>NC_045619.1:119512193-124512193 GCF_009829155.1 Mustela erminea
TATATAAAATATATATATATATACACATACATATACATACATATATTTATATATATATAACTATATCTATAATAAAATATATATATAAATATATATACATACATATACATAAACATATATATACATACACATACATATATTTTTATATATATAACTATATAATAAAATATCTAATATATATATTAGACTATCCCCAACTTTTTTATATGAAAAAATATATATATGATTAGATATTAGATATTAATATATATTTATATATGTTTATATAAGATTTTTATTTATTTATTTGACAGAGAGAGATCACAAGTAGGCAGAGAGGCAGGCAGAGAGAGAGAGGAAGAGGCAGGCTCCCTGCTGAGCACGGAGCTGCATGCAGGACTCCATCCCAGGACCCTGATATCATGACCTGAGCTGAAAGCAGAGGCCCAACACACTGAGCCACCCAGGCACCCTGTTTTTAACTTTTTGAGGAACCTCCACACTATTTTCCAAAGCAGCTGCACCATTACATTCCCAACAGTGCAACAGGGTTCCCCTTTCTCCACATTCTCTCCAATACTTGTTGTTTCCTGTCCTGTTAATTTTAGTCATTCTAACTGGTATAAGGTGGTATCTCAATGTGGTTTTGATTTGAATTTCTCTGATGGCTAATGACGATGAACATTTTTTCATGTGTCTGTTAGTCATTTGTATGTCTTCTTTGGAGAAGTGTCTGTTCATGTCTTCTGCCCATTTTTTAAATATAATTTTTTATTTTTTTATTAACATATAATGTATTATTAGCCCCAGGGGTACAGGTCTGTGAATCGCCAGGTTTACACATTTCACAGCACTCACTATAGCATATACCTTCCCCAATGTCCATAACCCAACCACCCTCTCCCTACCCCCCTCCCTCCAGGAACCCTCAGTTTGTTTTGTGATATTAAGAGTCTCCTATGCTTTGTCTCCCTTCTGATCCCATCATGTTTCATTTATTTCTTTCCTACCCCTCAAGTCCCCCATGTTGCCTCTCAACTTTCTCATCTCAGGGAGATCATACGATCATTGTCTTTCTCTGATTGACTTATTTTGCTCAGCATAATACCCTCTAGTTCTATCCATGTCATCGAAAATGGCAAGATTTCATTTCTTTTGATGGCTGCATAGTAGTCCATTGTATGTATGTGTGTGTGTGTGTATACCACATCTTCTTTATCCATTCATCTGTTGATATCCATTCATTCATCTTGAAAGAACATCTAGGTTCTTTCCATCGTTCGGCTATTGTGGACATTGCTGCTATAAATATTCAGGTGCCTGTGCCCCTCCAATCACTACTTTTGTATCTTTAGGGTAAATACCCCGTAGTGCGATTGCTGGGTCATAGGGTAGCTCTATTTTTCACTTTTTGAAGAATCTTCGTGCTATTTTCCAGAGTGGTTGCACCAGCTTGCATTCCCACCAACAGTGTAGGAGGGTTCCCCTTTCTTCGCATGCTCACCAGGATTTGTCATTTCCTGACTTGTTAATTTTAGCCATTCTGACTGGTGTGAGGTGGTATCTCATTGTGGTTTTGATTTGTATTTCCCTGATATGGAGTGATGTGGAGCACTTTTTCATGAGTCTGTTGTTCTGCACATTTTTTGACTTGATTATTTGTTTTTTGGGTGTGGAGTTTGGAGTTTTAAAATCTTTAAAAAGATTTTATTTGTATTTATAGATCTTGGATACCAGCCCTTTATCTGTAGTGTCAGTTGGGAATATCTTCTCCCATTCTGTTGGTTGTCTCTTTGTTTTGTTGACTGTTTCCTTTGCTGTGCAGAAGCTTTTTATCTTGAGGAAGTCCCAAAAGTTCATTTTCACTTTTGTTTCCTTTGCTTTTGGAGACATGTTCTGAAAGAAGTTGCTGTGGCTGATGTCGAAGAGGTTACTACCTTTGGGCTGCTCTAGGATTTTGATGGATTCCTGTCTCGCATAGAGGTCTTTCATCCATTTAGAATTTATCTTTGTGTATGGTGTAGGAGAATGGTCGAGTTTTGTGAAAAATAGAATACTTTTAAAATCTGATGTGTTGCAAAAGGAAGTTACCTGCTATACTGGCACTCTTATTACCAACAAAATTGCTAGTCACTAGGTTTTGGTTTTGGTTCCTAATGAATGAGTGCTCAAATGTTGGACCCTCAAATTGATCTGAATATTACCAAGAGATTCATATGGCAACTTGTCCCATATTCTATACAAACATTTCATTTGATCCCTGTGCTATAAACTAAGATGTTGCTAGTGTGTTGAATCTTCTTAAGGTACCATGTACGCGTGCTATTATCCTTCCTTTTTAAAGAGAATCTATTTCTACATGCACCCCACCAAAATTTTCAATAGTAACTTCATATTATAGAATTTATGAGAATTCAATTTAAAAAGTAGGAATATTTTCTACATTCTAAACCCCTTGTACTTTCCTTACAGAATTTTAATCTGACTAATGATTTTGGATAGTAGAAGATATCCTAGAGTTAGATGATTTTTATCAAGCATGAAATACTGCTGTTGGAACTTAGAGTTTTTCTGTGGTCTTTCTAAGCATGAGAAAAATGATAATCAGGTTATATAATATTATATATCTAGAAAAATTTTAAGGAGTCTTTTGCTTGTATAATTTCATGAATTATTTAATGCCTTGGTTTGGCTTTTTAAAAAGATTTTATTTGTTTATATTAGAAAGAGAGTTGGGTTTGAGGTGCGGTGGTCGGTAGAGGGACAAGCCGGCTTGGCACCGAGAGCAGAGCCCTGTGCAGGGCTTGATCTCACAACCCTGAGATCATGGCCTGAGCCAAACCAAGAATCAGAGACTTAACCGACTAAGCCACTCAGGCGTCCCCTTGGTCAGGCACTTAAAAAAAATAGTGCTACATGTACGCAACTTAAAAAACTTCAAGATATTACAAAAATACTGCGTCATCATTGTGTAAGGATTGAACTAAACAAGAAAATTAAGTCATCTATAATCATTCCACTTAGCTATGAAATCCTTAAAAGAACCATGTACACTCAGTGATCCTTATTTCCCTCCCATTCACTATTGAATTCTCCCTAGTAATTTTCATTCCCATTACTCCAGAATTGATTTTTCAAAGGTTACCACCGATTTTCATTTTAATAAATCTAGACATAATTTCTTAGATCTCATTTTATTTAACCTATCAGCAATCTTTCACCCATTGGAAAACTCTCTTTTCCAAAATTCTGTCTTCATTTAGCTTTCAGAATATCACTCACTCACCTGGTTTCCCCCCTGCCTTTCTAGTCTGTACATCTCAGCCCGATTTGCTTCTTTCTCTTCATTCTCCACCTCTTCCACATTGAAGTCTTCCAGGAATCAGTCCTTGATCTTCCTTCTCTTGACTTTTACTATCTCGTATATTCTAATGATCCTCAAGGTTGTATCGCCAGCCCACATCTCTCTGTGGAATTTCAGACCTACATATAAAGCCACCTATTTGATATTTTTTTGGGATAGTTATTGGGTATTGCAAACTTAACATGTCCAAAATTGAACTACTGATATTCTTTCTTATACCTGCCCTTCTTGTCTTTCCCAATTAAGTTAATGACAATTCTTCTAGTTGCTCTGCCAAAAAACTTGGTATCATCTTTGACTCCTGTCTTTTTCTTTTTCGTAAATGTCCCATCTACTCTGTCAGCAAATCTTGTCAGGTCTTCCTTCAAAATATATCCAGAAGCCAAACACATCCTCCATGACCAAGCCACTGTCATCTGTTGTCTGTATAAGTGTAATAATTAACTAATTGGTCTTCTTGTTTGTTTGTTCTTTTGCCTTTTCTTTTTCCATTAATTCTAAACTCAGTGGATCTTTTAAAACACAAGTCAGATTATGTCTTCCTCTGCTCAAACCCCAATTGTCTCCGATTTCACTCAGAGTATGTGCTGAAGTTTTTTCTAACACCTACAAGGCCTTGTATAATCTATTCATCTCAGATCTCTCCCTATTGCTTACCACCTCTCCTTGATTTGAACTCCTATTTTCTGTCCTTTTCACTCTGTTGAGGCACACTGAATGCTTTTCTTTTTTTTTTCTTTTTTGCTCACTATAAACACTTTGAGCATACCTCTCTACTTGCTGTTGACTCTGTCTGGAGTGCTTTTCCCATCAATACTCTCTTATGGCTTGCTTGCTCCTTGCTCCTTCTTTTTTTTTTTTTTTTTTTTAAAGATTTGCTTAAAAATTAAGGCCTTTCGGGGTGCCTGGGTGACTCAGTGGGTTGAATCTCTGCCTTCAGCTCAGGTCATGATGCAGGGGTCCTGGGATGGAGCTCTGCATAGGGGGCCTGCTTCCCCCTCTCTCTCTGCCTGCCTCTCTGCCTACTTGTGATCTCTTTCTCTGTCAAATAAATAAATAAAATCTAAAAAAAAATTAAGGCCTTTCTTGGTTATCCTATATTTCAGGAAATATCCTGATTTCTTGGTTATCCTATAGCACATCAAAATTTGATTTCTCTGCTTTGGTTTTTCTCCTCTACTACTGGCTATTTTGCCTGTGTAGTTTATTGTTTATTGTATTTACTTCACTCATGAGTAGGATTATAGTTATCTGTTTAACAGTTTTAAAACAATAATTGCTAGCTTTGTTTTTGTTTTCAGTGCTCTTAGGGGCTCATGCTCAATTCCTAAATTAATAATCTCTTGTGGGAAATTTAGTCTTTTTGTGAGTTTATGTAGCTATATGCTAATAATATTCTCTTGCATGCATTTAGTCCATGAAAAAGTAATTATAATTTTGTATTAGTAAATCTAGCTTTTATATTAGGATTAAATAGTAAGCTAAAAGTATACAAAAGTTACCAAATCATTTTCTTTAAGAAAATTAAAAATAAATTATTTGTGAGAGAGAGAGTATGAGCAGGAGGGAGGGGCAAAGGGAGAGGGAGAAGCTCAGTGGGGAGCCTGATTTGGGGTTCTATCCCAGGACCTGGAGATCATGACCTGAGCTGAAGGCAGACCTTATCTGACTGAGCCACCCAGGCACCGCCAAATAATTTTATTTTCAAACAAAATTAAGCACATTATTGCTATTTTTGACATCTGAGTATTGTTGAATTTTGTCCAGATTTTTTGAGGTATAATTGACAGATAACTGTGTAAGTGTAAGGTATACCTGTATTACTTTAATATACTTTTATATTGTAAAATGCTAATAGTGTTAATAGCTCTATCACCTCACATAATTATCATTTCTTTTTTAACAACTCTTTTCGCAACTTCTAAATATATAACAGTATTATTAACTGTAATCACCATTCTGTACATTAGATCCTCAGATCTTATTCTTCTTGTAACAGGAAGTTTGTACCCTCTAGCCAATATCTACCCATTTCCCTCACTTCCTACCCCTGGCAACCACAAATCTATAAATGTGTTTTTTTTTTTCAAGATTCCATGAGTAAGTCAGATCATAGAGTATTTATCTTTTTGCGTGACTTCCTTCACTTAGCTTAATTCCCTCAAGGTTTATTCATGCTGTTGCAGATGGCAGGGTTTCCCTCTCTTTTTTTTTTTGTGGCTAAAAATATTCCATTGTAAGTGTATACCACATTTTTAAATCAGTGGATCCACTGATGGGCACATAGGTCGTTTCCGTGTCTTGGCTGTTGTAAATAATGCTGCAGTAAATGTAGAGGGACAGATACCTCTTTGAGATACTGATTCATTTCTCTCAGAATGTTCCCAGAAATGGGATTACTGGATATTCTGATAGTTCTATTTTTTCGTTTGTTGAGGAACCTCCACACTGTTTTGCACAGTGGCTGTACCAGTTTACAGTCCTGTAACAGTGTGTAAGGATTCCCTTTTCTGTACATCTTTGCCAGTGGTATCTCTTCCCTTTTTGATGTAAGCCATTTTAACAGGTGTGAAGTGATAGATATATCATCATGGTTTTGATATGCATTTCCCTGATGAATAGTGATGTCGAGCCCATATTTTGGTCCTGTTGGCCAATTGAATATCTTCTGAGGAAAGCTGTCTATTAAGATGCCTTGCCCAGTTTTTAATTGAATTGTTTTTTTGCTGTTGAATTATATGAATTTTTTATATACTTTACATATTAACCTTTTATCAGAGAGTGTGGTTTACATATATTTTCATCCATTTTGTAGGTTGCTTGTTCATTATGTTACTTGTTTCTGCTTTGTTTTTTAGATTTTATTTAAATTCAACTTAGTTAACATATATTGTATTATTAGTTGCAGGGGTAAACTTTAGTGATTCATCACTTGCATGTAACACCCAGTGCTCCTCACAAGTGATGAGCCCACCACACAGTTAGACCATCTTCCCGCCCACCTCCCCTCCAGCAGCCCTGTTTCTTTTTTCTAGTTAAGAGTCCCTTACGGTTTGTTTCCATCTCTGTTTTTATCTTATTTTTTCCTTTCCTTCCCCTATATATTCAACGTAAATGGAACTAGAGTGTTGTTCGTTTCTTTTGCTGTGCAGAAACATTGCTTGTTCCACTGTTTTTGCTTTTGTTGCTTGTACTTTCGATGTCACATCCAAAATCATTGCCAACATCAATGTTGGCAATATCAGGGAGATTTCCCCCTGTTTTCTTGTAGGAGTTTTATGGTTTAAGGTTATATATTTAAGTCTTTAACCCAGTTTTGGTTAATTTTTGTGAGTGGTGTAAGTTAGGGGTCTGGTTTCATTCTCTGCATGTGAATATCCAGTTTTCTCAGGATCATTTATTGAAGAGATTATCTTTTCTTCCTTGAGTGTGCTCAGCTCCCTCATCAAATTTTAGTTGACTACATCCATGGGTTTATTGTCCAGTTCTTGATTCTTTTTCTTTGGGTTTTGTGGTGTTTTTTTTGTTTTTTGTTTTTTTTTTTATGAACGGTCATCCTATTTTGATTTTTATACCTTTGTAACAGTTTGAAAACAGGAAGTGTGATGCTTCCAGCTTTGTTCTTTCCCAGGAATGATTTGCTTATTTGGGGTGTTTTTTGTTCTATATAAATTTAAGGATTCTTTTTCCTATTTCTCTGAAAAATGTCCCTGGAATTTTGACAAGGATTGCCTTGAATCTACAGATGGCTTTGAGTCATGTGGATATTTAATGTTGATTTTTCTAAGCTATAAATAATGAGTTATCTTCCTATTTGTGTGTCTGATGTTTCTTTGATCAAAATCTCATAGTTTTTAGTGTACATATCTTTCACCTCGTTGGTTAAGTTTATTCCTAAGTATTTTGTTCTTTTTGATGTTTTTGTGAATGGTATTTTTAAATCTCTTTTTCAGATTTTTTGGGTTAATGTATAGAAATGTAATGGATTTGTGTATGTGGATATTGTATCCTTCATCTTTGCTAGTTCCAACAGCTTTTTGGTGGTGTCTTCAGGATTTTCTATATGTAAGATCATATCCTCTGCAGACAAAGACAATTTGATTTCTTTTCTGATCTGGATGCCTTTCATTTCTTTATCTAGTCTGATGTTGAATACAAGTGGTAAGGTGGGTGCCTTTGTCTTATTCTTGAACTTAGAGGAAAAACTTTCAGTGTTTTGCCACTGAGTATGATGTTAGCTGTGGGTTTTTCCTATGTGGTCTTAATTATGTTCAGGTATGATACTTTGGTACCCACTTTATTGAGAGTGTTTATCATGAAAAGATGTTGAATTTTGTCAAATGCTTTTTCTGCACATATTGAGATGATCATGTAATTTTTTTCATTCTGTTAATGTGTATCAAACTTACTGATTTGATTTGATTGATTTCTATAGGATAATTTTGCTCAGTAAAGTATTCTTGGTTGGCAGTTCTTTTCTCTCAGCATTTTTTTTTTTTAAGATTTTATTTATTTGACACAGAGAGAGGGATCACAAGTAGGCAGAACAGCAGGCTGAAGAGAGGGGAAGCAGGCTCCCCCCGAGCAGACAGCCCGATGTGGGGCTCAATCCCGGGACCCAGAGATCATGACCTGAGCTGAAGGTGGAGGCCCAGCCCATTGAGCTACCCAGGCGCCCCTCTCTCAGCATTTTGAATATACAATCCCATTCTTCTCCTGGCATATAAGGTTTCTGCTGAGAAACTGCTAATAGCCTTATGAGGGTTCACTCGTAGGTGACAAGCTTCTTTTCTCTTGCTGCTTTTATGATTCTCTCTTTGATTTTGATTTTCGATGGTTTTATTATAATGTGTTTTGGAGAAAATCTCTTTAATTAGTTTTTTTTATACTGAGCTTCATAAACTTGGATTCCAAATGTTTCCCCAGGTTTGAGAGTTCTCACCCATGACTTCTTTAAGCTTTATGTCTTTTTCTCCCTTTTCCTCCTTCCGGAACTGCCGTAATTTACACGTTGTTTCTTTTAGTGGTATCCCACAATCACATAGGCTTTTCTTATTCTTTTCTTTCTTTTTTCTTTGTTCTCCACTGATTGGATAATTTGAAAGTTCTAAAATTTGAAAATTTTAAATTCACAGGATTTTTTTTGATCCATTTTCCTCTCAGTGATTTCTTTTTTTCTCTCTCTCTCTTTTTAAAAAGATTTTATTTTTATTTATTTGACAAAGAAAGATTGATCACAAGTAGGCAGAGAAGCAGGCAGAGAGAGAGGGGGAAGCAGGCTCCCTGCAGGGAGCCTGATGCCAGGCTGGATCCAAGGACCCTGAAATCATGACGGGAGCTGAAGGCAGACGCTTAACCAACTGAGCTACCCAGGCACCCCTTGTCAGTGATTCCTATTGCTTTTTCCCATTTCATTCACTATATTATTCAGCTCCAGAATTTTTTAGTTATTTTTTTTAACTATTTCCAGCTCTTTTAAAAAATATATATTTTATTTATTTACTTGAGAGAGAAAGTGAAAGAGATCAGGTTGGGGGTGGGACAGAGAGAGGGAGAGAGAATGTCAAGCAGACCTGGGGCTCAATCCCACAATCCTGAGGTCATGACCTGAGCTAAAACCAAGAGTCAGACACCTAACTGACTGAGCCACCCAGGTGCCCTTCCAACTCTTTATTAAACTTCTCATTTTGTTCTTCTAGTATTTTTCTCATCTTATTGAACTGGCTTTTTTTGTTTTTTAAGATTTTATTTGTTTGTTTATTTATTTATTTTAGAGAGAGCATGTGTGTGAGCCGGGTGAGTGGGAGAGGGAGAGGGACATGCAGACTGCACTGAGCATAAGTCCGATGCAGGGGTGGATCTCATGACCTTGCGATCATGACCTGAAACAGAATCAAAGGTCAGGTGCTTAACAGACTGAACCACCCACGCACCCCTGAATTGGCTTTTTGTGTTTTCTTGTAGCTCAGAGTTTACTTAAAACTGCTATTTTGAATTCTTTTTTGGATAAACTACTGATCTTCATGTGTTTGAGATCAATTATTGGAAGATTATTGTGATCATTTTGTGGTATCATATTTCCTTGACTTTTTATATTCTTTGAAGTTATACATTGCTGTCTTTGCATTTGAAGTAGTCTTTAATGACTACTTTTCCAGTGTATCCAAACCTGTTTTGCTTTGTTTTGTTTTGTTTTTGCTCTAGTGGTGTGCTGGAACTTTACTGTAAGAAATCTAGTTTTCCAAAAAGGCTCTCTCTTCAATGGGTGATTATCTAAGTGTGTTCCAAGGGCTCCCAGCTGTGGTTGATAGGAAGGGGCTGGAGCCAGTCTGTGGGCTATTGCTGGCTCTATAGCTGGGACTGTAGTGAGTGTGTCTGTTATCTCATGCATGGGTAGGCAAGAGTTTTCCTAGGTCCCTTGGTTTATGATGCTTGGTTCCACAGTTCCTACAAAGAGGTCCACAGTTGTTTTGTTGCCACAAAGACATTGTATTGTAATTGTATATTTATCAATCTTTGAAGCAAGGGATGTGTATTTGTTTATATTTGGTTGGACTTCATAACTGTTCTGTGAACTAATAAATGAATTGAGATGGCTAGCAGAATTTTACAAAAAATTGGTTTTTTATTCTTTACCAGTAAAATTATTAGAAAACATCAGTTTATTAAATCTTTTAAAAATATTTTAAAGGATTTTTTAACATTTAATTTTTTCTCAGTGCTCCAATGTTCATTGCTTATGGACCACACCCAGCGCTCCATGCAATTTGTGACCTCCTTAATACCCACCACCAGGCTCAACCAACCCCCCCACCCCAACCCCTCCAAAACCCTCAGTTTGTTTCTCAGAGTCCACTACTCTCATGGTTTGTCTCTGCCTCCGATTTCCTCCAACTCACTTTTCCTATCTCCCAATGTGCTCCATGTTATTACTTGCTCCACAAATAAGTAAAACCATATGATAATTGACTCTCTCTGCATGACCTATTTCACTCAGCATGATCTCCTCCAGTCCCGTCCATGTTGATACAAAAGTTGGGTATTCACCCTTTCTGATGGAGGCATAATATTCCATTGTATATATGGACCATATCTTCTTTATCCATTTGTCTGTTGAAGGGCATCTTGGCATTTTCCACAGTTTGGGGATTGTGACCATTGCTGCTATGAACATTGGGGTACAGATGGCTCTTCTTTTCACTACATCTGTATCTTTGGGGTAAATCCCAGTAGTGCAATTACAGGGTCATAGGGAAGCTCTATTTTTAATTTCTTAAGGAATCTCTGCACTGTTCTCCAAAGTGGCTGTACCAACTTGCATTCCCACCAATAGTGTAAGAGGGTTCCCCTTTCTCCACATCATCTCCAACACTTGTTGTTTACTGTCTTGTTGATTTTGGCCATTCTAACTGGTGTAAGGTGGTATCTCAATGTGGTTTTGGTTTGAATCTCCCTGATGGCTAGTGAAGATGACCATTTTTTCATGTGTCCATTAGCCATTTGTATGTCTTCTTTGAAGAAGTGTCTGTTCATGTCTCTGCCCATTTTTTGATGTGATTTTCTGTTTTGTGTGTGTAAAGTTTGAGGAGTTCTTTATTAGATCTTGGATATCAGCCTTCTGTCCGTAGTGTCATTTGCAAATATTTTCTCCTATTCCATGGGTTGTCTCTTTGTTTTGTTGATTGTTTCATTTGTTGAAACTTTTTTTTCTTGAGGAGGTCCCAAAAAGTTCATTTTCACTTTTGTTTCCTTTGCCTTTGGAGACATGTCTTGAAAGAAGCTGCTGTGGCCTATGTCTAAGAGATTACTGCCTATGTTCTCCCCTAGGATTTTGATAGATTCCTGCCTCACATTGAGGTCTTTGATCCATTTCGAGTTTATCTTTGTGTATGGTATAAGAGAAATGTCGAGCATTTATTTAAGAGAGAGGGATAGAGAGTAAGAGAGCGCATAAGAGGGGAGAAGGCCACTGAGCCAAAGGCAGTGGCTTAACCAACTGAGCCACCCAGGCTCCCAAAAACATTAGCTTTTTTTTTTTTAAGATTTTATTTATTTATTTGACAGAGAGAGAGAGAGATCACAAGTAGGCAGAGAGAGAGAGGAAGGGAAGCAGGCTCCCTGCCGAGCAGAGAGCCCAATGCAGGGCCTGATCCCAGGACCCTGGGGTCATGACCTGAGCTGAAGGCAGAGGCTTTAACTGACTGAGTCACCCAGGCACCCCCATTCCTTGATAATTTTAGATATTCAGTGCCTTTGACAGTATCATGAATGGTTATGGATTTATTAGGGACTTTGAATTATCTGGTTATATTTACTTAATATTTGTTTAGATTCTGGGGAAAGGGGGAAGATTTTATTTATCAATATATCATAGATTATTACTTTTGGTTTATAAAGTTCTAAATTACAAAAGCCGAAGATTCCTGTACCAACAGTGTCATTGACACATATATAGTATACTCAATAAGTGTCTGTTTGGGAATAAACAGTTGAATGAATAAATGAATGCCCATTGATCAGCTTCTGTAGAAGAAGCAAATCTTGAGTTGTTTGAAAGTAGATTTTCAATATTGCCTACATATGTAGTCTTTTTATTTAAAAAAATGGTTAAGATTTATGAATAATTATTACAATTATAGCTAAAAATGGAATACTAATAGATCCATTTGCTATCAGATTACTTAAAAACCCCTAAATATTATTTTCACCATATGCTGTAAAACACGTGTTTTGAAGGCACATTTCCTGGATTTGAATTCTGGGTCTACTCCTGACCACCTGTACTAGCTTTGGGAAGTTACTTTTTTCTGTGCCTCATTTTCTTCCTGTGTAAAATACCTAATATAATTACCTATATTTTGTAAGATTGTTGTGAGGCTTAAAATAGCTTTAAAACATGTGAAGTTTTCATAAAAATGCATAGTATTTACACAATAGATCCTCAAAACACTAATATCATGATTATTAAAAAAGGGTTTCTTGGGGCGCCTGGGTGGCTCAGTGGGTTAAAGCCTCTGCCTTCGGCTCAGGTCATGATCTCAGAGTCCTGGGATCGAGCCCCGCATCGGGCTCTCCACTCAGCGGGGAGCCTGCTTCCTTCTCTCTCTCTGCCTGCCTCTCTGCCTGCTTGTGATCTCTCTCTGTCAAATAAATAAATAAAATTTAAAAAAAAAGGGTTTCTTCCATATAAGAACTTAACTTGCAGTTTCCAAATAGTTTTTAGAACCAGCAAAAGCTTGATTTATTGAAAATGACAACAAAAAATGTGGTGTATTTCTTTGTATCAAATAATGCAAGTAATGTTATGATTTTTCTTTGCTCAGTTTGATCTGAGTTTGCTCAGTTTGCTTTGTTAACATTATTAATAATATAGTTTAGATATGATTTAGATATTCCTTATATTTTAAGTATTTAATATTTGCCTGAAAAGATTTTTTTTTCTTTTAGATCTTCAAAGAAAACATCTAATGACAAGGAAGAGGTAAATACATATATAGAAAATCTTTTTTCATTTATTAATTTTAAAATTTTTATTTTATTATGTTATTTTGATAAATAATGTTTATCAGGAATATTATTCCATGATAAAAAATTACTTTAGGAAAGTTATAGTGAAAAAAGAGAAAATCTGCCTTTGTTGTACAGACATATACTTTGAAAAAGTTGTTCAGAAACACTAGCTATTGATAAAGGTCATTTTGATAAAAATCAGTCCTTTTGAAAGTAACTTTTTTTTTGTTCTTATAAAGAGATATGGGTATTTATCACCTCTCTACACTCAGTATATTTTATCAATATTCAGGGAACATTTTGAAGTAGTATTATTTATTTGTAGGTCAAAAAACAAACTGATTCCATGGATGACTTCGATGACTTAACTTTGTCATCTGAAACAATTTCGGAGGATTTCCACATGCATGACTCTCATCATATGGCTTGCATGTTGCTAATTGAACAGCATCGTATGAATTGTAAAGGTAAGACCATTGTGTAAATATGAAGCCTTTGTATGTACATTACTATAGTAATATGTGCACTTCTTGTCTAGTGCTGTACCATACAACACTGATGTGTTATAGAGCTACTCATCTCAGAAATACATTTTATATGAAAATAGAGAAATGTTGAATACTCTTAGCAAAGAGCCGTAATTTCCGCTATACTTTTCATCATGGGAATGGCACACCTGATGTGTGTTAACTCTCCTCTTCTGTGCCTTCACCCAAGGCCAGGTTACCACTATATTTGCCCTAGAATACTGAAACAACCTCGGGACTGTTTTCCTTGTCATTCCACCGCCCAGAATCTTGGTCTACTCTGCAACCATAGTTACCATATATTTTTTAAAAATTTATATTTCATCACGTGACCCCCTTGCTTAAAGCTTAGCTATTACTTCTCATCGTTCTGGGATGAAAGACCACAGTTCTCAGCCTCATCTTGGATTGTTTCATATTTTTCTGTCTGTATCTCAGCGACTGTTTTAGATATTTTTCCTTACAATAGAGCTTTTTTCCCCTAAACAGCTTAAGTTAGGACAACTGCACATGTATAAAGTGTATAATTTGATAGTTTTGACATATGTATATGCATATGAAACCATAACTGTAATCCAGGCAGGTAATAACCCTTAAGTCTCGTTTCTCTTTGTAATCCCTCATTATAAAACTGCCAAATGGTTTTCTAAAGTAGTTGCACCATTTTCAGTTCCCACCAGCAATGTCTGAGAGTTCTGTTTTCTCCCTATATATTCATGAACACTTAGTATTGTCAGTTTTTTAAATCTCAGATGTTCTGATGGGACTGTAGTATATGTATCATTATGGTTTTAATATATATTTCCCTAATAATTTATAATGTTGAGCATATCTTTGTGGGCTTATTTGCCATCTGTATATCTTCTTTGAACTGTCCAAATCCTTTGTCATTTTAAAAATTGGGTTTTCTTACCTGTTGAATTTTGAGAATTCTTTGTATATTCTAGATATAGTTCCTTTATCACCTGTATTATTTTTTTTGCAAAGATTTTCTCCCAGTCTGTGACTTTTCATTCTCTCAGCAATATCTTTTGAAGAGCAGTTTTTGTTTTTTGATGAAGTCCAGTTTATACCTTTGTTCTTTTATGAATTTTTGCTTTTGGTGTTCCTATATGAGAAATATTTGCCTAGCACAAGGTCAGAGGTTTTCTCTATGCTTTCTTTTAGAAGTTTTGCAGTTGAATAACAAAGTTTTATAGTTTTAGGTCTTACATTTCGATCTGTGATCTATGAGATCCAGTTTGTATTATTATTTTTTAAGATTCTATTTGTTTATTTATTTATTTGACAGAGAAAGAAAGCATGAGCAGGGGGAATGGCAGGCTGAGGGAGATGGAGAAACAGTCTCCCTGCTGAGCAGAGGGCTGGACATGGGGCTCGATCCCAGGACCCGTGGATCATGGCCTGAGCCGAAGGCAGCCACTTAACTGACTGAGCCATGCAAGCGCCCCCATTTTGAATTCTTTTTTATTTATGATACAGGGTATGGGTCCAGGTTTATTATTGAACTTAGTAAGTTTACTTATTAGTTTTAGTGTTTTTTAAAAAATTCTGTCAGATTTTTCTACATAACCAAAGTTTATCAAACTTTTTTTAACTACTATTTTACTAATTTCTTAAGGTGGAGCCAAAGGTCATCAGTTTGAGGCTTTTCTTCTTTTTTAGTGCATACATTCAGTGTTATAAATGTTCATGTGAGTGCTGCTACTGCAGGATTCCAGAAATTCTTATGTGTTATATGTTCATTTCCATTCAGTTCAGAATATTTTCTAATTTCTTTTTTCTTTACTTCTTTGACCCAGGGGTTATTTAAAGATTTTATTTATTTGAGAGAGAGAGAGAGAGAGAGAAAGAAAGAGAGAGCATGAGCTGGGAGTGGGCAAGAAGACTCCCCTCTAAGCAGGGAGCCCAGTGTGGGGCTTGATCCCAGGACCCTGAGATCATGACCTGAGCCGAAGGCAGACACTTAACTGACTGAGCCACCCAGGCGCCCTGACCCAGAGTTTATTTAGATGTGTGTTAATTAGTTTGCAAATATTTGAGTATTCTCCAGAGATATTTTTATTCTTGATTTCTAATTTGATTTCTTTGTGGTCATAAAACACACTCTTATGACTTCAGTTCTTTTGACTTACTCCTCCTATTATAATTTATTTTATGATCCAGAATATTGTCTCTTTCGTTAAGTGTTCCATGGATGCTTGAGAAGAACAGTGGATTCAAGTCTACTATGTCCTTGCTGATCTTCTGCCTACTGAAATCTCAGACTATAATTGTGAATTTGCTTGTTCCTCTGAAGTTCTGTCAATTTTATTTTATGTATTTTGAACCTGTTAATAGATGCATAAAGGTTTATTATGCTTCCTTTAGTTGACTGTTTTATCATTATTAAATGAACTTATTTATTGCTGCTAATGTTTTTTGTTTTGAAATCTATTTTGTGTGGTATTAATGTAACTGCTCAGGCTCAGCTTTCTTTTGCCCAGTGTTAGTGTGGTCTGTCATGTTTCTGGCCTCTTAACACATTTGTAGTTTTTACATTTAAAATGCATTTTTTTAATAGGTGGCAGATAGCTGGGTCTTCCTTTTTTATCCATTTTGACGTCTGCCTTTTCATTGAGGCTTTTAGACCATTTTCATTTAATGCGATTATTGATGTAGTTGATTTGAATCTGTCATCATGTTGTTTGACTTCAATTTGTCCTTTCTGCTCTTCATTCCATTCTCTTCTTTTCTGATTTCTTTCAGATTGAGCAAGTAATTTTTATGATTTAGTTTTATTTATGTGTGTATGTGTATGTATGTATTTTGCTTACTAGCTATAACTCTTTAGTTTTGCTATTTTGGTGATTAGAGCCTAAAGTATATGACCTAAGCATCATAGTCCTCCATCTAGTAATGTTATAACACATCATATGTCGTTTAAGAAAATTATAAAGGTTTACTTCCTTTTCTTCACTCCTAGCCAGATCCTTCTGGATCTGTGGGTTCGTAGTTTTCATTAAGTTTAGAAAGGTTTTGGCCATTTTTTCTTTTCTTTTTTAAAAAAGATTGTATTCATTTATTTGAGAGAGAGAAGGAGAAAGAGAGAGAGTGCACGAGCCAGGGAGGAGTGGCAGAAGGAGGGGGAGAAGCAGACTCCCCTCTAATTGGGGAGTCTAACACCGGGCTTGATCCTAGGACCCTGAGATCATGAGATCATGACCTGAGCTGAAGGTGGACACCCACTGACGAATCCACTCAGATGCCCCCGTCGTTTTTTCTTCGAATATTTTTTCTTGTTCCTTTCCTCTGCCTCTTTGGGGAACTGTATATTAGTTACTTGAAGTTTTCTCACAGTTTTCCGATGTCAAATTTCAGTCTTTTATTTTGAGCTGTCTAATATGTGTTTATTCCAATCCAGTGTGTTTTTCATGTCTGACATAATTTACATCTCTGTAAGTGCTATTTGGTTTTTTAAAAATTAGCTTCTATGCCTCCACTTACCTTTTGATGCTTTCTTTGGACTTCTAGCTCAGTTAATGACAAACAGTTTGATCCTTTCCCATCCTGCTCTTATGAATTGTTAGGTGAATCCAGAGTAGTGTTCAGCCTAGAGCTGATAATTCCTCACTGCTGAGGCACGACCTACTTAACTCTATTCATTGTGCTGCGGGTTAATGAGTTTTTCCAGCATGGCTAATGGGGATAGATACTGCCGCTGGTGCCACGTGAGCTCCAGGAAGGGTTTCCTCTGCTCTTTCTAGATGGATCTTTCCCCTGGTCGCAGGAGATTTCCTTACGGGCATGCATTGGTTATTACTCTTCTGATCTCCAGGGTTCTTTCTTTGTTCTGCTATCTCCTCACCAGGGCTTTGACCTCTGATCTCATCTGTCTTGGTTTCACCAGACTCAGTTTCATCACCTCAACTCAGGGTATCTGGTGGAGTCTATCAGTTTTTTCACCTATGTCATGGCCTGGAAATTGTCCCAAGACAGTGAGCTCAGGTATGTGTTAGGCTAACTTCCTGTGTTTTCAGGGATCATTGTCCTTCATTGCCTGAATTCCTTTTTCTTGAAAATGATTTAAAGTGTATTTTACCTGTTTTTGTTTGACTTTTTTCAGGTAGGAAGATAAATCAGTACCTGTTACTCCATCTTGGCCAGAAACAGATTGCAATAGAACTTTGGCACATGCTGTAGACTGTCTTTAATGCTCTCCTTCCTCCTTTGCTCACATGCTTCCCGCTCCTCCTCCATTTCTCAGAATAGCTCCTCAGGGAAATCTTCCCTTCTTACCATAGATCAAGTTATGTTTTGTGATCTTAGAACTCTTTTATTATAGGAACTATCTGAATTTATAATTGTGTTCTCCTTCACTAGACTTTAAGCTAAATAAAAGCCAGAGATCTGCAGAGCTTAGTGTAATATGTTTTGCTTTTTTAAAAATTTTATTTATTTAAGAGACAGAGTGCATAAGCAGGGGGAGGGGCAGGGACAGGGGGAGAAGCAGACTCTCCACTGAGTAGGGAGCCCAATGTAGAGCTTGATCCCAGGACCCTGGGATCATGACCTGTGTTGAAGGCAGATGCTTAACCAACTGGGACACCCAGGCATCCCAGTAATATATTTGATATTGAAATCATTCAATATATATTTGTTTAATGTATGAATGAGTGAATGTGAAAGCATACAGTCTTTTATATGCAAAAAGTACTCATATATTTTATTTATTTTTCTTTTTTTATGTTTAATTAATTTATTTGAGAATGAACATGACTGGGGGTGTGGGAAAGAACAGAGCAGGAGGGAGGAAGGGTGGGTAGAATCTCAAGCAGACTCTGTGCTGAGTGGAGCCCAATGCAGGGCTCGATCCGACGACTCTGGGATTATGTATGACCTGAGCTGAAACCCAGAGTCAGATGCTTAACCAGCTGAGCCACCCAGGTGCCCTATATATTTTATTTGTTTTTGTTTTTTCTCTGATGTAGATTATGTCAGTCTATTGAAAATCCAGAATGCGGTTCTTTCATATGAAAGATTAATAGAACGTAAAAAAGATCACTGTGAACAACTTGAAAGAAAAAATAAAAAAATGGAAAATATGGCTAAGGGACTACAAAAGAATCTATCAAAAGCAAAAGAAATGATATCTAAGTTGGAGCTTCAAAAAATAAAATGGGAGGATGAACTCTGCAGTTTAAGGTATGATATCTTGGTTTTAAGGAAATACTTGAACTATTTACCTTGTGTGTGTGTGTTTTTTTTTTTTAATAGGCTCCACACCCAATATATGTAGGGCTTGAAGTCAAGAGTGTTATCAAGAGTCACATGCTCTACCAGTTGAGCCAACGAGGCACCCCTTGAATTATTTACTTTTATCTACAGATGCTTAGACGTTTTGAAATTGCTAACTTACCTTCTTGGATTTTATAGGGAAGAAAACTTCTTTAGTATTGTGAAGTATGAGATTCTTCAAAATAATATAGCAAGTTCTTAACAGTGAATACTTTTAATAATTTAATGAATATTCCAAATCATAATTTTAATGACCATATAGAAATCCACCATGTGGAAACCTCATTATTTACCAAATTGAATTTTGGGTTTTTTATCCCCATTTTTCTATACTTTAATTAATGCTGTAAGGAATGTTTTTTATATAAATCTGTTTCTACATTTCTGGTTACTTGGAATAAATTCTTCAATGTAGTGTTGTTAAAGTATAAAAATTTTTAAAGAACGTCTTTGATCCTATTTTTAAATTGTTCTCAGGAAATTTTATATTAATTTATATGCCCATCAACAGAGTAGAAAATGGCCATTTTTCTCAAGACAGAAAAATTTTTAAAAACTAGTTTTAAACATATGCGTGATTAAAAGGTGAAATAGAAAATGATTACTGCGGGCGCCTGGGTGGCTCAGTGGGTTAAGCCGCTGCCTTCGGCTCAGGTCATGATCTCAGGGTCCTGGGATCAAGTCCCGCATCGGGCTCTCTGCTCGGCAGGGAGCCTGCTTCCTCCTCTCTCTCTCTCTGCCTGCCTCTCTGCCTACTTGTGATCTCTCTCTGTCAAATAAATAAATAAAATCTTTAAAAAAAAAGAAAATGATTACTGCTAAGTTTTTCAGCATCTCTCTTATATGTTGATGAAATTAATTCAAAAGTCTATGCTGCAAGCACATATTACTCTTTATTATTTACTTAATATAGATCCTGTGTTGTTATAAAAGGAGTTTTCAAATGATTTATTAAATGGATAATAGGGGAAACCAATAATACATTATATGTTATGCTGAGTGAAATAAGTCAAGCAGAGAGAGTCAATTATCATATGGTTTCACTTATTTGTGGAGCATAACAAATAGCATGGAGGACATGGGGAGATAGAGAGGAGAAGGGAGTTGGGGGAAATTGGAAGGGGAGGTTAACCATGAGACACTATGGACTCTGAAAAGAATCTGAGGGTTTTTAAGGGGTGGGGGTGGGAGGTCGGGGTACCAGGTGGTGGGTATTATAGAGGGCACAGATTGCATGGAGCACTGGGTGTGGTGCAAAAATAATGAATACTG
Organism: Mustela erminea; assembly: GCF_009829155.1. Classification (NCBI taxonomy): domain Eukaryota; kingdom Metazoa; phylum Chordata; class Mammalia; order Carnivora; family Mustelidae; genus Mustela; species Mustela erminea. The sequence continues at coordinate 119,532,123 of NC_045619.1, forward strand.
TTATGCTGAAAATAAATTAAAAATAAATTAAAAAAAGAAAAAAAAGATGTATAAATGTGTAATTTGAGTGTCACCTGCAATGAGAATTGACAAGCTGTATATCTGAGTATTCTGTTATCTAACTAAAAATTTTCTATAGACCGTTTTCTCCAAAATAATCCATATGTTTCTGTTATAGAGCTACAGTCCAAATCTGCATGTATAATCTTCAACAGAAGGCTTTTCACATACATTTTTTTAATTAACTTGTTTTTTTCTTTTATTTTTTATTTTTTTAAATTTATTTTTTATTTATTTTCAGCATAACAGTATTCATTATTTTTGCACCACACCCAGTGTTCCATGCAATCCATGCCCTCTATAATACCCACCACCTGCTACACTGACCTCCCATCCCCCGCCCCTTCAAAACCCTCAGATTGTTTTTCAGAGTCCATAGTGTCTCATGGTTCACCTCCCCTTCCAATTTCCCCCAACTCCCTTCTCCTCTCTATCTCCCCATGTCCTCCATGCTATTTGTTATGCTCCACAAATAAGTGAAACCATATGATAATTGACTCTCTCTGCTTGACTTATTTAACTCAGCATAATCTCTTCCAGTCCCATCCATGTTGCTACAAAAGTTGGGTATTCGTCCTTTCTGATGGAAGCATAATACTCCATAGTGTATATGGACCACATCTTCCTTATCCATTCACCCGTTGAAGGGCATCTTGGTTCTTTCCACAGTTTGGTGACTGTGGTCATTGCTGCTATAAACATTGGGGTATAGATGGCCCTTCTTTTCACTACATCTGTATCTTTGCGGTTAATACCCGGTAGTGCAGTTGCAGGGTCATAGGGAAGTTGTATTTTTAATTTCTTGAGGAATCTCCATACTGTTCTCCAAAGTGGCTGCACCAACTTGCATTCCCATCAACAGTGGAAGAGAGTTCCCCTTTCTCCAAATTCCCTCCAACACATGTTGTTTCCTGTCTTGCTAATTTTGGCCATTCTAACTGGTGTGAGGTGGTATCTTGATGTGGTTTTAATTTGAATCTCTCTGATGGCTAGTGATGATGAACATTTTTTCATGTGTCTGATAGCCTTTTGTTGGTCTTCATTGGAGAAGTGTCTGTTCATATCTTCTGCCCATTTTTTGATATGATTTTCTCTTTTGTGTCTGTTGAGTATGAGGAGTTCTTTATAGATCCTGGATATCAACCTTTTGTCTGTACTGTCATTTGCAAATACCTTCTCCCATTCTGTGGGTTGCCTCTTTGTTTTCCTGACTGTTTCCTTTGCTGTGCAGAAGCTTTTGATTTTGATGAAGTCCCAAAAGTTCATTTTCACTTTTGTTTCCTTTGTCTTTGGAGACATATCTTGAAAGAATTTGCTGTGGCTTATATTGAAGAGATTACTGCCTATGTTCTCCTCTAGTATTCTGATGGATTCCTGTCTCACATTGAGGTCTTTTATCCATGTAGAAGAATGAAACTCGACCATTCTCTTACACCATACACAAAGATAAACTCAAAATGGATAAAAGACCTCAGTGCGAGACAGGAACTTCTCTTTTTAAATAGTAACTAAATTATCTTTTCTAATGGAGGAGTAATTACGAGTATGTGGAAAAAACAATAATTTTCCATTCTTTCTTGAATAATTTCAAAATTCCTTTCCCTACTGTATCTCCCAGAGATGTCTCCCAGAGATACTAGTACTAAGCAGCATAATGCTTTTTCATTGCTTCTTTTCAACTATATATATCTTTTCGAAGAGATTGAAGTGAGAAATTACAAACATGAGCCATAGAAAGGAAAATAATTGAGAACATAGAAATTTCATTTGGATAATAAACCAACATATGTGGCACCAGATCATAACATGAGCTTTTTATTGTTTACAAAACAAATTTTAAAATAAGCACATTTATTTGCAGATTTACTTTAAAACAAGAAAAACAAAAAAGAAAAAATGCTGAAATCTTATTTGAAAAGATTCAGGAGCAACTAACAACAAGAGAAGAGAAGTATAAGAAAGAAGTTGAAATGAAACAAGAACTTGAATTTAATCTTAGAGCACTAGATATGGAATTGAGGACTCTAAGAAATGATTTCAATCAGGTAAGTCTTTGATAAAAATTGCATATTTCCATCACTATTATTTATAATATCCCTTTGATTTAATGTATATTACTTAGGTATAAAATAGATAAAAAATTTAGTTTTATACTAATAGGAACTATGATATTTATAGCTAAAATCATTAATTTATTGGAATTCTTGGCTTCTCATATAAACCCTATGTATATTTTCTGAATGAAGGGATGGAGGGTAAATTGAAATAAATATGCATGTTGGCTATTTTTAAAAATATATTTTATTTATTTTTAGAGAGAGAGAGAGCATGAGTAGGGGATGTGTAGAGGGGGAGGGAAAAGGAGGGATAAGAATCTCAAGCAGACTCTGAGTGCAGAGCCTGACTCAGGGTTGGATCTTAAAACCTTGAGATCATGACCTGAGCTGAAACCAAGAGTAGGACACTTAATCAACTGAGCTACCCAGGCACCCCAGTTTTGGATCTCTTATATTAAAATATAGGCTAAATCAATCACCTTGAGACTATGATGGAATTAGTTAAGTGTTTTGTAAAGAAATTTTATTTCACATACTATATCTACCTGTGTATCTATGACAAATTTAGCTGTCATTTAAATTAAAATTTGAGTTATTCATGTAGGATAAAAATCCTTGTATTTAAAAAGGCTACTTCTTTTGAACATTTTTTTAAGTTCTCTTAAGCTTTTGACTTTTTTATATATATTTATAAAATATAAAATAAAAAAATATATATTATATATATAAAATATATGTATATATATGTGTTTATATATGTATATATATGTGTTTGTATATATATTTTTTCTCCATGTATATATGTATATATATTTTAAAAGCCAACACTGCAAGGATAGAGGATTTTTAAAGCATGCATATTTTGAAATTGAGATTCAATTAAGTGGATTAACTTTACAGTTAGCTCCAGATTTCCCAAGTGAACTGAATAAAAAGTACAGTATCTCAGTACTTTTTATACATATATATAAGTATATATTTATAAGTATAAATATATGTATATATGTATATACTTATATACTTTTATATATGTATACATTTATGCAAACTATACATAGTAGCTTTATATACATTTTAGGTTGGCATGATTTTATTCTTATTTATATAAATTTGAATTTTTAGTCTGAAATCATGTATCCTTATGACCTTTTAAACCTTTGAAGGCCCTTCCTTTTCATTAAATCACAATTTGGGGCAATTGTGATGAGCTTTAGCAAAACTATATTTTATTTAATCTTCCCACTGCTATTTATAATTTTTTAAGCAATTTTACAAATAATTTGCTCATTTCAAATCTCAGTTACTATCATTTGGGCCTAAGTTTATCCAACAGAAAGAGAATTGTATCTCTGTAATTTATTAATTGGGCATTGGATCTCCATTTTCAGATTAATGAGGGGTGGCAGGATTCTTGTGTAGCAGGAATGGAGGTCAGGGAGAGAGGTGAAAGCCAGGTCATCTAGGGTCTTGAAGGCCATTAGAATGACTTCACTTATGTTCTGAGATAGTTATCTATTAAAAGGATTTGAGCAGAGGATTGAACATGTGAGGAACTCTGACATTAATTGAAGCCTCTAATAAAAAAGAAGGAAAACATTTCATAATGTAGAATTTACCAATGTTAGTCCCACCTATATACCCATTTCTTTTTGAGACTTCAGTCGATTGGGAAGCTTTGGGAAAATTCACCCACAAGGAAAGGATAGTGGGACTGAATTAATTAACTAAGTAACATAATACTGACTAGGCAGATAACATCTTTTTGTGTATTTAACCAAATTCATTAAACAGCCATAATGTGTACATGTTAGGAAAAGGAGATGAATTGATGTTTGTAGTGAAAATTTCCAAGTACATAGGTTAAAGTTATATATTGTTAACATATCTTAATAGTAAGATGATTTATAAAACCAGTAACAGAAATGTCTTATTAGGTTTCTGTGAGACAACTTCAAGAGGAACTGGCCAATACCCTAAAAAAACTATCTATGTCAGAGGCTTCACTGGAGGTGAAATCACGTTGTTGTACGAATTTAGAAGATGAGGTAAAAGACTTAAAGGAAAAACTGGCTCAGAGTAGGAATCAGGTATGTATGAAATGTAACATGTCAAGTTAATCTGTAGTTGGTTAAATAATATGAAGTGTTTTAGGATGCTTATTTCCATGGACCACTTCCTTCTCTTTTTCATTATAATTAATTTAGTATAATTTTAGTATCTTCACAATATACTTATTTCTTAAACTTTGACTTTCATTCTGTTATTTGTTTTATACATTTTTTTCTTATGGTAGTTACCCTTAGGAAAGTTGAAACTTATACATCATTCTTCACAGAAATTGGGACTTTTTTTCCTACTAAATAATTTTTTTAAAGACTTATTTATTTATTTATGGTGGGGGCAGTTGGAGAGGCAGAGGGAGATGGAGAGAATTTCAAGCAGACCCCTGCCCAGCAGAGAGCCCCAAGCTGGCTTGATTCCATGACCCATAAGATCATGACCTGAGATAAAATCCTGAGTTGGATGCTTGACCAACTGAGCCACCCAGGTGTGCTAAATAATGTTTTTTTAATGATCTCTCTGTTACCATCATGAGCTAAGCCATGTAAAAGCAGAAGATAATGTTTAAGAGAATGTTTCAGAAAATTGTCTTATTTCTCATCTTCTTTTTTTGAATGGATACAGAATCTGTACTGATTTCAGGATAACTTGTACAGAAAAGTGATTTCACAAACCAGTTGAACTTAGGCATTTCCTTCATTTTCTTTTCCTTTTCAATATATAATAAATGCACAGAAATATTTAGATCATGTATACTATATATACCCAAAAGAGAATTAAGAAAATTATCTTGGCCTTGCCATTGGATTTTTTAAAAAGCTGTATTGAGATGGACTGCACATTCCATACAATTCACCCATTTAATATTTGTAGTTCAATGTTTGGGTATATTGATAGAGTTGGGCAACCATTACTGCCATCAAGTAGAACATTTTAATTACCCTGAAAAGAAACCCTTAATCCTTGCCCCCAGGCTCAGGCAACCACCAGTCTACTTTCTGCCTCTATAGAGTTGCCCATTCTGAATATTTCATATATGGGGAATCACACAATGTGTGGTCCTTTGTGACTAGCTTCCTTCGCTTAATGTTTTTGGGGTTCATCTGTGTCATAGCATATATCAGTGCTTCATTCCTTATTATCAAACGGTACTCCATTATGGGACAAAACCCTTGTTCATTCATCATTTGATGCACCTTTGGGTTGTTTCCACTTTTTGGCCATTAATAATGCTGCTGTGAACATTCATTTAGTTATTGTCTGGACATCTCTTTTTATTTTCCTGCCATCACATTTTATCCTCTCAGTTAATTGGGGTGATTTCACCATCTCTCAGTCCTTTTTTTTTTTAATTAACATATAATGTATTATTTGTTTCAGGGGTACAGGTCTATGATTCATTAGTCTTACACAATTCACATAGCATATACCCTCCCCAGTGTTCATCACCCGGCCACCCCATCCCTTGCACCTCCCTCTTCACCAGCAACCCTCAGTTTGTTTCCTGAGATTAAGTTTGTTTCCCTCCCCGGTCCCATCTTGTTTCATTTTTTCCTTTCCTACTCCCCAACCCCCCCAAGTTGCCTCTCAAATTCCTCATATCAGAGAGCTCATATCATAATTGTCTTTCTCTGATTGACTTATTTCACTCAGCATAATACCCTCCCTCTAGTTCCATCCACGTCATTGCAAATGGCAAGATTTCATTTCTTTTGATGGCTGCATAGTAGTCCATTGTGTGTATATACCACATCTTCTTTATCCATTCATCTGTTGAAGGACATCTAGGTTCTTTCCATCGTTCGGCTGTTATGGACATTGCTGCTATAAACATTTGGATGCACGTGTCCCTTTGGATACCTACATTTGTATCTTTAGGGTAAATACTGAGTAGTGTGGTTGCTGGGTCATAGGGTAGCTCTATTTTCAATTTCATGAGGAACCTCCATGCTGTTTTCCAGAGTGGCTGCACCAGCTTACATTCCCACCAACAGTGTAGGAGGGTTCCCCTTTCTTTGCATCCTTGCCAACACCTGATGTTTCCTGACTTGTTAATTTTAGCCATTCTGACTAGTATGAGACGGTATCTCAGTGTAGTTTTGATTTGTATTTCCTTGATGCCAAGTGATGTTGAGCACTTTTTTATCTGTCTGTTGGCCATTTGGGTGTCTTCTTTGTAGAAATGTCTGTTCATGTCCTCCGCCCATTTACTGATTGGATTATTTGTTCTTTGGGTGTTGCATATGATGAGATCTTTATAGATTTTGGATACAGCCCTTTATCTGATATGTCATTTGCAAGTATCTTTTCCCATTCTGTCAGTTGTCTTTTGGTTGTGTTGACTATTTCCTTTGCTGTGCAAAAGCTTTTGCTCTAGATGAAGTCCCAATAGTTCATTTTTGCCCTTTCTCCCCTTGCTTTTGGGGAAGTTTCTAGGAAGAAGTTGCTGTGGCTGAGGTCAAAGAGGTTGCCGTCTGTGTTCTCCTCAAGGATTATGATGGATTCCTGTCTCACATTGAGGTCTTTCATCTATCTGGAGTCTATTTTTGTGTGTGCTATAGGACGATGGTCCAGTTTCATTCTTCTGCTTGTGGCTGTTCAATTTTCCCAACACCATTTGTTGAAGAGACTGTCTTTTTCCATTGGACATTCTTTCCTGCATTGTCGAAGATTAGTTGACCATAGACTTGAGGGTCCATTTCTGGGCTCTCTATTCTTTTTCATTGATCTGTGTGTCTGTCTTTGTGCCAGTACTACACTGTCTTGATGATGACAGCTTTGTCATAGAGCTTGAAGTCTGGAATTGTGATACCTCCGGCATCAAGCCCTGCATTAGGCTCCCTGCTCAGCAGAGGGCCTGCTTCTCCCTCTCCCTCTGCAGCTCCCCCTGCTTGTGTTCTCTCTGTCTGTCAAATACACAAACAAAATATTTTAAAAAACCCACAAAAACTTAATTATGTTGAGCATCTCATCTTTTTCTGTGTGTTATTATCCATTTCTATATCTTCCTTATAGACTGAATCAATTATTTTGCCCATTTCTTTATTGGGTTGTCTTTTCATTATTGTAAGAGTTATTTGCGTATCCTAAATACAGATCCCTTATCAGATATAAGATTTTCAAATCTTTTCTCTTATTCAGTAGCTTGACTTTTCACTTTATTGATGGTGACGTTTGAAGCAAAGACGTTTTTAATTTTGATGAAATATACTTAATCATTTTTTGTCTTTTGGTGTCGTATCTAAGAAACTGTTGCCAAATCCAGTCACAAATGATACACCTATGTTTTTTTCTAAGAGTTTTATAGTTTTAGCTCTTATGTTTTGAGTTAATTTTGTATATATGTTATGAGGTAGAGTTCTAATATTATTACTTTGCATGTGGATATCCATTTGTCCTAGTACCACTTGTTAAAAAGACTATTCTTATTCCATTTAATTGTTTTATACCCTCATTGTACATCAGTTCACCATAATGTAGCATTTTCTTTTTAGATGGTCAATTCTAATACAATGATCTATATGTCTATCCTTATGCCACTGTCCAATCAAATTTTATGAGACATCTTCCCTAGTCCTCTTGCAAATTACCACTCACTTATGTAATAATAAAAAATCACTGTAGTAGAACTTAACCTTACTCCTGTAGACATTTTTTGCTTCTTAAAAAGGAGAATTTTACCAACTTATGCCTTGCTGACTCCATGATCCGATGAGAAGTTAGGCTCAAAAAGCTAGAGTCTTGTTTCTTTTCTCCATTCGTATCTTCAGTCTCTCATTCAGTGCCTCCCATATCCATTTTCATCAAATCTTGGTTGTAGGATCTGCTGTCTACTATTTACTTCATTACGTTTTATGAACTTGTTATAAAGTGTAGACTCATCTATAAATTTCACCATCTAGGAAGGAAAAGATGAACTCTGGGCCTTTAACTTTCCTGTTTTGAAATCTTGCTAATCCAAAATTACAACTCACAATTAGATACTCTTTTGACCTGGTTCTTGTGTATAACACTGGTGTTGATCCTGTTCTTGGCACAGATCCTACATTCTCAGAAAACACAGTTGCCTTTACCCGTCTTCTTTTAGTTTAAATAGAAAGATATGTACTTTAATAGCTCAATACATAATTAATGGAATAAACATTTATTACATTATTTCAAGGATAGAGCTGTAAATTATCAGGTTTTATTTAATGGAGTTCTCAGAGACAAATAGTAGATAATCAGTTTGAATAATTTGAAAGCCTGTTTGTTTTATATGGGAAAGCTTTGTGGCACAACATAAAGACGAGATGGTCTTACTTACCTCCCCACATAAATAAGCTTGGAGTAAGATAAAGGAGAAGTTATACTCAATTTAAATAAAGCCAAAGGACAGTACCTTTGGTTTTCTACTGAAAAGATTAAAAATGATTCCATAATGTTCTCTCTATTTCCTCACTGATGAAAGAAGAATAAAGATTGAGTATTAGATTGATTAAAAACTACTCAAAGCTGTCTATTTCTTTTAGAATTTCAGTTAATGGAAATCAGGTAAAAGGTCAAATTTTGGTTATTGAACCATTTTTAGTTTTTCAGCTATTATACTTCAAATCATATCATCTCTCTGCTTGTGAGTTTTTCTTTTCCCCTAACTTGAGGGAGAAATCTGAAAAGGTGTTCCTGCCAGTTGTAATAATTTGTAATTGAAGGGAAACTTAGAAAAATATCTCAAGAGAAAAGAAGATGGTGGCAGAGTAAGAGGAGCCTAGGTTCACCTAATCCCTGAAGACTAACAGAACAAAGTCCACTATTAGAGAGAAGAGGCCACACCAAAGAAGGTATGAAATACAGAGATGTGGTTTAGGAGAGAAACAGATCCTGGCTGCTGCAGAGGAGTGGGAGTCATGGTCATGGAGAAAAGCAGGAGTGAGACACGGGACTGTGCAAAAAGAACGCTTTCCTGTAGCCACTGGCTACACTGGAAAGCGAGAGGAGCTTAATTTCATGAGTTCTTACAACTAGGGGGGCTTAAAACCTGGAATTCTAAAGGTCATTGGGCTTGGCTGTGATAGAGCTTGTAGTGCACTGTGATGCTCTTGGAGAAAAGGCAGGCAAACAACCCGGGAGCATATAGCATGGAAATAGTGATCTGAACAGTGTCTGGAGCATACAGTAGGGAAATTACTCACTCTTTTCAGAGCATTTCCCTGAGAGGAAGTGTTCACAGAGACAACTCTCTAGGAACAAAGGAACCAGCTTGTACCATTTCCCTCCAGTGCCCCTCAGCACAAGCACAAGAGCCACCTGAGTGAAGCAGTGCAGCTCTTAAACACTGGCTGCCTAATCTGCCTACACTGAGCACCATCCCCTTGCACTCCAGTGGAACTGCCCTGCTCAATCATTCTGATTGAACTGAGGCAAGCCTCAGTTCCACCACAGCAGGCCTTTCCCCCAGAAAATCAGCACAAGCCCCTGCCCACACCTCATCTGACCAGATTCAGGAGGGCCTCAGTACCAGTGGAGGTGGTGACAGGTCTCATTTCACAAGCACACCAGGGCACACCTAGGTAAAAGTTGCTACATTCAGGCCAGGTACAAAACACTGCCCACAGCAGTGAGGGAGAGCCTCTGCAGATGTCTGGCCTGAAGGATAGAGCAGCCAGAACACAACAGCAGAGTGCATGCTGCACACACTAGACATACTCCCCTAAGCACGAGACCCTGGGTGCTACATGACATGTTCTGTCATAAGTCCATTACTTTTGGGAGCAGATGACATAACTGGCTTTTCTAACACAGAGAAGCTGGTAGAGACTTAGATAAGATGAGAAAACAGAGGAATTTATCTCAAATGAAAGAACAGGATAAAGCCACGGGTCCAGAGATTGAAGTGAGACAGATGTAAATATCACGGCTGATGGAGGATTTAAAGCAGTGATCATAGGGACACTCACTGGACTTGAGAAAAGAACGACAACATCATTGAGACCCTTACAACAGAGATAAAAGAGTTAAAAAAGAATTATAGTTGAAGGGTGGAATAAATGAGTTAAGAAACACACCTAATGCAATGAACAGCAGGCTGGAAAAAACAGAGGAACAAATTAACAACTAAGAAGTCAAAGTAATGGAAAGCAATGAAGCCAAAGAAGGGGGAGAAAGAAGAACTATGCAAAATGAGACCAGACCTAGGGAACTCAGTGACTCCATCAAATGTAATAACATTCATGTTATAGGAGTCCCAGTAGAAGAAGACAGAAAAAAAGGTGTAAGAAAACTTGTTTCTAGAAATATAGCTGAAAATGTCCCTAATCTAGGAAAGACAACAGACATCAAGATCCAGGAGACACAGAAAACTATCAAAATCAACAATAGTAGGCTAACACCAAGACCTATTGTAATTGAATTTGCAAAATATACTGATAAAGAAAAACATCTTAAAATCAGGAAAGCAAGTCAGTAACTTCCAGGGGAAACCCCTTAAGGCTAGCAGGAACTTTTTCAGCAGAAACTTTGCAAGCCAGAAGGGAGTGGTATTATCTATTCAACGTGGTGAATGGGAAAAATCTGTAGCCAAGAATACTCTATCCAGCAAGCCTATTACTCAGAATAGGAGAGATAGAGTTTCCCAGATAAAAACTAAAGGAGTTTGTGACTACTAAACTAGCCCCACAAGAAATATTAAAGGGGACTCTTTGAGTGGAAAGAAGAGACCAAATGTGACACTATAAAGGCAGGAAACACAAAAGTAGCAAAAATGAACATTTATATAAAAAATAAGTTTAGGAACTCAGGAAAAACGGATATAAAATGTAATACTTTACCTAAAGCATGGGGAGAAGAAGAGAAAAGAATGGGCTCAAACTTAAAGACCAGCAGCTTAATATAGACTGCTATATGCAGAAGAGGTTATATACAAATTATATATCAAAACCCACTAATAGTGGTGCCTGTGTGGCTTAGTTGGTTAAACATCTGACTTGATTTCAGCTCAGGTCATAATCTCAGGATTGTGAGATTGAACTCTGCACTGCACTCTATTCTGGCCATGGAGTCTGCTTAAGATTCTCTTTCCCTCTCCCCACTCCACTCATGCCCTCTAAAAAAAAAAAAAAAAAAAAAAAAAAAACCTTACTGATAAACACTCAAAGAGGAGAAAGAAATCCAAATATATCACTAAAGAAAACCAGTAAAACATTGAAGACACAAAAATGATCAGAGAAAATCTCCAGAAACAACCACAAAGCAAGTAGTAAAATGACAAATACATATCTATCAATAATTACTTTGGATATCAATGGGGTAAGTGCTCCAATCAAAATACATAGGATGTCAGAGTGGATTAAAAAAAGGAAGAAGAAGAAGAAAAAAAAACAAGACCCATGGTATAAGCCACTTGCAAGAGTTTTATTTTTGTCATAAGGACACCTGCAGATTGGAAGTCAGGGGATGGAAAAAACATGTATCCTGCAAATGGATATAAAAAGAAAGCCAGAATAGTAATACTTATATTGGACAAAATAGAATCTAAAAGAACGACTGCAGTAAGAGACAAGAGCACTATATCATAATGAAGAGGACAATCTGACAGGAAGAAGAACTATCTATTATAAATATTTATGCATCCAACATGGGATCACCCATGTACATAAAACAATGACTAACATAAAAGATAATAATACAATAATAGTAGGGTCCTTTAATTTTATTATATATGTTTTAAATTAAATTCATTTCTTTTATTCCCACTTGCAAAAGTATCCATGAAGACAATGTACAATTCGGATATTTTAGGAAGGAATAGAAATAATCAATAGTTGGGTACTTTAACTCACCACTTACATCAATGGACAGATCAGAAAGTCAACAAAGAAACAGTGGCTTTATATGATGCACTGGACTAGATGGACTAAGGAGATATATTCAAAATATTCCATCCTTAAACAACAGAATAACACATTCTGGAACATTCTGTAGAATAGATCACATGTTAGGCAACAAAACAAGTCTTTTTTTTAAATTTAATTTTTTTCAGTGTTCCCAAATTCATTGTTTATGCACCACACCCAGTGCTCCATGCAATACGTGCCCTCCATAATACCCACAAAACCGGTCTTAATAAATACAAGAAGACTGAAGTCATACCATGTACCTTTTCTGATCACAATACTATTAAATTAGAAGTCAGCCATATGAAACAATCTGAAAGACCACAAATACATGTTGGTTAAGTAACATTCTACTAAACAATGAATGGACCAACAAGGAAATAAGAGAATAAACTTTTTAAAATACATGGAAGCAAATGAAAATGAAAACAAAATTGCCCAAACTTTTGAGATACAGTAAATATGGTTCTAAGAGGGAAGTATATAGATAGCAATGCAGGCCTACCTCAAGAAATAAGAAAAATCTACAACAACCTAACCATCACCTAAAGAAGCTAGAAAAAGAACAACAAATGAAGCCTAAAGGCAGCAGAAGGAAGGAGATAATAAAAATTAGAGCAGTAGTAGTAGTAGGTAGCTCAGTTGGTTAAGCAGCAGACTCTCGATTTCAGCTCAGGTCACAATCTCAGAGACCTGGAATTGAACCCTGCTTTTGGCTCTGTGCTCAGCAGGGAGTCTACTTGAGGATTCTATCACTCCCTCTCCATTTGACCCTCTCCCCACTTTCTCTTTCTCTCAAATACATTTTTTTTTAAAAAAACTAGCAGAAGTAAACACTATAGAAACCTTAAAAAGACAAAAATAGGAGGGATCAATGAAACCAGCAGCTGGTTCCTTGAAAAAATTAATAAAACCAATAAGGCAGAAATAATGAAATTATTTCAGAGTTATCAGAAAGAAGAGAAAAAGGACCCCAATAAAATCACAGATGAGAGAGGAGAAATAACAATCAACACCACAGAAATGCAAACAATTATAAAAGAATATTATGAACGACTATATGCCAACAATTTGGATGATGTAGAAGAAATGGATAAATTTCTAGAAACATATAAATTACCAGAACTGAAACAAGAATAGAAAATTTGAACAGACTGACAACCAGCAAAGAAATGGAATTATTAATCCAAAAACTATGAACAAACACAAGTCCAGGACCAGAGGCAAATTCTACTGAGCATTTTAAAGGAAGAGTTAGTACCTATTCTCAAACTATTCCAAAAAACAGAAAAGGAATGAGGGGTTTGAAGTGGCGGTGGGGGGGAGGTTGGGGTACCAGGTGGTGGGTATTATAGAGGGCACGTATTGCATGGAGCACTGGGTGTGGTGAAAAAATAATGAATACTGTTTTTCTGAAAATAAATTAATTAAAAAAAACGTTCAAAAAGTAGGTTTAGAAGGAATATACTTCAACATAATAAAGGTCATATATAAAAAATGCATGGGTAATGACATCCTAAATGGGGGAAAACAGAAAGAAAAACTTCTTAGGTCTTGCTTCTAGTTATGGGCGTCTTCTCATTAGCACTGTTTGCCATTATTAAATTAATCTTAGGGGCACCTCGGTGACTAAGATGGTTAAGTGTCTGCCTTCGGCTCAGGTCATGATCTCCAGGTCCTGGGATCGAGTCCCATTTCAGGCTCCCAGCTCAGCAGGGAGTCTGCTTCTCCCTCTCCTCTGCCTCTCCCCCTGCTGGTTCTCTGTCTCTCTGTATCTCTCCCATTAATCTTAACCTTTTTTTACTTCCCACTTAAATGGAGACCAATTTCTAATATATAAATTATGTATCTTATTAACTCTTTTTGTCATCCATTTTTCTATCTGTTTGTTTTTTCTTAACAAACTCCCCAAAGTTTAGTGGCTTAAATAAATAACATTTATTTTGTTCACAAATCTACTGTTAGGAAAAGTGTGGCTAGGACAGCTTGTTCTCTTCCCCTAGCTTCAGGTGGGGCAGCTGAAAGGCTTGGGGCTGGAACTGTTTGAAGATTTGTTCACTCACATCTGGTGGTGTTGATGCTGGCTATTGTCTAGGACTATAGTTGGGGCAGGCAGCCAAAACACTTACACGGGCACACCTAGACACTTTGTGGCCTGAATTTTCTTACAAGATGAGGGGCTAAATTCCAATCCAAAAAAGCTGCCTGAGCTGCAGAGCAAGGCAGAAGCTCTATTGTCTTTTGTAACCTAGCCTTGGAATATACAGAGCATCACATTCACCATATTCTGTTAGGAGAAAGTCACAAAGGTAGGCCCATGGTCTTTTTTTTTTTTTTTTAATGGGATGAATATTTAAAAACCTATGGACACATTTTAAAAGCAGCATGATTTACCCACTGGCCACAATTTTTTGTATTCCTCCCACATGAAAAATACACTCGCCTCCCCCCTCCCATACCTCCCACAAATCTCAGTTCTCCATTGGGTTTGGGCTTGAGTCCAAGATCTTACCATCTTAATCAGGTACAGCAGGGATAAGGTGCCTAAAGTATAGTCCCTTGAGTACAAGTCCCCTCCATCTGAACACTTGGGAATCAAGGAAGACAGTTCTCTACCACTCAAAATGGAACACTCTGGTAATCTGCTAAGGACTCTCCCATTGAAAGAAGATGGGAGGCACACTAGTCCATAGCAGTTTTGAAACACACCCTGAAGCATGCTGTCAGTTCTTCAGTGAGGACTTAGTCCTAACCATGGGAATGCTTCTCCATGGTTGTTTGCTTTACTTTTTGAGCTCTTGGTTCTGTCCTTTTCATGAGGAATGACCTGTGTTTGTAGCTGCTTTTTCAGCCTTCTTCCTCCTGGTGGGAATTCTAAGACTCAAAGGCCTATTTTTAGTTTGTACTATCTTGGTCTCTTTTAGTCCAAGCTCGCAAACAGTGTTTTTGCTACTATAATTCTCTTAGTTTTTTGAGTTTTCCATGAATACGATTTGATTTCATGCCATTAGAAAAGCCATTCTCCTGGGTCTTTTGAAATAAGCTTTCACCTCAGGTTTCCTGTGCAGCTCTCATTTGACAATGCCTTTCAAATTCTCACACTCTTAAGATCCTTAAAGAAATTTGAGGCACACCTTAAGTCCTTCTCAAGTCTTAATAAAGGGTTTATAGTTTTGGCTTCATCCATAGGCCATGTCTACCTGGATTTGCTTTTAACCCAGAAGCCATTTCTTTATTTTAGCATTATTTGACAATACAGCATGTGGAGAGGCTATAAATGAGGGAACAGATAGATGAACCCACTAAGTCCTGGTTCCTTCATATTGAATAGTCTTTATTTAGCTTATCTCTCCTATCAGATTTACTTTCATGTGGTTTGTGGCACAAGTTCCTTTTCCCTCTAGTGTCATTTTCTTCACTTGTCTAGAAACCTTTGCTGTAAGCCCCTTCAAGGGCCATCAGGTTTCCACTCACAGTCTCTTGGAAACCCTTTTGGTTTTCATTCTTACTCTTCTCTACTTCTCACTCTTACTCTTCTTTCAGGTTCCACCCACCTCCTGGTTCAAAGAAGGTTTAGTTTCAGTTTTTTGGTTTTCTTTTTTAATGGCAGCACCCCATTTTAATGTCAGTATCTGTGCCAGTTATTTATTGCCATATAATAAACCATCTCAAAACCTAGTGGCTCAAAACAGCATTTATCTTGTTCACAAATCTTTGGACAAGGCTGAGTAAGACCAGCTCATTTCTTCTTCATTTGGCATCACCTGGGATGACTGGAAGCTAGGAACTAGAATCATCTAAAATCTTGTTCATGCACATGTTTGGCTGTTGAGGCTGGCTTTTGGCTAGGATGTTAGCTAGGGCAGTCTCAGCTGGAATATTTGCATGAAGACTCTCTAGGTACCCTGGGCTTTCCCACAACAGCTGGATTCTAAGGGTGAGGTTTCCTAGAAGAAGAAAGTCAGATAGAAGCTATATCACATTTTCTAACCTCACCTTAAAAATCACACAGCAGCTCTCCCATATTCTGTTCACTAGGAACCAGTTACTAAGGCCAGCACATATGAAGGGGAGGGATTGTCATGGGAGAAGTGTCAGTTTATAAGCCCACCACATCCACTTGTCTTTCCAGTCATATTTAAAGGAAAGGAGTTCTTCCCAACTCAGCATCACTGAAACTCCAGCAAGTTTTTTGGTTGTTTTCATTGCTTAGTATATTCTCTTAGTTTGTGGGAAGTAACAAAGGATTGTAACACTGTCGAGTTAAAGAATATTTTTTAATCCAAAAATATATGAATCATCTCACTAAATTTTTCCCCACTACTATTTTTCTTTTTTACTGAGAGATGTGATTTCTTAATCTTGTGAATCATTTCTCCTCAGAATGCAATTCATATTAGCATAAGACATTTGTAATTCAGAAAAAGGCTTATGGCAATAGAATCAGCATTTATAGATTCATTAATTAGAGTCTTATCTTCAATGTCTTATTTTGGTAAGCATTTATTGGCTCAGACCTACATAAGTCAATATGGTATTCCTAAAACTTCTTTAAAAATTATGGAGTACATGGGCACCTGGGTGGCTCAGTTAAGTGCCTTTGGCTTGGGTCGTGATCCTGGGATGCTGGGATTGAGCCCCATGCTTGGCTTCCTGATCAGTGGGAAGTCTGCTTCTCCCTCTCCCTGCTCTTGTGCTCTTGCTGTCTTGCTCTCTCTCCCTCTCAAATACAGAAATAAAATTTTTAAAAATATTATGGAGCTTTAAGATGAGGGAAGGGTTAAGAGACTTTCTACTAAGATGTGACTTACAGTTATCTTATGGAGGAAAAATCTGAAACAATCAGAAAAATAAAAGTATAACAATTAAATACAAATATGTGGCAAAGAGGATGACAGCAGAGATCGATTTTAGCAACTCTTAGTGGTTTGAATTTTGTTCTTCATTTTCTGAGTTATTTGAGGTTCTGCATTCCAAGACTGTACTACAATATAGATAACGTTTTGTTGAAAATGAACTTATTTTAAGATTTGAGCACCTGCCCGGAGCAGTCAGTAATGTATGTGACTCTTGATCTTGGGGGTGTGAGTTCAAGCCCCATATTTGGTGCAGAGATTTAAAATCTTTGAAAAAATTTTGGGGTCTTAGTTTTGCATTAGACTCTTTTCACTTTACTTCCAAACTGTATTATTTTATTCATGCAGGTTGATGATCTTACAGAAAAACTGGAAACTGTGTCTTCAAGAAACCAGGTTCTTATTCAGGAATTATCATCTATGAAAGAAATACAAACGAAATGTGAAGAGCTAGAGAAGAATAAAAAGAAGTTGGAACAACAAGTAGTAAAGCTCAGAAGTTGTGTAGAAGTCAACATGTTAGAATATAGTGAAATGGAACGATATAAACGGGATTTTGAAGAAACTACAAGATTGAACGTAGCAGAAAAATTAAAAGAAGTTGATCTATTTTTAGAGGTTAATTTATTTGTCTATAAAATGTTTTAATTCATTTCACTGCAAATTACATTTTGGTTATATGCAGTATAGAGTTTTCCTCTACTTCCTTTATAGCAATTTGGTAAATTTCTGGAAGCATTTGCTCTTTCCCTTTAAAAATTTCAGTTTTCATTATTATTCACACTAATTGATCTTTCAGAATGATTCACAGTAGAAAGTCATTTTATTTTTTAATACCAGTTAGTATAAAACAAGGCTATTGAGAGGAAAAGAAAAAACTGTGCTTTAAAAATTTTGATCATGGGGTACATGGGTGGCTCAGTCAGTTGCTTGTTTGGGCTCCATTCTGGGCATTCCTACATAAAAGAAATGGTACCATACTTGGATTATTCCTTTTTTTTAATATTAAATATCTTATTTATTTATTTATTTGGAAAGCAGGAGTGGGGGATGGACAGGTAGAGAGAAAATTCCAGGCATATTTCATGCTGAGTAGGACACAGGGCTTTATCCCAAGACCCTGAGAACACTAGCAGACACCAAGAGTCAGGCACTCAGATGACTGAGTCAGCCAGGCACTCCAGGTACCTCGATTATTCTTAAGTTGTATTGTTCACTTTTTAAAAATTTAAATGATTTTATTATTCTTTGAATTATCAGATTGCATGAGCTCTAATGTAAGAATGAACATTATTCACATTTAATTCAGGTTCACATTAGTGATAAATATTTTACATTTCAGCTTTTTTTTTTTCACTTTAAAAATTGCTCTCTGAATCATTGACACAAAACTAAAAGAAAGAAATATACTGTAATTACCCAGGTTGTAACAATTTTAAAACTATGCTTTTGATTTGCTTTAGATGCAAGTAGCATTTCAAGAAAGCTTAGCACAGGTAAGAGAAAAAAATTATGCTTCAGGAAGAAGTCAAATGGAACTCAGAATTAAAGAGCTGGAATTTGAATTATCCAAAATGAAAAATTCTCAAGATGCTACTAAAACAGAATTGGACCTATACAAGCACCTCTACCAAGAAGAAGTAACACATCGAATGTCATTGACAAATGAACTGAACAAGTAGGTTAAAACAATCATAGAAAGTAGAGTTAGCTTATTAATTTGCCTCTAAACCATAATTTTTATGGAGCCATGTTCATGAGATCAGTAGTAAGTGAAAGCCAACTAGATAGTATAATTTTGAAAAATGATGTTTGTAAATGAACTTATTGTCGAAATGCTAGTCCAAGTCAGTTTGCATTTCTCTCTCTCTTTTTTTTTTGGTTTTAAATGATTTTTATTTTTTCCCTTGCATATTTTCAGTAAATCTGATCTCCTACTCTTTAAACTAATTGTTGGAAGGTTTATAATTTAGACAGCATATTATTACAAAATTGTCAGAATTACCCTAAATAGAAATGAGTTTATTAATAATTATTTATTAATGTTAGTTTATTTTTGGAAGAGTACATCTTTAACCCAAAATGTCAAGATGGAAACGGTAGATTCCACCCCCAGTACCTTGGTATCTGTGTTATAACCTAATTGCCTCTGGAGCTGTTTCAGTTCTTTCTGATCACAACTCTGCCATCTACTTGTCCTCTAGCAATTGTTCGTCTAAATTTTTCCTCAGTGCCAAATGCTCAATCTCTCTGAGGTAATGTGTGAAATGTACAAGAGTGGTGAAAGCCAATGCTTGAAAAATGTCTTTGAGGGATTTTTAAAATTTTTATTTTCCTTTAAATATTTTACATATTTATTTGACAGAGAGAGAGAGAGAGAGAGCGCAAGTGAGCAGAAGCAGAGGGGAGCAACAGGCAGAGGGCGAGGGAGAAGCAGGCTTCCCTCAAGCAGGGAGCCCAGTGTGGGGCTCAATTCCAGGACTGTGGGGTCCTGACCTGAGTTGAAGGCAGATGGTTAACTGACCGAGCCACCCAGACCCCCAGGATGGTTTATTTTTGCAGCTCTAAACTGGTTTACTAAATATAAGTATGTATCATGGCATCCTTTAAGTACAACCATTCCAGAAGGCAGCAGGTATAACCTGTTAGGCCATGAACATCACTGATAGCCATTTCTCTCCCTCCTTAATTTGAATTACTTGTTAGTTAGGAACCCTAGAAATATATGTACTTCTTTAGAACAGTTTTAAACCTATAATGATACATAGTGGGTCTTCTCTGTCACATTTACCATGTTAAAACACTATTTAATGGCACATTCTGTTTACTATTATGGAAACTTAAAAAATGCAAGTAATTTAGGACTGATTCGGGGAGAAATGAAATACTAAGCATTGTGTTTTGTTATCTGAACAGGACTAGTGTGGCCAATATGAGGCCAGCCCAAGATCTGCCTTATGGTAGAAATATTAATAATAATAGTTCACTATTCAATAGAAATGTTGCTGTAAGAGAAAACATGGTGAATCGAACCTCAAACTCAAGGCGTTCAAGTAATGACATCGATACTTACATCACCAAGGTTAGTTATATTATTTTTCCTTTTTTTCCTTGGGTTTCAGATTCCTGATATAATTTTTGTTCTTAATTTGGTAAAATTCTGAGTTGTTTAGCTAACTAAATACACTCTAAGTAAAAGTCATAATTATTTGTGCTAATAAAGAAATGAGACAGAAATTTTGATTTTTTTCTTAGATCCTGGAGCTCTTACTTTCAAGAGATACCTATTATAACCTTTATCAATAAATATAATTAAACTGACATATTTTATTATTTTTTCAAGATTTTATTTATTTTAGAGAGAGAGTGTACAAGAGGGGGAGAGAGCGTGAGATTCTCAAGCAGACTTCCTGTTGAGTGTGGAACCCTACATGGGGCCCAGTCTTACAATCCTAAGATCATAACCTGAGCCAAAAACAAGAGTCAGACACTTGACTAAGTTACCCAGGTACCCCCAAAATGGACACATTTTTAATTTCTTAAAAACTTACATCTAAATTCAATTTTAGAAAGTAACTATTATTGCTCACTAATGAAATCTATACTTAGATGCTTTGACTAATTTTCTGGTTGGCAATGGTTCATAACAATTTTAAAGTTCGTTATTACCCATTTTTCCCACCCCTATGTATAAGTGAACAATAAGAATCCAAACACTTAATCACATATGGGTATTTATTATTTAAAAGAGCCTACGATAAGTCCTTTTTATGCATTAAATAAACTTGTAGTGCTAAAGAGATTAGTTTTACTTTTTCAGTTGTAATTGCTGTCATTTTCTCACCTGAGAGTACATCCTTAATTGTTGTCTTACTTGGAGCATTTTTTAAAACTTATAACACTTCTATTTCAATTTTTACAAAATGTCCTGCTGAGCAATTAATTGTAGAGTATTTTCTAAATCGCTAAATCAAGCAAATACAGAATTCTTTTTTTTTTTTTTTTTTTTTTTTAGAGAGAGAGAGAGAGTGTGTGTGTGCAAGCTGGCAGGCAGTGGGGGGTGAGGTGCAGAGGGTAAGCAGACTCCATACTCAGTGCAGAACCTGATGCAGGGCTCAGTCTGAATGATCCTAAGATCATGACCTGAACCAAAGTCAAGATCAGATCCTTAACTGACTGAGCCACCCAGGTGCTCCACAACTGGAATTTTTAAAATGAAGTCCACGTATATCTTCCTTGCCATTACTTGAATGATTGATGACTAATATGGGAATAATAGGGAGTCTTTAAGTAGCAGCTGATTTCCATTGTGTATCATTGTTATTAAAATATCCATTTCAATCAATGTACATAGGTTTATGGTTTTGAAAGTATATTCATGGTCTTACAAATGCGGACAAAAGTAACATAGGCTCATGGTAAATGAGGCCTCAATCTTGTTCTTTTTTTGGTTTCCTTATTGTCTTGCTCTCTTCCCTCCTAATTTGAGGACTTTCTTTAGTGTTATGCTTGGTTGCCTTTCTTTTTCTTTTTTGTATATTATGGATTTTTGTGATCACAGTGAAGTTCATATATAACATCCCATGCATATAGAAGTCTATTTTAAGTTGTTGGTTACATAAGTTCAAACACATTTTAAAAACACTACATTTTTCCACCCCACCTTGTTTTATGTATTTGATGTCTTAGTTTACATCTTTTTATTTTGTGTATCCCTTAACTAATTACTGTAGATACAATTGTTGTTAGTGCTCTTGTCTTTTAACATTCATACTGCCTATATAAAAGTGATCGATCTATTACTTTTATTGTATGCTTGCTTTTACCAATAAAACTCTTTCTTTCATAATTTTCTTATTTCTAGTTATGTCCTTGTCTTTCTTTCTTCTTTCTTTCTTTTTTCCTTTCTTTCTTTTAATGTATTTTTGAGAGCAAGCAAGAGAGAACACAGATGGGAGGGGAGGGCCACAGAGAGAGGGAGAAGCAGACTCCCTGAGCACGGGGCCTGGTGTGGGGCTTGATCCTAGGAGGTCCCTTAACATGTCCTCATTTTAAAAATTCTTTTATCTTTTTGTTTTTTGGCTTGGATGACTTCTGCTGCCCTGTCCTGTAGATCACTGATCTGTTCATATACAGCTTTTGATCTGCTGTTGATTCCCTCTGGTGTATTTTTCATTTCAAGTTATTGTATTTTGCAGCTCTGATTGGTTCTTCTTTATATTTTCTTTTGATACCAGTTGGAGTTCCCACTGATTCCATCCATTTAATATAATATTGAGGTATGTGCCCTCTATCCCTACACTTTGAAGAGTTTTGATCAGGAAGGGATGCTGAACTTTTGTCAAATGCTTTTTCAGCATCTATTGAGAGTATCATATGGTTCTTGTTCTTTCTTTTCTTGTAATTTCTTTTATTAATGTGTTGTATCACATTGATTGATTTGCAGATGTTGAACCAACCTTGCAGCCCTGGAATAAATCCCACTTGGTCGTGGTGAATAATCTTTTAATGTACTGTTGAATCCTATTGGCTAGCATTTTGGTGAGAATTTTCGCATATGTGTTCATCAAGGATATTGATAGTTCCCTTTTTTGATGGGATCCTTGTCTGTTTTGGGGATCAAGGTGATGCTGGCCTCATAAAATGAGTTTGGAAGTTTTCCTTCCATTTCTATTTTTTGGAACAGTTTCAGGAGAATAGGAATTATTTCTTCTTTAAATGTTTGGTAGAACTCCCCCGGGAAGCCGCCTGGCCCTGGGCTTTTGTTTGTTTGGAGATTTTTGTTTCAATCTCCTTACTGGTTATGGGTCTGTTCAGGTTTTCTATTTCTTCCTGGTTCAGTTGTGGTAGTTCGCATGTCTCTGGGAATGCATACATTTCTTCCAGATTGTCAAATTTGTTGGCGTAGAGTTGCTCATAGTATGTTCTTATAATTGTCTGTATTTCTTCAGTGTTAGCTGTGATCTCTGCTCTTTCATTCATGATTTTATTTATTTGGGTCCTTTCTCTTTTCTTTTTGATAATTCTGGCCAGGGGTTTATCAATTTTATTTATTCTTTCAAAGAACCAACTACTAGTTTCATTGATTTGTTCTATTGTTTTTTTGGTTTCTATTTCATTGATTTCTGCTCTGATCTTTGTGATTTCTCTTCTCCTGCTG
Organism: Mustela erminea; assembly: GCF_009829155.1. Taxonomy (NCBI): domain Eukaryota; kingdom Metazoa; phylum Chordata; class Mammalia; order Carnivora; family Mustelidae; genus Mustela; species Mustela erminea. The sequence goes on from NC_045619.1 coordinate 119,555,188, forward strand.
GGTTTAGGCTTTCTTTGTTGTTCTTTCTCCATTCCTTCAGGTGTAGGGTTAGGTTGTGTACTTGAGACCTTTCTTGTTTCTTGAGAAAGGCTTGTACCGCTATATATTTTCCTCTCAGGACTGGCTTTGTTGTGTCTCACAGATTTTGAACCGTTGTGTTTTCATTATCATTTGTTTCCATGAATTTTTTGAATTCTTCTTTAATTTCCTGGTTGACCCATTCATTCTTTTTTTTTTAAGATTTTATTTATTTATTTATTTGAGAGAGAGAGAGAGAGAGATCGCAAGTAGGCAGAGACAGAGGTAGAGAGAGAGGAAGGGAAGCAGGCTCCCTGCCCAGCAGAGAGCCCGATATGGGGCTCGATCCCAGGACCCAGGGATCATGCCCTGAGCCGAAGGTAGAGGCTTTAACCCACTGAGCTACCCAGGTACCCCTGACCCATTTATTCTTTAGAAGGATACTGTTTAGTCACCATGTATTTGGGTGTTTTCCAAATTTGCTCTTATGATTGAGTTCTAGCTTCAGAGCATTGTGGTCTGAAAGTATGCAGGGAATGATCCCAATCTCTTGATACCAGTTGAGACCTGATTTAGGACCGAGGATATGATCTATTCTGGAGAATGTTCCATGTGCACTAGAGAAGAATGTGTATTCTGTTGCTTTGGGATACAATGTTCTGAATATATGTATGATGTCCATCTGGTCCAGTGTGTCATTTAAGGCTTTTACTTCCTTGTTGATATTTTGCTTGGATGATCTGTCCATTTCAGTGAGGGAAGTGTTAAAGTCCCCTACATTATTGTATTATTGTTGATGTGTTTCCTTGATTTTGTTATTAATTGGTTTATATAGTTGGCTGCTCCCACATTAGGGGCATAGATATTTAAAATTGTTAGATCTTCTTGTTGGACAGATCCTTTGAGTATGATATAGTGTCCTTCCTCATCTCTTATTATAGTCTTTGGTTTAAAATCTAATTGATCTGATATAAGGATTGCCACCCCTGCTTTCTTCTGATGTCCATTAGCAGGGTAAATTCTTTTCCACCCCCTCACTTTAAATCTGGAGGTGTCTTCGGGTCTAAAATGAGTTTCTTGTAGGCAACATATAGATGGGTTTTGTTTTTTTATCCATTCTGATGCCCTGTGTCTTTTGATTGGGGCATTTAGCCCATTAACATTCAGGGTAACTATTGAGAGATATGAATTTAGTGCCATTGTATTGCCTGTAAGGTGACTGTTACTGTATGTTGTCTCTGTTCCTTACTGATCTACCACTTGTAGGCTCTCTTTGCTTAGAGGACCCCTTTCAATATTTCCTGTAGAGCTGGTTTGGTGTTTGCAAATTCTTTCAGTTTTTGTTTGTCCTGGAAGCTTTTTATCTTTCCTTCTATTTTCAATGATAACCTAGCTGGATATTGTATTCTTGGCTGCATGTTTTTCTCATTTAGTGCTCTGAAAATATCATGCCAGCTCTTTCTGGCCTGCCAGGTCTCTATGGATAAGTCAGCTGCCAATCTAATATTTTCACCATTGTATGTTACAGACTTCTTTTCCTGGGCTGCTTTCAGGATTTTCCTTTTGTCACTGAGACTTGTAAATAGGTGACGGGGTGTGGGCCTATTCTTTTGATTTTGAGGGGCAGTCTCTGAACCTCCTGAATTTCGATGCTCGTTCCCTTTGCCATATTGGGGAAATTCTCCCCAATAATTCTCTCCAGTATACCTTCTGCTCCCCTCTCTCTTTCTTCTTCTTCTGGAATCCCAATTATTCTAATGTTATTTCATCTTATGGTGTCACTTATCTCTCGAATTCTCCCCTCGTGGTCCAGTAGCTGTTTGTCCCTCTTTTGCTCAGCTTCTTTATTCTCTGTCATTTGGTCTTCTATATCACTAATTCTTTCTTCTGCCTCATTTATCCTAGCAGTGAGAGCCTCCATTTTTGATTGTACCTCATTAATAGCTTTTTTTATTTCAACTTGGTTGGATTTTAGTTCTTTTATTTCTCCAGAAAGGGCTTTTATATCTCCAGAGAGGGTTTCTCTAATATCTTCCATGCCTTTTTCGAGCCCGGCTAAAACCTTGAGAATTGTCATTCTGAACTCTAGATCTGACATATTACCAATGTCTGTATTGATTAGGTCCCTAGCCTTCGGTACTGCCTCTTGTTCTTTTTTTTTGTGGTGAATTTTTCTGCCTTGTCATTTTGTCCAGATAAGAGTATATGAAGGAGCAAGTAAAATACTAAAAGGGTGGCAACAACCCCAGGAAAATATGCTTTAACCAAATCAGAAGAGACCCCAAATCATGAGGAGGGAGAAAGGGAATAAAAAGAAGTTCAAAAATTAAGAAAGACAAAAAAGAAAAATAAGAAAAGAAAAGAATTTAAAAAAAGAAAATGAATAAAGAAAAATATAAAAAAGAAAAAAATATATATATTAGATAAACTTACAGAAAGTGGTTGTTTTTCTGTTTCCAGAATTGCTGTTCTTCTTCTCTTTGATCTGCCGATGGATCTGCAGGTGTTTGCAATCTTTAGACAAGCTATCCAGCCCATCTCCTGCTAGCTGCTGTAGTCTCAGCCTGCTACTTCTCCGCCATCCTGACTCCTCTCTCTGATGTTTTTTCTTAGATCCTGGAGCTCTTACTTTCAAGAGATACCTATTATAACCTTTATCAATAAATATAATTAAACTGACATATTTTATTATTTTTTCAAGATTTTATTTATTTTAGAGAGAGAGTGTACAAGAGGGGGAGAGAGTGTGAGATTCTCAAGCAGACTTCCTGCTGAGTGTGGAACCCTACATGGGGCCCAGTCTCACAATCCTAAGATCATAACCTGAGCCAAAATCAAGAGTCAGACACTTGACTAAGTTACCCAGGTACCCCCAAAATGGACACATTTTTAATTTCTTAAAAACCTATATCTAAATTCAATTTTAGAAAGTAACTATTATTGCTCACTAATGAAATCTATACTTAGATGCTTTGACTAATTTTCTGGTTGGCAATGGTTCATAACAATTTTAAAGTTCGTTATTACCCATTTTTCCCACCCCTATGTATAAGTGAACAATAAGAATCCAAACACTTAATCACATATGGGTATTTATTATTTAAAAGAGCCTACAATAAGTCCTTTTTATGCATTAAATAAACTTGTAGTGCTAAAGAGATTAGTTTTACTTTTTCAGTTGTAATTGCTGTCATTTTCTCACCTGAGAGTACATCCTTAATTGTTGTCTTACTTGGAGCATTTTTTAAAACTTATAACACTTCTATTTCAATTTTTACAAAATGTCCTGCTGAGCAATTGTAGAGCATTTTCTAAATCGCTAAATCAAGCAAATACAGAATTTTTTTTTTTTTTTTAGAGAGAGAGAGAGAGAGTGTGTGTGCAAGCTGGCAGGCAGTGGGGGGTGAGGTGCAGAGGGTAAGCAGGCTCCATACTCAATGCAGAGCCTGATGCAGGGCTCAGTCTGAATGATCCTAAGATCATGACCTGAACCAAAGTCAAGATCAGATCCTTAACTGACTGAGCCACCCAGGTGCCCCACAACTGGAATTTTTAAAATGAAGTCCATGTATATCTTCCTTGCCATTACTTGAATGACTGATGACTAAGATGGGAATAATAGGGAGTCTTTAAGTAGCAGCTGATTTCCATTGTGTATCATTGTTATTAAAATATCCATTTCAATCAATGTACATAGGTTTATGGTTTTGAAAGTATATTCATGGTCTTACAAATGCAGACAAAAGTAACATAGGCTCATGGTAAATGAGGCCTCAATCTTGTTCTTTTTTTGGTTTCCTTATTGTCTTGCTCTCTTCCCTCCTAATTTGAGGACTTTCTTTAGTGTTATGCTTGGTTGCCTTTCTTTTTCTTTTTTGTATATTATAGATTTTTGTGATCACAGTGAAGTTCATATATAACATATCATCTGAGCCCAAGGCAGATTGTTAATATGAACCACCCAGGTGCCCCAACCCCACATGCCTTTAGGACTTGCATTTGTAGCCCAAGAGACTGGGAGTACCTAATGAGGGCTCACCTAAGAGGGGAACATTTAATAAGTGTGTGTCACTGTCATATCTCCAGGGCAGTTCAAGGATGTTATGTCCTAAGTGTTTGCTTAAACAAAATGAAAGAATTTGGGGGTGGGGCTTCGGTGCTCATTTGTCCAAGATGGCATTAGTCTAGTTCACACAATCTGCCTATCCTTTGGCCCCGTCAAGTCAACATGTAAAACTAGACCATCACACTAAGAACTACAGCTCCCCACATAGAGAACCTCTACCTCCTGTCCTCAGACAGAGCATTCTGGATTCCTGGGGCTTTGGGTTCGGACTGGAACTACAGTACCAGCTTTCTGGGATTCCTGGCTTGCAGACGGCAGCCTGTGGGACTTCTCAGCCTCCATAATTGTGTGAGCCTGTCCCTCATAATACATGCCTCTGTATCTACATGTCTCTTGTTGCTCTTATTTCTCGGAGAACCCTGACTAATACACTTGTGAAAGATGGATCTTCTGCTGATTTGGAAATAAAGAGGTAATATATTTAAAGCTTGAATAACCATGGTCTGAAAGAGCTTTTCCTTTTCCTGAGCATGGGTTACAGGCTTCATCAGTAAGGACTTGGTGGGAATTTCACAGGAAAAGAAATGTCTGTGTCACAAATAAGAAAGGGGGATTTTATTGCAGGGTGAGAGGCCAATCTAAGGTCACCCAGCGAGGCAGGAAGACCAGGCTACTTTTGCAGAAGTGAGGAAGGTTCGACAGAAGTTATCTCTTGGCCTGGCATTGAAGGTTTGGTTGGACAGAACCTCTCAGAAGAAGAAAGTCACCCTGTGGACTCATGTGTAGAAATAATTGTGTTTTATGTTCTTTCGAAGCACCAGCTTGGTCATGTTACCTCCTCAAAGATCATCTGACTACACTACCCAAAGTATCCCTCTTCCCTTAAGTTATTGCCTTTCACTAGCTCACATGATCTTTATCTTAATGTAGCTATTCTGCTTACCAGTGGTTACCCTCCTCAGATGAAATCTAAGCTCCATGAGAACGAGGCTTTTGTTGAGCTCGCCACCATATTCCTGACACCTAGGAAAAAATGTTTGGCACAAAGTAGGTGCTCAGTAATGACTGACCAAAGTGAAAAAGCATGTCTTACCTTGAAGAAATAATTCCTTCTGATTAGTCTAAATAGAACTCTGCACATTGGATTGATTCATGAATTAGCAAGTATTTATTGAATCCTTGCCATGAGCCCAAAGTTTAAGAAGGTAACTCAAAACCCTCTCTAGTCTTACTCTCTCCCACTTTTCTGAATTTTCTTTGTGACTACTCTTTAGAGATCCCACTTCAGATCCCAGACCCTGAGCTGAACTAGAGCTTTCTCTTGTGGGATATTTGCCCACCGAGTGCACACCATGGTGGTGAGGTTCTAGTCCCACCTCTGCTGTGATCCTTCCACAGCACTTCCTGCTCTCTTGCGGGTCAGGTTTGTTCCATCCATTAGCTCCTTGGTGGAGTTATTATAATTACATGTAACCATGCGTTGGAAACCACTGTTTTATACATATAAGTTAGACCATGTATTAAAAAGATGCATAGCTAGATTCCAAAGCAAGTTGGCCCAAAGTTCATGCAGTCTTGTCTGCAACAGTAAAAACTCTAACATCTGGCACAGCTGTCTCAAATGTTTGTGTAAACTTCTGACCTTTGAAAGCACACTATTCTTGAGTTGTGACAACAGCAATTAAGGTAAAAGTTTATGTGTGCAATAATTCTCCAGGACCTTCTCCTCAAAAGAAGTCATCCTCGGTCATTTAAAATAAACTCAAAATAGCATACCTCAAAATCTGTAATATCTTTTCCACAGAGGTATCTTTTCTTCCCAATGTACAAGTTTTTGGAGAGAACCTCCTTGTGTACGTCTTAATGGCTCCCTTAAGATCCTAACAATGACTTTCAACAATGCCATTGACTTACCTACTGGCCGGTTTATGTAGATTTGACTGGTGGGAAATAATTCATAGGAATGTGAGTTGTTACATGAAATACTAAATTTTGTGCACATATGATTCGAAAATTATTCTTTCACCTATTTTTAAGAAAAGATGTTATATAACAGTGACATTTTTGTTTAATTGACGGTATTTTCATTTCAAAAACGTATTTTTTGAGCCACCACTTTGCAAGACTTAAGCATGCATTCCCCCCATCCCATCTGCTCAACCCCAAGAATCTACCCTTACCTTGGGTGAGGATGTTAGCAGATCTATGAATAGTGATCCCGGGTATATTCCCCCAAGAAGGATGGTGTGTCACAGCAAGGGATGACGGAAAACAGGAACCTAGAGAAATTTAATCAGGGGGCAGGAAAGGAAGGGAAACAAGCCACACAGAAGAGCCCAGATCTTCACTCTGCACACACTGACATTTGACTCTCAGGAATTCCGGAGGAAAAGCAACCAATAGTAGCATAAAAGGTAAGATTCCTAAGCTTACAAAGCATCAAACACACAGAGCAAAAAAATCTCACAACCCTAGAGACTTTCCCTTCAACCGCTCTGAAATTGATGTGTCACCAGAAGTATGATTCGTTGGCTGCAAGCCTTATTTGGAAGCATTTCAGTCTTCCCAGACTAATAAACCCTCTCTCTGTGCAGGCAGTTGGCATAGTGGTGAAATGCCTGAGCACAGACTCCAGGCTGACTGGGCTTGGACCCCCTTGATACGGCCCTGGGTGAGTTAGCTCATCATTACTTGCCTTAGTTTGCTCCTTTGTAAAATGGGACGAAAATATCTGCACCACTCCTGGGGTGTGGATCCATTGAGAGAAAGGACGGAGCCTGGCTTCGCATTAGCAGTTGTCTGTGTTGTGCCTTTACTCCACTGCAGATGTAGGTTTATTCTGAAGATCACAGGGTTCTTGGCCAGAGGTGGGTAACTGGCTTCACCTCGCCCCCACTCTGTAAGGTGTTGTTGGGGTCTCCCTTGGGTGCTACAGGCTTCGACTCTCAGATGAAATGGAGACAGTTTTCATCGCTCTTCCTTCCATGACAGTCACTCATGTGCCTCAGCATCTTGGTCACACTTCCTTCTGCTGGACTGTGGACTCAGCAAGACTCCTGGATGCCAGGAACGAAGGAAGCTGACGTCTCTTCCACCAAGGCTGATGCTTCCTTGAGGAAGGCAGAAACTGGAAGTCCCTGGGCCTCTCATGTGGTCTTATTTTACACTCAGGAGAGCGCCAGGTAGGGATAAGTGGGTTTGGGCAGTAGCAAGGGGGCCGAGCACCAGCCAAGGAAGTCGGATGGGAGATAGACATTTGCCCCACCATCTGGAGTCTTTAATGTAATTTACTTACCAGTTCACAGTTTTAAAAATAACTAAGTTGTCAAAATGTGAGGATTATTTCCCTCTTAACAAGGCCATAAAGAGTGAAACATGATCTGGAATTGGTTCTTCCATAAATTTCATTATACCATGTGTTTCGCCAATTTACACTAGACTACAAGGGAGAGAAGAAAGCATTTCATTTTCTCAGTGTCCTTGAAACTATATGAAGGTCAAGCAGGTGCTTGTGGCGGACAGAATCTTGAATGTGACCCTTACAGCATATCTAACCAGGAACTTCGGAGTCATTTCTATCAATCTTCATCCGCAAACACTCACACCCACACACCAAATAAAATTATGGTCCAGATTTTTCAAAACCTTGCATACATGTACAAGACTTTAAAGCCTAGGAGAGGTGGTGATCTACTTCCCACTCAGCGTTTGATTGGATGGAAATGATTCAAAGGAGGTGTAAGTTGTCAGGAGAATGCCAGATTTTGGTGCATGTATGATTTGCAGTACAAGTACCAGAAATAACACTTGCAGGTGAGAAGTAATACATGAGTTACAGACATGAGAAATTAGATGTACCCACCCCGGAGAGTGTGTGGGAGACGTCTAACTGGGTGAGTTGAATTTCAAATCCGTCTCAGAAGTTCTAGAATAAAGCTGCATGTGCTAGAGCAAATGATTAGATATCTACTCCACCGAGGCAGTGGCGGGTGTGATCTGGGCATAGTATACTTTCACTGTTTTGCCCGTGCAGGGCATCCAGCCTCCCTTCATATGGTAACAGAACCAATACTTCCCTACAGAACCTACCCTTCCTCTCCTTTCAATCCAGGAGATTCAGGGTGGTCATGTAATCCAGGCTTGGGCAGTCAGCATGGAACCCCGCATCCTTAGCCACCATTCAAAGTTGGGAGTGTGATCCTATCATTCTAGGTCAGACCCAATTCCAAAACTTTAAACATATTTGAAACAAGAGAGAGAGAGAGAGGTGGGTGAGCTTTTCCAACTGAAAGTAATGAGAGGAAAGGACCTCTGGCAGCCATTTTGCCATCATGAGGTAAGAATTTAAGAATGGAGCCAAAAGAGCAAAGCAGAACTAAGAGATAGAGACAGTGAGATGAGCTCGTGTGTCCAACCCATATCTGAAGCTAGCTAACTTCCCTGGGACTTTCATTTGTTAAGTGAATAAAGTGTTCTTTTTCCTTTAGTCATCTTGAATTGGACTTTCTGTACCTGCTACCAAAAGAATCTGGCTGCTGTAGATGGAAATCAGAGCTATAGGGTGCCCACAGTTTGCTGGTTCCAAACATCCAGGTAAATGAAGAGCATGTACCTAACCTCCCAATGCCCACTGACTATGGTCATTATCACAGTGAAGAAAAACTCCCCAGAAGACTAGACTCTTCCAGTAAGGTACTTTAAGGCATTTCCTATGTGGCTAAGCATATGAGAGACATAAAGTAGCAAAACCAGAAACTCTGGACGTGCTGTTCAACCACTGCCTTAAATCTTACTTCATGCCCAGTGAAGAAAGCCCTGCATGTTAATCCTGCGCATATTATTAGATCCTTAATTCTTGTTGTTTTGAAACTTAACCGGCTTACTGTCAGTTTCTCTTTTTGTTTGTCACACCTGGCATATGCATCCCAGATGCGGCTGGTGACAGATCTGCCTTTTCACTTCCATGGTGGGAACTGAAATGCTCACCAGCTCACCAAGTGCTCACCGGCTGCCACGACCCATGAGTGTCTTCTGGGTAGCTGAAAGGTCGTAGCAATCTTTTTGGAGGGTAAGTCACGGAAGCCAGACCTAACTTAGTAAACAGAGGTCAGCCGTGGCTGAAAATGAAGTTTTCAAATGTAAATGTTATCCTGGCCAATAAAAATAGAAATCACCATAAAGGAGCTAATTAAACATAATAAACAGCTCAGGAGGAATGGGAAGCAGCTATTTTTCCTGTCTCCAGAGCTTCTATTACAGGGGAAGGAAGAGCTAATCAGGAACACGAGAAGAATGGGAGACTCATAGCGAAGACTGAGTGTGTGGCATCAGAGTAAAACAGAGTAAAAAACGTAATCCTCATTGGGGTTTCGGCCCATGCATGGGGGAGGGGCAGGGGATTAAAAACTGTGCAGATCAGTTATGCACAGTTTAACCACGTAAAAAAGTGAAGTCTATGGCTAACTGGGATTTGCAGGTGGGTGCAGCAGGTAATATACGCCAGAGAGCTTAGAAGACAAAAAAGAAGTGGAGAAGGAGGTCATGGGGAGGGAGGAGGGGATGAGCAGAGAGGGAAAAGGAGAAGGTGGAGGGAGAATCAGGAAGAAAGTTCTTCCTCCTCTTGAATTAGAGTCGAAGACGACTCATTAAGAAACCGAAAGAAAATGGATGCCAGTCCAAAGACTTCAACAGATTGCAATAACTTAAAAGGACTCAGTATGAAATGGAAGATGCTCTTGGCATGACTTTACAAAGACCCAGGTCCCTTATCCCCAGTACAGACTCTCACAAAGTTCATGATGGATGAGACAGGCATGAAGCCAGGAGGGAGCCACACTTTCCATGGCATCACAGGACATTTGAAATGTGGCCTTTTGCTCCGTGCAAGGAGACTGGGCTTTGAAAATGGATGCTTTTCTGCTTTCCTGGAGCACAGGCCTTGTGCCTCTCCCCCACAACCTGAAGATAGCTGCTCACATCTGCTTGGTTCCTCCCCCACTGAGCACACCATCTGTCCCCGGGAAAGACAAGGGAGGCCTCGTGGCTGAGGGGCTGCTGCACACAGAGCCCCGCGCCACACTCTGGGGCCCAGCTGAGGATGAGTCAACCCTGTGTCCTGTCGGTCAATGTGAAAAGTAGGGTTAAGTCAGGATGAGGGATAAAAACAAAATGATTCCTGTAATTTTGACTTGTCCCTAAAGGAACCATCTGTGCTGAGGTCCTGAGAGCTGAAAGGTGGAATGGTTATGAGGAGAAAGGGGCTAGAGGAAAATCTGTAGAGGAAAAAGGACAGAATGAGATTTTAACTTAATCTTTAATTATGGTATTTAATACACTTTACTACACGGGACATTTATTTATTGCTGTGCCAAATATGCAGAAAGATGCAGGTCAGCTGGAGAGGATCTATGGGAGCTGGGACCATTTAAAAGGAAAAAGAACATCCAGTTTGCTGCGGCTGGACAGCAAGCAGCTAAATTTAGGCGCAGGAATAAAGATGAAGATACATACTGAGTCATGTTAACATAATGAAAACTATGTAGGAGAATGTTTAAGCAAGTTTTCAAGATTGCGGTAATTCAAATAACCCAGTAAATAAAATTAGCACGAGAAGTGTAGGTTTAAATCTCCCTTAACCAAATCAAAATAGTAGCCCAAACTCAACTAATTAGTACATTGGGATATTTTTTTCTTGGAAGTAATTACAATGGTGAGGATTTTCTACAACTTCAAGAATTTCTCCCTTCTTGGGAGAACCAGAGACAGAGGCCCTGACTGTTTGCATGACTTTTGCCGAGTTACTTTCTCTTTCAGACTCCATTTTCTCATTTCAAAAAAAAAAAAAAAAATTGGATGGTAACTCCAACTATTTTATAGGATTGTTGAAGTGCTGAAATGTGATTGTGTATGAAAACAAGCAAATTTGTAACCTGAAAACTCTAAACAAATGTGGTTATTGACCATCAACTCCTTCATGTTTTGAGTTTCCTTGGTTCTACTGGGTCATGACTTTTAGAGTGAATACAGTGGTCATTTAGATGACCCTAAAGACTGGCCACTGAAGGATTAGCAACACCAGCACCCTGAAGTAGACACCGGGAAAACCCTGGGACACCAAGCAAATTAACATGAGTTGTCTTTAGGTGGCTGTCACGGGGAGACCACTATGTCTGATCACCACTAAAAATATGTATAATGTGAGGTTCAAGCAAACATTGAAGGCCGATGTGGGTGAGCCAAAGGGACATTATCTAAAGCTGAGTGGCAAGGGTAAGCACAGGAGAGGGGAGGGGCACCCCCATTCTCTTAGCTGCTCAGGCCAAACACCCATGAGCTGCAGGGAAGGGATGGGAGGGTTTTGTTTCATGGATACAGAGTTTCAGTTGTGCAAGACAAAAAGAGTTCCGTGGGTGGATGGTGATAATGGTACCACAACAATGTGGCTGTACTTTATGTCAAGTGTCAAGGATGGTAAATTTTATGTGATGTGTGTTTTGCCACAGTTTTAAAAGTATGAATCCCCCCTCCCCCAGAATCACATTTTTAAAGATTTTATTTATTTATTTATTTGAGAGAGAGAGAGAGATAGTGACAGAGAGCATGAGTTGGAAGGAAAGGATGAAGCACTCTACTGAGCAGGGAGCCCCACTGGGGGCTCCATTCCAGGACCCTGAGATCATGACCTGAGCTGAAGGCAGATGCTTAACTGACGGAACCACCCGGGTGCCCCTTAGAATTACCTTTGATTCCTACATTAATTTATTCGTAAGACGAGATAACCTGAAGAGAGATTTTGAGAAGACGGGAGGGGAGGTCCTGAAGTCAAACGATCAGCCGGGGACCCAGAAGCGGAGATGTTTCCGAGTGCTGGGTTTTTCCTCCTTCCCCAGCCCCCCAAGTGAGGTCACAGCTTCTGTGACCAGATCCTCTATAGAAAGGTCACCCACTCAAACCTCTGAGTAAAGAGAGGGTAAATAGGAATAGCATTTCAAAGACATTAAAAAGTTGGGGTGTGTGTGTGTGTGCGTGTGTGTGTTTGTGTGTTTTAATTATTCACTCTTGGTCCACTAATTCCACGTAGAGGTTCTGCCTGTGAAAATAGTCAGGTCCGAGAGGTTTTTACAGGATTGCTTATAATGACAAAGGATTACCCATCACTTAGTATCGTATTGATTTAAAAAAAATTATGATATCTTCTAAATGGAATACTATGAAGGCATATGAGGCTAGTAGCCTCGGGTTAGCTCTGGGTGAGGGGTGGGAAATGGAGAAGACATTTAGAAATCTAAAAAAAGAAATCTAGATAAAGGACAGCCTAGCAGTAGTTTCCACAACAGAATGATGTGACTTGCAGGGGTTTTCCACCCATCTGTGGGTGACAGGGAGACTTCCTATGAATTTATAAAGACACTGGAGGATCATTTGTTGGATATCTTGCCCCTGATGGTTTCATTGTTAAACAGAAACAAAAATAAGCAAGTGAGTACTCTGTGAGCGTGATGAGGGCTCTTGTCCAGAAATAATTTCCCAGCTCCTGTGTCAATGGGCAATGTATAACACAAGACTGTCATCCTGGCGGGTCCAGACCTAAAAATGAAAACAAAATAAAGCAAAGGTAACAGCAGGCCGGGAAGCCAGTAGGAAAACTTTCCTACACTTCGTCATTTGAAAGCGGCTTTTAGGGAGGAGCTACAGGCTTCTCTATAATTCCCGTTGCTATGTCTACTGCAGGGGCCTCAGGCACTGGTAGGTGAAGACACCTTGGCCTTTCCTTATAATCTACAAGAAAGCAGGACATAAAGGGATGGAGTCCTTCAGATACATTCAGACGCTGATCCTACGGGGGACACAGTCACAAGCCATGAGGCCAGAAATGTTGTGATTCCTAAGTGCTTAATCACTTCAAAGAGAGGGTAAATGGGAATAGCATTTCAAAGACATTAAAAAGTTGGTGTGTGTGTATGTGTGTGTGTGTGTGTGTGTGTTTTAATTATTCACTCTTGGTCCACTAATGCCACGTAGAGGTTCTGCCTGTGAAAATAGTCAGGTCCGAGAGGTTTTTACAGGATTGCTTATAATGACAAAGGATTACCCATCACTTAGTATCGTATTGATTTAAAAAAATTATGATATCTTCTAAATGGAATACTATGAAGGCATTAATACGATTGTGGAAATCTATTTATTGAACAGATAGCTTGGCAACGTGTCTCATTGCTGCAGAGGAATGACTTTAGGTCTTCCTCTCTCAGGACTATTATCTTCAAACAATAACAAGGTAAGTCCAGGATGTCCAGCACAGCAATGTTTACAAACACTAATTGAGGTTGGTTAACTACATTAGGCGGTGACATATCATGCAGGTATTAAAATTATGCTCTCCATTGATCTTTGCCACATAGAAAGCTAATTGCAATATTAAGTGGAAAAAACATTTCCAAAATAGTACTTATTGTGTAATTTCATCTTACTAGAAGCAAAAATATCTATAGAAAAAAAGCTTGTGTGCCTGCACACACACACATATACACACCCACCCACATGCAGCCCTAAATGTGCAATAGTAGTTATTTCCGGGTGGGATAGTTAACAATCTTTTATCTATGTTTATTTTTATAATGTGAATGTATTTTTTTCTTGCAGAAAGAAAATGCAACAATGCTATTTCCACGAATTTAAAAAAAAAAAGAGCACACAATGGTGATATTTAAAAAAAGAGCACACAACAACGATATTTAGGAAGTCCTTCTAAGGCAGTTATTTCTCAACCTTTTTTTTCATTACCACCCTTTTTAGACAATTTTTACCAATCATCCTTGCCATGAAATTTTAATACCATAATATACTGTATATCTGTTTATGAACTTTACATACATCTGCATTATATATAGAAAGTATATATTTTTGATCCTCAAGAACAAATCCCACTCTCCCTTTGAAAATAATGTTCTTTTCTTTTTTTAAAAGATTTATTTATTTGAGAGAGAGAGAGAAAGAGTGTGTGTGGCTGAGCAGGGGGAGGGCAGAGAGAGAAGGAGAGGAGATGCCGACTCTCTGCTGAGCAGGTGCGACCAATGCGGAATGTGGGGCTCTATCTCACGACCCCGAAATCATGACCTGCACGGAAACCAAGAGTTAGATGTCCAACCAATTGCACCACCTAGGTACCCTGAAAATTATGTTCTAAAGGAGAATAGGAGTTAATGAGGGGAAACGTGCTTAATTACCTTAAACTTAACTTTCTCCTTCACTTCTTTTGCAAGACTAATTTTAATCTTTTGTATAAACTCACCAGCCAGCAACTCAAAGCAATCTGCTGTCCAAATTCTCTTCTCTGACTGACTTTTCTGAGAGGCAGAGGGGTACGATCTAGCCTGGTGGACCCATACATTCCACTCATTGTTGCTCCCTGTCCTTAACAGGCGTTAGGGAAGAGCAGGCAGAAGCTGAAGCTCTATCCACAGGCAGAGACTTTCTTCTTCCTCAAAGAAGCCTCAGTTCTCTTCTTAGGGCCTTTTGGTGGAGCAAATCACATACACTTAAATTATCAAACATAATCTTCCTTACTTAAAGTCAACTGATTATGGACTTGAATCCACAAAATACCTCCACAGCGACATCTAGATTAGTGTTCGAATAAATGGGCTCATTACATTACATTACCATTACAGCCTATCCTTCCTCAGTCACCCTGGCACCCGTGCACATCTCCTTAATCCTGACTTAATCTCCAAATAAAGACAATAATAGAGTCATACATGTTCACACCTCTGTTTGACACCCTCTAACTTAAATACCGGGATATATAAAGTAAGCTGTTATTCATACCTCTTATATTAGATGATAAAGGGAAGGGGAAGAAAACAGAGTATTTGGTAATACATATGCAAACACATTCATACCAAAAAAGGGAAGAAATGCAATAATTACTGTCACTGTTTCTGTGTCCAGTCATGTGGTCACAGCAAGCACCTTAGCGGGTCATGGTTGGTGGAGTGACCTAAACGTTCATTCCTAAAAGCTCTGGACCATTAACAGTCCTCCCCAAATTGGGTTGTTGTAATTTTCTGTCTTTTTTTTTGCATTTAAAAACAATTTTTAAAATTTTTATTGGAGTATAGTTGATGGATAATATTAAATTACTTTCGGGATGCTGGGGTGGCTCAGTTGGCTAAGCATCTGCCTTTGGTTCAGGTTGTGATCCTGGGGTCCTGGGATTGAGCCCCATGTTGGGCTCCTGCTCAGTGGGCAGTCTGCTTCTCCCTCTGCCCCTCCCCCCACCCTTGTGTGTGCACATTCTCTCAAATAAATAAGTAAAGTCTTAAAAAAAATAAATTTCTTCCAGACATGCAACAGAGTGGTTCAATAATTATATACATAATTAAATGCTCACCACTGTGCTGTACTTTTCTTCCCTGTGATTTATTTCTTGACTGTAAATTTGTACCTCTTAATCCCCTTCACCCATTTTGCCCATCCTTCTATCCCCAGTTTGTTCCCTATATATATGAGTGTTTCTTTCTTCTTGTTTGTTCATTTGTTGTGTTTTTTAGATTCCACATTTAAGTGGAACCATATGGTTATTGGCCTTTCTCTGCCTGGCTTATATTTCCCTTAGCGTAATACCCTCTAGGTCTATCCCTGTTGTTGCAAATGGCAATATTTCATTCTTTTTTGTGACTGAGCAATATTCCTGTGTGTGTGTACCATATGTACATATATATATATTATATATATATACATGTACACACACACACAAACCACATATTTTTATCCATTCATCTATTGAGGGACTGTTAAGTTGCTTCCCTATGTTGGTTATTGTAAATAATGCTGTAATAAACATAGAGATGCATATCTTTTTGAATTTTTGTTCTCAGGTAAGTACCCAGAGGTAGAATTAAGGGATTGTATGGTACCATTTCTAATTTTTTTAAATTTAGTTTTTTTGGTGAATTTATTTTTTCATTACATTTTTATTTTTAATTCCAGGATAGTTAACATAGTGTTATATTAGTTTCAGGTGTGCCATACAGGATTCAACAATTCCATATACCCACCAGTGCTCATTAAATCCCCACCACCTGTTTTATCCACCCCCCCCACCCACCTCCTCTCTGGTCAACTACAGTTTGTTCTCTATAGTTAAGAGCATGTTTCTTGATTTGTCTTTCTCTTTTTTTCCGTTGCTTTTTTGTTTTGTTTCTTTAATTCCACATATGAGTGAGATCATATGGTATTTGTCTTTCCCTGATTCGTTTTGCTTAGCATTGTCCTTTCTAGGTCCATCCGTGTTGTTATCAATGGCAAGATTTCATTCTTTTTGTGGCTGAATGATATTCTGTTGTATATATACCATATCTTCTTTATCCATTCACCTATTGATGGGCACTTGGGCTGCTTACATAATTTGGCTGCTATAATACTGCTATAAACACAGGGATACACGTATCTCTTTGGATTAGGGGTTTTGCATTTGGGGGGTAAGTACCCAGTAAAGCAATTATTGAATTATAGTTAGTTTTATTTTTTTAACTTTTTGAGAAACTTCATACTGTTTTCCACAAAGGCTGCACTAATTTGCATTCCCACCAATAGTGCACAAGGTTTCCTTTTTTCCCCACATCCTCGCCAACACTTATTGTTTCTTGTGTTTTTTATTTTAGTCATTCTGACAGGTGTGAGGTGATATTTCATTGTTTTAATTTGCATTTCCTTGATGATGTTGAGCATCTTTTCATGCATCTATTGGTGATCTGGATGTCTTCCTTGGAGAAATATCTGTTCTTGTCTTCTGCCCATTTTAAATTGAATTATTTTGTTTTTTGGATGTTAAGTTTTATCATTTCTTTATATATTTTGAATACTCACCCTTGATTGGATATGACATTTAAAAATATCTTCTCTCTGAATCACCACTTCCTCATATCAAGGAGAGAAATAAAAAAAAAAAAAAAAGAAAAAAAAAATATCTTCTCTCATTCAGTAGATTGCCTTTTAGTTTTATTGATTATTTCTGTCACTGTGCAGGTTTTATTTTGATGTAATCCCAACAGTTTATTTTTGTTTTTATTTCCCTTGCCTTACGAGATGTATCTGGAAAAATTTTGGTAAGGCCAATGTCAGAGAAATTACTACCTGTATTCTCTTCTACGATTTTTATGGTTTCAAGTCTCACATTTACTTTTTTAACCTATTTTGAATTTAGTGTGTGTGTGCTAGTGGTGTAAGAAAGGGGTCAAGTTTCATTCTTTTGCATGTAGCTGTCCAGTTTTCCCAGCACCATTTGTTGAAGAGACTGTCTTTTTCATATTGTGCATTCTTATCTCCTTTGTTGAAGATTAATGACCACATAACATGGGTTTATTTCTGGGCTCTCTATTCTGCTCCACTGACCTATATGTCTGTTTCTGTGCCAGCACCATACTGTTTGGATACAACAGCTGTGTAGTGAAATTTGAAGTCGGAATTGTATAACTCCATTTCCCCTGCCTTTTCCAGATTTCTTTGTCTGTGTGGGGTCTTTTGTGTTTCTAAACAAATTTTAGGATTCTTTGTTCCAATTCTGTAAAAAATGCTGACGGTATTTTGATAGGAATTGCATTAAATGTGTAGATTGCTTTGGGTAGTATAGACATTTTAACAATGGATTTAGTTTGCTAGTATTTTGTTGAGGATTCTGACATTTATATTCATCAGAGACATTGGATTTCTGCTTTGTTTTTGTGGAGTGTCTTTACCTGGTTTTGGAACTAGGGTAATGCTTGCCTCATAGAATGAATTTGGAAGTTTTCTTTCCTCTTCTATATTTTGCAATGGTTTGAGAAGAATAGGTATTAACTCTTCTTTAAATGTTTGGCAGAATTTTCCTGTGCAGCCATCTGGTCCTGGACTTTTGTTTTTTGGGAGTTTTTTGATTACTGATTCAATTTCTTTGCTGGTTTTTAGTATGTTTAAATTTTTTTTATCTTTTCTTGCTTCAGTTTTGGTGATTTATATGTTTCTAGGGATTTAACTATTTCTTATAGGGTGCCCAACTTGTTGGCATATAACTTTTCATAATATTTTCACACAATTGTATTTGTGTTGGTCTTTCTCTTCATTCATTTGTGATTGTGTTTATTTCAGTCGTTTTTCTTTCTTCATGAATATGGCTAGAGGATTATCAATTTTGTTGATTTTTTTTAAAAAGGAACAGCTCCTGGTTTCATGGATCTCTTTTATTGTCTTTGTTTTGTTTGTATATTTCTGTTCTGATCTTTATTATTTCCTTTCTTCTGCTGGTTTTGGGTTTTGTTTGTTGTTCTTTTTCTAGCCCATATAGTTGTAAGTTTAGGTTGTTTATTTGAGATTTTTCTTGCTTCTTGAGATAGTCTTGTATTCCTACAAACTTCCGTGTTAGAAATGCATTTGCTGTGTCCCAGAGGTTTTGGATCATTGTGTTTTCATTTTCACTTGTTTCCATGTAATTTTCTATTTTTTCTTTGGTTTCTTGGTTGATCCCTCATTGTTTAGTAGCATGTTATTTAACCACCATGTATCTGTGATCTTTCTGGATTTTTCTTGTGGTTTGTTTCTAGTTTTATAGCATTGTGGTCAGGAAAGATGCATGGTATGACTTGCAATCTTTTTAATTTATTAAGACTTGATTTGTGGCCAGTATGTGATGTTGTCTAGAGAATGTTCCATGTGTACTTGAAAACAATGTATATTCTGCTGCTTTAGGATGGCATGTTCTCAATCTATCTTTTAAATCCAACTCGTCCAGTGTGTCATTCAAAGTCATGTTTCCAGGGTGCTTGGGTGGCTGTCCGTTGAGTGTCTGCCGTTGGCTCAGGTCATGATCCCAGGGTCTTGAGATGAAGCACTGCATCAGTCTCTCTCTTCCCTGGGGGGTCTGCTTCTCTCTCTTCCTGCCACTTCCCCTGCTTGTGCTCTCTCTGTCTCTCTGTGTCAACTAAATAAATAAAATCTTCAAACCAAACCAAACCAAAGTCACTGTTTCCTTGTTGCTTTTCTGTTTGGATGATCTGTCCATTGATGTGAGTGGGGTGTTAAGGTTTCCTATGATTACTGTATTATTATAAATTAGTTCCTTTATGTTTGTTATTAACTGCTTTATGTATTTGGGTGCTCCCATGTTGAGTGTATAAACATCTACAATTGCTATATATTCTTATTGGATTGTCTTCTTTAACACTGTTAAATGTTTTAAAGTCTATTTTGTCTGACATAAGTATTGCTACAGTGGCTTTCTTTTGATATCCACTTGCATGATAAATGTTTCTTTATCTCCTTACTTTCAATCTGCAGGTATCTATAGGTCTGAAATGAGTCTCTTGTAGGCAACATTTAGATGGGTCTCATATTTTTTTTTTAAATCTACTCTGTAACCCTACTATTTTGATTGGAGTGTTAAGTCCATTTACAATCAAAGTAATTATTGACAGATATGGATTTATTGCCATTTTGTTACTTGTTTTGTGGTGGTTTATGTAGTTTTTTCTCTGGTTCTTTATTCTCTTGCTTTCTTTTATGGTTTGCTGGTTTTCTTTAGTGACATACTTGGATTCCTTTCTCTTTGTTCTTTGCTTACTTGTTACTGGTTTTTACTTGTGGTTACCATTGGGTTTGCATATTATATATCCTGCATATAGCAGTCTATATTAATTTGATGGTCACTTAAATTTGAACCAGTTCTTTGCTCCTCTCCTGCCACATTTTAGGTATATGGTGTCATATTTTACATCTTTTTATTTTGTGACTCTCTTGAGTGATTTTTACAAATACTTGTTTTTCATATTCTCATTCATGCTCTTTCCTTTCCACTCGAAGTGTCACCTTTAATATGTCTTGTAGGGCTGGTTTAGTGGTCATGAACTCCTTTGTTTTTTTTTTTTTTTTTTTTTTTTTGTCTGAGAAACTTTATCTCTCCTTCTATTGTGAATGATAGCCTTGCTGGATAGAGTATTTTTGGTCACAAATTTTTCCCTCTCAGCACGTTGAATGTATCATGTCAATCCCTTCTGGCCTGCAAAGTTTCTGCTGAAAAATCCATTGATAGCCTTATGGGGTTCCCCCTTCTATGTAATTGTTTTCTTTTGCTGGTTTTAAAGTTTTTCTTTTTTTTTTATTTTTTTGCCATTTTAATTACTATATGTCTTGGTGAGGACATCCTTTGGTTGATTTTTGGGGGTTATCTCTGTGCCTCCTGGTTCTGGATATGTTCCCTTCTGCAGATTAGGTTAAGTGTTCAGTTATTATTTCCTCAAATTTATTTTCTGCTCTCTTTTCTCTCTCTTATTCCTCTAGGATTCCTGTAATGCAAATGTTATTATGCTTGATGGATTTACTGAGTTCCCCAAGACTGTTCTTAATTTGCATAATTTTTTTCCTCTCATTTGGTCAGCTTGGTTAGTTTTCATTCCTCTGTCTTGCCGGTCATTAATTTGTTCCTCTGCTTCATCTAGCCTGCTATTTATTCCATCAAGTATATTTTTAACTTGCTTTATTGTGTTCTTCATCTCTGTTTCTTTTTAAAAAAAATCTCTTTGTTATGGGTCTCACTGATGTCCTCCACTCTTCTCTCAAGTCCAGGGAGTATATTTATGATCATTAAATTCTCCGTCAGGGGGCATCTGGGTGGCTCAGTGGGTTAAAGCCTCTGCCTTCAGCTCAGGTCATGATCCCAGGGTCCTGGGATCGAGCCCCGCATCGGGATCTCTGCTCAGCAGGGAGCCTGCTTCCTCCTCTCTCTCTGCCTGCCTCTCTGCCTACTTGTGATCTCTGTCAAATAAATAAATAAAATCTTAAAAAAAAAAATTCTCTGTCAGGCACATTACGTATATCTGTTTTGCTTAGGTCTCTTGCTGTGGCTTGGTCCTGTTCTTTCATTTAGGATGTATTTCTCTGTCTCCACATTTTGTCTAACTTTCTGTGTCTGTTTCTGTGTGTTAGGGAAGTCACCTACGTCTCCTGCTCTTGAAGGTCGTGGCCTTATGAAGAGGTCCTGAAATGCCTTGCTGTGCTGTGTCCTGTCCCCAGGGTCTGGTTCTTCAGGGAGTGGCTCCTGGGTGTGTTTTGTGTGCCCTGTTGTTCTCTTGCTGTTTTCCCCTCAGTCCACTTGTCTGTGGTAGATCTCTGTCTGTTGCGGGCAATGTTTGATGCCTGGTAGGGGTGGGGAGAATTTTAACAAAATACATGCTGGTCTATTTGCTAAATGAGACCTGGGGTCACTGAAGCTGGGATTAGATGACGGAGGTTGGAGACCCTGCAAAAAGCGTAGGCTGGAAAACTCAGTGTCGACAAGTTTTGTGCTGATCTTCTTGGCAAGTGGCCCCATGTTGCTGAGACTAAGGCAAGCAGAACTGGGGAGGATAGATCCGCTGACGTGCTGGGAGGGTGAGGCTTGGTGTAAGCAAGGTAGGCAGTGCTAGTTCCCACAAGGGGTCGTGTGTTCCTGCAAGGGGAGGAGAATGGCACTGGCTACCTCCTTTGTTCCTGGAGGGGTGTCTCTGAGATTCCTGTCTCTCTGGGATATGCTCTGTGATGAGCAAGTCGCTCTCCCTCCTGTATGCCCCAGGCATCCTCCTAACTGCTGGTTCTGTGCTGTATCTGCTCAGGTTATTAGGCATGCTGCCTCTGGAAGGGTGGAGACTCAACTTCCTAATACCCTTGGGACTATCCCAGGGCAGAGCCTACTGATCTCTAGAATTCTAGCTTTAAGTCCTGCTGGTTATTAGAACTCACTAAATTCAACCCCTCTTACTTTCAAGGCCAAATGTTATAGGAGTTTGTCTTCCCTCTGTAGGGTCCCTCGTGTCATCATCTGTCTCTCACTTTCACTGCACTCCTGGATCCCTGCTGTCCACAGACCACCACAATCTGTTTAGGTCTCAAATCGTGTCTTTGCCTTTCTTATCTTCTCCAGTGTGGCCTCTTTTCTACCTTTGGTTCTAGAGTTCATTCTAGTGTGGCCTCTTCTCTACCTTTGGCTCTAGAGTTCATTCTAGTTCACTGAGTCATTTTCTGGGTTATGTACACTGAAATGAGTGTCATCCAGTTCATCTGCTGGGGGAGGTAAGCTTAAGGTCCTCTACTCCTCCATCTTCCCTCCTTTTTGTAATTTTCTTTTTTCATCATCATTATATTATCTGCACCCCCCCCAGCTTTATGAAGATATAACTGACACATAACATTGAATGTTTTAAGGTACACAACATGTTGACTCAATACTCAATATACTGCAATATGGTTACCACCTTAGCATTAGCTAACACATTTCTTTTTTACCTTTTTTTTTTCCACAAAAAGTCAGATATCAGACATAGGAAGACAAATACTGTTATAATTTTCAGTTGAATTTTGTCACTCAACATGGTGGTACAAAGAGACACCCTAAGGGACCTCCTCTTCTAAACATATTCTTTCTTGCCTGCATTGCATAGCATTAACTCAATTCTCCTTGGCAATCAGGATCAGTTACTCTAGCCAGACAATAACCTGCTTCTTCATCTATTGATTTAGAGGCATAAGGAACCCAAAGGTACCTGGTGGCAATCTCAACTTCTACTTAGGTGGAATCATTGTTATGTCATCTGGTGGAAGAACAGGACCCTGACATATAGGAGGAGAACATCTGTGCTTGAATCCTCATCTTTCTCTGGATTCTATGAGTTTGGAGAAGTGGCCTACTCCTCTCTATTCTGGTGATTCTCCCTGGAAACTCTACCAGAGAAACTAGTTGTATATGGGAGTCTGAAGGACATTCCATTCAAAGAAGTGGAAAGGGATTTATTGTCCAGAGTGGCCCCACCATCTCTCTGAAGCTCAGTGATTGGTTGTTCTCTTTGGGCACAGGCCAAATGGAGAAGCTGCCTTAAAAGATCTGGGCTCTCTGACATGATGGGGATGAGGAGACATAGACATTAGAGAGGCCAGGTGGACACACACTGCCATCAGGAGCCAGGTGAACATGATGATCTCAATGAGCAGGAAGATGAGTGTAGCAGCCAGGATTGCTCTGGTCCATTCTTGTTCTGCAGGGGAAAATCAAGAGCCAGTCTCCTGTGTCTTCCACGGTGGTCCAAGCTTGTGACCAGTCTTGAGCTCTGAGCATTTCACCCATGATATTAGAATTCAGGGCCTGCTTGCCACCAGTTTTGTTTGTCTCCAATATGAAAAAAAAAGGCATACTTAATTTTTGCCTTCATCACCCTTTTCCTTTAATAATACTATTGGTAATAATAAGCATAACACCTGCTTTACCTTAAGAGATAAAATGTAATAATTTTGAGAACTAAAACACTTCTGGAACAGGTCAGCAATGACCAGGAAAGTTGGGTTGAATTACATTTTTTAAAAACTCATAATATATAAACACATTTAAAAGACTGACATTTGTTCTCCTTTCCACATCTCCCAGGGAGAAATGATCACAACCAGAACTTTGAGAAATTTTCTATGCATCTCGGGGAGGAGGGAAAATATGGGGAAAGATGGGGGAAGGGACTGAATTATCACGGAGTTTCTTTTGGCCCAGCATGGGAAAGCCACAAGAATTTACCAGAAGACTGTCTTCCTGAGGGACTAACTCACTATTCTCCTCCCTCATGCTCTGCCTTTTCCTCATTCATAGTACAAACACTGTTCATATGGTCTCTGTCATTTACAGTTGCTAGCTAGTTCTCTTAATAGGGTTGAAGAACCCAATTAATGATGTCACTCTCTCCTCTGGGCTCTGAAATTCAGAATATATACACGAGAAGGTCAGGGATCAATACATGAGCTTTACTGTTGTGCTTGGACCCCTGGTCACATGGGCTTCTTGTTGGTACTTCCCTAAGTTGATCACACTCATGGGATCCTGGGCAGAGAGTGGGATGATGTGGCTGCCCACAGGGGTGGGTGTACTCAGCAGTACCTTCTGACTGGACAAGGCAGGAATAATCGGTGGGGAAGTGCAGCTCGTAGAGCAGAGCTGCCCAAGAAAAAGCCAAGGAGACGTGCCTTTCCCGAGGGTGCACTTTCACAGAGTCCATTCTCAGGAAGTGAACGTGAACAACACCTCGGGCTCCCCCCGACCCCCGCTTCACCAGGCAGAGTGAAGAGCCAATGAGAAGTGAACAGCAAGCAGCAACTTTCTCCCCACTTCAGTTGAGGGGGAGGGGAGCTTGGAAAAAATGCCCATTTTATGGACCAGGAGGAATTTTAGAAAAGGAAGAAAATGACTCCTTCTGTGGTATATAGTTTTATCTACTCATTCAATCAACATTTATCAAAGTTTTACTATGTGCCAACCATTGGGCGCAGTGCAAGAGGTCCACGCATCGGTAACAGAGAACATAGCACACCTATTCACCATTCGGCAGTGTGCTCTATCACCTCACCCCACCATTAATGCCCAGTTCTCTGTAACCCCAAAGCCTAAGCCTAGCGGGGTCTTTCAAAAGGTTGGCAGAAACAGCTACTTGAAAACAGGCACATTCTCCTGTTAACAAAGAAATAAAAAGTTCACTAATTTGTATAAGAAACAGAGTGAGCAACTTAGTGCCCTGGGAATGTTCACTTCCAGAAGGAATCCATCCATTCAGAATGAAGGCGAAGGAGACCTACTAATAAGGGGGAAAGTTGAAGTTAGTGGGATAGGTGGGAGAAAAAGAAGTAAATCCAGTTAAAAACCTCCTACTAATTAAAAGCAGCAGTCTGGACTCTGGAAGTGACTTCCACTGTCTCCAAACTACTTTATAAAATCATCTAGTTATCTATATATTTAGTTATTTACATGTATATGCATACACACACACACACACACACACACACACACACACACTGCACATACAGTGATGATCCTAGGACCAAGAAAAAGTTAATTTATTTAGAGTGATTTTGGTTCCTAAGGGAGGATATGATGGTTTAAGCAGTTTTCTAGGAAAACTACTGGAGAAATAGAAACGACTTTCAGTTTTGCTAATATAAGCTCACCTAAAGGATTTTTCTTTCTGACTGGGCTGAAAAATTAACTGTTACTGTCCATGGTCTACCATGAGGTTGGTCTTCTAAAGTTCCCATTATCTTACAGGAAATAAGTAAGGTTAAAAAAAAAAAACAAAACCAAAACCAAAACAACAGAGGGAGCACCGTGTTGGGCTCCACACTGGGCATGGAGCCTGCTTAAAAAATTTTTAAAAAGAGGGGGGAGGAGTCAAGATGGCGGAGAAGTAGCAGGCTGAGATTGCTTCAGCTAGCCGGAGATCAGCTAGATAGCTCACACCAGGCCCCTCCCCCAGAAGATCAACAAGAAATCCAGCCAAGACCAAGTTCACCTACCAAGGAGTGCGGTTTCAATACCAAGGAGAGCAGCAGAATTCCAGAGGAGGAGAAAGCCAAGCACGGACCTCTTTTTATCCCCTTTCTCCCCCCTCACGATTTTGGATCTCTTCTAATTTGGTTAAAGCATTTTTTCCTGGGGTTGTTGCCACCCTTTTAGTATTTTACTTGCCCCTTCATATACTCTTATCTGGACGAAATGACAAGACGGAAAAATTCAACACAAAAAAAAGAACAAGAGGCAGTACCGAAGGCTAGGGACCTAATCAATACAGACATTGGTAATATGTCAGATCTAGAGTTCAGAATGACAATTCTCAAGGTTCTAGCCGGGCTTGAAAAAGGCATGGAAGATATGAGAGAAACCCTCTCGAGAGATATAAAAGCCCTTTCTGGAGAAATAAAAGAACTAAAATCCAACCAAGTTGAAATCAAAAAAGCTATTAATGAAGTGCAATCAAAAATGGAGGCTCTCACTGCTAGGATAAATGAGGCAGAAGAAAGAATTAGTGATATAGAAGACCAAATGACAGAGAATAAAGAAGCTGAGCAAAAGAGGGACAAACAGCTACTGGACCATGAGGGGAGAATTCGAGAGATAAGTGACACCATAAGACGAAACAACATTAGAATAATTGGGATTCCAGAAGAAGAAGAAAGAGAGAGGGGAGCAGAAGGTATACTGGAGAGAATTATTGGGGAGAATTTCCCCAATATGGCAAAGGGAACGAGCATCAAAATTCAGGAGGTTCAGAGAACGCCCCTCAAAATCAAAAGAATAGGCCCACACCCCGTCACCTAATAGTAAAATTTACAAGTCTCAGTGACAAAGAGAAAATCCTGAAAGCAGCCCGGGAAAAGAAGTCTGTAACATACAATGGTAAAAATATTAGATTGGCAGCTGACTTATCCATAGAGACCTGGCAGGCCAGAAAGAGCTGGCATGATATTTTCAGAGCACTAAACGAGAAAAACATGCAGCCAAGAATACTATATCCAGCTAGGCTATCATTGAAAATAGAAGGAGAGATTAAAAGCTTCCAGGACAAACAAAAACTGAAAGAATTTGCAAATACCAAACCAGCTCTACAGGAAATATTGAAAGGGGTCCTCTAAGCAAAGAGAGAGCCTACAAGTGGTAGATCAGAAAGGAACAGAGACCATATACAGTAACAGTCAACTTACAGGCAATACAATGGCACTAAATTCATATCTCTCAATAGTTACCCTGAATGTTAATGGGCTAAATGCCCCTGTCAAAAGACACAGGGTATCAGAATGGATAAAAAAACAAAACCCATCTATATGTTGCCTCCAAGAAACTCATTTTAAGCCCGAAGACACCTCCAGATTTAAAGTGAGGGGGTGGAAAAGAATTTACCATGCTAATGGACATCAGAAGAAAGCAGGAGTGGCAATCCTTATATCAGATCAATTAGATTTTAAGCCAAAGACTATAATAAGAGATGAGGAAGGACACTATATCATACTCAAAGGGTCTGTCCAACAAGAAGATTTAACAATTTTAAATATCTATGCCCCCAACGTGGGAGCAGCCAACTATATAAACCAATTAATAACAAAATCAAAGAAACACATCAACAATAATACAATAATAGTAGGGGACTTTAACACTCCCCTCACTGAAATGGACAGATCATCCAAGCAAAAGATCAGCAAGGAAATAAAGGCCTTAAACGACACACTGGACCAGACGGACATCACAGATATATTCAGAATATTTCATCCCAAAGCAACAGAATACACATTCTTCTCTAGTGCACATGGAACATTCTCCAGAATAGATCACATCCTCGGTCCTAAATCAGGACTCAACCGGTATCAAAAGATTGGGATCATTCCCTGCATTTTTTCAGATAACAATGCTCTAAAGCTAGAACTCAACCACAAAAGGAAGTTTGGAAAGAACCCAAATACATGGAGACTAAACAGCATCCTTCTAAAGAATGAATGGGCCAACCGGGAAATTAAAGAAGAATTGAAAAAAATAATGGAAACAAATGATAATGAAAATACAACGGTTCAAAATCTGTGGGACACAACAAAGGCAGTCCTGAGAGGAAAATATATAACGGTACAAACCTTTCTCAAGAAACAAGAAAGGTCTCAGGTACACAACCTAACCCTACACCTAAAGGAGCTGGAGAAAGAACAAGAAAGATACCCTAAGCCCAGCAGGAGAAGAGAAATCATAAAGATCAGAGCAGAAATCAATGAAATAGAAACCAAAAAAACAATAGAACAAATCAACGAAACTAGGAGCTGGTTCTTTGAAAGAATTAATAAAATTGATAAACCCCTGGCCCGACTTATCAAAAAGAAAAGAGAAAGGACCCAAATAAATAAAATCATGAATGAAAGAGGAGAGATCACAACTAACACCAAAGAAATACAAACTATTATAAGAACATACTATGAGCAACTCTACACCAATAAATTTGACAATCTGGAAGAAATGGATGCATTCCTAGAAACATATAAACTACCACAACTGAACCAGGAAGAAATAGAAAGCCTGAACAGACCCATAACCAGTAAGGAGATTGAAACAGTCATTAAAAATCTCCAAACAAACAAAAGCCCAGGGCCAGACGGCTTCCCGGGGGAATTCTACCAAACATTTAAAGAAGAAATAATTCCTATTCTCCTGAAACTGTTCCAAAAAATAGAAATGGAAGGAAAACTTCCAAACTCATTTTATGAGGCCAGCATCACCTTGATCCTAAAACCAGACAAGGATCCCACCAAAAAAGAGAGCTATAGACCGATATCCTTGATGAACACAGATGCGAAAATACTCAACAAAATACTAGCCAATAGGATTCAACAGTACATTAAAAAGATTATTCACCACGACCAAGTGGGATTTATTCCAGGGCTGCAAGGTTGGTTCAACATCCGCAAATCAGTCAATGTGATACAACACATCAATAAAAGAAAGAACAAGAACCATATGATACTCTCAATAGATGCTGAAAAAGCATTTGACAAAGTACAGCATCCCTTCCTGATCAAAACTCTTCAAAGTGTAGGGATAGAGGGCACATACCTCAATATCATCAAAGCCATCTATGAAAAACCCACCGCAAATATCATTCTCAATGGAGAAAACCTGAAAGCTTTTCCGCTAAGGTCAGGAACACGGCAGGGATGTCCATTATCACCACTGCTATTCAACATAGTACTAGAGGTCCTAGCCTCAGCAATCAGACAACAAAAGGAAATTAAAGGCATCCAAATCGGCAAAGAAGAAGTCAAATTATCACTCTTCGCAGATGATATGATACTATATGTGGAAAACCCAAAAGACTCCACTCCAAAACTGCTAGAACTTATACAGGAATTCAGTAAAGTGTCAGGATATAAAATCAATGCACAGAAATCAGTTGCATTTCTCTACACCAACAGCAAGACAGAAGAAAGAGAAATTAAGGAGTCAATCCCGTTTACAATTGCACCCAAAACCATAAGATACCTAGGAATAAACCTAACCAAAGAGACACAGAATCTATACTCAGAAAACTATAAAGTACTCATGAAAGAAATTGAGGAAGACACAAAGAAATGGAAAAATGTTCCATGCTCCTGGATTGGAAGAATAAATATTGTGAAAATATCTATGCTACCTAAAGCAATCTACACATTTAATGCAATTCCTATCAAAGTACCACCCATCTTTTTCAAAGAAATGGAACAAATAATGCTAAAATTTATATGGAACCAGAAAAGACCTCGAATAGCCAAAGGGATATTGAAAAAGAAAGCCAACGTTGGTGGCATCACAATTCCGGACTTCAAGCTCTATTACAAAGCTGTCGTCATCAAGACAGCATGGTACTGGCACAAAAACAGACACATAGATCAATGGAACAGAATAGAGAGCCCAGAAATAGACCCTCAACTCTATGGTCAACTCATCTTCGACAAAGCAGGAAAGAATGTCCAATGGCAAAAAGACAGCCTCTTCAATAAATGGTGCTGGGAAAATTGGACAGCCACATGCAGAAAAATGAAATTGGACCATTTCCTTACACCACACACAAAAATAGACTCAAAATGGATGAAGGACCTCAATGTGCGAAAGGAATCCATCAAAATCCTTGAGGAGAACACAGGCAGCAACCTCTTTGACCTCAACCGCAGCAACATCTTCCTAGGAACAACGCAAAAGGCAAGGGAAGCAAGGGCAAAAATGAACTATTGGGATTTCATCAAGATCAAAAGCTTTTGCACAGCAAAGGAAACAGTTAACAAAATCAAAAGACAACTGACAGAATGGGAGAAGATATTTGCAAACGACATATCAGATAAAGGACTAGTGTCCAGAATCTATAAAGAACTTAGCAAACTCAACACCCAAAGAACAAATAATCCAATCAAGAAATGGGCAGAGGACATGAACAGACATTTCTGCAAAGAAGACATCCAGATGGCCAACAGACACATGAAAAAGTGCTCCATATCACTCGGCATCAGGGAAATACAAATCAAAACCACAATGAGATATCACCTCACACCAGTCAGAATGGCTAAAATCAACAAGTCAGGAAATGACAGATGCTGGCGAGGATGCGGAGAAAGGGGAACCCTCCTACACTGTTGGTGGGAATGCAAGCTGGTGCAGCCACTCTGGAAAACAGCATGGAGGTTCCTCAAAATGTTGAAAATAGAACTGCCCTATGACCCAGCAATTGCACTATTGGGTATTTACCCTAAGGATACAAACGTAGTGATCCAAAGGGGCACATGCACCCGAATGTTTATAGCAGCAATGTCCACAATAGCCAAACTATGGAAAGAACCTAGATGTCCATCAACAGATGAATGGATCAAGAAGATGTGGTATATATACACAATGGAATACTATGCAGCCATCAAAAGAAATGAAATCTTGCCATTTGCGACAACATGGATGGAACTAGAGCGTATCATGCTTAGCGAAATAAGTCAAGCAGAGAAAGACAACTGTCATATGATCTCCCTGATATGAGGAAGTGGTGATGCAACATGGGGGCTTAAGTGGGTAGGAGAAGAATAAATGAAACAAGATGGGATTGGGAGGGAGACAAACCATAAGTGACTTTTAATCTCACAAAACAAACTGAGGGTTGCTGGGGGGAGGGGGTTTGGGAGAAGGGGGTGAGATTATGGACATTGGGGAGGGTATGTGCTTTGGTGAGTGCTGTGAAGTGTGTAAACCTGGTGATTCACAGACCTGTACCCCTGGGGATAGAGTATTATGCCTCCATCAGAAAGGATGAATACCCAACTTTTGTAGCAACATGGACGGGACTGGAAGAGATTATGCTGAGTGAAATAAGTCAAGCAGAGAGAGTCAACTATCATATGGTTTCACTTATTTGTGGAGCATAACAAATAGCATGGAGGACATGGGGACTTAGAGTGGAGAAGGGAGTTGGGGGAAATTGGAAGGGGAGGTGAACCATGAGAGACTATGGACTCTGAAAAACAATCTGAGGGTTTTGAAGGGACGGGGGGTGGGAGGTTGGGGTACCAGGTGGTGGGTATTATAGAGGGCACGGATTGCATGGAGCACGGGGTGTGGTGCAAAAATAATGAAATAAAAAAAAATTTTTTAAAAAGAGAAAAAAAGAGTTAAAAAAAAAACCCCAAACAAGCCAAACCAGAGAAATAGTAGGGGAAAAAATAGTTGCATTTTTATAATTTTGGGAGAGTAAGAGTGATAGGCTGAGGAAAAAGGCTTTCCTTAGATATGGCAAAACTTCAAAATCATAAAGGAAAATTTTAATAAACTTTATTACATAAACATTAATATTTCTGTGTGACTAAAAATCCAGAAAGAACTGGTTCCTATGCCCTTACCAGCACCGAGTTCTGAATATTTCAACTATGCAAAAAAACTTAGAAAGAATAAAAGCAAACAAAACAAACAAAAAACAAAAAAAAGCAAACAAAACAAACAAATTTTTTGTTTATATTTACACTCAGTAAAATTTCTGAAGTGACAGCATCAATGGGGAAATAAAATTTTACATCTTGGAGAGGTTTGATTGATGTATGCTTAAAAAGTGTTTCCACAGCTAACCTTTTTTCACATCCTGAAGGCGATTTGGGAGAAATAAAATAAATACAAGCAGGCTGTGCTAGACCAATGATGAGCATCTACATCAGGAACCAAGGATTAATCAATCCCGTTCTGTGCACCAAGTCACAAATTTTTTCATTTACATTATCTCTGAATTTTCTAAATTTTCTGAATTCTAAATTTCTAAATTCTCTTTTGTAGCCAGGCAAAACCTTATGATATTACTTTAAAAAAAAAAAATCTTGTGGAGCATCTGGATGGCTCAGTCGGTTAAGTGTCCAACTCTTGATCTCAGCTCAGGTCTTGATCTCAGGGTCATGATTTTGAACCCCGCATTGGGCTCCATGCCTAGCATGGAAACTACTTAAAAAAAAAAAAAATCCCATGATATATAGGAATGTTTATTGGCTACATATCTAAAATTTGGCATTTGAAATTCTGCCTTTTGTTTCACCGTTCATAAAAGTTTTGTTGCAGCCTGGAGCCTTGGGACCCCACCTGTAATGTATTTATAGAACAGGTCACTGGACCAGGTCCTTCTGGCTCTTTCATTCCACTTGACTGAGCTAAAACCCCCAACATATATCCATAAAGATATACCCAAGCTTATCATTGTCACTGCCTTATGTGGGACCCCGAAGTTCCTGTCAGGGCTTTGGCAGAACAGATGCTACTGAATCTCAAATCACTATCTTCGATCTGCTTAGAATACTGAACAGAGGATACATCTAC
This sequence comes from Mustela erminea, assembly GCF_009829155.1. NCBI lineage: Eukaryota > Metazoa > Chordata > Mammalia > Carnivora > Mustelidae > Mustela > Mustela erminea. The sequence goes on from NC_045619.1 coordinate 119,587,419, forward strand.
TCCTTAGGAGTGAAGGGAAAAGTAAAAAAAAAAAAAAAAAAAAACTCACTAGCATAAGATGACAAAATCATAACCATGTAGTAAGAACTACAATTTCTTTCCCAACCAGATTTGCAGGAAAAAGATAAAGGACATAGGAAGAAGGAATGCTGTGTTTTCCTTGGCTCCTTTTGCTTTAGCAGAGGTCAATCAGTCTCTCTCTCTCAGAGGGCTACACATTTAAAACAAAAGACATATTAACGATATAACCTGATTTTTAAAACACTGAGTGTAAATAGATCTGTGCGTGGATGGAAGAGAATCATGGAGCCCTCTGGAGACAGCAACTTGTCTGCAGAATGACAATTGCCAGTAGCAATTCTTCTAGAAATCAAGGAGTTAAGAAAATCCATCCCAGCTTGGGATTTAGCTGCTTCAGGTTTTTTGTTTTTTGTTTTCAGGAGATCTAGCATGGTTAACTGAGGCCAGATGAGGTCAGCCATTGTTCAAGCCATATTGGAAGACCTAATCCATTCAGGCGAGTTAAACTGCTTGTAAAATAGAGTCTCAAATTGTGATCTCTTGGGTGTCAAAATGGGTTGAAGGTCCAACCCTCCACTTGCTTCTGCTGGTGCCTTTTTTTAGAAGGAAATTCCTGGCTTGTGGTTTCCCAGACTGCATCAGAGTGAATTTATGTCCCAGACCTTTGTGCAGGGCTTCCTGTGGACACAATGATCAGGGCAGCTCCCCCGCTCCTCATACTCAGTCATGTTTCCTGTCTATGGCCCCCACCAAGACAATGCCTTTTCTCATAGATGCTTTCTCCAAGGTTACAGCACTGCATAATCTTTGAGCAGGGACAGGAGAAGGTTGTGATCTGACTTCCTATCCTGCATGAGCTTCTGATGTCGATAATCATCTTCTGTGCTCTGAGTCATCTCTTGTCAGTAGGTGCCTTAACATAACAGGTGGCTTTAGCATCCACATACCCTACATAGACTTGTGTTTCTGCTTTATTCTTGGTCTTAGAACGTACCTCACTATCTCTTAAGTTCATTTATGCATGTAGAAGAGTGATTTTAAAATATTTGACCTAAGGGCACCTGGGTGGGTCAGTCGGTTGAGCATCTGCCTTTGGCTTAGGTGACGATCCCAGAATCCTGGGATCGTGACCTGCTTTGGACTCTCTGCTCAGCGGGGACCCTCCTTCTCCCTTTGCCTGCCATTCCCCCTGCTTGTGGTCTCTCTCACCTTCTCACTCTCTGTCAAATAAGTAAATAAAAAATCTTAATAAAATAAAATACTTCACTTAGCATTTTTAGTGTGAAGGTTTCGGGCCATCCTGTCCACACCATATTTCCAGAAGCTGAAATTCTACTCCTTGGATATATTCTTTTAAAATTCTGAGTTGCATCATTCTGGACACCATGGACTTCCAAACATGCTGACCTAGAAACAAGGAGGGCAGTTGGATCAGAAAGGGTCAAGTACAGGGAAATGTCTTTTTTTTTTTTTTTTAAGATTCTAAGAGTAAGTGTTAATAGCATTTTGTCCCCAAAATGCCTTAACTCAAGTCTGAATAGACTAATCCATTATTTTTCATTTAACAAATATTTATGGAGGCTTGATTACATGACTTGATCCATTCTAGATTCTGGGGATACACAGTGAGCAAGCCTTCATGGACTCTGCTTTCTAGCAAAAGAACACAACATTTTCAGGCTATGTCAAATTGCTTAGCAATTATTAAATGATATCCTGCCTCTCTGGCCTCCTTAACTAGAATGAAAGATTTTTAAAATTTGGGATCATGGTTTATACTCCCGATGCCCGAGTTGCCTGCACCATGGTGATAAGTTAGTATCGATAAAATCGGGCTATTGCAGGGCGGGGGCCACCTGGGTGGCTCAGTTGTTTAAGTGCCTGACTCCTGGTTTCGGTTCAGGTCACAATCTCAGGGTCCTGAGATTGAGCCCCATGTTCGGCTCTGTGCTTAGTGGGGACACTGCTTGAGATTCTCTCCATCTCCCTCTGCCCCTCCCCCCCACACTGTGCATTCCCAGTCTCTCCTAAAATAAATAAAACCTCAAAAAGTCAGACTGATGGAATTACATATATTATTTCATTTTTATCTCATAACATTTTGATGAAGGGTGATTGTCAGTATCCTCTTTCTTTAGATTTAGTAACGAGACAAAGCCAAGCAAGAAATCAGCATCAGAAGATAGGCCAATCTCTTGTCTTTTAGGATACTATTATTTTTTTATAGGATTAACCACACTGAGCTTGAGATGTCAAGAAGCCACTGGGACTATAGGGCACTTAAGGATGGTGATTAAGAGCATGCGCTTTAACTATGGAAAACAGTATGGAGGTTCCTCAAAAAATTAATAATAGAACTACTTATGATCCAGCAATTCTACTTCTGGGTATGTATCTAAAGGAAAAAAGAATATTAGAGAGAGCTCTACACCCATACATTCATTGTAGTATTATTCAAAATAGCCAAGATATAGAAACAACCTAAATGTCTGTCAAGGGATGGATAAAAAAAAAATGTGGGTATACACACACACACATACACACACACATACACATATATATATAATGCTATATATAGATTATATATGTAATACTATATATAGTATTTACTGTATTACTATACATATTACTATATATATATGTGTGTGTGTGTGTATACATACACACACACATACACATAATGGCATATTACAAAGCCATGAGAAAAAGGAAACCCTGCCATTTGCAACAACATGGATGGACTTTGAAGGCATTATACTAAATGAAATAAGTCAGACAGAAAAAGATAAATAGTGTGTGACATCACTTATATGAGGAACATTTAAAAAGCTGAATTCAAGAATAGAGTAGAATGGTGGTTACCAGGGGCTTGGGGTGGAGGAAATGGAGAGATGTTTGAGGGTACTTACTTGCAACTAGTAGACAAGTTCTGGAAAGCTAATGCACAGCATAGTGATTATAGTTAATAATACTGTATCATAAACTTCAAAGTTGCTAGGAGACTAGATCTTAATTGTTCTGACTACGAAAAAGAAATGATAATTATGTGATGTGATAGAAGTGTCAGCAAACACAACCGTGGTAATCATATTGCAATATGTAAATGTATAAAATCAACACAGTGTACACCTTAGACTTGCACAGTGGTATATGTAAGTATATCTCAATGAAAATAAGGAAACAGAGCATGGGCTTTGGAGTCAGGTAGACCTGGGTTCAAGTTACTTAATTCCTGAACATCAATTTGCACTTGTGTAAACTGGATTACTGAAATCATCTTCTTAGATGATTAGGTATCACACCCATTGACAAATTGCTAATAACTTTTAAAAAGGATTTGTTGGGGCAATTGGGTGCCTCAGGTCATGATCCCAGAGTCCTGGGATGGAGCCCTACATCAAGCTCTCTGCTTCTCCCTCTCCTTCTGCTCCTCCCGCTTCTCTCTCTCTCTCTCTCTCAAATAAATGAATAAAATCTTAAACAAAAATAAAGAGGATTTATTATTATCTTTCCCAAGTTGATGTAAATTGAGGGGTAAATGATGAAAATGAGAGGTATTGAGTACACAGTGGCATCTATAGTAAAATTATCGTTATTTTGATTCTAAGTCCTTTTTTTTTATTATTGCTTATCTTTGCCATTTGCTTTGCACTGAGAATTTAAGACTGCTTCTTCTGAACTGGTTTGTGCTTTCTCCTAACACTTGAACTAATGGAGTTTGGACCCTATGTTCTTGCAAATACTTTGTTGACTAATGATACTATTATATTGGCCCTTTGCAGTTTTGTTCACCCCAGAATATCTGTTTTATAAAGATTTTAAATATATGCCAGGTGGAGATAAGATGTGCATGCTTAGTTTATTTTGTTTACTTATTGTCATCCCATCCGTTTTGGGTTGTATTTTTCAGTGTTCCTCTGTCACAATTTCCTTAACCAGATTTTCTGCCAGAGTACATGCTGATAATTTCTAATAAGAGAGAATTCAAAGAATCACTCATTCACTCATTTGTTCATTTAAAAAGAAGTTAGTGAACTGTCCCTATGCTAGACTGACAGTACGAAGAAGAGTAAGACAGCTTCCTTTTCCTCAAGGTGCTTGGAGTCAAGCAAAGAAAAGGAGTAAAGGGGTATGCAAAAAAGGTTCCCAATTCGATCAAATAAAAAGTATAAGAAAATTGTCATTATTCATTTCTTTTCTTTTTAAAATCATATCTTAGCTTATAAATAATATTTGGTTTAATGTACTTTAATTGAAAGAAATCTTAAAGGCCTAGTAGTGTGAATACTTGAGGATGAGTAAGACAAGGTCCTGGTCCTGGACAAGGAGTCCAGCAGGCTGGCGACATTTTACATTTCCCTGTATACCCACTCAGAACTCCGCCCCATTGTTAATTGACAGGGTTCTTATGTAAATGAAATTTAAGGAATTTAGGATGGTACACACAGGATCATTTAATTCTCCAGGTTATATTTAGTCTTTTCCAGGTGTGTAAACATCCTCTTTCTATTACTTGAAAATTATTTCTGTGGTGGTTTAAAACTGTTAATTGAACTGCCAGGGCCCGGGATTGCTGGTCTCTTGTCCAGGTTTGTAAGTGGAAGCCCCCCTGTGCTATCCTCTCTAAAACAGAATATTAAGCAGTTGCTGGCTTCATGTCTTGGTGAACAATCATGAAGATAAGACGCATTTTTCTAAAGTAGAAAGTACTGTTTACGCTTCCTGCTGGACTTGGCCCATAGTTTCAGTAGCTGCTCAAATTCTTGCTGATTCCTCTTGAATGGATGCTTTTGTTTTGAGGACGCTCCTATGTAAACCATCTTTATTTCCTTTGGAGAGTCTATTATAAGCAAAATTACTTGTTAATATTAGAATAATTTCTTATTCCCGTTGGAAAGGAACTAACTGCCTATCCTCTTCCTTTTTGGCATCGATGTATTAAGAAAGAGTACAGGGCCTGGACAGAATTGCGGACTTTATCTTTGGAAAACTATAAAACATTAAATGTTTCCATCAACTCATGGGAATTCAGTATGTTCCTCAAAACAGTGTTTTTATTTCAGGGAATTTCCTGTTATTTCCTACATTAAAGCATGGATTTTTCTCTTAAAACAATAATCTACTCAAGTTTTTTTCATTGAATAATTTAACTAGAAAATGTGGCATTGACTTAGTTGTGTTGCTGGATGATTCAATATTTACATTAAGTTCTTTCTATATGAAATCAAAATAACTATTTTGATTTACTCACACAAGTGGTAATTTGTGAATTTAAAAAAAGCAAATTAGAAAACACAAAACAAAAAAATACAAGATGGTTGTTTTGGCAGTTTATGCTGCCATCCCCCAAACCTTGTTTCTTGAAATTTTCACTCTCCAAACAAGATTGAATGTTCCCAAATGGTATGTGAAGAGGGTTCTGTATCCAATTCTGATGTAGAGGTCCCTGCCTCAAACGATTTTCAGGCACCAACTGGACGTCCTGCAATTCAACTGAATTAAGACACTGTCTAGTGTCTTAATAGCATCAGACCCCACAGGTTAAGGGCTCGGTCCTACAAGATGGCCCCTCACCCCCTTCAGATGTCAATTCCAAGTTCAGGTGGTTACCTATGCTTCTGACCATCTGGCTATAGATTGGAAATTCCAACAACCCCCTCCTTGGATTCAATTAATTTGCTAAAATGGCTCACAGAAGTCAGAGAAATATCTTATTTACTAGATCACTGGTTTATTATAAAAGGATATGACTCAGGAACAGCCAAATAGAAGAATTGGATAGGGCAAGTATATGGGAAGGGGTGCAGAGCTGCCATGCTCTCTGCAGTTACACCACTTTGCTGCAATCTCCACATGTTCACCAATCTGGAGGATTCCCAGACACTCTTCTTTGGGGGTTGTATGGCGGCTTCATTACATAGGCATGGCTGATTACACCATTGGCCACTGGTGACTGATTCAATCTCCAGCCCCTCTCCCCTCCTGGAAATCAAAGGTTAGGACAGAGAAGTCCTAGCCACTATTCATAGTTGGTTCCCCTGGCAACCAGCCCCCAACCTTAGGGGCTTTCCAAAAATCATTACATTAACATAAACTCCAGTGTGGTTGAAAGGGGGTTTGTTATAAAGGATATAACATTTATTTATAAATAACAAGAGAGACATTAAAGATATTAATTTATACCTGTTAGGCATTCTCTATCCTTTCCTGGATTTGAGGAGAAAAGATTAAAGGATTGCTTGCATTCACTAATGGGTGTTTATTATGTTCATGGAAAGACAGGTGTAGAGGACCGGAAGAAGTCTACAGAAGTTTAATTTTAGACACATAAGAAAATATACAGAGATTAAGTGAGGATAAAATATCTTAGAAGAAGGGGTGCATGGCTGGTTCAGTCAGTGGCGCATGTAGCTTTCAATCTTGGGGTCATGAGTTTGAACCCCATATTGTGTGTAGAAATTGCTTAAATAAACTTTAAAAATATCTTAGAAGAAACATGTGTGCTTACCTCTTTTGGAATTTATACACAATCTAAAGCATATTACTAAGAAATTCACATAACTTTTGGATTGGAAATTAGGCCAAGAAGAAAAAAAAAAAACCACAAACCCAAAAAACCCAAAAACACTGGTGTTCCTATAATTTACTTTAAGAAAATGTTTATCTCAGGCAGTCTGTTCTCTGGAGTTGCGGGGAATTTTAACTTGATCCCTTAGGAGGTAAAGTATGAGAGGAATTATTACCTCTCCTTTCACGTGAGGGAGTAGGGAGTAAGTGGCTTATCTAATTGATGATACCGGAATTAGGAACTTACCTCCTTCTTTTTCTCTGCTTATTTGCCCATAAAGTAAGTTTATTGGTTTCTGGTTCAGTTCTCCATGAGGTAAGCACATGTGATCTATTTTCTAGATTACAAGATCATTTCCCTCTTTCCTTACTATTATGTTCCAATAACAGTAATAGACAGTAATTCAGAGGAGAGATGCCTTGTTTCCAAATGAAACAGGTTGTCCTGAGGTGTAGACTTCAGGTGGAATACTAGAAATCTGCTTATAATCTGAGATTAGTTTTTTTTCAACTGCAGATTTGCCAGGAATAAATTTAACATTTTAATCTCTATATCTCTAATTAAACTAGACACATTCTGAATTTTTTTCATAAACTCACAGATGGAAAAAATGTTCAATTAATGTCACCCTTAAAGTCAGAATAATTTAAAAGAAAACAAAACAAATTTCTATGTTCCTGTTGAAAAAAGACGTCAGGCTCAAGAGGCATTATGATCCCCAACCAGGGTAAATATAAAGGAAACCACATGTAAACATAACATAGCAAAACTGCTGAATTAGACAGAGCCAAAAGGAAATTCCCAAAAGCAGCTGGAGCATGATAAAATATAATACCCTCAAAGAAGCAAAAAGACTGACAGCTGACTTCAAAGCTCAAACAATGAAGCCATAATGCAATGGAGTGACATCTTAGTGGTGAAGGAATTGAAAACCTAGAACATGAAATTCAGTAAACATATCCTTCTCAAGTTGTTAGGAAAAAGATACTTTCATAGAAAATTACCAGCAGAACTTCACTAAAATAAAAAGACTAATAAAATGTAGACTAATCTTTGGCAAGACGGATCAAGAAAAACAAAAATGGGAGAGACAGAGAGGAGAAGGTAAAATCAATATCAGAAATATTAAGAGAACATCATTATGCATCCTGTAAATAATAAAAAGATGCTAAGAGAACATTATAAACAACTGTACACCAATAAATTTCAACAAATAAAACAAAACAAATGCCTTGAAAAACACTGCTTACCCAAACTGACAGAATAAGCAATAGAAAAATTAAATAGTATTATATATGTTAAGTGGTTGGAATCTCCCAATAGGGGTGCCTAGGTGGCTCAGTCAGTTGGGCATCTGCCTTCAGCTCTGGTCACGATCTCAGAGCCCTGGGATTGAGCCCCACATCATGCCCCCTGCTCAGCGGGGAGTCTGCTTCTCCCTCTCCCTCTATCCCCACCCTCGCTCATATGTGCAATTTCTCTTTCACTCCAATAAATAAAATGTTTAAAAAAACTCCCAACAAAGAAAAATCCAACCCATATGATTCTCTAGTGATTTATTCTAAACATTTAAGGAAGAGATAATACTGATGTTACACAAACTCTGCTAGAGAAGAGAAAAAGAGGGAATGATTTTTGCCTTTTTAAAAAATGAGGCTAGTATAACTTTGATCCAAAATATGATAAGGACATTGGAAGAGAAGACATTATAGACTAATCCCTTTCATAAACATGGATGCAAGAATATCCAAATTGAAACTAACTATAGAAAGAAGAAGAATAAATCCTGACCAAGTGAGATTTATTCTTGGATGCAAAAATTGGCATAAAATTAAAAAAAATCCAATTACATAATTCACTGAAATAACATAATTAAATAGAAAAACTACATCATTCCATTCTCATGGATCAGAAGAAAAAACATTGTTAAAACGTCTATGCTCCCAGAGAAATCTATACTTTCAACGCCATTATGATCAAAATACCAATGGCATTTTTCAAAGTGCTGGAACAAACAATCCTAAAATCTGATGGAACAGAAAAGACCCTGAATCATGAAGGAAATGTTGAAAAAGTAAAACAAAGCTGGGAGCATCACGTTGCCTGATTTCAAGCTTTAGTACAAAGCTGTGATCATCAAGACAGCCTAGTACTACACCAAAACAGACACACAGACCAATGGAACAGGGTAGAGGGCTCAGATATGGACCCTGAACTCTATGATCAAATAAACTTTGACAAAGCAGGAAAAAATATCCAATGGAAAAAAGACAGTCTCTTCAATAAATGGTGCTTGGAAAATTGGACAGTTATATACAGAAGAATGAAACTCGGCCATTCTCTTACACCGTACACAAAGATAAACTCAAAATGAATGAAAGACCTCAATGTGAGACAGAATTCACCAAATTCCTAAAGAACATAAGCAGTAACCTCTTTGACATTGACCACAGCAACTTCTTTCAAGATACATCTCCAAAGGCAAAGGAAACAGAAGCATAAATGAACTTTTGGGACTTCTTCAAGATCAGAAGCTTCTGCACAGCAAAGGAAACAGTTAACAAAACAAAGAGTCAACCCACGGAATGGGAGAAGATATTTGCAAATGACGCTACAGACAAAGGGCTGATATCCAAGATCTATAAAGAACTTCTAAACCTCAACACCCAAAAAACAAATAATCAAGTAAAAAATGGGCAGAAGACATGAGCAGATACTTCTCCAAAGAAGACATACAAATGGCTAACAGACACATGAAAAAGCCTTCATCATCATTAGCCATCAGGGAAATTCAAACCAAAACCACATTGAGATACCAATTTATGCCAGTTGGAATGGCAAAAATTAACAAATCAAGAAACCATAAATGTTGGAAAGGATGTGGAGAAAGGGGAACCATCTTATACTGCTGGTGGGAATGCAAGTTGGTGCAGCCACTTTGGAAAACAGTGTGGAGATTCCTTAAAAAATTAAAAATAGAGCTTCCCTATGTCCTGACAACTAAACTGTTGGGTATTTACCCAAAAGATAGAGATGTAGTAAAAAGAAGGGCTATATATACCCCAATGTTCACAGCAGCAATGTCCGCAATCACCAAACTGTGGAAGGAGCCAAGATGCCCTTCAACAAATGAATGGATAAAGAAGATGTGGTCCATATATATAAAGGAATATTACTCAGCCATCAGAAATGATGAATACCCAACTTGTACCTCAACATGGATGGGACTGGAGATTATGCTAAATGAAATAAGTCAAGCAGAGAAAGTCAATTATCATATGGTTTCACCTACTTGTGGAAAAGAAGGAATAGTATATGGAGGACATTAGAAGAAGGAAGGGAAAAATGAAGGGAGGAAATCGGATGGGGAGATGAACCCTGTGAGACTGTGGACTCTGAGAAACAAACTGGGGGTTTTAGAGGGGAGGGGGTTGGAGGGATGGGTTGGTCTGGTGATGGGTGTTAAGGAGCATGAAGCACTGGTATTATACGTAAACAATGAATCTTGGAATACTGCATCAAAAACTAATGGCGTACTGTATGGTGACTAACATAACATAAGAAGAAATTAAAAAAAAAACCAAAAAACCCTACAACATTACTATCTTAATATGTACAGAAAAAGCATTTGATAACATTTATGATTAGAAAACTCTCAGTAAAATAAGAGTAGACTTCCTTAATCTGGGAAAGGTATTTACAAAATCCTATAGCTAACATTGTGCTCAACAGTGAAATAGTGAAGGCTTTCCCCCTGTGGTGACCTGTCCATTAACACTATTTCTATAGACACTGTACTCAAGGTCATGGCCAATGTGAAAAGGTATATATAAAGTATAAAGAAGGAATACAAGTATAAAGATTATAAAGGAAGATGTAAACTGCCATTATTCACATATTATGTGATAATGTGAATAGAAAAATCAAAGTTTCTATAAACAAAATATTATTCTTATGGGACTTTAACAAGGTTGTTGGATATAAATTCAAAATATAAATATCAATTGCATTTCCATTGCTAGTGATTAACAATTAGAAGAGTATATTTAAAATAGAATTTATAATAACACAAAGAATGCAAACTATATCAGAACTCCAAAAGATGTGCAAGATGTCTGCACTGAAAACTACAAAGTATTGCTGAGAGAAATTAAAGAGGGCTGGAATAAATAGAGGAATATGCCATGTTCCTGGTCTGAATGGTCAATATTGTCAATTCATCCCAAACTACTCTGTAGATACATTGCAGCCCCATCAAACCCTCATCAGCGTTTGTTTGGTTTTGGATAACATTAACAAGCTAATTCTAACATTGATATGGAAATGCAAAGAACCTAAAATCACTAAGCCAGCCTTTAAAAAGAAGAACATATATGAACACTCATACCACCAGATACCAAACTGTCCCCAGGTGACAGTACTGAGACAGAGGGCTGCCTTGGCATAAGGAGAGCCAAGCAGATGAGGGCAGAAACAGACCTCAATGTATAGTCATCTCATTTGTGAATGAATCTTCACGGAAACTCAGTAAAAAAAGGAGAGTCCTTTGTAAGAATGATAATCAAGTAGATATTAGTATAGCAAAAAATAAAGTATTACCCCTATTTCTTACTATAACCCAAAGTCAATTCCATTAGGATTGATACCTAAATATGATAGGTTAAAAAGAAAAAAAAAGCTTTAAGACAGTAACACAGGATAACATCTTCATAATCTTTGAATAAAGAAATATATACTTAAAGAAGAAATTGGACTACACTAAAATCAAGAACTTTCACTCACCAGAAGAAACCATTTGGAGGCCAAAAAGACAACCTGAGAGTAGCTCAAGATACAACACATGTAACGAATGAGTGGCTTATTTACCAAATATATTAAGAACTACTACAAATCAATAAGAAAAATACACACATATACACAGAACCCAAAAGACAAATGGGCTTGAGCAGGCACCTCAAAAAAAAGTATATTCAAATAGTCAAAAAAATGTGTTTCTTCTCATTAAGCCCGTGAAGTAAAAGTAAACCCAAAATGTAGTGCCGCTGTATGTATACCAAAGCGGTCAAGATTTAAAAGACAAATGGTCTGAAATGTTAGTGAGGAAGTGGAATAATTATCTCTCTCATGTTTCCTATGCAGCTGGTGGGGTTGTAAATTCCAACACTTTGGGAAACTGTCAGTGTCTTCTAAAGTGGAAGATGGCTGAGGCACCTGGGTGGCTCAGTTGGTTAAGCATCTGCCTTCGGCTCAGGTCATGATCCCAGCGTCCTGGGATTAAGCCCTGCATTGGGCTCCCTGATCAGTGGGAGTCTGCTTCTGCCTCTCCCTCTGTGTGCTCATTCTCTCTCTTTTTCAAATAAATAAATAAATCTCAAAAAAAAAAAAAAAAAGTAGACCATGGTCATTGTCTACGAGTAAGTGACCATGTCCTGCTTTCTCTGAATAGTTTTGGCTTATGCACATTTTCTCAGAATGCTTTTAGTTTGAAACTTAATAAAAATGCATTTGTCTTAAACTTTCCTACTTTTAAACAAAAACTTGTCATTAACACAGTTGCACTAAAATAAGGCAGGAAAGGGGTGCAGGTGACTTAGTCAGTTAAATGGCTCCATTTGGCTCAGGCCTTGATCTCAGGGTCCTGGGATGGAGCCCTCATCATGCTCCCTGCTCAGTGGGGAGTCTGCTTCTCCCTTTCCCTCTGCTGCTCCCCCTGCTTGTGCTCGGTTGTGTGTGTTGTCTCTCAAATAAATGAATAAAACCTTAAAAGAAAAATAAGGGAGGAAAGGTTTGGTGGACTTCTGCTTTATTCTTCCAGCGTTTGCTAGGATCATGTCCAGTAATGTGGGACATTCATGCAGTAAATAGAGCAAATTCATATTATAACATACTGTTCCATCTTAAAGGTAAGTTCAATCTTAAAGGTAAGATTTAACAGAGATATTACACTCTATTTTCCCCAATGATTTCCTGCTGCCACCTAACTAAAATTCCCTTTTGATGGAGAGCATGTAGAGTGTTCATGGATTTAAAAACACATATTCTGGAACACAAAAGTCTATGGAGAGCTAGCTATCTTTTTCCAGTTTTGGAATTGTGGTGAAAAGAAGTTCTTGACACTGCTGCCCCTGCTGGCCATTTGGTATAATACCAACCAACTGGGCCTTGGCCACTATGCACTGGCCTGCTAGAGGCATGAAGCCAGGAAGTGGCCAACTGGCACGGTTCGTGAGAAAGTTGAGGAAACACAGGTGACATGTATTTGAAATATGTGCAGAAACTAAGGCTAAGCTGTCCTGCTAAAGAGTGAATTGAGACTAATCCAAATGCTCTTAGCATAGTAGTTTTGTTAAACATTACATGGTGTAAATCTACAATAGTTCATTTATTTACGTCATTATTTGGCAATGTTTTTCTTTTTCACAATAAATTGTCTTGGAAGCAATAAGCTGAAATGAGTGGAGATGCATATATAATAAAAAATTAAGTAGTTTAATTTTCTTAAGGAAAGTGATGATAAATATATTATTTTTACATAATACTTGTTGGTACTAACTATTATTCATCATGGGGCAAAGTGTTATCACTAACTGCCTGCAAAGGAGAAGACACAAGTACACTGAAGAAAGGTCCACAAATACATTAAGGTATAGCACTTTAGGAAGGCTGTAAGCAGCTGTAAAAGGTGGGCTTACATATCTCTCCATGAGGCATGCCTTTTCATTAAGATCAAATGATCATTGAAAATTAAGATTGCTGGGGCGCCTGGGTGGCTCAGTGGGTTAAAGCCTCTGCCTTCGGCTCAGGTCATGATCCCAGGGTCCTGGGATTGAGCTCCACATGGGGCTCTCTGCTCAGCAGGGGGCCTGCTTACTCCTCTTTCTCTGCCTGCCTCTCTGTCTACTTCTGATCTCTGTCAAATAAATAAATAAAATCTTTAAAAAAAAAAGAAAATTAAGATTGCTCATTTTTAAATTTTAAATTCTCTTGTGCAAACACAAAACCTGAAGGCTGTCAGGGTGTTCACGCCATTAGCAGAACAAGAACTTTTCAAACAGCTAAGTTATTATGGTTTTGTAGTAGTGTCATTGATGCTTGAAATAGAAAATCACTTTAATCATGGCTGAATTTTTGTCTGTAATTCATGGAATGAAAATAAAGCTTTTAATATTCATTCTTTCAAAGGGAAAATGTATCACACGATGGTGAACGCTACAATTTACTCAAAACATTCGACACAAAGATAACATCTTGATGGTGATGATACAAACACAAACTTTGGTAGAGCAGTGCATTGAGGTAAAAAATATACTCTTTTAAAATTCAGAAACCTGTGGAGAAATGTAGTTGAAATTCGTTGTGGTACACACACAATTCCTTAGTATGTCAGAAAATGTGTTACTCTTTTGTGCATCAAATGACACTATCAAAAGAGTGAAAAGACAACCCACAGAATGGAAGAAAATATTTGCAAATTATATGCCTGATGAGAGATTAATATCCAAAATATATAAAGAATTCTTACAACTGGGGCTCTTGGGTGGCTCAGTTGGTTAAATATTAGCCTTTCGCTCAAGTCACGGTGATCCCGTACTCCTGGAATCCAGCCCAGAATAAGGCTCCCTGCTAAGTGAGAGTTAGCTTCTCCCTTTCCCTCTGCCCCTCCCCACTGTTTGGGCATGCTCTATCTCTTGAATAAGGAAATAAAATCTTTAAAAAAAGAATTCTTACAATTTAAAAACGAAGAAATAAATAACCCAAATAATGGGCCAAATGGAACTTTTATATTTGTTTCTCTAAAGAAGATATAGAAATGGCCAATAAGCAGGCAAAAAGATACTCAACACTACTAGTCATTAGAAAAATGAAAATCAAACCCACAATGAGAAATATTTCATACCCATCAGATGGGAGGGGGAGGAGGAGGAGAAGATAACAAGTGTTGGTGAGGATGTGAAGAAATTGGAATCCTGTCAAATGGTACAGCTGCTATACTATGTTCCCCCCAAAATTAAGTACAGAATTACCATATGATCTAACAATTCCCCTCCTAGGTATGTCCCCAAAAGACTCAGATACTTGTAAATCAATGTGCACCAGCAGCATCCTCTAATAGTCAAAAGGTGGAAACAGCTCAAATGTTCATCAGTGGATGAATGGATGAACAAATGGTGACATCTATATATCTATTATCAATGTCTCTCTCTCTCTATAGATCTATCTATCTATCTAATGGAGTATTACACAGCTTTAAAAGGGAATGAAATTCTGATACATGCTACAACATTGATGAGCTTCAAAAAACATTAACATTAAATTCATAAACCAAACACAAAAAGATAAGTCTTGCATGATTCTACTTATATGAGGTACCTATAGCAGGCAATATCATACAGACAGAAAGAATGATGGTTACCAGGCACAGGGGGGAGAAGGATTAGAGAGTTATCATTTACTGGGGCAGAATTTCTGTTTGAGATGATGAAAAAGTTCTACAAATAGTGCTGATGTTTGCACAACATTATGGAGGTACTTAATGCAACTGATTTTTTTTTTTTTTTGAGAGAGAGAGAGAAAGAGAGAACTTGCTCACACAAGCAGGATGAGGGGCAGAGGGAGAGAATCTTAAGTGGGTGAGCTCCATGCAGAGCTTGATCTCATGACCCTGAGATCATGACCTGAGCTAAAATCAAGAGTCAGCCCCTCAACTGACTGAGCTACCCAGGTGCCCTAACACTTAAAAATGATTAAAACCTGATTAATAATTAGGGAATGTCCATGGCTCAGTCAGTTGAATGTGGGCCCTTCAATTTTGGCTCAGGTCATGATCTCGGAGTCCAAGGATGGAGCCCCAGGTTGGACTCTGCACTGACTACTCAGTCTGCTTGGGGTTCTCTCTCCCTCTCCTTGTCCCTTTCCCCACTTGTGCTCTTTCTTTCTCTAAAATAAATAAATAAGATTTTTCAAAAAGGATTTTATTCATTTATTTGAGAGAGAGAGCATGAGTGGGACGAGGAGCAGAGGGAGAAGCAGACTCCCCTCTGAGCAGGGGCCCCGAAGTGGGGCTCGATTCTGGGACTCCAGGATCATGACCTGAGCCGAAGGCAGATGCTTACCCGACTAAGCCACCCAGACACCACTAAATAAAATCCTAAAAAAAGTATTTAAGTATTTGAATATTACTTCATTAATATGCTTAATGCCCCACAAGAGTATTGGAAAATGACTCTCTCTATTTTGGTTGAATTTTTCCAGAACCTATTGAAAATCTTAATCAAAATGTTAAAAAATTAAATACCAAAGAATGCAGCTTTTGAAACTTTGACCAGTTTGAATTACTGAACACCAAGCTTGTAATCAATAAGGTATGGAAATTTATCCCTATTAAAGCAACTGGGATTGGGGAGGGGGATTGAACCAATTAAATGATGAAAACTCAAATATTATACCAGATTTACTTTTAAAGCAGTTTTTTTTTTAAAGGATTTATTTATTTATTTGACAAACAGAGATCACAAGTAGGCATAGAGGCAGGCAGAGAAAGGGGAGGAAGCAGGCTCCCTGCTGAGCAGAGAGCCCGATGCGGTGCTCCATCCCAGGACCCTGAGATCATGACCTGAGCCAAAGGCAGAGGCTTAACCCGCTGAGCCACCCAGGCACACCCAGATTTACTTTTAGAATAGTACTTCAGATCATGTTGACATGTTTGTTAGAGCTCTTACTTTTAAGTTGATATTTTTATATTCTAACCAGAAATGAATGGCATTAAGAAGGCCTCTAATTTTGCTGCAAATATATGTGGCAAATGTCTGAAACATTTTTAAAGACAACTCAGTTTATAAGTTTTGCTTGTAAGAATATTTGCTGAATAAAATCATCTGGAGTAGAGACAAAAAGACAGCATCTGTGGAAAATATTTGGCGTAAATATTTACACAGTTCAATATGACAAGAACTAGAATTGAGATTATCCCTCATTTAGCAGACTTTGCTCTGATCTTACAAGGTACTTGGGAAGGTGCAGACAGATCATTTGCATTACAGATATATTCAATGGTGAAGAGCTTGTGGAAGGTATCAAACATCCTAGTTATTTTAGCATTAAATGCAACTTCGACAAAATTTGGTAGGCAGTTTTACCAACTGTATCGATAAGACCATATTAAAATACGTGTTCTGTGGTGCCTGTCTGGCTCAGTTAGAAGAGCATTGAGTCTTAATCTTGGTGTTGTAAATTTGAGCCCCTGCATTGGGTATAGAGATTACTTAAAAAGAAAATCTTAAAAAGTTAAAAGGGCACCTGGGTGGCTCTGCCTTCTGCTCAGGTCATGATCCCAGGGTCCTGGGATGGAGCCCTACATTGGGCTACCTGCTCAGCGGGAAGCCTGCTCCTCTCTCTCCCACTTCCCTGCTTATGTTCCCCTCTTGCTGTGTCTCTGTCAAATAAATTTTAAAAATCTTCAAAAAAATAGAAAAATTGTACAAAAAGTACTAGAAGTGGCTAAAATGAATTTATATATGTGAGTATGTACCAAGCATAGTTATTCTATTTAAAAATATATGTGCAGATTATCAATAGAGAATTTTTTTAGGATTTTACTTTCATGTACGTGGTTATATTACTTTGTATTTTAGAAGGATTTTATTTTTGAAAATCAGTTTTGAATCAAAATCTTTTTATAGGTCTACTAATTTATTAAACCAGTTTGTTGGTCAAGAAATAAATATTAATATTTTAAATATCACCTTTCCTTTCAAAAGTGTCCCAGTTTGGATGACCAAAACATATGGTCACTCTATCTGTGACCCAGAAATTCTACTCTCAGGCATGGTCCAATACGAAGTGTGTCCATATGAGCAACAGAAGACACGGGAAAGGATGCTCGTAGATTATAATGACCCCAAACTGGAAATAAGCAAATAACGAAAAACCGAATAGGTAAGTACATTATGGTCTCACCAATGGCCGCATGGTAGGATCACAAAGTTTCCAAGGAGTCTTTCCTCTGTCTCTTTACTGATGACACCTGCTATTGGAGGGTCACTGATGAGCTCAGTAACCCCAAGGCTCAGGACAGTCTTGCAAGGGATGACTTAAACTGCCCTCACCAAATGACTCCTACTCCCTTTCCCATCTGTGGCCAGGACTCCTCCCCTACACACTTGCTAGGGACAAAAGCATCAGCAGCAGCAGCAGCAGCTCTGTTTCTGGCCAGGGCAGTGACAAGATAGGGCTGCAGGGGACGGACCACCTCCGTCTTCAGCGAAAGCTTTGCCACGTGGTACTGCTGCTCCCCAAGCCTTCACAGTCCGAGCGTGAGTTTTCTTTAGAATTCTCGCAGGCAAGCCGAAAAACGTCTTCATGAGGACACTGTCGTGAGGTGAGGACTCACCATCCTTTTCAGACATGGAGGATTTACTGTTTGGACAGGTGATGTGACATGCCATTTGGGGACCCACACGGGCATCGTCCGGACTGTTACGGACATCGGGGTTCTTTGACTCTCGGTAGAAACAGTCACGAGGCCGCACGAAGGTGGCGCGGATGGTGTTTATTGCCAGCTGGTGCCCGGGTGGGAGGGGGACAGTCCTAGTGAGAGGGACACCAGGGTGCACCCCAATAGGGCATCGCGAAGTTTGAAGCAGCCGAGGTGGGAGCGTGGTGACGTTGAAGCACGCAGGGGCGGGGACGGACCGGGAGGGCGCGCAGGCGCAGTGGACAGAACATGCCGCTTCAGGCGTCCTGTGCTTCGCTCGGCTCGTTGCCTTTCCACTCTTGGGGGTGAGTTACCGTGAAGGGGAAGGTCAGTGGAAGGTGGGGGGTGGGGTCCAAGGTGGCTCGACTGGTCTCGTCTGGTTTTGGCGGGAACAAACCGGTTGTAAGGAGCACCCTGGAGCTTGTGTGGATGTCGCGGCCCCTGGCTTGCTGACTGCGCGCAGCACCTGCAGGCTGGGTTGGAGAAATGGGTTATTGCGGTGGCGCCCTGAGGGGGCCTCAGGGTTCTTGCTCCATAAAAGAAATGCCTCAGGAAAGAGCACTACAGATGGGCTGACAGATATTTAAGAGCTTTTATTCTGAAACAGGCTGAAGGTATAAAAGGAGATTAAGGCCTGAGGCAACTTTACCCCCAAAGTGTGCTTTCCTAGGCAGGCGCCTCAGACTCGCTTTATGAATGCCAGGACCAAGTGGTGTGCTGGGGCCTGAGGTTCCGCAGAGCTTCCAGAAGCGAGGAGCGACATGTTTGGCGGCGCCATGTTGACATGGGCTGTGGTGGGAGAACTGAGCCAGGGAGAGGGGCCAACCCTTCAAGCCTGGGTTCCTTCCCTCCCCGCAGGGTGGGTTGTTGAGCCTTCCCCCACCCACACCGGTACCCAACACCCCAAATCGCACTTTATGCCGCACAGGTCTGAAGGGCAAGCTACTTTTAAGACTGTCCTTTTGTGAGTAATGGTTGAGAAGTGGTCTTTAAAAACCAAACCAAACCTCATCTTTTAAAATGCAACCTGCATGGCATTGCTCTGTTAGATGTTCCACTTTAATACTTCAGTTAGTGTTAGTAAAATAAATACGTTAATTTTCAAAGTTTTTTTCTGAGGCATTGCGTTTATATTTCACGTTTGATTTTGTTTTTTTTAAAGATTTTATTTATTTATTTG
The DNA here is from genome assembly GCF_009829155.1 of Mustela erminea. Taxonomy (NCBI): domain Eukaryota; kingdom Metazoa; phylum Chordata; class Mammalia; order Carnivora; family Mustelidae; genus Mustela; species Mustela erminea. Next base: position 119,606,661 of record NC_045619.1, read on the forward strand.
ACAGAGATCTCAAGTAGGCAGAGAGGCAGGCAGAGAGAGAGAGAGAGGAAGAAGCAGGCTCCCTGCAGAGCAGAGAGCCCGACGTGGGGCTCGATCCCAGGACTCTGGGGTCCAAGGTGGCTCGACTGAGCTGAAGACTGAGGCTTTAAGCCACTGAGCCACCCAGGCACCCCTCAAGTTTGATTTTTAAAGCCCACATTTTTCTACGCCTTAGGACATTTCCCAAGTTTCTGTGTGAAATTGTTCAGGGTTCAGTAGATGGCGCTGCTACACTGTCTTTTCTGTCAGGTTTCAGCATTGTTTACCGGGGCACTCTTCTGATATTTAGGATGTGCAGGGAAGGCATCGGGAGTGAAAAACAGGTATCTTAAGATAATTCTGGGTAGGTACCAACTAAGATTCTGAGTGTCATTTTTTTTTTTCCAAATCCTTTAAAATTCTGTGCTTGGAGTAAATAGGGATGTTATAAAAGGTCTCTTCGTTGGGCATTTATCTTCGCTACTACTCATTTGAGAATCTGAAGATCCTCTGCTGGGATTTTCTCTCCAGGTCTTACAGTTCAGTTGGGTGAATGAAGTAAAGGACAAATCCTTTACTGTTCTTTTCACACATAAAACAGCAAAGTCCAGCGTGTTACGCTGCAAATTGGGTTTTTACTCCCAGAAAACTGCTTTTTGATTTTAAAAAATCACCCACACTGTAAGAAGTAAGATGAACTCTATGCAATGAGTGAATAATGTGTCAGGAACTGGCAGGCTGCACCATTTTTCCTGCCAACCCCAGGCCCATCATTGGAGCTGGCTGAGAGGCATCAACTTATTCAATTTATTGTATTGTATTGTATCAGGGATACAAAATAGGATAGATAAAATAACAAACATGTACGAACCTACACTCAGCTTAAGATCAGACCCATCAAGGGTATCCTTGAACATTCTATGTATTCTCCCAAGTGCATTTACTGTCCTCCATAGTATTTGGAGTTCAGTTTTTCCATTCATGTTTTTGTGATCTGTCATACTGACTTTGTTTGCAGCTTGCTTTTTTTCACTGAGCATTCTGTTTTGGAAAACAATCCAAGCTGATGTCTAGTTTATTCTTTTTTACATTTGCACATCGAGCCAATTCTCCACACTTGTTTAAACCATTCCTCTGTTGATGCATATTTATATGGCTTCCTGTTTTCCACTATTATGGACAATGCACATTCTTGTTTATGTGTGAGATAATCCTTTAAGTGTTTTATGCACCTTCAGTATTTCGTACAACAACAAAACCTAAAGAATGCCTACAGTCGTTTTAGCTAGCTGAGCTTCAGATACCCTCATTCAGGGTAGTTGGTGCAATTTCTTATGGAAGTCAATGATCTAGAAATACTAGAAAGCAATGGGCAGGGCATTAAAAAACCAATTAGAGGGTAATTCAGCCTCTCTGAATTTGTTTTCTAAGTACAGAGGAGTGAGATGGTACAGTTGTAGGTGTACACACATTGCACTTTTCTTCAGAACGCCAAATAGCTCTTCAAAGTCATGGCAAAAATTCTTCCTCCTATTGTGTTCAGGACCACCAGCTGCTTGTCATCCTCCAACACAGTCAATCTCATTGCTGTTTATTTAAAAAAAAAATTTTTTTTCTTATTGAAAATTTCAAAAATTTACAAAAATGGAATAATGAACTTTTGTGTTCCTGTCATTTAATTTCAGCAATTAGTAACTCATGGTTTATCTTGAATTCTGTACCCTCATCTACCCACACACACCTCCCTGATTTTTTGAAGCAAATCTTATCATTCCAGAGTATTTCACTAAAAGATAAGGATTCTTTCTTTCTTTTTTTTTTTTTTAAAAGATTTTATTTATTTAGTTGACAGACTGAGATCACAAGTAGGCAGAGAGGCAGGCAGAGAGAGAGAGGAGGAAGCAGGCTCCCTGCCAAGCAGAGAGCCCAGTGCGGGGCTCGATTCCAGGACCCTGGAATCATGACCTGAGCTGAAGGCAGAGGCTTTAACCCACTGGGCCACTCAGGTGCCCCGATAAGGATTTTTTCTTTTGAATATAACCTTGATACCATGTTCACACTAAAAAAAAAAAAAAAATCAACACCTGGAGTAGCTGTGTGGCTCGGTCAGTTAAGCACCTACCTTTGGCTTAGGTCATGATCCCAGGGTCTTGGGATCAAGCTGCATGTCAGGCTCTCTGTTTGGTGTTGAATCTGCTTCTCCCTCTCGCTCTGCTTGCTTATGCTCTCTGTCTCTCTGTCAAATGAATAAAATCTTACAGAAAAAATTAATAGCCATTCTTGAATCATGTAAATAATAAGTCAGAGTTCCAGTTTTCACAATTGTCTTATAACATTTTTATGTTTTATTTGATTTGCTGTACAAAGTAAGAGGCATAATAAGCTGCAATTGTTGATGTGTCTTTTAAATACCTTTTAATCAATGGATTCCTTCCCTCATGTCTTTATCTCCCCTCTTGATATTTATTTTTAAAGAAACTGGATTGCCATGTCTTACAGAGTTTCTCATAGTCTGAATTTTGCTGATTGTGCTACTTGCTCCTTTGTCTCCATATTTTGTGAAAACTGATGTCACATTGTGATCAGGTTTATGTTCAAATGTTTTGGTCCCATAGTGCACAAAGTGCTCTTGTACATCCTTTCAGGATCTCTTTCTAGTCAAGGAGTCAGGCTTCCTTGCAAGGGCTAAGGTCACAGTTCAAACAGTGGGAAGCTGCAGTTTCAGGGCATGGTCTATGTGATTTTTCACTTTTCCCTTTAGCTGAATTTGATGACAGTCTTGGAGGGGAGTCATTCGATTGAGGCATTCAGTACATCAAAATAATAACTTCTGGGGTGACTGGGTGTCTTAGTTGGTTAAGCGTCTGCCTTCGGCTCAGGTCATGATCCTGGGATCCTGGGATCCAGCCCTGCATTGGGCTCCTTGCTCAGCTGGAAGAGCAAGGGGTCAGGTTCTGCCTCTCCCTCTGCCTACCATCCCCACCCCTTTTCCTGCTGTCTTGGTTGCTCTCCCTCTCTCAAATAAATAAATAAAGTCTTAGCAAACAAACAAACAAAAAAACAAACAACTTCTAACACCAAACAACTTTTATCGTACTTCAGATCTTACGGTCCCTGCTCCTTCTCCAATTGGTAATCTAATTTTGTTTTTCATCAGTCCAGTACTTTTAGAGTTGGAGTTCAGAAAACTTAAAAATTCTCTTTCCTTGTTCTTTTTAATTACTAAAAAGTAAACTAGATATCTTTCCGTGTTTCCAGGCTATTTGGCTGAAGGAGAAGGCAAAACAAGTAACGTGAAAGTAAATGAGTAGAGTAAAGTAAATGATATGGCATTTCCCCCTATCATTCTTAGTCTCTAAACTTCATAGTCTTGGAGCGCCGGGGTGGCTCAGTCTTTAGGTGTCTGCCTTTGGCTCAGGTCATAATCCCAGGGTCCTGGGATCGAGCCCCATGTTGGGATCCCTGCTCTGCAGGAAGCCTGCTTCTTCTTCCACACCTCTTGCTCTCCATGTCAAATAAATAAATAAATAAATATCTTTAAAACATTTAAAAAATTCATAGTCTCAGTGAACAATATGTTACAGGAAAAAGATTTATAGTATTTTTGAAATTTTCTTACTTATCCTCCTTTTTCTTGAAATTCTGGATGGAGGAGGGTGCCTGGGTGGCTCAGTGGGTCAAGCACCTGACTCTTAATCTCAGCTCAGGTCTCCATCTCATGGTTTTGAGTTCAAGCCCTGCCCTGGGCTCCAAACTGGGCATGGAGCCTACTTAAAAAGAAATAAAATGAAATTCTGGATGGAGGAACTGAATCTGAGAAACTGAAGGAAACCAAAAAGAGAAAAGAGAAAGCTTCTGGTTTAGTTTGATACAAAGGCATAAACCTTGAGGGGAGTCTGATATTTTTCACTCTTAGGCTAAGCATCTAAGGGATTTCAGATGAACACTGCAAACAGAAACCGAGATTATGTTTGTTAGCCTTGGGTTGGTGTTTGGGGAGTAAACATGCACATTTCCCTTCATAAAGCCAGGTATGGTTGAGCAGGAGGTGTGTGTTAATCCCAGCAAAGTTCTTGCTTTTTGCCGTGCTGGCAAGTTTTCCTATATGTAAATACATTTTGGAGGGCTAGGAGCATTGTCTGAGTCATTTTTTGCCATTTTTAAAAAATAATCATTTTGATTTTCTTTATTATTCTTGTTTAAATTCAGTTTACTGAAATATGCTTTAAAAACAAAATGCAAATATTGATCAGTAAATAATTAGATGGTTTATTGATTAAGATATACTGTTCTATACTTCGAGACTGATAAAAAAGTATGTGTGCAGGATGGAGATGGTAACTTTTTTATGTTTAAAGCTGTAATTGCTAAATCATTGAAAAGTTACACAGAGATTAGTTATGAACCATCCTTGAATACAACAGGCTCACTAGCTTGTAAGCAATCTATTTTACACACAACTGATAGATTCCGATGACTTGTTAAGTATTAAGGACAGTAGGTAAAACCTGACAATGGTGATTGTCAATGAATATGGTAGTGTGTTTATGGCCACAGATCAGAATGTCAACTTCAGATTTAAGGCTGTATTAAAATAATGATTTTTTAGTGCCTTTTCAGTGACACACTTGAAAAATAATAGCATCTTCAGCAGAATCATCTTTTAGGATAATGATTAACGATATACTCGTACATACATACATTATAATATGAATTCTTTCATTTTAGGGGTTAGCCACCAGAGGGTGACATGCACTCTCATTTTCTCCATACAGGATGGACATTATCTGATATGTCTGAGACAACTTACTGTGGTGGAGGATTGGCCTCTTTCTGCCTGTTCCCAGTGCCCTTATCAGCCGTGCTATGGCCTGTGTCTGGTTTCGTGGTTTCTGGTCTTCCATGGTCCTGCCAGACAGGTATTTATGACTACTTAGTTTTTCTGTTTAAAATCCTTCAAGGAGATAGTCTCTTCAGGGATTCCGTGGCATTTTGTACATCCTTCTATTTTAGATATTTATCACATGGAACAGCAATGATTTACTGATGTGCCTACGTTTCACATGAGCATATGAATTTCTCTATGATGAGAACTTCTCTCAAAAAAAAATTTTTTTGTAGCCTTGACTCCTAGCCTGACACATAGCATGTTGTTGGCTGATTAAATGAATAGCAAATCGTAGTTGAGAAACTCTGTCATCCTGATTCTGTTTTGATACACGCACGTGGTCATTGGCTGTGTTTGCCTGCCTCTGATTAACATACATTGTGAGTCTGAGGAGTGAGTGGCCTGATTTGCTACCTCACTTGGGGCACCCCTCTGGCATTAACTATCGCTCTAAATGTACATTTACATATTTAAAAGATTGAACAATTTTTAAAAAGATTTTACTTATTTGACAGAGAGAGAGACACACAGCAAGAGAGGGAATACAAGCACGGAGAGTGGGACAGGGAGAAGCTGGCTTTCTGCTGAGCAGGGAGCCCGATGCGGGGCTTCTGGGCTCATGACCTGAGCTGAGGGCAGACACTTAATGACTGAGCCAACCGGGTGCCCCGACACTGAACACTTCTACAGGGATTAGTTGAGAACTGAAAGCAAGGAGATCCTGGCTGGAGACAGAGGCATGTGAGGAGATGTGGTGCCTGGGAGGACAGGACGGTATGAATAGGGTGTTATAAGGGGGGCTTTCCAGGGACACAGTTAGTCCTCACAACCAAGGCAGTGCTGGCCTTTGGTTGTACCAACAGCATCCTCTCACAGACCATTTGGACACCTGTAATTTGTTTTGCTAACCCTTGAACAAAACAATTAAGATAAATTGTTGACTTGAAAGTTCTAGTCCTTTTTCACCTGGGAACACACCCATGTCATAAAAAGAAATTCAGTACAAAAGGATTAAAAAACATATTTTTCACACTCTTATTTTATTATGTCTATTTCACCTTCCTTAGTTTTTCTTTTTCCTCATTTAAAATACCCCATAGGGGTGCCTTTGGCTCAGGTCATGATCCCAGTGTCCTGGGATCTAGTGCCCTATTGGGTTCCTTGCTCAGCAGGGAGTCTGCTTCTCCCTCTGCCCTTCCCCCCTGCTCATGGTCTCTCTCTCTCTCACACACACACATACTCTCTCTCTCAAATAAATAAATAAAATATTTAAAAAATTAAAAAAATAAAATACTCCCTTTGCTCCAGAGTTCGAAAGGATTTTATTTTCAAAAGTTTTAGACACTTCACTGGAGTTTTAAAGAGGTCCTATCTAAAGCGTAGTTAAGCAATCATTCATGGATCTGTGTACTCTTCTCAACCCTGGGTGTATACAGAGCTCATCAGTACACTTGCCCAAAGCAGTGGGCAGCTGGAGCAGGATGCATACCAGAAATGAGTGTGGTGGGTGAATCACGTGTCCAATATTTGTGCCAATTGGCTGCAAAATGAAAGATAGATGGAAACTCTAGAATGGTTTGTCTGAGCTTGCAACCGACTGCTTTTCATATTTTGCTGACAAATGATTTTAGGGGAAAAAGAACCTAAGATTGAACAAAACGGTCTTCTGACTAAATATCGAAGTTCTGCCGAAGCTTCTATGGATTTAGAAGAAAAGGTGAAAGTTACTGCACTACCTAAATAAGTCCCAGTTGCATAAGATATCCAGACACAATTATTTTCATGAAATGCTGATACTTCAAAAATGCAGTGTGAGGAAACTTTTTTGTATTTTATATTTATGTATTTTGAATTTGAATGAGGGTGATTACTTAATTCACTCCATTTTGAAGATACACATTTTTAAAGGGTGTTGTCAAGTCAAGCAGAGAAAGACAACTATCATATGATCTCCCTGATATGAGGAAGTGGTAATTTTAGTATATCTTAATGTGGTCCTTCTTCCATTATTTAACAAAGCTTTGGAAATGGATAAAGGATTCCAGACTGGAGACATGCTGAAGCTTTGGGGAAAATCTGGTGTTTCAAGGGTGTGGGATACAAAATAAATCAAATTAAAAATATTGTGAGACACAAACCAAGAGAACCGAATGCAGAAGGGGATTTTTATGGCAAGTTGAGGCTTCCGTGACACACTGACCTCCGCAGTTGTACCTGAGATGAAAGTGTTGAGCACGTGTCTCTGCACAGAAAGGCACTCAGTGAATTTTGTTGGTGACAAAACTTATGGAGAAAAAAGAACTTTGTGAATGAAGAATGATTTTGAGACAACATGCCCAAATGTCTTAAATGACTTTAGAACATTTTTTGACATAATAGTAATAGAATTAAATATTTTCCTCAAGTATACAGTAAGAATCTGAAGTGATGATCAGAGCAAATAATTTGGTTAATTCTGGCCTAAAACATTTAAGGTAGAAATAAAGATTTATCTTAATTAACATTGTCTTTACGTAAAATGTTCCATGATTCATAGCCAGTATGTGTTCTAGGTAATTATTCAGACTTGGTACTGAATATTTGCTATGATTTCCAAATGCTCACGTATTGAATATTCTTGAAGAAGCACCGGGGTTTCTTCATTGGGATTCTTTTTTCTTAGGAATATCTTGTTTGTCCCAATATTTACATAAACAGAACGCCTTGCTGTTTTTCCATTTTAAGGGAGCAAAGTCTGTTATAGGAGAGTCCAGAATAAGAAAAACCATGACAGTTTGAAAAGCATACCTCCCTTACTTTAGAACTTTGCACTGAATTTCCTTTTGTGGACACAGACCAGCTGGTCAACCTTTCTGGCTTTGTTTGGCCTCCTGCTTGGGGTGAAGGAACTGAGAGGAAGTGGCAGAGAGTGGGGGGTGGTGAGGTGGGCAACAGGGTGAAGGAGGAGACCTGTCTCTTGCTTAGGGAAATTGTCTTTCATTCACCACAGGACACAGAGCCTGCTGCGGCCAGATCCCACAGAGGTTTGTTTTCATTCTCACAGATGTCTGAAGAGTTGTTTTCCCTTGGGGTTTGCCTCATTTATTTGTGTCCTCCCAAATCTCTTGACTTAGTGTTAGACAAACTCTCAACAATGAGCTGGACAGAACTCCAAATGATAGAGTTCATTGCCCCACCTCATGGTGCTGGAATCACAGAGCTCACTTCTGGGACAGAGGGAAATCTGCCAAGGGCTGGGATTCCGTTCCAAAGAGATATGCGGGGTATCACAAAACCAGTCCTGCCAAAATGGACATGTTCCCTTCCCCCAGTATAGGAAGCAGAGCCCCTGGGAAACCAGCACAGACCCCTAGAAATAAAGGGGAAGGAGGAACATTACATAGGAGGAAATAAACAAAATAAAACAAACCCCCCCCGAAGTTCTGTTTTTTCTTTTTCCCACCAGTAGAGCTTGTGGATGAGAAAGTAATAGAAAAAGAGGTGAGAAGGGATGAGGTGAGATGTGTTTCCATGGTGAAATCAGTCCCAGCAGAGATGAAGCTACAAAGTTGGTCAATAATAATTTTATTCATTTTTCAATTACTTAGTTACTTAAACATTTTTTTTCTGAGTGGCCCTCTTTGTTGCCAGACTGTGTTCTAGGAGCTAAGACTATGGTAATGAAAGACCAAGTCCCTACCATCATGGAATTTATATTTATATACACACATTATTATTTATATAAATTATTTTATTTAAATATAAAATATTATATGAATACTAATGTGTAGATATAAATATAATAAATATAGTAGATAATATAATAAATATATACTATAATAAATAATATACATAAATATTTAGTATTTACACATAATATACAAATTGTATATATAATATTATAGTAAGAAAAAAATATTATAGTAAGAGAGATAATAAGTAACCAATTAAACAAATAAATAGATCATTTAAATTTAGCCAGTGATAGGTGCTGTGAAATAAAATAAAGCAGAGTCAGGAAATAAAGAGTAATGCCTCTGTGTGTGTATATGTGTGTGTATGTGTGTGTATTTTAGATAAGCAGCTAGGGAAGATTGCTAGGAGGAAGTGACATTTGAACAGAGAACCTGGAATGAGGCATGAACAAATCAGATGAATAATTTATCAGTAAAACTGGGGAGTGTTCTTCTTCTCCTCCAGTTGAGGATGCTGGTTGTCTCTGCAGCTGGGACCGCAGCCCCACTTCTGGAATCACAGAGAACCAAGGGAATTAGAGATCCCCTACTTTGGCCCCATTGAGGGTGGTGGGATGAATGTTAGAGGGGTGGTTCTGCTGGGAAGGCAGGATCTGAGATGGGGTGGAGGGGGAGCAATGCCTCCAGGCTGGGGGTAGAAGAGGCACAGTTGGCTCTGGAAGTATAGCCTTGAGTCCCAGTACTCCTACTCATCAGCTGGGTGACCTGGGCAAGTTATTTAACCTCTCTGTGCATTAGTTTCTTTATCTAGAGAATGAGGTTAATAAGATTCTTCTGTCACAGGGTTTTTAGGATCAATTGAGCTAGTATATATGTAGTCCTTGTATATGTATACTCCTGGCACATGTGAGTGTTGGCTGTTATTTACATATCTCCCTCCTCAGGAAGCCCCCCCCCCTTTCTGGCACCCTTACTTAAAATGTTCATTAAGGACCGCCTACAATAAGGTCATTATTCTGCCCTGTTGAAGACAGGGTCCTCAGAGCCTGACCCACCCCACCGCCTTCCTTACTGAACCAAACACCAAAGAGCTGATTGTTTCTGCCTCACAGACAATATGGTATCCCAAGGGCAGATGCCATGACTTCTGGCAGGCTTTCCTGACTCCAGGAGAGGATTTCTTCCATAGGGATGGATGCAACTTTCTGGCCTCTTTCTCCCTAGAGCTGAGGAAAAAAAATTAACAAAATTTAATCTTCCTTGGGGAATCTCAGTGTGTTTAGCACCTGTCTCTTTGATCCCATATGCAGAGAGTTGTACTGAGTAGCTTGTGGGAAGATGCAAAAGAACATTAAAAGAAAATAAAGAACTTGGTGATTGTTACAAAATGCCCATTTGGTCATGTCACTCCTCTGGTTAAGACATGTTAATATTAGCAGTGACCCAATGCAGACTGGATAAGTTTCATGTTCTTCCCCTTCTTACTTTTCCAGCTGCACTAATCCACACTCCACAAGATTCCCTTGGTAATTCCAGCCTCACTGAACTACACTGAGTTTCTGCCACCAGCCATTCTCTATCTGACCTCCCTTCCTGCCATCATTTCTCCCTCAGCCAGAGCATTGCCCCCTGCCTTTGGCCCTGCTCTCCTTAGCCTGACTGACCATAATATAGCTGAGAAGTCTCTGGTCACTCATTCTTTCTTCAGGGAGGCCCTCTTGGGTCTTGTAAGTCTGTGTGAGGGGCCCCTCTTAGGGGCTGCCTTTGCAGCTGCCACTGCCTCCATCACCAATGGCATCAGATTATTATTCAGAGGGTCAGAGGGTCTGAGTCCCTCATCACATGTTCTTCATCCCCATGTCCCCTCTGCTGCCATCATACTAGTAACTGATGAGTTTATTGACTGAAGGCATGCTCTCTGTTTTCCAAGAGTTTGCAACCTATCTGATGGAGGCAGCACACAGAAGTGCAAAGCTGGGGTACCTGGGTGACTCAGTCAGTTGGCATCTGACTCTGGCGTCTGATCTCAGGGTTGTGAGTTCAAACCCCATGTTGGATTCCATACTGGGCATGGAGCCTACTTAAAAAACAAAACAAGGGCGCCTGGGTGGCTCAGTGGGTTAAGCCGCTGCCTTCGGCTCAGGTCATGATCTCAGGGTCCTGGGATCGAGTCCCACATTGGGCTCTCTGCTCAGCAGGGGCCTGCTTCCTTTCCTTCCCCTCTCTCTACCTGCCTCTCTGCCTACTGTGATCTCTCTCTGTCAAATAAATAAATAAAATCTTTAAAAAAAAAACAAAAAACTGAACTTTAAAAAACAAAACAAAACAAAACAAAAACCAACCAAACACAAACAAAAAAACAAGCGCAAAGCCAATAGTTCAGCCAATGCCTCTAGCAGGTGGACTTCTGGCAAATGGAGCTAGAGCGCAAGGAAGAGGCAGGGAGTATTGAGAAGTATGTCTGGACGGACCCGTGGGGGTTCAATCACACAAGCTTTTGTAAAGGACATGAGAGAGTTCAGTGTCATCTGGGCACAGTAGGTGACAAGGAGGAGTATTAAGCAAGGCAAACGGCTCTCCTTAAAGTTCTCCACAATAGAACAATTACACACATCTGATCTGCTAAGTCTGAGCCTCACCAGCTCCCTTCCTACAGGTGGAGCCCCCCCGGGTTGTCATAGGTCAGCTCTGCCCCTGTTCAGCTGCATGACCTCGTGCAAGTTCATTCAGTCCTCTGGCATCAGTATCTTCACATGACTAATAGAAGTACTAACAGAACCTATGTGCCGGCATTTGTGAGGATTTAAGGAGGTAATATAAGTGCAGTGCTTAGCACCAGGACTGCAGCAGACTGTGAGAGTGAATATAAAGAGAGTAGTATAGCAGTAGAAGTCACAGAGGCAGTAACTATAGCAGCGGTATAGATACTCTTAAGAGGGTAGAGGAGCTGTACGCCTGGTGTCAGTACCCTGGAAGTTATGAGAAGTCCTTTTACAGTGAGTGCCAGTGGAAAGGGTGGGAGGAGGGGAAGTTTGTGGGAAAGGATGAAAAAAGGTATTCTCAGATCTCTTACCTCCCTTTGTGGACTATGGAATAAAATAAAATGCACTTTAAATTGGATTTAAAAGACCATTTTATGCATTTTCCTGTACCCCATTGAGTGTGAGCATCTGGGCTGGGGCCACATTTCTCCCTCCTTCCAGCTTTACGGGGGGTATAACTAAGGTATTTATTAATACCACGGCTATAAATTTTCGTTGTGAGTGCCAGGAACCCTCCGTCGAAGTCTCGGGGAGATCTGGATTTCCCTGGGTGATCAAAGTGTAGATCCAAAGTGTGGAAAATGAAGGTCACTTGGGGTCAGTCCTCCCTGGAAACATGTTTCTGTATTTGAAATCAACCTTATATAAATAACTGTTAGAAAAGGCAATCATTCTTGTATGTTAGATCACCCCTCCCCAAGGCTCTGCTACCTTCTGTCAAATCACCCCCCCATCCCTGTACGCTCCTACAAAGCCATTGATTTCTTACCTCTGCTATTTAGATTTGAATCTTTTTAAAAATTAATTAATTCATTTTTTAAGAGAGAGATGGAGTGTGTAAACAAGTGTTGGTGGGGGGTGCAGAGGGAGAGGAAGAGAGAATTTTAAGCAGGCTCCATGCTCAGCACAGAGCCCAATGTGGGGCTTGAACTCCGGACCTGAGATCATGACCTGAGCTGAAATCAAGAATGATTGAGCAACCCAGGTGCCCCAAGGGGCAGTAAATTAAATAGAAACCAGGTCAAGGCATGGGCTGAAAGCTAATATATTGCGATGGGTAAAAAAGAGTGTCGGCCTCACATGAGGGCTTCACCAGCAAGACTGCAGTTGTAGCAAAGTTTGGGGGGTACTGGTGTCAAAGTTTTAAAAACTAACTGGGTTTTAAAAAAATCAAAATAAGAAATATATGGAATAGTGCTAAATTCCTTGTGAATTTGGTATAGCATTCTATTTCTATTACTCAAATTGATTTAATTTCCAGTATTGATTTTAAAGTCTGAAGGGTTTGTATGTTTGGGTGATTCTGTGATGAAAATCTTTATTGAAGATTTAATGATTGCTATGAAAAATGCAGATGGATCCCAGAGGGCTTGGTCAGCCAAAGCTGACTTCCCTGTAATAGCCCCTGGAGACATCTGACTTAAAAGACTGAGGAAATTAAGTTCTGGTTAAAGTATTTGCGGAGAGAGCTTTGGAAGTGTGTAGGCAACCTAGGTGTGCAGCAGCCAGATTACTTAGATGAAGAGATGACTTCTGGCTTAATGTTTGCTTGGTAAACTATGGAATGCACAGAAATGATGAAGTCTGGGACTTTTCTATATTCTATTTTTCTACATTCTATATATGGAATGCACAGAAAGGATGAAGACGTCGTGTGGAAAAGCATTGGAGCCAAGAGACTCATGGTATCATTTAAGAATGGTTCTCTTCCAACCCACCTCAACTAAATAAATGCACCCCACTGTGGGAGAGACTGCTAGTTATCTCCTAATACTGATTTTTCTCATCCTACTGGCTAAGCTCAAGGCCTTGTAGCTAGGTGTTGCCACGTGACCAATACAGGCTGGTGCTTGACTAGTGGAAGGGAGGTGTGCAATCTCCCTCTTCGTTCCTCTTGGGTTTTCCCTTAAAGGGAAGGGCATATGCTTCTCTTGCCCTCTTTTCTATAAGCTAAAATGTAGACAACCACCTTGAACCAAGAGATGGAGACCATTTTGAGGATTCAGAGCACAAGAAAGAATAACTTGGGACCTTGATGATTATGTGGCCTCAACTTTGTCCCTGTATTGCCCTCCCTGACTATGAGAGAGAAATTACCTATTAGCTTATTATTATTATTATGTTAGTTTGAGATGCATGTGTGATTGGGGATGGGCAGGGAAGGGGCAGAGGGAGAGGATTCCAAGTGGATTCCCTTGCTGAGCATGGAGCCTGATGCAGGGCTTCATCTCACAACCCTGAGGTCAGGACCTGAGCCAAAATCAAGAGTCAGACACTAAACTGACTGAGCCACACAGGCACTCCTAACCTACTAGGTTTTTAAAGTACTAGTTGTTCCAGACTTCTTTCTTATAGCAGCCAAACCTATGTTTCCAACCGAAATATCCACATCTTAGCTGTACAATGGATCTGTACTGTGGTTATTCTTTTGGTGGGAGAGTACAGCATCCTCTTGTGCTTTTCTTTGGAACACATATTGCATGTGTATTCTTATGGTAATTTCAACACAAATAGTAGATTTTAATGTCATGTGAACTCAGTGTTACTTGATTTCTGTAGCATCGAGGCAGCCAGTGACCAATAGTAAGTGATGTTTCTGTTTCTTTATGACGAATTAGATGTCCACGTGGATTCATCAGGTGTTTGATAAGTCCATGATGTAAACTAGACTGACTCTTGGGTTGAATGGGCATGACAACCAGTGCATGGCAGACAAAGAAAGTGCCATTTTATGCAGGCAAGTAGTCTAGAAGGAAACAGAGTCTTGAGCAAGACTAAAAAATCTCTTTCCAAATTTCTTAAATTTTGATTTTATAACTCAGTTTACCATAGTATAGGCTAGTAAGGAAAACAGTCATTTATCAGAAGGGTGTTCCATTCAGAATTTCAGATTTTTGTGGACCAAAAGAAAAATTACTAAGATTTCTGGAGCATTCATGTGCCTAGGGGATGCAGGGGCTATACAGGCAGTATTGCATGTGGTCCTCTCAGTATGAGGTTGGGAGAACTACTTGCTTTTATCTCCACTTTGTAGGGAATGAAATCAACACTTAGAGAGGATTAGTGACTTGGCAGAGTTCACACAGCTAGTGGTAGCGGAGTCAGGATTGAATGTCTGACTTGTAGACTCCCTCCGTCCAACCTGACTAAACTGCATATTTACACAAGTGCTTAAAACCAGTGGACTTATTTGTGTAGCATAACAAATAGCATGGAGGACATGGGGAGTTAGAGAGGAGAAGGGAGTTGGGGGAAATTGGAAGGGGAGGTGAATCATGAGAGACTATGGACTCTGAAAAACAATCTGAGGGTTTTGAAGTGGCGGGGGGGTGGGAGGTTGGGGTACCAGGTGGTGGGTATTATAGAGGGCACGGATTGCATGGAGCACTGGGTGTGGTGAAAAAATAATGAATCCTGTTATGCTGAAAATAAATAAATTTAATTTAAAAAAAACCAATGGACTTTTTGTGTTTTCCTAATAGTTTCTCTGGTTCATCTATTGTTCCACTGTTTTCACCTAGCATTTGCATGTTTCTTGTTAATGTAAAGATGTTTACAAGCAAGAAGCTAGGAAAAATTCTAATAGTGGAGTGATTTCATCAGTATTGTCAATATGTAGAAATATTTGACTTTGGTTTGTTTCTGATGAGGGGATGGGGATAGTTGGTAGCAGTGAGAAAGAGATATAGAGATTTTTTAAAAAGTTTTAATTTCAATTCCAGTTAATATACAGTGTTATATTAGTTTTAGGTATATGATGTAATGATTTTAATAGTAGTTAGCCTCTTAATGTAACTCGATGATGTCATAATATAGCAGCGAATTAATGCTTTTTTAAATAGATATATTTTAAAAATAACACTGTTTTTAATCTGTTAAAAAACAGAATTCAGCTGAGTAAATTTGAAGATCTAATTGGCTTTATTCAAAGATTCATGAATGGGACAGTTTCTTATCTAGCAAGTAGAAAGGAGCTATAGAAGCTGTACAAAAAGAAGGCTTTTATAGGCCAAAGTGGGAAGGGACAAGGAAGTCATAAACAAAAGAACGGATTATTTTGGGGGGTCACCTTCCTTTGGGGTGAGTGCTGAGGTCTATCATGCAGACTACCCCACTGTAGTATTGATCAGAAAATTCCAGACTGGTTTAAAATTCCACCTCTGGGAATTACAGTTAGGGTTAGGTATTAAGTCTTGGCTTGCTGGCCTAGGGCTTATCACAAGTGACTAAATTTGGGGCTTCTTATTTCTTTTTAAATAATTCCTGTGCTCCTCCTGTTGTTGCAAACACCTTTAGAACTCATTTAAAAACAGCACTGAGCAACTATGCTAATCGAATGTTCTTTATGGGTCAAATATTGGCCTTTCAGAGGTGCAATTGGTGGAACAATGTTATGCAAAAACAAGACTGATGAATCAAGTGAGTGTATCAGGTGAAGAATTCTATTTTATTCCTTAAGTAAAATATAGGTGTAAAGCAGTGAGCCTAATTTTCCTATGTATAGGTGACTCTGAGGGGACAGTTCCAAAAATGCTTTAAGTATGGCAGCAACATTGGAATGATTGTAGTTTTTTGATAACTACTTTAAAGAAATAATTGGGACACAGTGGACCTCTGAGATGCTTATTTATAAAAAGTCAAAAAATGCAGAAAATTTTTTTCCTAACCCCCAAACCCCCCACATTGCATTTCCACTTGGGTTTGGGAGGGAGACAAACCATAAGAGACTCTTAATCTCGCAGAACAAACTGAGGGTTGCTGGGGGGAGAGGGGTTGGGAGTGGGTGGTGGGGTTATGGACATTGGGGGGTGTGTGTGTGCTGTGGTGAATGCTGTGAAGTGTATAAACCTGGTGATTCACAGACATGTACCCCTGGGGCTAAAATACATTATATGTTTATAAAAAAATTAAAAAATTAAAAAAAAAGAGAAAAAAAAAGACTGTCATCACCTAGAACAGTAATACTTTGATTATATATTGAATAAATATAGCCCCAAAAGTTAAAAAAAATGCAGAAAATGAGTACATAGACAGCGTCCCTGGAGCAATTGACAGCTTTCCCACTGGCTTCCTCTTCCAGCAAACAAATTTACTTATCTGTGCCCTAATAGGTTACTGAATAACCAACCAATGGATTACTGCCCTTTCTGTACTTCTCTATTTTAGACTGAGCAAAAAAACCTCCCACATTCCTCACTGAAGGCTCTGTGAGTCCTAAAGAGTGACTGGTCTTCCTGTTTAATTCTCCTGTGTTCTGGGAAATATGTGAGATGTAAAGCCTAGTGATAAAGAGACATGACAGACTTTTGAAGAGGTGACAGAAACTCAGCTTCCAAAAGGCAGTCTGCAAGATTTTTGTTGTTCTCATTCTAAGTATGCGACGACGACGGGGCTCTATCCGTGTTAATATCCAAGACTAACAAATGACAGCTGAAGAGAATTGTCCCTGATAAGAGTGAGGTTCTTTGCCTCAAGTCTTCTGCAAGCTGAAGTATGTTGATAAGCACTCCATAAACTGTAGCAGTAACAAACCATCCTCCAGTTTTAGAGAGAAGCCAGCGTACACCAACTGCACAGATAACAGTCCCAGGTTCTCAAGTCTGGAGTAAAGAGGTTATAAACAACTCCCTTCTTGCTCCCTGAGCCAGCTGCTATGCAAAGGATACTGGCAAGATGGTGACAATGGCCACCAAAATTGTTACCAGTTTCTGCAAATCACTCCTTCCTGAGAGTGGAAACCAATGGTGCAAACCCTTTCTAAGTCACCGTGTCAAGTTGAGACCATTAATCACTATCCCCAGCACTGGAAGGTCCTTTGATTAATGGTGTTACTTCCTGAGCCAGGCTTCTCACTATCTGTGGGCAGGATTTATGCCTCATTATTCTCTTGGCTAAAGAGTTCCTCAAATTTCCTAAGGCTTTCCTCTCCCCACAGGATAAAGAGGAAGAGGACAACTCCCATTCTGGGTTGTGCTTTGTTTGTTCCTTTGAATTGTGAGTGATCTATGCTCCTCTCCCTTCTAGCCATCACTTTAATTGATGGGATTCTAGATTTATTGGTTCGCTTAGGCATGACACTAACTGGTGGGTTTGCTCTAGTTCCTGACAAAAGGAGTGAACTGGGTGGTGAAAAGTATTGATCCAGTTGCTGGTCAGTTGAATACAACCTGTTAGAGTAACCTCTGAACAGTGAGTAAATAATCCTGGGCACCTATGCAACAGTCTTATTGAAAGGAAACTTCTCAAAATATTGCCTTTTTCACCACATAGTGTTATAACATAACAATTTTGGTCTTGTTTCTGCCAGGTTGATGTAACAAAATGTTACATGTTAATGTTCTGTTAACCAGCGATCAGGCTAAGTTAAAATATGAGTTTTGACAGTTTATTCTATTTTTTTTTAAAGATTTCACTTATTTATTTGAGAGAGCAAGCAAGTGCACGTGAGAGAGCATGCATGTGCAGATACATGAGCGGGAGTGGGGAGACGTGGAAGGAAAGGGAGAAGCAGACTCTTCTGTGGGAGCAGGGATGACAGTTCATTTTTAACAGCCCCCCCCTTTTTTTAATTTTAAAGATTTTATTTATTTGTTTGACAGACATACCATGAGTAGGCAGAGAGGCAGGCAGAAAGAGGAAGAGAAGCAAGCAGGCTCCCTGCTGAGCAGAGAGCCTGATGTGGGGCTTGATCCCAGGACCCTGGGACCATGACACAAGCTGAAGGCAGAGGCTTTAACCCACTGAGCCACCCAGGTGCCCCCAGTCCCCCCTTTTTAAAGTTTATTTTATTTTTTCAGAGTTCCAAGATTCATTGTTTATGTACTACACCCAGTGCTCCATGCAATATATGTCCTCCTAAATACCCATTACCAGGCTCACCCATCCACCCATCCTCCTCCCCTCTAAAACCCTCAGTTTCTTAGAGTCCATAGTCTCTCATGGTTTGTTTCCCCCTCCGATTTCCCCCACTTCACTTTTCCTTTCCTTCTCTTAATGTCCTCCATGTTATTCCTATGTTCCACAAGTAAGTGAAACCATATAATAATTGACTCTCCCTGCTTGACTTATTTCACTCAGCATAATCTCCTCCAGTCCCGTCTATGTTGATACAAAAGTTGGGTATTCATCCTTTCTGATGGCTGAGTAATATTCCATTGTGTATATGTACCTCATCTTTATCCATTAATCTGTTGAAGGGCATCTTGGCACTTCCCACAGTTTGGCGATTGTGGACGTTGCTGCTATGAACATTGGGGTACATATAGCGCTTCTTTTCACTATATCTGTATATTTGGGGTAAATACCCAGTAGTACAATTGCAGGGTCATAGGGAAGCTCCATTTTTAATTTTTTGAGGAATCTCCATACTGTTTTCCAAAGTGCCTGCACCAATTGCATTCTCACCAACCATGTTAAGAGGGTTCCCCTTTCTCCACATCCTCTCCAACATTTGTTGTTTCCTGTCTTGTTAATCTTTGCCATTCTTACTGGTGTAAGGTAGTATCTCAGTGTGGTTTTGGTTTGAATTTCCCTGATGGCTAATGATAATGAACATTTTTTCATGAGTCTGCTAGCCATTTGTGTGTCTTCTTTAGAGAAGTGTCTGTTCATTTCTTCTGCCCATTTTTTGACTTGATTACCTGTTTTTTTGGGAGTTGAGCTTGAGGAGTTCTTTATAGATCTTGGATATCAGCCCTTTGTCTCTAGTGTCATTTGCGAATATCTTTCCCATTTTATGGGTTGCCTCTTTGTTTTGTTGACTGTTTCCTTTGTTGTGTAGAAGTTTTTGATCTTGGGGAAGCGTCAAAAGTTCATTTTCACTTGTTTCCTTTGACTTTGGAGACTTGTTTTGAAAGAAGTTGCTGTGTTAACAACTCCTTTTAAGGAATGCCTGGTCAACCAAGTTACTCAGCTGTGATATCATAGACTATACAGCCTTAGGGAGCCATTCAGATTATAAGATTGGAAAAGTAATTGATTAAAACCAACACAAATGCCAAAGCAGACAATGCAGGTAGCCTATCAGTTTATCATTTTCCTTGCCTTCCTCACTAATTGAACCCCATTTTGTTGAGGTATTTGGTGGCCATGTGCTTTGTGGGTCCTCCCCTATCCCAGGAGTGAGTATTGGCATGGCAGTTCCACTGCTCTTGCCCCGCCCCCCCCCCCCCCCCCCAGGCAGAGTTATGGTCTTGTTAC
Organism: Mustela erminea; assembly: GCF_009829155.1. Lineage (NCBI taxonomy): Eukaryota > Metazoa > Chordata > Mammalia > Carnivora > Mustelidae > Mustela > Mustela erminea. Next base: position 119,626,202 of record NC_045619.1, read on the forward strand.
ATAACTAGTCAATGGAACATGAGGGGGAATCTGCTGGGAGGATTTTGAGAAAGTTTTCCCACCCTAATAGAAATTGAGATGAGAGAAATAATTTCTGCTTCTGGACAACGTCTGTGAAGAGGTGAACTTGGCAGCTGCTGTGGTCTTCTGGTTACCACTGGTGGGAGGAGAAGGGTTGGTAGGGTGTCCCAACAAGCTGAGGATGACAGAGTAGAAAGTTAAAAGAAACTCATACACTGAAGTGCTGAACTGTCCTGAATCCACCTTGCCTTAGGATTTTGTTTTTGTTGTTATATGGGATAATCACTCCCTTATTGTTTAACATACCAAGAGTTGGGTGGTTTTCTGCAACTTGTAACTGAAAAGCATTCTAATAGCTCTAAGCACAGATCTAGGTGTAATATTGCTGGTGGAAGCAGGAAGTCCCATGCCCTGAAAACTTGAGCAAAATTGTTCTCAGCTCTGGTATGAGTTGGAAAACTGTCAAAAAACCTTTTTTAAGTTCTGGATTAAATATCAGGTATCAGGGAAGGACTCTAATTCGTAGAGGAAATCAAATCTAGAATTTCAGTGTGAAGGCAACAATGAAAGTGATGCTCACTGTCAAGACTGAAATATGCACATTTTATGCCAGACACAAAAGGCCATATAGTGTATGATTCCATTTATATGAAATGTCCGGAACAGACAAGTCCACAGAGACAGAAAGCAGATTAGTGTTTGCCAGGACCTGAGGGATGAGGAGAGACGGGGGTGACTGTTTAATGAGAATGGGATTTGCTTTTGAGGTGATGAAAATATTCTGGAACTAGATAGTGGTGACGATTGTCCAACACTGTGAGTGTACTAACTGTAACTGAATTGTACACTTAGAATAATGAGTAAATGGCAATTTTTATATTTTGCATATTTTATCATGACACAACAAAATTTTAAAGAAACATGAAATGAGCATAGTGTGGCAATGACATGTTAAGGAGGAGCATTCCTGTCCATGGAATAAATTCATCCCTGAGGTTGAAAAATTTTTTAACTTTAAAATTGCTTCCCTCCCCACCTTTTTAGATGAATTAAATGGTAGCTATTTATAAAATATGTTTTCAGTTAATAGATCATTTTTTTAAAAAGATTTTATTTGACAGAGAGAGAGATCAAGAGAGACCATGAACAGAGGGAAGGAGCAGAGGGAGAGGGAGAAGCAGACTCCCCACTGACCAGGGAACCCCATGAGGAGTCAATCCTGGGACCCTGGGATCATGACCTGAGCCGAAGGCAGATGCTTAACTGACTGAGCCACTCAGGCGCCCCCCCCAGATGATTTTTAATTAAAACATTTTTTTTTTAATTTACTGAAAATAAAATAAAAAAAAATATACTGCTTGGTTTGACAGTAATCTAACTATTATGTTCTAATGGCTACCAATCATTGTGAAATTAGTTTCCTGTATACACCAAGACTGACATAGGCCTTGAGAATAAGAAGCCCATGAGTGGGGGCACCTGGGTGACTCATGCAGTTAAGCATCTGATTCTTGATTTCAGCCCAGGTCATGATCTCAGGGTTGTGGGATCAAGCCCTGTGTTGGGCTCTGCACTCAGCATGGAGTCTGCCTGAAATCCTCCCCCTTCCCCTGCTCACTCTCTCACCCTCCAAATGAATAAAATCGTAAAAAAAACCAAAAAAACAAACAAAAAAAAATCCACGAGTGGCTTAATAACCTTGTCTGAAAATAAAAAAAATTGGTTTTATAGAATAAGCCTGTTTTTTAGACAAAACCCAATCCTATGCAAATAGGAAATTTACCAGCTCACAGGGCAACAAGGCAGCATATTTATTTCTATTAGTGAATATGAAATTTTGATTGATATACTCAAGCTCTAAAGAATATAGGGATCAATGTTGCCAATATTTGTTTGATCTGTTAGCATAAAGCTGTATGTTCAATTCCAGTTGTATATGTTTGTTCAGTATAGAAATAGCCAGAGATACTTAGCTGAGAATAAGCTGTCTTTTCATGTATGTGAAACACCAACAGCAGCATCGCCAGTATCTCTGATATCCTGAGTACTGAGCCATCAGTTAAACAATTGAAAGGACTAAGATATCCATCAATTATTTAGCTGATGCAAATTACCTATTTGAAGCAGTTATTTTTTTAATTTTTCAAGGAGGGTTGATACTTTTATTTCCCCACAACATTTCTTTAGAAACACAGTTGAGAGTTGACTGTAAGATAAGTCAGTAAGAGACAGGAAGATAGTCTGGAGAAGTTGCTCTTCCAAATTGAGCTGGAAGCACGAGTTGATTTTATTTCATGCCCTCAAACATGTACTTCATTTTAACAGTATCTCTCTGTTGGCATGGATTGTGGCTTCCTAAATTTGGGCCAATTTTGAGTAGACATGGATCAACATTGTTCAGTATTTTTGTGTATTGATTTGTCTCCAGCCTGTCTCTCTCCCTTCTTCCCTCCCTCTTACCCTCCCTTACTTTCTGTCTGCCTCCTTCAAGATTCTTTTTTTTTTTTTTTTAAGATTTTATTCGATCCATTCCACAGAGATCACAAGTAGGCAGAGAGGCAGGCAGAGAGGCAGGCAGAGAGAGGGGAGGAGGCAGGCTCCCCACTGAGCAGAGAGCTGATGTGGGGCTCGATCCCAGAACCCTGGGATCACGACCTGAGCCGAAGGCAGAGGCTTAACCCACTGAGCCACCCAGGCGCCCCCTCCTTCAAGATTCTTAAACTGAAGAAGGCTGAGGGAAATAAATGCTTTGTCTTAGATGTAGGACAGAGAACACTGTTCTGTTGCCAAAAGGGGTATGGTCTCCCAGCTCTGAAAATTAAGGCAAGTGTGATTTAGAAGAGATCTCTGGGTGAGGTCCTTTACAGAAAGTGTAGATACTTAAACACAAGAAATACAGAAAGATAAGATACTTAAACACAAGATTGGGAATCTCAGTGGCTTTGGGAAAGACACTTTTGGAGTGCTTCATTGCTTCTTGTTTTGCTACAGAAGTGTAATGAAGGGGATCTTGTGGGATTGAGTTTCTGATTTCTTTGTTGTTGTTGTTGTTGTTGTTGATCAAAAGGAAATACAGAAACCTCTGAGGGGGAGATTCACACCCAGTGTTTTAGTAAATTTCCAGAAGACTGTGCTAGACTCAGATCATAAATCTCAATAGAAAATAGTTTCCTTTCCTCTGCTGGCAGCCAGCCTCCCTTACTCAGACGATTAAGAGGTGGGAAACATCCCTAAATCCTCCCTGCTCCCCTCTTCTGAATCACGTGTCTGGTAGATCAGGAGAGAGTACAGCTGACAATCGATGTTTTCTTTTGCGTAGGAGCAAACTCCTTTTGATCTCAACCCTTGATTTTATGGCGGCCAGCCATATCCAGGAAAGAAGAAGAAGGACAGAATGAGTACAATTATTTTAGGGGAACCAAAAGAGCCAGGGAAAATGTTCAGACATGAGCAGGTACACCATGGAACACAGTAGAGTAGAAATCTAAAAAATGTGAGGAAAATAGTCCTGAAAAGTTTGAAAATCCCCAAGTGTTATCTTTTATAGGGACCAGAAACATTATCAGGAAGGACGCACAACCCAAGATGAATTATTTTTATGAGATTTTGTGACATCGAGGGGAAGGGTGGACAGAAATCAAAGGATTTGCCGTTCTCTTGGCGTGGTTTCCAGTCCCCGATTCTCTGCTTGTTATGATAACTGCACTGGATTCATGTTTTACCCTTTGTGGTGCCAACACCAACACTGCATCATGGTTGCTCCTCACATAGGGCATTCTCCCAAACAGCTGCCTTCTTTCTTGTTTTGACAGCAGAACCTAATATAAATCAGCAGAAAAGTCTCTGTGCCTCTCTCATGGAGTGAAGGGTAGCTGTGTAACCTGCTGCCCATGAGGTAGGACAGAAGTCATCTGCAGGTGCTCCAAGGGACTCCACTCCTAGCCCTCAGTGATTTCTTCATTAGTGAATGGGATTGCCTTTGGGGGACACAGAGGGTTGGACACTTTGCTTTTAGACCAGTTCAGGTCTGTTCATTCATTCATCCTGTAACAGCCACCAAACTACAAATACCTGATTCTAGTTCATGATGTCTTTATTTGGAAAATACTTGTTATCCCAGGAAAATATCACACAGGATTTCTGCATCACATCATTCATTTCTGATTTAAAATATAGAGATCTTTCAAAAATCTTTGAAAGTATATGCTTCTCAGCTTCCTAATCTAATTTGGTTGAGTGATCTTCTGCTATATCTGACATGAGTTTTTCCCCATGGTTCTGTCTTGAACGAAAAAGATGCAGATTACTGACCTCATTTGAAATCGAAGGGATCCTTCAGTTGTTTTTTTTTTTTAAGATTTTATTTATTTATTTGACAGAGAGAAAGATTACAAGTAGACAGAGAGGCAGGCAGAGAGAGAGAGGGAAGCAGGCTCCCTGCTGAGCAGAGAGCCCAATGCAGGACTCGATCCTAGGACTCTGAGATGATGACCTGAGCCGAAGGCAGTAGCTTAACCCACTGAGCCACCCAGGCTCCCAGGATCCTTCAATTGTAAAGTGAATGATTTTTGAAAGGAAATTTACTTTGAGTTCAGGAGGATTCTTGATGACATTTTGTCATGTTGTTTTAAATAATGCCTTTTATTTAAATCATCCTAACATTGCATTTTTATTTGAGGAATATATAGAAAGTATATCTCTGTAAGTACATCTTACACCTGATACTTACTTTGATAAAATGCATAACATATAGATGAGACATTTAGATGTTCCTCTTCCTTAATCTTTGGTAACAATAAAGAAAAAGCATTACAAACCTGGCACTCATTGCCTCTTCACTGTAGACAGTTTATCTGCTTTAAGTAAAAGTGTCTGGATATGAAGTCAAAGTCTAAACTAACTACACGTAAGTACTAGAAAGTTTGTTATGTTTTATACAAAAAAAATTGTCATCTTTATAAATATGTTGATCCTGGGGTTCAACTAAACAGCAAGAACCCACAATGCTGTTTTCTTTCTATAGTATTGATTCCTTGCATTTATTATAAAAGCATGTACCATGTACCAATGTAGGATATTTTTAAAAATTCTGAAAATAACAAGAACAGAAAAAATACCACCAGTAGTCCCAACTTCCAGAGATAGGCACTACACAATTTTGGGATACTCCCTTCAGTCTTTTTCTTACATATGTATTTAATTATAAGATTTAGGCCATGCTTTATGCATAATTTTGTGTCCTCTTGTTTTTATAACCTTGTTGTGCTTTTGCATTTTTATTTAATTTTCAAGAAAGCTTTTGGGAATTGTCTGTTGTATGAAGTCATGTGGTAGAGTTGTGTAATATTTGACTAGGTTGGTCAACATTCATTTCCCCCATTTTATTCTACATTGTTTAATGTTAGACTGTGTTTTCCCATCAAGTATTCACACATATGTAGTATCAAGGTTTCTGACACCACTTCTACTTTTCTTTTCTTTTTTTCTTTTTATCCTTTCTTTCTTTCTTTCTTTTTTTCTTTTACTAATTTTCAGTTTCCTGTTTCTTGACCCTTTGAGAATTGGCGAGTTTATGTAAACTGTTGTCTAATCTTTGGTACTCTCTGGTAAACTAGGGAGTGTTTCAAAAATTCATTCGTTATTTACTTTCTTCCACTCTTAGGAATAACATGCTATGTAGCTTCTGGGCTTAGTCTGTTTAAGTGCAGTGGAATATTTTGTAGCTGCGTCTGTTGTAGGAGCTGTCACCTCTCTAGAGTGTCCTCAAGTTGGCAAAAATCATCTTTATCTCTTTTTCCTCTAAGAAGACAGCAGAAAATGAAGCATTTGACCAGGCTGTTCTATACAGTAAACATTTTTCATTATGCATATATTTTACATAATTTATTTGAAAAAACTGCCTTATTATATTGACTTATGTGATGTTAAAATATCTAAATGAAAAATAAAAATTTACAGATTTGGAGACTTATTATTTTTTTAAAGATTTTATCTATTTATATGTGTATTTGAGAGAGAGAGAGAGAGATTATGAGCAGGGGGGAAAGGTAGAGGGTGAAGCAGACTTCCCGCTGAGCAGGGAGACCAATGCGAGGCTGGATACTAGGACCCTGGGGTCATGACCTGAGTCGAAGGCGATGCTTGACCAACTGAGACAACCAGGTGCCCCACAGATTTGGAGATTTAAAAAGAAAGCTTTCCAGAAATTTCAAGGTTTTTTTGGAGTTCATTTGAGTAATTTAATAAAATAAAATGGTTGAATTGTTTTTAAGATTTTATTTATTTGACATCACAAGGAGGCAGAGAGATGGGGGAGAAGCAGGCTCCCTGCTGAGCAGAGAGCCTGATATGGGGCTCAATCCCAGGACCCTGAGACCATGACCTGAGCTGAAGGCAGAGGCTTAACCCACTCAGCCACCCAGACACCCAGAATTTTTTACTCTTTCTCCCATCTTACTGTCACTGTGTTGATAGAATTGTTCTCTTTTCTTTTTTTGCATTTTTTTGGAATATATTTTGTTGTCGTGGCATTTTTGTGGTTACAAGATAGGGATGCCCAGAGTGTCATTTCCTAACTTCCCAGTGTCAAAAGCAGCTCCTACTCTCCACTCATTACTGAGTTCTCTTCCCCTGGCTGGACCCCACCAAAGCCTTTGGACTTCAGGTTGGATTGTGTATGGAGTAAGGGAATTTGGTTTCAGGAAGACTGAAGCAGCATTTCTGTCATCTGTGGGGTGGTCAGCTTGTGCTGTGTGAGTCCAGTTAAGGTGCCTTGTTGGCCAGCCAGTCTGGGAATGGCCTGACCAATGGGTTATGTAGATAGCTCATCCCAAGAAATGTGCTCTACCTGGAGGTGGAAGAAGAACCAGCCTAGGAGTTAGAAGACTTGCCTTATAGTCAAGGCTCTGCTATCGAGCTGTGGGACATTTGGCAAAACATTGTAATTTTCCTAAGATTGACTTTTCTCATCTGTCAAGTGGGAGTATTGATTCCAGCCTTGGCCACCTCACAGAATCATGGTGAGAACTCAATGAGAAGATGTATATGAAGGCATGTTGTAAAGCATAAATCTATACAGTTCTGGGGTATAAATTATTATCTAAAGTGTGATAGGATTAAGGTGGCCACAAGAGCATACATACTACATATGAACAAATTGGACTTCCACTGTGTAATTTACAGTTTATATTCTGTTAATTATATTTACGAGAGTATGTGTTTTTTAATTACTTAAATGGTACCTGGGTCATATAGTAGATGGAAGTAGGTTGATATTGGGAATAGAAAGACTCACTCATTTGCAGAGGATCTTTTGAGAAGAAAAACAGCTAATATTAGAATAAAGTTCAAGCATGGAGAGTTTATTAGTATACTATGTGTATTTATTAGTATACTATCAGTATAATATTAGTATAATCATTGTGTTTGGTTTTAATTTATGCTTTTTTTGCTTTTGGTCTATAAGAATTGGAAATTGTTTGCATTTTACTCCACTTTATTTCTTTTAATCCCACATTGAATTAAGAAAAAAATAATTAATTAAAAGTACATGATTCAGCAATTTTTAGCATAGTCACAAAGTTGTGCACTCATCATACTATCTGTCTTTAAAACATTTTTACCATCCCCCAACAGAAACCCTGTTACCATAGCAGTCACTCTCCATTCCACCCTCCTCTATCCCTTTGCAACCACACCTTTACTTTCTGTCTCTATTAATTTGTCTTTTCTGGATACTTCATATGAATGAATTAAAAAAAAAGAAGTGTTTTGTGTCTGGCATATTTCATTTAGCACAATGGTTTTCAAGATTAATCCATATTGTAGCCTGAATCAGTACTTCATTTCTTTTATGGCTGAATAATATTCCATAATGTGGATAGATTATATTTTGTATATCCATTCATTAGTTGATGGATATTTGGATTGCTTCCACTTTCTGGCTATTATAAATAATTCTGGGTTAAATATTCATGTGCAAATTTTTGTGTAGATGTATGTTTCCAGTTCTCTTAGTATATGCTTAAGAGTAGAATTACTGAGTCATATGGTAACTCTATATTTAACTGTTTGAGGAATGCCCAAATGTTTCCATTATGATGGCACAGTTTTGTACCCCCAGCAGCAAGCAGGAGGGTTCCAATAGCTCCACATCCTTGTCAACACTTGTTATTGTCTCTCTTTTGGGTATAGCTATCCCAGTGGGTATGAAGTAGTATCTCATTGTGGTTTTGATTTGCATTTCCTGGATGATGTTGAGTATCTTTATATGTGCTCCTTGGCTATTTATATATATTCTTTGGAAGATTGTCTGTTTAAGGCCTTTGGTCATTGAAACATTTGTGTTATCTTTTTGAGTTTTAATTGTTCTTTACATATTGTGAATACCTTACCAGACAGATATTTTATGACTATTTGCAAATATTTTATATTTTGTGAGCTGGTTGTCTTTTCACTTTTTTGATAGTGTCCTTTGATGCACAAAATGTTTACATTTTGATGAAGTCCAGTTTATTTACTTTTTTCTTTGGTCACTTACATGTTTGGTGTTATATTTAAAAAGCCATTCATTGCCTGATGCAGATATTCCAGAACTAGATAGTTGTAATGGTTGCGTAACATTATGAATGTACTAAATGCCACTGAATTGTGCCCCTATCTTAAAATAGGTAAAATTACAAATCTTATGTTGTGTCTATTTTACCACAGTAAAGAAGGAAGCCATTGCCTTATTCAAGGTCAGAAAGATTTACACCCATGTTTTCTTCTTGGAGTTTTAGATCTTTGATTCATTTTGAGTTAATTTTTGTACATGGTGTGACATAGGGGTCCAATTTCATTCTTTTTTATTTTTTAACTTAAATTCAATTAATTAGCACATAATGTATTATTTGTTTCAGGCTCACATCAGGCTCACAATGTGCCCTCCTTAATTCAGCACCCAGTTACCCCATCCCTCTACCCCACTCCCCTCCAGCAACCCTCAGTTTGTTTTCTACTTCATTCTTTTGCATGTGGATATTCAACTGTCCCGCCACCATTTGTGGAAAATCTAGTAATGTTTGTTATAATGTTAGTACATCTATTATATCACCTATTGTGGTTTGCTTTGTATCCTAGTTATTTGTGTGTATCTCTGTTCTCCTAGTAGCTTATGGGTTTCTTGCTTATCTCTGTATAACCCTCTCTTCTTCATTGCAAACAGCTCCTATTTGCACTGAAGATGCTGCATGTGCAGTAAATAGTTTATGAGTTGTTGATCTAAATTGTCATTACCAACAAAGATATCCCTAGTGAGTTTTTACTCTGAAGACTTTCAGGGCCAAATCTCTGTAAGAGCTGCTTTTCTTCTCAACACCTGTCAATCAATATTGATACAATAAAAATGTTTCTACTATCCGTGCATTGAGGCTTGAGAGAGTCAGTAATTAGTATTTCTGTCTTCCCTGATTGGAAGATAGACTCAGAAGTCAGGTGAGTATATATAAAATATGTACTCCTTTGTTGCTGGGGGAAGTCGCTGGCAGAAAGTAGCTTGGTCTGTAGTCAAATGGGATTGATAAGCTTTCACCTGGAATTAGGTGTACTTTTTTGCAGAGCTCTGGCACAGCTTCACAGAGAGACCTCTCACACAGGGTAGTTCATTGCCCCTTACCAGAAAGTAGAATAGAACATAAGTCTCTGGACAGGAAGGGAAGGTCATGGGGTGGGATGCTTAGTTCATTCTTCCAAATTCACTGATCAGGTACTTTAACCAGGGAAGCCGTGAAAAAAAGGGATGGATTCCTCTGTGCTTATAAGTCTTATAGTAGACGAACCCTCCTTAATTGGGAAAGGCAGCCCAGTGTCTGTCACACATAAATATGCACCCCTTTACTGCAAAGAAGACTGAAAAAGTATGATGTAGGAGACCAGATGGGGGTCCCTCCAGATGGAAACATATAGAGTGGAGAAGAATTCCATTTAACAGGGATTCATTTGGTATTTCATACCGAAGGAATGTTTGGGGTTATTATCCCAAGCTCAGCATTGAGTTACTGGAAAACCACTTACTGTTAGGGCTAGAAGGACGTTTTGAGGACTGTGAATCTTTCCTGAGTTACTTTTCACTTCTACTAAATTGGGTTGTAAAGTTTGTGATTGACCTCGTGAGGGAAAACATTTTCCTGTATTTATTTGGCTAAGAAGAATCTTTAACATTTCTTAGCACACATCCTTTTATGTCACTTTCTATGTTAGCATTTAGCATTCCTTCATTTTGTAAGGGATCCTAAAATCAACTGAGTCATGGGAGATCAGATGATAGATTATGTCTGGAGTCTATGAGGCCACTCAGTTTATATTTGTTAAAGTTAAGGAAGTTTTCATAATTCTGTGTTTTATGAAGGAAACCTCCCTAATGGTAATTTCCTTAATCAAACAATAGTTGTATGCAGATCCAGTGCCTTTCCTGTGATTTTATTATTTTTTATCCCTAAAAGCCACTTAACATTAACCTTTAAACTTGAAGTTCTTAAGAGACATTCACTGGAGTTAAATGAACCCATTGTTTTGAAAAATGTATTATTCAAAATAAGGTCCACGAGGAGCACCTGGGGGGCTCAGTTGGTTGAGCGTCCAACTCTTGGTTTCAGCTCAGGTCGTGATCTCAGGGTCAAGGGATTGAGCCCCTGGCTCATGGGCTCTGCTCTCTGTGGGGAGTCTTCTTCCCATTTCCCACTTTCTCTGCTCTTCCCCTCCACCCAACTTGTGCTTGAGCTCTTGTTCTCACGCTCTCTCACTCTCTCTCTCTCAAAACCAAACCAAACCAAAACAAGCAACAACAACAAAAACCCCAAAGAAACAAAACCAGAAAACAAAATAAGGTCAATGAAATAATGAACTGATGTCTAAAGGTTGCACACATGGCTTGGTCAAGATGCTGCCATCTCAACTGCCTCTGGGTCGAAGAAAGACCTCTGCAAAGATTCCAGGAGCTCACTTCTGCTCTTTGAGGGGAGGCCCATGTCTCAGATTAGGCTCCTCATTGGAGCAAATGAAATGTGCGCGGAATGGCTGAATGGCTCCTTGGCCTTAGGGAAGTTAGGGGAATCCTTGTCCCTGCAGAAAGGGTAGAGAGAGGGAAATGAGCAGAGTATCAGAGAAGAAGATGTATCAGGAGAAACTAGAAAGAAAGAGATTGAGGAGGTTTTGAAACACATTTTCATGTACTTGAATGCTCCTGCCGTGAGGACCCAACACACTGCCTCTCTGTAGTTCCGGGCTTTTTGTACATGTTTTTGCTTGGTCTCTGATGTCTGCTCTTTGTTTTCCCTGTGGAATTTGCCAGACTAATCTTTCTGAAGCACAGCTGTGTGATTATATTACTTTCTGGCTCAAAAATCTTTGCTGTCCTGCAGGTTTGTGGACCCATCCTGGGTGGTGCCTTGTCATTGTGACTCTTTGGAATCCCCACCCTCCCACCGCAACAGCCAAGTTCATTCCATGTGGACTCTGTTCATTCTTGTCTCCAGCCTTTGTTCAAGCTCTGACTTCAGATTGGGGGTCCTCTGTCCCACTTCTCTTCCTGCTAAAGTCATAGGTATCTTTCAGCTTCCAATGGGATTCACCCAAAGCAGTTTCTGACTCCTTCCAACATACTCTTTCCTTTTATTTTCAGCCACACAATATTGTTAAAAATATGTTACTTATGTAAGGGGAACCCTCTTATACTGTTGGGAATGCAAACTGGTGCAGCCACTTTGGAAAACAGTATAGAAATTCCTCAAAAAGTTGATAATAGAGCTACCCTATGACCCAGCAATTACACTAGTGGGTATTTATCCAAAAGATACAAATGTAATGATTCAAAGGGGCACCTGCACCCTAATATTTATAGCAGCAATGTCCAAAATAGCTTAGCTATAGGAAAAAGCCCAGGTGTCCATCCATTGATGAATGGGTAAAGAGAATGTGATACACACACACATACACACACAGTTATTACTCAGCCATCAAAAATGAAATCTTGCCATTTTCAACGATGTGGATGGAGCTAGATAGTAATAGAGGGTATTATAATAAGTGAAATAAATCCATCAGAGAGACAGTTATCATCTGATCTTACTTGCATGTGGAATTTAAGAAACATAACAGGATCATTGGGGAAGAGAGGGAAAAATAAAATAAGATGAAATCAGAGAGGGAGGCAAACCATAAGTGACTCTTAATCATAGGAAACAAACTGAGGGGTGCTGGAGGGGAGGGAGGTAGGAGGATGGGGTAACTGGGTGGTGGACATTAAGGAGGGCACATGATGTAATGGGCACTATGTATTATACAAGAGTGATGAATCACTGAATTCTACATCTGAAGCCAATAATACATTATATGGTAATAAACTTGAATAAAAATGACACTTAAAAATATGTCATTTATGATACTATTATATGTTAACTTGCACTTTATTTATGTGCTTGTTTTCACCTTCCTCTGAGAGGACCTATACGTAAAGTCTTTGAGGGTATGAACAGGGACTTCTATTTCCATGCTAGGAAGATTCTGGTGGAATGCCTAACAGAAAACTATTCTTTAAATGCAATTCTCCCTTTCTCTTGTGATACTTTATGAAAATTCCAATAACCTTGGAGAGCTTTTCTTACTTTCTTTCATGACTTTTAAAAAATGATTTCCACAAAATATATTGTTTTATTTAAAAAAATAATTTTAACTTAAAATTTAGTTTATTGTTAGTAGATGTGGTATATGCATAGTTTGAAAGCTAGAATAGTGTTTTAAAAGGCTTGTAACAAAACAGTGGTTCTGTGCCTCAACCTCCATTTTTATTCCTCTCCAAACAACTCCACAGAAGTAAATACTTCAAAATTTCATACATTTTTAAATAAGAGATACTGTTGGACTTCAGTCCCCTTTGATATAGCTATATGTATACAAGCCTTAAGGGTAAAGTGCTTTACCCTTAAGAAATGACTTAAGAAGATAAAAAGTCCAATATTAAAAATATTTTAAAAGTCTGAAAAGTTGGAAAATATTTAAAAAGTTGAAACAGTTATTCTGTTACATAGCAATAATTTTTTTGCATAAAATTAATGTGTTTTTTTCTTTTTTAAAAATATTTTATTTATTTGAGAGAGAGAGGTAGAGAAAGAGAGCATGAGGGAGCAAGTGGGGAGAGGTTGTGGGCAGAGGGGGAGAGAAAGGGGCTGAATACAGAGTCCTACATGGGGCTCAATCTCACAACCCCAGGATCACAACCTGAGCTGAAATAAAAAATCGGGCACTCAACTGACTGACTAAGCCACCCAGGTACTCCATTATTTCTTTATCTTTTTATTTTTGTTTAAATTAACATATAATGTATTATTTGTTTCAGGGGTACAGGTCCATGAATCATCAATCTTACACATTTCACAGCGCTCACCATAGCACATACCCTACCCAATGTCCATCACCCGGCCACTGCGTCCTCCAGCAACCCTCGGTTTATTTACCGAGATTAAGAGTCTCTTATAGTTTGTCTCCTTGTCTTGTTTCCTCTTGTTTCATTTTTCCCTCCTTTCCCCTATGACCCTGTCTTGTTTCTTGAACTCCTCATACCAGTGAGATCATATGGTAGTTGTCTTTCTCTGACTTATTTCACTTAGCATAATACCCTCTAGTTCCATCCACATTGTTGCAAGTGGCAAGATTGCATTATTTGATGGCTGCATAATATTCCTGTGTGTGTGTGTGTGTGTACACTACATCTTTATCCATCTGGGCTCTTTCCATAGTTTGGCTATTGTGGACATTTCTGCTATAATCCCACTGGGGTGCACATGCCCCTTTGGATCACTACATTTGTATCTTTAGGGTAAATACCCAGTAGTGCAATTGCTGGGTAATAGGGTAGCTCTATCTTCAACGTCTTGAGGAAACTCCATACTGTTTTCCAGAGTGACTGCACCAGCTGGCATTCCCACCAACAGTGTAGGTGGGTTTGTCTTTCTCTGTATCCTCACCAACACCTGTTGTTTCCTGACCTGTTAATTTTAGCCATTCTGGCTCTTGTGAGGTGGTATCTCACTGTGGTTTTTATTTGTATAACCCTGATTCTGAGTGATGTTGAGCACTTTTTCATGTGTCTCTTGGCCATTTGGATGTCTTCTTTACATAAATATGTGAGTCTGATAAGTTCTTTATAGATTTTGAATATAGTCCTTTATCTGATATGTTATTTGCAAATATCTTCTCCCATTCTGTTGGTTGTCTTTTGGTTTTGTTGACTTTCCTTTGCTGTACAAAAGCTTTTTTAAAAAAATATTTTACAGAGAGGGAGGTCACAAGTAGGCAGAGAGGCAGGCAGAGAGAGGGGTGAACAGGCTCCCCACTGAGCAGAGAGCCCCATGCGGGGCTTGATCCCAGGACCCTGAGATCATGACCTGAGCCGAAGGCAGAGGCTTAACCCACTGAGCCACCCAGGAGCCCCACTGTGCAAAAGCTTTTCATCTTGACAAAGTCCCATTAGTTCATTTTTGCCCTTGCTTCCCTTGCCTTTGGTGATGTTTCTAGGAAGAAGCTACTGTGGCTGAGGTCGAAGAGGTTGCTGCCTGTCCATTGTTTCTTTTTGAACAGATTTGTGATCATGTATAATTTGAGATTTATACAATATGAATCATGCTGTCAAAAATTATTTTCAAAGCCCCTTTTTTAGTGATTGATAGTATTTCCTTATTTAATCATACACTCAATGTTGAGCATTTAGATTGTTTTCAGTTTTCCCTCTCATTATAATTATAATAATATAATAACTCATTATAATGCAGTCATAAACATCACTATCAATGTCTGCAAGGCTTTATTCAGAAGTCAGTCTGCCTCAGGACAATTTGGCACCCTGAAAAGGTAGACTCAAGTGAATGCCTTTGTGTTTTGACCTGAGAACAAGAGTATAATGCAACAGACTTTGGCTGTGTATTACCAGATTGCTTTCCAGATAACTTACACCAAATTATGCCAAAGAAATGACTCTGATGGTGGAAATGTTTGGTTCCTCAGTAGAATAATGGTGTTGAAGCATTTTGTTAGGAATGATTCATAATTCTTAGAAATCCTGAGACTAGTCAGTGAACTGGGTAAGATTTTAGAGTAGATTATTTTAAAAATTATTTGTGTATTCTCAAAGAAGGAAGTGGTGTTTACCGATGTTTCATAAGAACAAGTTGATCATGTATTATGAAATCCAAAACGTGCATTGAACAAACTTTTTTCAGTGGCAGGGTTTGTGGGCTTCTAGTTCAGGGAATGATACAGTGGTTTAGATATTAACAAAATATTTGATGAGATTGCTCATGATATTCCCATGCATGAAATGGAGGAATGTGGTGAAATACAACCCTTAAAAGACAGAAATGGCAGGGAGGAGTCAAGATGGTGGGGAAGTAGCAGGCTGAGACAACATCAGGTAGGAGGAGATCAGCTAGATATCAAACCATTCAGAACACCTACATATCCAACAGGAGATTGAAGAGAAGAGCAGAAATTCTAGAAACAGAAAATCGACCACTTTCTGAAAGATAGGACTGGCGGAGAAGTGAATCCAAAGCCACGGGAAGATAGACTGCAGGGGGAGGGGCCAGCTCCCAGCAAGCAGCGGAACAATGGAGCACAAAATCAGAACTTTTAAAAGTCTGCTCCACTGAGGGACATTGCTCCAGAGGCCTAGCTGGGGTGAAGCCCACATGGGGACAGCATGGTCTCAGGTCCCGCAGGGTCACAGAAGGATCGGGGGTGTCTGAGTGTTGCAGAGCTCACAGGTATTAGACTGGGGAAGCTGTCTACAGAGATGAAGCTGAGAGTGAGCTCTCAACTCAGGTTACCTTAAATTGTGATCTGTGGCACAGGCCACTTTTCTGTGAGCAGGGACCCCACAAGATCCGGGGAGACCCCTCTGGAAGAAGTTAGGGATCTGCAGGGTTCAAAGACTCCAGGTGGGGTTGTGTCCCAGAAACAGAGATGCTTGGTCACAGGCTGGGTGAGCTCGGAGCACAACCGGAGGCCAGGGAGATGGGAGTGATTGAGCGCTTTTCTCCGAGGGCACACTGAGGAGTAGGCCCCTGAGCTCTTGGCTCCTCTGGGCGGGAGATATGGAGGCTGCCATTTTTATTCCCATCCTCTGGAACTCTATAGAAAATGTTCAGGAAAAAAAAGCTCCCAAAAGCGAACCCCTTACCAGGGGTAAGGGCGGTGCAATTCCACCTTGGGCAAAGACACTTGAGAATCACTACAACAGGCCCCTCACCCAGAAGATCAGCAAGAAATCCAGCCAAGACCAAGTTCACTTACCAAGGAGAACAGCAGAATTCCAGAGGAGGAGAAAGCAAAACATGGAATTCATGGCTTTCTCCCCATGATTCTTTCATCTTGCAAAGTTAATTAATTTATTTTATTTTTTTCTTCTGCTAAATTTTTTTAAACCTTTACCCTTTCCTCTTTTAACGTTTTTAAACTAGTTTATCTTAAAAATACCTTTCATTAAAAAAAATATTTTTTGAACCTTCATTATTATGGTCATATTTTATCTTTCATTGTATCTAACTTTATTTTTTGTATACACATAGGGTTTTTTCTTCTAAAAAAATCTGGGATACAACTTCTTCTAATAGATCAAAATATACCCTAAATCTAGCATAGGGCTTTTTTCTAGTCTCCACCTGAGGAAATTTTCTCCACTTTCTTTTTCTTTATTCTCCCAACCAACTTATCAACTCCTTTTTTAGAAATTAAAAAAAAATTTTTTTTCATCTTTATAGTCATATTCCATCCCATCATCGTGTTTACCCTTATAGATGTATTTCATTCTTTAAAATTTTGGGAGGTAGTTTCTTCTAAGAGACCAAAATACTCCCCAAATTAAGTGGGTGACCCTGTTCTATTCATCAGTCTAATACGTATATATTTTCTGTTTTATATTTTTTCTTTTTAAATTTTTTTCTGAACTTCTTTTTACCCCCTTTCTTCCTCCCATGATTTGGGGTCTCTTCTGATTTGGTTAAAGCATATTTTCCTGGGGTCTTTGCCACCCTTTTAGTATTTTATTTGCTCCTTCATATATTCTTATCTGGATAAAATGACAAGGCAGAAAAACTCACCAAAAAAAAAAAAAAAAAAAAAGAACAAGAGGCAGTACTGAAGGCCAGGGGCCTGATCAATACAGGCACTGGTAATATGTTAGATCTAGAGTTCAGAATGATGATTCTCAAGGTGCTAGCGGGGCTCTAAAAAGGCACGGAAGATATTAGAGAAACCCTGTCTGGAGAAATAAAAGCCCTTTCTGGAGAAATAAAAGAACTAAAATCTAACCAAGTTGAAATTAAAAAAGCTATTAATGAGGTACAATAAAAAAATGGAGGCTCTTACTGCTAGGATAAATGAGGCAGAAGAGAGAATTAGCGATATAGAAGGCCAAATGACAGAGAATAAAGAAGCTGAGCAAAAGAGAGACAAACAACTACTGGACCAGGAGGGGAGAATTTGAGAGATAAATGATACTATAAAATGAAACAACATTAGAGTAATTGGGATTCCAGAAGAAGAAGAAAGAGAGAGGGGAGCAGAAGGTATACTGGAGAGAATTATTGTAGAGAATTTCCCTAATATGGCAAAGGGAACAAGCATAAAAATCCAGGAGGCACGAGACCCCCCCTCAAAACCAATAAGAATAGGTCCACACCCCATCATCTAATAGTAAAATTTGCAAGTCTTAGCGACAAAGAGAAATTCCTAAAAGCAGTCCGGGACAAGAAGTCTGTAACATACAATGGTAAAAATATTAGATTGGCAGCTGACTTATCCACAGAGACCTGGCAGGCCAGAAAGAACTGGCATGATATATTCAGAGCACTAAACGAGAAAAACATGCAGCCAAGAATACTATATCCGGCTAGGCTATCATTGAAAATAGAAGGAGAGATAAAAAGCTTCCAGGACAAACAAAAACTAAAAGAATTTGTAAACACCAAACCAGCTCTACAGGAAATATTGAAAGGGGTCCTCTAAGCAAAGAGAGAGCCAAAAAGTAATAGATCAGAAAGAAACAGAGACAATATACAGTGATAGTCACCTTATAGGCAATACAATGGCACTAAATTCGTATCTCTCAATAGTTACCATGAATATAAATGGGCTAAATGCCCAAATCAAAAGACACAGGGTATCAGAATGGATAAAACAAAAAAAACCCCAAAACTTATCAGTATGCTGTCTACAAGAAACTCATTTTAGACCCAAAGACACCTCCAGATTTAAAGTGAGGGGGTGGAAAAGAATTTACCATGCTAATGGACATCAAAAGAAAGCTGGGGTGGCAATCCTTATATCAGATAAATTAGATTTTAAGCCAAAGACTATAATAAGAAATGAGGAAGGACACTATATCATACTCAAAGAGTCTGTCCAACAAGAAAACCTAACAATTTTAAATATCTATGCCCCTAATGTGGGAGCAGCCAACTATATACACCAATTAATAACAAAATCAAAGAAACACATTGACAATAATACAGTAATAGTAGGGGACTTTAATACTCCCCTCACTAAAATGGACAGATAATCCAAGCAAAAGATCAACAAGGAAATAAAGGCCTTAAATGACACACCGGACCAGATGGACATCACAGATATATTCAGAACATTGCATCCCAGAGCAACAGAATACACATTCTTCTCTAGTGCACATTGAACATTCTCTGGAATAGATCACATCCTGGGTCATAAATCAGGTCTCAACTGGTATCAAAAGATTGGGATTATTCCCTGCATATTTTCAGACCACCATGCTCTGAAACTAGAATTCAATCACAAAAGGAAATTTGGAAAAAACCCAAATACATGGAGACTAAAGAGCATCTTTCTAAAGAATTAATGGGTCAACCAGGAAATTAAAGAAGAAAAAATTCATGGAAACAAATGATAATGAAAACACAAGGGTTCAAAATCTGTCGGACACAGCAAAGGCAGTCCTGAGAGGAAAATATATAATGATACAAGCCTTTCTCGAGAAACAAGAAAGGTCTCAAATACACAACCTAACCCTACACTTAAAGGATCTAGAGAAAGAACAACAAAGAAAGCCTAAACCCAGCAGGAGAAGAGAAATAATAAAGATCAGAGCAGAAATCAATGACATAGAAACAAACAAAAAACAATAGAACAAATTAATGAAACTGGGAGCTGGTTCTTTGAAAGAATTAATAAGATTGATAAACCCCTGGCCAGACTTATCAAAAAGAAACAGAAAGTATCCAAATAAATAAAATCATGAATGGAAGAGGAGAGATCACAACCAACACCAAAGAAATAGAAATGATTATGAGAACATATTATGAGCAACTATACACCACCAAATTTGACAATCTGGAAGAAATGGATGTATTCCTAGAGACATATAAACCACCACAACTGAACCAGGAAGAAATAAAAAACCTGAACAGACCCATAACTGGTAAGGAGATTGAAACAGTCATCAAAATCTCCCAACAAACAGGAGCCTAGGGCCAGATGGCTTCCCAGGGGAATTCTACCAAATACTTAAAAAAGAATTATTTCCTATTCTCCTGAAACTGTTCCAAAAAATAGAAATGGAAGGAAAACTTCCAAACTCATTTTATGAGGCCAGCGTTACCTTAATCCCAAAACCAGACAAGGATCCCATCAAAAGAGAGAATTACAGACCAATATCCTTGATGAACACAGATATGAAAATTCTCACCAAAATATTAGCTAATAGGATTCAACAGTACATTAAAAGAATTATTCATCACAACTAAGTGGGATTTATTCTAGGGCTGCAAGGTTGGTTCAATATCTGCAAATCAATCAATGTGATACAATACATTAATAAAAGAAAGATCAAGAACCATATGATACTCTCAATAGATGCTGAAAAAGCATTTGACAAAGTACAGCATCCTTTCCTCATCAAAACTCTTCAAAGTGTAGGGCTAGAGGGTACAAACCTCAATAACATCAAAGTCGTCTATGAAAAACCCACCACAAATATTCTCAATGGAGAAAAACTGAGAGCTTTTTTGCTAAGGTCAGGAACATGGCAGGGATGCCCATTATCATCAATTCTATTCAACATAGTACTAGAAGTCCTAGCCTCAGCAATCAGACAACAAAAAGCAATTAAAGGCATCCAGATTGGCAAAGAAGAAGTCAAACGATCACTCTTTGCAGATGATATGATACTATATGTGGAAAAACCCAAAGACTGCACTCCAAATCTGCTAGAACTTGTACAGGAATTCAGTAAAGTGCCAGGATATAAAATCAATGCACAGAAACCAGTTGCATTTCTTTCCACCGAAAACAGGACAGAAGAAAGATAAATTAAGGAGTCAATCCCATTTATAATTGCACCCAAAACCATAAGATACCTAGGAATAAATCTAACCAAAGAGGCAAAGAATCTACTCAGAAAACGATGAAGTACTCATGAAAGAGATTGAAGAAGACAGAAATGGAAAAATGTTCCATGCTCATGGACTGGAAGAACAAATATTGTGAAAATTTCTATGTTACCTAAAGCAATCTACACATTTAATGCAATTCCTATCAAAATACCATCCATTTTTTTTTCAAAGAAATGGAACAAATAATCCTAAAATTTATATGGAACCAGAAGAGACCTCGAATAGCTAGAGGAATATTGAAAAAGAAAGCCAAAGTTGGTGCATCACAATTCCAGACTTCAAGCTCTATTACAAAGCTGTCATCATCAAGACAGTATGTACTGGCACAAAAACAGACACATGGATCAATGGAACAGAATAGAGAGCCCAGAAATATACCCTGAACTCTATATAGTCAATGAATCTTCAACAAAGCAGGAAAGAATGTCCAACGGAAAAAAGACAGTCTCTTCAACAAATAGTGTTGGGAAAATTGGACAACCACATGCAGAAAAATGAAACTGGACCATTTCCTTACAGCACACATGAAAATAGACTCAAAATGGATGAAGAACCTCAGTATGAGAAAGGAATCCATCAAAATCCTTGAGGAGAACACAGGCAGCAACCTCTTCCACCCCAGCTGCAGCAGCTTCTTCCTAGGAACATCACCAAAGGCAAGGGAAGCAAGGGCAAAAATGAACTATTGGGATTTCATCAAGATCAAAAACTTTTGCACAGCAAAGGAAACAGTCAAAAAAACCAAAAGACAACTGACAGATTGGGAGAAGATATTTACAAACGACATATCAGATAAAGGGCTAATATCCAAAATCTATAAAGAGCTTAGAAAACTCAATACCCAAAGAACAAATAATTCAATCAAGAAATGGGCAGAGGACATGAACCTGCAAAGAAGATACCCAGATGGCCAACAGACACATGAGAAAGTTCTCTGCATCACTCAGCATCAGGGAAATAACAAATCAAAACCACAGTGAGATACCACCTCACACCAGCCAGAATGGCTAAAATTAACAAGTCAGGAAATGACAGATGCTGGCGAGGATGTGGAGAAAGGGGAACCCTCCTACACTGTTGGTGGGAATACAAGCTGGTGCAAACACTCTGGAAAACAGCATGGAGGTTCCTCAAAATGTTGAAAATAGAGCTACCTTACGACCCAGCAATTGCACTACTGGGTATTTACCCTAAAGATACAAACGCAGTGATCTGAAGGGGCACATGCACCTGAATGTTTATTGCAGCAACGTCCAGAATAGCCAAACTATGGAAAGAACCTAGCTGTCCATCAACAAATGAATGGGTAAAGAAGCTGTGGTACACACACACACACACACGCACACACACTAGAATACTATGCAGCCATGAAAAGAAATGAAATCTTGCCATTTGCAATGACGTTTATGGAACTAGAGGATATTATGCTTAGTGAAATAAGTAAACCGGAGAAAGACAACTATCATATGATCTCCCTGATATAAGAAAGTGGAGATGCAATGTGGGGGGTTTGGGGGAGTAGGAAAAGAATAAATGAAACAAGATGGGATCGGGAGGGAGACAAACCATAAGAAACTCTTAATCTCACAAAACAAACTGACTGTTGCTGGGGGCATGGGGTAGGGAGAGGGTGGTGGGATTATGGACTCTGGGGAAGGTATGTGCTACGGCGAGTGCTGTGAAGTGTGTAAGCCTGACGATTCATAGACCTGTATCCCTGGGGCTAATAATACATTATATGTTAATAAAAAAATAAAAACTTAAAAAAATAAACTTTGCAAAACAGTACAAAAAAAAAGAGACAGAAATGGTTTCTTCATTATAGAACTTAACTGTCCAGTGGAAGTCATAGGGAAATTGATTTCAGCTGAATGTCAAGACTCTTCAAGCAGAAGTAATAGACTTAAAAAGGAGCAAGACTGTAACCTTGAAGATATTTGAATGGAACCTTGCCAGGAAAGGTGCAGAGGAGACTTGAGTACTGGATACACATTGGAATTCAGTGTCCCTTAAGATTTTGTTAATCTTTTGTCTGTGATTCTTAGTATAGCTAAAGGCACTGTTGGAGAGGATATGCCCTTACTTCCCCCAAAATAGCTTGTGTTGTATAATCCAGGTAGGTTCTCATGGGCAGGTCACCAGGGGTATTAAGACAGATAATGGATAAGGGCAAAATAATCTCAACCACAGGAATAACCTAATGAAACACATGTCCTACTGATCTTGACTTGACATCTCAGAGGATAGCTTATCTGTGTCACAGCCATTTTCCCGGGTGTGTCATCAGGCTGGTCAGCAGGGGGCAATACAGTACAGTTCATGGAGGCTTTCGTGTCCTGGTAACATCATAGACTGGACAAGGTGGTCTTACCTGAGGGCTGAAGAGACGGTAAGATTCCGGGCTAGTGATTCCAAGACACACTGACTCAGTGACCCAGAAGAAAGGATTTCCTGTTAATCCAGGACTTGGAGCCAAAGCTGACCACCCACTCTCATCAAAATCCCCTGGGAGAAAAACAGCATTTTCTGCTTCCCAATCCCTGAAGTAGCAGCCATGGCCCTTTGGCCTCTTGGCCTCAGAGCTTCTGCCTGCTGCTCTCAGAATGCTCCAGGAGGAAACAGTTGCCCTGAACTTTGAATGTGGCTAATAGTATTCTCATGACTTTCTCACTCGAGGCCTGCCCCATCACCCCTTTTGATTAGGACTGGAAGTTTGGAGTCTGGATGACTAGCTTCCTGCAGACGAGGCTGGGAGGCTGAACTACCGCCAGTAATTCATGGAGGTCACTAGGTCGGTGTTCTCCTCTCTGTTTTCCTGTCCCCTGAAGCAGCATTTTGAATAAACAGCTCTTTCCTCTCACAAACCAAGACATGAAAAATACTTTTGTCGTCTCACTCGCTACTTTCCAGGTCCTATTTTCTGTGCCCCTTTCTTGCATTCTTTCTGATTTCTGTCCTTTTTTTGGGGGGGTGTATCATTGTGACTAATAGGAATGGGGGGGGGGAAAGGCCAGCAGTAATACTGTTTCGTTTTGGGAATGGTCTTAGTTACAGGAATCTCTTCTATGTTTGGAAAGATTCTGTGTTTTCTTAAAGGTCTTTTCCTTGCAGCAATCAAGATTTAAAAAATTCCACAATGAAATATTTCCATTCCTGGTCATGCTTGATACCATGCATCGCTTAGAATTAGATGAACATAATTAAAACAAGCAGGAGGCTCAAGTACACGTAGAAATATTGAGACTTCCCAAATGTCAGCACAGGAATATAAAGTTGGCATCTTGTCATTAGCCTCCACAGTTCTGTTTCCCCAGGTTTATGGACTCCATCATTGGTTACATACATCCACACAACCAACAGGCATGCATGTATTATTCAAACATGCAACTACTAACTACAGACCCCCAGATTTTTGATGATGATGATGATTTCTTTAGGACAAACAAACACAAGATGCTTGGAGGAAAAAATGCATTTAAAATGTAAATAAAATTTTGAATACCACTCTGGCTGCCACATGATTAGAAATCATTGTTTCCTTGTTTACTCTAAGTTCATTACTTAGAAACCACTGAACCTGGAAATTCAGAATAAGCCATTTATTCTTTTTTTTTTTTAATAGTCATCCAATTTCAAGTATCTTTTTTTTTAAGATTTAATTTATTTATTTGACAGAGAGAGACATCACAAATAGGCAGAGAGGCAGGCAGAGAGAGAAAGGAGGAAGCAGGCTCCCTGCTAAGCAGAGAGCCCAATGCGGGGCTTGATCCCAGGACCCCGGGATCATGACCTGAGCTGAAGGCAGAGGTTTAACCCACTGAGCCACCCAGGTGCCCAAGCCATTTATTCTTAAAGCCTCTCTTTGGGAGTCATCTATGTGATTTTTTAATTTTTTACTATGTAAGTGTGTCCAGACATGGGAAACTGGGTATTTTTCATCTTCTGATCTTCTGTTCATTTATCTGAACTAAATGAAAATGACTACACTATTGTTAGGTACATATAGATCAGTAATTATTTATCTTCCTGATGAATTGGCCCTTTTATTATCATGAACTCCTTCTTTGTCTATTAATATTTTGTCTGTTATGAATAGAGCCATCTAATTCTCTTATGGTCATTTTTTGTATGGTATATCTTTTTTTTTTATCCTTTTAATCTGAATGTCTTTATGTCAATGAATATAAGTGTGTCTCCTACAGCCAGCACATAGTTCAGTCCTGCTCTTTTACCCAATTTGTCAGTCTTTTTTTTTTTGAATGGCGTATCTTGTCCATTTACATTTAATGTAATTATTGACATGGGTGGATTTCAGAGTGCCACTTTTTTCTATTTGTTTCATATCTTTTTTTTCCACTTCTTCCTTTATTGTCTTTTTTATTAAGTATCTTTAGCATACTATTTCAGTGATTTTTTTTTTTGACATAGAATTTTTAGTTATTTTTTTAGTGGTTACCCCAGGGATTATAATATGCATCTGAAGTATCACAGTTTATTTCAGAATAATACTTAATTCTAATAAAATTTAGAAACATTGTTTTAATATAACTTCATTCTTTCTTTTGTGCCACTATGGTCTGATCATCTGTATACATTTACATTTGTAAAAAGCACAACAAAGTGTCATAATTACTGCTTTATACAATCTTATGAGTTTTAAAGAAGTTAATAGATGTAATGAAGAACAATATATTTATAATCTTTTTAAAAATTTAAAAATTTTAATTCCAGTATAGCTAACATACAGTGTTGTATTAGTTTCAGGTGTACAATATAGTGTGGTTCAACACATCTATACATCATTACTCAGTGCTCATCATGATAAGTATACTCTTAATCCCCTTCACCTATTTCACCCATTCTCCCACCCCTCTGATAAGCTTTATTTTAAACTGAGTATGCTCAGTTAAGTTTCATTTGTTTGTTTGTTTTTTCAACAGGAACATTTTATACTTGAAGCATGCTTTAGAATGCATGGTTCTAGGTGTGTCTGTGTGGCTCAATCAGTTAAGTGGCTAACTCTTGGTCTCTGCTCAGGTCATGATCTCAGGGTCATGGGATCCAGACCTGTGTTCAACTCTGCACTCAGCCAGGAGTCTGCTGGAGATTCTTTATCTCTCTCCCTTTCCCTCTGGCCCCTGACACCACTCACACACTCATGTACTCTCTCTCTCTCTTTCAAAAGAGAGAATGCATGGTTCTAAAAGATGTATGTATTACATTCCATCCAAGAAAAACAGAATATATGTTTTCTTCAAGTACACACAGAAGAATCTGCTGCTTAAATCACATAAAAAGAGACATAACAAATATTACAAGTTTGAGAAGACTGAAATCATACCAAGTATATTTTCTAACCACAATGTACAAAACTAAAGATCAACAATAAAACAAAGCTGAAAAACTACAGTGTAAATATTAAATATTTAATATGCAAATATTAAAAAACACACTATTGCACAACCAGTGCGCCAAATAAGGAATCAAATGGCAAATCAAAATATGTCTCAGGATAAAAGAAAAGGAAAACACAATATTCTGAAACCCACAGGATGCAGCAAAAGCAGATGTTAGAGTGAAATTTATGCTATAGATGCTTGTATTAAGGAAAAAAAGTTTAAATAAACAACTTAACATTATGCCACAAGGAAGCTTAGCTGAAATTTAGGAGAGGTAGGAAATAACAAAGAAAAAGTATAAACCACAACAGAACATTGAAAGCAATGACCAGTTTTTCCAAAATAAATAAATAAATAAATAAATAAACAAACAAAATTGGCAATGCTTTTAACTACATTAACTAAGAAAAACAAGAGAAGAGACTCAGAAACCAGCACAGAATCATCTCAGCAAACATTTTTTGAATGGATGACTTGACAAGGAAGTTTAACTCTGTTTTCTACATATGTGTCTCTTCTCTCTGCATGCCTGAAACTCATTTTCTTTTTCTTGCTCTAAAATACTTGCTTCGAGTTCCTGGTCTTGAAGTGGAAGCTCTTTCGGGGGGATCACAGATGTCTTAACAAATCCCAGGAGACTTTTTCTCAAGCATGAGGCAGTGATAGCTGCCCCTGGGGACAGAGAACTCACACTGCATTAATGATTGATGATAAGATGTTGCAAGAGATCACTAATCTATTTGAGCATTTTTAGGTGTAATATTTGTTGCTGAGATGGTAGGGAAATGCCCTTCCTCTGAGCTGACTATCCTTTCCTTCTGCCTCGTCTTGCCCTTCTTCACTCCCAAGCTCTGACATAGAAACAAATCCACATCTCACCAGTCTAGGTTGTTGTGGGGGTTTGTTGTAAAGACAGATAACATGATGTAAGACACTAATTGAATGATTATTAGAACAACTAGGGACACAAAAGAGAACTTAAAAGGGCATGGTTAATAGGTGTGGTATTTAAATGCATCATTCCTTGCAAAAAGTAGGACCTTATCTACTTTGTGAATGAGGGAGGCAAGAGTGGAATAGGAGAGACCCAGGGAAAAGTGCTGCTATGTGAGTTAACAGAAAGTTCTATGGTGGGTCATGAGAGAGAGGCTTGATGTGCTTTTCTGGTAGAAGGGGAATGGGCTAGTAGCAAGAACAGTATTTCCAAGGAAACCAAGCCTGATGTGAATTCTGGTAGATAAGCAGGGTTTTGCTGCCCTTGGTGGAGAGCAGGGGGAAGGACATTCCAGACAGAAGGAATAGAGAAGTAGCAAGGAGCAAACAATCCACTATATAATTTCTTGTCCATATTGGTCTTCACAATTATGTTTGTTTAGTTCAATCTGTAATTGTGTTTGCTGTGAGTACATAGTGACTGAACACGAGGGGAACAGGACCCCAGACAGACCATGGTGAGGTGAGCCTCACTAGGATTAAAATGTCCCCGGATATTACCGGAAAATAACAATTCACAGCGACAACTGCATTCAGTTGCTTGCATTGGTATTTTACTACAAAATCTCTATTAAACACACATTTATAGGGACGATTTCGCTATAATTTCCTACATGAATGTCATTTATATTGTTTTTGTTTTGTTTGGTTTGCCCTAACAAATTGTTATATGTTTAGTCTATTCATTTTAGATGAGACTTTACTGACAGGATTGACTATTAAAATAAGTAGTAAAAATAAGTGTAGGGAAGAGTGTTCAGAGCAGTCTGGTGAATGCTGATTCAATGAAGAATTATTATGCTCCCAGAGACCTCGGAGTCGTTGCCAAACTGGCCTGGCCTCGAGCAGGGACGGAGGGTTAGGGGTAATCTGCATTGCCTCTGCCTTCCAGTAATTGCTTCTTTGCCGTCCCTATTAGTCATCTGACTGCAGTTAAAATAACACTGATGACTTTCTGCTTGATGTTCTAGAATAGACAATCAGGAAGCCATGAAGCAGAGACAATGGGTAATCTTAAAATCAGTGAGGTGGCCTAGCCAGCCTTCCCCCTTGTCTTTTAGTAATTGGTTACAGGCAGAGGAGATGCAGCATTGAGCTGCGCCCCCCCCCAACCCCCGCCCAGCGCCCCACCCCCCACCCCCGCACCCGCTGTCCTGGATCTGTTAGTGGGGCTGAAGGAAGAGATAAAATTGTTAGAACTCCTGAAGGGTCTCCCGTATAGAAAAGCTCAGGAATGGGATAGATAGACTGTTGTGGGGGCTGCCACTCCAAATCCCAGAGCCTGAGACACTGATTGATTTGGGTGTTGGGAATGGGGAAGGGTGGGAAGAGCATAGTATGAGTCATCCTTCTTTCTTTTCTTTTCTTTAAGGAAGGTACCCTATCATGCATTTGTTTTTTTGTTTTTTTTTTTTTTTTTTTTTTTTTTTTTTTTTTTTTTAGTGTAAGGGCAAATAGTTTTTTTTAAACTGAGTTTCTTTTTAAAGATTTTATTTATTTATTTGAGAGAACACGCATACAATCATGTGAGTGGGGGGGGAGGGGCAGAGGGTGAGAGACAGAGGGAGGAGACTCCCTGCTGAGCAGGGAGCCCAATGTGGGTCTCAGTCCTGGGACCCTGGATCATGACCTGAACCCAAGGCAGCTGCTTAACTGACTGAGCCACCCAGGCGCCCCTAGACTAAGTTTTAATCCCAGTGTAGTTAACATATGGTGTTATATTAGTTTCAGGTGTGCAATATAGTGAGTCCATACTTTCTACAACACCCAGTGCTCATCAGGACCCTTGTACTTCTTAATCCCCACCACCTATTTCACCCATCCCCCCACCACCTCCCATTTGGTAACCATCCCTTCTCTGTAGTTACATGTCTGTTTCTTGGTTTGTCTCTCTCTCTCTTTCCTTTGTTTGTTTTGTTTCTTGAATTCCACATGAGTGAAATCATGAGGTATATGTCTTCCTCTGACTGACTTACTTTTCTTTGCATTGTACTCTCTAGCTCCATCCATATCGTTGCAAAGGCACGATTTTATTCTTTTTTTATGGCTGAGTAATATTCCACTGTGTGTGTATGAATATATATTCATATTATTATATACATATCATACTATATACTGGATAATATGATATGTATTCTGTGTGTGTGCACACACACACACACACAACACATCACCAAATCTTCTTTATCCATTCATCCGTTGATGGAGACTAGGGCTGTTTCCATATGTTAGCTATTGTAAATAATGCTGCTATAAACATAGGGATGCATGTACCCCTTTGAATTAGTGTTTTTATATTTTTGATCACCTACTTATCTTACCACTTTCTCATTAGGCATTAGTGATGTTGCTGACAGAGGGACCTCGGGGTGGACATTTGAGGGCTTATGTTGCTCCACATTCCATCTCCATCTCAATGTGTATTTTCTTTGCAACATATACTGTGGTCTTCATTCCCAATATTCAGACATTGCCTGTGAGTCGACAGAATACAAATTCCGCTTGCCATCTACCCCCAGCAAGGAGTATTTGGGAGGAATGAGTTACACATGGTGTCCTGCTCAGATGATGGCGGTCAGCTCCTGGGGGCAGGTGGTCAGAGGCTGCCCCCTGGAGATCTGGGTCAGGAGGTTAGCCACCAAGTCCTCAGGATTGTGCCTTTGAAATGTCTCTCTCATCTTTTGTTTGGAATGTTTCTCTTCTCTTCCCTTGTCCATGTTGCTATAATCACCACTTTTTACTCTACACTCATTACCCATGCTTGGATGTAGGCACAAGTCTTATCAGCTGGTTGGCTTGACTCCCTTGTCAGAAACTGAGTGGCTCCTTATTTTCTTATTATGGAGTATACGTATCCCTGCCTCACTCTGCCTTTCTTCCTCATTTGACCCCACACTTACCCTCTGAGAATGTGTCACGCAGAGCTCCTCATCACAGCCCCTCTGGGGCTGGTGCTTTCCCTTCAAGCTGTGTTTGCTGTCTTGTCTTTCCTTAATTTAATTTAATTTTATTATTATTTTATAGAATATCCTTTCCTTCTTTGCTGCCCATTCACATCTGACTTAACCTTTAAAACCACATTTTCTAGGAAGCCTCCATGGATGCTTCTGCTTTTACTCTCCTATGAAATTCTCTTGGGCTTCATGACTAAATCCAAGAACTCAATATAACTTTGCACCGACTTCTATTACCCACTAATTGTTTTTAAGTCATGGGATTCCAAATTAGAAAAAAAAAAAAAAAGATAATTCCATTACATACTTCTTTAGTGTGTTTAAAGTATCCCCAACAAGTCCTAAGTCCTTAGCAATTCTCAGTAAACTTTTTTAGCTTGGCTAATTCTGCATTTTCCAGCACCAAAGAAGACTGGAGACAGTTCTACGAATACAGCTCTTGTTCCTTTCTTCACAGTTGCTCTAGTATATTCCTAACAGCCTCAGGGGGCTGTCTGTGTTGGCATTTAAGGGGCAGGATAAAGTGGCTTATGCTATTCATCTTGGAATCTTTTTTCTCCTAACACAGTCACTCTTGGGAACAGGTTTCTTTTCTTTCCTTCAAGTGCCCCTGAAATGTCCCCCTCACATAAAATCCTGCTTTCTCTCATATGTGACCATTTCCACCTGAATTATGGTGGTGCTCCCACTCCATTCTTCCCTGCTGCCATTTCGGGCAAAAAGCGCGCACACAGTTTTTAAGTATTTTCTTTAGGTCATGGTCATTATGCATGGATTCAAGTAACCATGTAAATGTACTAATATCATGAACTCAAAAAGGCAACTACAGTATTTCTGGTGTTATAGGGATTACTGTCCTGAAGGGAAGTGAGAACCTTGGTCCCAATTTCCATCATACTAAATACAGCCCAAACTTCTATTTCCCTCGGGTCATTGGAATCTGGTTATTCTGTTTTACAGAACTGGAGATGAAAATTAACAAATTTGTAGGGAGTGGGAAAATCATCTTTTCTCAGGACAAGCAGTGTCATTCGTCCCTACTGAATGCTGGTCCCTGGTTTCTCTCTTATGCAGCATGAATTCAGCATGTGTTTCTCACACACTCCTTGGTTTCTTTATGCAGTTCCAGTCTCACCCATACTTTTAGAAGTCTGAATTTGGGGTCATTTTCTGCTGGAAGGAGAATTTTCCCTGGGATAAGTTTCATACCTCTAATTCCATTTTACTTCTCTCTGGGTTTCCTTCAAATTCTGTTTACTTTTTCCACTTTTTTAAAGTAATCTCTCTGCCCAACATAGGGCTTGAACTCATAACCTGGAGATCCAGAGTCACTTGCTTTATTGACTGAGATAGCTACTGGTCAGTCCAAGTCATTAACAAAGATGACCTTGCTCACTTGTAACACTGTCCTCAAATGAGTTCACTGTTCACCAGTGAACCACTGTATCACTAGCCCAATTTCTTAAGAAAATCACATGATATATTTTCTTACTCACTTTACAATCACCTTCAGTTAAGATTTTAAGAAAGCAGTTGAGCTATGGACACGATAGCTTCACATGAATTTATTCCACTGGACCATCCAGTTTCACTATATTGTCCTGCTTAAAGAGTTTAGCTTCTCAGGGATGGGTATGGCTTTTAGTTCACCTGTACAGCATCAAATCATTTTTGAAATGTTCTCTGGAGTTGTACATGAATGAAGCATTTATTTATTTATTTTGCATATTTTATTTATTTAGTTGAGAGGGTGGGGGAGAGAGAGAGAGCATGAGCGGGGGGAGGGGCAAAGGGAGAAGCAGACTCCCAGCAGAGCAGGAGCCAGATGTGGGGCTCAATCCCAGGGTCCTGGAATTAGGATTTGAGCTGAAGGCAGACACTTAACTGACAGAGCCACCCAGGTGCCCCAAGGTAAATGTATTTAAAGAGAATTCTTTTGGGGGTCTATCCATAATAAGAATTTATCCCAAATCCCCAAACATGGTTAGGAGTTTCTTTGTTCTCATTCTTTTGCTAAATTCATGACATTTCCGGAGTCCCCAAAGCCTTAGTCTGTTTTATTAAGCTTTTAGCTACTAACTCTAGGATGTTCTCTCCCCCTGACTCCAAGCACTTCATTTATTCCATTTTAGGAGTTTTGCAGTGCATTTAGATTTAGAAAGAATACTTTTGGAAGGAAGGGAATTGCACCCATACTGATGAGGATAGAATTTTTTACTTCTTAGTGAGGCTATTTGTAACCTGGGATTAAATTTAAGATTAACAACAAGTTTTGAAGTTTTAGTCTAAGTACACTAAGAAAATCCCAAATCTTGTCTAGGCGATGTGTGAGGAATGTGGGCATTAGCAGGAGATTTATGTTTGGAAATTGGAGTTTCTGTGTCGCAAAGTGCCCTCCCCTTAGCGGGGGTGGGGTGGGGGGTAGCATGTATTCTTGAGGCACTCACGGGTGACTGGAGAAACCCAACAGAGTTTAACAGGTTGAAAGAAGGGGGCTCCTCTGTTCCCCAGGCAGGCGTCCTGCCTGCTGCCCTAAACCAATAAAGTGTCCCTAAGCCTCTTTGTCTAAGACCGTGTTTCAGTTGTCTAGTTGTTTGTTTTGGAAATGTCACAATAAATAACCCAAGAGAGGATATTAGAGAAAGGTTACAAATTCTTTGGGGACACAAAGCCTCATGCATGTGGTCTCTGAGAAGAGGAAATCGCTATAGATAATATTTGCTTTTTCTACAATCCCTGAGGACAATAAAGTAGAAACAGGAACAAGAGGTAGAAAAAAATCTGGTATTTGTTCACTTAGTAAAAGCCTTCTATTTAGTCATTTTGTTCAAATGCTGATTTGTAGGGATGCTGATTTAGTGCTCTGGGACCCAGGAATCAGATGGTTCTCTCTGGTGGGGTAAGACCCATCCTGCGCCTTCAAGGTTGGACGAGGTCTATCTCTGAGGAAATTGGCAGTGCCCTCTGCTTTGACCAGGCCTCCAGTTTGTCTTATCTGTGGCAATCTGAGGATTTCTGGTTTCGAGTGAGTTTGGAGACAGCTCTGAAAAAGGGTCAGAATCAAAGCACCTTTCGTCACAAGGCATGATCTCGTCTGTGCACAGGCAGGGGGCTCTCTCCTTCCTGATCTCTTTGAGCATCACTCTGTAAGGGTTTTGGCACAGGCACAACAGCCGCCACAAGAATCCATGAATTTGAGCCAAATCTTACATCACCGGGAAGATGAAACGCTCCCTGTGCAAGCCCCACAGACACAGAGCCCATTGCTGGGGGACTGAAGGGGCACTGGCTGCATCCTAGGTAGTGACCCTCCCCAGGACCCGATGCCCCTCACCCAGAGGAGGAAATGTCTCCCATGGAGTCCCTAGATTACTGAGAGCTCATCAAAGAAAGGACTCTACTTCCCTGGAGAGTTGCTTGTTTTTCCTCCTAATTACCAAAGCAAAGCATAAGGGTGTCTTTTCTGAAATCTTGATGTGGAATTCTGAGTTTAAATCTGGGAGACTGCCTCATTTACCTTGCAAACAAGATCCTAAACAGCACAGCAGGAAGACCTTTGGATTTCAATATCCTTAACCTGGAAGGAGTAGACAGAAGAGTCAGGGAAAGTTGAATTGTTGATATTTTCAAAGGAGTTACTAAGACAGACAAAGACCGACAAATAACCATGATGGACGGAGACTGACAACCAACTATGAAAGGTGGAAGCTACTCTATTAAAAATAGAGGACTTGAGCAAGAAAGGGTCCCTTAGTCATGAAGAGGGGGGTCACACTGGAATGAAAATGATTAATTATACTGAAAACCTCAGAGGAAGATTCCTCTAATGTTGCAGATGACAGAAATGAAAAACGAAATTTATTATCTGATCTGAAGTGGGGAGTCAGAAGTTGCTGAAGAGATACATATGGCTGATAGAGAGGAAGAGACAAGAGCAAATTTAAAATAAACCCAGGAAAGACTTATTGAAAAAGGTTTTTGTTTTTTGTCTACAGACAATAGAATATGACTCTTTTTGGACTGTAATACAGGTCTAGTTTGTGGATCTACCAGTCGGCTGGGTTAGTCTGGGTCCTCTGAGGAGTAGATACCAAGATGAGATTAGTCCACAAAGGTAGAAACCTTTGAAACAGGAGAAACACCTGTGTGAGAAAAAAAAATGTAGGGTGAACCAGGAAAGGAAGGAGAGCCATCAGACCACAAGGCAAGTCTAACCCTGAGTGAAGAAGAGAAGGAAGAGGTTGGGTGGAATCCTCCAAGATAGCTGTGTGGTTCAAGGAAGGTTCAGCATGGCTGCTAGGGAGTCCTTGAGCCAAAACCAGGTTCTGTGTCTGAGAGAGGTCCTGTGCCTCCCAGGTACACTCTGCTGTGCTCAGCCATGGGCTGGGAGAAGCCTGTGGGAAATGTGGCCCTGTTGCAAAGGTGAAGATGGATTTCAGAGGATCAGCTGGACCTCTTGGTCAATTACACCTCCTCTAGTGGGAAGTTTGCATGACAAATTCTCATGGCCACGAGTTATCCAGTGGAGTGTGCATGATGGCAGTACGATCTTCTGTGGAGTTGGAAGGGACACTGAAGATCAGTGTTCTAAGCCTTTCATTTTGCATATGAAGAGGTGTGGGCATGTAGGGCTAGTGACTTCATTTTTGGATAACCATGGCTGATGGAGCAGATTTTCTCCTTAGAACATTCCGGTCTCCTGAATCTAGTGCTCTTTCCACTGAGCCAATGGCACTAACAAAGTTGTGGGCTGAGTCACAGTTCTTAAAAATTGAAGTTTATATTTTTGATGATAAAACTGTACACATTCTAAAAAATCTGGAAATAAAAAGAAATAAAAAGAAGGAACAATATAACTCATAACTGATCCAACCAAACCCCCAAATTCTCAAACTTTTGTGGTATGTCCTTAATGTTGATCTTCTAAGCATTTTTTTTATATACTGGACTTTATACTGTATAAAATTTGTATCCTGGTATTTTCACATGGCATCATGTGAAATATTGGCATTTCCCATGCTATAAAGATTTTATAAACTTAATTTAAATGATTATATAACTCATTCATCTCTGATTCACTTATCATAAACTGTGTGAGAAAACAAAGGAAAATTTCAGAACATTTATGTTAAGCATTGTCTTTCAAAGGAAATTTCTGAAACTTGTTTCAACATGGGATATATATCAGACAGGCAAAATTTGCAGCAATCCTTCTAGTTCATTCTTCACAATATCCTTTCTCTGATGTTCAAAGAAAAAATTC
Organism: Mustela erminea; assembly: GCF_009829155.1. Lineage (NCBI taxonomy): Eukaryota > Metazoa > Chordata > Mammalia > Carnivora > Mustelidae > Mustela > Mustela erminea. The sequence goes on from NC_045619.1 coordinate 119,661,285, forward strand.
AGACTGACTTTTTAAACTTCAGAATACTCCTTTTTGGTAGAAAGGACTTTTATTTGTTCTCTATTATTTCAATATATCTGCTTGGTGTATCTACCTATCTGTTTTTGGAGGTTTTTTTTTTTTTTTTAGCTTTTAGAAGCTGGAAATTGGTTAGCAATTTTCAGACTAACTGACCTTGTACAAGAGGATCCTTCCTAGCCAGCCTTTCCTAGTAACTGACTTTCAGAAGAGGATAAACTAGAAGTGATTAAAATCACAAGCTTTAGAATCAGATTTGACTGTGGGCCTCAGCTTGGTCCTGGTCACACAAGTGTGGATAAGTTCTTTAATCTCTGTGAGCTGCAATTTAATGATCTCTGAAATGGGAATAGTGACATATATCATTTGGCTTATGTAAAGGTCACAAGGATGTAAGCAAGGAAAGTTCTTCACACTTATCTTGTATACGGTTGACTGCTAAGTAAGATCACCATTATTACTGTTTCAGGCTTTCCTTTGTTAATGTTTTATTTATTACTTATTTACTAATCTGCTAATGATTTAACCAGAATGACATATCTTGTTCATGTAGTAAACACAGAGGTTTCCTTTCCTTGTCAATGACAATGACAAAGTAGCTTTGCCACCATGTATGTCCCCATGATGTGCTCATTATCCATCAACTAGATAATGGGTCATTACTATAAATGCACAGAAGTTTTAGAGTGAAACACTGAATATTCAGTCAATGACTTATCAATACTTAGAGTTATTAATTGTGGTTAGTATCCTCTGTAGCCAGGGAGCACTTGTTTATAGCTTTGTGTAGGAAATACTGTGCCTCAATCTCAGAGTTGGATTCCAAGCTCCCAGTACAGGTAGTAGGAAGTCCAGCTGGATCCAGTTCAGGGCCCTAATTCACTACTCCTCACATGTGTAGGAATCTGGTGTGTTCCACAGACTCTGGTGATAGAGTGAACAGTTCTGTCCCAACCACTCCCACCTCAGTGTTTGGGGCAGCTGCCCTTGCCTATGCCACCTATAGCTGGAGCAGAGTAGCTGCTAATGAGGCTATGGTGAGGTGGGTGTCTGTTCCCCCTGACCAATCTACCGAAAAGTATCCAGTCAAACCGGGTAGAGCTTCATGGCTGTGCTCTTCTGTTGCTTCATTCAAGATTTCCACGTCGCATGAGGTTGGTCATAACTGCCTCTCCATATTTGGTGAGCCTGGACAGTGTCTTGTGGAAGGTATTTTTTTAAGAAAAATCTCATGTAGGTCTGAGAACGTCTTTCAGTTGCAAAGAATATGTTTATATGGGTTGAATAAAAAATTCATGACCTTTCCCCCACTCCAAACTGAGTAGACTTTGCTTCTTTGTCTTTCTGGTATTAATATTGCAGGGTCACTTAAGACCACACTCACTTTTGTTCCATAGTCAGTATTTTTCCTGCCTGGGTGCTTGTAGAATTTATTTCTTAATTCACTGGATTGGAGGTTTCAGTAATTTCCTCTAATTCTGTAACCCCTTCCTAGCAAACATGGAGCAGCTCTAATCACAGTATGGCCCTGCTTTTTTGGTGACAGCTAATTGGACCACGCCAAAGCTGGGCCATCAGTAATCTTATCCAGAAACTTCTAAGCGGGGAGGAGAAACTGAGTTCTTTTTAGTTGTAGGAATTTAAGCTCAAAAATAATGTGGACTCAAGTACCGATGTTTCATTGAGGAGTCGCCATTCTGAGCTATGTATAGGCAAATAAACAAGGAGGTCAGTTCATGGGCCAGTTTGGATGAAACAGTCAGGGAGTGAAGTTGAATTGTGGGAGATGAAGGTAGAAAGAAAAACAACTGATTATCGTTACTTTTCCCTGGAAGTCTAGCCAAACTGCCATTAGTGGACCTCTGTGAGCTTCTCCTGTACTCTCCCCACGGATGCACAGTTAATCTATTTGCAGAGGTTTCTGTTTCTGTCAAAACATTGACTGAGGCATTCTGATAATTCATTTTTTTTCCCAAAAGGATATCTAATTATGGATTTATATTAACTGTTTTGTTTGAAGGGTTTTTTTTTTCTTTTAATCTACACACAGGGAAATTTGTTTAAGTTATTGCTTCTATCTCAAATAGTCTGTTTTCTTTTTCAGAAACTACTGCAATTTTTAGGTTAAAACACTGTCTTCTCTATCACGTCTCTTGCTCCTTCTTTTTAACTTCTCTCTGCATTAGGGAAGCTTATTTGAATTTTCTTCTATTTACCATGTTAAATTATTTTCAGAGTGGTTTTCTTCTAAAACAATTCCTTTTCTCCTGTTCTACTTTCTTGTTTTGTTTTTTCTTTTCCTTCTTTTCTACTCTAGAATAGTAGCTATGGAAAGTGAAGATTGCCCTTAGTGACATTCACTGTCCAGTTGACAGGTGTGGTGTTTCCTAAGATATAACTGAAGGGCCACTTAATATACATATCTCCTTGCTGATTTTCCAGTGTCTAGGAGGCACTTATTTGTTTGCCTACATATTTGTTTGTTGGGGTAAAATTCACACAGTATCGCATTTAAAAGCGTGCTCCAGGAATTTGCATGTCAGCTTTGCACAGGACGATGTTAATCCCTGTACTATTTTTTGAAGCAAGCATGGCACATAGTGTGACTCTGACTAGCTGAGGTGAAGGGATACTCTGTCCACTGCCTCATTCTCTAAAAAATGAAATCAGGGAAGACCATGCATTGCAGGACCTTCTTTGTACTCTCTCTCATCTGTTCAAGGGATCATTCTCTTCCCACTGAGGCTGATCTGCAGACAGCCGAAGAACAATGTCTGCTTGTCACCGCATTGCTTCCTGGAGCGAGTTAATAAAATGGCACCATGGGAGGCAGCCCTACTGCTTCCTAGCCAGGAGCAGAAGCTCAGCTGGAGCTTCTAACTGAGCCTGAGAATCACCAGGTGGGAGATTTTGGCTATTGTTGGTAGGTGTCCCATCTCCACAGAGAGATGCCATCACCTCTTCATAGAGTGTTCAAATAATTGCAAATAGAATTAAGAAAGCAAATGGTGAGGTTTGGAGGTTGCTTCCAATTGCTGTGAAACACTGAGAATGTTTATGGGAGCCATCTGCATGGTTATTAAACTTATAAAAATTACCTCACAGAGTGTGGAGAAGTCCAAAGTCTTGGTAATTATTAACTGTTTATCCCAAATGACTGGCAAATTGCTAACTGAGAGAAGACTGAGAAGCCATTTGGTATCGGGAAATTCAATCAGAGTTAAAGATTAATCTGCTGTCTCTTGAGGAACAGTTAGAGAAGTTGCCGAAGGGTCTCAGGAGCCGCAGAAATTGTCTCTAAAATGTATTTGCTATTGAGAACACTGCTTTGGGCTCAATGCCAATTAGGCTACTGTCCAAGTGATACATGAATGGCTGAAGTTAGCTAGATAGAGCTTTGGTTCTTGTTAAGTCAAAGAAAATCTGTGATGTAGTTCTCCTTGCTTTCATAAGATGGGAAGAGGATCAATGGATTAGTGTTGAAGTTACACCAATAACTTGCATTAGTGTTGCAGTAGTGTTGCTTTGTTTTCCCCCCCTCTAAGAGTAGGATGAAATAGCTTCGCTGGCATGGTTTTCATTATGTGAGACTAAAATTAGAATAAAGCGCTTCTGAAAACTAAGATCAGTTCCGAGGAAAACAAAATATCCTGACCTATTTAAATCATCATCATTGCCCTTGTTACCTCTTTGGCCTTGTGAAGTGTGGGAGGTAAAACAAGTTACATACAAATTAAAAGTGTTGAGTACACAATGGGAGGAGATGTTGTAATATATTGCATGACCTCAGTTATGTATGTTCATTTAGTTAAAAACCATATTGTGTACCTATTATGTGCCAGACATAGCACATGTGGTCAGCACTATGGGGAGGATGCCATCAGGGAACAAAACAGTTTCTGCCCTCCTGAAACTTACATGTAATAATACTAACAAAGGACTCATGTAATGTTAAATCTCATCAAGGCCATTATGCGCTGCTGGAGACAGCCTCAGTGGCAAAGAAAGAAACCTATGCTTTAAACCTAATTGTGTCACCACAATAACTTTGTGTCCTTTGAAAGTCGCTGGTACTTTCCTTCCTAAAGCTCTGTAAACTCGTGAAGATTGTCTGAGTCTCTTACATTGTCTGATTCTTCTTCTTCTTCTTTTTTATTTTTTTAAAGATTTTTATTTATTTATTTGACAGACAGAGCTCACAAGTAGGCAGAGAGGCAAAGAGAGAGGAGGAAGCAGGCTCCCTGCGGAGCTGAGAGCCCAATCGATCCCAGACCCTGGGATCATGACCTGAGCCGAAGGCAGAGGCTTAACCCACTGAGCCACCCAGGCGCCCCTGTCTGATTCTTCTAATAGATGTTCCATAAATTTTTTTTCAATGAATAGACCTCATATTCTCTTAAATTTGTAGCCTTATGTTTAAAGATTATGGTTTTACAGTTTACTTTTGTCACCGAGAGTCAAGCTTTATGTCTTGCATTTTCCAGTTTTTAGACAAACTCTGTAAAAAAGGAATGGAGGAGAGATGTCCCCCCCCACCATTCAAATGCTAAAGAAGCCAAAGATTGATTCAGCAGTTCCCAGACACTCCTTAACCTGGCATTCCCCTGGTTCTTCTATTTGTGTCTCCATCCAAGGTGATCTTGACTGGTTGGTCATCCATTGTCCATCTGCTTGTCTGTCTGATCTTAGAAGTGTAGGTTATGTCCCTGAGACACAGGGCCCTCTAAACTGTGAGTGAGTCCTCCGCAAATTTAAAATCCCATTTTAGATGTCCCTGGGGGCTCAGTCAGTTAACCATTTGCCTTCAGCTCAGGTCATGATCCCGGGATCCTGGGATCAAGCCCTACATCTTGCTCCCTGTTCAGTGGGGAGCCTGCTTCTCCCTCTGTCTCTGCCTGCCTCTCTGTCTACTTGTGATCTCTCTCTCTGTCAAATAAACAAATAAAATCTTTTAAAAAATCCCATTTTCTAAGTAAAAAGAATTTTTCAAGACTGGCAGTACGATGAAAGATGTTGGGTCCTGAGCCAACAAAGGGATTCCCATTACATGGTAGCTATTTCTCCTTGCTTCTGAGTTCTCCTCTACTGGCTGAGGTGATCTCCAAAATACAGGGAAGGTGTCTGTCTTATATATCTCTGTGGGTCTGATGAGAAGCTTATTTACTGAATAAATGAGTGAATGTATTCAGGCTCTGTCCTTGTCAGTTCAGGCTGCTATAACAAATTATCACAGCCTGGGTGGCTTACATAGCAAGCTTTTATTTCTCAGTTCTGGGGACTGGAGGTCCAAGATGAAGGTGCTGGCAGATCTGATGTCTAGTGAAGGCTCACTTCCTGGTTTAGAGCCTGCTGATTAATTGCTCTACCCTCACATGATGATCTTTTAAAGGTACTATTCATTTCATGAGGGTTCCGCCTTCATGATCTAATTTTCTCCCAAAAGCTTCACTCCCTAATGCCATCACACGGTTGGGGAGAGGATGAGGATTTCAACATATGAATTTTAGGGAGATTAAAAATTAAAAACATTTAATTGATAGCAGGCTTAGTCTCTTTTTCCGGGATCTCTTCTTCCTTTTCTAACATTTCTTCACAAATTATTATGACTATTGGGTTTGTGATCATCATCATATTAAATTTTGTTATAATTTCAGTGTCTATACCTATGTCTGTATTTAGAAACTCAAATCTCTATCCAACCAAGAGGAGCATATTGCAGTTATCACCAAAGGAATTAAAGGAAACCTTTGAAACTTGAATATGGATTAGAAATTATTAGATATCAGAAAAATAGTTAATAATTTTCTAAGGAATGATAATAACACTGTTATTCTGTAGGGAAAAATAGATTTTTAGGAGATGCATGATTGTATATTTAAGGGTAAAGGGACATGTTTATCACTTATTTTCCAATGACTTGCAGTATCTATTTATTATCTATCTATATCCATCCATCCATCTATCTATCTATCTATCTATCTAAAACAAATATGACAAAAAGTTAATATTTTGGATTCTAGATGGCATATCTATGTGGGATCCTCATTCTGTTCTTCCATATATTTGAGCATTTTTGTTAAAAGCCTGGAAAAATGATGTAGAAGATGTTTATGATTTCAGGCATAAACGTGACCCCAAAGTGTCTGCTTCAGGCTTCTGTCCCACCGGAACTGCACATGAACCATGAGTGTTGGAGAATAATCTTCCCTTCAGGAAAGGATTCCTGTGTCTTGTTTGGCAGCCTGTTTTCTGTTTTCCTAATCTTCGCTGTCAAGAAGGTCTCCCTTATGTCTATTGCAAATGGTAAGTGAAATCATTGAGGCTTTGGGGTATTTTGTAATCTTCTGATTTCAAAACTTAGTTGAAGGTTTGGATCTACACACTAGGTTTTTTTGTTTGTTTGTTTGTTTGTTTGTTTTAAATTTTCCTTGAGATTCAAATTCCCATAGGCATTCTGGAATGGCTGGTAAGGCATCCAGTGTAGTCTGATGTTTACCGGAAGCTCTGAAGGGAGACAGGAGGTGGCAGTGATGCTGGGTGGGCTCTGCATCCCTCCTCCACTGTGGCTTCATGCTCTGCTTCGAAGCGAAGCTCTCCTTCCCTGACACTCTATCTGACATAGCACCCCATTACTCTCTCCTTGTTTCCTCGAGTTACTTAAAAAAAAAAAAAAAAAAGTTAAAAACTGTTGCCTAACATTATATCACACATTTGTTATTTATTCATAATTGCCCAGAGTGCTCCTCCACAAGTGGGTGCAATCTGTGAGAGTGAGGTCCTGGACTGTGTCAGAGGCTCCCTAACTTAAATGTGCCTCTGAATCTCCTGGGGGGCTAGCTAAGAAACCAGATCACCAGCCACCCTCCTTGAGTATGTGGTAGGTCTGAGGTGGAACCCAAGCATCTGTATTTCTAGAAAGCTCCCCACTGAGGCTCCCGGTCCCAGCATCAGGTTTTTGGGGACCACAGTTTTATTATGCGCCAATGTATCCCAGGTTGTGGAGTCACCAGTGCTCCCTAAGGACTTGTTGAATGGATGAATGAAGGGATGAATGAAGCTGGCTTGCTGATGTGATCACTGGGCTCTGCAACGGGATAACTTTGAAAACCAGATAACAAGCAGCTGAGGAAGCCAGTGGATTTCCCATTCTTGTGGCTGCTGACTTGGGGCCTATGTCCAGACTTGCTTTCCTTAAAAGAACTTGAACACCTCAAATCATTGTTTTAAGTCTTCTTACCAACCCTTGATAGGGAATTTAGGGATGTTTAGGAAAATTTTAAACTTCTGAGGATGATGTCATAGAGGATAAACTCTATTTAATTCATCCTTAAACACGACAGTGATGTCCAGTATCACCACTGCTATTCAACATAGTACTAGAAGTCCCAGCCTCAGCAATCAGACAACAAAAAGAAATTAAAGGCATCCAAATTGGCAAAGAAGTCAAACTCTCACTCTTTGCAGATGATATGATACTTTATGTGGAAAACCCAAAACACTCCACTCCAAAACTGCTAGAATTCGTACAGGAATTCAGTAAAGTGTCAAGATATAAAATCAATGCACAGACATCAGTTGCATTTCTATACACCAACAGGACAGAAGAAAGAGAAATTAAGGAACCAATCCCATTTAAAATTGCACCCAGAACCATAAGATACCTAAGAATAAACCTAACCAAAGAGGCAAAAAATCTGTATTCAGTAAACTATAAAGTATTCATGAAGGCAATGGAGGAAGATAGAAAGAAATAGAAAAATGTTTCATGCTCCTGGATTGGAAGAACAAATATTGTTAATGTCTATGCTACCTAAAACAATCTACACATTTAACAGAATCCCTATAAAAATGTCATCATGTTTTTTCCAAATAAATGGAACAAATAATTCTAAAATTTATATGGAACCAGAAAAGACCCAGAATAGCCAGAAGAATGTTGAAAAGAAAGCCAAAGTTGGTGGCATAACAATTCCAGACTTTAGGTTCTATTACAGAGCGTTAATCATCAAGCCAGTATGATACCAGCACAAAAACAGACATATAGATCAATGGAACAGAATTGAAAGCCCAGAAATAGATCCTCAACTCTATGGTCAACTAATCTTTGACAAAGCAGGAAAGAATGTCCAATGGAAAAAGACAGTCTCTTCAATAAATGGTGTTGTAAATTGGACAGCCACATGCAGAAAAATGAAATTGGACAATTTCCTTACACCACACACAAAAATAGACTCAAAATGGATGAAAGATCTCAGTGTGAGAAAGGAATCCATCAAAATCCTTGAGGAGAACATAGGAAGCAACCTCTTCCACCTCGGCTGCAGGAACTTCTTCCTAGAAACATCGATAAAGGCTAGGGAAGCAAGGGCAAAAATGAACTAATGGGACTTTAGTATCAAAAGCTTTTGCACAGCAAAGGAAACAGTCAACAAAACAACAACTGACAGAATGGGAGAAGATATATGCAAGTGACATATCAGATAAAGGGCTAGTATCCAAAATCTATAAAGAACTTTTCAAACTCGACACCCAAAGAACAAATAACCCAATCAAGAAATGGACAGAAGACATGAACAGACACTTCTGCAAAGAAGACATTCAAATGGCCGCAGACACATGAAAAAGTTCTCCACATCATTCAGCATCAGGGGAATACAAATCAAAACCACAGTGAGATATCACGTGGTGCAGCCACTCTGGAAAACGGTATAGAGGTTTCTCAAAAAGTTGAAAATAGAGCTACCCTACGACCCAGTAATCGCACTACCAGGTGTTTACCCTAAGGACACAAATGTAGTGATCCAAAGGGGCATGTACACCTGAATGTTTATAGCAGCAATGTCCACAGTAGTCAAACTATGGAAAGAACCTAGCTGTCCATCAACAGATGAATGGATAAAGAAGATGTGGTATATATATACAATGGAATACAATGCAGCCATCAAAACAAATGAAATCTTGTCATTTGCAATGATGTGGATGGAACTAGAGGGTATTATGCTGAGTGAAATAAGCCAATCAGAGAGGGACAATTGTCATATGATCTCTCTGATATGAGGAGTTTGGGGGGCACGGCAAGGGTTTGTGGGAAGTGGGGAGAGAAAGAATGAAACAAGATGGGTTTGGGATGGAGACAAACCATAAGAGACTCTTAATCTCAGGAAAAAAACAGAGGGTTGCTAGGGGGTAGGGGCTAGGGATAGGGTGGCTGGGTTATGGCATTAGGGAGGGTATGTGCTATGGTGGGTGCTATGAAATGTGTAAGCCTGATGATTCAGAGACCTGTACCCCTGGGGCAAATAATATGTTATATGTTAAAAAAAAATAAATAATTCATCCTTAAATGCCCTAATTGGAAAGAAAACCTGGAAGTAGATGATCCAGTGATGTTTATCAGAATGACCTAGTGGTCTGCATTTTCTTTTTGGCTTTGGTGTCTTCCTAGGATGCTTTTCCTTTGTTAGGGATATTGCCTTCTAGTCAGTTCTTTTTCTAAGGGAACTACCATCATTAGAGATACCTCAGCTGGAGTTGCGTGGTTACTTGGGAGGCCACCAAAAGGCTGTTCTCCAATTGTATCTAATCTTCAGAGTCTCATGGAAATCGAATTGTTTTAGTTAAGTGCCATGAATACTTTTCCTCGAGCTACATGTGATAATTCTCTACTGATATAAAAAAAAAAAACAAAACATGCTTTTGGCCCTGTAGAGAACTGGTTAGTGAACTCAGTGCTGGATAATAAGAACAGAACAATCCTAGGTATTATTATTAGCAGTGTGCTGTGTTTGGGTAAAACAATAGTTTCCAAATGACACAAATGATCTCATCTTTCTTGGAATTACTCTGTAATGGACAGTTTGGTGTTTAAGGAACTTAGTTGGGCAGTTTGTGTTAACAGATGTGCATTTGGTCAAGACTGTATACATGTTTTAGAGTGAAGATAAGTTCTAGTCTGAAAATGCATGTGTATGCATATGTACACACACACACACACACACACACACACACACACACACACAGTCGCCAACTAAATATATGGGTGTGCCCCTGGAATCTGAGCTGAAAGAAGGAGTGCTGCCTGGGTGTTGGGGGAGCGGGGGTCTGGGATGTTTTCAAAGTTCTGTTTTGGTGTCAGATTGCGTGGAGATAAAGCATCCATTAATTTCTCAGAGCATCTGGGATCTTTAAAACCAGAAAGAGCCCTACAATTTATCAATCTTAATTTGCTCACACTGCAGTTAGAGAAGACCTCTAGGAAACTCTGACAGGACACAGATGTTCCCCATTCGGCTGCTATCACACACACCAGCGAAGCTGCCCAGCTCCACCCCAACTTCCTCAGCCACCCCCTCACCCCCACCACTGTGCGCTTGGTCCCTTGCATCTTTTGTCTGCTATGCGAGTGCCTAGATAGCACTGAGCAGCAGAAACATGTAAGTCTGTTAGGTATCCTGTGGGCAACCCTCCTTGCACCAGAAAGCTCCCCTATTTTCAGCCATTGGCCCTGGGGGCCAGGCGAAACTTTCAATCTAATACATGTTTGTGTTCTTAATACGGAGATGGAGAGGGTGTTCAGGACACTTAGTTCTCAGCAATGCTGTCCTGCATCAGCTGTGTTGCAGGCTAGTAGAAGGGTTATGATTGTTCCTTCATTATTTTAAGTTCTTTGAAGGCAGGAATTGGATCTAACAAACCTTTTATTTTCCTGTTGTTTCTTCTGTAGTTCCTTATATGGCAATGTTCAAATAGTATGGATGGCTGAATGGGATCATTAGATTCTCACTGCTGTAGTGTCATATATTCATCTTCTCCTTTTAAATTTCTTCTTGGAAATGGGATTGTTAGTCCTGTAGGATTAAAAGCCAACCAACAAACACATTTCTGTATTCGTTAGGTGATTGATTTCCTGCGATGTCCCCTGTCCTGGAGCAGGTTCTGGGCACACAGAAGAATATGAGACAGAGAAAGCTGGTGTCTGAGACAGATAAGTGAGCTGCTGTGGTGTACAGAATGATAAGTGGTATGGGGGCAGGGCAGGGGGCATCCTGGGTTTTATGAATGTGAATAGCCCCATTTGCTATTCTAGTCCAGGGGTCAGGGAGGAGGAAGCAATTCTTATTTTGATCCCTAAAGCATGACAAGGTAAAGATGAGGGTGAATGTTAGCACATATGGTATTTTGTTGTTGTAGTGGTTGCTTTGATGACAAGGAGAGGGATTGTAACTTCCCTACATCTTCCTGATGGGGAGCCTATGCACGGGAAGAAGAGCTGACTTTTCTGATGTGGCACAGAGGCATGAGAGTCTTGGCATTTGCACCATTCCTTTGAATTTAGCCATTATATTTCAGAAGGCTTCAGTAAAAATGTAAATTCTCCCAGGGAGATGTAATTAAAAAGTCGTTATCCATAGATGAATTAAATGATCTCTTCATGTTTTTTAGTCACCTTTCTGGGCTCCAAGGAAATGAGCAATGTGGCCATTGACTTTTGAAGGGAACAAGTGAGGTTCAGAAGGAAGGAAAACCAGAGGGGTAAGATCTTGTGGTTCCCAAGAGGGTTTTAGGAAACACTGTTTCAATCTAGCGTTATGGTCATAGTTTTGTTCTCTTTAGAAGGTTTCATGACCAAGTAAACTGGGAAGCACATGATTAAGAATGGTCTTACTTTTGTTCTCTTTAGAAGGTTTCATGACCAAGTAAATTGGGAAGCACATAATTAAGAAGAGTGAAAGTTTATTTATAAAAGACTTCTCAGAGCCTCCATGATGTCAAGATGCATAGTGATTCTCCAAGAGACGTTATGACACTAAACATTTCCTGAATGTCTTGACTATGGAACCCTCTTGATGGAAATTTTTCTGGTGTTAGTGTTCCAGGAAGCCCACTTTGGAAAATTCTGGTTTGGTATATGGAGTGGTTGAAAGGAAAGACAACTCTAGGAAGGGCCAGAGCATTGGCCAAAGCAGTACATGGTGAAGTTTTGAGTTGACTCATTTTACCAAGGATAAGCCTGATTTCTTGCTTGAATATTTGTTTGTGCCTGACCTGCTGTAGAGTTTGAAATATTTTGGTTCTGTGAACAGTCTCCCCTCATTTATTTATCCTCGTTTTTGAGATTAAAGTTTTATACCATGCTCTCTAAAATAAGGTAGACCTGGGACGCCTGCGTGGCTCAGTTGGTTAAGCGGCTGCCTTTGGCTCAGGTCATGATCCCAGCGTCCTGGAATCGAGTCCCACATTGGGCTCCTTGCTCAGCAGGAGCCTGCTTCTCCGTCTGCCTCTGCCTGCCACTCTGTCTGCCTGTGCTCACTCTGACAAATAAATAAAAAAAAATCTTAAAAAAAAAAAGGTAGACCCATAGAGTGTCTGAACTGTTATGCACTTGCTTTCCAGCAAAATGTGCCAACCTCGTCTATAAATGTCCTATGCAATCCATCTTGTCCACTTGACCTCTTTTATCTCGCTTGGTTTATCAGTTCATCTTGGAAACACACACTTTCACCAGGCTGACCGTGACTATTTATATACATTTGGAAGACATTCCACTGGAAATTACTCTCAAAATGTCCTGTTCAGTATAGCAGGGGAGTGGTAATAGTGGTAATAGGACCTTATAGTTTCATCACTGTTTTCCTTAAGCTAGTTTCCTGCAGTGTTATCAGCCAGTTAAGGATTAAGAAAATCTCCCACAGGCATTCCAAAACTTCCCTCCAACTCTTTTGGTTTCTGGAGCAAGAAACATTTAAGCAATCTCTTTGCTAAAAGCTGAGAAGGCAAAATCTAAGAGCAGAAAAAGGGGGAAAGCTATTTGTTTTCTTTATTTCAACTATTTAATGTTTACCATGCCCAAAGCCTCTGCTTTGTACTGCAAAACATATGGGAAGGGGCACAATGTGGCCATGTAGCCCTTGCCATCAGGAGGCGGACAAGAGAGGAAAACAAGGTATCTGCACAACCGAGTAACGGTCAGGCAGATAAACACCAACACAAAATGCTCCAAGAATCATTCTCTAAGTGGAGTAGAGGAAAAGTTTTCTGTGACTTCAGGAGGTAGTGCTGGAGAAAGGCTTGAAGTATGGCTTTTTCCCTTGAAGGCAATTGGGGATGATGTTCCTTGGGAGGGAAGGCTGAGAACAAAGATGTGTGTTCAAGAAGAAGAGCAATTGTTTGGTTATTAGCACTGGCTCATCGTGGAATGTCAGGTGGAGAGCAGGGGTCAGTCTCGATGCTTCCTCTGCCTCCCACCCTTTTGCTCAATAGGTCCCTAAATCCTATGGGTTTTCTCTCTCAAACTGCCCACCGATCCATGCTTAATTTGTCTCTTCTCACCCATTGCCTTGCAACCAACACCTCCCTGGTTGTCCTCTTTTCCTCCTGGGAGGCTTCTGATCTGCTTTCCACACTGCCACCAGAGCAAACTTGCGGAAGATGAATCCACCCCTTCTATGTGCCTCCTGCATGCCTTCCACAGTGGCCAGCCGGGGAGAGCCCGAATTCCCCATCATGGCCTGCGCTCCACAGTCAGATGAACCTTGGCTCAAAAACTTTATCATTACAAGTTATGTTCCATCTGAGCTGTGTAACTAAACCTCAGTTTCGTCATCCATAAAGTGGGCATCACGAGCAGCCCTCGTTGTTGACTCCACTCCTTCTCTTGCCCTGCCCCCGGCTCCAAGGCCCTGCTTACATCCCCCGGGGGCATGGTGTTCTCACTGTGTCTTACCACTGTCCTCCCATCCCTTCTGTTCCTCCTTCTGCCTGTCTTTTGAGACTCAACCTCCAGCATCTCCTCCTCTAGGAAATCTGCCCAATATCCTCTCTTCTGTCCTCCCTAGTCCCCGAGACCTGTTGTCCATCCCTTTGCTGCATTCCCATCCCCCCTTTACTGACCTCACCATGTTTGTGCCTTCCTCTTCCCATACCTGGCTGACTGTTTCTCCAGGACAGATTCCCAGAAGTGGAATTGCCGGTCAAATGATACATTTTGAAGTTAGATGCCCAGTGCCAAACTGTGTTCTCGAAAGGGTATCAATTTCCACTTCCACAAGCAGGACCTTATTTCCCTTGGCTATTGTCTAGTCGGCCCTGGGTAGGATCACTCTTTTCAGTGTTTGCCAATCTGATAGGTGAAATATGATATATCATTGTTGTTTAATGAGACTTTCTTTGATCTCTACCAGCATTTTGTGGTATTTGTATTTCTACCTTTGTAAATTGCCTCCTTGTTTTATGCTCATTTGTGTGTGTGTGTGTGGAAAATCCCTCTTCCCCTTACTGATTTATAAGATGCCTTTCTATATTCACCTTTAAAAAGATGTATCGCAAAATTACATTTATTTACCTATAAACATATGTCATATGTCTTTTTTTTTTTAACAGTAGAAAAGTTTAAACCTATAAATCTTTTCCCTGGCTATTTTATGGGATTTTTTTTTTTTTTTTTAACATTTGAACCTTAATCTATTCAGAACTTATTTGGATATGGAATGGAAGATAAGGCTCAATCTTCATTTCCCACCCCCCAGACTGGTAGTCCATGATTTTAGTAGTATTTGCTAATAGTCTTTTCCCTGTGAATCACCCATTTGAAATATTTGTATCATATAATAAATTTGTAAGCGTGTGTGTGTGTGTTTGTGTGTGTTCATGCTTACATTTAATCTCTAGATGCTTTATACTTTTCCATTGATCTGTCTTTCCTGTGTGAGTTCTGTGCTATTTTTAGTTAGCGTGGCTTGATAGTACGTTTTGATATTAGCATGTCAACCCTCAACAGTTTTGTTTTTGGTAATTTTCCCTTAGCACTGACCTTGTGACCTGGGAAGGAGGAAAGGAATTATAACCACCTGTCATCCCAGGAGGTGCTAGGGATCCTGGTGACCCAAGCAGATCTGAGTGCCCTGGAGTGGTGTGTTCTTTTAGAAATCCTAAGATTGGGGTATAGTGTCAGATTTGAGGGTGCTTGCAGAGCCTCTGGGTCTCTGTGTTGGCTCAGACCTTCAGCAGTACCTGTGCACTGTGGATGGTTTCTGTAACTGTGAGGGGTGGCTTCTAGAAAGTAGATATGTATCTTCTGGAGAATGATGATAGTGGAGGGCAAGGATTATGGTGAGCGAGGGCAAGGGTTATAGTGAGTGAGGGCCAGAAAAAGAATGACATGATTTTGAACCCTGTTGTCATTCTCATTCATGCTCAGTACCAATGTGATCTCTGTGAGAGGAAGATTTCCACATTCCTAAAATTAGGATAGCTAAGCTGATCTGGTACTCTTAAAATAAGAATATGAGAAATGAAGGATTGCAAGCATGAACGCTGGGTACTAGAACGCTGTGTAAAATGTTCCTCTACAGGAGGAATGAGATGTTGTTTATTCATGCCATGAAATTCTTTTCATTTATTTTTAGGTCCAAGGGGAGAGAGATTTTATCCTCATACATTACCTGGGCCCCTTGCCTATCCTTTCTTGAAGTCAGAGCCCTTGAATTCGCATGCCTTCATTCATATGTTCATGCTGCTCACCACTGAAACTCTCTCGGTCTCTTAACTCAATCCAGTCCCACAAAATACCGACTGCCAGAAACGGATCGGGATAGGCAGCAAGGAAGGTTTGGATTAAGCCCACAGAGAAGTGCTGCTGGAGAACGGTTATGAGAGGAAGGGACATGGTTATACAGGTCAAATTCCACTGAAGCAGGGCTGGGGTTAAGCCTTCTGTGGTCTGCGCTTTCCTAGAGACCAGTGGTTTTCCTTCAAGTAGGTTATCCCCTAGGGGTGTAACGATCTTTTCTTATTGTGCGTTTTTGTAGTGACTAGATTTAGCCTATAAATAGAAATTGCATGAATGTGTTCTTCTGGGAATTTGGAGCAAATCAGCCCTAAACTCAGCATTTGGAAGCAACTTGCCAGATTATGGGCAAAGTATAGTTTCTCCTTTGTAAGAAGAAAATGTCACATTTCTGAGTGGTGGTATCATCAGCAAATGTGCAATATGTGGGATTCTCTGCAACACTGCTGGAGTGTCTTGATGTCTTAGGGCACCTTACAGTCTGCTCTGAGTTTACAAAAATGAAACCCAGATTTTCTTTCTAGAGATGTAAACGGAATTACTCCCATGTAGAAACATGGCCAGGATGAGTACAAATGAGTATTTCATTAGCTTCCAATTGTGTTTTATTATTTTCAGTGTCTGCATTCCTGAATGCAGTAAGTTCAGGGACAGACTCAGGGATGGGAAAAGTGCTGCTTTCAGTATCACTCCCCTAGCATAGGGTAACACTTTGGGGGACAGTCAATAGTCCAAAAAACCCAATCTTCCCCAATCAAGATTTGATTAAATGTGTAATGAGTGCACTAACATATGTCTGGTGTTTGTTTTGTTTTGTTTTATTTTTCACTGGTACCTTGTCTTTACAACTTTTCCCAGGAAATACTGAGTCCCCTTAGTGGGGACCACAGATATTTGTTGAGCATCTACACATGCCAGGCAGATAGATGGGCTCTGGTGGCCCAGAGGCAAAGGCAAAGTCCCTGACCTAAGTGCTGACAACCAGGTGGATGGAGAAATGAACGTACAAGGAGCATCTGTGAGGTTGGGAGGACACATCTGAGGGGCGACTAACCCAGATAGGGGATGGGGATGGGGAGTCACCAAAGGCTTTCAGGAAGTGGTGATATCTGACCTGACTCTTGACAGAGAAGTGAGGGAGGGGATGAGAATGGCACTCCAGGCAGGAGGGAATAGCACTGAGACGTCATGGAAACCTGAGAATTAGCACAGTGTGGGGAGTGAGCTGGGCGCTGTGAGAGAGGGTGTGCCCAGGAGGAAATGGGCATTGCTGGCGCTGTGAAGAGTCTCACGTACCATTGTCTGGAGGGTGAAAAGTGGGCAGCTGAGTCAGGGTGGCAGGCAGGTGACGCAGTTAGACTGGTACTTTGGGATGATCTGTTTGGGGACCGGTGGACAAAGGATGGAAATAGATTGAAGGTATTGAAAGCAATCAGCAAGTCGTCGTTAGTGATCAATGTGGAGAATAAAGCAGACCTGGACTAGAGCAGTGACACAAAGGATGTCACTGGCTTCTGGCTGAACAGATGGTTTTGATGCGGGGATGGAGAAAGAGAGCATCTAGAATAATTCCTTGGATGTTCAGGCAACTGAAAGCAGAGCTATAGGATGAGATAGAGAATGGAGAAGGAGGAACGGGGAGTGGATTCTGGAGAGAGGAGGGTGATGATGTGTTCAGACAGGATATGTGGAACCTGTGTGTACATTTTGTTTGTTTGTTTGTTTTGCATTCATGTCTGTAGCTCAGGAATAAGCCTGGCCTAGAGACATTCCTCCCTCCTTCTGACACCTGGTAACCACTATTCCACTCTCGATGAATGTCACTACTCTATAAAGTTTGTATTAGTGGAATCATACAATATTTGTACTTTTGTGATGTTATAGTATATGTCAGAATTTCCTTCTTTTTTTTTTCTTTAAGATTTTATTGATTTATTTAACAGAGAGAGAGCACAAGCAGGGGCAGAGGGAGCAGGAGAAGCAGGTTCCCTGCTGAGCAGGGGCCCACTGCAGGGCTCGATCCCAGGACCTTGGGATCATGAACACAGCTGAAGACAGATGCTTAACTGACTGAGCCACCCAGGTGTCCCCATTTGTTTGTTTGTTTTGATAATAGTTTGGCAACTATTCTTTCAACTTTTCTCTCTTTGGAGCTTGTGGCAGAGATTGTTGTGTATTCACCAAACTCCATTTCCCTTTGTCTTTGGGGTACATGGCTAAACCACTTTTCCAAGCATGCCTTGTCTTTAAGCAGGGCCGTGTGTCTGACTTCTGGCCAATTGAGTCTATGTGCTGCTTCCAGGCCTGGCCCATAAAAACTTGCTATATCCTGATCCCACCCACTGGCTGAACGCAAGCCTCCAGGGACCTCAGGGAGGGCAGAGCCACAGGACACAAATACTGTTACTGACCAAAAGATGCCATTGTAGATTGTTACATAAGCAAGAAATAAACTTTTATTGTGTCACATCACTGGAATTTGGGGCTGTTTATCATAGCAGTTACTGTACCTTCATATGGGACTGCATAATCTTTCACTTTTGTCTTTCTCAGCACTGCTGCTTCATTGCCTTAAAAGATTAGCTTTGGGGTGCCTGGGTGGCTCAGTCAGTTAAGCATCTGCCTTCAGCTTGGGTCATGATCCCAGGGTACTGGGATGGAGCCCTGCATCGGGCTTCCTGTTGGGCAGAGAGCCTGCTTCTCCCTCTCCCACTCCCCCTGCTTGTGATCCTTCTCTCGCTGTCTCTCTCTATCAAATAAATAAATAAAATCTTAAAAAAAAAAAAAAAAGATTAGCTTTCTTTGTTTCTTTCATCCAGGAGGTAGAAGACAACGCCCCCCCACCCTGCCCGCCCTCAAATTTGCATGTTCCTGCCTCCTTCCCTTCGGAGAATGAGTGGAGAGAATTAGTCTTGCTGAATTCCAAGTTCGAGTGGTCAGGATAGAGAGTCTGACAGGCCCACCCTGGGGCAGATATCCCTCCTTGTGCCAGTCTGCTATGGCCAGAGCAGGGGACCTCTACCCACTAGCTGTGGGCTGCATGGGCTCACCCTGTGGGGAAAGGGGTTCTGGGCTTCACAGGCATCTCTTAAGGTGTCTACCGCAATGCGCTTTCTCGAAATGAGGTCAGAGCTTCCCTGATTTAGTGTCATCTACTGAGCCAGTACCTCAGTGGTGGAGTGGGAGTGGGATGGCTTTAGGAATCTGTGGTTTGGACACTCCAGGTGCTGTGGACACCCCACGCCCGTCAGAGAGCTGCTATATTACAAGACTCCCAGTGATATTTTAATGCCTGATCTTCATGAAAGTGTATACACAATCATCTGAGACACACAGTTAAATGGCCTGCCATCAAAGTTCATCAGAACAGGCCTGTGAAAGCTCTCTTTGATTTAAACCTGAGCCCTATTTCTTTGTGTTTAATCACAATCTCTTGATGGGTTCTCAGTTCCCTTTCGGTTCTGAACCGAGGGTTTCCTTGGACATTGCAGCCTCACATGCTTTTAGGGACGAGGCAAGGGTCATAAATAAAAGCTGCTGAAGGGTTTAAGGCAGTTAGAGACGACTGGATCCTGAGAAAATGGACCATGTGTGTCACGTCAAGGCTTCCAGATTCACAACTGAGTGAACCATCCTAGTCTAACGAACGCGTGTCCAGAGCCTGCCCTCGACCAGAGAGGCTGACAGTTTGGGACCTTCTTCCTTCCAAAGCAAACTGTTCCAAAGCCTTTCATCTTTATTCACGTGACCTCTTTGCCGGGAGTCATTTCTGCGCCTTGTTTTCAGACCCTCCTGCCTTTTTGAAAGAAGAAAAAATGTAGAGAAGGAAACTTCTGAAGTTCGTCTGAACTACATGAAAATCATCAGTGCTGAGGAAAGGCCTTTTGTCTCATGCATCATCATTTCTATTACTATATGTTAGCAACGTGTTTCCCTAAAACCATAGTTGTTTAAATGTTGAAATTAAGGTAATACATAAGCTCAAAGGCAAATTTGGTAGAGAAAAAGTAAGCAAAATGAATTCATCGTTTTCTTCATCCAAAAACAATCACTGAGCATTTGGATGTATTTTCTTCCAGTCTTTTTTCTCTGTGAAGTTTGAGAAATGTATGTATGTATGTATGTATATATATATATATATATATATATATATATATATATATAATTATTTTTTTATTTTTATTTTTTTTAAGAGAGAGAAAGAGACAAAGAGAGAATCCTAAGCAGGCTCCACACCATCCAGCACAAGGTTCAATCTCATGACCCTGAGACCATGACTGGAGCCAAAATCAAGAGTTGGGTGCTCAACTGCCAGAGCCACCCATCTTCTTAAAAGGACATAACATTTATCCTTCCCCAAAGGGTGAAAGACAATTATAAAAATCACTTTTAAGTGATTATGTTCATCTACCCATATGCATATATTTATATATATAATTGCAGTCATCCTGGGTGGGGCATGGGTGCATGTGTCTGAAGTAGCCATTGGATTTCTATCCAGAATCTAAGAAGGAATCCCAAAACCAATAAGAAAAAATAAAGAACCCAATAGAAAAATGAGCCAAGGCTCTTGACCAGCAACTCACAGAAGAGAAATTAAAATGACCAATAAACATATAAATCATCACTAACAATAGAGAAAATGCAATTTTTAAAAAATGAGATGTGATTTTTCATCACCCATTACCTTAGCAGAAATGATCATTGCCATGTATTGGCAAGGAAACAGTTATTCTCATAAACTGGGCTGGAATACAAATTTGTAGAGCTTTTGTGGTACTATGTAATAAAACCTTAAATACCCATCAACTGACTATTCAGCCACACCCATTGCTTAACATCTATCGTAGAGAGATGTGCATCTGTACACCATGCTATCACTGTCATATTGGCCGTAGCAGGATTTTTGGAAGTACCTGTCGATTCACATTGATAGTTTTAAAAAATGGTGGTAGTGTCTACGAATCACTGGCCAATATTTCAGAAGCAAGAGAGGCAGTTACAGCGTGATGGGTGACACTTACGGACTCGTCAGACCTAAAGGTATCCCCATCCAGTTACATCACTGTATAAACAGCAAGCTCTGATCCTCTCTGTGCCTTTCTTCATCTGAAAGTGGGACTTAAAACAGCCCCCACTTTGGTGTGAGAACTCAATCAGGTAGTACCTGTAAAAATCTCAGAATGGCGTCTGACACCTGCCAAGTGCTCCATAACTGTTAGCAGTCATTATAAGTCACCCAGAAAGGTAACCTAGATACATGGTTTAAAAAGAAAATGCAGACACATGCACCCATGCCCCACCCAGGATGACTGCAATTATATATATAAATATATGCACTGCGCAGATTCAGATCTTCAGTCTGCCACCAGCTAGCTGTGTGACCTTGACCAAGTTATTCAACTTCTCTGTATCTCTGTTCCCTTATCTGGGAAATGGGAAGGGTAATAATAGTATCTACCTCATACTGTGGTAAGATTCAGTGAATGGGGGCACAGTGGAATGGTAGTATCTGGGCACTCTGCAGTGGTGGGGGAAGGAAAGTCAGTGTCATTGGATCTGTGCATGGGCTCCACACCACAACCCCCAGTTCATCACACGTACTCCGTGCCCCAGGAGGCAGACTGCCTGCACCTTCCTTGTCTAGGGTTTCCTGCCTTCTGGCATCTGTTTGGGGGCTGGCTGTGTTGGTAGGGGATAGGACAGGGATGAAAGAGAGGCCAGAGAATTCATCCCTCTTACTCTTTCCCTGTGTGGCCATAGATTCGCCCTTTTAAATAATATTTTTAATGTTCTTCGGTTTAATCCTTTCAGTGTTCAGTAAGTGTCCTGCTAGGATGTTGATTAATATAGCCATGGAAAGGAAATGAATGCAAATATGAAACTGTAAGACAAAGCTGTAGAAGAGAGGAAGGCAGCCAAGACTGACACATGTGATATCTTGTTAGTACTCTGGCCACAAATCTGCAGGTTTTAAGGAACCACAGTGACCAAAGTCTCTAGTTGATGACTGCTCTTATGATGTTGCTCATTTTGGGGCACAAGCTAACAAATTGTTTCCACAATATGAGGGGCTCGGTGCTCAGTTAAGATTTTTAGTTTGTGGTCATGTGGTATAGCACAAAACTCTCTTCCGCGGTGAGTATCTGTATTATTTCTGTTGGTGGAGGAAAGTGAATGGGAAAAGGAGGGAGTAGGCAGGCTGCTGTCAACACATAATTAAAAGGATTTTTTCAAGGTCATGTTTTTAAGGAACCTATGATTCTGAGAGATAACAAGGATAAAATGTGGCTTGAGCTACAGAAGCATTGAAAGAATTTTTAGTGATTGTATACAAAACCCTTTGACCTGTGTACTAAGACTTGCCTGAGGCCTTAAAACTCCTTTCAAAATAACCTCATTACAGCTGTGTGAAGGATTGCTACATTTTTACCCACTTCCTATAAATAAGAAAACTATGGCATAGACTTGGCCAAGATGATACAACAGAAAGACCTAATTAAAAAATTAAGCCTCCTGTGAAGTGTGTAAACCTGGCGATTCACAGACCTGTACCCCTGGGGATAAAAATATATGTTTATAAAAAATAAAAAATTAAAAAGTTAAGCCTCCTACGTGATGGAATAATAATTATAGGCAGATTATATTTAAGGAGCAGGAAGCCATCCCACATAACTGTGATTATCTTCTTCTTGTCTCTCATTCATTGGACCCATCGAAAATATCCCTTTTCTCCCATTTTGTCCTGAGTAGCTTTGCATTTACTACTTAATATAACCAAAATGATGTCAGATGTGAAGTTGTTAAAATGTAAATACTCTTTTTTTTTTAAAGATTTTATTTATTTATTTGACAGACAGAGATCATAAGTAGGCAGAGAGGTAAGCAGAGAGAGAGAGAAGAGGAAGCAGGCTCCCTGCAGAGCAGAGAGCCCAATGTGGGGCTCGATCCCAGGACCCTGGGATCATGACCCGAGCCGAAGGCAGAGGCTTTAACCCACTAAGCCACCCAGGCACCCAAAATGTAAATACTCTTAAATAATGAATAGTTAGGCCAAAAATAAATAAAAAATAAATTTAAAAAAATGTAAATACTCTTTAATCGCTGCTTTGGCAAGTGTGGGGAGCATGGGTCAGGGAGATGCTGTCATTTAAAGATGTTACACCGAGAGTCACGGCCATCCTGTTACCACACGGCCATCCTGTTACCACACCATGGGCATTTTTCTCAAATGCGATTCTCAGCAGGAAGTACCACTTTCTGTCTACGCATCTCAAACAGGCCATATCCTCTCTTCGGTGTCCTGAAGTCCCCTTGAGGGAGTGCAGACCGAGTCTAGTTAGAAAAACAGAGAGCAGAAAAATTTTGAAGACAGCCATTATTTGCAAACCAATTTAGAAAAAAAATAAAGCCTCCATCGAAACAGGTTACTAATAACTAAGTAATTAAATATTGCTTGTCAATCAGGTTATTTATGGTCAGTTCATCTATGAGATCATAAACACCAAGAGGGAGGGGAATGTTTTATTTACCATTATATATTCAGTGTTTGCTGATAGTAGCACTGAGAGATAAACCAATGACAGCATATTGAAAATTCCAGGAGTTTATTTGAGCAAAAATTGATTCTAATTGGATAGTGATAAACTAGAAGTATTTAGGAGTACTCAGCTAGACAGGAGCTAGGAAAAAGACATATACAAGGAAAGGAAATTAGTTTACAGCTTAAGGAAAGTCTATAGCTTAATTCTTAATTGGCTGTTTGTGATTGGTTGTTCTCAGATTTGAGGGTTTTTTTTTTTAAGATTGATTTATTTATTTTGAGAGAGAGAGAGAGGACGGGGGGGGGGTGAGGGGAGAGGGTGAGTGAGAGAAAGAATATCGAGGAAACTCCCTGCTGAGCACAGAGCCCCATGTGGGGCTCAATCTCATGACCCTGAGATCATTTCCTGAGCTGAAACCAAGAGTCGGACACTCAGCCAACTAAGCCACCCAGGTGCCCTCAGATTTGAATCTTGTGAGCTTGAAGATTTACACGCTTACACTGGGGTCTGCTTACATAGGCCAAAACAACATCAGAGCCACCATAGTCCAATGGCCTCCTTGTTTAATTAACTTAACAGGAGCCACTAGTGCTTATCTATTAAATGCATAAACGAATGAATTCATAAGCAAAGACTTAGCAGAAGGGGCTGTGGAGAATGAAGAAGTCCTGAGCAGAGAGTATAGAGTTGGATCACGCTGAGATTACAGAAGATAATTCCATTTGGACTTTGTGGCAGATAAATCATAGTCCCCACTCCATCCCGCCCAAGCCTGTGTTCGAATCCATGAAACATGTGAATGTGCTGTGTTCCATGTTGAGGGGAAATTAAGGGTGCAGATGGAACTAAGGATGCTAATCAGGTGATATTAAAGTAATATTATTCTGGATTATCCAAACGAGCCCAGTGTAGTCACAAGGGTCCATTAAAGCAACAGAAGAGGTAGAAGAGGAGGTCATAATTGGAGACTGGCATACTGAGCTGCTGGTTATGAAGATGAAAGAAGGGGCCACAAGCCCATGAATGAACAACCTCTGGAAGCTGGAGAAGGCAAGATAATGGGTTCTCCTGGGGAGCTTCTAGATGGAACATCATCCTCCTAAAACTGATTTTAGCCCAGTGAGACCCATTTCAGACTTCTGACTTGCAGAACTGGAAGCTTTCCTCCTTCCTATCAGAGGTGAGTGTGTGATTTCAGACCTGGCCAACTGGAACATTGCATTTGCCTGGTCATAGTTACTACTTAAGATGCGGACAAATATAAGTCAATTAAGGTAAAAGACTTTTCCTGGGACCCTTGGAAGAGAGGCTTATGGGCTTGAACCCTGGAGATGTGGGGAGCCATCTAACCACCATGGAGAGCCAAAAACTGAAGGCCATGTGAGGAGCTCGGAACCAACAGAGGGAGACAGATTGGATCCCGGGATCAAGCTTCTCTTGAATTTCTATGTTACATGAGCCAATAAACTCCTTTCATATATTTTCGTCATAGAGTGTGGGTTCAGCATGCCTAATACTTTTTCATCTTTGAGAAGATCAGTATTAAAGCAGGCCCATTCCCAACACAGCCAGTTATAACTCTGTGTAGACATGTGGTCAGTTTGAATTTATCTAACCATTAGTGTCAAGATTATATCAGCGAGACAGTACCCTGTGACGGAATTTTGCTGTCACAGATCTCACTTCTGTCTTTGTGTTCTCCACATTAGAATACTGCTGAGCATAATGAAATTCCTCTCTTCATCATTTGAAAACATTAGCTAGTAAGAGTTCTAAATATTACCAGGAGGTCATTTTTAAAGCACAGTAAATTTTTTTTTAATGATTTGTCTTCACTAAAAAAATTTGTTTGGTTTTCTTGTGGTTTATCCATATTTAATTAATCTGTTTCTTAAAAACTCACCAACTTGATTTTATACACATTGGCAGTTTTATTAGTTGAGGCCTATTTGTCACTGGGTTATTCCACATCAAAGAGCAAAATTTTCTTTGTGTGGATGCCTCTTAGGAGGCTTCATCTTGGAGGCAAGCCTGCCTTCTGTTCATATGGGGGGATTTGCCAGTTCAAGGGCTTGCCAGGGCCTGGTGGGTCGTGGGCACAGTGGACTGGGTAGGGACCGTGGTTATCAAGAGAGCCCACATTGGCCGGAAGGGGCCCTGCTCTTCAGGGCCAGCTGTTTCCTGCTGCAGAATGGAGACTCCATTGCTCATCTTCTAGTTTTTCAAACATGGCCATAAATCTGTATATTTATGTGCAGCTCCAAAGTTTTATATATAGGAAACAATTTTTTTAAAAGTACTTTATGGGCCAAATAATTCCAAACAAACAATAAAAGTCATGTCCGCAGGCTGCATTGTGTTTGTCCTTCTAGAATACACGGATTCATCCCCTGCTTCAACAGATGGCATAGGCTTCACTTTGATCATTAGTCTAGTTGTGTTCACTGTGCTGGTTCTTCATCATCATGTGTTTCAGGGCGTTAGTAGTCCTGACACGGCCAACACTGTTGAAAACACTAGCACGGGAAACCCACAGTCATGATGGGAAGATACTAGAGGAAACACAATACGAGAAAATGGTCAGAAAAGAGCAGAAGTTACGCACCCCTAGTGGGTGAATTCTTCAGGGGGTAGGCATGGTTCTAAAAAAGAATGAGAGAATCTTTTAACTTGTGAAAAGTCCACGTCCATGTGATCTTCAAAACTAGCAAGAAGAGAAAAGTGATTGACAAAATGGGAAGCATGGTGAGTGCTGGTTGCAGGACTCAACAATAAAATAGATGCTTATCAAGCTAACGCTTTCTCAGAGAAGGCTAACGATGTGTTGACCTTAGGGATTATACATGGTGGAAGTCCCGTAGCTATTTTTGTGGTGAGCTGTTGATATGTCCATGGATCAAGTCCTGTTTGGGTAAGGAAGTAGCAAAAGTATGAATGTTTTAGCCATTATGGAGTTTGCTGTGACATTTGTGGGTATCCTCAGTGAAAAGATTTATTTGCCTCATCTGATTTTCATTATTGATGGAGATGTTCTTTATTTAAAAAATTGTGTTAAAATATATATGATAAACAATTGACCATTTTAACCATTTTTAAGTGTACTGTTCAGTACATTCACATTGTTTTGTGACCAGTATTACCATCTATCACTAGGAAATTCTCATCATATCCAACAGAAACTCTGCACCCATTAAACACTAACTCCCCATTCCCCTCCCACATCCCCTGGCCACCACCATTCTGCTTTCTGTCTGTATGAATATGACTGTTCTGGGTACCTCATATAAGTGGAATCACACATTTTTTTTGTCCTTTTGAAGCTGTTCTTTTTTTACAAAAGAACATTCAGAAATATTTAGAAATATTTAGAAAGAATATTCAGAAATATGTAACATTCAGTTAAATATTTGTTGAATCCCTAGTGTGTGCTAAACTTTGATTTACATGTGAGGATATGATAGTGGTAACAACATAACTGGTCCTTGCTATTTAAGTGAATGACAGGAGAGAGACGGTAAAGCAATAGACATAAAACAAACAGGATAGTTTCATCATAGAATTTGTACTAAATTTGAGAGGTGCCTGTGTGGCTCAATCGGTTGAGCTTCCTGACTCTTAATCTCAGCTCAGATCTTGAGCTTAGGATCATGAGTTTAAGCCCCAAGTTGGGCTCTACTCTGCGTATGGAGCCTACTTGAAAAAAAAAAATGGAATATACTAAATTTGAGATTCCCATGTCCAAGAGAAGGTGTTGAATAGGAGTTGGGTGGTGAGTGAGCCCACATGACATAACTGAAAGTAAAGAATCAGAGTCATTGTCATAGATACAGATGGCATCTAAATCCATGGACTGGCAGAGGTGAGTTAGAGAGAGTGTAAATATATCAAACTGGGAGCCTAGCACAGAGCACCACAGAACTCCAAGATTTAAAAGTTGAGCAGTGAATGGAGGAGAGCTCAAAAAAGACAAAGTAAGAGTGGTCAGTGAGAAGGAAGATAGGTGGGTGTGGTGATTGAAAAGCCTGGAGAAGAGACTGTCTCCAAAAGGGCAGAGTGGTCAGATGAGCACAGGTAGCTGAGAACTGAGCAGGAGGTGGCTGTTGGATTTGGCCTTATGGAGAACACTGGGGAGCAGGTGACCCCAGGGGTGTGAGGCAAGTGGAGATGTCAACCCTGCACAACTCCTGCAAGAGGTCATGCTATAAAGGAAGTCATGGAATAAGAGACACTTCCTGAGAGAGAAGTTATCATTAAGTGGGAGAAGTCCATGCCCCTCTTTCAAGATTCCAAGAGCTTGCCTGTTCGCTCTCTGCTTTGAGGCGACACCTCAGAATTGCCACCTTTGAACTTATTAACAAATCCACTTATGAACCATCCTTGAAACCTAACATACTTGTAAATAAAACAGCATTTCTAAACACTTCTCTGTTATTAAACCTGAAGTTTAAAACATTTTGGCAGTTTTTTTTTCCCTCTGATCAACTTGTAGCAGCCATTTGTGTAGTAGGTCATATTTTAGTGTAGCTAATATTTTAGTGTAGATAAAATGCTGTTTCATGCTCAGGTGGAAACTTCTCCATTTCAAAACAATTTTATGTGGCAGAATTATTCTTTATCATTAATTAAATGGTGCAGATAGACAGATAAGAGAGGAAGAGAAGGGTTGATATCCTCTCAGGTAATTCCAACAAAGGCACAGATATTTGAGGGGAGCCTGGGTGGCTCAGTCAGTTAAGTATCTGCCTTCAGCTCAGGTCATGATCCTGGGGTCCTGGGATCGAGCCCAAAGTTGGGCTCCCTGCTCAGTGGGAAGTCTACTTCTCTCTCTCCCTCAGCTCCTCTCCCCACTCATGCTTTGTTGCTCTCTCTTTCTCTCTCTCTCAATTGCACACGTGCTCTCTCTCTGAAATAAATAAATACAATCTTTGAAAAAAAAAAAGATGCAGATATTTGAGGAACACCGCTGCTGGTGTACTCAAGGCCATTGGTCACCATCCCTTGACAACAAGCTTGGATTATCAGGCTGCTTAGTACGGAAAGCAAGAGCAGTGTAGGTTTTAAAGAGGAACAGATTAAAAAAAAAAAAAAAAAAGACTACCTTTTTGAACAATTTAAAAGAGGAAATCCACAACATCTTGTCCAAAGCTCTCATAGTGCCCAGGAATTAGTGGCTATATGAGATTTAGAGTTTCCCCAAGACCTCCCAATTTTCGTCAATAGTATCAGCTTGGTCAATAAATTTAGGGCAAAAAGTGGTTTAAGAACATGAATAAACTTAAATTTCCTCTCTGAAAATGCTCTATTCCTTCTATCCAGATAAAACCCGAACCATTCAAAAACCCACGCATTTTCCAGCCAAAGCAGAATGGCTGCGGGAGGGAGGGGCCACATTACATCGTCGCAGCTGCTTCATGAGCCACAGAACTTAACTCTCTCCAGATGTAACCCTTCACTCCTTCCCCCTCCTCATAATTTTTGTCTTGAGTAAAACACAACTAAGTGAGTTTTTTTTTTCCTCATGTGAACTCAAAAGCAGGAGACAAGAAATTGCAACTTCAGTGATAAATACTTGGTGGAATATGCTTTTTCTCCTGCCCTTTGGATATACATATAAGGGTGATGGCATTATGATTTCAAAAGGGTACTTAGAGTGGGATAAAAAGGACTAGATTTAAAAAAAAAATACAGTTCTGTGTATCAAAGGAAAATCTCGGTTCTAAACTAAGAAGGACAGTTTATCAGTGACAACTCTTTTAGAGATAATAGTTTAAGGATGAAGAAGTGTGTGTGTGTGTGTGTGTGTGTGTGTGTGTGTGTGTGTGAGTGAGAGAGAGAGAGAGACCCTGGTTAAGCAGCTAAGGCAATACTCTATGTAATGGCTCATTCTGGCTGTGTTAATAGCCTTCATGTTGTTTTCAGAGTTAGTTGTATGAATACAAGCTGTTGTCTTGGTCTGTCTGTGACCAAGTGAGCTCAGGATCCCTCTACTCCACCATCTTCCCTGACTCTGCAGGTGGTGGTAACAGGATGACTTCAGGAAAAATCCCTCTCAAATAAATAAATAAAATCTTTGGAAAAATAAAACCAGACCCCCAAACTTAGGACTTACAAATTACCAAGCACAAAATGGGCCCAAATTTTATATGGAAAGCTATTTATGGGCACAATCCAAAAGGCTGGATGCCCATATTCCAAGCCTAGGGTGAGGAATCCAATAGCATATCTGTGTATGATCAAGAGAATATCATTTTAATTAATTGACATGTTCTTAGCTTGAATGCAAAATGCAAAAATGTCATGTGTCTGCTTGTGGTATTTATGTATATATGTTTACTTGACTGGAAGAGGGTATGAAGTTCAAAGAATTTTTAATATTTCACGTGCAACTTCAGCTTCATAATAACACTGTCATTATAAAAGCAGACTGTAGTGAAGTCTGGAGATGACAACACTTCAAAGAATTGCAGGGTTGTTAACATCCTAGTTACCTTGTTATAGTCCCATCGATATATACCTATGACACTTGCCTGTATACATTTTAAAATGCTCGGTGCACATATAATACATATATAGATACATTATATATGTGTATATATATATATGATCACATACCCAAGAGTTTATTATTCTTAAATCATGACATGTAGCCTAAGAGGTATTGTTCGCTTTTCTGCCTGGGAACCTTCCTCTTGTATATGTGAGGGAGAATCATCCTTTGGTTATCTCAAGACCTGGCATATGACTGGCCAGGGGATAGGGTGGTGGAGCAGAAGGTTAAGGTGGAAGATCTTCCCTGCTCCCAGGCCACCACGGGCCCCACTTACTGCAGGGAACTCCTGGACATGGACCCCTCAGTGGATACTACTCCCTGCATACGAGCTAATGTGGAAGTAAGGTGTCAGGGCATGTCACACTTCCTTTTATTTGCCCTGCACCTTTATCCTCTACGGGAACTGCACAGCATACTGTTTAAGAGTGGGCTTTGGATTCAGGTCCCTGCAAGCTTGTCTTTCTCTCAGATGAGCTACTTATTACATATATCATTTCTCTTGAGTCTATGGGTTGACAAGAGTCAGGTAATCTACACTGGGCTTGGGGGCAGGTGGTGCTGCTCCAGGTGTCTGTCATCCTCCTCCTGGGAGAAGGAGGTTAACCCTGGCATGTCCCCTTCGTGATGACGAGGCAGCTACTGGACAGCAAGCTTTATTATACCTGCATCTTTTCACGCCCCTGCAAGCTTCCCATTGGCTAACAATTCCCTGGCCAAAGCATGTCATGTGGCCAAACTCAGAATCATGGTAGAGAAGGATAGGCAGCCTTTTGATGGGAGGGACTGCAAAGCCAACCTGGCAAAGGGCATTGATGTGGGGAAGCGTGAAGAATTAGGGCCATTCATACAGTCTGCTATCGAAGGATGGGTCAAATTCCACAGAAATGGGATTCCCAAATGGCACTGCAACATAGGAGGGAAAGAAGTTAGAAACTTCATGCTAAACTTTACTTTCCTATTGTCCTTGGGCAGAGCACCCAGGAGATGATGTTCTTTGTAGGGGACTCCTGTTTCTCCTTGCTCCCCTGTCCTCAGTTTTGTCACTCTACAAAGCTTCCCTTTTCTAATCCCCATGCTGCAGGTCTCAGTCTGTCTTGAAGGAAACGCCACTTCTCCCTCACCAGAGCTCCACGTGGTGTCCATCCCTGCCCACAACACGACGTGTCTGCCTGTCTGAGCATCCAGGCTTGCAGAATGTTCCTTAGGAGACTTTACAGCACGTTCTGCTCTCCCAGTGCAGCTCCCTTCAAGGATTTTCCCACCAGTATGCATTACAGATTCTCCTCTGTACACACACATATTCTCTCTGTCTCTCCTACACAGACACACACACTCATATGTCACATACATACCTTCCAACACCTATGGATGAAAACTAATTCTTGAAGAGAATGTAACACTTAAAGGGAAAATATGGTGTCTTCTGTATACCCCTATCTTCTACCCAGCCCAAAGGAAATGCCCGCTGGCCCCACGATGTCTTCACATTACAGCACTGGGTAAATTCACATCATTACCTTTCCTTGACCCATGGTTCAAATCAAAAGAACCCCAGTCTTCCTTGCTGTTTGTCCAGCAGGGGAGTGAGTTATGAGAGATTCGTTCTTCCAAGTGTACACATGGCATCTTGATTTAAAAATAAAGTATAACATTTCAACATCACAGAACCTGAATTACATAGGAACAGACGTTGATGCTGATGTAGTTAACAGACCTCCTAGGTTGAGGATTAAACTGGAGTTCTATTTGCCAGGGGTTAATCCTTCATTACCTCTGGTTTCCAAAAGATGGAAACAAAACATCAGATTTGTCTTCTATGCAATGAGGTCACTAGACAGCGATGGTTTGTGGCCTTGGCAGGACATTATATGAGCTTGCATTTCCCTAAAATGAAACTGGAAATGTCTAGATATTTTGATATGACAAATTAAATTTATTCCGCCGTGTGGCTTCTAACCAGTAGCTTTTTAGTGTGAGGAGAACTATTTAAAGCACACTGTTCTCAAACTCTGAAGTCCCTGTGGCTTTGGGAGTCAGCTTCAATCTTTGTGAATGTTCTAAAGAATGAGTTTCACTCTCTATATAAATAAAAGTTCTATCTAACTTTTTTGGTGTTGAAGGATGTTGAGAATGTCTCCTCATTCACATGAATCTAAAGAGAGTTTGCACAGCAGAAGAGGACAGGAGTTCTGTGGTTCTCATCTGGACTCTGTAACTAGGTGGAGGGCTCAGCTCCATACGTTCATACCCAGAAGCCCTTATTATTTTTAATAATAATAAATTCTGGGAGAATTTCAAATTAAAATGAAATTTAGAATTTAAAATAAGTTCTGGGAGAATTTGTTCTTTTTAACTTCATCTTTTTAAAGATTATTTATTTATTTGAGAGAGTGAGTGAGAAAGCGTGATTGGGGATGGGCAGAGGGAGAGAGTGAAGTAGACTCGCTGCTGAGCAGGGATCCTGAGATCAGGACCCAATGTAAAGTCAGATGTTTAACCAACTGGGCTAATTTTAAAGGGATCATGGAGGCATGAAAAACCATTTAACTGTTACTTAAATATTTCCTTCTCCATTCTCTGCAGAGAATAAGTAGGTTCTCTTAATTTGGCCGTGGCTTTTGGAGTTAGGCAAACCTGGGTTTGAATCTCAGTTCTGCCACCAGCTATGGTATAGACCATCAAACTACTCACTGCATCTAGACCTCAACTTATCCAGAAAGCAGGAATAATCCTCTTATCTTCCTCGTATGGTGGTTGTGGGAACAGAATGAAAAATGTGTGGAAGGTACTTAGCAGAGGGTTTGACACAGAGGGCAAGCTTAATGCATTTCCATTGTTATTACTTAAAAAAAAAAAAGATTTTATTTATTTATTTGAGAGAGAGGCGGAGAGAGAGAGAGAGCACAAGCAGGGGGAGAAGCAGAAGGGGAAGGAGAGGGAGAAGAAGATTCCCTGCTGAGCATGGAGCCCAGTGTGCGGCTCAGTCCCAGGACCCAGACATCATGACCTGAGCCAAAGGCAGACGCTTAACTGGCTGAGTCACCCAGGTGCCCTTCCATTGTTATTACCGTTAGTATTCCATCCCAAATCCTTCCTACTTCCACTTTGTCCTCATAATAGTCCTTCAGGGACTTCCAGTCAGATAACATCCCCCAGATGTTCTTTTCTCCAGAGTAGCCATCCTCTTCGTGTTGCATGCTTGAGCCTTGTCCTATCCTTGCAGCTTTTCTCAATGATGAAATCCCATCAGGTCAGCTGATGCCTGCAGCTTGCCAGCTTGGACAGACTCCCAAAGCTGAGTGTGGGGTGAGCGTGGGTGGTGGGCAAAGGAGAATCTCCAGTACCCAACATTTACACTGATGGAGATTCCCTGATAAGCACTGGGAAGGAAGATGGTGAGAAGAGCAGAGAGGTGCAGCAGAAAGAAGAGACTGGCTCTGCTCAGTGGGCTCTGATTTTAGCCCATTGGCCAAACCGTGAGAACATACTTATGTCCATTGTCAGGCACTGAGGGATCCACCTTCTTTCTTTCTTCTTTTATTCCCTCCCTCCCTCCCTCCCTTTCTTTCTTCCTTCCTTCTCTTTTTTGGGGGTAAATTTCCTCCTACCACCAAATATGTGGCTCAGTGACACATGCAGCACGCACCCAGTGAATGCTGGTTATATTTGCTTTATTTTCTCAGTCCTGTCATCCATGGTGGTAGCTCTTTTTCTCAGCTATGAGTCACGGCAGATTTAAGAACTATGTGGACCAGCATGGTTAGGGATCAAACCTTATATCCCCTGGTAGAGGCTTCCCTAGAACTTCCCTAACTCAGTAGCAGCACTCTTTGTTTCTAACCAGCAGGGAATTCAAGTCTCTCATCACAAAGCCCACAGCTATCCACTTAGTCTAGAGAACAAGATGGTTATTTCAAGAGAGGAGGAAAGTGGGGGATGAGGATGTGTGTGCTGGTGATGGTGGTAGAAAATTGCAAAACAGAGCACACTAGTAAATTATATGACATGTACAACCGTTTTAATTTCTAATAGTGCATGAAGGCAGTCAGTGAGAGGGAACATAAATATGTATGCATTTATTAAGTACTTGGTAACACTAACCTATTACCTGTGTGGGTAGAAATCAAAAGACTGATACAAAGACACCCTCTTTAAACACTTGAGGCTATCTCTATTATGTGCTGCATCACCTTGTCAAACTGTCCTCCATGGTAGATATTTTTGAACAGAGGATATTATGATTTGAATTTTGTCCTCCCAAAAAGCCTTGTTGGAGTCCTAACTTCCCTTTATCTGAGATGTACCTGGATTTGGAGATAGGTTCTTTAAAACGAGGTCATTGGGATGGACTCTAAAGACTTCTGGCCTAAAGAAATATGTGACAGTAAATTTCTGCTGTTTTAAGCTACCCATTTTGTGCAACTTTGTTATGGCAACCCTAGGAAGCTAATATAGAAGAGAAACATGGAGTTTTTAATAATTACAAATTCTTATGAATTAAAAATTATTAAATATGCTCTGACCCTAGAACGAATTAAGTGAATAAAAGTTAAGTAAAAAAATTTAAAACCAGGAGGTCCACTGTTACTGCTTAAAAAAAAAAAAATCCACCTACATGTTGGAGAGCACAGCAGTTTGCTGTTAACTTGGTTGTTCCTACAACACAGCGCATAATCAAAATAAGCAACAGCACAGAGATATTAAGAACATCCACACTGTGTCATATCATGGTGTCGATAGAAGCTAAATTCAAGACTTTTTATTGTCAAGAGGCACTAGTACCAAGCTACATTTCATGTGGATTTCGGCCAAAAGTCATAAATAACAGAGAACTTGCTCATAAACAATTCCGAAAGGCAGTGTGTCAGGCAGATGGTATTTTGGGGGTGGGGTCAGGGAGAGTTTAACATGGCCAAGCAGAGTTGTACTTTACACACACTGGCCATTCTACACTTGCTGTTGACTTCAGCATCCCTGGGGGCTTATGGTTTTACTCAGCTTCCAATGGAGTCTAAAGTTGCAATGCTTTAAACGTCTCATGCTAAAGAAATCAATCTTTTCATGTCATTAGAGTTTTGAAGGAGAAAATCTGCAATATTTGGGGCAAAGAGCATCAGACCTTATGGATATCAAGTCAAGGTTTTCATATTTTAGCTCTCCGGGAGGGCGCCAGGGTGCCTTATCCTCTAGGGGTAACCCATGAGTATGGCACAAACTTGTCCGACTCCTAAGGGAATTCCACCTTGTCACAGAATTCTGCCCTGAGTTTAGAAAGTACTGACGCAGTTGAGTTTCCACATATAAAATGGCCGGAAGTTACAAAGATGTCAACAGAATTTGTTGAGAAGATCGAGATTTCACTGTACACATCTACATGCAACTACAAAGCCTTTTACTCCTATAAAAGGCATGCTAAGATGTTTTTTCCTCTCACTGTGAACATGCGCAGGGTTCCAGTGGGGCTAGCCTGGAATAGATCCTTCTGTGTGTGTTTTGGTGGTCTTGCCCCTCTCAGACGAGTTTGTGCTGGGATGGTGCTTTGATGGTCAACTACGATATGACTGTATCCCAGATTGGGTTTTGCATTTTTTTAATCTGGGATACGCAGGTACCCTTGAACCATCACAAGCCTTTAGCTATATCGAGGCTTTGAAGCGTGAGTGACATACAACATGAAGTGAAGGATTCATCCTACTGCTTGCTTTAGGCTATAAAGAAAGCATGGAAATACAGGGTTCTTCTTATTGGGATTCATGATTATTGGCCAGAGAAACAGCAGGTATGTATGTATGTATTTATTTATTTATTTAAAAGATTTTATTTACTTATTTGAGAGAGAGCGAGTGTGCACAAACAGGAGTCGGGGGGTGGGGTGGGGACAGAAGCAGGGAGCCCAAAGCAGGCCCTGATCCCAGGACCCCAAGATCATGACCTGAGCTGAAGGCAGATGCTTCACCAACTGAGCCACTCAGGTGCCTCAGAAGTGACAGGTATTTAAATATCTCATAGGGTATAACCAGTAAATTGCTGTATATTGAATTATTGATAAATATCAGAACTCAAAATTAAATGTGTACAACAAATAAATGAGTTCTAATGAAATACAAATTGAAATATTGCTTGAAAGCAATTACCAAAATATCTTAAAATAACGACAGAATTAGGAAGGAAATTTAGTATATTTAGGTTAATGCAAATTGATCTAGTGTTCAGAAGAAACAATGTTTTTAAGAACTAAAAAATCTTTATATGCTTTGACCAAGCAAAGACATGTTAAGTTCATTCACTGAAGTAACCAAAAGAAACCTCATCTATGGAAATATTCAATTTAATGTTATTCTTAATATGGGAATCTGTGAACAAGTATTCCTGATGGGAGGGGAGATGGTTAAACATTGGGAGATGGTCCACTAACTGAATAAAACTTTGGGTCACTATTATAGTAACTTTGCATGGACACTATTCAATAGGAGGATATAAAAATTCATTACAAAGACCCTGGGACTTTGTAATGAAAGCAGATTACAAAAGTTCATGTTCCCCATGATTACTGTGGACATAGGTATATTCATTCATTTATTCTAGAAATGTTTTAGAGCACTGATTATATAGCAGATATTGGTGCTAAGTGCTGTAGACACAAGGTAAAAAGGTATATTTCCTGCTCTCATTAAGGGTTAGTCCAGCTGAAAGATAGTCATGCAAACAAATGGAAAAGTGTAGTTATTCACAAAATGCCATTGGAGGGCAGGAGGGGCCTTCAAGTTGGCTGAAGACACTGGAAAGCTTCAAAAAGAGATAAGATTTTTATATGGACAAAATTTGAAAGGCAGTGTAGAGAAAAACAATCAGTTGTATAAGGGTGGAGGTATTTGAAGTAACTTAAATTTTTAAAAATATCCTTATTGAGATTTGATCCACATATTATAAAACTCACCCATTTAAAGTCTACAATTCAATATTTTCTTGCTGTGTTCATAGAGTATGCAAGCACCACCACAATCTAAGTTTAGAACATTCTCCTCATCCCAAAGAAATGTTGTATTTTCTCTCTTTCAAATTTCTTCCGTTAAATGTTTTTATAATAATAGAAAATAAAAGCATAAAGACAGAAACTTTTGATCTCTGCCATTGTGGAAAAGCTTTACATTGTGTGCAAAACAAACCACAAGTACATAATCGTGTCTTTATTTTTTCCATTTTATTAGTGACAAGGTAAATAGGTTATGTGACAATCTTCACAGATATCTACACATGTATTTAAATAAGAGAAGAAAAAGAAAGGAGTTGAGTTGAAAGAGTGAGGTTTAAGTGGCAACTAGTTCCTGTTGTTTATTGTATAAAAATCTCCAAGAGTATGAAATTTGATTTGCCCATTTTTTCCACACCTTCAAACCAGATGCAAGGATTTCAGCAGGGATATCTAAAATACACATAGACTCTAACAGAGGCATGGTACAACATGAATTATGAAAGTGATTGGCAATGCTATATGGGAAGGAAATACTCTCAGTGCATTGGTAGAGTGTTCCTCAAGTGGAACGGATGCTCAGGAACTGATGACTGGTGAGTTCACCTGATCTCAGGTGTCCCCCTTCCTCCATTTGCTTTCACATCTGAGGTGGCAGAGGGGACCACTGTTTGCATGATGATCCTCTGTCAAGTGCCTGTAGGTAGCAGTGCCCATCCCTCTTGAGAGGACCAGGACCTTGCTCCTTCTGGGTCCCAGTCTTGTTCTAGCATCTCTACTTTCCTCCAGCTATCTATGCAACCCGGTTCACGGGGTCCTACACTTATGTAGCTCTAGGAGTTCTGAGTTTCTTCACATATGTTAGCTTACAAGGCAATGGGTATGTTTTCCCAGGGACATTTTATGACCCCAAATCCTGAGGAGCTAATCCCTGTTGGCCCAAAGTCAGGCATGATGACAAGAGTTAGGGCATTTCTTGGGAGCAGAGAAACCTATTGGACACTCTTCCAATTATAAATAGACAGCCAGCTCCCTGTAAAACCAATTCTACCTAGAGGATTAACATGGAAGACCCCCAGAGGCTAGTGTGGGACCGTCAAACTCTCTAAGGCACCTGCGGTTCTCACCCACAGTCAGCCATACACGCCGGGAGCCAGACTTCAGTCCTCACACACTTGAAACCGCTACCATGACAGGATTTAATTCACAAGTGGGAAAAATATGAACTGCATCAGAGTATTCTTCCATGTGCCTTGCATTTGGTTTCCAGTGAAGCTCTGCAGCTGTAGCCAAATGGCTTGCCTCCAGGTTAAGGCATGACAGAAAATTTAGTGTCTGTGAGTTTGGCTCATGTTTCAAATAAAGTGTGATTGTTGACATTGGGAATACAAATTTTCCAACTGCATTGTAAACTGAAGGATTTTGGTCTGCTTGCTCTATTATATGTAATATTCAGGATATTAATTTAAAAATAACTAATGCCAGTGTAAACATGCTTTAGATACATAGGTCTATAAAATATTGCACATAAATATAAAATTTGTTCAGCATCTCTTCATAGTAATTTTTCATTATCATAAAAAGGATACAAAATTGAGCAGGTTACATGAATTTGGCTGGTCAAGTTTACTTAAAAAAATGATGACATGATGCACGGTTATGGATTATTTACAAGAGTTTTAAACATCAACTTTTTGTGATGGTTAAATTTTAGATGGTGGGAGAATAGCCTAAATAAAGATTAGTTTCCAACGGTATGTACTATAAAGATTAGCAGTAGAAATGAGTAGTAAAGTTAGAATAGGCAATGGTAGATAAAATTCTTAGGAATTCCTTTTCTGGGTTCATCTCACATCTGCATAACTTTATATTTCTTTCCCATGTAAGCTTCACATGTCCTCCCTGTGTATATAAATTTGAGGTATAGTGGAAAAATAGGTATTTAATCCCAAGCTAAATATTGGTATTGCTTCTTATAGATATTAAGAATAATGTTTACCCATATTGTAAAATTGCTTTTTTATTAATGGACTCTAGAAATTTTACCATTACTTTTAATTACTAGACAGGTTCAGGAATACCTTGAAATTTGTGTATTGCTAATTAAGTCAATAGGATTTTTGTTTCTATAAAAGGAACTATAAATACAACATTTGCAAAGCTAAATGAAGCAGACGTGAGTTCCTGGAAATTGTGAATAAAAGTGATTTCAGTTAGCAGGTGATGTAGTCTTAAGTGAAACTGTCTGTGTTTCTTTAACACTGTCTAAATCCTGAAGAAGCTCTATTAATTTATTTGCACAAGATGGTTATCTTAGAAGGGAATTTAGTGAGTGATTTTGAAAACCAGCTAACCAAATTCTAATGTCCAAATTTTCTAGATGACCAGACTATCCGCCTACAGACATGGAAAATAAATAAATAAATTGTTATCCTCAGTTACAAGATCATCTTTGTCGTTTCAAAAGTACTTTCACAGTACCAACAACATATGCTTGTCTCCCTGAGCCATAACTTCATTAGAAACATATCTTTTCCATAGGGAGGTGTCAAATGTTCTGTTGGATGCAGTAGTGTTGGAAGGTTTGGTCCTAGTTCACCTTCCGAAGTCAATTGTGATTCAGACAGTTCATCTCTGTGGCTTGAGTTGGATTTACCTGGAAAGCAACTTGAGTTCCCATGCCCATTTCAGACATCTGCCAAAGACAGAACAACTAAAGCAAAAAACAACTTCCATGATCGCTAATGGTTTCCACAGTGTTGAGGACAGACGTTGCATCGCCCAGAAGGGTCTCTGGGCTCTGTGGCAGCTTCTCCAAAGTGCAGCATAGAGGAGGTGACATTTCTGGGGTGCTTCCATTTCCTAGGTCACTGGCAGGTACAGGGAAATCTTTATTGAACCCTTGTGTTCCTTCTTTTCCTTGAACAGGACCAGTGTTCGCATGCTTTGAGTTTGGGTTTTTCCTTTTCATGCCTCCGCTGCTTTCTCATCTGTCAGTTGCTCCCTGTCATTCATATCATCTTGGGGGGGTCTTGCTCTGTCAAAGAATCCACACTATAAACCAGAGAAAAGAGAGCTATAAAATCAAATCACTCTGGGAATGGGCTGAACTCCTTATTCTAAGGATTTTCACTTTCTGTGTTTTCTAAGGAAATCAGAACTCTGTGGATATTATCTGTCTGATTCTCCAAATGAGGAGGGGAAAGCAGAGTATTCTTTACTTGCAGAGAAGAATTCATTGAGTAGGGCAGAGTGTTTGGGTCCTTCCTCCTATCACGTTATGGTAGTGGGGTAATGTCCCTGTTTTGTATAATCCACTTGTGGACCTGGCGTTTTTTTCCTGATATTATAGCTGCAAGGCCCAAAGACTTCCTGTCTGCTTTTCTGGATGCTTTTTGGAGCCTGCAGAAGCACTAACTGCTGAAGTGTACTGTAGGCTACCTTGGAATGGAATTTTAGAAAAAGAGAGGAGACGTTTGCCTATCTCTCTGTACTTGTGGAACACATAGCATACAGAGGAAAAGTAGATTGATCATTTCTTTTAATCTCTGAACATCTTAGTGACTTTCCAAAGATCAACCATCAGCTTGAGGAAGAAGTGATTCTACAATCTTCATCCTCCCAGATTTCTATTAGTATTTGGTTTAGAAACCTGGAACATCAGTTCTTACTGTTTCTTACACTGAAGCCAAATTCACTGGGTTTCATTGAGAACTATTGAGTCGTCTTTTTTTTTTTTTTCAGGACTAGTACCATATTCTGTCAATTGCCGTATGTCATAGTATCATTTATGGAAACAAAGATAGTGGAAATAAAAGAATAATATAAGAGTTTCTTTCTAAAGGCAATCTATGCTGTAGACTCTGTAGGCTCAGGATGGCACAAAACAGCTTACAATAATGATCAAGAAAGCCATATTTCACTCACATGGCAAGGTTTTCTCAGTTTACTAAGTAAGCCACGTAACTGTTTTAAAATTAAAATACACTATGATTTTGGGGAACCACAACGAAAGTAGTTAACTCAGATGTGACCAGATTAATTACTCTTATAGTTATGTAATTGTGACACTGTTCTTATTTTGGAACGGAAAGCTCTGTGAAACTGGGTAGTCATATTGGTTTTGGGCCAGAAATTAATGCCTTTTGTAGATTTTTACAATAAATTTCAGTAAAACACATGAAAGAGTACATTAAATCGTCCTAATGGAGTTGGACTAATTGGCAAGAGACAAAAAAACAAGTTCCAGAATATAACATGCACAATCTATTTGGCCTGATAGTGCAATTATCAGTTAATTACTATATTAATCGCATCTGCATAGTGCTTATAGAGAAACATCTCAGAGGATTGCTGATAGGACCATGTCAGTAAAAAAGCTTGAGATCTTGATCCAAGCATACTGGAAAGAGGATCACAGGTCTAAACTAAGAAAGTCTTAACTCTCTCCGTATTTATTTACAAGAAAACTCAAGATAAAAGCGGCATTAAACACTCTTGGTCTTCTTACATGTCAGCTATACATGCATAGTAAGTTTGCCAAAACAAACATGATGCAATTTTCCTGTTATGCCTTTTGGTCTGTTAAAAATTCCCAAATCGTTACTCTGGCATTGTCTTTCTAAATCTCTAGGTGCATCCTTGTAAATCCTCTCAGTGGCTTCTCTAATCAACAAAAAAAAGAAAAGAAATAAACTTACCTTCCATAAAGCTAAGGTTAAGATGGCCAGAACCAATAATCCAAGAAGTATTGCTAGTA
The DNA here is from genome assembly GCF_009829155.1 of Mustela erminea. Taxonomy (NCBI): domain Eukaryota; kingdom Metazoa; phylum Chordata; class Mammalia; order Carnivora; family Mustelidae; genus Mustela; species Mustela erminea. The sequence goes on from NC_045619.1 coordinate 119,702,691, forward strand.
TTATTACCCATAATGGGATTGAGAAGGAAACATTTGGAGTTGCCCAAATAACGGATGTCTTAATCTGAAATGGAAAATAAAGCAAATGAGCTCGAACTCTTGGGTGAAATAAGGCAGTAATTACCACTATAATACTGGGGGGGGGGGCGGTTCGTTCTGAAAATTTCCATGTAATAGTTGAAATCATCTCAGGGGAGATCTGAATGTCTAAAGCACTCAAACATAGAATCTTAAAAACCAGCACATTCTCAGGTCCCCCAGGTTGGATGGAAGATCTAATTACAGACACCTGGTGTGTGTTTGGCTTAGATAAGCCCAGAAACCCTGACATGGAATTGAGGTAGACCAAGACTTAGAACCAATGAGGTGGAAAGGAATGACCTTAAATTGGGCTGGACCTCTTATGGCAGTAATGACTAAACGTAGACCCTCCACAAAGCCAAGTCTGTCCACACACATTTCTCCACAGAACTGAGCTAACCTCATTGAGAGGTGAGTTGAATTGGATCCATCAGACTGCTGAATATGAAAAAAAGTTTAGAAATCACCTAATCTAACCCCCTATTTTCCACATGAGATAAATGAGTCCCAGACAGGCTCAGTGAGCAAAGTGAATGCTAATTGTCCAGATGCATTGGGGCTGACTTCAATCCTAAGTCCACGTTTCAGTTGCTACTAGAACTCATTTTACTTCCCACTGTTGCTAGGGAATTTGGAGGAAAAGGAGAACCTCTCAGCAGACCTGCATGCATCACCTCTCCCTCCCCACATGGGCAGAGCAGCTCTTCTGCCCACGTGCCCTTGGATAGCCAGTCAGCAAAAGAAGTTGTAGACGCCCAGACAAAACCAAGAAGAGCCTAGCCATGATGCTAACACCCTCTGCCAAAGAAGAGAGAAGTAAAAATATTCTTGGATCTAAAATATCCTTCACCAAGGCAAGCCTATCTGGTTTTAAAGAGAAGTAAGCACTGCTCAGTTAAACTAGTCCAAGTTCTCCTTACTTTAAGTATGCTGGTTGGAAGGATCATGGGTTGGGTCCCGACACCTGCTCAGGAGCTCTAGGCCACAGTTCTCTAACCTACCAATCAGGAGATAGTAGAGGCATGGCCAAGGTTGATGGGTCTGGGATGAGTCCTGGAAGGACACATATGGGTGTTTTCGTAGCCTACACTCAAGCATGGGGTCCTGACCATGCTCAGCTCTTTCCTCTGCTTCTTAAATTGGAGCATCCTGCCTCTGTGCTTCTCGGCTTGTCTGGCTTTTCATCGCTCCTTCATCTTGGTCCATTTCCTCTATGCGGCGGACATCCTGATGACTTAATTCACTAAATTCTCCAGCCCCAGATATCATTTACATCCAGACTAAACAAAGGCATCAGGAGTAGAGAGACTGCTAGTCATTCCACATGCACAATGGTGCCAGGGACTTGAATCCCTGTTCTCAGTGAGAAAGAGGCTGGCCTTAATCTGCTCACCTTATCCCTGCCTACTTTGCATGCTAACTCCCGTTGCTGAGCAGTCCCTATTTCATCCAACACATCAGCGGGAAATGCAGCATTCCAAGACCATGCTGCGATGAGCCTCACCCCTCTTGCTGCGGTCTAAAGACAGGACACCTGGTACATGAAGCAATGCACCGCAAGAACTCAAAGCAGTCACGATGCCCCTGGATTCTGTAGCTACGTAACTTATTCCACACTGATCCTTTACGTGTACATGGCTGCATGAGCAAGACAGAGACTGATGACTTCTGAATCACCTTTCTTTATATTCCTTTCCCTTGGTGAATTACATCTAGTACCACCTATGAAAGCAGTGCTCAATCCTCATCGTAAGGTGCTCAGAGAAAGGACATGAAGTGGTCTTTCAAAATGATCCTAATGAAGCAGACTCTTAGAGTTTCAGTAATGAGAATTTCAGAATTTTAGAACCACAAGGGATAGTAGTGATCATGTACTTACCAGCCAGTTACAGTGAGCCAGGAGAGAGGAAATATGGAGCCATGGAAAATTCTAAGGTTTCTTTGCTTTGCCTTTTTTTTTTTGTTTTTTTTTTTTTTAAGGTTTTATTTATTTATTTGACAGAGAGAGAATGTGTATGCACGCAGGCAGAGCAGCAGGCAGGGGAAGCAGCAGACTCCCCACTGAGAACCCTGGGATCCTGACCTGGGCGGAAGGCAGAGTTTTAACCAGCTGAGCCGCCCAGGTGCCCCAATTCTGAAGTTTCTTATAACTGTTTCTTCCCCCTGAGTATACCTCTAAGTGCACTGAGGAAACAACATAGTTTCTGGCAATATTTGGTACATGTACTAGAGATCCCAAAATTTATCAATAGGTAATTTACAGTAACACAAGGAACCATATTCCTGATTTACCTTATTAATACCTTAATTTGCCTCTCATGGTGTCATGTTAAGCATAGGAAGCCATCCCAGTTTTATGGAGAAAGAAAGGCCAGAGGGCCACACACTGTTCTGTTCAATTTGTTAGGTTAGTAAAAAGTAATAGAGCTACCAGTGACTTTGTTGGGTTCCTTTGCCTCTTGGCTAGTATAGGTTTTGATGTTATTATCTAAAAAACTGGTCATTTTGTAGAAACAAGTAGGGAAGGTCACTTACAAAGAGTTAATAATGATATGTGAAGGCTTTTTTTTTTCCCAGCAATGATGGAAAAATATAAGTAAAATATTTAATTGAACAGGATATGCTTATTAGGGTCTCCCGAAGCAGAAAACAGCTTTATAGGTATAATTACAAAATCTATTGGCTTTTTATTTACAGTTACTTCCAAAGTTCCTGACAGCAGTGTCTTAAAAACATTTGAGAGTAGATGATCCCTCCTGTCTTTTCAGTTCCAAAATTCTGAAAATCTCATCACCCAAATGGTCATCAGTCTGCTCCCAGTAACATTATGTTCACTTAAAAAATACCATGTTATTCCCTTTCTCTTGAGTATTTTACAAGTTAAGATTACACATGTCATGTACATTTCCTGTAAGTCATCATATGTAATTAACCAGGAGGAAAGGACAAAGAGTTTTAAAAGAAAGCAAACTGGAAAACTTTCCCCCTGCGCCTGCATTCTGCTTTTCTTGCCTGCTGCCTTTAGGACATCCACTTGGCACTTAAGCAGGCCAAACTTCTCAATCTAAAATGCAAGCAGCTGCAAAGACCTTCCTTGGCCCCTGCTGTTTTCCTAAACTTATCTAGGCTTTGCACCACATAGTCAAGAAGTCACTACGTTGAGGACAGTGGAAATACAGAAAATCAACAACAGTGCCCCAGAGCATTTCTCCGGATTTCCAGTGCAGGGGAGCTAATTGGTTGTTGCTGGAAAGAGATGGATAAAGAATCAAGGGTGACGCATCATTGGAGGAGTCGTATGTGTCTTGGAAAGGCAGGTCTTTCTGAGGACACATTGATCAGGGAGTCATATGACTTATTCATGTGTATAAATGCCAATGGGGCATTTCCTTTATGGGTGGAAACAGATAAAGCCCAACTTTTCCTGAAAGTCAATGCTCTGAATAAATTAGAAACTTAAACTACAAAGGCGAGATTACTAGGGAAAGACACTGGATCACTTTTATAGGGCCAAAGTTTATTTAAATTTGTATTAGAGCTGTGGAAATTACAGAATGGTTTTGGGAACGGTTGCCAAGAAATAAAATGTTGGAAAATGCTAAAACTTTGTTAGTATTTATCTTTGTCTTGCAGCTCATTTCGATAAGCCCACAAGAAACTTAGGTACCCACTGGATAACTAATAGGGAGAAAAACAGGTCTTAATTTTCAGTTTCTTATGACAAAACACTGATTTAGTGTAATAATTTTTCATTCATTTTAAATAAGATTTATTAAATACCCCATGTTCTCTGAAGCTCTGTAGATATGATCATCAGCTCTAAGTTGAAACATTCTGTAACCCTGCTCTAGATCAGTGCGAGCCAATAGAAATATAATGTAACCCACATGTGTAATTTTAAGAATTTTCAGTAGCCACACTAAAAAAGAGGAGAGGTTAATTTTAATAATATATTTAGCCCTAAATATCAAAACTATTATTTCAATATGCAATTGATACCAAAATATCCCCTAAACATTTTAAACTCTGCCCATTTTTAAAATGAAGTCTCCAAAATTTTTATATGTATTTTATATGTGCAGCACATAACAACAAACTAGATTTTCAGTGGTTAAAGGGAAATGTAGTCTCACAGAAAAAAACACAGCTGCATTTAATGGACAAACACCTTACACAGCAACAGTTTTTAGGTTTACATTTAAATGAGTTAAAGTAAAACTACTAGTTCATGCTCACCGTGGCCACCTCTCAGGTACTCACTAACCTCATGTGGCTGATTGCCACCACACTGGACTGCACAGCTCTAGAACATTTTGTATAATCTCACACAATGTTGTATTCGCCCATTTACCTAAGTCCCTCTTTATAAGAGTCATTCCTTAAGAAGGTGGTCCCAAGGCAGAAGGTAGGGTATACTGAGAACTAAAGTTTCCTTGAGAATATGGGCAAGCGATTACAAATATCCACTGTTTTAAGAAAGAAGGGTAAGGTTGACTAACTGAAGTAAGTACTTAAAATTTAGGGAGAAAAACTCAAGTGTGTGCCAACTAATCAATAAACTGTTCCAGTTTATTTTCATGTATCAAGAACCTATAGCTATTTAAAGAAATGGCATAGAATTTTAACAATTCACTTATAATTATCTGCAACTTTAGGAAGTGAGATTCATAAATTTTAAGTGGTTCAGATTTTCTTAAAGTGATGCTAAGTAGGGAACATTTAATCTTACTTTCATCATGTCATAAATCTTGTTGTTCTTCATTATGGTTGAAAGACTATAAATAAATTTTTAATATGCCTACATTTTATCATTGACATTTATGATATGTTTTTGTATATTTTGACAAAATACTAAGGTAGGAAGAGAAAGCTCCCTTGTATTTGCAACTGTAATTAATGTTGACATCTGACAAAATCTTGTATAAACATACTTCATAGGGGTCACAGGAATGTTTTAAATGAATATACCAAGATACCCTACCTACAGTGCCATTTAGAACAAAATAATATCATGAGGTGGACCAGCTGGATGCAAATTTTAACAACATTTAAATAACCCCTGTGAGATAAGCGGTTTGAACTCCAAACAGTTGTTTAATATAGTAATTCCATTTTAAGGTTCTGAAGTTGTGCTAACAAATGAAATGGATTCACAGTTTTTGTATGAGGTTTTCAATAAGGATTCTCATGTACTCTTCTAATAACTACTGTTGGAGTTATACTAGACAATAATATTCCCTCCTAGGTGTCAATTATGGAATTTAGCTTTAGTGGGACAACATATAAATGCCAATGTTTGTTGCTAAGCAAAGAAAGTGTTCAAGTAACTGAATCCTGTTTTTACTGCTGTGCTGTAATGATTGAGCATTCAATCATAGCCCTTTGCATCAGACCACCTTTCCCTTATCTCTGAACACAGCAAGGGTCATGTTTCAAGAGTTCCTTACAAACACAGACATGGGGCAGGCAGTGATAGGGGGCGCTCTTTCCTTCAATGTGTGAAGCTCACATGGGGCTCCAGAAATGGTTGAATCATGACCATGTTGACAAAGGAATACAAACTAATTATCCCATGCAAGGGCGTAGGAAAACAAGTCTCCTTACAAAAGAAGTATCTGAGAAGGTCTCCCCTTTGGCAGAGTATGGATAGGAGCTGTTATGGTTCAACCTAGTCCAACTGATAGAGCACCTGAAAGCAATTCCCTTTTGCTGCATTCTTTTCCAGATAAAAATGACCTTTGAGAAGAACTCACTTAAAAAAAAAAAAAAAAAAAGTCAGCCAGCTCAGAGCACAGTCCTCTCAAACCAAGCCACAGGAAAATCATTTCCCTGCAGCACAGAGCAAACTATCCACCAGCCAGATCTCCACTCTGTCAGGTATTGGGAGACCCGACAGCACCTTCATTCCTAAATGTTTTTCCAATAACCTTACCATAAATGATGTGGTAAATCATCCACCTCAGATAATAGGGCTTTTAAAAAATACAGTGACAAGGGTGGTGGGGATGGGGGAAGAACATGTATCAGATGATTTTGTGGATCTTTTTGAGAGGAGTTGAGAGCAGCAGGCTGTCACCTGTGGCCAGTACAGAAAGACCCAACACTGTTGACGGGATTGGCTGTAACATATGTTTCTGGTATGGAACACATGCTCTGAGAAAACAAAGGGACCCAGATTTATCTCCCTGAGAGAGACAAGCCTTTGAACCTCTTTGGATGAACATTCTATATTAAAACCCAAAGCCTCTGTCTTCTAGGTTGAACGTAAATCCAAACTATAGCAGACATCTTGTGAGGGAAAGAAAGTTGAGATAAATGAAGAAAGATGTGGCCGTGCTTACTTTAAAATGCCACCAAAATTTATGAAAATATTTAGACATTTCCAGGCTGGGCTTCTTTCACTTAACTAGGGAGGGTGAGACATTTTGGGAGGGTTACTATTACTGAGACTTGAGGTGTACCTTGTTCCAGGTATAATGCAGGGCTTCAGAGACATCATTTTACTAACCTTCTCAACAATGCTTTCAGGTGAATGTAATAGCCTGAGGGAGGTACAGTGATTCCCTGAAGATTTCCTAATCAGAGAGGGTGGAGCCAGGATGAAGCCCAAGAGAATGTGTGTGTGTGTGTTTAGTAATATAATCCCATTTTTGTTATTTTTTATTTTTCAAATTTGATTTTCAAAAATCTTCTTAATTTACCCGTATAGTATATTCTTAGTTTCAGAGGTAGAGTTTAGCGACTCATTAGTTGATTATAACACCTAGTGCTCATTCCATCAAGTGGCCTCCTTCATGCCCATCACCCACTTATCTCATCCCCTGCCCCTCTTCCCTCTAGCAACCCTCAGTTTGTTTCTGAAACACGTTTGAAATGTGGGTCTTGCTCTGTGTTGCCTGGCCCTGTGCTAGAGAGTCCTAGTGCTTTTATTTAATTTTTAATTTTTTTAAAAAAGATTTTATTTATTTGACAGACAGAGATCACAAGGAGGCAGAGAGGCAGGCAGAGAGAGAGAGGGAGGAAGCAGGCTCCCTGCTGAGCAGAGAGCCCGATCTGGGGCTCAATCCCAGGACCCTGAGATCATGATCTGAGCCGAAGGCAGAGGGTTTAACACACTGAGCCACCCAGGCGCCCCTTGATTTTTAATTTTTTAAGTAAGTTCCATACCTGGGGTGAAGCCCAACACAGGGCTTGAACTCACAACCCTGAGATCAAGACCTGAGCTGAGATCAACGGTCTGACGCTTAACCAACTGAGCCACCCAGGCGCCCCTCTCAGTACTTTTATTTTATTTATTTATTTGCATTTTATACTTTCAATAGATGCTGAAAAAGCATTTGACAAAGTACAACATCCTTTCTTGATCAAAACTCTTCAAAATGTAGGGATAGAGGGTACATACCTCAATATCATCAAAGCCATCTATGAAAAACCCACAGGAAATATCATTCTCAATGGGGAAAAACAAAGCTTTTCCTCTAAGTTCAGGAACATGGCGGGGCTGTCCACTATCACCACTGCTATTCAACGTAGTACTAGAAGTCCTAGCCTCTCAGTGTTTATAAAGCACAGTGCCAGGGTTGTACCTGATAGACATCCTCAATCCTGATAGTTGCAGTGAGGTCTTAGCATATATGTATTTAAAGTTGCGTGAGTGATGATGCTTTGGATACTCAGGGTTGAAAATCACTAATCAAAGGATTCATCTAATTTAAATTGCTAGAAGTAGACTAGGCTAGAAAGGTTAAATTTTATAACTACATTTTAAGACCTAGGCTGATAAGATGTCATGACAGCATCAACTTATATACCTCACCAAGCAGTGCTTCTCAGACTGAACTGTGGACCTGATGCCCTGATGATTGTAATAAAATGCAGGTTGACTCAGCAGGTCTGGAGTGAGGCTTGTTTCTGAATTTCTGATGATTTCCTAGGTGATGCAGAGGCTGTTATCTGCAAATTGCACTGCGAGTAACCAGGGTTCAAGTCAGGGTTGTATCCAGGGAAGGACCCAGAGGTGAAGATTTAAATCTTACTATTTTTCCCAGAACTCTGGCTGTGATCATCTTCATTGTAAACTCAGGGTTTGGGTGACTATGCCTGCTCATCCTCTGTCCCCTGTGTCTGCATTCCCTCTCTGTGGCCCTGCCATCTGCTGAGGATGACAGCAGTTGTATTGTGATAGAGACCCCCATCAGTAAAGTTTAATAGCCCCAATTTAAAAATAACATTTCAAGACAATAGAGCAAATCAACGAAACTAGGAGCTGGTTCTTTGAAAGAACAGACACATGAAAAAGTGCTCCATATCACTCGGCATCAGGGAAATACAAATCAAAACCACAATGAGATATCACCTCACACCAGTCAGAATGGCTAAAATCAACAAGTCAGGAAATGACAGATGCTGGCGAGGATGCGGAGAAAGGGGAACCCTCCTCCACAGTTGGTGGGAATGCAAGCTGGTGCAGCCACTCTGGAAAACAGCATGGAGGTTCCTCAAAATGTTGAAAATAGAACTGCCCTATGACCCAGCAATTGCACTATTGGGTATTTACCCTAAAGATACAAACGTAGTGGTCCAAAGGGACACGTGCACCCGAATGTTTATAGCAGCAATGTCCACAATAGCCAAACTATGGAAAGAACCTAGATGTCCATCAACAGATGAATGGATCAAGAAGATGTGGTATATATACACAATGGAATACTATGCAGCCATCAAAAGAAATGAAATCTTGCCATTTGCGACAACATGGATGGAACTAGAGCGTATCATGCTTAGCGAAATAAGTCAAGCAGAGAAAGACAACTATCATATGATCTCCCTGATATGAGGAAGTGGTGATGCAACATGGGGGCTTAAGTGGGTAGGAGAAGAATCAATGAAACAAGATGGGATTGGGAGGGAGACATAAGTGACTCTTAATCTTACAAAACAAACTGAGGGTTGCTGGGGGGAGGGGGGTTGGGAGAAGGGGGGTGGGGTTATGGACATTGGGGAGGGTATGTGCTTTGGTGAGTGCTGTGAAGTGTGTAAACCTGGCGATTCACAGACCTGTACCCCTGGGGATAAAAATACATGTTTATTTTTAAAAAATTTTTTTTAAATTAATTAATTAATTAAAAAAAATAACATTTCATTCAAATGAAGCACATATTGTACTCTTTTTTTTTTCCACCTGAAAATTCTAGTTCTTTGCATGGAATGGAAAGATGACTAGGGTCATCCGGTTGTCCCTAAGGAGGAGATTCCCCCCACCCCCAACCCCACCTCACTCCTCATGCTGTCTTTAAAATTAAACAATCAGGACAATTGCATTATAATCATTGCTATCTGGACTTCTTCCAAATAAAATCGCTTGCTTAAAAAGTAGTTGGGGCAGCAGCTCTTCCTGCCCACGGGTCCTGTCCCCGTGCTTTAATAAACCACCATTTTGCACCAAAGATGTCTCAAGAATTCTTTCTTGGTCATCGGCTCCTGACCTCAGCCCACCGAACCTCACCTAGGTTCTAGAACCTCATCATATGGTGTCCCAACGTGGGGCTGTGAGTCCTTACATTTGGACTCTGAGTTTCAGTGCAAAATTGGTGAGTACTTTCTCTTTCCTTTTCCTTTAGTCTCATTTCAGGGGCTTTTCAAGGAGTGTGGTCTTATTGGAACACTTGCATGTCAGTTGCTCAGGCTGTAATCCTCTAGCTCGTGGCTGCTCTGGGAGGAGAGTATCTGTTTTTTGGCTGTAAGTTAGTACCCTGGCCGGAATGGAAATAAGACCCAGAAACTTGATACCCTCTCTTTATTCCTGTTCTTACATAAAGTTGTCTCTCTTGGGCACGGGACAGCCACCTAAGTCACCAGGACGGCTGCCAATCTTAAGACTCCTGTGTGAGGTTTCCTCCTGATAGATCTAATGTGATCCCCTCCACATCCCTGGTCTAGCCACTTCTGGCCAAGAGACCTCCACTGGGAGCCGACTGAAACCAGTACCCGATTGAATTAAAACGCAACCGGGGACCGTTTCCTGGGGAAGTTGGCTGCAAGGACCACATACATGTGTTGGAATGTTGCATAGATCATGATGGATTTCAGTCTTTACTGTTTCTTGTCAGTGTCTTCTACAAACTGCTTATACATTTGAAAAATAACCGAATAAACGAGAACCTTATATCCTTTTTTTAAAAAAAAAAAGTAGTATTGGTCCTGTCCTGTGATTTTTTTGAGTAGAAATTAATAAGTAAATTGAATAAATAAATATAACTATCAGTTTAAAAATTTGATCAAACAATACTAAGTCATTTCCAGATGTAGATAAGAAAATAGTGATCCAGAGAAGGTAACTTTCCTCAAGTCAATATAATAAGCACTTAAACATAGCACAAGATGAATGGTGATTTAAAAAATAAGTATTTAATGAAATTATTGTGCCTCTATATTTTTCAGATACTCACTGCTATGCTTCCCTCTGGGAGTTTTGCTGGTTGATCTTTATAAGGCATCTTCTTAACTTTGAAGGACACCAGGGATGCAAGAGAATAGGGATCATTTTTTCTCTGAAATTAGAAATATTTATTTCAATGTATTCCATGCAAATATTTTTAAAATTACACAGGAAGGAACATTTAAAAAAGTTATAGGAAGCCATACAGTGGTTTTCAGTGTTTTCCATTTCCAAAGCAAAATGTCATTTTCCTTCTTTCTTCTTTTCTCTCTTTTAAAAAAATTTTCCCTATCCAATGATCTATCATACATCCAAATACCCTTTGAGGCATCCATCCCACTGTCCATCCAACTGCCCATCCAGTTATTCATCCTCTTCTCAGTTCTAAAAAGAATTTGTCTTACTAACAAAAGACTTGGTACAATGAACATTAGAATAAAAACAGAAAGTCAGAGTCCTAGAAAGGGGCAAACACAAGGATTAATATAGTTGCTGCTAGTGAAGAACGAAGGGGAGATAGAATGGGTTATAAAATTCTTAGTATTTGATAAAGGGAAATATTTTAGGAGAGAGACTGATACTAAATTATAAAGAAATTTATCACATTTCATCTTGTACAGAAGACCCAGAGAAGGCTTAGTCTCAGCACTGTTAGGATTTGGGGGTTGGATGGGGGACTGTCCTGAGCATTGTAGGATGTGTAGTAGTATCTCTAGTCTGTACCCACTAGATGTCAGCTCTACCCCACCTCTACCCCATACCTCTACCCACAACTCCACCCCAGCTGTGACAACCAAAAATGTCTCTAATTATTGTCAGTGTCCTCCATGGAGCAAAATCCCCTTGGTTAAGAACCACTGACTTAAAGCCATAGAATTTTTGATAAAACTTTGCAGCAAAAAAATTTTTTGTTTAATTGGTTCTTATATAAACTGTTGATTAAAGTCAAAGGAAAATATTTAAGACTCAGTCAAGGAAGGCCGTTTTGAGAACATAAATTTTTGTGGTTCCCCACCATTTAACTTAAGACAGTGATTAAAGCTATCTAGTCTTGGGCTGTAGCTGGCTCATAATGGCTCTTAAGAGAAGACTTAAAATTTCAGGAATTTTGAGTATCAGTTGCCAAACAGAGCCATTATTAAACTTCTATATATGTAACTTTCAGAAAATTATATTTTTAAAAAGGCAAAACACATTCAAAACCCAGTATTTATTAAATATTTTGTTGTATTTTACTAGTACCTATGCTTTTCATAGTCTGTTGTATCTGGAAGGGGAAATACTATATGATGGTGTGCTAGTGCCTCTCTTCCCAACTCCAGATTTGGTGACGTCATGCTGGCAGCTCAAAATCGGCCATGGTGGGAATATTTACACCATAGGAATTAGCAAATACTACACAGCAAATGCTATACACTGGAGCTTTCCTCCCTCCCACAGAGCAGTTTATTAAACATTCACCACCACTTCACCATTTATAATCCAATGTTGGTTTCCTTAGGCCAATCCATCAAGTTGGACTGTATAATTTTGTTTACATTTTTTTTTACAAAGTTTTTTTTTTCCTGTGACTGAATTTTTTTCTCCCGTCAATAAATCCCATTTACTCTAGATGATAAGGACAGGCCAGAGTACGTAAAACGTTTAAATACTTCAAGTCACTGTATCTTTGGCTTTTTCCTTCTTTCTACCCTAACATTCTAAGATAAGTAATTTTATTCATTTGGAAAAATTATTTTTTGGTTATTATTCTTTGGATGTTCTCTTGTCTCCTAGCTTTTCCATTTTTAACTGAAAGTTGAAGTGTTTTTTATTTTTTATTTATTTATCTTAAATTTTATTTTTAAAAGATTTTATTTGTTTATTTGACAGACAGATCACAAGTAGGCAGAGAGGCAGGCATAGAGAGAGGAGGAAGCAGGCTCCCCGCTGAGCAGAGAGCCCGATGTGGGGCTCAATCCCAGGACCCTGGGATCACGACGGGAGCCGAAGGCAGAGGCTTTAGCCCACAGAGCCACCCAGGCACCCCTGAAATGTTTTTTAAAATGTGGAAAAACTTTGCTCATAATCTCTGGCATGTATTTGGTGATTTAAACCAATTTTCTCTACCATCCTGGCTGGTAGGCACAGAAGGAACATGACTAAATTCTGGTCATGAGATTCTGCATCACAATTATATACTCACATGTATGTCTATGCTCCCCAAACTCCAATGAACAAGTTTTCACTAGTCTCCAGGTTCAATTAAAAAAATTGATAGAAAATAATTGTCTTGCTCTCGAAGCTGTATCTTTGAGGAACAAATCAGAGGAGACCTCCGTCTCTGTCTCAACTCTAGATGGGAAGTTTTGTCCTGCCTGATTCTGCATTTATGAATATGAAAGTTTCTTAATGAGTAAAAGGTGGGATTTGAACTCTAGAATGTAGAACATGGAGAAACATATTTCTGAGGGGATTTCTATTCACCTCCTTCCTTTACCCCCTCTGCTCTTGGCCACAGTTTGATTTTCCTTTATGCTTTACTTTATCACCAATCCTTAGTATCCTTTCCAGTGGTTCACAACACCTTGGGTTTTGCTGAGCTTCAGAAACAACTGGCATCAGGGTCAGGGATTCTGATTCAGAAAGATGAGGAAGAAACTATATTTGTCCTACATTGTTAGCAATTTTGATCTTGTTGTTTAACTTATTATTTGTCTCTACTACTTTTCTCCTGAACAAGGTTATATAGAAATGGAGGGTATAAACCATGGGATATAGTGTTTATATCTTCCACAGCACCTTGAACAGCATCAACCCTGGCCGACTGATCATGTAAATGGACAGTGAATGAACCTTCCCACCCCACATAACATCCATTTGATAGCACCTTATAGAAGGTTTAGTTCTTTCAATGGTTGAATTGGACTCCCTCCGCTATCAACTATATTAGAAAATTCCAAAAGTTCTAAGAGAGGTAGTGACATAAAATGGCGGCTGTGGTTCATGAATATGGGCTGTTGACCTGCCCCTCCACTATTTGATTCAGTGATGCAAACTGACACAGTCTGGGGCCGGAACAAATTAAGGTGGTAGGCAAAGAGCCTGCAAACAATACATCTCATAGATGGAACTACTCTTTATTTTAAATTATTCCCCAAAACCAAGGTTTCTTTCATCCTCTTCAGTAGGAAAATGCATTTATTTTTTTTCATTTTCTAGATGCTCTGGTGCTCCAAAGAATGGGGGACATAAGCAGTTAGGCTATGGTCAGCTGGGGTGGCCCCAAAGATACGCTAGTCTTGTGACGGCAGGTCAAAGGCATGGCACAGGTAAGTATTTAATTCATGAACGACAGTTATGAGCACAGTCATATTATTGATTCCACTTTCAAAGTTGAATGCTTTCAGCCAGGGTCTTCACATAACAACTGCACTTTTCTTAGGTTTAAAAGAAATCTCCTCTTCCATATAGCAATCTACTCATGTAATAGCAATCACTGCCATACTGCAGGCAATTTAGGTTTGAGAAAGCAGCTGGCGTTAATATCCCTTGACAATATCTTGTACCTTCAGCCAGCCCCAGCTAGTTACCAATCCTCAGAAAATGCTCTGCTCCTCTGTCACTGCTGCATGATTTTGACCATGGTTTGCAGCTCACTAGCTGCTTCTATTCTGCACTTTTGCATAATGATTTGCTTATGATCTTGGTACTAATAAAAATCCTTTAGCTGGTAACAAGTGGAGAGTGAGGCTTTTGAATTGGTTAAATACATGGTGTGGCTGGTAACATCTTGAGCCCTTCCACTCTGACCTTTCCACTGTTTAATTCCTTTTCAAGAATTCTTTTTGACCACATAGGCCATGTTTAAGTACTCAACATTTGCCAGAAACAAAGCCTTATATGATGACAAAACCCAAGCAATTACTGGTAAAATCTTACACTGTGAAGGATTGTTTCCAGCAACAATCACAGGACAGGGTATCATTTAGGACTAATCTAAATAAAATCTGTTTCTGACCAGTTTGCATGTTCACCAAGTGGACAGAAACAAACATAATGCAGCAAATCATGTCATGCAAGAATTGTAAACTTTCTAGTTTGGAGTAGGAAGGCAGAAAATGTTTACCTCCTTCTGGATTGCATGACAAAACCATTAAAGACCTCCAGTATGTAGTATATTCTTAGAGCAGGAGAGTCAGGGAGGGAGTGAGGGAAAGAGATTGCAGTAAGGAAGGCACTCTTCTTTGGCACTCAGATTTCAAGACTGGAATAAGCAGAAACTGGGCATGTGGAAATGTGGGCGATGGCGGTGCATAAATGCTGGTGACTTGAGCCACTCTTTCTCATTTTGGTTTCGGCTCAGGTCATGATCTGACGTGGGTCATTAAGCCCCATGTCAGGCTCTGTGCTCTGCAGGGAGTCTGCTAGAGATTCTCTTTCTCCTTCTTCCCCTCTCCCTGCTCTCTCTCAAAGAAGTTAATAATCTTTAAAGAAAATAAAGTAATCACATTTCCCTTGACTGTGGGGTCATAATGATTTCAGTTCTTCACCAAAAAGTTATTCTCCCTTATTTTAGTAGGATGTGATGCCCAAAGTAATAAAAGGAATGTATGGTTATCATTGAAGACTGTATGGGCTTGGGAATTCAGTGAGACTGCTCTCCTCAACTCCTCAACTCTGAGATAGGAAGTAACAACCTGAAAGCAGAGTAACCATGAGCAAATTGATGGAAAGGAAGTGTTACTTGAAGAGGTGCCCGGTGCATAGTTGGCACTCCATGGTATTTGTTTAGTGAATGAATAAATAATGGTTTAACTAAAAAAAAAAAAAAAAAAAAACCCAAATCACATAAATTGTGTACTGCACTTATCTCTGGTACAGGCATTTAAAACTGGGGGTTATTTTGCCCCCAAGGGGACATTGTCAATGTCTGGAGACAGTTTTGATAGTGCCAGCTGGGGTGTGGGTTGCATCTAGTGGGTGGGGGGCCAGAGATACTGCTAAACATCCTATAAAGCACTTCCTATAAAGCATTTTATAATCCTATAATGATAGGTCCCCCATAATAAAGAATGATCTGATTTAAAATAGTATGCTGAGATTAAGAAACCCCACTTTTGGTTAAAGAGAAAAAAACTTCACAACCACCATTTCAAAAATACCTTTAAATTTCTCTGTATTTATTTTAGAAACAAAACTAAGATTTGTGAGACTACAGAAGTATTTTGAATCCCAGAAAACATGAAAATCCAGAGCTATTAAATTCTGTATTTATTAGTTAGACTGAAAAGCATTTTACCATTTGATTTTCTACAGTGCAGTGAGCCAGATGAATTTTTTAGTAGTTAAAATATGAGCAAGAATGCATAGATTTGGTAGGGTTTTTAATTTAGCTTATTGTCCCCTCTCTAAATCCTTTCTAAACAACAAGATCACAACATATCACTTAAATAATATCACTTAAATAAACAGCTCTTCCCAAATGGAAAAATTAATTTGTTTAGTATAAAAAATCTTAAAACTTTAAAATGCACACCGTCCACAGAATTATCTGTGGCAGCGTGAGATGCCACAGTACAGATATCCTGAGGCAGCCAAGAATTTACTTATCACACTTATGTGGAATATCACTGAGATGTGTCCTTGCTGGAGCCCAGGCTGTGGGAATATCCCTTTTTCCTTCTTCATTGATTTCTATTTTGACCCTTTTGGGCATATAGCTTTCACTATGCACTTGTACTCACCATCATTCTGCTAATATTTACTAAAGAACTACTATGTACTGGGTGCTGGGTAGAAAGTGGTGAGCTAAATAGATTTATTTGAAGCTAAGTTGGTGTCTAAACGTCTTAGAGACTCAGGATATTTACATTGTCTTCACCTAAAAGATGAAGGATTATTACTCAGCCAAAAAGAAGAAGGAAGTCCTGACTTTTGTGACAACACAGATGGATGAGAAGGGCATTACACTAAGTAAAATAAGTCAGAAAAAGACAAATACTGTATGACATCACTTAACATGTGGAATCTAAAGAAACAGAACTTAGGAATAGAGTAGATCAGGTTGTTGGTTGCCAGAGGCTGGGGGTGGGATGGGATTGGGGAGATGCTGGTCAAAGGGTACAAACTTCCATATACAAGATGAGTGAGTTCTGGGTATCTAATATATAATTAAAAATACCATATTGGATTCTTGAGAGCTGTTAAGAGAGTAGATCTTTAAAGTTATCACCTTCCCTACACACACACACACACAAAGGTAATTACATGAGGGGATGGAGGTGTGAACTAACTTCAGTGCAGTGGCCATTCCAAAACATATCCATGTGTCCAATCATCATGCTATAGCCTTAAACTTCATACGTTATATGTCAACAATGTCTCAATAAAGCTGGAAAGAAAATGTCTTCACCTGATGGGAAAGATGACCAGCTGATATTAGCTGAACATCTCCATAGACGTGTCTTAACAATTTTAAAAATTAAAAACATTAAAATATGTTTAAAATTTTAATAAAAATGTTAAGTTAAAAAATTAAAATTAAGTCTAAAATTTTTAAATGAAAAAATTCAGAATGTTTTAAATTTAAAAATTAAAACATTTAAAAATCCCTTTTTGGAAAACTTCCTGCCAAGCTTTTAAGGAGAGGTTCCCTTGCAAGTATGTGTTATTACCTGGAGGAAGGTCTTAGCCCATAACCGTGATCTGACTTTTAGGACGGCGCTTTCTCCTCCTTCTAGCCTCCCCACTGCACAGGAGATCTGTAAGCACTCGATATTTGTACAATTCTGCAACAAAGCAAAACAAATAAAACAAAATAACAGCAGTGGTGGCCAATCAGTGTCTTTAAATTGTAGAGGAAAATCAACATTCAGTTTATCTGCACTGCATTTTCTCAGAAGTCAGCACCTCATTCATAAATCATTCATTTAAATGACAAACAATTACACAGAAACAACCAAGAGAAAACACAGTTTGGTAGTAATGATGCATCAGTTTTACTGGTGGTGTAGAGATAAAATGGAACGTGAAATACCATACAAGATTTAAGCTTTTTTCTTTCCTAAGGACTTGAAACAACCCTCCTGCAGCAGTGATTAGATTGTTCTGTTTCAATTTCATTACTCAGAACGTGGGAAGACATTTCTTATAGACACAACACCTGACCCTGGACTAAGCAAGTCCTGAAAAGGCTTCAGAGGAAGCTCACTGTATCTATATTATCTCCAAGGCCAAGTGTTCTCAACCCATTTTTTCTAAAACATTCTTCTCTTTCAATTACTTCTTGGTGATAAAACAGAATCTTCTTCAAGTTCCATCCATTAAGCTGTTTTTAACCTAGTTCCTAGTTTTGCCAACTTACAGTGGGTAACTTTTACTCTATGAAATGCATGTTCCAGGGATGTATTTGTTATGATGACATTCTACCTGTCAAATCGTATTTTCCAATTAGATCCAGTATTTGGATCCAATTTATTTCAATTTATTTATTTCATTGAACCCTTCTCGTCCATTTTCTGTGTACCTAGGTACAGGATGGTACTTCTTGAATTGTACTCTGTCACTGATTTGAATTTCTTGAGTGGGCTATGCTTTATTTATTTCTCATGTCTCCAGCACTGGGCTCTGGCCTATTGATGCTCAGTAAACGTTAGTTTATTGAACAGTGTGAGGAGGATTTAATGGAGGCATTTCACTTCAAAATTGCTAAACCACAGAGTAACTTGAGGGACATATTGCCATGAAAATCTTTTCCAAGAACCTCCAAATTCTCTAAAAGCAAAGCAATCAGGAAGGCATATCTGATAAATTCCAGGGAGGTCAGACTTCGACATGCTGCTTCCAAATTCAGGTGAGAGCTGTTCTTGTTCTACTAGGGATTGGGGCACTGAGGTGTTTGGAGTTTTGTGCCTCCGGCAGGAGCAGAAATCCTGGAGGCACTGCAGTCCATGTCCCCTGTGAGGACCCTCATGTTTACCTACATGTCATTACTGACATGCTGTGTATCTCCAGGGCCACCCTCTGCAGGCAAAGGAGGCAAGTGAGAAGGAGGTGATTCTTAGAAGCCCCCCTGGAGCTGTTGGTCCTGGTGAGCTAGCTCTGTTGGAGGATTCTGGGGAAAGATGAATCTTGAAGGGTGAGAAAGAGTGACCTAGCAGTCTAGACAGACAGGGGCAAGACCAGTGCGAGTTCAGAAAAGTGGAGAAAAGGGTACTCGGGGCCAGGGTGGACAGATGGAAATGAGAGGAATGAGAGAAAGTCTAGGTGGTAAAGAATGTTCCTATTGGAGTCAAGGAGTTTAGATTCTATTCAGAAGGTCCCGTTTAAGCAAGGGCTATGATGGGGTTTGAGTTTTAGGGGCAGGTGTTATGGGAGGCAATAATAGGGAGAAGAGAGTGGGAAGCAAGGAGGGTGACAAGGACTTGTTACAAGAGTTCAAGGGAGAGGGGAGGAGGCCTTGAACTAGGTATGGGAACAGAGAAGGGGAAGATGAAGTTTGGGGAAATTCAGGAAGTAGAATAGGAGTTGGTGACAAATTGGAAATTGGGATGAAGGATAGGGAGGACTGGAGGGAGCCCTTTTGGCTTGGGGAACTGAGTGGCTGGGCACTGACATTACTGAGATCGGGAATTCTAGAGGAAAAGCACATTCTGGGGGTCATGGAGATAGAGTTCTAGACATGTTGGGGCTCAGGTGGCTATCAGGCATCCAGATGAACATAGATGCTGAGCCCCTCAGGTCTAGAGTGCAGTAGGGATGGCTAAGATGGCAGGAGGCCTGTAGGCATGGCTGTAGTTCATGACCATGCAGAAAACATTTCCCTGAAGGAGCTAAGTCGGTGGCAGAGGGGAGAGACCCGAGGTTGGTATCCTGAGGTACAGGGACATCTGAGGCTGGGCAGAGTAGAAGCCCACAAACAATTCTAAGAAGATACAGGCCAGCAGACTGGAAGAGAACCAGGGGAGAGTGTTTTGTGGGAGGCCAAGGGACAGGACAGTTTCAGGAAGCGGTTAATAGTATCATAGGCTGAAGAAGGTTTGAAAGATAAGGTTTCTGTAAGCTGAGGAGGGAAGGGACAAGAAGAAAGCCTGGCAAGAGGAGATGGTATGGTCATTGTAAGAGCAGCAGGGGCCTGAGATGAGAAAGACAAGGACGTTTTTGGGCGGAGGAGAAATGTATTTCAGTGTGGCAGATATGAATTTTTCTTATGCAAATTGGAAATTATGATCCCAGCACAGGATGTTGGCACTTTGCACTTTCAAATTCCTAATCAGAAATGGGATTCAGTAAGTTGTTTTTAACTAAACAAAAACCGTAGGAGGTCTTATTGAACTTTTGATTTTAGAATAAACTTTGTATAATCACTTTCTATCCAGAACTGTTTTGACTTGAGGACATAGGGAGGCATATGATTTGCAATTTTTGAACCAATAAAAGACAAAAGAGAATAAAGCACGAATTAACAAAGTCAGAAATGGAAATCAAGAATTGCTTTGCTTTCATCTGCAAGTAATAAGTTTCTGTGATACTCAGGAATTAAAAATAATCTTACATTAAAAACCTTCAATGAGAAAGAATGGGTCGGAAAAAAACCTGACCCTAGAACTGAAGTGCGTATAATTTTCTTCCTTTCTTTCTTTCTTTCTTTCTTTCTTTCTTTCTTTCTTTCTTTCTTTCTTTTTTTTTAAGATTTTATTTATTTGACAGAGATCACAAGTAGACAGAGAGGCAGGTGGGGGGGGGGGAGGCGGGGCGGGCGGGGCAGGAAGCAGGCTCCCTGCTGAGCAGACAGCCTGATGCAGGGCTTGATCCCAGGACCCTGGGATCATGACCTGAGCTGAAGGCAGATGCTTTAACCCACTGACCCACTCAGGTACCCCAGAAGTACATATAATTTTCAAAAGAATTTTAGTTACTGATCATCTCTCCTGCCTCAGTGTACTCATGAGACTTAGACTAAAGCGGGAATCGAAAAACATAAGTAAACCCTGATTTTCTAAATTGTTGGTTCCTATATAGGTTTGGACACTGGTTCTCCAGAGGGCTTTCACATTGATACTGCATACTGCATATTAGAATTCTATAGATGCCTATCATTGTTTTCTTTTTTCAAAATTTATTAAATTTTTTTGTTGAAGTATAATTGACACATAATATTACATTAGTTTCAGTTGTATGACATAATGATTTGATATTTGTATATATTGTGAGATGATTGTTACAGTAAGTCTAGTTACTATCCAACACCACAAATTTATAGTTTTTTTTTATGATCTTGAAGAGCTTTTAAGATCTGCTTTCTTAACACCCATTGAATACACAATACAGGATTGTTAAGTGTAGTACCATTCTGTAGGCCACATCCCCGGGACTTAAATCATTGTTTTCCATTCTATTGTTTCTCTTGGAAACTTTCTTTAAACAATAATATGTGGGATTTTATTAATTTATCCTAAACTGAATAAATTATCCTAAATGAATTCATCCTAAACTAAGAGTACTCTTAGGTTTTGAAAGACATTACCATGCCATAAAAATTTATAGGGACTTGAACCAAAATCTGCCCTCTGCCATAGGTTTTTGCCAGGTAACTTTAGGTACTTCTATTATAATAAACATTCCTCTCTTGACGTAAGTTTAATTGAATAAGTTAGACTTGCTCAATGTACGTTTCTGTCCATTTCCTTGTTTGAAACTTCTTATGAATGTTAGAACATATTCAAGACACATTAAAATAAAACATTTTAGCCTCTTTCTTTTTTTTTTTTTTTTTTTTTTAATTTTAGCCTCTTTTAAGTGTGGAGTTTGGTGGTATTAACATTCACCTTGGGATGAGTAAGAGAATCAAATTGAAAATACTGACTCTTAAGTACTCTCCACAGTTTTGCAAAGGTTTGACTAAGCTCAGGATAGATCTGCCACAGTCTCCCGTGCTAAGACTATGCAGGGTTTGGGCCCAGGAAATCAGAAGACCCCAGGCTCATCTTTTCTGAATCAGCGGAGGAGTCTGAGATGCAAGGACACGTGGGACCACCACCCACCCCAACCCGAACCTCCTGGCCCAGCTCTTTCCATACTCTTAGCGCTCAGTGTTTGGGAATGGGCTCACAGCAGGAGCTCTGTGTTCTGCAAATGCTACTGCATGCCATGTTTTAGGTTTTTAGCATTATTTTTTTAAAAAAGATTTTATTTATTTATTTGACAGAGAGAGATCACAAGTAGGCAGAGAGGCAGGCAGAGAGGGAGAAGCAGGCTCCCTGCTGAGCAGAGAGCCTGACCTGGGGCTCGATCCCAAGACCCAGGTCATGAGATCATGACCTGAGCTGAAGGCAGAGGCTTAACCCACTGAGCCACCCAGGCGCCTAGCATTATTTTTCTACTGTGGCCTGTGTGGCAGATTTAGAAGAGTGAAAACACTATAATGCAAATACACCTTTGTCCACAGGGAAGAGTCCCTTGTTTTCAGGGCCCACATTTCCTGTTGTCAAAACATGGCAGGCAGATCTGAGCATTGAATGAGATGGAGAAACAATAGTTGAAGTTCAAGTCTTCTGTGTTTGGGATTTCTGTCCAATCCAGTCTTTCCTCTCTGATTTGCACACACTGGGATAACTCACCAGAATTTTTGCAGGGCTCTGTCTGTGGGGCTCTGGCATTTGCACATCTCTCTTTCTGACAAGATGAGGGATGGTCGAATTTCGCAGAAAGGCACTCAGCTCGGGGGTGTCCTCTGGGGAGGCAGCGGGCTGCAAAGAGAAAGCAAGAGATTCCTTGTCACCTTTTCATTAGCCTTGAACTCCAGGCATTTTTTTCCCCTCACAGGACTAGGAGTCACAAGAGAAACTGGACCCGTCCTGATTTACCAGAAGTGTGTTCAACCACAAAATGAAATAGATGGGCAGGAATAAGCCTTCCCATTCTCCAATCATAGGAGCTCCTGAAGGATGGGGAATGCATTCCTGGAAAGTTTATCTTGTAAGCATGAGATTTTAAGCAGAAGTGATTCCCTCAGAAGGAAGTGACTTTTCAAGCATGGGTCATTATTTTCCTGTTACTTTTCTCTCATCATATATCAGTGCTGGTGAAACGCAGGAACATTCTGTGTGGTGGGACAGATCCTCAGGTGGCAGGAAAGTGAGGTGCTGGCCATAGGGAAAGAGAGGTAGTCAAGGACCCAACATCAGTATGTCTGGCCCCACACTCCTGAAATTATAAGAAATGCTCCCTCAGGAATGGATCGAATTCTAATAAAAATGAGTTTTCCGAAGCATGCCACATGAACATTATGCTGTAAGGGAGCTTGTTTAGAGCCCGGAGTTTGTTTTGTGAGTGTTCTAGAACTCAATGATTTTATCTCAGACTCCATGCTTAGTACATCTGATAGCTGAATAAATATTTTGAAAGTGCCAATAAATCACACATAATATTTCATTAAAATTCTTCATTTAAGACTGACTGAATATACAATCTTAATTTCCTGTCCCTGCCCCAAGTCCCCCCCACACATGTTCTTTTAAATGGTTTCTCTTTGTAACCCCAGGAGCAGAGTGTGTGTGTGTGCGTGTGTGCGTGTGCGTGTGTGTGTGTGTGTGTGTATGTGTAGTTTTTCCTTTGAGATTTTCATGTTTCATTTCTTTTTTATTGTTCACTGGAAGATATGTTATAGAGTTAACTCTGCATGTAACCAACCTGCAGGGAAAAGGTGCTGGAAGGACATTCGGAATGTTCCTTTATTCCTGTAGTGGTAGCAGTAATAGTAAAATAATAGCCCAAAGAGAAGACAGCTCCGCAGCTTCCTATGTGGTGACGTCAGATGCAGCTTGTGGATGGGTGAAGACCGCGTTTGTGGGTGCCCCCGGTATATCATCATTTACAAATACTTATGGGCAGCCTCTCAGTAACACACAGGACTTATTCTGAGCCAGAGAATGAACATATTACACAGCAGGGGTTGATAAAACATGCTTCTCTCTTTCAGTAATATTGTTTTGCAGATAGAGGAATGTCCCTCCCAAACACCACACTGAGGAAGTCTTCAAATAGCTTACCAACTAGTTTTTGAAAGTGGCATTCCAGAAATTATTTCAAAATATAGAGCAAAACAAGACAAAATAAAACCCCAAAAGCAAAAATGAACAAAAAGCTAAAAACAAGGAAGAAGTTATCCAAGAAATGTAAACAACAGTTACAACCTGTTTTTTAGATGAACTCTGGGAGCCTGTTTCACAATTGATTGTGAACCCGCAGGTCATATTTTTCCTGAATCTGAAACCTTAGAGGTGAGGGCCTCTTAGCACCACATTAGGCAGGCGTTCAGTTCAGAAAACAGTTTGCTAAGTGCTCTGAGAAGCTGGTGGTAAACACTCAACTATCTTGTTTAGAACAAATAAGAAAATTACTCTTTTCTGCAATAAGGAAGAAATTATTAGTAAATATGGTTCTTTCCCCAGCTGCTACTCAGATTTTGACTTCAACAGGAGTTTTCTATTTGCATGAACTCTTCACAAAACTCTTTACTCTGGGATAGGTTTAAATTTATGAGCTAAAGGGATACTGTCTAGCTGGAATGTGCAATACTGTTGGAAAGAAAATAGTTGGGTGCAATCAGATTAAGGGCTTTTTGAATCCAAACAAACACAACATGTACTATCTTCTTATTTGTGATTTCTCTTTGGGTTTCAGGTATGCCTAATACACAAAAGATGGTGGACTTTCCCTCATGTAATCCTTTGTCTATAATTAAATTGAAGTAGAGACAAACCTAGGAGTTTAGTCTACCATGTAATTTTCTTTAAGGCATAAATGTTAAGGATTTGTAAGGAGAGAAAAAAAAATAGATTTTTCTTAACGTCCTGAAAAAAGAATAGTTCATCCCATTGGTGATTTTGAAGCTTTTCTTAGTTGTTGGACATATGTTTTTATATTCTAAAATTTACAGGAGAACCTGAAGACCCTCTTAGGGAGAAGTTAAGGCAAAGAGAAATGGACCCTGGAGAGTGTATTCCGTTTGGTGGCTAAAGATTGGACCTATAGGTACTGTTAAAAATAAAAGATGAATGATTGTCCTCTATTGGGGGCACATGAAAGAGACAGAGAGACGGAGACAGAGAGAGAACGTAAGTGGATTGGGAGCTGTAACAAGTTTCTGCATTCGGAATTAATAAGGAGCAATAAGTAAATGGAGGCAGTTATGAAGGAAAAAAATTCTCTCGAGAGTAAGACAAAATGATGCAAATTTGCCAAGCCAAGCTACAGTCTGTGTGCTCACCGATTAAAACAAAACAAAACAAAAACAAAAAACCCCAAAAACTAGTTGCAGGGCTTGGCGGATGATCCTTGTGTTTCTGCTTCCATGTTTGTGCTATCTGGTTGTAATTTGGGATTCCTGTGAGAATGGTCTTGTTCAAGGCAGTTGGAACCTCCAGCCTTCCATGGCTCCAGAGCCCGTTCTTTGTGCAACACTGGCTTTCTCCCTTGTTACCGTTGCCCTCATCTAACCTCTGCCACATCATGTGGACCTCGGGCTCCTGAGCGGGGGGCCCAGAACATGGTCCTGTGATCCTAGCGCAGGTTGAAGCCAACACCTCGCTTGTCCTACCCTTCTGGCTACAGTGTGACATCCCACAGCCCTTTCTCCCTCTTTTTCTCACCCTTGGCTGTTCATGATGAAACCTTGCCAGCTTAAAAAAGTCCTTTACTCTTTATGTAGCTTGGGTTCCTCAATAGCGTCGGCTTTTTCAACTACATCTTATCTAGAGATCACAGCCTGTCTGGAGGACTCTCCAAACCCCAGGATAAAGTCCACCCAAATAAGATAATGGATAGTTGGAAGTCATTATTTTACGGCCTTGAGAATGGTTTAAGAAATACTTTATTCAACTCTAAAATTTTATTTCAAGAAGGATCTGGAATGAATTAGATTTAATGGATTGGCCCGAATGCTGCAGACAGTTGACTATTTCACAATGTTTTAGATGGCAGGATGTGCTGAAATTGCCACATTAAAATCCTCTATCTCTGAAGCCCTGAGGCAGAACCTTCATGGCCCTCTACTTATGTCCCTGTGTTCAGAGAAGGCAGAGAAATGAACTTGATGAAGTGAAATCATCATGGGAGGAACAGAAAACTGAAGACGGCAGCTGTTTCACTGGGAAGCAAAAGGGAAAGCAGAAGGGAATGTCCCCAAGGCAGTGTCCCACCCTCTGGGCACCAAGAGGGGCCACGCATCTCACTCACTTTTCCTGAACCCTG
Organism: Mustela erminea; assembly: GCF_009829155.1. Taxonomy (NCBI): domain Eukaryota; kingdom Metazoa; phylum Chordata; class Mammalia; order Carnivora; family Mustelidae; genus Mustela; species Mustela erminea. The sequence goes on from NC_045619.1 coordinate 119,728,444, forward strand.
TCACCCATGCATGCTCCTGTTTGCCTTCATACTTGGGTAACAAAGCAGGCTTAGTGAATCCCCACAAGCCTGGTATGAAGCAAGTACTAAAAAACCTCAAAACTGACAGACTTCTAGTGGCATCTCAGTGTGTCCCCAGTTTAGTCACTGATGTTTTGTATTTGGGCAGCAAGTGAGGTACGTGTGGGTGACAACTTTTGCCCAGGGCCTCCTATGATCACAGTGGTAGCTTTCAAAGGGAGTCTGCTCTTCAAACCTTGGGGACATGAGGGTCACTTGGTGGGGTAACTCAGCTGTACCAGTCAGTGTTATACAAGAAAAAGTGTATCCCATTCAGGCCTTATCCGATTTGGAGGCTTATGTGAGGAGAGTCCAGTTTGGAATGCATGTTCAATTTATAGATGGGTTGTATTTCAGAAGGTTTGAGGCTAGATGTTTGGCACTCAGAATGCATTTCTCTTTAGAGACAATCTTTTAAATGGTGGCTCAGTTTTCAGGCCAACCCACAAAAACCCTACTTTATCTACAATATGGCTTTGATGAGTACAACTATGTATTTATAATAAAAAGTAAAGCCAAGAGGTTGCTATCTGAGTAATTTAAAAAAAATGGGAAAAAAAATCCACATTGTGTTAAATACATTAGTTCTATTAAATGCTAATAGGTTTAATTACCAGACATGAGAAATTATTTTGAGATGTTGTGGAGACCCTGCAGTGGGGGAAGGGGTCCAGGATATTTCAAAGGTTTTAAAGTTGGTGGCATTGGTTCCTTGGAGCAGATGGTCTAGAAAATGCTTCTGAGGAAATCTGGACAGTTGCTTTTTCATCAGCACGTTTGCTTAGACAATTTGGGAGCTGCAATGAAGCAGTAAAGGAGGGAGCCACTTTCAGTGGTTAAGTGGGGGAAAAAATGAGAATATATACAGGAGGCGAAGTGGACAAAAAGGTGTATGTGACCTGCAGAGAAAGCATTTTGCTGAGGGAAAATGAGTTGAGTGGCTAGAGAGGCAAACCTGGTAGGGAACTTGGAAATCCTCCAGAGGATACTTGGGAAAGCTGAGGTGGGATTTTTCTCTCTGACAGGATCACAGCTGGCCTGGGATATTCTGGTGGCTTGTCCAGTGGGCACTAGAGCATCCTCAGGAAGGGCTTGTAGACCTTCTCACAGATGCAGATGTTTCAAGAGGCACTCACTAATTATTCTTTTTAAAGAAATTGTAGAACCAAATCGTAAGTAATTTTTTCTTAGTGGGTAAGTTAGACTGAATGATAGGATTTACTTTTTTTTTTTAAGAGTTTACTTATTTATTAGAGAGAGAGAGAGAAAAAATGAACGGTGGGGAGGGAGAAGAAGAAGCAGACTCTCTACTGAGCAGGGAGCCTGATGCAGGACTTGATCCCAGGACCCTGAGATTATGACCCAAGCTGAAGACAGACACTCAGCCAACTGAGTCACCTGGTACCTGACTAGGATTTAATTTTTACCTATATGAATGTGTTTTGCCACCTTATTCCTTTTATTAAATCTACCCTTTTTTTCTCTGCTTCTTAAAGAACTAAGTTAAAAAAAAAACTACAGATGTTTATCTTCAAATACCTATATTTTAAAAAACTATACTTACCTTTAAATATCTATATTTAAAAGAACAGTAATTAGCTTTGATGCAAGAATCTGAAATTGATACCTAGGTTAAAAAAAATTTCCCTGGGGCACCTGGGTGGCTCAGTGGGTTAAGCCTCTGCCTTTGGCTTGGGTCGTGATCTCAGGCTCTTGGGATCAAGCCCCGCATCAGGCTCTCTGCTCAGCAGGGAGCCTGCTTCCCCCTCTCTCTCTGCCTCCCTCTCTGCCTACTTGTGATCTCTCTCTGTCAAATAAATAAAATATTTTTTAAAAATTCCCAGACCTATTCCATTGAAGATAACTAGATGTAATAAATAATTTGTTCTTTACTAATTTCTAATTCATATTTAAGACAGAGAATAGACTGTTTAGCTTTTATATTATCTAGGAATAAATAAATTTGCCAGGTAAGTTTATAGGGACTTCACCAATAAATTACTTATTATCTTAAGAAGAAAATAATGTTCAAGTACTCTCAATTTGTTGGTAGCTGATTATATAAAATATACTGATAATTAATTAAAAAATCTATTTATTGATAAAAAAGCTTTTTTAGAATCTCTGGGTTATACACACTAAATACAAGTGAAAGTACTCAGAGGACCTGAAAGTAAAAACATTTCAAGTTTTTCATTATTCTGAATTTCAAGCATTCTTACCATTTGTCATTTTGGGAGCTATTCCTTCATATTGTAATCAAATCATCTTATAATCAATTTCCACAAACTGACAGTTTTATAGAAGAAGCATAATTAAGTTGCATTTTAAAAATTACTAGCCTTAGGGGCGCCTGGGTGGCTCAGTCAGTTAAGCATCTGCCTTCAGCTCAGGGTCCTGGGATAGAGTCCTGCGTCAGGTTCCCTGCTCAGCAGGGAGTCTGCCTCTCTCACTCCCTCTGCTCCTCCCCCTGCTCATGCTCTCTTTCTCTCTCTCAAATAAAATCTTAAAAACAATTACTAGCCTTAGATTTTTAATCAAAGTTTATACTTCAAAGAGTATCTGGGTGCTGTCACCACCCCATTTGCATGAATCTGTCAACATTTAAGGCAAGTTATCTGTTGGTATCATTCCAGTCAGTGTAAATGATTGTTGAACTGCAACACAGAAAAAGAATTTACAACCAACATGGCCCATATCACATAAGTTACATAATATATATGAACATATATAAATAATGTCAGATATAAAGCAAACATTACACTCCGGAGTTTAGAGACCTTCCCCAGGTGTCTGTGTTTCAAGGATCACCACTGAAGTAGAGAATCCATAAGGGACGTGTAAAAGGTTTAATTTCTTCAATGTTATACATTCCATTTGAAGATGTTATTTTATTTTTTAAAGATTTTATTTATTTATTTGAAAGAGAGACAGAAGGACCATGAGTAGGGGGAGGGGCAGAGGGAGAGAAAGAGAAGCAGACTCCCTTCTGAGTCGGGTGGAGCCGGACCTGGGGCTCCATGCCAAGACCCTGGGATCAAGACCCTGAGCCAAAGTCAGATGTCTACCTGCCTAAGCCACCCAGGAACCCCAGAAGATGTTATTTTATAATAAGCTACTGTCCTTGTAAGTTCTTAAAATCATCTCAATGAAGAACTGAGAGAGGAAATGAACAAAAAAATTTCCAAGGAGGAAGTCTTTTAAATAAGTTTGTGGAATAGTGACTTATTTATAATTTCTCCATAAAGAAGAAGACCTGTCCTATAAATCCTTTCATACTGAATCCCTTTGTCTTCCTCTCTTGGAATAGAAGGCTTACCGGGTTGAAGAAGAAAGCCTTTCATAACAGTGCCACTGGGTAGAGTAGAGGCAGACCTGCATTCTGAATGGTTGAGTTAGTGTTTCATGAAGTCTGCCCTTTGCTCCATTTTTAATAGAGACTCTGTCTCCCTGAGCTACTGACAATGATTCTTGAAGTTCTTGATTCTTAAAGTTCTCTTTTGAGGATAACATCTGGTTAAACAGGTTATTTTCCCTCATTCAGGTGTAATGTTTTCAAGGGTTTATGCTAATTATGTTCTTTTCTTCCCAGAAGAAACTTAAAGCCAGATTTGGATCTTAATCTGAATGAGATCAGCTGCTTGGACACTTGAGCTCCTGGCTAGTCTGTGACCAGCAAAGCAGCGTGGATGTCAGGTGAGGACTATAGAATGGCAGAATTTTAGGACTCCAGACCCTGCCTCCTACTAGACCCCCAGGTGACTGGATAAGCTTAAGAATCTGAGAAGCACCGCTCTCAGCTTCTCTATAAGCTGCACTAAAGAATGGGGTCCAGAAAGTTCCAGTCTGGGGGTTCTTGGGGCACTGAGATGGCCTTTGGCAAACTATCGCATTTCACCACTTGCTATTGGCAACATCTGGAAAAGCCTACTTGACAAAGATCCTTATATCTTTTGGCAATGTACCAAAAAGACTCTAAAAATAGCATTTTGTACAAATTCTCCAAAACATGACATGTCTATTAATGATTTTGGTTTGGTTGTGCTGCTAGTCAAACCATATGCAAAAGGTATCTATTAAAATAGGTTAAATAAATGACAGGTTACCATGAACAATAAAACCAAGAGAAATTTAAGTTTTCTAGGAGTGACACTTTAAGTTAGGTCTGGCATTTTTTTTTAAGATTTTATTTATTTATTTAAGAGACAGCACATGAGCAGGGGGTTGGGCAGAGGGAGAAGCAGACTCCCTGTGGCCCTGAGCAGGGAGCCTGACACAGGGCTCCATCCCAGAATGGACCTGAGCTGAAGGCAGACACTTAGCTGACTGAGCTACCCAGGTGCCCCAAGGCCTGGCATTTTAACCATAAAACTAAAAGAAAAGGCCATATAGATAATCACCAGAATAACTCATTCTTATAATTACTTTGCTTTAAAAAATATAAGCCATGGGTGTTTTTTGTTTTTTGTTTTTTCCCTTACCATAAAAAAGTAGGCTAGTTAGAAAAAAACAGTTAGACTAGGATCCTACCTTTATATCCTGTGGGTTGATGTCAGGATTTGTTTGACACTGCAGAGGTCCTAGAGTTTGGATATGAAAAATGTAGAGGAGAAATTCGTCCCGGGCAGAGAATGGCCAACCCACCTCCAGAAGGGTGTCACTGATGGTACTTGGTCCAATATTGTGCAGCTACAAGAAAGGAATGCGTAATGGTACAGCGCAAGTCAGGAAGAGGAAATCAAGCTCCATGTACTTCCTACCCATTCTAAAAAGTATTTTGGGTTTTAACACATCTGGGCTATAATGGTGGCAATAGGAAAATACCATCTATATAAGCAAGAGGAGCTCTGAAAGCAAGAGGCGCTGGTGCTCGGAGAAAAAACTTCCTTCTGTGAAGCTCTGAGGGCAGATTTCCTTAGCAAAGACCACATTCACCATGTCTGATCATTGTGATGTTTACCTAAAATTTATATTCATTTAATCGCAGGGCTAGAAATGCAATTTTAATGCTATGCTTTCAAAACCTACTTATTCTTTCTTTGCATTGAAATCTGCCTTTTTCCTGACTACTGACTTGTCAATTGCAACCATATGCAATACACTCTCTTTCACCCTCTGGAAAAATGGTTATCCATCAAATGCCAGAGATGGTCCAGGCTCACCACAGTTCACTTCAAGTGCACATTTCAAAGCTGAGCTCCTTCTGTTTTAATCAGTGACTCTCAAAGAGAGAGAGGCCACCTCTCATAAAGAGATGAGTGTTTTAAACTCATGAAGCCTGTACTCACAGGACAAAAAAACAGCTTGGGAAAGTCACGAAATGTATTTAAATTTATTGTGGTTTTGAAAATTCACTCCAAAGTTAACAGGGAACTTTTTTTTCCCCCACAATTCTGAAAATTATAATGACCAGTAGAACAACTTATAATTTGGTTTTGCCTATTAGGTGGCTCATTTAATTCACTTTATCAAAGCAACATGGCATGCACTGATAACAGTATATTTTGGGGCAGGTCAATAACATGTAGGAAGCACGTGATGATTGCTTTTGTCACCACTGATTACTACCCTAAAATTTTATGATTCATTTATGCTAAGATTAGAAGCAGGGCTTCTCTGAGAATGATTGAATATGTTTGCAAACATTAAAGTTTCACCATTCCTAAGCAGAAACCGGTGCACGCAAGGCCTAATGAATTATTTGACAGCATTTTTTTCTAGCAAGGTTCTTAATCCTAGTAGCCTTGGGGACTATGTTATCCTTTTGCTATCAAGAGAGCTTAGGGCAAAGCTTTGATCCAGGTATGGATGGGGCTTCTGGTTCTGAACCACAGGTTGGGCAGATGACAGAGGTTTTCATGTTGACGCTGTGCAGGAGTTGACACTTCTTTCCCACATATGTACACAGCTCATCAGTTTTAAAATGACTTCATTGTTAACTGTAGAGAATGCTATTCACGTCCCTTGTAGCTTAAGATGAAAGTCACAGTCAGGATTACTAGGTCAGTGGAATGAGTTATGCAGGAAGGGGATAGAGAGCAGTAAATAAGAAGGGATCTCAAACAGAAGATGGCTTTTTCATAAGCTGCTGGTTTGCTTCTGGAAAATATTTTACTAATCAACTGACTATTTCAAATCTCAGAATAAGTTATTCATGTGTGTGTGATATGTGTGTGTTTGATACAATAGCAAATAATTCATAAAATTTTCTCTCTCTGGTACCTTCCGGTTGGTGACCTTCAGTTTAAAGAGCTGGGTAGATTTTAAGGATATTTGAAAATGTAGGAAGAAGCAAAATAAAGTCCAGAGAGCTAGTCATTTTTATGCTTAGGCTGTCCAAACGTTAAAAAAAGGAGATGTAAGGAACATCTGAAAGAGATAAGTAACAAGATAAAATATTCTCGTTCTATAACGGCTCTCACTAAAAAGCAAGTGACTCATACTGTACCCCCTCCCCGCACTGCACAAATCCAAGGTATATAAAGCTCAGATCTCAGGTCGGTGTCTTAAAGTGCTATAAAGAGTTAATTGGTAAAAAGCGTAAGACTAAATTCCTAACACAACTTTAAGATAGGTAAAACCTACCTCATAAATATGTTCCACCAGTGGTCCAACTCCTTCCTCTTTGCGGGGCTCCTCTTCTGGTTCCCAGTTATGAATGGGCAGAACAATCTGCGGAGGGTGGGATACTCTGAAACATGGAATGTTTTGTTAATTGCTGGTGATGACACAGGTGAAAAATGCTTCGCTAGTGTACAGTACACTAACAGCTATGAGTTTTATATATATATACATATATATATATACAATATACTTGAGCAGATATTGCCTATATGGAAAAAGGTATTGAAAGTGATGTTCAGCAAAATAACTAAAGGAATAGTAAAGGATCTGAAACATCTACAGGGATGCTTTTAATGCCTGGTCTCTAGCTCAGAGATAGACTCTTTTATCCTATCTCCTCTCTTGAGCACTAGGGAGCTCTCTTGGGACAGAGAGCTTCCCTGAGTTGAGATAGATAATTTAACATATGGACATATAAATGCATATATCTATCTATAGGTCCTCTGTAAGTGTAAGTGTGTGTGTGTGTGTGTGTGTGTGTGTGTGTGTGTGTGTATACACACAGGGTATATAATCCCTGCTTCAAGCCATATCAAGAAATGGGACTTTTTTGGTGGATAAAAATCTAGAATTCTGTGTTGTGTTAAATGTTGACTTGTGAAGAAATGTAGTTTTGAATTAGATACTTGAAAATAGAAAAGCCACTTGTATATTCCTACTTCTTAGATTTCTTTGGCTTTCCATTAATGCAGCCATACCTCCCCCAAAGCCAGGTCTAGAGCCAAAATAAAGCTTGATCAGTTATCTAGAGGACAACTCTAGGGTGAGAGATGGAGAGACAAATGATGTAATCATGTAAGTAGGATATTAACTTGACACAGAGATATTCTTTGCCTGCAATTTACACCTAGAACATGAGCACTGGCTGAATGCAATGCAGTACAAGGCATTATTCTACATTAAAAGCTGGTTCCAAACTAAATTGTTAATTTTATATTATCTTAAAAAGAATACTTCTCAAAAGAACAATGCTTTTCTAGCAATTTTTAGGTGAAGGATCTTTGAAAGATTTCCTAGACCTCCAGCTAAAAGTAACTTCAACAGAAAATCCCTCTTTTGGCAATTGGAAGTTTTAAGTGCCCTTTTAAGGGCATCAGTAATTAATGCAGCCCCTAGTAACTTCAAATGCTATCTTTATTCCACATCCCCTCCCCAGTAATCTCTTTCTAAAGCAGAAAGCAAAATTTATTGGACTAACGACTGACCCAAGGGCAAGTAATTAATTTCTGCGTGTCCTTATTTCCTCACCTGGAGAATTACGATAAACTCTGGGTTGTATACTACAATTGATTGGAAAACATCTCAAATGCTCTTTGTCAAAGTCACTTTGGCTGCATTGTCTTCTAGGGGTGGGTGGAAGAAGTATAATTTTTAAACTGACAACCCACAGAAATGCTACTAAATTATAAAACCCTTCGCTTTCATCTCTAATGGGCAACTATTAAATTACAAGTGCAGGGTACAGGCTTGCTGAGCTGGTACTTCAACATTCCCTACCCTTACGTCAGTTTGTTGTTATGTCATGCTGCCCTTTCCCACTTGATTTGATTAAATCATGTTCAGATTAAACACTGGGGACTTGGTGAGGAGAAGAGTACAGAACACAGATGGTTACTTTTATTTGAGCAAAGCCCAGAGAGTCTGGGCTTCCATCTCCGTGGAGTCTTCATGACCTAACCACCCAGAACTTTACTTTGCTCTTAGCTTGGCAACAGAAAGTTGACTCCAGGCTCCATATCCACTGTGAGGCTCTAGGGAAAATCCTTATTTATTTACTTATTTGCATAAAGAACACATACAGAGCAGAAGCTGAGCACATTTTCTCTGGAAAGTTTTGTTCTTATAGTCATCTGTCCTGGGGGACTGGTCATAAATGTTCAAGTACCACAGAATTATAAATATTTAGAACTTGACAGGACTATGGAGACAGTGTGTTCACAATCCCTCATTTTATACATGAAAGGAAAACTGATGTTCAGAAAAGTAGGGGTTAGTTGCAGGTGAAGACTTCAGCTTACTCAGGTGTACTCAGGACTTTTCTATTTCCAATGTACAGATGACTCTTGAAAAACACGGGTTTGGACCATGCTGGTTCATTTATGTGGATTTTTAAATTTCTATGTGAGTTTTCATATAAGGTACAGTACGGTAAATGATTTTTTCTCTTCCTTATGATTTTCTTCATAACATTTTCTTTAGTTTACTTTATTATAAGAATACAGTATATAACACATATGCAAAATATGTGTTAGTGAACTGCTTATGTTATCTGGAAGGCTTACTGTCAATAGTAAGCTACTAGTAGTTAAGTTTTCAGGGAGTCAAAGTTACATGTGCAGGGGGTTGGCACCCTAACGTCTGCATTGTTCAGAAGCCAATGGTATAATGCACCACAGGGGCCATGAAGCCGCAGTGATTTTAGTAAAGCCAACTTAAAGAAACTTCCTGCCCCATTTCTGTAACAAAATCTAGTAGAAATCTGTACAGAAAAGATAATCTATGATAGGCCATGACAAATCATGGCAAAACCATTCAAAAGCTATGGCTCCCCAAATTCAGTTATCTACTGTCTAAGACTTTTTCAGATCTGGGGAAATCATGACAAAAAATGGCTCTCTGAAGATTCCAAATGAACAAATGAAACACTGTCCACTCTTTTCAAAATTACCATTTTTTTTTTTTAAGAAGGAAGGAAGGAAGGAAGAATATAATCAACTATTAGCCAAGGATAAACAGCCCTCACAGCTCTTACTGAATAGTGCTCACATGCTAAGATGGAGGATAGAACATTATTCCACCTGAGACCCCCCCAGGGATAAGAAGATTGGGGTACCGGGTAACACCAGACGTTAGGAAAGGATTAGGGAAGCAAGGAATTAGGTTTTTGATAAGTTAAAGTCTGTGTGCTATCGGAAGTTCACATCTGATGCTGTGTTAGTACAGTCTGAATTATTCATTCATAATCATGTTTTCAAACATTGTAAGCCCCAAATAGCAGACTACTATTTATAGTGTGCAACAATGTTGGCTCTACCCATTCTAGCCAGTGTCTATACAGACCACCATTGTTTATGATTGTAGTGTCCCGTGATCAAACCCACTCAATCCTGATTATATGACAAAGGACACAGGTTTATTACCCTTCGTGAGCTCAATGCATGTGGTGCTGCCTCTTGTGGCCAAATTCTCTTGCAGACTTAATGCTAAATTAATCCTTTGTACCAACAAATGACATGTGAATCTACTGAAAGACAGTGTTGACACCATCTGGCTTTGAGAGAAGTGGACTAATTCTCAGTATTTTCTTTCCCATTGAAGAAATAAATGTATTTGAGTTTACTTTTAAAATGATAAAAACAACACTGAACTGAAAAAGAGCTGCTAGAGACAGTGCATGATAAAATACATTGGAATAAACACAACTGGCAAATAAAATGAGATTTTTCTGAAGACTGAACATGGAAGATTTTCAACACAGTAGCTGTTTATTCCTTGAAGAATTAAACATTGAAACCAATATTTTTGCTGAGTATCTGGAATAAAGAGTTTTACGTTGCAAAATGGCTAAAAAGAACTCTAACCCTGTGTTAGAGAATAAACTGTGGTTAAATGTCAGACATTAATCCAGCAATTTAAAAAATTACACCCATACAAGAAACCCAATTTTAATTACCTGTTTTGATTATTGGTAAAATGAATAGATAACTTCCTTCCTTTTTAACAGAGAAATACTGATGACATAAATGATGGCAGAAATATATTTATAAATATTTATCTTATAAAATGGATATATAAGAATAAATACAGCTACATTACACTCTCTGCTGCCTGAGTTATGTCTTATAGAATAAAAACAGTTCCCAATTTAAAATTTGCTTTGGGATTAAAAGACAGTTTCAGTTTATTTTTGGTTAGCAAAACAAAGGTTAACAAAGCTTAAAGAAGGAGACAAAAATTCATATACACTAGTTGTAAATGTTAAAAGATATAAAAATAAGATAGCAAAAAAAATGCTTATTTCTTCTCAGATTTCCTTTAGTGTTTTTCTCAATGTGAAAGAGGAGGGAATTAAAAAAGAAATGCACAAAAATGAAACATCTGGATTAGCTGCAAAGATCTACAAATCAAACAGGTCACTTCTCATGAGTCATGAGTTAAAGAAGAAATCACAAAGGAAATTAGAAAACATTGTGACTGAAACCCAGCATATCAACATTTTGGTATGTGCTCAATCAATTAGAGGGAAATTTATAGCACTAAATGCTTATGTAAGAAAAGAAGAGAGGTCTCCAATCAATGATCTACTTCTACCTAGAGGAAGGAGAAACAGGGAAAATCCAACACAGAGTGAACAGAAGGAAGGAGATAATAATAACATAAAGAAGGAGCTAATGGAACAGAAAACAAAGCAAATAAAAAGAGAGAAAAAAGAGGCACCTGAGTGGCTCAGTCAGTGAGTGTTTGACTCTTCTTTTTTTTTTTTTTTTTTTTTTTTTAAGAAAGTTATTTATTTAACAGAAAGAGCACAAGTAGGCAGAACAGCAGGCAGAGGGAGAGGGAGAAGCAGGCTCTTCGCTGAGCAGGGAGCCTGATGCCAGACTTGATCCCAGACCCTGGGATCATGACCTGAGCTGAAGGCAGTCGCCTATCTGACTGAGCCACCCAGGTACCCTGAGGGTGGCTCTTGATTTCAACTCAGGTAATGAGATCAAGCCCCAGGATGGCACCGTGCTCAGTAGGGAATCTGCTGGAAATTCTCTCTCTCCCTCTGCCCCTACACTCACCCTGTGCTCTTTTTTTTCCTCTCTCTCTCTCCACAAATAAATAAATAAATCTTAAAAAGATAGAGAAAGAGAAAAAAAGAAAAGTCAATGAAATAAAAAAACTGGTTCTGTGAAAAGTTCACTGAACTCTAGCCAGAGTAATCAAAGGAAACATAGAAGGGAGTAAAAGATACAAATTGCAGTGCAGGGAATGATGAGGTCCCACATACATTAAAAGGAAAATGAGAGACTATCATGAGCAACTTTATGCCATACATTTAACAACTGGGATGAAGCAGATAAATTCTTTGAAAGACAAACAGAATGTTTCCTCCATAAGACCAAGATAGGATCTAAATACAAGACAAAACATTGGGAAGGGCATGTGCTATGTATGGTGAGTGCTGGGAAATGTGTAAGCCTGATGATTCACAGACCTGGACCCCTGGGGCAAGTAACCAATATATGTTAATAAAAACAATTTAAAAAAATAAATAAATGCAAGGCAAAAATGTCTTCTTGCACCAAGTCTACTCACTCTTGCCCTGACAGTCCCCATCTGTGCAGTAAGAGAAGAAAAAGAAAAGAGGGGCGCCTCGGGGGGGGGGGGCTTAGTGGGTTAAAGCTTCTGCCTTCAGCTCGGGTCATGATCCCACAGTCCTGGGATCAAGCCCCTCATTGGGCTCTCTGCTCAGTGGGGAGCCTGCTTCCTCGTCTCTCTCTGCCTGCCTCTCTGCCTACTTGTGATCTCTGTCTGTCAAACAAATAAATAAATAAATCTAAAAACAAACAAACAAAAAACCCCCATAATACACACACACACACACACACACACACACACACGAAAAAGAAAATAAAGAAAAAAGAAAGAAAAAGCTTAACCATGTAGTAAACAACTCAACTTTTCCCCAAAAGTGGTGTGTGTAGCCTTTGCCCTCAGATTCTGGGAGGTGAAGTCTAAGATCTAGAAATTGTATGCCTGAAAGATGTATCTTTGTTTTTCTGGGGGCTTGGGGTCACACTGAATATTCTAACCATACAAGTTATTGTGGGGGTTGCCCACATCAGAAAGACCAACAGTGTGAGTCAGGGTGGGAGCCTCATCACATCATATTAGACAACCTGGAGACAGATCAATTAATTCAGTTATTCAATTGATCATGACTATGTAGAGGATCCTTAATAAAAACTGTGAACACTGAGCCTTCGGGAGTTCCCTCAGCTGGGGATACTCCATGCATCCTGTTACACATCCATAAAAGGAAAGAAACATAACCCGGCTCCATGGTGGATAAGAACAGAAGTCTTGTGCTTGGTTCTGCCTCAGGCTCTGACTATGCAATTCTTCCCTTGGATAATTTTAATTTTTATTATACTGATGGGTATAATAGCTTTCAGGGAGCTCTGTCAGTCCTTCTACATGAATTATCAAAGCTGGGGGCAGTTTTGGGAAGCACACAAATCTGCAATTGGTATCAGAAGTAAGGGTAATCTCTTGTGGGTACTATTCCCTCTAACTCTGTATTTGGCTAAACTTTTGCATGTACAGATTGGATTAGTCGGGGAAAAATCAAACTTTTTATTCATAGATGCCATGGCAATGCTATAGAAAATTTAGGAAATCAAAAAACAATAAAGCTACTAGAATTTGTAAGCAAGTTTACCAAGATCTCAGCATACTGCTTGCCTTTCAAGACTTACTGTACATGCAGATCAATGGAACAGAATGGAAGGTCTTGAAGCAGAGCCTCACAGATGGCTAGAGGTGTCAAGTAAGTCGGTGGAGAAAGGATGATCTTTGAGCCAATAGCATAGCAGCAACTGGATATTCTTATGCAACAGTGAACCTTGTGTCTTACCTCACACCAGATACAAATATTAACATAATCACAGACCAAAATGTAAAACTGCAAAACTTGTAGGAGAAAACATGGGGAAAAAATCTTGTGACTCTAGGCAAAGTGAAGACCTTTTCCTACAAGGGGCAAAAAGAGTACAAACTATAAAATATTTATTTATTTGTTTGTTTATTTTTAAAAAAATTATTTATTTACTTTAGGAAGAGAGAGAGGACAAACTATAAAATACTTAAAGTTGGATTTCATACAAATTAAAAACCTTTGCTTTTTGAACATCACTATTTAGAAAATAATAAGCCAGGGGCTCCTGGAAGGCTCTATCATAAAGCATCTGCCTTCGGCTTAACTCATGATCCTAGGGTTCTGGGTTGGAGCCTCATTGGCGGGCCCCCTGGTTAGCAGGGAATCTGCTTCTCCCTCTCCCTTAGTGGCTGTCTCTTTCTCTCTCTCAAATAAATAAATCTAAAAAAAAAGAAAATGTTAATTAAATGGCTAAAAACTAACAAAAACCAACCTGAAGCCCAGGTGGGCAAGTGCACGGCACATCTGAACTTACACTCTGCTGGTGAGAATGCAAAATGGAAATGGCACAGCCACTTTGAAACAGTGTTTGGCGATTTCTTATAAAGTTAAACATACCCTAGCCACACAACTCAACTCCATTTGTGAAAATAAATATCCCAACAAAGACCTTATGTGAATGCTGATAGCAGGCTTATTATTAAGAGCCCCAAACTGGAAACAGCCCAAGGGTTCACCAACCTGTGAATGGATGAATGATTTGGGGGCCTTCCGTAGAGTGGAATACTGCTCAGCAATAAAAAGAAACAGACCACTGATACACGGAAGAACATGGGTGTTTTTTCAAATGTATTCAAATGCAAGTGAAAGAAGCCAGACTCAAAAGCCTACATTCTGTATGGGTGTATTTATATGATTTTTCTGAGAATATAGTGACAGAAGATAGATCAAAGTTGACAGAGCCTGGGGAAGGAGACTGGGTTACCTACAAATGTGCATGAGAAGCTATGTGGGGTGACAGAACTGATTTACATTGAACATCATTGTGGTATCTTAGTCCTTCAAATCGAAAGTCTAAAGAAAGAATTTTACTATGTATAATTTATTCTTCAATAAAACTGACTTAAGACACACACACACACCAAACCCCACAGACCATGAAAAGGTACTTGCAACATGTGTACTTGTTAAAGGATTAGTGTCTCAACTCTAAAATAGGGAAGAGTTCCTTCCTATGAATTAATATGAAAAAATTAAGTCTCTTCATAGAAATATGTCCTAAGAAATTAGTAGAAATTACCCAATTTGGGAGAAATAGAGACAACAAACACATGAAAAACTTACTCAGTCTTGTTTAGAAATCAGGGAACAGCAAATTGAACCTTCAGTTGGATAGAATTTCTCTTTTTTTAAAAAGATTTTACTTATTTTCCAGAGAGAGAGAGAGAGTACACACAAGCAGGCAGAGAGGCAGGCAGAGGCAGTGAGAGAAGCAGGCTCCCTGCCGAGCAACGAGCCCAACGCGGGACTCAATCCCAGGACCAGGGATCATGACCCAAGCCGAAGGCAGCGGCCCAACCAACTGAGCCACCCAGGCGTCCCAGATAGTATTTCTCATCCATCAGATTGGCTCAAAATGAAAAATTTAACCGTTTTGTGAGTTGGTTAATAATGTGTAACAGTGAAAACTTTCCTCTGTGTCTTGTGGAACAAGAAGTAGGTATAATTACTTTGTAATATAGTTTGGCACTATTTAATAAAGTTAAAAAGTTTACACTGTCTGAACCTGAAATTCTGCCTCTAAGCAGGTGCCCTTCTGACATTCTTCCACATGTGTACCAGAAGATATGTACAAGGAATTTTGTAAAAAAGGAAAAAGAAAATTCCAGTAGAATGGATAAGTATGGTGTAGCTTTACCATATGAAATTTCTGCAATTAGAATGAATGGACTATAGGCAAATGCCCTAAAGTGGGTGAATGCCAAAAATGTTTATTTGAGTGAAAAAAAAATTCACAGAAGCATAAACAAAACAAGATTTTGTGTAAATAAGTTTCAAAGAATTCTCTTATAAGCTACATAGCATAATAATTTATAAAGATGCACCTGGAGACAAGCTGCCTGACTTGCATTCTAGCTCCCCACTTCCTAGCTTGTAGCCTTCAGCCCCTTGTGTCAAAATTTCCTCACCCGTGCAGTGAGGATACTGGTACATATTAAGATGTGCTAATGGGCTGGGGTAGCACATAGAAGGATAAATACGAGCTAGGTATTATTATTCTTCTCTAATCCACTAGGTGGAGCCTCACTGGTCCCAGGACTTCAGGAAGGGCTTCCCCCATTGAGAGCAGCAGGGGGCAGCAGTGAGAGAATACATGGAGATGGTGGCTCTGACTACGGTGGCTCTAGTTGCCATTATGGAAGAGTGGGAAGAAAGGGAACTAGGGTTACTGAAGCCCAATGACAATTCAGCCCAGAATACCAATTGCTGTTTTTAGCCAAGTCCTTGTCCTGAAGAAATAAGAATTACAATAAAATCAATGGAGTCCACACTTGCCTAAGATAACTATATACTGTATATTTCTAATTTTTTTTTCTTCCTCCAGGCATGGATTTCCCAAGATGGTAGTCATTCTAAGCCTTTTCCTTGACCATTGTCCTCCTGTCTCTCAACTGACTGCATATTGGTACCTTCTTCAAAGAATAGGACAGAAAGAAAAATACATAAGATGCAGATCCCATCAACCTTCACATTCTAAGAGTTAGGCATTTGTTCAACTCAAGATATGGTATGGTGAGGCTGAATTTTCATTATGCCGAAATAATTACTGGATAAGTGAGACTTTCATGCAATCACAAGTTTGTCAAATTTATCTGACTTCCTAGTCTGATTATTGAACTGTCAGTTTGGGGAATAAAGTGATCTCTCGTTTTGATATCCTTTGAGTTAATTACCAGATAGGGTTTACTATAGTTTTCAATGGAAGTCTAATGATAGGTAGAAAAGAGTGAAAATTTAACCAAAGTGAATTGTGATTGCTAATGCATTAGGAAAATTCCATATAGTTTTTACTAGTGTTTTTTCATAATTAAACCTGTTACAGTATACTTTACTACAATATCTTGATTCTTACTTACCCTCTTATTTCTACTTGAGCTACAGCAGTGATGTTGATTTGCAGGCTCACAAAATTGCTGTCCGGGTTGTCCTTATTGGAACTAAAACACAGTGACAATATGATTTAAATATATTTTTTTCAAACATATTTTAATATGCGATCATAAAAAACATTCTGTAGATCAAAAGAACAAACATTACTAATACAATCATTCAGAAAACAATGGTGTATTCATTCTATAAAATCATAACCACTTGAAAATGGAAATGCTAAGATTCTTTATGAGTAAGAGTAATGTAATAACTTTCCACAAGGAGACATCTTATCTGAAAACACAACAGACGTCTAGAAAAGCTAACGTTTTTTGTTTCAGTGGCTAAACCAAAAAGCAGTGAGCTGAGTTCATTTTCCAGTTTCTACCTTGGACACATTCCTTAACTTCTCTGTGCATCACATTCATCGCCCATTAAATGGGAAAGGAAGGCACAGTCAACTCCTGATTCTCCATGCTAATAAAGAAGAGAACTAGCACGAATAATCCAAGAGCAGCACAGAATGGAAAAAGCGTTTGTGTTTGGTTCTGGAATGCATCATACCATAGATTGTTTTGGCAGCAAATTTATCTTCCTTATGGTTTATTTCTGAAGTAATATTAAAATAAGTGTACATTCACTGCACGTTCACTGGCTAAGGTGGGGGGCGGGAGGGAATTAGAAGCATAGCCAATGGCAGGAAGAAGTAAGACCCCAGGAATTTTGGCAGCTCATGCCAAGACAATTAGGAGATGACAGAGGTATTGTCTAGTGCATCAAGAATCTCAAAATAAAAGGTACGCGTTTAATAATGTTTCTTTGAACAGTGACAAAATAATTTTTAAGTCTTGTTTTTTTTCCTCTCAAACAAATATAATTACTATGAAACTTAATTTTTTAAAAAGATTTATTTATTTATTTTTTAAAGATTTTATTTATTTATTTGACAGACAGAGATCACAAGTAGGCAGAGAGGCAGGCAGAGAGAGAGAGAGAGAGAGAGAGAGAGGGAAGCAGGCTTCCTGCAGAGCAGGGAGCCCGATGCGGGGCTCGATCCCAGGACCCTGAGATCATGACCCGAGCCGAAGGCAGCAGCCCAAACCACTGAGCCACCCAGGCGCCCCTATTTATTTATTTTAGAGAAAGAGAGCATGGGAGGGTTGAGGAGCAGAGGGAGAGGGAGAGAGAAACTCAATTTGATTCCATGCTGAGTACAGAGCCTGAAGCAGGGCTCCATCTCATGACCCTGAGGTCACAACCTGAGCCAGAACCAAGAGTCGGAAGCTTAACCGACCAAACCACCCAGGTACACCTACATATGAAATTTAATCTTTAAAAAATGCTTGTTAGCATCCAGTGTTGTCAAGAAAATGAAGCTTGGTCTCATAAGAGGCTGGACCAATAGCTGAGCTTTGAATGCAGATGCCATTTGCCTTTAGAACCCCATGTGCTTTCCCTAGAGTCACCCTCATATCCCAAAGATAGTGCAGCCTTCAGCAAACAGCTGTGGCCACACCACTATGGACGGGTAATGTTTATTTCCAGATCTCATTAAGAAGAGAAAGCCTCCTCTTTTCATCATTGACTTTTCACGCAGTTTCAATGGATAAGCTTTCACGTTTCAGTGGTGGTAATGGGGTATGTTCTGACTAGCTTTTGAAGCTTTCCAAATGTGGGGGCAGGAGGGGAGATGATAAGAGTTGGCTTTCAGAGGAGGAGACAGGATCGTTCCCACAATGCTTTTGAAAAGTCTTGTCAGATTGTATATACTGATAAGGGCACTTAAACCACAAACACACATAAAAGATATAAACAGGCCAATGTCAGGCTCATTTCCTGTCATGGGGCATCATAGCTAACCTTGTGATGAGCCTAGGGAGACTTGTTCACCAAAGTTTGAACCCCAGTTTCCGGGCCACTTTATTATTATCCTATCTGGGGAAAATCAGTCAACTAAAGAGGTTTTTAAATTTTTATTTATTTATTTATTTTACTGTCTTGCTAACCAGCAAGACGTCATTAAGTAATTCTCCTTCTCGCACATTGTGTAGTTAGTTCCAAATGCATGGCGGGAAACTCTAGTTTAGAAATTTAAGTCTCATCATTCCACACCTTACCCAGACTTGGTTCAGTTTTCTAGTTCTCACTGCTTTGCAGCAGCAGATATAAAAATCAAGGGAAAAAAGTTTCATTTAAGCTGTCCCATAATGCCATTGCATTTTGTTTCCATGTTGTTGAAAGGACACAACTGTCTCTACACACAACACCCTGAAAATGTAAATAGGTGTGAGGCACTGAAATCGTCTCCAGACAGAAGTCTCATCCAAAGCTGGCAGAGGTTAATGAGAGCAACGGCAGACATGGAGACTAGATCTGGTTGGCTAATCATAATCATCCTGTCACACAGCCTTGTCGTGACACTTGGTGCTGCAGTCAACTGGGGGGATCAGCAACATCTCCTGGTAAGAAAGGCACCGGGCTTGATATACAACTTAGATGCTTCCTTGACCTCTTCCTGGAAGGAAACCTCCCTTGCTAATACCACTGCTGCGTTCAAACAAGCAATCCATCACCACCCTCGACGCTGAGCTATTTATGCTGTCGGTGCTAGCTCTAAGCAGGAATGATGGATTTCCTCTCCACAGCTACACCCTATGTCGTGTACCAGGGATAAACATGTTTTTTACTTATTGTTCTGATGCTATTTTCTTTTTCCTTACTGTTTCCTATTTTCTAACATTCCTTCTGTGCTTTCTGTGGCCTTTGGAATGTCAGCAAATACAATACAATGTTCATTTCACCACTGCCAAGGAAGCAATGTCAATGACATCACGAAGACCTATTTGTATGTGGGAATTGCGATCTGAGACCCGCTGCACTCAGGGAGGGGAGTGTTTACATGTCACACACAGTCACAGCATGAAGAGACCATTTAAGGCAAACATTTGGTAACAAACTATTTTACGTTTATTAATATATAAAGCCCTGTTTCTCTTTTGGGTTCTGTTTGTGGAAAAGCGTATTAAATATGGGTAACAGTGGTCAATGTGATCAAAAACTTGAGAACTTAGACTTCAGAGCATTTGGTTTAATTTATTTTTGGTTTTAACGCATTTAAATTGAAAGCAAATTATCCATTAAATCCTTATTTATGTCTTTGGAGTCGGCCAACAAAGCATGTAGATAAACGCTCACCTCTGTGTTAGGTATCCTCAAATATTTTTACCTCTGAAATGTCTGTTTTGGGAATTTGATACTTTATATACGCCTATAGCCTCTATGGTTCTTCATTTCTGCATTTTTTTTTTCAGGATAATGTTAAAATAGTCATGAGTTTCTATAGCATGTAAGGATGGAATATAATCATGGCCCATTCTTTTAGATGCAGGGGGATGTTAAAATGTGGCCATTTCTATTTTCCATAAAATTTAGCACTTCATTGCTGAATTCACTATTTGAATGATGATCTCCAGGATGAATTTGGGGAAGACATTTAGAACATCATTTGGTGTCCTTTGCTCCTTGAGTGAATTACTAGTTGTGTTCATTCTACTACCTGTAAGTGTAATCAAAAGTAAGAAGGATGTGTCAAGGAATTTGTTTTGCATCTTTGCACCACATTTTCTTCCTAAATAAGGGCCTTATATTTCATGATAGATTATCTTCATGCCATTTCAGGACCAATGTAACAGACAGTGATGGCGAGGAAAAGAAACTTTAGGCTCCTGCCTGTAGTGATGGTGGTCCTCACTATGAAGTGCCGTTACTTTTTTTCTTTTTTTTTTTGAAATGTACAGATATTTTCCAAATGAAAATATTTAGGACTACCTGAAACTTTTGGAAAATATACACTTATAGCGATACACAGAAGTGATTTAATAAACTTTTGTAAAATGCTATTACAGAATTAATTCTTCTGTATTACTAATCACTATCATATATCACTAATATGGGTAGAATTTTTAAAAATCTCAAAATGAATATTGTCTAATATTAAGTTAATGTAAAAAAATACCCAGTTAAGGTCAGAAAAGACCAAAGGTAAGTTAGAAAACCTTCCTTCTTAGAAATCTATCATAAAATTTAGGGGATTTGGTTTGTAGTATTGGTTGTAGATTTTTAAAAAATTTTTAAGAAGATTTATTTATTTGAGAGAGAGAGCATGAATGGGAGGGGCAAAGGGAGAAGGAGAGAGAATCACAAGATGACTCCATGCTCAGCATGGAGCCCAATGCGGAGCTATCTCAGGACCCTGAGATCATGAACTGAGCCAAAACCGAGTCAGTTACTTAACTAACTGTACCACCTAGGTTGTAGATTTGAAGAATCTGCTATATTCTTAGAGAGTTTATATACTTTTTAAAAACTCTAAACCTTCAATCAAAGTAGCTATTAAAAAGTAATCCTTTACACAAAGTCAACACTCTCCAATCACTTCTTAGAGGGCAGGAGGTGAGATTGAGCCACACTTCACACTAGTATTTGAGAACCAAATTGTAGAGGCTGACTTCAGAGTTGTGTTCTAGTTAGAATAAGGGTTCACCATGCTGAGCATATGCTTTTTGTATCAATGTTGTTCAAACACTTAAAATTGCAAACCATGAAAGAAATATATACATTTCAGAGGGTGTCTTACTATACATATTTCCATTTATCTAATTGGATTATTTCATGAACAGGACATTGATATATTATATTTCATTCAATCTCCTTTTCTTTTAATACTGGCCTGGAGTCATTAAATTGATCCCATTCCTGGCTATGGGTTGAAGTCCATAGTGGGCTTTCACGTACACTGCTCCCTACAAGTCTTATCCTCATTAAATATTATTTTCAGCCATGAAGGAGCAAACAGAATAGACAGTGAAAAAGCAGTTGCTCTTGAATATCTGAAAAAGTCAGTCTTAGGGAAAAGATGTAGCTATTTACATGCTTTGACTTGGAATTACCAGAGAAGGCCTGGAAGGAAGGCTCTGAATGAATATATGATTATACCTTCTCACAAGGAAACTATCAGAGACTCATTAACTCTTGAAGAGTTAGATTTAAGACTGCAAATGTATAACCTATGCTTTTTGCAAAAATTTTATCCTTAAGGATTAGCTGATCCCCAGGTGAGAGCATGGTAGGTATGTAGAAGGGGTGCTGGTAAGGGTGGGAGAAGGAAGGCAAATCAGACTGAGGAAAAATGGAGGTAAATGGTGGTGGGAGGGTACTCAGGACAAAATTTTACTGAAATGACTTGGTTTATAGATGAATCTCTTTCCTTAAAAAAAAAAATAATGAATGAATAAATAAAAAATAAATAGATAACAAAATTGAAATAGCAGAAACAAAGGAAAAAATGATCTGCGGAAGTCTGGGTTCTAATTTCAGGAGAACTTTTAAGGTTAAGGAGCTTAAAGAGTGGTCATTCATTTCACTGTGGATCTCTTGAATGCTAACCATCATTTAGGCACTTAAAGATCTAACCTTCTGATTTGGAGATCGAAGTTAATGCTCATGTTTGTTTTCTCAAGACGTGGAACAGCAAATCGGAGGCCCAGAGAATACTAGAAGAAAAAAAAATCAGAAGACACTAAGTTTATGACAGGGAGGGACTTCCTACACAGTGTAGAAATCTTTTTTAAGTCATCCCTGCAAATCCCCACCCGAGATTACTGGCCTTTTCTCTGCTTCCACCTGGATTGTTGAGAGGAAGTCATGCAGCCAAGACTGCGGGACCCAGACAATTCAAGTCCCTATATGTTTTTTTCCTTCCCTTCATTTAGCCCTGTACAGACTCTTCTCTGGCTGCCTTCCTATGTGCTAAATTAAAAGCAACCTAAATATACAAGCGATGCTTGATTTGGAAAGCTCTAATGCTTATGTTTCATGCACATTTAGGTGATCATTGAAATTATGCCTGCAAAGCCTATGCAGATATATGGAAAATGCTTCTAATGTAATGATGACCCATAAAGAAACAGGTTACACAGTTGTATGTGCAACGTGTTTTACCTAGTGTTTTAAAAGTTTATCGATGGAAAAATTACTGTACAGGAGTGAGGGTGTATGGTAAGAAAATATACCAGGATAACATTCTATGGCTATGTTAAGGTTATAAGTGCAGGGATTGTTTTTTCCACCTTTATTTTCTAAAGTTTTGAACCTGCTCTTACTGTTTTCTTGAGGACACATTTTTAATACTTTGGGAAAGTTTTAAAATGGGAAACATCCAACGATAATATAAATAAGGAAGTAAAAATAAGAGCTAGGTAATTATATGACTTACTCTCCCATGTACTGTGCTAAGCCTTAAATGCCTTGTCTTACATAATCATGACAACCACCCCACAGGTAGGTATTGCGATTCCTGACATTTTACTATTGAGCAGTAATTTGAGGATTAGGGTGTTCAAGTGCCTTCCTCCAGGTGCACAGTAAATGAATTGTAGAGTTGGAATTGAAATTCCTACAAACTGACTCCAAGACCTGTACTCTTGACCACTATGCTGTAAAAATAAAATCCGTAATTAAAAACTCATGTTAATATGAACCAGTAATAATATGAACTAATAAGAGACCTTCATGTGTAAACCTGGCGATTCACAGACCTGTACCCCTGGGGCTAATAATACATTATATGTTTATAAAAAAATAAAAAATAAATTAAAAAATAACAGACCTTCTTTTTTATCATAAATCATCATTATTTCACTAGCCCTTACTGATTGTGCTACAAGCCAGGAACTTCCCTAGTAGCGTCATATAATTGCACTGCTCCAAATAGTCCTAAACATGGGGATTCTCCATTTCAGTGTGACTCGTCCAGGTTTCACAACTGTTAAATGGCAAAGCTGGGATTTAAGCCCAGGTGTGTCTAATTTTTAAGCCCATACATCCTTATGCTGAAGCCATGATGAATTCCTTTATATTAACAAATGTGTGATTTTCAGTCAGACCCCGGGGACTTTGCACATAAACTTCTCTCTTCTTTGGAAACCTCTTAAAACTTTTCCTACTTTTTCTACTTGAAGAGGTTCTACTCATGCTTCAAAAATCAGGACAAGAGATCCTCCTGCAATATACTGTCTGATCCCACAGGCCAGGTCAGGCAGAAATTTTCTCTTTATTCCCTGTCTCCTTCTTTGTTACTCTCCTATCACTCAACCTCTGATATTGCTACTTTTGAGTTTCTTTTTGAGTGGGGATTGTATATTTTCATCTTGATATTGTGAGACTCTAGCTTACCATCAGGCATACAGAAGGGGTACAATAAAAATGGCTGAAAGAATGATATGAGAGAGTGTGCTATTGTCTGCCCAGTTCCAGTGATGGGGATCTTACTGTATTGTGGTGAAGCCTGGCTAATGTTGGTGTTCATTATAGAACAAGTCGTCCTGGGACAGAGATACAACAATGATGATGTGACAGTTTCATATCAGTAAGAGACCCGTGTGTTTTCAAAGAATCAAACACTAGATCTCTGGGCACTGATTCTAAAGAGCCCTTATGGAACCACTACTTTTTGGATTGAAAGATTTCCTGATTGAGAGATTTACAAGTTTTTATTAGTCCTATTGGCATACATTTTATATCACTATAGATATACAAAAATGACATCACTACTTAAAACTCAGAAGTAATACTTCTGAATATTACCTTGAGGTTTTTTTTTGTTTTTTTTTTTTTTTTAAGATTTTATTTATTTATTTGCCAGGGAGAGGGCACAAGCAGGGGGAGCAAGAGGCCGAGGGAAGGAGATAAGCAGGCCCCTTGAGGAGCAGGGAGCTTCATGTTATGCTGGACTAGACCCAGGAGCCGGCGATTATGAACTGAGCCGAAGGCAGATGCTTAACCAACTGAGCCACCCAGGTGCCCTGCCTTGAATGTTTTATTAAATTAAAATAAAAAGTGACTTGAAAACTATTTTTTTTAAATACTGGGACTGAAATAAATGGACCTGGTGATTTATAATGCTTTTTAATATTTAGGGCTGATTTTACATTTGGAATTTTACTACAATCCACTGAGACCATTTTTTTAAAAATACAAAATGAAGAAGTAAATAAATCAAAATGTTTTGTAACAAAACAGAATGCAATAAAAATGTGATGTATTTAAGGGCATTAAAGGGTGAGATAAGAAAGCTATTAGGTTTCTTCCACTATAGACCTCACAGATAAATGAATACAAACAATTTACTTCCTTGACTCCCCAAAATTATTTGCTGGTAAAATGGATTGACATCCTGTCACATAAACACATTTGTGGTTAAGACCACACTGCCATTTTTACCCTCCACTTAGAATGTCACCAGTGGGCAATTTTTTCCCCAAGATTATTCTTAGTTATTAATGATCTTAGATGATCTCTGGTTTACATTTAACATTTTTATTACTGAAAAAGGAATGAGTGCCTGGTCACCTCTAGATGCAAACACTGTTGTTACCATGTCAATTTCCTCCTTTTTGGCCTTGGGTAGACCTCTTTCACACCAAACTTGGTGGATTTTCCAAGGAAAATCCAATGGAAACTAGTAAAAGGACTTAGAGTTTTTAGATAAAAGGATTCAAATGAAAAATGTTCTAACTTCTTAGCTTAGAAATCCCATTCTATATTTCATGGCTTCATTTAAAAATCTCAACTCATCTGTTATTCATTAGTTTTTATCCAAGTACTTTTCCAAATTTTGCAGACTGGATAGAACATGGACTTTGTGTTCAGTCCTGGTTTAAGCCTTGGTTTTGTCATTCATTACCTGTGTGACTTTGGGAAATTTATTTGACATTTCTCAGTTTCTTCATCTATAACAAAAGAGAAATACTTAGCTCATGGGATTGTTGGTTTTGAAAATTTAAATGAGATAACATAAAAAAAAAAAAAATCCAGTGATGGGTTTGTAACACAGAGGGCAATCAGTTCATGTTAGCTAATAAAAATCTACTTATAAAATTTTATCTTGCATTTAAATATTTACTTTTTTTTTGACCCAGCAAGTGAGTTTACTAGACTATAGCTTGGCACACTTTGTAAATATCTGGGATCAGTGGAATAGAGTTTATTAGGGTATAGAAAAGCAAAAATATTATTCTAGCACAATACCCTAAAGTATGAATTCAGAATAGATATTTCTTGATAGTTTCAAATGCTCAAATAAGTGTGAGAGATCATGGGTTAAAAGGTTTATTTATTGAAGGACTGCTCAGCATCTTTAAAATGTAAAAGTGCACCTGATTGCCCCAAAGGCAGATATGATACTCAGCAGTGACCACAGAACTCATTTAAAGGCTTATTTCAAGGGATCAGTACTCTTTGGAATATACTTTGGAAAGCTATTCTAATAAAAACCTATGCAATTATAAATTTTTATAAATTTTTTTTTCAAATAGGCCACTTTACTGATAATCATAACTATTTATTTTAAAACAGGGCTATGTATGTTTCATTTATGCAGCATTTAATTATGCAGTATTTGCAGATTTCAGATTTTTTTCTGATTTATGACTTCAAAATAAGTATTCCCACTGAGATATTTATTATAAGAAGTTACTATGTGTATTTAAATGGCTATTGAATAAAATAAACTTATTGTCCACAAGTAATCCTGAATGTGAAAATTTCCTAAATCTGGAAACAAAGAAAAAGAAGAAAAACATGTCCTTATTCTATCAAAAGCACATTATAGATCATTATTAACTCTTTTGTTTCTCTTGCTTCAATTTTCTGTATTATTCTTCAATTAAAGTGCATGGAAAATATAGACCGGGCAAAACTAACTCAAAAGCTGGGTTATAGTAACATTTTAATGCAAAAATGCTATGAATGATAATGAATGAATGATATTCATATGGGAGGCATATCAAAAATAGAAGCTTAATCATCTTTGCTAAAAACTTTAATTATGTTATTTTTTAAGTTATTTACTGAATACAAAGAAAAAAATTGCAATGACATTTGAAGAAAAAATATCCCAAGAAAAAATGTGTAGCAAAAATATCTTCATAAAGCATCTAAAAGACAAGTAAGAGTAAAGTCAAAAGAGAAAGCATATAAAAGTCTTCATCTTTTTGTGTGTTTAACCTCAGAGTCCCTGCTCTGTATAGGATATAATGCTCAATTCACCACCCTGGTAATTTCCTGCCCAATTTGTTTTAGTTGCCAGGTGCTAACCTGCTGAGTACTAATTGGGGAGCTTTGTACTAGCTCTCTTTAAAATTCAATTAGAACTTAGTAAGGGCTTCTGGTTTTCTCTTACATTTGTTCCAGCCACCATAGGGTTCCCAAGGTCACACACCACCATCCTGGTTATATTTTCCATCTTGTATTCACAGCTCAGTGGTCGCAGCCCCTGCAATGGGAAAGAACACCAGCGTAGAGCTCAGGGGGTAAATAAGTTACATCCTGTCCCAAAGGCAATGCGGTGGGCCAGGAAGCTTCTCTTGATTTCAAACACCTGTGCGGGCAACTGTGCCCAAGAATTCATGTGTGACTCAGAAGAGAAACTTGAGAGAAAAAAAATCAAATTTTTATTATAAGAAGAAATTGGATTGGTAAACATAGTTAATGTGTTTCCCTGAGGAGGAAAATGCTTACTATATAAAATAAGGAACATTTTAGAAATATTTTCACTATTGCTAATGTTAAATTTGGGCCTTAAAGATCACAGATAAGTAAAGATCACTGAACAAAGTTATTCTTACAATAAATGAAATGACGGGTATTAATAGACAGGTATTTATAGAGGATATTGTATGACGCAAGAAGCATTTGTAAGGGATCTGCTCTGAACACAAATTCTTACACACCATGGTCCCAGTTTGAGATTACACACTATTAATCTTAGTTCCATCCTCTAAATACTTCAGATGGGAAGAGAGAATACTTTGATGTTTACCCAGGGCTTCCTGTCTCCCTTCTTCCCCCTATATCCTATTTTCATTAGAAAGTATAAAAACTCAAGTTTGAAGAGGTATTTAGAACTGTGTGCTGGACAAGTCAGCAAGGTTACACCTGACAAGAGGGAGAAGTAAAGGAGCTTTATCTTTGAACTTCTTTCCTCCACTCCAGCTCTACCTTTTGTCTTCATGCTACCCCAGCCACCTTGAAATCCATACCTGCTCTCCACCCTGAGCCCCTTTCCATTTGTCAAAACCTAATGTGCCTATGGCCCTGATCCACCTTTGGCAATAGCTACGAATGTCCACCCATTATTTCCCCCTCATTTATTAAGAGCCACTAATGTATGACCCATCTTTCCATTCCCAGAGATAAACTTGCAATATGAAGACTTTCACAAAGGAGCATCCTTTTGGGAATTTCTGCCCCAGGAGAGATCCAAGGAAGAGAGTTCTGAATATGAGGACCATTGGTCCATCTGTCAGCTCTACTGAGATTTCATCTAAGGAAGTAATGTGACTTTTCACATAAGTTTCAGAAACCATCCTCCATTCCATTCTTTCCACTTAATTCAGAAAAACTAAGATCCAACACCAAAACAAAGAAGTGCCAAGAAAACACATCCAGGTAAGGAATTTTCTGAGTAAATCATATGCTTTGAGAAAATTAACTTCAGGGGAACGGGGGCAGTGTGCGGGGGGTGGGGGGGTTGTATCTGTTCTATTCCTAATGCCTAGGACAGTGCTGGGCACAAAGTAGCAAATGGTAGATACAGAGCAGAAGTAGTTCACACTACTTCCTAAGAGAGTCTGAAATGACACAGACAGAAACCCAAGTAACTATAAAATCCTCGCTCCTGTAATCAACAAGGGAGGCATGTCCACTCATAAGAAAGACTGAATGACTGGTATCTAGAGGCAATTTAATACCTGCTCTTTCCAAATAACCTGAATGATATCCTAAGCAGCTAAGAAACATAGTTTCAAAAACCTGGTAATACTCTCTCCTCTGGAAAGTAGAATTAGAATGTATAAATTCTTAAGGATCTGTAACTAACCCTAATTGCACAGAAAGAATTTTGTGTTCGAATTATTAACTCAGTCCTGAAAACAGAAAAAAGAACCCAGCAAAATCTTTTCAAAATGTCCATGAGTCTTTTTAATATAATTCAAGGACTTTGTTTCTATAGTAAATATTTTATCTTATCTAAAGGTTAAAAGTTACATGTACATTTTTTTCAACTTCCTAGAAATAACTTTTTTTTCACATCAATCAAAGATCTTTTCTAACCCCAGAACCTCCCACTCTTTTTCTTTTTTTAACCTTTATTTCCTTTCCCGGAGTGAAACAATGATTGTTTTTCTAGATATTTCTAGATTATTTTCCTTAGCTATTCCAGGGTCACTCCTGCTCTAATCCATTTATAGCTCTTAACATAGTATTCATTCACTAAAAATATTTACTGTGTACCTGCTGTTTGCCAACCATTGATAAAATGATCCCTTGTCCTCAGTGAATTTCCAGTGAGCCTAACAATTGTAATAAGTAATCACAAGCACTTGTAACAAGGAATGGAAACATAATCAGTATAGTTTGAATTTTATGATAGGAGAGAGTCATAGTGATAGGGGAGGTTAAGCACCTAGATTTAAGGACCAGAAAAGCCCCACCTGAAAGAAGTGACATCAAAGCTGGGCAGTGCAGATCAGTGGTTCAGAGCCCGGGGTCAGACCTAACAGTGGATGTGTGAGTCTCACTTCTGCTACATACTAGCTGTGTAACCTTGGGCATGTTGCTGAATTTCTCCTCGTCTCTAAAGTAGGGCATACTGACAGACTTGCCGTTTCTCTATAAGGCTGTTGTGAGGATTAAGTAAATTAAATCCATATAAGATCTCAGAGCAGTGCCCAGCCCATCTCAATTGCTCAGTAAATGTCTGCAGCTTCAATCATGACCCAGATGAAGTCTGAAGGATAAAGAGAAAGAAGGAAACTCAATAAGGGGGAGGAGGGAGTGGAACTGGTGCATCAGAGAGAAGGAACAGCAGCTACAGTCTCTGTAGCAAGAGAGCACGTGGGTATTATAGAAACAGGAGACAAAGTCAGTCCTGCTGGAATTTAGGGTGTGTGATAAAGGAAGGACTAGAAGCCCGGTGGTGAGGCTAAAGGGGAGAACAAGAGTGATAGAATTGAGGTCCTTGTAGTTATGAAGGGATTTGGATATTATCCTAAAAGCAATGGGGTTTTTTAGCAAGAAGAGATCGGGTCAGATTTGCATAGGAAAGGGAGACGACTACCCCTCTGGCGAGCAGAGCAAAGGCAGGCAGGTGGGGGAGATGAGTTAGGAGACTGTTGTCATCTCAGCAAAAGATCACATCAGCTCAGATGAAGGCAGTGAGAGTGGTGGTTAGGTGGAGAGAGGAGATGAACTGGAAAGTCTGGGATGGAGTGGGCTGCAGAAACAAGGTGGTTACTGGTCCTCTGGGACAGGAAATGGGAGTGGGGGAGAAGCACGAGTGTGGGAAGATGACAAGCCTAGTTCTGGACACGCTGACTGGGAGGTGGGTATGAGGCAGAGGAATGCAGTATGGGAGGTCTCCTAAATAGCCAAGTTCATCGACAGAAAGTAGAATTGTGCTTACCAGGGGCTGGAGGAAGAGGGACTTAGTGTTGGGTGTAGATGGAGTACAGGGTCTCCATCAGGTAAGATGAAAAAGTTCTGTGCTGGGTGTTGCACCAGAATGTGGGTGTACTTAATGTCACTGAACCACACATTTAAAAAGTGGCCCAAATGGTAAAATTTTATATTGTGTATATTTTACAACAGTAATAATATCAATAAGAATCATAATATAAAGTACATAGGCCCTTATTCTTAGAAGAATTTAGAAAATGTCACCAAAGGGAAGTATGAAGTCTGGCTCAGTGAAGGTTTCCAGAGAAAAATGGTCAGCATCCATATTTTCAAAAAGATGAAGTTTTCAGCAAAAGAATAACAAAACTTACAATCAGATAATCCTAATATGTTTCCCCCTGGAGAAAAATGTTTAAAAGAAAGAGAAAAGAAAAAAACCTTGAACTGCGTTTAAATAAAAAATACACAAATCTCAAACTGCTTAAAAACAAAACAAAAAAAAATAAATTAGAATGTGGCTTAGTCATGTGAAATTCATAGACAGAGCAAAATCTCTGCCCAAGGGAAACTGATGGAAGAAAAATAGTTAAAGACTTCTTTGAGATTATGGATAATGTCTGTTGTAATGTTTACAGCCAAAGATAGAAGCGATAAAGGTTCTCCCGTATTTTCCACACACCAAAGGGAACAGTAAACTGGATGTTTTGCTAAAAGAACATTTTAGAATAGATGCTTTGTTTCATGAAGTCAGGGGTGGAGGACCATGAAGGAATCAAATGAAAATAGGAGTAGAGCCCTGGAATATTTAAAAAAATAACATACTTGAACTTTTTTGTTTGTTTATATGGTATTTGCATGTGAGTGGGTATAGGTGATATTTTTCTACAAATCTGCAACAGAAAGTTGTGATTTTTATGACTGCCAAAGATACATGATTATTACTCACCTGGATTTATTTTTTTACTATGAAGATAATTTAACCAACAGATAAACTACAAGAGTAGAGGTATAAGTAGAGAATTTTACATTCCTTACATTTTTTAATGCCCATAAAGTATCAACGTCACAGCAATTTGCTAACATCTCTTTAGGGGAATTATTCTTCATTGAATTATTTAGTCATTCGAATGCTCAAACTCCTCAGAGTCTGTGGTATTTGGCAACTAACAGACAGTTAACAAATCGTAGTTAAAGGAGCAAACCCATCAGCAATTCCTGAAGGGGAGTCCCATCGTGCCTGGCTCCCATGAAAGGGTGTTAAGCTGGGTCTCTTCCCCAGTTTGTACATTTCTCAAGACAAGAAACTCTCCGTTATCCTGCAGTGTATTTATAGTGGCTTTTAAGACCAAGTGGTTAAAAATACAGCAGAATCTTAGAATGCCCCGAGTAGGAAGATTCATGGTCTGATAAGGAAAGATCATTAAAAAACATGGCTGTCAGTTTAATAAATGGTGGCATTGCCCGACCGACAAATGATGAAGACCTGGCTTTTCTTGGTCCCAGGCCCAAAAAGGTGGGCCACGAAGGGGAAAAAAATGAATGTTTCCTTTCCACTGCCTGTCTAGGCTGTTATCAGTGCTCAGCTGGGACTGGTTGGACCTTCCTCGTAAGCAATAATGAAAACCAGACCTCCTGGGACCTGCTTGAAGTGCAAAGGAACTAAAAACAAAGGCCTGAAAATAGCCAGCGAGGGTGGGAGTTAGCAGGGGAATCAACCCATAGGTCGCATTAGCGAGCTTCTCCTGTAGCCAGTTGTATTCTCTTCCTTGCTCTCCATCTTTGGCCAATTTATCTCTGCACTATGGCCAAGAAAGATTCAAATACTGCTTAAGACCACTCCCTTTCCTGGCTTATTGCTATTATGATGATCAAAGTAAGGTGCCATTTCGTCCTCCTTTATTTGGGAAGAAAGTCTCAGCTAAGATGGCTCGACTTAACATTGATTTGACTTCAAATATATAACTAGCTCTTTTCTACTCTGAATATTGGGCAAGGCATTACCTTGTTGCTGCGTTCAATCCCAACATAGTCTGCCTCTTCTGGTATCATCACAAAGAGTTCAGCTTCATAGGCACCTTCTCCTTCATTTCTTGCATTGATCATGAGCGTAAGATGATTTTCATCTCCAATGATGACCTGATTCTTATCTCTAAAATGCAGTTTAAAGCGAATATTAGGTAACATATTTCTCTGGATTCATAGTTACTTTATTTAAAGACTAGGAAGAAAAGGAGAAAGATGTGGGAATATAAGACTTGGACAAGAAGATAGTTCTCCATGAGGAGCTGGTAAGAAGAAGTGAGAGAACAGCATCTCTAGGGCAGGAAAACATCCTGGTAATATTTAACAACAAGCTCTCAAAAAAGGGCATGGGAGGGGTTCCAACTTGTAGCTGATTTCAATTTCTGAAATCTTCGTTTGCTGATTCCAGTGGTGTAAATCTTCCCACTGTGGTCAATTTCAGGCTACTGACCTACTTCATCTGCCAGCAAAAATTCCAGGAAATTTGACAGCTGGCTCACAAGCCGGGATGAGGCAGCTCTGGGACATGACTGAACACACCCAACAGGAAGAAGATGAACAATGGGAAAAAAGGGAGAGACCTTTTGGAAACGAATAAGGGAGGGTGGTGTGAATGCCCAGTGAGCCGTAAGAGGGAAGAAAGAGGCAGGTAAAATAAGATATCGAATAGCTGATTGAGGATTTTGAGGAAATTCTCTCCAAACCTCAAACTGAGCCAACATTTGGAAATGCCTTTGCCACTTTCGACCCTTAATCAAAGCTATTGCCTTGGATACTGGCTAAACTGGGAAGTTCAGGGAAAAAAATCTGCCAAGCAGATTTCAAACACTGGCAGTGGGATCGACTTTGGGTGTGTGTGTATTGGGGGTGAGGAGCATGAATCTGTTTTTCCCCACAGAGGATGTTTTATCTTGGTCTCATTTCTTTCCATAACAAAATGTAGACCAGTTACCAGTGCTAGACTGGGGACTCCCCATTGCAGGCAACTGGGAAGCCCTTTGATTCTTTCCTTTTTGTTTTTTTGTTTTTTTGGGGGGTTTTGTTTTGTAAAGATTTTTTTATTTATTCAGAGAGAAAGGGAGGGTGAGAGAAAGAGAACATGAACAGGGAGGAGGGGTAGAAGGAGAGGGAGAAGCAGACTCCCTGCTGAGCAAGGAGACCTGACACTGGTCTCCGTCCCAGGACCCAGGGATCATGATCTGAGCCAAAGGCAGATGCTTAACCCACTGAGCCACCCAGATGCCCCAAAGGACTTAGATTCTTTTTTGTTTTTTTTTAAGATTTTTATTTATTTATTTGACAGACAGAGATCACAAGTAGGCAGAGAGGCAGGCAGAGAGAGAAAAGGAAGCAGGCTCCCCGCTGAACAGAGAGCCCGATGTGGGGCTCAATCCCAGAGCCCTGGGATCATGACCTGAGCCGAAGGCAGAGGCTTTAACCCACTGAGCCACACAGGTGCCCCAGGACTTAGATTCTTAATTTGATTTTGGGACACCTTCTGCTTTACTTCACAGAATGCCATTAATTTTTTTCCAGAAAATTAAAAAAATCAATTTCATTTTGGCAAGTT
This sequence comes from Mustela erminea, assembly GCF_009829155.1. NCBI lineage: Eukaryota > Metazoa > Chordata > Mammalia > Carnivora > Mustelidae > Mustela > Mustela erminea. The sequence goes on from NC_045619.1 coordinate 119,762,028, forward strand.
TAAGGATGATTCTGAGTCATGAGGTGCTGCAAAAGCTGGTTTGGGTTAGGTATAGCTAGAACCAGCCTGAGTCTCCTGCTCCCAGGACTAAGGCAAGTATGGACAACCTGAATCACCAACCCCTAAGAGAAGTTCACTTTGAACAAGCACTTTTTCCCCCTACTTTTGCTGAAAGATGGTAAAATCGTAGGATGTGTCGGTTGACACCAGTGACAAAGAACTGACCTAAAACACAGGCTAAACAAAAGTGTAGCCAAGCTCAAGAATTTCATGCAGAGTATTTTTTTTTTTGTAGTAGTATTAGTAGTTGGAAGTGTATACTTTCTCCAGAGAAGCTTTAAATAAACACCTGTATTCCATTAGATAAAGTGTACACGTTTATTTATTTAAACTTACTGTCTAGCTGACAGCTTCAAGTCAGGAATGCACACGTTGTCTTCTCCACAATCCACAAGGATGTGAGCCTGTGTTGTGCAAACAGCCGTCAGGAATAATCTGGGAAAACCTGAATCGCATCCTTTTTTTTTTGAAAAGTATGAACAAGTCCACAAATTAAACCAAAGCCTTCATTTTGCTCAGCAGCTTCTGCCCCACTAGACACCCTAGCCGAGGCAGTGATCTCCCAAAACAGCCGAATTGACATAATTGCCTGATTCTCATTCATTCTGTGGTGTCCCTAAAGGAGGCCACTCTGGCCGTGTTTGGAGAATCACAGACTGTATTGCTTCCCTCATAGACACAGTATGAACAAAGTAAACCTCGGTTGCACAAGGTGAAGGGCCTCTCCAAACATGATGATGCAGTGTTTCAGGAAACACTTTAGCTCTCCAGTGGGACGAGTTTGTGTGCAGGAATGCAGACAAGAGTGGCTGGGTTTGGTCTTAAGGTCACAGGAGCGTTGCCCAGGGCCTGACTGGGAATCAACCATCCAGGGTTGTCAGGGACCTACCTGTTGGGTCACAGTGTTTTCCCTGTAGTAATTCAATATCGGTTTCACTTCCAAGCCTTCTTTAAAGGTGGATTCATCCAAACTGTAATTCAAACTAATGTTGATTGGAGATAATTTATCTCTGAATTCAGTTTCATCCTAGGGAAAATAATCATACACTCAAGGAAGGCTCCAGGAAATAGCTACAAGATGTTAGTCTGTGAAAGGCAGGCGACATTTGACTTCAGTCAGTGGAAGTGAACGATCAGGTGATTATCATGGCAGCCGGCTTAGGTTTGTGTGCGATACAGTAGGCAGCTTAATTAATTAATACATGTTCAGGGATGAAATCGTTTAGGGCTGAGGCCTCATGGAAGTACATGCTTCAAGAGGCAATCTTCAGGTTCCCACATAGATGAGTAAAATTGCAAAGGAAAACAACTATACTTATATATGGAATAAATGTCATGGAAAGTTTTGTGAATTGGGCTCAGGGGGAGAAGACATCTTGATTCTCCCCCTCTTATCATCTCTTTAAGTTTGCGTGAACTTCAAAACACCTTTAGCACCCTTGAACTCCCTCAGAAAATGAAACAGTTCCCTTTAAGGTGAAGAGGATAGCACAAGCAAAGGCCCTGAGCACTTAGTAGGACCACCTCAGACCACGCAGAGGAAATGCCACTTTCAGATGTGTGACAGTCATGGTCATAATGAGACTTAAGGGTCATGTGCCCAGATTTTCATTCTAGAACATTCCAGAGCACATTTGTGAACTTTGTCCTCACTGGGTTCTCTCACCCCCTCACTAAGTCCGCTCAGGGAGGAGACTAAATGAGAGAGAGAGAGAGAGAGAGAGAGAGAGAAACCCCACAACTGCTAAGAAGCTGGAGTAATAGTATTATACATATTTTAGCTCTTCTGTTTCATGGTAGGCTTTGGAGTTATTGTCAATATACATTTCTTTAAAAATATAATTATAAATTACTTTCAATAAAAATGTTGAATTGCCTAAACGTTTCCCAAGTTGGCTCTGAAATGCATGTTGATAACATCTGGCCAAACATTTTCATGTAGGAGAAAAATTCAAATAAATGGCATTTAACGTTTATGGTGTTATGGGAGGGAGGCAGTGAGAAATGAAAACCACCTGAGTTAGTACCAGTATCAGGATAATGTGCAGAACAGAAAGGCCATCAGGTCAGCTGCCTCGGAGCACAAGAACAGGGCAAGGGACCTTATAATAAAGTTTGCTCCTATAAAAGGAAAATAGACGTGGATATCTGTCCACAAGTATGATGAGTCACTAGAGAAAAATGGTTGGAATCTGAATCTGAATGTTAGAGGCCAGAGAGGAGATTCTGGAACACTTACTCGGAGGTAAACGACAAAATCCTGGCATTGGAGGGACTTCTGCCGCTTTATGGGGAGTGGAAAGACGCGATGTGACTGATGATTGTCAAGGAAGAGTGTGCGCTTTATGGCTCCTTTTTGTTTCAGGGCGTCCAAGTGCACCTCTGCAGTCAGACCTAGGGACAGAAATAAAGCAAACACAATCGGGAAAGGAAAAGTATTCTGTGAATGCAGCGCTCGAATGAATTTCTATTTCAACTTGCTTATTCAGAAAACATTGTTTTCATAGTTGGATCAAAAACGATACACAAGCTGAAAAAAGTTTGAGAAAACACTCTCAAAGCTGAGAAACTTGTTTTGTCATGGTTTTACACAGTCATTTCCCACCCCCCCATTATTATATTTCTTTTTGCAGATAATATCAATGCCAATCACTCAAGTAATAGTTATGTAGATGTTTCCATATATACAGTAGAAATCTTCATATTAAAAAAATGACTCTATCAAAGTTTTCTATGGTCTGTGCTGAGAAATGCTTATTGCTGGTTTTGCCTAGTATAATGGAGGAGTGTAGAAATGAAAACATGCTCACCTACTGTATTTGAAATGCTCTGGCCTGTTACAGACGCACATACTCTTAAAGAGAAGCTATGGAAAATAATAGTCAATAATGTATTGGTTAGTAAAGTTTTGAATCTGAAGTAGAGATCTTACTTTATCTCACCCAAGATAAAATGAATACATCATTTTTCCTCTGTACTTCTCATTATACACAAAAACAACTACCTAAAGATACGTATATTTGTAAGATCTATCTATCTATCTATATATCTATCTATCTCACCAGTGGACCACAACACTCATAGAATTAAGATGGGTAACATTAATATATTGGAAAATAATACTTTAAAGTATTACTAGAAGGTAACTGATTTGATTAGTGGATTAAGTAATCAATTACTTGCTGCATTTATTCCATAAATACATATGAATATGTCCCCTGTGTTAGGGAGGGAAGAATTAGGCAGTACAGAGCCTGGGGTTGAGCAAGAACATGAGTCCATTTGAGGAACCCGCAGGAATTCTGTTTGGTTGGAGTGTTGGAGCAAGGTGGGGAAGCCCAAGGAGGCCAGGCTGGTTGGGTTAGTCTGCAGGGAACAAGGCTTTGAAAAGTCATTTTAAAGACTTTGGATTTCACCCTAAGAAGCGTGGAGCACCATGTGATGATTAAGTCGTATCCCCATTCAGCTTAGGAGGAGGAGGGAACTTGGTGGTTAACTTGCTGGGTGTAGGTACAACTTGAGGCAGAGATCCTACAGGAGGGTGAGGTGGGATGCGGGTGGGGGAGAGAAAAAGAACATGAGAAGCAGAGGAAGGCTGTCTCCTGGTAGGTAGACACAATGATGCGGTGTGTAGGCACAATAAAAAGAGGGCAGATGTGCACAAGAAACACTCTATGGTTTTGCCTAGAACATGACCTAAACTCAATCCAGAGAGACGTCGCCACAGCTTGTAGGATGACCTGCCCTGGGACCTGTTCTGTGGCCAAAGAGGGAAGGAGAAATGACCCGTGGTCTCTACCTGGCTTTGCAGCATGTGCTTACATCTTTCCTGAAAAATGTCAGGCCCTCACAAGCCAGCATCTGAGATGGGGCTTTTTCACATTTTGAAGAAATTAAAACTATAAGAAAATACTTAAGTATGACTCAAAGACAGTCTTAACGATTTTACTAATAATGTACCATAGTGGGATTTGAATATTTCAACAGCATCCCAAAACTGTAAATAAGCCCTAATCATACTTTAATTATGTGTCAGCTTCCTGCATTGAATATAATGAAAATGTGTCGCATCTGGGACTCATCTATCTGCCGTGACCTCAGTCAATGTCTCCCTTCGGGGTAAATAATTTGCCACATGCCATTAAGCCAATAGTTTCCTGAGATGTCTGCTGTTACAAGTTCTTGGATCCCTTCCCCCGAGAAATCACAAATTCCAGCCCACTTCTACTTCAATTAGAATTATTTAAGAAAGATGGAAGTTAACCCTATCTTTAGATTTTGTAGCATGTCTGGCTTTCAAAATCAAAATGTTTTTCCATGTCCCACTTTTTTTGGGAAGTACCTGGTTACTTGTCAAAATCAGTTCATTAACTTTTACAAGAGAAATTCCTCTTTGTAATGAAATCATCAGCCTATGTGAATTAAAAGAATTTTATGTATGGTATTTTGTTGGAGTTGGACCTTGTTTTTTCCTTGTGAGAAAGTGTTTGGTGGACAAATGATGTTAGCAGGTGATTTATGAATTATATCAATTATGTGTCAGTGCTGTTCTCTATTTCTTTCTTAGTTCTTCCTCTTTGTTACCTCCCTAACAGTAACTGGATGACTGTGACTTTGTTCATACAACTTTAAAATACCTGGTACAGCTTACTGAGTTATTAATAACAGTACCTCAGCCTACACCTGCCAGTTTAAAAAGGTCTTTTACAGAAAAGAGTTGCCAATTCAAAATATTCCAAGAACCTTATTCTGATCTAAAAGGAAAACCTCAAAATCTTATAGTAGTAAACCAAAGTATTCACTTTTTAAGAAAATTCTTATTTTTTATTTTTTTAAATTATTTTTATTAACATAGAATGTGTTATTTGCCCCAGGGGTACAGGTCTGTGAATCATCAGGCTTACACATTTCACAGCACTCACCATAGCCCATACAAGACAATTTTTATTACTGGGGTGCCTGCTTGGCTCAGTCTGTAGAGCACATGACTCTTGAACTCAGGGTCCTGAGTTCAAGCCCCACATTGGGCAGGGACCCTACTTAAAACAAAAAGACATAATCCTATCAGATATCAAAAAATGTTATGAAGTTTTGATAAGTAAAATATTATTAATACAATTTTTATTACTGAAATACAGTTGATATATGTTATATTTGTTTCAGGCAGTAATACGATGATTCAACCACTCTGTATCTTACTCACTGCTCACCATAAGTATAGCTACCTTCTATCACCGTACAAAGTTAAAAACAAAATTATTGACTCTATTCCCTATGCTGTCCTTTTCATCACTGTGACTTATTTATTTTATAACTGGAAGTCTGGACCTCTTAATCTCCTTCATCTATTTTGCCTATCTCTCTTACCCCCTCCTCTCTGCCAACCACCTGTTTGTTCTGTGTATGAGTCTGATTCTGGTTTTCTTTTGTTTACTCATTTGTGTTTTAGATTCCACATATAAGTGAAATCAAGATATTTGTTTTCTCTGTTTGACTTACAGTAACTTTGCATAATATCTTCTAGGTCCATCCATGTTGTTACAAATGGCAAAATCTAATTCTTTTTTATAACTGAGTACTTTCACTGTAAATATATACACCACATCTTCCTTATCCATTCAGCTATTAATGGACACTTGGGTTGCTTCCATATCTTGGTTATTGTAAATAAGGCTGCAATAAACATAAGGGTGTGTATATCTTTTTGAATTAATGTTTTTGTTGAAATATTCATTCCAAATTTAGCAAAACACATGCATATAAAAATATACATATATATTCACTGTATGTTTTATATATCAGACAGTTAGGCCCACTAACAGGTCTATACCTAATTATGAAGTACCCTTGAGTTGTCAGGGAAAGCTGTGATCTATAATTAATTAGTGTTAAAATTGCAAACTTGATCACATTCAATATGGTACCTTAGTCTGAAAGGTCTGATTGGAACAAAAGCACTAAATCAACCCAGAACCCTCATCACACAAATTCTAAAGGAAACTTTGCCTATAGTGCTTCTAATAGATTAGAAGTCAGGACAATACATGACAATTCCTCCGACACTGGTCCTGACTCAATGCACGGTTGGAATAATGATACTGTTATTTAATGGCATGCATAGCCATGCATGACGGAGAAAGAATGAGGTGGATACGAAACAGGATTTAAAAGTACAAAGCAATTCATTTTTTAGAAAAGTTTATTTAATTTAAGTAATCTCTACATCCAACGTGGGGGTCGAACTCGTGACCCCAAGACCAAGTGTCACATGCTTCTCTGACTGAGCCAGCCAGGCATCCCTTATTTTTCAGTCTAAGCACTTTAATCTGATTTCAGTGACAGCAAATATTTTGCATAGAGGTAGACTATTGGAAAAGGTTCTCTTACATTTGAAAAGTGGATAGTGATGGTCTTTCACATTTGTCAAATGAAATATTTTACTAAATACTTTTTTTTAATTGATTAATAACAATATTAATATTTATTGTGCTGTTTTTATTCTTTTTTTCTAATTTGAAAATGCCAGTAGCAGATACTTTAATAAAACTACACAACCATTTGAAAGACACAGAAATTTACATTGATGGATGCAAAGAACTATTTCCCAGTAAGGCTTCACTTAAATGATTTTCAAATGTAGAATACAATATATCAAATACTGACAAATATCCTAGGAAAGCAAATCAACAAATGCCTGTCAATCATTTTGGAAATACTGACCTACATTCCTAAAATAAATTTTAAAAGTATCAGAGAAACACCTTCTAGACTGAACCAGCTGTTAATTTTTATCTTCAAGTACCCTGAGCCATCATTAATTCTAAATTTTTGCATGTGAAGATGAAACATTTTTCAGAGAATGCATGTGATAGAATGAAATAAGTTATTATCAAGAGACATGTATTTATTCATTTGCCCACATAACAAATTCCATCTTACCTTAATAATATGATTTAAATGCAATAACGAAAACAGCTCAGGAAAAGAAACATTTTCTTGAAACAAAGTAATACTCTTTCCATAAAACCAAACAAACCCTGTATCTGTTAAAAATACTTAAATTGTATTTAAAAAAAAAAAAAACTAAAATGCGTTAGAAAAAGTGATCTAATTCAAAACCGCACTTTATATCAGAGCGTGCCACACTCAGATCCTTGAAAGCATCCCGTCCTGAGTAGGGTCCATTCAGTTGTGACTGTGGGAACACCAGACTCTTTGGGGAAATACTGAAGTCTTAGCACTCTTGCCCAAGTTGCTCCCACAGTTCATTTTAGTGAATCATGCCAGGGTAAGGACAGACACTGGCTCTTTCACATATTTTCTCAGATCAGGTTTTCATTATAATACTTTATGGTTTTAAACCATTTAAAAATGTGCTTCGGGCATTTCCCAGTTATTTTAAAAAACCAGTGAAGGAGAGGGCACGCCTCCCGGAATTGGGGAGCGCCCAGCAAAAGACATTTTTTTCAAAGATTTCTTCAGGGTCCTCCTCACACCCCTACCCCCATCCCCGACCTCTACCCAGGAAGGCTTTGACTTTGGTATGAACTCCTGTCAAAAGGCCATCAACAACACACTGAGATTGGGTGGAAATAAGTTCTCTGGGTCAAGCCTGGTTTGTTCAGCATTCTGACATTCTCAGGAACTGAACATCCTGTCTGAGTTAGACCACACCTTCTGGAAAATGAGGGCAAATCTCAAAACACTCCCAAGTATTTCTTGATTTTTTTCAGAGGATATACCCTGTTGGCATTACCCAATATGACAGACTTCTGACTCTTGAGGACCCACATACTGAGAAACAAAGTAGCATATTCTCAAGCTCTGTTACAACTGAATTCCATTTGTAGTTCCTTCAGATGACCAGCAAGATGGAGAAGGAACACTTTCAAAAGTGAAAGAAGTGGTGTTCTCCTATGGCTCACCAGAGGATCTGCAATGCTACTAATATTCATGATAATGAGATTAGGGCCACAACAATAGAGGTGAGAGCACAAAAATTGCTATTTTTATCATGTTTGCTTTTTTTTTTTTTTTTTAAGATTCTATTTATTTACTTGACAGATCACAGGTAGGCAGAGAGGCAGGCAGAGAGAGAGGGGAGGAAGCAGGCTCCCTGTTGAGCAGAGAGCCCAATTCGGGGCTCGATCCCAGGACCCTGGGACCATGACCCGAGCCGAAGGCAGAGGCGTTAACCCACTGGGCCACCCAGGCACCCCATCTTGTTTGCTTTTTGATTGTGCACACTAAATTACAAAATGGATGTGTGTTTTCAGCCCAGGAAACTGAGTGGTTTAACCAAAGCTTGTTAAAAAAAAGTTTGGAAAGCGGTATCCATAAGCATATGCAAATGTAAGAGTCAAAGTATTTTATTCTATTTTCAGTTTGGTTGATATTTATTTAAGCATGCCAAGGATCCAAAAGAGATCTCTAAGATTTGTTACATTGGGAATTTCCACAAATGTTTTTATGCTTCTTTCACTTGGAGCCTGTAGATTAGGGAAGTAGCCTTTTTGAAAGAAAAACTATTTTTTTCCTCTATCTGTATTTGTTTTTATCTAAATAGATTGAAAAACTTGAGTGTACATTCATGCCTCCCATTCCAGATTAGTACAAGAAATATTCTAGCTTTCCTCCTTTCTGTGTTTGTGCCTTTCTTCTCTGACACTGAGAAGTGACCTGCCATTCTCCTCATCATATCTGCTTATACTTCAATCTCTCTGAATATTATTATCTTAAAGATATTTTTTGAGCATCGTTGAAAAAATGTTACAGTAGCTTTGCATGCACAATAGTGATTTGACAAGTTTGTATACCATACCCTCAGCCTAACACCCAACTGGGGCTTTTCTGAGCTCCCGAGTCCCACGCCCCACCCCGGAAGTGGCATTACCCGAAGGGGCCCAGGTGATTTGTATCCATATCAGAGTTTGAGAAGCACTGAGTGAACTCACCAGGCCACAGGGGACAGAGACTCTGGAACCTGGCATGTTTTATTTTCCAGATTGATAATCATTGGGTTCAGCAGAAGCTGGGCATCCACAGTCACAACCGGCCTTGCTCTGCAGGGAGAAGACAGGGTTATAAGAGCCATGGGAGCGACACCCCACTTTCAGAGGCCGCCGCCAACACCCCCAGCCTTTGTGCTAAGAATTTGTCTCCCTGTCTGAACAGGTGGGCTCCAGACTTAACTCAATACCTTAAAACACATGCGGTCGTCATGAATACAGATCAAGGACGCTGGGCGTCCATCAAGCAAAACTGCATCCACGGAGCTGCTTGGCGGATGGAGTGGGCTCCGGGGACTTGCGTGATACTGCCGGGAGGCGCGCTCTGGGATCTCCTCTATTCATATCTGAGGAAACGCATCCTTCTCTACTCACTCACACCTGTAAGTCCTTGACTTTGGCCAGTTTTGTTTCCTGATGGGCTGATGGTTTTCTTATTTTGATGGATAATTTTCTATCCAAGCTTTGACGATAGAGCTAAACACATAAGGGCGGTTGCATACTCCACGGGAACCCTGGCTCTCAATCCTGACTGTGTGTTGGAAGCGCCCAAGGAGCTCTCAGAGAGGTCAAAAGACCTTGGGGGTCTATGCTGGGTGTCGGCAGGTGAACCAAACCCTCCAGGTGTTTCTAATGTGCAGCCAGGATGGAGAAGAGGAACTAAATGTACAGCAAACTCAATTTTCACTACCACTCAGGTAACAATAATGAGACAAGCAAGTAAGTCATTGGGGAAGGGGACCGGGCAATTTTTAAGCCCTGTTCCAAGGTAGGACAGCTAAGAGCCAGGTCTCCCAATGACAATGTGAAATGATGTTGCATTGGATAAGTTTTCCTCTGAGGGGAGGGAGGGCCACGCTTTGGGATGGTGCGTGTTTAGGGCATGACTTACCACAGTGGGCCCCCCGGGAATTTTCCTAAACTTTATACTATTCATCTGTGCTCTGTTGCATAATTTTGTTTTTAATATTGTGTTACCTCCAGTCCTTGGCAAAGCAGAGGGCAAGAGTGAGTTAGATGTGCAAGAGAATCACTGGGGCAAATATCTATGAGGAAAAAGAAAGTGGGAGGGAGGAGGCTGGCAGCAGCCCTCAGACCGTGATGTAGGGCTGGTGTCTGTGAAGGAATAAGGGAGGGGGGATGAGGACTGGGTGGTGGATTTAGGCCTTAGCAACTAGCCCATGAGTTCATCGGCCCTGAGTGGGGCATCATCAAGGCCACACTGTAAGTAAGCATAGCCCCATCCTTTAGACACCTAAGACACCCGAGCTTTCCAATCATCTGATTCTAACCCGAAGTGGTGAGTCATGGGTACACATCAGTCTATGAGTATGTCTTGGGACTGATGAAGGAGGAAAATCTCACTTACTCGAGGAGACCTAACTTTAGAACCATTCTGGGGGTTAGGCTATGTTAGCATTATGTGCCCAGAACACACGGGTCTGCTCTCTGCCTTTTGTTTTGATATCCTGATCTAATGTTTTGAATTTCTATAAAACTTTTTTTTTAAGAAGAAAAAAAATCTATAACTTTTGAGCACCAACTGTCTACTCGTAGCTTACGATTCTGTGTATGTTACCTACAGATTCTCACTTAGTCTTCTTCACAAAAATTAACTTCTAAAGCAAGTATTGTTACCACTCTTCAATAAACAAAAAAATCAGAGGCTCAGAAAGGTGTAGGGACTTGCCCAAGCCTACACATGAGTGTGTGGAATGGCTAGGCTTTTGGATCTAGACCTGTCAGATGTGAACTCTTGTTCAGTACTTGCTTTTGGAGTATTAATTCTTGGGAACATTCCATTCCCTAACTTAGTCTCCATGCCTGATTTATAGAAACCTCCTCCCACTGGTACCCCTTCTCTATAAGCAAATTTTAATGCATTTCCAAAGAGAAGAATTCAGACATAGTAACATCTAAAGAATGCCTCATTTTATAAGTTCTGCTAAGATTCATATCTTCATTTAACATGTTAGTAGGGGCCGGAAGTTTGGTCATGAGGTATGAGATTAAAGAGACAGAGAGATGAAAGAAAGGCAAACAGTTGAGAGCAAAACTTCCTCCAAACGTTAAAAAGAGCATCTAAATGTTCTCCAGAGTAAAGAGCTGGGAAACTAGGGCAAAAAGGAAATATACTTGAAACAATTAGAGGGACATTTGCATGCCACAAACCACGTACCTGTAAACAGCTACTTTTCCTGTTCCGAATGCACCTACAATTAAATCTAAAAAAAAGACAAAAACTCAAAACACATGCACATGTTTTGTAGAAAAAAAATCTAAGCTCTTATTCATAATAGCATACAGGGCATCCCGAAATGCTGATTGTAGAGTGAGGCTCATCTGGTAAGAGCAGCAAATTGCACCTTCCTTAAGACATTCTGGAAAGGATGTTGGAACCTCAGTGTAACTCAGTAGGACAGGCAACCTGGTAGCTCTCAATCCCTTCTGGACTCAAGAATTCCAACTTTCTAGAAATGCTTTAAAAAATACATCATAGGGGCCCCTGGGTGGCTCAGTCGTTAGGCGTCTGCCTTCAGCTCTGGTCATGATCCCAGGGTCCTGGGATCAATCCCTGCATTGGGCTCCCTTCTCTGTGGAAAGCCTGCTTCTCCCTCTCCCACTCCCCAACCTTGTGTTCCCTTTCTCACTCTCTCTCTGTCAAATAAATAAATAAATCTTTAAAAAAATAAATAAAATTAAAATGCATCATAATACCATTTCTCCTATCCTGGAGATGAAGATGTAGACTGAAGGCCTACATCTTAAGGAAAGTGAAAGGGAAGAACCAGGTCCTTTAGTGCCTGTATGTACCGGGCATGTTACACACCTTGTTTTCCCTTCCCTTCCAGCAATGATGCTGGGAAGCTGGTCTTATTACAAAGTGGGACATTCTGACCTTCCCTCCTTTTGACACAAGCATTTGCTCTTTATAAATAGTGGGACAGTGAGTATCCTCTTGGCAAAGTGGTCTGTAGTTTATGAACTAATTGATGTGTCATTATAATGATCTTAAATAACAACAACAACAACAACAATAATAATAGTAATAAATAGCACGTGTTGAACACTTACTCTTGGCCAGGAATTCTTTAGAAGGATTGACCTTAATTACTCCTAACAAGAAGCTATGAAGCCTCCATTATTTTGCACAATTTTGCAAGTGGGTAAATGGAGGCTTAAGAAAGTGAACCTATAGGGCGCCTGGGTGGTTCAGTGGGTTCAGCCTCTACCTTCCACTCAGGTCATGTTCTCAGGGTCCTTGGATCGAGCCCCACATCGGGCTCTCTGCACAGCAGGGAGCCTGCTTCCCCCTCTCTCTCTGCCTGCCTCTCTGCCTACTTGTGATCTCTCTCTGTCAAATAAATAAATAAAATCTTAAGAAAAAAAGGAAATAAAAAATCTTTAAAGAAAAAAAAAAGAAGGTGAACCTATAAATTCACTGAAGACCACACTAGGTGAGAGGTGGGGCTGGTCTACGGTGTTGGGCAACAGAACGGTCATAGGCTGTCTGAGGGGTAATACTCACACTGGTTGCAGTGTTTGGCTAATACATGGGTAAAGCAGTCTGTTTTCCTAAATCTAATACATAATGGTTACTCTTGGTAGATGCAATGAAACAAACACACAAATGACAATGGCTGAATCTGTAGTATAAAATTTATACTGGTTGTTGTTGATGTGAGAAAACTGGACCAGGTGGAAATAATGGCCACAGAAGAAAACTTACAACAGTTGAGACCATAAGTGGTTAATCCTAGCAGAGCAGAAATGAAAACGAAAAAAAAAAAGGGGGGGGGATGTCTCTGGACAGTCCACATGGAAAACCGATCAAGGAATTCAATTGGTTTAATGGAGTTTGCACAGGAAAATGATTTGTAGCACGTTCCCTCAGCACTCACCTTTCCTGGATATAGGAGCAGCATTGGACTGCAAACGTGATTCCCTTTAGAGGCTGGAAGTGCCCTTGGCCTGAGCTCTCAGCTAATGATGGATGGAAGCAGGCGATAACAAGGAATGCCGCCTCCTTACCCTCCAGTGGGATAACTCTGGAGGCAGGTCCCCAGCTTCTGCTGCCCATTGTGTCAACCTGCTTTATACCCATCTTCCTTCCCATGGCCTTCTTCCCTCCACACTTAGCAATGTTTCTTTGGACAATTTCTCCCATGACCCGCTTGCTTTCTAAACCTTGTCTTCATGTCTGTGCTGGAAGACCACAACCTAAGACAACAATAGTTCTTACTAAAAGTGTTTGTTTTTTAAAAGAAAGGGACTCCAACATCTTCAAGGTTAAAACCACAGTGGAGATGTCTTGTGTTTTACAGAATCAGAATCAGATTCAGATCATAGGTTCGAGACTAGACTTCAAAGCTCCGTAGCTAAAAAAGCGCATATGTGAATGTTCGAAGAAGTCAAATCCAGTTCATCCTGAGGAGTTCTTTCTTTGTGAGATTAAAAGACACAGTAAGAAAAAAGAAAATGTGACCAGCTATGGCTTACGGCATAAAACAGTCTTTTCCAAAGAGTCCAGTCTTCGAAGCCAGAAGCCAACGTTACCGAGTCTGCCAATTTTTTAAAATTGTAGCACAGTTTCAACTTTCTCAAATATTTTCACATTTATTTTTTCTTGTTACATTCATCTCTTCCAGCATATCTGTGCATTTCTGCTATGTTGAGGAGGAAGAGCTACTGATCTGTGGAAATGGGAATTCTGTTCTCCCTATGTACCGCTCTCCAGGAGTTACACAGAACACCAGCGGCCCTTAGCCTCATGTCTGTCTGTTGGCCTGACGCCAGACAAGAGAGTTCTATTAAGAAAACAGATTCCAGAGGAATTAGGTGCTTTGCTTTTGGCTCCAAATGCGGTGAAATATTAATATACCAAGATTAGAGACTCCATAAAGATGAGTTTTAAGAATGGACTCCTCTGGAAATGGCCAGGAAAACAAGACTGTAAGCCTTTCCAGGGCAGGAATCTTTCTTCGGGCTCACATACCACAACTACTTCATGGAATGGTACAGGTAGAATAAATGAAAGAAGAAAAGAATCTTTGCATCTATAGTACCGGCAGTGGGCCAGATTGGGAACAGGAGCTTTATAAATACTTGAAATTGGAGAATAAGTAATAATGAGATAAAGTACTAAAGATGGAAGAGATGAAGAAAAGGGGACAGTTGTTAAGATAGGTTCATGGAAACCGCAGTTAAATTCTGCTGGATTTCTGCATATGTGAGTGTGCAGGCATTCATGTATACACACACACCCCAAGCTCCAGATTCTAGAAAATTCCAGAAAGGTGTATAGAAGCTGCATCATGACTAGATCATCATTGTAGACAAGAAGCTGAGAGACATCCCCTGACAGTAATAAGCAAAAGGCCTTTTCCTGTAGGAACTTTGATTCCTGTGCCTCAGGGTGGGAATTTTACTGCTCTGGAAAAATAAAGTAACTGGTGAAAAAAGCCACAATTTTCTTCATGAGAATGCGGCCACAGTTACTCAGAGGCCAAGAAAACAGTTATCTAGCAGGAAAGTATGTTTTCCTTTGGAGACACCACCTTGGTATTTTGCCTGCTGGAAGGCCAGAAAAATTTACACTCAGGACCTTCAATTTCTGGGATCTCTCAAAGGGGGAGAATTGATCTGCCAATTTGTGTTCCTAACCAGTTTGCCCTTTTGAAATAAGTGATTTGTTTAAATAAATACTATGTGGTTTCCATACAGTTATATAATCCTTATATATACATACATATATATTGATATTTGTATGTATATGTCTATACACTATACATACATCCATAAAGATATACGTATGGGTATATGGACATACACACCACTTTTTTTAATCTTACATAATTCTGTCATGCTTAGGAATTTAAAGGATAATCTGAAGAGAAAGTAATTTTGGTACTGATACTTGGGATTCGTAACTCTGCAAACTTTCTTTCTCTCTTTGAGATAACAGGTCTTATACCATTAGCTAATGTTTATTTTCCTTTCTTCTAGAAACTTCTTTTTTTTTTTTTTAAGATTTTGTTTATTTATTTGACAGACAAAGATTACAAGTAGGCTGAGAGGAAGGCAGAGAGAGAAAGGAGGAAGAAGGCTCCCTGCTGAGCAGGAAAGCCCAATGTGGGGCTCGATCTCAGGACCCTGAGATCATGACCTGAGCTGAAGGCAGAGGCTTCAACCCACTGAGCCACTCAGGTGCCCCTCTTCTAGAAACTTCTTAAACACAGATTCTGAAAACAAAAAATTTTTCCTTTCTTTACGTAAGACTCAGTTTTTTGTTTTTTTTTTTTTTAAGAAATAACTGGTGATTAAAATCCATTCTTTCCCCTTAATCTAAAATTACTCCCCAAATCTTGGAGCCCTTTGTTATCACCCCACTTTGCCTGAGAAACAGTTTATTTTCCTTTTGGCTTTTGATGAAACAACTGCGTACTTTTAGGGATTCATAAAGGGAAACATTAGCATGAATGCAGGATCAGCTGGCAAGAAAAAATATCCCTAAAAATGTGAGGTCATAGGAGATGTATTACACCTCTGTTCTGTATTCTGTTTCTCCAAAATTTTTATTATTAAATGAGTAAAAAGAAAAGAGGCAAACTTTCAAAGTGGTACTTGGTCTATAGAGCCTGATTTGATTAATCTAGAAAGGAAATTTTAGAATTGGAAGAAGTTCTATGTGAAAGCATCAGCTTTGTTTTGAGTGTGGTTGTAAGTGGGCAGGAGGAGTGGCAATTTCCTAGGGGTGGGGGGAGGGGCGCTGATGGAAGAGCAGCGATAGTAATGCATTGTGGGACCACCCAGAATCCTTTAGGGGAAGTCTTTTTTGCCATCCAAGTGCCTCCATTTCATAAGATGTGAGCTTTCTGAGCCTTTCTTACCTTTCCTTCCTACTCTCTCATCTTGTTGAGAAGTGTACTACGGCATAGGTCTGTGGCTGAAAATGCCATCAGAGCCCTCCTTTTATATTTTGGAATTAAGACACATTTACTATTTTAGAGTAATCCTAGACAATGAGAATCACCATAAAGAACCTCCAAAAAATTAAGAAATATGGGAATGTACAGCTAATAGTTATATAAAAAGATTACAATTACTCCAGACAGAAGGCCTCCTTAATGTGACCAAAACAATGTGGAAATCACAAAAGAATTTTAAAGTATACATTCTTTTGCAAAAAGTCAAAGCAGGGTCCACTGAGAAATGAAAGAAACAGGGATGATGTTTATAAAGTATACGCTTGATCAAATGTGAGTATTTTTCAATGCTTACAAGAATGTCTGACACATAGTAAAAAAAAAAATAATTATTATTAACCCTAATTCATACTGATCCTGCACAAATTAATAATAAAACTATAAACATCCTAATAAAAAGGCTGTAGAGGGGCAATTCACATAAAAATAATTAGCTATGACCAATAGATATCTAAAAAGATGTTCAGCCTCAATAGTAAGCAAAGAAATCCAAATGAAAGGAACCATGAGATATCATTTTTTACCTTTCCATTGGAAGAGATGAAGGATTCATAGCCGGCAGTATTGGGTGGAGAGCAGAGGACTGAGAACTCATGCTCTCTGTGTGAAGGAGGGTAAAGGGGCCCGGTTTTCTTGGAAGGCAGTTTGCCAGTGGGTCTGACAATGCAGACTTTTGCCCTCGCATTTGCACTTCTAGGAATTTGTCTTGAGGCTCTTCTGGACAATTGTGCAGACATGTGTCAGGCAAAAGTGAACTTTGTAAACCCTTTGAGTATACAAATTCCTTAGTTATAATAATCCCAGGAGGTACATACTTTAATTATTCCCATTTTTTTTAAATGAGGAAAATGAGATACAGAGAAGCTAAACAGAGTGGAGGACAAGGCCAAGTTTAAACCCAGGCAGTCTGGCTGCAGAGCCAACACGCTTTCTTATTTTACCATGCTGCTTCCCAGAAGCACGTCTACAGGCCATTTTTTCCTCTTTTTAAACGTTTTTAAAATTAAGCTCTATTTTACGTACAGTGAACTGCATCCTTTTCCTGTCCTGTTCTAAGAGCTCTGATAAAAGTATTCCGTCGTATAACCACCGTGACAATCAAGAACAGGTCCATCGTCCTCAAATGTTACCTGTGCTGTCTTCAAACCTGCCCCCTCCCAGCCCAGGAGTCCTCTGTTTTCCAGAATGTCAGAGAAATGGAAGCATCCGTATGTAGCCTTTTGGGTCTGGTGTCCTTCACTCAGCTCAGTGCGTCTGAGGGTCCTCCACCACACTGGGTGTATCATGAATTCCCTCCTTTTTCTCGCTGAGCAGTGTCCCACTGTTTGGATGGCCCACAGTCAGTCCATCCCCGGCTAGTGGGGATGTTGTGTCCAGTTTTGGGAAAGTCACTAGGAACACGCGTGTACAGTTTTTTGTGTGTCTACAGGCCGGTTTTGATTTGTACCTTCTCTTGTTGAATCTCTCTATCATCTCCGAAGCCCTCTTTTAAAGGAGTGTTTGATTTCAAGTGGAAAATGAATGGAGGATAAGAAATCGGGAATTCTAAATTCCAGTTCACTTTGCCGCTGGTTTCCTGGTGACTCTGTACAAGTTGCTCTTCTCTGCCAACTGTCTGGCCAGATCTTCAAGGTTCTCATTGTTCAAGAAAGCCAGGAGCTCTGCAGAATTGGTTGGGGCTGCTGACTATGCCTTCTCTGCCCTGTTCTGGTCCAGGACTCCCCTGTGCCTGTTAGGCAGCCTTGCTCCTGCAGAGTTTGCCTCCACATGATGAGATGGCCAGTTTCTGGCTTTCTCCCTGGCTTACCCAGACTCGGGCCTCAGACCTGCTTACCTCTCGGACTCAGCTGCCAGAGCTCATGATCCAAAGCCTTCTGGCTCCTGTCTTACCATTAGGGATGCTCACAATTCACAGTATTCCCGCCAGGCCCTTCTCCTCACGATCAGGCACCATCTCTGCTCAGGCCTCCCCTTAGTACATAAGTGTTTTCAAGACAAATGGTGGTTGTCCAGGAGAATTGTTCACCTGGACCCACCTGGGCTCCTCTCATTTTCCTACAGGGTTGTTCTTCAGAGAGATGGTGGGATTAAAGATGATGTATTTAAAAATGGGGTTAAAGGTGATGGGTAAATATGGCAATGTTGACTGGTAAGTAGGTTATGAAATTGGCTCAAGTATTTGGCACCAGAGAAACAGCTCATGTCTGTGGGAAGCAGGCATTTAGATAAGTCTCCTTGAGTTTGGCAAATGCGTTAATCTAAAAATAGACAGAGGCCGCCTTTCTTCCTTGCTTTTTTATTGCAACATGCAAAATATTACTGAGAGGAAGGTTATGAGTTGAGGAAGAAATGCCTGAAAAAAATGCATGGTTTTATCCCAGAAAGTAATAATCCTAACAATCTGTCTGAAATGCTTCCAAATGAACTCTGAAGAAAAACATTTATGAGTTGGAATGCAGTATTAGGTTGCAACATTCTAATTTACTGAGAGTTTATTTTCCTTTTTTAAAAAAAAAAATCCCACACAAAATAAGAGTGAAATATCAAACGATGAGTCCACCGCCTTAGGAAAACAGTTTTCCAAACGTTACTAGCATACTGTGGCTGCAAGAATCACCTTTTAGCCTCGGCTGTTGCTTGATGCTTTCCTAGTTGCATTCTGTGTCACTGAGTTAAGGGCATTTCACTTTATCCTTGGTGTGGCCACCCTTCCAGTAAGTGTGCTGTCTGGTCGGTTGCTAAAAGTCTTGGACAAAAGTAGGTTTCTTTAGGAACTGCCCCATTTATAAATGGCTGTCTGTAGGGAATGATTTCACAGTCTGTAGAAGGGCTTGGTATCTCATGAGACACTTGCCCCACTTCTAGCCTGATAGGTAAAAGCCTAGGATTAAAACCCTGTGGGACTTTATATGTTTGTTAAGTGTTAGGGACTGAATTGTGTCCCCTCTTCAGGAGATTATATGTTGAAGTCCGAACCCCCCAGTACATAAGAATGTGACTGTATTTGGAGACAGGGTCTTTAAAGAAGTAATTAAGTTAAAATGAGGTCTTAAGGGGGGCCCTAATCTAAGAGCACTGGCCCAGGCACACTGAAAGGGAAGACCATGTGCAGACACAAGGAGAAGATGGCCATCTAAAAGCCAAGGAGAGAGGCCTCAGAGAAAGGAATCCTACCCACATCTTGATCTTTGACTTCTAGCCTCCAGAACCATGAGGAGATAGATTGCTATCTCACCCTCAGCATGTGGCACTTTGTAATGGCAGCCATAACAGACCGATACACTAAAAACACACATTTATAAATTTGCAAGGGAAGCAGGAGAGGAAGGGAAGAACATTTATGCAGTGGTTCCTTCATTCAGACTTCTTACTGAATACCCACCATGAGCCAAGTCTTGTCCCAGGTACCAAAAATTCAGCAGAGGGCGAGCAGGTACAGCCCTTGACCTTGAGGCATTTACAGTCTATCAGCCATCTCTCCAAAGGGGCTTAAAAATGTAGGCATGTAACCCCCCAAATCAGAGTTTCTGGGTGTGACTTACTTCCCCAGGTCACTAATGTCCTGATAAGAATAAGGATATTGGATTTTTCCCCACTGCACATTTGAGCAGCTGGCATAGAGAAGTCATCAGGGACAGAAAGAAAAGGAAGCTGGGGATGAGCTAATGAGCTTCCTTTATTTCAAAATTTAGCGCAAGGGCTGGCCAGATCCTGAGCTTTCTGTTGTCCACTCATGCTCTCATGAATTTTTGTTAGGGTTGGTAGTTTTTAGGAAACCAGCTATTAATAATGTCACCACAGGAAAATGTCAGTAAGAAAATCCAAAGTCATGGCCATATAGAAAGAAGAGCATCACATAAGCAACGTTTGCAAAGATGAAGTACTGACAAGGATTTTGTTCATGTTAGCTGTTTTGCAAATGTCTCATCTTTTCTCTTGTAGGAGGCTTTAGGCTTAAGTTACCTGAGTCATCACCTTAAGGCTCAGGTCTGGCTCAAAGAGCCTGGATCTCTGCCTTAGAGCGAGATTCCTAACCCTCCCATCTTCATTTGGTGGGCTGTGTTAAGAAGTAACAGCAATTGACTATGTTGAATTATTTAATTTGCAAACTGTCTTCTCAACAGTCTAGAGGGGTTGAGAAGCTAAAGTTAGGAGAGGTAAGTGGTATGTCTGGGCTACAGAGGTGATAATGATGAGTGAAGAAGTGAGACTATGGGTCACCTGAGTCCAGGTTGGTGGTGTTTCTATCACACTGGCTACTGGTTCTCCTGGTTGATCAGTGTGAACAGAAATTGCCATTTAGATGTCCAGTGAATACAGAGCTAGGGTAAAGGGTTCTGTTTGTCAAGAATGAGTGTACCACTTGAATTGAGCTTCCCATGATCCCAGGAGAAGGTGTCAGTTTATTTTAAAAGGCATCGACATCTCTGCTTACATTTCCATTCTTATTCTGCATAAGAATAAAATAGTTTACTGGATTTAAGCAGAGCTGGAAGAGAGTGGCCAGGTAAAAGGAGAGGAGAGCAACAGTTTATATGCCAACATGTGTGGCTATGGGGAAATTAGTTCATTTGTTCATTTATTCATTCATTTGCATTCATTTATTCAACACATATTTACTGGGTACCTTCAATGCCACCCACTGCTTTGGGCATAAGTGATTCCATAGTGAGCAAAACCAAATCCAGTGTTTGCTCTCCCCTAATATAATGTCCAGTCTAGTGGGGTAAAATACATATTTATCAAATAATCACGCAAATGTGTAATTTCAATCTGAGATAAGTATTTTTAGAGAAAGGACAACAGGAAAGATTTCCTAAGGAAGTGACATTTGAACCAAGTTCATAAGTGGGAAATGAACTCCCGGGAAAATGTCCAGGGTGTACAAAGACAGAAGGGATGCTTCAAGTGAATTGCTCTAAAATATGGCTTTTAAATCACATGTTAATACATTAAAAATGACTTATAGAAAGCACATGCAGTGGGAGGTCAGAAATAATGCAGAGGTTCTAAGTCTTGGAGAACTTCCTTCTACTCCTCCACATCCTGCCCCCGCCACCCATAAAAGGAACCATGGCAAGGCATCAAGTTTTTATTAACATATCTTTACAAGTAAGATCAAGTATAAATGATATCCTGTCATATTTATTGTTGCCTTGGGTTTCATAAAGAGGCAAGCTTCTATGACTGAGTGTTTAGAAGGGAGTTAGTTCAAAGTGAAACTGACAGACTTCTGTTTCTGGTCCAGTGCAGGAGACGCTGGGAAGTCACCACTCCATCTTAATGACACATAAAAAGCTGAATGAACTGAAGAAAAAAAAAAAAAGAAAGAAAAAAAAGAAAAAACAAACAAAGCCCAAAAAACCCAATAGCTCTTCTTAGATCCCTAAAAGAAGTGAGATCACAGGGCAAGCTGGGGCTCCAAACTGGAGAAACTGACAGGCAGATACAGTGAACCACTTACTGGGGCAGCAACCTCCATGGGAACCAGTAAAGGATGCAGAAATCTGAACGGTGGTTGATGAATGGCTGGATGCTCAGTGTGGATGACTCTGGGGATTAAAAACTCTACCAGGGATCCAGTCACTGGGGGTGGGGGAAGGTGTGCTTTTGTGAGTTTTACTTCCTGGATGGCTACCAAGTTCTGACTGACTGGGGGGAGAGAAATACTGACTCCAGCCCACTCTTGAAGTCCAGCCCAACATAAAGAGTGGGACTAAGAAGCATGTATAAAGTTTACAGTCCAAAGGCATAGGTTCCCTAAAAGATGGTGACCTAACTCATAAGATTATAAAAGACATCCTCTCCCCCAACACCTACCACCACATTGCCAAGGCCTCTTTATAGCAGTTCCTTTTATTCAGTATATCATGCCCAGTTATCATAATGTTACAGGATGTAACTACAAGGCACAATATATATAGGGGAAAGAGAGAGAGCGAGCAAGCATAAAAACCAGACTCAGAAAAGGCAGGGATGTTGGAATTACCAGACATGGAATTTAAAACAACTGTAATTGATATGATAAGGGCTCTAATGGATAAAAAAGACAGCATACAAGAACAGATGTTCAAGGTAAGCAGAAAGGAGGAAATTCTAAGAACCAAAAAGAAGTGATAGAGATCTGAAACACTGTAACAGAAAAGAATATCTCTGATGGACTCATTAGTAACCTGCACACAGCAGAGGAAAAATATCTGAGCTAGAGAGTATATCAACAGAAACCAACCAAACTGAAAAGCATAGAGAAGAAGACTGGGGGGAGAAAAAACAAAAACAAAAACAGAACAGAATACCCAAGGACTGTGGGATGACTACAAAAGGTGTAATGTATGCATAATTGGAATACCACAGGGAGAAAAAAGAAAGGAACAGAAGAAATGTTCAAATAATAATGATGACTATTTTCTTGAAATTAATGTCAGATACCAAACCAAAGATCCAGGAAGCTCAGAGAACACTAAAAAGGATATGTGGCAAAATAATTACACCTATGAATATCATTTTCAAACTACAGAAAGAAAAAAAAGAAAAAGAAAGAAAATAGGGGAAAAGTTCTGAAGGAAGCCAGAGGGGGGAAATACCTTAATTATAGAAGAAAAAATATACCACTATATCGATCTTTTCTCTGGAAATCATGCAAAGAAGAAAAGAATGAAGTAAAATACTTGAAATCTTAAGAGGAAAAAAAAACTGTTTGTTTTTTTTTTAACCCTGCAAAATTACCCTTCAAAAGTGGATGAAAAACAAAGGCCTTCTCAGGCAAACAAAAATTGAGGAAATTTATTGACAATAGTTCTACCTTCAAAATATGTTAAAAAGAAGTTCTTCAGAGAGGAGGAAATGGTGTAAGTCAGAAACCTGGATCCACATAAAGAAATGAAGTGGTGGAGAAGGAATAAGTGAAAGTAAAACAGAAAAATCTTACTTTTCTTATCCTGTATTGATTTAATACATAAAACAAAACAATAGCAACACTGTATTTGACTATGTAGATATATAATTTATACTTTGTATGTACATTTTATTTACACATAGTGTGTTTCTGGGTGTGTGTGTGTATCATATAAATATAAGGCAGCATTGATACAAGGAATAGAAAGGAAGAATTAGGATTATTTTATTATTTATAAGGTACCCACAGGCATGTGAAGTGCTACAGTGTTATTTGACAGTGGGTTGGATTAGTTATAAAAGTATATTGCAAACCCTGAAGCAGCCACTTAATAAAAGTTAAAAAGAAGTATAAAGAAGTATATTCTAAGTAAGAAGAAAAAAATGGAATCATAAAAATGTTCAATTAAAAATACAAAGGCAGAAAAAGAAAGACAATAATAAGAATAAAGAACAAAGGCAACAATGAAAGGTACTAACAAATATAGTAGAACTTAATCTAATTATATCAGTAACGACTTTGAGCTTCAATGGTATATATACAACAGTTAAAATACAGATATTGTCAGACGGGATCAAAAAATAAGACCTAACTATATGTTGTTTATAGGACACACACTTTAAATATAAAGATGCACATAGAATAAAAAGTGAATGGAGAAAGATACCATGTTAACAGTAATCAAAAGAAAGTAGGAGTATTACTAACTTTAGACATAGAAGACTCCAGCCTAAGCAAAGTTATCAGAAATAAAGAAGGGATTACATAATAATAAGGGAGCAAGTTCTCCAAGAAGACATAATGATCCTTAACACGTATGTGCCGAATAACAGAGTGCCAAAATATATGAGGTAAAAGTTAATAGAAATGCAAGAGAAATAGATTAATCCACTATTAATTATAGTTGGAGATTTCAACACCTTTCTATCAGAAATTAATAGATCCAGCAGGCGAAAATCAATGAGGGAATACTTGAACTCAACATCATCAATCAACTGGATATAACTGAAATCCATAGACTGCTTCATCTAAGAAGAACTGAATGCACAATCTTCTCAAGCCCATATGGAATATTGACCAAGATAGGCCATAATGTAGACCATGAAACACACTCTAACAAATTTTTTTTAAAGATAAGATTTTTTAAAATTTATTTACTTCACAGAGATCACAAGTAGGCTGAGAGGCAGGCAGAGAGAGACGAGGAAGCAGGCTCCCCACTGAGCAGACAGCCCGATGTGGGGATCAGTCCCAAGACCCTGGGACCATGATCTGAGCCGAAGGCAGAGGCTTTAACCCACCCAGCCACCCAGGTGCCCCCACACTCTAACAAATTTAAAAGACTAGAAGTCATACAATGTTTGGTCTCAGACCACAGTGGAATAAAACTAGAAATCAACAACAGAGAGATAGCTGGAAAATCCCAAAGTATTAGCAGATTAAATGACATACTTCTAAACAACACATGGCTCAAAGAAGAAAACCCAAGAGAAATTAAACAATATTTTAAATTAAGTGAAAATCAAAACACAACTTAACAGAATTTGTGGAAGTTAGTAAAAGTGCCCAGAGGGAAATTTTTATAATCAAATACATAAGTTAGAAAAGAAGAAAGATATAAAATAAATAAACTAGGCTTCTGCCTTAGGAAAGTAGAAAAAGAGGAACAAATTAAATCCAAAGTAAGCAGAAGAAAAGAAATAATAATTAGATCAGAAATCAATGTAATTGAAAATAGAAAATCAATAGAGAAAATCAACAAAGCTATGAGCTAGTTCACTGAAAAGATCAATAGAATCAATAAGCCTCTAGCCCAGCTAAATAAGACAAAAATAGAGAGGACACAAATTACTAGTAATATAAATAAATGAAGGGGTGTTATGAGAGATCCCATAGACATTAAAGGGATAATAAAGGAATATAACTCTATGCCCACAAATCTGATAATGTAGTTGAAATGGACCAATTTCTTAAAGACACAATCTCCCAAAACTAACACAAGAAGAAAGGGGTAATTGGAATAGATCTATTAAGTAAATTAAATTGAGAATTAATAACCTTCCAAAACAAAAAAACACAAGGACAAGATGAGTTCACTTGTGAGTTCTACTGAAGATTTAAGAAAGAAATTATATAAATTATCTATATTCTCTTCCAGAAGATGCAAGCAGAGGGAATATGCCTTAACTCATTCTATGATGCCAGCTATACCCTATCAAAATGAGACAAAGACAATACAAAGAAAAAGAACTATGAGTGAATACTTCTCATAAGCATAGATGTAAAAATCTTCAAAATATTTGCAAATTGAATCCAACAATGTATAAAAAGTATTGTATTATCACAATCAAATGTGATTTAGGTATACAAGGCTAAGTCAGCATCTGAAAATCAATTAATGTAATCTATTACATTGAAAAGCTACAGAAGAAAAAAAAATCACATGATCATACCAATAGATGCAGAAAAAGAATTCAACAATATCTTATACTTATGACAAAAACTCTCAGTAAACTAGGAATAGTTTACTTCTTCAAGTTTATGAAGACTATCTACAAAAAACCCTACAACTAACATTATACTCAATGGTAAGAAATTTGAAGCTTTCCCATCAAGATTAGGAACAAGACAACAATGTCCCTTCTCACCACTGCTTTTTAAAATCATAACAGAAAGGGCACCTGGATGGCTCAGTGGGTTAAGCCTCTGCCTTTGGCTCAGGTCATGGTCTCAGGGTCTTAGGATCACGCCCCATATCGAGCCCCACATCGGGCTTTCTGCTCAGCAGGGAGCCTGCTTCCCTTTCTCTCTGCCCACTTGTGATCTCTCTCTCTCTCTCTCTCTGTGTCAAATAAATAAATAAAATCTTTTAAAAAATTAAAATCATAACAGAAGTCCTAGCTAATGCAATAAGACAAGGTAAGGAAATAAAAGGTATATAGACTGGGAATACAAGAATAAAACTATCTTTGTTCACAGATGGTATGATCATCTAAGTATAAAATCCAAAAGAATCAACAAATGAACTCCTGAAACTAATAAGTAATTATAGCAAGGTTGCAGGGCACTGCAATATAGGCCAATATACAAAAGTCAATTATTGTCTCATACCAGCTATAAACAAGTGAATTTGCAATTAAAAGCACAGTACCATTTACATTACCATCCATCCCCCAAAATGAAATACTTAGGAATAAATCTAGAAAAATATGTACAAGTCTATATGAGCATAATTTAAGAAACTCTGATGAAAAATATCAGTGAACTCAGTAAGTGGAACAGTGTTCCATGTTCATGGATAGAAAAACTCAATACAGTTAAGATGTCATTGCTCTATAGATTCAGTGCAATCCCAGTCCAGATCTTAGCAAGTTGTTTTGTGGTTATCAGCAAACTGATATAAAGTGTATATTGAGGGGCAAAAGATGCAAAATAGCCAATATAATATTGAAGGAGAACAAAGTTGGGAGAACTGACACTACCCTACTAGAAGACCTACTATAAATCTACTCTAATCAAGACAGCATGGTGTTGGTGAAAGAATAAACAAATAAATCAATGGAACAGAATTGAGAACTCAGAAATACACCCATATAAATATGGTCAACTGATCTTTGACATAGGTGTCAAGGTAATACAATGGAGCAAAAATAGTATCTTCAGCAGATGGTGCTGGAAAAACTAAACGTCTACATGCAAAAAACAAACAAATACCCACAGCCCTAGATACAGACCTTACACACCTCACAAAAATGAGCTCAGATCACAGACTTACATGTAAAACACAAAACTATAAAACTTCTGTAAGATAGCATAGAAGAAAGCCTATAGATGACCTGGGGTAGGATGATGACTTTTTAGATAAAACACGAAAGACATGATCCATGAAAGGAAGAACTGATAAGCTAGGACAGATTAAAATTAAAAACTTCTACTCTGTGAAAACCAATGTCAAGAGAATGAGAAGATAAGCCACAAACTGGAAAAAATACTTGCAAAACATACATCTCATAAAGGATGTTATGCAAAATATACAAAGAACCCTTAAAACTTAATAATAAGAAAACAACCTCATTTAAAAAAAATGAGCCAAAGCCCTTCACAGACACCTCACCAGAGAAGAAATACAGATGGCAAATGAGCATATGTAAAAAAATGAGCCAAAGCCCTTCACAGACACCTCACCAGAGAAGATATACAGATGGCAAATGAGCATATGTAAAGATGCTCCTCAGGGAAATGCAAATTAAAACAAGATATCATTACACACCTATTAGGAAGACCCAAGTTCAGATCATCGATAACATCAAATGCGAGTTATTTTGAAACTATAGGAGCTTTTTTACTCACTTCTTGTGGGGATGCAGGAAGGGCAAAGGTGGCCGAGTCTGTTTATTCCCACACACCTGTAGGCTGCCCAGATGTTACTGCCCTACTCACCTGGTCACCTGGTTCCGGGCAATGCTTTCACATGGGGCACTTCAATGGCTTTTGCCCTCAAGTTTCTTTTTCATGACAGCTCATTCTACTCATTGTTAAATAACTGAAGTAAAAGTATCACTTTGAAATATAAAACAGAATCTCTTTTTCCATTATTTTCCTCATAAAGTACCAACTTTTTGACATGCTATTTAAGGCCCTTTATTACCTGCCCCAAATTTACCTTTCGTTGAATCTCTCCATTTATGCTCCCTTCTATTTGAACCACATTACTTCCAAAATCGCCTTTTCTTGTGCTGAGTCTTTCTCATGCTATATTCCTCTCCTGGAATGCTGTCTCCTTATTAAAATCACACTTGTATCTTAAGACCTTGCTTAACCATTATTTCCCCTGTGAAGCTTCCTTTGAACACCTTGAAAAAGAGAAGAAACTTCTCTCTTTAACTCGTTTATTAATTTTTGCTGTTTTATACTACAGTTAATTGTTGGATGCCTTATTATGTTCATGTTTGCCCTGTTTCTTAAAGGCATGGATTATGTCAGAATAGTGTCAATGTACTCATTTATAACTAATATTTTGCTATATTATTAGTGCTGTTAGAATGCTGTTAGAATGCGGTGCTGTTCAGAATGCTGATGGCTTTATATGTATTATCTAATTTAACATCTAGAACCCCCCTTTAAAGGAGGAACTATTTTTAGGTGTTACTATATCCATTTTACCAATGAGGACTGAAGCTTTTGGAGGTTACATAACTCATCAAGCATACACAGTAAGTCAGGGTTATAGGTGGAATTTGAACACTTGCCCATGAAGGCAGGGTCATTGTTTAATTTAGTGTTATATCCCCCCAAACCTAGAAGAGGGCACGTGAAAGACACTTAATGAGTATTTGTTGAATAAAATGATAAATTGTATTTCCAAAGTAAAATCTCTTGCATATCGTATAACTATTTTAATAAATATTAAATATTAAAATTATTTAATAAATATTAGTAAATATTTTAATCATCCTTAAAGATGAAGAAAAAATGGTTGCTGTTCTCAACATTAGCTGAATAATATTAAGATTGTCCAAATACCTGTTGCTAACAACTAAAATGAAAAATGTTGACTTACAAAATATAGGCTGAACAATGAAAATGTAATTTGTTGATTTCAAGCAATACTGAAGATGGTTTGCCACATAGCTATAATATATGGCAAAGTGGCAATCTATGGAAGTACATTATAAGTCTTGACATCATAGCTGCCATGATAAAACCTACTGTCTTAGATTTTGATTTCTAAATATTGTTCTTCAAGAAACTGTAGGTCTTTGAAGAATGGTTGATTCCAGGGCTGGAGAGGGAAATTACAAAATAAGCTTGGAGCATAATGTGTTGATATAAAGCATGGAAATGCTCATAAAAGGATGGGAAATACTAAAAAGAGCAGTAAGAATGAACTGGAAAGGGTTCCCAATGGCAAAATATAGAGCACATAAGGCAACATATATAAACAAATATAGTAATGGATTATAGTCCTTAAAATAAATATCCATGAGTTCACACAGATATAGAAAATTGAATAAATGAATGGGTAGAAGAAACATCCTTTTTCTTTAATTTTTTATTTTTTATTTTAATTCTAGTATATTTAATATACAGTGTTATCTTAGTTTCAGGTGTACAATATAGTGATTCAACAATTCTATTCATTAGTCAGTGCTCATCATGATAACAGTACTCTTCATCTCCTCTACCTATTTCACCCATCCCTCCATTCTCCTCCCCTCTGGTAACCATTACTTTGTTCTTTATAGTTGAGTCTGTTTCTTTTTCTCATTGCTCATTTGTTTTGTTTCTTAAATTCTACACGTGAGTGAAATCATGTGGTATTTGCCTTTCTTCCACTAGCATTATACTCTCTAGATCCATCCATGTATTTGAAAATGACAAGATTTCATTCCTTTTTAGGGCTGAGTAATAATCTATTGTATGTACATACCACTTCTTATTTATCCATTCATCTATTAATGGACTGCTTTTATAATTTGGCTATTGTAAAAATGCTGCAGTAAACATAAGGGTGCATATATCTTTTTGAATTAGTGTTTTCATATTCTCTGGGTAAAGATCTGGTAGTGAAATTATGGGATCATATGTTAGTTCTAATTTTAATTTTTAGAGGAAGCTTCCCCAGTAGCTGTATCAGTTTGCATTCCCACCAACAATGCATGAGGGTTCCTCTTTGTCCACATCCTCACCAACATTTGTTGTTTCTTGTGTTTTGATTTTAGATGTTCTGATAGGTATGAGGTGATATTGCATTGTTGTTTTTAAAAAATTTTTTAATTTTTTTATAAACTTATAATGTATTATTAGCCCCAGAGGAACAGGTCTGTGAATCGCCAGCTTTACACACTTCACAGCACTCACCATAGCACATACCCTCCCCCAGTGTCCATAACCCCACCACCCTCTCCCGACCTTCCCTCCGCCCAGCAACCCTCAGTTTGTTTTGTGAGATTAAGAGTCTCTTATGGTTTGTCTCCCTCCCTATCTCATCTTGTTTCATTTATTCTTTTCCTACCCTCAAACCCCCCATGTTGCCTCTCCACTTCCTCATATCAGGGAGATCATATGATAGTTGTCTTTCTCTGGTTGACTTATTTCACTAAGCATAATACCCTCTAGTTCCATCCACGTCATCGCAAATGGCAAGATTTCATTTCTTTTGATGGCTGCATAGTATTCCATCATATACATATACCACTTCTTTATCCATTCATCTGTTGATGGACATCTAGGTTCTTTCCATAGTGTGGCTATTGTGGACGTTGCTGCTATAAACATTTGGGTGCACGTGCCCCTTCAGATCACTACGTTTGTATCTTTAGGGTAAATACCCAGTACTGCAATTGCTGGGTCGTAACGTAGCTCTACTTTCAACATTTTGAGGAACCTCCATGCTGTTTTCTAGAGTGGTTACACCAGGTTGCATTCCCACCAACAGTGTAGGAGGGTTCCCCTTTCTCCGCATTCTCGCCAGCATCTGTCATTTCCTGACTTGTTAATTTTAGCCATTCTGACTGGTGTGAGGTGGTATCTCACTGTGGTTTTGATTTGTATTTCCCTGATGCCCAGTGATGTGGAGCACTTTTTCATGGGTCTGTTGGCCATCTGGATGTCTTCTCTGCAGAAATGTCTATTCATGTCCTCTGCTCATTTCTTGATTGGATTATTTGTTCTTTGGGTGTTGAGTTTGCTACGCTCTTTATAGATTTTGGATACTTGACCTTTATCTGATATGTAATTTGCAAATATCTTCTCCCATTCTGTCAGTTGTCTTTTGGTTTTGTTAACTGTTTCCTTTGCTGTGCAAAAGCTTTTGATCTTGATGAAATCCCGATAGTTCACTTTTGCCCTTGCTTCCCTTGCCTTTGGTGATGTTCCTAGGAAGAAATTGCTGCAACTGAGATGGAAGAGGTTGCTGCCAGTGTTCTCCTCAAGGATTTTGATGGATTCCTTTCTCACATTGAGGTCCTTCAACCATTTTGAGTCTATTTTTGTGTGTGGTGTAAGGAAATGGTCAAATTTCATTTTTCTGCGATGTGGCTGTCCAATTTTCCCAACACCATTTGTTGAAGAGGCTGTCTTTTTTCCACTGGACATTTTTTCCTGCTTTGTCCAAGATTAGTTGACCATAGAGTCGAGGGTCTATTTCTGGGCTCTCTATTCTGTTCCATTGATCCATGTGTCTGTTTTTGTGCCAGTACCATACTGTCTTGATGATGACAGCTTTGTAATAGAGCTTGAAGCCCAGATTTGTGATGCCACC
This sequence comes from Mustela erminea, assembly GCF_009829155.1. Taxonomy (NCBI): domain Eukaryota; kingdom Metazoa; phylum Chordata; class Mammalia; order Carnivora; family Mustelidae; genus Mustela; species Mustela erminea. The sequence goes on from NC_045619.1 coordinate 119,793,240, forward strand.
AACTTTGGCTTTCTTTTTCAACATTCCTTTGGCTATTCGAGATCTTTTCTTGTTCCATATAAATTTTAGGATTATTTGTTCCATTTCTTTGAAAAAAATGGATGGGATTTTGATAGGAATTGCATTAAATGTATAGATTGCTTTAGGTAACATAGACATTTTCACAATATTTGTTCTTCCAATCCATGAACATGGAACATTTTTCCATTTCTTTGTGTCTTCCTCAATTTCTTTCATGAGTACTTTACAGTTTTCTGAGTATAGATTCTTTGCCTCTTTAGTTAGGTTTATTCCTAGGTATCTTATGGTTTTGGATGCAATTGTAAATGGGATTGACTCCTTAATTTCTCTTTCTTCTGTCTTGTTCTTGGTGTAAAGAAATGCAACTGATTTCTGTGCATTGATTTTATATCCTCATTGTAGTTTTGATTTGCATTTCCCTGATGACAAGTGATGTTGAGCATCTTTTCGTGTGTCTGTTGGCCATATGTAATGCCTCTTTGGAGAAGTCTCTGGTCATGTCTTCTGACCATTTTTAACTAGATTATTTATGTTTTGGTGCTGAGTTGTAGAAGTTCTTTATATATTTTGGATATTAACGCTTTATCAGATATATAATTTGCAAATATTTTCTCCCATTCAGTATATCGTCTTTTAGTTTTGTGGTTTCCTTTGCCGTGCAGAAGCCTTTTATTTTGATGTAGTCCCAATAATTTATTTTTGCTTTTGTTTCCCTTGCCTCAGGAGACATATCTAGAAAAATTTTGCTATAGCTGATGTCAGAGAAATGACTGCCTGTGCTCTCTTCTAGGATTTTTATGGTTTCACACCTCACATTAAGGTCCTTGATCCATTTTAAGTTTATTTTTGTGTGTTGTGTAAGAAATCACTCCAGGTGGGTGCCTGGGTGGCTCAGTCAGTTAAGCATCTGCCTTCAGCTCAGGTCATGATCCCAAGGTTCTGGGATTGAGTTCCATGTTTGGCTCCCTGCTCAGGAGGGAGTCTGCTTCTCCTTCTGCCCCTTCTCCCCACTTATTTTCTCTCTCTCTCTCAAATACATAAAAATCTTAAAAAAAAAAAAAAGTGCTCCAGTTTCATTCTTTTGCATGTAAGTGTTCAGTTTTCTCAACACCATTTGTTGAAAAGACTTTTCTTTTCCCCATTGGACATTCTGGCCTCCTTTGTTGAAGATTAATTGATTGTATAATCATGGGTTTATTTCTGGGCTCTCTATTCTGTTCCATTGGCCTATGCTTCTATTTTTGTCCCAGTACCAATACTGTTCAGATTTCTACAGCTTTGTAGTCTAACTTGATATCTGAGATTGTGATACCTCTAGTCATCTTCTTCTTTTTCAAGATTGTTTTTGCTCTTTGGGGTCTTTTGTGGTTACATACGAATTTTAAAATTGTTTGTATGGGATCACAAAATTTTAAGATAATTTGTTCTAGTTCTGTGAAAAATGCGGTTGGTATTTTGATAGGGATTGCATTTAATCTGTAGATTGCTTTTGGTAATAGGGACATTTTAACGATATTTGTTCTTCCAATCTATGAGCATAGAATGTCTTCCCATTTCTTTGTGTCATCTTCAATTTCTTTCATCAGTGTTTTATAGTTTTCAGAGTACAGGCTTTTCACCTTCTTGGTTAAGTTCATTCCTAGGTATTTTATTATTATTATTATTATTTTTATTATTATATTTATTTGTCAGAGAGAGAGAGGGAAAGAGAGCGAGCACAGGCAGACAGAATGGCAGGCAGTGGCAGAGGGAGAAGCAGGCTCCCTGCCGAGCAAGGAGCCCGATGTGGGACTCGATCCCAGGACGCTGGGATCATGACCCGAGCCGAAGGCAGCTGCTTGACCAACTGGGCCACCCAGGCATCCCGTATTTTATTATTTTTGATGGAATTATAAAAAAGGATTGTTTTCTTACTTTCTCTTTCTGCTGCTTCATTATTATTATATAGAAATGCAACAGATTTCTGCATGTTGATTTTGTATCCTGAAATCTTACTGAATTCATTTCTCAGTTTTAGTAGTGTTTTGGTGGAGTCTTTAGGGTTTCTGTATATATATCATGTCATCTGCAAATAGTGACAGTGTTACTTATTTCTTACCAGTCTGGATTTCTTTTATTTCTTTTTGTTGTCTGATTGCTGTGGCTAGGACTTCCAGTCCTGTGTTGAACAAAAGTTGTGAGAATGGACATCCTTATCTTGTTCTTGAGCTTAGGAGCAAGGCTCTGTTTTCCACCATTGAGTATAATGTTAACTGTGGGTTTTCATGTATGGCCTTTATTATGTTGAGGTACATTATCTCTAAAACTACTTGATTTGGGTTTTCATCATGAATGGATATTGTACTTTGTCAAATCCTTTTCCTGCATTTATTGGAATGATCAGATGTTTTTTTATCCTTTCTCTTATTGATGTGATATATCACTTTAATCAACTTGGGAATATTAGACCACCCTTGTATAAGTAAATCTCACTTGATCATGGTGGATGATTTTCTTTAAATGTATTATTGGATTCAATTTGCTAATATTTCGTTGGGGATTTTTGCATCTATGTTCTTCAGAGATACTGACCTACAGTTCTCTTTTTTTTGGTAGTGTCTTTATCTGGAATGCAGTAAGTCTAGATCTTGGATTAGAGGATAAGGGGAGCATGGAGTTCAAAAAGACCCTTGGAGAAGCTTTCCATTCATCTACATCACATTCAGGGGAGGGAAGTAAGAATCTGAGAAACTGAGTTACTAATGGAGCATTATCTTGGGAGAGGTGGCTCTAGGACTTATGGATTTTATCTGTCCATTCACTTTCACTTCTATTTTATGACCTGGATTCAAGTCCAGAAACTCTGTCAGTTGACTTACTTAGTTAATTCCATTTAATCTAATTCATAAGATATTTTATAACAAAGGTTATATACTAATTTCTAATGTGTTTATAATGAAATTATGAAAATCTTGCTCAGTAAAGAACATAATGTTTTACTTTTCAGGAGAACTTGAGTAGCAATTTGAGGAGCAGAAATAAACTTTGACTATAGGATCTGAATTTAGTTCAACTAAACTTCAAATCAATTTCAAGAAGCTCAAGGTTTGATTATGCATTATTCCCTTGGTTAAAGCCACCCTTTTATTTCTTCTTATATGTAGATGCTTTCTTTCTTGTTCGCACATACACACACACACACACACACATACACACAGAGTGCTCGTTAAAACAGAGTCTTTTTTTTTTTTTTTTCATTTGGTATAATTGTCTGAGATGGCTTTATGGTATAATCATCAGACATTATGGGCCTGAACAAGACAATGATAGTCTTGGCATTCAGCCCATGTCTTCCCCCAGTTTTTATTGCCTGTAAGATTTCTGTGCCTCAACAAAACCTGTACTTCCCCTCCTCCACCCTCCAATGTCTGGGCTATGCATCTAGCAGATGGTCTTGTTATACAATCATGTTTAACAGGATTACGCTAGATCATTGAATTGTAGGGATTTCTGGCTATCACAGCTGCTTCTTCTCTGAAATGCTTTCACTCAATTAATGTCTACAAGATACTCCTCTGGCCAACCCTCATTTTCTAATCAGCACCAACACAGAAACCTGAATACATCCATATTTTAAATAGGAAAAATAATTTTGGTGCCAGAAATGAATATACTAATGACTCCTATTATTGTAGGTGTACCAATGACAATATGCATGGTAAGAAATTGAAACAAATAATGAGTGGGTAACTAGATATTAGGAAAATTATACCAAATATTATTTCTATGGTAGACTATATTTCTAAAACAAAATCTTCCCATATCTGTCCATTCTACCATACTTTTCTCAGGCCCTCAGGATCAAAATTCCAGAGTCCTCCTTAACATCTCTTCCTTACTCACCCCACCTCCTTTACATTCTATCACAGCAAGTCATTAACAAGTCTTGACTTGTTTTACATTTACATTTGCATTATTTCCTTAGATTTTTTCCTTTCAGTTGCCATCGTTATCACCTAGTTCAGGTCCAATAAATGCCCTCAACTGCCTAAGAGCTTAAGAAGGAAGAACATTTTCCATTCTTGGCACCCAGTAAATCACAGTAGTGAGTAATGGGAGAAGTCCCTCGTGCCTCATCTCCCACTTTGGTGGGGGAGGTCAGATGGGTGAACGATGGAACTACATCATAGCAGGGCCGTAACCTTCTGATATTAGAAGCTTCTAGGGAGGGTCCAGCAACAGGAATTTTATGAGTGCATCTCAACCCAACAGAGTCTCAATATCAGTGTTCATCTGGGGTGGGAGAAGCCAATATGGTGTTGTAAATTAAGAATGGGGGCTATGGAAATTAAATAAACAAAAGAAAATAATGTCAACTAAGGTGCATAAGAAAAGAATACCTCCAAGGTAGTCTTGTTTTAAAACTTCATTGGAGAGCTGCCATTTTTCATATTATATAAACAATGCCATTTTGTCTTTATATCAACTTACTATATCTAATTTCACAGATAAGGAGATTGAAGAGAAATTAGGAAACTGTCTTATGCTTATATAGCCAGGCAACAGTGGAGTCTAGTTTGAAACCCATTTTGTCCATCTCCAGAATCCAAGAAGGCAGCTTTTCAACACTTCACGTGGCCCAATATGTCTGTGAAGTAAAGTAGTTTTGATTCTGTTCATGTCAATCAAATGGATTTCCTTCTTTTGTTCTAAGCCATTTCACAACATTTTGTAAAAATCTTTTCCTGACTTAGTGCAAACACACATAACCCAGTGAAGCAAGTATTGTTAGCCCCATAATATCAGGTATGGAGTAGAAGCTCAGAGAAATCAAGTAATTTGTCCATTGCCACATAGCCCATCAATGATGGATGAGAATCTTAATCTGGGCAGTCTGATTTCCCTTCCCCCATTCCCAGTCACACTGCTAACTTCAATAGGTTATTTTTATACTGGTTTGATATTTCCTAAAAAGAAGGAAGTGGAGTGTCATCTAATCTTACCCTATAAACTCTGTTGGGATACACATACATACACAAAAAATACACATGCATACACACACACATATATACATGTGTGAGTGTATGTATGTGTGCAGGAGAAATATTAAAAAATAATATTCCAGTGGATATTAGCTATGTCTTCTATGCAGTAGATGGCACAGCAGTAATAATTACTATAATTGCAATAATGTTAGCAATATAACTGGTCCCATGTCTGCTTTTTGGTAGCATTCTTTTTCCCTAAGACAAGGAAACTAAGTGCCTGGTCCTGCTGAAATACAGAACATCTGTAACTTTTAGAAGAGATCAGGTGATAGAGTAAACGTAAATCAAACCACCTTTTACATGTCTGTGCTTTTGATTATTTCAGGTACTAGGTGACCTGATTTCTAGTCAGTCTGGGAGATGAAACAGCTGTAATTCACAATAAATATACATCAAACATCACAATCAACCTTATTCTTTCTTCCTGCAGAAGGCAGCTGGATTGTATCAAAAACATGTAAAGAACACTTGCTGCTATCTAGCCCATGGGGCAACCTATGCACCCTGCCATTAAAATAGGAAGGTTTCCTAGCAGTGTGCCCAGAAGTGGGTTGATGGCAGGTGGTGAAGACCAGGGAAAGCAACCCAGCTCAGCTTGCAGACATAGCTGCTAAGCCCTGGGTGCCTAAAATGGGGTAAAAGTGTTCACCTTAGGAATGGGAAAAATAACCCCATCAGAAACCATCACTTGGGTCAGCACAGTTTTTTAAGTGTGTTCCATTTAGTAGCAGCTCCGAGGTGTTTGAAGGATTTCAGTGCAGAATTTCAAACTACTGTTCACTTGTACATTTGTCTTTACGTGAATTTTGCAGGTGACCACGTAGTTGAAGAGTTTGGGGATTTTGTTTCTGATATATTTAGAATGAGGACCTGGAACAGGGCCACTGAGAATCTACATCTTGTATGAATTTAAAAAGGCAGCCCCGTGTGGAGGAAACCCCTTGGGATTTGAATCTGTCCTCACTTGGCCCTTGGCTGGGCACAACCTGTACATAATTTGTAGCCCTGATCATATTAGCTTGGCTTCTAGAAGTTTCTCAGGGGAAGTGGAGGTGCCTGTATAAGGGGCTACAGAGCTTATATATTTTCCTCAACTAAATCCTTTAATGAAGATCAAATAATTACAAAATTGCCAGAAGCTAACAATATTTTTCTTATGACATACTTTTAAAATTCATAAGCATAATGTTCAGCAACCATGTTTGAATTTTTTCAGATGTTATGATACTCAAAAAAAGTTTTGCATTTAAAGACTTCAGTATTATAGTGCTCACCCTTCGTTGGGGTTATTTAACTGTCTTCCTCACCTAGAATGTCAGCTCTGGGAATGTAGGGACTATGTATATCTTGATACTATGTCCCCAGCACAATGTCTAATATGTAGTAAATATTAATACATATTTTTTGACTGAATGAAGGAATTTCTTACTTATTTTTCTTTTGTACTCTGAAGCTAAAGGAACAAACATAAAAATATCGATGAACAGTTTAATGATGATTTTTATTATTTTAATTTTTAAAACAAAATATTTTCCTCTCAATTATATTCTTCACTTCTTACCACAGCTTTTATTTCCTAGGGCCATTTTGTTTTGTTTTGTCTTGTCTTGCTGGGACATCAAAGTGGATATTTACTGGGATACTTGCACAATCCACCGATCAACTCCTATTTTCTTTTAGAAAATGTCACCCTTTGTCTCATAGCATGTAAGATTCCTTTCCTCAGGATTTGGGACTAAGATAAATAGTAGACAGTCTCTCTGAGTGAGTAAAACTGCAATATGCAAACTCTGGAGTTGAAACACTACTAGGTGCTCAAAGAAATATTGGCAAGAGACGGAGAGGGAGGGAGAGAAGGAAGGGAGGGAAGAGGGAGAGAGAGAAAGAGAGAAGCAGATGTATAAAGAAAAGCAGAGATGTGTTTAAGAGAGAGACAGAAAGGAAGGCCAAACATGACAATCTTGGATCCCAGTTAGTCCCTTCCAGAGGCCTGGCAGAGTTCCTGTCATTAGGTTTCCTTGAGATATTCTATGGCTTTAATATAAAACTCTCCCTTTATGGCATTAGCCAGGTTAAGGTAGGTTACTTCCTAACAAGTACAATAATGTATTTTATTTTATTTTATTTTTTAATTTTTTATTTTTTTTTATTTTTTTTTTTAAAGATTTTATTTATTCATTTGACACAGAGAGATCACAAGTAGGCAGAGAGGCAGGCAGAGAGAGAGAGAGGAGGAAGCAGGCTCCCCGCGGAGCAGAGAACCCGATGCGGAACTCGATCCCAGGACCCTGAGATCATGACCTGAGCCGAAGGCAGCGGCTTAACCCACTGAGCCACCCAGGCGCCCCACAATAATGTATTTTAAATGAAAGTCAGTGGGGGCATCATTTTAAATGCACAGATAACTTCCAGGAAATGTAGAAAAGTGCATGAAAAATTAAATATTTTCAATGGGCCTTCCTTAATTTTTCCAGATAAGACCAGAGCATGTCTTAGGCCCATGCATCCCAATGGCAGTAATCACACAGAGGCCGTCTGGAGAAAAGACCTTGGGCTAGTTTGACAACCTTCTAAAGAATAAATGGAATGCTAGAGCTGAGCTAACAGGCAGTTGCCAAAAGAGAACACTGCACATCTGACTACTTAGGCATGGGAACTGAGCACAAAGACTCTAGAGCTGTGTTTCTCAAAGTAGGGTCCTGGGTAAGAACATAAATCCCTGAAGCCCATCTCAGTCTCCATAAGTCAAACTGTCAGAAGGGGAGCCATGCATTCAACCTGTACAAGTAGACTCAGTGGGGGACCGGCACGCACAGTGCTTCAGAGCTGACCACTCAGGGTGTGATGTGAAGCTTAGTAGCAGGGAAAACATTTGGGAATTGACTGGAAAGGGGGAATCTTTCCCACTCCCTTGACCTACTGAATGGCTCTAATGAGGCATCCAGTCAATTCGATGTTCAAAAATGGGGAACATGTTCTATATCATTCATTCCCAGCTGGGTTGTGCCCTGGCATCATCCAGGTTACTTAACTGTTACTCTGGTCCATGTTCTACCCTCCAGAGATTCTGACTTGGGAGAGTCTGATTCTGAGTCTGGAGTGTGACCAGAGCAGATACACTATTTAAAATTCCCCAGATAATTCCCCAGAAGATGTGCAGAAGAGATTGAGAGCCTCTGCTTATTGAGGATGACTAGATATATCCTAGAAGAAAGTCAGCTTGTTAAATGGTTTCTGGAACTCCTAGGAGGCACGGTAATCTGAAAGCAGAGTAATTTTGATTTGGAAGAGCAGAACCGTAGAGAGAAAGAAAACTTTATTTCTTTTTAAGCTCCAGGAAGAACTGGTTTGGAAAAAATCACAAGACAGACCCTGGGGGACTAGGACATAGAGTTTATAAAATGAATTATAGAGTTTAGAAATCATGCCACCCAAAAATCTTTGGGGGTGGGGAAGACTGCTGTTTCCCAGGCAAAACCTAAGAATACTGCAACCCCATTAGGGTTAGAGTAATAAAATGCCCCGGTGGAAAATTAGCAATGGCTAAAGGAATAATCTAGGGGGATTATAAAAACAATTTCAGAGACCAGAAAACCCAACCTGCAAGTGTCTGGGTCCTAACCATGGCATAGAAGCACATGCTGGGAGTGGCCTGGAAGAAGACAAAATAGAACGAGGATGCAGGATACATGGAACTTTGGAACAGTGGCCACTCCACAGGCCATTGATTGACTACAGAAGCTCGAGCAACACATCAAAGATCAGGAGAGGCTGGGTTATCCTTCCGGCAGAAACTAGTAAAAACAGATGATGCATTCAGGCTGCATGCCCCTGTGTCAGTCCCAGGACAATAGGCAAACACTTTGCTATTCAGTCCTTGAAAGACGGTGGAAGAGGGAGGAAGGGGAGAATTCTAAATCATGAACATTTACTCAACTGAGATTAAGTCTGAATCTGGAAGTGACTGTGAGATTAAGGTTTTCCCCATAACGGAAATGGAGGCTGGAGACAAGCCAAGTGGAATTTCTGTGTAGAATAATGGGGGGGGGGGGGGAGAGAAGAAGGGGGGAAAAAACAAAAAAAGAAAAAAGGAGAAAAAAAAGAATAATGAGGACAGTTACATGTCTAATTCCTGAATTACACCTGTGAATTTCAAATCTACTCTTCTAGTGAATGGAATGTAGTTACCCGTCCATTAGGTGATTTTCCTCTGCATAGGTCCCTGGGGACTTGGTGTCAATATAAAGAGGCTTCTTTGAGTGGCATTATTTTGTAAAAAGATGAGGATCAAGGAAAACATCATAGGATCATGAATCACCAGACATCTGTATTTCCGTTTGAGAGGCAGAACTGGAACCAGAACCCAAGTCTACTAAGATGTCCAGATGTACACTGAACGCCTCAAGACAATCTTGAGGGAAAAGAATTCACTTAGTGGCTTTATCAGTCCTGCCTTAGTAAAGATCATTCACTTTACAGACAGAGGGATAGGCTGCATAACTTCATTGGTTAGTATAAATTGAATCAGCCTCGGTAGATAAAGTTAACGAATTGCCTCAAATGACCTTTTTCTGATTGTTAAGAAGGGGTAAAAGAAAACATAAGAGGTGACTAATTACCAGCACTTACCTACTTTAGCTTTTCTCTTTCCTGTCCTACTTCTGCTCCCCACTCCCTCAACTCCCCACCCACCCCCAGAAGGAATATTCCTTGAGAGAAAAATTGTTTCATGTTTCTCTCCTTCCTGGTTTTTCTTTAGGAGACTTCAAAAGAAGTTGATGAATGGCCTGTGTGATCGATACATCCTGTATCTCCTTTACTTGGGGGAAGGTCCAGGCCATCCTCTCTGTCAGTTTCCCTAAGGTGAGAATATGACAAGCACAATGACTGGCAATAACTTTCCAAAATAACTGTTTATCTAAAGTTACAACCCAAGAGTTAAATTTTGTGAATCATCCTGACGTATTTTGGGAAGGAATCATAAAAGGGAGGATTATTTAAAATAGAATATATTATGAATAACCCCCCCCAAACTAAAACCCACTACCTTCATTGATTGGACAGTATAATATAACCTAAGAAAATAAACTTAACTTAGATGCTCTTGAAGATATGGAAGATATTTGTATACAATATAGTACTAAGTCTACTTTGAGCCCACTACAACATTTATGTTAGTGCCCTAAAAGACTTCTGGCAAATTTATGAGAATACGTTGCAGTATCCTTTTTGCCTGATCCCAAAGGGGAAGAGAAAGTGGAAGGATGAAATTAGCGATGTATATTTAGGTAGTCAGTTTATTGGAATGGTGCCCCAAACCAGAAAAAAAACTCTACATATGGAAAATGCCCAATTAGGGGAAGGGTGGTGGAAAGAGACAAGGTTTTAATAAATAGTTAAAGCTGTCAGTTAACTATTACTGATTTCTATGTGTTTATTGAAAACATCTTAAAATAACTAACATAAACGTGAAAATTGAACCGTAAAACCAAGAAGTCTAATGTTCTTTGCTAAAAACCCTGGGATTACTAAAACAATCCTTTAAGACAAACTGTATTTTCCTACAGCACACACATATCATGAATTATGTCACTGTACTGTCTAATTTCCATGAGACCTCAATATGAATTAAGTCATCAAAAAGAGCTTACAATCTTTACTATGAACCAATTCCTTTTGCTTCAGTTTGAAATATTCAATCTATTTTGAAAAAAACCCCAAAATATGGTGAGAAAATATTTACACTCCAAGAACATGAGTTTTAGGACAGAAATGTTGAAGTTCATGAGTTCATTAATAGAAATTATGAGCTCGAGAGAGAATGACAAGCTGAAAATAAATTGCTCTAGCTGGCTCCGAGGCAAGCTGTCTTTATCAATGGAGAACAACTCACTGAGGGGTTTCAAATAACAACTTTGGTTGCAAAGTTGACAAGTCATACATCCAGTGTGGCTTTTCAAACGCCATCTTGCCTTTCTAAAACCATCTCCTGGTGGGAAAAGGAAGGTTTATTTTATCTGCCTTCAAATGCTTGTGGAAGTCACCTAGGAATCATGCACAAAAGCCCCGGGTCGTCCAGGGTTAAACTGGGCCTTTGCCTTTATGAGGCAAAGGGATGCATGGGGTTAAGGGGAATGCACAGTCCTGAGAATAGGCTTCTTTCCAGGAAGTGGGCTTTCTGGCAGGAGAGGAAAGGAACCCTTACCTGGGTAATCATTCTTGTCTATGTCTGAGTCTCCTCTTAGAGTAAAGCCGAAGCCCGAAGGGATGGTCTGTGAGGCCCACACTCCCTGCAGAGTTTGGGAAGGCTTGGTGTTTAAGCCATCCTTGTTCCCGTTGTAAATGAGCACTTTGCCTCTTTGATCCTTGCCTGCAAAGGGTGCACCGATGGCAATGTCTGCAAACAGGGACACATGAACACATTTTTTAAGGAAAGAAGAAGGTTTTAGAGATAGAATTAAGTGCAATCGAAGAGTGGCATCCTGGAATCCAAAGGGCTCATTACGTTTTCCAGGAAAATTTTGTAATATTGCAGCAACCATAAATTATTTGTCTTTTCTCCATCCAGCAAACACTTATTGAGTGACCACTGTGTGTTGGACCCAGTGGGTATGACAGTGAACCAGATGCTGCTTTTAGAAAGACTGTATCCCAGTGCAGGTAATAGACAATTTGAATAGAGAGACAATCAAGAAAAGATGGAAAGTGACACATTCTATGCAGAAGAATCAAAAATATTAATGTAATGGAGAATGGTGGTTATTTCTAAATTTGGCGATCGGACAGTGTTGCTAAGGCTCGTGTTGAAACTGAAAGCTGGAGACAAGGCAGAACCAACTGTGTGAAATCAGAGGGGAGAACACTCCGGGCAGAAAGAACTGGTGTGCCAAGGGCCAAAGTTGGAAAGAGCAGGGCCCATTGGAGGAGCAGGTAGAGGGTGGTCTACACGGGAACTTAGTGAGCAACAGGGAGGGCTGGGTCACATCACTAGGCTGGGTAAAACAGGGGAGGCACATTTGCAAGGTACTTATGAATTTCTTGTCAAAAGAAATAAATAATCTCTTGCATAAAGACTATTTAATGTAATGATTACATTGTCCCATGAAGGGGAGCAGGTTGCATTTTACAGTAGAGGACATTGGGGAACCCAGAAAGAACCCTATCGCCTGACTCCCCCTTAAATATAGCACTCAACGAAAAAATTAACTTCCACACATTGTGTTCATCAGGATTGTTCTAAACAACACACACAAAGACTGAGTTTTACATAAAAAAGAGCACCAAGAACACAATAACATAATAGCTCACCCCAGGGGAGGATGGTTACGTGTCCTCACTTTGTTGTTTATTTCTTTTTGCTCCTAAATAAGTCCGGTAAAACTAAGTAAATCATGAATTGATTTTACTACATAATGAGGATCATAATTCCAGTTTCATTTAATAATGATAAATATTCCTATCTCAGATTGGGGTGGAAATTAAAGATCTCATCAGGTACCACGCGCAAAGAGGCCTTTCCTTTACCTCCTCTAAGTCAGTCCACATCTGTCCTGTGTTTCCTCCCAGTTTGCAATTATTTTGCCCACTTTATACTCAAAAACAGTGAGGCACAGAGAGGCAGAACCCTCTTTATGTCATTAAAAATGTTTCTCTTATCTTTCAAAAATATCATGAAGTGTTTGAGAAAAAAGACAAATAGAGAAAACTGTGGTGGAAAAGATGATAGATAATTTAACATTATTTATTTGGCTTGGTGCTCAGGGAAAAGGCAGTTTCTGAAAAGCAGCGTATCAGTTAAAGATGAACTTGTCTCTTTTTTATTATTTTCCTGGAGCCGTGAGCTTTTAACATGCATTTATGTTTTATGGCACTTAAAGAATTACTAACCATACATTTCTGGGATGTCTTTTTGTCAGAGAAAACATAAAAACACAATATCCCTTGCCAAAGGTACTAATGAATACTAATCTGAGACAAACACTCCCTAAGCTATTTTGTTGGAGCAAATTCCTGTCACTCCCTTGAACTTTAAGAAACCCACTATACTATACCTTGCTTCATAATTATAAGCAAAACTCTGTGTGAGCTGCACGTTCTGAGAAGGTACTTGCAAGGCGTTCACAAATTCTTAGCTTAAAGAATCACGATCCTGAACCAAGAATTTAACATAACTCTACTGCAAACACTGAAGTTGCCTTTGAGCTGAAGTTTACAGACCAATTAAAATCCAGCATAACCTAGACTAGTCCATGTGTGTTAATCACAAGGCAATATACTTGTCCATATGTCGACATGTACTTATCTGTCCTGACTCTGTACATAACAAAAGGTTCTCTAGTTTTCTTTGAGTCACTAAATCCAAATATCACTTTAAAAAGTAACTGCTGCCTTTTATTAAGAGCTGTTATATATAAACTTGAAACTGCCTTAAGGTTTTTAATAATTTATTAAAAACCAATAATAGTAACCGTACCATACACACCACTGTAAAGACTTTAAGATGTCATTGTTTCCTTCGTGTCCTGGTAACAGGAATAATGACAAATAAACAATTTCCATGTATTGGTATCAATTACCATTGTATCCATCTTGGTTCAGGTCTCCCAAGTGTGCCACAGCACTACCGAATCTCCCAAAAACCTCGGTGCCTGCAAGGATCTGCGGGTCCCTGAAGACAAGCGCGCTCACTTGTAAATACAGGTAAACTTGCCCTACTTCTCTAGGGCTGCTCTCAAATTCGCGTTCCATAAAGAGCGGTGCCCCGATCAATATGTCATCCATTCTGTATGGAAAAAGAGAGAGGTCAGAGCACCGACAGACCCGAGATTCTTTGGGGGTACAAGTTTAATCAACCAGATTAGTACATTTCTATTGGTATTTTTCCTTTCCCAGGGTACATTTTACAGTCATCGTATATCTTTCATCACTTCGCTATGTCGCTGGGATAGAATGTTGCAGGAATGTAAGAGTTGTTACACTGAACTTAAAAAAAAAGTTATTTATTTATTTATTTATTTGAGAGAGAGAGTGCACAAGTAGGAGGAGGGGTAGAGGGAGAAGGAGAAGAGGAAGCAGCCTCCACACCGAGTGGGGAGTCTGACGTGAGGCTTGATCGCACCACCCTGAGATCATGACCTGAGCTGAAACCGGGAGCTGGATGCTTAACTAACTGAGCCACCTGGGCACCCATACACTGAGCTTTTGAACTATGTTACCATGACTACTTTAAGAAAACCACAGACACTTTATTCTTTTCAAAAGCTTCTTAGTGCATTTCTGGAAAATGTAGCTATACAAGTAAAACAGATCAAAAAAGATCTAAAAAAAGGTTTTTCTCAAAGTGGATTAGAGTTTGTCTATGACAATAGAACTATACACTTAATTTATGAAGTTTTCTTGCGGGAATAAGATTTAAAATAAATTTTGCCTCCTTCTGTCCTCTTGTTTACTTCATTTAAATACAAAACAGAGTCCAGAAAGGGTTGTGGGACTGCCTAGAAAGATGGAAAGTAAATTCCCCCCCCAAATAAGACTTGATAGTTATTCTCTATAAATGTAGATATTATAGCAGGAAACTAGTAGATAATTTTTTTTTAAGGTTGAAAAAAATTCAAGAAACAAATATCTAGGCAAATTAATTAGAGATAAAGATAAAACCATCAGGAGAACAAAACCCAAGTGGGTAAAGGTATTTCCTTCCTTCTCAGAGTCAATGGGCAGGAAGAGGAATAGAACAGAGCCTTCTAAGCTGCTTGAATTCTTAAAAATGTATGCACATATCATTTTTATTTTAGAAATTTTGGAAAAAGTCACATCAACCGAAGTTCATACTTTGATTGATACTAATGACCTCTGCAGACATCCTGATCTTGGGAGATGCAACAATCTTCAGAGTGATCTCAGGCATAAACAGAAATCTGCACTTTACTTTTATGCCTATATAGACTAGGTAACATGCAGAAACTTGCCAACTCAACTAAAAATATTACCATTCATCTAACAGGCAGGGATGAGGTGGGACAGTTACTGAGAACACAAAACCTCCTTTAAGGTCTGAGACATCTACAAGACACTCCAACAATACTCTGACCTGCCTCTCTCTCCAACTTCTTGCCTTCCCTATGGTGGCCATCTATTCTCCATTTCCCTGTATGATTCTCAAGATCTTCTGTGTAACAGCTGTATTTAAGACATGGTGATAAGTTACTCAAGGAATATAATCACTACTAGGTCAACCCTGTTCCTGATTAATGTACAAGCAAGGTCAAATTACTACTAGTTTACCTATAGACAAGGCAGAATGAAAAAAAAAAAAAAAGCATATGAAAAATCCAAACTGAATCCTCAAGATTCCAGACAGGAGAGAGAGCTGGAACTTCAAGAAAGTTAAGGATGGCTCATAGAGGAGAGGGCATTGCACCTGTATGGGATTCTGACAGGAGGTTCTGGAGGCAGGCTTGCCAGGTGGCAGCACTCTGAGCCCCAAGCAAGTATCCTGAGTGGAGCCAGGTCAAGTGAGTGGTTCAGGTGGGCTCCATGCTAGAGATGCCAATGATTTTAATTGGAAAAAACAAGCTATACAAAGAATTCTTAATTCTTAATAATATGAAATAGTAATAACAATAATACAGTAGCAGTAACATATAAAATATGATATTATATATTACATAAAATACATTATTGTTGTTATATGTTATCAGTGTTAAATGTGTATAATATATAATAGGAGCAATAAGAAAACAACCCAATTAAAAACTGGGTGAAAAAAATTAAAAAATAAAAACTGGGCGAAAGATTTGAACAGGTATCTCATCAAAGAAGATTTACAGATAGCAAACAAGCATATGAAA
Organism: Mustela erminea; assembly: GCF_009829155.1. Lineage (NCBI taxonomy): Eukaryota > Metazoa > Chordata > Mammalia > Carnivora > Mustelidae > Mustela > Mustela erminea. The sequence goes on from NC_045619.1 coordinate 119,809,138, forward strand.
AGATTCTCAATATCGTATGTTATTAGGGAACTGGATATTAAAGCAACGAGATGCCACTAAAATGATAAATATCCAAAATTCTGACAGCACTGAATACTGGCGAGGATGTGGAGCGACAGGAACTCTCATTCATCGCTGGTGAGGATGGAAAGCAGTCCAGCTGCTTTGGAAGATGGTGTGGCAGTTTCTTACAAAACTAAACACAGGTTTACCACATGAGACGCTCCTAGGTAGTTACACAAATCAGTTGAAAATTTATGTCCACACAAAAACCTCCAGTTGCCATAAACTGGGAGCAACCAAGATATCCTTCCACAGATGGATGGATAATCAACTATACCACATCATATAGCAGAATATTACTCGGCAATAAAAAGAAAGGAACGACGAAGCCACAGAATGGCACAGAGGCAACTTTAAAGCCAGTCTGGTAGGTGACAGAAGCTGGTCTCAAAAGGCTACATACAGAAGGATTCCAAGTTTATAATGTTCTGGAAAGGACAAAACTAAAAAGATCAGTAGTTGGCAGGAGGGCGGGGAGGGGAGAGGAATGAATGGATGGAGCACGGGGCATTCTGAGGGCAGTGAAAGCATTCCCCATGACACTGGACCTGGATCCCTGACATTATGCATCTGGAAAAGCCCACAGAATGTATAACACAGATGGAACCCTAATGTGAGCTGTGCACTTCAGTCAATAATGTATCAATAGCTTGATGGTAACAAATATACCGCACCAATGCCAGACAGTAGTGAGAGTAAAAACTGAGTGTGGAGGGGAGAGGGAATGTATGGGAACGCTCTGTAATTCCTGCTCGAGTTTTCCATAAACCCAAGCTGTCCTGAAAAATACAGCTAGCCTAAACAACAACAACAACAAAAACAAAAGATAATTGGGAAAGTAAGTTGAGCCCAGACGATATGAGAAAAGCACGAGTTTTGATGTTCTACTGATCTGGGTTTAAAACCTGCTCTTTCAGTCACCAGCTGAGTCCTACTGAACAAGTTACTTTGCCTAAAAAATGTAGAAAAGGTAGAAATAGGCTACTTTATCGGATACATCACTGGAGATCTCCCTCAGTCTCCGTCTTCATCTCTGTCCCTCTTTGTGTGTTTCTATTTCCAAATGTGCATGCACACACGCACACACTGGTCAAACTATAGTGTTTAATACATGATAGGTATTATGAAGGCACTGGCCTGGGTGTTGAAGGGAAACACAATATTTTTATATTCTAGCAATGTAAGCAGAAAGAGTTCTTGTTCAAAGAGCAAAATTCATCCCCCTTCTCGCTCTCCTCTCTTGAAGGAGCTAGAAACACGGTGAAATGTGATTTGGGATGGTCTGGGGCTGCCAGCTACTTCTAGGAGAGCCTCTTTTGTCCGACAGCAGGAGACCTAACACATAGTTTCTAGCTAGAAAGACTTTGAGTGTCACTTGGGCAAGCTGTAAGAAGGAAGTGAGGGGTGATTATAGATATAGTCGAGGAATGGCTATTTTTTTTTAAATTTTATTTTAATTCCAATATTGGTGACGCACGGTAGTCTATTAGTTTCAGGCATATAGTATAGTGAGGCAACACTGCGGTCCACCCCCCGGGGCTCACCGTGACAAGAGCATTCCTGGAGGTAGGTAGGGGGATGGGTAAATAGGAATGACCGTTATTTTGATCTCAAGTTCCTGAACCTAAGTTGATAGCTATGCTTAGGTAAAATATTTTCTTAAAAATCTTACAAGTAACTTGATTTAAAAAAAAAAAAAAAAAAAGGTTTCATTGCTGGCCATCTCGTTCTGCTCCAGGACCAGAGGACACAAGGTCTGGATTTATTTTAGCCCCTGGCCTTCCCATGGCAGGGACCTGGTTGTTTCTCCTTCTGTTATAATTATCGCCAGTGTGGAGAGGTATTTGTTAAACACCTAATTGTGTGTGTTGCTGCCTTGTACTTCAAAGATGTCTGAAATCACTGGACTCTGATGTAGAGATGGAGTGGGACCATTTTCTCCTTCTCTAAAGAAGGAACAAGCCCTATAATTGGTCCCTGAGGGGGCAAAATAGATGCAGGACTGGCACAGTTTGCTGTCTACATTTTTCACTGCCAACACTGAGTTCTAGTAATGGAAAATTACTTGACCCATCATTGCGAGAGCCTAGCACATCCATGGAACCTTTGGATTCTTAGAGGATTATGACAGCATTGATTTATTTTGTTAGAAATATATTTCCCTAGATATTTAAGTGTAAGTCTTCTAAAATGTTCTAAATGCCATAAAAACAGAGAAAGACATTTGTTTTTCATTTATAATTGTGTTTCCCTAAGTTTGAAAGACAATAACTGCCTTGGATTTAATTGGTACAATGTGCCTTATAGAATACTTTACACTTAAGAGTCAATACTATTTTATTGTAGCAATATTACTTAAGAGCCACCATACATATTATTGTTTAGGCTGGTGTTTTTAAATCTTGGTTTGCAATGTATTAGTGGATTGTGAAATCAATTCAGTGGGTTCGGACAAGCAATTTAAAAAAAAATGAAATAGAAAAGAACAGAAAACAGAATGAATGCATTACATGAGGGTAAATATTGTTCCATCAAACTTTTGTTTCAGTTCTATGTGTGTGTGCCAGGTTGCAATGTCAAATGTATTTCTTAGTATGGACCACAAGGCAAAGAAGTCCCTGAAAAACCATTGCAGTAGGCTATGTGTGCCATTGGATGGTTTCAAAATTAGTTTGGCAAATCCTGCTTTTGAATGTGTCCAATCCAAGTTTAACGTTTGAAAATATTTTATAAGTAAAGCTATTTTTCAGTGACTTTCTGAAACGTAGTTGTGTAATAGGTTGGGTACCATTCTAAGAGAATTATGTATATATCACCCATCCCGTATGGTTTTGTAATCTCAAAAAATTAATGTTGAAGAAATATTATTACTATTAATGATGAAGTTTTCAGTAAAATCCATCCACTCTGTTTGGGTCATGTTGCTGGTTTGGATGAGATCTGAGTTACTATGTAGAGGCACTTCAAAAAATATACACAGTTACATTTTATCCAAATGTCTAATATTTAAGCAGTTTTCTTTAAAATCTCTAGGTAATGTACACTCAGGTTTTGTGTCTCTTTTTATGTTTAAATCTGCCCTAATAATATAATACAGTGCAAGGCTCAATTTCTCATCCTTCACATGTTGTTTAAGACAGAAACATTGTAAATATTTGCCTGAAAAGCAAATCATAAATAGTGACAAAGAATGAGACAGAAAGACAGGACCCAACAACAAGAATGTTCAATATAAGAATCTAGATTCAAGTTTTCTGAGTCAAATGGTGTTAATGTGTTGGTTTCACATATAAACTTTTCTATGTACCTTTTTTCCCAGTAGTAGATAGATATTGCATGTTAATGTCCATAATTAATTTTTGGAACATAGTTATTTATTAACAGAATGCAGATTTGTAGATTTTAAACTACAGTCGATACCTTATCAGCTGAATTGTTTTACAGTGGGCAAGAACTAACACAGCTGATCATACACATTACAGAAATCAATTTCAATTTATGACTTCTTTCTGTTTTAGTTTTCTGGATTTTCTATTTACTTCAACCATAGTAGTAAAACCTATATGAGAGAATACATACTTGGGCTAAATCTAGGGCAAAAACATAATTACCCAAACCTGATTCCTTTCAAATAAGTTTTCTCTAAAATGTTCTCAAGTTAACAAACTGCTAAAATTCTCTTGAAATTTAACTCCTCTGGGCCCCACAGAGGCAAAAAAACAATCCAATCAATTAAATTGTAATTCTGTGAGTTTCTGAATTAGTATAAATATTGTAAGTTTCAAAAGCCATAAGAAAAAACCTAATTTGCTTGCTTGGGCTCAAGATGAAAAATTCCATCTCCCTTTGTTAAGTTTGTCCAGAAATTCCTAACAGTTTACATTGGCAGAGTTTATAGCTCTGGCTATCTTAAGATAACTAAACTAAAGTTAATTTCACCAGCTTGTTTATATTTTCAATACACTCATGAGCTTGACAATATCAACCACCAACCAGCACACACACCACTGTTCTGTCTTAACTTTTGGAGTCACTCACAACACCTGGAGATTTTTTAAAATTAAAAAAATATTGGGAAAAATGTCCATCAATTTACTAATATGGTCAGCATTACTTAATGCCTTTGTCTTTTCTCCCCCTGATGTCGAGATTTTGGAGTATTTGCAGGGACCTTGCTTTTGTTGCAAAGTGGATAGAAAAGATGTCATATGCTGTCAAAGAATGCCACTAGGTAGCCTCGTGCACAGAAGTACTTAATTATCTCTTGGCCGGAGAAGGGAGAGTCTGGTTTAATCCCACAGAATGTGTGGAGTCCTAACTTCTGAACCATAACCAATCAACTAAGCAAGTGATACTCTTTTTTTTTTTTTATTTGACAGAGAGAAGAGCACACAAGCAGGTCGAGCAGTAGGCAGAGGGAGAGGAGGAAGCAGGCTCCCTGCCGAGCAGGGAGCCCTACACAGGGCTTGATCCCAGGATCCTGGGATCATGACCTGAGCAGAAGGCAGCCGTTTAACCAACTGAGTCAGCCAAGTGCCCCTGCCAAGTGATATTCTTAATCCTATTCTAAGTCACTGCATAGCATCCACTCAGATCCAAGGATTAGAAGAAGTAGGCCTTTAAAAAAAAAAAAAAAAAGCCTATTGAAAAATTAGAATTTGGACCAAAAAAATGGGAATTAAATCTCAGTTTTAATACTGAACTCTACTGGTGATTAATGTTCACTGATGAGTCCTTGATCACTGATAAATGCTGGGAAAGCTAAAAAGGGTTTTGTGAATTTAAAAAATATATACAGGAGTTACAGACTATAAAATTATATATAAATCATTACTACTGACTAAGTAAAATGCAGCAGACTAGTATGGCTATTTTAAATATAATCACAGAGACTGATTTTTCTTATATGCCATGACACTAAAAACTATAACTGAATTTTTGTCTCATGAATCAGTTGTTTTTTATCATCACTGAAGACAGTCTTAAAGTTCTTTGGGTGAAAATAACTTCGAAATTATGATTTCATATTTTTAGAAATTGGAAGTATGACCTTGCTTATAAAAATAATAGGAGTTAATAAAATGCACACTTAATAAACAGGGATGTAAATTCTTACCAAAAATTAGAGTGAAACACTTAAACACACACATACAAAATCTGTAACAGTCAAATTTATAGAAGAGACTAGAACTGTGGTTATCAGAAGTGGGGAGGTAGGGCAAAAGGGAGATGTCGGTCAAAGGGTACAAAGTTGGAATAACACAGGATGTATGATTTCTAGAGTTCTTGTAGCATGGTGACTTCAGACAGTAACACTGTATTGTGTACTAGGAGTTTGCTAAGAGAATAGACCTCTGGTGTTACCAACACACACACACACACACACACACGCACACAGTAGGCACACACACACACATATGGTGACTATGTAATGGAACACACAGCTGGCTGAATAGATAGATCCCATAGATGAGTATGTTAATTAGCTTGAATACAATGATCATTTCATTGCACATATGTATATCAAAACATCATGTCGTACACATTAATCATATATGATATTTATTTTAAAAAATAAAAAAGGTCATGGATTGTTTCAGTGACAAATACACTAATTTCGCAGCTTTTTAAAAGTGAGAGGCATGCCATTTTACTCAATGACACTGAAAGTTCCTAATTCTTATAGATTATAAATCCTTGGACACTGAAGTTATATATATTTTTCCTGCCAGCTATTTTATAGAGCTTTAGTATAGAGTTCTCTGTAGGTAGCAAGAAAAATTCTGTTGGGTAAGTCAGCAGAAGTTCTGGGATCTAATCGAGACCTTTGCCTAATTAGTGTGCAAGCTTAGGCAAGTTGCTGAGCTTTTGTGTCTCAGTTTCTTTGCAGAGGAATTTTAGATAGCTTCATTGGATTGTAGTTTGGGTCATCCTATGTTATTAGACATACACTACGCATGAAGTCACTCTGAGAAGGGAAAAAACACTGTCTTTAATCATGCTTGACAAAATTGTATTGCTTAAGGCAATATTAGGCATGCCTTCCTGCCTGCCTTCCTTCCTTCCTTCCTTCCTTCTTCCTTTCAAGGTTTTATTATTTGAATGGAGAGACAGTGAGAGAGGGAACACAAGCAGGGGGAGTAGGAGAGGGAGAAGCTGGCTTCCCGTGGAGCAAGGAGCCCGATGTGGGGCTTGATCCCAGGACCCTGGGACAGTGACCTGAGCCAAAGGCAGATGCTGAACGACTGAGCCACCCAGGCACCCCAATACTAGGTTTTTCAATAGTTTCAGTGGAGAATAGAGATTTTTGCACTTGAAAGGACTAAAATTTGGGAAGACAGACATTCATGTTTCCTGTAAATCCCATCCAATTTTCGGATCTCTGCTAGAAGTCTTGTCAGAAGTTAGAATGACAAAAGCACTCTTTCTCAAAATGAGGCCACATGTGTTCTGACTTGGAGCCATCATAGGAGTTCGAGAAAAGTCACTAGCACACGTATGATTTGATTTGCTGCCTTTCTTTTCTGGTTCTACTAAGATTTCCGAGGGAACACATTTTTTTTTTTTTTAAGATTTTATTTATTTATTTATTTGACAGACAGAGATCACAAGTAGGCAGAGAGGCAGGCAGAGAGAGAGGAGGAAGGAGGCGCTCTCCCGAGCAGAGAGCCTGATGAGGGGCTCGATCCCAGGACCCCGGGATCATGACCTGAGCTGAAGGCAGAGGCTTTAACCCACTGAGCCACCCAGGCGCCCCCCGAAGGAACACATTTTATGTCTCTGCCCTGATGGGTTCTTCCGCACCTTCTCCAGGGACAAATACCTGCCCAGGGAGGTGAAGACACTACTGTCACTACAAACGGTGGTTTTCAGAGCTCCATCTTGGGATCAAGTAATAAACCTAGACACACAAGATGTCTATTTGAAAGCTAACAATATCAAGTAATTTTTCTTGAAACACAAATGCTGCAAAGACTGATTAGTGGCAAATTAGATCTTTGTTATTGCAATCTCAGACTTCATGTGAGTTGTCTTTCTGTATTTGGGATGAAAGGTTCTCAACGGCCTCTTAGCTTACTCATTTATAATAGGGCCTTGAACTTCCATAGTGTTACAGTAACTAAGAACGACAAATTACATACAGATTTACAATCTATGGGCATGTTAAGAATGGTCTTATTAAGGGGTTCCTGGGCTGGCCTAGTTGGTTAAGTGCCCGACTCTTGATTTCGGCTCAGGTCACCGTCTTAGGGTCATGGGATTGAGTCCCGTGGCAGGCTCCGTGCTCAGTGGGGAATCTGCTTGAGATTCTTTCCCCCTTTCTCTCCCTCTTCCCCTTCCCCTGCTTTCTCTCTCTCTCTCAAATAAATAAATAAATCTTAAAAAAAAAAAAGAATGGCAATATTAAGATAACAGATGTCCTTTTTTTGATGCATCTAAAGAATTAAAGAATATACTGCCTAATAAAAAAGAAAGAATGGTCATAGCAATTTTTTTTAAAGAACATCAAGATAGAACAAATTACCCCTGAAAAATTCTTGTGTTTCTTACTACCATGTTGTTTTGATCAGCAGGAGACCAAAGAGATCCTTTCCTCACAAGTGTTCTTGCTCTTTTCTTAACATGGAAAAAAAAAAAAAAAAGTTCTATAAATGTTGTCACAGAGCTTTGCTGTGGACTGGAATGAACAGCGTTTCCAGGAAGGAGGCAGTGCCCTGCAGGGCATAGTGTTGAACTGGGGGAAAACTGGAAGGATTCAGTTCATGCAGAGTGAAGAAAAAGAAGGGCACACACTGAGTTCATCTGGGCCCTAGAAATCATAGCAGCGTGTGGCTCCCTGGGGGTGGGGGCGGTGCTGGGAGGTTGTATTTGTTGTGTCACCATCTGTTGGAAAAAATGTGTCTGCGCATATTCCCAAGGCCATTATGGGATTTTTGTTGTTGTTGTTACTAAAGTGCAGACTTCCTCCATTGGGACAACATGCCCCGTTGTTTTGGACTCAAAAGTACTTCTTTAGCCACCCCTCCCACTCCCCGCCTTCTTTTGTAGACTGCTAAAAGGTGCTGAGAACAAATCAGTCCCTCTAGGTTGGAAATTGTGAAGGGTGGTCCTAATCGTTACTTTCTTTTCACAGTTCAGTTGGAGATGAAAGCAATTTAATTTTCAATGACTTGCTTCCAAGATAAGATTGCCATTCAAATATACTTTCAGAGTATCTCCAGAGTGCAGCCACTACAGTTTCCTGCCTCTGGCGTTGCTGGCCATTCCCTTGCTTCGTGTTGTCCAGTGGTTCATGAGGTGTGTCCTTCTTGGAAACACTCATTCTGTCTATAGCAGAGCCCGTGTAGTGCTGCGTAAGACCGTTTTTAATTGCACTGGCTCACAGACCTTTGTGATCCTGCGTCCCTCTGCCTCCTCTCCAAGCCCCTCTGATGTCCTTGGGCTTCCAGCAGCTCCCACCTCCAGGAATCTCTTCCCCATGGGCCCCACTTCCTGCAGATCACTCCTCCAGCAAAAAGTACAGAGAGTTCCCATATACCTTTGCCGCCACAGGCACAGCCTCCCTCTTTCTCAATATCTCCCACCAGCATGGTGCATGCGTTACGATCAATGAAACTTCAGTGACCCATGGACATCCCCGAACTGGACAAATGTATAAGTACGTGGATCCACCATTGCAGTGTTTTACAGAGCAGCTTCACCCCTAAAAATCCTATGTCTGTTTATCCCTCCTCTCCCAACTGGCCTCCGGCAACCCCTGATCCATTTACTGTGTCCACGATGTTGCCTTTTCCAGGATGTCATATAGTTAGAATCATATTGTCTGTAACCTTCTCAGATTGGCTTCTTTCACTTTCCAATATGCAATTAAGCTTTCTCCATGTGTTTTCATGCTTGACAGCTCTTTTCTTTTTAGCACCTACCAATATTCTGTTGTCTGAATGTAACAGAGTCTACTTACATGTTTACCTCCTGAAGGACATCTTGCTTTCAGCCCTTCCATTTTTTCATTCCCTTCTGGTGCTCATCACCATCTGAATATGCTTTACTTGACATATTGACTTTTTGTCTGTAGTACCCAACTCCCCACCTCTAATAGAATCTCTATGGGGATAGGGGTCTCTATTCTGTTCTTTGCTATAGCCCAGCACCTAGAATAGTGCTAGTGTATAGTAGATGCTCAAGAAATACATACTGAATGGAAGGATAATAAAAGAAGATATTTTCCAGGGGCCTGTGGGCAGCTAAGTCAGTTAGATGTGTGACTCTTGATTTCAACTCAGGTTATGATCTCAGGGTCATGGGATTGAGCCCTGCATCAAGCTCCACACTCATCACAGAGTCTGTTTGTCCCTTTTCCTCTGCTCTCCGCCACCCCTCCCAATGCTCTCTCTCTCTCAAATAAATAAATAAATAAATAAATCTTAAAAAAAGATATTAAAAGGTGCAAAAAAGTTTAAATTTATCCTCCAGGCTTGTGCCATCGTAATATATTAAGTACATTTCTATCTATATGTAAATCATAGCTAATGTCTACCGATGATGTATCTATAAAGTGTTTGCTTCGTCCAGATCCTGCAATGTAACCAGGATTCTGCAGGTATTTGATTTCTATAAAAATGTGAACTCTCTGAGAGCAGAGACCTATTTTGCCTTATTGGTCACTATATTCTGGGCACTGAGAATAACAGCTGACACACAGTAGGTGTTCCAATGATATATATTGGATGGCTAATCAGTTTACCTCCGTGTATTGGCTTTCTTATTTAATCGTCTGTTTTATCTTATCAGTTGGGTGGTTTTAGTGAACCAAAGAGAGGTTTAATAATAGCTTGTTTTAAAGGAATGATTTAAACACAACCATAGTTTATCATGGTATTTGGTCCTAGCTCCACTGTAATTTACTGTCATACTCTGAAAAGCTCACGTTATTATTTTATCTTCTCCATGGGCAATACTAGTATGTTGATTAAACCAATGTCAGGAGAAAAATGTTTATTGATGTGCAAATGGTTTATGAATGTATCACATGCTAAGTAAGGCTAAAGAGAGACAGATGAACAAAAGCTTTAATGGCTTTGGATTTCAAATGGTCAAGGACTATTCAATTCATTATGTTAAAGATAAAAGTAAGTAAAACAGTCCTTTTCTGGAAGCGGGAGATGTGGAAAACCTTTGTAAAGACATAAAATAGGACGACAGAATTCTTTAGTAGATGTATCCTCTTGCCCTGAACCAAAAAACAATTAAAACAAGAGAGCCTCTATCTTCTTGAGGAAGTATGGAAGGATCTATTTCATGAAGGAAAAAAAAAAATACAACATATTTGTGGATGAATATAACATATGGTGAGTGAGGAAGTTCTTATAAACTTACCCGTCATTGTTAACATCTGACACTGTGACCGTATATCCAAAATAAGATGCCATCTGCAAAGGAATACCATAAGATGACATAGTTTGTGTTCAAAAATAATTTTTATAGCCCTCTCTCCATTTTTTCCTGAAGGATGCATCTCACCGCAACAGACTTCTGCATTACATTCATGGGCTCCTGGACATGGACAGAGTCTTAAAGTCATTTATTCTGACCCCATGCATAATTTCCCTTCAGTACCCCTGACATCTGCTTGGTTATCCTCTGTGGATATTCAACAATCAGCCCATTCAATTTGTGGACACAGTTCGAATTTTCTTTGCTAAAATTGGCCCTTCTAGTCCTTCATCCTATTTAATTCTGCAATGTTGAACCTCACGGAATAAATCAAATTCCACTTCTATATGAAATTTCATAGAAAATATTTGTATCTAGCTCACCATTGTGGCCTCTCTTTAGTAGAGATAATGCATGTGATACCAAAGAAAAGATGATACCCATGAACCGCCCAGAGAAGAGTTAAGTAGGATTTACAGTCTTTGCTTTGGGTTCTTTATATCAGTGAAGCATAAAAAGGGCTTCAATTTCACAGGAACGGGTCTCACTATCAATTCATATTGAGCTCATTGTCAACTAAGGTTTCTAAGTCTCTTCTGAGTATAACTGTGAGCCACATTCTATCTCTTAAGTTTTTTGTTTTTCAAGCTATGTTTTCAAACTTTATCATCTTTTCAGATTCAGCCTATAGTTTGAACTTGTCAAGATGTTTTGTTTCCATGTTTTGGCATCCAGTGCTTTAGCTCACTTAGCCCCCCATCATCTTCTAATGTAATCAGACTACAATCCACTGGAAAGTGTCCTCCACAGAAGGCAGAGGCTTTGGTCTGTGTTGTCCACTCTTCTGTCTGCACTACCTGACCAGGGTCTAGCTCAGAGTGGGTACCAGGTTCCAGATACTCTTTGCAGAGGGAATGAATACATGAGTTAATAATAATTAAGCAATAATTAAGTTCTCCCACCTCTTTTCTCTATTCCAAACATATATAGCTGTTATAGACAAATGTTTGTGTCCCTTCTTTCCCTCCAATTCAAATATTGATCTTAACCCCCCACTATAATGGTATTAGAAGGTAAGGCCTTTGGGAAGTGATTAGGTAATGAAGGTAATGACTTCATAACTCCTTATGAATGGAGTTAGTGCCCTTATAAAAAAAGACCGCAGAGAGCTCACTAGCCCTCCTCCACCACACGAGGACCCAAGAATATGGCTACCTATATGAATCAAGAAGTCCAACTCTCAAGTCCAAATCTGCCTACCTTTTGATCCTGGGCTTCCTAGCCTTCCAGAACTGTTAGAAATAAACAGTTGGGTTTTTTAGCTACCCAATCTATTGCACTTTTATTATAGTATTCTGAAGACTAAGATACAGTTACCAGGTGCCAAATGCTCTTTGCAGAGGGAATGAAGGCATGAGTTAACTGTGCAATAGTAATTCAGTTCTCCCACCTCTCTTCTATATTCCAAACATATATAGTGAAATTCTTATTTCTGGTGTGGCATTGTGGCCTTCACTCAGAGGAATTTCATCATTTATGCATTAACTGCTGAGGTTCAAGACTGAAGAACTAGGTGGTATGGAGGACTAGAAGTTATAGAAAGGCCAAATTTAATAATGCTTGAAGAGTTTCTAATGATAAAAATGTGAAAGAGATCTGGACAAAAGAGAAGTCTTGCCAGATTTTCAATAAGCCATTAATTACCATTACTTGAGAATAGCTCAAAATGTGTAAGTTCATCTAAATTCACTATTGTCCCGGCCTTACTTATCCATATTTACCACAAGAGTATCATAGGGGACATTTTTAAATGCTTTGTTGAAAATTGCAGAGTAACAGATAGACTAAAGCCCCAGTTTTGCAGCTTGGGAGGAATGTCAAAAATGCTCTGTGTTCAGTAAAAAGTTCTATCAATCAAAATTACTAGATAAATATACTATTCCAAATCTACATCTCTAGCTAAGAGTGGAGCATTCAAGGATCCTAAACCATGATCCAGAAGGTCAAGATGTAACTTGGCCAGATTTGAATGTGAGGCTTCTTAGAAGTTCAGTAGTGTGGGTTTCTGGTTAGGAGAAAATGTGGGTTGCCCAGAGAAACTGATTCAGTTAATGACTGGCTCCTTTAGATGGTCATACCACATTTACAGTTTAAAGAAATGTGACAAATTTCAAAAGGTCACAATACCCTGGACAACTCAGGGTGGTGGATAAAGTATGATCTCAGCCCACATTAGGTTAGGAGAATGACAGGCACTTCCCTCATTCATAAGACCTCAGCCAGTCCCTGGGAAGAAGGAACCAGAACCAGATAGTTGGTCAACCTCCACATAATGCTGGGATGGGGAGAGGGCTCCAATTGCAGTAAGGAACGGAGTCAGGCCCATTGATTCTGACTGATACAATGGGGCCTATGAGAAAAGAAGCCTGTGTCTTCTTGTAGGAACTCACCACCAGGCATACTACACATGGGCCTACAACGTAACAGGATTGTTCTCAGAACCTAGTAGTTAGTGACACCGCTGCATGAGAGCTGGGATCTTATCTGTCTGATGCACGGTTTTATTTCCAGCATGTAGAACAGTTTCCAGCACATAGTAAGTCCTCAGTGAACTTTTATTTTATGAATGAATAATTGATGTTAATATTGCAATGTACTATTAGTACTGAGTGACATTGTTTGATATTAAAAGGTCCTCACCTGTTCGCCAGTGAAATTCTGAATAAAAGTCATATCTGTAGAGTTAATGATTGAAACCTGAAATCATAGAGATTAGAGAGGTTACATCATTTGACAGAATTGGAGAAAAAAAAACATTCTAAATTACAGCTTAAGTCATTTTCAAATTTGGAGAAGAGTAGTTAATAATTAGCTTTATGTAAAACAAAAATGTAATCCCATAAGAATGATCTTTAAAAAAATCAAATTGAACTTTTATTTATGGCTAAGTCTGTGATACTTTCAGATAAAACGAATGCTTTCTAATGTGAAAAGGGAAAATAGAAATTGAATTCAAATGGATGCTGAGAGCATTTAACCTGATGGCCAGTTAATTGATCGAATCAGGTTTTTTTTCTAAATTAATTTCTGTGTTTATGGTATTATGAGAAACTAATGATTATGGCTCTTTACAAAAAAATAAAAATTTTATTTTATTTTTTAAGGATAATAACATTGTTATATTGTTATAACATTTATAATAACATTTATTTCATTAAATAAATTTAATGAAAGTCTCAAAATATAAGTTAATGAGAAAAAAATGAAAATGTTAAATGTTACCGCATAGCGAAAATATTACTTTTAATTCCATTCAGCCAACCTAAAACCTGCAGACATTACATTCACTAGACTTTTAAAAAAATAAATGTTGTCTAAAATATAACTTTTCTTTTCAGAAGGTCTCTTGATTTTCATTTCCTAATTTTGTGGTCAGTAGGTATAATGATTCTGAACAGTATCCCTACAAAGTTCACGTTGCCCAGAATTTCAGGTGGGGACCTTACTTAGAAATAGGGTCTTTTTAGATGAAATACATTAAGGAACTTGAAATTAAATCATCCTGGATTTAGGGTGGGTCCTATATCCAAAGACTGATGTCCTCATCAGAGAGGAGAGGACCTACATAGGCACAGATGGAAGAAGGCCATCTGGAGGTAGAGGCAGAGATTGGAGTCATGCTCACATACCAAAAAAGGCAGTGACCACCTAAAGCTGGAACAGATGAAAAAGGTCCCTTGTCTGACACTGGGATTTCAGACTCTGGTCTCCTGAACTATGAGAAAATAATTGTATGCTGTTTTAAGCCACCCAGTTTGTGGTAATTTGTCATAGCCATCTCAGGAAACTAATACACAAGTTCAATAACAATTGATTTTCTCATTTCTACCATTGGAGGCATATTAAAATGCTGAGCACATCGGCAACAGTATCCTTTGCAATTATTCCTGGGTGATGCCCAAGGATCGTGCTGGCTTCGTGGGTGTGACCTCTGCACCATCACAAAGGTCCCCATGCTCCATCAGGCCCCACCCTTGGTTTAATGCCCGGCTGTTGTGATCCTAAAATTCTTAATAATTTTGAACAAAGGGATCTGTATCTTCATTTTGTACCAGGTCCCACAAACTCTGTAGCTTGTCCTATACACAGATCAGAAAAAAAAAAAATCCAGCTTCACTTGTTTTCCTTCCTTTTCATTAAGCAAACAAGCATGGATCTGTAGGGGCTCACTAATAAAAGGCATTTTAAACCATTCAAAAGTTGAGTGAAATGAAACATTTCTTTGCATCTCTAAGAAAATATCCAACAATGTATTCTTTGTACTCACATATCCAAAATTCTGTGCTCCTCTTGGAACGCCAGCAACCAGTTCTGGGGGATAAAATTAGCCATTGAGAGGGGGATTACATATATTTTAAAGCTATCCAACACATCAATTAAAGACAGTGCCTTTTACAGGAGTAACCATCATGTGGGCAGCTGGAAGTGTGAAGTCACTGTTTTGTGTTTGCTTTTGCTTCTACTACAGACCATGGAAAACAGAACAAAAGTTGTACTGTGAGATTTACCAGTCTTCATCACTGGTCTCCATGTGTTTTTGCCTGTACAGCAAAAGCCTGGCTTCTCAGCTCTGTGTGTGATTTGTAGGCTAAACCTCTTACTCTGGCTTCTCCAGCTTTCACTGTGGCAACGTCTTTTTTTTTTTTTTTTTTTTTTAAGATTTTATTTATTTACCCAACAGAGATCACAAGTAGGCAGAGAGGCAGGCAGAGAGAGAGAAGAGGAAGCAGGCTCCCTGCTGAGCAGAGAGCCCCATGCGGGGCTCGATCCCAGGACCCTGAGATCACGACCCGAGCCGAAGGCAGAGTCTTCAATCCACTGAGCCACCCAGGCACCCCTGTGGCAACGTCTTTTGTGTTAGTGTAAAAAGTACAGCTTCTGTCACAGTAACATGTTAAAACAATTCCAGTTACCTAAAGAAGCACCATCATAAATGACATTAAGTCCCCTTGGAAATGTTTGCTGGTAGCAGAATTAGTGGGTCACCTGGTAGTTAAGCATCCCCCAAAAGGGAAGCTTCATGAACAGAAATGGAAAAGGCAGACCTGGGGGAATGTGTCCATATAACTCATTGCACTATTATCTGGCTCTAGATTCAGAAGATAATGGTGTTATTCTCGGGCCTGCCATATACCTGGGATGTGTCACTGAACCCCATTTTTTCCAGTCACCTGTAATTGGTGGGAGTTGGAATTGCTGATTATCAAAGATCTTTCAGTTCTTATTTCTACAAATCTAGAGCATCTGATTCATTGGGGTTAAAAATTTAGTTTAATTTAAATAGGAAGGACCTGGAAGAGAATCACTTCCATTTGAATTTCCCTTCCCCTCCTCCTGCCCTGAAAGGTACAGCACAAGTTCTAGCATCAACTATATCTGGTGTGCAGTGTTCTAGAAGAGGTGGGGGATCATGCTGTTAGCATTAATAATCAAAGAAGTTTCATTTGGGGTTCTATGTTAGACTTTTCAGTAGTAATTCCATTCATTCAATAAATAAATATGTATAGGCAAATGGAGTATACAGTAGTGAGCAAAATGGACAAAATTCCCTACTTTCACAGAACTTATACTCTCGTTGGAAGAGACAGTCAATTTAAAAAGAAGAGTCAATGAAATGGCATATTTGAAGAGGATCAGTGTAGTGAGTGAGAGAAAACAAATAGTAAATTGCTACAGAGAATGCTGGGGGGAGATGAGGAAGGACTTATAACTTCTACGGCACAACTGGCAGGAAAGGATATGGCAAGAAAGTGACATTAGAGCAAAGACTGAAGAAAGTGAGGCTATAAATATTATGGAGAAGTTGGAAAAGTATGTTCTAGTCAGAAAGAATGGCAAGTGCAAAGGTCCTGAGGTAGAAGTGTTTCTGGCATGTTCAAAGAGCAGTAAGGAGACCAGAGTGGCTGGAGGAGAGGAAATGAGATGTAAAGGGGTAGGAGATGAGGTCAAAGTAACTAGTAGCCTGATGAATGGAGTCTCTCAGGTCATTGTGAAGACTTGAATTTCAGACAGAATGAGTTGAAAAATCACTGGATCAAAGAAGTTACACAATTTGACTTCTGTTTCTGAAGGACCACTTTGGTTGCTGAATTTAGAACAGACTACAGGAGGGCAAGGGTAGAAGCAGGGAGACTGGGTAGGAGTCTACTGCAATGGAGTTGGGGGACTTGCATCAGAGTAGAAGCTGTGCATAAAGTGAGAAGTGGTCAGATTCCAGTCATATTTTGAGAGTTTAGTTAGTAGGATTTGCTCATGACTTGAATATGGATGGGGTGTGAGAGAAAGAGTGCAGTCCAAGGCTGACTTCCAAGGTGTTCAGCTTGAGCAACTGGGAGCATGGCATTGTCCTAGAGATGATGGAGGGTAAGCCATGTTTCGGGGAGGAGGTCAGGCATTTGCTTATGAGCACAGTAAGTTTGAGACAGCTATTCAAATAGAGATGTTGAGTATTGAGTTTGAGGTTCTAGATCTTGGAACATGTACCCCTGAACCTAGAATTCAGTATCATCTGGAGAAGTACCATGGACCTGTAATTCAGGATAAACTGAAAAAATAAGTGAGATAGGATGAGATTACCAAAATTCAGAGGAAAGAAACAGTCCAAATATTTAACCCTGGGACACTTCAATGAGATGAGGAAAATTAAAGGGGAATCAATAAAATAGAAGGAGAAGGAACTGCCAGTACTGGATATTTGAATGAAGAAATGAGGAGGTAATGATGAAGTCTGTCAAATGCTCCTAATGGTTAAGGAAGATGAGCTGCATGGAAGCCTCTGTTTGCTTGACAGAAGCTGTTTCAGCTGAGCAGTGGTTTTAAGAGGAGCGGGGTAGTGGAACTGGTAGACAGAGATACAGGCAGAGAAGAGTGACAGCTCTTTTGAAGCAGAGACTATAGGGGCTTGCTGGAGGGGGGAAGTGGAAAAAGAGATTTTGTTTTTAAGACGTGAAAAATAACAGTATGCTTGTATATTCATGGGAATGATTTAAAAAAAAAAAGAAAAGAAAACACTGATGATATGAGATAGAGAATTAGGAATGGCTGGAGTTCCTTCTTTGATTCATGAGAGGGAATGGAGCCTGGTGTAAACTGTAGAGGTTGACTTTACACAGGAGCATGGATTGCTCAACTACAGCAATTGGAGGGAAAGTGAAGCATGTCCTTGAAGAATAAACCAGGCTCAGAAAAACTAAGCTATCTGAACAGATTTCTGGGAAAGGTGGCAGAACTGGTAGCTAGCACACTGCTCAGTTTTCAATAATCTTTATTTAGTATGAATTAAATTGGCATGTAACAGCAAACCACCATCCAACATACTGGAGTTGACTGATTCCAGAAAGACCGACTATCCCATTTGAAATACATGACAACCACTACTAAGCATTCCATAAACAATCAGAATTCCGTTTAGAAGACAACAACCCTCACAGTCAGTAACATTGGGGTCTTCAGGCTCATATGGTTACAACACTAGGAATTATTAAAAGTAAATGTTGGTTTAAAATGTTCGTAATTATTTAAAAATGATCAAGGTGGGGAAATTGGAGTTTAAGGTGAGTTAGAACTATCACTCAAATATAAAGATATTCAGTTGGGAGGGAAAATAACTGACTCTTCTTAGATCCATTTCAGTAACTCATGATAAACCTTGTATGTATGGACCACATCTTCTTTATCCATTCGTCTGTTCAAGGGCATCTTGGCTCTTTCCACGTTTTGGCAATGGTGGCCATTGCTGCTATGAACATTGGGGTACCCATGGCCCTTTTTTTCACTGCATCTGTATCTTTGGGGTAAACTCCCTATTAATTTCCATGGGTCAGGACTAAATGCTGTACTGGGTGGGCAAACTTCCAAGAGTTTAATATTGTTTAAAATCACTTGGCATATTTTACAGTTTTCTTTGCTTAATCACTGAGTGATTATAAGATTTGACTCTTCTAAGGTACTAGGAATTCAGTTTTATCCTGATGGTGCCTAATTCAAGAGTTCTTCCTTCTTATAGCTAATATTTAAATGGCATTTGTTATGTATCAGGAATTATTCTACTGTTTCATGAACATGTAGGATTAGTTTATTTAATCTCATAAGAATCCCATGATATAGATAATACTATCATCATCATCATCATTATTCCTTATCATTATCATCATCGCCATCACCTTCATCATTACCACCAACCATCTTTTAGAAATTAAGACACAGAGGCACTGAGATTCAGGTAACTAGGTCACGGAGCTGGTAAGTGGCAAAGTCAGGGTTGAAACTCAAGTGGTCTGGGTCCAAAGTCCATGCTTTTAACTACCACAATAGATTGTCTTTTAATATCTTGAAGAAAAAAATAAATGGAAAGATAGGACCTTTAAAAATTAGCTCATATTTCAAGGAAAAATTTTTTTAAAGAAAAAAAAACACCCTGCTTTCAACCCCTACCTCACTGCATAAAGTGTTTTATTCTCTGTGAATTTCTGCTTTGTGGGTCCTGTTGACGTGAAACAATTAAAAGAGCTCTAATGATTTCTAGGGATGGCCACATTTCATTTACTCTTAATGCTTTGTGAGTTCATTAAAACACATTAGTAAAAAGTAGTTAAGGTTCGTATGAAACAAGATGAAAATACTGATTGATTGATGATTGAGTCATTCAATAATCAATACCAGTCTTGTATGTGATAGGTATTCCTATGGACTGAATATTTGTGTCCCCCCCAAAATTTGTAGTATTGAAACCTAACCCCTAATGTGATGGTCTCAGGAGGCAGGGTTTCTGAAAGGTGATTAGGTCATGAGGGTTGGATTCATTTCATGTTTAGAACTTTATTCTAGTACTTACTACAATTTTTAACAATTATTTTATTTATTTATTTCACGGAGAACACAAGTAGGCAGAGAGACAGGCAGAGAGAGAGAGGGGGAAGCAGATGCCCCGCCAAGCAGAGAGACCAATATGGGGCTCGATCCCAGGACCCTAGGATCATGACCTGAGCCGAAGGCTTAGACTTAACCCACTGAGCCACCTAGGCGCCCACTACTACAATTTTTAATCAGGTATTTTGGGTTATTCTTTAATGCCTATCAGGCCCACTAGGACCATACACTCAGTTCAAGGACCATCTGTTCACCTCTGTGTGTTCAGCACTTAACACAGAGCCTGGCGTAGAGTAGGTGCTCAAAAAATATTGGACAAATAAGTGAATGCTAAACGCCTTACGAGAGAGAGAAATGAGATGAGATGAGATAGGAGTTTACAGAAGGAAGTGAAAGAAGGAATTCTGCAGGAGACGACAATTGAAATTATACTAAAAAAAAAAAAAAAGTAGCATTTCACCACTGGAATTTAGAGTGGCTTCAGACTCAGTGGATTGAAACCAGGGATGACAGCCTTCTCAAGATATAGAGGACAGAGGTGAGGGGCATATATGAGAATAGGGGTTAATTCATTCCATTATTTTGGGCTTGAGCATGTCCAAAGGGGAAAAGGAAATAACATGGAGATGTTGTTTTGGAGTCCATAGGGAGTTTAGTATGGATATGTCTAACATGAGATCCCAGAAATTAAATTAAATATGGGAGATGTTGATTTCTCAAATTTGATCTCTCACTAACAGCATAGCTTTTGTGTAGGCCATTTAATCACCTTATTTTTTAATGCGTAACATAGGATTACTGTACTTGTGTTTTGTTGCTTAACTACATTTTATAAAGATGGATATTCAGTCTTACGGAATTTCTTGAGACTTAAAAAGCTGTGCTGAAGTGTATTTTGTTTGTTTTTCTAGAGATTGTTATCATATACATTCTGGGATTCCATTTTTATACATTTTGTGTAGTGAAGAAAATTACATTTATAAAGGGGCTTTTTAGGTCACCTTATCTTTCCTCGTGCTTTATAAATGCCTTACATTCAATAATGTCTCTCACCTTGCTCAGAGTCTCCAGTAAATTCCCCAGCAGCAACTGAATATCCTGTGTTAAAGAAAAGAAAAACCAATCACACTTGAAGGCTTTACAAATGAGCTATGTCTAGAAAAACAAAAGAATTACCATAGTACTGTTTGCTCAGAAATCTCAACAAATACCGTAACATAAAAGTTTAGGGTTCTGCAGAGGGAAAAATTAGTGATGCCAAGATGAGCAGTTCTGTACTAAATCCTGGAAGCATAATCAATCTGCTTCTTCTGAGGCCTGGCAGCACAATTTTGATTCTGAAGGATGCTTCATAATCCACCTTAAAGTGTAAATGGGGGCCACCTCATTTTAGGGTTGCTGACTCATCAGGATCAGAGGTGATGCTCTGAAAGGTATCCTTTTTGCTCAGGTTTTGCTACTGCTTATCATCAAGAAGGTCTGTTTCCTAATTTCTTTAGGATGGTTTTCCACAAATTGCACTTACCTCTAAAGCGAGGTGAGTTAAAAAATATAACTACATTTTGCTTAATTTATCAAGCAATCAAAATGCCAAAAGTGGGAAGGAACAGAGGTTCAATGAGGTCGTATGGTTTGCATATAATACATTTTGACAACATTCTAGCAACTAGAAGGTCTTTTGTTGTTGCTCTAAAAACTGGAAAGGACCGCTAGCATGTTGCCCCTATAGTGCTGGACAGCTCCACTAACTCATACTCTCTACAATTGGCAAAATATTTTATGTGCAACACACTATGATGGTTGGTGTTTGATTGCATAACTGCATACTACAGCCTAAATCAAAACACAAAAGCAACCATCAAAATCCTCCAGTAAGTAAGATATTGACTTTGGGGCTGAGGCCAGTGTTTTATTCTGTGAAGGATGTATGCACCTAAGTCTAGTTTATTGACATTTTTAAAATTAAAAAATGGTTGTTGAATATGCAGAAAGAATCTGTTACAGAGTCTATAAAGTAGGCTAAATCTAAAGAAAAGACTTTTATAACATGGCTCGACAAAAATAAAGTCCATTCTAAGCTAGCAAAGAATGAAAATTTGCATAAGTTGCAGAATAATATTAGATAAGTGAGGAATAAAATTTGCATCTACATTTAATATGTTTGCCTTTTAAGAACAACGAGTGGGTTGAGCAACAATTCTCACCAAGGTAACTATCATCATAGGAAGCTGGAGCCACGTCCGTCTGTTTTTCTCGAGCCAATTTCCTTAGAATATCCTTGAATGAGTAATTTGCAATGATATCGGCAATACTGGCAGAGATCACCTGACCTGTGTTCAAACAAATGAATACATTAGCTGAATGAATGCAAGAGGCAGGCTCTCTTTGGGCAGAATCTGAATAACATATCCTCCCCTGAAAATAATCATGGAATTGCTTGCATTTTTGACGATGAATTTTCCCACCTGCCAAACTGCAAGGTAAAGCTGGTTACAGCTGGATAGAACTTTATATTCTGACAGAAGAACCAAAGATGAACTACATAATTTTATCTGTCTTCCCAATGCCTTCACAATACATACGCCATCTCCAAGTGGGAAAAGTATCTGAATAAAGACACCTGTTGGCAAAATTTATGGATTAAATTTTTTTAAAGATTTTATTTATTTATTTGACAGACAGAGATCACAAGTAGACAGACACGCAGGCAGAGAGAGAGGAGGAAGCGGGCTCCCTGCTCGATCCCAGGACCCTGAGATCATGACCTGAGCCGAAGGCAGAGGTTTAGCCCACTGAGCCACCCAGGAGCCCCTGGGTTAAATTTTTAATCTGGAACATCGTGGCTAGAAGAAACATCATCTAATTCTGAGATCACCTAGCCAAAACATGACTTCTTATAGGTGGGGAAACTGAGGCCCAGAGAGCGTGAGTGGTTTCCCTCAAATCATGTGGTTTTGTATTCAGGGTATTTCATTACAACCAAGGTCGTCTTTGGCATTCTAAGAAAATTTTTTGTGTTCTCACAAAATACAGATTAAATCTAAATCACTTAATTAATAGATTGTGAAATCTATCAGTTATGTAAGAGAGGGAATTACATAACCTTTGAGCCCTTTGTTATGCTAAAATTTTAATGCTAAAATGTATACATAGAGAATAAATTAGGACAATGGGAGGCTATGAGGTCCAGTGAGACCCAGAATTTTAGAAAAAAAAAAAGAAAAGAAAAGAAAAAGGAATCCATGGCTGCCAACAATGATATGCTAAGAACTGGCTAATATCTCCCAAATAAAGTCACTATTAAAAGTCTTGAAATACGATCATATTGGGGTGGTCAAATAACCAGAAGATGGCCAGCAATTTTCCACCACAATTTCCATGCATTCCTATATTTATAATGGACATCTAAGGGACAAGTGTGATCTCATGCTTTTTGGGAGAAAACTGGAGAAAGGATTTCAAGAAACCAATATTTAATATTAATATTAGTTTGAAAGCCAAATTATTCTTTGGGAATTTAGTGATAATTCACAGTCTTTCTGTTTGAAGTCCAAAAGGAATAAAATTATCAAATCTGACCACAAATATTTCCCAGTGACTGCCTGAAATGACTGTGAACAATTTGCCAATTTTCTCTGGTTTAAATCTAAATACCGGCTTCTCACCTCCCACGTACACACTGCCTTCATCTGTTTCCTTTAGCTGCTTCAATATACATTATAATCTTAAGCCTAAATAAAATTTGACATTACCTATCACAGACAACGCTTCTAAATCTCCTTGATATGGTTAGTTTTCAGCAAATCATCAGTATCTGACATTTTAACTTAAGGAAAGGAAAAAAGTATCTAATCAAGTGAATTAGATTGATTATCTAGTCAAGTGAATTAGAAGAAAATCTTTTTAAACACACATAATCTTTACTTTATAACCATCTGCTGCATAAAACAGTTTTTCAATTTACAAAATAATTTTAAGACTGAAATGTTAATTATTTGATGTTCATAGTTGTATTTATATATATGAACGAAGCTTAACAGTAATTTCACACACAATTTTATCATAAACCCATCTCCCAGATCTCTTCCATTGGTTTTTTTAAAAAAAATTTGTAGTTTCTTATTAATTTATTTTTTATTTTAATTCCAGTATAGTTGACACCCAGTGTTATATTAGTTTCAGGTGTACAACGTAGTGATACAATAATTCTATTCATTACTCAGTGCTTGTCAAAAGAAATGTACTCTTAATCCCTTTCACATATTTCACTCATCCCTTGCCCCCCCTTTCCCCTCTGATAACCATCATTTTGTTCTCTATAGTCAGGGTCTGTGTTTTGATTTTTCTCTTTTTTAAATTTGTTCATTTGTTTTGTTTCTTAAATTCCACATATGAATGAAATAATAGAATTTGTCTTTCTATGATTCACTTATTTCACTGAGTAATATACTCTCTAGATCCACCCATGGAGGGGCAAATGGCAAGATTTCATTCTTGTTTATGGCTGAGTATTATTCCATTGTTATATACCACTTCTTTATCCATTCATCTCTTGATGCACAGCTGGCCTGCTTCCATAATTAGGGTGTTGTAATGAATGCTGAAATAAACATGGGGGTGCATGTACCTTTCTGATTTAGTGTTTTTGTATTCTTTGTGTAAATACCCAGTAGTGAAATAATGGGATCATTTGGTAATTCTATTTTTAATTTTCAGAGGAAGCCTTCACAGTGGCTACACCAGTTTGCATTCCCACCAAAAGTGCATCAGGACACCGTTTTCTCTACATCCTTGCCAACATTTGTTGCTTCTTCTGTTGTGATTATAGCCATTCTGCTAGGTGTGAAGTGATATCTCATTGTGGTTTTGATTTTCATTTCCCTGATGATTAGTGACACTGAGCATCTTTTCATGCGTCTCTTAGCATCTATGTGTCTTTGAAGAAATGTCTGTTCAACTTTTCTGACCACTTTTAATTGGAATATCTATTTTTTGGTGTTGAGTTGTGGAAGTTCTTTATATATTTTAGATACTTATTCTTTATTGGGTTTATCATTTGCAAATATCTTTTCCCATTCAGTAGGTTGTTTTCCAGTTTTGTTAATTGCTTCCTTTGCCATGTAGATTTTTATTTTGAAATAGTCGCAATACCTTATTTTTGGTTTTGTTTCCCTTGCCTCAGGAGACATACCTAGAAAATGTTGCCATGGCCAATGTCAGAGAAATGACTGCCTGAGCTCTCTTCTAGGATTTTATGGTTTCAGGTCTCACATTTAGGTCCATGATCCATTTTGAGTATATTTTTGTGTATAGTGTCAAAAGTCCTCCAATTTCATTTTTTGGTATGTAATTGTTTAGTTTTCTCAATACCATTTCTTTTTAAATTAAGAATTTATTTATTTGACAGAGAAAGATCACAAGTAGGCAGAGAGGCAGGCAGAGAGAGAGAGAGAGAGGAGGAAGCAGGCTCCCCGCGGAACAGAGAGCCCGATGTGGGACTTGATCCCAGGACCCTGAGATCATGACCTGAGCCGAAGGCAGTGGCTTAACCCATTGAGCCACTCAGGCGCCCTCAATACCATTTTTTGAAGAGACTTTTTCCCATTGGATATTCTTGCCTCCTTTGTTGAAGATTAATTGAGTGTATAATCATGAGTATATTTCTGGGCTCTCCATTCTGTTCCATTGGCCTGTGTGTCTATTTTTGTGCCCGTACTACACTGTTTTGATTTCTACAGTTTTGTAGTATAACTTGAAATCTGGAATTGTGATACCTCCATTTTGCTTTTCTTTTTCAAGATTGCTATGGCTAACCAGGGCTGTTTGTGGTTCCATACAAATTTTAGGATTGTTAGGATATATTCACAGAACTAGGACAAACAATCCTAAAATTTGTACGGAACCACAAACAGCCTATTGATATGTTATTTTTGCCATTTTAATAACTTATGCATCTTGGTGTGCACCTCCTTCCATTGATTTTACTGGGGACTCCCTGTACCTCCTGGATCTGGATTTCTGTTTCCTTCCCCAGATTTGGAAAGTTTTCTGCTATTATTTCTTCAGATAAATTTTCTGCCCCCTTTTCTTTCTCTTCTGGGACCCTTCTAATGTGAAAGTGATTATGCTTGATGGTGTCACTGAATTCCTGAAGTCTTTTCATTTTGCATTACTTTTTCCCCCTCACTTGTCAGCTTGGTTTCTTTCCATTGCTCTGTCCTCCAAGTCACTGATCTGTTCCTCTGCTTCCTCTAGTCTATTATTTATTTCATTTCATGCATTTTTAATGTGATTTATTGTTCTTCATCTCTGATTGGTTCCTTTTTATGTTTTCTATCTTTTTGATAAGGGTCATTGCTGTCCTCCACTCGTTCCTCAAGTTCCATGTGTCTCTTTATCATTACTACTTTAAAGGTCTTTTTTTTTTTAAAGATTTTATTTATATATTGACAGAGAGATCACAAGTAGGCAGAAAGGCAGGCAGAGGGGCGGGGGGATGCAGGCTCCCTGATGAGCAGAGAGCCCCATATGGGGCTCGATCCCGGGATGCCAGGATCACGACCCGAGCTGAAGGCAAAGGCTTAACCACTGAGCCACCCAGGTGCCCCGTATCATTACTACTTTAAATTCTCCATTGGGCATATTATTTATCTCCATTTTGCTTAGGTCTCGTACTGTGCTATTTGTCCCATTCTTCCATTTGGGACATAATCCTCTGTCTCCTCATTTCATCCAAATCTCTGTGTCTGTTTGTGTGTACTAGGAAAGTCAGCTACATCTCCTGCTCTTGAAAGGAGTGGCCTTATGAAACAGAGAAGCTCAACACAGCAGTGTCACCGGTTCATGAGAAGCTGGCACTTCAGAAGTGTCTCCTATGTGTGTCATATGTGCCCTGTTGCTGTGGCTGAGCTACTTTTCCTTCAGTCCAGGCATCCACAGTAACTCTCTTTGCCTGTTGTGGGCAGGGTTTGGTCCCTCTGCTGTTAGTGGGCCAATCTGGGGCCGCCTTGGGCTTGAGTGGAGTCAGACCAGGCATCTGCCAGAGATGCAGCATCACTGAACCGCCCCCCCCCCCCCGCCATGTTGTTGCCTGAGAAACTCTCACTGGTGGGCACAGCAGTGTCTGTCCCCCACAGCAGGTGTCTGCCCACTTCTGGGGCCACAGTCTGACAGGTGCATGTGGTTACCTTTTCCTCTCCCCAGGCCAGGAGCCACTGTGGAATGCTGCTGGCCCTTGTCAAGGCTGCTGGCACACTGCCAGGCTGGTGGCACCACTTTGGATGTCTTCTGGTCAAGAGTATTAAAGGAATGGATCCTCAAAGTGCACGGGGGCAGGAGGCAAAGCATTAATAGGTGTTTTGCTGGTCTGTGGGAGGGGGCCTGCAGCAGCTGCGACTGAGGCTGGTCTGGCTGGAGGGGGACAGATTGACAGAAGTGCAAAGGGTAGGCTGACAGTGTTAGCAAGTTCTGTAGTGAGTGTTAGCAGCACCACCACGCTGCAAGGTGGCGTGTTTATGCTGGGGGTCTTGGGAGGAAATGGCACCTGTCAGCTCCTTTCTTTCTGGAGAAGTTCCCTAATTGTCTCTGCTCCATCAGTGCACACTCTGAGTTTAGTAGCCAACTCTCCTTCCCGTGGATCCCAGTTACTTTACAAACCACAGCTTCTATGCTGTATCTCCCCAGGGGCTGTTTATTGTGCTATCTCTTTAGAGAGGGACTCAGTTTCCTCTTGCCTGGTTCGTTCTCTCGGAGCCGAGTTCATTGATTTTTAAAGTTCCAGGTTTTAAGTCCCATTGGTTATAAGAACCCATGAAAGGCAGTCCCTCTGGTTTTCAAAGCCAATATCATAGGGATTTGTCATCCCCCTGAGGAATCCCTGACATGATAGCCTATTTCCCTCCCTTCTCTGGCCCTGCAGTGTCCTTCCCTCCCAAGGACAGCCCGGGGGTCTGGTTAGCTCCCTACCACATCTCCGCCCTACCTCCCTTCTTCAGTATGGTCTCTTCTCTACAGTTAGTTATAGCATTTGTTCTGCCAATCTTGGGGCTGTTTTCTGGGCTATTGACACTGATGGGAGTGTTTTCTAGTTGTATCTGTGGGACAAGGGGAGCTTAGGGTCCTCCTACTCCAGCATCTTTTTCAGACTCCCAATATTTATACTCTTCCATTGGCTTTTTAATATGATCTGGTGTCTACCATTTTAAAAGAAAAACTTTACTCAACTATTCACCTCTCTCATAGCCTACTCTATCTTTATCCTTAATGTTACAGCCAAAATTCAGCGAATATTCTCCATCACTTCTCTGTAGGCATCCCACCCACACCCATGGCTTTACTTGTTACCAATACACAAGTGATGGAGGTTTGTATTTTAGCCTAGATGTCTTCTCAGACCTGAAGCCCGTATATCTAAACACTAATGTGAAAAGCCTTGTATATCTCAAACATTTTCATATTCAACAAAACCAAAAGCAAACTCATAGTCTTCCGTCTCCATTCCACTCCAAATTTGTTCTCATCTCAGTGAACGGGACCCACGTATACCCACACAAATGCAAAAGTCAGAAAGTTATGCTGGGCATCCTCCCCTCCCCTCCCTACCCTCACCCTCACATACCCAACCCATTAGCTAGGTGGCCCGTTTTCCTTCCAAAGCATCTCTCTAATTTCTCCTCCTATTCAATCTGTACTATTAACTTTTCTAAGTAGCAAGTGTCTTTAACTAAACCTTATAGTTAGTTTACCTTATAAACTTATAACAGACTTATCACTTTATAATGGCTTTGGAGATACCTCACTTTGGCCAACTCTAATCCATTTTCCACATAGTGGCCAGAGTGATCTTTTCAAAACACAGATCTGATCATAGCATTCCATGCTTAAAACTCTCCAACCATTTCCCATTATTCTCAAGACAAGCAACAATGTAGCTACGGCCATCTATTTAAACTCCTGCAATCTACCAGGGACTTCTTATTGTTTTCAGGATAAAGACAAAGTTGATTATATTGGCCTGCAAGCCCTTCATGGCCAAGGGTCCTGCTCCATACCTCTCAGCAGCTCCTCCCCGATCTCCTGACTCTGGTCACCCTGGCTTCCCTTCCTCTCACCTGACTGTTCAATTTCAGATCATAGAACCTTCCCATATAGTCCCTTCTCTCTTTGCTAGTTACCTCCTAGCAAAGTTCAGATCTCCCTTCAGGGTTGCTTGCTTTCAAGTTAGTTGACCTTAGGGTAGCTGCTGGCCTATGTAACACCTTTCTAAGAATTAGGAGGCATCGGCCTGTACAGGCTGATGCTGTCCTGCACCTAGCTCGAGGCTCCCTAAGCAGAGCACAGGTTGTAATTTCAGTCACAGAGGACAAAACATCTGCAAGGGCCGTCCTAGGAGAAGCTTTCTCCACTCTTAACGGCTCCATCATGACATACCTGTCCTTCACGGCAAGGACCATGTGCAGAGTGTCTTGTACTTGGCACGAGTGCTGGACGAATGCCCCCACCTTCCCCCACGTATAAACCTTGTGAGGATAGGAACAATGTCTGTCTTTACTCATCACCGTATCCCCAGCATCTGGCACAAACCCTGGCACAGCCTCTGTAAATACTTGGTGAATTAATGAATTAAGCTGCAGCAGTATCTTAAAATATCATTTATATAACAATGTTCAAGGGGAAATGATAGCTCAATCATTTGGGCAATTATGAACATGGATAAAACAAATGAATATAATAAAAGGTTAACATTGGATTGTTCCTTGTACCTCATCTCTATGTTAGTAACAACAAATGGGCATTTCTTCTCTGCTAGTGGGACGTACCTTGCCAATAAAAGCTTCCTGGTCCTCCTACTATGAGGTCTCCATTCTACAAAACAGAAACAGCAATGATTAGAAAAAGAAAACAGACTTTTTAAAAAAAATTAACATATAACATATTATTTGGTTCAGGGGTACAGGTCTGTGATTCGTCTGTCTTACACAATTCACAGTGAAGCACTCACCATATCACTATGCTCGGTGATGTCCATCACCCAGCCATCCCATCCCTCCAGACTTTTTTTTTTTTAAGTGATAAATCATTGTGAATAGGCATTGCTCTAACAATTTGTTATACATAAAAAAGCAATTTTTAAATGAGGCCCTTCTATCAGAGGCATGCAGCTCATTTTATTTCCTATTCTTGCTTTCCACTATTTAGTGTGTTAACCTATTAAATAATTTTCATTGGACTCCATTAGCTAAGTTGAATTCTCTTCCTTGAGGATATATAAATTCAGTGCTCTGGCACTGCCTCAGATAAGCAAAATATATACAAGTTTAATGCTGTGTAATTTAGCAGACATGATCTTTTGAGCTTTTGCCACAAAAAGAAAATTTGGGTTCTATTTATCTCAAGGCAACAGTAATGCTTATTTTATCCATACATCTCTATCCAGCCCCCTCGCTCCCTCTCAGGAGAGAAAGTAAAAACTCCAGATTAGCAAATACAAATTTTTCCTTCTCTTTAAAACCCCATCTTCCAAGCTCTCCAACCTTAACTTTCAGTGGAAGGGAAAAAAGGACAATGATAAAAAAGGCAATGAACTTGGTATGCGAAATAATTTTTTCTATACTATTTCCATAACGATGAAATCCTTGTCCCCTCTTGTCTTACTAGGCATCTCTGTTTTTAATTTTGTGAAAGGATGTGTGAATTTTGACACTAATGTTAAATCTCATCAGTGAATTATAGCTACGAGATAAAGCGATTTATTGATTCTTGTGATTTTTTTTTTTTTTTTTTGAAGCACATTTCTCTCACGGAGTTTTTGAGATTTTTTCATTTAAAATGACTATCACACACACAAAAATAAAATGACTATCACAAGAGATGGAAAGAAAGACTGTTGCTTTTCCTCATATGTATTTCTGTGCTATTTTAATAGTTTGTCATCTGCATAGATTAATGAAAATAAAGAGCAAACAAAAATATTTGAAGAAGTTGCCCAAACAGGCCAGATATATACCTTAAAGGTTCTTTTGGTGGTGGTGGTTTATGGGGAGTGGGGATGAGAGTGAGAGACAGAAGGCACCCCCCCAAAAAAAAGAACCCACAAAAACAAACAAACAAAAAAAACACAACCGAGAGAGTCAATTATCATATGGTTTCACTTATGTGTGGAGCATAACAAATAGCATGGAGGACATGGGGACTTAGAGTGGAGAAGGGAGTTGGGGGAAATTGGAAGCGGAGGTGAACCATGAGAGACTATGGACTCTGAAAAACAATCTGAGGGTTTTGAAGGGACGGGGGGTGGGAGGTTGGGGTACCAGGTGGTGGGTATTATAGAGGGCACGGATTGCATGGAGCACGGGGTGTGGTGCAAAAATAATGAATACTGTTATGCTGCAAAAAAAAAAAAAAAAAAAAAAAAAAAAAAAAACACAACCAAACGAACAGATAAAACAAATATTAGAAGCTACAAGACCAAAGGCATTCACCTTATAAAAATCCAGACTAAATCCTGCTTGGCAGTAACCCTGGCCTTCTGGATCAGCATTACCTAGAGTGATCAAAACAAAGGATTGTTATAAAATCATCATTTCCAAGATATATTTTAATAACCAATTCAGGATATTCTGTTGTTTTCTCTATAGACTTCTAAATTTAAAATGACCAATATATGTTTTGTATTTAAAAAAATTCAATCTGAGTGAGTTCTGAAATATATTTCCAGTTATTTTCTTGTCCTAAATGTCATTGAGATCCTGTAGTAAGATCACTAGGAATAACGTCCCTTGGAGCCATGATATTTGGGTTTTACAACTCATGTTTGTTTGAAGAAATAAACTCTCCTCCTCTCAGCTATGTTCTGCATTGCCCAAGTGGCAGTAGTGTTTTTCCGAGCTGCCTGTGTGTTCTGTGGGAAGCCACACATGTCATTCCTAAGGAAATCCCTTGAGAAAAAGAGAGGTAAACATGGGCACCTGGGCAGATGCTTTCTGCTGAGGACACCAAAAGGATTCCAATTTTAATGATTATCAAAAGGAAATTCATTTGAAATTATTCTTTTTTTTTAAGATTTTATTTATTTATTTAACAGACAGAGATCACAAGTAGGCAGAGAGGCAGGCAGAGAGAGAGGAGGAAGCAGGCTCCCCGCTGAGCAGAGAGCCCGATGTGGGGCTTGATCCCAGGACCCTGAGATTATGACCTGAGCTGAAGGCAGAGGCTTTAAACCACTGAGCCACGCAGGTGCCCCTGAAATTATTCTATTAGCATGAGTTAGGTACATTTGGAAATTGTATTTTTGGTCACAACAAATTACATGGGTGCATTGGAATATCAGTGTTCTCAAAAGAGAAAGCCCTCTAGTAATGGCTTATTTTGCACTCTATCCAATATAATTCACTAACTGAATATCCAATAGGTCTTTATCATACTGTTTTTAAGATTATGAGCAGATCAACCAGTGGATTCACAGGAGATTGTTAGAAAGTTTCTAGGACATTAGGATCAGGAATTTAGTACTGTCTACAGCTTTTAAAATTTTATTTTATCTTATTTATTATTTGACACAGAGGGAGAGAGAGAGGCAGAGCATAAGCAGGGGGAGCAGGAGTGGGAGAAGCAGACTCCCGGCTAAGCAGGGAGCCTGATGCAGGGCTCAATCCCAGGACCCTGGGATCATGACCTGAGCTGAAAGCAGACACTTAACCCACTGAGCCACCCAGGTGCCCCCAGTCTACAACTTCTAAAGTGCTTAGCATAAAATCAAAATGTAGTTCAGTTGAGGAGGCATCTCAATCATTATGTAGCTTGGTATGAACATGCAAATAATTACTCCTTTTTTATCAAGGATATTCCTGAATGGAAACTAAAGTAAGAGCAGGAAAGGAAGTGGACCTCATAGGAAAAATGTATAGACTAGGTGTGCCTGTTTCAGAAGATTTTTGATAGATCTGGCCTTTCTAGCTTTTTCTAGAAGGTCTTCTGTTTTTTTCTTTCCGTGGTTAGTCCTTGGATAATTTTAGCATTGTCATCATCCATTCTTCTCCAGATGCTCCCTGTATATTATAATACACTGTTCTATCGAATACACACTATTTTTTTATAATACCTGTTTTTAATTCTAACGTCCATTAATATCTTGTGGGGTTTTTTAAAAGCTAAAGTTTTTTTTCCCCAGCTTTATTCAGGTATACTTAATATACAAAAAAACCTGTATATTTTAGTATGTGCATTTTGATGAATTTGGACATAGGCATACATCCATGAAACCATCATCAAAATCAAAGTAACAAGGATTTCTATCACCTACAAAAAAATTCTTGTGTCCCCTTGTTTGTTTTTTTTGGGTAAAAATATTTTAACATGAGATTTACCCTCTGCAATTTTTAAGTGCACAACATCTTACACTGTATTTTTATGAAATTTCTTCCATATTTTAAACTATATTTTATGGTTCATAGTACTAATGCTACAAAGTTCCCTAAAGTTTCATCTGTATAACTTCTGATGTCTGGGTACCAATTTTCTGGAAGTTCATGTGTGTAAATATTTCTATATGAATACCTGATATATGATTCTGTAAACACATATGTGTAATCTTGAGTATATTTGAAAATATATTAACCTCTTTAGAAATCCATTTTAAAAGCAAGTCTTTCTTTCATTTTTAATATTGTAAATTATTCAAAAAGGAAGAAATATGACCATTTTGGGAAATTATTTTCTTCAAAACAGGAAACTGAAAAAATTAAGAGAAAATACTCATTTCTTTATGAAACTCATGGAGAAATAACCAACTCCAAATGTTTATTTGAAGCGGTGGTTAGAAGAGAATGTGAGGTGATTTTTTTTTTTGTAGAGTTGTCATTCATGAGACCTAAAAGAATCTATCTTCCTGGAACTTTGGAGCATCTGTAAACCTTACAATTATGTCCCAGAATGAACTGAGGAATCCAGGGAATCGTGCTGATCACTCACTACTGTTTGTTGGAAGACCGCATGTAAATAATCCTCCCCTGAATTATGAATGATCCTAAGAGCTGTAGGCCTGTCATGAATATGAATGGGCAGATTAGTTCCCATATTACTTAACCGACCAGTGGGGTATGTTTGTGGTATGGAATGAACATGAGAGAGTTCTTTAAATTCTCTTTTGAAAATAATATTCCTGATGTTCCTTCTGTGATATTGACCATATGCTCCTGAACAAGCTGGCTTTGTGTTAATGAACTGTGAACTCCCAGGGGAAGGACAGGAAGTCCGCTCCTTGAGTGAATTTAAGGAGGAAGAAGTATTTGTAGTAAGAGAGTGACCACGAGGAATATGAAAACTATAGCTGTGTACTAGAGTTGAAAGAATTTTTGGCGATTTATTTAGCTATTCTGCAATTCCACATAACCTCCATATTTACCTTCGTCAAGTTGTTCTTTTATTTAGGAAAATAAACAGTAAGTAAATTGGCATCATCATGTGCCCGTGTCACCCAAGACATAGGACGGCTACAATTATTATTTTCAGAGAAAGGCTCAGACTCATATCTAAGTGCCATGTACTCTGTTTTGACTTGAGTGCAGAACAAGAGGCAGTGACAAGTTATATAAACAATTACCCCCCATGCTGGTTGAAGAGTATGATAGATCCCCAAGGCAAGAAGATTGTGAAAATGAAAGACGGACCCATCACTGCAGCTTTATAGTTTACTGTGCTAGGGAAGCCTTTGTAGCAAAGTCATGAAAATGTGATATGAACAGGACTGGTGAAACACATTCTGTGTTAAATCTCAGCTCTACTATTAGTTTTCTAAGTAAATCCAGGACTTTATTTCTCTCTCTTCCTGACTTTTTAGCGAAATAGAAATGGCCTCACACTGAACCAAGGAACACAGCACCGTAAGTGGGACATGACTCAAAATATGCCTTTGTTGGCTGTTGCCTGTGCCTGGGAAGTTTCCTCTTGCCCTCTCCAACAGCCATTTGCCTAGAGAGCCCTTCCTGTGGTCCGGTCTTGAAAAGCTCCTCTCCTTACCCAGGCAGGCCATGTCACTCCCAACTCGCTTGCCTTATTGTATTTTTTCTTTACAGCACTTTTCGCTATCTGATGTTTTATTTATTCTTTAAAAAACATTATTTTCATTGATATATAATAGACATATAACATATTATTATTTCAAGGTATATAACATCATGATTTGCTGTATGTATATACTACAAAATGATCACTACAGTAAGTCCAGTTAACACCCATCACTATAGATCATTATAAAATTTTTCCTCATAATGAGAACTTTTAAGATCCCCTCTCTTAGCAACTTTCAAATATACAATACAGTATTTTTTTTTAAGATTTTATTTATTTATTTGACACAGAGAGAGATCACAAGTAGGCAGAGCGGCAGGCAGAGAGAGGGGGGGAGCAGGCTCCCTGATGTGGGGCTCGATCCTAGGACCCGAGATCATGACCTGAGCTGAAGGCAGAGGCTTTAACCCACTGAGTCACCCAGGAGCCCCTACAGTATAGTATTCTTAATTATAGTTATCCTGCTGGACTTTACAGCTCTTGCACGTCTTTGTCTTATAACTGGACATTTGTACCCTTTGACTACCTTCACCACTTTGACCCATATCCCCACCCCTCACCTTGAGCAACGACCAATCTGTTCTCTGTATCTATGATTTTGGAGTTTTTTTGGGGGGGGGGTTCTTTTGTTAAGTTTTGTATACAAGTGGTATTTTTCTTTGGTATTTGTCTTTCTCTGGCTGACTTATTTCACTTAGCATAATGCCTTCAAGGTCCATCCATGTTGTCACAAATGGCAGAATTTCCTTTTTCTTATGGTTAAATAACATTCCATTGTACATAATGTACAATGTCTTCATTACCCATTTGTCCTCCGAATGTGCCTAGATTGTTTCCATGTCTTGCCTGATCTGTGCAATGTTGCTGTGACCAGGGAGGGGCAGATATCTTTTTCAGATACTGATTTCATTTCCTTTGGATCTATACCCAGATGTAGAACTGTTGGATCTGAACACTTACATGTTTGTTGTCTGTTTCCCCCAGTAGGATGTAAGTTTCTTAAAGTTTGGGTTTTATTTTCTCTTGTTCTGTGCTTTATGCCCCAAACATAGAATAATTAGTGTTCACTGTGTTGAACAGATACATAACCGAGTCTCATTATCAACAAGGAACCTCTGTTTTAAAGCTGCTTAAAATAAAACCTTAATTTCACAGATTATTCATTCAGTGACATTTGTCATAATGTGAGGAAGTGGCTAATTTATTTCAATATTTTTAAACAGAAGTCATAATCTTCTCTTTGCCAAAATCCTCCCCCAAAACCATCTGAGTTAGCTATTTCACTGTAATCTTCAGATTAAATTTCAGCGGTTTATTAACCCTCTGATATCACTGGTCCATTCTTTAACTTCATTGTTTTATTTCTGATATGTGTTCATTACTGTGCCAAAATTAATCATGAATCTAAAAAAACAGCCACACAAAATGGTGAAATTTTACTCACAGTTTTGGAAATCTAATTTGGGATTAGGTTGTTAAAAAATCAATTCCCTGAAGTCAGTTACCAGAATGTTCCTTCTAATGACATTTCTTTCCTCAGTGTGGTTTTGCGAACTATCAAGAATACAAATGAAAAATCCATTGGTTGCTTTCCGATGAATCCTGATGATGGACATAACAAATAGAAAACTGGAAGAATTCACAAAAGGGACTGAGTACATCAACCAATTGGAAATGCTGTCCCAAGTCCATGGGTGCTCCCTCAAGAAATGATTAAATAGCAGTGCCCCAAAGATGGCGCTCACAGGCTTACTTCTGTGGATGCTTCGCTGGAAGACCTCTAGACTGGGCAGATGAGACTTACACTCTAAGTCTTACACTCTAAGTGTACAGTCTTTTTAAAAAATGGAGATTAAACACCTAAAGGAGAGACATGTATCATGCAGATAACGGAGCACACAACTGCCAAAGAAAGCAACAGCCGTCAAGAACACAGGCTGTGGGATGCCTGGGAGGTTCCATCGGGTAAGCATCCAACTCTTGATTTTGGCTCAGGCCATGATCTCAAGGTTGTGAGATCAAGCCCCATGATGGGCTCTGTGCAGGGTGTGGAGTCTGACTAAGGTTCTCTCTGCCTCTCCCTCTGCCCTCCCTTCCACTCGTGTTCTCTCTTCCTCTGAAGAAGAAGAAAAAGAAGAAGAAGAAGAAGAAGAACACCACCACCACAACACAGGCTGGACAGACAGATGTCAGAGCGCCCCCGGTTCCCAGCACACTAGCTAGCTAAGACCACTCCCGCCATTGAAAAGTGAAGTGGGTGGTCAGCATTCTTCAGATCACAGTGTGAGTTTTGAATAGCAACTGAGAGTTTAAGGCCTAACAATTCTACTGCAAAATAACTAAATG
Organism: Mustela erminea; assembly: GCF_009829155.1. Taxonomy (NCBI): domain Eukaryota; kingdom Metazoa; phylum Chordata; class Mammalia; order Carnivora; family Mustelidae; genus Mustela; species Mustela erminea. The sequence continues at coordinate 119,845,975 of NC_045619.1, forward strand.
ATATTTTCTACAACATGGAGGAGAATCAACAGAATTCTGGGTCTTGTCCCCATGTCACAACAAGGCTTTGCAAAAGATGTCCATAATCTTTAACCCATCTCTTTTTCCTCATCAGTGGTGTTCTGACTTTGCCTGAACCATCTACCACAGAAGAGCTCTTGAGCTAAATTACAGTTTCAAGGAATAAAATCACTTACTGTTGCGACAAGGAGAGTATTCTGCATATGCACTGAAGTTCTGGATTGCTACATAGCAAGTGCCAACTGGATCCTTTTCTGGTGTTGGTTTAAGAGTTCTCCAGTGATACAAAGGAGCGCAGGCCTGTGACACATCAAAGACAATATTTTCTTGACATTGTTTCCTCATACTATGATAGGATTTAGTTGGTTGACTAAGGTACTTAAATTCATGACAAACTATGTTAAATTAGGGAGTGAATTCTTTGGCTTCTGGCATGCTGGTAAGTACCTCAGTAGTCAGAGTTAATGAAACTTCCAAAGCCAGTTTTTTACCATTAACACACCATAGAATTAGAACAAATTAAACAGATAGAAAGGAATGAGTTTTCCCTTACAGGATTTTAAGTTAAATAAGTGTCATCTGGTGAAAGTAATTATTTCCTAATGGCAAAGAACTCAGATTTCTTTTCCTTTAAAAAAAAAAAATTGGACCTACCTAGAATGAAATGATCATTGAAACAGTGAATAAATCAGTGTGATGTCTTAAAATGAGGATAGTTAATTTCTTTGTCTAGTTGTTGTGTTAAGAAATTATTTTCAAATCACAGGAGGCAGAGAAATCCACAAACTTCTGTTTTGTGGATTTTTGTGGATTTCCCTGGTTTATCGCTCACGGTATATCCTACAACGTTTTAAATAATGACTTTCATTTGGACACCCTTACCATAGTGTGCTTGACTTTATTTTTCATTTAATGAAAAATTCATCCACAACAAAACAAAAATTAATTTATTTCGCAACAAAACAAAAATTAATTTAAACAACAGTAAAAAACAAAACAAAACAAAAACACGATTCTTGCATAAAATACACTGGTCACTTCTCCAGAAGCTTGGATTCTAACAAAAGCATGGTATTTGCAAGGATATCAAATAGGAAAGAGAATACATGAAATCTTCTTTAATCAAATTAAACAATATTAATTTTGTTATGAATGAGAGAGGCAATAAAATAATTGTGTAGAAAACATAGGCATCTTTTTTTACCTGTTTTGCTAGCTTGAATCCTGATTATTCAAGTGTTCATTATCCTAAGGACACAGAATTGCAGATTCCTAGAATACAGAACCCCTAGTCTACCTCCTAATTTGATGGTATCACTCCTAATACAATGCCACAAAAATGAAGGCAGACACTAATTTTAAAGTCTTTTCAAGATTCTAAACATGTCCTTGATAATGGGCTCAACATGTAACTACTTTCAGTAAAAAATAACTTATAGTCTCAAGTAAGATGTGTGTTTCCACTACTTGAGTTTTCTGGCATCATGAGGTGTTGGCCAATACCTAAAAACCATGTATCTCATCCATTTCCCTATCTTAGGTCCCTCTTGTTAAACTGACAAGTTATATGGTTAATATGTTTAACGTAAAGTTCCCACAGCAAAAAGCAGGAATGTGGGCAGAGCAGGCATTCACCTGTGCCTGTGCCTCTGGCAGTCTGCCAACAGACCTCACCTGCCAGCTTCCCACGGCACACTTAAATGCCGGGAAACTTCTTCCCAGTACTTGCCTGCTGTCAGCTCTAGCAAGTTACCCTTTTTATATCTGTTCAGTTTCACACTGATGTGAAACATACTGACGAGATGAATTTGGCCTGTGACCCAAACTTTAAACATACACCCAGGACACCTGGATATTCAAAAGGATACTTCAGCATTTTGAAGTTCTAGTAATTATCACATAGGGTAGAATTGACTTCTTTACCCTGCTAAACTTCCGTGCTCAAAGGAAAAAAATTAACTTGAAATATACTTAATATTATCTTATCTCCTTTCATGTAATTTTGAAAATGCAATCATGCCCCTGAATTAACCATTTTTCTTATGAGCATGGCATATGATTTCATTTTTAGTGATTCTGAGGGCTTCTACAAGTATTGGATAAATGCACAAAATGTACAGTACCTAAAAGATTTTTTTAAACCCCAAGTTGTTATTGGATAGAATTAGCTTTCCAAAGCAATTCCCATGTCATACACCACCAAAGGATAAAAAAAAAAAAAATTGTTTAACCAACTCTAGAATGTGAAAACCATATCAGTGCAGATACAATCCAAACAGAGACCATACTGTAAATTCTGAATTTGTAACGGGAGAGGGCTATCTGTATTTTATACATTACCTGTTTATATCAAAATGTCCTTGGGGGGTTAATCACAGACCAAATAAAGCAAGGCCTTTCCTTGAGATACTTATTAAATCGTAATTCAGGCAGATTTAAACAAATCTTAAAAGCAAAGTTATTGCTTTATTGTTGTAAGGAAATGAAAGCCAATGGTTTAAAAAATTCTCCTGACAAGAAAATTTCCAGATCAGCCTAATGCGGTCTTTTGTTTCTCAACAACTTAGACATGTATCATTACTTGAAATAATAAGAGAATAGAATTATAAGGTCATAGCATTTTGAAGTTGAATCATATCTAATTGGGAGTGAGATTATTTGTTTTAAAAAGTATTAATGTATTCAGAGAACCACATAGTAGTTATATTTTTAAACAGAATTTTCCTTTAATTTTAAAAATGATCAATGATGCCACAGTAAATAAACTTTTAAAGAATCCCGATGGCAGTGCTATTTCTCTGGTCAATTTGTAATCAGCCCTTTAAATCAATATTAAGCAATAAAATATTTGCCTCCTTAATGCTTAGCTTTTATTTTTCTATCTTCCTTATTTGTTTTTGAAATATTCAAAAATATCTCACAGATATGGAAAACAGGCTTTATCTCCTTTAAATTTAAACGCTAAAGTAGATTCTCTAATTTTAAGCACTAACTTTATTTTTAGAACACTGATAAATTTATCATTAAAAATATGGCATGTCCTTACATGAAAGTATTTTTGTAAGTATGAGCCTTAAAACATTTCAGAATACATATTATCCCAAAGCATCCGCATGAATCATACTCACCACAACTTCCCCTTTGTGAGCTTTCACTGTTGCTCCGAACCACTGATTCGATTTAAATTCTATAGGTTCCTTGGTTCCATTAACTCTGATCTTTCTGTTGTCTGACAGGGACGACATGGAATTGTTAATAATTCGTAAAATGTGGCAGCCAGATCTAATATGTAAAAATGAATGCGTCCATTAAAAATACTTGAAAAACAATCTTCATACATGGAAGGGATAGTTCCAACCAAGACTTTTCATTTAGAAAAATACCAAATGAAAATGCATATTTGAACATGACATTTCATAACATTTCATAACTTACAAGATGCATTTTTTTTTTACAACGTATGTTTTCACAGATAACTGTATTGTAAACTTGATGTGGACTTGCTAGTCTTGAATCTACAGGTTTGTCATTGGTTTATAAAAGATTGAAGGCCAGATATTTATAACTCCCTAAGGAATTCCAAATCTTTTCCAATAGGGAAACACATAGGAATCTCCAAGATCAGAAAAGCACAAGTTTCTTGGCATGAGTTAGCAGGAATGATTGTGAAGGACTCCAAGGTCTTGGTTTTTAACTGAGTAACATGTTTCCATGCAGCCACAGAAAATAACACCTCAACGCAGTTCATATACACTTTGCAGATGTCACAATGAGGGGGCCATCTGGGTAGAAACTCAACTCAATTATAGCACACTTCAGGTCTTAATAAAAAGCAGATATCTCTTCTTTCACTCTTGATTCCCAGTCAGTGTATGTCCCACGTGGTTCTAACCACATGGTTTTAACTGGAGCTTCGTCAGTAATAGCTAATGAATTTCAAAAGACATTTGTACCAAGGCATTTATTTGTATGTATTTCCTTTGGTATGCATTTCATTTTTCTTCCTTGACTCTGTAATAAATGCATTACAAAATGAACTTTTAAATCCTATTAAGTGAGGCCAAAATATACATGTAATTAACATTAAATTGAGTTTACATATGATTACAGACTTTTACAAATTATATGCACTCAATCTTAATCTAAAATTTACATTTTACATGTTAGTAGAAAATCATGAATTTCCTTCTTAAAAACCTTCTTAAAAACACTTTTGTTGCTTCTGAGCATTAAGAAAAAAAAAAAAAAGTTCTGTAAATCCTTACTCAAAATGCACACAACTAGCAAAGAACTGGAGAATCTTACAGATTACAGCATAAACGTAACAATATAAACATTTCTATAGGCACTTTGGAAGACTGTAGAATTCGGAGACAACCTTGTCACCATTAATTGAGTGATTGGGGACAATTCTTTTAATCTTCAGGGTTTTGATTTTTTCTGTAAAATGAGGCCACGAATACCTTCCCTCTTTCCTCTTTTACAGGTGATCAAAGTCATAACGATCACATGTGATAAACCAAACTGAAAGTGCTTTCTTTATAAGCTGAGGAGCTGTACACTACAGAAATCATGTGGCCATATAACTGAAAGTCCAAACCCTTTACAAATATCTCTTAGGTTAAGTTTCCAGATTTCTACGTAAGAGATATTTGTAAAGGGTTTAAGTCCAAGAACTGGAAAGGACCTCACACATACACACACATATATGTTATTTATTGTTGGTGATTTTTGGTACTCAGCAATGAAATTAGTAACAGCTCTCAAGATTGTCGGTGTGGTTTTGATTGATTACAGGGAAAAAGTACAACACAGTGACTTTGAAATTTCCAATATGCTAAAAAGCCATGAAAAGACCAGCACCTCTAAAATTTCAAATACCCTTAAAGGAGATCCCGAAACGACTTTCTGGGAAAAGATAAAAGGCACTTTTAAATTGACCTTGTTTTGCTAGAGAAAATGATGTGACTTGGCCTTTGTGACTCCGGAGGCATCTTTTCCGCTGTTCTGAGGTAGTAACTGGATTAAAAGTGTCAACTGTGGGTTATCATCCAGCAACAAATTTCTTCTGGACCAAGAATACAATGAATGGACTTCACTAATTCCACTAATTCCACACCCAATCCAAGGACTACGAGGGAGACTTCTACTGTCCTCGGTCTGCATTTACAGAGCTGAGCTTCAATCTTGATCTGTCATGCATTCATTGATCTTCGAAGTGGACAAACCACCTTTTCAAAATTCTGCATTATTATTCTGTAAATTCTCTAACTTTAAATCTAATATCATAATTTCCTAAAATTTCAAATGAGCGAAATATACTTGGGCTTGACTATGGAAGTGAACTTTCCCAATTTCCCACCTTCCTTTTCTGAGCAAGATTCTTCCATGCCAAACACCCCAACACAAAGCTCCATGCTATCTGTTGCACCGTGGTGCTCAAGAAACCTCTGGTGCAAGGACAATGTGTTTGATTTGATTTCATCTGATCTTTACTGACAACAACCTCCAGGCAATATCTGTAAACAGCAAGATTTCTGTCCTGTGGAGCCCTCTTCTCTACGGCAGAGAGCTGAAACCTTGGAATGTCCATTTCCCATTCTTACAAGTAAGACTCTGGTTGAATGAGATGCTCGCAAGAGGTCTGGGAAGAGAAAATGGAAAGCCATTGTGTTCTTGTGGCGATTGTGGGCACACATGCACATCAGTGATGACAGATATGATGTTCTTCGTGCAGCTCTCAAGCATCCCTTGATAGATAGGCAGATGGATAGATAGATGGATAGATTCAGCTCATTCTTGTTTTAAAGATTCTATTTATTTATTTCATTTTTTAAAAAAGATTTTATTTATTTATTTTACAGACAGAGATCACAAGTAGGCAGAGAGGCAGGCAGAGAGAAAGGGGGAAGCAGGCTCCCCGCTGAGCAGAGAGCCCGATGCGGGGCTTGATCCCACGACCCTGAGATCATGACCCAAGCCGAAGGCAGAGGCTTAACCCACTGAGCCACCCAGGTGCTCCTCTATTTATTTATTTTAGAGAGAGATCGAGCATGCATGAACCAGGGGAGGAGCAAAAGCAGAGGGAGAGCGAAAATCCCAAGCAGACTTCTCGGGGAGTGTGGAGCCCGATGAGGGGCTCAATTTCATGATGCTGTGAACATGACCTGAGCCACAATCAAAAGTCAGACACTTAACCGACTGATCCCCGAGGCGCTCCTGGCTCATTCATTTTAATTCTTGCTCAGCATTGTATCCTACTCAATCTCTATTTTAATTATCCATTCTACCTACATGTGAACATTTGGGTTTTTTTCCATTTTTCTACTACATCCTTATATCCTTCACCACCCACACATGTGGAAGAATGTCTCTCTGGCACCAGAGTAGAGATGACATTGCTGGGTCACACAGAGTCACCATATCTGCTTTCTCGGCCGTACCAGAGTAGCTACAATTCCCATGCTCTCTAGCAGTGCACGAAAGAGGGGCCGGCAGCTTTCATCCCTGTAGGTGTCTAAGTTTTTGCCCATCCAGATGACGGGTACCCCTTTGGTTTTTGACTTCTTCGGCATTTCCCTGATTATTAGCAAGGTGATCATCTTTTTTCTACCTATGACCCACACACCTATTTCTTCTGTGAATTTCCAATCCATATCTTTGTTCATTCTCTTGTTTGGTGATTAGTTTTACTGATTTCTAAGAATTCAGCACATATTCTGGGTATTGATTCTTCCCCGCACATGTATGTTGCAAATATCTTCCCCTGATTTTTGCTTGTTTTTTAACTTTGTTTAAGGAGTTGTTGTCCATCTGGAGTTTTTTTTTTAACACGTGTCCCAGATATCTTACTTATTTTCAGTATGAAAGTCCAGTTGTCCCAACACCAGTTATTGAACTATCCATCTTTATTCTTGGAGAGTTGTAATTCCACCTCTGCAGTGATTAACTCCTGACATGATCTGGCCCCTGCCTGCTTTTCCAGCATCAACTCCTCCAACTGCCCAGGCTCGTTAAGCTGCTGACACATTGATTTTCTGTTCCTTGGACATGCTCAGCTTTTGCCGGCTTCTCATTGTACTTACTATTCCTGCTGGCACAGTTTTTCACATGGTTGAGCACTATCTGAGATGATCTTATTTGTTGGCTTGCATGCTTACTGTCTGTCTCCTTCAGAATATATGTAAATCTCATGAGCAGAGGCACGAATTCTCTGCTTCTTTGTATTTTCCACTTTTAGGATGGTGCCTGGCACATAGTATGCCCTACATAAGTGTTTGTTGAATGAATGACCAAGCCTCCATCTGTTTACTTGGAAGTCTGTCTAGGTTATCGGTTAGTATGTTCTCATTTTCATGTCAGATATGATCTGGGGCCCCCTGGCTGGCTCAGTAGATACAGCATGCAACTCTTGATCTCGGGGTTATGAGTTCAAGCCCCATGTTGAGTGTAGAGGTTACTTTAAAAAACAAACAAACAAACAAAAAAAAAAACCTTAAAAAAAAAATATGATCTAGGGGGGAAAAAAACCCTAAAGATAAAATCAAAAGATCTGTAGGCCAGACTGGAAAATTTAGATGGGTGGCAGCAATCAAATTGGTTTGGCTTGTCCCACATTTTTGGGCTTTGAAGCCACCTCTCTTAAATTGGAAGTGTGATCTCTGGGCAATCGGGGTACAAATCCCAGTGGGTGGCAAGCCTACTAACTTTTGGGTTATTTTTCACGGGAATATTCATTTCAGAGTGGGAATGAGGGAGTGTAGAATATGTGCACATATGGGCTCCAAGCAGATTTTTCTAATTGTTTACTTAGTTAAATGGGAGGAATTACAAGAAGTGAAGATAGATCACCATGGGGGGGAGAAGGGAAGAGCTGAAACGGACACAGGTGCAGCAGAACATTCTGGTAAATGGGGGGATTTCTGAAAACTAGGAATAGGAAAGTAGGAAGGTCCCCGACCTCGTGCTGGAACACAGTAAGCTTCCTAATACCTTCAGTCATTACTTTAAGGGCAGGGGCTTGATTCTTAAAGTTGTTGCAGGAGCTGTCCAGACATTTTTAATCAGGAAAAGCATAAAAAGGTATCTTTAAACATTTGTTTGTAATCTTTCCCATAATCAATGTATGCTGTAAAAATTTCATTTAAATTGAAGCTACATATCTGAGAACAAGGATTACTCCTTTGTAAAATTCAAAATATTACAGCTGTGGCAGGAAACACATCCAAGAAAAGAACCTATGTTGATTTTTATGCCCCAGAAAATTAAACTTCTAAAGGTATGATTCCTAATACCCTAAAACCACTATTAAAAACCATTAAAGAGCAGCTCTGTAGGCTTCATACTCTTGATCATCTTAGTGTGAGTTTTCAAGTATTTGAGGAACTGTGAAAAATTCATTTTTCCATGTAATGTTTAAGAAATTGAATTATAATTATAAATTGTAATGGTATTCTTCCCTCCCTCAGTTTTATTGAGATATAATTGTCATATAGCACTGTATAAATTTAAGGTGTACAGCATCATGATTATATATATATATATGTATATATATGTATACATATAATGAAATGATTACAATAATAAGTTAGTAAACACCCATTATTCTCACATATAGATTAAAAAAAGATATTTTGGGGGGGCGCCTGGGTGGCTCAGTGGGTTAAGCCGCTGTCTTCAGCTCAGGTCATGATCCCAGGGTCCTGGGATTGAGCCCCACATTGGGCTCTCTGCTCAGCGGGGAGCCTGCTTCTCCCTCTCTTTGCCTGCCTCTCTGCCTACTTGTGATCTCTGTCTGTTAAATAAATAAATAAAATCTTTTTTTTAAAATTTAAAAAAAGATTTTTTTTCCCCTGATGGTAAGAACTCTTAGGATCTACTCTCTTACCACCTCTCATATATACTATATGGAAGTGTTAGCCATAGTCATCATGGTGTATGTTTTATCCCCAGAACTTGTTTTAGAACTTGTTTTATAACTGTATTATAACTGGAAGTTTGTACCTTTTGACCACCTTCCTCCAATTCCCCCCACCTCTGGTAACCACAAATCTGATCTCTTTGAGTTTTTGTTCTTGTTGTTGCTATTGTTTTCTCTTAGAGTTCACATATAAGTGAGATTATATAACATTTGTCTTTCTCTTCTTATACACTGAGCATAATGCCCTCGAGTTCTGTCCATGTTGTCGCAAATGACAGGGCTTTCTCCTTTTTAATGGTTGAATAATATTTCTGTATACATCTATATGTATATATATACACCACATCTTTATCCATTCATCTGTCGATGGACAGAAGTGTGTTATTCTGATTAAATGAATAGTCTATACATTTATTTATAGACTTATTTGTATCATATATGTATACAAATTATGGAAGCAGCCCAAGTGTCCATCGACAGATGAATGATTGATAAAGGAGATGTGGTGTGTATGTACACACACACACATACACACAGGAATATTATACAGCCATCAAAACATGAAATCTTGTCTTTTGCAATGAAGTGGATGCAGAGATCATGGGGGAAGAAAGGAAAAAATGAAATGGGACAAAACCAGAGAGGGAGACAAACCTCAGGAAACAAACTGAGGGTTGCTGGAGTGTAAGGGATTGGGGGGGTAGTGGGGTGATGGACATTAGGGACAGTATGTGCTACGGTGAATGCTGTGAATTGTGTAAGACTGATGAATCATAGACCTCTACCCCTGAAATAAAAAATAATAAATAAAGTAAGTAAATAAATAAATAAATAATAAATAATGAATCTTTAAAAATTTTTAAAAATAAAAACAAAAAAAACATAAAGGGCCAAAGACTTTTCAAATCAAAATTCTTTCATATATATACACAATGGAATACTATGCAGCCATCAAAAGAAATGAAATCTTGCCATTTGCAACAACATGGATGGAACTAGAGCGTATCATGCTTAGTGAAATAAGTCAAGCAGAGAAAGACAACTACCATATGATCTCCCTGATATGAGGAAGTGGTGATGCAACATGGGGGCTTAAGTGGGTAGGAGAAGAATCAATGAAACAGGATGGGATTGGGAGGGAGACAAACCATAAGTGACTCTTAATCTCACAAAACAAACTGAGGGTTGCTGGGGGGAGGAGGTTTGGGAGAAGGGGGTGGGATTATGGACACTGGGGAGGGTATGTGCTTTGGTGAGTGCTGTGAAGTGTGTAAACCTGGTGATTCACAGACCTGTACCCCTGGGGATAAAAACATATGTTTATAAAAAATAAAAAATTTAAAAAAAAAAGTCAAACAATATAATGTAATGAAACTTGTATGAAGATTTATATAAGGCACTAAGTGTAAGGTCTTTGGAATCCTAATCCCTGGACATAGGAGATATTAAGTTTGGCAAGCCTAACCAACCACTCAGAGTTGAAGGGGCTTTTAGCTCATTCCTCTAGTCTAAAACATTTCTTTTCTGGAAATCATGAAGGTTTTATTTAAAATTATTATTTTCCTATCGCTATTTAAATGTTTGTTTCTATAAATAATGTCATATAGTTTCCCTGATCTGGATGAGAATATAAATTTTCTGGTACAGTTATTTCCACATCTATATTGTCTTACCAAGAATAAAGATCATATTTCCAACTTGACTTTTCAACAACCAATAGTGTCTAGCCAGTGTTCTTCAGACATTTGTTTAATAATAATGCAGATGAGTTTTCTACCTCATATAATATCATTTGAGATGCTTTTCATATGCCAGTTAACTCAGGTCGTACGTAAGGTGTGTTCTAGAAATACATATGGGCTTTTGTTGGTTCGATGTGATTTTTTGGATGAATGTTCTGCTAATTTATCTGATGCAGTTAGGGAAACAAATGTTAATAAATGAGAGACTCATCTCCCTAAGGGGAAATGGTAAGCCACCTCTGGTATTTCAGATTAAAAATAAAACAAAACAAAAACACCCCTAGCATGACATGGAAGTCTAAAAGGCAGAGCGTGTACGGCTGAATTGTACAGAGACATCACCTTTGACCTCATCTGCTCCAACACACTCCACTCTTCTGTGCTGACTAGAACAGTTTTCTCTTTCAGCTCACCCACGGCTGGGATGGACACACATCTCACATACGCACACCCTTGCACACAAACATACACACACACATCCCTCTTCAGCTCTGACCTTTAATGATACCCTCTCTGAACAGCTGTCCCTGAAAACACACAAGTCACCCTCCAGGCAGTGACAGGAGCCCTCCCTCTGCACACCTAAAGCCTTCTTCACACTCTGCTTTTACAGCACTTGTCCCGGTCTACCGCAGCCAGGCACTGATGCTCTCGTCCACTGGACTTGCATTATCACAAGGTCAGAGACTATGTCCGTCTTGTTCACAGGCATCCTTGGCAATCAGTAATGCTGCGCTCCCAAATTCCATTCACTAGTCTGTTCCTGCTGATTCTTCCTTCCAAAGCCCTCTCAAATCCATCCGTTTCTTTCCATACCTGTTGCCATTTCCCTAGCTGGGACCACCATTTCTTTAGCCACAGGTTCTGCAACAGCCTCCTGACTGGTGTCCCCTCCCCCAGGTTTGCCACTTACAGATTCATTCTCTGTCCGGAAGTCAGAGTTGTCACGCTACCCTAACCTCGCTAGTGTCATCCCTTCGTTCCCAAGCACCGTGATTTCCTTTGAGCTCTTTGAATTCCTCAGACTTTCTCTCAGCTCTAGACTTTCTCCCACTTGGAATAATTACCTGGCCTCCAAAGTCTTGGCCATAGTTAAAGCTGGGGGACAGACAAGTCTCAACATAGCTTCTGTGTCACCTTCACATGGGCAGGAACACAGCAGGCTTCTGTTTAGTGCCCAACAATTTATTTGCTTCAAGAAGTAATGAAAACCTCTCAGCATGGGAATCTCAGGAAGCAGATTAAATGACATAAATCTCTTCAATATGACCTCAAAGCAATGCTTTTCAATACAGGATATGATTGGGTTTCAGGATGAAGGCTGTATAAACTTGCCTCCCAATAATGCTTGCAAATGTATTTACACTAACTCCCCTCATATGCTTGCATTCTCCTCGGGATCTCAGCGCTGTTGCCGGAAGATGTAGTAAAAAGGATCCCAACCGTTCATTTAACAAAACGGTTCATTTCTCTGGTTTAAAAAAAAAAAAAAGGCATCACCATTCCCAATGGCACATAAAATAAGCATTTCAGAATTCAAATGTTCTGTGTCTGCAGCGTATCCTCATGGAAGATTAACACTCAGGATGGAACTGTTCTCTGGGAGATCTTAAATCCTATTCCAAATGAGTAGACTCAAGCCATAAGGTGGGCAGAGGCAAAAATTTACTCCTTCCAAAGATAAACTCAGATTATGAATGTGCCCCGTCCCTGCGCACAGCCTGCTCATCAATCCCGTGACGTCACTGCTCAGTTCACACTTTCTCAATCTCCCAACCCTCTCCTACCACCTTCTTGCACTCAGCTGGTAACCTTGCTTCTTATTTCATGGAGAAAATGCAAGACATGAGAAAAGGCCATCTTCCTCCTCCTGTCTCCTGACCCACCAACCTCTCTCACTGGTGCCCTCACTGTGCCGTGTCCTGTCCCTGGGGAAGAGCTGTCCCTGAGCCCCTCCATTTGTGTAAGAGTTGCACACCCCCTTTCCCATCTTCTCAGGACTTTGTTCCTGTAGGTCCCCTTCTTTTTCCGTCACCATTGCTTTCCTCTCAATGGGATGAGCCTAATGGGCTGCAAACACGCTGAAATAGGTTCTCCATGACTACGTTCCTCTGATCCCATGTATAGTAAGAGTTCTTGGTCCTTGCTGTCCCCATCCGTCCTCTCATTTTCTCTCTTGAAAACTCCACTGCAACCATTTCTGTTTGTCAGCAGTACTTTCCCGTGGCCAAGCAAACCTGCCCATTTCCGTCCTCCTTTCACAAGACTTGCCTCAGTGGGTTCATGACTTCTACCTCAATGGCCCTCCTTCTCAGTGCTTCTTACACATCCTCCTCCATTCTTCAACATTTCCCCAAATGTCAGGCCCAGCTCATTCTCTTCTCTTGGCTCTGCTTTGCTTCCCCCTTCTCTCACCATACTCACTCCCCAAGGTGTGGTCCTGAATATCTTCCACACACTCATGACTTCCAAATGTCAGTATCCAAGCCTCTGGCTTGAGCTCCAACTTTACTGATCTACCTTCTCAAGTGACTTTGTCTGGATCTCTAATAAGCAGCTCAAATTTCACATGTCTGGATTTGACTCCTAGTATATTTTTCTAAGACTTGCTCCTTCCCTGTTGTTCCCAATCTCTGTCCCATTCCTCCACTACTTGGGTCAAAATTCTTCCACACCTTTCATCTGTTCCATAATGCAATTCTACCACTTGCATTTTCAAATGAACCCCAGATCCTACCATATTTCAACCCTAACTGCTATCACCCAAGCCTAACCATACTTCTCTCTCAGTGGACAATGAGAAGAGTCTAGTCTCCTTGCTTGTCTATAGTCTGTTAAACTAAGCCTTGGAAAAATCAAATTCAAATTATCTTACTTGTCTACTCAAAACCACCAGTGGTTGCCCATCACTCCACGAATAAAATCTAAAACATTGACCCTGGCCTTTAAGGTACCTGCCTATATACTTGGCTCTCTGGCCTCATTTTCTGTCACTCTTTCCCTGACTTACTTCAATCTAGTCCAGTAGCCTCCATCTCCCAAGGACACACTCATCTCTAGATTTCAACAATGACTTCACTACAAGCTGGACCACTACCCATCCTTCAATATTGCTTCATTCCTTCCTTCACTTAATTTAGGTCCTTGCTCAAATATTCCACCTCCTCAATAAAACTATAACCACCTGTGATAAGCAAAATAATAGCCCCCCAAATGTTTACATTAATCACCCCCAAACCTGTGAATATTATAGGTGGCGTGGTGAAGGGGAATTAAGGTTTCTTACTAGCTGACCTTAAGATACAGAGGTTATCCAGGTGGGACCATTTTCATAACAAAGATTCTTTCTTTCTTTCTTTCTTTCTTTCTTTTTAATATTTTATTTATCTTTAAGAGAGAGAGAGTCACCATAAGTGACTCTTAATCTCACAAAATAAACTGAGGGTTGCTGGGGGGAGGTGGGTTGGGAGAAGGGGGGTGGGGTTATGGACATTGGGGAGGGTATGTGCTTTGGTGAGTGCTGTGAAGTGTGTAAACCTGGCGATTCACAGACCTGTACCCCTGGGGATAAAAATATATGTTTATAAAAAATAAAAAATTAAAAAAATTTAAAAAAAAAAAAAAAAAGAGCGTGCTTGAGTAGGGGAGGAGTGCAGAGGGAGAAGCAGACTCCCTGCTGAGCAGGGAACCCTGTGTAGGACTCTATCCCAGGACACTGGGATCATGACCTGAGCTGAAGGCAGATGCTTAACCAACAGAGCTCCCCAGGCACTCATAACAAGGATCCTTTAGAGTGAAAGATGGAGGCAGGAAAGGAGGGCAAGAGACACGCCAGGGGGAGAATGACTCAGCCTGACATTGCTGGTTTTGGAAAATGTGGGAGGGCCATGAACCAAGGAATGTGGGCAACCTTGGAAACTGGAAAAATCAAGAGAATAGTTTCTTCTCTTAGAGCCTCCAGCAGAAATACAACTCTGCCAACACCTTGATTTTAGTTCAACCAGACCTAGTTTCAATTTGGCCTCCAAAACTGTAAGCTAATCAGTTTGTGTTGTTTAAAGTCACTAAGTGTGTGATAATTTGTTACAGCAGCACCAGGAACACAACAGCCACCCAAATCTAAAATAAATACATGGGTGCAGACACACACCACTCATTTTCCCTTGCTCTTATCTTCCTTTTTCTTAATTTGCCACTGGCTATGCCCTGTAAACCCCACAAGAATACGTAAGGCCTTGAACTCTGTTTAGAACTGTTTAGAATAGAATCTGCTTGTAGAAAGTTACTAACACTAATCTGGTCACTGAAATTTGATTTTATTGTTTGCCAACATGAAGCTTTACTTTCAACTCGGTTGCTGTCTTTAGATAATGTTTTCATAAGTAAGGTGGGTTAAAATTTACTAACAGGTGACACATAGACCAGTGGAACAGAGTAGAGAGCCCAGATATGGGCCTTCAACTCTATGGTCAAATAATCTTCGACAAGACAGGAAAAAATATACAGTGGAAAAAAGACAGTCTCTTCAATAAATGGTGCTGGGAAAACTGGGCAGCTATATGTAGAAGAATGAAACTCGACCATTCTCTTATACCGTACACAAAGATAAACTCAAAATGGATAAAAGACCTCAATGTGAGACAGGAATCCATCAGAATCCTAGAGGAGAACATAGGCAGTAATCTCTTCAATATCAGCCACAGCAACTTCTTTCAAGATTTGTCTCCAAAGGCAAAGAAACAAAAGCGAAAATGAACTTTTGGGACTTCTTCAAAATCAAAAGCATCTTCACAGCAAAGGAAACAGTCAACAAAACAAAGAGGCAACCCACGGAATGGGAGAAGATATTTGCAAATGACAGTACAGACAAAAGGTTGATATCCAGGATCTATAAAGAACTCCTGAAACTCAATACACACAAAACAGACAATCATATCAAAAAATGGGCAGAAGATATGAACAGACACTTCTCCAATGAAGACATACAAATGGCTATCAGACACGTGAAAAAATGTTCATCATCACCAGCCATCAGGGAGATTCAAATTAAAACCACATTGAGATATCACCTTACACCAGTTAGAATGGCTACACTTAGCAAGACAGGAAACAACATGTGTTGGAGGGGATGAGGAGAAAGGGGAACCCTCTTCCACTGTTGGTGGGAATGCAAGTTGGTGCAGCCTCTTTGGAGAACAGTGTGGAGATTCCTCAAGAAATTAAAAATAGAACTTCCCTATGACCCTGCAATTGCACTACTGGGTATTTACCCCAAAGATACAGATGTAGTGAAAAGAAGGGCCATCTGTACCCCAATGTTTATAGCAGCAATGGCCACGGTCGCCAAACTGTGGAAAGAACCAAGATGCCCTTCAACGGACGAATAGATAAGGAAGATGTGGTCCATATACACTATGGAGTATTATGCCTCCATCAGAAAGGACAAATACCCAACTTTTGTAGCAACATGGACGGGACTGGAAGAGATTATGCTGAGTGAAATAAGTCAAGCAGAGAGAGTCAATTATCATATGGTTTCACTTATTTGTGGAGCATAACAAATAGCATGGAGGACATGGGGAGATAGAGAGGAGAAGGGAGTTGGGGGAAATTGGGAGGGGAGGTGAACCATGAGAGACTATGGACTCTGAAAAACAATCTGAGGGTTTTGAAGGGGTGGGGGGTGGGAGGTCAGGGTACCAGGTGGTGGGTATTATAGAGGGCACAGATTGCATGGAGCACTGGGTGTGGTGCAAAAATAATGAATACTTTTATGCTGAAGAAAAAATAAAAAATAAATTAAAAAAACATTTACTAACAGGTGCTTTGAGGAGATAAAGACATTATGATTGAATAGCATGTCCCCCAAGGAGCCTGATTGAAAGGATGAAGGGTATTCAATCTTCCCAGACAATATTTGTGGTAGAGAATGGAGTCCAGATGGGTCAGGTTAAGGACTGATTTTTGTTATAAAGTTTTTCTCATATTTTTGTATCTGCTGACAGAAACACCTTCATCTCCTTGCCATGTATCTGCTCTCTACCGTAAGTGTGAGGGTGGGACTATAGTCCCAAAGAACCATTTCAGTGTCCCCAAAATATGACCTACAAAATATGTCCAATAGGGATAAAAGAAAAACCTGTTTTAATCACATTTTTTCCAAAGACAATTGCTTTTATTGCATTTCCTATCTAGTGTTCTTTTAAAGGTTATAGATACAATTTTATTAGGTGTGGGTTAAAAAAAAAAAGTGTGAAATAAGTTGGCATGGCCTGCTTTGGCCTACCAAATGCGAGGAGAAGTTGTATATGTCAAATCTAGGCAGAAGCTTTCACAGACAATGTACAGTTTTCTACCCGCCTTTACAGTTGAGTGCTCTTGAAAGCACACATCAGTAAGGAAACTCAATGGATCTGCATCCTTGGGTGACTTGAACAAGCAATTCCTTACCAACTCATCAAACATTCAACGTGAGCAAGTGATACACTGGTGTGTGATGGTTAATTTTATGTGTCAGCTTGACTGGCTCAAGATATTTGACTGAATGTTATTTCTGGAGATGTCTGTGAGGGTGTTCCAAGATGAAATTAGCATTTGAATTGATAGGATCTGTACAGTGGTTTGCCCGCATGAGCAGCCTCTTCTTGTAAAAGGCTCTCGAAACTGTCATGGCAGACCATCAAGTCTATATTCCTATTGATTCAGGGACAATCAAAAATGGACACAGGCAATAATTCTGCATCTTCTTATTTTTACACATGTAATTGTTACTGGAAAAAAGCTTGGTCTTCAATATTTGGAAACATGTAACCATACAAAAACTGAATTTTTTAACTACTCTACCATCCATACCAAATTTTCACAACCCTTCAGTGAACTCGATAACTTCATTTAGAAATATTTGCGTGTTAATTTTTACCACTATTTTTCCTGATCATAAATAAATACCTGATCATGGTTTTGAAAATGAGGCTAAGAAATGCATTTTTAAAAAAAGAAGAAGAAAAATCCAATTTTAATCACACGTCCCAAAGACAGCCTCTCATCACATACCCCTTCCTGTGCTCTTCAACAGATCTAGATAAAGTTTTGAATTTTATGTTTTTCCCTTAACATTAAACAAAACCATTTTCTCATAGTGATTAGGCCATAATTTGCTTGACTACCCACATTGAGGATATTTGGAAACATCACTTTTTTACTGTTTATGCCTCCTTTCTTCTAAAAAAGGATTGGCAACAACTTCAGAATTAACATCTAAAACGTATCTCCCATTGGGAATGGCAGGAAGAAAGAAGCCAGAAGTATCAGAAAATCATGGCTGGGAGAGAAGATGTTCTGGATGGTTGAGGACATAGGTCCAGGGAGAGCAGGGACATGTGTGTATACGTAACACACATTTGAGAGATACCCAGGACTTCGACATATCTTGCTGAAGACGTAAGTTGTGTAAGCGGTGTGGCAAGCTGGAGACATCTGGGCAAGTCACAGGGAATGACAACCAAGACACATGAGAAATGGAGCCAGAAGCTGACTAGAGGGAGCTGGCTTCACTCTTTGTCAACACCATGCACGGATATGGGGCTCTTTGGACACAACAGGTGAAGTTCGAACGCACACATCTAAACCAGTCACCTTCTATACCCAAGTGCTTTTTTCCGCTTTCAGAAAAATTTTACAATTTCCTACCTTTCTCCCAGAGTGCTGCATGGGCTCTTCTTACCAAGGCCCTGGAAGCCTGTTCCATCGCACAGACCTCTAGTTTCTTGAAAGAATTTTTCAGATTAGGCAACAGGCGCCTAATGCTCATACTACTCAACTTGCTGTGGAGCAGGTCTGTTTCCCATTTCTAGTTAGAGTTTCAAGGACTTCTTTTTTCTAATTGCTTCCTTGGCCACTATGCACTGTAGGGACCACTGCCTCCTCCCTTCTCGTATCAGGACTTGGTTATATTCTGTTGCGTGGAAGTGTAAGCCATTTGGGAAAAGCTTAGGGACGTTGATGGCATCTGTCTGGGCAGCGTGTCAGGCATGGTAGCTGTCATGAGTTGCTCCCAGAACAAGCGAACCATCCAGCTTCCATGATTCAGTGGGGTCAGCAATGCATATATATGTATCTATATATTTTTCTGATTAGCAGCCCTGATACTAATTTTGCATTATGAATTCTTCATAGAGCTGGTTCTATCGGGGCTGTCTCCCCCGCCCCTTTTTCCACTTTCAGCTGAACTTCCCAAAGCCTAGATTTCTGCTGTCCATGAGTTCTGTCACATTTGGGTTATTTCCTCTGTCATTTACTTGATAGCTCTGACCTACATTTTTTCTTCTCTTTGTTCCTGAACAAAACCTGATTTCTTTCTGAGGAAGTTGGAAAAAGCCAGACTTATGCGACCAATATGTTTCCTAACCCTCACATGAGAAAAAGGGCACACCCAATATTATCAAAAAGCAACCTCTGTACCAGTCACGGCACCAGATGCTTTAAGCTGCTTCTTATTGTGGGCTCACTTAACACAAAATAAAACAGACCCCCAACACAAAGGCTTCCTTCCGGTCCCCAAGCTAAAACACAACTCTAAGAAAAATCTTACCATTTCAGAGCTTTGAAATATCCTAACCAAACTGTCTTCCATTTTCGGGTTTTGTTTTATTGTTGTTGTTTTAAACACAGAGATGCTAAATTAAGGCCAGGCAAATTTTAGTACTTTTTCTCAGATGACTTCCAAATCTCAATGGCCCCGCCCACCTCTTCCTGTTCATTCTTAATGTGGGTCCCTAATTGCCAGTGGTTCCCAGCTGTCTTGCCTCACCATTACTTTTAGTGTTATTATGATTATCGTCATTAATTAGCACATGCCATTATCTGTCTCCTCAAAATGTTCCATTTGTGTATTTAAAATAATCAGATATCTGCACACTATGCCTGTGCTACTATTGTTGCAATTTGCCCTTCATCATTCCAAAGATGAGGCTCTATTCATTCTGTCTCATCCCTCCCTCCGTTAGCAAAAGGGCTGTAATCTCACAGTTTTACTTACTCCACGCACGGGTTTGGGAAATGTAGGAAAAAGATGAAATGAGCCTTGGAGCAGATTTAGAAAGGAAAGGCATGAATGTGGCAGATGTGATATTTTAAATTGTTTAAGACACGGGGCACAGTTTAGACAGTTCCCGAGGCAAAAGTGAAAGAGATCAATTTGGTGAAGGGGGAATTTTATTCTAGTGAAGTAAGAGAGAAAGACAGAAGGGAGATGAGGGAAGTGGGTTTTTTTTTTTTGCAACCACTTGATTTTGTACAGAGCAGGAAAATTATCTACTCTTTGCACCTCCCCCACTGCCATATGCTTCCCTAAGGTTTCCTTCCTCCCTACTTGAAAGGACCACAGATTTTAATAGTGTTCATGCATTTGAAGTGCTGGGCTACTCCTGGTGTCCCGGTTTTTCATTTACACTGAGAAGTCATTTTTAAAATCCAGCTTACATGATAAGGTCAAAATAAAATAAATGATCACTTAAATGAAAAAAATCGAACTAAATGGAAGTTTTAAAAAGAAAGAAAGGCAGTTGACCTTACAACTGAAGTTCAAGATCACAACCAGATCCGCAGACTAAATTATAGGCCAGTCTCCTTCAATGCCTAGGTTGGGAGAGTTTGTTAGGCTACCACCGTGAACACTAAATTGTAGATGCCCCAGGGGCCTGAACAAGTTGAAACAGAGTCATTAAAAGGTCAAATTTACTTGAATTCACATGTAATAGGAAAGCCAGACAGAGAAAAGATGGGGAAGTTACAACTATATGTTTAGAGGAATATTTGAAATGTAATACATATTTGTGCCTGAGTCAGCGTGCTCTCTTATGTGAACATCAGATGTGGGTGTTAGCACTCAAAGCCACTACATTTTGTCAGGCAGAGAAATTTTCTTCCTCTTTAGGGAAAACCATACATGGCTGCCAAGCGGCAGAGATTAAGACAGGAGGCTGTTGACCTGGGACTCTGAGGGGCCACAGCACGCTGTGAGAAGCTGCAACAAACCAAGGACATAGACAACCCATCCTTCCCATCAAGACAAAGCCTCCTTCTAAGACCTCTGCTCTCCACAACCTTCAACCCCAACTGCTTTTCCCTTCTTGATCTTCCCTGGAAGATCATTTTAATTGGACTTTGTAAAGGTAATTGGGGGCTGAGGGGAAGGAGGTATGAAGGCAGGGCAAGCAGTGCGTCACCTCCATAGACTCTGACCCTGAATTTGCACCCTATTAGGACCCGTCCTCTCCCACTCCCGGAAGGAAGGCGGGGCAAAGAGGCAGGCTCTGTCGCAGGCAGGCAGACCTTTTTTGCAACCCGGCATCTACTGCTTACTGCGGTCTTGGGGACAGCTCTTTTTGAACACCTTTGATGTCAGTTTCCTTATTCATAAAATGCGTTTTATGGATTAGAAATAAGGTGTATAAGAGGCTGTTACATAGTAGGTGATCAGTAAATGTGATGACATTGACTGCCAGACCCCGAGTCAGCAGCACCTGTGTTTCTGCCTTTCATCTTTGGTTCCAAGATCATCCTGTACCCAAGAACAGGGACTTAAACTGCGAAGAGCTATACTGACTCCCACTGCCCCTCCTCTCTCCCCCAGCTTCGCAGTAAATGGCAACCCCTGGCAGTTCTATTATCTGGAGCGCCTGGATAAAGAAATAGGTAGAAATGATGTGTTGAGAGCTAGCTCCCACTCAGTAGCCAACATGGAGCCCCGAGGTCCTCAGATTCCTTTTGCCCTCCATTCCCAGGCCATTCCCAACAGCAACCAAGGTTCCTGGGCCCACAGTACCCCCTGATGGCTAACAGGGGAAACTTTCTTTCCTCAAAGATTCTTCTCAGTGAGACTCCCCCAAGCATTCACACAGCTCACTGTCTTGTTCATTCCACCGGGGACCATTCATGTCTCACAAACGTGTGACTTCCTCTGCCTTGCTTCTTTTTTATCTTCATTTTTGCTCAATTATTTCAGGAACATCTATCTCCCTCCCCGTTTCTTCCCCTTATTTTGTTCCACTTATGAATCCTCAAATCACTACAGTTATGGTTGCTAAGTATAATAGGATGAGGGCATCTATCTACCATAAAAACAAAAAACAAACAAACAAAAACCTCCATTCATTTAGAAGCCAAATAAGATAGAGTGTAGAACCAGCAGCATTAATCTCTAGAACACTTAGAGATACCCAGATGTCTTCCTCAGAACTTGCACAGAAGGGACGCCATTCACCCCTGGTTCTTTCTCTAACTAACACTGACCTTTTCTCGATATTCTTATTATTTTTCTATTTATTTAATTGTTAAAACTGTGTAGGTTTGTCCCCTACTGTTTCACTACATATATAATTCAGTTACAATAAGGGTTAACTGCATTCCTGTGGGCTGTTCTGGAAACCAAACCAAAGCAAAATCTTGCAGCATTATTTCTCCATGGAAAGTGAATTTAGATCCCCAAAAAGTTGCTCTAGAAGGAACTTTTGGAAAATCTACCTATTGTAATTTAACATTGGACATTTTTTTGGTTGGGAGTGTTCAGTTTTTAAAAACTCATATTGATGTCTGTATTCTCTGGTTTTCATCTGTTGAACCATGACATCTACTGGGATTAGTACTTAGAAAGGTATTCAGATGTAACCTATCTGTGCAGACATCGGTTCTTCTTTTATCAAAGGAAAAATATACTAACCAGATTCTGATTTGGTATGTTATAGGAATGTTCTAGCAGGTTATAAAACTCATGTCCATGATACAGTTTGCTTCTTGGTAGAAATACAAGAATATCTCTTAAAATATAAATACTTAACTTCCCTTAACTTAAATTCAAATAATACCATTGACTTATGTCTTTATTTATCCAGGCCTGGGTTTTAGAGACTTTTAAAAACACAAATGGGGTGCGCCTGGGTGGCTCAGTGGGTTAAGCCGCTGCCTTCGGCTCAGGTCATGATCTCAGGATCCTGGGATGGAGTCCCACATCAGGCTCTCTGCTCAGCAGGGAGCCTGCTTCCCTCTCTCTCTCTCTCTCTGCCTGCCTCTCCATCTACTTGTGATTTCTCTCTGTCAAATAAATAAATAAAATCTTTAAAAAATAATAAATAAATAAATAAATAAAAACACAAATGGTTTTGATATGGGTTATTTTAAAAGCCATTAATTATAAGCTTTATCCTGACTTAGAAAATTTATTCTCAAACTAGACGTAGGTCAGTAATCAGAAGCATTTAAAATCCTAATTAAACAACGAGTTAAAAGATATCTTTTACAAATTAACATCAAGTGGCTTAATTTTTCTAATTTCTAATACATTTAAAAGTAAAAGCTTATAAAAATTGGGACAGAATAACTGAGTTACTTAATAAAATGGGAAATGAGTCATTGTGACTATATATAGATACATGTGAAAAATATAATTTGAGAATGTTTTCATGAAGTATTTTCTTAATTTGGGCATAACTCAAGGTAAGCCTTGCATAGGATTTTTTTTTCTTTGAAATGGCTTCCGTATTGATAGAATCAAAATTATTTAATTTTTTAAAATAGAAAGTTGCAAATTGGATAAAGTAACAGGTAAATACCATCCTTCCAATTTCATAAAAATGCTGTGAAAGTGGATTTTCTACATACATTCTAAGTGCACACTAATGTAATAATGATGAAGAATGATGTCATAAAAATACTTGTGTGGTACAAAAGGTATTTTAACTGATCATCAAAGAACATTATTTGAGTACACATTCTTACGAAAAGAGATATTTGGTTTCTGATAATGTATACCTTTGGAATTCATAAAGTTTTAGAGGTACAAATTAAAACATTCAGTGTTAATGTTTTTGAAAGCATTACGGTAAAATTATTTTCTCAGGACCCAAAGAGAAAACACCAGAGGAAACCTAACCAGCCTGAATTGGTTAAAATGTATTTTCCCTTTAATTAAATAAGAAACATCTGTCTAGGGATTTTGGAAATGGATGTAATCCATCCACACTCTGCCTGTACTAGTTTGCATCCAATATCCAATATTTTGAAAGAAAATTCTTTCTTTCTGTAAAGAATTAAACAGCAACATGGAGAGATGTCTGGGGTCTATAGCAGCTGAGTCTTGCCTCCAGAATTTGGGCACTGGAAATGTTAAGGATCTGTCTTTTCCTGGATTTGTCCTTGGGAAGCAACCAAACTCTCTCCATAATCACGGTTAAGGTAGAACATATGTATTTCTTCAAAGCATCCACTGAAAATGCTCATCTTGGGACAGTAAGGAAACAGAAGTTACTAGGACACATCCAAATATTCAAGGTCAAAGCACCAAGGTTCCCTCTCTGGGGTTCACCGGACATTTTCCTTGCCTTCACTCACTAAGCTGATTTCTCTAGGGACCTGAACAGCCCACAACACAAGACTCATCAGACAGGCCAAATGAGTACAACCAAAGTGGGGAGTTAAGTCCCGGATGCCTCTGGTTCTTTGAAACCAGGACACACCGTTGAGAATGACAAATATCACTTACTGGTGTTGTCAAACGATATCTGCCTGCACTGCGCAGACCCCTCGGCGGGCCAAGGACAGTAATAGACGGCTCCCCCTTCCACGATGTCTGGCTGGGTGGTGTTGGCTTTGGGCGCCCCCACCAAGACACTCGCTCTGCGAAAGGTTAGAGAAAATCACTCCTTGGGAATCATAAAAGTGGGACGCGAAGCAGTCCGTAGCGGGCGTGCTCCCTGAGACTAGGGTTGGGGTCGGGGACAGAAACATATTTATGCTGGAGACCGACTGTCAAACTTGATTTCCTGTTGCAAACCTACGGGCGTCTGAAACCTGGTTTTAAGAGGGTGCAGATAGTCCTAATTCTTCTCTAGGTGGAGCTATGTATACAGTGAGATGAGTGAAGAGGGGAAAAAAAATAGCAAAGGACAGAGCCCAGCTGCTTGTAGCCGACAGCACTTGCGCCCAGACACTTAATTGTTACAGGCTATGCAAAAACAGACCGTGTTGTGGTCCGTTGTTTAAATTCGCTTGTTCGGTCCCGGTCCCGTTTTCCCCTTTGTATGATGCTCGAGTCTTTGCTCGGGTCCTGGGAGGTCCCCAGGGCTTGCGTTTTCTATGCAAGTGGCACGTCTCTACTTCAAAGTTCACAAGGCACATCTAGCATGGAAGGGGGACAAGAGGCGGGGGGAGCCTGACGGGACCCCAAGTGCGCAGCGGGATGGAATCCCAGGAATCTCCTTCCACCGGGCTGCGGGGACGGGCGCGCGTCCCCCGGCAGACGGGCAGGGACCCAACCTGTGTCCGGATTCGTTCCCGCGCGCGACCTCCCTGCGCTGGGCGACTTACGTGCGAGCGGCAGGTATATGGAAGTCCACCGCGTAGCCGAAGTAGCTGCCCTCGGGGCCGCTGTACACCGTGAGCTTGTCCACGTCCAAGTTGAACGCCTGCGAGGCGGGGGTCCACAGCACGCCCAGCGCGGCGGAGAAGCACCAGAGGGGCGCGAGCGGAGGCGCCAGGCTGCCCCGGGGACCGCGGCGGGCCCCGGCAGACATCGCCCTCCGCCCCGGCGGGTGCTCAACGGGGAGCAGGAGCCCGAGACGCCGGCCCGGCTCCTTCGCGGGGGCGGCGGGTGGCGGTCCCCAGATGCCCGCGTCCTGGGTCGGGGCGCGCGGCACGTCCGCGGTGACAGCCCCCGGCGCTCCGCCGCGCGTCCGCTGCGTTCTGCTGCTCGCCTGCTCGGCGGCCCGCTCAGGGGCTGGCGGAGGGGATGCCAGCCCTCCTCTGGCAGCGGGAGGGGACCCGGCGCGCTCACGGCGCCTCCTAGCGGCGAATCCGCGGGCTGCGGGCGGGAGCCCCGGAGACTCCCTGCCGCCCGAGCCCCTGCTGGAGGCCGGCGCCAGGAGCCTGCTTCGGCCGCCTGGCTATCCATTGCAGTCGCACCTCATCGACGATCTGAATCCCGCACATCCCACTTCAGGCCATTGTTTTGGGGAGCTGTGCCCCCCGCATGGGACGAGAGTCCGCTCTAGTTTCTCCTAAACGGAAGAATGCGAAAGCGCACCCCACCACGAGGCAAGAAAAAGCCGGGCTCCTAGCATCACCTCTGCAGCCTGATGACCCCTCAGGGTCCACGCGCGCGTTCGCCTGTGGCTGAGCGCTTAAATCCAACAATACTCTCTTCCACCCCCACCCGACCCCCCAGCAGGGGTAACGGGTAAACAAAACCTTTCTGTAGGTCTTTCTCAAAGGCTCCGGGGGCGGGGGAGCAGGAGGAGGGCATGTGAATTCCTTGGTCCCAAATCTTCCATGGCTCCGTGTAATTGTGATGAAGAGAAACAAAGTTAGAAATGTTCGAATTAAAGATTTACCCTCAGCTCCCCTACAGAAGTCCAAACGTCAGTTCCATTTCATGGGTACTAATGATCTCTTTCTGGGTCCTCTGCTTGGGGGAGGGACTGAAGAATGAGTAGGATGAAGAAGAATGGTATAGATCCTCACATCCCATGCTTTTCCGGGGAAACAAGGCTAATGCGTGAACAAGCAATTAAGGAAGAGTTAGCCTTGGGGTGGGGGCGGGGGTTGGAGCTAAAGAGCAAAAGAGTGTAGAAACAGGAAAGGTAAGCAATTTCCGAAGTATTTTAAGGCAAGTTGTGGCAGATGTAGACTTGGGCTGGAATTGGAGTGGGAGGCTTGGATTTAGGCATTATGGGCGGAAACATTGAGAGAAAGGATCACTGACACCAGGCTGAGAGGCAAGGATTGTATAAAGGCTAGAATAAAAGAGTGGGTCAGGGAGTGTCAGGAAATAGGGATGGATCTCCCGAGACAGAGGATCTTAGTAACAAGAACATTTATTGAGGCTGAGAGAGCCAGTTCTAGAACAGAGGCATGAGGCACCCACAGGGATTGAAAACATTTGCTGGCAAGGAGGTGGGTAGGGGGAGGTGCAGGGAGCGGTTGTTAGAAGCAAGGGAAAGCCAAGAAGCTATCCCCCAGATGCACTGGCTGACGAAGACCTCGACCTGATTCACAGAAAGTAGGAGAGCGAAAGCCACCACATCAATGAGAAGGGAGAAGGTCAGGGGATTCATGGCAGTATGAAAGTGAAGGGGCGTCCAAGGTGATTGTGAAGGTATCCAGTTAGAAGGTATCCAGAGAAGAATACAAACAGTAGACATGGGCAAGGAGAGGTTGGGAGGCTGCCGTGAGTCAAATGCTGGCCTTGTTGAGTCTGAGATGAGTCTGGCAGCCCCAGAGGCTCTGGAAGCATAAATTTCCGGCAGTGGTCAGTCTGGCGGGGCAGATTTGGGAGTCTGTCCACAGGAAAACTCTAAGCCCACGGAAAAGCTGGATTTTCTCATGTCTCTCACATCAGACCTCCCTTGGTAGATTGATTTGAATTTTATGTCTTTATCTTTGCTGATCCCTGTAAAAATAGTAAGAAATCAATAAGTTATTGGACTACCTGGCAAATCATCTCATCTGGATCATTTCCTAACTAGATAGTCCTTTCCCAGATAAGGACTTACTAGTAGATGGTAGAAAATACTTTTTTTTTTTTTTCCTCAGTCCAAAAGTCCATTTGTGTTGTGTTGGACATGGAGTCTGGGACTCTGGTTAGGTTACAATGTTAATAACAGTGATGTTCCCTGTAGTAAATTTCAAAGAGTAATTCATATGAAACATACACATGGTCGTATGGCACATTCAGAGCTGTTGCTGACATTGAGACTAAGGGATAACCTCAACTCTGCAGCTTGCTGACACTGGCATGTTGAAATCTGGAAATTCGTCATACTGCAGGGCAGTCTTAGATAGAAGAAGAATGCCTAAATAGGTAGAAGGTAGTAATATTGTCTTAGACATGTGGCTGGCCCCCATACCAACTTACTGGGCGGAAGTCGCTATATGATATAAAATGCTTTGACTTGTATAGGGCAACACATCACCAGGGTATCCCTTTTTGTACTTCCTTGTGTTGCAATATTTCCAGCGTATTATTTATCCTTTTATTCAAAATAGAGTCAATAGAGTAGAGTTCTACTTACCGCCACACAATTGGGTACATGTACTGTTCTTCTTTCCTAATACATACTTGTTCTTAACTTACACAGTAAGCTTATATTCTTAATGGCATCCTTTCCACCCCACAGATGAGTACATTTAGGTTTGGAGAAATGCAATAATATCCATATTTATAGAGCAAAGAAATGGTATAATATGAACCCAGGACTGTCAGATATCAAAACCAGTTCCTCATGCCATGGCGTCTGTAAGAACATTTTTAAAAGGTATGATAATAATGAAAAGTCACCTTTCTAGAATTAGTAAGCTATGCTGGGCTGACCCTTTGGATATCCCTGTGAGTAGTGATTGAGAGGTCACATTCTCCAAGAGGTCTTGAAACAAGGTTTGGTGGTACCCTGGTATTGAAAGAGTGGAGGGAAAGCAAACTAACTTGAAGCTCTTTGACCTCCCTGGGAGGCCAGAAGCCTGAGAGAGTAGTAAATCTCCGAAGAAGCCAGGCGGAAAAAGAAACGAAAAGGAAAGGAAAAAAAAAAAAAAAAACCCTGCAATAATTACAGGGACAGGATAGGTCTGAATAGGTGTCTTGTACATTTCATTCTTCTGACACATGGGAACCATGCCAATCAGTAAGGCCTGGGGTGCTGTCAAAGAAACACATGGACAGTGACAGGTCTCACGCTGAATGAGAAGTTTGACATTTTAAAGATCTACTAACATTGATTTATTTGTCAGAAAAGCAAGCCTGGGAATTGTTTATCATGCATGTGAGTTTGTGTGTATGTTTAATACTGGGAAAGGTATACATCGTTGTTTCCCTAAAAAGAAAAGAACCCAAAGGTCAAAGATGGAACAGATTTGGCCCAAACTCTCCAAAAATAAATAAGTAAAAAGTATTACAGGAAAAAATGGTCTCTGGGTTGCAGCCATGTACTGAATACTTAAAAATAGAGATGCTGTAACATTTAACCATTAGTGCATACTTCTTAGCAGAAGACCAAATGCATTTCTTATTTAATAACCAAGTGTTGTTCCTACTATGTTTAAATCTATATCTTTATATGATATAATGTGATCCTGCCTTCAAATCAAGAGGTAGGAAAATCCCGACATGATTACTTCATTCATACAACCACATCTTCAGTATGTTAATAGAACCATTTACAAAACTAGCCAATGTAAAAAATAGTGTGTTGTTGGAGGTTCCAATGGCTTTAAAGATGAATGCACCAAAAAAATGAAAGGCAGGTTTTTTTTTTTTAAAGATTTTATTTATTTATTTGACAGACAGAGATCACAAATAGGCAGAGAAGCAGGCAGAGAGAGAGAGAGAGAGAGGAGGAAGCAGGCTCCCCGCTGAGCGGAGAGCCCAATGCGGGGCTCGATCCCAGAACACTGGGATCATGACCTGAGCTGAAGGCAGAGGCTTTAACCCACTGAGCCACCCAGGCGCCCCAAAAGGCAGTTTTTAAATTTCATCTCATATTTTAGGTAATTGACATGATCTTGGGAGTCTCTCTCTTTTTTTTTTTTTTTTAAAGATTTTATTTATTTATTTGACAGACAGAGATCACAAGTAGGTGGAGAGGCAGGCAGAGAGAGAGAGAGAGAGAGGGAAGCAGGCTCCCTGCTGAGCAGAGAGCCCAATGCGGGGCTCGATCCCAGGACCCTGAGATCATGCCCTGAGCCACCCAGGTGCCCCATCTTGGGATTTTCTTTTGCTCAGCTATGTTCAGTTTTTCTACATTATTAGAAACAACTGATTTCTAGAAGCCTGTTGGTTCAACTTAAGGCAAACTTTTAAATCCATCAAGTATCTCTGCTAACATAAGCTTATGTCTGCAAAGTTTCTATTCTGGTACCTGGAGGGTGACTCTCACTAAAGAAAAATTATTATTATTATTATTATTATTATTATTATTATTGCCTTTTTGATAATTTCATTTGAAATTCTCTTTTGCGGTTTCCTTTCAGGATCTTACTAGCTATTTTTGAGTTACAAGTGCTATAGCCATGGCCCGCGTGTTGGCAGATGTTGAAGCACGGCCAACAGTTAGTCTAGCGGCAAGAAAATTCCCACTAGTCAAAAACAGACTCTGACTTGCTCTCTTTTTAGCATGAGCCCTTTAAATACAGCTCTGCTTTAAACAAAAATAAAAATAAATAAAGTCTTCCTCCAAAGGGAAGGTAACTAAGGAAAATAATGCTCTTTCAAATCCTTGACATTTGGGGGTAAACCTTCCCGAGAAGCAAATCCACAGGGAGACCTGAACGTATACTCAGGATCTTGAGTGATGTACAGATTTCAGTTAGGGCCAGCTTGCTCCAGAATCCTGAAGAACCTGCATGTGTTGGCTGGGTTTGTGAGGTGGGCCTTTGACATAACTGGCCAAATGACTGAATAACATTATTGGCCAAAGTGACTGAAGCGAATTTCCTGGCTCGGGGTAGGAGGGGCGGAGGGGGTATGGGGAGTGGGCTCACAACATCTTAGCCGTTAGGTTCCCCAGAGAATGCCAAATAGAAGCTTATGCCTCGGGTGCCAAATAAGACTGTAGGGATATATTCAGGGGACTTATTACTATCATTAAATTTCAGTAAGGCTAAACCTTCACCTGGTTCACGGCAGTACCATGCTAGGCTTTAGAAAAGAGGGTCACTTAAAATGGGGAACAAGGCATTCTTCCCCACCTGTGCCTATCCCAGGTGTCTTAGTCCATCCGAGCTGCCAAAACAAAATACCACAGAATAGGTGGCTTATAAAAAACAAAAATGTCTTTCTCACACTTCTGGAGGCTGAAGAGCATCAGAGAAGCTCTCCAGCCGTAGGTGGGAAGTCACGGAGGAAGCCCTCCAATGGCAGGAGGACAGGAAGGCTGGAACATCTGATTTGTTGATGCGAGTGTGCTTTCGTTTATTTTTATTTCAAGATTTTATGATATGATGTGTTTTAAACCCCAGGCTAGGTTGCTGTGTTTATTCAGCCTCTGGAAGACAACACAAGGGTGCCTAGGACTGCCCTCTAGTGTCTGTGATCCTATGGAATTTTCTCATGAAAAATGATTTGATCTCACAACCACTTAGATGGTTTTTTTTGTTTTGTTTTTATTAAAAAGTTTCCCAATATTGAGTGGATCTCTCCCACATTCATCACCATATTTGTCTCCTTATTATAGCTTTGCAAATCATCAGGTGAAAAAGAAAAAAAGAAGATAGTCAAGAGGGATAGAGGGAAGGAATTTGCCCATAAAAATAATATTTCTTGGGGCACCTGGGTGGCTCGGTGGGTTAAGCCTCTGCCTTCTGTTCAGGTCATGATCCCAGCATTCTGGGATCGAGCCCCACATTAGCCTCTCTGCTCAGCAGGGAGCCTGCTTCCTCCTCTCTTTCGCTCTGCCTGCCTCTCTGCCTACTTGTGATCTCTGACTGTCAAATAAATAAATAAATAAATCTTAAAAAAAATAATATTTATTATTTTCCTAGACAACTGCAAATTCCAGATCAGGTTTCCATGTGATCCATATAAAGACTAAGTCTGACTCGAACTCACTTGCCTACTTGATTTTGTGGTTTGTTCATTCATTTTCTTTAACCATTCAGCAATAAGCATGGGCTCCCGCTATGTCTTTGCCAACCCTGGAGAAATAATTGTGACCTAAAGAGACAGAGTTTCTCCTTTCATGGAGCCTATGATGTAGTGAGGAGGTAGGTGGCCAACAAGCTAGCAACCTGATAACAAGAAGATTAATGGATAAATTAATAAGCTTCAGGAGGAAAACTAAGAAGGTATGCTTGGAGAATAATGGGGATGTGAGTAAGCTGGGAAAACTTTTATGAGATCTTTTTCCACAAAGAATACATAAATGTGACAAGCCAAAGATTAAAACAGACTATTCATGCCAGAACTTTATATATGTATATATATATAGAGAGAGAGAGAGAAATCTCTATATATTCATATTTAGTTATAATCCTGTTCACTCAGATCTGGAAAACAAGGAATCCTATAACTTGTTTAGGGCCATTGACTTAGAGAAGTTTAGTTTTAGCAGAATTCATCTGTGTACCCAGAATCAAGTTAGGGCGTTTAGTGTATTTTGTCATCTGTGTAACTTACATAAAAAAGCCTCCTACTTACCATGACAGTGAGTAATGCATGCCCATGGCCTTGATCACTTCAATTCCCTCTGTTCAGGAATGCCCTAATCTGTTTCCAGTCTTAGCAATCTTTAAGAGAACGACTTGAAGGTTGGAAGTAAATTTTTTGTCTTCTACTTAGATGGCTTAAAACGTGACTAATTGACTTAAGTTGACCTTTCTGGTTTTTATTGTTTTGACTTATTAAAAAATGCGTCCTTTTCCCAAAGGCCTCTGGGCACATGCACAAAAAAATAGAAATATGACAAGTTAAATTAAAACCAGCAGATGAAAGTTAAAATACCCTCATAAAGGAAAAAGAAAGATGCCAAGTCAAGTTACTGGAAGGAGAAAACTAAACCAAATGGACTAGGCTTAGCCCAGTTTTCAACTGGTTTGCAAGGAGAACTTGTTCAAAGTAGATCTTAGAGTAACTACCTGCAAAATTCCTGAAAAAATTGTGCCACTACTTAGTGTGCTACCAAATCAGGGAAATAATGGTAATCCCAGAGAGGGAAGGGCTCTAAATTGTGATTCTTTTTCTAATAATGTTGCAATTGTTGTGCAGCCCTTAGTCCCTGTGTGATCTCACTCATTTGCATCTCTCTCTTGCAAGGTGAGAGGTTAGCCCTAAACATTGTGAACATTTCTCTCTCGAATCCTAAATTTCTGCTGTCAGCTCAGTCATGGTATGCTTCTCTCTGGAAACCAATGCTGTTCATATGTGTTGAGGCCGTGTGGGCATTAAGAACATGAATTCCAGAGCCAGATATCTGGGTTCACAGCCTAGTTTTGCCACTTACTTATAAGACCTATAAGCCACTTACCTTACCTGTATGGGCAAGTTACTTACCACTTCTATGCCTCAATTTCCCCAACTATAAAATGAAGATACTAACAGTATATCATCACAAAGACCTATGAGGACTCAGTGAGTTCACATGTATAAACCTATATGAGACCCCATATGAAAAGCAACATAAGTGTTAGTCATTATTATTACTTACATTTCTAATTGGTTATTGAATGACATTTCTTTTCTTCTCCATTATCCACATGTGCCTACTTTTCACCAGGGACATCAGGTACTCACTGTTTGGCCAACCCTAGCCTGGAGATGGTCATACTCCCGACCACTGTGCCTTGTTGTCTTGTTTGAGACTTCTCAGTTAATATTCCTTTGGAGGAGAGCAGTCTGTAGAGAGGTTACCAGAAAATCTTGAGAGTATTTTTTGTTTTGTTTTGTTTTCTTGTTTTTGGTGGGTAACAAATGATGTTTTAGGCATATTAATTTAAAAGTTAGGGGGCGCCTGGGTGGCTCAGTCGGTTAAGCTGCTGCCTTCGGCTCAGGTCATGATCTCAGGGTCCTGGGATCGAGTCCTGCATCGGGCTTTCTGCTCAGCAGGGAGCCTGCTTCCTCCTTTCTCTCTCTACCTGCCTCTCTGCCTACTTGTGATCTCTCTCTGTCAAATAAATAAATAAAATCTTAAAAAAAAATAAAATTTAGGTAAATGGGGGAGAAACAGAGAATAGCTGGTACATAGATATATTAGTCTACATGTGAAAAAACAAAGATCAGAATTAAGGAGGTACAATGCAATGACAATGGGTAGTCAAAAGTTTTGTTTTTAGTGTATTGTGCATAGTGGTTTTTTTTTAATGTATACTTTTTAAAAAATATTTTATTTATTTATTTGACACAGAGAGAGAGAGAGAGAGATCACAAGTAGGCAGAGAGGCAGGCGGGGGCGGGAGGAAGCAGGCTCCCTCCTGAGCAGAGAGTCTGATGCAGGGCTCCATCCCAGGACGCTGAGATCATGACCTGAGCTGAAGGCAGAGGCTTAACCCACTGAGGCACACAACTGCCTCCAAATGTATACTTCTATACTTTTAAATTTGAACTTTTTGAATCTCTGGGTTACTGTCTTAAAAAAATTCTCAGCTAGTATGTTTTCAAATATTATTTCTTTTCTACTGCCATCTCCTATTAAAATGTCAGTTAGGGTATGTTTAACTTTCTCATAGTATAGTCTGTACTCTTACTTTATTTGACATTTTCCGTCTGTTTATTTCTACATGTTTTGTCTTAATATTTTTCTTCTGATTTATCTTTCATCTTACTGATTATCACTATAATTGTGACTAATCTGATGCTAAATCAGTCTATCAAGTTTTGCATTTTGGGTAGCGTATCCTTAAGTTATAGAATTGCCAAGGTTAGTTTATTGTCATAGCTTCTAGTTCTCTGCCAAAGTTATTAATCTTATTTTTATTTTATTAAATATTTTCAGGGTTATTTTAGATTTTTGGTCTGTTAACTTTATTATGTGAATTGTGGGGGAGATGTCTGTTTATTTTATCTGTTGTTTCTCTTGTGTTTTGGTCACATCTTTTCTCTTTGTGTGCCTCTTACATAGCAACATTTTTAAAAAATTAAATGCAGGTTTATATTTAGAAGGTACACAAGTAACCTAAGGCCTAGAATTAATCTCTTTTGTCCAGATAGAGTTTACACTTACTTCTGGCAGGCTTCATAGGCAATAATACTTCTAATTCACTTTAATCAATTTTCATAGATCAAGGTGATTCAAATCTGGGCTTGTTTCTGGAAGGGCCAATCTATTTCCAATTCATCCTTAGAGTATAAACTCTTGGGGTCTTAACCTTAAGTGTGGAATATTTACCATTGAACAAACTTCTTCCAAGACAATGGATTACAACTTTTGTTCCCTTAACCCTATAAGCCCTTCTCACCCCAACCTCTCCTTATTCCATCTCATTAGAAAAATAAAAGATTCTTCTAGGGAAACATGGCTCCAGATATTGGCTACCAAGTCTCATGGACATTGGCTTGGCAATTCCTTATAAATTCTCCAATGCCTTTAAGACTATGGCAAAAATACTATGTCAACTTCTAAAAGTTGTACTTAGCAGAAGGGTTATCTGAAATATCTACTCTGGCATTACCAGAATTTGAGTCTGGATAATTTGGGTGAATTATGGTGCTCCTTTTAAAAATGTAAAATTCTAATGTGGGACTTAGTTTAAGGAAAAGAATTTAGCTTCAGGTATTTTGAATTTGGAGTAAAATTTATATACACATGTAGAGTTGTCCAATAATTGGTTTGAATACAGGACAAAACCTTAATGAATAAGTCAACCAATTCTTGAGTTAGATTTTTACATGTAGAGAAGAACATTTACCAAAGCATTTATCTCTTGCTCTATGGTCCAACTGCAGAAATAATAGGTGAACTATATGCTAACGGGTTACTAATATTTATTGGTCATGAGCTTGATGCTTTCCTTTACCCTTTATATATATAATCTCTTTTAATATTTTTAAAATATTCCATTCTGAAAATGAGGAAACCTAAACTTTATGGGGTTAAGTAACTTGCAGGAGGTCACATGTCTGGTAAGTGATAAATAAATGTCCCTCTGATTCCCAAAAACTAACTTACTTACTTTCTCTCTCTCTTTTTTTTTTTTAGATTTTATTTATTTATTTGACAGAGAGAGAAATCACAAGTAGGCAGAGGGGCAGGCAGAGGGGGAGGGGGAAGCAGGATCCCTGCTGAGTAGGGAGCCCAATTCGGGGCTCGATCCCAGGACCCTGAGACCATGACCTGAGCCGAAGGTAGAGGCTTAACCCACTGAGCCACCCAGGCGCCCCAAGAACTTACTTTTTCTATTACCCCATTTCTATTTTCTAGACTTGGGCTAGGAAACTATAACCAGACTCTTTGAAAAATCAACATAAGAGACATTGAAACAAGTGCTATTACTGAGTGAGCCCAGGGACAACACCTAGTATCAACAAGCTGATCCAGGGACCAACTTGTGTGTCTAAAATCATTCTCCAATAAAAGGAAGAGGATCCCTTAGAGAAGTGGCTGATTCTAGGGCTAGGGAAGGAAATATGTAAGATTAAGTTGGAGCATCCTGTGGTGTAGAAAATAAGGAGTGCTCAAAAAACAAAATTGATGGGGGCACCCAGGTGGCCCAGTCAGTTGAGATTCCAACTCTTGGTTTCAGTTCAGGTCTTGTTCTCAGGGTTGTGAGTTCAAACCCCACACTGGGCTCTACCCCGGATGTAGTCTACTTAAAAAAACAAAAATAAAAAACACAAAAAAAAAAAACCATAAAAGAACAATTAATGGGGGCATCAAGGGGACACAAGAGTGAATCTGAAAGCTCCCAAAGGCTCCTTGGACAACAAAATAAATAATATAGTATTGGATTATAACCCAAAGTATAAAAGAAATTATCAGAGCCTTGTTATGGCCTGAATTGCTCCCCCTCATCCCCACCAAATTCGATGTGTTAAAAGCCTTAACCCCCAGTGTGAACATATTTGGAGATAGGGCTTCTAAGGAAGTAAATCAAGGCTCATAAGAGTGGGTTTTTAACCCAGTAAGAAAAGGAAGAGACACCAGAGATCTCTCTCCATGCAAATGCAGAGAAGAAAGGCCAAATAAAGAAATAGTGAAACGTGGCCATCTGCAAACCAAGGAGAGAGTTCTCATCAACCCTACTGTTACCTTGATCTTAGACTCCCAGCCTCTAAAACTGTAAGGAAATAAATTTCTATTTAAGTCATCTAGTCTGTGGTATTTTGTTATGGCAACCCTAGCAGACTAATACAAGTCCATAGTGATAAAAATAAATGATCAAATACATAAAGAAACACGGAGAAAAGACAAGGTCCCATATGGAAGAACTTTTTTTTAAAGTGTGTGGACACTGCCTCTTAAGAAGATGAAGTGAAAATTCCTACCCCCTAAATGTGGACAGCACACAGTGACCTTCTAACAAAGACTGAGGGTAGAGAGGGGGTAAATATTCAGAAGATTAATATCAGTAGTAATTGATAAAATACCCTTGATGACGTGACGAAATGGTACTTTGCTATGTCCGTGTTCTCCCTCCCCAAAACTATAATCCCAATGAAACCAAGAGAAAAGCAACAAACAAACCCAAATTGCGGGACACTCTACAAAATATCTGACCAGTATTCCTCCAGAGTGTCAACGATGGGCAAAAGAAGAAGTCTTAAAACTAAGGGTCACCCCTTAAAGGAGCCTGAGAGGACATGACTGTTGAATGTGATGTGGTACCCTGGGTGAGATCCTGGAACAGACAGAGGAGAGGTGAAAACTAAAGACATCTGTCTAAGGTGTGAGCTTCAGTTAGTAACGTATCAGTTTGGTTGGTAAGTTCAACATGTGTGTCATATTAATGTAATACCTTAACAGGGGACACTGGACACAGAGCATATACAGAAACTACCTTTACTATTTTGTTTTGCCAGTTTTCCATAAATCTGAAAGTATTCTAAATTAAAATATCTATTTAAAACGCGCATGTAAAATTGCCTATTTGTTATATCTTCTATATAGTTTCGGTTCCTACACTCTTTCTCTGGATATTCCAAAGGGAATTTTTATTTGCTTTATCTTGGGGCGGGGGGGGGGGGGAGTTTAGTTCAGTTTTGCTTCTTCTCACTGAGCAGGACCCATTTTTTTTGCAGTTACTATTAGTGCCACATCTTGGCAGAAGCCCAGAAGATAAGGAAGCCCGGGGTGGGGAGGGCCCCTCAGAATTGAGCAGGGTTAGCTGTAGGGATGAGAAATTCCTGTACATGTACTTTACAGATGCCTGTGTGCAGTCCCTGTATTTGAGACATCTCCACAGCTTTACCCCTCTCTGCCTTAGTCATCAATTTCTTTCTCCCTTTGTAGAGAATCTTTGAAAATTCCTGAGAACAATATTTGCTTTTAGATGTTTTGGATTAAATCCTCTATTGTCTTTTTCCTTTGAATCCTCTTGTTCTCCCTTTTCCCACAGAGAGACTCCCAGATTTTTCATTTTATTTTAAGATTATATTACTGAACCAGATGATCCGACTTCATCCTTTGCTTCTCGGGCTCAAAAGGAAAAAGAATAAAAGCCCATGCTGTGGGATTTAACAAACACTTCTACCTCTTCCCTTCCAGACCCTGTCAGCTGCACTGTTCCAACAGCACTCAAAGTAGATCTACAACTCCAAACCCCATTCCTCCTGGATTTTAGTGCTGGCTTTCCACCAAAAACTTGCTCCAGCTGTACGGGCCTCTAATTTCCTTAACTCTTTCCTTTTCTCTACTCACATTTTGAGAGAGATGAAGGAAAGGAGAGTCTACAAGTGTTTATCAACCACCTGGAATATGGTGGCCACTGAGATTACAGCAGTGACTGAGGCAGGCGAGGCCCCTGCCCACATAGAAGCTGCATTCTAATGGGTGGGTGGCAACCATGAAGCACTTCTTATTGTTACAAGATTTATTTGCATGTGTGATTTCAGTTAGTCCTGATGATGTAGGCACTCTTGTTATTCCCACTTACAGAGACACAGATGCTAACTGACTTACTCAATGGCATACAGCTAAGTGCATGATGGAGATACAATTTAAATCCAAGGGCTCAGATTCCAGAATATTGGATTCCTAACCATTATAAATATTGGTGCCATTGTTCTTTGGGGGTAGGTAAACAACTATCCCATTTCTTTCTAATCTAAATGCATATATATATATATCTTTTTTTTTTTAAAGGTTTTACTTATTCGAGAGAAAGAGTGTGCGTGCAAGAACACAAAGTGGGGGGAAGGGCAGAGGGAGAGGGAGAAGCAGGTGCCCTGCTGAGCAGGAAGCCCCAAGGTGGGGGGAAGGGCAGAGGAAGAAGGGGGAAACAGGCACCCCGCTGAGCAGGAAGCCCCATCCGGGGCTCTATCCCAGGACCCTGGGATCACGACCTGAGCTGAAGGCAGACCCTAAACTGACTGAGCCACCCAGGTTGTCCCTGTATGCTGCTTAACTAAAAATATCTGTAATGGTTCTTTATTACAATTCTAAAAAAAATCAGTTCATTTTTTAAGGTAAATGGATTAAGTTTTTTAAGGAAAATGAATTAAGTTGTCATTCAATAGTTGCTTATGTGGCGTAGCACCGGTCCCCTCTCTTTCCCATTTCCGTAGGGAGCCGCCGGCCGCTCCACCTTCCGGCCCCTATTACAGAGTATGCGGGTGGTTCAGGTGGATGCAGCCTATAGGTAGGCTTTGATTGGCACTAGCCAAATAGCCTGTGCTGTCTTTCTGGCCACATGATTGGTGGGGGCGAGGTTAGGAATAAACCAATCAGTGTCTGGCATTCTAATAGCCACCATGATTGGTTCAGGTTTATATAACTAGAGGTGAGAGGTGAGTCTCTTTCACCTCTCGATTAGGAAAGAGGAAAAAGTGTCCCAAGTGCTGCCCAGGGCTCATGGAGGGGGAACTGAGAGAAGCAGAAATACATGGAGCCAGAGTTCTGATTGCACCACGCCTTGCATCTGCCGGGCTTTTCAACTTTTCAGTGATGTGAGTTGTAAATACGTTTTATTGTTTAAGCCACTTTGAGTTGGAGTTTCTTTTAGTTTCATTGAAAATCATGCCGT
The DNA here is from genome assembly GCF_009829155.1 of Mustela erminea. NCBI lineage: Eukaryota > Metazoa > Chordata > Mammalia > Carnivora > Mustelidae > Mustela > Mustela erminea. The sequence continues at coordinate 119,885,311 of NC_045619.1, forward strand.
CTGACACAAATAATTTTTATATTAGGCATATAAATTCTAAGTAAGTAGGTTTTTCAAAAACAAGTTTCTCCAGAAACGTGGGGGGAGGGGGACCCCACTAAATTATCTAGAAAGCTGCAAATATCCGGAGAACATTTGCAAACAAATTTGAATCTTTGACTTATGTGAAGGGAAAAAAAAAAAAAAGTAAAATACACCTGGTCCGGTGTTTACTTGGTTTCACACATGAAGATAATCAAGATTGTGAGTTAATAGTTTGGGGCATGTAACAGATGTAACAGATGCTCTGTTAATTGGCCCGCAATATGCTGGTTTCAAATTGTAGCATACAATTGTCTTGGATATTGTTGCTAAAAACACTCCTGTTTTTGCCAAACAACACTGTTTTGGAGGTTTGCCATCACAAACACAGAAAGCTTGCTGTGGTGAGAATTTGTCCTTTTGGTGGGACCATGAGACAACACTACATCATAATTATGTGAGAGGCAAGACATCAGCCTGTATGTCTTCAGTTAATCACATCTTACCCAGTAACTTTAAAAGCACAGCTTCATTCTCAATGGCTGGTAACTAAGAGTGAGGATAATAGTGATGTGATTAGGACTTTAAAATGTACAGGAAATTGCTTTCTGTCTAAAAGTGTGTACACATCCAAGGACATTCCCTCCATGTCCAATTTAATGTTCCATGCAGATCTTACCCTCCAAGGATATAAGACCAAAGCTAATCAAGAATCATTTGGGATGTTCCACAGACTTTTACCAACTAGGGAAGACACAGTCAGCTCTCCGATAGAAGAACTCCCTATAGTTTTCTGCTTCCCTATTAACTTTGTTGGCCCAAGATGCCTATAGAATAACAGCGAAAATGGCAGCCTTCTACTCTGCTCTTAGAACAAAATATTTAGAAAATAGAGGTCTGGCTCCAGTGGTAGGAAACAGAAGTAGTTAGAAGATTTTACCTCCCGTTTTTATTCTTTTAATATGAACTACCGTGTCTGACAATTGGGATGTAGACAGGAATAAATCATATATTTATTCCCATAAGAATAAAATAACTCTGCCCTGTTATTAAAACTAATGAGGGAGAAATTCATGTCTAGTCAAGTATAACATCACATGCTCGCAGCACCTAGGCTCTGGACAGATTGGGCCCCAAGAGCCAGTTTTTATGAGTTATATGGAATTTGCAACGTAATTTTTGATGGGAACAAATGTGATTATCAATAAGTCAGCTCACTGGTTTGTTCATAATGGTCTCTTAATGGAACAGTATACCACAGTACCCAACCACGACGTTAATGGTGCTTCTGGGATGGAAGGTTTTGGACCACACTTCCATTGCTGTCCTTTTCCCTGGCTGCAGTGGGATTGCTGTCCTTCTTGGCTACTGAGTAGGAACATGGCAGAGAAGTGTGGAGAAAGTCATTGGTGGGTAGGAATAGGCAAGACCTCAAGTATGGAAGGAAATAGGACTGAGGGGCTCTTGGAGAGAGGGTAAGAGCGTTCTTGAGCCAGGAGAGGAGAAAGTCATGGCTCCTAACAGCGTAAGACCTATGGTCTCTGCTTATGACCTCTCTCCTTTTTTAAAAATTTTTGTCTTTGAGGACGACATCAAGGATGTGGATTTTGTCTGAGGCCATTTCAGAGACCTAGGAAATGATGGAACATTAATTAAAGAATTGGGGGTTTCAGTGAATCTTGACATAAGGCTGGGCTCTCCTGATGTTACCAAACACCTCAGAGTTCTGTATTAGTAGAATTTTCAGCGCCTACAGCCATCTGATGGAAAGTCAAAATTGAATAGATGTCAAACATTACCCTGACATGAACATCACTGTAACAAAGGCCTCGTTATAATCTCCTTTCCCTATTCAAGGCAAACAAAATTTGACTTCTCTTTGAAATGTGAGCAGAGTTAAAATTTTATTTTTCCTTATTATTTATGAATTTTAATTTAGTTCAATTTTATTTTAGGAAGTACACCTTCATTTTTCAATGAAAAACCTAAGTAAACATCTTTTATATATTTTGTTTATGTGAACAAAAACCCTTCTTCAGTAAAATAAGCTATATATACTTTTGTTGTAAAGGAAAAGTGTCCATACCTTCCATTAGCTCCTCAAAACTTTGATGGTCCCCCAAATGGCCAAGCTTCACTGCTCTGTGAAAATGAAAGTACAGATATTAATTACGGGTCTGTTCATAGTTACAACTTGGGAGAAGAGCCGGAGATTTTTCCCGTAACATTCAAAACGGTGACTTCAGGGATTATTCATTTGAAAGGACTGACTTCCTTCTTTTAGGATGACAAAAATTTTGTACTTGGGGGTTTTAACCTGTCTTAGCAGTTTACAAAAGAGAAATGTTGAAAATATATTTATATATAAACATAAAATATTATAATACTTATAGATATTATTGAAGGATCAATATGAATGTAAGTTATCCAAGCTGATAGTAATCCCTGATCATTAAATTATTATTTCTTGGTATGACAGTTGGTCCGGATTGTCAGTAAGGCGAAACAGTGTACTGTGTAAGCTCCTCGGGATTGGGAAGGCTACCTTCTGTGTTCCTTGAACCTCTCTAAAAACCCGGTCTCTCGCTCTCCATCTTTCTGTGTATATCATAATATTATACTTGAATTCCATACTCAGCAGAATAAATATTCCCGGCAAGTTTAGTTATCTTTCTTTTGTCTTCTCATTACCCGTGCCCCCACCCCCCGCCAATCTACTCAATAGTCTAGTTATCCTCTTCAGGTATTATTCTCTCTCAATATCTTCTGCTACTCTTAATTCTGATATTCCACTGCAATAATCTTTGCTCACTTCAGCAGCTTTCTGTTACCACAGGCCTTGTGAAATTCTGCCATGCTTCAGTCTCCTGGCTTGGCAAGAAAAATCAAGAACAGAAGCATTGGATAACCATCGCCTGAGCACATTCCGTGGACATCAGACAATGTGCTAGGTGCTGGGGATGACATGCTTGGTCTCTGCTCTCTGGGAGTTCAAATCTAGGCAGATTGAGCAACCTGATGAGATCTTTCTGGAAGCTTCTGTTCTCTGCTAGGAAGGGAAAGAGCTGTTGGAATGAGTAGTCTGGGAGGTTGCTTCCCTGCCATATTTACCTATAGACATATCCCCGAGCACATTATGGGCGCTTAGTAAACATCCCATGCCTGCCTCCTTCTCCAGAGGGCCAAGAAGACATGCGAAGATGGTGGCCATTTTATAAATCAATTCATTTCAACTTTAATCACTCTGAGAACATTCCAATTTTCCTACCAAAAAAAGTTCCATTCCTTTTTGACAACTATGATGATGTATCAGTACCTTGAGGAAGACTGCTTTGGACTTCATTTAACCAGCCAGTCACTCAGCCAGGTAACAGGTTCCCCGAGCCCAGGTGGTTATGTGCCAGATTCCGGGCATTCAGCAGAGAACAAGACAAAGCCCCCATCCTCAGGAGTCTGTGGTCTATTAGAGAGAGATGGAAATCCATTATGTTGTCCTGTGCCTCATTTCTCTTAAGCCTGCTCTAATTTCGTGTAAGTCCTATAAGCAGTATAAATAGCTGATTTGCTTTGCCTGGTAGAGCCAAACTTGGAACACCTAACTTCGAAGCCCCCAGTGTGTGATGAGGCCCGGGACAGTGGCTCACTCAATGGCAGTAGCTGTGGCTTCTCTGCTACTGTGGTTAGTTTCACTGGCTCTGTGTGGATCACTTTCTAGTAGAGAGACAGTGGGAACCTTGCGTACTCTGAATAGCATCACCATAGTGTTCTTTTGCCAAGTTCTCGTACAAGATAGACTGTCTGCCATTTGTGTGTGCTCCTGTGAAACTCATAAAGGTGGATGTGATCCGTGCTAAGACTAAGAGATTTTCCAGAGATACTGTAATTTGGTTTCTGGGAAAACAAATGGTAAGCCAAAGCCTAGGATTCAGCCTTCAAAGCTAAGGGCAGATATTCCGGCAGAGTGGGGTTTGAACTGTGGGAGGTTCCACTCCTCCCTCATCCTAACCCTGCCTACACCTTGCTCTAATGCATTGAGAACATGACATGTATTCCTCTGTCCTCATTCAGAGACCCTGTGCTAACATGCACTGGAAACAAGGACTTTGTTCAAATTGTACTATCAGGTTTTCTCATTATTTCCCACACTAGTTTCCAGAGGGAATGAATATTATTTTAGCCACCCACCTACAATCTGGGAGAAGGAAAACATTCCCGAATCTGATGATTGAGGACCTGTGGTCTTCTAAGCTGATTAGTGTACCCACTTGGCCCTGTGATGGTTAATTTTATGTGTCTACTTGTCTAAGCTGCAGTGCCCATATATTTAGTCAAACATTACTCTAGGTGAGCCTGTGAGGGTGTTTTTTGATGAGATTAACATTCACTTTGGTGGACTTTGAATAAAACTGATCATTCCCCGTGGTAATGTAGGTGGGCCTCAACTAATTAGTTGATGACCTGCATAGAACAAAAGACTACCTTCCTCTAAGGAAGAGGGAATTCTGCCAACAGATAGCCTTTGCATTTGAACTGCAACGCTGACTCTTCCTTGGGTCTCTAGCCCGCCAGCCCACCCTGCAGATTTTGATCTGGTCCGCCTCCACAACTGTGTGAGCCAATTCCTTAAACTCTATCTCCCTCTGTCTCTCTCAAGCTCTCTCTTTCCCTCCCGTCCTCCTTCCCTCCCTACCTCTCTCCATGTACATATGTGCATATATGGGTGTGTGTATGTATGTGGATACACGTACACATCCTACATTCTAAGGAACTCTAATCAACAGACATCTGGGCTACCAACAAACACCTGGCCCTTTGGTCCCCAAACGTTGTGCTGCTATAGCTCTAATGGAGTGGTGCTTATGTATAATGACCCCTCCCTGAAAAGAAGTAGTAGTCATGGAATTTGGAGGGTGCACAAGAAAGAATACGGAGGGAGAATAGTTCTGTGAAGCAAAAAAGGGAGGCTAAGCCCATGTACTTTGCCTGTGCCATAGCAGCACCCTAGCTGAGCCCTGGACCTATTCAAAACATTACACGGTAGGTATTCAACAAGAATTTTAGTGGCCTTGTATCTGCCATAACATTACACTATGCTGCCAACTAATGGGCATGTGTTTGGAAGGATTTGGACCCCTGGAACGCATTTTCTTCTTGATCAAATTGAGCACTTAACACTGAGAAATTTAAAATGAAATGTGACCAGTTATTGGAAATTGTGGTCAAAGAAAGAAGTGGTGACAACAATAGATTACCTACCATCTGTTCTAAGGTCCCATTTTTAATGGATAGGCACATAGGTGGTTGGCAAAAGAGATGGTGTAATAATCTTATACCCTGGATTGATTTCACTCAGATACCATTTTTCCCCTTCGCTTTCTCTGTGGAAAAATTTGACTCTCTTAATTGACATGTTTCCTGCGGTGGTCCCACTTTGACAAGGACTCTGCTTTCTTACAGTGCCCACCACTCCTCCTGTTGTCCCTCCCTTCCCATTCCTATCAGAGCACAGCCTTGTTCCCACTGGTTGCTCTTGTTCCAATAATGAGTGTTTACAAGCCACCGATCTGTTGACTCCAGTGTGGTCAGAAGGACAGTGACTCAAATTCTATTGGTTCAAGTTTTTCAACTTATTAAATGGACTGCTTAGGAATAAGAGTTTTAGGTAGCTAGACTAAGCTGACCAGAAGAAGTTTATCTGATTGATTATATATTTTAAAACATTTAAAAATTATCAGTTTCTAACTCTAAACACGTTCACAGATTACCTAAGCATCAACAGATGACATGGTCCCCTGTATCCTCACAGATTATCTGGCCACATTCTACTTCCACAGTTTGATCACATAAAATCATAATTTTGTCATCATTTTGTCTCCCAGTCCTTTAGAATATTGTTCTAGAACAATAGTTCCACACCTTGGCTTGGGATTTTATAAAAGTACTGTTTTTAAACTTTGTGCCAAAGTCCTACCTCTGAGTATTAGGATTCAGTAGATCTAGGAAGAGACTAAATGATCTATTGTCTTAATATCCTAGGTGATTCTGTTGTCAGACCAAACAGCTGACGGTTCTAGACCTTCCAAGTCAGGTTCCATCTGCCCACTGTAGACAGATGATCAGCCATATGGATCATATCAACTGATACTCTATATTAACTCTGGAGGAGAACCTCTTACTAAAAAAGACACATGCGCTACATATCCCTAACAGAATTCAGTTGTAATGACTCACACAGCCACTGGCCAGAACACTCCCTTTTGTATCAATCATTGTTCCACTGCTCCTGGTCCCTTGCCATCCCTGGCACAGCTGTTAACCTAACAGCTGGCCAGTATTAAGGAAGCTCTTCTTATACATGTATGAGGAGTTCCATAGCTAATGCTGGGCCTCTGGGAGGGAGGGAGTCAGGGAGATTTGTGAGTCTGGGCTTGTCTCCAAAAACAATGTACATTCTGCCCATGCCAGCTGCTGAAAGACCCTGACTTCTGACTCTCCAAGGTAACTAGAGATGCTATCTTCAAGGTCGTCTTGCCCCATACCCTCTATTCATGCTCATCTTGATCATCAAAACCCAAGATTCCCTTCTCTACCTTGGACCCCAAAGAGTGTTGTTAGAAGAGGTTCTAGGCAACCAGTGCCATTAAAATCAGCCACTGGGAAGTGTCTGGCTCAAAGAGGTAGTTGAGGGAAACTCTCTTCCATCTCAGCAATGATCTGGGACCTGTTAGGATTTTCCCTGGGTAGTGCCACCCCTCCCTTCCTGGTAGAAGAGTCAGAGCAGGTAGAGGGTGGTGTCCAAGTTCATTTAGCCCCTTTTATGACTCATTCCACTAAAACTCAAGGGGGAAATTGCTTTTAATAAAAGCTGCTGCAACTGTTTTCTTGTGTTTCCGGGGTGGGGGGTGTTCCCACCCCCGGTACAAAGCTTTCACTTAGGCTGATTCTTGCTTTCTAGCCAATGGCCACCCTCACATCTGTGTTTTCTCCCCATCTCTTCTTTCTCCAGAGCTAGACTGTTCGGATTGAATTCCTTAACTGGATGTAATAAATTCCTCTCAAAGCTGCTGGTTCTTGAGTCTCTAGTGGTCAAGTGATCTTTTCACCAGTACCCTTTCTAGGTTCCTGGGATGGATCATCATAACTCAGGTGCAGCAACCAAACTCTCATCCTTTGGGTAGCTGAAGGCAGTAGATCCAAAACATGCAGCAAGACTCAGGAAGAGGAATCAGTACTACTTCCCAGCATGTAGGGAAAAAACCGTAGAAGAATACCAAGTCCCCATAGGGTTTCTCCCTCTGCTTCCCCTAGAAGTTGCCCCAAGTACTGAGCTATTTCCTAATTACTTTGTCATCATTTTTTTTTAAAGATTTTACTTATTTATTTGACAGAGATCACAAGCAGGCAGTGAAGTAGGCAGAGAGAGAGGAAGGGAAGCAGGCTCCCCGCTGAGCAGAGATCCTGACGCGGGACTCGATCCCAGGGCCCTGGGATCGTGACCTGAGCCGAAGGCAGAGGCTTTAACCCACTGAGCCCCCCAGGCACCCCATACTTTGTCATTATTTAACTCTTAACTTTTTTCTTTCATGTTCCTGGGTTGTTAGTCCTCTGAAGGGACGAATAATGAGCTGTATCTACTCTGTGTCTTCGTAGTATCTGGTACAGGCTCTTACTTGGAATGGAGGACAAATAAAAATCAATACACCCAGAAGGACTGAGAAACACAAACATGCACATAACTGGAGCCATCTCCATGTACGAAGATAGAATTAAGTGGAATGAGCTCAAAGGGTTTTCTCGTTAAATGATCAGCGACCTCTAGGGGAGTCAAGGAAAGATAGGAAGAGTCTACCAGTCCTTCTAGGAGGGGGTGGTGCAAATTTAACAAAAGGGTTTTCGAGACCGGCTAAAGCATACCCTGCAAGGAGAGCCTAAGCAACACACTGTGGATTTGTCCAGATCTTCCCCCCAGCAACAAAGACGTACAGTGGTGACCATCTTCAGTGCTTCCTCAGTCACACACCTAGTGTTAACCAGGGTGGGCTAGAGACTCATGTCTGGAATCCTCCTTCTCCAAGCCTTTGTTCTGTACCAGCTGTGACCTCTTTTTTTTCTTTTTTTCTTCTTCTTTTTCTTTTTTTCTTCAAAGTCCCTGTAACTAAGCACAGAAAAGAACTCATCTTTGCTCCAGTCACTGCTTCCAGTACTGTCCCCGAGTGCTGGAGCCTTGGGAACTGATTCTTAGGAAGATTTTGCTTCTCCTAACATGTTCGGCAAATGCCTGCCAGCCTCTCTGGGTTAATGCTGTATCTCTGTCCTTCCTCTCTGCCTGGACCAAACCGTGTTTGGATTCTCTTTGTAGGCTTTCTTCTGTTTACGAGAGGAGGATCTCTTTGTCCAGGCAGCTTACTCTGTTCACTTATTTTAAGCAGCTTTGGTGGGAGCAACCCCTTCCTGCTTAGAGTCTGGGCTGAAAGTGGACTTGCGCTGTGCTGCCATGACACCCCCTGTGGCTCAAAATCAAACCACTCAGAGACCGTGTCCCACTACTCACGTTGGCCTCAGGGGCTTGTGGGCGCAATGGTTAATAAGGGATGAGAGAGGGTGGATGCTGCTGTTCCTAACTGGGGGGAGGGGAGGTGGTTTGATGATGGGGAAAAGAGTACACAGTAATGTTCCTGCATAATCCATCACCGGTTTACTTGATCATAACAATACGTGTAATTTGGGGTCAGTGAATAGATTCTATGGTCCAGCATCACATACTGAAGAAATTAGATCTTTGTTTTCAGATGGGAGATAAAATAGGAGGAGGCAGGGGCAGGTTGGTGAGGCACTAGCTCAGCACAAGAGATGGGGAGGCCTATGGCTACATCATGCGGAGAAAGGGGTAATACTTGTGACCGGGTAATGGAATGGAAGGAGTGAGGGAGGGAAGGTTAGGGACCACAAGGCCAGAAGAACACTGATGCTGCTGCCACCACCTGGGAAACTGGAGAATGTGGTGTGGGCTCTGCGTGAGTCAGCGAGCTGCCTCAGGGACAAGAGGTCAGCCACCCACGCTCAGTGGCTCACATGTCATTCAGTCTTGGGTTCTGGAGTTGGCTTGAGCCCCGGCACTTCTCTTCGGGGACAGATTTTGCAGGCTGATGTTCCCCACACCTGCTTATTTTCATCAGACATTCTACCGCCAGGTCATAGAATTCTGCTTGCTGCTGGCATGTCTATGTTCACGGACTTGTGTGAGTGTCTTTCTGCTACAGTCCTGGGGGAAGACGGTTGGGGCACCTGTGTGACTCTGTTGGTTGAGTGTCTGACTCTTGGTTTCAGCTCAGGTCACGGTTTCAGGGTCCTGGGATCAAGCCTTCCATCAGGGTCTGTGCTCAGCGGGGGGTCTGCTTGAGGCTTCTCTCTCTCTCCCTTTACCTGCCCCCCTCCTTGCACATACTCGCAATCTCTCTCTCTCAAATAAATAAATTAAAAATAAAAAAGGAGGCTGTGTCTTCTCCAGGGGGATAGTCCTTGTATATCTCCTATACCCTCTCTATAAATTATGATGATAGGGGCCAAAAAGTAGGTTTTTCATGAATTCTTTAAAATATTTTTTTTTCTTTTTCTTTCTTTCTTCTTCTTCTTCTTCTTTTTTTTTTTCCTTTCTTTTTTTTTTTTTTTCCAGTTTGCATGTGGAGGGGACTGGGGGTTGGGTGAGGGAGTGAGAAAGAGGGACAGCTTGGGAGATGCATTTTTAGCACTATAGGAGTATTTTGTAGTGTGGTTTGGCTTTTGTTTCTGTTTTGTTTTTGAGAGCGGTAAGCCCAAAACTCAATTTGTTTTTGATTAGTCGTAATTGCTGAAAAGAGACCCTTTGTCTTGGGCAAAGCCAGAGAGGAGTGTATAGCAGTAATGTAATCCCAGATACTTGATGGAGGCAATGTAATTAAGGCCAACCATGATAAGTGCAGAGAGGGCTGAGGCATTAAGTGTAAAAAGGTTGGAAATCGTGCTAGATTCAAAAGATGGGGTTTTGAATACATCTGGATGATGGCTAAATCATCTCTAGTAATGTAGGTGAGCCGTTTAAATCTGAGAGCCTGAGTTTCTGAATAGGGCCAAGTTATAGGATTACATCTCTGTTTACATGAGGTCCTGGCCAGTAGCTCTGTGTGTGTGTGTGTGTGTGTGTGTGTGTGTGTGTGTGTGTGTTTTGATTTTAGCTCTGGGAACTAGAGTTAGGGTGTCTTGTGTACTTCCAGTGCTCCAAAATTTTTTTTCTCTTAACAAATCAGACATTCTAAATTTCATGTGGAAGTATTCAGAAATACAGTAACTGGAAAGACTTGAGTCAAGCCATTAACAGCTTGCTGGCACTAAATAAGGAAATACGAGACGATCCTGCTGGTACTGATGAACCTTTGTGTGGACTGAGAAACTTTTTCCTGGTCACAGGAAGAGGCGGCCCCATGGCTTGTCCTTCCCAGCCACATCTGTCTTCTGTGAATTTACAGCTCCCTGGGTACTAAAAGAATAATGAAAAGATTTCTTCTTTTCCTCATCAAAGTTCTGGGACCCACCTACCTCCACTTCCGCTGCCTCTTTCCTCCAAAGAAAGGTACTTTACAGTATGTATTTAAGTTAGAAACACTCCAAAATTTATTTATTTTATTTTTTAAAAAGATTATTTATTTATTTATTTGACAGAGGTCACAAGTAGGCAGAGAGGCAGGCAGAGAAAGAGAGGAGGAAGCAGGCTCCCTGCTGGGCAGAGAGCCCGATGTGGGGCTCGATCCCAGGACCCTGGGAACCGAAGGCAGAGGCTGTAACCCACTGAGCCACCCAGGCGCCCGAAACACTCAAAAATTTAAAGAAATAAAATCCCTCAAAGTATAAATCACAAATTCTATTAGCATGCCATCAATTTCGGTGCAAATCACATAATCCCAGCATCCACTGGACAAAATTTCGGCACATAAATTGTCTTTGAAATGATGACATCAGAAGTGACTTTGTATTAAATGCAATGGAAACATGGAGCAGCTCTAATTTTTACTGACAACACTGAAAACATTGCATACTAATATAACTACATATCTTGCCATTTATTAAACAACTTTATTGTATTTTCCATGCCAACTCTCAAAACATTAAAATGCAGAAACCATGTGCAGAGAACATGTCTTTAGTGCTGGCAAACTGATACCACATCATGTCTTGGGGTCAAAAGATATTTCTCTTACAGTAAGGGCTGTTAATTTTGACTCAGTCTGTATTTAGGAAATCATTCCACAGCTATTAAGAGTTAACTCAATTTAAAAAAATAAAATTTTTTTTATTATAAAACCAACACATTCATTTAAAGGAAAAATTAGAATATACAATTGAGCATAACAAAGAAAATGGGTCTATAGTACTCTTTTCCCAGAATTAAGCCCTGTTAAAAGCTTGGTGCACATTCTTTCGGGTCTTTCACTGTGTATGTTTATATGTGTGTGGCAGGGTGACCAGCCATCCCCATGGCCCAGCTGAGGAGTTTGCTGCAATACTGGACTTTCAGTTTTCCCCGTGATCAGTTCTGGGCAAGCTGGTGGAGCTGGTTTGTGCAGGTGCCCTTGTGTGCGTGTGCGCACACACACATACACACACGCAGCAATAAATAACACCGCTTTTATTAGAAACCATAAGTGCAAGGCCAGTACTAAGCTCTTTACATGCAGTAAAGTAACAATCATTATTGTTAATTGTCAAGAGAGAAACTAAAGCTTAGAGAGCCTTTTCTTCATTCATGAGTGTCCTATTACATCCTAAAAGCATTTTCCTATTGGGACAGGGTAGCAATATAAACCCTTTGTCAGCCACATGGGTGTATTTCTTTTCTAGTTTGCCATTTCCTTTTTAAATTTTTCTTATGGGTTTCTACATACAGAAATTATAAAATTTTATGTGTCCGTGCTCTCATTACGCTTAGTAGGTCTTTTTCTATCCCAAGCCCATATAAAGTCACTTAGAACTTCTACTAGTACTCTTTAAAATTTTCTCCAGTTTTATCAAGATATAATTGATATAAAATGTTATATTAGTTCAGGGCAAACAACATGATTTGATATATGTATCTATTTGCAAAATGGTTATAAGTTTAGATACCACCCATCCTATCACATGGTTACAATTTTCATCTTGTGATCAGAACTTTGAAGATTGGGGTGCCTGGGTGGCTCAGTGGGTTAAAGCCTCTGCCTTCAGCTCAGGTCATGATCTCGGGTCGTGGGATCGAGCCCCACATTGGGCTCTTTGCTCAGCAGGGAGCCTGCTTCCCCCTCTCTCTCTGCCTACTTGTGATCTCTGTCTGTCAAATAAATAAATAAAAATCTTAAAAAAAAAAAAAGAACTTTGAAGATCTCCTCTCTTAACAACTTTCAGATATGCAAAGCAAGATCAGTAACTATAGTCTTCATGTTGTACATGACAACCTTGGGACTTAGTTATCTCAGAACTGGAAGTTTGTACCTTTTGACCACCCTCACAAATTATGCCAACTCCCATTTCTGGCAAATTCAGTCTGTTCTCTGTATCTAGGAATTCAATTTTTTTATTTGTAAAAAATTCCACATAGAAGTGAGATAATATAAGATCTGTTTTTCTCTGACCTATTTCACTTAGCGTAGTGCTGTCAGGATCCATCTAAGTGTTGCAAATGACGAGATTTCACTCTTCTATAGCTGAATAACATTCTTTTGTGTGTGTATACCACATTTTCTCTATCCACTCATTTGTGCACGGATAAACAACAGCATAGTTTGTTCCCGTTTCTTGGCTATTGTATATAATGTTGCAATGAACATGGGGGGCACAGATACAGTCTTGAGATAGTGATTTATTTTCCTTTGGATAAATACCCAGAAGTAGAATAGCTGGATCATATAGTAACTCTATTTTTCATGTTTTGAGCATCCTCCGTACTGTTTTGGATAGTGGCAACACCAATTTACGTTGTCACCAATAATGCACGAGGGTTCCCTTTCCTCCTCATCCTCGAAAATGCTCGTTATTTCTTGTCTTTTGGAAAATAGCCCTTCTAACAGGTGTGAGGTAATACCTCATTTTCTTTTATTTGCATTTCCCTGATTAATGATGTTGAACATATTTTCATTTATCTGTTGCCATCTGTATGTCTTCTTTGGAATAAATGTCTATTCAGATCTTCTCATAGTTTAGTCAAATTATTATTATTATTATTATTATTATTATTATTTGACTATTGAAGTATATGAAATATTTAATATTTATCTATTCTGCATATTAACCCCTTATCAGATAACATGATTTGCAAATATTTTCTCCCATTTAGTAGGTTGGCTTCTTTTGCTGTATAGAAGGTTTTTAGTTTGATGTGGTCCCACTTATTTATTTTTGTTATTATTGCCTTTGCTTATGGTATAAAATTTAAAAAAAAAACACTCATTGCCAAGAACAATGTCAACAAGTTTACTCCTTATGTTTTTGTCTGGGAGTTTTATGATTTCAGGTCTTATGTTCATGACCTTAATCCATTTGATTTTTGTATATGGGAGGTTCAGTTTCATTCTTAAGCATGAGGCTGCCCCGTTTTCCCATCACTATTGAATGGACTGTTCTCTGTTCTCCGCCCCCCCCATACATTCTTAGCTCCTTTGTCATAAATTGATCATACATACATGGTTTATTGCTGGGGTCTTTGTTCTTCGTTGATTTTATGTATTTTTTTTATGCCAATAGTGTGTTTTGATGACTATAGCTTTGTAAGATAGTTTAAAATCAGAAAGTTTGATGTCTCCTTCTTTGTTCTTGGCCAGGATCACTTTGGCTCTTCAAGATCTTTTGCAGTTCCATATTATTTTTAAGATTATTTGTTATATGTCTGTGAAAAATGCCATTGGAATTTTGATGGAGATTTCATTGAATCTATAGATTGCTTTGGATAGTATGGACATTTTAACAATATTTATTCTTCCATCAGTAAACATTTATTTGTGTCTTCTTTCATTAGTGTCCTCTATGCTCAGTGTACACTAGGTTATTACCTTCTTCATTAAATGTATTCCTAGGTATTTTATTCTTTTTGATGCAATTATAAATGGGATTTTTAAAAATTTTTCTTTCTGAAAAAAAAATTTTTTTTCTTTCTGTTGGGTCATTATTAGTGTGTAGAAACCCAACAGATTTTTGTGAATTGATTTTTGTAACCTTCAACTTTGCTGAATTCATGTATTCTAAAAGGTGCATTTATATATATATATATATATACGTATATATATATATATGTGTGTGTGTGTATATATATATATATAAAATATGTCATCTGAAAATTGAGACAGTTTTTACTTCTTCCTTTTTTTTTTTTTTTTAAGATTTTATTTATTTGAGGTGCCTGGGTGGCTCAGTCATTAATCATCTGCCTTCGGCTCAGGTCACGATCCCAGGGTCCTGGGATCAAGCCCCACATTGGGCTCTCTGTTGGCGGAGACTGCTTCTCCCTCTCCCACTACCCCTGCTTGTATTCCCTTTCTCACTGTCTCTCTCTTTCTGTCAAATAAATACATAAAATCTTTTAAAGAAGATTTTATGTATTTATATGAGAGAGAGCATGAGTGAGAGAGCACAGCAGAGGGAGCACCGGAAGGAGAGGGAGAAACAGACTCCCCACAGATCAGGGACCCTGATGTGGGGCAACTTCTTCCTTTCTGATACGGGTGTCTTTTATTCATTTTTTCTTGCCTTGTTGCTCTAGCAAGTGGCACAAGTGGGCATCCTTGTCTTACTCCTGATCTTTGAGGAAACACTTTCAGTTTTTCATCATTGACTAAGAAGTTAACTGTGGGCTTCTTATATATGGTTTTTATGTTTTGTTTAATTTTTAATTTTTTTAAGAGAAGAAGGGTGGGAAGGAGCAGGGGGAGAGAAAGAAAATCTTAAGCAGGCTCCGTGCCCAGTGCAGAGCCCAATGCAGGGTTCAGTCTCACAACCCTGAGATCATGACCTAAGCCAAAACCAAGAGCTGGGCAGTTAACTGACTGAGCTATCTCAGTGCCCCTGGGGGCTTTCTATAATTTTTTATTTTTTTATGTTGAGGGATGTTCCCTGTTCACCTGCCGAGTTTTTATCATGAATAGACATTGAGTTTGTAGAATGGCTTTTCTGCATCTATTAAGACAATCACCTATTTGTTATCCCTTGTGTCTTTCAAATGATGCATCATGTTGATTTGCAGATGTTGAACCATCCTTGCCTGACAGGGATAAATTCCACTTGATCATTGTGTGTCATCCTTTTAAAATGCGTTGTCAAATTTATTTTGATAATACTCTGTTGAAGATTTTGCATCCATGTTCAGGGACACTGGCCTGTAATTTTGTAGTGTTCCTGTCTGGTTTTGGTGTCAGGATAATATTGTAAAATGATTTTGGAAGTATTGCCTCCTCTTCAATTTTGTGGAAAAATTTGAGAAGAATTGGTGTTAATTCTTTAAACATTTGATAAAATTTACCAGTTAAGCCATGTGGTCCTAAACTTCTGTTTATTGGTAGAGTTTTTTGGTTTTTGTTTGTTTGTTTGTTTTACAAATTCAATCTAAGTAGTAATCAGTATGTTCAGATTTTTTTTTTAAAGATTTTATTTATTTATTTGACAGAGAGGCAGGCAGAGAGAAGGGGGGGGCATGTTCTCTGCCGAGCAGAGAGCCCCATGCAGGGCTTGATCCCAGGAACCTGGGATCATGACCTGAGCTGAAGGCAGAGGCTTTAACCCACTGAGCCACACAGGTGCCCCAGTATGTTCAGAGTTTATATGAAGGTTCCATGTTGCTATACATTTTTACATTTCCTCTAGATTGTCTAATTTGTTGGCATAATTTGTGTCATAGTCTCTTATGATTCTATTTGTGTAGTTTCAGTTGTAATTTCTTCCATTTCTGATTTTAAACCCCTTTTTTTCCTACCTCTGTGAGTGCAACTAAAGGTTTGTTAATTTTATTTACATTTTCAAAAAAAAAAAAAACCTCTTAGGGCACCTGGGTGGCTCAGTGGGTAAAGCCTCTGCCTTTGGCTCAGGTCATGATCTCAGGGTCCTGGGATCGAGTCCCACATCAGGCTCTCTGCCCGGCAGGGAGCCTGCTTCCTCCTCCCTCTCTCTCTGCCTGCCTCTCTGCCTACTTGTGATCTCTCTCTGTCAAATAAATAAATAAAATCTTTAAAAAAAAAAAACCTCTTAGTTTTTGTTGTTGTTGTTGTTGTTTGTTTGTTTGTTTTAGTTTAGATCTGAGGGAGATTCTGTGGGAGAGCTCTTCTGTTGTATTGTTTCATCTCCATTTCATTTATCTCTGCTCTGATCTTTATTATTTCATTCCCACTAACTGTGAACTTAGTTTGCTTTTTTTTTCTAGTTTCTTGAGGTGTAAAGTCAGTTTGTTTATTTGAGATCTTTCTTGTTTCTTAGTGTAGATGTTTATTGCTATAAACTTCTCTTTTACAACTGAGTCTATTGTTTCCCACAAACATTGTTATGTTGTATTTCTACTTTCATTTGTCTTTAGATATTTAAAAACTTCTTTTCTGATTTCTTTTTGAAACCATTGGTTGTTCAGCCTCAAGTAATTTAACCTCCACATATTTGTGAGTTTTCTAGTATTTTCTTCTTATATTTGCTTTCTGGTTTCATACATTGTGGTCAGAAAAGGTGCTTGATAGGATTTCAATCTTTTTAAATTTATTAAGACTTGTTTTGTGGCCTAACATATGATCTATTTTTCATTAAGCTTGAGAAGAATGTGCATTTTGTTGCTTTTGGATGAAATGTTATGGAAATGATGTTTAAGTCCATCTGGTCTAAGGTATAGATTCAATCCAATGTTTCCTTATTGATTTTCCATCTTGATGATTGTTTAAGGTGAGTTATTGAGATCAACCACTTTTAATGTATTGCTGTCTATTTCTCCCTTCAGGTTTGTTAATATTTGCTTTATTTATTTAGGTGCTCCTATATCACAGGCATAAATATTTACAAATATAAATATAATGTATAATATAAAAATATAAATACAAATAATATAATCATATATAGAAATTATATTCTAAATAAAAATACAATTATGTGCAAAATTATATAAATACATAATTATATGTATATATATAATATAAATCCTTACAAATATTATATCCTCTCATTGACTTGACCCCTTCATTATTATCTAATGACCCTCTTTGTCCCTTATTATAGTCTTTGTCTGAACATCTATTTTATTTTTTTATTTTTAAGATTTTTTTATTTATTCATTTGAGAGAGAGACAGTGAGAGAGAGAGCATGAGTGAGGAGAAGGTCAGAGGAAGAAGCAGACTCCCCATGGAGCTGGGAGCCCAATGCGGGACTCGATCCCGGGACTCCGGGATCATGACCTGAGCCGAAGGCAGTCGTCCAACCAACTGAGCCACCCAGGCGTCCCTGAACATCTATTTTATTAATGGAAGTATAACTACTGTCACCATTTTGTAATTGTTTTCTGGCTGTTTTTTAATTCCTTTGTTCCTTTATTCTCTTGCTCTCTTCCTTTGTGATTTGATGATTTTTCTGTAGCAGTATGCTTAGATTCTTTTCACTTTATCTTTTGTGTATCTGTTAAGGGTTTTTGCTTTGTGATTACCATGAAGCTTATATAAACATCTATTTTAAGCTGATAATTTAATTTAGAATACATACTTAGGCTCTACATTTTTATTCTCCCCCTGTTTTATGTTTTAATGTCACATTTTACATAATTTTTGAAGTTATTTTTAATAGTTTTGTCGTTTAAACTTCATGCTAGACTTATAGGTGATTTACCCACCAAGATGACATTAGAGTATTCTGAATTTATATTTACCTTTACCAGTGTGGTATATACTTTCTATGTTTTCTTGTTACTTACTAGCATCCCTTCCTTTCAACTTGAAGTAGTCCCTTTAACATCTCTTGTAATGCCATTGTAATGGTGACAAATTTCTTGTTTTACTTATCTGAAACACTGTCTTTTCTTAAATTATGAAGGACAACTTTTCTTGGTAGAGGACTCTTGGTTGAATTTTTTTTCTTTCAGCACTTTGAATGTATTGCGTTATACCCTTCAGCCTTTAAAGTTTCTGCCGGAAAATGTGCTGATAGTCTTATGGGAGTTCCATTATATGTTAAGTTGTTTTTGTGTTGTTGCTTTAAAGAGTCTTTCCTTGTCTTTAACTTCTGCAATTTAATTTTACGTGTCTCTCTGGATTCATCTTAACTAGAACATTCAGGTTTCTTGGCTTTGGATGTATGCTTCTTTTGCCTCGTTAGGGATGTTTTCAGCCTTTATTCTTTAAATAAGCTTTTTGCCCCTTCTTATTCTGTGACTCCTTATATATATAACCTTTAATCTACACTTTTTTCATCCGTTTTTCTTTTAGCTCCTCTCTTAGGATGAATTTCACTGTTACATATATGAGCTCACAGATCCCTTTCTTCCACTTCATTTGTTCCACTGCTGAAATCCCATTATTGGGGTTTTCTTTCTTTCTTTTTTTTTAAAGACTTTATTTATTTATTTGAGAAAGAGAATGAGAGAGTGCATGAGAGGCAAGAGGGTCAGAGGAAGAAGCAGACTCCCTGTGGAACAGGAAGCCCAATATGGGACTTGATCCCAGGATTCCAGGATCATGACCTTGGCTGAAGGCAGATTTTAACCAACTGATCCACCCAGGTGCCCCAAGGGTTTTCCAGTTCAGTTATTATATTATTCAGCTTTGTGATTTTGTTTGGTACTTGTTTATATCTCTTTGTTGACATTCTCACTCTGTTCATATATTATTTTCTTGAGGTCACTGAGCATCTCTAGGACCATTATTTTAAAACTTTATCAGGTAAGTCACTCATCTCCATTTCACTAAGGTCTATTTCTTGAGTTTCATCTTTTGTTTGCAACGTATTTCTCTGTTTCTTCATTTCCCTCGACTCTCATTGTTATTTCTATGTGTTAGATAAAATGGTCACCATTCCCCGCCTTAAGGGAGTGTTCTCCTGTGGGAGATGAACCTTGTCATTTAGCCCTGCCCTTGCACTTGGTTGTTTCTTTGAACTTTCAATCTAAGCTGTCTTTGCTTTTAGTAGCTCCCAGTAGTTGAGCATGTGACAAGACTTTTTAGTGTCCAAAAAGAAAGGGTCTAAGCACCCCGGATGCAGGCTAATTAGAAGCCTGGCTATAGGCAGCATATCCTTTAAAAATTTTCATTCAAGTATAGCTGACACACAATGTTACATTGTTTCAGGTGTGCGACATAGTGATTTGGCAGGTTTATACATTATGCCATGCTCATAACAAGTATAGGTACCCCCTGTCACCATAGAATGCTATAACAGTACTGCTGACTATATTTTCTATGCTGTGCCTTTTATTCCCGTGACTTATTCATTCCAGAACTGGAAGCCTGTATCTCCCACTCCTTTTCACCCATTTTGCCATTCTACCCACACCCTCCCTTCTTGGAATTATCAGTTTGTTTTCTGTATGTATAGGTCTGATTCTGCTCTGTTTGTTTTCTTATTTTGTTTTTTTTAGATTCCACAAATGACTGAAATCACTGGTACTTGTCTTTCTCAGTCTGATTTATTTCACTGAGTATAATATCCCCTAGGTCCATGCATGTTGTCACAAATGCCATGATCTCATCCTTTCTTGTGGATGCATGACCTTCCATTGTGTGTGTATGTACACACATCTTCCTTATCCATTTGTCTGTTGATGGAAGTCATCCCATGCATCTTTTCCAACCACAAAGGTATGAAGACTGAAATAAATCACAAGAAAAAAACTGCAAAAATATAAACATGTGAGGGATAATCAACATGATACTGAACAACCAATGGGTCAAGAAAGCAATCAAAGAAGAAATAAAAAAAATAGATGGAGACAGATGAAAATGAAAACAATGGTTCAAGATCTCTTGGACACAGCAAAAGTAGTTCTAAGAGGGAAATATATAGCAATACGTAGCTGCTTGCCCCCTCTGCACTGAGCTCTGGAAGAATAGCCAATTTCTTTGTTACCATCCTTTGGGATTGTTGAAAGTAACCTTCAGAGCCAGACCATCAAATATGTTCTATGGATGGCAGCTGCAAAAGCTCCCTTCGTGGAGACTGAACTGGAGTAGGAGAGGGAGTAGGAGAGAGAATATAAAGATGGGGTCCATCAGCCTCCCCAATCTCTGGAGAAGATCGTATTCAGTGCCTAGGTTTGTATTAAATTAGGAATCTGATCTTCATGCTGAAGAAAAGACAAGCAAATAGGCCTCTTTCATGGAAAGACTGAGAGATGGGCATTTTAGTTTGCCGTTTTTGTGCTGAGCCCTGGGAGGTTAGCCACAGTTAGTCCTTGTGATCCTGTTTGTTTGCTATAGCCTTGTGGGTCCTCTCAGAGATGGGTGTTTTGAGGTTCCATCTCTCAAGTGTGGTTCTTAAAAATTGGGGGTCTATATGTTGGGTCCAGCATTTTCATTCCTGTGTAGGAGTTACTCAGCTAGTATCTGAATTTCTTTCAGAGAGAATTGTTTCATATACAGTGCTAGATATATTGTGTTCATGGAAGGAGGTAAGTCCAGAAAGCTCCTAAGTCTTCATCTTGAACTGGAACCCTTACTAGTACACCGGTAGTGTCAAATGCATTTGAATATATTTTATTACCAGGTGTGAGATATAGGGATCTAACTAATATTTTTCTCAAATGGATACCTGTTGAAATACAAATAATCCATCTTTTTCCCTTTGATTTGAAATATTGTGTATTAATACACATATGTATTATGTGTATCTGAGCTAATTTCTGCAACTTCTATTTTGCCACATTCATCTCTCTGTTCCTGGGTCTGTATCACACTTTATTAATTATTATAATTCTATTATGTGGACAGATGGGCAGAAGAAGTGTTGTTAATCCCAACCCCAATTTAGGACATGAGGGAGTAAACATGGACCTATAGGTAACAATTTGGCCATGAAGGATTTTTTCCAACTCAACTGTGGTTTGTTATGTGCACTAGGAGGAATACTGCCTGTTTCAAACTATGTGTTGATGTTTTACAGTTCCCATAGAGACAGACCACGGCGACTTACAGTGAGGTTTTACCTTGCAAAGTTCTTAATAGAAATAACAGACAACTTTTAACTTCATGTCTGTTTTATTGCTGTATAACACAAACAGTGAACTTCTAGTGTTCTCTTACCTTGAGAGTACTGAGGTACTTCACTCTTCTTCTTTTTGTTTTTTTAAAAGATTTTATTTATATATTTGATGGATAGAGATCACAAGTAGGCAGAGAAGCAGGCAGAGAGGGAGGGGGAAACAGGCTCTCCGCTGAGCAGAGAGCCTGATGCAGGGCTCGATGCCAGGACCCTGAGATCATGACCTGAGCCAAAGGCAGAGGCTTAACCCACTGAGCCACCCAGATGGCCCTACTTCATTCTTCTTAATTAAGTTTCATGTATTTCCTGGTTAAATAAGGAGGTCTGAAGGGATGGTGAGGATAGAACGGCAATAACAAAACTGTAGAAACGAAACAGCTGTAATTGTAAAGGTATCACAGAATCTGGAATTTTGGTCCCATTTTCAAGTGGCTCAATGAAGGGATCCATGTTTTCCTTCAACTGTGTTATTAACAGTAATTAAAGATACAAAGGAAAATATCAGTGGCACTACTTAATTGTAGGGATAAATGTTTCCCCCGTTGAGTGGTGCTATTAAAAACTTTAAGCTGGTTTTATCTGTTGCTTCGGGAAGTATAGTTAAAGCACCAAGAAAAAAGACAAATGATTTTTCCTTATGCTATAATTTCTTAGTGGCCAGAAATTGATGTATCACCAAAAACATGCTTGGCCTGTTAACAGTTTGCTTTGTCTGTAAACAAATGATAAATATAGTTTGAAAAGTTTATCAGGTTTTAATAAACAAGACAGTTGTTTTGTGGTCTAGTCCTTGAGTGTGTAGTTTTTTTTGTTTTGTTTTGTTTTGTTTCGTTTTTTACTTTTAGTTGCATTGTTACAGTGTTCAAGCAAAGGCATCCCAAAATAGCCAACTGAGAGACAAAGGCCATCTAAATTCAGGCTTTGTTGGAATTTATAATCAACTCCATGCATCCTAAGAACTTAATGTAGTTCATAAAGATTACAGCGAGCAAATGAGTTTTAAAGTCAGATATAAATGAAAGATATAAAACATATATCAGTTTGGTTGGTCAGTGCAGAATAATCAGAGGCACAGATCTTCTGTAATCAATAAAAATCTGTAGTATGCCATTTGTTCTCAAATTATATGGAAAAACTGCTAGGAGACTGCTATAGAGCCCTGTGAGACCCGTATGTTGAAATCTAATCTCCAAAGAAATGATACTTGAAAGTGGAGCCTTTAGGAAGTGTTTAGATCCCACTGGGATTAGTGCCCTCATCAAAGAGACTCCAGAGAGCTGCCTTGCTCCTTCTACCAGGTGAGCACCCAGCAAAATGAAGGCTGTCTAAGAACCAGAAAGCAGGCTCTCACCAGCACCAGATCTGCTAGCATCTTGATCCTGGAACTCCCAGTCTCCACAACTGTGACGAATTCTTGTTGTTTATAAGCCACTCATCTATGTTACTTAGTTAGAGCAGCCCAAATGAACGAAGACAGAGACATTTCAGTAGCCTCGGGCTCTGACTTTTCAATTTCTTTGTCATGTGCACTTTTAAATAAAAAGTTGGGAATTTCTTTTATAATTTATTAATTCATCCAACAAATATTTTTCAAGTTCCTGAGGTGTGCCAGATCTTAGGTGGATAGACACAGCAGAAGTAGATAAAAATCCTTCAAGTCATGAAGCTTACATTCTAGAGAGGAAAGACTGACAATAGAAGTCATAGAGCATAACGATATACCAAATGGTAAAAACCGGTGTGGAAGAAAGTA
Organism: Mustela erminea; assembly: GCF_009829155.1. Taxonomy (NCBI): domain Eukaryota; kingdom Metazoa; phylum Chordata; class Mammalia; order Carnivora; family Mustelidae; genus Mustela; species Mustela erminea. The sequence goes on from NC_045619.1 coordinate 119,908,290, forward strand.
ACACAAGGTAAGGGGGAGAGGAAATGTCCGGTCAGAAATTTGTAGGGAGCTGTTAATAATTTAGAGTAGACAGGGAGGGGCTCACCAATAAGAACTTGTACAAAGATCTAGAGGAAATGAGAGCATGAGCCATGTGGGTATCTTGGGGAAGAACATTCCGGGCAGGAAGAGCAGGAGGCACACAGGCCATTCCCAGTGGATCTAGAGCACAGGGAAGCAGTGTGGATGGAGTTCAGGAGGAGAAGGTAGGGAGGTGAGTTGAGACCAATAGGGAGTGGAAAAGGGGGTTGCACAATGTGGGGGACTTTAAGACCATGTAAGGATGGGAAATCTGGAGGATTTTTTTAAAAGATTTATTTATTTGAGAGCATGCACACACGAGTGGGGGAGGGGCAGAGGAAGAAGGAGAGAGAGAATCTCAAGCAGACTCCCCACCTAGCCACAGAGCCCCACAGAGAGCCCAATCTCTCGACCTGAAGATCATGACCTGAACCAAAGTCATGAGTCAGAAGCTTAACTGACTGAGCCACCCAGGTGCCCCAAGTCTGGGGGATTTTGAGTGGAAGCATGGCTTTTGGCTCCGACCTTAACAGGATCCCTCAGCGCCAGCACTGAAAATAGATCTTGAGAAGTCAAGGTAGGGGATGCAGAGGTCTAATTAGGAGGTTTTTGCAATAATGTAAGAAGAAGGTCATGGAGATACGAAGTGATTACCTTCTATTTTGAAGGTACAGCCAATAGTATTTGCTCGTGAAGGAGAGAAATAAAGACAGCATCATGATTTGTGGTCTGAGCAATGAGAAGAATGAAGTTTATCTAACCAAAAATAGCAATCATGCTTATCTCACTGGTTTCTCTGGCTGTGGTTCTGGGCTTCTAGTCTTTTACTTTGGGCCACACCAATCTGATTCCTTTTTTTTTTTTTTTTTAAATTAAAAAACAGAAAGAGCAGTTTAGGTTAACAGAAAAATTGAACAGAAAGCACAGAGATTTCCCATAGACCTATGCTCCCCTACCATGCACATCCTCCCCCATTGTCAACACCCTCCCCCAGAGCGGGACATGCGTTAAAAATTGATGAACCTACACTGACACATCATAATCGTCCAAAGTCGATAGTTTACAGTAGGGTTCACTCTTGGTGTTGTACATATTGTGGACAAATGTATAACATGCATTGACCATTGCAGTATCCCACAGAATACTTTCAATGCCCTCAAAAATCCTCTGTGCTCTGCCTATTTGTCCCCGCCCACCGACATCGCACAACCACTGATCTTTCTACTGTTTCCAGTTTCACTTTTTCCAAAATGTCCTATAGTTGGAATTACAAACTATGTACATTTTTCAGGTTGGCTTCATATTCTCGGCAGTATGCATTTAAATTTCCTCCATGGCTTGATGATTCATTACTTTTTTGGTGTTGTTAAAATCCCATAAGAAGTGTATTCAGTCACCTCCTGAAGGTTACCTGTGTTCCTTGCAAGTTTTGGTAATTATGAATAAAGCTGCTATAAATGTCCATGTGTAGGTTTTGGGGTAGACACAGTTTTTTTACTTTTGGGGGTTAATACCAAGAAGGGTGATTCCTAGGTTGTCTGGTCAGATATGGTTAGTTTTATAAGAAACCACCAGACTGTCTTCCAAAGTGACTGTACTGTTTTGTGTTCTTACTTATGGCGAATGAGTTGGTGTTGCTCTGCATCCCAGCCAGCAGTTGGTATAGTCAGTGTTTAAGGTTTTTCCCATTCTAATATGTGTCCTGCAGTATCTCATTGCTGGTTTAATTGATTTCATGGTAAACGGTTGCCATAAGATGTTGTTTTGTTGTTTTTTAATTACCTAGCATTTTCCAAGACCTTATTCTCCTGGATCACTAAAGCCTTTTGGACTTCCTCTCAGATTTTAGAAAGATTTTCTTGGGTCTCAGATTAGACAAAACAATAAACAAGTCCCTATATCGGGCATCGCTAAGAGACAAAATCCTCTGAGACCTGGAGCCCGTCAGTCATGGATGGCTTCAGTACACTTGGCTATCTCCCTACTCTGGCCAATTATGTGTGACTCTGTGACTCTCCATCTTGTTTCTAAATAAGAATATTCCCTTTGGCGTGCCAGACTGTTCCCATTCTATGCTTAGTCTATTAGAGTGCATGAACATGTCAGCCATCATACTCAAACTAATAAGTTTTAAATTTATGCCTCCAACGTGAACTTTTTTTTTTTTTTTAAAGATTTTATTTATTTATTTGACAGAGAACACAAGTAGGCAGAGAGGCAGGCAGAGAGAGAGGAGGAAGCAGGCTCCCTGCTGAGCAGAGAGCCCGATGCGGGACTCGATCCCAGGACCCTGAGATCATGACCTGAGCCGAAGGCAGCGGCTTAACCCACTGAGCCACCCAGGCGCCCCAACGTGAACTTCTTACCTAAATTTTAGCCTTGTATTTTTAGGTATCTAGAGAAGACCTTAGTCTTGAGTATCTTGCAATTTTATTTTTGCCATCCCTCAAATCTCTCTCTGATGTTTGCAGGTGATCGTCTTGTGTGTTCATCTCTTTTCCTCACATCCTCCTTGAATGCATCGGCGGGGCTTCCGTCAGAGAATATCCCCCACCGGTAGGACAGTTCTCACCTCTGCCACTCTTACCTGGAGTCCTACAATAGCTCCCTAGCTGGTTTCTTGCCCTGACTTCTGCACCTTTTATGATCTATCCCTATGGAGCAGCTAGAGTGTTCCCCAGTCTTCTGCAGGCGTAAATGACCTATTGTGTCAGTTTAAGGTGTACAGCATGTTGATTTGACAATGGAGTGAGCTTTTAAATCACATCCTGTCACCTTGTTCCACGTTCTCCAGTGGCATCCCATCATGATCAGAGTAAAGTCCAGAGTTCTCACCACGGCCTGAAGCCCCTGGGTTTATCATTTCTGCCTGCTTTTCCCAAACTGATCTCCTGTCTTGTCTTTCTCAGTGCCAGCTCTCAAACTTGCAGAGTAACTTTCCATCGCAGGGCCTTTGCACTTGCTTCTCTCTCTGCTCCAGATGCCTTCCCAGGTGCTTCCTTCACTAGCCTACTCTCATCCCCTAGCTCTCAGGTCTCCCTCATCTTCTGAGGTAATGCAGTTGCTACCTCTGCAATTGGTCCCATTCACTTTCTATCACATTTCCTATTTGTATTTCCTTCATGGCACTTCTAAGTTATCATTATGGGAAATTATCTCATTTGCCTACATATTTGCAGTTTGCCTCTCTCCAGCAGAATGTAAGCTCCCCGAGGACAGCATCCTTCTCATATCCCTCATGGGGACCGGGAGCTTAGACCAGTGTCTGGCACATAGTGGGGGCTCAAAACACATTGGCTGAATGAATATATTTGAAACTCAGCACTTCCCTCCAGTAATTTCTCATCCTATTCTTCCATCAGATACTAAATGACTTTCTTTCTCAAGTTGCATTTTCTCAATCCTCTAAAGGAAAATTCTGGAGTCCTCTTTACTTCCTCTCTTTTGTTTGTACCCAATATCCCGTACAGCCCTCCAAGTACATACTGTTGATCTTTCTTTCTGTGATTTTTCAGATTCCTTCTTCCCTTTCTTAGTCATGGTCCATATCATTGATCTGTTTTTCCATCTTTGGTCTTTCTATATTTTCCTAGGATTCTGGAGAGTGATGCCAGACCGATGTTTCTAAAAGATTTGTTGTCAAATGTCATGCCCAAATAGGGTATATTCCTTTTAGGAGTTGGAAGCAAGTACAAAAATATCTCTCTGTACAATTGTTGCTAAGGAGAAGCTTAAAGGAGTGAATGTGATTCACTATTAGAGTAACTAAACCACTGTGGGATATTTTGTATGTATTTTGCTGTTGAAACCAGTATCCTTGAATTTTATCCAGAAACCACCAGTTTAAATTTAAACTAGTAGATGTGTCCTTGGTAATCTGGTGATTTAATTCTGAAATAATAATTGCACAAGCCAATATTAAGTCTTTAAAGTAGAAATTTTAAAGAGTGAAATAAGGTTGCTCTCTCTAGCATTACCCATGGGGCTCCTTGCTTTGACTCTAATGATCAGTTGCAGTGACTGAGATGAAAATATTCTTTGACTTGGAAAATGATAGTGCTAGCTGTTATTAACTTGCTATAATGGCCTTTTGACAAGGCACAATTTTTATTTTATTTATTCTTTTTTACCTTCTTTTTTACTGATTGCTTGCTCACCAGGCATCCAGAAATTTTTATCTCCTGTTGACCCCTCACAAGGACCTGTTGGCTGTACATGGATGGCATTGAGTTTGAAGCAGATTTCCCGAGAAAAATGAAAAAATTGACATAATTTATAAATCAGGCTATGCAGAGTTGGTTTGTGTGAAATGATCTCGCAAATGAGTTTACACTTGGATTAAGCGATCTTTTCGAGATGCTGGATGTTTAGTCTGTATTTGGTCCAGACCTTCCCTGAGATGGCAATGAGAAGCTGCTCCTTTGGCTCCTCCCAATGATCAGGTTCCTGGGTGCTCCTGTCCTGCTGGAGTCACTTCATTCATGGTCTCTGAGCTTGGCCATGTGTCTAATGTTGGCCATTGAAACACCAACGAATGAAATGTGAGTGGAAGCTTGCTTGGCATGAGCACATTGAGACTTGCCTCTTGGACCACTCCTTTTGAGTCATGCTTTTGTGTTGTGGCAAAACTCAAGCAGCTGTGTGGTGAGGTCCACATAGACATGAATGGAAGACCCTGGAAACCACCCCATGTGAATTCCTAGGGCTAGCCTGCACCAGCTCAGCCGCATGAGCACGGCCATTGGGAGTTTCCCACTATCCCAGCATCCCAGCCCCAACATGTAGTTTTCCCTTCATGAAATAACTTTGGCCTTTCTACCCTCATTTCAGTTACACATCCTTGACCTAATAACAGGCATAATACAACCTTAATGCAGCATTTGCTATATACCAGGCACAGAGATAAGTGGTTCCTTATTGTGTGATAACTCTATGGTAATGAAAGTGTCAAAACATTTCCTTCCCCCTCCCCAGTCACTGGCTTAAACCATAAGTTGTCAAATACTCTTTCCCATCCTTCAGCAGATTCTTGGTTAGTGTAATTCATTGAACAATTGCTTATTCAGTTCCCACTGTGTATTAAGCACTGCTGATGCAGTAGTGACAAAAAGAAGCAAACATCCTTATCCTTACAGAGCCTAGTAGGAAAATACAGATAATAAAATAAGTGTATCAGTTAGCTTAGAGTTAGTTGTGTGGTAACAACCTTCAAGGACAATGACAAAGATTACATTATATGGCCTTTGTAGGTTGGCTGCTATATCTGTGAGGCTTGGGATATCTGAGTGACGAGAATTTCAAGGAAAGGGAAAGTAAGTGCAAAGGTCCTGAGGCAGGAGTGTGTAGGATAATTTGAAAATTGGCTAAGAGACCACTTGTGACTGGAATATATCAGTGTCTTTGTAGGGTGGTTATAGGAATACGATGAGAGAAGAAATGGGGTGTATGTGGGTACAGATCCTATCTGGCAATACTGACCAGTGGGAGGACTTAAGCTTTGATCATGAACAAGAAAGGCAACTGTTGGAGGGTTTTGAGCAGGATAGTGACATGATCTGAACTGCATTTCAGTAAAATTGTTCTGTCTACTGTGTTGAAAATAGGCTGTAGAGGGGCAAGGTTTTGGGAGCCAGGGCACTAGGTGGGGGAGGCTTTTTGGAATAATCTAGGAAAAAGAAAGTGGTAGCTTGTAGCCAGAATGGAAGCAGTGTGGTGGTGAAAGTGGCTGGATTGTGGACATATTTTGGAGGTAAAACTGATAGGTTCCTTTGCTGGTTTGATTGTGGGGAGGGGGTGGGGTGGAGACAAAGAATTATTTTAGGAGTCCTTAACTTTCAGCTCACTTAAAGCTACAGAATGAATCTGGTCTAAAGCTTGAATTTCAAACCCTTCTCTCTCCATCCCCCACCCTTACTGCGACTCTGCCTATTGGGACTGGGGCTTAGCAAAGTGCTGGGGATGGGGTTCCAGTGTGCTGGGCCAAGGAGGCAGCGGAGGGAAGGCATGTAACTGGAGAATCTTGCTGCTGTCTCTTGGCTGGCTGTACTCTGTCCCTGGGTGAGACTAACCCGCCATTGATCTTCTCATGTATGTGTTCCCAGGGGTGTTCTCTCCACCGGGGACGAGGATGAGTTCTTTACAGCATGCTGAGGGGCTCCCTTCTACAGTTCCCTGATGTGTGACATACTAGACTCCTGTGGGCTGCTCTCCTAGCTGGGCCACCTGGACATAGTTCAAACACAGCTACCCCATGCCCACCCCCGGTATCCCCAGTAAGTAGAAATGAAGGTCATTCCACCAGGCTTCTCTAGTTCTCTTTCCGTGTTGTTCAGAACAGCATATGAAATACATTATATGTTTATAAAAAAAAACAAAAAACAAAACACAAAACAGCAAATGAACATCTCTCCAGGGCTACTGTCTGAGAGGGTCTCTCAATGCTGTAGGCACCCATGGTTATAAAAAGGGTTTCCACTGATGCCTCTTTCATTTGGTTTTTAGAGAGGGGAGTCCCAGGACCCACTCCCAAACATGGTTTGAGGAGGAAACGCCCTTTGAATATTGCACTCCCACAAGGAGACCCCACCCCAGAGACCCTCTCTGCTCACCCTCTTCCTCTCTTACACAGAGAAAGGAGGAAAGTGGCGATAGGACAGGAGCTGGTCAAGCAGGGCAGCATTGCTGAACCGGAAGAACCAGTGCTGGGGGGGCTGGAAACTGATTGCAGAAGCAAGGGTGCCGATGGGCTTGGCTCCCTGCCCCTGGAGACCACAGACTCCCTGCTTGTCCGTCCAGCTTTGCCTTTGGCTTAGGGATGGGTGGGTCCTACTCGGAGACTTGTGTTTGAGCCCCTGCTCTGCCACGGACCAGGGACCTTGGGCCTTAACCTCCGAGTTTTTGCTTTCTCCCCTGTGGAGTGGGGACGTAGCATGAACTCAGCCAAGTAGCCTCTGTCTGCCCTTCTGGATAGCCCTCCTGCCTGCTCCTTGCAAGGGCTCCCTCTTCATGGATGTCACCCCTTTGGGAATGCCTGGTTTTGATTCCTTTTTTTTTTTTTTTTAAAGATTTTATTTATTTATTTGACAGAGAGAGATCACAAGTAGGCAGAGAGGCAGGCAGAGATAGAGGAGGAAGCAGGCTCCCTGCCGAGCAGAGAGCCCGATGCGGGACTCGATCTCAGGACCCTGAGATCATGACCTGAGCTGAAGGCAGCGGCCTAACCCACTGAGCCACCCAGGCGCCCCTGGTTTTGATTTCTAAATACCCCTGTCCTGGCCATCACACCTTTTCCTCTTTGAAACATTGCCCCAGGCTGCTTGCCTTTGGCCTCCTCCCTCCTCTCTTTCTGCAACCTCAGCACTCTGCACCCCGTCTTCTTAAACACTGAAGCATGAGACTGCAGCTCCTTGGTGTGGGACTCTGCCCCCAGGCCCCACATGCTTTTGCTCCATAAACGTTAAGACTCCTCTGCAGCCCAGCCAGACCTGCTCTCTGCTCAAGGTTCTGTTTCATACAAGGAGAGAGAGAGAATCCTCTGTACCAAGAGCAGTCTTTTTTTTTTTTTTTTTCCTGAATTTTAAAAAATGCCATCACCTGGGATTTTTACCTACTCTCCTAACCAATCCCATTTCAGATTTCACCTGTCAAGTCAGGGGGGCCACCCAATATCCTCACTGGTTGGAGATGGGACCTTTAGTGAGTTGAACCTTAATGTTACTTTATTCTTCATTATCTTTTTTTTTTTGATTTTTTTTTTATTTATTTGACAGAGAGCACAAGTAGGCAGAGAGGCAAGCAGAGAGAGAGAGAGAGGAGGAAGCAGGCCCCCTGCCGAGCAGAGAGCCCAATGCGGGACTTGATCCCAGAACCCTGAGATCATGACCTGAGCTGAAGGCAGAGGCTTTAACCCACTGAGCCACCCAGGCGCCCCAATTCTTCATTATCTTTTATTGTAGCTGTACCAGGTGTCACATGTACTGAGGATAGTGGGGACTGGGGGAAGGGGACTCTTATAACCCCAGCAGTTTAAGGGAAAAATCAATTCATGGGCACCTGGGTGGCTTAGGGAGTTAAGGATCTGCCCAGGGGCCTGGGATCGAGCCCCGCATCGGGCTCTCTGCTCAGCGGAAAGTCCGTTTCTCCCTTTCTCTCTCCCTCTGCCTCTCCCATGGGCATGCTCACAAGCACACACACCCTCTCTCTCAAATAAATAAATAAAATCTTAAAAAAATACAATTCATGAAAATTCCCTTATTCAAGTGGGCGATTATTAAAATGGATTAAAAATGGGTGTTGTATTGAATAACAACTCGACATACCACGGTTGAGTCCCAAGTTTGTTTGTTAAGGTGTTATTAGAACCTCAGATGGGAATGAGATTTGGTTGCTACCTCTTAGAATCCCCAGACTTACTGCTGTGATTATTAGCATTGTACCTGAGGTCACAGACCTCCATTGGGGAATGTTCTCAAAACTGTCATCCTGTTCTCTAAGAGGCTGGATTGTTTGGGAGCTTGAACATTTTAAATGTGGTTCTATTTTGGTTTTATGTTTTATTTTTTATTTTATTTTTATTTATTTATTTTTTTGTTTGTTTTAATTCTGTCCAGTCCCAGATTTGTGCACCATCTCCTTTAGAAAAGGAGTATTTTTGGTTGGTCAGGGTATGGAGTCATTATTTGGCAAGTGAATGACCTGAAAATTGATGATAAACATTGTAATTCCCACCACTTTGAACCAGAAAGTGCATGCAAAATATTTAGAATTGTCACAATAAGCCAGTTCGTAGGTGAGGAAAACAAGATAGAAACAGAGCAACTTTTTCAGGAATGCGTAGCTAGTGAGTAGAAGGACCTGCGTCAGGGGTCCACATGCCCTCAGAAACGTCCACGAGGTTGGCTTTTGGTTCCAAACTCTTGCAAGGTTGTGTATTTCAATTAGGATTCTGGAACTCTGCCATAGAAGAAAACGTGGTACCGACTATCTTGAAATTTTAAGAATGAATAGATGAGAAGTGTGACAGTAACTAAATAAGACATTATAGGAAATTTAGTACATTAAAAAAAAACAACAACACCTTTTTTAGTTTTTCTGGAGCACTGTGATTTTGACACGGCACCTTTCCCCTATTAAATTTTTAACGCGATTACTTGTGTGTTTATGTGACAACATGTTTTAATCTAATTCTGCAAGACAGCTAAAAATGGCTTGCATTTGCTTTTTCACTCAAAATATTTGTTTGGAATTAGTCACTTGGTTTAATATGTAAGCCCAGTTAGTGCGAACAAGAGAAGAAGTGCATTGACAGGGAGGAAAATGTTATTGCATAATGTAACCACTGTGTTGATAGAATGAGTTAGTGTTCTTCCGTGGAGATGTTTAGCATTAATTCTGATTTGGAAAGGGGCAAAAAAAAATTACTTGTACTGTGAGTCTTCTACTCAAATCATAATACTTTGATGGCAAAGCATTTTTTTCATACTTAGAAATTGTTTTAAGTTGTATACCCTGATAGGATATTATACTATGTTTATATGCCAGTAAATCACATGATGTATTTTTTTTTCCTCCATTTAGATCAATACTTTTTACAAACTCTGGGCTGGTGTGAATTTGGAATGCAGTGCAAGTGTCTCCAAGTCCATATGGCAATTCTGCGACTTTCACATTCCGTCTTCTTCAGGAGGAAAAGGTAAGCAGAAAAGAAAACAAAAACGACCATTGATCATCCAGTGTGTACTGGGATGCTTTATCTTTAATATCTCATTTAGTCTATATAGCAGTGAGCACTAAGTTCTTGGGAGTGAAAATGACTATCATTGTCAACTTCATCTTACATAAAATACAAATAAAAGTATTTAAGTTGATCAAACCAATACCAGGAGCAAATATTCAGAGATGAGACCAGGCATTTTTGTGCCTCATTGTACTGAGTTGTGCAAAAGTCACCCTGTCTTCAAAAGCACGCGACACTGTTTTCTGGACTCGGGGCCACCAGGGCCACTGGAGATCAGGGACAGGGTACAAGGGACAGACAAACCCAGCCTTGTCTCTCAGCTCTGCCATGTTCTGATCATGTGATCAGGCACAGGAACTTCGTCTCTAAACTTCAGGTACTATACTTGTAAAAGTGCAGTAGGGTTGTTGAAAAGTCTTAGGAAAAGCCCAGTGGCTGCGGCAGAGACACCATAAAAAGGGGATCTGTAATTATAATTGAAAAATGTTGCGGAAGTAATACTTGACATACTGTCAGAACTAAAGCTGAACTTGACCCGCAATGTGACCTTTGTTTCTAGTTGGCCTCTTTTCTCTGATTGTTAGCAAGAATCTTATGCTGAGAAATTAAGCAAGAGAAAATGATTTCCGTCGGCTACTACGGACTATAAATGGGAGTCGAGAACAGTCACAGCTTACCTCATTTGACTTTGGTAATAAGTGTGTGAGACAGGTGTAATTATTTATTCCCGTTTAACAGCAGAGGAATGAGAATTCAAACATGAGTGACCTAGCCAGCACACTGCCTCGTGCCTCGCAGCTAGGCACTGCATGCTTGCCAAATGAGTGAGTCAAATACGTGAGAGAGCCACGATTTATAATTTCGGGTTCAGTGCTCTTTCTGGCTTCTTGTCTGTCTTCCTGGAATGGACTGGGGTGAGCCTAAAACAGCAGTGGTATCCTGTGTTACTCATTTGGCAATGAGGGTTTGATTTTGAAAGGAGAGGAATATGTTGGTTTCATTAGCCTTTATCTGTCTCTGTTGCTTAGTTCGTCGATCATTATTTATCCCATGTCCCTATCATCAACCTCCTTCCTTTCAACTGAGCTACAACTGATCTATAACCTTGTATTGTTAGTCCAAGTACATAATTTAATGATTTGATGTGTGTATACCATATCGCAGATGATAACCACAGGTTTAGTGGACATCCATCACTGCCCATAGTTACAGACCTTTGTTCTTAGGATGAGAACTTTGAAGATCTACTCTCTTAGCGACGTTCAAATATGTTTCACAGTCTTGATAGCTGTATTCAGCACACTATACATTATATCCTCAGGACTCATTTATCTTGTAAGTGGAAGTTTGTACCTTTTGAGCAATTGTCTATTTCACCCACCCCTCCCTCAACCCACCCACAATCCAACCCCTGTCTCTGACAACCACCAGCATGTTCTCTGAGTCTGAGTTCATTTTTTTTTAATCCATGTATAAATGAGATAATACAGTACTTGTCTGTGTCTGACTTCTTTCACTCAGCATAATAGCCTCTAGGTCCTTCTCTGTTGTCACAAATGGAAGGTTTCTTTTTTTCTCCTGGGTGAAGAGTATTCGGTTGTAAATGTATATACCACACCTTCTATATCCATTCACCTAATCATGGACTTTTAGGGTGTCCACATATCTTGGCTGTTGTGAATAATGCTTCAGCAAACATGGGAGTGCATCCATCCCTTGGATAACATGTTTTATTTCCTTTGGATATACACCCAGAAGTAGGATTTCTGGATTCTATGACAGTTCTGTTTTTAAGTTTTTGAGGACTCTCCATCCTGTTCTCCACAGTGGCTGAAGTGCTTTACAGTCCCACCAACAGTGCACTAGGAGTCCCTTTTCTCCGCATCCTTGTCTATTTTGTTATCTCTTGTCTTCTTGATGATTAACTATTCATACAGCTGTGAAGTGATAATGTAGTTTTGATTTGCATTTCGCTGGTGATTACTGAATACCTTTTCTTGCACCGGTTGGCCATTTGGATGTCTTCTTTGGAAAATGTCTATTTAATTTTCTGTGCCCATTTTAAAATCCAGTTGTTAGGGATTTTTGAAAATTGAGTTGTATGAGGGGCACCTGGGTGGCTCAGTCAGTTAAGCGTCTGCCTTCGGCTCAAGTCATGATCTAGCAATCCTATTCACCGGGGAGCCTGGTTGTTCCTCTCCCTCTGCCCCTCTCCCTGCTTGTACTCTGCCTCTGCCTCTCTCTCTCAAATAAATAAATAAAATATTTCTTAAAAATTGAATTGTATGAATTCTTTATAAATATTGGATATTCACTCATTTGATGGGCTTGCAAGTATTCTTACCCACTCTGTAGGTTGTCTTTTCATTTGTTGATGGTTTTTTTGTAGTGCAGGAGCTTTAAGTTTAATGTAGTCCTGTATATAGATTTTTTTTTCTTTCCTTCTTCTTCTTTTTTAAGATCTTATTTATTTGACAGAGATATGCGAGAGAGCACAAGCAGGGCTTGCTGCAAGCAGAAGGAGAGGGAGAAGTAGACCCACCACTGAGCAGGGAGCCAGACATGGGGCTTCATTCCAGGACCCCAGGATCATGACCTTAGCTGAAGGCAGATACCCCACTGATGGAATCACCACCCAGCCACCCCTCAGTTTTTAATTTCTTTTTTTTTCATTTGTACTTTTGGAGACCTATCCAAAAAAATCATTGTTGAGACTAATGTTAAGAAGCTTCTTCCCTATGTTTTCTTTTAGGAGTTTTATGATTTGGGGCATTATGTTTAAGTCTTTAATCAATTTTGAGTTAATTTTTGTTCCTGGAGTAATTTAGGGGCCCAATTTAATTTTTCTGTGTATGTTTACCCAAATTTCCCATGACCATTTATTGAAAAGGCTAACCTTTCCCTACCAGATGTTTCTGGTTCCCTTACCAAATATTAGTTGATTGCATATGTGGGGATTTAATTCTGGGCTCTCTGTACTATCGGTGTGTCTATTTTTATATACCATACTCTTTTGATACTAGCTTCGTAGTATAGTTTGAAATCAGGATGTGATGCCTCTGACTTTTTTCTGATTTCTCATGATTGCTTTGGTTATTTGGGGTTTTCTGGGGTACCATATATATTTTGAGATTGTTTCTATTATTTCTGTGAAAAATGTCAATAGAATTTTTATAGGGACTGTATTTAATCTGTAGTTTACTTTGGGTAGCACAATTTAATATTAGTTTTTTCTTTAATTTTATTAATACATTACATTTTTTGTTTTGTATTTGTTGAACTCTCTTTCCATCCCAGGGATAAATCCCAATTGGTCATGGTGTGTGATCCTTATAACAAATTCTTGAATTCAGTTTGCTAATATTTTCTTGAGCATTTTTACATCTCTGTTCATCTGGGATATTGGTCTATAGTTTTTTTGTTTTGTTTTGTTTTGTTTTTTGTTTTTTCTTTTTGGAGCGCCCTTACCTGGCTTTGTTATTAAGGTAATATTGGCCTTGTAAAATAAGTCTGGAATGGTTTCTGCCTCTTCTAATTTTGGAACAGAATGAGATGAATTGGTGTTAATTCTTTAAATGTTTGGTAAAATTCACCAGTGAAGCGATCTGGTCATGGACTTTTCTTTGTTGGGAAGTTTCTAGCTATCAGTTCAGTCTCCTTACTAATAATTAGTCTGTTCAGATTTTCTATTCATGATTCAATTTTGATAGGCTGTATGTCTCCAGCAATCTATCCATTTCTTCTAGGTGTTTTGACATATAATTGTTTGTCATAGTTTCTTGTGATCCTTTTATGTCTCTGGTATCCACTATAACTTCTTCACTTTCATTTCTTTTTTTTTTTTTTAAAGATTTTATTTATTTATTTGACAGAGAACACAAGTAGGCAGAGAGGCAGGCAGAGAGAGAGAGAGAGAGAGAAGCCGGCTCTGCACTGAGCAGAGAGCCCAATGCGGGGCTCGATCCCAGGACCCTGGGATCATGACCTGGGCCGAAGGCAGAGGCTTTAACCTGCTGAGCTACCCAGGCGCCCCTTCACTTTCATTTCTGATCTCTCTCATTTGAGTCCTTCCTTTTTCCCTTGGTGGGTCTGGCTAATTGTCAGTTTAAAAAAATCTTATCAAAAACCCACCTCTTAGTTTCACAGATCTTTTCTGTTTTCTCTTTAGTCTCAATTTCATTTATTTCCCACCTGACCTTTGTTCTTTTCTTCCTTTTTCTAAATTTGGGCTTAGTTAGTTCTTCTTTTTCTAGTTTCTTAAGGTATAGTTAGGTCATTTATTTGAGTATTTTCATGTTTCTTAATGTGTCAGTTGCTATAAACTTCCCTCCTACAACAGTTTTTGCTGCATCCTGTTCATTTTTATATAATTGTATTTTCCATTTTCATTTGTCTGAGGTATTTTTCTGAACTTTGCCTTGATTTCTTCTTTGGCCATTTGCTAGCATGTTGTTTAATCTCCATGTATTTTTAAAATTTTCCAGTTTTTCTTGTAATTCTAATTTCATACCATTGTGGTCAGAGAAGAAGCTTGATATGATTTTAGTCTTCTTAAATTTATTAAGGCTTATTTTGTGGTATAACCTGCAATTAATGCTGAATTATATTCCATTGTGCTTCGGCAGAATGTGCATTCTGTTGCGTGGGGATGGAATGTTGTTGAAATGTTATGTCCATCTAGTTTAACATGTAGATTTTGAATTTAAGTAGTTATTGGTAGGTATAGACTTACTGTTGTCATTTTGCTCATTGTTTCTGTTTTGATTCCTTTGCGCCTTCTTTTCCTGCTCTCTTTGCGATTTGATGAGCTTCTTTAAAGGTATGCTTAGATCCTCTCTGTGCATCTATTGTGATGTACTTTAGGTTTTTCCTTGTGGTTAACATGAGTCTTGCATAAAAAATCTTAGATTTATACTAGTCTTCTAAGTTAATAACAACTTAAGTTTGAACACATTTTAAAACACTGCATTTTTTTCTAATCTACAGGTTTTATGATTTTCATATCATAATTTATGTATTTTTATCTTGTGTATTAACTAAAAATTACTATATTTTTAATTATTTTTACTTCTTGTCTTTTATTTATACTAGGTTTAAGAGTGATTAGCTCACCACCATTGCATTACAGTATTAATTTAAATAAATATTTAACTTTGTAAAATTTATACTTGAACAGGTTTTCCTGGTTTAAGCTTATTCCCTTTAACATTTATTGTAAGGCCAATCTAGTAGTGATGAACTCATTTAGTTTTTCCAGACAGGAAATTATCTCTGCTTCAGTTCTCAAGGAAAATTTTGCTGGGTATGATATTCTTGGTTGTTGGTTTTTCCTTTCATCACTTTGAATATATTGTGCCACTTTCTTCTGGCCTAGAAAGTTTGACATAACTTTCAACAAAGCTGACAGAAAACCCTGATTAGTCTTATCATGGTTCTCTTGTGTATAACAACTTGTTTTTCTCTTGATGCTTTAAAGAACTCTGCTTATCTTTGTCATTTTCATTACTATATGACTCTTTTATATCCTATATGACTCAGTGTGGATATCTTTGGTTTCTTATTTGGAACTCTGAGATCTGGATTTGGAAGTCTGTTTCCTTCATCAGATTAAGGAAGTTTTCAGCCATTATTCCTTCAGTGTTGTACCTCGTCTGTCTCTTCTCCTTCTGGGACTCTATGATGCAATATTACTTTACCTGATACTGTCCTCTATATTCCTTAAGTGTCATCACTTCTTTATTTTGCTGCTCTGATCAGATGAATTCCACTGCCCTGTTTAAGGGTAGTGCTGATTCTTTCTTGTGCTTTGTCTCTTCCATTGTTGAACCCATGTATTTTTATTTTAGTTCAGTTACTGTATTCTTCAGCTCTTTGTTTTCTCTCTGGTACTTTCTTAAGTTTTCTTAGTGAAATCTTACTTTGTTCATGTATTGTTCTCCTGACCTTGATCATACTTATGATAATTATTTTGAACTCTTAATTAGGTAAATCACCTACCTCTTCATAACATCTTTTACTGATGTTCTTCTTATTGTTTCATATAGAACATATTCCTCTGTTTCTTTTTTCCCCCTGATTCTCCATGTTGGTTTTTACATAGTAGATAAAATAACCACCTCTCCCAGTCTTGATGGAGTCTTGCCAGAGATGAGACTTATTGTTCTATCCTGTTCTAGCTTTTATTTGTTTCTCAAACTTTGTGATTGTCCCAACTGTCTGATTTGCTTTTCTTTTCAGCTTTTATTTTAATTTCAGTTAGTTAACAGTCAGTGTTATGTTTCAGGTAGACAATGTAGTGATTCATCAGTTCCATACACCACTCAGTGCTCATCAAAACAAGGGCATTCCTTATTTCGATCATGTATTTCACCATTATCCCACCTACTTCCCCTCTGGTGACTATCAGTTTGTTCTCTAAGAGTCTGAGTCTTTCCCTTTGCTCATCTGTTTTGTTTCTTAAATTCCACATGTGAGTGAGATCATATGGTATTTCTCTTTCTCTGATTGACTTATTTCACTTAGCATTATACTCTCTTGTTCCATTCTTGTTGTTGCAAATGGCAGATGTCATTCTTTCGTGGTTGAATAATACTCCATTTTGTGTGTGTGTGTGTGTGTGTGTGTATGTACCACTTCTTTATCATTCATCTATGAATGGACACTTGGGCTGCTTCCATGATTTTGCTATTATAAATAATGCTGAATAAACACAGAAGGGCATGTATCCTTTTGAACAGGTATTCTTCTTTTTTTTTTTTTTTTGGTAAATACCAAGTAGAGTGATTACTACTACTACCATGTAGTAGTTCTGTTTTTAACTTTTGAGGAACCTCCATACTGTTTTCCACTGGTGATTGCACCAGTTTCCTTTATCGCCAACAGTGTATGAGGGTTCCTCTTTCTTCATATACTCACTAGCATTTGTTATTTCTTGTGGTTTTGATTTTAGCCATTCTGACAGGTGTGAGGTGATATCTCATTATAGTTTCAATTTGCATTTCCCTGATGATAAGTGATGATAAGCATCTTTTCATATGTTAGGCATCTGGATGTCTGCTTTTAAGAATTGGCTGTCCATGTCTTTCATGTCTTCTATCCATTTTTTTTTTTTTTTAAGATTTATTTTTCAGTCAGTGGAGAGGGCTGCGGAGAGGGGGAGAGAGCACAGCGAGGGAGGCAGACAGAGGGAGAGAGAGAAATCCAAGCAGATTCTCTCTGGAGCCCAACATGGGGCTCAATCCCACACCCCCAAGATCACAAGTCAAGCAGAAATCAAGAGTTTTGGACGTTCAACTGACTGAAGCACTCAAGTGTCCCTTTCTGTATATTTTAAATTAGACTATTTGTTTTTGGTGTGTTAAGTTCTTTATATATTTTGGATACGAACCCTTCATTGGATATGTTATTTACAAGTGTCTTTTCCCATTTAGTAGATTATCTTTTAGTTTTGTTCATTGTTTCCTTTGCTGTGTAGGAACTTTTTATTTTCATGTAAGCCCAAATTTTATTTTTGCTTTTGCTTTCCTTGCCTCTGGTGACCTGTTTAGAAAATTATGTTGCAATGGCTGATGTCAGAGAAATGATTGCTTATATGTGCTCTCTTCTAAGATTTTTATGGTTTCATGTCTCACATTTAGGTCTGTGATCAACTTTGAGTTTATTTTTGTGTATGGTGTAAGTAAGTGGCCCAGTCTCATTCTTTTGTATATAACTGTCCAATTTTCTCAACACATTTTGTTGAAGAGACTGTCTTTTTCCCATTAGATATTCTTATCTCCTTTGTTGAAGATTAATTGACCATATAATTCTGGGTTCATTTCTGGGTTGTCTATTCTGTTCCATTGATCTATGTGTCTATTTTTGTGCCAGTACCGTACTGTTTTAAATTATTACAGCTTTGTAATATAACTTGAAGTCTGGAATTGTGATAATTTCAGCTTTTCTTTTCTTTTTCAAGATTGCTTTGGCTAATCAGGGTCTCTTATGGTTCCACACAAATTTTAGGATTTTTTTGTTCTAGTTTTGTGAATAATGCTCTTGTGTTTTGATAATGTGTAAATTGCCTTGGGTAGTATACACATCTTAATATTTTTTCTTTCAATCCATGAGCATGGAATGTCTTCCCATTTCTTTCTGTCATCTTCAATTTCTTTCATCAGTGTTTTATAGTTTTCAGAGTATGAGTCTTTCACCTATTTGGCTAGGTTTATTCTTAGTTATCTTATTAATTTTTGGTGTAATTGTAAATGGGGTTGTTTTCTTAATTTCTCTTTATGCTGCTTCATTATTAGTGTATGGAAATGCAGTAGGTTTCTGTACACTGATTTTGTATCTTGCAACTTTACTGAATTTACCAGCTCTAATAATTTTTTGGTGGAGTCTTCAGGTTTTTGTTTTTTTTTTAAGGTTTTATTTATATGAGATAGTGTGAGAATGAGCAGGGGAGAGGGACAGAGGGAGAAGAAGCCAGCTCCCTGCTCACTAGGCAGCCCAGTGCAGGACTCGATCCCAAGACCCTGAGATCACGATCTGAGCTGAAGGCAGCTGCTAAACTAACTGAGGCATTCAGATGCCCCTTTAGGGTTTTCTATATGGCATCATATTATCTGAAAATAGTGAAAGTTTTACTTCTTCCTTACTGATTTGGACGGTATTGATTGATTGATTGACTGATTGTCTAACTACTGTACCTAAGACTTTCAGTACTATGTTGAATAAAAGTGGTGAGAGTGGTCATCCTTGTCTTGTTTCTGGCGGTAGGGGGGAAGCTTTCAGTGTTTTCCCATTGAGGATGATGTTCACTATGAATGCTTCACATTTATGGGCTTTATTATGTTGAGGTTTGTTCCCTCTAAACTTGCCTTGTTAAGGGCTTTTATCATGAATGGATGTTTTGCTTTGTCAGCTACTTTTTCTGCATCTATTGAAATGATTATATGGTTTTTATTCTTTCTCTTATTGATGTGATTTATCATATTGATTTGTGAATATCAAACCATGTATGTATCCCAGTGATAAATGCGACTTGATCATGGTGAATTTTTTTTTAGTGTATTGTTTGCTAGTATTTGAGGATTTTTCCATCTATGTTGAACAGAGATACTGGCTTGTAATTCTGTTTTTTTTTGTGGTGTCCTAATCTGGTTTTGGTGTCAGGATAGTACTGGCCTCATAGAATGTATTTGGAAGTTTTCCTTCTATTTTTTGGGAACAGTTTGAGTAGGATAGGTATCAACTCATCTTCAAATGCTTGGTCCAATTTTTCTGTGAAGCCATCTGGTCCTGGATTTTTGTTTATTGGGAGTTTCTTATTATTGACTCTCTCCTTGCTGGCAATTGGTCTGTTCAAATTTTCTATTTCTTTCTGCTTTAGTTGTTATATGTTTGTAGGAATTTATCCATTTCTTCTAGATTTTATAATTTGTTGGCATACAGGTTTTCATAATATTATCTTACAATTGTTTGTATTAATGTGGTGTTGGTTGTTATTTCTCCTTTTTTTTTTTTTAAGATTTTATTTATTTATCTGCCAGAGAGAGAGAGAGAGAGAGAGACAGAGAGAGAGAGACAAGCAGGGGGAGTAGCCCAGGTGGGGGAGAAGTGGACTCCCCACCAAGCAGGGAGCCTGATGTGGGACTTGATCCCAGGATCCTGGGATCATGACCTGAGCCGAAGGCAGATGCCTAACCTACTGAGCCACCCAGGCATCCTATTTTGCCTCTTTCACTTGTGATTTTATTTGAGTCCTTTTTCTTTCCATCTTTTATGAGTCTAGCTAAAAGTTTATTGACTTTGTTGGTTTTTTTCAAAGATCTATTCTGTTTTTAAATTTATATAATTTATCTCTGCTCTAATCTCTATGATTTCCTTCCTTCTGCTGGCTTGGGTTTGTTTTTGTTCTTTTTTAGCTCCTTTGGTTTTAAGGTTAAGTTGTTGCAGATTTTTTCTTGCTTCTTGAGGTAGGCCTGTATTGCTATAAACTTCCCTCTTAAAACTGCTTTTGCTGCATCCCCCAGGTTTTGGATGATAGTGTTTTGTTTTCATTTGTTTCCATGTAATTTTTGATTTGGAGCCCAGAGTTTTAAAAGTCAGTTGACTCAGTACTAGGTGAGCCTACAGGGTGAATGATAGCCTGATCCCCGTCCTTAAAAAGACAACAGCCTGAGGAGATACAACATAGAAGCACAGTTTGCACAATGGGAGGAAGACCTGTTTATACTGATTTCAGAGCATGTTGGGGCTACTTCTCTAGGAATAAAGGAGCTAGCAGGTGCCGTTTTGTTCCCCCAACCCAGCTTAGAAACAGAGCCACCTGTGGCAGCTAGTGCGACAAAGACAATTGCTACCTAACCTGCTAGCAGTGTGCCTCACCCATAAGTTCTCTGAGGAGTCATCCACTGAAGCCTGCTTGCCTTGTTCCTGGGCTCAGCACCAATTCTGCTATGCTCTGTGCACTCCACCTAGCCACCAGCTGCACAGATACTAAGTGCCTTAGCCATTAGGCTCCATGACCAACCACTATGCACAGATACTACGTGGCTGAGCCCAGACCTGGATGCACAGATGCTGCTCACACCTGGCTAAAATCACTACCATGCTATACGCCTCAGGCCACCACTGCACTTCAGGGGATCTGACCTAGGACTAGTGCCAATTTTGCTAACACCACTTCCCCATCCCCATGCCCTTCTACAGTCACGCCCCTCAGAGGTGGCCGCCCTGGGTCACACTAACATAGAGCACAAGCATAGCCTACAAGAGGCAGAGAGTCAGTGCAGACATCTAGACTGAAAGGAAAACTGACTCTGACACAATCGAAGGATGCAAGCAAAACACACAGGAGACTCCTGAAGAAAGACTGCATTGAAGGAATTACACTTTTAAGCCAAGTGTCTTTCTCAGTGATTGTCTATAACTGAATTTGTTTCCCAAGAAGTGTTAATCCAGATGCAGCAGGTGATGTTAGCCACATTGTAAAATCCTCCTTGCTCAGCTGAAAAATAACCAAGGGCTGTCTTGTTACCAAATACAACTTTTGGCCAGAAACTCTAAGCTTTACTGGACAGCTATTGCTCTAGCAGCAGATTCTTCAGTAATTTCAAGAATTAAGAAGTATGGCCTCATTTACATTCATCTTTAACCAGGGAAGTAGGGACCTGCCAGAAGGAGTGACTCCTAAATCATGAAAGCCCGCTAGTAGGTCTTTTCTAACTTGACCATATAAAGTCAGGAGAGTTAACCAATGAAATATCGTACTTCTCTTGTGGAAAGTTATGAGAAAGGTTAGATTTTTCTCAGTAGCTGAAATATTAGTCTCAATGTTGTTCCAGTGGCCTAGGAGGTACTGATGCGGGCATTATCTTTCCAGGGCAATGCCAGAGTAATAGAAGAGAAGAAAAAGAATTTTTATATTCAGGTAAAGTAGAATATCTTTATCTGTTGTCTTGCGCAGAAGCAGTCTTCCCCAATGTCAGCTACTTCTCTTCCTCATCAGTGAGATTTGGAGGTTCCCAGTGTCTATATAGGATCTGATGTTAGGTGAAGACTTACTCAGCCATGAGGCATTTATCCAGGGCTCAGCGTCTTCTAATTTTGCAGACTTGTCAATGGTCAGATCACTTGGTAAGGTATTTTCCAATCAATTCTGAGGGCTGTTTTTTTCCGATGACATTTCCAGAACACCGAATCACCAGGCTTCACACTGAGACCAACAGGATCCTTTCAACTGGAATCCAGGAAGACTTCTTTAACCTGTTGATGATAGGCTTTAGCATAAGACATAAACCAGAGCTGGTCATATTAGCATGAGAAAATGAGAGATAATGAAAGATCAGCAGAAAGTTGTATACCAATAGACACTGGTCTGTCAGTCTATCCTGTGTGGAAAGAGTTTGTTTCCCAAAGGGGATACTGAGAACAGTCAGCAAGACTAAAAGCAATACCTCAGGCCAGGGAAGTCTGGTAGCTTTGGCAAGTTTACTGCTTTTAAGTCTGAGGATCCCATTAGTTCTCTTGACCTTGCCTGCAGATTGAGGATGATAGGGACAATGGTAATTCCACGAAGGTTGCAAGGTTTTTGTTAAGGCTCATATGATAGGGGTTCTGTAAACTGGGCACCTCAATCATTGTAGTTTCAGGAAGGTATAGCAAATGGGAAACACTCTCTAACAGCTTCTTTGCCACTGGACATCAGCCTTGCATCGGAGAAAGCTTCAACCCATCCAGAAAACACACCTACAATAGCAAGAAGAGATGGGTAACTCCTACTCAGTGGCAGCTCAATGAAGTGCAGGTGCAGGTGTTCAAGGGGTCCAGAAGGAGGCCTGAAGCCTCTGAGAACAAAGCCAGTTTCTCTAGGATTATGGAGCTAACAGGTCAGACGTTGTTGGTAGACTATTGAAGAAATTTTATAGGAGTCTCTCTGTCAATGTCTTTTCATAATTGGAGTCTGTTTAAATGCACTATGGTAGGTGAAGGAGTGCAAAAACCAAAAAATGGGGCTTGTCAGGGTTCCAGGAAGAACTAAGTGGTTGTCTTGGGTTTCCTGTGGCCCTGACGGCTAGAGCCATGATTTAGTCTTCTTAATTTCTGACTCAGGAGCACACCATTGCCATTTTAAAAGGACATCAGGATGACAAAAGTCTGGCAATGAGGGGCAGTTTCTTACAGGAGAATGGACTCTACACATGTTGCAATCTTAAAATTAGGATGTAAAAAAGGCTTAGTATTACTTATTGACAGTGTTTTCCATATAATTTACATATCAAATAAACCCAGTTACTTTAACAAGCCCTTTGGAATATTCCAGGTTAAGAAGATTTCACTTAGAATTTCATTTTGGGAAAGGTTGTGAAACAATATTAAAAAAAAATTTTTAAAGCACTTGTCTAAACTGGATCACAGATAATCACGGAACTTAATAATTAAAAGATGAACTTTCACAATCTGTTGCCAGAAGCAGACCAGAAGTCCAAGAATACTGTCCTTTTAACAGAAAG
Organism: Mustela erminea; assembly: GCF_009829155.1. Lineage (NCBI taxonomy): Eukaryota > Metazoa > Chordata > Mammalia > Carnivora > Mustelidae > Mustela > Mustela erminea. Next base: position 119,931,084 of record NC_045619.1, read on the forward strand.
AAAACCAAATTCTAAAATGGTGGCAGCTTCCTTTTGACATTAAAATTCATTTAAAATAAATTCATTTTAATCTTAGCCAGCTTGACCACACATTAAAGATGCCTTTTCCACAAGTTTGTACAATTTTCTTTTTATATTATGATTTTGTCCAATGTTTTTCCTCTTTAAATAATCACATTTGCCTTAGGATTAAATTGTTTCTTTTCCCTCAACAACAAAGTGTATGTATTTTCATTTCTCATACCTTCTCTTTCTGAAAACCAATCCTGCTTTCCTGGCATACAAAGATGTTTTCCTTATTATTTTTAGTACATTTAATTACACATATTATTTTGAATTCTTAATGCTTAGAAACCTTCATTTCTAGTGAAAACTAAGAAGTGAACGATTATAAAGTGCTTTACCAGCATTCTTTAAATTTGCAAATTTATGAATATATTTCATAATTTCTAGAAACATATGCTTTTTTCAATTTTCCAATATCTCACTAACACATCCAGTTATCTTCTGGTTTCTCTGTAGTAAGAAGCCAAAGTAGATAAACTTAGGTACAGTAACTAATGTTGCATTATTTTATCTTATTGGGAATTGATCTAGATTTTAACTTTTTTTTAACTTTTCAATGAATTTTTTTTTAAAGATGTTACTTTTAAGTGATCTCTACACCCAACACAGGGCTTGAAACTACAACCCCAAGATTAAGAGTTGCATGTTCCACTGAGCCAGGCCAGGTACCCCAAATATTTTCAGTGAATTTAACTTATCATTTAGCAAACCTTCAAGGTTTTAAGTTATTAAGATTTAGGAAACTATTTAAAAAGCTTACTTAGAAATTTTTATTCCATCTACTTGTTCTTAACATTTATGTCTAGATTACCTATGAAAACTCCATTAAAACCTAGACAAAAGCAACTATCATTCTAAGCCATTTTTTGTTCACAAATTGCAAAAGATACAATGTGAATTTAACAGGTAAATTCAAGTAGAATAAAAGATGATTATCTGCATTATATTCAATATTGATAATTCTAAACATGTTTGTTTTAAAAACAGATTTAAATTTAACTTACTGAAGATGACCCCAGAACTTATGAACTTGAATAACATTTGGGTTATGTCCATTACATTTGAAAGTTTAATTACATAGGTGCTTAATTTTTTGAGCCAATTAAATAGAGCTTACAAATTAATTTTAGCAATAACATCTGGGGGTAGAAAACATCACACGTCTATAACACATACACATAGACACACATGAACATGTGAAACCAGAGATCATAATCATGGCTTCTGTCTTAAAATTATTGCCATTGTTATAAAAGTTGGATCTAAATTTATTTTTCTGGTAGATGGAATATGTTAAAGTTACCTGTCCAGATAGTTTAAGCTTTCCCAGATAAAAAGCTTTCCCTTTTTTATCTTTGGAGAACACAGTTAAGATTTTTATGTCCACTTTGGCATATATATTTTATAAATATAGTACATATAATATTTAAAATGTACCTGAATTACCCCCATCAAAAAGATGGTCTAGATGAGAGTTCTGGGGAAGACCTTGGAAAAAATGGGAATAAAGCACACTCCTCCTGGAAGGGCTTTGATTCACTTAAGGTCAGAATTTTTGCAATACTTAAAAGCCTTTTGAGACACACAGGCGGGGTTTTCAGAATCTGCACAAAGGATTGGCGGACTTCGAACCGCTTCTGGAAGCACACCCCTGCTTTTATCAAGACTAGATTTGTAGAACAAGGGCAGTTTTTAATTCCTCAAAGAACTGGGTTGCCACCTAAATGATATTAAGAACTAACCTCCATTCATCTATGCTAGAATGTCTTTCTTTCCCTCTGGGTAGCATTATTTTAAAAGGTAATTGCATAATAGTCACTCAAGAGTGGAAAGACAGTTCAGACAGAGAATTACTAGGATGCGTACTCAAATGATAGAGGGGAACATCAGGAGTTATATCAGTCTTACAATCCTTTGTTCTAGGTATCTTTTCCTCTTTTTCGGTAATGAATTTCAGTGAAAGTACTTTGGAAATTTGAAACCTTCAGGAGGCTTCATCATGCCAGTTAAAATAGGTATCCCATTCTATTTAACTGGAACCCTTGCCTTCAAGTGCATTTCTTAAGTGATCTTACTAATTGGAATGTTCCTCAAAATGACCATTGCATTCTTAAGTCCTAATTCCCCTGAGGACTGGCAGCAGGTTTGTAAGACCCTAGGTGCAAATGGAATTAACCCACGTTTCTGTCTGGCCTTATTTTGCCCACCTCCCTCTCCACCTAATGGTTAGCAAGCCAAGTTTTTTTTTTTTTTTTTTTCCTGCTTGATGAATAAGTTTATTATTGTCTTTATCTGAAAAATCTTCATAGAAAGTTGTGGTTTGGTTTATTAGCTCTCAGCAGCCTGCTCTTGAGCTCGAAGGAAGCTTGCCTTCTTCTGAGCTACCCAATCTTTCTTTTGGGCAAGAGACATTTTGGGACGATTCCACCTCTTCTTTTTAACTTCTTTCTTAGGCTTCTTCTCATAGACTGGGTTCTCTCGTATAGCAGCATGAGCTTTCTTATACATCTCCTCCATCATGTCTGGAGTTATGTTGTTCTTTATGTATTGAGAGAATTGTTTCTTATATGCATCTTCATCTTCTTCCATTAGGTAATGCATATAATCTGCAACATTCTGACCCATGATGTGCTTTCGATGTACTTCTGCATTGAATTCCTTGCTTTCTGAATCATAACCAGGGAATCGTTTGGTACTGTGAGGGATAGACAAGCCTCCATCCACTGCTTCCTTGAGGGCCCCCAAAACTTTATTTCCAGTAGTAGTTCTGGCAAGCCCTGCATCCAAATAGCAGGTGAAGGCACCAGGTTGACCATCAATGCTTTCCACATTGTATTCATCTCCAGTCACTTCCACTTGGCCTTCATAGATCTTGTCCATGCTAAACCTATTAAGGAGCCTGCGGGCCAGCAGCAGGCCGGTACAATATGCTGCAGCATAATTTTTCAGGCCAACTTTCACACCATACTTTGGGAGTTCATGAGCAGAAGCTGCACAAACTATCATATCTCCTTCTATGCGGGCATAAGCAATCTGACAGATGATATCTCTGTTGGTTACACAAACTATCATCCTGTATTTAGGTGTGTTGTACTTATTTTTATCTTGAATTACCAAGCTTAGTAATTCTTGGTAACTTGAAACAAGCTTAGTAAGATTTTGCTGTTTTTGCTAGTTATCTGCAATTTCTGGGACTATAGTTCTAAGACATAAACTATATAGGTGTGCTGGAAAGTGGTATGCTTGACTCTTGAGAATGTAAGCATCCCATTAGCTAAGCCTTTGGTTTTCTCAAAGCCAAACTAACACCTAGAACAGGTGTGCCTCAGGGTTGGAAATTGTGGGTGATTCACAGTGGAGCTCATTGCACAGAAGTTTTCTTGAGTTCAGTGGGTGACATAGTGTCATTCTAACCCATTCTGTGAGCAACATGTTCTGTTATGGGAGTCTTCTAAAGGTGGGAAGCCCCTTAACAGCCTTTACATGCTTAGCCTGTGCCCACTGATGTTTGAAGCTTTTTGGCCTCCAAGATCCCTGTTAGCAATAGCTTTTTTTTTTTTTTAAAGATTTTATTTATTTATTTGACAGAGTTCACAAGTAGGCAGAGAGGCAGGCAGAGAGAGAGAGAGAGAGAGAGAGAGAGACAGACAGAAGCAGGCTCCCCAACGAGCAGGGAGCCCGATGCAGGACTCGATCCCAGGACCCGGGGATCATGACCTGAGCCGAAGGCAGAGGCTTTAACCCACTGGGCCACCCAGGCGCCCCAGCAATAGCTTTTATCTACACAAAACAAGACAAACTTGCACCTTAATGTCTCTGCAGTAATCAAGAGATGTTACTGTGTCTGGGACACAAGAAGCCCTTTATGCACCACCAATTCCTATGGAACCTTATTGAGGTTTTCCACCTGGGGAATTGTGGTATGAAAGGCTAGGGCTTAGCTCTGGTGGATCCTTCTGCTGCCTCAGTTGGGCCCTGTGCAAAACTGCCAGCTCATTTTGGGTTTCTGGCCTGTCTGTCCTTTCAAGCTGACCTGCTCTGTGAAGGAAATACAACTAGTTTGGAAGCTCAAATTTAAGATAACAGTGGTGCTCACAACTGAGAGGAGTTTACCTGCAGCTCTCAGAAATAGCAGGAAAGTGGACTCAAAAGCTTCTTGAGTTCCATGCCCGTGTTTTTTGTCAATGAATGCTATTGGAGTTCACTTAGGATCCCATTACTGCTATTAAATCTGTTAAATAACAAACATTCAACCAAGTAAAATTTAAACATATAACTGGTTTTATTAAATGGCTCATGAATCAAGCAGCATCCCATCTAGTAAACAGAGGGAGACTTTGAGGAGCTGTACAAAATGGAAGGTTTTTCTAGGAAGGAGGGTAGGCCAAGAAAGTTACTAGCAAAATAAAAGGATTATTTAAGGCAAGATCACCTTCCCTAACAAGGAAGATCAGGGGATCTTATTTTGCATCCCACTCTTCCTTTGGAGATGAAGATGGCCTGTGTGGCAAGTCACCTCATTGATGCTGACCAGAAAATTCCTGACTGACCAGTTAAGACTGTGTTTCTGGTGGAGGTTGAATTAGGGGTTAAGTTCCAGTTTACTGAGTGGAACTGAATAAACTGTCATAAGATTTTGGGCCTGTGATTTTCTTTTTTTTTTGGTAGAGTCTTGAGGGTTTTCTATTTGTAGTATATATTTATTTATATATATAGTATATATAGTATATTATTTATAGTATCATGTCATCTGCAAATTGTTTTACTTCTTCCTTACCAATTTGGATGCTTTTCTTTTTCTTGTCTGATTGCTGTGGCTAGAACACCCAGTATTATACTGAATAAAACTGGAGAGAGTGGACATTTTTTTCTTGTTGATATTCTTGGGTAAAAGCTTTTAGTTTTTCACTATTAAGTATGATGTAAGCTATGGGTTTGTTATAATGGTCTTTATTATGTTTCCTCTATGCCTTCTTTGTTGACAGTTTTTATGAATGGATATTGAATTTTGTCAAATGCTTTTTCTGCGTCTATTGAGATGATCATATGCTTTTTATCTTTCATTTTCTTAATGTGGTATATCTTGTTAATTTCTTTGCAAATACTAAATCATTGGAATAAATTTCATTGGGTTGTGTTAAATGATCCTCTTAATGTATTTTTTGAATTTGCTAATATTTTGTTGAGGGCTTTTGTATCTATGTTCCTCAGAGGCACTGGTCTATAATTTTTTTTTTTTTGGTAGTGTCTTTGTCTGGTTTGGATATCAGGTTAATGCTGGCTTCCTAGACTGATTGGGAGCCTTTCTTCCTCTTGTATTTATTTGGAATAGCTTGAGAAGTGTATGTATTAACTTGTCTGTAAATGTTAAGTAGGATGGACCAATGATGTCATCTGGTCCTGCACTTTTGTTGGTGGGGAGATTTTTTTTCTTAACCGACTCAACTTGGTTACTAGTAATAAGTCTTTGTAGATAGTCTATTTCATCCTGATTCAGTCTTAGAAGTTTGTGTTTTTTTCACATCTCCTAGCTTATCCAGTTTGTTGGAAGATAATATTATTCATAATAGTCTCTTAAAATCTTTTGTATTTCTTTGGTGTTAGTTGTAACTTTTCTTTTACTGCTGATTTTATTTGAATTTCTTTTTATCTTGACTAGTCTAAGGTTTTGTCACTATTTTTAAAAATCGTTTCCAAGAATCTGCTCTTAGTTTCATTGATCTTTTCTATTATTTTTTTAGTTTTCTTTCTTTTATTTCTGTTCTGATCTAGTATTTCCTTGCTTCTACTAATGTAGGGCTGTTTTCTTTAGACATAGGCTATATACTTCCTTCTTAGAGCTGCTTTTGCTATAGCCCAAACATTTTAAACTGTAGTGTTTATAATTTCTCTCCAGATATTTTTTGCTTCCCTCTTTGATTTCTTGACATTTTGGATGTGTAGTAGGTAGTATATTATTTAGCCTCCATTTGTTTGTATTTTTTCCAGTTCTTAAAATTTCTAGTTTCTTACCATTATTTATCTGTTAATGTTAAGCTACAGATTTTTTACTCTTAAATAAACTTAATACTTCTGCAGTACTCACTAGTTATGTATTACATATAAGCACATTGTATACATACACACACACACACAAATTTATTCATGGATTTAATATTTGTATAGGATCTTTGTGCTGATGATCATAGGAAATATTTGGTTGTAATCTTTCTTGTAAAGTCTTTGTCAGGTTCTGGTCTCGTTTCAGCACCATTTTGGCTTCATAAAATAAATACTGTTTTGTCTATTTCCTGGGGGTACTGGTTTACAATTTGTATTATTTTCTCATCAGTGTTTGGAAGCATTTGCTTTCAGTTTTGTATTCCAATATTCTCAACCCCTGGTGACTGCTAATCCCATTGCTGTTTCTATGGCTTGCCCATTCTGGACATTTCACAGAAATAGAATCATATAATAGATGATCTTTTTGTGACAGCCTTCTTTAACTTACTGTAATGTTTTCAAGGTTCATCTATATTGTAGCATGTGGAATTCTTTCTGTCAAATAATTTTCAGTTGTATACGTGTATACTATATTTATCCATCCATCATTTGATGGACAATTCGGTTGTTGCCATTTTAGTATGAATAGCATTGCTATGAATACCCACATAAAAGATTTTGTGTAAATGTTTTGTACAAATTATGTAGCTAGGATTGAATGGCTGGATCATATGCTGTGTTTAACTTTTTGAGAAACCGTACAACCGTTTTTCTGAAGTGACTTCACCATTTCATATCCTTATCAACATGAAGATCCCAGTTTCTCTAATCTTTGCCAACTCTTGTCTTCTTTGATTTTTAAATATCTTAGTGGGTGTGACATGGTTATTTTGCGATTTTGATTTTGCTTAATGGCTATATGTTGAGCATCTTTTCATGTGTTTACTAGATGGACATTTATGTATCATCTTTGGAGATAAAGCTCTTCAAATCATTTGCCCACTGAAAACTACTTGTTTTTTACTTGAATTATGCATTCTTTATATATTCTAGATACAAATTCCCTGATACATATGGTTTCTCCCCATAGAATGGGGAGAAAATATTTCTGTTCTTCATAATGCCCTTTGACACGCAAAGGTTTTAGTTTTGGTGAAGTCCAATCTTGTTGTATTTGGTATTTTGAGAAACCATACTATGGGTTCAAGCTCATGAAGACTTACTCCTGTGTCTTCTAGGAATTTTATAGTTTTAGCTCTTACAATTGGACCTCTGATCATTTTAAGTTATGTTTTGCATATGGTGTGAGGTAGGAATACAAATTCATTCTTTTGTATGTGAATACATCTTTTTATCTTGTTTACTTTCTTTGGTTTATTTTGAGTTTGTTTTGAGATGAAAGCTTAGCTTTCCAATTTTCAAACCTTTATTTTAATAATATATTTAAAGCCATTCATTTCCCTCTAAGCATTGCTATAGTCACATCCATAATTTTTGCTGTTTTATTTTCATTCAGTAAAACATGTTCTAACTTCTGATTTCCCTTTGACTCTTGGGTTATTCAGAAATGTGCTGCTTAATTACCCAACTTTTGGGGGTTTCACTAGACTGCTTTATGGCCCAGCATATCATTGATCTTGGTAAGCATCTCACATACATGTGGAAGGAAAATGTATCCACAGCTTTATGTGTTCCATATCTGTCCCTTAGATGGAGCTAAGGTCCAGTCATGTGAGTAAAGATCCCTCCACTCTCTAAGCTGAGACTCTAGATTGAGAAGCAGATAAGCGCTCCCTACTGTGCTGTTTAAAGTCCACAGCCAAAGAATTTGTAAAACAATTGTTTTATGTCATGAAGTTTTTGGGATGGTTTGTTATATAATCGTAAAAAAGTAAACACTGTTTTGTAGGCTCAATGTTTATGAGAAAATCTATGCTTCTTCATAATCCTATGGAATTTGGGACCAGAGTTAGCACATTGTGTTTTATATACATTTGGAAGCAGCCAACATTAACAACAAAGACATTGTACAGCTGTAATTCTAGTAGCTTGTATCACACTCTTGAACATAATGTCACCAAAAATCATACATAAAATCTTGTTCCACTTTTTTCTTATGCTATAAACCTCCTTATACTGGAACCATTAACATTTATAAAAATAAAATTTAAATAAAACCCCAAATTCACAGAGCGAATACAAACATATTTAGCTAAATAATGAAGGTAAAATTTAGGTTTTTTTTTTTTTTTTTTTTTTTAAGATTTTATTTATTTGAGAGAGTAGAAGTGAGGGAGATGAAGCAGGCTCCGCTGAGCAAGAGCCCAATGTGGGGCTCGATTCCAGGAGCATGAGAACATGACCTGAGTTGAAGGCAGACGCTTAACCAACTGAGCCACACAGGTGTCCATGAAATTCAGTTCTTAAATTCCTAAGAGTACACTTGACAAATGCTTCTCAAGTGAAGGAAAGAAAGTAATTCTAGCTATTCACCTTTCAAACTGCTGGGCAACAAACTTACTGAAATAAAGTAAAATCTCTCTCTAAAATAAACAGGGTGGGCCTTTCTGTAACTTTGCCTCCTGAGCTTCTAGTGCTCCTGGCTGACAAGTAAGTTACAGAATTCTTTTGTCAGTGTACTGTTTGGTCTCCTTTTCAAGGTTGTAGAAGTCCATTAGGCATTTGTTCTATGATATAGTCTAAGGATTGGTGGGCAGAAACACCGTTAAGTATTAGCTTCTTTTGAGTCACTAATGTAAAAAATGCCAAGCTACAGTTAAAGAAAAAAAAAGTGTTTATTTAGCCATTCACCAGGATCATAATAAATAATGCAATATACTAATGTAATAACAGATGTTCTCATGCATTTATCACATAAATATACAAGAAAGCTGGCTTACAGGGCTGCTGGGACAAATTTGGAAAAGTGTATTTGGCAATACAGTGAGTTAACAGTGTTAAGACTATCAAACAGATTCTCTTACCTATCATTTTTTTGAAATACATCCTCTATATATCAGTGAATAAATGGTAATGTTCCCTTATAGTTTCTACTTTTTATAAACATGCCAGAGCTAAGCCAATTGGCAAAGAATCCAGGTTGATAATTTATCAGTATTCCTAATGGAAACCAGATTTTAGAGAAGAAACAACAAAGATTTAACTCTTGTGCATTTCAATGTGGAGGCTGATAGACTGCAAGCCAGAATCATTGAAACCATAAAATATGTCTGAATGAAATAAAAACCCAAAGTAGTTTATAAATAGTAACTTTGATACTCAATATACAAATGCTGTATAGTATTAGGATGTTTATAATTCAATAAATGACCAATTATCTGACTGTAAAAGTGATGAACTCTGATTAAAGCTTAGTTTTGCTAGTAAATTTCACACAAAGACTTAAAATAGGGTAACCTTTAACATAAAGCTTTAAAACAAATAATTTAAACATATCTTAAACACTGAAAATGTGTTTTTAGTTGTTATTTACAGTTAATCAATGATACCAGTGTATAGCTTCATGTAGCCAACTGCCAGTCTTGCATCCCTCTTTCAACATCTGCTATTACAATCTTCCTTATAAATAGGCAAATTAGTTTAGTGAAGGAGAGCGATCTGTGGTCCACAGTAATTCAATGTATGGCCATTTGGTTTGGAGACAGCGTTTAATGGGAGTGTCATCTGTTTGTAGCATAGGATCTTCAAAACCCATAACAACTGCGGTCCCTTCAACATACATTACCTGTTGAACAAAGAAAGCCACAGAGGTCAGTCTTCAGAAGGACAGAAAACTTTGCATGGGCTAGCAAATAAGGCCTTCCATATATATATATATATATATATATTTTATATTTATTCAGGCCTTGCATATTATTTCATATGGAACTTTAATTTTATTTTGATAGATATTATGAGCAAGAATATTTGCTTACTAGTTAATGTAAAAATGTATTTGGAAACAAGCTGGTGATACACATTTTAACTCATAGCTTGGCAGTTCATTTTTAGATATTAAGATCATGACTTCAAAAACATGTGAATCCTAAAATACATGCAGGTTGTTTCTGATAAAGAAAAAATACCATCCTTTAAATAACATATATCGGTTGGAAGAAATGTTTATTTATATAACATATAGTTCTTACTGCTTTAATATGGAGGCACTGGAATGGTCATGCTGTCTCATGAGATTAGAAGCTATAATAGAAAAAGAGCTATATATTCAGAGGAGGAGTTCACCTTTTAAAATTTGAAGGGGTTAAAATTTCCACAGATAGGAGCAAACTGGATGTTTGTCAATGAAATCTGCTTTTGTAATTATAAAATGCTATTCATGAGTGTATTCCGTATTACATGAAAAACCATGGGAAAAAAATTAAGGCGGCTGTCAGGGCAGAAACAAAAATCAAACAGTAGAAAAAGTCTGGTAGGTAAAACTAGCCAGGTAGTTTATATACAGTGGTGATGATCATATAAAATATACATGGGCAGATGGATACTAGAAACAAGTTTTATTCTGATTTAATTGCAAAAAACTTTTAGGACTGTCTGTGAAATAATATACTAATATCCTAACTCATTAAAAGAGCTTACTGTGTATATTAAACGAGTCAGTCATTAATCTCTTTTTGTAGGAAGGGAAATTCCAAATGTATAATTTAAAAGGAATAGATACAGACTGTCTTCTTCCAAAGTATATGTATTTTTATATATTCAGTGTTTGGTACACATGATTGTTCTAATTATGTTCTTCCAATATAAAAGCTCTAATCTATCTGAGCAGCCTAAAGAAATAACTTTATTAGTTTTAACTGGGAGTTTCCATAAAAACACATTTGCAATTTTTATTTGCATTAATATATTACTCTCTATGATGAAATCAATTTAATACAATGAGACTACAACTCACATTTTTCAACTCTCCACAGTACAACCTTTTCTGAAAAATGGTCCACAAAGCATTTAACTCAAGTTATTATAATTATCAGATAAAACAGGACCTATTTTATGGGCAAAATCTGATCTAGTAATATCGATACAGCCGAGAGTAACAAAATGTATGTAAATGTAGCTGTTTTGTCACAGTGAAACTATTGTTCCAAAACACTAATGAAGATCTCAATGACTAACATATACTGATCAAATCAAAATACAACCAGTTCTGAAATATGCTGTAGCAGTAAAGAGAGTAAAAGACTCTTGGACAATTTTATGGGAATCAAACCTTGTTACAGACTCATATTTACCAAATTAAGGCGAAGACAAATTACTCTGAATGCTCATACCTTCTCATTATAATTTGACTGCTTCAATCCATTGTAGTGATAGACAGTAAAAGACTCTGGACCACTGGAGCCCTATTATAAATAAAATACTATTAAAACTTTAAAGTTTACTTTTATACTTCGAAAGGAAAATGTAGTTAAAAGGAAAATTCAAGTTTCTTAAATCCATATACTTTGATGGGGGAATCATTTGCTGAAACAAGAAACTTAAGACCTTATCTACTAAAAAACATAAAAACTTAACTAGTGGCTTCTGGGGAAGATGCTGTAAAATGGGGAAGTACTGATATTTATTATAAGCTCTTCCGGTTTATTTTTTTTTTTTTAAAGGACAAGGTTCTAAAAAACAAAAATATTTCCTAAAATCTTACCTTTTTCTGGTTGTAAATAATTTGTTCCTCTCAATAAATACGTAAGAGCAGTAATGTCACTCTTCGTCAGCTTGCAGACATCTATGTACCAGTGTTTTCCACTGGCTTACAAAGGAAAGGGGTTTCCACCCACCCTCTCCCATCTAAATATTGTCAACTTCTAAACAGTGAAAAGAGCCTGGTGGGAAATGAAGATGCGAATTACACTCAGAGCCTTTAATAATAACCAATAAAGAAGTGAAATCCTATAAATTCCCATTTTACTAAACTTACAGGAAATCTGATCATGTTAGCCTTACTGCCTTAACCTTCGCTAAAGATCAAGTCCAATTCTCTTAACCTCTTATTCAAGGCCATCAATGGTCTGGCCCCACCTAAGGTACCTGGCTCCAGTGATCTCCCTCAGGGCCTAGGGCCTCGTGTCCTTTGCCTTAACTGACTGATATAAGGATATGCATGGGACAAAAGCTGGTCCTCATCCGCATTAGAATTTGTTCCATTTTGTAACTCAGAGAAGAGAGCAGCTGGCAACAGTGGCTCGATTTTCTAGAGAATCCACGGGAGAGGGACAGCCCGCCCCAGTCCTCCCTGCTTCAGTTCCTGACTGCCTGTAAGCGGTTCCTCACAGTTCTTACCTTTCCTTCCCACTTGTGTCAACTCAGGCTGTGATTTGCAACCAAGAATCCTAAAATACAGAACCAGTCTAGCTTTTATGCCATTTCTCCAACTACTCAGTTGTCTGACTTTTCTGTTGTAGACAAACGTAATAGTCATTTTCCCATGAAAAGACTCTGTTGGCTATTTTGAATTCTTGAAAATTGAGAAAAGAGATCTAATAAATCGGGATGCTTGGATGGCTCAGTCAGTTAAGTATCTGCTTTCGGCTCAGGTCCTGGTCCCGGGGTCCTGAGGAGGAGCCTTGCATCGGGCTTGCTGCTCGGCGGGGAGTCTGCTTCTCCCTCTGTCCCTTCCCCCTACATGCTCTCTCTCCTCAAATAAATAAAATCTTAAAAAAAAAAAAAAGATCTAATAAATCTAAGCTTATAACTCTTGTATCTTACTCAAAATACTTTCCAAAAAATAGAAAAATAAAAAATGTGATCATTTTCTTAATTGCATACATGAGTCGATGGAATTAATTACTTAGATAATTTGGCTGTTTATTTTCAGAGTTAATGTACTTTAACTTAGAAAGTAAATATTTCACTGGAATAGATACACAATTTATATTTAGTTCCACTCATGAACAACTGGCAGAAAATGCAAAATATCAACAGAAGGTAATTGTAACGCAGTGGCGCAGTACCTATCCCAGGGCTGCTCCATTAGCCCCTGTCTAGCTGTGTGACCTCAAGCGATTGTTTTACATTTTCTAATCCTCAATTTCCTTATTGCCAAAATGGAGGGGAAATAGTACCTAATTTATAAGGGACACAGTACCTGGGCCATAGTTATGAGCTTTAAAAAAATGGAAGTTGCTTCTGCTATTCTTATTGTAAATAAATTGCCTTGAAATGCTTCTGGATTCCTCCGCAGCCCCCCAACCTCCCTCCCTCTCCACTCTGCCTCTCCTTTAGGCAAAGAAGTTGCTCTTCCCTCACACCTACTTTAAAGGTTTGTAGAGATCACTGAAGTTAGATAAATATTTTCCTGGCTGCCCTTCTGACCCATTTTGCAACTTTACTTGATTAAAGGTTTACGGACTTTCACAAAATTGGTCAGGTACAAAGCAGTATAAAGAGGTCTCAGTGGTGTGGGCCATGGTCAGAAGGGATGCGCCCCAGAAAGTTCAGAAGCAGGTGAGCGGGCGGGAATGTACCCAGTCTTTCTCTGAAGCAGCAAGTCTGGCACCATGAGAATCCCCTGGAGGAGGGACCTGAGAAATTGCATTTCTAACAAGCTTTTGGAGATTACATTTTGAAAGACCAGGGGACTAAAATTCTCTTTAATTATCTCAAGGAATAATACAAGTAAAAATTTAATTTCTTGAAGTAGTAAGTTCTTAGAATATTTATAAGTACTATCATGTAATGAATCACATCTGAGATGCAGATTTTCAAGAGCTGGTAACTATCCCACTTGGTTTATACTTCCCAAGCACTTTTCAAAATCTGCCCCCAAATTTAGTGCAATAATTTTAAATTTAATGTTATAAAGTTAATGCTATAATTTACTAAACATTTATTAAGATATCTAAGTGAGAGAGGATATCACAATCCAATAGTCATTTTAATAATGTCAGAAAAAAAAGTTTTTCGTAAAGTATTTACCAAAATTTAAAGATATCTAGCTATTCTGTTATATACTTACTTTGAATTTCACCTCACTTTCTTTACTCACATTAACCATAACAGATCTAGATTTAGAAAATAGGGGTTCTCTTTTAATTACCAAGACTGAATGTCAGTAATGTCTACTCTGTTAAAGATAATTTAAACCTAAAACATAAAATTAACAACTCTATCTTGACCTTTTCCCTCCATGACTTCAAGCTTGGCAGTACATCTCCTTTATAAGAGAGGTGAAATAGAAACTGGCATTTCTACTGAAACACAGATCTTTAACTTAAACCATTATAGTATCTGATGAAATGATCCCACTATGCCTGGCCTAAATTTGGCATCTGGTTTAGCAGTAACATCCTTCACGGAGCTAGGAAACACGAAGAAAAGACAGGCATGGGCTACAGAACTGGCTTTGTCAACGATGTAGTGGTGACTCAGGAGTATGGAGACTAGCGCCTGTCGAAGCCCAGTGGAAGACATGTCCTAACATGAAACAGTACAGCTCCACTCCAAGGTTCTACTTTCACTCAACTAAAATTCTCCTGCAACTTAGGTGTTTCTCCTGCACACAGACTCCTTTACCTTCTCTATTTATTTAAATGTATTTTAAAAGTTCCGAAAAGGTAAGTACCATTTATGAGTAAGAATGACCTGAGAGCAGGAAAACAGGGTGCAGGAGGGTAGAGAGGGTCTTTCTCTTCTTACTGCGCGCACTTCTCATTGTTACAGCTCCTTTAAAATCCAGTACCCTAGCTGTATGTGCCGGTGCGTGCGCGCTCTTCCACTTCCTCCCCAGAAATTCTGCATTACTGTACTGGAACACTACATTCCCCTTTATCCTCTCTGTATGGGAAAGTATTTACATCGTAACAGCACTTTCTTCGTCTTCTAGCTGCATGTTATACCATTTTACATGAGTAGAAAAGAAATGCTGAAACAATCATGAAATGCTCATCCCAGGAGAACAAAACATATAGTATGTCTTCAATTATGTTACCTGATCGGGAAAAAATTCTTGAAGGAATGGACCCAATAAGATGATTCCTAATCCTTCCGGATCTAGTTTATTCTTCATGAGACTGATACTACGGGGAGGGAAAAAAAAAAGAAAAACAGTGGATACCAAAGGAGAAAAAGCTTATTTTCCTTCTTTCATAGAGATTAAATTAGTAGTACTATAACACATCTCACTGCCAAAAATCTTAAGAGCTGTTCTTTTTAGACCGTTAGTGACAAATACACAGGAATGACATCTAATTTGCCAAAACTTGGTTATTTTTAAACCAGAGTACTCTGTTACTATTTAGAATTTAAATGATGATGATGACTTTGAAACATTGCCCCTTATTAGGTAAAGAAATTTCAAAAGCTTGGGTTGTAAACGCAGGCTTATAACCTCCCAAAGGCAATTCTCTTTGCTTCATAGGTATGTCTGAATTTAACAATCATATGAGCCACTGAACTTAAAAAAAAAAAAAAATGTTTAAGCTCAAAGAGAAAAAGAAACCATGTCAAAGGCACATCAGATAATCAAAAACATCTCCCAAAAGGCTTACTTTCAAGAACCAAATGCAAAGGAAGCTAAAATTGCGACAATGTAACTGAAGGGTATAGGGTGAAGAGGCACAGAATGCTGAAGCACAGCGAGTGACCGCAAGAGGCGCGGACTGCGCAGACTGCGTTGTTCCAGGAACAGCCTACCGGGAACACGCTTTGCTTGCCATGTAGGTGGAGCCAAGGCTGGTGAAAGGGGTTACATGGAACTGGGAAGGCAGAGTTGTAAAAATGAAAATGGTCTTTGCAGAAAATTTTCATTTTCTATGTTCTACTCCCAGATCTTTTTTTTTTTTTTTTAAGATTTTATTTATTTGACAGGCAGAGATCACAAGTAGGCAGAGAGGCAGGCAGATAGAGAGAGGTGGAATTAGGCTCCCTGCTGAGCAGAGAGCCCAATGTGGGGCTCGATCCCAGAACCCTGGGATTATGAGCCAAAGGCAGAGAGGCTTTAACCAACTGAGCCACACCAGGCGCCCCTCTCTCCCAGATCTTAAATGACAGGTTAAATATACCTTGTTACATAATGCAAAGGATATGACGGTAGAGCGGGTCTGAGTAAGACTGGGCATGTTAGGTTAGATTAGGGCATGAAACAAATGAAGGCAAGGTCATATTTAATGTATTTTAATTCATTAATCTTAATGCGGTGCTATTTGTTTATAGGCCATCACATATTATAAATGTGAGTAGGCCAAAATACAGTCCAATTTGTCAGCTACCTCTAGGAAAAACAATCTAACTCAAGTGCACTAACTTTATAATTGAAGGTATGTTATGTATCCTGATGAATAAAGGAAAATTAAACAGACGACAGCCACATACGTAAGAATTTGGGGAAAAAAAAACACAACATTTTTTTTCTCCTTTCCCTCTTAAGAACTGTCAACAATCAAAACTGCTTGAGTTCAATTCTCTTTTGCAAACTACAGTGATATAAACAAGATGGTTTCTATTTGGAAATCCATTTAGAAGAAATAACGATTTGCGATTTTACAAAATACATAATTACAATTATACCATTTATTGGACAAGTTCATTTTTCTGAATTGAGTTCCTCCTCTTTAAGTTAGAAATGATTATGTCTATTAAGAATGAATAATATCAGAGCTCTAGTAATAGATAAATTAATTCAGATGTGAGCCATTTGAAAATGTGTTTCATACTCTCAAACAAAATGTAGCAAGCTATTTAAAAACAGTTTTAAATATCAAGTTCTAAAAACTGTGTGTTCTTAAATGTTTGATGGTGCTTTTGCTGAATCTTTTCCTTTGTTTTGTAAGCTCTAATTTGTTCATTGTCAGATAACTTTGAGACTGAAAATTAAAAACTACCGAAGGAAAAGTTAGTATAGATCATAGTGATCTCTGTATTTTCATATTTGAGCAACAGATATATCCCCTTAAGAGATTCTCATCGATATCAAAAAGCACACATTTATGAAAAGTTAGAGATGTATCAATTTACAAAGTATAAAAAGAGGACATTTAGCAATACTGAAAACTATATTCTGTAACATACTGGGGTTGCTTACAAAAAGGTTTTAGATCAGTCAATTTAATGATATACAATGTGCAATGTCTTCGATCAAATGTCTTTAAGACCAAGTCCGAAGCTTGCCGGTCCTTTAAGTGAGATGACTAGCAATATGGACATCATAGATATCTGTCATTACTTTCAGATATGCACAGAATTTTTAAAAATGGAGAAGGTTTTATAGTGAGAAAAAACAATAGGAAAAGTGTGGGGAAAAGGTCATTTTAAGTACGTTGAATCTGCTATAAATACTGCTTTCTCCTTACATCTTTGCTTTATATAAAGAACTAAGCTTCCTATACTCAGGTTTAGATTTTTAAAAAAGGCAAAACTGTGTCATGTTTTAAATGTGATAGACTCTTTCTGAGTGCATTAAATAATACTTCCTGTTTCGCTTACTATTCAGGATCGGAAACAAGGTCCAATGCTTTCATCACATCTTCTAGAAGTGAATCAGGTATGAATCCATTATCTGGGGGAGAAAAATAGCATTAGCATCTTCAGTAAGAGTTTGCTTTAAGAAATGCTAGGAGAAAAATCATGTGAGAGGCAACTGTGCCTATTATTAGATACTCTCTTCTTTGACTTTTCTGGGCACAGAGACAATGATTTATTTTTCTAATAAAAAAATCCCACATGACTTGTACCTGAGAATTCTCAGGAAACTTAAAAGTGAAATTACTCCTTAAAGAAGGTTATAAATGTCAAAGATAAAAGTATTTTTCTATTTAAAGTTATCGTAATTATTTAGTAATTAGGTATGTCTTTGAATAACAATGTGAACCTTTAAATTCCCTTTAAGAAAGCCAATTAAAATAAGTCTTTACCACCAAATTTCTTTAGTTACAATGTCAGTTATAATGTCATTCTTTTTGAAAGAATGTTAATGATATGCTGCTCTAAGACCAAGAGCTATCCCTATAACAGACTTCATTTAAGTAAAAGCCATAGACTTAAAGGGAAAAATTCAAAAGTTGAGAATTCAGGACAGAAACAAACTGTTGATGAAGATGAGTTTATGGAAAATATTCCTTTTCTTGGGCTTGCTGAGGAAATAGCATTGGGAAAGGGCCCAAACTCGGATGATGCAATAGCACATGACACACAAAGGCGTGTAGGGGCACTTGAAATCACAGTTTTAACAAGCAAGTTCATTCCCTTAAATGTGCAGTGTCTGAGTTTCTCTACCCATTTACTCATTCCTGGGGACTATTTCAGCTTTAAATCAACTTTTCCACACAATATCCTTTTTGGGAATTAGATATTTAAAAAACAAAGTCTTGTCATGTAGAACAAGATGTACAAAAGGCCCACTTCTATCTTACTCCAGAATACAGTGCAGTGGTTCTTTCGGGATGTGGCATATACTCTTTCAGAAAGGGAAGAAAGAAGTTAAGATTTTATAGTCTGAAACCTCTTAAGCAGATGCTTAGCCATTTGAAGAAAAATTGGCCTTGACTAAAAAACAAAGAATCATTTAGGATATATAGATATAGATACCTATAACTGTATCTATTTTTAAAGAAGATTTTATTTATTTATTTGACAGAGAGAGCACACACAAGCAGGGAGAGCAGCAGAGGAAAAAGCAGGCTCCCTGCCGAGCAGGGAGCCCAGTGCAGAACTTGATCCCAGGACCCCAAGATTATGCCCTGAGCCGAAGGTAGACACTTAACTGAGTCACCCGGGGCCCCCTTTATTTAGGATAAGTAAAAATGTATAATTTTTAGAAGGGAAGGTTTAATTCCCAGATTTCAAGTTACCAGTAATCTGAGGTATAGAGAGTAAAGAACTTGTTTGAAGGTAAGTGTGAAAATACTCAAGCTTTGTAAGCTTAAATTTGATCAGTTTAAAAGGTAGAAAACTCATTTGTTTAGCTAAGTCACAGCTAAAACCTTAGCATTCAAAATGTAAAACAGGCTTTACTTGGCCCCTAGTTGAAAGGGACAATTCTCTCCATAGGTTTCCTTATTTTGGGGGCTATGTGTATATCCACCTGATAAACAGTCTGTATTACAATGTTCCTCAGGAACCCTGAATGGTGGGCAGTCTTACCACTTCTTAACATAATAGAGACTAAACCACGAGCTAACTGGCCCTATAAAGTAGGCAAACAAAAACTGGGACAACAAACAACCTTCTTCACTCAAACACGATTAACCTCAAGCATACATAGTCCAGCATATTTTTAAGATACCTGTGAGTATCTTAATCACACACATTCTTGAGAACAACAGTAACTACCAGCCCAGTGATTCTACATTTAGGGCAAACGGTATTTTAAAGCTAGACTGTAGTGTAATTTTCATAATACACTGAAGACTTTTACTATACCCCCGATTAGAAGAGGTGATTTGGACAATTGCTTACCTTTTTAAAACCTTTATTTTGATATTACTTTATTCTTGAATTCATACCAAATAAAGTATCAGGCAAAATCTTTAGAAAAAGAAATGCTTAAGTCTGAAAGCAGATGACGCTTAGGACATCTAGTATTTAGGCACCAATTCCCTGAGAGATGATGGAAGTAGATGCTGCAATGATAAGCCCTTGGTACCAACAACAGAGGAAATACCGGCAAGGAGCATTTGCTGACCGTCACACCGGACCACAGCAGCGCTCTAGACCTTGAACGCATGGGTAACCGGAGGCGGCGAGAGGACAAGAGTGGACCAGCTGTGATCTTAAGCAGGTAACATGTAAGTGTTCTGGTATGGTTAAGTTGTGCTTAAAACACTTGAAAAGGGAAAAAGCTGTGTCTTTAGAAGAAAAAGAAGCTTTAACTTAACAGACTGTAAAAAGTGTCAAGTGGCTGAGAGGAGGAATAACTCCGTGTAAAGAAGCACTGGTGAAGGAGAGCGCAAGTGACAGTTAAGGGAGTCGTTTCCCGAGAAGCTTCACCATTTGCACCAAATCCTGATTTCTGTTCTGAAAGACAAGGGAAGAAAAGGGAAAGCCTGGCAAGTCTGGTCACCAGTCAAACTGTGCTGCAGGAGGAAAGCAAAGCCCAGAATTAGCAGAGAAAGCAGGAGACAACTTGTGAGAAGATGGAGGGCGGGGGGGGGGGGGAGCGGGGACACGGCCGCACTTAGGACTGTAACGTTTTAAAACCGCTGTAGGTGTGAGAGAGTCAAGTTTTTTTGGGAATACAAAATAAAACTGAGATCTAAAAGTAAATTAATGCCAGTTTTAGTCAAATAATAATTTTTCTTTCACTAAACGATGTATTATACTTTACCTAACCTTATTATTAAAAATTTAATAACACATAGCTGCAATGTAATATAACCAGTAGAAAAAAGTATGCAACCTTTCTTTGTTCCCAGGCAAGGGAACGAAGAGGGTAACCCCCTATTTTTTCCATATCTTTGTCAACACTTATTTCTTGCATTTTTGATACCAGATAATTCTGACTGATGTGAGGTGACATCTCATCATGATTTTAGGACACCATCATGAAGTTAAGACCTTGTCATGTTTCAGCGTTCCTTGGCCTCTTTGCCTTCGTATTACTACTGGTTTGCTCGTCTGGCTCCCCAGTAGATGGGAGCGCCTGAGGAGGAAGGGCTGCCTGACACATGGCTGCCCAACAAGCAGTGTCATGTCTGACCGTTCAAGCTAGCCTGAACTTCAAGTTTCAACAAGGTTCTGGCACCATAGTTCAACCAAAAACACTGTGTAAGCACTTGAAAAATCAGAAAGAAAGGAGTAGTTAATTTACGGGTTGGCCTCAAAACCCCCTCCCCTGTATTATGTGATAGAAAAGCTACAAAACCAGGGAGGAGTCAAGATGGCGGAGAAGTAGCAGGCTGAGACTACTTCAGCTGGCCGGAGATCAGCTAGATAGCTTATCTAAAGATTGCAAACACCTGAAAATCCATCGGCAGATCGAAGAGAAGAAGAACAGCAATTCTGGAAACAGAAAAACAACCACTTTCTGAAAGGTAGGACGGGCGGAGAGGTGAATCCAAAGCGACGGGAAGATAGACCCCAGGGGGAGGGGCCGGCTCCCGGCAAGTGGCGGAGCAACCGCGTACAAAATCAGGACTTTTAAAAGTCTGTTCCGCTGAGGGACATCGCTCCAGAGGCTAAACCGGGGCGAAGCCCACGCGGAGTCAGCGTGGCCTCAGGTCCCACAGGGTCACAGAAGGATCGGGGGTGTCTGAGTGTCGCAGAGCTTGTGGGTATTGGAACAGGAAAGCCGGCTACAGAGACAGAGCCGACAGTAAGCTCACAGCTCGGTGTTACCTTGAACCGGTCGCAGGCTCGGTGAGCTCGGAGCGCGGCCGGAGGACAGGCAGGCAAGAGTAACTGGGCGCTGTTCTCTGAGGCTGCACTGAGGAGTGGGGCCCTGGGCTCTCGGCTCCTCCGGGCTGGAGACCAGGAGGCCGCCATTTGTATTCCCGACCTCCGGAACTTTACGGAAAGCGCTCAGGGAACAAAAGCTCCTGAAAGCAAACCCAAGCGGATTACTCACCCCGGCCCCAGGTAAGGGCGGTGCAATTCCGCCTGGGGCAAAGACACTTGAGAATCACTACAACAGGCCCCTCCCCCAGAAGATCAACAAGAAATCCAGCCGAGACCAAGTTCACCTACCAAGGAGTGCGGTTTCAATACCAAGGACAGCAGCAGAATTCCAGAGGAGGAGAAAGCCAAGCACGGAACTCATGGCTTTTTCCCTGTGATTTTTTTTTAGTCTTGCAGTTAATTTAATTTTTCTCTTTTTCATTTTTTGTTTTTTTCTTCTCGCCTTTGGGTAATTTTTTTTTTAACTGTTACCTTTTTCTTTTTTAACGATTTTTTACTAGTTTATCTAATATATATATTTTTTCTTTTTTACATTTTTCTTAGGTGTTTTCTTTTTTTTTTAAATTCTTTTCTTTTCTTTTTTTTTTTTTTCTTTTTTCTTTATTTTTTTCTTTCTTCCATTTTGAACCTCTTTTTATCCCCTTTCTCCCCCATCACGATTTTGGATCTCTTCTAATTTGGTTAAAGCATTTTTTCCTGGGGTTGTTGCCACCCTTTTAGTATTTTACTTGCCCCTTCATATACTCCTATCTGGACAAAATGACAAGACGGAAAAATTCAACACAAAAAAAAGAACAAGAGGCAGTACCGAAGGCTAGGGACCTAATCAATACAGACATTGGTAATATGTCAGATCTAGAGTTCAGAATGACAATTCTCAAGGTTCTAGCCGGGCTCGAAAAAGGCATGGAAGATATTAGAGAAACCCTCTCGAGAGATATAAAAGCCCTTTCTGGAGAAATAAAAGAACTAAAATCTAACCAAGTTGAAATCAAAAAAGCTATTAATGAGGTGCAATCAAAAATGGAGGCTCTCACTGCTAGGATAAATGAGGCAGAAGAAAGAATTAGTGATATAGAAGACCAAATGACAGAGCATAAAGAAGCTGAGCAAAAGAGGGACAAACAGCTACTGGACCACGAGGGGAGAATTCGAGAGATAAGTGACACCATAAGACGAAACAACATTAGAATAATTGGGATTCCAGAAGAAGAAGAAAGAGAGAGGGGAGCAGAAGGTATACTGGAGAGAATTATTGGGGAGAATTTCCCCAATATGGCAAAGGGAACGAGCATCAAAATTCAGGAGGTTCAGAGAACGCCCCTCAAAATCAATAAGAATAGGCCCACACCCCGTCACCTAATAGTAAAATTTACAAGTCTCAGTGACAAAGAGAAAATCCTGAAAGCAGCCAGGGAAAAGAAGTCTGTAACATACAATGGTAAAAATATTATATTGGCAGCTGACTTATCCACAAAGACCTGGCAGGCCAGAAAGAGCTGGCATGATATTTTCAGAGCACTGAACGAGAAAAACATGCAGCCCAGAATACTATATCCAGCTAGGCTATCATTGAAAATAGAAGGAGAGATTAAAAGCGTCCAGGACAAACAAAAACTGAAAGAATTTGCAAATACCAAACCAGCTCTACAGGAAATATTGAAAGGGGTCCTCTAAGCAAAGAGAGAGCCTACAAGTGGTAGATCAGAAAGGAACAGAGACCATATACGGTAACAGTCACCTTACAGGCAATACAATGGCACTAAATTCATATCTCTCAATAGTTACCCTGAATGTTAATGGGCTAAATGCCCCTGTCAAAAGACACAGGGTATCAGAATGGATAAAAAAACACAACCCACCTGTATGTTGCCTCCAG
Source organism: Mustela erminea (assembly GCF_009829155.1). Classification (NCBI taxonomy): domain Eukaryota; kingdom Metazoa; phylum Chordata; class Mammalia; order Carnivora; family Mustelidae; genus Mustela; species Mustela erminea. The sequence continues at coordinate 119,954,353 of NC_045619.1, forward strand.
GAAACTCATTTTAAGCCCGAAGACACCTCCAGATTTAAAGTGAGGGGGTGGAAAAGAATTTACCATGCTAATGGACATCAGAAGAAAGCAGGAGTGGCAATCCTTATATCAGATCAATTAGATTTTAAGCCAAAGACTATAATAAGAGATGAGGAAGGACACTATATCATACTCAAAGGGTCTGTCCAACAAGAAGATCTAACAATTTTAAATATCTATGCCCCCAACGTGGGAGCAGCCAACTATATAAACCAATTAATAACAAAATCAAAGAAACACATCAACAATAATACAATAATAGTAGGGGACTTTAACACTCCCCTCACTGAAACGGACAGATCATCCAAGCAAAAGATCAGCAAGGAAATAAAGGCCTTAAACGACACACTGGACCAGATGGACATCACAGATATATTCAGAACATTTCATCCCAAAGCAACAGAATACACATTCTTCTCTAGTGCACATGGAACATTCTCCAGAATAGATCACATCCTCGGTCCTAAATCAGGACTCAACCGGTATCAAAAGAATGGGATCATTCCCTGCATATTTTCAGACCACAATGCTCTAAAGCTAGAACTCAACCACAAAAGGAAGTTTGGAAAGAACCCAAATACATGGAGACTAAACAGCATCCTTCTAAAGAATGAATGGGTCAACCGGGAAATTAAAGAAGAATTGAAAAAAAATCATGGAAACAAATGATAATGAAAATACAACGGTTCCAAATCTGTGGGACACAACAAAGGCAGTCCTGAGAGGAAAATATATAACGGTACAAACCTTTCTCAAGAAACAAGAAAGGTCTCAGGTACACAACCTAACCCTACACCTAAAGGAGCTGGAGAAAGAACAAGAAAGAAACCCTAAGCCCAGCAGGAGAAGAGAAATCATAAAGATCAGAACAGAAATCAATGAAATAGAAACCAAAAAAACAATAGAACAAATCAACGAAACTAGGAGCTGGTTCTTTGAAAGAATTAATAAAATTGATAAACCCCTGGCCCGACTTATCAAAAAGAAAAGAGAAAGGACCCAAATAAATAAAATCATGAATGAAAGAGGAGAGATCACAACTAACACCAAAGAAATACAAACTATTATAAGAACATACTATGAGCAACTCTACACCAACAAATTTGACAATCTGGAAGAAATGGATGCATTCCTAGAAACATATAAACTACCACAACTGAACCAGGAAGAAGTAGAAAGCCTGAACAGACCCATAACCAGTAAGGAGATTGAAACAGTCATTAAAAATCTCCAAACAAACAAAAGCCCAGGGCCAGACGGCTTCCCGGGGGAATTCTACCAAACATTTAAAGAAGAACTAATTCCTATTCTCCTGAAACTGTTCCAAAAAATAGAAATGGAAGGAAAACTTCCAAACTCATTTTATGAGGCCAGCATCACCTTGATCCCAAAACCAGACAAGGATCCCATCAAAAAGAGAGCTATAGACCAATATCCTTGATGAACACAGATGCGAAAATACTCAACAATAGGATTCAACAGTACATTAAAAGGATTCAACAGTACATTAAAAGGATTATTCACCACGACCAAGTGGGATTTATTCCAGGGCTGCAAGGTTGGTTCAACATTTGCAAATCAGTCAATGTGATACAACACATCAATAAAAGAAAGAACAAGAACCATATGATACTCTCAATAGATGCTGAAAAAGCATTTGACAAAGTACAGCATCCCTTCCTGATCAAAACTCTTCAAAATGTAGGGATAGAGGGCACATACCTCAATATCATCAAAGCCATCTATGAAAAACCCACTGCAAATATCATTCTCAATGGAGAAAAACTGAAAGCCTTTCTGCTAAGTTCAGGAACACGGCAGGGATGTCCATTATCACCACTGCTATTCAACATAGTACTAGAGGTCCTCGCCTCAGCAATCAGACAACAAAAGGAAATTAAAGGCATCCAAATCGGCAAAGAAGAAGTCAAATTATCACTCTTTGCAGATGATATGATACTATATGTGGAAAACCCAAAAGACTCCACTCCAAAACTGCTAGAACTTATACAGGAATTCAGTAAAGTGTCAGGATATAAAATCAATGCACAGAAATCAGTTGCATTTCTCTACACCAACAGCAAGACAGAAGAAAGAGAAATTAAGGAGTCAATCCCATTTACATTGCACCCAAAACCATAAGATACCTAGGAATAAACCTAACCAAAGAGGCACAGAATCTATACTCAGAAAACTATAAAGTACTCATGAAAGAAATTGAGGAAGACACAAAGAAATGGAAAAATGTTCCATGCTCCTGGATTGGAAGAATAAATATTGTGAAAATGTCTATGCTACCTAAAGCAATCTACACATTTAATGCAATTCCTATCAAAGTACCATCCATCTTTTTCAAAGAAATGGAACAAATAATTCTAAAATTTATATGGAACCAGAAAAGACCTCGAATAGCCAAAGGGATATTGAAAAAGAAAGCCAACGTTGGTGGCATCACAATTCCGGACTTCAAGCTCTATTACAAAGCTGTCATCATCAAGACAGCATGGTACTGGCACAAAAACAGACACATAGATCAATGGAACAGAATAGAGAGCCCAGAAATAGACCCTCAACTCTACAGTCAACTAATCTTCGACAAAGCAGGAAAGAATGTCCAATGGAAAAAAGACAGCCTCTTCAATAAATGGTGCTGGGAAAATTGGACAGCCACATGCAGAAAAATGAAATTGGACCATTTCCTTACACCACACACAAAAATAGACTCAAAATGGATGAAGGACCTCAATGTGCGAAAGGAATCCATCAAAATCCTTGAGGAGAACACAGGCAGCAACCTCTTCGACCTCAGCCGCAGCAACATCTTCCTAGGAACAACGCCAAAGGCAAGGGAAGCAAGGGCAAAAATGAACTATTGGGATTTCATCAAGATCAAAAGCTTTTGCACAGCAAAGGAAACAGTTAACAAAATCAAGACAACTGACAGAATGGGAGAAGATATTTGCAAACGACATATCAGATAAAGGACTCGTGTCCAGAATCTATAAAGAACTTAGCAAACTCAACACCCAAAGAACAAATAATCCAATCAAGAAATGGGCAGAGGACATGAACAGACATTTCTGCAAAGAAGACATCCAGATGGCCAACAGACACATGAAAAAGTGCTCCATATCACTCGGCATCAGGGAAATACAAATCAAAACCACAATGAGATATCACCTCACACCAGTCAGAATGGCTAAAATCAACAAGTCAGGAAATGACAGATGCTGGCGAGGATGCGGGGAAAGGGGAACCCTCCTACACTGTTGGTGGGAATGCAAGCTGGTGTAGCCGCTCTGGAAAACAGCATGGAGGTTCCTCAAAATGTTGAAAATAGGACTGCCCTATGACCCAGCAATTGCACTACTGGGTATTTACCCTAAAGATACAAACGTAGTGATCCAAAGGGGCACGTGCCCCCGAATGTTTATAGCAGCAATGTGCACAATAGCCAAACTATGGAAAGAACCTAGATGTCCATCAACAGATGAATGGATCAAGAAGATGTGGTATATATACACAATGGAATACTATGCAGCCATCAAAAGAAATGAAATCTTGCCATTTGCGACAACATGGATGGAACTAGAGCGTATCATGCTTAGCGAAATAAGTCAAGCAGAGAAAGACAGCTATCATATGATCTCCCTGATATGAGGAAGTGGTGATGCAACATGGGGGCTTACGTGGGTAGGAGAAGAATAAATGAAACAAGATGGGATTGGGAGGGAGACAAACCATAAGTGACTCTTAATCTCACAAAACAAACTGAGGGTTGCTGGGGGGAGGGGGGTTGGAGAAGGGGGTGGGATTATGGACATTGGGGAGGGTATGTGCTTTGGTGAGTGCCGTGAAGTGTGTAAACCTGGTGATTCACAGACCTGTACCCCTGGGGATAAAAATATATGTTTATAAAAAATAAAAAAAAAATTTAAATAAAATCCTGATGCTACATTTATATCAAAAAAAAAAAAAAAGAAAGAAAAAGAAAAGCTACAAAACCTGGAGCAGAAGGAGGGCGGGGACGACACGGGTTGGGGTAAGTGGGGGTGGCAGGAGGGAAGCAGTAAGGGAACAGAGGAGAAAATGGCACCATTAAGAGGAATAGAGAGGACTGAACTGAACAAAAGGAATTTCTAGAGAATGCCTAAGGACTGATGAACAGGAAACAACCTCCAAGTGAAATTATTCTCAAGGTTACATAAATGCACATTAGAATCAGAGTCACTGTATCTCATAAACGTAAGGGAATAGCATTTAAATTAGCTTAAATAGGCTAGCTTTAAATAGGCTTAAATTTTAGATTTGAAGTTCATACCTCATGATCCCCTTCACCCATTTCATGCCCTTCCAACATCCTCTCATTTGGCCACCAGCAATTTGTTCTCCATGAGTCTGTTTCTCTTGTCACCCTTGTTGTTGTTGTAGTGTTGGCCCACTCCTTTGTTTTTTAGATTCCACATCTAAGTAAAATCATATGGTATTTTCCTTTGTCTGGCTTATTTCACTTAGCCTTATACCTTTGGATCCATGTTCTTGTAAATGACAAGATCTCATTCTTTTTTATGGCTGAGTAATATTCCTGGATATATACCACATTATCCATTCTTCTATGGACACTTGGGTTGCTTCCATTATCTTGACTATTGTAAATAATGCTGCAGTAAACATAGGGGTGTCTATGTCTTTCTAAATCGATACTTTCCTTATCTTCTGGTAAATATCCAGAAATGGAATTACTGTGTCATGTAATACTTGTATTTTTAGTTTTTTCTGGAAATTCCCTACTGCTGTCCACAATGCACCAGCCTATATTACCACTCCTACTGCATGAGGGTCCTCCCCCTTTCCCCCCCCGCCATATCCTTGTCAACACTTATTTCTTGCATTTTTGATACCAGATAATTCTGACCGATGTGAGGTGGTATCTCATGATTTCAAGTTGCATTTCCTAAATTTCCATTTCCACTAATGTGATGTTGAGCATCTTTTCATCTGTATGTTGGCCATCTGTAGGTCTTTTTTGGACAATGTGTATAGAAGTGTTCTGTCCATTTTAAAATTGGATGATGTGCTTTTCTGGTGTTGAATTGTATGAATTCTTTATGTATTTTGGATAATACTCCCTTATCAGATATATCATTTGCAAATACTTTCTCTCATTCAGGGTTTGCCTTTTTGTTTTGCTGGTTTTCTCTGCTGTGCAAAAGCTTTTTAGTTTGATGTAGATGCAACAGTTTGTTTCCTTTGAGGAGACAGATCCAGAAAAATATCACTAAGGTTGACATCCAAATTACTGCCTATGTAGGTTTTCTGAGGGTTCATTTTTAGGAGTTATGGTTTCAGGTCTCATATTTAAGTCTTTAATCCATTTTGCATTTTTGTGTAGGGTTTAAGAAAGTGGTCCACTTTTCCCAGCACCATTTTAGAGATTGTCTTTTTCTTATTGTATAGCCTCCTTTGTCATAGTTTAATTGACCATATATAAGCACGGGTTTATTTCTGGGCTCTCTATCCTGTTCCATTTGTCTGTATGCCATACCATACTGTTTGGATTATTATATAAAATCTAGAACTCCAAGTTTGTTCATTTTTTCAAGCTTGCTGTGGCTTTTGAGGTTAATATGTACTTTAGGGTGTTTTTTCTTCAAGTTCTATGAAAGCCACTATTGCTATTTTGATAGGGATTTCACTGAATACACTATAGACTGCTTGGGGTGATATCAATAATTTTAACAATATTACTTCTTCCAATTCAAGAGCCTGATATATCTTTCCATTTATTTGTGTTTTCTTCAATCTCTTTCAATGTCTTGCAATTTTTATTTATTTTTTATTTTTTAAAAGATTTTATTTATTTATTTGACAGACAGAAATCACAAGTAGGCGGGAGGGGGGAGCAGGCACCCTTTTGAGCAGAGAGCCCAATGTGGGCCTCGATCCCAGGACCCTGGGAGCATGACCTGAGCCGAAGGCAGAGGCTTTAACCCACTGAGCCACCCAGGCGCCCCTGTCTTGCAATTTTTAGAGAATAGGTCTTTTGTCTTCTTGGTTAGATTTATTACTAGGTATTTTATTCTGTTTGATAGAATGGTAAATGGCATGGTTTCCTTCATTTCCCTCTTATTAATTATTAGTGTATAGAAACACAACAGATTTGTGTATTGATTTTGTATCCAATTCTTTTCATAATTTTCTTCTAGTTGTGGCCTTTTTCCACTTAAAATAGTCCCTTGAACATTTCTTGTAAGATTTTAGTGGTGAGGAACCCCTTTATCTCCTCTTTAATTCTTAATGATAGCCTAGCTGGGTTGAGTATTCTTGGCTCTTAAGTTTTTTTTTTCTTTCTTTCTTTCAGCACTTGAACATTAGCCACTCCCTCTGGCCTGCGAAATTTCTGCTGAAAAAATTAGCTGATAATTTTTTAGGGTTTCCCTTGTATGCTTTTCCTCTTGCTGCTTCTAAGATTCTCTTTACTGTTTTCTTGGTGTGGATCTTGTTTTCCAGGGGATCATCTTGTTTGGGGATCTCTGTGTTTTATGGACCTGGATGTATATTTCCCTCCCCATATTACCCATATTAGGTAAATTTTCAGCTGTTAATTCTTCAAATAGGTTTCCTCACCTTTTTTCTCTCCTTCTGGGACCCCTACAATGAGAATGTTATTATGGTTGATATGTTGCTGAGGTCTCCTAACCCATCCTCACTTTTTAATTTTCTCTTTGCTATTCAGCATTGTTGCTTCTTATTACTGTTTTCTAGACTGCTGACCCCATTCTTTTGACTTCCTCTGGTGTATTGTTCACTTTAGTTACCATTTCTTCTGTGGCTGGTTATTTTTTATAATTTCTATCTCTTTGAGGAAGTGCTCACAGATTTCATCCACTGTGTCTTTATGACCATTATTTTGAATTCTTTATCGGGTAGACTGCTTATCTCCCTTATGTTTAGCCCTTTTTCTTCCCCTGTAGTTTTGTCTTGTTTTTTTCATTTGGGACATAGTCTTCTTCTCCACAATTCTGCATGGGAGTCCCATATGGAAAAAACAGAACTGAAAACTTTGGGAAGCGAGAGGGGACATCTAGGTACATGAAGTTCAAAGGTCCTGAAAGCTCTTCTTCACCAAGACATATTACTGTAATCAAGCTCTCAAAAATCAAAGACAGAATTTTGAAAGCAGCAACAGAAGAAAAGACTCATCATATATAATGGAATCTCAATCAGGCTATAGGCAGCTTTTTCAGCAGAAAACTTGTCGGCTCAGAGAGCAAGTGCTCAAAAGAAATACTTTCTCTCTCCTTTCTGAATGACAATTTTGCTGGGTAATCATATTCCCAGACAAACAAAAGCTGAAGTAGTTTATTACCATGTACCTACCCTGTAAGAAATAATGAGGCTTTTAAAGCTGAAATAAAAGGACACTAAATTAGTAACATTAAAATGTAAGTATAAAATTCACTGGTAAAGGTGAATATACAGTCAAATTCAAAATTCTCTACTGGAAGTGTAATAGAAGACTGTTTATGTCAAACACCTCAAGGAACTAGAAAGAAAATAATAAAGGAACAATAATCAGAGTGGAAATAATGAAATAGAGCCTAAACAGAAAAATATCAATGAAATGAAGAGCTGTTCTTTTTTTTTTTAAAGAGAACTGAGAAACCTTTAATTACATGTACCAAGAAAATAAAAGATGACTCAAATAAAATCAGAATCAAAGACATGACACCTCATACCACATAATACAAATGATCAGAGGAGACTATTAACTAGACAGAAGAAATGGATAAATTCCTAGAAATCTACAACAGACCAATTGTGAATAAGGAAACTATCACTAATCAAAAAAGTCTGTCAACAAACAAAAGTCCAGGCCCTGCTAGCTTCACTGGTGAATTCTAAATATGTTAGAAGAATACATACCAATTCTTCTCAAACTCTTCCAAAGTAGAAAAGACATGAATATTCCCAAATGTTTTCAGGAAGCGATGATTATCCTGATACCCAAACTAGACAAAAATGGCACAATAAAGGAAAATTGTAGGCCAATATTCCTGATAAACACAGATGCAAAAATCTTCATCAAAGTATTAGCAAATAAAATTCAACAATACATTAAAGGTATCATATACCACAATCAAGTGGGATTTATTCCAGGGATGTGAGGAAGGTTTGACATCCACAATTCAGTATACCCCGTTAACAGCATGAAGGCTAAAATAAATCATATGATCATCTCAATAGACACAGAAAAAGCCTTTTAACAAATTGAACATCAATTCATGATTCAAACTCTCAACATAGCAGATATAAAGGTAACTACCTCGACATAATAAAAGGCCATGTTTGACAAGCCTACAGCTACTATAACACTCAATAGTGAAAAGCTGAAACCCTTTTCTCTAAGGTAAGGAACAAAGATGTCCACTCTCACCATTTTTATTCAACATAGTATTAGAAGTCCTAACCAAACAGTTAGGCAAGAAAAAGAAAAGTCATCCAAACTGGGAAGGATGAAGTCAAACTGTCACTACGTGCAGAGAACATGACATTCTATATAGAAAACCCTAAACATTCTACTAAAAGATGGCTTAACAAATTCAGTGAGGTTGCAGAATATAAAAAAAATCTGCTGCATTTCTGTAGACTGATAATTAAGAAAACAATTCCATTTACTACTATATCAAGAAGAATATAATTTAATAAGGAAGCTGTAACACTTTAATGAAAAGAAAGTGAAGATACAAGTAAAAAGCTACTCTGTGCTTATGGTCTGGAAGGATTAATACTATTATAATGTCTGTACTACCCAAAGCACTCTACACATTTGATGCAATCCCTATCAAAATACCAATGGCATATTTCACAGAACTAGAATGAACATTTCTAAAATTTATATGGAACCACAAAGACCCCAAATACCCAAAGCAATCCTGAGCAAGAAGAACAAAGCTGGAGGCATCACGCTTCCTGATAGGAAAGTACATTACAAAGTTACAGTAATCAAAACAGTATGGTATTAGCATAAAAACAGACACATAATGGCACAGAACAGAGATGTAAACCCACAAGTGGCCAGTTAATTTATAACAAAGTAATCTACAACAAGGAAAGGACAGTATGTCTCTTCTATGAATGGCATTAGGAAATCTGGAGAGCTATATGCAAAAGAATGAAACTGGACCACTGTCTTACACCATACATAAAAACTTAATCCATTTAATAGCTGAGTATCAGAAAACATGAAAGTCCTATTATGAAACATAGGTGGTAAGCTCTAGGATATGTCTTGGCTATGACTTCTGGAATTTAACACCAAAAGCAAAGGCATCAAAAGCAAAAATACATAAAACTAAAAAGCTACACAGTAAAGGAAACAATAATGAAATGAAAAGGTAACCTACCAAATGGGAGAAAATATTCGCAAATAATACATCTGATAGAGGGTCAATATGCAAAATACATGAATAACCCCTACAACTCAAGAGCAAAATCCCCTAACATTAATCTGATTAAAATATGGGTAGAGGATCTGGATAGACATTTATCTGAAGTAGATACACAGATGGCCAACAGGTATATGAACAGGTACTCAACATCACTAGCCATCAGGTAAATGCAAATTGAAGCCATAATGCAATATTACCTTATATGTGTTGAATAGCTATTATCAAAAAACAAGAAATAACCAGTGTTGGCAAGGATACAGAGAAAAAAGAACATTTATGCACTGTTGATGGGAATAAAAAATGGTGCAGCCACTCTGGAAAATAGCATGGAAGTTCCTTAAAAAATTAAAAACCTAACTCGAAAAGATATATGCACCTCCATGTTCACCGCAGCATTACTTATAATACCTGAAATATGGAAGCCACCTAAGTGTCCATCAATGGGTGAATGGAAAAAAAAATTACACAAAATAGAATATCACTCATCAATAAAAAAGGAAATCTTGCCATTTTCTATAACATGATGGAAGGTGAGGGTATTATGCAAAGTGAAATACATCAGACAAATGCCCTGTGATTTCTGTTATGTGTGGAATCTAAAAACAAAACTTGACTCACGGGTAAAGAGACTAATTGCTTCGGGGGGGAGGCGCTGGTGGTAGGGGACAGAGGAAGTACAGGTTGAAGGGCATCAAATGTGTAGACTTCCAAGTTATAACTTCTAGGAATGTAATGTGTTGCAGGGTGATTGCAGGTAATACTGTATTGTATATTTGAAAGATGCTCAAGGAATAGACCTTAAAACTTCTCACCACAAGAAAAAAACCTAAGTATGGTGATGGATGTTAACCTGACTTACTGTGATCATTTCACAATATACATACTCATTATGTTGTACAGCTGAAACTGTTTCATGTCAATTATACCTCAATGAACAAACAGAACATTCTCATTCTGTAATGGTGTGTAAATCACTGAACTCTAGCATATAAGAGGCAAAAGTGTTAAAAATAATTATGGCTACAATATTATGTTAATGAATACACAGTATAAAGAGATGTATACTGGGACATCAAAATAAATTATGGGCAGGGCACATAAATGGGCAGAACTTTTTGATGTAATTGAAGTTAAACTGTTATCCGCTTAAAATGGATGGCTATAAGACATATGACGAAGGCCTCACAGTAATCACAGAGCAAAGACCTGTAATAAACAATGAAGAATCAAAGCATACTGCTATAAAGTCAAGTCACAAAGACAGCAAGAGAAAAAAGGAACTATATAACTGTAGTTAGAAAGCAACTAAGAAAATAGAATAGTAAGTCTTTACCTATCAAAATACTACTCTGAATGGTTTAAATTCTCCAATTAAAAGAGTGGCTACATGGGTAAAAAAACCAAACCCAACCAAATGCTGCCTACAAAAGACTCACTTAATCTTGAAGGACTCTCAGAAGAATCAAAAAAAGATTTTCCAAGTAAATGGAAGCCAAAGAGAATAGGGGTAACTATACTTATATCAGATGAAATAGACTTCAAGTAAAAAACTAACAGGAGAAAAGGTGGTCACAATATAATGATAAAGGGATCAATTTCTCAGAAGATAGAACAATTATAAACCTTTATGTACCATATAGTGGAGCACCTCAATATATTAAACACTTATTAACAGATGGAGAATTTTAGACAGCAATGAAATAAGAGTAGAGGAGTTCAATACCCCACTTTTAATAACAAACAGATGATCAATGTAGAAAATCAGTACGGAAACAATGGACTTAAATGACACTTTAGACATATACACAACATTCCATTCAACAGCAGCAGAAGGCATATTCTTCTTAAGTGCGCATGAACATCCACGATAGATCATGTGATAGATCAAATAAATGTCTAGCAAATTTAGGAAGGCTGAGATCATACCAGGGGTCTTTTCTGACCACCAGGGAATGAAACTAGAAATCAGTAACAAGGAAAATCTGGAATACATGACTATTCAACAACATGCTCCGGAACAACCCATGGGTTAAAGAACTCAAAAGGAAAATCAAGAAATACAGTCAAATGAAATTGTAAGCACAACATATTAAGACCTATGAGATGCTGCAAAAGCAGGCCCCCCCACCCTCAAGAGTTTATTTATTTATTTGACAGAGATCACAAGTAGGCAGAGAGGCAGGCGGGAGACGGGGTGTGGGGGAAGCAGGCTCCCCGCCGAGCACAGAGCCCGATGTGGGGCTCCATCCTAGGATCCTGAGACCATGACCTGAGCTGAAGGCAGAGGCTTTAACCCACTGAGCCACCCAGGTGCCCTCAAAAGCAGTTTTAAAAGAAGTGTAAGAAAGATCTCAAATAACTTCATGCTATACCTCAAGAAGTTAGAAAACAAAGACAAACTCAGGCCACAGTTAGCAGAATATAAGGAAATAACAAAGATCAAAATGGAAATAAATGAAATAGAGACCAGAAAACCAATAGGAAAGATCAAGGAAACTAACAACTTGTTTTTGAAAAACTAGACAAGCTTCTAGCTATATACACCAACAAAAGAGAGGGCTCAAAATCAGAAATGAAAGAGGAAACATTACAACTGATGCCACAGAAACACTAAGTATCAGAATACTATGAACAATCATACACCAACAAATTAGACCACCTAGAAGAAATAAATTAATTTCTAGAACTATATAAACTACCAAGACAGAATCATGAAAACACAGATAATCCGAACAGATCGGTAACAAAGAGGAGATTGACAAAGTAACCCGAAACCTCTTAACAAACAAACTGCAGAAACAGGTATTTTCACTGGTGAATCTACCAAATGCTTAAAGAATTAAAGCCAGTTCCTCTCAAACTGTACCAAAAAAACTCAAGGTAAGGGTACACTCCTCAACCATATTATGAGACCAGTATTATTCTGATACCAAGGCCAGATTAGGGCACTACAAGAAAACTACAGGTTAATATCCCTGATGAATGCAGATGCAAAAAGTTATCAATAAAAATATTAGTAAACCAAACCCAACAGCACATTAAAAAGATCATACACTATGATCAAGCAGGATTTATTCCAGGGATGCAAAGATGGTTCGACACACAGAAATCAGTAAGTATGATATATGTCACAGTAATAAAATGAAATAAAATATGATCATTATCAATATGCAGAAAAAGCATTTGGCATATTTGAACCCTTTCATGAGAAAAACACTCAAAATTTCATACAGAAGTGATGTTCCTTAGTGTAATAAGGGGTGCAGATGGCAAACCTATAATATCATACTCAACAATGAAAAAAAAAATTCCTTTCCTCTAAGATCAGAAAAGAAGACAGGAATGCCTGTCATTTCTTGTTAACACAGCACTGAAAGTCCTAGCCCTAGCAACTGGGTAAGAAAAAGAAAGAAAAGGCATTCATACAGATGACATGATCTTATATTTATAAAACCCTTAAGACTCCTTGAAACCACTGTTAGAACTAATAAGTGGTTTTAGTATATATGCAGGATACAAAAATCAACATACTGATACCAGCTGTATTTCTATAGACCAATGAACTATCTGGAAGAGAAATTAAGCAAGCAATCCCATTTTACAATCGCATTGGAACAATGAAATATTCAGGAATAAGTTTAACCACAGAGATTTAAGACCTACACGACCAAAACCAGACATTGATGAGAGATCAAAGATGACACGTAATGGAAAGATACCATCAAAGATATACTTGGATTGGAAGAATACTGTGAAAATGTCCATAGTACCCAAAGTGATCTACAGATTCAATGCAATTCCTATCAACATTCCAAAGAAATTTTTCACGGATAGAAAAAATTTTGGAACCACAGAAGACTGAATAGCCAAAGCAATCCTAAGAAAGAGAAATAAAGCCAAAGGTGTCATACTACCTGATTTTCAACCTGTATTACACAGCTATAATAAAAGTATGGTTCTGGCATAGAAACAGGGACAGAGACCAGTTTAGCAGAGTAGAGAGCCCAACTATAACCCTACTCATATATGGTCAACTAATTTGTTATAAGGATGTGTCAAACATACACTGAGGAAAGGACTGTCTCTTTAAGAAATGGTTTTGGAAAAACCGGGTATCTACATGAGATGGCTATGAAATGGAATGAAACTGGACCCCTTACAACGCTCACAAAAATTCACTTGAAATGTATCAGAGACTTAAATGTAAGACCTGTAACTGTAAAACCACTCTAAGGAAAAAAGATCCTCCTCACTGGTCTTGGCAATGATTTCCTGGACAAGACACTAAAACAAACAAAAAACCCCTAAGATAAAGAAGTGGGGTCATATTAAATTAAAGAGCCTCTGCACAGCGAAGGAAACAACAAACTGAAAAGGCAATCTACAGAATGGGAGAAAATCTTCCCAAACCTCTGATAACACACTAAACACATTAGGAATTCATAGAATTCAACAGCAAAAACCAAAAAGGGCAATGGGTCTGAATAGACATTTTTTTAAAGACAATATACAAATAGCCAAAGGCATGTGAAATGATATTCAAGATCACTAATCATCAAGAGAGTGCAAATCAGAACTAGAATGAGGCATCACTTCACACCTGTTAGGATGGCTTTTATCCAAAGGACACAAGATAAATGTTGATGAGTATGTGGAGAAAAGAGCAAGTATACACTGTTGATGAAAATATAAAATGGCACACCTATTAAACATATTCAGAAAATCCTCAAACAATTGAAAACAGAACTACTATACGATGTAGAAATCCTAATAGTGGGTATTATCTGAAGGTACTGAAATCAATAGTTCGAAGAGGTACCGGCACTAGCTACCCCAGTCACTACAGCATTATTTACAACAGACAAGATATGAAAACAATCCTACTGTCTATCAATGGGTAAAGATGATGTGGTTCATATCTCTATATATCCATGTTATCTTGATTAGCCATGACAATGAAGGAAATCCTACCTTCTGAAAAAAGATGGACCTCGAGGGTATTACACTAAGTGAAATAAGTCAGACAGATAAAAAGAAATACTGTACATTGTCACTTGTATGTGGAATCTAAAAAAGGTTGAATTTTAAACAGTAGAGAGGAACGATGGTTACCAGGAGCTGGGGAGGTAGGTGAGCAGGGGAGGTGTTTAAGACATTACTCGGAACTAGTAGATAAGTAAGTCCTGGAGAGCTAATGCACAGCATAGCGATTATATTTTGTATTGTGTATATTGTATCCAGTACAGTATTTTGTACTATAAACTTCAAAGTTGCTCAGAGACTAAATCTTAACTGCTGTCACCACAGAAAAATGATAATTATGTGACATGACAGAGGTGTTAGCTAATGCTACTATACTTATCATTCTGCAATGTATAAATTATCAAAGCAACACTTTGTATACCTAAAATTGACAGAATGTTTGTCAATTTTATTCAATTTTTAAGAAGGTATTCTGGAAGACTTATTTAATATTAATTTGAATAACAGAATAATTTGAATAACAGAATAAAGGAATAACTTTTCAAAAAGCTTGTTTAGAAGGTGCTCTTTTCCTGTTTAACACAGATTATCAGAAGTCAAGATGCAGTAATCATAACTTTGTTACCCCAAGAAACCTGCAAACCCTACACCATGTGAGAATTTGACAGTCATTAAGCATCCTTATTTGTTCCCATTTTCACATTTCCAATTTAAAATTTTGAAGAAATGCCACCCATTCAATAATCCAAAAATGCTTTTGAATAAAACTCAGGTATCAATCCATTTCAAATATATAAAGATATAAAACACTCAGCCATTGATAATAAAATAATAAAATCTTTTACCTTCTGGATCATAGGTTTGAAAAACTCTCCGCGCTTGTTCTGAAGGAGCCTCAGGAGCAACTAAAGCCATATCCTGAAAAGACAAAAAGCATGCTATCAACCAGACACAGTAATACCATGGCCTCACAAATAAAGAGAACAAGTGTGAGGCTAGGGTGAGGAAATCTGGAGTCAGAAGATTTTGAGTGATATTTCTATCATGTGTGTGACTAGCTAAGCCACAAACTCTCTGGGCCTTCACCACACATTGGAAAAATGGGAATAATACTGCAACCATAGGCAATCGTCGTGAGCATGATACTGAAGCTTCATATAAAAACACTTGAGAAGTCTAATATTAAATAATTACTATAAAATGCAACCTGCAAAAAGTAATGACATACTTTTGCTTTAATTATTGTTCAAATAAAAATATAACTTACAAGATACCTAGTTTTCAAATATTTAAAAATGAAATCCAGAGATATAGGATAGTAAATAATTACATAGAAATGCATTTAGTATTTATTACTTTAGTAAGTATATTATAGCAATACCTAGCCACGAAATGTCTAGAAAGTAGATTTCTTTTTCCCATAAAATTCTCTATAGGAAGAGATAATTACATTATAGTAAGCAATTTTATTTAGGAAGCAATATTATAGTTTATCAAAAATGATCACAAAACTCAACATTAATTTAGACTCTTCACAAACCTTTGCTCCACATATTTAAACTGTTATGAAATTCTACTTTACTGGCAGAAATGTAGGTTCTGGGCTGTAATTGTTTTCCTCTATTCATGGCGTTGATCGGAGCCTTTGTCTAAAATTGTGGTCACTCACACAAACCTCATCAGGGAACAAGTTTCTAACTATCCCCTTTTACCTTCTTGAATCCTTTTTAACAAGTTATAGGATAAAAGTGTTAAATACCATTTGAAATGCTGTTCCTCTGTGGAAATAAATTTTTATAGTTCACTTTTGTCCTAATCACCACATCACCCCCTATTTACCTTGGAGATGAAAGAACAAAGCTTAAGAATCAATTAGTGTAGGTCTTTCCATGAGCTAAGATACTTGAGTTTGTACGGGAATAGAAGTCAGATGGGAGAACAACAGATGCAAGCCCTTACATGTATTTCACGTATTAAAATAAAGTAAAAAAGTGCTATTTTATAACACAGTAAGATTTGGGAATGTACAATTCTTTCACATTTACTATCCCTTGACAGCAACTTTTAGGGTCTCCTTTTTCTGCATTTTCAATATTACTTCAGAGATGTATGTCATGTGGCATATTTTCATCTGGCCTTTTAATCACTTTCTGATCTTATGATTCAGTCCTTCATTGATGGATAATTGGATAATGTCTAATCTTTTGCTGTGAAAAACACTGCTGCACCAAAGAAACCTGAACATGTAATTTCATACATGCAGTTTTATCTGTAGGACAGAGCACCAAAGCAGGATTGTTGGGTCAAAGGAAGAATGCATTCGTAATTTGGGATGATAATGTGAGATTCTTGTGTAGTGTTTATTTAGCCTAATTTCTTAAAAACGCTTTCCTTTTTAGAATACATCACCAGTACAGCCTTAGCCCTATCATTAACTTTGTACTGACGCTAGGACTGCATGTCAGCTCTCTGATTCAGGGCGCAATTACTAACACTGGGACTATTACCATGACCCCCTACCTGCTTTTATCACTTTCAACCGTAATTCCAGAAGTTTCTCCATGTAGTTCACCATAGGTTTTAGTTTCCTTGACTACTTCCAACCTCACTTCTTTCCAATTCTTCCCTTTAGAATGGCTGCTGGAATTTGGGGATTTATCACTGAAATTCTGGATAAGAAGGTAGAGCTGCAGATGAGATTTTACCCAAGGGTAAACTTATTACTGGCCCAAGAGGAGGATACATTTTTTCTATTAACCATGTGTTGCATTTTAACCTTTGTTATTAGTTAAGTGATGAGGAAAAACTTAAAACACCTGTTAGAACAGGACTTTGAATTTTCTAAATATAAATACGATTTAATAGCGGGAAAGGAAGTACTGTTTTTCTCAGTCACAAAAGAAAATCTTTTTACGGGAAGAGGTGGCACAGAACATGGTTGAAGCACTCCTTTAATATTCTTACAAAGTTAAATTTTGGGAAATTACTATAAAGCTAACAAAGAAGATTCCAGTTTTAACCACAGAAAAAGTTTTTTATCAAATTCTCTGGCATTAAAGAGGTCAGAAAATGCAGGTGTGTGAAAGAACTGAAAGTGAACTACCTGATGCCTTATTTCCAAGTGCTATAAACAAAATGTACTATGCTAACACAGAGAAGACAAATTTAAGACTTACTGAAAAATGTTCACTGTGTATCTCTTGCCTCTGGTTATGAACACACAAAATACTTAGGCTTTAGAAAATGTATTCTTCTTGTTTGAAGAGGCTATATATGCTGGCCTGATCTAGAAGATCGTTTGACACGTGGGCACAACTCCCAGTGTAATCTGGTTTTAACAAATCTTCATTTGCAATGGGGGCTGGCACACTTTTTCTGTAATGGGCCAGAGAGTAAATAGGGCCACACGATCTCAGCAGCAAGACAATACAGTAATACATAAACAAATGAGCATGGATGTGTTCCAATAAATATTGTACGATATTTAAAACTGTAAAATTTACATATGGCTGACCCACTGAGAATATATTATTTCTCCAAGTGCACTGGCACTTATTCAACAACTTTCTGACACATCTGGGTGTACCTTAATAGGTTTTACAAAAAAAATTCTCTGGCTCTCAGTTCAAAGACAAAGAGCGTAGGGAATCCTAGAAGGAATTAGTAGAGCCATAGGTGGGGGACTAGATCTGTGAGAAAAGCTGTGAGGAAGGGAAATCAGCCTTGATGGCAGAATGCATCTGATTGTGAACATGAGGGGTTAGGAGGTGACGGTTATATATCCCAGTAGAGCACATGGCGTTCTCCCAATGCTGAGCACACCACCAGCACTCCATGCCTGCCAACTGCAAGCTGCTCACAGGCCAGTGGGAGCAGGACCTGAGCACTGGAGGAGGCCAGCGCTGGAAAACCTACAAAGCAAGACATGGAAATGGAGGACAGCAGATTACTTCAAAGATGTCAGAATGGAGGATGGTAGAAAAGGAATTTAGACAGTTTCTTGGTTGAAGTTCAGAAGTATGAAAGAAGTAGCTCAAAACATTGGATATGAGCAAACCACCCAGATGCAGACCACCTAAACAGAAATCCCTTTTCTCCTCCCAAAATACAACCAGTGGCACTGGTCAGGTTCCACATAATGAGCCCAGCAACTCTAACAGTCATTACTAATAATAAATTTTGTCATCAATGATTTTTTTTATATCTTATTTTGCTCCTTTTGTCTCAATGATACACTAATAGCTAGTCTGCTAAACCCACTAGAAATTGTTTTTAATCATACCACTCATTTTAAGATGTGTTTTTGCTAGAGGGAGGAAAAAGGAAAAGACCCGCCCCCCACAAGAAATTCCAATGAAAACATTCCAATAGTCTATATCCACAAATCAAAGCCAGTACGGTCTTCCAATCTGATTTTTTGCAGTTTTTGATTGTGTACATGCTTTTTAGATTATTAGAGAAAATGATCTTTTGTTAAAGCTTGTTTAAATTTATATACTGTTTAAAGGTTTATGGATGAAATCTGGAAAAGTTATAAATCCACCTATTCCCATTAACGTGTTCCATGCTGAACTCTTTTTAACTTCTAATTTGATTTAAAATGACAAATGCCAATACTAATTTTGGCCAATTTATTTAACTTAAACACTTCTGAACAAGATTCCTATTTTAAAGATCTTTAACAGTGGTGAATCTGGTAATATATTAAATGTCAAATATATTTCATACTTGCATAGCAAGTTTGAATGGGAAGAATTAATTCAACTGATAAAGTGTCCTTTATAATCTAAAGACAAAATATTTTAGAGAGTGATACAATTGCTGTATTTTTCTTGCTAAACATAAAAGATGAAGTCAGAGAACTCTCATGTAACAGCTGTAAAACTGCAAGGAAGAATGCGAGAACTTGACCCTTCGGATTTCCATTTCAAGGACTTCATATAGCAATAGTTTTTAGATTCTATATTTAATACATATTTTGCATACAACTACCCACACACCCACAATGTTCTGAATACTGGCTGGCAAGCCTGTTAAATGGTAAAGAAAGACCTAGGCTGTGTGTGTGTGTGTGTGTGTGTGTGTGTGGTCACAATCAAACGGAAGAGAGAAAAATATGCTACTCTATGTTTATGTTGATGAACAATATTAAAATTAAGGAATTACCTCCTAAAATAAAATCCAAACCATACATCAACCCCTGCCCCCATCCTCAGGAAACCATTCAGTTATAGTTTCCAAAGATGTAATTCCAAGTTATCCAAGTCAACAAGGCTAGCAGTAAGCATTTTCTTTTCTTCATCACTAGCTTTATTAAGTAGAACAAAATTTCCACATATATTGCATCAAAAACTCTTTTAGGTACCCCCTCTGGGAAAAGATACTAAACCTAATAGTTAAATATTTAAATATTGTTTTCATTATTTAAACTCTGATTTGCCATCAAAATTATTTTTACTCTAAAAGTAGTTCTCTGCTTGGTTAAATATAATAATCTGATGCTTTTATCAGAGGAATATTAGAACAAAAAATTTCTATTTAGCCAATTTACTGGCCAACAGGGATTGCTAAACAATATAGCTTTTAAAATAATCTAGCCTCAACCAACTTTCCTTAACTGGCAAACTGCTATAGAAGAGAAGGGGGGAAAGAAAGCCACGCTGTCATGGGACTATCTAATATCCTATAGTCATGAAACAAGTATCTCTTTTTCATGCAGTTCTGCCTGCCCTATTACTATAATTATTCGCTGTTCACCATAAACCCTTTAAAATCCTGTAACACGAGCTATCCTTCTAAACACCTACTGAAATAAAAGGCCTGTGTTCAGTTTGTTGGCTAGGTATAAGTAGCTCATTACTGAAAAAAGGTCTTTACAGTTTATTCATTATACCTTTCATCATTATCAAGATAAATCTCCTAAGTAATCAAAGAACCTCAGAGTTTTACCTAACTTCAGTAATGACCACACATATATGTTACATTTTAGCTCACAGGCAACATTACCTAGTGCCATGAAGAGCCCCTCAAAAGAAAAAAGTTAGCTGGTACATAATTTCCCTTTAAACTTTAAAGTAACGTTTCATTTTAAAATCACTTGATGTTTCATACTGATTTTAAAACTCACTATACTTCTGGAAATATTTTGGGAATCACTAAGAGACAAATTTCAAATCAATTACCAAGTACATAATATTCTTCAGTGCCACTGTTAGAAACAATTCGGGTGATGCCACGTCATCTGACAGTAGGACAGTGGACTTTTTCCTTGCTCTTCCATTACTTCTCCCCAAATGTGCAAAAGTCCCCAGCTCTCTCCACAACAGCCCACTGCTATGTAGTGCTGATTTGTGTTGCATTAGCAGAGAAGTCAGAGGAGGAACAGAAAGAAAAGCCCTTCAAGGCTCTTTCTCCAAAAAACCAAACTCTAAATGTACAAGTAGAAATAAGGCAGGAGGAGGAAGTCATACAGGCATGAGTAGAATCACTACTATTACTAATACTAATGAATGGCTTCTTTTTCTCCCTATTATCATAATTACACAACTCACCTTAATAATCCTACCAGTCTTTCTCAACTGGTTTCTGCCAGAGAATTCATCCCTAAGGCCTAAGGCATCCACTCTGGATAAAGACTCTGCTGGATATCTATAAGCATTTTCATGTTCTCTTGCTTATGTGAAGAACAAGGGGGAGAAAAGCTGTTAGCCTTTTAACTACTGAATTTCATTAAGAGAACAGCTCACCCAAGCCATTCCTCTCTCAGCACATCAATACCTACATAATTCAAGAAAACTGATTTTCTGACTTCTTTAAATGGTTAGTTAATATTCAATGATCACCTGGATAAAAATCAGTCAGAAAATTCCTCCTCATTTCTAAGTAAAGACTTTGTATCATTTGAAGCATTTTAAACTCTCTTACATCATGCGGACACAATGTAACTTATGGAGCTAGATGGCATTATTGTTCTCAATTTCTTATGCCTCCCTGCCTTGTAAGAGCATTATTTATAATAATATAAATATTATTATATTTATATATAATATAAACTGCATATGAACTGCATAGCCTGTGGCTATGGGCCTGTGAAGTACCTCTGTGGGACGGGTCTACTTCCTACCCTCACTGATGTCAGGTTTGGCCAGGTGACTTCTTTTGGTCAGAGCAGGATAAGCAAAAGTGACATTCTGCTAGCTCCTAAAAGCTTCAAGGGCCACCTGTGGCTTTGCCAGTGTCTCTCTTTTCCCTTTACCAGGAGAATCGCACCTTCTGACAGGCTGCTCCTTCACTCCAGATCTTAGAAGAAGGTACATGGAACATGTACATTAAGAGAGAAATAAGCTCTGGAGCCACCATGTAAATTAAGAGAGAAATAAGCTCTGGTTTGTGTTTGAGGAGAAAGGGTATGGTGGGAGTGGTGTACTTAGTATAGGCAAATACAGGGTACACTGTCTACAGACAATTTAAATATAACAAAACTCACCTTGTTGAAATGCTTCTATGATCACCAACGCATGCATGCAAATCTAGACAATTCTAGTGGTCAAATATGCCTCCTGCCTGGGGTAGACTGCTCTCACTGCCTCCTTGAATATGGAATAAATCACTGAGATTTCAGGGTCACTACTTCAGGAAACTGGCAAATTAAAACCTCATATTCTGGCTGGGGCTTTATTTTGTTTGTGCTATGTATATTTGCTCTTCCTGTTCAGAGTTGGCCTACCTTTTCCTCTTGTCTTTCCCTTCATGTTTACTCTCCAACATCGATTATAATATAAGCCACATAAAGGGGAATCTCCACATATACAGACTTTCTATGGTTCATATGAAAATGAATGTCTACAAGAATTACACTGCAGGCCACACACCACTATGTAATTTAAGCTTGACAGGCTTGCCTTAGTGTCAATGCAAAGTGAGGGACAGCCCAGACGGTACCACCCCCAACCCTGCCACCCACAAATCCTTTCTTTTATATTAAACAGGGTTTGACTATGAAAAATAGTCACAATATTCAAATTTCTAATACTCTAAGTATTATCAAAGCTTTATGGAAAAGTTCTTGTTCATTATGAAGGTTATTCAACTTCCTTGTACGTGCTTTACACTCATGCCTTGGAAATGCATGTTAAGCCTTCCATATCAAGCTAAGCATGCAGACATTATAGAACGAAGATAGTTTGGGAATAAAGGATTATTCCAGCTAGTCCTAGATCTGATCCCAACCTTTGCTTCCTTTTTAATCTTTTGGCACAACCAGGATGGTGTAGCCATACAGAACGAACTACTAGTCCCCAAATATAGCGTGGACCATCACATCCCACCATCTCGTCCCTTTTTGCTTATTCTTTTCTCCAAGTCTTGAATACAGCCCTCATTCCATATTAAGTCAAAAACTTAGCATGTCCTTTACATTCAAGTATCATATCCTGTGCACCCACCTCTCCCCTCTTCCAGTCTCTATTCTGTCCTGGTGTAATTATTTGTTTTTTGTTATCCTAAGGAACAGAAATAGTGAAAAGCTACGGAGTCAGAAGATTAGAGTTTGAATCCTGGCTTTGGCGCTAATATGTAACTTTGGAGAGGTTATTTTTCACTGGCCCCAGACCATTAGATGTAGATGAGAAACGGTACTTACCTCACAGGGTTACCTGTGGATTAAATCAGGACTACATGCAAGATGGTTAGCATAATGCCTGACACAGGCACCACTCAGTAAATGCAAACAGAAAACGACTACACGGCATCCTTCATCTATGCATTTCAATAGGACTTAGGACAATGCCTAATGTTAGCTATACTAGGTCCTGTGGGAAAAACAGGTAAAGCGCAGTTAACATCAGTGATCACAAGAAGGTAGACAGCTGGAAGAAATTTTAGGAGCAGCAAGGGAGTAAGAGAAGTAGGAGTCAAAACAAGAAAGATGCGGGCGCCTGGGTGGCTCAGTGGGTTAAGCCTCTGCCTTCGGCTCAAGTCATGATCTCAGGGTCCTGGGATCGAGTCCCGTATCCGGCTCTCTGCTCTGCAGGGAGCCTGCTTCCTCCTCTCCCTCTCTCTGCCTGCCTCTCTGCCCACTTGTGATCTCTGTCTGTCAAATAAATAAAATCTTTAAAAAAAACACACACACAAGAAAAATGTCAAGGCTAGAACATGAACAATGAGCAGAATTTTGATCACATTCTGGGCAGAGGGTAACACAGATAAAAGTACAGAAAAAGAAAACCACAAACTTCTTAACATTATCATACATTAAATACATGATGTAAGACCTTTTGCTCCATTCTGCTATCCAATGTACTGACTGCAATTATTGCCATTAATGACACACAGACACCTAGAGACGTCGACCTATCAACGCTGATTCTAATTAACACTCATAGACTTTACTCATGACAGAACACCTGTAGGTCTTTTTATCAACAACATATTACCTTTGGAAGATTGTCTAACTCTACTGTAACAAAAAACTCTTAGACACGAATTGCAAGGGAAAGAGGGATGGCCTCTAGCCAGCAGGCTGACATGACTGACATGATGAACAAAGAGAAAAAGCAAAATCCTAAAAATTATAAAAACCAGATACAGAAACAGCTGCCTAAAGGTGTTCAGAGTAGTATGAAAGAGAACGTAAGAGCAATTTCATTGTCACTTTGTTGAATGAGGCAAGAATATTTATAATACATTTTGAAAGATCTCTGATAAAAGCAGCCAAAAAGAAATGCTTTACTAAGACTGTACAAATCCTTGGCATAACCCTACAGAGAGCTGATGGGGGGTAGCTCCAAAGTGTGCTAAGCAGTTAGCAAACAGCTTATGGTTAAAAAATTCACAGTTTTTCAATAATTTAAAAACTGAAAATAGTTCATTTATATAGACTTCTACCCAAACATTCCATGTCATTCAAATACCAGATGCTATTCTTACATTAGAGAAAAGGTGTTAAAAGCATACATGACAAGTTATGACTTTAACTATAAAAATAAATAATTCAGTTCTCAAATCCATTTCCTCTCTGTAGTAGAGAAGGCATGGCACTGAAACATAAACACAAACTCACAAATTTACTTAAGATAAATGGATGGGGTGACTAACTGCATTAATATAGCAAAATCCAAACTGCAACATTCTACGTGTTACAGAAGATCTGTGAATTTACCCGCCTTCCAAGTTCCAAGACTTTGACCCAACAGGAATGATACACAGAGGCTGAATTTTCTTTATTACAAAGTCTCTAAAGTATTGTTTCACTTTTTCTTAAAACTGCGTTTATAACATGTAGAGAAATGTATGTTAATGGTCAAGTAGGGCTGTCCAGTTTTTAAACTCTTAAAAAAAGAAACCTAACACTTAATTGCAGTAGTCTTCTTAACGTTACACCCAAGGATGAACACACAAAAGGAGCTTACCCTGGAGAAAGAATTCTAAACTGACTCCCAGTAACAGACACCACAGAAAGAGCAGTCAGCTCATGAAGGAACAGATCCATGTTTTGTTCCTCCTTTGCATTCAATTCAGTTTCTTTCTATATTCTGAGTTTCAATGGTCATGTGTTTTCATGTGTTCTTACCTAAAAGGAAAACTGCTTTTGTCACACGAAAGGTCAAAGGTGATACTCTGCACATACACAGCGAGTCCTTTTTATAACCATAAATGAGAACAAAAAGGGATGTAAAACTCATCTCTCCAACTTCAAAAGACAGCATGAAATGGATTACAAGGGAAATTAGTCACTGATCTTCCAAAGATGAAACCAGATGTTATATAGGTGGGTTCTAGCCATTTTTATATTAAACCACCAGCTGTCATTCCACACTGAGACTGAGATGCACAATAAAAACAAATTAGACATTTATTTTATCTACTTTATACACATAAAATTCTAACAAAATCAGAGAATCATATTTTCAAATATAGAGCCCTCATCTTGAATTTGCTCTAAAAATTAAGTTCAAAATCAGTTCCAATTCAAGAGGAAATAATAAAAATGACCCAAATAATTTAATCTTAAGACTAAAATATAAAAAAAGGAAGGCAAGGAATCGGGGGTAAAATGATGGTTAGAGAGAAGAGAAAGGTAAGTGGACAACTGCCCAAATAGTCTCTCAGGTGATACTTGGGTATTTAAAGTATATATGCTTCAGTATGAAAAGACCTGACTCCTAAAATTTGATTTAAACATGTTACTCAGCCTTATTTTAAGAATAAGAGCCATTTTTTTTAAATCAAGGGAAATAACTCAAGAAAGGTAAGTTCAAAAATAGAGGTTCTGTATTCAAGCATCTACTACTCAAAATCATTTCTTTTACCTGCACAGTAAGTTCTTAAGTTTTCAATTTACCAAAAGTTTCATGGTACTTGAATTAAAAAAAAAAAATACTATAGTATGATGACTTTTAACATACTACCCATACCTATTAGGCAAGCTCTCTCACAGATCTGAAAATTTTATTCTGTCATGGCTCAGATGACTTGGAGAACTCTCCACCTTAATGAAAATTAAGCTTCCTTCTTTGAAGAAGTCCTTTTATGCACTGCATTTTACCTCACCTACATCCCTTTATTACAGAGTTCTGTGGGACCCCTGCTGCTTGATGACTCTCAGTTCCTACGCGCTCCCCGCAGTTGATACGAAGGAGGACTAGCTTGTAACCTAAGCTTAAAACTCCCACTCACACAGGATGGCTTCTATGTATGTTTTGCAACCACCATTCTCTAAGATGTATTAAATTCTTCACCTGAAGATGGTTATTTTTGTTATGTGAATTTCACCTCAATTAAAATATATCTATATTTGTGAGACTGTTAATGAAAAGGCAGGGGGATAAGGGGCTGACATTTTAGAAAAGGTAGCCAGGGAAAGTGAGGTGACTTTTGAATACCAACCTGAGGGAAGAAAAGAACCCTTTCTACAGACATCTGAGGCAGGATCATTTTAAGCAAAGGGAAGAGCACGCGCAAAGGGCTTGCCTCGTTCCTGAACTGGATGGAGGAAAGGTCAGCATGGCTAAGCAAGACAGGAAGGGGGAGTAGTAAGAAATGTGATGAGAAAGGCAATGGGGAAATAATCAGATGAGGTGACGCAAAGCATACTAAGTTATTCTAAGGACTTTGGCTTTTATGTTTCATGAAGGCGAACCAATGTAGGGCTCAGAGATTAAGAGTAACAGGAAGTGACTTACATTTTAATAGATACCACAGCTCCTTGAAGGGCAACAGCATAGTCCTCCGTTAGGAAGCTACAGCCAATGATGTAGGGGAGAGCTTTCTCCAATTTGTCTTTCAGTTCTTTCAGTAAGATTTCAGTTTCTAGTTTGTCTGTCAAATGTCCTTTCCTCATAGCCTCCAAAGTTTCATGGATATAATAACTTCTCTTAAAGTGTTTGGTTTTTTGAAGTTTTCTTTTGATCCCTACACTGTCCTATACTATCTCCATTTTTTCTTTTTTTTAAATTTATTTTATTGAGTTCCTTTTCCCCTATTCCTTTGATTCGTTTCTCATGTGAGCATTCCAGGCATTGCCAGTGTGGGCGGGACTGTAAACCGCACTGTGGCATTACGTTGCTGGCCCATTAAGACCTGGAACTACAGTGTCTCAGTCTTTACTCTTGACTGGGCCAAGTGGCCAAATGAAGCATTAATTGCTGTAATCACGAGTGGGTGAATTCAACAAGAGCAAAGCTGCTGAGCTCTTTCTGAGACTCTAAGATTAATCATTAAAAACACTCATCTCATTAACTTTCTCTACCTCTATCTATCCCATTCAATCTGTCACCAAGTCCTGTCAGTCTACCTCGGGAATAAATCTCTCAAATTTATGAACTTCCATCAATGTCTACCGTCATCACCCTGGCCAAACCATATCCCCTGCTTACCCAGAATACTACAAGTCTTCTTTACCCACTCCCTAGGTTATCCTCCAGTAGGTCTATTTTCCACAATTAGCCATAGTCCTCCAAAATGCAAATTTAATCCTGTTTCTTTCCTTCCTATCTCCCCAAAACAGTCTTTCTAGTCAAAGACCTGCTTCTCCTTCTGTACCCTCATCTTACATCTTGCCCTCTAAATCCTCTGTGCTCCTACTCTTCCCTTCCAGTTTGTTCCCACCATAGTGCTGAGCTCCTATTTCTGGTCTAGGGAAGGCTTTTTTCCCCTCTTCCCATTGTTTCACCTTACTAATGCCTCGATGCTCACTGTAGACATCAGTTCTCCTTAGGAAACATTCCTAGTCTTCCAAAACTAAGGTACATTCTTAGAGCTTTATAGACCTGTGCTTTGTCAGCCCTCATCAGTTATAATTTTATAGTTTTACAAATGATTCCTTAATGAATGCCTCCCCCTTTAGAATATATACCTCCATAAGAACAGGAGCCCATCTATTTTTGCACCACAGTCTTCACAGCACCTGGCATAATGCCAGGCACATAGTATATGCCTAGTAAATATTTGACAAATGAATAGACATGTGAATGATGACAGGTGCAACTACCATCACCTCCGGTGTATCACATGAAGAATTACATTGCTTTTCAAAAGCATTTTAAAATGTTAAATTACAGTTTACTTTGAAAATTGTGACCTTTAAATATGCTTTATCCTTAATCATAATCAGTACAAATAGGTCAGCAAATGAAACACATATCCATACAAACTTATCAGTTTTACAGAAAAAGACCTCAGGATTTACATTATGCTGCTCTTTGTTTCAGGCCATGAAACATAAAGTCAGTGAACCTCCCCAAAATAAATAAACCAAACCCAAAAATAAATAAGAAAAACAAACCTCCACATTACTCTTTGAGTAACAAAAACAAAACCAAAATTACTTGCTCAAATATAGAAATATCAAAGATCAAATAATAGGTCTTATAATGTACAGAACAACAAATTTACAGTATTTTCTACATTATGAAGACTAGAGAAATGCTTTATTTAGAAAAAATTTTAAACTGGGGGCGCCTAAGTAGCTTAGTGGGTTAAGCCTCTTCCTTTGATCCCAGGACCCTGGGATCGAGCCCCACACTGGGCTCTCTGCTCAGCGGGGAGCCTCCTCTTTCTCTACCTGCCTCTCTGTCTACTTGTGATCTCTCTCTGTCAAACAAATAAATAAAATCTTTAAAAAAATTTTTTTCAACTGGACCTAATAAATATTATGAAGCATCACCAATCTCATTTACTACTTAGGTAATCTTCAACCTTTTATCTCAAAGGGAAAATTTCTTTACTTCTAACTCTTTTGAAAGAACCATGTTCAAACAATCTAAATTCAGTTGTTTTAAAATTCACTGAAGAGGAAGTATCCATGCTTCTAAGCAGCTTCAGAATGAGTCATGAAAAAATATTTTTAAGAAGATATAATTATCACTGGAACCTAAGTGTGGAAAATTTAGGCATAGACTTTATTCACTGAACTAATGAATCCCCTATATTATGTGCCAGACTATGTATCAGACCCACAGATACAAAGGTAAGTACCAAAACAATCATTTTAAAGTTTAGGACTTCTAAAAGAGAAATAAGGTACTTGATAATTGTGATTTTTAGGACTTATAACAGTTGAAGAACTAAAATCTTACCATAAAATTCTTTCTAATCACTTTCTGTGTTTGTGCATTTTCCTGTCTGGTTTATCAGTAGCTCCGGGGATGCAAATGAACAGAGATTTGAAAACCTCATCTGACTGAGAGGGCATACACGGAGCTTGCTCTTTCAGGCCTGAAACTGGTGTGGTAGGGGTTTTTGTTTCTCTCTATGCACTTCATGTCTCTCATTCAACATTTTGTTGCACGTGGTTGAGATCTGTGATTAAGATGAATGACAGGGTCCCTGTCCTGAACAAGGCTCACTGCTGGTCACAGGACACACACACAGAAGGTACGGGAAATAGGAACAATGCACTGTGTGATAAATTCAACTGCACAAGAGATCAAATGCTGTGGAAAATATAAAGAAAACCACGCAGGTGGGTAGGAAGAGTATGTTTCATAGAAAAAAAGGTATCTATCAACAGACCTGATATTTAGATGCTAAAATACAAAGTGTCTGTATTTACATAGCTAAGCCGACACCCTTCCTTCTATTAAGCTTCTGTAAAATCTCTTCTGCTACTTGATAACAAAATCATTTCTTAAATGTCAATCATAAAATTTAAGATTTAAAGTATTTTCATCTCATTATCTTTTGTATTTGAAACTTATAGTGTTTCATAGAATTCATTAGTTTTCCTGTGCTAAAATATGGAGCTGGAGATAAAAATAATAATTGGCTTGAAACTACATTTTTGCATGCAAATTGGAACTGATTTTCTTTTCTGGAAATTTAGAACACTTGACACAAAAATTAGGCAAAAGATGAAATCCTCCCTCTGGAATTCAAAGTTGTCCAGTTTCTATAGTTTACATTATGTTTTTAACTTCTTTTCTACTTTAGGAGGGAAATAAAGAGCAAAAGCTTTCAGACTAAATGTAACTTATCAGTACTTTTTACTACTGTAGTTCCGTCAAAGTCTGTACTTTTTGAGTTATATTTTATAGCTTTTTCTGTTTAAGGTAAGTACTCACTCTAAATCCAATCACTAGATTTTGACAGCACATTAAAAGTAATCCAGTAATAAGTGAGGAAATAGACCCACACAACTTCGCACTATCAGTTCACTCCTTGGCACAATTTATACGAGTCATACTTTTTCAGACACAAGGAAAATTACACTAACAGGTACAATCTAAAAAAGTGTATGGGGTAATCAGGAAAGTCCTCTAGACATAAAGAACATCAAAATAAACAATTCTATATTTTCTCTCTTTACTCCAACATCAGCAACTCCATGTTTACTAAATGCAGAATAATGATGGCAGTGAGGAGGCAGATGGCAACAGCCAAGATTCCTTGGGCACTTAACTTGGACTAGGTACTGCTAAACACTATATATTTAAACCTGATAACAAATCTAAGAGCAAGGTAGTACGAGAAACCCTTATTTTAAAGACCTGGGAAAAGAGGCTGAATGATGTTCGGAAGTGGTAAGGCTAGGATTCAAATGAAGTTTGTCTGACTCCAAAGCTCTAACCACTCTATGTGGAGAAAGAAGTACTATTGTTAAAGGAGGAAATTTAGAAACAGATTTGTTTTAAGAATTTTAAAATAAACATATTCAAATGCATTTAATCTATGTCAATATTATAACCTTATATATCAAAATTGTAGGAAACATTACATCTTAAAAAGATCACTTCTATACCACTGAACTACTAATAGATTTAAAAATATTTTCCTAGATGTTTTAACTAAAATTATTTTATATTATATAAATGAGATTCTTATCTTTTCTACAAAAGAGCAATCCAAAACTTTTAAATTTAGTTATTTAACAGTGATTTCTGAAAAATATCAAAAGCCAAAGCTCTGAAGTCACAAAAGATAAAGAAATTATAACTAAATCATGACAGAGTTTACTAAAATAACTGTAAAACTAGAGCAGTGTAATATTTTCTTTACTATTAATTTTTTAGGTTTTGGAACAATCCACTTGTTAGTAGGAATACACTGAATTTTGCACGAAGATCCAAACTAAATATGGACTTAGATTACTTGTTGCCTGATGTCATACTTAAAAAAAAAAAAAAAAAAAATCCTGCTATAAGCATACCTTGGCAAAAAATACGGTGAGGTGAGTTTCACTGCCAACAATCCAAATAGGGAATTTTGGAGATTTCAAGTAAGAACCAACCTAGAACAAATGTAGCAAGATAAACAAACAAATGAAAATTTTATACTGCCTGCTGAGTATCTGCCCATGAGTATCAGAAGCGTAACTGAAGTGTCCAATTCATACTTAAATGGAATAAAGTACTGTGCCAGAATGCCTTACCCATAAAGGTCAAATGCCGAATGTAAAAGTCAATGTTATAAAGACGGTCAGAACTAAGCTTATGTCGCACCTTTACATCAGAGGAACAATAATACAGATTTAACACAGCTGGAAAAACTTAGTTTAGCCCTAAGAATCATTCTCAGGTTTGACTAAAATTGCTAGACAAAATGTTCTAGATTTTTAGCGTGGTGGTCAAATCCTGAAACTATAACCTTGATAATAATTACTTCATCAGAAGAACAATTATAAATTAACAAATGAATATATTTACTAATAAATAAGGAAAGAGAAAAATCCTTAAGCACATCATGTCTTCAAAGAACCTGGGACAATATAATAATCTCTCTAAAGCAAAATATATACTACAAAATATCTAAGAATATAAAAGAATCCTGTTACTTGACTCTTCATGACTGGAGGTAATTCAGAGTTCTACAATATGAAGTCTCCTTAAATTGTACAAAAAGTTATAGCCTGTCTCAAGTTTATATATTTAATCTATAAAAAACACAGTATCCAAAGTTTTTGTGTGTGTGTGACTGAGAAAGTTTAAAATCAACAACAACAAAACAAGAAGACTTGGGAAATCCCATTATGTTCATATCAATCAATTCTATACTCTTATGAGGACAGAGATTACAATTTAAAAACAACCTTACCAATCCCACTTGCTCTATTTTCTTTTCTCACACAGACTCCCCTGAATGGGGAAATGCCAAGTGACTACTTGAAGCAGTCAGGGCAATTCTTCCCTTATTCGTCATTAGCCCTGATAGGATTCCACCACTATGGCCCTTTGGAATTTAAATTATCATTAGGAAGTGGGAAATAGGCACTCTCTTGTATTCAGGGACAAAACACCAGTATCTTTGTCCTCTGATGAGAAGGATGAATGGGATGTGCTAATGGCAATGGTGAACCAGAAGAGCAGGAAGGATGATGGTTTGGGGACAACAGAAAATAAGAGCAAAGGACAAAGACAAAGGAAAAGGTCTGATCACAGGTTCATAGTAGAAGGGATTTTAGAGGTGCTCAGCACAAGTCCTTCAATTTTACATCAGAAACAGAAATATAAAGGATCAGTGCCTTGTCTGATTTCAAACAGGTAACTAGTACAGAGCTGGGATTAAAACTCAGGCTTTCTGACTCATGTGGTAGCTGCCTCTTGTGGTGAAAAATTTAATGATTATTTAATTTCCCTTTTAGAAAATGAGTGTGTATTTGTGTGTATTTAATTAAGGTAGAAGTAAAATATGAGTATAATACATAGAAGGATCAAAAGATAAATGAATGAACTCATTAAGTATCTTACAGTAATATAAATAAGTAAGAGTGCATAAATAACTCAGCCACTTGAGAGAAACAGGCTGACAGCTCCTCAGCAAATAAAGCACATAATCACTACATGACAAGCAATTTCACTGCTGGGTATATGTCCAACAGGAATGAAAACATGTTCACAAAAAATTTATACATATGCACGTTTCTAGCAGTGTTATTCTAGTAGCACAGAAGCAGAAACAACCCAAATATCCATCAGGTGATGAACAGATAAACAAAACCGGCATATAATACAACAGAATATTTGGTTGTAAACAGAACAAAGTATTAATATAAGTTCAAAGAAGAATGAACACTGAAGATGTTATGCTAAGTTAAAGAAGCCAGACACTAAAGGCTACACATTGTACAATTCCATTTAGATGAAATGTCCAGAACAGGCAAAACTCCAGAGAAATAAAGCGCCAGAAGCTGGGGAGGAGTGAGGAAGTGACCACTAATGGGTTTAGAGTATCTTGTGAGAGTTAAGAAAAACATTCTGAAATTAGGTAAGTGGTGATGGTTGTACAACCTTGTGAAAAATCACTGAACAGTACACTTTAAAATGGTGAGTTTTATGTGAGTTATTAAAAAAAAAAAAAAAAAAAAGGTGGGTGGCTCAGTCAGGTAAGTGTCTAACTTCAGCTCAGGTCATATCCCAGAGTCCTGGGACTAAGCCAGGCATTGGGCTTTCTGCTCAGTGGGGAGTCTGCTTCTCCCTCTACCTTTACCCCTACCCCCAACTCATGTGCTTTCTTCTCTATCTCCGAAATAAAATCTTTAAAAAAGAGGGGGCACCATCAAAAGCATTCAGAGTCATCCTCTTCACTGTATGTGTGTGTAAAGAGACTTTCATTTGTGTTAATGAACACATCTAGTCAAAATGATATGAAAATGTTAATTTCTAGAGAGCAATTTGCTACAATATTAACAGGGAAATGTTCAGATTCACAAAACTAATACAAACACAATGATTTCCTTAATACTTTTTTCTAAATGTTTGGTGAAAAGTAAATGTATACAGGTTTTCAGAGGAACGTCTACAGTTATGTACAGATGAACACACCAGGGTAACAATAGTTTTTCCAAAAGCTATAATCACACCATCCCAACCACTTCCCTTCCAGGTCTCCCACACTCTGGGCCACTGTGTATGGCTCTAAGCTCCCTGCAGCTAGGTGTCAGACAAGAAGAAACAGCCTTAAGCCTTAGAGCTCACTGAAATTTTCCAATCCAAGCAGAGCCCATGAAACCTAGCTGACTCCATCCCAACACCCATACCAAAGCTGCCACCTACGGTCGCCCCTCACTGTTGCGCTGTCCACCGGTATAATCCCCTCTGTGGCCCTGTCTGGTAGCCTTCCCTTGTTTGGAGGTGTAAGTAATAGACAGTTCTGCCTTTCATCTATCCGAGTACCACTGTATTGTGTCCTGCCATTAAAAGAATCTTTAAATCTTAAAAATATCAGTCACTGCTAGAACACTAAAGCAATATATAATAGGAGAATATACAGCCAGTACTGTTTTCCCACTAAGATCTTGGAGGAAAACAGGCTTTCATTTCCCAGTTCTTCCTAACAGCTAAAGAAAAGCAAAAGCATGATTTAGAAAAGCTTACAATTCTGGTTAAATTGGCCGTTCATTCAACAAATGTTTACTGAACACCAAATATGTACCCAGAAAAACAATGTCACTGGCTTCAGAGAGTCTATAACTCACTGGGGATAACAATAAAAAAGCAAATTCAAGATAAAAAAAAATTAAACAGAAAAGATCTTTATAGAGTGATTATTGTTATGAAATTGTGAAAATTTCACTGAAGGAATAGCTGAGGAAAAGGTCTTTGAGGCACCACTTTAAGTAGGACCTGATGGGGAGAGGGAGCCATCCATTTACAAACTGGAGTATCCAGTCAGAAATGACAGCAAGTATGAAGTCTTATCAGGCAGGAAAGGGCCTGGGTGTGTTTGAGAATCTGGCAGGAAACCAGTAGAGCTAGAGCACAGCAGTGGACAGGGCAAAGCAACTGAAGAGGGACAGACAGGATCTAGATCAGGAAATTACAGGCTACACAGTGAAGATTTCACAGTCTCATCTCCACACCCGATCCTCCTGCAAAACACACACACGCTTTATAAAAAACAGCCTTATTAAAATATCTTTCACATGTGAACACTGTATATATTAAAAGTGTGCAACTTAATGTTTTTGTAGATGTATACACTATGAAAAGATCACCAAAATCAAATTCATTAACATATTCATCACCTCTACGTAGTTGTCATTTGTATGTGTGTACACATGCACACAAGCATGCACACACACTTTTAGGATCAATGATGTTTGTGTGTGTTTCTTGGGAGAACGGGATGCAGCCTGATGCTCTGGCTGCCAGGCTCCTTCCGAACAGTTTTGGCTTGTAAATTAAAGTCACAGAAAATAAAAGAGTTACTACTTTGATACAATACAATCCCTACTAATGGATTAAGGACAGGATGAAACCTATCTGATTATCATACCCATATCACTCCTTTCCAAGTGTTGTCATGACAGAGGAACACTTCCAGTTAAAGGAAAAAAGAAAGAAAGAAAGAGGGCAAGACAGTTATTTTATTAAATCACCATCACCAGAACTACTGCTACGGACCCAACGTTCTAAAAGAAAATTAGATCTAC
Organism: Mustela erminea; assembly: GCF_009829155.1. Classification (NCBI taxonomy): domain Eukaryota; kingdom Metazoa; phylum Chordata; class Mammalia; order Carnivora; family Mustelidae; genus Mustela; species Mustela erminea. The sequence goes on from NC_045619.1 coordinate 119,989,693, forward strand.
TAATTAGATCTACTTCTTCCTTTCTCCAAATGAGGCCATCTCATTAAGTATTAATCACTAATGATTTGAATCCCATTTAAAACTATTTGGAATATCCAATAGTTATTTCAGATGATGCAGGAAAACAATGAACTTTTATCAATAAATGAGAGGTTCATGGCAGTTTCTAACCTTAGCCCATGTGCTAAAGAATTTAATGCTATGAAATGCTTGGAATTTGTTTTTTCGAGTGTGAAGTCGTTTTTCAGTTGGAACAGACAAAAGTTAAAACTTCAGGCATCTAGCAAATTTTTTTTTCCATGAAGCATACTGTTATGAGGAAGAAACAATATATCCTTTTCTCTTGGTTTACCAAAAAATATATTTACTTTCAATTATAGGTGTCTCTATTTTTATAAACTGTTTTTTACTGGATTCTGCCCTCTATCCTTAAAAAGAAACGAACCTCACGAATAGGAAACTCAGCATAATCAGCCAACTTAACTCTGCCCTTAATATGCCTGTCAGTTTGGGAAAGGAGATCAGGAAAGAACTAAGAAGTACATAGTAACAGCAGTAAGCTATATGTTGTCATAGAAGAAAATACTGTCCACAACAGTGGACACGTGAGTAAAAAGGATTGAAAAGTACCATTAAAATCAACTTACCTTACAGTATCTTAAAGCTTCCATTAATGTTAAGAATCCTACAGCTGCTTGTTCATGTATACCAAGAAGTTCTAAAAAGAGAAGTTTGTACTGCATTAACAAACATAAATCTGAAAACTACTTATATATAGATGTATACACATATATATTTTGCACCAAAAAGTTTTACTTTTCCCCAAAAGTATACTTTAAAACTTCACACATATTTATTGTTGAGTGGTTACATCAAATTATCATTATGTTGCTACTTATTATAAAATACCATTAGATCACGTTTGTGGTGGGTGATGTGATGCTTCAGATATACAGTAAATGTACTTAGAAAACCTTATATTCAACTTTAACTTTTAAAATGAAGACATCATCCCCTCTGAAACCCAAGGAATTCCTGGCAAAAATGAAGAAGAAAGATATAATAATACCCATGCAGAAAAGCTAAGTTGAACTGACTTTGACTTAAACAAATGAACATGCTCATCTTAGTTTGTAAAATTTATCACTGGATAGCAGTGAACTTACTTGCACAATATTTAAATCAGTGGTATTTGATACCATTCCTTTCTCCTATAAACAGTGTGCTTAAGACTCAGGAAATAAAGACAAATGGAACAAGGTGTCTGCCTTACAAAGGCTAAGTTTATCAAGAAAGAAGAAAAAGATGTGTCTCTTTTCTCTATTTACACATGCTTACACACACACACACACACACACACACACACACTGTACTTTTTTGAAAAAAGATTTCATTATTTATTTGAGAGTGAGCAAGAATGAGCAGACCCGTGAGGGGGTGGGGCAGAGAGAGGATCTCAAGTAAGCTCTGAGCACAGAGTCTGACGCAGGGTCGGGGTGGGAGTGCCTGGGCATCCCATGACCCTGAGATCACAACCTGAACCAAAACCAAGAGTCCAACCCCCAACCAACTGAGCCACCCAGGTTCCCCACACACACTTTATCTTCTGATAAAAGAACATCTGCCTAGTGTATTAGGGAAGATATACAGAAGTGACAACATGTGAGGGGCACATAAGTGGCTCAGTCGGTTGAGCATCCAACTCTTAAAGCTGGCTCAGGTCATGATCTCATGGGTTGTGGGTTTAGCTCTACATGGGGCTCTCTGCTCATGTGGGAGTCTGCTTGAGGATTCTCTCTCCCTCTGTCCCCTCTAGCTCTGTCAAATGAATAAATAAATCTATTTTTAAAAAGATTTTATTTATTTGACAGAGATCACAAGTAGGCAGAGAAGCAGGAAGAGAAGCAGGGAGGAGGAAGCAGGCCCCCTGCTAGGCAGAGAGCCCGGTATGGGGCTTGATCCGACCTCAGGATTATGACCCAAGCTGAAGGCAGAGGCTTTAACCTGCTGAGCCACCCAGGTGCCCCTAAATAAATTTGTTAAGAAAGATTTTATGTACTTACTTGAGAGAGAACAAGAGTGAGAGAGATCACAGAGGGAGATGGAGAAGCAGGCTCCCTGCTTAGCAGAGAGCCCGATGTGGGGCTTGATCCCAGGCTGCTGGGATCATGACCTAAGCTGAAGGCAGATGCCTAACTCACTGAGGCACCCAGGTATCCCTAAATAAATCTTTAAAAAAGTAAAAAAAAAAAAAAAAAAGGGACAACATCTGAGTTGAATCTTTAAGCATATGTAGGAATTTTCCAGGTCACCGAGAAGAAAATACGAAGAAGGATCAAGGTGGAGGAAACAACAAAGTATGAAAAAAAAAAATCTATGTATTTAATGTTTGAATATGTCAAACCTTTCTTCAAAGGTTTCTAGTCTGGGGACCCTGATAAATGGTGATTAATTAAAAGGAAAAATTAAGAAGTCCCAAAGTGGTATGAATAAAGAACAGGACTTTGGTTTTAGACAAGCTGGGATGGAGAAAATTTCAGAACTTCTAGTGAGAGATGGATTCACAACTGGAAGTAAGGCTGAGAAACACAAAGAAGAGTGATCAAGGTTGGATACAGAGCTTTGGGAATCATCAGCATAGAGAGGAGAATTGAGGGCAGGCATGTGGGTAATAAAGAACAAAGCTCAGAAAATGAAGAGTAGATTATTCCACAACAGAGATGTAATTATAACGATAATTGAGTGTTTTATAGACTATCACTTTCAGCTAACATACATTAAATGGAACTATAATAGTAATTTGGGTCTATATTTATTTTTAAAAAGCATTTTTTTCTGGTTAAAAATTATGCCCATGTAAATAAAACGTATTTATAACTTGGTTTCCTTTTTATCATCTGGTCATGTTTTGTCCATTTTTCCATTAAGATACTGTATTTTTCTAATTAATGTAATATCATCAATTCTTAGTCATGCTAGGTAATCTTAAACACAACATTCAGATGGTATAAGCTATGAACTGGCTGTTGAGTCTTTTGGATTTACAAATCCAAAATTAATAGAATGTGTATGCAATTATACATAGAGTTTCTATTTTTTCACTAGCTTCTTAGAGGTACTCAGGAGGTATAATAATAGTTCTCAAATTGTGTTTTAGGATTCTTAAGGGTCCACAAGACCCTTTTAGAGACTACATGAAATCAAAATGATTTCCACTAGAAAGACATTGCTTTTTCCTCTTAAGCTTTCATGAATGTAGAGTGAAGTTTTCCAGAGGCCCAATGATATGTTTGTTCCACCTCAAAAGACTGAATCTATAAATATGTAAGAGAATTTCCACTAATAACATAGACATTGAAGGGACTTACAGAGTCACTCTTCTAAATTTTCTTCTCATTTTAGAAAAGTTACTTTTCAGGGGCGCCTGGGTGGCTCAGTCGTTAAGCATCTACCTTCAGCTCAGATCAAGATCCCAGAGTTCTGGAATCGAGCCCTGCATTTGGCTCCCTGCTCAGTGGGGAGTCTACCCCTCCCTCTCCCACTGTCCCCACTTGCACGCGCTCTCGGTCTCAAATAAATAAAATCTTAAAAATAAAAAAATTAAAAAAAATTTACTGTATTTTTATTAACATGTAATGGGTGTATTATTATTTTAAAATGAGTTAATACACCTTTTTAAATTTCTTAGTCATAATTTCTAAGAAGAAAAATATTCATCATTATTTGCTTATAACTCATACAATCCAAAGCTCTTTGGGATTTCTGAATCATTTATTTTACTTTTTAAAAAAATTTTTTGAGAGAGACATCATGCCTAAGGTATAAGGGTAGAGAGAGAGAGAGAATCTTAAGTAGACTCCATGCCCAGTGCAGAGCCCAATGGGGCCTGATCTCATGACCCTGAAATCATGACCTGGGCCAAGATCAAGAGTTGGATGCTTAACTTACTGAGCTATCCAGGTGCCCCCAAGATCTTCAGTCATTTTAAAAGTGTCAAGAGCAAAACCAAAAACAAAACCAAACAAAAAAACCCCACAAAAAATGCAAAACCCCAAACAAAACAAATACAAATGTCAACAGCATGAGACAAAACAACATGTGAATAATTGGATTATAGCATTCAAAGGAAAAAAAGAAAGTAGGGGTGAGTAACCCTAATAAGTAGAAATGGTACTCTATTGCTTTATTAATTCTTCCTTCCTCTTTCTTCTGAGATTTAAGCACTAAATGATTTCAAGGTCAAAGAATACATATGTTGAGAAACATTTCCACACTTCAATTTCTTAAGATCGGATACCACCACCTAGTGTTATGATTAGATACTGCACCATCTACTGCCTTGGAATTTTAAACATACACCTAAAATAGTATATTTATAATAATATCATGCTATTAAGTATAGAAAACTAGCTGTTCATAATTCTTGGGTAATGAATTATTCAGATTAGGTCAGTAAGCACATATTTAAATATATAATTTAAATAGTATTATTTCAAATTACTATTTCTTTAGACAGAATATCATCTATTTAAATTTTATTTTTATTTATTTAAGATTCTCTCTCTCTTTTTTTTTTAAAGATTTTATTTATTTATTTGATAGAGATCACAAGTAGGCAGAGAGGCAGGCAGAGAGAGAGGAGGAAGCAGGCTCCCCGCTGAGCAGAGAGCCCGATGCGGGGCTCGATCCCAGGACCCTGGGACCACGACCTGAGCCGAAGGCAGAGGCTTTAAACCACTGCTGGGCCACCCAGGCTCCCTTAAATTTTTATTTTTGATAGCTAATGTTCATTCTTAAGAATATTTATTAGTGTACAAAGTTGTAAATGTAGTGAGGATATACCAATCTCACATATTAAAACTTACAGAATTTACTTATAGAAGACTTGTAAGGTGACTTCAAGACTTACTGAGACACTTTCAAGACATCCTAATAATTGTGTCATTTTATTTTAGAATTTTCTAACTTTGTTTTCTTATAATCACGTTGATTCCCTATCAGCCCCATCTGCTTCAGTCAGTGAGATCATATATATATGCAAAGTTTTTTATTCCTGCTTGCCTCCCCCTTTCTTCTCTTCCACGTCAGCTGTCTCTTCTCACTGCTCTCAGTACATCTATAGAAGGCCCATTTGGGCCTTTTAAATTTGATGCTGACTTGGACACCAGATAACTGCACTGCATTTAAGAAGCATACCCTGAGTGCCAAGTATTCAAAACAAAACAAAACAAAACAAAAAAAACCCAACAATGCTGCAGAGTGCAAAAATACAAAGCTACCATGGGGACTACAAAGATGAAGCTAGCAAGATTCTTTTTGCAAACCATGTATCTGATAAGAGGTTAAGGACCAAAATAGATAAGGAACTCCTACAACTCAAATGCAAAAACCCAAAATAACCCAATTAAAAATTGGGCAAAGAACATGATTAGACATTTCTCCAAAGAATACATATAAATAGCCAAAAATATATGAAAAGATGCTCAACATCACTAATCATAAGAGTTGCAAATTAAAACCCAACAGAGGTATTACCTCACACCTGTTAGGATGGAAGAAAAGGAAAAAAAAATCTTAAGTTGTTGGTGAGGATATGTAGAAACTGGACCTTTATACACTGTTGATGGAAATGTAAAATGGTGTCGCAACTATAGAAAACAGTATGGAGGTTCCTCAAAAACTTAAAAATACATCTACCATGTGACAGAGCCATTCCACTTCTGGGTATTCAGTCCAAAAGAACTGAAATCAGAATCGCAAGAGATATCTGCATTCCCATGCTCACTGCAGCAGTACTTACAGCAGCCAAGATGTTGAAACCATCTACAAGTCCAGCAATGAATGGCTGGATAAGGAAATTATGGAATATACATATGATGGACTATTACTCAAGGCTTAAAAAAGAAGGAAATCCTATCATACATGGCAACAGGAATGAACCTTTAGGACACTATGCTAAGTGAAATATAGAAGTCAGAGAAGGAGAAATACTGTATGATTCCACTTAGATGAGGTATTTGAAATAGTCAAATTCAAAGAAGTAGAGCAGAATGATGGTTGCCAGGAGCTGGAAGGAGGAAACAGGGAGTTGCTATTCAACAAATAAAATTGCAGTCATGTAAGGTGACTGAGCTCTAGATATCTGCTGTGCAACTTTGTGTTTATAGTTAATTCTGTAACTTGACTTAAAAAAAAATCATTATGAGGGTAGATCTTATGCTAAATATTCTCACTACAATTTAAAAAATCCCATCCCCCCCTTAAACAGTAGGCATCAAAGTAGAATGTGGTTAAGTGCCATGAAAACAAAATGCTCAGAGGGAAGGGTAGATCACTTTCAGCCCCGAGAATCACGAAGCTCTCCTTGGATGGATGGCCTGTGAAGTAGGCAGTGAAGGAATGCACAGGCACAGATGAGAGGGATATAGGTCTTTGGCAAATGGAGTAGCACAAAGAAATAAAAGCAAGTGGCACAGTTTTCTTCAAGCATAGATTTCTGATGGTTGAGAAATAAGCCAGGATGAAATTATATGGGATCCTTGAGTAAGTAAGGGGAAAAAAATCTGTAGTTAGATAAATTTAAAATGAACTTAGTTGCAAGAATGTTAGACTAGCTAAACTAAAAAGCAGTAGGATACTGAGAAAGACTTGATTATGTCACTGATACATAAATTGCATACACACACACAATTTGAGCTATGAACTTTGTTTGTGTAATCTGTTTTTGAAAGTGAAGAGCTTCTTAAACCCATTTACTGGTTATTGTATTCCTAAGAAGTCAGGTTGCTACAGAGTTGACATATAGCTAGGACAGACCAATTTAGCAAATAAAAACACAAAATGCCCAGTTAAATTTAAATTTCTGATAAAAAACCAGTATTTAGTAAAATTATATTCCAAATATTGAATGGCACATACTTATGCTAAAAATGATTTATCTGCAAATAAATTTAACTGGGAGTCCCGTATTGCTTCTGGCAACTTAACTCCAGCTAGTTAAATCTATTTTTATAGTAATAAAATATAGAGAAAAGAAGCACTTCTGACTTTTTCCTCAAATTTTGATAAACCAAACACTTCAAATTTATATACCACCTAACCACTTAATTGCAATTCACATTACTTAAAAAATACTAAAATTTCAAAGTGATCTAAATTTTCGGTTTAGAGTCTCTTAGTGTCTGCGTATCACAAGTTCATGAACATTCAACGAACTATTTAACTGTAGCCTGGATGGACTGTGATAATCATTTCTATTAAAGAGAAAAAAGAAAGGAAGCTCTGGGTTTCTGATTTATAAGGGCTGACTCTATGTCAATCCCATAAAATGAAGAAAACATTCAAATAATCAAATAAATGTAAACAGTAAATGTTCAATACATAAAATAACACAGGGCACAAATACAACAGAATACCTTAAAGGTAGGAAAGAAGCCACTGAAAAACTGATCTATAGGCAAACAAGGCAAAGAAAATCTCAGCTCAAAAGACATGCAGTAGTAAAGGCAGCTGGCAGTAGACAGGAGTTGAAGTGCATGGGTGGCAGTAGATGGGTTGAAGTGCATGGGGAACCAAGTCATTGAATGGTTTTAAGTGTCATGATCTGACTTAGTTTCTAAAAATACCCTACTAGCTGCTGTAAAAGACTAGCGGGTGGGCAAAAATGAAATTAGGTGACGAGTTCTACTGCAGGTTTATCGGTATTCTATTGCAGAAGCTAAAGATAGTTTTAACAGTTGAGGCAGAATCAAGTATCTGGATTCGGAAACTACAGAACCCATATGATCAACACTATATACTTTCATTGAAAGGTACAAAAAAGTCCAATCTAAATGGGAAGATTTACTACTGTAAAAATGGCACTTCTTTAAAATAACCTACAAATTTAACATAACTCATTCGAATTCTTACAAATTTCTTAAAACTGCAACTTTAAAAAAAGTTCAACTGGACTAGATAATATAAAAATGGCTGTAATAATTTTACATTATAATATTTTTATTATAATAATCATAGGAAACGTGCTAACAAATATCAAAGAACATGCAACTAGGCAATAAGGTACTTTTGGCATAAGAACTCACAAACAGGTAAGTGGAACAGAAGAGTACAAAGAAGGTTTCACACATATGGGAAAATCTGTTATTTAATCAAGTAGGCGTGTCAGTGGAGAAATGACAAGTTAGGAATATTGGGCAGTTCCTTGGTAAAAAGTATAAGTAGATCTCCATCTCATACTACTCACAAATAAATAATCCAAGTGGATTAAAGAATTAAACATTAAAAAAAGCCTATAAAATAATTTGAAGAAAATATTAGGAAATATTAGTTTAATCTTGTGGCGAAATATAAAACTGATTTAAGAAAAAAAACTAAAAAACAAAATCCGTAACAAAAAAGATGAAATGATTATCTTTCTAAAAATGACAACCTCCGGGATGATAACAGACACCCATTAACAAAGTAAAGAGACAGAAAAGGCTGAGGGAAAATATTTGCATCACATTTTTTAAACAAAGAAAGAATTTATAGAGTTCCTAGCAACTATGAAGAAGACAGTAACCTTTCCCCTCAGAATGCCGAAAGCTAGAAAGAAGCAATTCCCAGAAGAGAAAATACTAAAAGCTGACAAACACACAAAAATATGATCAAACAGAGGCTCAGGAGGAATCAGAGAAATGTGAATTATCAGTAAATGACATATAAAAGATGGACAGTTCTGAGTGTGGCCAGGATACAGGAAAACAGTTAAGTTTTTTAAAAGCAAAGTTGATATATTAGCAGTTGGTAAGGCTGATCTTAGAAGGTAATCTGGCTTTATCTATCAGGTTTACAGATGTTCTAAATAGACATCATATGTCCCAGGATTTTCATTCTTAAGTAGATACCAAAGCAAAATTAAAACATACATCCTCACAAAAACTTACATAAATGTTCCTAAACACATTATTCAGGACGGCCAAGTGGAAACAAGCTGAATGTCCAACAATAGATGAAGGAATACATAAATTATGGTCTCTCTACTAAGTGGGATATATTCACCAATTAAAAGGAGTACAGTCCTGGCATACGCTAAAACATGGCTGAACCTTGAAAACATGCCAAGTAAAAGAAGCCAGTCATAGAAGACGAGATATTACATGATTCTATTTATAAGAAATCCCCAGTTTTGACAGATCTACAGAGACAGAAAACAGATTAATTGTTGCTAGGAGCTGAAGGGCAAGGCAATTATGGGGAGTGACCGCAAATGAGCACAAGGGTATTTTTTGGACTGATAAAAAAATGTTCTAATATTGATCTGGTGGCGGTCACATAACTCTAAGAATGTATTAAAAGCCTTGGAATTAAAATAAATACACACATACCATGGAATTATAAATTTTAAATAATATCACACATGTGGTACGTGAATTCTATCTTGATAAAGCTATTAGTAACAAATATAACACACCTAAATCTTTATCACACATTCTATTTTTAGAAATCTATCCTATAATACTGCAGTATTTGTTTATAACAGTAAAAATGTTAATATACATGTCCACCATTAACTAAAGGCAAAGACAAACTGAGAAAAATGTATATATATATTTGTATATATAAAATATATGACAGATCAAGCACTGACATCCTTACGAATTAAAGGCAAGAAAAATGCCCTATTTATCTTTCACTGAGCCTTCTTGGTCTTTCCTGGGTAACACATAATTTGCATTTTCTCTCCAGCTGCCCGATCTATACTTACTGACAGGAAAAAGCCTAACTATAAACCTTACTGGTTGGATCCACTCTAAATCACTCTATGTAAACTCATCCCTCCCTCTTACTGCTGACTACGCAATTCAAAATTTCTCCCACGATCCATTTTTTTTTTTTCTTATTCCTTCTTCAAGCAGTGGACTCAAACCCTTTCTCTCCTTTATATGCCTCCAACTTCACCTCGGTCCACTTATTCTCAGCAGACTTCAAAATCTCAAAATTTCTCCCTATTGAAATCTTTCACACTTCGAATGCCTTTTTCTTTTCTCAGCCCGTTCTTTCTTCCTGTTTTACAACTATGCATCTTTCCGAGGTTACAGTTACTCCTGACCCCATTTACTTTGATTAAAGGTGGTTCCCTTCCCCTGGCCAACAAACAATTTAAGTGATTCCTATCCCCTAAAACAAAACCTACACACACCACTCTTTGCCTTGGCAATCAGTTCCTCTCTCCCTCTTCCACCAGGAAAACTTTCTTGTTTACATGGCTAAAATATTTACTCTCTGTGACCTGGTTTCAAGTCCACTTGCCATGCTTGTTCATTTGTTTAATAAGCTTTATCTGAAAACCTCCTAGTCATTTGTACTTTACCCTTAGGTACCTCATGAACGTCCACTCTGCTGTGGTCTCTGACAGAGGCAAAGCGGTACAGCGGCACGTGCTACAGTGGAATGAGCACAAGCTCTGGGTGTGGACACAGCAGCTTATGCCTTTGCTGCTTGACACCGGTCAACTTAATCACCCGAGGCTCACCTTTTTATCTACCAACATTAAGAACATAGAGCAGTCTAAAACGCTACTTAGCCCAAGTACATAAATACTAGCTGCTCCCTCTTTCCTTCCATTCCAAATGCCTTCAATGACTGTCTTCCTCATGTCTGCCAACTAAAATGTAAACTTCTGAGTATTCAAGAGACTCTGGGTTCTTACTTAGCCCCATGTTTAGGATCCTTCCTCTTACCAGTCTCCTTCACAGGTCCAGTGCTTTCATCCACTATCTCCAGCCCCTAAACACAACCTGCAGTTTTCTCAAAATGCCTTCTCACTTGTTCCATCTTGCCCCATCAAAACGTTAACTCCTACTGAGAGTCTCTCTGCTTACCCCAACATAAACATAGTGGGAAAGGTTTTCTCTTTCCTCTGTAATACTTTATTTCAACAAGCTTCATTTCATACTGAATTATGGTTATTTGGGTGCACGTTCTGAGTTCCCCAAACTAGTGTGTGTGTTTTCGAGGGAAAACTGAGTTCTCCCCATTGGCCAGTTGAGGCATTTTAGAAATCTGATCTTAACCTTCATAGCATCCCTTTGAGGAAGGCAATAAACCTCCATATTTATAAATAAGGAAACTGAAACTAGGAGAAGTCAAGTGGCTTGCCTAAGGACTGTACAACTAGTACCTACTTATACTTTCTGTTTGTATATTACATATATCACAACCTCCTCCCATGTTGTCAGTTCAGAAAAACATACGATAAATGCTGAGTAATGTACAGATTTTTAAGTTTGGTGACTGAAAACAAATTCCTAATAATCCCTAACAATTGAGGGAAAATGAAAGACATATGCCCTGACTACCTTCTTTTCCAAGATAATTCAAGTAATTGCTTAGTTTTGATATTTAAGCTATACTGAAAAAAAAAAAAAATCACAGCGAGACAACAGCTTTGAAAGCTGATGTTTCAAGCAACAGAATAGAATAAATTTGTACACATCAAGAACCTAAACTTGGATAAGTGACTAATACCCTATCGGGAAAGTAAAAAATTCATGGCAAGAAAAAAGCCTATGGGAGGATAGGGGAGGAAAAGCCTAGGGAGGCAGAATAGCCTAGCTCTGAGAGGGGAGGCTTAGGAGAATCTGCAGAATAAGGAGAAAGGAGGACCATGGTAACTAGCATCAAGAGCCAGAGAAATGCCATCAAAGTCCAGGTGGAAAGAATTATGAGCCATAGAATTATGAGTAGCAGCAAAGACAGGGACAAGTGGGATGAGATACTTCAACCCAAGTTTAACAGGAACCGGATATTCCTTTGATCATCTGAGATGATCTAAGATACTCCAGGCTCCAGAAACCATAGGGGGAAGGAAAAAGAGAGGGTGTATAGAAGCCATACGGTGAGTGCATATTACTGAAGAAAGAATGACAGGCCTTTAACTGGGAGGATTAAGTGCCTTTACAGCTCTGAATTAAAGTAAGGTTCAAGAATGGAATGGGCTCATTTAAAAAAACAGAGCAAGGTAAATTTGTAGTTTCTTTGTCACTAAGTTTTTTGTCCTTTGCCAGAAATCAGCAAAACTGGGTTCTCATTCTAACCTAAACACTAAGTGAATGATTGTGCATATTTTATCTAATGTGTATAGGGAGAGAAGGTCTTTCTTACATTTCTTAAATAGTAAAATGAAGGGTTGGATTGTGCTAGGGTGCTTTAAACCTGAAATTATAAATTTTTACTGACCTTCACCCTCCCCGTTAATATTATATCCTTTCCTGTTTTGTTAATTAGCTATACCTATTTCTAAAACTTGAGAATAATTCAAATTTAAGATCAAGATTCACTCATTTAAATGGAAGTAAAAAGGAACAGCTCAATCATAGTATTTGCTTCTGCTATCTGGTGAAGTTTCATCTCATAGAATAAATAATTTTCCCTACGAACTATAGAAACTATAGAAGCTTCCTGTCCTATGCTTTACATACTCCAAAAAGAGGTACGTAGTAATTGATATAAGTTGAGTGAGTAAATAACTCAATTTAAACTGACTCAGTCATAAGCTGAAGGGAATTTTACTCAGAACTATATATCAGCTCTTAACTGGATGAACTGGCCAATAATGTGTTTCACTTCAAAGACATTGGGAATGTATGAAGTTATAGCAAAGAAGTAACTGACACCAAAAATGGAGGTGTAGTGGTGGGGGGGTCACTTAAAGTTCTCAGATAACATTAAATCTGCCCAACATTTCAGAAGAAATTATACACACTAAATGTAATATAGGAAAAACCACTAGACTCATATTTCAAATTGCATTACTCGTAATTTTCAATTTTAAGAAAATGCAGTAGTGTCTGAGACTTATAGATATTACTACATAAATGTACAAGATTTATAGATTAAAAAGATCTATTTATTACTTTCTGAAGAAGTAAGTCATATACCCAATTTTATACTAGAGAAAACTAAAGGTAGATGAAGTAACTTGACTGAAGTCTAAACACTTGGAATTTGAATCCAAGTTTGTCTGCCTTCAAACTCCACACTCTCTAAGTGACAGTGCCTTGAAAACAGGGAAAGATTCTTCTATATTAAAGCACTTATGTTAACCTCTTAGTAACACAGAGCCATTAAGTAGGTGAATAACAATCAACGATACTCTAGGGAAATAGTCATCATCAAAGAGCAAACACAGCAAAAAATATACTTACTCATTCCTGAGCATTCTCTATCACCATCCCACACATTAGAAACAGCATGTCCCGTCAGTAGGAGGTTAATTAAACTTTGGCTATTAATAAAAATGTAGAAGTAATTAAAACATGAATAAACTAGTTTCCACATCAAATGATCCCATGGTAAAGCATAAAGTAATAACTTCTACATATGTCTGTTAAGAAACAAAGTTAGGAATACCTTACATTTTTATTTTATATGCTCAACAACAGCTTTCGAAATGTATCACTTAGTGTATCATCACAATGGTATCTATTGTTCTATATGTTCATCATATAGATGGAATTTAACAAATTTATCTAAGATATTATGTTTAAATGGATGGAAAAAAGTTACTTAGACTAATAACTTACTTTATATTTATAATCATAATATATATGTAATTATTATTTTTTTGTTTGATGGACCATTGAATTTTAACCTTTGAGGCACAAAGATCTAAAGAGAAGGACTTATGTAACAGAGTGGGTTAGCTATCACTGTTTGACTATTTTAGTACAATTATACAGAGCTTGGCGGGGTGTGGTTTCAGAGAAAAATAAGGAAAAAAATATCTCCCTCAAGCAGGAAAGCATTTACAAACAGGTAAGGATACACTTATTTCTAAGTCGAAATGAGTCAATTGCATTCATTAAAAAATTAAGAGGAACATAAAGCAGAATTTGTAAAATTCTGTTGTCATCTTTAAAGAAAGTATGAGCCATGATAAGTGCAATGCATACATAAATCTGAAGTGGAAATTATCATTTCACACATAAAGCAAGCAATGCATAAAGCACAGACTACTCAAATCCACACACTTTACGCTGTCAACACTGACAAAAGTATCTGACTCAGATTATCTTAAAGTCAAGTTTCTAAAAACTTAAGTCCATGAAGGAAAAGAACAGATTTTAGTTAATTACCTGCCATGTCCATATACAGGATCTATCAAAGGTTCATTTGAATCTTCAATTTCGTTTTTTATGTTTTCAATGCCCTAAAGGAACCAAAACATTCACTTAGTTCAAAAACTAAAAATGAAAATTACAGTTTATAAATTGACCATTTTTTATATAAATGAATAAAACACATTTATTTAAGTAACTTTTCTCCTAAAAAGTTACCCAGATTTGATATGAGAGAACTTATGAGATGATAATGGTAAGAGGAGCTCCTCTAAGGGTATCTTTTCTATCCTGGGCTCTATGCAGAGCACTGACTATCTCATAGGTGATAGATCTTATGGCATGTTCGCCAAAGGGGTACTGAGAGAGGTTTAAATTTCAGCAGGAGGGAGGAGAAAGTTTTTAAATCCTAAGAGTTAATATTCATTTAATTTCAGGCCGAAGTACATTCAGATTTAACACATCTGCTAAGGTATCTGAAGTATTTACTTAGGCCTTTTAAAAAACTTATTAGTATTAAAGACATACACATGAGTGTTGATAGAGATATCAATTAAATATAGAAAAGGTCTGAAACAGAAGCAAATAGAATTCTGATTGTGCATTCTCAGAAATATCAGTAATTTAAACATGTCCTGATAAAATAAAGTGTCAAAGTAGGGGGGCAGGAAGCTTCTTTTCTTAAAAATGAATTTTCTGGTATTTTTTAAATTCCTCAAAAGCGCATCCAAATCCCCAGAAGTCTAGGTAAGTCCAAGACTAGGGCATGTTCATCAGCCTTGAAAGAATAAAGAATAACTGCCCGTCACTGTGCTATTCACCTAACTTTAACCACTGGTTCTATCAGATTAAGGCCATTTCTAAGGATTAAAGGCATTAGTCAAAAATCCAAATATTTAACGAATGCCTAAATATTGTAAGACAATACAAACAAGTACGAGATTTTTGCACTTGCTGCCTTGTAAACAACACAAAACAGGCCATGATGAAGCCAAAAGGAGTAATATGAAGAAGTGACATAATCACTGGTGAGGGAGGGGACATCATCTCAAAGACCAGCTCAAGTAAGAACTAGACATGACGGTTTATTGGCTGTAAAGGGAAGAGGAGGCATCAAAAGTTTTGAGCATAAAAAACGGGGGGGAATAATGAATAGTCAAAGCCAAACCCGTAAGAGGCCAGACATCTTAAGTCCTACCCTCACTTGCTATTTACCACATCTAACAAACTACAAAGTACTTGTGGTTCTTTCTCTTAAATGTGCTTTTTAAATTTCCAAATTTAGAACACACTTCTAAATATGGTCTTTTTCTTTTCCATTTCCATGGCTACTGCCCTAGCTTAGGTTCACCATTCAGTAACCACTCTTTCTTGTTTTCCTGACTCCAGTCTTCAACCTTACCACCAACTCCCTCTCAAACAAGTCTTACCTCAATTTAAGGAAACTTATCAACAAAAAAATCTCGTTATTACCTTGTCTAAATTTTTGCTCTGTTCTAATACTGACCAAGTGAAACTGCAATTATTTTTTTTTGGACAGAATACAAGGGCCTTAACATTCTGAGCCTTTTTTACATAAATAAAATGCTGGAGTAAAACTGAACTCCTTAGAGTTCTTGTGGTGTTACACCCAAATTCATTATGCCTTTATACTTGCTGTTTCCATGGCTCAGAAAATCTTCCCACAGCTTTTTCTTCTAGAAAACTTTTCCTCATCCACCAAGACACTATATCCACCAAAGGGTCCCTACTATGTAAAGTCTGTCCTTGATTCCACCAAAGACAAACAAATCAAATCCAAGATTCAGGCTACCTTCTATTCTACCCCTCCTCCCCGCCCCCATGGCTTTGTGCATGCAAGAAATAAACACCTAAAAACAGAGCCCGCATGGAATTGTTAATGTGTAAATTTGTTTTTCACAGTACTGGTGAGGAATCTTTTAAAAAAAAACTGTTTCTCACATTATAATTCCAATCCCTAGCAGGGAGTCAATGCTGTCAAATGAAAGAAGTCTGATAGCAGACATGACACATCTAGCAGTATACTCAACTGAGACTAACAGGCAGTTAGAGATAGGAGATTAGGAGTTGGGGGAAAAAAAGGTAGGCCAGAAGTATACGCGTTGAAATTAACCACATAAAAGTAAGTTGAGAGAATAAAATGCCCATAAGAGAAAAAGCGTGAAGATGACAGGGACTGAAAATTTCTTCAATATAAAAATTTGGACAGGGAGAGAAAGGAGCAGGAGATAACAGGTAAAGAAGAAAATGAAGCTATTGAAAAAAGGCAGTGAGGGTTGGGGGAGATGGGACAATAATAAAAGGGAACTAGCACAGTGATTTTTTAGGTCAGTTAGGAGAGGGACTGAGCGTCAGAAAGAGCTTCCAGAAAGCATTAAGGTTGTCAAATGCCAGTTACTGCTAAGATGAAAGAAAATAAAACTCAGAAGAACTGAGAGCATTTCATAATTAGAATATCACTGATAACTTTTATAACATAGAAATCGGAGTCAAACGAAGTTTGAAAGTGGTTAAGTACTAAGTGAGTGGTAAGAAAAGAGAACTGGATGATTCCTTATCATCAGCATAAGTAGACTTTTATTCTGAGATTAGAAACGGTACCAAAAATAAAATTGCTCATCACAGCATGAAAACCAGTACTAAACTCAAACTAATAAAAGCCAAAAGTATCTTCTTTAACAAACCTTTGTCAGTAACACAGAATACAGAAAAAGCAACACTCCAAATTTGTTTCCCCACATTGAATACTGGTCCAAGACAGCATCTTTTAATTCTGATAAACTTCTGAATGATCTCTTTCTGGGGGGGAAAAAAGAATTAAGTATTAGTATTAGAGATGAGAATGACTACATTGACAAATGGGAAATTTTTAAAATTGTCTTATACATTAAACTGTATATGTACAAATGAGATTTCTGTGTCTCAAATTTTCATATACAGATTTAGCCATTAAAAGCAAAAGCTGCTGCTGACAAATGTTGCTAAATATATACTATTAAAATAGAATGCCTACTTGGCAGGAAAACTCTTTATCACTTAGGTGAACTGTCTGGCATCAATAAATTCTACAATAATTACACATTTTTAAAGAATGAAGTAGCTTTAAGAGGTGTTCAAGAAAGAAAAAAAAAACTTGACTCTGTAAAGGCTGAAAACTACGTAATAAATATCTGAATACCAAAGATAAGGTGTACATTTGTGGCTTCTTTTAAAAGAAAGTAATGTCGTATTTCAAATGCCACTTGTAATACTATCAATGTACCTATCCTTACCTTTTATAATAAAAAGTTTAATGTTCTAGTGAAAATATGGCACTTTTAACGAGAATCATAGAAGGCATATATTGGCAAACAAAATAATTCAAATATTTATCCTATTAGAAATTTTTGTATTCATTCAGGTCAGAGAGACATTAAGCTAGAATGATTTTTTTCATTGTAAGCGATGAAGAAGCTTTTAATATTATAAAAGGTGTATTCTGGTAGTTAGCTAATTTAGGAATCAGAATAATTTAAGTAAACATTAATAAATTACTATTTAAAAAACTGGTAACAAATTAATCCTCAATTATATATATCTAAGTACCTTTCCACAATATGAACAGACTTAAAATGGCAATGTGTCCACAAGGTTAAGTATTTTAAATGTTCCAATGTTACTTACTGAATTAATGCATGAAATCGCTCAAAGCCAAGCTCTTCGACAGCCAAGGCAGCTATACATAAAAGACACTTTTCAGCACTACACATGGCAAATAAATGACACAAGATACACACAGCAGGCTGTAAATACTTTCAAGCAATCAAAATTTTCCCTATTTCCTTACTCCCTTAAAATTCTGTTTATTTTCAACTTTACTATAACACAAATTTTTATTTCAGGATCTTAGTTACCATGATTATAACTAAAATGGATATAATACTGAGAATGTAGAAGGGTGATTAAATGATAAACATTTATTTTCAACTCAGTCAGGCTAGAATACTACATAAAATATGAGAAATTATTGACAGTGCTTCACACATCACTGAAATGTGTCTTGCACTTTAAAATAATCTTCCAAATCATAGATCCAAATAAAATCATCATAGCTAATCTTCTTCCTTTATAATATAAAATCTTTAGGTTAAGTTTAATTTTTAAACTAATGTGTATAAAAAGGAATAGCACTTTGAAACTACACAGGTTCAACGACAGCTTTAAGTCTGTTTCCTCATTTGTTGGTACAATTGTTAGAGAAGTTTTCAGTAACTCATTTGGATTATGATCATTAATACAGTACAATTATAAATTAAAAAAGCAAAGGAAATAAAATAAATCATTTAAATCCAAGGTGATGTTTATATAGCACTTTATTCTAAGTGCCAGGCCCCTCTGTAAATGCTCTATAGGTTTTATCTCATTTAATCCTCTAACAACCCTATCAGCCGCATTTTACAGAAGAGGAACCAAGGCAGAGAAGAAGCTTCCCTGGAGCACAATGCAATGAACAGCACAGCAGAGATTTGAATCCAGAGAGCTGGCTCCCTTTACAAAGATAACACCTTTAAAGATCTCAAACATGAATCAAAATACTTCTAATTTATCACAATGAACAATTTTATATATATTTTATAAAGCAAATCTTAGTACTTTTAAATATTAATTCTTATGAATTTCTTTCATTCTCTGATAAGAAAATGAAAGAAATTCATTATGAATTCAAAATTGGGATTTTTTGAATTACAATTAAAAATGTTTCATTAGGCTCCTTTTCAAATCACTTTAATTCTCAAATGCTTTAAACTACTTTTAAAAATCTTTACCAGCCCAAATGGGTTAATTTCAATAAGCTTTTGATATGCATGGGAAACAAACTGAAATTGAACCTGAGCATTCACTATTGCAAACAAGTGTGCGTTACTGAAAGCCAAAACTACACAACCACACAAGCCAATGAAATTAATGTTTGTGCACAATGTACTACTGACAAGGGGAAAAACAGTTCACATGTAAAATTTCAGGATAAAATAAAAATTCAACCTAACCTTTTCCAAACTGTACTAATTGCTCTGCAGTGCTTGATTACCTAAATAATTCTACTGGGTATACACTATGAAAGTAGACATAAAGATAGTAATTTAGAGAGAAGAGGCAAGCAAAATAAAAAGCTTAGCAGGCAGGATGATGAAAAAATATAAAACACAAGAAAAAGAACATAGCTGGGAACAAAGGAAAGAACAGGTAAAACAGATTGTTATACGGAATAAAAACTTTAATGTAAGTTCTTTGCATTTGTCAACATCTAAGGTAAATTCTCAAATTTTCATTTAACAAAACTTTTCAAATTTTTACAGTCTTAACCTAAAAACAGATTTAATATATGGTTTCATTTCATGTCCACTTTTAAAATGAGGCAAAGTGAACTGGAAAACTACTAAAATATGTTTTTAGAAAAGAAATTAAATCTAATATGCCCACCTAAATTAGTTACTCAAGTACCACGTACCAAAGTTAATATATTATAAAGGCTATTTAACCTAGAGTGATTTAACCTCTAACTACAGAAATTATACAGTGTACTCTATGGCATGTATAGATTGTACTACAAAAATACTAATGAAAAATGTTAAAAGAAAAGATCATACTATTTTCTTGCATTTTAGTGTATAGATTGGCTTTAAGCAGATAGTCTTTAAAAGAACTTTTAATTAGTCCAACTGTTCCTCTGTCAGGATTTTAATGTCCTAAGTGAAACTATTAAACATGCTTTCATGCAACCCAGTAAAACCTGGAAAATAGTTTAAAACCAATCTTAAGATTCTTGACAATCATCCTTGGGAATATTTTCCAATTTTCTTCTTCAACTGTCATCATCGACTCTCAAAGTATATTAAATTCTTTTTGAAAGGCTATATTTAAAAGGCCTCAAAAGAAAGTTATTCAACTGTTTAAATTTTAAAAATTATTCCTTGCAAATGTACACCTATTAGAATTTGCCACTTTAACTACAGGAGAAAGAAGACTGACATTACAGAGTCATTTCAGCCTGTGGAGACAATTGTGCCTCAGGGATAATCCTACATGGAAATTGAGATATATATGTATATCATGAGTAATCAAAATTTACTCTCTGTAAATCAGGTGTCCAATTTCTTTAAAAATAATTTCTGCAGAGATGATCATTAATGGAATGCATCATAGGCAGAATAAGTCACTTCTTCAATATAAACACATGGAACTACCAATTATCAGAAGTCACATACTAGCAAGATCATTCCTGAAAAGAAAAACAGAAAAGCAATTCTTTATCTACCTTCAGTACCACCAGAAGTCTTCTTTTTACTACTGCATTCTGGCAGTTTTGAAGTTGATTACGTAAGAAGTTTCAAAGGCTATAATCCACAGAATATTTTTTTTTTAATGAATAAGAATAGCTTTTGTTTAAAGAGAAATCTTCAATAATGAGAAACCTGAAAGAATAATTAAACCCTTTTTTAAAACTACCTAAAAATAACCTATATATGTAGACTGTATTACACAATGTCCAAAAAGTTCAGGAGGAAAAGAAATAATATGTAATAAAGAATAATGCCCCCATCTCTGCTCTAAGAAACTAAAGATATTTAAGAAATTTTCTAATGTCCCAAAAAATCCTTTTTTTTCCCCAATAGCAAGAAAACTAACATTAAAGCATCTAAAACTAAAGTACGTAGGATTATGTTCTTTTAACTTTCTGTATTAGAGTTCCAAAGCTCAGAAGAGATTGTCATCAAGCAGAAACTAACTAAAACTTATAGAGAAGTTTAAGAGATGCAAATCCTTTCTTTTTTCCAAAAATGACATGATAAACAAGTGCAATATCCTCCAGCAACTAACATAATTGACAGGGAAATGAAAAATTCTAAGGCTCATGAATTAAGCTCAGGCTAAAAAAAAGAAGTGTTATGAAAATTTTAAATATTTTTTTTCTTTAAAATTTTCAACAGTTTTATTAAGACAAAGATACAAGAAATGACTTCAGGAAATAAAAATGTATCTTACAAGAATGTTCCACTTGGCAGCTAGACTCTGCACGACTCCCAGAAATACTAGCCGTTTCCTCGGCTGTCTTTCCTCTTAACCAGGAAACGAGGCAGTATGATCCAGAGTTGTCACAACAAGCACTCTCTAAAATATCACATAAGGTATGACAAAGGAGTTCCTTCCGCTCTTCCTCTAAAAATAACCAAAGTATCAGTTATAATGGTTTTCTTTGAAAAGAAAAAAATCCTGTCATGGATAACAATAGTAAGAATGTTTTAACTTAATAATGAAAACCAAGCATTTTAAGTGGAGGATTCCTCCCCCCATAAACAACTTAGGTTTAAAAAAAAAAAAAAGTGCTTAAGGATTAATATGTCATCAGTATTAAATATGGACATTAATTAGAAAAAGAAACGAGAAAAATGAAGAATTGAACATTAGGAGAAAGAATACATTACTTGGAATAACCTGGTACTGATCACTCCCCTTCCTGAGGCTGCAAAGGGAGCACTAGGAGCCCTGAGGGCTCCTTTACTGCAGGACCAGGCACAATGTGAGGGCCTGCTGAGACTTCTATTTTTTCCTCATTTCTGAGTCAGTCTAATGTCTTTGATCTCCTTGTCCCATAGGGGTAAGGATAATGAGGTGACACATAGCACATACTGTACCACAATTCATTACAGTAGCAGACGCCATCGCGGTTACGTTGCATAATACAGAAGCTCCTGATACTATATTGCAGTGATCTGAACATTAGACTTTTATAGAAAGGGGCAATGAGAAAATGCTCAACGTCTTCCTGGGCCTTAGCCACCTCCCCTTTCCAAGCAGGATAGCTCTCTAACAGTAGGACTGCCCCTGAAACTTTCAAAGGGGATACGATGTGTACACACATCCTACGTAAAATTTAATGCTCTGGGGAGAATTTTACTTCTCTTAATAGACTAGCAGTTCTTTAAAGGCAAGAATTAGGTCATTCATTTTATAACCACTACGACATTTACATTTATGACAACGCTATATATTTTATCAATGTAAATATCTTTCTGTATAACAACTATTATAAATTTTATCAATAAAACACTGATGTTAATAATTATATTAACATCAATTATATTAATTATATGTAAATAATTATATTTATTTTCTACAATTTATTTTGCATTTCAACTACTAATTAATAAAAAATACATGAGTGACACTTTAGCCCTTAAATTCACAATCATTAGATTCTATGGGTATGGTTTGGAATGGAAACTGTTTTGCCTTTATATGCCAAACCAGGATTATAATATATTCCCCATTCTTCTAAAAGTTATCGTGATGCTCACATGAAATTGTGCACTTATTGAAGGAAAGACTTTTAAACTGTCAAGAGGAATGCAAATGTTTGTTATTATCAGGTAGAACCACACAGCTCTCTGACCTAATCATAGCGCAGAAGCTAGGACAGCTTCGTTTGCAGTGTTATCTGCATTGTGTAAGGCACTGCACTAAAAGTTGCAGGAATACAAAGATAACTCAGTTCTTGCTGAGAGCCAAGTAAGACAAAACAAACACAAATGACCATTCCTTATGGTAGGCTATCATTTAACAGTTCAGGGAAATGGCACCACTTTTTAGTGAGAGCCAAAGTTTTTTGCCCTTAGTTCTATTATCCTGTCTTAGACTCTTGGGTAAACCAAATTAGGTAATACACATATTAAAATATCACTGTTCATGAAAATTTCTGAAACACTGAAAAAAATAAATCTCAAGAACAAATATCCTGTTTATAGTTTACTTTTTAAGATAAATAATTTCAGTTAAACTATTGCCAGTGAAAACTGCATAGATCATATATAAATTAGAAGGTGAAGGAAAAGTTTAAAGACCAACCACGATCATACCTGGGCAATCCCTCCAAGAAGACTTCTCTGAAGAGAACAGGAGCTTCTTCAAAAGAAATGCCTTTACACAATTAAAGCAATAATTATTAGAATGCATTGTAAGCATACCTTATTCTTTTATTTTAAAATGGAAAAAAAAACCTTTATGATTTACTAAATAGTACTATAAAAATTTTGGAGTTTCTCACCACATTCAACAGTAATTGAGCATATTATTCAGAATATACTACTATAAACTTGATTCTAGATCCATTAAATTCTTCTTTCATGATACATATTTTCTGATACATAGAAAAAGTGACTCAACTGACTCAAAAAAACAGACACATAACCAGAAAAGTAAAGAAACTTAATTGCTCATTCACAAAATGAAAACCCTAGAAACAGGAACAAGTCTACATTTTTCTTAGGTTCCTTGGGGGAAAAGAAATCAAAATACAAAGGTGGTTCTGCTCTATTAGCTCTGATTTGTGACATAAAAATACACAACAAGACTCTTCCGCTTATCACGAGTTCCAACTTCCTGGTTTGACTAAAAAAAATACAAGATTTAAAAGAAAAAACAAACTGATCTCTCACTTTTCCTTAAGTGTGTTATACTGATGATTTGATAGAAAGCAGTTCAGTAGTGTTTCCTTCCCAAAGTGCAGTTTACAGACCATTTCCATCCTAGTCACCTGACATGTTTATTAAAAATGAAGACCCTTATGTGCCACCTGTTGTATCTGAACCTCCGGGAAGCAGATCCAAGAAAAAGGTTACTTCGATGTTTCTCACTTACATGTTTGAAAGTGGTAGTGTGTTGATAAGAGGACTGCTTTTAGTCAGACACACCTAGGTGTGCATCTTGGTTCCACTACTTTACTAACTAAAAATAATAATAGCATAAACTTTAAAAGGCTGCAGTGAGGATTTTATGAAATAATCTATGTAATGCACTTAGCACAGTACCTGCCACCTAATAAGCAATCATTTCAATTACTTTAACAACAACAACAACAACAACAACAAAAAAACCACACAAGTAATATTCTACAACATTCTTGTATTAGTAAAATCTACCAATGCTGCAATCAAGTGTTTCTGGCTTTCCCCCAGTACGGCAACAACCATAAAATTGTGGAGTATTGTAACTACCTTACAAAATTTGGGAAAAATTAGGTGGGATACCCATTATTTCACTACTAATACAAATGCTGTTAGTATTTTGATATACTTCCTTCCAGTCTTTCATACCTGTTTTAGTTTTTCTTACAAGTGAGAAGCATAATGGGTATGCGATCATGTTTCTCATTTTGGCTTTCCCACAGGCATCATAACTGTAATTCTTAATCACTAAATGTCTATTGAGCTATCAAAATTACTCAAACATCATTTCATGTGTAAACTACATTATAGTAAATTAGGCTTATAATTTTTTCTTTTACTACTATAATAGTTTCTTATTGAATACAACCTTTTCCATATGAAGGATTACTTCTTTAAGAAAGATTCACAGAAGTTCAATGATTTCATAAAAAAAAATCTGCATTATGTTTCCTGTTATAATGTAACTATCCTCCCCAAATCAAAGTACAAATGTACTTATGGCACTATGAATATGCCAGCATCATCCAACCCATAATATGCACTGGCAATTATTTTATATTTAAAAATCAGAAAGAGTAAACACAATCTAATTATAGTTTCATTTGTACTTTTCTGGATTCCTAGTAAGATTGAACATTTTGATTCTCTAGTTCTCGATCACTATTCCACCTGTGATGACTCTATATACATCATTTCACCACTGGAGTTTTAGTGTTTTCTAACCAATCCGTACAAGTTCTTTGTATAAGAACAACAATATCCACTTACTGCTAATATTCACTACAAATATTTTTCTGAGCCTGGAACTCATCCTTTCTCTAGTGCTGACAATACATTAGTTTTAGTTTTTCTGTGGTTAAATCCTATATCAAGAACAGATTTGATATATGCTATCAGCTCGTCTAAATTCATTTTTTCCCCTCAAACTGCCAGGCAGTCTTATCAAGTGACATTCATTAAATATCATTTTATTCTACCACTGATTTGCAGTATGTGATAAATTCTTGGTAAAATGCTATATGTAATGTCATTTGTCCAGTATTAACTATTGGGTTCCATAATATGCCTACTCTTCTGGCTATAGTACCATATTCTAATTTTTATAGTTTAAAAAAGTTTTACTATCTAGACTTGCTCATTTCCCTTCATTAGGCTTAATGGCTCAGTTTTGACTTTTACACTGAGGAAAAAAAAAAGAAACCCATAATTCTATGATTGAGAAGATTTATGTGACTATGAAACTAAATTACAACCTCAAAGATACAAGAGGGCTTTGAACATTACAATTATTCCTTGCAAAAACAGCTATCATTGTGGAAATATACCGAATTTTGTAAAACTACACATTTTTATAAATTTTATAAAATTTTATAAAACAGGGAACGGTGGTATACCTTGCATTTAATTACATTCATAGATTTTTAGTAAAAACCCAGGAAGGGCAGTGTTAATATAATCTAATTTAAATACTGACAAGATAAGGAATCTTTAAATTCAGTTAATAAGATTCTGCAAGCAACCAAAATCTGTGCCCAGCATAATAGTATAACAACTCTAATACTAATTTAGTTAAATTTTATTCTTTATATTCAGTTACTCCCAGGCAACATTCAAACATTCAAATTTTTCTTTTTTTTTTTTGTAATTCTACTAATGCAAAAAAAAAATCAAATTTACCCTTTAAAGAAAAATGATGAACTATAAAAGATACATTTTGGACTCAGTCATGAAAGATTTTTTTTTGCCGCCTCCTTCAGAGATAAATTTTTAATTTAATAATGAGGAGCATAAGGCTTGAGAGACAAATTTACTTTGTAGCTAACAAAGTTCAGGAATGTGTTCCTTATGCCCAATGAATAATAAATATCACATTAAATATGTATTTTCAAAACGTGCTGATTAAAACATAATCAATTCCAGCTTCTCTTAGACCAGCTGCGAAGTGACACTGCTGTTCAGACATTTTAAAGTATTACAGTAAACTGAAAATTCAATATGTGGTTTTAACAATGTAACATTCGCAGCAAATTGGCCTTTGAAATTCGAACAATACATTAGGATTCAAATCTCATACACACACACACACACACACATTCAGATTAACACTATCTCGTCAAAGAAAAACCTCTTTTAAATTTTGAAAATTCTGTTTGTAGTCAGTTACTACTAATTTTATTTTAAAAGCCAACAGCCTAAAACTGTAAATACAGCTTATTTTAAAAATGTATACGGTTTCAGAGCATGGAAGTATTACTCATCCTCAACTTTGTAGGAAAATCATTTTTACAGAAAGTACAAATGAAAAGAGTATTATTGCTATGATATACCTAACAATAGCATAAAACATTATGACTTGATAGGATCACTATACTAGAACGATGTCCCCATCATTTTCTGAAGGTTAGAGAACACCTATTATGTTTTCTTGAAAATAAAGACCGTTAAAAGGCTATTGCTACATAACCTGCCCATGTTCTGAATTCATTTTTTATTTTTGGATATTTATAGCAATTTACATGAACAAAAGTTAAGAGATAACTCATCATCTAATTACATACAGACACAGTAGAAAACGAAAAGTCAAATATGAAACGTTTGAACATGTCCCTCTAAGGAGTCGGTAAAGTAGTCTATGTTACCTGAACAGGTGCAATAACAGCACAGGGGCCACCTTCAAACTGTTCTAATGCAGATCCCTCTGATTCACTAAACACAAAGCCTAAAAATGAAAGCAAGTAGCAAAGATTAAAAAGGTAATTCAAACAGCAGCCCAAAGAATTTTTAATGTACTTTGCTTTGAGAAAGATCACTTATTACAAAAGCAAAATATCTCCAAGTTATTCAGGCACAGTGGTTCTTAACTTTTTGGGGAATCAAGAAACCCTCTGAAAAGAGATCTGGAGTCCCTGTTCCCACCCTGTGCCCCAAATGCATGTAAACACACATACACATACTCACACATGCACACACAAAATTTGTACCTAGGGATCCTCCTAAGTGGACTAAGGGGATAAAGTGTGGACCTTAGTAAAAGAACACTAAATAATTCATTTGAAGAAAGACTAGTCTATCTACTGATTTCAAACAGAATTTCAGGATCCTTTCCATATAGAATATATTTTTCATTCAAATCTTTGAGTCATATTCTATAAGCTAAAAATTAAAGGCATCATAGACTATGAATGTGCTCATACTAGCTCTAGCTCAATTTCACTATTACCCAACCAGCACTGACAGAACAACTAGTAAATGTTCCTACAGACAGTATAGGGCCAGAAGTCCAGAGGACTGAGTTATCGGTATCACTGTTGGGAAATCATTTCGCCTCCCTAGGTCTCTGTGTAGTTATCTTTAAAATGATCATTTCTAATTCCAACATGGTAGGAATATGTAAAGTTTCACTAATGGTTGTAGTTCAGTCATTCATCCCACGAACACTTAATGAACATACAATACTACAGCAAGCATCTAGGATGTATGCGTGAATGACAAAGTCCCTCGTGTGCAGGAGCCAACAGTACAGGTGAGCATGGACATATGGACAAATAAAGCATAAATGGATATTAAAACAGAAATATGAAAACAGTATTATGGATACAGAAAGAAATGATTTACTCTGCCTGAGTCAAGTCACAATAGGTGATTTTGAGGCTGATCTTGAACAGGAATTTGTGAGGACGAGGATGAGGAATGACTTTCAGGTAAAGAAAACTTACCTTTATTAAAGGAAAGAGTTTGGTAAGAAAAGGGACAAGTTTATAGGACAGGGGGAAATTTAATGTAGCTTAAGGGTAGTATGGGGGAGATGGTAAATGGGAGGGAAAGCTGACAGGAGGGTAGTACTGGGAAAGGCCAGACCATGACAAATACTAATTGAACTATAATATGATCATACTGCCTTTTTTTTTTTTCCCCGTTTTTTAAAGGAACAGAACGGGGATGAGACTGTTTCAACAGCCATATAGAGATGCTAGCGACCTAATAAAATTGCCATTAGTATGGAGAGGAGAAACTATACCTAGATAGTATTTCTTAGGTAAAAATTAAGGTTTGATGAGCACGTACAAGTGGGGCAAAGAAATGAGAGCAGACTCTGAAGTTTCTAGCTTGAGAGAGTAGGTGGTAACAATTGAGATAAGAAACAGCATAGAGGATCCCATTCCATCCCACCTCTGCTCGCTCAACCTTTCAATCCTTCTCTTTCAAACAGTGCTTAAACATGTTTCTCACATATTCAAAAACCAATCCTCCTCCTTAAGAATCCTCCCAAAATTCTTTGAGTAAAGAGATGAAAACTTATGTCCACACAAAAACCTGCACACAGATGTTTACAGCTCCTTGAGACATAACTGCTAATACTTGGAAGCAGCTAAGCTGTTCTTCAGTAAGTGAATGGGTGGGTAAATGAACTACAGTAATCCAGACAACAAAATATAATTCAGCACTAAAAAAATAAATGAGCTGACAAGTCAGGAAAAGACATGGAGGAACGTTAAGTGCCTATTACTCAATGATGTAACCAACTGGAAAAGGCTACATACTGTATGATTCCAACTATAAGATACCCTGGAAAAGGCAAAACAATGAAGACCATAAAAAGATGAGTTGTTTCCAGGGATTGGTGAAGGAAGAAAGGGAAGAGGGATAAACATGCAAAGCACAGAACATTTTTAGGGCAGGGAAATACAGTGAAGCCACACTGATGGATAAATGTCATTATACATTTGTCCAAACCGAGAGAAAGCACAACACCAAGAGTGAGCTGTAAATTATGGATCTTGGGTGATAACGACGCCAGTGCAGGTTCATCAATTAATAAATATTCCACCCTGGTGGGGTGTAATGGTAATAGGGGAGCACTATGCACATTGTGGGAGCAGAAGGCATATGAGAAATCTCTGTAGCTTCCCCATAGTTTTGCTGCAAACCTAAAACTCCTCTAAAAAAATAAAGTCTAAGTTAAAAAAAAATGGAGTTGATTGTCAAAAAAAAAACCCCAAAAAACCAAAAACTCCAATCACCACCCTCTCAAAGCCCACCTAGTTGTCCACAGGCACTCTTTTAATCTCCTTATACTTATTTAACCTTACAATATTATTCTCCTTACAATTTATTCAATCCCCCAAATTTTCAACCTCTCACTGCACCAAATTCATTCTCACCAAGTTCATCTATGACCAGAACGGGCAATTTCTTAAGTCTTTTCTTATTTACTCTCCAGAGAATCATCTGAAATGCTGACCATGGGCTTCTTCTGAAAAACCTTTGCCCCTTGGCTTTACTGGTTCCTCTTGTGGCAAATTTTTCTTTTCCATTTCTTCTCAGTCCCCTCAGTCACCTCCTCTTCAATGTTAATGTTTCTCATGTCTTGGCTTTAGGATCTATGTTCTTTTCATTCCATACATTCTCCTTGTGTAACTCATCCACTCTCAAGATTTCCATTATTGGTTATAATCAGAGAATTCTCAAACAGAGCCCAGATTACAATCCCAGACATAAAGAGAGTTTAGTTTTCTTAACATGGTCCTGTATGATCTGATTTCGACCTAAATCTCCTACCTCATCCTTGGCCACTCTTCCTCTTGGACTTCAGGCATGCTGAGTATCTTTCAGGTCATTAAATATCCATTATCTGTCAGGTTTCTTACCCTTTGAACATACTGTGACTTGAAACACTTGTTAACCCTTTGTCACCTTAAGGCAAGATCCTCTTGGTTCAAGACCCGAAAACATGATTTATATTTGTCTATTCTATCCCATCTCTGGTCTACTCTGAGATTCAAACCACTGTCATCGCTCATCTAGAGTACTGTTAAAAGTTTCCAACTAGATGACTCCATTCCTCCCCACTTACCCTGCTCCCAATCCTTATATGCTCACCATAGTTATCAGAGGAATACTGTAGCCTTGGAAATCAGATTTTGTCATAGCCTACTTAATACAATTCAGTGGCTTTTCACAGCAATTAAAATGAAACCCAAACTCATTTTTATGGCCTTAAAAGACACCGTGATCTATCAAACCCACATTTTCTTAGTTCACTTTCATATTCATCATCTACAGTGAATTTACTTCAAAGTCTTTACTTCAGCCCTAGTGCTTGCTGTTTCTTCTCTCTTCAGAAACCTGAATCCATCTCATTCTCATTTTAGGCGTTAACTTCTCAGAGATATTCCCTGATAAACCTATCTAAGTAGGTCTCTCCTACCATTAAGCACAACTAGTACTTTTCATATTCTGTGATTACTACAAGTAACTGCTTGCTTACATGTTTAATATTTGCCTTACAGGTATCTTGCCTGTTCTGCTGACCACTGTTTTCTTAGTATACTGTATAGTAATGCTCAATAAATACTTTTGAAATATTGCAAGGGAAGATAACGGGAGAGTCTGTTTCTAGGTGTGCCAAGTTCAGTTGAGATAACCATTTGGCAACATTTATTTATTTATTTATTTGAGAAAGAGTTAAAGTGAGAGAGATCACAGAGGGAGAGGGAGAACCAGACTCCCCACTGAGTGGAGAGCCCGAGGTGGTGCTTGATCCTAGGACCCTGAGTTCATGACCTGAGTGGAAGGCAGATGCTTAACTGACTGAGCCACCGAGTTGCTCCCATTTGGCAACAATTCTTAGAAGTGGGGAAATACCGGTCTGGAGCTCAGGGCAAGTACTAGGATTAAACACAATTTGAATCATCCTCAACATTGGCAGTCAAGTAAATGAGAATATGTAAAACAAAAATAATGGAGATGGGAACATCAAAAAATTAGCAGAGGCTGAATCAGTAAAGATGGACAAAGATTGGAAAGGTAAGAGGAAAACACACTGAAGTCCTCCAGGAAGCAGAGAGTAGTCACTTGCTTCAAATGCTGCTGAGCAGAGTAAAACATAAAACACTGCATTAAGCACATCACTGGGAATACAAAAAGAAATCTAAAGCACTGGAGAGTGTAAGCAAATTTTAAAGGGTTGAACTGTGATTCAGAATATAAGGAGAAAGAGTAAATGCAAACTACCTGTTAAACCAATGAAGGGGAAACATATGGTAACTTAAAACATAGCTGGATAAAAAATTATTATTTATATGGACTGAAGGGCATGAGTGATTACATGGGAAAAAGGAAGTTTAAAGACTCTAAGTCTTGAAAGAGTTGTGGAGTGGTGGGGTGCAGACAGGACTGGAGAAAAAGAGGTTCTTCAAGTGTGGTCTATAGAAACTTGAAAATCTGAGACTCTTTCAGGGGATCTACTAGGAGTAAAAATAATTCTCATAAGGATACTAAGACATTTTTTGCCCTTTACACTGTGTTGACTTTCATAGCCATGGTACAAAAGCAATAGTAGGTGTGACTGCTAATGTCTTAGCACACACAAGGTGTGTCATTAAACTGTACTAGCAGTCACCATCCTAGTAAACAAAACTACCCTCTGTCAAACACACATAAAGAAGCCTGTTTAACTAAAGAATGCCCTCACTGATGCTATTTTTATTAAATTTTGACTTGAATAAAGTGTCCTTTTAAAAATTATTCTGCATGACAAAATGGAAACTACCACAAAGCACCTGTGCAACATACCTTGATGATGACTGATCTTTGTCTCCAGAAAATGCATGTATGTAATTTTCTGAATTGCAAGCTGGACATACTTTTTTGTAGAGCACTGTTTTTATTCTGAAGAGGTACTAACAAACTATGATTATTCAGACTTGATTATGCGGCAAACACTTTCTAAGAAGGGAATGAAGTGAGCCTGCTACATCAAGAAAAATAACTGACGGTTATATTTGCCAGTGATAAAATTTTAGGCTTTCGAGCATAACTAAAATTTTGGAAAACTTGCATCTACCACTGTGAACTTGACAGCATCTCAATTCTTGGATATTCTTCTAATGAGATCAGTGGTGACAGTAATAAATGTGATTTTTTTTATTGTAGAATGAAGTGTATTATCATTTGGAATATGTGAATAAACCAGTGGACCAGTAACTTTCAAATGACTGATGCATGGCTGTCAGATATGAATGCACAGGTAAAGATTCATTCAAAGTACAAGACAAACCAATGGTTTTCAATTAAGAGAGTACAAAAAATTCATTCATGTGGTTTCAGATTCCATACTGCGAATAACCTCTAAGAAACTACCACCAGTCAAGTTCTGGTGTTGTATCAAAAATGAATATTCACAATTACCTAAAAAGGCTTTTGTATGATTCCTACCTTACAAACCTTTGTGAGGCTGGATTTTCTGCATATTCTTCCTAACACAGACTGCAACAGACTGAACAGAGAAGCAAATGTGAGGATCCAGCCGTATTCTAATGAGCCAGACATTAGAGAGACTTACAGAAATGTAAAATAATGCTTCAGGTCTCATTAATTTTATTTTTTATATTGACGTACTTAATACTTTTCAGAGTATAATGAGGCCTCTAGTTAAAAAAAAAAAACTTGAAAGCCATTGGCTTGGCAGAAGAAGTGAATTTTAGCAGGCTTCTAAATTAAATATATACACAAAGAGGAAGTGGTATTACTGAATAAGAATGAGGGGAATGGGAGAAAAAGAGAACTGAGGGAATGTTAATTCTAAAAAGCACTAAGAAAAGCTGACAAGATAAAGAACTGAGAGAAAAGCAGAGGGCTCAGCTAAGGTTTGATTACTACATTTGCATTGATGCTGACCACAATTTTCTCCCTCAATATGCAGCAGCCTGGGAGAAACAAAATAGAAGACAAACTATACGGAGGATGAGAAATAGGTAAGATGCACAGGACAAATTTAATAAGGACAAATGAAATCTAAGGGTGCTGGTTATCACATCAAGACAACCAAATCTGAGATCCAATCTAGGAACAAGAGATGAAGCCAAAAGGCCCCTTACTCCATCCAGTTCTGTTCCTACAGGAACAGGAAAGGATCTTTGACGTTGGGCCCAAGGGCAGAAGTGAAACTAGAAGCTATCAAACATTTGAGGTATGTAATAAACATGAATCAATAATGAATTTTACCTTCCTTAAAATTACTAACAATGTAATGCAGTTTTCAAGCTCCATGGGCAAGGCTTATAGCTGAAATGAACTACAGTGAGTTGCTTTTGTATGTTACATAGAAAAATCCCATGGAGAGAATTCTAGGCAGATCTGCTATACTCCAAATTCTGTTTAATTACAGTATACATGTTTCAGTGTGCTGATAATGCACAAAGGTTATTATAAAATAAATATAATAAAGTCAACTAAATGTAAATTAAATATTCTATGCTAAAATAGGACTAGGTTAAGTAGGCTTCTCCCTTTATAATAAGGTTTCACTTGAGTTTAAGTTTTTTAGGATATACAGTTATTTCTCTTGTATTCTTACACTCAAATAATTTCCTACTTTTAAAAGGAATTATCTTTTCTCAAAATGGTTTTTTTCTGATTAGATCTGAAATTAGCCATCTAAAGCATATGATCGTAAATATATAATTTAGTATCACATTCCCACAGTTCTACAGACATAGAAATCTGTTTTATAGCTCATAACAAATTTAAACCTAAGCCATGAACATCTTTGTAGTTTTCCAATCTTTTACTTTCATATGACGTACTACCCATATATACATTATTCAAATCATTTTTAACTTCTGCCTCCATAACACTAAGCTCTGAAGTAAACAAAAGCCCATAGAAAGACCTGGTTTGTCATTATAAACTCTGTGATATTGGCTGAGTCAAATCTGAACTGTACCTTAGTTTCCTCCTTTATAAAAATGAAGAAAACTACATTTATCCTTTGCTGTCTCTCAGGGTTATTGCAAGGATTAAATAAGACTTTGAAAAACTGTAAAGCATAATGCAATGTAAGATATTATGATAGATACTTTGAACTAAAATATACATAATGTATTCAAAGTACCAAGAAATTAATTTTGTCATATAAACTTACAAATTTTAATTTAAAAGAATTGGATCTTAGGTGACATGACTCAGGTAAGCTGGAGAAAGGAATATCTATCCTTGAGAGAAAAAAGAGGCATCCAACAACAAAAACCTCTGAAATGATAATGATCCACATTATCCTCATTTTTGGAAGAATCATTAATGAATAATGGTGTATCAAGGTGCCTGGTTCAGTCGTTATCAACAGCTTCTGCACAGCAAAGGAAGCAATCAACAAAACAAAGAGGAAACCCATGGAATGGGAGAAGATATTCGCAAATGACACTACAAAGGGCTGATAACCAAGATCTATAAAGACCTACTCAAACTCAACACACACAAGATAGATAATCACATCAAAAAATGGGCAGAAGACATGAACAGACACTTCTCCAAAGAAGACATACAAATGGCTAAAAGACACATGAAAAAATGTTCCTCATCATTAGTCATCAGGGAGATTCAAATCAAAACCACATTGTGATACCACCTCATACCAGTTCGAATGGACAAAATTTAACAAGACAGTAAACAAGTGTTGGAGAGGATGTGGAGAAAGGGAACCCTCTTACACTGTTGGTGGGAATGCAAGTTGGTGCAGCCACTTTGGAAAACAGTGTGGAGATTCCTTAAGAAATTAAAAATAGAGCTACCCTATGAACCTACAATTGCACTACTGGGTATTTACCCCAAAGATACAGATGCAGTGGAAAAGAAGGGCCATCTGTACCCCACTGTTCATAGCAGCAATGGCCACAGTTGCCAAACTGTGGAAAGAGCCAAAATGCACTTCAACGGACGAATGGATAAAGAAGATATGGTCCATGTATACAATGGAGTATTATGCCTCCATCAGAAAGGATGTATAACCAACTTTTGTATCAACATGGACGGGACTGGAGGAGATTATGCTGAGTGAAATATGTCAAGCAGAGAGAGTCAAATATCATATGGTTTCACTTATTTGTGGAGCATAAGGAATAAAAGGGAGGACATTGGGAGATGGAGAGGAGAAATGAGTTGGGGGAAAGCGGAGAGGGAGAGGAACCGAGAGTTGTGGACTCTGAGAAACAACCTGAGGGTTTTTGAGGAGAGGGAGATACGGGGTTGGGTAAGTCTGGTGGTGGGTATTAAGAAGGGCACGTATTGCATGGAGCACTGAGTGTGGTACATTGTTTATGTGGTACACAAATAAATCCTGGAACACTGAAAAAATAAAATAAAATAAAATTACAAAAAAAAAAGAGTCTAACTTTTGGTTTCAGCTCAGGTCATTTTCTCAGGGTCATGAGAAAGAACCTCATGTCAGACTCTGCCCTGGGCTGGGAGCCCACTAAAAATTCTCACTCCCTTTGCCCCTTCCCCTGCTTGCGCATGCCTGCTCGCCCTCTCTCAATAATAATAATAACAATAATAATACTGGCTTATCATTTTATTACTTGGTAGAATGTTAAATCATAAAAAATGTATTAACTTATAAATACATTTGATACTTATATTTTAACTGATCCCTCACTTACATAAATTATTTGTTAAATTTTTTTTCATATTACATAACAAAAACTGTCCTATACCAAAAGTCCAAACTCTTAATTTCAGCCAACTATATCTCCATTCTCCACCTACCCGCACAAAACCCCACCAAACAATGAACTGTATAAATGGGAATTGTGTTTCTCCCTCTTGCGTTAATCTAATAGGTTAAACAATAAAATAACTTAAAACTTAGAGGAAAGGAAAAAAATAAAGGTGTCTTGGAGCTTATCATCTAGATCAGGGGTTGACCTGTTTCTGTGAATGCAGTTTTGGAATACAGCCATACCTATATTATCTAGGGCTGTTTTTGCTGCAATGGTAGAGATGAGTACTGAGACAGAAACAACAATGCAGCTGACTCTTTTACAGAAAAAGTTTGCCAAACACTGAACTGGACAATCAATACTGAAAAGGAAACAAATTCCCAATAAGTCAAAATGTTTTCATGTATAATAAGATTTATACTTAATCCTGTCAGATCTAAATGACTCTTATTTTGGTTCTGCTGGGAGTTGGTCCATTGCACCACTTGGCTTCCATTCCCAGTACTACTATCCTGGTCTGACCCACCATCTCTACCCCACTGGATTCCTGCAAATGTCTCTCATTTGATCTTGCTGTCTCATTCAAGCCACTACAGTCTATCCTCAAACACAGCAGTCAGATCAGTCCTTTAAAAACTTGTCATGTCGGGGGCACTTGGATGGCTCTGTGGGTTAAGCCTCTGCCTTCTGCTCAGGTCATGATCTCAGGTTCCTGGGATTGAGCCCCTCTGGCTCTCTGCTTAGCAGGGAGCCTGCTTCCCCCCTCTCTCTGCCTGCCTCTCTGCCTACTTGTGATCCATCAAATAAATTAAAAAAATCTTAAACAAACAAACAAACAAACAAACTTGTCATGTTGTTTCTCTTCTCTGCTCCAAACCCTGCAATGACCTCTCATTCATTCAGAATAAACACCAAAGTCCTTACCATGGCCTATAAGGCTTTACTGGCCATTGTATGAAAATTATTTCTTACATCATCTTTTATTACTCTCCCCTTCTCTCATTCCTTTTACAGCTGAACTAGTTTCCTTCCTGGTCTTTGAACAAAAAGCCAGGAATATTCTCCATCAAGTCTTTTATAATGGCTATTCTCTTTGCCTGGAACACTCTTCAGATATAAGTGCATAACTAACTCAGTTGCTTCCAGTGTTTGCTCAAATCTCATCTTAAAATAAGGGCTAGCCATGCCACCCCACTCCACAACTCCCTATTTCTTTACCTTCTATTACACGTACTTCATTTGTGCTATGCTTATTGTTTGTCTGCCTTCCCATCCTAACCTGCAGAGGCCTGGAACACTGCTGTAGTCTGTGGGAAAAAGGGCAAGGAGAATAAATGGTGTTTCTGAATAAGAGGTAGAAAATATACACTTTTCTTAAAAAATGATCATAGGCAACTGAGCAGGAGAAAAGGAGGCAGGGGCAGAGACTCAATTTCCAAGTTAGAAAATAACAACTGAGTTGTTAAGTGACTGCCTTTGGCTCAGGTCATGATTCCAGGGTTCTGGAACCCAGCCCTGCATTAGGCTCCCTGCTCAGAGAGAAGCCTGCTTCTCCCCGTCCCATTCCTCCTGCTTGTGTTTTTTCTCTCACTGTGTCTCTGTCAAGTAAATAAATAAAGTCTTTAAAAAAAAAAAAAAAAAAGGAAAAGAAAATAACAGCTGCAAATCTTTAAATTATGTGACTTATGGTCTTTCAAGGAGAAACTGGCAACCCCCCGCAACACACACACAAAACCCCACAAAAAAAAAACAAAAAACCCAAACCAAAATCCCACAAAATGCCATTTTTTCCCCCAAAGAAAAAGGAGTTATAGAATGGAATTATCTAAAACAGCCAAATGAATTAAAACAACTATGTGCCACTTCTGTGGCTTACTGATTTCACGTATTATCTGACATTGTTAAATCAATTCAGAAAAAAACCCAACTCTGTGCTGCAGCAACTCCTGCAGCTTTTTCTAATGTATCAAAAAACTTTTAATGTGATCAATACAGGTTCATAAATGGACTATGCCTAAACATAATTTTATAAATATTTACCCTAAACATCTCACACTTTTAAATAGCTTCCAAAAAACTCGTAAGAATACAGTTGTCAGAGCAGTTACAGACTAGGAAATAAAGCCAAAGTTGGTGTCACATTACAAATGCTGTAAGGCAAGTGCAGCACAGCAGTTTCTTGTGCCTAGTCTCATAATCCCAAATGACTGCCGAAGCAATCTTCAGCAATGATTTCTGCCTCTAGATGAATACAACAGTTAACATCGCAAAACCAATAACAACCTTCCTCTCAGAGATGGTAAATTAAAAATACAAATTCGGGGTGCCTGGGTGGCTCAGTGGGTTAAACCGCTGCCTTCGGCTCAGGTCATGATCTCAGGGTCCTGGGATCGAGTCCCGCATCGGGCTCTCTGCTCAGCAGGGAGCCTGCTTCCTCCTCTCTCTCTCTCTCTGCCTGCCTCTCTGCCTACTTGTGATCTCTCTCTGTCAAATAAATTAAAAATAAATAAATAAATACAAATACAAATACAAATACAAATTCGGTTGCCTGAAAATCCTGATCAATGTAAAACCCTGAAGAATTATATATCCACAGTATAAACATACTCTAAAAAGAAAAAAAAAATTCTTTATTTTTAAATGGCAGTGACTGAATGAATCTTGTTAAGGACCTTCCTGGCCCAGCATTCTCTAATGTCATTATAAAGTTGTATTTTAGATAATAATTATCATGTATCCTCGATGCTTCAATAAAAAATTAATAAAAGTAAACAAATAATGGTTATTCATCAAATAATTTCTTGTAAGTATCAGGTCACGGCTAGAGAGTGATCTTTGGCTTATCTTACAATTAAACACTTTTTAAATTAAGTCTCAAGAACTTCCATGTCTGAGTGTTTACCGTATGTCAGATATCGTGCTAAGTGCCTCCATGGGTTTACAAGCCTTCAATCCTCACAACGACCCTGTAAAGTTAACACTACTATTATCTGCATTTTACAGAGAAGGAAACTGAGGTTTAATTAAATTAAATAACTTGAATCTGGGACCAAAGCACACCTGTTCCAAAGCCTTCTCTTAACCACTATTAGAACTGCCTCTGAATTCTCCTGGAATCTCCATCTCAGTATTAACATAAACAAGGCTGAATACTATCTTATTCTATGTTGTAAATGCTTAATTAATGCTAATTAATTACACAGGAAGTAAAATTTTTCTTAATCCTTCACAGCCTTGTATACTTCTGGGCTGTTCATTATTAGGATAAACTCAGTCAAAGTGGAATGCAGGAGACCAAGATTTCAGAAAATATTACTTCAGTGATGTAATTAAAATGAGTAAAAAGAGCCAAACTAATTACATGTTAAGGTTTGGAAACTCAAAGGAATAAAGTGAAAAGAGAGCTGCATTAGGAATTGGGAGACTTGTAATTCACTCGATTCTTTCAATTTGCCCAACTCTGGCCTGTTTATGGCCCCACCACTCATTTTCCTCATCTGCAAAACAAGAGTGATCGGCTAAATAAGCTGACTGTAAAACATTATGAGTCTAATTTTACCAGCTCTTAAATGAGGCATATGTGGGAGACAGGAAGGGATTTACATAAACCCTGCATTTTTGTTACAAAGTACACACTATGAGGTAGGAACTTGGATTTACTATGCTAAAATTCCCCCAAATCCTTTGAGAACAGGTATTTACTAAAAAACTGATTTAATGATAAGAATGAAATGCTATTATTTACCGGCCTGTGATGTTTTACATACTTACATTACCAATCCTTCTGACTCCAAAGGCTCTTAACTTCACCAGTCTTTAAGTCACCTTAAGCAGTGTGCCACGTTGTGTTTTATTATAACTTCAGAATTACAGATAATTACTAGCATAAAGTACCTAACGCAGAGCCTGGCACAGCGCAGAAATTCAATAAATGGTCATTTTTATTTCATTAGCATTCGTATTAATAAAACTTCTTACAAAACTCAAAATCCTATCTGGATAATTAGACCAGCACAGGAAGTACTATTATCCACATTGCTTTTAACTGTAATAGACATAAACCGTCTCAAAGCCGGGGATACTCTGGGTCAAAAGAGCACCTGATAGCAAGCAACACTAAATTCGTACACCGAGTACTACGTCTAACCACATAATTAAAATACAAAGAGCAGAGCTGCTTTCTGGAATTAGCCACTTTGACTTTCGTGCGGACTTGGCGCTCTCCAAAATTAAACCGAACACCCATTTCACGAAGCCTTGCTGGGGGCGGGGGTCGGTCAAGATTCAGGGGGCCACAACACTTCCTGAGACGCTGACACCGAGGCACAGGGCACACCCTCAGGGTCACACACTGCAGCCCAACCACCACCCTTGCTCTCCAGCCCGAGGGGAGCTCAGAAGTGGCAGAGGCGCTTCGGGGCTTTAGTGGCACCATTCAGCTGTAACCATTCTCCTACTCAACCACTCCCCCCAAGGCAGGCAGGGCGTTTCTAGAAAGTCCAGTTTCAAAGCTGAGCTGGGCAACTGGGACACAGTGCGGGGCAAGCCGGGGAGCTGTGGCGCCAGAGGCGTCCAGCTAGCCTCTCGCAGGGCAAAGGAAGCGGCTGGAAGTCAGAGCCCAGCCAGGGTACCTTGCGTCCAGCGGCAGAAGATGGTGTCAGAGAGACCGGGGCTGCTTTTGGTGCCCCACACCAGCTCCATCAGCTCTTTAGTCAGTTCGGACATGATGGGGTACCGGCGAGCGGGTCTTCGCTTTCAGGACTCCTGCCCCGGAACATGGGGGAAGGGGCGCCTGCGGAGACAGGAGTTGCGGGACGGCGGCGGCGAAAGAGCTGGAAGGCTGGACGCGAGGAAGACGAAAGGAGACAGAGCTACTTGCAGAGACCGCGCCTGTCAAGCCCGCCCGAGCGGCAGCAAGGAGTTTCCCGTACCGGAAGTGTCGGGCCACTTCCGGCTCCCCTTTCGCTACCGCCCCTCACGCCGGGAGTACCCGGGAGTCACCTCCCCGGAAGCGGAAGTGGGAGGCAGGAAGGGCTTCGGAGCTCTCTGGAGTCGGCCAGCCTTCCGGAGCTCAGCCCCCGGGCCTTCGGTGGGGTGTTGGTTTCTGAATAGGCAGGCCGGTCCGGTTCCCTGGGCGTTGGCATGTTTTTACCATCCAGAAACACCTCCCTCCGCGCGCTGCTCTGGGCTTAGCTGTAGGCTCTGAGGCCCGAGCTTTAGGGCCTGGAACATAGCCCGTTCTTTAAAATTTGTAATATTGATTACACTGAACTACAACTCTTAAGAGGATGGTTGAGTCTCAGGGAGGAAACGGCCATGTCTGTATGGAGAACCACCGATAATTTGAAGGCTGTCAGCCTGTATGCCTCGATAAATCATATAAAATATAAAGCCCAACCAACTATTACATACGTAACCAAAGGGTGTGGTGTAATGCAGAATTACAAAGCTATTTATAGGGAAAACAGACTGAAAACAGCCTGTCTGGAGATGATAGAGCATTTTCATCCCCACAACATTACCCTCTCCAGAGGGTAGGGTGTGTGGACAACACCTGGACTGAAGTCCAGGTTTTAGTCATTGACAAGCATTCAGGTGAATTTAGTTTGTGTAAAACCTTGTATTTGTGCTGGTGAAAAAGAAGAGTTATTGCCTAACCTTTGAATTGACAACAAAACGGCAAAATTTCATGGGTTCCTTACAGGTTGCAAGTAAGAGGGCTTTGCTAATTTATACTTTATTTCCGACTTCAACAATCTTTGCTGTAGTTAAAAGAGGAATTTTCAAAGTGCCTGAACTGTACCGATAACCCTCCTAATTTTTATTCCCTTTGGAATTCTCTTTACCCCTATTTTTGCAAAAACAAATCTGACCTGTTTTTGAAGACCTAGTGTAAATGCCATTTTGTAATAAAGCTGGCTCCAGTCATTACAATTTGAAGTAAAAATTCTAGCGTCTGAAATTTTCGTGATAACTTCTCTGTAACTTGCTTACGATAATTACCTTCATCCTGGTATTTGCAAAGAATTACTTGCTTTCCTGAGGTATAAATATATGGCGGTC
The DNA here is from genome assembly GCF_009829155.1 of Mustela erminea. Lineage (NCBI taxonomy): Eukaryota > Metazoa > Chordata > Mammalia > Carnivora > Mustelidae > Mustela > Mustela erminea. Next base: position 120,031,360 of record NC_045619.1, read on the forward strand.
AAGGACTTGTCTTATTCATAGTACTTAGTATGGCGCATTGAACATTACTGGATCAAAAAGTATTAGTAGAAGGAGTGATGCTTGCCTTTACTGAATTTAAAAATTCATTATCTTGCAGGAGAAGTAGGGATCAGGGGAAGTAGCACTGACTGGTCCAGTTAAATATCTAATGTTTGCTTGGTTGTTTATAATTTATAGATTTATTTCACTTCCTGAAAGACACAGAAGGGTCTGCGTTCATAGAGCATGTAAGAGGCAGACCTCTAAGTTCAGGGGTGTTTGCCACAATTGTTTTCTTAACATTAATATAGTTATAGATTATAGATCATAGTTGTAGTTGTAGATTTGATTTTGTATCTATAGATATGGGAAAAAGGCTAAACTTCCAAATGTAGTTTTAAAAATAGAATATTTCTTGATCTGTGATTTTTCTAAGTTTCCAGCTACAATAAACTCTTCAGTACATTGGTATGTCCTTTCCACTTTTAGGTTATATTCTTTATTTGCAACGTTTAAAATTTTTTAATTAGGGAGTATTTTTAACAAGGAATATTTGATTAATGTTAAATTATTTATGTTGATTAATTCATTAGTTATAGCATCTAAAATCTGAACTTGCTTAAAGATAATAGAAATGCAAATTAATATTTAAATTTTTCTTATTCACTATATATAAACATAATACATATTGAAAGTAGTCAAGTTTGTTGCATTTACAACTGGCACAGGACAATAATGCCTTTCTCTTACCAAAATAACTTGAAAATTATGTAAATTTACTTTGAAGTATTTATATTGCTCCATATTTTAGCACATATTTTTTTCTTAGTACCATGGTTTTGATTGAAGTGATGTGTATCATTAAGATGTACACAGTTTGCATGAGTGATCTTTAGTCCTAAAAGACAGTCCTAAAAAATCAGAAACTTTCTGTTCATGTGTAAATTTTATTAGAAATATTTCCCCTTAATTCAAATTCAAGTCAATGCACAGCCGTAAAACTGGGCTGAGATTTCCATCATGATTAATTCCCTTGAGGCTTCTTTACTACTTCACAGCAACAGAATTAATTACTCTGTCAAATCCTAACTGTGTTTAGTTTCCCATCTTTCCCAGCATTTCTTTGTCAAATAAAGAACAATGACTTCATTACTTCATTACCTGGTTTCCAGCAATTACCATGGAAAGGACAGTTCTCCAACCGGAAGCCCTCAAACACCCAGTTTAGTGTATTTACATTCCATTTACCTAAAAGAAATCAGATCTTTAAAAAACCTACCTTACAATATGATTAATACATTCTAAGGAAGTTACTCAAATGATCGCATACTCATTTATTAATGAAACTTTTTTAATATGCGCTACATCTTCCAATAACAGTGTAAATCTACCAAACAAATGAAATTCTTACCTTTGCATTAGCCTGACCTCATTTCAGCAGGAAATTTTCCTATCAAGCATTTAGGCCAACCACTGTCATTCTCAAATATGGCATAGTGCATAATTTCCAAAGCAACTTCTACTAGAATTAATACATGCTGGAAAAGGGGTTCTATCATTAAATTCTGGGTTAAATAAATAAAATAAAATAAAAATAAATTAAATTCTGGGTTAAATGTTCACTGCAACTCTCTAAGAGAGGATTGTATTCAGAGTTCAAAGACATTTGAATTTTATTCACTGAGCTTCTCACATAATTTATGTTCTGCAGAATACTGCTTGAGAATCACTGGTAGAATAGGCTTTTGATTGGAATGAGAAAACATTTGGAATGTTATGATTATGAATATGATTAAGAAGTACAAACTTAAACTTAAGAAAATATGAGTGTTACTTCTTATGTGAGTACTAATTGTGACCTTGGACGAGCCACTTTAACTAAACTGTGTTTTTTCATCTATAAATTAAAAGAACTACCTTTAGATTATCTCGTGTCATTCACTTCAGATCCTGTCCACTTCTATGATTTAAAAAATTGTCTGTTTAGAAATTAAGATATATGGTAAAAACGAGAAGAGAAAGAATGTTGAACATATAGAACAAACAAATAATTTAGCATTATTACTCACTAACACATTATTCTTCACTAACCACTAGAAGAGATTATTTGCCACCAAACACTTACTTGTACTAACCATGATGGACTGAGAAGACTAAGTCCCAAATTGTATGTTAATCCAAGACTGGCTATATTAAATGGGTACAGAATATTTGCATACTTGGATAAGTCATAGGCACCTTGTACTTGGTATGTGTCAAATAAAACATCTTTTCCCATAAAACCTACTCCTCTTTCAATATTTCCTAATCAGTGAATAGTATCATCCTCTACAAACAAGCACATTTTTAGTGTTCTCAAATTTGATAAGATGAATAAAGAACTTCTTTGAGGCTCAGCTGCTACATTCATAAAGGAAGGTCATTAATAATAATTACATTATACAATGTTTATGAAATTTAACAGAAAACATTGTATATAAAAGAAATAGGTACCTGAAAAATACTAATCTCATGTTAGCTATGTTAATGGTCTGAACAAAGTAACATAGGAGCAAAGATGGAAGGTCAGTTATTTCTGCATTTGAACCAGATAGAACTCTGAAAAGAGAAGAATGGGAGGATGTGCATTTTTGACACAAAATACTATTATGGCAGGAGTCTGGCATTTGTATCACTAGAAAGAGATGAGTCCGGAATGTCAGGTTAAGGAGGGTGTCATGGACTGAATTGTGTCCCCTCCAAATCCATATGTTGAAGCCCTTGATATAAGTATATTTAGAGACTGTTCTGTAAAAGAGGTGATTAAGCCAAATGCGGTCATAAAGATGGAGCCCTAACCCAATGGTGACCTAAGAAGAACAGGAAGACACCAGAAATCTCTCTGATTGCACATGCACATAGACAAGAGGTAATGTGAGAACACACTAAGAAGGCGGCTGTCTACAAGCCAGGAAGAGAGGCCTCACCACTAACTAACCCTGAAGGCACTTGGATCCTTGTACTTGCAGCCTCCAAAATTGTGAGAAAATTAATTTGTTACTTAAGTCACCCAATATTTGGTGTTTTGTTTTGGCAGCCTGGACAGACTAATATAAAGGACCAGAATCTTAATAACATTGAATACTACGTTATATAGTAAAGCAATTAATATTTATTGATCACATTTCATGCCAGTTACTGTCTAAGAAATTTCCATGTATTACAGTACAGTATTCACCACTCTGGAGAAAGTACTACAATGATCTCTTAGGAGGATAAAAACTTTTCCCTGAGTCATGCAATACATGGAAAAACTAGGATGCACACCCAGATTTTTTTTTTATTTAAGAAAACATATTTTTAAAAATTTAAAAAACTTGTTTAATAAAATTAAGATATATGTGCTATTCACCATGACTCCTAAACTACATGGTGAAGGAACATCTATTATTATTATTGTCTTTAAATGAAGGCATTTTTTAAATTTAATTTCTTTTCAGTGTAACAGATTTCATTGTTTATGCCCCACACCCAGTGCACCATGCAATACGTGCCCTCCATAATACCCACCACCAGGCTCACCCAACTTCTCACCCCACTCCCCTTCAAAACGCTGAGATTGTTTTTCAGAGTCCATAGTCTCTCATGGTTCACCTCCCCTTCCAATTTCCCTCAACTCCCTTCTCCTCTCCATCTCTCCATGTTCTCTGTGTTATTTCTTATGCTCCACAAATAAGTGAAACCATACGATTATTGACTCTCTCTGCTTGACTTATTACACCCAGATTTTTCTGAGCCAGAAGCTGAATTGAAACAAAGTGCAGAACACAGGCAATTTGATTCCAGAGCCTATGGTCTTAATACTACTCAGTTCTTAATACTACGGACTTTAAATATGATAGGAGCTAGTTAAGATTTTTCAACAGTATAGTAATAACATCATCCTTATATCTTATAATGATAACTGGCAGTATGCAGAGGACCATGAATTAAAATGTGAATGCCTGGAAACAGCTAAACCAGTTAGGAAGTTAACTGCAATAATCCCTGAAGAGATGCTTAGGACTTAGAGGAGAACATTACCAGTGACAGTTTCAATGAGGAGCAAATCCCACAAGACATTTTAGTAATAGAATGGATAAAACTTAGTTATTTACTATGAAAGTAAGGGGATATTAAAAATTTAATAAAACAATTATGTTTAAATACAAGATTAGCATCTCTGTGTATCAGAAACAGATTAGAAACACAAATGGGGATCAAAACTATAAGGTGTGCTTGGTTCCAGATATTGATACAGGAGTAAATGAGCAAGATTGTATCTTCTGAGAACTGAAGTTTCCTGAAACTACTACATAGAAACTGGATTTGAGGAGGCCAACACTGCTCCTGAAAGAAGGCTATGACCTGGGTGCCTGAATGGCTCAGTTGGTTAAGCAACTGCCTTCGGCTCAGGTCATGATCCCGGAGTCCCGATATCGAGTCCTACATTGGGCTCCCAGCTCCATGGGGAGTATGCTTCACCCTCTGACCTTCTCCCCTCTCATACTTTCTCTTACCCTCTCTCTCAAATAAACAAATAAAAATTTAAAAAAAGAGAAACCTATAACACTTTATTACCACTGTGTCCCTGGTAATAAAGAGGGTATAGGAGAGAATAAGTAGATCTAAAGAGAACAGGGAGGAAGTGTATTAATTTTCCATTGCAATCATAACAAATTACCACAAAATTTAGTGACTTAAACAACACAAATGTATTACGTTAGATTTGAAGTTCATAAGCCTGGCAAGGATCTCACCAGGCTAAACCCAAGGATTATTTTTCTATAGGCTTTGCAAAGGGTTCATTTCCTTGCCTATTCCAGCTTCTAGAAGCTGCCTGCATTCCATGGCTTGTCACCCCTTTCTTCCATCTTTAAAACTAGCAAGAGCTAGTTGCATTCTTCAAACATCACATCACTCTGAGCTCCTCCTCTTGTCCCTTTTACAGGTTAAGGACTCTTGGGATTACACTAAGTCCACCCAGCTACTCTGGGATAATGCCCTTATTTTAAGATCAACTAATTAGCAATCTTAGTTTCCTCTTAATTCTCCCTTTCCACATAATCTACACAAGTTATATTCACAGTCTCCAAGGATTAGGACATGAACATCTTTGGATGGAGTTATTCTTCTGTCTGCCATATGGAATGACAGATAATGATCAGCGTTTCAAGGGCATTGAAATGAAGATGTTCATTAGACGTTCACTAAAATTCGGGGTCTAGCATTTATTCACCCAATAAATATTTTCTTACTTTCTGCTATACAGGCACTTTTCTATATATACTTTGGGGATCCGACAGTTTAAAAATTGACAAATACCCTTACGCTCATCAAATTTACATTATAATGTGGATCACATATAAAAAACAAATAAATGAAGTATTTGGTATGTTACATTAAATCCTCTGGAGAAAGGAAAGCAGATAAAGGAGAGCTCTGGGTGAGGAGTAGGGGTTCCAATTTTATCTAGTCCTTCCCTAACTCATGATAAAGTAGCATGTAAATAGAGACATGAAAGAGTGAGCCAATATATACAATGATAAAATAGTTCAGACAGAGGAAATATCACCTGCAGAGACAAATGGAGAGATAGTCAGGACAGTTGGCAGAACTGCAGGGTGCACTCTGAGTTTGGGGACAAATGAGGAAATAGCCTTTGTTCGGTGCTGTAACTTTCCTATTGGGGTTTGTTAGGGGTCTACCTAGCTTCTTTCTCTACCACAGATATCTTGGGAACCAAAAATCCTGTAAGATTATACGGTTGAAGGGGCAGAAGGGTTTTACTGCGGTCTGACCTTGCAGCAAGGTATCTTTTTGCATCTGACTCCATTCAAGAATTCATGGGCCACATGATAAATGAGACAGAATATTATGCTCAAATATGGAATGTACTGACTCTGAGGCAAAAAGCAAGCTACTAAGCATTGTTCTCTTTTCTTAGTGGTTTGGAAGTACAAGGTACATAACTTGTCCATTATTTGGGAGGGAAGTCCAGAAGCGCCAGACCAATAAACCAATGAAATGTTTCACTGATTTGATAGGCCCCTGAATCTTTGTAGAGTTTATCCCTCACCGTCTGGAACACATTTCTCACCAGACATCCAGAGTACAGCTGATCCTTGAATAACACAGTTTTGAATGGCACAGATCTACTTAATATGTGGATTTTTAAAATATGGTACAGTACTATAAATTTGCTCTTCTGATCTTCTTGATAATTTTATTTTCTCTAGCTAACTTTATTGTAAAAATACAGTTTATTACACATACCACAAAATATGTGGTAACTGGCTGCTTATTTAATTTGTAAGTCTTCCAGCCAACAGAAAGTTCTTGGTAGTTAGGTTTTTGAAGGGTCAAAAGTTGTACACAAATTTCCAATTGCATGAGGAGTCAGCACCCCCCAAACCCCTGCGTTTTTCAAGGCTCAGCTGTACTTGCCATTTCTGTTATCAGTTTCAATTAACATGATGTCAGGTGTAGTGGTGTGTGTGATTTCTGACGGTAAGTCATAAAGGGTGTTAAAATTTCTGCCTTAGTTCTTTTGGATCTCTCTCTCTCTTTTTTTTTTTTAAATTTATTTTCGGCATAACAGTATTCATTATTTTTTCACCACACCCAGTGCTCCATGCAATCTGTGCCCTCTATAATACCCACCACCTGGTACCCCAGCCTCCCACCCCTCGCCCCTTCAAAACCCTCAGATTGTTTTTCAGAGTCCATAGTCTCTCATGGTTCACCTCCCCTTCCAACTTCCCCCAACTCCCTTCTCCTCTCTAACTCCCCATGTCCTCCAGGCTATTTGTTATGCTCCACAAATAAGTGAAATCATATGATAATTGACTCTCTCTGCTTGACTGATTTCACTCAGCATAATCTCTTCCAGTCCCATCCATGTTGCTACAAAAGTTGGGATTCATCCTTTCTGATGGAGGCATAATACTCCATAGTGTATATGGACCACATGTTCCTTATCCATTCGTCCATTGGAGGGCATCTTGGTTCTTTCCATAGTTTGGTGACCGTGGCCATTGCTGCTATAAACATTGGGGTACAGATGGTCCTTCTTTTCACAACATCTGTATCTTTGGGGTAAATACCCAGGAGTGCAATTGCAGGGTCATGGGAAGTTCTATTTTTAATTTCTTGAGGAATCTCCACACTGTTCTCCAAAGAGGCTGCACCAACCTCATTCCCACCAACAGTGGAAGAGGGTTCCCCTTTCTCCACATCCTCTCCAACACATGTTGTTTCCTGTCTTGTTAATTTTGGCCATTCTAACTGGTGTAAGGTGATATCTCAATGTGGTTTTAATTTGAATCTCCCTGATGGCTAGTAATGAACATTTTTTCATGTGTCTGATAGCCATTTGTATGTCTTAATTGGAGAAGTGTCTGTTCATATCTTCTGCCCATTTTTTGATATGCTTGTCTGTTTTGTGTGTGTTGAGTTTGAGGAGTTCATTATAGATCCTGGATATCAACTTTTTGTCTGTACTGTCATTTGCAAATATCTTCTCCCATTCCGTGGGTTGCCTCTTTGTTTTTTTGACTGTTTTCTTTGCTGTGCAGAAACTTTTGATTTTGATGAAGTCCCAAAAGTTTATTTTTGCTAGCTAACATGTCATGACACACTGAGATAGTCCTGTGGAGAGGCCCACATAGAGAAGAACTGAAACCATCCTCCAATAGCCAGCATCAGCTTGGTGGCCATGTGAGCGAGCCATCTTCAAGTGGATCCTCCAGCCCATTTGTGCTTTCAGATCACTGCGGCCCCAGCTGATGTCTGACGGAACCTCATGAGTAACCCTGAGTCAGAACTACCCAGCCAAACTACACCTAAATTCTTGTATAAAGAAACAAAGAGATAGAAGATATTCATTGTTATTCTAAACCACTACATTTGGGGGTAATTGTTTACGCAGCAATAGACAATAGAGATTTTGGTATTGGGACTGTGATACTACTCTAAGAAAAATCTAAAAAAATGTGGGCATTGCTTTGAAACGAGGAAAGAGGTAAAAGGGGGAAGGCCTTTAAAAGGAATGTTAGGGAAATAGAAGCAAAGAGTTTGTTTATGGAAGCCAGGTGATTCCAAGGAGATGGAAATGAGGGCTTAAAGGACAGTGAGAAAAATACTACTGAAAACTAGAGTGAAGGGACTCCCTGTGTAATATGCTGTTTCCTGCACTAACATGGAGAGTAGAAATTTTTTTTTAGTGAACTGGGTAACTTCCAGGCACACTACTCAACATGCCAGTTGACTGCTTCTTATTGCCAGAAGTAAATTGCAAGAAGAGAGAGATATGCTCAGGAAATAACTGTTAAACATGAAAATCAAGGATTTGCTGGTGTGGAGAATTCCTAGACTTTCCATATGATGAATGATGTAAACATTTTAAAATGGCTGAAAAACAAACTGAGGGTTTTGAAGGGGCGGGAGGTGGGAGGTTGGGGGAGCCAGGTGTGGGTATTATGGAGGGCACATATGGCATGGAACACTGGATGTGATGCATATGCAATGAATTCTGTTATGCTGAAAAGAAATTAATAAAAAAAAATAAAGTAAACCTCTCTACCTCAAGGAAAAAAAAAAAGGCTCCCAGGAAAAGATTAAGTACAGAAAAAGTTCAGGAAAACATGGTCTAAAGATGAAGAGGAGAATATGCCAGTAAAGACCTTAGAAAATCAGTCAAACAAAATCCTTATAATGTTTTAATGTTGTGTCTCATGGACCTTCTACTTTAAATAGAAGGGCTTCTAAGAATCTAAAGTGTGTTATACTTCAATAGCCTCACTGGGAAATCCAATTAGAAAAAGGCTTATCTCAAAGAGACTTGCAGTGTGGCTTTTATCTATAGGATTAAACTTTAGTAAGATTCCTAGGAGAACCACAAAGATTTTAAAAATAAACATATTTTGTTTTCTTCTAGGATTTTTATGGTTTCAGTTTTCACATTTAGGACTTTTAATCCATTTTAAATTTATTTTTGTGTTTGGTATAAGAAGATGGTCCAGCTTCATGCTTTTGCATGTTCCTGTCCAGTTTTCCCAACACCATTTGTTGAAGAGACTATCTTCTCCCACATTAGATATTCTTTCCTGCTTTGTCAAGGATTAATTGACCATATAGTTGTGAATTCATTTCTCACACTGTTGAGTGTTGAATCACTATATTGTATATCTGAGACAAATATTACACTGTATGTTAGGTAACTGAAATTAAAATAAAAACTTTAAAAAACAGTAATGTAAAATTTAAAAAATTATCAGACTATGGAAGTAGCACCAATTTGAACTGAAAGGAACAGGGACAATAAAATTAAAAATTGAACTCTGAATCCTCAAATTTATATAGGAAGAAGGCTGAGAACATGACCCAATTATAAACATGAGACACATTTTATAGTGAAGGAAGGGTAGAACAAAAAGTTCAGAGGGCAGATCCAGAAACACAGTGAACGATTCCCAAAACTTAAATCCTCATCAAGGCACTATGAACACGTGTTGACATTCTAGATTTTAGGAATGTTATGGGCCCATAACTCTCTGTACCTCTTGTTTTTCCAGTTTTACATGGAAGAGTATAGACTCTCATCCTATCCCTGCCCTGCCATTTTAATGGGTGTGCAGAACAGATAACTGTCTCTTCATTCACTAGTCTTTAGAAATTACATTCAAGGAAGCACATACATGCTTGTCCCTGATTTAGAGGATGAGGTCCATGGAATTCAAGCTGATACTGCAAGGGTTTGAGACTTTATGAGAATTCATGTGTAGGAGAGACTTGAATTATTAAAAACCAAAGTGTGGGTCTGTGGGACTCAGCCTCCATGATGGCAACCAGGAATCATGCCTCTTGATATTCAGGCCCTTGAGTGGTTTCTTCCCACTGAATGGGGCTGAACTGTGTGGCCAATACAATATTGTGAAAGTAATGGTACCTGATTTCTGAAACTAGGTTATAAAAGGTATTGAAGTTTTTGCCTGATCTCTTGGATCTTCTCTTTGTGGGAAGCCAACTGCCATAATGGGAAGATATCCAAGGCATCTGTGGATAGGCACATGTAGAGAGGAAGTGAAGCTACATGGCCCATCCCAAACCGCAGGATCCCACTTTATTATGAGGGCACTGACCTAGGCAAGGAGAATATGACCTCCTCTAAATTTATGATAGTCTCGGGGCACCTGGGTGGCTCAGTGGGTTGAGCCTCTGTCTTCGGCTCAGGTCATGATTTCAGGGTCCTGGGATCGAGCCCCGCGTCGGGCTCTCTGCTCAGCGGGGAGCCTGCTTTCTCCTCTCTCTCTCTGCTGGCCTCTCTGCCTACTTGTGATCTCTGTCTGTCAAATACATAAATAAAATCTTTTAAAAAAAACTTATGATAGTCTCACAAATAAATTCTAAATTTAGCCTTTAGCTTTATTTACTACCTTATGGCAAAAAATATTTTTTTTAATGCTGCCAAGGAGAATTTTGAGTCTCATAATTTGTCTTAGATTGCTGATTACTCAATATGAGCCTACAATTTTCTTTCTTCAATGTCTCAACGGTATTTACAAAGTGGTCAGTCTTGGTAATCATATTTCAATGAGTTGACACTAGTTGCCCCACTGGCTCCAGTTTGATACAGATAATTCTTTGTGGAAAAGGCAGCTATAAACTTAAACTGTCAGTTAATTTTCAATAGCTGGGGGTTGGCTACACTGACTGATTTAATGAAAAGAACCTTGGTGGCAACCAATAGAATCCACTACAAGAATAAAAAATAAAAAAGCCTTTGGCAACATCATACTAGTGGAGAAACTAGAAAAATGTCCCTTTCAGATTGGCAACAAGAAAAGGATGCCTGCTATTGTCACTTTTATTCAGCCTAATAAAGGAGTCATAGTCAGCAAGAAAAGAAAAAGAAATGAAAGGGTGAATAAGGTAGAAACAAGACTATCATTATTCATAGCCTGTCCCATGGTTCATTCTATAGATAGTGTTTTTTCTCTGGATTTCTGCAACAAACTATGCCTTTAATCTTTAAGACCTTTCTCTCCCAATGTCATTTATGCTGTCTTCTAGAGCTTGCCTATCTATGAGTCCCTTGTAGCACATACTGCATACCTTTTGGATAGATTAAGGCTCAAATAAATGAAAATAAAATTGGACTGCTTAATTTTTATCCATATAAGAATATAATTCTTTTTCCCATATTCTGGAAGAAGAATGGCAATTTCCATCGGATAAAGCTTATAAACTGGTTAGAATGAGACAGCCAGAAAAGAAATGTTTGGCAGGATTTAAGCCAAATCAGCAATGGTATAACTGGAAAGGAAAATTGGTTCCAAGAGTTGAAACTGCTTTTAATCCTAGAATGTCTCCCCAGTGTTCTTGGTTATTTCAAGTAGGAGCTGTCCAAATTTGCTTGACTCCCAGTTCATGTTCAAATACTAAGTTTAAGACCAGAGAAGGTTGAATTAATGTCATGATCACTCAGTGTACAAGGCCATGCTTGCTGAGGAATGAAAGACCTCTGCCGCTATAACTTTCAGGGCCAAACATCGTGCAACATTGGGAGGCAGCTCTTGGTGAGACCGGAGCCTGGATGGGCTGATGTCTGGTTCACATTAGCTAAGAATAGTAGATCTCTGAGGCTGCATCTATTTTCTTTGCTTTTTATTTTTGAAACTTTTATAAAAAATTTCAAACACACAAAAAATAAAGGGAATTATAAACACCTATCTCAGATTTAACAATTAAATCATTGGTTTCATCTGTTTTTGGTAAATTTTTAAATGTAAATTAAAGATATCATAACAAGATAATCCTGTTATGCTGAAAATAAATAAATGAAAAAAAAAACCCATAAGATACTCCTAATTCTTTCAGTATCCATCTCTAAAACTACGACACTTTTCTACATAACCACAACAGGATTATCACACCTAACAAAATTAATCATTCCCTAAAATAATTTAATATGATTTAATATTATCTATGTCTCCATTAGTTCATACAATTCCTTTCAAATCTAGTTTCTTCAGACCATGATTCAATCAATGGCAATATGTAGTATTTCTCTAAAGGATATTTTGATACAGAGCATTACCCTCTCTTCTTTTTTATGACATTAGTTTTTTGAAGAGATCAGATCAGTTTTCCCTTAGAACATCTGATTTTTTAAAAGAGTTTATTTATTTATTTGACAGACAGAGATCACAAGTAGGCAGAGAGGCAGTCGGGGTGGGGGGGGAAGCAGGCTCCCCACTGAGCAGAGAGCCCAACGTGGGCCTCAATCCCAGGACCCTGGGAACATGACCTGAGCCAAAGGCAGAGGCTTTAACCCACTGAGCCACCCAGGTGCCCCAGAACATCTGATTTTTAAAGTATATGGTGGATTTTAAAGTATTTGTGGATTGTTTGGTATTTGTTATCACTGTAGGTTTTGGTATTTCTTATAAATTAGAAGTTTAAGTGTAAAGATTTTATTTGACTTACTTTGAGTACATTATTAAGTTGATAAAATGTTTCTTTGTGAGAATATTATAAGACTAATTATTTCTTATTAATTACATCAAAAAGTTGGCTAATTATTAATGTTGCTAATATTGATCACAGTGGAAGATGATCCCACTTACTAGCAAGGAATCTGTGGGCCCTATTTGAGTTTTGTATCAATTCCATTTTATGTCAGCTTTTTATCAAATGGTTTGGCATCCACTAAAAACTTCGCCTGAATCAATTACTTCATTAGGAGTTGCAAAATGATTATCTTCTGTTTGTTGTTCTTTTTTACTTATTTTCTGAGTTAGATTGTTAGTGTCATTAATTTTTAATTTTCTAATGCTTTCTAATATAGTATTTAGTACTACAGAATTGGTAAGAATTAAACAAGTTTTGGTATATACTATTTCATAATCACCCTTCATTTAAACATATTTATATTCTCATGATTTCTCTCCCTTAATTTATTATTTATAAGTAAATTTTAAATACTTAAGTATTTCTTAATCTATTTATTATCAATTTCTACTTTAATTTTTACTTTTTCCCTTTGTTTAGGGAACACACATTTTGTGATCTTGTTACTTTGGTATTTGGAAACACTTGCTTTTAGGCTTTGTTCATGGTCAAATTTTGTGAAAGTTTGGTCCACAACTGAGAGGAGTATCTCCTCCCTGATTTTTTAATGTGTCATCCTATGTATCACTAATAGATTAAAAGGTTAATTCATTGTTGTCTCCATCCACAGTCTGAAAACCTTTTTAAAAAATCTAGTTGCTCAGTCTTTTAGAGAGAATGTTAAATCTCCCACTGTTAAGGAGGATTTGTCAATATCTTTCTTATTGTGACAGACACAGCTCTATATTTTGCTGTATTATATATAAGGTGCCCATGAATTTAGAATTATTCTATCTGGAAAATTATTCCTTTAACTATAAGTAATGATCTGAATTCGTGTGAGTTGTGGTAGTATCTCATATTTAGTTATAGATGCCATAGCTGGCCTGCTGCCTTGGTGAGCAAGGTCCCTAGCCCACCCTAGCCCTGGATGCTCTGGGGCACAGAAAAAAAGCTGTGGGTTTAAAAGAGCAAAAGAATATAAAGGAATTAGACCTAGAATTGTGCCAAACTTTGGAGGAGCTGCTGGAACTCTCTGGGTCAGACAGGCTGGCAGGTGTCCCAGGTTATTTTTCCCCTCTATCTTGGTAGTGCAGGACTCACTACCTAGCAAGTCCTGGTTTCTTAGACCATACCAGCTCCAGCCATTCTACCTATATGGTCCCAACATGGCACACACCGTGACACCCTTGGTTCTACAGCTCCAGCCATTGCACTAAGAACACAGGTCTCTGTCACTTCAAATCCAGACAGCTTCCTAGAGCACCCCTGGTGCAGAGGGCTCAGGAACCAAATACTAACACACACATAAAGGGAGAAATTGACAGTAATGCAATAAGAGTAGGTGACTTTAACACCCACTTACGTCAATGGACAGATCATCCAGGTAAAAAAGTTAATAAGGAAACAATGTCTTTTGAGTGACACTTTAAATCAGATGGCCTTAATGGATATAAACAGAACATTCCATCCAAAAACAATAGAATACACATTCCTTTCAAGTGCATGTGGAACATTCTCCAGGATCTATGTTGGAGACATCACAATTCCGGATTTCAAGATATACTACAAAGTTGTAATAATATAGTACGGTACTGGCACAAAGTAGACACATCAATCAAGAGAACAGAATAGAGAGCCTAGAAATAAACCCACACTGTCAATTAATCTATGACAAAGGCAGCAGGAATATACAATAGGGGAAAAGACAGTCTCTTCAATAAATGGTGTTGGAAAAACTGGATAACTATATGCAAAAAATGAAACTAAACCTTCTTGCACCATATACAAAAATAAACTCAAAACGAGTCAAGGACCTGAATGTGAAAAAAGTCATAAAGCTTCTAAAAGAAAACACGGGTGGTAATGTCTATGACATCAGCTGTAGTAACATTTTTCCAGAGGTGTCTTGTCAGGCAAGGAAACAAAAGCAAAAATGAACTATTGGGACTACACCAAAGAATATCTTTTGATCCACTAGCAAAATGGAAAGGCAACTTACTGAATGGGAGAAAATATTTGAAAATGATAGATTTGGTAAAGGATTAATAACCAAAATCTGTAAAGAACTCATACAACTCAACATTCTAGAAACAAATAACCCAATTAAAATATGGGCAGAAGACCTACTGAAAAGATGTTTTTCCAAAAAAGGCACAGATGGCCAAGAGATACATAAAAAGATGCTCAACATCACTAATCATCAGGGAAATGCAAACCAAAACTATAATGAGACATTACCTTACACCTGTCAGAGTGGCTAGAATCAAAAAGGCAAGAAATAACAAGTGTTGGTGAGAATGTGGGAAAAATGGAAACTTTGTGTACTGTGCTGGGGTTGTAAATTGGTACAGTCATGATCAAAAACAATTTAGATTCCTTAAAAAATTGAAAACAGAATTACCATATGCTCTAGTCATTCCACTACTGGGTATTAACATGAGGAAAACAAATACACTAAATAGAAAAGGTATATGCACCTTTTTGTGAATTGTAGCATTTTTGACAATAGTCAAGATACAGAAGCAACCCAAGTATCCATCCACAGATGAAAGGATAAAGAAGAAATGCTATACGCAATGGAATATTACTCAGCCATAAAAAGGTTAAGATCTTGCTACTTGCAATAACATGGGTAGATCTAGAAGATATTATGCTAAGTGAGCTAAGTCAGGCAGAGAAAGACAAATATTATATGATTTCACTTATATGTAGAACCTAAAAAACCCAAAATAAACAAAAAGTGGAAACAGACTCATAAATACTGAGAACAATTTGAACGTTGCCAGAGGTGAAGGAGGAAAAGGGATGGGTAAAATGGGTAAAGAGGATGGGAAATACAGGATTCCAGTTATGTAATGAAAAAGTGATGTGGAAAAAAGATACAGCATAGGGAATATAGTCAATGATATTGTTAATTGTGTTGTATGGCAATAGAAGGTAAGTTACACTTGTGGTGAGATTAGCATAATTTATAGACTTGTTGAATCACTATGCTGTACACCTGAAACTAATGTAACATTATGTGTCAACCCTACATCAATAATATAATATAATATAATATAATATAATATAATATAATATAACAATAAATGAATAATGTGAGAGTTGTTTTCTCCCATTTCTTGATAATAACATTCCACCATTGTCTGCCATCTACCATTTCTTTTGGGAAGTCTGTAGTTTATGTAATTGTCATTTCTTTTAGGAAGCCTGACTTGTCTCTCTGTTTGCACATGAGAGCACTTCTTTACCTTTGGTTTTCTGTGTTTCATTGTATTACGTAGGTATGTTTCTTTTGTATTTATCTACCTTGGTGTTTGTTGTACATTTTCAAATTAGAAAAAATAATTTTTTAAAAAAATTATTGTATTTTAAAAAATTATTTTTATTAATATTTCATGTATTATTTGAAGGGGTACAGGTCTGTGAATCATCAGGATTACACATTTTATAGCACTCACCATAACACACACCCTCCCTGATGTCCATAAGGGATTTATGTTTTTCATCAGCTTAGGAAATTTGTCAACCACTTAATTTTTAATATTTTCTCTCAGTCATTCCACTTACTGTCTATCTCTGGAAATCCAAAGAAGCACGCATTAGGTTTAATCATTTCATATTCTATGTCTCAACTTCTCTTTCATGGTATTGTCTCTGAAGCATTGTATATGTCTTTGCAGCATTGTATATGGGAAATACAGTCTTATATTTATTAATTCTCTACTTAGCTTTGTTTTACCTGCTTTTAACAAACTTACTGAATTTTAAATATCAATGATTGATTTTAATTTGTACCAACAAAAATATTTGGATTTTTTTTAAAATTTACTCACTTATGATGAAATGTTTCCTTGTTGGCTCTATGATTCTGTATTATAAGCATATTTTCTGTGAAGCTTTATTTGTGAGAATCTGGTGTGGCTTTACAATGTAGATTATTTGTCCTTTAAAGAGATTTTCAATTTGATTCATCCAGATGTTACAGTGATATTGTACAGTAATGCAGCCATAGACCACTTTATCTTGCTTTCTCAGCTGAAACATTCTTGGACCATATAGATAACGGAAATAAGAACATCATGTCAGAGGAAAACTCCAATATCACAAATTCTCAAGCCCAACTTTTATTGATCTGTCTAGATTTTGTGTGAACACAACCTTACTTTCTTGTTATTTTCCTGAGTTGGTGAGTATATTTTTTTCTATTCTGCACATTTGCTAAAAATATAACTATTTGAAAGTTTCAGTTTCATCTAACAACATCAAAGAAGTTCAACTTATTGTCTTTTGATTTGACATCTTAAAGCCCAAGAACTTGGAAAGCAATTTCCCCTCCATCCCCCGCCCAAACACAGATACACATTCTTTCAGGGCATCTGGGAGATATTTAGCTCACTGGCTTATGGCTCTTCTCTTGGGATTCTTCCTTAGGTTTGGTCTGTGGGATGTCTCTTGCTTTCTTGCAAGTGTTAGTAAGCACCGGAGAGTATATTTTCCATAGCATAAAGTTTATTTTTACATGTGCTTACTGGATGTTATCCAATCCATTTCTGGAAAATGAAGTCTAGATTCCCCAAAATGTATTATGCAGATCCCTAATATTCAATCCAATGTGACTATGTGTTGTGTGAAAAAATAATTCTTACAATATTTTTCTTCTAACGTTTACTTTTAAATATATGGAAGGAAACTAACATTAATTATATATTTTCTTATGTTCAAGCAATAATTGGCACTTAAAGAAAGACTGCGCCATTCCACAGAATGCCAGAACGTCAAAGAAGCAATTGATGTAAACAAATCTATTACCATCTAAATGTATTACTGATATATCTCATCTAATCATTGATTAATGAACTATGTTCTGTATCTTGATTTATAATTCCTATAAATATTTGATACTGTGTTGTTTGTAATTTTGGAATTTCAATTTTGGAATTTCAATTCTGCCATTCCATCAATAGGTGGTGGCATTGTATTATGGTCTGAATACTGCAAAAGGGGAAAAAACATTTTGGAATAGTTGCACCTATCAGCCCGATCTCACCTTCTCTAGATGATTCTGTCATTGCTTTTACACCTTAAGAAAATTTGATTTTACATTTTCTTTTTAAAGATTTATTTATTTGTGTGTGTATGTGAGAGAGAGAAAGAGAGAGAATGAGCAGGGAGAGAGATAGAGCAACAGGGAGACAAGGAGATTTTCCACTCAACCAACTCGAGGCTCTATCCCAGGACACTGAGATCATGACTAGAGCTGAAATCAAGAGTCAGCTGCTTAACCAACCAAGACACCCAGGCACCCCATGATTTTAGGCTTTCTTTAAAAAAAAAATTGTTATAGGGGCGCCTGGGTGGCTCAGTGGGTTAAGCCTCTGCCTTCGGCCCAGGTCATGGTCTCAGGGTCCTGGGATCAAGCCCCGCATCGGGCTCTCTGCTCAGCAGGGAGCCTGCTTCCCTTCCTCTCTCTCTCTGCCTGCCTCTCTGCCTCCTTGTGATCTCTGTCTGTCAAATAAATAAAAATAAAATCTTTAAAAAATTGTTATATTATTAAAATCATGTGGAATAAAATTGGCTGGATTCTTCTAATGTATATTATACTTATAGAAATTGTAGGAGCACTTGTATGCTATTTTGCTTAGAAAGCAATTCATAACTAAAAATAATATTTGTTTTTTTTTTAAAGATTTTATTTATTTATTTGACAGAGAGAGAGAGAGAGATCACAGGTAGGCAGAGAGGCAGGCAGAGAGAGAGAGGAGGAAGCAGGCTCCCTGCCGATTACAGAGCCAGATGCGGGGCTTGATCCCAGGACCTGAGCTGAAGGCAGAGGCTTTAACCCACTGAGCCACTCAGGTGCCCCCAAAAATAATATTTGTGACAGGTAGCTATGTATTCTGATATCTATCTATAATATATGATTTAATATTTTAGATCATCACAAATTCTCATTTTAATTTTATAAATTTCAAAATACTCCTTTGTATTTGTAAAAACACTGTATTTTTTTTAATACTGAGAAAATCAAGACAATACCCATTTGTGATTTTTTCCTTTATGGATGCTATTAAATATTACATTGGTTAAGCTATGTCAAGAGCTCTCTTTGTACCCAAGTGTTCCCAGAAATAACACCACTGTGGGGATCCTATCATGTTGCAGAAAGTCATGCAGGGTCAGTTTGGAATAGGAAACACTGTATACACTGGTATAAAGACGACAAATAGTGGAAAATACTGGGCTCCATCCCTTTCCTAGTTCTGCCTTTGATTCACTGTGTAAGCTGGCAAAAATATTCCCTCAAGGGTGGTTGTCAAAGTCACAGCATGATCACAGAAGGTGGTAATAAAAAGTGGGAACTCATTGACAGAGATTACTTTGAGGCTTCTTGTGATTCTCCTCAGTGATTTCAGAACAGGTAGCTCTTCTAAGCTAATTAGTCCTGTGTTGTTGATATGGATGATCTGAGAAAAAGTAAATGAAAGTGATACAGTTCTTTAGCAGTACTAAAAATGGAGGCAACAAAATATCAACAAATGAGACAAACATATTTAAAATCATTTGTATCAGCTAGATGAGTAGGTCAGCAGATGGAAATTTCAGTTCAAAGTAGATAAAATATAATCCATTTAGGAGCAGAGACCCAAGTTAGGGGCTATATGTTAAGTGATACAATTATCAAACAGTAAACACATTTTGTTTCATTTTATGAATAACTAAGAGGTATTCTTAAAACTATGTTCCTTTAGTGAGAAGTTTAATATGTAATTATTTTTAAACATATTTCTATGGTTTAAAGACATATGTTCAAATTTATTCTCATTGATTCTTATTATACCACTCTAACAACCCATTTCTTTTTGCAATTCACAATTAAGATAAATCTACAGAAGTTACACCGAAATTAACTCTTGTAGCCTAGACTAAGCCAGATCACTCTAATTTATGTTTTCATTACAAAATGGGGATTGAAAGGATTAAATTTTAACTATAGTTACTCTATTGTATAGTAAGTGAGGAAGCTAAGAGAACAAAGGTAGTATATAGAATAGTACAAATGTTATTTCTATTAAATTGTGTTAACAGATGATATGTATCCTATCTTCTTCATTAATTATCCTACCATGTTGTGATTCTGTTTTCATTAGGGTTTAAATTCTGAAGGCAAATCTCTGATTTTCAGATGTGGTTCTTCTTTGAGCTGGAGTAGTTAAGAGGGGGAGTATCATTTCTCCTGGCACAAAACAGAATAAAGGTATATTCCAGACTTATTTTATTAATATTCAATTCCTATCTGCCATTATGCTCTTTCAAAGTTTGTTTGCATTTACTTACCCATTCCATGAGAGATCATAAGATTTTACATTTTCTGTTTTTTCTTATGCCAGGGAAGTAAATAATGATTTTTAAAATCAGGTTGGACTTTTTATTCCTTGATAGTAGAAAGCATGCTTTTACTCTTTGAAAAAGTTGTTGCTTATCATTTTTTCACAGAAATTTTATGCACAGTAGTTATATATATTGATATTGTATATTACATAGAAACATATAACAAATGAAGTTTGTATAACTTAAGAAACTGGGGAAAATAGGGGATTTAATTTTTTGTTATTATTGAAGGTCATAGAGAACAGGTGAAGTTACAAGGAAGACAAGATGCTTTCAGTGGAAAATACTGTAGGAGGTCAACTTAAGATATTGTTTGCATCATCAATAGTATAAAAAAGGAATTCCCTTTATTTATTAAAAAACTGATGAAGATAGAAAATATGAGATAAAATGTTATAGAAAAGGAGGAAAGTGAGGATGGATGATACCAAATGGATTCACATTGGGAGAGGATTGTAAAGAAACTAAAAACATAGTAGCAAAATAGAGGGAAGAAGGAAGATCTGTCATAGAGGTGATAAAGAACGTAATTAGTGGTGTAGAAAATCAGTTAAGCACTGAAGTAGACAAACTGGAATAAGTCTTCCAGCATGCACACAAAAGATCAGAGCAATATGTAAAGTGATTGTAGATAAAGTAGAAAGGATGGAGAATCAAAATAAAGATAATTGGCTAGAATAAGCTGTTTGAGGGAAAGGCAATTGCTTCTGCTTTGTTCATGTATAGGAGAGTGCCTGGGTCATGGTAGGTATTCATTATGTATTTACTGAAAAAATAATTGCTTGCTGCTTCAGTTAGTATGCTTTAATCTGCAACATAGAAAACACAAGTCAATTTGACTTAAATCATTAATGAAAATGGTTCACATAACCAGAAGTTCAGAAGTAGAATAAAAGTCAAGATTGGTTGATTCAGTAGTTCAAGAATGTCCTCAGGAACTACATCCTCACTAATGCTCTTCTCCGGTATACAAAGTATATGCTTCTTTTTAAGGCTTGTTTTTCTTGGAGTTTAAGGATGATGGCTATTTCCTCATTGGTATCTAGTGGAATAAAGAGAACATCTCTTCTTTAACCTTTGAAGAAGTGTTCTTCCTTAATTTGGCTAATAGTTTAGAAATCCATCTCTGTTGCCAGGGGATTGGTATGCGGTGGTTGGTTTAAGCTTGAAGTTATTAACCACTCTGCAAGAAGAGCTTTATGATTGCAATGATTGGTTTATATTAATCAGAAATCTTCCTGGAGCTCAAGCAATTTACTCAACCATATTGTTGATATATAGTGGCAGAAAGGTGGAATTGGATTTTGAGGAGTTAACCACAATGTTCTCTACAAAATTCATAAAGAAGACATTTGAGACAAATAGTAGAGCTAATAAAACTTAGGAATTCTTTTGCTTAAGAAAGATTCATGTGTACATATTAGAAAGGCAAAGACAGTTACTTAGTCTTCTTGATTTTTGCACTGTATTAGTCTATTAGGGTTGCCATAGGAAAGACTGGCTTAAACAAGAGACATTTATTTTCTCACATTTCTGGAGGCTGCAAGTCCAAGATCGAGGCTGCAAGTCCAATATCAAGGCTGCAAGTCCAAGTCCAACTCCAGATTTCTGGAGGCTGCAAGTCAAGGTCAATGTCAGTTTTTGATAAGACTTCTTTCTCTTCTAAGCTTGTGGACATCTTCTTATTGTGTCCTCATATGGCTTTTCCTTTCTGCATGGAGAACAAGAGATCTTGTTTTCTCTTTCTCTCTCTGTCTCACTCCTTACTTATCTCCCTTTCTCTCTTTCTCTTCTTATAAACCCAATCAGATTAGTATCCTGCTCTTGTGACCTCATTAAACCTCAGTTATGTCCTTAAAGTCCTTTCAGTCACACCAGAGGGCTTCAATCCAAAATTCATATGAATTGTGGGGGACATGTCTCAGTTCATAACAATGGCTTTGACACTTTCAGAAATATGGGACACTTATTTTGTGGAATATCAGTCAATTTGCATCTCTTTAATCAATTTGCATCTATTTAATATTGCCCATGATGAGACTCAAGTTATACATCTTTGATAGTGATGCTTTGTTCTCTTCATGGGATCCTGTCAAATGGCATGTAATTTCAATTTGTCCCATTACTAGGGATGTTCACTTTGGTCATTGAACGGATCAAAATAGTGACATCCAGGTCTACCATAAAATTACTTTTTCCTCTTTTGTCATTAATAAGTATTTTATAATGGGATACTTTGAAACTATGTGTTTCATATGTCATCATATACAAAAGTAACTATTTTTCTGGTATATTTGCTGTCATTTAAAGCATCACTGAATATGTTGTTATCATTATTTATTCTGATGCCCCAAATGTCTCCAGTTTGGCCAGGGGATGCCTCTTCCTGAAGGCTTTTACATAACCTGGTTGGAGAATTTATGGGTTTGCTTAAGGAAAGAAGGGGATTATTCATTAAAGCAGCTGCAGAACTTAGATAGCGTAAGCTGAACTGGCTGTATCTATTTTTACTAAAACAAATTCCTATCTCTTCCAGGGTTGAAAAGGTTCATTGTGGTCATCTTGCCAGTGAATGGCTGGGAAATGGTGCCATATTAGTGAGTCAGATTTAGTTTTTTGCTGGTGTGTGGTACATTTGGTAAGTGGAGTCCATGTTTATTCCACAAAAAGTCCTCAATCCCTGACATTATGGCCATGTGTCCATTGTATCAGTAGTGGAAAAACTGATGTCAGAGATGGCTAGTGTCACTGGTTGAGTCATACTTCATCCATAGTTAATGCTTTCTGATGGACGGAAACATGAAAGTCTTCATACCTCCTGCCATTTCGATATGCCCATCTTCATGCCTCTATGCCAGGCCTTCTTATATTTAATCTTCTAATCTTTCTTCCTCTGACCAAGCCATTTTCACTTTCCAAGAGCCTATATATATTTTAACGTTAAGCAATGTCTCTTTTGCCATAAAATAACTGACAATGTATACTGTAAAAGCTCTGGCCACAAGGATATTTTCTTCCCTCTTGTTTTTCTTTCCTTCTTTTTTTTTTTTTTTAAGATTTTGTTTTTACTTATTGAGAGAAGGAGAGAGAGTAGGATAGAGAGCACAAGTGGGGTGAGGGGCAGAGGGAGAAGCAGACTCCCTGCTGAGCAGGGAGCCTGATGCAGGGTTTGATTCTGGGACTCTGGGACTCTGGGACCATGACACAAGCTGAAGGCAGATGTTTAACTGACTGGGCCACCCAGGCACCCCTCTCCTGTTTTTTAAGGCTGTACTTGAGTGGATTTATACTGCCATCCATTTTCAGTTTGTACCCACATTCCAAGAAGACCAATCTGTGAATCAAGCTTGAACTTTTTCCTCCCCTGTCACCAGGACATAAGGAATCCCTCAGTGGGACTTAGACACAGGTACTAGTACAACTGTGGTGATGATGGGAGGTCTGGGTTATCTGCTCATGGAGCTGATTTGTGCTCTCTGGTGCTGCTCTGCTTTGATCCCAGGCATACTGCTGCTACCTGTGATGGATTATCTTTGGGCCTCCCAACTCTAAGACTCAATGTTGGGTTTAACAGAAACCTCCTCAAGATGGGCAGTTGTAGCCATGTGATCATTTGTTGTCTCATCAGTTGGACCCTGTCTTTACTAGGTCCCAAGAGCATATCTGAAGGTGGAATGACCTTTCTACAGAACTCTAAGGCTCTGTGTTGTGATTCTCTTGTGGGGCTTGCCAAAAACATCACATGGCAACTTTCCCCAATATCGGTCCTTTTAATATCACAGAGTCTAACTCATAGTCCAGACCAAAGAATAGGGCTGTTTACACCATAGTCTGGATGCGCTGTAAAGTCCTTTCCTGCTCCAGGTTTTTGCCACCCAGTGTATGGGTTGGAGCATATACTGGTATATGCTGTTTCTAGGATCCAAAGATATCAGGCTTTGTACTTCCTTCTTCTTGGTGAAAGTTACAAGGTGTCATAAGTTTTCCTTTATCATAGATAGGATATTCTGGTTGGCCCCTGACTGAACTCCTACTAAACATCTTACTGATGTGGTAGGGCCCTGAGTATTAGAGGGGTTATCTCTCACCTCTGGAGTATATGTTTCTTACAAAGGTATCCAGCATGCCAGCCACCTGGTGTTTTGCACGATAATATTCAATATATATATATATATATTTTTTTTAACGATAAACTAAAAATTTTTAATTCAAATATTGTTACAAATGCATCATGAATATTATCATGTTATCATAGTTTAAAAAGAAAGGCAGCAATTAATCATGAAGCAGTGTTTCTGGAACTTTCCTGAGCGTTCCTAATCTCTATGTGTAAGTATGCAAAATAGTTCTGCCATTCTGTCAATTGCTGAATACCATTTGTTAAATTACTACTCCTCAATGTGATATTTTGAAGCATGTCCTCATATTTTTCAGACAATATTTTAACATAAGGTGGGATACTTAGAGTCCTTGGGAAAATTAATAGTATATACTGTTGTCCATTTCATGGGAATGTAAACAGATTCTGATCTTCCATAGCAATGGAAAAATTCACTGACCAAATCAACAGTTGCATGTAACTGAGGCTGTAGTAATCTTCTCTAGCAATGATAACCATATATAGCAACATAGCCATAATTAAATCTAGCACTTGGTTAAGTCTGTGGTAGTCTTCTGTCATTCTCTAGGATCTATCTAATTTTTACAGGGGACAGACTGGTGAATTAGGTAATGGGGTCCATCACTCCTCATTCTGAATCTTTAAGAGTGGCACTCATTTCTGCACCTGACACATGTTCAATATGACATTTAAAAAAATCTTATTACCTTTACTTGAATGGGGGGCAAATTCAGAGATTTCTAGTTGGGCTTTTCCACTGATCGATCTTACACTATAGGCCAAGAATCCAATGTGCGGTTTGTGCTAATCTCTAAGTAATGCCAATTCCAATTTTGCTATTAGGATCTAGGGAAGTGACCATCAGGTTTGTACATGGACCCTATGAACACACTGAGGGTAATACCCTGTCTAGAACTTTTATATTGTCTTTTCCCCATATGCCCCTGAAATACTAGGGGTCCTAACATTTTGGGTCACTGAGTATCACTGTTAACTTGGACTCTGTGTTTTAAAGAGTTCTAGAAATGTCTGGATATTTCCCTTTCCCCAGGTCACAGTTATAGGAGTAAATACTTGTGGGTTCTGTTGGGGAAGCACTAAGGAAAATCATGACTGTGTACACTTGCCTTATTATTACAAGATCCCTTTTCCTAGAGACCCAGTCTTCTTTTAAGGCAATGAGTTCCATATTTAAAACCTGACTGATGTCTGGAAGCTGGTGTACAGATCATCACTTTAAAAAAATTGTGGCAACTGCCTTCAATATCAATTCTTTCTTTCTTTTGATGGGACAAATTGAGTAGTAACTTTGTTGGCTATCCATCCATTTTGCCCCTGAGGGACCATGTTCTATTAAACCATCTCCACAACTCCCTATGTATCAGGTCCATCTAAATGCCCTTCTAAACTCGTTACCCATTATAATTGCACCCACCTGGTTTCCTATGATTATGTACTTTCACCTGGACTCTAACATATAGGGGCTTCGATCAACTCCATGGTCACCAGAGAGACTCTTTAAAGGACTCTCCTGCTGTCAGTCCCAGACTACATAGGAGATGTACTACTGAAGTTTTTAATGATATTGGTGATCTCTCACCAGTGTATTTCTTATGGACTTGAAATAATGTCTCTTTTGGATATCCAACAGAATGTAATAATTTGATAGGTTTTCTGGCCTTACATGATATATTCACTCTAGCATGAACACTTCTTTGAGCCTTTGCAATCCCCTTTTCTACCATATTCTATGGCAATTCTGGTATTTTAAATCCTTTAGTGTGGTCCATTGCTTTTGTCTGTGCTTCTGGTATCATCTTCTGGGGTCCTTGCCAGGATATTTAATCCTGAATCTTTAGAATATGCATTCACCTTTATGCACCAGCCCATTTCATCACAATTCCCTTAGAAGATATTCCCATGAGCATATTCCTGATTCTTTCTAGTATATGTAAACTAACTTGTAGGTCTTTTGAGGTATAGGTTTTTTGTTTTTTTTTTTTTTATTATCAGGTCCAGCATGTTCCTGACTGGGTTATATTGTGACATAATCCTAGTTACAGACCTAGACACCAAGAGAGGAGATGGGGCAGATCTTGGGTAGGATGCACGTTGCTCGGCTCCTAAGAAGGCTTTTGCATTCTCTTTAAAAGGATGCTAGCTTTTAATAGGGGTGGAGCCCTTGTGCAGGTTCAGAATGTTCAGGGGAATCTTGGAATTCAAGATTTTGATACCATTAAGCCAGATGTGCCCTTCTCATGTGTCAGGATCATTCCTTCCCAATCAAACTCCAACCCTGACCTGTCTCAGTTTCAACTTCAACTTTCTTTAGAGTTTCAATGTAACTGTACACTGAAAATTTATTCCTGGGCATGATCCTAAGCTTTCACTGCCCTCCCAATACTTGATAAACTACAAAGAAAACCATCTGGATTTCAGATTTAGCTTTCAATTGGCCACTAATCACTCTGAGCTTTTTCTTATCTTTTTTCCAGCATTAATTATGGTTTAACCAGACTCACCCATTTTCATTATCTTTGTAGTTACTACTTTCAGCTTATCTCTCAGATGCTTGATTCACCACAGCAGCTAGTGCATTCTCTTCCACTGAAATACCATCACAGTTCATCACCAGTGAAAATCTGAATGACCGGACTGTTACTTTTTTCATGGAACTACCTATGCCCTGCCTACTAACAGTGATATCGTCCTCATTGCTGGAAAGTGGCAAGTCACCCAGCTCCAAAACCCCATCTTATCTCCTGCTTTCACAGACTATTCCTAGTACCAATTGTGGCAAGTTGGCTTCTCCAGGCAGCAATCTGTGAGATAGAGTTTAGGGTTCCAGATGTCAATTGGAGGTGTACGTGGAATAATCACCTATGGAAGGGAGGGCATCGAAGCAGGATCGGGCAGAGGGAGATCCAGCAGACCCAACACCAATCTTGGTTGACCACACGAGAGCTCTGGAGCCAAAATGGCCCTACAGAATTGCCTTAAGTTGAGGAGAAGTGCTAGCACTTTTTATAAAAAAGATTTTGTTTCTTTGACAGAGAGCGAGAGAGAGAGAACAAGCAGGGGAATGGCAGGCAGGGGAAGAAGGAGAAGCCGGCTTCCCACTGAGCAGGGAGAGTGGTGTAGGGCTCAACCCAGGACTCTGGGATCATGACCTGCGCAGAAGGCAGATGCTTAACTGACTGAGTCACCCAAGTGCCCCAAAGTGCTAGCATTTTCTACTCCTGCTTCGAGAAGTCATTGGGTGTACACCACTTTGAGAAGGGCATGACCTTAGTTGAGGGTGTCTCTGCAGCTCAGGTGAAAACTGCAAATGCAGGAAACTAAAACTATCTGTCATTGCCATTGGCACGAACATGTGTGATATCAAGTCCTTCACTGAAGAGGGATCTGAGTGGTG
Source organism: Mustela erminea (assembly GCF_009829155.1). Lineage (NCBI taxonomy): Eukaryota > Metazoa > Chordata > Mammalia > Carnivora > Mustelidae > Mustela > Mustela erminea. Next base: position 120,058,920 of record NC_045619.1, read on the forward strand.
CAGATACATAATATATGTATTACATATTACATATGCATTACATATTACATTCATAATATATGTATTCAAAAGAAATAAAGAATAAAGACTGAGTCACGAAGAAAAAGAAAATCTGAACAGACCAATTATTAGTAAGGAGATTAAATCCATAATAAAAATCCTCCCAACAAAAGTCTAAGACCAGACATACTCACGGGTGAATTCTACCAAACATTTAAAAAAGAATTAATACCAGTCTTTCTCAAATGGTTCCAAAAAATTGAAGCAGATAGAACACTTCCAAACTCATTTTATGAGGCCAGTATTCCCCTGATACCAAAACCAGATAAGGACATTACAAGAAAAGAAAATTACCTGTCAATATTCTAGATGATTATAAATACAAAATTCTTCAACAAAATATTAGTAAACCAAATTTAACAATACACTGAAAATCATACACTATGATCAAGTGAGTTTTTTTGTTTGTTTGCTTATCTATCCTCTACTTATTATCTGTCTATCATCTAGCTATCTAATCATCTATCTAGTTATTGCAGAGTCTTTCCTCATGGGAACCAGATCTCTTTCTCAGTTACTGAGTTCAGAGTCAGGCTCATGATTTTCCACTGGGGCACAAACCTCATCCTCCACTCATCCATCTATCCATCTTCCTTCCTTCCTTCCTTCCTTCCTTCCTTCCTTCCTTCCTTCCTTCCTTCCTCCTTTCCTTTCCCTTCCCTTCCGTTCCCTTCCTTCCGTGAATTCATTCATTAGTCCTAAAAGCCTTTGGTGGAGTCTTCAGGATTCTCTTTTTTGACCAAAGTAGAGTTGATAATATTAGATTACTTTAGGTGTAAGACATAGTGATTCCACAGTTCTGTATATTTTGCAATGCTCACTGTGTTTAATTACCATCTATCACCACATTAAGTTATTACAATATTATTCATAGTATTCCCTAATTTCCCTATGAAAGTACTTTTCATCCCCATGACTTGTTTATGTTATAACTGTAGGTTTGTACCCCATAATCCCCTTCATCTGTTTTGCCCAGCCCTCCTCCTATTGCCATCCCTCTGGTAATCACCAGTGTGAGTCTGTTTCTGTTTTGTTGTTGTTGTTGTTGTTTGCTCCTTTGTTTTGTTTTATAGATTCTGCATAAAAGTAAAATCATATGGTATTTATCGTTCTCTGGCTTATTTCGCTTAGCCATGTTTTTGCAAATGGCAAGATTTCATTTGTTTTTATGGCTGAGTGATATTCCAAGGATTTTCTATGTAAAAATATCATGTCATCTACAAAGAGAGATGATTTTACTTCTTCCTTTCTGATTTGGATAGCTTTTTATTTCTTCTTCTTGGTTTGGCAAAAATTCTGCAACTCCACAGCAAATGTAGAGATAGTGATTCTCCTAGTCTTTTATTAAAGAGAAATATGACCTTTTATTTTGACAAATGTAGACTGAGGAAAGGGAAATTCCCAGATCATTTATAAACTGATGGATATAAGGTCCACGTTGATGCTGATAATGAGTGACCCCACATAATGACATCCTGGTCCCACACTCTTCATTTGGGTGCACGTGTATGGGGCAAAGTAATAAATGAAGTTCTGGTCCAGGTCTGTTTCACCGAGTCTTTTAAGTCCATCTACTTTCCATATATGGTCATTATCAATTTGGGCACCTTCAAATCTATCATCGTGCTCTTTGTTTGTTGTTTGTCCTATCTGTTCTTTTTTCTTGTCCTCTTTTGTAACAAATGAGTATTTTTTTTTAGAATGCCATTTGGTTTCCATGGCTAGCTTTATCTTTCAGTAGCTGCTCTAGGTTTACTATGTACCTTTAAGTCATCAAAGCTCGCCTTTACCTCTTCACATGGAGTGTACTGATTTTGAAATGGTGAACTTTTGTTTGCTTTAACTGTCCTTTGTGCTGTTACAGTCATCCCTTTCACTTCTATGCGTGTTGGAAGCCCCACAACGTTTAACAAATGTGGGTGGTAGGTTCTCAGTTCCAGCTCCCTTGGGTAAGTACAAGGTGTGTTTTCTGTCCCTTAAAAATCTCATAAAAAACACAGTCAATAAGCTTTAGCTTCAGCTACCTCTCTGATTCCTGCTGCCTACATTCTACTTCTGTTTGTCTTCTGAAGAATTTTCCTTACTTCTGGAAATCTCAGCACTTAATTTAAAGGGGCTTGTTTGGTTTTATCTATCATTTCCAGGTGTTCTGAATAAAGAAAAAAATGTCAGGATATTTTGTGTATCATATTTCCAAAAATACACATATGATTTATATAATAAACCAGGTTAATTTTACAATTAAATACATACTTATATGTATGGATATTATAAGCTTTGCTTCTTAAAATGGGTGTATATACTTAAAATGGGTGTATATTCTTTAACACTGCCTTAGAACATTTGTAATAATCAATGGTATTCTAGGTCACAAATATATTTCACAATAAATGTATGAATTTCACAGGACACATTTTAGTCCCCAAACAATAAAATAAATATTAATATCAAGGGGTTAATTAAAATATATGTAGAAATACATAAATTTTTTTTTCTATAACTTCTGGGTCAAGTCCAAAAATACTAGCTTAAGGAGATATCAGAAATTTACAGTCTTAGTTTTGGGGGGGCTCTAAATACTCTATTTTTAAAATTTTTAATTTAAATTCCAGTTAGTTAACATACAGTGTAATATTATTTTCAGGTGTAGAATTAGAAATTCATCCCTTACATACACTATCCAGGGCTCATCACAATAAGTGTCCTCCTTATAATATCCTTCACCTAGTTCAGCTACCCCCCTGCCCACCACCCTTCTAGTTAACCCTCAGATTGTTCTCTATAGGTAAGAGTCTGAGGGAAAAAAAGAAGTATGTTTCCTGGTTTGACTCCCTCTCTTTTTTCTCCCCCTTATGTTTATCTGTTTTGTTTCTTAAATACCACATATGAGTGAAGTTACATGGTATTTGTCTTTCTCTGACTGACTTATTTAGCTTAGCATAATACCCTCTAGCTCCATCCGCATCATTGCAAATGGCAAGATTTCAATCTTTTATGGCTGAGTAATATTCCATGGCATTTGTGTGTGTTTGTGTGTTTGTACTATATCTTCTTTATCCATTCATCAGCTGATGGATATTTGGTTTCTTTCCATAATTTAGCTATTATTAGATAATACTGCTATAAACATCGGGGTGCATGTATCCCTTTGAATCAGTGTTTTGGTATTCTTTAGGTAAATACCTAGTCGTGTAATTGCTGGATCATGGGGCAGTTCTATTTTTAACTTTGTGAGGGATCTCCATACTGTTTTCCAGAGTGGTTGTACTGTACCAGTTTTCATTCTCACCAACAGCATAAGAGGATTCCCCTTTCTCTGTATCCTCACTGACACATGTTATTTCCTACGTTGTTAATTTTAGCCATCCCGACAAGTGTGAAGTGATATCTCATTGTGGTTTTGATCTGCATTCCCCTGAGGTTGAGTGATGTTGAGCATCTTTTCATGTGTCTGTTAGCCATTGGGATGTCGTCTTTGGAAAAATGTTTATTCGTGTTTTCTGCCCATTTCTTAACTGGATTATTTGGTTTTGGGTGTTCAGTTTTATAAGTTCTTTATGTATTTTGGATATTAACGCTTTATCAGATATGTCATTTGCAAATGTCTTCTCCCATTCTGAAGGTTGCTTTTCAGTGTTGTTGATTGTTTCCTTCACAGTGCAGAAGTCCCAATAATTCACTTTTGTTTTTGTTTCTCTTCCCTCAGGAGGCATATCTGGTAAGAAGCTACTGTGGTTCATGTCAAAGAGGTGTTGCCTGTGTTCTCTAGGATTTTGATGCTTTTTGTCTCACATTTAGGTCTTTCATCCATTTTAAATTTTATTTTTTGTGTGTTTATGGTGTAGAGAAAGTGATCCCATTTCATTCTTTTGCATGTTGCTGTCCAGTTTTCCCAACACCATTTGTTGAAGACTATCTTTTCCCCCATTGTGTTATTCTTTCCTGCTTTTCCCAATAACATTTAAAAAAATATTTTATTTATTTGAGAGAGAGCACAAGCAGGGGGAGCACCAGAGGGAGAGGGAGAAGTAGGCTTCCCACTGAGCGGGAAGCCCGATGCAGGGCTTGATCCCAGGACCCTGATTCATGACCTCAGCTGAAGGTAGACACCTGACTGACTGACCCCTCTGCCCCCCAACAACATTTATTGAAGAGACTGTCTTTTTCTATTGGATATTCTTTCCTGCTTGTCAAAGATTAATTGACCATACAGTTGTGGGTTCATTTCTGGGTTTTCTACTCTGTTCCCTTGATTTATGTGTTTGTTTTTGTGCCAATACCATATTGTCTTGATCACCACAGCTTTGTAATATAACTTGAAGTCCAGAATTGTGATATCTCCAGCTTTGCTTTGGTTTTCAAGATTGCTTTGCCTATTCCAGATCTTTTGTGGTTCCATACAAATTTTAGGATTGTTTGTTATAGGTCTGTGAAAAATGCTGATGGTATTTTGATAGGGATTACATTAAATCTGTAGTTTGCTTTGGGCAGTATAGATATTTTAACAATATTTGTTCTTCCAATCCATGAGCATGGAATATTTTTCCATTTTTCTTTGTGTCATCTTCAATGTCTTTCATCAGTGTTTTATAGTTTTCTGTTGGGGTTAATCTAGGACATGAAATCAGCCATAATACCTGGCTTGATAAAAGGTAACACAGAGGCCACTGGGGGTGAGGGAAGGTTTTGGAAAAGGGCATAAGCCTTTGGAATGCCGAGGCCTATGTGACAACTCTGCAGTAGGAGTGCCCCCACAGAATTGCCTTCCCTGAAACTTTCTTAGCCCAAAAGCAGCCAGGTGATCTAAGAGAGATGTATGCATTGTCCCTTGGGCTATGTTTAGCAAAACTAGTAGACCATGCAGATTAGCATATCAGGGTATCTTTCTTGTAAACAGATCCTCCTAGTTTCAGTAAGACCCCTTGTCACAAATCACTGGTGTAAGAAACAGTGATAAGGATTTGTGATTATCCTGAAGCACCAATAAAAGTGGGAGGAAAGAAGAGCAAAGGGTCTTTGTCTCTGAGCATTGGCCCCCTTGCCTTCTTCTCTCTTTCCCAGCAAAGTTTGGAGTAGTCTTTCATCCATCGAGACAGGGATTTCTGGCCATTCCTGGCAGTTTTCAGAGTACAAATATTTTACCTCTTTGGTTAGGTTTATTCCTAGGTATCTTACGGTTTTGCAGTTGTAAAAGGGATCAATTCCTTGATTTCTCTTTCTGCTGCTTCATTATTGGTGTATAGAAATGTAACAGATGTCTGTCCATTGATCTTGTGTATCACTGATCTGCGATTCTACTGTATTAGCATACCAGTGGAGTCTTTTGGGTTTTCTATTTAGAGTATCATGTTGTCTGCAAATAGTGAAGGTTTGACTGCTTTCTTGCCAATCTGGATGCCTTTTCTTTGTGCTGTCTGTTTGCTGAGACCAGAACTTCTAGTACTATGTTAAATGACAGTGGTGAGAGTAGACATCCCTGTCTCGGTCATGATCATAGAGTATAAGCTCTCAGTTTTTCCCCACTGAGGATGATATTAGCTCTGGGTTTTTTCACCTATGGCCTTTATGATTTTGAGATATGTTCCCTCTATCATTATTGTTAAGAGTTTTTATCTTGAATGATGTTGAACTTTGTCAAATGCTTTTTCTACATCCATTGAGAGGATCATATGGTTCTTATCCTTTCTTTTATTAAAGTGGTGTATTGTGTTGATTGATTTGCCAATATTGAATCACCCTTAAAGATTGGAAATAAATCCCACTCAATTGTGGTGAATGATTTTTTCAAGGTACTGTTGGATTTGATTTGCTAGTATTTTGTTCAGAATTTTTGCATCCGTGTTTATCAGGAATATTGGCCTATAGTTCCCTTCGTTAGTGGACTCTTTGGTTTTGGAATCAGGGTAATGATAGCTTCATAGAATGAGTTTGGATGTTTTCCTTCCATTTCTATTTTTTGGAATAGTTTGAGAAGAGTAAGTATTAACTCTTCTTGAAATGTTTTGTAGAATTCCTCTGGGAAGCCATCTGTCCCTGGAATGTCGTTTCTTGGGAGATTTTTAATTACTAATTTGATGTTTTTGTTGGTTATTGGTCTGTTCAAGTTTTCTATTTCTTCCTGTTTGAGTTTTAGTAGTTTATATGTTTCTAGGAATTTATCTACTTCTTTCAGATTGTCCAATTTGTTTGCATATAGTTTTTCATAATATTCTTTTATAATTGTATCTCTCTGGTGTTGTTACTTCTCCTCTCCCATTTGTGATTTTATTTATTTGAGTCTTTTCTCTTTTTTTCTTGATAAGTCTGGCTAGGGGCTAATCAATGTTATTAATTCTTTCAAAGAACCAGCTCCTGGATTCATTGATCTGTTCTAATGTTTTTGTTTTGATTTCATTTTTTTAGTATCTGTATCATTTATTTTTGCTCTAATCTTTCTTATTTTCTATCTTTGGCTGCTTTCAGACTTTGTTTTTTGTTCTCCTTCTAGCTCCTTTAGGTGTATGGTTAGGTTGTTTATGTGGGACTTTTCTTGCTTCTTCAGGTAGGCCTGTATTGCTATATACTTCCCTCTTAATGACTACTCTTGGAGCATCTCCAAGGTTTCAGACTGTCATGTTTTCATTTCTATGTATTTTTTTCTATTTCTTCTTTGATTTCTGGGTTGACCCATTCATCTTTAGTAGCATGTTGTTTAACCTGTGTGTATTTGAGATCTTTCCCAGTTTTTTTTCCTTGTAGTTGACTTCAAGTTTCATAGCACCAGGGTCAGAAAGATGCATGGTATGATCTTAATTTTTTTTTGTGCTTGTTGAAGCCTGATTTGTGACCTAGGATGCAATTTATTCTGGAGAATGTCCAATGTGTACTTGAAAAGAATGTGTTCTCTGCTACTTTAGGAGGGAATTTTCTGAATGTATCTGTTAAGTCCTTCTGGTACAGTGTATCATTCAAAACTATTGTTACCTTTTTGATTTTCTGCTTAGATGATCTGTCCATTGATGTAAGTGGGGTGTTAAAGTCCCCTACTATTATTGTATTATTATCAATGAGTTTGTTTATGTTTGTTCCTGATTGCTTTATATATTTGGTTGCTCCCATTTGGAGGGCATAAATATTTATAATTGTTAGATCTTGTTGGATACTTAGTTCCCTTATTATGATAGAGTGCTCTTCTTCATCTCCTGTTAAAGTCTTTGGTTTAAAATGCAGTTTGTCTGATTTAAGTGTGGGTACTCTGGCTTTTTTTTTTTTTTTTTTTGACATCCACTTGTGTGATAAGTATTTCTCCATCCCCTCACTCTCAATCTGCAGTTGTGTTTAGGACTAAAATGAGCCTCTTATGGGGTTATATAGATAGGTCTTGTTTGTTTATCCATTCTGACACCCTATGTTTATTGATTGGAGCATTTAGTCCATTTATATTCAGAATAATTTTTTATAGATATGTATTTAGTACTTGTTCCTAGTGCTTTATTAGTTATTAGTGCTTTGTTACTTGTTTTGTCATAAGTTTCTGGAGACTTTCTCTGTTCCTTTCTACTTGTCACTTTTGTCTTTATTTCCCACTCAAAAACTCCCCTTTAATATTTCTTGCAGGGCTGGCTTAGTGGTCACTAACTCCTTCAGTTTTTGTCTGTCTGGGAAACTTAATCTCTCCTCTTCTGAATGATAGTCTTGCTACATAGAGTATTTTTGGCTGCATATTTTTTTCCCATTCAGCATGTTGAATATAGCCTGTCACTTCTTTTTGGCCTTCCAAGTTTCTGTGGAGAGATCTGCCTTAGGGGTCTTCCCCTGTAAGTTAGGGATTTCCTTTGTCTTGCTGCTTTTAGGATTTTTTATTTGTTTATTCTATTTTGCAAACTTAACTATAACATGTCTTGGTGTTGGCCTACTTTTGCTTATTTTGATGGGAGCTCTCTGTGCCTCCTGGATTTGGATGTCTCTTTCCTTCCCCAGATTAGGGAAGTGTTCAGCTATTATTTTCTCAAATAAACCTTCTGTCCCCTTTTCTCTCTTCTTCTGGGACTCTTATGGTAGGAACATTATTATGTTTTATGCAATCACTGAATATCCTAACTCTATTCTCATAATCCATAATTCTCCTTTCTCTCTTTTATTCAGCTTCTTTATTTCCCATTATTATATCTTTCATATCACTTATCCATTCCTCTGCTTCTTCCATTCTTGTGGTCATTACATCCAGATGGTTTTGAATCTCAGTTGTTTCATTTTTCATTTCCAACTGTTTTATCTCTATGGTAGGGGTCTCCCTGATATCTTCCATGCTTTTCTCAAGCCCCGTGAGTATCCTTATAATTGTTGCTTTAAATTCTCCGTCAGGCCTATTATTTCTATCTGTTTCCATTAGATATCTGGCTGTGACCTTTTCTTGTTCTCTCTGTGGGCATGAATTCCTGTGTCTTGGCATTTTGTCTAGATCTCGGTCTTCTTCTCTGTGTTAGAAAAGTCTCTTATGTTTTCTGCTCCTGAATGTAATGCCTTTCTGTAGAAGAGGTCGTATAGTGTCCGGGGCCTGTCCTGCTGCTGTGTTTTCACTGCTTTATCCCTTAGGTCAGTCATTTATAGAGGCTCTCCTTGCCTGCAATGGATAGTGTTTGGACCTTGACCAGAGTGTGGCAAGTTTTAACTAGGCACGGTCTGGTGCTACTGCCACTAGAACTGTAGCTTGCAGAACTCTGTGGTTGGTAGACATGGTATGTGCCAGGGTTTCTGCTGGTCTTCTGGGGAAGGGGCCTGCTGTTCTGGTCTTAGGCACACTTGCCTGGGAAAAGCAGTACTGACAGATCAAGGTGGGTAGAGGGGGGATCTTGGGACTTGGTGTAAGCAGGTTAGGTAGCCAATGTTGGCGCTGTGTTGTTTACTGAAGTTGGTTTATGCTGAGGGGCAGGGGAGGGAGATGGTGCTAGCTAGCTCTTTTGTCCTGGGAGAAGAGTCTCTGTGGTTGCTGCTCTTAGGAAAGCACTCCCAGAAGAGTGAATAACTGCCCCCCTATGCATCCTAGCATTTTTCTGTCTTCACACTGTGTCCAGGTTGCCTACCTCCTTGGAGCCAGTGCAGTACACTTTGGACTCTATCTCAGCCAAGTATGAGGACTTTTAAAATTCCAAACTCCAGGGACATACATGGCAGTGGCCTGCACTGGGACAGATGCAGGTTTGACTGAGAAGGGCAGTTGTGCCAAAGCACAGAGGCATGGGATTTGGAACAAAAGCAGACCAAAGAGCCAGTGCCTGGGTTAGCTGCCCTCAGCAGGTATCTGTGTGCCTATGCTGAGGTGCAGGGGAGGGAAATGGTGCCCCCATGGCTTTTTTTAAAAATTAATTTATTTATTTTCAGCATAACAGTATTCGTTATTTTTTCACCACACCCAGTGCTCCATGCAATCCGTGCCCTCTATAATACCCACCACTTGGTTCCCCGAACCTCCCACCCCCCCTGCCACTTCAAACCCCTCAGATTGTTTTTCAGAGTCCATAGTCTCTCATGATTCACCTCCCCTTCCAATTTACCCCAACTCCCTTCTCCTCTCTAACTCCCCTTGTCCTCCATGCTATTTGTTATGCTCCACAAATAAGTGAAACCATACGATAACTGACTCTCTCTGCTTGACTTATTTCACTCAGCATAATCTCTTCCAGTCCCGTCCATGTTGCTACAAAAGTTGGGTATTCATCCTTTCTGATGGAGGCATAATACTCCGTAGTGAATATGGACCACATCTTCCTTATCCATTCGTCCGCTGAAGGGCATCTTGGTTCTTTCCATAGTTTGACAACCGTGGCCATTGCTGCTATAAACATTGGGGTACAGATGGCCCTTCTTTTCACGACATCTGTATCTTTGGGGTAAATACCCAGGAGTGCAATTGCAGGGTCATAGGGAAGTTCTATTTTTAATTTCTTGAGGAATCTCCACACTGTTCTCCAAAGAGGCTGCACCAACTTGCATTCCCACCAACAGTGGAAGAGGGTTCCCCTTTCTCCACATCCCCTCCAACACCCCATGGCTCTTTTGTCCCTCAAGAGGCATCTCTGTGAACACCACCTCCCACAGATGCACTCCACAAAGACTGAAGAGTCTCTCTTCATGCACTCTAGGTGATTCTCAGATCATGCAATCTGCCATGGTGTTGCTTGTCTGCCTTCTTTCCAGGAGTATGGCAGTGCCCTCAGGGCTCTATCCCAGCCAAGCCTGCCAACCTTTAAAACTCCACTCTTTGAGTCCTACTGGTTGCAAAAACTCATGAAAATCAACCCCTCTTATTTTCCCAGAAGATGGCTTTGGGAAAGCGTTCTTCTTGTGCACTTTCCCGTGCACTCCACGCTCCCTTGGACACCTGACCAGGCTTCCTCCCCTCTGCAGTCCCCTGATCCATTTCTCCCCCAAACCATGTCTCTTCACCTTCTACTTTCCTCAGGATGGTTTCTTCTCTCCCTCTAGTTGTACATCTTGTTCTGTCAGTCCTCAGATCAACTTCTTGGGTATTTGAAATGATATGATAGTGATCTAGCTGTGTTTGAGGGATAAGGTAAGCCTGGAGTCCTTCTATTATGTTTCCATCTTAGCTCCCAAAAGGGGAAAGATTATGGAATTGGTAGAAATTCCACAGGCATTATATAAAACATGTAAATATATGATTCTTGGTCTTCATTTAAGTAAATATCAGTACAACATATTCCAAACACTGGAAAAGATATTTAAATCTTTATATTAGCATAGTTGACACACACATCTTAAAGTTTCTTCTATCCTTTCTCCCTTTCTCTCTCTCACACACACTGCATATTATAGTCAAAGCTTAATTTCCCTCTATCACAGTACCTACATTCATTTTCATTACACTTTTCTTTTTCCTTTCATATTCCACATCTGTCTTTTTTTTTTCCTTTTTCAGTGCCCTTTTCTATGTAAATGATCCAAGTCAATATTTCTTACTTTTTTTTTTAAAGATTTTATTTATTTATTTGACAGACAGAGATCACAAGGAGGCAGCAAGGCAGGCAGAGAGAGAGCGGGATTCAGGCTCCCTGCTGAGCAGAGAGCCCTATGTGGGGCTCAATCCCAGGACCCTGGGATCATGACCTGAGCTGAAGGCAAAGGCTTTAACCCACTGAGCCACCCAGGCGCCCCAATATTTCTCACTTTTTAAGAAAAATTATAGTATGGACATTAAACACGAGATCTAGACTCTTAACAAACTTTTGAGTACATAATACAGTATCATTATCTATAGACACAATTATGTACAGCACATTCCCAGGACTTACTTATTTTTTATAACTGAAACTTTATATCCATTGAACAACAACTTCCCACTTTCCTTTCCTCTCAGCCTCTGGCAATCATCATTCTATACTCTGCTTATGAGTCTAACTTTTAAATATCTCATATAAATGAAATCACACAGTATTTGTCCTTCTGTGACTGGCTAATAAAATGGAAAGACATTTCATATCTATGGATTGGAAGACTTAATATTGTTAAAATGTTCATATTACCCAAGGATATCTATAGATTCAATGCAATCTGTATCAAAATCCCAATAGCATGCTTTAAGAAAGAGAAAAAAACCCTAAAATTGATGCAGAATCACAAAAGACTCTATATAGTCACAACATTCTTGATAAAGAATAGCAGACCTGGAGGCATCAGATTTCCTGATTTCAAAGTATATTACAAAGCTACAGTCATTAAAACAGTATAGCGTTAGAATAAAAAGAGATTTACATGCCAATGGAACAGAACGCATAAACCCTCAACCAATTTCCTATAAGGGTACCGAGAATACACAACAGAATAAGTATAATCTCAACCAAGTATTGGGAAAACTAGGTATCTACATGCAAGAGAATGAAATAGGACCATTTCTTATGCCACACAGAAGAAAAAACATCTCAAAATGAATTAATGATTTAAATCTATAAATCTAAACCTATAAAATTTAGGTGAAAACTTCATGACATTGTTCCAAGGCAATGATTTCTTGGATATGCCATCAAAAGTAAAAATAAAGCTTGCAATCAGGTAGCATGATGCCCCCAGTTTTATTTTTGTTTTTCAACATATCCTTAGCGATTCGGGGTCTCTTCTGATATTACAAAGCTGTGGTCACCAAGACAGCATGGTACTGGCATAAAAACAGACACATAGACCAGTGGAACAGAGTAGAGAGCCCAGATATGGACCCTCAACTCTATGGTCAATTAATCTTCGACAAAACAGGAAAAAATATACAGTGGAAAAAAGACAGTCTCTTCAATAAATGGTGCTGGGAAAACTGGGCAGCTATATGTAGAAGAATGAAACTCGACCATTCTCTTACACTGTACACAAAGATAAACTCAAAATGGATAAAAGACCTCAACGTGAGACAGGAATCCATCAGAATCCTAGAGGAGAACATAGGCAGTAATCTCTTTGATATCAGCCACAGCAACTTCTTTCAAGATATGTCTCCAAAGGCAAAGGAAACAAAAGCAAAAATAGACTTTTGGGACTTCATCAAAATAAAAAAAGAGCTTCTGCATAGCAAAGGAAACAGTCAAAAAACAAAGAGGCAACCCACGGAATGGGAGAAGATATTTGCAAATGAGAGTACAGACAAAAGGTTGATATCCAGGATCTATAATGAACTCAAACTCAACACACACAAAACAGGCAATCATATAAAAAAAATGGGCAGAAGATATGAACAGACACTTCTCCAATGAAGACATACAAATGGCTATCAGACACATGAAAAAAATGTTCATCATCACTAGCCCTCAAGGAGATTCAAATTAAAACCACATTGAGATATCACCTTACACCAGTTAGAATGGCCAAAATTAACAAGACAGGAAACAACATGTGTTGGAGAGGATGTGGAGAAAGGGGAACCCTCTTCCACTGTTGGTGGGAGTGCAAGTTGGTGCAGCCTCTTTGGAGAACAGTGTGGAGATTCCTCAAGAAATTAAAAATAGAACTTCCCTATGACCCTGCAATTGCACTCCTGGGTATTTACCCCAAAGATACAGATGTCGTGAAAAGAAGGGCCATCTGTACCCCAATGTTTATAGCAGCAATGGCCACGGTTGTCAAACTATGGAAAGAACCAAGATGCCCCCAACGGACGAATGGATAAGGAACATGTGGTCCATATACACTATGGAGTATTATGCCTCCATCAGAAAGGACAAATACCCAACTTTTGTAGCAACATGGACGGGACTGGAAGAGATTATGCTGAGTGAAATAAGTCAAGCAGAGAGAGTCAATTATCATATGGTTTCACTTATTTGTGGAGCATAACAAATAGCATGGAGGACAAGGGGAGTTAGAGAGGAGAAGGGAGTTGGGGTAAATTGGAAGGGAAGGTGAACCATGAGAGACTATGGACTCTGAAAAACAATCTGAAGGGTTTGAAGTGGCGGGGGGTGTGGGAGGTTGGGGTACCAGGTGGTGGGTATTATAGAGGGCACGGATTGCATGGAGCACTGGGTGTGGTGCAAAAATACTGAATACTGTTATGCTGAAAATAAATAAATTTAATTTAAAAAAAAATAAAAGCAAAAAAAAAAAAGAAGTAAAAATAGACAAATAAGACTGGAGCCTTTTTTAAAAAATCATCCAAAGAATGGTATATTTCCTTCCAGTCTTCTTTCCATGGTGGTGCCTTTTTTTAAAATTAAGTTTTAAATTTCAGTTCCAGTATAGTTAACATACAGTGTCGTATTAGTTTCAGATGTCCAACGTAGTGATTCAACAACTCTATACATTACTCAGTGCTCATTATGGTAAGTGTACTTTTCATTCCCTTCACCTATTTTTCTCATCCCCCCCAACTCACCTCCCCTCTACATCTCACTGATATGTAGAATTTGAGAAACAAACCAAATAAGAAAAGGAAAAAAAAAAAAAAAAGAAGAGTGAGAAAGAGGAAGAAGGAGAGAGAGAGAAAGAGACCAAGAAATAGACTTAATAGAGAACAAACAGAAAAGAGATGGTTAGGACTACAGTCTTGATTTTTTTTTTAATAACATTTTATCTCCTACAACTGCATTCTGCACTGTGAACAACAAAGAGCTCCGATGACAAACAGTATCCTTCTAAGCCATCACAGAACTATGGATGCTTAATTTTTTCCCTCCTACATATGATTCACTAATATGTGTGGGGGAAAGGATTGAAAGATTAAAGATAAAGTCTTAATATTGTCTATCAAGAAGAGATTACATACATAAAATAAAATGAAATAAAATAAAATGAAATATAAAACATTTCATCTGGTTTTCTAGTTTTTAGAAATGATAAAAATGTACTAGTTGTAAAATAAATTAAAATTCATATGAACCATGAGAGACTATGGACTCTGAAAAACAACCTGAGGGTTTTGAAGGGGCAGGGTGGTGGGAGGTCGGGGTACCAGATGGTGGGTTTTAGAGAGGGCATGGATTGCATGGAGCACTGGGTGTGGTGCAAAAATAATGAATACTGTTATGCTGAAAATAAATAAAAAATAAAAAAATTCACAATATGGAAAATAAACATATAGATGTTTATCTTGTGCCAATGATTCTCATTAATATTTTTATCTCTATTTTATCCCAAGTAGGTCAAAGCCTTTAAATCAAACACTTTATTTTCTATGATATTCTAGCAAAACATTTTACTTATAATAGTGGTTTAATAAATATATATTTTCAAAATGAACAAGTAAATACAAAATGCATAAAAGTTAATTCTGCAGTTTACATGGCAACCAAAACAGAAATACTCACAAAAATCATGTAACCAAACCTAATATTGTTTTAAATCACAAAAAGACTTCATGTAACCATTGTGTGAAATTGATTTCTACCAACAAATAACTCCATTATTCTGCAAAATGTTAACAAAAATTAATATTCTCTACTCAGCTGGAGCTGGTAGAGTGTTTTAACAAAATCCATATTAGAAATGACACATGTACTGAGCTAGAAGCTATTTACATACTATGGAGTCTTGTTGCTCTTTGTTATTAAAATTTGATTTTCTTTTGTTGTTTTGGACTTTACTTTCAACACACTTACCAATGATGTGAAAACTGTGAAGGAATTCAGACTTGAGTGTTTCCCACTCTGGCATTCGCTTATCTTTGCCTCTGGTACTTGTTCCTCTCCACCCTCTGTTTCCTTTGACTTTATCCCATAGCAGTTCTTTAACACATTGGTGATGCTCTCTTGCCTTATAAAACATCTTGTCTTCCTCTCCTAGGAAAAGACCCCTCTAGAGAATCTTTCCCTGCCAGGCACTGTCAAATAAAGGCTTAGTCTAACAGTGCTTTGGTAAGGTGCCTTCCAAAATATGAATGCTTTTAATACCAGGAGAATCAAGTTGAAGAGGACATTGCTAAAAACGTTTGCTGATGCAAAAAGATTCTATCTGATTTCAAGGAGTGTTAGAATGGTAGAGTGTGGTTGAGAGTAGGAATTATTTTATTTTTAGTATGTTTATATCTCATGAAAAGAGAAGATAAGGTCCTTACCATCAAGAAAATCTCGCATAAGGCATTTTCCATTGTTCTTGGTAGCATGAGAGCAAGCTATTTGTCACTTAGAAGATCTCCAGTCCAAAGTTAGGTGTTCTAGTTTGTACTCGAAATCTGTGAATTTAGAGCCTGTTGGTAGATTAAGTGAATTGAGTTTTGTTCTTGAAAACTATTATTATCTAATTATCTAAAGTTCCAGAAATATTTGCTAATGCTCCAAATTCTTCAATGTATCTAATATCTTGGCTGATATTGAAACAAAGATTTTATATACCCTTATATATGTTAGTAGAAATTATCCAATTGTTGTATTTTTTAAGGCAAGGAAAGTTAATTTTTCAATCTGTAAAATTGCCCAGGGGCCCATCTCATAGAAATTTGGCTGATCTGCTCTGTGGATACCAAACGATTCTGGGAGTTACCCTTGGAATTGGACAAGATGGCCTTTAAATTGTTGACAATCCATTTTCTAATACTGTTTCAGAAAATAATATTTTATTTCTTAGTACTGTTCAATGGACTTTATGTGTATTGGCAACTTTGCTACTCCAGGAAAAGGCAAAATAATAGATTTTTTCCATAACTCTGTGAGACCAGAGGAATAAGTGCTGTGAAGCATCATGAAACTTCTTCATTAAGTCACCAAAGTTATAGACAATTACATGTATTTAATGAGTACATTTCAATTTGGCAAATATTTCCTTAACACTTGTGCTGAGGGCTTTGAAAGAAACAGAAAGTCCTTGTTTTAGGAGATTTAGTTCAGAAAAGGCATGTTGGGGTGAGGTAGGGTATAGTGAGCAGTGATGTCTGACAGAGGTGATTTAAAAGGAAATAATTTGAATACAAAGAAGAACGGGCTGAGGGCTCTAATAAGACAAACATAAATTGGATTCTTCAGAGTGAGAAGATACAACATCTGGCTGGGAAGATTGTTTTATTTAATAGCCAAGTTATGGAAACAACCTAAGTGTCTGTCAATAAGTGAAGGGATCAAAAACATGTGGCCTATATGTGTGATACACTATCCAGCATGAGAAAGAAGGAAACTCTGCCACCTGTGATGACATGGAAAGGGCTTGAAGGTATAGGATATGTGAAATAAGTCAGACAGAGAAAGGCAAATACTGTATAATTTCACTCATAAGTAGAATCTAAAAAAGCCAGACTCATAGAAGAGTAGAATGGTAATGGCTAGGGGCCGTGGGATGGGGGAAAGGAGAAGATGTGTGGTCAAAGTGTACAACCTTCCAGTTACAAGATGAATGAGTTCTGGGATCTAAGTAAGATACAGTATGGTGACTATAGTTAATACTACTGTATTATATATTCCAAGTTGGTAGGAGAGTAGATCTTAAATGTTCTCATCACACACACAAAAAAATGGTAGGTATGTGATGGGATGGAGGTATTAGCAACACTATATTGGTAATTATTTTTTAATATAAAAATGTATCAAAAAAGTAAACAAATTGTGCACCTAAACTTACATCATTTTACATGCCAATTAAATCTCAATAAAAATGAAAGAAAAAAGAAGCAAAAAAAAAATCCCCCACTTCCTATATCCAGTTGGTGTTTGAAAAAATTGGACAAGACTCCTAACACCCTCTGGGGTGCCTGGGTGGCTCAGTGGTTTGGGCTGCTGCCTTCGGCTCGGGTCATGATCTCAGGGTCCTGGGATCGAGCCCCGCATCGGGCTCCCTGCTCCGCAGGAAGCCTGCTTCCCTCTCTCTCTCTCTCTCTCTCTGCCTGCCTCTCTGCCTACTTGTGATCTCTGTCTGTCAAATAAATAAATAAAATCTTCTAAAATAATAAAAAAAAGACTCCTAACACCCTCTGGTTAAAATAAAATCTGATGAAGTATCTTGTTCATTATTATATTTCCCATGTCTAGCAGAATGCTGGCACACAGTAGGTTCTTGGAAAACTTTTTTTAGTTGAATAAAATAAAATGGTTTTTGAGAAATTTAGATAGTTCAAAAGGTATTTTTTAGGAGCCTTAAAATTTCCCGTTAACCTTATAACAATATGAATTTCTGAAATAATACCTATACAAAAGATGACATTATATTCTTTTGAGTTTCTACTAATATGTTGATTTTTGATCTTTCCTATTTTAAAAATGTTGATCTTTATTTTTTTTCTCCTAAAATTTATTTATTTGTTTGACAGAGAGAAAGCACACATACTACACAGAAGAAGTAGAAGAAGAAGACTCCCGGTGAGCAGGGAGCTGGACATGGGTCTCTATCCCAGGACCCTGGGACCATGACCTGAGCTGAAGGCAGACAACAAACTGACTGAGCCACCCAGGAGCCCCGAGGCTGGTCTTCTTGTAAGTCAGAAACCTTGAATGTTCATGCTCTTCTCATTCTCTACTTTATAGATTTTGGCAGAAAACTCCATTCTAAGGGGAGACTAGTTGAGCTGAAACTTCAAATAGAATCTGGTCATACACGTGTCTGGTAACACGAGGGAGATGAGAATGGACATACAAAGACAGAAGATAATGGGAAGGGAGCTACTTAATCCCCCCCATCTTAATCAGGAAATAGTTTTTTCTCTCTCACTTTTATTTCCTTAAACAATGTATTTCACTGATAAAAACTTAATGATGAGTCACTTCTAGGAAGCAGAAATTTGATTTTCTAAATACTTAGCTGAGATCCAGCAGTGACATTTAAAAATTATCCAGTTTCTGTAACTTGGTTACTTTTTAAAATAAGAGGACTCTGTATGTGGAATGGTGTACACCTACATGATAATTCATGTCGACCATGAACTTACTACAAAATCTCAAATGCTTTCCCCCACATAAATCAGTTCTGAGACCTAAGAATCCAACTCATTAAAATTTACTTGAGATTCCTGTAACCTTTTCTCAGGAAGCAACAGCAGGTATAAAATGTGCGTTTTTTTTTTTTTTTAATGTGTGCAAAGCTTTAAATCTAGTATATAAAGGAAAACCTTTTTTGTAGGTAGTTGAAAAGCCTGGAAGAGGGTGGGTGAGAAAGTCATGGAATTTTGGAAGTATGACGTAGATTATGGCAAATTAGAAATTTGTCACAGGATAGTAATGGAGGAGATGTCAGGCTGAGTCAGATTTTCTCAGTGCCTAGGCAATGGTCTGGTTATAAATCAAGTTCTTTTGAAGATTGCACCAACATGTTTGGCCATGAGGTCATCAGAATTCACTTCTCCCAAATGCAGTAACAGTAATAGTGAGTCAGTTTGCATATGGTGTGGCTGGTATTTTACCATTCATTGCCGGCGATAACTTCACAGTCTCAGTGTCTAGTGTTCGGGAGAATCTCACATCGTTCTCTTGCGTAATAACCACCCCTGTCTCTCTCCTATCTACAGAGTAGAGTAAAAATTCTTTGGTGTGATATGCAAGGTCCTCTGAGATCTGTTCTGGGGCTTTAGTATACTCATCCTAAGCAACTACCCACCTACAATCCTGCAAGATTCAGATTCCTCCCTCCCTCCTTTGTGCCTCACCAGTGAACATTTTAGGATCTCTGTTGCTACATTCATCACAGTAAAGATAGATTCATAAGTCACTCTCCTTGAGGGTGCTGACCATGGTTTATTAAACGTTGTATGAAGAGCCCTGGCATATAGCTGGACGGCCATAATGTTTGTTGTATTAATAAACACAATCTTTTTAAAAAAAAATAAAACATAACTTAGTAGTTATGTAGTAGGCAGATTATGAGAGTGACCCCAATGACTCTTGCCTTTGTAGACTCCCCCCACTTTAAGAGGAGTGGAATGAGATACAAATCCCATGATTATATTATTTGGAAAAAGGGAAGTGATCTGGGTGGGCATAATATAATCTCACAAGCCCTTTAAAGATTTTTATTTATTTATTTGACAGAGAGAGATCACAAGTAGGCAGAGAGGCAGGCAGAGAGAGAGGAAGGGAAGTAGGCTCCCTGCTGAGCAGAGAGCCGGATGCGGGGCTCTATCCCAGGACCCTAGGATCATGACCTGAGCCAAAGGCAGAGGCTTAACCCACTGAGCCACCCAGGCGCTCCTCACAAGCCCTTTAAAAGCAGAGTTGTAACAACTGGTAGAAAAGAATGAAGTCAGAGATCCAAAGCTTGAGGGACATGTGGTGCACTGTTACTGGTTTTCAAAACAGAGGGGACCACGTGCCACGGATTACACATGACCCCTAGGATCTGATACCCAGCAAGGAAATAGGGACCTCAGTCCTACAATGGCAAAGGAATGAAATTCAGCCAATAACCTTTATGAATTTGGAAGTGGATTCTACTACATCCTTTAGGTAACAGACAAGCCTGCTGACACCTTCACTGCAGCCCTGTGAGACCCTAAGGAGAGATCCCAGTCATGTTATCCCAGACTCCTGACCTACCCAACTGTGAAATAACAAATGGGGATTGCTGAAAGCCACTAAGTCTATAGTAATTTGCTTTGTAGAATAGGAAGCTAGTACAACTAGTGTGCAATTTCATCGGATGACCTGCATATGTAAGTTCTGCTCTGTTTTGGTCTATTTATTTGTCTAATTAATGCATGATGGGCGCTCCCGCATCAAACTGATGCTTGTTATGTAGGCAAGAGTGTTTAGTCCAAGGCAGTTTTGGTCATTGCAAATCAAGTAACAAACTGTTATGGGATATATTCTACATTTCATACACTCTGCAGGGATCTGGCTGAAATTCAGCCCTGAATATATATATACATAGCCAGAGCAGCTTGATGTTCTAGCTCACGACAGCAGACACTAATTGCAGACAGAAATCTTATGTCAGAAAAGTGAACACAATAACCTTAAAGTTTGAATATTCAGGGGGCTTCTGCTGTAGCAAGTACATTTATTTCCTAATCACTAGTTCTGTTTGGTTCTGTGTCAAACATGCCTGGCATTTATAATTTTTTTTGGCACTTTAATTTTTTTAAAAAAATTGGATAATATCTTGACTCTCTTATTTTTTAAGAAATAGATCTGGAATTTTTTTTTTTAAGATTTTTTTAAAGATTTTTATTTATTTATTTATTTGACAGAGAGAGATCACAAGTAGGCAGAGAGGCAGGTAGAGAGAGAAAGGAGGAAGCAGGCTCCCTGCTGAGCAGAGAGCCTGATGCGGGACTCGATCCCAGGACCCTGAGATCATGACCTGAGCCGAAGGCAGCGGCTTAACCCACTGAGCCACCCAGGCGCCCCTGGAATTTTTTTAATGCTTAAAAAAATCCACTAATGATGGTTAAGAGGCAATTAGAAATTTATACTCCGGATATTTAAGAATAGTAAGGAATATTTGAGGTGTAATACTGACATATAGTTTGTTAAAAAAAAAAAAGAAAGTCATTCCTTTTAGCGATTAATATGCAAATCCATACAGATGGTATAAGAAACTTGCTTTCACATAGTACATGGACTGAAAGGAGTGGGTGGGAGTTTCGATGGGGCAGTGGGTTGACTGTGGTTGATGGTTGTTGGCTGGATGATGGGTATATGGGAAGAGATTTAAAAAATTTGTTTTTAGGGGCCCCTGGGTGGCTCAGTCAGTTAAGCATCTGCCTTCGGCTCAGGTCATGATCCCGGGGTCCTGGGATGGAGCCCCGCATCAGGCTCCCTGCTCAGCGGGGAGTCTTTTTTCCTTCTGGCCCATCTCCCACCCCCGCTTGACTCACTCACTCTTCTCTCTCTCATAAAAATAAATAAAATCTTATAAAAATTTTGTCTTTAATATATCTTAAAGAATATTTGCTTATCCTTATATAGCACCTGTCATACTGTCAGGTTGATGTTTTCAGGTTAACTAGTCAGTCATATAGCTAGAAATTGAAGTATTAATGAATTCCACAGGTTTGGAATTACTAAAGTGACTTTATGCTAAGTAAGGCATGATAAGGATTGGTCACACTGTAGTCAACTCCTCCAGTATTTATTAAAGGGCTTTAGTGTGCACAGAGTCATGACAGAGCCCATTATATATATATATATATATATATACACACACACACACTAAAAAAATGGCTAGACATTTTTGCTGGATAGCTGAGACCTACCTCTGACACACGGAGAGCTGGCCATGAGGTAGGCTGGCCCCACAACCACACTATAATGTCTGTAAGCTAGTTAAACATAAAAAAAAAAAAAATGAATAAGACCGAGAGTAACATGTTATTGGCACTTTTCTAAAGGTATGCACATTGAGCAGCTGGAATAAATTTTTTTTAAAGATGTTATTTATTTATTTGACAGATAGAGATCACAAGTAGGCAGAGAGGCAGGCAGAGAAAGAAGAGGAAGCAGGCTCCCCGCTGAGCAAAAAGCCCAATGTGAGGCTTGATCCCAGCACCCTGAGACCATGACCTGAGCTGAAGGCAGAGGCCTTAACCCACTGAGCCACCCAGGCACCCCTGGAATAAATATTTTTGTTTAGATTTTTTTGGTGACAAAGACATGACAGGCTGTCTAAGTCAGCTGTAAATGTGGAGACTTGAACTAAGCCTCAAAAGAAGTGAAGTCACCTTTTCCTGCAGGGTAATCGTTGTGCAGGGAGATACAAAGTAGAGTGGGGACCAGGGGAGGAGCAGCCTGGCTGGAATTGGGTCTTCAGACATGGATGTGAGCATAGGAGACAAGACCAGCTGGTAGAGAGCCTGAATTCCTGCCAGAGACAAGTTTTAGAGTTGATCTAATAGACAATGGGGAGCGATTCACTTTTGTTAAACAGGTGGTGCTAATTAATTGAGAATAATCGGGAGTCAGCTTTTCAGCAACAAGTTAGCTGAAGAGTTTGAGTTTGTTAAGGAATATTTGTATCTGAGAAGTGTTTCCTACACTAGTTTGAAAAGAATCACTTGGGGGCAATTGTTAAAAGTGAAGACTGGGGGCGTCTGGGTGGCTCAGTTGGTTACACGCTTTCCTGCCTTCAGCTGGGGTCATGATTCCAGGGTCCTGGGATGGAGCCCAGCATCAGGTTCCCTGCTCAACAGGGAGTCTGCTTCTCCCTCTCCCTCTGCTGGTCCCCCTGCTTGTGCTCTCTCACTCTCTGTCAAATAAATACATAAAATCTTTTTTTAAAAAAGTGCAGATTAGCAAGCCCCTCTTCTGGCATTTATGTTTTAGTGGATTTTGAATGGAAACAGTATTTTTAGAAGCTGCAGAGCGAGACTTGTTTATGCATAGCTCTCTTCTAGGTGGCTAGAAAATCCATTTAATAACATATTTAGGGTTTGCCCTCATTTCAGTGAGATTAGGCAGAAAAGACAGCCATGGGGAGGAAGAAAGACCTTTGGAAAACTTCATTTAAGCAATTTGACATTTTCCATTTAATGGTTTTGAATGAATCCCCCAACTTTTCAGGTCTTTTCTGTCACTGAGAAGTTTCTGAATTGCGGTATATAGAAAAATACACATGCTTAGCTTTAAAGAAGATCTTCCAAGATATCGCTAATATTTCCAGATAGTTTATTAATGAAACGTCCCGTCTTTGTCTCAACATTACAATGATCTTTGATAGCCGTTGAGGATTTTTCTACTTTCGATCAGCAGAGGGGGCTATCGCTCTTGATATAGATTTTTTTCCCCCGGTAGAAAAAACGCCACCAACCTATAGTTTAGACTATTATACCCTAGAATTTATAATTAATATCCTTCTTAATTTATGACTTGGGACTTCTACATATACTGTTTGTGATACTCCTTTTTACTATCTCCCGGTATGAATCTCTTTGCCAGTTGATACTGACTATACTACCAGATATTTTTGGCTCCTTCTTTCCCATCCAGCTTTACTCACGCTTTCTCCTTTTCTGGAACATTAATGATGATCACCTCTCTAAATCTGTCTTGCTTGAGACCCTGTTCGGAAATAACCTTTTAATAAATCCTCTGATCTCCCAACTCTGAATCTGTATAACATGGTTAAGTCCCTGTTTTATAGAATTAATACAACTCTTTACATTTTTTAGAAGAAATAACGTCTTTTGTTACTCTTCTATTATTTCATAATTGGCTTGCCAGATAAAATGCTGAATGCCCAGTTAAATTTGAATCCTGATGAACAACAATTTTTAAATTTAGTCTAAGTATGTCCTAGGAGATATTTGGTACACATTTATGCTAAAATTTTTTATCTGGAATTCCAACTGGGCATTTTGTTTTTTTTATTTGACAAGCTAGGTAACCCTGATCATAAGCACTTTGATTTTAGAGTTTTATCCTTTCATATTCATAACCTCAGAGCACAGTGCCAGCTTATAGTGGCTGTTCAGTAAATAAAAGAATCAAAGTGTAACATGTGGCTAAATTATTATAGTATGAAGTGTTATCACTTTTGAAAGCAATAATGGCTTTGAAATTACCTACATTTATATTACACTAATGTGTTGACAGCGAATTTTTTTTCATTCTCAAACAGAAAATAGTTGTAAGAAAGAACTCTGTGCTAATTAGAAACTTCAGGATTTAACAATAAGAATTGGAGGAAGCATTTGAAATATATTTAAATGTCTTAAAATATCTTGAGTTGTTAAGAAACATTATGTGGTTAAAAATTCTCTTGCAAAATGAGAGGAAAAGAAAGTATTATTTTAAAGATGTATTATATGTTGAATCAAGATGTAAGTCATTAAAAAAATAGTACCGATACTACTCATTGTTTAGAACAATGAGTTTATTCCCATAATTTGCCTTTAAATAGGAAGGAAAAAGTGTTGTATCCCTACTACCTTGCTTGAGTAATTGAATTTTGTATGCTTAATCTAAGATATTTATAAGACTTGCTATGTTAAACCAAATTTCTCCATAAATTTAAGGTTTTTGACTTACCTAGAAAGGATAGAGCAAATATTCATAATTTTCCTCTATCAAAATGCAAATACTGTACAGTCTCTGAAACCTCTCTCAAACAGTTGAAAGTCATATGTTGGGTAAGCTTACGACTAAATTCCATTGTACTTAGCCTGACATGACATTAGTATGTAAAGAAATGAAATGATATTGATATGGCCAATTTAAAAGAACGGCAATATAAAACAACTGATACACACACACAGATACATCTCACAAGTGATTGAAAGTCGAAAACAATTTTAGTCTCATTAGATTTATACAGTTTGTAATAACAATGTTTAACACAATCCTGCACCTATTAGCTACAACTGAAAAACAGTTGCTACTCACTGTTGGCAACACTTCATAGACTGTTTAGTGGGAGTGAAAATTGGTACACTTTCTGTAGAAAGGATCTTGGTTGTAATTATGTATGCCCATGGAAAAGTGGACGTTTGGACAAAATTTCCCCATGTTAAGGAATGCTGGTGCTGTATTCAAGCTGCTGGTTCTGATAACTCTTAGGCTCCTGATTCCTTGGTCTCAGGGAGGTTATAATTAACAATGTTTCTATAGTATTTTTACTCTCCATCCCTTCACCAGCCCTATTATACGCATGTTACCTAACTTGCAGACATTCAGATTTGAAATGTATTTTTAAGATAATCTTTTAAATTACCAGTCTTTCATTTTAAAGAAAGTTGGGGACTACCCCACCTAAATTAAACATTTTTTTCCCCAATGGCCTGTTGTTTTACAAAGAAATCTTTAAAACTGTGTTCTGCAGTTTTTAGACATTTTAGTATTCTTCCAGTTTAACTAGGTAATTATTTCTACTTTATTACAATATTTATTACAATAAAGTATTTCTACATTATTCCTTATGCTCATTAAAAATTTAAAATAGCAGGTATCTGGTTCTTACCTGTTCAAAATGAATCCAGATGTTCACCTACTGAAAAGGTGTCAGTTTTTTTTTTCTATCATAGATTTAACTTTAGAAAATAAATTTGGAACAATTCTGTAGGGACTATTGGTCACAGATGGCTGAGTGATAATAAATCCTCAGGTTGAGATAGAGTCCTTCTGGACTGCAGCGCTTGAACTGATTTTAATAATTTAAAATACTCTACCATGCATCATGCACGTAAACAGAAGATATCTCTTGTTAAACTATTTCTTTTTTTTTTTTTTAAAGATATGTCATTAGCTTATGACACCTTAATTTTGTTCTTTCTCTTAACTCAATTCTTTGGTATCTCTTTCAAGAATTTGCTCCTTCTCTCAAGGCCATAAAAGAGTTCAGTTTCTTACATCTTTTAAAATAGTCCCTCTTCCTGCAGGACACTCTCTCATGGATTCTCAAGGTGAGTTTTTATAATGTTCTTTCTCTTATTCGTTATCATACTTGTCACGTGCCATTATAATTATCAGCGGATACATGTGAGCTCCTCAGAGGCAGGGATCATTTTCTTATCAATCCTTACATCTCCATAGCTTAACAGAGTGCCCGGTATATAACAAGTGGTCAATAAAAAGATGAAGAACAGTCTGTTAAGTCAGAATTTGATATATCATTTATATTGTCCAGTAAAGGATAAAAAAGGGATTTAGGAAGTTCTCTGGTTATTTTAGTTAAAATGTTTTAAACTTTTACAAGTAAAAGGTGGTTATATATTCCTGATTCACAGAAGAATTTTAATACTACTTCTAAATGCTAATGTACTACATCTGAGAGCTTAAAACATTTTTCTTGTGTTATTAATTTTATTTATTTATTTATTTATAAAGATTTTATTCATTTATTTGACAGAGATCACAAGTAGGCAGAGAGGCAGGTGGGGTTGGGGGGGAGCAGGTTCCCCTCCGAGCAGAGAGCCCAATACAGGGCTCAATCCCAGGACCCGGAGATCATGACAGGGGCCAAAGGCATAGGCTCAACCCACTGAGCCACCCAGATGCCCCATTGTGTTATTAATTTAACACACCAGCACCCCAAGTAGAACCAGACGGCACACTCCAGCTGGGATAATTCACTTGGTGGGGAGTGGGGCATGTTGCGTAAGGGGAGTGCAGAAAAGACGTGTGATCATGGTGGAGAGACATTTCAAGAGGTAGTGTAGAACTTTGGGACTCATCTCAGTAGGGATGTGGCCACCCCTCTGAGTGCTGGAATTGAAAAGAGAAAATCATACGTTTTGAGGGAAACTGACCTTCTGTCAAGGAAGAGGACCATCCTGAGGCAAACCAACTGTATTCTTCTTTCTCCTTTTGATTCTCTGGGCTCCCAATTGACTTACCCAACAGCAAGCCACGGAGGAATCAATCACTTGCTGTGTTCCTTACAGGCTGACTTCTTGCATCTGTGGAAAAGAATGGAGAATGGATTTGGAGAGTGTTGGATGATATGGAGTATGGTGATCACTGGTTGTGGGTAATCCAGGTACTTTCTCAATGGAATATTCATCTTGTTTAAAGAAACCACAAAATCAGCAAAAAAAAACCAAGTCCACTGTATTAGTACTTTTCTTGTATTTAGTTTTAAGTGCAATTAAAGCAGTCCTGACCTTTTGGAACTGCAATAGGTGATAAGAAATGATGAGCCCCTAAAAGCCTTCCCTGGTACAGTATTAGCTGGAATGTGGTTGAATTGAGTTCCACAGATTGCATTGCTTTTGACCTAAGGTTCATCTTCATACAGAGTTCAGGGCCACATTTGCACTAATGGGATATCTCATCCCATGGGGGAATACATTTCTCAGTTCACTTAAATGCTTTCCTCTTGCTTCACTCTTCTTAATAACATGAAGAGATTTCCCCAACTCTGTTGCAATTTTTTCAAATATTATATTATCATAGACTACTTCCTTTTATTTAAATTTCAGTAAATGGTGCTTTAGTTCTATGAAAATCCTCTTTATGCTCTATATTGGACTTAAGTAGATAACAATTTTCACATTTCTGGTAGATAACAATTTTCACATTTCTGGTTGAAAAAAATTAACATTTAAATAAGTTTGAAACAGAAGACTTTATATATATTGAGTACATAAAACTACAGATATGTAGCATATATTTGATACTTACCTGAAATTGACATTCTGACATAGCAAATTAATGTCTTTTGTCTACATAAAAATATGTATGTGTAGAATAGTAAACATAGTTTAGTATTTTGAAAAACACACCAATGGTCCTCAGCAGGAAAAGCATCCAGTATTGGCAATGGGCCCTTAACTGAAACCAGTAGCTTAAAAGTCACTAGACCAGGGGTCCCTGGGTGGCTCAGTTGGTTGAGCACCTGTCTTCTGCTCAGGTCATGATCCTGGGGCTCTGGGATCAAGCCCTGCATCAGGCTCCCTGCTCCATGGGGGGCTTGTGCCTCCCTCTGCCATTGCCTGCAGCTCCCCCTGCTTGTGCTCTCTGTCAAATAAATAAATATATATTTTTAAAAATTCACTAGACCATTTGCAAAAATGATAGAGTCCACCTTGTATGTCACTGCAAACACTGTATCCCATATTTGCAAACTATGCTACATGCACATTTAAAAAATGTGAAGTCCTTTGGAAAAGGTTTATTTAGTATGGTTAGCAGGTTTGTCAAACATATTTCAAGTAAAACTTCATGCAGAAAGAAAGTACTGTCAGTTTATTTCATTTTGTCACAGTTGGATAGGATGGAACTGACTAGTTTCCTCTAAAACCCACTCATTTAGGAGATAGCACATTTCCATTCAGCACATCATATACACAAATCACATTTTTTTCCCTAGGTTTTTTTTTAATTAATTTTTAATTTTTTATAAACATATATTTGTATCCCCAGGGGTACAGGTCTGTGAATCGCCAGGTTTACACACTTCACAGCACTCACCAAAGCACATACCCTCCCCAATGTCCATAATTCCACCCCCTTCTCCCAACCTCCCTCCCCCCAGCAACCCTCAGTTTGTTTTGTGAGATTAAGAGTCACTTATGGTTTGTCTCCCTCCCAATCCCATCTTGTTTCATTGATTCTTCTCCTACCCACTTAAGAACCTAGATGTCCATCAACAGATGAATGGATCAAGAAGATGTGGTATATATACACAGAGGAAGTGGTGATACAAATTACATTTTTAATATGTTATAAAAAATAAAAATCCTTAACCTACCAAACATATGAAAACAAATAAAAAATATTTAACATGAGCCCTTCACTTAAGAGAACAAAAGTCAGAGTCAAGACAAAGTTCTAATTGAAGAAATTGCCTTTCGGAAAGGGGGCAGCATTGTATTATGAGCTCACGTAGAAAGAAGAAATCTAGGATTAAATCCCTAATTTTTTTCTCATTGAATTGGAAGTGGTAGTTAATAGGTTGAGCTCTGGGGCCTGAACACCTGCCTTTTACTAGTCACATGAGCCTGAGAAAATTACTTAGCCTTTCTGTGTTTCTTATTTGTAAAAATGAGGATCCTAAAATACCTACTAAATAAAATTATTTAAAAGTTAATACATGTACAGTTCTTAGAATAGTGCTTAGTATATAGTTGTGTTATATGAATTTATCTATTAAGTGTGGAATTGAGTACTGCTTTATTCACCGACCTGAGTGACTTTGCATAGGTTAATCTCAATACAGTTCAATTTGATGAACATAAAATATGGTAATGAGAGTCTCACCAAATGCTTTAAGTTTTGTGACTGCATATTTCTATATTGAAACTTTCTTAAATCTCTGCTCAATACCAAGTCCATGATAAATACTGGGAAAAACATAGTAAGAGAGACCTAGGTCTAGATATCACGAAGCTCATAATCAAGTAGGCAATGTGATACTTTGATAAGTAAAGGTTGTAGTGATGCTATGGTTGAGTCTGAGCATTGGAGGATACCCAAACTACTTTCTTCTGAATGGCTGAAGCTCCAAAATTTTTGCATAAGTCTTATGTTTGTCCAAATCATTAAGTATGTCCTATCTTATTTTTCAAGTCCTGGAAATGCCTTCAAGCTCTGAAGGTCTAGATCAATGCTTCTGAATTGTATCCAGAGAAAGGAACAAGATCCTAGGGTCCCTCTTTAGACATATCACCTAAAGCAAAGTGTGGGCAAGGTGAGATTCCAGAACCCAATTCTTCTTTCTCCTTCCCATTAGTGTCCTTCACCCTCCCACCTCCACAAATGTCCCACACCAGAGCCTTGGGAATGTACTTCCTTCATTCACTACCCAAAACAGGACTCGAAGACAAAGCACCTCTGAATGCTTGACTCATTTCTCATTTCTCTTAGAATTTCCTTCCTAGGTACATTTATTAAGGGTGATTTTTATTTTTTATTTTTTTAAAAGATTTTATTTATTTATTAGACAGAGATCACAAGTAGGCAGAGAGGCAGGCAGAGAGAGAGAGAGAGTGCACGAGGAGGAAGCAGGCTCCCTGCTGAGCAGAGAGCCCCATGCAGAGCTCGATCCGAGGACCCTGAGATCATGACCTGAGCCGGAGGCAGAGGCTTAACCCACTGAGCCACCCAGGCACCCCAAGGGTGATTTTTAGAAACAGAAGTACCATTTGTTTGTTTGATTGATTCATTCTTATTTTAAAATCCCTGTTTTGTTGACAT
Source organism: Mustela erminea (assembly GCF_009829155.1). NCBI lineage: Eukaryota > Metazoa > Chordata > Mammalia > Carnivora > Mustelidae > Mustela > Mustela erminea. Next base: position 120,088,937 of record NC_045619.1, read on the forward strand.
TAATTTCCAAAGGTCCTCTGGGTCTGATTATGTTGCGTGACATTTCTGCTCATTGTTCTTCATGTGTTCATGTCTCCTTGGGTGCTTAGCTATTGTTTAGTTTACGCCAGATTTTGCAATTGCAAAATTGTTTATAGAAGTAATTTGAAGGTTCAGACAATGTTATCTTCCTCCAGAGAGGACTTGACGTGTGCTTTTGCTAGGCCTTTGAGAGTCCTAGCAATATGGGATCATCTCATTCTAGCTTCAGAGACTGGGAGGCTCCAAAGCTGGACTGCACTTTCAGTGAGGTTCTCCGGACTTCCAGTTCAACCTTCAATCAGGGATGCAGAACTGGGGGTTCCCAACCTGAAGTGAGCCTCTCCTGGAGAAGGAGCAGGGGAAGGAGGGCCAGGAGGAACAGGAGAAAGAGAGAAAAGAGAGGAGGAGAAAAGGGAAGGCAGGCAAGAAGGAAAGAAAGAATGGGAAAGAAAAACGTGCATGAAGGAGATTTCTATCTTTGAAGGAAGGTAGGCCAGTCAAGAATCATTAGTTCCAGGGAACCTGAGTCAGGGAAGCACCAGAGGCATAAATAAAAGCAAGTACTTTGGTTCTATCTTAAAGCTCATTAAAGGATACTAAAAAACTCCTGCCCTGACCCAGCAAAATCACTGGCCAAACTGCACAGAAGATGTTCCTCCGACTTAAAGATGACAATACAATGATTTAATTAGAGATTCCTTTGTAGACACTGTAATGGGGGTAAAGTAAGCCAGGGTAAGGGTGAGGATGGGGAGGAAGCAAGGGAATGAGGCAGGGCGAAAGACCCGGAAATATTTCTGGGTCAGATTTAGACTTCTTTACTCTTGGACTGTTTTACAGTTACTAGATAATAGAGGAGTTTGAAAAGTGAGGAGATCAAGAGTTACTTTTCTTATTTTTTTTGCATTTTTCCATGTAAAGAAAATACTACAAATGAGAAAGTTGGATGTTTACAGGTAAATGGTGAAGCTTACAGGTTAAAGGTGGAAATTCCTGCAGTCCCGTCCTTCAAAATTACTTTCCATTGTGACCACTGGTATCAGTGTTGGGTGAATTCATGATTATTTCCCAAACATTTTAAAAAAAATTGCAGTTAAATATGCATAACACAATATTAGTTATTTTAACCAGCTGTAAGTGTACAGTTCAGTGGCATTAAATATATTCACAATGTTTCCATATATTTGCACATATTGGTTTTGTTTTATATTTATTTTTATTCTTTTGTGATACTTTTGACGGTGTGATTTACAAAGTATAAAATGCACAGATCTTAAGTATTTAGTTCATTGACTTTACATGATGTACCCAAACAAGATTAGAGTATTATAATGACCTAGAATAACCCAAAAAGATCCCATGTGCCTCTGAACCAACCACTATTCTGATTTCTACTGGTAATGGTTCATTATAACTGTTATACAAACTTAATATAAATGAAATAATAAAGTATCTGTTATTTTGTATCTGGTTCTTTTACTCATTATTAATTTTTGAGATTTATCCATGTTGTATATTTTAATACTTCACTTCTTTTCATTGCTGGGTAGTATTCCATGATTTAAATATACAATGTTTCCCCATTTTCCTTTGATAGATTCCCCCCCCCCCCCCCAGATTTTGGCCACTATAACTAAGACTGCTCTGATGATGATGATGATAATGATGATGATGATGATGATGATGATGATGATTTTTGTACAAAAATATGTAGGAATAAAATTGTTGGGATACAGTGTCACTAAATATTTAATTTTGTAGGAAATTATTGATGTGGTCATTCTATTCTACATTCCCATCAGCAGCACATTAAAACAAGAAGAATTCTTTTTCTTCTCACAAACATAAGGTGTTACAAGTCCTTTAAATCTGAATCATTCTCTTGAATGTGTAGTGTTATCTTTTATTTTGAATCTCCCTGATTACTAATGATTTGGAGAAACTTCTCACGTCCTTATTAGTTATTGGTATATTATTTCTTATGAAGTATCTGTTCAGATCTTTTGTCTTTTTAAAAATGTATGTTGTTCATATTTTTAGTGTTGATTTTTGGGAATTTTGTTTAGATATACTGAGTATGAGGTCCTTTCCAGATGTTTGTGGTGAGAATATATTTTCCAAGCAAGGATTTCCCTACTTAGTTTTTTAATGATGTCTTTTGATAAAAAGATATTTTTAATTTTAATGAGGTCTAAATAACCTTATCTTTTTATCTTTAATACACTTTGTTTTTTTTAAATTTATTTTAATTTTCAGCATAACAGTATTCATTATTTTTGCACCATACCCAGTGCTCCATGCAATCCGTGCCCTCTATAATACCCACCACCTGGTAACCCGACCTCCCATCCCCCGCCCCTTCAAAACCCTCAGATTGTTTTTCAGAGTCCATAGTCTCTCATGGTTCACCTCCCCTTCCAATTTCCCCCAACTCCCTTCTCCTCTCTATCTCCCCATGTCCTCCATGCTATTTGTTATGCTCCACAAATAAGTGAAACCATATGATAATTGACTCTCTCTGCTTGACTTATTTCACTCAGCATAATCTCTTATGTTTTTTAAAAAAAATTTCTTTGTTGGGGTCACTGGGTGGCTCAGTCAGTTAGGCATCTGACTTTTGGTTTCAGCTCAGGTCATGATCTCATGGGTGGTGAGGTCAAGCCTTGCTTCAGACTCCATACTCAATGGGGAGTCAACTTGAAGATCCCCTCTCTTTCTGGTTCTGTCCTTTCCCCTGTATATGCATGTGCTGCACATGCACGTGCTCTTTCTGTCTCTCCTTCAAATAAATCCTTGAAAAATTCTAGTATTTTTTAGATTTTTGACTATTTCAAATTAATTTTGAATATGCAGGGTCAGTTACCCCAGTAATATTTTTTTTTTGAAGAGTCAGTCTCTATTTTCCCCATGCACATGACTTCTGCTTTTATAGAAAATCAACTGATCCCACATATGTGGAGACATTTTGGACCCCATTCATCAATATTTATCTGTTATTATGGCCATATGGTACAGCCTAGATTCACATACAGAACAATTAATATTGGTAGCCCTTTTGAAATAAGGTAGTGAATTTCCTCCACCTTTATTTTACTACTTTAAGAGTTTTTTTACTAGCCTATGCTCTTCATATTTCCAAATAAATTATAGAATTAGCTTACAAATTCCTTAAAAAATTCTGCTAGAATTTTGATTAAAACTGTGTTGAATCCAAAAATCAATAGAAGAGAATAGATATCTTAACAAGATGTATAATCAACTTGGTCTATTTCTCTGTTATTTTGATTTTTCATTTCTATGAGCAATTATTTTAAAGATTTATGATATGTTTTGCCAGATTAATTTCTAGGTATATGACTTTTTTTTGAAGGTTTTATTTACTTATTTGACAGTGAGAGAGAGAGAGAGAGAACACAAGTAGGGGGAGCAGATAGAGGGAGAAACAGGCTCCCTGCTTCAGGGAGCCTGATGTAGGACTTGATCTCAGGACCATGCGGTCATGACCCAGCTTGAAGGCAAACACTTAATGACTGAACCACCTAGGTGCTCTTAGGTATATGATTTTTAAAAATTCTATTGTAATAGGTTTTTTTTCATCTTCTCATTATTCATTGCTATAATATATAAATACAACTGATTTTATATATTGATCTTTCATCCTGAAACCTTACTAAATTCTTTATATTCTTTATATTCATAATCATGTTGTCTACTAATGTTGACAGTTCTGTTTCTTTTCAATATTTATGAAATTTTAAAATGCTTTTCTTTCTTTAATAAACTGGCTAGAACCTTTACTACATTGTTATATAAAGTGGTGAAAATGAACAGTCTTGCTTTATTCCAATCATAAGGATTTAATATTTCTTTATTTATATGATTATAGGAATATAATATTTTTCTTTAAATCAGTGAAGAGTGTTGACTTCTGTCAAATACTTTACTATAACTATGAAGTGATTATTTGATTTTTTTCTCTTTGATTCTATTCATTTTATTCATGTACTAAATTATACTATTGATTTTTGAATGTGAAGCCAACCTTGCATTCCTGTGAGGAGAACTCCACCTAGTTAAAATGCGTTATCTTTTTCATATAGTGCTAGACTCAATGTAACAATATCTTATTGAATTTTTTAAAGACTTTTAATGTATTCATTTGAAAGAGATAAAGAGTGCAAGAGCACAAGTAGGGGGAAGGGTCAGAGGGAGAGGGAGAAACAGGAACAGATGCTTGAGAGGAGAGCCCAACATGGAGTTTGATCCCAGGACCCTGGGATCATGACCTGAGCTGAAGGCAGACACTTAAACAACTGAGGCACTCAGACATCTCTATTATTTCTTCTTTAAATGTATGAATGATTTCAACATTGAAGCCATCATAGGCTTGAGATTTTCTTTTCTTTTTTTGCATATGTAAAAAAGTTTATGATGATATAAATATTCCTTCATTGATGTGGGTTACTTAATTTTAAAAATTCATCTTGGGTCAATTTTGATAGGTTGTATCGATGGTTGGAAGATAGGTTGTATTGATATGTTGGAAGAAATTATTCTGTTTCATACTAATTTTCAGGTTTATTGACAAAACATTGCTTATAACATTCTTTTGTTGCTTTATCTGTAAATTCCTTTCAATATTTTTATATTTTGGTACATTTTTCCCTTTTGCTTCCTGATATTGATAATTTTTGCTTTCTCTATTTTTTTTCCTTGATAAATCTTGGTGGAGGTTATCAGCTTTTAAAAACATTACCACACCCATACTTTACTTGGTTGATATTCTCTCTTATTAGTCCATTTCCTGCTCTATTGGTTTTCATTCTTACACTTATATTTTTTTTTCTTAGGTTAAGTTGCTCTTCATATTGTTTCAGGTTTTGGTAAAAAACGGTAGCTCAGTTTTAACTCTTGCCCTGCAAAAACTAAAATATTTCCTGATTCCTGTTTCATTTTCTTACCTCTGTTTTAGATTGAGACACTGTATTTTTCTCTTTCAGCTTCTTAATGATGCTAACCTACTGTGTTCTGGCATCCATTCTTTTTGATTAGAAGCCAACATTATTTTAATGGTTGTTTTTATCCTCTTTATAGCTTCCTCTTATGGAAACTGAGACCATTGATTTAACATAATTCTTCCTAAATGGATAAGTTCTTAGAAGCAAACTTCCAAGACTAAATCATAAAGTAATAAAAAATATGGACAGATAGATTATTAGTAAGAAAAATAAATCAGTAATCAAAAACGTCCCAGCAAACAAAGTCCAGGACCAGATGGCTTCACTGGTGAATCCTACCAAACATGTAAAGAATTAATACCAACAATTCTCAGACTCCTCCAAATAGAGAAGAGGAAGAAACACTTCCAAACTCATCATATGAGGCCAGCATTACCCTAACCCCAACACCAGACAAGGACACCACAAGAAAATTATAGACCTATGCTTCTGATGAACATATATGCAAAATTCCTGAACAAAATATTTGTAAAGTAAATTGAACAATACACTAAAAGGAACATACACCATGATCCAGTGAGATCTCTTCAGGCATGCAAGAACTGTTCAGTGTCTGCAAATCAATGTAATATACCACATGAACAAAATAAAGGATAAAAATTATATGATCATCTCAATAATGTGGAAAAAACCATTTGATATAATTCATTATCCATTTATGATAACAACACTCAATAAAATGGGTATAGAGGAAACACATCTCATCCTAATAAAGGCCATATTTAACAAAACCCATAGGTATTATATTCAATTATGGAAAGCTGAAAGTTTTCCCCCTAATATCAGTAACAAGAAAAGGATCCCCACTCTCATCACTTACATTAAACATAGTATTAGGAGTCCTAGCCACAGAAACTGGATAAGAAAAAGAAATAAAGTCATCCAAACTGGCAAGAAAGGAATATAATTATTTGCAGATGATACAATATTATTACTTAGAAAAACCCAAAGACTCCACACACAAAAAACCCCCATTCAAATAAACATAATAAACAAACAAACAAATAAGTTCAGCAAAGTTGCAGGATACAAATTAATTTACAAAACATCTGTTACATTTCTATGTAGTAATAATAAGCTACCAGAAAGGGAAATTAGGAAATAAATTAAGAAGGTAATACTATTTATAATCACATCAAAAGTATAAAATACCTAGGGATAATTTTAACCAAGGAGGTAAAATACTGATAAATTAAAAATGAACTGAAGAAAGACACTGAAGAAGACACAAATAAATGGAAAGATATCTTGTGCATATGGGTCAGAAGAAATAATATTGTTCAAATATACATACATACAGTTCAAAGCAATCTGATTCAATACAACGCCTATCAAAATTCAAATGGCATTTTTCACAGGATTAGAACAAATAATTCTAAAATTTATGAGGAACCACAAACCCCAAATAGCCAAGCTAGAGGGAAAAAGCTAGAGACTTGGGGGAAAAACTGAGGGACCTCACACTCCCTGATCGCAAATTATATTACAAAGCTATAGTAATCAAAACATTGTGATACTAGCATATAAACAAACACACAAATAAATGAACAAAATAGGGAGCCCAGAAATAAACCCATGCATATATAGCCAATTAATTCATGACAAAGGAGGCAAGAATATACAAGGAAGAAAGGACAGTCTCTTAATTAATGATGTTGAAAAGACTGGACAGCCACATGTAAAAGAATGAAAATGGGCCACCATCTTAACCATACACAAAAACTAACTCAAAATGAATTAAAGACTTGAATATACAACCTGAAATCATAAAACCCCTGGGTGGTGGGAAAACATAGATAGTAAGCTCCTTGACATCCATCTCATGATTATTTTTTTGGATCTGACACCAAAAGCAAAGGTAATAAAAACAAAAATTAGCAAGAGGGGTTATATCAAACTAAAAGCTTCTGCACAGCAAAAGAAACCATCAACAAAATGAAAAGGCAACCTACTGAAAGGGAGAAAATATCTACAAATTACGTATCTGATAAGGTATTAACATCCAAAAATATATAAAGAACTCATAAAACTCAATAGCAAAAGCACCAAATAATCCAATTAAAAATGGGAAGACTATCTGAATGATATTTTTCTAAAGAAGATCTATAGATGGCCAACAGGTACATAAAAATATGCTCAACATCACTAATCACCAGGGAAATGCAATCCAAAACCACTATTAGAATAGTTAGTAGCAAAAAGATAAATGACAAGTGTTGGCAAACATGTGGAGAAAAGGGAACCCTTGTGCACTCTTAGGAATATAAATTGGTGAAGCCTCTATGGAAAACAGTGTGGACTTTCCTCAACAAATTAAAAAGAGAACTACCATATGATTCTGCTTACTGCAACATTACTTACAATAGCTAAGATATGGAAACAACCTAAATTCCATGGATGGATGAATTGATGACAATGTATCATAGATACACACACATAAATATGCTCACAGTAGAATATTATTCAGTCATAAAGAAGAACGAACTCTTGTCATTTGTGATAACATAGTTGGATCTTGAAGACATTATGCTAAGTGAAATAATTTAGAGAAAGACAAATACAGTATGAGCTCACTTAGATGTAGAAGCTAAACAAAAACAAAAACAAAAAAACAAGAAGACACAAACAGGGAAGGTGAACCATCAGAGACTATGGACTCTGAAAAACAACCTGAGGGTTTTGAAGCGGGGGGGGGGGGGGGGGGTGGGAGGTTGGGGGAGCCCGGTGGTGGGTATTTTTTTTTTTTAAAGATTTTTATTTATTTATTTGATAGACAGAGAGAAATCACAAGTAGGCAGAGAGACAGGCAGAGAGAGAGGGGGAAGCAGGCTCCCCGCTGAGCAGAGAGCCCAATGTGGGGCTTGATCCCAGGACCCTGAGATCATGACCTGAGCCGAAGGCAGAGGCCTAAACCACTGAGCCACCCAGGCGCCCCCAGGTGGTGGGTATTAAGGAGGGCACATATTGCATGGAGCACTGGGTGTGGTGCAAAAAACAATGAATACTGTTACGCTGAAAAGAAATTTTAAAAAAAAGAAAAAAAAGAAGACAGAAGCAACCTTATAAATACACAGAACAGACTGGTGGTTGCCAGAGACAGGGGTTATTGGGAGAGAGAAGGGTACGGGGACTAACAGGTACCAACAATTAGTTATAAAATAAATAAGTCATGGGGATGTATTATGCAGATGGCAAGTACAGTTGATAATACTCTATTGCATATTTGAAAGTTGCTATAAGTATATATGTAAGTTTCTCATTACAAGAAAAAGATTGGTAGCTATATATGGCAATGGATATTAATGTTGTGGTAATCATTTTGCATAAAAACATGAAATCCTTATATTGTACACCTAAACATGATATAATGTTTGATGTGACATAATGTTTTATGTGATTTACACCTCATAAAAAATTGAAAAATAATTCTTTTTTAACACAGAGACAGACACGCTACAAAATTTTACTGTTTTATCAATTAAATATTTCCAATTTTCTTTTTAAAAGATTTTTCTTTATGTATTTGAGAGAGAGACAGACAGAGAGCACAAGCAGGGGGAGCAGCAGAGGTAGAGGGAGAAGTAGGTTCCCTGCTTAGCAGGGAGCCCGATGGGTATGTGTGGGGGACTTGATCCGAGGACCTGACCAGAAGGCAGATGTCTAACTGACTAAGCCACCCAGGCACTCCTAAATATTTTCTAATTTTCTTACTTTTTTTTTTTTGACTCAAGGTTATTTGAATATATTTTTGTTTTTGATTTTTATGTTAATATCATTGTTATCAGAACATTGATTGGTATGTTTTCAATACTTGAATATTGTTGAGAGCTTCTGGTCTGAAAACATCTCCCCCCCCCCCAATTTTTGGCACATATTTTGTGCTATTTTTAGACTTCTAGATTAAAGGTTGGTAAACTATGGCCCATGGCCAAATCTGGTCCTTGGTCTCTTTTGGTATGACTCATGAGCTAAGAATGATTCCAGTGCTTTTAAACATAAGAGGAAAAAAAGACTATTTGTTGTGTGTCAAGCATTGTTATAAGTATCTTATGGGCATGACCTTATTTATTCCTCATGATAAAGCTAAAAGATAGGTTTTATTTTTCACATTGGAAACATTGGAGGGAACACTGTTATAGTCTAGTGTTTGCTATTGGTTTCTGACCCTCTTTATCAAGTCCAGAAAATTTCTTCCTATTCTGAACGAATGATGAATTATTTTAAAATCCTTGGGACATCCATCTAGATGATTATATTAATATAGTAAATTAATTTACAAAGAGGTCTCTATGTATTTCTGGAACAAATTATATTAGAATTTCATGTTAGTTATAATTTTGCCTTTATACATTCGCATATTTTAGGCAGGTATATGGTATTTTTAAGCTGTCTACTTTTCATTAAATTACACTGACATCAATGAATAACTCTTTCTAATAAATTCATCATCTTTGCCTTAAACTTTGATAAACATTTTTTTTTACAATGCTTCATCAATCTCCAGATGATACACACATTTAACACATTAACTGTCTTATTCTTTTGGTTGCTGTGGCAAAATAACACAGACTGGTATTTGGGGGCTGGGAAGTCCAAGATCAAGGCGCCAGCATTGTTATATTTCAAGGAGGGTCCTCTTTGGGGTTGTAGATTTCTTTTTTTAAACTTTTTTTTTTTTTTTTTTTTTTAGGGATTGCAGATTTCTTGAATCCTTACATGGTGGAAGGGGCTACGGAGCTCTGTGAGATTTCATTTATAAGGGCACTAACCCCATTCACCAGACCTCTACCCTCTTGATGTAATCATCTGTCCTAACATTGTTACTTTTAGGGGTTAGCATTTTAACGTAGGAATTAAGGGAGGACACAAACACTCAGATCATGGCATTAACAAATTATTTAACAGGTTACCCTGTGACTTTAAAAAAAAATGCTCAGATTAAAATCTTGACTTGCAGGACACCTTGGTGGATCAGCTGTTAAGCATCTGCGTTTGGCTCAGGGCATGATCCCAGGGTCCTGGGATGGAACCCCTTATTGGGCTCCCTGCTCATCAGGAGCCCGCTTCTCTCTCTCCCACTCCCCTGCTTGTGTCCCCTCTCTCACTGTGTCTCTATCAAATAAAAAAATAAAATCTTAAAAAATAAAACCCTGAAAAAAACAAAAAAACTTTGACTTGCTGATTATTTCTGCATAGAATTAGGATAGATTTTTCCCCACTCATGTAGCTCCTGATGGGCACAGTATAAGAACAGGGCAGTTTCCACCACAATATATGTCCTTTGAGGCCAAGGACCATGTTCCTTGTGTTCTTTGAATCATCAGCTCCTGACATAGTGTATGGCAAGTGGTAAAAACTCACTAAGTATTTGTTGAATGGCTGCTGTTTCTGTGGCTGGGGAAAGGACAGATTCTACATCTCATTATTGACTAGATCTTACCCCGAGTGTTTCTGTACCCTTCTTTATAATCTTCCCTTTCAATAACAAGTAAACTTAGGAGAGAAGCAGAATTCTGGTTGTGAGAAATTGTCCATTGGTGAGAAAACGGCCATGCAAAATCATTTTCTGTTCTGAATGCAGTATTGGTGGTGCTTATTCCCATCTCTTCATGTTTTGATTAGAGTAAGAGATACAGAATGAACCATTAGACATGTCACCTGGTAGGCATCTTTGGGTGGCCTTTATTATTTAAGGCAGAATTTTTTCAATGTCAAGTCATAAAATGATAAGCTTATGGTTTTATTATTAGTTTTCTCTGGAATCTAGTCTCTTTATATATGACAAAAATCTGTTACTAGTATTTTTCTGAGCCAAAAAGTCTCTGCAGTCTATAAATTTAAATCTGATCTTGAATGTAATATATGCCTCCTGTAGACAGAAAAGATGTTCCTATTCACACTGGTACAGTTACTTTGGATTATGATTTTTAGTGTCATATTTTTTTAAATAAAATGTTTTAATTTTCTTTCATCTGAGCACTGCAAGCTTTATTTTTAGGACTGAAGATTTAATTCCAACAGGATATGTTTAGAACGCTCATGTACTGGCTTTTTGAAAACATTGAGTTTCATCTTATTATGAAAAGTGTAAACAGGTTATAGCTCAGAAACAGGTGCTAGAACACTCAGCTCTTTGAACTTCACAGGGATGCCTTCCAGCAGTGCAGGGCAGACTGTTCACATGTGATTTCAAAAAAAAACATCTTTCCATCTTTTTACCCCCTTTGTTTGTTAACTGGCAGTATGGAATGTAAACGCCATTCATATGTTAAATAAAAAAGCATCCCTGTCCTAATTTTATCAGCCTATTTCCACAGGAAACCACATATCACCCCAAGCAAAGGAAATTTTCAAAATAAAAATTTCACAAATAAAACATTAATTGTGATTTAGTACAAGATTTTTGTTTCCTGTTTTCTCTCTGTGTGTGTGTGTGTCTAGTGTTTACATTTAATAATGTTTACTGAGCATCTGCTATGTCCCATGTATTCTTGAAGGGCTAAGAGTACAATTGTGCATGAGATAGGCAAGATCCCATAATTTGTAGAACTTATATTCTGGAGAAGGGAGATGGGCAACCAATGAACCATCCAACCAACCAACCAACTGAACAGATCTTTCCAGTTAGTGATAACTGTCATGGAGAAAACAATACAACCGGGGCTAGAAAGTGAGCCAGGAATAGGAGCATGGGAGGATGTGGCGAAGGTGGAGTGAGGACAACATTTTTTTTATAGCCCTTGTTACTATGAAGCATTTAAAAGCAATTTACTGATATTACAACATTCCATGCACGAAAGAGGAACATGCATTTCTAAAAAGTACATGTAGTTTTACTACATAGACAAAGGAACAACATCATCATTCTTAATTAAGAATAATTCCTTAGTGACATCTAAGAGAAAATCTGTATTTAAATTTACTCCACTATTCCTCAATTGTCCTTCACAGTTGTTTTTATGAATATTATTGAATCCAGGGCCGTATGTTGAATCGCCTGTCACAATTTGGAAGTCTCATTGGACCGCAATTTCATGCCCAGGAATTTGACCTTTTGGGCACTGCCTCATATTTTCTTATAGTGTCATTAAACTTTATAATTCAATATCCTGTATTTACTATAACTTATAACCTGGCTGGTCCAACCATCACTGAAACTAAAAGCTGGCCACCAAATTGGGGAGAAGATAGTCTTGTTCCTTTATTACTCAATAAAATTTCTCTTTGCAACCAAGAAATAACTTGTGTGGTACACTTTGACACCATACAGACACATATTTCTCAATCAACAATTTGTGCAATGGTTTTAAAATTAATTCATAATCCTTGTCTGAATACATACTTTTATTGGACATTGCAAAATGTTGATTTTTTCCTAATTTTATCCTTCCTTTCATGATTATTTTTAAAAATATTTTATTTATTTATTAAAGAGAGGGAGAGAGAGCGTGAGTGAGGGGAGAGAAAGAGAGAGAGAGAGAGAGAGAATCTCAAGCAGACTCCAGGCTGAGCACAGAGCCTAATATGGGGCTCAATCCCATGACCCAGAGATCATGACCTGGGCCAAAATCAAGAGTTGGATGCTTAACTGACTGAGCCATCCAGGTGCCCCTCCCTTCATGATTATTAACTGAGTCTTATGTAAAATAGAGCTTTCCTTCATTAACTGGGGTCATATGGCTACTCTGAAATACAGCGTCAGTGGGAAAGTTAGAGATATCAGCATTTTATTTTCCCTTTGATTTCCACTTTTCAAAGAAAAATTTATTTAATAGCAATGCAAAAGAAAACAATTAGTTTTTTTCCTTCCCCCTTTTTGGCTATTACTATGGATTCGTTAATTTTTATTGCCTCAGTATTTTATGAGCATTCAACAATCATATTATCTTCTTCTTTTCAATGCTCAAAACCGGCATAATTTTGACCAAAGATTAAAGTTAGCTCTGGAGTCCTTTTAATATAATTCCACTGTGGCATTGGCTGGGAAAGATTTTCATGAAGAAGACACAGAAAACATACACCTAAAATTAAAAAAAAAAATGAAGATAAAATGGATTTCATTAAAAAAATTGTTCATGAAGGAAAAACATCCTTTTATGATAAGAACCTTTAATACACTGAGTAGAGAAGGAACATACATCAATATAATAAAGGCCATATCTAATGAACCTACAGCTAACATTATACTCAAAGGGGAGAATTGGAAGCCTTTTCCCTAAGATCAAGAACAAGACAAGGATGCCTATTCTTACTAATCTTGTTCAATATAGTACTGGAAGTCCTAGCCAGAGAAATTAGTCAAGACAAAGAAATAAAATGTATCAAAATCAGAGAGGAAAAAGTAAAATGTCACTATTTGTAGATACACAGTTTTATATATAGAAAATCCCTGACTAAACCAAAAACCTGTTGGAACTAGTAAGTGATTTCAATAATGTTAGATATAAAATGAATACACAGAAATCAATTGCATTTCTATAAACTAATAATGAAATCAATAAGGAAAGAAGTAAAACTATTTTATTCACAATAGCATAAAAAACAACAAAATACCTAGGAATAAATTTAATCAAAGAAGTAAAGATCTGTACAACAAAAAAATTCAAGATTTTGTTGAAATAAAAAGAACACATACATGATAAATGTGTGTATATAGATGAATTATATGTGTGTACATATATATATTGCATATTATATATATACACACTAACATCTTACTATAAAGTAAGATAAAGTGACAGCCAAAAGTGGGTGTTTATCACTGTGATAGTATTTTTTTTACCTGTGTGTATGTGATTATATATATATACATACATTCATCCATTAGAAATAAAATAAGGCTATTTTCCTATTGGGACAATACAGGTGAACCCTGTGGCTATTACATCCGGTGAGATAAGCCAGACAAAGACAAGTACTGTATGATATCACTTATAAATGGAATCTAAAAAAGCCAAACTATAAAGATAGAATATAAGATGGTGGTTACTAGGGGATGGGAGTTGGAGAAGATAGAACAGATATTCAAGTACAAATTTGCAATGAATAGTAAATAAGTCCTAGGGATCCAATACAATGTATACTGCATATAGACAACAATATTGTGTTATAATTATCAAACCTGCTAAAAGACTGGAATTAAATTATTACAACCACTAAAAAGAAAGGATGATTATGTAATGAGATAGAGGACCTAATTATTGCTACAATGGCAATCATGTTACGGTGTATAAGGTATCAAATTAACAAACTGTATACTCTGTACACAATGTTATATGTCAATATATTTCAGTAAAAGTATTTTATTTATTTTTTTTAAAGATTTTATTTATTTATCAGAGAGAGAGAGAAGGGGAGAGAGCGAGCACAGGCAGACAGAATGGCAGGCAGAGGCAGAGGGAGAAGCAGGCTCCCCGCCAAGCAAGGAGCCCGATGTGGGACTCGATCCCAGGACGCTGGGATCATGACCTGAGCCGAAGGCAGCTGCCTAACCAACTGAGCCACCCAGGCGTCCCTCTGTAAAAGTATTTTAAAAAGAGAGGGGCACCTGGGTGGCTCAGTCATGAGCCTCTGCCTTCAGCTCAGGTCATGATCTCAGGGTCCCAGGATGGAGCCCTGTATCGGGCTCCCTGCTAAGCAGGGAGCTTGCTTCTACCTCTCACTCTGCTTGTATCTCTTTCATTGTGCCTCTGCCAACTAAATAAAAAAAATGCAGACAGCAAATATTTTAGGGTTTTTTTATAAAAATTCTAAAAAAGAGTATAAAATCCTGCTCTACGCAGGACTTCATTAACAAAATGTAAACACATTTATTAAATGGACATAGAGTCAGTAAACTACTTTGGCAGGCGAATACCAGCCTACCACCTATTTTTTATAAATAGAATTTTACTGGAACACAGAAGACACACAAATTCACCATTTAAGAGTGTCTTCAGCTGCTTTCCTAGTCCAGTACCAGAGCTGAGTAAGTCTTGACATGGATTTTATTTTCCCCAAACCCTAAAATATTTGCTGTCTGCATTTTTGCAGAAAAAAATTGCTGACTGACCCCCTCATGGGGCCATAATTTAAAAGTTCAAGTAATAGATCTTTTTTGTTTGATGCTGTTTCATGGGTTCATTTTATTTTTTTTCCAGCCAAACTATCAGCTCTTGCTTAAGAGGAGGAATGGTGTCTTATATTTTATCTGTGTCTGTATATGTATGTATGCATGTACGTGTGTGTGCGTGTGTATGTATATATATATATGTATGTATACATACATACATACACATATATATATACACATATATATGTATATAAAGGATAAGCACATAGCTGAGAATAGAGCAGGTATTCTGTAAATACTTGTTTGGTTCATCTACTGGAAGTGTACTTATACAGGTTTTGTTTCTTTTAAACGAAGAATATCTGTTAATCCAAAGGGATAAATTGTTTACATACATGTGTATATTCAGTGCCCTGGACTAATATGTGAATGCTCTGGAATTATGTATTGTGAGTGAGAGAAATAGAGAAATAGATTTTCTGCATCCTTCATTTTACATTACGGAGATGACCCTACATTTCCACCTATTCCACAAGTTTGTCTTTCAGGAGATACTAATTTCTTTTACTAACTCATTGAAATAACTCAGTGTTAGTTATAACACAACTAGGTAATATGCGATGACTTCAGTCTCCTGTGAAATTTCTGTGCTAGAAAAACCTCTAATTTTGTAGGAGGAAACATTAAGATCAATGTCTGTGGTTTTCAGGGGCTTTTGCTCAGGCTGACAAAAAAATGCATAGTGGAAAGCACAATAAAAATTAGTGCTCAATAAAATTGAAGAAGACTGTCACTGGGCATAAACAGAGAGAAATTACTGAAAGGATGGCAGCTATGATCCACTCGAAACAATCTATTTTACCTTCTTTATGTGTAGAGTGGTCGCTGGATTTATATAATTAATTTTACTAAAATTCAATGTAATGAAAGGCTGTGCCTCTTTGCAATGGGAATGTCAGGAGAGCTTGGTTTTAACTGTACAGGCTCTCCTATATCTAGTGGCTTATATTTCTTGTCATCTTGCTTGGCTAAATTAGCAGCCAATCATCCATGGATGGACATTTATATTTTTTTTCCACTTCTTGGCTATTTATGAAGGTGCTGCAATGAACATATGACATAGAAGTACTAATAACTCTTTAAGATCCTGAATTTAATTCTTTTGGATAGTCAGAAGTGGGAATGCTGAGTCACTCAGTAGTTCAATTTTTAACTCGTTTGAGGAATTGACATACTGTTCTTCAAGTGGCTTACATCATTTTGTATTACTACCAACAGCATACAAGGGTTCCAATTTCCTCACTTCCTCACCAGTACTTATCTTTTGCCCTTTTGATGATACTGTATTGTATACTTAAAATTTGTTAAGAGGGTAGAACCCATGTTAAGTGTTCTTATCACTACAAAGTAAGATAAAGTGACAGCCAAAAGTGGGTGTTTATCACTGTGATAGGATTTGTTTTACCTGTGTATTACAATTAATGTCTAGCTCTGTTCAAATCAGTGTAGCTTCAGTTTTTGAAATAGTAAAATCTGTGTGGCACTAAGATCTATTGAATGAATACAATTTCTGCAAATTATTTCTTGTGCTATTGTTCATAAATAATGGAGCATTGTGAAATGAATACTTAAAGAAATATAGACCTATTAAAATAATGCACCGTGTGCCCAAGTTTATGCAGTTAGGATTTACTATAACCATAAATTATTTCACACTTGACGGCAGCATTCTATAAATTCAATGTGTGGATAATTGGCAAGCAGCCCACTAACAAAACAAAACGGAAGCACTAAGTTGTTTCATCTACTTCCCTTAAGTTAGAATTATAAAGCACTTTTTGGCATTTTAAAGACTTTTGTACACATTCCAATATATTGATAAGTCTGAAAATTTCTGTAAAATTAAGCCTGAGTGCTGCACATATCTGCATGCACTCACATATATGTATGTGCATATATGTATATATGTGTGTTTACATACATATATATGCATATGATGTAAAAAGTTCTTAGATTACAAAGAGGCTTTATTTTCCTTTTTAAAAAATGTTGGTTTATAAGTCTTAAACCTTAGAAACCCAAAATGGATCAAGGTTTTTGTGCCCTGGGACCACAGCTCCTGGGTTAGTTCCATTTTGATGAAATCTGTCATTGATAAAAGAGAGTTCAAGCTTCTCTAAACCAATTAAAATGTTTTTGCCTCAGGAGGTAAATAAAAGCACATGATAGAACTAAAGCAGAGTGGAGAGTGGTAATCAGTATAGTAGTTCAGTATTGAACAATATTGAACACCATAACAATAACACCTAATAAATCATTCTGAAAGGTACATTGGATATATTTTTTTCAAGGACAAGTAAAGTATACTCATGAGGATTAAAAGAAAGCCAGTGCTATTTTTATGGTCTATTTTAGAAAGTATTGACTGTTTTTTCTAAAGTAAACTTTAAATTCCTTTAATATGTGAAATATCCCTCAAAATATTTGAAATCTTTCGTATTATGTTTAGATACATTATGAATTGAGATGTAAATCAATTAGGAGACTTATGTAAATCTATTTAGAAACCCTATTTAAATAATTCAAAAACCTTTATGTTAAAAAATTGTACTATGTTTTATCACAAAAGACTTTTCAGTGTTTAATGAAGAGCATAGGTATTATTAATTTCTTTTAAGAATATGGTTTTCATTTAGTTTGAGAAACGAACTATTAATTGATTTTTATAATAAAATTAACACTAATGCTTTGCTTCTGCCTTTTCTTACTTTTTTTTTTTTTGTAAGTTTTCTTGACTGTTTCCTTTGCTGTGCAGAAGCTTTTGATTTTGATGAAGTCCCAAAAGTTTATTTTCGCTTTTGTTTCCTTTGCCTTTGGAGACATATCTTGAAAGAAGTTGCTGTGGCTGATATCAAAGAGATTATTGCCTATGTTCTCCTCTAGGATTCTGATGGATTCCTGTCTCACGTTGAGGTCTTTTATCCATTTTGAGTTTATCTTCGTGTACGGTGTAAGAGAATGGTCAGTTTCATTCTTCTACTTATAGCTGTCCAGTTTTCCTATCACCATTTATTGAAGAGACTGTCTTTTTTCCACTGTATATTTTTTCCTGTTTTGTCGAAGATTAATTGACCATAGAGTTGAGGGTCCATATCTGGGCTCTCTACTCTGTAAGAATTTCCCAATTACCTATGGCTTAATAATTATAATGCCACAATTAGAAGATAATGACGTTGAGTGAGAGTATGAACACAGTGGTTTTTAAGAAGCATGTTTGTTTTGTCCGTCCATTCATCCATCCATCCATCCAACCCTCCATCCATTCGCTGCTCTTTCCCTTTACTCATCCTTCCATCTGTCTACTCTTCCATCTATCCATCCAATATTTTTGAGCCCTTGTTATGTCAGCATTTATATTTTTCTGGCAAATGACACAAACAGAAATTGAAGTCCACAGCACTTGCAAGGAAAGAAAACACATGGACAAATGTTCGTTAATTTATTTCATGTTTGTGGGAAACACCTATTTGAAAGCAATTCTCTTCTTAACCAGCTACTAAGATACTTAGCATTGTCCTTTAAAAAAAAACAAGAACTGGTTAAAACCTTAGCGGCAGTTTTCCCAGCAGATTTTTATAAATATTTTGATTTGAATGATTTGATACAGAACTGGCTTTGTAACTTGGTTTAGTCATGTAATTTCACTTGCATTTCTATTTCAGTAAATTGTGTATGTATGCTCAGATAATTGCCCATTTTTCTGTTTAGATGAACTGTTTCTTTTCACTGATTCTTAAGAGTGTACTGTATATTAAAGAAACTAACCCTTTATCATCTATATTGCAAATAGGTAAACTTCATTTATCATAGTTTAATTTTTTATGTGATCAAATTTATTAAAATTTATAAATTCATCTTTTATTGTTATTTTTGGTATTACGTTTAGAAAATATTTTCCCGTAATATACAAATACCATGTATTTATTATTCTAATAAATACTATATCAACTTTTACACTTAACTCTTTGATTGCCTGGAAATAATGCCAGTTTATATGCCAGGTGGGGGCACTCTTTATTTTTTTATAATTTGTTCATCCAGTTGTCCTAAAATGTGGGAAACAATTAGATTTATAGAAAAAAAGCAAAATAGTAGAAAGTTTCCATATACCCCACATTAAGTTTTCCCCATAATTTGCATAGGTGGTATACTTCTTACAACTAGTGAACCAATATGGATGATTATTACACATTATTATATATGATTACATAACTCTTAAAGAAATTATCTTACTAATTTCAGTTTATAAAAATTGTTTTTAAAAGTAGGAATGAATTTTTATCTCTTACTTTTCAGCATCTGTTAGATTGATCTTATTATCCTTCTCCACTTGTTGAATTATATTAGATTTCACAATATAAAAATTTCTTTGCATTATGAGACTACTCCTGCCTGACCATAGGGTGTGTGCATGTGCGTGTGTATGTGTGCACACATACATTTCTTCATTTAATTTATTAACATTTTACTTAAGTTTTTGTATGTTTATTTACAGGTGATATGTTTATTTATTGTTTATTTTTTCTTTTCCAGCAAGATATCTTAGTTTGGGTTGCTAAAACATAGTACCACAGACTGGCTTACAAACAACAGAAATTTATTTCTTACAATTATAGACGCTGAGAAGTCTAAGACCAAATCACTTGCAGATTGTGTGTCTGATGGGGACCTGGTTATTGATTCATAGAAATCCACCATCAGAAGTTTTATGAAGACAGCAGAGTAGGATGGTCCAAAGCTCACCTCATTCCATGGACAGACCAAGAAAAGAGCTATATTTATGCAACTAAGTGTGACAATGACCTGATGAATGGCAAAACAGAATTTCCACAACTAATCATAGAGTGAAGGTCACACAAAGTAAGGGTAGGAATGGTAGAGACACAGTTGGGAACTAAACTCCCTGTGCACCTAACCATAAACCAGAGGGATGTCATAGGCACATAGCTAGCTTCTCTAGCTAGAGACATCACACCAGATATCCCTAACAATTGGGCCTCATACTGCAAGGACAAGTTTCCATAACATCTGGCTTTAAAAAACAGTGAGGCTTAATCCTGGAAGCTTTAAAAATCATCAGAGCTTAACTCTGAAAGGTGATAGGAAACGGAGTCCCTGACCTTAGAGATCCAACAAACTAAGGAACTCAGCTGGGGTGCAGCACGGAAGGTACAGTTTGAAAAGCATCTGCGGTGTATGTGAAGGTTTACATGTTGACAAATCTTAGAACTTTTGCCAGAAGTGCAAGGATCTGTAGGACATTTCTCTGAGAACTAAAGTGTTGATTGACACAATTTCTCTTCCTCTTCCTCAGCATAGATAGCCAGAAGTTTGAGAGAACCAGTGCTAACATTTTTCATCTATCTTGCTAGCATTGTGTGCCCTGCCCCATCCAACCCACCCAATCTGGCAGACATCAATCCTAAGTGGCTCCTGCCCTGTCACACCCAGGAGCAGGGTGCATCCTGTTCACAAAGGGGACAGTGCTGGAATGCTTGGATCTGGTGACAGGGGAGACTGCTCTTAGAACACCACAAGACCTCTGCTACGTAAGGCCACCACATTTAAGACAAGAAGACGTAGAAGACCTACCTACACATACAAATAAATACAGAGAGTTAGACAAAATGAGAAGACAGAGCCATGTGTCCCAAATGAGAGAACAAGGTAGGATTACAGTAGAAAAATCTAAATGAAATGCAGATAAGCAATATGCTTGATTAAACATTTAAAGTAATGGTCATAAAGATACTTACTAGATTTGACTAAAATGTGAATGAACTTAGAACTTCAACAAAGAGATAGAAAACATAAATTAAAGAGCTACTCAGAGCTGAAAAACTCAAGAACTGATTTCAGTTATTGAGGGAATCAATACGAGATTAGAGGATGCAGAGGAACAAATGAGGAATCTGGAAGACGGGAGGTGGGGGACAAGCTGAAAAGCAAAATAAATAAATAAATAAACCAAACTAAAAACTGAGAATAGATTAAGGGAAATCTGTGATATTATCAAGCATAAAAACATTCACATTATAGGAATTCCAGAATAAGAGAGAGAATGGGACAGAAAACTTATTTGAAAAAATGATAGCTGAAAACATCCATTGCTGGGGAACGAGAGAGGCATCGAGGTCCAGGAAGCACAGAAAGTCCCAAACAAGGTGAACCAAGGAGATCCATGTCATGACTTATAATGATAATAATTGACATATGACAATAATGATTACAATGTCAAAAACTAAAGATAAAGAGGGAATTTTGAAAGCAGCAAGAGGGAAGCAAGGGAAAAAAGTTATCAGCTGAAAATTTGTGGGCCAGAAGGGCATGACACAATATATCCAAGGATCTGAAAGGAAAAAACCTAATATCAAGAACACCTACTTGGCAAGTTTATCATTCCATATTGAGAAAGAAATAACGAGTTTCCCAGACAAATAAGAGTTATGGAGCTTATCAACACAAACACAGACTAATAAGAAATATCAAAGGTAATTCTTTGGAAAGAAAAGACCAGAACTAGAAGAAAATTATGAAAGGAAAAAATTTCATAGGTAAGAGCAAACATAAAGTAAAGGTAGTAGATGAAACACTTATAAAGCTAGCATGGAGGTTAAAATTCAAAAATGCTAAAGTTAATCATATGTACAAGAATTAACCAAGGGATACACAAAATAAATGCAAAATATGACATTATATACATAAAATGTAGAGGGAGAGTAAAAACTTAGTGCTTTTAGAATGTGTTCATATTTAAGTGACCATCAACTTAATACAGACTGCTATACACATAAGATGCTATATATGAACACCACAGTAACCACAAATAAAAAGCTTAAACTAGATACATGAAAAAATAAAAAGTGAGGAATCTAAGCATAAACACTAAAGAAAGCCATTAAAGCACAGGGGAGAGAGTAAGAGCAGAAGAAAGGAACAGAGAATTATATAAACAACCAGACAACAAACCAAATGCAAATAAGTACACACTTAATTACTTTAAAGGTAAATGAACTAAATGGCTCAATAAAAAGACATAGGGAAAGGAGAAGCGAATTGGGGGAAATTGGAGTGGGGAGACAAACCATGAGAGACTGTGGACTCTGAGAAATAAACTGAGGGTTTTGGAGGGGAGAGGGTGGGAGGTTGGCTGAGCCTGGTGGTAGGTATTATAGAGGGCAGGTAATGCATGGAGCACTGGGTGTGGTGCATAAACAATGAATTCTGGAACGCTGAAAATAAATAAAATAAAATGAAAAAAAAAAGATATAGAGTGACATAGTGAATAAAACTCCAAAAACTTACCTATATGCTACCTACAAGACACTTACTTCAGACACAAAGACACAGACACACTGAAAGTGAAGGGATGCAAAAACTGTACCCTGCGAGTGGAAATGAAACAAAAATTAAAAAAAAAAAAAGTAAGGGTAGCAATCCTTATATCAGACAAAATAGACTTTAAAACAAAGACTGTAGTAAGAGACAATGAATAACATTATATAATGATAAGCACACCCAACAAGGAGAACCTGGGGTTGCAAAGACCATATTAATAAACATAAAGAGAGAAATTGACAGCAATACAAGAATAGGAGAATTTAATACTCCACAACTATCAATAGACAGATCATTCAGAAAATAGATAATCAACAAGGAAACAGTGGCTTTGAATTATACATTAGACAAGAGGTCACCTAACAGATATATACAGAAACATCCACCCCAAAAGAGCAGAAAACATATTCTTTTCAAGTGTACATGGGACGTTCTCCAGAATAGGTCACACATTAGGCTAAAAAACAAGTCTTAGTAAATTTAAGAAGATCAAAACCAAATCAATTATCTTTTTTAATGCTGTGAAATTAGAAATCAATTATCAAAAAACAAACTAAAAAAAAAATAAAACCCAAAACACAAGGAGTCTAAACAACAGGCTAAAAATCAACCAATTGGTCAAGAAGATATCAAAGAGGAAATTTAAAAATACATGGCAACAAATGAAAATGAAAAAAAATTGGTCCAAAATCTTTGGGGCACAGCAAAAGTAGTTCTAAGAGGGAGGTTTTTAGCAATGCAGAACTACCTCAAGGAGCAAGAAATATCTGGAATAAACAACCTAACCTCAAATCTAAGGGATCTTTATAAAGAAGAACAAAGCTTTGGGCTTTGTTCTTCTTTATAAAGAGAAAATAATAAAAAAATAATAATATAAAGAGAAAATATAAAGAAAATATAATATAAAGAGAAAATAATAATATAAAGAGGAAATAATAAAAATTTCCACAGAAAAAAATGAAATAGAAATTAAAAAAAGCAATAGGAAGAAGAATGAAACCAAGAGCTGGTTCTTTGAAAAGATAAACAAAATTGATAAACCTTTAACAAGACTTATCAAGAAAAAAAAAAGACTCAAATAAATCAAATCAGAAATAAAGGAGAAATAACAACCTACACCATAGAATACAAAGACTTATTAGATTATTATGAAATATTATGTGCCGACAAATTGACAAACTAGAAGAAATGGATAAATTTCTAGAAACATACTTTTCCTGCAATGAATTAGGAAGACACAGGCAATTTGAACTGATAACCAGCAAAGAAACTGAATCAATAATAAAAATTCTCCCAAAAAACAACAGTCTATGATGAAATGGCTTCACGGGCAAATTTAAAGAAGAGTTAATACCTAGTATTCTCAAACTATTCCAAAAAATAGAAGAGAAAGAAAAATCTCCAAATACATTCTATGAGACCAGCATTACTCTGACACTAAAACCAGACAAAACCACTACCAAAAAAAAAAAAAGAAAAAAGAAAAGAAAAAAAGAATTACAGGCCAATACCTCTAATGAACATAGATGCAAAAGTCCTCAACAAAATTTTAGTAAACCAAATTCAATAATATATTTAAAAAATTGTCACCACAATCAAATAGAATTTATTCCAAGAGAGTTGGTTCAGTATTGCAAATCAAACAACGTTATACATCACATTAACAAGAGGAAGGATAAAAACCTTATGATCATCTCAATAGAAACAGAAAAGCCTTTGACAAAATGCAACATTCATTCATAATAAAAGGTCTTAACAAAGTAGGCTTAAAGGGAACATACTGTAACAAAATAAAGGTCATATATGAAAAACCCACAGCTAACATTATACCCAATGGCAAATCTTTCTCTCCTTAAGATCAGGAACAAGACAAGAGTGTCTACTCTCATCACTTTAATTCAATATAGATAGACTGGAAGTCCTAGCCACAATAATCAGACAACAAAAAGAAATAAAAGGCATTCAAATTGGTAATAAAGAAGTAAAACTGTCACTATTTGCAGATGGCACAATATTATATATTGGAAACATTAAAGACTCCACAAAAAATTTAGAGCTGATAAATGAGTTCAGTAAAGTTGCAGAATACAAAATTAAGATACAGAAATAAGTTGCATTCTCATACAGTAATAATGAAATAGGAGAAAGATAAATTAAAAGAAAACAATCCCATTTATAACCACATCAAAATATTTTAGAATATATTTAACCAAGGATGTGAAAGACCTATACTCTGAAAACTAGAAGACATTGATGAAAGAAATTGAAGATAACAAAAATAAATGGAAAGATATAATGTATTTATGGACTGGAAGAATTAATATTATTAAAATGCATATACTACCCAAAGCAGTTTACAGATTCAATGTAATCTCTACCAAAATACCAAAGGTACCACTCTGGAAAACAGTATAGAAGTTCCTCAAAAAGTTAAAAATATAACTACCCTACGATTGAGTAATTGCACTACTAGGTATTTACTCAAAGAATGCAAAGATACTAATTCAAAGTGATACATGCACCCCTATGTTTATAGCAGCATTATCTACAATAGGCAAGGCATGGAAATAGCCCAAGTGTCTGTTAACTGATGAATGGATAAAGGAGATGTGATATATATGAATCATGTATCTGTATATAATAGAACATTACTCAGCCACAAAAAATGAAATCTTGCCATTTGCAGTGATGTGGATGGAGCCAGAGTATTATGCTAAGCAAGATAAGTCAGAGAAAGACAAATACTGTAGGATTTTGCTCACATGTGGAATTTAAGAAACAAAACAACTGAGCATGGGGGAAAAAAAGAGAGAAAGAGGCTAACTTAGAAACAGACTCTTACTTATAGAGAACAAACTGATGATTACCAGAGGGGAGGTGGGTGAGTTAAATAGGGATGGGATTAAGGAATGCACTTGTGATGAGCATCAAGTGTTGTATGTAAGTACTGAATCACGAAATGCTACACCTGAAACTAACATTACAGTGTATGTTAACAAACTGGAATTTAAGTAAAAACTTAAGAAAATATATAGCATTCTTTTCAAAACTCGAACAAATAATCCAAAATTTGTATGGAACCACAAAACACCTCAAAGAGCCAAAGCAATCTTGAGAAGGAAGAACAAAACAGGAGGTATTGTAACCCCAGATTTCAAGATACACTACAAAAATGTAGTAATCAAAACAGTATGGTACTTGTACCAGAATAGACACATACATCAAAAGAATGGATTTGAGAGCCCTGAAATAAAACCATACCTATATAGTAAATTAATCTTTGACAAAGAAGGCGAGAACATACAATGGGGAAAGATAGTCTTTTCAATAAATGGTTTTGGGAAAACTGGGCAGCTAGATATAAAAGAATGAAGCGGGACCACTTTCTTACACCATATATAAACGTGAGCTCAAATCGTTTATGTAAGACCTGAAGCCATAAAAATTCCTAAAAGAAAACATAAGCAGTAATCTCTCAGACATTGGCCTTAACAACATATTTATGGATATAACTTTTCAGGCAAGGGAAGTGAAAGCAAAATTAAAGTATTAGGACTACCCCAAAATAAAGTTTTCGCATTGCAAAAGAAACCATTAACAAGACAAATAGTCAAGCTGATGAAAGGGAGAAAATATTTGCAAATGATATATCTGACAAGGGGTTAATATCCAAAATATATAAAGAACTTATACAACTCAAAATTAAAAAAAAAATCTGATTAAAAATTTGGCAGAGGGGGAGTGCCTGGGTGGCTCAGTGGTTAAGCCTCTGCCTTTGGCTCATGTTGTGATCTTAGAGTCCTGGGATAGAGCCCCACATCAGACTCTCTGCTTAGCAGGGAGCCAGCTTCCCCCTCTCTCTTTGCCTACTTGTGATATCTCTCTCTCTGTCAAATAAATAAATAAAATCTAAAAAAAAAATTGGCAGAGGACCTAAACAGGTGCTTTTCTTTTTCTTTTTTTTTTTTTAAGATTTTATTTATTTATTTGACAGAGAGAGATCACAAGTAGGCAGAGAGGCAGGCAGAGAGAGAGAGGAGGAAGCAGGCTCCCTGCTGAGCAGAGAGCCTGATGCGGGACTCGATCCCAGGACCCTGAGATCATGACCTGAGCCGAAGGCAGCGGCTTAACCCACTGAGCCACCCAGGCACCCCAACAGGTGCTTTTCTGAAGAAGTTATAGAGATGGCCAATGGACTCATGAGTAGATGTTCAATATCACTCACCACAAGAGATATGCAAATCAAAACCATGAGAAGATATCACAACTATCAGTATGGCTAAAATCAAAAAGAGAAGAAATAACAAATACTAACAAGGAGGTGGAGAGAAATTAACCCTTGTGCACTGTTTATGGGAATTTGAATTGGTGCAGCACCTGCAGAAAACAGTAGGAAGTTTCCTTAAAAAATTAAAAATAGAAATACCATAAGATCCTGTGATTCCACTACTGGGTATATACCTAAGGAAAAATGACAGTGCCAATTCAAAAAGATATATGTATCCCTTTATTTACTGCAACATTATTTACAATAGCCAAGATAGGGAAGCAACCCAAGTGTCCACTGATGGATGAGTGGATAAAGATATGGGGTACACACACACACACACACACACACACACGGAATGAATATTAGTCATAAGAGAGAGTGAAGTCTCTTCTGTTGCAACAACATGGATGGAGCTAGAGAGTACTATGCTAAGTGAAACAAGTCAGACGGAGGAAGACAAATACCATATGATTTTACTTATATGTGGAATAAAATAACCTAAACAAATGAACAAACAAACAAAAACCCAAACAGACTCTTAAACACAGAGAACTCATTATTGCAGAGGAGAGGTGGATCACTGTATGCGTCTTATATATAAAGGAGATTTAGAGGTACAAACTTCCAGTTATAAAATTAATAAGTCACAGAGATTAAAAGTACTGCATAGGAAATACAATGAATAATACTGTGATAACATTGTCTGTTGAACACTGAGTGATGTTTAGAACTGTTGAATCACTACGATGTATACCTGAAGTTAATGTAAGATTGTACATCAATTATATATCAATTTAAGAAAACAATCAGAAAAGACATATGGAAGTAATAGCTGTATTTCTACATTTGACTTGCACAATATCTCGTACACCATAATTATTTAATAAAAATTTCTTTGCTTGTTTTCCTATTAAATTTTTTAATTCCAGTTGAGTTAACATACAGTGATACAATAGTTGCAAGTGTACAATATAGTAATTCAACAACTCTAGACATCTTTACTCAGGGTTCATCATTCTAAGTGTGCTCTTAATCCCCTTTGCCTATTTTACCCATCCCCCACCCACCTTCCCTGTGAAATGGTTGAAGTGAGTACTCTTAGTTAAAGTTACTTTTTTTTAAGCAAGAACATTTTTTTACTTGAAGCATGCTTCAGAATACATGGTTCTAAAAGATGTATATAAATTATTTCAAACAAGAAAAACAAAATGTACATTTTCTTCAAATATACACAGAATACCCTGGTTAAATCACCTAAAAAAAGAGACATAGACAATATTACAAATTTAAGAAGACTGAAATCACACCAAGTACATTTTCTAACCATGGTGGTACAAAATGAAAGATCAATAATAAAACAAAGCTGGAAAATCCATAATGTAAATATTAAATACTTAATACTAAATATTAAACTACAGATTATTGCACAAGCAATGGGCCAAATAAGAAATCAAATGGCAAATCAAAACATGTCTCAAAATAAAAGAAGAAAACACAATATTCCAAAATCTATCAGAGGCAGCAAAGGCAGATGTTAGAGTGAAATTTACCCTATAATTGCTTTATTAAGAAAAAAAGTTCAAATAAGCAACATTATACCACAAGAAACTAGAAAAAGAAGAAAGCTGAAATTAGGAGAGGAAGGAAAAATCAGAAATAAATAAAATGGAGGCCAGAATTAACAATAGCATAACAGTGAAAGTAAGGACTATTTTTTCTAAAAAAAAAAAAAATAAAAAAATTGGCAATGCTTTAATTATATTAACTAAGAAAAAAAGAGAGAAGACTCAAAAACCAAAGTAAGAAATGGAAGGGAAAATAGTACAACAGATGACCACAGAAATACAAATTGCTGTAAAAAATTATATACTAACAAATCAGGTAACTTGGAAAAACCAGATAATTTCTAAAAATGGACAAGTTATCAAGATTGAATCCTGAATCCTGGATCCAAGAAGTAGGAAATCTGCTTAGACCAATAATAAGAATGAAGGTTGAACTAGAAATAAAAAATCTCCCAGCATGGAAAACTCCAAGACTACATGGTTTCATTGGTGAATTCTACCAAACATTAAAAAAAAATTAATTGACAATCTTTATCAAAATATTACAAATAATGTAATATAGAGAAGGCTATTCTGTGAGTCCAGTACTACTGTGATACCAAAGCAGGATAAAAACAATACAAGAACAAAAAAGCTTACTTTGTCCAATGTAAGTATTGCTGCTTGGACTTCCTTTTGACATCCATTTGTGAGGGGGATGTCTCAGAAAGTATCCTTCTATAACCTTGCTGAATGTAGTATTCTTGCTTCTATAACCTTGCTGAATATAGTATTCTTGGCTGAGATTTTTCTCATTCAGCACACTGAATGTATCATGCCACTGCCTTCTGGCTTGTGAAGTTCCTATTGCAAAATCTGCTAGCCTTATAGGTTTTCCCTCATAAGTTCCTTCTGTCTTGCTGCTTTTAAGTTTTTTTTCTTTATCACTATATATGCAAATTTAATTACACTATACTTAGTGTTGGCCTAATTTTGTTGATTTTGATGTGAGTTTTCTATACCTTCTGGATCTGAATGTCTGTTTCCTTCCTCATATTAGGGAAGTTTTCTGCTATTACTTGAAATAAATTTTCTGCCTCCTTTTCTCTCTTTGCATTGTCTGGATCTTCTGTAACACAAGTGTTACTATGTTTGATGAAGTCACTGAGTTTCTTAAGTCTATTCCTGTTTTGCATAATTCTTTCTTTTTTCAACTTCATTATCTTTCATTATTTTATCTTCTAGGTCATTAATTTGTTCCTTTGCTTTTTCTAGCCCTCTATTCATTACATCAAGCCTGTTTTCAATCTCATTTATTGCAGTCTTCATCTCTGATTCTTTTAAACTCTTTTTATCTCTGTGGTAAGGGTCTCACTAATGTCTTCTTTTCTCAGGCTCAGTGAGATCAATCCTTATGACTGATGCTTTAAATTATCCATCAGTCATGTGACTTATATCTGTTTCGATTAGATCTCTGAACGTGGTCTTACCTTGTTCTTTCATTTGGGATATATTCCTCCATTTTGGCATTTTGTCCATCTCTGCCTTTTGCTCTGTGTTAGAAAAGCCAGTTATGCTGTTTCTTGCTCCTGAAAATAATGCCTTTATGAAGAAGGAGCCACCAGCTTAGGGCTGGTGCTTCAGGGATTGTTTCTGGTGTATACTATTTGTGCTCTGTTGTTGTTTGTGACTGTTGCTCTCTTTCAGGCCAGTCATCTGCAGAGGCTCTTCTTGACTTCTGTGGGCAGCTTTTGGTCCATGGCCTGAATGTGGCATGTTTCAACTAGGTGTGCCCTGGTTTGCTTGCAAAATGAGACCTGACACCAACTCCACCAGAACTGAAGCCCTGCAGAACTCTTTGGTGAGGAGATGTTGTGTGGGCACAGGTTTGTGCGGGTCTTCTTGCGGGGGGTCCACCATTCCAGGACTGAGGAAAGTTTGACTGAGAAAGGCAGGCCCACCAGAGCATGGGGGCTGGGGCTGTGGGTACTTAGGATAATTTGAAAGTTACCTAGTTGTGTTCATAGGATAAGATGGGTTTAGGGTACTCCTGCTCTGTTTCCCTCTTGGGTTCTCCTAAATGTTTGTCAAATGAAAAAAAAAAAAAAGGTCCATCTTCCTTGTAAGTCTTCATGTGGCAGAGTAGGGTAGAGAAATTTCTGGGATCTCTTTTATAAGGACATTAATCCTATTTATGAAGGCTCTACCCTGATGACCCAATCACCTACAAAAGGCCCCACCTCCAAATATCATCACATTGGGGATAGGATTTCAACATATAAATTTTGGGAGGACACATAAGTCTATAGCACAAGGTTATTCTTATTTTGCCTAAGATATTGTGATGCATTTCATCTTTTCTATGTTACTGTGAACTCATTACTTCTCTATTTAAGAATTTCAGATCTCGACTCCAAATCCAACATTAATATTTTAAACATAGAACGTTGCTAATGTTTTATAGTACCTGCAGAAATCATCTGTCTTAAATATTATTCAGTCCTTAAACATCTAGAAATATCTCATCTTGCCTCAGTCTAACTTGTAATACCACTGTGTACCTGTGAATTTCAAGACCAACCTAGGGTTACCTGAGGTTTCAGTGAAGACCTCATGGTTGGCATTTACCTGCTGACTCTTTTCAGCATTTGTTTATTGGTGTCTGAGTAGCCAACATCTACTGAGGCCAGGACTGTTTCCAGCACATCTAGACTCCTGTGTGTGCTTTGTCAACTCTAAATAACGCTTCAGACTAAAAATTTTGTTTCATATAACTAGAAACATACATATATATTTGTGCCACAATGTTGTACCCTCTAGAAACTTGAAAAATACTGATTGATTTATTATACTACTACCTTGAAATGGCAGTCTAGATGGTATAATGTAAATGAATAAAATAAACTCACTGAGCTTATGCTTTGTTTATATATTACGTGGGGAACTTGGAACTGAATCAAACTTTGTCATTGACTTGAACAGCAATTTTAAAACAAAGAATATACTCAGTAAGTTTAACACAAGCTCAAGAGTTAATTTTCCATCCATACAGAAAATGGTAGCCAGGAAATATGAATAAATTAAGTTTCTGAATATACTAGTTTCATACTATACTATTATCTTAAAATGGCAGAATTTGGCTCTGGTCACTCTAAAGTGACTAATAAGTCTAAATAAAAACTAATGAGTCTGAAGTTAATACTGACTTTGGAAGTGCTGTAGGGAGGCAAATAAAATATTTGTAGAAATGATGTGCTATGTCTTTATCAAGGTGCTTTAAAAAATACACTAAAGTTAGCTGGTATTTGAAGAACTGCTACAAGAATGCAGAGCTATCTTAGTAAGATTAAAGGAAGATTATTTTTCACTGCATTAAAGAAGAAAAAAGGACATTCAGGTGGTAAAATTCTTTTATGGCCTTGAACTTTTAAAAAATTAAGAAAAATAAATAAAACTGAAAATAAAAATTCCTTTGTAGCTCTTCTCCTTTGACCTCTCCAAATGAGAAGCTCTGAAATGTAAGTCACATGATATTTCTAAGAATTCTTTTGATGATGATATTTCTGGCAGTGAGATGTTTTTTTAAGAAATTGCTTCCTAAGTCACTTAAATGGGGAAAAGGCAATGCCTAATTCAAAATTTAAACTGCCAAAATTACCCCCTAATTTCTCTACAATATTACATGTCTATTTTATTAAGTTTATTTAGCCTAGGGTTGCTTCCTAACATCATTTAGTTAAATGAACAAACCCAGCCTTTATTATGTACAGGTGGGAAATTATTTTCCTGGCCACAAATGGAGTTGTAATTTTTTCTCTTCAGAGGAATTGAAAAAATGTGTCTGGTCTCGTTAGAATCTTGAGCTATAGCAGAATTCTCTGCCAACATCAGCACACTTGGCAGAAGAACTTACTCTGGAGCCCCCAGACTGTAACCTGAGCTGAAGCTTCAGCAATAAATGGGGAAGTCAAGAGTCACAGAATGTATCTGAAGAGCTTCAAATAGCACATTCCAAGAGAAAATACTATATTAGCTTTTTACTGCTGCATAGAATATTACTGCAACCTAGCAGCCTAAAAACAAGAGGCTTATTATCTCAGTTTCTATGGCTGAGATGTGTGGGTGGGGCTTACCAGGTAAAATGCCCAAAGTTTCTTAAAATTTTGTACATATACCTACCATACCATTTAATCATTTTACAGCTAGGTTTTTATGCAAGAGAATTAAAAATATATATCTTTATGAAGACATACACAAATGTTTATAGAAGGTATTTGGTAATAGGCAAAAGTTGAAAAATAGGCCAAAAGTCCATCAACTAGTGAATGGATAAACTGTGGCATAATCATACAAAGAAACACTACTTAGCAATAAAAATGAATGAACTACTAATACATACATAACACATGAATCTCAAAATTCCCATGCTGAGCAATAGTTTTGCCTATTCTTGAACTTCATATATATGGGATGGTTATAGCATGTGTTCTGTCTTATTTTATATATATTTTTTCACCTTAAAGTCATCTTCATTTACACAATGTGCACTAAACCAATAACAAAAGCCTTCGATTAACTGAATGTTTTACACATGGTACCACTGCATTTAAAATACCAAGAATAATTTGTTTAATACACAACCTTCCAAGACTGAAGCATGAGGAAATGGAAAATCAGAATAGACTGATTATAAGCAATAAAGTTGAATCAGTAATTAACACCCCCCCCAAACCAAAAGTTTAGAACCAGATGGCTTCACTGGTGAATTCTACCAAACATTTAGAAAAGAGTTAGTACATATCCTTCTCAAATTGTTTTCAAAAAATGAAGATGAAGGAATCTCTCCAAACTCACTTTATAAGGCCAGTATTATTTTGATTCCAAAACCAAAGATGCCACAAAAAACTATAGACCAATATTCCTGATTAACATGGAAACAAAAATTTTCAATAAAATATTAGAAAGCTAATATTTTATTATTTAATTATAAATTTATAATTTAATTATAGAATTATTAATTCTATTTAATTCAGAATAGCAAGGATGGTTCAATATCCACAAATCAATTAGTGCAATGCACCACAGTAGCAAAATGAATAATAAATATCATATGATCATTTTGTTGATATAGAAAAAGCATCTGACAAAATTCAACATCCATTTATGATAAAAAACTCTCAATAAAATGGGGACAGAAGGAACATATCTCAGCATAAAAAGGACCATATATGATAAACACAAAACTAATATCATACTCAGATTTCAGTTTTTCTAAGATCAGGAACAAGATAAGAATGTCTATTCTCAACACTTTTATTCAACACAATACTAGAAGTCCTAGCCATAGCAATTAGTCAAGAAAAAGAAATAGAAAGTACCTAAATTGCTAAGGAATAAGTAAAACTATCATTATTTGCAGATAACATGATACTATAATCAAATCCTTAAGGACTTCACCAAAGAACTAATGAATTCAGTAAAATGTCAGGATACAAAATTAATATACAGAAATCAGCTGTGTTTCTGTACACTAATAATGAATTACCAGAAAGAGAAATCAAGAAAACAATTCCACTTATAATTGCATCAAAAGGATAAAATATCTAGATTTGTATTTAACTGAGGAGGTGAAAGACTTATACTCCAAAACTTATAAGGCACTGATGAAACAAACAAGATGACACAAATAAGAAGAAATATGTTATGTGCTTATGGATTGGAAGACTTAATGTTAAATATCCATAGTACCCAAAGCAATTTACAGATACAATACTGTCCCCATCAAAATTGCAATGGCTTTTTTCACAGAGCAAGTATTAAAAAATCCTAAAATTTGTGTGGAACCAGAAAAGACCCAAATAGCCAAATCAACCTTGAAAAAGAACAAAGCTGGAGGTATCACATGCCCTGATTTCATACTGTACTACAGAGATATAGTCATCAAAATAATGTGGGACACCTGGGTGGCTCAGTGGGTTAAGCCACTGCCTTTGGCTCAGGTCATGATCTCAGGGTCCTGGGATCGAGTCCCGTATCGGGCTCTCTGCTCAGCAGGGAGCCTGCTTCTCTCTCTCTCTCTCTCTGCCTGCCTCTTCATCTGCTTGTGATATCTCTCTGTCAAATAAATAAATAAAATCTTTTAAAAAAAATAATGTGGTATTAGCATGAAGACAGACACATAGATCAATGAAATAGGATAGAGAACTGAGGAATAGAATCATGCATACTTGGTCAATTAATCTATGACAAAGAAAACAAGAATATACAGTGAGAAAAAAACAATCTTTTCAATAAATGGTGCTAAGAAAACCAAAGAGCTGCCTACAAAGGAATAAAAATAGAGCATTACCTTATACTATATAAAAATTAAATTCAAAATGGATTAAAGACTTGAATGAGAACCTGAAACCATAAAAATCAGAAGAAAATAAAATGAGTAAACTCTTTGACATGAGTTTTGCAGTATTGTTTTGGATTGGCTCCTCAGGCAAAAGCAACAAAAGCTAAAGCAAACAAATGGACTATATCAAACCAAAAACCTTTGCACAGTGAAGGAAATCATCAACAACAACTGTGGAAAGAACCAAGACACCCTCCAATGGATGAATGGATAGAGAAGATATGGTCCATATATACAATGGAGTATTATGCCTCCATCAGAAAGGATGAATACCCAACTTTTGTATCAATATGGATGGGACTGGAAGAGATTATGCTGAGTGAAATATGTCAAACAGAGAGAGTCAATTATCATATGGTTTTGCTTATCTGTGGAGCATAAGGAATAACTTGGAAGACACTGGGAGATAGAAGTGAGTTGGGGGAAATTGGAATGGTAGATGAAACATGAGAGACTGTAGACTCTGAGAAACAAACTGAGGGTTCTGGAGGGGAGGAGATGGGAGGTTGGGTGAGCCTAGTGATGGGTATTATGGAGGGCATGTATTGCATGGTGCACTGGATGTGGTTCATAAACAATGAATTCTGGAACACTGAAAAGAAATTAAAAAAAATAAAAATGAAAAGACTATCTATGAAATGGCAGGAGATATTTGTGAATCATGTATCCAATAAGTGGTTAATATTCAAGACACAACAAAACTTAAAATTCACATGACTTAATAAAAAATAACCTCCTAAAATACCCAACTTTTGTAACAACATGGACCGGACTGGAAGAGATTATGCTGAGTGAAATAAGTCAAGCAGCAAGAGTCAATTATCATATGGTTTCACTTATTTGTGGAGCATAAGAAGTAGCATGCAGGACATGGGGAGATAGAGAGGAGAAGGGAGTTGGGGGAAATTGGAGGGGGAGGTGAACCATGAGAGACTATGGACTCTGAGAAACAATCTGAGGGTTTTGAAGGGGCAGGGGGTGGGAGGTTGGGGTACCAGGTGGTGGGTATTATAGAGGGCACGGATTGCATGGAGCACTGGGTATGGTGCAAAAACAACGAATACTGTTATGCTGAAAATAAAAAATAAATTAAAAAAAAAGAATATTAAAAAAAAAAAAAAAGAAATGGGCAGAAGACTTGATTACACATTTTCCCAAAAAGGACATAGAGATGGCCAACAGGTACATGAGAAAATGCTCAATATCACTAATAATCAGGGAAATGTAAATTAAGACTACAATGTAGAATTACTTCTCACTGGTCAGGTTGGTTATTCTCAGAGATAAAAAATAACAAGTGTTGGTGAGTATGAGGAAAGGGAATCCCTCTGCACTGTTTGTGGGATTGTAAATTAGTGCAGCCACTATTAAAACAGAGTGGAGGTTCTTCAAAAAATTAAAAATGGAAATATTATCTAGCAATTCTACTTCTGGTTATTTACCCATAGAAGGTTAAAAACACAAAGTGGGAAAGATATATGCACTCCTATGTTTACTGCATCCTTATTTACAGCAGGCAATATAGGGAAGTAATCTAACTGTCCAATAGCTGAATGGATCAAGAAGATGTATGAGATATAAGTAGTGGAATATTACTCAGCCATAAAAAATGAAATCTTGTCATTTGCAACAATACACATGGAACTAGAAAGTATTATGCTAAGTGAAATAAGTCAGCAGATAAAGACAAACACAGCAGCATATGTAAAATACAAAGAAATTAAACAAATGAACAAACAAAACAAAAGAGGAACGGACTCAAAGATACAGGAAATAAAATGTTGACTACCAGGGGTGGTGGGACTGGGGAA
Source organism: Mustela erminea (assembly GCF_009829155.1). Classification (NCBI taxonomy): domain Eukaryota; kingdom Metazoa; phylum Chordata; class Mammalia; order Carnivora; family Mustelidae; genus Mustela; species Mustela erminea. Next base: position 120,125,450 of record NC_045619.1, read on the forward strand.
GACAAAAGGTAAAAGGAATTAAGCAGTACAATCTTCATTTATAAAACAAGTAAGTCATGGGAATGTATTGTTCATCGTAGGGAACATAATATTGTCATAACTTCATATGATGACAGATGGTAACTAGACTTATCATGGACACCATTTCATAATTCATAAGAATGTTGAATCACTATGATGTACACGTGAAGCTAACAGTATATTGTATGTCAATTATGTTTCAATAAAAATCAGAATGATTTGTTTGAATGATTTATTTTCAGTTACCACCAATGTTAAGTGAGCTTAATAGTATTCTGATATTTAAAACACACACCTATGTTAAATATATTGATTAAAAGAAAGGTCATAGGTATTAGTAGTAAACACAGTAAAACTACCTTTTATAGTTCAGGGAATTAGAGCAGGCCATGGAGGAATGGTGAACTGAGAGTTTATATCAAGACTTTGATGTTACAAGACTTAAAAAAACTGTTTTTAAAATTTTTGTTAGAAAATAAAATGCTGAGAGGAGTCAAGATGGCGGAGAAGTAGCAGGCTGAGTCTACTTCAGCTAGCCGGAGATCAGCTAGATAGCTTATCTAAAGATTGCAAACACCTGAAAATCCATCGGCAGATCGAAGAGAAGAAGAACAGCAATTCTGGAAACAGAAAAACAACCACTTTCTGAAAGGTAGGACCCGCGGAGAAGTGAATCCAAAGCGACGGGAAGATAGACCCCGGGGGGAGGGGCCGGCTCCCGGCAAGCGGCGGAGCAACCGCGCACAAAATCAGGACTTTTAAAAGTCTGTTCTGCTGAGGGACATCGCTCCAGAGGCTAAACCGGGGCGAAGCCCACGCGGGGTCAGCGTGGCCTCAGGTCCCGCAGGGTCACAGAAGGATCGGGGGTGTCTGAGTGTCGCAGAGCTTGTGGGTATTGGAACGGGAAAGCCGGCTACAGAGACAGAGCCGACAGTGAGCTCACAGCTCGGTGTTACCTTGAACCGGTCGCAGGCTCGGTGAGCTCAGAGCGCGGCCGGAGGTCAGGCAGACGGGAGTAACTGGGCGCTGTTCTCTGAGGGTGCACTGAGGAGTGGGGCCCTGGGCTCTCGGCTCCTCCGGGCCAGAGACCAGGAGGCCTCATTTGTATTCCCGTCCTCCGGAACTCTACGGAAAGCGCTCAGGGAACAAAAGCTCCTGAAAGCAAACCGGATCGGATTACTCACCCCGGCCCTGGGTAAGGGCGGTGCAATTCTGCCTGGGGCAAAGACACTTGAGAATCACTACAACAGGCCCCTCCCCCAGAAGATCAACAAGAAATCCAGCCGAGACCAAGTTCACCTACCAAGGAGTGCAGTTTCAATACCAAGGAGAGCAGCAGAATTCCAGAGGAGGAGAAAGCCAAGCACGGAACTCATGGCTTTTTCCCTGTGATTTTTTAAAATCTTGCAGTTAATTTAATTTTTTTCTTTTTCATTTTTTGTTTTTTTTCTTGCCTTCTGGTAAATTTTTTTTTAACTTTTACCTTTTTCTTTTTTAACGTTTTTTAACTAGTTTATCCAATATATATATATTTTTTCTTTTTTATATTTTTCTTATTTGTTTTATTTTTTTAACTTCTTTTCTTTTCTTTTTTTTTCTTTTTTCTTTTTTTTTCTTTTCTCCTTTTTGAACCTCTTTTTATCCCCTTTCTCCCCCCTCACGATTTGGGATCTCTTCTAATTTGGTTAAAGCATATTTTCCTGGGGTTGTTGCCACCCTTTTAGTATTTTACTTGCCCCTTCATATACTCTTATCTGGACAAAATGACAAGACGGAAAAATTCAACACAAAAAAAAGAACAAGAGGCAGTACCGAAGGCTAGGGACCTAATCAATACAGACATTGGTAATATGTCAGATCTAGAGTTCAGAATGACAATTCTCAAGGTTCTAGCCGGGCTCGAAAAAGGCATGGAAGATATTAGAGAAACCCTCTCGAGAGATATAAAAGCCCTTTCTGGAGAAATAAAAGAACTAAAATCTAACCAAGTTGAAATCAAAAAAGCTATTAATGAGGTGCAATCAAAAATGGAGGCTCTCACTGCTAGGATAAATGAGGCAGAAGAAAGATTTAGTGATATAGAAGACCAAATGACAGAGAATAAAGAAGCTGAGCAAAAGAGGGACAAACAGCTACTGGACCATGAGGGGAGAATTCGAGAGATAAGTGACACCATAAGACGAAAAAACATTAGAATAATTGGGATTCCAGAAGAAGAAGAAAGAGAGAGGGGAGCAGAAGGTATACTGGAGAGAATTATTGGGGAGAATTTCCCCAATATGGCAAAGGGAATGAGCATCAAAATTCAGGAGGTTCAGAGAACGCCCCTCAAAATCAATAAGAATAGGCCCACACCCCGTCACCTAATAGTAAAATTTACAAGTCTCAGTGACAAAGAGAAAATCCTGAAAGCAGCCCGGGAAAAGAAGTCTGTAACATACAATGGTAAAAATATTAGATTGGCAGCTGACTTATCCACAGAGACCTGGCAGGCCAGAAAGAGCTGGCATGATATTTTCAGAGCACTAAATGAGAAAAACATGCAGCCAAGATTACTATATCCAGCTAGGCTATCATTGAAAATAGAAGGAGAGATTAAAAGCTTTCAGGACAAACAAAAACTGAAAGAATTTGCAAACACTAAACCAGCTCTACAGGAAATATTGAAAGGGGTCCTCTAAGCAAAGAGAGAGCCTACAAGTGGTAGATCAGAAAGGAACAGAGACCATATACAGTAACAGTCACCTTACAGGCAATACAATGGCACTAAATTCATATCTCTCAATAGTTACCCTGAATGTTAATGGGCTAAATGCCCCTGTCAAAAGACACAGGGTATCAGAATGGATAAAAAACAAAACCCATCTATATGTTGCCTCCAAGAAACCCATTTTAAGCCGAAGACACCTCCAGATTTAAAGTGAGGGGGTGGAAAAGAATTTACCATGCTAATGGACATCAGAAGAAAGCAGGAGTGGCAATCCTTAGATCAATTAGATTTTAAGCCAAAGACTATAATAAGAGATGAGGAAGGACACTATATCATACTCAAAGGGTCTGTCCAACAAGAAGATCTAACAGTTTTAAATATCTATGCCCCCAACGTGGGAGCAGCCAACTATATAAACCAATTAATAACAAAATCAAAGAAACACATAAACAATAATACAATAATAGTAGGGGACTTTAACACTCCCCTCACTGAAATGGACAGATCATCCAAGCAAAAGATCAACAAGGAAATAAAGGCCTTAAATGACACACTGGACCAGATGGACATCACAGATATATTCAGAACATTTCATCCCAAAGCAACAGAATACACATTCTTCTCTAGTGCACATGGAACATTCTCCAGAATAGATCACATCCTTGGTATCAAAAGATTGTGATCATTCCCTGCATATTTTCAGACCACAATGCTCTAAAGCTAGAACTCAACCACAAAAGGAAGTTTGGAAAGAACCCAAATACATGGAGACTAAACAGCATCCTTCTAAAGAATGAATGGGTCAACCGGGAAATTAAAGAAGAATTGAAAAAAATCATGGAAACAAATGATAATGAAAATACAATGGTTCAAAATCTGTGGGACACAACGAAGGCAGTCCTGAGAGGAATATATATAGCGGTACAAGCCTTTCTCAAGAAACAAGAAAGGTCTCAGGTACACAACCTAACCCTACACCTAAAGGAGCTGGAGAAAGAACAAGAAAGAAACCCTAAGCCCAGCAGGAGAAGAGAAATCATAAAGATCAGAGCAGAAATCAATGAAATAGAAACCAAAAAAACAATAGAACAAATCAACGAAACTAGGAGCTGGTTCTTTGAAAGAATTAATAAAATTGATAAACCCCTGGCCCGACCTATCAAAAAGAAAAGAGAAAGGACCCAAATAAATAAAATCATGAATGAAAGAGGAGAGATCACAACTAACACCAAAGAAATACAAACTATTATAAGAACATACTATGAGCAACTCTACGCCAATAAATTTGACAATCTGGAAGAAATGGATGCATTCCTAGAAACATATAAACTACCACAACTGAACCAGGAAGAAATAGAAAGCCTGAACAGACCCATAACCAGTAAGGAGATTGAAACAGTCATTAAAAATCTCCAAACAAACAAAAGCCCAGGGCCAGACGGCTTCCCGGGGGAATTCTACCAAACATTTAAAGAAGAACTAATTCCTATTCTCCTGAAACTGTTCCAAAAATAGAAATGGAAGGAAAACTTCCAAACTCATTTTATGAGGCCAGCATCACCTTGATCCCAAAACCAGACAAGGATCCTATCAAAAAAGAGAGCTATAGACCAATATCCTTGATGAACACAGATGCGAAAATACTCAACAAAATACTAGCCAATAGGATTCAACAGTACATTAAAAGGATTATTCACCACGACCAAGTGGGATTTATTCCAGGGCTGCAAGGTTGGTTCAACATCCGCAAATCAGTCAATGTGATACAACACATCAATAAAAGAAAGAACAAGAACCATATGATACTCTCAATAGATGCTGAAAAAGCATTTGACAAAGTACAGCATCCCTTCCTGATCAAAACTCTTCAAAGTGTAGGGATAGAGGGCACATACCTCAATATCATCAAAGCCATCTATGAAAAACCCACCGCAAATATCATTCTCAATGGAGAAAAACTGAAAGCTTTTCCGCTAAGTTCAGGAACACGGCAGGGATGTCCATTATCGCCACTGCTATTCAACATAGTACTAGAGGTCCTAGCCTCAGCAATCAGACAACAAAAGGAAATTAAAGGCATCCAAATCGGCAAAGAAGAAGTCAAATTCTCACTCTTCGCAGATGATATGATACTATATGTGGAGAACCCAAAAGACTCCACTCCAAAAACTGCTAGAACTTATACAGGAATTCAGTAAAGTGTCAGGATATAAAATCAATGCACAGAAATCAGTTGCATTTCTCTACACCAACAGCAAGACAGAAGAAAGAGAAATGAAGGAGTCAATCCCATTTACAATTGCACCCAAAACCATAAGATACCTAGGAATAAACCTAACCAAAGAGGCACAGAATCTATACTCAGAAAACTATAAAGTACTCATGAAAGAAATTGAGGAAGACACAAAGAAATGGAAAAAATGTTCCATGCTCCTGGATTGGAAGAATAAATATTGTGACAATGTCTATGCTACCTAAAGCAATCTACACATTTAATGCAATTCCTATCAAAGTACCATCCATCTTTTTCAAAGAAATGGAACAAATAATGCTAAAATTTATATGGAACCAGAAAAGACCTCGAATAGCCAAAGGGATATTGAAAAAGAAAGCCAACGTTGGTGGCATCACAATTCCGGACTTCAAGCTCTATTACAAAGCTGTCATCATCAAGACAGCATGGTACTGGCACAAAAACAGACACGTAGATCAATGGAACAGAATAGAGAGCCCAGAAATAGACCCTCAACTCTATGGTCAACTAATCTTCGACAAAGCAGGAAAGACTGTCCAATGGAAAAGCCTCTTCAATAAATGGTGCTGGGAAAATTGGACAGCCACATGCAGAAAAATGAAATTGGACCATTTCCTTACACCACACACAAAAATAGACTCAAAATGGATGAAGGACCTCAATGTGCGAAAGGAATCCATCAAAATCCTTGAGGAGAACACAGGCAGCAACCTCTTCGACCTCAGCTGCAGCAACATCTTCCTAGGAACAACGCCAAAGGCAAGGGAAGCAAGGGCAAAAATGAACTATTGGGATTTCATCAAGATCAAAAGCTTTTGCACAGCAAAGGAAACAGTTAACAAAATCAAAAGACAACTGACAGAATGGGAGAAGATATTTGCAAACGACATATCAGATAAAGGACTAGTGTCCAGAATCTATAAAGAACTTAGCAAACTCAACACCCAAAGAACAAATAATCCAATCAAGAAATGGACAGAGGACATGAACAGACATTTCTGCAAAGAAGACATCCAGATGGCCAACAGACACATGAAAAAGTGCTCCATATCACTCGGCATCAGGGAAATACAAATCAAGACCACAATGAGATATCACCTCACACCAGTCAGAATGGCTAAAATCAACAAGTCAGGAAATGACAGATGCTGGCGAGGATGCAGAGAAAGGGGAACCCTCCTACACTGTTGGTGGGAATGCAAGCTGGTGCAGCCACTCTGGAAAACAGCATGGAGGTTCCTCAAAATGTTGAAAATAGAACTGCCCTATGACCCAGCAATTGCATTATTGGGCATTTACCCTAAAGATACAAACGTAGTGATCCAAAGGGGCACGTGTACCCGATTGTTTATAGCAGCAATGTCCACAATAGCTAAACTATGGAAAGAACCTAGATGTCCATCAACAGATGAATGGATCAAGAAGATGTGGTATATATACACAATGGAATACTATGCAGCCATCAAAAGAAATGAAATCTTGCCATTTGCGACAACATGGATGGAACTAGAGCGTATCATGCTTAGCGAAATAAGTCAAGCAGAGAAAGACAGCTATCATATGATCTCCCTGATATGAGGAAGTGGTGATGCAACATGGGGGCTTAAGTGGGTAGGAGAAGAATAAATGAAACAAGATGGGATTGGGAGGGAGACAAACCATAAGTGACTCTTAATCTCGCAAAACAAACTGAGGGTTGCTGGGGGGAGGGTGTTTGGGAGAAGGGGGTGGGGTTATGGACATTGGGGAGGGTATGTGCTTTGGTGAGTGCTGTGAAGTGTGTAAACCTGGTGATTCACAGACCTGTACCCCTGGCGATAAAAATATATGTTTATAAAAAAAAAAAGAAATCACATGATAAGGAGATAAGTTTAAGTCCAGTTGTCAATACTGCTATTAAATTTAAATGGAATAAACTCCCCCCCCAAAAATAAAAAATAAAAAATTAAAAAAAAGAAAAAAAAGGAAAAGAAAATGCTTATATCTGTTACTTTAGCACATGGTGCATTAATTTCAGGTGTACAACACAGTGGTTCAATAAGTTTATACATTATGCTATGTTCACCCCAAGAATAGCTACCATCTGTCATTATACAACACTATTATAATATCATTGATCAATGATTGATTTTCCCAGCACTACTTATTGAAAAATCTGTGTTCTCCTCACCTATTTGAAATTCCATCCTTATAATATATCAAACACCCATGAATATTTAGATGCATTTTTAATTTCCCTCTTCTGTCTCATTAATCTCTTTTTATTACTGGGAAGTCATGAACTATTTTAATTATTACAATTTTGTGAATATTTTTAATACCTAGTTGTGTTATCCTTCCCTCATTACTCTTTCTTCCCCCAGAATTTCTTAGCTAAATCTACTATAATTGTACTTTCACATGAACTTTAGAATTAGCTTTTCATATGGAAAAACTCTATTTGTATTTGCTTTGGGATTATTTAATTTCATAGACTTTCTTTAAAAATGAAATTTAAAAAGTATTGAACCTAGTAAATTAACAAGATATGTCCTACTATTTATTCTAGTCTTCCTTTTATGTTCCTCTGAACAATGATGAAGTTGTGTTTTTTTATTTAAACTGTAGATTCTATATATTTCTTGCTAATTTTATTGGTAGATATTTCAAGTCTACCACTGCCGATATAAATGAAATCTTTCTTTCATTATATTTTCTAACTTGTTATTGATTATATAAAGAATCGATTTTGGGGGGGCACCTGGACTGCTCAGTCATTAATCATCCGCCTTTGGCACAGGTCATGATCCCAGGGACCTGGGATTGAGCCCCATATCGGGCTCCCTGCTTGGCAGGAAGCCTGTTTTCCCTCTCCCACTCCCCCCTGCTTGTGTTCTTGCTCTGTGTCTTTTCTTTATCAAATAAATAAATAAAATCTTAAAATTGTGTGATAGTATTTGGAAATATTAACCAAAATTTTCTTGCTATTGTATTTCTTTTTAATTTTGATTCTTCTTCATTAAAGAAGCAATGGATGAAAGAAGTAAGGATGATAGAGATGACACAAAAGAATGAAAAATAAATAGATAAATATATCTTCCAATGTACTGAGTTTGAGAGATTAAAAACTTGTGAGAAATGCGGACCATCTCTGAGAAAGCCCCCAAATTTGGGAAAATAGAACAAAAATGTAAACATAAGATATTACATTCCTTGGGTAATGAGGAGTGTGTAAGGGAAACCAAAATGACTTAAGTGACTGATGCGGTCTTGCAACCTGTCTCTCTTGGGTCACCAGGTTAGGCTTTAGGAAGAAGAGTACAAGGAACAAAATCCCAATAGTTTCGAGGAAATCCAAATACATAGAGTATTTGTCCTTTTCCTTCATGGGTAGAAGTTTCCGAGGCAAATACAAAACAACCTAACAAAACAAAATCCAAACAACAACAGTAAACAACTAAGATAAGAAAGCCTTTACATGGCTTGCCTAGGCAGAAGATCAGAAAGCATTTCACAGCAGAATGTAAGAGCAGCAAAATGATATTTCTGTGTTGGAGGGAACTTCAGAAAAGTCACTCCTGGAGTTTCCTTCATCCAAACCTGACTTAGAAATGAAATACTGATACATGAGGATGCTGAGCTGTCAGAGAAATACAGATCTGGAGGGGTCCTGTAGGTGGGATGGATGGACAACACAGAAGTGACATGGACAGAATAGTGATTTAGGGATTTTTGTCACAAAGTCCTTTTCTCCCCTTTTAAAAGAAAGTTTCTTTATCCCTTCTTTTATGGATGGACACTTCCATCCATAGATTGGATTGCTTCCATATCATGGCTATTATAAATTATACTGCAATAAACATAGGGATGCATACTTTTTTTTCAAGTAGTGTTTTCATTTTCTCTAGGCAAATATCCAATTCCCCCTCCCAATGGCTGAATTAATAAAGAAGATGTGGCATATATACACAATGAAATAGTACTCAGTCATAAAAAAAAGAATGAGTTCAGGGCATCTGGGTGGCTTAGTTAGTTAAGCAATGACCTTTGGCTTGGGTCATAATCCCAGGGTCTAGGGAACGAGACTGGCATTGGGCTCCCTGCTCTGTGGGGAGCTTACTTCTCCCTCTCCCTCTGCCTGCTGCTCCCTCTGCTTGTGTTTTCTCTCTTTGTCAAATAAATAAATAAATAAATAATATGAGCTCTTATCATTTGCAACAAAATGGATGGACCTAGAGGGCATAATGCTAAGTGAAATGAGTTAGAGAAAGGTAAATATTACATGATTTCACTCCTATGTGGAATTTGAGAAAAACAAACAAATAAAGGAAAAAAGGGAGTGCCTATTGGTTATTGGTATATTTTCTTTGGAAAAATGGCAGTTCAGATCCTTTGCCCACTTTAAAACTTGGTTATCTGTCTCTATTACTGCACTGTAAAATTGCTTAAATATTTTTATCAAATACATGATTGAAAAACTTTTCTCTGATTCTTTTAATCGTCTTTTAACCTTCCAGATGGTGTGCTTTGGAGTACAAAAGGTTTACATTTTAATTTAAAACTTAGGTATGGGAGGGGGTAGAAAAGACAGTGGAAAAGTAGGGGACCCTATTTCAACTGGTACCCTAAATTGAGCTGGATATCTGCCAGACCATTCTGAACACCCATGAAATCAGACTGAGATGTAAGAAGATATATCTGGATCTCTACAAACATAATATCTCTGTCAGTTGGTCTTGAGGTATGAAGCAAGGAGCTGTGATTCTGTGGGCAGATATTGGAAGATAAACATAAGGGGGGAAGGGAGCCTCTGGGATCTTGCACCACTGGAGTGCAAAAAGCCTCCTGCACTGGGTACTGGACACAGACTTGCAGACTAGTAGCTACAGGAGAAGGACTTTAGGGCCGTCCCCCAGACTGAAACCTGGAGGTGCAGGGGTGTGCGTGCAAACTGGGGGCAGCTGGGAGTTTTAGAAGCACAAAGGGCAGAGACATGCCTAGACTTGGAAGAGAGGACTGGGTGTGCTGCCATGGGGCACACAACGCAAGATGCTGTGGTTTTTAGCAGCACAGACAAACAGAGACAGTGTAGTCTGGAGAGCTCAGTCAAGAGCAGACTGTGATTTCTCTGTTCTGAGACAGAGGTTTGGAAACATTCACTTCTGCTCTGACTCTTGGCAAAGATGCAGAAAGCCACCAGAGAAAAAGCCCTCAAAACTGGTTTCATTGAGACCATCAGCCCCCAAAGGGGGAAGGGCAACTCTGCCCAAACAGGGTGGCTTGAGTAACAGTGCAACAGTCCCCTCCCTAGAAGATAGACTAGAAGAACAAGAGGCTCACAACCCTGTTTCCTATAAAAACAGGTGCATCTTGCTTGGGTTTTGGACAATAATTTGGGCTCTGAACATTCCCTCAACCACCCCTCAACAGAATGACTAAGAGGAGGAACCCCCAACATAGGAAAGATTCAGAGACTATGACCTTTGCCCACAGAACTATTGGATAGGGATATTAGCAAGGTTTCAGAAATGGACTTCAGGATAACAGTTATAAAGACAATAGCTAGGATGGAGAAAACCATCAAAGGGAACATAGAATCTCTAAGGCAGACATGAGCACTAATATGGCAGAACTTAAAAATGCTATCAATGAGATCCAATCTGATCTACATACTCTAAGAGCTATGGTAAATGAGGCAGAAGAGCAAATTAGTGATCTAGAAGACAAACTGATAGAAAAGAAGGAACAGAGGGAGGTCTGCACAAACAGTTAAAACTATGAAAACAGAATTGGAGATATAAGAGATGCTATGAAATGTTCCAATGCCAGAATCATTGGGATCCCTGAGAGTTGGAGAGAGAGAAATGACTAGAAGATATATTTGAGCAAATAACTTCCTTAATATGGGGAATGAAATAAGAATTTGTGCCTACAGGCAGAGAGGACCCCTCCCAAGATCAAGGAGAACAGACCAATGCCCCTGCATGTAGTAGTAAAACTAACAAATCTTAGAACCAAGAAAACCATCTTAAGGACAGTTAGGGGGGAAGAGATTCCTTATGTACAGAGGGAAGAACATTAGAATAACATCAGACCTGTCCAGAGAGACCTGGCAAGCCAGAAAAGGCTGGCAAGACATATTCAGGGTACTAAATGAGAAAAATGTACAGCCAAGAATACTTTATCTGGCAAGGCTATCATTCAGAATGGATGGAGAGATAAAGAATTTCCAGGACTGGCATAAAATGAAAGAATATGTGACCACTAAGCTGGTCCTGCAAGAAATATTAAGGGGGTTTCTAGAAAGAGAAAGACCCCAAGAGTGATATAGAAAAGAAATTTACAGAGATGATCTATAGAAACAAGGACTTCACAGGCAACACGATGACAATAAAATCATATCTTTCGATAATCACTCTCAACATGTACAGCCTAAAAGCTCCCATAAAATGGCACAGGGTTGCAGATTGGATAAAAGAACAGGACCCATCCATACGCTGCCTACAAGAGACTAATTTTGAAACTGAAGATACATCCAGATTGAAAGTGAAGGGACGAATGGATAAGGAAGATGTGGTCCATATACACTACGGAGTATTATGCCTGCATCAGAAAGGATGAATACCCAACTTTTGTAGCAACATGGATGGGACTGGAAGAGATTATGCTGAGTGAAATAAGTCAAGCAGAGAGAGTCAATTATCATATGGTTTCACTTATTTGTGGAACATAACAAATATCATGGAGGACAAGGGGTGTTAGAGAGGAGAAGGGAGTTGGGGTAAATTGGAAGGGGAGGTGAATCATGAAAGACTATGGACTCTGAAAAACAATCTGAGGGGTTTGAAGTGGCGGGGGTGTGGGAGGTTGGGGTACCAGGTGGTGGGTATTATAGAGGGCACGGATTGCATGGAGGACTGGGTGTGGTGAAAAAAATAATGAATACTGTTTTTCTGAAAATAAATAAATTGAAAAAATAAAAAAAAAAAGAAAGTGAAGGGACGGAGAACCATTTTTCATGCCAACGGTACTCAAAAGAAAGCTGGGGTAGAAAATTCTCATATCAGACAAATAAGATTTTAAGCTAAAGACTATAGCTACAGATACAGAAAGACACTATATTATTCTTAAAGGGTCCATCCAACAAGAAGATCTAACAGTTGTAAATATCTATGCCTTCAACATGGGAGCAGCCAACTACATACACCAACTGTTAACCAAAAGAAAGAGACATATTGATAATAATAAGTTAATAGTAGGACACCTCAACACTCCACTCTCAGCAACAGACAGATCATCTAAGCATAAAAATCAACAAAGAAACAAGAGCTTTGAATGAAACACTGGACCAGATGAACCTCATAGACATATATACAGAACATTCCACCCTAAACCAACAGAATACTCATTCTTCTCAAGTTCACATAGATCTTTCTCCAGAATAGACCACACACTGGGTCACAAATCAGGTCTCAACTGATACCAAAAGATTGAGATTATTCCCTGCATATTCTCAGACCACAATGCTTTGAAACTGGAACCCAATCACAAGAAAAAGTTTGCTGGAAAGTCAAACTTGGAACTGAAAGACCATCCTGCTCAAGAATGCTTGGGTCAACTGGGAAATCAAAGAAAAACTTAACCAATTCATGGAAACCAATGTGAATGAAAACGCATTGGTCCAAAACCTATGGTATATGGCAAAGGCAGTTCTAAGGGGGAAATACATACCATCCAAGCCTCACTCAAAAAAAAAAAAAGAAAAAAAAAAAAAGAAAAATCTCAAATACACAAACTATTTTTATACCTTAAAGAACTGGAAAATGAATAACCAATTAAGCTTAACCCATGCATAAGAAGGGAAATAATTAAGATTAGAGCAGAGATCTATTAATTAGAAAGCAGAAATAAAGTAGGTGGATAATCAACAAAATGAGAAGCTTGTTCTTTGGAAGAATTAATAAGATCAATAAACCACTGGACAGACTTACCTAAAGGAAAAGAGAAAGGACCCAAATTAATAAAATAACAAATGAAAGGGGAGAGATCACAACTAGCACCAAGGTAATATGAACAATTATCAGAAATTATTATCAACAACTATATGCCAGTAAATAAAGTAACCTGGAAGAAATGGATGCATTTCTGGAAACCTATAAAACTACCAAGACTGAAACAGAAAGAAACTGACAACATGAATAAACCAAAAACCAGTAATGAGATTGAAGCAGTGATCAAAAACCTCCCCCAAAACAAGAGTCCAGTACCCAATGGATTCCCTGAGGAATCTACCAAACATTCAAAGAAGAAATAATACCTATTCTCCTGAAGCTGTTTGAAAAAAATGGAAACAGAAGGAAAACTTCCAGACTCATTCTATGAGGCCAGGATCATCTTGATCCCAAAACCAGACAAAGGCCCCATCAAAAAGAAGAATTTTGGACCAATATCCCTGATGAATATGGATATCAAAATTCTCAGTGAGATCCTAGCTAATAGGATCTAACAGTACTTAAAAGGATTATCCACCACGACCAAGTTGAATTTATTCCTGGGATGCAAGTGTGGTGCAACATTCAATCAGTGTGATAGAACACACTAATAAGAGGAAAGAGAAAAAGTATATGGTCCTCTCAATTGATGCAGAAAAAAAAAATTGACAAAATACAACATCCTTCCCTGATTAAAACTCTTCAGAGAATAGGGATAGAAGGAACATTCCTCAATTTTAGAAAATCCATCTATGAAAACACACAGTGAATACCATTCTCAATGGGGAAAAGCTCAGAGCCTTTCCCTTAGAATCAGGAACATGACAAGGATGCCCACTCACCACTCTTAATCAATATCATACTAGAAGTCCTAGCAACAGCAGTCAGACAACAAAAAGAAATAAAATGTATTCAAACTGCCAAAGAAGAAGTCAAACTCTCTTTTTGCAGATGAAATGATACTTTATGTGGAAAACCCAAAAGACTCCACCCCAAAATTACTAGAACTCATACAGCAATTCAGTTATATGGTAGGATACAAAATCAATGCACAGAAATCAGTTGCTTTCTTATACACTAACAATATAGCTGTAGAATGAGAAATTATGGATTCAATTCCATTTACAATAGCATTAAAAACCATAAGATACTTCGGAATAAAACCTATCAAAGAGGAAAGGATCTATACTCAATAACTACAGAACACTAATGGAAGAAATTGAAGAGGACACAAACAGATGGAAAAATATTCCATGCTCATAGATCAGAAGAATAAACCTTATTAAAATGTCTATGTTGCCCAGAGAAATCTATCTTTCAATGCCATCCTGATCAAAATACCAACACCATTTTTGGAAGTGCTGAAACAAACAACCCTAAAATTTGTATGGAACCAGAAAAGACCATGAATCACTGAGGAAATGTTGAAAAAGAAAAACAAAGCTGGGGGCATCACATTGCCTGGTTTCAAGCTATATTACTAAGCTGTGATCACCAAGACATCATGGGATTGTCACAAAGACAGATACATAGGCCAATGGAACAGAGCAGAGAGCCCAGATATGAACCCTCAACTCTATGGTCAAATAATCTTCAACAAATCAGGAAAAAATATGCAACTGAAAAAAAAAAACTTTCTCTTCAATAAATGGTGCTGGGAAAATTGGATAGCTAGGTATAGAAGAATGAAACTCTACCATTCTCTTACACCATACACAAAGATAAACTTGAAATGGATAAAAGACCTCAACTTGAGGCAGGAATCTATCAAAGGCCTAGTGGAGAATATAGGCAGTAACATCTTTGACATCGGCCACAACAACTACTTTCAATACACGTCTCCAAAGGTAAGGGAAACAAAAACAAACATGAACTTTTAGGACTACATCAAGATCAAAAGCTTCTGCACAGCAAAGGAATCCAACAAAACAAAGAGGCAACCCATGAAATGGGAGAAGATATTTGGAAATGACAACACAGATAAAGGGCTGGTATCCAAGATCTATAAAGAACTTCTCAAACTCAATACTCAGAAAACAAATAATCAAGTCAAGAAATGGGCAGAAGACATGAATGGACACTTCTCCAAAGAGGACATACAAATGGCTAACAGACACATGAAAAAATGTTGATCATCATTAGCCATCAGGGAAATTAAAATCAAAACCACACTGAGATACCACCTTATACCAGTTAGAATGGAAAAAAAAAAAAAAAAAGATAAGGCAAGCAACAACAAATGTCGGAGAAGCTGTGAAGAAAGGGGAACCCTTCTAAACTGTTGGTGAGAATGCAAATTGGTGCAGGCACTTGAGAAAACAGTGTGGTAGTTTCTCAAAAAATTAAAAGTAGAGCTACCCTATGACTCAGCAACTTCACTACTGGGTACTCACACTAAAATTCAGATGTAGTGAAAAGAAGAGCCCTATGCACCCCAATGTTCATAGCAGCAGTGTCCATAGCCAAACTGTCGAAGGAGCCAAGATGTCCTTCAACAGATGAATGGATGAAGAAGATGTGGTCCATATATACAATGGAATATTACTCAGCCATTAGAATGGATGAATACCCAACTTTTGCATCAACATGGTCGGGACGGGAGGAGATTATGCTAAGTGAAATAAATCAAGCAGAGGAAGTCAATTATCATATGGTTTCACTTATTTGTGGACCATAAGGAATAGCATGGAGGACATTAGAAGAAGGAAGGGAAAAATGAAGGGAGGGAAATCAGAGAGGGAGATGAACCATGAGATACTATGGACTCTGGGAAACAAACTGAGGGTTTTAGAGGGGAGGAGTCGGGGGGGGATGTGTTAGCCTGGTGGTAGTTATTAAGGAGGGCATGTAATGCATGGAGCAGTGGGTGTTATATGCAAACAATGAATCATGGAACACTACATCAAAACCTAATGATGCACTGTATGGTGACTAACATAATAAAAAAATAAAATAAGACTTATGTATCATTTATTCTTATCTGTATTTTTCTTCAGTTGCTTGTACTTTTTGTGACATATCTAAAAAGTCATTGCTTAATTTAAGGTTATAAAAATTTATGCATGGTGTGTTTAAATGTGTATGACATTTTGGCTAGATATTAAATTCTTGGGCTAGTCCTTCTTGGGGAATTTGCACACATTTATCCCATATAAAAGGTCTCTGAGGTTTTTCTCTCAGCCTTACCTTTTCTGCCATTTTCATTGTTGAACACACTTTATGGATATTGAGGAAAGTTTCCCAACATCTTTCAGTTCTAAGAAAAAGATTATATCTGGGCCCTTCAGAAAAATTTCACCTATACTTGGAGATTTTGGCAAACAAGATAGATGGGATATCAAGGATCTGTTTCTCAACCCAATATCCCCCTCACTTCTCTAGAAATTTTACTGTATTTGGCAGCCACTCTTCAGAATTGTTTAACATTGTGACTACCTGTTATTCTATTGAAATTGGAGTTTCCTTTATTGTTTCTTTGTTTGCATTTTGTTTCACAAAAGATAATGGGGTAGAAATTTTCTTAATGTGCCATCTTATATTTTGGTTGAGAAGAGACTGATAGGATTAAAACAGAGCTATCATAGTTAAAGGAGTAAGTTAATAGTTACTGACCATGGGCTATATGGCAGGCTAGTTTACTTGCCTTTCCTGAGGTTGACAATAATATTCACATTTTTACAGATAAATAAGCTGATTGGTATGGATCATAGGGAAGAGAACTGGAAGACTCCAAGCAAGACTAAAAATGATTTGTCTATAGAAATGAAATAGAGTTTTCTAGAGATGGTAGGACAGGAATGCTCCAAGAGGAAGGAAAAGGCTGGAGAAACTTGAGCAAAGAGAGATTCTGTAGACAAACAGAAAGCCATCTAGACACCTAACAGGAGAGAGTGCTGAGGTAGAAAATAGGGGTGAAGAAGAGATGCTGAAAGATCACGGGGAAAATTTTTATCGTGTGCTATATAGTGTAATTCACGTCTCATTGTTTCCTCGAGTTCTTCAGTGTAACAGTAAAAACTGACTTCACTTTTCACCGCTTTTGGAATCCATCTGTGTTTTAAATTTGACACTAGGATAAAACTGTCATGGAGTATCCTAATTTAAAAAAAAATCTAGGTTATATTATTAATGTTTCCCTAAAAAATAACTATATTATTTTTGTATTTCCTAGAGGTTCTGTGATTTCTTTAGGATAAAAGCAAGTTTTTAATATACCTCCTACAAGGCTTAGCCTTTCATATAGATAATTTAAAAAAATTAAGTGTCAATATTTAAAATACCATTAAGAAGGGCCAAAAGTTATTTAGCACAGCTTTAAGCCTCCTAATACACTCAACAGAAATCCATAATTTAATCCAGTATTGAGTTGTAAAAATACAAGTTTTAAATTCTAAACATTAAAAAATAATCTTATTATTAATATTTCAATATGCCTTATAAGTAACTTCTTTTTTTTCCGATGAATATATTCATGCAGAAGATCTTGGTAATATAAAAATGTATAAAGAAGAAAATTAAAATCACCCATAATCTTGTCACTTAGTAAATATTTTGTGGCTTAGTGCTTTATACATGTATATATCTGTGCTCTTATGTGTGTACATTCTTTTAAGAAATCTATTTTCCTTTGAAGTATTTGTACATCTCCACACTTAAAAATATACTTTTAAGATATGACTTTAAGTGTTTTCATAGTTATAGTTTTCATAAAAGGTAATTTTAGATAATTAATTGTATAGATAATCTCTATTTTGCTTAACCAGTTCCTTATTTTATAAATAATGGGATGAATATCTATGAATATACATATTTCTCTTTAGCTCAGTTTATTTTGTTACAGTTATAAATGGGTTTGGTAATACTCTCTTCAATTCTTCTTACCTTCTCCCTTCTTCCATCTGACCCATCCTGCCCATCAACACAAACAAGCAAATGTTCTGCCCTTTGCTTTCTTTCTAAATTAAGAGGCTGCCATCTGGAATCCCAACTTTCTAAGTTTTATGCGCTAAAATCGGGCCTTAGTGTAGTCTTTTGTCCATAGTAAGTGATTAAGAGAATGTATCTGGCCTTTTGTAAGATACTTGATAAATAATAATTGAATGGCTTTAAGTTTAATTTTACTTTGAGCTATGATGATACAGGGCTTATTCATGTTAGAAGCATGAGAGCCCATCTGATTGGACTTTCTGTGACTTTTATCGTAGTATGAATATGTGTGTGTGTGTGTGTGTGTGTGTGTGTGTGTGTGTGTGTGTGTGTTTGTGTGTGTTTTGCCCTTAGTTCAGAGAAACAGAGTCTAGTAAACTTACTTTTCCTTCCATTCTGTTATCATGTAGGAACTTAAAAAAAAATTGTGTTTATTTGCAACATGCTTGAATTTTACTTAGCTTTTGTTTGTGATTAGAAAAAGAGGACTGATAAAATTACAGAAACAATTTAAAGCTAAAGACCTAGGGGCACCTGGGTGGCTCAGTCAGTTAAGCATCTGCCTTTGGCTCAGGTCATGATCCCAGGGTTCAGGGATTGATCCCTGCCTGATTTTGGGTTCCCTGCTCAGTGGGCAGTCTGCTTCTCCCTCTCTTCTTCTTCCATCATCTTTCTGATGCCCTCCTCGTGCTCCCTCTCACTATCTCTGTCTCTCAGTCTCTCTCTCAAATAAATAAATAAAATCCTCAAAAATTAAAAATAAAGCTAAAGAATTGGATATGGGTTTAACCTGTTTTGCCACAATTATGCTAATGATCAACTATTATCCATTGAGAAAAGGTTAGCCGAAAAACCATTAGTAGTTACGATTTACAAAGCTAGTTCTTGAATTCAAAGTTTTCAAAACTAATCCTACATGCAGAGTCTTCTGAAAGAACTCAGAACTAAAGAATTCAAGAATTATAGTCTAGTAGAAAAATTACATTTACATTATCTAACATGATAGAAAAATTAGACACTAGAACATTAAGGAATGTAAAAGGATGGATAAATATACTTTAAAAGATTTGGGTTTTAGTATTAGAGATATTATTTCCAATTAACAGTGGAAACATGTTGATATATTATCCATTAGTGCAAAGGTAAAAGCATTTCTCCACTAACAATAATAAATGGTAGCATTTAGCATATAAATGGTACAAGCTCTTAAATTACCTTTACTTTTCCTATATGAGTGCAGCCTAAGAGAATTTCATGCATTTTTTACATGGTGTAATTTTATCTTGCTCATACAATGTGAGACGAGTAATAATGATATTCTAATATTAATATAAGTACAAAATATACATATTGATGAATAATAGCCATGTTTTTTGGACCTCCTTGCCAAGTTATATTAAAATGACAAATAATTGCAATTGCTTCCCAGAGAAATGGTGCAGGATCTGTAGTCAAAAGCACATTAGGGACCAACAGTGTCCATTTGTTATCCTTTGTCAGGAAAACATGGCTCCTAATGAAAGGGAATGAAAGAACACTGATTGAGGACAGTGACACTAAACCTTTTTCTCAACAAGAGTCATGACATGGGTATTAATAAGAGGATTGAAAGTTGAAGGCAAAGCCTTGGTTCTTAACATCTTTGTATAATCTTGATTTTCTTTTTGTTTGATTTTTAAAATAAAGCCTGATACTTTTGAGGGCTGGGGGAAGTGTAACTATGGGGGATGAAAGTGTATATAAAATGTACTGAAGACATCCCAAAGACATCACAGGGTCAGTGTGTTCTGTGAGGAGTCCCCAGGTAACTTGAGGCAATGTTATTTAAAATCTGAACAGTACTCAAATCAGAATCTGAATAGCTCTAAAAAGAAAAACTCCACTATTTCTTTATTCAAACTGTGAAACATCCTTTTCCCTCTTAATTGCCCAATCTTTTTAAAAGTTATGGTGTTTCTATGCAAAAATACTGCTGGAAGAAGAATTTTTGACCAGGAAAATGAGTAGCCTATTAAAAGGAAACAGGAAAGCATAATTCTATTTCAGGGATTTCTCAGCACAATTTTTAGGAATTATGATGGCTTTGTTATAAATCCAGGCATATACAGTTTCATTTGATTTTATACCTTCTGATTCCTATTCCAGCAATATTTAAGTCTAGCAGTTTCTGTCTGAGATGGTGAAAATTTGCATGTACATATCTATGAACAGAAGAAAAGTACTTTACAGTTTATAGTAATTTATTTACTATGTTTGTGTAACCTAGCATGAACAAGGTACTATGCTAGATTTTGGGAATGTCAGTGCTCACAATCTAGTGGGAAAGAAAAAGTGAACAAATAATACTAATTATTACTAATTGAAGATATTACATAGGGGGCACTTTGTTGAGTTTCACAATAATGATGTCAAATTTTTCAACAACTCTCCTGCGAAGATACCATTATTATTGCGATTTTAAAAGAGGCCTTAAGACACAGAGAGGTTTAGTATATTCCTCCAGATCATCCAGCTAGCAAGTGCAGAAGCCACGTTTTGAACATAGATTATGGACCTGGTGCTCCTATTATATCTGCATATTTATAATACACAATATATTATATGTATATGTGTATACACACATATGCACACACACTAAAACCTCGCTTATTCTGAGTTACTTACTTGATAACCTCAATTATCTTCAATTCAGCTAAAGGCCAGAAAGTGAGTGAGAGACTCTGAGTACCTTAAATAATTTTATCCATTCAATGAATAAGTGAGTCTCTAGTTGTTCATATACGATTGTGATCAAGACAGACTTGACATGACCCAGGGCCTTTGTTCTGAAGCTAATATACTTTGGTATGGAGGAATACCTTTGGTTTTCATCCAGAGAACATTATCTCTTATTTCTCACACAACTTGAGTATTATAAAGGGTAGGTTTCAAGGTTGGGAGAGGTGAAATGGAAAAAGCTAGAAAAAGCCACATAATATCATGAAAAAGGGGAAATAAAGAAAGATATAAGTAAGACTAATTAAGAAAAGATAACTACAAGCCAATAGCCCTGTATTTTTCAAGGACCCTAATTATTTTGGACTATAGAACATTATAGTAACAAAAACTCCTAATGATTACTCTGAAGTAATAAGAACATATGATACAATATGATTATCATTTAAGAAATAGTATACTTTAGTAAAATTTTCAACAAAAGGTTAAATTTGAAATTTTAACATTTAAAGCTTTGTAAAGGGGTGAGCCATAACTTACTTATGATGAACATATCCTTTTGTAACAGTTGTGATATGAATAAGATGCAATCATACTTCAGATATTAAGATAGTTGTAGTGGAAATTTGTGTTGCTATTGTCTCTTCTTTTGGCAGCAATCATGATATTTTTGGAGGGATTGCTCCTTCCCCCATCTCAGAAAATCTGGTTGAGGCTCTATCCTAGTCCTAGGGTAGAGCATGTGACTCAGATGTAAGCCAAACGTGGCACAACATTTCTTCACCCACCCAGTGATATGTTCAAAGACATGTTCAGTTGATTTGGTGGAAATGTATGTCAAAACTATTGATGGTAATGCTAAAATCAGATTGTTCCTTTCCTTTTGTCTCTCAGGCTAGAAGAAAGTAGCTCTATTTGTTGTCAACTATCTTGTGACCAGAATGGGAGAGCCAATCTGAGAATGAAGTCAAGAAGAAGGAGGTGATGCTGAGAGACATAAAATGAAAAAATTGTCTGATAATGTTATATAATCCTATGAACTAATCTATTCCCTATTTGGTTAAGCAGTCTGGTAACTTCTTTTTAAATATGAAATGGGCAGATTAACAAATTTAATAGATGACAAATATATAGCAAAAATGAAAAAAGAACCGAGGTCCCTGTTATCAACAAGGATGTGAAAAAATATACCTGTATATATTGAGGTAGATATATAAGGTATTAATCTTTCTGGAAACTTCCATTGGCTTTTATATGTGAAATTAAATTATACATATAAGTGTATTTAGTGTATTTATATATCTGATGGCATATATATGTGTGTGAATATGTGTGTGTGTATATATATATATATATAGAGAGAGAGAGAGAGAGAGAGAGATATTTCATCTTATTCTGGGAATTTATGCTTTACAAACAAAAACATACATAAGACATATACTTCTAAAAATAGATGTTGTTTATTATAGTTTCTTTCATAATAGTAAAAAGGTGGAAACAAAATGAATGTCCACAAGTGGTGAGGTAATGGCTGAATATGTCACAACACAGTCATGGAATATATGCGACTGTTATTATGCAGCTTTAAAAGAATGAATTAAAGCTGTATCAGACAACTTGGAAGAATTTTCACAAGGTATTTTAGAATGAAAATCAAGATGTAGAAAAGCAGTGCACCATGACTTCATTTTTAAAAACCAAGGTAATCCCTAGTGTGTGACTATGCATAACCATATAGGATTACAGTAACACAGAGAAAATCTGAATAATATTGAGATTTTAATATGGATTATTTGGGGGATGGTATTTGATGTCAGTGAGGAGGAAAGCGTATGGGAAGGAAGAATCTTGCAGAAAAGAAAAATAAGGAATTATACTTGAAATAAGCATGTGTACACTCATGATTGCACACTTACATAAAATTATATATATGGAATAGATGCATAAGTATTAGGTATTCTAAATTATGTGTATGTATATTTGTATATGTATAAAGAAATTAAATGTAAAAATGTATTTTAAAATGAACAAACAAACAGAAATAGACTCATAAATACAGAGAACTGGTAGTTGCTAGAGGCGATGGTGAAATGGATAGAGGGAGCTAAGAGAGACAGGGTTCCAGCTATGAAATGAATAAGTCACAGAAATGAAAAACAGGTATTTTAAGTAGACTCTAATTTTACTGTCACATGCTATTAAAAAATGAAGTGCTTGCTGACTGAGTTTGAAGTCATGTCCCACACTGGAGGATAGATAGTTCAAGGCCTATGCTTTGAGTCCATTGTGATTTACTTCTTAAGACCTGGCTTTCACCAAAGAATGATTAATAGTTCTGGATAAGTTCATCCCATGATAACACCAAGGAAAATAATTAGAGTGAGGCAGAAGACAGATAAAACAACTGTCTCACTTCTCTGGTTAGAGATCAATTTCCACATCAGCTGGTGTGATTTCTACCTAGCTACATTTTCAACAACCATCACAGTGTCATATCATATCATACTCTAGTTTAGTATTCTCATATTATAACTTTATTCTATTTATTTGATATTATGCTACTTTATGCTGTATTATGTTATATTTTTACTATATAATTTTTGGGATGATCATGCCTTTTATTAAGTCTATAAATTTCTCGTTTCTTGTTTTTTTTGTTTTATTTATGTTTAGGTTTTAGATAGGACATGGATTTTTAAAAAATCTTTTTTAATATCAACTTAATTGAAATAGAATACGTGTGCCATAAAAATAACCATTTAAAAGTGTACAGTTCAGTGTTTTTAGTTCATTTGCATAGGTGTACAACTATCAACACTATCTTATTTTAGAACATTTGTATTACTCCTAAAAGAAACTCCATAGCCTTTAGCAATCACTCCCTTTTCTCCCTTCTCCTTGGCCACCACTAAATTACTTCCTATCTTTAAGGATTTGCCTTTTCTATACATTCCAAATAAACAGAATTCTAAGTGTATGGTCTTTTGTGACTAGTTGTGATCAATTAGAATATTGTTTTCGGAGTTCATGCATATTGTAGCATGTACCTACTACCTCATTCCATTTTACTAAGATACATTTCATGGTATGACTATTCCACAAATATCACATATTTCAGTTGATTTAGGTTGCCTCACCTTTGGTTATTAATAATGATGCTGCTATATATACTTGTGTACAAGTTTTTGTGTGGATGTATTATAATTTTATTTCTCTTGGATATACACCTGAAAGTAAAATCCTGGGTTAAACTGCAGCTCAGCATTTAACATTTTAAGAAACTGCCAAACCATTTTCCAAAGTGGCTGGAACATTTTACAAGTTTACCAGGAAATTATGAGGATTGCAATTTCTCGACAAACTGGCTAACATGCATTATTATTTCTTTTTGATCATAGCCATCCTGATGAGTGTGAAGGCTCATTGTTGTTGTGATTTTTATTACTTAATTATGAAGATCTTTAACATCTTTTCATATGCTTATTTTCCATCAGTATGCCTTTTTCAGAATAAAGTCTACTCAAATCCTTTTCCCAGTTTCTTTTTCCATTTTTCCCCAATCCTCCTTTGCCCAATTTTTTTAAAAGATTTTATTTTTTTTATTTGACAGACAGGGATCACAAGTGGGCAGAGAGGCAGGCAGAGAGAGCAGGGCGGGGGGTGCAGCAGGCTTCCCGTTGAGCAGAGAGCTCGATGTGGGGCTCAATCCCAGGACCCCGGGATCATGACCTGAGCCGAAGGCAGAGATTTTAACCCACTGAGCCACCTAGACACCTCATCTTTGCCCAAATTTTAATTAGATTATCCCTCTTCTTATTATTGAGTTTTATCAGTTCTTTTCATACGCTGGATATAAATGTTTTATCAGTTTTATCAAAAAGAATAAGAAACTTAGGAATAAATTTAGCCAGGAAGGTGAAAGACTTGTAAACTGAAAACTATAATATTAATGAAAGAAATTAAAGACACAAATATATAGAAAGATATTTCATAGTCATACATTGAAAGAACTGATATTGTTAAAACATCCATAGTATACAAAACAATCTACAGAATCAACACAATGTTTATGGAAATTCCAATGGCATTTTTTAGAGAAATAGAGAAGTCCTAAAATTTGTACGAAATCACAAACCACCTGAATAGTTAAAGCAATTTTAAACATGAAGAATAAAACTAGAGACATCATGGTCCCTGATTTCAAACTATATTACAAAGCTTTAGTTATCACAATAGTGTGGTATTAGCAGAAAGGTAGGCACATATATCAATGGAACAAAACAGAGAGCTCAGAAAAAAATCCATGCATATATGGCCAATTAATTTATGATAATTTAATTTAGATAAAGACCCAAGAATATAGCATGGAGAAAGGATATACCATGGAGAAAGGATAGCCTCTTCAGTAAATGGTGTGGGAAAACTGGACAGCTACATGCAAAAGAATGAAAATGGGTTACTATCTTGGTTCAGTTACACTATATCAAGAATTAATTTGAGATGGATCAAAGACTTTAATATTGATCAGAAACCATAAAACTCTTAGAAGAAAATGGAGGTGATATGCTCTTTTATATTGGTCTTAGTATGATTAGATTTGACACCAAAAGCATAGACACCTAAAGCAAAAATAAACAAATGGGATTACATCAAATTAAAAGCTTCTGCACAGTGGAGAAAATGATCAACAAAATGAGAGGCAACCTACTGAATGGGAAAAAATATTTGCAAATTGTGTATCTGATAAGGGGTTAATATCCAAAATATGTAAATACCCTATATAACTCATTAGCAAAAAAAAAAAAAAACCTAATTAAAAGATAGAAAGAGGATCTGAATAGACAGTTTTCCAAAGAAGACATATTGATGGCCAAAAGACACATGCAAAGATGCTCAACATCACTCATCATCAGGGAAATGCAAATCAAAACCACAGTACCTGTCAGAATCAAGTATCAAAAAGACAAGAAAGAAATAACAAGTGTTGTTGGGGATGTGGAGAAAAGAGAACACATTTGCACTGCTAATGGGAATGAACACTGGTGAAGCTACTATGGCAAACAGTATGGAGGTACCTCAACAAATTAAAATATGATCCAGCAACACTACTGAGCATCTATCTGAAGAAAACGAAAGCAGTAACCTAAAAAGATACATGCATCCCATGTTTACTGCAGTATTATTTACCATAGTTAAGATACAGAAACAGCTTAAGTGTCCATTCATGAATGCATGAATAAAGAAGTTGTGGTCTATATACATGATGGAATATTATTCAGTCATAAAAAAGGAAATCTTGCTATTTGTGGCAACATGGATGAACCTTAAGGGCATTATGCTAAGTGAAATAAGTCAGAGTAAAACAAATACCACTTAATCTCACTTACATGTGGAATCTAAAACCAGTAACGGCAGCAACAACAAAAACCCCAAAACTGAGCTAGACACAGATAACTGATGGGTAGTTGTCAAAGGCAGGGGATGAGAGGTGGGCAATATGGGTTAAGATGGCCAAAAAATAAAAATTTCCAGTTATAAAATAAGAAAAGAAATTCCTTATTGAATAGATGATTTGCAGATATATTTTGTCTTATTTTGTGAGTTGTTTTTGTTTCTTGATAGTGTCTTTTGAAGCATAAAATCTTTAAATGTTGACATTGTACAATTTATCTATTTTCCTTTTCTTTCTCATTTTTTTGTGTCATATCTAAGAGATCACTGCTTAACCCCAGTTCATGAAAGTTTATCAATTTTGAGTTAATTTTTGTGTATGATATAAAGCAAGATCCAGCTCCATTCTTTTGCATGTGATAATCCAGTTGTCCAACACCATTTACCTCCCCAATGATTTATCTTGAAACACTTTTTTGAAAACCAATTGACCATAAATTTAAGAGTTTAATTCTGAACTCTTTAATTCTAAGGTTTAATTCTCTACTGAACTACATGAGTATCCTCATGCCAGTACCTTATTGTCTTGATTTCTGTAGATTTGTGGTAGGTTCTGAAATCAGGGAATATAATTTCTCCTTTTTTTTTTCAAAAATGTTTTGACTTTTTCAAAAATGTTTTCTTTTTCAAAAATGTTTTGACTCCTAGACCTCTTGCATTTTCAAATGAATTTTAGGATAACTTTGTCAATTTCTTTAAAAGAAGCAACTAGGATTTTGATGAGAAATGTATTGAATCTGTAGATCCATGTGGAGAATATTGCCATCCTAAGGAAGTTGTCTTACTATCCATGAACATGGGATTTCTTTTCATCCATTTAAGCCTTTAATTTTTCATTGTTTTACAGTTTTTAGTACATAAGCCTTACAATTCTTTTGATAAATTTATTCATAAATATTTTATTATTATTTATTCTACTATAGATAGAATTGATTCCTTAATTCATTTTTGTATTATTAGTTGCCTGTATAGCAAATTAATCTTGTATGCTGAAAACCTGTTATACTCATTGTTTTTAATTCTAGCAACTTTTCTGTGATTCCTTAGGATTTTCTATATATAAGATCATGTCATTTGTGAATACATATAATTTTACTTTATTTCCTTGGGGGTATTTTTTCTTTTTCTTGCCCAATTTCCATGAATAGAACCTGCATTATAATGTTGACTTGATATAGTAAGATTAGGCATGCTGTTTCTGATGTTAGGGGAGAAATATTCAGTCCTTCACTATTAAGTGTGATTTTAGTTTCTTGTTTTTTTAAATCAATGTTTCCTAGTTTGTTGGCAGTTTTCATGAAATGGTTTTATTTTTCTATTTCTATTTTTGTATTCTTTGAGATAATTTTTTGAGTCCTTTATGCTATTAGTATAGTGTAGTAACTTAATTGAATTTTTGACACAAAACCAACCATATATTCCAGGGATAAATCCCACTTGGTATGGTGGATAATCCTTGTTATATGATGCTGAATTCAGTTTGTTACTATTTTCTCAAGGAATTTTTCATCTGTATTCATACGAGGCATTGGTTTATTGTTTTCTTGTGATGTTTTTGTCTGGTTCAGTGTCAAAGTAATACTGGCTTTATGAAATTAGTTGGGAAGTATCCCCTATTCTTTTATATTTTGAAAGAGTTTGAAAAATTAATGTTGGCTATATATTTTGTAGGATTCACTAGTAAGCCTTCTGGGCTTGAGGTTTTGTTTTGTTTTGTTTTTTTGTTAGAAAGTTTTAAAACTATTAATTAAATCTCTTTACTTGTTATAGGTCTATACAAATTTTCTATTTCTTTTTGAGCCAGTTTTAATATATTGTGTCTTCCTAGAAATTAGTCCATTTCATCTAAATTATTTATTTACATAAGGCTCTTAATTTATAATCTTTTGCATTTCTATAAGGTCAACTGAAATGTGTAATTTTTATTGATCTCTTCAACGAACCAGTTTTAGTTTCATCCTTTTTCTCTACTGTGTTTTTTTCTCTATTTCATCTATTTCTGCTCTAATTTTTATAATTTCATTTATTCTACTTCCTTTGGACTTAGTTGGCTCTTATTTTCCTAGTTTTTTTTTTTTAAGATTTTATTTATTTTTTTACAGAGATCACAAGTAGGCAGAGTGGCAGGCGGGGGTGGGGGGCCGGGGTGGTGGGCAGCAGGCTCCCTGTTGAGCAGAGAGCCCAATGCCCAATGCTGGGCTCCATCCCAGGACTCTGGGATCATGACCTGAACTGAAGGCAGAGGCTTTATCCCACTGAACTACCCAGGCGCCCCTTATTTTTCTAGCGTTTAAAGGAACAAGATTAGGTCACATTTGAGTCTTTAAAAAATATGGCATTCACAGCTAGCAGTTTCTCTCTAAGCATTGTTTTAACTACAACCATAGGTTTTGGTATGCTATGTATTAATTTTAAATTATTTAAAGGTATTTTTAAATTTTTATATTGATTTCTTTGATTCATCAGTGACTAAAGAGTACACTAAGTTCCACTTATTTGTGAACTTCCCAATGTTACTGATTTCTAATTTCATCCCATTGTTGTTATAGAATATATATTGTATTATTTCTGTTTTTAAAAGGCTTGTTTTAAGGCCTAACTTATGGTCAGTTCTAGAGAAAGTTCTATGGACACTTGAGAAAAATGTCTATTCTGCTATTGGGTAGAGATGTTTGTGAGATCTAGCTGGTATATGGTGCTGTTCAATTTTCTTTTTTGTTGATCTTCTGCTTAGTTGCCTTATCTATTAATAAAGTGGGAGCATTGAAGTGTCCAAGTATTGTTGAATTATCTATTTTCTTATTCAATTACATCACCCTTTGATTCACATATTCTGGGGCTCTGTGGTTAGGTGCATATATATATTTATAATTGTTATGTCTTCCTAACGAATTAATTTTTTTCAATATACATAGCCTTTTCTGTCTCTAGTGATAATTTGTCTTAAAATATATTTTGTGTGATATTAATATAGTTACTCTAATTCCTTTTTGGTTTATTGCAAACAGTAACCGATACTAAATACCAATATAATCCCCTCTATATATAAGTACACACACACACACACACACACACACACACACACACTTCATCCTTTCACTTTTAACCTATTTATGTCTTTGAATCTAAATGGTTTCTTTAGGGTGGTAGGGGATTTGATGAGCCTGTTGGTGGGTATTAAGGAGGCCACATATTGCATGGAGGACAGGGTGTGATATATAAACAATGAATCTTGGAACACTGAGAAAATAAAATCAAGTTAAAAAAGTCACATTACTTTCTTAAAAAAATAAAAAGTAAACTGTTTCTTGTAGATAGCATATACTTTTATCAATCCTTCTAATCTCTGCCTTTTAATTAGGCTAGCTAAACTATATACACTTAATATAATGATTGATAGAGGAGAATTTACATCTGCCAGTTTTCTAATTGTTTTCTACATGTCTTGTGTCTTTTTTCCTTTTTTTTCCTTTATTGCTTTCTTTTGTATTAAATGTTTTCTGGAAAGTCATTTTGATTTTCAAATTATTTCTTTGATTATATTTTTGAGTTATTTTCTTAAGTGTTTTTCCTGAGGACTGAAATTAACATTTCAATTTAAAGCAATCTCGTTTTTATTAATACTAGTTTAACTTCAAAAGGTTGGAAAACTTTGCTGTAATATAGCTCTGTCTCTTCCCCACATCTTTTATGCTATTATTTTATGCAATTTGTATCTCTTTATATTATGAGCCCATCAACCTAGTTTTATAAATAGTTTTATGCAGTTGTTTCTTAAACCAGACAGAAAAGAGTTACAAGCAAAAATATGTTTATACTGTTTTATATTTACTTATGTAATTCCTTTACTGGTGATTTTAATTTCTCTGTATAAATTTACATTGCTCTCTAGTATCTTTTCAATTCATTCAAAGGACTCACTTTAGTATTTCTAATATGATAATGACAAATTCTCTCAGTTTTTGTATATTTTTTTTATTTTTTTATTTTTAAAGATTTTATTTATTTATTTGACAGAGAGAAATCACAAGTAGATGGAGAGGCAGGCAGAGAGAGAGAGAGGGAAGCAGGCTCCCTGCCAAGCAGAGAGCCCGATGCGGGACTCGATCCCAGGACCCTGAGATCATGACCTGAGCCGAAGGCAGCGGCTTAACCCACTGAGCCACCCAGGCGCCCCAGTTTTTGTATATTTGAAAATGACTTAATTTCTCCATTTTTAAAGGATAGTTTTTCTGGACATGGAATTCTTGGTTACAGTTACTTCTTTTAGAACTCTATGTCAGTCCACCGCTCTCTGTTCTCTTTGTTTCTGATGAAATTTGAGTTGTCAGTCTTATTGATAATGGGCTTTTTTTCCCCCTGATTCTCTTAAGATTCTCTCTCTATCTTGGGCTCTCAACCATCTGGCCATGATGTGTGTAGGCATGGATCTCTAAGGTTGAGTTTCTTGAACTTCCTATGTAAGCTAATGTTTTTATCAAGTTTGAGTTCTCAGTAATGATTTTGTCAAATCACCTTCATGCTCATTTCTCTCCCTGCTGTCCTTCTGGGATTTGCATAATGGGCATGTTGGTACACTTGATAGCATCCCACATGTCTTTGAGGCTGTGTTCTTGTTTTCTGTTTTCTTTTCCTTGCACCTTAGAGACTTAGTTGACTTATCTTTGAGTTTGCCAACTCTTTCTTCTTTCAGCTCGAATTTGGTGATGAGTCTTTCTAGTAAATGTTTTGCTTTAGTGATTACACTTTTTAACTCCAGAATTCATTCATTTTTCCTTCCTTCCTTTATTTATTTATCGGTATAAATTCTATCTCCTAATTGATATTCTCTAATGAAACATTGTCTTCATACTTTAAATATTTAGATATTGTTTATTTAGTTCTGTGATAATATTTATACCAGCTTTAGATTTAATATTTTTGTTTTAATAAGATTTAATGTCTTTTTCTTAATAAGCCCAATATCTGAATTTCTTCAGGCAAAGTTTCTATTCACTGTTTTTTTCCTCCTGTCTAGTTTTGTGTTTTGTTGTTGTTGTTGTTGTTTCTGTGCATGTTTGCTAAAGTTTGTTGAATTATGGACATAATATAAACACCAAGAAACCAGGTTTACTTTTTCTCTAGAGCTTTTGTTGTTGTTACTGTTTAGTCATTTTCCTGGACTAATTTTGTGAAGTGTGCAGCTATTGTAGTATCGCTTAGTTAGGTTCATGGTAATGACTGGACAAAAGTTTGTGTAAGTTTCTTGAACTAAATAAGTCTTCCATCTTTTGATGAGGGGATTTGTGCTTATTTCATGGCAATCCCTGAGAATACAGGCACTTTACAGCTCTGCCTTAGCCTTCACCTAAAGTTTGCACAGACTATCAAGGTCAACCAGAGCTGAGAGCTTAGGCTTTCTTATGTGTTTCCTGCACATGCTTATAGTCCTCTAAATCTTAAAGAATGTGTTAAAGCATGCACCATCTGTATATCTTATTATCTGTATTCCCTCTTAAGGTTTTTAGCCAGAATCTTGTCCCAACAGGTATCATCAGCTCAGATAGCTACATGGGATGTTAAACATTGCTGTTGTTTTGGACTAACAATTTAGGATAGGACTTTCCTCACTGAGTGACCTCTGATTCAGAGCACATAGAGACAAGCTCTGTAAATGGTTGTTCCTTTCTAGGGACCTTCCAGACAAGTAAAGTAGTGTCAATTATGTGGAAGCAGAGCTTTGGGGGAAGACTCAAACTAGTTTAGTTTCCTTCAGTGGCTCTGGGCTGCATGTATTCTCAGCATATTTGCAAGGTTGCTGATCTTTAGTGTGATTTTGGATCTGTGGAGGAGGAGCTGGAAAAGAGAAGTTAAAATGCCACAGAATTCACTGTCCTTACTGAGCTTCAGTTTTGTTTTATTTTAAATAAATGCTCCTTGGAAAATTGAAAGACTTTCATTAATTTTTAGAGTGATAAAAAAGTTGATTTTGACTGTTTTCCCCAGGGTTCTCATTCACTTTATGAAGAAGCAGATTTTCTGAGATTCTTACATTGGCATTCCAGAAATGCTTTTCCTTCAGAATTATTTTATATTGACCCATTTCATCACACCATCAATCTGATCTTTTTAATAGAAATGGTGTTTTCTCTGAAAATATCTTTCATGTAAAGAGATTAGCAGCGTATATTTATCATATGGCTTTCCTGTTAAGCATTTAAACTCAAATGTAGGGCATAATTTTATGCAGAAAGTCTCCGCCTCTTTACAACTCTGGGTTTATTAACAGTACTAAATAAAATATTTTGGGTTGTAGAATTCTGGGAAATTTGCTTATATACTAATCATCTCATTTTTTGAAATCATATTTTCTACCAACTGGTAAATAAAAAAAAATACAGATTTGTTGACATGATGTGTTACCTTACAATTGACCTAGCTTATCTTTTTTACACTATTTCTTAAACTCTAAGAGCTAATATGTTAAATCAAACCCAAATTACTTAAAATGAAACAAAATGGGATCAGGAGGGAGATAAACCATAAGAGACTCTTAATCTCAGGAAACAAACTGAGAGTTGCTGGGGTGTGGAAGGGTAGGGATAGGGTGGCTGGCTTATGGACATTGGGGAGGGTATTTGCTATGGTGAGTGCTATGAATATATGAGCCATGTATAAGCCTGATGATTCACAGACCTGTACTCCTGGGGCAAAAAAATACACTATATGTTAATTTTTAAAATCACATTTGGTTTTTAATTAACTAAAATACATACAGACTAGCAAGTTCTATATTAAACTTTTAAACCAGAGAGAAGTAAACCCTTCCATATCCCAGGGTAAAGGTTAAACTCATTTTCTGCACCAGGAATAGCATTCATTTACTTCCAGGGACACAATTGCCTTCTAGAATGTGGTGTAAATTATGGTTTCAGAGAAACAAATCCTTTGGGATTATCTATTTAGAACAAAATGGGATATTTGACCTTATTCATGAGGTGAGAAAAATGAGAATGGAGAGATAAAAAAAAGCCATAATGTAAAGGAACATATGTGCCATAAAACAGGAATATTTTTATAGATATGGCCTCAACTATTATATGTAGTTTTGTCATAGACCAATTCAGAATCACTGTCTTTCCCAAATATGAAAGATTCATGTATTAAGCAGAGAGAAATTGGGGTTCTGGTTCTTGCTATAGAAGGAATTATTGTGTGGTCTTAAACAAATCACTTGATTTCTATCTACCTCAGTTCCTTTTTCTATAAAACGAAAAGGATAAACAGATGATGTATAGGCTTCTTTTCAACTTTTTGCAGTACATTTCAATGTGTATTTCTCTTAATAGAATTAGAGTGGAATGAAGATTCAACATAGGACAGGGGAAATAATGGAGTATGATTTTTTTTTTAAATAATGGAGAATTTAGATATATTTCTACTCAGCCCCCCAAAAGGCATCTAAATTCTGTTGTATGAAGGATAAACTCATAGAGTTGAATATAAGAGAGTACTTATAGGTTCCTCTGCTCTACACTTTTCTTTCTAGAACTACTTTTTGCTAAATCATTCTAGCCAGACTACTGCTTAATTTCTTAGAGGATTTTTGGGGCTAGAGATCTCATGATTTTTTCATATAGTGTCTTGAAGAAACATGACTATTGTTTTAGTTTCATCATTATGGCTTATTACTTACGTAAGCAAGAACTTTCAAAGATCAAGTTGCTTAACTCTCCATATCATATTTTTTCTAGCTAAGTGAAATCTTGAAAGATAGGAATACCCAATGAACAATAACCTATCCACAATGCTGTTTTTAAAAATTAGAAAGCAAATCTCAAAAAGGCAAGATTATACTGGGAGTTTATGACATAATCTATTTGCTAAAGATATTCCCGCTTTAACCACATTAAGCCCAATCTACTGTACCTTTTTCCTCTGTATTTTTAGAAATTTTACAATGATATCTAAAGTGTAGAATGAACTTCTACCATACTTTAAATCATCACAGAGCAAACTAATAACGGAACTGTCCCACTTACTATGCTAATTAATAAAACAAAATATTTGATATTAGAAACATCTTCAAAATTAAGAAGTGAAGCAAGATTTTTCTTATAATATGTTTAAAAACACAAGTAATTGAAAAATTTTCTGAGAATTCTATACCAGTATTTTCTCCCTAAAGTATTTGAATTAAAGTTGTCAGGTTATCTATATCCCTCTATTCGTTTTCCCATGTTCTGCAATCTCCTTTAAATTCCCTGTCATTTGCCATCCCGTGTGTGTCTCAAAAACAACTACTCAAGTACCCTTGTCACTTTCGTACATAAGTATGCACACTTATGTGTGTCATAAAATGAGTATCATCAAGTTCTGATTTGAGATTATAATCTATGTACACCTCTTGTGATGCAACCAGCAAAAAAGGCCCTTCCAAAGATAAGAAAACCTCCAAAGCATGAATTTACCCAATCACAAGCAGTAATAATGAAAGAACAGAGAGAGAAATTAGTTTTCGACAACCTTATTTCTTCATACATAAAAGCAACATTCTCACACAAGTAATTATTGGCCTTAAAATTATCCATAAAAGCTATTGAGAATCTAAATAATTAAAATTGCCTTTGGTCATAACTGGATGACACACTCAAGGATGACATGCTAATATTTTTCAACTTTGGATTTACCTTAGACCTAAAAATTTAGCCTAAAATGAACTTGCTGGAAGTGATATAATTAAATGGCATTTATATTTTGAGTAGCATTTTTATTTTTATATTTTATTTTTAAATATTTCTTAAAAATTCAATGTTTTAGTCTAATATGTGTATTAATTTTTGTATGACTAAATAACACTCCCTTAAACTTTTAGTTAGATTTATTTAATTTAAATTTTCTTCTTTTTGGTTCTATTCCAATCTTGCCCTATCCTCACTTTAATAGAAAAAAGCATGCAAGGATGCTATACAGACAAATGTATAGCAGTTCGGTTAGCATTTAATCTCTTTTAGATAAATGCAAATATTGCTGCTGATGGTATTGGACCCTTGTCCAGTAATCATTTGGGGAGCTTTCTCATCCATTTTTCAAGCTCTGTCTATTACAATCAGTCACTGAAAATGTGATCTAGAATATTCGTTCTTGACGAAAACAATAGGATTAAGCTACAGGGCTTTGGAAAATTGCTTTCATATTCAAGCAGGGCTGCACATATACAGATACCTTGTTGATGACTTTACTGCCTCAAAGAAAATGTATTGCTACTGCCACAAGCCTGTCTTTTGGCACTTTATCACTTACAAGTGATGATAAAATTGCAACAAAGAGACTTCTTTTTAATCTTATAGGTCACTGCTTGTAGTCTGGACTATCCACCCTTTTGTCCTCTCATTTAAGCTAGATAAGGTGGAAAATTCCCTTTAGTTGTCTCTAAATTTCATTTAAACAGCGTGAAACACAGACTTTGTTTTCTGATTTTCAAGTTCCCAAAACTTTTAATATATCAATTTTATTTCTTCATATTTTAAAATTAATTTTTAGAAAGAATTCTGAATGTATTTTGAAATGGATTTTACGAAACTAAAATACCAGGTATATTTTGAAGGGTTCGAATACTTTTATGAGTCATAAATATAGAAGACAATCTATTTGACATCATGAGAATCTAACTATAATATAATTTTGTTACTGAGTTTCTTTTCATTATTATTACCATCAGTTTCAACTAACTACTCACAGAAGAATATTTATGCAGATGTCCAATCTGGCAACACATAGATGCAACAAAAAATAGCTATTTCTGAATAAATTTCTCTAATCATTGAGTTATTACATACAAAACAGTGAAGCAAATGAAGAGGAAGCACATACAAATCTATTTTTGAACTATTTATTTCTTTTGCTCTTTGATTTCTGAACTTTCTGTTAGGTTTTCTTTAGGGGATCTTTCTATGAAGCCATGGATGCAGAGTCTCATGGTTTATTTCTCTGCCACAGATTTTTATTATTTTAACAATCTCTTAGTAATAAAGAAAGCTTCTGTGACTACACTAAGTTTTATAGAAGAATATTTTATATTCTATAAATGAGGAGAAACTTTACTCCCAAGGCAACATTTTATTTCTACTAAAGTACTGAGGATGCAATTCAGAATCTCTTCCTCTCAAGTGATTCCAGTTTACAAATGTAATTTTTATCTTTGATTTAAATATGTTTTTTGGCCTGCTAGCCTCATTTTACAAGTGGATAAACCATCAAAAAGCAAAGTTAGTAATGTATTACATGTCTTCTAAATCAGAATATAATGTTTAGATAACAGACAGACAGTGGATGAAGTCTTACTAAAATGCTATCAGTGACAGCTTCCTTTTGTTGAGAACCTACTATGGCAGGCACTATGTTGGGTGCTTTATGTGCATTCTCTCTTGTACCACCTGCAATCTGGGAAGATATGCATTACTACACCCATTTAACAGATGAGAAAAGTGATGCATAGGAAGTCAAGTGTCCAGCTGTAAAGGATAGAGTCGAGAGCCAAGAAATGCTTCATAAATCATGAAAAATGTTCTAAGCAAATCGTATTGTACTTTCTCATGCTAACAAACAGAGGCTTGAAAAAGAACAGAACTAATAAGAACCCAAAGGGACAGTGACATGGCATTTCCATCCTTTTTACCATGTTCTCTGTAGAGCTGTCATTGGTTTTCTGTTTTTAGATCTGAAGTTTACTGCACTGTGTACAAGATCCAATCAGATTACTATGTGTAAGATCATTTTCTGATGAAGGATAAATTTTCGGTGGGGAAGGTTTGTTGGAAGAGGCAGTGAAACATACTTGGTTTTCTTTCTTATTAGTTTTTACTTTCTCATGAGGGCGGGTACCTCCTCTCTCCTCTATTTGTCCAGGTGGCCATGCTTTCTCACATGTCTGCATTTGTAGGATACCTACTCTTCATTTCTTATCATTTGTGGCTCTGTGCCAGCGCATCTTTGTTGAATGACTTGGACACTCAACTAGAAAGAAATGGAAAAACAGCTTACTCAACAGGTTCTCCCCTTTTCTCCTCAATTCACCCTGGAGTCTTGTCTGATAAAGTGGAAAAGAGAACACTACATCCCACTGCACTGACCCTCCTTAAAAATGCAGCTGTCATAAGTACACTCAGAAATAAAGCAAGCAGGTTCACCCTTGGCTATTCTACAGGTGTGGGTTTTAAATATGATTGTGCTTATGTAAGGAGGAACCATGATTATTAATATACTTTGCATGGTTCCAAGAACTGCCTTCTGAATGAGAAATCATGGAAGGAGTCAACTAATATTTGTGATGCTAGAAGATTGTGAGAACTGCCACCTCGGGTGGTTTCTGCTTATAGATAAAGGTTTCAGACTTAACAGTTTTATTCTGCACAGAGTGCTTGCAATATTAGCTCAGAATTTTACCTTTACAAAGCTGGTTTATAATCACAAAAATAATTCCTAAATAACTTTTTTTGGGGGCTGCAAGCCATAAATATTATTTTTGCTTCTAGCAGCATTTTTTGAGTTTTCCCCATAATTATAAAAAATGTCTGTATGTGTGACCAGAAATTCTTTAATGGTAAATGTTTAAAGATTCTAAAAGAGGAGTAATTGGGTCATTTGTAAAAATATCACAACCTGTGACTTACTAAGAATGTTTTTGCCTTATGCAAATGGGAGTTACTCTTAGGATTTCCTTAAGAAAATGAACAGTTCCTCAAGGAAATAATAGTGAAAGCTTTTATATCAGAATCTTCCTACTGAAACTTTGCTTGTAGAAAAGTTATCAATATGTGGAGGATACAGGGGAAGACTGGGACTCAGAGGCTCAGGCAGTGGCATGGCTTAGTAATTTTACTAGGAACTAAAATTCATTTCTTTAAACTTACAGGTATAACGAATGGATTTTTATTAGTAAAATAGATGATATGACTCATAATGGGCTTACATTATACAAGACATAGAAATCAGAAAGTCATTTTATTAATTTTAATGTGGGTATTCCTGCTACTAGGTAAATATGTATGTGTATATATATATACACATACACACACTAGGTAAGTATATATATATATATATATATATATATTCCTTTGTTAGGATATATCCTAACAAAGTTGTCACAACTCCTAGAAAGCTAAGAAGAAATTTCCTTGGTGAGCAGAGATTAGTGCAAATCTTCAGCAATGTTTTGTGGCAAAAGTTTACAGAAACTTTCTCCATAAAGGATGGTGTACCTCTCATATAGGAATGTGCCCACCCCACACTCAGCCTTTCTCTCAACTATATCATGGTAGACACAAGGGCCAATTGTGGCATACTAAACGGCAACATATCACTATTACTATTATTACTATTATTGTTGTTATTATTGACTTCTTGAATCTGTGCTCTATTTTGTTCTGCCTCAACTCTTATACTCAGGCTATATGTAATCAGTTCTTCCTTTGTCAATTTGCTATAGATTAGAAAGCAAATCAACAAAGCAGTTAAAATTACATCTGAAGTTAGTGCTAAGTACAGAGGATAAAGACCTAAAGATTTCTTCAATGAACATAGAGCTCATAAAATTTGGCCTCTGAGCCACCCAGCCAACCCTATGCTATTTGTTTTGGCTATTCACTTTTGGTCATCATTTTTTGATACTTGCTGTTTTCTAGATAATTGAAGTCAGTGGATGAATGGCTTATGTGTCAGTGAGGTATTGTAATACTATTATTATACATGAATAGTAGGATATGTGAAGCTAAGCTACTTAAAAAATGGGTCACTATGACAAGAATGGGTATACTGTCTTTTCTTTAGGGGTAGCACACAAAAAAGAAATAGTTCTTCAAGATGCCTTGACCTAATACTACTGCCACTCAGTTCATACCTGAGACTACAGTCATTTTAACTTTAAGTTATAGCTCTCACTTAGGGAAAAATAAACTACTCACTTTAAAATATCTCAAAATACTGCAAAATGTCCATCAGTCAAGGTCCTAAAACATTTATGATTTTTATCCTTTGGAAATCTTTTGTCATAATTTTGTGCTGCTACCTAAAATAAAGTAATCTAAATGGTCAACTTGCTACTGGCCTGTCCCATCCCCACTTGAAGTAGCAGCTAGTTTTATACTTCCTTATAAAACTTTATCATATAGTCAGCATACGGTCAGGAGAAGTTGAATATTGCAATGGAACAGTTCTCAGGAGATGACTTATTTTATCCCAATACTTTTTTTTTCCTTTACACATCTTTAATCATGGGATGATTCCCAAAGTTTTCTATTGAACAGCATTCAAAACATCTAGAAAACATTTTTCTATCTTGCAATGAATGCATACTTTGATTTTACTTTTCCAATAAGAGGCCTTTTTCTCTATCAGAATATAATTTCTAACAAATTTTTTGGTGATAATACATCTACATAGTACATTTTGATGTCAGTGATTTGTAAATAAATGACTTCATATCATCCCTTAAGTCATCTGAGAAATTCATTCTTTTTTCAAATCAAATTTACTTTTAAACTATGTTCTACAATATAATTCTTGGATAGATTCTCAGGATCAATTCAGTATTTTGTTTTCAAGAGGAAAAAGCATGAACAAAGTAATGTGAAATAAAGCATTTCAAATAAGTTGTATGAATTATGGTCAAATCAAGATTTTATTTA
Source organism: Mustela erminea (assembly GCF_009829155.1). Classification (NCBI taxonomy): domain Eukaryota; kingdom Metazoa; phylum Chordata; class Mammalia; order Carnivora; family Mustelidae; genus Mustela; species Mustela erminea. The sequence goes on from NC_045619.1 coordinate 120,165,161, forward strand.
CTTTGATACACCTTTAACTTCAAAGTAACATAAAAATATCTTTCTCACTTTGCTCCAAATCGCCATCATACTTTAAAGCCATTTGTATTTATCTCCAGATATTTCTTAGCATCACACAAATTAGCTAATAATATTGTGTTTTCATTTAAAATTTTTTTAAATTTAAATTTAATTTTTTCATTGTTCCAAGATTGTTTATGTACCACACGCAGTGCTTCATGCAATATGTGCCCTCCTTAATACCTACCAATTTAAAAATATTTCCTAAGTTTACTTGTATATCAATCACACACTAACAGTTATGGCAAAAATAATTACAAACACCTATAAAAAATTTAGGGGAGAGTAGAAGTACAACAGGTAAAAATCTAAAAACCTTAGGTTTAAATCCCACAATATCTCAATGTTTGATGAATATATTGATGGTAAAGGAGTCTTAGTTTAAAACTTTTTTTTCATTACCAGAGGATAATGAAGTTGCTTTCTCATCGAAGAATGAAATGTTAGACTTGTACTTGGATGTCATCCAAAGTGAGCAAATATGAGCATTTGAGATCTGTGCCTTGAAGCTGAAAAACAAGTACACTTGAATGCTAGAGGCCAAGGAATGAAGGAGGAAAAAAAAAAAAAAAAAACCTTGGAGAATGACCTGGAGAAATATAATATGATCTGTATCTCTGTATCTGCCACTGCTTATCTGTCTATCTGTTAGAGATTCTCCCTATCTGTCTCCTTAAATTGGCATTCTCCTTTTTCTTTTAATAATACTAAAACTTGTTTTTTCTTTTTTCTCATGTGTTTCATTTATTATTCTTTGCTGTTGTAGAGATACAGATCAGAGCATCCAAGGACTCAATTAAAAACACAAGTAAATAAAAATGCTAGAAGGACAGCTATGGGGTGTTAGGACCCCAAAGCTCAGAATCAGATTTCATTTGCTCTGACTATTGAGATGATGCAGAGGATGGAAATGGAATGTTCATTTGTTCATATGTTGCTGTTTCAACAAAGTTCTCAAAATTCTCCCTGTTCAAAAATATCATAATTATACTAAAAGGCAAAGAGAAAAATCATGAAAACTACCTGTAGCATTTGGAACAGGAAAAGCCTCTTAGTATCTAAGAATCAAATATTCAAATCAGTAAGATAAAATATTAACTACCCCCAACAGAAAATACTTAGAACAGCTCTGTATTAAAATAGTGAAAGATTGACACCAACTTAAATCTCTAATTGTAGGGGATTTTTAAATGACTAATGGAAGAGGGATACAATGGAATATTATGTAAGTATTTAGGTAAGGATTTAGAAACATATCCACTATTTTAAAATTATGTGGCCAGTAACATCCGACTGTAAGAGTGTTTTAGTTCCTAGCTAAATGGAATGCATTTTCTGAGAACAAAATAATAGCTGAACTAGAAATGAGAAGGGCTGATTCACTGAGAAGCCTTTAGACTAAGTAAGATGACATTTGGGCGCCTGGGTGGCTCAGTGGGTTGAGCCGCTGCCTTCGGCTCAGGTCATGATCTCAGGTCCTGGGATCGAGTCCCACATCGGGCTCTCTGCTCTGCAGGGAGCCTGCTTCCTCCTCTCTCTCTGCCTGCCTCTCTGCCTACTTGTGATCTCTCTCTCTGTCAAATAAATAAATAAAATCTTTAAAAAAAATACATATAAATTAGAATGTCAATTTATTAATTTTAATTTGGGAGTTCAAATTACTAGGTATATACCTTCTAACAAGGTCATCCCTTCCCCCAGTGTTATGATTCCTGGGAGGCCAAGTAGAAATTTCTTAGCCTGAGGAGTCTTTAGGCTAAATAAGATGATAAAAGACTGAAATAGGGACACCTAGGTGGCTCAGTTGGTTAAGCAGCTGCCTTCAGCTCAGGTCATGATCCTAGAGTCCTGGAATCGAGTCCTGCATCAAGCTCCCTGCTCAGCAGAGAGCCTGCTTCTCCCTCTCCCTCTGCCTCCTACTCTACTAGTGCTGTCTCTGTATCTCTCTGTCATATAAATAAAAATCTTAAAAAAAAATAAGATTGAAATATCATCAGGTACGAGGAGTTCAGCTAGATAGTTATCAAACCATTCTGAACACCTACAAACTCAACAGAAGATTGAAGAGAAGAAGAGCAGCAACTCTAGAAAAGGAAAACTGACCACTTTCCAGAAGGTAGGACATGCGGAGCAGTGAATTGGAAACAACAGGAAGATAGACCATGGGGAGAGGGGCCAGCTCCTGGCAAGTGAGAGCAGCAGAACACAAAATTGGAACTTTTAGAAGTCTGCTCCATGGAGGGATGCTGCTCCAGAGGCTAAGTGAAGGGTGGAGCCCTCATGGGGACAGTGTTATCTCAGGAGGCTCGGTGTCACAGAAAGACCAGGGGTGCCTGAGTGTGGCAGAACCCCCAGGTATTGGATTGGGGAAGCTGGGTGCAGAGATGGAGCTCTCAGCTTGGGGTTACCTTAAACCATGATTCAAGGCACACTCAGGCCACTGCTCTTTGAGCAGGGACCCCACAAGCAGCAGATCCAGGAGACTCACCTTCCTCCTCTGGGGAGGAATGGCAAAGGAACATGCTGTCAGAATCTGCTGGGTTTGGAGACTCCAAATAGGAGTAGAAATGCTTGGTCACAGGCTGGGTCAGCATGGAGCATGGCCAGAGACCAGGGAGATTGACTGCTTTTCTTTGAGGACACAATGAGGAGTGGGGCCCTGAGCTCTTGGCTCCTCTGGGTGGAGACTGGGAGGCTGCCATTTTCATTTCCATCCTTCAAAGCTGTGCGGAAAGTGTTCAGGGAACAAAAGCTACTGAGAGCAAAACCAAGCACATTGCTGACCTGGCTCTTGGCAAGGGCACTGCAATTCTGCCTTGGGCAAAAACATTTGAGAATCACAGCAACATGTCCCACCCCCAGAAGAGCAACAAGAACATCCAGGCAAGACCAAGTTCAGGAATCAATGAGAACTGCAGAACTCCAGAGCTAGGGGAAAGGAATTTATGGCTTTTGCCCCCATGATCCTTTAGTCTTTCAAAGTTAATTATTTTATTTTATTTTTTCTTATTCTATTATTAAAATTTTTCCTCTTTCCTATTTTAACTTTTTTTTTTTAGTATTTTATCTTATCAATACCATTTTAAAAATCTTTTTAAATTTTCATTGTTATAGTGACATTTTATTCCTTCATTGTATTTAGCCTTATTTTTAGTATACATATAGGTTTTTTTTCTTTAAAATTTTGGAATACAACTTCTTCTAATAGATCAAAATATACCCTAAATCTAGCACATGGCTTTGTTCTAGTCTCCAGCTTGATCACATTATTTCTTCTTTGTTTTAAAATTTTTCAACCAACTTCTTATCTTATCAATTCCTTTTTTAGAATCCTTTTAAAAATTCATGTTTACATTCATATTCCTTCCTTTCATTGTGTTTAACCTTATTGTGTGTGTGTGTGTGTGTGTGTGTGTGTGTGTGTGTGTATTTTCTTTCCTTAAAATTTTAGGAGGTAGTTTCCTTTAATGGACCAAAATACACCCAAAATCAAGTGTGTGGCTCTATTCTATTCACCAGTCTCATATATGTTATTTATTTATTTATCTTTGTTTACCCCTTTCTTCTCCCTCTGGTTTCAGGTCTCTTCTGATTGGGTTAGTCTATATTTTTCTGGGGATGTTGCTGCCCTTTTACTATTTTGTTCTCTCATTCATCTATTCTTATCTGGAAAAAATAACAAGGTGGAAAAACTCACCAAAAAAAAAAAAAAAAAAAAAAAAAAAAAAAGAAAGAGTAAGAGGCAGTACCAATGGCTAGCAACCTAATCAATACAGACATTAGTAATATGTCAGAACTAGAGTTCAGAATGACAATTACCAAGGAGCTGGCTGGGCTCAAAAAAACCATAAGTGACTCTTAATCTCACAAAACAAACTGAGGGTTGCTGGGGGGAGGGGGTTTGGGAGAAGGGGGTGGGATTATGGACACTGGGGAGGGTATGTGCTTTGGTGAGTGCTGTGAAGTGTGTAAACCTGGTGATTCACAGACCTGCACCCCTGGGGATAAAAACACATGTTTATAAAAAATAAAAAAATTAAAAAAAAAAAAAAGCATGGAATATACTAGAGTATCTCTTTCTGGAGAAACAAAATCCCTTTCTGGAGAAATAAAAGAACTAAAATCTAACCAAGTTGAAATAAAAATAGCTATTTATGAAGTGCAATAAAAAAATGGAGTGTCTCACTACTAAGATAAATGAGGCAGAGAGAGAATTAGTGATATAGAAGACCAAATGACGGTGAATAAAGAAGTTGAGCAAAAGGGAGACAAACAACTACTGGACATTGAAAGATAAGTGATACCATAAAACAAAACAATATTAGAATAATGGGGATCCCAGAAGAAGAATGAGGTGGGGGGAAAGATATACTGGAGCAAATTATAACAGAGAATTTCTCTAATTTGGTAAAGGGAACAAGCATCAAAATCCAGGAAGCACAGAGAGTCACCCTGAAAATCAATAAAAATGGGTCCCCACCCTGTCACTTAATAGTAAAACTTACAAGTCTCAATGACAAGGAGAAAATCTTGAAAGCAACTCAGGACAAGAGGTCTATAATATACACTGGTAGAAATATTAGATTAGCAGCAGACCCATCCACAGAGACCTGGAAGGCCAGAAATACTGGCATAATATATTCAGAGCACTAAAAAAGAAAAATATGCAACCAAGAATATTAAATCCAGCCAGGTTGCCATTGGAAATAGAAGGAGAGATAAAAAGCTTCTAGGACAAACAAAAGCTAAAAGAATTTGCAACTAGCCCTACAGGAAATATTGAAAGGGATCTTCTATGCAAAGAGAGAGCCTAAAAGTAATGGATCAGAAAAGGAAAAGAGACAATATACTGTAACAGTCACCTCACAGGCAATACAATGGCACTAAATTCATATCTCTCAATAGTTCCCCTGAATGTAAATGGGCTAAATGCCCCTATCAAAAGACACAGGATATTAGAATGCATAAAAAAACAAGACCCATCAATATTCCATCTGCAAGAAACTCATTTTGGGCCCAAAGACACCTCCAAATTTAAAGTGAAGGAGTGGGAAACAATTTATCATGCTAATGCACTTCAAAAGAAAGCTACGGTGGCAATCCTTATATCAGGTAAGTTAGATTTTAAACCAAAGACTATAATAAGAGATGAAGAAGGACACTAATTCATACTTAAAGGATCTGTCCAATAAGAAGATCTAACAATTTTAAATATCTATGCCTCTAACATGGGAGCAGCCAATTAAATAAATGAATTAATAACAAAATCTAAGAAACACAACAAAAATAATACAATAATAGTAGGAGACTTTAACAACTCCCTTACTGAAATGGACAGATCATCTAAGCAAAAGACCAACAAAAAAATAAAGGCTTTAAGTGACACACTGGACCATTTGGACATTACAGATATATTCAGAACATTCCATTCCACAGGAACAGAATACACATTCTTCTCTAGTGCACATGGAACATTCTCCAGAATAGATCACATCCAGGGTTACAAATAAGATCTCAACTGGTACAAAAGATTGGGATCATTCTCTGCATATTTTCAGACAAAAATTCTCTGAAACTAGAACTCAATCACAAGAGGAAATTTGGAAAGAAATCAAATACATGGAGGCTAAAGAGCAACCTATTAAAGAATGAATGAGTCAACCAGGAAATTAAAGAAGAATTTTAAAAATTCATGGAAACAAATGAAAATGAAAACATTTTCAAAATCTGTAGGACACAGCAAAGGTGGTCCTGAGAGGAAAGCATATAGCAACACAAGCCTTTCTCAAGAAACAAGAAAGTTCTCAAGCACAAAATCTAACCCTACACCTGAAAGAGCTGGAGAAAGAACAGCAAAGAAAGCCTAAGCCCAGAAGGAGAAGAGAAATAAGAAAGATCAGAGCAGAAATCAATGGCATAGAAAAACAGGACAGATCAACAAAACCAGGATCTGGTTCTTTGAAAGAATTAGTAAGGTTGATAAAACCCAGGCCAGATTTATCCAAAAGAAAAGATAAGGGCCCAAATTAATAAAATCATGAATGAAAGATGAGAGATCACAACCAACACCAAAGAAATACAAACAAGTATATACAACTATACACCAGCAAATTTGACAATGTGGAAGAAATGGATGCATTCCTTGAGACATATAAACACCAAAATTGAACAAAGAAGAAATAGAAAACTTGAACAGACCCATAACCAGTAAGGAGATTGAAGCAGTCATCAAACGTCTCCCAACAAACAAGAGTCCAGGGTCAGACAGCTTCCCAGGGCCATTCTACCAAGCATTTAAAGAGGAATTAATGCCTATTCTCCTGAAACTCTTTGAAAAAATAGAAATGGAATGAAAACTTCCAAACTCATTTTATGAGGCAAGCATTACCTTGATCCCAAAACCAGACAAAGACCCCATCAAAAAGAATTACAGACCAATATCCTTGATGAACATGGATGCAGAAATTTTCACCAAAATACTAGCCAGTAGGATCCAACAGCACATTAAAATGGTTATTCACCACGACCAAGTGGGATTTATTCCTGGACTGCAAGGTTGGTTCAACCCCCTCAAATCAATCAATGTGATACAATACATTAATAAGAGAAAGAACAAGAAAGATATAATACTATCAATAGATGCTGAAAAAGCTTTTGACAAAGTACAGCATCATTTTTGATCAAAACTCTTCACAGTGTAGGGATAGAGGTACACACCTCAATATCATCACACATCAATGTGTCAAAAACCCACATTGAATATCATTCTCAATGGGGAAAACTGAGAGCTTTTCCCCCAAGGTCAGGAACATGGCAGGGCCGTCCACTAACACCACAGCTATTCACCATAGTACTAGAAGTCCTAGCCTCAGCAGTCAGACAACAAAAAGAAATAAAAGGCATCCGAATTAGCAAAGCAGTCAAACTCTCACTCTTTGCAGATGATATGATACTCTATTGTGGAAAACCCAAAAGACTCAACACCAAAAGTACTGTAATTCATGCTGGAATGCAGTAAAGTGTCAGGGTATAAAATCAACACACAGAAATTAGTTGCATATCTATACACCAACAGCAAGACAGAAGAAAGAGCGATTAAGGAGTCAATCCCATTTACAATTATACCCAAAACTATAAAATACCTAGGAATAAACCTAACCAAAGAGGCAAAGAATTGGTACTCAGAAAACTATAAAATATCCATGAAAGAAATTGAGGAAGACATCAAGAAATGGAAAATCGTTCCATGCTCATGGATTGGAAGAACAAATATTGTGAAAATGTCTATGCTACCTAAAGCAATCTACACATTTAATGCAATCCCTATCAAAATACCATCGATGTTTTTTAAAAAAATGGAACAAATAATTCTAAAATTTATATGGAATCAGAAAAGACCCCAAATAGCCGGAGGAATGTTGAAAAAGAAAACCAGAGTTGGCAGCATCACAATTCCAGACTTCAAGCTCCATTACAAAGCTGTCATCATCAAGACAGTATGGTACTGGCACAAAAACAGACACATAGATCAATGGAACAGAATAGAGAGCCCAGAAATGGACCCTCAACTCTATGGCCAACTAATTTTGGACAAAGCAGGAAAGAATGTCCAATGGAATAAAAACAGTCTCTTCAACAAATGGTGTTGGAAAAATTGGACAGCCACATGCAGAACAATAAAACTGGACCATTCCCTTATGCTACACACAAAAATAGACTCAAAATGGATGAAAGACCTCAATGTGAGAAAGGAATCGATCAAAATCCTTGAGGAGAACACAGGCAGCAACCTCTTCGACCTCAGCCAGAGCAACTTCTTCCTAGAAACATCACCAAAGGCAAGGGAAAAAAGAGCAAAAATGAACTATTGGGACTTCATCATGATAAAAAGCTTTTGCACAGCAAAGGAAACAGTCAACAAAACCAAAGCCAAAAGACAATTGACAGAATGGGAGAATATATTTCTAAATGACATATCAGATAAAGGGCTAGTATCCAAAATCTGTAGAGAACTATAAAAGAACAAATAATCCAATCAAGAAATGGGCAGAGAACATGACATCCAAATGGCCAATGGAGACATGAAAAAGTGCACAACATCATTCGGCATCAGGAAAATATGAATCAAAACCTCAATGAGATACCACCTCACACCAGTCAGAATGGCTAAAATTAACAAGTCAGGAAATGACAGATGTTGGCAAGGATGTGGAGAAAGGGGAACCCTCTTACACTGTTGGTGGGAATGCAAGCTGGTGCAGCCACTCTGGAGAACAGTATTGAGGTTCCTCAGAAAGTTGAAATCAGAAGGTTGAAAATAGAGCTACCCTACAACCCAGCAATTGCACTACAGGGTATTTACTCTAAAGATACAAATGTAGTGATCTGAAGGGGCCCATGCACCTGAATGTCTATGGCAGCAATGTCCACAATAGCCAAACTATTGAAAGAGCCTTGATGTTCATTAACAGATGAATGGATAAAGAAGAGGTGGTATATATATACAATAGAACACTATGCAGCCATCAAAAGAAATGAAGTCTTGCCATTGGCAACGATGTAGATGGAACTAGAAAGTATTAAGCTAAGCGAAACAAGTCAATCAGAGAATGAGAATTATCATACCATCTCTCTGATATGAGGAATTTGAGAGGCAGGGTGGGAGGTTTGGGGGGTAAGGAAGGAAAAAATGAAACAAGATGAGATCAGAAAACAGACAAACCATAAGAGACTCTTAATCTCAGGAAACAAACTGAGGGTTGCTAGGGGGTAGTGGGGGGATAGGGATAGTGTGACTGGGCTTGGGGAGGGTATGTGCTATGGTGAGTGCTGTGAAATGTTTAAGCCTGATAATTCACAGACCTGTATCCATGGGAAAAATTATATATATATATATATATATATATATATAAAAAATTAAACAAACAAACAAATAAATAAATAAATAAGATGATAAAAAGTTAACTCCTTTATGGTGGTCATTAATATTACTCACTACATATTCCACTTCCTTTAGACTTCCTAGGATTGCACTCCCTCAACTCATTAGAGTTGGGTTTGATCATGTGACTTGTTATAGCCACTCATCTCTGAATGGAGGTGGCAATATATAATTTCCAGGAAGAGGATTGTGACCTAACTTGAGATTGCTGTATTCTCTCCTTTCTATTCTGGCAACTAGCAATATTCCAGAAGGCAGCACAATGTCCACAGCTGACCCAGGGTGGATATGTAGCATAAACAAGAAAGAAATCTCTGTACTTGTAAGTGAGTGCAATACTGGGGTTGCCTGTTACTGGAGTAGAACCAGCCTATCCTTGCTGAAACATCAAGCTTCTTTTTTTTTTTTTTTTTTCAGAAGGCAAAGATTTTTATTGTTCTACAGACACTTAACATCAAGCTTCTGAAGCAACAAATTTAGTGCCTACTGGGATATACCTATACAGTTCTGATCTTCATCGCACTCTTAAATTGTTCTGCAATCTCGAGTAAATTATCTAAATGAAATTATAAACCCTAGCCTCCTTACCTGCATAACAAACAGATTATAATACTATTTCACAAACTGTAAGAGTGATCAAATGAAACAATGCTTAGCATAACACTTGACACGTAGTAAACTCTCATTAGACATAATCTATTATTATTACTACAAGAAAGAGGACAATTAAGGAGTGTGCCCCACTGGACAAGAGTTGGTGGAAGCGTGTAAGTGGGGGCTCACATTCTGTAAGAGGACTGTGAGCAGACTCTAAGGTATGTTTATTTGTTTAAATGGTGAGATCAGACTCCACAACTTCCGCATTAGAAACAATGAGTAAAGAGGGCCTGGTTCTAGCCAAGTCATTATCTAAAAGACAAAAAATTTATACCCATCCCTAACCATGCCCAGCCTAAAGAAGACAATTTTGAGACTATTTTAGTTTGACAGCAAAAATTAGGAAACACAGGAAATTAATGCTACCACTTTCCTTCACATTTTTCCAATAATCAGTAAATAGGATTATGCCTCTGACCCCACAGTTTTTTCTTTTTCTTTTTTCTTTTTCTGATCAGTGTGATGCTAGCAGTGTTCACATCATTTTTTTCCTATGTGGGTTGCTTTGGGGGACAATTGTATAAGGCACTTTGAAGCCTAGCTTGCTCAGATAAGACATCTGGAATAGCACCAACACATTCCCAGGGATTCTTCCCAATTTAATGTTTATTCTCATTATTTGCAGATTCTGCATTTGTGAATTCACATACTCACGAAAATTGATTTGTAATCCCCAAATGAAATGCAACGCTTCACAGTCATTGACAGACTACTGCAGAGAAGCAAAAAAGTTGAGTCATGTGATATGCATATTGCCAGCTAAGCTTGAACAGGGCATTGCCCTGCTTACTTGTTTCACCTCTCATTCTGTAAATAGGTGTCTTTCTCATTGTCTATTTGGTGTGACTTTTTTGTATTTTTGTGCTTTTTAATGGTGACTTTGTTGTTTAAAATGTCCTCTAAGCATAGTGTTAAAGTGCTCTCTGGTGTTAACCAAGGACAAGAAGACTATGATGTGCTTTACAGAGAAAATATGAGTGTTAGATAAGCTTCCTTGAGGCATGAGGTGTAGTGCTATTGGCTGTAACCTGAAAGATAATGAATTAAAAATACATACTAAATAAAGTATCTTTGAACAGAAAGACTCATTACCAATTAGTTCATGTACTAATTGGTTGATGAAAATATCATAACCAGAGCCTTATAGAAACCTAATCTGTATATCCCTTAGGAGCAATGGTTTTGTATTCACTAATTTAGTGTTTGCAGGGACTTTATAGAAAGAATATAACTGCCACCAATCACAAAAATCAACTGTAACTTCTTTGTAGTTCCTGTTAAATTGTTTGAAAAAGCACAAAAAAGATGAAACCATGGTGATAGAATATAGAAGTAAGACCAGCACTGAACATCTTCTAATAAGTGGTAGAAATTTCCATGAACTACAGGGTGGATGGAGCTGGATTTCAGAGTTTTCCCTGAACAAAGGTGAAATCTTTTCATATCCTGTCAATATTCTTATGTGGTCACTGAGCACAGGGAACCCCAAGAATTGGTTGAGTGAAGATGATTAGAGAGAAGATTGATGGAGTAGCGAATTGTAAGGAATACATTTTTGCATCTCAGTTTCTCTGAATGTCTGGTCCCCTAAATACCACTTCCATTTAACATGGAACACTGCTAAGTATACGTAAACTTGAGGCTTGGCAGATGGAGAAAGCCCACACTATATGAAGTGCAATTCAACTTGCATAGACACAAGGTATCTCTCAAGCAATAACTAAGATTCTAACAGTCTATTCATAAACAAGAGCTTTGTGTCCAAAGGATGATCACTTTGCTTTGAAGAATTTTTTTTTAAATTTTCTCAAATCCAGTGGCTCCTATTAATTATTTTATTGGAGTTAACCATAGCACACACACACTGCACTTGGTCTGTATTAAGGGAGCAAATATTCTAAAGTTCTTGAGTCATGGTGATGGGGCAGTAAGTTAGGTAATGGAATAGCCTGGATTATCTAGAAAGCATTCCACTGCCCCTGGCCATCTAGAAAAGGTAAATGAGCCAATGTTTCTGAAGAGACATTTCACCTTTAAAATCCAAAGTTACGGGGCACCTGGGTGGCTCAGTGGGTTAAAGCCTCTGCCTTTGGCTCAGGTCATGATCCCAGGGTCCTGGGATCGAGCCCCGCATCAGACTCTCTGCTCAGTGGGGAGCCTGCTTCCCACCTCCCTCTCTCTGCCTGCCTCTCTGCCTACTTGTGATCTCTGTCTGTCAAATAAATAAATAAAATCTTTTAAAAAAAAAATCCAAAGTTACTCCTCAGGTAGTGGGTAAGGAGTTCAAGGTGTTCAATTACTTCCTCTTCTTGGAGGTAAAATCCCTGCACGACCCACTGAATATCCAGAAATGTCATTGAAATTGTAGTTAAGTTTCATATATATAATAGCTGGACATTCAGGATGCTTGCCATTTCTCCAGAGGTAACCAATACAATGCCATAAATGTAGTGCACCAGGATGATATGCAATGAGAACCTGATACTATTACCAACCTGCTCCTTATCCATTTACTTCAATTACCACAGGGGACTCAAAGTTCCCACATCTTTTCTTGTTAACCCGAATCTTTACCCCCAGTATGGTTCTGTACATTCTTTGATCTCATCCCATCTCTGCATGTTCCCAACATTCAAAACACTTTCTCTGTGCCTATGGGATTCACAGTCTATCACCAGTAAAATCCTTTACATCCTTAACCTTGTTTCTAAGTGTTCTCTTTACCCTCTTACATTAAACAAAATTTGTTCTCTTCTGGATACTGTTGCTCTGAAACCCTCAGAAGGTGGTTGTTTTCTCTCTTACATTCCTTATACCACTGGCCCTTCTCATTCTTCTCAAATCATTCTCCCTCTATTCCCCTTAACTACTCATTCTCACCATTTTCAAACTCATGTCATAATCTGAATTATGCAACATATTAAGTCCTCTTTGTTTTACCCATTTTCAGGATTGCAGGTTTCTTCTCTCATTTCTTGAGTATTTTTTTTAATAGATCCTTTTGTTTTGTTTTTAAAAATTTATTTATTTATTTTAAAGAAAGAGCATGAAAGAGAGTGGGGTGAGGAGAGAGGGAAAGTATCTTCAAGCATACTCTCCACTGAGCATGGAGCCCAATACAAAGCTTGATCCCAAACTCAAACTTGGCTATTCAAGCTCCCATCCTGTCTTATCTCCTGTTTCCATGTCTGTGCTCCCACTTAAAACCACCACTTCCACTTGTATTTTGGATGCCATTCCCTTGTGCCTACTCGAAGACATAAGCATAACAATAATCTCCCCACTCCCCTTTAAAAAAGAGAAACTGAAAAAAAAAAATAAAAAAAAAATAAAAAAGAGAAACTGCTCTTGCTTCCATATGCCTCCTTGCAAATGCCCCTTGCCAAACTTCATGGAAAAGTTGAATCTCCTCGTTGTCTTTATTTCCTCTCTTCCTATATCTTTTGGGATTGACTGAAAAATCCTCTGAGGCTTGAATTCCATTACAGGAAAAGGGAAGGTAAATGAGGAAAGGAAGTAAAGATACAGGCGAAATATCTATAAGTCACATCCATCAGGTCCTTATCTCTTAAATCTAATCAAATAAACAGCTGCCTTTTTTTTTTTACCCCTGCCCACAGCTTCCTTTCCCTTTTTCTTGTCACTGAGAGAATCCTTTTGTCAGTGCTTGAGTCAGAGTTTTAAGGCTACTGACCTAAACTTTTCCACTGAAAAGAGCCAGATGTAGATGCCTCAAGCAGACAATAAATCCCACGTAACATATTTCTCCAAACTCCTGTTTCCTTTTGGTCATGAAGACATTTACAAAGTCATACAAATTGGGTTTGGTGAAAAAAAAAAACCCAATTATTTATTCTACAAAATTAAGCAAGCATAGAATAGAAATGAAAGTGCAAATTGTTCTCCAGTTTCTTTTTGAGATCTTTGAATTTATAATTCTTCTTGGTTACAAATAACTGTAAGAATTAAACATGTGGCTCAACAAGGTGTGTTTTGCAGCTAAATGCTAACAAATACTTTGCCAAATTTATCTTTGGGTGTTTAAATACTTTCAGCTTAAGGTGGGTGCAGGCGGGTCATTGTTTTCTCTACACAGCATGCATTTTTATGTGCATTTCAGCTACAGCCAGATGTCTAAGTAAACAGCTTCCTGGACTGAAAACACTTCTACACTTATTTCTAAAAATCCTACAGATTTAACCTAATATGATTTACAAATTACCATTTTAAAATGAATTATGTATTTTTCTCTATTAAATCTTTTGAGTAACAGATTCCTTTTTCAAGGTCCCTTAAGATGACCCTTAAGCCATCCTTGAATATTTATTTTTAGTCTGTCTAATCCTGAATGATGAAATATTTGAAAACATCTCATCACAACTTTTAGAAAACTTTGTGATGAATTTGTAAAGTTATATATTTTGCTTTCTTTGACCCCCAAAATTTCAATTTATGTGTCCTGGTTTTTCTTTTGAAGAGATGGGAACCAATTAGTCACATGCTAATCAGAACTTTTGGATTGAATGTGTAATGAGTCATTCTTTCAAATCAATCATTAAAGAGCCAACTGAAACAAATTGCGATGGGTCATTTAGGAAAGGATAACAAGAAGTAGGCTCTATCAGAAATGAAAGAAAATCTATATATTTTCTAGAATATGTCTATTTCAAGAGATCCTTATCTTACTGATTCTCATTCTTCCATGTCTAAATTTCTGGGCTCACATCCCAGAGTTTTTGACCCATCACATAATAGACAGTTATTGCCATCAAGTGTTCCAAAATGTCTTTCAGTTTTTAAGGTTCAACCTCTGCCCTGGACAACCTTGCCCAAGAAACTTACTGAGAAACTTAATTAGGTATCATCAAGCCACCCCAGGCCTATTACCACTACAAAGTCAATGTGAAGTAAGAACACTAATTGCATTCATCTGTCCATTTTTTCATTCATGAATGCCTTCATTCCTCTACCCAAAAATATTGGGCTACATACCACACATTAAAGATACACATGTGATTAACACACAGTTGGTGCCATTAAGGAGCTCACCTTGGGTGGAGGAGAACAGGTCAATAAATAATACAAAACAATCATTTAAGTAATGTCTGCAGTTTTTTAAATAAATAGTCATATTCTCTTACACTATACACAAGGATAAACTCAAAATGGATGAAAGGCCTCAATGTGAGACAAGAATCCATCAAAATCCTAGAGGAAAACAAGGACAATAACCTTTTTGACATCAGCCACAGCAACTTCTTTCAAGACATGTCGCCAAAGGCAAATGAAATAAAAGTGAAAATGAACTTTTGGGACTTCATCAAGATAAAAAGCTTCTGCACAGCAAAGGAAACAGTCTACAAAACAAAGAGGCAATCCATGGAATGGGAGAAGCTACTCACAAATGACACTACAGACAAAAGGCTAATATCCAAGATCTATAAAGAACTCCTCAAACTCAACATCCAAAAACCAGATAATCAAGTCAAAAAATCGGCCAAAGACATGAACAGACACTTCTCAAAAGAAGACATACAAATGGCTAGCAGACACATCAAAAAATGTTCATCATCATTAGCCATCAGGGAAATTCAAATCAAAACTACATTGAGATGCCACCTTACACCAGTTACAATGGCAAAGATTAACAAAATAAGAAACAACAAATGTTGGGGAGGATATGGAAAAAGGGGAACCCTTTTACACTGTTGGTGGGAATGCAAGCTGGTGCAGCCACTTTGGAAAACAGTGTGGAGATTCCTTAAGAAATTAAAAATAGAGCTACCCTATGACCCTGCAATTGCACTACTCTGTATTTGCCACAAAGACAGAGACCCAGTGAAAAGAAGGGTCATATGTATCCCAATGTTCATAGCAGCAATGTCCACAACTGCCAAACTGTGGAGAGAGCCAAGATGCCCTTCAACACACAAATGGATAAAGAAGATATGGCTCCCTCTATCAGAAGGGATAAATACCCAACTTTTGTATCAATATGGACAGGACTGGAAGAGATTATGCTGAGTGAAATAAGTCAAGCAAAGAGAGTCAATTATAATATGGTTTCACTTATTTGTGGACCATAACAAATAACATGGAGGACATGGGGAGATGGAGAGGAGAAGGGAGTTGAGGGAAATTGGAAGGGGAGGTGAACCATGAGAGACCATGGACTCTGAAAAACAATATGACGGTTTTGAAGGGGCAAGGGGTGGGAGGTTGGGGGATCCAGGTGGTGGGTATTATGGAGGGCACGTATTGCATGGAGCACTGGGTGTGGTACATAAACAGTGATTCTGTTACACTGAAAAGAAATTAAAAAAAATTAAAAAAAAAAAGAAGATATGGCTCATATATACAATGGAATATTGTATCTCCATCAGAAAGGATGAATACCCAGCCTTTGTATCAACATGGACAGATCTGGAGGAGATTATGCTGAGTCAAATAAGTCAAGCAGAGAAAGTCAATTATATGGTTTCACTTACTTGTGGAGCATAAGGAATAACACGGAGGACATTAGGAAAAGGAAAGGAACTGAATTGAGGGAAATTGGAGGGGGAGATGAACCATGGGAGATTGTGGACTCTGAGAAATAAACTGAGGGTTTTGGAAGGGAGGGTTTGGGGGGTTGGGTGAGCCTGGTGGTGGGTATTAAGGAGGGCACATATTGCATGGAGCACTGGGTGTGGTGTATAAACAATGAATCTTGGAACACTGAAAAAATAAAACTAAATTAAAAAAAATAAAGCTCAGGAAGCAAAAAAAAAAAAAAGTGAAAAACAGAATGGTTGTGGTGGGGAGAATGGTTTCAAATGTATCATTTGTTTGCTCTCATGATCATGTGGCTGATGGTGTGCTGAGGCTCAGTGCCACTCTCCAGCATGACAGCATTATCTCTAGTCCTGGAATAGCTCCAAATTCCAAATTCAAAGGTTCCTACTGAATGAGTATCAGTTTTACACCCTTAATAAAGCTGGATAATTTTAAGTCAAGCCATCAAAAGTTGGGAACCATCTGTGTTGTTTTATCCTATAACACACGCTTAAAATTTCAATACAACAGTGCTAATGGTAGTACTAATAATATGATCCTGAATGCAATTTGATTCCTTCATGGTTTCTTTTGCTTTTTGAGTATGTTCCGTTAAGAATATACGGTCAAGTGGAGCCCAGGTGGCACAGTGGGTTAAGCCTCTACCTTCGGCTCAGGTCATGATCTCAGGGTCCTGGGATTGAGCCCCACATCAGGCTCTCTGCTCAGCGGAGAGCCTGCTTCCCCTTCTCTCTCTGCTGGCCTCTCTGCCTACTTGTGATCTCTCTCTCTCTGTCAAATAAATAAATAAAATCTTAAAAAAAAAAGAATATACAGTCAAGATGCTAATAGAGGAAAATAGGTGCAGAATATAGGGAAACTCCTTGTTTTCTGGTAATTTGGTAATCTAAATTGTTCTAAAAAACTAAAAAGTAGTTCTAACACTTAAAAAAATAAAAAAGACAATTTAAAGAAGAATATACAGTCAAAATAACATGTTTCAGAGTCAGTCGAGGAAATTTGTCAATGTGGTTATCTCATCAACTTTATGTTATTTGCATGAACAGAATAATTTCTTTCAATTTGTTTTTAGCATTTAGGGATTACTTTTCTTTCCTTTTGATTTTATGTTTTTTTGTTTTGTTTTGTTTTGTCTAAGAAAGTCTTAATCTTGTTTTTTTAATTGCATAAGACATATATAAGATTCCAAAGCCACAATAATAAAACTAAGTATTTTCACAGAAGGTCAATTCAGTCACTGTATTCTCCATTCTGCTCTCTTTCTCCCAATGTAGGGCACCAATTTTATTAGTCTTGCTTTATTTTTTCCAGTGAAGTTTTTGTAAAATATAAATGAAATGTACATTGATATATCTCCAATTTCTTAAATATGAAGACTATTTTCCACCTTGCTCTTTCACTTCATTTATGTTTGAGATTGGCCCATATCAATATGGAGAATCACATGCCGTCCTCTTTACAGTTGCAAAATATTCTCATCTGTGGATGTTCTATAGTTTATGTAACAAATCCTCTCTTTTTGAATATTTGGATTGTTATTAGTCTACTGCTTCTATAAATAAGATAACAAAAAATGTCCTTGTATATATACCATTTCATATGGTTTCTTGTGTAGCTTTGGGATAGATTTCTTAGAAGGATTGTTGGGTCAAAGAATAAATGCATAAGTAATTGTGCTGTAGTTTTTAAACTTAATATAATCTTACAGTCCTTGTCCATATATATATATATATATATATACACACACACATATATGTATATTTTAAATAATTTAATTCAAATTTATGAGGATTTTTATATTTACACTTAATATAAATGTTTGTTTCTATGCCTTTTCATAATTAATTTTCATCATTCTATAATAGTTCATCATTGATGAGTATATCAACACCATTTTTGTTTCTCCTTCTCAAGTACTTAATGGATATTTGTCCATTTCATGGATTTCTTCATCTATAACAAATACATCTGTCTTGGCTTTGGTGAAAGTGTTAATAATTTTGAATCATTTTTACCATTAAAGTGTGATGCTGGCAATTATAATAAAATATTTCTACCTTCTCTTTGTATGATATGTATTTTAAGAGAAAAAAAACTATGGATTTTTTGCATGACAATAAGTTTCTAATGTAAAAACAGCTAAGGAATATCATGTCTGACTTATTCACTGTGTAAATCATGTGTTTATAAACTCAAAAGAATAAATAGTATTTTGTATCCAGTGTTAAGCAAACAAGGAATGGTATTTGTGTGTATATGTGTATACATTCATGAACATTCCTGTGTATCTCGCAGGACATGCAATTACTTGTACATTTCCATTTCTTTATTTGCTCCTGTAGAATTTGGAAAAAAAAAAAAAAGAGATTTCAGATAATAGCAGCTTATCTTGTATTATATAGGTCAGGTAATAAAGAGGTAGACTTGGTCTTTGTCATAAATTCTTATACACTTGTAAAATATAGGTTGACCACACCAGGAATTCACTTATAAAATTAGAAATCACCTGAAGTCACCTTCCTTCACTTACTATCCACTCTTTCCTTTTCACCTTACTGAGTGAGTGTGCTATGGGTCAAGAGGAAGAATTCCTTCCTTGGACTTGACACCCTTGACCCCTTGTCACTAGCACAAGACCAAGACCTCTTCCTGTGCAGGTGATTCCTTCCAATCCACATAGGTACCTGTTTTGTTTTTTTTCCCCTCTCTTCCCAGTTTTTCACTGAACTGTGTTTAAAAAGCAATTTATGAAAAGTGTACATTGAGTTGATTTGTCATCAAAATCTCTGTGCAATCTAGGAAATACATTTTGTTAAATCTTTGGTCTTTACTTCTTATAACAAAAATTCCAAAATTGAAAAAATGAACTGAACTATATTCACTAAAAGTGAATATAAAACTCATTTTAGCTATTAACATATAGCTAAATTAAAAACTATCCTCTAAATGTAATTACAAACATTTCGGGGTTTTTAATTTTTTATTTCTTAATCCAGCTCAGAACCGTCATGACTTTTCATGGAGAAAATAGAAATACAACTTGGTTAAGCCTAATACAAATCACCCAGCTATTTATAAACACATGATTTACACAGTGAATAAGTCAGACATGATATTCCTTAGCTGTTTTTACATTAGAAACTTATTTTCATGCAAAAAATCCATAGTTTTTTTTCTCTTAAAATACATATCATACAAAGAGAAGGTAGAAATATTTTATTATAATTGCCAGCATCACACTTTAATGGTAAAAATGATTCAAAATTATTAACACTTTCACCAAAGCCAAGACAGATGTATTTGTTATAGATGAAGAAATCCATGAAAATCGTGTTAAAGTGGATTTGAGAGTCACTTAAGATTATTTACAATACAATTACCTAGGACATTTGAACTGAAAAGAAAACAAAAAGGACATAAATGGACAAAGAAATAAATGACAAAGAGAACTCCTTCTTTTTTTCCTTAAAAGGAAGCCAGTAAGGAAGGGAATCAGGAGCATTTAAAATGTAATAGAGTTGTGTGCAATATTTTTCCAGGACTGAGAGGCACACTGTTATCTGGTGAAAAATGAATATGAGACATTTATTGCTGCTGAGGGATTCCCTGGGCTGCCCATGATAGGTCTGGACTGGGGCTTTGCTTGAAGGTTATGTGAAGACTTTGTCATTCAAAGTCAGCACCACTGACAAGCACTATCCTCAGTAGGGCTAGCTTGAGCTCCAATGGATAAACAAAGGGGCAAGATATATTAGAAAGTGCTTGGAATCCTTCTGCCTCCTCACAACTACTCATTCAGATTTATGGTGTATGATTTTGACTCACTCTGGCCAGGGTCACTGATCATGTTATCAAGAGGGTCATCATCAATAAATACACATTGATCACACGTGTCAAGATATGCACAATCCAGTGTACACATTACAAAAGAAAAAAGTCATTAACCTGTGGTCATACTCATTTTCTATCCCAAATATAATTCTCCACTTTGATCAACTACCATTTTCAAGAGACTCAGTACTAAATAAATTTTTGGCTTTTTCTAAAAAGCAAATTCATTCTTACAGACCAGAGATTTACTGCTCTAGGGGATGTTAACAAAAAATATTCTACAGGTTTTAAAGACAGTCTTTAAAAAGAAGTCCCCAAATGATTTTGAAATGCCAGCATTATTAGAATAAACAAGTGTTTCCAAGATGATTACTTTGAAATAGACAACTTTAATTTGGGATTTGTATCTATGTATTTGCAACTTCTGTTATCTTCATCAAAACCTCAGTTGTCTTCCCTTATAATGCCTCAACTACTGATTTTGTGTTTACCCTATGAAAAAGAATACTGTTCAGCCATTAATCTTCACTATTTCAGTAAAGGGTTACCCTACTAGTTTGTCAGTCCAAAAACCTTACAGTTATCCCAGATTTCTTTTAATTTTTTTGTACCCCACAACCAAACTAACAGGAAATCTAAACAAGGATATATAGCATTTTAGAGGTGTTAAGAAACACCAGATACATTATAAGAGGTCCCTGACTTAGTAGGATTCAACTTAGGATTTTTTGGCTTTATGATGGTGTGAAAGCAGTCTGCATTCAACAGAAACTGTACTGAGAATTTTGAATTCCGATCTTTTCCTGAGCTAGAGATACATGGTATGATACTCTGTCATGATACTGGGAAGCAGCAACCACAGCCCCCCAGTCAAATGATCACGAGGGTAAACAACTGACACATGTATGACTGTTCTGTATTTACACGTCATTCTACTTTTTCCCATTCAATGTATTCAATAAATTATGTGAGCTAATCAATGCTTTATTTAAAAAATGGGCTTCGTGCTAGATGATTTTGCACAAGTGGAGGCCAAGGTAAGTGTTGTGAACACATGTACAGTAGGCCAGGCTAAGCTATGATGTAGGGTAGGTTAGATGGGTTAAATTCATTTTAGACGTACAACATTTTCTTTTCTTTCTTTCTTTTTTTTTCTTTTTAAGATTTTATTTATTTGACAGACAGAGATCACAAGTAGGCAGAGAGGCAAGCAGAGAGAGAGGAGGAAGCAGGCTCCCTGTGGAGCAGAGAGCCTGATGCCGGGCTCGATCCCAGGACCCTGGGATCATGACCTGAGCTGAAGACAGAGGCTTTAACCCACTGAGCCACCCAGGCACCCCCGTACAACATTTTTGACTCATGATAGTTTTAAAGGGACATAACCTCACTGTAAATAGAGGAAGATCTCTATGTGTAAATTCCAGTAAAAAATAATTTTTTTAAATGTGCAATTGAGGAGATGGAAAGTAAAGCAGTTCTCTGTCGGTTAATAATGATAAGAATAAATAAATAAAAAAAAAGAATAAATGGATCCTCAATATTATGTTTGTCTTGGGGTAAGTGACTCTGCCCATTGGCCTAGAACCTGCATTGTGAGGGGTTTCAAGGGCAGTGGAGAGGAGTCAAAGAGAGGGCTATAATGGTAGGAAAGCTGGACTGGAGATGACCCAGAAAGTCTCCATATGGAGATATAGGAGGGATCTGGGTGAAGAAGAACAGAAATTGTTTGTAAGAATTTCCTGCCACAAGCTCACATTCAGAGGGGCTTAAGGCCTGAATTCATACTGTATGTAGTGAAAGGGCAAGCAAAATTTTTTGTCACTTTCAGTTTCCTTTGTAGGTTCATCCTCTTCTTCCTGAAGAAGAGTGTGTATTCACGCATAAATATGTCTCTCTCCTGCCTAAAACCCCAACTTAAATATCCAACTGCCACTAAGCATCTCCATTTGGATATCTGAGGCTTTTCAAACTTAACAGTCTTTAACTAAATTTCAGATTTCCCACCATTCCCCACCAAATCTGTTCCACCTACGTCTTCCGCATTTCAGTTGCTCAGACCAAAACCTTGGAATTATCTTTCACACTCCATATCCAATCTGTCAGGAAATTCTGTTGGATCTACTTTCAAGAAATATCTATTATCCGAGCAATTCTCACCACCCACTGCTAGCTCTCCCAGTCCCTTGCTTGGGTTGTTGCAACAGTCTCCTGATATGTCCCTGCTTCTATCTTTGCCTCCCCGCCGTCTATTCTCAACATCCACCTAAAATGTATGACCAATCATGTCCTTTTCCTGCTCACACCTTAGAATTGTTCCTGGCTTCCCTCAGAGTAAAGCCAAGCTCTTATAATCCCAAAGGTCCTACAGGACCTGGCTAAATTGCCTTTCTGATGTCATATCTCATGACTACTCCCCTCACTTACCTCTTCTAGCCACACTGTCATCCTTGCTGTTTCTGGAACACATTATGGCCATCCCCATCATTGGACCTTTTGTCTGTTGGAATTTTCTTGTCTCGAGTACCCACATGTCTTACTTCCTCACTTTCCTCAAGGCTTTCCTTTTATGTCATCTTCTCCATGTCTGCTCCCTTAGCCACACTCTATTTGAAATTGCAACTCACCCCCTCCTTGCTTTCCTGATCCTTTTTCTCCCGTGTGCTATTATTTCCATGTTGCATATCCTCTTCTAATATAATACAGAGTTTAATTATTTATTGCATTTACTGTTTGTCATCAGTTTTGTTATTGTAAAAGATAAGCTCAAGAAGGACAGGGATCTTGACTGCTTCATTCAAAACACCACAACCATGCTTAACACATAAAAGGTGCTCAAAAAGATCTGATAAAGGAATTAAAGGAAGCTGGAATAATCATGATGTCCAAATAAGAAATATATGTGCTGCCGAAGTGAGCACATGATATCCAAATAAGAAATAGATAACAATGAAGAAAAGAGTACAGGTCACTCTTATTCACAAAAATAGAGGTAAAAATTCCAATTGATTAAAATAGTTGAAAAAAATAGACTGGAATTAAAATTTTTAAAAATAAAAATTTGGGGGCACCTGGGTGGCTCAGTGGGTTAAGCCGCTGCCTTTGGCTCAGGTCATGATCTCAGGGTCCTAGGATCGAGTCCTGCATCGGGCTATCTGCTCAGCAGGGAGCCTACTTCCCTATCTCTCTCTCTCTGCCTGCCTCTCCATCTACTTGTAATTTCTCTCTGTCCAATTAATAAATAAAATCTTTAAAAATAAATAAATAAAAAAAATAAAAATTTTTAAAAAGAAGTAAAATTTTAAAAAACTAACAATCCAAATGTTCCAATGTACAACAACTGAGTTTAGTGTAGTGTTTAGAGTTGTGTCAACACTAAAAGGTTCATTAATTTTATTATTATAATTTTTACCACAGGCTGATTTCACAAAACAAGGAAAAAGCACTTTATAAGGTCAAAATTTATATGTCTCCTGGTAAACTAGGAATAGACTAAAATGTTTTCAGCCTCCTAAAAGGCTATCACACTCAATGGGAAATTTACAAGTACTGTCCTTAAATTGAGAAATAAAATCAAGAAAGTCTGCTATCACTATGTGCATTATTTTCCAAAAGGTATTAGTGTTCTAAGACAAAAAGAATAAATTAAAATTGTAAGTATTAAAAGGAAGGAAAAATGTCATTCGTATCAGTGTGGAAAGTGGGGACATTTCAATAAATTGTACTCTAACAATTTCTCATCCATATGGAAAAAATTCAAGTGATTCTTCCCCTATAACATATTCAGAGATAAATTCTAGATAGTGCCAAGATTTAGCTGTTAAAAACCAAACATTAAATTTCAAAAGGTAATATACATTTTCATACTTTTGGGAGTAGGAAATAATTCTTAAATAAGTTCCCAAAAGAAAAAAATAACAAATGGAAACATTGATAAGTTTGATTACATTCAAGATAAAAATTTCTAGTTATTGAAAAAAATGGTACAAAAACCATGAAAGCAAAAAATGGGGAAGATGGGGCACCTGGGTGGCTCAATCATTTAACGGTCTGTCTTCAGTCAGGTCATGATCCCAGGGTCCTGGGATTGAGTCCCTTGTTGGCCTCTGTGCTCAGCACAGACTCTTCTTCTCCCTCTCCCTCTACGCCTCCTCACCACTTATGTTCTCCCTCTTGCTCTTTCTCTGAAATAAATAAAACCTTAAAAAAAATGGGAAAGATACTTGCATCCCATATAACTAATATATGACTATGCCCCAGAAGATTTAAATAATTAATATAAATTAACTACATAAAGACAATCAACCCAATAGAAAAATGGAACAAAAGCATGCACTGGCTTTCCCTAGAAAAGGAAATAAAAGCTACTCTATAGGTGAAAAGTTGCTTACATGCATTAGATCAGTAAATTGCACATTAAGCCACAAGAGGACTTCTTATACCAAATGGGGTGAAAATAATTTAATAAACTAAGAGTATCAAGCATTGGTGAAGATTTAGTACCAAAACTGCTTGACATTGTTGAGTGGAAAGTATAACTTGGTTTAACCACTCGAACAGTTTGGCATATCTAATGAAATTGTACTTATAATGAAATTATAACCTTTCTATAGGTATATTTTCTAAGAAATTCTTAAACAATTGTTTCAAAAGACAGGCACAAGAATGATCATGTTAAATCATTAAGTCAGGAACTGTGAAAGCATCTGAGATTTCATCCTGCTTGCAAGGTAACAAGTGAGTCAGTCAGTTTCATAGATGGTGGCAGAAAGAAACAGAGGTATCAGAGTTAGAGACAAAAGACAGTTTATTACTCACAACAAAAGTCAGAGTAACATTGTAGCCCACAGCTTCCACAGGATGATGAGGTGTGGGCCAGGTGTTATTTGTTCAAGCAGTGAAAATACATTGTAGAGAAGCCTTAGATTAAGACTCTAATGTGTGTGTGTGTGTAATTGTATAACTTTAATTTTATGCACATACACATAGCACAAAATACAGACCGGGTGAGATGGGATATGTGGAGAGTCTTCACCCCATCATTAAGACTCTGATCTTATAGAAGGGCTGCTGACAAACCTTCCCATCCTCCCTCCCAGAAAGTGACATTATCTTACCAGCCTGAAATGTAAGTAATTTTCTCTAGGGAGAAGAGGAAGTCATCTCTCTCTTTATGATTCTGAAATGTCTGTAGGGAGGGTGATGTCTCTATTTTTATTATCTGGGAATACAAGTTAGCTCCAGAGCAAGTCACTGTCCCCATCTTTCCAAGGCTGTTTGCTTATACAGATATTCTTAAAACAGTAATATTGGAGCAAATTGGCTGTTAATGTCTAGAGGTTTAGCAATAGGAAAGATTAATAGAGAATTACATCCTCATAGTTCATAAAAGCATGATTTATAATAGTATAACAAATTAAAACAAAACCACAATGCTTGGGGCACCTGAGTGGCTGAGTGGGTTAAAGCCTCTGCCTTTGGCTCAGGTCATGTTCCCAGAGTCCTGGGATCAGGCCCACGTTGGGCTCTCTGCTAAGTGGGGAGCCTGCTTCCCCACCCCCCCACCTGCCTCTCTGCCTACTTGTGATCTCTCTCTCTGTCAAATAAATAAATAAAAACTTAAAACAAAACAAAACAAAAAAACAAACAAAAAAACCAACCCCACAATCCTCAATGACAGAAACCTGGGTAAATATACTGTGGACTAGCCAAAGAAATACTAAGTAAGAGTTAAAAATGGAATCAACTGGGGCGCCTGGGTGGCTCAGTGGATTAAGCCGCTGCCTTCGGCTCAGGTCATGATCTCAGTGTCCTGGGATCGAGCCCCGCATCGGGCTCTTTGCTCAGCGGGAGCCTGCTTCTCTCTCTCTCTCTGCCTGACTCTCCACCTACTTGTGATTTCTCTCTCTGTCAAATAAATAAATAAAATCTTTAAAAAAAAAAAAAAATAAAAAAAATGGAATCAACTATAACTTTTACCAACATGCATGAATCCTATGTTAAGAAACAGAGAAATACACAGAAATATATATTTATCTGAGTTCAACAACAGGTAAAACTAGTAAAGCAGTTTGATTTATTGAACACATAGGAAATAAAATTATAAAGGAAAACAAGAGAAGAGTTAACATAAAATAGTGCTTAATTGTGAGGGGGAAAGAAGGGAATATTATTAGAGATGGAGACAGGGTATTTTAAAGGTACTGGTAACATTGTATTTCTTGAGCTGCATGCTGGGTATTCTTTTTATTATACTCCTTAATCTGTATATAAAAAGTTATATACAGTCTTCACATGCATGATATATTTGACAATTTAAAAAAGCTAAAAATAGGGGCACCTGGGTCGTTCAGTGGGTTCAGCCTCTGCCTTTGGCTCAGGTCATAATCTCAGGGTCCTGAGATCAAGCCCCCATCAGTCTCTCTGCTCAGCAGGGAGCCTGCTTCCCCCTCTTTCTGCCTGCCTCTCTGCCTACTTGTGATCTCTGTCTGTCAAATAAATAAATAAGATCTTAAAAAAAAATAGTTCAGAAACTTGATTACAAATGGGATAGAAGAAAAAGGAAAAAAAACTTCCATATGGAAGAATTCCAGTTCAGTATTTGCTATATTTACTATATACTGTCCAATTGAACTTTCTATAATGACTGAAATGTTCTATAATTCTGCAATGTTCTATAATTGTGTGTGGCAGCCACTAAGCTATGGCACACTTAAAATGTGGCCAGTACAACAGAGGAAATGAATTTTAATTAACTTAAACTTAAATAAACACATAGCTAGTGGCTATCATTTTGAATGGAGCAGATATATCATGTTAGCCAAACACAGGTGACAATCTCCCTCTGAATTATCAAAGATTGAGTGCTTTATTGCTCTTTTTCCTTTTTGGGCCACAATTATTTTATTTGTTTTTCTCATAAGTAGTGTTAAGATAAAGACAAGAAAGAGAAGAATGTACTTTAATAATAATAATCAAATAATAAAAAGACAGGGTGGTGAAAAAAATGAGTGTGGGGTTTAAATTTTTAAATAGGGGGGTTTGAGCAGGAACGAATGATGACAGTTGCTCTTTGATAAGATAACATACTATTTTAGTGGTACAATAAGATATGTGAGAAAAAGACAGAAAGCTAGGCAGAGGTATTTATATAAATCACTCAACAAATATTTACTGAATATCTCTGAAGATGATGAAGATGAGATAAAGTCTTCCAGTTATGGAATGAGCAAGACAATAATTTCCTTTTTGAAGTTTATTTATTTATTATTTTTATTTATTATTTATCATTATTATTACTATTGTTTTTTTTTTTTTTTAGAGAGAGACAAAGTATGCATGCACAAGTGGATAGAGGGACAGAGGGGGAGAGAAAGAGAGAAAATCTTAAGCAGGCTCCATGCCCAATGCAGTGCCCAAGATGGGCTCCATCACATGGCCTTGGGATCATGACCTGAGCCAAAATCTTAACTGAACCACCAAGTGCCTCAATAATAATTTCTTTTTTTTTCAATAATAATTTCTAATAATTATTATTTACTTAGGGTTTAGCACCATTCCATGTGCTTTAAACTTGATGGTGACTTTTATTTTAGAGATGAGAAGCTGAAGTGTTAAGTAACTTTTCTAAGATCATATACCCTCTGACCTCCTATAGTCAATTATAACTTCAGAAGTGTATTAGTTTTCTATTGCTATATAACAAACTATCTCAAAATTTAGTGACTTACAACAAAAACAACTATTATCTCCTAGTTTCTGTGGCTCAGGAATATAGGAACTTGGTTGGGTGGTCTAGCTAGGTTCTATCATGAGAATGCAAACAATGTGGCAATTGGGGAAAATATTTGTAAACCATGTGTCTGATAATAGCCAAAATATGTAAGGAACTTTTACAATCCTGTAACAAATAAGCAAACAAAACCCCAATAAATCCTGTATAAAAAATGGACAGTGGACCTAAAAACACATTTTTCCAAGGGAGATATACAAATGGCTAACAGGTATATGAAATGGTGCTCAACTTCATTAATCATCACATAAATGCAAATCAAAACACGATGAGATATCAACTCACACCCGTTAGGATAGTCATTATCAACTCACACCCGTTAGGATAGTCATTATGAAAAAGAAAAAAAGCAAAATGTGTTGGTGAGGATATGGAAAAAACAGAATTCTGGTATGTTCTTGGTGGGAATGTAAACTGGTGGAGCTGCTTTGAAAAAAAGTGTCGAGGTTCCTCAAAAGATTATAAATAGAACTACCATAGGATCCAGCAACCCCAGTCTTAGATATGTAGCAAAAGGAATTGAAATCAAGATCTTGAAGAAATACCTGCATTCCCATGTTCATTGCAGCATTATTCACTATAACAATATGGAAACAACCTAAATGTCTATTGATAGATGAAGGGATAAAGAAAAACTCATGAAATGAATTTCAGAGTGTTCCCTCATCTTTGATGTTTTGGAAGAATTGAAAAGGATTGGGATTCTTTCTCTCTTTCTTCCTCTCTCTCTCTCTCCTCTCTTTTGAGAGCATGCATGAGTAATGGGGCAGAGGCAGAGGGAGAGGAGAAAGAGAATCCCAAGCAAGCTCCACACCCAGCACAGAGCCCAATGCAGGGCTCAATGTCAGGAGATCATGACTCTGAGATCACAACCTGAGCTGAAAACAAGAATCAGAATTAAGTTCTCTGCAAATGCAAGTCAGTAAATGTGATACATCTCATTTAGGAAATTTAAAAAATCATATCATTTCAATAAATGCATAAAAAGCATTTGACTAAATTCTTCCTCCATTTATGATTTTAAAACTTAACAAATTGGTATAGGAAGAATGTTCCTCAACATAATAAAGGTTATATATGACAAACTCTTAGCTAACATTATACTTGGTGGTGAAAACTGAAAACTTTTCCTCTAAGATCAGAAACAAGACAAAGGTGCCCACTCTCATCATTCTTATTCATCATAGGATTGGAATTCCCACCCAGAACAGTTAGGTAAGAAGAAGCAAATCATCAGAACTAGAAAAAACAAAACAAAACAAAACAAAAAGCAAAATAGTCTCTATTCATGAATGACATGATTTTATTTATAGAGTATCCTAATGACTTCACTGGAACATTCTTAGATCTATTCAATGAATTCAGTAAAGTTGGAGGATACAAAATTACTATACACAGATCAGTGGGGTTTCTATATGCTAACAATGAATTATCTGAAAAAGATAAAAAAAAAACTATCTTATTTATTATAGCATCAAAAACAATAAAATACATAGGGATAAATTGAACCAAGGAGTGAAAGATATGAAAACCTTAAAACGTGTGTAACAGAAATAAAAAAAGACACAAACAAATGCAAAGGTGTCCCGTGTTCATGGATTAGAAGAATTAATATTGTTAAAAATGTCAATACTACCTAAAGCCATCTACAGATTAAGAACAATCCCTATGAGGATTCCAATAGCATATTTTACAGACTAGTAAAATAGCCACAAAATTTATATGGAGCCACAAAGACCCTTAATAGCCAAAGCAATTCTGAGAAAGAAGAACAAATCATGAAGCATCACATTCTCTGATTTCAAGCTATATTATAAAGATATCGTAATTTAAAAAGGTATGGTACTGGCATAAAAACAGACACACTGACCAAGGGAACTGAAATGAGAGCTCAGAAATGAACCCATATGTCTAGAGTCAACTAATATTTGACAAAGGAGCCAAGAGTATTCAATAGAGAAAAGATAGTTTCTTTGATAAATGATGTTTAGAAAACTGATACATGTAAAAGAAACTAGACCCCTATACTACCCACAAAAATTAACTCAAAACATACTAAAGACTTAAGTGTAAGACCAGAAACCATAAAACTCCTAGAAGAAAACATTGGAAAAAAGTTCCTCAGCATGGGTTTTGGCAATGCTTTTTAGATATGACCCCTAAAGTACAAGGAACAAAATAAAAAGTTATCAAACTAAAAAGCTTCTGTACAACAAAAGAAACAATGAGTGAAATAAAAAGACAACCTACAAAATGGGAAAAAATTTTGTAGACTAATAAAGAGTTAATATTTAAAATATAGAAAGAACTTATACAACTTAATAATAAACACACATACACACAAATAACTTGATTAAGAAATGGACAAATAACCTAAATAGACAGTTTTCCAAAGAAGATATACGAGTTGCCAACAGGTACATAAAAAGATGCTTAGCATCACTAATCATTAAGGAAATGCAAATCAAAATCACAATGAGGTATTACCTCATACCTGTTAGAATGACTATTATCAAAAGATAAGAAATAACAAATGTTGGCAAGAATGTAGAGAAAAGAAAACCCTTCAGCACTGTTGGTGGGACTGTAAATTTGGTGCAGCCATGATGGAAAACAATATGGAACTTCCCCCCAAAATTAAATATAGAACTATCACTTAATGGATTATATCTTCTTCTGGATATATGTCTGAAGGAAATGAAGACACTATGTCAAAGAGATAACTGCACCCCTTATTCACTGTAACATTATTTACAATAGCCAAAACATGTATGCAGCATAAGCATCCACTGATGGATGAAAGATAAAAGAGATGGGGTATATATACAATAGAATATTTTTTAGCCATAAAGGAGGAGGAAACTCAGCCAGTTTGTGACAACATGAATGGACCTTGAAGGGGGTAATCATTTCACAGTGTATTTAAGTCAAATCATTATTCTCTACACCTTAAATTTATATCATGCTCTCTGTTAAATATATCTCAATAAAACTGAAAAAAAAATTAAAAATGTGTATACATGTACAATGGAATGTTATCCAGTCTTAAAAGGAAAGAAATTCTGCTGCTTGTGACAACATGAATGGATTTGGGAGACATTATGCCAAGTGAAATAAGCAAAACACAGAAGGACAAATATTGTATGATGTCATTTATATATAGAATTTTCAATAGTAAAAATCATAGAAGCAGAGAGTGGAATGGTTGTTGCCACTGGCAAGGAGCAGGGGAAAATAGGTAGGTTGTGGTCAAAGGCACATGGTTTCAGTTATATAAGATTAGTAAGCTTTGGCTATCTACTATATAACTATCTACTATATATATTATTAGATATTATTAGATACTATAATCTACTATATATTTAATGCTGATGGCTAACAATACTATATTGTATACCTAAAATTTTCTGAAAGGGTAAGGCTTATGTTAAATGTTATTACCACACCAAAAAATAAATAAAAGGACAAGAGGAAACTTTGGGAGGTGATAGATATATTTATGGCCTTGATGGTGGTGATGGTTTCACAAGCATAAACTCATTCTCAAACTCATCAAGTTGCATACAATACATATGTAAATTAAATTTATATATTACATGTCAACTAATACCTCAACAACAATTTTTTTTTTTTAATAAACACAGATGTTGCTGGGGCTAGAGACATCTAAAGGCTTAACAAGGAATGAGGGTTCCACTTCCAATCTCACATACATGCCTGTTAATAGGAGATCTTAGTTCCTCATTGGCTCTTTGCAGAGACCTCAATTCCTCGCCATGTGGATCTCTCTACAGGG
Organism: Mustela erminea; assembly: GCF_009829155.1. NCBI lineage: Eukaryota > Metazoa > Chordata > Mammalia > Carnivora > Mustelidae > Mustela > Mustela erminea. The sequence continues at coordinate 120,196,790 of NC_045619.1, forward strand.
CTATCACAGTATCCTTATGACATAACAGTTGACTTCCCCTAGAGTGAGTGATCCCAGAGAGAAAGAAATCAAGACAGAAGTTATAATGTCCTTTATGATGACTTAGGCTCAGAAGTGATGTGATATCACTTGTTTTATGTTCCAGTGGTTCCATTTACCAATCCTGATGAAATATAGGAGTGAAAGGGCATTTACACAATGGTGAGTATCAGGAGTCATGGATCACTGGGGACCATCCTAGAGGCTGGTTAACATAAGAGGTTATATTAATACTTTAAGCCAGAAAAGATGAGAGCCTTGGTGAAAGGAATTGCAGTGGAAGAATAAAGTAGACAATAAATTGATAAATATTTAGCATGCAGATTTAATGGCACTTAGTGTCTAGCAAGGTATGCGAGAGAGACAAGAAAGAATTAGGGATAACCCCAGATTTCCAGCCTGCATGCCTGAATAAAAGGTTGTACTCCAAGGACAGAGTAGTTTGTATGGGAAGTTTTTCTTTTACTAATCATCTCCATCAACGACTTTTCTGAACACTACTTGCTGTCTTCAACATTCATCCTACTCTAAGATGATCTCATTCTCAACTGACAACATACTCCTATCTTACAGAGAACACTAAGATAATCTGATGTTGATTTTCATCAGTTCTCAATCTCTTCATCTCAGGATGCCATATTTCTTTGGTTCCAAGACAATTTTTTTTTTCATGTTTGCCCTATGTAAAATTGGGCTATGTGTTCCAGTCAATTATGCTTTATATTCAATGAAATATGACATATTTATAACTTCATTCATTTTTTTTTCATGCTCTCTCTCTCTTTTTTTCTCCAGGGGAAGGAAAAGCCTTCAATAAAAACCAACCAGAAAGAAAGAAAGGAAGAAAGAAAGAGAACAATAAACCAATGCTTGATTTTCCTCTAGAGCTCTTATTTCTTGGGAGGGTCAATATTTAATGCTTTTATTTCTTCTGAATAGTTCAGGCTTTGTATAACCCTATGTTCACCACCACAATGGCCAACAGATACATGAAAAGATGCTCAACATCATTCATCATGAGGGAAATGCAAATCAAAAAACCACAGTGTGATATCACTTCATACCTGTCAGAATAGCTAAAAAAAAAAAAAAAAAAAAACCACAAGAAATAAGTGTTGGTGAGGATGTGGAGAAAAATGACTGTGCACTGGTGGTGGAAATGCAAACTGGTATAGCCACTGTGGAAAACAGTATGAAGATTCCTCAAAAAGTTAAAAATAAAACTACCTTATGATCCAGTAATTGCACTACTGAACATTTACCTCCCAAATAGAAAAACATTAATTCAAAAGGATACATGTACCCATGTTTATAGCAGCATTATTTATAGTAGTCAAATTATGGAAGCAGCCCAAGTATCCACTGACAGATGAATGGGTAAAGAATAGGTGGTATAGATATATAATGGAATATTATTCAGCCATAAAAAAGAATGAAATCTCATCACCCGCAACAACATTGATGGAGCTAGAGAGTATAATGTTAAAGGAAATAAGTCAGAGAAAGATAAATACTGTATGATTTCATTCATATGTGGAATTTAAGAAACAAAACAAATGAGCGAAGGAAAAAAGAGAGACAAACCAAGATACAGACTCTTAACTACAGAGAACACACTGATGGTCCTCAGAGGGGAGGTGGGTGGGGGATGGGAATAGCTGAAGGGGATTAATGAGTACACTTATCATGATGAGCACTGAGTAATATACAGAATGGTTAAATCACTAAATTGTATACCAGAAACTAATATAACATATAAACTAATATAATAGGTTAAATATATTGGAATTAAATATTTTTAAAAATTACAAAATTTTGAAAAAAATCTATGCATTAAGAAAATACACTGAGAGGCAAATCTGAGTGAAACAAAATTGTGGTGGTTTGTTTCTATTTTTCCAATCTACTCTGAAATTCCCAATAATTCCTGTAATGTTTGTATCCCATACTTAAGCCAGTATGTGGTTGTTCAAAGTCTTCTCCTTCAAGATAGTGATGGCATTCCCATGAACACATTGTTCCCATCAAAACATTTTCAAGTGTTTGGTGTTTGCCTGGCAGAAGACTAGATAGTACAAAGGAAGGACATTTGATCCCTGACAGGCCAGACAGGCCAGATCTCCGGCTGTGCTCTCAGCGGGCTGTCTTATCCTTTTTGGCCCGAGGCATCTTTTGCATATTGTAAGAAAGGAGAGATGCAGCAAGGACACCTCATTATCCAATTAAACCTAATAGAGCAGGAATAATGATATAAACCTTACAAACCATTTCGGTTAGGAGGAAACATTAATGGGTTTTTATCAACTTCAGTAAAAAGATTGCCATGCCTCTTCTGCAGGTTTTTGTTTCATTTCATTTGCTTTGCCAAAACGTTAAGAGGTCCTAGCTGAAAGTGCCTTCTTTTAAAACTGGGAGGTGGACTCTGCACAGACTTTTAAGGCTCTAACTCACACCATGGCTTGTTAAACAAATCTTGCATATGATGGAGTTCTCAATTGGAATCTTTTTGCAATACAACTTTCTGAAAAATATTTTACAGTTATTTAATTTCTCCTACATAAGTATGAGTAACCATGATAGGGCTATCCTATCTTTGAGTTTAGGCTTTTGGGAGAAATTTCCCTCAGGCTCTTACTGCGTCTTGATTCTGTCCCTTCCTTGTTCCAAGTAGTGTTTCTTTCACTTCCTTTACATCATTTTCTTTTTTGGGCTTCTTCCTTTTTTGTTAAAGTCTTTACATCTCTATTCTTTTTGAACAAAAGAAAACCCTTTCCTAGATCCTGCCTCTTTTTTTTTTTTTTTTTTTTTTTTGGTCCACAACTCCTTAATCCATCCTTTCCCTTTCAGTTCGTAACTTAAAAAATCATGACACCAACTATTGTCCCTTTTCTTCTCAAAATTCCTGAGTCACTCAGGTGTTGGTGAAGATGCGGAGAAAGGGGAACTGTCCTAAACTGTTGGTGGGAATGCAAGCTGGTGCAGCCACTCTGGAAAACAGTATGCAGGTTCCTCAAAAAATTGAAAATAGAGCTATGCTATGACCTAGTATTTACAGTACTGAGTATTTACCTTAAAGATACAAATGTAGTGACCCAAAGGGACACAAGCACCCAAATGTTTATAGCAACAATGTAGCCAAACTATGGAAAGCTAGACTATGAAAAGAGCCTAGATATCCATAAATAGATGAATGGATAAAGAAGATGCGATATGTATGTGTATATATATATATATATACATATATATACACACATATGCATACAATTAAATGCTATGCAGCCATCAAAACCTCCTGAAATCTTGCCATTTGCAATGACATGGATGGAACTAGAGGGCATTATGCAAAATAAAATAAGCCAATCAGAGAAAGACAATTATCATATGACCTCACATAAGAGGAACTTGAGAAACAAGACACAGGATCACAGTGGAAGGAAGGGAAAAATGAAACAAGATGAAACCAGCAAGGAAGAAAAACTATTAAGAGACTCTTAATCTTAGGAAACAAACTAAGGGTTGCTGTAGGGGAGGGGAGTGAAAGGAATGGGGTGGGTGAGTGATGGACATTGGGGAGGGTATATGCTATGGTAAGTGCTGTGAATTGTGTAAGACTATGAATCACAGACCTGTACCCCTGTAACAAGTAATACATTATATGCTAATAAAAAAAATCGTGAGTCACAAATTGTTACACCTTTAGATTTTTATAGTTTTCTTATTTATACGCTTTCTCATTTTTAAATTATTTTAAATAAAATTGTAACCTTCTCATATCTTCTTCCCCAAATCCTTTACTTCCTGAAGTGAAAGTTGGTCATGTCATTTTTTCACTATCCCCATTGGCATCAGAATCAAGCATAGACTCTAAGTGTGGTTTATAACATCTCCTATTATCAACTTCCTGCTTATTAAGCCTCCAGTCTTATCTCTTTCCATTTGTTGCCTTATCCTCTAACCAGGCTGAATTATTTAAAGTTTCTTGAATTTATCAGACTTATTCTGTTTTGCTTTTGAACTTTCTATATGCTGTTTCACCTTCTGGAACATCCCTTCATATTTATTATTATTCCTATTTATATTGTGTTATTATTCCATGTTTATCTCTGCCCCATCCTAGATTTTAAGCCAGAAACAAAGACTATTTATCTTGCATTGTTATATCTTCATCACTTAGTAGTTGTCTCTTACTTAGTAGTTGTTCAGTGACAATTTGTTGATTGACCACATGCATTATGCAAAAATCACTGTGGCACATAGACCAGTGGAACAGAGTAGAGAACCCAGATATGGACGCTCAACTCTATGGTCAATTAATCTTCGACAAAACAGGAAAAAATATACAGTGGAAAAAAGACAGGCTCTTCAATAAATGGTGCTGGGAAAACTGGACAGCTATATGTAGAAGAATGAAACTGGACCATTCTCTTACACTGTACACAAAGATAAACTCAAAATGGATAAAAGACCTCAAAGTGAGACAGGAATGCATCAGAATCCTAGAGGAGAACATAGGCAGTAATCTCTTTGATATCAGCCACAGCAACTTCTTTCAAGATATGTCTCCAAAGGCAAAGGAAACAAAAGTGAAAATAAACTTTTGGGACTTCATCAAAATAAAAAAAAGCTTCTGCACAGCAAAGGAAACAGTCAAAAAAAAAAAAAAAACAAAGAGGCAACCCACAGAATGGGAGAAGATATTTGCAAATGACAGTACAGACAAAAGGTTGATATCCAGGATCTATAATGAACTCCTCAAACTCAACACACACAAAACAGCAAACATATCAAAAAATGGGCAGAAGATATGAACAGACACTTCTCCAATGAAGACATAGAGATGGCTATCAGACACATGAAAAAATGTTCATCATCATTAGCCATCAGGGAAATTCAAATTAAAACCACATTGAGATACCACCTTACACCAGTTAGAATGGCCAAAATTAACAAGACAGGAAACAACATGTGTTGGAGAGGATGTGGAGAAAGGGGAACCCTCTTCCACTGTTGGTGGGTATGCAAGTTGGTGCAGCCTCTTTGGAGAACAGTGTGGAGATTCCTCAAAAAATTAAAAATAGAGCTTTCCTATGACCCTGCAATTGCACTCCTGGGTATTTACCCCAAGGATACAGATGTCATGAAAAGAAGGGCCATCTGTACTCCAATGTTTATAGCAGCAATGGCCACGGTCGCCAAACTATGGAAAGAACCAAGATGCCCTTCAATGGACGAATGGATAAGGAAGATGTGGTTCATATACACTATGGAGTATTATGCCTCCATCAGAAAGGATGAATACCCAACTTTTGTAGCAACATGGACGGGACTGGAAGAGATTATGCTGAGTGAAATAAGTCAAGCAGAGAGAGTCAATTATCATATGGTTTTACTTATTTGTGGAGCATAACAAATAGCATGGAGGACAAGGGGTGTTAGAGAGGAGAAGGGAGTTGGGGTATATTGGAAGGGGAGGTGAATCATGACAGACTATGGACTCTGAAAAACAATCTGAGGGATTTGAAGTGGCGGGGGGGGGTGGGAGGTTGGGGTGCCAGGTGGTGGTTATTAGAGAGGGCACGGATTGCATGGAGCACTGGGTGTGGTGAAAAAATAACGAATACTATTTTTCTGAAAATAAATAAATTGAAAAAATTAAAAAAAAATCACTGTGGCATTTATCAGGACTCTCAATGTTCTTTTTTTTTTTTTTTCCTGTTTTTGATCCTAGTCTGTTTAATCTCCTTATGTTTCTTTTAGTCCTTCATGGTAGCCTCTTCTTTCCTCTCTATTTCAGAGTTTTTCTCTTCCATTGTCTGACACACAGCTGCAGAATTTTGTTCACAAAGTACAATTCTGATGATGCTACTTCTTTGCTAAGTAATTTTCAATGATACCTCACAGCTTGTATTATAAAGGTCACACCTAAGGAATTCCTAGAGGCAATAATAATATCCTTTCCTGGTTTATATTTTATCAGTCTTGTTCTACTAACCTCCACTTCAGTAAGCAGACTACCTGTGTCACAATTTTCTGCGCATGCTGTTCTCCTCCCTGGCTCATTAGAGGGACCTCTCCTCTCCCCCTAATGAAATTTTAGCCAGGATTCAAGCCACAATTCAATTGTTACTCCTCGTTAAGTATTTCCCAGACTCCCCCAGGGGACGATATAATTTTTTTCACCTGTGTTCACAAAGCACTTTGTTTTTACTTCCTTTAGGCACCTGTTAAGGATATTTTTGTATTTGCAGTTCAGTGATAAGGTGAGAATGAATCTTACTCATTTTTGTAGTCCCCAGAGTGCTATGCCCATATGTGCTCATTAAGTGTTGAATCAAATTTGTTAAAGATATGAAGAATTAAGATTAAGCTTTAAATCACAGTAAGTTACATATTTTATTTTTTATCCAAAATACTGGCTTGTGATCATACTCAAAATTCGTTAATGCTTTTTTTTTCAGAAATCGGACTTTCCCTAATGTATATGAAAGAAATATTAGCTTAACTGGCCAGGACATGAAATCCACTTCCTTTAAAATATTATAATAAATAACATGAATATTAAACATGTTTTCCATGTTTAAAAATTGATTAAAAAATATTTTGGCTAAAGCAGTTAGAGAAAAAATGAAGCTCATTTACTATTTCAGAAAGTTTTCTTATTTATGTCCTCAGACTCCTCATATGCTCTAAGTTTGTCAAAGGCAAGAACTGTTCTTTTTGTTGTATTCTGCTATAGTGACCATTCTTTTTTGGAACCTGCATTCAATAAAATATTTGCTGCATAAATAAGCAAGCACCTGTGTGGCAGTGTAACAACCTGGGGCTTACATTTCCCTTTCCATTTCTCCTCCTATGTGTAAACTTGAAAAGTCATCTCACCTCTTTAGAAGGTTGTTGCCTTATTAGTAACATGGAGATATAATCCCTGAATGAGGGCAGGGGCTTGTTAAGATGACTGGAAATACTCTTTTATTCTGTTCTGCTTTCCATCTCTTCTGAAGCTCTCATTTATTCATGGGCACCCCAATCTTAATGAATCCTTCAACATTATCAATGCTATCACGATCATAGATGCTTTAATGAAGGTTGATCATGTGCCCAATATTGGAAGGAGCGTTGTTGGTATGCTTCATTTTCTGCTTACTGGAAAGACTCTCTAAGTCGGATGGAAAAATCAGAGGACTCTGCAGGAGAGGTTTCAGACAAAGCAGAGCTATCTGTGTCCTTGCCATGTCTAGGGATGGTCAAACATCACAAGAGATTAGTCTCTCAGAAAAAGGAATTCACTTTTATGAGCAACCCCCAAGGATGGACTCAGGCCAATCTGGCATCTGCCATTGAGCATGCACATCCAGGAGAGCTGCTTCAGGTCAGCAGTCAGAAAGTATTTCTTCCGCTAGAATAAACCTCAAGTGGAAGTCTTCTCTGAAATACAAGCCCAAAGACGTATTAAGTGTCGTCTGCAACTGACAAAAATTATATTTGCTTATTAGCAGGGTTAATAGGCACCTTTCAGCAGGTCTTATTTCAAATTGTGTTTTCTCAGGCATGAACGAAGGGGCTTTTGAAATTTAATCAGGCACAAAAAAGTTACATGCACTGTCTCTATGATAACTGCCTCAACCTGATAGAAACATTGGAAGCAAACTATGTTTTAGTGACCTCAACATCTTTTCACAGAGTTCTGTGGGAAACCACAAATAGATTTGAGCAATCAACTTGACATTTCCTGGGTGGCCTATGTTGCTAACCTCAAACAGTTCATAGATAGCCACATATTTTGGTTTGCCTCCTCTCAGGGGGCACTAAATTGTTTGATGAGATGGCAAGAAGATACTGTAATACTCTTCCTTCCAGTTGGACCAATAGCTACATTCTCCTGAATGGATGGGAGACCGTGACCTCCAAGGTCACATCCATTCCTACAATCTAAAGAGAAAGGAATCAGACAATGCTGTGGATACAGACTGGTCAGCAACCCCTAACCTAAGGGAAAAGAATGCTTTCCTACGTTCTAAGCAGTTTATCAAATCTGCCAGAAGAGACCCTCATTCCAGAAAATCTTAACTCTACAGATATCTTGTGACAACACTAAAAACAATTTCAATCACCTCTTATCTGATAAATGTTTAGCTTACTTTAGAAGCCATTTTCTTTCAGATAAAGAACTTTTATGGACTGAATACTTACTATACAACTACCAGTTATCCTGGTTTTCTTATAAGAATGGTAGTATACCTTATCACATAATGTAGTCAAAATTCTGACATAAATTATATTCATGGTCTATCCTAACACATTCTGGCTCAAAACATCTGCCTGGCCCCTCTATACCAGAAACTAAATTTCTTGAGAAACTGCTTCTTAATTATCCTGCAAACATTCAAACAGTCATAATATTTATGAATGCTCATTAAACATAAGCTGATTATACTGTTTGCTTGACATTCTTTATTTGGGAGAATGTACCTCAAAAGAAATATTTTTAAAAGCAAACCATTATTAAAACAATGTGTCCATGACACATGGCCTTCTTGATACTCTTGGGACACAGGAAAGGAAAGAGGAACTGTTTTATCAAGATCTTGGCTATGCCTTTGCTAATAGAGTATGGGACTTTTCTATTGAAAACAACAAAAAAGTCCTCATAATTCCACATTATCATGTTGACCAGATACAATATGGCTTTGCAGAGTATAAAAGAGAACACAAAATGGTAGTCAGAATGATAAGCCTACTTAGTACTGGAGTTATATCACGACATATGGTCTTTGACTCCAAATTCAGAGTTACAAAAATACAGATGTAGGACTCCAGAAAGCATGAACAATCTTGAACTGTTAAGTTCCTTTGAAAATTGATCTTAGCACAGCTGAGCTGTAGACTGAAAGCAAGTTGATTTATGTCAAAATAAATTACGGAGTGCCATTTCTAGCCCAGAAGACTCTGTAGGTTGCATATTAGTGGGTTTATATCTAATTTTAGGGACTAGGACATTTCTGTTCACTTTACCATTTTTCTTGCTATACCAAAGGAGATCAAAATAAGTGCCATTTACTGAGAACTAACTGATAGTTTCCCCAGGTTGCAATGTTTTAATTAGATAAAAAGAAAAGGCCACATTCTACTGTTCAATGAAGGGAGTCCTTTATAAAAGCCTTATAAGAACATGAGACAGATTTTTATTTGATAATGAGAGGCAAAATGTATAAAAAAGAAATTGGAATAAAAGACTTTAAGCAATAAAGGAATACTAAATGGGTTTTCTTTTTTCCTTTTTTTGGTAAATAACTATAGCAGAAATTAGCACATTTTGAAACTAGATTTACTATTACACGAAAAAGTGTCAAACCTTTTAGAGATGCCTAGATTGGTAAATAAGGTGCAAAAAATGCCCTCCATAGTTTGAAACATTTACTTCTATTGTTTTTCTTTTCTTTGCTTTCATAGTTTTTTTTTAATCACTGTATTCCTACTGAAAAGAACACTGCATAAAATGTTTAAATCCCTGCAGTTTATAAGGAAGAATGCATTATTTTGGTATCTGGATAATTCAAAACACTAACTGTATTTTAGTTGTGTTATTTTAATTATGGCAACAAACTATAAAAAATCATTTTCTTAAGCTAATTTTGGGTAAAATCTATTTTCTAAATAAAATTTAAAGGAGTTTTGGAAAACTGAGAAATTTGCATTTATATTAAGTTCCCAATTCAGTTTTAATAATGCACTTGCTAAATTTTTTAACCATAGACATGAATGTTTAAAAAAACTAAAAAAGGAAAAAGTATCTCATGGCATCTATGACAAAAGGTCAGAAAACTAACCTTGATTTAAAAGCAAATTATAAAGAACAATTGACCTTTCCTTTTTCTGTCTTCTCTTGCAAATACAGGACACCATGTCAATCTTATTTCAATATGTAGCATAAAAAAGCAAAGCAAGTAAACAACAACAAAAAAATGAATTGTACTTATTCAGTTGGTTCTATTACACTATAGTCCTGGACTAGGATCTGGATGTTTTGGAACAAGAAGCCAGGTCTGCTTTGCCTTTCTATTTAATTTTACAGAGAACTAGGACAATGGTAACATGTCATCACTGAGGGCATGCTTTGTAAGATTTATCTTCCTGTGTTCAAACAAATCATTAGATTTATCTTTTTTGGTATCATAGGTCTTCATTGAGTCAAATAAACCATATTTTGTTTACTACAGTGGAAAGATATAAATGCTAACTACTGTTTAACTTTATTTTATGAGAGTGAATATTATATTCTTCTTTCCAGTGACCTTTTATTGCCTTGTGAATAAAGAAATAATTTGCTAGACAGAAATAGCAGCAAGAGAGTGATGGAATTTATGAGCAGGCCAAATCTTCTAAAACCAATAGAGAAACATGACAGTTTCAGAATAAAAAAAGAGAATTTTTCTGTACCCCACTTTCCAAACTTTTCTTAACTTTATATCAGGCAGTAAATAGTACACAAGGTTTAATAGGTACACAACTCATCAATCTTCTGTAAGAGAAAAATAAAGTCAAAACCTGTGATAGGTAAGGTACTTTGCCAAACTCTTAAACATGACCTCCTTTAAAAAATATACAAAAAAAGGAATATAGAAAAACATGTAAGGAGAGTGCTTTCCACAAGAGAGAGGAAAAAAATGGCCCCAAAATAGGAAAATGAGAGTACAGCATAATGTCAAGATTGGGATTTCTGGAACATCACAGAACGGTTCAGAGTGGTTTGATAGTGGGCAGATTACCTGCTTTCTGAACCTGCTTCCTCTTGTATATGATGGAGATCATATCAGTCCCTATCCTATAATGGTAAGATAATAAATGAGATGAGAGATATAAAACACCTTGCACTGTGCCTAGCACATTTTAACCACTATATAAATGTTAACCATTATAACTAATTTTAGTTAATAATTTTTTTACTGGATCCACATAACTCATGGTTGCATATATTAAAATTGTGGCCACACTGTTAAAATTTGCAAAGCACATCAATCCATTGTCTAATCTTGGAGTTCTCTGGACAATCTTTTCCTAAGATTTCTTGGTCTTGATATTGTATCAGAACATTGTGATTTGAAAGGAACTTAAAAATCAAGTTTTCAGGGATTCTGCTTATAATGGAGAAAGCTGGAAAAAATATTGCTACCATCCTTACAAAAAGAAAAAGATGACTAGTCTATGAAATAACCTTTCCTGAATGTATTAGAAAGCTGAGATCATAGGCAAAATCTTAGGTTGATGAAAGAACAGAAACATTAAAAATACTCCAGAAATTCAGCATAATTTGCCACCAAAGGAATTTGAATTCTGGGGTGCATAAAATGATAATCACAGCAAAAACAAACCCAAATACAGGGCAAGTCATGATTACATTCACTTGGTCCTTATCCCAATAACTTACCAAATAAAGATGTGTGCCCATTTCCAGGTATAAATGCTATTTATGCCACACAGTATTACACAATGTAAGATATCTAATCTTCAAACTAGAAGTAGGAGAAACATAAAGAGACAAGAAAGAATCACACACTTTTAGAAAATCAATAGTAAGATACTGGCACTATCGCACAGGGATTTTAAAATAACAAAAATAACAACGATTAATATATTTTTATGATTAATAGTGAAAAAGGAAGACAGCATATATGAATGGATGGGGGTATTCAGGAAAGGAGTAAAAAGTGTAAGAAAAAATGAATTGAAATACAGAAATAAAAAATACTGTAACAGATATAAAACATATATTTGATGGACTCATCCAATAGGAAGAATTTCACACTGTTGAGGAAGGAATTACCCACACACAATACAAAGCAAAAAGAGTAGGAAAAGAAAGAGTACCCAATAGCTATGAGACAATATCAAACAGTCCAAATGTATATAGTTGGAATATCAGAAGGAGAATGGGGCAGAAAAAATATTTAAAGAAATAATGAAAAAGAATTTCCCAGGAGTAGGGAAGGATACCAAAACATAACTCCAGGAAACTCAGAGGATAAATATCAAAGAAATGTACCCAATCATTCCAACTGCTAAACACCAAAGACAAAGTCTTGATAGTATCTGGAAAAAAAGGATACGTTACATCCAGAGAAACAAAGTTAAGAATTACATTAGATTTACTATTAGAAAAAAAATGAAAGTAAAAGAACGTTCATTGAGTTCTTTAGAAGTATTGAAATTAAAAAAAAAAAACCTGTCAACCTCAATTTCTCTATCTAATGAAATTTTTTTCAGTAATGGAAAAGAAATAAAGAAGTCTTTAGACAACCTGAGTGAATTTGTAACTAAAATACATGTGCTGTAAGACATGTTCAAGGACCCTCTTCAGGCAGAATAAATACATGAGAGAGAAACTAGGATCTACACAGAAATACGAAGAGCACTGGAAATGACATGAGTGGATGTATATATGAAACTTATTATTTTATTTAAATTGCTCTAATAGAAAATTTCTCTCTACAACAAAAACAGTAGTGATATGTGTTAGTGTTGTGTGTACTGTGTACAGCTAACATTAAAAACGATATGATAATCATTGTATAAAAGATTCAACTGAATAACTGGGAGCACATTCATGTAAAATTCATCACACTATATGTGAAAATGTATATTTTTGCATGGAGGCTGTGGTTAAAGTTGTATATATAAACTCTAGGGAAACGAAAAATGTCATTTTAGGGAGTTATAAATGATAAGCTAATAGTGAAGGCAAATGTGGAATCATAAAATATGCAATCCAATAGGCAGCAGAAAAAGGAAGACAGAATAAAAGAACGGATGAAACAAATAAAAAATAACTAGAAATATGGTCCATTTTTACTAATAATATCAATAATTACATTCAATATTAGTTTAAGTACATGCATTAAAAGACAGAGATTCTCTGAATGGATTAAAAATTAAATGAACCAACTCTATACTACCTACAAGAAACCCACTGTATACATAAAGACGTATATGGGTAAAAGGAAAAAGAAAGATATACAAAGAACCATTCAAACAATAATCAAAATAAAGCTAAAGTAACCATATTGATATCAGAGAGTTGACTTTATAAACAGGAAACTCTCCTGATTATCTGAGGACAGAATTGCATGAAGAAGCATGGTATTTCCATGAATCACCCTGCAGGTCATTAAGGAAGACTTTGCCACTTTTAATTTTATACTATGAATGGATGAAAGCAATCTGAGAGGCTTGAATAGAAAAAGTAAACAAATTAAAAACTCCAAAACTAAAATTGAACTACTTGCTACGATCCACAGAATGAATTTATCATTGAAGACCCCATTATGGGAATGAGTTCAACTTTGAGACTGTTTACCAGCAGTGTGTGAGATGCTGCACAGCATTCTTGGAGAATGCCCATTATCTCCATACTGTTTGCTCTGGGCAACTATCAGGGGAAGCCCACAGGCTCTGCAGGAAAGCCATAGCTGTTTCTCCAGTTGACCTTTTTTTTTTTTCTTTTTTCAGTTTTGATATTATATATTCTTAAAAAAATTTTTTATTAACATATAATGTATTATTAGCTCCAGGGGTATAGGTCTGTGAATCATCAGGCTTACACACTTCACAGCACTCACCATAGTTCATACCCTCTCCAATGTCCATAATTTTAAATAATTGTAAGTGAAACTCAGTTACCGTATTTGACAGAAAAATAAAAATGTTTCATCCAGACCAAAAAAATGTATATAAATATAACAAGGAATACTTTGAAGGAAAAAGATTATTATTTGCCAATAAAGGATCAAAGTACCAATACGACATAATGAGCCAAAATATGTACACATCTAACAACAGTGATTAAAAATATATAAGGCAAATAGTTATAAAAGTGAGGAGCAAAATGGGCAAAGCCACAGTTATAAGGGGACAAATTAAGCTTTTCTGTCAGTAATAAAACAAGTTGGAGATCAGCAAAAATAAAGAAGATGTAAACAACACTATGAACCAATTTGATCTAATTGATATTTATAGAAGACTCCACTCATAGTAACAGAATAAAATTCTTCTCAAGTGCTCATGGAACTTTAATCAAGATATTCTAGACTGTGAAAGAAAACACCGGAAATTTAAAAGAGCAGAAATCATGCAAAATATTTTCTTTAAACCTAGCAAATTCAATTAGAAACTGACAACAAAAAGATATTTGAACATCTCCAAATCTGAGTCAATAAGGAAGTTTCAACAAATTTTAAAAATTAAAATAATATATATAATTTTATTTCACCACAGAAGAATTAAGCTAGAATTTGATATCAAAACAACTAAAAAAATCAAACTATTTAGAAATTAAACAATACATTTGTAAATAACTCAAGGATCAAAAAATAGAATTTACAAAGTACTTAAGATAAATGATTTTCAAACTGTGAGATATAGGGAAATCAGGGCTTAGGGGGAAATTTATAGTCTTAAATGCATTTCTTAGAAGGAATATAGCTTAAAAATGAGTTAGTTTAGCTTTTATCCTAAGAAGCTTGGTGGGAGGGAGTTGCCTGGATGGCTCAATTGGTTAAGCATCTACCTTTGGCTCAGGTCATGATCCCAAGGTCCTGGAATTGAGCCCCGTGTCAGGCTCCTTGCCTCCTTTCTCTCTGCCTCTCCTCCTGCTTGTGCTCTCTCTTTCTCAAATGAATAAATAATCTTTAAAAAAAAAAAAACCCTACAAACAAACCCAAAGAAAGTAGAAACAGGTAAATAGTAAAAATAACAGCATACATCAAAGCAACAGAAAACGGGGATCAAAAGGAACAAACTTCCAGTATATAATAAATAGGTCCTTCAGATATAATGTAGAACATGGTTACTATAGTTAAGAATACCGTAGTGTGTATTTAGAAGTTGTTAAGAGAGAAGATCTTAAAAGTTCTTATCACAAGAAAAAAAATTTTTAATTATGTGAAATGATGGATATTAACTAGACTTTTTGCAGCGATCATTTTGTAATAAAAATATACTGAATCATTATGTTGTAACCTGAAACTAATATAATGTCACATGTCAATTATATGTCAATAAAAAATTAAAATAAAATTTCAACAAAATCTAAAATTGGTTCTTTGAAAATCTTAAAAGAAAAGAATTACAAATTATTACTTCAGGAATGGAAAACTGGGCTCTACCCTCACATAATTCTCAACAGAAGGATAACTGGAAGATACAAGAGACCAACTTTCTAATGCTACATTTAATAATTTAGACAATATTTTAAAAGATTCTAGGAAAACAGAAGAAATAGGAGTTCTGAGTAGCTCTATTTATATAAAAGATACTGAAAAAACACATAATAAGAGAAACTCCAAACAAGATGGCTTTACAGATGAATTATTCCATATATTCAAAAATGAGGGGCACCTGGGTGGCTCAGTTAGTTAAGCATCTCACTCTTGATTTTGGCTCAAGTCATTATCTCAGGGTTGCAAGCCGTTTTAGATTCTCTCTCTCTCTCCCTCTGCCTCTCCTTCCCAACCACAGGCCTGAGCTTGTGCTTTCTTTCTCTCTCAAAACAAAAACAAAAACAAAAACAACAAAACAAAACAAAACAAAACAAAAAAACCCTCATGTACTAAGTGTTGCAGAATACATAAAAAAAGAAATGCATAGCAATTCTTTTTATGTTATGAGAATAAACTTCATGGTAAAACCTAACAAGGACATTAAAAAAAAAGTCTGATCCCTGCCATGATATTAGTGGCAACAGTTTGAAATATATTAGTGAATTTAATACAGAGACATAGACAATAACATGACAGCATCAAGTGACACTCATTTTAGAAATATAAGAAATACAAGGTGGTTTTACCATTTCATAATTGATCACTTAAGTATATCACCTTAACTGAAAAAAAAATGACAGCTTGATAATGTTAGAACTTATTCATGATACAAATCTCTGGTAAACAAGAATAAAAGGAAAATTCCCATTCTGATAGAGTAACTACAAAGATAACCAATAGAAATTATTATTTTTTTGCTAGCATCAAAGATCAGGCAAATTTAGCTGCTACTATTAGTTGATTTCAATTTTACACTGGAGATTTAATCAGTACATGATGCAAGAAAAAATGTTACGAGGATAAGAAAAGAATAAAAAGAGAAGACCATTGTTTGCAAATGTCATTTTTGTGTCTACAGATAATTGGAATACAAAGGCCACTAGACAGAAGATTAATATATTAAGAATTCGTTATACTTGGAGTGAAGATGGTGGAGGTGTAGTAGACTGAGATGATATCAGGTTGTAGGAGTTCAGTTAGATAGTTATCAAACCATTCTGAACACCTACAAACCCAAGAGGAGACTGAAAAGAAGAACAGCAGCAATTCTAGAAATAAAATTGACCACTTTCTGAAAGGTAGGACATGTGGAGAAGTGAATCCAAAGCTATAGAAAGATAGACACGGTGGGAAGGGTCAGCTTCTGGCAAGTGGTAGAGAAACAGAGCACAAAATTCAAACTTTTAAAAGTCTGCTTCACTGAGGGACATCACTCCAGAGGCTAAGTGGGTGTAGAGCCCTTGTAGGGACAGTGTGTATCAGGTCCCATGGGGTCACAGAAGGATTTGGGGTATCTGAGTATAGCAGAGCTTGTAGGTATTAGAGAGGGAAGTCCAGTTACAGAGACAGAGCCAAGGAGTGAGCTCTCAGCTCAGGATTACCTTAAACTGTGATCCAGGGCACAATCAGTCCACTGCTCTTTGAGCAGGGACCCCACAAGTGGCAGATCCAGGGAGAGCCACCAGAAGAGCAGATTGGCAGGAAACTGCTGGGTTTGGAGACTCCAAATGGGGCTATGTGCCAGGGACAGAAACACTCATTTACAGTGCAGGTGAGCTCGGAGCATGGCCAGAGACCAGGGAGATGGGAGTGATTGAGTGCTTTTCTTCAAGGGTGCACTGAGGAGTGGGGCCCTGAGCTCTTAGCTCCTCAGGGCCAGAGATTAGGGGGCCACTATTTTCATTCCTGTCCTCCAGAGCTCTATAGAAAATGTTCAGGGAACAAAAGCTCCTGAGAGCAAAACCGAGCAGATTACTTAGCCTGGCCCGTGGCAAGTGTGGGGCGATTCTGCCTCAGGCAAAGACATTTGAGAATCACAAAAATAGACCCCCCCTCCAGAAGCTCAGCAAGAACATCTAAGCCAATACCAATACCAACTTCACTGATCCAAGCTCACTGATCAAGAACAGCAGAATTCCAGAGGAGGGGAAAGCAAAGCATGGAACTCATGGTTTTCTCGCCATGATTCTTTAATCTTGCAAAGTTCATTGAATTTTTGAATTTTATTTTTTTCTTATTCTAATATTTTTAACTTTTCCTCTTTCCTATTTTAACATTTTTTAACTAATTTATCTTAACAATACCTTTCTAAAAAAGTCTTTTAAAACCTTCCTTACTATAGTCATATTTTAACCTTCATTGTATCTAACTTTATTTTTTGTATACATATAGGGTTTTTTCTTGTAAAAAATGTTGGGATACAATTTCTAATAGATCAAAATATGCCCTAAATCTAGCACAGGGCTTTGTTCTAGTCTCCAGTCTGAGAAAATTCTCTCCACGTTCTTATTCTTTCTTTTCCCAACCAACTTATCTTATCAATTCCTTTTAGATTTTTTTTTAAATTTTCATCTTTACAGTCATATTCCATCTCTTCTTCATGTTTACCCTTATTTTTGTATATACATAAATTTTTCTTTCTTTAAAATTTTGGGAGGTAGTTTCTTCCAGGAGACCAAAATATACCCAAAATCAAGTGGGTGGCACTGTTCTAGTCACCAGTCTAATATATATATTTATTACATGTATATATTTTATTAAAAAAATTTTTTTAAGAACTACTTTTTACTCCCTTTCTTCTCCTGCTTATTTGGGGTTTCTTCTGATTTGGTTAGTATACATTTTTCCTGGGGTATTTGCCACCATTTTAGTATTTTATTCTCTTGTCATATATTCTTACCTGGATAAAATGACAAGGTGGAGAAACTCACCACAAAAAAAAAAAAAAAAGAACAAGAGGCAGTACCAAAGGCTAAGGACCTAATCAATACATACATTGGTAATACATCAGATCTAGAGTTCAGAATGATGATTATCGAAGTGTTAGCTGGGCTCAAAAAAGGCATGGAAGATACTACAGAAACGTCTGGAGTAATAAAAGCCCTTTCTAGAGAAATAAAAGAACTAAAATCTAACCAAGCTGAAATAAAAAAAAGCTACTAATGAGGTGTGATAAAAAAATGGAGGCTGTAACTGCTATGATAAATGAGGCAAAAGAGAGAATTAGTGATATAGAAGACCACATAACAGAGAATAAAGAAGCTGAGCAAAAAAGAGACAAACAACTACGGGACCATGAGGAGAGAATTTTAGAAAGAAGTGATACCATAAGATGAAACAATATTAGAATAATTGGGACTCCAGAAGAAGAAGAAAGAGAGAGGGTGAAGAAGGTATATTGGAGGAAATTATGTAGGGAATTTCCCTAATATGGGAAAGGGAACAAGCATCAAAATCCAGGAGGCCCAGAGAACACCCTTCAAAATCAATAAGACTAGGTCCAAACCCCATCACTTAATAGTAAAATTTACAAGTTTTAGTGACAAAAAGAAAATCCTGAAAGCAGCCCAGGACAAGAAGTCTTCAATGTACAATAGTAAAAATATTAGATTGGCAGCAGAATTATCCACAGAGACCTGACAGGCCAGAAAGAACTGACATGATATATTCAGAGCACTAAGGGGGAAAAACATGCAGCCAAGAATATTATATCCAGCTAGACTGTCATTGGAAATAGGAGAGATAAAAAGCTTCCAAGACAAACAAAAACTAAAAGAATTTGTAAACACCAAACCAGCCCTATGGGAAATATTGAAAAGGGTCCTCTAAGCCTCAAAGTAGTAGACTAGAAAGGAACAAAGACAATAAACAGTAGCAGTCACCTTACAGGCAATACAATGGCACTAAATTCATATTTCTCAATAGTTACCCTGAAGGTAAATGGGCCAAATGCCCCAATCAAAAGACACATAGTATTAGAATGGATAAAAAACAAAACCCATCAATATGCTGTCTACAAGAAACTCATTTTAGACCCAAAGACACCTCCAGATTTAAAGTGAGAGGGTGGAAAACAATTTACAATGCTAATGAACATCAAAAGAAAGCTGGGGTACCAATCCTTATATCAGATAAATTAGATTTTAAGCCAAGGACTGTAATAAGAGATGAGGAAGGACACCATATCATACTCAAAGGGTCTGTCCAACAAGAATATCTAACAATTTTAAATATCTCTGCCCCTAACATGGGAGCAGTCAACTATATAAACCAATTAATAACAAAATCAAAGAAACACATTGACAGTAATACAATAATAGTAGGGGAATTTAACACTCCCCTCACTGAAATGGACAGATCATCCAAGCAAAAGATCAACAAGGAAATAAAGGCCTTAAATGACACACTGGATCAGAGGGACATCTGATATATTCAGAACATTCCATCCCAAAACAACAGAATACACATTCTTTTCTAGTGCACATGGAATATTCTCCAGAATAGATCATATCCTGGTTCACAAATCAGGTCACAATCAGTACAAAAGACTGGGATCATTCCCTGCATATTTTCAGGCCACAATGCTCTGAAACTAGAACTCAGTCACAAGAGGAAATTTGGAAAGAACCCAAATACATGGAGGCTAAAGAGCATCCTTCTAAAGAATGAAAGGGTCAACCGGGAAATTAAAGAAAAATTTAAAAAATTCATGGAAACAAATTATAATGAAAGCACAACTGTTCAAAATCCGTGGGACAGAGCAAGGCAGTCCTGAGAGGAAAATATATAGTGATACAAGCCTTTCTCAAGAAACAAGAAACAAGAACAAGAAAGTTTTCAAATATACAACCTAACCTTATAACTAAAGGTGCTGGAGAAAGAACAGCAAAGAAAGCCTAAACCCAGGAGGAGAAGAGAAATAAGAAAGATCAGTGCAGAAACCAATGAAATAGAAACAAACAAACAAACAAACAAACAAAAAAACAGTAGAACAAATCAACAAAATTAGGAGCTGGTTCTTTGAAAGAATTAATAAGATTGATAAATCCCTGGCCAGACTTATCAAAAAGAAAAGAGGAAGGACCCAAATAAATAAAGTCATGAATGAAAAAGGAGAGATCACAACCAACACCAAAGAAGTACAAACAATTATAAGAACATATTATGAGCAACTATACACAAGCAAATTTGACAATCTGGAAGAAATGAATGCATTCCTAGAGACATATAAACTACCAAAAACTGAACCAGGAAGAAATAGAAAACCTGAACAGACCCAAACCAGTAAGGAGATTGAAACAGTCATCAAAAATGTCCCAATAAACAAGAGCCCAGGGCCAGATGGCTTCCCAGGGGAATTCTACCAAGCACTTAAAGAAGAATTAATTCCTATTCTCCTGAAACTGTTCCAGAAAATAAATCGGAAGGAAAACTTCCCAACTCATTTTATGAAGCCAGCATTACCTTGATCTCAAAACAGACAAAGATCCCATCAAAAATGAGAATTACAGGGGTGCCTGGGTGGCTCAGTGGGTTAAAGCGGCTGCCTTCGGCTCAGGTCATGATCCCAGGATCCTGGGATTGAGTCCCATGTTGGGCTCTCTGCTTAGCAAGGAGCATGCTTCCCTCTCTCTCTCTCTCTCTGCCTACCTCTCTGTCTACTTGTGATCTCTGTCTGTCAAATAAACAAATAAAATCTTTAAAAAAATGAGAATTACAGATCAATATCCTTGATAAACACTGATGCAAATATTCTCACCAAAACACTAGCCAACAGGATCCAACAGTACATTAAAAGGATTATTCATGGGGTGCCTGGGTGGCTCAGTGGGTTAAGCCTCTGCCTTCGGCTCGGGTCGTGATCTCAGGGTCCTGGGATCGAGTCCCGCATCAGGCTCTCTACTCGGCAGGGAGCCTGCTTCTCTCTCTCTCTCTCTCTGCCTGTCTCTCTGCCTACCTGTGATCTCTCTCTGTCAAAAAAATAAATAAAATCTTAAAAAAAAAAAAAAGGATTATTCACCACAAGCAAGTGGGGTTTATTCCAGGGGTGCAAGTTTGGTTCAACATCCGCAAATCAATCAATGTGATACAATACATTAATAAAAGAAAGAACAAGAACCATAGGATACTCTCAATAGATGTTGAAAAAGCTTTTGACAAAGTACAGCATCCTTTCTCAATCAAAACTCTTCAAATGTAGGGATAGAGGGTACATACCTAAATATCATCCAAGACATCTATGAAAAACCCAAAGTGAATATCATTCTCAATGGAGAAAAACTGAGAGCTTTTCTGCTAAGGTCAGGAACATGGCAGGGATGCCCATTATCACCACTGCTATTCAACATAGTACTAGAAGTCCTAGCTTAGCAATCAGACAACAAATAGAAATTAAAGGCATCTAAATTGGCAAAGAAGAAGACAAACTATCACTCTTTGCAGATGATATGTACTTTATGTGGAAAACCCAAAAGACTCCACTCTAAATCTGCTAGAACTTTTACAGGAATTCAGTAAAGTATCAGGATATAAAATCAATGTGCAGAAATCAGTTGTATTTCTATACACCAACAGCAAGACAGAAGAGAAATTAAGCAGTCAATCCCATTTACAATTGCACCCAAAACCATAAGATACCTAGGAATAAACCTAACCAAAGAGGCAAAGAATCTGTACTCAGAAAATGATAAAGTATCCATGAAAGAAATTAAGGAAGACACAAAGAAATGGAAAAATGTTCCATGCTCACAGATTGGAGATCAAATATTGTGAAAATGTCTATGCTACCTAAAGCAATCTACATGTTTAATGCAATCTCTATCAAAATACCATCAATGTTTTTTCAAAGAAATGGAACAAATAATCCTAAAATTTATATGGAACCAGAAAAGACCTCAAATAGCCAAAGGAGTATTTAAAAAGAAAGGCAAAGTTGGTGGCATCACAATTCCAAACTTCAAGCTCTATTACAAAACTGTCATCATCAAGGCAGTGTGGTACTGGCACAAAAACAGGCACATAGATCAATGGAACAGAATAGAGAGCCCAGAAATGGATCCTCAACTCTATGGTCAACTAATCTTTGACAAAGCAGGGAAGAATGTCCAATGGAAAAAAGACAGTAAAGACAGTCTCTTCAACAAACGATGTTGGGAAAATTGGACAGCCACATGCAGAACAATAAAACTGGACCATTTCCTTACACCACACACAAAAATAGACTCAAAATGGACGAAAGACCTCAACGTGAGACAAGAATCCATCAAAATCCTTGAGGAGAATACAGGCAGCAACTTCTTTGACCTCAGCCGTAGCAACTTCTTCCTAGAAACATCGTCAAAGGTAAGAGCAAGCAAAGGGCAAAAATGAACTACTGGGGCTTCATCAAGACCAAAATCTCTTGCACAGCAGAAGAAACCGTCAACAAACCAAAAGACAACTGACAGAATGGGAGAAGATATTTGCAAAGGACATATCAGATAAAGGGCTAATATCCAAAATCTATAAAGAACTGATCAGGGGCGCCTGTGTGGCTCAGTGGGTTAAAACCTCTGCCTTCGGCTCAGGTCATGATCCCAGGGTCCTGGATTCAAGCCCCACATCGGGCTCTCTGCTCAGCAGGGAGCCTGCTTCCTCCCCTCTCTCTCTACCTACTTGTGATCTCTGTCTGTCAAATAAATAAATAAAATCTTAAAAAAAAAAAGAACTGATCAAACTCATCACCCAAAGAACAAATAATCCAATCAAGAAATGGGCAGAGGACATGAACAGACATTTCTGCAAAGAAGACATCCAAATGGCCAAAAGACACATGAATAAATGCTCCACATCACTCAGCATCAGGGAAATACAAATCAAAACCACAATGATATACTACCTCACACTGGTCAGAATGGCTAAAATTAACAATTCAGGAAATGACAGATGCTGTCAAGGATACACAGAAAGAGGAACCCTCTTACACTATTGGTGGGAATGCCAGCTGGTGAAGCCACTCTGGAAAACAGCATGGAAGTTCCTCAAAAAATTGAAAATAGAGCTGCCTTACAACCCAGCAATCGCACTACTGGGTATTTACCCTAAAGTTACAAAGGTAGTGATCTGAAGGAGCGTGTGCACCTGAATGTTTATAGCAGCAATGTCCACAATAACCAAACTGTGGAATGAACCTAGATGTCCATCAACAGATGAATGGATAAAGAAGAGGTGGTATATATATGTACACAATGGAATACTCTGCAACCATCAAAAGAAATGAAATCTTGCCATTTGCAACAACGTGGGTGGAACTAGAGGGTATTATGCTGAGTCAAATAAGTCAATCAGAGAAAGACAATTATCATATGATCTCCCTGATATGAGGAATTTGAGAGGCAGCATGCGGGGTTTGCGGGGTAGGGAAGGAAAAATTGAAACAAGATGGGATCAAAGAGGAAGACAAACCATAAGAGACTCTTAATCTCACAAAACAAACTGAGGGTTACTGGAGGGGAGGGGTTGGGAGGGGAGGGATAGGGTGGCTGGGTGGTGGACATTGGGGAGGGTATGTGCTATAGTGAGTGCTATAAAGTGTGTAAGCCTGATGATTCACAGACCTATACCCCTGGGGCTAATAATAAATTATATGTTAATTAAAAAAAGAATTAGTTATATTTCTTTTTTTTTAATTAATTTTTTATTTTTTATAAACATATATTTTTATCCCCAGGGGTACAGGTCTGTGAATCACCAGGTTTACACACTTCACAGCACTCACCAAAGCACATACCCTCCCCAATGTCCATAATCCCACCCCCTTCTCCCAAACCCCCTCCCCCCAGCAACCCTCAGTTTGTTTTGTGAGATTAAGAGTCACTTATGGTTTGTCTCCCTCCCAATCCCATCTTGTTTCATTGATTCTTCTCCTACCCCCTTAAGCCCCCATGTTGCATCACCACTTCTTCATATCAGGGAGATCATATGATAGTTGTCTTTCTCTGCTTGACTTATTTCGCTAAGCATGATACGCTCTAGTTCCATCCATGTTGTCGCAAATGGCAATTAGTTATATTTCTATACATCAGTGACATACACGTTAAAAATAAGTTTACAAAAATGTCATTTACAATATTACCTAAAATATCAAATAGGAATAAATAAATCTAAGAAATAATGTCAAAAACACTATACTTCACTATACTAAAAACTACAAAACATTATTATGAGAGCAAAAGAAGATTCTGGTAAATGGAGAAATATGCTATCTTCATGGTTGTGATGATTCAACATTGCAGATACTGACAATCCCTGAAATGTTCCATATATTAATGTAAAAGAATATAACCAATTTGTGGAAACTGAAAAGCTAATTTAAAACAAACAGAAAAAAAATGGTTTAACCAAAGGTCCAAAAATAGAGAAATTTTAAAGAAGAAAATACAACTGAAAGATGTGTATTGCTAGATGTTATGATGTTCCTTATCCACACATATTTCAAATGAGAAAAGTGGAATTACAAGACAGTGTTGAAGAATAACAAAAAATTAAAAATTATTTTAAAAATTGAGGAGCATATACTTAGATAAGTATTTTTTAATAAGACTCAAAAACTCTAAATGTAATGAAAATTTGGGATCTGACCTCACTAAAGTTAGTATTTTTCATGCAGCAAAGGATATCATATGCCTTTTAAAATGAGAAAAACTTTGGAAATGTATTTGCATATAAACGAAAGAAGGTTGATACATGGAACGTTTTAAAAATCCCGCAAATCAGTAACAAAATAACTCACTAGAAAAATAATCAGGTGATAAGTATGGGAAATAAATAGAAAAGAAAACCTAAATAGCCAATAAATACATGAAAAGATTATTAATCTCACTAAGACCCATGTAAATGTAATTTGAAGCAACAGATACAGTTTTGCATTCATTGAATTGGTAAAAATTAAAAATCCTGATAATATCAAGTGGTGGTAAGAACAGGGATTCAGGGAGCATCCTTGTGGGAGCAGACTCTACATGGTGGTGGTGGAAATGTATTTTGATATGTCACTTTAGAGAGCAATTTGGCATTAATTTCCACTAAACTTGAGGATGAACATGCCTAATAATTCCACTTTCAGAGTTGGTGCTATTTAGTACACACTATGCTAATGAAAAACTGGGAAACAAAAAATCAGGAGGCAGATGATGGATAAACTGTGGCATGTTATTGGCTGGGAGAGAAATCTTTCAATTTCAGAGTAGTTGTAAGTTCAGAGAAGGGAGAGGGGAGGATGTATAGTCACAGTGATAATGAAGATGAGGGGATGATTTTCAATGTGATATGCCTTAATACATAAAAGTTAATACTTGCAATATATTAGTGTTTTCACAGATATTTCTTACCTTTTTAAGCTTGAAATGTTTTATAATCAAAAAGAAAAAAATGTTAGTGAACTTGTTCTGGGATAACATCCGTTTGAATGGAGAGATGGGGGACAGTTGAAGGAACTGAGTTGAAGAACCTGACCAGCCTTGGCACCCAATTAATGAGAAAAAATGGAAAAGCAGAGAGTGGAGGGGGAAGGGAGAAGGGTAGGACAGATGGAGAGAATGATCACAGAAGAAAGGGTAGATGTTAGGGGAGTGGGTGAAGAATGGGTGGGGTAGGGGCTGGACTGGGGAAAATGGTGCTATTAACAGAACTAGGGAGCATGGAGCAGGAGGCTCAGAAGGAGAGAATGAGTTTCATTTTTGAAGACTGACTCATGGATACTGATAAGACACCCAATTGTAGAGGTAGTTGATTGTGACGAAAATGGGGAGAGAAATTAAGGATGAAGCTGTAGTGTTTAAAAGCAACAAAATTGAAAACAGGGCCATGAGTTAGCTAAGTTTCAGAAGACATGAGGGGTAAGAGAGGAAGAAAAAGAACCACCACATAATCCTTGGCTTAACCATTGCACTGGAGTATCAGCCTCTGAAGAGCTGCCAAGGCAGAAGGGGCATGAGACACAGCAGAGAATCAGGAGAGGCTGGCCCAGAAGAGAACTTCACCCAATCACGATCACTGGTATTCATGTGATGGATACTTGAGAAGGGAGAGAAGGCAGGGAAAGCTCCGTGCTTAGCAACTAGGGGGTCTCTGATGACTTCGGGATGATGCGAAGAGAGAGGCAATGGTGGCTACCAGGGTGATGGTCTGGCTATTAAACATATACAGTAAGGATCGGGGGCATAAAGGAGCCAGAGCTTCCTGGACTGAGTGTCAGCTGAGAGGTGACATTCTGGCCATTCTGGTTGCTTCTCCTGAGACTGGCCTACGTCCAGACGTGGTGAGAGCTCCTCCAGGGGTTGTCATCCTCTCACCTGCCTCCTGTGGGTCTAAGCTGAAGAGCATTGGGGAACTGACTGAGAAATAAAACTGTTTATCCCCGCCGTGCATAAATAAATGTCACTTCACTATTCCCTGCATCTGAATCACTGATAGCCTATATTTTGCTGATCTTGTTTATCCTTGAAGCTGTCCTCAAACATTTCCCAGTCTCCTGAATTGCATACAAATGGATGAATATTTGAAAAAGTGTGATTGCTGTTGTTTGTTATTTTGTCCTGCCACTGTGCTTTCTTATACCATCTGGACTGGAGGTGGACTTGTTAAAAAAACACCCAGAAAGGACAGTCTCAAGAATTTGAGCGTACAAGAGGGAAGGAAGTCCTTAGTCTCTCCCCCAGAAAACAGATCTTTACAGAGTTTCCTGGCCAAACATGCAGCCAAGATGTTGCTAAATCTGGGAAGCTTATCAAGTGCAAACTGTGAGTCTTCTCTTCACAACTGTGTTCAACTACACATGGTCTGTTTGTTGCTTTAAATGAACATCACAGGAATAATCACAACAGACACCTGTATGGCACGGTGCACTTTTCAAATTATTTCCACATGCAAGAGATGATTTCATATTCCTGACAACCTTGTGAGGTTCTAAGTCTCTGAGAGGCTACCTGGTCAAGGTAAAAAGCAAGGTAAGGGTGTGATGGGGTCAGGTCTCTGATTGTCCAGCCAGTGTTCTGCAACACAGTGGTGTATCTTTAATACATTCCATAGCTGAGACTTTAGGTATCTGTCTTTGCCCATGACAGCAGTCAGGATGAAAAGAAAAAGTAAATGTTCATCCCACATTGATAGATGTATAATTGATTCACCATTTCTTTTTGCAAAGGGTGGAATCAAGGATGTTCACTAGAGCCTCCCTTCAAGGAGATCAGTTTGTTTGGAGGAAATTGCTTGGCAAACATGCTGAAAGCCTGGATCCCTATGGAGCTTGGGCTTTCCCTGAATGAGGAAAGGAGGGGAAATTTTTGGTTGAATCAGGAAGAGGATGCAAGAAGGGAAAAATAATGGGGCAGAACCAGGGAAAGACAAAAATCTTTATATCCTGTATTATGATCTCTCCTTAATCTCTCAAATCTAAACCCTAAAACTCCTGGAACTGTTGGGGAGAGTACATGGTTTGAGGACAAGAGGTGGATATTTCATGCTCATATTTGGTAAGATTAGATCATTGGGGGGCTGAGAGAAAACTGGGAGTTTAATTAGGTTGCTGGAAAAATTGTGGGAAATTCTCTGGACCATGATAGGTTTTGGATTTGGGATTTAAGCAAAGTTCAACTGCATTTCTGAAGAGCAGGAGACCCAAGCACATGGATTACTTTAAAAATTAGAATTTGCAAAGTATTTGTTTGCATGTCTTTATCCTTTAATTAAATATGCAAAAGAAAACATAATTATATATGTGAAACATATGTATAATGTATAATATAATGCATAATAACTTACTTATTCAAGAAAAATATATCATAGTAATATAGAATCTTAGTCTAAGTGAAGGGGAATGTTATACTTTTTATTGTACTCTCTTCCAAAGGCAACATTGGCTAACTATGAAGGCTGCTTATTGGAGACCTTTAAAAAGATGCTGGTGATATCTGCTGAGAACATTGCAAAGACAATCTTCACTGCTAGAGCACTGGTTTTCATCAACTATAAACAGACCCCTCATTCTTTATTTTTTTTAATTAGAAGAGAAAAATGAGGGGCTAGGAAGTGATCAGAAATATTACCGAAGGTAATTTCCAAAACTTGATAACAAAAAAAGCAACGCAAAGAATTAAAATACAATCTGGTCATCAACTTCAATTTCTGACCAAGTTATTTTCTTCACTAATTATTTAATACCAGTTTGATCTCAAATCTACTTATTCTCTGACTCAGACTGTTTGGATTCTGAAAGAAAGAGCTAGAGAAGAGTCGATAAACTCATAGGATCCATTTCAGATCTTCTGTTTCATTCTAAAGATAGACTTCCCCTCTCCCTCCTCATTATTGCTGAGAAAAGAGATATGTGTCTAGTTTTCCTTGCAAGAAAGATACTGTACAAAGATGTTTCACTTGCTGGAAAACTCTAGGATGAAAACAAAACAAAACAAAACAAAAAAACCCAACAAGAACAAACACAAGAAAACGTCTTGCTCAGTTTGTTTGCTCACACTTAACAGTGAAACTGAGGCCAGCCCAGTTCCAGGTGAAGAAGGCAGGCAGGCAGAATTGGCACTATGCAGCCTGTGAAGATTGTGGAGTGTGGGGAAGAGCTGTAAAATTTAATGTCACATTGATACGATCATCAGCTTAAACTAAGACAGGAATAAGGCAAGCTGTAGGGAGAATTGGTCCCGGCAATGAAGGCAGTGAGAGAGAAAGGGAAGAGAGGAATATGAAGGGAAACCAAGGGATATGAAAATTATATTGGTTTCTTTTTTGCTGTTGCAATAAATTACCACAAACTTAGTGGCTTAAAGTAACACACATTTATTATCTTATAGTTGTGGAGGTCAGAAGTCCAAAATCAGTCTCAGTGGGCTAGAATCAAGGTATTGGCAAGGTTGTGTTTCTTCTAGAAGCTCTAGGGGAGAACGTATTTCTTGCTTTTTCCAACCTCTATTAGTTGCTGCTATTCCTTGCTTCCTGGATACAATCACTCCTGCTTTCATGGTCTAACTGCCTTCTCAGATCCTAATCTTTCTGTGTCCCTTTTAAAAGGACCCCTGAAATTATATTGGACCCACCTGGATAATCCAAGATAATCTCCCCATCTCAAGATCCTTGATTTAATCACTCCCACATTGTTTTGCTCACCATATTAAGGTAATTAACAAGTTTGGGGGATTAGAAAGTAGACATCTTTGGGGTTGGCCATGATACAGCCTATTACAGAAGGTGTTCAAAAAATACCAGAAAGAATGTTTATGGTCATAATTAAGCATACTAATGGACATTTAAGTACACAAGGAACAACCAGCCCAATTATCCTGGAAATCTTCACATAGGATGAATAGGTGATGATATATACATTGGTAGGATGCCTCTTTTGTGTCAGGGGGAGTGTTAGGGACTTGGAGGGAGAGAGACTTTTGATCCTTGTTATGTGGAAATATCTTATGCTTTCTCTCATTTGCTTGCCACTTTTCCATTCTTATTTTTATCCTGGAAAATGATTTAACGTTCAGTTCTCTACTGAGACATTCACCCCCTTGAGGGAGATTTCAATGAGCCACTACATTCCTCTATGAGACAGGATATTCCCTGGCCTCACTTCTTTCAAAGGGAGAGAGGGAGGATATTACTTTTCCTGAAGCCAAGGGAAGCAAACTCCATGAGAATCACTTGTAAATGAGTCTCTGAATTTTTCCCTATTCCACTCAGTTGGATCCAGTGACTATTTCTGTGAGATAGTGTGGAGAGAGAGGGAAGAGAAAGATGTCAAAGGTAATTATAGCAACCTATTTTCCTACTACTTAGCATGGTAAACCTATGTGATTTTCCATGTGTCAAGGGAACGCAGGAATGTGATGAGTCAGCCTGCTGATACTCTTACTGCAGAGGAGAATGCTCCCAGCAGTGAAAAGTTGTAGGACAATCCACCAGTGTTGTGAGCTGTAGAAGAGGGAGGATAGTAGTCAAACCGGAAGTAGGTCTCCCTTACCAGGAAGCTCCCTTACCAGGATATCCTAATGATTACCATTACAGAGTAATAGGGAAATCTCTCTAAGTCCTCCTTCAAGATCCTGCAGAAGTGCTGCATGTGTGTATCCATTCATACACCCTGAATATTCTACCCATGATCACACCCACCACACAATGGAGATCAACAATGTGCCACCAACACAGAGGACATTCACAGCCAGTCTGTTTAGTTGGAGAAGGAACATTTACAAGCTTGGGTAAGTAAAGACTTACTGGGCCTTTTCTATTTCCTTTCACAAATCCCCAAGAGAGAAGCAACAAGAATCTGAAAGGAGAAGACTGAGTCAGAGCTGAAACTAAAACTTTTAAAATGAATAGAACTGAATTTTATTTTATTTTTATTTTATTTTTAAAGATTTTATTTATTTTGTCAGAGAGAGAGCGAGAGTGAGCACAGGCAGACAGAGTGGCAGGCAGAGTCAGAGGGAGAAGCAGGCTCCCCGCGGAGCAAGGAGCCCGATATGGGACTCGATCCCAGGACGCCGGGATCATGACCTGAGCCGAAGGCAGCTGCTTAACCAACTGAGCCACCCAGGCGTCCCTAGAACTGAATTTTAAATACTAGAATTACAAGGTTCTAATAACTACAAGGGTCTGAAAAAATACAGAATCTGGCCAACATGTTGTTAAAGAAGGCTACCACTGGAATAAACCTTTTCATTTATATGCCCAAGAAGTTGGGTCCAGTTGATAAACTAGTTATATAAGTCTTTAGGTTATAAAATTATACTTAATTGTTTGCTCTCATTCTCAGCTCCTTGAGGCCAGAGATTACTGCACCATGTGAACAATTTAATTGCAAGGGACCTAAACCTGCTCCAACTACTTTATCCAAAAATGTGTTTATTATGAGCATAGACACTTCACTGAAATCCAGGAAGAGATGAAAAACAAGCCTTGTGAACAACATTACTTTTGGTTGTTTGGCAACTGGGGGGTCAGGTTCAATTGAGCTTCACACTAATGATCCACTCATAGTGAAACTCAGCCAGCATCTGACTTAGATACTTTTACTTCAAATAAGACAGAGGCAAAATTAGAGATAGAAAGAGAGGCAAAGAGACAGACAGACTTAGCCAAACATACAAATTTATTCATTTAAGGTTGGATGAGAGATTGGTGTAGCATTATGAGTAGCTGGTTCAAGTTATATAAACATTATGGGATCATTTAATAAATGGAATTTCTTTGGCTTGAGAATCTTAGATTTCCTTTGTTTATAATAATCATAGTATCTCAATGATGAGAATGTGAATACACCCCACCTATCTCGAAGGGGTAGATTTGGAATAGAGATACATAAGAAATGTCCACATCCCATTTCTTGTCTCATTGGAAGTTTTCATAATTAATATGTTCTTCATTTCAGCGGTTTACTATAATTGCAGGAACCAGCTTCAATGTCAGGGACTAGTCAGCTTGCTGCTGCAATCTTTCTACCCACTTTAGAGATATTTATCCTGTGAAGTTTCTTTTCTTCTTCTCATGACATTTAAGTACCTTGTAAAAATCAGTTTGTTGACACGGCATGTCACATAAAACCTCAAGAGATTGAGAAAACAGTCCAAATGGACAGGCCATATAGTCAAGGATAGGAGCGGGAGGTGGAAAGAGCTTGTCCCTGCAAGGAGTTGTATCAGACAAATGTGAATTTTTTTGTTAACCATGTCCTTGACTCCAGAAATCCTAAAAAACTCCAAATGCTATGGAATTCTACCTGCTCACAGCCTCTCCATAACACTTCACTGAGTCAGCTTCTGTGGTGTTGGGAAAGAAGGAAAGTGAGCACATCTCAACTGGGTCAGATGTTACCTGTTGATGGCTAAGGGAATGCAAGATGATGGAAGATAGTAACTACAGAATGAAAGAGACAAATTGAAAAGAGATATACACCAGGGTGGCTTTGACTCCAGACCTCAAATGAGGAAAATTCCAGACTAGCTCTTATAAGGCTGTCCTTATATGGTTGTTCTAAAGTTAAGTGTTTTGTCTTCAAGTGTTATTTATAGAGGAGTTCAAGTTCACATAAGTTATTTGTGTTTTTAAATTCACAGAGTTCTACATAAATGTTGATAGAGATAGGAAGAGAAGAAGCATATGGACGTGTCACAGGGAAGGTTTTTCCATCAAGAAGGCAGATCTAAACTTAGATGTCAGATGACGATGGAAAAATACAGCATAGTAAGCCCTTCCTCTTCTGGCAGAGCACCAATTTGTGACTCTATTGGATTGATGAGAAAAACTCTGATCTCAGAACCCTGTAAACTCTTTTGCTTTTTCTTTTCTATGCTCCAGACTCAAAAATTACATTGTCTTCAGTTATTCTTTCAAGGGAAGTATAAGAGATGCAGGAATAGGGGAAAATCAGAAAGTACCATCAAAGTCATCATAAAGCAAGTACATATAGAAAACACACATCCAGAGACACATATTTATATAGAAATTACATTAATTGATAACAGTAAAGAGAGCTCCTCCAGTTTCTAAACATGGACTAAAAGACTAAAGTACATCTACTTTCTTTTTTTTTTTTTTTTAAAGATTTTATTTATTTGCCAGAGATAGAGAGAGAGAGTACACACAAGCAGGCAGAGAGGCAGGCAGAGGCAGCGAGAGAAGCAGGCTCCCCGCCGAGCAAGGAGCCCGATGTGGGACTCGATCCCAGGACCTTGGAATCATGACCTGAGCCGAAGGCAGCGGCTTAACCAACTGAGCCACCCAGGCGTCCCAAAAGTACATCTACTTTCATATTATATTCCTTCCAGCAGCTCTAAACTTTGTGTGGTTCCCTACACATACCATCTACACTCATGATGCCCCCAGTGCTTAATACCCATCCCCACTTTTTCCTCAAGTAAGTCTTACTTGAGATTTAATGCTCAGTTTTAGTGAAACTCAAGCCACTGATAAATAAATTAGAGGCCAAAATTTCTCTCTCTCTGGCTATTGAAGAAATAAGAGGATTGCCTAATTATGAGAAAATGTGACTTTCCTAGAATTATCATAAAGATGCCATAGGTAAGTTTTTTTATTATTCTATAGGTAAGAGGTTTCCTAGCATTATTGTTGATGAACTGGTTTGGCAGGTGAAATCTTACATAAACCTGATACATAACACAGATCAATGGGAAGCAGACTCCAACGTTTTCCTCAGAATGGCAAGGCACTTTTTGGACATCTTTATGGTCTATTTACGCATTTGAAACCAAGCGCTCCAAGGAATTGGAGCATTAGAGGAAGAAAGACTTCCAAGTTCTTTGTTTTTCAAAATATCTTATTTTAATTATGAAGAAAATGGTCTTATGTAGGTCTGGATTACCATGATCTGGCCGATAAAACCTGTAATTAATAATATCACTCTACTGCATGGTAGAATTAGTGGTAATATATCTTTCTCCTGTGTGAAATAAGAATAAAAATGTATATCTTGTGGACCTCATGGAGATAATCAAAGATAAGTCAAGTAAATGAACATTAGAACACATTGCAAGAAATTAGGCATTACATAACTGTTGTTCTTTCCCTATTTTTGACAGTAGAAACTAAAAAGTGGACTTCTTGATTTAGGAATAATGTGACTTTATTGAAATTAGCAAAATGTAACCACAGATACATTTTATTTCTTTTCAGAAAACAGGAGACAGAGTAAAAGAATGTCTATAAAAGTTTAACAAAATCTTTTTTTTTTTTTTTCAATTCACTGTTTTTTCTCTTCTGCAGCTCACCAAAAGCTTGAAGAAGGATGAAAATTAAAAAGGTAAATAAAATCTTAAAAAAAAAAAACCTTTCTAAAGAAAGGTAAAATATATCTTCAATAATGTTAGAAGACAAATTCAATCAAGAGTTGCCAAAATATGTGTGAAAACTGCCAAAACCAGCTAATATCAGGCAGAAGCTATTAGGAGCAAAGTACTAATAAGCATGGAGACTGGCAGGAAGGCTCCTCATTTGCACCTCAACAAAATCACCAGTGAAGTATACTTCTTGACCACAAGAGGCTACCCTGAAGTACAGAGACTATCTTCCTTTCTTGCAAAAGTGGATGAGGCAACTTGAATGAGAAGGACTGGTGGTAGAAATCTCCTGTAAGGTAAGTTGGTTCAGAAAAGCAGAGGCAAGGCTGCACAAAAAATCATACAAAGAAACCATTTTAGAGATAGCCAGCCTAAGAGATAAAAAGAGACTTTGGAATCAGAAAGCTCTTTAGTCTGCAAACTTATCCTAAGACTTACTCTTTGCCTGTTTTTCTATGTCCCACTCCCAAATTTGCAGAAATTACTGGTCCAAAAAAATTCATGTCATGTTATGATGAGGAAAAAAAAAAGAACTATCTAAGTATCAATGCAAAGATAACATAAGAAACAAAGGGGAGAAGAGCAGTATTTTTTATTAAAAAATGCATAAAAATATAACCATGGTATAGAAAAAACTTGTGACAAAATATATTGCATAAATTAAAAAAAATATAACCAATTGCTTCTATATAGGTATATCAAAAGTGGCAATATAAGAACTCAAAGTGAGGGACACAACAGAACATGAAAAATGAATTGGCAGAGCATAAGAAAGAAATAGAATAACCTATCATTTAGAAAGGAACACAAAATTGGAAGGAACATGAGAGAAAATAGGCATGAAGAAACACAATAAAGAAATGTCATTAACACAAAAGAGAAATTAAACAATCTTTTAAAAAAGGATTAGGAAAGAATGATGAATAAAGGAGACAGGCAAAGAAAACTCAACAAAACCATAATTGCAGCCTCTGAAGAGCATCAAAATGATGACCAATGCAATGTAATAGAAGAAAAGATTCAAAGGCATAATTTCTTAACCTGCACCAAATAAGCAAGACTTAGTCTACATTTTGGATGGTATGTGTATAGTAAAAATGTTTCAGAATTTTCAACATCATTACCTACCATGAGAAAGTTAGTGAACTTTAAAGCTAAAGAACGTCTTTTTTGTTAAGTATCCAAAAGACCAAGTCATTGTAGAGTAGGTATCATCCACACTAGAACACCTTTGAGAATAAAATGGTACAAGGCAAATGCTAAATGTAAAGAGATTCTTGATAGTCATACGACAAGACTTTCTTGAACAAACCAGAACCTGTAATCACCCTACTTTAAGACAGCAGCATTAGGCATAAGGATTCTACATAGTAACATTCAATGTTGGAAGACAGTAGAGCAAAATTCAAGATTTTTAAAGAAAGCCATCAATTTCATATCTAGAAAGTTCTTCTAGTATATAGACAAATTGCATCAAACATGCCATAACCAAGGAATAATTTTCCCACAAATACTTCTTGAATAAAATATTAGTGGATGACTTCAGCCAAGCAAGGGATGGTTGGAGAAATTATGTTACAGGTACTGTTGGTGAGGACTGAAAGTAATTACCTGAAGAACAGGCACTTAAACAGGTGTTGGGATTGGGGTGAAAAGAAAAGTAAGTAGCATGCACCCTGATAATGCAGAAATGCCATAAATATCAAAAACCAGGAGGGGAAGAGAAAAACAAGGGAGGGAGAAAGAGTTTAATAATTCTTCCATTTATGATAGCTGGGAATTAAAGAATATTTAAAGATAACAAAACAAGTAATCAACTTTATTTAAATAAAAGTACTTCAGAATACAAACTTAAAATCAATGAAACAAGATGGGATTGGGAGGGAGACAAACCATAAGTGACTCTTAATCTCACAAAACAAACTGAGGGTTGTTGGGGGGAGGGGCGTTGGGAGAAGGGGGGTGGGGTTATGGACATTGGGGAGGGTATGTGCTTTGGTGAGTGCTGTGAAGTGTGTAAACCTGGTGATTCACAGACCTGTACCCCTGGGGACAAAAATATGTGTTTATAAAAAATAAAAAATTAAAAAAAATTTTTTAAAAGGGAAGAAAATAAACGAATAATTAAAGAGAAAAAAAAAGAATACAAACTTAACACTAAAGAATATTATTGGCTGAAAGTGAATGGTGGAGGAGAGAGAATGAAATGCAGTGATGTGATCAGTGTGTATTGTAGGAGCCTAAAAGCAGTTTATAAGACTGTAACTAAATAAGAACCTTTAGAACAAAGTGGAACCTTATATACAAAAGGAACTAAACCTCAACAAAGCAAAGAAAAACAAGTGACACTTGTTTAAAAAACTATTAAAAGAGCTTCCAAATGGATAAGGAAAAAACAACCACCTCACAGAAAATGAAACAAAGAAATGAACAGACTTCATGGAAAAAGAAATTCATTCATACTAAGAGAAATAAAAAATAACAACTATTCTAAGATACCACTTTTGCATAAAGTATGGGCAAAAATCCAAAAGTCTCATCATATATTATATGATAAAGCTTTGGAGAGAAACTTTAAAAAAATACTTTTTTTTTTGTAGCAGTTTTAGACTCACAACAAAACTAAGCAAACAATATAAAGAGTTCCCATATTCTTTTTTTAAAATTAATTTATTTATTTGACAGATAGAGATTACAAGTAGTCAGAGAGGCAGGCAGAGAGAGAGGAGGAAGCAGGCTCCCCACTGAGCAGAGAGCCTGATGCAGGGCTCAATCCCAGGACCCCGAGATCATGAGCCACCCAGGCAATCGAGAGTTCCCATATTCTTCTTGCCCCAACATGCCTATAGCCTCTTCCACTCTATCAATGTCCTATATCAGAAGAGTACATTGGTTATAATAGATAAACCTACGTTGGGGTTTACTT
The DNA here is from genome assembly GCF_009829155.1 of Mustela erminea. Taxonomy (NCBI): domain Eukaryota; kingdom Metazoa; phylum Chordata; class Mammalia; order Carnivora; family Mustelidae; genus Mustela; species Mustela erminea. The sequence goes on from NC_045619.1 coordinate 120,233,683, forward strand.
TTGGTGTTATACATTATAGGGGTTTTGATGAATGTACAACATATATCTAATTATTAGGCTTATAAGAGTTCCAGTGCCCTAAAAGTGCTCGGAGCTTCCTTTTCATCTCTCCCTCCTCCAAACCCCTGATGACCACTGATCTGCTCCATGCCTCCATAGTCTTTCCTTTTCCAGACAGTCATGAAATTGGAATCATGTAGTATGTGAAATTTTCAGATTGGCTTCTTTCACTTAATATGTATGTACAATTCTTCCATGTCTTCTTCATGGCTTGATAGCTCCTTTCTTTTGGGAGGACATCATGGAAGTGTTGTTAAAACACTTAACAGAAGACAATTGATCACACCTGTTAAATGCATAAACTACTGAATCTAGGTTTAATGGTGAATTCATATTGGGAAGGGCCTTGTGTGCCAAGTTAAATTCTCTAAGTAGTGGGAAATGAAGATTTATCAGTATGGAAGTAATATAATAATTTTGGGACTTGGAAGGATCAAGTGGTAACAATATGTGGGCTGAAATTTACAGCCAAGAGAAATTGAGTCAGAGTAACTTTAGAGGAGACTATCTTGGTTAAGCATAAAATAATGAAGACAAGAACTGAAAGGGTGATGATGGGAATATTAAAAAGACGATTAATGATTAAATAATTGCAAAGTAATAAACAATGGAATCTGTAAACATTAGGACATCTCTTAAAGATTTATTTATTCATGTGTTTAACAAAACTTTATTAAAGATCTACTCTGTACCAGCCTATAAAATCAATACTTGCATATTAGGCTTGGAATAAAACAAAAGAAAAAGTATAAGTATCCTGTAATGTGTTGGAGATGAAGGCTTAAGTCTCAGGTGAGAGACTGATAAACTTAATTTTGAGAATTGTCCTCAAGGAGATAATGATTAAAGCAACGAAGCTGGAGCAGCTCATTCTTTTGTACACTTCGGATCAGAGACACAGAATATCTAAAAACTGAACATTGGGCATTTTTTTTTTTACAATTTTAAGATAGAAAAAGAAATAGAATTAAATAAAACAGATACAAATAGGAAGAGACTCAGTAATGTGCATAGCCATGGAAATAAAATGTGGGGAACATTCAGAATGAGAAGTTGATAAAAAAACACCAAAATCCACAGAGCAGTCATTAAGTTCAGTTAATATGACATGAAATGTGTTACAGGTGATTTGACAGACTACAGAAACAGAATTACAAAGACCTGGTAAGGAATGGATATTGTGAAAAGTTAAGTGTGGATAGGAATTATGAATTTGAGAACTAAAAATAGGGAGAATCATAAGAAAGTTAAAAGAAGAGGAAGACACTTCAAATTATTATTATTATTATTTTTGATAAGCAGAAAACAGTGCATGTGTGAAGACTGTAGAAGGTATCAGTGAAGAGGGAGAGATTTAAGATTCAAGACACTAAGAACTGTGGGCAATCAGATGCATTTTTTTTTTTTATTTCCAGCATAACAGTATTCATTATTTTTGCACCACACCCCGTGCTCCATGCAATCCGTGCCCTCTATAATACCCACCACCTGGTACCCCAACCTCCCACCCCCCCGTCCCTTCAAAACCCTCAGATTGTTTTTCAGAGTCCATAGTCTCTCATGGTTCACCTCCCCTTCCAATTTCCCCCAACTCCCTTCTCCACTCTAAGTCCCCATGTCCTCCATGCTATTTGTTATGCTCCACAAATAAGTGAAACCATATGATAATTGACTCTCTCTGCTTGACTTATTTCACTCAGCATAATCTCTTCCAGTCCCGTCCATGTTGCTACAAAAGTTGGGTATTCATCCTTTCTGATGGAGGCATAATACTCTATCCCCAGGGGTAGAGGTCTGTGAATCACCAGGTTGGTGAGTGCTGTGAAGTGTGTAAATCAGATGCATTTTGATCTAAAAATATGTGAGAATCAAGTGTCATACTCCTTAGGGATGGAATTGGCCTTGGAAATAAAAGGAGGAAAGAAAAGTATTGATTAAGAATACACACTGGATCAGGGTTTAATTATTCAAGAGATTGAGATGAGATGAGAAACAAAGTTGCAAAACAGAAAGCTGCAGCTACACAGAGGTGCTGTTTTCTTGTGCCAAAGGCCCTGGAACATCAAGCAATTTCAACCAAAAAAAAAAAAAAAAAAAAAGAACACATTCATACAACTCTCCTTAACTCATGGAGAAACATCCCATTAAACCAATACCTCCTTCTAATGCAGACATAGTTGAGTCAAACAATATTGTGCATTTCAGTGATGAGAATGTGAGAAATAGATCCAGTATGTACTGCTCCCTAGACAAAGTATATTAAGAGATATTCCTACAAAGAATGACAGGACAATCCTATTACCCGGTGAATGCATAAATGCTATTCTATTCAATCTTGCTGGTTGAAAAGACTATCAGCATTTTCTGTTTGTTTCTCTTTCCACATACACTGTGGATCAAAGCACATCAGGCCATATCCATAACCATGGATATGGTAAGCAGATCATGTAAACTGCTGGCTTGATGTACCACAACTTTCACTTTCAAATCAAGAGTGAACTCAGTCTGATACTTCTGATGGTTAATAATTCTTCACTAAGTGCCATCCGTTTATTAGTGATTAGAACATGGGCAATTAGTTTGGAGGTATGATGGCTATGTTTTACATTCTAAAATCAACAAAAATAAGAAATAAAGGAGTTAGCTTGGCCTGTCAAAAATTCATGTGAATAGAAGGCCTTTATAGCAGTGGTATATGGCCACCTACATAAATGTACCATGTGTCCAATAACCCATGTAATATGTCATATGTCACGTGCCATTCTTTTCTTTTTCAGGAGTCCAAAATGCAATTTTTTAAAAATTCATTTATTTGTCAGAGAGAGTGAGCACAGGCAGACAGAGAGGCAGGCAGAGGCAGAGGGAGAAGCAGGCTCCCTGCTGAGCAAGGAGCCCGATGTGGGACTCGATCCCAGGATGCTGGGATCATGACCTGAGCCAAAGGCAGCTGCTTAACCAACTGAGCCACCCAGGCATCCGCAAAATGCAAATTTTTGTTTTCAATCATACATCAGGTTCTTTCCTTTCCTTTTCTTTTTTTTCCTTTCTTTTCTTTGCTTTTTTACTCACTGTGTATTAGAACTGATGGTATTAGAAATTTATTGATGTTCTAGTGCTTCATTAATTAAAGGTCTTCTAATTAAATTCAATTGCTAAAAATAAGCTTATTTTGTAGGGGTATAGCTTACAATAGGTGTAAGATTCAAGTTGGTGGGGTTATAATTATATTTATAAAGTTTGTCATTTTTTATCCCTAATGCACAACTTCAAAAAGTTTTGAAGTGTGATTTTTTTTTTAATTTTTTATTTTTTATAAACATATATTTTTATCCCCAGGGGTACAGGTCTGTGAATCACCAGGTTTACACACTTCACAGCACTCACCAAAGCACATACCCTCCCCAATGTTCATAATCCGACCCCCTTCTCCCAAGCCCCCTCCCCCCAGCAACCCTCAGTTTGTTTTGTGAGATTAAGAGTCACTTATGGTTTGTCTCCCTCCCAATTCCATCTTGTTTCATTGATTCTTCTTCTACCCACTTAAGCCCCCATGTTGCATCACCACTTCCTCATATCAGGGAGATCATATGATAGTTGTCTTTCTCTGCTTGACTTATTTCGCTAAGCATGATACGCTCTAGTTCCATCCATGTTGTCGCAAATGGCAAGATTTCATTTCTTTTGATGGCTGCATAGTATTCCATTGTGTATATATACCACCTCTTCTTTATCCATTCATCTGTTGATGGACATCTAGGTTCTTTCCATAGTTTAGCTATTGTGGACATTGCTGCTATAAACATTCGGGTGCACGTGCCCCTTTGGATCACTACGTTTGTATCGTTAGGGTAAATACCCAGTAGTGCATAATCCCACCCCCCCAAAAAAAAAAAATACCCAGTAGTGCAATTACTGGGTCATAGGGCAGTTCTATTTTCAACATTTTGAGGAACCTCCATGCTGTTTTCCAGAGTGGCTGCATCAGCTTGCATTCCCACCAACAGTGTAGGAGGGTTCCCCTTTCTCCGCATCCTCGCCAGCATCTGTCATTTCCTGACTTGTTGATTTTAGCCATTCTGACTGGTGTGAGGTGATATCTCATTGTGGTTTTGATTTGTATTTCCCTGATGCCGAATGATATGGAACACTTTTTCATGTGTCTGTTGGCCATCTGGATGTCTTCTTTGCAGAAATGTCTGTTCATGTCCTCTGCCCATTTCTTGATTGGATTATTTGTTCTTTGGGTGTTGAGTTTGCTAAGTTCTTTATAGATTTTGGACACTAGTCCTTTATCTGATATGTCGTTTGCAAATATCTTCTCCCATTCTGTCAGTTGTCTTTTGATTTTGTTAACTGTTTCCTTTGCTGTGCAAAAGCTTTTGATCTTGATGAAATCCCAATAGTTCATTTTTGCCCTTGCTTCCCTTGCCTTTGGCGTTGTTTCTAGGAAGATGTTGCTGCAGCTGAGGTCGAAGAGGTTGCTGCCTGTGTTCTCCTCAAGGATTTTGATGGATTCCTTTCGCACACTGAGGTCCTTCATCCATTTTGAGTCTATTTTTGTGTGTGGTGTAAGGAAATGGTCCAATTTCATTTTTCTGCATGTGGCTGTCCAATTTTCCCAGCACCATTTATTGAAGAGGCTGTCTTTTTTCCATTGGACATTCTTTCCTGCTTTGTCAAAGATTAGTTGACCATAGAGTTGAGGGTCTATTTCTGGGCTCTCTATTCTGTTCCATTGATCTATGTGTCTGTTTTTGTGCCAGTACCATGCTGTCTTGATGATGACAGCTTTGTAATAGAGCTTGAAGTCCGGAATTGTGATGCCACCAACGTTGGCTTTCTTTTTCAATATCCCTTTGGCTATTCGAGGTCTTTTCTGGTTCCATATAAATTTTAGCATTATTTGTTCCATTTCTTTGAAAAAGATGGATGGTACTTTGATAGGAATTGCATTAAATGTGTAGATTGCTTTAGGTAGCATAGGCATTTTCACAATATTTATTCTTCCAATCCAGGAGCATGGAACATTTTTCCATTTCTTTGTGTCTTCCTCAATTTCTTTCATGAGTACTTTATAGTTTTCTGAGTATAGATTCTGTGCCTCTTTGGTTAGGTTTATTCCTAGGTATCTTATGGTTTTAGGTGCAATTGTAAATGGGATTGACTCCTTCATTTATCTTTCTTCTGTCTTGCTGTTGGTGTAGAGAAATGCAACTGATTTCTGTGCGTTGATTTTATATCCTGACACTTTACTGAATTCCTGTATAAGTTCTAGCAGTTTTGGAGTGGAGTCTTTTGGGTTTTCCACATAGAGTATCATATCATCTGCGAAGAGTATAATTTGACTTCTTCTTTGCCAATTTGGATGCCTTTAATTTCCTTTTGTTGTCTGATTGCTGAGGCTAGGACCTCTAGTACTATGTTGAATAGCAGTGGTGATAATGGACATCCCTGCCGTGTTCCTGACCTTAGCGGAAAAGCTTTCAGTTTTTCTCCATTGAGAATGATATTTGTTTTGGGTTTTTCATAGATGGCTTTGATGATATTGAGGTATGTGCCCTCTATCCCTACACTTTGAAGAGTTTTGATCAGGAAGGGATGCTGTACTTTGTCAAATGCTTTTTCAGCATCTATTGAGAGTATCATATGGTTCTTGGTCTTTCTTTTATTGATGTGTTGTATCACATTGACTGATTTGCGGATGTTGAACCAACCTTGCAGCCCTGGAATAAATCCCACTTGGTCGTGGTGAATAATCCTTCTAATGTACTGCTGAATCCTATTGGCTAGTATTTTGGTGAGAATTTTCACATCTGTGTTCATCAAGGATATTGGTCTATAGCTCTCTTTTTTGATGGGATCCTTGTCTGGTTTTGGGATCAAGGTGATGGTGGCCTCATAAAATGAGTTTGGAAGTTTTCCTTCCATTTCTATTTTTTGGAACAGTTTCAAGAGAATAGGAATTAGTTCTTCTTTAAATGTTTGGTAGGCTCTTTCTGGCCTGCCAGGTCTCTGTGGATAAGTCAGCTGCCAATCTAATATTTTTACCATTGTATGTTACAGACTTCTTTTCCCGGGCTGCTTTCAGGATTTTCTCTTTGTCACTGAGACTTGTAAATTTTACTATTAGGTGACGGGGTGTGGGCCTATTCTTATTGATTTTGAGGGGCACTCTCTGAACCTCCTGAATTTTGATGCTCATTCCCTTTGCCATATTGGGGAAATTCTCCCCAATAATTCTCTCCAGTATACATACCTTCTGCTCCCCTCTCTCTTTCTTCTTCTTCTGGAATCCCAATTATTCTAATGTTGTTTCATCTTATGGTGTCACTTATCTCTCGAATTCTCCCCTCGTGGTCCAGTAGCTGTTTGTCCCTCTTTTGCTCAGCTTCTTTATTCTCTGTCATTTGGTCTTCTATATCACTAATTCTTTCTTCTGCCTCATTTATCCTAGCAGTGAGAGCCTCCATTTTTGATTGCACCTCATTAATAGCTTTTTTTATTTCAACTTGGTTAGATTTTAGTTCTTTTATTTCTCCAGAAAGGGCTTTTATATCTCCCGAGAGGGTTTCTCTAATATCTTCCATGCCTTTTTCGAGCCCGGCTAGAACCTTGAGAATTGTCATTCTGAACTCTAGATCTGACATATTACCAATGTCTTTTGTTCTTTTTTTTGTGGTGAATTTTTCCATCTTGTCATTTTGTCCAGATAAGAGTATATGAAGGAGCAAGTAAAATACTAAAAGGGTGGCAACAACCCCCGGAAAATATGCTTTAACCAAATCAGAAGAGATCCCAAATCGTGAGGGGGGAGAAAGGGGATAAAAAGATGTTCAAAAAGGAAGAAAGAAAAAAAAAAGAAAGAAAAGAAAAGAATTAAAAAAAGGAAAATGAATAAAGAAAAATATAAAAAATATATATATATTAGATAAACTAGTTAAAAAATGTTTAAAAAGAAAAGGGTAAAAGTTAAAAAAAAATTTTACCAGAAGGCGAGAAAAAAAACAAAAAATGAAAAAGAAAAAAATTAAATTAACTGCAAGACTAAAAAAATATCACAGGGAAAAAGCCATGAGTTCCATGCTTGGCTTTCTCCTCCTCTGGAATTCTGCTGCTCTCCTTGGTATTGAAACCGCACTCCTTGGTAGGTGAACTTGGTCTCGGCTGGATTTCTTGTTGATCTTCTGGGGGAGGGTCCTGGTGTAGTGATTCTCAAGTGTCTTTGCCCCAGGCGGAATTGCACCGCCCTTACCAGGGGCCGGGCTGAGTAATCCGCTCAGGTTTGCTTTCAGGAGCTTTTGTTCCTTGAGCGCTTTCCGTAGAGTTCTGGAGGACGAGAATACAAATGGCGGCCTCCTGGTCTCCGGCCTGGAGGAGCCGAGAGCCCAGGGCCCCACTCCTCAGTGCGCCCTCAGAGAACAGCGCCCAGTTACTCCTGTCTGCCTGACCTCCGGCTGCGCTCCGAGCTCATCGAGCCTGCGACCGGTTCAAGGTAACACCGAGCTGTGAGCTTACTGTCGGCTCTGTCTCTGTAGCCAGCTTTCCCGTTCCAATACCCGTAAGCTCTGCGACACTCAGACACCCCCAATCCTTCTGTGACCCTGCGGGACCCAAGGCCACGTTGACCTCGCGTGGGCTTTGCCCCGGTTTAGCCTCTGGAGCAATGTCCCTCAGCAGAACAGACTTTTAAAAGTCCTGATTTTGTGCTCCGTTGCTCTGCCGCGTGCCTGGAGCCGGCTCCTCCCCCCGGGGTCTATCTTCCCGTGGCTTTGGATTCACATCTTCTCCAGTCCTACCTTTCAGAAAGTGGTTGTTTTTCTGTTTCCAGAATTGGTGTTCTTCTTCTCTTCGATCTGCCGATGGATTTGCAGGTGTTTGCAATCTTTAGATAAGCTATCTAGCTGATCTCCTGCTAGCTGAAGTAGTCTCAACCTGCTACTTCTCCGCCATCTTGACTCCTCCCCTGAAGTGTGATTTTTACTAAAACTGTGTCTTTATTTATACTGTGAATGAGAACTTTTATGTCTAAGGTAAAAATAAAATCAGTATCATTATAAGTTATTGTAATGAAGATTTAACACACAGAATCTGACTTCATTGATGCTTTCTCAGGCCTTTTTCAAATGTATACACTTTTAAAAAGTTTCTTTTAGGTTCTACTTTTCTTCATATTTATTTCTTCTATTTTCCAATAAAATTATCTACCTCTATGTTGACATAAATAACTATGACTGTCACACTCTTTCCCATCCAATTTGAAAGATACCATATTAAAACGATTGAAACTTAGAACAGTGGTTCTATATAAGGAAACCCTATGACTTGATCTGGTCTATTGTTACTATGAGCCAATATCACTGAGCTTCTGCTATGAGTTGGAAATCCTGTTGGGCAGTTAAGCTGTGATGAGGCATAAGATGGAGTCCTTGACTTTCAGTATTTTCAGTATAGGTGAGGAAACAGAAACTGAAAATGGAATTTAGACTGCAAAGCGATCACATACTATCAAATTGTAATTGGTAGAAGAGATATACATAAAAGCCCCTGAAAGTGTAAATGAGGAATAGAAACACTTAAACATGTGAAAGTGGAGTAACACACATAGATTAATCTGTTCGCACTCCTGAATAATTATCACATACAGTTATATGCCATATCAATGAATCTGAGATCATTAACAACATACAAACAACAAAACACAAAGAAGCATCACCCTTATGGCACTAGGATCATTTAAATATGTTTCTTTAAGGGAAGTTATATTTACTGAATGTCTGATAGTGTACACATGCTATTTCATTCATTCAGTTCTCCAGATAAACCTGTGGAGTGACCTTAGAGAGAGTAAAAATCTTGTTCAAGGTCATCCAGATAGTGTCTAAGCCAAAATTCAAATCCAGATCTGTGTGACATCAAAGCCAATGTTTCTTCCACTGTTTGCTTCTGTCTCCTTTAAAGCATAAATCACATAGGGTCCCTTTACATCAAGGATCATTCCTTCACTGAATATACCCAGGCTGTGTCAGATCAATGTTTTCTGAATGTCATTAATTACATTCAGTAAAAGTTGATATAAATCACAACTCTGTGAGACAGCTTTTAAAATCATCCATCTCAAACACTGGCACAATTTTTTTTTTTTTTAATGGAGTCCTGGGATATACTATATTCCCTGTCACTAGAGCCTCTTCCCCTCTTCCCTCAAATTAATCCCACTTAGTTACACAATGTTCATAGCTCCAATCAATCAATGCTTCCATGGGGAAGTTTTCACTATCCTCCTAGACTAGTCAAATTTCTTTCTTAAACACCCATGCCTTTTAAACACTACCATGGTGCTACATCCCTCTTGGTTATAGCACTTACTACATTGATAGCTTTACATCTTCCTGAGTGTGAGGATTTGATGGATGTCTTTTTATAAACTGCATAAGGATAGAGACAATGCTTTTGCTCAATATGGTTTCAAATTATAGCATATCATACCTGGAAAAAAGAGCTTACAAATATATGTTGAATATCATGAAATCTTGTATATAAGGGAGTCAATTAATAAATGATAATACTAATGACTTTTTCAGCAGGCTGGCATTTCTACTTTCTATGAGGTAATATTAAAGTAAACACACATGTCAGCTAGAATTTCACAGCACCCTACGAGATCACTCAGATTATGATCACTCAGATCACTCAGATTATGAAAGAGTCAGCAGAAAGATAAGAGAATGTCAATATTCTTTATGTAGGTGGGCTTAAATAATTTTATTTAATGAAGAAATAAGAATGAAAATTAGAGATAGATTTACCAAAAAAAGCTAAATTCAACCTTAGACATTAATGGAAAGTAGAAACTCTGTTGTGTACATATGTAATACATTTGGGATGTTCTTAGTACACAGAGATACTCAAAAGCCAGTGAATAAATGGATGAATGCTTGACTTTTGCAAAGTGCTTCACAGATATTGTTTTATTTTTACTATTCTGATTGACATATTTTCTCACTGTTCTTATTTGAGAAACTGAAGCTCTGAGAGGTTAAATAACTTGCTCAAGTCACCCAGACGCTGAATTGTGAGGCTAAGATCCGAACTAATTCCAAGTTTATCTAGCTCCAAAGCTCACTGCTCTTCTCATAAAACCTCATTATTTTCCAATATATGCTACAGGAGAGAAATAGGCGGCTAGAGGGAAATAAGTTTCATCCTGTCTAGGGGTGAGATTGAGGAAGATATTTCTGTGTTTGAAAGATGAATAAATTCTCCCAGAAGAACAAAGATAGGGGTGCAAAAATGCACAGGAGAATGGGTTTGGGGGAACTGGAGATGCGGTGAGGAAGACCAGTTAGATCTAGATGGTGAATGTTTTGAATGCAATGCTACAGAGTTTGAAATCTTCATAACCAAAAGGATGGTGTAGGAAGGTTTTACAAAGGGGACTAACAAGCAGAATACTGTGTATTTTGTGAAGGAATATGGGTATAAATTGGAGCTAGTGAGCTCAGAGGTAAAGAAACTATTTGTATCCAAATAACCTAAGGAAGACTGGCAAAAACTTCGAGTAGCATCAAAGACAAAGAAGGAAGATGGGTTCTAACTCTAGAGCCATTCTGGAGTTGTTGTCTACAGGATTGGAGATCATATGAGGGATAAAGAGGAAATGTTGTTAATTTTTGTACCCTATAATATTTGGATAGATTGTGGTGCTGTTAAGCATAAGAGAGATCTTTGGAGAAGAAGGGTTTGGTGTGTAATATTGAGGCGATAATGAGTTTAGTTCAGGGCATGTGCAAGATATCAGGAGGAGAAAAATAGTTTAGAAGTGGAAATTTAAGAATCAAGCTTAGGAGAAAAGACATGCAAGGATGTGACTAAAGAGTTAGTAAAGTCATGGGAGTGTCTGGGAAGGTGGGTAAAAGGATAGAATTAGATAAAAATAGGACCAAAGACTGAACAATGGTGCAAGTTATATTTAACTCCAAGTAGTCAGGAACAATGACTAGCTCACTAAACTTACTCCATACCATGTATAGTATCTGGCTCACAGCAGACAGTAACTGTCTTAAATGAAAAGATGGATAAATAATGGCTGAATGCAAGGAAGAAAAGTCTTTAAGAAGTCTGAGGGGAAAAAAGGACTAAGATGAAAGTAGTTGGAAGCAAAGCTGAAGTACAGTGTGTAGTTGCACAATGTGGGAACAATTGCTGTGACAGGAGGTAGTGATCCATATATTAAATGCCTGTTTATCCTAATTTTATTATGTCAGCTACTATGCAAATGTCATATTACTCTTCCCTTAAGTTTATTTGTTTTAAATTCTGTCATTACTTATCCCAAAAATTCGCAAACATTTTCCAAAAAGAAAAAATTCTAACTTCTCCATTGGACAATTAAGATTCTTGGCAACTTGGCACTGATTCATGTCTCCAGATACAGTTCTCCCTGTTCTGAATCCCTCCTTCTTTTTATTTTTTTTTTTTTGGTAGTATATTTATTTGTTTGTTTGTTTGTTTGTTTATTTATTTATTTTCAGTGTAACAGTATTCATTATTTTTGCACCACAACCCAGTGCTCCATGCAATCCGTGTCCTCTCTAATACCCACCACCTGGTACCCCGACCTCCCACCCCCGCCCGTTCAAAACCCTCAGATTGTTTTTCAGAGTCCATAGCCTCTCATGGTTCACCTCCCCTTCCAATTTCCCCCAACTGCTTTCTCTTCTTCTCTTCATGCTCCTTTCTTCACTCTTTCCTGAACAGGTCAAGGTTTTACCTTTATCCAACCTCCTTTCCTCTGTGTTTTAAGATTTATCTTCCACACCTCAGCTGTAGCCCCATTTCATTCACAAGAGCCCCTTCTTTGTTTTAGCACACACTGCTGTGGTGTATCCTTTCACTGAGTTCATTCTTGCCTAGATCATGCCCTCTGACATCAGTGTTTTGAGCATTTATAAAAGCAAAGAACAACTATGGAGTTATCTTGCTAGAAGTCACAGCCAGAGCTGCTTTTTCCTGGGTTTTAGCAGTCTCTCCAGGGACACGTGAAATGTGAGCTCCTCATTTGATTACGAATTTCCTTCTCCCAGTGCTCACAGCTATAATGACACTAGGAACAAAACCAAAAACAAACAAAAAGAAGACTGCTGCATGAGAATTATTTTCTTTAAATCTTATTATGTTTCTTGTTGTCATTCTGGGGGCTAAGAAAACTTGCCATCTATTTAAAAAAAAATACATATCTATTGACTTATCAGGGTAGAGCCAGTTGTGCTGAATAATGGAAGAATGGCAGATAAGGTTGTGTGGATGGTGATGCTTGCCATGGTAATGTAGATATGGATACTGTGTGGGGATGCTCACAGGAGATGTAGATATGGGTGTCTGATAGTGATGCTCATGGGAATATGTAAATATGGGTGTTGAATGACAATGTAGCAGAAGCTCCTTTGGTTGTAGCTGAACTTTTCTCTTCCCATCCCCATCAAGCAGCACTTTTAAAATGACATCTGTGTTTTTTCTTTTTCAAAACACAATTGTCAAGTCCTCTGAGAAATCTTTTCTGATCTGCATTAGAACAACATTGTTTATGTGCTCCCAACACATCTTTTTATTGTTCTTAACATGTGAAATTATAATTGTATATGTAGTGGTTATCTATCCCACAAGGTGTTTTAAAGAAAGAGGCTCTTTTTATTTTTTAAAGTATTTTTCCCAATGTTTGGCATGGAATTTGAATGGTTGATGGTGAATAAATATTTGTTGCATGAATAAAATGGATGCATTTGATGGCTAGGTGTTCCATACTTAGTGCAGCAATTAATTTAATGGTACAAGCCTCTCACTTTCTGAGGGTGCACACTTTGATTTTAAGTCTTGGAATGATTTTAGTCTGCTCAGAATGTTTTAAAGAAAAGGAAAAGAAGAAACAAAGACAACATCAGTAGGGATCTGAAGGTGATGTTCAACACTAGTGTTGAGTTTGACAGGAGGGATTTTGGAGGAAGATACTGAGCAGAAAATAGTGATGTTAATGGCCACCTCCTAGATTTGTGATGAATTGACTAATTGAATGTAACAAAGGATATATAGAAAATCCTTCTGACTTAAAACTCCTTCTTATGAGAGAGCTAAATCTCACTAATAAAAAAGAACCCCAAGAAAGTAAGTAAAACCATGGTGGCAAATGCAACTAACAACGTATTAGTCAGGTGGATGGCAGAGCAGGGAGAGCAAAGATGGATCCTGGGACTACTCGGTACTCAGTGTCAACATTTTGACTGCACCCTCAGAAGCTACTCGCAACTGTGGTTGAGTCTCAGATTTGCACTTGGGGGAGGAGCTATAATAAAATGAATGAAAGCACTGTAGAAGAGAGGGACATTACTTTTGCCAGGTATTACTGCAGTTCATACCTGGCATTGGACTAACCAAACAGGAAGTGGTTGTCCTGAGAGGTTGAACCAAGCCCAGCAGTTCACTAAACACAGAGAATAAATGACCCTGAGATTCAGATCTTTGTGGGGACTGCCCAGGGTTTCAGCTTCTGCTCTACTTCCTTCAGGCTGCTGTATTGTGAATTGGTAATGATAGTTTACAGTAGATTTATATTTCCCCTTTCCCTATTGTCTAAATATGAAAGAATTGGGCAAAATTCCACATCAGTATTTGACAGACCCCATTTCAATGCTGAATTCACCAGAAGCCAGTGGATCTCTTGCTGCAAGGATAAGCAAGCAGAAATGTTATATATCAGATCTGGGAGAAAATATTCCAGTCCCAAATAAGAGGGATACTACAAAGAATCAAAACAGATACCCTCCCCTAATGCAGATTTACTGAAAAAGGAGAAAAATCCTGATTCATGTTATTTATGTCATTAAGAGAATACAGTATCTAAAAAATAAAAATAAAAAAAACTTAAATCAAGAGACTGCATGAGGTTAAAAATGATTGCAGAATAAAAACCCGAGTGGTGTCATATATGTCAGAGTCGATAATGCAGAAAACCAAATTAAAGCAGAAGACAAATAAAACAATTCTTTCAGATCTGGGGGAAATAAAGAATAAGGAAGGGCATAGACTAGTGATTTGGGGGATTTTAGTAATGTGTGAACCACGTTACAAATAAGTCACAAAACCACTGCCAACCCCCCCCCCCCCCCCCCGCCTCCTCACTCCTGGCTTCTGCTTGCATATAACTTTCTTTCTCTCTTTCTCTCTCTTTTTCTTAGTGTGGTGAAAACATTTAACATGAGCTATACCTTGTTGACGGATTTTTAAGGATACATTATAGTCTTTTCAACTGTAGGCAGTTATATTGTATCACCGGTCTCTAGAATTTATTTATCTTAAGTAACTGAAGTTTGATGCCTTTTGAAGATGACTCCCAATTTCCACGCACAAGGTGACCCATTCCTCTTTTCCTTTGTCCAGGGGCCTGGTCTTTGTCCTCAGCCCATACAAAATGTGGGTGTCAAAGAAGACAGTAAAGAACCAGGATTTATTGTCCCTAGATTTCCTATTACTTAGATGATACATGTGTGATCCCAACTCTGGCATGTCTTTATATTGCACCAATTACATGACAACTGGGTTTGTCAAAGCAGCAACTTTTCTTAATATGTAGCGTCTTTGAGTTATCCCTTATATCCTGACAGCTGTCTGTTGAAGGGAAATTGTCTTATGTGCTCTGAATGGCCACCAAGGAAGTGACATAGACTTTTTAAAGTAGCAGACTTTCAACTTTCAGTTTTGCAGAAATTATAAAATCAAACCTCACAAAGAAATTCTCTTATCTGTTTTCATCATGATGAAACGGATGAGATTAGGAGGAATTTATATTCATTCTTACTAGAGAATTGGAACCTGTCTCATCTCTCTTTGGTGGATTTTGATATAATTTATACCTTTTGTGCCATAGCCATGCAAGACCCTGCTCATCTCTGGATGGACAGAAAACCTGAACCAATTTAATCTATAAAAATCTTTGCAAAACACACTATCCTCACATTCAGAGAAAGAAAAGCTAAACAATCTATGATCAAAGACCAGATGGAGATCCCAGTGGGATAACTGTGCAAAGCAACCATTGCAATTTACAAACTTGCTTAGAAACTAGTGCAAAAGGACCAAATGAAATAACCACTTACATAGTTAAAAACAAAATTTCTAGACTAGGGAAAAACATCAAAGCCATGAATCAAAAATAGTAACTATGTAGATGTAGTTCTAATAGTTTATTCTTGCTTTTATTTCCCTTGCCTTATGAGATACATCTAGAAAAAAGTTGTTGCAGCTGACATTAGAGACATTAATGTCTATGCTCCCTTTTGGAATTTTTATGGTTTCACATCTCACATTTAGGTCTTTAATCCATTTTGACTTTATTTTTGTGTATGGTGTCAGAAACTGACCCAGTTTCATTCTTTTGCATGTAGCTGTGCAATTTCCCCAGCACCACTTATTGAAGAGAATGTCTTTCCTCATTGTATGTTCTTTAAAAAATTTTATTTATTTATTTATTTGACAGACAGAGAGGCAAGCAGAGAGAAGGGGGGTGGGCAGGTTCCCTGTTGAGGAGAAAGCCTGATGCAGGGCTTGATCCCAGGACCCTGGTATCATGACCTGAGCTGAAGGCAGAGGCTTTAATCCACTGAACCACCCAAGTGCCCCCTCATTGTATATTCTTGCCCCCTTGTCATAGATTAATTGACGATATAAACATGGGTTTGTGTCTGGGCTCTCTATTCTGTTGCATTGATAGATGTATCTTTTTTTTTTTTTTTTTTTTTTTTACCAGTACCATACTATTAGATTACTAGAGCTTTGTAGTATATCTTGACATCTGGCACTGTGACACTTCCAGCTTTGTCCTTTCTCAAGATTGGTCTGGCTATGTGAGGTCTTTTGTCTCTGTAAAATTTCAGAATTCTTTGTTCTAGTTCTATGAAAAATGCTGTTTGTATTTTTAGAGGAAATGCACTGAATCTGTAGATTGCTTTGCATAGGATAAACATTTTAACAATATTGATACTTAGAATCCATGAGCATGGACTATCTTTCCATTTATTTGTGTCATCCTCAATTTCCTTCATTAGTGTTTTATAAGTTTTTAGAATACAGGACTTTCATTTCCTTGGTTAAGTTTATTTCTAAGTAATTTATTATTTTGGTGCCATTATAAATGGAATTAAAAAAAATTCTTCTGTTATTTCATTATCAATGTATAGAAATGTAACCAAGAAAAAAAGTGCCCCATATGTTAACTATGTGGTGAAAATTGTACAATAAAAATAAAGTTCTATAAATACCTAAGGAGATAAAATAAGTATCCCTAAGACAATAATCCAATTGGTATTAGAAAATGCTGAGAAGTTTTTGTCAGAGAATTGGAGAGAAAATTGGATGTCCAAGAATTCTATGACATGTCCTACAAATATGATGGAAGCAGAAAGATATTCTTAGATATTTTTGGGCTGAGGAAGTAAACAATTGTTATCTCTTTCCTAAAAGTATCATTCAAAATTTTACTTCCTAGTATACCATAGTAAGTAAAGTGAGATCCTTAAAGAAGGGGAACCAGGTAGAGCCATGTCAGTAAGCTCTGAAATCATATGAACTCATTTAAGCTTAAACAAATGTGGTAAATATCGCTACAAGCAACATAGAAAGCAACTCTTAGAAGAGGGAAAAAAGGTGGGATATGCAAAAGGCTCAGTAGACTTCTGCCTCAAGGAGGATGGAGTAGATGTATTTTTCCCCCTTTACTTTGAAATTTCCCTTGAAATTTCATGTAAAATAAATATAAGAGGTTTCTGAAAGGTGAAGAGAAGCAGGTAGAATGGTTAGGGATCTTGAATACCAAAAAATTAAGACCAAGTTCCCTGGGTTTTCTTTTGATTCATATATCCCAGACTTGGAGCTGAAGAACCTGGGAACCTAAAAATGTCAACAAGATAGAGAAAAAAATTTCCACAAAATCCTGTTGTGTCCAGCCAAAGGACAGGAAAAGGACAGCCTAGCAAGACAGAAAAGGTCTAAGAAGTAATTATTCTACTCCAGACAAATACCACAGATTTTTTTTCTCATCCCTACTGGCAAATGTTAAATGGGAGCCTACACACCAATCCTTGCCAGACTGTGTAATGAGGTAAGCAAATGCTCCTTGCTGGGGTGATGTCAGAAAAGGCCAGGTACAGATTCGACACTTTCATTCTCACTGGGTGGTAATGAACCACACATTCTCATCCTGCTGCTGTGGTAGCAGTGAAGACCATGTTGAGGGCTTGTCCCTCCGCCCCCCAGCAATAACAAGATACCCCATCACCTTCCTTCTGGGATGGCAACAGAGGTAGCCTACTGGGGATTTAGGAACTTTACTATGACCCAAGGGTAATAAGACTTCCCTCTTCCCATTATGTCAGTGAAACCACAGGAGGGGTAATGACAAGACACCCCCACTTCTTCTATTCAGGAAGGTATCGGAGGAGGGAAACAAAGAGACCAGAAGTAACAAAGAGGCTTTCTCCAAGATGTAAACACAATAAAATGAAAGAGAAACGGAGACCGACTCCCATTCAGCAGTAAAAAGAGAGCCCCTCCACTGTCTACTTTACCTACTATTGTCAGAGAAAGTTAGCTAAAACAAAAGACTTATATAAGATACAGAGATAGTAGAATTATCTGAAAAAGATTTTAAAGCAGCTGTCATAAAATACTTCAAGGACAAGAAAGGATCAGAGAAAATCTCCAGAAACAATGTCAAAACAGGTAATAAAATAGCAATAAATACATATCTATCGATAATTTCTTTGAATATAAGTGGACTAAATGTTTCAATCAAAAGACATAGGTGACAGGATGGATTTTAAAAAGGATAAATGTATATGTTGCCTACAAGAGATTCATTTTAGACCTAAAGAACCTGCCAATTGAAAGTGAAGGGGTAGAGAAATATTTATCACATAAATGGATGTCAAAATAAAGTCCAAGTAGCAATACTTAACATTGGACAAAGTAGACTTTTTTGTCCTTGCATTGCTTTTTTCTATCTTGTTATCAAGGTAGTATGGTCTCATGGAATGATTTTTTTTTTAAGATTTTATTTATTTATTTGACAGAGAGAGATCACAAGCAGGCAGAGAGGCAGGCAGAGAGAGAGGAGGAAGCAGGCTCCCTGCTGAGCAGAGAGCCCGATGAGGGGCTCGATCCCAGGACTCTGAGATCATGACCTGAGCCGAAGGCAGCGGCTTAACCCACTGAGCCACCCAGGTGCCCCTCATGGAATGATTTTTAATGTGTTTCCTCTATTCCATTATTTATAAGATTTTGATAAAAAATTGTCATCTTATTTTTTGAATGTTTGGTGGGGTTTGCTGATGAAGCCATATAGTCTTGGACTTTTCAATACTGGGAGAATTTTGATCCTTAATTCAAATTTCATTTTGTTTAATAGTCTAAGAAGATTTCCTAGGGCACCTGGGTGGCTCAGTCAGTTAAGTGTCTGCCTTCAGGTCAGATCATATTTTCAGGCTCCCTCTTTGGCTACCTCCTTGCTTCTCCCTCTCCCTCTGGCTGCCATTATCCCCACCCCCTCAGCTTGTGCTCTCTCTCTCTCTCTCAAATAAATAAAATCTTTAAAAAAATAAGATTTCCTATTTCTTGGATTCAAGATTCATGATGCAATCTTGATAACTTATGCATTTTTAGGAATTATCTGTTTTTTCCCCTAAGTTATCTGGCTTGGTAGTATACAATTGTTTATAATAATCTGCTATCACACTGTATTTCTGTGGTTGTCTGTTGTACTGTCTTCCTTTCCATTTCTCATTTTGGTTTTTGAGTCTTCTCTCTCTCTTTTTTTTCCTTAATTTTTTTTTCAAAAAAAAAAATCTTTTTTTTTTTAACCTTCTCTGCAGTTTTTTTTTTTTAATGTTAGTCACCATACAGTACATCATTAGTTTTTGATGTAGTGTTCCAAGATTCACTGTTTACATATAACACCCAGTGCTCCATGCAATACATGCTCTCCTTATTACCCATCACTGGACCAACCTATTCCCCCATCTCCCCTTCCCTCTAAAACCCTCAGTTTATTTCTTGGAGTCCACAGTCTTTCATGGTTCATCCTCCCCTCTGATTACTCCCCTTCATTTTCCCCCTCCTTTTCCTAATGTCCTCCATGCTATTCTTTATGTTCCACAAATAAGTGAAACCATGTAATAATTGACTTTCTCTGCTTTACTTGTTTCACTCAGCATAATCTCCTTCAGTCCTATCCATGTTGATCCAAAAGTTGGGTATTCATCCTTTCTGATGGTTGAGTAATATTCCATTGTGTATATACACATCTTCTTTACCCATTCATCTGTTGAAGAGCATCTTGGCTCTTTCCAAAGTTTGGTGATTGTGGCCATTGCTGCTATGAAGATTGGGGTGCAAAAGGCCCTTCTTTTCAGTACATTTGTATCTTTGAGGTAAATACCCAGTAGTGCAATCACCAGGTCTTGGGATAGTTCTAATTTTAATCTTTTGAGGAACCTCCACACTGTTTTCCAACTTGCATTACCAGTTTAAAGCATTGTACATTTATTTTGTGTATTTTGGGGGAAAATGTGGTCATTACTTTCGATATTATGTTATTGTTTATTCTGGTCTCCATTTTATTTATTTCTGATTTTTCTTTGTTATTTCCTTCTTCCACTAAATTTCACTTAACTTTCTTCTTTTTCTAGTTCTGTCTGCTGGAATGTTGTTTATTTGAACTTTTTTTCCTTAATACAAGCATTTTTAGCATAAATTTTACCCGATCATCTGCTTTTGCTGCATCCCATAGAATTTGGAATTTTGTGTTTTCCTTTTCCTTTGTTTTGAGACATATTTTGATTTGACATTTGATTTATTTGGTTCACTGCTTGTGCAGCAGTGTGGTATTTCATATTTACATTATACATATTCCAACTTTGTTTCATTGTTAATCTTTAGTTTTGTACCATTATGGTTGGAAAATATACTAGATATTATTTCAGTTTCTTAAATTTGTAATATTTGTTATATCTCTTTTTATATGATTTAGCCATGAGATTCTTCTGCAAGTAGTTGAAGAAAATGTGCATTCTATTTTCCTTGAATGGAATGTTTTATGTATATTTCCTAGAACCACGTATTCTGATATATGATTTAAATAAAAAATATTCTTGTTGAAAAAAGAAGGGTACTCATTTAAAATAAAACATCAGAAGGGAGGTGGTTGGGGGATGGGTGAAGGGATAAAGAGTACATTTATCATGGGCACTGTGCAATGATGTATATAACTGTTGAATCACTCTATTGTATACCTGAAAATAATAATAACACTGTATTAAAATTAAAATTAAAGAATTAAAATACAATTAAATTAAAATTAAAAATAAAATAAAATAAAATTAAATTAAAAGAAAAGAAAATAAAAAATAAAAAATGCTTCAATGAGGAATTATCAATATGCTTCCATAAAAATGAAAAGTAGAAAGACACAGCAAAGAAAAAGGACATATAAAGAAGAAACAAATGAACATTTTAGAATTTAAAATATAGCAAATTAAATAAAAACAAAAGGGATAGCTCAATGACAGAATGGAGGAAGATATCAGTGATAGAAAAGTAAAAGTTACCTCCAAATTGGAACAGCACAAAGAAAACAGACAAAAAAATAATAATTAATGGAACCTCAGGAATCTGTGGCACTGTAAGAAAAGATCCAACATTTGTGTCCTTAGAAAACAAGGCTAAATGACTTAACTTTCCAGATTTGGAAAAAGAGCTCCAAAAAGATAAATCCAAAGAAATATATCAAGATCCATCATAATCAAACTTCTGAATATGAAGGAAAAAAGAAAAATCTTGAAAGCAGCAAGAAAGAAATGACACCATATTTATAGTGAAAAAATTATTTAAAAATCAGTGGATTTGTTATTAGAAACTATATAGGTCAGAAGAAAGTGGCACATATTTTTTAAGTTCTTAATGGAAGGAGCCATCAATCCAGAAATCTATATCTTATGAAAATATCCTGAATGAAGGGGTTCTTGAGGCATTCTTTTTTTTCCCCCCCAAATTTATTTATTTATTTATTTGACAGACAGATCACAAGTAGGCAGAGAGGCAGGTAGAGAGAGAGAGAGGAGGAAGCAGGCTCCCCACTGAGCAGAGAACCCAATGCGGGGCTCGATCCCAGGACCCTGGGATCATGACCTGAGCCGAACGCAGAGGCTTTAATCCACTGAGCCACCCAGGAGCCCCTGAGGCATTTTTATATGAAGGAAAAGTAAGAGAATTTGTAGCCAGCAGAACTACCTGAAAGTAATCAGCAAATGCAATTGTCCTAAGCAAAAAGGAAATGATAAAACAAGATCATGGAACATCATTAAGAAAAAAGAACAATGGAAAAAATAAAATATGATAAATACATCTTCTGTCTCTTGAGATTTCTAAAGTATGCTTGAATATTAAAGTAGAATAAATATTGTCTTATGTGATTCCACCCTAACATAAAGAAACATTTAAGACATTTAACATTTAAGACATTTATAAACAGGTGGTGCCATTCCTCACTACACTCAAACTGGTAAAATGTTTATACCAATAGGATAGTATTATGTATATATAATGAAATACCTAGAGCAACCACTTAAAAAGCTTTATAAAGAGATACATTAAAAAACACTGAAGATAAATCAAAATGGAATTCTAAAAAATATGCAATTAATCCACAAGAAGGCAAAAGAAAATGAAAAAGAACAAACAGAAAATAAGAAATATTTAAAAT
Source organism: Mustela erminea (assembly GCF_009829155.1). Classification (NCBI taxonomy): domain Eukaryota; kingdom Metazoa; phylum Chordata; class Mammalia; order Carnivora; family Mustelidae; genus Mustela; species Mustela erminea. The sequence goes on from NC_045619.1 coordinate 120,255,545, forward strand.
CTAACATATCAATAATTGTATGAAATATCTATGGTCTAACTATACCAATTAAGAGATAGAGATTGGGATATAGAGGGGAGACAAGATGGCAGGGAAGTAGGAGGAGGCGCAGTTTCAACCTGTGCCCTAAAGTGAGCTGATTACCTACCAAAGAACTCCGACCACCCATGAAATCAGCCTGAGATCAGAATTATACACATCTGGATCTCTACAGGGGCAGAAGATGCCAGTGGGCAGGTAAAGCGGAATGGGAACATGGGACTGATATTGGAAGACAAACAAAAGGGTGAGGGAGCCACCAGAGGCGACCGATTGGAAAGTAATACCCCAATACGAGAGTGCCCTGCGTCTGGGGACCAGCATTAACTTGGAGTCTGGTTGAAAGCACTCAAAAAGAGCAAAGAATGACAGGGGGAAATTGTGAGAATTGGGACAGTTAGGGACAGGGGCTTAAGTCCCCGGACCCAGGACAGCCACCCCTGGCGCTGAGCCAGACAGAGAGAGTGCGGCGGAGAAACAAGGTCTTGGTCCCTGAGCCACCTGAGGACGCATGGGGTCCAGGTCCTGTGAGGGGCTGGGACCCTCGCCAGCTGGCAGAATGCTGAGCAGTACTATCAGAGCCTGAGACGTGTGCTCCCCACACCTCCCCTGAGAGAGATGTGTGAAGGCACCAGCCCGGTGCTCTGGGACCCGGAAAGACCAGGCATTCCCAGCCCGGGCCAGCAGGAAAATCTCAGCATATGATCACTGCTTGGAACCTCTCTGGTGGTCTGGAGCTGCCCAGATAGCCACTGTTGCCATACTTTTGGGTACAAGCAGGAGTTCCTGTGTCCCCAGGGACCGCGACTCAAAACCTGCTCTGCCAGTGGCCGAGGGGGAACTTATGTGCTCTGGAGACTCAGAGGGGAACAGACTGAGGCTTTTCTCTGAGAGGGTGGTCAATGTTCAGTTTGCTTTCCTCTAAACCTCCAAAAACCATCAAAAGCTGTCAAGGCGAGAGAAAAGAAACAAACAAACATAAAAACCTCCAGACAAAAAAGCCTGAAAAACTGGTTTCCTCAGAGCCCAGCCTCTTGAGGGGGGCAGGAGGACTTAACTCAGGGAACATTGTCTGAAAACCCACACAGCAGGCCCCTCCTCCAGAAAACCAACAAGGGAAAAAAAAAAAAAAAAGGAAAAAAAAAGAAAAGACGACAAGAGAACAAACACCACTACTTCATAGATACAATTTTGTTTTTGATTTGTTCCCACTATTGTAGTTCATTTTTTTAAAAAAAATATAGATAATTTTTTAACCTACTTACCATCACAGTGAGATGTCCAGTATATCAAATTCCATAATAACCTCTTCAATTGAACTTTTTGATACATATACTCGTGTTTTTCTTTTGCTTTTCTAATTTTTAATTTTTTAAAAAATTTTAGTTTAGTTTATTCTTGTTTTTATTTTTATTATTTAATATTCATATAGAGTTAAACTTCAAGGTAATCCCCTTTCCCGAACCAATGTTACTCCTATAGGTAAACCAATTTTTAATCCCCCTTTATCTTAGGAAAGTTGAGTCCTTTAACAAAGATATCAAGATACATCCAGGAAGAATCAAAATAACCTTCCTCGCCCACACTAAGAATTTATAACCACTCTCCCATCTTTTTCTTCCACCAGTGTTTCTGTGTATTTGTATTTGTCCTAATTTGTATATAAATCTTATATTTGGGGTTCTTTTTTTAAAAAATTTTTTATTTCTTTTCAGCATAACAGTATTCATTATTTTTGCACCACACCCAGTGCTCCATGCAATACGTACCCTCCCCAATACCCACCAGCTGGTTCCCCCAACCTCCCACCCCCACACCTTCAAAACCCTCAGATTGTTTTTCAGAGTCCAAAGTCTCTCATGGTTCACCTCACCTTCCAATTTCCCTCAACTCCCTTCTCTCTCCATCTCCCCATCTCCTCCATGTTATTTGTTATGCTCCACAAATAAGTGAAACCATATGATAATTGGCTCTCTCTGTTTGACTTATTTCACTCAGCATAATCCTTCCAGTCCCATCCATGTTGCTACAAAAGTTGGGTATTCGTCCTTTCTGATGGAGGCATAATACTCCATAGTGTGTATGGACCACATCTTCCTTATCCATTCGTTCGTTGAAGGGCATCTTGGTTCTTTCCACAGGTTGGCGACCATGGTCATTGCTGCTATAAAGCATTGGGGTACAGGTGGCCCTTCTTTTCACTACATCTGTATCTTTGGAGTAAATACCCAGTAGTGCAATTGCAGGGTCATAGGAAAGCTCTATTTTTAATTTCTTGAGGAATCTCCACACTGTTCTCCAAAGTGGCTGCACCAACTTGCATTCCCACCAACAGTGGAAGAGGGTTCCCCTTTCTCCACATTCTCTCCAACACATGTTGTTTCCTGTCTTGCTAAATTTGGCCATTCTAAGTGGTGTAAGGTGGTATCTCAATGTGGTTTTAGTTTGAATCTCCCTGATGGCTAGTGATGATGAACATTTTTTCATGTGTCTGATAGCCATTTGTATGTCTTAATTGGAGAAGTGTCTGTTCATATCCTCTGCCCATTTTTTGATATGATTGTCTATTTTGTGTTGTGTGTTGAGTTTGACACTCATGAAAGAAATTGAAGAAGACACAAAAAGATGGAAGACCATTCCATGCTCTTGGAACAGAAGAATAAACATTGTTAAAATGTCTATACTGCCTAGAGCAATCTATTTTAATGATATTCCAATCAAAATTCCACCGGTATTTTTCAAAGAGCTGGAGCAAATAATTCTAAAATTTGTATGGAATCAGAAGAGACCCCGAATTGCTAAGGAAATGTTGAAAAACAAAAATAAAACTGGCGGCCTCATGTTACCTGATTCAAGCTTTACTACAAAGCTGTGATCACCAAGACACAGCATGGTACTGCATAAAAACAGACACATAGACCAGTGGAACAGATTAGAGAGTCCAGATATGGACCCTCAACTCTATGGTCAAACAATCTTTGACAAAGCAGGAGAAAATATACAGTGGAAAAAAGACATTCTCTTCAATAAATGGTGCTGGGAAAACTGGACAGCTATATGTAGAAGAATGAAACTCGACCATTCTCTTACACCATACACAAATATAAAGTCAAAATGGATAAAAGACCTCAACGTGAGAGAGGAATCCATCAGAATCCTAGAGGAGAACATAGGCAGTAACATCTTCGATATCAGCCACAGCAACTTCTTTCAAGATATGTCTCCAAAGGCAAAGGAAAGAAAAGCGAAAATGAACTTTGGGGACTTCATCAAGATCAAAAGCTTCTGCACAGCAAAGGAAACAGTCAACAAAACAAAGAGGCAACCCACAGAGTGGGAGAAAATATTTGCAAATGACAGTATAGACAAAAGGTTGATATCCAGGATCTATAAAGAACTTCTCAAACTCAATACACACAAAACTGATAATCATATCAAAAAATAGGCAGAAGATATGAACAGATACTTCTCCAATGAAGACATACAAATGGCTATCAGCTGGTGGGTATTGGAGAGAGCACGTATTGCATGGAGCACTGGGTGTGGTGCAAAAACAATGAATACTGTTTCGCTGATAAGAAATTTAAAAAAAGAAAAAGATAGAGATTGGCAGATAGGTTTAAAAACATGACCTAACTATATGCTGGACACAAGAAACTCATCAAATACAATGACATAGGTAGGTTTATAGTAAAGAATGGAAAAATATATCAGGCAAACATTAACCGAAGGAAAGAAGAAGTGGTTATATTAATATCAGATAAAGTTAACTTCAAAGCATGTAAAATTACTAAAGAGAGGAACATTGCATGATGATAAGTGTTAGTCTTCTGAAACAACACAGCAATCCTAAATGTCTATGCATCAAACAATAAAGCTGAAAATACATGAAGCAAAAGCTGACAAAAGTGAAAGAGGAAATGGACAAGTCCTTAATTATAGTTGGAGATGCTAACAACCATCCCTCAAGATTAATAGTCAAAAAATCAAAAGGATGTGGAAGAATTCAACAATACCAACCAACAGACTCTAATAGACACTATTATACACTGCATCTAACAACAGAAGAATGTACGTCTTTTCAATTGCCAAGTGCACACATACAAAGATAGACCATATCCTGGCCCACAAACATGACTCAACAAATTTAAGGAATTAAAATCACATGACCACAATGAAATCAGTTAGAAATCAGAAACAGAAAGATAATAGGAAAACCTCCAAATACATGGTAAGTAAACAACCTGCTTCTAAGTAATACATGGGTCAAAGGGAAAGTCTCAAGGGAAGTAAAAAAAAAAATACATTGAATTTAATAAAAATTAAATAAAATTATAACATCAAAATTTGTGGAACATAGAGAAAGTGGTAATGAGGATTATTTACAGTACTACATGCTTACATTAGAAAGGACAAAAAATTCCATATCAATAATTAAAAATCTCATCACTTACCCAAAGCAAAAAAGAAGGAAATAGCAAATATAATAGATCATATGAAAACATCAAAACAACAGAGAAAATCATGAACTAAAAAATTATTTAGGGGTGCCTGGGTGGCTCAGTGGGTTAAAGCCTCAGCTTGGGTTGTGATCCCAGGGTCCTGGGATCGAGCCCTGCATCGGGCTCTCTGCTCAGCAGGGAACCTGCTTCCCCCCTCTCTCTGCCTGTCTCTCTGCCTACTTGTGATCTCTGTCAAATAAATAAATAAAAATCTTTGAAAAAAATTATTTATTTGACAAGATCAAAAACATTGATGAACATCTATCCAGATACAACAAAAAGTGAGAAGACACAAATCACCAGTATCAAGAATGAAATGAAGTAAATCACTACTGATTCTACCCTCACTAAGAGGACAATGAGGAAATACAACACACACTTTTGTGAAATGAACTAATTCCTCAAAACACCAGCTACAACTCACGCAGTAAAACTAGTGGAAAATACACATATAGATCAATGGAATAGAATAGAGAACCAGAAATAGATCAAATATGCATATCGGAAATTTTTTTAGATATAGTTGACATATAACGTCATGTAAGTTTGGGGTGAACAATGTTTTGATTTGGTACATTAATACATTGCAATAAGATTATTATCATAGCTTTAGCTAAAATCTCTGTCATGGCACATATAATCATTTCTTTTTTGTTTTTTCTTTTAAGATTTTATTCATGCATTTGATAGAGAAACACAGGTAGAGAGAGAACACAAGCAGGGGAAGTGGGAGAAGGGGAAACAGGCTTCTCGCTGAGCAGGGAGCCTGATGTGGGGCTCAATCCCAGGACCCTGGGATCATGAACTGAGCTGAAGGCAGACGCCTAACCAACTGAGCCACACAGGTATCCCCATTTCTTTTTTCTGATGAGAACATTTAAAGTCTAATATCCTAGCAATTTTGATGTATACAATACAGTACTGCTGACTATACTCACCATGCTATCCCCAGAACTTATTCACTGCAAGTGTGTACCCTGTTACCAACATCTCTCAATTCCTCTACCACCACCCCCCCAGCTCCTGGAAACAACTATTCTACTCCAACTGAATTGATTTCTTTATTCCTTATTGGATTAATTTTTTTTGTCTTCTTGATTCAGTCTTGGAAAGTTGTATGCTTCTAGGGATTTATCCATTTCTCAAGATTACTCAAGTTGTTGGCTTATAAATATTTATAGGAGTTTTTTATCCTCCTATGTATTTCTGTGATATCAGTTGTAGTATCTCCTCTTTCATTTCTGATTTGCCTTATTTTTTCCTTAAAGTTTGTTACTTTTGGGGCACCTGGGTGGCTCAGTGGGTTAAAGCCTCTGCCTTCAGCTCAGGTCATGGTCCCAGGGTCCTGGGATCGGGCCCCGCATTGGGCTTTCTGCTCAGCAGGGAGCCTTGCTTTCCTCTCTCTGCCTGCCTCTCTGCCTACTTGTGATCTCTGTCTGTCGAATAAATATATGGAATCTTAAAAAAAAAAAAGTTTGTTACTTTTGTTTATATTTTAAAAATATATCTCCTACTTTTGTTGATTTTTTCTATTGTTTTTCTGGTCTCTATTTCATTTATTTGTACTCTAATCCTTGTTACTTCTTTCCTTATGTGAATTTTGAGTTTAGTTTATCTCTTCTTCTAGTTCCTGAGGTGTTAGCTTATTTGAGAGCTTTCTTTCTTCTTCTTTTTTTTTTTTTTTAAAGATTTTATTTATTTATTTGTCAGAGAGAGAGAGAGTGAGAGCGAGCACAGGCAGACAGAGTGGAAGGCAGAGGCAGAGGGAGAAGCAGGCTCCATGAGGAGCAAGGAGCCCGATGTGGGACTCGATCCCAGGACGCTGGGATCATGACCTGAGCCGAAGGCAGCTGCTTAACCAACTGAGCCACCCAGGCGTCCCAAGAGAGCTTTCTTTTTTCTTTCTTTCTCATACTTGCATTTATTACTATAACCTTTTCTCTCAGAAATGCTTTTGCAATATCTGATAGGTTTTGGTTTGTTGTGTTTTTATTTTCATTTGTTTCAAGATTTCTTTTTTATTTCCCTTTAGATTTCTTCTTTGATACATTGGTTGTTCAGGAATGTTGTCTAGTTTCACATGTTTGTAAATGTCCCAGCTTTCTTCTTTTTGTTGATTCCTAGTTTCTTAATACTGTGGTTAAAAAAAGATACTCAGTATGATTTCGATCTTGAGTTTGCTAAGAATTTTTTTGTGACCCATTGTATGATTTATCTAGGAGATTATTCCATGTGCTCTTGAGAAGAATGTGTACTCTGTTGCTGTTGAGTGGAATGTTACATATTTATATTTGATCTAAACTATGGTTCAAGTCTAATGTTTCCTTGCTGAGGTTTGTCTGAATGATCTACCTACTGCAGAAAGTAGGGTGCTGAAATTCCCTACTATTATTGTATTGTTGTTATTTTTCCCTTCAGATATGTTAGTAGTTGCTTAATATATTCAGGTGTTTCAGTGTTGACCACATATATCAAGTGTTTTATCTTCTTGATGAGTTAACCCTTTATTACATAATGATTTTTTTCTTTTGTTACTATTTTGGCTTACTGTCTATTTTGTCTGACATAAGTGTAGTTACCTCCACTTTCTTTTGGTTCTCACTTGAATGGAATCTTTTCCCATTCCTTCACTTTGAATGTATATGTATCCTTAAAGCTGAAGCAAGGCTCTTGTAGGCAGTATATATGTGGACCTTATTTTTTATCCATCCAGCTACTCTGTGCCTTTTAACTAGAAACTCAATTCATAGAGTAATTTAGAGTAATTACTGACATGGAAGACTTACAAATATCATTTATTAATTGCTAATTGTTTTGTATTTCCAGGGTCCCTTTTTTACTCTCTTGCTGCTTACCTTTGTGAATAATGATTTTCTGTGGTTTTATACTCTGAATCCCTTTCTTTATCTTTTGGGAATCTACTATAGGTTTTTGCTTTGAAGTAACCATGAAGCTTACATAAAACATCTCATAGATGTTAATAGTCCATTTTATAATGATACCAACTTAAATGGGTATGCAAAATATCTACCCTTTACTCTCTTATTTTTAATGTCAGAAGTTACCTCTTTTTGTATTGTGTATTTATTGACAAATTATAGTAGCTCTAGTTACATTTTAATATTAATTAATATAATTAGTTAACACACCTTATTATACAATTAGACTTTTCCGAATCTGACATACATTTACTTTGGCCAGTGTTTTGTATCTGTTCATGTTACTGATTAGTATATTTTCATTTCAGCTTAAAAAATCAGCATTTCTTATAAGGCAGGTATAGTGGCCACAAACTTCTTCAGCTTTCATTTGTATGGGAAAGTCTTTCTGAAGGATAACTTGCCAATATAGTATCCTTTGTTGGCAGTTGTTTCCCTTTCGCACACATAATGCTTATGAAAGGGCCTTGTCCCACTCTCTTCTGGCCTTTATGGTTTCTGCTGAGAAACCCCCTGATAGCCTAATGGGTGTTCATTTGTAGATTACAATCTTCTTTTCTTTCTATTTTTTCTGTTCTTAAGGTGACTTTTTAAAAAAGTTTTTATTTAAATTTATAATTTTTTTTTCCTGCTGCTGCTTTTAGGATTCTCTCTTCTTTAATTTCTGTCAGTTACATTATAATTTGTCTTAGAAAAGATCATTTTGAATTAAAATAATGGATTAATCAATTACCTTCATCAACTTGGAAATTCAAGTTTCCTCCTAGGTTTGGGAATTTCTAATTTACTTTAATTTAATACTTTAATTTAAATTTTTGTTCGTTAACACATGTGCAATATTGGATTATGGAGTAGAATTCAGTGATTCTTCACTTACATAAAACACCTGGTGTCTATCACAAGTGCCCTCTTTAATACCTATCACCAATTGAGCCCATCCCCCACCCACTTACCTCCATCAACCCTCAGTTTGTCCTTTGTCATTAAGAGTCTCTTATGGTTTGTTTGCCTCTCTTTTTTTCTTTTTCCCCTGTCCATATGTTCATCTGTTTTCTTTCTTAAATTTTGTATATGAGGGCTACCTAGATGGCTCAGTCAGTTAAGCATCCACCTTTGGCTCAGGTCATGATCCTGGAGTTCCAGGATCAAGCCCTATGTTGGGCTCCCCATTCAATGGGGAGTGTGCTTCTCCTTCTGACCCTCTTCCATTTTGTGTTCTCTCTTGCTTACATTTCCTCTCTCTCAAATAAATAAATAAAATTCTTTTTCAAAATCTCACATATGAGGGGCGCCTGGGTGGCTCAGCGGGTTAAAGCCTCTGCCTTCGGCTCAGGTCATGATCTCAGGTCCTGGGATCGAGTCCTGCATCGGGCTCTCTGCTCAGCAGGGAGCCTCCTTCTCCCCCCTCTCTGTCTTCCTCTCTGCCTACTTGTGATCTCTGTCAAATAAATAAACAAAAATATTTTTTAAAAAAATCTCACATATGAATGAGATCCTATGGTATTTGTCTTTCTCTGACTGACTTATTTCACTTAGCATATTACACTCTCGCTCCATCCATGTCAGTTTTAATGGAAACATTTTATTTGTTTTGGTGGCTGAGTAATATTCCATTATGTATATCTATATACATATGTATATGGATATATACACCACATCTTCTTTATCCATTAATCATTCAAAAGACATTTGGGTTCTTTCCAAAGTTTAGCTATGGTTGATAATGCTGCTATAAATATTGAAGTGCATGTACCCCCTTTGAATCTGTATTTTTGTGTCCTTTGTGTAAATACCTCCTACGGCAATTGCTGGGTCATAGGGTAGTTCTATTTTTAACTTTTTGAGAAACATCCAACTGTTTTCCAGAGTGGCTGCATCAGCTTGAACTCCCACAAACAGTAGAGGAGTGTTCCCTTTTCCCTACATCCTCGCCAACACCCCTTGTTTCTTGAGTTGTTAACTTTAGCCATTCTAACAGGTGTGAAGTGGTATCTCATTGTAGTTTTGATTTGTATTTCTCTGATGATAAGTGGTTTTGAGCATCTTTTCATGTATACGTTAGCCACCTGGATGTCTTCTTTGGAAAATATCTACTCATGTCTTCTTCCCATTTTTTAACTGATTATTTGTTTTTTGGGTTTTGAGTTTGTTCAGTTATTTATAGATATTTGATACTAGCCCTTTATCAGATACATCATTTGCAAATATCTTCACATAATTTATAGGTTGCCTTTTAGTTTACTTGATTGCGTCCTTTGCTGTGGAGAAGCTTTTTATCTTGATGAAGTCCCAGTATTACATTTTTGCTTACAATATTAAGCAATTTTTCCCTTGCATCTGGCAACATCTAGAAAGAAGTTGCTATAGTCAATGTCAAAGAGGTTTTTGCCTGTGTTCTTCTCCAGGATTTTGATGGTTTCCTGTCTCACCAAAATCCATTTTGAATTTATAGTGTAAGAAAGTGGTCCAGTTCCATTCTTCTGCATGTTGCTGTCCAGTTTCCCCAATGGTATTTGTTGAAAGACTGCCCTTTTCCATTGGATATTCTTTCCTGCTTTGTTGAAGATTAGTTGGCCTTATAGATGTGGGTCCATTTCTGGGCTCTCTATTTTGTTCCATTGATCTATGTGTCTGTTTTGTGCCAGTACCATACTGTCTTGATGATTACAGCTTTGTGATACAGCTTGAAATTTAGAACTGTGATGCTTCAGTTTTGTTTTTCTTTTTCAGAATTGCTTTGGCTATTTGGAGTCTTTTGTCTTCCCATATAAATTTTTTTTTATTATGTGATGTTAGTCACCATACAAATTTTAAGATTGTTTGAGCTCTGTGAGGAATGCTGGTGGTATCTTGATAGGGACCACATTAAATGTGTAGAATGCTTTGGGTAGTACAGACATTTTAATAACTTTTGTTCTTCCAATCCATGAGCATGGGATTTTTTCCATTTCTTTGTGTCATCTTCCATTTCTTCCATAAGTGTTTTGTAGTTTTTTGGAGTACAGAATTTTTACTTCTTTGATTAGGCTTATTCCTAGGAATCTTAACATTGTTGGTCCAATTGTAAATGGGATCAATTCATTGATTTCTTTTTCTGCTGCTTCATCATTGGTGTATAGAAATGCAACAGATTTTTGTACATTCATTTTATGTCCTACAACTTTTCTGCATTTATTTATTAGTTTCAGAAGTTTTTTCTTGTAGTCTTTTGGGTTTTCTTCATAGAGTATCATATCATCTGTAAATAATGAAAATTTCCTTGCCAGTACAGATGATTTTTTTCTTTTTGTTGTTTGATTGGTGAGGCTGGGACTTCCATTACTATGTTAAATGGTATTAGTGAGAGTGGACTTACTTGTCTTGTTTCTGACCATAAGGGACAGATTCTGTTTTTCTCCCTTGAGGATAGTATTAGCTGTGGGTTTTTTTCTATATGACCTTTATGACTTTCCATCTATCTCTACTTTGCTGAGCGTTTTTATCAAGAAAGGATACAGATGCTTTTTCTGCATCTACTGACAGGATCATATGGTTCTTATCCTTCCTTTTATTAATGCGGTGTATCACATTGATTGATTTGCAAATATTGAATCACCCTGCAGTACTGGAATAATTCCCACTTGATCATAGTGAATAATTATTTTAAGGTACTATTGAATTCAATTTGCTGGTATTTTATTGAGATTTTTTACAACGATGTTCATCAGGGATCTTTTTCATATTTTTCCTCCTTCCATTTTTCCTCCTTCCATTTCTATTTTTTATGAAGTTTGAGAAGCATAAATATTAACTCTTCTTTAAACATCTGGTAGAATTCCCCTAGAAAACCATCCGACCCTAGACTATCATTTGTTGGGAGATTTTAAATATCAATTCAATTTCTCTGCTGGATGTGTCTGTTAAAATTCTCTATTTCTTTCTGTTTCAGTTTTGATAGTTTGTAAGTTTCTAGAAATTTGTCCACTTATTTCAGGTTGCCCAGTTTGTTGGCATACAATTTTTCACAATATTTTCTTAAATTGTTTGTATTTCTGTGGTGGTGTTTGTCATCTCTCCTCATTTTAATCTGTTTTGGTTCTTTCTCTTTTTCTTTTGATAATTCTGGGTTGGAGGTTATCACTTTTATTAATTTTTTTCAAAGAACCAGCTCTTAGTTAATCTGTTCTCCTGTTTTTGTATGTTTATTATTTATTTCTGCTCTAATCTTTATTTCCCTTCTTCTGTGACTTTAGGCTTTATTTGCAGTTCCTTTTCTAGATCCTTTAGGTGTAAGGTTAGATTGTGTATTTGACTTCTCTCACTTCATGAGATAACCCTATATGGCAACATACTTCCCCCTTGGGACTGTCTTTGTTGTATCCCAAAGTTTTTGGACAGTTGTATTCTCATTTTCATTTGCTTTCATGTATTTTATTTATTTATTTATTTATTTTTATTTTTATTTTTTTTTAGAATTTTATTTATTTGACAGAGAGAGATCACAAGTAGACAGAGAGGCAGGCAGAGAGAGAGGAGGAAGCAGGCTCCCCGCTGAGCAGAGAGCCTGATGTGGGGCTTGATCCCAGGACCCTGGGATCATGACCTGAGCCGAAGGCAGAGGCTTTAACCCACTGAGCCACCCAGGCACCCCTATTTTTTTATTTCTTAATTTCCTGGTTAATCTACTCATTCTTTAGTAGGATATTCTTTAACTTTCATGTATTTGAGATATTTTCAAATTTTTTTCTTGTGGTTGACATCAAGTTTCAATGCATTGTATTCTGAAAATATGCATGGTATATAGGTTTGAGAAGTTCTTAGCTATTATTTCTTCAAATAAGCATCACCCTCTTCTTTCTGTTTTCTCTTTCTGGGGCTCAGTGATTCTGATTTTTATTCTTTTGATGGTTTCCCACAGATCACATAGACTTTCTTCACTCATTTTCATTATTTTTTCTTTGTTTTCCTTTGATTTATTTCACAGTTCCTATTCTCTAAAACTCACTGACTCTGTCTTTTGTCTAATCTATTCTACCACTGATGCTTTGTATTGCTTTCTTCATTTTAGTCACTGAATTCTTCATCTCCAGAATTTTTGTTTGTTTCCTTTTTAATGAGTTTTATCTCTTTGTTAAATTTCTCATTTTGTTTGTGTATTGTTTTCTTGATTTCACTGAATTGTCTATGTTTCCTTGTAGCTCATTTTGTTTCCTCAAAATGGCTGTTTTGAATTCCTTACTGGGTAAATCTCAGATCTCCATGTCTTTAGGTTCAGTTATTAGAAGATTAGTATGACCTTTGGTGATGTCATATATTCTTGATTCTTCATGGTTTAATTTGTACTAGTAACTAATAAGGTTGAGAATATTTTCCCTTATTGTTGGCCATACAGGTTTCTCTTTGTAAAGTGCCGGTTTATGTATTTTATCTATGCACTCCACAGTCAGACTCTATTTTAATGTCTGAGAGAGGGCAGTTTTCAAGCCTCATCTCTTTTCTTTCCCCTCCTGTCTCACATTTAGGTAAAAAAGCCCAACAAGTCATTCCTTTTGCACTTTGAGAAATTTAGACCCTCAAAACCCTGGCTTATATATGGGAACATTCACCCCTGACCCACCTCCTATTGACAATAAAATAGAAGCCATTTTCAGACTGCACTGGATGTCTACTTTACTTTCCTCCAAAGCTTCAATATACAAGATACAAATCACTTTATTCCCCTTAGTGCATGCAAGGGATTATCAGTATTGACATCTGAACCACTCTAGACTGGGGGAAATGTTGGATTCTGCCATTTCTGGGGCAATCACAATATCGTTCATTTCCATATTAGGTTATTTACATTATGCTGAATGATTTGAAGTAATTATTTATACATTTCTATGCCACCAAAATTTTGGGGTGATCTTTCTACCTTGTCATTGTCACATTTTGGAGTTATGGTTATTCTAACTTCATAGAAGGAAACAAGGGGTACCATTTTTTCTTTAGTCTGGAATAGACTGTTTAAAATCAAAATTATTTATTCCTGAATGTTTGGTAGAACTTCAAAGTAAAGACATTTGCAATGAATATCCATTTATGTAAGACATTTGACCATAGTCTCACTTTCTTTCATTTCTTCTTAAGCCTGTTTACATGTTATATATTAATAATGAATCTATTTCAATTGTTTTCACATATTTGGCATAAAACTCTCCATAATATTAACTTATTTCCTTTTAAAATATCTGAAGAACCCATAGTTATATTTTCCTTTTCCTTTATTGTTAATCTTTGTCTTTTTTTGACAAATATTGCCAGCATCATTTGAATTATATTAATCTCTTTGATGAATCAAATTTATATTTTTTAATCTTTTTTCCCTCTCACACTCATATCTCTTAATCTCTCTTTCATATTTTCAGTCTCTTTAAATCTCTGCTGAATTCTGGTTGATTTCTTCAAATCTAACTTCCAACCTTCTAATTTCTCTCTTTTGCTGTGATTATTGTTAAATTATCCATATTTTTTTAATTTCAAGGAATAAATTTTTCATTTCTTTTTCATTCTTTTTTAAATTCTCCTTGGTCGTTCTTGATAGTTTTTGCCACCCACCCCTGTATATACTGTCAAGCTTTCTTTTTGTTTTGTAGACATATTTAACATTGCTTTTTCATGATAAGGTTTGATATTACAGTATCAGAAGTATTTGCAGATTTAGTTTGCTTCTTGTTTCTGCCATTTCTCTTTTATGAAGGTATTGTCTCTATTTTTGTCTGGTGGTGGTGGTGGTCATTGTTAATATTATTAATATGGGCTGCTCAATTTCCTTGGAATTTTCTTTTTAGCAATTCTTTTAGGCTGAGATCAGAATTATAAGCAAATCTAACTACTTTTATGAGATAGATGAACACTATGAAATCAAAACTTATGAAAACCCCTATAGGGTTGATATTAAAAATATTTAAAAACTAGTATGTCATGGATATCCAGTAATCTAAAGAGATGCAACTGTTGAATCACTGTATTGTATATCTGAAACTAATATTACACTGCATGTTAACTAACTGGAATTTAAATCAAAACTTAAAAAAAGATGCAGAGTCATTTAGAATCAACACCAACTGTAAACCAAAACAAAACAAAACAGACCCCATATGAATGTACTAGTGCATTCTGGATAAGCAATAACATGTCTGGGAATGACGATAAATTCCTTTAGAGAGAATTTGCATTTGGTTTTTCTAGATGGCTTGGACCATTACTGTCCAAGACAACTTTAAATTGCATTTTGCCTTAGGATTCGCTGGGATCCAAAGTCATGTGAATTTCAGCTGTAAACTTTCCTAATAGCCATCTTTTGATTCTAATTGATCAGTGGTCACTCTTCCCACCTTTGCTTAGCACCTGGTTAGAGGTAAGTCTCCTTTGTGATAATTCTTGCAGGAGATAGAGATATTTCTGGTTAACTCTTACAATGTGTCCCTTTGTTGGGGGAGGGTAGCCCAGGAAGATATATTAGACTTTGTGCTTTTGGTGGTCCTTGGGCTTTGTATTGTATGTCCTGTGCACTGGAATTCTGGAAAACGGAAGTATAAATTATCTTAGGTAGAGGGCCATAAGGCAAAAGGTAGCACAGGGAAGGGCCCCAATTACTCCACAGACTTTTTGACCTGGGGATTTTTATTTTCTTACCCACTTTTCAGTGAATTTAAGACTATAAAAAACTTCATCCGTAATTGTTCAGTTTTTGACTTGTGAGGGATCGAGCAATGTATTTCTTCTTATTATTCTTGGAAATGAAATTTTTGTGGTAATATTTTTCTTAATGCAAAGCTCTTTGAATTATATATCAAGACCAAAACATTGTTCTGACAGGATTTAATCAACTAAGTTAACTATATGAAGAACACTAGGTTAAGGAAATTTGGTGTTTAGTGCTATTATGATAAAAACAACTAAAATGACCTTAAGAGTGTCATTTTCTAGGAATAAAAAGAAATAGTTTGCTTCCAAATTAGATGAGACTTTAAAAATGTTGACCAGTGTATATATGTGCTTCTAAAAGTACTTGACACTTACAGAAAGGAAGAAATGCACATATCTTAGATGTAAATGATTATAGTTGGAATTTGTGCACAGATTACAATATTTAAAGAACTTTCAGTGACTTTGAAGCTTATTGGTCTCTTCTTCATGACATATGAGTAGTTTGTAGATAATCAATAGAATTGTCATTAAATCTACCCAAAGCATTATATCTATAAGAGTTATAGAACAGGTTCCCAGGGGGTTTTATCACAACTACAGGCTTTATTACACACAAACTAAAGAATGAACACTAAGCTGAAAACACCCAGCAAAGTATGAGTTCAAATATCTTCAGACTGGGAATGTGAAATAATTATTACCTATTTCTCACAGTCAATAGTAAACAGTTTGATTCCATAAGTAGATTTTACCAGAAGAACTTGGTCCAAACAACACTGGGAAAACAAAATTAGCTCTGAACAGAAAGGGCATGCATAAAAATTAAAAAAAAAAAAATCCTTGCTTTCTGGTTTTGTGGGCAGTCACAACTTAGGAGAGAATTAGAATGCTGGAATTTTTTAAAGGAAAAAAGAAGTAAGATTTCCATTCATAATTGAGAAGAATTTAAAGAGAGTAGCAGTGTACTGCTGCCTACGTTCTGATTTTAAAAAGAAGCAGAACTAAGCAAATAATTCTAAGCTTTGTGAAACATCTTTATTTAATACAAATTAAATACTAAGAGTAAAAGTCATATATATGTCAAATATAATATATAAATATTTATATATATGCTTTTTAAAATCAAGTGAAACATCTAACACTCTGACATGCCAGCATATAATTCTTCAGTAAATGTGATATATCTTTTATAAAATAGTTACGGTAAAACCTAATTTGAAAGACTTGTATTGAGGAGAAAGTGGTTTTGATCAATATGTTATACTGTAATTACTGCAATTGCTTTGTTTTGTATCCATAACACTTAATGCCTAACAAAGATGTACCAAACAGTATTTTCTTTTTGCATGGCTGCTATGAAATCATACTGAAAGCCGATGACAGCCAATTAAGTTTTTTCTTAAAGCTCTTCTGTTTCCCCTGACCATTGGTTCTAGGACAGGATTAAGTTAAATAGCCCAAAGCCTCCTTCCCTCTTCAATATAAGTGTATTTTTTAAGTACTTGTACTAAGCCCATCCAAAGAAGAAATGAGACAAAATGAGGTGATTAATCATACATGAGGCCAGAAAAAAAAGAAAACTTTATTATGGATTGGCTAGATATTAGATATCTTTATATTGGGTCCTAATAAATTTCAACAAAAATGGGGACTGAATGGAGCTGTTTCCCTGAACTGTTTGAATCCCTGGTTCCTCCAACAGTTCTCAATCTGTGAATGTTTTACCTCTCTAAGGAACTATCAGCAGGTTTGCTCATAAATCACAGAGTCTTCTGTTTACCCCTATGACTGATCTCTTAAAAATGGGATCAATGCACTTTAAACCTGAAAACAAGTATCTATGAAAGAGAGTGTTGAGAAAGACAATATTTAAAAAGGTCAAACCCTAATTCACCTTGGTTCCCAGAAACAGTCCTCACAGCTTTTTGATGAAAACAGTTTCATAGCCCTTGATGATTATATTTTAACAGTCTAGCAGTCAGGAATATTAAAGCTAGTTATATGCTCATTTTTACTTTAAAAATTCTTAGTTTGCTAAAGCAACATCCCCCTTTTCAAGTCCAGGGACAAATAAAACTGACCAATTTCTTGCATAGAGATCCTTATATAAATACTGATGTGAAAGTATGTTCAGACGGTACCTTCTACAAAAAAGAAGAGTAATACTTCCCAGATGCATGTGTTGTGCTTAAAATGATTGCAGCAAAAGAAACTAAAAGAAGCACATTTTTTGTTCTACTTCACTGTCTTTCTTGGTGCCTTCAATAACAATTATATTGCAAACATTCTCTTGCAATTCATCTGTGTAAAATATCAGTAAAATTATAATTTCAATATAAAATGTGAAGAAAATACTTTCTATTTTTACAGCTTTAAAATGTATTCCTCATCTCAGAGCCCACAATTTTCTGAAATATACAGTTCGAAGAAATAGCAGTGACAACTTCTTACATAAAAAACTTTTATGAACGCAAACTTTGAGTGATTTTCTGGTTAATCTAATTTATTTAAATTAGCTTTATTTAATTACACATACAGCTGTTCTGTGCCCTGAACAAAGCCCTAGGGACTATTTAAAGTGCTTAAGTCTAAATGTCATGTTTTATCACTATGTAATATGTAGCAAACCACAAAATTTTTTTGTTGTTGCTCACTGGGTAGTACTTCAAAGACTACAGCATGCTATTCCTTATTTTTTTCTCTGATATCTTAATAGTTATAAAGCTACAAGCCAAATGTAAGCAGAATTAACTTCTCTTTCACTTGAACATTATTCACACCATAATACAAATTATAGCAACAGCCTCAGAAAAGCCTCTGCCATTCCAAGATCTTTAATTACCATCCGTAACTAGGGTTTCCAGAATCCCTATCACCAGCCCAGATTTCTCTCTCGTGCTCTACCCCCTACATCCCATGTCATCTATACATCTCCTCTTAAACAGTCCATGTGTCCAAACTGGAATTCATCATCTTTCCTTCAACCAAGTCTTTCTGTTGCATTCTGAATTCACCAAATATGTTTTCACTTATTATTTAGATTTCTGATTATCAAATGATTTTGGGAGCAAGACAGCTTAGACTTGATATAAGCTCTATCCTTACACAGAAAAAACTCCATCCAGTACCAAAGCTTTGGAAATTAGATAGAGCTTAGTCTTTGGGATTGGTTAATCTGGGCTACAATCCTGACCCGATTGTTCCTGGCCAAGTGATCTTGGACCAATTATTTCTGGAAGTCTTTGTTTCCTTATATATAATAAGAATACTATCAAACTTCTTTTTTTTTTTTAAGATTTTTTATTTATTTATTTGATGGAGAGAGATCACAAGTAGGCAGAGAGGCAGGCAGAGAGAGAGGGAAGCAGGCTCCCCGCTGAGCAGAGAGCCCGATGCGGGACTCGATCCCAGGACCCTGAGATCATGACCCGAGCCAAAGGCAGCGGCTCAACCCACTGAGCCACCCAGGTGCCCCATACTATCAAACTTCTTAATGATAACTAGAAAATCTAAGGAGAAAGTACATGTGGTAGTGTCATAGAAGACATAAGGCCTTATATAAATGCTGATAATTTCTATTTGGCAAATTCCTAAAAGATTCCAATGAGGAAGACAGGCCTAAAGACAAAGCAAGTTATCTTAGTTTATAAAACAATAGTATATAAGCCACCACCACTAACCAGTGTTGTGGTTCTCTAAAACTTCCCTGGGGCATGCCTTATTCTAGTGCCAACCAGCAAAATGAAGGGCAAAACTATTCATAAACTAAGTGAAGACATAGGATTCAGAGATCCTTGATCCATGGACATGTAACTTTAGGAAAAGATGGTTGTTTTTCCTGGTAACACAGGGATATTTTTAGTTCAATAGAAATTAGTGAACAATTGGCTTGCATTAAGGGAGAACTCAAAAGAATTGCTTCCCTAATTTACAATTAGAAAATGGCTTAGGAATTGGGAAAAACCAGGATTAATATGGGACTGTCTTCAGAATTTAGTTTTTTTTTTTTTTTCCTTCAAAAGACATTATAAACAATAAAATTTATTTTTTAAAATATTTTATTTATCTATTTGACAGAAATTTATTTCATTTATTTATTTGACAGAGGGAGAGAGAGAAGCAGGCTCCCTGCTGAGCAGACCCCAATGCAGAGCTTGATCCAAAGGCCCTGGGATCATGACCTGAGCTGAAGGCAGACACTTAACCTACAGAGTCACCCAGGTGCTCAAATACAGTCAAATTTAAATGAGAGTATGTCTTAAGCTCCTCTGCCTTATTATGCCATCAGATCAGTCCACAAGAACTACCTGCTCATGCCCTACTTGGTGTATGAGTGGTTTGGATAGCACTGGTCTCAAAGAGTCTGATTTCATTACCAAGACTGTCTTTAAAGTCTAAGAGCCAGCAAGCCCCTTGATGAACTAGTCAGAGGATGTTTCAACTTCCCTACAACTGTTGGGAAACCTCTATATCTTAATGACATTAGTGCAATCAGAGCATCACTTCAATAAGTAAGCCACCCAGGCACACAGTCTCTGAGCCTTTTTCACTTTGAAAAAGTAACTAATAGCAGTATCTGAGAGGCAAATTTAATCTTCCTCTCTTCCCAGTGAAACATTCAAGGTCATCTGTGACAGGCATAAAAATGCTCCCATCACATATATACCCTAAAATGCCCACACAGTCCGATTTTCACTGCGCTGTCATTGAACTTGTTTGTAGAGCTAGTTTAATCTAATGTTCAAACCTTTATCCTCCCAAACATGTGAGAGCTGACAGCTTTATTTCCTTATCACATTACGTCAGTTCTTTGCAAGCAAGATGTAGCAAGTACCTGAACATCTTGGGGATAATTACTCTTCCAATAATGTGCAACACTAATGATACTTCTCCAGTTTTTTATGGTGCAAGTGTTTTATGTTTTATTAGTTTGCACTTGGTCTTTTGATATTTTTCCTCCTGTTTGAGATTTTACAGGTCTACTGCTTGTACTATTCCTGTGAAGAATGTATTCTATGCCAAAGAAGGAGAATGATTATGGTAATACTGAAAAGGCCAGATGCTGGCCTTTATAAAAAATATATTATAAAATTGGTTTTATGTCTTTCCTTGAATAGGAAGTTAAGTAATAAGTAGAGTGAGGCTAGCTAGAGTATGTGTCTCAAGGGTATATATAAGCCTAGATGACTACATCAGGCTAGTGTATCTTCAAGAGACTAGCTCAGAGGAGAACGGGTGCCCTCAGGATTAAGCTCTGATGTCTGGTCATATGTAAGATCCAAATTCTCTAGGTTGAAACAAGAGATAGGCCAACAAGTCAACATAAGGTGAAACTGCTATAACTCTGTTTTCTTCTCCCAGTTTTGCCACTTCTAGAATGTCATATAAATGGAATCATAATATAAATTGCCTTAGGAGTCTCAGTTATTTTATTCAGAAAAAAATGTACTTAAGAGTCATCCATGTTGTTGCACAAATCACAAGGTGTTTTTTCTTTTTGTTGTTGAATACTGTGCCATTCTCAGCATTCATAATGGTATGCTTATTCATTTGCTTGTTGAAGGGCATCTTGGCTGTTTTCAGTTTTTCACAATTATGGATACTGCTGTAATAATAATTTATATTTTCATTTCATTAAGTAAATACCCAGCGATAGGATTGGTGGGTCATATGGTAAATATATATTTAATCTTAGAAGAAGCTGCCAAAATGTTTTCCAAAGTGGCTACACCATTTTGCTTTCTAAAAGCAATGCATAAGCATTTTTATTGCTCTGTATTTTCGCCAACATTTCATATTATCAGTTTCTCTTAAGAAATTTTTTTTAGCCATTCTTGGATAAAGAAATTGTGATTCACACTCACACACAATGGAATATTGTCTAGCCTTAAAAAAGTAAATCCTATTGTTTGTGACAATATGAATCATCTGGAGGACATTTTTTTAAGTGAAATAAGCCAAACACTGAGAGAAATATATTACACAATAATACTTACATGCAAAATGTAAAGAAGTTAAATACATAGAGGCATATTGTAGAAAGAGGATCACCAGAGATGGAGAGGTGGCGAAATTGGGAGATGGTGGTTAAAAAGTACAAAATTGAATTTATTTACAGTGAATATATCTAGAGATCTAATATACAGCATTATTATTTTATTTTTATTTTTTATAAATTATATTATTTATTTAATTATTATATACTGGAAATTTACTAAGATAGATTTCAGGGGCTCTCACCAAACACACACAAAATGATACCTATGTAAGGATATGGATATGTTAATTATCTTGACTATAGTAGTCATTTCATTATGTACATATGTTTTAAAACATGTTATACACTTCAGATACACATAATTTTTATTCAAATAATTTTTTAGCCACGCAAATAGATGTGGGTAGTATCTTATGGTTTTAATTTATACTTCTCCAAAGGTGTATGATGTTGAACATCTTTTTATATACTTCTTTAATATCAACATATCTTCCTGGTGAAGTACCTGTACAGATATTTTGCCTTTATGAGTTGTTCGTTTACTTTCTATTGAGCTCTAAGAGTTCTTTGTATATTGTGGATACAAGTCCATCAAAGTTTATATAACCTGCAAATATTTTTTCCTTTTTTGAGTCCTTTCATTCTCTTAACAGTGTCTTTCAAAGAGTAATAGTTGTAATTTTGATCAGTTCATTTTATCAATTTTTCTCATGGTATGTGGTTTTTGAGCAGTACCTAAAAACTCATTAACAAACCCAAAGCCACAAAGACTTTCATCCTATGTTTTCTTCTCTAAATTTTATTGTTTTAAAAGTGTATTTATGTGTATGGCCAATTTGAGTTAACTTTCTTGTGTGTGAGATTTGTGTGACAGTTAATGTTTCTGCATGTGGTGCCTGCCTGTTTTAACACTATTGTTAAAAGGATTAGACTTTCTCCATTGTATTGCCTTTTTACTTTACTAAAATTAATTGAGTACATTTGTGTGGGTTTATTTCTGGGCTCTCTATTATTTTTCACAGATTGACAACTGATGCATATATCCTTCTACCAAAACTCCATGTTTTGATCATTGTACTTTGTAGTAAGACTTAAACCAGGAACAACTTCAGGTCCTGTCTCCTGGCAGTGTTAACTCTATCTTTGCTCTTTTTACAATTATTTTGACAATTCCAGTTTTATTACTGTTCCATATAAAGTTTCAATTCGATTTATTATCTTCAAAGAAACTTGTTGATATTTTGAGTATGACAGAGTTGAATCTAGATCAAACTGGGGAGAACTGACATCTTAATAATATCGAGGCTTTCAATCCACGAACATGATCTGTCTCTTCATTTGTACACATCTTTCATTTCTTCCATGTAGTTTACAACATAAAGATCCATACACATATTTGATAAAATACTTCACTGCTTTGAGTTTTAGTATAAATGAGATTGTTTTTCACATTATGAATTATAAATATTCATTTCTGGTATATAGATACATCAGAACTGATCCTCACATACTGCTTGTATTTGCTCACCTTTCTAAAATCACTTCCTTGGGGGTGTCTACATAAACTATAATATGGTCTGAAAATCCTGTTATTCACTTTTCCAACTCCTATTCAATCTCCAGGACTAACCAGGTACAGGAAACTAGTCCCTCCAATCACTTCACCCACAATACCTTTGTAACCTGCACTTACTGTAATGTAATTATTTATTTCTGGATTTTCCTCCTCCCCTAAACTATCATATCCCTGGACGCAGCACCTACAGTTGTTACCTTTTTGTTCTGAACACCTGTTAAAGTGTCAGAGACCGAGGAAGAATGCACTAAGCGTTTATTTAACACAGGATGGAGAAGGAAGTTAAAGAAGGAAAGAAGGGAGGGAGGGAAGAGAGAAGAGTAAATATGGCCACAAATTTCAGGCTGTTCAAAACATCAAAAACTAATGATGGAGTGTATGGTGACTAACTAACACATTAAAAAAAATTACAGGCTATTAATCAGATGTGCAAAAGAACACTGATCTTTTCATCTTCCTTGTACTCTACCAGGGCTGGAAAGAGAAAAGAAGGGCATTAAATTTGCCAGTTAAATACCTTGATATCCTGTAGTGTAAGCCATGGAATTTTGGCAACTGAATGTACTGGGTAGATGTTCAATCTTTCAGATGTTTCCCTACATTCCCTTCTTCCCCCAGATGGTAGCTAGGTGTTAGCAGTACACTCAAGCCTTCGTTCTGGAAGGGGGTCTGAGATACAAGCATTGTGACCTTAGGCAATTATTGTTCACCTCCGGTCTCTTCCATCTGGAAGAGGGGAACATCTGAATTCCTTCCATGCTACCTGGAAGCCAAAGTAGACTCAGGGGACTTCCTCTCTACCTACTCATGGCAAAAGGTATATACAGTAAAGGCCCATCAAGCATGGTGCTCTGCTGGGATTGGGTAAGAATACATTTGTACATCTGGACCTTTTAGATGAAAATTTTTAACTAGGACTACGTATTTTGGAATGAAATTGAGGTACATCTTTTCAACCAGAAATTAGCCACCTCTTTGTCTCACTCTGGCATACAGTACAATCAAATACAATCTGAAACAGTAACATTTATTAGGGGCAAGTATCCAACTAATCAAGCAATTGAAAAATATAGCTCTAATTCCCCAATGTAATGTGGATATGGTTGAAGGATATATATATATACATATATATGTGTATATATACATATATATACATATATATGAGAATATATATATAAGAATATATATATGAGAATTCTCATATATATATATGAGAATTTAGTAAGAAATGTGCTTTTCTTTTCACTTGTACTAGATTTCAAATTGGTTCACTTTAGCAGTTATATAAAATTCATTGCAGTCTATATAACATTCACTGCCATATCTTTGCATAGTTAGTAACTCCACTGTGTGTTATGCCAAGTTCTAGAAGTCATTGGTCCCCATTCTCAGGTTGGACTCAAAGATTTCTCCCTACTCACCAAGAAACCACCCAAAACAAAACAGAATGACACCTAAAATATTCAAGATTATTAGCCATCTCATTTCTTTTTGTACTATGTGATGAATAACAGTGATTCCTATATTTTCATAAGGTCTTTAGATTCAATTACCCTAGACTTGTGAAAAATATTCCCATACACATTCACTTTAGTCTTTAAGATATAGTTTTCTAGTTCTCAAACCTCATTTTTCCTGCCACATTATTTCTTTTTATTTTATTTTATTTATTTATTTTGACAAAGAGAGATCACAAGTAGGCAGAGAGGCAGGCAGATAGAGAAGGGGAAGCAGGCTTCCCACTGAGCAGAGAGCCCTATGTGGGGCCCAATCCCAGGACCTTGAGACCATGACCCGAGCTGAAGGCAGAGGCTTTAATTCACTGAGCTACCCAGGCACCCTGCCGCCACATTATTTCTTGAGGTTGTGCCTCTTCATGATCAAGAACACTTTCAAATATTGTGAAATGTTCCCTTTAAGTATAGTATTCCATGTTAAATTTGTGTTTCTGTGATATTAACTTTTCTAAACAGCTCTGATACTATTTAATTAGGCCCTTAGCTTATTCAAGTCAGTGCAAACCCCTTTTCATAAGTTCTCTTCTTGTAGACACACAAACACCCTCATTCTACATACAGTCACATTAGGGGAGAGGGTGTCATTTCAATTAAAAAGGCTCTCACAGAAAGCTCTAGAGCGCAATGCCTTCAACACTGCTAGTTAGATTCAGGTCAGAGGGTAATCATCCAACTGGTTCCAACTGCCATGAAGTCTTAATGTGATTATTAGGGAAAGATTACTGATGAACAGGTGACTGACCTGGTTCACTTTAGAAGTCTTAATTTTAAGACTGAAAAGGGACATATATATCATCTATGCAGCACTTGTAAAAGTGTAGGCTATGTACTGCTGATAGTTTATAAGACAGTTTTAGGTAGTATAGGATCAAATATCTTGTTTTGGCATATATCTTTCTCACCATTGCATAATCATTCCCAGTAATATCAAGACTGGGAAGGTGGTGGGGGAGGGAAAGGAACTGAGATAGAGGAAAGAGGAGGTGAGTCAGAAGAAAAAGAAAGAGAGGCCAAGAAACCCATCTAGAACTAAAGCAGAGGTAGTTGACTCCTAGGACACTGAGGGTTGTAAGCTTTGAGAGTAGGAGGGAGAGAAATTTGTATGTATGTGTATGCCTGCCTAGGGGAGAGGGCTGATAGAGAAAACACCCAAAGGAGATGGGCTTCAATGATTCACATTGACTTCTCAGTCCTTCCATAACATTCTGAGGACTCTGGCTGTAGAACTCAGCACTCCAAAAGGGAGCCACACCCTTGAGAATAGATGAGAAGAATGCTTGCTTGGGAAAATATATGGGATAGGAAATGAACAATAAACCTTTCAGACACAGAGAAATAGGAAATGCTAGTAAGAGTGGCAGAGTTGGGATGTTTATAGCAACAATGTCCATAATAGCCAAACTATGGGAAGAGCCTAGATGTCCATCAACAGATGAATGGATAAGGAAGATGTGGTATATATATTCAATGGAATAATATGCAGCCATCAAAAACTGAAATCTTGCCATTTGAAATGATGTGGATGGAACTAGAAGGTATTATGCTAAGTGGAATAAGTCAGTCAGAGAAAGGTAATTATCATATGATCTCACTGATATGATGAATTTGAGAAACAAGATAGAGGATCATAGGGGAGGGAAGGGGAAAAAAAATGAAACAAGATGAAACCAGAGAGGGAGACAATCCATAAGAAACTCTTAATCTCAGGAAACAAACTGAGTGTTGCTGGAGGGGAAGGGGATGGGCAGGATGTGGTGATTGGGAGATGTACATTGGGGAGGGTATGTGCTATGATGAGTGCTGTGAATTGTGTAAGACTGATGAATCACAGACCTGTACCCCTGAAACAAATATTACACTATATGGTAATTTTAAAAAGAGTGGTGGAGTTGGAATTTGTAGGAAATAGAGGCCCTGTGAGGAGCCAGCAGGCTGAAGAACTACTATAACATGAAAAGTTGTGACTCGGGGTATGGTGAACAAAATTCTTGGCTAAAAATAGTAATAGTAACATTGTCTTCCCTATGTTCAATGAAACCACTCTGAAATCTGGGACAAATCAGTCTGTCTCCCCTAGTAAAGTTAGACATAGATTTCCTAATACTGCCATGTTATTATTTTTAAATTAATAACCTTATTTTGTATCTTTTTAATGTTTATAGCAACCTTCTGTTTATGTTGATGACATTGGTCTTACATTTACAATTGGGACATAATATTTCCTTTGCAGTAAATTTATTAAAATAAAAAGACATTTACAAATGAGAAAGGACATTGTGGAAAGGTCAAATAAATTGCATCATGATATGGTGCATAACCATATGAATTCTGGAACCAGCCTATCTGGATTGACACCAAGTTCTACCACTTACTAGCTGTGCAGTTCTGGTTCTGCATCTGTATAATAATAATCAAGATGGTACCTACATCACAGTGTTGATATGAAGATTAAGTGAGCCAATAAAGCTAAAGTTATTAGAAACATACCCAGGATATTTGTGCATGTTGTTTTTATATTTGAATACAAGTATGACAAAAATGACTTAAAAGTTATTAGAATGTCTACTCAAATATACTTATTCTACAGATATTAAAAGTCATGCAATTTGCCCAACCTCTTAATGCCAGAACTTGGATTAGAATTGATGTTCTGGGGCCCCACTCCCATCTTCAAATTCCACCTATTTGTTTTTCATTAGTATTTTTATATGGCTATTGTCACTTACACAGGCAAGCACTGTTGCCATATGAACTTCAAAGTACAAGGAGGAGCATACTCTGTTAGAAAAAAAAAAATCATCACAGAAGGAAAATTTGCAAAAATAGCCATTTTATCCAAGAATCTCAGATCTTTCCTATCATGTAATACATGATGTTTACTGTTCCTGGCTTTCAGAGGAAATGAAAAAGCAAATGGGTGCTGGCCAGAAAGAGATAAAGACAGCAATGGCGAGTGTCTCTTCATTCAACAATTTGCAATGTGGATAACCTACAATCCTTAGCAACCTCATGAGTTCACTGCAAAGATTCCACAATTCTTAAATCTTCATTTGCCATATTAATCACTGGACTATAGAATCTGCTGTAACCATTCATTTTTTACTGATTATGTCAGTAAAAGTGGCATTCCATTAGTCCATTCATTTTAATGAGTGTTGTTATGATTAGTACACACACACACACACACACACAGAGCAGGAAGCCACATAAGGTTTACAATTAATCTTTTAGATCTCTTTAAACAATTCACTGTTTTAAAAGCACAATCAGAATATGAACCTCTGACTTATGGGGCTGAGTGTTTCCTTAAATGAGTACAGCAATTGTGTCCTTGTTAGAAGCTCCTTAAAAGGTTTCAAGAAAATACAATCTAAGATAAATAATGCTGATTAGACACCCTCCCATGGAAGAAATAATAGAAAGGGATCAAGTGATAAATGAAATGAATGTTGCTCTATCAAAGCAAATGGTGATAAATAGAAGACCTGTGCTGGTGCTTACACCTGCACTTCTGTAAGCTGGTCAGACTATTTATAATTGTGTTTTAGTGTTTTGCAAACCAGTCATTTATACTAACAGTAACATTAAAGTGATAAATTAGAAAGAAGCAGCTTGTCTAATCAGCAGATAAGCAGTGATGCAGCTCAAATCAAAAGCAGAGTCATTCTGTTTCCTTCCCATGTTAATATTAATTATGGAAAGATCATTTAGTTTGATGGGAAAATTGCCAAATATGCAACCATTCATATAATTAAATTATTCTTATATTTCATTTCCTTTCTTTTTAAAGTAAGTTTAGTTTTCATTTTAGTCCTTCCTCAAATGATCTATCTTTTATTTTAATCACTTAAAGAAAGAACTGTAGTAAGTCAGTGCTATAGAAAAGATCATTTCTTATTCCTTAACTATTAGCGATTTCAAAAATTTAGTGTTAACTACAGACCATCCCGCTGTGACTTGCGATTTTGCAAGGAAAGCATAGCTAGCAACTCTGTACTATCAGTTGGATTTGGATATACTATTAAATATATTATTAGTTAAGGTTATACATATCTCATCAGTAATGAAAAAGATTTTTAAGAAAATATATATGCATTTTAGTGTTAAAAATATATACCTAAAAATGAATATTCACAAATAAAACTACCCACCATTAATACTAACTTGATTTTATGTTATTTTTACAAAATAACTTCATTAATAACTAAATATTCAAGTTTATTCAGGCAGCAAACTTGCATTTTTTTTAACTTTTTGGCATCCTGAAGGGATATTTTCATGGTTCAGAAAATAACTTTACTTTTCCTCAAGATTAAAAAATTTACTTTCTACTTGGGAAATCCTCATGCACTCTTATTTCCAGCCAGATTTTAATAATAGCTATGATTAAGATTTTGTTTTATTTTTCTCTGGTCATCTATTTTCTGGAAGCATAATACCAAGAGATACCAGATGCCACTGGGTCTACTGTGCATATGTGTTTAATCTCCCTTTAATAAGGTGTTTTACAATGTTTTGCTTTAATTCTAAATTTTATATTTATGTACTTATTTCTTACTTGGTCAAACATAACAGAAAGGCTGCACAATTACATAAACAACCAAGTAACATAAACACAAGAGAGAAAGAATAGGGAGAAAAATAAAACTCAGAAAAGTAGGAAAAAATAAGGAAGTAGAGAAATTAAACAAAACCATGATTGAGACTCTGTTATAAAAGTATGCCCTGAAGAGAACAAATTATAGCCAAGGAGCTAAATCCAGCCTACTTTATTTATTTATTTATTTATTTATTTATTTATTTATTTATTTAAAGTAAGAAAACTCAGGGTGCCTGGGTGGCTCAGTCTTTAAGCATCTGCTTCGGCTCAGGTCATGATCCCAGGGTCCTGGGATAAAGCCCCACATCAGGCTTCCTGTTCAGTGGGAAGACTGCTTCTCCCTCTCCCACTCCCCCTGTTTGTGTTCCCTCTCTCACTGTGTCTCTCTCTGTCAAATAAAGAAATAAAACCTAAAAAAAAAAAAATGAGTAAGAACACTAACATGAAATCTAACCACAAATTTTTTTCCATACACAATGCAGTATTATTAACTATAGGCATAAGCTGACTTCTAGAACTTACTCATTTTGCATAACTAAAACAATGTCCATTGAGCATCAACTATGTATTTTCCCCTTCCTCAACCCCTAGGGTCATTATTCTACTCTGTCTCTAGGAATTCAATTATTTTATATACCACATATAAGTAGAATTAGACAGTATTTGTCTTCTATGATTGTCTTGTTTTCCATAGCATAATGTCCTCCAAGTTCATCCATGTTGTTGTATATGGCAGAATTTCCTTACTTTTTAAGTTTGAATTACATTCCACTATATATACATACTATATTTTCTTTATCTGTTCATCTACTTATGGACATTCAGGTTGTTTCTGTATCTTAGCTGTGGTGAATAATGTTTCAATGAACATGAGTGTATGAATTCCAAAGAATTATTTCCATTCTTTTGGATATATACCCAGAAATTGGGTTTTCTAAAACGTATGGTAGTTCTATTTTTTAATTTTTTGAGGAGCCGCCATATTGTTTAGCAACTGTACCACTTTGCAGTCTCAACAACACTGCAAGAGTTCCTATTTCTGTACATCTTTCTCAACACTTATTACCTTTTTAAAAATAACAGCCATTTTAACAGGTGTGAGGTAGTACTTCATAGTTTTGAATTGTATTTCTTTGATTATTGTGATATATGCACCTTTAATATACCTGTTGTCCAAGTACATATATATGTCTTTGGAGGTTGTCTATTCAAGTGTTTTACCCAGTAATAGATTAATATGAAAAATTATAGGTCAGTAAAATGGGTAACCAAGGAAAAGTGAGTAAGTTCTTAGAAAAGCACAACCTACCAAGAATGAATCATGAAGAAATAAAAAAAATCTGAACAAATCAATTACTAGTAAAGAGATTAAATCAATGATCAAAAACCTCCCCAAAAATAAATGTTCAGGATCAGATGGCATTACTGGTAAGTTCTACTGAATATTTAAAGAAATAATATCAATCATTCTCACACTCTTCCAAAAAAGAAAGAGTACATTTCTAAACTCATTTTATGAGGTCTGCATTACCCCAATACCAAACCCCCAAAAAAACACTAAGAAAACTATAGACCAGAATTCTTGATAAACCTAAGTGCAAAAGTCCTGAACAAAATATTAGTGAACTGAATTCAACATCATATTAAAAGATCATACACCATAACCAAATAGAGTTTATTCCCTGACACAAGGATGTTTTAACATATGAAATCAATTAATATACTATTTTAACAGGATAAAGGATAAGATTTATGTAATCACCTCATTTGACAAAAACACATTTTCATGATCAAATCTCTCAACAAACTATATATGGAAGAAATGTAGTTCAACTTAATAAAGGTCATATAAAAAGACACAGCTAACTTTATAGTCAACTGTGAAAAAATAAAAGGTGTTCCTTTAACATCAGAAATAAAGCAAGGATTTTCACTCTTTCCACTCACTCCCTTTGAACATAGTACTAGGAGAGCTAGCCAGGGCAATTAGGTAAGAAAAAGAAATAAAAAGCATCCAAATAAGAGACACAGAAATAATACTATCTCTGTTTGCAGATGAATGTCTTATACGTAGAGAAATTTTGGGGATGCCTGGGTGGCTCAGTTAGTTAAGCATCTGCCTTTGGCTCAGGTCATGATCAAGGGGCCCTGGGATCAATAAAGGGCTCCTTGCTTAGCAGAGAGCCTGCTTCTCTCTCCCTCTGCTTGTGCTACTCTCTCTGTCCCTCTGTCTCTCTCTCGGACAAATAAATATATAAAATCTTAAAAACAAAAAAAGAAAACTCTAAAGATGACAAAAAACTTATTAGGATTAATGTGCAAATTCAGTAAAGTTGCAGGTCACAAAAAACAACATATAAAAACCAGTTGTGTTTCTTTACACTAACAAGAAACTATGTGAAAAAGAAATCTAGAAAATAATCCCATTTACAAGAGCATAGAAAGAATAATGTATTTAGGAATTAACCAGTGAGGTGAAAATGTATACACTGAAAACTACAAAACAATACTGAGATAAATTGAATAAGACAAAAGTAAGTGGAAAGGTATCCCATGTTCATCAAGTGGAAGAATTAATATTGTTTAAATGCCCACACTAACCAAAGCAATATACAGATTTAACACAACATATAGATTTAACTCTATGAAAATTTTAATGAAATTTTTCACAAAAATAGAAAAAAAATTCTCAAAGTTTATATTTAACCACAAAGGACCCAAATAGCCAAAATAATCTTGAGAAAGAGGAACAAAGCTGAGGTAACACTTTTCCCATTTTTTAAAATATCACATAGCTAAAGAAATTAAAACAGTATAGTACTGACATAAAAAGAGACAGGAAGACCAATGAAACAGAACAGAGAGCCCAGAAAAAAGCACACAAATGTACAGTCAACTGAGTTTTGACAAAGATGCCAATAAATGGTGTTTGGGAAACCGGATATCTGCATGCAAAACAATGAAACTGAACACTTATCTTAAACCACGGCCCCCCAAAATCAACTAAAAGTGGTCTAAAGACCCAAATGTGAGACCCAAAACTATAAAAAACCAAATAAGAATTAATTAATCAATTAATTAATAAGAAGAGAGCTTCATGACACTGGTCTTGGCAAAGATTTCTTGACTATGACAGCAAAGGCACAAAAAACAAAAGAATAAAATAGACAAATGTCAAACTAAAAGCATCCATACAGCAAAGGGGACAATCCAAAAGCGAAAACCCACAAAACCAACTATTTGCAGGCATATATTTGATAAAAGGCTAAAATCCAACAACTCAATAGCATAAAATATGTTTTAACTTTTGACTGACTTCTCTCTCTCTCTCTTATAAATGAATTGAGTAGCTTCTTTAGAATTTTACTATAAGCTACAATATTCATATGAAACAAAAATTCATACGAATTACACAAGATTAATGAAAATTTCTACTGCACCAGAAGCTCAGAGTCTGTATACATGATCAGGAGTGCTAAGGATAAGAGAGAATATATCTGTCTACTTTTGTTTGTACAAGTTAAGTGCTAACATTTTAAGTCTATTTCTGGACACATAAAGAGATGTGAAAAAAATTAGAATAGAGATAAAAGTAACAAAAGAAACCAATGATTTGGATTTCTTCTTTCCTTCTACAGCCCACTAATTTCTATTTATCTTCTGATTATCAGCTTAGAAGCCACTTTTCCCACATACCTTCCCAGTCTTCTCAAGAATGAATTGGATACTCTTCCATTTTACCCCAACACTGCCCGATCAAAGCCCTTGTATCTCTTCAAACATTCTTTGTAATGGCCTATTTGCTTGTCTCTTTCCTCAGTGGAATATCACTGCTATGGTCTGTGTCACCCCAAAATGTATATGTTGAAATGCTAACCCTCAAGGTAATGGTATTAGGCAGTGGGGCTTTCAGGAGGTGGTTGGATACCAGGACAGAGCCCTCGCAATGGGAGTACTGCTCTTATAAAAGATGCACCAAAGTTCTTGCCCCTTCCACCACGTGAGGACACAGCAAGAAGGTGCTGTCTCTGAAACAGGAGATGGGCCCTCACCAGGCACTACATCAAATCTGCTGGTGCCATATTCTTGCACTTCCCAACCTCCAGAACCCTAAGTATATTTCTGTTATTCATAAGCCACCCAGTCTGTAGTATTTTGTCACAGAAGTCTGAATGAACTACAGCAATCATCTTGAAGGCCAGGACAGAATTATGTTTACTCCTGAATCTCCAAGAAGTGGTTCAGTGTTCGCTTTAGAGCTTATACATGGTAATGCTTTGTGACTAATTAAAATGGCAATAATTTTGTCAAGATTATAATCAAACTGTAGTATGAAGAATGGAGGTTGCTACTGAATATCAGTACTGAAAGCTACTGATTTGGAAGACTGTACATGATACACTCTTAGGAGACTAAGAGAATTGATTTCTCTCATTCATTTTTGCTTTTATAAGAGTGAAGAATAAAGGTCTTCTTTCCTCTATATGGCGCTTTGCAATGCCTGAATACTGAAGTATTACTATGATTGTTATTGATGTTATTTTTAGATTGGGAAGATTTCTGATGAGCATTTTCCTTTAAAAATTTCTTCCCTGGGGCACCTGGGTGGCTCAGTGGGTTAAGCCTCTGCCTTCAGCTCAGGTCATGATCCCAGGGTCCTGGGATCAAGCCCTGTGTCTGGCTCTCTGCTCAGCGGGGAGCCTGCTTCCTCCTCTCTCTCTGCCTACTTGTGATCTCTGTCTGTCAAATAAATAAATAAAATCTTAAAAAAAAAATTTCTTCCCAGAAATTTCTCTTCTATCAAGAGATAAGAGAATCACACATACTTTTGCATTTTTTAAATTTGCATCTGTGAACTGCTTCCAGTAACAGGAAATAGGGAACTTGAGCCAAGGTGATGATTTTTACCTGCCCTCTTAACTCAAATCAATAACTTGTACAGAGTCCAGATCATGGGGGAAAGATGTCTGGTAATGACTGCATTGAGAAAGGGTTTACTTTTTTTGTACCTCCTTTTGCAAATAAGCAGACAAAGAAAGAGAATAGATTGAAGCACTGTAAATATAAATGGGCATCTCATTTGTTTTCTAATTTTTTTCTCTGGGGAAATTTTTAAAAAGCCTCTATTTTAGACTCATTCTTCTTGTGACATAAACAATCTATGGATGATGGATGATAGCTGCAGGTTTTCCTTGCGAATAACCCTCCTATCAAAAGTCTCCATAATTACTTGAAATGGCACCTGAAAAGTTCTTGACGATTTGTGATTTTCACAAATTTGTATTTTTTCTATTTTACTTGTTGAGCAAATATTTACTGAATGTTTCCTATGGTAAAACACAGTCCCAGTCATCAAAGGAGCTTACTATTATATTTGTTACTGTAAATTTGTTACTCCATGCGCTACTTGGTTTTTACTAAGACTTTTAAACATAAAAACTGTGTGATCAGTAGGTATCTTTTTACTCCAAGTGTTACTTGTTTTTTACTAAGACTTTTAAGCACAAAAACTGTGTGATCAGAGGTTTCAAGGTGGGTTATATATATAAAGAAAAAGTTCTAGGGGCGCCTGGGTGGCTCAGCGGGTTAAAGCCTCTACCTTCGGCTCTGGTCATGGTCCCAGAGTCCTGGGATCTAGCCCCGTATGGGGCTCTCTGCTCAGCAGGGAGCCTGCTTCCTCCTCTCTCTCTCTGCCTGCCTCTCTGCCTACTTGTGATCTCTATCTGTCAAATAAATAAATAAAATCTTTAAAAAAAAAAAGAAAGAAAGAAAGAAAAAGTTCTAAATTGGAAAGCCTCAAACTCCGAGTTTTAAATAGGCATGAATAAGGTTCTTTTTAGGTCCCTGAGTCAGAAGAAAAGGCTAAGTCAAGGATTCTTTTTAGATCCTACTAAAAAAATAAGTAAATCTAGAACATAAGTCTTATTTGGAGCTTAACAATATTCTAAAGCCTGAAACCAATTCTTTTTTTAAAATCAGATTAATAAATGTATTTCTTTATTTCACATTCAGATTTATTTTTCATGTTTTCTTCTTAACAATGGCTGTAAGCAATGAATATCAAACTGATTGAGATTGAGGCCCCTGGGTGGCTCAGTGCGTTAAGCCTCTGCCCCCAGCTCAGGTCATGATCTCAAGGTCCTAGGATGGAGTCCTGCATTGGGTTCTCTGCTCAGCAGGGAGTCTGCTTCCCCCTCTTCTCACTGCCTGCCTCCCTGCCTACTTGTGATCTTTCTCTGTCAAATAAATAAATAAAATCTTAAAAAAAATTGATTGAGATCATTCTTTTCCTTATTTAGCTTTAGTTTTTTGGCAGTTGAGCTGGTACCCTCACTACACACAGAAAAATGATGGGAGCTGAAATGCAGGGCCACCACTATGACAATGGGACCTTTTCCAAGGGCAACAAGAAGGCTTTGCTTAACATTCAGCTTTTGGAAGCATGCTCATTATTATAGCTAGATTAAAAATATATAGAACCCCAAAATATAATTAGGCAAAGCCTAGAGCAAAACATTTGTAAATATGATAGGTGAAAATAATATTTGATTCAGTTGATCTCTTCTTCTTCTAAGTATTAATTGAAAAAAAAAGGCTGATTTCACATAGTGAACTATTTAACTTTCTACAGCATACTCACAACTTCAATAACATCAAGCAATTGGGATACCGAGCAGCATCTGAATAATGCAGCCTTTTCTTACACAAAGTTTCCTTGATAAGGGGCAAAAATTACATTTCAGATTCTGCTCTATCTCTTGCATCTTTGCTATAAATTGTCCCCAGATTAATGTCATTAATCATATTTTGTAGACGAAGTAATGAGATACACAGTAAGGAAAGTTTTTTTTTTAAGATCTTTAAAGTTTGAGAGTTATGAAAGATTTTGCTTTACCAGCTTCTAATTCATACTGATTATTTAAAAAATCCATTCTCTAACTTACCAATAATTTGTGTAAAAACAAAAGTAAAAATTGGAAAATGGTGTCACCCTCACTTGGCTTTTCTTTATTAATAATAATGGATTGTGACAGATGGTAGCTACATTTACAGCAAGCAAAGCACAACATACAGGGTTTTTGAATCTCTATGTTGTACATATAAAAATAATGTAACAAAGAGTTTCAACTATACTCAAAATATTGCTATTGAATGTAACGCTTTTATTAGAAAGGTATTTTGATTTTAATGAGCAAGTTATGTAAAGTTTTTCTAAAGACAGAGTCAAACAGTTTGGGTGCAGGAATATAATAGCTCCATATTACTATCTCATGTTTTTTTCTGCAAAGAGGACACCCTCTACTCAGGAGACTTTATCTAAAGTCTTAATCTATTCCTTAAATGCTGAAGGCGTAAGAAAAATGCTTTCCTACCTACAAGCTGTCTACTTTACCTTCATCCTTAAGGACTGACTATTGGGCAGAAAGATAAATTTTAGACTGAACTTTCCAGAAACCAGCAATTATAAGTGATGTGCATGGGATTATTCACATGCAAAAGACATTCTTTCTGCCACACTACCTAGAAATGTTAGCTGTAGAAAAATACATGAACAGGTTTGCAAGATGGAATTTTTTTTTTAAAGTTCAAAGAAATATAGAGGAATCAACCCAGAGAGGTAAGCCTGTGAACTGATGCTGAGTAATGAGTTTCTTGCTTACTTGGAGGCTGAATTTATATTGCCCACATGTTTGGGAATTAAACACTGATAATAAAACACTAAAAACTGATCCCAAGTGGAAAAAGAAGAGGACATCAAACCTAAAGCCAGCAGAAGGAAGAAAATAATAAATATTGGAGAAAAATTAAGAAAATAGAGAACAGAAAAATAGAAAAAATGAACCAAAAGTTATTTGAAAGCTCAGCAAAAGTGATGAAATTTTAGGTCAGGAAAAAAACCAAGAAGACTCAAATCTATTCCCTAATATGAAAGTATGAAAGGGGACATTACTGCTGACTTTACAGAAAAAAAAAAAAGTATTACAAGAGAAGAGTATGAACAACTGAATGCTAACAGATTAGATAACTTGGGTTAAAAGGACTTTTTTTTAAATGAACAAATTCTTTAAAAAAATAAACTACTGTAACTGGTGAGGAAGAAAGAGAAAATCTGAATTGCTGTAAAAGAGATAAAAAGGTTGAATTAGTAATGTCAAAAACTTCTCACAAAGAAAAATTCAGAGCCAAATGCCTTTGCTGGTGAATTATACCAAACATTTAAAGATGAATTAATACCAATTAGGCACAAATTTTTTGAATAGTAGAAAAGAGGAAACATTCCTTAACTCATTCTATGAAGTCTTGATAACAACACCAAAGGCTTAATAACAAAACAAATTTAGAAACCAATCTCTCTTATGCATATAAAGACAAAAATTCTTAGCAAAATACAAGTAAACAGAATTCAGTAACATATAGGCCAGGTTTTATTCAGCATTATAAATTGAAATTTATCCCAGGATTAAAGGGTGTCTTACCATCATAAAATTGATTAATGTAATAACTCATTAATACAATGAAGAACAAAACCACATGATTACTACAGACCAAACAAAAGTATCTGAGAAAAATCCAACATCCTTTACTATAAAACAAAGTAGGAGTACACAAAATTTCCTCAACTTGATAAAAAGAATCTATAAAATCTATCATCTATATCTACCATCAAAGGGTTGAAAGACTAAAATTCTTTCCTTTAAGACCAGGTTCAATACAACACAGTCTACTCTTACAATTTCTGTTCAGCTTTCCACTGAAGGTTCTATTTAGGGCAATTAGACAATGTAGTAAAAATAAAAGCTATCCAGATTTGGAAAGAGGTAAAATGATCTCTATTTGCAGATGAAATAATCTTGTGTATGGAAAAACCTAAGGAATACATTATGAATAAAAATAATAAATTAGCACATCAAAGTTGCAAGATCCATATCAATTCAGAATAAGCAAAAATCAAAAGCACTTCGATACTAGCAATAAACAATCCAAAAACAAAATTAAAGCAGGCTTTTGTGATAGGTGCTAGGGTGAAGACCATTCCCCTTCATTCATTACCTATGAGAAAGATCCTATCCTGTACATGCACCAACTTTAGATCATTATAAAGCAGACCTCAGTATCATGTGGAGTCCAGTGAGTCCCCTCCAATAAATAGAGAGGGAGCCAGGAAATGTTGTAGATGACTCCATAAGTAAACACATAGAATATTCAAACAGACTGATATGATCATTCACCAGGTGGAAGCCAAACCCTCTGTGTATTTCATCAAATTTGATGATGATTTCCATATCTATGTCTATGATTTGATGAAAAAGTTCTGTTAGGGTAAACTTTGCCACATTTTTTAAAGCAAATGTATACTTTGTAGACATGGAAAATAATGTTGCTTTTCTGTGTATTGAAAGCTTACTTTGATATTTTTGCCAGCATAACTGTTAGTTTGTTCTAAAAAATGCAAATTTACGTGGACATAAAAAAATGAAAAACAAAAACAAAATTAAGAAAACAATTACATTTACAGTAACATAAAGAGAAGGAATACCTAGAAACAAATATAACAAAGTAAATGCAAAACATACACTCTGAAAATTACAAAACATTACTGATAGAAATTAAAGGTCTAAATAAATGGTAAGACAATACATGTTCATAAGTAAGACTTAAAATGGGTAAAATAGCAACACTCTTCAAACCGATCTATACATTTATTCAACACAATCCTTATCAAAACACCAGCTGGCTTCTTTGCAGTTGTCAAACTGATCCTAAAATTCACATGGAAATTCAAGGGACCAAGAATAGCCAAAATTATCTTTGAAAAGAACAAAGTTGGGGGACTCACATTTCCCAATTTCAAAGCTTACTATGGAGCTATAGCAGCTAAGACAGTGTAGTACTCACATAGGGATAGACATATAAATTTATGGAACAGAATTGAGAATACAGAAATAATCCATTACATTTAGTCAATTTTCCACAAGAAACCAAAAAATAGTATTTTCAACAAGTGGTGCTCAGAAAACTATCTATCTACATTAATAAAAAAAAAAAAAGCTGAACCTCTTCCTCACACTGCACCTAAATTGACTTAGAAAGATAAGATATTTAAATGAAAAAGATTAAAACTATAAAGATCTTTAAAGAAAAATATAGGAGAAAATCTTTTTTTCTTTGGGATAGGCAAAAACTTCTTAGGAAAACAAAAGTACAAGTGACAATAGAAACAATAGATAAATTGGACACCATCATTAAAATGTTTTGTGTTCCAAAGGAAATCATCAAGTAAATGGAGATATAATTCATAGAATGAAGAAAATATTAGCAAATTCTGTATCTCTTAAGCTATGATAAATTATCTACATCTAGAATTTAAAAAGAAATATATTTCAAAAATAAAAAACAACCCAATTTAAAAATAAGCAAAGTATTTGAATAGATATCTCCAAAGAAAATAAATGATCAATAAGCACATAAAAAGATGCTCAACATCATTAGCCATTAGAGAAATGTGAACCAAATCCACAATGAAGAGATGCCTGGGTAGCTCAGTTGGTTAGGTGTCTGCCTTTGACTCAGGTCATGATCCCAGGGTCCCAGGATCCGGGGATCAAGCCCTGTATCAGGCTTTCTGCTCAGTGGAGAGTCGTCTTCTTTCTCTCCTTCTGTTCTTTCCCCCCACTTGTTCTCTCTCTCATGCTCTCTTGCTCTATCTCAAATAAATAAGTAAATAAATAAATAAAATGTTTTTAAAAAGTCCACTCACAATGAGACATTACTTCACATCCACGAAGATGGCTCAAACAAAAAGGACAAATAGTAACAAGTGTTACTTGATTGACAAGGACATGACTATCCTTTTGGTCCAGCCACTTTGGAGAACAGTGTGGAGATTCCTCAAGAAATTAAAAATAGAGCTTCCCTATGACCCTGCAATTGTGCTACTGGGTATCTTTTTCAATATACTGTCGTGGGAAGGTAAAATGGTACAGCCATTTTGGAAAGTAGTCAGGCAGTTTTTCAAAGAGTTGACATATAGGAAACATACCATTCAGCAATTGCCCTCATAGCTACATACTCTAGAGAAATGAAGACATATATCCCCACAAAAACTTGTACATGAATGTTCATAGCAGCATTATTTACATTAGCTTCAAAGTAGTAAACAACCCAAATGTCCATTAACCTATGAGTGGGTAAACAAAATGCAGCATGTCTATACAATGGAATATCACTCAACCATAAAAATGAATGAATTTCTCTACTAGATACTTACCCGAAGGATACAAAAATACTGATTTGCAGGAATACATGCACCTCGATGTTTTTAGCAGAATTATCAACAATAGCCAGATTGTGGAAAAAGCCCAAATGTCCACTGACTGAAAAACGAACAAAGATGTAGTATACATATATAGGAAATGTCTATGAATATTGCACATAAACTATGCCAAAATCAAATGTTGATGGAGCTGTATCAGACCAGAATAGTTGTATAAATCTTCCTAGAACTTTAATAAATACCACATCATGTTTGAACCCAGATAATCTACCTTTAGAAACCTCATCTTAATCACAGGTCATATTGAATATAAGAAGTTACCTTATTTTGACAAAGGATCCCTGCCAACAACTTATACAAACATCATAATGGTTCTGTATTAGCTATAACCCCCTTAAAGTAATTTACACAAGATGTCCACTTTCACACTTTCTATTCAAACAATAGAAAAGTAGGATAAGAAAACTAAAGGGAATGTACATCTTAGAGGGGAAGTTGCAAAACAGATACCACGTTGAAATTATGTTACTGTCTACATATAATATTTATATAGAGAACTTGAAAAAAACATTAAAACTGAAGAAAGCCATCAGTGAGGTTGTGTACAAAGTTCAGCGTAGAAAAATCAGTAGCATTTCTATACTATAAAGTTCAAAAATATGAAAACACCATTTATAATGGATGCAAGAATGCTAATATAGCTAAGAAGTAAGGCTGCAAAAAGGTTGAAACTTAATGTAAAAAATAACATTTTAATTAAGAATTGTTCTTATTTGAACATTTTGACAATGTTACATTAGTTTCAGGTGTACAACATGTGATTCAACAAGTTTACACATTATGCTTTGCTCACCACAAGTGTAGCTACCATCTGTCAGCATACAACACCATTACCATATCATTGACTATATTCCGTATGCTGTGCCTTTTACTACCATGATTTATTCATTCCATAACTGGAAGCCTGTATCTCCTGCCTCCCTTCAACCATTTTGCCCATCCTCCTCGCCCTTCCCCTTTGGCAACCACCAGTTTCTCTATACTTACAAGTGTGACTCTGCTTTTTGTTTGTTTACTCATATTTTATTCCACATATGACTGAAATCATATGGCATTCATCTTTCTCATCTGACATACATCATTTAGCATAATATGTTTTCTGTCCATCTGTGTTGTCATCTCATCTTTTTTGATGGCTGTGTAATATTTTGTGGTATATCTATACTACATCTTCCTTATCCCTTCATTTTTTGAGGGACACTTCCATATCTTGGCTAGTGTAAATAATCCTGCAACAAACATAAATCCTGCAAGTATCTTTTCAAATTATCATTTTAGTGTCCACAGTGTTGGCTCAAATTACATTCCCACCAACAGTGCACAAGAATTCCTTTTTCGACACGTCTTCACCAACACTTATTCTTTCTTGTCTTTTTTATTTTAGCCATTCTGACAGATGTGAGGCTACATCTTATTATGGTTTGGATTTGGATTTGCCATATGATCTAGTGATATTGAGGATCTTTTCATGTACCTGTTTGCCACCTGTATGTCTTCTTTGGAAAAATTATGATTCAGGTTCTGTGCCCCTTTTTTTTCATATTTATTTATTTT
Source organism: Mustela erminea (assembly GCF_009829155.1). Classification (NCBI taxonomy): domain Eukaryota; kingdom Metazoa; phylum Chordata; class Mammalia; order Carnivora; family Mustelidae; genus Mustela; species Mustela erminea. Next base: position 120,297,276 of record NC_045619.1, read on the forward strand.
TATTTTTTAATTTTTAAAATTAAAAAAAATTATTTCTTTTCAGTATAACAGTATTCATTGTTTTTGCACCACACCCAGTGCTCCATGCAATACGTGCCCTCCCCAATACTCACCACCTGGTTCCCCCAACCTCCCACCCCCCCTGCCCCTTCAAGACCCTCGGGTTGTTTTTCAGAGGCCATAGTCTCTCATGGTCTGTCTCCCCCTCCAATTTCCCCCAACTCCCTTCTCCTCTCCATCTCCCCATGTCTTCCATGTTATTTCTTAAGCTGCACAAATAAGTGAAACCATATGATAATTGACTCTCTCTGCTTGACTTATTTCACTCAGCATAAACTCTTCCAGTCCCGTCCATGTTGATACAAAAGTTGGGTATTTATCCTTTCTGATGGAGGCATAATACTCCATAGTGTATATGGACCACATCTTCCTTATCCATTCGTCTGTTGAAGGGCATCTTGGCTCTTTCCATAGTTTGGCAACCATGGCCATTGCTGCTATGAACATTGGGGGTATAGATGACCCTTCTTTTCTTTTTTTAATTAAATTGATTTATTTATTTTCAGAAAAACAGTATTCATTATTTTTTCACCACACCCAGTCCTCCATGCAATCCGTGCCCTCTATAATACCCACTACCTGGTACCCCAACCTCCCACCCCCCGCCACTTCAAAACCCTCAGATTGTTTTTCAGAGTCCATAGTCTGTCATGATTCACCTCCCCTTCCAATTTACCCCAACTCCCTTCTCCTCTCTAACACCCCTTGTCCTCCATGATATTTGTTATGCTCCACAAATAAGTGAAACCATATGATAATTGACTCTCTCTGCTTGACTTATTTCACTCAGCATAATCTCTTCCAGTCCCATCCATTTTGCTACAAAAGTTGGGTATTCATCCTTTCTGATGGAGGCATAATACTCCATAGTGTATATGGACCATATCTTCCTTATCCATTCGTCTGTTGAAGGACATCTTGGTTCTTTCCATAGTTTGGGGACCGTGGCCATTGCTGCTATAAACATTGGGGTACAGATGGCCCTTCTTTTCACTACATCTGTATCTTTTGCGTAAATACCCAGGAGTGCAATTGCAGGGTCATAGGGAAGCTCTATTTTTAATTTCTTAAGGAATCGCCACACTGTTTTCCAAAGTGGCTGCACCAACTTGCATTTCCACAAATAGTGTGAGAGGGTTAATTGGATTGTTTTTTGGTGTTGAACTGTATAATTTCCTTATACATTTTGCATGTTGACCCCTTAACAGATATATCAGTTCCAAGTATCTTCTTCCATTCAGTAGTGGTAAAACCATAAAAATTCCAGAAGAGAACACAAGCAGTAATTTCTCTGACATTGGTTATACCAACACGTTTATAGACATGTCTCTCAAGGCAAAGGAAACAAAAGCTATTGGGACTACATCAAAATAAGAAGGTTTTGCAGAGGAAAAAAAAATCAACAAAAGTAAAAGGCAACCTAATTAAGAAATATTTTTAAATCACCATAAATTTAGATATTTGTAATACTTGTGGATTTAACAATTTAATACTGTAAAAGTAGCAATCATGTATGGTGAAGCAAAATATCAACAGGATTTTTACAAGAAATGGGGCAAATTAAGTATAAAATTTATACAAAAGAAAATGGAACCAAGAGAATTAAAAAAATTAAAACTGGCATCACTCCTATAGAAAGCAAAAAACTGTATTTTATACATTTACACATATTTCCTTTATCCATTCATATGGTAATGGACATTTGTTGTTTCTATATTTTGCCTTTTGTGAAAAATGCTATAATTAATGTGGGAGGATGGATATGTCTTTGCGATCTTAATTTCAATTCCTTTTTTAAAAACATTTTTAAATTAAATTCAGTTCAATTAATATATAGTTAGTATATTTAGTTTCTGTGTAAAATTAATAATTCATAAGTTGCATATAACATCCAATGCTCATTATATTAAGTGCCCTCCTTTAATACCCAATACCCAATTACCCCATCTCCCACCCACCTCTCCTTCAGCAACCCTCAGTTTATTTCCTATAATTAAGACTCTCTCATACTTTGCCTCCTTTTCTGTTTTTTATCTTATTTTATTTTTCCTTCCCTTCCCCTACACTCATCTGTTTTGTTTCTTAAATTCCACATGTGAGTGAAATCATGTTACTTGTCTTTCTCAGACTGACTTATTTCATTTAGCGTAGTAATCTCTAGTTCTACTCATGTCTTTGCAAATGACAAGATTCCATTCTTTTTGATGGCCGAGTAATATTCCACTGCGTGCGCACGCGCGTGTGTGTGTGTGTGTACACACCACATCTTCTTTATACATTCATCTGTTGATAGCTGTGTCCTTTCCATAGTTTGGCTAATGTGGACGTTGCTGCTGTAAACACTGGGGAGAACATGACCCTTCAAATCACCGTTTTTGTATTCTTTGGGTAAATACCTAGTAGTGCAACTGTGGAGTCATAGGGTAGCTCTATTTTAACTTCATTTAAACTTTTATCTGTTTTTCCAGAGTGGCTGCACCACTTTGCATTCCTACCGATGGGGCAAAATTGTGCCCACCCCCTTTTCTGCATCCTCATCAACATTAATTTTAGCCATTCTAACAGGTGTGAGGTGGTATCTTTTGTGGTCTTGATTTGTATTTCCCTGACGCCAAGCGATGTTGAGCATTTTTTTCCATGCGCCTGTTAGCTATTTGTATGTCTTTTTTGGAAAAATGTCTCTTCGTGTCTTCTGCCCATTTCTTGGCTGGATTTTTTTTGGGGGGGGTGTTGAGTTTGATATGTTCTTTATAGATTTTGGATACTAGCCCTTTATCCGATATGTCATCTGCAGATATCTTCTTCCATTCTGTAGGTTGCCTTTTAGTTTTACTGATTGTTTCCTTTCCTGTGCAAAGCTTTTTTTTTATCTTGATAAAATCCCGATAGTTGATTCTCCCTTTTGTTTCCCTTACATCTGGAGACATTTCCAGCAAGAAGTTAGAAAATGTACTTAGAAGTGGGATTGCTTAGATCATATGGTAATTCTATTTTTAATGTTTGTAGGAAGCTCTGTCCAATTCCCATTAGTAGTTGCACCATTTTACATTCCCACCAAGAGTGTACAAGGAACTCATCTCTCCACATTCTCACCAATACTTTTCTTTTTAAATCCATCCTAACAAATGTGTGGTGATATACCCTTTTGTTTTATGTGTTTTCATGATAAATTATGTTAATATACTTAATATACTTGTTGGCCACTTGTATATCTTTTCTGGAGAAGTATCTATTCAAATCATTATTAAATAGGGTTATTTGTTTTTTGCTATTGAGTTGATGAGTTCCTTATATATTTTTGATATTTACCCCTTATCAGATATTATATTTGAAAATATTTTCACATATTCTATTGCTTGCTTTTTATTCTGTTGGTCATTTCCTGAACTGGGGACAAGCTATTTAGTTTGATGTAATCTCTCTTGTTTATTTTTGCTCGAGTTGCTTGTGCTTTTGGTGTTATATCTAAGAAATCACTGTCAAGACCAATGTCAAGGAACTTTTCCTCAATATTTTATTTTAGATATTTTATAGTTTCAGGTCTTACATTTAAGCTTTTAGCCTATTTTCAGCTTGTTTTTTGTAGGATATAAGAAGTCAATTTCATTCTTTTGCATGTGGATATCCAGCATTCTCAGCACCATTTGTAGAAAAGGATCTCATTTTTCCATTGTGTGTTCATGGCATCCATATCAATTATTAGTTAACTGTATATGTATTTGAGGACTCTGTTTCATTGACCTATATGTGTGTCTTTTTGCCAGGATCATACTGTTTTAATTTCTGTAGCTTTGTAGTATATTTTGAAATCAGGAAATGTGATGCCGCCACATTTGTTTTTTTCTCTAGATTGCTTTGGCTATTTGTAAACCTTAGTGGTTCCATAAAAATTTTAGGATAATTTCATTTCTTGGTTAAATATATTCCTAAGTATTTTAACCTTATTGATACTATTATAAATAATATCATTTACAATTGTAAATAGAATTGCTTTTTAACCCCACTGAGCCAGCATGGAGGACATGGGGACTTAGAGTGGAGAAGGGAGTTGGGGGAAATTGGAAGGGGAGGTGAACCATGAGAGACTATGGACTCTGAAAAACAATCTGAGGGTTTTGAAGGGACGGGGGGGTGGGAGGTTGGGGTACCAGGTGGTGGGTATTATAGAGGGCACGGATTGCATGGAGCATGGGGTGTGGTGCAAAAATAATGAATACTGTTATGCTGGAAATAAAAAAAAAAAAAGTGAAAAAAAAAAGAATTGCTTTTTAAATTTCTTTTTTGTGTATTTCCTTATTAGAGTATAGAAATGCAACTGATTTATGTATATTGAGTTTGTAACCTACAACTTTACTGAATTGGTTAGTTCTAATTCTGAGGAATTGGGTACATTTAAGGTTTTCCACATATAAGATTATTTGTCTACAAATAGAGATAATTTTATTTCTTAAACTTGGATCCTTTTTATTTCTTTCATAATCTAATCCTATGGGGCGCCTGGGTGGCTCAGTGGGTTAAAGCCTCTGCCTTTGGCTCAGGTCATGATCCCGGGGACCTGGAATGGAGCCCTGCATCGGGCTCTCTGCTCAGCAGAAAGCCTGCTTCCTCCTCTCTCTGTCTGCCTCTCTGCTTACTTGTAATCTCTGTGTGTCAAATAAATAAATAAAATATTTAAAAAAAATCTAATCCTATGGCTAGGCTTTCCAATACTATGTGACTATACGTGGCAAGAGGAAGCATCATTTTCTTGTTCTTGATCTTAGAGGAAAAAAACTCACAGTTTTCGTCAATGAATATGATGTTCATTGTGGGCTTGTCCTATATGACCTTTATTATGTTGAGGTATGTTCCTTCTATACCCAGTTTTTTGAGAGTTTTATCACGAAAGGACAGTGAATTTTGTCAAATGCTTTTTCTACATCTGCTGAAATGATCACATGATTTTATCCTTTATTCTGCTAATGTGATATATCACATCAATTGACTTTCACATGTCAAACCATTCTTCTGTCCTTGGGATAAATTCCAATTGGTTATGGTGTATGATCTTCTTAATGAACTATTGAAATAAGTTTTCTAGTATTTTGTTGTGGATTTCTACATCTACATTCATCAGAAATATTGGTCTATGGTTTTCTTCAAATGTTTTTGTCTGGCTTTTGCTATTAGCATATGAGTGTGAAAATGTTGATACATTCATAAATTGAGTGTGAAATGTTTTCTCCTTTTGCAAATTTTTTGGAAAATCTTGAGAATTACTGGTATTAATTCTCTAAACTTTTGGTAGAATTCACCAATGAAGCTTGAGGATTCACCAGTTAGATCTGGTTCTGGAAATTTTTTGTTGGCAGGTTTCTGATTACTCATTAATTAGAAGTCTGATCAGATTTTCTACTTCTTCACAATTCGGTCTTGGTAGATTGTATGTATCTGGAATTATTAATTTCTTCTAGGTTTTTCAGTTTCTTGGTGCAAAGTTGTTCATCATAATCTGTTGTAAACTATTTTATTTCTGTAACATCAGTTTCACTGTCTCCTCCATTTGTGATTTGAGTCTTCTCCTTTTTTTCTTAGTTGGTCTGGCTAAAAATTTGTCAATTTTTATTATCTTCTCCAAAAACCAACTCTTAGATTCAGGCATTTTTGTCTACTGTTTTGTTTTTTTTTTAATACTCTATTTTATTTGTTTCTGCTGTAATCTTTATTATTTCCTTCCCTTCTGCCAACTTTGGGATCATTTTTCTTTTTCTAGTTCCTTGAGATGTAAAGTTAGATTGTTTACTTGAGATCTTTCTTCTTTTTTAAAATGTAGGGCTTTATCACTATTACTTCCCTTTTAGAACTGCTTTTGCTGCATCCTATAGTTTTGTTTCTTATGTTTTCATTTTCATTAATCTGAAGACATTTACTCATTTCCTTTCTGATTCTTCCTTGACCCATTGGTCACTCAGGAAACGCTATTTAACTTCCACATATTTGTGAATTTTAAAATTTTTCTTCATATTAGTATTTGGTTTCATTGTATTTTGGTCAGAAAGATATCCAATGTTGTTTCAATCTTCTTAAGTTTTGTTAAGACTTGTTTTGTGACCAACTACGTGGGCTATCTTTGAGAATCATCCCTGTGCACTGGAGAAGAGTATTATGTTGTTGTTACATGAAATAATTTGTATATGTTTCTTAGGTTCATTTGGTCTACAGAATTGCTTAAGTCCACTATTGCCTTACTGATTTCTGTCTGAACCATTTATCTATGGTTGGAACTGGGGAATTGAAAACTGCTATTATTGTATGGTTGTCTGTTTCTCTCTACAGTGCTATCAATGTCTCCCTTATATATTTATTTAGGTGTTTGAATGTTGGGTCTGTAATATATCATCTTGATGATATGATCCTTTTCTCATTGTATAATAGAATGAAGATACTTAGATCTATTAATACTGTTACACATATGAAAAAACTTTTTTCATTTTTAAGGCCGAGGAGTAAGTCACCTTACAAATGTATTTACTCACCTCTTGATGGTCTTTGGGTTATTTGCAATTTGAGGGCTATTTCAAATGAAGCTGTTATGAACATTCAGATATCCAACTTTTAATGAACATATGCTTCCATTCTTTTAAAAAATAAATATTTTATTTTAAAACAATAAAATAAAAAATAAAAAAAAGATTGGTTATACTATTTCATATTTGTACTGGCAGTGTATGAGAGTTGTTCAAGGGTTTTTGCTTGTTGAGTTGATGAACTCTACTAAAATTGCTTTAGTAACAGTTGCTGAGCTCCATAAAATGCTAAAATCGATTTAGTTGTATACTTTATATTGGTGAACTACATGGTATGTGAATTGTATGTCAATAAGACTATTACCAAAGAAAGAATCTGATTCTTTGGGAAGATCAATAAAATTGATCAAACTTTAGCTACACTGATCAGAAAAAAAGAAGATATCAATTAATCTTAGGAATGAGATCAATAACATTACCATAACTCCAAATAAATTAAAAGGATAATAGGGAACATAATAAACAACTTTATGCTAATAAATTCTACAACTTAGATGAAACACAAATTTTTTGAAAGACAGATGACCAAAGTTCACTCAAGAAGAAATGAATAACATAAATATCTTTATTATTTATAAATAATAAAAGTCATTTTTAGTTAAAAACTGTCCCATAAAACAAACTCAGGCTTAGTGGATTCACTGGTAAATTCTACTGAACATCTAGCAAAGAAATAGCAACAAATCTATAAATGTCTTACAGAAAATCAAAAGGAGACAGTAATTCTCAACTCATTTTATAAGACTAGCATTACTACCCTAATACAGAAACCATGCAGCCATTATGAAAAGCAGTATGGAGTTTTCTCAAAAAAATGAAAAATAGAAAAATAAAAAATCATAAAATTTAGCAATTCCATTTCTGGGTATTTACCTGTGAAAAACAAAAACACTAATTCAAAAAAACATATATACCCCTATGTTTACTGCATTATTTACAATAGCTAACACAGGGAATAAACCTAAGTGTCCATCAATAGATAAAAGAAAGATGTGGTGTGTGTGTGTGTGTGTGTGTGTGTGTGTGTATACAAGTGAATATTAGTCATGAAAAAATGAAATCTTGCCATTTGTGACAACATGGATGGCCCGAGAGGATATTATGCTAAGTAAAATAATTCAGACAAAGACAAATATACTATTGTACTTATATGTGGAATCTAAAAAACAAAAGAAACAGACAAAACAAAACAAAACAGAAAATGACTCACTGATACAGAGAACAATCTGGTGGCTTCCAGAGGGGAAGGTCCTAGGGGATGGGCAAGATAGAGGAAGGGGATTAAAAGGTACAGATTTCCATTTAGAAAATAAACAAGATGGAAAATACAATATACAGCTTACAGAATATAGTTAATTATATGTAACAATTTTGTATAGTGATACATGGAAGTTATATTTATTTTGGTGATCACTTTATAATGTATACAAATGTTGAATCACTGTGTTTTACACCTGAAACTAATGTAATATTGTTTGCCAAGTACACTTCAATTTAAAAAAAAGGAGGTATAAGGGGAAAATACAATAGCATTTTTCTTTCATTCCTTAACCTAAAGTTGTAATCAAATCAAATTTTCAATATCCCAGGATTATTTTCTGATGTATTTATGACTGTTTTCTATATTTTATTCTTTTTATAGAATGTTACCAATCATATTTCTTCTTTTTTTAGAATTTCTTTTACTTTACTGCCTAATACATAGATATTTTATAAATATGCAAAGAATACTTGAATGGAAGATTTTGGAGGGGGCCCTTTTTATATTAGTTTCGATATGGTATCTTAAGAATTTTCATGTAATTTCTAGGTAGCTTGGGAATTATAGTTGTTTTTGTTACTGATTTCTAGCTTATTTCAGTACAGTTAGAGAACAGATTCTGAATTGTTTCAATCATTGGAATGCATTAAAGTTTTTTTTTCCAGTATATAATTTTTTGGAGATATTTTACATGTATCTGTAAAGAAGGGAAGTCATAATTGCTGGGTGTACTACATATATGCCAATTAAGCCAAGGCTGGAGGTTGTGTTGATTAAAACTTCTAGGTTCCTTCTGATTTTTTCTGCTTTTTTTAATCAACCCTTGAGAAAAATGAGTTAAGTTTGCAACTGTAATTTGATTGTGGATTAGTCCACTTCTTTTAGTTCTGCTAACTTCTGTTTTTCATGGGATCAAACTTCTATAGGAATGTCCTCCTTTGTCTTTCATTCATCCATACTCCTAGACTTTGTTGTTCCAAGAAAATTAAATATTGTTTGAAACTTTCAGGAGCCTGTGATTTACTTTTAGAAATATCTACATCTGCTACTTTAATTATTCCTGTGCTCTCCCTTAATTTGCCCCAAATTGCACTAAATTTAGAAGACAGTATTTCCTTCTGTGTTGAAATTATGGCTATACCCTACTTTCATAGAAGACAATGTTTTATTTTTAGATTTTTTTTTGTTGTTGGCTTTAGAGAGCTTCAGTGAGTGCAACAGATTAGAAATACCTATATGATATCATTACTACAAGTAGTCTCAATAATAACGAGCTTTAGAGTTATACAGATATGAATGTGAAACATTGTTCTTTCACTTAGTACCTGTGTGTGTAAGTCACTTAATTATTTTGTACCCAAGTTTCTGCTGTACACCACTGTATAGGTTTTCTGTGAAGACTAAATATGACAATTTATATAAGATCCCAGCAACAGTGCCAGGAACACAATACTAGCAATTCAATAAATATGTAATTTTAAGGTTTATACATCTTTTTATTTTTAATGGCATCTGCCAAGGAAGCAACATGGCAGGTGACAGGTTAGACTGAGAGCATTATAAGAAGCTATGAGAAGGTTGTAGGGGTAATTCATAAACTTAAACCATGAGCAACCTTATACTGGGAAGAAAAAGGGATACTAGGAAACAAAAACTCTGTTACTATTAGGACTTCCTCATAATCTCTTGTTTTTGTCATCTCCATTCTTTCACACTAGTTTTTTCTGTTTGGCAGTAATCACAGCTTAGAGTAGTTCTGGGCAAATATACCTTCAGCATCATTACCAGTGAGGAAGGAAGCTTCTCATGTTAGCATAGAGATGATGATATGCCACTTTTCCCACAAAAGACGACAAAGCAAGAGTGGGCAGTAGGGTCTATGTTACACAATTCTTACTCTCTCTGAGCAAGATTCTTACTGTCTCTGAGCATGTATCCATCTGGTTGGACCAAATTCTAAAGGAAGAAAAGTGGATTATCTAGGATAGCATAATCTTTTTTTTTTTAATTTATTTTCAGCATAAGAGTATCATTAGTTTTTCACCACACCCAGTGCTCCATGCAATCCGTGCCCTCTATAATACCCACCACCTGGTACCCCAACTTCCCACCCCCGCCACTTCAAACCCCTCAGATTGTTTTTCAGAGTCCATAGTCTCTCATGGTTCACCTCCCCTTCCAATTTACCCCAACCCCCTTCTCTCTAACTCCCCATGCCCTCCATGCTTTTTGTTATGCTCCACAAATAAGTGAAACCATATGATAATTGACTCTCTCTGCTTGACTTATTTCACTCAGCATAATCTCTTCCAGTCCGGTCCATGTTGCTGCAAAAGTTGGGTATTTGTCCTTTCTGATGGAGGCATAATACTCCATAGTGTATATGGACCACACCTTCCTTCCTTTAGGATAGCATAATCTAAAACATTATGTTTGATACCAATCATCTCCTTTGCTTCCTTTTTGTACTACAATGATTTCTATCCAAATTGAGAAAGCTAAGATGCTTCTGACCAAATCCTGAATGCTCCGGGGATTGGAGAAGCCCCAGACAATGTTTAGTAACACCTTTTTACTGTGTGCTTGAATCTCCTGTGCTAGGAATTCTACAAGACCTTCCTAATTACCAGGAAAAGGAGATTCTATCTAGTGATATCCATGCCACCCCTTGTTGCAGTTTTAAAGCACTGCAAACCTATATAGCCTCACAGAGAAATATTGCCCGACATCAATTTGTTTCTACATCTTTCCTTACATTCTCACTGGCATCAATCAGACTTATTATCTGTATTAACATAGAGATGATGACGCCACTTTTCCCACATGAGACAAGAAAGCAAGAGTGGACAGTAGGGTCTATGTTATACAAATCTTTGTAACTGTGACTAATAACCATAACTAATAAGAAAGGATAAAATGTACTAGATAATGTAAAATATGCTTGACACTTTGCATAAATTTCTTTTGATTTCCACCACAAACCTATAAAAAGACACTATATCACAGATGAATGTCCAGCAGGATTAGGTGATATACACAGGATCCACAGGAGCAGTAAACAAGTGTGCCCATGCTTTTTTTTTTTTTTTTAAAATTAAACTTATTTATTTTCAGCATAACAGTATTCATTATTTTTTCACCACACCCAGTGCTCCATGCAATCCGTGCCCTCTATGTGCCCATGCTTTTTACCAATGCGCTGTATTCCCTTCCTGAGGTTTTTTTTTTTTTTTCCAGATTTATTTATTTATATATTTGACAGAAAGAAATCACAAATAGGCAGAGAGGCAGGCAGAGAGAGGGGGAAGTAGGCTCCCCGCTGAGCAGAGAGCCCAATGCGGGGCTCGATCCCAGGACCCTGAGATCCTGACCTGAGCTGAAGGCAGAGGCTTAACCCACTGACACCCAGGTGCACCTCCCTTCCTGAGTTTTAGCAATGAAGGAGACTTTCAGCATTTAAGAGAATAAGCATCATATAGGATAATTTTTGTTTTAAGCAAGTAATCTGTTGTATAGGCCTTTTTACATGAGATCATGTGATCTCTTTGACAATTTAAATTCTCTATCCACCTTATCTCCTTCTCTTAAAAAGATTTATATTGATTTTATCAAAAGGGAAAATTCCTCTTGGAGTGCTTTTTAAAGGCAGGAGGGGAGAAGGGCACTACCACTTGAGCATTATTTCCTATTGCTGCGGTTTTACCTCTGGAAGATGCAGAAACTTCCACCTTTGAGCTGTTTCTAACATTGCCTTTGAGACAAGTATGTTACATGGAGTCTGGGCATTTGACAAGGGGGCAAGAATTATTTAATATACACCATTTAGACATTCTCATTTTACAAAATTTATAAAATTATATGTATCAGTTTATATTCTCATGAAAGAATAACATTTGTAGTTTTATTTTGTTGGTATGCATCTTGTGAACACTTATGGAATCCTAGGGAGCAGTGTGCTATAGTAGCCTACCTGAAAGCATTTTTTTTGAGTTCCTGTCCTCCTGCTCCAGGAAGAAGGTACAGTTTTCATTATCAGAGTTACAATATTTACTCCTCAAACCAGAAGTATACTATTTTGCTGAGTTGGTTCACCAGTGGAAGGTACATAACATCCATCTTGCAACTAATTTTAGTTAGAACGTTTAATTAATGGCTAAAGAATCTGCTTTACCTTTTAAAAGGATAAAATCTAATTGTGGTTCAAATTAAATAGTCTAATGAAAGTGACCATAAGGCAATTGATCAAAACTAATGGGTGAGGAGTTTTACTTTCATTAAATAAACCTCCATTAAATAAACCTCTTGTTTAGCATAAATGCCTTAAGATACTGAACTCAGGTTATTGATGTCTCAGAACTCCTGGAGGAAGAATAGCCATTTTAGCTTAGAAATAAGATGAAAACATTTAAAGTACATCTTCTCACTTTTCTTTTCAAGAAACATTTGTAAGATCTCTCATGTGTGGTATATCTTTTTTTTTTAATTTTTAATTTTTTATAAACATGTATTTTTATCCCCAGGGGTACAGGTCTGTGAATCACCAGGTTTACACACTTCACAGCACTCACCAAAGCACATACCCTCCCCATGTCCATAATCCCACCCCCTTCTCCCAAACCCCCTCCCCCCAGCAACCCTCAGTTTGTTCTGTGAGATTAAGAGTCACTTATGGTTTGTAGCAGCAATGTCCACAATAGCCAAACTATGGAAAGAACCTAGATGTGTGGTATATCTTAAGGATAAAAATGAATACCACAGACTAATGGAAGGTTGAAGAGTAAAAATGAGAATGGTGATTTTGCCATCTTGAAATGATTATTTTCAATGAATTCTATTCTTCATGCTTTTCTTTCAAGACATCCTTTCTAAATCATAACTGACTAAAAAGTTTACTTTTTTGTAATATGGATGGTATGTTGACCACTACTATTATTATTCTAACCATAGATTATAATAAGCACTATTACTCAGCTTATCTTAATATTTAGGGCAAAGAATTAGGAGGTTCTTCATACTGGCACTTGAACTGGTAGATAATTTTCAGTAGCCTCCCTTTCTCTCTAATATATAAATTCATATTCCTTATCTCATTTTATCACTACTCAACATATTTATACACAAGTAGTTACAAGTTATACAATTACAAGCAAATCCATTCAAAATTCACTGAAGCTCAAGTCGCAATTCATTTGGGGAGTGAAATAACAGATTAGACTCTTGAAAGACTATTGAAAGAGTTCTATGGAAATATGGGTGACTACTCAGAATATATTTTTAATGACAATGTATATTTTGTTACTTCTTATTTTGCTTATCTCATCTTCCAAACTAGAAGTATTTAATCTCAGTGCAGAAAAGGAAAATTACCATACAAAAAGGTATATCGTATTTTTAGCTGGAATTTAATATCTCCACATCTTTTAATTATAAAAAATATAAGATTATGTATTATACTGGTAGAAAAAATGTTAACCAAAAATATGACAAAGAAAGACAATTAAAATTTAAAATGACAGATTGCTTACCACAAAACAAATCTTCAAAGAATTTATAATAGCTCTGCGTATTTCTTTTCTTTTCTTTTTTCTTTCTTTCTTTTTTTTTTTTTTTTAAAGCTCTGGGTGTTTCTTAATGAAGGGGATGGTTGGTCTTTTAAAACACTATTCTAGGTGTGGTGCAAAAATAATGAATACTGTTATGCTGGAAATTAAAAATAAATAAATAAATAAATAAATAAATAAATTAAAAAAAAAACACTATTCTAACAAATTGTTTCAAAGTGTTTGCTTTTATAAAATTTTTTCCTGAAAAACTCTGTATACTTTATAGTAGAAATTTATTGAAGATATAGTAATGTGCTTTCCCCATTTATGTTTATCTTATTGTAAGAACTTTTCTTAATCTTTCTCTTAATATGTTTTCCAATGTCAAAGATAATAACAAGTCAGAATATACTTCTATAACATAAATTACTACCCCAAATTATTCTCAGTAAATATTTATTAAGCCATGCTATATGCCAGGTATTGATGTAAACACTTGGGATTTGTGAATAAACAAAACAAGAATCCCTGTTCTGTGGGGCTTATATTAAAGAAGGACAGAAGAGACATATATATGTGATAAGCTAATAACTTACACAGAATGTTAACAGTTTTCTATGCCCTGGAAAAAAGAAAAAGTTCAGGAGGTTTAAGTGAATTCAACAGTATGAGCAGCAGGGCAAGAAGTGAGTGTAAACAGGGGAGTCCCAGTAGGCTTTATTGAGAGAGTGATATTTGGGCAAAGACTTGAAGTCAGTGAGGGTCTGAGTCATGCACTAGTCTGAGAGAAAGGCTTGTCAGACAACGGGGCATTGACTACAAAGTTTCTTACTCAATGGGAGGTTTTCAAGGAATATGTAAAATGCCAGTGTACCTACGGCAAATTGAGCAAAAAGAAACACAGGAGCAGAGATCAGAGTATGTAACAGTGGTGCTGAAACTTCATTGTGTACAACACTTTCCAGGCGGCCTGTTTAAGATCCCTATGATCCCCTCCCCAGATATTCCTATGAAGCAGGTCAGGAATGAGGCCCAGGACTTTGAATTTTAACTAGCATAATCTACTCAACACTGGGGATTTGGATGAAGGGGGTACTCAATAAATACTCTGAGACATACTTAAAGGACACTAAAAACATTGGCTGTTATAAGGCGTAAAATGAGATTTATTGCGTGGTTTTGAGCAAACAAGTGTCATAGCCTAACTTACATTTTAAACCAGTCATTTTGGCGGTTGTGTTGAGAATAAATAGTAGAGAAACAGTAACAAGACTCAATGGCTAGTAAGCTACCCAAGAGCAATCCAAGTGAGAGATAATGGTTGCTTGGATGAGAATGATAGTAGGCAGGACGGTAAAAGTACATTCTGGGTAATTACAAAGAAGAGCCAAAAAATCTGGTAACAATTTATATGTGGAGAGTGAAAGCAGAACAAGAATCAAGAATGATCCCATGCTTTCCTCTGTACAAACTGAAGTTTGTAATCAACAGAGATGTGCAAGGCTGAAAGCGCAGCCAATTGGAAGGAAAAGACCAAGAGTTCCATTTTGGAAATACAAACCCTCCGATGTCAATGGAAGACTTAAGTGGAGAGTCAAGCTGGCAGTTGGAAATGCATCTGAGAGAGAGGGCTGAACTTAAAATACACATGTGGGAGTCATTACAATATCAATTAATGAGATAAAACAGGAAATAAATGGAGAAGTTAAAAAACTAGTCCTGGGGTTCCTCCACATCTGTCAGAAAGGGAGGACTGCAAGGAAGTGAAGAAAGTAGGAAAACCCCAAGCAAAAAACGTTTATCAAAGAAAAGGGGTTTTCCGCCAAATGGTGGCAGTCTAGATGTTTTGAGAAGGGAATTAAAATATAAAAAATACTAAAAAATAAAAATAAATTGACTAGGCACTAGCCCTCTGGGATCTCCAGTTTCCAGCGTCACATTTCCTTCCTGTCCTCAATTCCTGCTGAAGGGTCTCCAGGTGTCCAAAGTCCTCTCTGATAGTGTCCTCACACCATGGGTCTTTCCCTGTCTTCCACACCTGGCACTAGTCTTACATTCCACTTTCTGCCTTGACCCTTCACCCTCTAGGGTAAGGGGACTGGGCCACTAGTATCAAGAATGACGGTGGGCTGACAACTTGGTGAGGAAGCAAGGTGGTGTCAAGCATCTTCAGGTCTGAAGTGGTGCCTGATGAGATTCTATCTCAGGCAACAGCATCCTGGTTTCTGTCCCAAGGGTTTCTGTGGCTGGTGTCTGCCTCAGGGCTGTGGCTCTGTGGTCCCAACCTGACCCCGCCCATTCCCACTCTGTCCAAACACCTACCCTTCCCATGCAAAGGTTTAAAACCCTTTTGGGTTCACCTACCAGCCTCCAGTGGAGAGGGTTTAATCAATAGGGAGTGAGGAGGCCCAGTCTCTCTGTCCCAGTTTCCACCAACCCCTGGGTCTAGGTGCTGCCTAGGAACAAGATTCTTGGGGACCTCTGAAGGGGGCTAGAGGAAGGGGGAAAAGTCAATTAAATATAAAAGAAGGCAGTAATGGAGAAAACATGGGACAAAACTAGAAGGCATATCATATAAGATGGCAAAATGGCAAAAGTAAATCTCTCCTTGTTTGTAATGAGTTTAAATGTAATGGGTTAAACTCACCAATAAAAAGACAGAGATTAGCATAATAGACTTAAGGAGAAAACAGGATCTAACTGTAATTCCTTAGCCAGAATTCCTTAGCTTCTCTATGCCAAGTTTTACATACCCTCATTCTGAATATCAGTTGTACAATTCATAGTAGTACATTGTAAACTAAGGTCACTAGTAACCATCTAGCAGTTTAGATGTCACATGATTCTGATTCTAAAGGGTAGCTTCAAACAATTACCACACAACACCCTTTCAGTTCTTCTGTCAGTCAAAACACAGGACTAAGCACATTGCAATAATTTAATAAAATAAAATTATAAGAGCAAAAATTTACATTTCCAAAGTACCAAAACCTAAAGACACAAATAGTTTGAAAAAGAATATACAGAAAAAGTTATTCCATGCAACTAGTGACCAAAAGAGAGCAAGAGTTTCTAGACTAGTATTAAAAAAAAATGGCGGGGGGACTTTAAGCCTAAAATGCTTACAAGAGACAAAGGACATTATATATTGCTAAAAAGTTAACTGATAAAGAGAATGTAACAATCGTAACTTATTATAGGTACCTATAAAACAGTGACCCCAAAATATATAAAATAAAAATTAATACAACTTCAGGCAGAAATAGAGAGTGCTGAAATAAGAGTGGATAGAAAAACCAGATGAGATCAATAACAGACTAGAGGACTTGAACAATACTACAAGCCAGCTAGACTGATATTTCCAGAATATTCTACCCACAGTCATATACACATTTTTCTCAAGTGCCCATGGAACATTCTCCATGAGAAGACCATACAGTAGACCACAGAAAAGTCTTTAAAAGTTTTAAAAAAAGATGTCATAGAAAATATGTTTTCAGATTAAAAATTAAAAAGTCAAAAATAGAAGAAAACTGGAGAATTCACAAACACACTCTTATGTAACAAATGACTCAAGAATAAATCACCAAAAAAAATGATATATTGAGACAAACAAACCACAATATATCAATGCTTGTATAATGCAGCCAAACAGTTATAAGAATAAAATTTTTAAATATAAATGCATACAATATAAGAGAGGAAGACTCTCAAATCAATATCCAAACTTTACACCATAATAAACTAGGAAAAGAAGGGTAAACTAAACCCAAAGCTAGCACAAGGAAGGAAACCTAGATAAAGTGGGCAAATTTCTAGAGGCATGTAATGAACCTAACCTTACTCCAAAAGAAAGTGAAAACAGAAACAGACCTGTAACTAGTTAGGAGATTGTTCTCAACAACAACAACCACCAAAAGACCTGGACCATATGGTTTCACTGGTGAATTCAGCAAACATTTAAAGAATTAACAACAATGCTTTTCAAACTATCCCAAAAAATCAAAGAGGAGAGAATACCTTCTGATTCATTCTATGAGGCCAGCATTGCCACAATACCAAGCCAAAGACACTGCAGGAAACCTACAGACCAATATTTCTCATGATTATTGATATAGAAATCTTCAGCAAGATTCTAGTGCAGAATCCAGCAGCATGTTAAAAGAATTATATACACAATGAAAAAGCAGGATTTATTCTTGGAATGCAAAGGTGGTCCAACATACAAAAATCAGTTATTATAATATACTACATTAATGAAATGAAGTGATCAAGTTGCACAGGCATCTCAATTTTTGAAGCAAAAGCAAAAAACTAACATCCTTTCATGATAAAAAAAAAAGACCCCAGTAAAAAAGAAATAGAAACATCCTCAGCATAATAAATTCCATATATGAAAAATCCATAGCTAACAAACTTAATGCTTCCCATCTAAGATCAGGAACAAGACAAGACACTTCAAACATATTTATTCAACACAGTATTGCCCAGGTTAGAGCAATGAGGCAGAAAATAATTAACAAAAAGAAAAGAAAGACATAAAAGTAATCCACATTAGAAAGGAAGAAGTAAAATGATCTCTGTTAATAGATGACATGGTCTTGTACATAGAAACCCCTAAAGATTACATAAATAACCCATTAGAATTCATAACAAAATCAGCAAAGTTGCAGAACAGAGAAACAAAAATCAGTTGTGTTTCAATTCACTAGCAATGAAAAATCTTAAAATGAAATTAAGAAAATAATTTCATTTACCATACCATTAAAAAGAAAAACATACTTAGGAATAAATTCATCCAAGGAGGCAACAAACAAGTACACTGACAGCTGCAAAACTCCTTAAAGAAATTAAAGAAAACAAAAATAAAAGGAAAGAATTTCTGTGCTCATGGATCATAAATTTAATGTTTTTAAAATGCCCTCCTGTTCCCATTCAACTTTGAATTATTAGATTCTCATGTTTTTGTGATTTTATTAATTCTAGGTTGACATAGGACATAAGACAGAAAGCTTCAGCCAAGGTAGTTTGTCATCTCTAAAATGTTATTTTTGTTTGTTTGGGGGGTATTAAGCATAGCTCCATTTCTTTCTAGTGCTACAGACTAAGTTATTTTTAAAAATGATGGTCAAAGGAATAGCAAAATATCTTGGAAACTAAGAGTGGCAGTATATTTTTTGATACTCACAAATATCATCTTTCCTAATATAGATTGCAAGATTGAATTGTATTTTAGAGTTTTCATTAAATGTATTTGGGAAATTTTCATTATCTCCTTTAAAGATGATTGTGGGGCACCTGGGTGGATTAATCAGTTAAGCCTCCAACTCTTAGTGTCATCTCAGGTCATGATCTCAGTGTCCCGAGATTGAGCCCTGCTTTGGGCGCCGGGGTGGGGGCGGGGGTTTGGAACTCAGCAGGGAGTCTGCTTGAAAATCTGTTCCTCTGCTCTTCCCTCTCCTTGTACGCACTCTCTCTAAAATAAATAAATAGATCTTTAAAAAAATAAAGATGATTGCACCTTCACTGAAGTTCTTGTTTTGAAATGTATTTAAAGTTCTTGTTTTGAAATGTATTTAAAATCCACTCTAAATTTTCCCCATTATTCATTCTATTGGGAGAAAAACACCTTCATGATTCCAACACTAACTCCAATGCTTTTTAAAAAATTTTAATCTTATTCCTGGGTTTTAATTTTGCAAAGCATCGTATAAAACATACAGAATAAGGTTTTTTTTTTTTTTTAAGATTATTTATTTATTTATTTGACAGAGAGAAAGAAGAGCACAAGTAGGGAGAGCAGCAGGCAGGGGTAGAGCGAGAAGCAGGCTCCTCGCCGAGCAAGAAGTTCAATGCAGGGCTGGATCCCAGGATCCTGGGATCATGACCTGAGCCAAAGGCAGACACTTAAAAAAGTTTTTCAAATCTAGCTATATCCATTAGATCCTATATGCTATTCTGCTTTATCATTATTTCAAAGAATTTACAGGGAACCTTAAATGGTTCTACAAACCTGACTTTGAAAAACTAATCACAAACTCTTAAAGGTATTAGGGAATTTGTCAAAGGTTATGAGATTTTTTACACATTTCTTTCCCACTCCAATCTCAGCAAAAAGCATGAATTTGATGCACAGAAACCACTGCCAAGTGACATTCAGTATTTGCTTCCTCAAGTACCTTTCAATTTGCCATATGCTAAATATATTTCTATGCATTAATCCCAATTATGTGATAATATCTATTTGTAGAGTTCAACAAGCAGTTCTGTGGGATGAGTAGCCACATTCTGTAAGCAAATTGGCTGCAGAAACAACTGTTCATATGAAAATAGTAACAAAATTAAAATGCATAATAACTTTGTAAGTCGGGAAAACTTTAAAACTTTATTCCGAAATTATTGCTTTGCCATAACATGGTTGCTATTTTTTATATTTTCAAAGGTCTACACTTTGGAAGGTATTAACTAATAGTAACAAGATGAATAGTAACAAGAACAGAACAGCATTGATTCGCTCCAAAATAAAGTACTATTAAACATGGACCTGTCCTCACTAATGAGGAATTGTTAAGAAGGAATGTATTTTAAAGAATATTTTTAAGGATATGCAATAAATTCCTTATTATACATTGTTGGATAAAGCTCAGAGATGCAGTGGAAATCAAAAGGGAATGGATTTTCTTTTTTGCACACAGTTTTAGTCTCTAAATTATGAGAACCAAAAACAAAACCAACGAACCAGCATTACAAGAAATGGAGGGTAAGTGGTAAAATTTCACATGAGCCTTTTCTGGAAATATACCTGTCACAATTATTTGACTTTAAGAAATTCCTGAAAGTGATGGTTATTTGTCTGTCTTATTCAGTATTTGGGGAGGATAGTGATTCAGATGCATAATCTTTGAGCAATACATTTGTAAATTGATTCTTAACTTTCATCTGAAAGGGTATTGTCTGAACTAGTCTGTTGCCTTCATGCTCAATATATTCACTTCCATTTCTTAAATTTCTTCTTCCCCCCACCCCCATCCTCTCCTTAATGTACTCACAGTTCTGGTCTTTGAAATCAGAGAATTCTTTTTTTCCCTTGCATTTAAAACTTTTTGTTTCCTTTCTTTCAACAGACTTCCTTTAATGATATATAATGTCAAACTATCACATGTCATTTTCATGTTTTTATTCTCTTGTATATTTTTCATGTTTGTTTCAATAATGAGCATTTTAATTCTTAATTTTCTGGAGAGTACTTGCCTAATTAATGTAACAACATCTTGGTTCTGAATTCATATTATTTTCATGGCCATGAGGCAAAGAATACTATGAAGTTTGGGGCAATATAAATTAAGGAAAGACTTTAACATAAAGTAGCAGAAGATGGGTAGTTAAAGTAAGAATTTACTTTAAAACTAGTTTTTTTTTTTTTTTAAAGTGTCCCAGGGAAAATTTAATTGCATGGATAGGACAATCTGTTTAATTATATATTAGGATTATGACTTCTGCTAACTGAAACACCAATAAATAGCCATTTAAATAAAGAGAGATATATAGTTTATTTTCTCACATAACAAAAAAGTCCAGAAGTCAGAAGTCAAGGATGCTGTGACTGTACAACAATGTCATTGATCCAAGCTCCTTCCATCTTTTTATTCTTTGATGTAAGGGCCTTCATACTCATGATTGTTAACTGTGGATCTCACTGGTTATTTTCTATACCCCCCACAAAAAAGGTGGGGCGCTTGGAAGATTAAAGGGACAAAACAACTTTCTCCTTGAGGAACAGGGACTTTTGGCTAAATTGTATGATCCAGAAATGTACAACTCATCATCTTCACATGAATTTTGGCTTGAAAAGTGATTATTTTAACTTTCTAGACTCCTCAGCTGATAAAAACAATAAAGAAGTGACTTGTTCATGGTTTCTGAGGAGGCATTTCATAGTTCCCCTCTATTAATGGCAGATCTATCACAAACTAATGTCTCTCTTCCATTTGTAGGGCCACTGCAGGGAAATTGCTGTTTACATAGAAACTACTATTGTTGCTTATTTTCACAGTGCTCATACATTCAGGAGGGGCCATATATGTATTTTTAATCAATGGAACTCAAACACAAGTCATGAATGTCACTTCAAGGCCAGTGTTTCAGGAATGATAGATTTATTTTCCATACCCATTACTGTAGATTGAATATTTATGTTCCCCCCATCCTCAAATGGTATGTGCTCTTATAAAAGAAACCCCAGAGAGTAACCTGCCTCATTTGTCATGTGAGGACACAGAGACCAGATGACTGTCTATAACCCACGAAGCAGATCATCACCAAACACTGAATCTTCTGGCACCTTGGCTTTGTACTTTCCAGTTTTGAGAACTGTGATAAATAAATTTCTGTTGTTTATAAGTCACCCAGTAGATAGTATTTTGTTATAGCAGCCCAGACTAAGACACCTGTCTTTCAACTCCCAGGGGGATATAAAGGGTTCCATGATTGGAGGCAATTGTGGAGCCACATGATGAAAGGATTATGGATTCCTAAATCTCTATGTATAAGAGATTTACTACTGATAGTAACGCTTGTATATCAGGAGCAACTCTTGCATATGAATATTTTGAAAGTAAGAAATAGTCCTATATTTTGTTAAGCCACTGAATGTTGGGGGTTCTGATAGTTTTAACTAAACACTTAGAACATGTCCCAGATTATTTTCTTTTATTTAATGTATAATCTTTATATTTAAAGCAGATTTTATAATCTTAGTAGGATTTTCTCTTTTCAGTTCTATTTTCTAACAGGAAGTGCAAGATATACTGGCAAAGATTACTTTCTTCCTTGGAGTTCTGCTTTTGTTTCATGGTTATTAAGTCAAGATAAGAAATTTCCATCTTTTGTTATCTTTCCACTAAAACTGGGGAAACTTAACAGGTTGGGACTGCATATTTTCAAATGCTTACCCTTAAAATCTATACATTATCAAAGAGTTGCAAATTGTATTTTTCACTATTAATGTAGGCCTTTTAAAGTGACCATACATATTGCTTTTGCTTAACCATTTTATTTTGTGCTTTTGTGTTCAAGCACAGAGAAAAATCTATCAATTCTGTACCTTACCTCCTACTAAAAAAAGGCTAACTTGTAGGTGATGATAGATTCTGTAGAAAGAAATAGAAGGAAGACATAAATGTGATCTACTTCAGCAAAGATCTATCTTTTAATCTGTGAAATATTGAGCACTGGTTGGCAACAGCATACAAGTCATTGGCATACAAAAATTGAAAGTACAGAAGTATAAGAAGTATAAGAAAATTAAACCTGGACAGAAAAAGCAGCTATCAGAATGATAGTAATATGTTTAAAACAATATTATATGAATTTCTGGGATTAGCATGAGAATAGACTTGGTGTGCCTTACTGTTAACACCCAAATACCAATATTAAAGATGATCCAAAAGATTTTTTTATAAAATACTATTAACTGATACTAAAGATAAAAATATTAAAAAATAGAAATACATTATTGTGCCATGGAAATTAAAAGGCTCATAAGAGATAACTATAAGTAACTATACACAATTTTGATAACATAGATAAATAAATTCTCAGAGTCATGCAATTTACCAAGACTACATTATGAAGAAACAAAAAATTTTAACAGACCTATAACAAACAAGGAGAATGAATTAGTATGCAAAAACTTCATAACAATAAGTTAAAGCCAAAACAAGATGACTTCAGTGTTAAATACTATCTAAAATTTACAGAACAACTAATACCAATCATTCCCAAAACTTTCCAAAACTTTGAAGAGTAAGCAACACTTTCAAACTAATTTTATGAGACAATCATTACTATAATATCAAACCCAAACAAAGACACTGCAAGAAAAGAAAACTAGATGCAAAAATCATGAACAAAATACAAGCAAACTGAAATCAATAACATATTAAAAAGGATCATACACCATGACCATGTAGGATATATCCCCAAGATGCTGGGATGGTTCAGCATACAAAAATAAATTATGTGATACATATCATTAAGAGAATAAAGGATAAAAATTACATATAATCTCAATAGATGCATAAAAATATTTAACAAAATTCAAAAGAAATTCAATAAAAAACTCTCAACAAAATATGTATAGAAGGAATATATTGCAATATAATAAAGGTCATATATGAAAAGTCCACAGCTAACATTATTCATATATATATATGCTAAACATATAAATATATATTGAACAACTGAAAGTGTTTCCTCTAAGATCAGGAACAAAACAAAGCTTCCCATTGTCATTTCTGTTCAGTACAGTACTACAAGTTCTATCCAGGGCAATTAGGCAAGAAAAAGAAATAAAAGATATTGAAATAAGAAAGGCAGAAGTAAAATTATGTGTTTACAAATGAATGATCTTATACTGAGAAAACTCTAATGATACCACCAAAAACTATTAGAATAAATGAATTCAGTAAAGTTACAGAATACAAAATCAACATACCAACATCATTTGAACTGCTATTAACTACCAAAGGAAAATAAAAAAGAAAAAAAGAAAGAAAGAAAGAAAGAAAGCAAGCAAGCAATCCCATTTACAATGGTCAAAAAAAAATAAAGATCTTAGTAATAAAGTTAATCAGGAAGATGGAAGACTTGTACCTCAAACTGTAAAACTTCTATTTTTTTAAAAAGATTTTATTCATTTATTTGACAGAGAGAGATCACAAGTAGGCAGGCACAGAGAGAGAGAGGAAGAAGCAGACTCCCTGCCAAGCAGAGAACCTGTGCAGGACTCTATCCCAGGACCTGAGATCATGACCTGAGCTGAAGGCAGAGGTTTAACCCACTGAGCCACCCAGGCGCCCTATCTATTTTTTGTTTTTTTTAAATTTTCTTTTTTCAAGTTGGCTCCACAGTTGAAGTAAAATCTGAACTCACAGTTCTGACATCAAGAATTGCTTGTTCTAAGCCAGCTTTAGTAAACAGCACAGCACCAACCCTAGCTGCCTAACCTCCTTACACCAAGTCCTGCACCCTGCACTCTGCTGGCACTGCATTTTTTTGGGCAACTGTGCCTTAGGACTTAGCAACCCCTTGCCCAGACAACCAGTACAAACTCCAACATACACTATATCTACTGACCATAGAGTTCCTCATAGTTTCAGTTCTAGTGGAAATAGCATCAGGTCTCTTTTAATAAGTAAACCTAGCACAATAGTTAAAACTTGCCACACTCCAGCCAGTCCAAACACTTTCCACTGAGGTCAAGGAGAACCTGTGCCTATGCTAACATGAGGGATAAAGCAACAAAAACACAGCCAGAGTGCAGGCAGCACTCAAGTTCCAGACCATGGAATTATACAATGTCTTCTTCAAAAAGCCATTACTCAGGAAAAGGAAACATAAAAGGATTTTCTAACACAGAGAACAAGAAAGAGACCTAGAAAAAATGCCAAAACAGTGGAATTCACCCCCAACAGAAATAACAAGAAAAGGTCATGGCCAGAGATCAAATTGCAACAGATATAAGCAATATGCCTGATATAGAATTCAAAGCAACAGTCATAATGATACTCAACGGGTTTGAAAATAGCATGGAAGACATTATGGAGACCCTTATCACAGAGATAAAAGAGCTAAAAAACTATCAGGTAGAAATGAAAAGTGCAGTATCTGAGATCTGAAACCAAAAGGGTGTAATGACCACAAGAATGGAAGAAGCAAAGAAATGACTAAGTGATATAGAAGATACAATTTTGGAGAACAATGAAGCTGAACAAAATAGAGAAAGAATGATGGATCATGAGAGCAGACTTAGGGAACTCATTGACACCATCAAATGTAATAGCATTTGCATCAAAGGAGTCCCAGAAGAAGACAAAGAGAGCAGAAAGTTTATTTGAAGAAATAATAGCTGAAAACTTCCCTAATCTAGGGAAAGAGATAGACATCCAAATCCAGGAGGCACAGAGAACTCCCATCAAAATCAACAAAAGTAGGCTAAGACCAAGACATACTGTAGTTAAAATTGCAAAACATACTGATAAAGAAAAAAATCCTAAAAGCAGTTAAGAGAAAAGAAGTCCCTAATTTACAAGGGAACACCAGTAAGGTTACCAGCAGATCTCTCCATAGAAACTTGTCAAGCCAGAAGAGAGTGGCACAATATATTCAACACGCTCAATGGGAAAAATATACAGCCAGGAATAATCTATCCAGCAAGGTTATCATTCAGAATGGGAGAAAAAAAGAGTTTTCTGGACAAAAAATTAACTGAATTTGTGACCACTAAACAAGCCCTGCAAGAAATATTAATAGGGATTCTTAGAGTGGGAAGGAAAGACCAAAATTGACAAAGGCTTGAAAGTAACTAAACAAAGCGACCAAAGAAGTAATAAAATGGCATTAAATACATATGTATCAATAATTACTCTAAATGTAAATGACTAAATGTTCCAAGACAGAGGGTGTCAGAATGGATTAAAAACAACAACAACAACAACAACCAAGACTCATCTATATGCTGCCTACAAGAGACTCATTTAAGATCTAAGACATCTTTGATTGAATGTAAGTGAATAAAGAAATATTTATCATGCAAATGCATGTCAAAAGAGATACCAAGCAGCAATACTTATATTAGACAAACTAGATTTTAAACCAAAGACTGTTAAAAATGGTGTCTATCCAATAAGAAGATCTAACAATTATAAATATTTATGACCCCAATTTGGGAGTACCCAAATATATAAAACAATAACAAACATAAAGGAATTCATTGATAATAGCACAATAATAGCATGGGACTTTGACACCTCACTTATATCAATAAAAGTTCATCTAAACAAGAAAATCAACAATGAAATAATGGTTTTGAATGGAGAATGGACCAGATGGACTTAACAGATATATTCATAACATTTTTTTCTTAAAGCAGTAGAATACACATTCTTTTCAAGTGTACATGGGACACTCTCCAGAATAGATGATGTACTATGTCACAAATCAGACTTTAATAAGTACAAAAAGACAGAAATCATACCATGCATATTTTCTTACCACAGTGGTATGAAACTTGGAGTCAATCACAAGAAAAGAAAAGATTTGGGAAGACCATACATACCTGGAAGTTAAAGAACATGCTACTAAAGAATGAATGGGTCGACCAGGAAATTCAAGAAGAAATTTAAGAAAAATACATGGAAACAAATGAAAATGACTACATGGCAAACCAAAACCTTTAGGTTACAACAAAAGTGGTCATAAGAGGGAAATATATAGGAATATAGGCCTACATCAAGAAGAAAGAAAAGTCTCAACTTAACCATACACCTAACAGAGCTAGAAAAAGAACAACAACAAAGCCTAAACCAAGCAGAAGAAGGGAAATAATAAAGATAACAGCAGAAATCAATGATATATAGGCTAAAACAAACAAAAAAACCCCAGTAGAACAGATCAATAAAACCAGAAGCCAATTCTTCGAAAAAATTAATAAAATTGATAAAGTCCTAGCCAGACTTACTGCTACAAAAAGAAGAGAGAAAGGACCCAAATAAATAAAATCAGATAGAGGAGAGGAGAAATAACAACTAATACCACAGAAATACAATTATAAGACAAAATTATGAAAAATTATACATCAACAAATTGGGCAATTTGGATGAAATGGATAGATATCAAGAAACATATAAACTACCAAAACTAAAACAGGAAGAAATAGAAAACTTGAACAGATTCATAACCTGCAAAGAAATTAAATCAGTAATCAAAAATCGCCCAACAACAACAAAAAAAAGTCCAGGGCCAGAGGGCTTCCTAGGTGAATTCTACCAAACATTTCAAGAAGAGTTAATACCTATTCTTCTCTAACCACTTAAAAATTGAAATGGAAGGAAAACTTTGAAACTCATCCTATGAAGCCAGCATTATCCTGATTCCAAAATCAAACAAAGACTATACTAAAAAAAAAAAAAAAGAAATAAAAAACTACAGGTCAGTATCTCTGATAAAAATGGATGCAGAAATTCTCATCAAACTACTAGCAAATCAAATCAAACCATACATTAAAAAAATCTTCACCACATTCAAGTGGGGTTTATTCCTGGACTGCAGGGGTGGTTCAATATTCACAAGTTAATCAACATGATACACCACATTAATAAAAGAAATGATAAGAACCATATGATCCTCTCAATAAATGCAGAAAAAACATTTGACAAAGTAAAACATCTATTCATGATAAAAACCCTCAACAAAGTAGGGATAGAGGGAACATATCTCAACATCATAAAGGTCATATACAAAAAAACCCACAACTAACATCATTCTCAATGGGGAAAAACTGAGAACTTTTCCTCCCTCATAAGGATCAATACAGTGGTTAAATCACCACTGTTATTTAACTGGAAGTTCTGGCCTCAGCAACCAGACAACATAAAGAAATAAAAGGCATCCAAATTGGCAAGGAAGAAGCCAAACTCTTACTATTTGTGGATGATATGATACTCTATATGAAAAGCCCAAAGGACTCCACCAAAAAATTGTTCGAACAGGTACATGCATTCAGTAATGTTGCAGGATACAAAATCAACATACAGAAATCTGTTGCATTTCTTTACACCATTAATGAAGCAGAAAGAGAAATTAAGGAAACTATCCCATTAATAACTGCACCCAAAACAATAAGATATCTAGGAACAAACCTAACCAATGAAGTAAAATTTCTATACTCCAAGAACTATAAAACACTTGGGAAAGAAAATGAAGATGACACAAAGAAACGGAAAAACAGTCCATGCTCATGGATTGGAAAAAAATGTTGTTAAAATGTTTATACTGTGCTTTGGTGAGTGCTGTGAAGTGTGTAAACCTGGCGATTCACAGACCTGTATCCCTGGGGATAAAAATATATGTTTATAAAAAATAAAAAATTAAAAAAAATGTTTATACTACCCAAAGCAATTCAAAGATTTAATGCAATCCCTATTAAAATACCACCAACATATTTCACAGAGCTAGAACAAACATCCTAAAATTTGTATGGAACCACAAACAAAAGCAATCTTGAAAAGAAAAGTCAGTGGCATCACAATTCTGAACTACAAGTTATATTACAAAACTGTAATGATCAAGACAGTGTGGTAGGGGAACAAAGGATGACACACAGAACAATGCAACCAAATAAAAAACCCAGAAAAGGACCCACAACTATATGGTCAACTAATCTTCAACATAGTAGGAAAGACTATCTAATGGAAAAACAGTCTTTTCAACAAACAATGTTGGGAAAACTGGACAGCAACATGCAAAAGAATAAAATAGGACAACCTTATTATACCATACATAAAAATAAATTCAAAATTAATGAAAGACCAAAATGTGAGACAGGAAACCATCAAAATCCTAAAGGAGAACAGGGACAATAACCTTGTTGACATCAGCTGTAGCAACTTCTTACTAGATATGTCTCCTAAGGCAAGAGAAACAAAAGCGAAAATAGACTATTGGGACTTACCAAGATGAGAAAAATAAAACAAAAAACTTCTAGACAGTGAAGGAAACAATCAACAAAACTAAAAGACAACCTCCAGATTGGGAGAAGATATTTGCAAATGACATATATGATAAAAGATTTATATACAAAATATATAAAGATCTTATAAAATTCAATACCCAAAAAATAAACAATTAAGAAATGGGGAGAAGATAAGAACAGACATTTTTCCAAAGAAGACATACACAAGGTTAACAGACAAATGAAAAGATGATCATCATTATTCATCGTCAGGGAAATACAAATCAAAATCACAACGAGGGGCATCTGGGTGGCTTAGTCAGTTAAGCGACTGCTTTCAGCTCAGGTCATGATCTCACGGTCCTGGGATTGAGACCCACATCCGGCCCCACATTGGGCTCCTTGCTCAGGGTGGGGGGGGGGGTCTCCTTCTCCCTTTCCCTCTGCCTGCCTGCTTGTGCTCTCACCCTCTGGGTATCAAATAAATAAAACCTCCCATCTGTGAGAATGGCTAAAATTAACAATACAAGAAATAATAGATGTTAGTGAGGATGCGGAAGGGGAACCCTCTTACACTAGTGGGAATGCAAGCTGATGCAGCCATGCTGGAAAACAGTATGGAGGTTCCTCAAAAGGTTAAAAATAAAACTACCCCATGATCCAGTAATTGCCCTACTAGGTATTTACCCAAAGCATACAGAAATGCTGATTCAAAAGGATACATGCATGCTGATGTTTATAACAACATTCTCCATAATACCCAAATTATGGAAAGAGTTTAAATGTCCATCAACTGAGGAATGAAGAAAGAAGAGGTGATACGCATATACAATGGAATATTACTCAGTCATCAGAAGGAAGTCTTGCCACTGACCACAATGTTGATGGAGCTGGAGTTTATTTTGCTAAATTAAATAAGTCAGAGAAAGACATAAATAACATATGATTTCACTCACATTTGGACTTTAAGAAACAAAACAGATGAACATGGTTGCAGGGACAGAAGCAAACCAGAAAACAGACTCTTAACTATAGAGAATAAACTGAGGTTTGTTGGAAGGAGTGGGCAGGGGGATGGGTTAAATGTGTGGAGGGGACTAAGGACGACACTTGTGATGAACACTGGGTGTTGAATAGAAGTGATGATGACTCACTAAATTCTATACCTGAAAATAATATCACACTGTATGTTAAGTAACTGGAATTTAAATAACGACTTGAAAAAGAAAAAAAAAAGATTGGCATGCTTTATGGACAGGAACTATAAATCTACTAGAAGAAAACAGAAGTGAATAACTTCATGACATGGGTCTTGGCAACCATTGCTTGGATATGGATTTGGACACCAAATGCACAGGTAGCACAAATAGAGAAAACAGAAAAGTAGGACTACATCAGACCAAAAAGCTTATTTACAGTGGAGGAAGTGACCAATACCATAGAAAGACAATCTACAGAAAAAGATGATTATGAATCATATAATTGGTACAAGGTTAATATCTAAAACTTACAAGTAAGTCCTACAACTCAAGAGCAAAACCCCGCAAGGCTACCATGTACACAAAAAGACTCATAATGAGCAGAGAACTGCAAATCAAAACCAAGATATCCTACCTCACACCTATAAGGATGGCTGTCATAAAAAACAAAAGTTGGTAAGCGGTGGTGAGGATGTGGAGGAAAAACTGGAACCCTTGTACACTGTTGCTGAGAATGTAAAATGGAACAGCTCCTAGGGAAATCAGTGTGGAGGGTCTTCAGAATTTAAAAATAGAACCATCATATAATCTAGTGATCCTATTTGGAATAAATCTGTATATTAATCTAAATAATTTAAATCAGTATCTTAAGAAGATATTAATACTCCCATGTTCATCGCAGCATCACTCACGATAGTCGAGACATGAAACAAACTAAGTGTCCACTGACAAATGAAAACATAAGGAAATGTGGTATATACATAAAATGGAATATCATTCAGGCTTAGGGGGAAATCCTGCCATGTGCTGCAAGATAGATAGACACAAAGGACATGTTAAATAAAATAATCCAGTTACAGAAAGACAAATATTGCATGACTCCACTTACATGAAGTATGTAAAATAGACTCATAGAAGCAGAGTGGCGATGGTGATTGTCAAGGTTGGGAGGAAAGGAGAAATGGGGAGGTGGGCTGTTCAACAAGGATGAATTTTTGGTTTTTGTGAGATAAATTCTAAAAATCATCTAGACATAAATAAGTCTACGGTTAATGTACATTTAAACACTTAAGGGAATAGATCCCATATTAAGAATTCTTATCATCAAAAAAAAACTGGACATAAAAAATGTCATTGTACCAAACAACTGAAGAATAGTAATTTTATAATAATCATAAGCAGATTAAATAATGAAGGATTGGAAATGAGGTGAATAGATATTAGAGGCACTAAAAAATTAGGAAGTTCATCAAGAGTTACTATTTTGCTTTTGAGTTTGATATTTAGAGAAAAACATATTTGAGAAGAGTTATTCATAGAAATAAAATTAGGATTCTTTTCAAAGCAAGCAGAACATGGCTTACATAGAAGGTAAAGAGAGCAACTTGAAAATTCAAATGCAGAACTCATAATAAGTTCATATAAACGAAACCAATGCGAGTCTTTGGAGAACCACAAATATACTCTATCTTACTATAACACTGATTACATGACTGTATATGGTTTGCCAAATTGATCAGTCTGGATGCATAAAAAGGATGAATTACATATGTGTACATGTGTACTTAATGAAACTGCCTAAAAACACTTATAGAAAGCAAAGTCCTGGCAAATTACAAGTGGAAGGAAATATTTTCAATTTGGTAAAAATACAACCAACATCAAACTTAATGGTAGAGGACTGAATACTTTCCTCTTAAGTCTGGGAACAAAGCAATAATCTCCCATTCACCATTTCTATTCAATACTATAATGGAAACTTTTCCCAGTGAACAAGGAAGTATAAAGAAATAAAGAGTGTAAGGATTAGAAGAAAACAGCAAAACTGTATTTACTCTAACCATGATGATAGGACAAAATTCAAATAAAACTATAAAACTATAAAAACACTTACAGAATAATTTAGAAAGGTCACACCAAAAAAGGTAAATATTAAAAAGAACCTACCTGTATGTATATAAATTAGCAATAAGCAAATGGGAGAAGTAATTTTAAAACTTTATTATTTACAATAGCATTCAAAAGTATAAAATACTTAGCCATGAATTATACAAGTCCAGCCTTGAATGCTTAAGACTTTAGAAATGGAAAGATATACCATATGGATAGATCAGAAAACCCAATCTTGTTAGGGTAGTAATTATTCACAAAATCATTAGCTTATTGTAGAATTTACATAGAAATGAAAATGATTTTAAAATAATGAAAACCATTGCAAAAGAGGAGAATTTGGAGAACTTACACTAACATTTATCCAGTATGTTTATTAGAACCAATGGAAAATAATGAATTATCTAGAAAGATATCCATTAACACATAATCACTTTATTTTCAACAAAAATGTCACCACAATTCAACAGGGAAAGGAAAATCTTTTGAAATACTTATCTATAGCAACTAGATATCCATATAGAAAAAAAAAGATGAATTTCTGCCTCTTTTTCACACTGTGCACAAAAATTTACTTGAGATGGGTCATAGACTAAAGAGGAAAGCTTAAAAGTATCAGGTTTCTAGAAAAAAAAAATTGGAGGCTATTTCTATGATTAGGTTAAACAAAGAGGTTGTTGGGTTTTTTTAGGTTAGATACAAAAAGCACAAACTTAAAAAATAGATTTGATAAACTGAATTAAATTTAATGCCAACAAAATTAAACTTGTGCTCATCAAAATATACCATTAAGAAAACAAATAAGAGAGCTACATATTGGGAGACATTCTCAACACATCTACAAAGGTGATGTATATAGGATATATACATACCTCCTGCAACTCAAAAATGAAAAGAAAAATCACATTTTTAAAATGGGAATAAAATTTGATGAGATAGTTTGCAAAGAAAGATACAGAAATAACTAAGAGAAGCAGAAAAATAAGCACTCAAGATTATTAGACATTAGGGAAGTAAAGATTATAACCAAAATGAGATGTCACTCCTTACCCCCAGAATGAGTAAACTGGGAACCCATTTGTCCCTCAACAGACAAATAAAAAGATTTTAGTATTCACACAATGGAATAGTATTCAGGAGTGAAAATGAATGGCCAGTTAATACATGCTACCATGTATTAATGCATCTTTAAAATACTATACAGAGTAAAAGAAGCAAAGGAATTCATACTACATGTTCCACTTATATGAAGTTCTAGAATGGTGGTCAGAGTAAGAAAGGCAATTGCTTAGAGGTGAGAATTGAGCAAAGGTACATGAGTGAGCTTTCTAAGATGATGAAAATATTTTTTATCTTGAAAGAAGGGCAGGTTATACCTCATATATTTGTCCACTAAAATCCCATTTATTTCATGACACATAATTATCTTTTAATGATGACAGGGATAAAAAAAAAACTACAAGGAGATAGCTTTACCCAAAGAGCTTAATTTAAAAAATCCACAAATTTGACAATATACTCTTCAATCAAGGTGTGGGGAATAGATATTTTCAAACACTGGTGCTGAGAATGTAAATGCTAATTGATATAATTCTTTATGGTGGGGAATCTGGAAATATCTGGAAAGTATTCGCATGTATTTATGCTTTGACACAGCAACCTCACCCCTCAGATTCTATTCCAAAAGTAAACTTTCAAAATACAGAATGACTGATGAATGAATTTATTTATTATGTATTATTTCTATAGTAAAAATTAGAAATAGTTTAAAGTTCCACTCATAAACTTTTGCACATGACAACAGATTTATACAGGATATACTCTGAAAATTCCTCTTAGCCTATTTTTAAAAAGAATAAACCCGGGGCCCCTGGGTGGCTCAGTGGGTTAAAGCCTCTGCCTTCGGCTCAGGTCATGATCCCAGGGTCCTGGGATCGAGCCCCACATCGGGTTCTCTGCTCAGCAGGGAGCCTGCTTCCTCCTCTCTCTCTGCCTGCCTCTCTGCCTACTTGTGATCTCTGTCTGTCAAGTAAATAAATAAAATCTTAAAAAAAAAATAAATAAACGAGCCATTAACCTGAATAATAGTACAAAGGGAAGGGAAATACAACTTTGGGATGGGTGGGAAAAGACTAATGGATGTTTATACTAAGCAAACACTGTATGTTCAAACATAATAAAAACGTCTTTCAAAAAATTATAGAATGCTTCCAAACCACATTCAAGAAAATTTATAAATTTAAATTTTCATTATTAAACATAAATGAAAAGAGCAACTCTAAATCTGAGGAAGAAGACAACAGCCATCATTTTGTAATAAAATACATAATAAATACAGCACTATTATAGAAAACAGTCATCTCAATAAGTAAATGTAAGGTCAGCATCTTAAAAAAATTAGAGATACCTCTATTGCAAATCTAAAGGAGAGAGGATGCAAACAGACCAGGAAACAAATACAGAGGGAATTAGAATCATGAGAGAATAATAATCATGAGCACGGTTGATGTATTTGAAAATTCTGATAAACACTTGGTTTTCAAAAAAAAAAAAGACAAACCAAAATTTTAATCAAAAAATTGAAAATGAATAAAATTAAAAATTTGTCAGAATATCCTCCTAAAACAGTCTTCTCAGTTAGTATGATAAATGATTTCTTTCTAATTAAACATGTAGTTTTAAGGACTAGAATACAACGAATTTGATGGAGCTAGTCATGCCCTAACGTAGCACAGAAAAGAAACTGTACTGATCTATGAATGTGCCTGCTAAAATCCTAAATAACACAAAAAGCCAAAATCAAACCATAATGTATATTAAAGAATAATCCAACATGATCACATAGGGTTTATCCCAGAATTGCAAGTGTAACTTTTTTCTTTTTTCTCCATTTTCTCCCCAGTTCCTCAAAATATCCCTGCAGAATATAATGGTGAGAGAAGCACTAGAATTTCAAAAAAAATCATTCTCCAAGCAGGTCTCTGTAGGCCATGAATTCTGATACAAAAAGACTGCAGTTGTAGTGGGTTGAGATTGGAGATCTTTGGAGCAGCTCAGCCTAGAGGCAGACACTGAATATAGAAGCAGAGTGGGCAAGGATAGATCGATAGGCAATAAAACAGGTTTAGTCAAAATATCCTTAAAAATTGTTCAAACTGCAGCTATTTCCAGTTATGGATAAATAATCAGAGGGTCCACAGAATAAGGAACTCACTAAGGAGTTCTGTGGTAGGTAACAAAGTTTCTTGAAAATATTTTGATCAGAGGCCTAACTTGAACTACTTGTCTCATCCCATTCCTTGAGCCTGTTTCAGTTTACAAATTCCCTGCTCCTTGAAAAATAAGAAGCTTACCACACTTGATTAAAGGCTCTGCTCTGTGGTACAAGGATATATTATGAAAATCCTACCTCACCTTTCCTTCGGGTTTTGTTTTTTTTTTTAAGATTTTATCTATTTGTTTGACAGAGAGAGAAATCACAAGTAAGTAGAGAGGCAGGCAGAGAGAGAGGAGGAAGCAGGCTCCCCACCAAGCAGAGAGCCCAACGCGGGGCTCGATCCGCGGACCCTGAGATCATGACCTGAGCCGAAGGCAGAGGCTTAACCCACTGAGCTACCCAGGCGCCCCTACCTCACATTTTTTTTTTTTAAGATTTTATTTATTTATTTGAGAGAGAGACAGTGAGAGAGAGCATGAGAGAGGAGAAGGTCAGAGAGAGAAGCAGACTCACCGTGGAGCTGGGAGCCCAATGTGCGGGACTCGATCCCAGGACTCCAGGATCATGACCTGAGCTGAAGGCGTCGTCCAACCAACTGAGCCACCCAGGCGTCCCCCTACCTCACCTTTCTTAAAGGAATGAGGAGCTATTAAATGTCATACAAGTACCAGGGAAAAAGTAATAATCAAACATTGCCAGTAAGTGGGGGGAGATGAGCATGCTTCCACTAACACAGCCAACACTATTTTCTTTGGATTCATAAAGGTATGGTGGCCAAGTCCATGACTGTGGACTACTAGAATAGTACCAGAGTTTCTGGTGATAAATGAAATTCTAAGACAATTTTTAGGAGGCTTAACGTACTGCAAGTTACATCGTGAATATTATGCAAGTTCTTGCATAAATAGTTGGAATGGATGTCCTGAAAAACTGAAAGAATCCCTACACTGCCTGCCTGGTTCATGGAATAAGGGATGTTATGATAGAAACAACAGTGGGTCTATCCTTACCAGTCTCATACTTTTACCTCTAAATTGAGTTTCGTGTACTTCAGCAGACCAACACTAACCAACTAGAAAATGGGTACATTTTTTTAAAAAATGGTATTTGTAAAGATGCTGTAGAAGTTGCAAGAATTTGGTTAATTAAAATTCCAAAGACAGCTCTTCTTGTCTGGGCTGATAATTGCTAGCCATTTCTGGCCCTGGAGGGATTTCCTGATTCTAAGGGCAGGTGAGAATCTACTTGACCAAGGGGAAAAGAGAAACCAGCAGAGTTTTGACAGATGTGATGGATTGGAAGCTGGAAGGCTCCCAAGCAAGTGACAGTTTCACCATGTGATGTTAGCTAAATTCTGAGATTGTGCAAGACATGGAGGCACAGCCAAGAAATCTTATGTAGATAGAGTAAAATCTCCCGCAGTGCACCAGAAACAAGTCTTGCTATAGTAGGAAGTCTGACACAAATACACAGTGTTTCTCAAGACATTTGCCAGATCTTAAACTGGGTGGAATAGAAGCTGAAGAGCTAAGCTCAAAATCTCCAAAGAATAGAACTGTTTCTTATGTCAATTTTAGGGCTAAGGAGAAGAGACAAACCACAACTCAATGAAAAACCAAGGAGGGCCAAGCCTGGGGAACAAGAATGAGCCACAGTTGAACTCAATTTTACTAAATATCACAGAAGACAGGATGATTTAACCTGAAGATAATTTAACTGGAAATGTCCAAAACACAAAAGAAACAAAAATTAACAGAAAATAATCAAAACACGGTGCGAAAAAAAAAAAAGAACAGAAATGAACAAACATGTAACTGAATTATCAGAAGCAGAAAAAAGAATGAGACAGAAGCCATACTAGAAGAGATAATTTTTTTAACTCCAAAGTTGATTAAAGACATCAACTCAAAAATTCAGAAAGCTAAGGGAATCAAAAGAAAGATCAATAAAGAGAAAACCATGCCCTGGTCAAATTAATGAACACCAAGACCTAATGGAAAGTCCGAAACAGCCAGAGAACAGAAGACACAGCTTCACAGGAATAGCACTAAGACATTTATTTGACTGCTTTAACAACAGACCTATGGAAGCCAAAAGACAATATAACAATATCTTTAAAAGAGTGAAAAAAAGTGCTGACCTAGAACTCTGTACCCACTGAAATATGCTCCCAAATTGCAACTGAAGCAAAAAGATGTATGCCAAGACAATCAAAGAGTGGAGAAACTTTATTTTTAGCAGACTCTCACTATAAGAAATACTTTAAGAAATTCTTGAAATTAAAATACTCCCAAATGGTACCACAAACTGTATGATCTAAAGAGGTGAAGGCAGTTTGGTCCTCCTTTTTCATGTAAAACATTTGCTCCTTCAAAAGCAATAGCTTAGAGGCTGAAAAGCTTGGAAGGAAACTGATTGCATATAATGGTTGTAAGGAGTCACAGTCAAGTTCAAAGCCTCAGGAGGTCAACTGGGGTCTTGGAAAGGCAAATATACCTAAGTACAGAGATGAACTTGAAATAGATTTACCCCCAGAAAGACTGAAAACCAACCAACCGTAGTAATCAAGGAATCCCTGTTTGCTTTAAAGTGACATGTTTATATCCTAAATGCCTGCTAGAAACTAAACTAAGTCCTCTCTGAATGAAGATATCATTATCCAAAGTCTCAAATTACCTCTTCAAAGTCTCATTAATAATGAAGTTCTCTGGAATTCAAGGAAAGACAAATAGGCAAAGAAGATGATGAAAAATGATAAACTGGGAGGAAAAAAACCACGAACGGAAATAGATTCAGAAGAAATCCAAATATTGGAGTAATTGAGCACAGTTTTTAAAACAGTTATGAATTTCATCAGGATTGAAAACCGTAAAGAAAGAATCTGACGACAACCCCGAAATGGAACAATGTAACAAATTATGAACTACGTCGGTGAATTTAAAGCAGATTTGACATAGCCGACACATGTTTGATGAATTATGTTACAGATATGAAGAAAACATTCAAACTGAAGCAGAGACAAAAGAACAAAAATACAAGAAAGAGCATAAAAGATGTATGGCGTATGTTTAAAATTTCTTAACAGACATGAATTTGGAGTCCTAGGAATGAAGAGCGCAGAATCAATACTTGAAGAGATGATGGCCTAACAAATGCTACAGAACTGACGAAAGATATCTGCAGGTTCAAGGACAACTAGAAAACGCAGGGAGAATCAAAGGGAAAAATCATTATCTATGCTTCTCACATTAAAATGTTGAAGATAAGAGATATAAGAACTTAAAAATTGCCAGGAGGAGAAGAAGCAGGATCTCTACAGGATGAACAGTGAGACAACTATCTTCTCAACAGATGCAGTAGAAGACTGTATGAATCTACTAGGTCTGCCATAACAAAGTGGCTTCAAAAGAAATTTATTTTTGCAGATTTGAAGGACAGAAATCCAAGATCAATGTGTCAGCAGGGTTGGTGTCTTCTGAAGCCTCTCTTCTAGGCTTGCAGATGGCTGTCTTCTCTATGTTTTCCTATGTTCTTCCCTCAGTTTCTGTGTCAGAATTTTCTCTTCTTATAAGTGTACCAATGATATAGGATTAGGGTCCAACCTGTGACCTCATTTTTAATTTAATTCTTGTAAGATTTTATTTATTTGTTTATTTGAGAGAGAATGAGAAAGAGAGAGTGCGAGAAGACACACACAGAAGAACAGAGGGAGAGGAACAAGCAGACTCCATGCTGAGCATTTTGCCCAACACAGGACTCTATCCCATGACTCTGAGATCATGACCTAAGCCAAAATCAAAAGTTGATGCTTAACTGATTGAGCCACCCAGGAGTCCCCTCATGACCTCATTTTAACTTAATTACTTCTTTAAATACCATAACTCCAAATATAGTCACATTCTGAGGGAACTAGGACTACAGCCTACAGACCAAAATAAAGAGAAGACAAAAGTTGAAAGAAATGAACTTCTCATTTAGAATTATAATTTCTCCCCAATATCATTCAAAATGAAAGTAAAAATAAAGAAATTTCCAGAAAAAAGTTGAAAAAATTAATCAGCAGCAGACTTGTGATAAAATTCTAAAGAAGATCATCAGGCAACAGCATCTGCTCCTAAGGTACAGAGAAGCAGGGAGAAAAGAAGAGTAAAAGAAAGGATAAACAAGTTGAAAATCAAATAAACACTGGCAGTAAAAGAATAATAATCCTGGCTCCTGGCATTCAAAATATATATGGAATTAAAACATGCATTAACAGGAGCACGAAACAAAGCACAATGAATAGAGTTCAAATGTTCTAAGGTCCCTTAATTTTGTAATATTTAGGGTTACCATTAAATTAATCAATTGGGAGAGAGTAATTGAGAGACAGCAGTTAAGATATATATAAAGGTACTTTGTATATCCAAATAACAATTTAAAAAATGAAATTTTCAAAGTTTCCATTCATAATAGCTTCAAACATCACCAAATTTCTGGAGATAAATACAGTAAAAGATGTTCTAGACCTCTCCACAGAAAACTTAAAATATTACTGAGAGAAATTAAAGATCTGAATAAATGCAAGAGTATACAGTGTCCAGAAATCATATTATAAAAACATCCTTTCTCCAACCTGATCTATAGATTCAGTATAACTCTAATCAACATCCTGGTAGGGTTCGTGTTGTGAAAATTGACGAGAAAATCCTAAAATATATACAGAAATGCAAAGGGCCAAAAATAGTTGAGACATTTTCAAATGTAGAGGATAAAGGATGTACTCTACTGGATAATAAGGATTATTATAAAAATATAGTGATGAATATAGTTTAAAATTAGTGTAAAGACAGACAGATAATCAGAACACAATATAGGGTCCAGAAATAAACCTGCATATATCACCTATACCTATACAGTCTCCTGACTTAACAAGGTTACACAATAATGCAGTGGAAAAAGAATGATCATTCTAATGTATCATGCTGGACCATTAGGGCATTTATATGGAGGAAAATGAACTCTGATCTTTACCTTGTACCATTATAAAAATCAAGTCCAAATAGCTTATAAATATTAAGAGCAGAAGATAAAATAATAAAACTTCTGGAAAACAACATGGGAAACTATCTTCCTGATTTCTTATATCTTATATATACACATCCTATCTAAAAGGAAAAATTCACAATTGGATTTAATTAACAAAGAGCTTTCCTTCATTAAAAGTCACCATTAAGGGGGTAAAATGGCAAGGCATAAGGTATTAAAAGATATTTACAAGATGAACACCTGACAAATAACACATATTCAGAATTTATATTAAAAAAATCAAGCAGTTCTTTAAATCAGTAATAAAGTTTTCACTCTAAAAGGAAATTAACAAAAGACACAGCAGCTACTTCCCAATAATGACTATCCAATGGCCATTAATATATGCACAAGTGCTCAACCTCATGAGACAACAGAGAAAGGTAAAAACCAGAAACCTAAGCTATGGTATTACCAGTCGACATAGGGGATTACCTCTGTAGTGGGATGTGGCATAGTGATTATGAGGGGACTGTGCAGAGCATTTGGGATGATGAAAACCTGTTCTGTATTAACTATGTGGTGGCTTTCTGACCATGCCCACTTTGTGATATTTCACTGAGCTCAACACTTACGATTTGTGCACTTCTGTGTTATGTTCCCAGTATAAGTTTATTTTCAAACTATGAAAATGAATGAACTAGAGCTATACTCAGTGACAAAAATAAATCTTAATAATGTTACAAAGTGACAAAAGCAAGTCTCAGAGGACTATATAGAATGTGATACTCTCTTTAAACATTAAAAAATGAGAAAAACTTTATTATTTAGGCCTATATACATGTGAGTAAAAGCAACCAAATAAGTAAGGAAATGGAAAATTACAAAAGAAAAGAAAAATCAGGAAAAAAATGGCCATCTTCTGAGAATAAGTAGATGATGGGATAGGGGAGTTTATATAGTTTAGAAGTTATTCTTTTCTTAGAGATTTATTTTTTTATTGTTGGTGGCAGGGGCAGAGGGAGAGAGAGTCTTCAGCAGACTCCCTGTTAAGTGCAGAGCCAGTGCTGGCTCAATTTCCCCACTCTGAGGTCACGACCTGAGCTGAAATCAAGAGTTCGGTGCTCAACCCACTAAGCCAACCAGGAGCCCTAGATATAATTTATTGTTAATATTTTAGATGTTGAAATGTGTACTGGGTATATGAATGTTTCCTATTAAAATTGATAAATAAAAAGAGGTCTGAAATGGGAACAGTGACTAGAGATGATGGGGTCATGAAATAAGAATTATGAGTAAATTTTATGCATTTGTGAGCCAAACAGTAACAACATTAAAAACCAAATATGGCTCAACTAATTCTGAAATGAGTCACTTGGAGAGCAAGAGTAGGCCAGATTATCAAGAGAAAACTATCTTGCTGAAGTCTATTTAATAATATGGAAAAGAGATAGTATATATGACTGAGGTATACTTCAGGAATTTCATAGCACATTCATTAAGGGAGAAAAATTATATAATCCTTAAGTTCAAAGCAGAAAAATCATTTGGTAAAATTTAATACCTATTTGTTATTTTCAAAAGTACTTACAAACTGTAAATAGAGAAGAAAACTAATAAAAGACTTCAGGAATGGAAAGGAAGAATGAAATATCTCTTTACTTTCAGACAATATGCTTATCTCAAAGATAATCTTCATACAAATTATTAACACTTCTGGGAAGATGATTCAATAGTTGGATATAAGATCAGTATTCAAAAATTTTATGAGAAACAGTCAGAAAAATGTAAATTTAAAAAACTATGACACTTTCAATTGCAATAAAAAATAAATTAGGAATATATCTAGGAAGAGATATTCGCTACCTTTTTGAAGAAATTATAAAACTTTATTAATGGATTATAATAATTTTTTCTACTGCATACTATTACCACAAATTTAGCAGCTAAAAAGATTAGTCATTTATTATTTCACAGGTGTGTAGGTAAAAAATAAAGGCATGCTAAGATGAGTTTTCTGCTTAGGGACTCATATGGCCAAAGTCAAGGTATCAGTCAGGATTGGCTTTTATTTGGAACTCCTGGAAAGAAACTATTTCCAAGCTAATTTTAGATTTATGTTAGAAATGAGTTGCTTGTATCTGAGAGCTAAACTCCCCATTTTTTTACTGGCAGTTTTCTCTGGGGATGGCTCTAGAAACTAAAGTCTGCCTTTAGGTCCTTGATCTGTGGCTCCCTCCATCTAGGTAGTGACCCTCCCTTACACTGAATTTCTGTCAAACCCAAATCTCTGCATTCCTTTTCTGCTACCAGCCAAAGAAAACTCTCTACTCTTAAAAGGTTCATGTGATCCTCAGGTAAGACACAAACAGGTCATTTCTCTATGTTTGGGAGAACTGATCAGTAACCTGAATTACATCTATGCAATCCTTTTGTGTGTAAAAAAACCAAACCAAAACAAAACAAAAAACCAAACCCCAAATCTTGGGATGTTGGAGGCCACCGCACGGTTGGAGTCAAGGATCAAACCAGGCCCTGACTTGTGTCTCCTTCAAAGTCTGGACACTTGACAAGGTTAAGGACAGGAAAGTTGAGTGCACTGAGAAAGGGTCTGTGCTATGTGTCGTGTACTCGCCTATGTGACTTCCCACACACTCTACCTCCAGTAGGGAACAATGTGGCCAGGGTCCTGAGTTCTTAGTTAGTCCTTGTTGTTCTGTACCTCCCATGACCCACTCCCTGGTTGATTGTCTTGCTAATGGGTTTAGCCGAAACTACCTGGCATCAGGAGGTTTGTTTGTAGTAAATGTAAACTTGTTATAGAAGCTTGTGGTCATCTGACTATGTACTGATGTATTACTCCTCCTATTCTGGTCTGCCTTATAAATGCTTGTAAGATGTGGAATAAATTTGGCACTGTTGGACATCATCTTCAGTGTCCCTCCTGCCCCCATCTCTTTGTCTCTTAACTTTTTTTCATCATCCTCTTAGCCCTCACGGTTACCCCGGTCGATTCATCGTGCTGGCTGCGACATTGGGGTTAAAATCATTGGAGCCAACTTGAATGTATGCCTGCCTTGGAGACCTTAAAGTAGAAAAATCAATGGAAAGATATACCATGTTTATAAAAATGGTGACTCAATATCAAAATGATTTTGTATTTGTGACTTGGTTGAACTACAAATAACAGAAAATTTCCAAATAGAAGAAACATACAGAAAACTAAGCTATTTATTTGTATTTCTCTGGTTTTAATCATTTTTATCTATATCTCAGTACCATGCTACATTAATTGTTGAAGCTTTATAGTAAGTCTTGAAATTAGGTAGTATGAATCCTCAAACTTTATTAATTTCAAGATTGTTTTAGCTATTCTAGAATAATCTTATAAGAATCTAGATGTTTTTTTAAATTTCTCTTTATTTCCCTACTGCACTAGCTAGGACCTCCTGTAAGTTTCAAATAGAAGTAGTGAGAGTAAAAACTGTTCCCGTATTCCAAATCTTAAGAAAATACTAATATTTCACCATTAAGCTGTAGGTTTCCTGTATTTTCATTATTTATAATTCTCTTCTAGCTTAAGAGTCTTAGGCGAATGGGTGTTGAATTTTATCAAATTTTTTTTTAAAATGTTTATTGAAAAGTATCTATTTTCTTTCTATTTTGCTAATGTGGTCAATTACATTAATTGATTTCTTGATTGATTTCTTGACTGCTAACCTTAATTTCTGGCATAAACCCTACTTGTTCTAGGTAAGGTATCTTTACACTTTATTCAATTTGCTAATTTTAAAGGATTTTTATGTCTATTATGATATATATTGGTCTGTAATTTTCTTAAATCTTATTGTCAGCCTTTGACATGGGGATTATTTTGTTCTTACAAAACAAGTTGGGAGGCATTCTTCTCTTTCTGAAAGTGTTTGTATAAGATGGGTATAAT
Organism: Mustela erminea; assembly: GCF_009829155.1. Lineage (NCBI taxonomy): Eukaryota > Metazoa > Chordata > Mammalia > Carnivora > Mustelidae > Mustela > Mustela erminea. The sequence continues at coordinate 120,341,473 of NC_045619.1, forward strand.
TTCTTAAATGCTTGATTATTTATCAGTAATATTATCTTCTGTATTTTAAACTGTTACACCAGGATATGAGTAGCTGTTAAAATTCTAGTTGGTTTCTCTTTGTCTCAACAAAGTTCTTCTGCCCATGGGAGGCATACCTCTTCCTCTGCTCATGCCTTAAGATTCTGCAAACATCCCAGTAATGGAAGCAGGCACTGGCTCCCCTGCTTACCAGTGAAAGACCTCTCACTACAAAATTTTGTTAATTTAGACTTCTCTGTAACCACAGTTTTTTTTTTTTTTAACTCTAAAAAAAAAATTTTTTTTTAAGTTGCTCTGGTGTTTTCCTTTTGTTACTTCAGTCATGAGGAACGTCGTGACCATACAGAACTTCAGAAACACAACTCTCTACTTTTTAATTTTTAATTTCAGGAATGTGATTTCCCAAAGTTCTCTGGATGATCAGATTTTAAGATTTAAGAACTCCTGAGCAAGATATTCTCTTTGCTGTTTTAGATCCCATTGGAAAGAGAGGTATGCATAGATAGACTAACACAGTACTTGTAAGTTCAGTCTCTAGAGTCCAACTACCTAGGTCCAAATTCAGGATTCATCACTTACTAGCTCAAGGCAAGGTACTTAAATTCCCCAGACTTCATTTTTCTAGTTTGTAGAATAGAAATAATAATATGAATGCATGTATTTAATAACACACTCAAGAAGATTAAGAACAATATATGACACAGAGAAAATAATCAATAAATAAAAACCAAATTATGAAAGACATTTGGTTAGACCTAAGATTGGATATGCTAAGCAGTGGTCCTGACTAGCTCTTGATTTCCTATGATTTATCATCATTTTTAAATTGTGAACCCATTCAACAATTTCTTAAAATTGTCATTGCTATTAAATATGGGATTCAGTATGAAGATTATCTCTACATAGCCACCAACCTCATTTGGCCCTATTAGCCTGAGAGTTCTGTTAAGAATGGGATTTAGAGGGGCAAATGGGTGTCTCAGTGGGTTAAGCCTCTGGCTTTGGCTTAGATCATGATCTCAGGGACCTGGGATCGAGCCCCGCATCAGGCTCTCTGCTTAGCAGGGAGCCTGCTTCCCACCCCCTCTCTGCCTGTCTCTCTGCCTACTTGTGATCTCTGTCTGTCAAATAAATAGATAAAATATATGTAAAAAAAAATGGGGTTTAGAGTGACGTGTGAAACTCAGTCTAGCAGAACCTTACTTACTAAGACTGACATTTGGAGGGAGAGGGCAGGTGCCTTCTGGTTGGACAACTATCTACACTAATCCAAGCATCAAAAGATTTCAAAGTAATTTTGGTTACAGATAATTTATTTTGAATTTCCTACATGGCTAATGATGAGTATATTACATTTATTATTATTATTACTTTTAGTTGATAGCTATTCCTTCAAACAAATGATCAATGTCAAACAAATCTCTTGGCTGACTCAAAGGATATTGCTTCTATGAGGCGTTTTGCTACCTGAGGCAGAAGAGAAAAGAATAGGATTAGGGCCTAACAGAGATTTGATGGCTATCATTTCCACAATAGGAATGTTGACAGGAGGAATAAATAACTTTTGGAGAGCAACTTGTTAAACTGGGTTAAAAGAAGGTCTGTACGGGCATGGCCAAGTCTAATGCCGCTTGCCAATTTGATTATATTTTATTACTCAGCTGAACTGTATTCCATGATTCAGTTTGTGGTTATCTAAAGGGGTCACAAGCTGCAGTAGCTCATATTTCCTGAACATATTTTGGCAGAAATTGTATATTGTTTTAAGAGAATGCCAACTAGTGTGGGAGATAAAGACAAAGGGCTTCTTTACAGTTAACATGATCAAACCACAAACCAAGGAAAAGGCAGGTAGCCTCCTCTGTGGGATTCCAGGGTACATTCAGGCACATCAGAGACAAAAAAAAAAAAAATGTTCTCTCTACTAGAAAACCACACTTTACGTCCACAAAACGTATGCTTATATACCATAAAGCCGCCTTTGAATCCGATTTCTCTGGGTAACTCCACGTTGTATTGTTTTAAGATCTCCAACGTTATTCAATTTCAAGAGCCTCCCCTGGGTCTTGTCACCTCTCATTTTTAGTATATTCCTGAAATTGCTAAATCAGATCTTTTGTTTTTCCTGCTACCTTATTCCCATTCTGACCTTACTGTTTTCCAATTCTTTGACTTTTCTTTTCTGTCCCTGAGCAGTTATAAGTCTCCCCCTGGGCTCACATATTTACTTACCCAGTCTAGATCTTGTGGTTAGCCAATTTGTTCACTTCCATACGAGCATCATCCATCCTCTTTTTCCCTTAGCCCTCAGCAACAACTCTCCAAATCTTGGGTCAAGTTATTTTCCCAGTCTTTCCAACACTCAGGCTGCTCATGCAGCTGAGAAGCTTGGGGACACTGGAAACACACAACATTCTGGTCCCTAAAGCCTGCTGCCAATCCCATGGCCATTATTGCAACCTCTCAACGTTCTTCTCAAATTCTTCTATATCATGTTGCCCTTGTAGCCTCCCATACAGACATAGATCTCAAAAATGATCTCTTTCCTCCCAAAACAATTAAAGATGGTCAGGATTCAGTGTTTTTAATTTAGAAACTGCCTCCACTGACTTATGCATGTGAGAAGTAAATTGGCTGTGTGATTTCAACCTGAGTCATGGTTGCAGCAACACGTGCTGATACCACTGGTTATTTGTGTGAACTTCGGCAGTTATGTAACCCCTCTAATCTTTGGTTTCCTTACATAGAAACTGTTGAAAATAAAGGTACTTGCTTTCAAGTAAGAAAGCACTTAGTGTAGTGCTTACCAGTTAGTAAGTACTCAGGAAGTGTTCACTATAAAAAAATTTCTATTACGTCTACATTCATCTGTGCATCCTTCTCTCTTATCTCAAAGAGCTGCTCCTTTTTATGCCCAAGACTACTTTCTCCATATTCTCATGTTTCATTGATACCATCTTCCATCAATTCTGCCTCTCTTAGGCTGTATTTTTATTTTTCACTCTCTCAGCACATACATTCATACACACAGACCCATAAGCATAAGCCCAGACACACACACACACATCCTGCAACCCTACATTCTCCTATGCAATCTTAGTTTTGAGATCTTTTCTTTTCATAATTATGTGTCTATAAAATGGTTATCATTCATTAGCTTCACTTCTTCAACTCCACTCCTATTACTCAACACAACAAAAAAATGACATTTGATAAAGTAATCAATAACTTGCATATTGTTAGGTCCATAGATATGTAATGCCACCTTCAGATTACCCATATTGAGTTTATGTACCTAATGTCGTGTGATGCAGTTTTGTGTCTATTTATACATTTAATTTTTACAATAACACTAAGAGGTAAGTATCACGATTCTTCTTTTATATAGGATGAGAGAGCAGCTAAGGGGTGTCACCCTTTCTGAGTGCTCACTATTCTATAATCACTGTTCCTGTTTTCCGTGGAACTTACAGTTTAGAGAGAGAGACAGATTATAAACTGGCTACAAACAGCTCTACTAAATCAAGAGAGGAAAGCTCTAAGGGAAAAAAAATAGAGTTCTGTGATTGACAGTGGGACAAGGGGAAACCTGTTTGAAAGGTCAGGAAGACCAGAGGAGACGCAGTGAAACTGTTAACCTGAAGACCGGAACATGCTTGCAGCACAGGCAGAAGTGGAAGAGAGGGCCAGGAAAAGGAGATGCCATGTTTGAATCTAAAGCCATGGCTGGACAAGAGCTTGGAGAGTCAGAGTTAGGTTTCAGCTTTCTCTAATGACCTCAGACAAGGTAGCCATCATCCTCTCCTCTGATGCCATGTGCACCCATTTCTCTTTATTTCCACTAGATCATAAGCTACCTGAGGGCAGGTGTGCAGCCTAGTTTGTGCCTAGCATATGATAAATGAAAAATAATAAATAAATGCTTATTGAACAACGAGTGGTGACTTACTCTCACAGGTATTACCCACCTACTTTTTGGCAGGGATACTGACAGCTTAGTCATGTCACGCACGGTCTTCCTGTCCTGTGTGCTCTCTGTATGCTCCTCAGTGTTCTTTTGCCTGGTTGGTACAATGAGTTTTGTGAAGCCAACTGCTAGAATCAGGTGATTAATGAGGCTTAGGGACTGAGACCTATGTGCTATCTCAGTACAGTCTGAATAGCTCCCTCTTACTACAACCATTGGATTTTGTTATCAAATGGCCACCAATTAGAATCAAAGTTGGGCTGATGAAAACATTGGGAAATGCTAGATTTTTCTTGGGACACTTATGAATATGCATGTTAGAAGCTGTTCTTCCTTCATGTGGCTTCCTGGAGAGAATACTAAACTGGAAGGTCAAAGCCCTGAGTTTTATTCTTGGCTTTGCTACTCACTCCCTCAGTGACCTTGGACAAGTTGCTTAGCCACTCTGCAGGCAACTGTTTCCTTGTTGATAAAGATGTGAGTAATGATAGCTGAAACTGCCTACCATATAGGGAAGTTGTGAAGATTAATGAGATGCTGTTCATAAAGCACTCTGAACTCTCTGAAAGAAAGGTGTTGTATAAATACAGAGTGTTGCTATTGTTATTCAATAGCATCTTTGCTGCAAATTCTCTGCATATTTCTTAAAAGCTGGGAAGGGTGATCAAGTCAGAATGTGTGGGTTATTTCATATGACACGTACCTGTTTCCACCTCTGGTAAACTGTCCACTAAGTTTGCCTCTATCCTATTTCTTATACACATAACCTTTCCTTGAAATAAAAAACAAATACAATTCTAAAAAATTCAAATGACCTTAGAGGACATCATCGCTGGTGGTCATTTGTAGATCATTTGTAGGAACCACTTAAGAGTGAAAGCCTAAGATCCTGATTTTCATGATAAGTTACTCATGGGACAAGATATGGGTAATATTTTCTGATTAATGTTGATTTCAATCTGGCCCTGCATCCACATTTCCCAAACCAGTAATTGAGCAATGAATTGGAAACCAAATTGCCTACTCTCCTTTATTTCTTCTCTCTGAGCTTGAAGGTCCTTTAGTGGAAGGGGCAACAGAAAAGGAAGGGGAAAACAAGAGAGACAAAGATCATACTAACTCTCGGTGATTAGACAATAATCAAGAATTGGTTCTGATGATTACTGATTCTGATGTGGCCATACATACTAAAAAAGTGAGACTGGCTGCTATTCCTTTCATTTGTATCCATTATACTTCAAATACTGTGCTTTTCAGAACTAGCTACTGTCTTAAATGTGATACCTTAATATTCAGAATGTGTGGAATGTGGGAAAATTGATGTTCCTCTGAGAATCTCAATCTTGCATTAGCAGACTCTTTTGCATTTAATTTTGTCCCTTGTTTATATTAAAAGCAGAAGAGGTTTCTTTTGACATGAGAAATTTTAAAATGTATGTAGGTAAAGTCCTTTGGAGAATTCTATTTTTCATCTGCTTATTAGGACCGAAGGGAGCAGCTCTTTTCTCAGATTTTAAAGTTCCAGATGATCCACAGTTGTTATAAGTGCATTGGCCTTATGGTGTATTTGTTTCTAGAAAAGAACTGGAACAAGTAATCTGCTAAGTGGATGCAGTTGGAGTTGTTGTATAAGCTTTTGAAAACTACTGATTATCCCCTAAGATATGTTAAAATTTAGGAAAGAATATGTTCAGCTGTCAAAAAATTTTCTTGAGCTTGAGGAATCCAGCCAAAATTTGATAAAAAGAAAGCTAGAAAATAATCCCATGTAATAAATTATTTTGTTTTTATTTTACATGTTTACATGCCTTTTTTTTTTTAACTTATGGCAGCTTTTTGTTTTTGAGGTTCCCTAAATGATATACTGTATAGCAATGTATTACAAGATAATATTCTTAAAATTTAGAAAATATGAGGTTGATCTTTGTATAATCTCTATTTTAGACCAATTTTTCCCTGAGGGAGAGAGAATGGTATTAAGATACACACACACACACACACACACATATACATGTATGTATATGTGTGTGTGTGTGTGTGTGTGTGTATATATATATAAAATTTTTAAAATTTTATTTTTTCAGTGGGTATTGATATATATTTGAATGACAATAAAAATGCACCAATCACGTATTTCAGATTGATACCAGAATAACAGAAAGTAGTGTTTCCAATTCTTTGATAAGAATGACAGAGTTACAACCAGGACCTGGAAGTTATAGTTTATCACACCATGTACTCTTTCCAACAGCCTGAAGCTCACTCTTTCTGGTAGGATCATATCTAGTGTTGAAAGAAAGAAGGAAGAAGAGGAAAAGGAAGGGACACTGGAAAGGAAGGAGGAGAGGAAGAAGGAAAGCAAGGAGAGAAGAAGGGAGGAAGAGAAAGGAAAGAAACACAGGTTAGGCTATTTTATTCTTCTACCAGTTTTGCCATCAACATTAGAAAAGACGGGGCGCCTGGGTGGCTCAGTGGGTTAAGCGCTGCCTTCGGCTCAGGTCATGATCTCAGGGTCCTGGGATCGAGTCCCGCATCGGGCTCTCTGCTCAGCGGGGAGCCTGCTTCCCTCTGTCTCTCTCTGCCTGCCTCTCCATCTACTTGTGATTTCTCTCTGTCAAATAAATAAATAAATAAATAAAATCTTTAAAAAAAAAAAAAAAACATTAGAAAAGAAAAATCATTTGTTGTAGGCTGAAAGTTCTTCCCCAATAATGGCCACATCCTAATCCCTGGGACCTATAAATATGTTGCCTTATATGGTAAAAGGGAATAGTTAAATGTGATTCAGTTAAGGATCTTGAGAGGGGAAGATTATTCTGGATTATCCTGGTGGGCACAATGTAACTGCAGGTCATAAAAAAAAAAAAAAAAAAGTAGCATTTTAAGAGTCAGAGAGAGAGAGAAGATAAAAATTCAGAAACAGAGGTCAGAAAGGACAGAATATGTCATATTACTAGCTTTGACCATGAAAGAAGTGGCCATGAGCCAAGAAACTTGGGTGATCTCTAGAAGCTGGAGAAGGCAAATAACAAAACAAACAGAAATACAAATACAAACAAACAAATAAAACAAAAAACCCAGATATCACCCCCCCCCACCCCCGGAGTCTCCAGAAGGAACACAAATTCACTGACAACTTGATTTTAGCCCAGTGAAAAGATTTTAGATTTCTGACCTCCAGGACTGTAAAATAATAAATCTGTGTTGCTTTAAGCCAGTAAGTTTGTGGCAGTCTGTTACAGTGGCAATAGGAAATTAATACATCATTTTAAGGTGATCTAGCTAGTGTCATTCCTGCCTCATAGTGAGTAAGTGAGCCATGCTGCAAGTGAACTGTGAACAGGGGGCAGTAATCTATACTTTGATCCTTATGCTTTAGAGGGAAACAGGCTGCACGGCCCTAAAAATTATCACCTAATGTCTAGAATTCTGAAAGTCAGCCAACGTGCCCTGGGATGGAGCACATTTTGCCTAGAAACTAAAAGGTACTCAGGCAATGCTAGACCCACCTTCCCTTACTGCCCCGAACTTCTCAGATTAATAAAAACCAAAAAAAAATTATATTGTTTTATCAGTTCTCAGCTTGGGATTTTATTTTTTTTTAAAGATTTTATTTATTTATTTGACAGAGAGAAGTCATCAGTAGGCAGAGAGGCAGGCAGAGAGAAATGGGGAAGCAGCCTCCCCACTGAGCAGAGAGCCCGATGTGGGGCCCCATCCCAGGACCCTGGGATCATGACCTGAGCTAAAACCAGAGGCTTTAACCCACTTAGCCACCCAGGCGCCCCCAGCTTGGGATTTTAAATGTGACTGATAAGATGGTAGAATCCTAGAAAATAGCTCAACAGAAAGCAAGAATATTTAATAGAAAGGCATAAAACAGTGTGAGTAAACTGTGTGGGAGAATACACGTGATGGGGTGAGGGAAGCAGATGCTAAGGAAAAATACCTCTCATGAAAACAGAAAGTATACATATAAAATAGCACAAGTACAAATTTCTAAAATGTTTACTAAAAGACTCCCCAAAACCAGTTTTTGAAGATTCTCAAAGTATTCAGGTAGGCCTTATAATTACAAAAGGCATATATAATTATATAAAGTATAGCATATATTATAGTGCCTTCTAATTTTATTAACTATCCACTGAAAATAATATCCCAAATTGCTGAATTAAATTTTACATTGGCCCCCTGAAAACTTTGTGAAGGTATTTCATTAATACTATTTACAACCAGAAGGAATTAGCATGGTAAAGAAGAAAGCACAAGACTTACAAGCAGGAGGATTCCAGTTAAAAATACCATTAAAAAAAAAAAAAAAAATCAACAGTATCACTGAGTTCTGGTCCTGTGTCTTTAGAAAGGTCAACTTTTCTGAGCCTTGGTTTACTTGTGTCTAAAATGAGGGTAGCAAATATCTCCTTCATAGGATGTTAAAAGGATTATAATAATGAATGCTTATAATGTCCCTTTTTTTTTTGAGTATGCTTCAAGTCCAATATAGGGCTTGAACTTATGACCCTGAGATCAGGAGTGACATGCTCAACCAATTTAAGCCAGCCAGGCACCCCAATCTACCCTTTGTAGTTGACCCAGAGGCTACTTAATTTCCCTTTTCAAAAACTTCAGAAGTCAGCAGGGAGAATTTCACCAGATTACAATAAAATAAACCAAATAGGCAGGAGTAAGGATTTGAAATTAGACTAATTCAGAGTCAAGATAAGGGGAACCAGGGAATGGTGACCTGGTGATAAATGCCCAAAGTCTGTCTCAAGTGAAATGATAAGTGTTGTTTCCAAAGGGTCTCAACATTATGCCAGTCTCAATCCAGGCAGGGAACATGGAATCCAAGCTGATGTAACAAGCTTAGAGATATCCATAGGCAGAAAGAGAACAATGTAGAAGTGATAACCCACCAAGACAGGGTAACAGTCAGGACGCAAGACAAAAACGCGGCAGTTTCCCAGAAAGAAAACTGAGAAACATAGACTCAGGGCAAATCCTACTTATAAGAACAAGGATACCTCAAGAGGTGTGAAAGTCGTGTTGGAGCGTGTGAACTAGAAGGAAGTTTGTTTCTATCAGGTTCAGAATAGCAGTAACGGGATCTTAGATGGGGTAAAAACCCTCCTGTCCCCAGCCAGGATTATTCAGACCAACAGAGAATGTGGTCTATGGGTGGTATCAAAGCAAAATTGCACTAGACAGAATTTAAAAAGCAACACTTTATTTAAGACTACTGCAATAGAAGGGACAGAGTAAACTGAATTCCATGGAGGGAAAGGCAGGAGAGCTTTAAGAACTGGAATAGGCCAGGGGAAAAGTACTGAAGAATGATAGTGGGGAGATTAGGCCACCAGGCTTTGCTAATTGATGCTTATGGAAATTAGACCCTGGAAGACAAGGTGCTATTATTCTTGAGGATTATATGTCAAAGGAATGGTTCCTAGGTCTTTGAGAAAGATGTCCCTGGATTAAAATTGGCCAGAGGCTGGGAGATTTAGAACTCAAAGGGGTAGAGATAGAATTTACAGTAGCAACTTTTCTGAAGTAAATGTCAAAGAAAGGAAGGTCAGGGGTTTATAGACAAGAAGAAAGCTGTCCCAAATTCAGGCAAGCTGAGGAGAATGTTAGGGTTCCTTTAAATAGTAGAGAACTAATAGCGACAGCTATAGGACTTTTAAATAGAGTTCCCCCGAGGACCTGAAGGATACTCAGTGATAACATTCTAACATAGTGAATTAAAAAACAGAATGGCCTTTCCAGTGTCTGGTAGTCAGAGGCATGACAAAGACGCAACATAGAAATCGTAGCTTTGTTTTGTTTTGTTTTGTTTTTTCTTTGGAATCCAAAGGACTACCTTACTACTTCTTAAAGATTTTTTAAAATTCCCAGGTCACATCATTCTAAGTGTAAAATGGGGCCACTTAACACTATTTCCTGGGCTTTATTTCTCCAACTGTGAAACCTCTGGAACACCTTTTATTCCCTTCAAAGTCTCTACCTCCTTCCCCCAGCTATTTGCAGGAACCCCCCGGGATCTGTTACTGTGGACTCACAAACAAATCCTTTGAGCTAGCCAGAGGTGCCTCCCACTCTCTTTCCCTGCTGCTCTGATCCTCTTTGGTCATCTGGCAGCTGAGACCTTGGTCCTGCTCTTGCTGGAGGTCCCTGCCAAGGAGAGTCTGAGACAAGGTCATCCTTTGTTCCAGCATCACCAGGCACTGCCTCTGACTGCTGCTGAGGCTATGGGTGATGGATAATGTAAAAAATAAAATAAAACAAAACAAAACAAATCCACAAAACAAACAAAAACCAAACCAGATCCCAGTTCTCATTATACCTAGAGTTGTGGCTGGAATCATGGGCTGGAGCCCAACGTGTTTCCAATATCCAATGCCCCAAGGAAGGAATGCCTCACTTTCATTGTAATCCAAGATGTTCTGGATCCCCAATGACTTCAACGAACTTGTGAGAAAACAGTTTATTCAGTTTATTCTGTTCATTCTCCCCCTTCCAGGTCTCAAGGACACAGGGGTGGATGAATTGGCTTGGGAAAATACCATTGACAAACAATGTACTATATTAGGTTTTGCCCTGCTCTCCAATGGCTGAAACACTTTATAGAACCACTTAATATGCAAGTCTTGCTCTGCTGTAAGGATGGGATCTCTCCCAGGAGGCTACTCAATTCTTATCCAGATAAACATTTCCAGGGCCTGACCTGCCTGCCTGCCTTGTTTACCCAAACAAGTCTAACTGCCGGTGGTGTTCTCAGTCTATACCAATGATAAGCCACCAGAGTTTTCAGGATAAATACAGCAGGCCCAGATGGAAGATAGAAAGAGGACTCTCTCTTGTGTCACAATTGCTGACAATATGGTACATTTTAAAGATTTTTTATTTATTTATTTGACAGAGAGAGATCACAAGTAGGCAGAGAGGCAGGCAGAGAGAGAGGAGGAAGCAGGCTCCCTGCTGAGCAGAGAGCCCTATGCGGGACTCAATCCCAGGACCCTGAGATCATGACCTGAGCCGAAGGCAGCGGCTTAACCCACTGAGCCACCCACGCGCCCCAATATGGTACATTTTAATGCCTAGAATTAAGTGTCAAGTTTCATTTTGGCATTGTTCTACCTTGTTATGCAGATCCTTTTACCTGGAAGCATGTAACTTACTTTTCCATGGTACTCAGTGTACCTATGACCATTTTGAATTCTGGGGGAAAAACAATGCGTCTCATTGACAGTTTCCTTTTTGTGAAGGTTATTTTTCCAGCAAGTTTGCCTACCACTCATTCAGTACCAAACATCCTCTGCTCACACTTTTGTATTTTCTTAGAAGATTGGTTCTAATCAATTTGAGAAGAAGGAGAGGAACTTTCAAGACAGAGCTGATTGAAGAGCCTGGTGCCTTTCAGAGAGAAGCTTTAAGTAGCTCAAGGACAGTAAGTTTTCCTCCTCATATCTACTAGAATTTCTTTCCGTTGAAAGTTCAACTAGATTTTCAACACTTTGAAGTTCAGATCACCAGGCTGGATTAAAGAATCACAGAATTTTTTTTCATTGTGGGGAAGAAAATGTATCCTAAAAGTAATATGCTTTTATTTTTAATTAAGCACCCTTTATTTTAGTTGTTATTAAAAAACAATTGCTTGAGGGCAAGCTAATTTTCTAAAGTGAATTTCTTTTCTTTTTTTAAGATTTTATTTATTTATCTGATATAGAGAGAGAGATTACAAGTAGGTAGAGAGGCCGGCAGAGAGAGGAGAAGCAGGCTCCCCAATGAGCAGAGAGCCCAATGCAGGGCTTGATCCCAGGACCCTGAGATCATGACCTGAGCTGAAGGCAGAGGCTTAACCCACTGAGTCACCCAGGCGCCCCTAAAGTGAATTTTCTGTAGAAGTTGAAAAGATTGTTGAACATAGCCACTGGATGATATGCTTGTTCATCAGGTAACCCCTAATGGCTACAATAGCACATAGGATTTAGAAGGTTCTCAATAAATAAGCAATAAATAAATAATCAATAAAAACATGGATAAGTGAATTTCAGGATTTATAAAGAGATGTAACTATTTTAACATAATAAGATTCATAGCCTGGGGTCAGCCCTGAGTTCTCTTTTGTTTCTGCTCTTTTTCACTCTGAAGCGGGTTATAAATGTCATCTAGGACCTTACACAGGTTTTTCAAACCCCTGTCGTTTTTCAGTTTGCTTGTATAAAGTGCAAGTTTTGGACAAGAAAGCTCTAAGATTCCTTCAAGCTCTAATAAGGCTAAGATTTTCAGTTCCAAGGCTTGTAATTACTAGTGACCAGAAATCAGCCCATCTGTACAACTCGAATCTCCTCTTGGGGAGGAAAAAAAAAAAGCAGGTTGCAAATTGCTTCAGGTCCACTAGGGGGCGGGGGCTGGGACACATCTGTGGTTAAGAATGACTAGAAATACAAAAACAGAACCACGGCACATACTGTGGCATGGATATGCAAGCTGTGTGACACTTCACACTTGAACATCACAAAATATTTTACAAGGAGGAAATATTGATCCTTTTTGGCCAGTAACAGAAGCTGTGGTAGACTCTGAGCAAATGACTTGCTCGAAAGCACAGAACCTTCACCAAAAACAGTCTCAGACTCCAACATCCTATCACTTAGCTTTGAACAGTCGCCATCATTCCACTGAATCACAACACAACGGAGCCTGAAAGTTGTCGGGAAACCTCGAAATTGTTTCACCCAACAGGTGCCGTGCACTGAGTAGCTACCTGCTTCCTTTTACCTCCCTCAACCCAGTCAGCAGGCTGAGGAGCCGAGCTGGAGGTGACCTTCAGAGCAGCTTCCTTTGGAAGCACTCAGAAAGAATTTTTAAAATCAAAGAAGAAAACATGTTGAAAAAAATTGACTGCTGGTGGAACTGTCTCTTCCAAGTTGACATCATCCATCAACCAAGAGTGTAGGAGAACTGTCAAATCCCAGCAGCATGAGGGACAAGAGAAATCGTCAGACACCTGAAAAATGGAGGGCTGCTCCGCAGCACAGCTGTAGCCAGTGGCTGTTATTGGGTGGGGGGGGAGACAATTTAATGGGGTGGCGGGAGGAAAAGAGAGGGTGTTCAGTGGGGGGGGGACTCCATCAATTAAAATATGCCTGATTCATAATTTTCTCTATTTCTCAGCAGAATAACTTTCTGCCCTGCCTTCTGCACTGTGCACAGCTATCTCAAAATTCATTTTTCAGCTGTTATTCATACTTCAGTTTGGTGTTTCTGAATGTATTCTTCCTCACAGTAACTGTTGACAGGTCCAGCCCTGTAACCATCTGGCTTCTGAAGTAATGAGACCAAATGAAATGGAGCTTGAAGAAATTAACATTCTTTCCTTAATCTATTAATAACTGAAAAGTGTTGATTTTGGTGACAGCTAGATACTTTATTATAAGGCATATTGGTTAATTAAGAGCATCATAATGAAGGTTATAGGAATGCATATCCCTTCAGAAATACACATATTTTTAATAAGCATAATTTGATTCTTCTCACAGGCTCCAATAAAGTCAGTGAAAATGTTATGCACAAAGAAAATCTCAACAAAGGATAAACAGACAATTTTGTATGTAGGTACCATGATTATTGTTGTTTTATTATGTTAAGTGTGCCTGTGTATATCAAATACAGCAGCTGTGTATCAATAGCAATTGCAAATAATTACAGGTCCTCCAACTCCATCGACCTCCTGTGCCCTGATTCTTCTTCCTCCATCCATTTACTCTCAGATGATACTTGCAGCTTTGTAGGGTCCTTACTGGGGTAAGGAGCTCCTCCAATTTTGCCAAAGTTGAAAATGCATAGACTTTTGATATTTAGATCATGGATGATACAATCTCCTTACTCCTCTTTGATGTTTTGCAAACATTTTTTTATGCCCGTAAAAACTTTACAGAACTGATACTTGACTGTGTGCAGAGCTGTCATTAATCACAGACTGGGTATTTCATCTTTTTCCCTCACCTTTCCCTCACATTGAGCTCAGAGGAGTTCTGGGTTCCCCTTGTTGTTGTGTTAATGTGCAGGCACAGTTAGTTAAAGAAGTTACCTCCAAATTTCATTAAGAAATTATTTTTTCAGTGTTCACAGACTTGGCTCAACTTTAGTGTATGCACTTTTTAGGGAAGTTAGGACCATTTTTATTCCTGACTGATATCTTGTATGTGTGTGTTGTGTGTGTGTGTAAGAAGATATTTAATGGCTAAATTATTTTCCAGGCTGTTTTTATTAAGATATAATGTATTATTTGTTTCAGGGGTACACATCTGTGATTCATCAGTCTTACACAATTCACAGCACTCACCATAACACATACCTTCCCCAATGTCCATCATCCAGCCATCCCATCCCTCCAGCCCCTGACTGGTATCTCATTAAAAGAATACCCACAAGTAGGGGCGCCTGGGTGGCTCAGTGGGTTAAGCCGCTGCCTTTGGCTCAGGTCATGATCTCAGGGTCCTGGGATCGAGTCCCGCATCGGGCTCTCTGCTCGGCAGGGAGCCTGCTTCCCTCTCTCTCTCTGCCTGCCTCTCCATCTACTTGTGATTTCTCTCTGTCAAATAAATACATTAAAAAAAAAAAAAGAATACCCACAAGTAAATTCCCAAGGTTTTCTCTGCTAAGAAGTAAATGATGTGTGTGTGTGTGTGTGTGTGTTTCACAACATAAGTTTACTGCACGATTTTCTCCTTGTGCTCCCCTTCATTTTGCCATTGTCTTTCCACTAGTTAGACACAGTCCCCGGGGAATAGTGGATTGTTTTTCTTTCTTGCTTTTCTCCCAGGACAAACCGTACAAGATTGAGTGGAAAAGTAAAATCAAGGTCTAAATAATTTAGGCAAAAACTGGTTAATGACCACCCGGCATGTGTTTTCCTACTTTGGGCCTCAATTAGCCACTTTGGTTGTCAAAGTCAAAAAATCACTGAACGGGCATCAGACCTTTAGTATAAATACTGCCTTTATGAACAGAGAGAATGTACTTCCTCCTGGTTTTCCCATTCTTTGGTGGGTTCAGTCTCCCCTTGAGTTCCTCTTTCCTATGATCCTGACCCCTCCCTTCCCTTTTCCTCCCCATCCATTGTTCTATCCATGCCAGATGACTGTCAACACCTTTGTACGACTGCGCTCTCCACACCGGACTCAGGAGGCACGTGGGGAACACACGTGCTCATTCTGTGATAAACATGTCAGTTGTTTTGAGAAGTAATTACATTTTTCAAAATACAGTGAAATTGCATTATGAAGCAGAATCATAGAATCAACTTTATATAGGCTGTAGAGTACTTCGGCTGGACTTCTAGAACCTCAGCCGGAGCTCTGCATATCAGGACCATCAGGCTGAGGGACTAGAAGCAGATTCAAGGCCATTGTGAGGTCTGGCAATCCTGTCTCCCATGGCCACAGTGAGGTCTGGTTCCAAAGCAAGGGCAGAGAACTCTCTACCTGACACTCTGAGCTGGGATCCAGAAAACTCAGAAGACAAAGTAAAAAAACCAGGATGGCAAGGTCAAGGTCATGCTTAGTAGGTTTCCCACCCAACATTGTAGTACTTGTGCTCAATAGTTCTTTCAAAAGACTGGGGATAAGAAAAAAATAAATGAAAACTTTGCTGAGGCACTCAACGGTGGCCACTGTGCAGACCAGACCTTGCCAGTTCCCACACCTCACCTCACTCCGCTTCCTTTGCAACCATGTCTGACAAAGCCAGGAAGCCTGAGATTGAGAAATAAGTCAAAATTAAAGAAACGGAAATGCGAAAGAAAAATTCACTGCCTTCAAGAGAGACGACAGAACAGAAGGGAGCAGAGGAATCGTAAAGGGGCGTGTACCACCAATATGCACTGTCCACTCCGCAAGCATTGCTGTCTCATTTTACTTCGTTTAGCTGCTCAGCTTTGCAAGATGAAAAGAGTTGGGTCAAGTTTAAATGACAGCTGCCCCTTTGCACATCAAAGAATCGAGAACTACTGAGCAGGGAAGCCAAGCCTGCCTCTCCCTTTTGCCTGTCTGACTGGCAGGGAAGGAAAAGAACCTGCCTGTTGGAAGGAAGAAGTTGGGTGCAATGACTATGAAATGGAGAGTAAAAATCAAGTCGGTCCCAGGAGTCTTACAGACTGTAAAATGCAGTGTACTTAGAGTGCCACTTCTTTTTGCTCAAGTGATTTTAATAACTGGAATGTATAAGTTTTGAATATGCAAATAAAAAGTTTCAAAACTTGGGGGGGCTCTGTCAGAGAAAGTTTTATCTAAATCAGTGACCCCTCCATCAGAGAGTGGAGTAATAAAAAATATTCACAATAATCCAAAGCTATGCTTGTCTTTCTTTTAGTTATACTTTTAAATGGGTCCAGGCCTCTCACCCAAACACTGTCACTGACAGGGTTTAAAAGTTCAGCATCAGGTACAGCTCCCTGACGGGGAGTCTTCTGGGCTTTTCCACCCTATTTTTCCACTACCATCAAACAATACCTACTTTAGACCTTCTTGGCTCTCCCATCTCTTAGCTTCTACAGCGGCTGCTTTTTGTTTTCAGTTCTCTCTCCTGATAATCCATTTCAACACCCTTCTCTCGTTTGAACCCTCAGTACCGCATTTCAGTCAATATTTTATTATTTTCTGGTAGCACCCTAAGCACTTACAGCTAAGGGTAAGGAATGTTTCTGCTATTGAATAAAACTTGAGAAGATTGATACCTACTTCACCGGCTAGTTGAATCAGGTAAAAGTATATATATATGCTTTAATTCCAGACTTAAAATATTACTTTACAGTTTGTTTAGATCTTCAAAAATAAAAAGAACCACGTAGTGAACATAAGGCTTTTATAGGACTTGCAGATGGCTTGGGACACATGGTAAAATGTATTCCTGTAAATGTTTTCCTTATTCCTAAGGTAAAGTGGAAACACTCTTCATGGTGTTACAGGTGAAACAGGGTCAATGGAAGTCTGCTAATATTGGGGTAGGAACTTAGAGCCTTGTAGGCTATAAAAATAAGAGTTATGGTTAAGTCTATAAAATTTGCCTTATTTAAGCCAAGAAACTTGAGACCAAAGAATTTAGAACAAATTTATGACTATGGAACTACATGGATTTATTATGACTAGAGCCAAATAATTATTTGAGAATTAGAATAATATTCCTTAAACATATAAAACATCACCAGTGCTATCTAAATGAAGCTGAAAAATAACTATTAGAACTATTTAGAAGTTTAATGTCTGTTTCACACTGCAAGTTGCATTTTTCTTGAAACATTTTGCCCTTATTATAGAACAAAGAATATAGCGCAATATTATAAATGTATAATTTGAATTACAAAAAGCATAACGTAGCCTTGGCAGGATACTAATTTACTTGATGGCCAGAATGCCTTTTTCTTATTTTCCCCTTTTTACAAAACAGAATATGTGATAGTCATTAATTTAAATATGCAAGAGAAGAACAGAATTAGGGAGCATATTTAAGTGACACTGTACCACTTTTAAGTACTTGTTTTAAGTTATAAGTAACTTTAGGTGAAATTATCCTTTTTTTAATACTAAGGATTTTTTTATATATTATGAACACCGGAAGTGGAGAAAGTAATTTTTCCTCTCAGCTCAGAAACTATTCCAAGATATTGTTTCACTGTAAATTTCTGTGATGTGCCTTTCTTTCACTACGTTACCCTTTGGTTCCATTACATCCATGTCAACTGAATGAAGCAGCATTATTTCCAGCATCAGTCAGAGTTTTGCTGTATCTAAAATCTTATGGTGCATCAGAAACTTTTATTTTATTTTCCAAAGGAATGCCAAAATTCTCACATTTTACACTAGTATATACAAGCCTGTGTGTCAAGATTCAATCAGGGAAGTTCCTATGAGTATCATAGCAGAAGAGATTTATTCTAAGAATAAGGCTGGACACAAACGTGGAGAAGCTGGGCAGAGAGAGGAGGGTCACCACGCATCCTCTCTGAAGCATTAGGATAAGGAGGCAGGTGGGAATTTGCTAAGGAAATCTAGGAAGCGAGGCAGGGCCAGAGTCTGGCAGGGGGGGGGGGGGTCATGAGGGAAGCTTGTGGAGAGGTCCACTTCCACGTTCAGAGGAAGGCTGTTGCCTCTGCATCTGAAATGTAGTTCCGCGGAGCCTTGTTGAGACACTACAACCCACCTCAGTCCACTTGGTTTACTGAAAATTGTGTGAAAGGGAGTGTAAAATCTGGGGGAGGTGTGTGTGTAAAATGCACAGCACACCTAGCTCGTGTTTAAGAGCAGGACATCATCTCGAAGGAGAGACGAAATGGCCCATTCAACAGTGTAAGGTGTCATTCCATAAAGCATCAGAATAAAGGCTACAGCCAAAAATTGAAAATGCTGAAACACACTTTCTTAAAAAGGAATGTTTTTTATACCAGTTTCTTTTTTCCCCTACTCCCTACTTCCATTCTCTTAATAGCTTTAAAAATTCTATGTAGGAAAAAGAGAAAAGGGCTACACTATGCAGAGAGAGATCTGAATAGCTTGTCTGACTTCATTCATTAGAACTAAAGAATTCGTAAACTTTTATGATTTCAGAATAACCTTCACTACATCACATTTGCAGAACATATGCTCTGTGAGTAAATGTGAACCCATTTTGTTGAAAGAATAATGTCTTTTCTGAGTTTCAAACCTTTTCATTGGTATCCAAGAGAAACAGACTAAGAATCGTACAGTAAACTGCATTGAAGTCTGTTCTATTTACCAGATGGGTAATTTCCAAGGCTCTCCCTTCTTACAAGCACCTCGAGGGAGAGGCACATCCTTTGAGAGAGAAGCAGGAGAGAAAAGATGAGTTTGAATGATAATGAGGCTTGCGAGGAGACCTTTACCTTTTTCAATGGGACAGACAGCTTTTTTGATGTCTATTTAGAGCTCCCATTAGCTATGATAGGAATTATAGGTTTATCAAGAGAAGAATATACCCCTATGGATTAGGTAGCAAAGGTCTCCCTCTTTGAGCTTCATTATTATTACAAAAGCCTCATTCATACAAGGCTAATGGGAGGTAGACACATGTTTCAGAGAATAGATCTCTTGGGATGAAGTACCACTCAGCTAGCTTGTAATTCATGCACATACGGAAAGAGAAAGATTGCTGCTGTGTTTTCATGTAAATTGGTCTCCCTTCTACCATTCATCACCACCTTCCTCTCTTCCCATCCTTTCCCACCCTGGGATAGCACACGGATGTGGTTGGGTCATGGTCCTAGGAAAGACCCTTACACCTGCCAGACACAATGTGCCTGTCCTGGACTGTATGGATTTTTTTTTTTTTTCTGTTCCTAAGAAAATCAGCCCCAAAGATATATTTGTAGATCAGATCCTTGGAGCATAATGACCTCCTGGATGTTTCAATATTTGGACAACTCTTTGACAGAGTCAATAAGTCTTAGTATTATACTTTATTTGGATCGGGGAATTGGTTGACATTATTTATCACAATGTGGAAAGAAGTTTGGGAGCATTTCCAAATGACACTCAGGAGAATCAAAATGATTTCTTCTCTTTTGGGCCCTGAAGGGAGAGTTCAAAGTTACCAGCTCTTATATAACCACAGTTCCAGGCACCTTGTGGGAAATGAAGGTGGTAAAATATTTTGGTACACTGGGAAATTTACACCTTCTAGAAGGTTTTACCAAGCAAAACTCTCTTTCTTTTTCTTTTCTTTCTTTTTTTTTCCCCCTCCCCTTCAACCTCAAAGTAAATGTCTCTGGTTTAAGTGATGCACAGTTAAGAGCAAAGAGGGATCAGCTGGAGAGCACATTTCAGAAAGATAGTCAGAACTCACAAATTAATTGGGAGCACAGAGGTCTGAAACACCTGTACATAAAAAGGAAAGCAAATATATGATTATCGGTGCAAAGACACTAGCCTGTCTGACAGAGGGTTTTACTAACTGGTCTATTAACTCTTACGTCTGGCTATGCATCGTGCTCTGCTCTCACTGGTTGCTTTTTTTTTTTTTTTTAACTTCCTTTATATTTTTGAGTCTGTTCTTTATAAGGCCATCAAAACAAAGGCATCTGATTTTAACAAATGATATCCATAGCTCAGGTTTGGGGGAAATCTCCTGGGTTTCTCTCTGAGCATGTCTTCTCTGTTAAGAAAAAGCGATTTCCAAAGGTCAGAAAGGAGATGCATATTTATGTTACATGCATTCATGTGTGTCTATAACCATATAAATACTATAAATATATTTTATGGGAAGACAGGGATTGTCTTCTATTTAGCATTTTCTGTTTTAGTAGCTTTCACTTTTACTAGTTGAATACTCCTTGTGCTTCCTTTATTGGGGCTACATTCAACTTAATTCTCTTGGCAGACATAAAGCTAGCAGGGGCTTCAACAGGTCATCAGAGCTGTGTCTCTTTTACTTATTCTTTTCAAATTAATATCACTCATGTTGAGCCTTAGGTGAGCTTCTTACAGTTCTAATCTCCATAGAGATTGGGACTAGTTGTAGGTCATAATTATAAATAATCTATCTTAAGGTCCTTGATTGGCTGAGAGAGGACTCGAGCTACCCCCACACTGACCTCAGTCCGTACTTTCTAACTGATTATGTTCTTCTTTCCAGCTTCTCTTCAACTCAGGCAAAAAGCCTGGCCAACAAAGCAGCCGCGATGGGCACCAAAACTCACCCCTCAAGCAGCAGGCACTGTCCTGAGCTAGCAAGACCCCATGTGACAGACACCATGAAAGTGATGCACCTGACCTCCACTGCCCACCCCCCCGCAGGTATCCACCAACATGTGGCCCACATTTTCCTTATATAAACTTGGAAGTCTTTTTGGCACTTTGGAGACAGCCTTTGAGAAGCTAGATTGCTGACTTCCTGGTGTTGACCTCACTGAAATAAATTCCTTTTTTGTTTCACCCACAAATCATCTCTTTGCCTTTGGATTTTGTCAGCTGCGTGTGACCAAGCCTGGTCTGTTTGGGAACCCAGGGACAGGTGCTGGAGCACTCCCTTGCTCTGACTAAAGTACCATCTCCTCTTTAATCTACTATTTTTTTTAAAATTTTTGTCTAGAAGACTGATTTCCAACCATCTTTCTAATTCTTCTCCACCAGGCTTCAGGATGCCTGGGTGGCTCAGTCGGTTAAGCATCTGCCTTCAGCTCAGGCCATGATCCCAAGGTCCTGGGATCAAGACCTGTGTTAGGCTCCTGGCTCAGCGAGGCATCCGCTTCTTGCTCTCCCTCTGCCACCTTTTCACTATGTCCTCACATGGACTTTCCTCTGTGTTTTTGATGAGAAAGAGTCTTCTGGTCCTTCTTCCTCTTCTTATAAGGATACAATTTCCACTAGCCTTGGACCCTGCCCTTGTGATTTCACTTAACCTTAATTGCTTCCTTCAAGCTCGGTCTCCAAATAAAGTCACATCTGGGGACAGGGCT
Organism: Mustela erminea; assembly: GCF_009829155.1. Lineage (NCBI taxonomy): Eukaryota > Metazoa > Chordata > Mammalia > Carnivora > Mustelidae > Mustela > Mustela erminea. The sequence goes on from NC_045619.1 coordinate 120,362,934, forward strand.
ATAACTGATGAATTGTGAGGGAATGCAATTCAGTTTATAACATTATGTATGTAGTTTCAAGACTATTCTCTCGGTGCCACTATCCAAGTCACGGACAAATGTGCCACAAATAAAGACTCTTGCTTGATACCATGACCAAAGCATGTCCTTGAACTGTGGAAAGAAAGGTGACTCACATTTGTGTAACAACAGAAACACTAAAAGATCAATTAATGTGGAACTTTATAAGAGATTTTTATGTTTACTCTACAGTTAACCATTAGAATAGTTTAAGTTATTGTTGAGCAAATACACATCCCAGCGTCTTCCTACTGCTTCCCTGAGCACGGAGTTTGCATTGGCAATGTGAGCAGCCACGATTTAAGTGTTAGTTTGAAACAGGTTTGTGGAGAGGGGCTTAGCTTCTCCTATTTCAGTCACTTCCATGAGAAGAACATGTTGGCCCAAAGAAGGTAAGAGACATATGGAACAGACTTGGGCTCAACCTGCATGTTGGAGCCAAGGTCAGCTACTTGATTCAGTTTGGATCAACCAAACCCCACTGACCCTTATGTCCATAAGAATTACGTAAATGATAATTATGTGCCATTGAATGTGGAGGGGTCTTTTTTGAGGCAGGTGATAATGAACTAATCTAGATAGCAGTATCCTCAAGTGGGGACCTTCTGTAAAAAATAATCCTAAAATAGGTGACATAGGATTCAGGTAAAGGTAGTGGGGAATGAAGAAATTACTTAAAAGATGAAGAAATTATTTAAAAGATGAAAAGTGTTAAAACCTTCTGAGAAAATGGTCATCTATATTATATAGCAGCACAACCTTGGTTAGAGTCACCAACAATATTGTAGAAAATGGGAATTATACACAATACACTCTTCTCATTAAGTGAGATTTTCAGACAAAAATCTTTGAGTTTGGGGGCAGTTAACAGAAATAGCCAACTAAAGCCATTATCTAATAAGTAAAATAGAACCCTTCGTTTTTGGTTGGCAAAATTATTTTTCTCCAATAGTGTTATAAGGTGATATTTCTTCTTTTTCTGTATACTGGTATGCCATATCAAATACAAAGAGACAGGAAAAGTGTTACCTTTCCTCCAACCACATGTTTATATTTCTCCTGAAAATTTATAACATTTGCAAACCTAACAAATTGAAGTGAAGACGTCTAACTTGAGAGCCATATAAAACACTATGATCATAAAAATATACAACAGAATTTACACAAAGTACTTTTGTGGTACTCCGTAAAGTAGAAATAGGATTCTAGACTCTGTTTCATCTTTCCCTGGAAGATTCAGGAAACCATGGATTTATTCATCATATCAGTGTTGGTGCTTTTGATGGGTAATGAAAATTGCCATAAACCTTGAAGCAAAACAGGCAAGGTATGAAGAATAACCACCACTATTAATAGGTAACTTGAAATTAAAGTAGGAGGGAATAGTAATTTTCTTAGGGTAGTTTTCATGGCCAGAGGACTCAAACCCAAGATACAGAAAGGCCCTGCAAAAGTGATTGCCAAACCACCACTTAATGTCTAAAATGCAGAGATGTGATAATGTCTTTTGAGAGAGGGTTTAACTTAAAATAAGAATGTTACCATAATCCTGGGACAATGATTTAAAACACGGGGAAATAATGCAGAAACTACAAATCAGAAAGATTAATAGTGGACGCCTGCAAAACTGTAGAACTATTTAACAGATGGTATGTGAGAACTTAAAAGAGAAAACAATCATTATGAGGGTTGGAAGCTGTAATGACAGAAATCATTTTATGCTTTTAAAAATACCCTCTTTCACGAAATGGAAGAAATCATTGATTATAAGGAACATCATGATTTTATACGACATTAAGAAAGAAAAACATTACCACTGGAACAATGACATGCCATCTATTTTAAGATTCATGCCCATTTCAGAGGCGTTTAAATGTGAAATACATGTACATCCCAGAGTGGGAGAAATATGATGTCACTGTCTCTTTTTCAGGTGACCATCTCTTGGAGGCTGCCAGAGGAACAAAGGAAAGCTAGGTCACGGATAACGGCACTTCTCTTCCTTGCTTTGCCTCCTACTTCCTGTTTCCTTCCCAATTCTTTTCATTATCATCCTGGCAATACAAGTTCTCTACCCTGGATTGGGATTTTGTTCCAGGAGCAGCCACGGTTTCCCATATTCCCATAACCGGCACCACTGTCCTGTTTCAGAGCCATCAGCCCCAGCCATGTGACACTCCCTTCTCAGACGTCTTAGTGTCAGCTCTATGGGTTCACCTTTAAGCTGTCTACAGTAATTCCAACTGCAACTCTTTTTCTCTCCTAGCCCTGGGGTGACAGCTGATCCTATAGCTTCTACTCAGTGATGCCTAAGTGGTCAATCTTTGCCTATTGCATCTTCTAGTACCTAATTAACAATAATAAAAATCAAATAATCTATTAAGATAATTCATGTGGCTTCTGTCTACTGATTAGACACTGATTGATACAACACGTGTACATGCACATGCAAATGACAAAGGAAAGAAATGAAAAGGGACAGAAATAAATGGATATACTGTTGACCTGGACAGAGAATTCTGGTAAGTTATAGGAAGGGAGACTTCTATGCTGATTTAGTTTTTATGTCACCATACTGTACAAAATTATAGCATTGGGGCAGCAATAAAAGAGGGAGAAGCTTTTCTTAAAGCAGCCTCTGCTGGTCAAAAACTGGGTAACTTTTTGAGTAATGCAAATAACGACCCACGAACAATAACTTGAGTATAATTATGTCCACATTTTGTTCAATGTCTACTACAAGGGGGGCAGTTGGAAAAAAATCATTACAGCAAATACTGGGTGTGTATATACCTGCTTTATTATTCTCATACCAATCTATGACTATGAAGTCTAGAATGAGAATGACTACTATTGCAGGATGGACCCCACTTGGATGAATGTCCTGTATAGCTTTCAATAAAAAAATCACTAGTTATGTTAGAAGACAGATATAATATGAAAAAAAAATAGGGAACAGACACATAGGTGATGGGAAATATACTTTAAAATACAAACATGATGAAAACATTTAACCATCATGAAAACATTCAAGAACTTATAAGAAAAGATGCACATTTTCCAAAGGGATGTGAAATATATAAGAAGGAATAATGTGGAAATCCTAGACCAGAAACAGAATTGAAATGAAGAATCTTATTTAGTCATTGGATTTAACAGCATATCAGATGCAGAAGGAAGAGTTAGTGAGCCGGAAGATAGGTCAGTGAAAAGAATTCAAATTGTAGTCTAGAAAGAAAGAAGGAAGGAAATGTAAAAAGCAAAAAGGAAGCATAAGTCACATATAAGATAAAGATAATGATTTAATATATGCATTAACAGAATGCTAGAAAGAAAATAATAAGGAATGGAACATAAGAAATTGTGGAAAGAATACTGAGGCCAAAATTTTCTCAAAACCATGAAAGCTATCATGGTACGTAATCAAGGAGGGCTACAAAATCAAAACAAGTGAAAAAGAAGAGTGTGGGCACATCAGGTGAAAATTCTACCCTCCACTCAGGAGGGAAGCAAGAGAGGAAGGGAAGAAAGGAGGAAGGGAGGAAAGGAGTAGTGGGGTGAGGAGAGGAGAAGGGATCTTAAAAAGAGCCAGAAGAGTAGGAGAAGAATCAATGAAACAAGATGGGATTGGGAGGGAGACAAACCATAAGTGACTTTTAATCTCACAAAACAAACTGAGGGTTGCTGGGGGGAGGGGGTTTGGGAGAAGGGGGTGGGATTATGGACATTGGGGAGGGTATGTGCTTTGGTGAGTGCTGTGAAGTGTGTAAACCTGGTGATTCACAGACCTGTACCCCTGGGGATAGAGTATTATGCCTCCATCAGAAAGGATGAATACCCAACTTTTGTAGCAACATGGACGGGACTGGAAGAGATTATGCTGAGTGAAATAAGTCAAGCAGAGAGAGTCAATTATCATATGGTTTCACTTATTTGTGGAGCATAACAAATAGCATGGAGGACATGGGGACTTAGAGTGGAGAAGGGAGTTGGGGGAAATTGGAAGGGGAGGTGAACCATGAGAGACTATGGACTCTGAAAAACAATCTGAGGGTTTTGAAGGGACGGGGGGTGGGAGGTTGGGGTACCAGGTGGTGGGTATTATAGAGGGCACGGATTGCATGGAGCACGGGGTGTGGTGCAAAAATAATGAATACTGTTATGCTGGAAATAAAAATAAAAAAAAAAAAAAAAAAAAAAAAAAAAAGAGCCAGAAGATTCTGACAAAGGAGGAAAAGCGATACAATGGAGAAAAGACAGTCTTTTCAAAAAATGGTGATGAATGACTTGAGATCTCCATACACAAAAGGAAAAAGAAACATAGATCTTACATCCTTCACAAAAATTAATTTGACATGGCTCATAGGCCTACATGTAAAATGCAAAACTACAAAACTAAAACAAAACAAAACAAAAAACAATAGGAGAAAATCTAGTTGACCTTGAGTATGAGATGAATTTTTAGATGTAACACCAAAAACACAATCTGTGAAAGAAAGAAGCTGAAATTAAAACTTTGTGCTCTACAAAAGGCACTGTTAAAAGAGAAAATAAGGCACAAACTGAGAGAAAATACCTACAGAAGACATACCTGATGAAGAACTATGATCCTGAAGTTATAAAAAACCTTATGAACAATAAGAAAACAGACAACTCCCCCCAAAAAAGTTGTTGAAGACCTGAACACATACCTCAGCAAAGAAGATAGACAGATGGCAAGTAAGCCTATGAAAAGATGCTCTACATCATATGTCAGCAGGGAATCACAAATGAAAACAATGAGATACCACTACACACCTGTTAGAATGGCCAAAATCCAGAACACTGACGATACCAGATGCTGGAGGGGATGCAGAACAAAAGGAGATCTTATTCCCAGCTGGTGGGAAAGCCAACAGCTACAGACACTTTGGAAAATGGTTTGGCAATTTCTGATAAAACTAATCATGATACATATTTAATGACCTGTATGCAACCACATGGATATATCTCTCAGACATGCATGAAAAAAAAATGAGACACAAAAGAGTAATAGCTGCGGGATTCCATTTATATCAAGATCAAAACCAGAGAATACACATCTGTAACGATGGAAATTATAACAGTGGTTACTGAAGGGCTGTAATGACTGGGAGAAAACATAAACCTTCTGGGTGTGCTAACATTCTATACTGCAATTTGGGTAGTGGGGACGCTTTGTAAAATTTTATCAAGCTGCACGCATAAGATCCATATACTTTTATGCACTTATACCAGGGGCATATGGAAGAAATCCTTTTGAAAGCACTCAGTGCTACACAATTTGCAATTTATATTTGTATTGTTTTGTATTGACACACATCAAGGTAATTTTAACTTTAGGAAGCTCAAAAGATTATACAGGGAAGAGAGGAGATGTATCAACTGTTAACAATTACAACCTAGTCAAAGGAAGTTAAAAAAAAGAAACCAAAAAACACCAAATACTGATTTAAGCAAAATAGAAGTGTTTGTGTGTCGATTTGGGACATTTGTGTTTGTGTATCTTTTAATGTAGGATAAGAGATAGTGATACACAAGGCATTGGCAAATGTAGAGTTAAATATGAGAAGATACAGCCCAAAGAGTTATAATTTCTTCACAGATAGTGGAGAAGGATGTGACAGAGCAGAGATTGACAAATATTTACTATAAGGGATCACATGCTAAATGTTTCAGCCTGTGCGGGTCACATGGTCTCTATTACAACTATTCATCTCCTTCCTTATAGTAGCAGTGAAAGCTGGTAGTCGTGTGAAAGCTACCTTGAACAGTATGGAAACAAATGGGCATAGACACTGTGTTCCGATAAAACCACATTTTACCACAACAGCTGGTGGAAAGTATTTTGTTGACCCCGGGAAAAAGAGGACTATGTTTCTTTTCTTTTCTTATTTATTTTTTAAAGATTTTACTTATTTATTTGACAGAGCGAGAGAGCACACAAGCAGGGGGAATGGCAGACAAAGAGAGAGGGGAAGCAGGCTCCCCGCTAAGCAGGGAGCCCAATGCGGGACTCCATCCCAGGACCCTGGGATCACCACCTGGGTGAAGGCAGACGCTTTTTTTTTTTTTTTTCATTTTATTTCTTTTCAGTGTTCCAGAATTCATTGTTTATGCATCACACCCCAGTGCTCCATGCAATACGTGCCCCCCATAATATCCACCCCATAATACCCACCACCAGGCTCACCCAACCTCCCATCTCCCTCCCCTCCAAAACCCTCAGTTTCTCAGAGTCAACAGTCTTTCATGGTTTGTCTCTCCCCTCCAATTTCCCCCCAACTCCCTTCTCCTCTCCATCTCCCAGTGTCCTCCGTGTTATTCCTTATGCTTAACCACTTAACCGAGTGAGCCACCCAGGTACCCCAAGGACTACTTTTCATTAGAATCACAATATTATTACCTAATGATTAAGTTTCATGTTCCCTTAAGAATAAAATTATTCCAGAGGAAAAAAAAAAAATCACACCATTCATTAGCAAGCTCTTGAGAGCCTTTATAGAAGTAGTCTTCAAATATTTTTCTCTGCTAGCCCTTAAAACTGTCTTGAAAACCTATGTATCCTTGGCATATTTTTTTAATGATCTGTCAAGACTTTTAGATGGCCAAGACAATTGTTGTATAATCTCTCTTATACATGGAATCTCAAGAAGTTGAACTCATAAAAGCAGTGAGTAAAATGGCATCTGCAGGGACTGGGAGGAAGAGGAAATCAGAGTTGTTTATTGCGGAAAAATCTCCAGTTATGCAAGATGAGAAAGTTCTAGACATGTACCACACACCACTCACCATTAACCACGCACTTAGACATCTGTTTAGAGGGTACATATCATGTTAAACATTCTAACCACAATAAAAATAAAAACATATATATCCAATGAGCTTCAAATGTCTTAAGAATTTAATATCCACAAGAATTTAATATCTTAAAAAATTCATGGCTCTTCTTTATTAGGAAAACTTATAGTTCTATATTTTCTCCTTCATATTCTATCACACCTTCCCTACATTTTTCCTTTTGTAATATATTTTTTTGAGTCCTGTATTAATTTTATAAAATACACATCCACTACAAAAATAAGTATATAAATTCAAATTTTATGTTTGTTCAATTCTTTCTGACCATAGGTCTCTAAATGTTCAAAAATAATTTTTCTGGATCGAGTTATGAGAATTGTGAGCAATGTATTGATATAATTAACACAATAAATATACTGCAAACTTAGAAAATGATTTAAACAAAGAGTAAGGTTAAATTGTAAATTGATCTCATCATGAGGTAACTAGAGCTGTTTTTACATCAATCAGTTCATGTATTCATGAATGGGTTTTATTTATTGCTGGAATGCAATGGGTCACAACAGTGATGTTATTTAATTCACTGTGTTTATTATTGTAAAGCTGAGAGCTCTCCATCTAGATAAGCATGTAGGAATGGAAGGAATTTTATAACCATGTCACTTGATTCTTCAGATTTTTCTTAAAGTCTTTGCTAAATACCAGATAGTGATGTATCATCAGAACTACATCTTAATGATGTATGAGCAGACAATTTGAGTAGGTCTTCCTTCAAATATTTTGGAAAGAAAGAAGTGGAAATGACCTGATTTGCAAAAGCATTTGTTAGTCAATAGAAGATTTTGACTTTTTAACTTCTGGGACGAATACTAAAGGCTTTACGAAGATTTAGTAATTATTAGTCATGTCTGCTTGAGGCACTTTGCATAACCCAACAGATTCAGAAAGAGTTGGAAAAACCTAAACATGGATTAATTACTTCAATACATCTTTGCTATAATGTTTTCTCTTAAATGCCTTTATCATATGTTTAAATAACTTTTTCGATCCACATTTTGAAGCTGCAGACTGAACTCCTTCAATTTGTGGAAAATTGGCTGGACACAATCTAACAGGCAATCTAATAGGCAAATCTAGTCCCATCAACAATTGGTCCGATCCAGCTCCCAGAAATAGTCTGAGTTGATTTTTCAATTCAGATACATGTCTTAAGGTTCCTATCAAGGAATGAGAACAGCAGGTCATAAAAATTAAAATTATCTAATATAATTTACTTATCTGCATCATACTCATTTATAAAAGTAAGAAATTTTTGGGCGCCTGGGTGGCTCAGTGGGTTAAGCCTCTGCCTTCGGCTCAGGTCATTGTCTCAGGGTCCTGGGATTGAGTCCCACATTGGGCTCTCTGCTCAGCAGGGAGCCTGCTTCCTCCTCTCTCTCTGCCTGCTTCTGCCTACTTGTGATCTCTGTCTGTCAAATAAATAAATAAAATCTTAAAAAAAAAAAGTAAGAAATTTTCTCATTATAACTTATTTCTTAGTTATAATCCAATATATTGTCTAGTTAAGATTATAATGTTTATGGAGTAACATATGGCATGCCTTCAGTAAATCTGGTTTAGCATATATGCTTCGCACGTGAGGATATTTAAATAAAAATCACATTTTAAAGCTGAGATAACAAAACCAATATCCTAAAACATCATAGTTGTACTTTTTTAGATTTATTTATTTATTTGAGAGAGAGCACGAGCATGGGTAGGGGTGGGGAGGCAGAAGGAGAGGGAGAAGCAGACTCCCCGCTGAGCAGGGATACCACCGCCCCCCCACCCCGACAACCCAGAGCTTGATTCCAGGACCCTGGGATCATGACCTGAGCCAAAGACAGATGCTTAACCAACTGAGCTACTCAGGTGACCCAGTTGTACTTTTCTTCAACATTCAATGAAGACAAAAATTCTTGCTAAAAGAATCCTGGTTAGGTAGTTAGAATATAATTGTACTTTTTGTACATAAATGGATAATATTAAACATTTTGTAAAATGAAATGACTTGGTGATAGAACACAGATTATTTTACTATGGTAAAATTTTTTGTACAGTACCATTCTTTTTCTTGTATAGTGTATTGATATTGTACAATCCTTCATGTGATTTGATGAAGTAGGCTTTAAGTTCTTTTTTGAATAACATGCATAGATTCTAAAGAAAGCATGTAAAATCTTATCCATAGGTTTTATTCAGTGTTCTTGAAAATTTGTATTGTCCCAGAACATACTCAAATAACTTTTAATTAAATCAGTCTCATTAGCTGCTTCAAATATTTAAAGATCCTTTTCTTTGCCGCTAATACCAAAACCCAAAAATGGGAATTCTAAATAATTTTTTAAATGGCTAATATTTAAACATGTAGAAAACAAGTAATTCTTAGGGTTCCTTACTTCCTACTGGTGATACTTTTAAAAAAAAATATTTTTTTGGCTTGGCTTTTGTCCCTTGCTTAAAGCAAAATGCAGATGTCCTGTGACAGTACAGAAGTCGAAACAGCAAGGATTTGCACAGAAATTTTTCCAAGACCAGGCCTTGGAAGGGCCCAAGCACTGTGTTCACATGGTCATTTTATTCTCCTAAAATGTTTAACAGTAAGATAGGGTAGCCCTAACTGCTGCCTCTTTTCACTTAGAACTCCTTTCCTTCCTTATTCCCTTGGTGCTGAAGTGGGCTTAGGCTTTCTGGAATAAGTGACTAAGAAAAAGGAGAGTTGAGAGCACATTTATTTTAGATTTAATAGGACATTTTTATATCATTTGCTGTCAGTTACTCACTACCATGTACCCTGATTACCTTATGTCCTAATAAGGAGATGTCTTTCAGGAATATTCCCCGCAGTGTGAATTGATATGAACTAACAGACCCACGATGGGAATCTATCTGATGACTCTTTTGCTACCAGGAATTTGTGGATAGTGTGGGAAAAACGAGATAGTATGGGGGAAGTTCTTCCAAATCTTAAAGCTCATGTATGAAATGTTCTAGCAGTTGTCCCACATTTGACAATGATCCTGAATAGTCACCAGAGAGTACCAATAACAAGTTCTAAAACTAACAGAAAATTTTCTATGTTACCAAGACTAGATAAAAATTTCCATCAATCATGCTAGACAAAAGACTGATTATCCTTCTGTTGTGTCCACAGGAAATGATTTCAACAAACTGTTAAGTGAAGAGATGCTTAAAACATAAGCAGGCAAAAAATGAAGGGGGAAAAAATGAGGGAAATTTTCATTCAGGTGGTTAAGAAAAAGTGTTATCTTTTGGAATTTTGTAATATTGATCACATTTGTCAGCATTTTCGAATTTGGAGCAAATATAATATATTGGATTGTTTTCTCATTCTTTTTTAAATTAAATTAAAATTTTTTAAGATTTTATTTACTTATTAGACACAGAGAGATCACAGTAGGCAGAGAGGCAGGCAGAGAGAGGGGGAAGCAGGCTCCCTGCCGAGCAGAGAGCCCGATGTGGGGCTCGATCCCAGGACCCTGAGATCATGACCTGAGCCGAAGGCAGAGGCTTAACCCACTGAGCCACCCAGGCACCCCTGTTCTCTCATTCTTAACAGATCATCACTTTTGTACATAATTTGGTAATAGTAATTTTTTATCCTTTTTCATAATGAAGCTTCCCAAATTTTAGAAACTTCAATCCCCCAAACTTGGATGGCCCTTGTTCTAATAACTGAGGAATGGAAGATGTGAGGTCATTAAATAAAAATTTTTAAAAATGACATTCCCAGTACTCTCACACCACAAAATGTTTAGCTTCAGAATACCCTGAGAAGGATGGAATACTCCATTTCTAATATTTTTTAACAGAAATATGTGTGAGACAAGCCTAAGTTTAGAAAGCTAATGATTTTATGGCAACTTGACTACCATTACAAACAGATTGATTCTCCACAATAGTATCTTGAATTTTCTTTTTATTTGGCTCCCTAGTTTGCTAACACTCCCAGGAGAAGCATCACTAGAAGAAGATACAGGAGAGGACACGGGCAACCTCTCTTTTATAGATTAGGAAAACAACTGCTGTAGAAGGGAATGTAGGAGAGGAAGAAAGGGGACCTTATGTGACAATAGGAAGGAGGATGAATGTGTATTGAAAGACCTGAACTTGGGTTCTTTGAAGTCACGCCAACCAATGAACCCCTTGGAAAGTCCATGAATACCTTCCAGGGCAGTCATGCTCCAGTTTGAATTTCTCTACTTTAGCTATCAAGACTGGGCTTTAGGGCGCCTGGGTGGCTCAGTGGGTTAAGCCTCTGTCTTCGGCTCAGGTCATGATCTCAGGGTCCTGGGATCGAGCCCCGCATCGGGCTCTCTGCTCGGCAGGGAGCCTGCTTCCCCCCCTCTCTCTGCCTGCCTCTCTGCCTACTTGTGATTTCTCCCTGTGTCAAATAAGTAAATAAAATCTTTAAAAAAAAAAAAAAGACTTGGCTTTAGACCCATGGTGCTCACATTCATAAAGCCGTGTGCTATATATACCCCAGTGAGACACCCAGTTGTCCTATATCTGTCCCTGCTCCCCCTGTCTGCCAGCCTCTGTCCAATTTACGTGCACTTCCACACTCTCTTCCCTCTCTGGATTTCCCTTTCTTTCCCTTCTGCTTGTCCTATTGTCTAGCCCTTTGGTTCAGATGCCTCTTATCTAAGGGCAAACCTGCCTGCCTCTTCATTTCACCACACCGGGATGCTTCCTACCTTCCCTCTTCCCCTTGCCTACTTGCTCTTTTAAAGCTTTTAAGTTGGTATAATTATTTTTTAGAGTAGTGTAAGGTTTACAGAAAGATCTTACAGAGAGACCCCATAAACTACTCTCCCCACCTCAACACACAGAGTTTCTCCTATTAGTAATACCTTGCATTACGACACTCGTCACGATTTATATAGTATTGATTATACGGTATTAACTAAAGCTCATGTTGACATTCGGGTTTACTCTTTATGTTGTATGGTTCTGTAAGTTTAGGATTGTTTAAAAAAGATTTTATTTATTTATTTATTTGTCACAGAGAGAGAGAGCAAAAGCAAGGTAGTGTCAGGCAGAGGGAGAAGCAGGCTTCTCACTGAGCAGGGAGCAAATGTGAGACTTGATCCCAGAATGCTGGGACTGTGACCTGAGCCCAAAGCAGACACTTAACCAACTGAGTGACCCAGATGTCCTGGTTCTGTAAATTTTGACAAATGTTACACAGTTACCATAATACATTATGGTTTCACTGTCCTAAAAATCTCTTGTACACTACCTGTGGATCACTCCCTCTCACCCCCGGAAATTATTTTTCCTTAAAAAGATTACAACCCAAACAAAAATTGCCCCCTGTAGTCATCAACAGAAAATGTATTCATTCATTAACAAGCATTCTTACAGATGTTTAATAACAATAATTTACATACCATTTATCATTTCATTTCATTATCACAATAAGAGTAATTATCTCTACTTAGAGATAAAGGTATTGGGTCTCAGGAAGTCCAAACGACCTTCTCAGGGTTATGTGACTAACCCTGGATGTGAGTGAAGCCAATATCCGTATGCACTGATGGTTGACCAGTAGTATCTTTACCACTTCTTAAGAATTCCTTTGCTTCATCAGAGATAATAGCTGTGTGTTAAAGGGATAATGGTTTGTGACTGCTAACTTTTGAGGATTCTATATGTCACAATCTATGACTCATTTTTCAGAAGATAGAACTTGAGTGCCTTTAAACGGATTTCAGTAACGCATAGAACTCTTTAATAACATCTATTTCTAAAAGCCTACTCTGAGTGAGCTTTTAAATGTTCTATTTCATTGTCTACAGACTAGAATAATTTCTCTTATTCCCAACCTTCCCACTCAGTATTTAGGGCTGTATCAGCCTTAGTAAAGTGTTAGTATCATACATTATAACATCAACTTAATTTCAGCGAGATAACGTCTTAGGATTTTCTGTTTCAACTGCAATGCTTTAGTTATGTATTTTTATTTCAGGTTTTTCAAACATCCTGTACACTGCTGATCCCTGCACAAATGATAACTTTTAAACCTGTGTAGAGACACGTACAGCCATGCTTATGTTTTAGTTTTTATAAACACAATCTATGTAATGCAGAGAGCACAGTTTTGTTTATGCTGACAGCTGTGTGTGAATATTTTTACTATTTTGAGAAGTGAACAGGTTGAAATTTTGGGTGTATAGGCAAGTTAGTACATTGTTATTGGCACAGTAGCACTTCCTTGCAGATTAATAATAGATTTTCTTCTTAATTCTAACTTTTCTCGGTGATACTACCAGATCACGAAATGTATAATAATGTGTAAGTTCCAAAATTTTTCACTAAATGCAATCATGAAAAAATTTTTAAATCTTAATTAGTTAACTGATTAGTCAAATTGGCAGACAGCATTAAGGGTGGGATGACGCAGGAAATAATATTTGAGCCAGATTCTTATTCCCAACTCTCTTTTTGTTGTAAGCCAGACATCTTTAGGGGCTGCTGTTAATTTTTTTTTTCCCAGTGATTAGCACATCAAAATGACAGCTAACATGTTGCTTACTGGAAGCTATCAATCGGTTATTTTATTTAAGTTTCAAAGTTATACCATGAAATCAAATCAACATGTCCTGCTAGTCATGGAACTGATTTTTTTTAAATTATAGACTTTTCAGAGTAGCTTTGACATTATAGAAGAAATTCCATATATACACTTTGTTCACTGACCCTACCTCTAGACACCATTTCCCCTATGATTATAGTATAGTACATTCGTTACAGTGAATAAACCAAATCTCATACATTATTAGTTTAAATGAGGGTTCGCTCTTTGTGTTGTACCTTTCTGTGGGACTTGACAAATGACTGCCATATATCCACCATTACAGAATCATGCCGAATACGTCCACTGCCCTAAAAATGCCCTGTACTCCACCCTATTCATCAATATTCCCTCTCCCTGAATGCCGGCAAACACCTGTCTTCTTACTCTCTCTCTAGTTTTGCATTTCCCACAATGTCATACAGTTGATTGTTCTGAATGTAGCCTTTTCAGGCCGGCTTCTTTTACTTAACAATACACATTTAATTTCCTCCATGTCTTTTGTGTTTTAGAAGTTTACTCGTTTGGGGGCACCTGGGAGACTCAGTCAGTTAAACGTCGGACTCTTGATTTCAGCTCAGATTGTGATCTCAGGTTTGTGAGATTGAACCCCACACTGGGCTCTGCTCAGCAGAAGCCTGCTTGGGATTCTTTCTCTCCCTCTCCTTCTGCCCCTCCCCAACCCTGCTCTCTATCTCTAAAAAAACAAAAAAACAAACAAAACACACACACACACACAAAAACAAAAAAACCCCATATATATATATATATATATATATATATGGGGTTTTTTTGGAAGATTTTATTTATTCATTTGACAGAGAGATCACAAGTAAGCAGAGAGGCAGACAGAGAGAGGGGTTCTGGCTCCCCACTGAGCAGAGAACCTGATGCGGGGCTCCCTTTCAGGGCTCTGAGGTCATGACCCGAGCCGAAGGCAGAGGCCCAACCCACTGAGCCACCCAAGCGCCCCAATATATATAGTTATTTTTATGGCTGAATAATATCCTATTGCATGAATATACCAGAGATTATCTATCCATTCACAACCTATTGAAGGATACTTGACTTTGATTTTATTTTTGGTAATTATAACTACAATACATATTTTTGGGGTAGAGAGTTATTAACAGCTTAAGTTTTCAACTCATTTAGGTAAATGCCCTGAAGGGCATTTATTTTCTCGCAGTCTAAGTTTTGTCTTTCCTTCTCTTAACAGTATCTTTTGCAGAGCAGAAGTTTATAATTTTTTTTTAAAGATTTTATTTATTTATTTGACAGAGAGAAATCACAAGTAGATGGAGAGGCAGGCAGAGAGAGAGAGAGGGAAGCAGGCTCCCTGCTGAGCAGAGAGCCCGATGCGGGGCTCGATCCCAGGACCCTGAGATCATGACCTGAGCCTAAGGCAGCGGCTTAACCCACTGAGCCACCCAGGCGCCCAGAAGTTTATAATTTTAAGGAAGTACAACGTCAGTTTTTTCTTTCATGCCTCATGCATTGGAAATTTTGTCCAAGATCCCATTGCCAGACCCAAGGTTACCTAATTTTTTTTTTTTTTTAACTTTATCTTCTGGAAGTTTTATAATTTTGTATTTTACATTTTTTAAAAAAGATTTTATTTATTTATTTGACAGAGATCACAAGTAGGCAAAGAGGCAGGCAGAGAGAAAGAGGGAGAAGCAGGCTCCCCACTGAGCAGAGAGCCTGATACGGGGCTCCATCCCAGGACCCTGAGGTCATGACCTGAACTGAAGGCAGAGACTTTAACCCACTGAGCTACCCAGGTGCCCCTTGTATTTTACATTTAAGGATGATCAATTCTGGATTAATTTTTGTGAAAGGTATAAGGTCTGTGTGTGTGTATTTATTTCTCTTTTTTTGCATGTGAATGGTCAATTGTTACAGCATAATATGTTGAAAAGACTGTGACTCTTTCCCCCCTGAATTGTCCTTACTCCTTTGTGAAAGATCAATTGATAGGTTTGTTTGGGTCCATTTCTGGGCTCTCTGTTCCAGTGATCTATTTGTCTGTTCTGTCACCAGTCCCAGAGTCTTGATTACTGTAACTTCAAAACAAATCCTCAAGTTGAATACTGTCAGTCATGTTGGCTGTATTGGTTCTTTTGCCTTTACATATACGCTCAAGAATCAGTTCGCTATTATCCACAAAGTAACTTTCTGGGATTATGATTGGAATTACATTAAGTCTATTGATCAAGAGACATTTTTTCTTCTGATCACACTGGAATTAATTTGTTTTTCTTTTTCTAGTTTAGAAACTTAGGTTTTTTATTTTAGTGATTTCTTCTTATCTAATGTATCTTTTTTAATTTTAATTTTTCAATTAAAAAATTTCACTAACATAGAATGTATTATTTGCTTCAAGGATACAGGTCTATGATTCATCCGTCTTACATGGTTTACAGTGCTCATCATGGTACATACCCTCCCCAGGGTCCATCACCCAGCCAACTCATTCCTCCTACCCACCCTCCACTCCAGCAACCCTCAGTTTGTTTCCTGAGATTAAGAGTCTTTTATAGTTTGTCTTCCTCTCTGGTTTTGTCTTATTTCATTTTTTCCTCTTCCCTTATGATCCTCTGCCTTGTCTCTCAAATTCCACATACCCATGAGATCATATGATAATTGTCTTTCTCTGATTGAATTATTTTGCTTAGCACAATACCCTCTAGTTTCATCCACGTCCTTGCAAATGGCAAGATTTCATATTTTGATGGCTGCATAATATTCGATTGTGCGTAAGTTGTATGTATGTATGTATGTATGTCTATATATATTCATATAAAATTAATTCATATAAATGTGTGGCATATCTATATATCTATATAAAATTAATTCATATATATATATATATATCTTCTTTATCCATTCATCTGTTGATGGACATCTAAGCCCTTTCCATAGTTTGGCTATTGTGGACATTGCTGCTATAAACACTGGATGCAATATACTTTTTAGTTCTATATGTTTCCTTCTAAGCACTACTGTGCAGCATCCTATAAATTTAGATAAATTGTATTTTCATTTCATTTAATTCAAAATCCTTTAGATTTTGAGAATTCTTTGATTCGTATGTCATTTAGAAGTGTGTTGTTTAATTTCCAAATATTTGGAGATTCTCTATCTCTCTTTCCTTTATTGACTTCTAGTTTAATTCCACTGTAGTCTAAAAGCATAATTTGTATGATTCCTATTCTTTCAGTTTCATTAAGATGAGTTATTTGGTCCAAAATGTGACCTTTCCTGGTCAATGTCCAAATGAGTTTGAGGAGAATGTATATTCTGCTCTTGTGGGATAATCTATAAATATCAGTTAGATCCAGTTGATTGATGGTACCCTCAACTCAGTGTGTCCTTATTAGTTTCTGTCTGCTAGATTTGTTAATCACAGATTGTAGGGAATTTATGTCTTCAACAACAGTAGTGTATTTGTCTATTATCCTTTTAGTTCTATATATTTTTTTCTCATTACTTGTCTATTTTTAATTTTAATTCTAGCTAGTTAATATACAGTGTTTTTTTAAAATAACTTTTATTATGTTAGTCACCATCATTAGTTTTTGATGTAGAGTTCCATGACTCATTGTTTGAGTATAATACCCAGTGCTCCATGAAGTACATGTCCTCCTTAATACCCATCACTGGGCTCACCCAACTCCTAACCCTTCTCCCCTCTAAAACCCTCAGTTTGATTTCCAGAGTCGATAGCCTCTCGTGGTTCATCTTCCCCTTTGATTCCCCCCTTTCATTTTTCCCTTCCTTCTCCTCATGTCCTCCATATTATTCCTTATGTTCCACAAATAAGTGAAACCATATGATAATTGTCTTTCGTTGTTTGACTTATTTCCCTCAGCATAATCTCCAGTTTGATCCATGTTGACGCAAATGTTGGGTATTCATCCTTTCTGATGGCTGAATAATATTCCATTGTGTATATGGACCACATCTTCTTTATCTGTTCATTTGTTGAAGGGCATCTCAGCTCCTTCCATAGTTTGTCTATTATGGACATTGCTGTTATGAACACTGGGGTGCATGTAGTCCTTCTTTTCACTACACCTACAACTTTAGGGTAAATACCCAGTAGTGCAATTGCAGGGTCATAGGGTAGCTCTATTTTTAACTTTCTGAAGAATTTCCACACTGTTTTCAAAATGGCTGTACCAACTTATGTTCCCACAAACAGGATAAGAGGATTCCCTTTTCTTCACAACCTCTCCAACATTTGTTGTTTCTTGTCTTGTCAAATTGACAAAATTGACAATACAGTGTTATATTAGTTTCAGGTGTACAACATAGTGATTCAACCCTTCTGTACATCATCCCGATTGCTCATCACAACCAATGCACTCCTTAAGACCCATCATCTGTTTTACCCATCTCGCCCATCCTGTTCCCCTCTGGTAACCATTGGTTCGTTCTCTATAATTTAGAGTCTGTTTCTTGATTTGTCATTTCCCCCTTTGCTTGTTTTGTTTCTTTAATTCCATGTATGACTGAAATCTCGTAAGATATTTATCTTTGACGAGCTTACTTCACGTAGTGGAATACACTCTCATTCCATCCATGGCATTGCAAATGGCAAGATTTTATTTTTTATGGGTGAAATATATTCCACTGTGTATATATACCACACCTTCTTTATCCATTCATCAATCAATGGACTCATGTTGCCTTATTTAGTTCTCTGTTCTTAGTCACAATAGCTTTAGGACTGTTGCATCTTCTTGGAGACTTTACTTTTTTGAGATTAGGTAATACCTCTTCTAATTGCTGATAATGTTCCTTGCTCTGAAACTCTGAAATCTGTTTTGTCTGAAATATAACAACTCCCATCATTTTTTCCATTAGTTTTAATATGATGTATATTTCCTCACACCTTTAGTTCATACACACACACACACATACACACACACACATATATGTGTATATATATATATAAAGATGTTATTTATGTATTTGAATGAGAGTTAACGTGAGAGAGATCACAGAGGGAGAGGCAGAAGCCAACTACCGGCTAATCAGAGACCCCAAAGCAGAGCACTTATGGGACTTGATCCCAGGACTCTGGGATCATGACCTGAGCCGAAGGCAGATGCTTAACCAACTGTTCCACCCAGGCACCCCTTGTTTCTTTATATTTAAAGTGTGTTTCAAGACACCTGAGTGGCTCAATTGGTTAAGCATCTGCCTTTGGCTCAGTTCATGATCCCAAGGTTCTGGGATCTAGTCTTACATCAGGCTCCTTGCTCCCTCTGCTGCCCCCTCTTCTTGTGCACATTCTCTCTGTGCACAGAGAGAATAATAGGATAAAATCTTAATGAAAGGTCATGATCTTAATAAAAATAAAGGGTGTTTCTTGTAGACAACCCACAGTTTGGTGCTATTTATTCACTCTGAACTCTTTTAGTTTGTGTATCTAGATCATTCCTATTTAAAGTAATTATTGTTAGAGTTAGATTAATATATATCCACTTTATTTGTTAACTTTTTATTCATTGCTGTTGTTCATCGTTTATATTTTTGTCTTCTATTGTTTTTTCTGCTTTCTATGGTATTAACTGATCATTTTATATGATTCCATTTTCTCTCTTAGCATATCAATTATATTTCTTCTGAAAAAATTTTTTACTGATTGCCCTAAAGTTTACAATATACCCTTTCAACTAATTTCAGTACACTTTCAAATAACACTGTATAATTCATATGTAAGTGCAGGTACCTTAGAATATTTTTAATTCCCATTTCCTATCCCTCCTTGCATTGTCATTTATTTCACTTAAGCATGTGATAATCATTTAATACATCTTTGTTATTATTTTTAAACATTATTTGTAAGATCAATTAAGAATGAGAAGGATAAAATATTTTATTTTACCTTCATTTATTCTTTCTCTAATGCTCTTTCCTTAATTTATACTTGAGTTTTTGATTTATATCATTTTCCTCCTCATTTGAAAAATTTAACATTTCTTGCAAAACAAGTCTGCTATAGATGAATTTGGCATCCAGCTAAGCTTTCCTTCAAAATGAAGGTGAAAAAAGTCTTTTTTCAAACAAATAAAAATTGAGGGGATTCAGGTCTAATGGGTTTTTCTTTCAACATTTAACTCCACTATTTATTACTTGTTAGATTTCTGAAGAAAAGTCTGATGTAATTTTTAAATATAATTCTTATTCTTGTTTCTCCATAGGTTAAGTTTTTCCTTCTTCTGACTTCCTTCAGGTTTTCTCTTTTACTTTGATTATCTGCCATTTTAATATATTGTGTTTAACTGTAGACTGAATATTTATCTTACTTGGTGCATGGGCTTCCCTTATCTGTGGTTTGGTGATATCTGTCATTAATTTGGGGAAATTATCAATCATTATTAACTCAGTGGTTTCTTCTGTTTCATTATTTGTTCTGGTATTACCTTTGATACTTACACTGTTCTCTTGTAATTGTCCCATGGTTCTTGAATATTCTGTTTCATTATTTTACTCTTTACTTTTCAGTCTGGAAAGTTTCTACTGACATATCCTCAAGCTCCCCTGTTCTTTCCTCAGCCATGTCCAGAATACTAATGAGCTCATCAAAGGCATTCTTTACTTCTGTTACTGTGTTTTCAATATCTAGCATTTCCTGTTGATCCCTTTTTAGAGTTTCCCTATCTCCACTCACTTCAGCCATCTCCCCTTGCATGTTTCCCACTTTTTTCCTTTAGAATCCTTTGAATATTAATTATAGTTATGTTAAATCCCTGCTCTAGTAATTCCAAGATCTCTGCCGTATCTGGGTCTGGTTATGATGCTTACCTTGTTCTTACTGTTTTTTGTTTTGTTTTGCCTTTTATTTTGCTTTGTACTTTTTTGTTGAAAGCTAGGCATTGTGTATTAGATAAATGGCACTGAAGGAAAGAGGCCTTTAGAATGAGATTTTATGTTTATCTGGCTGGGAGTGAGGTTGTATTACTGTTTCTAATAGTTGCAGGTGTTAGAGTCTATGATTTCCTTTATCATTCTTGTTTTTGTCTCACCTGTTGGCTTTGAGTTTCCCTAAAGACTCCTTCTTAAACAGAGTCTGAGCCCAGCTGTTCTTTCCGCTGTAATCTCCTGTTATTATACAGGAGCCCTGGCGATGTGGTAAGGAGGTGTGTAGTCCATGAGAGAACACGGGTTTTCAGTGGGCCCATGCCCATAGGCTGTGACCTTCAGAAGTGCCTCCCAGCTCCCCACTCCCTACTTCAGGTCACACAAGGAGGCTAGAATAGCAGAAGCCAGGTATTCTCTTTTCCCATATCAGCAGGCTCTGCCAAAACTGATGATGGTTAGGCTTTGGTAATGTACTTTTCTGAGAAGGCAGACCTTTCTTGGGAGAACAGCATGATCTGAATGTATTTCAAAATATGTTTCCTCTACCTCATTAGAAACAGAAGGGAATTTTTCTCTGATGTTCACCCTGAGATTCTAGTGGGGCTCCTAGGGATATAACTCATAAAAGTGTGGGGGCCTTTCAAGCCTAGGATCCCAAACATTCTTATCTCTCACTGGTCCACACTCAACCCCCCACCAAATTAATCAATTACTGTTTAAGTTTTTCTATCACCTACTGACTCCTGGCAGTTTCTGCTCCCAGTTAACTGTGATTCTCACTATTTGTTCATCTCTCCAGCTTTCTGGGCAGCAATTTGATCTGAATTCTGTAATGGATCTAAGAAATCTTTCAGTTTGATGTTTAGTGTGTTCTACTTTTTTCTTATGAGGATAAGAATAATGACTTCTAAGCTCATTACAGGTCAGACTAGAAACCAGGAGTTGACTTTTTTTTTTTTCCATCAGTTATGGTGCCATTACAGAAAAATGCTGGTGAAAAACAAAATAGCTCTTTCACTGAGCAATAAAATTTCTGTGTCGTGGGGGTTAATCATGGATCAAGGGTCCCCAAACTTTTCCAAGCCTAGCAATTTTCTATTAGTTTCTTAGGAGATAATAAGTTTTCTGGAACTGAGTCCCATTAACCCAAGACAGAAGATAGTGACATATAAAAGTGAAAACTGATTTATAAAATAATAATTAGAAATGTGGTTGTCAGAATAGTCATTTATAATAGAGTACCTGACCTGAATGGGTAGGTTACCATGGGAAAACTGATCATAAACTAGGCTGATTAACAAAAAAATAAGAAAAAGGAAATTGAATATTCATTTTTATGGCATACTTCCAAAAAACTTCAACTGTCATGAATACCCATGCCTCTGTGAAGATACTTCTGTTCAGAGATGACCTATACCATCCATACTGGGTCATTTATACCAGAGTGCCACTCTCTACTCCCCATTAGTGTTGTTGACAGATTACTTAGATAATTTCTGAGCTTTGGGTTCCTTTTTCTGTGTTCAATGCAGACCACTACCTATCTGTTAAGGCAACATCTATTTTGATAAACTTAATTAAATAGCACTTTATCTTATATTCTCTTTAATCATGGTTATAAAGGCTATGTCTTCAGGTAACATTTGAAACTTCTCTCTTTTATCTTGCCCACATGAATTGTTGAGTATTTATTGAGTGACTGGTATTTGCCAGGTGCTAAGCAAGTAGCAAAGATGAGGTGGTAAGAGAGACCCATCACCATCCTCACAGTCTTCTGTTTACACACCAATTCTTACAAACAAATCTATTTTATGCTGCTTCTTATTACCTTCAATTTTAAAAGATACTTTTTTCCACCAGATATTATAATTATGGAAATATGTGCTATGTTTTCTAAGCACTGCCTTAATACTAAGGACCAATCCATGAAATCATATTCCTTTTACTGAGAAATGAAATTTTATAAATTGTAAATTTGTTGTATAAGCTAAATTGTATAATTGCTTCATTTATTGCATAAATGAAATTGTAAAATTAGGATAAGGCCAAATCAGAGGTTGGCTTCTAAGGCTCAGAGGTTCTTATTCCTTTTCTCTTCAGTTATTAACTAATGAGTCAACTTGAAATCAAAATTATATTGACCATGAGGTCCTCTAAAATACAAATACACCAAAGCTGAAATAAATCCTTGATCTAAGAGTCAGAGAAGTATTCCAGCCTCAGCTTTGTAATTTATATTTGTAACATATTTGTTATAATTTGTTTCAATTTCTCTGCCAGGAATCTTGAGGTTCAGAACAGTAAGTAAAGGGTGTTTCAATCTTCACTTGATAGACAGTAAGTATTACACTTTTTATTAATAGTGGCCTGTTTTGTGAATCAACTTCTTTCTTTAAAATTGAGATTAATACTTATTGATGCAATATCCTTCTTTCTTTTTATACCAGAAAGGTTTAGAGTATACAGGACTCAGTACATTTCCACAATTTACTACTTCCACAATTTGTCTAATAGAAATAAATTTGTCTAATAGAAATAAATAAATAAATAGAAATAGAAATAGGGGTTCACTCTTAGGAGAAAATAATTTTTATATACTTGTATTTGAACTATCCTTCAGCTTATTTTCAGGCAGTGAGTCACTATGATTTGAAAAGTTGTTGTATGCTCCAAGAAGGACAGTTACCAAACTCCAGCTTAGGATAGGAAAGCAGTACCTTATTCTCACCCAAAGCATAGGGCAATCAAAGTACAAATGCCATCCAAATTGGAATCTTTTCCCCAGCTTACAGTTGTTGATGTGGTTAAGTGCAGACTGCAGTGGGCCAAAGTGCCTGATATGATTTCAAAGGGCAACGAAGGAACAACTAAGGCTCTGATACAAAGCAGACCATAAGACATTCCAGAAGGACTGGATGAAGTTCCCTCAATGGAAAAAAATCTAGAGTAATACTGTCCAACAGACCCTACCACAGTGACGGAAGTGCTCTATATCTGTGCTGTTCGATATGATAGTTGCTAGACACATGGGAATAAAAAGGGTTTGTATTGTAGCTAGTATGACTAAGGAATTAAATTTTTAATATTCCATTTTAATTTATCTGAATCTAAATCTTATTGCTCCTTATTGTTAGTGACTACAGAATTGGAGAGATGTAGAGGGAAAACCATCACATATAATGGGATCAGATTTGTGGATAATAAAGTTACTGAAGAATTATAACACAGAATGAGAAATTACATGTAAGAGATTCTTGAAGTGAGTAAAAATGGTAATATATTTCCAAGTCAGCTAAGTTCAAATCTCAGTTCTATTACCTCCTGATATTGTACAATTCTTTAACCTATTATGTCTCCCCCAGCCTCACTGTCCTACTTTGTAAAACAAATTAATAAATACATAGTGATCAAAAAACTCCCCTTCAGGAAATGTAACATTTCCTAAATATTTTGCTCTTCCTGAAAGAAAAGAAATTGCTAAATAGTTGACACACGCAGTTTCTAAGGACACTTTGAAAAGAACTTTATTATGAATAATGATATAGCTATACAACACTAAGATGACAGAATGTACCCCTCACATGTTTTATGTATTATCTTGTTTTACCCTCACAATAAATGTATGAACTGCATATTATTGCTATTAGCTCTAATTTACCATGAAGATATTCAGACTGAGAGATTAAATAACATGTTCAAGGTCATATGGCTATAAAGTAGTAGAAACAGAATTTGAATTCAAGTCCCTTCATTTCCCAAGAAAGTGGTCTTTGATGTATGTTTTACTGACCCCACCCAGTAAAATAATAGGACCACTCCCACTACAAAATATCTAGATATTCTGGCAAACCCTCCCACTACAAAGTATCTAGAAAAGCTATGAAAAATATAACAAATGCATGCCTGAGTACACACAAATATCAGAGAAATCCTCAAGCTAATAAATAAATAAGTAAATAAGGAGGCTGAAGTAAAACTGGCAAGGGAAAAAAGCAGCCAAGTGATTTTTTCAAGATGATACCTAGGGATTCCTGGGTGGCTCAGTCAGCTGAGCATCTGACTCTTGAATTTGGTTCAGGTCATGATCTTAGGGTTATGAGATAAAACCGTCATTTGCCTCTGAGCTCAGCATAGAGACTTCTTGTCCCTCTCCCTCTGTTTCTCTCCTCTCTCTCTCTCTCAAATAAATAAATAAATAAAATGTTAAAAAAAAAAAAGATGATACCTAAGGTGTAATGAATCAAAGAAACTGGACTTCATTGCAGTTAAAACCTTTCTTATTTCAAAGGACGCTACCAAAATAGTGAAGACAACTCACAAAATGGGAGAAAATATTTGTGAATCTTGTATCTGACATAGAATTATCTTAAAACTCAAAAATAAAAGGCCAGTCCAATTAAAAATTGGGAAAATGTTTTGAATAGATATTTTCCCATAGACAATATGCAAATGTCCAGTAAGTATATGAAAAGATGCTTAATATCATTAGTCTATAGAAAATTCAAATCAAAACGACAATGAGATGGTATTTCACACTCATGAGGATGACAATAATAAAAAAAAAGAAACCACTTAGTGCAAGAAAGGATGTGGAGAAATTTCTATTTTTATACATTGAAAATTAAGGTAGTAAATGTTAAGTGATAAAGCTACTTTGTAAAATAGTTTGGTGCTTCCTCAAAATGTTAAAGATAGAGTTATCATATGACCGAGGAATCCCACTCCTAGATACACAGAAAAGACAAATGAAAAAAAAATTACACCACACAAAAAATGGTAATAAACATGTATAAAAACATTATTTACAATAGCTCCAAAGTGGAAACAATGCAAATGTCTATAAACTGATGAATGAAAAAAACATTTGGTATAGTCACATAATGGAACATTATTCAACCATAAAAAAGGAAAGAGCTACTGATACCTGCTAAAGCAAAGATGAACCTTGAAAATATGTTAAGTAAAAGAAATAATATATAAAATTCTCCAACTATGATTCATTTTATACGATATGTCTAGAAATCACCAATCCATT
Source organism: Mustela erminea (assembly GCF_009829155.1). Taxonomy (NCBI): domain Eukaryota; kingdom Metazoa; phylum Chordata; class Mammalia; order Carnivora; family Mustelidae; genus Mustela; species Mustela erminea. The sequence continues at coordinate 120,388,361 of NC_045619.1, forward strand.
GAGACAGAAAGGGGATTAGTGGTTCTCAGGAGTTAGAAGAGGTGTTAGGAAATGAATGTTGAAGAGCATGGGCTTTTTTTTTAGGATGATGAAAATGTCTTAGAATTACATGGTGGTGATGGTTGCACAGCCTTGTGAATATATTAAAATCTACTGAATTTTACCCTATAAAGTAAGGATGAATTCTAAGGTGTAAGAATTCTATCTCTATAAAAGAAAAAAAAGTCAATGACATTCTAAAGGCAACTAATGGTTCAGAAGAAACAAGAGATAAAACCTCAGGAAATTGGAACTAAGATGTTAGCATAAAGTCTGGGACATCAAAAGCAACATTCTCATTGAAAGAGGGGGCTATAAAATACCCACCTACTGTCAATACTTGGAAGAGGTAAAGTCAAGAAATTAATGTTGGATTATGGTGCCATGAAAGCCAGGCAGAGAAACACACATAAACTCTCAGGAAGAAAACATCCATAAGCCAGGTCTCCATGCATGTTTACATTTTAAGATAAACTCAACTTAAACCCCAGTTCAAAGATGACTCAATACACAAAGAAGTTAATGTTGACTGAAAGTATTCAGGAACAACCAATGGCATGACTAGAACCCCAAGGATGTCAAGTATCATTGGGATTGGATATGGGATAATCATTGGGATTATCAGACACAAACATAAGACTGGCAGTTACAATTTTAAAGAAATAACAGGTAATCTGAAAGTTGTACAAGTAACAAGAACTATAAAAGTGAAAAAGAGATGTGAGAAATAAAGTTTCTAGAAATAAAAGTATATGTGATCATAAATTTTTTAAAAAAATTGTTGATAATTAGCAAGTTATATTTCTGAAGAGAAAAATGGTTAACTGAAAGATAATTATGGGGAAAAGCTATTTAAATATAGCATAGAAAGATAAAGATATAGAAAGAAAGAGAGTTAAAGGATATGGAAGATGGAATGAAAAAAGATGCACTGTACATATACTTGGAGTTCAGTGGGTAGTGGAAGAATGGGGAAAAGAATGTATTAGTAGCTGAGAACTTTTAAAAATTGATGAGATTTAGGAAGCACAATTATTTTTTTTAAATAACCGTAACAAGTACAGAAAAAAAGAAAGCTTGCCCTCTGAGAAATGACAGAGACCAAGCAGTTGTCTTAAGAGCATCTGTGAAAGACCAAAATGGTAGACTATTATCATCAAAGCACTGAGTGAAAACAACATCAAATCAAGAAGCCTGCTCCATTCTCAAGGACAGATTATATGGTACAGTGGAGGTCTTGGCAAATTTAAGAAGGCTGAAATCATGCCAAGTATCTTTTCTGACTACAGTGGTAGGTAACTAGAAATCAACAGCATGAAGTGAGCTGGAAAATCTACAAATATGTGGCAATTAAACAACATTTCTGAACAATCAGTAGATCAAAGAAAATGTCAAAGGGAAATCAAGGAATATTTTAGAACAAATAAAAATGGAAACACAACATACCCAAACATATGGGACACTTCAAAACTAGTTCGGAGAAGGAATTTTATAGGGATAAATGTGTATGTTATGAAATTAGGAAGCTCACAAATAAATAATCCAAAGTTATACCTCAAAGAATTAGGTTTTTTAAAAAAATATTTTATTTATTTACTTGACAGAGAGAGAGAGAGAGAGAGAGATCACAGGTAGGCAGAGAGGCAGGCAGAGAGAGAGGGGGAAGCAGGCTCACTGCTGAACATAGAGCCCAATGTGGGGTTCAATCCCAGGACCCTGAGATCCTGACCTGAGCCAAAAGCAGAGGCTTAGCCCACTGAGCCACCCAGGTGCCCCTATACCTCAAAGAATTAGAAAAGGAACAACAAATTAAGCCCAAAGCAGAAGGAAGGTAACAATGAAGATGAGAGTACACATAAATGAAATAAAGACCAGAAAAGAGCAATGAAACTAAAAGCTGGTTTTTCAAAAAGATAAACAGAACTGACATACCTTGTGAAACTGAGAAAAAAATGAGGGAAGATTCAAATAAATAAAATCAGAAATGAGAGAAGAGAAATGACAACTGACACTACAGAAATATACAGGATCATAGGAAACTACTATGAACAATTAATTATACAACATAAACTACATAAATTAGAAGAAATAGTTACATCTCTAAATCATAGAACCTAACAAGACTAAATCAGGAAGAAATACCAAGGCTGAAAAAACAATAATGATTAAGGAGATGGAACCAGGAATCAAAAACCTCCCAACATAGCAAAACCCCAAGAAGAGATGGCTTCATTGGTTAGTTCTAACAGATATTTAAAGAAAATTTAATACCAATTCTTCTGAAATTCTTTCAAAAAATTTAAGAGTAAGGAACATTTCTAAGCTTATTCTATGAAGCCAGTATTAAATCCCTGACATCAAAGCCAGATAAGAATACTACAAGAAGAGATAATTATAGACCAATATCTGTGATGAACACAGATGCAAAAATTCTCAACACAATATTAGCACAACAAATTCAAGAACTTATTGAAATGACTATTTACAATAATCAAGTGGGATTTGTCCCTAGGATGTAGGATGGTTTAGTATATGCAAATCAATAAATATAACACACACACTAATAAAATGAAAGCTAAAAATCAGATTACCTCAATATTTGTAGAAAAAGCACTTGACAAAATATAGCTTTCATAATAAGAACCCTCTTAGACAAGAACATGTCTCAACATAATAAATACCATATATGACAAACACAAAGCTAACATTATACTCAACAGAAAAAACTAAAAGCTTTTCTTTAAGACCAGGAATAGAACCAGTGTGCCCGCTCTAATCATTCTTATTTAAGATAGTATACTCAAAGTCCAAACTAAAGCAATTAGCCAAGACAAAATATATATATAAGGCATCCAAATAGAAAGAGTGAATTTGTTGTTATTAACAGATGACACAGTCTTTTATATTGAAAATCCCAAAGATCCTACTAAAAACCTGTTGGATCTCACATAAGTGATTTCAGTCAAGTTGCATGGTTTTAAAATAAATGCACAAAATCTGGCTGTATTCCTATACACCAAAAATGAAACATCAGAAATACAAATAAAGAAAACTATTTCTTCTCAATAAGATACCTAGGAATAAGTTTAACTAAGGAAGGTAAAGATCTGTACAATGGAAACAAGACTTTGTTGGAAAAAAGTGAAAAAGACACAAACAAATGGAAAGACATCCTGTGTTCATGGATTGGAAAAGTTTACATTGTTAAACGTTCATGCAATCCAAAGTCGTCTATAGTTTCAACATAATCCTTATCAATATTTCAATGAAATTTTTTATATAAATAGAAAAACAATCCTACAACTTATATAGAACTATCAAAGAGTAATTAAAATAGTATGGGTAGTGGCATAAAAATAGTAACATATACCAATGGAACAGAATTGAGAATTCAGATTGAAACCCTACCATACATGGAAAAATACTATTTGATAAGGGAGCCAAGAATAGCCAAAGGGGAAAAGACTCTTCAACAAATGATCCTGGAAACACTGGATAAGCACAGGAAGAACAATGAAATTGGATCTCTATCTTACAGTACTCAGAAAAAAATAACAGGAAAGAGATCAAAGACTTCTACATAAGACTTAGCACCATAAAACTCCCAGAAGGAAACTCAGAAACAAAGTCCCTCAACCAATCTTGGCAATGATTTTTGGGATATGACACCAAAAAGCACAAATGACAACAAAAATCAACAAATCAAACTAAAAAGCTTCTGCACAGCAGAAGAAACAAACAAGAAAATGAAAAGACAACCTACAGAATGGGAGAAAATATTGCAAACCATGTATCAGATAAGGTGTTATATCAAACATTTATTAAAAACTCATACAACTCACTTATTTGTGGAGCATAACAAATAACATGGAGGACAAGGGGAGATGGAGAGGAGAAGGGAGTTGAGGGAAATTGGAAGGGGAGGTGAACCATGAGAGACTATGGACTCTGAAAAACAATCTGAGGGTTCTGAAGGGGCAGGGGGGTGGGGTGGGAGGTTGGGGGAACCAGGTGGTGGGTATTGGAGAGGGCACGGATTGCATGGAGCACTGGGTGTGGTGCAAAAACAATGAATACTGTTACCCTGAAAAGAAATAAAATATTTTTTAAAAAACCTCATACAACTCAAAAACCAAAAAAGCAAACAATATGATTAGAAAATGGGCAGATGAACTAAATAGACCTTTTTCTAGAGAGGAAATGGCCAATATCACCAATCAAAAGGTGCTCAACATCATTAATCAGGGAAATGAAAATTAAATTCACAATGAAATCACTTTATCCTTGTTACAATGGTCATCATCAAAATAAGAAATAAGTGTTGGCGAAGATGTAGAGAAAAAGTAACATTTGTGCACTGTTGATGTGGTTGTAAGCTTGTCAATCCTCTATAGAAAACAGTATGGAGATGCCCCCCAACAAAAAAATATTGAACTACCATATGATCTAGTGATATCACTTCTCAGTATGTGTCCAGAAAAAATGAAAATAGGTTATCAAAGAGATATATGCACTCTAATGGATATTACAGTATTAATCACAGTAGCCAAGATATGGAAACAACCTATGTGACTGTCAATAGATGAATAGTAAAGGTGTGTGTGTGTTTACTATCATCCTAGAGAAAAAAGGAAGTTCTGCCATTTGCAACAAGGATACATATATCTCTATTACATATGGATAGATGTGATGTTATCTGTATAATATATAGCTTATATGTAGTCTACACTTAGTATTATAAATCATATAATCCTAGAATTGCAAATGGGAATCAATAAGTTACTCAAGTTTCAGAGATAACTAGACACAAAGATTGTATTCAAATCCACAGCTTCTTTCTACTGATGAATAGTCATTTCATTTTTTAACATTAGCTAATAATTATCATAAACCTGTTTTAAGAGAGTTATGTCTTAGACTTATTAGGATATGCAGTCACTGCATTTATTTTTTGTTTTGGTCCAGATTCCATGACTTTTTATGGCTAATGATTTATTGATAAAATAAAAGACCAAGAGAAGAATCGACGATTGGATGGGAAAATCCCCTTTCAAAATCTACAGAGATGATAAAGCAGATCCTAACTGACATTAAGTTTTCTTTCAACGAGAGTTACTGCTCACCCCAGTGGTGATCCACATTCAACAAATGGTCTGTCATCTTCAAGGTGGACAGGAACAGAAGAGATGATTAACTGAAGTAGAACTTCTAGCTTCTCAAAAATAAAAGCATACAACAAAAGGATATGTTCTAGTAATTATCCTAGTTCTGTAATATAATTTTTAAATTTTTTTAAATTATTTTATTTGAGAGAAAGTGAGAACACAAGCAGAGGGGAGACACAGAGGGAGAAGCAATTTCCCTTCTAAGCAAGGAGCCTGATGCAGGGCTCGATTCCAGGACCCTGAGATCATGACCTGATGAAGGCAGATGCTTAACCCACTGAGCCACCCAGGCGCCCCTCTGTGATATAATTGTAGATATAAGTCAGAAATTTCATAAATTCTGCTACTGGAAAGACCACTTCCCACCACCAACCAATCAATAAGCAAATAAATAAAATAATACAGGCAAAATTGACTGTTCTAAATGGCCAAACTCATTTCAAAGAAGTTTCCTTCTTAATAACTTGGGCTACTGCACTGCCTTCATGCACAGGGCATCCAGAATACATGGAAAACATTTATTTTTATTAGCCTTTCATTTGTTTAATTTCTTTTGGCAGTTGTGGTTTTTACAGCATAGACGATATGACTAATTTATGTTTTCCTAATTGGACAGCTAAATATTCTTGTATATATTAGTTTTGCACAGTGCCTAGATGATTCCAGAGAACTCTAATAAACTAATTAAATAAACCAACACACAAGCCAATTTATGATTCATCCATCATTCATCTGCTACTGATTTCAATATCCACTCACATCCCTGGTGTGCATGAGTTAGCAGAATATAGAAGGAGAAAAATAACACTGTAATAATGTTTTGTATTAGATTTTCTGTGCTGGCTGATAATTAATATTAGCAGGTTATACTTCCATTGGAGAAAAAGCTACACAATATCTAATATTGAGCTCAATGTCTTTCATTCCATATTTTGAGGCAGACAAATGGTAGTTACCAACTTTCTGATAATGGTCTGTCAGCTTCCTTACTCCCTATCCAAGTTAGGGATAGCTGCTTTTGGTGGTCAGTAAGAGAAGAGAAGACCCTGTATCTTTTCTAAATATTTGATTAGAGAGTGAGTTTGAAGAGAGAAGAACTGTGGTCAGCCCCTCAGTGGCCTGAAAACATAGACATTTGCTTTCATTAATGCCTCCATTGAAATAACACAACCCTTACAACAGACAACCATATATTCCTCTTACCAGAAACTTCGTGTAAAATTTTGAAATATTTTATGAACAGGTAGGTTATACAAACATCAGAATACATGTGAAATAAGTTTATCAGGAAGTTTAATATTACTGTCCTGAATTTTTATGATTCTTCCTAAAACCTTAAACATGGTGATCTACTCGAAGTGTTTAAAGATGCTTCAGTTTTACTTTGTAACCAACTGTATTCCAAAGAGTTATGCTAAAAACAGGAATCTGAAAACTCTGGTTATTATTATCTAATACTTAATGCTCAAGACTTAGAGAAAATCTAAAATTACCTACCAAAAAATTATTCTAAACACCAACAGATAAAGTTTTCTTGCTCTTCTTTGTTTGGTTTAAATATTTCCTTTTTCCAGAATTTCTGTTAACCACCAAACCAAATCATAAATAAATTTAATAGTCTCCCATATAATGGGCAATCAGAAAGCCTGAGGGAGGTCTGCATATTGCCATCTGCTGGTTGGTTTTCTGAGGTTTCATTATCCATCTAAGCTTTTGAAGGTCACGTTCTAAAATACAAATCTCCACAAATAAATTTAATTATACAAAGTGAGAAATGATCCATTTTATTTTATTAATTTAGATTTCCAGATCACAGCTTGAAAACTGGAAGTATTTAGTCACGTCAATGGATACAGTAGCTTTATTAAGTGGCTTGTTAATCTCGCCTCATTAATTATGGCTCTTAACTTTTAGTTGCTGTGTATTTGAGTAGCCAGACCAACAGCGAACAGACCAGGGACAGGGGAAGAAAAAAAAGCACTGCTGGCTAGCACCTGTAGGGGGTGACACCACTTATGAGACACATGTCACGAGGCATTTCAAAGTATTCTTGGCAGGTGTATCATAAACAGATCCTCAGCCTATGCCAAGGTGCTTGGCCATTGTAATTAAAGTTACATTATAAAAAGCTCCTGCTGTTTCCTTCTGAAAAATGCTGACAGAGACTTCCTCCGACAACTATGACAATATTTCCAACACCTCTGCATTTGCTATTCCTGTGGCTGCAAACAACACCATCCACCTTTACATTAGTTACAATGCAAATTACAGAGAGCAGCAAGACCCAACCAGCATAATTGTACATGAGACAAAACAGTGGGCCTTTGGGTGAGAGGGCAGCCTCTTCAGCGTGTGACCAGGGAAGGAAAGACCATTTAGTTTCTTAAAACCTAAAAGGGAAAGCATTTCTCTGAACTGGGAATGAACTCCAAGTATAATGTCACAAGTAAGGATAAAACATAAAGAAGATTGCTGAAGCTTTGGGATATGAAGCTTCAGTATGATACCTAAAGAGGTTAGGTAATTTTATTTCATTTTATAGAAGTTTTAAGAATGTGGCAGAGAACTATGTGTCTGGAATGGCTAAATACCTGGAAAAAGAGGAATAATTAAATGACTCTCTTAAGACCTGCAGTCATCTAATTGCAAATGATAAATGCATGCAATAACACTTCAGTACTCTGTATCTAAATTTAGCAGTTGTAAGAACTAAATATAGTGACAAAAGGTAACAGCTGCTTTACAGATGAAAATACTAGCTTTCCCCATCACCAAAAGACAATATTAGATACTTTTTAAATAGTGCAGATGTGCAGATGGGGAACATAAAACTAATAGCAAATATTGTAACTAGGAATAGGACAGGAAAGAACACTAAGAACTTGCTTTTATCATTCTGTGTCCCCTCCTCAGTCTTGGCATGCCAGCTTTCCTAACTCTTAGGGAGGCTCTTTACAGGCTTATTTTAACTATGTGTTCACAAAATCTTGCCATAAAGGGAATTGTCTTAAATTGTTAAGCATAAGGTACTTCCCATCAGATTAAGTTGCTTTAAATAAGGAATGTTTTCCTTGTCATGATGAGCGCCAGGTGAAGTATGCAATTGTTGAATCCCGATATTGTACACCTGAAACTAACATAACATTGTATGTTAAGTGGATTAATATAAAAACATAAAAAGCCACCCAAAAATAATGTTACAAGGAGCAGCAAGCAAAAAAAACCAAAAAACCAAAAAAATGAATGTTTCCATTTTAATTATTTAAAGAATGCCTCACTCTTCATCCTCCATTTGCTTGTAAAATTCCTTTCAGTGGGGGCGCCTGGGTGGCTCAGTGGGTTAAAGCCTCTGCCTTCGGCTCAGGTCATGATCTCAGGGTCCTGGGATCGAGCCCCGCATCGGGCTCTCTGCTCATCAGGGAGCCTGCTTCCCTCTCTCTCTGCCTGCCTCTCTGCCTACTTGTGATCTGTCTGTCAAATAAATAAATAAAATCTTAAAAAAAAAAATTCCTTTCAGTGGTCATGTATTCATTCATTCATTCCCACCCAACTGTTGATTGAGCTCCTAATCTCAGTGTACCAGAGACATCCCAAGCACTAGATATTGACATAATCTCTCCTCTTATGAAATGTATTATACTGGGCAGTCAGATAATAAAGAACTAAACAAACTGGTGAATAAATGTATAGATGTGAAGATGAACCAATTTGGGGAACAAAGAAATATTGAACAGATCTAATCTGGGGTATTACAATTTTAAAATGTGTATACACAATCCCATAGTAAATAAATAATATAGCCTTGCAGAAAAACATTGTGAATGCATATATGCACTTGAGTCTAAAGGCGATGGTCTTTAACACTTCATCTCTGTGCATAAATTACCCTTTCTGTAAATTTAAGATAATTTTTGCACATATTTATAACCAGAGTTATGTGACAGGAATATTCAGTTTCATGACCAAAAAAAAAAAAAAAAAAATCCAGGCTTAGCCTCCTGTAAGTTGCTTCCTATGACCCTATAGAATTTTGACATTGTCCTACCACCATATCTGGGCCCTTTTGTTGGAACCCAGAGGCCCCTTGATCATGCTGCTATCCTGAAGGACTGTGTATCCTAACTTTGCTTGATGAAAGGAAGGCTGAAATTCTAGACATGACTACATAGACAATATATAAAAACAAGATAATTTGGGGGAAGAGAGGACAGAAATACCAACTGTTTGCAAGAGAAATGGAACATCATATCCCATTAGTATGACTGGTATAGGATATATACTGCCATGACTACTTTGGAAGACTGAATGGCAGAACCCACTAACATGCTCTACCAAGCTGAACATGTATATGCCCACCATGATCCACCAGTTCTACTTCAGAAAAAACATATATTTTCAACAGAAGCAACGTACCAGAATTTTCCCAGCAGCACTGGGACTGTAAACCAGCCAATGTCCATCAACAGCTAAACAGATAAATTGTGTTATACTTCTTCACGGGGTTGGGGGGTTACTACAAAGCAGCAACGAAGAACAAAGTACAACCACATGAAGAATATGGAGAAGCCTCACAGATGTGATACTGAGCAACGGAAACCAGGCACAAAAGCATAGGTATGGTAGGAGTCTACTTGCAGGAAGTAGAAAGGCAGGGAATAATAACCAATGGCAATAAAAGACAGAAAGGTGGATATACTGGGGGGGTGGATGAGACTGGAGAAAACTGGGGGCTTCCAGGTCACTACTTTTTTTTTTTTTTTTTTACTTTACTTGGGTACTGAGTACAGGAACATAATTTGTTTAGTGAACTTCCAACCATATGCATACACTTACACATAGCATATCTAAAAGTTTGTTGTATTTCAATTAAATATTTTTATAAAAAACAAAACCAGGATGGGAGGTTGGGGGAACCAGGTGGTGGGTATTAGAGAGGGCACGGATTACAGGGAGCACTGGGTGTGGTGCAAAAATAATGAATACTGTTATGCTGAAAATAATTTTAAAAAATAAATTTAAAAAAGTAAAAAAACAAAACAAAACAGGAAATACTAAGAGGCTTCAGAATACCTAAGTGTCCCTGTCTCTCCTCAGAGTTAATACCTGTTGAGCCAGTCTCAATGTCATAGGAACTCAATTCTTTTCCTTAGATCTCCAGCCCTCTCCGAAAACCAGCCAGTTCTGGAATCACTGGCAAGTTTTTCTCTGCCACTGCCCTTGCTTTACCCTTACCATACTTCATCCATTCACTTTAAAGTCAAACTGTGATAACGATTTGTGACTAAAGATCCATTATTTTAATTGACAAGTTTCCATAGCAGATTGCAGTGTGTCACTATTTCTGAGACTCGATGGGGAGACTGGAATGCTTTGGTAGCTCTATTAATAGTAGTTTTAGAAATAGCAGGTAAGCAACTCTACTTCTTCTCCTGGGTAATAAATAGTAACTTATGGATGGAACAACTTTTGGGAGTTGGGGGGCCAAGGTGAGGTGCTAAGCCAAAAAAAAAAAAACAAAACAAAACACAAACAAACAAACAACAACAACAACAAACAGAATAAAACAGTGCCTTAAAATGTCTGCAAGGTTGGTTAACATGGAAAACGTTTTCTCCTCTCTCCCCATAAGTCCCTTAGTGATATCCTATGATTTTTCTCTATTCAATTTTCCTTCTCCCAGACTCGAATTTGAAATGTACTTCATGTTATCTCTCCATAGCCCAGTATGATATTCAAGGGGCACAGTCCTTCTGTTCTGTTATCTTTAATAGCAGGACTACCAGTATTCTTTTCATCCTAACAGTTCATACTTTGAATTACAATTTCACTTCTATTTACAAGGATTCCCTTAGGTAGCCTTGTTAAGTTATGAATGGAGAAAGTACCGTTTCAGGCTATTTTTCAAGCCATGGGTATCCAAACCCCATCATTCCCTCTGCATTCTCCATCCGTTTTCCTGTTGTCTGTAGCATCATTAGAATGGAATGATTGAACTCTAGTTTCACTTGAGTTGGCATCCCGTGAAGTTGTTCCCTATGAGGCTAAACATCTGCCCAGGTATTTCCATGTTCTGTTCTGCCTATTATGCTATAGAGTATAAAATATATGTCCCACTAAAGTTCTTGTTAATGAAAACAGCATCTTGATGGATGGGATAAACAATCAGCAGTCTCAAGGTTCCAGTGTATCATTAGCTTTTCTGCTCTTTGGTGGGATAGATTTTAATTAAATTGGGACAATTTGAGTTAAGACTCATACCTGAACATGCTTCTTAATCCTAGGGGATATTAAAGGTTGTGTTGTTGGGGACAACCTAATATAAGGAAAAACATGTTCTCAGATGAGTATTAATACAACCTGAATCAATATAGTTTAACTCTGCGGACTAGGATTTGGGGCCACCTGTGTCAATATGACTTAACCATTTATTCCAGGGAGGAAAAAAGGAAACAACCCTAAATCAATATTGTGCTTTGCTGTTTGCTTCAAGAAATTCTTGCAAACCAATTTTGACCAGGCTAACAGTTTGCTTCTGTGGGCAAACAGCTTTCTCATTGGGACAAGAGATTACCAACTTGAACAAACAGCTCACTTTTCAGTAAATAGTTTACTTATCAAGTCTTCCCACAAGACCCTCATCTTACTGTATCCACAAATCCTAACTATTTATGTCACAAATCTGCCCAATCCCATTCTTCCCCTGCCATGAAACACTTGTCTTAATTCACTTGAGCTCAAAATTGAGTCATCTCCTGACTTCCTACTTCTGGTGGGCTCCGAAGACACTGTCGTCTGTCCATCCACACACCTATCTAGGTGCTATTCTTTCCTACTGCAGCAAAACTGACAAGTCTAGTCTTGCTCAATCATTGAGTTTTTCAAGTCAGCTCTTTGGTAGACCACAGTCAACAAGCAATAAAAAGGAATGTTATTACATTATTATTAAGGCTGGGTTACTGATGATTAAAAAAAATCATTATATTGTAGTTACAGTGAATGCATGTTCAGTGAATTTATCTCTTTCATATATCTTCATCTATTAGTCATTAAATGTTAAAAGTTGCTAGATACATAAGCATCACCCAACTGTTTAAAGTGTTGGATGAAAAAGAAAATGAAAATTTTGATTCCATAGAAAACATCTAAGTCAAAACGTTTGTGAAGGTGGGCCTTCATTAGCATGATTCATCAGACTTCAGTTATGTGTTTCTTCAGGAAACTCCAGGAACAACTTGGGGAAAATGTAAAGATGGTCTCCTGTCCCTTATCCATGTCTACACCTCACCCAAGAAGAGAATACTCAATTCCAATCTAATGTAATCATCTACCTGCTCACATGCGTGATATGTGTAGAGTACAAGAAGGGTTTTAAATACTTAATAAAATTATGATTGAAAAAGCAAAGCTTCAAACATTAGCTCACTGAACAATTATTTTGAGGGGTCTTATTCCTGGTCTAAGAGACCATGACAGTAGATTGTTCTCAGAAAGAGTTATTTTTAAAAATTATTCTGCAGGTCTCTGTAAGAAATCTGATGGTTTGAACATACAAATATTTGAAAGGTACACCTGACATTATACTACTTAAGATCAGGAGAAATATTAAAGTAATTTCTATCTATATCACAATGTCAAATTTACCAAGAACTAAGTCCCCATTAAAATCTTGTGAAATGACTGAACTAAACCTTTAGGCCTTCAAAAAAAGTTCTTGTGGTGATACTATGAAAACTTCTGCTATATTTTAAAGAGCTAAAACAATATAGATTCAAATTTACTAAGGAAATCTGGAAAATGTCAGAATTAAAATAATAATAATATATAGGAATATTATTATATATATAGGAATTTTTCAGCCATCAAAAGTGAAAAAAATCCTACCATTTTCAACATGGATGGTCTTTGAAGGCACTATGCTAACTGAAATATATGACAGAAAAAGACAAATACTTTATGATCCTACTTATATGTGAAAGCAAAACGAAACAAAACACCAAACTCATAGAAAAAGAGATCAGACTTGGGATTACCAAAAGCAAGGGTTGGAGGGAGGCAGTAATTGGAGGAAGGTGGTCAAAAGGTACAAACTTCCACTTACAAGATAAATAAGTAGTAGAGATGTAATATTCAACATAAAGACTGTAGCTAACACAGCTATATGATATATGGGGAAGTTGTGAAGAAAGTAAACCCCAAGAGCTCTTATTACAAGAACAAATATTTTTCCTTCATTTTTCTTTCGTTTTATTGTATCTATATGAGACATATGAGAAAACAGCTATTTGCATTTCCCTAATGATTAGTGATGTTGAACATCTTTTATGTACTTGTTGGCTTTTCACATATATTCTTTAGAGAAAAGTCTATTTAGTCATTTTTTAAATTGGGTTGCTCTTCTTTGTTTCAGTTTTTTGTTTTGTTCTGTTTTCTGCTATTGAGTTGTACAGTTCTTCATATATTTTGGGCATTAACCCCTTCTCAGACATATTGGTTTTTTGTTTTTTGTGTTTTTTACAAATCTGTAGGTTGTCACTTCATTTTGTTAATGGTTCTTTTGCTGTGCAGAAGCTTTTTAGTGTGATGTAATCCCACCTTAATTTTGCTGCTTGTGCTAGGTGTCATACCCAATATATCCTTAACAAGGTCCACGGGAAGGAGCTTGGTTCATTTTTTTATATTTAAATATTTTATCGATTTCAAGTGAATTTTTATGAATGGTTTAAGATATAGGTCCAGTTTTATTCTTTCACATGTGAATATCCAATGATCCCAGCACCATTTTATTGGCTCGTTGTCAAATATTAGTTGACAATATTTACTTGGGCTTATCTTGGGACTCTTGATTCTGTTCCATTGATTTATGTGTCTGGTTGTTTTTAATATAGTGTGGTTTTTTTTTTTGGTAAAGATTTTATTTATTTGAGAGAGAGAGAGAGTGATCCAAGTGGGGGAAGAGTAGGGGAGCAAGAAGACTCCCTGCTGGGTGTGGAGCTAGATTCAGGGCTTGATTCCAAAACCCTGAGATCATGACCTGAGCTGAAGTCAGATACTTAACCAACTAAGCCACCCATGTGTCCCAAGTGTTCTTTTGTTTGTTTGTTTGTTTTTCAGGGTTTTGTTTTGTTTTGTTGTTGTTGTTGTTGTTGTGCTGTTTGAGGTCTTTGGAGTTCTGTATAAATCTTAGAAGTGTTCTCTCTTCTGTAAAAAGTGCCTTGGGAATATCCAGTGGTGAAATCTTGTTTGTCACTGTCATTCCCATTCCTTTTCGTTTAGAATCAGAATAAAGTTGTATTTCAAATATCTAAGGAAAAAAAAAAAAGTGCCTTGGGAAACTTGATGGAGAGTGCAATGAATCCATAGATTTTTGGTGGTATTGACATTTTAATAATATTAAGTCTTCCATTCATTTATGTATTCAATTTCTTTCATCAATGTCTTATAATTTTAACTATATAGGTTTTCCTTCTGTTTAGTTAGGTTTATTCCTATTCTACTGTTTTTGCTGCTACTATAAATGGGATCATTTCTTTTTCAGAAACTTAATTGTTAGTATATAGAAACACTACTGGCTTTGTACATTAATTTTATATTCTGCAACTTTTCTGAATTCGTTGCCAGATTACTTTTTTCTTCAAACCAAATTGTTGATTTGCTTAGACAATTAACTCAGCTCCTTGCTTTGCTTGAAATATAACGCTGCACTTTAACGGAGTCTACATGTTGAAAATTACTACAAATTCAAATATTCTTGACATATAACTTTCTTTTCCTAGTGTTGTTTTAGTAGTTACTAGCTGGTATTTTTTTTTAATTCCAGTAAAGTTAACACACAGTGTTATAAAACTTATTTTTAATGAAAAAACACAAGCATTAAGAAACAAATGAGAGGGCGCCTGGGTGGCTCAGTGGATTAAGCCGCTGTCTTTGGCTCAGGTCATGATCTCAGGGTCCTGGGATCGAGACCTGTATCGGGCTCTCTGCTCGGCAGGGAGCCTGCTTTCCTCTCTCTCTCTCTTGCCTGCCTCTCTGTCTATTGTGATCTCTCTCTGTCAAATAAATAAATAAAATCTTTAAAAAAAAAAAAAAAAGAAAGAAACAAATGAGATAGTAACAAATATCCACTTTGGTGCTCTAAAATGTTCTCATGTGTATATTCCCTTTATTGTCCTTAAAAGTACACACAAATAAGAAAGACCCTTCAAATATTTGCTTTTTCACAAGTATAGTTTCTGCAGCCATAAATCATTGTTCCCTAGATCCATTATTCCGTGAGGGATGAAAAAAATGCTGATTTTCTAACTTCATCCTATCTGAATTTACTCATTCTAATTCTACAAAGGAGAACATTCCTTAAAAACTCCTTGATTAATATGGAATAAGGTTTTGTATGATGGGCAGAATAAATCCTTGGTTATCTCTTAATTATCATTTTTTAATAATTATGAACTAATGGCATATTATTTTTTGTGTTTTATTCCGTTACTGTGATTAATTTTTTTGATACTCAAATTGCTTCATCTTGGGAGTTCCTTCTGTTGTTTGCTAGGTCCTTTTTAAAATACATTTCTTACTCTAGTAATATATGTATACAACTTAAAATTTACCATTTAACCATTTTAAACGCACAATCCGGTGGCATTAAGTACATTCATAATGTTGTGAAATCATCACTGCTATCTATTTCCAGATTTTTATCATTCAAAACAGAAACTTGTACCCATTAAATAATAATTCACTGTTGCCCCCTCCCTCAACCCTTAATAAATCCTTTTGTGTCTCACTTACTTCAATTAATATAAAAGTTTTATGGTTCATCTATGTTTTAGCATATATCCCACTTTCACTCCTTTTTGAGGCTGAATAATATTCACTGTATTTCTATGCAACTTTTTAAAATTATTACTTACTTATCTGTTCATAGACCCATGGATCATTTCCACATTTGGCCCATTTTCATTAAGGCATCTATAAACACTAGTGTCCATTATTTGTTTTAATCCCTGATTTCAATCCTTTTAAGATACACCCAAGAGTAGAGCTGCTGGGTCATATGATAATTATGCTGAACTTTTGAGGAACCACCCAATTATTTTCCATAAAAGCTATACCATTTTACATTCACACCAGCAATGCTCTAGCATTCCAGGTATTTCAAATCCTTGCCCCAATTTTTCTTTTTTAAAAAAGTCAAATCTAAGTGGTGTGAACCAGTATCTTGTGGTTTTGATTTGCATTTTTCTAATAATTAGTTATTTTGAGCATCTATATGCATATTTGTTTTTGTACATCTTCTTTGGAGAAATCTCTGTTCAATCTCTTTTCCATTTTTTAATTGGTTTGCTTTTTATTGTTGAGTTTGAGAAGTTCACTATATTCTGGATTTATTCTACCAGATTTCTAATTTACAAATAATTTTTCCCATCCCATGGTTGTCTTGTTTTCCTGTTGATGCCATTGATTTTATGAACAAAATTTTTTAACTTTCAAGTCCAACTTGTCTATTTTTTGTTGCTGCCTGTGACTTTGGTGTCATGCCTATGAAATCATTACCAAATCAATGTCATGTAGCTTTGTCCTTATGTTTTCTTCTAAGAGCTTCATTTAACTTTTTGATGCATTTGAGTTAGTTTTTGTGTATATTATTAGATAAGAGCTCAAAGTCATTCTTTTACATGTGGACATCTAGGTTTCCCATCTTTCTCATTCTTTTACATGTGGACATCTAGTAGCATCATGTGTTGAAAAGTTTGTCCTTTCCCCCATTAAATGATTTTAGCATTCTCATTGAAAACCATTTGATCAGGGCGCCTGGGTGGCGCAGTGGGTTAAGCCGCTGCCTTCGGCTCAGGTCATGATCTCAGGGTCCTGGGATCGAGGCCCGCGTCGGGCTCTCTGCTCAGCGGGGAGCCTGCTTCCCTCTCTCTCTCTCTCTGCCTGCCTCTCCGTCTACTTGTGATTTCTCTCTGTCAAATAAATAAATAAAATCTTTAAAAAAAAAAAAGAAAAGAAAAGAAAGCCATTTGATCATACAGGACAGGTTTATTTCTGGGATGTCTGATCTGTTCTATCGGTCTATATGCCAGTACCACATTGTTTGGGTTACTATAGCTTGGTAATAATTTTGAGATGAGGAGGGTTAAGTAACTAACTTTGTTCTTTTTAAAGACTATTTTGACTCTTCAGGGTCCTTTGAGATTCCATATAAAATTTAAGATGGGTGTTTCTATTTCTGGAATTAGATTTTTTTTTTATATCTGGAACTTTTGTATTTTTAGAATCACAACATCGTTAGGATTTTTAATATGGATTACACTGGATCTGTAAATTAGATAGTATGAACACGTTGACAATATTAAGTTCTCTAATTCATAAAATTGAATGTCTTTCCATTTATTTATATTTATGTTTTCTTCAATTGCTTTCAGAATATTTATCTTATTTTATTTTAGTTTTCACTAGTGGAGAAATCCTTTTGTAAGTGTATTCCCAAGTATTTTATTCTTTTGATGCTACTGTAAATACAATTATATTCTAAATTTCCTTTTTGGGGTCTTCACTGTTAGTGTAGAGAAATGCATCTGATTTTTGTGTATTTTGAGTCCTGCTACTTTGTTGAATTTATTCATTAACTTTGTTTTTTTGGAGTAAAATCCTTAGGGTTTTCTACATATAAGATCACATCATCTTATGAAAGGAGACAATTTTACCTCTTTCTTTCTAATTTGGTCTTTTCTTTTCTTTTTCTAATTGCTCTGGCTAGAACTTCCAATACTATGTTGAATAGAAGTGGCAAAAGCAGACATCCTTGTCTAATTTCTGACCTAAGTGGGAAATCTTTTGCCATCATTTTTCACCACTGAGTGTGATGGTAGCTGTGAGTTTTTCATATATGACTTATATCATGTTGAGGAAGTTGTTTTTTATTCCCAGTTTAGTGAGTGTTTTTATCATGAAGGAGTGTAATATTTTCAAATAGTTTTTCTGCTTCAATCAGTATGATCAGGTAGGTTTTCCTTCTCTCTGTCAATGTGGCAGATTACATTAACTGATTTCCTTATGTTGACCTCCCTGCTTTCCAGGAATAAATTCCACTTGGTCTTGGTGTATAATCCTTTCAATGTAGTGCTGAATTTGGTTTGCTAGTATTTTGTCGATTATTTCAATGTCAGTATTCACAAGAGATACTGGTCTAATATTGTATTTCAGATTTTTGCATCAGTATTTGTAAGTAAAACTGATATGTAAAGTTTTCTTCATGCCACCTTGGTCAGGTTTCACATCAGTAGTATTATTTTACCCTCATAGACAGACTTTGGAATTTTTCCTTGTTTTCCTAAAAAACAATCACTTAATATACATACAAAAAAACTATTCTTTTTCAGAACCATCAACTGTCTTTTTATGTCTATATCCATCATCTTTCATCCATATTCTTAAAAACTGTTAATTTCCCATTTTCTCTTGCATTCTCAAAGTTTTAAAATTTATCCTCCAGCTCATTTAACTATATAGCTTAATTCTTTACAGTTTCTATTTTTATGCCCCCTAGGTTCTTTTCTATTTACCACTTTCCTTTACCCCCATATTCTTTCCTTACTTCTGTATTTTCCTATTTATTTGTGTCTGCTTTTGAACAAATTTCATTTGCTATCTCATTCTGAAGCAGTATCATCTTGCATCATCTTAATTTTAACTAATTATATCATAAATTTCAAGTTTTCTTAAATTTTATTGAGAACACAAAGCAGACTTACTTTTGAAATCACTTTTCTTGTGATTAATGTTTTTCTGGATTTCTAATTATCCTATGCATCATTTTTATTTTTTTATATTGCAGAATGATTTCATAAGCTCTATGATCACTTGTATTCATTCACCCTTAGACAAGATGGCTTTCCTTGCAAAGGATTTGTCCATCAGGCTTAGCTGATTCTTTTGTTCCCTTTCGCTACCTGTAAAGATTTTTTTTTTTTAAGATTTTATTTATTTATTTGACAGAGAGAGATCACAGTAGGCAGAGAGGCAGGCAGAGAGAGAGAGAGGAGGAAGCAGGCTCCCTGCTGAGCAGAGAGCCCAACACGGGACTCGATCCCAGGACCCTGAGATCATGACCTGAGCCGAAGGCAGCGCTTAACCCACTGAGCCACCCAGGCGCCCACCTGTAAAGATTTTTATCTGGAGAGGATTTTTTTTTAAATAAACTTTTATAAATTATCATTACCAGCTTAGTGAATCAATATTTTGGGGAGAGTAATAGAAAACAAGTCCATGGATATCTTTGCAGTAAAACATTTAAGAAATGGAATGGCAAAGAAAAGAGAACTAACTGAACAGTTAAACTGAACAGAAAACCACAACCTACAATAAACAAACTGTTCAAATACAACAGTTTTTCCCTGCCTCACCTAATGCTTTAAAGGATTTCATTACCTGCCTGAGGCAGTGTGTGTAGGCTTTCCGAATTTCGAGTTACTGCTCATTTCTCCATGCTCTAGTCTTTGGAAGGAAGTCATTAGGCTGAGCCTACACTTAAGAGGTAGGAAGTCATGCTCGTCCTCCTTGAGGACTATTTATCTACACAAAATATTTGGAATTCTTTTGCATGGGAGATTTGCCTATCTCTAGCTTGTTTATTTACCGAATCATTTTACTTACATGAATACTGACTTGTGGGTATTTAATTTACACTTAGGGTTAAATTCCAATACTTTATTTATCCAATTATTCTAGCTTTGTCAATAGGGAGTACTTTCAGATAACCTTATGTCCCTGTAGTATGCCTCCATCATTGTAGGGTGTCCCCTCCCCCACCAACCCCCCGCCTTAGTATTTCCTTACTTTCTGGTACTGCATAATGCTCCAGACTCCTCTTGTATATTCCCTGCCCTAGTCCTAGAATCAATCATTTCTCCAAGGAGCCCTGCCCCCTTTTATTGGAGAATGGTATTAGGAATTCAGATCTGGATATGAGGCATGTTCATTGTTATTGGGCCCTCAGATTATAGAGCAAGAAATATATATGTGTGAATTATAACATGTTATATACATTTGCCAATAAAGATATCTTCATGAAAACTTTGTATTTATATTAAGATAAACATGACTTCATACTGATGTATCTAAATCTAATCAGTTAGCACATGGATCATTCTAGCCTTCTGTGCTTGGTTATCTGTAAATTCTCACCCCTGAGAGGTTTTTTTAACCCATCATCTACTCCATTAAAGAATCATGCTTGATGTGTCCTGATCTTGCCGTCTGCCATGTGTCTAAGTGAAAGCAGGATGTCCCTCTACTCGGTGTGGTCACTGCTTAAATCCTGAGCCTTTGGTGCAGCTGCTTTCAACAGTAATTGATTGTTGGTGTTAATACGGTTCCAGCCTCTTCAGGAACCCACCCTTGTCTCCAGGCCCCAAGGAATGCTGACTGTGTTCTATTGATTTTGTGATGCTTTTCTAATTTCTCAGAAAAAAATGGTCTCTTGGTGTTTTATCTGTGGTTCAACCTGAAGTTGAAGGTTACCTACAGGGATTATGTTATCATAAGATAAGTCCACATATAGCATGTGTCACTAGGTTTAAAGCAGAATTGATTCGGGTTGTTGCTTTTTGTGTTTTTTGTTTGTTTGTTTTTATCTACAAAAGTCCAGATGCATGTGCCATCTAGGATGGGCTACATTAAGGGATCAGGAATATAGGAAGAATCCCCTCTACAGTGAACCAGCTTATAACTATCCTAAGTGAAAGGCAAATGCATGCTGTTGAAATATTAGTTCATTGACTTTGTAGGTGGGATAAGAAGGTTGGACACATTCCCAGATTTATTCTGGGAAGCTACATTCAAATTTCAATTCAATTCCTAGTTAATAAAGAGAAAAATGCATGTGAGGAAACTGTCCTACATTTCAACTTATATTATTGGTTGGATTTCTAGTTCTTGTTCCTTGCAACTTTCTTTCAGACAGTTAATCATAGCTGCTACTGGTTTCCTACTTCCTACGTTACTTTTCTCTTTTTCTTAGCATAGTATTACTTTTACCAGATTTCTCTCATGATTCACTCACATGGCTCTAACTCTATTTACCTATTTCTTACTTTCTGTTCTCTCTGATGAACAGGGCCTTTTTTTTTTTTTCCTATTCCCTTAGAATTAATTCTTTTTAATTAAGTAAGCATAACTCTGGTAGTCCCAGGGTCCAAGTGAGTAAGTACTCACCATTCCTACTGCCTTACTTAGTTTGGAAAGATTTTATGCTCCCTATTCCTCCGCTTTGTTGCAACACACCATGTGGCTTTTGCTAATGTTGAAGGTAACAATGTGTTTTTAATCTAATTTACTAATGTGGAACAGCTTTCTTCTGAATCACAGTGGTGTAACCATTGACAACCAGAGCTTTGGCTCGTGTTGAGTGTGAGAGCGTAGGATCAGGAAATAAAATTTTCCAGTATCTCACTATCCCAATTTAATCTTTATCAATCTTAGTGAATTAATTAGCAAGTAGTAAGTGGTGCTATATCAGTAAATGTTTATGAACAATTATGTAGTTTCTTTGAATGCTTGTCGTCCAAAAGCCACGCCATCGAGTTCAACCAGGCTTTTATTGTTGTTCTCATCTATTTTATTGGATTATTTTTAGACATTCTCCACACCCTCCATTTCAGTCTCATGCTAACAACTGACATTATCCCTTATTCACCTAACACTCTTTTTTTTCCCCTTTCCCTCTAGATCTATGCTCTTCGGCTTCTTTTCAGGGGAGGAGTGTCTTACATTCTGAAGTGAATCTCTTCTATCCTCATAGAAGGAGACCCTCCTGGGAACATTTACAGCATTTCTGTCTCCTCCCTTTTCTGCTTTAAGATAAGCTCAAGTCTCCTTTCATTTAGGAAACAAAACAAAACAAAACAAAACAAACCCGGGTTGCTGGGGGGAGGGGGTTTGGGAGAAGGGGGTGGGATTATGGACCTTGGGGAGGGTATGTGCTTTGGTGAGTGCTGTGAAGTGTTTAAACCTGGTGATTCACAGACCTGTACCCCTGGGGATAAAAATATATGTTTATAACAAATAAAAAATTTAAAAAAAAATCAAAAAAAAAAAAAAAAAAACAAAACCCCAAAGCACGACTATTTCATACTTCGAGGCTACCATCTTATTCTCCTTGTGTTGGTTGCCAGTCTCTTAAATCTTCGCTTTCCATGTCCCACCACGCATTGTCCCTGGCATTCTGAAATCTGGCTACCCTCCCCATCCTTGGACCGATAAGGTTCCTGTAAATGTCACCAATGACCTTGTCATCAATCTCACGACATCCCTACTGCTCATTATCTGTCTAGACATTGTCCGGATTGAGCTTTTGAAACTCTTCTGTTGGCTGGTTTTCATGACATAATAGTGCAGTGTTCCGTTTACTTCATTGTTTCCCCTTTTCCAATTTCTTTCTTCTTCTTTTTATCTCCCTACTCCCTGCTTATCTTTTATCTCCCTACTCCCTGCTTATCTTTTATCTCCCTGCTCCCTTCAGAATACTAGAGTATTCTGAAAATTGGTCCTCATTAACTCTGCTCTCTTTTATTTACACTGTCTCCTACATATAACTTCACCCACACTCAGCAGTTCAACCATGAGGATGATTGTAGACAAGACCCATCTCCTGAATTTCAACCATGGATTACCTACTGGCCATTTTCATGTGGTTGCTCCCCTTCATCCCAAACTGAGAATCTCTAAATTAGAAATAATTCTCTTTCTCTGGTCCCTAAATTGACTCATCTTCCCTTTTCTGTACTTCTGACAGGGTTTTTGTCATTATGCTTGATGCACAGGCCATCTAAAATGTCAGATTTTTGTGTGTCTCCATTTCTTCTTCTGTCCATATCATTTAGACTCTTCTTTTTTTTTAATTTATTTTTTATTTATTTTCAGCATAACAGTATTCATTATTTTTGCACCACACCCAGTACTCCATGCAATCCGTGCCCTCTCCAATACCCACCACCTGGTACCCCAACCTCCCACCCTCCGCCCCTTCAAAACCCTCAGATTGTTTTTCAGAGTCCAGAGTCTCTCATGGTTCACCTCCCCTTCCAATTTCCCCCAACTCCCTTCTCCTCTCTAACTCCCCATGTCCTCCATGCTATTTGTTATGCTCCACAAATAAGTGAAACCATATGATAATTGACTCTCTCTGCTTGACTTACTTCACTCAGCATAATCTCATCCAGTCCTGTCCATGTTGCTACAAAAGTTGGGTATTCATCCTTTCTGATGGAGGCATAATACTCCATAGTATATATGGACCACATCTTCCTTATCCATTCATCTGTTGAAGGGCATCTTGGTTCTTTCCATAGTTTGGCGACCGTGGCCATTGCTGCTATAAACATTGGGGTACAGATGGCCCTTCTTTTCACTAAATCTGTATCTTTGGGGTAAATACCCAGGAGTGCAATTGCAGGGTCATAGGGAAGTTCTATTTTTAATTTCTTAAAGAATCTCCACACTGTTCTCCAAAGAGGCTGCACCAACTTGCATTCCCACCAAAAGTGGAAGAGGGTTCCCCTTTCTCCACATCCCCTCTAACACATGTTGTTTCCTGTCTTCCTAATTTTGGCCATTCTAACTAGTGTAAGGTGATATCTCAATGTGGTTTTAATTTGAATCTCCCTGATGGCTATTGATGATGAACATTTTCTCATGTGTCTGATAGCCATTTGTATGTCTTCATTGGAGAAGTGTCTGTTCATATCTTCTGCCCATTTTTTGACATCCTCTGTTCTGTGTGTGTTGAGTTTGAGGAGTTCTTTATAGATGCTGGATATCAACCTTTTGTCTGTACTGTCATTTGCAAATATCTTCTCCCATTCCTTGGGTTGCCTCTTTGTTTTCTTGACTGTTTCCTTCGCTGTGCAGAAGCTTTTGATTTTGATGAAGTCCCAAAAGTTTATTTTCACTTTTGTTTCCTTTGCCTTTGGAGACATATCTCTTCTTTTTCAGTTTGATCAGGTCCACTATCACTCATGACTTGGCTTACTGTGCCTGGTTTGTTGCCGTAAACACTTAAGCAAGAGCCCTCATCTATAACTTCTCTTTGTATCAAAATGCATTTGAAAACTGAGAAGATCCTAATTTTCTTACAGTAACATTTTTATCCTAAAACAATATCTCCTCAAAAAGAATGCATGGCTTCCTTATGGCCTGCACAGGAAACACCTAACTATAAAATTCTTTGAATGACAGATAAAAATAATATGGGAAGATTTTTAGGGGACTTTATTTGGGAAGTTATGTAAAAATAATGAAGAATTAAAAAATTAACTTGCTCTAAGTATATTTTGGTGGATGGGATAGTAGGATTGAGCCTGGAGGTGGAATACCATTTGGGAGTTATTTTAATAATCCTCAAATGAAGTGATGGATAAGAACATAAAATGATATAGTGGAAGGACCAACCTAAGAAAAGAGAAATCATCCAGTGTTAGAGATTGATGTACAGGTTGTGTAGGGATGAGGGAAAGGGAAAAAAAAAAAAAACTAGAAATAACTGCCAGTTTCAAGGATAGTAATGTGTAAAACTGTGGGAAAATTAAATTTATAGGAAAGTAGGAAAATAGAACTGTATGGAGACAGAGAAAGTTTGTGATTTCCATTTTAAATATATAGTGTTACTGATATTCTCAAGTAATATGTCAAACAGACAAACCGAGATACGTTAAGAACTTTTAAACATGGGATTCCTTCTCTGAGCAATTTTCATGATTTTTTTCTAAAAGTAAAGATCATAGAGCCATATATGGGTAATAGTCCTTTAAGCCTGAGAGGGTGATCTGCCACTGTAGAGCAAGTAGGCCCTATGGATTTCAATCATACATCAGGTTCAGAAAGAATAACCACATACAATAAGTTATCAGAATTAAGATAAATATTTTAAAAAGATCCCTTTATGCATGACAGTATTCCTATTTTGTTCCTTCTGGAATCCATCAAGGAAGTGAGGAAAAGAGAGGAGCTGTGAATTCATTCTCATTATTTATGTACCAAGAAGTGTCAGTTGATGTTTTTGTTTGTTGTATAATTTTCACATCTACTACCCTTCCAGCTGCTAATTCAGTTGTTACTCCCCTGTTCACTTTATCTTTATTGGTCTTGGGGTTTCAATCATGACTTTTTTTTTTTTTTTTTAAACAATGCTTCTGGTAAGAAAAACACATATACTCTGATCACCATCACCTCTGTGCAGACCTTTCACCCTGGCCTTATGTACCCTTTCAAAACTAGTTACTGTTTTATAAGTAAAATTTCAACAATTTTATACCTGCCCAACTCAAGCAGACTGGCTCCTATCTAGGCATCAGAGATTTTCAGCCCAAGTTCTAGGCAAAGAAAACAATTACGAATGTGATGAAAGCACATAATAGAAATTTAGAGTTGATGAGAAAAGAATAAGAGACAGAATCTAGGCTCTTAGGCCAGTATTAACCAGTACACTGCATGGGGAGCTCACAAGCAGAACCTGGTTTCTGGTTCCTATGAGATGGGTCCTCCAGTCTAGACACACCTTAGGACAGGCTGAGACACATACCTGGTAACTTTAAGGCTCAAACATTTTCACTTCTAGCAAGTGAACTTCTTATTGAGATCAAGGCTTCCAAGTCTCCAGATAGCTTCAGTAAGGCCATCATTTATCCCACTGTTCAAAGTAGGGTTTCCATTAAAAATGTCTCTTTCTGGTCACCAACGTTTGCCCAACTTCCATGAAATGGCACAAAAAGTTGCTTGGAAACTTATATGCTCATATATCTATATGTGTAGATATAGAATATGTGTGATCCCACACCTCACACACGGTACTTTTCGCCCGCTTCAAGTCGTGACTTTACTTCATCATTCTATAGTTTGCTTTCTGACTATAGCTAGCTAGACTCTTTTGCATTTTACTGTATATGAAGGATAAAGATGCAAGAATTAATATGTTTCAACAGAAGTCACACTTCAATCTATACAAACTCATCCAAATGTCCAAAGAGGAAAAAACAATCTGGAAATGCAATCAGAGATTGAGGATAATGTACAATTCCTCCTATAGCTTTGGGTCTGCCGTTGACAATATTAAACACTGTGTACCCTCGGAACCTCCTCAATCTTTTCCCTCACTGAAACTTCACTGTTCTTCGTCCCATCTTTTGGGATTCAAATAACACAGGAATATAATAGCCCTAAGGTATTATTAACTAATAACTTTATATTTTAAACTTTAAAAACTGTATTTTCCATTTCAAATAAGAGATCTTAATGTCTTAATGAATGAAATTACATATATATATATATATATATATATATATATATATATATATATTTGGGTTATCGCTAAAAAAAATTTAGGTATATATATTTGGGTTATTGCTAAAAAATATTTAGATCTATAAATTCCTTTCAATTTACTCAAATGCTCCTAATCTATCAGTTTTATAAATGGCATTGACCTTCTTAAAGAAACATCTTCTGGCTGCATTGATTTTTTTTCTTTTATTTTTCAGTTTTCTATTTGATTGGTATCGGCTCTGTTCCTTAAACACAGGTGGCCTCCTCCACCTAACTTTAAGTGAGATTGTGCATTTGAAATGTTGTTTAAGACCATAGCTCATGCTTGTATCACCAAATACCTCTCCACTGGCTAAGGGATGATGTGAGCAAATACAAATATTAATATGAACACAACTGTATGGATGAAAGTTCACCGACTCTTAGTGCCCACCAATCCACTTCACTTACCTTTTCCTCTAACAACCTGGGGAGTTTTCCAATATGCCCTAGGAAGACAAAAGGCTATCCTACCTCTTTTCCTAGAGGTTATGCAAAAAGTATTTCTCTATACTCGGATGAGGAAATGGGTTTCTGCACATTCTTTCCTGGGCCCATGTTACTGACTTCGTGAACTCTGCAGTGGAAATGAAGGCAGCATGGGATAAGCATGGTCTTACCTTACTTACCCTTTGGACAGCCAACAGGATTTCATATTACAGCAAGGTCCCTCCATGGTCAAGTTCAGTGTCATTTCAAATGAAGTTGCCAGTCTCTTCCCTTACAAGTGGAATGAACAAAAAATGTCAACTTCAGATTATTGCTCAGCATCTTTCAGAGAACAAACATTAATTACATGCCTATTATGTGTCAGGTACTGCCTAACCAGATGCATTATTTCCTCCAATGTTCACAACTTTGGTGGGGGAGGTTGACTCATCAGGACCCACTTTCCATTGTCAAGGCAATTTGTGATCTTGGTAATTTAAAAGAAAAAGACCAATGTACCTAGAAATAACTCTGGAGGTTTATATTCTGTGAATAGCCAAAGAACTACATGGGAGGCTGTCAGTGCAGATTTTAATAAGGCTTAGATAACATCACAAAAACCCCTTCCTGTAGCAAAGCATTACTCAGACCTTTCCAATTTCAGCTCCTTGCCAAGACAACATCAGAGCCACCCACCACATATGACTGGGTCTGGAGGGATTACACCAGGATAGACAGGTCAAATCACCAGCTACTGCTCCATTTGCTTGCAACAGGATAGATGCCAGATCTTCACGTTGTGATTTCTTAACATTTCTGACACTGTTTTATAAGACCTTGTAGCACTGTGTCTCTCCCCAAAGCCCTTCTCAATTGATACAAATGTCCAGAACCACTAGATCCTACTTACTGATTACATGAAAGACAAAAAGAATTTTAAGACCAAATAGGAGTATAGACTACCAACAGAGGCCTTTATTGAATGGATAAAGAAAAAACAGAAGAATACACTATTGCTTAAACCAAAAAGGCAGGAATCCAAAATGTTGCTTAAACCCAGAACAGCAAAGATTCCAGACTCCCACTGCTTAAATGGGAAGCACAAAATATACCTTTAACTCTGATGAAGGCCCTTGAAATCCAATTCAACTACTTTTACTACGACTATAAATGCTTACTACAATGACAAAAATTCATACGATTTATTTCTAAACCACCAAGTAGAATTTTGCCCTAAAAAATGAAAGCTCCATTTCTGGGTAAGGACTCTCTCTCAGTGAACACTTTCCTTTATACAGAATTTCACACTAAATTTCATTGAATTTCAGATTCATCTTGCATAAAATTTTTCTTAATGAATCTCTTCCTTTCATTGCAAGTGCAAACCCTAGAATGCTTGCCCAAACCTTTGTTGTCTTTCTCTAGTGAGCACCACTGTATACCTGGCATCACCTGATTTTAAATACTCATTTGACTCAGTGAGAACTTTGCAGAGAAAATCTCTCCAATTACAGAGAATTTTTACATTTTTTCCACTTCCTGTGATACCTTTGAAAATGTTTTTTTCCTCTAAATTAAGAAATGAGTTTTAGAAGAATGGGGAGTATCATGGATCTCTTATTTATATTGCACATTTGCCCTGGGATGGATAAAGTGACAACCTCCAGCTCTATTTTCTCCTTTACAGAACTTCAGAATTATGTCTTTTGGAAAAAAGAGAGAGAGAGAGAGAAAACTCAGTGGAGCTTCTTCATCTGGGACTATCCACAGGGAATATAAATTTCAGGATCTGAGTACAAGAAGTAAGTTGCATTACATTCACGGTTCCAATCAAGGGAAGGTTATAAATAACAAGTATTCTGTGTTGTTGGGATTTGTGGACACATTTCTGTTCAATTACAGAAAATAATTAATTAAAAATGAAGAGAATGTTGTTTATGGTTTATGATTTCTAAAAAAATAGAAGCACATATTGGAGAGTGAAATTCTACTCATGACATATTCAGTGACCCTAATACAATTGACTATTTCCCTAATATCCCAAAGAGAGAAATCTGGGATCTCCAACTGAAGTATTTTTTTCTCAAATTTAACATATGCTTGATGAAATTAATGTATGTCTGGACATTATTAAGGAGATAATAGGATTATAGTTCTTACCATGCCTCTCCCTTGAATGGATAGGTGAAGACGACTGCGGTTTCTCTTTGTCTCCAGTATCAAAAGTTTATTGAATGCTTACTATAGAATATCGGGTAAGAATGCTGTGAATCACCCAGAGATCCTGAGTGTCACGTTCACCCTTGGATGCCCAGGACCTAGTACAGTGCCTAACACAAAAATATTAGATAGGGATTTTCTTTTAAACTGCTTTGGGATAACTGACAAGAAAAGATTTCTCTCAGTGAGTTTGTAATCTTACTGAATGCATTTAACATGCATAAAACAAAGAGTTTGAGAAAATTTACCAGGAAGAAGGTAAATAGGAAATAGCTAATCTCAAAGTTAACAAAGAAGTTATTTTTCCGTAGATCAAATGCTGCTGTTACTGTATTTAAAAGTGAGACTTGGCGTGCCTGGGTGGCTCCTTTGGTTAAGTGTTTGACTTTTGATTTTGGCTCAGGTCATGATCTCAGGATCATGGGAGGGAACCCCACAATGGGCTCCACACTCAGTGCGGAGTCTGCTTGAGATTCTCACTCCCTCTTTCCCTCCGCATCCCCCACTCACTTGCTCTTTTAAATAAATGAATATTTTACAAAATAATACAAAGCAATATTCCTGAACCTCTAGAAACATATCTCTAAGTGGTTTGGGAACAGAATCAGAGCAGAATTTTAAGACTACAAACAAGATTTAAAGATCTTTCAAGAAAACAAACATGTTACTGTTTTGGGGTAAATTAATGTATTCAAAATATAAACAGAAATAAAATAAAGGAAGGAGGTAACATTTATCATTGACCTGGAAAGAAATCCAAGAGTTTGTAGTTCTTTAACTCTTAGAAGCTATTGTTTGTTTTGGTAAACAAGGGCATATTTTTTAAATATCTAAGCTATCAAATTCCAGTGGACTCATTCCCAGGACCCTGGGATCATGACCTGAACTTAAGACAGGCACTTAACCAACTGAGTCACCCAAGTGTCCCTGAAATATAATTTTTTACTGAAATAAGATGCTGGAGATATAGGTGAATCCACCAATAACCTGTTTTTTTCCTTCCCTGAGGTTAACATTCCCTGAAATCAATGTGTATGCACGTTATGGTGAAAAGAGTAGGCCAAATACTTCTCCAGTCTTTTGCTGTATGGGCACCAGATTATTATGATTCCCTGGGTGTTCTTTGCTGGTTTTAGCAAAACCCCCGCCCCCCCCCCCCAAAAAAAAACAAAAAAAACAAAAAACAAAAAAACACAGGACAAGTTCAGACAAGAATGGAGTTCTTTTTTTTTTTTTTTTTTTTAAATCAACTAAGAATTCTTTATTGAATGGAAATAAAGCTGGGACAAACATAAAATTAAGGGTGTTGTCTTCCTACCCAAGCTTAATGTTTTAGGTGATCTTAATCCAATACCATTATACTGAGGAAGAGGACAAGTAAAGCAAGTATTTCTAGAAAGTTGGGGGCTGTGGAAGCTTTATGCCTTGGTGGGGGGGAATACTTTTACCACTGACAATGTCTAGAAATGCTGGGGTATACGGAAAATAAACAGGAGCCCATCTTTTGGTCTACCATTGCTTTTAAATTTCCTATAAACAGTGTACCCCCTCATGACCTCTACCCTGGGCAGACATTCCCATTGCCTCCTCTCCTTTGATGTGTCACTGGACCAAAAATTCAGGAAACAAAAGAGGTAAGGTTTAAAAGCCACAACCTTATAAGGAATTTTGAATGTGGCTAATGAGATGAGGAGTGGACAGGAAGTAAACAGATTTAGTTTACAAAATTCTTAAAAGAATTGTACTATCAAAAATCCAAACTCTAACTTGCAAAATTTCATGATCGTTTCACCCGTGAAGTCCCCAAGAATGGTTTAATCTTGAACACAAACACCCTCCTCAAATGTGTCCCAAGGTGAATGAACAAAAAAGAAACTCCTAGGGGAAAAGACAGGGACTATAAAAATAATAAACAAGGGAGTTACCCTAGTTACCCTGCAAGAGAGTAGAAGCAGATGTAGACAGATGGGCAAAGCAAAGAACTTACTTCTCTGCCAAGGTGAGGAGTGTCTCCCATTATTGAGCACCAATGTTTGGTAACTTCTATGGATCACTGAATGGGGGGAGGGTGTTACTGAAGTTCTTCATTCTTGCATTCTGGGTGTGTCCATGTCATAGCGAAGGAGGGTGCCTGGGCAACAGCCTGTTTTCAGAAATTGCTAGATCATGGAAAGACATGTCCAGACTTAATGGAGACAATCACATCTAGCCAAGAAGTTTTGGCCAGTTGTTTGCCATACTGTCTGGAATTTTAAATTGTCTGTCTTGTGAGGGGAATGCTCTATGGGAGAGAAGAAATGTGTCTAGAGATATTTGGATGACCAGTAGGAAAAAGTGAGTCGCATTGTTGGTTGTCTCCCCAAATCCATTATGGTTTTCTTCCCAAGGTTATACCTGCCCAGTAAGAGACTTCATTTCCCAACTCTAATGTAGCTAAGGTTTTAGAATGCTAGTAGAAATGAGTAGGACTCCCTCTCACTTTCTTAAAAGGAAATGGCTACCCTAGTCCTCTTTTCTCTTTCCGCAGCATTTGGTGTATGTCTTGTTCGTGACCCAGGTTTGATCATACAGATGAAGACAGAGAAGACAAACTAAATGACAGAAGGAGGCTGAAATCCTGGATGATAGATGTATCTCCACTAATTGGACTAATCACACAGACTGCTCCATGAGAAAGCAATGAACTTTTCGTGGTATTTAAGCCACAGAATTTTAGGTTCTCATTGTTATAGAAGCTTGGTATCTACTCTAACCATGTAATACACATAGTTCCAGTTCATTCATTTTAACTGTCCTAGAATATGCCCAAATGTATTTATGTATTTCCTAATTTATGACCAAACAATATTCCTAGCTTTTAGCTCCTGCAACAAACACAGCATGGAACATCTTTCAGTCTATGTCCTATGAGGTTTTTCTAAGGTCATGTTATCCAAGACAACAGTGACTAGCCACATGCTTTAAGTGAATTTAAATTATTTAAATATTAAACATTTATTTCCTCAATGAAGCCCCATTATAAGTACCCATTATCTATATTGGACAGTATGAATATAAGTCATTTCTGTCATCACAAAAAATTCTTCTGAACAGCAATTGTTCAAGGACAAATCTAGCAGAAAGACTTCTAGGTTACAGAATATGCACATTTTCAATGTTACTAGACAGTGTCAAATAACACATCAACATTATTAGGATAATTTATAGTTGTTCATAAGAATTTTTATTTGCTGACAGCCTCACCTAAACTTTATATTCTCAAAAACTTTAACTTTGGCCATTCTAGAGGAGGTGACTGGTACAACTGAGCAACTCTCCATGTTCTAAATTTTCCATAGCATTTACTCTATCTGTGCCCATTATTCTATTAGATGTTTTGGCATTTTCTTAAATATTCCAAGACTTCTTGTTATATCCTGGATACTAATCCTTGTTGGTTATATGATTTGCAAATTTCTTTTCTCCATATGTGGCTTAGATTGCTTGCCAAGTGCAACAAAATGTATGGATCTAGAGAGTATAATGCTAAGTGAGATAAGTCGGAGAAAGACAGAGTCTACATAAATTCACGCATGTGGAATTTAAGAAACAAAATAAGCAAACAAACAAAAAAGAGACCAAAAAAATCACACTCTTAGAGGAAAAAAGTGGGGTGGTGGGTCAGGGACTGGGTAAAAAAGGTGATGGGGAGTAAGCCTACACTTATCATGATGTGCACTGAGAAATGTAAGGAATTGTTGAATCACTGTATTGTACACCTGAAATGAAGATAATACTACATGTTAATCATACTGGAATTTAAAAAACTAAAATTAAAAAAAAATCCATTGAAACTCTGTTACTGGTGTTTTGGCTTAGAACCAAAGAAGTTTATAATTTTAATATAATTGCATATCTCATCTTTTTCCTTTAGGTATGTTATTTCATTTCTAATTAAATAATCCTAGCTTACATCAAGTTAATAAAGATATTTTCATATAAAAACTTTGCTTTTTAACACAGATCTTTAAAAGTTTCTGTATGGTGTTGAGTGGCAACTTAGTTTTAATTTCTATCATATGGGTAGTTAATTGTCTAAATATCATGAATTAAATAATCCATCTTTTGCACTTTGACATGTAATGCAAATCCTGTCACATGCCAAATGCCCTTATCTTCTCGGGTCTTTTTCAAAGCTGTATATTCCATGCCATTAGTCTATGGGTCTATTCGACTAAAAACATGATGTTTCATTTCTTAAGGTTTATTGAAATGAGATTATCTTAGATTATTTGAATAAGCCCTCAGTGTAATCATGGATCCTCATTGGAGTGGCAGAAGGAAGCTTGCATGTGTGTCCATGCGCGTGTGTGCATGAGTATGTTCACACACGCGCGCACACACACACACACACACACACACACACACACACAGAGAAGAATGTGATATGAAGACAGAGCCAGATGTTGGAGTGAAGCACCCACCCACCAAGGAATAATAACATGAGGTAAGGAACGGATTCTCTCCCAGAGCATTCAGGAAAACAGCTTTGTTAACACCTTGATTTCAGTCCAGTGATGCTGATTTCAGAGTTCCAGACTCCAGAACTGGATTTCTGCTGTTTTAAGCCATGAATATTGCAATAATTTGTTACAGCTGCTATAGAAAGCTAACTCAGATTTTGATACCTAGTAGAGATCTTTCTGGAATAAATAATCAAATATGTGGAAGTGGCTTTGGAATTGGATAATGGAAATGGATAATGGTAAAGAGTGTTGTAGTGAATAGAAGGGGCCTCAATTGCCTTAAACTGTTGGTAAAATACGGGTGTTAAAGGAGCTGTTGGTAAAGACACAGAAGGAAATTAAAAGCACAGTAGTGAACATCTATGTCATCTGACAGAAAACAGATTATCATAAACAGAATGTTTGTAGACATATGAATGCTAAAAGCAGTGCTCATGAAGATTCAGAAGGAAATAAGGAAGGTTTACTGGAAAGACGAAGATGATCCTTGTTTCAAAGCAACAGAAAATTAAGCCAAAATGTGTTCTACCAAAAAGAAGTCCAAAGGTATGGGTATTCAACATTTGTTAGTGCTGAAGACATTGGATACATGACTCATGGATTACCTCAAACATCTCAACAGAAGCCAGGGATGGAGATGGGAGTATCCATCAAAGAACTGTGAAGGTCCTACTTGTCTGGTGGTGTGAATGCCTGTGACATACACAGGGTTCCCTAGAGGGAAAAGGAAAAAAAAGAAAGAAAGAAAAACATATAAGGAATTCATTCATGTGATTACAAGTCCAAAATATTCAGGGTAGGTCAGCAGGAGAAAAACCCACAATAAGCCTATGTTACACATCAAGTCCTAAGTTCCTCTTCTTCAGAATTCCTTTTGGTCAGGGTGAAGGTCAAGCTTTTGGTCTTAGTCAAGATTTCAACTGATTAGACAAGGCCCACCCACATTATAGAGTGTAATCTGCTTCACTAATTTTTTTTTTTAACTGAAGTATAGTTCATCTCTATTAGTTTCAGTTGTATTACATAGTGATTCAACAACTATATACATTATAAAATGTTCATCATGAGGAATATAATTACCATATATCATTGTACAAATTTATTATGCAAAGTTACTATATTCTCTATGCTATGCTTTTTATTCCCATCTTATTTTATAACTGGAGGTTTGTACTTCTCAACCCCTTCATCTATTTTGCCTATCCCCTACCTTCTACCTCTGGCAACCATTCGTTTGTTCTCTATGAATCTGTTTCTCTGTTGTTTGTTTTGTAAGATTCTACATATAAATGAAGTCATATGGTATTTGTCTTTCTCCATCTGACTTATTTCACTAACATAATACACTCTAGCTAGATCTGTCCACGTCTGTTTCACTGATTTAAATGTTAATTTTATGCAAAAACACCCTCACAGAAAGACCCAGAATAATGTTTGACTAACTATCTGGGCATCATGGCCCAGCCAAGTTGACACATAAAATTAACCATCATAATATTATCCCAGAAGAAATAACCTGGACTAAAAGCAACAGACACAGGACAAAATATAAGGAGGCTTTCAGACTCTCAATATTCAATAGGCTGGGAAAAGGCTGATAACACTATTATGCAGCAAAGAAATGCTATCTTTCAAGAAAAAGGGAGGGTGACTCTGAGAGCACAGCCTTGAACTCAGAGGCTGAAGCTACAGGTGCAGAGACATAAACCAGAGTCTCAAGCCCCAGAGACTTGAAACCTAATGGAATTGCCCTCACTGAATGGAAAAATTGTCTAGGATTAGTGATTTCTTAATTCCTTCCATTTTCTACCTTTTGGAATGTATATGTCTATAATTAGTATATTATTACACTTGCCCCATCATTGTATTTTAAAAACAGGTAACTTGTTTTCTATTTTCACAAGTCCATTGGTAGAGGCGAATTCTGGACTAGGTTGAATCAAAACCAGAGTCTCATCCACACCAGATTTAGATAATTCAAATGATGAGACTTGGGAATGATAATTAGATGAAAGTTCGGACTTGAGTTGATGCTGTAATGGGCTCAGACTTTTGGTTATGTTGGGATTTCTCACAAAGACATGAATCTGTGAGGGCCAGAAAATGGTGCCCACAAAAGACATTCACACCGTAACTCCTGGGACCCTTGAATGTTATTAGGAAAAAAGGGTCTACGTTGACATGATTAGGTTAAAGATCTTGAGAAATGGAGGATTATCCACATGACCCCTAAATACAAGGCCACATATTCTTATTAGAGAAGACAAGGATATTTGAATACACACACACACACACACACACACACACACACAGAAGAGAATCCAAGTAAAGATGGAGGTAGGGAACAGAGGAATACAGCCACAAGCCAAAGAAAGGGGGCAGCCAACAAGTAGCAGATTCTTACCTAAAGTCTCCCAGGTGTACAGCCTTCCCAACACCCTGATTTCAGCCCAGTGATAGAGATTTTGACTTGTAACCTCCGGAACTCTGAGAAAAATTTTTATTGCTAAAGCCAAAAACTGTGGTAATTTGTTACTGAATGAAACTAAAAAGTATTTTTTAGAATTTCATTGAATTCAGAAATTAATTTGTGGACTACCATTTTTATGATATCTTCCCATCTGTCATCATGCATCAATCATTTTCTTTGATTTTCGCTTACAGCCCTTAAGTCAAAAATTTTTCTTGCTAAAAGTCATCTGCAGCTGTTGTTTGAGCTATTTCTAGGTTACTTACAGTATTTGTTGCTATTGTGAAGTGGATCCTTTTAGCATTATTATTACATTTTCTATTTATTACTCTTTGTACCTATCGATTTTATCAGTGTTCTATCCACTCTACTCTAAAACCTCATTTTTTTTGTTATAGACTTTTCTGGATATTCTATTTAAAGAAGCATTAATGTGTAAATGGCAAGATTTTAGGATTCCTTTTATTCTTATTTCTATTTTTTTCTTTCTTCTTTAGAACTAGGACACCACCTAAGACTGCCATGACTTTGAGGAACAGCCATGGTAATAGAAAATATCCTTTCTCCCTCCCCACCCCTGCTGCTGATTTTAAGGAGACTGTTTCTGTTTCACCATGAAATATGATGTCTATACACTTATGAGGATACCTATTATCAATTAAGGGATTCTACTTTATTTTATTTATTTATTTTTTTACTATATCTACTAGGAGTTTTTTTTTTTCACGATTGGGTTGAGATTTTTCAAATTATTTTTTCTGCTTGGAATTGATTTGTTATTTATGTATTTATTTGGGGGTGGGGGAGGGACAGAGAGAGAAGGAAAGAATCTTAGGCAGGCTCCACACCCAGCCCTGAGCCAAAAGTGAGGCTCAATCTCCTGACCCTGAGATCTTGACCTGAGCTAAAATCAAGATAAGATGCTTAACCAACTGAGCCACCCAACAGCTATTTATTTACCACACTTGGGGTTCTTAGGAGTCCTTGAAACTGTGGCCTGATGTCTTCCATCAGTTTGGAAAAATCCTCAACCATATTAAGTCATCAACTGCTGCTTCTCTCTTCTCTCCTAGAGATTTCCCGTACTCTAAACTTTCTCTACATATTCTCTACATCTTGTACCCACCATCCTATTATTTTCCCTCAGATTTTCTATGCTTCATTCTTCGTGTATTTTTGTAAGCTGTCATCTAATTTCTCAACTCTAATCTAGTATTACAACCACTTAGCTCCATCCACTTATTCAACCCATCATTTCTGTTCTAGACTTCCCATTTAAAAAAAAAAATTGTCAGAGAGAGAGAGAGAGCGCGAGCGAGCGAGCACGGTTGAGCGCACAAGCAGGGGAAGTGGCAGGCAGATGCTTAACCCACTGAGCCACCCAGGCATCCCTAGATTTTCCATTTCTCTTTCCAAAATCTCAGTTTCTTATCTCTTATAAAAGCTACTCATTTAATCTTTTAAAGATTGATTTGCTTGAAAGAGAAATCGAGAGAAAGAGAGAGAGGGAGAGAGGAAGTGGGGGAGGGGCAAACAGAGAGGAAGAAGCAGACTCCCGTACAAGCACAGAACCTGACACGGGGCTCCCTCTCAGGACACTGAGATCATGCCTTGAGCTGAAATCAAAGGTTGGATGCTTAACTGACTGGGCCACACAGGCACTTCTACTCATTTTATTTTTAAAAACATATTTTCCTGCCTCAATTTTTTAAAAAAATTTTAGGTTGTGTTCATCCTATTTTCTCTATTTAATGTCTTATACATATTATTTCCTTCTTTTTACTTTCTTTGGGTTACTGTACTATTTTATTGAAGTCTTGAGTCAAACACTTGGGACATTCATCTTCCATCTTATTTTCTCATATAAATTTTCTAAATTTACTATCTTAAATATCATACACAATTTGCTATGCAATATGTTCTTTTTTTTGCAATATATTCTTTATTTCATTCTGACAACTTTTATTTTTTTTCTCAGACCTTCCACTTAGGTGCAGAATCTTAAATTTTCAAACATATGATGTTTCAGATACCTTTTTATTAATTTCTAAATGTTTTTTCTTTACTTGGGTCAATAATGTGTTCTAAAGTATATTCGGAGGGGGAGACAAACCATGAGAGACTGTGGACTCTGAGAAACAAACTGAGGGTTTTGGAGGGGAGGGGGGTCAGAGGGATGGTTGATCATGGTGGTGGGTATTAAGCAGGGCATGTATTGCATGGAGCACTGGGTGTGGTGCATAAACAATGAATTTGGGGACACTGAAAAGAAATAAAATGGTTCTATTTCTATTGTTGAAAATTTGCTGGTGGTCTCGTAGATGATTATTTACCATAAATGTCCCTTGTCCTTTAGAAGACTATATGTTTATAGTGGAGGTTCTACATGAATCTTTTGATGGTATTAACAGATACTGATTCATTATCATTTTGGGTGTCCTTGCCCTCCAAGTTACTGAGACAGGTATGTTAACATCTACCATTTTGATTTAGGTTTGTTTCATGTGCTTTAAGGCTATGTTTTGAGAGGCATATAAAATTATTTGTAATGACTCCTGTATCTTTAAAATGCTTTTTGTTGTTCATTTTGTTTTGCTTTATTTTCTACTTTGCCTGATCTTAATAGCCCTATACACTCTTATCCTGTCCTGTGTGTATTGGCATCTTTTCCCACCTCTTTACTTTTTTTATCTCTTTAGTTTTGAAAATTTAAAAAAAAAATAGTCACTGCTGTTTAAAGAAGTACATCTGAATGTCTTTCTTTTGGTAAGGGAATCCGTGCACATTTACTATGATTACTGATGCAGTTAAATTCATTTTGTGCATTCTTTTTATCATGTCTCTTCTCTCCCGGTTTGCCATGATAATGATTAAGTTCTCTGTCTGCTTTTGGTGAGATGCAACTTTACTATGATGGGTCTCAATGTAGATTTTTATTTATCATACTCTTCCATTGCAAGTCAGAGCATTCTACAACTCTGGGAATCTGTCACTTCATCTTTCCCCCGCCTATTCTGTGTTCAGGGAACTCCTATCACTCAATTTTCCATGGCTCTCAACCATTCTTAAGGGTTGCATTCTGTGTAATATCCTCCAATATATAGCCCAATTTACCCACTCTTGTAAAATTATATCCCATCCACAGTGTGAAAGCTTTTCTTATTCAATGGCTCAATTAATATCCAACATTCTGTTATTTGCCAGTCTTGTTTGTCGAAGTACTCTAGTCTATCACTGAGATTTTAGTTATACCTTCTTAATGTCCTGAACATTTTTAAGGCCCTTCTTCATCTCTCTCAGACTATTCTCTTTTCTCAAGTTCTTGGGATGTTAATTTTCTTTGTTTTCAAAGTGGCAGTCTCTGAGGGAGTCTCTGATGGTTTGGGTTAATGTCCCAACAGAGTGGTTTCACCTATGTGTCTGTCAGCTGTCCTACAAAATTCACTGGCCCAGCACCCTTTCTATGTTCATTTCTTGGCTTGAAATTTCTGAACTCCAAGGTCACTATAAATTCAATCTCCTTCATATGCCACTTGTTTGGGGTTCGAACTATTAAGGTACTTCTATATTTTTGTCTATAATCTTAAATAAAGGCAAAATTTCTGATTCTCTAACTTAAAGATTATAATCTCCTAGCCCCACAGAGGCACCAATTCTAAGATTATTGAAGGAATATCATGCCCAGTTATTGACTTGGGGCTTAAGGCAATATTGCATATCCTCACATAGTCATTAAGACGTCAGCCCAAATCCTTAAAGCCTATTATTATGTCCACTACTCCCATGGATCATGGTGGCTTTCTCAGTTTGGAAGACTCCTAACTTGATTTCCATTCCATCTTAATTTCTAGCACCTGGGCTCCCCCTCCCCTTTTTTTTTCTTGAGCTTACTATGTATAGAAAGCAATTACGGTTACTATATTTTATTCACCATTTCTACATGTTTGGAGAAGGGAGTCAGTTTTACCTAAATATGCTGATTTTTTAAGTTCTTATTCCTTAAAATAGTCACATGCTACTTTGTACCTTACTTTTTTCACCTAATAATTTTGCAATTATTCTCTATCAATAGCTATATATTGCTTTTCCTCTGAATGGCTGCATAGTATCCCACTGTAATTACGTGGAATATTTATGTAACTAGACACTATTTGCAATATTTTTAAACAAAACATTTGCACTGTACAAGATATGGAAAAGATAGAACATGGATGTATGTTTCTTTATGTATAATTTTTCTGTCTAAACATAGGACTTGGTAATCTACACTATCATTTAGAAATACTAAGCATAATTTGATATTCCTTAAATGCCCTTCAGTAACTACCATGACTATCTGGTAATGTATTTAATTATTTAAATGAGTGTTTGAATATTAAAGTTATTCCAAACTGTTCACAAAAATTAATAATGTCATGATGCACATTATTATATGTAAATACTTTTAGGTCTCATTATTGCTGCTGATTTAGAATTACTGTAATGGGTAGTCAGTTCCAAGGTATGTGTATTTTTTTTTCTTTTGATACATATTATGAAATTGCCTTCTAAAATTGTATTCTAAATTGCCTAAATTCCCTCCAAAGGAGTAAAAATGACTATTTCCTCATATCCTTTTCCATGTTTTCACATTTTTCAATTTTTGCTAAAATGGTGGGCAAAAAGTTGGCATTTCTTTGTTTTAATTTACATTTCTTTAGTGGAGCTAGGGATCTTTTCATATGTTTACTTTTGTTTCCTCCATTAATTGCCTATTTATCTTTTTATCCATTTTTCTATTGGAATGTTTTTTCCTTTGTCATATTCATCATTTGGTTGTCTATACTACACCATATTTTCTGGAAGAGCACATAGGTGTTTCCTTATGAATCCTTGCATTCCTTAGAATATCTTTCTATTTTTATTATACATGCTTGACAATTCATTTGGTACATAATTCTTAAGTCCTATTGTGAAGCAAGAAAAGTTCTTCCAGACTTCCCTGCTTGGGTTTTTCCACTTGTCAGGCAAATATGTGCTCCCTGAATTCCCTCACGAAGCACACCCATTTGCACTTACAAACAGCCTTGGAGTCTTAAAATGCCAAGTTGATTAATGTAATTTTCAGTTCAGTCTTCACTTTACTTGTTTATCTATAGATAGAGACTGCAGCTTGAGTACCCCAAGCAGAGGAATCCTATCTTGGAGCAGTTTTTCCTTTGTGATGGTTATCAAGCAAAACTGCTGGGCTGATGCTCAAAATTTTGCCTGGGCCCTCATGATGTCACTTCACACATCTTTACCAGAATGGTGCTTTGTCTACCTGTCATGATGCCCTCATGTACAACTAACCTATGAGCCATCACCAAGAAAACCCAGGCTTCTCCACATGCATGTGGTTAGAATGAACTTATCCAAGGTGGTAGACCAGATTTCACATCTCATATTCTGTTATCAACTTGTCCCCTGCCCCTCATGTCACAGGGTATTAGTGGAGCTCTGTAATGACTTTTTCCCCTTAGTCAGTCTACTCCTTTCTCTAGAGGCTGAGAGGTCTAACACATCTTGCTCCACTGCATCTCATTTGCATATCTTACAACAATTCCTAGAAATTTTTGGCATAAGACTAACACATTAGTCACATTTTCCTACCTTGGATGCTTGTTTTGTTGTTGTTGTTGTTGTTGTTGTTTTAAAGATAATCTCATGATTTTTAAAAAAAGATTTATTTATTTGACAAACAGAGAGAGACAGAAAGAGAGGAAACGCAACTAGAGGGAGTGCGAGAGGGGAAAAGCAGGCTATCTGCTGAACAGAGAGCGGGATGTGGGACTTGTTCTCAGGACCCTGGGATCGTGACCTGAGCCGAAGGCAGATGCTTAAAGACTGAGCTACCCAGGTGCAACCAGGTTTTTAATTCTTTACTCTTTTTTTTTTTTTTTTTTTTTAAGATTTTGTTTATGGGACACAGAGAGAGAGATCACAAGTAGGCAGAGAGGCAGGCAGAGAGAGAGGAAATAGGTTCCCCACTGAGCAGAGAGCCTGATGCAGGGCTCGATCCCAGAAGCCTGGGATCATGACCCAAGCTGAAGGCAGAGGCTTTAACCTACTGAGCCACCCAGGTGCCCCAATTCTTTACTCCTTTGATCATTTACTTAAAGATTTGAAAGAATGAAGTAGAATTCAGGCAACTGAATTTTATCATCTCACCAAGAAGTTCAGAGTTTGACTTTTTGAAGTACTGTGACTTTCAGAGTTTGATGTGTACAGAAATTACCAGAGGTAATTGTGTACAAAAAAGATATCCAGAGATTCAGTCTGAGTATCTCTAAGATGCACCCAATAATCTTTATTTCTAATAAGCAACTTCCCTTCCAGGTAATTCCAATAGAGGCTCCACCACTGTTTAAGAAACCCGGATATAAACAAAAAAGAATTAAACCAGTGGTTTCCTGAGCATTGACCACAAATTGGTAAGTAACGCCTATAGATTAGTTTCTCCTGGGAACTCTTTTGGAAAGCTAAATTCTAGGCCTCAACCTAGGAGAAACTCTGGAGGCGGTGCCCAGCGATCTGTGCTTTAACAAGTCCTCCAGGAGTTTCTAATGCATGCTCAATTCTGAGAACTGCTAAACCAGTAGGTGAGTCAGAAATCCCACCCACGTTCTAATCTGAGCTCTGTCTTTAGATAGCTCAGTGACCAGGGGAAAGTAATTCACTCTTTGGACCTCAACTTCTCCATTTAAAATACAAAAATGAGAGGGCAACTATCTCTAAGGATTTTTAAGACAATCTCAAAATATTTTGTAGTGCCTTCTCTATTATATTCTACTTTTCATGAAATAAATTGTATGCAATTATGACTTGAGTACTATTATTTTATGTTACATAGGGATGGCCCAGGATCCAACAGCAAATATTTCCACAGAGCTCATCTATCAAGTACAGAATAACTCAAAATACAGGTATAAATGTTAACCATAACTCTGAATGTGGATTGCCTGCAAATACTCAGAGTAGTCCATTAGGAAAGAATTGTTTTTCTTTCTCCCCTAATTTTTTTTTTTTAATATAAAAAGGTTGGGTTCCATTGGCATGTGGTTCACCAGCTCATTTTCTTCATCTGGCTCATTTGATCTTAATTACTAGGGCTAGTTCTTGAATTGCAGCAGCTTGTTTTAAGGAGCATATGGCAGAAGGTGCTAAGCACAGGCAGCAGACAATGTGTTACTAAAAGGAGAAGAAATTTTCCTTTACATAAGAAGCCATATGCAGTCCAAATTTATCCATACTGTATCACTGAAATGTGTATTTTAAAACTTCATGTATGATTTTTCACAGGTATTGGTTTCATCCCTTGCATATCCAACATAGACCCTGTGAAGAACAGGCGAAGACTTTGAAGGAGTCCATTTCAAAACACTTCCCAGGGCACCTGGGTGGCTCAGTGGGTTAAGCCGCTGCCTTCGGCTCAGGTCATGATCTCAGGGTCCTGGGATCAAGTCCTGCATCGGGCTCTCTGCTCAGCAGGGAGCCTGCTTCCCTCTCTCTCTCTCTCTCTCTGCCTGCCTCTCCATCTACTTGTGATTTCTCTCTGTCAAATAAATACATAAAATCTTTAAAAAAAAAAAAAAACACTTCCCAGATTGTTCCTATGACTAACGTTAGAGACCACCACCCATTGCCTCCTCTTGAAAATTTTTGTTGGAAATCTGACAGAGTCATAGGGCACCCTTCCTCC
Organism: Mustela erminea; assembly: GCF_009829155.1. Lineage (NCBI taxonomy): Eukaryota > Metazoa > Chordata > Mammalia > Carnivora > Mustelidae > Mustela > Mustela erminea. The sequence continues at coordinate 120,432,266 of NC_045619.1, forward strand.
AACACAGCCTCACTCTTCAGGTCTCACGAAGGTCTTGACGTCAGGGTGCTCCATCCTGGAAAGCAGGTGAACTGTGCAAGTTGCCACACTCCTACTTTTCAAGAAAGAAAAGCAAAGAGTTAGCTCTTCCTCAATGTCCTGACTCCTTTGTCTCTCTCAGTGAGAGACTGTGGGTCTCAGGAGCATCTCCCTTTTACACCTTAGAGAACACCTGTGAAGCATCAAAGCTGCAGAACATGGCAGAGTGCCAACCATCTGAATGTGGCCTTCTGCAAATTTCCTCTATCAACATACTTCTCCACTGAAACCTTGTCTCCAATACTGCATCCCTTTCCCCCTCAACTGGCTTCATTTGCTGTCACTCTTACTCAGCAACAGACCTCAGAGGGCACACATTAGACACTCAGTTTTTACTGAGATTTTCCTTTACAACAACTGCTCTGTCTCATAATCATCCTTGGAGCTTTAGATTCCCAACTGTGGCACCTCCAAAATCTAATTGCTTGGCACCGCATTTCTGACATCACAGTCTGTTGCCATGGAAAGTGCCACTAATTCAGCATGATGACTTCCCTGCCAGAAGGAGAGGATGCACTGAGAGGGAGACAACATTTGTTTAAGCATAAATATCTTTGATATTTAGCAAAGAGGCAAGAGACTATATGGAAGACAACAGAGAAGGCAAAAATTCCAATTTTTATGGGGTTTTGCATTCAGGGATCTTCTCTGGTTTAAAGTCAGGCCTCAGATTTCTTGAGGTCTTCACGCTGTAGAACTTCAGATGATTATTTCTGTGACTTTTGGGTTCATTGGGAGTAATATTGGAATGTGAAAGCATTTAGAGTTTGAAAAGCAGAATGTCCCTTCAAATGCTACATCTGCTTTTTTTGTGTTGCAATCAGAGGATTATCTTGGTGGAAAGATGAGCAGCAGCCATTCTAAATAGAATTGCTCATCTCAGCACAGCCCTTCCAATGAAGTCAGTTTACAGACAATTGAAGTTAGCTTCTCCCTCCCGCATTTCTGCTAAGATGTGGGCCCTCCCATCTCTGCCAGGAATAAACCCTCCCAATAATGTCTACTGTTGATTTTACAGAGCTTCCATGAACAGTTTTTGCAAGGGCCTTGCCAAAAATCAAAATCTGCTCTTATGGTATAGATATAACTTAAGAACACTGTGTCTGGAAACTTATGAAATTTATAGTCTGGTTTTTACCATGATCTAATGGAACACCTCATAATTTGCTACTTAGGATTCTGCGTGAAAAAGCAAATTTGCATGCAGGTGCCTACCTATCCTGTCCTTTTCCTAGACTCCTATTAAAAAGAAACTTTTAAAAAGAAGAACTATATTATTTGCTTGACATTACATACTCCAGATCTACACCAAAAACACTAAGAAATTTCGACAGATGGAACTGGATGGGAGAGTAAAACTATCCTGATCCTCTACTACCTCTATGAAAAGTAACAACATGGCTTAGTGGCCCTAGAGTGAAATTCCATTAATACCCCTGAAGTTCAGGCAAAAGTTGGGCATGGGAGATATGAGGGACATGGGTCAATTAAAAAGTTGCTCTCAGTCTCAGTAGGCATGTAAATGCACCAGGCACCACAAGGACATATCTAACAGGAAGCCCAAAGCAATGTTTACTCAATTTTCATTTGTAATTAAGGTTCCTACTGACAAGTTGACATTCCTACTGACAAGTTACACAAGTGGCTTGGGTAAAGACTATCAGCTGCTACATGAATATAGGGGAGAAGAGCTTGAGCAGAGAGGGGAAAACCTTGCTTGCGAATCTGTTACTTCTCACTCTCACAAGTTGTTTGGATATCTGAAAGATAACACAACACAACAATAAGCCTACAATTCCTCTCTCCCTTGGTATAATAGATCTGGAGTCTTCAAACAGGGGTCACAAATTCTGGAAGAATCCGCACTGGGTGGCAATACTAAGCATGGATATGTCTTCTCCAATAAGGATTCAAGAAAGGTAACAGTTTATGTGAAAAAGTACTCAAGTTCAAAGGCAAGGAACATGCTGAAGAATCAGCACAAATGTCTTCTGGGAAATGGTTAATGCAGGAAACAAGAACAATTCAGAGGTATTCTAATTCACTTTCTCAAGAAAATCTAAGAGAACATTTCATGTTATGTCAGGCAATACACAGGAATGATTAAGAATGGCTTCCACAAGTTCAAATCACAGCTCAGCTACTAATAAACTACTTAGTATCATTGATCTATTCTAAAACTATCTTGTTTCAATTTTCCCATTTGTGGAGAGGAGTGGTAATAGTATTTACCCAGGGGAGGTGGCCCAAGTGATATAAGAAGACCTTGAACTCACCTCCTCCCCAGGACAGACTGGAATTATACCTATATACAGAGCAAGTTCTCCTGAAGAAGACCTGAGGGCTGACTGAGAAACTCCTGTACAGCAAATAGTGGAGGAACCACATAAAATAGGGTAAGAAAATACAAAGAGACACAATAAAAATGTGAACACCATCCCGGACGTGGTGACCTGCAGTAGGGAGGAATATCACTGAGGTGTTCACAGGCACTCATCCATCTTGGTGCACAACAAAAAAGCAGTAGTTAAAAGGGAAATTAGACTATAAGTAAAGGAAATTTCTACCAACCATGGAGAATTCACTGTCTACCAACCATGGAGAATTCACTGAATGAGCAAGTAGCTGATTAAGTTCTCTCTGGGTCAGGGACACGCAAGCACCATTTTTTTTTTTTTTTTAATATTCCCCTTCTACCCTCATAGTGCAGACAGGAGCAGGGTCCAGACACATTAGTAGGCCTACTAGGGCCAGCCCAGCAAACCCCAGACCCTTGACCCACTTCAGCTCCAGCTGTACTGCCTGGGTGGCCCCAGCATGGCACACCCTAGGACACTTCTGGGCAAGCCTACTCTCACTCCAACCATTCATTAGGGCAGCCTAATGGTGCCCTGGTGAGGGTACTCTGGGATAGCTCAAACCCATGCCTGTTCTACTCATTGCTATGCCACCAAAGTGGACTGGGTACAGCAGCTAAAGGACACACCCACCAGTCCCCACCAAAGTGGTCCTCAATAGAGAATGTTCCAAGACCCCAGTGACATTTTCCTGACATTAGCTGTGTGCACCCCCCCACACACACACACCAAAACGGCCCAGGTGTTTTACACCCTGCTATTTCTAAAACTATACCTGTTCTACTTCCACCATCCCACCAGGGCAGGCCTAAACTGTACCAACACCAGTTCCATCTAACCTTGGCAGTGTGTATTGTACGACCCTCTAGCCAGTACCTACTCCAGTTCTAGTCATTCCATCAAGACAACCCTGAGGGAGTACACCCTGGGACTGCCTGACCCATGCTCACTTCAACTCCAGCCATCCTACCAAAGTCACTAGTCATGGGCAGTCTACAAGGGATGCTCCTATACAAGGTCATTCCTTCAACGCTAGGATAGGTAACTGTTGTGTTTAATTCTTAGAAACCAATACACAAAGTAAAATAAAATGAAGAGCCACAGGAATACATTTGAAACAAAGAACAAAACGAATCTTTGGGGGATAGGAGACAGTAAAATAGAGGCAAGTAATCTACCTGACAAGTGATTGAAAGTAATGGTCATTAAAAGGGGTGCCTGGGTGGCTCAGTTGGTTAAGCATCTGCCTTTAGCTCAAGTCATGATCCCAAGGTCCTGGATTAAGCCCCAGGTTGGGCTTCCTGTTCAGTGAGGGGCCTGCTTCTCCCTTTCCCTCTGCTCTTCCCCGCTGCTCATTCTTGTACTCACTCTTTTGCTCTCTTTCGCTCTCTCTCCCAAATAGGTAAATGAAATATTCTGAAAAAGAAAGAAAGAAAGTAAGTCATAAAGATGCTCACCAAACTAGGGAGAAAAATATGTAGGAACACAGTAAGAACTTTAACAAATAAAAACTATAAGGAAAAAACATCAGAGCTGAATACAAAAACTGAAATGAAAAATACACAAGGAGAAATCAACAGTATATTAAAATATGTAGAAGAATGGATCAGAAATCAGGAAAACAGAATAGTAGAAATCATCTAATAAAACTAGCAAAAAGAGAAAAGAATTTTATAAAAATATAGCTTAAGAAATCTCTAGAACAACCTCAGGTGGAATAGCATTTGCATTATAGGGGTCTAGAAAGAAAAAGATAAAGAGAGAGGCAGAAAACTTATTTAGAGAAATAATGGCTGAAAATATCCATAGTCTGGGGGAGACAACTGACATCCATGTTCAGAAAGCACAGAGAATCTCAAGCAAGAGAAATCCAAAGAGATCCACATCAAGACATGCAAGACATTTTTTTAAATGAAAAAAATTAAAGAAAAAGAATCTTAAAAGCAGTCAGAGAAATACAAACATAGAAGGGAAACCCCATAACACTCTAAGGCTTCATGTGATTATTATTCAGAGTTAAAGAGCTTCCCAGATAAGAAAAAACAAACTAACCTGGCCTTACAAAAAATATTAAAGGGTATTTTTTGAGCAGAAAGAAAGGCAATAACTAGAAATGAGAAAGTATATGAAAGAAAAAAATAACTGGTAAAAGCAAGTATAAAGGTAGAATATCAGCTAATGAAAAAGCTAACATGTAGGTTCAAAGACAAAAAAGAGTAAAATAAACTGTAAGTAAAGTAAGTATATGAGAGACAAAATTAACAGATATAAAATATAACATCAAAGCATAAAACATGAAGGGAGAGTAACAATGTAGTGCTTTTAAAATGTATTCTACCTTAAACAACTACCAGCTTAAAACAAGGTGCTAAACATATACATATGTATGTGTGTGTGTATAATAATATATATGTCAATATATATGAACTTCATGGTAATTAGAAATAAAAATCTATGATAAAAACACCAGAAAATGAAAAGAAAAATAAATGAAAACATAATACTGAAGAAAACATCAAAACCACCAAGGAAGAGACCAAGCAAAAACAAAAGGAGCAGACTACAAAAACAGAGAACAATGAATAAAGTAGCAATTAGTATATATGTATCAATAGTTACTTTAAATGAAAATGGACTATATGGTCCATTCAAAAGACCTAGAGTGGCTGAAGGGAGAAAAGAAAAAAGATTTATCTATATGCTGCCTACAAGAGACTCACTTCAGATCTAAAAACACATGCAGAGAAAAACTGAAAGAATGGAAAAAGATATATAAATGGAAAAAAAGCTGGACTATCACAGACAATAGATTATTTTTAAAAAACTAACAAAAAACAAAGGACATTACACAGTGACAAAGGGATCTATCCAACAAGAGAATGTAACAATTGTAAATAGTTATGTACCCAACATTGGGGCATGTAAATATATAAATGTTAACAGACACAAAGAGAGAAATTGACAGTAATAAAATTTATATCAATGGATAGATCATCTGGACAGAAAATCAAGGGAACTGACATTAAATGACACTTTAGACCAGATGGACCTAACAGATATACACAAAACATTCCATTTAAAAAAAAAAGCAGAATACCCAGTTCTTTTGAAATGCAGATGGAACATTCCTCAGGAGAGATCGAGTTGGCCACATAACATGTCACAATAAATTAAAGCATTCTAAAGTCATATTAAACATTTTGTATGACAACCCTGGTATTAAACTGGAAATCAATTACAAGAAGGAAAATGGAAAAAAACACAAACAGAAAATACAAAGAGATGGAGGCTAAACAACAAAAGGTCAATGAAGAAATCAAAGAGAAAATCAAAAAGTACACAGAAAGAAATGAAAATGAAACACAACATTCCCAAATCTATAAAACACAGCAAAAACAATTTTAAGAGGGAAATCACTGTGATACAGGCCTGCTTGAAGATATACACAAAATCTTAAATAAACAACCGAACTGTACACCTAAAAGAACTAGAAAAAGAACAAAGTCCTAGTGGAAATAAAAGGAATGGAAGCTTAAAAACAAGAATCAATGAAATTAAATGCTGTTTCTTTGAAAAGATCAATAAAATCAATGAACCTATTGGCAAACTCATCAAGAGAAAAAGAGGGCACAAATAAAATCGGGGAAAAAAAGATAAGTTACAACTGACATCATCACAAAAATAAAAATATTAAAAGAGACTATAACAACTATATGCCAAAAAATTGGAAAGCCTAGGGGGGAAAATGGAGAAACTCCTAGAAACACACAATCTTCTAAGATTGAATCAAAAAGGTGTGAAAATCTGAATAGACTGTAATAAGTAACTAAATTAAATCTGTAATTTAAAAGCTCCCACAAAATCTAAGTCCAGGAACAGATGCCTTGACTGGTAAATTTTACCAAATATTTAAAAAAGAGTTAGTACCCATCTTTCTCAAATTATTCAAAAAGAATGAAGAGAAAAAAGTAGTTCCAAACCCATCTTATGATAGAATTATCCTGATATCTAAACCAAAGACACACACACCAAAACAAAACAAAAACCAAGACAATATGTGTTATGAACATAAATGCAAATATTTCAACAACATAGCAGTGAATTAAATTCAACAATAAATTAAAGGGAGCATACACTCAGGTGGGATTTATTCTTGAGATGCAGGGATGATGCAACATTCACAAAACAATCAACATGATATACATTAATAAAACATAGGATAAAAATCATATAATCATCTTAGGAGTTGCAGAAAAAGCACTCAACAAACTTCAATAGCCATTTATAGTGAAAACTTTCAACCAAGTAGTTAGAGAAGGGACCTACCTCAACATAATACAGATCGTACATAACAAACCCATAGCTAACACATCATACATAAAAGTGGAAAACTGAAAGCTTTTCCTCTAAGCTCTAGAACAAAACAAGGCTGCTTGCAATCATAGTTTTTAGTCAGCATAATACTGAAGGTTCTAAGTGAGAGCAATTAGGCAAGAAAAAAATAAGAGGCATACAAATTGGAAATGAAGAAGTAAAACTGACTCTTCTTACAGATGACATGATACTTTATATATAGAAACCCTAAAAACTCCACCAAAAAACCATTATAATAAATGAATTAAAATTACAGAAGACAAAATTAACATATAAAGATCAGTTGTGTTTCTGCACACTAATAATGAGCTACAAGGAAGAGAAATTAAGAAAATAATCCCATCTACAGTTATATCGAAATTAATAAAATGCTTAGTTATAAATTTAATAAGAAAATGAAATCCTTTGCACTGAGAACTTCAAACACTGATGAAAAAAATTAGGTAGTGGGGTGCCTGGGTGGCTCAGTCGTCAAGCATCTGGCTGGGCCTTAGGTCATGATCCCACGTTCCTAGAATAGAGCCCCACATAGGGCTCCCTGCTCCTTGGGAAACTTTCTTCTCCCTGTCTCACTCCACCAGCTTGTGTTCTCTCTCTTGCTGTCTCTCTCTCTCTCTGTCAAATAAATAAATAAATAAAATCTTTAAAAAAAGAAATTCAGGTAGTCAAAAATGAATGGAAAAATATTTCATGCTCTAAGATTGGAAGAGTATTCTTAAAATGTTTAAAGCCTGGAAATAAACCCCCATTTACATGATCGATTAATCTCTGAGGAAATTAGGGGACAAGAAAATACATGAGGAAAAGACAGAGTCTCAGGACTTCTGGGCAGCTCAGTCAGTTAAGTAATCTGCCTTCACTTCAGGTCTTGGTCCCAGGGACCTGGGGTTCAATCCCAGGTCTCCCTCTCTGCTCAGCATGGAGCCCGCTTCTCCCTCTCCCACTGTGTGTTGCTCCCCTCTGCTTGTGTTCACTCTCTCTCACTCTCAAATGAATAAATTTTTAAAATCTTAAAAAGAAAAAAAAAAGGTGGGGCACCTGGGTGGCTCAGTTGTTAAGCCTTTGGCTCAAGTCATGATCACAGGGACATGGGATCAAGCCCCACATGGGGCTCCCTGATCAGTGGGAATCCTACTTCTCCCTCTCCCACTCCTCCTTCTTATGTTCCCTCTCTCACTATGTCTATCTGTTAAATAAATAAATAAAATCTTAAAAAAGAAATAAGGCTCTTCAACAAATGGTGTTGAGAATTCAACAAATGGCGTTGAGAAAACTGGACGGCTACCTGCAAAATAACAAAGCTGGACCAGTTTTTTATAACATAAACAAATATTAACTCAATATGGATTAAAGACCTAAATGTAAGATGTGAAACCATAAAATTCAGAGAGGAAAACAGGCAGCAAACTTTCGGACATCCATCTTAGCAATGTTTTTTTTGGATCGGTTCCTCAAACAAGGAGAACAAAAGCAAAAATAAACAACTGGAAGTACATTAAACTGAATGCTTTGCAAAGCTAAGTAAACCATCAACACACTAAAAGGGAACCTACTAAAAGAAGAAATTTGGAAATGATTTGAAAAAGTATTAAAATCTAAAATATATAAAGAACTCCTAAAACTGAACACCGAAAAAACATACAACCTGATTTAAAAATGTACAGAGGAACTGAATAGACATTTTCCCAAAGACACAGACACAGACACATAGGGATTCTTGACATTACTAATCATCAGGGTAATGCAAATCAAAACCACAAGAAAATATCACTTCACATCTGTCAAACTGACCAGTATCAAAAAGACTAAAAATAAGGAATCTTTAGGAATGCAAATGGGTGCAGTCACTACGGAAGTACAGAGGTTGCTCAAAAAATTAAACCAAGAAATGAGTCAACAATTCCTCTCCTGAGTATTTACGTAAAGAAAATGAAAACACTAAATCAAAAAGATATATGCACCCCTGTTTAGTGCAGTTTAGTAGTTAAGATAAAGAAGCAAACCAAGTATCCATCAATAGAAGAATGGATAAAAAATATGTGATATACCTATGTATGTATATACGATATAGTATTACTCAGCCATAAAAAAATAAAATTTGCCATTTGCAACATGGATGCATCTAGATGGTATAATGCTAAGGCAAATAACCCAGAGAAATATAAATACCATATGATTTCACTATATGTAGAATTTAAGAAAAAAACAAAATGAACGAACAAAAAAGAAACCAAAAAAAAAGGGGGAACAAACTGGTGGTTCCTTGAGGGCTGGTGGGAGGGAGGAATAGGTGAAACAGATAAAGGGAATTGAGACTATATCTTGGTGAGCAATGAGAAATGTATAAAACTGTAGACTTACAAACACAGTAAACAAACTGTTGGTTACCATACAGGGGAGCAGTTGGGGGTGAGAAAAGGTTAAGGGGATTGAGAGGTACAAAGTTTCAGTTATAAAGTAAGTCATGGAGATGTAATATACAGTAGAGGGAATACAGTCGGCAATATTATAGTAACTTTACATAGTGACACAATACAGACTTATTGTAGGGACTTTATAATGCATAAAAATACTGAATCACTATGTTGTATACCTGAAACTAACAAGTTATTATAGGTAGTTTAGAGTTTAATAAAAAATATTTAGCTGATAGGGTTATTGTGTATTTTACATAATTTATTTATATACTGGGAAAACTATATGACATATATTATGCAATATGAATTAATTATTATTAGGAAAATAGAGCCATTTAAAATCAGTAAAGACAGCAAGAGATAAAAACCACAATTTCTGCATTAAAAAATAAGAAAAAGACAGGAAACAACAGATTGAATACTATGTAAAACAGAGTTGTAAATTAGATACCAAGAGGTAGAATTCTTTCCAAAATTTAGAGAAATTAACAAAAATAAAATGATTAATTTATTTAAATCATGAAAAAGATGATGTAATAATCACTAAAAAGGTGATCCAAATATATCCTATAAGAACAATTCTGATGTACCGATAGCAAACAGAGAAACTACTTAACAATGAAATTATTAAAATAATTTAAAGATTATTAAATTATCAAGACTCTGCACATTCATCATAGGGAAATACACATCAAAAGTACAATGAGATATTATCTTACACCTGTCAAAATGACTAAAATCAATGCAGAAAACAATGGGTGTTGGCAAGGACTCAGAGAAAGGGAAACCCTCTTGCACTATTTGTGGGAAAGCAAACTGGCATAGGCACTGTGGAAAACAGTATGGAGTCTCCTCAAAAAGTTAAAAATTGAACTACCCTTCAACTCAGAAACTGCACTATGAGGGACTTATCCAAAGGATACAAAAATACTTATTTGAAGGAATATATGCACCTCCATGTTTATGGCAGCATTATCAAGAATAGCCGAGTTATGTAAGGAGCCCAAATGTCCATCCACTGATGAATAGATAAAGATGTTATGACATATAACACAATGGAATATTACTCAGCCATAAAAAGTAATGGAATCTTGCCATTTGCAAGTGACGTGCTAGAGAGTATGATGCTAAGCAAAATAAATCAGAAAAAAAAATACCATATGATCTCTCATGTGGAATTTAAGAAATAAAACAAATGAACACAAGGGGTAAAAGTAGAGAGGAAAACCAAGAAACAGATTCTTAATTATAGAGAAAAAACAGGATTCTGGAGGGTAGGTAGACAAGGGGTGGGCTAAATGGGCAACTGGTATTAAGGAGGGCACTTGTTGTAATAAGCAGTGGGTGTTGTATGTAAGTGCAAGTCACTAAATTCTGCATATCTGAAATTAATATTACACTGTATGTTAACTAACTGGAATTTAAATAAAAACTTGAAATTATAACAAATGCATACATACATACCTACCTAAGTTTTATGGGGGAAAAAGAATGCAGAATTTTTGGCAGTGAAAATCTAGATAAGTAGCTAAATGAACACCAAATGGGGTAGAAATATTAAGTAAGTCTATGTAAAAAACAGGTCATAGAAACTGAGATGCAGGTCCTGAAGAATAAAAGGAAATAAATGTATACCATTCAAGATGGAGAAAAAATTTATTCTTTTAGCCCCCATCAACTACCCAGTGCACCTGAGGGACTATTTTGACTAGTTGATAAAGAAAAAGAAGAAGAAAGAAAGAAGGGTTTTGACAGTATTATCATTCACAATTGAAGGAACGATGAAGAGTTTCCCAGAAAAAACTCAAAGGAGTTCATCATCATCAAAGCAGCCCTATAATAAATGTCGAAGAAAATCCTTTAGGTGTAAAGAAAAGGCCATAAATTGAAGAAATTATGAAAGGAAAATATTTCACAGGTAAATGCAAACATATAGTAAAGAGAGTAGACTAATTACGTACAAAGCTGGTATGAAGGTGAAAACACAAAAGTAGCTAAACCAATTATATCTACAATAATTAGTCAAGGGACAAATTTTACTTTGCACAAAATAAGAAAATGTAAAATATGATAACACATACATAAAATGTGAAGGGGGTAAAAATTTACTGCTTTTAGAATATGTTCAAACTTAAGCAACCATCAACTTAACATAGACTACTATACACATATGAACATATGAACCCAGCAGAACCACAAAATCAAAAACCTATAATAGATACACAAAAAATAAAGAAAAAGGAATCTAATCATAACACCAAAGAAAACCATCAAACCACAAGAGATGAGAGCAAAAGAAGAAACAGAGAACAACAAAAATATCTAGAAAGCAATAACCAAAGTAGAATTATATACCTATCATATTACTTTAAGTGTAAATGGACTACTCTAATCAAAAGACACAGGAAGACTAAATATATTAAAAAACAAAAGAAAACAAAACAAGAACTCAAAGAAGTTAAGACCCACATGTATGCTGTCTACAAGAGACTAATTTCATACTTACAGAAACATACAGAATAAAAGCAAAGGAATGGGGAAAGGCATTCTATGCAAATGGAAGTGGGGGAAAAAAAACAGGGTAGCAATAGTTAGATAAAATAGATTTTAAAATGAAGACTTTAACAAGAGACAAATAAAAGCATTATACAGGGGCGCCTGTGTGACTCAGTGGGTTAAGGCCTCTGCCTTCGGCTCAGGTCAGAGTCCCAGTGTCCTGGGATCGAGCCCCGCATTGGGCTCTCTGCTTCGCAGAAAGCCTGCTTCCTCCTCTCTCTCTCTCTGCCTGCCTCTCTGCCTACTTGTGATCTCTGTCTGTCAAATAAATAAATAAAATCTTTAAAAAAAAAAAAAAGCATTATACAATGATATAGAGATCAATATAACAATAGGTTATAACAATTGTGGTTATATCTATGCACTTAACATAGAATCACCTAAATACATAAAGATAATGTTAACAGAAATAAAGGGAGAAACTAACAGTAACACAATAATAGTAGGGAGTTTTAACATCCCACTTACATCTATGGATAAATTGTCCAGACAAGAAAATCAACATGGAAACAATGGCTTTGAATGACACATTAGGCCAGATGAATCTAACAGATTTACACAGAAATTCCATCCTAAAACAGCATAATAACATTCTTTTCAAGTGTAAACAGAACAGTTTCCAAGACAGATCACATATTAGGTCACAAAACAGGTCTCAAATTTAAGAAGACAGAAACTTTATCAAAGATCTTTTCCGGCCAGAACAGTATAAAACCAGAACTCAATTACATGATAAAAGTGAAAAAAAGCACAAACCTGTGGAGGTTAAACAGCATGCTATTAAATAATCAATGAATATATCAAAGAGGAAATTTAAAAATAGAGATAAATGAAAATGAAACATAACAGTCCAAAATCTTCAATACACATTAAAAGCATCTCTGAAAGGAAGTTTATAGCAATACAGGATTATCTCAAGAAATTAAAAAAGCGTGCAAATTAAAAAAATCTAACCTTACACCTAAAGAAAACCTTACACCTAGAAAAAGAAAAACAAAGAGAACTCAGTTAATAGAAAGAAGGAAAGAATAAAGATTAGAGTGGAAAGAAATGAAACAGGGAAGGAAGGATAGAAAGAAGGAAGGGAGGAAATATCAATAAAATGAAAAAAGCTGGGGAGGAGGAGCAAAATGGTGGAGGAATAGGAGACCTAATATTAATGGGTCCCAGGAGTTCAGCTAGATAGTTATCAAACCATTCTGAACACCTACAATCTCAACAGGACAGAGAAGAGAAGAGCAGCAATTCTAGGAATAGAAAAGCGACCACTTCCTGGAAGGTAGGACATGCGAAGAAGTGAATCCAAGGTGATATACAGGAAGATAGACTATGGGGAAGGGACCTGCTCCTGGAAAGCTCCCAGAAAGAGCACAGAATTGGAACTTTTAGAAGTCTGCTGCACTGAGGGACGTCGCTCTAGATGTGAAGTGGGGGGGTGGATCCCTCGTAGGGAGAGTGTGTTCTCAGGACTGGGAGGTCACAAAAAGATTGGGGGTGCCTGAGTATGGCAAAGCTCCCAGGTATTGGAGAGGGGAAGCCGAGGGTAGAGATGGAGTGAAGCAGGGGTCTCCCAGCTTGGGTTTACCTTAAACCATGATCGAAGGCACAGTCATGCCACTGCTCTTTGAAATGGACCCCACAAGTGGCAGATCTGGGGAGACCCCCTCCTTTCTCCTCCAGGAGGAGTGGCACAAGAGTGCACTGCAGGAATCTACTGGGTTTGGAAACTTCGAATGGGGCCATGTACCAGAGATAGAAACCATCAGTCACAGGCCAGGTGAGCATGAAGTGTGGCCATAGACCAGGGACAAGGGAGTGACTGATGCTTTTCTCTGAGGGTACACTGAGGAGTGGGGATCTGAGCTCTAAGCTCCTATGTGGCTGGAGATAGGGAGGCTGCCATTTTAATTCCTGTCCTCCAAAGCTCTATGGAAAGCGTTCAGGGAACAAAATCTCCCAAGAGAAACCCTAAGTGGAACACTTAGCCTGGCCCTGGCAAGAGTGGTGCAATTCTGCCTTGGACAAAGACATTTGAGAAGGACAGCAATAGGCACCTCCCCTAGAAGATTAGCAAGGACATCCAGGCAAGACCAAGTTCACTGATCAATGGCAACTGTAGAACTCCAGAGCTAGGGGAAAGCAACACATAGAATTCATTGCTATTTCCCCATGATTCTTTAATCTGTTTCAAAGTTAAATTTTTTTAATTTCTTTTTTTCTTATTTATTTATTTATTTATTTAATTTTTTCCTCTCTCTTATGTTAAAGTTTTTAAACTATTTTATCTTATCAATACCTTTTAAAAAATCTTTTTAAATTTTTATTGTTACAGTCATATTCTATCCCTTCATTGTATTTAACCTTATTATTGGTATACATACAGGTTTTTTTTTTCTTTAAAATTTTGGCATACAGTTTCTTCTAATAGATCAAAAAATATCCTAAATCTAGCACATGGCTTTGTTCTAGTCTCCAGCCTGATCACATTCTTTCCTCTTTTTTTTCCTTTTTTTCAAACCAACTGTTTATCTTATCAATTTTTTTAGAATCTCTTTTAATTTTCATCTTTATAGTCATATTCCATCCCTTTATCATGTTTATCCTTATTTTTGTATATATATAAGTTTTTCTTTCTTTAAAATTTTGGGAGGTAGTTTCTTCTAAAAGACCAAAATACACCAAAAATCAAGTGTGTGGCTCTGTTCTATTCACCAGTCTAATATATGCATATTATTATTTCTACTTTTTTTCCTCCTTTCTTCTCTCCCAAATTTCAGGTCTCGTCTGATTTGGTGTGTATCTTTCTGGGGTTGTTTCTACCCTTTAAATATTTTGTTCTCTCATTCATCTATTTTTTTAAAGATTATTTATTTATTTGATAGGGAGAGAGAGATCACAAGTAAGCAGAGAGAGGGGGGCAAGCAGGCTCCCCGCTGAGCACGGAGCCCAACATGGGACTCAATCTCAGGATCCTGAGATCATAACCTGAGCTGAAGGCAGAGGCCTTTCACTGAGTCACCCAGGAACCCCTCATTCATCTATTCTTATCTGGATAAAATGACAAGGTATAAAAACTCACCACAAAAAAACCAAGAAACAGTACCAATGGATAGGGACCTAATCAATACAGACATTAGTAATATGTCAGAACTAGAGTTCAGACTGACAATTATCAAGATGGTAGCTGGGCTTGAAAAAAAGCATGGACGATACTAGAGAATCTCTTTCTGGAGAAACAAAAGAACTAAAATCTAACCAAGTTGAAATAAAAAAAGCTATTAATGAGGTACAATCAAAAACTGAGTTTCACACTGCCAGGATGAATGAGGCAGAAGAGAGGATTAGTGATAAAGAAGACCAAAAGATGAATAAAGAAGCTGAGAAAAAGAGAGACAAACAAATACTGGACCATAAGGGAAGAATTTGAGAGATAAGGGATACCATAAAATAAAACAATATTAGAATAATTGGGATCACAGAAGAAGAAAGAGAGGGAGAGGCAGAAGGTATACTGGAGTAAATTATAGCAGAGAATTTCCCTTACTTGGTGAGGGGAACAAGCATCAAAATCCAGGAACCACACAGAACACTCTTCAAAATCAATAAAAATAAGTCAACATACCATCATCTAATAGTAAAACTTATGTCTCAGTGACAAAGAAAAAGTCCTGAAAGAAGCTCAGGACAAGAGGTCTGTAACATACAATGGTAGAAATATTAGACTGACAGCAGAACTATTCATAGAGAATTGGCAGGCCAGAAAGGACTGGCATGATATATTCAGAACACTAATTGAGAAAAATATTTAGCCAAGAATCCAGCTAGGCTGTCATTGGAAATAGAAGGAGAGATAAAAATCTTCCAGCACAAACAAAAACTAAAAGAATTTGCAAGCACCAAACCTCTCCTACAGGAAATATTGAAAGGGGTCCTCTGAGCAAAGTGAGAGCCTAAAAGTAACAGACCAGAAAGGAACAGAAACAATATACAGTAACAGTCACCTTACAGGCAATACAATGGCACTAAATTCATATCTCTCAATAGTTACCCTAGATGTAAATGGGCTAAATGCCCCAATCAAAAGACAAAGGGTATCAGAATGGATTAAAAACAAAACAAAACAAAAACAAGACCCATCGATATGCTGTCTACAAGAAACTCATTTTAGACCCAAAGGCACCTTCAGATTTAAAGTGAGGGGGTAGAAAAAAATTTACCATGCTAATAGACATCAAAAGAAAGCTGGGGTGGCAACCCTTATATCAGATAAATGAGATTTTAAGCCAAAGACTATAATAAGAGGTGAAGAAGGACACTATGTCTCACTTAAAAGGTCTGTCACACTTTAAATATCTATGCCCCTAACATGGGACCAACCAACTATATAAACCAATTAATAACAAAATCAAAGAAACACACTGACAATAATACAATAATAGTAGGGGACTTGAAACCCCCTCACTGAAATGGACACATCACCCAAACAAAAGATCCAACAGGAAATAAAGGCCTTAAATGACACACTAGACCAGATGGACATCATAGATATATTTGGAACATTCCATCCCAAAGCAACAGAATACACATTCTTCTCTAATTCACATGAAACATTCTCTAGTATAGATCACATCCTGGGTCACAAATCAGGTCTCAACCAGTACCAAAAGATTGGGATCATTACCTACATATTTTTAGACCTCAATGTTCTGAAGCTAGAACCCAATCACAAAAGGAAAGTTGGAAAGAACTCAAATACATGGAGGTTAAAAAGCAACCTACTAAAGAATGAATGAGTCAACCAGGAAATTAAGGAAGGATTAAAAATATTCATGGAAACAAATGGAAATGAAAATACAACTGTTCAAAATCTGTAGGACACAGCAAAGGCAGTCCTGAGAGGAACGTATATAGCAAACAAGAAAGGTCAAGAAACAAGAAAGGTCTCAAGTACACAACCTAACCCTACAACTAAAGAAGCTAGAGAAAGAACAGCAAAGAAAGCCTAAACCCAGCAGAAGAAGATAAATAATTAGGATCAGAACAGAAATCAATAAAATAGAAACCAAAAGAACAGTAGAACAGATCAATAAAACTAGGAGCTGTTTCCTTGAAAGAATTAATAAGATTGATGAACATGTGGCCAGACTTATCAAAAAGAAAAGAAAAAGGACCCAAATTAATAAAATCATTAATGAAAGAGGAGAATCACAACCAACACCAAAGAAATACAAACAATTATAAGAACATATTATGTGTAACTATAAACCAGCAAATTTGACAATCTGGAAGAAATAGATGCATTCTTAGAGACATATAAACTACCACAACTGAACCAGGAAGAAATAGAAAACCTGAACAGAGACCCATAACCAGTAAGGAGATTGAAGCAGTCATCAAAAATCTCCCAACAAACAAGAGCCCAGGGTCAGACAGCTTCCCAGGGGGAATTCTACCAAATATTTAAAGAAGAATTAATACCTATTCTTTTTTTTTTTTTTTGAATTAATACCTATTCTTATGAAACCGTTCCAAAAAGTAGAAATGGAAGGAAAACTTCCAAACTCATTTTATGAGGCCAGCATTACCTTGATCTCAAAAGAGAATTATAGACCAATATCCTTGATGAACATGGATACAAAAATTCTCACCAAAATACTAGCCAATAGGATCCAACAGTACATTCAAACAATTATTCACCACCACAAAGTGGGATTTACTCTTGGGCTGCAAGGTTGGTTCAACACCCTCAAATCAATCAATGTGATACTATACATTAATAAAAGAAAGAACAAGAATCATATGATTATATCAATAGATGCTGAAAAAGCATTTGACAAAGTACAGCATCCTTTTTGATCAAAACTCTTCACAGTGTAGGGATAGAGGGTGCATATCTCAATATTATCAAAGCCATCTATGAAAAACACACAGCAAATATCATCCAAAAAAAACTGATAGTTTTTCCCCTAAGGTCAGGAACACAGCAGGGATATAGCATATCATACTGCTATTCAACATAGTACTCAAAGTCCCAGTCTCAGCAATCAGACAACAAAAAGAAATAAAAGGCATCCAAGTGAGCAAAGAAGTCAAACTCTTAGTCTTTGCAGATAATATGATACTTTATGTGGAAAACGCAAAGAACTCCATGCCAAAACCACTAGAACTCATATGGGAATTCAGTAAAGTGTCAGGATATAAAATGAATGCACAGAAATCAGTTGCATTTCTATACACCAAGAGCACAACAGAAGAAAGAGAAATTAAGGAGTCAATCCCATTTATAATTGCACCCAAAAACCATAATATACCTAGGAATAAACCTAACCAAAGAGGCAAAGAATCTATACTCAGAAAACCAGAAAGTACTCATGAAAGAAATTGAGGAAGACATGAAGAAATGGAAAAATATTCCATGCTCATGGATTGGAAGAACAAATATTGTGAAAATGTCTATACTACCTAAAGCAATTTACACATTTAATGCAATCCCTATCAATGTTTTTCAAAGAAATGGAACAAATAATTCTAAAATTTATATGGAATCAGAAAAGACCCTGAAGAGCCAGAGAAATGTTGAAAAAGAAAACCAGAGTTGGCAGCATCACAATTCCAGACTTCAAGGCTGTAATCATCAAAACAGTATGGTACTGGCACAAAAACAGACCCATAGATCAATGGAACAGAATACAGAGCCCAGAAATGGACCCTCAATTCTATAGTCAACTAATCTTCAACAAAGCAGGAAAGAATGTCCAAAAAAGACTGTCTCTTCAACAAATGGTGTTGGGAAAATTGGACAGCCACATGCAAAACAATGAAACTAGTTATTACACCACACACAAAAATACTCAAAATGGATGAAAGACCTCAACATGAGAGGAATCCATCAAGATCCTTGAGGAGAGCACAGGCCACAACCTCTTCGACCTCAGCCACAGCTACTTCTTTCTAGAAGCATCGCCAAAGGCAAAGGAAGCAAGAGCAAAAATGAACTATTGTGACTTCGTCAAGATCAAAAGCTTTTTCACAGCAAAAGAAATAATCAACAAAACCAAAAGACAACTGACTGAATGGGAGAATATATTTTTAAATGACATATCAGATAAAGAGCTAGTTTCTAAAATCTATAAAGAACTTATCAAACTCAATATTCAAAGAATAAATAATCCAATGAAGAAATGGGTAGAAGACATGAACAGATGTTTCTGCAAAGAAGACATCCAAATGGCCAACAGACACATGAAAATGTACTCAACATCACTCGATATCAGGAAAATACAAATCAAAACCACGGTGAGATACCATCTCACACCAGTCAGAATAGTATAATTAATAAGTCAGGAAATGACAGATGTTGGTGAGGATGCAGAGAAAAGGCAACCCTCCTATACTGTTGGTGGGAATGCAAGGTGGTATGGACACTCTGGAAAAATAGTATGGAGGTTCCTCAAAATGTTGAAAATAGAGCTATCCTATGAACTAGCAATCACAGTACTGGGTATTTACCCTAAAGATATAAATGTAGTGATCTGAAGGGGCATGTGTACCTGAATGTTTATAGCAGCAATGTCCACAATAGCCAAACTATTTTAAGAACCTAGATGTCCATAAACAGATGAATGGATAAAGAATATGTCACACACACATACACACACACACAGGCACACACAATGGAATACTATGCAGCCATTTAAAAAAAAAAACACCCTGAAATCTTGCCATTTGCAACAACATGGATGGAACTAGAGGGTATCATGCTAAGTGAAATAAGCCAATCAGAGAAAGACAATTATCATATGAACTCTCTGATATAAGGAATTTGAGAGGCAGGGAGGGGGTCGTGTGGGTAGGGAGGGAAAAAATGATGTAAGATGGAATAGGGAGGGAGACAAACCGTAAGAGGCTCTAAATCTCAGGAAACCAAGGGTTGCTGGGGCATGGGAAGGAGAGAGAGGGTGTCTGGGTTATGAACATAGGGGACATATAGACATATGTGCTGTGGTGAGTGCAGTGAATTTTTTAAGACTGATGTTCTCAGACCTGTACCCCTGAAGCAAATAACACATTGTATGTTAATAATAATAATAAACCCTGAAATCTGGTTCTTTGAAAACATAAACAAAATTGAAACGCCTAAGCCTTTAACCAGACCAATCAAGAAAAATAGAGGACTGAAAAAAATAAAATCATTAATGGAGAAGGAATAACTGACACTACATAAATACAAAGAATTATGAGAATACTATGAAAAATTACATGCCGACAAATCGGACAACCTAGAAGAAATGGTTAAATTCCCAGAAAATTTTCAAAAGAGCAGTTACTGATAACAAAATTAAATCAATAATTTAAAAACTCCTAACAAACAAAAGTCCAGTACCAGGTGGTGTGCTACTACTGAATTTTACCAAACATTTAAAGACAAGTTAGTACCTATCCTTCTCAAAGTATTCCAAAAAAATTGAAGAGAAAGAAATGCTTCCACACTCATTCTTGGAGATAAGCATTACTCTTGAGACCAAAACCAGATAAAGACACCATGATAAAATTATGGCTAATATCCCTGATGAACATAGAAACAAATATTTTCAACAAAGTATTAGCAAACCAAATTCAACCACACATTAAGAAAATCATTCATCATGATCAAGTGGGATTTAGTCCAGGAATGTAAGGATTCTTCAATATTCACCAAATCAATATGATATATCATATTAACAAGAAAATGGGTGAAAAGCTGTATCATCATATAAACAGATACATTTGACAAAATACATTTGACAAAATACAACACCCATTCATGACTTTAAAAAAAAAAAAAAAAAAAACTTTCAGCTAAGTGGCCCTAGAGGAAACATACCTCAACATAATAAAAGTCTATATATTTAAAAAAAAACAAAAAACTCACAGTTAACCCCATACTCAGTGATGAAAACAGGAAGCTTTCCTTCTAAGATTAGGAACAAGATGAAGGTGATCACTCTCAGCACTTTTGTTCAATATAGTACTGGAAATCATAGGTGCAGTAATTGGGCAAAAAAGAAAATGTATGTAAATTAGTAGATGTGGAACTGTCACTATTTGTAGATAACAGGGTACTATATATAGAAAATATGAAAGTCTCCACCAAAAAAACTATTAAAACTGATAAATGAGGGGTGCCTGGGTAGCTCACTGGGTTAAGCCTCTGCCTTTGGCTCAGGTCATCATCTCAGGGTCCTGGGATCGAGCCCCCATCGGGCTTTCTGCTCAGTACGGAGCCTGCTTCTCTTTCTCTCTCTGCCTGCCTCTCTGCCTACTTGTAATCTTTCTCTCTGTCAAAGAAATAAATAAAATCTTTTTTTAAAAAGATTTTAAATGATTTTAATATAATGATAAATGAATTTATAAAGTTGCAAGCTTCACAATTTAGTTTGTAATTTAGTAAACTTGCAGGATACCCAATACACAGAAACATGTTGTGTTTCTATACACAAATAACAAAGTAACAGATAGATTAAGCAATCCCATTTACAATTGCAACACAGAGAATAAAAAAGCTAGGAATAAATTTAACCAAGGAGATGGAAGACCTACACTCTGAAAACTTTAAGACACTGATGAAAGAAATTTTAGAGAACACAAACAAATGGAAAGTCCACTACACTTATGGACTGGAACATTGTTAAAATGTCTGTACTACTCACAGTAATCTACAGATTCAATGCAAACCCTACCAAAATACCAACAGCATTTTAACTGAACTTGAACATACAGTCTTCAAATTTGTATAGAATCACAAAAGAACTCAAATAAAGCAAATTTGTAGGAGAACAAAGCTAGAGGTATCACAATCTCAGATTTCAAGCTATAGTAATCGAAACAGCATGGTACTGACAAATATCAGTCATGAAGATCAATGCAGTAGAATGCAGAGCCCAGAAATAAACTCACACCTCTATGGTCAATTCATCTATGACACAGGAGGCAAGAATACATAAAGGGGAAAAGATAATCTCTTGAATAAATGGTGTTGGGAAAACTGGATAGCTACATGAAAAAGAATAAAACTGGACCGCTTTCTTACATCATGCATAAAATAAACTCAAAATGGACTACAACCTAAATGTTAAGACCTGAAAACATAAAATTCCTAAAACTTAGGAAATAATTTCTTTGACAACAGCCTTATCAACATATTTATGTATACATCTCTTCAGGGAAGGGAAACAAAAGCAAAAATAAACTCCTGAAACTACACCGAAATAAAAAGATTTTGAAAAGCAAGCCATCAACAAACTGAAGAGATCCTATTGAATGCGACATGATATTTGCAGATCAAAAACAGAAAAGATAAGTGTTTGGTGAGGAGGTGGAGAAAGTGGAACCCTCATATGCTATTAGAAGGAATGTAAATTGATGCAACCACTTTAAGGAATGAAGTATCTTTACGAAGTTAAAAATAGAAATACCATACAATCTAATAATTCCTCTACTGGTATTTACCCTCCAAAACCAAAACATTAATTGAAAAAGATACATGCACTCATTCATTTCAGTTTTATTTACAATAGCTGACATGTGGGTGCAACCCAAGTGCTCAATGATAGGTGAATGGATAAAGAAAATGTAGTGTGTGTGTGAGCGTGTGTGTGTGTGTGAGAGAGAGAGAGAGTGAGAGAAAGAGTGTGTGTATACTTAATATTACTTAGCCATAATGTTCATAAAACATGAGATCTTGCTGTTTTCAGCAGCATATATGGATATAGAGAACATTATGCCAAAAGAAATTAGTCAGACAAAGGCAAGTACTGTGTGATTTCACTTAAATCTAGAATCTAAAAAACAAATAGACCAAAAAAAAAAAAAAAAAAAAACCACACAGACACACAAATACAGGAAAAAATTGGTGGTTGTGGGAATAGTGAGTGAGAGGATAGACCCAATTGGTGAAGAGAGTTAAGAGATATAAATTTCTAGTTCTACAACTATATTTCAATAATAAAATATTTTTTAGAAAGCTAAATATTTGTCTCAGTATATGGATACAAGCCATGGACATACACTACCTCCTGTAAAGCCGTTGTCTTAACTGAGTGATGGAATGGAGTATTGAGAGCACAGTGAGATGTCATTTCAGAAACAATACCCTTAGAAGGGCACCAGGATGTGGTATACACTCAAAATCAATAATTATTGTATGATCCTATGTCCCAATAGGTAGGAAATATGGGATGAGGAACAAAGGCATGTAAAGAGTAGTCTGGCTTATGTATCATCACTTCCAGTGACCCATCGAGAATTTGGACTTTGTGTCCACATAATTACGGCCTCTACAGATATGGAGAACCTGGTTCCCAAAGGAAGGCCCAGCTTCTCCTACAAGTGACAAAAAGAGTGTCACTGAGCTTTAAGTCATAGCAGCTACCTAGGTACTTTGAGTTTCTCATGCCAAAGAATGATCTGGCAAGAAGAGAAGTCAAAATCTTGGTGGCACTAACTGACTCAGATTATCAGAAGATCCTTGATAAATAAAACAAAGGAAAGGATCTACATATATCAATAACAACAGTAATAGAAATAAGGTAAATTTATCTGCTGAAAGATAGATTCTCAGGACAGATTTAAGAGCAGAAAAAGATATATGCTGTTCTGAAGAAATACACTTAAATCAAAACTATAGCCAAAAGTTCAAATAAATAAATATTGGTAATATTGAAAGTAATATTAAGTATAGACAGGGAAAGTATAGACAGGGAAATCATATACTATTAAGTATAGACAGGGAAATCACTTCGATGGTTCAAATCTTCTGAAAAGATATCCGACCAAAAAATAACAAAATGCCAAATGAAGTCTGACAAAGATACTGAAAGTTGTGTTGTAGCATTCTCAAAAATCTGAGAAAAAGACATCCTAAGGATGAAAACAAAACAAAACAGAACCACAAGATCATTAAACCAGATTGATAAAGGACCTTGAAAAACAGTAATACTCAGATGAATGCCAGAATAAAATTTTAAGAATTCAGACATTAATACGCAATGGGACAGAAGATATGGCACTGACCCCTTGTAAAGAAAGTAGGTGAACTAGATACCTCTGCATGAAGCTGGGAACTTCAAATGAAAGAAATTTACCTTCTATAAAGAAGCTAGACTACGGGGTTGGGGGTATAGTCTTCATCAGGGAAACTAGAACCGCTGTCTCTGACATAGTTCTGAAATACAGAAAAGGAAGTGCCTTCTGAAAAATTATAACCACTGGCTATTCTCACACGAATCCAGTTTCATATTTATAATTCCTATAAGGTCCAGGATACCTCAAACAGAGTAATTGTTTATTACAGTCATCAATATTTGAAAATTAATGTGATTCACTATATTAACAGACTAAAGAAAAATTATAGGAAGTGATTTTAACAGGAGAAACATTTGACAAAATCTGCACTATTTCAAGAAAAAGCTCTCAAAAACCTGGGAATAAAAATTACCTAATCTGATGAGAAACATTATAAAAAAAAATGACAGCTAATCTCAGTCTTAATGGTGAGAGACTAAAGGCTTTCCCATAATATAACAAGCCAAGGATGTTCTTATTCTTAACTCCTATTCAAGACTGTACTAGAATTTTAGATAGTGCAATAGAACATGATTAAAAAAGGCACCCACACCCAAAAGGATGAAATAAAAAGTCTTTATTCACAGATGATATGGCTTTCTATTAGAAAATCTGTAATAATGTACAAAAAGCTTCTAAAACTAATAAGTGATTCATCAATTCTCAGGACAAAAGGTCAATATGGAAACAGTTTATTGTAATTCTATATACTGGCAATGAAAAAATTGGCATTTGAAAAAACTTTTGAAGTACTATTTAAATGTCACCATCTCCCAAGAGGAAAAAAAATACCATCTTAGGTATAAACAACAAAATATGTGTGAAGGATGTATATTAAAAACTATAAAAATCCATTAAGTAAATAAGAGACCCCCCAAAATTAAGAGATTTATCATGTTTATGGAAGGGACAACTCAATATTATTAAGAAATTAAATCTCCCCAAATTTATCTATATATTCAGTGCAATCTCAACAAAAAGACCAGCAGCCTTTTTTGCAGATAACAAGATTCCAAAGTTTCTATGAAGTGAAAGAGTAACTAACATAACCAAAATGATTTGGAAATTTAAGGATAAAGTTGGAGGACTCATGCTATCTTAACTTAATACTTATTATAAAATTATCATATACAAGACATGGTGAAACTGACAAATGGACTCATAGGTCAGTAAAATAAAATAGAATCCAGAAATAAACCCATACAAATATAGTCGACTGATTATTTACAAAGTAACCAAAAACAAGTAAATGAAGATGGTCTTTTTAATAAGTAATACTAAAAACAATGGATTTTCATATGCAAAAGAAAAAAATCAATCTCCATCATATGTTATATAACAACTAACTCAAAACTGACCAAATGTAAAACATAGAAGCATAATTATTCTAGAAGAAAAATTCAGTGAAAAATCTTGTCAACTTGGTTTTGGCAAAGTATTTTTAGATATAACACCTGAATAACCATTTGTCAAAGAAAAATGTAGTAATTTGGACTCTACTAAAATTTAGGGCTTTTCTTAGTGTTGAGACTGAATAATATCTGCAAATTACATTATAATGAGGGACTTGTAGCCAGAATACATAAAGAACTGTCAGATCTCAACAATAAGGAACCAAACAATCTAATTTTTTTAAGGGTAACTTCCTCCGAGATTAAAAACAGGAACCAGATGCACTTTCCCAAAAGAAATGAAGAAGAAGAGGAAGAAGAAGAAGAACGAGGAGGAAGAGGAGGGGGAGGGGGAGGAGGGGGAGGAGGGGGAGGAGGGGGAGGGGGAGGGGGAGGAAGAAAGAGGAGAAAGAAGAAGAAACAAAGGAAAGAAAAGAAATAAGAAAAGGAAAAAAAATACCTGAAACAATGGTTCTCAAAATGTTGGGTCTTGGTTAAAAGACAAAAAACAAAACAGAAATTCCTAAGCAATGACAACAAAGTGACCCTTATAATTGATTGTCCAGTTTACTACTCTAAGAGTTTCCTGGCAGTAGTGCAGGGAGGAAGAATATAGGTGGAACCCATCAGACTCTCTAGATTTGACATGTGCCAGAAAATCCAGGAAGACAGAAGCACTTACAGTTTGCAGTACAGAGTACCAGAGAAGAAAGAGCTATACAGAAAAGAAACACAGAAGTGTGCATAGGATCCCCCCCATTGAGTATTCTTCAGAGTAGTAATTAGTGCATGGGGGAAAACAAAACAAAGCAAAACAAAACAGTCCTAGAGGCTGGGAGAAAAACCACCTACAAGGATTAGAGCTAACAGTAGAACTACAGGAGACTTGGCTGGAATAATGTCTGTTCCCACAGGCCAGACTGGAAAACCTAACAATCCATGGACACTGAGTATGGTACTTGGATAATGCCTCAGTAGTAGAGAATTAGCCATAGACTAAATCAGCTGCTATGGTCTTATCTAATGAATATTCAAAACAAGACCCAGAAAAATGGAGATGTTTCCAAGTAACTCAACTGCATGCCAGGTCAATGTTCAAATATTTTTATAGGAATACAAAAATATGAGCCCCCACAAATAAAATTCTGTTTTCATCCAATTAAAGATTATCAAGCAAGTAAGAGTCAGAAAAATATGACCTATAATGAGGAGAAAAATTAATAAATAGAAACCAACCCAGAACTGATATACATGTTAGACTTATCATATGAGGAAATTAAAATACTATACCTATATTCCACATGTCCAAAGAACAAAAAAAGAATATTCAAAATAAAAAGATGGGCATATACATATATACAGCAAAGATGACAAAAATAGGGAGAACATGTAATGAAAAACATGTGAAAAAAAATCTGAATTTAACAGAAATTTCTAGAAAAAACAAGGCTTCCAAAATGGAATCAAGAGGAAGCAGAATATCTTTTTCCCATTATGTCATAGTGGCTAAATGTGCAGACTCTGAACAAGATTACCTGAATTCAAATCCTGGTTCTACAACTGTATCTGTGTGAACTTGGACAACTTAAAATTTCTATGCCTGGTCTCTTCATTCTAAAATGGGGATGGTAAATAGTACTTACCTCACAGAGTTATTCTGAAAGATGAAATGAGTCTATATAGGTTCAGTATTTAGAATAGGGCCTGGGACACCTGGGTGGCTCAGTGGGTTAAAGCATCTGCCTTCAGCTCGGGTCATGATCCCAGGATCCTGGGATTGAGCCCCGCATTGGGCTCTCTGCTCAGCGGGGAGCCTGCCTCCCCCCTCTCTCTCTGCCTGCCTCTCTGGCTACTTGTGATCTCTGTCTGTCAAATAAATAAATAAAATCTTAAAAAAAAAAAAAAAAGAATAGGGCCTACCACATAGTAAGAGCTATGTAAGGACTAGGTCCTTAATAATATTACTACCAAAGGTCATCATGCCTATTAAAAGGAACTCCACTTCTTGGTACAAAACCTAGAGAAACTCACCTGTGTACCAGAAGACATGTTCATTGCAGCATTAATTTATATTTGTAAATAGTTGGCAAATACCTAAATCTCTATCAACATAAAAATGGATAAATTGATAGTGATTACATTTATGTAACCATATGAGGCTGTATATTAAAACAAAACAAAACAAAAAAAAAAGAGCAACAGCTACCATCATAGATAATTAGAATACTAAAAGAGAGAGAGAATGGAGCAAAATAATGTTTGAAGTAGTAATAGCTGAGAATTTTCAAAAAAGTAATGATGGATATCAAATCATAGATCCAAATATAGCTTAAAAAAATTATACCTCAACATATTATATTCTAACTGCAGGAAATCAAAGACAAAGTAATATCTTGGAAGAAGCCTTTGCCTGTAGAGTAACAGGGTAAAATTTACAGACGGTCTCTTATCAGAAACTATGCAAACAAGAAAAAAGTAGAGGGACATGTTAAAAAGTATTTAAAG
Organism: Mustela erminea; assembly: GCF_009829155.1. Taxonomy (NCBI): domain Eukaryota; kingdom Metazoa; phylum Chordata; class Mammalia; order Carnivora; family Mustelidae; genus Mustela; species Mustela erminea. Next base: position 120,460,046 of record NC_045619.1, read on the forward strand.
GAAAAAAATAACCAAACTGTGGAAAGAGCTGAGATGTCCTTCAACAGATGAATGGATAAAAAAGATGTGGTCCATATATATAATGGAATATTACTCACTCATCAGAAAGGATGAATGAACTCAACTTTTGCATTAATGTGGATGGAATTGGAGGAGATTATGCAAAGTGAAATAAGTGGAGTAAGTAAATTATCATATGGTTTCACTTATTTGTGGCATGGCATAAGGAATATCATGGAGGACATTAGAAGAAGGAAGGGAAAAATGAAGGGAGGGAAGTCAGAGGGGGAGATGAACCATGAAAGACTATGGACTCCAGGAAACAAAATGAGAGTTTCAGAGGGGGATAGGATTAGGGGGATGGGTTAGCCCTGTGATGAGTCGTAAGGAGGGCACGTATTTCATGGAGCACTGGGTGTTAGGTGCCAGCAATGAATCATCGAACACTACCTCAAAAACTAATGATGTACTGTAAGGTGACTAACATAACATAATAAAAAATATAAATAAATAATATAAATAAATAAATAAGAAAAAATAAATGCTCAGCTAGAATTTTTAAAATTCTATTTCAAAAGTGAAGGAAAAGTAAAGTCTTTCTCAGACAATTAGAAACAGAAGTCACCTCCAGCAAGTTCACCCTGCAAGAAATGAGAAGAAATTTTCTTCATGTGGGAAGAAAATTTATATATACATGTATATATACACATATATACATATATATGTATATATGTATACATATATAGGCGTATATATATGTTATATGCGTGTATATATGTATACATATGCGTGTATATATGTATACACGCATATATATACAGGTATATACATATACATGTATATACGCTTATATATGTATACATATATACATGTATATACGCCTATATATGTATACATATATACATGTATATATACATATATAATCCAGATATACTTAAGAAAGTAAGAGCATCAGAGAAGTAATAAAGGTAAAATAAAACCTTTTACTTTTCTTATTACTAACCAATATAAAATGTAACTGTTTAAAGTACTAATAGTAATTATGGATTGAGTTTTTATAGCATATTAGTAAGTGAAATGAAGGACAACATTGTCACAAGAAATAGGAGAGGAGTTAGTAGTGCTCTATTAGAAGGCACCTGCACTGCACTTGAAACAACAGTGTCATCTGAAGGTGATTTTACATTAATTAAATTTAAATATTTTAAATTCTAGAGAAACCACTGACAGTATATATTCTTAAAAGTGTGACTGACATACTCAAAAAGGGGATAAGATCATATAAAATGCCCACAGAAAACCAGAGAAGGCAGAAAAGAAGCCTCTGGCAACAAATACAAAACAATTACAAAAATCACTATTAACTCAAATATATCAGTAATCATTTAAATATGAACAGTGTAAATAGGCTAAATAAAAGATGGATGCAGATAAAGGGAAACCCTCTTACAGTGTTGATGGGAATGCAAACTGGTGCAGTCACTCCGAAAAACAGTATGGAGGTTCCTTAAAAAGTTGAAAATAAAACTACCCTACCATCCAGCAATGGCACTCCTAAGTATCTACTCAAAGGATACAAAAATACTAATTTGGAGGGACACATGCACCCCCACGTTTATAGCATCATTATCTACAATAACCAAATTATGAAAGGAGACCAAATGTTCAATGACTGATGAATGGATAAAGAAGTTGTTGTGGCGGGGGGGCATTGTGTATGTATATATAGGAATATTACTCAGCCATCAGAAAGAATGAAATCTTGCCATTTGCAATGACATGGATGGAGCTAGAGAGTGTTATGCTAAGTGAAACATCAGTCAGGGAAAGAGAAATACTACATAATTTCACACATATGTTGAATTTAAGAAACAAAACAAATGAACATGGGTGGCGGGTAGAGAGACACACCAAGAAACAGACTCTTAACTACAGAAAACAAACTAATGGTTATTAGAGGGGAGGTGGGGGTAGAGGGGAAATGAGTGAAATAGGTAAGTGATAGGAATTAAGGAGACACTTGTCGTGGTGAGAAATAGATGTTGTGGGGCGCCTGGGTGGCTCTGTGGGTTAAAGCCTCTGCCTTTGGCTCGGGTCATGATCCCAGGGTCCTGGGATCAAACCCCGCATTGGGCTCTCTGCTCAGCAGGAAGCCTGCTTCCTCCTATCTCTCTGCCTGCCTCTCTGCCTGCTTGTGATCTCCGCCTCTCTAGTAAATAAATAAAATCTTTAAAAAAAAAAAAAAAGAAAGAAATAGATGTTGTATCTAAGATTTAAACCACTCAATTCTATACCTGAAACTAACATTACACTGCAGGTTAGCTAACTGCAATTTAAATAAAATCTTGAAGAAAAAAAAAAATCCAAGATGGAAATTGTGAAATAGTTAAAAAAAAAAAGACAAAGCTCTGTTATGTGTACAAAACCCACTTTAAATATGGATAGGTTAAGAGCAAAACAAGAGCTATACCATGCTAACAGTAAAATGCTGAAGTAGCTATATTATTTTCACACAAGGTACATGAAGCAGTTCTAATCATGTATGCACATAACAATAGAGGAAAAACAACAGTGAAACAAATGGATAGAACAGAAAGAAGAAATAGGCATATCACTACTATAGAGACTTCAACACCTCCTTTCAGTCTTAATAGAGCAAACAAGGAAAAACCAATGAGGATATAGTTAAGGTGAACAACACTATCCATCAACTTGAATTACCGACAATTCCAGAACACTTTTCAAAAAAAAAAAAAAAAAAAGATCACTTCACAGTATATATATCAAGTTATTGTATTGTACCCCTGAAACTAATATAATGTCAATTACATCTCAATTTTTATAAAGGAGTGAGCAAACACACACACACACACACACACACACACACGCAGAATGAACACTCGTCTCAAGTTCTCATGGAACCATCACCAAGACAGACCACTTTGTGGGCCAGAGAAAATGCTTAACAAATTTAAAAGAAAGAAACCATACAAAATAAATTCTCAGATCTCATTGGAATAAAACTAGAAGCCAGTAAAAGGGAGATAGCTGGAAAAAATCTCCAAATATTTGAAAATAAAAAATACACATCAGAATAAGACATAGATCAAAGAAGTCTCAAAAATAAAAATTTTGTGAGTTAAATGTAAGCTCAATGCAAATTAGCAAATTTCTGAGATGCAGCAAAAGCAGTGGTGTGAAGGAAATATATGGTATTAAACACATAGACTATAAAAAGAGTAACAATCTAAAAACTATAACCAAAATGTCCTCATAGGGAAACTAAAGAAAGAAGAGCAATTTAAACATAAAGCAAACACAAGAAAAGAAACAACCAAAATTAGAGAATATGGCAATGAAACTAAGAACAGGAAAATAACAGATAAATTTAATAGAAATCAAACCATATTATTTAAGTGATCAATAAAATTAACAAACTTTTAACTAACAAAGAGAGCATATACAAATCAAAATTGAAAGAGAAGCCAATGTGTACTCATCCCATGGACATTAAAAAGATAATAAAAACCTGTAAAAAAAAAACTCTCTACCAACAAATTTGATAATTTACATGAAATGGACCAATTTCTAGAGAGATGCAAACTAGCAAAACACACAAGGAGAAAGAGATAACCTAAATACCCCTACATTTAGTAAAACATTGACTCAGTAATTCTTAACCTTCAACAAAAAAAAAAAAAAAAAAAAAAAAAAAAAAAAAAAAGACCAGACCCAGATAGATTCATTGGTGATTTCTTTCAAATATTTATGGAAGCAATTATACCAATTCCTCCCCATATTTTCCAGAAAACAGAGGCCAAGAGAACACTTCTTAACTTACTCTATGAGTATGCTCTATGGGGTCAGCATGTCCCTAACACCAAAACCAAAGGGGGAAAAATTATAAGAAAGGAAAACTACAAACTAATATCTTTTATGAACATATGTATAAAGTTACTACAAATTATTAGTAAATAGAATTCAAAAGTGTATAAAAAATTATATTCCATGGCCAAGTGTGATTTATTCTAGGTATACAAATCTGATTTAACAAAATCAATGTAATTCATTACATCAACAGAATAAGCAAGAATAATTTTATGTTTCTATAAACTGACACAGAAAAAAAAATTGATAAAACCAAACACCCATTCATGATTAAAAAAAAAACAAAAACAAAAAACAAAAAACAAACCTCTTAGCAAACTAGGAATAGAGAGAAACTTCCTCAGCTTGATAGAGAATATCTAAAAGAAAATCTACTGCTGACATCAAACTTAATGATGGGAAATTGGATGCTTTCCCCCTAAGATGAGAAATAGCATAAGGAAGTATCCTCTCAACACGCCTAATCAGCACTGTACTGGAAAGACCTATTAGTGAAATTTAAAAAAATAAATAAATAAAAGAAACACTAACTGGGAAGGAAGAAATAGAAGTGTATTTCTTCACAAATGACATGACTGTCCTTTTAGAAAATCTGAAGAATCAACCCTTCCCCCACCAAAAATCTCCTGGAACTTACAAGTGATTAAAACATGGCTTCAGGTACAAGGTTAAAACACAAAATTCATTGCCTTTCCTACATATCTACAACAAATATTTGAAATTTGAAATTTAAAAAACCATACCATTTTAGTAGGCCCCAAAATGATTTATTTCGGTATGAATCTAACAAAAGATGTATAAGATCCATAAACAGAAAACCATAAAACTTATGAACTTATGTAGAGCTACATAAATGCTTTTATATTTTCTTTTTTAAAAATATTTTTACTTATTTTTTTAATCTTTTCAGTGTTCCAGAATTCATTGTTTATGCACCACACCCAGTGCTCCATGCAATATGTACCCTCCATAATAGCCACCACCAGGCTCACCCAACCCCCCACTGCCCTCCCCTCCAAAACCTTCCGTTTGTTTCTCAGAGTCCATACCTCTCATGGTTCGTCTCCCCCTCCGATTTCCCCCAATTCACTTCTCCTCTCCATCTCCCCATGTCCTCCGTGTTATTCCTTATGCTCCACAAATAAGTGAAACTGTATGATAATTGAGTCTCTCTGCTTGACTTATTTCACTCAGCATAAATAGATACTTCTTATCATTGGATCAAAAGACTTAGTATTATAAAGATGTTTATTTTCCCCACCTTGACCTATAATTTCAATTTCAGCCCCAGAAAATTCCTAGCGAGCTCATTTGTAGATCTCAACAAATTGATCCTAACATTTATTTGGAATTTCGAGGACTTCAAAGAACCAACACAGTGCTTAAGAAGAATGAATTGAGAAGACTTACAATACTTGATTTCAAGATACCTTTAAGTCTACAGTAATCAAGACAATGTTATTTTATACTGGTGAAAGAGTGGACACATAGATACATGCATCAGAATAGACTCACATGAACACCATTAAGTCACTTTTGAGAAAAGGAACAAAGGCAATGGATATCAGAGATTGGGATGCAGGCCTCTTGAGGTTACTATGGGAGGTTACAGATAAGGCGGGGAGGTAGGCTAGAATGCTCCAGTGGTGATGGATCAGGGGCATCAGTATTAAATCATATTTAGCTTTATAAAGACACAGACGGTCACATACAGAAATATTTGCAGATAAGCGTACAAACCTAGTATAGTATACACACCTATTTCCTTGTTCTGGCCACTTAGAAGAATACCACCGTAATGATAAGCACGCCTGACAGGCAGGTCTTGATGTCTAAAGACCTTGCTCCAGTAAAAACAGTAAAATGGAACTGTAAAATGGAACAGTAAAAAGGAACCCGGGCTCCTTGGAGAAATGGCTGGTTCTCAGACTGAGGCACGAAATGTACAATATCACCCTGGAGAATTCCAGATGATGAAAAGTGAGAAACTACTAAGAAATGGCACAGACGATGGTGGAAGTGTTGCAGGGGCCAACTGAAAGAATTCCCACTGGCCAAAGGTAGAACAATTTAGCATCCCCCCCCAAAAAAAGTGAGTTAGTACTGGATTACAACCCAAAGTATAAAATAAATGTCTATGCCTTCATACTAAGATGGTTAAATAAGAAATGGAGATAGCAAACAAAGCACCTGTGTAGAAGAATGCAAAATAATTTTTGCAACTACTCCATATTTAAGGAGGTATGGCGTAATTTCTTACTCCTTTTGTGTGGTCTGTGTGTAGAGACTTCCTTTGTGAATATAATATGGAAAGGAAGAAAGAGAAGAGTAGCTTTATAGTAGAAAAAATAGACAAGCACTACCCCAACCAAGGCATCAAGCTTAACCTCAACAGTAATAAATCCTGATAAGTACCCATTCTTTATATGATGTGATGAGAATGGCATTGTACTTCTGGGATCTTCCTCCCCCAAACACATTACCCAGCCTCATCTTGAGCAAAACAGTAGACAAATCTCAAATTAGGGACATCCTATGCAATACCAGTACTTCTGGTAACTCTCAAGGTCGTTAAGTTTTTAATGAAGGAAAGACAAAGAAACTGTCACAGTCAAAAGGAGCCAAAACAAATATGGTTAATGAATGAAATGTGGTACCTTGGATGACATCCAATAACAGAATATGGGCATTAGGGGAAAACTGAGGAAATTTGAATAAAATATAGCTTTAGTTTATTTCTTAGTAATGGATCAATATTGATTCATTAATTGTGGCGATGTACCACACTAATGTAAGACGTTCATAAGAGGGAAAACTGAGTGTGGGATATATTACAAGTCTCTACACTATCTGAAATAATTCCCTAAATCCAAATTTATTCAAAAATTTAAAATTTAAAAATATATAAATATAAATATACAAATTGTGTTTTTTGTATTTTTTTCAAAAAGGCTGGTAGCACCCCATCTTGGCAAAGAGCATTCTGATTTTGCTGGTGGGAATGTAAAATGGTACAGTTTACTTTACATGGTCTTCTTACTCTTAGGAAATTTTTCAAGAGTGAAGACAACATAAGGCTACCAATAGGCTGGTACAAGAATGTTCACAGTAACGTTATTCATAAGAGCCAGAAGTTGGAAACAGTCAAATCCTCCTCAACAGGAAAATAAATAATTTATGGTATCTTCATACAACAGGAGCTACTTAGCATTAAAAGATATTTAGCATTCATCTCAAAAACACGGATGAATCTCAATACCTCTGTTGAGCAAAAGCAGCCAGACAGAAAAGAGTACACACTGTAGGATCCCATTTATATGGATTTCTAAATCAGGCAAAAGGACTCTACAGTGAAAGGATTCACAGCTTTGTCTGAGGAGGTGTTGTCTTAAAAAGGCCCAAGGGAAATTTCTTGGATAATAAGAATGTCCTACATCTTAATAGGGGTGTAGCTTACATGAGCATATACATTGTCAAAATTCACTGAGCTGTACCCAGGATTTGTAAATTTCACTTTATGTAAATTTTAACTTTAGAAAGAACTGTAAATACACAGGAAAAGCAATGTCAGTGTATCCATTTTGGTTTGTCCTTGAAATAATGACCCCCCCCAACTATATTTTGATTGTCTCATTAATGTCATACTTGCTTCCAAATATGAATTATGATTTAGATTAAGGTGAAGGTTTTTTTAAGATTTTATTTATTTGACAGAGAAAGAGAACACAAGCAGAGAGAGTGGCAGGCAGAGGGAGAAGCAGACTCCCCAATGAGCAAGGAGCTCAACACAGGGCTCAATTCCAGGACCCAAGGATCATGACCTGAGTCAAAGCAGATGCTTAACTGACTGAGCCACCCAGGCTCCCCTAACTTGCATATTTAGAAAATAATTTAAAATTCAGTAATTAACATTTTTTGTTTTTGTGGGTGTTTTTTGGGTTTTTTTGTTTGTTTGTTTTGGTTTTTTTTTTTTTTTAAATTTTGAGTACAGCTACACACAAGCTTACCTTAGTTTCAGGTGTAACACAGAGTGATTCCACTTCTCTATACATTATGCCATGCTCTCAGAAAGTGTAGCTACCATCTGTCACGATACAACCCTATAATTAGCATGTTTAAATGTTTACTATGAATCATCACTGGAGCAAAACACCTATGAAGAAACAATTATTGCCCACTTCCCAGATGAGTACATTGGGGTTCAGAAAGAATGTTCAAGATCATTCAGAAAGGAGAAGGGTAAATACTGCTGACCACCAGTATCTTTGGGGCTTGCTCTTAACCAGATGAGGGGGGAGGGTGGGGAGTGAATGCCAAGGTTAATGATGTGATTGAATGGTGATTTGAATGGTGAATTCAGCGAAACTTCCAGGACTTCAGGGCAAAACCAACATGAAAATGAGATGTGGAGCTTTATTGCCTGATAGAAGGAATTAAAATCAGCTCATCAGGAGAAACAAGTGTTTTTCTGACATTAAATTCAAGGAGGACTTTAGAACTCTATCCAGAAGACCTTGTTTAAGAGCTGGACCTTGTTTCCATTATACACATGTAGCAAGGATGTAGCAGTTTTACAGAACATGCAGACACATTCTGGATCTGACCCTTTCTGGCTGTGATCCATAAAAACTGCAAACTGGCTGCCGGTATCTTGTTGCACTAACCTCTTTCCCCTCAGTATGGCCCACCTAGGAGCTCAGTGCCAACACATGCTATTTCATTCACTGTAGCCTGCATTAATCAGCCTATTAGCAATCATGCTAATTGAACTATTTGTTGTGAGTTCAGTCTGATCTGCTACTGAGGAAAATAAACATCTTGGTTTATCCATGGCATGTGTTCTCAAGAAATGCTTCACTGAGCACCCAGCTGTAAATCTGAATAAAATTGAGAAGAGAAATTTCCACAGACAAATGTTTTGGCTAACTGTCTCTTATGGCATTTCAACTGAAATCTTCTCTTTAAAAAATATAGCTGCCATTTGAACCAATATTTCTTCAGTTTATTCCATTTCCAATTAGTGGCTCAGCTCTGTGTTGGCATTTCTGTTTTCACAGCCGCAGTGAAATCAATGAGCCAAACACTGCCTCCCCCTTTTGCTTACATCGTCACTTTTACTGATACACATAGGCAGAGCGCAGGGACCAGGGGGCAAATGCTGGCCCAGAATAGCTACTGTCCTATTCATTAATGCCTCAATGAGTAGATGACAGCAGAACTCATCAGATGTTTTCCAAAAAATGTAAATAACTGTGCTTGTGGTTCAAATGAATGGTCTTACTTAGAAGCAAAAGGGTTATTAAAAACAACCACACAGGGCACCTGGGTGGCTCAGTGGGTTAAGCCACTGCCTTCGGCTCAGGTCATGATCTCAGGGTCCTGGGATCGAGTCCCGCATCGGGCTCTCTGTTCAGCGGGGAGCCTGCTTCCTCCTCTCTCTCTCTGCCTGCTTCTCTGCCTACTTGTGATCTCTCTCTGTCAAATATATAAATAAAATCTTTAAAAAAAAAAAAAAGCAACCACACAACAGTGACTGGGAGGTGGGGAGGATATGTTTCTTGCCTCCCAGTATCAAGAAATCATGTCTCATAATAAAGATAGTCCTATTATGAGGACTCCCTTTTAAGAACACATGTTAAAATCTATTGAGTAAGCACCTCTCAAGGAAAGACTCAGCGCCGTGCTAGTCCTACAGGTGTTAATCAAAAGCAAAAGTTATTCTCCTTCTGCAGTGATGATAGAAATATTTGCAATGACTAGATCTTTGGAAGAAATGGAGTGACGTCCCCAGGAGCAAGGGGCATGGCTTTTACCCAAGGAGTTGAGGCATTTTTCTGTCCCTCAGATGCCTGTCTTGCCCAGTTGAGAGTGTGAGGTTCATTTCGGAGCATTAAGTTAATGACCGCAGAATAATTCTAGTCTTAGGATGGAAAGAGATGACTGTATTTTCTCTTGAGATGGGAGGGTAGAGGAATGCTTACAGCAAGTAACCTCTGTCCTCCACAGGGCTCTGTCCAGTATGGTAGCCAGCCGACAGATGTAGTTTAGTCAATTAATATTTAAAATTAAAAAATTCAATTCCTTACTTGCACTAGTCACATTTCAAATGCTTTGACAACAAGAAGTAGACCATGTCCATCATCAATGCGAGTCTTATTGGCTAACCCTATTCCATGTGAGTGACATGGCTCCTGAAGTCACTGCCATGGGCAGCTCTGGTTGAATTCAAGATTCTCCCGTTACAGAAGACTTTGATATATGACAGAGGCTTTCAATCTGAGTGCAAACCCACTGAGGCTGAATGGGGTACGCTCCTACTAGTCAGTCTCAGCAAGACTATATGCAAGATCACATTCAAAAGCAGCAGTGTGCTGGAAACCTGAATCTTGACCTCAGGAAGCTTACAGCTCCCAACATTGCTCTCCCTCTTGCCTTTCTTGTCCTCTCCCTTTGTCCATGTACATCTCCCTCAGTGTCACATACCCTCTGTCTGATTATCTTTTGCCTTGCCTATGCTCATTAATGAAAGAACTCTAGGCTCATTTATGTCCTGGAAAATTAATGATTTAATATGACAAAACTGGTTGCTAGGTTTGAAGACAAAAGTTTTGACACCCTAAGTCTGTTTCGGAATGGCTTCTTTGCATATTGTTATACAAATATTTCCATTTCCCTTTGAGAACCAATGGCATCCACCAGGATACAGCGAAACCTTCGGGTATGCGCAATGCCTTCCCAGACGGATGAACTGGTGACTGTCCGAGCTTATCAAAATGCTATTGTGATGTCAAGACAGCTGCGAGGCTGTTTCCGGAAAGCCTAATTACAGTGGCTGGGAGACGAGCTCCAAAGGAGAAAATGCTGTCCCTAAGTAAGATAAGCAAATGGAACTTTACAAATGTATATTCCTGTCCTCCTTGTCTCCTCTGTTGCCAACAAGCAGCCAAAAAGCCAGCGGGGTTCTTTCAAAGGCTGTCTCTCCATTAGGACTTCAATGGCATTGGCAATAAAAGGTGAGACAAAAGGGCATGCAAAATGGAGCTGAATGCCACCCTGGAACCACGTTTATTATGCTGAGAACATACTTGTTGCTATGCTAATGGGACAGGATTATATTTCTCTATTTAAAATTTTCCAGCTCGAATGAGGCAGTGTAGTGGGGCTGTTACATCATGTAGTTTCTCAAAGGGCTGATGGCTCCTCTCCATTTACACCTCCTCCTCTTGCACATGGCCCCCTTTCCTGGTGAGAAGATGCTTTTGCTTTTTTACAAAGTGGTCTCATTTGCTTGGAAAACATCATGAGACTCACTTAGGATTCATAACAGCCAGATTTCATCAGAACTCCACAAAGGTAAAGATGTCTTGGCCATGTTCCAAATGTGTTCAAGTCCTCCTCCTTCTACCTCTCCCTGTTCCATAGCTGCTCCACCAAAAACAGCAACAAAGAAGAAATGGACCATGCTGCTGAAAAGAAGCACCAGAGTTTAAAGGTTTGGTTTAGGTGTTTTCTTCCCCCAGTCAAATTAGGTTCCACTGTGTGGATAAGACAACAGCAAGGGAAGGTTAAGCCAGAGAGGAAAGAAAGGGGAAGAAAAGAAAAACTTGGGTTAGAAAAGTTCGTCCAATGGTAAACATAAAGTGTCTAAAACAAAGAGTAACTCAAAACCAAAATGTATACCATTACGTCCCCCGAGTCTGTCCATTTGTCCTAATTACTGAGACTAGCATAACCTAAGCCAGCAACTTCCTGGAGTCTATGGTCTTCCAACCCATCTGCTGGCCCAGGGTCTCTCGTTTGGGTCCAATGCATTCATTCTCCTCCCTGTGATGTTTGAACTTCTGCTTAACTATCTCTAATAGTCTGTAGTGCTTTTAACATAAAGGCAATCTTCTTTAACATGGTTTACAGGTTCTATAAATCCCAGCCCCTCCCCACCCCTCTGAAAAACCCCAGCTTACCCTGCTACCATAGACTTTCTCAGCCATGTCCTTCCTTCAATGTTCCTCAAGTATCAAACCTTCAGCCAGTTTCCAGATATTCAAATACACCTGTGTCATCTCTCTGGAACCTTCTTTCTTAGTCTCTCTTTACCTGTGTAACTCCAATTTCACCTTCATTTCTTAGCCCGATAGATCCTTTCCTGACCTTCAGAAAGCCTTCCCCCAACCTAACCAAGCAGGAATCCTTGAATATAGTCTGTGTTTTCTTTGTATTCTGCCTTTACCTTTGTAATTGTTACTGAGGTTTCATTTGCACATTCATTGTATGCATATTTAATTGCTTTTCTTCTCCCCCCAACCCCCACCTTAGTGAGGTCAGGGAACAGGTCTTTCTTGCTTATAATTATATTCTTGGGACCATGCTGGCAACTGATACTAAATGGCACCTCAAAATTATTTGGAGAACTAAGAAAGGAAGGAGGGACTTATCCAGACATAACACAATGCATTCCCTGAAGGCATGTGAGTGGGCCTATGACTATGTTAACTTCTTGATAAATAACTTTTGCTTTATGTAAAGCAGTTAGCAACGATTGACTGACTAAGCAAAGGGTTAGGTACAGTAGGAAACTTTCCTAGCAAAGAGCACATCTAGGAGGAGATAAGTACACATGTGATGTGTAGTAGTAGCTGTCTAGCCTAGATGCATCTTTCCTTGATTTGGTGGCTTTCCTTGAGCCAGACTTAATGTGTTCTAAGACACATGGCCAAAGTCAATATAAACCCTTTCCTTGGAGGAAATAGACCTTGGTGAATGTGCTTTCATCAGACACTGGGGGCAAAAAGACAGACTACATGGAATCGCCAAGCCCTTAGATCCCAGATCAAATTATACAAGTGTTACCAGTGAGTTTATGGAAGGACCAGTTGGAGAGTGTTAAAAGCCTTGTAAAAATTAGACAAAATAGGATATTGACTCTAAGGTTATTTTCCCAAATGTAGAAATTTTAGTTTACCAACTAGAGTAAGTAGTCTATAAAAGATCCTAACACACTGCCTGGTATGTTATTATTTCAGGATAATTAATTTTTATTCAATCTGGTGCGTATTATATAACGGTATTCTTGTTCGTATTTGCTGAACCTTAACAGCAGCTTTCAAACATTCCTGTTAGGTCAGCCTAGAGCTCCAACCAAATCCTAGTGCTCCCTTTACAACATTCAACTTTATTTAGGGATATGTGCTTCTGTGTATTGTTGGAAGGTTTAGTGACATCGAGTTCCTGGTAAGATGAATGTTAACTAGTTCTGGCTAGATACTGTGCTGAATGGCACATTTCTGTATCGTTAAGTTGTCATTTCTAAATTGTATGAGCCCAACAAAGATCAACGAAATTTTAACTGACAATGCTAAATCCATTATTACTTTCCTTATTACAACCCAGGGCTAAGGAAAAAAAAAAGAATATAAAAAGTTTAATGAAATTCATGTCTGTATGTTCCATTTCAATTCTGGCAATTAGCCATGAATATTGAATATTCATGAATGCTTTTAAATAAAATTTTCTGTATCAGCTACATGCAAAAGAATGAAACTGGACCATTTTCTCCTATCTTACACAAAAATAAATGCAAAATGGATTAAAGACCTAAATGTAAGTCCTGAAACCATAAAAATCCTAAAACGAAACAACAAACTCTAGAACATCAGTTTTAGCAGTAGTTTTTTGGCCCTGTCTCAGGCAAGGGCAACAAAAACAAAACTAAGCAATTGTGGCTACATCAAACTAAAAAGGCTTTTGCAGTGAAGGAAACTACTAACAAAACAAAAAGGAGACTTACTGAATGGAGAAAATACTTGAAATGATCAGTAAGGGGTTAATACCCAAAACATTTAAAGATCTTATTCCATTCGATACCAAAAAAACCCCACAAACAATTTGATTACAAATAGGCAGAGAACCTGAACAGAATTTTTCCAAAGAAGACATACAGATGGCCAGCAGACACATGAAAAGATGCTCAATGTCACTCATCATCAGGGAAATGCAAATCTAAGCCACAATGAGAGATTGCCTCAAACCTGTCAGGATAGCTAGTATCCAAAAGACAAGAAATAATGAGTGTTGGTGAGGATGTGGAGAAAAGGGAATGTTGAACACTGTTGGTGGGAATGTAAATTGGTGCAGCTTCTATAGACAACAGAATGGTGGTTTCTCAGGACACTAACAGAACTACCGTATGATCCAGCAATTAGATTTCTCAGTATTTACCCAAAGAAAACAAAAACACTAATTTGAAAAGATATATGCAACCTAGGTTCATTGCAGCAGGATTTACAGTAGCCAAGACATGGAAACACCCTAAATGTCTATCAACAGATGAATGGATAAGGAAGATGTGGCATACGTATGTAATGGAATATTACTCAACCATAAGAAATGAAATCTTGTCCTTTATAATATGGACTTGGAGGGCATTATGATAAGTGAAACAAGTCAAAGAAAGACAAATATCATCTGATTTCACTTATACATTGAATCAAAGCAAAACAAATGACCCAACAAAACAGAAACACTTATAGATAAAGGGAACTGATGGTTGCCAGGGGGTAGCAGGTTGGGGGATGGGTGAAATACATAAAGGGGGTTAGGAAGTATTAACTTGTAGTTATAAAAATAAACCACAGGGATGTAAAGTACAGCACAGGGGATAGAGTCAATAATATTGTAATAACTTTGTATGGTGACAGATGAGAACTACAATTGTTGTGGAGGACATTTCATAATGTATATTAATGTTGAATTGCTATGTTGTACACCTGAAGGCACTATAATATTGTATGCAAGCTATACTCCAATAGAAAAAATTCCAGCACTCAAACATTGGATTTAATGAATGATTTTGTAGGTAAAGTTGTCTGACTTAAGGAGGACTCTAATTTATTATATTCTTGATTTTTATTTAGCAATTTTATAAAAACATGAAAAAATAAAGAGATGTTCAGATTTGTTTCCATCATCCTTAGGTGGTTAATTATAGTATGAACACCATGATTTTCTATACTGAAATAGAAAAAAAAATCCTTAGAGACACATTTAATCATTTGGATCTAGTGGTGCAGTGTTTATTCATTCATTTTGAGTCCATTAGAGTGTAAATTAGATTTGATTTGCTTGCTCTGATTGGCTTAATTGCCCCAGTTACAGCTGAAGTACAAATAAAATTGTAATAAATTGAACAGATGTTTAACCTACTCTACCAAGATCTTTAATAGTCAATTCCAATTGCAATTTACATTCAGCAATTTAACAAGACCCTTAGGAAACGTATTTGATTATTAAAACAAGCTGCTTGTTTCTATGTGTGATGGAAACAAGACCATTGTGTCACATGTTTTGGCCTGATTCAAAGCTTTTGTATTTAATTTTGCTTATCTCTTGTTAGGGGGAAACACATACACACATAAACATACACACATACACACACACACAATGAATGCATGGCTTCAGAAGTTAGTTTGCCAGCTTAAAAAAAAATGGACACCACATTCCGATCGATGCCAGAAGAGAAATTTTCAGCATCATGAAATATTTTATAAAGAAACAGATCCTATCCCATTTTCCATAAGCATCGTCGCTAATAGCTTTTTTTTTTTTAATAGCCAATGGAAGAAACTCACCTTAAGTAAAGAATCAATTAGAAAACAAATAACCCATTCTATTAGTTAGATTCTGCAGGTCATCCATCCACAACTCATGTAGCAATAAAAAAAGACCCTTACAAAACACACATGGCATTGCACTGTCTTCCACGATGCCTTCACTTTAATTTAATGTGACTGTTAAGATGCTGTATACCTTCTGTGTGATCTCTTCTTAAGAATGCTTGGCAGAAACTGGCATATTGCAGCTCTTGTATTTCCTCAGAAAGGAATTCAGGATGGATTTTATGTCTAGTTCTATAAATTTATAATGTGAAATTCCAAAGAGATTTCTAGTTATTATACACTGAGGCCATGTTTCAGTAATAGGAAAGTTAGTTTACCAGGAAGATAAGCTGGTAGTACAGATAAAGAATCACTCAATCGAAAACCAAATAAACATTAAGAATTGGCTAATCCTGGAGCCAAAACTCAAATGCCCACAGGAATCAGGGAAACAGCCTTAATGAGTGAAGCTCCCAGTAGGCACAATGGTGAAATGAAAGGGCCCATCTTCTCTAAAGGGATGGCACACTCAGATCTAGCCAATCACTGTGGTGATAGAATGCAAGCCAAGGATGACAGAGACTGAGTTTTCACGAAACATTCAGAATTCAGATTTGTGTAAAAACTCTCTTGATTAAAAAATTTGTAACTACTTCAAAAAATTTTTTTAATGTTTTTCATATTCAACAGCAACAACAAAAATTTGTGAACCAAGTACATTCCCAGTTTATATACTGCTGTTTACTCATTGATCTATCCAATCCCAATTTATAGTTGATGACAAAAAGACCCTGATAATTCAAGTGATCATTTTAACTAATGGTAAAACTATAAATTAGAACCACTTCTTCAGTAAGGTACAGGTTTAGATCCTGATTATGGCCCAATGTAGCTACACAACCAAGAACAAATTACTTAATCTCTCAAATCCTCATTTTTCCAATTAATAAAGTAGAGATAGTAATAGTACTTATAGCACAAGCTTGTTGAGAGAATAAAGTGAGATAATAAGCGAAGAGCACTTAACAGAGTGACTATTATCTGGTAACTATCCAATAAATTGAAATTATGATTAATGTAATCAGCATTATCATTCCAGATCTTTTTGAAAGAAAAAGGAGTAATGATAAATCCCAATCTTATGGATAAGGCATTTTATTAAAAACACATTTCATATAGAAAACCATGAAGTTCCTATTAAAAACAGGATAGGGACACCTGGGTGGCTCAGTTGGTTAAGCGGCTGCCTTCAGCTCAGGTCATGATCCCGGCGACCTGGGACTGAGTCCCATATCGGGCTCCTTGCTCAGCGGGGAACCTGCTTCTCCCTCTGCCTCTGCCTGTCTCTCTGCCTACTTGTGATCGATCTCTCTCTCTCTCTCTCTCTCTCTGACAAATAAATAAATAAAATCTTTAAAACAAAAACAGGATAAATTTTCTTGTCAATAATTTTTTTTTTTTTTTTGGATAGGACACCTAGAACACAAGCTACAAAATAAAAAATAAACAAGTAGGACAATATCAAACTAAAAACCTTCTGCATGACAAAGGAAATCATCAACAAAAAGAAAAGGCAACCTATCGAATAGGGGAAAATATTTGCAAATCATATTATCTGTAAGAAGTTCATATCCAAAATATATAAAAATCACAAACAATTCAATAGGAGGAAAATGACTAAAAAATGGGCAATAGATTTTTTTCTAATAAAGATAAATAAATGCTCAGCAAGTACATGAAAAAGTGCTCAACATCACTAAGTATAAGGGAAATGCAAATCAAAACTGCAACAAGATACCACCTTCATGCTTATTAGAATGGACGATTTTCAAAATGTAAGTGACAACAAATGTTGGTAAGGATGTAGAGAAAGTTAACCCTGTGTTCTGTTGATGGGAATATAACTTGTGCAACCAACATAGAAAACAGTATAGAGGTCAGTCAAGAAATTAAAAAGAGAACATATGATCAAGCAATTTCATTCTGGAGAATATATTCAAAGGAAATAAAATGCTGTGTCAAAGAGCTATCTGCACTCCCATGCTCACAGCAACATCATTCACAATAATCAAACATGGCAGCAGCCTAAGCATCCATCAACAGATAAATGGATAAAAAAACAGTTGTGGTATGTATATGCAATGGAATATTATTCAACCATAAAAATGGAAAGAAATCCTGCCATTTGTGACACCTGAGGACATTATGTTAAGTAAAATAAGACAGAAAGATGAATATTGTATGATCTCATTTATAGGTGGAATCTAAATATATATATATATACACACACATATATACATGTATATATATATTTTTGTGTGTGTATACATATATAAATCCATATATATATATATATATATATATCTCCAAACTCTTAGGAAAAAAGACCAGATTTGTGGTTAGCAAAAGGGGCAAGAGAGCTAGAAGAAGATGGTCAAAGGTACAAACTTCCAGTTATAAGTACTGGGGGTGGAATGTACACCATGAGGACTCCAGCTAACACTGCTGTATTGTATATCTGAAAGTTGTTAAGAGAGTCACTCCTGCGGTGCCTGGGTGGCTCAGTGGGTTAAAGCCTCTGCCTTTGGCTCAGGTCATGATCCCAGGGTCCTGGGATTGAGCCCCGCATCGGGCTCTCTGCTCAATGGGGAGCCTGCTTCCCCCTCTCTCTCTGCCTCCCTCTCTGCCTACTTGTGATCTCTGTCAAATAAATAAATAAAATCTTTAAAAAGAGAGAGAGAGAGAGAAACACTCCTAAGAGTTCTCATCTCAGGAAACAAACATTTTTATTTTTTTTCTTATTTTTTGTATCTATAGGAGATAATGGACGTTCATAAACTTACTGTGGGAATCATTTCAGAACATGTATAAGCCAGATCATAACAGCGTAAGTGTTCATAGTGCTTTATGTGAATTTTCTTTCAATAAAATGGGAATAACGTATCTCACACTGCTAGAACGCAGGATACAAAGAAATGCCTCCACAGTGTCCATTTCTCTGTCAGAAGTTAAAGAAGGGATATAAAAGAACTTAAATAGAAAAGAGAGGCCAGGGAGATGTCCCTGAGAAAAACTGTGTTCACAGACTACCTCAAGAACTTCACTTCCATTAGATTTGGGGGCCTTGACCAAGCAATACTTCCCTCACTCAACCCTCCATACCTTTGAAAAAGATCCTTACAAAGAACTGTTAATTCAGGGAAAAATGTTTTTCTTAATATGTGTTTGCATTCACAATTATGAAGTGAAAAACAAAACACATATAAAAAAAATCTTAAGCCAACTGTTTATTTGGAAACTTTTTTTAAATTAATCACATCCTTTTATTCCATCTAAATCCATACGGACAAAACCCTTACAAAACCTGCCTTCATCACAAAGGACTGTTTTTTTTTTATAGCCACTATGTAAATATGACAATTTCTTGCCAATGTTTAAGCTATATGAAGCCCAAAAGTTATTTCCCAATTATATCATTCTAGTTGAAGGAAAGGAAAAGCAAAATATGCTTCTAACTGGAAGGAATATCAAGTATGATCTTTTGGTTATTTTCCACATGATCAAAAAAGATGAGGTTTGAGTAAATGGGAACAAAATTTGCAAGAGGAGAAAAATACAGAGGGCATTGGGATATTACACAGCAAAACTCTCTTCACTGAAAGCCCTGTTAAAAATTTAGCTGAGCATTAATTGTGGTACGCCAAAGTTAAAATGGATGAAAATTATGTACAAAGTTTAAATCTGCGTGAGATTTTGAAAGAATTTTTTTCATTAGAAGTGAAATGTTTTAAAAATTGTAGCACTTTTGCAAATAACATCCTACACTTTAAAAAAAAAAATACTTTCTATGGCTTTGCAAGTAATTCCCCTTGGTTTTACTATATAGTGAAATGAGCCAATAACCTCATACAGTGACACTTAAGATGTGATTTTTGCTATGATCCTTGGCAGGGGAAGGGTCTCTTCACTTATATTAAGAAGGAATATACCTTCTCCTGATAGCCCACAAGGAATAGTTAAAAAATAAAGCCACTAAAAAGTTAAATCACACCCTGAGCAAGTAAACTAGAAACTCGTGAGATTTTTCCTAGCTCCCACATAAAAATTCCTTTAAGTAAAACCTGAATTATAAATGATACAGTTATTTTATAATACCAAGGGATAGAATTTTGTTGAAATAAAATGACTGAATTATTCTCTTTTTGGCACCTATGACTCTAGAACCTCCTACACAGGAGGGATGTGGGGAATGTGTCAGTCTTTCTGTTAATAAGAAGATTCCACAAGGCCTTCTCTATAGATTCAGGACCAAACAATCTGGAACCTCTAGATCTTCCTAAAAAGATCATCTGTTCTTTTCAGATTAACCATGTATATCCAGAAACCATTAAAAAGTCTTTTTTTAAAAAAGGACTCTCTATCCCTTTTTTTCCAAATGAGCTTTTAGCCCATTTCTATTCTTCTTCTAACACTTTGTCTTCTACTTCAAATCCTGGAAATGTGAGAACTCAAGGTGGAGAGAAATCATTTTGACTCTGTGGTAAAGGAGTCCATTTGAAGATTTCCATATATCCTTCACCTTAATACTGAGATGGTGCATACTTGCTCTTCTGGAGACCCATCTAGACAGCTACACAAAGTTGGATCTTTGTGATATCCTTAGACAAATATTTTAAGCCCAAAGTTCAATAGAAAAAACAAGGGGCAATTATGAAGGTCTATGCCTGAATTACTTGAAGGAGTGAATCATTACCCATTTATCAGAAAAGCATCCTAAAATGATCAGCTCCCTAGAAATTAAGGAACTATTTATATGCTCCTCCAAATTAGATCAATTTACCAAAAAATCCAAAGTAGTTGTCAGCCTTCAAGAATTCCCAAAGCTTCTTGGAATGGGAATCTGTGGAGGCCAGTACGTGTGCACGTCTACAAGCATTCATGCAATAGAGTAGGCAGAGAGGTGGGGCCCAGCCCTTAGTCTTTAATGCAGCCATATATTATGTTCGTCTATCAGTAATGATGAATCTACCACATGGAGAATAGGCTTTAAAACTAAAAAGAATATTGTATTCGTTTCCTAATGCAGTTCTGACAAATTACTTCAAATTCAGTGGCTTAAAACAATACAAATTTATTATCTTAGGATTCCGCAGTCAAGAGTCTCATGGGGTTTTAAGTGTCAATAGGCCTGAATTTCTTCTGGACACTATAAACCTATAAGGTGTTATTAGCTGAATTGTGGTCCCCTAAATTCCCTATTTGAAACCCTAACCCCTTCCCATGTAGCTGTACTTGGAGATACTCTCTTTAAGGAGATAATTAATTAAATAACTAATTCAAATGAAGTCACGGAGGTGTGGCTCTGATCTGATGGGACTGTGACTTTCTAAGAAGAGGAAGAGACACCAAAGATCTGTTTCCATGTGTGCACAGGGCAATGATGAGAAAGTTGAGGTCTCTAAGCCAGAAAGAGAGACTTCAACAGAAACCAGCCTTGCCAGTACCTTGATCTTGGACTTCTAACCTCCAGAACTCTAAGAACATAAATTTCTATTGCTTAAGCCACCAGCCAGCTGATGGTCATTTGTTGTGGCACCCTGAATGGTTTCATAAAAAGAGGAGAATCTATTTCCTTCTATTTTCCAGCTTCTTGAGGCCGCCTGCATTCCTTGTCTCATGGTCACCGTCGTCATCTTCAAAGCCCACAGCACAGCATCTTCAAATATTCCTGACACTGATGCTCCTGCCCCCTGAGAACCCCTGTGATTTCATTGGGCCCCCCAGATAATCCAGGACCGTCTATCCGTTCAAGATCCTTCACTTAATCATAGCTACAAAGTCTTTTTCCAGGTAAAGTAAAATATTCGCAGGTATAGGAGATGAGCATAAAGACATCTTTGGGGAGTCATATGATTCTATTTACCTTTAGTCTGAAATACACAAAACAACCAACTCTGCAAACCACAAGTCTTCTTTCTGGTGCAGATCCCTGACTAGTAAAAGCAAGCAAGGCTCTGAAGCCCTTTACAGAGAATGGAAGGACTTTCAGTCCAAGGCTAGTTCACATCAGGGGAGGATAGGATCAAGATAAAATGCTTTAGGATATAAACTGACAGAGCCCCCATGTTTTGCCCAGCCTTGAAAAAACTAGTCTGTGCCCACAGTGGGTCCATCCACGCACTGGCTTGCTGGAAGTGAAAGAGTAGCCTTTCATGAAAATATCTTCCATGTAGATAGGACCTTTGATATTAAGGATAAGGTAAGTTAGGGTATACAGATCCTTAGTCCTCAGATGAGAACTAACCAAGTCTTAGCACAGGACAAAAGACTGTTTTCAATAACATCTATGTGTGGTGGCACTGCCGTTCCTCAGTTTTTTTGGAGTCACATGAACCAGGGTATTCACTAGTTTGGGGGTTAAATCCAGTTCTCCTAGAGTTTACATAATTATATATTCTTTACTGTTTGTCCTGAGATCCTATCTTCCAACTTATTTTTTTTTTATTTTCTCCTTTGAACCACTATTTCTCTGCATCTCTTTTCATTATAAATTTCACAAAACAGGAACCATAATACGCAGTCATTCTCCTACTGAAATTATTTCAGTGCGTATTTTTTGCATCAGTGGGATGGATTTGCAATAGTTCACCACATCTGGGCCCCCTTTTTCCTCCACAAATCCATGCATTTGCTTACTAGAGCTGGAGATGAATTTGATGGCCATGGGATAAAAACATGTTAAGACTGAACTGCTACTTTGACTTTCCTGCAAAATTCCCCACCCTTTTGCATCGTTAAGTTCCAACTAATCCAAATATAGTTTCTAATGAATCCCGTCATTACCACAGTCCATATAGGCCGATGAAGAGTTGAGGCTCTTTGAAAAGGAACCAGTCTTGGCACATAGGACTACAAAGATCATGCGAACAACTTTAAAAAAGATATTTATGAAGATCCTAGTCTATGGAAAAGCTTTCCAGCACATATTTTGAGTTAAACACATGTCATAGGCATATGCCCAAAGTAAAAAGCCGCGCAACAGTTAATAAAAACTCAAAACAGATTTCTTCTTCGATCTGTTTCCATTATCTAGTTTCCTCCATTCCTGTGTTCTGCTACAAAAATTATGTTTTTAGTTTTCTTAAAATACCTCAAACGGGAATTTCATGTTACCTTGCATTTTCCTTAGTTTGTGTTTGTGTAATATTGTCATTGAGGTTCAAATACCATAAAATTCAATCACTTAAAAGTACAACTCAATGGTTTAAATATATTCACAAAACTGGGCAGCCATCACCTTAAGTTTAGATTTCACCACTCCATATTTATTAGCAGTGACTCTCCATTTCTCCTTAATCCCTCAAGCCCTAGGCAACCACTAATCTATTTTCTGTTTATAGATTTGACTATTATTGACCTTCTATATAAATGAAATCATAAGCATGTGACTTTCTTGGGACTGCTTCCCTTCATTTAGCATAACATTTTCAGGGTTCATCAATGTTATATTATGCATTAGTACTCTATCCCTTTTTATTGCCAGGGAATACTCCAATGTATAGATATACCACATTTCTTTTATCAGTAGATAGATACTTTGGAAAATTTCTACTTTTGAGTTACTATGAATAAATGATTCTATGATTATTCATGTTTTATTCATTTTACTGTGGACCTATGTTTTCATTTTTAATAGCTATAGAACCACTAAGAGTGAAATTGCTGCATATCAACTTTATGTTTCACCTTTTGATGAACTGTCCAATTCTCTTCCAAATCATCTACATCATTTTATATTCCCATCAATGATAATATATAAACGTTCTACTTTCTCCCCAACACTGCTGTCTTTGACGACAGCTATCCTAGTGGGTGTCAAGTAGTTTCTCACTGTGGTAGTGATTCCCATTTCCTTAGTGACTACTAGTGTGCATTTTACCAATGTGCTTACTACCATATCTATTCAGATCCTTTGCTTCCCCCCCCCTTTTTTTTAAGATTTTATTTGAGAGAGAGAGAGAGTGAGATAGAGGGGGAGAGGGAGAGAGACAGCACAAGCCAAGGAAGGGGCAGAGAAGCAGACTCCCCACTGAGCAGGGAGCCAGGCATGGGATTTAATCCCAGGACTCTTGGATCAGACCTGAACCCAAGGCAGATGCTTAACTGACTGAGCCACCCAGGTGCCCTCCTTTGCCCATTTTTAATTAGGTTATTTGTCTTGTTATTGTCTTCAGAGTTTATATATATTCCCTACATATTCTAGATACAAGTCCCTTATTAGGAATATAATTGGTGAATATTTTCTACCATTCTGTGGGCTGTTCTTTCACTTTTGTAACAGTGTCCTTTGAAGCACAAAACTTTCATTTCGAAGAAGTCAAATTAATCACCTTTTCTTTTGTTCTTGTGTTTTTGGTGTCACATCTAGAAAATCAATCCCTAATCCAAGATCATAAAGATATAGTTTTATCATTTCTTCTATGATTTGTATAGTTTTAATTATTTTCTATGATATTTGATCCATTTTTGTTTTTATGTTTACTATGAGGTAGGGATCCAACTTCATTCTTTTACATGTAAATATCCAGTTATACCAGCACCATTTTTGAAAAAACTATTCTTCCTCCCATTAAATTTGTCCTGCCACTTTACAACTCAATAGATGGTAAACCTAAGAGTTTATTTCTTGACTCAGTTCTGTTCCATCAATATATCAGTTTATTCTTATGCCATAGTTAGTGTATGGATCTCTTTCAAAGATCATAGTTCAGGGAAACAGTCAAGTATTTTAAATACTATCACAAAACAACAACAAAAAAAACCCCACCAAAACCCAGGCAGCATGTTTGTCAGGATCCCACTTTAAACAACAGTAAATGAGTTAGAAATATTAAATGACTGCCTGTATACTGCAACAGTGAAACTAAAGCAAGAAAGAGACTCAGTAATTACTACATCCTGGCTACCTGGTCTACAGATAATGAACTGTTGCCTGCATGTGAATTATTTTTACCTAATCATCATAGCAAATTGCTCTTAGTCATTTAAATCAGTGCTTATCATAAATTAGGTAGAAATATTAAAGCCAACACAGAATCTAAATTCAAATATATAGGGAATAGTAAAACTTCGAGAGCAAATCATACTGAAAGGATAAAAATAACAAGCATTTGTTATGAACCAGACATTCTACCTGCTTTGCTGCATTTAATCATAATAATCCCATGACCCAGGTAAAAGGAACGCCCAATTTACAGGAGATAAAAGCAAAGGTAAAATTTCTCAGCCTCGCCGAGGTAATTGTGGACAGTTTGGGATTTGAGCCTGGATTAGTCGAAACTCAAGAGAGTTGATAACAATTACACTTCTTTTTCAACTCTCCAAGTCTAAGGACTCTATAATTGTTCAAGCCAATGGTTGAGGCCCCACATAACACTGACAAGTAAATTTCTACTGTTATTTTAGTCCAACAATCCTACCGAGGTGTCATTAATTATGGTGTAAAGCAAATTAGCCAGGAAGATTAAAGCACATTTCAAGTCTGGGTTCGACAAGGCTTTACAGAGCTTCTGCACTGTTAGCTAGCTGACAGTCCGTCTAATCCAGCTATCATTTCACACACATAGGAACGGATTCTCAGGGATTACAGGACTCATTCAAAAGCTCATCATGCTACTTAGTGGTGTATCCCAGCATAAGTTTCAAATACTGCATTTTTTAACCTCTGATTCCACCACACTAGACATGTGTTACCAATTACTATTTGATATAATTCTGAGTCCCATGATTTAGGATGTGAAACCTTCCAGGCTGTGCTTTCTCTTGAACAGTTCTTACTTCAGAACAAACAGACACTGATGAGAATGGCCACTAATCCAGCCCCTGCTTAGGATAACCATTTTCAAACTTCTCAGCTCTGAAGTTTTTCTCTTCACTACTCAGTGGGGCAGCTTTTGTCTTGGGAAAATACTTTTTCCCAAGCTACCATTCCAAGCCAGCCTATTTTTCTGTGACTTTCATGTCGAATATGTGTTTGGTTCTTCTCTTTTGCTGACTTAACCCTGCAGCCAAAACACAAAAGGAAAACATCTGTAATGAAAGGTAACGAAGTTGCCATCATACTTCTTACATTCAAAATGATGTATATGTAGTCTCTCTCTGCCTTTAGCTCTGAGAATCAAAAATAATTTTTAAGCTTTATTCTAATAAATGTTAGAATAGCCACTTAACAAAGTTCTTTTTTGGAGTCATCTTGTTATACTCAGTTTTTGGTAGACAAAGAAAAAGTGTCTTGCTGCTTAAGAGTCTAGGTTTTTGTACCTATGTGGGATATAAATTTAAAAAACAAAGTATTTGTTTGTTGTTGGTATTTCTTTATTGATTCATGAAGATTTAAGAAAAACCCAAACTCTGTTATTTCTTTTTCTCTTGCAAACACTGTTAACATATTATTTTTTAATCAACAACTTTCCTGTGGGGATATTATTTCCATTAAGTTACTTTTGTATCAGAATCAAAACCCAGGATATAACAACTAGCTGTTAACTAGATGTTCAGCTGCCTTTCCAGTTTTGAACTTCATTCTAAAATCTTCTGCATACCAGGTAATACCACTTTAAAAAGAAGCAAGCATTTTATTAAAGTGAGATTCCTACACATGGGGAACAACATGGTAAGCTGTGATCTGAGACGACAGTTGGTTTACTCTTACCATTTGATCACAAAATTTCTATGCCATCTGTGGGAAGCCACACAGGCAAATGTGTCATCACATCTAATAATGAAAAGAAAAAACAGACAGAACGTGCTGGAGAAACAGACTGCTTTAATTACCCCCTCACAATGCTCCTTGAGAATTTGGAGAAAAGCATTGTGCAGACAAGTTCTTTATATAAAGAGGTAGCCAGTGCTATAGAATATTTTTTTGAAAAAAAGAAAATCAGGATGAATGATCTAATTCCATCATGTCCAACTGAGAGTGGTAATGTGTGGTCGAGGTTGAGGGGAAATCTTGTAAAGAACAAATCTGCCAGGAAAATCAATAGATGATTACTATATAGAGTTCACTATTGATATGCTGAAATTTCAAAATTATATTCTTTTAACTAGAATATAGCCTTACTACAGTTCCACAGTGGCAGTGCAGATAAAGACTGCTCCAAGACACAGGGCTCTGACCTGCCCAACATCTAATGGTGACATTCATTAGCCTCCAACCGTCACCTTCTCTTCTTTCAAGCCTACACCAGTGATCCATGTTCAAACAGTGCTCTTAATCTCTCTACCACAGGTGTTCTCAGAAATGTAGGCGAGCACTGGGGTATTTTTCTTTCTTCAAGAACAATAGGAGTTGTGAGGCACCTGGGTGCCTCAATGGGTCAAAGCCTCTGCCTTTGGCTAAGGTCATGATCCCAGGGTCCTGGGATTGAGCCCCATGTCAGGCTCTCTGCTCAGCGGGGAGCCTGCTCCCCCATCCCCCGCCACCTGCCTCTCTGCCTACTTGTGATCCCTTTCTGTCAAATCAATCAATCAATCAATAAATCTTAAAATAAGAAGAAGAAGAAGAAGAACAACAACAACAACAACAACAACAACAACAACAACAATAGGAGTTGTGTCCTGGGCATGTTAAAAAAAAGAAAGAAAAAGATGGGAAAGAGAGTAACTCATTGACTTGACCCTCATCAGTGTAACTACCATAACTCAGTACAATTATAATCCCTTTCCCTTCTTCACTCTGAGATTGGTACAAGTTATAGTTCCCTAAGCAAAAACAAAACCAAAAACACATTGCATTTCTGCCCACTTTCCATTCAATTTGTGTCCATTTCCCATTTTATTTCTGTTCATGTTTACCCCAGTTGTCTTTCTACTTCCACTAAGCATCACTCTTACCTCTCACCAGTCGAGTCATTTCTATGCTTAGCAAGGGACAAATCTCAAGACCACATTTCCAACTGACATTGGGACTATAGTGTTGAAATGAATAAAGCATTCTCAGTCGACTGGGGAAGTGACTAATGAGGGACCTCTGGACAGAGTGACACAAGTGCAGTCAGACATTGGGCTTATAGCAAAGGTATCAGAGTGCAGCCTTGAGTCTCTGTGCCCTGGGAATTCATTCTCACACTAACTCATGCCGGTCTCCTCTGAAACTTTATCATTTATTCATTCAATAACTATTTTTGAGCATCAACAATGAGCTAAATTCTAGCAGCACTAGAGAAACAAAGAAAAAAATGTTATGAATAAGTATCATTAACTACAAAAAGTCACAGTCTAGTTAAAGACAAGCATTACAACACACACTTTTCATAGCTTTTTTCCGCATTTGCTATACTTTGAAAGCAATATATAACACTCCAAACTCCCACAAAGATGGCAATATTAAAATACATATAAACATTAACATTGGCAAATGATACACAACTGTGTTTGAGTAAAAAACATTTCCTGCTAGATCAGTACATTTAAAAAATTTTTATGAAGTTATAACTTTTTCAAAAATGCATACTGAGCACCTGCTAAGAGCCAGATGCTATTCTAGGCACCATGGATACAAGAGTGCACCTGACGGAGAAGATCCCTGCCCCCCTGGACTTTATATTCTGCTAAGTGAGATAGATAATAAGTGATTTTTTTAAGTAAACTCTATTGTATGTAAGAGAGTGAAAAGCGCTAAGAAGAAACTAAACCATGGAAAGACAATTGGAGGAGGGATGGTAGGACCCGTGTTGCAATTTACATTTGAGTGGTCAGAAAAGGCCTCACCGTAAATGTGACTTTTCAGTAAAGACCTGGAGTAAATCATGTAGCTATCTGGAAGAAAAACATCAATAACATTCAAACTAAGTACATATAAATTTTTACTTGTTTTCCGTTTAACACATGGCACAAGTGTTTCATTTTACTTTAAATTTCCCAAGAAAAAGCATTATCTGTCAACACATACATTTAATTATGACACGTTTGGTTTGAGAATATATATTAAAATGGAATATAAAATTTAACTAAATGGTAAACACTATTTAGAAAGGCAAAATTGTTTTCACCATCTTCTACCCTGTAGTTTTGCATTTTGTGCCTTAAAACACACACACACACACACACACACAAAAAAAACCAGGTTTCAGACTCCTATTTCCAAGTACATTTCTGTAAATAACATATTGTGAGTGGGGATATTCTTAATTCCCAATAAATAAAAATCAAATTGGAAATAGTCATCAGTTTAGCTTCTCCTTTTTAACATTGGTTTTTGAAGTATTGGTTTTTGCTAAAAGTTTGGTGTAAAACACTTGATCATGTGAGTGTGATTAATGGCTCTGATAAAGGTTATGTTGGGGCAAATTTGTGGATGTCATACCATTTGTATCTCCCTTTAATTTACTGGATTTCAAAACCAGGTTTCTTTGTATTCCATATAATTAATCAAGCCTATTATGGATTTAAATTAAACAATATACAGCCTGTAGTAACAAAAGGATGTAATTTAGAGTTGTATAATTGTTATTACCACAAGATGGGTAGTAGGGTTTGGCCAAATTCTGAAACACCCAAATTGGCCATGGTTACCGATCTTCAGGAATTGCTTCTCTTGATCATCAATCTTTAGAAATTCTCTAATGAATCAGTGTTAAGGGGGAAAAAAAAAAGCTTAGATAAGTATTTACTGCTTACCTAAAATAATTATTTTATTGCTGAACAGACATCATTACTCTTTTGAACACTCTGAACTGTCTGTGGTATTTTGGGGAAATGTAAGTTGGGAAATACGGCAATTTGACAACTTTGCCACAAAGAGCTAGAGCAGAGGGGAATGCTCAACCCAGTGGGGCAGAGAAGGAGGACCCACACTTACTGAAGCCTTCTAACAAGAGTTCCTCTGACCATTAAGTAGCAAATAGGCAGTAGAAAAAGAGGAAAGAACTTCCACACAAAGGCATAGAGACATAAAGAGGCTCAGTAGGTTTACAAACAGCCTGGGATTCAGCATGATGAAGCCAGATGTGAATGAAAGGAAAAAGTTGAGGGAAGAAGTCTGCAGACTAGAAGGGCCTTATAAAAGAAGTTTGGACTTTATCCTGAGGTAGTGGGGAGCCATCTAAGTGTTTTAGAATGGAGATAAAGTCTGAGGAAGATCATGGGGCTGTGGGAAGGGTCAGGATGAGATACTAATAAGACCTTGCTTTCATTCTAACACCCAGGTTAGAGGACTTACACAATTTAAGATCAAGTGAAACCTTTCATAAGTAACATCTTCTTCCTTTTCTTCCATTCTCTGGTATATTCCAACTAGAGGAGTATTGTCCTCATGCATTTTTGGTTGAAAATCACTTAACTTTCAAGATCAAAATCTTCTGCACAGCAAAGGAAACAGTCAACAAAACAAAGAGGCAACCCACAGAATGAGAGAAGATATTCACAAATGACACTACAGACAAAGGGTTGATATCCAAGATCTATAAAGAACTCCTCAAACTCAACACACACAAGTCAGATAATCACGTCAAAAAAATGGGCAGAAGACATGAACAGACACTTCTCCAATGAAGACATACAAAAGGCTAACAGACACATGAAAAAATGTTCATCCTCACTAGCCATCAGGGAGATTCAAATCAAAACCACATTGAGATACCACCTTATACCATTTAGAATGGCCAAAATTAACAAGACAGTGAACAACATGTGTTAGAGAGGATGTGGAGAAAGGGGAACCCTCTTACACTATTGGTGAGAATGCAGATTGGTGCAGCCACTTTGGAGAACAGTGTGGAGATTCCTTAAGAAATTAAACATAGAGCTTCCCTATGACCCTGCAATTGCACTATTGGGTATTTACCCCAAAGATACAGAGGTAGTGAAAAGAAGGGCCATCTGTACCCCAATGTTCATAGCAGCAATGGCCACAATTGCCAAACTGTGGAAAGAACCAAGTTGCCCTTCAATGGATGAATGGATAAGAAGATATAGTCCATGTATACTATGGAGTATTATGCCTCCATCAGTAAGGATGAACACCCAACTTTTGTAGCAACATGGACGGGACCAGAAGAGATTATGCTGAATCATATAAGTCAAGCAAGGGGAGTCAATTATATAGTTTCACTTATTTGTGGAGCATAAGAAATAATACGGAGGACATGGGGAGATGGAGAGGAGAAGTGAGTCGGGGGAAATTGGAGGGGGAGACGAACCATGAAAGACTGTGGACTCTGAGAAACAAACTGAGGGTTTTGTGGGGGGAGGTTGGGTGAGCCTAGTGGGGGGTATTATGGAGGGCATGTATTGCATGGAACATTGGGTGTGGTGCATAAACAATGAATTCTGGAACACTGAAAAGAAATTTAAAAAAAAAAACAACTTACCAGTATGGGACACTAGGAGTTATTAGTTTTGAATGTTTTATGGGCTATTTTTTTCCTACAACAAAGAAAAGCCAGTGAGGTAAAGGTGAAGGACAGTTTTCAGAGGCTTGGTGGTGAGTAGTCTATCCCAGGTAAATTATTAGTCTTTTGAAGTCAGGAAAAAACAAGTGGTCTAGAATTGCTAGAGGTACTAGAACAAGAAAAAAAGATACAAAGGCACGAATTTGAGGAAGGTGGGAAATTAGGGCTGGACATAGTAAAATGGAAATATAGGCCAAGAGTTTAGAACCTTGAAGTCTAGTTCTGGTCACCAATGGATGGCAGCAACTGTGAAGGCCCTGAGATTTTACCCTATGTGCAAGCTAAAAATTTAACCTCCCACAGTCTCAAGGATGCTTCCAGGAGACAGGAGACTTCTGGATCAGAGATGAAGGAACATGTTTTACTAACAGCAACACCTATGGTATCATCATTGTTTTGCCCCCATTCCTCTACCATCAGGTCCTGTAAGGCAGTACTAAAAGGTCCAAGGATACCTCTACGTGCTGACTTACAGAAGATGGACCCTGAGCTTAGCAAACTCCAGTCTTTTACAAAGAGCAGCAAACAAATTGTCCAACCTTTGCTCTGGAAGGAGACATTGTCTGCGTGCCATTACAGTTCACTATACGGTATCTTTGAAATGATGGTCCAGAACAAAAGACTCTATCTACAACACATGCAAAAATCCTAGATCCATGAATAGTTGTCTCCAAATATATAACTAAACTATCGGTCAGGCTATTTCTCTTTACTGTGCTTGTGTCCTTGTCGAGAAAATGAGAAGATCATTACTCAATTCATGAGAGAATCTGAAAAATAAAATATCATTGTAAATGCACAAAGAGCCAAAATGATGAGTACTTAACTTTTTGTTTTGTTGTAGCATTTTCTGGTAGCCCTACTGAAAATAATTTTGCTACTATATATTGCACTAATAATCCACAATAATCCACAACTAATGAAAACACAGCTAATTCTAATCCAGTAAGACTAAAGGTTAATCTCTGATATTGGAAAGATGTAGAAAGTTAACTAATGGCTTATCTAATTTAGCAATTGTACTTGCAGACCCCTCTTCTGTCTTTACAAATCCCTATTCTTAAAACATTCTTTGAACCTGCTCTTTTGCATTCTTACTGGTTGCCTCAGTAGGGAATTTAAAAATTTTATGAATGCTAACAAATAGGTATTAAAAGTTTGTAAGTTTCATTAGGGGGTTAAATGAGATAATATAAATAACCATCTGAAAGTATCCAGAGCCTTCCAGGCATTCAGTAAATATCAGTTCTTTCCTTTTACAGTGCTAACATTCTAGGATTTGAGGGCACTGAGAATAAATCATACCAACTTTATTATTTCATAATTAAAATCACAAAGCCATATTGTTTCCTAATAATTTTAAAATAATGACCATTTTCACGGCTTGCCATACATTTTCAGAATCAACATAACTTTGACTGCATCTATTGCTGAAAAATGGTATTTAAATGCCTCTATTAGCTAAAACACATTTGTATCTGGAGGATTACTTATAATTATCTTCCATTTCATGTTCCTTTTCAATAAGCCAGTTTCTCCCTCTCCCAAATCAGTCTATCACTTTAGTTTCAGAAACGAGAGGGAAAGAAGACATAATTCTGGAAGACAGTGGATAATATTTAGGGAACTGGCCCACCCAGGCCAAAAGAGAAAGGTAAAAATGTCTGCCCCTCTCTTCCAGTTTTTAGTAGGAAAAAAAGAACAACAGAGTTAAGAGTGTGATGTAGTCAGACAGATGCTAGGGCATCTGCACTGCAGGACTGGAAACCCAGGCCTGAGCACTTCAATTACACTGGTTAAGGCCAACATGGAAGGTGGAGGAGCTCTTTTCCAGTTACTTCTTTGGTGGAAGCCTTGGAACAAAGGGATCTGAGCTCATTGCAGATGGCCTCAATATACCCTAATGGCTACAGTTAGAAAAACTGAAGATGGAGTTTTCTAATAGTTCTTTGTTTCTTGTGTGGCATGGGCATTAAAGGAAAAGGCAGGGAGTCTGTTATGGAGCCCACCATGGGCAAGGTAACGCCATAGCAAAGGCTTTGGGGTAGTCAGCATGGCCCAAGGGCCCAATAACAGATATGGTGGTGACTCAAAGGAGTCTTCAAAACTGATGAAGGTTAACAAGAGGCTCAGTCATCAGAGTTTTCTAAAATTCTGAGACACTGAAAAACCATATGTTGTGTATTTATACACCAAAGACATCAATAGCAGGTATTGACAGATTACCTAGGATCAGGTCTTGCTGAGTAGACCCATAATGGAGCTAAACTGACATCAGTTATGACACCTACCCACCACTCCCAGTTCCACTGTCTCGAGGTCCCTGCCTCACACTCTTGGCTGCCATCTTGGAAAACAGCAAAGAGAACATAGGAGAATCTGAAACATTGAAGAGTTGTGCTAAGAATGCTTAAACTTAAGGATATGGATAAAAATTATTTTGTCTTACTTGTTTTATATCAAACTAAACTAAGCTGTTCTGTTTTCTCCTCTACCCAACAGATAGCCACTTGATGTACAGTGTAAGTACATTTGTGACTGACTACATATTTTCTGTGCTGCTCAGACACTTTCCATTATTACTGGGGGTGGAAGCAGTTAGAGAAGGCTCACAGCAACAGAGGAGCAGTCTTGAGTTTTGCTTTTTTTAGGATGTCAAACTCCAGTATTGTGTTATTTTTTCATACGACGTCAACTATAATAGCTTCAGAGTGCAAAGTTACAACATTAAATAAAGAGAACTATGAGTAGCTGTACAAATTGCTCATTAGAGTTGATCACTTTTTTTTTTTTATGCCAGTAAAGCTCTGTAGACTAGAGAATAACCCAGCTGAAAATGTACAAGTGATGTTATCTGCAGCATGAAAAGACTGGTAAATACAGCCTTCAGCCTGTCAGCTAATCGCATCAACCTCATCCAGATCAGGTAAGTAAAAACTACATCTGACTTATGAGTAATGCAAAGCACAGCTCTTGGAAAAATGGAAAGGTTTGTAGTGATTTAGAACCTGGTCATTTGAAAACTTGATTATAAGGTAAAATATGCAGAAACTCTGAGAAAGGTATAAAAATGTCATGCAAATAGGGGAGCAGTGGAGAAGAGCTGAGATCAAATAAAATTGCCTCGTAAGGTATGCCACTTTATTTTTGTGCACTGAGAGGCCGTCTAGTGTGACAGTTAAGGACACAGGTCCAGATGCCAGCTTGCCTGGTCTCAAATCCTGCTCTGCCCCTTACTGACCTTCAGACAGTCACTCAACCTCACAGTTCCTGGGTTTGCTCCCTCGTAAATGGGGATGATAAGAGTACTGGCTTCACTGGTTGTTGAGAACTAAGTGTTAATGTGTGTCAAGTGCTTACAAGAGAGCCTAGGGTGCAGCCAACATCGTAAGCCTTAGCTGTCATTATCATGGTAACAACGTTGTTACAAGGACACCACACTAGTCTGTGTGGGGCAGGGGGAGCAGGACTCCTGCCCACGAAGGGCTTGTAGTCCTACAACTGGTGCAGATTAAACTCAACAGCCTTGGATGCCTTCCAGTTAACAGATCAACAGGTTGTAATGAAAGGATGAATTGCACTTTAAATGTAAATTGCTACATGGGTTGAGAACATTGAAAATGACTACAAAGTGGTTTTCAAATGGTCTGAGAAGCCATGGGGTCTGAGTGTTGATTCTTCTAAGGGGAGAGGGGCAAGAGGGAAAAATAAAGGAAGGAGACAATGAAGTTTACTGTATCTTTTTCAAGATCAATTGTCTTTTCACAGATTGGTGATCAGCAAAGGAGGTATATGAGTAAACAAATCACAAGGGATTGTGTTTAAAAGTGCTTGGAAAATTGAAAATCTTATTTAGCTTAAGAATTTTCCTTCTGCTCTTGCTGTTAACACAATTAACAAATCAGTTGGATCTTAGAAAAATGAGTTCGAAGTGACTCTTGTTAAAAATTCCTGAGATCAAATGTAATTATATTTGATCCAAAAGTAATGGCCCAAAAATATATCTTTTGAGAGATATATTGGGGTATTCCATTTTTCAAAAAACAAAAAAATCAAATAATGGTGGTCATGTGGGTAAGTAACAAATTTCTGTATCAAAATATCTCTCATTTAAGGTTCCCCCCCCCTTTCAGGAGTTTGTGCCTATTATTGATAACAAATGGCAATAGAATTAAGTCAATCAATCAATAAGCAGTGAATCACAACTAATGAAAAGCCTGGTAACTGACTGAGCTTAGCTGATTTTCAGACACTTGGACTAGGATTTTGTGAAAAGCCTATTACATCGTTCCCTTTTTTCTTCCAAGTCCACTGGCAGAATTGCCCATGTCTGCATGTGACAGAGTCCCCATACCCCCTAACTTTCAGAAGTTCATGCATCTAAAGAATCTGAAATCACCACGGGACATGGTCTTAGAGCTTTAATAAAATCTAGCAGAGAACCTAAATTTTCATGCCCAAGGGCTCTCGTGCCAAACCTGCAGGCTATTCGAGAAGCTGCAGGGCGATAAGCAACCATTAACATCAGCTGTGCTATTTGTGAGCCGTAGCAACTCATCCACGGGGAACAGGACTGAGAACACTGTATCCAGAACATTGCACCCTTCGTCTCCAAATGAACAGCACTTTGATTTGACAGCAAAGCACAACAGAAAAATTTGGAAAAGCATTTTGTAGCTTTAATTCCATGGAGCCTGTCCATCTGCCCAACACCCCTTTAATTATTAGGAAGGACATACCACGTTATAGGAGAGATCACATGGCAACTCAGTAGAGAAGGCTTACAACCCAACACTGCTCTGTGACCTTGGGGAAATGATGAAACCATTCTCAAGTCAAGGCGTAGTTGATAACAAGGCCTTTTCCAAACATACTGGAGAGGAATTTGGGGAAGGAGGAAATGTTACCTATACTAAAAACCTCCAGTCTCAGAAGCCTGTAACAACAAAACAAGATTATATTTCCTCATTTCTAGAAATTTGCTCACCTTAAAGAATTCCCGCAGCTTTCTGGAGCATTTTCCAGGGAATCTTTCTCTTGTGTGCCTAGGAATCAGCCCCTCAAAGCTCTTCAGTTCCACTCTCCTGCTGTTGACTTGCAAGATACCACCTCCATATTATAAGGCTGCTGGTCTACAATGACCCAGCTGCAAAGCCCAGACCAAGTTGGGTTTTCACCACAAATTTCCCCTAGTGAGGCAATCGTTTAAAAGTGCTGTGTGATCCAGCTACTCAGACAGCCCACAGATCCAAACTGGCCTTGGATGCTGTTTGGATACCACTCATTGCTTCCAGTCGTCCTGCTTCTCTGAACTTTTTCCTTTCTTTTTAACTAGGAGTTAATGAGGGCCCCTTAAAGTGCCAATGTATAATTTACTTCTCAGAGCTTCCAGAACTGGGAAACCTTGAATGTATGCACTACGAAGTCAAACTAAATGGGATACATTATTCATAAATGCATTTTAAAGTATGCGAGGAGAGAGAGAGAGAATTATAGGCCCATACCTATTTCTAAACAGTGCCCCACATGTAATATGTTTTAAACATTCAGGAAACCTAAGGGACATTCAGAGTCCTGCTCAGCCTTCCCATGAACTTCTGATCTTTACAGCCTTCCCAAGATCATAGCTGTGTAAATGCAGATTCTGCAATCTGAAAATGCCAGAGTTATCTGGATCTCAAACTCAAGGCCAATTTGCATGACACAACAAATTTACAGCTTGAGTTTCAGAAAATGATATGGGGATAAGAAAAGATTTCTAATGCGTGCAATTCACTCCCAGTGCTTTTGCATTTTAGAATTTTTAACATTTTTTTTCCCAATGTTTGAAGGATTTAATTTTTATTTATTTGACAGAGAGAGAGATCACAAGTAGGCAGAGAGGCAGGCAGAGAGAGAGGGAGAAGTAGGCTCCCTGCTGAGCAAAGGGCCCAATGCAGGGCTTGATCCCAGGACCCTGAGAGCATGATCTGAGCCAAAGGTAGAGGCTTAAGCCTCTGAGCTACCCAGGCACCCCATGTTTATTTTCTATTTATTGTCTGTCTCACTCACATTAAACTCTAAGCTCTTGGAAGAAAGAAAATACCACTATTTTGATTATTAATTTAAACCTGGAAATTGGGTCCATCACCTAGTCGGCACTCAAAAAAAAAAAAAAAAAATTACTGACAAGGCTAAGCGGGAGCTCAGTAAACCAGGTGGTTGGGTGGGCAAGCACAGGGCAGGTCCCTGTTCTGTGACCAGTCCACTCAGATAACAAGATAATTCCAGAGAGTGGAGAGAGATCTTGGGCAAGAGGAATTGGGAATTATAGAATGTTCTAGTCGAAAGGGATTGAAGATAAGCGTAGTGACTTGAGCGCTCACAAAGCCAGATAGTAGGCAATTTAGGGGAGAATCCACACTTCCGAACTCCTGGTTTTAAGTGCCATATTCTGTCAAGCAGTGGCTGCAAATGGAGGAATATTCCGTCAGAATATGCTGGCAATGGACTCACCGGCTTCTCGTACCTCCTATAGATAGATACAGTGGCCTCCTGTTGCAAAGACTCAAACTAAAGGATTGAAAAGAGGCAAAATTTGCCAGGTCGATCCCTGAGCTGACCAAAGGTGAGAGAGGTTTGGGGGAAGCTGGTGTCAGGGGGTTGGCGAAGAGGGAGCGTACCCAGGGTGCAGTTGGTGAGCTGGCAGGGAGGGCGGTGGGGGAAGGTTCTGGACTTGAGGAGCAGCACACACACAGAGGGAGTACTGTGCTGTGTTGTTACAGTGGCAGCTGGCAAGTGTGGGAGGGTGTAAAGAGATCACGGAGGGGGAGCTGCGGGAATCACGGCGGCAGGGAGAAGCCACTGTCCTCCATCTTCAAGCTCTTGACTGCTCACAGGGTGGTGGGTCTCCAAGCACTGGGATTCTCCTCACCGCTCACCCCACTGAGCAGGCTCCAGTCAACAGATCGGAGCTCCTGAGCCTCTGCCCCGCTTGTTTTAGGGCCACTTGGATATTCCTGCTTCTCCCATGTCGGAAGCTAGTCCTATCAGGGGCCCTTCACCCCGTTTTCTCAGAAATCTAACTCAGACATCTGTTCACAATATTGAATTTCTAACTCCAAAAGTCGAAAGGCTTCACACCCACTGCTGCTTCCAGTCTAACACTTGCTGCTTAACCTGAAGCTAGATAACTGCACGGTTCCAAATACAGAACTTCCCTTATGTTTAAGGAAAATAAAAATCGGACACAAAGTCTGTAAAAATTTAACAGCAAGGAAAGGGGGCATTTCCACTGACTTAGCTTATACTTGCCCTATGACAGCACAATCCTGCTAATCTAACCTTTAAACTACAATTTCAACTTGCAAAGTGATTTGTAACCACCTTTGCAAACCTGACTGAGATGGTCTGGCCATGCAGCTGGATTCTGTGGTTACAAATAAGCTGTTTCTGTGCACGTGGCTCTATCCTTCGACATTTGCTCACCTTCATAATCTGTGCCAGTGCGATCTCTGCCAGCACCTTGGATTTATCTGGCCCTATTCTTCAAAAATACGTCAGGATGCTTTGCACAAATGTCATTTCTTTATTCTTTCTGGGCTCTCATTGAAAAGATCCTTAGAGGCAGGCATAAAATAAGAAAATGATTCTTTCCTCCAAGAGAGCTCTATTATCCATTTCCTATTTCAATCGGCTTCTCTTCGCATTTTCACATATTCTTCTTACCTTTCATGTCTGTGATTTTCCTCTATCTGCACTCACTCTCATAAGCTTATTTGCTCTTAGGACGGTCACCTTTTTGGTTCCCAGGATCTCACCATCACTATCCCCTTGCCATGTTTTTCCCATTCTTTTCCTTTGCCTGAATAATATCAGGTAGAGATTTCATCATACATTCTTTCCTCTGTTTTTGGTTTTTGGGTTTTTGGGGGGTTTTTTGTTTGTTTCTTTTTGTTTTTGTTTTTCTTCACTTTCAGAAAGTCAAGTTCTGAAAATGATGCAATTCCAAAGTGAAATTCTAGACTAATTTTCAAAGCCTGTCACTGCGAGTCAGCTGGCCCAACATTTCAAACATATTACCTTATCTCAGAAAAGCAAGAATAACTTCAGCAGGGATGGCACACTGGTGCTTAGTATAATTTTTAAGATCAGACATAAAACTGTTTGATGAGTCATATGTTGCACTATATGGATTAATGTTCTTTTTTCTCTTACTTTTTCATGCCCATCTCCAAATTCTTAGTGAGACTCATGCTGTGTAGTTAGCAACAACCTAGTTGATAACAAGATTAGGCGATCTCCTGGCTACAGAGAGTTGACAGTCTAGTTGGCTACATCCTACCTTAGTGAAGGTACTATCATTTTTTTCTTAATAAACACTCATGCATCCATTCTTTGCATTCATGTCACACACTCACACAAAAAAACCCATGTGTTAACACCTACCATATTCAAGTAGAGTGCTAAAGTCTGGTAATATGGTGATAACCAACCGTTCAGTCTTACTGTTTCCTCGGAGGGGACTAATCTACTAGTCACGATTTTAAATCTGAAACTACAAACTGAAAGAAGCACTCAAAAGGAAGTCTGTGCCCTCTGTACTACCCACCACCTGGTACCCCGACCTCCCACTGCGGATTGCATGGAGCACTGGGTGTGGTGCAAAAATAATGAATACTGTTATGCTGAAAATAAAAAAAAAAGGAAGTCTGTGCCCTTGAACACTATTTCCCTATTCCCTGATGCCCTAGTCCCTAATAATCACCCTTCTATTATCTCTCTCTCTCTTTTTTTTAAGATTCCACATATAAATGATATCATATGATATTTATCTTTCTCTGTGTGCATTATCTCACTAAGCACAATAACCTGAATTGTCATCCATCGGCAGGAGCTCCTCCTTTCTCCCAACTGAATAATATTCCATTGTGTATGTACATACACCACATTTTTATCATTACCTATTGGAAGACACAGGTTATTTCCATATCTTGGCTATTGTGGGATAAGTGCTGCAATAAATGTGGGAGTGCATTTTTTTTCTGCACCCTATTTGCAGTTCCTTTGGTTATATACCCAGGAGTGGGATTGCTGGATTCTATGATAAAGTTGTATTTTTATATTTTGAGGAACCTCCACATGGTTTTACATAGTGGCTGGATCAAGTCACATTGCTATCAGCGGTGCACTACTGTTCCCTTTCCTCCACATCCTTATCAACATGTGTTATCTCTTGTCTTCCTGATGACATCCATTCTAATAGGAGTGGGGTGATAGCCCACTGTGGCTTTGATTTGCATTTCCCTGATGATTAGTGATGTTGAGCATCTTTTCATGTACCGGTTGGCCATTTGGAAGTGTTTGGAAAAATGTCTATTCGTGATTTCTAAGAGACTAGATTGTAAATGTTCTCACCACAAAAAAAGAAATGATAATTATGTGATGTGATAAAGGCGTTAGCTAAAGCTATAGTGGTAATCATATTGCAATATATAAAAGTATCAAATCAACATGCTGTACACTTTAAACTTACATGATGTTATATGTAAGTTATAACTCAGTATAAAAAGAAAGAATTACAATTGACTTGAAATTTGTCAGAATGGGAAGAGGTTAAATAGGAGAGTATAGGGGAAGGAGGTCCAGTATGATAGAATGGCTCATGTTTACATCCATGGTGTTAAGTATTCTGACATTTTGAAGAAAAAAGGCAGTCTAGACATGGAGAGTTAAGATGACCAAGCTTGAGGGGCCAATCCACAGAAGAAATGGAAAAGCTTTTTGTTTTGTTTTGTTTTAGTGTTGAGTCCTTGGGATTCAATTATCTTTGCTGGTGGGGCAGGTGTTTAATTGGTGGGGTGAAGTTTATATTTTGGAAATACCCTGGATGCAGTGTGGAGAAAACAGTCAAGTGGTCTAGAACAGATGAGTGGGGGTATTTTAGAAATCTATTAGAAATCTTGGAAAATAAAGTAACATTATTAGGATGATTATAGCTGAGCCACAAAGCATAGAATTACTTTTAGAAATGAATACAAGGTAAAGCTGAGGGATTGGCAATGGACTGGGTTTGAGAGTAAGAGGGAAAGAAGCATCAAGGATGGCATGTAAGTCTTAAGCTTTCACAATTAACAACTGGTGCCAGATTGAGGAAATGGGAATATCACATGTTTTAATTTGAAGAGCCTGAATTTTTATATTTTTTGAGATAACTAAGAGGAGATATAGAATTGACAATTGGATGAAAATGTCTAGAGTTGAGAGAAGTCTGGGATTGAGATATATATATAGATATGATTGAAATTCAGCCCTTGTTGAGGTTCCCCAAGAGAGAGTACTCAGGGAGAATAAAAGATAAACTATTACAAAATTTTGAGAATATACAACATTTAAAAATACAGAAGAATCTGAAAAAAAAAATACTGGGATGGACCATGTATAGGGTCAAGAGGAAATGAGAAGAATGTGGTTTCCTGAAAGCCAGGGTAAAAGAATTTTTTTTTTTCCAAAAATAATGGAATCTCCTACCTCATATCATGTATAAGAATTAACTCAGAATATGTTGAAGACGTAAATATAAGAGTTAAAACTATAAATCTCTTAGAAGAAAACATAGGAGTCTATCTCCATGACCTTGGGTTAGGCTATAGTTTCTAGATAGGATAGAGAAAGCACGAGCAACAATGACAACAACAAAATAGATAAATGGGACGTTATAAAAATTAAAAAATCTTGTCCTTCTAAGGACATCAACCACAAAGTCAACCCATCAAATGTAAGAACTTTTCTACACATCATATATTTGATAGGGAACTTCCACTTAAAATATACAAAGAATTCCTCTAATTCAATAATAAAAACTATTAAAATGTGACAAATAATCTAAATATACTTTCTGCAAAGAAGTTTTACAGATGACTAAAAAGCACATAAAAGAGTTCCAACATTAGACATCAGGGAAATGCAAATCAAAACTGAAATGACAGGATACTTCCCAGTATATACCCACTCCAGCCCCCTGGTGTCCCAAAAAGGCAGCCTCAGCATGGCATGCTCTCAGACTCCTCCCAGCCTGGTCCATCCCAGATACCCTGCCAAGGCATCCATGGCACAGCATGCCCCAGGCTTCCCTGGCCTATACCTGCTTCACCTCCAGCCATCCCTCCAAAATGGTACCAACATGGTACCTCCTGGGACCCCACTGCCCTCATCCGCCACAGGTCCAGCCAGCCTGCCAAGGCTACCAGGTAAACACAGTCTATAATATTCTTAATGGACATAGATACAAAAATCCTCAATAAAATATTAGCAAACTAAAGTCAACAATACGTTAAAAAGATCATATGCCACAATTAAGTTGGATTTATTTCAGGAATGCAAGGATGACTCAACATCTGCAAACCAAATAACATTAGCTAAATGAAGACTAAAAACCATGATTATCCAATAGATGCAGAAAAAGCATTTGGCAAAATTCAAAGTCCATTTTTATTAAAACTTTCAACAAAATGAGTATAAAAGGAATAGACTTCAACATAATAAAGTCCATATATAACTAGCCCACAGCTAACATGATACTCAATGTTGATAAGCTAAGCTTTTCCCTTAAGATCATAAATAAGTCAAGGATGTCCACTCATGTCATTTTTATTCAACACAGCATTAGAAGTCTTAGCCACAGCAATTAGGCAAGAAAAAGAAATAAAAGACATACAAATTGAAAAGAAGGAAAACTGCCATTATTTGCAGATGACTGGGTGCTATATTTAGAAAACTTTTAGAGTCTTTAGGACTCTACCAAAAAGTTGTTAGGACTAATAAATGAATTTGGTAAAATCACAGGATAAAAACATGAAAATTGTTTGGATTTCTAGACCCTAATATCAAGCTATAAGGAAGAGAAAAAAGAAAATTATCCCAATTAAAATTGCTCACAAAAAATTAAATACCTGGAATAAATTTAACTTAGGAGGTAAAAGACCTGTACTCTAAAAACTATAAGACACTGATGAAGGATTAGAAGAATAAGTATTGTATAAGTGTCTATACAACACAAAGCTATCTACAGATTCAATCTAATCCCCATCAAAATACCAATGACATTTGTCACAGAACT
The DNA here is from genome assembly GCF_009829155.1 of Mustela erminea. Classification (NCBI taxonomy): domain Eukaryota; kingdom Metazoa; phylum Chordata; class Mammalia; order Carnivora; family Mustelidae; genus Mustela; species Mustela erminea. The sequence continues at coordinate 120,503,134 of NC_045619.1, forward strand.
AGAATAAAGAATCCTAACATTTGTATGGAACCATAAAAGACCCCAAAGAGCCAAAAATCTTGAGGAAGAACAAAGCTGGAAGTATCAAATTCCTAAAATTTAAACTGTAGTGCAAAGCTACGTGTAATCAAACATTATGGTATTGGCCCCAAAACAAACACGTAGATCAATGGGATAGAGAGCCTAGACAAAAATCCTTGCATATATAGTCAGCTAATCTATGACAAAAGACACCAGAGTATACAATCGGGGAAAGAACGGTTTCTTCAGTGGGTGGTGTTGGGATGACTAGACAGCAATATTCAGAGGAGTGAGGCTGTACTACTCTTAGACCTTATAAAAGGTGGATTCAGGGTAGTATGAAGACGTGATTAGAGAACCTGGAACTGTGAGATTTCTGGAGAAAGTTATGGCTGACTTTCTGGAGAAAGTCATCAGACTGGGCAATACTTTTTTGGACTGCTCTTTTCAAGTAAGGTAAACAGGAGCTAGGATGGGCAAGTGGGATTGCATCAAACTGGAAAACTCTGGCACAGTGAAGGAAACAAAAAATAAAAATAAACAAGATGAGAAGGCCACCTACTGAATGGGAGAAGATATTTGCTGATCATGCATCTCATGAGGGGTTAATGTCCAAAATGTGTGAAGAATTTACACAACTTACTATCAAAGAAACAAAAATCCCAGTTTTAAAATGGGCAGTGGACTTGAATGGACATTTTCCCAGTTAGGAAATGCAGATCAAAGCCACAGTAACGTATCATCTCACACCTGTCAGACTGGTTATTATTAGGGAGACAAAAGATAACCAGAGTTGGCGAGGATGTAGAGAAAAAGGAACCCTTGAGTACTGTTGTTGGTGGTGGGAATGTGAATTGCTACAGCCACCGTTGAAGGTAATGTGGAGTTTCCTTAAAAAAAATTGGAAATTGACCTACCATCTGATCCAGCATTTCCTCCTGAGGGTGTTCATTCATAGAGGATGAAAACATGAATTTGAAGAGGTGTATACACCTCTATGTTCACTGCAGCATTGTTTATGATGACTTGGATATGGAAACAACCTAAGTGTCCTTTGATAGATGGATGGATAAAGAAGATAGGGTATATAGATACAGTGGCATGTTACTGAGCTATGGAAGAGAATCAAAATCTTGCCATTTGAAATAACACGGATGGACATGGGTGAAATGGGCCAAAGACAAATACCATGTGATTTCACTTATATATGGAATCTAAAAACAAAACAAAACAAAAAAAATGAACAAATAAAACAGAAGCAGTCTCCTAGACATGGGAAACAATCTATTGGTTGCCAGAGCAGAGAGAGGGGAGGATGGGCAAAGTGGACAAAGAGGATTAGGAGGTACAAACTTCTGGTTATAAGAGGGATAAGTCATAGGGATGTAATGTACAGGATGGGGGTATATAGTCAATAATATTATAATAACTCTAAAATGACAGATGGTAACTAGACTTACCATGGTTGTCATTTCACAATGTATAACAATATTGAATCTCTATGGTGTACACCTGTAAACAGGAGATAGCATGTCAATTATACTTCGGTTAAAAAATTAGGGTACCTAGGGGGCTCAGTGGGTTAAGCCTCTGCCTTCAGCTCAGGTCATGATCTCAGGGTCTTGGGATCGAGCCCTGCATAGAGCTCTTGCTCAGCAGGGAGCCTGCTTCCCCTTATCTCTCTGCCTACCTCTCTGCCTACTTGTGATCTCTCTCTCTGCCAAATAAATAAATAAAATCTTTTAAAAAATTTAAAAACTGAAATGAGATACCACTGCACATCTATTACAATGGCTAGAATCAAAAAGTCAGATAACCACACGTATGGACAAGGATATGGAAAAACCAGAACTCTCATCCACTGTTGGTGAGGTTGTAAAGTGGTGTAGCCTCTTTGGAAGACATTCTGCAGTTCCTCTAATAGTTAAATACAGATTTACCATACGGCTCAACAATTCCATTCCTAAATAAACTCAAGAGAAATAAAAACATATGTCTACACAAAAACTTATGCACAAATGTTTATAGCAGAATTATTCACAATAGCCTAAAAGTGGAAATGACCCAAATATCCATCAACTGATGAACAAATAAAATGTGGTCTATCCTTGCGATGGAGTATTATTCAACAATAAAAAGGAATGAGGTATTAATATATGCTGCACCATGGATGGAACTCGAAAACATTGTTCTAAGTGGAAGAAGCCAGTCACAAAGGACCACATATTATGGAATGTCCATAATAGGCAAATCCACAGAGACAGAAAGTAAGTTGGTGGTTGCCTAGGGTTGGCAGTTTAGGGATAAATGGGGGTGACTGTTAAAGGGCATGTTCTAAAATTGTTTTAGAACAATGTTCTAAACAGGAACTGTTCTAAAACTGATTGTAGTGATATTTGCAAAACTCTTTGAAAATGCCAAAAAAAAAAAGAACACTGAATTTTACACTTTAAATGAGTGAATTGTATGGTATGTGAAATTATCTCTAAATAAAACTTTTAATTAATAAAAGAATAACAGAATCATCAAGAAAGTTAAAGTTTCCTAAGAAGACCAGTTGTTGAACACTGTAAACCGCCTTTTGAATCTTGGGCACAGGCATCAGTGATGACCTTACTGAGAGCTATTTCGATCGCTAAATTGGTGAGGGTGTGGGATCCAGATTGGAGTGAGTGGGATTACTGAGTGGAAGGTGAAAAATTGAATGCAACAACTACAAAAAGTGTTCATTCACGAAATTTGGCTGTTAAAAAGAAACAGAGGGTGTTAGATGAAATGAGAGGTCTATAAGAGCAATGGAAGAGATGTGGGCATGTTTGTTGTTTATGGGAATGACTCTGACAAGAGGGAACCGTTGATTAAGTGAGGCATAGAAAGGATAGTCGTATTGTCACTATTCTAAAAGGCAGCATAGTGCTGTTGTTACCAGGCTGCCAGGAATTAAAACCGGCCTCTACGAGTTACTACCTGGGTTACCTTGGACAAGTTATACAATCACTCTGTGCCTTAGAGTCCTCATCCAAAGCGTGGGAGCAATTATGGGATCAATTCCTAGGACTGTTGAGAGTATCATGAGTAAAGTACTTTTAGCAAGAGCAGGCAGATGGGGAGCACATAGCGTTCACATGATCGTGATTAGAAGCCAAAAGAGAGGTGGACAAACACGTCTTGGAAAGGAGGAAGGACACCCCTTCTAAAGCAACTGGAGTAAAGAAGAAAAAAAAAAAAAGAAGAAGAAGAGGGCACATGTCAATGGTGCGTATGATTAACCGTAAGAAATTAGATGATTTTTTAAAATGATTATTTCAATTCTTCCTGAGGGAGAGATGAAGCCAACTGATAAAAATGAGAGGCAGCTGTGTTTATGAGTTAGCATAGTGGCACATCCAAAGAGTGAGGCTGAGGTTGAGGATAGGTAGAAGGTTTGAAATGAGTGTCGTGGATCCAGGGAGCAAGTTGACTAAATAAATGTAACAAGAATATTAAGCAGCATGTGAGACATGCTTTAAAAAAATCATGAATATTAATTGTACTTACCTGCCGTTTGTTGCAACCTTCTTCAGCAAGGCTCAGCCGGTCATGGACAGATGAAGGAAAAGTAGTAAGACTTATAAGATAAGTAGTACAAAAAGGAAATCAAGAGGCTTATTCACAAGATTGTTGTCAAAAGCCAGATCGAGGAATCTCTTTGGTAAAGAAGAGAGGAAAGAAAATAATAATATGAGACTGTCAAGAACAATCATAGTAGAAGTAGCCTAACAAGCAGGCTGGAAGAAAGGGGGACTGATGTCCCAAAGTAAAATATTTGAATTGGTGACTATAGAGGTGGATTGGTTTCCAATGACAGAGGACATAGTGTGACTATAGGAATAAGCAGCCACATAAAAATGAGGGCCCTTGGAAATGACAATGACATGACCAGGGTATTGGAAGGATTATCCACATTTTAGAGTCCTGCCCCGTGGTGGTGGATCTTGGATGAAGAAGATTAAACCAACTGCCAGTCTTAGATGAAGGAGAGTCCATGGAGGCTGGTGAATGACAATAAGCCCAAAGTGGCAAGATTATTTTCTCTTCCTCTTTTGCCTTCCTTTCCTCCACGCCTTTTCCCCCCTTTCCTTTCCTTTCTTTTTCTTTTTCAAAGAAAGATCAGAGAAAAGGAAACAAAAAGAAATTTAATCCACTTCAAGAATTTAGGTTCCCAGGCAACCTTAAAGACGTTGGAAACGACCCTGTGTAGATTGAGGTAAACATCCCCTCACCTGCACCTTAAGACAGAGTTCATATATTTGTTGAATTTGGCTCCAAAATGTACCTGTAATTTCCATATTGCCTCTTTGCATATGCAGATTTTCATCTTTTCTTGTCCTCCTTTCATTTTTGCATCAATTCCAATAGTCATTACAACGGTTTTCTTGTTTATGCTGTACTGATATTACATCTAGGAACAGAGCTTACATAATGGTCTACTAGATCTAGAAATCAAAGTCTGGACTCTTAGCTAAAAATAATTGCATTTATATGGTACTTCTCAACAAAAGAAAGAATTATCAGAATATAAATCACTGGTTTAATGTTTTATATGCAAATAAATCATTATTGTTGTTATGTCCGATGTTTATTATTTGGCTCCAGTACTAGCAAAGAAACTTTACAAAGGCAGGAGTCTTTGTTCACTTTCTTCATAGATATGTTACAAGCAGTAATAAGAATGTCTAACACATAGTAGTCACATAATAAATACTTGTTGCATGAAAAAATAAGTTCTCCTAAGTGGCAATGAATTGTTGAGTCCTGCCTTCAGCATTGCACTGAAATTGTCATGGATAAACTTATGACCTAATGGGAGAGAAAGAACTTGCACACATAGAAGAGTATTAGAAAATTCACAAAACAGCAAGGCAACCTACTTGAGCTTTGACAACCTACCAGAGAAAGGAAGAAAAAGGAAGGGGTGGAATTTAGTCCAGTAATCTTCTGCCCAGAAGAGCAAAAATAAAGACCAGAGAAATATTGGAGCAGGTGCATACGGGTATAACATATGGTATAGTATAGCAGTTCCCACAGTGCCATATTCCCATATTAAATCTTATGAGAACCATGGCCAGTCAAGTGAATCCATGAAATGACGTTAATGGGATTTCTGGTTTCTTGCAGGAAAGCCTAGCTATAAGAAATTGTAAGAAAATGGGAGTAAAAAAAAAAAAGAAAACATGATACATAGGATCCTTGGGGACATTTAGAGACCCACAGAATGATAACCTTCCCTGTCTGCCCCACCATGCATGCATTTTCACCTTAGCACAAATTTCCCCTCATTCATGATTTTCCTCTCACTTCCCTATGGTTAGGAATGTACCATCTAGATAAGGTGATATGACCTACATATGGATAACCATACAACAACCTCTGTATCAGTCTCAAATCTGATTAATATAAAGACCTCAGATTACAAGGGGGGAAAAGTTTACCTACATTCCATGAGAAAACAGCACACCCTTGCAGATCCAGTTAGATACATGCTAATTTAGAAAACTAATTTCTTAGGAGTGGCATCATCAAGATGGTGCAATAGGGATTTTCAGCGGTCATTCCCCACAGAATCGTCAATTTTGACAACAGCCCCCACAGATCTAAGTACCTTTGTGGGGTCCTGGGAGTCCAGTGGCAAAGCCCCAGAACCCTGTTAGAGCAAAAAGTCTGAGAATAGACACATTGAAGAGAGTAAGAATTACAGTTTAACTTTATTTGCCTCACCAGGTGCCCAAGGCAGCTCAGCTCAGGGCCAAGAGAGACCTCTTCAGACTAATTTCTCCCACGTGGGGAAGTGAGATGGGAATGAGTACCTGATCTTTTCCCAGTGCTAGAGGACCCTGCACAAGAGAAAGAAGGAAGGATAGAAGAAAGGGAGGGAGGCAGGCGACATAAAAGTCATCCAAATCAGAAAGTAAGTACCATGAGAGACTATGGACTCTGAAAAACAATCTGAGGGTTTTGAAGGGGGGGGGGGGGGTTGGGGTATCAGGTGGTGGGTATTATAGAGGGCACGGATTGCATGGAGCACTGGGTGTGGTGCAAAAACAATGAATACTGTTATGCTGAAAATAAATTTAAAAAATTAAAAAAAAAGACATAAGTACAATTTTCTCTGGAAATAACCAGATTTACACTTAGAAAATCCAAAACATTCCACCAAAAAACTGTGAGAGTTAATAAGTGATTTGGGGAAAGTTGAGAATATGAAATTAACATCCAGGCATATATGATTTTATTAAGCTTCACGTTATGGCTCTTCACAGATTTATGTTTTTCACAAACTGAAGTTTTGCGGCAACCCTGTATCAATCAAGTCTATTAGCCCCATTTTTTTCAACAGCATTTGTTCACTTCGTGTCTCTGTCACATTTTGGTAATTCTTGCAATATTTCAGACTTTTTTATTATTATGTTTGAATTGCAGCAATCTCATGGTAAAACTTTAACAGATGATGAGTTACTTCTAATGAATGAGCAAAGAAAGTGATGGGGTGAAATCTTGAGACAGAATCTACTGTTGAAAATGCTGTTAAGACTGTTGAAATGACAACAAGTGATTTAGAATATTACATTAACTTAGTTGAAAGAAGTTCTACCGTGGGTAAAATGCTGTCAAACAGCATAACATGTTACAGAGAAATTATTGGTAAAAGGAAGTCAATTGATGTAGCAAACTTCAGTGTTGTCTTATTTTAAGAAATTGCCACAGTCATCCCAATATTTAGCAATCAATATCCATCAACATCAAAAAACATGACTCCACTTAAAAAACATGACTCACTGAAAGCTTGATGATGGTTAGCATTTTTTAGCAATATTGTTTAATTAAGGTACATAGATTTTTCTAGAACTATGCTTTTGTTTACAAAGCATAAATAATACATTATGATATAGTATAAACCTAACTTTTATATATAATGTGAAACAAAAATTTATTTGACCGTTTTTTCATGAGATTTGCTTTATTAGAGTGATGCGAAACAAAACTCACAATACTTTCAAGGTATGCCTGTACAAAAATCAGTTCTACAGTTTTCCTAATATCATTTATTGAAGAGAATGTATATTCTTGTCTCCTTTGTCATAGGTTAATTTACCATGTAAGTGGGTTTGTTTCTGAGCTCTTAATTCTGTTCTTTTCTTTTATGTGTCCTTTTTTTTTTTTTTTGCCAGTAATCATACCTTCTTGATTATTAAAGCTTTGTAATATAGTTTGAAATCTGGGATTGTGAAACTTCTAGCTTTGTTCTGTTTTCTTCAAGAATGATTTGACTATTCAGAGTATTTTGTGGTTCCATACAAATTTTAGGACTTTTTTGTTGTGGTTCTGTGAAAAAGGGGTTTGGAATTTTTATAGGGATTTCACTGAATCTTTAGAATACTTTGGATAGTATGGACATTTTAACATTAATTCTGCCAACCCAGGAACAAAAAAATACCTCCATCTGTGTTATCAATTTCTTTCATCCATGTCTTATGGTTTTCAGAGTACTGGTCTTTCATCTCCTTGGTTAAATTGATTCTTAGGTATTTTATTCCTTTTGATGCAATTGCAAATGGGATTGTTTTCTTATTTTCACTTTCTGCAATTTTATTATTAGTGTACAGAAATTCAACAGACTTCTGTATACTGATTTTGTACCCTGCAACTTCACTGAATTCATTTGTCAGTTCCCATAGTTTTTTGGTGGAGTCTTTAGAGTTTTCTATACATAGTATCGTGTCATCTGCAGTATTTCCAATACATGTGGAATAAAAGTAGTGAGAAAGGACATCCTTGTCTTGTTTTGATCTTAGAAGGAAAGCTTTTACTTTTTCCCCATTGAGTATGGTGTTAGCTATGGGCTTGTCATATATGGCTTTATTATGTTGAGATATATTTCTTTTATTGTTGAGAGTTTTTTATCATGAATAAATCTTAAATTCCATGAATGGCTTTTCCTGGATTTATTGAGATAATCATATTCCTCATTAAGTTAATATGGTGTATCTTACTGATTTATATGTGTATATTGAACCATTCTTGCACACCTGGAATAAATCCCACTTGAGTGTGGACAGCTGCATGCAGAAGAATGAAACTGAACTACCTTCATACACAAAATTGATTAAAGACCTAATGTAAAACATGAAATGATAAATATCTTAAAGAAAACTTAGGCAGTAGGGTAGCTGGCTGTTAAGCGTCCAACTCTTGATTTCAGCTCAGGTCATGATGTCAGGATTGTGAGACTGAGCCCCATATTGTGCTCCACACTGGGTGGGAAGCCTGCTTAAGATTCTCTCTCTCTTTCCCTCTGTCCCACCCCAATCAGCTTGTGCACATGTGCTTGCATCCATCGACTGCTTGGTAAGCAATCTATCAGAGATGTGTTAATGTTACCGTCAGACTGTTGGATCTGATTTGCTGTTACTAACCTGTGAGACCTAGGGCTGGTCAGAGTCAGTTTGCTCCCTTACTCACAGAGGCCTGTTTGTTTTTCTCTAAGTTCCTTTCTCAGCTGGAAGCTATAGATTGGCAAGTGTGATTACGAGAGGAATATCACTCCACCCTGGGAGCAGAGACTAGTTGTTTGTTTTTACTCACTCTTTTATCACCAGCACTTACACTGTTCATATAACATAATGGCCACTGAATAAATTCTGTTGAATTACTGAATAAATAAATGAATGAATGTCAAAGTTAAGACAGTGGTAATATGTAAGTTGTATTTTGAAAGATTGCTTTGATTGCATTAGCCAGAGAAGAGTCAGATAAATATACTAATTCATATGAAAGAAACAATGTGCAGAATGCTAAATGGCTAAGATTTCAACATTAATTCCATTCAAAATCTTTTAAAAGTGATAATTGGGTACAATTATTTTAATACTGTAATATAAAGTACTAGAACAGAAAATTATAATAGACAAAATTAAATAACCTCTTAAAATGAAAAATTATGAAGCATTAATGATAACTGCATACATAAGATATTAATAATATACTATAATGCAATACGTAACATACAAAATGAACAAGCTGAAATATACATTTTTAAACTATGAGCATATATCAAAAGGGGAATCTACCATATAAATAAAAAGGAATAAAATTATTCTATTAAAATATGTATTATGGAAAATATCTTTAGGAAATACGTAAAGATCATCACAAATTATACTATTATATATCAAAGTATTTGTAACAGCTACGTAAAAGTCATAAATGCCAGCAACTAGAACTTTTCTTTGTAAGTAGTCCGCATATAATATGCAATACTGGGAAAATATTCCAGGATATATGAAAAAAAAAATGCACATATGTCTCTTTTAAAGAAACTCTTATGAAGATTCTACTCAAAGAAATTCCCACAGAAAATCCCAAAAACATTAAGGGTGGCTTTAGCTCCAAAATATATTGTTACACTGGAATCTAAGAATAGAGCTATGATTATATGTATGGAGATTTTTTTCATCCTCAGGGGGAAATATGCTACACAAAGGAAAAAGAGATATGACAATTTTATTGAAATCTGGAATCCTATTTATTTAGAACCTAATGGAAAATAAAAGGTAGATTAATGACACAGAAAGAAATAATACTCTCACAGATAGGTAAAAAATTGTTCTGAATTGCTTTTGACTAGAATAAATAAGATCAGAGAAGAACTGTAAGCAGCATCTTTAAAATCACTACATACACATCTGTATGTGCTTTAAGTTAGTAAGAAGAACTAGAAGGAGAACCATCTTTAATATTGGTGGGACTCAGGACAAACTGAAAAATGGAGGCCCTATATAACATGTGGAAATACTTGAAAATTATAAACCATGGGAACAAACCATTAAAAAAGTTATTTCTGGGACGCCTGGGTGGCTCAGTTGGTTAAGCAGCTGCCTTCGGCTCAGGTCATGATCCCAGCGTCCTGGGATCGAGTCCCACATCCGGCTCCTTGCTCGGGAGGGAGCCTGCTTCTCCCTCTGCCTCTGCCTGCCTCTCTGCCTGTGCTCACTCTCTCTCTCTCCCTCTATCTCTGACAAATAAATAAATAAAATCTTTAAAAAAAAAAAGTTATTTCTATCTATTTGCCTTGACAAAGCTTCCATTTTGTTCTGGGATTCCTCTGCTTTGCACATCAGAATAGGACCTACCTATAATCTGCACCCTTGAATTCCCGCTGCCCGTTCTATGGGACACCAAAGACGCCTCACATACAGGCAGCTCAGGGCCCCTGCTCATTTGTCACATTCATTCCATTCACATCCTCCCCAGGTACTATTTCTTGGCCACCCTCTGAGCCTAAGGGCATACATTCCGACAAAAGATCAGACCTGGGAAAAACACCTGCAGAGTTCCTGGACTCAAACGTGGGGCGGACCAAGCAGATAACACCGACCAGAAGGGGGCTCTGTAGGCTGAGAGTGAACGTCTGCCTCCAAACCCCACATGGGCTCTATGGACTCCTCACCTCACTGAAAGGACATCACCACAGTAAAGCCAGAGCCCGGGCGTTGTCTTACCCAGTTTAAAGGTGGAAGGAGGCAAAAGAAGCCTGGGTCACCAATAAACACTATGCAATCATGCAAAGAATGTTCTTGATTCTCACTACATCCATTTTTCACTTGTGTTTGACACTATTTAAACTTAAATTTAAGTCTTGGAATTTCTGAGGTTTAAATTTTTAATATGGAAAATATCTGATAATCCAATCCAATGCAAAAATATTGATGATAGAGATTATACTAGTGGCCAAGGCTATAGAACTGAATATGTTACTCCTGATTTAAGGATAAGTAATTGAGCACACAGGCTGTTATATACCTTCAACTCACCATAATAAAATGTTGTAACAACAACAGAATTCATGGGAAATAGTGAAACTACATGATGTCCCATCATTTAAATGTGACCTCTACTATGCCAGAGACTGTTCCATTTGTTCGCTGCTTTATATGTATAAGCAGCTCAACTAAGACCTGTCCAAAGTAGGTGGTCCATAAACATTTGTTGACTGAGTGAAGGAAGTGGAAAGAGTGACACGGGGTGTCTGCTATGTTCCAGGAACCTACATAAATCACAATGGCTATCATCCCTATCTTGCCCATGAGGAACAGGTGACATAAAGAAGTAACACCACAGAATTCCAAAAACTAGTAAATGGCAGAGACCATTCTAGAACCCAGATATGACCTCAAAGCTCCTCCCTTTCTACCTCATCCATATCAGACCCAAGGCTCTCTTTCTATAATAATTACTTGTAATATCTCCTTTATTGTCCTGGAAATTCACAGACAATATGTACTTGTCTATACAAGTCCAAAAAAGTCGGTGCAATCTCCTGATTGCAAAATAAAGAAAGAAAAAAGGAATGTAAGTTATGGTAAAATAAAGCATGCATAATAAAATAAACATCATAACATAGACATGATAAAGCAGATATTTGTCCCTTTACATAGGTCCTCCTTGACTGCAAAAATTATAAGTGCAGAATGAGAGAGGTGACAGGTATTGATGGCCCAAATATCACAATTAGAGCTGCCACTGACTTGGTAACATTTCAAATAAAACAATGTGCAATCTTCTCTCAATTTACATGGCAGCTGAACTCTTGGAAAATTCACTGTATGTTAAAATTATGCAGAAATGTTGGACACAGAATAGTCTTTCTTGCATGAAACCAGCTCCCACCCACTAAATGCCAACAGTGCCTGCTATCATCCAACAAAAACTCCCCAGAGATTTCCAAAATGCCCTATAGAAAGCAGCACTACCTCCCAAGGAATCACTGCCTTGCTGGTCTTCTGTAAAGAGCTATGAGAATCCAAAGAAAGAGACTTTGACTCGGCCTTGCCCAGTCTGGGCTGCGGAGGTCAGAAAATGTTCCATGGTGAAGGCAAAATATAATGTGGGGTTTATCAGCTGAGGACTTCTCCAGGCTAAGACCCTGAGAGCATTTCCCAGAAGCAAACCTGTAGGAAAGACTGAGGCAGACCTCCCACACCCCCAATCTTGTTGATCCGAAATAGAATACAATACAAAGCTCTGGGCTATTGTCAAGTTTGTGTAGGGAGAATGTAATTGTTAGCTTGAATACATTTTAATGACCTCAGTGGGAACTAGGGAAGTCATGTTCTTCCCCTAGAGCAGTACAGGACATTAGCAAGTATATTCCATATAAACTGGGGGTTGGGGGGGTGGATAATGTTCTTTAAGTCTCCTTATAAAACTCTTCAGTGATATAGTTCCCCGGTAACTTTATGAGCACCAAGTTTACTAAGCTACAGATTTAGAAAGAGAAGCATGACTGGCTACCCATGAGGACTGTGTTTTTTCTCTATGTGCGGGGTACTGTGTTCTCATATTTCTGGAACCCCGTCTCAGTTCTTTGACACTTGGGCATATCTTAATCATGATGTTAGGCTTAATAAATGTCTCTGTTTGATTTGACGTCTCATCTATGTATTGAATCAACATAGCCCTGCATTTGTGCCTGCATGTGTTGGAGATGCTGTTCAAGCATCTGTCCAAATTAGCACACTTAGCTTCATTTCCTTCTTTGGGGGAATCCTGTAATTTTTCCTACTCTCGAGTTTTTTAAGAGGCCTTAATTGTTTATATTTCTTGTCGTGAATGAGTCCCTTGGAGCTGCTAACAAATGACTCATAATAAGTTGGACTAGATGATCTCTAAAATTCCCTCCTGGTTCCAACGTTCTATGATTTTATAAGTGGTCCATTAATTTCCCTAATTTCTCAAGAACTCAAATATCACAGGCAGATATTGGGAATAGAAAGTGATTCTTGGTGAACCGTCACATACGCACACAATTTGAATCCAAGTTACACTGGGAAGGGTATTGAGGGACAAAGGAACTGCTCTAGGTAATTAGATTGTGGGTAGCGTTTGCAAAGATTTAGCAGTAGGATTATCCATTAAATGTTCAGAGCAGGGAAGACCATCACGTATTGGCAAAGAGGCTTAAGGAGGTTCTACTAGAAAAGCAGAAAGACCTAAAAGGGAAAAAACACAAAACAGAGACATTGGAGAGGTGAAGTTATAGATTTATGTAGCAGACATGGGCAACTGAACTCCAAAAATAACTTTGTTTGGGTCCCAGTAATTTACACGTAAACACAGAAGTCAAACAAAACGAAACCCACCTGGGATTGTTGGATTGTTTTGAACTCCCCCAAGCATACTAGGTGCTAATAAATGCATCAAAGACCCTGCCCCTTTGGAGGATTTCCCTGCTCTATAGAAGATGCCCATGTCTGGAAAGAGGCCCCATTTTTCACAACTTTGCCATTTTCTATTTTCTTGAAACATATAGAATGATCTAAGTTACTTGATTTTTATTCTTGTTATTGGAAAATAGAACTATTTCCACCTATTTTTGTGGCATACACACACACACACACACACACACACATACTAGTTATATTTATATTTCCTGGTTTCACAGAGCTATTCTGTCCTCATTTCTGAGACCTTCATTTTTACCAGATCTTTCATTCCAAAGCAAATAAATAATGAAAATTTCCATCTATTTTTCTGATGAGGACATTATTCTCCAGTCCGTTGACCGAGCGTCATTGGATTTCTGTATTTCGTCCTTCCAGCTACATTTCCAATTTTCCTTTTGTTATGTTCCTCTTTTGTCCTGTGTATTTCTGAGATTCCCTTAAATGAACATTGGCTCATTCTGTTACATACTTTGTCATTCACCTATAACCATCTTCTTTTCCATATCTTCATTATGTTTATAAGCATTCCATTTGGGGAGTTGCATCTTATTGGCTCTCCCATTGGCTCTTTATTTCAGGTCAGCCACATCTCTTCTCTGTCCTTTTGTGCCACTAGTTTACTCAAGGAGTTTTGTTTTTATTTTTTTTTTAAGATTTTATTTATTTAAAAGAGAGTATGAGAGAGAGAGAGGGAGAGAGCGCGCGCGCGCGCGCGCACACACACACACACACACACACACACACACACACACACGCATGAGTGGGGGAGGGGGAGAAACAGTGGGAGAGGGAGTAGCAGGCTCCCCACTGAGCCCACCGGGACCCATTCTCAGGATCCTGGGATGACCTGAGCTGAAGGCAGAAGATTAACCAATTGAGATACCCAGGTGCCCTTACTCAAGGAGTTTTTCATCTCATTTAGACTTATGACATTGTTTCTTTTTCAATAACCCCTTACTGACATCCTCCCATCCACACTAATTCTCTCTCTCTCTACATACACACACACACACACACACACACACACACACACACAGCACTGCATGCCACCACCTGCATGTTCCTCTCCGCCATTCTCTTTGTGACTCGGGTCCATTTGCTACCCCAACGTCCAACATGTAAATTTTTCCTTCTTACTCTAGTTCCCCAGTTTAACTCTCATCTCCTCCTCTCCTATAATCCAACTCCAGATTTGCAGCTCTTCCTCCTGTCAAGAGATCATCTCAGTAATGTTTATGAGAGCAGACATTTTATTGACCTCTTGGGTAAAAACAAACCCCCCTGAATCACAATTCAAAAATTTAGACACAAAATTGAGTAGAATGTACTTCTTCATTTAACAAGGATGTGCTGAGTATACAACTGACCTCGCTCTGGCTTTGGGACAGAGAATTATCAAACTTGACACCTACCCTCAAGGAACTCTCCGCTTTCTTATAAATCATAAAAGCACAAACTAAACATGATTGTTCTAAAATGTTTGAAATTGGGAAGCTTGAGATCTGAGCTCTCTGTCTAACTTAGGAATGTTAAAGTATTTGAGACACAGGAAACGTCCCTTGGCAAGTGAGAGTTTTCATTAAAGATACAAATTGGTGGGGTGCCTGGGTGGTTAAGCCTCTGCTTTCGGCTCAGGTCATGATCTCATGGTCCTGGATCGAGCCCCGCATCAGGCTCTCTGCTCAGCAGGGAGCCTGCTTCCCCATCTCTCTCTGCCTGCCTCTCTGCCTACTTGTGATCTCTCTCTCTCTGTCAAATAAATAAATAAAATCTTTGAAAAAAAATACAAATTGGTCTTAGGAATCTCTGGATGAAGTCATTGCAGTCTGTAAAGGAATGAAGTGAAATATATCTAAGTAGGCTGGTATGGAGAAATAATGTAGCTTTTAGGAAAAAACTAAAATGCAAACCAAAATGGAGTAATTTTGAAGATAAAGCAACATACCCAGAATGTACTGATTTAAAACAAAAGGGGAGGTTCAGTAATCATAGATAAGAGGCTTTGAGAACCCTGTTTGCTGAAATCAGAGCAGCCAGCTGTTACTCTCTCAGGCAACTCCTCCCCAGTCTTCAGAGGTTCTGCCAAGGAGAAAATGTGTTCACTTGATTAGCCTCTAGGGGGCCAGTGTGACCTATCAGAACTGCCAGTAACTTACCATTACACCTTCCCTTCTTCCTACATGATTTCAGCCCACACACAAACTCTTTTTATTAGTTTATTAGTGAACTAGTTTCTGGAGAAAAAGGTAACATCATTGTGCTAATTAATAACTGCAAGGTTGTTACTTGAGGGAGTCTATACATGATTTCCAAAGTCTGTGGACGTGGAGCCCCATGAGCTCCCAGACCAGAGCTCTGACCTGATCACAGATTAATAGGGTATCTTGGAAGATAAAACACTTCCTGTCAATGGGCACTGCCTAAGGCCTTAGGCCTTGCCTAAGATGTTAAGTTAAATGACTTCCAGGGGAATTTGTAGAATTTTACTCTTTTCATTGAAAGCTGTTTTTTCTGACTTTATAGATTTAATCTAGGTAGGTTTATTGGAGACTTATTCTCTTATCTTCTTGAAAACTCATTTTGCTTTCTGTGAAATGGGAATAGAATACTTGTTTTATAGGTTGCTACGTGGATTAATGAGAAAGTGCCTGCTAGAGAGTCAATAATAGTCAATAAATGGTATTTTCCTTGCCCCTGATGTTTGCATAGTGATAATTTTAATGTATACGAAGTAAAAGATTATTCATAGAATAAAACTCTGTGCTTCCAAAGGGTTTTCAATAGGATCCACTTGGTAGAACACAGTTACATTTTATACCTGGCACAAAAAGCAGGCTAAACCGAAAATTGGCTATAAAAAGGGGATTTCTAGTAAAACACAGATCAAACCTTACAGAAACTAAGTTTTCTTTCCCAGAATTCCCACGGCTCTGGGTCTCTTCCTGTTTTTTGTTGCTATTACTGAAAATCTGTTTCAATAAACCATCAATCATAAGATCTTACAGGAAGATTCTCACAGTTAAATCTGTGAGTAGAAGTACTGTATATACTCTGTTAACATTCTTTCACTCCAAGTAAGAAAATAGAAAATGTAGAATCCATGGAAAGAGTCTGCAATATCAAAAAATTGGAACACTGCACTGAGATAAAAAGAAAAAAGTACATTTGATAGAATTACGACAGGAAATAGAATAAAACGGCATGTGATGTGTTTCTTCAAGAAAAAACAAAGCTATGACTATTAAATAAGAGATGAAATATGCATTGATGAGATAATTAGTAACAGGGGCAGGGAAGAAATGGTTATGAAGCAGGTAGGAATAAAAAGGAAGCAGAATGAGACAAGGAAAAAATGTGATATGACGGACAAGCCTGAATCACTTGCTAGAATGCAGCAAAAAAGAACATTGAATTCTCTCTGAATCAATGTCACACTTTTAATTACTACAACTTTAGAACAAGCTTTAATATCTGGCTCAGTTAGTCATCTTTCCATCTTCTTTTACAACACTTAGAAATATGTTCATATGTTCTTCCCTTTGATAGGGTTTTTCAAGATCTAACAAATAAAATCACCACTATAATTTTTTGCAAGCAAAATGCATATTAATTTGAAGAGAACTTGCATAGAGCCAATTTGGTAGGTGTCTCCATTTACTTAATCTTATTTTTCACCCATTGACTAAATGGTATACCTTTTTCTCATGTAACTACAACCTATCTTTATCAAATTTATGCCTATGTATTGTAATTATTTACATAAATAAGGATCCTAAAACAACTCACTTGTAAAGTTGAAACATTGGGATTATTCATGCTAATGTCAGAATGGCTTCCCCACCTTTATAGTAAACACCACTTTATGTTTTTTGTGTGTGTGTGTGTTATGTTAGTCGCCATACAGTATACCCTTAGTTTTTGATGTAGTGTTCTATGATTCCTTGTTTGCGTATAACACCCAGTGCTCCATGCAGTATGTTGCTTTCCTTAATACCCATCACTGGGCTAACTCATCCCTCCCCCACCACCCTCTAAAATCCTCAGTTTGTTTATCAGAGTCCATAGTCTCTCATGGTCCATCTCCTCCTCCAATTCCTACCCCTCTTCATTTTTCCCTTCCTTCTCCTAATGTCCTCCATGCTATTCTTACATTCCACAAATAAGTGAAACCATATGATAAGTCTCTGTTTGACTTATTTCACTTAGCACAATCTCCTCCAGTTCCATCCATGTTAATGCAAAAGTTGAGTATTCATCTTTTCTGATGGCTGAGTAATATTCCATTGTATATATGGACCGTATCTTCTTTATCCATTTGTCTGTTGAAGGGCATCTTATATACACACCATTTTAGGAATTTTATCCAATAAATTAAGACTTCTAAGAAATAGTGCAAGAATAAAAAGCAGTGCAAGCATAAATATTTAGAATAACAAAAAAATCTAATGAGCAGGTTAATGGAAATATACTTTCAGGACAGTCAACTCAAACTTACTTTAACTAATGTAAGAGGATTTTTTAAGATGGGAAATTGCAATAAGATTAAATGAAATTATAGATATAAATTACTTAGAATAAATAGTAAGGTTCAATCATTGTTAGTTTTTAATGATATTTCCTTTTGCTAGTAAAAAGTATGTTTATCTGCTACAAAAGTGCATATTTGGAAGAATGCCTTGATATGGCTAAAATAAGAATTCACAGGTCATAGACGGTGCATTGGTTTTCAACATGACTGCCTATTGATCAATGGCTTACTGGTTTACACTCCCACCAGTAGTTCTTCATGTATTTTAAATAAATCAAGTTACACACTAATTTTTAAGATCTCATTACTCCAAAAACAGAGACACACCATTCTACCCAGCAGTTGAGTACTTTAATAGAATTCTCTATTATTTATTATTTTAAAAGATTTTATTTATTTATTTGAAAGAGAGAGAGAGATCACAATCAAGGGTGATCACAATTACAGAGAGAAGCAGACTCCCTGTTGAGCAGGCATTCCCAATGTGGGGCTCCATCCCAGGATCCCGGGATCATGACCTGAGCTGAAGGCAGATGCTTAACCAACTGAGCCACCCAGGTACCCTAGAATTCTATATTTAAACATAACTTTTTGACAAAGAAAGGTATACTAACTCTTCTATCGAAGATGAAAATTTATCAGTGTCCAGCCTCACTCAATTGAAGAATAACTGAAAAATGTTAAAACTCATACATTTTCTGGTTGAGTCTATTCCAACTCATTAATACTAGAACATATTGAGTTCTATATGTTATATATATAGTTCCATTCATAAGACTATATATGGTCTTTTCTCATTTTTATGTACCTTGCTCATTTATAAACTCAGTATAAATTGAAAGAATAAAGTTCAGAATTGCCCTAACAATTGCATGGGGAGAGAAAATATAGGAACAGATAGGAGGGAATAACTTATGAGGTAATCAGAAGGGAGAATACCATTCCCATCAATATTTTAGTGAAGAAACCATATATACTATGGAGACAATATAGAAATATGGAAAATCCTAACCTAGAAGTTGATTAAAATGTTGACTAAGAAGCCCAAAACTTTGTACACGACTTAAGTAAAATAATAGTCCACTTATAAAGAGCACAACAAATGGAAATTCAGCCTCTTTACTGACAATGTAAAAAAAATGTATCTTAGTGTTTTCTGTAAGACCTTTGGGCTTTATTATATAGCATCTCAAGATCAAAACTGATTAATGTGAAACTATACCTGTGACCTGCAGCAGTTCTGTAGTTTCTAGGTTGGAAATTGTCCACGCTTGAGTACAGAAGTAGAGCAAGCGTGTGGTAGTCCAGTGGGAGGCATGGGTGCCTGTAAGGAAGAGCAGAGCCTGGAAGAAGGGGTTCAAGAACCTATAGTTAGGGTGAGTAAACCATGTTTGGAAGAAAATGTAAAGATAAATGTGGGCACAGCAGAACTTCTCAGTCAATTAGAAGCACAGCCCAGGTCAGAACTTGTCCCCAGTTGCCACTGCAATGCCTTTTTAGCTCCATGCTTGAAGTGAGGCGTAGTGAATGATTGGATATGGAGTCTGGGAAGAAATAAGAATCAAAGATAACTCTGAGATTTGAGATTGGAAGAATCATGGTCCTGCTCTCATATAATTATGAATATCAGGAGGTAGGCCTTTTTACGGTTCCTTGGTGAGAAGTTTTAGCTTTCACTGGGGAGGGAGCAGGCTCAGATCTTAGAGAAGGGATTTGTCTCTGCCTGGGGCAAGCTGGCTTTAAAGTTTACAAATCAGAGTGTAGGGATTGCTGGAATGTTCATGAGCAAGCTTGTGTAGGTATTGATAAGCCCACATAGAGGAAATACACACAATGATTAGACTGTTCTGTAAGAAGCGAATTCTGTGGGAAAAAAAAAATCAGAGTGAAAAGTGTTGTTGGGAACATTATGGTGAATGTATAATATTTAATAAGAATGGCTATATATAATTTCTGGGACATAAAGCAGTAACTTAGAATTCTTTTTTGTCCCAGCAAATAAGTGTACTGCTATTAAAATGTACTGCTGGATCATTAGCAGAAATCAGTTATTACCTTGGCATAAGTAGCAGGGTGAGAACAAGTTAAAATTAGCAGGCAGAATGTGATCCTATAAGAGCAAGCAGATAAAACTGAAGTGGTTTAAACACATACGAGACCCTTTCCTATTATTATTGTAAAGTAGTTGCCAAATTACTTAAAGGAAGAATGGTTCATCCAGGAAGAATGGTTCACATTATAATTGACAAGATAAGTGACGGTGAAGGAGGGAGAGGAACAAATTAACTAGAAAGGAATAGTTGGAAGGAAGTTTGGGTGAGGGTAATTATTTGAGGTACATTCCGGGTATCTAAATCAAATGAATGATTAAAACCCAGAAAGGAGGGGTGGCGCCTGGGTGGCTCAGGGGGTTAAAGCCTCTGCCTTCGGCTCAGGTCATGATCCCAGGGTCCTGGAATTGAGCCCCCCATCGGGCTCTCTGCTCAGCGGGGAGCCTGCTTCCTCCTCTCTCTCTGCCTGCCTCTCTGCCTACTTGTGATCTCTGTCAAATCAATGAATAAAATCTTAAAAAAATAAAAAATAAAAAAAACCAGAAAGTGTCCTTCAGCTAGCTCTATGTAATGCAAGGACTCAGAAAACAGAAAATGCCCCTAGACTGTAGAAATCCAGTGAGGCTGGATACAGCAGTAAGTACAAATGTCAGGTGTATATGGTCGGATCATACTGGTTGTCTCAGGCTCAAACACAATGCTTCTATTGCTCTCTCTGATCAGTGTCTAGCCCGATCTATGAAGTTACACTGACTTTTTCTGTAAGGAGAAACCCAGCAGCAATGAACGGAATTGCACACTCAGGAACATGACCAGGAGTACACATGGAAATTAGTTACAAAGACTTCTGGAATCTTTCAAAATTTAGGAGGACTGAAGAGGGTCAGCTTTGTAAGTCATTAAAAGCACCTGTGAATCTAGTTATTCATGAAAAATCCAAAGGCAAAATTAAATAATGATGCTTAAAAGATTGAAAATTAAATTAGACTCCAGAAAAGTGGGAAAAAATGAAATGCTTGGTCTCTTGAGATTAAATAAAGGTAATAAAAATGGATTTTTCCTAGAATTAATGTCTATCTCATAAATGTGTTAGAAAAATATCATTCATTTCAAGAGAAAATAATAAACTCAAGAAGGCAGGAATAAAAACAAATAGAATTTTATTAAATATTTCAATGGATTTTAAAATACTATTAACTTTTCAATTCACAAAAACTATTTTAACAGATCATAAATCAGATTAAAGGACCCTAACTTGCGTCTGCATAGGGGAAGAACTCACAAAATCGAACCACATATATTTGCTTACAGAAGAGCATTCTAGAAAACTTCGTCCTCAAAATACTGGACTCTTAACCAGATAGCAAAAATGTCAACAATTATTCTATGTTATATTGCTTTGAATCTTCTTTAAATTAATATCACTCATACATATATCAGAGAATAGTGAGTCTTCACACCCAAAAAGGTTGATAAGGATTTTAGAAATCTCTGTATGCTTTCCTTTTTCAGTCTTCAAAAAAGACATAGGACAATATCTGATTCCAGTGATTAGAATCCGTGACCAAAAAATAAATAAAATAATAACAGAAGTCAACAAACAAAAATTTCATAAAAGGTTTCTTTTTCTTTGAACTTAGCCATTCCCCAGCTTGCAGAGTGTGAATCATGGGTCCTATAGAGAGGGTGTTTGAGACATTACTTTGTAGGAGGCTTTTTAAAGATAGAAACCTGCATAAGCATTTCTTCTTAAAGGTAAAAGAAAAAGCATGATTTCAACAGTGACAGAAACTTTCTAAACTATTCTGAACATAATCACTCACCAACTTATACCACAGGGTTTTTCCTCAAGAGGTTAAAACACTGATCATTTCTATGCCTTTGATAATCAGAATAGTATATAGAAGAATATAGCTGATTGGGTCTTTTGAAAGTTATGGTAAAAAAATGAATATGGTTCAAATGAAACAGTTGGGTGGACAAGGGCTATATAGAAATAGCCATTAGGGTACTGAAAATGAGATTCAAAATCAGATCAGTTCAACTCAGCAAATGTTTGTTAGCCTTATATGTAAGGCTAGAGAGATGTTCTAAATTAGAAAGATACGGAGATGAATAAGACAAGTTTCTCTCCTTTCTAAGTCTTCGCAGCTTGGAGTTGAAGCCAGATATGCAAACTCTGTAACAAAAGAATAAAACACAGCGCTATCACAGACATACGATCCTCAGAAGAAATTTCCTATTGAGTAGGAGACCTTTAGGGAGAAGGAGAAGACCTCCAGAGGCAGTAAAATTTGAAGAAAGCCCTTCACTGAAAAGATATGAGAAATAAAAAGAAAAGAAAAGTGCCAGTATGTTCTGGGAATGGTAGGTATTCAAATGGGATGGACACAGAAGGGTGGCAAGGGATATAAGTCTGACCGGAATGTTTAGGGATAATTGTGTAGGGCTATTAAGCTCTAAGCCAAGGTCTGGCACTTTGTTCTGTAGGCAACAAGGAGACAGCACAGTCTTTTGAGTAGAACAATGTGATTAGATCTATATTTCAGGCCAAGCATTCACACAGTCATATTGGACTGGATGGCAGCCAGAAGTGACTGTCTCAGGAGTCCAGTTCCAGAGACTGTTGCAAGATTCTAGGTAAGAGGAGATGAAAGCAAACAGGAACAGTAAGTGGGGTATGACCAGAGGGAAATGAAATGAGGTAACGGTTACAAAGTTAAATGACAAACTGAAACAATTGGACTGTGATCCTATTAGCTTGTAGGGATTAGAAGAAGGGGTAGAATGAAGATGCCTGAAGTTACTGCCTTTACTTCTTATTTGGAAGTGATTTCATGCTTACAAAAAGTTATAAAAGTTAATTTAAAGAATTTTTATGTCTTCTTACCCAGATTACCCAAATGTTACATGATTTTTCCCTTTTATCTCCCTTCCTCTTCCTCACACACATCACTATATTATTTTTCTGAAAATAAATAATAAGGCCTTTACTTATGTGCTTTGAGGTATTGGAACATTTGTAACAACGGTAATCTAGAGTGTGAATATGACAGTCAGGATGGCCTGTGGACCATACAGTGCAAAGAGACTAGGAAAGAGCACAAGAGATGCCCTGCAAACCCTCTCTCCCCATGTTTATCTCACCAGTAGCTGTTCTTATCTCTGACTAGAAAGCTTATCCTTTTCTATCAAGTGTACAACTCTGAAAAGATAGCAGTTTAGAGCAGTAACTGAGAAGGAGGGGCACTCACCTGTGCAGTTAGGTTAACCAAATGCCATCTGATGATCAGATATCATAGCAGATCAAACCAGACATTATATTAGATGTCAGTCTTCTCCCAACTCTGAGTCTTTCATTTATTCAGTCCCTCAACTAATAGTTATTAAGGGCTTAATATGTCAGGCACTTTTCTATACACTGGAAATTCAGCAGAGAACAAAACAAAAACCTCTTGCTATAATGAAACTTATAAGCCTAGTGGGAAGAAAGAGACAATAAAGAAATCGATATGCAGGGGCGCTTGGGTGGCTCAGATGGTTAAGCACATGCCTTCGGCTCAGGTCATGATCTCTGGTGCCGGGATTGTGCCCCACATTGGGTTCCCAGCTCAGTGGGAAGCCTGCTTCTCCCTCTCCCCTTTCCTCTCTCCCTGCTTGTGCTCTCTCTCTCTCTCTCTCTCAAATTAATAAATAAAATCTTAAAAGAAAAAAAAGAAATAGATAGGCATCATGAGATAATAAGGACTATGCAGAACAATTTAGCTAGATTAAAAAATAATAACAAACCAAGTTTAGGCAACCACCTTAATTAGGAGATCATGGAAGTCTTCTCTGATAAAGTGGTATTAGGGGAGAGACTAAATGAAATCAGAGAGTGAACCATGTAGATATCTGTATGAGGAGAGCAGAGGAACAGAGAGAAAAATGGCACTGGACTGGGAACATGTTTATTAGGTCTTGGTAATATCTAGAAGATTGCTATTAAATTGGATATATGCTTAAAGCAACCATCAAGACAAAAAAATGAAGAATTACAATTAATAAGCCAACAGAAGAGATTAAATGAAACCATAACGAATCTTCAATCCCATAGAAAGCAGAATCAGAGGAAAATGGAAACAATGAACAAATATCATAAATAGAAAACAAACAGTAAGATAATAAACTCAAACATAATCACACCAATAGTTAAATTAAACATAAAGGGTCTAAACACCTAAGTAAAAGGCAGAGATTATTGAGGATCAGGACCGAGATAGTGCAGTAGCAAGTCTCCAGGCTCACTCCCTCCCACAGATACACCAAAACTACAACCACATATAGAATAACTACCTTTGGGAACAAATCGAAGACTAGCATAACAGACTTTACACAACTAAGGATATACATGTAAACCTCAGAGATACTGCATTTCAGTTCCAGACCACTGGAATAAAGCAAATATTACAATGAATTGAGTCAAATGAAGTTTTTGGTTTTCCAGTGCATATAAGAGTTATATTTATACTATATTGTAGTCTATTGAGAGTACGATAGTGTGATGTCTTTATAAAACAATGTAAATACCTTAATTAAAAAACACATGATTGTTAAAAATTGCTAGCCATTATCTAAGCTTTCAACAAATTGTAATCAGTGATCATAGGTCATCATAAAAAATATGATGATAATGAAAAATATTGAAGTACTGATAGAATTACCCAAATGTGACATAGAAACACAAAGTGAGCAAATGTTGGGAAAAAATGACAATTACTCCAACAGATTTGTTTGATTCAGGGTTGCCACAAACCTTCAGTTTACAAAAACAGTATCTGCAAGGGTATCTGGGTGGCTTAATCTCTTACATATCTGCCTTTGGCTCAGGTCATGACCCCAGGGTCCTGGGATCAAGCCCTACATTGGGCTCCCTGCTCAGCAAGGGGCTGTTTCTCCCTCTCTCCTTCCTTCTCCTTCATGTGCTCTCTCTCTCTCTGTGTGTGTGTGTCAAAAAAATAAATAAAATATCTTTAAAAACCCAGTATAGGCAAAGTGCAATAAAGTGCAGTAAAGTGAGGTATGCCTATAAAGAAAAAGCTACATTGAATTAGATAAGAGGGGTGGAGACATGGTTTGGTTAGAACCCACAATTCCAGCATGAAGTAATAAATAAACAGGAAGACTATCACAACCACAGAGATACTCTCATGGGAACAAAGGGTCTGAATGTCACACTGGGCTTCCCAGCCCAGGAACACAAACACCCATAATGCCTGGCTTTGGAAGGCAATAAGACTTATGTCATGAAGAGCCAGAAGGCAGTAGGAAATGAAGACTTTGTTCTTAAAGGGTGCATACAAATCTTACTCACTATGAGTCCCATTGTAAAGGCAGCAGTTTGAAAAGTGCCTGGGTTACATGTGAAAGAGATTCATTGACTATTTCTAGGACATGTGACTGAGGGACAGAGATCTGTTGGAACATTTTCTAGAGACAGAAGTGCTAGAAGATGCCACTGTTTTTTTTTTTTTTTATTCTCCTCTCTGCTGAGCTTGCCCAATTGCTGGAGAAAGCCATTTCTGAACTTTTCCATCTAATGTGCTAGCACTTTCTCAGCATTCCCTTGCAGACTCCCCAAACCAACCTTCCCATCTTGGCCAGGACCCCTCCCAAGCAACCTGCTCACCCCACCATGCTCAGTGAGTGGCCTCAGTTCACACCAAAGCAACCCAGCAGTGGCTCTCTGCAGAGTAGCATGTTGAAGCCGAGCCTCTCAGACAGAGGGGTCAATGCTCTCATCAGTGCACCCATAGCACTCATGGTCAGACTCATAGACAACCACACCAGAGACAATCTTGCACATCAGCGAGTCCATATCAACCCATCCACAATAGTGGGTACATGCAGCTCACACAGGGGACACCTCTGGGGAATCTGTCTTGGCTGACCGGGGGGCAGGGGAGGGGAGGTTGTTTTATGGTATACCACAGGACAACTTTTACATAAACCACTACTTCAAAACCAGGAGATGGAATTAATCTACCTAACACATAGAAACAAACACAAAGAGTCAGACAAAATGCAGAAAAAGAGGAATATGTTCTGAGCGAAAGAACAAGACAAACCTCAGAAAAAGAACTAGAAGAAAGAGAGATAAGCAATCTACCACATAAAGAGTTCAAAGTCATGGTTATAATGGTGCTCATCAGACTTGAGAGAAGAGTAGAGGAACTCAGTGAGAACTTTGAAAAAGATATACAAAATATTTAAAAGGTACCAGTTGAAGGTGAAGAATACAGTAACTGTAATGAAAACTCCACTAGAGAAATCAACAGCAGATTAGCTGACACAGAAGACTGGATCAGCAGTCTGGAAGACAAGGTAATGGAAATAACTCAGGTGGAACAGAAAGAGAAAAAAGAATTTAAATAAATGAGAATAGTTTAGGGCTGCTGAGACAATATCAAGGATAACTAACATCTGCGTTATAGGGGTCCTAAAGTGAGAAGAACTAGAGAAGGGGACATAAAATCTATTCGAAGAAATAATAGCGAAAACATTCTTTAACCTGGCAAAGGAAACAGACATCCAAGTCCAGGAACAATGGAGTCCCAAATAAGGAGAAATCAAGGTGAGCTGCACCAAGATACATTACAATCAAAGTGTCAATATTAAAGACAAAGAGAATCTCAAAACTGGCAAGAGAAAAACAGCTAGTTATGTAAAAGGGACCTCCATAAAGTTATTGGGCCTCCATAAGGTTATTGGCTGATTTTTCAGTAGAAACTTTGCAGGCCAGAAGGGAGTAGTAGTTCTAATCAAAGTACTTAAAGGAAAAGACTTACAACCAAGAATATTCTACCCAGCAAGGTATATCCAAATCAAGACAGAGATTAGCTCATCATCACCAAATTAGCCTCACTAGTAATATTAAAGAGAATTCTTTAAATAAATTTTTAAAAAGATTGTAACTAAAAGTAAGAATATTATGAAAGGAAAAATTTCATTGGTAAAGGTAAAAATACAGCAAAGGTAGTGGATCAATCACCTACATAGACAGTATGAGGGTAAAAAGACAAATGTAGTAAATTAATATAGACCTACAATTATTAGTCAGTAGATACACAAAATAATATGTATAGTATGATACCAGAAACACTAGAAGTGGAAAGGAAGTAAAAATGAACTGCTTTTAGAAAATGTTTGAATATAAATAACCAACTTAAAATAGACTGCTATATACATTGCATGTTATATAGACCTCATGGTGAACACAAACATAGATATCAAGAAGAAGCAAAATAAAGAGAAAAGAACATAAACATAATATTAAGGAGAGTCACCAAATCACAAGGAAAGAAAGCAAGAGAAGAAGAAAGGCAAAGAATACAAAAACAAACAAAAAAAATCAACAAAATGGCATATCTATATGCCATATATACATAAGTGTATACCTATTAATAATTACTTTAAATTTAAATGGACTAAATTCTCCAATCAAAACACACAGAGTGACCGAATGGATGAAAATACAAGACCCATCTATATGCTGCCTAGAAGAGACTCACTTCTGTTCTAATGACACATATAGACTGAAAGTGAAGGTATAGAAAAAGATGCTCCATGCAAGTCTAAATGAAATGAAAGCTGAGGTAGAAATATTTATATCAGTCAAAACAGACTTTAAACAAAGAATGTACTGAAAAAGAAGGGCATTATATGATTAATGATAAAAGAATCATTCCAACAAGAGGATGTAACAGTTATTAATATCTAGGCACCCAGCACAGGGACCAAAATTCATACAGCAAGTCTTAACAGATATAAAGGGAGAAAAGGACAGTAATAAAGTCATGCTAGGGGACTTTAACACCCTCTAAAGCATAGGATAGATCACCCAGATGGAAAACCACTAAGAATACATGGCTTTTAATGACACATTGGAACAGATGGACTTAATTGAAATATACTGAGCATTCCATCCCCAAACAGCAGAATACAAATTCTTTTCAAGTGCCCATGGAACATTCTCCAGGATGGATTATAACAAAATCAAAATTAATTCTCAATAAATTTAAGAAGACTGAAGTCTTATCAAGCATCTTTTCTGATCACAATAGTATGAAACCAGAAATCAATCATAAGAAGGAAACTAGGGAAAAAAAACCTGTGGAGGCTAAACAACATGGTACCAAATAACCAAAGGATCAATGAAGAAATCCTAAAGCAATTTAAAAATATCTTTGAGACAAATCAAAACGGAAACACAGCATTTCAAAATCTAGCATCACAGCAAAAGCAATTCTAAGAGGGAAGTTTATAGCAATACAGGTTTACTTTAGAAAACTAGAAAAATCTCAAATAAGTTATCCAATTTTATATCTAATGGATCTAGAAAAGAACCAAGCCCAAAGTTAGTAGAAGAAAGAAAATAATGAAGATCAAAGAAGAAATAAATGAAACAGATTTTTAAAAGCACAATAGAAAAGATCAGTGAAATTGAAAGTTTTTCTTTGAAAAAAATAAACAAAATTGATAAGCCTTTATTCAGACTTAAGAAAAAAATGGTAGCTCAGTTGAATAGTCAGGAATGAAAGAAATCACAACCAATACCACAGAAATACAAAAGATTATGAGACTACTATGAGCAATGATATGCCAACAAACAACTCAACCTAGAAGAAATGGATAAATTCCTACAAACAAAATCCTCTAAGAATGAGTAAAGAATTAGAAAGTGTGAACACACTGATTGTTAATAATGAACTTGAATTAGCAATCAAAAAAACTGCCAACAAACAAAAGTGTAGGACCTGATGATCTCACAGATAAATTCACCAAACAATTAAGAGAAAAGCTAGCACCTGTCCTCAAAATATTCCAAAAAACTGAAGAGAAATCATGCTTCCAAACTTATTCTATGAGACCAGCACTACACCCATACCAAACCAGACAAAAACAACACACACACACACACACACACACACACACACACACACACACATACACACTTACAGGCCAATGTCCCCGATGAACAGAGATTCTTGACAAAATACTAGCCAACCAAAGCAAAAAATACATAAGAGGACCATACCCTATTATCAAGTGGGATTCATTCTAGGACTGCAAGGATGGCTCAACATCCATAAATCATTCAGTGTGATATACCACATGAACACAAAGAAGGGTAAAAATCATACAATCATCT
This sequence comes from Mustela erminea, assembly GCF_009829155.1. Taxonomy (NCBI): domain Eukaryota; kingdom Metazoa; phylum Chordata; class Mammalia; order Carnivora; family Mustelidae; genus Mustela; species Mustela erminea. The sequence goes on from NC_045619.1 coordinate 120,532,186, forward strand.
CAATAGATGAAGAAAAATCATTTGATAAAATTCAACATCTATTTATGATAAAAACTCACAATAAACTGGGTATAGAGGGAATACACCTCAATATATTAAGGACCATATATGACAAGCCCAGAGATAAGATCATACTTAATGATGAAAAGCAAAAAGCTTTTTCTGTAAGATCAGGAGCAAAAAGGATGCCCACTCTCCCCACTTTTTTTCAGCACAGTATCGGAAGTTCTAGCCACAGCAATCAGACAAGAAAGGAAATAAAAGTCATCCAAATGGGAATGTAAGAAGTAAAGCTTTCACTATTATCAGTTGACATGATACTAGATATAGAAAATCCTGAAGCCTCCACCTAAAAATATTAGAGCTAATAAATAAATTCAGCAAAATTTCAGGATACAAAATTAATATATATAAATCTGTTGTATTTTGACACACTAATAATGAACTATCAGAAAGAGAAGAATAGAAAATAATCTTCTATAATGCATTAAAATAGAATATATTTTATAATATAAATAATGCATTAAATGCATTAAAATATAATATATTTTATAATATAAAATATAATATAATGCATTAAAATAATCTTCTATAATGCATTAAAAAGACTACCTAAACAAAGTTTAAATTTAAATGTAAACAAATAGGTGAAACACCTGTACTTTGAAAACCATAAGGCATTGATGAATGATATTGAAGATGATGCAAATAAATGGAGATATATTCTACACTCATGGATTGGGAAAACATTGTTAAAATGTCCATACCACCCAAAGCAAACTACAGATTCACTTCCTTTCAAAATACCAATGGCATTTTTCACAGAACTAGAACAAAGAATTCTAACATTTATATGGAACCACAAAAGACCCCAAATAGCTAAAGAAATCTTGAAAAAGAACAAAGCTAGATGTATCATACTCCCTGATTTCAAACCATATACAATATCAAAACAAAACAACTCCCAAACAATCCAATTTTTAAAAATGGGCAGAGGATCTGAGTAGACATTCCTTCAAAGAAGACATCCAGATGGCCAACAGACATATAAAAAATTGCTTAATATCATCAGGAAAGTACAAATTGAAACCACATTAAGATATTATATCACAACTTCCAGTATGACTATGATCAAAAAGACAAGAAATAACAAGTGTTAGCAAGGATGTGGGGAAGTCAACCCTCGTGTACTGTTCTCAGGAATGCAAAAAGGTACAGCTACTGTGAAAAAAGAGTATGTAGTTACATTAAAAAATTAAAATAGAGGGGCATCTGGTTGACTCATCTCTCCCTCCCCCTCTGCCATTTCCCTTGCTTATACTCTCTCACTCTTACTCTCTCTTAAATAATAAATAAATAAATAAATAAATAAATAAATAAATAAATAAAATCTTTTAAAAAATTGAAATACAAATAAAATCCAGCAATTCTACTTCTGAGTATTTATCCAAAGAAAATGAAACCACTAATTTGAAAAGATATATGCCCCCCTATATTTATGGCAGCATTTTTATAGTAGTCAATTATTGAAGAAACCTAAGACTACATCAAAAATTAAGTGGTTAAAGATGTGATATATAAATACATCACACATATATATAATACATATACACATACATAAGGAAAAGTAAGCTGGAGTGGCTACATTAATATCAAAGTAGATTCCAGAATACAGTTTATTTTACAGGACAAAGAGGATCATTTCATAAAGTGTAAAGGGTAAGGGATCCTTTCATTGAAAAAACATAGTAATCCTAAAAGTTTAGTCCTCTAACAGCTTCACAACCCATGAAACTAAAACTGATAGAATGGCAGGACAGGGATGTCCACTCTCATCATTACTCTTTAACATAATACTCGAGCAATCAGACAACAAAAAGAAATTAAAAAAAAAAAAAAGAATACAGGGCCCACGGTGTGGCTGAGCTGGTTAAGCATCTGCCTTCAGCTCAGGTCATGACTGACTCCTGGGATGGAGCCCCACATCCAGCTCTCTGCTTGGCAGGGAGCCTGCTTCTCCCTCTCTTTCTACTGTCTGTGTTCTACTTCTGTGTAGTCTCACTCTCTCTGTCAAATAAATAAATAAAAATGTTTTAAAAAGAAGAATCCCAATCAACAAGGAATCAATCCCATTGACAATTGCACCAAAAACCACAAGATAGGAATAAGCCTAGCCAAAGAGGTAAAAGATCTGTACCCTGAAAACTATAGAATACTTATGAATGAAATTGAGGAAGACACAAAGAAATGGAAAACATTCCATGTTCATGGATTGATTCCATGATTTCTTTTTCTGCTGCTTCGTTATTTGTATATGGAAATGCAACAGATTTCTGTACATTGATTTTATACCCTGTGACTTTGCTGAATTTTTGTATTAATTCCAGCAATTTTTTTGGTGGAGTTTTTGTGTGTTCTGCATAGAGTATCATGTCATCTGCAAATAGTGAAAGTTTGACTTCTTCCTTGTTGAGAGTGGACATCCCTGTCTTTTTCCTGTCTCTAGAGGAAAAGCTCTCAGTTTTTCCCCATTGATGATGATGTTAACTGTGGGTCTTTCATATACAGATTTTTTTGTTGTTGTTGTTGCTATGTAATTTTTTTTAAAGATTTATTTATTTATTTATTTATTTGACAGAGAGAGAGAGAGAGAGAGAGAGATCACAAGTAGGCAGAGAGGCAGGCAGAGAGAGAGGAAGGGAAGCAGGCTCCCTGCTGAGCAGAGAGCCCGATGTGGGACTCGATCCCAGGGCCCTGAGATCATGACCTGAGCCGAAGGCAGCGGCTTAACCCACTGAGACACCCAGGCACCCCGCTATGTAATTTTTTATATATTTATTACAAACACTTTTTTTTTCAAAATTATTGCCATATTACATAAAATATACTTATCTTTTTTTTTCTGGGTAAATTTTTAAATTTATTTTCAGCATAACAGTATTCATTATTTTTGCACCACACCCAGTGCTCCATGCAATCCATGCCCTCTCTAATACCCACCACCTTGTTCCCCCAACCTCCCACCCCCCGCCGCTTCAAACCCCTCAGATTGTTTTTCAGAGTCCATAGTCTCTCATGGTTCACCTCCCCTTCCAATTTCCCCCAACTCCCTTCTCCTCTCTAATTCCCCTTGTCCTCCATGCTATTTGTTATGCTCCACAAATAAGTGAAACCATATGATAATTGACTCTCTCTGCTTGACTTATTTTACTCAGCATTATCTCTTCCATACCATCCATGTTGCTACAAAAGTTGGGTATTCATCCTTTCTGATGGAGACATAATACTCCACAGTGTATATGGACCACATCTTCCTTATCCATTCGTCCATTGAAGGGCATCTTGGTTCTTTCCACAGTTTGGTGACCGTGGCCATTGCTGCTATAAACATTGGGGTAGAGATGGCCCTTCTTTTCACTACATCTGTATCTTTGGGGTAAATACTCAGTAGTGCAATTGCAGGGTCATAGGGAAGCTCTATTTTTAATTTCTTGAGGAATCTTCACACTGTTCTCCAAAGAGGCTGCACCAACTTGCATTCCCACCAACAGTGGAAGAGGGTTCCCCTTTCTCCACATCCCCTCCAACACATGTTGTTTCCTGTCTTGCTAATTTTGGCCATTCTAACTGGTGTAAGGTGATATCTCATGTGGTTTTAATTTGAATCTCCCTGATGGCTAGTGATGATGAACATTTTTTTTAATGTGTCATATACAGTCTTTATGACGTTGAGTTATGCTCCCTTGGTTCCTTCTTTGTTGAGAGTTTTTATCAAGAACAGTTCCTGTATTTTGTCAAATGCCTTCTCCGTATCTTTTAAGAGGATCATATGGTTCCTATCTTTTTTTTTTATTAATGTGGTATATATATCATGTTGATTGATTTGCAAATATTGGACCACCCCTGCAGCCAGGAATAAATCTCTCTTGATCATGGTGAATTATTCTTTTAATGTACTGTTTAATTCAACTTGCTAGTATCTTGTAGAGACCTACTAACTTGAGCTAATTGACATTTAAGAGTACTCTATGCAAACATAGCATAATACATATTCTTCTTGAGTGACATAGACCATTTACCAAAATTGGATACATACCTCATTTTTATCACTCCACTCAAGAGCATTCAATGATCTATATGGTACCCTCCCCACTCTGGGTCATGGGGAACCACATAATTTCTTATGTGTTCTTTTATTTTTTTTTAATTTCACAGGTAAAAACAAATATAAACACAAAGTTCTTTAAAGAATTACAATAATAGAGTCCCCATTCTGTTAAAAAAGGAAAAAAAAAGTCTGTAGTCCATAGCAAACCTATAGATCAGGCCACACATCCTATTATCCTCATCTGCTTTGTTTGGTCGGCCAACAAAACTGAGCTCACTCTGCTTCTTCACTCTGAGGTGTGAATTATCAACTTCCTCAAAGTTAAACTCTTGAGTTTGCCCTTTACTGTGTGCTTGAGGAATTTTCAGTATGCACTATTACAGAGTTCCAGTAGTCACCATCCATTTGAAATAATCACATTTAACACCATCAAATTAGTGAAAATACCATCTAGATGTAGTGTTGCCAGATTTAGGAAATAAGAATACAGAACAGACGCTCAGTTACATGTGAATTTCAGATAAACAGTAAGTAATTTTTTAGTGTGGGTATGTCCCAGATATTTCATGGGCCTATTATTTTATATGATCTCTTGGAAACAGCAGTTGAGGACCACACAGTAAATTCTTAGGATGGAGGATTAGAAGGCCATAGTGCCTACATATAGTAGGGAAGTGAGTAACTAAAGGATCTGAAACAAAACCAACCAACAGGACAGAAGGATGATCAGAAACACAGAATTAGAGCTACCAATATGTGACACAGGAATAACCTCTGAGACTTTCCCCAAGAGGCGGCCATTTGGCCCCAGCATGAACACTGGTACAATTAACCAGAGCGCAGCTCTTAAAGCCCACAGCCTACATTTTTGTATTTGTCTTAAATCTTTCTTACGCTTTTGCATGAGGTAATTAAAATAATGTTGCTACTGCTATTTTTATGGATGTATATTGCTCTGACTTTCAAAATGAAAGCTTTAATCTATAATCGCGCACCAAGGCTCTTGAGCAAAAAATACAGTCTTTATTCATAAAACCATTTCCTCAAGTAACCACTCTGTATGGGTTAGATTAAGGGAGAGAGGAAAAAGGAGGGGGACAACGGAGGAGGAAGCAAGTAAGAAAATATGAATAAAATTGCTTTTGCTAATAATGAACTCGTAGTTCTAGGAGGCAAGGAAAATGGATATTCTTTAAGAATTCCTCAGGGCTAAAGCAATCGTTATTTTTACATTTTCAACCTCTAATTTGAGATCTTTCTTATAAAAAGAATAAAGCCATGCAGTCTTAGAATAGTAGTAGGCTTATATAGCATTGAGCACACTACATTGACTGCAACAACCAAACCTTTTGAAAACAGAGACATCAAAACACCATTTGGTCCTCTATCTTCAGACAGGACTGTTCTGATATCTCTCAGGTCAAAGAGAACTGATTCTAATTTGAGGGGAGGGATAGGAAAAACTGAGGGGAACAAGATCGTATATCTTCACTTAATTATTTTAGTCTTTCCTGCCAAAATAGGAAGTTTTTTCTCATATAACTCACCCTAGTAACTCCTATTGTAGTTCAGGTTGACATCCTCTGAGATCTATTAATATATTCATTCCCTGGAGAAAAAAGAACAGCTAGTTACTATCTTCTGGACAGCCCTCATTCAGGCACTGAAAAATCCTGACTAAATAATTCCAATGGCCTTCTCCCAGATTTAATTATTTCAGGTCTTGTAACCTTTGTTAATAAGTCCTATTTTTCGAGCCTTTGTTCATTTTTAATCATTAGTTACACCGTTGCATAAAGATCAGTGCATAAACCCTTTGAAAAAGTGAAAAACTCAAATAATTCATTCCAACAAATGAAATGCTAATGCTGTTGCTATGTAGCAACGCTAGGTTCATTAGATGCCTTTGCTCGGCATACCATCTGCAGATCTCCTTCTTTTATCCCACCAGGCTTGGAACATTTTAAAGGGTGGAATGTGTCATAACCCATTTATTTTGACTAAATACTAAATAACATCTCTGTTTTCTATAAGACAAAATGAAGCTTGTCACACTTGGACTAATAGTTCTTAATGGGGATTATGTTCTTTATCATTATTTTTTTTAACATTCTCCTAAGAGAGACATTTTCAATTTGAGTAAGTGTTTAATTAAAGACTATAAAGCAATTTGATGAAACACAAATAGCATGCAGCACAAATTGTAAATAACTATGATTGCTATTTTGAGCCAAATGGGCTGAATTCTCATTGCATGAAGTATGTCAATAAAATAATTTCTTGTAATCCTCAACAAGACTCTGGGCAAATTTATGAAATAAAGCAAGCAAGTGAATGTGTCCTATTAAACTTGTATCATTTGCCTGTGTCTTCTCTCCTCACCTTCCGAACTGTACCCTCCAACCCATTACAGGCACTCAAAAGCTCTTCTGCCCCTTCTGGGTGACAGGACTGCTCCAACCCACACTCTATCACTACCCTATCATTACCCCATGCCTGAGATGGCCCACTCTGGGTTAGTGACCCAGATATTTGCCAAATCTACCCCTCCCCTAGTTTATTTGACAAAGACTCTTGTCTTTTTGAATTTTGTATAATTAGTCCAATAAATTAACCTGCTCTAGTGACCAAAAAAAAAAAACAAACAAACAAACAAACTCTAAAAGAAAAAACTACAGACTAAGAGGATAGTATCTATGATGGGGGGAGCATCCCTTGACCCTTAATAGAAACACTTGGGACCATGCATTTCTAATTCACCTCATGAATCCACACATTTATCTGTATTTCCATCTTTTTCATTGTCTCATCATATACTCCAGAGTAGACTTACATACAGATAGACAAATTACTTCCTTGTAATTACCTCCTTGTGCTGGAGATATTGTATTGTTGATTTATCAACTCTGAATTCACAGCCAACACACTAAGTCATCCCCAAATAAAGCATATCTAACACACATGTTTCTTTGTAGGGTATATCACAACCTTCTTCACTTAGGAGCACTAGATAGCACTGCAACATTATACTCAGTGGCCATTTTAAACAGCAAAATCCCCCCAAAACACACAATTTTGTGTTCTTGAGAACACACAAGCACAAAAATATGGAAATATTTGCCAGTCAACAGACCATGAAAAGAATACTTGTTTACAGTATGAGTGCTGAAACAGGAAGGTAAAGTGTTAACTGGCTCAGCCTCAGTTGGAGGGAAATGGGTGCATTAGGCAACCCACATTATGTTAAAATCTCACAAGCACTAGTTTTGGGGTAATATGAATCAAAAAGAATAAAATATTTAGGCATAATTTAACTAAGAAGGTGATGGATCTACATACCAAAACCTATCAAACATTGATGAGAGAAATTAAAGTAGACACAAATATATGGGAAGATATCCAGGACTCGAGGAGTATAAGATTTAATATTGTTGAGACACCTGGGTGGTTCAGTCAGTTGAGCACCCAACTCTTGATTTCGGCTCAGGTCATGATCTCAGAATGCTGAGATGGAGCCCCATGTCAGGCTCCCCACTCAGTGGGAAGTCTGCTTGAGGACTCTCTCTCCCTCTCCATCTGCCCCTCCTGCTGCTCATATTCTCTCTCTCTCTCTCAAATAGATAAATGAATCTTTTTTAAAAAAGACAATATTGCTAAACTGTCCATACTACCCAAAAAATTCTACAGATGCAACACAATCTCTATCCAAATCCCAATGGCATTTTTCACAGAAATAGAAAAAACAATCTTAAAGCAATCTTGAGCAAGAAGAAGAAAACTCTATTCCAAATTATATCACAAAGCTAAAGCAATCAAAACAATGTGGTACTAGTATATAGACAGATAGACAGATGAAACAGAATAGAAAGCCTAGAAATAAACATGTGCAAAGATGGTCAACTAATTTTTTTTTTAATATTTCTATTTATTTATTTATTTGACAGACAGAGATCAGAAGTAGGCAGAGAGAGAGAGAGGAGGAAGCAGGCTCTCCGCAGAGCGGACAGCCCGATGCGGGGCTCGATCCCAGGACCCTGGGATCACGACCTGAGCCGAAGGCAGAGGCTTTAACCCACTGAGCCACCCAGGCGCCCCTGGTCAACTAATTTTTGACAAAGTGCCAAGAATGCACAATAGAGAAAAGATAGTCTTCTCAACAAATGATGCTAGGGAAACTGGATTCCATGTGCAAAATAAGGATTTTTACCTTATACCATAACCACCCCCAACAAAAAAAATCAAAGTGGATCAAAGACTTGAACCCAAGACCTGAAACCATAAAACTCCTAGATGAGAACATAGGGGATATCTCCATGACATTGATGTTAGCAATAATTTTTTGGATATGGCACCAAGCACAGAAAACAAAAGCAAAAATAAACAAGTAGGACTACATCAGACGAAAAAGCCTCTGCACATGAAATAATCAACCAAATGAAAAGGCAATATGCAAAATGGAAGAAAATATTTGCAAACCACATATCTGATAAGAGGTTGATATTCAAAATATACAAGGAACTCATACAACTCTTTAGCAAGAAAACCCAAATAATCTGATTTAAAATGGGCAAAGGATCTGAACAGATATTTCTCAAAAGACATACAAAAGCCAACAAGTGCATGAAAAGATACTCAACACCAGTAATCGTCAGATTAACTATAAATCAAAAATCAAAATGAGATATTACTTCATACCAATTAAGGTGGCCATTGTTAAAAGAAAGAGAGAGAGATTAGCAAGGATGTAGGGAAAAGGAAACTCTTAGACATTGTTGGTAGGAATGTAAACTGGTACAGCCATTATAGAAAACACTATGGAGTTTTCTCAAAAGGTTGAAAATACAACAATAGTATGAGCCAACAACCCCACTCCTGGATATACAGAATATGTTTCTGTCCCAGATGGTGGTGGAAGTCCACCTCTAAAACTTTCTGGATCCAAATCCTATTAGCTATTATGCCACAATGCCTTCCATATGGGTTTCATTGTGGTTGCAACATCCTATTACATGATATTCTTTGTTTGGTCTTGGTGAAAGGTAAAAACAAAGCGTCAGATCCCCAAGCTTCATATATCACAGAACACTAATCTTGTCACATAGAAATATATTCTAGCCTGCTTCTTCTCTGTGACAGAGGAAACCCGTCTTCTGATGAATCTACATTCCTGAGTAACTTCAGAGCTGCTGTTGCAATGAACTAAGGGTTTCGGAGTCACGCATTTCATTTTTATCTGGACTCTCTACACTGGTTGTATGGCCCTAAAGATCCAATGTACCCTCAGAACCGGACATGTAATGCTGATTTCATAGGATTACCCTGAAGATTAAATCAGATAGCTAGTGTAAGGAATCTAGCTCATAGTAAATGCTTGAAAATTAGCATGTATCAATCTTTGGTATTTGTTCGTCCAGGGCCTCCCAGAACCTATTCAACAAAGGGACTTTGCTTCACTTTGTTTCTGCATACAGGCTTTTGAAAATCAAAAGTAGAAACAATTGTGGTTTCTACCATGACTGTGATAATAGCAGCCACATTGCTCTGCAAAACCCTACAGCTCAGCTCTAGCGATGCACCCCTCTTTGTCAAGGGCAATATAGACATGCAGTGCGTATGTAGTAGCTAAAGGGTGGAGATTCCAATATTCCATCATCAAACATGGCTTGAAAACAAACCCTAACCCCCTTAGAATTAAAGCTAAGTCTGCCATGAACAGTTGTTTCTAAACTTCCACCTCTTTAAAAAGCACTGTGTTTTGATTTTCAATTCTAGTTCAGAAATCACTCCATCTGGCCTGGCCAATCAGGATGCACAAGAAGCACCGAATTTAGTTTATCTTATTTATATATATAATACCAGAGGATGTGTTAATGTAAAAATGAAACCAGGTTTGCAATAACGCTGGGGAAAAGATGGAAAGATTTCATGAACATTTCTCTAAACCCAGAGGGTTTGGTTAAGATGGGAGACTCGGATGATTTCAAAAGAAAGATCACAAGAGCTTCTTAAGGTGATGTCTAAAAAAATTTTAATTCATGACAGGCAAGATTAAAAATAAGAACGACACTGTTTTGAAGTATGAACCAACCACACAGGGAGAGGTACCTATGTCATCTGCTTGATCCATATACTCTGTGTGATGGAAAGATCATTTCGGATTTGAATGGCCACTCTTTTACCTTGTCTGTGACCTGTGCAAATTACTTGAGCTCACTGAGCCAACAGCTTTGTTAATAAAAATGGTGGCAACAATACCAGCCCCACACCATTGTTGCCAGAATTGAAGTTAGAAAAATATATGTGAAATTTCCTACAATAGACGTCTTCATCAACCTCAGTTTTGTTCTTCAGAAATGAAGAAACTCTTGACTGACAATAAAGATTTGAGAGAAATTTTTTTCATCAAAGTATTTCAATAATTTATTCAAGTTTTCCTAACATCTTCTGTGTGCCAGACAACGTACTAAATCCTGCAAATCAGAAATTGTTGCTCTGTGTGTGTGTGTGTGTGTGTGTGTGTGTGCAAGAGGGGAGTAGTGTTGGTAAAAAAGATATGATACTATCCATGCTTGTCTCTTCAGAGATGTGTCAATCCCATCCTTTTATGTACCATGAATATGACATACTAGTAAGGATTCTACTCTTACAATAATCTCTAAAGGGAATTAAATGTTACTTCTCCCATTACTTTTTGCCTTAACATTCCAAGCATAAGCAACCACTTTATACTCTAAGTTCATATCATACCTCACTTCTTCATTTAACAAGAATTAATGTACTCAGTGTTTCATTTGATAAATACTTACTGGACTCGTCCTCTAGGTGAAATATGAAATGGACACTGTGAAGAAACAGTATACTTCATGTTACTTCCTGTCCTCATTCAGTAGGGTCATTAACTGTCACCATTCATTAGAGTAATTAAGGTATATACACAAATATTTTAATTCTACAAAAGCATTAAGTAGTGCCATGAAGCTATAAAAGGGGAGAAGATCTCTTTTCAGCAGGATCAAAGGAGACTTTTTGGAGGATGGGCTTTAAAGGCTAGATGGTATTTTGACAAAGAGCACAAAATAAAAAAGGAAAGCACAAGTTCTTTTGGTTTCACCAGAGACTAGTTAAGTATGGCCTTGTGCCATTCATTACCTACTCGTTTTCATATCTTATCTCCTTATCTACAACAGCCACAGTGACTGAATTTAACCTTGGGGTACTCCCCTGTCACATGACACACAAGGTCACACGTACATCTATCTGAGTGGTTAAATTTGAGGTCCAGACCATACTAGCTTGCTACAAAAAATACTGCAGGTGAGAATCTATTCTGCTTTCCAATATTCAGAGAAGGGAACCCTACAATGCCTTAAAAGTCAAAGTATTTCTGTTAGGGTCCTACAGTTACCACCAAATCCCAAACGATTGAGTTACCAATCATGACATGTCTACATGCCAATACCAGAATACGCTCGTGTCAAACATGTGATGTGTGCCTCTTCTCATATTCTGTATTCTTTGTGGTCTCCCCTTTCTCAAGGTTGACAAGATGCTTCAAAGGGATGTTGTTCACCCCTGGCTAGGAGAAGGAGTCCTGGGCATTGATATAGGCCACACCAGCTACCTTCCTTGTTAGCATTTGCTTAGGGGGTCCAATTCAAACCCTGTTTCAGGGCTCACTTCATTTCTAAGGCAGTATCAAGTCATGAAGTTACTACAGCACTGAATTAGCATATGCTATTGCAATTTTTTGGCATGAACACAGTTTTTATGCAGTTAGAAAAGGTTATTACTATGGTTTTTGGAAGGGAAAATTAAATGGTTGGGGAAATAGATATGATATCGTTTTTTTTTTTTTTTCTCAAAAAATAGACATGTTCCAAATTCTCAGCACCTATCTCAGCACAGAAAATATGGCCTTGAAAATTTTAATTCATTTTGGACAAGGGCCCCAGCTCTCTGTGTATCAGCAATCTTAACGTCATATCATCTATGAATTAGATGATGTGTTAAGGGAATTGGAAAATACTTTTCACTTCTGGAGATACTCTAGGATTGTTTTTGTTTTATCATTTTCACACTATCACATTGCTTTTTTGGTTCCTACTGGGGAGCCTGGAGATGAAAACTGATTCCTAAGCCTTGAATATCTTTTATTATGGAGTAAAAACCAGTCAATTATTATTTCAATGGCATCTTCTGGTTTTAAGCAAAGGTATAATGATCTCACTGAATAAATGCAGACCAAGTCTCTAGCAAGGTCCATGTAAGTCAATAGGTAGGATGCCTGGGAAAACCTCATAGGTCAGAGTCAATGTAACCACTACTTTTGGTCCCATAAATATATCACTACAACCCTTGACTGTAATGTGTTACAGGTAGTACTGGAAAGATATTGGTACACTGTGGTCCTAAGTTTGAAACTTTTCCACTGAAATCATAAGTAAATAATAGAAATTCCGGTCCTCTTTCAGAGTACTAGAATTTTTAAGTGCTTCCTTTACCCATGAAAATAATGACTGTCTGTCTGAGTTAGACAAAAATTCAGTTTGGTTTGAACAATTCTTGCTTTCTCAAAGTCTCATGACTGGTTAGAGATGAAGTAACTCTCAGAATTCACACTTTCAATTTAAATTCCCTGAACTCCTTGGTAATATTCTTTACCCTGCCTCTGTGTTTGTGTAGTGACAGAAGGGTAATATTTGCTTATACAGAGTTGCAATCTCTCTATAATGTCAAGCTTTATCTATAGGAAGAATAATGGCTCCAAAGGAGTCAAATTCTTGTCCCCAGAAACTGCAAATACATTATGTTAAATGTCAAGGGCAGATTAAGGTTGCAGATGGAATTAAGGTTGGCAATCAGCTAGCCTGAGGTTTGGTAGAGTATCTCAGATTATCCAGGTGAGCCAATGTAACCACAAGTGTCCTTAAAAATAAAAGAAGCGGAGTGATGCTATGTGAGAAACATAATGAACCTATGTTGGCTTTAAAGATAGAAGGGGGCCATGAACCAAAGGATGTGGCACCTTTTAGAGGCTAGAAAAGACTGGAAGATAGTTTTTCTCCTAGAATTCTCAAAGGAACACAACCATGCTGACATGTTAATTTTAGCCCACTGAGACCCATTTTGTGTTTTTTACTTCCAGAACTCTGAGATAATAAATTTGTGTTGTTTTAAGTCACTTAAGTTTGTGGTAGTCTTTTATAACAGCAATGGGAAACTAGTACACTGTTCAAGGCTATATTCAGTTCAATTTCCTTTTTAGCATATAGGAAGGCACTACATTTTCTTCCTACTGCTGGACACAGAGAAGACAAACTCCCATCAATTATTTCCCCCAGCAAATACTCTGTGGAGCTCAGCGAAATTGGTACTTAGGGTATATGACCCATCTGACTCCATCAGTGGCTCAGTATCTGGGCACCCACCCTAAGTAGCATAGCACCCAAATAAAAGGTAGAAGCCACTCTGTATCAGCCACCGGTAAAACAGGAAACAGATGGCTCCTTCAAAAAGAGTAGTTGAAGAGAGTTTATTAAAATGGTTATTTGCAAAAGGGTAGGCAGAGTTAAAAGTAGTAGTAAAGAGGGGATGATAAAGCATGCTAGGAGGAGCAACAGAGAGAAACCAAGCCTCAGACTAAAAGGCCAAGGTATGGGAAGCTATTCCCAAAATAGGACCTACTGCAGTAGAGAGGACGATCCAGCAGGAGCTGTAGGCTCTGATAGACAAATGGAACTCTTGCCAACCTCAGACCATGGAGACAGGATGTCAGAGGAATAAATACCTTGACTTTTCTTTCTTCCTACACTATGGTTTCCCACTAGTTCTTCCCATTGGCTGAAATCTAATGGAAGTCAGAAAGCAAGCAAGAGTAGTTGATGTCAACAGTGGTCCACCCTCCAGGGCACAGACTGGAGAAAGAAGGGAGAGGCATGAGTCTAGAAGACCAGAGAAATACAGGTCTTCCCCCTGTTATCAATACATAATACGATTTCAGAAAAAGTGAATAGTAACACAACTTCTTTAAGCTAAAAATATTTTGACACATTTGAGATTAGCTTAATAAAAGGGCATGGAACAGTCTCTCCTCAAAAACTGTTGGTCAGAATCACCAATGCCAAAGATAAGATGCTGGTTGGATGCACCATTAGTATGACCCAGCACAACATTTCTTACATTGCTACAATTTATGGTATTATAATTTTTTGGCCAAGAAACAATAAAATATCTACTAAAATTTGTTTACTTGGTCTTCTGATGCTGTAGTAAGACAGATTTCCATGGACTTTTCTGTTATACTTACAGAAAATAAAAGACAATCAGATCACTTAAGGACCAAGAATAAATCCAAGAAAGTAAACTTAATGAATTTACTAGCACTCTTAAACTAACTAGAAGACATTTACCCTTTCTTAATAATAATAATAATAATAATAATAATAATAATATAGTCATCTCTACTGTCAAAAGTACCACTGATCTAAAGAGACTGTACAACTTCTGACCACCACTTCTGGATTCACATCTACTGTTAGTATATGCCAGGCCACAGTAGAGAGAGTCACTAACCTTAGAATCATCTTAGACTTGTAACCCCATTGAATATGCTGGATCTCTTCAGCTTTAGTGTCCTATACGAAGAGAAGCTCCAAGGGTGGGAATGTGAAATCAGTCTACACAATACTATCATGCTGAGACATGAACCCTGGATTATAGTCTTTTCCACTTCAGCTACTGGATGAAAGCAGGAAGCTCTGCTGCTTTCAATTCCGTCATTCATCCCCTCCTAAGTGGAGAGAGAAGACAACACAAGAGGGAAGCAACATTAAGATCAGCAAGAGCCCTGAAATCCTGGAGGTCTTTCATCATCCAGTGGCCATGGTGAGGAATGAAGCCATGTCTTATAATGTGCAAACCCCCTATGGGTTGCAGCCAGTGAAAATAGGTCATGGGCTTTCGGCCCTTGCAAGTTACCCTCCAGTTTTCTAGTAGTTATTTAAGTCCTTAGTGTTAGAGGTTGAACATAGCCTGAGGTACATTTACACATAGTAGCAAAGGACCTAGTTCTGATGTTGAATATTGCACAGGGGGTCACTGAGGACAGAAGCTGGCTTTTTATCAAACATACACAAAGAGCCAAGTATACCCATATCCAGTTTCCTAATTATCATTTGTTTCCAAATTGGCTATATTATTTTCATTCTGCCTTTCCAAGTAGAAGAATCAGCAACATTTATTATCATATAAATGCCATTTCTAACATCAATAACATTTCTTCAACTTTGATTTGACAATTCCACAAGATTTTAAATAATATCCAATACTTTGTAGAATGACTGCATTTCCCATTGCCAAAATATTTGGAGATGATAATCCTATCCGAATATACAGCAGAATAAACAAGGCAGAAAAGAATGTTTTTGTATTTAATACATAAGGTGATGTTAACATTAATATGTTCTGAAGGCGTTTGGACCTTCACTTTCTCCCACACACACTGGCATAATTTCAGATAGAAAAACTTTTGACATCTAATCTACTTAACAAAAATCTTAATTTCCTACTAAAGTCTTGGTAGTCATTAGTGCTATTCACATATATTTATAGTTCTCTTCATCCCAGATACATGGCAGGCTATACATCCCCCTTGATGTCAGATAAAACCCTCTGACTTCCTTTAGCTACTGAAGAGTAAGTAGAACTAATGTGTATCAATTCTGGGCTGAAGCCTATAAAGTAGATGCATGATCTGCTTTGCTCCCACTTCACTGCGGTAGGTACCATTGATATTCTAGAGGTTGAATCTTCCTCAGCCTGGGGCCTCAGAGTGAGGACAATATGAAGCAGGGCTCCTGCTAATCTGAGAAGAGCATACAGAATGAGTAAGAGCCATACTACATGCATTCAGCCTACTCTCTCTGGAAATGACTAACCCTTTCACAGAATCACACACATATACACAAATACCCACATGGTCCTCAGGTCTAAACACTCTTTCCCAGCTGTGCTATACTTCACAGCCCCCACTGGTATTTAACATACTTGCGATTTTGGGGGTTATTACCAAACAACAGCCATGCCTGTCCTGATAGATAAAAGATAACTTTAAACTTGCCACAATCTACATCTCTCATGGCAAAGGGTCAATTGAAAGTACAGTGTATTGGGGTGAAAAAAGCATGAGTTTTGTGGTCAACTTGTTCTGGTTAGATAGAGGGTTCAGCACTTACCGCTTCTATAATTTCACAAAGCCACTTAGTCTGAACAATTTATTTTTCTCATCCGTGGAATGAGATAATACTATGCCTTTTGCAAAATGCTCTTGAAGGATAAATGACATAACTAATTTCAAGTAACTAGCGCAGGATGAGTAGTAAGAATCAGTGTCTATTCTTTTCTTCCTTTCTGATAACGAAGCATCAGAAGAACTGACAAGACCAGGGGTGGACAAATCACAGCCAACAGACCAAATTTGGCCTGCTGCCTGTTTTTGTAAATAAGATTTTTATGGGATCACTACCGCATTCATTCACTTATGAATTGTCTCATGGTTTCTTTGGCACTGCAAATGCAGAGCTGAGTAGCTGTAACAGAGTCTGTAGGACCACAAACCCTAAAGTATTTACTATTCAGATTTTTTCTTTTTTTTTTTTTCAGAAAAAGCTTTCTGACCCCTGGACTAGATTCATTTATAACCTGGACAACTCAACCTCTCATACAAATCTAGTCCTGGACTTATTTTCCCAGGACAGGTCAATTTTATGTTGTGTTCTAGTTGTCGGTTATGGAAGCTTGAGGTCAACTGATCACTGCCTGTTGTGTGATATTACCCAAGATTTTACAGTGACTCATGAAGGATACTAAAGGGCAACCAAAAAGGGGGCTCTAAGTCTATCTCTTGAGTGTCCTAAATAAGCACTTGTATTTTCATTTAATTCATTTCACAAGTATGTGTCTAAATGGCAGCTATATGCTAATGAACTATGCTAAGCACTGATGATATGATGATAATTAAGGTACAGTCTTGAAATCCAGAAGCTCCTCGTCTAGCAGAGTGGGAAATACATACATACATACATACATACATACATACACACACACACAATTACGATTCAATGAGATAACATCTAATAAATATATAAGCATATACACATAATCAAACTGGAGCAGGGAGATGAAAGAAGGTGGTATCAGAGCAAAATATACCGGATTCCTTGACATAAAACATCCCAGAGTGAGAACCTCTGCCTATGGGCATGAGGAAGCAAAACCTAGCTGGAGCATCAGGGCACTAAGCAGACCCCAGGGTAGGTGGTGTATGTACATTCCATACTCTTGTTAGATTTCAGATAGTGCTTTGATCTGGGTCCTATTTGGTTCCCCAGTTTTCATTTCTGGGGTTGTTTTGTGACATTTCTCTTGACCTCAGCATTGGCACCTCAATATCACCACCACAGTTTATTTTTTGTTAGACCTGACTTGGTTCTTGCCTCCTAGATCTGGACTTGCCTGCAGCCATAGTGACTTTTCTATTTGGCTCAGAAACCTCATCCCAAGCTTTAGATCTTATCTTACTGGCCCTAATATGCTCACCCCCTTACTCACTTCTGACCTAGATATGCCAATGAACTTTGCCCTTCTCCTAATATTACAATCCCAAGTGGATTCTGTTGCGTGGATTGTTACTGAGAGGAAAGATTTTTCCAAGGAGCAAATACAGACAGTTCTTACAGTTGCATGGGGCGTAACATTTAAAGTTACAGAGGTGTGAAAAAGTAAGGTGTGTTTAGTTACCCAAATAAATCTGATATGGATAGTGTATACTACAGAGCAAAAAGTGACAGAAGATTAAACTAAAAAATAGTCAAGAGCCAGATTGTGGAGAACCTTGGAAATCATATAAAGAAACACATCCTTCATTCTATGCCTAGTCGAGAATCACTGTCAGATTTTAAACAGAGGGGCATATGATCATATTTATGACTTAAAATATTGCTCTGGAGGCAATATGGCATCTGATTGCAAGAAGAGCATAGAAGCTTTAAGAGAAAGAATGCAGTTACCTAGCAATCATCATATGCCAGGTAAGAAATGAGAGTCTAGCTAAAAAAAGAGAAGAGAATGAATTTGAGATGTATTTGAGAAGGAACTGCAGAATTGATTCATGCTTGGGTAGATGGTGAGGAGAAAAAAAAAAAAAAGCAGTCCAGAACAGTGCTTCTCAAACTACCTCAATCAAGTTCAGTTTCTAGAATTCATAACCACTGAGGAGCAATAATTTTGTAAAATAAAAGAAAATGGTCACGTGTTTGGATGTTGCAGATATGTCAAATGCTATAAATATTTTAATACTAACTTTTAATTTGTGTATTTATCATGTCACGGTATAATCTGTGGTGCAACATTCATCTACAAACCACACTTGGAGGAGCACTGTGCCAGAAGGTCTCCAGGGTTTCTGGTTTGGTTGGGTTTGGATGACTAGATGGATGGAGTGGATGTTAGCCAAGTTAAGGAACAGAGAGAAAGTGGATTTAGAGGTTGAGGATGAGTTTCATTTTAGATATGTTATTCTTGATGTCCCAGTGGAACACAGATGGAGAAATCCATGAGGTTGCTGGCAATTCAGCTTGTATGCGTTTCATTTGTAGAGAATGTCTCACATATGGTAGGTATTCAGTAAGGTTTTTTCAAATGCATAAATGGAAGCAAACTTCCCATTTAATTGTCTGCAAGGTAAGTACACTGTGCTTATTAGAATAAGCTAGGCAAGATATTGGGAGGAAAAATCATCTAATGATAGAATTCTAATATCAGACCTCTGTGATTACACCACAAGCTGAAAATCTGAAAAAGAAGACTGTTAAAACAGTTCATGACATGAAAAGTTGACTTTCTGCACTAAGGAAAAATGATAAAAGGCAATCACTTTTTTCTTTCTATTTCATGTGTCTGCTACATGACAGTTGACTATCGTGGAATCACAGAATCACAGAATTTGGCAAAGTTGTTTTGGTAGAAGGTATAAATCTCAGTCCACACAACTCAAGGGCACAGGCATGTTTTCTGTATGTGATATAACTTTCATTTATAACCTATATTCTGCCAGGAGAAGAAGAATTAATCTGCCTTTTACTCAACATTGCATTTAAATTACTGGGGTGCTTAGTGCTGGTATGGGCTCTCTGTTTGCTGGTGGCCAACACTTTCTGATCTCTTCCTGTCCTACACTCAGTTACGTTAATGACTCTCATTCCTTGGGTCCCCATCAATGATCCACAGCATTTGCTGCTGTGATACCACTTGTTCTGACTTCATAATCTTTTAGCCATTTCTTTGCCCTCCTCCATGCCTCCCTGGCCAGGTAACTTCATGAGACTAAAACTTTCCACTACAGTTGTGCTTTCACATGCTTGAGAAATTATTCTACTGGTTCCTACACTCTACTTTGAAAGAATTCATTCAGCAGTCTCTACCAGCAAGTACCTTCTGAGCACCTCTTTTGTTTCAGGCTCCTTTCTAGACTCTTGAGAAACTTCAGTGAGCAAAACTGACTAGAACCTATGGCTTCATGAAACATGCATTCTAGGATGAGGAAATAAATGATAAATAATAAGCTTGATAAGTCTAATAATACAGTATGTCTGAAGTTGATTAAATGCTATGGAATAAAACAGAGCAGTGTAAAGAAGATTTAGAAGTGCAGGCTAGGGGTTGTCGTTTGACATTTTAAATAGGCTTGTCAGAATGGAGCTCATTGAAAAGGTAACATGTGAGCGGAGGAGAGAAATGAAGAAGTTTGTCAAGGGATAGTTAGGGAAAGGTCATTCCAGGCAGAGGGAACAGCAGGTGCAAAGCCCTGGGTATAGGAGTAAGCCTGCCCAGGGAATAACAGAGAGGTCACTGTGGCATAGTGAACAAGGGTGAGAGAAAATCAAGAGACACATTCAGAAAGGGAATTGGGTGGGCTTTTACTCTGAGTGAAATCGGGAATTCATGGAGAGTTCTGAGCAGAAGAGTGATATAATCTGACTTAGATCATTAAAAAGAGTGCTTTGGCCCTTATGTTGAGAACACCCCACAGAAGGAAGGTTGGAGCAAGGGGACCCATCTCAGAAACAATGGAGGTGGGGAGAGGTTTTTGGACTCTGGATGTATTTTGAAGGTAGATCCAACAGAATCTCTTACTGGATTGGATCTAGGGTGTGAGAAGAAGAGGAGTCAAAGATGATGACCAGGGGCGCCTGGGTGGCTCAGGGGGTTAAAGCCTCTGCCTTCGGCTCAGGTCATGATTCCAGGGTCCTGGGATCGAGTCCCATATCGGGCTGTCTGCTCTGCAGGGAGCCTGTTTCCTCTTCTCTCTCTCTCTCTGCCTGACTCTCTGCCTACTTGTGATCTCTGTCTGTCGAATAAATAAATAAAATCTTTAAAAAAAAAAAATGATGACCAGATTTTATCCCGAACACTGAAGGAATGAATTACCACCAGCCTGGCAGGGAAAACTGTGGACAAAGAGTTTTGTTAAACAGTATCAAGCCCTATACTTTTGCTCTTAGGCCATGTTTCTACATGTTGGTATTCCCATTGCTAAATACAGTGCCTACCACTGGGTGAGCAGAAAAATACATGCTGAGTGGGCTAATGAGTGAATGGATAATTAAATACATTCCCCACAGGGCAGGCAACCTGAGGTCTTGCTGCTTTCTTGGGTAGTACCCAGGAAGCACAGGGGAAAATTACACTCTGCTTATAGATTCCTAAGAACTATCTGAAGTTCATTCACCCTATTTCATTCCCACCCAGGAAATGTCAGTCTGGTAGAGCAGAGAGAGTGCCAGGTCCATTCTCCAAGACGTAAATCTCAGCTCCCTTGCTTCCATTTGAGCCATCCTTCTCCAACTACCAGTCTAGACAACTTTTATCCATTTCCAGGAAAAAAAAAACCCACCTAATTGTATATACCTTCCAAAGCCAAAGATTCTACGTTTAGATTTCAGCTTTGAAAACACTAGAGTTAAGAATAATCTCAGAGCACCTGGATGGCTCATTTAGTAGAGTATATGACCCTTGATTTTTGGGTTGTAAGTTTGAGCCCCACGTTGGATGAAGAGATTACTTAAAAATAAAATCCTTAAAAAACAAAAAAGAATTGTACTCTTATTCTCTGAGTTTAAAATCAATTGATCCAAATGTGGCAGGATAAATATTTTCATGTATTAACCAGTGTCATGCCACTGATTGAAATGGGTAAAGGCAAAAGGTTCAAGGGAATGCCAGGAATGAAATATACTAGTTAGTACATCAAATATTATGCTGTTATTTTTTTGATCATTTAGATGAAACAGATTTGCCCCTAGAATACACTCTGTCTGCACCATCATCTTGTAATTGTTATCAGCTTGCCCATTGATCCAGAGTAAATTAGTCTGATGGTATTTAAGTAAAACAGATTCTGTCCATGAAATTATGCAAAACGTAACAATGTTGACACTGGTCATACTGTGCAAGCTAATAATTAGACACTGTGTATGTCATTTTCTGAACTTTCAGAGAGAACATTAAACAGCAAGGCATTTGTTAATGGTAGAACATTTCCAGGGGAAAATGGCTGGCAGGAGAATTGAGGGGCAGGGATCAACAGTGCGCAGGGAGGAGAGGGAAATGTGAAGGGGGCTGAGGAAAGAGCACAGAAATAGATACTTCACAACAGGACAGGGCATCCCTTACCTTCACATTCTGCCAGTGCTACCATCCTATCCAATTAATTCTTCTTTATAGGTTAATCTCTACCTCTTGTTTATGAAGATGCCACCTTCTTGTGCACTCATTTAATAACAACAGATTCTTTAACTCAGGAGGGAGAGTTTCTGAAACCCTTGAAAACCACAAATTCATTAAGATCTCCATAATATATCATTTTCTCCATACAATGTAGTTTCATCTAACTGCAAAAGTATATGTACATGATCCAACTCTCACTTGATGATCAGCTTCTGTCCTGGCTGCAAACACTTACTGAATCCATTTCATAAATCTCACTTTTTATAATTTTCCTAAAGAACATATGGCTGGCTTGTTTCTATCATAGCTTCTAGTCACCAGGGAATTTAACATTCCACTCTTAATCCAAAAGATCTATTTTCTGGTGAAAAACTAATAATACTTTTTTTGTCTCCTTCACCGGCCTAATCATTCTAGAAGTTATTTTTATTTGGGGCAACATTTACAATATTCTCTTGCAGAAGAAAAATACTTTCATACATACCTAAGATCATAAGTTGAGCCCCACCCCATCCCCGAAGGCACACATCCTGGACTGCACCCTGGCCACGTTAGTCTCTAAGAGAGTGAGTCCTGTTCACCAACTTCTAGATTCAAATTAATCTCTCAGGAAAATTGCAAATTATTTCACGTCTTGAACTTATGAATTACCTCCAAAGAGACAACCACAAATGTTAAATTCATGAGGACAAAGGTTTTACTCTTGTTTCCTTTGGAAATAGAACAATTTATTTGAAGTGAGCTTATACAAAATCATAGTAACACTGGCTTGATTTGAAGAGCTCTTCATTCATAGAACAAAAATCCAACATAATCTCTTGGGTATTGTGAATTATGCAGAGATGATTCTCTTTTGGCCCCTGCCCCCAAAGAGCATATAGTCTGTCTTGAAATTTAACCACTCATTTGGGGCGCCTGGGTGGCTCAGTGGGTTAAGCCGCTGCCTTCGGCTCAGGTCATGATCTCGCGTCCCGGGATCGAGTCCCACATCGGGCTCTCTGCTCAGCAGGGAGCCTGCTTCCTCCTCTCTCTCCCTCTGCCTGCTTCTCTGCCTACTTGTGATCTCTGTCTGTCAAATAAATAAATAAAATCTTTAAAAAAAAAAATTTAACCACTCATTCAACAAATTTTTGTTGAGCAGCCGCTATTTCCCAACCACTCTCACAGGTACTAGACATAGAGCAGTGAACAAGATAAGCAATACTTTAGCGCTACTGAAGGAAGATAAATAATTAATAAACAGACAAACAAACAAATGGAAGATTAGGTAGTAATAAGTGCTGTAGTAAAAATATAGCAGGACATTGTAATCAAGAATGACCAGAGAAGCTTCTTTAAATTAAATCAGAGATCAGGCAAACTATGGTCTGTGAGAAATCCTGCCTGCCATCTTGTCTCTGTATGGCCCATGAGCTAAAAAGAGTTTTCACATCTAAACCTAAAAAACAAAAAAAATAAATCATTAGTTTTTCCATGAGAACAGTTGCTCAAAACACTGAAGGCATTGTCTCTTGGCCCACAGAGCCTACATGCTTCACTATCTGGCCCTTTGTCAGAAAACATTTGCAGACCCCAGATTAAGTGGCCAGGAGAGGACTTCCTGTGGAGGAGATGTTCGAACTGAGAACTGAATGGCAAGGAGGAGTCAGCCATGGAGAGATGTAGGGAGAAAAAAATGCCTGTACAAAGATCTCAAGGTGGAAATGGGATTGACATATTCCAAGAAGAAAAAGAAAGCTAATGTAGCTGAGGGTAGGCAATGGAAGAGTTCAGAGATCAACTGGAGGGTGCGGTGGGGAGCTACACAGTTTAAACCAGCTTGCGTGAATAGAGGTAATTCGATTTAAAATACTCAAGGATTAGAAATGGCAATCTTTGATGGCTATGTAGTACTTCATCATGCTGATGTTTCTTGATTTATTTTAATTCTTTTCAATGGTTATATCATTTCAGCTATTTCCAGATTTTCCAACTTATTGACAGTTTCTGTAATAGCCCCATTTAAGTATCTTGACAAACTTTTGGAAGTAAATCAGTAAGGTAAATTCTGGATAGTGGGTCAAATACCATAGACATTTGAAAATCTGATAGCAAATGTGAGACAAGAATCCAAAAGAATCCTAGAGGAGTATATAGGCAGTAACCTCTTCAACATCGGCCACAGCAACTTCTTTCAAGACATGTCTCCAAAGGCAAGGAAAACAAAAGTGGTAATGAACTTCTAGGACTTCATCAAGATAAAAGTTTCTGCACAGCAAAATAAACAGTCAACAAACAAAGAGGCAACACACAGAATGGGAGAAGATATTTGCAAGTGACACTACAGACAAAGGGCTGATACCCAAGATCTATAAAGAACTTCTAAAACACAACACGCAAAAAACCTATAACCAAGCCAAAAAATGGTCAGAAGACATAAACAGACACCTCTTTAAAGCAGACATACAAATGGCTAACAGACACATGAAAAAGTGTTCATCATTGTTAGCCATCAGAGAAATTCAAATCATAACCACACTGAAATACCACCTTACACCAGTTAGAATGGCAAAAATTGACAAGGCAAGAGACAACAAATGTTGGAGAGGAGGAGAAAGGGGAACCCTCTTACACTGTTGGTGGGAATGCAAACTGGTGTAGCCACTTTGAAAACAGTGTGGAGGTTCCTCAAAAAATTAAAAATAGGGCTACCCTATGACCCTGCAATTGCACTACTGGGTATTTACCCCAAAGATACAGATGTAGTGAAAAAAGAGTCCATATGCTACCCCAGTGTTCATAGCAGCAATGTCCATAATAGCCAAAATGTAGGAAGAGCCAAGATGCCCTTCAACAGACGAATGGATAAAGATGTGGTTTATCTGCACAATGGAATATTACTCAGCCATCAGAAAGGATGAATACCCAACTTTTACATCAACTTAGATGGGACTGGAGGAGATTATGCTGAGTGAAATAAGTCAAACAGAGAAAGTCAAATATCGTATGGTTTCACTTGTTTGTGGAACATAAGGAATAGCATGAAGGACATTAGGAGAAGGGAAAAATGAAGTGGGGAGCAACCGGAGTGGGAGAAGAACCATGAGAGACTATGGACTCTGAGAAACAAATGGAGAGTTTTGGAAGGGTTGGGGGGTGAAGGGACAGGTGAGTCCAGTAATGGGTAATAAGGAAGGTCTGGATTGCATGGAGCACAGGGTATCTTACATAAACAATGAATCATGGAACACTACATCAAAAGCTAATGATGTACTATATGGTGACTAACATACACAATAAAAAAAAAGTGGGTATCATGAATAAGATTAGGTGAAGGGAAAGAAGAGGGCATTTGTAGTAAAAATGATGCAAGCAAAGGTTGGGAGAAGGAACTTAACTAACATGCGTGAGTCCGAGTGCCAATGCTCAGTGGGTTGGAACAAAGAAAGTGTAATTTAATTGGGAAAAGGGTAACATAGATTTTTAGGACATAGGGAAGATCCTGAGATCCATGGATCCAGATAGAATAGGATGGAGAATCATAGTGCTTACATGTTCCCTGCTTCTGTGACTGAGCTGAGATTAAGAGGGGAAAAAATGCTGCTCTTAAGAGTTGTCTTATGTTCAGGAGATGTAGACTGATGGTAGTGGGGGAAAATCGAAACTGCTCTGAGTAAAAGACCAAGTGGAAAGTGCTCAGATTGGTTATGTAAACTTAAATGATGACCCTCCTTGACTACATGTGAACTACTTCCTTGACTACATGTGAACACACATGTGAACTACATGTTCACATGTAGTTCACATGTGTGAGCTTCTGTTGTGATGTAAAACCGAGAGTTCCAAAGACAGGAGGGAAAATACCTTTAGTGAGCTTCCAACCTAGCTGATTTCCCTAGGAAGTTGGAGGTTTCCTTCTTGGTAGGGTTTCAGCCCATCTGTATCCCTCTGTCACAGCACTTCTCACACCCGTTTTATAACGAATTGTTCAGCAGATCACCCCCACTGTGACCCTCCACAGGGTAGTAATTCCAGCTTTCATGTATCCTCAGTACCACATTCAGTTGTTGCTACCTATGAGGTGGAAGTTCATTATTGATTGAATAAATGGACAAGCCAGTGATACAATACGATCCCATTCTACAGAGGCCATAGGGGACACACACACACACACACACACACACACACACACACACACACCAGCACTCACTCACTATCAATCTTTGGCTTTCAGGTGACAGTAAAACCAACCATCAACCCAGTCAATCCTGTGCAGGCCAGAGATGAGGGTGGAGATCAGTTCATTTAACTTATCAAAGTGGATCAAGCTTCCCATTTAAACTGTGATTCTAGTTTCATCAGAAGATAAATCTCTCTGGGCTCCAGATTCTCATCCTGAGAAGCCCCACAAGCAGGGGGAACAGCAAAGGCTGGGGAGCCAGCCAGCCAGCACTCTGAATGTCAGCCTCACCATGACCTCAGGAAGCTTTCTCTGTGCCTCAGTTCTTAAATAAGATGAGAATAAAAACATCAGCCTCACAGAACTGTCTGGAATAAAAGAGCCTATGATTAACTCAGAACCTAGAACATAGGAGATGTTGAGTGCATACTTAGGGTGGGTCATTTTCATACTCAGTATGTGTGTCCTTCTCCATTTCTTACCTAGATTGGAAGCAGAGCCCATATATTACAATTCTGTATCCTGCCCATATATTGAAGGCAGAGCCCATATATTACAATTCTGTATCCTGCCTTGATTCATAGCACAGGGAAGATGGTAGCTACTCAGTAAATATTTGCTGAATGGTTTGAGGAAAGGATTTCAATATGCTAAAAGCTATTTGTATATTTCTTTAGAAAATGGAATTTACTAATTATAAAACTAATGTGTGATCATTGTAGATAATTTTTAAAATGCAGAGAAGGACACAGAACTAAAACCACTCATTATCCTAAATCAAGAAACAGAAATAATACCTGAAACTGTTTTAGTCTATTCATTTCCAGACTTATTTTTTTCCTTTACACTTTATGTATGCATATTTTTTTTAAATTAATTTTTAATTTTTTTTTTATTTCCAGCATAACAGTATTCATTATTTTTGCACCACACCCCGTGCTCCATGCAATCCGTGCCCTCTATAATACCCACCACCTGGTACCCCAACCTCCCACCCCCCGTCCCTTCAAAACCCTCAGATTGTTTTTCAGAGTCCATAGTCTCTCATGGTTCACCTCCCCTTCCAATTTCCCCCAACTCCCTTCTCCACTCTAAGTCCCCATGTCCTCCATGCTATTTGTTATGCTCCACAAATAAGTGAAACCATATGATAATTGACTCTCTCTGCTTGACTTATTTCACTCAGCATAATCTCTTCCAGTCCCGTCCATGTTGCTACAAAAGTTGGGTATTCATCCTTTCAAATGGAGGCATAATACTCTATCCCCAGGGGTACAGGTCTGTGAATCACCAGGTTTACACACTTCACAGCACTCACCAAAGCACATACCCTCCCCAATGTCCATAATCCCATCCCCTTCTCCCAAACCCCCTCCCCCCAGCAACCCTCAGTTTGTTTTGTGAGATTAAAAGTCACTTATGGTTTGTCTCCCTCCCAAAAAATAGACTGATATTGTCCCTATTGACTTGTAACCTCTTTCTATTTCTCTGATTTACAGTGGATTATAAGTATCTTCAAATGGCTCTGTTTTTTGAAAAACATGATTTTTAATGGGGTAATAATACTTTCTTGTACCATGAATCATTTACCATTTTCAACGGTTAGACATTTATGCCATTTCTAATTTTTCACTATTGGAGACAATGCTAAGATGATTAACCTTGTATATAAATATTTAACCACATCTCTGATTATTCCGTGACATTTATGCATTCCTGGGAGGCCATCTAGTATAGATGTATAGTATATATATATAGTATAGTATAGATGTATAGTATAGCAGTAAAAAAAAAAAAAAAAAATCCAGATTCTGAAGACACCCCATCCTAGATTAAAACTTGAGCTTTACTACTAACTACAGCTAGGTGTCCCAAGGCAGTTACTTAACCTTTCTGAGCCTCAAAATGTATAAAAGGTGGAAACATTTCTACATATGCTTATTTGTGAGTACAAGTTTACAATTGTGTGATCTAATTAAATAGAGTGGATAGATCGCGTCTACACAGGTTGCGTCTATATACAGACTCTCAGTGCATTTGGAACACAAGTTAGGTACACATTCTAGGGTTTTAGACATTTTCTTCAATGTGACTACTGTTAATGTGTTCAAATAGATGAGTAAAGGTGAGAAACAAGTGGTATATTTCATTGAGTGCTGTTAATTGAGTGATTTTGCTAATTAATATACTACATCCTAACTGTGAATAGATCGAGATGTTAATTGTCTTCTTTATTACAAAGATGGAGTTAATGCCACGGATTTGAGACAAATAGCACTTAAACCCCTGAACTCGGGATGAAGAGGGAGATAGATGTTTGCTTTTGATCATTCCAGGCCTTTTCATGATCTGAATCAATAAGGACTCCTTATAGCTTTGAATCATGGTTCTAATTAGTAGTTCTCCTGGTCCTGGTTTACAAAGTAAAATATAAATCAAAAGATTATTTGTAAATTCCAACAAGCTTTCTGGGCTCACGCCATCTTCATAAAATAGTTTAAATGCCACCCGCTTGTGAAAAACGCTTTCCCTATGCCAAAATATTTATACTAGTGAATTCAAATTACATTTGGAAGGAATGGGTATTTTAAAGCTATGGATGTATTACGTAATGCTATCACGAATAATGGGGTATATGATAAGTAAGTTCAGACCTAAATAGAGAAAATGTATTCATATATGTTAAGAACTTCAAAGCAAAAATTAATAGGAGAGTGTGATGATTATGAAAGGATCGTGTAGGTGGCATGTCTAATCCAGAAAAAAATATTCAGAGGAATTTTCACCCACAAAAATCCCTTGCTTTGCCAAGGTACAGAAATCAAAACATAGCAAAGTGAACACTGGCCCTGAGTTTTGCCCAAACATCTAAAATTAAAAAAAAAAAATTAAAGGGAACATTTTATTCCAAAATTGTGAACTCCTTTATATGAAATGGAGGAGTCTACACCATAGGTAGGGTTAGGTAGGACTCCATCATTTGCCTGTGAAAGGTGGGTGAGATGTTTGAATTGTAGATTAACAGTTCAGTTTAAGAATTACCAATTCTCCATTCCAGGTATAACTACAGTGCCTACACAGTGTGCTGCCTGAATGAGTCATTCATAGCTTTAATTGGTTATCTGCTGTGTTGTAGGAATCACCCCAGCCTCCCTAGACCATCAACCTCATGGGAGCATGGACAGGACATTCCCCCTACCTCTGTAGCTTCAGCATGTGGAATGCAGTGCGTTCTCAGTGCATATATGTTGCATGAATGAATAAATGCATGAATGAGTTGGTGCGTGTCTTTCTTTCACCCTCCCTCCTGTTTAAGTCAGTGAGAAGATAACTTCTATTTCCTGTCTCTTGAAGTTTGCAGATTTAGATTCCTATTCTCTGAAATTGCCTCCTGTGTTTGCCTTAGTACTACCCCATTTTGTAATGGACCTGCAGTTTGCTTCTGAACAGGAGTCATGGAAGGGATCAAAATGATGGCTCAGAAGCCACAAAGTTGTTGTTGTTGTTGTTGTTGGTTTTTAAACAATTTTAGGATAGCCCACTGTATTTATAATACCTGATATGAAAATTACAATATTATATGTCAGGACACACATAATAGTTGAGCACGTATAATCTAACAACTCAACACAAACTATTAGTATCTTACATCTTTCTGGTAGCCAAACTGAAGGCTCCAGGTTTCTACAGGATCTTGAATTCCCACAAACTGAGTACTGCCCCCTCCCCAGGTGAGAGATTTTCTCAGGACCAGGCAGTACCTATGTGCTTTTGCCTGATTTGTGGCTCTGGAGGCCCAGGATGTATCAATCGCCTACATGTTTAAGTCAGGAAGATTGAAATAGCAAACTCCATGGCATCCCTGGAGTTGCGCAAAGCCTAGAGGGAAACTCCAGGCTCCTCTTTAAAAAAAAAAAATCCAAGCCACTATTACTTTAGCAACATATCTGCTTCACATTCCTCACAGGCCTTAACTTCTTCTACTGAACAAGCAGAATAATTAAGTGAACCCTAGCACAATAAAAACTATCATGCAAGCATAGGCATTTCATTTCTTCCCTTCTCTTGTGTCATACTCACTTATTATAATGATTGTCTTGGTATCTTCCCAAATGTACTTTCATTGTCCAAAAGAGCTATTCATAAATATCCACTGGTTTCACTTTTCTTTAATTTTTAAACTTTATCAGTTCGCAAAGAAACTGCAATATCGCGTTAGTTTGAAGTAAGGACCTGATCGGAGTCCTCAGCTTCAGCAGGGAGAACAGTGGTTTCTTGGAGTCGGGGAGCATGATTGGTTTTATCCTTATTTCTCATTTTAATGTTCCCCATGAAATAGCATATTCCAAAAATCAGTGTATTCCTTTGTATCTCAGTCTCATTACCTCTTAAATGAAAATGAGATTATTCCCCCTTGTGTCACAAGGACAAGAGGGACTCTGGGAAGACTTAAACAGTCTCTAGAAAAGTCTCTCAAAAGACTACTCTGTGCCTCTGAAACACACACTGTAGCCTTGTGGCCAGTGAAGGTGGGGGACAGAAGAGCACAGCAAATTAAACTCAAGTTCTTTGGTTTTTTGTTGTTTTTTTTTTAGAAATTATTTTTTTTGTTTGTTTTTTGTTTTTTTTAATTTTTTCAATTTATTTATTTTCAGCATAATAGTATTCATTATTTTTTCACCACACCTAGTGCTCCATGCAATCCGTGCCCTCTATAATACCCACCACCAGGCTCAACCAACCTCCCACCCCCCCACCACTTCAAACCCCTCAGATTGTTTTCAGAGTCCATAGTCTCTCATGGTTCACCTCCCCTTCCAATTTGTCCCAACTCCCTTCTCCTAACTCCCCATGTCCTCCATGTTATTTGTTATGCTCCACAAATAAGTGAAACCATATGATAATTGACTCTCTCTGCTTGTTTTTGCAACTGTCCCACCTCCTACCCCTCACCCTCTCTCCAGTTTCAGAAATCTCTGGCTCTGTTGGCTCTACCTGATCCTAACTTTTAAGCTCTCAACTTCAGTTGATTATCTTAGGGCTCAATAGCCTAGGCTTCAGGGTTAGCCAATCCGTCTTCAAATCCCTATTCCTCAAAGCTTAGCTTATGGTGTGACTAAACAAATAACCAATCAAAACCTCCATTTCCTCATCTGTTAAATGAAGCTCCTTATGAGGAGAAGTGTAGTGATTACTCAATAAATGGAAACAATATTAATATCCCTTAGCTAAGGGACCTGGGCATAAATTATCTAAATATTGTTGGGATAATGAAGGGTAAGTGGAAGGCATTTTTCTCACTACCTGGGTTCCTGTACATGCAGGTATCCTATGTGAGTAGAGACAACTATGGGATACACCGTCTGAGTTAGTCAGTAACAATGGAATAATTAAAACTGCAACCTATAACTAAAAGTAAGAGTCCTATTTTTTTCTCCTTTATTTTTTAAATAGTCTGGATCACTATCAGCTACATATTGAATATCTATATGCTATCCTGCTACCATGGCAACTGTAATAGAGAAACAGAAAATGGTAGAAGGGAGTTTCCCAAAAGGAGCAGATAAGACTGATACACAAAAAATAATTAGGAAAAAATAGAGCACCTACAATACAGTGGCTAAGACCTTAGAACAAACTATACTAGTTAGAAAGGACTTTTGGGTTTAAACTTGACCACAAATGGGGTCAGAATGAACAAAAAAGAAAAAAAAAAAAGAGTACCTTTAGCAAAAAGAACATTGTAATCAAAGATTTGGAGGGAAATAGCACCATGAAATATTTTGGGACATAGGTTGGGGAGGTGCAATGCGGATTGTATGTTGAATGAAGGTGTGTTTTAAGCTGGTAGGCGCCATGCTTAGATAAGCGAGCTAGGGCAGCATTGTGGAGGGCACTGAATGTCTGCAACTGGTTCACCATTCATTAAGAATAGGAAGCAAAAGAATAAGAAAGCATTGTAAGAATTCCTCATATGCACAAAGGGATAGCAGCAGAAAAGTAGGAAGTGTGAAGCGTCAGTTGTGGGGTGCACTTTTCGCACTCCATATCATTATTCATATGCAGATAAACTCTACCCCCAAGTTGGTCTGTAATTAATTTGGCCTCTTTACACCTGCGATCAGTGGAGCAAAGATAAACTAAATGCCTCATCTGGTTTAAAACACTGCCCTAAAATAAATAAATAATTTTTTTAAAAATAAAACAAAACACTGTCCTGTCTAATAACCATCTACACAGTCTTTATATTTCTCACTGAGGATCTCTTAGACAATGGCACTCAGTCTCTAAGATCATCTCCATCTCCCCCTCTTTTCTAAGACTCTGTTCAGGTATATGAAGGGAGGAGGGTGACCTCTGCATCCCCATGGACTTGGGGAAGAGGGAAAGACCCTTGTGTTGGTCCTTGGGCGAGCGCGGGCCTGCATCCACTGACCTGAGCCCTAAAGTCTTTTCTCTCAGATGCCACTTCCCCAGCTAGCCTTGCAGCTGCAATCTGCCTTTTCTATGCCTTGTAATGGGCTCTCTCTCGGTGTCTGCACAACTTGGGAAGACACCCCAGCTGACCTGGCCTCATTTTTTTACTTACTCCAGCCACACACAATTTCACACCCCCTACCAATCTACCTGCCTAGTGATTTGTCTCTAACCTCTGCTGCCATCCTCTCCCCCTACCATGCTGAGCCCAGTCGCAGGGTCTGAACCAGACCAAAACTCAGAGTGCCTATGAACAGACTATGGAAGGGTATGAGAACACGATAACACAGATCCTCCCTCTGGCTGATCTGTTTATTTTGCTGGGGCTGCACTTCAGGTTGACACATGGCAGCTCTGCCTGCTCTTGTCAGAACCTAAGCCAGAGAAGAAAAGAAATCTGGACTTCAGCTATTTTTTTGATGGGAAAACTTATAAAACTTTATTATGTGACATTAAAGACAACAGATAAATAGCACAGTATACTGTATTTTTGGATTGGGAGACAGTACTATAAAGGGTATTATTCTAAACTGTTTTATATGTACAGTGCAATCAAAATCCAAATATAGCAATTATTTTCTGAAACTTAACAAGCTCATTCTAGAATTAAGCCATCAATGAGATATTCCTGCAATCGAAAACTTAGCTAAAATTAAGATGTCTGACAGTAATAAATATTGGAGAAGGTATGGAGAAATGTCATCTCTCAAATGCCATCACCACTACCACTGTGGTGGCAGTGTTAACTGGCACAACCATTTTGGAAAATATTTTGGCCCTATGTACTAAAAGTAAGGTAAATACATGTTGTGGGTTGAATTGTGTGCCCTAAAAAGATAAGTTCAAATCCCAGCCCTGAACATTTGAGGATGTGAACTTATTTGGAAATAGTATCTTTACAAATGTAATTAAGTTAAAATGGGGTCATACAGGATTAGAATGGTCCCTAATGCAATGGTTGTTACCTATGTAAGAGGAAGGAGAGAGGGCTCAGAGAAAAGGCAGAGTCCCAGGCACACAGGGAAGGTTATTTAAAAATTGCAGTTGGTGCAGCCACTTTGGAAAACAGTGTGGAGATTCCTCAAAAAATTAAAAAATAGAGCTACCCTATGACCCAGCAATTGCACTATGGGATATTTACCGCAAATATACAGATGTAGTGAAATGAAGGACCATCTGTACCCCAATGCTCATAGCAGCAATGGCCACAATCACTAAACTGTGGAAAGAACAAAGATGCCCTTCAACGGACAAGTGGATAAAGAAGATATGGTCCATATACACAATGGAATATTACGCAGCCATCAGAAAGGATGAATACCCAACTTTTGTAGCAACATGGACGGGACTGGAAGAGATTATGCTGAGTGAAATAAATCAAGCAGAGAGAGTCAATTATCATATGGTTTCACTTACTTGTGGAACATAAGGAATAACATGGAAGACATTAGGAGAAGGAAAGGAAAAGTGAGTTGGGGTAAATCGGAGGGGGAGACGAACTATGACAGACTGTGGACTCTGAGAAACAAACTGAGGGTTTTAGAGGAAAGAAGGGTGGGGGTGTTGGGTGAGCCTGGAGGTGGGTATTAAGGAGGGCACATATAGCATGGAGCACTAGGTGTGGTGCATAAACAATAAATCTTGGAACACTGAAAAAATAAAATTAAGAAAACAATAATTTCAAATAAATAAATAAATAAAAATGGAAGCAGATTGTTATGCTGCCACAAGCTAAAGGTTTCTGATGACCACCAGAAGCTAGAAGAGGCAAAAAGGATTCTTCCCTAGGACCTTCAGGGGCAGCAGAGCCATGATAACACCTTGATTTTAGACTTCTGATCTCTAGACTGGGAAGAAATAAATTTCAGTCGGCTTAAACTGACCAGTTTGTGGTACTTCATTATAGGAATTGCAGGAAACTAATACAATATGCACACCGTATGACCCAGCAACTCTGCTCTTTGGATATACTGTATAGAATGTATACATATAGATATACCATGTGTTACATATATGTATAATGTGTAAAATGATATTTATTGCAATTATTAATAATAGCATTGGAGTGGAAATAACCCAAATATTCATCAATACTAAATGGATAAATTTTACTCATTCAGTACTGTGCATGGAGTGCTTACTATACACTAAGCACTGTTCTAGTCCTTTGTAGAATTTATAGTCCAATTGGAGAAGACAGATGATAAAAAATATAGAGGTATAGATCAAATTACCTGATAGAAACAGACCATAGCTGTGGAAATAAAAATGTACAACAAGGTAATGGAGATTAGAAGTACCAGGTGGGTACAAATTCCAATATTACATCGAGGTCAGGTGTTATGAACTTTGTGCCATCCCAAGATTTATACGTTGAAATTCTCACATCTGATAGCTAGGAATGTAACTATATTTGGAGATAGAGCCCTTAGAGAAAAAAATTTTAAATGAGGTCCTTAGAGTAGACCCTAATCCAATTTGATTGGGGTCCTTATAAGAAGGGGAAATTAGGACACGCATCAAGGATGTACATGCATAGAAAAAAGGCCATGTGAGGACACAGTGAGAAGTGACCACCTGTGAGCCAAGAAGAAACCAGACCTGCTTGCATCTTGACCTTAGACTTATAGTCTCCAGCACTGTGAGAAAATAGTTCTATTGTTGAAACCAGTTGGTCTGTGCTATTATTTCATTATGGCAGCCCAAGCAAACCAATGCATCAGGTTAGGCCTCACTAAGACGAAATTTGCACAGATATTTGTAGGAGAATCTGAGGGAAGAATGTCTGAAGCAGAGGAAACAGCCACAATAAAGAATCCTGAATCAGGACCTCGCCTTGTATATTTGAAAAGCAGCAAGGAAAGCAGGTGTCTGAAGGAAAGCTAGAGTATGAAGTGGGTTGGTGGGCATTAGAAAGATTTGAAGAAACAGAACCAAGAGAAACAGTGAGTAGTACATAGAACACTATTATGAGGACTTTGGCTTTTGCTCTGAATGGGATAGGAAGCCATTTAGGAGGCTATGGAGGAATGAAATGTCTCATAAACTGCTAAAAGCAAAGCATATTGTACAACCATTTTGGTCAGACTTAGATTTTAAAAGAATCTTTCTTTTCTTCTTCTTTCCCCTCCCCTTCCTAAACAATTTATTCCAAAAGCCATCAGGTAGCACAAAGCAAGAGAGGCATCCACACCAGCAGAAGAGAGGGATGGGGCTGTGGTGACCCAGAATGGGTGTCAGAGACCAAGTGAAGTGAAAAGGGCAGCCACACAGGAAGTCAGCCCTGCCCAGGGTGTCACAGACCAAGCAGGGTAAGCATGGCATCTATGGGGAGGACTGGCCTCACAGGGGTCCCAGAGCCCAAGCAGGGTGAGAAGAACCACCACAGGTTCTTCCATATTGGGAGACCCAATATGAAGAGTCAGAGTCTGAGGGTCTGTAGAAGGCACTTCTACAGTGAGGTGCTTTGGTGTGGGAATCAGAGCATCTGTGTGTGGGAGGCGTGGGGTGTAGCCCAGAAAGTGCTATTACAGCCCAAGTTGGGGGAGGAGGGTGTCTATGTTAGGGAGCGGGTGGTGGTGCAGATGGAATAGTGGTTACAAATAGTGAAATATATTAGGAATAATGGGAGCCAAGTTCTTCATGGTTACGGAAGGGAGTTATAAATATGAAGGGGAGAAAATCAGAGTAAACCCTGTGGTGTTGGAAGATAAATGGTAAAAAAAACAAAACAAAACAAAACAAAAAACAAAAAACAAAACCCTCTTGCTTTTCTATATATATAAATATATGTATTTATATATATATCTTATAATATAAATATATGTATAAAATATATACACGTATAAAATATATACATATATAATATGTATTATGTTCAGAACATAATACATATGTTCATAATTCCATTCATGAACATATGTATTATGTTCATAATTATGCTCATAATACATATTACATATGTATATATATATACACTTACAGAAATAACCTAGATGTGGATATATGCGTATATACAAGCACACACACACACACACACACACACACACACACACACCCTAACTCTGTCCACTGAGACAACTGGAACAAATGATACCCCAGCAACAATTTGGCTACCAGATCACAGCTTCTAAATGCTGTATTTCACCATAAGGGAATTATAGGTCCTTGGAGAAGCAGATGATTCCAAACAAGTATAATCAATGTATATGATGAGTCAGGGACATCTCCTTGTACCAGAAATCACAGAAGTATAAAAGAATTTGTTAAAAGGACACAGAAGTTAGCTTGAAGGGGTTGCCACCAGCCAAATATGTGGCAACGTTAGATAATAATACAAGCCAATTATAACTCATTAAAAAAATAGGAAATCATAAGCCCATACATTAATTAGCTGTAAAGTGTGATGATAAATGGTATATTTACACAGTTTCAAAGTACCTCCTTCCTGTAAAATGCTTGATAATTACAAATAGGAAAAGAGTACACACTACCAACAGTTGAAATCATGCAACATCCAAGAGGACACAGCACCATTTCTATGATATCCTTGACCAAGACACAGAATCTGAATCTAATCACGAGGAAACATCAGACACTCTAAATTGAGGGACGTTCTAGGAAATCACCTGCTTATAGTCTTCAAACGTGTTACATGAGTCAAAGACAAAGGAACTGTTTCAGACTAAAGACTAAAAAAGATATAACAATGGAATACAACACACAATTCTGCACTGAGTCCTTTTGCCATAAAGGACTTTATTAGGACAACTGGCAAAGTCTGAGTGAGGTCTGAGGACTAGATGGTTGTAATGTATCAGTTCTAGTGATGGCGTTACTTAGGAGAGTATCCCTGTTTGTAGGAAATATATGCTAAAAGACATAAGAACAGCAACACACTTTCAAATGATTCAGGACAAATGTCTTTTGTACTGTTCTTTTTTTTCTTTTTTTTTTTTTTAAAGGTTTTATTTATTTATTTGTCAGAGAGAGAGAGAGAGCACAAGCAGGGCGAGCAGTGGGTAGAGCAAGAAGCAGGCTCCCCACTGGGCCGTGAGGCCAACTCAGGACTTGATCCCGGGACTCAGGATCATGACCTGAGCCGAAGGCAGACGCTCAACCCACTGAGCCCCCCAGATGTCCCTTTTATACTGTTTTTGAACATTTCTATAAGTTTGTAGTTGTTTCAGTTTTTTTTTTTTTGCTCTTTTTAAATTTAAATTCAATTAATTAACATATTGTATTATTAGTTTCAGAGGTAGAATTTAGTGATTCATCAGGTGCATATAACACCAGTGCTCATTATATCATGTGCCCTCCTTGATGTCCATCAACCCATTACCTCATCCCTCAAACCCCCTCCCCTTCAGCAACTCTCAGTTTGTTTCCTACAGTTAAGAGTCTCCTATGGTTTGTCTCCCTCTCTGATTTCGTTTTTACTTTATTTTTCCCTCCCTTCCCCTATGATCATCTGTTTTGTTTCTTAAATTCCACATATGAGTGCAATCATATAATTGCCCTTCTCTGATTGACTTATTTTGTTTAGCATAATACCCTCAAAAATTTAAAACAATTAAAAATAAGAATTAAAAACAGGTACTCAAACAAATACTTGCACCCAAACATTCATAGCAACACTATTCACAATAGCCAAGAGCTAGAAACAAACCAGTGCCCATCATTGGATAAACTGATAAATAAAATATAGTACATACAAAGGGATATTATTCAACCATAAAAGGAAATAAAACATTGGTACATGCTGTACCCGGATGAAAATTTTAAATAGTGTAAGTGAAAAAAGTCACAAAAAGTCACATACTGTATGATTCCATCTATATTGAAATACCCAGAGTAGGTAAAACCATAGAGACAGAAAGCAATTGGCAGTTGGCTGGAGGTGGAAGAAACCAGGACAGTGATTGTTTAATGGGCATGGGGTTTTCTTTCGGGGTGACGGAAATGTTTGGAAACTTTAAAAAGATGATAGTTACAGAACACCATGAATGCACTAAATGGCACTGAATAAATGGCTTTTATGTTAACTTCATCCAAATAAAAAATATTAATCTCACTCTTCAAAAAAAAAAAAAAAGATCATTCCAACTGCTATATTGAAAAAATTCTGTGTAGTGGGTATAAATATAAACTCCAGTTAGCCGTCTAAGACAGAAAGCCTTAGAGGCAGTTCAAACAGTAGAAATGGAGGTGGTAAGGGTGGGGCAGTTGGGTAACTGTCTGCCTCTTGATTTTGTTTGGCTCAGGTCATGATCTCAGGGTAGTGGGACCATGCCCCATATTGACTTCGGCTCAGAGCAGAGTCTGCAAAAGTTTCTCTCTTCCTCTGCCCCTCCCTGTGTTCAGTGCATGCACGTTCTCTAAAATAAATAAATAACTCGAAAAAGAAAGAAAGAAAGAGGAAGGAAGAAAAGAAAAGAAAAATAAAGAAAAGAAATGGAGGTAGTAAGAAGTAGTTAGACTCTGAGTGTATTTTGAAGGTAGAGCCAACAGAAATTCCTTCGGGATTAGATATGAGGTGTGAAATATAGAAAGGAATCTCCAATAACTCCAAGGATTTTGGACTTAGCAAGTGAAAGAATAGAGTTGCCTTCAATTAATTCGGAAAGACTGCAGCAAAGGCTGAATAATTAGAGTTTAGTTTTGACCAAGCTGAGTTTAAGGCGATTATAAGATAACTGGAGTAGAAATTTGAATAGGCATTTAGATGTACAAGTCTGGAATTTGAGGGAGAAATTCAGGCTGTAAGATAATAAGAATTGGTACTTACTACTGTAGTGATATTTAAAACTCTTACAGAGGATGGGAACATCAGTGAAGACCCAAAAAAGAAGAGGAATGAGGATGAAACCCTAAGAGATGTCCATATTTAGGACATTTAGAAGTGTTCACAAAGAGGGGCATCTGGGTGACTCAGTGGGTTAAAGCCTCTGCCTTCGGCCCAGGTCCTGGGATCGAGCCCCGCATTGGGCTCTCTGCTCCTCGGGGAGCCTGCTTCCTCCTCTCTCTGCCTGCCTCTCTGCCTACTTGTGATCTTTGTCTGTCAAATAAATAAATAAATAAAATCTTTAAAAAAAAAAAGTGTTCACAAAAATACCAAAGAGTTATTAACCTAAGAAGTGTTAACCCATGGAAAACCATGAGAATGTTCTCTTGGGTGCTATGTGAAGAAGATATCAGGGAGAAATGTATGATAATTTGTGTCAAATCCAACTAATATCACTCATAAAACAACAGAGATTTTTAAAGCTACATATTAGATGCAAACTCATTGGAAATTGTTATTGCTTTTTTAATGAAATTACCCTTTCATATTTTTGAAATGTCCTTCTTTAATTCTGATAAGGCTCGTTATATTAAATTATATTGTCTGATATTAATGTTGTCAGTTTTTAGGTGTTTGACTAGCATAACTTTTTTAAATTATTTTATTTTCAACCTATTAATGTCCTTATATGTAAAGTGTGTCTTTATAAGCAGTGCATAGTTGAATCTTGTTTTGTTATTCAGGCAAAACAGAAACTGACAACAGAGTATTCACTCCTTTTGTATCAAATGCAAATGAACAATGCAATGAACTAACAATGCAAATGAACTAATGCAATGAACAAAGGGACAAGGGACAACTAGAGATTAGTTAGACTATGAGCTAACTAATCTCTAGTTGTCCCTTGTCCCTTTGTTCAACTTCTCTGCTTTCAATAAAAAAAATTTTTTTTTCATTTTAGTTGTCCTTTTTAACTATATGCTTCTGTATTTTGTTCAGTGGTAACTCTTGACATTATTATATGTATATGCAACATTTTCAGTTTACTTTGAATTATTCTTTCACTTTACATATAGGAACCTTACAGGTTATAATTTCACTAATCCCTCCTGTCCTTCGGGCTAGTTTTATCATTTTACTTTTACATATGTTATAAAGTACATCAATAGAAAATATTCAAAAGCCTTTCAAATTACTTCTTATATTACTCTTCATTTCTCTAGATCTATTCTTCAATTTGAGAATTGAACTATTTTTTTATTATGTTCAGTTAGCCACTATATAGTACATCATTAGTTTTTGATGTAATGTCCAATGATTCATTAGTTATGTATAATACCCAGTGCACATCACATTTTAAAATTTATTTTTGCTGAGTAGAGAATTCTAGGTGAGCATATGTTTTACTCAGTACTCTAAAGAAGTCATGCCATTACACCCTGGCTTCCACTGTTTCTGACTAGAAGTCAATCTCATTTATTTGTTGTTCCCCAGAAAATGTGTCTTTTACCCTTTGACTGCTTTTAAGATTTGCTCTAATTCTCTGTTGTTCAACAATTTGACTATGATATCCCAGAATGTGGCTTTCTTTGTATTTTTCCACATTGTAGGTTGAGATTTATCATTAATTTTAAGAAGTTTTCAACCATTCTTTCTTGAAATATTTATTCTGCCTCATTTTCTCTTTCTTCTCCTTCAGGGGTTCCAATTACAACTATTAGACCATTTGTAATTGTCCTTCATGTCACAAATGCTATTTTTTCTCCATCCTTTTTTCACCTTCTATTTCAGTTTAGATCATTTCTATTCATCTTCACTTTTATTGGTCCTTTCTTTTGTTGTGTCCAATTGACCATTAAGCCTACCTGGTGAATTTCTAACTGCAGATATTGCATTTACCAGTCCTATATTGTCAGTTTGGTTCCTCCATTGCATTTCATTGTTCTTTTAAAATTCCCAGTCTTTTCATTGATTTTTCCCATCTTTTCATGAATTTCTTTAAAAGAACTATAACAGTTGAAGTCTTGTTCATTCCAATATCTGAGTCATCCACAGGTCAGCTTCTTTTAACTATTTTTCCTCTTGGTTGTTTTCTCATAATTGTTAGCATGTCTCATACTATTTTTACTGTATGTTGGGTATTCTGATAAAAGAACTATAGAAACTGGAGTAAGTAGTGTTTTCCACTGGAAAGGAAATACACTTTCTTGTGCCTGACAACTAGTGTGAATAACTGAGTACCTTGTTCCAAGCAGGAATAGCATTGGGTTGAAGCTGAGTTGCTCCATTAGGTAGTTTTGGTTCACTTCTGATTTCAAATGGTTTGAAGGCACGATCTGCTCCATGTGTATTGATCCCTCTCTGCTTCCTAGCTCCACTTTTAGCTTCCAACATCTACTTGTGCTCAGCAAAATGCTAGAAAGATATACAATAAGCAGGAATTAGGGAGAACAAGCACTGAATTTCAGGTAGGCCCAGGTTCCAGTCTGTCACCAGATGATT
This sequence comes from Mustela erminea, assembly GCF_009829155.1. Classification (NCBI taxonomy): domain Eukaryota; kingdom Metazoa; phylum Chordata; class Mammalia; order Carnivora; family Mustelidae; genus Mustela; species Mustela erminea. The sequence continues at coordinate 120,574,000 of NC_045619.1, forward strand.
TAAAGTTTTGCTGGCCTCTCTTTTTTATCCCAGAATGTCTATCTCTCTGTAGCAGACTCTGCTATATATAATGTTCTACCCATGTTCAGACATGACAATTTGCTCCTGAGATGAAATTGGCTTTACTTATTTAGGAAAAGTTTGCCCTTTTCTGGAATGTATTCCCTTTATTTTTCTTTGCATCCATAGCTCTCTGCTAGCTTTAAAATATATAGAGATTTTGTAGTCACTTATTCTATTATGGCAGGAGTAATGATTTGTCATGTACTTTACATCCTAGCTACAAGATAAATCTTTGACTTTTATCTTCTTATTTCACCTTCCTCCCTTTCTCTCCCAATTTCCTTCCCACAATTCAGGAAACAGAGGTGTTTTTATATACCTCCTTCTTTCCAATTCCAAATGGCTCCTAAGCATTAATCACAAATACTCATATTTTCTATGTATTCTGAGCATATTCTATTACCTGGTTTAGCAATTTATATGCCAAAACGTAAGAGGATTAGTGCAAAAAGAATTTATTAAATTCCTTTTCAACTAAATAGATAAGCTTACAAGATAATTATCTTGGCTGCAAAGACGTATTTTGAATGTCAAAAGCTGACATTATTTTTATACCTGCAACAAATCCTAATCCCCAATTCCCACAACCAGGAGATGGATATCCCAAGCCAATTAGGGTCAATTTTGTGGACTTGAGAAAGGAAAAAAAAAAAATTGGATTACACATTTAACAGTATTAGTTTTGTACATTAGAAGCTTATATAGGGCAATAACAATGAGAATAAAAAGAGAGAGAGAGAGCAAATATGAAAGGCTGCTTTAGTGGCATATTCTTTAGGGAAGGGCAAACTTACTTAATTCCTCCTTAAAAAAAAACACACACACACATGAATTTTTATTTATAGTTGTACCTAGTTGAACATGTCCCCCCCCCCCCAAATTCATATCTACCAAGAGGCCCAGAATGTGACCTTATTTGAAAAGAGATTCTTTGTAGATGTAATCAAGTTGAGAAGAGGTCATACTAGATTAGGTTGCTCCAAATCCAGTGACTTCTAAATCCTTAGAAGGAGGGAGATTTAAAGGTGCCCAGAGACACAGAGGAGAAACACAGAAGGCAGAGATCGGAGTGATAACAGATATAAAGCAAGGGATGCCAAGGACTGTCAGCAACCACCAGAAGTTAGAAGAGAGACATGGAGCAGACTCTCTCAGACCCCCAGAAGGAACCAACCTGACAATACCTTGATATTGGACTTCTAGACTCTAGAATGTTAAGAGGATAAATTTCTGTTTTTTAAGCCATCCGGTTTATGGCAATTTATTAAGGTAGCCTTAGGAAACCAATACAGTTGTCAATTCTTTTAAAACAACCCAGTGGCGAAAAGAAAAAAAGACAGATAAACTTCTGTGTTTTTCTTCCTTTTGATTTTCTGTCTGATATTGTTAATAAGTTGCAGTATGGTGAAAGGATTATTTGTATGTGTGTTTATCACATGTATCTCTAAAGGAGAGTCAAATTTCTCACTACAAAAACAAACACAAATTAGTAAAAAGTCAAAGGTAATACCAAGGTACCTGGCCAAAAGACAAGCAACAATAAAAAAAAGTTCCAAAATTATCAGGTAAAAGAGACTCTCTGACAAACTAGCAGGTTGATGACTGCATCAGGTCTGAGAGGGCAACATGAAGTCAAGTGAAGAAATTGCACATGTAGTTAAAAATAACACAAATCCAAATTACTAGTAATTACAATGATACCATTTATTTAGAACTACCCCACACTCTGCTGATTGCTTTACATCATCTTTGGGAAAAAATATCCTTTAGAGTAGATATTATGATCCCAATACTCAAATGAGAAAAACCAAAGCTACCAAAGTTTAACTTGCATGACACAGAGGCAAGCAGCAACCCCAGGTTTTGAATTTCAAATCCATAGGATTGCAAAATCTAGGCTTCAAATCTTAATTTATGTGCTCTAGTACCTCATTTCAGGGTGAGGGTATGGGGGGAGGGGAAGAAACTTCTTTTTTTTCTAGAGTTGGTTTAGATGGACATTTTGGATTCTTCTGATTTTCTTTTGGAGAATATTATAAGTGATTTGTATAATCCTTCCCTAAATCTTTCCTGAAGCCACTTTGGACTTGCTATTTGTTGTTTAACTTCTGATTCTCTTACAGAACCTTTACTTATTATGGGGCCTATCCGGAGTGTTGGATGGGTGCATTCTTAACTATAATTAGGCTGAGTGAATTTTCTCTGGGTAAGCTTAGTGAGTACTGACAAACTGATATGCTCGAGCATTTATAACTCTATCTTTTCATCAGAGAAAAGTTTTGCAAGAAAAAGCTGCAATATTTGAAGGCAAGGAAAGATATTAATTAAAACTCAGTTGCAAAGCAACAATTCCAAATAACCTATTGGTTTGGAAATCAGATACTCTGCTAATTGATTTTCTTATTTGGCCTGAAAAGAAAAACTATGGAGCCAGGCGAAGGGCTGACTTTGGATTCCTTTACATATTCTCATCCCTTTCAGAGCAGAAATATCCTTTCAAGTTGTACAAATTACAAAATGCAATTAGGTATCTTTTGACCAAGTGTAAGACCTTCTTATGTCTGCTGAGGATTTCCCCCAGACGGCTCTCATGACTGATTGTCAGTCACAAGCCCTGTCTGTACTGATTCACCGCCTCAATTGACCAGACATTGAAACCTGCCACCATCCAGCTCTGACAAAGGGAGATGAATGGCTGAGTGCAGTCCGTGAGCTGATGATTCCAGTGCCAACAACATTTCCTCATTTCTTGAGTGGTATCATAGCACATTTAACAGGAGACATGGCTGGAAACGGATCGCCTGTGCACTCATTGAGATAGAACCCTCTAGATCAGAAATACCATTGCCAAATGTTACAGCATCCAATTATCTGGGGGGCTTTCTCCAGAGTTGCTATTGCTGTGATACCTTAGCAATTAAGCAATTCTATTGGCGTGAAGTTCTACCATCCTTCTTGTGCTTAAATAGATAACAGAATTGATTGTCTGAGGTCACACGAAAGGTCAGCACTCAACAATCACTACACAAACACTCAATGGTGTTTGTGATGAAGTCAAGGGAGGAGCAAATTGCAGAGTACAAATCTCTGTCTTACGCTTTGCTTAGGCTTTGAGACAGACTTCCAATGCAACCCTTCCTCCCGGAAGCACAGCATGAGAAATACAGCTCCGGACAATTAAAACAGTACTCATCAAATCTACGGTTATCTAAAAATTTAAGAAATTAATTTTAAAAAGTTAATATTAAGGCTCCTTTGTGCCATCTAGATTGCTGTTTTGGGCATTTGAAACCACTAATCAATAGTTTATTTCACTTTTTTGAATTCTTATCTGTTCATTTGACATTTTATAGCTGTTGATGTTGAAGATGTTTGAATAATAGGACATGGTTGGTCTGCTTTATGTTCCTAAGAAATCACTATACTGTAAGAGCAGAGAATGGCCACATAAAATGTTAGGTCAAAATGATATGGCTGGTTATTAACTGACTATTAGTTCCTATTACATGCATTTTAATTTATCCATGAATTAGTTAATGATTATAACTGAAAGATTTACGATTAAGAAGAACACATTTTTAAAAGGTCACGTCTTCCTATTACAATAATACCACTAATTTTTGTTGAGTTTTATTTAGAATAAAATTATTTCCTTATTGGTCATTTAGGACACTTTCAGCTGCATTAAACAAAAGGCAACTCAGAATAGCATAAACAATAAGGACATTCACCGCAAAAATTAAAGTCCAGGGGTGGGTCTTTTGAAGAGTTGGCTAACCTGGCAGCTAGTTGATATCAGCAAAGACCTAACCCTCTCTTTTCTAAGCTGATGAATTTGTCCCAGTTTGTCTGAGACAATCCTGGTTTTAGTATTTAAAGATCAAAATCCTGGAAACACCCTCAGTCCTGGACAAATGGGATGGTTGGTCACCCTAATAACCCCCTCCACACACAAACACACATATAGCCCGTTCTTTTTTCTTTTATTTATTTATTTATTTTTAAAGATTTTATTTATTTATTTGACAGAGAGAGATCACAAGTAAACAGAGAGGCAGGCAGAGAGAGAGGAAGGGAAGCAAGCTCGTTGTTGAGCAGAGAGCCCGATGTGGGGCTCGATCCCAGGACCCTGAGATCATGACCTGAGCCGAAGGCAGAGGCTTAACCCACTGAGCCACCCAGGCGCCCTTTTATTTATTTTTTTATTACCATATAATGTTTTATTAGCTCCAGGGGTACAGGTCTGTGAATCGCCAGGATTACACACTTCATAGCACATACCTTCCCCAATGTCCATAACCCCACCAATATACCCCATTCTTAAAAGTGTTAGCTTTAGTCCTCAGGCTGCACTCTTGTTCCTAAAAATGAAGACATCAGCTCTAATTTTCCAAATGCATTCAGAGACAGAAAAGAACAAGTCTCTTTCTTTGCCTCTATACATAAGAGCAAATGAAATCTTAGAACCTGTCCAACAGACTTCCCCAACATCCCACCAGTCAAAACTGTATGACCTTCCCTTTCCTCAACTGGTCAGTGGCAAAGGAAATGGAATTGGCATGATGGGCTTAATCTAATCAAGATTCAGCCCCCTGAGGCTGAGAAGCCCTCTTCTCAAAACACATTAATAAGGAAAACAAAGAAGGCACAGGGTGCTGATGGATTTGGGTCGTGTCTGTGAAGCAGGTATTACTGGATACCTGTGGATTTAATTTTTTAATTTATGCTGGCCTCTCCACCCCTGTAGATTCCTTGAGGTAAGGGGGTCCCTTCCCCATCCACATTTTAGAATATTGCGGAAGGGAAGAAATGGGACCTTCCTAGGTGATTCCGTCTTTCCTTTGCATTGTAATTAGAAGCCATAGCAATGTAAGCTGGGCCTCCATGACTTCAGATGAGTGGTGCTAGTGTGTTTATTGGTGCCACATGCCAGGAAAATCAGATTCCAGCTTGAAGACCCTTTATAAAGAAAGGATTACTTGTTTCTTTACATTGTACCCCCATATTTTCATAGTCAGTAGCATCAGTACCCCTATCTATCATCAAAAGGTTGAAAGGTCACCCTTACTATAGGTTCAGGGGCAGAGAAGCCATGTAGAGGGGGTGTAAGACAGGGGTCTTTCACATGATCTAGTTAGTATTTCTTTGAGAAGCTACCGTAATGTTCGCATCATAGAAAGCTAGTCAATAAAAGGTTCACTAGCAGAACCATCAATTTTGTATAATATATCCCTCAGTTGGAGGGAATATTCTGCCTTTTCTTCCAGAGTCGGCAACGCTCGTTTAGAATTCATTTTCATTTTTTTTTCCCAGATTCTCCATAGCCAAAACATTGGATTTAAGCCTCAATGTTTTTTAGCTGTGGCATTTCAAAAAAGGTAGACTGAAGTAGCATCTAAGTTACAGGTTAAAAAAAAAATCTTAAACCAAAGGTGTCAAACATTAAAGTAAGCCATTTTTCTGCCTAAACTGCTAGGTATCTTTGTGAGATTTAAAAATGACGAAAGTAACACCTCCAATATTTTCAACGAACTGCAATACAATGACCCTGTTAGTTGCCTTTTCAGAATGTCTGCGCTGAGGATTTCTGTCTACACTCATTCCCCCTCCACAGAGGACCTTATCTGTCAGGTCTGCCATGTCACATCAACAGTAGCCAACATCCTCTGCAAATGCAAATATTTGTAAAATATTCTCAGAGTAGGTGGAGACCGAGTTTGCTGATAGTTTCAAATAATTAAAGGGGCTCCATGAGCAAATGTCAAAATAGAAAAAATTTAACAGAAAATGAAGCAAAGTGACAATACAAATGGCCAGATCTCCCTATTATCACTTGCTGTACATCTCACAAGACAGCTGATTCCCCACTCGGTATGGGTTCCAGCATCCAGTGATTTATTGGGTAATTCAGCATTTGCCAGTATGTCTTGTGCTAATTAAATGCATCGCACTCTATTCAGAAATGTCACAATTGATTTGTCTTCTGCAAGCACTGACTTTATTTCAATCTTCTGAAAAAGATTTTATGAGCCCCAGATAACTTATCCTGGCACATTCATCTCCCAGGGTAGCTTCAGTGTGTGAGGGCAGTAAGAGAGGAAACCCTCCGTGAACATTCAATACAAATACGTTTGCAGACATCTTATTTATCTGTTATGTGCCATATAGCTGAGAAATAGCATAGGTAGAGTAAAATTACAAACCGCCCCATTAGCCTATAAAAGCATTTAAACATGACAGAAGTTAATGTAAAATGATATTGGCAGATCTTATTGGATGATGTTAGATCAATCCAAAAAGATGCGCTTTGAAAGTGTGTTATTTATTACTAGGTGTTTACATATTCACAAATTGATTTTGACTGAACTTAGCTATTAACTAACTTGCATACAAGAGGAAATCACATAATGTCATTTCAGGGGCAAGGACAGAAAAGGAGAAAATGCAGTGCAGTGGAGCTCTCTAGGAGATGAAAAACATCTCACACTCACCTAACAAAGGTGGACGACTCGCTAGTCACCCTTATTTCATTCCAGGTGGGTTTCCCTACTGCACTCCACCCTCTGAACCCAGATACTGCCTCCGTGTGTCTTCATTAGGGATGAGCTACTAGAAAACACCTGGCTAAGTCCAAGGGAAATAAAAATTCAGTCCCAGGCAGTCATGGTCTGTGAGTTGGTAATCTGCCAAAAAAAAAGAAAGAAGACCATATATGTCTGATTGGAAAAGAACAATCACTGCATCCATGTGACAAGGAAAAGTTTACTCAAAGACAAGACACTATCCCATCTTTAGCAAGAAAGTTCTAGAGGGTATGTTTCTGGAAATGAGTAACTCACTAGCTTGTATGATTCCATTTTCCTCCTTGTTTATATTAACATTTGGGTTTGGGTACAAAAATGCATGACTGAATAGTAAAAAATATCAACTTTCAGAGTTCATTTACTCTTCTAGTAAAGACAATCTCTTTTTTTAAAAACTAAATTCAATGCTAATCCTGAGGACGGAGTTCTTAATAGGGTTCAATGGACTATTGAAAAGTCCATTGTCTTTTAGCTTCTATGTCAGGGAAAGTTAAGTCTGTGGGAGACTAATTAATTTATTAAGAGGTCCTTAGAATAACCATTTTACCCTGCTTCTAAAATAGTACAGCCAAATATTTTTAAGATTTTACTTATTTATTTATGTATTTATGAAAGAGAGAGAGAGAGAGCGCATGAGCAAGGGAGGGCCAGAGGGAGAGAGCACTGAGCACGGAGCCAGCATGGTGCTAGGTGTTGTAACCCTGAGATCATGGCATGGTGCTAGATGTTGTAACCCTGAGATCATGGCCTTAGCCAGACCAAGAGTTGCATGCTTAACTGACTAAGCCTCCTAGGAGCCCCGTTATTATTATTTTTTTTTTTAGGATTTCATTTATTTATTTGACAGAGATCACAAGCAGACAGAGAGGCAGGCAGAGAGAGAGGGGGAAGCAGGTTCCCTGCTGAGCAGAGAGCCTGACGTGGGGCTCGATCCCAGAATCCTGGGACCATGACCTGAGCTGAAGGCAGAGGCTTTAACCCACTGAGCCACCCAGGCACCCCAGGAGCCCCATATTTTTAAAGTCACTCCATGGGAATGGGTTTGTAAAAGTACATCTGCAAATGACTGCAGAGCAGTAAGTTCTTCATCAAAAACACAAAAGGAATGTATAATGTAGCAGTTCACCAACAAATTTCTTATGCTTTTAAACTTTAAGATACATAGTTGATCCTTGAAAAATATGGGAGTTAAGGGCATCCTCCACCCCCAATATCAAAATTCTGTGTAACTTTTAACTCACCTGAAACTTAACTCCTAATAGCCAACTGATGACTAGAAGCCTTACTGACAATATAAACAGGTGACTGACAAATATTTTATATGTTATATATATTATATATTGTATTCTCACAATAAAATAAGCTAGAGAAAAGAAAATATTAAGAAAATCAAAAGGAAGAGAAAATACATATATAGTACTATACTACATTTACACAAAAAAAAATCTGCATATAAGTAGACCTGCTCAGTTCAAACCCATATTGTTCAAGAGTCAACTGTACAATTCTCATTGACAACAAAAGGAAATTGAGATGCAGTTTCCTTAAGTGACCCTCCTTCCAAGTATATAAAGAGCTGCAAAATGGCAGAACCAGAATCAAAAACAGCCTTCTATATCCAAATTCTACCTCTTTCTATCATAGCACATCATAGTACAGTTGAACCTGTTTATAGGGCACTCTATAAACAAAATGAAAACATTATCAAGGAAGATGGATGGATTGACCCAAGTCTAAATCATTTGGCTTAATATCATATTTTCTTAAACACAGAACCATAGTGGATGCTCTCATGTGCCCTCCAGGTCTCCCCTTCACAACTGAGGTCCTCATTCCCCAGATGCTAGAAATATTGGTAACTAGATTTTTAGCTCAGTTCCTCTCCAGGAACTGCCATTAGTCCAAGGTCATGTGCCCTTCCAGAGGGAAGCCCATATCCGATAACAGGCCCAGAGATGATTTGTAAAGTCTACCACTTACCTTGAGATGAGAAGACTCTGAAAACCATTTCATTCACAGAAATTCCTGTGAAAATCACTGAGGCCTCAGAGACAACATGAACAAATGAAAAGATATTCCATGCTCGTGGAGTAGAAGAATATTGTTAAAATGGTCACAGTACCCAAAAAAATCTACAGGTTCAATGCAATCTCTATCAAAATACCAATAGCATTTTTCATAGACTAGAAAAAAGAATCCTAAAATTTGTATGGAACCACAAAACCCCACAAGAGCCAAAGCAATCTCAAGAAGAATAAAACTAGCACTATCACAATCCAATATTTTAAGAAATACTTCAAAGTTATAATAATCAAAACACCATAGTATGTGTACAAAAACAGACACATAAATCAAAAGAAATAAGATAGCCCAAAAATAAGCCCATGTTTGTATTGTCCATTAATCTATGGCAAAGCAGGCAAGAGTATACAATAGAGAAAAGACAACCTTTTCAATAAATGGTGCTGGGGATAATGGACAGCTCCCTGTAAAAGAATGAAACTGGACCACTTTATTACACCATACACAAAAGTAAACTCAAAATGGATTAAAGACCTAAATGTAAAACATAAAACCATAGAACTCCTAGAAGAAAACAGAGGAAGTAGTCTCTTTGATATCGGCCTTAGCAATATTTTTCTACCTGTGTCTCCTGGGGCAAAGGAAATAAAAGCATAAATAAACTACTAGGAATACACCAAAATAAAAAGCTTTAGCCCTGTAAGAGAAACCACCAATAAAACAAAAAAACCAACACACTGAATAGGAGAAACTATTTAGAAATGATATATCCAACAAGGTGTTAATATCTATAACTTTTTCTTTTAAGATTTTATTTATTTATTTGACAGAGAGAGACCACAAGTAGGCAGAGAGGCAGGCAGAGAGAGAGAGGAGGAAGCAGGCTCCCCGCTGAGCAGAGAGCCCGATGCGGGACTCAATCCCAGGACCCTGAGATCATGACCTGAGCTGAAGGCAGCGGCCTAACCCACTGAGCCACCCAGGCGCCCCAGGTGTTAATATCTAAATAGATCAAGAACTTAGACAATTCAACACCAAAAAAACAATCCAATTAAAAAGTAGGCAGAGGACCTAAATAGGCATTTCTCCAAAGAAGGCATGCAGATGGCCAACAGACACATGAAAAGATGTTCAACATCACTCATCATCAGAGAAATGCAAATCAAAACCACAATGAGATATGACCTCACATCTGTCAGAATAGCTATCATCAGAAAGACAAGAGGCTCAGCTGGAAGAGCATGTAGACTCTGGGTCTTGGGGTCATGAGTTTGAGCCCCACATTGGGTATAGAGATTACTTAAATAAATCAAACTAAAAAAAAAAAAAAAAAGAAAGACAAGAAAAGCAGGAGTTGACCAGGATGTGGAGAAAAAAGAACCCTCATGCACTGTTGGTGGGAACATGACTCGGTACAGACATTGTGGAAAACAGTATTGACATTCCTCAAAAAGTTAACAGTAGAACTACCACATGATTCAGTAATTCTACTACTGGGAGCCAAAGAAAACAAAAATACTAATTTGAAAAGATATCGGCACCCCTATGTTTCTTGCAACATTATTTAAAATAGTCAAGATATAGAAGCAATTTAAACATCCATAGATAGATGTATGAATAAAGATTATATGGTATATACATACAATGGAATGTTACTCAGTCATAAAAAAAGAACTATATCTTGTATTTGAAATAACATGGGTGGACCTAGAGGTTATAATGCTAAGTGAAATAAGTCAGGAAAACACAAATACTATATGATTTCACTTGTATGTGGAATCCAAAAAGCAAAACAAACAAAGGCAAAAACAGATCCATAAATACGGAAAATAAACTGGTGGTTGCCAGAAAGGAGAAAAGGAGAGGGATAAGTAAAAAGGAGTAAAAAGAAACAGGAAGTACGAGTTTCCACTTATGAAAGAATAAGTCATGGGGATGAAAGGTAAGGGATAAGCATAGGGAATACAGTCAATGGTATTATAACAAAACTGTTGTATATTAACAGATGGTAGCTACACTTGGGAGCATACCATAATTACACACTTGTCACATCACTATGTTGTACATCTGAAACTAATGTAACATTGTATGTCAACTATATTTCAATAATAAAAGAAAAGAAAATCACTGAGGTGTCTGTTGTCATTCCATTACACTCAGACTTCTCCATTGATCCAATCTGGATTCCCTCACTCCTTCACAGGTAAGGTTTGTAATAAACCTTTGGCAATTGAATCTCCATTTCAAAGCCTGTTTTATGAGGGAATGTGACCTGTGACAATAACCATCAAGTTGATCCCAAAAGTCAACAATTTTACATTTTGAGTGCACACGAACTAGTGATTCAGATACAGGTTTTTCAAAAGATGATTATTTCCTTATGTTCAGTCACATCTAGCTCACACTTATTTTGTTAGCTTTACTTGTTCTAAAATTGCATACGATCATTGTTTGAGTTTTAGTTTCACAGGAAATAACACAAATATAAACTGTAACAGATTAAAAATATAAGTAGTTTTGAGAGTTTAAACCTATGTTTTGGGGTATTTCCCATTAAAGAGCAAGTAGTTTTAATCAGCTTGTAGAAGTTACAAATTGTGAATTGAATAAACATTCTTTTTTGTTGTTGCTTTTACTTAGACTATGAAGATAATGGTTTTCCAGAAGTTTGGGGGAAATATGCAAATAAATATAAGAAAGTATCAAACTAAACTATCCAAGTGATGGTAGAGTCATAAATAAAAGAAGGTTACTAAAAAATTAGTGAGTCTGCTAATAGCAAATCTATAAAAAGTGATAGAGAGATAATCATCTAAGTAAGTTCCAAAAGAGCATTGTGAAAATGCAGTACTCATTCATGACAACAAAGAAGCACTTAAAAGTAAGAATAGAGGGGACTTCTCTAACCTAACAAAAAATGTCTCCCTAAAATCCTATTTAACTGTGAAGTAGTCAAGCTTTTCTCAAATCAGGAAAAAGACAAGAATGCCTATTAACAATCCTATTTAAAATCATATAGTTCTAACCACTGTGATAAGGCAAGAAAAATCAAAGCCTAAGAATTAGAAAGCAAGAAATAAGTGTTCATTATTTACAGTTAACATGATTTTTGCACATAGAAAATGCAAAAGAAAAGAAAAATATTAGAACTGATCAGTAAATATAGCAAAGTTGCTGGTTCCAAGGTCAGTATTTTTTTTAAGTTTCTAAAGATCTGCAACAGTAAATGGACTTTCAAACATTATACTATTTACAACAGCATGACCAAACACAAAGTAAGCTGGAGTTAAATGTACACAAGGATATGCAAGATTTCTACTCTGAAGACTATCAGACATTACAAGGAGAAATTAAACAAGATTTGAATAAATGGATAAATATGTTACATTTATGAATTATAAGAGTAATAGTAAAGAGGTATTAGTTAATAAAGCTGAACATATACCTGCCCTATGATCCATCAATTCCACTCAGATATTTACTCAAGAAAAATGAAAACAAATATCCACACAAATAAATCCAATTATGTTTATACCATCTTTATCCATAATAACCACAATTGGAAATAACTCAAATTTCCATTAAGAGCAGAATGGATAAACAAATTATCTTATGCTTATGTATTAAAATATTGTTTAGCAATAAAATGAGAACAAACCACTGACAATAACATGGATACATCCTGAAAGCCTTATGATGAGTGGGAAAACAGACACAAGATTATATACTGTGTATTTCCATTTATATAAAACTCAAGAAGGCAAAACTAATCTGTAGTGACAAAAACTACATCAGTTTGCCTGGAGTTGAAATAGGGAAGAAATAGACTGGAAAGGGACACAGAGAACTTTTTGGTGTGATCAAAATGTTCTTCAACTTGATTGTTGGGGTAATTACAGAGGTATATACTTTTATTAAAACTCAAACTATACACTTAAAATGGGTGTAATAATTTTTTTCAAAAGTCAGAATTTTTTAAAAAATCACTAGCTATAACTATATACAGAATGACAACTCATTCTAAATAAACTCAGTGTGTTCATGAGATATATAGCAATGGGCCATCTCCAAAAACAGAAATTCTGCAAATTTTAAATGAATATTTTGAACTCCACATCAGGATTCCAGCAAAAGACACGATACATTCAGATAATTTGAGGACAATTTAAAAAGAGAACTTATTATCAAATAAAATAACTATTTAAAATACAAGGACAGAGGGGCACCTGGGTGGCTCAGTTGGTTAAGTATCTTGCCTTCAGCTCAGGTCATGATCCCAGGGTCCTGGTATCGAGCCCCACGTCAGGCTCCCTGCTCAGCAGGGAGTCTGATTCTCCTTCTCCCTCTGCCCTCCCCCGTCCAACTTGCTCTCTCTCTTTCTCTCTCTCTCAAATAAATAAAATATTTTAAAAGATATAAAGAAACTGCATGAGGAAGTACAGTAATCCAGAGGATTATCACCGTAAGACAAAAAGGATACAGAAGAGAGTGAGAGAGTGGTTTTCAGGACAGAGAAGAGGCCCTTTCGGAGAGGTTTGACTTGACTGGACATGCAGGAGGGAGGCCACCAGTTAGAAAAAACCTATAGGGATGGATGTGTTGGGGGGTTGGGGGGAGAATAATTTCCCAGGCTCACCCTTCCTCTTCCTTCCTGTCTCCTTCTAGGGCCATCCTTTGCTGAACATACCTGGAAGCCAGAAGGCAATTGTGCTCAGTAATGTTTGTACAGAACATGGATGTGGAGAGGAAAATCAAATACACGTAGTATAATTTCCAATTCCCCCGATCCTTCTCATTGCCTCCCTACTTTTTATCTGGCAGGTAAACAATGGGCCCAGGAATTTGAGTTTTTTAAAGCCCTACAGGTGATCCTGATGACTAAGAAGTATTTGAATCATTGCACGCAACTACCTCTCTGCATTGATTATCAACACATAAAATTTATAATGTGGACAAGACTCAAATTTCATGAGACCACATGAAACTATAATCATCCTTTAATACTTATGTGTAGGTTCCATCCACTTAAGAATATAAATAGGTACTGAATATTTATAATGCACACTTTCTGGGAGTCTGAAGAAACTAATACCACAGGCAAAAGACATTTCAGTGACTATCAGAAAATTCAAGTATTGAAGCTGGGACACCTGGAGAGGTAGAGTTAGACGACTCCTTCTCTGGGAGCTAAGGAGCTTACTACTCAGGCCCTTACCCTTGACGCTTCCTGGAGGACAGCCCTGAAACATTAAAAAACACAAGAAATGTGAAAAAATCAGCAATGTCAAGACATTCAACTGCTAAAGAGATAAAGTGATATAGTCATCAGATAGTCATGGGGAGGGATGTCTTCCAGAAAGGCAGCAGCTGTTGGGTGTAAGGAATCAGTTTTGCTCAGTCATCCTTTACTTATTTTTGCCTGGGGAAGTGGGGTATCCAGGAATAACTAAGACAAGTCAACTCATTTTCCTGGGTTGTTCAACTCTACCTTCTTCTCTCTAAGCCTTTCCATAGAATGAGAGAAGCCAAGAGGGAGGAGAGAAGGGCACTTGCTCTTAGGTGTTAGGCAGGAAAATTCAAGACTTTTCCCTAATGGCAAGTCACATGGCCTGCACTTAGGACTCTCCAGATGAATTTCACTGACAAAATAGAGTAAGGTGAGAAAAAGTCGGCAAAATTCAACATCAGCACAGACACTGTCACATTTTCACAGATGTATTTTTTTTTTTTTTGGTAGTACAAAAAATCTCTAAAGTACTTAAAAAGAAAAAAAAACAGAACTGAAATTATAATACAAATTCTGTAAAGAATGCACTTGAACTTATTTTTATCTTGAATTCACGTAATAACAGTATGATGCATACCTCATATGAGAAGACAGTTACTAATGCATCTACAATGCTTCCTTTTTCATTTAAATAGCACAGTAAGTAGATGCATAACATTTTTGTATAGACATAGTACATAAATTTGTCATCCCCAAAATGACACAAAATGTAAGCATGATTTTAGGTAAAATGACATTTTTTAAGGTTTCTAATTTTTCCCACAGTAAGACATCAATTCTTTTAGAAGAGTGGGTATTATTAATTCCACGCTCTAATTTCTTTTTGTTCTCTAAATCTATGTTTGACGTAGTTCTACCAGCAAAGGAACTGTTTCTATAGACAAAGTCTGGGGGATATAGAGGGGTAGCTATAGAAATTTCTGAGATCAAGGGGCTTGAATATGGTACGAAAATTAACTGACACAGAAGAATGCATGAGTCAGCCTCTAGGCAAGTGTAGAGGAAGTGATTTCAGTGTGTCCGTAAAGGTCATTTCTAGAAGTCAACTCTTCTTTCATTTTAGAAGGGAATGAAAGTTATCATTTCCCTATGGAAGCTCCATTCTGCTTAGGTAGAGACCTACTCCTAACAGTAAGATGGGGGTCAAGAGAACAAATGGAGACATAAATTTGTTTGAATATTTACACATTAAAAATCAGTTAATAACTAGGAAATCAAATACGTTCTACCACCTTAAGAAATAAGCCTTTGTAGTAACAAAATGGAAAAATGCATATAAAGCTCTGGCTTTTATAACACTGCAAATCAGAAAAAGAGCAAATGACTAAATTTATTTCTGTATATATCAGGATATTTTGTCGATACACCAGTGACCTTTAAGATAAAGATATTTTACACATAAATTATAAATCATTCCATAAAATGTTTCTAATTGTCCTTTCCATAAATCAATAATTATGTTGTTATAATGAAGACATTCATATAATTTTTGTCAGTAATCACCTTAAGCATTATTTACTGTAGTAAATATTTTCAGTGATAAAGATTTTCAGTGATAAAAATTTGAATGTTTTCAAGTAATATGTAAATTAATGTAAATGCAAAATATCCAGAAGCACTTTTCATATACTTTTTAAAATATATTTTTAATAACATTAATTAAAATAAAGGGAAAAGAGGTTACATTAATGTATAGCAATATTTTTAATTTGATCAATTTAACTGAAATACTTAAGCATAATTATTCAAACATTTATTTTTTGAAATGTAAATTTCATTAAACATGCTTATAAAAAATAAAACTATTTATAATTTCAGGGTTCGCTGTTCATCTAATTACCATTGTAAAGAATTGGTGTACTGTATGGTGACTAAGATAACATAGTAAAAAATTAAAAAAAAAAAAAAAAGAATTGATACCATGCTTCAGACCTAGACTTACACATATACAAATTTAAGAGTGGTCTAGACTCATCAGTATCACAAAATATTCCTCTGTCAATACCTGTAACTATTGTGAATATTATAAAATTTTGTGCATAAATCCAAAACCATGGATTTGAAAAGCAAGGAAAGCAGAAAACTGTAGGTTCTACTGGGAAATTACATTTGTGTGAGAATCTATTTGATTTATGCCATCCTAAAAGAAAGATGTGGTAATTTAACTCATTTGGCTTTCCTCTAATTAAGCATTTCTATTCAAAGCCCACCCCAACCCCCAGCCCATTCTGCCACCCAATATTCCAAAGTTAGTAAATCCACAAAACCTTGAGGGCATTCAAGGGCTCTCATCTTTTGTTTTGAGGTCAAAGAGCAGGAAATATAGATAAACTTTCCCTGGGACCTGAAGGGTGTGAGTCACCACAGCAGATGTTGTGGATTATGGATGAACTGTGCCCTTGCTGAGCACCAGCATTTACTCCTGATAGGTATTTGGGTATTTTCAATTACATGGAGTCCCCTCAAGTTCATGACTGGAATTTAACTACCACCCCATTCAACTCTCTCTACACACACACACACACACACACACACACACACACACACGGAAAAAACTTAAACTGATTGGTTTCATTAAATACACAACTTATTTTTGTATGAGATCAGGGATTGGAGAAATACAGGAAGACGGTAAAGGGTAACACAGTATGAAGGGTAAAACCTATGACAAACTAGAAAGGTCAAGCTTACCTAAAGGCATTTAAATTCAAAAGTATTTGTAAACATTTTAGTGTAAACCTTGTGTTCTCAGCACACATGTAGTAACTAAGTGAGGGGGATGGAAATGTAATTAACTTGACTGGGGTAAGCATTTCACAATAAATGCATTTACGAAACCATCACATCATACAGTTTAAAAAAACACTTGGTACAACCTAAATATATCCAATTTTTGTCAATCATACCTCCATAAAGTTGTTAAAACAAATTACCTGGCCGAATTGGGCTCTTGGCAGCAGGTCTGAAACCACTGTGATCCGTCCTATGAAACTGTTACTGAATTATACAAAAGAATTTTCTTTACAATAACAAATCGGTATGTCACATATTTGATGTAATGCAAGATGTAGTGCTTAGAGGTGCTACTCAGGAAATAATCCCCATTTTTCTGTCTCAACTGAAGAAATACAAGTCAACCAACACATATACTTCCAGAAAAAAAATGATGAATGTTTTTAATCACTGCGTAAAGTTGTGTTTTCAAAGATATTACCCAGAGACCATTGCTTCTCATTGTCAGTGCCCCTGAAATTCTGTAATGTTACTATCATATGGGCAATAATGCCCAGTTAATGACCTCATATCCCGAAAACCTCAACAAAGCTGATATAAGAACTTTTTGCATATCAACTCTCCTATAGGTAAGCTTACATAGAAGGCACTATCTAATATGATATATTATTTGGCTAAGATTTAAAAAATTTAAAAATATCCCTTTGGACTATTATCAATTTCTGTTTCTATTGACCCTCCTTATATTTCCAGATTAGGAAAGCATTCCTCTAGTTTCTCTGAAACTTCTTAATTCAAAGCTAATCAGTATTTAGCTGAGACTAAATTTCACTTAGAGTCAATGAAAAATGGTACTTCCTGTAGAGTCAGGACTGAGTTTTATCTATTACTTTTTTCCCCTATGAAGTAGTATCACCTTCATTTCACAGGCAAGAAGGACAAAGCAGAGTAGTTGACTTACTTGTCCAAAGTCACATAGTTCATAAGTGGCTTAACCAAGACTCTAGACTATGCTAGATTTCAGAGCTCCTTCTCTTCATCTCCCCCCCTTTTGGCTTGAAGGACCTACCTGTGCAATTTTCAACTCAAATAGCTTCCCTCCATTAACTCCATTTCTGTTTCAACTGTTTCTACATGCAAATTATTCTTTTTGTCATTTTTAACTTGAGTGCACTGTTTGTACCTATTTTTCAAAACAATATAGCCTCCTCTGATATAGATTGCTTTAAAAAAAAAAGATGAAATTTTTCTACAACCTAACATTTTAGACATATTCCAATAGAAATTAACAAGGAATTTAAAGAGATACAAACACATTTCTCCACAGAGAAGAACTCATAACAATAGTTAATATCTCCTAAGATCAAGGAATGACTTGGAAGATTAATGGAATTAACTTTAAAAAGTGATAAAATTTTCATTAAGTGGAGATTCTCATAAGGTATAAAAGAAACTTAAGTATGATTTAATGAATTATTAGAAGCGAAACTTCAGGGCTATCTGAAACTACCCTTAACCCAAAGATTCCTTTGACAAAGAACCAGAAAAGTACATTAAAAGACAACATTTATTGAGGAGCACAAAGGTCGAGGACCACTGTGAAGTAATTTTTACTACATTGCTGGTCTATTTTTTGACATGTATGTTACTTTCTGCAACTTGACTCAACCAGTGGGTTAACCCAGATGAAATGGTTGACCTTCACTTGAAAAGTAAATAATCATTTACAGAAGTTCTTGATTCAGAGATGACTCACTGGTGACTGTTGTCCATGAGCACTGTCCCGTATGGATGGACATCTGCTTCATGATTAACCTTTGCTATGGGCTCAGCTGACTTGAACACTGAGCAAATGATTAATGAGTGAAGAATCTGTCTTTTCCTCTGCTACTTATAGTGTCGGCACCAAGGGAGAATGCTATAGCAACCAGAATATAGAGAAGAGGTGGCTGGATGTTGCTGAGTGATGACAAAAGCATTTTGCAGGAAGTACTAAAGCTATAGGAAAATGAACATCAAATAGAAATTAAGACTTAGGAAGGAAACAATAAAGATAAAATGAAAGGAGAAGAAAAGAACTCAAGAAATCTGGACCTTCACAGGAGAAAGAATAAAACTTTAAGACTAAACAAAATAAGAGAAATTTCTGGGTAACACAGAATAAGTAAAAGCAATGAAATCCACAATTCAAAGAGTTTTGAGGCCATCAACTAAAATTAGGTATTTTTCAATCATATTTGAACAGGTGTGATTTGTTAACTGAATGTCATAAACCATCACCATCATCTTCCAGAATGGTCTACTAAATGTCAGTTGTGCATGACTGGTGAGATTTTGTGTTTTATTCCAGAGAAAAATTTCATATTCTTAGTTTTTACCTAGGATGTCACTTTGGTACACATTAAGAACACGATAATTTTCTAGTTGTTTGTTAGACAAAGATTATCATAGATAGGAATACAGACTGGGAAAAAATAATCAGAAATGTTCCAAAATAGATCACTGAATAGTTAGTCAAGTGAATGTCTCTTGGCAACATGAACTAAGGCATATGTAATCAAGATGACATCAAGCAAAGTAGCCATTAAGTTTAACATGCTCACTGTGAGGGGAAATAGTGAGCTCTATGCTCACCTCTGGGGACCCTGAAGAGAGGAGGGAATTCAAGAGCATTTTAGTGGTTGAGTGAAGGAGAAACAGCACAGTGTCCTGGAGGAGAGGAGAGCTCGAGGCAGCACATCAGCCAGCTGAAGTAGGCCATGTGAATGACCAGCCCTCCACATACATACCTGAGATGAGCAGCGGCCACCACTGGGGTCTGGGAAGATATTGGGGGAAGTGGACATAAAACTACATCAACTGCAAAAATCCACATGGGAGGAGGGGCTTTGGCACTGTGGATTAGAATCTTCCAGAATGTGACTCTCCTCTTCTTTGCTAACAATTTTATTTTCTTTTGGCATGGAAATCCCAGTAGGAGAAGAACATTTGGACTTAGGGGTCAGCAAAGTTGGGACTATTTCAGGCGAGCCCAATCCATACTAAAGTTGGAATATCTGAGCAGAAAAGAACAGCAATCAAGGCACTTGAAATCCCGTGACCCTTAAGGGCATTTGGCTTAAGGGAAAAGACCTTTAATACTAGTATTAAAGCCATTCTCGTACTGGCTGTAGGACCCATCAGGACAAGTCCCTTGGGACCTAAAAATACAGCCTCCAACAGCATGCACGCATCGGCAGAGACACTAACCAAGCTTCAAGCCTGTGCCTACACCCAAGCTCTCATTAACAGCATCAATATTCACCCAGAGCGCAGTATTCAATCCACAATGGAGTTTCTGGTAGCAGAGAAGGGTTGATTAGGTAATGTGTGTGAAGACGGGGGTGAAGTTCTCAAGGTTCAAAATGGTGCTCAGGAATGGCTAGTTCTCTGTGGCAGAATCTGAGCCGGAACGGAGGAGGGAGGGAATGCGGTCTCCAGCTGGGCTGATGTCTAGTAATTGGTCTCTAAGAAGCAACAATTACTTTTCAGGTGTCCTGTCAAGGAAGACCTAAATATATGCTGCACTCTAAAAATTTCGCAACTATTTGTTATCTGCAAATCCATTAGTTGAAAATAGCCTATAACTTTAGGCCCTAAAACATAAAGATTCACCTCCTTCCTGCTAAATATCTAAAAAGGGAAGAAAAGGACAATGGAGCCGAATATGACTAACCCATCAGTCAGGTCACTTCTGAGACTATTTGTACAGACCCTTTGTCCCCTCTCAGTCAGTATTAACTATACAGTCCAATTAAACCCAGTGCTGGTTGCCCACAGGGATTCCTTTCATACAAAAATGCAATTCTCTCCAAGATTCTCGGCATTACCTAATGGCCTGCATAGAATCAGTGTGATGGTCTCCGGCTGGCTCCCGGGCGACAAATTGATCACCATGACAATAATCAGAGGCTCTCACCCTATAGAGGGGCAAGGTAAAAATCCACGGCAGCATAGGGGAAGCTTATCTGATTATCTCAGAAGGGCTGTCTCTTTAGAAGGCCTGCTACTGCCGATTAGGCTGTTCTAGGCAGGCCTGTGGGGCCCATGCCAGAGTGTGGAATGAGGCATATGGCTGGAGATTGAGGAGGGAAAACATGCCAACTTCTGATGCAGCCCAGCTGCCTCTGCTCAGGGGGGTCTGGGTCAGCGCTCTGTGAGTAAGACCTACTCAACCCCACGAAAGGGTACCGACGGACACTTGCAAAAACACAACGGAACTTAGTCAACCACGTGGTTCACAATATAGAAGGAGGACAACCCAGGGAAAACAGGAGCCTACAGAAATGTCAGAGAAAGTAATGAGAGCCTCACTGTGATTATAAACTGTCGGATTTTATCATGCTTTCATTGAGACCCTAACTACCGAGGGAGGAACTAGACCTAAGTATTTTTCCTTCTATATTGCCCCCGAATAGGTCTGTGACTTGTCTTTGAGACATTCTCTGACAAGAATTAGTAATTACAGAAATATAGATGAGGAGAGGAAATATATAAGAAAATATAAGTGTGTATTGTGTAATCTCTGTTGCATAATAAATGCCCAGAGTGCCAAACAAGACCAAAAACCTAGTTTGCCACTCCCGTGTGAAGTTGGTGCGTTCGCACTGCACAACAAACTGGGATAAAATTGTTCCAGGCAGAAGTTAATGTATGCACTGTAAGGCACATACATACTTCTTATTACTCTACACATTCAAAAGGCCTTCAGAGGATGTACTCACAAGTGTTACTTTTCGCACTGAGAACAATCCAGGGACAGTTCTCTATAGATAATCGGGGGGTGGGGGGGGAATATTTTCTAAGCCCTCATGGAAAGTTCCCACCCTTGGAAGGTCAGAGGCTGACACGGAGCCCCTTACGACAAAAAGACGTGGACTAGCAGTGAGACTGCGTCTCAGGGAGAACTGTGGTCGATCCGTGGTGGCTGGAGACATGGTCCCTTCCAGGACGTTAATGAGCTTACTGGAAAGCACACTGAACCCAAACACAAATGATTTCACAATTAGAAAGTGGAATTGTCTACTCTTTTACTTTTCTGTCATATTTTTGTACTGGGTGTTAATAGGTCCTTCACACTCGTTTTAACTAACCCCTGAAATAGACTGCAATTAAAGAATCTCAACCATGCTGTACCATATAGGATAAATCATATTTTATCTCTGAAAATAAAATTCGTCTTTTTTTTCTTTTTCCCAAAACCACTGTCTTGTGTGAATTTGTATTAAAATGAGTACGCATTTGACATGGTGTTTTGTAGAAATTTTATTTTAAACTGCTGCCATTTAAAATAAATAACCTCTTCTTTGCTGTGATAGTAGTATAGATTTAAACTATTTTCTTAATCTCTCAGTCTCAATTCCCTCAATCATTGAAGAAACTGAGATCTGTGTGTTTATCCTCTGGGTTCATGGTAAGGATTACATGCTCAGCATGGAAAAGTTTCTCAAAAAAATATGAGTTAACTCTTATTCCTATTCATTAGCAATCTTTTCTTCCAGACTTTGTGTTAAATATCCTTAAATAATAGATTTCTATTTCAGTTCTATTTGCTATTTCATGAACATAAAGTGTAAAAAAAAAGTTTTTAAATCCTTGGACTCATAAATGTAGTGAATCTTTGGGAAATTGATAAAAGGGACTGAGGCAGAACATACCCATTTAGGAATCTCATCAAAGACATAACTTTCTTCTAAATCAACCAAATGTCCTTTCTCACTTCAAGTTCCTTCCTCTTCTTCATCCTCAATTCAGGGTGTGTGGGGACATCCAAAAAGAAGTTGCCGCCAAAACCAATAGCAACTTGCAGCCATGGGCATCTTTCATGTGAAGAGATCCATTGTTACCTGGGGGTTAAAACCTTCAGAGTGAGGTGGGTCTGGGTTCAAATCCCAGTTCTATTATAGTTGGCTGGGTGATCCATGGCAAGGTGTTCAAACTAGCTGAGTCTCACTTTCCTCAATTGTGCCATGAGTTATACACATCTATCTCTTAGCTTTGTTGGAGACCCTCAATTTGCAGTGGAGCTGAAGAAGCTTCATCTTCAGGGCTGCTCACTCACATGGGTCTGTTCGAGGCTCCATATTCAATACTTTATTTGGACTTGTTATTCCTTTCCCTAAAGAGGACTTCTCAACTCTAGGCCCCACAAATCTTGGATCTAGCCTTGTGTAATGACTAAACATAATAAATAAGTAATAAATAAAAGGTAACTGGCCCAAAGCAATTGTCCAATAAATGGTATTATTCTCACCAGACCCACAGGCCATATACTTGGAGCTGGCATTAAATAAGTGCAGAGAAATGCAAAGTGGTATTGTTGGCAGGTTCTACAAAGGTTAACCACTTCTTAAAATAGGCCACATTGAAGCCTGGTGAGATACATGAAACAAGCAAATGTAACACATTTGGTTTCAATCTTAATATTAAATGTGTAACCATATTTGGTATATTAGAAAGTGAGGCTATAAACAAATGCATCACAGGACAGACTTAAACATCAAAAAAGAAGTGCAAAAGTCAAGAGCAAAGGATGTCATCTGCAAGCTTCTCAAGGGGTGGGCTCCTGAAGAGTATGGGGTAGATAATCAACAAGAGCCAAGATGGACATGTTCCATGGTCTTCATAGACACTCTTTGTCCAAATACAGCTTGTCATCCAACTACAGTAGATACACCTAAGGAACCCCAATGAAAACACAATTTCCTCCACCCTACGCCAGTCCAATGAATCAGGACATCTGGAGGTAGGGCCCAGGATTCTACCCCCCACCCAGGTGATTCTGAATTCCAATTAGTTTAAGAACCCCTATTTATAATTGAACCTGAAACAACTGATTGGGTATCTCTCAGGATTCCACATATGTTTCTGCCTGGCTCAGAAGACAATTTTCCTACAATCCTTCCTTTCCACACTTAGAGGTAAGATCTGATTTGTACATTTTCTCACTTGATAAGTCTACTACGATTACAGATAAAAAGCATGCTGTTCACACACATATGTCACTTTCATCACGATTTCAGCAAGATCAGGTGTCTCTTTATATATCTGGGGATAAGGTAGTTTAATGCTAGCTGAAATGGGCTAGCATATAAGGTAGTTTAATGCTAGCTGAAATTGAACGCTAGCTGAAATCGACACACAGAGGGATACAATTCTCCTGAAGAAGGTGGATTAGCAGCCACTGAAAGCTTCAAAGTTTCCAGTGGAAAAACAAAATGCTTGCTCTCTGGCTCTTTCCTGGTCAACCCTGTTATTATTAACTTGGATGGAAATTTAGCAAGCATGCTTACAAATATGCAGATTATGCAAAACATGGAGGAACAAATGCTCAGAACAGGATAATGATCAAGCTACAAAGTAATCCAAACAACACGTTGGAATGAGGATCAAGAACAAAAAAGTTCATAGAGGCTATGGAAGCATGAGTGAAAAGAAAATATCAAAACTGTTTCAGGAAGGTAACATTGCTACAAGTTTTATTTGAACCAATGATAAAATACTGTTTAATACTGTTCCTACTACTCTTACCCGTACTTTTTTTTTTTTTTTTTTTTTCAATTTTTGGAAGAGAATAGTTCTACTCCATTCTTTGCTGGTCAAACTGAATATATTGTTTGGAACAGAGGCATTTCTGAGCATGACATTTTAAGAGAAGACATTCTCAAATTCAAGACATATTCAAAAGGGGATTGTTAGCATGGTGAATCTACAAACTAATATAGATTCCCTGTGATATTTAGGGGAGGCTGGGGGGAAGGATTTGTCTTTCTTCAAATAATGGATTATCTATAGACTTACACTGGCGGTGCTAGGCAAAAGGCTAAGTATGTGATAACTGTAAGAAGGTGTATCAAGTTAACTGTAAGACAATGAAACAGTTAAATAGCTCCAAAAATACCATGGAGAATGGAAGTGAGCTCCCCAACATGAAGGTCATCAAACACTAAGTAATGTCATAGTCAGAATCACTACAAAACAGATTTTCTCTACTGAGATTGTTGGGAAAGGGGAGTGATAAATCAGAAATGCTTTCAACTCCAAAGAAAGGTTTCTGTGACTTGTTCTATTTAGCTAGCCCAGAGTTCTAGCAGCAAGATGAAGCAAAAGAATGTGCAGAAATCAACCACGAGCAGAGCGGGAAAACCAAAAGGGAACACGGACCCTCAGTGAATGTGTTTGGAGCACATATCTGTGCCAAATGCTATTCTAGGCACTGGGGATACAGCAGGGGAGACAAAAACCCAATCCCACTCTCTGCCCTCATAGAGCATATATTCTGCCAGGAGACAATTATAAGAGGAGTTTTGGCAATTTCCACACTATGAGAACACAGAAAAAAGTGAAAGGGTACATGGGGAGTGAAAAGGAAGCATAAGTGTGCCAAGAAGGACGTATTTGAATGAATACTTTTCAGTCTAAATAAATCCCAAGATTGCTTATCCATGAAATCACTCCATATTAAGATTTCACTGGCTTCTCCAAAGCATTACAGGCTATCCATGTAGAAAAAATATTTTCTGGCCCCATCCCCCTTTTAAACACTCCCAAGTGACCATCTAAGTCTATCAATATTGACTTCTTCACAGGAGGTCACCACCTACCAGATGTTACATCCATCACTACAAACAACTTTCCCTTGACATATTGATTACTTCATTTTTCTTGTCTTTTGGCCAGAACCTCCTTTCCAATTAATTTATTGTTGGTGCTGTCGGTGTGTACAACTTTGATGTTCCCGAGACCAGACTGCCCACCTGAATCACATATTCAGCTGTTTAACTCACACAGGTGCTGTTTCCCATCTCTGATGAGATGACCTTGAACACCAGCCCTGCTTAATATGAAGTTTAGGAAAACTTCACCTTGCCAAATCTCAACTCCGATATGGCATCAGTTTATACTTGTATCTTCTAAGGTAGACCATCCCTTCCTTGCCCACACGCATCTGGCAGAGAATGCTCGAGTTCTGAATCATACAAAAACAGATAAATGTTTTTCCTTTCTCTCTGCTTTTATTTCCGGTTTCCTGCTCAATTCTGTTTACCTCCAGGAATGGAGTTGGGCTCTGGAGGTCAACCGGGAGGGTGTTGGAGTTGATAAGCTTGGCAAGCTGTTATGCATTGATCTTCAGTCTCCTCGTGCACTCATATTTCTCTCCCCCTAATTAGATGC
The DNA here is from genome assembly GCF_009829155.1 of Mustela erminea. NCBI lineage: Eukaryota > Metazoa > Chordata > Mammalia > Carnivora > Mustelidae > Mustela > Mustela erminea. Next base: position 120,599,902 of record NC_045619.1, read on the forward strand.
TCAACTATCTGCCAGAGCAGCTCTTCCCAGACAGTCTCTGATTTGAACTACCTGAGGGCTCCTCATCAAGCTGTTATGGGAGACGAACAACCCCCATAGCTCATGCTATGTACTCCACTCTTGGGGAAGGGTGCTGCAAGCTTGCCAAGCCATCAAACCAATACCTCAATCATAGAAGATTAATGTCCCTTTGCTTATATCCTTGAAGCAGAGAAATGGCTAATGCGATTCTCTCCTTCATAAAGGCTTCTATGCAGTAAGTGGCTGGGATTAAATTATACAATCATGTCATCTATCTGTTGGAAAGGCTGTCACTCTTATGCTGCATTTGCCAACTTGTCCCTTTAGCAAAGGGGCTCAGTACTGTGGGAAGTGGAAAAGGGAGCATTATGATGCCGGGTAATATAATTCTAAATACCATCAAGGCCATAAAATGGGAAGTAAGTGATAAATAATTTATATTTATCAGAATGACTGAATCTTATTAAAAGTGCACCAATATGATATCCTCTCATACAGCACAGACACGGATAGGGAAAGAGATCAGAATTTCAATGGTTTGCTAGAGTTGGTTTGAATTCTTGTTTAAGTCCTGTGAACCTGGTGTGAACCTCGTGATTTTTTTTTTTCACCAGTCCCTAGAAAAGAGAGTTCCATTCTTATAAGAAGGGACTAAGCAGGAGGAAAAAAGAAACCCATTTCGATAAAAACAGTCTAGAAAAGATAAGAAAGTATGACAATAAGCCACAGGGCCAAAACGCTGTCATCATTTCTGTTCTTTTCTCCATTCCAACTCTACCAACACAGAGCACAAAAATCCACCCATTCATTTATTATTATTATTTTTTAAGATTTTTAAGTAATCAGCACACCCAGTACTGGGCTCAAACTCAACCCTGAGTTTCAAGGTTCACGTGCTCCACCGACTGAGACAGGTGCTTCACCATTCATTTACCCTTAATTTATTTCTTCATTCATTCATTCATTCATTCCGTCACCATCAAACACCTAGAGTGTGTAAGATGCTATATTAGGAACTGTGAAAGAACAAAGAAGAATAGATAGGATACTCACCTTCAAGTCGTTTACACTCAAATACAGCACGCTGGAACTTTGTTAAGCTTTGGGAAATGTAACTCCGCTTTTTAAAGGAAAACCTATCATCTGTCCAAGTGAAACACTAATGAATTTTCTTTTTCTTTCCCTTCATATATTACTATATATGTCTAAGTCAGAGCTGTTCCCACTTGAAAATGTTGTCCTGGGACCACGTACCTGGTAGGAATTGCTGAAGTTCAAGTCCCCTTTCATATCTTAAATAGTATAATCACAGAAAAGTCATTTCTCAAATGATCAATTAGACTTTACCTCATTTTTTTTTAATGATGGACACAGAAATAACCAATGATCAGAGAGGTATATCTTTCTGGAAACAAACCTACTTCTACACACATAACCAAAATTTTGGGTTGCATTTTTATGGCAGAATGTGTCCCACATGCACACAGTGTAAAATATACAGTTCTATTTAGTAAATACCTAGTGCTCGATTAAAAACATCAGCCCCATTTTTGCCTTTATGGCTTAAGGGTCAGAGATCTGCTTTGAATAAAGTCATAGTGTAGTTCAGCCTGTGAGAGCTCCCCTTGGCTCTCTCTTCTTTTAGAGTAGACTCCAAGAGTTTAGTTTTGGGTCCAAAAGAGTTTAGTCAATAAATGAGCACTAAGATCAGAATACACTTTTTGCAACATATCTCTCCATCCTAGCTGTGGCAAGCTGCCCTTGAAGGGTGGCCGGATTGGGAAGACGGAGGGTCATAGCACAGCCTCCAGCTACTGAATTTCAGCAACAGTGAGCCGACAGGCTAGGGTGGTCCCCTTCTCTGCAGCCATGACACTGAGCACTGTGGGGCCCATGAGAGAAGGCCATATCACTTTACCACCACAGCAGCTTACAAATATGTCCCCTGCCTCTCCACACACAGCCTACCTCATTCTTTCTCCACAGCCCTGCTTGATCAGAACCTTGTGTTACATTAGCCAGTGAGTTCACAAATCTCCCCACATGACCTAGACACAACAGCTCTCTGTGCCTCCAACCCTCCTTTTGCAGACTTTCCTTCCCCATCCCTCTCCTGCCTCCAGAACACTAAAGTGATCTTTCAAAAGCCAGTGCAGGAACCGCCTCCCCAAGATCCTTTTCTGTGTCTCACCCCACCTGAGAGGAAGGAACTCTTCACCCGGTAGGCGTCCTGTGGCTGCTGTAACAAACTCCGGTATGTTCTGTGACTTACCGCACGCCAAACATCATTTTAACAGTTCTGTGGGTCAGAAGTCCTAAAATCAAGGTGTCAACAGGACTGTGCTTCTTCTAGAGACTTCTTCTGGAGATACTTTGTTTCCTTGCTTTGCCTGTTTTCTGGAAACAGCTGGCAATTCCTGGTTCATGACCTCTCCCTCAAATCACTCTGACCCCTGCTTCCCTCCCCTTCACAGACCCTCCCACCTCCCTCTTTCCCTCATTAGGACCTTACTGATGACATTGGGTCCACCTAGCTAAATCCAGTGTAAGTTCATTTCAAGGTCTTTAAATTAATCACATCTGTAGAGTCCCTTTTGCATGTAAGGTAAACTATTCCCAGGTACTTGGGATCAGGACATAGGCTGCCTTGGTCAAAGGTGCATTATTCTGTCTACCACACCTCCTTTCATTTTGGGTGTGTGTGTGTGTGTTTAAGACTATTTATCTATTTTGAGAGTGAACACGCACAGGCAAGTGAGAGTTGGGGGAGGGCAGAGGGAGAGAGAAAATCCTAAGCAGATTCCATACCCCATGGAGAGGATGAGGCAGGGTTCGATCTCATGACCCTGAGATCATAATCTGAGATGCTTAACAGACTGAGCCACCCGGGCGTCCCTACCCCACCTTCTTTCCAAGCCCCATTTCCCTTTGCCAAATGTCTACACCAGCTGCATGACACTCACATGTGTTTTATTATAGTCACACTAATAGGTTACCATGTCCCAGAAGAAGATACTTTGTGTCTTTAAGTTATTTCCCTAGTGCCAAGAATTCTGCTTGTCACTCAGCAGTTGTTCAATAAATCCAAATGAATGTTTGCAGGAAAGAAACTCAGGGGAAAAAAAAAAAAAAAAAAGAAAAAAAAAACAGCAAGGACAACTTAACTGTAAAAGTTATTATTTGACAATAATGTATAATAAATATTTTATCCACCAAAACCAATGGTTGGAAAAACAATCAAATTCAACATTTTGATGTAACATTTCATAGATAATTGCAGAACAACAAAATCTGACCGGTCTAGATCAGGGGCCGGCCAACTACAGCCCATGGCCCCCTGTTTTTGTAAATAAAGCTTCATTGGAACACAGCTGTACCCACGTGGTCACCTGTTGGCTGTGGCTGCTTTTTGTTTCAGTGGCAGAGCTGGGTAGTCACAACAGAGACCATATGTCCTGCCAGCCTAAAATATTTCCTACTTAGCCTTTTACATAAACCGTTTGCCGAGTCCTCATCTAGAAAACGAAAAAGGATGAATATCTACCATTTACATCAACGTGGATGGAACCAGGGGGTATTATGCTAAATGAAATAAGTCAATCAGGGAAACACAATTATCATATGGTTTCACTCATATACGGAACATAAGGAATAGTACAGAGGACAATAGGGGTAGGAGGCGAAAACTGAATGAGAAGAAATCAGAGAGGGAGACAAAATGTATGAGACTCTTTTCTTTTTTTAAGATTTTTATTTATTTACTTGACAGACAGATCACAAGTAGGCAGAGAGGCAGGCAGAGAGAGAGGAAGAAGTAGGCTTCCCACTGATCAGAGAGCCTGATGCGGGGCTCAATCCCAGGACCCTAGGATCATGACCTGAGCCAAAAGCAGAGGCTTTAACCCACTGAGCCACCCAGGTGCCCCTGTATGAGACTCTTGACTCTAGGAAACAAACTGAGGGTTGTAGAAAGGGAGGTGGGTGAGCCAAAAGCAGAGGCTTTAACCCACTGAGCCACCCAGGTGCCCCTGTATGAGACTCTTGACTCTAGGAAACAAACTGAGGGTTGTAGAAAGGGAGGTGGGTGGGGGGATGGGGTAACTGGCTGATGGGCATTAAAGAGGACACGTGATATGATGAGCACTGCATGTTCTACTCAACTAATGAATCATTGAACATTGTATCAAAAACCAATGATGTACTATTAAAAAAATAAATAATACAGAGGATATTGCCCTAAGACAAAGAAAGAAAGAAAGAAAGAAAGAAAGAAAGAAAGAAAGAAAGAAAGAAAGAAAGAAAGAAAAGAAAAGAAAAGTAAGAAAAGAAAAGGAAAGAAAGAAAAGAAAAGAAAAGAAAAAGATTAAATCAGAATTTTGTCCCGGACAGACTGGATGAACCGTCCTAAAACCTGAATTCACAAATTCAACCATCATGGCTGCTGAACCCCCAACTAATTGAGCTGGGCTCCCTCTTACTTATTAGATGAATAGGCTGATATTCTAATCCAGTTATGAAATTATAAAGCTGGTCAGCTGATTTATTTTGAATGTCTAAATGATAACTGAGATAAAATAGCAGTGTGTGTCCAATTTTTTAATGCAATGATCAAACTTCAAATCTCCTAACTCCTTCCTTATGAATGTGGACCAAGTCATCTTGTCAGTGCTTAACGTAAGTGACACCCCTAGAAAATTCTTTCAGCATTCAAGATGTGTCATTTTTCTTTCCTACTTGTCTCTCTGAATGCATTCACTTATACTAGGGAGAAATAGTCTCTCAATTTCCTTGTAGAAACTGACCTATTTGTAAGAGGAAATAAAATAAGAATGAGAAGAAAAGTCAGGAATTTTTTAAAAATCTGAAATACTACCTTTTAACAAAGATGGCGTTGTAAGCTAAAAAAAAAAAAAAAAGGAAAAAGGAAAAAGCAAAAGCCATTACTTTGATATTTCCATGAACTCAGAACATTTAGTATGCCTAGTCTGAGAGAAAATAATTCTTTTTGTTAAGATTTTATTTATTTATTTGACGGAGATCACAAACCAGGCAGAGAGGTAGGCAGAGAGAGAGAGAGGAGGAAGCAGGCTCCCCGCTGAACAGAAAGCCCAATGTGGGGCTCTATCCCAGGACCTTGGATCATGACCCAAGCCAAAGACAGAGGCTTTAACCCACTGAGCCATCCAGGCATCCCAAGAAAATAATTCTAGGTCAAATCATTTTGGCCATACTATTTTAAACAATACCCCTTTATTTTATTTTTAATAAATGTGAGACCGACCACCAGAACCCACTATTATAAAACTACTCACATTTAACCTATCTTCTAATTCCCAGGAATTGAAATTAAGAACCTCAATTCTAGTTTTGTCACTGGACTTGCCACATGTGCTACAAGTCATATACATTTCTGTGGCCTCAATTTCCCCATATGTAAAATCATTCTAACAATATTTTCCTCGCCTAATTCACAGCGCTGCTATTATGAGGAAATGTGATAACGTGTGTGAATTTGTGCGAACACTATACCCATGAAAGATACTGTGATTTTTCTGATTGTCGCCTTAATGCCTTCCCAAATTGTCTGTGGCATTAAAAATGTTATGCTCATAAACATCTATAATAATGCTCCACCATTGACTATGAAATTCTCCTTTGTGAATTCCATGGTTTAGATTTTATTTTGATATAATAAACGAGCATAATTAACTTTTATTGCATGCGTTATTTGTGGGAATGTTTGAACACGTTAAGGAGAGTCATCTATCTCAGCATTGCATAAGGATTACCAAACTGAGAAGTGCTATCTTTAAAAATGGGATGATTTCATTTGGAGATGTGAGTTTGGTTTTATTGCTGAAATTAATAAAATGTTTCTGTTTCAAATGAAACTGTTTTCTTTCCAGCACTTCATATTTTCACTCGGTTAAAGAAACAGCAATAACATGATTAGATGTCAGTAATTAAATACCTTTGTGGAACACTATCTTAATAGCGTATATTTAGAACACAGCCATACTAAAAACATTCAATTACATAGATCCAACTTTAATATTTAACAGCTTGTTTCTTAACTACCATCCTTCTGGTGAACCGATGTTGACTACATATAAAGGAAGGCAAGCAGCTTAGTGTCAAATTAAGAGAAGTAGAATGTATTATAATGGTACTTTTTATGTTTTTCTATTCTCACATTCAGCCATGTATAATGTTTTTATTTAATACGTTTAACTATCAAATCATCTCTCTTATTTTTAGCAACAGGGGCCTTCAATTTTCTCTAAGCAAAATGAAGGTTTAACCAGGGACCAAAGGGGAGGCAAAAAAAAGTCACTCCGCTTAAGCACCGTGGGAAAACAAACATGTAAGAAGAAATACACAAGAACTCGGCTTCCCCCACCCCCAAATCCCAGAAAGGAAAATGTGGAAATCACTGAAAAACATCTCGGAAAGTGGAAAAGAAAGCGACTTTGTACCTCTCTCTCAGAGACAGGAATAGCAAGAAAAGCCAGGCTCCTGTCAGGAGTCCCTGTGTTCTGCTTTTTCATAATGTTAAGTATGAGTTTGCAAATAATGGAATTATCCCTAATTTCTTCCTGGTGCACTCCATTTTTGAAAAGAACTCAACATTTTCCCCCAATTTTAATTTTGATTCCAGTTTCATGACTCCTTACTGTAAGTCTTGGCTCAGTTCTTTTTATTTTTTAATTTTAATTAATTAATTAATTTGACAGAGAGACAGAGATCACAAGTTGGAAGAGGGGCAGGCAGAGAGATGGGGCGGGGGGGGCTCCCTGCTGAGCAGAGAGCCTGATGTGGGGCTCGAACCCAGGACCCTGGGATCATGATCCGAGACAAAGGCAGAGGCTTTAACCCACTGAATCACCTAGGTGCCACTCGGTTCTTTTCACTAAAAAATTGATTAGCCATTCAATATCATTTAAGAACAGTGACTGTCAACAGTCCATGAGGGAAGGAATGTGGCTCAGACTATGTCTAGGTCCCCATGGTGATAAGGGCCAGCATGGTTCTGAGAGCAAAGATGTCCATCAAGGACAGATTCATTTCTGTGGTGGTGGGAGAAGGAACAGGCCAGTCTGAAAAGACGCCACTGAGTTGAGTTAAATCACACGTGGTCCAGGCTAGTGCCACCACTTTCTCCCTGGGTGACCCCTAGGAAAGCCGCTAACTATACAAATTGAAGTCTCTTACCTGTGAGATGAGAGATAATAATAGCACTTCCTTTCTGGAAATGTCATAATGGTTAAGCCGAGGAGGCAATTAGTGCTCACTAAGTATTAGAAGAAGAAAGTTGTGGGAGCACCTGGGTGGCTCAGTGGGTTCAATCCTCTGCCTTCAGCTCAGGTCATGATCCCAGGGCCCTGGGATCGAGCCCCGCATCAGGCTCTCTGCTCAGCAGGGAGCCTGCTTCCCCCTCTCTCTCTCTGCCTGCCTCTCTGCCTACTTGTGATCTCTGTCTGTCAAATAAATAAATAAATAAATAAATCTTTAAAAAAAAAAAAAAGAAGAAGAAGAAAGGTGAGACCCTGCTACAGAGCGCTCAAGCAAAGGGGCCGCATCATACGGAGAGAGTGCCTGTTTGGATTAGAGCAGGTCTTCTGTGGGTAGGAGGGAGATGTCACACGGAGGAGCAATGAGACAATACCTCGCCGACAGGTCTGGCTCCCTCAGACCCACTTTGGTTCACGGGATTACCCGGAAATGAAAAGTTTCTGCCTTCAGTGCCATGAACTTCCTCTTGACCTTTAATCCTTAAAATAGTTTTCACACCTTCCGGTCCTTTGAACTTGGTTATGGCAATAACAATGGGTACAGATCTGGAGCAAACCACATCCTTTGCCTGTGCACGGTTGGGCACCATCCTCACAACTCTACTCATGAGTCAGCGCTTCATAAATATCTACCGAAAAGCTAGCTGCTCTTCTGGACAGTCTTGGAGCTATTGCACACCATTATCTTCAGGGCGATCAAGCACTTGCTATAGCGACGGACGAGGCCAGAGGGACGGCTCGTGTCCCTTGTGGCCGATGAGGACAGGAGGCCCCCAGTGACACGCCACAGCATGACTCTGCTTTGTGAAGGTGGCAGCTTGCCGGAGGTAAAATACGCAACGCCACCGAGAACTGCCCCCTCCGTCCTTCTGCTCTATTCTCCACCCAAATCATAATCAATATCCTTTAGCGCTAAATGGCTAGCAACAGCTGACATGGAAAAAAAGAAAAATAAATAAATAAAAAATAAAACTTGATTTCTGTTCCATCTTTCAAGAAACTCCAGAGGCGCGGATTTTGATAAGGAAGAGTGGCAAACATTGTCTGCGCCGTGGAGCTGGGCAAGGACAAACAGTGCTTTCCTTCAATCTGTTAGGATGGGAACTAGAGCCCCGCCGAAGAAGCAATATTTCTATGAAATCCTCCCTGATCATTTCCACCAGGGTCTGCCCAGCTTAAAAGCCACACTATTTAAAAAGAAATAAGAGCGGCTATTGCTATGAATAATGTGTGCGTGTAAAGGGAAAAAGCAAGGGAGAATAAGTCAGAGAGATAGCATTAAAATGCCTTTTCATATTCGAGACAGAGGAAACCTTATCTTCAAAAAAAAAAAAAAAAAGCCCTGATGAATATATGAACTGCTAATACTCCGCTCTAAGATTCCATCTTGGAGGGAAAAGCAATGATTTCATTGTGGTGTTTTGAAAAGAAACCCACAGAGAATGAAGAGGAAGTATCTCCACTTAAAGATTGGGTGGTGTGATATCAGGTTCTGAGAAGTTGTCTCCTGTCACCAGCCAAAATAGCAGCCCAGATTTCTATAGCATTCGGCACAAACAGAAGACGGGCTGCAGAGAAGCACTTTTTTTTTTTTTTAAACCTCTGCTTTAAAAACAATGGCAAGAGTGAGGATGTTCTTTCCATCACAGACAAAGCTCACTGCTCTTTTTAAGTTAGTAGTTACTTCAAAGTCATGAGGGTCAAAGAACATCGAGAGGAGATAGATTATGGAAGACTTTCTGTCTGTAGCCTAATAGCGAATCGATTATCAACCCGTCAGAAATGAACAAGCTGAAAATTGCTTCATTCGTTTTGAAATAATTTAAATCCAACTCATTGAACCATAATGAACTGAAAACAGTTGGCCCCACAAAGAGAGATCAGTGTAGTGAAATGGACCCTATTGAAGCAATATTCTCCTACTCAGATACTTTCAAGTCACGCTGGCCTGGCTTTTCTAGCTATTGACATTTGGGACCAGCTCATTTTTTTGTTGGGGGGACGGTCCTGTGCCTGAGAGGATATTTAGCTGCATCCTGGGCCTCTAACTCTAGATGCTAGGACCCAGCCCCAACCAAAAACGTCTCTAGACATTGCCAATGTTCCTAGGTGGGGGGAAGGGTGAATGCAAAATAAGCCCCAGTGGAGAAGTGCTGCCCCAAACCCTACCTCGCTCTTCACTGATCTGGGTCTGTTGAGCCTTCAGAATCCATTAAGACTCATCAGACATCATCACCGACTCCATTCTATCTCTGGATACTCACCCTTTATTTCCCTTTAGGTGGCCCCTGGGTAGACCATTTGGCTTCCCCAGGCACTGGGCTGATAATTCCACCAAGGTCCCTATCTAGAGGGCGTGGCCCAGGGAGGAAAGGGGGAGAGCACGTGCTGCAAAGTTTGCTGGCCCAGGTTTCAAATCCTGCTTCTGCTGCTTAGACGCTATGAGAACCTTTAGGCAAGTCATTTGCTTTTCTGAGTCTTGGCTTGATACATTTACATATATACGAGAATAATTATATCTACTCTGTAGCAGTGCTGCTGATTAAATATTATATGTAAAGCCCCGGTCGGCATCTGGAGGAACTTACTTCCTGATAGCTTATAGAATTGGAAATATATTGCTTAGACACCAAAGAAACAATTTGAGGCTAACATCAGGAGGTCCGTGGGAGCTGAAATAGTATTCGATCCACCAGGACAAGAATCAAACTCAGCAGTACTGGGAACGAGGAGGTGGTCGGGAAAGATAGGGCAGGGACACAGGCAGATAAAGATTCCCCCAGCATTTGCCAGCAGGGTAATGATGACAATGGATGGGGCCAAGAAATACCAAATTACAGCAAACCAAAATGGGAATAAAAACAGCTGGTGTTGAGAGAAAACACTGACCCGTGCCTAAATTAGACACAACTGCATCAAGGGGCAGATTGGCGATCAATCCTTTTTGTTTATTTGTTTCATTTGAACTCTTTCAATTGTGCTGATGTTCTTGCTAGTTTTGAAATGGTTACCTGTCTGGAAAAGAACTCCTTCTTTCCTTTAGATTAACTTACACCTGCTCAGTGCTTATCTGCCTGGTTCATCAACTCAAAATCAAAACAAGTTATTGATGAAATGTGACATTTCTATAGCACCTATTTTTGTAATACATGCAAAAAGAAAAAGTGCCTGAAATAGTCTCAGTCACACATAGTCATTCTAGTCTATGTATTTTTTTTCAGTCTATGTATCTTTTTAAGACTTATTTATTTTAGAGAGACAGAGAGCACGGTGGGGAAGGGCAGAGGGAGAGGGAGAGAGAATCTTAAGCAGACTCCATGCTGAGCGTGGAGCCTGACACGGAGCTCCATCTCACGGCCCCAAGGTCATGACCTGACATCATGACCGGGGATCACGACCAGAGAAAAAACCAAGACTCAGATGTTTAACCTGCTGTGCCACCCAGGCACCCCCATTCCGGTCTATATTTTTAAAGGGAAGGTAAGTATTAAATACCCAATAGGAATTAGATTTCAGAAAAATAATACAAAATGCCTTGCATTGTTCAATCCATTTCTAAAATGGATTTCTTTATGTTTAGAAGAGTACACTAATGACAATTAGGTAGGTTTGGAGGATAAAGTGCATTTGCAATCTTCCCTTTAAATCCAATATTAGTATAAAATTTCACTGTTGCTTAATTAGGAGCTGAGATAGTAGGCCAATGTATCCTTTTACGTAACAACGGCTATGAGAGAAATTATTGTATAACATCAAAATAATACAGCACTAGCTGACAATTGCATTTTTCTATCAGAGGCATTCCTAATAGCCCTATACAGTCGCTATTAGACCAAACCTCAGTGAAGAGTGTCAGGAAAATTAAAACAGACAGGCACCTCTTTAAGGCACTTGGTACAATTTAGTTTGACTTAATAGGGTCTTTCTTTGGGAGTCTGAAGAGAAATATAAGCAATTCGACCCAAATTTTCAGGTCTTATTTGTGTTAGAAATGTCAGCTTCCTTCGCTTGTGTGAATGATGGGGCCCTTTAATTGGACTGGTACATAGGCTTGGCTCCTACAAGTTATTACCTTATTTTCTTAATGCATTTAACTACTTCTCTGCTTTCACTTCAGTGCAAACAAGTGGGCGTCCGATCATAACCCACCGAATTAGAACGTTCCTCTTGTGGGGATTCCACGCACCCCTTTTCAGGCATGCATGTCCCATTGCTATGTGTGTCTTCACATCCATTTTTAGGTTTCATGTATGTTAGCTCTGTTCTATCCACTTTCATCACCCTATTTTTGAGTCATTACAAAAAAAGATCTTGCCTCTATAAAAATTATGAATGGAGAAAACTTATTTTCCATCTCAATAAAAGAGCAAACTTTTAAATTTTACCAGCAAAAGCTGGTAAAATGTTTAGAACAGCGGTGAATGTCACTAGTATTGCATTGTCTATTTCATTTTTGAAAACAGTTTAGGGTGCATATCCAGACTGTGAAACTTTCCATAGCAACAAGATATAAGAAAGGATATGGCTTCCTTGCGCCTTTTCTAGGATAAACAGCTATGAGCTACTTTGATTTTTGCCTTTTCAATGCATTTCCATAGCATTCACAGAACAAGCCCCCAAACTTACTGGCTGTCTCTCAAAAAGAGCTGAGTAAATTATTTCTGTTTTGTAACTACATCTTTAATTGTGACCCGTGTGAGATGCCGAATTTCGGGGAAGCAAAATCCTTATGCTGCGCACCTACGTGAGGTAGATTATTCTCTTTATATACAATCGGGGAAATGGAGAAGTTAGACAGGCTTAAGGAAGCCCATCTCTCTCCCTCGCCCTCTCCCTCCATCTCTGCCCTCCCCCACCACACACACACACACACACACACACACACACACACACACACAGCTATGTAATCTCCAGGATCTGAGTCATGGCTGGATGGAGTAAAGGAACGAGTGCGGTAGAGGGTGTTTGTATGTTGGGGAACATAGTGGTCACAGTTGGTGGCGTTTAGCCTTGGGGGAAAGTTCACCAGATCTAAAATCTTGGACCTTGCTCTGTTCTGTTTTCCCTACCTCAGAAGACATTTTATCTCCTATGAGCTGAGAATCCTGGCCAACTTCAGTAAAGGGGCATGATGACTAATTTAACATTTTCCAAAGCTGCAAAATCACTGATCTACCAGCAGGAGACTCCTGGGTTCAACAGTGTGGCCAAGAAATCCAGACTCAACATTCACACAACCTGGTGTTCTTTTGAAGAATAGTTCTTGCAAAGCAGTGCTTGGATAATGATATTGAAAAATGAATCATTTCCTTTATGACCAACGGGATGGGGAAGAATAAGCCATAATTTTTAATATTTGTGAAAAAAAGGAACCTGAGCTATTCAAATGGAGGGAGCTAATAATAACTCTAGAGAACGATGCTCTGGAAATCTGGCACCAAATTCCTCTGTCTGCAGAAATGCATGCCTTACAAAATCCGTGTTTATACAGTTCTAGTTTACTTTAGCAAAGGTACCTGTTACATATTTGTTGATGCTCTCTTACCTTGTGTTGTTGATGCTGTTTTGTTTCTACATGAAGAACTTCCAGAGTACAAGGTTCTGTTTTACGTTTCTCATGAAAGATCTATTTACTTAAACATGGAAGTCTGTAAAGAAATCGAGCAACAGCGCAGAAACACTACACAGTGGAGGAGAAAAATCTACTATATATCAAAATGTGATATGTTCATGACTTATTTTTAATTGTTTTCATTAGAAAACAATTTTTGGATACAAAAGAATAATTATGTGTATAAGGTATGATTACAGTATGTATGATTTATAGAGTTACCGTAAAATTGACGACCATGAAACCACTGCCCAGGATAAGAGATAAGAGTGTTCTGGGCTCTTCTGGGGGTTCCTATGTGTCACTCCACCATGTCATGGGGCTTCTCCCTAAAGAAAACCACTACCCTGAAGTTCAGGTTGTCATTCCCTTGCTTTTCTTTATAGTCTAGTACATATGGTGATATGATCAATCAGTTCAATCAGTTCAGTGTTCATTCAGATCAGTGCAGTTGAGTCTGGAATGTTCCAAGCTAATATAAATGGAATACCTGAATCCTTCTGCAACTTGATTTTTTCCCCTCAGAGTATTATTTCGTGAGCTGCATCCAACTGGATATGCATTTTATTCTTTTTCACCACTGTATGGTATTTATACATCTTTTTTTTTTTTTTTAATGTAAGAAGGAAAATAGGCCGTGAAGCATACATCTTCAGTATTTGCTGATTAAGGGAACATCTACCTTCATTTCCAATCTCATCTTTTGGTTTGGCTTTAGGCTTCCCCTGGAGAAAAATAATGATGTGTTGTTTATTAGTGCTCAAAGGGAACTAAGAGATTATTTGGCTCAATGGTGTCTGGGGTATTTGAGACTCAGGGAAAGGAAGGGACCCATCCAAAGTTACAAAACGGTCATGTCTTTGGGCACCTAGTTCTTGCCTACATTTCACACCTCCTCAAAAGAAAGAGGGGTTCATGGGACACCTGGGTGGCTCAGTCAGTTGAGCGGCTGCCTTCAGCTCAGGTTATGATCCCACAGTCCTGGGATCAAGTCCCACATTGGGCTCCTTGCTCAGCAGGGAGCCTGCTTCTCTCTCTCTCTCTCCCTCTGCCTAACACTCTGCCTGCATGTGCGCTCTCTTTCTCTCTCTGTGTGTGTCAAATAAATAAATGAAATCTTTAAAAAAAGGAAAGAGGGGTTCATCCTCTGCCAATCTCTTGTACCTTCTCTTTTCTTCAGGAATAATTCATCAAGATACTGAAAGAGAGACTATATCTAGACTTAGTTCAAAGCAACCACAGGTCCTGATTTTTAGGAAAAAAAGGGGGGGGGGGGACTTGATTGTATAATGCATGTTGGATATTCTTTTTTTTTGAGATTTTATTTATTTATTTGACAGAGAGAGATCACAAGCAGGCAGAGAGGCAGGCAGAGAGAGAGGGGGATGCAGGCTCCCCGCTGAGCAGAGAGCCTGACGTGGGGCTCGATCCCAAGACCCCGAGATCATGACCTGAGCCGAAGGCAGAGGCTTAACTCACTGAGCCACCCATGTGCCCCTGCATGCTGATATTCTTAAACACCAGCTCCATTTTCTGCCATCTAGAACACAGGCTCTTTGTAGATTGCAAAGTCTTCTTTTACCATTTGCAATAAGAGAAACTAGTGAGAAAAGTAAGTTGAAAAAAAATTAAGTAGCTCTCAAACTTTAGTATGTGCAAGAATCTTCTGGAAATTCAGACGCTGAGGCCATACTCAGAAACCCTGATACAGAAGGACTACAGAAGGGTCCAGGAATCTTTGTTTTGAACAAGCACCCAGATGATTGACATGGTCATCCAGTAACCTTGAGAAAATACATAGAGGAAATGAGCTTGTGCACTGTATTGGAAAACAGGCTGCCAAGAATATTCTTGGTTCCCATGAATAGAATGAAAAAAAAAATACAGAGAAGCAAAAATGGAAATAATAAGAGGAATTAGAAGCTTGACTTCAACAAATATATGGAAGGAGGATGGAGAATAGCGAGTGTAAAAAGCTATTCTTTTCTTTTTTTTTTTTAATTTGAGGTATAATTGATGTATAACATTATGTTAGTTTCAGGTGTACTATGTAATGATTCAATATTTATATACAGTGTGAAACCATCACCCAGTAGGTCTAGTTAACACGGATAACCACACATAGTTATAAAACATTTCTCCTGGGATGAGAAATTTTAAGATCTACTCTCTTAGCAACATGCAAATCTGCAACATAGTATTCTTAATGGTAGTAAACATGCTGTACATTATATCCCCATGGTTTATTTATTTAATAACTGGAAATTTCTACGTTTTGACTTCCTGCACCCATTCTGCCCACCCCCTACGCCACAGCTTCTAGCAACTACCAATCTGTTCTCTGTATTTAGGAGCTCATTTGGTTTTATTTTTTAGATTCCACATATAAGTGAGATCATATGGTATTTGTCTGTCTCATTTCACTTAGCATACTGCCCTCAAGTTCCATCCGTGCCGTTGCAAATGGCAAACTTTCCTTCTTTTTTGCAGCTGAATAACATTTCCTTTTATATATACCACATTTTCTTTATCCATTTATCTGTTGGTGGACACTTAGACTGTTTCCGTGTCTTAGTTCTTGGAAAGAATGCTGCAGTGGCGTGAGGGACTTCTGCAAGTTAGCTGTGTAGGAAGATCCTGAACTCGCGTCCTCCCACGGAAACACCAAATCCACAGCTGCAGCTCTGAAAAAGACCTGAACACCAGATGAATTGCTTCTCCCCAACAACATCCAAACAGGCAGCAGAAGCAGAAATATGGCCTCACCAAAAATCCAGCCCTGGAGTGGCAACACACAACAGGGTTTGGTGATCTACATCTGGTACCCCAACTCCTGAGATCTGTGCTGGATACATGAGCCCCCAAAATATCTGGCTTGGAAAACCAACGGGGCTGATGTCCAGAGGACCCAGAGTACTGTAGAAAATGGAGACTGCCCTTTTAAAGGGCTCAAGTGAGGCTTCACTTGCCTTGAGACCCAGTGAAAAAACAGCAGTTGGAAAAGCACCTAGACTATACATAGAAGGCACTGGAAAGGCACTGGTATGTGCTGGCATGAGGATTTGGTTTTGTTTTATCATGTTTTTCTAAATAAAATAGCTTGCTTTCTTAGAAATTTCCCTTAAAAACAATTTGAATGATAATGATAATAACTTTATCTGCTTAGTATTTTTCTGTTTTAAAATACTTTCGCATTCTGGGGCGCCTGGGTGGCTCAGTGGGTTAAGCCGCTGCCTTCGGCTCGGGTCATGAACTCAGGGTCCTGGGATCGAGTCCTGCATCGGGCTCTTTGCTCGGCAGGGAGCCTGCTTCCTCCTCTCTCTCTCTGCCTGCCTCTCTGCCTACTTGTGATCTCTCTCTGTCAAATAAATAAATAAAATCTTTTAAAAAAATTCTTTCACATTCTTATAACCCATGAAATTATATGCCCAGTCTATAGTCCCTTTTACAGAGGGGTAAACTACGACTCAGTGGAATTTGTCAAAGCCATCGGTTAGCTGAGTACTACACATTTTTAAATTTATACGTAAAATTTAAAATTTTTTAAACTCCATTTTGAAAAATTAAGTATTTTCTCTAATCTGTATTCACGAGTAACGTTTGAAATCTCTGAGCAATATTTTAAAAAAAATCATGTTAAAACTAGGGAAATGTAGGGTACCCGGTTAAGCTTCTGTCTTCGGCTCAGGTTGTGATCTGTCTTGGGACTGAGCCCCTGCTAGGACACCCTGCTCAGCAGGGAACCTGCTTCTCCCTCCCTCTCAGCACTGCCCCACCATCTGCTCATGCTCACTCTCTCGCAAGTAAATAAACAAAATCTTACCAAAAACAAATAAAGCTAAGGAAATGTAGACAAATACACCTTTTTTATTGTTTTAGGACAAACATTAAGATTCTAACCTATGTCTTTTTCTCCAATTCCTGTTTGTTTTTGTTTTAGCTGTGGTCTGCTTTTGGAGAACAGTATCTTCCCCTATAAATTCTCAAATGATGGTTTAATGGACAAATCTTCCTTTTTTTTTTTTTCAGTAAATTCTTAAGAGCATTACTTTTTTTACATAGCCATGCTTACCACTTATTTTTCAACATGAAATTAAGTATTCTAAGTAGTTTCCACTGAGAGCATTTATGCTTCCCTTAAAGTTCCTCCTTCCAAAGTCTCTCTGACTTAACTTATAAAGGAATAAAATGATTGAAGACATCTCCAAGAAGGTTTGGATTCACCAGGTGACCCAAATCCCCAAGGTGAAGAGCTGGAGACCAGTCCAGAGCTGCTGATGGGATAATATAAAAAGATCCTAAGTGAAGCCCAAGGTTGGGGAGAGATCTTTCCCCTTGAACCCTAAATCATGCAGAGAAACTGCTCCCAGTAAAAGCAAGCCATCTCACAAGCAGGAAGACTTGGCCAGTTCTGGACCCTTGTCAGAAGCAGCCTTGGCACCCACCCTCTCTCAAGCAAATAAATAAAATCTTACCAAAAATAAATAAAGCTAAGGAAATGTAGACAAAGGGCTTCTCCAACAGAGCTGATGCCTGCTCAGTGAAATGTCTGTCTCAGTTTTCTGCACGACGACAACGAGTGATCTCTGGTCCTGTGGGATACGATTTGGTGGGAACAATGAATGCGTTGGCAGCAGCCAGGTTAAGAGAAACGGTTGAAACACGGCAAGAGGAATCAAGATAAGACCTTTGTTTAGAAACAGAAAATACACGCTTTCTTTGTAGGGAGCAATACGTACTCCGGATGGGCTGCTGAAGGGGACTGCACCTGCAGCGCTGACGTCAAGAACAGGTGAATGATTCATTTACATAAACTTAAAACCGGAATTGATCACACATCACAGTGAACTGGGTAAGAGAGGCAAATACTCATGGATGGAGGAGACGCCTATCACCCAGTGTGACTTTAGAAGAACTGAAAGACAATCTAATTCCAAACTGCTTACTCAAGGTGCCACCAAGGTATCTGAAATTTCACACCGTGGGACAAATCCCTACTCTAGAATAATTAAGTACATCTCTAAGTGTGTTCTCCAGGCAGCATTAATAGTTGTTATACTAAGAAAAAAAAAAAACCCACATACAGACAGATAGACACATCCGTTAGTGCTCATAAATTTGGGAAAATCTCAGGTTTAAACAAATAGCTCTGTCTACTGTAGAACTTACCTTGCTTAGAAAAACTACAAAGTGTTATGAATCTCCAATAACAGACCATCCATATGGAGTTCATATGGGGTTTTCCCAAACTTGATTGGTCATAAGACACCTTTTTTTTTTTTTTTAGCATGTAGGCTACCAAATTTTTAGTTTTTCTAGGATTAGAAAATGCATCTTTCCCAGATGACTCCTAACCATATGTAAATGTCCTAATGAGATGGACAAGTCATGAACTCATTGTCATTCATGAATACTTGAGCATGCCCCCCCCCAAATCAAAATAAGTAGCTTCAAAGAAGAGAAACTTGCAGCCACAAGGGATGTACCTTTGGGTGTGAAAGAGAATTAAGACTCTTAACTATAGAGAAGAAACATGGTTACCAGTGTGTGTGTGTGGGGGGGTTGTTGATGGGGAAACAGGTGATGGGGATGAAGGGGGGCACCTGATGTGATAAGCCCAGGGTGATGTTGGAAGTATCACTATATTGTAGTGAATCACTATATTATACACCTGAAACTAATACAACACTGTGTGTTAATTTCACTGAAATTAAAATTTTTTTAAAAAAGGTATAGAAAGGAACCTGGGTAGCTCAGTGGGTTAAGCCTCTACCTGCAGCAGGTCATGATCTCAGGGTCCTGGGATCGAGCCCCGCATCGGGCTCTCTGCTCAGCGGGGAGCCTGCTTCCCCCTCTCTCTCTCTCTGCCTGCCTCTCTGCCTACTTGTGATCTCTCTCTGTCAAACAAATAAATACAATCTTTTTAAAAAAGTATAGAAAAAACAAAGGCATGAGTTAAAAGTGTATATATAAAATAGATAGAAAAAACCCCACAGTTTTTAATTCTGTATTTCACATGTATTCCTGTGATGAGAGTTTTTGACTCTACTCCTAGGGACATTAATTTTACTGCTTGAGATATTAATTTCTCCTGCATGAGATATTAATTTCTCCTACAAAGTGAAGTTTTAGTCAAGGCTTTGGAATTAATGCATAAACACCCTTCTTATTTTAAAATTAAAGTTCCCAGATACTTCAAAGGATTAGGGCTTCACTTGAACCTAGAAGCGACTTTTGTGCATTGCCTCTCATTATAGCTGACTATAGTTCAAGAACGGTGACAGGGGTTCTATTTTGGGAGATGAGCATGTCAGCCCCATAATTCCATGAAGACGTGATGCCCACGTGGACTGTTAACTTTGAACTGCATCCTTTTCCCAACAGAAGGAAAAATGTGTCTTGCCACAGCAAGAGGATTTTTTTTCCCCTTCTTCCCTCTTCAAGTCATGTTTTCTACCTTAACACTCATATTCGATGAAATATTTTCATGTGAGGTTTCTACCGCCTGTCAAAGGGGCCAATCTGCCTGTTATGTGATGTGCTAAGATATCTGTACTTTATCAACTGTTAATTAGAATGACAGCCTGTAAGATTTCTCTTTTTTAAAATTTAGCGCAGCTCTTGGCATCTAGGCTTAGGTTAAAAGTGCAGGCTGACATAACTACTCTCCATTTCCACTTACCCCATGTTCTCTGAATGCTGACAGAAATATTTTTTTATGCTGATAAGTCAGGCTGTCTTGTTATCTGAAAGAGAAAAGAAGGCAAGCAAAAAAAAATTAGGGAAATAAACATTTCCACGATGTCACCCATGCCAGAAGGAAAGTAATAATCCCACCTCTGAGAGGTCTAAGTGATATCTTATTCCTACATGATTTATTTTAAAATATTGAATTTGTTTGATTTTTTTAAAAAAATAGTATGGGTGTCCTGGGTGGCTCAGTCAGTTAAGCATCTGCCTTCATCTCGGGTCATGATCCCAGGGTCCGCCGAGCAGGGAGCCTGCTTCTCCCTCTTCCTCTGCCTGCCACTTACCCTGCTTGTGGGCTCTCTCTCTCTCTCTTCCTCATTCTCTCTCTCACTGTGTGTCAAATAAATAAATAAATCTTAAGAAAACAAATAGTATGTTGTTTTCTATGACCATAATCAAAGGTGTGAGTTAAGAATAGCTTGTCCTTTTAGTTAAGTTCCTGATTAGTCTCAAATCCTGTATCTTCCACCTTTTTTCCTCTTTACCTTTCTGCCTATCCCCCTGACCTATTACAAAGTCATCTTAAAAAGGCTGGTTGAGGATCAGGAATCTGAGCCATAGGAAGGACTCCAGACAGGAACATCTGCGAAGTCAGGCATGAGTGGCTAAGAGTCAGGCTAGGTCTCCCTGCAATTCACAGGCAAGAAACAACTCCCAGACGAGGCAAAGAGACCTCTCTCCACTCTGCTGATCAGGTAGAGGAATTTTATGGCACAGACTCAAGAGCACATGGCTGCTTTTAAGCAAAGCCCAGCATAAACAGCTGTCTTGGAACAGGCACATATTAACCCCTGGCATCTCTGGTCTGAAAGCTTGGCTAGTGCCATCACCGAACATTGTTTCCTGAGGGCACAGCCAAAGGCACCTAGAAATGCATTAAGATGTGCCACAAAGTAAGACACCTCCAACATGACGCGTCAGACCAATGATACCAGACACTGTTCCCATCAAAAGGGCAAAGCGAGTGAGTTAGCATCCTTGCCTCTGTTTGTTTTGCGCAAAAACAAAGCCAGCAGTTCTCTGCATGGTCTTCTCTACTCCACTCGCTGACCAAGTCACACGCCTTCCTATTTCAAATCATCATTGGCTGCAGGGCTCTGGTTACCAGGTTTCTTTCTGTTTAATGGCCAGGTCAGAATGTTTAGTAGGGAGAGGACAAGCAAAATGGAGATGGGGTCCCTACACACCTGGGACAACGTGGAGCTGAACGAGGTCCGGCATGACCTGCCTTGGAGGTGAGTCCTTCCTGGTACCCTTCCAAGCTCAGGCTCTCCGGATCTGCCCCTGTCCTAATTCTAGCAGGGAAGCCAGTGGGGTCAGCACGAATGCTACCAACTTAGGATCCTTCCAGCATCATTTCCTCACCCCACACCATGCAGATAAAAAGGGGTCTTTGTGAGGTGTGTCGCACAGTACCTCACCAGGAAATGCTTTCGATCCCTGATTTAAGAAGAATAGCAAGCCATGGGGTCTTCCTCTTCATCCCAAATCTGCCAAGTACAATACAGCCTTTCTCACAAATATATATTTTACGACTTTGTTAAGCCTTGGTCTGTACACTCATGTTCTGAATGTTATAGGATTTTGAGTATTCATGTTAAAATATGCATTGGCTGCAGACATTACTCCTTGGGGAACTATAGTCCCTTATTATAATATTGAGACCAAGTCAAGTTTATTCATTTGTTGTAGAAGTAGCATCCTACGTGCTTAATTCCGTTGAGACAGAACTTCTTTTAGAGATTTATTTATTTGTTTATTTATTTGAGAGGGAGAGCACACAGTGGGAGAAGCAGGCTCCCCACTGAGCAGGGAGCCAGACGCAGGGCTCGATCCTTGACCCCAGGATCATGGCCTGGGCCGAATGCAGACACTTAACCAAGTGAACCCCCCAGGCGCCCTGAGACAGAAATTTTATAAGTCACTTCTACCTTACTTTTTATGTCTCTAAGAAGTATCATCCTTAGCTAATTTTCTAGACAAGTTAAATTTGGCAAAACTGCATTAAGAAGTCTGGCATTTTCTGTCACTGTGCAAGTCTGATTTATAACAGTAATACTTGCCCTACTCTTTGGAATCCTGCATCCAGGATACCGTGTGGTGGCAGTGCCTGAAATATTGAAATACTGGATGTCTTAATTGTAGGAGAGTAGCAGCCTCTGGCAGGGCAGGGTCGGGGTGGGGAGTAGGGGCTAATGAGATAGGAGAGGAGAGTTCATGGGGCGTCTATGGTATTAGTAGTGTTGGGTGGTGGGTAACACAGATGTTCATTTGACTACCAGGCTTTATAACATCCATAATGTTCAGTGAATATATTCTTCTCTATCTGGGGGCACCTGGGTGGCTCAGTTGGTTAAGCTTGAGATCAAGCCCCGTGTAGGGCTTCATGCTGGGCATGAATACTGCTTAAGATTCTCTCTCCCTCTCCCTTTCCCTTTGTCCCTCCCCCACTTCTCTCTCTCTCTCTCTCTCTTCCTCTTCCCCTCCCTCTCTGAAGAAATTTAAAAAATAAAAAATACCATGTGCCTGATATTCCAATAGGACTACCTGTTAAAGCTTCCACAAATTCATGAACCCTACATTAAAAGAGATAGTTCTGTATTAAATGACCACATCATCCTCACCTACTATTACCATGAAAATATCAGAAAAATAAAATGCTCTATTTTAAGGAGATTTAAGAAAAAGAATGCCAAAGTCTAATATAAATGCTTTTCTATTACATCTGTTACTATTAACACAAATTCTGACCTTAATCTCACACATATGCCATGATTATGGAGTGCTTTCTGACTCACTCACTGTTTCTCTAAAGTTAAAACCTTTCTCTAGGACCTCAGAATCTTTGAGTTAAAAGCCCTTTTGAGTTCACTTATTTCCCAGCAGTTGGTGATTTTTAAAAATCTCAGCAAATGTCCTTTGCCTCCTTCTGAGAGAAGAGAGTTGGATAGTGGATTGTTTTTAAGATCTTCTTCGGACTCTAAAAATCTGATTCCTGGACAATCCAGGAAAGTGTTAACCTGCCTCTCCAGCTTCCCTGTTCTCAAACCTCTGGTTCCTTCTTCACGCAATTAAAGAAAAAGAAGAGGGCATGGAATCGGGAATTATTTTGCTCCCTGACTTCTCATTTCTTTATTTTTCAGTGTGAATCAGGAGCCGACCATCTCCTACATTGTGAGACTTGCTCCTGCTGATGTGTGCCAGGTCCTCATTCTTTTATCTAGACCGTAACAGCTAATGTTTTTTGTTTTGTTTTGTTTTTTAAATTTTATTTATTTATTTGTCAGAGAGAGAGACAGCACAAGCAGAGGGAGTGGCAGGCAGAGGGAGAAGCAGACCTCTCACTGAGTAGGGAGCCCGATGCGGGACTCAATTCAGGGCCCTGGGAGCATGACCTGAGGCCAAGGCAGTCGCTTAACCGGCTGAGCCATCCAGGCGTTCCACAGCTCATGTTTTCTGATCCCTTCTAAGTCCTGTGCTACACATTTAACTTGGATTACTGGGTCATTATTTCTTAGCATGGGGGATTATGTAAATACAAAATCTTAACAATGTTGACAAAGGGCTACTAGAATCGAGACTGGCACAAAGCCTGCTATAAATGTAAAAAATGTTATTAGTTGTTATTATTATTAGCATTCCTGCCAGCCCACCACACTGACCAATATCCCTAAATCCTCTCTCCCAAGGTTCCTCCCCCACAGCTCTGATACTTGATTTTCTTGCCCCCAGCCTGGGTATCAGCTCCCTTCTCCTGACCTTCTGGACCCCGGGCTCTCCGCAGGGGTGATTTCTCCGAGTGCTGCACAGGAGGCCCACCTTCTCTTCTCAGGCTGTTTACTTTGTTCTATTGCTCTGACTTCTCTGTCTTTAAACCTTACGGCGCCTCCTGCCTGGCGCAGCCCCCCACCGCACCAATCTGAAGGATCCAGGTAAGACACACGCGGAGCCCTCACATTTAACCTTCCCACAAACCCCAGGAAGGTTTTCTGCCATCCTCAACATATAAAGTCCACCTCTGGTCCCAAGAGAGCCCCTTCCATTCCCATCACTTCCCAGCCGGATGGCACATGTAGCAAATCTAAGTCACGTGACCCTGCTTCGCTGCCAGAGAGGCTGCCAAGTGTGTCTTGAACTGGGCGGCCATGAGTCCTGGTGAATTATGAGTGTGAAAGCAAAGAAAGATTTTCAGGACAGCCAGCAAGCCGCCAGGGACAGGTCACAGTATTTTCATTTCAGAGGTCATGATATTTTCATTTCCCATGACTCAGGGAAATCAAGAGGTCCCACAGCCTAGTAGTCAAGGAGCCAGGAACTAAGGTCTCTCAGACTCTAGAGCTATGTCTGAAGGTACGTGTCAGCGCTGCCCGCTTCCCTGTGTTTGCTGAGGATGTAGCTGCCTCTGCTGCTCTCTCTCAGGAGATTTGTCCCTGATCTCTACCCCATGGAAGTTTGAAGCAACCTCTTCTCTTCGATTATTTTACCTACAGCTTGGTTTTTATATCCCCTCCCATAATTTTACATATCCCAGTATACAGTTACTCCTCTTAATGTTTACTAAGTGACACGCATCTAGCCAACTACTCACGCAGAAGAATTCTTTTTTTTTTTTTTTTAACATTTTATTTATTTGACAGACAGAGATCACGGGCAGGCAGAGAGGCAGGCAGAGAGAGAGGAGGAAGCAGGCTCCCTGCTGAGCAGAGAGCCCAACGCGGGGCTCGATTCCAGCACCCTGAGATCATGACCTGAGCCGAAGGCAGAGGCTTTAACCCACTGAGCCACTCAGGCACCCCACGCAGAAGAATTCTTGAAGAGCTAAAGTTGCAAAGACTGTGTTCCTCACATAGTAGAAAATACTTCAAACCATTATTTCAACCAGGTCTCTGAAGAGCAATTTAAACTAATTCCATGGGGGCGGGGGGAATTACACACACACACACACACAATCAAAAACATACCTTGAAATGACAAGGAAATTATCCATATTACTTAAAGAGAAAACGGTTCAATTATTTGAATTATAAATTCAAGTCATCACTTAAATGTTTGTTTCAAGTCCAACTGCTTTGTTTTTCAATACAGAGACAACGACTATTTGGTATTCTTCGAAGACACGTATGCCTGGGCGTACAGTTAATGAATAGCTTCCCTGCTGATTTTGGGGGGTTTAATTTCATTCTGTTTCACTTAGCTCTCAACACTGTATTTATTAGCGATCAATAATCACATTATTGTGTGCTAACAGATGCCTCTAACACTTAAATAATTCTCTCAAAGATTTGGGAAGCCATTTCATATTAGTTATTAATATTAGCTGGCTAAAGTTGGTGGTTTTCAAGTAGCATAGTGAAACCCCCGGTTCTCTTACCAGGACAAATACCATATTTATCAAGGTCGACCATCTGCCGTAATAAACGATTCCCACATCTCAGTGGCTTAAGGCAGTAAGAGTAAATTTTTCCCTCCCATTTTCTCACAGTTAGGATTGGTCGTCGGGTGTTCTGCTCCCTGTGGCCCTTCAGACGCAGCTGGCTTCTCTCCTAGGGCTCCATTTTCCAGGTTCTAGGCATTCTCTCTGTCCTACCCATGAATGGAAAGAGTGGAGGGTGCTGAGGGGCTGGGAGTTTTTTGGATGGGCCCTTCTGGGTGTCACTTCTACCATATCCCATTGGCTGGCACTACACCTGACTGCAAGGGAGGCTGGGAAGTAGCAGAGTTACATGCCCAGGATGATGAGGGAGCAGGAGGCTGGCTGAGGACAGAGCAAAAGCTGGCGCCTTGCACCCCCTCTTCACCCACTCCCCTCCATATGTGTAGCATTCCTCAGACACCCCTGACTGCCATAAAACGATAAATAGTTAACTTGCAGGGATCACAATCCTGCAGAACAGGAATCTCCCTTGCTCTACAGATGTCCTAGAGACCTGAACAGGGAGGTTACCTTATCAATAGCACAAATTTCCAGAGGCAAATAACTCTCGGTTCCTGAAGCCCTAATGTCTCCCTCCCACCATAAACTGGAGGAGACTGAGGTAGAAGGGAATGTAAATGACAGCCGGATCATAATACCCCACCAAGAATCTCCCAATTATCTGGATGTTAGTGCCTGGCCTAAAGACGATATTGATCAAGCCATAAGGGCAAGGACTCCCCCCGGCACCTTGTAGGCCCTCCCTAGCATGTGAGAACTCTGTTGAAATCTCCCATCCCTTCACCACCTCCCCCCCAACCGTGGGGTATATAACATGCCGACCCTCACAACCCCGGGCAGCCGCATCTCCGCCTGCCCACGGGCCCTGTCCCCGTGCTCTAATAAATCACCTTTTGCACCAACGACGTCTTAAGGATTCTTTCTTTAGTCCGAACCTCCTCACCCCACCGAACCTGACTTAGGTTCTGGGACTTCATCAAGGAGAAGGAGGAAATGGCTTCCGCGAGCACCTAGCCACCAAATAAAATCGAGTCTCTGTCACAAAGACTGAAAGAAACTGCTAGGCAAGAAAAAGTAATAGGGAATTCAATTTAAAGGATTTTTTTAAATTAATAATGATAGAATTGAAAATTATGACCTTTTGTATACAAGCCAACCTAGTGAGAGTAACAGGTGTTCTAAATTCAAGTGAACTTTTTACAAATTATTTACAAGCAGCTGTCTAAGGGCAAATTTTTTTTATTATGGTAAAACTGTCATAAAATAAAGTTTAACATGGTAACTCTTTTTAAGTGTAGAGTTCAACCACATTCAGTACGCTCACACTGCTGGTCAACTGTCTCCACAGCCCTCCTCACACGTCGAAACTCTGGAACCATTAAACACTTAAATCCTCAACCCCTTCCCACCCCCCCCCACCCCGGCCTCTGGGAACCACCGGTCTACATTGTATCTTTAAGAATTCAACCGTTTGGGGTGCCTGGGTGGCTCTGTTGGTTAAGCAACTGCCTTCAGCTCAGGTGATGATCCTGGAGCCCCCGGATCGAGTCCCACATTAGGTTCCCAGCTCCATGGGGAGTCTGCTTCTCCCTCTGACCTTCTCCTCACTCATGCTCTCTCTCACTGTCTCTCTCTCAAATAAATAAATAAAATATTTTTAAAAAAAGAATTCAACCATTTTTAGGCACCTTATATAAGTGAAATCCTACAGCATTTGTCCTTTTGCATCTGGCTTATTTCACTTAAAATAATGCCTTCAAAGTTCTTCGGTGTTGTGGCATTATCAACCCTCCCTTTAAGGCTAAATAACACTCCATTGTATGCGTCTACTACATTTTGTTTACCCATTCATCCATCAATGGGCCCTTGGATTGTTGCCCCCTTTTGACTATTGTGAATAATGCTGTTAGGAACACTGGTGTACAAATATCTCTTCAAGTCTGGCTTTCACCTTCTTTGGCTAAATACTCGGAAGGGGAGTTGCAGGATCCTTTGGTAATTCTCTGTTTAAGTTTTTGAGGAACTGCTCTGTTTTCCACAGTGGCCGTTAGAGACCAACTTGTAATTGGCTTCAACAAAAAGTTGTAAATGACTCATTTGTAAAGGTACAGTCCCCATTAAAAAGTTTCCTGAATTGGGAGATTATGTGTTTTCAATTTAGCTGGGTAAGAACTAGAAAGGTTTTAATTTCATTTTTCTTTTGCCTCTAGGTGAAGTAATAAAATATACTGAGTAATTAGTTGTATTCTCTGGGAGATATAAAAAAAGAGGAATTTGATCAGAAAACGTGTGTTGAAAGCTCCGTCCTGGCCCTCTTGTGACACTGGTCTCTAATAGATCTCCTGGAAATGATGGGACTAGTTTATCACACCACAACTAAAAATTAAACCGAGAAAATCTCTGCAGCGCTGTCAGTTTTAACTTCCAATTAACAATTAAAATCTGACAGCCACACAATTTACGAACTGATATTGTCAGCTGTGCTCTGTATCTGAGGCTTGTCTGATAATTATCTGGATTACTTCATATTTTGACCTCTTTGGATTTTTTCTTTCCCATGGACTATTTTTGTGTAAATATTTAAAACAACTAACTAGAGTAATGAAGACCTGAGTGCTTTCCAGAAGTTTCATCCAAACAGCGAGGGGTTTTGGATGTTTGGTTTTGATTTCATTCTCTCTGCCAATTTCGGGTTTCTGAGTACAAGTACTGTCAAAATTCAAAGATACTATAAAAATGAAAAGCGGGTACCACGGAAATGAGAGCACATTTGAACTAAACCCTTCTCTGAGAGATTGATTTGGAAACCTTTGGTTCCTTAATAATATGATTTCTAACTTGGCTATTTCATCATAGGCATATGGCCATACATTGATATTCAAGGTTTCAAAAAATATCTCCAAGTTCGGCTTTTCCAGGACGAAAGACTGAAAAATGAAGTTGGGCACGAGGTTTGATACCAGATTATCATTTTTGATGGCAGAACATCCTAAGAGACCCCTTTTATCCATTCTTGTCTGCGTATCCCCAGGGCTAGCGGGTATTGGAGGCCAGCAGTGGAGAGAATGCTTATTTTAATTACTTTTTTCCATAGGAGAGCATTTGATTCTTAATCAACAATAGTGCTTAAATTACTTATGATGGGAAATGGAATTACACAGCATATACTCCCTGCCACAAATACTATATGCCACCAACATTTTTCACCGTGGCACCCTGGATTTGCATGGATTTCTCTCCCTTTGAGCACAAGTGTTCACGATAGACACCTACAGTATTCATCTGAAGTTTCTCTGAAGGTGTTTCTTTCAAAGAGGAATAAAATCTAGACTAGTTTCCCTTTAACGCTATGTTTTAAGAAGTAAAGCCAACAAAAGGAAGAGCCTGCCTGTGAAATCTATCACAGATCTTGCAATGACGGATGCAACAGGAGCAGTGGAGACTTTAGTAGCTTCCATAAAGAAAAACTGACCTCACTTTTAAACATGGATCTTGCGTATAATCTCACATCTGGCAGTACGGACTAGCAAGATGCATAGCATTATAAATAACGGACTTTTAGGTCTTTCCTCAACAGCCATGGTCAGGTACACATTTATAAGGCTTCATGGTTGCATCATGAACAAAGTGTTAGCCAGCACTGAAATCACTCTAGAAGCTTCTGTCGATCCATCTATGCATTATATAATCTCAGTATGAGCCCCAGACATTCATTCCTAGTGATATCCAGCTCTCTCAATACTTACCCCTCCAGAGTTCTTTTTTTTTAAATATTTTTATTTATTTGACAGAGAGAGATCACAAGTAGGCAGAGATGCAGGCAGAGAGAAAGAGAGATGGAGAGGGAAGCAGGCTCCCTACTGAGCAGAGAGCCTGATGCAGGGCTCGATCCCAGGACCTTGAGATCATGACCGGAGCTGAAGGCAGTGGCTCAAGCCACTGAGCCACCCAGGCGGCTCATCCCTCCAGAGCTCTTAAGCTCTCCATTTACTCTTGTGCCTCCCCCTCTTGGGCCCTATATTTATCCCATTCCCTGTTCCTAGGATTTGATCAGCCGCCACCTTAAGGACCACTGTTCTCCTTCAGTTCTGTCTCCCTGTCTCACCTCTACCAACCAGCTTCTTAACAGTTTTACCTTCCTTGAAAAATGAACACACACACACACACACACACACACACACACACACACACAACTTCATCTCCTTTTGTCTTCTTTTTCTGACTTAAATAAATCGATTAACTAGCCTCCTATGAAACTGCCCTGCTCTCATCTAAGAAGGTGTGGTGTACTGACATCAACCAAAGTAGGTTCTAACCCTGGCTGGGCACAAGGTACTTCTCTCTTGGGATCTGTTTTCCAATCTGTAACTGGAGGAGAAAATGATCCTACCACATGTAGATCATTCTAAAAATTAAGCAAGATAACATATGCACATCACCTAGAGTAGCAGAATTGGCTTCAGGAAACACTATCCAAGATTATTATTATTAATTATTATCATTATCATTATTATTATTAGATGTTTACCTTCCTTTCACATGACACTTGGAGATTCTTCCCATTTTAGTCCTCATCCGCTTTTTCCCAGAATTCAAGATCAAATGAATTGAATACAGTGTAATACTTAAAGGAATTACTCTGTGTCACGACAACTGTTCCTAGCTCTTTTGGGAGGACAGATGCTCTCACTTTCACTAAGCCGGCTGCCATAGGAGGTATTAAGGCCATCTCATGTGCTACTATTCGGTAAAAACTCTGTAAAGATGAGAAACCTCAGACCCAGGGACATGAAACAGTGGAGAAATAAACCCAAAGTTGCTTTGTATACAAACGATGATCCAAATCCTGTTTGAGATACCAAATTGCCAATGCGTCCCTCTGATTAGCAATCCTTGGAGGAAGCCGAAATCTCTGCCAAAGCAGTCTTTTCTATAAGACCTGCGACTCTTAAGGACTTTTAAGGAAAATACAGCCGCTTTTTTTCCCCTTGGGGGATCTAACTCCTAGTCCTTTTCCTGCTAGGACATTTGGGGGGTACCTACAATAGACTTTTACGCAGAGAAAGTGGGCTCTCAACCCAGCCGCTGAACGGATCCTGCGGCTTCGAGCTCTTTGGCCGTTCCAAGGTTAGGGCAGGCCACCCGCCAGACTGATCGCGGACTTGGCCTGGAGGCGGGCTGGGCGGGCCCTGGCACACATCCTAGTCCCCCCGCTGGGCGTGGCGTAGGGCCAGATGGGGCGTAGCTGGGGCCGCAGGGCGTGACCGGATCCTGCAAAACTCGGCCCAGCGACCCCGGGGCGGGGAACAGACGAGGCCCGAGGGTGGAGTGGGAGCCGGAGTGGGGGAGACGTTGAAGTCCCCGCGAGCTCGCCCTGCTGAGGGTCCCGGGGGAGAAGGCGGAGCGCAGCGAGCGGAGGGAAGGTGCGCGGGAGCCGGAGCGGGCGCGGCAGCTGTGGGCAGGGTCGGAGGGGTGAGGTCCGCGGGGAGCCGCTGCGGCCGCGGCCGGCCTTGCGGCCGAGCCTTTCGCGTTAATCCCTGCGGGGAGCCCCCGCGGAGATCCTCCTGGGGAAGGGAGGTTTAAAGCAGCCCGCGCTTTGGCAAGCTGCTGCGTTTCCCCAGATGCGCCGGGGAAGCTGCAAAGACGGGGATCGCGAGGCTGCGCGAAGCCCAGGAGACTGGCCTGGGCTTAGACGCAGCGGGTAGCCCCAGAGTCTAAAAGTCCAGCGAAGCCTGGCTTGAAACCTGAGGCCGAGAGAGCGGCGCGGGCCAAGGCCCGAGGGCCCCGCGTGGCGCGAGCTCAGCGTTGCTCGACAGAAATGCTTCGGAGTTGTGGTCTGGCGGCTGCGCTGGGCTGGGGGCTTCTCTCCCATATCCGTTCTCCTTTAATGAGCTTTGAAGTCACACCTCTAAGCCTTGGGCCTTGACCTTGCCCTTTGTTTTACCGTCTCCTGGTTCTACTATCCTAAAGATACTCGAAACACACTTAAGTGCGCCTGCCTTTTGGATAAGAGCTTGGTATTTACAGCCGCAGTGCTGTGATATTTGCGAAGACGCCTCAGGTGCAGTGACACCTCCGAGGGGGCCACATTTACAGAGAGCTTCTGCCTTGTATAAAAACGTGTCCATTCGTCCTTAAATCACCGCCACGGCGGAGGAAACTGACAAACATTTACTCCTCTCCTAAAGGATCATCGCTTTCATTGTCAGATAGAATGAACGTCAGGGAGAAAAGAGCCCCAAGACTAATGACATCGACTTAGCCCGTTACGTTTTACTTTGCATAGACAGCAGGGGTGTACAGCAGTTATCCGACCTGATGTGATTCCAGAAATAACTCATCCCTTTTAAAAAGAAATCTCCGTGCGCACTGCAAAGAGAGATCAGACAACTTGCACTTGATAGCAAGATAGCAACTTAATTTTAAAAAGGATAATTCGAACACAAAATTCACAGCGTGCTGCTTTATGAAATTATGTTTTTCATTTGTGGAGGCTAGATGTTGTCTTATTATAAAAGTTACAAAAATATCTGTAATATAGATTTGGGGCATAAATTAGCAAAATGTATTTTATTTTCATTCCTTGATCTTAGAGTCATGATAGGAATATATATATATTTATATATATATATCAGTTAGTAAAAGCGAATCACCAGGGATCTTCTTTTAGCTCTGTGCACCTAATATTGCTCTATGTCAGTGTTCTCCTGTTAGCAGCGGAGGAAGGTAAGGCACAGAAGGGTAAGCCACACTGCTGCAAAGTTTAGAAAAAAATCCATGTCTTTCCAATTCCAAAACCTGTGCTCTTACCACTTAACCACCCTTTACCTGTGTTTTTCACAAGTCTGCCCCTATATAACAGGAACTAAAGGTACTCTGGTAGAGGGGGGCAGGAAGCCAGATGGCTGGCTTAAAGAACTCTGAGGATCCATGAGTGGACCTTAATTCTATTTCTGATTCCAGCTCTGTGACTTTGTACAAGTTCCTTATCTTTTCTGGCACATTAAAGTAATTGATCTCTAGGTCTCTACTAGATCGAAAAACCTATAGATTTTTGAAAACAAGATTCTGCTTTTACCGTAATGATATTTTTGGTCATACTTGGTGTCGAAATTACAGGGTGGCCAGGAAAGGTTGGTTTAATCCATTCAGTAAATGCATGTTGTATAGCTGGACATGCGGTGGGGCTGCTCCAATAAGGAACAGGACACATGAAGTTTCTAGCCTCCAGGAGTCTATATTCTGTTTGGAGGCAGAGAGACTTCAGGAAGCAAAGAAAAAAAAAAATCAACAAACAAGTTAATTAACCAACAGACACAAATTGTAAACAGAAGGCTGTGATAAAGGAAAATGGAACTGGTAGAGTCGGGGATGGGGAGGGGGACACTTTGCATGTGTTTATGAAAAGGAGTCCTCACCAAGCCCTAATTTAGAGGGATGAGAAGGACCTAGCGATGTTCATTACTTTCAGTGGGACCTGCTCAGGCAAGGGAGCCCAGAATGATCTTGGCATGTTCTAGAAATTGCGAAACATCTTTGAGATTGGAGCTGGGGCGATTGGTTCAAGATGAAGTTGGAAAGACGGTGGCACCAGGTCCTGCAGGGTGTTGTGCAGCCTGGTAAGCTCTCTAGATTTTCATCTAACAGCAGTGGGAAACCACTGAAGGGTTGTGGGCAGGGAAGCCCCATGGAGGTGGCCGTGATGTAGCCCCAATGAAGGATGGGGGTAGCTCAGGCTGGGGTAGTGGCAGTAAAGCCACAGAAGGTGGAATCTTTAACCGTCACTTTTATCAGCAGGGCCTTCCTAACAACCATATTTAAAATAATATTCTAGGGGCACCTGGGTGGCTCAGTGGGTTGAAGCCTCTGCCTTCGGCTCAGGTCATGATCCCAAGATCCTGGGATGGAGCCCCGCATCAGGCTCTCTGTGCGGCAGGGAGCCTGCTTCCTCCTCTCTCTCTCTGCCTGCCTCTCTGCTTACTTGTGATCTCTGTCAAATGAATGAATAAAATCTTAAAAAAAAAAATTATATTCTAGCACCCCTCAAACCCCCTGCATCCCCATCCCTCCCTTCCTTTAGTTTTCCTGCATACAACTTCTTCCCATATGACATATTGTATCTTTTGTTAATGAATTCTTTACTCCTTCCTAGGAGAATGTCAACTGTGTGAGGGCGGGGTTGGCATGTTTTATTTACTGCTGTTTCTCCAGCACCTGATGCGGAACCTCATGCAAAGTGGGCTTTTAATCCATATTGTAGGGATGGATTTGATAAATGCTTTGGATTTTGATTCTATAGAACCTACTGATGAATGGCAGGTGGTGGTGAAAGGGAAGGAGAAGCCAAGGGTGATTCTCAAGATGCTGGCTTAGAAGCTGGGCAGACGTAGATGTTAATTAAGAAGAGGAAGGCTAGGGAAAGAACAAATTGGGAGTTGGGGTAAGGGAGATGGAAAGTTCCATTTGGGGTGTATCAACTCTGTGATGTGTAGATTAGTTACCTATTACTATCTTTTTTAAAATGCCCTAAAATTTAGCTGATTAAAACAACAGCCCTTTGTTATCATTCTGTGGGTCTGAAATTTGGACATGGGATAGTTGGGTTTGTTCTGGCTCCGAGTCTCTCATGATGTTAGAGTCAGTCCATTAGCCGGGGCTGTGGTCATCTCAAGGCTTGACTGGAGCCGAAAGTTCTGCTTCTTACCTTCTTCACAGGGCTGTTGACAGATTTCGGGTGGCTATTGGCTGGAGGCTAGTTCCTTACCATATGGACCTCTCCATAGGGCTATTCACGATGTGGCTTCCCCCAGGGCAAATGTTCCAAGAGGGAAGGAGAACCCAAGAGAGAAGTCGGTCTTTAAAAAACAAAAACAAAAACAAAAAGCCTGATCTCCGAAGTAGCATGCTGTTACTTCTGTTGTTTGCTGTTGATTACACGGACCAGCCCTGGTGCAGTGTGTGTGTGTGTGTGTGTGTGTGTGTGTGTGTGTGTGTGTGTTGGGGAACAACAAGGGGTGTGAATACCATTGTGCATCTGCCTTACCACAAGGTCTATGTGATGTCCAAGGGGAAATGTCATATAGGCTGGTGGGTATATTATACCGCAGCCGATGGGAGAGATCTGGGCTACAGATAATTATTGGGGAGTCATTAATCGTGATATATGAAGCTGTTGGAAGTGTATAACAGGACCTAAGGAGAGAATATAGGTAGAGAAGGGAGGAGGAACCTGGACCCAGTACCCAGGACCCCAGTACTTAGAGATCAGTGGAGGAGGAGCCAGCAGAGGAAGAGGGCAAGTGAGGTGGGAAGAGAACCAGCACAGTGTGTGTTTTGGGGTGACTCCACGGAAGGACAGGTTTCACTGGACAACTTTCCCCTTCCCCATGTAGGGGCAGATGATAGCTTGAATATGGCTGAAGTGAAAAGAATTTCTGAAAAAATGCAATTTAATATAGTTTGCAGTGTGAGTAGTTAAATTTTGACCCAGATAAAAGCAGAGAAAAGGAGAACACATATATAGGTTAGAACATTTAGAGTCTCGAGAAATCTATGTCTGTATCGTCGGTGCCCTCTCGGTGTGGGATTATGGTTGGTAGAGAGCCATGTAAGGATTTTCGGGGTTACTTTCAGAATTAAGTCTGAAGACAAAATAATGAACTGAATAGCACAGGAAGAACTACTGACCTTGGAAAACGCCCATCTTTCCTTCCATATGCTTTACAGCGTTTACCATATGAGGACTCTTTCTCCTCAAATATCTTAAATAGCCCAGTGAGCCATCCAGTAACAATGGGAAAATTAATTCCTGATTAAGTGCTGCTCAGTAGCCCTATGAACTTCACTGTTAACAGGAGGACCTAAGATGGTTGAATATATTTTTTATACATCAGATGTTCTTTAGGGTGTATTTTCAGTAATCCCAAGTTTTTCTAAAAAGACTTTCATTTTTTAAAAAAAAGCTTTTCTCATTCATAGACATCCTCCCTCACTTTAAAAAAAAAAAAAAAAAAGAAAGAAAGAAAAAAAGGAAGAAGGAGAAAAATAAAATACCTGCTCCCACCTGGCCACCTGGCCTAAACCAGCTCAGAGTGCCTCTTCATGGAATTCAGTGAGAAGTATCTGCCTGAGTCCACATGCTTTGTGTGGGAGTCTCTCTGTCCCCTTCTAGTGGGGTATGGCCATGTGCCTTGCTTTGGCCAATGAGATGTAAGTGGAGTGACGTGTCACTTCCAGGTAGATGCTTTAAGAGCCAGTGAGAGGTCTGTCACACTCTCTTTCCTTCTGCCACAGTGACCACCAATTTTCTAGATAGTGGCTGTTTGGTCCGCTTGGACGTGACAGGAGGACACAGAGCAGCGCCCCCTGTCGACCTGTGTTAGACATGTAGCGAGAGCTAGATAACGAGCTTTTCTTATGTTTAGGCCCCAAGATTTGGGGATTTGTTTGTTACCACAGCAGAAACTAGCCTATCCTGACTAATGGACTCGGGAAAGAGCTGAGCCGCATGCATCCAGGGATTACTGATTTCCCGTCTAACAGACACCACGGAAACCTGGGAGGGAAGCTGCTGTAGAAGGCTCGCTGTTGTGCCTAACGCTGCCCTTACTGTTAGGGAGACAGGCCTACTTGTTTCCACAATAATCAGCTTCATGATTTTAATCACAGGGGCAAAATGGTAGTTAGCTGTTTCATTACACCCTGTAAGGATAGCCGTTGTTAAAATGTAAAATACAGAAAGGCTCAATGCGGGCAGCTCAGTCAGGAAAGCATCTGCCTTTGGCTCAGGTCATGATCCCGGGGTCCTGGGATTAGGGTCCCTGCTCAGCAGGGAGTCTGCTTCTCCCTCTCCTCCTGCCCCTCCCCCTGCTTATGCGTTCTCCTTTGTCCTCTCTCTCTCTCAAATAAATAAATAAAATCTTAAAAAAAAAAAATAAAAGAGATGATTCTTCCCAAATATGATTATCCACGGATGCATCTCACAAATGATCTTGTCACCAAAGGACATTTGAAATGTGTCGTCCATAAGCCTTTTTTCACGCAGTTTCAAGGATTTTAAATATGGTTTCCTGGCTATCTTATTTTTGAGCTAAGGGCATCAGACCTAGGTTTTGCTCTCAGTGTCCTGGAGGCAATGTGTGCACACTTCTACTCTGAGTCAAACAGAAGCGAAGCAGTGAACATTTTGCTTCGGGCAGAGCCATGCTGTATTCTTAGGGATGTTGGCTATAAATCCATTCTCCCTAGAGGTTAACAATCAAAGTTCTCCCCCTCTCTTACTCAGACGAGTGATATGATGATGATAAATTGCTTGGACATGACTGCCCCAAGCACTAGCGTGATGAATTAGGTGGCTGAGGGCATGGCCACAGATTCTCCATTGTCAGTCTGCAACATCGAATATTGGCAGGATTCATAAATAGCCTTCTGCCAATTTTGGTCACCGCTTTGCATATTAAGTTCTCTGTTTTCACAGGTCGTGGCTCTTAGTTCTTAATCAACTCTGTCTTTCCCTGAATTCACTTAACTAATCAACCTTTTGTTTTTTTTTTTTTTTTTCTGTTCCCTACTTGCCAAACGAATGGGGTGTTCACACAGTGGTTTTCGGTAAACATGGAGGCTTTCTTCACAGAAACTGTTAAAATAGTAATTATTAGTCCTTTTCACTAAATCCAGAGTAATAACAGCTTATCTTGCAGTGGCTTAATTGGGTAATTATTTAGTGTTTGAAAAGCACTTAGAAGAGAATATTGGTAAATATTGTCGTCAATTTAAAGCTCCTTTGTGTGATTCCAAGTCCACTGCAACCAAAAACTCCTTGGTATTACTGTGTAGTGACAATGATTTCTTGATATTGCTTACTATTTTCAAAATTGTACATATACTGATTTTCGATTTTTTTTTTTTTTTGAAAGAGGAAAGAGAGCCTGGGGGAGGGACAGAAAAAAATGGAGAGAATCTTTTTTTTTTTTTTTTAAAGATTTTATTTGTTTGACAGAGATCACAAGTAGGCAGAGAGGCAGGCAGAGAGAGAGGAGGAAGAAGGCTCCCCGCTGAGCAGAGAGCCCAATGCGGGGCTCGATCCCAGGACAGTGGGATCATGACCTGAGCCGAAGGCAAAGACCTTAACCCACTGAGCCACCCAGGTGCCCCGGAAAGAGAGAGAATCTTAAGCAAGCTCCACGCCTGGTGTGGGGCCAGATGCAGGACTCAAGCTCACAACCCTGAGATCATGACCTGAGCCAAAATCAAAAGTCAGAAACTTAATGGACTGAGCCACCCAGGTATCCCCTGATTTTTTAAATAGTTAGAATATTTTCATAAACTCCTCAAGTTACCGTGTTTATACTGTCACATTTCTACATGTCTTGTCTGTTATATTCGTTATGTTTCTGAAAAGTTCAATGTTATTAGTCTTGCTCTCTAAGGTTTGGAGGAAATGTAAAGCCCAGCCCCCAGTTCAGGGGTATTTCACATGGTACACCTGCTCCATCATCCATGTGTTGGACCTGCTTAACTCTTCCGCAAGCTACTTATGATACCCTGGCAAATAGCTGAAATGGATAACTCTGCGTCCATACACCTGACTGGCATCAAAATTTGTCACGAAGCATCAAACTGAATCATACGGGCCTGGCCATCCCTTTCTTTCTTTCTTTCTTTCTTTTTTTTTAAGATTTTATTTATTTTTGTTTGACAGAGATCACAAGTAAGCAGAGAGGCAGGCAGAGGGAGAGAGGGAAGCAGAGGGAGAGAGGGAAGCAGGCTCCCCACTGAGCAGAGAGCCCTATTCGGGACTCGATCCCAGGACCCTGAGATCATGACCTGAGCTGAAGGCAGAGGCTTAACCCACTGAGCCATCCAGGTGTCCCCAGCCCTTTCAACAAAGTTTCTACCCACTCTGTAGACCCAGATCCTCCACATGTAATTAAAGGCCACCTCCGTAACTTGGCTTAGATGACCTCCATCACTGATGGTATTGGTTTGCTAGGACGGCCATAACACAACATCACCAGTGGGGTGACTTAGACAATACACATTTATTTTCTAACAGTTCTGGAAGCTGAAAGAACA
Organism: Mustela erminea; assembly: GCF_009829155.1. Lineage (NCBI taxonomy): Eukaryota > Metazoa > Chordata > Mammalia > Carnivora > Mustelidae > Mustela > Mustela erminea. Next base: position 120,638,084 of record NC_045619.1, read on the forward strand.
GGGTCAAGGTGTTGGTAGATTTGGTCTCTTATGAGGCCTCTCTTGGCTTGCCAGTGGCTACCTCCTCTCTGTGTCCTTCCACGGTCTTCCCTCTATGTTGACTGTGTCCTAATCTTTGCTCATAACTACATAAAATAGTCATATTGAATAAGGGCCCACTGCCCAAACCCCATTTTAATGTAATTACCTCTTTAGAGGCCATATGTCCATATCCAGTTACATGCTGAGGTACTGGAGGTTAAGACTCCAACTTATGAGGTAGGGGGAACACAATTCAGTCCATACAACTCAACTGTAATAATAATGGTCTGTGGAAACTACCATTTTTGGAGTTACTTTCATTGATTATCAAATGTGAGCAACCAAATGATGACTACTTTGGAGGGTCTACTCAGCTCGGGAACTTCTTAGCATTACGTGGAGGAGACTTTTATGCTTGTGACTTAAAACAGTGAAGTAATTAGATAAAAATTGTAGCAACATGATTACCTGAATCCTATGTACTTTATTAAGTGGTTAACCATAAAATGTACATAGCTAAGTACACCTTGCCATCTGAACTCCCACCATCCAAATATTTCTTATAACTCACCAATATTTTTTCCTCAGAATTTCCTCTTTGAATCCAAACTTGTGAATATTAGTCCACATACTTGTGTCATCAAAAAGAGCAACAGGATGTGGAGGACACTCTGATCCTGTAGTTCAGATACCCCTTTAGAGGTCAACATCTTGTGTTGCCTTCTTGTCATCAACTGAAAATGTTTAAGAGAGGTGATGAGCATAAGAAGCCAAAAAAGCTCTTACATTTGAAAAAGTATTGGGACTCTGAAAGCCTCCAGTACCTCAGTTTGACTGTCCCCTCTCTACATCTACTATGGGTACTATAGTTGTTTCTGGAAAGCTTTACCGTCTGCCTTCAGAATAGAATAATAACTTTTTTTTTACCCCCCCCAAAAAAAGAGTCTTTTTGCAGCTCATTAATTGCCAGAAATCCTTAGAAGATTGTTATTGTGTGGGTCTATAAGAGTATTTTAGTAATATTTGGAATAACTGGTTGGTGGTTTTGAATGAGCTGTGAAACATTCATTTTCCCCCTGAAAACTGTTTTTATTGGAATCTATCATTGAAGCTGGGTGCTAGATACCTACAGGTTCCTTACACTATTCTCCCCACATAGGCAAGCTTTTGAAAATGCCCACATTAAAAAGTTGAAATGAAATAATTTCAAAAAATAAATAAATGTAATATATATAACCTTCTGCAATGCAAAATTTGGTACCTATCATGTTTTCAGGGAGAAATGACATTTGGATAGTGAGGTATGTGTGCAGATGTAAGACAATACACGTGTAAGTAGAGTGTGGCTTTCACTACCAGTTGCTCCATAGAAAAGTATTGTTGGCACCCTTATCCAGGGAAAGGCTCCAAGGGTGTCTTTGCTAGTTTTGACCCAGATTATTTGACATGTTTTTATTAACCACTCCCTGGCCTCTGGCATATATCTGTCACTTCATGAGTCTGCCTTTCTACCAGTCACAGAATAGAATAGCTAACAGAATAGAATAGATTAGCTAATAGAACAGAATCGCTGCCCAAGCTGCATTTTCTCCAAGTAGAGTCTTTCACTTCAGACACTTTCCATTTACAGTTGCACAAGTCCATTTCACACGTGAATTCAAAGAAAAGGGTGCTGGCTTCCAATCAATGCACCACGCCTGGCGAATGCCTTCTGTCTAGTACTTTCTATTAAAAAAAAAAAAAAAAGTCCTCTGCTACTGCAGGAAGGGTCTTTCCACGTTGCCACTAGGCAAGAAAACATCTCTGCTGAGCATGCTTCGAGGTCTGTTACTCCAAAGCCCTGTCTCCATCCTGTCACTGCCATTACCCGTTCAAGTTCCTGAAGCTTCCACAGGTAGGATTAGGGACTGTCCTGGGCCTCTCCGGTGGGAGTCTCACTCACATTGCTGCGTAAGTCAAAGACCTGACATTGATTTCCTTTGGCTTCTTGGTTGCTTTGAACTTGCCCCCTCCCCAGTCTCATTCAGCGAGATGCATCTTCAAGGTGTTCCTCTTTGTCCTGTATAAATACTTGGGATCATCTTAGGGTGTAAGAAGTAAAGAATCTGCTGTTTTTAGCACTGACATTACTGAGCTTTGACCTTACAGCCGTATTTGATCTGGTCGGTGATCCAGGGTAAGGGGTGCGGGGTGTTTTCGTACATCCTGCTCTGCAGGGCCCCTTTCGCCTTTTTTGACATAATCCATTACTCCCACGCATTCTTTTTTCACTCTTTGTTTATCAGTGTATTTCAGTAGAAAGACCAAAATATTCAAGTTAAGAGACCCAGATTTAAAATGATCTTTGTGAAGATTCTATATAGTTTATTTGTCTATTGAATAAATATACAATATTTCTATTCATTTAATTGTTAGACTTAAAAGAGATAAAAGAACATACATAGTTTCTCGCATTAGGAACACTTCCTGAACCTTTGCTACTACTTAATCTTGCTATGGTGAAGTTGAAAGGATTAATTTCTAAATTTTTTTGCTTTTTGATAGACAAGATCAGAATTGTAAAAGGTTTTTTATATGGAATTTGCACAGTGCATTATGTAGGGATGGTGTAGTTTTTTGTGAACTCGTTTTCACTTACTTTTATCTTTGTGTTAGGAATCCCTCAGTAAAATAAATTTTCATTAATTATTCTTACATAATGTGATGATTTTTATAGCATTAGCAAAAAGGAAAGTTTCTTTATCTATATGTTGTTTCTTTACAAAGAATGATGTATTCAACTTCAGAGTTTTATTCTATGAAAATTGGAAAGTTTACTCAATAACTTTACCATGTCTGACTGTAATGTCTCATCTATATTCTTGACACCACGTTTCATATTTTTTTGAAGATTTTATTTATTTAATTGAGAGAGAGAGCAGCAGGGGGAGAGGGAGAAGCAGGCTCTCCACTGAGCAGGGAGTCCAATGTGGAGCTTGATCCCAGGACCCCAGGACCATGACATGAGCTGAAGGGCAGACGCCCAACTGACTGAGCCACCCAGGTGCCCCAACACCGTCTGTCATACTTAATATCTTTAAATCAACATCATTTAAAATGATGTCAACAATTATCAGACCAACAAAAAGTCTGAGAGTTAAAATTGGATGACAGCTTTATCTGCCTAATTAGAAGTCATGATTATATTTCTAATGAGTTAGTAATATGTTATCCCCAGAACAGGAGATAGCTCTTGAATAGGTCCAAGAAAATAAAGGTGTTACAAGATATTGTAGAGATGCTAAATGCCTTTTAATTTTCACAAACTCAGCATAATAGTCATCAGAATGAAATAATTCATCACACATTAATATTTCTCAGATTTGTCAAATTTGATTCATTCTCCTATCAGTTTTAAAGCATGTTTGCAGGGCACGTGGGCAGCTCAGCCGATCCCGGGATGGAGCACCTCATTAGGCTCCGTGCTCAGTGGGGAGTCTGCTTCTTCCTCTCCCACTGCCCTTCTACACCACTCGTGCTCTCTCTCAAATAAATAAATAAAATCTTAAAAAAATAAATAAAATAAAGCATGTTAGCTATGACCAGGTACTACCTTCTCTAATTAATATTTTTCTTTAACCCACTTTTTTACTTCAGTTTATTCTAAACAATAATATCCATAAAGTCAGAGGCTTGCAACATTTATTCTAAAACACATCAAAATAAACAAATATGTGTCTAAGACATTCTAAATGCCCATATATCACCTAAAATTGGTTTGAACCACCCATGGGATATATATCACACCTACTGAAAACACTGACAAAAAAAACAAGCAGATGACTGACTTTTTTTTCCTTATCTCACTGTCCACTAAGACATCAAATGATTCTTGGCTATAATGTTGGCACAAAACAATTTCCAGAATAGTTTCTGTACTTGCACTGTGATAATTAGACAGTGAGAATACTGGATATGTGTGTGTATAAAAAAAAGTACACATATATGCCCAGATACATAATGGATCATTGTAGCTGTTCTTTGGGAAAGAGCCAAGACTTTTCAGTTGCTTAGACACTCAGCATCATTTTTTGAGGGCTAATAAGCTGCGATTATTTTATACTAGCCTCTATTTTAGTCATAAGCAGTATAGAGAGTGATATAAGAAAGTCTTAATCTGCGTTGTGAAGTATTTTTATTTAATTCATCTGTTAGTAATAATCTGAAGTTTATAGTAAATACTCTAAAGTGTAATATGTAAAAATACAGATATATGTAAATGTATATATAATTTATATATAAAGTATATATAAATATACATGCATATATATGTAAAATATATAAAATATAATATAGTTTGTTCGAGAATGGTTCAGAAAATGAATTAGAACAGTATCAATAGAGTTCTCATTTCTTGTATAGAAATGTTCTGCCTGATTGTCTATACCTTAATATCCCCACTTATCTAATGTCTAAACAGGGTGAGCTCTTGGGGAGCCACTGCAGAGGTCGGTTAGAGGACCATTACTGTCTTTTTTGCCTAGAATCATGGAATTTGTACCTGGAAGGAAATTTGGAGGTCACCTTGTTTAACTCCTTTGTTTTATCTGGGAGAAAACTGAGGCTCACGTGCTAAGTTTGCCCAAAGACCCCCTTTGTTCATATCAACCTCTTGAAACGTTTATGCTATTGGCAAAGTTCTAGCATTTCTCCCTATCGGGGAAATAGTGGTGTGTTCGTAAGATAATTCTATTGTCCCGTCTGTGTGCATTCTTCCATTTTTGAAACACAGCAGTTCAGCATTAATGTTTGGTGGCACTCCAGATACTAAACTGCTATTGACTATTGTTTGTATCAAATACAAGCGTAACCCCATAGAACACTATCAGGACTATTTTCTGTTGCCTTGAACACATTTGAATGAGAAAGGAAAATGAGGACATTTTTCTAAGCAGTGTCAAGATATAGTTTGCCAAATAAATAAAATTGTATTCTTAGGGGGAGTATTTTTGGATTCAAACATCCCATCTTTGATTCTTGACTTTTCGTCTGTATGTCTAATGACAAAGCAAATAAACACTGGTAACCAAAGGCAGTAAGAGTCAGTTTTGATAGGACTTCATAGTGGCAGATGTCACTGTGAAGCATGAGCAGGAAGAGTTTAATTATACAGGATGCCTAAACAAGATCTCAAGGAAGAATAGGGTAGCAGGTGCCATAGACTTTACCTATGAAATTAAATATAGCTTCTAAAGGAAGGACAGCTAATTCTGTGTATGTAATAAGTTTATATGGCTCCAGAGCTTGTTGGTAAAAGTAGTTTTAGCACTTAGAAAGCAATCTTTACCCTCATTGTGTTCCAATTAAAAAAGCAGTATTACTTCTCTTCAGAAAGGGAGCCACCGAGCCGTTCTGAGATCTCCCAGGCCCATACAACTCAAGAAAAGGGAAATTAGCAACCCTGACTCCATAGAACGCTGTCATCTACCCGAACAAGAAGGCAAGCAGGTCTTTAATAATACAAGAGGCACTGCCAGTTGTGAATGCCTCCGCTGTTCACGCTGTTGGAGCGCACGAATTCCCAGACGGACCCACGGCAGCTCTGAAGCCTGCGCGTTGCTGTTAATTTACTCATCCACCCATCCTAAGCACTTATCGGGCGCCTGCTCTGGGCGGGTCAGGGCGCTGAAGGCTGGCCGTGACACTGTGCTCGCTCAGACGCTGAGCAGAGAGGATTCCTTGAGAGTCAGGATCCCCTGTGCGCAATTCTCCTGTGGGGTCTCCAGACAGCACCAGAAGATTAGACGCCCCTCACTGGAACACAATACCCTGCCAGTCTCTGCAGCCTGTGCCATTTATCACTGACACAACGGAGTCATTTTACATGTGGCTTCGACCCAGGGAGAGTATGAGGGGCCGGCAGTGCTTTTCTGCGCAGACGTTTCCTTTTTCTAGGAAAAAGGATCTGCTGCTTGGGTAGCCGCTCTCTGCTTACTCTCTTAGCCATGAGCAACAAGGTCCCGCTTCCACGCTCCCACTTAGATCAGGAGAGACGCGTGCAGGGAAGGCGCTCCTGTCCCTAACCTGCTCTTCCTGCTTGCTCCGTGGGCTGGGGTGGTGGCCGGGGCTCTGTCCGTGTCCATCACGGGTAACTAAGGTGGCCTTCCTTCTGGGCAGGCTCAGTGAAGACAAAGTCGTCAGCCAGATTCTTGTGAACCCTGACAAGGCAGCGCTCGGTTTCTGCCACACACTCCTGCTTACTAGGTTTAACCCTTTGTCATTATCAGCCATTTCCTTTCAGGAACGCCTTGTGTGGTTTGCTCTTACATCGGCTTCATGCCAGTTACTTTCAAGTAGTTTTTAATCCTGACCTGCACTGACCTATATGCTGTGTATAACTTGTTGCAAACCTGATTAAATTGTAAACTCCTTGAGGACAGGACTAGGGCTGTTTCTTTTTCTGAAACAGAGAGGGCCTGACCTAACCGATGAGTGTTAAGAGTCCCAAGCAAACAAACACAAAGAAAAACAGACCAAGACAAAAAAAACGTCCATGGTGTGGAAGGGCATCTCTTCAAAGAAGGGTTTTGTGTCACAAACCTTAGTGCAAAATGCAGTGACCTTTGAAAACGTGAAATGCTTTATTGCTGAGCGTCATCTTTTTTGTTTTTTTATGATTTCATAGCACAATTAATCTTATATGGTAATGCAGTGACAATGAGATGATTTCTCCAGAGAATCTATGCTAATACTATTAAAATGCTCTTACAATGTCAAAATGATTGCAGTGGAAGCATGTGGGGACTGTGCTTATGTGATTATGATATTATAGTGATGGGCGATTACCATAGGAAACTACTAATTCAACCCTGTAGGGACTTGCATTATGAAGCCATTATAACATGAGATTATAATGACACAATAACTTGCATGCACACTCGTGATGCGAAAACTAAAGGCTAATTTGAATGCGAGTAGTATTTCCATTAAATTGTAATTAAACACTGAAAGCAATGCTTGTTTAAATTGAAGACGGAGACCTACCATCCAGAAATGGAAATTGTGGGCGAAAGATGCATGCCAGGGACGAGCTGAGGATGGCGAGAAACCATTCCCAACTCTGCCCTTTGGTCCTTCCTGGGTATGGGAAGCTCACGACAAAAAGTGGCCTCCCCAGACTTCCTCTGTGTGTACCGGCTGTCATTACACAAAACCACTATCCATGCACGAGGACCTTGGATCCTGCCACTTTTCTAGAAAGACCACCACTTCATGTGGCAAGCCGTCCTGTTTCATTCTTGAAGTGGGCAGAATAGTCCCTCACTGCCTCCACACAAGAGACTCCAGCAATTTCTTCTTCCCATTAAAAGTAACTTCCTAGGGTGCCTGGATGGCTCAGTGGGTTAAGCCTCTGCCTTCAGCCCAGGTCATGATCTCAGGGTCCTGGGATCGAGCCGTGCATCGGGCTCTCTGCTCAGCGGGGAGCCTGCTTCCCCCTCTCTCTCTCTCTACCTGCTGCTCTCTCTGCCTACTTGTGATCTCTGTCTATCAAATAAATAAATAAATAAATAAATAAAATCTTTTTAAAAAAGTAACTTCTTTAAAAAGACAACAAAATTGATTTATGTTCTAAACAGATAAGCATGAAGGAGAAAAAGAAAAAAAAAAGTTTTAAAATTCCATCCCCTAGAAATGACCCCTTATTAGTATCTCTGGGTATTTTCTTTCTGATTATTCTCTCTGCAAAGTAGATACATTTTCTTCTACAAAAATTTGGGTTCTACAACACTTTTCAAGGCTACTTATTCATTTGCTAATTCTCTCCCAGTTGCAAGATCTGTTTTTGTTTTTGTTTTTTTAAGATTTTATTTATTTATCATAGGGAGAGAGGGGGAGAGAGCGAGCACAGGCAGACAGAATGGCAGGCAGAGGCAGAGGGAGAAGCAAGCTCCCTGCTGAGCAAGGAGACCCATGTGGGACTCGATCCCAGGACACTGGGATCATGACCTGAGCCGAAGGCAGCTGCTTAACCAACTGAGCCACCCAGGTGTCCCGCAAGATCTGTTTTTTAATCCAGGAAAATCTGGGTGATAAATTTTTGTTTGTCTTTTAAAGGTCAGCTCAGGCTGGATGATATTATGTGTCACCCAGGAAACTTTATTCTACTGCTAGGGAATAGTATTTGGTAGTTTATGCTCTGCATATATCAGTTACAGGATGATTCTGTAGTCAAACTTTCTGATTCTGTTAGCAACCCTATAAATAGGTAGTTCGTTGACACTTCTCTCTGCTAGGAAATTAGTGCATTTCAGAAGTCAAAGACTTCTCATTTATTCTCAAGTAATAATTACTATCTGGCTTAGGTCAACATAAAGAGGGACTATGAAAAGCTAGGAGCTACTGAACTTGTTAGATATACCCCTGCATTAACTTGTTCAGATGTTATAAGGACACACCACAGCTAATACATACTCCCTCCTAATTACGACTGAAAGTGGTGATTACTCCTTGGTTTAAATATAGTGCAGATGAGTTTTTGCTATTAAGTATTTTGTTTGCACTTAGATATGCTGTATGCTTTAGAGTTATTTTTATTACTACTTATTGCAACAACCAATTTAAGTAGGGAAGTCTAAATTACTGGAGCCCTTATTTTTATAATTAGGAAGAGGAAAGCGCTATGCAATTAAATGGCTTGCTTGATGACATCGAATCAACAGTGGCGTTGGGATAGGATTTTCTGGTCCTAGATAATTGTAGCTTCTTCCTTAGGCCAATGAGTGATGTTACCTCTGAATAGTACTTCCACACTAATGGACACAGGATAATGTAATGTGATGTTTACAGTACATATCTGCATGGCTAAAGAAAAGAAATGCTTCCCTGACAAGCTGGGAGACTGGTTCTAGTCCCAGCTGTCTGGCCTTCAAAAGAACAAGCATTTAGTGTTCGCACCTAGAAAGGAAGTCATCAATTTCAATGATCTCCACGGTCTCTTTCTGCTCAAAAATTCCGAGGTCAAATAGCATTTAATATTAACTGAAATTTATGTATACTAATTAAAAATATAATATTTAATAAGTTGTTGATTTTACTCTAAAGCTATTAATCTAAATTCAAAACTGTACCTTATTTAGGTGCGCCTAGATGGCTCAATCTGTTAAGTGTCCGACTGTTGATCTTGGCTCAGGTCTCAGTCTAAGGGTTGTGAGTTCAAGCCCAGTGTTGGGCTCCAAGGTGGTGGGCATGAAGTGTATTTCAAAACAAAACAAAACTAAAGTAAACAAAAACAAAAAAACCCATACCTTATTTAGATACATTTAATAATTTGACATTTTTAGCAGATTTGTAATTTGACTTAAAAATGTCTTTTTTTATTTAGGGAATTTATTGAAATTATTAAAACTACACATATAAGTCTATCCAAAGAGGAGATTAAAATTATAGTCCTTTGGTACACTGGCAATGTTGTTAAAATAGATCAGAACTGCAGTAAAAGGAAACTTTTGGGGGCACCTGGGTGGCTCAGTGGGTTAAAGCCTCTGCCTTTGGCTCAGGTCATGATCCCAGGGTTCTGGGATCGAGCCCCGCATCGGGCTCTCTGCTCAGCAGGAAGCCTGCTTCCCTCTCTCTCTCTGCTTGCCTCTCTGCTTACTTGTGATCTCTGTCTGTCAAATAAATAAATAAAATCTTAAAAGAAAATAAAGGAGGGACGCCTGGGTGGCTCAGTTGGTTAAGCAGCTGCCTTGGGCTCAGGTCATGATCACAGCGTCCTGGGATCAAGTCCCACATCGGGCTCCTTGCTCAGCAGGGAGCCTGCTTCTCCCTCTGCCTCTGCCTGCCATTCTGTCTGCCTGTGCTCGCTCTCTCCCCCTCTCTCTCTCTGATAAATAAATAAAATCTTTAAAAAAAAAAAAAAAGGAAACTTGCTTGCACAATTGTAAATAAATATGTAAATACTCATGTTGGACAATATTTAAAAGACATGCTTTCTGTGAATTCTTTTTTTTTTTTATTAACATATAATGTATTATTAGCCCCAGGGGTACAGGTCTGTGAATCACCAGGTTTACACACTTCATAGTGCTTTCTGTGAATTCTTAGGAAGCAGATGAGTGTAATGATTGAGATGCCAAATTAAAATATAGTGCTGGGGTCCCTGGGTAGGTCAGTGGGTTAAGTGTGGGAATCTTGATTTCAGCTCAGGTCATGATCTCAAGGTCATGAGATCCAGCACCTAGTTGGGCTTCTCAGTGGGTGTGGAGCCTACTTAAGATTCTTTCTCTCCCTCTGTCCCTACTCCGACCACCCTGCTCATACATGTGCATGTACTCTCTCTCTAAAAATAAAAATAAAATAAAAATTAAATTAAAAATATAGCACTAGACAAACCTTTCTAAATCTTTTAGGGCCCCTTATTTTTATAGGGAAATTACATAAGCAATTACATGTCCTTTATATGTAAAAACAGATATGTGACTAGGCATTGGTTAATTAAAAATGTGTTGTTTGACTATAGAGAATTTTCCTAATTTGGTGATACTTTTTATCTAGAGAATTCCATTAGAGCATTTTCCCCCCTGCCATCTCAAAGATTGGGAAGGAGAGATTATTGCTCTATGATCCATGAAGTTATTAGATTTGCCCTTGATCCCATTGTAGTAAATCTACTTTCCAGAGTAGAAATAAGCCATTTGTTATTTTATTTTTAGTACATCGAATACTAGTCTTTCCTACAAAAGAGGTTGCCGTGTCAGGTGCCACACTTCTTTAGGACTAGGCAAAATTGGGTTATCTTGCCTTCTTCCCTAGTTCCATTAAAAAAGGCTGTCTTTGGGGCGCCTGGGTGGCTCATGAGTTAAGCCTCTGCCTTCGGCTCAGGTCATGATCTCAGGATCCTGGGATTGAGCCCCGCATCGGGCTCTCGGGAGGGGAGCTCATCAGGCTCTCATCGGCAGAGAACCTGCTTCCCTTCCTCTCTCTCTGCCTGCTTCTCTGCCTACTTGTGATCTCTGTCTGTCAAATAAATAAATAAATAAATCTTTAAAAAAAATAAAAATAAAAAGGCTGTCTTTTAGATACATTTTCCCCCAACTTGAGGTCCACAGGTTCTCATCAAAATTTTTAGTTTTGCCTTTTCATTTTTATGAGAAACCAAACAATTTTAAGCACAGTCTGGATGCATCTAACCATCTTATAACCAATTATTGCCATAGGATTTCATTATTCATATCTTTGTTTTTAAGACCTCAGTGATGGAAAATTATTACCTAAAACAACAGCATTTACCTTGCTCATGATTTTTTTTTTTTTTTTTTTCCAAATTGGGATTTCTGTTTTTCTGGGAGCCATGACTGCATTTTCTGGGCCATCGGGAGGTAGTTAGATTGAGACAGTGGTGTCATGGTCTGATAAAGTGGTATGAGCCCTTTCACCTCCTTTATTAGAACTGGAGTTGATTTGTAAACAGGATCCTATATGATAGTTACAGGCGCGTTTTCTTTACACCCTCTGACTTTGGAATCTATACCCCTATCCTAAGGGTAGAACCAAGAGTCAGGACTTGTTCTGTTTTCTACTCTTTTCAGTTTTTTTTCTAGCCCCGCAATTTGTACTGTGTCTTCAACCTAACCTGCTCTACTCCCAGTATTATCTCCTAAAGACTAGTGTCCACCCTTCTTTCTGGTGTTGCCTGGGGAAGCTTGGGGATATAGAGAAAGAAGCTATGGAAAGAACTTAGCCGAACTTCTGGTCAACCAGTCCATTAAAGCTAAGAGGTTATATGTCATGATAAATTGGGATTCTTGTCTTGTGTTCTTTTGAGAGAAAGAAAGGGGCAATGCATATTCTCTTTGGTGCATGTTTAGGTTGGTTGGCTCTCAAAGGAGAAACCTCAGAGGGCATGGTTCTTGTACTATTTTTAAAGGTCTCCCAGCAAATGCTTATAGAGACTACAGGAGTGTATTTTGCCTTTAATGAAAATGGAGGATAGCCCATCTTCCTTCTCTGAATAACAACTCCATTTCCTCACTGGTGAAATGGGAACAATAATAATAAAAGTGGTTTTCATCTAAAAGTAGGTCCTCTGGTCCAGTCTTTTAGTCGGATACTTTTCAATGACTCACCTTCGGCTGATCCCTTGCCAACTTCGCAAGGACATTAGGAGATTTAATTAAAGTAGGTGCACTGCCTGACGCTCTTTAGAGAAATAAACAGCATTATTATTGTAGATATACTTTTGATATTCCATAATCTCTTGAAGGTAATGATACCAGCAATACAGAAAGCTAGGGCTTCAATACAGTCAGAGTTATACAAAGACCTCCCTACGATGTTATACTAATCGTGGTCATCACGTGGCTTTCAGAGCACAGAGTTCAATTACTGTCAACTTTCTAATTGCAAATATTTTGATTTAATGTTTGCTCACCAAGAACTAATATATCGAAAGGTTGAAAAGTAGTCAAGTCGTGCTGGTTATAGTCCACTTGAAAGACTTCACTTTTATTTTTAAAAATTTTTTTTTCAACATTTTGTTTTAAAGTGTGATTATGAAGAGTACTTTACACAGCTACCATGATAATACTTTTGTATATGAGCGCAATGGGGGAAAAGAGAGTGTTGTTCCGGGCTTCCTTGGCCCTGAAATGTAATTCTCTGGCTCTTAAAATCCTCAAGGAACAATGAAATTTGCTTTAGTTTCCTAACTCCTCCCTGGCTTCCTTTCTCCAGCATTCAGCCTATCCTCACTCTGCCCATTTAATTACCATCCAAACACAGGTCTCTTCCTTTGGGCCCAGTGCATGTGTCGTGCTTTCACTGTGGACCTTCCATGCATCCTGTCCATGAGCCTCTACAGACTGCTTACACATCCCAAAAGAGGCCCTTTCTCCCCCATGCCACCAGGATGCCTCCTTGGAAAAATCTCCTTTCTGCAGCTTCACCTAAATGCCACCTCCTCCTAAAAGCCCTCCCGACCCCTCCAGTACCGCTGAATGTTATCCAGGTGCATCTTCCCGGAACATTGGCTTTGTACCTCTTTTCCAACATTACTGCACTCACTTTAATAGCAAAGGTGTCCTACTAATACATAAAAAATATCAGCCCCTCCATTGAATGCTTACCATGAGCCAGGCACCGTGTTTGGGGACTCTTTCAGCTTCCTGCGATAAGATTATTCCTTTTTCATCTTTGTTTCTCATACTGTCCTCCTTTGGACTTACTAGATCCTCAGCAAGTATCTGCCACATTGAATGGAAATGTCGTCAGGTGAAATTTCCGGGTGCCTGGAAAGCAAACGTCTCTATGTTAACTTCCTGTTGCTCTGAGAATTTGAAGTCCAAGCCCTGCCCCTCGAACCTATATAAGTAACTCTTCTTAATGTTTCAAGGAGAGTCACAATAGCTGGTCACAAGCCTGTAAAGAGGCCATGATGCTAATGAAGAGGTCAGAGTGCTTTTGGCTGAACTTGCATTTCATCAGTGTGGACGTGAGGGCGGGTAGGACACAGATCGCTCATTGGCTGAACAGATGCTCACTGAGCATTTACTTCTTGCCAGTTTCTCACGTCGCTCAGGTGGTACCTACTTGCCCATGTGTGGGGGTGGGATCAGAGAAGCTAGTTATACCTATGCCTCTCCTTTTCATGGAGCATGGCGTGCACTTCTCACCCAGCAGATCATGTTTTGGAAGTCACTAGAACAAGACAAGGTGGGCCGGCCTCAGGCTCGCGCTCCTTGCAGTAGATCTCAGCCCGTCTCCGGCATATCCTTCTTCACACCCAACAGGTGAGGCCCGACCACGTGACAGCACATATACGACACTGACTCTTCGTAACTCTGAACCAGCCAGACAGGGTGGCCAAAGTTAAGGCTTTTCTAAGTGGGTCTACTGTGTGGTCTTCAAAATAAAGGACCTGACGTGATTCTGTGGGGAACACCTTGTAGGGATGTATTTATCTGTGCAACTGAAAAGCTCTCTGTGATTCAAGGAAGCGTGTTTTAAAATTAAACTGCCTTGGAAAGAAATTAGTGTGGAGAGTCGATACATTTGAAAAATGAGCCTTACCAGTCAGTCCTCACCCAGGTTTAGTCCTTGTAAAGGAAGAGCTACTGCCGAGAATCACCTGCGCTAATTTTACCAAGTGCTTTTAGTTTTCTGATTTATAATTGGCTTCTACCCGTTGAAATAGGAAATGTCCTTGAAGATAAAGTTGCTTGTTCTTGTATTAATATGCTCAAGAATCTTGCCCTGCGGTGCCGGGCTGGCTTAGTCAGTGGAGCGTGCAACGCTTGATCTCTGGGTTGTAAGTTCAAGCCGCACACTGGGTGTAGAGATTACTTAAAAAACAAAACAAAGCAAAAACTTAAAAAAAAAAAAAAAAGATTCTTGCCCTTATTTAGTAAGGGAAAGTTAAAAACAACAACAACAAAAAACTTATGTATTCCTATGTAGCCCTGCTAGGTGCAGATGAATTCGCTAAAACAGCATGTTCCCTATGTTTTGAGAGCTTGGAGTGCGAAAATAAAGGGAAAGTTGTAAAAAACAAACGTGGCTTCAAAATCCCAAGCCCAGAAACTTTCAAGAAACCATTTCCCATGCTTTTAAATAATAATTTTTAGCTGTTTTGATTTAGGGAAATAAGGCGATGTACCCTAAAAGGGGTGTGCTGTGATCTCTGAATTATCTATAGTCAGAAAAACAAACATCCCAGGACAGATTTGGTTAGCCCTTTGCCAACAACTGTTAGCCTGTTGCTCCTTTCTGGTTCTTACTCTGCTTCAGTTTCATCATTTCCTTGCTCCTGCTTTAATATTTTTTTCTTCACTTTATGTGTCTTTTGTTGCAAGTTCCCTCAAATCCTTTGCGGAACAAGGCTGGCTCCAAACAAGCCAGCATATGAATGGTAATTAGCTACTAACCACGGGCCACCACGGTGGGTGGGGATGAGCAGACATAGCCGTGGACTCTGCCCTCCAGGAGGTCACAGTGTGAGGGAGGGACATGAACCATTAATATAAGAAGGGAGTTTCAAAGTAAAAGTCTGAGGGCTAGAAGAGAACCTAGAATCGGCATGTGACCCAGACTTCTTGAGCAACAAGGAAGAACATCAAGAAAAGCTTCTCGTGATGCCAGAAGCTCCCCCTCATTGCCAAGCAGCAGTTAGCCAGGACAGGAAAAGGGTGGACAGGTTGGGTTTGTAAGCTCAGGAGAGAGAAGCAGAGACACATTCAAGGACCTGGAGACGGGTGTGAAATGCTGAGCCCAGAGAAGGGCAGGTGGCTGAACTGGGCCCCAGTAGAGTGGCTTGAAAGGTGTCTACTGCGTTCCAGGTGCAGATTTGTCTCTGAAGGTTGGAAGGATGACTCTGGGGGAGACCTATTTGAATCTGTGTTTTAGAAAGAACACTCTGGGGGCACTTGGGTGGCTCAGTTGGTTAGGCATCTGCCTCTGGCTTGGGTCATGACCCCAGTGTGCTGGGATTGAGCCCAGGCCTCAGGCTCCCTGCTCAGCAGGGAGTCTGCTTCTCCCTCTGCCCCATCCCCTGCTCCTGGTGCACTCTCTCTCTCTGCCTCACGCTCTGTGCTCTCTCTCAAATAAATAAAATCTTTAAAAGAAAGAAAGAAGGGAGGGAGGAAAGGAAGGAAGAAAGAGTGCTCTGTAGGCTTGGGGAAGGCAGAGCAGACTGGCAGGGAGACGGGGTTAGAAGCTCTTACCAGGAGTCACCTGAGAAAGGTTGGTGGTGGTTGCACTTCAGTTGTGGCTTTGAGGACAAAGATCGCAGGAAAAATGAAGGGACTAGTGAAGTGGGGGTGTTTATGGCATTTACAAGTCCCTATGGGTGAGGTGGGAATCTAGGATGACCCTTGGATTTTGGGTTGTTTTTTGTTTGTTTTGTTTATACCTCAACAGTTGGCTAGATTAGTTGGAGAGAGTGTAGACAGACCTCTGAATCCTGCCCGAGGACTACGTAGGATTGGTGTAGTAATCATCCACTTAGGGTTGCTATCATTGTAATCATAGGCTAAACTCTGATTCATTCTAACAGAGCTCTCCAGGAAGTGCCGTTCGTGATCGATATTTGGCATTCCCTAAGCAGACTGGTTCAAATTGCGGCTTTTCGGCTCTGTGACTTTAAGTGTTTTCACTTTTCTTGGCCTCACCTTCCTCCTGTAGTGTCAACTTGGCAGTGTTTTAGCGAGAACCTGAGATAAGAGAGACTAAGTGCTTTGCATGGCCATCTGAAGCATAGTCTGCTTAGTGAATGAATGAATGAATGAATGAAGCATCACAGTTGCTTCACAGTCTCCAAGTGAGCCTGGGGGTTCCCTCTTATTGAGAGCGCAGGGTCTTATGTTTAATGGATGGCCAATAAGTACTTATTGAATCTATATATTGCTACTTCATCTTTTCTGATTGTCTTTCTCCTAACCTGCCAGAGGTTGTGTTAACCTTCTTTTACAAAGATTCTTTCTATGCTTTTGTCCTTGTGTGGTTTACTTTTACTTAAACCTTATTTCATTTGATCCCTTTTTCACTTACAGAGATGATCCACACTTCATAATTTCTGACATTTTCCTATAAAATGTCTCCTTGGCAATTCTCCATTTGCACGCCTAACCTCACACTAGAGTGCTTTCGATAGTAGGATCTTGGTCCTTGTGTGACTGGACTGTGATAAGAATTACTGGAGTGCTGAACCTTTTCTAAAATTCTCACTGGGTCCCAGGACTTCGACTAACAAAGATCAGTCCATTAAGAACCTGATGAAATAGCTTGAACCACAGTCACTGCACTGAAAAGACATGTAATTTGATCAGAAATATTTGCACACGAAGCTATCAATTCTAGGCATGGCTAGAAATTAGCAAATCTGTAATAATAAAGAAGAATTCGAAATAGCTCTTGAGTTCATAAATCTCTGCCTGCTGTCTGCTTTAGTTGGAGGATTCAAAATATATATTCTATTATTTTACATGTAGCATTAGTATAAGCATTGGATAAGTTTATCCCGGTGTCATTGATCTTTTCCCTTTTACTCCCTTTTACCGGTTATAAATGAAAATAGATAAACATTAAAAAAAATAGAAAACCAGAAACTTGCCCTGGAAAATACATTAAATTGTAATGAAGAAAAAAATTATCTATTTTGGCTCCTTCTACCACCCAAAAATACACATAACATTTTACTATTTTGAGTTAAGCTCTACCTACATGTAGATGAATGCACTCTCCCTAAATTTATAGTACTTACAATACGGTTTCATATTTTGCTTTTTTCAGAAGTTATAATAAGAGCATTTTCCTGTGTCATTAAATAGTCTTTGAAAGTAGAACTCGAACGTTTGCATAATGTTCCAGTATGCATGTAAACATTCCCATACCATGAGATATTTTGGTTGCTAGTCTCAATAAGGCCATAATGAAATCTTTGTGCGTAAATATGTCTTACATGTCTCTAAATATTTCCTTAAGGCAGATCCTCAGCAGCAAAGTACCATTTTGAGACTCCAGATATATACTGCTAAACTGTTTTTCAGGAAAGTTGAGCGAATTTGCACTCTGGCCACTGTTCTTTCTTGGCTGGTCACCATATCCCCAGTCACTCTGGATCTATCTAATTTTTCACAGGCCAGACAATGCACTGGTTGATCGGATTTGTTTTCACTGCCTCCCAAGTGGTGCTTTCTGTCCTATCCCTACAATGTGACTTTTGGACACTTTTAGGACTAACTTGCTATTTAAAGGGGAAAGATTTTTCCCTGAAGCATAAAGCTAGATTTCTATTCATGAGACATTTCAAAGGGTTGTTTGATGTTTACAGTGCTGCGAGTAAAGTTTGGTTCCTTAAATGTGGCATCCATTTTAAATGCTTTTTTACTATTATTATTATTTAGCACTGTTCACACAAAACTAAAATCAAGCATCCCTCTTCCCCACGGTGTTTGGGGGCTTATCTAGCAGCAGTAATTCCAAACAAATATCCCAGTTAGTTGATCTTTGGGCGTTTGGAAAGCTATTTGAAATCTGGGCAGTTTTCCATTATGTTACACCTTCTGAAAATTATTTTTAAAAAATAAACCACGCTTTAGTTTTAGTTTGTAGACAGGAGAATTTTATGTGTGTAGCCACTGCTTTCTTCATTTATCACTAAAAATGAACATTTTAAACTAGATGGTCACATTTGTTTCTTTTACATATGTAAAAGAAGATGTAATTATTTGTAGGATATTCTAATGCAGTCGGATTTGGGTATAGTTCTTCATTTGACATGCCTGTTCCACTTTCAAACTTTGACCAAAAAAAAAAAGAAAGAAAGAAAGAAAAAAAAGTTTAATCTTACTGGAATTTTAGAGTTAATGGCAAATCTATTCATTTCAAAATGAGATTTTTGACTCCCTCATTCTTAAATAAGGCATAAACGAATTACTTTCTTTCTCTCTACTCAGTTCAGTTCAGGTTCACAGATGAGAACCAAATGCTAGATATTATGCAAGTGCACACACACACACACACACACACACACACACACAACATAGTTGAACAGAGACTGATCCCTTACAGACCAATGCAATACAACATGATGCGTGCTAAACACACTTTTGATCACCTTATGTGATATACTCACTAGGAGAGCCCCTTCCCCGAAGGAACAGCTAACTCAGAAAAACCACACCTGTGCTCTTAGGAACTGACCATTCGACAACCAATTTCCATTCAAGCATTCCTATTTCCACATGCGAATTTTCTGTGCCTGCCTCACATCTCAGCATCTTTTTCTTCATGTCTTCTTGGTGGTTGTAAATATTGATAAATATCAAGAAATAGGATGCAAGTAGATTGCAAAGTAAAACTGAAAACCTTAAAAAAGAAGATGCAGTTGTCGTGAAGTCGATGCAAGTGATACTGGAGCGAAGCAAAAGCTCCCTACAAAGCCCTGTGAGGATGTGACAGAGTCGGACCCTCAACACAAGAGGAGAAACTGACAAAGATAGTACATCTGGATAAGTGCTTCACAGAAGCACAAGTTGCCTAACAGCAGCTTAATAGAGGACCTTGGTAAAAAATGATAAAGCCTTCAGAAATAATTTTGCAAAAATAGCCTTCTTCACCACTGGGGTGCAAAAGTCAAGGAACAATGTCATAGCACAAAATTTTGTCACCCCCAAATCCAACATTCAGTTACTTCTTTGTTCTAGAATTAGGACATGTTTATAATATGACTTAATTGTTTTTAATGATGACTTATGATATTTTATTTCCTAATTTGAAACCTTAATCATGTCTTTTAGTATAACATTATTCGATGTTGGTTTCTGTATATTTTGGTTATCTACTGTTGTGTAACAAGCCAGCCCAAACCACAGGTTTCGAACAACCATTTTATTACGTCCCATAATTCTGTGGGTTGGCCAGATTCTACTGGGTTGGCTGCAGCTGTGCTTGCAGTCATGTGGGATCTTGGCTGGGTTAGAATGTTCGAGATGACTCACCCATTCATCTGGTACCTTCTCGGGGACAGCTGCAAGGCTGAGCTCAGAAGGGATGGGGAGGTGACTGGCTCTTATATTCCCCATGTGATCTGAGGGCCTCTCTTTCTCCACAAGAGAGGTAGCCAGACTTCTTACATCACAGCTAGGGTTTCTCTGAGGCACGAAAGCAGAAGCTACTTCCAAAGACTTGGGTCCCGGACACATGGCATCACTTCCGCCCCATACTATTGGTTCGACTGAGTCACGGGCGAGCTCGGCTTCGCTTAGAAGGGAGAGAGCACACAGACATGAGTGTGGGAAGGCACGGTTCACTGAAGGCTGTCTATGGATGCCAGCAAACACACTGTATTAAGTGCATTCATTTAAAAAGGCATTTCCAGTACCAGTTACTCATGGAAAATGAGGACCCCCCTGTAGCTGCAGTCGCTTCAGTGGGTCATTTCCAAAAGCCTAATGAGCTGTGATGTCAATCGCAACAGTCAGTCTGTTTTTAAGAATCACAGGTCTCAAGTGAAGGAATTCGTCTATAAGCAGATTACAGCCTGGGTTTGACTCATAAACTTCAGCCCCTTATTGTTAGGTTTATGAAAGAACAAGTGTAGGTGTATTTGCCTAGGGATACTCAGCAAATGTTTGGAAAATAATATAATGTTTGGTATATAATAATAATTTTGAACATTTGTGGGGTTTTTTTAAAGATTTTATTTATTTATTTGACACAGAGAGAGAGAGCGATCACAAGTAGGCAGAGAGAGAGGAGGAAGCAGGCTCCCTGCTGAGCAGAGAGCCTGATGTGGGGCTTGATTCCAGCACCCTGGGATCATGACTCGAGACGAAAGCAGAAGCTTTAACCCACTGAGCCACCCAGGCGCCCCTGTATGTGTTTTATAATTTAGGTAGTGCTTTTAGGTGTCACCTTATTTGCTTTTCATTTCAAATCTTACACGCGAGATCAGGCAGATATGATTCCAGTTTTCAAGTGAGGAAACTAACTCATGGTAAAATTTAAACTTTTTAAAATGTGTATATTTTTCAGTTACACAGGTAGGAAACATTGGAGCCAGAACTCCAGGGTTCTTTCAGACCAACTGTCCCTCCTAGAGTTCTTTTGAACTGAGAAGGATCTCAAACTGAAACCCATTCATTCTCTCTCCATGGACATGTGTGTATGCATCCACATGTATATAAACTGTACATTAAAAAATTCTTAATATGTACAGCCTTCACTGATAGTTAATGAATGAAATTGATAGGTAATAAATGAAATTCATTCTCATTAAATATATATGCATATAATATACAAATGTACATATATGTATATATTATATATATAATATATGTATATGTATATAAGGTATATATAAAATATACATTTTGGGGTGCCTGGGTGGTTCAGTGGATTAAGCCTCTGCCTTCGGCTCAGGTCATGATCCCAGGGTCTTGGAATCAAGCCCTGCATCAGGCTCTCTGCTCAGCGGGGGGCCTGCTTCCTCCTCTCTCTCTCTGCCTGCCTCTCTACCTACTTGTGATCTCTGTCAAATAAATAAAATCTTTATAAAAAATAAATAAATATACATTTTAAAGTACACCTTCATTGATGAATGAATATTCTTCATTGAATGATCTTTAGAAGGTCATTAATATCCATTTTCAAGCTAAAGGATATTACAGAACCATAAATGCCATCTGGAAATCATCTGGTCCAGCCCTTTCATTTCACAGATAGGAAAAGAGGCTCAGAGTGGTCAAGTTACTTGCTCCAAATCACACAGCTATTTATTGGAACAGCCAAGAGCTCTTGACTCTGAACCTACCATTCTTGCAACTAAATTAGGCCACCTCAAGGATAGTCTTCCAAATGAAATTGTGTGAGGATCATGATGCTTTATATGTTTAAAACATTAACCTGCGATTCACCTGGAATTCAAAGGAACACCAATTGTAAGCTCTTTAAGGAACTAAAGATAGTTAAAGGACCAGTGGTGCAATTTGCTGCAAATACCGGTGTTTCTGCAAGACAGCCTAGTGCTAAGAATCTGTGGAAGAGAAAAGGTGAGAACCAGCTGCAGTGTGGAGAGCTCTTTATGAGGAAAAAGAAGCCATAATCATTGTGTCTAATAACTTGTTCCATTTTCCACTGCGAAGAATATGCTAGTAGCAAAATCAAGGAATTTACATCAAACAGTCTCACAGAAGTGACTGTGGAACCTTTTTCTGAGAATGAGGGATTGAGATGAGCTAAATCCATAAAGGTCAGTTCTGTAGACAGCATTTTGACAGCATCACACTTGTCCCCACTCCAATGTTACTGTGACAAGTAGTGAGTAATGTTGCTTTTTGACCTGAATAGAGATCGAGGGCTTTTTTCCCCCTCTCCCTCCTCCTCTCCCTCCTTCTAATTCCCCTCCCTCCCTTCTTCTATTAAGGAAAAAATGTTTTCAATTTGTGGACTAAACAGATAAATTACAGAAGCCAGTAGTAATATTAATAGCATTTACCGAAGTCCTAGTGTATGTGACTTGAAGAGCTGACCAGCTAGCGTGTGTTTGACTAAAGAGTCAATTTAAAAATGGGCAGAGGACCTGAATAGGAATTTTTCCAAAAAAGACATACAGATGGCCAACAGATGCATGAAGAGATGTGCAGTATCACTCATCATCAAGAAAAGGCAATTGGAAAAACGATAATGAGATCCCCTTACACCTGCCTCCATGGCTGTGATCAAAAAGACAAGAAATGACAAGTGTTGGTGAGGATGTGGAGCAAAGGGAAGCCTTCCTCACGGTTGGGTGGGAAAGTAAGCTGATGCAGCCACTATGGAAACAGTCTGGAAGTTCCTCAGACAACTAAAAATAGAAATGCCATATGATCCAGTAATTATACTTGTAGGTGTTTACCAAATTAAATGAAAACACTAATTAAAAAAGACATATGCACCCCTGTGTTTACTGCAGCATTACTTACACTAGCCAAGTTAGAGAAGCAATCCAAGTGTCCATCGATAGAGGAAATGGGTAAAGAAGATGGGGTACGAGGGAATATTACTCAGCCATAAAAAAGGAGATCTCACCATTTGCAAATAGATTGACCTAGAGGACATTATGCTAAGTAAATAAAACAGACAAAGACAAACACCATAAGATTTCACTAATTCTGGAATCTAAAAGACAAGCAAAAAAAAAAACAGAAACAGACTCACAGATACAGAGAACAAACTGGCAGTTGCCAGAGGGGAGGCAGTGGGAGGAAGGGCAAAGCAGATGAAGGGGATTAAGAGATACAAACTTCTAGCTATAAATCCCAAGGATGAAAAGTACAGCATAAGGAACATAGTAATACTGTAATAATTATATGGTGACGGGTGTTAAGTAACTACACTTACGGCGAGCATTTCAAAATGTAATAATTGTTGGATCACTAGATTCAACACCTAAAACTCATATAATATTGTACATCAAGTGTACTTCAATTAAAAATAAAAATTTTAAGAATAAAGTCAATTAAGCTACAAACTCTACCCCAACAGCTGAACAACCCAATGTAATTTCCGACTTTAATAATTACTGGACTCCCCTGACCTATCATTTTTGATGAACTCAGGGAAGGCCAGAGCCAACGTAGGGGAAGGGGCCTTTCCCAAGTGCACCCATCTGCCAATGCCTTTTTCGAGGAGTGTCACTTCCTGGGTACATCTTCATCACCATCTTCATATTTATTACTTGGAATTTGGAAATATCCTCAGATGTCTATCCAACTTCCTTAGCCAAATGGCGGGGGGAAAGGCAAAAAAAACAAAAAACAAAAAAAAACCAAAGCTTGGAAATGAAACCCACTTTTTTCCTCTGATACAAGAATCTCACTGCTCATTTATATCTTTGAGTGGTTTTGTTTTATTTATCTCACAGTTTGAAGAACTCACTGGGTCCCATTATTGCTCTGTGTACTGAAGCGGTCAGATTGCATCCTCCTTATTCAGGCTTGGTTATTGATTTTTTTGACACTTAATATGAAAAGTCATAAACCTCCATGCAGTAGAGCCTTAGAACCATACATATCTAGGCAGGTGGTAGGTGTGAGGCCGAAACTCTGTGTCCCATTGTTCAGCCACCAGACCGACACTGAGAGAAGACATGTCACAGGTTTGAACCTGCACATGATGGAAGTATTCAAACAAGCTTTAAAAAATATTATGTGGTTTTAAAAATGTTTGGTCACAAGAAAGGGGAACCCTCCCACACTGTTGGTGGGAATGCAAGCTGGTGCAACCACTCTGGAAAACAGCATGGAGGTTCCTCAAAATGTTGAAAATAGAACTACCCTGTGACCCAGCAATCGCACTACTGGGTATTTACCCTAAAGATACAAACGTAGTGATCCGAAGGGGCACGTGCACCCGAATGTTTATAGCAGCAATGTCTACAATAGCCAAACTATGGAAAGAACCTAGATGTCCATCAACAGATGAATGGATAAAGAAGATGTGGTATATATACACAATGGAATACTATGCAGCCATCAAAAGAAATAATATCTTGCCATTTGCAACGACGTGGATGGAACTAGAGGGTATCATGCTTAGCGAAATAAGTCAAGCAGAGAAAGACAGCTATCATATGATCTACCTGATATGAGGAAGTGGAGATGCAACATGGGGGGTTAAGGGGGTAGGAGAAGAATAAATGAAACAAGATGGGATTGGGAGGGAGACAAACCGTAAGTGACTCTTGATCTCACAAAACAAACTGAGGGTTGCTGGGGGGAGTGGGGGAGGGAGAGGGTGGTGGGGTTATGGACATTGGGGAGGGTATGTGCTATGGTGAGTGCTGTGAAGTGTGTAAACCTGGCGATTCACAGACCTGTACCCCTGGGCATAAAAATATTTTATATGTTTATAAAAAATTAAAAAAAAATGTTTGGTCACAGATCAAATGTCATCAAGGGCAGTGTTTATAGAGTACTGCTACTCAGTGTGATATGCCCCCCCCTGCCCTGGCAAATAGAAGTGCCTGCCTATTTGTACCAGAAGACACTTTTTTTTTTTTTTTTTAAGAAACCCATTATTTGGGGGATACTTTTGTAGAAGCAGCAAGTCCAGTTAGAAACTTCCAGTATCCCGTGCCACTTCTGCTTTCTCACCATCTCCACTGGCATCTTCTCAGACCAAGCCACCACCTGACTTTTTTCCCCAGGTTCTAGCGATGTCCCCATTGGTCTCTGCAGATGCACAGGCTCCCCTTCATCCATTCTCCGTGGGGCTACTAGTTATTCAGTTCATACCTTCTGCTGCATGAAACTCTGAAATGCTTTCCTGTTTTTTTTGTTTGTTTGTTTTAAAATCAGGTAGGGGGTTGATCAAGGAAAGAAAACAACTATAGGTGAAATGGAATTTCACCTAAATGAAATAGGATTTATTACAGAGATTCGAAGTTACGCAGTTCTTGGGGAGGTGAACTGAAAATCAATTCACCCAACATCAACCTGCCAGTTTGACCCCTGCATCTAAAATTGCAAAGCAGGCACCTTCAGCCAGGTCCAGGACCAGGTGTGGGAGAGGCAGGGGCAGGAAAAGGGCTTGAGTCTAAAATCCTGGAGGATAGTCATTTGAATGTAAAATTTTCAGAAGTCCCATCCTCTGAAATGAGAAGTATAACCAAAATGGATATTCAACTCAGGGGGACAGAAAAATCTTAAGCATAATGGCCTGAGTGAAATAACTCTGGCAAAATCTTGGGGAAACAAAGTGAAAATTGCCCTCCAAACTCCCCACCCACCACCAAATCTCCAACAGTTTGGCAAATTTATAAAAGTTAATTGATGCGTGTATTTTAAAAAATGACACATCCTACGTACGTATTGTCTCTGGTTTCCAGCTCAACCGTATAGTACTGGTTTTCTTCTCTCTCTCTTTTTTTTTATTTGAAGTTTGTGTTCTTTTCTGGTTCCATATCCATTGGGGTTCAAAGCATTGTTTCCTTTGACCAGCTTATACTGGTAAATGCAGACTAGCCTCCGTGTCTCTGACTGCTCGGATTTCACATTTGAAGTACAACAGAGCTTTTGGCAACTGCGTTTATAGCTCCTCTGTCGATTTTCCCACTATCTTCCATGGCAGGTGTGTGCAATGTAGAAGCTCCTGTGGATGCCTGCAAAATGCCAGAAGCCTGCTTTTTTCCATGCGGGTTGCCCCTTTCTGTACACTGGCCACCATCATTGTCCATTCCCCTCCCCCACACCGTGAACTCTTCACTCCATGGTGGAAGCCAATGGTAGCCCCTTGCCTGTACCTTGGAAAGAGAATGTGGGTGAATGTGGGTGGAAGAGCCCTACAGAAACAGCACGTAACTAGGCAGAAACCACTAACCACGAGCGCTGTATACAGACTCTGTCTGACCAAAGGAAACACTCCATCCTAGAGCAACGTCCGCTACAGTTTCTTCTTTTCATCCTTTAAGTATGGGTTACCTTGTTTGTGATTATAGGAAACAGCAACTCCTTCTGCCTCAGGAATTTCCCAGGAGAGATGACATTTCTTAAGTTGTTTTTTTTTTTTTCTTCACAGATTCACAGGTGGTGAGTTTGAAACTTACTAACATTGCTCTTTCAAATCTGTATCAATTAACTATGCAATTTGGTGCTTTTCTAGTAAAACGGCTAGTGTTGTTGCTTTTTTTTTTTCTTTTTTCTTTTTAAAAAATTGAAGCCTATGGGGTGCCTGGGTGGCTCAGTGGGTTAAAGCCTCTGCCTTCGGCTCAGGTCATGATCTCAGGGTCCTGGATCGAGTCCCGCATCGGGCTGTCTGCTCAGCAGGGAGCCTGTTTCCTCCTCTCTCTCTCTCTGCCTGCTTCTCTGCCTACCTGTGATCTCTGTCTGTCAAATAAGTAAATAAAATCTTTAAAAAAATACAAATAAGTAAAAAATAAAAAATTGAAGTCTAGTTGACATGCAATGATAGTGATAGCGTTTTATCAGTTTATTCAAGTTCCTGGGCCCCCTCGGCCAAAAGAAATGAAAGAACAAATGAACCCATATGGAAGATTGAATCGATCATGAATGGAACTGTGATTTTTGTCAACAGAAAGAACTAGTGACATATCCCTTGCTCTCAGTAACAGGGAATAAAGCATCGAACAGTGTGGTCCTAGACATCGTCAAGGAAAATCTTTGCCCCGTGCAGTGACTGGCAGGCACACAGTGACTCTCTAAACAGACACCAGCTTCTGTCACATGTGAATTATTTAAATGATGGAAGCTTGGCTTGCAGAAGAGCACTACCAACCGAAAACTAATGGCCATGCTAGCCACAAGTCCTACAGTTGTCTGTCAAACAGTCGGAATCAATTATTTACACATTCTAGGCCAATATATATCCCACCCCTCAGTTCCAGATAATTGCAGATAAAAGCTGCTTTAGCCTCCGAGCGCTTTTTCTGCCATCTCTGGTCTCTTCTCACCGTGTCTCTTGAATGTACCACTGTGCATCGTCCTCTGCCTGTTCTCCCCGAAATGATCTCCTCTCTACCCAAACGCTTCCTCTGAAAAAAATCATCTAGGGAATACACGGTAGTTCCTCCTGCTAGCAGAACAGAGCTGTCATTTGTTAACCACGGGCTGTGTGCTAGACCTGTGGTCGCTTTGATACTTGGTAGCTCATTTCATTGAATTCCTTTGACCTTAGGAAATGTGCTTTGTTATTCTAATTTACAGAGAAGAAAAAGAGAGGCTCCGAAGGTCAGAGATTTCAGAATGTCTTTTTAAGGAACAGCTTGGGAGCTCCGGAGGCATTTTCCTTTACCTGGTTCCCAGGCAGTTTGTCCCCGCCCTCCGAATGTATGCGGCCAGCACTCTGTGTAGACCACTGTTTCTGGCAGGGGTTCCGCTCTTGGCCATGAAGGTGTTTGTCTTCACACTTTCAGTCGCGCCTTCTTCTTTCCAAGAGAATCCCTTCATTTAGGAAGCATACGGACGCATGAAAGCGCTGGAACTGGGATTCTTGTTGTCAGTGATGGGAACTTGGTGACTACTTAGTTTGTATTGCAAATGAAAATAAACAGGATAAATAGAGAGGATTTTTACTCTTTGGAAGCAGCACTTTTCAGTTTCAATCAGAGTCACTTTCATTATAACAAAGGATTTTTGCTTTTTTAAAGATTTATTTATTTGAGAAAGAGCGTGTGTACATGGGGGGGAGGGGCAGAGAGAGAGAATCATCAGGCAGACTCGCCACTAAGCACGGACCCCTTCACCTCCGACACTGGGCTCAATCCCAGGACTTGAGCGGAAACCCATAGTCGGACGCTTAACCAACTGCACCACTCAGGAGCCTCGGAATTTTTGCTTTTAATGATTTTCCAAGTATTTCTGACTATGTGCGCTAGACCAAAGAAAACATCTACAGCAAGGAAAGTCTTTATTCTTGTTTTTTATTAGTAAACCTAGGCATGCCCCCTCCCAGTTGTTCTTTGGGGGGAATAACCTATTAAATCATCAAGGTCAGAGATTTTTGTCCTATGTATTTAAATCTACAATTTCTGACACATGATGGACCTTTCAACAGAAGTTTGTTCACTTGGGTAGTGAATGAGTAATGGAACGATCAATAGCCTCAGTCTATTTAATTTATTTGAAAAGCAACAAATGAAAAATTTCTGATACAAGGCTGGTTTTGACCTAAGTTATTGATTATGAAGAGTTTTTTTTTTAATGGAGATTATTGTGGAATTAACCAAGGAAGTACAGCCGTGACTAATGAGATAAAATTAAGCAAACGGAAACTCTGAACTGAATACCAAGAAATATTTTCAGTATTTGAGGCTGGGATTAAATCAGGTGAAGGCGTCCCAGTGGAAGTGGCCGGGGACATTTAACACCATGCGTGTCACTGAAGGCTGCAGTGAACTTCAACAATTTACTAGACACTGACTCTGGCTTTGGCAGAATGATAAGTGGGATCATATCTCTAGTTCCATTGATTCTCTTTCTAACACAGGTATCCGTTCGCAGCCCCCCCTCCCCAGTGGACGAAATTTATGTGTGTGTTACATTTTCTGATTATAGTTTTCTTTTCTTTTCTTTTCTTTTCCCAGAAAACACTCTTTTTAGAGCCTCTTCCTGGTATCACCAGAAATGTCTTCCTTAAGTGGGAAAGTCCAGACGGTGTTGGGCCCCATAGAGCCCAGCAAACTGGGCCGTACCCTGACTCATGAACATCTGGCGATGACCTTTGATTGCTGTTACTACCCGCCTGCCCTGTGTCATGAAGCCACGTCTCGGGAACCTATTATGATGAAAAACTTATTCTGGATTCAAAAAAACCCTTATTCCCATAAAGAGAATCTTCGGCTGAATCAGGAGATGGAAGCCGTAAGGGAAGAACTGTTGTATTTTAAAGCCAAAGGTGGAGGGGCTGTGGTGGAGAACACGACCGTTGGGATTAGCCGAGACATGAAGGCTCTGAGATGGTTTGCGGAAGAGACAGGTGTCCACATCGTAGCTGGAGCTGGGTTTTACGTGGAGGCAACTCACTCCCCGGAGACCAGAGCCATGTCAGTAGAGCAGGTGAGAAGTCCTGAGGGCATGGGCAATACTTGCGTGTCAATTCAGAAAGGCCAGAACCTCAGACACTGGATTTTCCCTCTGTCATCCCCACCAAGGAATGTCACTGACTCAGAGGTAGCATGCTACAGAAATGTGCTAGCTAGCAAAGACATCTGCCAGTGGAGACCCAAATTAGGAACATTTCATCTCCTAAAGAAAAAAAGCATCAAGGGAGGAGAGCTTAACCCTCTAGTCACTGAAAACCCCCAAGTGTTAACATTCAGGGATATGTGGTATTCCTACTCTGTAGTGGTACCACAGCCTATTTGTAAACCTCATTTTCCCATTATAAACTTCAGTTACATAACCCCGATTTCCTTTCTGGATTTTATCATAACCAGCAATAAAAATTCACGGTAGGATGAAATCTGGCAGGCAGAGACTTGGCACATGGGCGAGTATGTTTCCTTCTTTTACAAAACAGGAAGGGTGGCAGAAAATCCATCCCTGGTTTTGTTATCATAGGATCTTAAGCAAGAATGGGCAGAAGGAAAGAAAGCTTTCAGAGAGAAACAGAAAGAATCAGCCACGAAGCTCCTTTGCATATATATGTGCTCCCTTTCTGAACATGCCTGGATGTGTTTATACATGTTTATACCTATTGTCTGTATGTGTATGTATCTTCCCTTGCCTGCTTGCTAGGCAAAGAATGTCAGTTGCAATGCCAGTCTTCGCCATGATTCAGTTAATCGTTAAAATCTTTGTATCGCAAAGCTTTATCTGTATCATTTTCCAGTCATGTCTTTACCTTTTTATATGCATATATTGTTTGAAGATTACCCTTAAGTCAGCATTACACTTTCTTCCAACCACTCTTAGTAGTAATATACCTATGAATCAAAAAAATGCCGTAGGAGTATTGTGTGCTGTGAATCTTTTGTGCTGCATGGGATTAAGGACTGCATACATTAGGGAGAATTAAAGGATTAGTTGATATAGTTGACGTAGTTCAAGGGCAGTCTTTTTATGTTGTAGATGTTTCTCAGGTTAAATTATAGATTTTTTTTTTTTCTCATCTGAATGTCCTTTCATGAAGTCACTTTTCCCCCCATAGCTTCCTAAAGCCACAGATTTCTCATCAAATAATCACAGTAAGATGATATTGAATCTTTGATTTAGAATAACTTGCTGAATTTGAGATTTGGCCTTTCTCATTGACCCATATTAATTGAATGGATGGCAGATACAGTTTTAAAAGAATGAATGACCAAAGGAATAAATCCATTCACCTACTGTGGTGACTCTGGGTTGATCAATTCCATAGTCTATAAAATATTTTCTTTCCTGCTCTTCCTTAGCTTACTGATGTCCTCGTTAATGAAATTCTCCATGGAGCTGATGGAACTAGTATCAAGTGTGGCGTCATTGGAGAAATTGGCTGCTCCTGGCCTCTGGCTGAGAGTGAAAGGAAGGTTCTTCAGGCAACAGCTCATGCTCAGGCTCAGCTAGGCTGTCCTGTTATTATTCATCCTGGAAGGAATGCAAGTGCACCATTTCAGATTATCCGAGTATTGCAAGAAGCAGGTGTAGACATCTCCAAAACGGTTATGTCTCACATCGATAGGTAAGCCGACTCTCTCCAAATGAGTCCAAGTCACCAGATGATAATGGATGGTCAAATAAATAATATCATCAGATTAGTGGAATACTAATCACCTACAGAAAACCACTAACCACCTGGATGAGAGTATCTTACAGTAGACGTTAGTAAAAGTCAGTTCTGTGTCCTGACTCTGGGCTGTTGGTGTCCTAATATTTTGTGTAAATCATTTCTTTTCATTTACTTAATCCTTCATAACCTTCATAGGAGCTGTCCCTGTGTATTTCACTTCTTTGCCTCATGTTCTGATACTACAGTAGCTGCCAAGTCTACTTGCTCAGTATTTGTCCGTAGTTAAAGTGATAAATTTATCTGCAAATATAAAGGGAAGGGAAAGTGAACGGTTTCACCCTGAGAAGAAAACCACAAATGTAAATATTCAAATGTGCTGTTGTGACTGGTGGTTTCAGTCATCCGAATTTGGGAAAATGCAATTATAAATATAACACAATACTGGGGCATAAGCCTGGGTGGCTCAGTCAGTTAAGCATCCTACTCTAGATTTTGGCTCAGGTCATGATCTCAGAGTTGTGAGACTGAGCCGTACATGGGACTCCAGGCTCCACAGTGAGCCCGAAGTCTGCTTCAGATTCTCTCTCCCTCTCCCTCTGCGCCTCCCCTCCACTCTCTCTCTCTCTCAAATAAATAAATCTTAAAAAAAAAAAAAAACCATAATAGTAATGGGTATATTATTTGGTAGTATTCTTGGTTTCCCATAGCAACTATAACAAATTATAAGAAACTGGGTGGCTTAAAACAAGAGATTTCTTATTCACAGCTCTGGAGGCCAGAGCTGCACTTCCTCCAAAGGCTCTAGGGTAAAATCCTACCTCCCTTCTTTCACTCTGATTGTTACAAACATACCTTGGCTTGTGGCTACATAACTTTAATTTCTGCCTCTTTCTTTACATGGCCCCCTCCTGTCTGTCTGTGTCTTCTCCTCTTTTGTTTCTTAGAAGGACATATTATTAGATTTCGTGTCTACCCAGATAAACCAAAACGATCTCCTTTAAGATCCCTAACTTCATCACAACTGCAAAGACTCTTTCCCCAAACAGGATCACTTTCAGAGGTTCAGAGGGTTAAAACATGAACATATCTTTTTGGATCCCACCACTCAACCTCCCCCCCAACTCATGATATTAGATATGGAGGGGTCCACAAAATAAGTGACTATCTTGTTTGAACAGATGTTGGCTGCAGTTTGTTTCTTGAAGAAACTTAACAGTATTACAAAGTCCAGACATTAGCCTTTAGATGAAATTGGTTAAGAAATTAACACAGGACAGAGGTGCCTGGGTGCCTCAGTGGGTTAAAGCCTCTGCCTTCAGCTTGGGTCATGATCTCGGGGTCCTGCGATCGAGCCCCGCATCAGTCTCTCTGGTCCGCATCGGTCTCTCTGCTCAGCAGGGAGCTTGCCTCTCCCTCTCTCTCTGCCTGCCTCTCTGCCTACTTGTGATCTCTGTCAAATAAATAAATAAAATTAAAAAAAAAAGAAATTAACACAGGAAAATGAGACTAATAACACATTACAATTACTTCTATCTTGCCTATTGGAGTAAAGCCATATTAACAGACTGGTAGTCCCTCATCGCCACACCTGGCATTCTGCTCTTTGAAAAACTAATAGTTCTACAGCGTGCACTGATAATATGCTTCTACTTAATATAAATGTTATAAAATCCTGTGCTGAAAAGAAATTAAAAGTTACAATTGTGGCAGAATGGAGGGGGTTGTATTAATGGACTGACAGAACATCAAGGTAAAGGCAATTTTCTGGCAACTGGGTTGGTATCAAGATCAATACGTGGCTGTTTTGAATATCTTCTGGTTGTGCTGATGCTTCTAGATCCCCATCTTAGAGGTAGTGTATCCTAATATGAAGAATAGAATCTTTGGACCCAGAGACTCCTGCTTTTACATCTTGACTCTACCATTTGCTGTAAGATTTAGGGTAAGTTCATATGAATTTAAAATAATGTATTTGATAATGTTACCTTGTATGGTTTTGAACATATGTAGCATCTTTAATCCAGAAGGATGATTTTTTTAATACCTTTTAAACAGTGTGAAGTATGGCATGAAAATGAGTAAGATAGTATACATTTTTAAATTTTATAAATATTTCTCGGGTTTTTGAAAACATTGTATTCTGTTGTTATTAGGTTCTCCAGAGGTCCATTAGCTACAGTTAGTAAACATGTTCAAATATTCTGTCTTCCTATTGACTTTGTGACTGCTCAATCTATTGGTTACAAAAAAAAAAGTATGTTAAAATCTATTATGGTGGATTTTTAAATTTCTCATTGTACATATTTCAGGTTTTTTAAATATATATATAATTTGAAGCTATACCTTCATGTGCGTATGAAGTTGTTTCACTTTCCTGGCAAATTGAAACTTATTTCAACATATATTGAACTGCTTTATCTCTAGTAATTTGAGTAATGCTTTTCGTTTTTAAGGCTTCTTTATCTGATATTAATGTGACTCTCCTGATCTTTCTTTGTTAGTTTTATAAATTAGATACATTTTACACACACCTAGCATGTGGCTGGGTTTTGGGTTTTATCCAGTCTCTTCTCCTATATGAACACTTCAGGTGTTTTTTTACATTGACTATGTAATGTTTTTTTTTTTTCTTTAAAGATTTATTTATTTATTTATTTGACAGACAGAAATCACAAGTAGGCAGAGCAGGAGGCAGAGAGAGAGGGGGAAGCAGGCTCCCTGCTGAGCAGAGAGCCCGATGCGGGGCTCAATCCCAAGACCCTGAGACCATGACCTGAGCCGAAGGCAGAGGCTTAACCCACTGAGGCACCCAGGTGCCCCTAATTTCTAATGTTTTTCTTCCCCTGATTTTATAGTTTATTGGTTCTTTGGGCTCTCATTCATGTGAAGTTATTTTCTCATACTAAAAAAAAATGTTATTGTGATCTGGAAATGATTATGAGTCCTAGGCTGAAGGATTTTTCCCCCCGTTCATTTATTGGCTTGTTTTATTTATTTCTTGTAGGCAGTTAGAGGGCACTACCAATCTGGGACTACTTTAAACTCAATTTCTAAAAATTAAAAAAAAATTATTTGTTGTGGTAAAATAGTCATAATATAAAATTTACCATCTTACATCCATTTTGAAGTATAAAATTCAGTAGTGTTAAATACATCCATGTTGTTGTGCAACCAAACTCCAGAAATCTTCATCTTGCCAAACTGAAACTCTCTACTCACTAAACAACTCCCTACTCCTCCTCCACACTGGCCAAGACAACCACCATTCTACGGTTCACCTCTATGAATCTGACGATTCTAACTACTTCATACAAGTAGAATCATACAGTATTTGGGTTTTTGTGTGACTCTTTATTCTTTTTAAGATTTTTATTTATTTATTAGAGAGGGTGGGGGAGAGGGAGAGAGAATCTGAAGCCAACTCCACGCTGACTATAGAACCCGACGTGGGGCTTGATCTCACGACCCTGAGATAATGACCTGAGCCAAAACCAGAGTCAGACGCTCAACTAACTGAGCCACCCAGGAACCTCTTTTTGTAGCTCTTTAAACTTTTCATTTGAGTGGTTTAGAATCACACAAGGTCTATGAATTTTGGCTCCTAAACCCAGTGAATGCAGGCTTGCAGCTGTGGAAAACAAGACTGAGAAAGGCATATAATCTCCAAAGACTCCCACTGTGGACCAGATTTTTACCTCCTCCTCTGCCCCCATGGGTGTTATGTGGGGTGAGGTCACACTCCCTTTATGTCCTGATGGGACTGTGTCTACAGTTTACCTCCTAATTATCTAGGCTGGGCTCTGTCTCGCCTTGGCCTGTTAACTGGCCCCACACCAGGCAGATGGGTGCTATAGGTCTCCCCTTAGCTCTCACGTTCTCTGTTCTCTTGTTTCTGCACCATGAGCAAGTCCTTTACTTCCCCACCAGCCTAACCAAGCATTTAAAAATATGATTTTTCCCCCTTTCATTTTATTCAGTATTTTACATGCGCTATGTAGGAAAGGCTTTTTGTGAATATTTCATCCACCATACTGCTTGAACTGGCTCATGATGATCCTTAAAGAAGAATCTTTCTGATTCTTTTTAGAGGTAGACATGTAGGGAAGTTAGAAAATTACGCTTGTTAATAGAAAGGAAGCTTTTGTTGGAAATGGTGAAATAACTCTTCACTCTAAGTACAGCAGGACATCCTGGCTCATAAAACCAATATACTGTATACATATGTGTATTTTCTTTTGAATAACAAAGCTACATTGTCTGATTTTCAGTGGCTGCCTTTCCAGTGCCTCCCTCTAGAATGGCTCAGGATGGAACTAAGAGGTTGGCCTGACATCAGACAAATTCAGAGCATGCTGGGAAATCCCGAGACCATTCTGAGAGCAGCCCACCCATTCTATACCTATATTAAGGACAATGCGGGGTTCCAGTGCCTGAAGAAATAAATATGTAGAAGTAGGAACATTTCAGGGAAGAGGCGACTGGGCAAAAATGGCTTCAGGAAAAAAAAAAAAAAGGTAGTGCATTTGGAAAAACAAATGGAATAAAGTAAAATAATAATAATAATACTCAGGAAGGCAGATGCTGGCAACTTTGGCTTTTTGACGTGGGTGTTCACAGCAAGACAGTCACCAGGCTGAAGTGTGACTAGGTCAGCCTTTCACAGACTCCTGAGGTCTGCCAGACTGCACACACAATCTGATCTGTATTGAAAGGGCAAGGATTTCAGCTTTTATAATGGGGACAAATCATAAAAGGGCATGTATTTCCTGCAAGGAAATACACAGACAGCACATCAAAAGTAGACCATTCGGAAAACAAGACCTCCAGGAAAAGCAAACCCAACAAAACACAGGCATCCCGGAGAAGGCTCTGAATCCCGGGCTGTTGTGATTGCGAGGTGACGGGTCCAGACACTGGATTTGCCCCACAACTGCTTTTAGAACACTGGGCTCTCACCAGGACCGACGCTCAGATTTAACTACCTATCAGAAGGGTGCTTTTATCCCCTTCAAGGTAGGACTTCTATCATTTGAGAGCACAAAATAAAATGCTCCAGGATGTCCACAGTCACGTTAAAGCAGTGAAATATTTTGAAGGTAGATAAATCTTCCCTAGCATTCATGCATAAGGCATTCTCTCTTTAAATACATGTAGACACATGCACGCACACACACATACACACCCCCAACAGCAGCAACAGCAAAATTGCCACTACTGATCCAAAAGGAGCAGTTGAAAGGCTGAGAAGGAAGAGTTAATGAATGGCGGACACCTCAGGACACCTCTGAACCACACTGTTGTCATGTGACCATGTGCGACCCGCTTAAGGTCGTTTACCTAGAGATAGCAACCTTGACAAGATAAATCTGCTTCTGTGTCTAGGCCCTCCCCTCACCATCTGTTCTCTTCAAGAAATATGGGCCTGTGGACGTGCCTGTGGATGGCTGTGAATTTAGCCCTAGGGGACAGGGCAGGGGGCTGCCCTTCACAGTTACAGCCACCCAAAGTCAACAGTTACTGCAAAATAACACCAGCCCTTGGGTGTCCCTGTTTGGGTTGTTAATCTACAAAGGCTTTATGCCCTTTTTATTATAATTATACTACCTGCTAAAACTCTCCCTACCTTTCCACTGAGCATAGAATCCCAGCACAGTCTCTGCCCTGGTCTAACACAGGGTGTGTGGGATTCAGGAAGATAGCCCGCGGATGGTCTTTTCGCAGTTCACCTCCAAGGATATTTTATCCATCGTGTACAATAAGGTAGCTGTAAGTATTTTTGTGACAATAAGATTCTTTCATTACCAGTGAAAGCTGGGTGAAAAGGACAGGCCTGGAAAGCATTGGGGTACTAACTATTTCCTGATTAAGTTTTGAGTCTCTGGGAGGGCAAAAGACAGGTGCTGTGTCTCCATCTTTTTTCTATTTGGTTATCTATCTAACAAAGCACAGGGCTTTGATGGAAATCTAGGGCCTAGAGTTTGATGAGAGGCACAGTAATAGTTAGACGCAGGAATATAGCCCACCTCTCTCTTGGAAAATTGCTCACTGTGGAGGGTAGAAGTATTTGACCCAAGCGTTTTGAAAGAGCAGTGAGAGCGTAAGGAATGGGCTAATAAGCCATTTTATTCTCTGTACCGCTGATTATTCATTCCAAATTCACCTAACTCTTTAAAGGATACAATTTTGATACATTTTTTTCATGCTTTCAATTAGATAAAAGGAAGAGGGTAGAATATTACTTCATTCATTCATTTATTCGTTCAACAAACATTTATCAAGTGCCTCATGTACCAGACACTGGGATAGAGCAGGGAACACGACACATTTTCTGCCTTCAAACTGATAATTGGTTTATAATTGTGGTGACTTTTTACTTTACAGTTGTCTTTGAAAAGCCACCAAAAAATTATTATCTGGTATCCTCGGAACTGCATGTTTTTTAATTCCTATGAATACTAGTGAATTAACATGGGATCACTCAAAATCAACTCCAGGCAAATATCTGGCAAAGGTAAATGGTTCCGAACATCTTTATATCCTTAGGTAGGATGGTAGGATTTTAAAGAACGAACAATTGGTATGTCATGCACGTGAAATGGTTTAGAACATCTAGAATCCTGTATGTACAGTGCTGTAGTTCTTGACAGTTTATTATTAGCATTATGCATATGCATGCATTATGTGCATAAGGAGAGTATGTCTGAGAGGAATGAGTACACATTGTAGAGTATATACATTGTGCACATTATTTATAGTAAAGACAACTTATTTAGTCATATTGGCTCAGATCCTACCATGGAGTGAAAAACTAAAGAAATCAGTTCAGGCAACAAAGTAGAGAGAGGTCTGGTAAGCAAGTGAGAGTCTTTAAAAGAAAATAAGTAATAAGAACACTCCCCTGTTCAAAATTTACTAATGTCCACTGACATTTCTTCTGCTCTCGCTATGGCAGATGATAGGAAAGAAAAACTAGGGGGAAAAAAAAAGAGCCTAGATGCTTTTAAACATGTCATTATGGCCGCTTGTCTATAACTTGTCACACTGTGGCCAAATTTTATATAAAGATCTACGTTGGTTTCTGGAGAGTTCTCACTGACATAGAAACACAAACTCTGAATACATTTAAGGTTAAAATTGTGTGATGATATTGGCAGCAGCTATTCCTTCATCCGTGTAATGTGCCTTCCTTCTAAGTGTGTTCTACACACATGTGGGATGATGGAGAAACGGGGTGCTGGAGTCATAGGGCTTAATTTCTGGTAATGACACCAGCAATTTTGTGTGATCTTGAACAAGTCACTTAAGCTTTTCCAGTCCTCATCTGCCAAAAGGGGTTAAGAAAAATTACTCCTACCCCCTAAAGTGTTATGTGGATTCCCCCCATTATTGTTGATCATGGATTTCCTTTCATTGCAGGACCTGTATATTAATAATTTTTTTAAAAAAGTCCAGACAAATGTGTGACAGACTGAAAGGCAGCAGAACATCTTAAAATACAGAAATAATCCCAAATAAAATATAATTAAGTTATGCTGGTAATTGATATTTGTGGAGTATCCCAGATTGTATGCTATGCTTTAGCAGACATATGGGCAGACCAGCCCATATGGGGGGCCAAAGAAGGCACTGGTCAGGTATTCTCTCCAGTGCATTATACCCACCCAAACCTTCTACCAGTAATTTTTTTTTCTAAAGAAATTTTTCATGAGTCTGACACCATTCCCATGGAATGTGACATTTTAAAAAATAGGATTTTTATGTCTATGAGATTTATCTTCACTCTTCTCAATACCATCATTCCCTGAACTGTGTACCGCCTTACATGAAAAAACGCAAGCTCTTTTGTGCTATGTGGCAGCTGGAAAGTTCATATGGTAAAAAGCTCTTCCTAGGGTATATAAACTGTGAAATGTATTTTAAAATAAAGTTTTAATTACGCTTCACAATTCAGAGCCAACTTCTGGTTTTAGTCTAATTTAAACAAGGGTTTTTCTCTCTTGCAGCCATCTGTTCCTTTTGCGTAAGCCGACACTTAAGTCATAATATTGAAAGTGTGACATCATTCCTTCTATGATGTCATTAAATAATCTCTGTAAGGTGGGGACTCGTGCAATCAGGGAAGTGAATAAAGTAGGAGGAAGATCCTTGTTCAACTGTAGATAATGGGGAATAAAATTTTTACAGAGCAACCTGAATTATATTTCTATTGCTTTTCATTCCCAATGGTTTTCTTATGTTGGAAAGACTGTCCCATAAAAGCAATGTCTTAATACCAAAATATAAATGAAGCTTTAAAATGCTTACATATACATAAGTCATTCAGAGAAAGACAAATATCATATGATCTCCCTGATATGAGGAAGTGAAGAGGCAATGTGGGGGGTTTAGGGGGCAGGAAAAGAATAAATGAAACAAGATGGGATCGGGAGGGAGACAAACCATAAGAGAGACCCTTAATCTCGCAGAACAAACTGAGAGTTGCTGGGGGTAGGGGGGTCAGGAGAGGGTGGTGGGATTATGGACTTTGTGGGGGGGTGTGCTGTGGTGAGTGCTGTGAAGTGTGTAAACCTGGCGATTCACAGATCTGTACCCCTGGGGCTAAAAATACATTATATGTTTATAAAAAAATTTTTTTTAATTTTAAAAATGCTTACATATATGGAATTAATGAGCATGTTCATGTGACTGCCCCAGTTCTAACTGCAGGTCTGACTTTGTGTGAAACCAAAGTTTCTGGGCAATATTTAATTGAAATAACAGATTATACTTTCTATCCATCGCAGTGTTTAGACTGCACATTAAGAACTTGCCTTCTTCAGGGGGAGGCTGGGAAGATGACAGCCTCAGTTCTGGGAAAGCTGAGAGGGGAATAGGAAGCAGAATGCCTGCCTTTAAAGAGACACACAACAAAGAGTCCATGCCGATACAGCCTAGAAGCAGCAGTTTGAAAAATGCCTGGAGTATATGGGAAGGAAAGCTATTTACTCATCTCAGAGCATGTGTGGAGGAGCAGGGATCATTGGAAGACCCCTTCAGGAATAAAAGAGCTGTCAGATGTCCTCTCCCTCCCTTGTCCCTCGGCATAAACACACAGCCACTTATGGGAACCAGAGGACACCACCATCTACTAACTGAATTGTTTACACCAAGCCCCACTCACCTAGGCTTCAGTGGATCTGCTCAGAGGTCCATGCCAAGACACCTGGTAAAAATGGAAAAAAGTACTGATTTAAAAAAAAAATCTTAAAAGCAGCAAAAGGGGCCACCTGGATGGCTGTCAGTTGAGGTTCCAACTCTTGATTTCAGCTCTGGTCTTGATCTCAGGGTCCTGGGATGGAGTCCCATGTCAGGCTCTGTGCTCAGTGGGGAGGAGTCTGCTTGAGATTCTCTCTCTCCCTCTTCCTCTGCTCCTCCTCCCTCCCTGAAATAAATAATTTTTTTTTAATAAAAAGCAGCAAAGGAAGACAGTTATATATAAGGGAAACCCCATAAGGCTATGAGTAGATTTTTCAACAGAAACTTTGTAAGCCAGAAAGGAGTGGCATGATCTATTCAAAGTGCTGACAGGAAAAAGTCTGTAGCCAAGAATATTCTATCCAGCAAGGCTATCATTCAGAATAGAAGGAGAAATAAAGAGTTTCTCAGACAAGCAAAAGGTAAGGAGTTCATGACCACTAAACCAGCCTTATAAGAAACATAAAGGACTTTTTGAGTGGAAAAGAAAGACTATAAATAAAAGTAAGAAAAAGCAGTAAAAGTAAGTATATCTGTAAAAATCAGTCAAGGGATTCACAAAATAAAAGGATGTAAAATATGACACCATATAACCAAAATGTGGGGAGGAGGGAGAGGAGCAAAAAAAAGGGTTCAAACTTAAGCAACCATCAACTTAATATAGACTACTATATGCAGAAGATGTTATATACAAACCTAAGAGTAACCACAAGTAAAAAAAAAAAAACCTCAGTTTTTCTCAAACTGTTCCCCCCAAAAAATAGAAGAGGAAGGAAAACTTCCAAATTCATTCTGTGAGACCAGCATTACCCATAAATGAGATAAAGATACCACAAAAAAAGGAGAACCACAGGATAATATCTCTCATGAACATAAATGCAAAAAACCTCAGCAAATGTAGTAGGAAACTGAATCCAACAATACATTAAAAATATCATTCACCACAATCACATGGAATTTATTCCTGAGATGCAAAGGTAGTTCAGTATCCCCAAATCAATTAATTTGATGTATCACATCAATAAGAAAAAGGACAAAAACTATATGATCAGTTCAATAGATGCAGGAAAAGCATTTAACATCCATTCATGATAAAAACCCTCAAAAAAATAGGGTTAGAGAGAACATACCTCAACAAAATAAAGGCCATGTATGAAAACCCCACAGCTAGCATCATACTCACTGGGGAAAAACTGAATGATTTTTCCTTAAGGTCAGGAATAAGGCGAGGATGTCTACTCTAACCACTTTTATTTAATATAGCATTAGAAGCCCTAGCCACAGCAATCAGACAACAAAAAAAATTAAAAGGCATCCAAATTGGTAATGAAGAAGTAAAACCATCACTCTTTGCAAATGACATGATACTATATCTGGAAAACACTGAAGACTTCACCAAGGAACTATTAGAGCTGATAAGTGAATTCAATAAGGTTGCAGGATACAAAAATAATATACAGAAATCTGTAGCATTTCTATACACTAATAATGAAGCAGCAGAAAGAGATATTAAGAAAATAATCCATTTATAAGTGCACCAAAAACAATAAAAATACCTAGGAATAAACTTAGCCAAAGAAGTGAAAGACCTGTACTCTGAAAACTGTAAAACACTGATGAAAGAAAATGAAGATGACACAAATGGAAAGATATTCCATGATCATGGATTGGAAGAGCGAATATTGTTAAAATGTTCATATTACCCAAAGCAATCTACAAATTTAATGCAATCCCTATCATAATACCAACAGCTTTTTCACAGAACCAGAATAAGCAATTCTAAAATTTGTATGGAACCCCCAAAATCCTAAATAGACAAAGCAATCTCGAAAAAGAAGAACAAAACCAGAGGTGTCAGAATTCCAGATTTCATGT
This sequence comes from Mustela erminea, assembly GCF_009829155.1. NCBI lineage: Eukaryota > Metazoa > Chordata > Mammalia > Carnivora > Mustelidae > Mustela > Mustela erminea. The sequence goes on from NC_045619.1 coordinate 120,679,892, forward strand.
TATATTACTAAGCTGTAGTAATCAAAACAGTATGGTACCTGCACAAAAACAGACACATAGATCAGTAGAACAGAATAGAAAGCCCAGAAATAAATCCACAATCATCTGGTTAATTCATCTTTGATAAAGGATAAAAGAATGTGTAATGGGGGAAAAAAACAGTCTCTCTAACAAATGATGTCAGGAAAACTGGACAGCTACATGCAAAAGAATGAAACTGGGCCACCTTCTTACACCATACATAAAAATAAAATCAAAATGGGTCAAGGACCTAAATGTGAGACCTGAAACTATAAAAATCCTAGAAAAGAGCACAAGCAGTGATTTCTCTGACATTGGTCATAGCAACATCTTTCTAGATATGTCTCCTGAGACAAGGGAAATAAAGGCAAAAATAAAACACTGGGACTACATCAAAATAAAATCTTCTTCACAGCAAAGGAAACAACCAGCAAAACTAAAAGACAACCTACTGAATAGGAAAAGATATTTGCAAATAAGGTATCTGATAAAGTTTTAGTATCCAAAATATAAGAAGAACTTACACAACTTAAACACACACACACACACAAACATACACACAACAATCCAATTAAAAAATACAAGAAATGAATGGACCTTTCTCCAAAGAAGACAACCAGTGGCCAACAGAAGTATGAGGAGATGTTCAACATCACTCAACCATCAGGGAAATGCAAATCAAAACCACAATGAGGTATCACTTCACACCTGTCAGAATGGCTAAAATCCCAAAAGTCAAGAAACAACAAGTGTTGGTGAGGATGTGGAGGAAAAAAAAAACTCTTGTGCACTCTTGGTGGGAATGCACATTGGTGCAGTCACTGCGGAAGACTATGGAGTTTCCTCAAAAAGTTAAAAATAGAACTACTGTACACTCCAGGAATCACACTACTGGGTATTTACCCAAAGAATACAAAAACACTAATTCAAAGGGATATATGCATCTCTATGTTCATTGCAGCATTATTTACAATAGCCAAACTATAGAAGGCGCCCAGGTGTCCATCAATAGATAAATGGATAAAGAAGAAGTGGTACCTATACAACGGAATATTATTCAGACATAAAAAAAAAAGATCCCACAAAATCTTGCCATCTGCAACAACATGCGTGGATTTAGAGAGCACAATGCCAAGTGGAATAAATGATGAGGAAACCAAGACTCAGAAAAGCTAAGTAACTCAACTTCCCAAATGACAGGTTGAGAATAAAGCCAGTCAGAGAAAGACAGATACCATATGACTTCACTCATATGTGGCACTTAAGAAACAAAACAAACTGGAAAAAAAAAAAAGAGACTCTTAACTAGAGAACGAACAGATGGTCAGTGGGGGAGGTCTCTGGGGGGATGAGTGAAATAGGTTAACAGGATTAAGGACATACTTATCTTGTGAGCACTGAGTAATCTACGGAACTGTTGAACCACTACGTTGTACATCTGAAACTAATATAACGCTGTATGTTAACCACACTGGAATTAAAATTAAAAAAAAAAAAAAACAAAAACAAAACTTGCCTCTTTCTATTTAGTTTCTATTTTGGCATTAAAAATAAATTAATTGAAATTTGTCAGTTAAGAATTTTTCATATTTATAAGATGCAACTGCTATTAGCAATATAGGAATATACAAGAATAGTGTTTTAGAATTATGTTAATATTGAATTTATTAATTTTCATATTAATTTCTTTGAAATATTCCATGATAAACATTTTTTAAAGATTTATTTATTTATTTATTTGACAGATTGAGAGAGGTTGCAAGTAGGCAAAGAGGTAGGCAGAGAGGGAGAGGAATCAGGCTCCCTGCAGAGCAGAGAGCCCGATGCAAGACTCGATCCCAGGACCCTGGGATCATGACCTGAGCTAAAGGCAGAGGCTTAACCCGCTGAGCCACCCAGGTGCCCTCCATGATAAACATTTAAACATTCATAGGTTATTACATGGATAGTTAGTTCTATGTGAGTTTAAAAATTCTCTTAAGCAGTTGTTGAAAAACTCCCATAAAATCTTACATAATATTATCTGTACAAATATCCATTGGTTTTAAACTGAAGAATTCACTAGGGAGAGAGGCAGTTTTTCTTGGGAATTACTTGGTGATAAATAATTTTAAAAAGAATCAGTCTTTGAAATTCAACACTGTTTTTAATAAATCAGTTGTTTACAGATCCATTTATTATTGTATTTGAATGCCAACTCTAAAAAAATCTTTCGGTCAAGTTCATTAAGTTTTAGCAATGAATATGTCCTGTGCTTCTCTCTGCATCAGGCCCTGAGCTAGTCTGATCTCACATTAGCGCTGCTAAATCATGGTGCAAAGTCTCTAGGCCCAGGAATTCACAGATTGTAATGGCAGATGGATTACGGCACGATCACAGTCCGTGTAATGGAAAGGGCACTAGGAGTAGGAATATCTGGGTCCATCACTTCAGAGATCCAAGCTTTCGTTTCTTCATCTATGCGATAATGATACTATGTGGCATAACTATTTTACCAATGGACTGTGAGTTGCAGAACAGACTCGTCTCATGCTCTTGGTATCATTCAATGACACCAGCATCTAATCAACTGCCCAGGACAGGCCCTTGATTCTCCTTCTCTGTCGCTGTCACTATGGAAATGGTGACTCATCACTTACTCTTCCTGCTGTTTGCCCTATTCTTCTCAAGGACGGCATTATTCACCCAGATGTTAAATTCCTCCCTTCCCTGCACTCTCACATGATGAAACCTGTCTACCTCACGAAGATCTCCAAATATGATGCCTCCTAGCCAGTCCTCTGTTGTTAAGTCAGGCCCTCATCTGCCATCTGAACCACTGTTAATAGTCTCCAAACAAGAATTGCTCCCTTAGCTTTGCCCATGGGGACACCATCTTGATCTTTCCAAGTGCAAATTGGATTACATTCCTCAACCCCGACTTGTAGCTCTTAAAGGACCCCTTCAGCTTCGGCACAAAATCCAGACGTCCTGATCATCTGGTCTACACCCATCTCTCCATCTCATCTCCCACGATCTCTAGCACACGCGCCCCATTCGGGTTAATGCCACACGGGCTGTGATGCTCAGTGCCCTGTGCTCATTGTTCTTACATGCTTCTCAATCTGCAGCCCACGAGAGGTTTTCTTTTTACAAAGCTTTTCCTGAAGGAGCCAAACAGGATCTGTTATCCCTTTCTCTGAGCCAGCGCAGTTCCTAGCAGTAATTTTATTATTATCCTTGGTAGGTCTGTAAAAACAATTATTTGTCTCTTTTTTTCTAATAGACCCTGAACCTCTTAAAGGATGGGACACTGTGTTATTTGTCTTTGTTTATCCAGTGAATATCTCATACTATAAGTTGATGATCAATAATTTCTTATAGGTGGTTGCATAGATGGATGTTTGCTTCTACCATCATGCACTTTAGCTCTGAAAATCACAGCATTGTCTTCTGTAACAAGATTCTTTCTTCTTTGTTTTTTTCCCTCTCAACAGATGTTCTTTATCATCCATCCCTCAACACCTGAACGCCCCCCCCCAACTTTCTCTGAACAGTCTTCTTTTCAATAAACTCCACTCAAATGAATGTCTCCTTTTACTGTCCTTTCATAACACTTCGTATTTAGTTGTACCAAAAAAAAGCTTTCAACACTTTTAATTGTCATTATTAGTTTAAATGCTTATCTCCTTCCCTTGGACTTTACGTTCCTTAAGACAGCAGCTCAAATTTCTTCCTCATGTCCGTATCCCCAGCGGAGGCTAGCACAAGGTAGGTGATAGTACAAGACAGTAGGTGCTTGCTGAATTAATTCAGGAAGGTGTGCCTGAATGTAGGAAATGAAACAATGTATTTGAGAGTTCTCTGAAACTGGAAAACCCAAGACAAATGTTAGATACTGTTATCATCTTGATCACACCCACGAATCATATCCCTTCCTCTGTTCCTTCCTTCTTTCTACCTAGACAGCCCACAGACCCTCAACTAAATTATCACTTCACCCAGACTTCCTGGCTCCCACTCAAAATACATTCTGACATTAAACCAAACCCCTCAGCACTTGGATAAGATCTAGTATATAAAGAGTTTTGAAAAACAGAATCAACTCTCCTGCGATTTAGTAGCAGCCTTTAAATGCTAGTAAATGATAACCATATTCTGAAAATGAAGATTGCCAGATCATTTTAGGTACCATTTTTTTGAGGGGGGGGGCTGATGGCAGTATGTTTGTCCTAAATTTATGCCTGTTCCTTATATAGAGAGAATTAGTTTAATAGTTAGGCGGCAAAAGTATAAAACATGTAGTAGAAGAAATAATATATATAAAATATGAATGACAAGAATACTTGATACAAAATTTTCAGCTTCTTCCCAGGAAATCCCAGGATATTTTACAAATGGCATTGCAATCACTTCATCCACCTTGAAGAAAGTCACCAAGGGACTTTCTCCAGTGTGAAAGGCAGTAGGCTCTTTGTATCTCAAAATCACCCCAGTGCCTGTTAGGCCAAGAGGTGAAAAATACTTACCTTAAAGGCTGGGGAAGACCGGAATAAGAAAGAAGATAATTTTCATGGATATAGAATATGGAATGAAGAGAACTGGCTGGAGTTGACACCTCCACTTCTATAAGAAGTGCCAGGAGATCACTGATGACTGGGAGGGGCAGGACCTCTGCTAATCCTCATCTGAAAGGCGTCAAGCAGGGTACATTTTCCCAGGGTACCATTCTGACATTTGGGGTCAAGGCTTCCTCCAAGTGAAAAAAAGTCACTTGCATAAATGCAACTTCAGTAGCACCTTGACAGTCCGTGGAAGTCATCCAAATGAATGCCAGTTTAATGTGGTGAAGTCACCTTGTTAGACAGGAACGGTGCAGGGCTGCTCCAGGATGTCTTTGTGGGGAGGGGGGTGGGGGGGGGCACGACTCATAGCTGAGTGCTGGTGAGAAGTACATGGGGGACACTCCCATCACAGAAGGGGCAGCGTGGCTGAAGCACATGGCTTCTGAGACAAACAGGGTCTGGCTTTATTCTCAACCTGTCATTTGGGAAGTTGAGTTACTTAGCTTTTCTGAGTCTCGGTTTCCTCATCTATGAAATGGGGATGATCCCACCGTCCTCATACAGTTTTTGCAAGGATTAAATGAGATAGGGCTATTTTAAATACTTGATGATTATTATGTGGGGTTTTTTGTTTGGTTGGTTGGTTTGGATTGGTTTTTTTGCTTAACCTCTCTCTCCCATCCTATCCCCGATTAACAACTCATACCAAATTCTGGGGTTTTTTTCCAGGACTTTCTTTTGAAAATTGTGTATGATCGCTGACGATATTTTTTCCCCATGGATTTTGCACATCAGTAAGGAGAATGAAAGTGAATTCATTTCTCAGTTTCCTTCACACTAATGTTCAGTTATCCAGAGGGTGTCATATCACCAAATGTCAGTAAAAATAATAATATACAATGCATAATATATAGTATATAATGTATAATGTATGATTTCATCTATCTATCTCCTGGCTCTTTAATGATAGCAAATTTGTCAGCTTCATTTTTTTAACTGCACTTTCCAAATGTCCAAAATAACAGCTTTTACTCTTCTTCTGAAGACGTCTTCTCCTTTCCATGTGACTATGAAATTTTTAAAAGGACCAGCACCCCCCTCCAATCATACTGCTTTCTATGTGCTGTTCTACAGAATAAGAATTCCCAGGGGTTGCCTTTGAAACTTACATGTGCTGATGAATCTTATTAAACATGTTAGCCTTCCTCTAGAAAAATATCTTCACCTGTGGTGATATTCTCAGATAACATTTATAATATTAGAAGCACTTGTATAAAATTGACATCGGGAGAATCAGATCCTTATTATTCTCCTCTGTTAGATGAAGCTGTTACAGGACCACATTAAAGAGCTCACACACGGCCTCATGGGTCACTGCAAGGCCTTAGGTTTTTCTCTGTGGGAAATGGGAAGTCATTGGTGAGTTCTGAGCACATGAGAGACCTGATCTGACTTAGTTGTAGTGATAGCGCTTTCATCGCCATATTTGAATAGACCGCAGTAGAGCAAGGGCAGAAGAGTGAGGAGAGCAGTTGAGAGAGAGATGGTGGTGATTTGGGCCAGAGCATAGCAGGAGATATGGTGACATGACCATATTCTGGTCACATTTTGGAAGTTGAACCAAAAAGCTGTCCCAATAGGCCGGATGTGTAGTGCGAGACGAAGGAAGCAGACAAGGATGACTGTAAGTTGTTTAGCCTGAGCAGATGGATAGATGGAGTTGCCACCAACAGAGAGAGGGAACGTTGTCAGGACAGCTGGTTTAGGGTGGTAGATGAGGGCTCTAGTCAGAGACATGTTAAGTTTGAGCTGTTTATTAGACACCCAAGTGGAGAAGGCAAACAGGCAATTAGATACGCAATTCTGGACTTCAGGACAGAGGTCTGATCTGGTGTTAGAAGACCCTTACTATGTGCCCCTGAGAGCCTTAGAGCAATATCACATTCCCAGTAAGAAAGTAAGCAGTGGTCATCATTAATTCAATTCCTTCTCCTCCTTTGACCAATGTCATTTCAATTGTCCAATATAACTGTAATGGTCAACTCCTGCCTCCCATATGTATTTATCCTCTGAGCTAACAATTACAGAAATGGACAAAGTAATCCTTTCTTACTTTTTGGGTTTATCACTGCCTTGTCCCTGTGCTACCATTTGATGGGAAATTCCCCATTTTTCAAGTGCATTTTGTGGGGAGGGAAATCAAGTTCAAAGTAAAGATTAAAACAACGCTTCATGTGCTATCACCAGTATAATTCTGGACAAAGTCCTTTGAGCACAAACTGTTTGGCAGTAGGAGAAGTCATATAGAATGATGGTTCAGATAGCTGATTCTAGCATTGAAATGAACTCCTATTCTAACACATCACCTTGAATAAGTTTCTAATCTCTCACTTCTCCAATTCTCCATCTGTAAAATTGAGATCAGTAGAATTATGGAGAATATTAAATGGGGTAATGGATAATAAAGTGCTTAGCAGAATGCCAGACACAAGTAAGTTCTTATAATCTTCAGCTCTTATGATGCCAAGCAACTTTACTTTTTGTTTTCAGTTGTAACGAAGACTAAAAACTCTCCTATGGCTTTTCTTTGAACATAGGCTTTTCATTGGATACCTATTTCAAAATATCACTTAAAATTTACAAAACTTAGTCTCAAAGCATTAGGCCAAAGGAAAGAGAAAGACATTAGGAGCTGAAATAGGAGTGTGATCCTATTTGATCCAATGAAGGGATCATTGTCACCTTCATCCCCTGCTTGTCTCCTCATCCACCCCCAGCACCTTGCCCGTATTGGTAATTAACAAACTGAAGGAACTGACTCAAGAGAAACACGCTAAACTTCCCTCTTATGTTATTTTAATTGTGTATATTTTGTTTTTAAGCCTGGTTCTTTGGGAGAAAACACAATGTGTCTACTATAGAAAAACACATACTCTTTTAGGCAAGTAATTTTGGAAGCATAAGACAGTCTCCAGGGTAAGAAGATGGAAAAGGAGTGGTATTAGCAGAAGATAGCACAGAACGAATGCACATTTTATAGTGTAAAAGAAAGATATTCTGGCCTCCCTGCCTAAAACAACACTGTGCACTATCAGTTATGCTGAATTGTTGAATGGAATAAAACGGAACGAGCTACAATACGACTGCTTAGAGTGAAAGTCAATAGTCACCTCCTAGGTAGCATCCCAAGACAGCAGAAACCTCTCGCACTCATGACACACAGATGCTTAATTGGTCCTTCTATGGTTTGGAACAAACACCCTGAAAATACTTCTGACCTCTTCGAAGCAGATTTATAGACATATAAGGGTACTTTAATCCTTGTATCCTGGAATTGCCAAGGTAACAGAATATCAGTGGATAAAAGCCTAGTAAGACAATGATCATCTAATATTCCAACTCTGTGCCACGCCAGTTTGGCATTTCAATCACTTCCATTCTCTGCACCCTGACCTCCCTTCACACAATGTCTAAAGGGTGTGTTTTTCACTCACATTATTTCCATGTTGTCTCCTGATTGATTGGTTGATTTCTCTCCCTCCTTCTTTCCTTCCTTCTTTCTTCCTTTTTTCTCTATGTGTCTGAATCTCTACCATGGTATTTTTTTTAAAGATTTTATTTATTTATTTGACAGAGATCACAAGTAGGCAGAGAGAGAGGGGGAAGCAGACTCCCTGTTGAGCAGAGAGCCTGATGTGGGGCTCGATCCCAGGACCCTGAGATCATGACCTGAGCCGAAGGCAGAGGCTTAACCCACTGAGCCACCCAGATGCCCCTCTACCAGGGTATTATTGGGGTTAACTTCACGTACCCCTTTTTTACCTGTTAAATTTACTTGTTAAAAATTCTTTAAATTTTTACTTGTTAAATTTCTTGAGACAATCTACTCTTGCTCTGGACTCTGCTCCCCTGTTTGTAGCTGCAGCTTCTCTTCTACACCTCTTCTTTCCTGTTCATTTACGTTGTCTTACATCATAAAACAGTGCTATTCTTACCATGATGTCTAAAGAAATGAGAAGACATCCCAAAAAATTCTCATGAAATAATAAATCCTATTTAAAAACTGGGCACACCAGAACACAAACAGCTGTATGAGTGTTGCCCTCTTTTTGAAAAGTTGCAGTGATGTTCACAAATGACGAGGAAGCCCCAAATGACACTGGAATTCATTTTGGAAACCCTTTATGGTCTTCACAAGAAAATCACCCTATTACTTTACCTTAGCTTCATATTTTACCCAGATTAGTAATACTCACCTAATGTACCAGACGGATGCCAAATTTCCTTTGTTAGCTTCCAGAGTTCAGAGCTATCCTACTTCTATGAAGAATTTTCAAAAGAATATGGAACATATCCTGAAGACAATTCTGAAGGAGAATTAAAAATTGTTATTGAGTAATGGCAGTATCATTAAAATGTCTATAGCTCCCAAGTACTTTAGAAGGGAAAACTCCCTTTTAGATAAGGGTAAATTTCTTTATTTCTGGTAACAAATTGCATTGACTATTTTATAGCTAAACTGTAAGAGCCAACTCAAAAGTTCTGTTACTTCCATAATACTTCGGTACACAGTACACTTAGAACTTTTAATCTGTATATGTGGAAGATGTGCTCTTACAATAACAGTGTGTCTCTCTTATTGTCTCTAGGACTCTACTTGATAAAACGGAACTACTAGAGTTTGCTCAACTTGGCTGTTACTTGGAATATGATCTCTTTGGGACCGAACTCCTTCATTACCAATTCAACCCGGATATCGACATGCCGGACGATAATAAAAGAATTAGAAGGTAAATATGATGAAATCTCCGATAGCATTCTCTTTTCCCAGCCCATTTTGACTCATAGCTGGAAGGGTATTAGCAAAGATTCAGAAAACAGTATGCATTCAGAACCAGAGACTTGCAGAAAAAAGTATCAATGCTATTGCAGGGAGAAAATCTTTATATATTATTTCAAGAAGGAAATGAGTCATCCTAAGTAGGCAAAAGCTTAGCGGAGCCTTAGAAGTTCAGTGCAGATGGGCAGCTGACAAGAAACAGATAATATTTAACCCCTGCCACGACAATAAGAGAACAAAGATGTTTTCCTCTTTTTATCCCTAATGAAGTAAGCAGTTTCTTTCCCATGTTGCCGACGCTGAAGTCCTAACCTCCTACAATAAATTTCTGAAACGCTTTATCAAAAATACTCACTATGGAGATGATTGAAACTTAAATGCTGTAAGTAGACTGTCTAAAGACCAACCATCATAAGAAGATCTCACCCCTTCCAAACTGTCTAAGCGAATAATCGTATGAGTCATTCTCGGCAACCAAGTGGAAAATTTGGGGAGGTAAGGGCGGATAGCTACCTGGTTTGTCTTGGTTACATGGTGATGTGAACCTGGAATGCACCAAATTAGGGAATCTGAGAGGAGCCACAGATTCGGGATTAACAAAGATGACTGGTTTGGGAGTATCTAAGAGTTGCTCTCCAGTGGAGCAAAGGGTTAAGGGTGGGAAGATCAGGGCAGGGATCGGAACTGAGACTAAATGTGGGCGTCTCCAGTCTATATGTCATGGTTGGTGGCGTGGGAACGAATGAGATCACTCAGAGAAGAGAATGAGGACAGAGCCCTGGGGAACACTGATATTTAAGGGATGGACTCAGAAACAGTCACTCAAGGACAGATTGAAAAGTTTTAATATCAGGGAAATGTGTTGCGGTGAGAGTCGGTGCAGGAGAATATGTAGAGCAGAAAGGCTTGGACACTGGACAGGTGGCAGGCATCAAGCATGGTCAAGGCTGAAAAGTGTCCGTTGGATTTCATGGGCTGGAGACTGTCTTGCAGTTAGTAATTGCCGTCTCCACAGTCAAGGCTTGAGGAAGGAGGAGGGGGTAAGGGAGAGGAGAGAGAATGTGGAGGGTATTCTTTCAAGAAGCTTGGTAGTAAAGGGAAGTAGGGGTGTAGGGCCAAAGCGAGAAGCCACGGCAGGATCCTGAGGGTTTGTAGAGTTGAGCGTGGTTATGTGCCTGAGAGCAAAAGCAGAGTGAGACGGAGACCGAGACCAGTCCCGGGAAGCCGTACTCATTCTACAGGGCTGCTATGGAATTTATATGAAATAAAGTATGCAGAGTTTTTACGTGAGTGTCTGGTGCAGAATATGAAAATAGTCAATCGATGCTAAGTTAAAACAATCTGGAGAGAGGAGCTACAGAGCGAGGCTTCTAAGGAGACAGACAGATGGAATCTGGGAAGCAAACGGAAAGTTGGTTGAAAGGGATAAGGCGAGCAATGGGGTGAATGCAGAGAGATGTCGTGGTGAGAACAGGAAACTGAGGACATATGGTTGCACATGTTTGGTAGTGTCCCTGTGAAGTAGACATGGTTATCTTCTGAGAAGGAAGGGAAAGATTCAGGGCAGGACCTCATGGAAGAGGAGGAAGCCTGGGAATGGATGCTCAGGGAATGAGTGAGACACAGATAGGACGTGTCGTGTGTGAGACCCACGTGAGACTCAAGATCTTTACAGACTGCAGAGTGGCTCCAATGCACGTGATGTGGTGATTGTTTCCACCCAAAATGTTGCGTATTTTGGCAGTAAGACCAAGGAAGCTTTGAGGAGAGGCAGAAAATGTGAACAGTTAGAGAGACTGACGGTTGGGATTCTGTCTTCAAAAACATGGCTGAGAGCCCGGGGAACAGGGGTGGGGTTGAGTGAGGGTCATGGGGTCCAAGATGGAGGAAAGGGAGTGTAGAGAGAACTGGGATACAGGAATCATAGAGCAGAGGCGAATAACCAGAAGCCTGAGTGAAGTGGGGTATGTACACAGGAGGAGGTGAGAGGAAACATAGAGGGATGTAACTTGTGGTCAGAGTGGGAAACCCAAGATGGAGATTTCAGAGAGGAAGTAGTCTTCCATGATGACAAGAACCAGAATGTGGTTATGGGTGTAGAAACCGATTTGGAATACAAGTAGAGAGAAGTGACCTACAGAAGGGACATCCAGAAACTGAGGTTCAAGCAGCAATAGTGGGATATACACACCCGGGGGCTGAGGGAAAGATCTCGAGCCGGTGGCCACAGTTGGGGCAGCCCTCAGCTCTTACCCTGGGCAGTCAACCTTTACATCTGCGTGCCTTCTTCTGTCCCTGTGTGTGGTCACTCCTTCTTAATGACCTCAGTAACAGTAAAAGATGCTTCAAGTTTAATATGGTCAGGGAGAGCTGGTTGACCCATCCCACCCTAGCTATGTCAATATGAAGACACTTGGCCATACGTAAGCAATCTAACCTGACCAGTGGAGCTAGGTCATTAAAATTTTTTTTTAAACCACCAAAATCAGTTCTTTGATACACAGATTTATTGTTTTTTTTTGTGTGTGTGTGTGTTCATCTTGTGTTATGATTTTTACTTGCCCAGGAGCACCATTTAGTAGGCGCAAACGTGTGTACCTAGGGCCCCCGTGCCATACTCAGAGGAGAATATTCCCTGGAATTTAAAGTGGGCAGTGTGGTAGGGCTTTTTCATCTTCCATGATCTCAAAACCATGATTTCCTGAGGAGGAAACAATTCAACTTAGAAACAGGAAGTTTGCTTTGAGGACTTGATTCCTTTCCCTAAGCTCCTTTGTGGCGGTGAGCTGCGTCTTCTGTATCTTTAGGAGGAAGCCTACATGATTCATCAGGCTCTTGGACCTTGAATAAGAGGGCAAGGATCTGTAGAGGGGGTCTACAAAGGAGATACGGGGTGGGGAGGACAACCAACACCTCGTCTCATAGCCCTTCTTAGCAGCTTTTGGCTATTAATTCAAGAACAGGAATTTCATTCTGGTCAGCTTTCCTTGAACCAAATATAAACATTCAGGACATATGGAAATACATCAAAATTTATATGTAGTATACGTGTGTTTATGTATATCCACATACATATACTTAATTGTCCTTAAATGAAAATCACACATTAGGTCACTTGACTCAAATACAGCTCACGGTAATTACTGAATGACCTTTTATGCTCTGGTACCCCTCGCGCCCCCCGCCCCTTTGGGCACCTGATTTTCATCATCCATTGGCAGTCCTTTTCCGAGCCTTAGTCATCTTACAGCTCTGAACTGCAAGAACAGAGAAGCACGCTTCTGCCTACCTCTGGTTTTCAGCACCAGAAATTCTGTGTCTAACACCTGTTTTCAATCTTATGCTCCATTTCTCAAATCTTATTATATCTCTGCCTTTTCACACTTTGTAGTCTCTCTCTAATATTTGTTTGCAAAACACTAACTCATTTGTATTTCTATAATTACTGTCATATTTGTCTTCTCATCTACAGTGGTTCCTTCCTTCTGGCGGCATCACTGGAACTACTGTTCTTCCATACAATGGCACAGCACGAGAGAGAAGCTTTTATTCCAAGAGTGGCCAAGTTAGGGCTCCTGGGTGGCTCAGTTGGTTTAGCATCTGCCTTTGGCCAAGGTCATGATCACAGAGTCCTGAGACGGAGGCCCACATCAGGCTCCCTGTTCAGTGGGGAGGCCGCTTCTCCGTATCCCTCTGCCCCTCCTTTCTGCTCGTGCTCTCTCGCTTTCTCTCAAATAAATAAAATCTTTAAGGAAAAAAAAAAAAACCTCTAAAAAAAAAAAAAAAAAGAGTGGCCAAGTTATATCTTGGTAGTCAGGAGATAACTATGTTTGAAGTGCCACGGCAATATTCTTCTCGTGAGGGAACTGGTCTTGACTTAATGAGTTCTCTGGGTTTTCACTTTTCAATGAGTATCTTATCCATTATACTCTTTCCTTACTACCTCACAATCTGATAACTTTGGGACGGCACGAGGCCACGTACAGGTATTTGTTTCTCCATACGAAATGCCTCTGTAGCAACGTGACACCATTTTTTTTCTCAGACACGGAAAAGAGACAAAAACTTTAGGAAATGTTCAGAAAATATAAGGGGGGAAGCATACCCTAAAATTTCCGGGAACATGATACTCCTTTTCAGTTGGGGATCAAGGTTTGTTACGCTAAGTTTCAGCAAAGCGTAAGCATTCTGTTTAATCTTCCTCTTTTCTCATAAATGATCATATAACTCAGAGCCTTCCCTTAAAGAGATCCCGTTCCAAAAGTAACGTCAGACAAGAGTTTTTGGACGCTATACAAATTTTTAAAGAGGTAAATATCCACGGCGGCACAAACAGAAGTCCAAGATCTTTCAGGACACGCTTGGGTACGTGTGACACGAATACAGATTTCTAGACAAAAAGGCTCGGGGTGGCTCTTCTCTGGCCCTTGCCTTCCTTTGACCTACAAACACAAGATCTCATCTTCAATTATAATTTTATTTTAAAACATCTGTTCTCGGAGGGCAAGGCTTTGTGTTTGAGGTTTCTGTGTGGTGGTCCACAATTTGCTGATTTTAGTCATTATTAAAATTGACTCTTGCACCGGAATGGCAAAAAAAATGTCCTAGAAACAAAAAGGATACCTTTTAAATAATTAGTCTCTGGGAAGAAGGTGCTGTCCAACCATCTAGATTCATTTGGGAATCCAGAGACTGACAAGCCCGTGTAGAGAATGCCAGAGAAGAACTACTGTCTCCAAGTTGCACCTCCTGCTATCAGCGACTCGTAGAAGTCACGACAGACAGTGCCCAGAGTCCAGACACACACAGATGGTAGCTGTCAGGAGGTGACTCACACTATAGATTACAGCATTTAACAAAGCAAAGAGGATTAGATGTTTAGACAGAAGTTGGAAAGCCATTCTCGAGGCAACTGGCTATAAATTTAAAGGAATATCTCAATATTTACAACAATCTTATTGAAATAAAAGGAAGACAGAATCAATTGTTGGTTGATTTAATCCAATGCTCTGAGACAACTACTAAGCCAAAATTTCCATAGTTACTTCGAAGGGACCAATGCTCGAACTACAGAGGTACCTTTCCTGGCCTTTTTTTTTTTTTTTTTTTAAGATTTTATTTATTTATGTGACAGACAGATCACCAGTAGGCAGAGAGAGAGGAAGAAGCAGGCTCCCCACTGAGCAGAGAGCCTGATGCGGGGCTTGATCCCAGGACCCTGAGATCATGACCTGAGCTGAAGGCAGAGGCTTTAACCCACTGAGCCACCCAGGTGCCCCCTTTCCTGGCCTTTTTAAAATGACCATCTAGTTGATAATATGCCCTTCACCTTCAAAACAACAGATTTTACTCTCGGAATGTTTTACTTGTATGAAGATTCCTTTTGTTTCCCTTTTTAAATCACAAATTGCCATTGATTGTATTTGCTAGAAGAATGGAGAGAGAAAGAGAGAGAGACGGAGAGAGACAGTGAGCCAGAGAGAGAATGGAATCTGGAAAATGGGTCCACTAAGAGAGGGATTTTAGAGCAGAGAGCTGGCTACAAATCCAGAACAAAGTTACTTTGTGAAATGCCAAGTATTTCTTTCTGAATGACTGGCACATTCTATTAGAAACTGTTTTTAATGCAGTATTGCTGGCGTTGTCATAAATACCACAGGCTAGAAATTTCTCTGTGCGTGGAATAAGGACCAGGCTCCTACCAGGATGCAGTGCTATCTTTATCACTACCGCGGAGTATTTAATGAGGGCCTCCCACTACCCGTGCCATAGCGGAAGGCAGTATTTCTACAGCAAGCATAATACGTCTATGAGTAAAACGTTTGAAGCACCCCGGTAATTTAAAATATGAGACCAATGCCATTTAATGAGTTAACATTTTTCACAGAGTGCGTCTTCTGGTGGATGAGGGCTATGAAGACCGAATTCTGATGGCACATGACATACATACGAAGCATCGGCTAATGAAATACGGAGGTCACGGCTATTCTCATATACTCACCAACATTGTTCCTAAAATGTTGCTTAGAGGTATCACTGAGAATGCAATTGATAAGATACTGATAGAAAACCCTAAGCAATGGCTAACTTTCAAATAGGAAGGTTGTTTATGAGTTCATACCTTGAGTATCAAGCTTGCGGAGAACATTTTTCAGTGATTTCCAGCGCATTGTGAGATATTAATCAGAGCCCTGTAGGACCAATAGTGGGGCCCTTTCCTTTTCATGAGAATTAGAAGAGTTTTGCCTTCTCAGAAACTGCGGTCGCCCCTGTACCTTAAGAAGTTACTAACCTAATTCTGCCCTATTGTTTTGCCTCCACAAAATAAATACAGAAATACCTATTTCCAAACAGCGATTTACAGTCTGTGTCCCCTTAGTGGAGTTTTGTTTTGTTTTGTTTTCTTAATCTATCAGCTGCACTACTTGAGAAAATTTAAAGTGTTTCTAGTTAAATTACCCCCTTCTGGAGCAATCTAATGTTACTTGTAATATTAATGATCCTACTAATTATCCTGCTGTTCTTTAATTAATGCTTAATGAATAATA
Source organism: Mustela erminea (assembly GCF_009829155.1). Lineage (NCBI taxonomy): Eukaryota > Metazoa > Chordata > Mammalia > Carnivora > Mustelidae > Mustela > Mustela erminea. The sequence goes on from NC_045619.1 coordinate 120,695,845, forward strand.
CGGCACTTTAAAATAGCTTCGGCAGCAAAGGAAGTTAAATTTTGAGGCTTTTTTTCCCCCAGAGGATACTGTAATACAATTACCAATTCACAATGGTAAAAAAGATTGTGTAAGCTTAATTATATGCTGTCTACCTTATCTATATTTACTGATAATAAATCAGTTTTGTTGCCTGTGGCTTCCTGGTATCCATTTTTGCTGTAAAACTTTGTTGTTTTAAACCTGTATAAGGGAGCCTGAACACCTAAAAGTGAATTGTAAAAATTCAATCTTAATAATAAAAATATATTACATAATATAGTTTAATGAATCATTATATCTATAACAAAGGCCACAGTTTAATTAATAATATGTAATGCAAAAAAAGAGAAATGTTTGCCTTATATGTATTCCCTTTAATCCCTTTACCTTTTATTTGTTTTTTCTTGGGCCTAAACAGAGAAAATAATGCTTAGTTATCTGAAGGAAAGGTCAGATCTATTAGAAATGACATTCTGATTCTAGAGCCTGCTCTTCAGAAGGTACCCAGCCCTGATGTTTGTGTAAATAAAGCCTTTTTTAAAACCCATAGAAGATGTGCACTGCTGCTTACAAAGTAATCTTTTGGTTGATTCCTCGTTATACTATTTGTTAACTGCCTCCCCCAAAACAAATCTCCAAAACCTTGCTACCAATTTCTCTTTGATAAATACATATTGTTAAACAGACATAAATCCATTGCAACTCCTTCATGACTTATCCAATATATTAGAAAGGCCAAACAGAATTAGTCACTACTCTTGATGAATGGGCTAAGTGTTTTTAATCATAAAAATCATGACAGTTACTCAGACCAAGGCATTTAAACCAAGCCAACAGCACCTTCAGATGGGAACACCACGCGTAACTCTTTTGCAAAGTTGAGGTTTTCTAAATACGAGATATTTCTGTGGATCAAAGATGATCGAGTTTTTTCTGTGTATTAGAACAGAAAGTACCCACGAGGAACAAGCCAGGAGAACAAACTAATTCCTTTAAATGAAAAAATGCAAATGTCCTTCACCAGTAAAACAAGCAGATTTTTAAATCCCTGTTTTTCAAATCAACTTGCTCAAAGACTCTTCAAAGGCAGCTGAGAGGGGTGCAGATTTTTCATCGTAATAGTGGAAGTTGTCTGATAGTTAGGACCTATCAACATGCATTTTTAATCTTTTTCTTAGATTAAAGAGATGGCTTTTGGCAATGTATTTTAGCCAGAGAGAAATGATATACACTACTCTCAACATCTACTTTACCGTCAGCTTTAATCCACCTGAGAAAAAAGGGAAAAAATGGATAATTCAAATGTATATGATTCATAAACATTGCAAAAGAGAGCCACTTTGTTTCTGCAGTCCTAATATTAACAGTCTGCCACAGAATCCAGTGGAAATATTGATTGGCACATGGTAATAAAGAAGCCAGAGGCATAATTTACAGACATGTGATGTATAGGGCATTTTAACCGAATAAAATTTAATTTTCCGGGTAACTCTTAAAAGAGAAGCCACTTAAATTATTTTACTCTTCCATATGCCTTTGTAATCCAAAATATATTTTGATAAAAAAAAGTCGAATAATTTATGAGTGTTTGTGTGTATATATACACATACTTTTTTTTAAATTAAATTTTTGAGGCTATACAGCCACTGTGCCTATGGTCTGAAGCCATGTATATATTATATTTGATCTAACATATGTGTGTGTGTGTGTGTGTATACACACAAATACATGTATATGTAGCAGGTATTTGTATAAAATATATACACTTTGTTGTCTTATTGGTTATATGTGAAATTGCTCATTTTGAAATAACCTCAGGCCGTGACTTGTAGTAACTATTTGAAGGCCTTACTTAGTGTCCCCTTGGTGACCCGTGCAGTAGCTCAAATTAAACCATTGTGCATTGGGTTATGAATAATCTTTTGTTCCAAAGAAGGCAAAAGCCTCAGTCTGATTTAACACCAAAGAATAAATTTCTCTGACTTTCTAAGTAAATCTAAACGCATCCTATGGACAAAATGGACACACAGGGGATTTTCTAAATACCATACATAATTACACATTTTCACACTTAGAGGGTAATCCTATGATACAGTTTCGATCTCTATTTTTAAAGACTATCACTGGGAAAGAGAAAAAAGAAAATTCACAAGAAAAAAGAAAATGTGAAAATGATCATAGGCTTGGGAATTCCCTCAAATCCAGAAAATTCCAGGTTAAGGCTTGAAGTTGAATCATTCCCAGGACTAGCTCTAAAGTTAACAAAAGTACAAGGCAAACAATTTCTTTGGGGACAAGCAGCATTGTTTCAATCAGACCTTCTCCTGCAGGGTAATATAATTCTCCCCACACTATGAATGGATTCCAGGTATCATAATAAGCAGGTAAACTCACAAGAACCAAAGCTGACATATGGATAAAAGCAGCAAGATCACAGTACACCAAAGTTCAGATATATTGGAGAAATAATTCAGTGTCTTAGATTTTTCTATAAAAATTTGTGATCTATATAGGACTTCATTCACATGGACACTAACGATAAGGAGGAGTATTTGCTTTGGCGGTAGTGGATAACACATCTGCTTATCTTGCTTTTAATTTTTTTTTTTTTTTTTTTTTTTTACATAATGTTTCTGCGTATACAGATGTGAGTCAGGTAGCATTTGAATTCCCCACATATACACAACTGAGGTGCCCCGCAACCGGCATCCCCTGGGATCCTTGATTCACGGACGTTAGCCATACGAATCCAGTGTTCAAACTCAGAATAATAAGCTTAGTTTCTGCGTGATCAGTCAGCGTAAATAATAAATCCAGAAAATGTGCTGTATTTGTTGTTATTCCCTCCGTGGGCTTTGCCGCCATCTAATTTGATGTAGACTTCATCTCCCGGCTCCAAATGAAGAACCACACTGTTACTGGCATAGTCGTAATTCTGATCAGCGTCTTGGGCAATGGCGCTGGCTCGCACCTGTGTGAAGCAAAGGAGAATTAGAATCTGGAGGAGAGAGCTGTCGGGTTTTCCTCTTTGCCATTCACTCAGCATCGGAAGCCAACCTGCGCCACAGCACAGAATTCAGCCTGGGAGAGTCCAGGGCCTAGGAGCTCTGGGAGGGTATCTTTGTAAGAGCTTCAACTGTGTCACTGGAAGGGAGGTGCAGAAAGATGAAAAGGTCCTATGCAAGGGTCATTCCAGAAGGTTTTTTTCCTACTGTGGGCTGTAAACCACACACACATCACTCTATCCTCTCCCTAAATCAGCGCTTTTCCTCATTTCTTGAATCTCTAGGCCCAGTCACTTCTTGGAATGGAAAGAAGGGTAATTTTTTTTTTTTTGCATTTTAATTTAAGCCAATTAGCAATATTCTAAGCAGCTGTTTACGAGGACAGAGGTTCAATCTGAACTTCAGCGGGTCCCCACGCTTATTAGAAAATGGAGAGTCATAGCAGTGGAGACGTCAGAGAAATAATACGACTCCAACTCTACTATATAGGGAGGAAAAAAAAAAAAAAGGAAGTCATTTGATTTGGGGCTTTCGAAATCTAATTCAGGTAGAGCATTTTTTTTTTTTTTTTTTTTTTGGCCAGAAACCTCATTTAAACATCACCCAAGTTTGCAGAGTTCATTTTTCTTGATGTGCCTTTTTATTACTAACCTGTGATGTGTGCACTTCCATATTTAATTTCAACATATCTAAAAGTTATAGAAAGAACTAAGCTTTGAGGTCTCTCAAATTTCTAAACATTTTTAGTGATCTGATTGAACACTCTTTCATTTGGGTGATTCTAAAAATGTGTGGTTTGCTTTGAGAATGGAAGTTGCCTATAATCCTCTCGTGTTGAGTCTGTGATCTCATTAGTGGGTTGATAGACATTTGCAAACGGTCAAATTGCCTATCATTTCAAGTAATATGGACATTCTGTCACTTCCTCAACTCAAATTAGGCTTTATATCCATTTAGCTATATTTTGATTCTGCCTTGGAAAAAAATTTTCAGTAGGCAGACTTGTAATTTGATTTATTTCAGTAAAACATCTTCCACTCTGTGGCTTGTTTCTATTCCACTATAATGGTATTTCCCTGAATAACATAGCAAGTGATTTAGTGGTTTTGTAAACCTGCATTATGTAATAATGCATGACTTGGGGTATAATATGCTGAATTTTATCACTTGGTAAAATGAGGGAACTGAGACATAAGTCAAGAATTTCCATGCATTTCTTTCAAAACTTAAATGATAGGTTTTCAAATTAAATTTTCATGTGGTATGTTCTCACATTAATGCTGAAATGTTAAAAAAGGAGAAGGCTCTTTGACACTGCTGAACTTGTAAAGTAATTTGAGTAGTATTTTAAAAATTTCTTTCTGGATATTGTATAGCAAAAGGAGAAAGGGGCTTAAAGGATTTATAATTGCTTTAACACTGTGCTAACTGACACTAACTAATACAGTGAAAGCAATACACCATGCAATTAGGCTCTGAAACATTGACTCAAATGTATACACCAATTCAATGAGGTGATCTGTTTGGACTGATAAGTAATAACACAATTTAATGTCATAAATATTTCCTAGAAATTAATCATAAGTTTGTAGGAATTGAGTGCTTTGATTCACTAATTTCATTCAGTCATTAATTCCCTGGGAAAAAAATCTACAAGGAGGATAGCGCTGTTATGACCTCATCTTTTTTTTTTTTTAAACACGTGAACTTTTAATGGGTGAGAAAAATTAAAATACAAATTAGCAATTAGCTATGTCAGTAATACATTAATTAATTAGCCATCCATAAATATACTTTTCAGCTATTATTAATAGGCAGACACATTTTATTTAGTGCTTTAGATGTTTAATATATGCTCTATGGGTATTGTGCTGTAACACTGCTTTCTTTATAAAGGCATCTGGGAACCAGTACTCATTAAAATCCCTTGATTTAGAGGCAATAGTCTTAAATATATATATAAATATAAATATATATATATATATATGATGCAGTTTTTATTCTACAGGGTATAAAGAGAAAACCCTGTAAATGTGACCATTTTTATTCTGTAGGTATGACCACAAAACCCTGCAAATGCATTAGGGTGATCCCAAAGACTAGAAGGTTACCCTTACGGTTTTTCATTTCCTTTGTTGTGTGATTGCTTTTTAATGAAAGTGATTCTCTTAAGATTTTACCCTATACTGTACCACAAGACTCTCTCAATTAAATAACTGCCACACTCCAATGTGCTTTGCATGATTTTAGCCTGCCTGCTCACCTGATCCTACTACTCTAAAGGTATAATGGAACTTGAAATTTCAAGCTCTAGTAATCAGCTCGGTGACTTCCAACAATTCTCCCTTTAAGCCATCGAACTACTGAGGAAGGTAATGCATCCGCCTTGGACGCTATTTTCAGGTTCCTAAATGTACACCGATTTCAGCATTTTCTCTGGGAATATGATGCATCCTTTCCTTAGCCTGAGCTCCCCATTTCTGCCTGAATGTACTCTAATATCTTTTCAAATTTTAAGTTAACTATTTAGATCCTGCTTGATCAGTAGTGCGTGTGTCACCGCTTTTAAAAAGATAATATTAATCTGACATTTCATTAATCTCGCTAATGAATGAATTATCAACCCACAAACTCTTGTTTCCAACATCTCATGTTCATTGGTGCTGTAATTAATTAATAGATTTTTAAAATAAAACCGGGTCTTTAATTATTTTATAGTTCTAATCTTGAGCCAGTTTTAGCTTTTAGTATAGTTGGTGTCACAGTGACTGTGTTCAAAGAGCAATTTTTGAATTCAGGTTTTCTGCCAAAGGTACACAAACACATTAAAATTATATTTCCTGTCTCTCTGTAAAGCCACCAGAGTCCAACTTTTACCTTTCATATGCACTGTCATGGGCTCGCAACAAATGATACGATTAAATTTGGACTGATGGTTTCATGGGGAATATGAGAACTGTGATCCTTTTACTGGCCTGTTTGTGAGAACCTGGGAGCTTGCGTGGCTGTAGCATTATCTTATTAGGGAGGGTTTATCATTGGAGACAATATTTATGGTAACATTTGCTAATTTAATTAATTGCTACTGATGCTCTCATAATTTCATTTTCATTGTACTTCTGTGGAATCATAAACAAAAGGTTAAGTGGTGCATCAGGTTAATTTACTGGCCTTTGATGTTTCCATCTGTGATCCTGCATTCAACACAAAGCATAAATAAAATGGTTCTCATATGGTTACAGTCCAGAGGCATTCCTCTATCCTAGAGTGCACTGCATTTTTAGTTTAATTTTTGTGCTTCTCAAATCCACTTAATCCATAGAACATTACACTGACATGGATCTCTGAGTTTCTGTTTTATGAAAACAAATTAGGTCTGCCCGGGGGGAAACTGCCATTCTAAGAAGTGATCAGACAAGAACGTAACTGAAGATCACTGATAAACTATTTATTTAATATTAATAAATAAACTTTATAAAATATTTCTCATTTGGAACTGTCTACAGGTCAGCCTTTATAAAATCTTTCTATTCTAGGGATAAAATTCCTTAACAGTAATATTTTAATAACCATTTTCCAAAATAGTCCATGCTTAAGTTGAAAATATATTGTTTGCTGCTATGTATATTTTTCAGAATTACTTGTTGCACACCTTTTGAAGAAGTAACAGCTTAATAATGCCAGTGGAGAGCTTTATACATGATAAGGTCAGCTGGTTGCCTTATTTTTTTTTCCTGATCCTCAGAGAATGTGCAAGCTAGGAGGATACAAAGAAGCATTCTACTCTCCAAACAATGGAATAATTTTAAAAACAAAATGCACCTAGAACAGGTATATAAAATGGTTTTCCTGGAATCAGTTCAATATACTTGGGCTCGGCAGTTGAGACAGGAACCTTTAAACTAATTTAAATGTATCATTCCCTGATTTTTCATGCAATTGCAATTTCCAGATCTTTAAAGATGTGAGTGTTTTTATTCAGTGGCTGATAAAACTTGCATATTATTCCATCTTAAGTAATACCACTAAAAACAATCCTTCAGCCTGACATTATTTTCTAGACCTAACCTTTGAGTCAGAAGAGAGCCAGTTTGTGAATAAATGGGTGCCTCATTGCTGTCTGGTAAGGGGCTCTTCATAAACCATTCTGTAAAGGTGATCGAATAGCTCTATTTTGGTACAGTGAGTCATGCCCTTTTTAACCATACACCTATAACTATCTAACTCCTCCGTAAATATTTATCTTAATATTATTTTTGTGCATAATAACTACAATAAACAACCCTGTCAGTGCCTCCTGGTGGCCATTTTTTCTTTTCTTTCTTTTTTTTTTTTTTTTTTTTTTTTTTGCTTCTACCTGTCCTGTGGGGTCATTGAGCTATTTACTTCTAAATTCCTTTAGAAACGAGGGGTGGGAAGAGAAAGGAGGGACAGGATATTTTTGTCCTTTCTTTCATATACATTTATACTATTTGTCTTTCACTTTTCAAAAACAACAACAACAACAACAACAACAAAACACTTCTGTTCCTGAATTGGGTCTTTGGAAGAAATCTTGCCTTAATGCTGCTTGATAGAAACCTGGGTTATAACTGAAAAGGTCTGAATTCAAGGCGCAGGTTACCTGAAGCCCAGTAGCTCTTGTTAAATCTAAATTGGCTGTTCCCTGTACCACCCAAGAGGCAAAATTAAAGCCAGAGAACTAGCCCAGACTGCAGGCTTCCGGTTGCAAGGCCTGGCCCAGAGCGCTCCTGCTGATTCGGCGCGTGCCTCAGGTCCGAGGACACTTCTGGGTAGTTACAAACACAGTTTTCCTCTTCTAAGAGATCGGGCACACCTTGGTTTTGCAGTGACTGCGAGTTTCTCAAGCAAACGATAAAGTGGCCCCCACATAAAACAGACCCGTGGCCCTGATGGCGGAGCCATCCAGCCCAAGAGAACAAATCCTGGGGCTCAGGGCTAATCTGAGGATAGGGCACAGTCAAGGCCAAGGCCACTGCCTTGTGAGAAGGCAGGGCTGGAAAGACCCTCACGCAGGCGGCCCGGGGGCTCCCTGGCAGTGAGGCCCATAGCCCCAGGGCCGGCTCTGCCTCTCGCTCTCCTTGCCACCTGCCTATGCGGCCTCCTACTTCAGCCCCTGGAGTCTGGGTTCTGTGTTTGGGTGCGTGTTTTGCTGAGTGCACCCATGAGTCCCAACTTTTCTCTTTTGTTATCAGCACTCGTTACTTCTCCCCCTTGGGCTGAAATCTAAACCGGAGTCTGTGCCTTGAATTTGACGGTATGCTCGTTTCCCTGGGCTGGGTCGTCGCAGGGGCCTTGCGACCGCGAGTCCCCCGGTCCCTCTTCGGCCCTGGACGCCTCACATTTGGACTCCCTCTCTCGGCTCCCTTCTTTCTCCCGCGGGCCCCTTTCTCCCCCGAGTTTGTCACCCTGGCACGCCCATTTCGGGGCTCCCCCAGCCCTCCTCTTCCAGGCAAAGCCTGAGAGCGACCCTGCCCTGCTGAGGATCCCGCAGGTCGCTCCCTGCCCGGGACTGCCTGGTGCACAAGCTGTCCGAGGGACGGAGCTCCCGGCTTCCCTATCCTCGAGGGTCGAGCTCGCACTCGCGCTTTGAAGTGCAGGTCCTAGCTTGGGAACCGCGCTCTCCAGGCCTCCGCGCGCCCGCGCGGGCTTACGACCCCTGCCTCGCTAGCGAATAGCGGCGACCCCTCCGCTCCGCTCCCAGGAGCCCGGCTGCCGCGCCCTTCCTCCGCGGACTCCCACCCCCATTTCCGGGGTCTCCTCCCTCTTGCCCGTACCTTCCCGCGCTCCCTCCCCGCCCACCCTGCTGCCTGCCGGCACTCACCTGGTTGTTTTTGCAGAGATCAGCCCACATGCTGGTGCCGTCCCCTCCGCGCATCAGGACGTGGTAGGTGAAGAAGTAGATGCCCGGGATAGAGCAGGTGAACTTGCCCGTGGTGGGATCGTAGTGGTTACCGAGGTTGGTGACCACGTCGTCGAACTTGAGCACCTCGTAGCCTTCGTGCTGCCGCTTGAGGCCGGCGTAGAAGGCGATCTTGGGCACCGTGCTATAGGTGGCGGCACTGATGGCCCCGGCCGCATTCAGGCCGGGCGCCCCGGGCGGGCCCGGCAGGCCTTGGCGGCCGGGCTCGCCCTTCTCGCCCGGAGGGCCCACGGGACCCGGCGGCCCAGGCTCGCCGGGGGGCCCACGCGGGCCCGCCTTCCCCGGCCTGCCGGCCTCGCCTTTGGGGCCCTGGATGAAGGTGGGCAGGGACTGCATGAGGCCGCGGTCGGGCGTGGCGGCAGTGCTGGGCGCCTTCGTGCCCCCATAGGGGTCGCAGACCATGCGGCAGGTGCCCAGCATCTCGTAGTGCGCCGACGTGCCGGCCGAGCTCACCAGCACCGGGATGAGGATGACCAGCAGCAGCACCATCACCACCCCCAGCGCCCCGGCGGCGATCAGGCGCCTCCTGCTGCCCACCAGCCGGCTCAGCGCGGGGCGATCCTCTTGTCTGCTTTTGGACAAAATTTTGAAGGTTGGGCGGGGACCTCCTCAGAGCCGAAAACAACCCCCTGCGAACCCCAACTCCCCTGGGCGGGCGCGCGCCGGCCGCTCCCCGCCTGCTCCCGCTCCCGCTCCCCCCTGCCGAAGCTGCGGCTGGGGAGGGAGCTCAGACGCCAAGTGACTTGAGCTGAAGTCCCGGGCTGGGGGGTGGGGGCTGGGGGAGGGGTGCACAGGGCGCCCTCTCGCCTCCCGCGAGCCCCTTCGCACCTGTGGCTGCCGCGGGCGCCGGCGCGGCCACCCGAAGGGCAGAGCCTGCCGCCGCCTCTCGCGCTGGCCCGGGCAGCTCACACTTTTATGCAGCCGCCGCCTGCGATCGACTTTTCCGTTTTTGCCGACTGCGCCAGTTCGCACCAACTTTCCGTCTGAAGTTGCCTTTTTCTGCCTCCTTCTTTTCTTCTTTCGTTTGCTCTGTTCGCCCTTCCACTGCCTTTCTCCCCCTCCTTTGCAACCACCACAACTCTAACAGACGCGCACCCTCAACGCCCGGCGCTGGCGGCGCGAGCTCGGGCCAGCCGCCCCCCGGGTGCGCGGAGCAGCGGCGGCGGGCACGGTCAGCTCGGCGAGGCTCCGGGCTGGAGCGGAGGAGCTAGTGAGCAGCGGCGAGCGCCTCACGGCCGGGAGCGGAGCGAGAGAGAGACTGAACGCAGAATTCTGCCTGGGTACCACCTGCCAGGAGAAGAGGAGGCTGACAAACGCGCGCCGGAGCAATTTATAGGCACCCAAGGCACAGAGGAAGGGGAGCCGCTTTGGCATCTCACTGCAGCATCTGCTCTGCTCATCCCACTCAGAGAGAGTTTGGCATTACTCTGACAATGTGGGATTTTTTTTTTTCCCAGCCCCTCTCTCTCTCTCTCTCTCTCTTTTTTTCTCTTCCCCTCTGCACATGGATGAACAGTGAGATCGTGAATACTCCCTTGCCGAGCCCAGGTGATGGCAGCGCTCTCGCTGGACACACCTGGGGGGAGGGAGACAGATGTGCAATAGCCTTGGGCCCTCGAAGGTCACACCTAAGCCCTCTAGTTCCCACTGCGGCCGGCGGCGCCAGTTGGAGGGCGGAGGTGAAGGTTGAAAAGAGGGTGGCTCGGTTGACAAGATTTCTCTACTGGCTCACCCACAATCAACCCGTGTTTCAGGTGTTTTTTGAAATGCCACTTTTAACATAAGAAGGGCCCTTTAGAATTTTCCAGATGGGTTTTCTTTCTTCTTTTTTTTTTTTTTTTTAACCTTATGGTTTTCCTCTCCAGCCTCCTAAGATGAAGTAAGATGTTACCCAGAGAACATTTAAGGCACATTGAAAAGCCAAAGGACGTTTTGAACGATTGTGAATGAACAGGCCCACCACCTAATGGCGAGGGGGTGGGGGTTTCTTTTAACCAATGCTGTGGATGGTGAGTATATACTTTGTCCTTCACTTACAGGATTACATTTCTGGCTACCTTTCAGGAGGGACTGCCATTGGACCTGAAGTTGCATTTACCTACACTACATAAATGAAAAATAATTACTTGTTAAAAATGTCTTTAAAAGTCATAAGACAAGCCAAGCAGCCTTTGCAAGAGTACTGGGCAACATCTTTTGCTAAGGTATGGAAAGTGTCCTCTAGACTTCACGGCACATTTCCTGGATGTACATTGAGGCACGGGACAAAAAGAAAAAAAAACGTGAGAAAGAAGAGCCCCATTTGCAATGAGAGAGTGGGAGAAGGGAAAGCCTGTCTTAGTAATAATAATGTAAAACCCCCAGAGTAGATATCAGGCAAGTTATGGCACTAACAAATACATAAGACACACAAGAACAGCTTTAAATAAACAAGTGGAATTGATTTGTAAATCATACTTTTGCATTCAGGAGCAAAGGATGTCAATCAAATGCGGATGACATTTGCTTGTCAATACTGGGATGATGGCTGGGAAGATGGTGACTTATTACATCAGGGCTAGAATCTGAAATGAGAAGCAAGAACAAATAGGGCGAAGGCAAGAGACAGTAACGCCCCAGGGTGACAATCCTCGGCCTAGGATCCTGCCTGAGCATTTCCTTGTCTGTTCCTTCTGCCTAACTTCCACCCCACGTCAATTTAGTTTTTTCTTTCCTTCTTCTATGTTTCAAACTGAAATAAGGTCAAATGAGCAGACAGAAGAGAACCACATTGATTCTTTTAAGAGAAATGTCAGCAGCTCCTTTAGGTCTTTCTGGGGAGAATCAAGAGTGAGCCCCTGGCCTTTGGGGCTCAGCTTGGCCAAGGTCTCTGTATTTTCTCTCCCTCTGGCTGCAACTGGCTAAGAGTTCTTCCCGCTCCTCGAATCTTTACCTTTTAGGGTAGTGGTTTCAGAAGTGTGCGTCTGTGTCTTGGGCCTAAGACTTTGGTTCACAGGAGGTACTTATTTTCATATGTTTGAGCATCAGACACATAGAAAGTTCTCCCCCATCCATAATACCTATTTTCCTAACACACCATGTGGGTTGCTTCTAAAAAAGTCACCTTTCTTTTGGGGGACAAGACAGTAAAGTGTGGGAACAGCCATGAAGGTTAATGTATTAATCAAACTCTTTTAGAATGCACCAAGTTATCAAAATTCATAAGACTTCCTCATTGCCAAACAGAGTCCAGTGGGGGATACACGGGGACTTTTCAAAAGGTAGAGTTGAATAAGTAAATTCTCATTGAAAAGCTCAAGATACACTTCCACTGAAGGCTGCTCATCTTACAGAGGAAGCCAGTGAGGATATCACGAAACGGTAGAGACAGAGTGAATGCTAGAAAGCTCGCCTGTACTTGCTCACTCTCTCCTCTACGCCACATTGTCAGACCTCTGGGACCAGCCCTGCAACGGAGGCGAGTCTCTTTCCACCATCTCTAATGCCAAAGCCCAGCTTGGTTTTGCAAGGGAGGGCACCAACATTTTAAAAGTCTGCTGAGATTTGGAAACGTTCTCTGTGGGCATTGTGCACAACACAGGCAACATTTCCCAGGTCACACGGCTGACCCCGTTCTTCCAGTGAGGGGACAAACCTGGTGGCGCATGGACAGCTGGCTTTTGAGTGAAGTCAATATACATTACCAGTCTCCTCCCTCTTCTCCAGAGGTGTCCTACCATGTGCTTTGGGAGAAGCTTTTTTTTTTCTTTTTGGTTCAGGGATGACTGGGTAGTAGATGAACTAACGGCTGGTGGCTGCCACTTTCCACTGCTTGAATTTCTCAGAAGGTTCTCTGGAAAGTTACTCACGCTTCAGCCCTTATTCTGACAGTTTGAATAAGCCATCTGATATGGCATATTACTCATCATCTCTATATGTATATAATAATAGAAAATGTGTCAATTAAAAAAAAATATTTGATTCTCTTCAGTCCTCATCAGAGAAGCAAGTTTTCTCTCAAAGTTGATATTAATCTTGGAAGTAAGCCCTGCGATCTAATTTCCCCCATCACGTCTCAAGAAAACATAAGGCTCTGTGTTCCCATTTCCTTCAGCACCTGGGCCTCTGTGACCATTCAGATCATAAAGTCCAACACAGAAACCCAAGATCTGGGTTGGGTGATGATCCACTGATTTTCATCTTCCCGCATCATTTCTGTCTCTTTCGGAGAACCGAGCAGATCCGAAGCCACACAACTCCCACACAGACGTGCACTGCCATCCATTAATCTTTATCGAGCGCCCACTGGCAGCACAGCCCTACACTGGGCTCTTACGAGGCAAACAAATCTTTAGTCATGAGAATGGTTTCCAAATCCAGCAGTACTGAACCAAAAATAGCATTTATAAGAGGAAAATAAGATGAGTTAACAAACCCAAGGACTATCTACAGAAATGGAGATAAAAAGAGTAAAAAAAAAAAAAAAACCACACCAAAAAACAAAAACCCAAAAAAACCCCCCTCAGACTGGGATCAGCTATTTACCTTTGATTCCTCGATCTCCTTATTATATTTCAGAACATACACCCCTATGATGAAGAGTTCTAGGTTTCTAGCCAGAAAGGGTCTGCTTGGAGTAATGTAGGGAAGTAGTATATCCTTACAGCTTTCGAATCAGATGGGTCTTAATTTGGATCCTGGTTTCCTCATTGAGTTGCTATAAAAGTCACTAAATCTCCCCGAGGCTTCATTTCTTTTTCTCTAAAATGGGAAGAACACTAACATCTAATTCATGCAGTTGTTGTGAAGCCTGAGCAAGTTAATGCATCTAATGATAAGGCTACCCAACTCACACCCAGAGCCCAATAAATGTCCATTTCCATGTTCATATGTTGTAGGACTTCTGAACAGCGCATGGGCATAGGAGCTGGATGGTAGGACACATGCTCAGTACAGGAAGCTAAAACGTCAGACTTAAGACAAATAACATCAAATGGATACTAAATGTCATAGACTTAGACAAAATTAGAACACCCAAGTTCTACAGGAGAGCTGCCTGTGTGTACTATTGTGTAATATAAAACAAAGTAAGACAAGACTCAACACAAGGATCACTTCACACTTCTCCAAAGTAAGAAAAAGAAAGTTTTATACCAAGATAATTTGAATTCATTGCAGTTTGACAGACCAAGATTTTGGATTTACAGCCTGGGAGGAAGGGTTAAAACCTGTTTTCTCCTGCTCTGGGAAGTTCCCCAAGTCAACAAGTTGCAAGTGTATTTAAAAATCAATGAGATAGTTACTCAGGAAATTTTCCTGTGGATGGTGATTCTCGGAAAAAGGGAACATAGGAGAGAGGGCTGCTTTGAGTTAGCCAGAAGAGTAATCAATCACTCTGAAGGACACCTAAGTCATAACCCCAAGAAATAGGGAACTTTCAACAAAAAATTCTCTATGGAGGATAGTGAGTTGGAAAAATAGCCTGGCAGGTCTATTGGCAGAAAATTACTGAATAGTCAGGAGGAGATGATAATGAGCACATTATACAAAATTTGGTTACAATGTATGGTTTTAAGTTGGTCTCAAATTCTTGCCATATCAATCAATATAAGGAAGAAATCTCTAGGATGGATATAATATTTCATACTTGTTTCCCATGGATGGAATGTTCGGTCCCTAAGACCCTATTTGATGTAGAACTGAAGGAAAAGTTTCCAAGAATGAAATCTAAGAGGGTCAGCCAGTCCTCTCAAGGGACGGTCATGATACCCCAGCCATACAAGGAAGATGGGTGAGTTAGAGAAACTTAACACAGGTGCCATTAGACCTTGAGGAATTTCAAGCAGAAAATGTATCACAGGAACACAGCTGTGCAGCACACAGACCAACCAGGCAGGCAGTGGTAAGAACTGGGGTAGTCTTACTGCTTTGTCTCTTTTGTTTTGTTTTAAAAATTTAAAGCATCATGAGTCCTAAGAGGTCTAACAGAGAACCACCAACAGAGCCAGAGCCTGCCAAGAGCAGTTGATCTTCTAGAATATCCTAGAATCTGCCTCTAAGAGAAAGTGGGCTGGAGTGGATATGACTATCAAGGGAAGGTGCATCTGGCCCCACTCCTACCCCAAAGCACGTCCCCTTCAAATATGAACAATCCGTCCTGTGAATACATACTGCATTTCTTGGGTATTTGTATGTGAACCGACGTATCAGCTTTTCCCTAAATCAGGCAACCTCTTGGGAAAAGTCTTAAACTATATAAAAATAGATACAATTTGAAACCATAATCCTAAAAATAAATTGCAGAGGTAGGTAGTTTAGATCTGTAATAAACTAGAGGGGAAAAAAATGAGGGAGTTGTATGTTGAATATAAGTAGTTGTATATTTCAACATTTCCCACTGAGAGTAGTTGTAACGATTCATAATTTATTTTTTAAAGATGTATTTGAGAGAGAGAGAGAGGGAAAGCACATGATCGTGTGGGGGTAGGGGCAAAGGGAGAGGGAGAGAATCACAAGCAGACTCCCCCATGAGCGCGGAGCCCAATGCCAGACTCGGTCTCAGGACCCCAAGATCATGACCTGAGCCGAAATCAAGAGTCAGTTGCTTAACTGACTAAGCCACTCAGGTACCCTGTAACAATTCATAATTTTATTAATTACTTTATCTTTCACTCTAGAAAGTGGAAAACGTCAGTAAAAGTTGATGCTACTTAGATGAGGGTTTGGTGTTTTTCTTCAGCCCAGAGAGTCCCATATTCAAGGGGTAATCTTTCCACTAGTCAAAATCTGCAAAGGTTCTCTGACTTCACTCGGGCTTCTAAGACTCATCAGCACATGGGAATATTCTAAGTGTGAGCTTCTTCACAGAGGCTAATCATTCTGGGTCTTTTAGCCTTTTCTTGTCTGCTGCTCTCTTGTTCGGACCGTTCCAGCAGGCTGGTAACTTCACAGGGGCAGGAACAGGGGCAAAATAGTTCATTTTATTACCATTGGCTGCTTTTGTAAAAGAAAGTTCAAAACTGTTTGCTAAATCGAGGATCCCCTAGGCAGGTCCATTATCCAGGAGTTGCCATCGTGCACATATACATGTATGTATGTGTATTTGCAATCATACATATATATATATATATGACTTCTTTCATTTCCTCTTAAGGATTTGTTTTTTTGGGTGGGCAGAAGGTCTCATTACTTGGATAATGAGAGCCAGAAGTGGACCACCCATGATGGATTCTCTTCATAACGTGATTCCGGCACCTGAGTACGTATGAACATTTGTTCTAGTATTCCACAGACCTCTTTGCTCATTTCCCCAGGGCTGAGGGTGGCATGGGCTTTTTAAAAAAAAAAAAAAAAAAAAAGGCCTTGAATAGAAAAAAGAAAAAAAAGAAGGAGCTAATTAAAAGGAATTTTGGACGTGTGGTTCTCAGATATAATCAGGCATTAGGTCTAAACTACATAATTAACTTTTCCTTCAGAAATTCAGAACAAGCTCAGAAGGCCCTAATCTAATGCTTTATCCAGGGTTTGACTGTACTAGTTAGAATGAATTCTCTGGATAAGTCACTTCTATTATCTTCTCATTAATGTGTTCAATGCTATTCAATTGAATGGAGTTAAAACCCACAAGAACTGGACTCTGTTATCCACTTCCTCCTCCTAAAGCCTCTCCTGTCGCCAGTCTCCCGCTGGCATCTGCAATGATCTGCCTTCAGCACCTGCTCAGTGCGACGCCCCTCTGCCCAGAAACGGTATCTTCCTCATTGTCCGCATGGCTGGGAAGTCCAACTACAAAAGCTCAGAATGCCAGGCTCCTCAGAAATTGCCACAAGGCCTCTTTGCCTTCCCAGCCTTGATTTTCGTGCTCGGTCCCCTCATTATCCATTCTCTGGTTATTGGTTAAACACGCAGGAAGTGGTCATTAATTTCACCGGAAGTGGCCTTGTCATTTCCCGCTTTGTCCTTGTCTCTCCTCTACCCTGGTCACCGACTTCCTCCCTCTCCTCTTTCCTCCTCCTGATGTTATTCCTTTTTCAAACCCCCTGCCCTCCAGCTCCAAAGCCACCTCCTCTTTCGTCACTCCTCCTACTGGCTCCTACCATGCACCCCCCCACCGCTTGCCCCCCACCTCACTGGTGCCTCCAGAGCCTGTGGTGTGTCCTCCTCTTGCTGGGCTTCCCTCCTCCTGCTTTGTTTCCTCTCCTGTGACTGAAATGCCGGGGCATTTCATCTTGGGGCCCTACCCCACCCACAGGCCCTAAAGACATGTTGACTGGGGGCTAAATAGGCTGTTTGTTGATTGGAATTGCTAAACTGGGATTGACAGCATAGCTTTCAAAAGAACTTTGTAAGATTTAAGAAATCTAGATGTAGTGTGTAAGACTGGACTGGAAATTAGGTATTTCCAAGGACCAGACTTCCCTAGAAGAATGGAAACCCTTTAATTGCAAAAAACATTAGATTAAGAATCAGATTAGGGATGCCTGGGTGGCTAAATTGGTTAAGCCGCTGCCTTCGGCTCAGGTCATGATCCCAGGGTCCTGGGTGGGATTGAGTCCCGCATCGGGCTCCTTGCTCGGGGGGGAGCCTGTTTCTCTCTCTGAAGTGTTACATCAAGGATGGTAGCTGCTATATAGAAAATAAAATACTTCTGGGTTCCCCAACAGCCAAGGCAAAAAGGGAAATGTCACGAGTTATCTTCATTTTATGATTTATTAAAAGAAATGATTCAACATTGAGGAGAAGGAGATTTTTTATTTAACTATCAAATTCTAAGCATTTATTAAGTCAGAGGTATGAAACTGTATCATGAATAAGAGTCAAAGACAGCTTCTCAGAAAATGAAGAAATGTTCCCCAGTGAGAAACTGAAGCAGCCCAAATCGAATTCAGCTTACCAACCCTAGTACATCTTAAAATTCATTCAAAGATAGCGGACATGCTGAACATGCAGCAAACAGCACTCCCAGAAAATACACAATTAGCAAGAGCAGAATGAATGGGAAGAAGAGCAGAGGATGCAGCTTAAGCCAGAAGGGGTGACGACTCATTTTCAAATAAAAATCAGAAGTGTAGTAAATGTTATCATCAGAGTGACGAAGCTCCGCGAAAACAAATGCAAATAAATTCCACATTTCGGTTTCTTTTTAGTATGTAATTTGAGGAGATCAGTCAAATGTGACTAGCTACAGAAAATAAAAAAGAAAGGAAGTTAAACCACTTGGCAGATTTGTTCCCAAGTCATGCCTACAATATTTTGACCCATGAATTACTACAGATATAAAAGCGTTACTACTTATATTATAAAAACACAACCATGAGCAGACAGGAAGTTAGCTGAATCACACCTCAGTGTTCAATTCTGAGAACAAAATGATTGTCGATACTGTCTGATAACAGTATTCATAAACACCGGAACTATTCAGAGAAAAGACTGCCAACCTCGTGCACCCCTGTGAATTGGAAGCGCTGAGCTACTTACACCAAATACAAAAATCACTTCTCTCCCTTCCCATTGAATTGGTTACTTATAATTAAGAGTATTTATGCCAACCCTAGTAACGCCTTAATGAAGCCTGTACTAAGCCACCGGATATTTACTCACGGTCTCTAAAATACAGATGCGTGTATGCGAGGTAAGAGTGCCCCAGCACTCCAGACATAGATGATGAATTTTCTGAAGATTTTTGAGCGTGCAGAATAGTAGGAATTTTAATGGTTTTCAGCTCCTCTTAGATCTACACACAAATATAGAAATATGTATTGTGAAATGCAAATGAACTTGAAATGGGTTCAGTGGATGGTAAAGCCATCCCCATGATGGGCGCACTCATACTCAGGACCAGAAACCACTCAAAAGGTAACAGTCTCCCACCAGCAAAAGATAAAAGGCAAACTGCTTTTACAGAGCGATAAACAGTACATAATACAAAGGGGGGAAATAAATACTCTTTTGTGACACAAAAAGGAACAGAGCCAGGGAGATAAAAAATGCAGGAATAAATATAGGTGGTTTAAACTAGTAAAGGGGAATCTGAATGAGAGAGGAAAACGACTTGCTGATTTTCCTTCTTTGAGGGTGCTACAGACCGGCTTTCTCTGAATAACTCAAGCTTCAAATATGGCAGCACGTTTTAGTTCAGCATTTACGGTTCCTCACGGTCACGGTCATGGGCAGATTTTGAAGATGGGCCTATCTAAAGAACTGGAATCCCTTTGAAATGGCAATTGCACTATTAGCAGTGCAGCTGGAAATAAACAACAGGGAGGAAAGAGAGGAACAGTGACGATTCACCATGCAGGTTGTCCGCCATTTCCTCTGACCAACTCCAAGTCCACGGACATCCCTAAACCGTGCTCCTTCATAGTCATCAGGACTTGACGGATATGTGCTATGAATGAATTACTGGGAGTAGAGCAACTCCAAATTAAAATCTTCACTGTTTTGTTGGTCTGGAGATTCATTTGGGCTGTCATCCACTCCATGCACTCCTCCCTTTGTTTTTCGATTATTAATTTTGGAATCATTAGTGATTTAATTTTTTAACCACAACTGCGATTATTTTAATGATTCATTTGCATAGTATTGTTTAATTGAAAGTAGGAGAGAGTTCAATCTCAACTGAGTTCTCTGACACGAAGTGGCCTCTTTATGGTAGATAGCATATTTTAAAGGGATTTGAAGTCTTTGTGGAATTTAACTGCAATCATAGAGCTCAGTGCCATGGGATGACTGGGGTGTATGTATGCTGACTTAAATAAAATGTACAAGATTCAAGATGGAAAACTCCTCTTTGGTAAACTATTCATGAAAGTGAAAAATGACAGGATTTTCCTCCCTAAAGAAGTGTGGGCTTCGGCAAGATGTCATTATCGTTGATCTTGGTTATAGGAACTGGCTAAAGTAAACGAGGTGGTTGCTTTGGAAGGGAGGTCCTTAGGTTTGAGAGTTTCTTGTGTTTTTGTATAATTTTTCCTAAGTAGGGAAGCAGCAAAAGA
Organism: Mustela erminea; assembly: GCF_009829155.1. Taxonomy (NCBI): domain Eukaryota; kingdom Metazoa; phylum Chordata; class Mammalia; order Carnivora; family Mustelidae; genus Mustela; species Mustela erminea. The sequence continues at coordinate 120,715,788 of NC_045619.1, forward strand.
ATAAAAATATTATTAAGGTTGGGAAAGGATGGGACAAAGAATCCAGTGAAACTAGCCTCTGTTCTGTTTCCAGGTTATTCGTTTTGTATAGAACGAGTTTCCATTAGAGGACTAGATATCTTTAACAAAACACACCTTATTCTATTCCATGCCCCCCAAAGCATCTGTATCAGCACCTGTGCACCAAGCAAGCCCTCAGTAAATCTTTGTCAAAATAAGTAAAGGAGGGGTACCTGGGGGGCTCAGTGGGTTAAAACCTCTGCCTTCAGCTCAGGTCATGATCTCAGGGTCCTGGGACCGAGCCCCGCATCAGGATCTCTGCTCAGCAGGGAGCCTTCTTCCTCCTCTCTCTCTCTCTGCCTGCCTCTCTGCTTACTTGTGATCTCTGTTTCTCAAATAAATAAATAAATAAAATCTTAAAAAAAAAAAAAGTAAAGGAAACCAACATGCTTGTTGCTTGCATCCCACAAAAAGTACAGATCACAGCATATACAATGAGACGGCTGTCTTCTCACTGTGTCCTCACATGGTCTTCCCTCATCCACGTGTGTGCTTCCTAATCTCTTCCTCAGAAGGCCACCAGTCATATTGCATTAGGTCCCACCCCAATGACCTCATTTTACCTTAATTACCTCTTTAAATACCCTGTTTCCAAATACCACCATTCCCTGAGGCACTTGGGAGTTAGGGCTTCAAAGTAAGAAATTTTGGGAGGACACAGTCCTACCCATAACTAATGGTCTCTGTGTGGACATGGCTGAGAGACAAAGGTCTGATGAAAATTCCAACTGCTCGCCTGGCCAGGAGCTAGCCACCCTTGAGGCTGGAGACCTGTGCCGCATTTCCAATCCAAGTTTGACTGCATTTTCTGCATTTTAATTGCAGCAGCAGTTGACCTATAGATATGGGCATAGCTCGACTCCCAGCAACCATTTCCAGGGAGTTTAATGAGTACGACTTATTCCATGTAACCAACAGATTTGAATGCTGATTTTGACTCGGTGGATTCTTCCTTTAAAATTATCTCTAATTTTGAATTTTTCTTCTTCCAAGTGCTATCTGAGTAAGTCTTTATGACCCCATGCCAGGACCCTCCTAATGGCTTTCTGCATGATCCCCTGGCCTTCAGCCGGTCCCACTTCTCATTCATTCTACTTACTGAGCTTAGATTCTCCTTCCCAAGAGACCATGTTCATTGTTCCTCCTCTTCCCTGGAATCTTCAAAGGACCCTCAGCCTAGTTGTCTCAGGATAAGTCTCAAATTCCTAATTCAAGCTAAGTGTAATTTATCACTTTACTACACCCTGCGGATGACTCTGATTTCTACTACTACCGAAAAAAACTCCTCTGAGCTCCCCCAGATTTCCTCACTTCCTGCTGACATATCTCATACGCACTCCATGCCCAACCCCTCGCTCTGTTACCCCGTCTGGAATGTCTTCAAAGGCCTTACTCTTCATTAAAGTAAAACCTGTGCTCAAATTTTACTTCTTCGGAAAAGTCTTCCCTGTCCAGAATAGTGTTCCCTCCATCAAAACTCTGTAACCCTGCTTTGATTTTCCTGATGGTGCTGTTAAGGGCCCAAGGGTGTCTCCTCACCCCAAGTTCATGTGTTGAAGTCCCAACCATCAGGACCTCAGAACATGACTGCATTTGGAGATAGGATTGTTAGAGCTGTGATTCAGTTGAAATGAGGTCATTGGGGTGGATCCTCGCCCAGTATGACTGGTGTCCTCCTATGAGGAGATAAAGAGAGAGTGAAGGCCAAGTGAAGACACAGAGAGAAGTCGATCATCTTCAAGGCCAGAAGAGAGGCCCAAGCTCAATCCCACCCTCCTGGCTCTCCAAAGAAAGCCTCACCAACAGCTTTATCTCATATTTCTAGTCTCTAGAACTGTCAGAAAATTAATTTCTGTTTTTGAAGCAACTCAGTCTGTGGCATTTCATAACGGCAGCACCAGCAGACTCATACAGGTGTATATATTACACCTTTCACTGTTGTTGATTTCTCCCCACTAGAAAGTCAAGTTTGTAAAGGCAGAAGCTTAATTTTGTTCACTGCTGTGTATCCGTATCTAGAGCAATGCCTGGTGTGTAGTAGGGGTTTAATACATGGAGTTTGGAATACCAGTCCACAGGCTTAGGTCCACCAATCTCTGCCTAATTCTGTGGTTTAGGAAAGGAAGCCCATTTAGCTGCAAAGAAAAACTACCTCCCCCTACCGGCCTCTCTTGATAAGAAAGGCAAAACTTGGGTTTCTGCTGGCTTTACATTATTTCTCAGTGGGTTTAGAACTTGGACAAGAAGGGGGCAGCTAGTTACTAGCACCCTCACTCCCTAATGACCTATAGTATCTCGTACATGGCAGGTACTCAATAAATATTTCATCCCCAAATGTCCTATTTGCATGTTGTCCGACAATTTCCCTACGTGCCTATTTTGCTTCCAAGCTTCTTGAGGGCAGGAGTTGTCTTCAGGGCCAGCAATTCTGCCCTTGTGTAGGAGGGGTTCCATAAATCTTCAATGGATGGGTGATGACCCTGCACACACCACTAGGCTCTGGGAAACATCGGTGCAGCTGCCAGCAACTCCCCTTCACTGAGGTTTCTCTCACTTCACCACCCTTCATCTCACTTCCACGACGCACAGAACACAGAGGTGAAGGTCAGTGAGTGTGTACCGGGAGTCTCTCTCTTCTTCCCCTCGGCCAGAGACGTGGAGCAGAGATGGACCCTGCACCACTGAGATGACTTCTCCCAGGAACATGGAGACTGAGATTCGTGACACCGCTGCTGGCTGCAACCCTTATTTTTTGTATACTTATGATGGGAAGAGGGTGATTGGTGCTCTTGTGGCCCAGAGAAGGAAAGGCCGTTCACACAGAAAGCAAAGGAGTAAGCAGTCAGGCAGAGCAGAGCAGTGACGGGGAGCTTCCTAAAGCCGGCTTCCATTTCCACCTTTTATTTCTGTGGCATCCCTGTGACCCCGTGATCAATTCCCCTTGTTTGCTTAACTTGGTATGAGTGTTTCTGTTGTTTGGAAAACAAAACAAAACACACAAAACAAACAAACAAACAAAAAAACAAAACAAAACCAAAACCGACTCATTCACCCCATGACAATTTCTGGAAAAAAAAAAAAGAGAGGTCTTTCCCTTCAGGAAAACAGGCATAAAAATCCCTGGCCCCCTTCCCTACCTCTCAAATCTCCCACTGACACCCATTTACTTTGGGGTAAGTGAAGAACTGTAGCCCTTCATCAGCTAATGCGCAGCGTTGGACAGAATTTCTTTGCGATTCTTTCCAAATAGAAGAAAGTACACCTGTGCTCCCAAATCTACCAGGAACACTCAGTGTTTTTAAACCTATCTTTTTCTAAATTGCCTCATCAATTCTCGCTGCTCTCAGGATCACCTTTCTCAACTCTACCAGCTGAGATCAACTCAGGTGCTTACCCTAAGAGTTCCAAGATGTTAAATCTTGAAGGCTAAACAAAGATCTTTATGGGAGGAAGGGCATTTTCTTTCTTTCTTCCTTCTTCCCTCCCTCCCTCCTCTCTCTCTCTCTCTCTCTCTTTCTTTCTTTCCCCTCTTGTGCTTACAGCTACACTGTTCAAGAGAAAAAGGTGGTGGTGGGGGGTTGGAAATCCTTGCATACGAGATGAAATCCACCATCTGGTCGAAAGGACCCAATTGTTGGAATCATCTTCAAGGATCCCACTCATCTTCATTTGTATCTTATTGATAATCATTTGGGAAGCTGCTGCAATTGATCAGGTCAGATGGCAGCTTGGAGCTGGCAGCCTCGGAGGAGAGCAGGCAGCGTTGGAGGAAATGGGAGTAAGTGGTCGAGGGGAACAAGAGTCCAGGGGGCAGAAAAGGAACAAACAGATCACAGACCAAGAAATAAAACCTAGCGAGCAAGGATAAATTCTGCGAAGAAAATAAACTCAGGGGGATAAGACAGTGCTCTGTGGGCTCCTGCAGGTGAAACAATCAAGAAGGACAGCCCTGAGGAGGTGACCGGTAAACGGAGAGCCGGAAAACCAGGAGAGAAAAAAAGAATCCAGGCTGAGGAAACACTAAGGAAAACCCCTTCCACTGTGAACCAGACTGACCTGCTCTAGAACCATAAGGAAGGCGAGTGTGACTGGAACAGAATGAAGGCAGGGGCAGAGGAGGTCAGAGTCACAGAAAGGCGGAGGGCAGCTTCCTATAGTACCTGGTGATGTACAGTCATTTGAGGGATCTTTTTTTTTTTTTTAATGTTTGTACAGGACTTGTCCTTAAAAAAAAAAACAAAAAAAGTAGCTTTTTATTTTTTTTAGAGTGGTTTTAGGTTTACCAAAGCATAGACCACAAACCACAGAATCAGTTTCTGCCATAATTAACATCTTTTGCATGAGCATGGTACATTTGTTACCAACTATTAACTAAAGTCCATGGTTTACATTAGGGTTCACCCTTTCATACAAGGAGCCTCAACGTAGACAAGGGGATGGAATGGACATGGTCTGATTTGCAATTCTGGAAGACTCAGCTTCACAAAGCTGTTGTTTTGGCTGAATTTTTTCTTTCCCCCAACTCCTGTGTTGAAACCCTATCCCCTAGTGCCTCAGAATGTGACTTGGAGACAGAGCGTTTAGAGGGGCAGTTAGGGTAAAAGGAGGTCATCAGGGTGGGTGCTGATACGATGCAACTACTGTCATGTCCTTAGAAGAGGAGGAGATTAGAACATGACACACACAGAGGGGAGACCATGGAGGACACCCAGAGGAGACAGCCTTCTGCAAGCCAAGGAGAGAGGCCTCCAAAGAAACAACCCTGCCCACACCTTGAGCTTGGCCTTCCAGCCTCTAGAACAGTGACACGGTAAACTTCTGCCCCAAATCTGTGGCACTTTCTTAGGGCAGCCCTAACAAAGGAATATGGCTGTGAAGACCTGCTTTATGAAAACCTGCTTGATTTCATTCAACCAAGTATCTTCCAACCTTAATGCCAGAGCACCCCCTTTCTGCCACTGACTACTGACCCTTCCTAGACTAGCATTTTGTAGGTCACACTCTGGGACACCCTGAGCTAGAATATAAGCTTTGTGAGGGCAGGGACTTTTTCCTCATCATTGCAATGTCCCCAGCACCTGCAACAGCATCTGGAATTCAATACATACTTGTTGAACAAATGAGCTCAGCACGTGACTTTAGGCTGTTCCATGTACCTACGTCTTCTGTCCGAGTTCGACTCCAGGTTCCCTTGACAAATCTTGGTACCACTTACCCTCAGATTGAAGGTGAGATTTACTTCATAGCTGTCCTTCACTTTCTACGAACAATTCACGGGGAATGGGGAGCCACACCAACCCAACCCAGCCCTATACTAAAGCCTATATATCTTCCATAGGACTGAGAGATGCCACACACTGCCTAATGTTGCCTTTTCATCTAAGTTTTATAATTTTTCTATTGATATTTTCTCCAATGTTAAAAACAAAAACAAACAAACAAACCCTAAAAACCTAAGTGAAAGGGACAGCTGTAAGCAAACAGATAGGAATTTTTCCTCATTTGAACCAGGGAAGTCTCTAGGGACAGCTGGTTCCCTAGGTGGTGTGTGCCAGGTAACTATGTTCTCTGGAGATGGGCTTAATTGTTGAATGCTGGTAGAGCAGAAATACTCTTGTCCTAGAAATCAAGTCTAGTTAGTGCCAAGTGAAAATGAAAAGCGGTCATCTTTGTCCTATCTGGGCTTACAAGTACATTTATGAAATATTTGAGAATAACAACAGTATCTATTCTGGGGATTAAATTAAGCTAACAGAGGCTCACTTCAGCAACTGAAGTAAAAGGGTGTGTATCATAAAAACATGCACAAACCACAGGAAAGTAAGATGTTTCCAAAGGTTGACCTGCTTTTCTAGTGTCTATGTTCTCTCGTAAACATCCATTCTTGTTTTCCTGATTTTCTCTGTAAGTGGGCTCTGTGCTCCTCTAAGTCCTAAATATCATTCCATATGTGTTCTCACATTCTGGGGGGCCCTAGTCTTCTTTGCTTAGTTGATGACTCCAGTGACTTTGGGCAGAGTCCCTTGTAGGAGGCCACCGCAGGTCATTAAACTGACTCATGGCCAGGCTACCCACAACCATCTCATGCCTGTGGGCCATGTGCACACCACTGGTCCAGTCAGAGTCCACTCTTTCAGAAGGAACGTTTGGAGAGGCTGTGAACATGACTGCCTTCTCCACAATGCCTTACTTTTACATCCTGTTCACTTGAATCCTGCTTGCCTACTTTAAGGCTCACGGTCTGCGATGGTTTATAAGGGCTGAATAGATGCGTAAGCTCCCAATGATCATCTCTTTACTGGTTGTTTTTTTATCTATTAAGTTCATTTATTTAACTTCATTTATCTATTTAACTTTATTTAATTTACTTTGTGTATTTCCTATGCACATAGCTAGGATATGCAAGCCCCCATCTTGTTTAAAAACTTTAAATATGTCTTCAATTGGATGCAACGTCTTGAGGGCAATTTTCAGTATATCTCGTAAATGGTAAATAGAAGCCTGATAGCAAATATAAAATGTGACAGTAAATACACGGTTTGAACACTGCCGGGTAAAAAATGTTTTAAGAGGCTGACAATGTAAACTGACGTGTCTATTTCCCTTGCCACCTAAGTGAGGGCATGATATCGGCTCATGAGATGTGAGGAAAAGGCAGTTTCCAGCAACAGTGAGCATAACTCTCTGCCCCACCATAGCTCTTCCGACTGAAAGACACACTGTCATTCTACCTCAGATAAATGCCCTGGTCCCAGTCCCCTGGCTTGACCTGAAGGTAGGCAAGGGAGGAAAGAGTGTCTCCTGAACAACAAGGTCTGAAGATTCCAAAGATCATCTCAAAGAACCTCATTTATTTTCCAGCAACCTCTCATAAACCTGAGGGCTACACGGAAATCAGTAAAAATGAAAGTTACTGTACAAGCCAAAGCATTGGGATAAAAAAAAAATTATAAAAACATTTAGTCATTAAAAAACATTAGATAGTACTTTATAGATATATAAATATCTCAAAGAAAATCTTCTTGGTTATTGGAAAGGAAAGAAGTGCCAAACCTGAAAATGGCAGCTTCCACCAAATGCGTGAACAGGGAGAAAAGCTGGTTTGTTTCTCACAGTCTTTGTGAATCCTGTTTTCACTGGGAAAAGGCTGTCCTGTTTCTCCTTTCACTACACACTCAGCAGCTCTGGAGCCAGATTTCTTTCAGGGGCGATTGGTGAGAAGCGAAGTATGAGTTTTCCAGACATTTGGTTGGCACCATGCTTTTTACAATGGGTGATATCACTTTCTATTTCCCCAGAACCCCAAATCATCTATTTAAAAAGAAAGGGTGATAAAGACAGTCATCAAGTGGGGTTGTTTGTTTCCCCCAAAAGGATACCCATAACAACTACTTGTTGTTTTACATTTTACCTTGATCTTTATTAATTGTACTTTGATCTTCAATGTCTGTTTTAATTTTCTAAAAACCAGCTCTTATCAACTAGGAGTCATGCTGGTGCCTCTTCCTTTCTTTCCTGTTCAGCCTGGATTCCTTTGGCACGCATTTTCCTATTTCCCTTGGCTCCTGTGGCAACATATGGGCCACTACAGTGTTTCCTCCATACTTCCTGGTTGTCAGAAGCCATGTTGGTAGACGTGCCCTCGAACTTCAGTGAGCTATTACTATTAAGGGAAAGGGCTGCTGAAGGCAAAAGGGAAGCTCCCTCTGCCGGTTGTGGGCAGCCTCTGCAGAGATAAATGTCTGAATATCCATTCATTAAGAGGCTGGCTCCTGCATCTGGCCCAGCCATGACAGCCTTTCTCTCAGCGGAGATGAAGAGCGTCAGTGAATCAGGGACCTCGGAGAGCCCAACAGACAAATGCTGGTCTGGGTCCCTCTAAGGAGTCTCTCCGAGGACTTACATGGAAAACCTGGGATCGTGGATGGAGTTAAATTATTAGTTTTATAACTCTGAAAGGGACAGATGGCAGACCTACCCTGAAATTGCATTTTTGGAAAAGTAACACATGGTAAATTGCATTAATTGTAATAATCGCTTTTTACGCCTTGATAAAAACTGGCAAAGACCTTCAGAGATCTTCTAATCATGGCAAATTAGCACGGCTCCCCTTCGCAGTGACAGAGCCCAAGTGCAATGGCACTTTGGTTTCTGCTCAGAGGCTGTGGGACTGAACAGGACATAGGAACTGCTGGCTCAGGAAAGAGATGGGCAGATGAGGCCCTGGATGTAGACAGGCTAGGGAACAATCGTGTCCCATCTGGGGCCAGGTGGTTGGTATTTCTGTAGGCCCATATTTGGTTAATATAATAGTGGCACGTGAGAATTTGCTTCTCCTTTGCATCTACTGAAGGCGAGGGCTATGCTGGTATCATCGTTTCCCTCCCTTTAAACTCAGAGGATGAAGGGAAGGTGGGGGAAGGCAAGATTTCCTGCAGCGCATCTGTGTTTTTCTTCTCCTGTTGAACCACCCATAGAACTCAAGGAGAATTTCTATTATCTAGCAAAAGCTTTCCGGTTTCCTCTTTTCTATTTCTTCCACAAAGACTTTTCTATCTTCGCTTTATTGCCTCTCTGTAAGTAAGCGGAGTCAAATTTCTGCCTTGTGCATGGAATTAGTCAACAACTTTCCGTATTTTCCATTATTTTCAACTCCCACAAGTATCTGTGTCTTTTTTTTTTTTTTTTTCCATCAACTCCTTACACATGCAAGAAACTTTTATGGAGAATGTCCCGGATATCAGGCACTCCACCAGTGTGGGCCACTTTAATGGCCATGAGATACAAAGGTTACTTACAGCTGAGATTTTTGTGTTCCACAAAGTTATTTGAAGCATTTTTAAATATCTTGTTTCATCCTCATGCAACAATGTGAGGCTGTTATCATCCCTGTTCTGCCCATGAGAAACTAGAGGCCCAGATGGATGGGGTGATTTTCTCAAGGTCACACAGCTCATTAATGGCAGAGCTGACCTATGAAACTGGGCCGTCCACCTGTAGAACCCGAGTTGTTCATGGTTTATACTTTGAACGACTAAGATGATGATGATGTGAGCAGACAAACTGGAAAATAAGCAAAACAATTTGCATCCAGGTTGTCGAGAGCCCTTCTCAACATGCACAAATGTTTTAGGGCAGCGGTCAGCAAACTTCCTGTCAAGGGTTAGATAATGAATAAGTACGCTTGGCCTGTTGTACCATCCCTGTTGCAACAATTCAGGTCCACTGTCGGAGCAAGAAAGAACTGTAGACAATATGTAAATGAATGAGCTGTCTGTGTTCCAATAAAACTTTATGTAAACAGTGATGGGCTAGATTTGATCCACAAGAGTGTAGTCTGCTGACCTCCGTACTCTGTGTTGGGGGATTCCAAGGATCAAGCTCCAACACTGCCTGCAGGTAAGAGGTAGACATTTGAGTCAAGCCTTGGCAACAAAAAGGAGACAAAAAAGGAGAAAGCCATGCCCAGCAGACAGAAACGTGTTTGAGAACTGGGGGCATCTGTTGGGAAAGGGCTATTTGGGCAAGATGTGGAATTGTGAGTGACAAGAGGTGTGTAAGATGATGGCAGAGAACACATTTGGGAAGGAGGACTTGAGCCTCTTGTTAGAAATAGTTTATTGTCAAATAACAGTTTTCTGAGGTGTGGTTTATTTTATAGCTTTTGTGGGTTTTTTTTGTTTTATTCTGTGAACAACATGTTTCTCTTTCCCTGATACAACTTGGATATTTCCCTTTCAGTCTGTAGCATGGAAAATGTCTTCATGTGCAATTTTGTCAGCAAAAGAGGAAGAAGAAAAATCCTAGAGGGTGTACCATCTACACGAAGGTACATATGCTCCAAGAAACATGGTATCCCAGAGACGCTGCATTGAAACATTCTAGGAGATACTCACAAAGAAGATGAGGACAAATTTTTGTCTTTTGTGAAACCCTATGGGTATAATTTTGCCATTAGTCAAGACGGATGTTGCAGTGTTGAGACATGAGAAATCTTTGAAACACCAACGGCATAACAAGAATGCTGCAGGGGAAACAAAGTTGATTCCATCCGTTTTCTTGGGCTGTAAGTCAGCTAAAGTTGCTTATGACAGCTTGCTGATGAAACATGATTTATAACGTTCACAGACACTTGTCCAAGTTATTAAGTTTATTAGAATTACCGCATAGGCCTGGAAGCTGTTGAGCCTGGTGTTGGATTCTAGTCTCTAAAATCAAATGATCTTCCTGGGAGTCTATCTGGGACAGGTCCTCCCAGGAGCTGAGTCTCTCTGTGGGAGAAAAAAGTGGGGGTTGGAAGACAGATCAATTTCCCTTGAAACGTGGGTATGTCTGCTCTAGGCAACCAGGGGATTCCCTTGATTTTAAGATTCCCCATCTGGAAAAAATAACTTAGATTTTCAAATGAAGCCCCGAGTTAATGCGATGATGTTCCTAAATCGGGTGCCAGGCCAAGATGCAAGTTTTCCCAAAAGAGAAAACCGAAAAGTATTCCATGATTTTTAAGCCCCTACCCACACCTAAGGAATAAAAGGGTGTAAAAGAGAGCTCTTTGATGTCTGAAGCTTCCCTTCACCACACCCACCCAGGAGAGCAGGTTAGAGGGGCTATGCCCTGTACTTCAAGCCTAGTGGGGCTTCATCATCCACCCCAACTAGAATGACACAGTGGGGTCCAGTGTACTGCTATCTGGCTTCTACTCATTCTCCCTCATCAAGGGACTAAGGGTGGGACAGCCCTGAAGATTCCTCCAAAGAACCCACAGAAGCATCACAAGCAAGAGTTCAACCTCTGCTAGGCCCAGAAAGCATGGAGTCAGCTGGGAGAGCCCCAAATAAGAACTTTCCTACCACTTGTGGCCCCTCCCTCCGCTCTGTTCCAACGGTACGGTGTCAGAATGTGCACTTAGCAACAGAGGCGAGAGGAGAAGATTCTAGTCAGGTGACAGAGCAGAAACCCATCACATCATCGTCCTCAAAGGCAGCTTCTGGCCTCCACTGGGCCTGAGTTGGCAGAAGGCCAAGTATCAACTTCGATCAACTTTCAAGCATTGACTCTTCCTCGAAACTGGACACTGGCATCATTACACTGACATGGTGTGTTATGATTGAAGAGTGATGAGAAGACATGAGGTCTGCTGACGCTTTCATCCAAAGTTAACCATTAAGGAACCTCAGTAAGGAAATTTAAGTAAAGGGTAAATAATGTTACCCTACATCATAATGTTTTGATTTTGCATTTATGTGGGTCCTGGACCTGGTTGCTCCCTGGTCCCTTTCTTCTGCCTTCTTCCACTTTGTTCAGCATCTCAGAATTCCAAGATGGCTGTCAAATCTCCAGCCACCGTGTATATGCTCTGTACTATCTCCTCCCCCTGAGTGGGAGTGGATTTGTCCTGTTGTCCAAGACTCTGCCTTAGGAGATGGGAGGGAGACTGTCCTGCTGGTTTGCAAGAAGGAAGCTCCCATGCTGGGAGAGCCAGATGGCTACGGCCTGCATGTGACTTCGAGGGGCCTTTTTCAACTCCAAAGCGGGTGAGAAAACTCAGTCCTACAACCACAGGAGATTAATTCTGTCAACAACCCGGATGAGTGTGGAAGAGGACCAGAGCCTCACATGAGACCACAGCCCCAGCGAACACCTTGATTTCAACAAGCGAGACCCTGAGGGGAAGACCCAGCTCATTCATGCTTGGATCCTTACCGAGGGACAGGATGACATAGTAAGTATGTGTTGTTTTAAGCTTCTAAGTTTATGTTATCATCTTACACAGGCATAGAAAATTAATGTAAGATAGGTATACTTCTGGGAAGCGGGTTGCCTAGACTCCCATGCCAGATGAGCTCCGCCAGGCTTCATCAGTGAGAAGGGCTGCAGAGACATGGACGTATGCACCGCGTGGGGGCGGGGGGTGTGCAGGGAGGAGGGTGCAGCAAGAAACCAGGACGTCCAGCCTTTCTGCCACGCCTCAGAGGTTCCAGCTGCCATCAGGTGACCGGTCAGACAAGAATTGTCTTTGCTCAACCCACATTACCCCTTCTTTCTTTTCCTTTCTAATGTCAGAAACTGCTATCAGCAAGATGAAAAAATAGAAAAATTAAAGAGTGGGAACAGAGAAAAGCTCATCACACTCTCCTCTGGCTGTAGGCTCCAGTAATTCTGCCTCTTCTCTCTGCCCCGCTGCTCCCTGACGATGCCGTTCTTTGGCTCACCTCACCATACAGGCACCACTTAACATCTCGGTTAACACACTCCCTGCCTCAAAGGCCTGCTTTTTAAGAAACTCAAATGGTTTTGATTCCTGACTGATAAAACGTTGCAGAAGTCGTATCTGTCTGTCTGTGTATACATCCATCCTTGTATGTAGGCATGTACATGCGTACACATATATAAATACATACGCATACGTGTGAACTATTTTTTTTGGTAGAAGACTGAGCCAAAACGGATTCAATCACCTACCACCAAATGCTTTCAGGTTGGTAATAAACTTTGAAAAAAATATACTTGCTTGCATTTAGTACAACTGCTGAAGGCTTTCACAGACAGATCTTTGATCTAATGGGGAATCCCAAGTCTAGCCCTGCCAAGAAATCTATGACATCACTCACCTTCGGGCGTCCTCAGTCTTTTGTACTAGAAGTTGAGCAGCCAATTCCAGGGACTCTGAAGAAAAATTCTACCTCTCCTCTCCCCGCCCCCACTTGACTATTTTCTCATACCTTCAGTATGAGCTTGCATCACTGGCCTAACCCACAAAGCCCAGAATTTGCAAGCACTGGAACCAAGGACACCTGGGGTATCCTAGTCATTCAACAACATATTTCATCCAAGGTCAAATACCCAAACCTACTCATTTGGTCGTGCTGGCAAATTTGCTATAAAGTAGAGATACTTCCTCAAAGGGGTGAGTTCTTAGACCATTATTAAAATTTCAACTTTCTTGCCCCTTTTATGGCATGTCACTTATGGCTTAAATTTACAAAAAAAAAAAAAAAAAAGGGGGAAGGGACACTCAGATGCAGAGGCTCTGTGACCAAACAGAAGCAAAACTGCTGCACCAGCCCATTCGTTAACATTTGCACGTGAACCGAAAGGCCACTCAGGGGCCCAGACTGCAGATTAGCGCTCCACATGGGCTCTCAGAGGTAAAACTCTTGCATGGAGGCTGACTCCATCTCTCGACCTACCCAGATGTCTCGGCCATCAGTAGCCCAAAGGTAGCATCAGAGAAGGAAAGAATGGTTTATGGGATCAGTGCTGTCACCTCCTGCTGTGTGTACGCTTGATCTCATACTGGCCAGCCCACCATCCTGGCAAGGGAGAATCACAAAACCCAGTGTGCCCGTCGGTTTCGGCATTACCCACCGTGGGCCCTGGAGAGATGCCCACATGAGATGTTTGGTTACAAATCAGCAGGCAGTGAGGATCATTTGCCTGCTGACCTGTGATCTTGAGCTCATGGTGATGCTGTGGAAAGGGAAACCAACAACGACGGGTTCGCACATGGGACGACTGTTTCTGCAGGATGCTTTTGTTGACTTTCTGGCGAATTCTTTTTGTCTGGAGCCAAGCTATGGTTGCAAAAGATAAATGAGCGGAGTTCCAACATGAATGTTGGTTGACATTTTCGTTTGTGTAAATGAGTAAGAGGAAAGTGGAACAATGGAGAAGACGTATGTTGGAATTTCACTCATTTGTCAATGACATGAGTGACTTCTTTGCTGAATCAGGTAATAATTCTCAAATACTAGAATACTGCCTCCATTTCTTGTGCTACATAATGGAAGCGCTACAAACTCAACAAACGTTTAAACTGAATCTGCGGGGTTAACGTTTTCTGTCACTTAATCTTAAATCGAGAAAATCAACAATCCCATAAATCTAGTGCACATCTGTGGTACTCAATTTCTGCTGTGTAAATCTCAGGACATAGGCCACAAGTGTCCATCGCTAAGCTGGACGCCTGAGGAGGGCAAGACAGAACCTCATCTGTTGTGCTCAATGCTGCATCCCCAGGACTTGTACAATTCATAGCACGTGGCAAGTCCTCAAAGGAGATTCACTGAAAAAATGAGTAAGTCCTCTCTGCCTTCCTTATCATTAAATAAAGAGAAAACAGAAGGTTCTGCCATTGGGGGAGTTGCTTTATGAAAGTTCCTTGTCGTAAGGAGCTTCTGGTTACTCTTCGTTCCCAATTTGAGATCTAGAGAACCCAACAGAGGCTCAAGGGTAACTTTCAAGACCTTTCCCTTCCTGGGTCAAGCACAGGGATGGTTGGAGGAAGGAAGTGAGTCTAAAGATGGAACTCACATTCCTACTCCTTGGTTCGGTGTGAATTACGGACTGAATGAGGGCTTGTGTAGTGAAGAGACTAGTGATCTATTCTAACCTTGCCGCCTTCTTCACTATATTTGTATCAGTCACAGTTTCTCTTTCTCCCTTACTATCTCTGTTCTGGTCCCAAGTGAGTATTGTCTCCTTCAGGTATTTTCTGAAATACCACTAGTAATACCTGCTAGTAAAGTCTAGTAATGTTATTATATTTTTTTTTCTCTAAAATACTCTACTTACTATATATGTGTACTTGTTCATTTTCTGCCTCCCTCCACCAGAATGTAGTTTCCATAAGGATAGAGATTTTTAAAAATTTTTTGGTCTGTTTTACTTATTGCTATATCTCTAACTTCTCAATCAATATTTGTTAACTAAATGAACAACTATACTGAGCACCTACCTGGGGCCATAAACTGTGCTAGGAGATATGTTACCCCTATCACAAGACAGATATGATTCTTATCCTTAAAATTTATAATTTCTAAGAAGACTATTAAACAAAAATCACACTACCAATTAATTATAATCTTATGTACTTTAAAGGAAAGGTAAAAGGGTATCACCTAATACTCAAGTTATGGAAGTCTTCACTTAAAAGGCACTGATATTGGGGCGCCTGGGTGGCTCGGTGGGTTAAAGCCTCTGCCTTCAGCTCAGGTCATGATCTCATGAGGTCCTGGGATCAAGCCCGACATCGGGCTCTCTGCTCAGTGGGGAGCCTGCTTCTCCCTCTCTGCCTGCCTCTCTGCCTCCTGTGATCTCTGTCTGTCAAATAAATAAATAAAATCTTAAAAAAAAAAAGACACTGATATTTAGGCCAAGGGCACTTGTTCAACCAACAGTCAAAAAGAACACCATCCAAAAGCTATGAACAAGCATGCAAGAGCTTAGGGTACATAGTATTGGCGCTCTTCTTGAACAACACTGCTTGGTGACAAGATCTAGCTAATTGTGAATTAATAAAAATTAGTCTTTTAGAAATAAGAAAGGTACAATGGGAGAACTAGCCATGAGCAGTGAATTTATTTAAATAAAGGACTAAGAATAGATATAAATATGCTGGGAATTATGGCTGTGACCACAATGCAAATGTTACAATCCATGACAATATAAAAAAGGTGACACAACCACAAAAATAGGAAAAGGAGGGAGAAATCAGGAAGAAGGAAGAAGTGTAAGTGCTAATTCCCTCATCTTTGTAGCAAGGAGGAAGCAGATTCTGTCATATATGTATGTGTGTGTGTGTGTGTGTGTGTGTGTGTATGTGTGTATAGATTTCTACATATAGATATATTTCTATATATAGATAGATTTCTACATATATATCTATATACAGATATGCTTCTATATATAGATATAGAAATATATTTTATATAAAGATATATTTGAAATGAGGTTAAATGTGAATGACAGTTCTTTCTTAGTGATGGATAGATTTTTAAAAATTATATTTTGAACTTTGCTGTATCACTTGAATTTATTTCAGGCATATATACTTTTTCTCTTTTATGAACAAACATAGTTATGATGTTATTATGAAGAGGAAGAGGGGTGAGGAGAGAGCAGGAAGAGGGTCAATTGGACAGGAGGAGGAGCGTCCGCCACCATGGGAGCACTCCAGGGAATGGCTGGGTTGGTGTGAAAACAAACACAAAATGGAGCCTGAAGGTGTGGCCAGAGATGAGACGAGGATGGAGAGAGATCCTGATGATGTAGGACCCTGCGGGCTGCCTCGAAGACTGTTTTCCAAGTTTGAAGCAGGGGAGTATGGGGAGATTTGTTAAGTGAAAGGGTCACTCCTTCAAAAGTGTACCCCAGTGGCTGCTGTTTTACAGAGGTCTCGTAATGGAATATAATCATTGCTAGCAAACTTTAATGTAAAAGAAAGAAAAAAAAAAAAAGGTAGAATATACCAGTAGTTTCACCTGAAATGAGGTGAATTTTTTCAAGTCCTACTTGACTCGTCTATGCAGTCAGCATTTCTACCCTGACTGGCATCCATGGCCCTGAAGTGGATTCTGGCTTTTGCTTTTGGTTCTACCACCATTGGAAGATGACACAGATATCATCAAATATGAGTGTCCCTGCACAACAGAAAAATCAGCCTTTGATTTGTTCTAAAAGGTGAGTTCTTCAGCCTTTGATTTGTTCTAAAAGGTGAGTTCTCTAAGACTGGCAGAGAAGGGTGGGGGGGGCGTTCAGCGGAGGGAGGGAGAGGAGAAGAAAGGGAGGTAGGAAAAACGGCAAAACTAAGGCCAGCTGGTGGAACACGTAATGGAACTGAAGACAGGAAAAAGAGAAAAAAGGAAAGAAAAAAGAAGGAAGGGCAGGAATGTGGAGAAAGAAAAGTAAATAAATAAAATGGAGAAAATCAATACCAGCAGATGTGGACGGATCCCTTCAGGCCCTGGCCTTGCTGTAATTATTTAGCTCAATGGGTTTGGGTGCCAGGAGGTGGACCCCAAAGGGCTTGGGTCGGACCCATCACTGTGATCAATTAGTTTCACTGCATTCCCTGCTCTGCCTCAGCCACTTTTCTTCACCTCGGGTCATGTACTTCTCTTTTTTACACCTCAGATTATTTTTCTATAAAATGGGAGCAGCGATATTTTTTTTCTACCTCCCAGGACTGCCTTAGAAATTTGCATAACTTATTTGAAGGAAGCCAGAATGTCAATATTTAAAATAGAATTCTCAATTCAGAGCTAATGTTTTGGCTTTTCTCAGTTTGTCAATAAACAGAGAGGCACTAAGGGACTACTTTTGTGTTTGAAAAGCTCTATTCGGAATTCAAAGCTGTGGAGGAGACAGGAGTAGGTGTTAAAAAGAGTCCCTTTTCATCAAAATTCACAACTTTTGGTCTTCAAATGACAGTGTTAAGAAAATGAAAAAGCAAGCCACAGACTGCAGAAAATATTTGTCAGACACACACACACACACACACACACACACACACACACACGACAAGGGACTATATCTAAAAATATATATAAAGAACTTTTTTAAGATGAACAACCCAATTTTAAAAAAGTGAGCTAAAGATATGAAGAGAACTTCACAAAAAAAGACATATGCATGGCCAGCAAGCACATATAATGATGCTCAATATCATTAGTCATCTCTCACAATTAGATATCACTACATACCCACTATATTAATCAAAATTAAGAAGACCTGCTAATAACAAGTATTGACAAATATGTGGAACAACAGGTGGTAAGGATATAAAATTGTTAAGCTCCTTTTGAAAATAGTTTGACAGTTTCTTATGAAGTTAAATATATACTTATTATGCATCCTACCATATTACTACTGCATTTTTTAAGATGTAAAACTTTTCTTTATTCATAGATGACATGATCTCCAATATAGGAAATCCTACAGTCTACAAAGAAGACTCTAGAACTAGTAAGTATGTGTAACTACTACTGCATATTTACTGAAGAGAAATAAAAACATATGTTCACACAAAGACTTACTCATGAACATATAAAGCAGTTTCATTTATGATAACCAAAAAGCAGAAACAAACTAAAGGTTCACCATCAAGTGAGTGGAGAATGGATACCTACATAACGGAATACTAACAAACAGATAAACAAACAAGAAATGAATCCTGACACAGGCAAAATTGTGGATGAATTTCAAAAGCAGTATACTGAGTGAAAGAAGTAAGACAAAAAATACCACACACTGTAAGATCTAGTTTATATAAACAAATCCAATCTATAGTGACAGAAAATAGTTTAGCAGTTGCCTAGGGCTGAAGAGGAGGAGAGGTGACTGGCAGGAGACAGAAGAGAACTTCTGGGTGATGAAAACATTCTATACATTGATTGTGGAGTGGTTATATCAGTATATAAATTTGTCAAAACTTATTGAAATGTATTCTTGAAATGGGGGCATTATATATATATGTAATGTGATATATCTATATATCTAGATATAGATATATAGATATAGATATCACCTCAAAGGTTGATTACTTTTCTAAAGAGAAGAAACAAAAAATTCCTTACACCAAAGGGCTTTCAGTCTAAGAAGCGCTGTATCCTTACGGCACTTTATTCTAAATTATATCAATTTGAGGAGGGGAAGAATTTTCTAGTGAGGGATCTTAAAGCCTGTTCTAATATTAACATACTTTCTATATTAATGCTACCATCCATCATATCTCAATCTACAAAGTGACAACGATGCTAAGTGAATCAAGTAGCATACTAACTCCTTCTACTGACATCTTGACTATCCTTTATAATGTCATCTGCCTTCAAACAAATCAAATTTTGTCCTAAGAGGTACTATTCATAATATTTGTGCCATCAGTTTTACACTTACTGTGCGCATGGGCTAATAACAAGGTTTTTTAAGCTTAAGAGACTTCAGTGACATTTGAAAAATATCTGAGATGAAAAATATAGTAGATGAATAATTTCCTTAATCAGTATAATCTCCAACAAATTGATTATCAACCGTTTACAACTGGTTCATGGGAAAATTTTTAAAGTCTTGGATGACTGTCAAAATAAATGTGTTATAAATGATCATTTAGATTATATAAGAATTAATAATAAAAGCTACTTTTTCATATCAATTCTCCTTAAATTATTTCCAATTACTGTCACTTGTTCTTTTGTGGAATTTCTTGCCATTATCTTTCCATGACAAGCTTGAGCTCTGGTTGTATCCACAAGGAACAGGGATTTCTGTGCTACTACAGAGAGCTCTGGTTACAGCAAAATAATAGACTTCAGTTACCCAAGAATGACATTTCCTTGCTGCCTTAATCCTCACAGAGTGTTCCTTTCCTGGTTCACTAAAGGTGCTGATCAGAACGCAAACGAACAACCTGTGATGAAGTGATTCTCTTTTGTCTCAAGGTATAGCAGGTTGCAGTGTGGTGTGGAATGGAAGCGGGGCGGGGGGGGGGGGGCGATGCCGGGACCTCACTTTCTCCTTTGGTTTTATTTGAAGCCATTAAGGAAAATGAATGATAAGGATAAAGTGAAAGACTTCTAGAGTTAAGCAACACCAAAATCCCACCTGACGTGGAAAACAGGATTTTCAGTCTGGCATCTACCTCTGGCATCTCTTTGTAACATATTCAGTAATAGATGTCATTCTTCCTTAAGCTACATTCAGGACTCCCTTAAAGCGAACCAAGTGCCTAGTCTTTGCGAGATGCTGGAGAAAGAGTTTTAATTTAATCCTCTGAACTTCTCTACAAAGTAGTCTTTATGATTATTTTTTCCATTTTGCATAAAAGAAAACTGAGACTCAGAGTGGTTACATAATTTCCCCCAAGGACACACAGCTAATAATTAGAGGAGGGAGGAGTCAAATGTAATCTGTCTGACACCAAAGTCACCAAGGCATGAGACTTTCTTATTGGGAAACTTGGTGGCTACTTATTCAGACATCAAGGACAGTCCGACAATGTTCAATGGGAGATTTTGCACAGAGAATATGAAGAGACTCATATGAAATCCAAAAGTCAATCTGAGATACAGTTTCGACCTTGCAATATACTGCAAAGATACTAAGATAAGAATAGGAGTTATAGGTATTCCTCCTCTACTAAAAACTGTACTAATTTATAAGGCTGATCAAATAGATTCACTATTTGAAGACCTAATTAGTAAATATTTTGGAGGCAGACTGGCAGTATCTAAAGATACTGCATTTTTTTTTTTTTGGACTCAGCATTTCTACTTCTAGAATCTGTCTTACAATGAAACTTGCACTAGTGTTGAAGTATACATACATATCTACAAAATCATTTGCAAAGGTGCTTATAGGAGCAAAAATTGAAATGATCCAAGAAGCCATCACTGGGGACTGGTTTAAAAAGTGTTGCTGCATTTATTCAATTGCATTACCATGTAGGTTTAAAAGAAAGAGGTAGATTTACATGATGTAGGAGGTTATCCAAAATATATTAGGTAGAAACATATGTTGCGTAACAATATGTATACTATTTTTATAAAAGTAAGAAGATATATATTTGTATATGAATAGAAAAATCTGTAGGGATACATGCTAATTGTTAAAAGTGGTTATGCCTGTGGGAAAATATTGATAAGAAGGGAGAGAAATCTTTTGTCATCTTTGGAACTCCTAGATGTGTGCAATGACAATATGTGTGTGTGTGTGTTTAAATAGAAGTATTTGAATTTATATTGCTCTTTATACATATATATATATATACATATGTATATACATATATGAATATTATAAAAAGTAAAGAGCAATATAATATAAATATAATATACATATATGAATATTATAAAAAGTAAAGAGCAATATAATATATAAACATATATATGTATATATACATATATATATATATATATATATATATATATATATATATATACATACATCCATTAAAACAACTGAATAGATCAAAATGTTAACAATGTTAACAATGGCTCTCTCTGGATGGTGGGGCTACAATTTCCTTTTAATCTTGTGCTTTATATATTTTTATACTTCAAAATTTTCCTTAGTGGATATATTAAATTTATAATTATAATAAATTGTTGAGTCCCTGGACAGACCTCCTTCTCTCTGTAATTTGGCTGTATTAGCCACCTAAATGGATAAGTCTGAAAGAGTAGCATGTCCTTTATCTCAATGGGCAAAACAACACATTCTCAACATTTAGCCTGACAAAGCAGAGTGTTGTGGTTTACTAAGCAAACACAGATACACTCTATGTCTCCGGTGGCTTGGCAGTATGTGTTTGGGACCACCATCATCCAATCAAACAATGGAGATTACTTAGATAGTTGTTGCTCTCAGTATGTAGGTGCTGTAGGAGAATGCAAGGACGAGACATGGTCCTCATCTTCAAGGTAAAGAGCAGGATCTAGGTGAGCAAGAAACACCCACATAAGAAACAGAGGACAATCTCCAACACGTAATCTGAACGTTTAAACTGTGTAGCACAGAGAGACGAGCATTGTAGGCATTAGGAGGAGTCACAAGAGGTGCAAGGGTTCGTGGCATCGTGGTCCACTTGCCTCATTTGACCAGTGACACGCGTCAGCCTTAGGGAGCGAACGGATGTTACTCAGCAGAGTTCAGATTGACTTCTGTTCCTTGTGTCTCTTTTACTACTTTTTACAACTTAATCCTATAGACATTTGGAGCCAGTTATTCTTTGTTGTGAGAAGCTGTCCTGTGTTTTGCAGAATGTTTAGCAGCATCCCTGGGACCAACCCTCTACATGCTAGTCAAACTCTATTGCCTACTTGTAACAGTCAATAATGTTGTTGCCAAAAATAACCCCCAGTCAGGAACTTGGGGTGATTTTTGATTGATTAGGAGAAAAGAAGGAGCATTTAAGACAAGGGTTGAGATGGTCAAATATGCCACCTATTTGAGGGGGATGCTCAGGAAATGAGACAATCTTAGGGAACTCATGCAGTAGTGACTAGTGGAAAACATGGTTATGTAGGCACAGTAGGACAAGACTCTGGAAACACAGATGTACCGAGATATCAAAGGAAATATAAGGCCATTGTGAAGTGTAAATAGGGAAATGTCATGACCAAATAGTATTTAAGGGAGACTGGATTGCTTGAGATATAAGGATAGATTTCATGGGGAACGGAATGGATTCAGGAAAACAAGTTGTGAATAAATAACAATGTGCTTGGCAGCTCAGGGAGTGCCAATGGCCACAGGAAGGGATGGCAAGAGATTCAGTGTCTCTGAAAGGGAATATGAACAGGACTTGGCCTGATATGGAGGTGAAGAAGAGCAAAGAATCAAAGATGATGACCCCAAGGATGAGGTGAAAAGCAACAGGTACAGAAGTCAAGAAAGGAACTCAACTTTCATTCATTAGTAATCTCGAGGGTTTTCATAATTGGAAGAAACTGAAGCCACAACGAGACAGCCAAACAGACATGACCACAAGAGAACTGGAGGTAGAAACCAGAGTGTGCAGATCCTCACTCTACATTTATCAGTCGCAAGTGTGGAGACAGGATCCCAAAATGGTGAGACCACTTTTGGGAATGGTTTGTGGGTTTGCAAATCTCTTTTTTTTGCCAATATAAGTTACACATGTGAAGAACCTGAACTCACAAATTTGAAACCAAATCAAAAAAACCAAAAAACCAAAAACCACTTATGAGGCCCAGACCACAAGTACAGAATGTTTCCAATCCTGTTCATTTCTCATTTAGCCATTAGCCACCCTCCTGAAGAGCACATAGGATGCAGGCTGAGAAGACAAGATTATTTCTCTCAGTTCACTTGATATCTTCAGATATCACCATCATCCAGAGATTTGTTTTCTGCCAAATTAAACCGAAGCTGTAATAGGTACTGAACAAAGATAATAATACAGATGTTGTCTATGGCTTCTGTAAAGTATTTATAGATCAAATAAAAAATTCTAAACAATGCAGAAATAGGAAATACGCACATTGAGTATAAGTTGAAAGCTTTGAAGAAAAAGTGGTATTGGGAAAGGATTTCATAATCATACAAATCAGTAGCAAGGGCAATTTGGTGTAAAAAGGAAGGAGTTAGGGGACCCCTGTCACCTCACTGAGTCACAGGGTCATTCCAAGATCTTCAGCAAATCAGTTCAATTCTCTGTCTTGAAATGCTTATTAATCTATTAGTAAAATTAAATATATTTAATCTATTAATAAAGTTAAATCTATTTAAATGTTTCTTTAAATGCTACTGATATTATCTGTTCGAGGATATGTTCATCTTTTTGCTTATTCAACAAACACTGATTGAATTTTACCTTCATATGCTGGCCCCTGTGGGTAGCTCTAGAAATGTAAAAATGAAGGCAACATAACCCTTACCTTCAGAAAAAGTTGGTAAACCAACATATGATAGGAGGGAAATGTATCAGTTAGGATGCTCTTGGCTACAAGTAACAAAAGACCCAACAAAGCATGCCTTAAATAGTAAAGATACCTCTCGCTCAAAAAAAAAAAAAAAAAAAAAAAAAGCCTCAGAATACAAGGTTCTGGGGTTGGTTAATTCAGTCAACCAGTGTCATCAAGAAGGACCCAGGTATTTTCTGCCTTTCTACTTTGATGTCTTCAGAATGTTGGCTTTAGGATTTAGGCTTGTCCTTACTCATGGATGCAAATGGATGCCACAGCTCCATGCATCATGTCCTGAGACAACTGATACTGAAACTGTGAGGTCAAAGAGAAGCAATGCATATATAAAACCCAGGTCCTGGAACACAGAAATTATTCAATGGATGTTAGTTTAGCTATTATTTTTGAAATAATGTGATACCATTTAGCTCCTGGGAAACTGCTTGTATTAGTTTGCTAATACAAACTAACAAAGTATCACAATGAGTAGCTTAAATAACAGAAGCTTATCTTAGCACAGTTCTGGTGTCTAGAAGGTTGAAATAGGTGTCAACAGAACTGGTTTCTTGCAAAGGAAGGATCTATTCTGATCTCTTCCCTTGACATGCAGATGTCCATTTCTCTCTTGGTCTCTCCACATTAACTTTTCTTTTCTTTCTTTTTTTTTTTTTTTAAGTAGGTTCTATGCCCAGCATGGAGCCCAACTCAGGGCTTGAACTCATTATACTAAGAATGAGACCTCAGCTGAGACTAAGAGTCAGACACAGACTGACTGAGTCATCCAAGCGTCCCCACATTTTCTTACTACTTTGTGTGTCTTTCTCTTCCGTGGCCTTCTTTTTGTTAGGACACCAGTCATAGTAGATTAGGGCCTCACCTTACCCCAGTACTAACTGCATCTAAAACGATCCAGTTTCCACATAATTTCCATTTGGAGGTACAGGAAGTTAAGACTTCAACATATGGCATTTTGGGGGGGGGGACATATCAATCTATAATAGCATTCATCAATGTGCTTTGGTTTAGGTGTCATTTACTAGTGCTTTAAAAATGACTTTTGAAAAGAGAAGAAATATTTCTTCTTCAAGAGAGAGGAAATAAGTGGGAAATTAGGAATTTGGCCAAGTGTTCCATGTATCAGATCTCCTTTCTAGTTAAAAAATTCTCTTTCTGTATGAGTGGATTATTATCCACTTGGAGGTGAGAGCCATTCTGAGAATTTTTCCATAAACTGGGCCATTTTTATTAAGAATTATGGTATCTTCCCCCGGTTTTATTTCCTTTACTCTTTCCCCCCTCCAACTTCATCTCACTTATTTCCCTGTTCTTTCTAAGAAAAACAAAAAATCCTGTTTTATTTATTTGCATTTCTTCCCCACATGGGGGAGAAACCCAGTGGCCAGGGGAGCGCGCCTAGAATTTAGACCACAGAGTGAAACAAAGCATAATACTTTTTACTAATTTATATATTCTCCTGGGTACAGGAAGAATTGGTAAGTTATTAAAAGTCGAGTGAGTGGTCTCAGCTGCTTGAGGGAAACCCCGAGACCGTCTGCAAGGTCTGGCCGTCTTTCATCTGGGGCCACAGCAACCCTCTCCTTGGCCCGGAGGGAAGATGGATGGAAGCGGAACCCTGGGTTTCATTTCTGGAGAGAGGGAGAAGCCGAGAGGGGACCTAACAGGGTCTCTCCCTCCTGGTCCTCGGCAGGACTGCAGCCTCCTTCATTACGCCAAGCTGAGAGGCAGTCTGGTCTCAGCTCCTTCCCCTAGTCCAGCCCCTTGGCTACCTCCCTCTTCCTTCCCCTTTCTTTTCCACCAGACCTACACGTGTTTGTGAACTAGAGCTTTTTAGTTTTGAAAACCAGAGCCACCAGACCCAGAGCTGCTTCCACTAATGCGTTTTCTGCACCTGCTTGGTGAAATGAAGGGCTGGGCACTTGCCCTCTTATTCAATCGAAATAGGCTGGCTCATTGCAATGACTCATGGAGGCCTCACTCACACTTACATAGGTCCGATTTTTAAATTTCAAACTAAGCTTGCTTCTGAAAACCAAATTAAATACTTTTTCTTTCTTTTTTAATGCTTACCATTAATATTTTGTAAGGAGAAATGAAAAAAAAAAAAAGTTTTAGCATCTCCAACAGTGTGTTCCATGAGTTTCCTGGTGGGAGGTGATAAAGGCATTTTTTTTAACTGACTAAAAATGGTTAGCCACAGCACCATGAAAATATCTCAGAATGTTTTAAAATGAAAAAAAAAAAATTCTGTGACATGGAAATAGCAATTTAGAGGGGGTCCAGGGTGCGCTGGCAGCTTTGAATGGCTGATTTTAGTCTTCCCCAGACCTCCCTCATGATTTCCACACCAATTTCCATCTAAATAAAAAAAAAAAAAAAAAAAAAAAAAAAATCCACCAAAAAACAAGCCTCCTAAGGTACAGAGGGTAGAAAGTATGGGACCATTTGTTATTTTGGACACAGATGATTCCAACTGAGGGAGGACATTAAAATGTTTCAAGAAACACAGTCTTTGAAATACAGCAATAGATTCACATCTATAACAGACTCTTCCGTAATATGACCCCCTCAATGGAGTGCAGATCCCTTTTGTGACTCTCTCATGCTTCAGATCTCAGCCCGTAGGCACCTTTTTAAGTCCTGGAATTTAGCTATAGCCTTTACTGACGCTTAACAACCACTCGCGCCACACACAGATTGAGGCATAAAATTATGGTAGACAACATCATTCTAAAAACTTCTGCCATTTTCAACTTTCTGGAAATCCACTGCTTTGCTATATATTCCCGGAGGAGGATGGACGCCGCACTTGTAAAGTGCTTTGCATCCCTTACCAGGAGGATGGCGGGTGATGTGGCTGGAAACCAAAAATAATTTAACCTAATTTGCATGTCCAGAGAGGAGGTGTGATGAGGGAGACTTAATTATTATTTACTGTTACTTCAAATAATACTCAATGAAAATGTGTCTCCCAGGGTGCCAGGTGGTAATTACCCGCATTATTTTGTTAATATGCAGATTCTCCAGGACCATCTCTCTGCCACACTTGTCTCTCTCTCAGGGTTATTCTAGTAGTGCTAGGCTTCTCATGCCCACAGACCAGCCTACTCAACAGGTTCCACTCGAACATCTTTCTGGATGCTTATTCATTCTGGTCGCTCCTTATTTTTCATTTACTCAGGCTCCCCCTTACTTAGGAAGAGCTGCTCAGGGCTGGTAACCTTCTCTTGGAGGAGGGCGAGGGTGCCAAGGGCTGGAAGAGAGCTCAGGGGAGGCAGAGCTAGAATAAGATGTATTTCAGCTAGGTCTAATGTTGAGGCCATCCTGCAACAAAGAGAAAAGGGTGCTGAGCTGAGATAGGCAAACCTATCAATCTCTGAGCACTACCATATTACGCTGGGACTACGTAGATTTAGGCGAAACAACACATAAACATCCAGGCACTATTGGGCACCTGGTGAAATGAGAAACAGTCCCCTGTGTCTTCCAAGTCTTTAGTTGCTTTGGGAAGGAAATCTCGTCTCAACATCAACAGGTTGGCCTAGAGAGGTCTACTGACAGTATGCACCTCTGTGAAGTTGGGTTAGATCAATTTTCACTCCAATACAGTTCTCTGCTTTAGGCAGTCTTCAAAATGTGTACAAAACCACCACTTCCATTTCTACAGTGCTTGACTGTGCTTGATCTTTCTCTATGTTCCTCCAACCAACTAGGCTCATTTTTGAAACAGACTGGCTCATTTTCTCAGATCACCAAAGAAGGGGGTTTGTCTTTTGCTTTTGGGGGTTATTCCCCCCCAGATCCCCCCAACAAATCTCTGGGATTTTCCAAATAAATAGTGTTATATCATAATCCAGATTTGGGGGCTTTTGCCACGTGGCCTTTGAGCCAGCTGTGACCTGACCTGGGGAGTTTACATCCGGATGCGGTGACGGCACTAGGTTTTGCTGTATGACAGAGCTAACTGCTATATCATGTTCTTAGGCTACTGACGATCTGCCTTTGGTAACTCTTAAGCAATGCCCACACATTAGAGTCCTAAGTCACACCATCATTCTCACGCTTTGGAAGAGGGCAGTGAGGGGCACTTATGTGTGGCGATTATGCAATTTTTGTGGACAGAGCACATTAGCTTATCTTCTGTCAGTTTGTATCTAGTCTTTTCTTTTCGTATTTTATTTCGTGATCCCTGGATTAAGGCTGACGTCCAGATTCTTGTCCTGATTTGGCAGCTATTTTGCTGCAAGACTTGAATTTCTGGGGTCAACTGACTTCTCTGGGTTTCACTTTTCTCAGCTGCCAGAAACAGGGTTTGGACAAGACGGTCTCCAAAATCCTTGCCTG
Source organism: Mustela erminea (assembly GCF_009829155.1). NCBI lineage: Eukaryota > Metazoa > Chordata > Mammalia > Carnivora > Mustelidae > Mustela > Mustela erminea. Next base: position 120,743,411 of record NC_045619.1, read on the forward strand.
ATTGAGTCCTCTAAGGTTCTCTGACATCCTGTTTTCATGTTACGATCTTTTTTTTTTTTTTTTAAGAGGAGGGGGCATGCAGATAGGATGGTGATATTTTATTTCCCAAAAGCTTTGATCAAACCAAGTCGGCTGAGTGGGGAGCTGGTATCTCTCCACTTTCGTCTCCATATAAAATGGCTTAAGTTGCTAACTATATGCAAGGAAGCATTTCTTGAGAAAATGTGAAAAATGTAAATGCGGTTAGAACTCTTTTACGATGCATAGATATGATCTCTACTTTATAATGCTGGTGATCTCTGTTCTCTTGCAGCCAGAAATCATCAAGGAAAAAAAAAATCAATGAGCAGCTAGAAGGGCTGTGGTGGTGCTCTTTGAAGAGTACAATGGCAAAAAGTTACAACAGAAATATCATTCATTGATGGAGGGTGATGATTTGGTGCCTAGTCTTGTTCTGGTGTCATTATACAGCCCTGAATTTATGACAATTTGCCGAATGATGGTGCAATGGGAAACCTAATTTGTGCTAATTGCTCTTCATGGTGAAATCAAGTTTAAGTTATTTAAAAGCTACTGGTCAAAACAATCAGGTTCAATACCACATTCTCAACTTTTGGTTTCCTATTAAAGACTTTTTCAGAAGGCACATACCACTACCACGGACTATAGTGGCCGCCATTTTGCGAAGGCTGGCAAAATACTGATATTGTTAAGCTTTGGCATCCACACAGCCAAGTGGCTTGACAAAGCTCATGGCCCAGGTACTACTGCTGTGCCAAGCAAGTCTGATACACCAATTTTCCACTCTTCCAAAGCGTTCTTCTAAACATCTACATCAAATCATATGAATTCTCTACTTCAAATCCTTCTATGGATTCCCTTTGGGTTCATAATGAAATGCATACTCCATAAGACAGCTGAAAATCCCCTGTGTGTATTTACTGCTGTGTTTCCAGTGCTGGGACAGCACAAGGCTTATGATATACATCTGATGAATATTTGCTGAATTAATGAAAATCCTGCGTGATCTGGTCTCTGTTCATCTCTCCTACCTCTTTGTTCATCTCCAGCCAGTGTGGCCTTCTTACAGTTTGAGAAATGTACCAACTTCCTGTTCTGCAAAAGGCTTCACCTTGAGCACTCTTTCCTTTGGTCAAATTCTACCTTCTTCCAGATAAACCATCATTCTTTCAGGTTTTTGGTAATCTTATTGGCTCCTGGTATTATTCTTTCTTATAGCACTAAATTCTTCAATTTCAGAGGATTATCAAGTTTCTAATTATATAATTATTTGTGTGACTACTAATTTCTAATTTCTCCCATTAGACAAGATGATTAGTTTCCAGGGATTGTGTCTGCATTGACACTGTATATTTTATAACCAATACTGTCCATACAGGATGCTTCCTCAATCAACCCTTATTTTAAAAATTATTTTAGAGGAACCACTGACATGTTAAAATTAAATTTGTATTTATTTATTCTAAATATTTAATACATGTAGGCAGTTTTTTAAAAAGGGGAGACAGTGACAAGGAAGTCCCCCGTTTCTGTCCCCGGAAGCGACCTCTGCTGTGTTTTATATCTATCTCCTGCCAGAGATCAGCTGTGAGGACGAGCACATATCCCACCTAGAGCCAATAAACGCTCCTTGAGGAATGAATTAATGAATCAATTCTATTATCACAAAGTCATAGTGAAAGTTTTTAAGGGGGCAACTGGATGAGAGCTTTTCATTTTGTGCATAAAACTATATAAAATAAGCCTCACCTAGACAACAAAGAAAAAAAAAACAATATAGCAAGCTCAGAAAAAAACCTTTTCATATTCTTTTTGTCTTTGTTTATAGTTCTGGATTAGAAAATAAGCATGAATACAGAATGTCACCCAGCACTTGTAAAGAAATGAGATTTCTTTAACGAGGTAACTAAAAAAGTTTCCCTTTCCTCAAAAGAGATAATGATATTTTTATCCTTTTTTGTAGCAGGAGAAGCTACCTGATGAAAAAGGAATCATTCAGGTTCTTCACGGGGGAACTGGGTGCACAGTCAGGGCTGAGGTAAGGCGTCTCCCTAAAGCACTCCCGGGACTCATAGCTCAGGGTGATACCAAGACCCTAGGATGTGGCCACACCCCGTTCTGGGTCAGCCAACAATGAAATGAAAACCACACACAGCCCTGGTCTTGCTCTGGTTTCTCCACTCTCCTCAGCACAGCAGTCACTGCTGGCCTCGCTCCTGCCGTAAAAGCCACCAACTACGTGGCTTAAACCAATAGGAAGTCACTCTCCCACCGTTCTGGAGGCAAGAAGTTCAAAATCAAGGTGTCGGCAGGGCCACACGCCCTCTGAAGGCTCCAGGGAACGTTCCTTCCTCGTCGTCTCCAGGTCTTGAAGCCAGGCAGGGCACGGCGGCCTACGCCGGCCTTCCTCGGCATCCTCGGCCCTGCAGCTCTGTCGCTCCACTCTCCGCCCCCACGGTCACATGGCTTTTGCCCATGGACGTCCCCTGCAGTGTCATGACATGGATTTTTCCTAGGCACACCATTGGATTGAGGGCACAACTTCCTCCTCCAGTAGGACTTTGTTTTAACTTAATTACATCAGCAAAGGCTGTAGTTCCAAATGCTGTCCCATTGTAAAGGTTCCAGGTGGACACAGATCTTTATGGGGGACACTCTCCAGTCCAGCTTAGTACCCAAAGCAGATGACCTGTGACCAAGGGAAGCCGAAACCAGTGCCCAAAGCATGACCATGGTGACTCCCTCTGACCGCAGCTTCTTCCCAGCCCACGGAACCTGAGCTGCTTTGTGAGTGTCCCCCAAGCACCTACAATTGAAATCACCACGTTCTCACATCACTTATTTTTAGATCAAGTGCGTTTTTTATTGCCTTTCACCCAAATCTTTTCCATTGCTGATCCTTACAAAACGGCAACAGCGAAGCTCCATCCTACACGGGAGTTTTAAATGATTGGACAATCTTGCAGTTAAGACCTCGTCTCCAGGCAGGGCCTCCCCTGATGGAAACATTGGTCTCGCGCTGCATTGTGATTTAAGACGTGGCTCTTTGTTAAAATCCTGGTTGCACAAGTGACAAATACACCAGCCCACACAAGCAGCGAGACTGCCCGCCTGGGATGGCAGGGATATTCTGGGCGGTACTCCGGGGGAGTTATGAATGGATTGGGCTGCTTTCCCCACTTTCGATTGTTAGCCGGTGGAGGCTGCTTTCCGCCTGGGGCAGGAACGAACCGGTTTTGCTGACAACACTCGTACACAGAAAATACCAATTTCAGAGCGCTGGTGGACAGAAGAAGCATCAAGAAGACGGCACCTCTAGAGACTGATAAAATTGGTCCTGTGAATGCGGACACCAGGATGCTTTCTGAGGTGGGAGAGCAGAATCCCTCTCCTCAAGGAGCTATGTGTCCTGTCAGCTGCATAGCCAACAGCTTGGTCTTTTTTTTTTTAATATTTTATTTATTTGTCAGAGAGAGAGAGACAGCAAAAGAGGGAACACAGCAGGGAGTGGGAGAGGGAGAAGCAATGCAGGGCTCGATCCCAGGACCCTGGGATCATGACCTGAGCTGAAGGCAAATGCTTAACTGACTGAGCCACCCAGGGGCCCCTGGTTCTATTCTTATACAAGGAGCTGACATAATCTGCAAGTAGGAGGTAAGGAGCAATTTCCCTAACTAGACGCTTTTCCCTGATAACACGACATTCTTACCCAACCCTACTTCCTTCATTCACCCCTGGTTCCTGGCCCTGCAAACTTATGAGAGGTGTTGCCTGGTTCTTAGTCTCTACATATCCCATGATGCGACATGACCTCTCCATTTATAAAATTAGTTTAAAAGCTTATGTAAAACAGGGGCGCCTGGGTGGCTCAGTGGGTTAAGCCTCTGCCTTCGGCTCAGGTCATGATCTCAGGGTCCTGGGATCGAGCCCCGCATCGGGCTTTCTGCTCAGGGGGAGCCTGCTTCCCCCCCCCTCTCTGCCTGCCTCTCTGCCTGCTTGTGATCTCTCCCTGTGTCAAATAAAGGAATAAAATCTTAAAAAAAAAAAAAAAAAGCTTATGTAAAACAGCCACAGGATGTTTGAATTACCCCATGGAAATAACATTCATCTGTCCTACAATATCCGAATGCCCCACAGGCTCTAGGTCCTCTGTTAGGTAGGAGGGCAGTTGGGTGAAGGGCAGGGTTGGGGGGGTGTCAGTCTCTGAGCTGCTACAAAGTCACAGGTGGTCCGATCACGTCAGGCTAAAACTGACTGAAAATGAAACCCAAGAAACTTGCCACCTATTTCAGAAAGAAATGCTCCTCGGATGGGTCATGGGAGAGAATTCCCTTTGGAGAAAAATAGTTGCTCATGGAGCAATACGTAAAGTGCACCTTTTCTGGAAGAGAAAAGAAAAAGCCAGAGCTGTTCTCAGGTGCGGTGGCGGCGGTGAGGTGGGGGGGTTGGGTCACCTCTTTTGGTCCACATCTCTCTTGGCCATCAGACAGATGCTGTCACTTACTAAGCATGAGAACAGAGAGAGTGGAAACCAAAAGTCAGCACTTAGAGAAGTGGTGATGTTTCACCAACCCTGCTGCCATCGCGCACTCACTGTGTTAATAAAACGGACATTTCAAGAAACCAAAAGCAGACATTCCCGTGTGAGGGATGATGTGAAGGGAATCTTGCTTGACAGCAGAGTGGTAATGTCCGACGGAGAAAAGGGCGCTGCTCTAGGAATCGAGAGAATCTTGTCCTACATCCTGGCTCCACCACTCCTAGTTTGGGCCTTTAGGAAAGCCTTCTCGTTTCCCTGAGGTAACATTTCCTATAGGACGACGATAACCAGTGAGTAAGAACGAAAAACACACACGCAATGTCCGAGACATGAAGTCCCTCAGGAAATAAATGCTAATAGTCCTATAAACTGAATTCAGGAGGAAACCAGGCAATGGCAACTTACCACATTCTATTATGTCGGAAATGAGTATGAGATAAGAGGCAAAACCAAAAAAAAAAAAAAAAAAAAAAAAAAGAGGCAAAACCACACAGTGATTATGTGCAGTACTCATACAAATCTCACACTTCTGAAGACCATGGAGGTCTCCTGTTATATTGATGGAACAATGAACAACACACATCCACCTGTAGACATTATGTGTGTGTGTGTGTGTGTGTGTACATATATATATATATATATATATATAATCTTATGATATTAAGGATGAAGAAATACACACATGAATAATTAATGCCTAATTTGAGGTCACAAAGTATCAAGGATACAACAGAGACCAGTGGTATTTTGGCTGCTGGTTCTGCTGTCTTTAAACATCGCTTCGCGGAGAAGTGTGCTTGGATGAACACCCACAGGTTCTTTGGATTGACTCACATTGACCAGAGCTCTTGGATTTTGCTCTGGGGCCTTTCCTCTAGATGTCTTAACAGACAAATTAAATGTAAAGTCGTAACAGGGGTACAATGCCCTTCTGGTTCAAGAGGCTACAGAAGAAATCAATGGTTATTGAAAGAAGGTTGTAAATAATCGGGTATGCAACAGTTGGGTCCTCACAAGAAAAACCAAAAAATCAGGTAAAAATTTGCTTTAACTTCTGCAGCGCTGAATAAAGTCTCACTGCAGTATTCAGGGATTATTTTTCCCTTATGCAAATTTGAGAAAAATAAATAAAATGGACTCAAAGCACGAGATAGAAAACTCTACAGAAACATCTAAGATTATCCCCTTCCTTCTTCCTTAGTGTTCACTTTATATTACCCAAATGACAATAGTATTGAACTCAATTAAACAAATATTTACAGAGCTCCTAATGTATACCAGGTATCAGGCTGAGTGCTGCGGATGTAACAGTTAATGGAATAATCAGGGGACACTTTGGGTGAAGGGCTACATAGTAGATCTATTTGGTTTTTGGGTCATACAAGCTGTCACAACCAGCGAGCTCTGCTGGAGCAGCACAAAAGCAGCCTCACGGCGACTATGCTCTAGGGATGACAGAACCTACATTCTGGGGGTTGAAGACAGGTAACAAAATAAACTACGATTTTTAAAAAAGATTTTATTTACTTGAGAGAGAGCACAAGAGAAAGAGCACGAACGGGGCGGGGGGGGGCGAGGAGAGACATGAGCCGACTCTGCTGAGCAGGGAGCCTGCCCTGGGGATCATGACCGAGCAGAGGGCAGACGCTTAATCGACTGAGCCACCCACATGTCCCCAAATAAACTGCAATTTAAAACAGGGTGATCAAGGCAGGATTAAGAAAGTGACTCTGAGGGGCACCTGGGTGGCTCAGTGGGTTAAAGCCTCTGCCTTCGGCTCAGGTCATGATCTCAGGGTCCTGGGATCGAGCCTCGCATCGGCCTCTGCCTGCCTCTCCGTCTACTTGTGATTTCTGTCTGTCAAATAAATAAATAAAATCTTAAAAAAAAAAAAAAAAGAAAAAGAAAGTGACTCTGAAACAAAGATTTGAAGTTGGTGGAAGCATTATATTTGGGAGAACACTGTAGGAAAAGGACAGAAGGCAAAAAAGCCCTAATGTGAGAAGAACCTGGGAGCCAGTAAGGCTGGGATAAAGCAAGTGGGACAAGTCGAGGAGGAAAGGCAGATCACAGATGGTCTCGCAGACCACGGTTCCTGGGAGACACCAGTGGGAGATTCTGTACAGAACTGTGTTCTGGTTTCTGTGTCAGAAGGATCACTGCTGAACAGAGCTTATAAGGGAGCAAGAACAAAAGCAGGGGAGCCCAACTGGAGGATATTGTAAAAATCCAGGTGAGAAGTCAGAGAACCTGGACCAGTGTGGAGGAAGATGGGATGAAGCCCGCAGCTCTGGTTTCGTATTGTGAGGGCAGAGCCCAGGAGAATTTCTGAAGTGTGCACATGGGATATTTTGATCATCAAGTTTTGTTGGAAACTTCACTGTTAGAAACTTAACTTGCAATTCAATACAACAAACAAGTTATTTCATACATAAACATGAGCGTAAGTAAAAACAAAGAAAGGGTCAACTTCTGCTCTGTATTTCCAGAAATTAATATTGACATGATGACTAAGAAAACCCAATTCCTTCTAGAGTCATATAATTTTCATTCTACATCTATTCCAAATTAACATAGTGAGGATTCACCTATGTTAAGTGGTTTCTAAGTAGTTTCTATTCGAGTAAATGTGATGTGACTCTAGACCTGTTGCTTGATACTAGAGAATATATCCCAACATGAGTCCTACCAATTATAGGTGTGGTGCCATGCATAATGAAAAAGCAGTTCTGGGTCAGATGCCCCTGCATACCTTAGTTCCTTCTCAGAGATTCAAAATGGACAGGAAGATGGTCAGTCTCTGCAAACCTGCAGGGGAAAAAAAACAAAAACAAAAAACAAAACTACTTTAACCAGGATTCTCTCTTCAACACTAACCTTTTCTGCCTGCTTTCACCTTTTCTACTTGCTTTTCTCTTAACCAGAAAGAAAAAATTCATTGGACTCATGATAAACAGAACATTTAACTGATAGCCAAGAAAGAGAAATACTTCTCTTGTAGATCTAAGATTCATTATGCGACTTATTCCTAAGCACTCCTGTCCTGCTTGTCTCACAAAGTTGCTGCAAGGACCAAATGCAATCACATAACAGAACTCTTTCGCACGCTCTCCAAGGTCTCCAGCCCACGGGCAAGGCCAGTCAGTGTCTTACATAAAGAGAAGTCGAAGGAAGAATGCTTCCAACAAAGAATGAAAAACGTAACCATGGGTTCCCATACAGGCTTTAAAGCACTAGAGTAGAGGCGAGCTTGAGAGACTGCACGGCATTTCCCAGGGACAATGATCTCATCATTGCTCTAAAAAGGTCAGGTTATTTTTTGTTAAAAAGCTACCTTTTGGAGAGACTGACATCACCAAGATGGCAACATAGATTGTTCCTGACACTGCTCCCTTCCCAACAACAACTGTTCCTGCACAAGACGCCAGAGAAAAAACCCAAGAGGAGACAAAATTGACTTTAAACTAAAAATGGTAAAAAGAGGGGAAAAAAAAGTCCACTATAAAATTATAAAGGGATCAATCTATCCCAAAGATTTAACAAATGCAAACATCTTTTACGCACCCTACAACAGAAGACCTAAACATACAGAGCAAAAACTGACAGAGCTGAAAGGGAAAGGAAAGAGCAATACAGTAATATTTGGGGATTTTAATACTGCACTCAACAATGGATAGATCCTTCAGACAGAATCAATAAGGTTAACAGCAGGCTTGAACAATATTATAAACCAAATGAACCTAACAAACATATACAGAACATTTTATCAGTCAATAGCAGAGTACACATTCTTCCTAAGTGCACAGGGAACATTTTCAGGCTACACCATGTGTTAGGCAACCAAAAAACCTCAAGTCTTAGCAAATTAAAGAAGACTAAAATCATACCAATTATCTTCTCTGACCATAATGGTAAAACTAGAAATGGTAAAACATAAACTAGAAATAACAGAAGAAATACTGGGAAACTCCTATATAAATGGAAATTAAACAACACCCTCCTAAACAATTGATGGGTCAAAGGGGAAATAAAGTATTTTGAGACAAATGAAAATGGAAACATCACATACCAACATTTATGAAATGCAGCAAAATCAGTTATATGAGGAAGTACATAGCAATAAATGCCTACATTGAGAAAGAGCTCCAAAAAAGCACCTAACTCAATACCTCAAAGAACTAGAAAAGGAAGAGTTACCCCAAAGTTAGCAGAAGAAAGGAAATAATAAAGATCAGAGCAGAAATACATGAAATACAGAACAAGAGAGCAATAGAAAAAATAAACTTACAGTTTAAAAACAAAACAAAACAACAACAACAACCACCTAGAGTTGGTTCTTTGAAAAGATACATTTGACAAACCTGTAGCTAGATAACCAGGAAAAACCAAAGAACCCAAATCAGCAAAACTGTAAATGAAAGAGACATTACAACTGAAGCCACAGGAATATAAAAGATCATAAGGAGCTACTATGAAATATATGCCAACAAAAATTAGACAACGTAGAAGGAATGAGAAAATTCTCAGAAAAATGCAATGTACCAAGAATGAATCAGGAAGAAATAGAAAACCTAAAGAGAACAATTACTAGCTAGATCGAACAGTAATCAAAAATCTCACAAAAGTCCAAGACCTGATGGCTTCACTGGTAAATTTTACCAAACAAAGAATTAACATCAATCCTTCTCAAACTCTTTAACAAAAAATTTGTAGAGGAGGCAGCACTCCCAAACTCATTTTATTAGGCCAGCAACACCCTGTAAACAAAGCCAAAAAGGACACTAGAAGAAAACGTATCTCTGGCTGAATATGGATGAAAAAATTCTCAATAAAATACTAGCAAATACTAAATTCAGCAGCACATTAAAAGGCTCATTCACTGTGATCAAGTGGGCTTTATTGCTGGGATGCAAGGATGGTTCGACATACACAAACCCATAAATATATATTATTAAAATGAAAGAAAAAACATAATCATCTCAATAGACATAGAAAGTATTTGACAAGACTCAACATGCAATCATGGTAAAAACTCAACTAGGCATAGAAAGAACATACTTATTAATAAAGGTCATATATGAAAAGACTACAGCTAACACCATACTCAGTGGTAGAGGGTTAAAAACTTTTTCTCTAAGGTTAAGAACAAGTCAGGTGTACTCACTCTTACCATTCATATTCAACACAGTACTGAAAGTCCTAGACAGAGCAATCAAGCAAAAGAAAGAAAAGGCATCAATACTGAGAAGGAAGAAGTAAAACTGGCTCTTTTCATAGATGACAGGGATTTCTATATAGAAAACCTTAAAAACTCATCCGAAATACTGTTAGTTCTAATCAATGAATTCAGTAAAGTTGCAGGATATAAAACTAACATGCAAAATCAGCCGTGTTTCCATACTCTAACAAACTTTCTGAGAAAAAGATATTGATCCCATTTACAATAACATCAAAAAGAATACCAAGGAATACATTTAACTAAGGGTATGAACATTTCAACTCTGAAAACTATAAAACATTGAAGAAAAAAATCTAAGAAGACAGAGATAAACATAAAGGTATCTATCTCATGTTCACAGACTGAAAGAATTTTTATTGTTGAAACGTCCATACTACCAAAAGCCATCCACAGATTCAATGCAATCCCTATCAGGATTCCAATCACAGTTTTACACACGCAGTAAAAAAAAATCCCAAAACATGTATGGAACCACAAAAGACCCCAATAGCTAAAGCAATCCTAAGAACAAAAAAGTGGGAGATAACATATATCCTGACTTCAAATGTATTATAAAGCTGTAGTAATCAAAACAGTATGGTGCTAACATAAAAACAGATACACAGACCAGTATTACATAATCAAGAGCCCAAAAATGAACCTACGCATATACGTCAACTGATATTTGACAAGAAAGCCAAGCACATCCAGTAGGGAAGAGATGTTCTCTTCAGTAAATGGAGCTGGGAAAACTGGAGATTCACATGTGAGAGAATAAACTAGACCCCTATCTTACACTACTCAAAAAGAACTAAGGACTTAAATGTAAGGCAAGAAACCTTGAAACTCCTAGAAGAAAATACAGGAAAAAGCTTCCTGACTTGGGCTTTGGCGATGATTTTTTGGATAGGACACCTAAAGCACAAGCCACAAAATTAAAAATACGTAAATGGAATTACATCCAACTAAAACACTTCTGCACAGCATAGGAGATGATCAACAAAATTAAAAGACAACCTACAGAATAGGAAAACATATTTGCAAATTCTGTATCTGTTAAAATCCAAAATATATAAATAGTCCATACAACTCAAGAGGGAAAAAAAAATACAATTACAAAATGGGCAAAGAACCCGAAGAGACATTTTTCTGAAGAAGTTACACAAATGGCCAACAAATGAAAAATGCTTACCCAGTAGAGAAATACAAATCAAAAGCACAATATCATCTCACACCTGGTAGAATAGCTATCCCCCAAAAGGTAAGAGATACCGAACACTGGCAAGGATACAGAGGAAACCATTGTGCACTGCTGGTGGGAATATAAATGGGTGCAGCTACTATGGAAAACAGTACGGAGGTTCCTCAAAAAATTAAAAAGAGAACTACCATATATCCATCAATTCTCCTTCCAGGAATATATCCAAAGAAAATGAAAACACTATGTTGAAGAGCTATCTGCATCCCCTTGTTCACAGGGGCATTACTTAGAAGAGCCAAGACGTGAAAGTAACCCAAGTGTCCGCTGATAGATAAATGGACAGAGAAGACCTGACACACACACATATATATACACACGGCAATACTACTATATTGGAAGTTCTCAGCCATAAAAAAGAACCTTGCCATTTGTGACAACATGGATGGATCTTGAGGGCATTATGTTAGGTGAAATTAGTCAGAGAAAACAGAAACACTCTATGATCTCATTTACTTGTGAAATCTAAAAAACAGAACCAAACCAAACTCATAGGAAAGCAGATCAGATCTGAGGTTGCCAGGGGCGGGCATGGGGGTGGGAAGTGGATGAGATGGTCAAAAGGTACGAACTTCCAGTGATAAGATCACTAAGTCCTGAGCATGTAAGGTACAACATCATGGCTCTGGTTAACACTGCTCTATGCTATATTTGAAAGTTAAGAGTAAATCCTGAGTTCTCATCACAAAGAGAAAACTTTTTTTATCGATATGAGATGATGGATGTTGAATTACTGCGGTAATCACTTCACAATATATGAGTCAATTCACGATGCTGTATACTTGAAAATTACACAGTGCTGTATGTCAATTATATCTCAGTAAAACTTGGTAATAATGAACTGTGGATAAAACATTAATCAGGGTACCAAGCAACCAAAAAGTGTATGAGAACACGCAAAAAACCCACTTTAATGACAAAGAAAAAAAATACCCTAAGATTTTATATTATGCTTGAATACAAATATACATTATTTTCTAGATTGCTAACTGTACCCATTTCATTTTGAAAACAAGTATTTAATATTTTTTGATTACGGAAGTACACATAATCACTACAGAAAATTTAGAGAAAAAGTGTTTAAAATTAAAAACAATTGGTGAAGGGGATTAAGAGTACACTTATCCAGATGAGCACTAGGTAATGTACAGAATTGTTGAATCACTACATCGTTAACACTTTAAACTAATACAACACTCTATGTTAACCACACTGGAATTAAAATTAAAAAATTAATAATTAAAAAATAATAAAAATTAGAAATTTTTTTAAAATTAAAAACAATCTTAACCCAACCACAGAGAGATAATTTATCAGCCAAAAAAATCCTGGTCCATTTAATTTTTCTGCATATACATATTATAAACATCATTTCCTTTTTACACTGTTAGGACCATATAGTTCTTTAAATTTTACTTTCTTACTTGAGGATAGCATTATTTCCCTTTGCCCTTAGATACTGTTTGTAAGTTTTAACGTCTTCATAAAAGTTTGTCATGGGAATGCACTGCTGTTAACCCTTCTTCCATGGGTAGGCATTTACTTTTGTCCGTGTTTCCACTGTGTAAAAAGCAGTAAGGTAATTTTCAAATATAGCTCTTTGTGTGCATCTCCGATAATGTCCTCAGGATAAATTCCTAGAAATAAAACTTCTGGGTTGGAGTACACAATTTTAAGGTTTTGCTACGTATGTCAAATTGCTACCACCTTCCTGGAGAGAAATTTATATTCCCAATAGCAGCATATAAGAACATTTATCTCATCTTCCTCCCCACCACTAACTACGCCTTTAAAAAAAATATTTGCACATATCTCATTGTTACACGTATTTATTTTGGTCTGATTTGTATTTTTTTTGATTACTGGTGAGTTTGGATGTTTTTTCATGTTTCTTAGAGATTGCACATATCTCATTGTTACACGTTATTTATTTTTGGTCTGATTTGTATTTTTTTTGATTACTGGTGAGTTTGGATGTTTTTTTTTTTCATGTTCCTTAGAGATATTTCCTCTCTGCAAATTTACGTGTATTGCCCGTATTTCTATCGAGAGGTTTCATCTTTTACAGAAATGATTCCTAGGAGTTATCATGATATTTTTACTAATGCTTTGTTGCTCGCTCAGTTTCCAATCAACAACAGCAGAGGCATTGTTCATCTTTCTGCAATTTTACGAGCTAAAAAAACAACTGAAAAAAATTCAGGCTGAGGGAAAGACTGCCCCTAGAAAGCTTAAGTCGACCCTAACTCCAAAGAGGAGATGGTACCGGGGAATTCCTTCGCCCACAGGAATGGTGTACCAAGAAGTTTTCCAGAAACAGTGAGCGTAGATCCTGATCTTGATCAGTGGTCTCTCTGATTCAAATGCAAAGTCCGTCTCCCACGTAAATCTGGATTTTTTTTTTTTCTGGTTGTGTTTTGATTCTGGTTTTTTCCATGTCCTAGGGGATCCTGGTTCTTGGGGGGTTCCACTGTGAAACAGAAGGGAGGGGAGACGGGGTAGACACGCCACAATCTGAGAGGGTTACGTCTTCACTCTCCTTTTGTTTCGAGGCGCTGGGTGTTGGCAGCCCTCTTAGCGCAAGGATGCTGCTTGGGTTTATTTTCACTCACATCCATATTACTGTTGGTAAGAACAAAGCTGCCTATCACAGATGCTACACAATTGCTTGTTTAATGACTCTGCAGCTGCAGTTTCTTCCCTGGGAGTGGGGCTGGGTGTGCACGTTCACACAACCCCGTTGGCACCACCAGAGTCACGCGGGAGGGTGCTCTGCTCTGAGCAGATCTGCTGCAGTGACAAGAAACATCCCTGAGTTTTTCTCTCTCCGTTTCACAACTTTTGTCTACCAGCCGCTGGCAGAAGTCACCATTTCTTCAGCTAAGAAGTGCTGCTTTCCAAAATCCTTTGGCAGAGTCTCCCAGAGATTTGTTTTTCTGCTCCTTCCTAATTTAGAAACAGTCTTCAAAGGGGGGAAAAAAAATCCAACCTGACAAATCAATGCGAGAAGAAACCAATTCTGATGTAATTTTGCATTTCTTTCCCAGAACGTTCTAGAGTTTACCATCTACAGCCAATACAGTTCGGATGGGATGATCGTTTAGGGGTTAAGAAAATAAACGAAGATGTGCACACCCTAAGATCAGGCCATTCTTTATTCAAGAGGCGACATGTGATACAAATTTAAGATTTTATTAAAAATTATTTGCTATTTAACATAACATCTCGATGGTTACAGAAAACTTTTAACAGAGCAAAATAATGACTTGTATGAATAAACAGAAGAGTGAATGGTGTTAACTGTGACATTTAAGCGATCACATGGTTTTAATTATTCTTTTGATAATACGCAACTTTGTGAACGTCTATTCAAGGGACTGAACTCTGTGCCTGCTATGGAATTTGCAGTTGAATTAGAGCTTTGTTTCCTGCCTGTGGTATTTTTAAGCAAACAAATGGAAATGGTTTTAAGAATTTATAAAAAATCTACCACCTACCAAAAGCATTTAAAAGGTAAAGTGATAAGTGCTAGAAAGAGGGAAAAATAACAACAACACATACACACGGTATTTATTTGTGGAATACAGTAACAGAGAATAGAAGTCATAATGAGAGAAGCAACCAGAAGTTCAGCCCATGCCAACCCTTTATTTGTTCTTGGCTGTCAGGGGTTTCCGGCTGATCTTTTTCGATTTGTCATTATTTTTCTTCGGCGGTTCTGGGTTTGCTTGCATGTGTCTGCCGTAGAGGCTGAAAAGAGAGAGGGAGAAACGGTGAGATCCACCTTGCTAACACAGGACCACCTTTTATTGGGAGGGCTTTAGAGAACAGACTAATCTCCAGGAATATTCAGGAAGACAAAGAAAACTAAAAGATCACTTCTGCTTGGTCCAGGTCATTTTATTTCAGAATGTACAATTCTCTTACGCACACGCGTGCGCACGCACAGAGTACACTGTGAGGTAGGTCAGTTCTGGACAAGTATCCTGCAATTTCACACTCAATGGGCCGAGGGTGGAAACACCAAAGGAATAGGGACCTGGGGCTGTGAGAACCAGTGCTGCCGAGCCCAGCTGCTCTGGACTGAAGCTCCAACGGCTGTGAGTGTTGAAGTCGACAATGACAAAAACTGGGTCGCACTGAAGAGACAGTGTCCATTTAGTGAAAAGTGAACATCGTGCCTGGCCGGCAGAGCCCTGGGGCTGGATAATGTGACAGAGAGCAATGGTGTCCGAGCCTGCTTTGGCTGCTCACTCGTGATTGATAGCGCTGGGACGGCGGCCACACATCAATGCCACGTTAATAAGGACCGTTGATTAAATGTTGACAAAGTACCCTACAATTACAGTGGATGGCATTCGTCGCAGAGCGTCGCTCATTTGTGGCGGAGAGGATTGAACTCAACAGCAGATAGTAATTAATTGATAATTTATGAGTAATTCTGATTAAAGAAAATTAAAAGCCACCCTCAAATAAATACAGTTCAACCTTAACTCCCCTTATGGATGGAAGTGTGTCCCAGAGAGAGCCCGGGGCGTGCCTCCGCTCCTCCAGAGAAGAGCGTGATCTGCTTGTGGCCACTGCCTTGTGCCGTGTAAATGGGGGAGGACACCAAGGCTGACCTCCCAGTGCAAGGTGTCCCAGGGGATGCTCCTGAGGACACGGACACCGCAGTTGCCAGGCCCAAGGACGGACCTCACACACACAGCTGGCCAACAGACCGAGTAATGAGGGAGCAGTGATAGGTCATAGTGTGGTCTGTCTTCTGCAGAGGCTTCCAAGTGTCTCCCCCAGAAGGGCTACGAGTGGTCTTGAAGGTGGGTTTCTGCCCCTCGGAGCTTAGAATGCAGGGTCTGGGGCTGGGAATGTCTCCAGGTAAAGGGGTCCGGGACTGTCTCCCCATTTAAGAGGCTCTTTAAATCCACCTAAGGCCCCTCTCCCCTCCACTTCAAAAAGGGCCACTGAGCCCCCTGCTGTCTATGTCATGGACACCCAGGGGCCCTGGATCCCAGGAAAGGAACCACTGGTTTGGGCACAGGGGTCATTTCAGTGAAATGACTGTCCTCCTCTTGCTTCCCCAACCCCACTAACGTCCCTGTCCCAATCCCAGGACCTTGGGACAATCTCCCTCAACAGCAAAAGGGCCTCTGCAGAGGTGATTAAGGATCTTATGATGGCAAGACTGTCCTCCAGTATCTGGGGGACCCCCAGCCTCCGCCTGCAGCATCAGACAGGTAGGAGGCATCAAACAGGTTCAAGTAGCAGCAAAAGTAGACTCCTCTGCCACATTCCTCAGCTTTAGCAACACATATCCAGAAACATACTTCTTCCTCTAGGAGCCCCGACCCCTCCCCTCCTCCTAGGACACAGCTTTCTTCACGCTCACACAGCAGAGTGCTGTCCCCAGAGGCCTCAGCGCTCCAAGCTCCTCTGGCCCCGCACACAGCAAAGGCCTGACTCTGGGTTGTGCACGCCTGGCTCCCTTCCGGCCTCATGTACCTCTCCTCTCTGCCCCAGGAAGGGAAAAAAAAAAAAATCCCTCTTCTTACTCAGACAGCATTCAACTTTTAAGGGTCACAGAAACCTGCAGGAGTACAGCTCCGTAGTGCGTGAGCTGGCGAATCGGGCAAGAGTGACAACAAAGAAGATGTCCAGAGGAGGGAAAAGGAGATGTGACAAGGGCACACGTGTCATGTCCTGAAGGAGTAAGAGCCAAGGTGGGCACGGAGGGCTTCCAGGAAGAGGTGGGGGTTTCGTTGGGCCTGACTGTGGTGACCCAGCAAAGTCATCTCAGAAGGGGGTGCAAAAGCGGTTTGCAACTCAGCAAGGCTCCTTTTGTTAGGCAGGAACTAGAATGTTCCAATGTTCCAAAAATCTGCCTTTTTTACAGTCAGACCCCACTGCGCCTGGACCTCCTGGGGTTATAGAGCAAGTCACTACACGGGGCCAGATCAGACAGAGCATCCTTGAGCTTGATGTTTAAATCCTCCTTTCACAATTGAATAGCTGTGGACTCTGGGCAAAGGAATGGCATCCCCCACATCTCTTGCTTGCCGTGCCTCAGTTTCTCCCTTTGTAAAAAAAACGATGCTGTGTTCTGAGTATGGTGGCTTCAGTGGTTAAACAGCCTAGTACCTGGTTCATCTACTGGAAGTGGTCAGCAAATGCTTATGGAAAAACACGACTGACGTGGATTGTAGCTGGTGGGATTTAATAAAGATAATTACATGATTCCTTCCTTAGGGCTTTTTCCTTTGGAAAAAAAAAAAAATAACATGGTATTTTCTATCAATGCCAAATGCCCAAGCATCTCTGGGAGAAAGGTTTTAATCCTCTTTGAAGAAAGCAACTAAGGCAGAGCTAAATGCATGCCCCCACTTCCTCAGTGAGTCACTGGCGACACAGGGGTGCTGCTGTGTCCTCCGCCTGGCCCCCGACTCCTCCGGCTGTGCTGGTGGCCGTGCCCACAGGGAGACTTCACTGGGACAGAGCAGTAATGACAAAGTATCTGAGGGTCCGAAGTCCGGGGTTCCATTCCTTGCTCCACCACGGATTAGGCATGGCCTTTCCATTTGGTAAGTCAGTGTGGTAGGCAGAATAATGGCTCCCCCAAATACTGACGCTTTGAATCCTGAAACCTGTGAACGTCTTGTGTCATACAGGGACTCTGTGGAGGTGATTAACTAAGGATCTGGGGCTGGGAAGACTAGCCTGCATTTTCTGGGTGGGCTCAATGTAATCACAAGAGTCTTCTGACCTTCACACGGAAGGTCAGAGTCAGAGAGGTCTGAACACGTTACACTGCTGGACTTGAAGATGGAGGAAAGGAGCTCCCAGAAAGAAATGCAGGCAGCCTCTGGGAACTGGAAGGGCAAGGAAGGGCATTCTCCCCCAGAGCTTCCGGAAGGACACAACCCTGCGGACACCTTGATTTCAGACTTCTGACCTCCAGAACTGTAAGAGGACCTATCTGCTTTGTTTGCAGGCACCAAGCTCACGGTACTTTGTTATAACAACAGGAAACTAATGCAGTTAAATGGACCTTTCTGGGCCTGAGAGGGCAGCCTAGAAGTGAGGTGTGTGCTTACTTTCAGTGGAAGAAAAATGGGAGACTTGCTGGGGGGAGCAGGTCATTGGAAAGAAGGAAAACTAAGTTACAAAGAGGACAAGGTGTGCCCCAGAGGAAAAATGGGTTCTGCTTCTACGAGAAGAGGAAACAGGTGAGCAAAGTGTCTCCTCTCTACTCCTGCTGGACTGGATGGTCCCCGATCGCCCCCATTCTCTGAAGCTCACACCCTGGCCTGTGTTTTGAATGTACCCAGGATTTAACTTCTAGAGGTGACCTAAGTGAGACATGAAGAGGCCAATGCCACCAAAAGAATTTTCCCAAGAGGACGGGGCATGCCATACCATACACATGGTCACTGGGGAAGTGCCAGGGTCAGTGAGGATCGGGAAGGAACGAAGCAGGGAGCAGGACCCTTCCCATGGTTTCATGGGAAGGAATGGGTGGGTTTGGGTGAATTTCGGGTTGGACAGTTGGAATAATTTCCAGGTGCTCAAGGTATCAGGGTGGTCTCCAGTTGTATGGGACCTGGCCCTGGGGTCGTTTAGGGCAAGGGAAATACCAGCTTGTTCTGTGTGAGTTCCATGAAGGAGGTGGTCCAGGGGTTGGCTTTGGATTGTTTGGTTTATGTGTCAAAGACAATCTGGCAGCTAAGTTGGTTGCTCTCTCTAGGAACTGAGCTTGGCCTGGAAAGGGCAGTCTCTCCCCAGCCAGCAAGACCTCCAAGATGTCAAAACAGCAAAAGAGACTGAAAATAAGAAACATGTCTAATTAACACAGGCCCAGCCTTCAGGATGGCTTCTGCCCTCCTGACCCCACATCCCTTCCCGTATGACATATCTTCCCATCGGCCTTAGCGAAGGCAGCTTCTCCGGCTCCACCTGCCCCTTCCACCTTGTCCACCTGGGAAAATCCTAACCACCCCTCGGACCCTGGCACAAGGCACTGCCCAGACCAGCATGTCTCCTTAGTGCCCTGCCCAGGCGGCACCCTGCCCTGGGGATCCCCTGACAACAGTCCTGGGACTTCGCTCCCCTCTGCCTTCCGGCACCCTGCTCGCCCTCAATGACATGTGACTTCTTCGGGCAAGCGGCTCACTAGCCACAGTCAAAACCCCCATCTGCAACCTGATGATGAACACTCCGGTTCATACCTCGCGGGGCCTGGGCAAAGACCAACCCAGACACAGAAAAGGTCTTGTCTGTGCAGGGACAGAGCAGACCTTCCAGCATGGCAGTGGGCATCTCTGAGCTCTCGCACAGGTCCAAGACTCAGGCTAAGCTGACCAACATCTTTCCACCTGACGTGTTGCGTTTGAGCACACAACAGAGCCAGGAGTGTGACCCTGCCACTATGCACCTTCGGAGGGAGGAGGCTTCCCGTGGGCACTGAAACTGGGCTACCAGCTTGAGTGGTGACAAAGGGAGCCAGGTTCAAGGTCACTAATAGGGCAGCAGCCGCTGGGGGACAAAATGTTCAAGCCCTAGAGTCTTAGGAACACTCCTCTCCCCCACCATGGGGGGTGGACAGAGAGTAACTGAAAGATGATTAAGGAGTGGAAAAAACCACCAAAGAATGATCCAAAGTGACAGGAAAGGTTCCATTACACACAGGAGTCTGAAGAGCGAGCCGGAGCCACTCAGCCCCCTCCCGGGGCTCTCTGTTCTCACCTGCGAGGGAGCGGGCCCTGTGCGGAGCAGCCGCCCGCTGAATTCCTGCTGACGACCACCCCTGGAGGACTCCCTGTGAAACGGCTCCATGGGCAGCCGGGGTCATCTGACTGAACACTTCAGACACATCCGGTTAAAGCAGCCTGCACACGGGCCACCCGAAGCAATGGAACAGTCGTGCCCACCGACAGCGGGACCGCAGCAACAAAGGCCAGCCCACCGGAATCAGAACACAGTCTGCGACTCATCTTAAGGAGTGGGCTCTGCATGCTCTTCTATTACTGCCATCTAAACTGTACTGAATACCGGCATTTTCATTGTGGGGGAAAAGAGCCCACTGGAGTCTTCTCATTTCTTTTGGATCCTAAGCCCTCTTACAGACCCTCAACCCCTCCAGGGCTGCAGCAGAAGACCACAGTGGGCCCTCTCGTGACAACTCCCTCTCGTGGCTACAGTGTGCCATTTTGGTTCTTGGACTCTCCTCTGGACACTTCTTCAGCCCTTATGTTCGTTTTTATCCTTGTTTTCTCTTCCCTAGAGAAGATGTCTAACTGCGGCTTCAGTACGCACGTCCCCGTACCCCCCTCCCCCAAGCCACCGCCATTGTCAGCCTCTACTGGTGTCTTATTCCTACTTGGCCACTGAGCTCTTAAACCCAACCAAAGCACAGAACAGTTTCCTACCCTGACTTCCGGAGGTCTGTCCCTCCAGGTCTCCAGACCTCAAGGATCGAAGCACAGAAGTCATTTGGACATCTCCTTCTTTTTTGGGTGATCACGTAAATAAGCCTTGGTGCTTTCTCTGAAATTCTTAGCTTGGGACCAAGTATCTGAACCTCCAAGCAGAGCTCTAGGTGGTTTTTTTGGCAGGAGGAGAACACAGCTTCCAATAGCTTCTCAAAAGGGTCATAACTCAATGGACTCATTCATTTTATGGTGATTATTCTGATTTTCATCAACCTATGATTTAACTGCTCTTTTTCTCC
Organism: Mustela erminea; assembly: GCF_009829155.1. Taxonomy (NCBI): domain Eukaryota; kingdom Metazoa; phylum Chordata; class Mammalia; order Carnivora; family Mustelidae; genus Mustela; species Mustela erminea. The sequence goes on from NC_045619.1 coordinate 120,764,169, forward strand.
CCAACGCATGGTCATTAGATTATTGTAATGGGTCCCTTCCCTCCTCCAATGTGTCCTACACCCCTGCTCACCTGGTCAGGGACCTAGCCTGGCAGGTGACACGAAGCGGCCACAGAACATGCCACGTGACGCTGAACTCAGCCACATCCTCTCTGATCTCTAGCACACCTGAGCGCAGGAAGGTTGGTCTGGAGGAAGGCAGTGCGACGGACAGTCAAGACCACCTGAGGGTGAGCTCTGCCACCCAGCATCTGATGAACCTCAGAGTCCTCTCTCTTTCCAGAAGATCTGTTACCGTCCCTGGAACATGGGAATACGGGCACGCTCTCTACCTCACTCTGGCAGTCAGGCCGGCTTGGGCTCCACCATGCGTCTGGAAAATGAAAGGTGCTAAATTGATCTGGGCCCTGGAATTAGCTCTTCCTGCAGGCAGCACTCCTTTCGGTCTGTTTCTTGCTGATCTGTATTAACTACTGGTCTGGAATGCCTGCCTGGGTCCCGTTCCGCAATTCGGATCCCATGTGTATTTTTAGGCTTTTCAGGGCTTTCGGCCCCCTGCCCCAATTTCTGTCTTCACAAAACACCGTGAGATTTATCAGGATTTCGCCAGTAAGTCCTTGAAGATACACGGGTTCCTGCTCTCAGTCTGGTATTCTGAAGGCCCGGCAGAGGGCTGTGGTAATGACATACCACGTGACGGCCACCAGACATTCGGCCTTCATGGTCACAACAACCCAGGGAAGATGGGCTCTTCGAAAAGTTTAGACCCAGATCAAACCCAGGCAATTACCCCCAAGTTCAAACTTCAAAAAAAAATTTTTTTATTTATTTATTTGACACAGAGAGGCAAGAGCACAGGCCTGGGAGGGGCAGAGAGAGAGGGAGAAGGAGGCTCCTTGCCGAGCAGGGTGTCGCATGCAGGACTTGGTCTCAAGACCCCGGGATCACAACCTGAGCCAAAGGCAGACGCTTAACCAACAGAGCCACCCAGGTGCCCCCCAAGTTTGAACTCTTAATGCACTAAATTATCTGGTCTCCCATCTAATTTAGATCTCTCAGATTTATCTTTTCCATAAGCCTCCCATTTTCTTGAGGGTCGGACTGCAGAGTTCCCATATTCTGTAGCCTGGATACTCGAGGCACAGCAAGAAGCACGTGGTGTGCCGTGTAAATATTGTGTTTCAGAACGCCAGGTATGTGAGAGGAACAATATGCTGTTCTTAAGTCATTTGCTCATGTCAGATGCCTCCCTCCTGTTGTTTTGGGTGTTTCCATGGCAAGTCCTTATACAGACCAAGAAAAGCACCAATCTGAAAATCCAAGTTATACGGCCAGTGACAATAATGGAGAGAAATAATTCTGTTTATAATCTGTAATCTTATGGTGGGACGCTAAATTTAAAATCTCCACAAATAAATCTGTAGACAAAGTGTGAAGCCTAGATTATTAATAAGCATTTTGCAGTATCTTTATTTATCCTATCTAGCAGCTATGAGGGGCTGGTGACAGAACCTTAGGCACAGAAACTGCTGACTCTTAAAGAAGAAAAAAAAAATTAATAGTTACCATATTCCCGGGAGAAATCTCATTAATTCAATAGGCAATGATTTTTTGAGACCAAACCTCCAAGAGATGGTTCTGTGTGGCTCACTAACAGCGGTCTGTGTCCTTCCCGTTTTTTCTCCATTACAACCCTCGTCCCTCTGCAACCCCAACACACAGCATAGCGCGAAGTATAAACACGCATTTTGAAATCCGTGGAGATAGCCAAAAGGAATTTGCAGATGGCCTAAGACAGATATTAAGCTCTAAAAAAATGTGAAATATAAAGCAGATTTTAAGATACCCCATACATTCTAGGCTCACTATCCCATTGGAGGGGAAAAAATGAGGATTCTGGCAGAGCAAAACTAACCATCTCATGCACAAAAGATGCTCATTAAACTTCATCATCCTGTCTACTCTAATGACGCTTTCACTTAATAAAAATTCCCCGAGCAGTTGCAAGGATATTAGGCAAGGTCTTTGGTTATGTATCAGAGGTCCGAGCTGTCACCGGCAAGCATGCAGTTCAGGGGGTAGGTTCCCTGGGGAGGGAGCAAATCCAGCTTTCACCGAATACATGCAGAGAAAAATCAATAACTGCAACTTGCTTCCCTGCTTAAGCATTTAAGAAAATGGGTAATCCTTTTAAATTAAACTGTGAAGTGCTAAATGTTGCAATTTCCAGAATAAAGTAGAAGGCAAGAGGAAACAAGTCTAAGGGCCTTTGTAAGTTTCCCAAACAAGTTTCCTTAATAGACTTCATACCTGGCCTGAATATTTTTTTATGAAAAGAATTATTTTTTGATCTAGTACTTAACATTTACAGAGATTAAAAAAAGAGACATCCGGCCATACACATGTGTGTATGCTGAAACATACTCGGACAAACTTCAACATAAATACAAGGGAGTGAGGGATTCTTATCTGGGCAACATGCCCCCTTCAAAAATTATTCTTAAAAAAATTAGTATTAAAATTCACTAAATTGAATCTGGCTCTCAAAAGTTACATAATAAAGTAATTCTCTAACGGATCCCTTAACACAGACAGCTGGATATTAATACCACATAACCATAAATTACTTGTTGAGATTATATAACCTACTTTAAATTTCACATCCTGCCTTGACTGGAGAGATTAGTTCAGTTGAGGCAAGAGTGAGGCACCACCCAAAACCGTGACTTGAAAGGCAATAAGACCTTCCTGCTTATGATACCACCAACACAAAATGGATCAAAGCACCAACATGAAATGTCACCCCGAGTAACACCAGATTAACCCCAAGACCAGTGGGTCTGGGCAGTAAGCTCACCGAAGGAATTAGCAAAGCTGGAGAGAGATTCTGTCCCTCACAAGTGTGGTCTTGGTCAGCGGTACAAACAATGGGGTAAATGCTGGCAGTGGGCATCGAAACACCACTCCCCCAAGCACCCCGAAGGTGGTGAGGACCCAGGCTGGGAGTCCTGCGCGTCTGTGCATGTCCAGCCAGCGTCACGTCTCTAAGAGGAAGCGGAGAACACAAACATGGTTGGCTGCCCCAACCCTTCCCACTCTGGGCTGCACCTGCCAGCTCTCTCCCCTCTCCACCTTTCCCCTCCACATTCCCGGCCCCCACCACAGGGGCAAACACGTCAGGCCCCTGCCCACTTCTGAGGTTTATGCTTGCCATCTGCTCTGCCTGGAGTGCTCTTCTCGTGGTATCCCAGAGACAAGCACGATCACCATCTCCATCTTACAGATGAGGGTATGGACGCCCAAAAAGAGATTCCATGCCTCAGAGTGAATGGCTACACTGCCTTGGCTTCAGTGTCTAAACCCGGCTCAATCTGAAACCGTTCCCTTTGCCTGGGGGAGCCCAATGACCAGTTCACACATATCTGTGGTTAATTGGAGCCAACTAAAGAAAGACCTATGATCTCTGCTCAAACCACTGGGAAGAGAAATTCTTTGTTTTCCATTTTTTTCAGTGAGGAGCCCAGGTGTGCGGTCAGCCATGTTGACATCTTGGGAAGAGAGCCTGCCTGGGAGAGAAACCGGCTCAGACAGAGCAAAACTGAACGATGAAGAGGGATGGGGTCCAATGACACTGAGCCCTTACCTTAGACCATGCCTAAAGTCTACTGTATTACTGGATTATTTTTAGCATAAAATAACCAAATCATCCCCACTCAGTGTTTCGTTTCTTGCAACCAAATGGATGCTGCGTCCTGACTGACACATCACTCTTACCTACTTCTGTGAAACCCTGAGAGAAGTCCTTTTGCCGACATGACCCATCTTTAACCACATTCATTTCCTTCACACCAACAGTCACAATATCATTATTTTATTTACTTGATGCTTTGTTCTTTCTTGCCTCCCTTAACAGTAGGCTGACTCCGAGAGGGCAGGAACCTTGTCTGTCTTGCTGGGTATCCTGTGTGACTGGTTCGCCATGGGCATGGCATGAACATGTTGACTGAATAAAAGCGAACACCCCTGCACTTACTGGGATACACTGAGCGTATCTAGCTCTGTGGACAGCTTCCCAACTGGACCATTAGTGCCTCTAAAACAGGGACTGTCTTAATCATTGTGTTTCTCCAGTGCCTGCCACCCCCTAGTCACCCAATAAATATTTACTGGTAGACTGCAAGACTATCTTGGTCAAAGCATCTATTTCCCACGGTCCTCAGTTCCCTGCTTTTCCGAGTGACGATCAAACAGCTTCCCATTTTGAGCTGTGGGAAGACCATGTGTCATGCAGGCCAAAGCAAGTGTTCTAGTCTTTGGGGGCAGTTATCCTCTGTCACAAAATCTTCGTTTGTACATCAGTTTCCTTTGTGTTCTCTGTTTCTGCAGGATTTCTCAGGCTGGAAGGCTGTCGGTGAAGCTAGAAGGGCAGTAAATGCACCATGGCGCCATTTTGTGAGGCATCTTGGGAGCCCAGTCTGTCATCCTCTTGTGGAGACTCTCTTTCACAGCACTGTGACCAGGACTTTCCATAAACTCGTTTAAAGTATAGTGGGCTTTTAGTGAGTATTAATCCTATCCAATATAAGTAAGATCTAGCTGAAGACAGTAATCATTTTTAAAGGGGAATTAAGTTAAAATGAACATTATAAAACCAGTAGAGATTTTTTCCCTTTTCTTTTGGACAAATTAAAAATCAGAGTAAATTTTTATGATCATGAAAAGGTAAGGATCTTTCTGGCCACACGTGGTTTCTTCATGAATGGCTCAAGGTTGTCCATGACCTCTGAGTAAGACAGTGACCGCAACAGCAAAACTCACCGAGCACTTACTGTATGTGGCATTTGTCCATGGGTATTTTCTATCAACTCATTTAAACCTGAAACATGATCACAGGAATGAAAGAAGCCACATGGCTCCAGGTATAAGTAATATTACAAATGAAGAGCAAATGTCACAGAGCTAGGAACATTAGTGTCTAAACACAGAAGCTTTGCTTTTTCTTTCTTCTGTTTTTCGGGTAAGGACAAATAGTAAAAGCATAATTAGAGGTTATTATTCCTCCTACCCCTCCTCCTCTTCCTCTTTGTGGCTAACAACTGGGACTCTCTGTTCCTGGGACTGCTCCTTCCTCTTCTCAGTTTCTCTCTGCCCAGGACGCTTGGTGATTTGACCCTGGCAGGAGACTCATGGCCAGGTCAAGGGAAAGCTAGCCATCTCTTTAAGTACAAGCCTCTAGGTTCCAGAGGCAGGGCAAAGAACACTTGAACTGGATTCAGAAGGCTTTGGAATTAATCTGGTACCTGGATAATCTGCTTCCCTAGACAAAGATGGGGTGCTTGGGCCTACCCAGGGACGATAACCATCCAGCCTGCACACTTTCACACCCCTCATACGATAACTGGGTACTGCATGAGACAGCACCCAAACCCTGCCCAGCTGGAACCGTCCAGGCAACGGCTTCAACCTTGTCGGAGTTGGACAGCTGAATGGAACTGCCCAACTTTACACATGAAGCTTGTGTAAGCACTTGGCTTTTATTAACTTGTCTAAGCCTCAGGGAAAGTCACATTAAATGAAGCGTTACAGGGCTCACATTTCTGAGGTCCCTCTTATGTTCGGGTCAGATTAAGGCACGATGCTTGTGATCTTAGACAGCATTGTATCATGTGCCCCTCTTTTCTGTGAGGCTAGTCTTGTTCCAGTTACAACCAGATTTTAAAAACAAACAAAAAACAACTTAAAAATAAAACCAGAAAGCAAACCATCTACACAAAGGTAGACTTAAGAACACAGTGCTTTCTCTAGGAGGCTCTCTCGTCGAGGGGACTTCAGGAAGCAGCAGCTACAGACAGTAAGCTCTATTCGTGACTCCAGGCTGTTTTCCTGGCAAAGCAGAATCTCCCCTCCTATAAACTGAGCTCTCTCTGAAGTGGGGAACCCCACCCCTGCAACACGGCCTACCAAGTTGAACTGTGCTTTTCATCCATTCCTGATACCAATCTTTGAACTACTGACCAAGAGTAAGCAAAGGCCAGCAGGAGAGGAAGAGGCCAGCTTCTGGTGGCTAGGAAACAAAGTGGTATTTGGGAACAAGCCACCAACTGTCCAAAGAACACTGGAGAAGACACGGTTGGGAGCTGAACAGGAGATAAGCCTTTAAATGCCACCCTTCTTTGGTTATACATTCATGTTTCTGAGTTTTGTGGAGAAAGCATACTCCACAAAGGAATGGGACATTTAAAAACTACTTTCAGCCTGATATATTCAGCAGATTAAATATATGTCATCCACTTCCTCCTAGATTTTGTAAATCAGATTTTTAAGAGTCTCGGGGAGATTTATGGTCTTTGAGTAAAAAAAGGTTAAAAATGAAGGTGTTTGTGAGTTTGTGCTTGACGTTAAGAAGCATCTCCTGGAGGACTGATGCATTAGTAGGAAATCTCAGTTGGGATGCTGGGAATTCATCAAGAAGAGGTTAGGACTCTCCCTCGGGGCTCAAGCTTTTGTTGTTTGATGCCCCCAGTGGGCCTTGTAGACTCACAGGAAAACTGTGGTTGTGCGTGGGGAGGGAAGAGCTCCCGCTTGTCACAACAGACCTCATCCAAGAACCTCGAGTGTTTCATCTAGGAATCTCACCCACAACACACTCCTGGAAGGTGCGAGCGCATTCTAAATACAGACGGTGAAAGTCAAAGCAGGACGTGGAGAAGCCAGAGGACCAGGATATCTGTGGAACACCACCCCGGGGCTGCTCTTTTCTTCTGGTTTCCAGGACAGGATGTTGTGATCATGATGTGGCGGACAGGATGTTGTGATCATGATGTGGCCAACAGGATGGCAGGTGGGTGAAAAACGACACAGAAACGCGCGCGTGACAGTGATTTCAAATACTAACAAACCGTGTTCTGCATCAATTGATTCAAACGGACCTATGTTCTCGGTGAAAAATACTCATCCCCAAACAACTGCTCATCAAGATTCCTGCCCAGTATATTTCCCCCGGAATGGCCAAAGCCCCTCTTGGTCAGCAGTACCTCCTACACGATATAACCACAGGCAGTTAATTCCACCCCCCCCATCAATATTTCGGAAAGCTACTTTTAAAATCTTATTTTTAAACAGACATTAGTACTTCTATATTAGTACTTCTAATTTGTAGAGGCAAACTCCATACTTCCATAGATCTACAGAATAGCTCTGTCCAAAACACAAAAATCCAACGTAACTTCCAATTTTCTAGTAGCCATGTCAGGAAAGTAAAAGTTAACAAATGAAATCAACCTTCATATATTTTATTTAACCCAATATATCTAAAATATGATCATTTCAATGTGTAATCCACATAAGCATGATTAATGATCTACTTTAACCTTAATTTAAGGACAAATGACTCGGGAAATACATCATGTAAGTTTAATGAGGTTTTTTGTTTTGTTTTGTTTTGTTTTCTTGTATTGTCTTCGAAATCCGGTGAGTGTTTTTCAGCACATCCCAATCAGACACTCTAATTCAAGAGCTTGAGGGCCGCATGTGTTTGTGGTTACCCTGATGCATACCACGTGACTATGGGGGACTCGAGCCACTTCCTGTACTAGATCAAAGTCATTCTGAAAGTGGAGAGACTCTTTCTTGGCACTAGGTTTTAGCACTTTGGAAGAGGAAGGATGGACGGACACATGGAGACAAACATGCTCAGAGTATTTTTTTTAAAGAGTAATCCTACTTAGCTAGACGTTCTTCCACGGTCTTTAATTATTTATAGCAGTTCTCAGGATGAGTCTGTAAAAGTTTTCAGGCCAATACAAGTAACTTCCAAAGCCCATGAACACTACTTGGTTGGAGAAAAGGGTAGCCAGTCCTTCTCCTTCCCAGAAGTGAAGGGAGGAAAAAAACACAAAAAACCACTGTAAGAGGCGAAGGTCCTCAGCTCACAGCCTACCAGACTGCACACTGCACAAGGCCTCCACTAGGAGGGGCTTGAGAAGAAGCAGCTGCAGGCCACGTGTGCTCACGGGGTTTGGGGTTTGGCCATTTCCCAAGCCAGCTGGACTTCCGCACTTGGCTGTGCTCCTTGTGAAGTGGCAAATACCAATTCTAGACAAGGGCACATCACCCTGTTCATCTCTGACCTCAGGGCCAGGGAGTCTGGGGGGTGAGCCACAGGGAGGTCTATAGAAGCTCACTGCTGATGGTCACGAGGCAGGGCATCTCACTAATGCCTGTTATAAAGGACAAAACTGGATGCTTAGAAGAGATTGGGGACAAATAGTAAATCTGCTGGCTATGCCAAGGCTAACAGTATTTTTACATTCTCCGTTCCTCACCAAACTATTTCTTCCATAAAACTCAGCAATAAGAAACTGAAAACTAGGGGCACCTGGGTGGCTCAGTGGGTTAAAGCCTCTGCCTTTGGCTCAGGTCATGATCTCAGCGTCCTGGGATTGAGCCCCGCATCGGGCTCTCTGCTCAGCAGGGAGCCTGCTTCCTCCTCTCTCTCTCTGCCTGCCTCTCTGCCCACTTGTGATCTCTGTCAAATAAATAAATAAAATCTTTAAAAAAAAAAAGAAATTGAAAACTCCAGGAAGGGTGGGATCCCAAAATTTTTCTCCTGAGCTCCCAGAGATGCGTTCACTATTCTTTTGACAATTACTGACTTGTTCCCAAATGCCACTTTGCTTCTTTTCTTGCCAATGACACAGCCCCTCACTCACTAGCCTCTTCAGGCTCCCTTGCTCTGCTTCTGCCTCCCGTTAGCCTTTGGCTAATACTGCTGGTGACTCTTATGGGTGACACCTTACAGGGTTGACTTTGAAACTGGCCACGATAAGCCACATAATACTGGCTGAACATGAAGGTTCTGAACAGACTTCACAGCTGTGCAGCTTGGACCACTCCAAGCCTCAGTTCTGCAATCTGTAAAACAGACTTACGCTGCCTACAGTTTTGAGGAATGAATGAGAAAATCATGAAAAAAGCTCATCACTGTGTCTCGCCACGCATTCAACATGAATGCTTTTTGTACTGCAACCACTGAGGAGATGGTCAATTCTGCAGGATTTCTCACAAGTGCAAAACGAAGGGTCCAAGCCCTGATCTGTCTGCTTTCCAAATCTAGCCAACCTGTCTAGAGATCGAAAGAGTGAGAGAGAGAGAGAAAGGGTATCTTTCTCTGCGCTCAGCATCGGTGTGGGAGTTAAAACATCTGGCAGACTGTTAAATCTGGCTTTGAAGTTCATCTCCAACAGAAGGCAGCTGGATAACCTTAGCAAACTTACCTAACCTCTCTGAACACGCATTTCCATCTGGAAATGTGGGAATGAGAGGAATAGTACATCCCTCACAGGGTCACTAGGAGGATGAAATAACACAATGTTTAGCAGGTGCCACACAGGTGCTCAGTAAACCAAGGCTGTTACATGCACTATGCTCTGTCCCTTCTAACCTTGTTTGAAGCCAGAGTTGGAAAATGCTCTCGGGTTGTGTGCTGAAAGTTTTACACAACAGTTTCTCTCCAAAGAGATGCTTTTTAAAGTGCTGTAACATGTATGCTTGAGGAAAACAGCCAATGGCAAAGAACACCAGGTGACGATCTTAGATATAAAACTACTAACAAGCTGGGCTCAAGATTAGTCAGTTAAGCATCCAACTCTTGGTTTCGGCTCAGTCCATGATCTCCGGGTGGTGGGACAAACCCCACGTCCAGCTCCATGCTCACCCCAGAGTGTAGCTGGCATTCTCTCTCTCCCTTTGCCCCTTCCTCCCCCCACCATTCACTCTCTCTCTCTCAAATAAATAAGTAAATCATTTACCCCTCCCCCCCCCAAAAAAGTTTAGTCACTTTCTAAGCCCAGTCTTCACTGAATGTAACACATAACCCTTCTAGTCAAGGAGAATCATGGGAAACCTCCCTTCGAGAAGCTTCACACTTCACCGGCTTTTGCTCTGTCCAGGGTACTGAATGGGTGGCTCTCCGGAACTAAGGGAAGAAACGAATAAGGGTATGTAGTACAGCAGTGTCCTTCTCCTGCTCCAGCCCTCTCATTCAGGGGCTGAGCTGTTCTCAGATCTATTCAGATGGGAACCACATTACGTAAGAGTCAATAATCTTTATGGTAACTCTGCAGTGAAAGTGTCATTTGTTGTAATGAACACTGATCATAAGTTAAGCCCCTAGCTACTCTCTCTGTTATTTTTCATTATACTGTTCCTTGCACTGTTATATTTCAGGAGTACTGAGGGAATTCATCCAACTATGTTCGCTAGTCAGCTCTTCGTTACTCAGATTAGATTCTGCTAAGATGCAACGAAGCAATTTGCAAACACTGATTCTTAAGGAAATGCATCAGACGCCGGTTATATGTTCTCACTGATGCCAGTGGGCGCCTGCCCCTCCCGGGTTATTTGTCCCCCTTAATTTGCTACTTTCCTCTCTATTTATCTTCCACTCAATTCACAGTATGGTTCTCTGGGCCCAAATCCGAGAGACTATTAAAGTGTTTCTGGGTATTTTTTTTTTTCCTTCAGTAATGACTCTTTGTTCAATTCAACACCCAGAATAATGTTTCCAAAATCATCATTGCCTTTCACATAGCTCTCACTTGCAAACACCACTCTGCTTACATTACAGTCATACCCCCTCCGGCTGCTTTAAAGGGCACTAACTCCAAAAGGCACAGCAGCAAGGGAAAGCTGGAAGTTTTCCATTTCTTCAAAACCCAGTATGAAAAATTCATTTCGCATGTTGGTATATTCAGCTCGACAGTGGAATTTCCATATGCCTCTGTGCTTCATGCTCTTGGACTTCCTGGCTTACAAGCAGGGTGGGAGTCCTCAGAGAGCACACGTCACTGCCAGGATGCAGAGGTCACCAGCACAAAGGCGTGGGCTGGATTTTTGGACACTAACACTCGTGGGCTTTACCGCGCTTCCAGAGTCTGAGGCTTCAGTCGTTCTCCTCTGAGCCTGGGCATTAGGTTCATTAGGTTCATTAGGGCCATTAGGTTTCCTCGTGTTGGCCATAGTGCCCGAGAATAATTTAAAACATTAAGGATAAAAAAAAAAAAATGGCACCTGCAGGCACCAAAGTTCTGGGTTTGTCACCCTGGATATCTTTTTAGGGCACATTTGGCTGGAAATGTTCCCTTTTTGGAGAAATCTAGCTCAATGAGCTGAGATGTATTCAGACAGGCGGGCTAGAGTAATGCTATGTTCTCTGTTACTGTGCTGTTCTCCTGATACACATCAGACAAAAGCTGAGAAGCAGCTTTGATTAAAATGTCTACAGCTCTTTAAAAATATTAAAACCTTTTTTTTTTCTTCCCCAGACATGAGCCAGGGCTGCTAGTGAGTGCAGAAGGCTAGCTACTGATGCACGGGAAGATCATGTGTACGGTAAACACGCGTCAAGCAATCCCACACCAGGTCATACCCTATAGGAATTCTGTAGTTGTGGGGAGGGTGAGCAGAGAATCAAGACCAAAAAACAAGAGTTCAAGATACGGGTTCAGAGGTTAATTCCTTTAAAGTTGAGATGAGCCACAGGTCCTCTAATGTTATCAATAAGAAGGACAAAATCGGCAAACGAAGCTCCCCCATACTTGAGGGAAATAATCATGTTGTGTAGTTAATTAACCCAAATCTCAGTTTCACGTTAGGTGTAATACATGGAAACAGTAAACAAGCAAAAGCATCAGAAAATTTTAGCAGCTATTAAATTAGGAAACAGCTAGCATTTGACAAGTACAACTATACACACCAGAAGCTAAAAAAAAGGCTCACTTATGATGGTTCGATAGATTTACTCTCCACCCACTCATTCAAGAGGGAACACTAAGGAAATATGGCCATACAGAACCTGTCTGAGTCTCACTTCACTCCTGTTTGGAACAGGCAATCTCCAGGCCACCTAAGAGGGTTCGTTCTGAGGACTGTCAGTCACTTAGCACCTGAACATGGTTCCCCTTGAACATGCAGGGAGCAACCACTACCCAAAGAATCCATCAAAGCCCAGCTATCTGCTATCACATACTAAGTCATGAAGAATGAAAGGAAGCAGAGAGATGGAAGGCACTTCAGGAAAAATAACATGTGGGACAACACTCATGTTGTTTAAAACACGTTCTACGCGTGCTGCCGGCAAGCCAGTATCGACCCGGCTTATGGAACTGGGCCAGCCACATCTTTCCTTCACGGTCTTGCCGATCTGGTCCTGGTTACAAGTCCTCCCTGATGAAAAAGTTGATGGTCACGTGGTCCATAATGAATGACCCTTCCGTGACGGCACCGTGAGGAGCCGCTGAGAGCGAACCCCTCCAGGCCTGCGGCAAGTCTCCCCTGCCCTTTCACTTTGCAGAGAAGGCTTCAACTCATCCCAGCCTCATTTGTATTAAGAAACAGTAACGACAAACACAGGGAGCAGCCGCCCTGCCTGTTTCCATCAGTACGTACCCATGGCAGTACCCTGTGTGTTCCCTTCAACTAAAGGTGGCAGGCCGGCCTTCCACCCTAAGATACAGCAAATCACCTCTGAAAGATCGCTGTCCCCAGACACAGGCACACGAACATTTATTCGTAATGTGCCAAATACAGACCCTCCCTGGCTAGAATTGTAGAGAAAAAGTTAACTCTGACAGTAATCCCAACTACATCTGTTTTCATTTTTAGCTTCCAAATTTCTTTTTTCTTTTTTTTTTTTTTTCAAAGAAAAAGAAATACATTACAACCCATTTAGAAATCAGAACTGGGTTAAAAAGAAAACTGCCAGAAGTCTCCTATTTCAACATAATTCCTACTAGCATTTTTGTAAGTTTAAGTTTTCATCCAAAGTATTTTTTAAATAGTAATCATACTTTAGGCTATAATTAGGTTTATATTTTTATTTTTTTAAAGTATTTTTTACTTTTGAGTAATCTGTACAGCCAACGTGGGGCTCGAACTCAAAACCCTACGATCCAGAGTCATGTGCCCTAGTGACTGAGCCAACGGGGCACCTCTAAGTTTATAGTTTTAAACAGATATTACTGCATCAGGATTTGCCACGTAATCATAAATGCAATCCCTGACAGGCTACCTGTGAAGCCATACTGCATCTCAACATTAAGAAAAACATCTCTTTGTCTTGGGGACAGACTGCTTCTGATCTTCTGTTTTAACAGAAGAGCACCTTTAGCAGTGTGGTTGGGGGCAAGCCACCTGACCTAGCTAAGCCTCAGTTTTTCCCAATGAAAAATAAAAACCAGGGGTAAATGATATTACCCAGCATCATCACAGACTTTTTGTTAAAGTTAAAGAGATCATACATTTAAAACAGCATCTCACAAAAATGTAGGCCTCCACCGATGGGGTAACACATGAAGCCATGTCCCATAACGGAGTATATCTGCACACAGGTGACACGAGGGGAGGGAAGATCTAGTCTTTTGTTCACCAAGGAGAGCCCCTGAGGAAGTAACAACCACTGGGGAGAGCGGACCTGCCCTCACAATGAAGGGATGAAGGGTGTCCCAAGCAGATGTGAGGAGAGGCCAGGGTCACTTCCATTTTGGGGGTAGCAGAGTTAGGCACACAGTCACAGAAGTGCTAAAACACGGTCTCAAAAATTGCAGTATCTTTTATACAGGCACACCTAACAAAGTGGCAACTTAAGACGATGACGACAAGGACAGTAAAAGCAACGTGATGGCTTACATGTAAACACAGTGCTATTCAACCAGGCACGATTTCCTCCTCCACCAAAGGCCTTTCTGGAAACGTCTAGAAACATCTTTGGTTGTCCCAGCTGGGGGGTGGGGTGGGGTGGGGCTGGCATCTAGCGGCTAGAGGCCAGGGTTGCTGCTAACCATCCTACAATGCATAGGACAATCTCTAACAACAAAGAATTATCTAGCCCAAACGTCAATTATTGAGGTTGAGAATTCCTGGTGTAAACAAAACTTATAAGTAAAATTAAACCAGAAACCCTTACTGAATATGAAAGCCGGGGAGAAGTGGGTCTGTTTTCCTGATCCCACTTCAGCCCCCCTCACCGAGACACAACATCCCCCCACCCAAGTTATGTCTCTCAAAGGTCTTCTGAGAGAGGATGGCACATGTACCGATGCAAGCTTCAGATTTTATTCACTATGTATGTTTTTTTATTAATTGTAAGTGATGCCAATGTACCATCAAGAATACTGCCAAACCCTTTCATTTAAAAATAAATTCAAGAATAAATTAAGGAAATGGGGCGCCTGGTGGCTCAGTGGGTCAAAGCCTCTGCCTTTGGCTCAGGTCATGATCTCAGGGTCCTGGGATGGAGCCCTGCATCGGGCTCTCTGCTCAGTGGGGAGCCTGCTTCCCTCCGCCCCCACCTCTCTGCCTACTTGTGATCTCTGTCAAATAAATAAATAATTTTTTTTTTTTTTTAAAGAATGAATTAAGGAAAACGTTTAAACCTTACAATCTAGGTGCTCTCTGGATATGGTGAAAGTCACTCTCCTAGAGAATAGTGTTTCCATACACATTTTATTTCTTGTACGAATACCATTCTTATGTAGCTCTTTAACAGATTCCATTCGAGGCTGACGCTGACAATGAGGTTAGTAAAATTCCCCAAGTTACGTAATAGAAAGAAAAGCACAGACCTACTATTTCCAAAGTTTCTTTATCTCTGAAGGGAACTGAGCTTTTAGTAATAATCAGAGATTTCAGAACCACGCCATAAGGGTAGCATTCCAAACACAAAGTGATTAGGACTTAACAAAAGCAGCAAGCAGAAGTCTGGAAAATACTCATAGTTTCTTCGTTGGGAAGAGGTTTATTCTGGACACCTGGATGTAGAGGAAAAGGTAGTTTATAAACTAGGGCTGGAGAGGGTTCTCTCTCTTTCTCTCTCTGACACACACACACACACACACTCAGGTGCGATGTGGATGGAAATTAGCACTCAGAGGAGATGTTAAACCTCCAAGTTCAATGGCACAGTGTGAGGAGAGAGAAGTGTACCGTCTTCAGCCCACTACAGAAGAGGCTACATCAGTAGAAAATAAGCCCTCGCCAGTGACCACATCTCAGGCTCCGAGTTAAGGCTTCTAGCCCGAGAGCTCTCCGTGATCCTGTGAAGGAAGGGCTCCCCAAGAAAGTCAGTGAAGCGGGATGGAGACTTGCAGATTTCTGCATCAGAAGGGCCGCACCACCACCCCACGTGGTCAGGTGCCTTCACAAAGGTGTCGGTTTAACTGCAGATTCAACTCAGCAATCTACATTTCTAGGTATGAAACTAAGAGAGAATTGCAAAGTGGACTATAATTCCGAGTTTGGAAGGGAAAAAAAAAAAAAGCAACACCGCAAAAATTAACACTCTGTCAGGCAAAGTCAAAAGAAAGCCCATTACAACTTAATCTTCCTAAAATCCTCCCTCAATTGCTAGAGACTGAAGGAACTGGAATCCGATGGATATTAACACATCAGTGTCAAAAGAGACTTAGAACGCAGACACAGGAATGGAGATTTTGAGGTACTTCCCTTTAAGCCCCTCATTCCAGGCACCACTTTATGAAGGAGCTGAGTGGTCACATCGGGAACACACAGCGTCCCTTGTGCTCTCGCCCAGGGTACCTGGCACCCACCGGAGGCCACGCTTGAGTGTGCGTGCCGGTGGGAGCAGTGCCAAGGGCATCACTCTCACAACAGCTGGAGAGTGCCAGGCGAGGCACTGAGGAGCTGGTGTTGTGCGTGCCAGGGCTGCGTCTTTGCTATTTGCATTCGCACGTGCCAGGGCGATGCCTGTGACTCCCCTTTCTGGCCCGGCCGGCCTGCTCCCTTTCCTTCCTCCTCTGGGGTCGCCCCCGGCGCGGTAGCCACTGGAAATCATCTACTCCTCTTCAGAGCCCAGCTGTAGCCATCTGATTTCGACCCAGGACTGCTGCCTGCCCGCTGGTCCTCAACCTTTTGGCCCACGCTACTGTAAATGGGAACACGATGCTCTCCCAGAGCTTACACGGAGACCACAGCAGAGGCGGGGCACCGCGTGGTTTGAAAAATCTCCCTCCCACCGCGCTGCTGCCAGAATGTTCTAACTGGATACCAGCTGGAGCATCTGATCCCCGTCCCGACACTGGCTCTATCCTGGTGCAGACTCCTCAGGCCAGGAGAGACCCGAAAGGCCAAGACAGTCTCTTATAAATCTCCGTCCACATAGACTGGCCCTGTACCCACAAAGTATACTTACTACACAATTGCTCGTGCGCGGACTGATTAAAAGAGGCTCAGATTTACTCCCTTCCTAGGTTCCTAAGAAGAAATATACCATGAAACTGAAGGATACAGCTGGCTTCCTAATTAATATTAGTCACTTGGCAGTTCTTAATTAAGACTCTAAAATAAAGGCCCACCTTTCTACCACGCCAACTAGATACCACCTTCATTAGTATTGAAGAGCTGTAACCACGGCTTCATTTTTATGCTCTTTTCTTTGCCCTGCCAGATGGGAACATTAGCTGCATAGTATTTATTAATATAATAAACAAAGACAAGTGCAAAAGCTTGGGGGAAATTCAGGCAGAATTCATCACTGTACTCCTGGAGCACAAGCTCTATGGGTAAGCGGAAAGAAGCCTTCTCTTATCCTGCTTTCCAGAAGGAGAAGACGAGGATCCCTGCAGGCAGCTCTCTGCCCCAGTCACCACCTCCAAAGACCTTCTGTCCCCCGCGGGTCCAGTGTGGGGTCCCCAGACCTGCCCCCCACCTATCTTTGTGACGCTCTCAGGGGCAATCTTCAAGGCTTGCCTGTCCAGACCTCCTGTGCTCTTGGAAGGGCTGGGATGAGGGCTTTTTAAACTGGAAAAGATCTCAAAAGAGAAAAGGCACTGTCCCTTTCAAGATGGTCACATGGTCCCTGTGGGCAGCCAGGCGGTGTTCCGGGGAGAACAGAGCCCCCAGGGTGCTCTGACTGGGAAGCACACAGCACTGTCTGGCTCCGTGTGAGCTCATCAGGGGTGAGCTGGCGAGCGTTCCTTTCTTCAAGCCCCTGCAGGGGGAACCACTGAGTGACCCACATCCATGTCCTAGTATAACAGCGCCTGCTTCCACTCCCAACAGTGTCCTCTTCTGGCCAATAAACTATTTGGTCATCTTACTTATCAGGTAATGAGAAAGTAAAAGAACGTCAAGAAAAGATGGTGAATGGTTAGCAACAGGTTATATGTGTTCCCTCCTCCTGCTGGTCCAGCTCCAAGGAGTGAGGGCAGGAGTCTGCTTCTTGACGTCAAAAAGAATGTGAAACCCAGCTTCTAACAGGTCAAGCAACCTCGGGAGAAGAGGCTCAGACTGAAGCTTCCCAATGAAAAAGACAGAATCACATGGCAGTTGTGTTGTGAACATTCGACATTGCGTCAAAACACCTGGACACAGGAGATGGTTAGCAGGGGTTTTCACTAAAACTCATGTCACAGTTCTGAGAAATGACCCACAAAGCCTCCTTGTGTTTCAACATGGGCTAAACGCAAGGACTCTGAAGTCAAGGGGGACAGTCTAGATTCCAACTCTACTATTTCCTGGCTATGTGCCTTGGGGAAAAGAGAGTTTCAGTTGCCCCTTGTGAAAGAGCTGAAGGCAGGGTATCCTTCTCTCCTGCGGTGGCCATGACCCTTTGGAGATGTTCTAGAAATTGGCAGTGCTGTCTGTGGTTGTCCTGATGACTGGAGGGCTATCCTGGCACTTACTGGATGAAGGCCCAGGATGCCGTGTCTTTCGATAAAGCCAGATCTGCTCCATTTATAGAACGATCTCCAGCATTACAGGAGGTCTCAGTGTCCACAGGACATTTGTGTGGGTGGAAAACCTAGCACCAAAATTTATCTTATGGAGGCATATGAAGTATTTTCTGTCCAGTATCAATGTACACTCGACATTCCAGCCATGCAACTTTTGTGCAAATCTAGATGAGACTGTATTTTGCTATGTTTCTGGAGCTTTGCTAAGAAACGTTCACCACCTTGGAACGTTTCTCAAGCATCTGAGTAGCTAGTCTGTTGTTGACTTACTAGCCTGCCGTCGGAGCTGCCAAAGTCACAGAGAGGGCTTTGACACAAAGGTGCAAACATCTGACTGCTACTCCCCGTCCTCCGGTGTAGCCAGGAGTGAGCATTGATATACTGAATGTATTCAGCAATAAACCACACTCCTTTTATTTCTCCATCATGTGACGATGGAAAATGAGAATGACGTCTTAAAAAAACTACACGTGTAGGTTATGTGACCTCCGAATCTGTTTCCGGACTGGAGTGGCAGGACCAAAACGAGGGTCACGAGAGGATCTGAGAGGTTTGAGAAACAGTGCTCTCTCTCACAGGCCTGCGGTAATGGAAGCAGAGCCTAGCACGGAGTAATTGCTCAAGAAACGTCAGCTACTTTTAATAACCATTAATGCTACCAAAAGCCACACTTTCCACCTAAGGCTGCTTGACTAACTGCTCCTAGGAAATGACACTCACTTCCCGGTGCTCTCGCTACTCCATCTAGAGGTGAGACGGGCACCGGTGAAGGGCATCCTTCCCTGCATCACAGGGAGACTAATAACATATGGCAAGACGCCCAGGAGGGAGAGAGACTTTCCCCAATAACTCTGACACTCGCAGAGGGTACTTCATTAGCCTGTCTATTACAAACCGCTTAAGACACATATTTATTGACAGCAATCTGCCAATTGATTAAACATCTCAATATATGAAGCTGACTTCACATTAATTAGCAATTTGGAGAACATGATCCTAGAGGTTACGATGGATACTTCTGGAAATCTTTGCCACACTTCATTTACTTTAACCTTCTGTAAAATATCAACACACTATAAAAACCAGGAGTTAGTAATAATCTTCTTCCCCATCAGAACACATTATGTACATACTCGGATTAACACGCTCACATGTTACATTTCACAGTGGATTTGATTTATAGTATGATCTGTTCATGTTCTGTACATAATACTTATTTTTTTCAATATAAATATTAAAACCCTCACCAAACACATTATATAACTGCCTCTAAATGAGCTAAGCTTCAATTTTCACTTGTTAGGTAGAATCCACTGATTGTAAGAAATTTTACATTTTTTCTTGCATGTTCTATAGAATTTAAGAAAATTTACCGAACAGCCACATGAGACAGGCAGGAAAGGCATTCACTGCTGCCTGCTGCCTATTTGTTCTTAATGATAAATACGACTAATTATTTTATAGGACACGTATGATTTTTCACTTTGGAGCTGTTTTATAAGAAATATGAACTTTTAGGGGAAACACAAAGAGGCAGGGAGTAATACAATTAGCTCAAAATAATAACCTTGAGAAGTCTGGTTTGTAACTTAAGCTTTACCCTTCTCTCTTTATTAACTCTCACTTCCGACTAGCTGGACTTTACTGTTTGAACTTCCAAGCAACTGGGGATTACCCCCCATCGCCCCAGTAAAAACGAAAAAGACAAAACCCTTTCTTCCTCTACCACGTAAAAAGCAAGGTCCACGGAAAAAGGTTTTCCTTTTTACAGCTTCTCTTGCATTCAGGTCAGATTCATTCCTCCTGAGCACCACGTTCTTCAGGACCTCACACATATTCCCCAGATGCTTCATCCCTGGCCACAACACCACTAGCGTGGTCACTGTGATGTGCTACTCAACTGGGTTCCTCTGCTGAGCAGCCCAGGGTTCACTAGGGGTCCTGCCAGATGTCCAAAGCTTCCAAACTTCAGTGTGCCCAGAAGTCACCCAGGGAATCTGTGCTTGTGCCGACTCTGAGTCAGTGGGTCTGGGGTGGGGCCCAAGATCCTGCCTTTCAGATCAATTACCAATGCCAGTGCCACTGCCCAGGAGACCCCACTTGAGTATCAAGAGGCCAGGGATTGGGTCGTTATTCTAATTAGCGAGGTTTGAGGACCCACTGGCAATGCTGCAGCCTCTGTGCCTAGTGACATAAAATATTCAACAACGGGAAATAGGGCTGCCTGAGTACAGGTCTTCAAAGTGATCCCATGAAAAGGTTCCATCCTATTCTACCCACCATGCCGCCACCGATTACTGGACCCCTCCTTTGTGACAGATGGCGTGGTCAGAAAGCTGATCAGAACATTATACGAGTCATATAGAAGCTGGATTCAAACCCCATCTTCACACTCACTGATGTGGACCCCAGACAAGCTATCTCGTCTCCCTGGGTCTCTATCTCAGTATCTGCACACACGGACAGTACATACATCATAAGAGTATACAAGGAAATTAACAGAACCTCCCTCTTAAGGTTGTGAAGAATGAATGAGATCATGTCTGGTTAGGCTGGACACATTTAATTACTCACCAGATGACAGGTGTACTTAGAAATACTGCTTCTAACCTCAGGCAGCACACATGATGGTATTTTTGAAATTCAACTTGTCCCAAAGGGGAAAAAAAGACAATTTTGTTTGGCTTCCCTTTCCATTGTAGACACGCAATTATTAGACTAATTAAACTTTAAAAACATTTTTTTACCCATTAAGATAATATAGATAGATAGATAAAAAAATTAGTATGGTTTTTGGTTAAACATGTTGTTTCACAGATGAGAAACTGGGGTGTGGTTGGGGCAAATGAGCTGGCCAAGGTGACAGGTGGTTGGTGGCAGAAATGTGCTCGGAGCCTCCCTAGAGCCCAGCCCCACTGCCTCAACAGACCCAAAGTTACCCAGAAGGTCTCAAACAAGTTGGCAGAAGCCAGGGATACCCACCTGATTAAACCGTTGATGTATGTGATTTTTTTAATATTTGAAAACTAGGGTGTGCAAAGTTCTAATTCTTGTATCCATTTAAAAAAAGAACACGCCCAGCTGGAAATGCAGCTCCCTGGCTGTATGAACTTGGCTTCCGCACTCCCTGGTAACGACCCACAGTTGCCAGAATGCACAGCTGGGAACTGAACCCCTGGGTGGGGTCCATGCTTTCTGCACAAGGATGGTGTGGTTCCCAGCATTCGGATACACCCCCTCAGTTTCTGTAAACCAGTGAGTGAAAGAGCGCGTGAAAAAAAGAACAAACTCCTGATCCAATCCAGGTGTTCATGCTGTTGGCTTGGCCCCTGCTGTCTTCCCTCTCCAGCAGAGCCCAAAACGCCAATCTCCACCGGTGACAGGTGGAGCTCTGCACAGCACGGCTACCCATGAGCCCAACTAGGACAGAGGGGAGGCTCTGAGTCTCTTTAAACACAGAGGACTTTCCTCTCTGGCTCCTGAGAGGGAGAACTGAGGCCACTGAATTGTTGCATGGTAAGAATTAAAATCACCAAGAGAAAGGTGAAAAAGGCAAAGAGAAATGAGATTTATTTATTTATTTATTTATTTTTTAAGATTTTATTTATTTGACAATGATCACAAGTAGGCAGAGAGGCAGGCAGAGAGAGAGGAGGAAGCAGGCTACCTGCTGAGCAGAGAGCCCGATGTGGGGCTCGATCCCAGGACCCTGGGATCATGACCCGAGCCAAAGGCAGAGGCTTTAACCCACTGAACCACCTAGGTGCCCCGAGAAATGAGATTTAATGAGTATAATTCCCTTAGACTTCCCATTCATCTTAACATGGCATTTATACCTTGGAAGAAAAAGTCTCAGGGACTTTGACGGCGAGTATTATATGTGGAGGAAAATTTCAGGAACTTTAAAACAACCACTTCCAACCCAGTCATTTCCTCAAGCATACCCTGTTCTGCCAGGAACAAAGCAGTTTATTTGTATGCACCTGTCTTTGCCTCTGTGTGTATTTTCTGTGCGAAGAGTGGTTCATGAGTGGGACTCATTCTACTGTTGCTCCCCCAAGTAAAACCTAAAGGAAAGTTTGTGTTTCTGCCAGACAACTTTATCGGCTGATTACCGACCAAGATACAACATTAATTAGACAATATCTATTTTTTATATTGTCATTAGAGATTGGCTACGGAATTTAGCCAGAAATTATGAGTTACCCAACTGTCCTTGAAGAAAAGACCCCATTATAATTGATGGGACCCCTAAAAGAGTATTCAGGTGTGTTCTTTGTTTACTTATTAGAGAGCATTCAGGAATGCATGCCAGAACACAGCCAATGTCGTATCAGCAGCCTTGCTAAAGAAAGCCAGCCCATTCACATACCTACATGAAATGATTAAAAAGTTTCCTGTTCTTATTTCCTCTACTTTCCCCACTAATCCTCGATTGCCCTTTTACAATCTCCCAGTAGGTTATCATCCCCTTCCAGTGACATAAAATATTCAACAGTGATCAAGGGTCTGTTGGCCTTCTCCTGGCTTGTCCCCAGTGAGAGTTGGTGACAGCATCCACCATGCGTCACACAGCTCCATGAAGTATGCACCTGCCTTCATGTCTACACCTCATTAACGTAACTGATGATGAAAGAGAATGAAAGCCCGTTTTGGCACAGGCCGACCCCCAAAACATCCCTTTGTGAGCCGGGCAGCTTTGTTCCCAACATGACCCCACGCCACAGGTGCGTTTCGTGATTCTTTCTCCAGTGGTCATGATCCATTTAATTGAAAATAATTCTTCCCAGGTGGAATCTGCTAGAAAGATTTCACAAACCTGGGACACAGCATGAACTCAAATTGGATAATCAAACTTAGACATTCTGGGAACACCTCCCCAAATGTCACCTCAAATTTAATCAATGCCAGTTTTTGGCTCTGTGTTGAAATATCCAATCTCCAATCCCCCTTTTGACCAGAAAGTAACAATTAATTAACCACTTCTTCAATTTCTTCCTCACAACCATGGGGTGAGTAGCTGTAGCTCAGATCCCAGTTAGATCAAGCAAAGCTGCTTGGCCTGACCGGCCTTGCTTTGAGTTGTCCCCTGCACCCCGCCCCCCCAAAAGAAATCCTTTCGTATTTTACAGTATTTCATTTTACCACCAACAAGAAACATCAACAGATTTGGGTGGAAGGGTCCAGAGGCTCCAATCCTAATTAGCATCCAACTGTCTGCCAACAAAGCATTTCTGATAATTAATTCGGCCATGACAGAGGAAACTGTCATGTTCCATGGGAGACGATCAGAAGACAAGCTTTTATATGAGCGCTGCAACGCAATGATGGGCAGGGGACTGTTCAGACCACGTCTCTGGAGGGAAGAAGTCAGGGCCCTGAGATGAGTTAAGCCGCAAACAAGCCCAGGGTGCACCAGTGCTGGGTCCTGCCTGCACAGCAGGGAGCAGTCACTCTTCCGAGAGCACGCTGGTCCAGCCATGTGTGCCCCTGGGCCTCAGCCGGCCCCATGTTTTAAAAGGAAACACAGGAGGGTGATTTTTTTTTGTTTTAACTGTAACTAAATAGCACTACCAAAGGAGGATTTCTAGAACACCTTCCAATTCCAAAGGGCTCACCACTCCTTCAACAACAGCTCACTAATTTTAGTCTTCCTTTAAAAGTGAAATCAGTCATTCAAAGATCATGCTCACTGGCCAGAAGACAAAGAGAACTTCACTGGGGTGGGGGCGAGGGAGGGGGTAACTCAGAATCCCACTGTCCTCGGTTTATCCCCCTCGTATGCTACCACCCCATTATTTCCCTGAGTTCTATCCATTATGGGCCTGGGGAACTCCTCCTTGACCCTACTTTTATGCTCCTAAAGAATGTATGCTTCCTGCTTCCATCCCGCTACCCCATTCCTCGCACAGATAGTCCAGAGCACACCCCAGAAATGTCCAGCCCATCCAATTTCAAGTTTGGTTTGCACCGCATCAAAGGACTGGGGGACGAGGGAGCCTGAACTGACACTCATGCCAAGTGTGACAGGGCGTGTGCTTCTGGAAGTCATCCAGAGAGGCACTGGAGCTCATCTAATTAGCTGCTGCCTTGACTGACACGCTCCTCTGCGTCCTCTCTCAGCATGGGTTCTACCCCAAGAAGGGTGGGTGGGAATTTATTCAACACTTAAGCCTATTCTACTACTATTACACATTTAAAAACCCGCAGTGATGTTGATTTTGCCTTCTCACAACAACGTGAAACACACAATCACACGGTTTCCTTCCAAAACACTTTTCCTTCTGTGTCCCCTACCACACAAACAAAACCAACCAAAAAAGGAAAACAAAACAAAAAAACCCCACCACTGAATAATAAACGATATACCAAATTGAGAAAACCAGGTAAACTAGGGTGAACAAATTGCTTTCTGGAACGTATGAATAAACTCCTGAAAATACAAAGCCTTTTAAATCTGTCTGATCCTCACTGCTCACTTCTCTCTTAATTGGAGGTAACCTAGACCTCCTTGGTTTATTAGTGATAAGCTGGATGTATCTTAAAAACAGACAAATCTGAGCCGCCTTTTAAAATAAAGTTACGATTTTTAAAATTATTATTATTGAGATGTATTTTTTAAGTTGTTCACCATCCCAAGGTATCTGCCACTCTCAGTGAAGTTACAGATGAAACCCAGCGAAGGCCAACACTGCCAGGATCATGTTACAACCACTCCCCCAATGACCGGCTCTTAGTGAATTCTTTCTATGCCCCACTGCTTGATTTTCTCCTCTAACTCTTCTGTAAGAACCGTAAAAATAAATGCAGAAGCTCTTCTGCTCATGAAATTAAAACCCTTGAGTCTCCCTAGGCACTAATGGTGCTGGGTGTCCCAGCGCAGAACCTTCAACCGTGCTGCCCGCCCTCGGGTGGTTGGAACCGCTGGCTCCTCTAAACCAGTTCCTCAATCCTCCTGCCAAGATGCTCTGGACCAGATAATGCTATGTTGTGTGGGACTGTCCCCCGCCCTGTGGGAGGTTTACGAGCAATTCTGGCCTCGACTCAGGAGACACCAGTAATAGCGCCCATAATGGATGTGGCAACAGCCCTGTCTCTGGTTAAGTGTCAAATGTCCCCTGGGGAACAGAAACAGCCCTGGTTGAAAATCCCTGCTTCAGCATTACAAATACGTGGGCTTTTCAACAGCTCTGAAGAATGTAAGCCCAGTGTGAGAAAGGAGACATCTCTATAGATCAATGTAAAGAAAAATCAGGGCTACTGAAGGTGTGATGGTCCCTGACTCGGGAAAAGAATGCTTGCTTGTGCCTCTTCAGAACACCAAGAAAGAACAGAAGTAAGATGGCTATCATGCCCCCGATCCATTCCCACCTAGGGAGGACATACACCAGCCAGAGCTGCCGCCCCATGCTAGCTGTGCATGTGCTTTTGTTTTTGTTTTATAAGATTTTATTTATTTATCTGAGAGAGAGAAAGCACGAGAGCCGGAAGGGGCAGAGGGAGAAGCAGGCTCCCTGCCGAGCAGGGAGCTTGATGTGGGGCTCATATCCTGGGAAGATGCTTAACAACTGAGCCACCCAGGTGCCCTGTTTTTGTTTTTAGATTCTTTCCTCGTGTCATGGAAGAAAGGTCCCATGGCATTGGCTCAGTAAGGTGGTACCCTACGGGAATGGCCCAAAAAGCACTTATGTTCTTCAGTAAATGTGCAGAGGTCGTTGAGTTCCAGATCACTTCAGGTATTTAAGCAGAGGCTAGAATGCCAATCAGGCCAGGGATGCTGTGGAAGGTTCTCCACATGCAACAAGAATTTGGTGTGATCTCTAACGTTCAAATCCAAGATCCTGTATGAATGCCTTTTGATACTCAAGACCCTTCAGAATCCCTTCTCAGAAAGCTGAGACAAACAGGGGGCATTCGTCCTGCCCTGAGTGGCTAAGGATCTCACAACCTCAGGACCCCGAGAGGGGATGGGCACCAACTGGTCATTTGTCTCTACAGCCAGTCACAGCTTAGTCAAGATTCCCCACTGGCTTGGGGCTGCCTCCAACTGGTTTTCCCTCCCTGCCACTAATTCTCATTAACCTGCAAGACAAATCACACAAGTACGGGATCTCACACTGATGTCCGATCTGTCTTTTCTAGCATCCTCTACTTATCAGACAGCTTCGACCACGTGAACCGTGACTCCTTGGTCTTTGCCGAGGCATCCCCTTCACTGTGCCAAGCTGCAGGACGGGGATGGACAGCCAAGATGGCTCGGACACGGGCAGCCGGGGACATGCAGATCCATCCAGGGCCAAGACGGCAGTGGGGTTCTCTCTTCTGTTGCTGGCAGGAAACAGAAAAACGTTCTCTGCTCTTGGGTGGAGAGCGCCTAGGTGAGCAGAACCCCCGCCCAGCAGTCCCACAGGAGGAACAGGGGCCAGTGTTGTGTTGCTCCCACGTCAAAGCAAGCCGCCGCGCTCCACACAGCGACCGTGTAAGCGGTATGTTCTTCAGCCCCCCAACCACATCTCCCAATATATACATCCAGAGAGAAACAAAATGGAAGCTACCTATAGGGACACAACTTTTTAATACAAAATTTTGAGTTGAATTCGCTATCACCTTACAAAGTGTTCTTTTCAAGACTATGTCATTTTCACAAGCAACTTGTGGGCTTCACAGAAACCTAATCCTTCTGCCTCTGCCCCTTATGGCTGTGGTTTTCTCCCCGTATCCAGCACATGAAATGCAGCTCAACTTCCACAGAATAAAAATGTTCAGGTATGTGGCTTTCTGTCTGTTTACAACTAATGTGGTTGAATTCCAGCAAAATCCACAGAATGTGGGATCTGAAAGGGACCCTGGAGATGACCTGCTTTTTATCTTCCACGTGTTGGGGGAACAGAGCCTGTGATAGTTCAGTTGACTCTTCTAAGATTCAGTAATGACTAAGCCAAGACAATGAATTTCTACCACCTTGCATTTTCCATTTACTATAAGCTTATTTTCTCCCCAACAGGGTGAAGCATGTGCCTGCTTACTTTTGCAGAACAGCCACTTCAGAAAACTGGCAGTTTCTTACCAAGTTAAATATATGTCTATTCCACGACCCAGTGATTCTGCTTCTAGGAACCTACCCAGGGGAAATGAA
Organism: Mustela erminea; assembly: GCF_009829155.1. Taxonomy (NCBI): domain Eukaryota; kingdom Metazoa; phylum Chordata; class Mammalia; order Carnivora; family Mustelidae; genus Mustela; species Mustela erminea. The sequence goes on from NC_045619.1 coordinate 120,791,055, forward strand.
AACATATGTCCCTATAAAGACTTGTACAAAAAATGCTCATAGCAGCTGTATTCATAACAGCCCCACACTGGAAACAATAGTAACGTGCAATAATAGGTCAGTGGATAAACAAATTGAGATGTGTTCGTACAATGGAATTTCGGTCACTTTTGCAGGTATTCTGGGTAAATCATCCTCACAGAGCAAGCTGAAAGGAAGGCTCGATTCTCTTGGACGATGCCCAGGTCCCTTTGCACTCCTGGCCATCATGGCTCATGTCTTCAATACCTTCTTTTTCCCTCTGCTAGCCCATTTTATATCCTCTTCTCTCAAACCTTAAATACTGTAATACTTCCTCATCCATCCTGCTTTGTAGCTGAACACCTTGCTCCCTGTTTCGCCGAGAACATGGCAACATTCCAAAGAGAAGTTCCACCCAGTCCCAACACCAGTTCCCCAACCTGCTGCTGCTGGCACCATACCTCGTGGTCCCTGCCCTCCCTCTCCGCATGAACTACCCAGACCCTGAGCCAAGGTCAACTCCTCCACTTGCATTCCAGAGCCCTAACCCTTCTACTTACACAGTGACACTGCTCTAGCAACTGTCCCCTCTCCTACCTCATCAATTTCCCATGCTCTGCCAGCCAGTCACATTAACACGGAACACACTTTACTCCTGCCTGACTTGACCAAACATCCTTTGCCAAAATGGCCCATCCTTGCCTTCACTAAGAGCAAACTCTGGGAAGATTACCCGTGTTTAACCCATTCCAAGTCCTTTGTTATCAAAACAAGCTCCTAGCTTTGGTAAGACTTCTGTATCATTAACTCAAAAGGGCAATCTCCATCTTATCTTACCCCAGTTACCAATGGCAATGGGCAAAATGATCAAATTCTGCCTCCCTGAGACCATTAGTTCATGTGGTTTCTGGGACACCATGCTCCCTTAGCTTGCTTTATGACTGAGGGCTCCCTCTCAGTTTCCTGTACTGGTTTCTCCCCTCTCTTGCTGCCTCTTAAACACCAGGGATGTGGGGGTGTGAAGGGGACTGGGGCTCAGTCTCTGGACCTCTTCTTTTTGTGCTCCCTAGATGATCTCCTCAGACTCCCAACTATCAGTCAGACCACACACCCTGGACATGCTTGTCCTGGTCATGCTTGGATCTCCGGACAGATCACAGTCCTGTCTCTGGACTATGAGAGCCACCTGCCAACGAGCCCTTAACCCCCGCCAAGCTGCCCCTTTCTCAAAGCCCCTCCACTCCCACGATTCCAGTTGGCCAACGCCGGCTTTATTCTTCCCATTCCACACCTGATGCACCAGCAAAGTCTGTCAGCCTCTCCCCTTCAAATAAATATCTAACGTGTTCCTCCTCAGTCCCGTCTCAGCCACCCCCTGCCCCCCACCGACCAACCACCTCCTGCTCAGGTTCCCACAACTGTCTCCAAACGGTCTTCTCTGTTCCCCTCCCCCACCTCAACCAGTGATCCTTCTAAAAGATTAACCACATCTTGTCACTCTTCTCCTCAAAACACACTCCCTGCTACTAGTCTCACTGAGAACAAAGGCCAAACTCTCACCACTGTTATCTTTTTGACCTCACAATGGCCTTGCCGTTTCTTCCTGGGTGGGGGCACCCATGCCACCCACCCCCCAGGCCTGGACCACTGCTCTCCTCAATTTCTGCACATCCTTCTGGTCACTGAGGCTTTCTGTGACACTTTCCACCCTTGGCCTCTTGTCCCCATCTAACATTTGGTTCACTGTTTGTCTCTCCCCACTAGAATGCAAACTTCACCAGTACAGGGGATCGTATTTTATTCCCTGTTGGACCCAGGGCCAGTAATAGGCACCATAAATCTTGGTTGAGGGAATAAATGAATAAAAGAATACTAAGCTCTGTATTGAGTGGAACATGTTCCTTCTACTTCCTGCAACTAAAGCATTATAAATAAATTACATTATCAACAAATTAGCTCGCTGAGACCATCAGAGCTCTGTTCTCCAAATCGCCATAAGAGAATCAATAGCACAGGATCAAACCATGAAGAAATTCAATCTTGCCTCCCCATGAAATCAAAACAGCATTTATGGTACCCAAAGTTACTTATTAATTCAATAAACATTCGCAAACATGCAACTGCGAGCATAAACTAGTTAAAGAGAAAAAATCGGGCAGCTGGAGCCAGAAGCAGGTTTCCTGTAGCGCAGGCTGTCTACCTATCTGTGCAGCAAGGAACGTCCTGTGACTTTCACTCCCTTTCTTCCTCTCCCTCATTTCATTTGAAGTTTAGACCAATCTGGAAAAGCTTGAGTGTGGAAACATACAGAGAACTACAGGGCTGCATTAATATAAAGAAAAGCCATCTAAGGCACTATTAAAAACTGATAATGAAGACACTATAAACTCAACTGGGAAAGAACACTTAAAATTAACACTCAGATCATCAACCACACAGTAAAGGCCATTTTCTGCAGTAAGTGACGTGGACCCTCAAACAAAGAAGAGATTTTCCCAGCACAGACAAGAGTTGGACAGGAAGAATAAAAGACACAAAGAAGAGTATCCAGATGACTAGAATCTGAACAGTTAAAGAATCTGGCACATCATTTCTCTGACAGTCTATTTCCAAAAAGATCAAAGATGAAAAATGAGCATGATCAGTTATAACTCTTATGGTACTTCACAGCTTAAAAATCACATGAACGTGTATTATTTCTTTCACCCATACAAAATGTGTGTCCTGGAAACAACAGTGTAACCAATGTTAAAACGAACACAAAAACAAAAACAGGCCTAAAAATGGCACCACTTAGGTTAAGGCCCCCAAGTCAGCAAATCAAGACTTAATGCCTAACGTAACTGCAACCTCAACCTTCCAGGTATATAACTTTTCCAAATCAGTATGGAATGTCCTGCTCAATACCTGGAAATGGAAGGATATATCCCTGCTGCTCCCCTGAGGAGGGTCACTTTGCCTCAACAATGCCTTCCTTGCTAGGAAATTCCTTTCTCCTTCTCCCCGCCCTCCTCCAGCTTCTTTATTCTCTCTCTGTGCCTTTAAAGCCTCCCCCCCACACCCCACCAAAAGCTCAGAGGAGCTCCTCCCCTCTACTTGCTAGATGGAATGCCTGATTTCACAAATGGTTTAATAAACCAATTCGATCTTGAAATGTACTTGGTTGAATTTTGTTTAACTTTATATATAAAATATGTTTCATATACTTTTATTTATACACTTCATAGAGAAAGGAACTGAGGCTAAGACACTCTTCCAAAACCACTTTCTACGGTCAAGAAAGTTTGGAGAATGCTGCACTCTCCAGGCCCTCCCTGGACATCAAAGACGAGCACCTGTGCATGGGCAAACGGTTTTCTCCCGAAGTTTTCCAAGCTTATCCCAACTTGACACCCTTTTGTGGGCCTATTAACATCCCTGCAACGTACACAGAGCACCCCAGCCTGAAGATTCTCCGATAATCACTTTGTGGCCTCAAAAGACTTTCCATCACTGAGGCCCCCAGTGGGTCTGTGATGTAAAATAAAATCTTGATGAAAATGACAAGCAGGAACCAGCCCCTGCCGGCTGTCGTCAATCACGGAAGTGTGAGTTTCCCCGGCTTCTGTGCAAGGACAGGGGCCGGAGGTGTTCTCACAGGGGCTCTTTGAGAGGCGGCTTTGGGTGGGAGGAAAGTGTACGTTCCCTGAGATGACAGTGGGTGCCCAGAGGTCAGGATGCAGGGAGGCTTTGCAAAGCCCAAGTTCTGGAGTGACACGTGTGCCGTTAAGATGCGCGCAGCTCAACGCAGTCCAGTAAATAGCTTCTGACGTGCACTGAAGCCGGGAGCAACCAGGGTGGAGGGGCAGTGCTGGACAAGAGAATTCAACAACAGAGCACGAATGCAATCCCTTATGGTTTTCCCAACTGCAAGAATGAATGCAGACCTCACGGCATAATCACGCTTACCGAATACGTGTGAAATGGTTGCGATGCATCTTCCCTCTTGTTTCTTCAATCACTTTATGAAAGTCAGAATGGGCATCCCCAGAAATGACACAATGCTGTACAAAATGATCTCGTTATTAGAAGTACCCCTTTAATGTAAAATGATCTTGGACGGTTACTCGGGTGCACCCCTGCAGGACTCTGCCGCTATTTATGAGTGCTAAATGGGGTAAATTATTTCTCTGATATCACACAAATGGAACTTCTGAACTCATTATGAATAAATTATTAAGTTATAAAACAAGACTGCTAATAAAACTGTGGTTACAAGAAGTGTGATTAAAGTCGCACGTGACTGTGACCTATTAAACAATAATGTATTAATTCATAAAGCTGTATGCAGCTTATCCAGTTCCTATAATTAAAATATGCTTCATCACCAATTGTCTTACCGACCCTTAAATTTTCCCGAAACTATTCACGAATGATGGCAAAACGGCAGCTCTTGCTATCAGACATCTTCTGGTATTGGTAACTAAGAAAACCCTTGTAATAAACAACTTATCTCTGTTCTAGTGCAATCCTACTGATTAGTCATAGATTTATGGCTGGAAAACATTTTGATAAAAATAATGCGCCTTAAGAGGTAGGGGAGAGGAAAAAAAACAAAACCCAGGCACAGAAATTGAGGGGAGTAACAATGTTTCACATATTTCTGCCAACCTATTAACTAATACAGCAAAAAAGATCCTTGATATGTCATTTGCTGACTGATGCGTGCACAGAGCTTAGGCTTAAGCAAGGAATTTTATTGCTGAAGACATTTTCATCTGCAGCCAAATCACCAGGGAAACACTTTGTCAAACAACTTCATTCTGCATGGAGACTTTGTGACAATATTGGCATCCTAAGAATTTGCTCGGGTTTTTCCTATTGCATCGACCTGCCTGTGCCTGGAAATATTTACAGCGACACCGCAATTCATGCAGACGTTTGCTTTTAGCACCCAGAAACAACCCAGCCAGCTCAAGTTTTATATCACCGGAGAGTTTAAAGTGAGTGCTCGGAAGTTGTATGTTTCTAACATAAACGAGACGATATATTTTAGCAAAAATTCGTATCAAACCTCCATTTCATATTAACAGGAATGGATCTGGTATTGGGCAGCTGCAAAGTCAGAAACCAAAGTTGCCTTCCAAGCAGTCGATCTTTGTGCTTGAGTTACACGGGAAAGTTAAAAAATCAGGAGAAGGAGGGGAGAAGGAAAGGGGGGGGGAACACAACACATTGCTCATTGGATCCCTGTACTTTTAATTTTAGATCCTGAATTTATCTGGCCTGCAGTGAGAACACAACCCCTCAAAACAGCCTGGACACTTCACCCTTCCTCCTATCCAGTCATCACATACAGGCTCCCAAATTCTTCCCCTAAGTAACTTTCTCAACTTCTCCTTAACCCTCTGGTCCAAGATACCATCCATGTCTCATCCCTAGGCCCTGAGATGGCCCAGCAAGTGGTCTACTTCCACTGGCCCCTCCACTTGTAGTCTAAAGTGACCTTTACAAAGCAAAGTGGATCCCACTCCCACCCATTCACACTAGCCATTCCCCTTCATTCTGGGATAAAACTCCTCAAACAGAACTACCAGCTAGCATGGGGTGGTTCCTGCCCAGCACTGACCTCACCTGGGACCACTCTCTTTGCTACAAACATAGTCAATTCCTCAAATGAACCTTCTGCTGCCACAGGGCCTTTGCATGTGCAGCTTTCACTGCCACGAATGCCCTTCCATGCTCTCTGCTAGCTTCCACATACCCTTCTCATTCCTTCATTGGTTAGCTCCTTCCACTTTTCAATTTTGTTGGGCTATCAAGTTCCCTGGTACAAGGTCTTATAGGACAGTGTACTCTTCCTCTTTCGTTCTTCCCACATTTCATGAAACATACGTATTTATGAGACTGTTTGCTTAGGGAGTGACTCCCCTACTGCACTGTACAGTTCATATGGGCAGGGGACACATCTATCTTCACACATGAGTCCCTCAGCAGAGGGCCTGTTGTGAATGTCAAACAGGTGCTCCATCAATGCCACCGAAGCAAGCGAGCTGAACGACAGATTCATACCAAGCAAGAAGCCTTCAACTATCCTTCCCACCATTAAAATCAGGCCTCTGTAGAGCCACACAGGGCCATCACCTGACAGGATGACCTGCTGCCAGCAAATTGTTTACGGTATTGAGTTTTTTTTCCTCCAGGTGGAGGGAAAAATTAAACAAGGCTACTTACACACAGACACACACAGAGACACACACACACACACACACACACACACACACTCCTATATATGGTATGGGCTGTTGTGAACACATTCTTATTAAGACAGTCACAGGGCGAGGCCTTGGGCCTTCACGGAGCTGCTCGTGGGTATCAGTGTGATTTTCTCTAACTTTTGCTTTCTTGAATATCTCATGTATTGCATGGTGACAGAGAAGTCGGCTGACACCCACTCTTTAAGAAAGGTACAGAAAAGCAGACTGATGTGCAAAGGCAGACACGGAGGGGAGGGGGAAAGAAGCAAAGGACATGGTAACAGGCGGTTTGGACAACCAGCGAATAACCCAGAAGAGCCACAGGACAAGCAGATGCTGCTCTGTGGAGATCCAGAGATCAGGAAGAAAGTGGTAGAAAAGGTAGAAACAGCAACAACACCACGAACCATGAACTCTGGCTGATGACAGAAATCAAGGACCCACTACAATATCTGGGTCTCTAACTTTTTGCATCAGTGATTCTCCACAGACTGTCTGCTGTCTGCAGAGCAAAGGAAGAGCTACTTTCTTTTGTCTCAAATTTTCTGGCCATTGCTTATATCCAGGAAGGCATGTTTTCATATAGCAATAAACAAAGAAACCAAGCCTGGCTTTGGAAGGATATCATTGTTATGTAAAATTAGATTATTCTTAAAACCCACTCCGAAATATTCTTTTCCATTCATACAGATAATCTCGTCAAGAGCCCAGAAATAACAATTGATTATGTAAAAGCCCTAACTTTAAACCTACTACCAAAAGACTAACCACGACATAGCACAAAATCCTGGTAAATGCTCCCTATTGAATTTACATAGTAAATCTTTGCTAGTCTCAAGATTTCCATTATTTATGCTTTTCTTTCCTTTCTAAAAGCCAAATTTCTGGAATATAATAAATGCACAGAAAAATCTCCTGCTCGCTCTTGAAGTAACAAGCCAAAACAAAAAATTCACCAGTGTTCTAAAAGGTGAAAAGGTAGAAAGTGCTTTTTGGTCAACGCATGTGTTTACTGCTTAATTTACACAGGACACAAAACAAAGGTGGGGGGAAACAAGCCCGAACAATATTTTCATAATGAAGGGTTTTCAAAAAACAGGCTGGTAGAGGCACTTGAGTGGCTCAGTGGGTTAAGCCTCTGCCTTTGGCTCAGGTCATGATCTCAGGGTTCTGGGATCGAGCCCCGCATCGGGCTCTCTGCTGAGTGGGGAGCCTGCTTCCTCCTCTCTCTCTGCCTGCCTCTCTGCCTCCTTGTGATCTCTGTCAAATAAATAAATAAAATATTTAAAAAATAATAATAAAAAAATAAATAAAAACGGGCTGGTTATTCAGAGATACTACCATGAAGGATGGCTAAGGGTCTGTGCAGAGCCACAAGAGTACCGTACGAGAAGCAAGTCCTGGAACGTCCTGCCACGCGAATCATACAGATTTGTCTGGACAACATCAAACAGGTTAACGATGATTTGTGGAAAAGGGTAACACATGGGATCTGTGACGGAGAAGAGAAAAAGCATGATCGCCTTAAAAATGATGGCCACCCTGCACTTCAAAGGGGCTTTAGTGTGGAACCTAAAGATGCAAAAATTACGTTCATTATATGAAAAGTGGTAAATTCTTGTTACCTTATTCCACCTCCTTCCACGAATTAAAGTGACAACTTCTGCATCGTCATTCACTCCCACCCAAATAACACAGACGTGATCAATATGTAACATGATGTGTTTTGCTACCGACTCTGGCGGCCTAGGGTTAACTGTGCCATGTTGGGCAAGTGGCCTACCATCTCTGTGCCTCGATTCTGAAATCTACATCATCGGAGGTAACTCTGACCGGCTGCTTATCTTGATTAGAAAACACAAGGGCAGCTCACCACCTCCCACCTCCTGCCCCCAAGCTGGACCTGCCTGAGCCCCGCCCTCACTAAATACAAGCCCTGGCAATTACCAACCAGGGACCTGCTAGGCTACACATCCAGGGGGTAAGACAACTTCCAAATTACATCGGATGTTCATGTTTTCAAGGTGAGTTACCACCACAACAAAAATGTTTGTGAACGGTCTCACGGATCGGAATGTAAACACTGGCCTTTTCCACTAAGGAGATTTTCACCACAGTGACAACAATTGTAGGTTACATAATTGGGGTGTCCCAGCTGCCAGCTGCTCTACATGGGCTTACCATGCGCGATCTTATTTATTCCCTGTGGCAGTCCTAGGATGCAGGTACTATTTCTGGTTTTACATGTTGCAACAGAGGCAGGGGATGTAGGAGAAGTTAAAGGACTTGCTCAAACAGTGACCCTAGGTCTAAACCCTACTCTGTGGGGCCCCAGGTCCTCAAGGCCTTGGGGCGAGGCACCCATTGGTGTGCAGAGTTCCAAACTGTGTATGCTAACTGGGCCGGCAGAAAGAAGAAAAGGAGAAGGAATATTTATGGTGAACTGTAGAGTCATAGTCACAGCACAAGGTACCAGGAATACAAGTTTTCTCATCGTTACTAATAGTGATTTTAAGCAAAAATATGTAATATATGCTTGATTATACTGAAGAAAACACTAGTACAAATAATTGAGCTTCAACTGTCTCATGGCATTTTTGTGATAGCTTATTTTTCCATGAAAGCATTCCAGAAAATTCCCTGTTCCTGATCTCATTTTATCTACAGGAAAATAAAATCAAGGAAATTGTACGTTAATATTTAATAGCGCTGATTTCTCAGCACCCTCTTTCAGGGGAGAATCAAGCAATGTTGGAAAGGTTCCAGAAGTTTCAAGACTAATCTATTTCTCCTTAAGCCATCAAATGTCAGAACCAATCGGCTAAAACATGTTATATAGCTTTCTAAAATATTGTGTCAGAGTTGCAAATTTAGTAAACATAAATGAGGATCTGAGCTCGTCAGGGATGCTGAGAGTCACTTCTGTACATCTTTCGGAGACAATCTGGAGAGTATCTGTAAGAGGCACAAGTGTTCTAGGTGACATTTAGTACAGTAGCTGATCTTTTTCTCCAGAACCATTATAAATGCTATTAGAAAGAGAGTGAAAAACAAAACAAAACAAACCCTGAAAATACACATTTCATCAGGGAAAATAGAAAAATATTTTATACATCTAAGAAGGACCTAGGGAGGTCATTTTGCATTTCCTAAATTTAAGATTACAAATCACATTGTTTTCTCAAAGGCCTCCCCACTGCCTGGCCCCATATAGCAATCCGGCATGAAAAGAGACTCTCATGTGCCTTCAAAAACAACAATGGGCAAGCAGCTTCTGGACCGAATGGACACAGCTTTTGTTCTGCTGAATCGTGATATCTTGGCCCGTCTTAAGTGACACAAGGAAACACATTCCCGTCACGAGGACCTTAGTTAAGGAGAAGGACCCCAGCTCTGCAGGGCTTTATGACACTGTGCCCTGCAACATTCTGACGGTCAAGAATCCAGATCCACAACGGCCACTGCTGGCTCTGAATGTGGTCAGGAGCTGGGTCTTCCATCCTTAGGGCCCCCTCCTTGGTCCAGTGCCCGAGACAGAACTGTTCAGCATGACCAACACTGCCTCTGCTATGTTTTTTTCCCTCTTGATCAAAGCCCTTCTCCCCAGGAGCAAACTCTTCCACGCCTGAGGTTCCCCCTGTTCTCTGCCCACACCTTCCAGCACAGGTCCCCAAAGACTTCATTGCATATATTTGTTAACAAGTTTTGTCCCTCCTTCTAGCCTGCATCCATCGCGGCAGAGTCTAAGGCTCTGCTCAGCTTTGGGGGTTAAGGCAGACATGGCACACGTTCGTAGACACTTAGGGGAACAGTTTCGTCAGGTACGGACGGTGGTGGTGAGCACCAGTTTGTGAGATCATGTAACTCCCAACATGAAAGCCTGTGAACGAGCACAGGAAAACAGAGTCGATGCCACAGCCATCATGGAAATCCAACTTAAGCCTACGGTCCCATGTCACATCCCCTGAGATGGCTCTCCTCAAAAGGACACCTAACAACATGTGATGGCCAGGACATGGAGACCCTGGAGCCCTCCCACGGTGCTGGTGGAAACGTAAAATGGTACACACCCTTTGGAGAATAGTCTGGGCGCAAAATAGACGAAAACACCAGTAGTCCCTGAATTGAACACTCTGAATGGGTGAGTTGTGTGGTTGGTGAATTATCTCTCAATAAAGCCAGGAAAGAAACAACAGCACGTGAGCTCTTTGGCATTTGACTAGTCTGTGACCTGGTCATAAGCAGGAACTGGAATGGCCACTCGCTTCTGACTGAGGTCTTCTCCAAATCACTCTTTTCTTCAGTCTCTCAAAGGCTGATCATTTGGGGGAGACTAAGGTTAGAGACAGTTAAAACTCTCAAGGTCAGCTCAACTGATTTCTCAGCTGCTCGACCAATTTGCTGACTCTCTGGATAGACTGCTTATTGCTTTTCTCCTTCATGCTGCCTGTGAGGAGATGCCAAAGCTTGTTAAGAGCCTCTGACCCGAGCTACTTGGAGGAGTAGGAGCTGCAATCCCCAATTAGTCAAGAACTTGAGGAAGCGAGGAGGGGACAACGGAGAGGGAGGCAAGTATGCAGATGGCCAAAATAAACAACTAACATTCTTTTTCTTTTTTTCCTGAAATTAAATAGGAAATTCAGTGATTCAATCTTAGACTTAAAAGCAATGGCTTACAGAGAACTAACTGTACCTGGATTCGATATAGGAGATTTATAACAAGAGTTTCCATAATCACTATTAAAAAGCAAGACACTGCTTTCTAACTACTAGCTTTGTTTAACTTAACTAGTAAAAAACAAAACAAAACAGGGAACAATGGGGTAAAAAGTGTTGAGTCTGTCCAAGTCAGGGAGTATTATAAAAGCATTAATGATGTCAAAGGACTTAGATTCCACATTATTTATGAGGAAGTACCTTCCCCTTCTTCTTCCCACTAAGTGTCCTATAAAATGAGACTCTGTCCTGAGACTTTTAAATAGTTAAGGGAAATCCATTTAAATATTTCTTAAAAAAAAAAAAATAAAAGAACCTTATGAACCTCCTAAATCAAAGACTTAATCTCATTTTTATTTTTAATTTATTTTTTGAACCATCAATGCAGCTTTAACGTAAAAAGCTTTTTCACTCAAATTTATTCATAAGCAAGACAACTGCCCTAACAGAATGGAGATTAGAAGGGGTCCTTGTGAATCACGGAGGCACAATATTCAGCGTGTGTGAAAACTGAGAATTAAATCACTTTCCTTCTCTGAGATATGCATCTTATGCCTTCGGTATCCAAACAACTGGGATAACTTATTTATCCAAATCAATTAGCAAAATTAAAAAGAAAAAGCACCTTCAAAGGGAAGAATCTTATCAGTATTTAAAAAGAGGTACCGTGTCTTACAGAACCCAAGACAGAGCTTTGTAAATCCTAAGAGGTGCTTAAAATCAGAGCCAATAAAAGGAGACAAAAACAAAATTTCTAACTTTGCTACACGGGAGAGGCACAAGAAGAAAGAAAACTAAATCACAAGGCTTTGTTACCACTATCTGGCAAATCAGGACAGAAAAAATGCCAAGGAGGAGAATTATCCTCTTCTCTCTTCCCTACCAAGTTCTTCATAGGCAAGTGACCTTTGTAGGGGGTTGGAGAGACCACAACCGAATTCTTTGCTGAATTTTCAGTATGAAATTCCTCGGCAGGTGAAAAACACAACTCTCTTCACAAATCATTAATGTTTGACTAGCAGCCCAATTTTACTGGGAATTACTCCTCAATTTTGGTTGAAGTAAAAATCTTTTAAGACATCAGGACATTTATTGGAAACAAACAAACAAACCCATTCACACACAGGGAAAAAATAAATTCCCAACTTGACACCATCCAAAACTTTTATAGTATTTAACACTATTTTAGGACTTCTGTTTAAAAAACAAAACACATTCTGTTCTCTGAAACTCTCTTCCAAGCCCACTCCCTAGATCAGATGAAGAGTAGGCATTTCTCATCACCGTGTAACACACCTGTAGAACGCTTTGTCAAATTACACGTAGGCAATTATCTCATTACATGTGACAATAATTAACTTGCTCTTTCCCTCAGGCTCAATCTGTAATAATGGAATAACACTAATACCAAACTAAATTAAAACATGCAGGCATGTCCACTCTGTAAAAGCAGAGACCAGCTCCTTCGCTCATTATGGTTATTTTAAAGATGCTCTGTATTCGCAGGCACATCACAAGGTTGACAGGATAATAAGCAGGCTCATAGTGTCTCATTAATCACCTTTCTATTCCAATAGAGGTTTAAATAAAGACTGTACAGTAGCACAATGAAGCACGATTTTAACAATGCTTTTCTTCCTACTCAAAATACTGACCTACTGGCCATGCTTTATCAAACACGGCACCCAGTAGGTGCTTCATAAATGCTCACTGCTGTTGATAATAATGATAAAGGTCTCCTTCGGTAAGAGATTTAAAAATGGACAGGTACAGAAAAGAAAGAGGCACAACGGCAAGAACTGAATTTAAATTTAACTGAAAATCAGCAACAAGAAGTCCTGAAAGACTTTATGTTTTTATCTAAAAGGGGGAAAGCAGTGAATTTTTCATAATATATATTTCATTCATGTTTTTAATATTTATAACTGACACACATGATTTACGAACAAAAAATGTGAACTATGGAATTTATTTAGATTTGATTTACTTGAATCATCTTTATTAGATAAATTAATTTTTTATTGTCACATATCCAAGACAATCCTCCACACATGAATTTTTACTACAAAATAGTTTAAAAATTTAAATGCTATATGCGTCGAAGTTTTTACTACTGCACTATCCTGTTTCTTTTGATGTACTTACAAAATTTATTTTTCAAGCTTATGTCAAACAAGGCATATATGATTGAATCAGTGATCTGAAATAACCTCTTTCTTCTTCTCTTCCTAGGTTAAAAAGGTGCTCGATTCTTTCTAGGTTAAAAAGGTGCTCTGTGCTTAGTGATGAAACTTACTCATTTATTTTGCTGACTTTTCATCTAAAATTTATTCGAGGAAGAGCCAGTTCAAATTTACATCATTTGAAGGAAAAATGCCAAATGCTCACCCTTCAAGATTATTATTATTATTTTTTTTTAACCTTCCTTTAGCATAAGCAGATAAATTCTCCGTGTCACGGCTGCTGAGTTTCCCTGCTATTTTTATTTTCTACTGACAGAATATTCAAAGCTGACAAATGTGGTAGGAACAGACATAGTTATTAAAAGCTTCAATTTACAGCAAATAGTGACAGTTTGCTTTTGCTACTCATAAAGCAAAATCGAAGAGGTGTAAATACACAGGGAAGGTGGAACAAACATGCTTTAGATCTTTTTAAAATAGTTCCAATAAGCAATGCTCATTTGACACATTATTCCAAAATTATTAGTTTAGTCATTGATTCAAAAAATAAAGACAGAATTGTGGCCAATAATACTTTAAATACTTTACTTATGGTTATCCTTTGTGTATCTAAGGGAGGCTTTTTAAAAAAATCACAGATAACTGACTTAAAATACAAGATGGAAAGTTCTGTACTAATTAAGGAATCATCATGTATTTGTAGGCAGAAACAAAAATAAGGCAAATAAGCAAAATATCTGCACTGCACGAAACAGCCGGTTAGCCACTGAGTTGAATTTCCTATAACTGACAATTACCCAGACTTCTAGTACATTTTACTGATTGTTAAGGGGTTGGGGAGACTTAACATCCACAAGAACTATGTAAATTCTGAGTAACGGCAGGGGTCAGATAATGTCAGAGGCAACACTGAAACGTTCGACGTGGGATACTTCATAACCCTTACGTTTGGAGGCTGAATCACAGCAGTGTTAGACCATAAAACATATTGCCAGCGGAGTTTAGTAAAGGCAAGAGAGACATCAGGGGGCGGGGGAGAGACCAGGAAAATTCAAACAGAAAAAGCAAATAAACTGTCCCCTATTCAAAAACCGCATCATGGGCAAAGGGGCTCATTTAGAAAGTCTGTTCTGAGGGTGTAAAAGAGGCAGAGACAACATAGGGAGATGCTGTCCCTGCCCCAAAGCAAGAAAACCAAGTCAGAATCTGGAAAAATAAACCATATCCGGAGACAAGCTTTTGCCAAACTTCCCAAGGTGATGGGAATGTTATTTATCTTGACTGGGGTGCTCGATACGTGGATATAGTCATTTCTCTAGTCAGGAAACTACATGCTTACAGTCTGCACATTATAAGTATGCAATTCCAACTAAAAAGAAACATGTCTTTCAGACATGTATTTATTTTACTGCACTAGACGCCAAACAAAGAATCTTCTGTTTAATTTTCAAAAAACTCTTTCTTAAAAAGTAGAAAAACACCAAAGGGAGAAGTGAGATAATCTAGGGAACAGAATAGAGCAGAGACACAAACCATGAAACTTTGAGTCACTACTGGGGGAAAAATAATCTTTCCAAAGACTCAAAGAGTGTTCACTCATGGGGCAAGTGCAAAAAGAGAAGGGATGGTGCCTCAAAGTGGTATCACTTGACATATTATTATCTATAGTCAATAAATAAGCACTTGTTCAATAAACGAGGTTAAGAATGGCATCTCCATTTTAAAGCCAATGAGATATACAGAATAGTTCACTGACGTGCCTAAGGATAAAACAACTAGGACAGAGCCAGGATGCAAATAGATCTCTCAGACTCCTACACATAACTCATCTCACAAAACAATACTCTGTGTGCATATTGTGTGTGTGGTGTGTAAAACATAAAAATAAGAACCTCTGTTAGCTTCATATAGTAGGGATGCGGCTTTCCGCCTCGCCTCCACACACGATGGGCAAGTATAAATGTGCTGGAAACTATGCGCAGGAACTAAAACAATCACAAGTTCTTTTCTTAAATATTCATTCATTCAATGGTTTAAAAATCTGCAACATTATACTCGGGTATGCAAATGTGTATCAGTTAAACGCTTAACAGCCTAGGAACTCTCTGACTAGATGTGTGGAGTGTGATTTTATTCTCTTAGCACAATTTTTATTATGATCTGATGGAAGTTAGCTGTACTTGATTTCAGGAGAGCAGGCAGAAGATAATGCCAGACAAGACTGCATTTTCTATGGATTAGTTACTGAGATGTAATTCTGGAAGTTGTAGAGTGGGAAAGAATGGTGCTCAAAGGGATGTCACAGAAGTTCACTGAGGCACAAATATGACAGCAGAGCTGATGGGTGCCGTGGCTGGTCCTAGAAACAGTTTTCTCATGTACACGCCGTCCTGGGTTCCTAAACACAAGAGATTCTGCACCAGCAATGAATGCCCTTCCTTCCATATGCCCTCCGGTAACGTCAGCTGACCAGTCTTAGGAGGGTCACAGCACGACCTTGTAGCACAAATGATTTGCCCTATGTGGCTCACCGTGCTTATCCCAAACTTCAAACACCCACACATACACATACCCCGAAATGAGGGAAATCCACCAGTATATATTTCAAAATCACAATCATTGATACGACCCACATACAATTTTTCCTTCCTAAAAAGAAGCATACATTTTGCATCATTCCGTAAAATGTGCAAAATACAATCTAATCATTAGTCAATGGATATTTGAGAATATAATATAAGGGAGAACCACCCAATTCAATTGTGAAAGTCCTTAAAATTTTCTCTCAAATGAAATTTGCATTTTCTTCCACCGTGAGACATGGAGGACCAGTCATGGGATGATAAAGGCAAAAGCTTAAGAACATGGGCTTGGGTCTCAGACTGTTTCAAAGCTGGACTCTGTCACTCAGCAGCTGCATTACTGAGGGCAAAAAACTTAATTGGTCAAAGCCTCAGTTTGCTGATCTAAAAAGTGGGGATAATTATATTTTCCTTCAATTCCATAAATTATCCTGAGAAATCAGTAAGAAAATTTACATGAAGGGCTTAGCAGATTATGCGGCATACATACTCAATAATCCTATAACTATATGTAATTTTGTACATATATGTACATAACGTATATGTAACAACTCTATAATAACCATTTTGAATCATGCTATCATAACAAAAATACAGGAAGTATCTTTCCTTTTTTCTTCAATCCTTCTTAGGAAATTTTATTAGAACACTTACATGTTGTTACTTAAGACGATAAATTCAGTTGAATGTGGTTAAGAGAAAAATCAAGAAGGAACAGAAAGCACAAAGAGCGAGCAATCCTACCACTTGACAAAACTACTGATGTTTAAAGCGTACCCTTCAAAACTTTATTTTATATACACATTTGCATGTAAGTACAGGTCCAGAACTTGCTTTTTAAATTTGTAATATATTATAAAAATTCTCCAAAGCCATTAGTCTTACACAGCATTCAATGGCTGTCTAGCATTCAATCCTACCACTGCATCACACCTTCCCCAATCACAGGCTGTGGGGCACTCTGGTATTCCCAGTCACCCCTCTTGTAAATGAGGCTAAGTTGTCATTTCCTCGGTTATTTAAGAGGATTATAATCACATACAACATAAAGCGAATAAGGCGAGCTAAAGAATCCCATGTCTTTCAAGGCTCTGGCCGGGAGCTGTCAGAGGGGGTGGTTATGAAATCGGTGTGTTTCAACAAGTGATTTCCAGGTAACTCCAGAAATCGTTTCCATCATGCACCCTTGACCAACCAAGCATGCACAGCATATGCCCAATCATGTTCTTGAATTAGCAGAGCTAAAACTGCAACGGCTTACCTGACCTCACAGAACTGGCTTATGGTGTACTTCCATAAACACATCATGTAATGCAAAAAGAAAAGTGGCTTTGACAAAGTGACACATCTTACTCAGGGTTTTTACAGAAAAAATTCTTGGGAAGAGGTCATTTAATTAAAAAAAAAAGCCTCATTTCTTGTACTATTTAATCAATAAAATCAGAATCAGCACAAACAAAATGAGAGCTAGACATGTTCTGAGCAACCAATGATATTCTTCAGGACCATAAAAATAGAAGAAACAAACAGATGAATAATGTTTCAAGGAAAAATACCCTTTGCTTTAAATCCTGGAAATATGCAAATACAACAGAGCTTCATACACTCAGGCAACTGGCTCTTTATTCCGCAGAGATTTTTCTGTCAGTGTTACAAGCGAAAAACAAAATATGAATGACAAGTGCACATACTTAGCTGATGGAGAATACAGAGTCCAACACTAACCACATTAATCTCTCATAGAGGTTATGTGACTTCCAGGCAGAAATATTGATTCAGACCTAGTCTCCTGCCACCAAATCTGACAAGTGTTCTAATCTGAGCTGAGAAATTTCTCCCCAACATGTAACTTTCAGTACTTCCCAGGGCTTACCCAGCTAACCTGGTAACTGCCTTGATTATTTAGTTTAATTCATGCACTAAGAGCTTTTTAATAAAGAGGCTGCTGGATAACAGGAGTATCTACGCATAGACCTCACTGGATACTGAAAGTTCCTCAAAAGCTAACAAATGAAAGAACCAGGCTACATTCTCCATGTAGTTATCCTCGCTTAGATTTTTAGCTTTATGGGGTCTTGGGGGGGTCATTTTTTAAAAATTTTTATTTATTCATTTGATAGAGAGAGATCACAAGTAGGCAGAGAGACAGGCAGAGAGAGAAGGGGAAGCAGGCTCCCCGCTGAGCAGAGAGCCCCATGCGGGGCTCGATCCCAGGACCCTGAGATCATGACCTGAGCTGAAGGCAGAGGCTTAACCCACTGAGCCACCCAGGTGCCCCATGGGGGGGTCATTTTTTAATACTGCCACACTTTACTCATAATCAACAGTAAGAACAATTTACTCTCCTCAGTTAGATTTTTGTGTGTGCACGCATAACTGAGACTTTGGAAAATTCTCGTTCTTCCTCTCCCACCACGTCCTCCAGCTGCCCCAGGGTCACCCCCACGGACAGCTCCTGAACCCATGGTCATCAGAGTCGGCAGGCCTCCTTGGCCCATGGCCAGGCACAGCGTGATCGTCCACCGGATTCCTCGTCCAGCGGATAATCGGGTATCGTGCGATCATTTCTCTCCATCTCAAACACATCTCTTCCTTCCCTCTCCTCACCCTGCATCTTGGGTTTGGGTTTTACATTTTGCCAATTCATCGACTTCAATGGGAACAGAAATAAAACCACAATATATGTGAGAAGACTATTCCTTGATGTTCTCTTTTAAATTATCTCAACTTAGGGGTTGAGTTTTAAAAACAGAAAGAGAAACAAAACTGGAGTCATCTGGTACGTTGTAGATCTTACCCAGCAGATCCTTCTTTCCCCTTGAAAATATAAACCAAGTCTGTCCCCATGTTCAAGGTTTGACCAGAGAAAATTCTGGCCATCAAAGATACCTTGGGGTTTATTAAGAAAGCAGAGTAACTTTTCAGTTAAGTTACTTGTCTCCTCACATGTGATACGAGGCAAGGAATGTCAGACTTTAGTTGGCTGCCTGGGTCTTTGAAGGAAACGAGACGGTAAGTCCGTGGAATCCCTGCCATTCTCATCCTTGTCCACAAACAGTGCTCTTCCAGATTTTAATCTTGCCAAACAGGTAGATATAAAATGGACTCACCGTGGTTTTAATTTGCAGTTCTTGGATTACCAATGAGGCTGATTGTGTTTCCTCTTTCTTCACTGTTAATGTTTCTTTTTCATTGAAATGTTTATTCATACCCCTGACCCAGTGCTCTTTTATTCATATAATTTCTTTATCTGTTTTAGATACTAATCCATCCTCAGCGATATGTCCTGAAGATTACTTCTCCCCACTGAGGCTTCTCTTTTCAATTTGTTCGACATACCCTTCTGATAAAGTGAACATTCATTTTGATATAGTTGAATTTATTAAATTTTTCTTTCCTTGCACAGTTTGTGGTTTTTTGCGTCTGGTGTTAAGAAATCCCCCCCCTTTTGGCATTCTGGGTTTTTTTTATTTTATGAAAAAGCTAATTTCAAATCTCCATGAAATGAAGCTGACTAGAAAGTCTGTGCACCAGCCTGGTGGTCTCGTTTACAAAAACCTATGACTGCTGTCCTTAGGTCTTAAAGTTCAGGAAGGATCCTTTGGATGGCTTTGCACTTGTGTGTTTCAATGCCAGAGTGCAGGGACAGACCCTGTGTTCGCTGTGAGGCCTTGGTCAGTCCCCAGAGTACCAAGTCACCTCCACGGTCACCCTCAGCTGAAGAAATTACATCTACGAGTTTCCCATTTCCTGGTTTTGCCTTAGGTCTTCAATTTGCAGCCTCATCCTCATTAAGAGTTTCCATCAGGATGTGTGGGATACAGTCTGATACACACATGTCCGCACGTATAGCCAGAGAGCTTCAACATCACCTCTGTTGTCAGTTTCTTCCTTCGACTCCCAGAGATAGCATCTCTCTTGCTCATTTGCTTTTTTTTTTCCAGGTTCATTGAAAATTCCATAATTTTACTTTCCTTTTAAAAGTTGGTTTCATGATTTAAAGATTCAAACATTTAACCGACCTGGAACTGATTTTCTTTATATGTCACAATCTGGTTTCTTTTTCCTTCCTCCACATGCATAATCCTGTAACTGCATGGTTAAAGGGACCGTTCCTCCTCTTCCCACCGATCTGCAGCACACATGCCTATACTGCATATAGGCAGTGGTTTCTCTGTCTACACTAACCCACAGCCTTAACTACTCTAGGTTTATAACAGACCTTGGTCTCCATAAAGCAAGACATCTCACCTCTCTTCTTCTGTTTCTTCCTCAGGAAGGTCTTGGTATTTTGGACCCTTGACTTTTCTAAACAAGAAACCAGAAACAGCCTGTTGATTTGAACTATTTTATCTCTCTGGTTGCTTTTAATGTCTCCTCTTTTGTCTTTAATGCTGCTATTCCACCATAATATGTCTAAATAATGTATTTGTGTTGTCTGGTATACAGTGTATTCCCTCTATACGAGCATACCAAACTTTCAACATTTCTAGAAAATTCTGTCTTTGCACCTTAAACAAATGACCTCTCCACTACTGGGAAATAACAGGACTCACACTTGTGCATGATTTGTGAGCACGCGTGCTGACCGCTTTGTTCCTTGGGTAACTCTCCAAGGATGCTGGTATAGCAAACAGCCTTAGAACAGAGTCTCCCCATCTGGCACAGAGAGATTTGTTTACCTTCCTACAGATAAAATAACATCTCTCCTTTTGGCCAAAGAACAGATTTGCTTACAGTCCATTTTAAAAGACTGGCGTCTCTGGATATGACTCAGACTTCCTACACGACCCACTCTGCAACATCCCCACGTAACTTGGGGAGCACGGAAAATAGGCTTGCATGTGTAGCTCAGGCTGCTTAAAGCACTGTGAGTAATAAAGTCCTTTGTACCTGACCCAGAAGTCTGCATCTTCAAAGAGCATCTGTGAAATTGTAACAACCTTATTTTAAAAAAAGCAAAATTTTCATTATTTATTTATTAAATTGTTATTATGAATGAAGTTTCCAGACCCTTCCAATTCTCCCAAAACCACTCCTCCCATTTTCAATATTTTAGCATTTGGAATTCCAAATTGACCCTGTGTTTCATCTTTCCCTTCTCTCATCCCTTCGTCTTACTCTCAACGACTTCTCACATCCTTTGTCTCTCTGGGCTTCATGTGGTGTGATGTCCTTCCTGATCTTCTAATCCAGCCGTTCTCTCTTCAGCTGTGTGTAATTCTCTACTTAACCAGCCCACTAGGTTTTTTATTTCTGAGGATTTTATTATTTTTTTTCTTGTAATTCTATTTGCTTCCTTTTCAAATCTTCCTGAACATTTTTAATGGTCTCTTATTCCCACCCCAATTTTTTTTCTTTATGTACTTCCCACACACTTGTTTTATATTCAAAATCAGTATTCAAATGTCCTTACTGCATTGGGGACCTAATCTGTTTACTGTTTTTGTTGTCTTTGGTGACCTATGGGTTATGGTAGTCCCCATTTGGTAATTCCTGGATTGCTGTGTTGAGTGTTTGGTATTTTTTATGGTAACCCTGTATACGATAAATCTGGAGGAATTCTGAGGGAACTGGACTGTTAATGCTTTCCTCCGGAAGGACTTAATGCTTATTTCTAATGGGTGCCAGAGGGTTCTGCCAACCTGGACACTTGTTATTTAAATTCTTTAGGTTAGGGTTTCCATGAACCTGCAAGAATTATAAATTTAGACCCCAGATTCACCCCAAAATAAGCTTGTAGCAGCAAGCTGTCAGGGGATGAGGATTACAATGATTATTATTTTTCCTCCGCTTAGAGCAATAACAAAAACAGTTTTCCTCATCTGCTTCCTTTCCTGGTGAGCTAATTTTTTTTTCAGCTCTCACTTTCACTGAGGGTATATCTTCTGTGAACATTCTAGCTCTGTGAGAGTGTTTTATGTTTGGGCTTCCAAAATGACCCAGACCTCAGATCTTTTGATCTCTTTTTGCCCAAGGCAGTTAAGCTGTGAATTCCATATACAGCTATTGCCAGGAGGGCAGTCCTGGCCTTTTCACCACACCCCTTTGGTTTCTGATCACCATATAAACTTTTGTCCCTTTGGAGATTTCCCTTACTTTCTTCCAAGTTGAACAAAACGTCTAAAAAGTCAGTTTCTCTGATTTATTCTGCATCTCGCCTTTCATGGTGAAAGGACTTGAAGCATACTTGATTCCTGTACACCATCATTTCTATGCTCTCTTTTTTTGTCCACAGCCAAAAAATGGGCATCTTTTCCATTTTGCCAGTGCCTTTTACAGATGCTTAAAATTAGCTGACCAAACAATGAGGCAAGGGAGATTCTGAAATAACAGCTTTTCTGTCAACTACAAAATTTAGACCAAAAGCATTCTGCATCACTCAGACAGCTGGAATAATCTGATATTGCATTTATCAGACTGACATTTGTATGTTCACAGGGTTAAAAGGCAAACCATTTTCACTGACCATTTTACCACACGTACCCACAGGTAGCACATTTCTGATTTTCTGAATGAATTTCTGATGGAACAAAAGACTAGAAATCCTTATTTTCCAATATTTAAGAGATACCATGAACTACTACTACATACCTGAAAGAGAAGTTACTTAAATTTTTGTTGAATAATATAATATAGCTTAGCTTCTTACTGATTCCACAAAGACTTCTCCATGCTCACTTTCCTATTAAAATTACACTGCCACATTGTAAACCATCCTTCGTGTATGCATTCCAACCTGTCTTTTTTTTTTTTTTAAAAAGATTTTATTTATTTATTTGACAGAAAGCAGGAGAGTGAGAGAAAGCACAAGCAGGGGGAACAGTAGGAGAGGGAGAAGCAGGTTCCCGCTGAGGAGGGAGCCCAATGAGGGGCTAGATCCCAGAACCCAGGGATCATGACCTGAGCCGAAGGCAGACGCTTAACCTACTGAGCCACCCAGGTTCCCCTAAACTGTCTTAACTTTTAAAAGACTCTTGTGCATTTTAATTTTGGCCATTTTTTTGGTCACAGCTTTAGAGGTATATTTCTGGTTACTTGACAACATTAAAAAAAAATTGGAGAATAGAGAGAAGAAGAATCAATAAATGAAAATCCTGTTGAAATTCCGTGTCTGTTTAAAGCAAAGAGGCTTCCAGACTTCAATTAGTTAGACATTTGGATAGTTTGTATGCTAATTCCTACTTATTTTAATTAAAGAAAAAACCAGAACCACTTTTTCTTGCCATTTTGAAATTAAAAGACAAAATAATCAAAGAAATCAAGCCGAATACCATTCTGTGGAGTTAGAGATAAGATTAAATTTGACAATAATCCATGACTAAGATGCCGGCTGTAGTGATAATTTGGGGGACATCTCTCATCTATCCTTCAAAAACCCCTCGAAGTTCAAAAGGATGAAAGCATATTTACTCGGTATAAAAAAAAAAAAAAAGGAGCCAGAAATCATGGTATGATGAAAGGCCCACTCATGTTCCTCGGATTGTGGCTCATACCTATGTGGCCTGGGCACCTCTAAGTATCCGCCGGCCACCATGCTCCGTGCCACGACTAGGCTAGCAGACATGTTCATTTTCCTTCTGACCAATCTAGTCAGGACGGTCCACTCAAAGTCACCCTGTTCTAAACAGGGAGCACTATGTGTTCACCTCCGCTGGGTGGAGAGAACCATTTGTAACAGTCTAGCTAGTTCTGCCCCTTTTCATGCCCTCAGAGAGAAGAGTCTTTATCTTGGGAAGATGAAGGGATTGAAAATAAAGATAGATTACTATTTCAAGGTTATAATTTGCTTATTTGGGGGATCTACTTTCTTAAATGGAAAGAGCCGCAGGCTGCATCAAGACTCTTTGAACATTTTCCTCCTAATGCTTTTGATAATGGGTTAAAAATATTCTTCAATTAAGCCTCCACACGGCTCTGCAGGACCAGCGCAGACCATTAGCTCTCCCACGGTGCAGCTTGGGAGGCTGGCCGCCAGGAGCTGAGCTGACAACCAGAAAGGTCACAGGAATCGCCACT
The DNA here is from genome assembly GCF_009829155.1 of Mustela erminea. Taxonomy (NCBI): domain Eukaryota; kingdom Metazoa; phylum Chordata; class Mammalia; order Carnivora; family Mustelidae; genus Mustela; species Mustela erminea. Next base: position 120,814,791 of record NC_045619.1, read on the forward strand.
CACAGAGCGGAACAATGACCTGTGTCGTCGGTGTGCAAAGGTCATCCATTGGTCTTTCTTAGTCTTACGCGTGGTCTCTGTGAAAATACAGGAGGAGGATCCCACAGACTGGTGGGCCGACAGTCTTTTTATGTTAAGCACACATAAAAAAGTGCAGCTGAGCCCGAAGGTGGTGGGGTCCCTAAACCCACGCTGTGAAGGAGGCGAAACCACCTCTTTTCATTTTTGCCTGTCATGAAGGGCTGGTCCCAGAGCCAGGGTGGTTAGGACCTCCAAGAAAAAGGACGCCCAGGTGATCAGTGGGGTCATTCTGGGAGGTGGTGGACAGGGGGTCACTTTGGAAGAAGAACAAATCTGAGTACTATACATTCCAGAAATCCCAAAAGGGACGGGGTGGGGCGGGGGTTAAATGTGCCTTCATGAACACTGTTTATGGTACAAACACTGACCTTTCCTTTATTGAGAATTTTATAGAACCCACTAAAATGTAACAGCTCAGAAGCATCTAATACATTTCCTTTAACACATGACTCGGATTTATAAGGAAGAAAGGATTCATTTTCATGTTAGAACTTTATGAGATCTCCAGGGAAATTCTCCACAACTTCACAGCCATTCCCTTTTCCCAGTGCTATAGCGACTGTCCCATGGAGGCATTCAAATAGAACTACTCACACTTGCTGAACGCGGTGTTAGCTCCACGATGGGCAATGGTTCTTCCCCATGGCTCTATGTATGGAAAGCTATTTCTGAAGGATTAACCACCACTAGGATGCCAAACCGAGAGAAGCAAGGGGATGGTATATACTGGAAAAGAAGTCACATATAGAAAACAATGGCATCTAAGACAGGTTCAATGAATGCTCCTCTGGGTAAGCCAGTGTTTTGAAACAGATGGAGCACTCAGCTTGGATCCAGAAGACTTGGGTTAGAGTCTCCTATCCTAGCGGGGTGATCCTGGAGAGGTCACTTAACCTTTTCCAGCTGTGCTTTCCACTCACACAGAGAGAGGGCACTAAACTAGATTGAGGCTTCTCTGAACTCTAGTATAATTAATATTCTAGTTTAAAAAGGTTTTACTCTTCTTTCCTAACATCACCTTCTAAGTTTTTACCAATTTAGAGACGTGTTATTGAAGATTAATATCTCTTTATGCGTCTTCTTGCTAAAGCCGTAGCCCACACTTTGTGGCATTCCATGATATGGTATTATCATTAACACCATTCATTCGTTGATATTTATTGAGTGTTTACCATGTATCCAACACAGTTCTCAGTACTCTACATGTAATATCTCATAGAATCTTCTTTAATAACCCTATCAGGTAGACACTATTATTCAATTTTACAGATGAGATGATCATTGCTCCAAAAATTAAATAAAATAAATACTAAGTAGTAGACATAGCATATGAAATGAAGATAGTCTGACTCCAGAACTCACCATCCCAACTACACTGTCACATTGACTGACCACAGCAGCACACTACTGAGCAAGGAATACCTAAAGGAAACACAGTTCTCCATAAAATCTACATAATGATTATGAACTACTACTATTCCTCTACTACCTCAAAGAATTCACATCTTGCCCAAATTTTTAGGTAACGGGAATATTTTGATACCTAAAGATTGATGATACAATACCTTTTCAACCTTTCACATTAAATAAAGATTTCTGTTTGAAATATATTCCCTAAAGAAAAAAAAAAACTTGTATTTTTCCTATGGAGATAGATGATTTCTTCTAAAGCTATGTAAAAGATCACATTAGGCAAAACAGGAATGATAAAATATGTATTTGGGAGATGCTGATACTGAAAATATTCCATGGATCATTCTAAAATTTAGACAAATTTCTATTACCATACCATGATAAAATGGACAAGATAATATATTGAATCAAGGAACAAGAACTCCACAGTTCATCTGGGCAGCTACGCAGTTATGAATAATTTTAATAAATATGCAAAGCTGGTATTCTACCACATAAAATAGCTAGTCAATTGTGAATCTGAAATATATTTTTAGACTATAATGTGTCTGTCCTTGGAATTAAATAATTGATTGTCACTTTCATGAATACTACTATTTTTGATTTTAGAATATCTGCATTTTGTCTTGTGCTTTCTTAAGATTAATTCTAGTCTCTTCACCATTTTATCTGTGACTATTTTATAGATTAATTTTATAACTCGATTTTTATTCCACAGCTAGGTTCTTGCATACCAAACTACATTGCTGATCACTTGCCAAATGCATCTCTATACCCTAGAGATAACACTGCTGAACTAAGTTCAAGGATATGATCTGAAATAATAAATCCTATCTGCACCACACAAAATATTCACAAGAAGACATGGAATACACGCAGAAACAAATGCATCTTAAAGACCAACCCACCTTCTGCTACAACTGAATGACGACATTAACAATGACACCTTCAAACTACATGTTAATTTGAAAATATTTACCTTAGCCTTTCCTAATGGCCCATGCCCAAGAGACTGGTTCAGACAGTTCTGTTAACTACTACAGTATCAGAAAGAGTCTGGATCTGTCTTGGTCTCAAGGATGAAAACAACATTTAGCAAGGAGGAAGCTTATACTTTAGTTGTTGATCTAATTAAGAAATCAGCTCTGGAAAGCAATAAATTTTCCCAGATTCACTTCTCTAACAAGATTCAGTATAGGGAACAAAAAGGAGTAAGGAATAAAAGTTAAGAGCCTTGAATACCAGATGAGACTCTGCCTTGTGTTCTTAAACTAAGTCCTCTCTAAGCCTGTTTATTATAATTAAAGCCACTCTGTCACTGGGTACTTACCAGTGGACATGAGGTAGTGGGCACCAAGTGTGCATTCTCTCAGTTCATACAGCAGTGCAACTGCACTCCAGTGCAGTGCAATTAGAACAAACAGTAGTATAAAAATCCAGTACCATTAATTCCATTTTCCCCATGAGAAAATACATGCAATGAGCCTGCTAGATGTTAGGCACTTAGAAGCTAAGCAAAAATGATGAACCAAAAGACGCAGGATCTCAGCTCTCCTAGAGGTTACCAATAAGTAGGAGAAAAATGTACTACATAATCCCACAAATAAACATAATATTAAAGAGCAGTAAATGCCAAGACAGGCACAAGGTATCCTGATAATAAGTAAGTGTGGTCAGGTGAGCTCAGATCCGGAGTAAGAATGTGTTCAAATTCTAGCTCTAACATGTACAATTATATCCCTGGGCAAGTTAGCCAGTCCCTCCAATTTCAGTTTCTCTCTCTGTAAAATGCAGATTATAGTGCATTCCTTATAGAGTTATAGTGATTAAATAGTAAGTGTCCAATGAATAGTTGTAGTTGTTTTCTGCTATTGTAATTATTTGACCTTACTGAGGGGTGAGGGCAGTGGGGGAGGTAGATTCCTCAGATAAAGGAATCAATGCACGGAATTAACCAGTAAGTGGGGGAGGATGGGTGTTGGGTAGGACAACTGTTGCAGGCACTTGAAAACATTCAATAACATAAAAATAGCTATCCTAGATTATTTAATCATCTGGGATTCAATTTCATCATTTGAAAAATAAGGAGAGTAAATTAGATAATCACTATGATTTCATGATTTTTATGCTTCTATAAAACCTGAAAACAGTAAAAGAAAACACTGGATAGAGACATCAACTGAGCACATTTTACTGTTTTTCCTAGTTCTAAATGCAGCCCAAAAGGCCTTGGATATAAATTTTAAGAACAGTCCCACTTTATCTCCTTTCTGCTCCCCTTGCTCTGGTCTCCCTCATTATTAACTTTTGTACATCTGTAAATAAAAGGAATCACAGGGCAGTAACCTTGTTTTGCATCTGTGAAGGTGGTTTACATTTCTCTAACTGTAATGTCAATTTTCTCTTTCCGAAAGATCATCCACTGACAGGATTCCAGGCAGCTCTCTTATCAAAATGACTGCGGTATATAAATATGGCTGGATGTTTAGGTTTATGTTTACATTTACCAAACTGCTGATATAACATACATTTATGACCAAATTTCCCTTCTTAGTTGGCAGGTTAGTGTCTAATTAAAGGACAGGTTCTGGGTAGGCTCAGCCGAAAGAAAGACGAACTGTAGCTCCAGCCCATACTGGATTCCTAAATTCTAGGACCATAAAACCCCTTCCCCAATAGAGCTCCCTCCAGCTAGGGTTACACAGAAACCTTAAATTCAGGATGTATAAGACCAAACTCATCTTTCATTCCCTCTTGCTTTGACTCCTCCCTTTACTCCCATGTCCCCTTTGCCAGCACTGGTCAGCACCATGGATAGCTCCACAGGGACCTCGGCTCCAAATTGTGGACTGAAATGAAATAATCCTTTACCGCTTGAGCAGAAAAACTGTGGGTGGAGGGCATGACATCTGAGCTATTTTTATTTTCTTTTTTAAGGTAAGTAATGTAATATGGGGCTTACCAGGCACTACCTCCACAACAAAACTATGATATAGGCACTCAAAATTCTTTATTCTATTTAAAGTATTTTTAACTGTATTTGGAAAAATTTTATCCATACTCACAAGTCAAGAGAATAATGTAAATTCCCATGTACCCACTCATCCAGCTTCAAAAACTATCTACTCAGGCCTGTTCTATTTCATTCATTTTCACTTCTACTTCCCCTCTTCCAACTCCACCACATTATTCTGAGGCAAATGTGAGAAATTATTTTAGTTCATTCATAAACATTTAAGTAGGCATATAACATATTAAGTATACCAAACCTAAGAATTCCTTAATATCATGAAATATCCAGTATTCAAATTTCTTGATTATTTTTAAAAAATCTTCTTACATTTTGTATGAATGAGATTTTCTAAAAACATGCAATGTCTTAATAAACTCTAATTATTCTTATTGATATCCAAATTGTCCCAGATTTGAGACTGCATCTTCAACCTGGCATCTTGAGTTCTTCTGACACGTCTTTGATAGCTTCCTTGCTTTCTAGACTGACAGGATATTATAGCTCAGTTGTATATCCCCTGATAAAGAGCTGGAATTGCCTTTTTATTTTTTTAAGATCCCAGAGTTCTTACCGTGGGAAATGGTGTTTAAAGATAATAATCCAGAGCCAAGTGGTATTGTTAACTGTGTTGGCCATTTTTTTCCCACGTCTCTCTGGTGGACAGAACAAATAAACATTTATTTTTAAAGGACTAATTTCTTTTTTTTTTTTTTTAAAGATTTTACTTTATTTGTCAGAGAGACAGAGAGAGAGAGAGTAGAGGAAGTAGCAGGCAGAGGGAGAATCAGGCTCCCCAGTAAGCAAGGAACCTGATGTGGGACTGAATCCCAGGATCCTGGGATCATGACCTGAGCTGAAGGCAGACACTTAACCAACTGAGCCACCCAAGCATCCCTCAAGAAACATTTTCTTTTAAAGGAAAAAAATACCATGAGATTTTACTGTTAATTTCCAATTCTAAATTATGATTGTGGGATTTAACTTCTCTAATTTTTTTAATCTTCTTTCTCTTTTGCTGCAAATCATATTCCCTGATATTAACATAATCACTCTTTCCTATATACTAAATATAGAATTATGTCAAAAACAATGAAAATATTATAACCAATAATATATCTGAAAAGTATCATTTTTTCCAGTTGTCACTGGTTTTTTGTTTTTGTTTTTTTTTTGTTTTTGTCATTGGTTTTTAATCCAATAGAATGTAAAACCAAATCACTGTATTTTCAAGTCATTTAAAACTACTGAATTAGAACTAGCACCAAAAAGTCCATAAAATATAAGTTCATTTAACTATGTAAGTTCATTTAAGAAGAATTTAAAAATGGACAATCATGTACCCATCACCCAGGATGAGAATGAAAACAAGGTAGAGCCACTCTCCCTGAAATCCCCTTTTCCACTAATCAGTATTCTGACTTTTGTAAGATATAAAAAAAGATCCAAATAATCATGAGATGCAAACTATCGTGCATGAGATAATTATGGATTTTAATTCAAAATAATAAAAAAAGATCTAAAATGACACTCAGAGAGAAAACAGGATTAAACAAAGGAAGAGTATAAGTAAGTTGTGGAACAACCCTGAGACTAAAGATGCATAAACAGAGTTCTGAAAAGAGAGGAAAGGCTGGGGGACAAAGACAGGGAGGGACAATGCTTGATAAAAATATGCGTAAAAATAATGGCTGAAAATGTTTAGGTTTGATAAAAACTATAAACCCACAGATTCAATAAGCTCAGCAAACCCCAAGCACAAAAAAAGGTGAGGAAAACCACACTAAAGCACATTAAAATCAAACTGCTGAAAACCAATGATAAAATGACAGTCTTAAAAGTAGCCAAGGTGGTGGGGGGGAGGGTTATATACACAAGAATGTGAGACATACAGCAGATTTCTTGTCAGGAACAATGCAAGTGAGAGACAGTGGAACAAAAACAAAAACCTGAGACAAAAACTGTCTATTCAAGATTCTACACCAGTGAAAATATCATTCAAAGAATAATGGGGAATAAAGATTTTTTAAGATATATGAAATGTAAAAGAATGCATACATGGCAGGTCCACATGGTAAGAAAAGCTAAAGGAAGCCCTTCCAAAAACAGGAAAATCATACTAGATAGAAATAGGGATCTATAAAAAGGAATGGAGGGCACTAAAAGTGGTAAATACGTAACAAAATGTAGATGTTTTATTTCTATTTAGAGTGCTACAAAAGATATTTCACTGATAAAAATTAATAAAAGTGTAATGTGGAGCTCAGAACACTAGAAGTAAAATGAATTGCAACAGAAGCATAAAGCCTAAGAGATGAGAAGTCAAAGTCTATTACAGTAAGGTTTTCCCACTCTATGTGAAGTGATATAATGTCACTGTGAAATACTGAAGATGTAAATTACAAACACTAAAGCACATCCTAAAATTAAACACAAGATTATAGCTAATAAGGCAACAAAAAAGACAAAATGATGTCCTAAAAAATATATACAATGCAAAGGCACACACAAAAAACGGTGGGGAAAAAACAGATGGAATAGGAAAATGTACATATATTAAGAGAAGAGATTCAAACCTACTTATATCGCTAATCACATTAAGTGTAAATGATTAACATACCCCAATTAAAAGACAGATTGCCAAATGGATGAAAAAAATGGGTCCAAACTGCATGCTGCCCCTAAGAAACCCACTTTAAAGATAAAGATGTAAATAAGTTTAAAAAAATGGAAAATGATATACCATGCTAACATTAATCAAAATAAAGATGGAGTATCTATATTATTATTTGACAAAGTCAATTTCTGGCCAAAGAATACTAGTATGAGGGAGAGGTTCAGACAGGGGCACAAGCAAACTTCTGGGTACGACAAGTAGGTTCACTGTCCCGATTCCAGTGCCTAATTTAGAAGTGTATACCCACATCAAAACGCAAACAATGAATCATGGAACGCTACCTCAAAAACTCATGATGTACTACTGTTCGGTGACTAATGCAACATAATAAAAAAAACTATTTTAAAATGTATTAAATTATACACCTTACATATGTCGTTTATTGTATAACAACTGCTCTTCAATAGAGACATTAAATTAAAAAGAAATCCAACTGGCGCAATGTCACACAAGTAGCGGAAGGGGTAAAAGTGGGATTTGAACCCAGGGAGCCTGCCTATAGAGCCCGTGTTCAAACGCACTGTCTCCTGCACATGCTTCCTGGAGCTAGCTTACTCTCCAGAGCTACGCCTGCTTCATGTTGTGACTAAACTCTCCTCCTCCTGGGTTCCCTCCCAGGTAGTACCAAGAGACATTTCACCATTTATCAACATTTCCTTTGGTGGGTATTTAGAAGCCCTTGGGGCTTCCACCGGCACAAGTGTGCACTTCCAGACACTGGCGAGGCTCTGAGCCCAGAGGCTGGGGGAACCTGGCTGCAGTTCTGCCAGCTGCTCTGAAGTTCTCTTCTGTAACGGAGGCGGCAACATTTATTTTCAAAACTGGGAATATGGGCATGATGTACAGAGAGTGGTTACGATTCTTTCATTCATTCATGCACTCTTTTTTTTTTTTTTCTGGTGACGCATATAATTAAAACAAAGTCACACTACTGCCGTAAATTAGGATGAACCCATAAAATGCCATCTTCTTGTCTTCGACACATTGTTTACAATAAAAATTTGATCAGGAGAGTTTTGTTTGAAATACACAAAATTAATGCAACCTATGAGAAAATTTAGTATCACACTCGGAAGCAGTGGATTGACGGATCCTTCTGTGTGCAGACAAGCCAAATATTTCTTTAAGCACACCACCACTCCTCACCCTTGCTGGGCAGCCCCTGAGGTCATCGGATCGGTGACATAGGTGAGGGAGATGAGCTACAGCAGGCAACCCCCTGCCTGATACGGCTGCTTCTCGATGCAGCTCATGAGTCCTCTGGTTGTTCCCCCAAAGCTGAGTGCCCAGTGAGGGATTCCCTAGTGCCTTCCACATCTGGGTTTTCAGATTCAGAGACTGAGCTCTAAGTGGTTTTCCTGACTTGTCAACAAACCTTATTTTGAGGGCTGAGGCAGGGGGGATGGGGAGGAAGAACTAACTACCTCCCATCCCTCCCCTTCGCTTTGCTATTTATTTCTAAGCAACGACTCTAGTTCCAAGCCTGCCAGTTCACCTTCTACAGATTCTCTCATGCAACCTGCATCGTGGGCTGCTGCTCAGTGGCCAAAAGTAAGGTTCCTGCCCCAATCCCCACAGAGGTATCTGTTAGAGGATGGAGGCTGGCCGATTCATAAACAGGAAGAAAAACAGGCTAACGGGCTGAGTCTAGGTCAATTACCCCTCAATGGCTCTGGTATATATATATATATTTTATATTACCTTCTAAAATTCCATGTGTGGGGGTTTCTTTCAAAGCCTGGCTAAAAAGAGCTACTAGATTTGATGGGGAAGAGCTGGCTAAGGAAGGCTGCAGCCTTGGAAACATCACAGAAACATTTATGGTGATGGAGGCGACACTAATAATACCACGAAATCTTAGCAACTCAGACGCGAGAAGAAAAAGGGAAACACTTAAAAATGTATACTGGATGTGCGACAGAAGGTTTTTAAAAACGTTCCTCAAGCAGAAACGCTGAACCTGCAGGCTACAGCGTACACTTGGAAGAACAACAATTCTCATTCATCAAGTATTTTGAGAGCTGAGCAGGGCCAGGCACTGTCTGAGGCTCCCGGCGACACGGCCTTGTGCAAACCAAGTCCTAGCTCTGGGGGGATCCTCTGTTTGGGAAGGGGGCGGGGGTGGGTCTGTTTCTGATAGAACGGTGTTAAGTGTTTTGTGGCGATGACATCTGAGCAAAAACTCGAATGGGATGGAGGACAGGCCAAATGTCATCTGGAAATCAAATATAAGAGTAAAACTATTTGTGTTAAAAGAGAAATAAACAAAAAGGGAACAGAGAGAACCCCAAAAGGTTGAACCGGTACATTTTCCCTGCTTAGCATTACGGTCTTCTAACAAAAAGGGAGTCTATCTAGAAACGAGGTGATCTACACCTTTGGTTTCTTTAGTATAAAACCTAGGAGGATGTTATAATTTCTTTTTCTTTTTCGGTGCTCTGGGGACAGTGATAAGATTTCCAAAACTTACACACTTAGGAGTTCATTCCAGAACACGTGAGACTAGGTCCAGGAAGAAACGAAAATGAAGGCATGCCAACTTGGGATCACCCGTCACATAAACACATGCATGCTTTAGTATATGCATAACTTGCCAAGGGGGAAAGTGGATTAATAAACTTTAATTATAGAATAAAGCCAAAACAAACCTAATGTTTCAGGTAAACTGGAACCATCAACAAGAATGCATGCTCCTTTGAATACAGTGACAAGTCACTCTACTCTTGACCCTTGTTTGGACAATATTTACTTCTGGACCCTTGGTTTTTGCATGCTAATGTTATTTTCCACTTAAAAGAACCAAGACTTCCTGGAGAAAAGTTAGTTCTGGGCTGAGAATTATAACCTGGGACCGGAGATAATGAGAAAACTAAGACACAAAAAAGAGTTCATGGGGAAAACTTGGGAGGGGTTGTACTCACCAATCTGATTTCAGTCACTGATACAAGATGAGCTGAGAAAGGCAGGAGGCCACACTGATGCCCAAAGAGATAAAGAATATGAAGTGTGGTGGAGAGGTGCCTTTGACTAGGTAATAACCGACTGAAGTCCAACGATGACACAATGTTAACGTGCAGCCCACGGCAGATGAACACACACCCACTGAAGCAGAGCGGGCAGCTGGCGAGAAGATGGATTTGTGTTTGCTGGGCCAGAACCACGCACAGAGGCGGATGTTAGATCAGAATTAGGGTTAGAGGGAGGAAGACAGGCTTTCGGGAATGCCATCTCGGGACACCAGAAGGTGGCTGCCTGTGCCTTCACCCCAGACGTGGATGTGGGCCTAAAGGGGGCTGGGCTTGCTTTAAGAACCAGAGAAGCCAAATGATTATGACCATACCACGAAGCATCAAACAGTAATGCCCCTATGAAAAAGTCAACATAATCTCAGCGCTGCTTCTTTTTGTCCCACACAGGACTCAAAAGCAGCAAGGAGAATACAAGGTTAGCGAGCTTCTGAGTAAGACGGATGGAGTTTGATTTCTGGCTCTACCAGACGGGTAAAACCTTGGCCATTTTACTTCTCTGTCTTCTCATCTGAAAGCCAGGTGAATGCCCATGTCTCATGAAGTCATGAAATTATAGGAGATAAATAAAGCCTATAAGGAACGCCCTGCAGGGCTTCAACCACAGCGGGAAGTCAGTGAATGTCAATTCTTTCTCCTCCGTGTAATGGAGGCAACTTTCCTCATTCACGGATCCACCTGGATGCTGGTCCATGATTGAAAGAAATGGAAGAAAGGGGAAGGGTACTGGACTTAATCATGTTCTGAATTTTTCTAGCAGAAGCTGCTCAAGATTCTTAGTATTTCAGCCACAGTAAAACCAAAGTCGTTTTGTATAATGCATTCACGTGGTGGTTTTGAGGGAGCATTCCCCCATATGCCATTATTTCTTTTTCTAACCATGTTTCAGTATAAAAATTATAGAGAATATTTTCATTCAATCAACTTAATGACCAGTAGTCTCCCTGTTGAGCTTTCTTAGTATTTCCACTTATTCAAAATAAAGCAAAAGTCTACTTCATAAAACTCAAAAGAAAAAAAAATACAGTTCTAACATTTTAAGTATTTCAAAACAAAAATTGTTATTAACAAAATTTACATTCCTTAGGAATTATCTAGAATTTAGTTCCAAAATAAATTCGCTAGTTGCAAGACATAGTCTATTAAAAGATCACCACTCACGCAGTTTCTATTGAGAATGCACAAGAACAGATTAAAAATGCTCCTAATCTCACACAAACAGTCTGAAACACACACGTCATCTTAGCTCACAGCCAAAAAAATTAGATGAGAGAGAAGAATTGAGACAAAAAATCCATGTCTCTTGTGTGGGAACCTGAAGCCCAACCTCATCCTCTCATACACAGTGAATTCCTCCAACACCCATTCTTTCTCCTTTCGAACCCTCACTACCTTTCAAATATAGAAAACCTTACTTTCAATCACTTAAACTGTTAGGTGGGAAAATACCCCTCTTTAAAGATACTCAACACAAAAGTATGTTTTGTTGTTTTTTTCCTCCTTATTCTACTCTGTGACCTCTTTGTGAATGACACCTTTTCCCATCTCACATTAGATTATAAAGGGAAAATGGACTGCTACAGATTCTTCCAAGGATACAGGAAAAACTGACGCTATCTGAGGCATATTATAAAAAAAGTAAGATTTCACAATACTTAACGCCAAGAATAAGCATGATCACTGCACTGAGTGAGAAACCTTCTTTCAAGGTCTCATCTAGAGTCCCTTTCTAAGACTCAGGACCCTTTAAGAAGGTTTTGATTTTTTTTTAATTTATTTATTTGCTTGACACACAGAGAGAGAGAGAGAGAGAGAGCGCAAGCAAGCAAGCACATAAGCAGGGGGAGTGGGTGAGGAAGAAGCAGGCTTCCTGCCGAGCAGAGAGCCCAATGTGGGGCTCAATCCCAGGATCCTGGGATCATGACCTGAGCCGAAGGCAGAGGCTTACCCCACTGAGTCACCCAGGTGCCCCTAAAATGTTTTGGTTATACTTGGTTCAACAGTGTACCTGGTAAGGAGGCTTCCACTCAATCTCGGCAAATGAGTGGAAAAGAGCCAGCACGGGAGAGAAAACCGATTAGAGGCATACATTCCTCAGACAGATTGAGAGTATGGGTCTAGACCTCCACCATAAAGCAAGTTATTTCCTTATTTCAGTAAAGTGGGTCACATGAAGGTTTTGGTTTCCCAACGCATATAAAAGTTATACTGACATCATACTGTAGTGTATTAAGTGGGCCACAGTATTCTGTCTAAATAAATACATATTTTGGCTAGAAAAGGCTGACCACCATGTGAGCTTGCGGCGAGTCCTCATCTTTTGGCTGGGGGAGGGTCTTGCTCCAATGCTGATGGCTACTGACTGGTCACTCAGGGTGGTGGCTGCTCACTATTGGGGTGACTGTGGCAATTTCTTAAAATAAGACAGCACTGGGGGCGCCTGGCGGGCTCAGTCAGCTAAGCAACTGACTCACGATTTCGGCTCTGGTCACGATCTCGGTCGTGAGAGCCAGTCCTGTGTTGGGCTCCGTGCTCAGCACTGAGTCTGCTTAGGAGTCTTTCTTTCCTTCCCCTTCTGCCCCTCCCCCTCCTCTCTCTATGTCAAATAAATAAATAAAATCTTAAAAAAAAAAAAAAAAGAGTAATGAAATCTGCCACCTTACCCGACTCCTCCTTTCCCAAACAACTTCTCTGGATCACAGGATGCTGTTTCAGCACCGTACCCAAAGGAGAACTTTTTTCCAAAGTTATGCCAATCTTTTCAAACCCCGCAGCGTACATAATACTCTAAATCCTTTTCTGTTGTTTCAACCATCTTTAGGGCATCTTTGCTAGATTCCCACTATCTTTGCATGTCCCTACGAAGCAACTCTTCATCCATTCAAGTTTTCTCATGAGATCACAGCCATTCAGTGCCATCTTTAGGCTCCACTTCTGATTTTAGTTACCCCCAACGGCAGCTGTGTCCCAGGGAGGGGCGGCCTGAGCAGCAGGAGAGACAGGGCACCGGCCAGGCCATGGAGCATCCAGAACACACAACGTCCACCCATGAAGTCTGTTGTCCTACCGAAGCACAACCTGTGGGGCCCTAAGGCAATGACACTAGTAACATCAAAGATCACTGATCACAAGTCACCATCAGAAATATACCAACAGGGGGATGGACAGGGTGGCTGGGTTATGGACACGGGGGAGGGTGTGTGCTGTGGTGAATGCTGTGAAGTGTGTAAGCCTGATGATTCACACACCTGTACCCCTGGGACAAATAATACGTGTATGTTAATAAAAATAATTAAAAAAAAAAAAAGAAATATACCAACAATGCAAGAGCTTGAAATATGGGGAGAATTACCAAAACATGACACAGACACAAGAAATGAGCAAATGCTACTTGAAAGATGACACCAACAGACTAGCTTGACACGGGCCTGCCAGAAGCCTTCAATGTTTAAAAACCACGCACCATCTGAGAAGCACAATAAAGCAAAGTGCAATAAAACGAGGTATGCCTATATACCGCTACAGTCTTTGTGGTTTCTTAACTTCAAGGGCCCTACGGGTTCTTCTGTGGTTTGTAAACACTCTATTAAGTAGTGAGTATGTGTACAAAACAGAACATTCAACAGGTACCGAAGGGTAAACAGCAAGGACAGTATGGCCGCCCTCCAAGCCTCTAGCCACCCAGGTTCCTTCCCTAGAGATAACCACCCACACCGGTATCCCAAGTCTCTCTCACAAAGAGAGACAACATCTGTAACAAATACACACTCCCTTAACAAAGAGAAGGTGACAAGACCATCATGGAGTCTGCGGATTTCTGAGAGGAAGGGCTCACTTTCAAACACAGCTCACTGATTTGCCATTAAAAAACAATTCATTTCTAATCTGGGAGAAGTATGGTAAAAAAGCGGCGATCTATACGGTGAAAGACTAATGTGAAGACGTCATCTTCAATACTGTATTTTGAGAATGCATTTTAATGTTTTGGCTGTTGTTTACTGGGCACGGCAAAACACACACACACACACACACACACACAAAATACAACTTGGTCGACTCTAGAGGCCGGAATGGTTTCTGTTTTTTCTTTTGTGATTTCTCTCAGAAATCAGGGCAACCTGTCAGTGGCTCCTCCGCATGAGACAAGTCATTTATATAAGACATCGGGGGCATGCACAGGCGAAGCCCAGGCTTGTAGGAATCTTGAGTATTGCTCTCAAAAAGATTACAGCCTCTTAAGGGAGAGAAAACATGTACTCAGCTCCCTTTCCCCCGCCCCACCAAATAAAGACCAGTATTCACAGAAATAAATACTATGTTATAAAATGATAAACAGCATTCATAATGAGCGGACCACAGTGTCTATCACATGGTCAATGCTCAGAAACTGGTGACTATTATTATTAAAAGGAAAGGTAAAGGTTCTGAAGAAAAATGATAAAAGGGACTTGGAAAACCTGGGCGACAGGGAAATATTCAGAAAAAAGGTCTAAGGAAGCAGTATTTGGTACTTGAAGAACACGTGGGCTTTCAATAGGTAAATAAGGGAAAACGGAACATTCCAGGCAGAGAAAAGAGCACTTAAGGAGATGGGAGGTGGGCAGGCACATTTTGTATGTTTGATGGGAAATAACCCAGCTTTGTCTTGCAGGTCCATTCCCAGTGGATCTGTCTAGAAGCTCCACAGTGGAAGCTTAGCCCTCCCTTGGACCTCTGCCACGATCCTTCCATCCTAGAGACTAGTGAGGGTCTGGTACACTCAGGACAGGGCTCGGGTGAGGGAAAAGCTCCCCTCCAAACAGCTCATCCCACAGGACGGAGATCCAAGTCTTCTGTGACTCCTTCAGAATGGTGTCAGGAGCAGTGCCAAGAACACAAGAGACCTAAGCCTGAGTCTCAGTTCTCAGAAGGCACACACGGAGCCCATCCACAAGGGAGGCAGTCTGCCGACTGCTGTTCCCCCATGCCACTTCCAAGAGCTCAAATTCAGCAATCTCATCCCAAAGGGAAGGACAGAGCTTGCGAATTCTTAACTTTGGAGCACAACTGTAATAGAATTCCAAAGGAAATGCAGATCCTAGGTTAAAACAGATGCTACACACTTCTCATTCCAACATGAGGTGTCCTACCCTCTGTCTATGTGGCATCCTCTGTCTTCCAGTTAGACCCAACAAAATATTCTACTGGAGAAAAACAAAGGGAAGAGTTTCCACCTAAGAAACTAACGATCACCCTGCTGACCCTTTGCATGAAATTATAAGTAAGTTCTCTGATACGGCGTTGTAAATATAACACACGACCGACAAAACGCACAGTCTTAAACGATCCTTTACATGCCACTTTCTCTACCCTATTAAGATGCTCGTTGTTTCTTTGATTTATCTGATAATAAATTTTTGATGACTGGTAAGTCTCATAAAATTGCTCTGGTGCTGACTACACTGATTAATAAGTCTGAAGAATCGAAAGTGTCAGGAATTCATGTGTACGAATAAGTTACTGCCAAACATATATTAGGTATTCCATAAAATATAGAATAAAAAGGTTGATCTGGTAATTTTATCTTGTATCCATTTTCCTGTAACAATTTATATTCAGGGTCATCATCATCCTTCGTTGCCTTAAAAAAAGAAATCAATGAAGTAAGTCCATATGGGGGCAAATTCAGGAATTAAACTAAATTTAAAAAAAAAAAAGGAATGGACTAATATAAGATAATAAAACATGTTTCCCAGAAAAAAAAATAAATCGGAATTAGAAATCATCGCTGGGGCAACTTGGAAATGATCTAGTTTGAATCTTTGAGATGGGGAAGCTGAGCATGGGTATGAAGAGGCTGTTTGCCACCGACGGAACTGAGACCAGAGGCCCACCTCGAGGACCAGGACATACACTAAGAACAGACCGTCAGAGCACAGTGTGCCTGTGTCTTTATGCCATGGGGCATCACATGAAAATAGGCATTCCATCTCTGATGCCCCTCTCTCTGCTGGAAAAGCAAACCACCTTAATTACATGAGAATAGAATTCCCTGCCCTGGGAATAAATAAACATAGTCTTTATTTCTGTAATCTACTGCCCTGTCATTAGTAGTCTCAGTCTTGCCTGTTAAGACTACAGAGATAAGGTACGAAAAATGTAACAAAGTTGTAAGGGCGCCAGATGTGGTAACTGGAACTCTAACATGAGAGAAGAAATCTCTCACCCCTTACTGAGTAACATGCCAGTAGCTACCACTCAGGACCACAAAGTCCCAGGGAGAAGATCCCATACCTGCTAGCGTGGGTCCCGTGCATACGAAGCAGACAGGAGGCACAAAGGCCTTCTGCACAGCATCTTCCTTCTAGAAGATTCTTGTGGGAGACACAGCATGGAGTCCAACAGTTGATGCTCAATGTAACCCTCCCTTCTTGAATTCTCTAGCCAAATAGGACAGAACAGAGGGCTTTCTTAGGCGCCCTTCAGTCCCATGGGACCCTTAAATCCTAACCAGTTTCTGTTTTGATATGGTCCACTGCGAAAAGATCAGAAATAAAAACACTGACTCCTCTACCAGGCACAAGAGCCTATCCCGTGTCCAAAAAGGAGTGAATCTGCATGCTTTGGAGGAACAGCGAACTCCAGAAGCCAAGCATATTAGGAAAGGCATGGGGGAGGGAAGTGGACCAAGTCTCAGAGAGTTATTCAAACATATTTGCTAATAAAGAAAATATGCCTACCGTGAAGTTATGGGGGCTGCGGAGGAAAAGTGTAAAGAGGCGGAACACGCAGATAGAGGACAGAATGCTATTTCTGGGCATCCGAGTAACAGTAGTGTTATGGGTTGAACTGCACCCCTCTCTACTCCCAAACTCACTTGTTTGAAACCTTAGCCCCGTGCACTTGGAATGTGACCATATTTGTGTCCCTATAAAAATGGGAAATTTGGATGCAGGCAGCGATGCACAAGCAAAGAAGATGATGTGAAAAGACACAGGGAAAAAGTGACCATCTACAGGCCAAGCAGAAAGGCCTGAAATAGATCCTTCGTCCGAAAAAAAACCCCAACCCCACCCACTTCTTAATCTTAGATTTCCAGGCTCTAGAACCCTGACACAATGAATTTCTTCTGGGTGGCTTAGACAGCCAAACTTGGACAAAACTAGCTATCAGCAGGAAGAAAAAGAAAAAGCCATGTGCTTACTCAGAAACCTGACATAAAACAACCAAAACCAGAACGATTATTTATTCTCTGAATATACATTATCAAATTGGATGAAGAATCAAAACTATGTATAATCTAAAGGTAACGGAACAGCATATGTTCCAGGTGAAACTATTTAAAAATTAACTATCAGAATGGAATCAGTATTTCTTGATGGGAAACTTTTTACACCATGAGTCTTAAAAATACATATGAGATAATATACAAACACAACAGGATAAAATATGTCAAGTTGTTTCCTTAATGGTTGGCAAATAAACTGTAACATCAACAGATGCCTATGAATGTAACTCACAGCTGAGCTTTTTATCTGATAAAGCTGAGTGAAAGTCCTTTCATAGAATACATTCTAAGTCAGAATATCTGATAGCATAGAAGAACCCTGAACTGCTAAAAATTACCAAAACCACCCCCTCGAAACCCTCTACTAATTCTTGACCATAATAAGAGACCTGATCTCAATAAAAAGCCAGCATGTAATAAAATATTACTGTGTAGAGAATAGAAATCACAGGGTTTTTTTTAATTATAAAAGTGCCACTTATTAATTTATCTCTCAAATAAAAACTGTAAATACATCCAATAACTCATTTTAGCAGGATTGAAAGCATCGAGCACTGAACTTTAAGATGACAGGGAGTTAAAAAAAAAAGCTGTCAATATGCAGGGCTGATCAATTTCTTTTCATCGAGGAGGTCAATACTCAATAGCTCAATATAATTATATCAAGTAAGTCTCATCTAAAAATGGAACTCTTAATAGCCCCTGCAGAGGAAGTAATATGACACATCTCCTTTTCAGAGCACAGGCTGAGTCTAGTCTATGCTGATTTTCTTCTGTCAAGTGAACAAATTATATTCTATTTACTTTAAATTGATACTGTAGCCAATCACTCTGTACATTACACTCTAGCAATACAAGAGAGGCTCGAGAGGCTCGATGCATGCCTGACCGTCAACATACAAGTCGATACCAGGTGGGGAGGGAGGACAGGATTGTTCTGCTCCTCAAAATCATAGTATGTTGGGGCGCCTGGGTGGCTCAGTGGGTTAAAGCCTCTGCTTTCGGCTCAGGTCATGATCCTGGGGACCTGGGATCGAGCCTGGGTGGCTCAGTGGGTTAAAGCCTCTGCTTTCGGCTCAGGTCATGATCCTGGGGACCTGGGATCGAGCCCCGCATCGGGCTCTCTGCTCGGCAGGGAGCCTGCTTCCTCCTCTCTCTCTGCCTGCCTCTCTGCCTACTTGTGATCTCTGTCTGTCAAAAAAAAAAAAAAAAAAAAACACATAGTATGTAAAAGTAGGAGGTTCAGGATAAACATCACTCTTCTCCTTTTCTTGTGGAAGTTGTGTTTTTTTCCCCATTTATTCTAAATGTATTCTCAACTTTTTAATGTAAGTACACTAGTCGCTGGATAAAAAGCAGATGCACTGACAGGGCTTCTGCTCAATGGTCAAACCTGACCAACCCTGTCCCCACAGAGCTGGCAGGCCAGCAGCAGGTGGCTGGGCTGTGACCACACCGGAGGACCACGGTGAACGTGGACAGGTGAGGGAAGCTTCTCCAATCTGCATTACGTATCCAAGTCCGAGTAAAAAAAAAAAAGTCTCAGAATATGTGTAAGATGGGGCTTCTTGGATGCCTTCAGAAATACCGGGTAGCCTCCTGAAGCTGGTTTTTAAACCCTGCCAGGGTTTTGCCTTAGACCTTTATAGGTTTAGGGGGTGGAGGTTCCCTACTGTGACGGGGGAGGGGGAGGTTCCCTACTGCGACTCTTCCGGAACCCAGGTGCACTGGCCACGTCGAATGGGATGCATCCTCCATTTAAAAAACGGGACTATTTTGCACGAGCTACAAAATTATAGAAAAATAAAGCTTCAAAGAGCATATAAAAACTTGATGTATCAAGAAAATGGTGAACATGCACCAAGACAACAGAAAAATACTAATTACATCTGAAGCATACCCGAATAACCATGTTCAACAAGTTAGCAGCAGAAAAGCAAAGATCCTTTCAAATGTAAATTACATGAAGCAATCTATCCAGAAAACTTGGGAGAGAGACAAAATTGTTACGTACTCTTCTTCACGCAATCTGTTTTCGTCTCCTTCCTTTAAGAGGGAGGTAATAATTTACCAAGGGAACGAACAGCTCAAGGTGAATGTCAAAGACCCACAGCTGATATTACTTGTCCTGACCGAGGTCTGTGCAGTGGAATAAACATGTCTCAACTCCTTGTGCTGGTAACACACTATCTGGAGAAAAAGGAACGCTGTGCCATTTTACCAATGAAAATAAGCATCAGATAAGGGATATGACACAATTCCACCCAAAATATACCTTATGGGTTTCCTTCTCCTCTTTGCTATTTCTTAGCGATGTTAGGTCAATGCAACATATTTGCATGCAAATGGATCCGGAGCCGTCAGAAGTTTGAATCTTATTTTTTGTCTTATGGAGGAAATGTGATAATACATTTATTAACTTAGGAAAGGATGGAAATATACATATGGAACACCTATAAAGGAAATATAAATTACCAGGAACCCAATACACAGTCAACTTTTAAAAATAAAAACAATATTTTATGTTCAAAGCTTTAGGGGGAAAAAAAAAAAACAACCCTGGATCTTCATTTTCATGTCTACTGTAAAGAAATATTGTTTTTCTCTGGCTTAATTTGAGCTATTTTCAGATACAGTAATGAATGAGAAGTCTACATTTTTCCTGCCTTCCTGTGTCACTAAGTAAAATTCACTAACTGCTAGAAAGGTCCTGGAAGTTTAACCCTCTCCTTCATCCTTCTGTGATATTTATAAAACCATCTGCTAGTTCTGTGCATCCATTTATACTTCAGCAGAAAATAATAAGGTTTGGAGAGCTTTGTTAGACAGGATTTCCTTCCGGAAAGAATGGTCTCAAAATGAAGGGATCACCTAATAGGTTTGAAATGCTGCGGCCTTTTGGTAGACCAGATAGATTGGTTATTCGAGGGTCTTCTAGGTCACTGACGCGGCAGCCATTAGAGGATATGCAAGCTGTTTAAGAAAGGCCCATTTACATCTGCCATTGCCCATATACAGGTTTGCATGCAGCGCAGAAAAAAGAAAACATTTCTTAGTTTGAACTGTGCCAGGGAAATAAGTTCAGAGACAATCACCAGCAAACAAAAGTCATGCATGCTTCTTACAAATCAAACAGGATGACTTATTTTGCTAGATTTCTAGCAAAAAGAAATTGCTGGCATTTTTCTCATCATGGCCCACCACTCGCCAAGTGTTGCTTTGTGAAAATGTTTCCACTAACTGGCGTGAATAATCATAAG
Organism: Mustela erminea; assembly: GCF_009829155.1. Taxonomy (NCBI): domain Eukaryota; kingdom Metazoa; phylum Chordata; class Mammalia; order Carnivora; family Mustelidae; genus Mustela; species Mustela erminea. Next base: position 120,835,525 of record NC_045619.1, read on the forward strand.
GCTGGTCTTCACTCAAGATTAAAGAAGAAAATAAAAATGTGAGTGACTGTGGCACCTAACCCTAGAGACAAAAGCAAGTCCCAGGGCGGGAAGAATGACAGGGAAGCATTCTCTGAGTGATGTCACTCTGGAAATGAGGCTTTAGGACCACCATGCTTCGCAAATTGCAGCCTTCATGAGGATGCCTGCTTTCCAAATGCCTCTTTCAACCGGCACATTTTCAGCTGAACATTTGTCAAACCTCGCCTTTTGTTAAGAGTTAACATGTCAGCTTTTAAAATGGCTTGTAGTTCCTATCCACCTTCCTTGATGGAAATGTGAAAAGTGTGAGTTACTCCCTTTCACAAAGCATCTTGTCAAGGATCCTGACTCTAATCTGACTTCTCCTTCTGGGGTGGGGGGGGAAAAAATCTATCTTCTGGAAACTTAACAAGTGGTGACTATTTAATCCCAATTCTGCTTTACAGAGATAAGGGTGGTCACGCAAGAAAACCAGCACCAAATACAGAGTTAAGGGGTGACCCGATAGCTTGACCACAGACAGAAAATGCTAACGCCCTCGTAGGGTTTGCTCTTCAACAACCTGACCGACCAATGACCGTACTCAAATAGAGGGGGTAACATAATGAATGGGTAGTGCGGTGACACCAGCCAATATGTTCCCTTTGCGGAATGTATGATAAATGGACAAAACGCAGTCCCCACCTGAGAAATGATGAGGAGGACGTGATGGATGCCCCAAGTGGACTCAACGGAACCAGCTCCTGAAAAATGACACCTCGACACACTCCCGGCCACACCTAGCCACGGCTCCTCCCAGCTCAAGTGCACCAGTTCCTGTCTTCGCCACATCAGATCATCTGAGAGCGTTTTAATTCTTCCTGCACCTTGATTTCACTATTTTAATCCAAAGTCCACATCCCCTCTTGGAAGTCGGACCATCCATCTTCTCCGCCCGTCGCTGCTCTAGACTCAGAAGGCCTCCAAGGATGTGCTTGGAACATGAAGGTCGCTGTGAAAGTCGACCACGGACGTGGATGAAAAGGAAGCAAGCCAGTACGTTCTTTACTGACCTCGCTTAGGTAAGGAGGCGGCTGGTTAGAAAAAAATGGCAAAAAAGGAAGGCGATTCATCAGCTACTTAAGGGCCAGAGCAAAATTAAAATATGCTTTCTTGGTATTCTGAAGATCAATATGTAAAAAAAGGACCTGTTGTTGGAAGGGGTATGTGTGGCTTATAGAAACAGTCGTAAGAAAGCGAAGAATAGAAACTGCAGCTTTTAGAACAGAACGCCTAAGATGAAGGAACTGCGTGTGAAATTGGCTTTTCCGGAAAAATGGGTGTACTGAATAAAATGCCTCCTCAAAAGTCATCATGTGCACAACTTTATGCTACAAGTCCTCTGATTAGGAAGGAGCTACTTAAAAAAAAAAAAATTAAAGAATTAAACTTGGGTTCTAGTTACAGAAGGCTATGGCAATACACAGCTATTCACATAAAAGAGAACTTGACATGTTAAAATTCAGTGAAACATAATGGTGGCATTTTTGTATAAAAAATTTTTATACAAAAATGCCACCATTTTTTAATAAATTTTTTTTGTAATTTTTTAATAAAAAAGCCTAATATTAAGAGTCTGACGTAGTGTCTTACCTAGTTAATAGTCCATGTGTTTGGCTAGTTATGTTTGGTAATGATGGAGTGAGCACAGCTACCACGGGGGGATGGGTGAAGGACGGAAAGTTGAAACAGGGAACAGCGAACACCTCTCTTTCCCGAGGAGGAGAGAAGAGAACCCGGAGGGAATTCACCGAGGGGCCCCACCCTTGAGGAGGTCACAGCAAGTGTATCCTCTCCACGGAGGCTCCCGAAGACTCCTCTAAAAGCAGTGAACGGGGTACTAACCTGTCCCCCTAAAAGGGGTCAACAACTCTCCTATGCTTATTTAAGCTTCTGAATGTTCATGTCACTGTTTAGAAGATAATATCAGTCTCCAGGAGGAAATCAAAAAGTAAGCTGGTGGGCAAATTGCTTAAATTACTCTGATCCTCAAAACTAGAGAGAGAGGGCTACAGCCAACAGACATGTTCCTGATAAAACTGTCATGCCATATACTCCCTTTCGAATAACCGAACAATTAACTCAGTGAAGGCAAGAACCTCATTCATCCGAAATCCTAACCACGTTCAAACAACCAGAAATAGTTTATAATATATAATAAATAGTGTATAATGGTGATTAGTTGTAATAATGACTAATAATGACTCCGAGGTAATACAATATCCATAAATTCACAACTGAATATTTTAAAATGAAATTACAATTAGAAGGGCTTTTATATGCCACATATTCTAATATGTTATACATTATAAATTAATGGATGATAAAACAAAAGATCATTAGCCAGAATAAAAAAGAGTGTTTCGTCCAGTTCTCAGTAAAAAAAAAACCTGCCTGTAGATTTTTCTGCATGTTAAAATGTATTCAGACATTTTCTAAAAAGATAACCTACAAACCAAGATCTATGGAGATTGCCATTTACTAACAAAAAATTAGACAGCCATCTAAAATGTATGATAGCAATGATAACAATTTAAGAGGAACAAAATGAACAATAAGCTGCTAATTTGCAATGACATTTTCACACATTTTCATAACAAACTAAATTTCCAAGGCTGAGCTATATTCATATTTAAAGAAACTATATATATAATTGCACATAACTCTGTGGCTCATGAAACAATAAAACACATCTTATACTTCTCTCATTTTAGTCTTACAGGTAAGGTTTAAGATATATGGCAAATGTCATGGTATTATCGTAGAAGAAAACTAAACCACATTTTAAGCCACTTTCATAGACGAGGATACACTATCATGTCAGCAATTCTAGTCTGTTTGGTTTTAACACCATTGCTTCTCACAGCTCATCTTCTCTGGGATTCTGCCCTATGGAAAGAGGACCATAACGAGCTCCGTATACAAGGCTACACGGAAGGGGGCTCCAGAACCACAGCCCGCCATGTATAGGCCCTGTTGGTTAATCCTGAGCCACTGACCCAGCACAGATTCAGCAAGGCCATTGAGTGGGGGGCCTTGTTCTGATCCCCCAAGTGCAAACTCCGGACTGCACGTGACCCTTAAAGATCCTCTAGCTCTTCTCAAAGGTTGGGGCTGCACACAAAATCCGATTAAAGCAGACTGTGGGTTTTTCTTTTTCAGTCTCTTCTGGATCTGCTTAGAACTAGCAGAGACCAGATTTCAGCATCAAGGGTCATGGAAGCATAGGAAAGAATGATCCCTTCAGTTGGGGTGGGGTAGGATGAGGGGAAGATGATGTCAGAAGATACAACAACAGAGCCCGGAGATGTGCAAGAATGCCTGCCCACCTGGACACAATGAGGAAGAACCAGCAGTAGACAGTAAGGTTTGGGGGCCTGGCTCCCAGCAAGCTGCCTTGACCCAGGGCAAGGACTTGAGGGATTCTGATGCTATGACATAAGTGTGCGGATTCCTCTTTCTCTTTTTCTGCCCCTTCCTTTTCTCTGAGAGAGATTACCATCCTGCTAGAGTAAGAGCTTCTGAAGAATAGAATGATGCTCCCCTAGTAGTTGCTTCTGATTCTATAAATAAACTGCTTAACAATTTTCTTCATAACATTTGTTATTCTTTGCGTTCAAAGGAGAAAAAAATACATGCTGATCTTACTGTGTCTGGTGAATTTCATTAGTGCCTTGAATATTCAACTAATACCTTAAAACATTTTTTTTAACAAATTTGATATAAATTCCCTTTGAAAATGTCAATTAAAAATCATCCATAAAAAAGAGAAAATTACATGTGGTTATTAATAAAACATTTAAAAATACTGTAAGCTAACTGCTACCAATACAATAATGTCATATGATAATTTATTTTTAAATGGTGTAATTAGAAATACTATAAAACAACAACCTATTATTTTCAAGAATCACAGTCTACTTACTACTTGTACGTCTCAGAACGGATATATTCAAAAACATGGGACACGCCAAGCTGGAACTGGTCAGCAATTGGGGTCACCCAGGGATTGTTCTCTGCTTTGAACACTTGCTTCTGACCAGTTAAATCCAAGTTTCCTGCAACGATGGAAGGAAAGAGGAAAAGGTGAAGTTCATTTCATCCAACACAAATCAGATCTAAGAAGTACTGCCTAATAACCAGGGCACAACACCAAATATCTCTTGGATCATTTGATTTTATTTTTAAAAAATGTGTTATTTCAAGTCCTCAGTGATAAGAAAGCAATGTTAGTCCTAGTACAGTGCCCCAAGAAATTAGGAAGGGAGAGAGGGAGGAAGGAAGGGAGTGAGGAGGTCAAGGTAGAAAGGAAGTAAACCCGGAAGGAGTTCTTGTAAATGCAGTATATGCTGTATTTTTCTAGGTATTTGTTACAGAGGAAAAGAAAACCAAAAAACAAAAAATGGCCCATCCACAACTGAAAGAAACAGTCATATCAGAACTTTCTGAAATTTTACTTGACACTGCACATCACCATTTGTCCAACGTGATCTAAACCCAATCCAATCAACACCACTATTCATCAAAGCAGAATATGAGTGAAGGAAGAATGCTGTCCAGGTAAAATTATTATTGCATTCCTCAGGTACCATAAGCACATCAAGGAATCAGCACTGAACAAATCTCATTGACATGGTCATGCTAGAAATTCACATCCGTACATCCTTATCAGATGACCTATTACCTTTAAAAAGCATGTGCACCTGAATGTTTATAGCAGCAATGTCCACAACAGCCAAACTATGGGAAGAGCCAAGATGTCCATCAACAGATGAATGGATAAAGAAGATGTGGTGTGTATATATATATGATGGAATACTACGCAGCCATCAAAAAACATGAAACCTTGCCATTTGTGACAACATGGATGGAACTAGAGGGTATTATGCTAAGTGAAATAAGTCAATCAGAGAAAGATAATTATCATATGATCTCTTGATATGAGGAATCTGAGAAGCCGAGTTGGGGGTTTTGGGGGGATAAGGAAAGAAAATGTAACAACATGGGATTGAGAGGGAGACAAACCATAAGAGACTCTTAATCTCACAAAACAAACTGAGGGTTGCTAGTGGGTAGGAGGAGAAGAGGGATAGGGGAGGGTATGTGCTAAGGTGAGTGCTGTGAAATGTGTATGCCTGACGATTCACAGACATGTACCCCTGGGCTAATAATACATTATACGTAAATAAATAAATAAGAAACTTAAAGGCCGACCAATTGTGTGTGTGGGGGGGGGAGCATTTCTTCATTTGATTCTCCAACAATCCCTAAGGTCAATCACTGACAGCATTTTATAGATGAAGAAATGGAATGGAAACATGACAAAATTAAATAACATGTCCAAGATCTGAAAACTTAGGAATGGGGATTTGAACCCAAGGCTTTGACTCTAAATCTCGTATTCTTTCTAGAATGTCTGAGGAAACTATTAGGTTACATCTCTTAGATCAACCAAGGATGGGTTAAGGAACGCAGCATAAAAAACAGAGTAAGCGCCACCCATTTGAATATCATGTTAGTAATTGGCGTTGCCTTTTTTGTTTGCTTGGTATACTAAAAAATGGAAAAGGCTACACGTGAAAGAGCTTCTTCTCATCTCACACCTGCCTCTACAAGAGACAGGAACAGGGTGGTTATGGACCACAGATGCATACAGTTTATCCGGCGGGGGGTGAGGGGACTCACCAAAGGCCCTTCCCTATAAGCCCTATAAGCTCATTTTCAGACTCCCAGCCTGCAGGCCAAGGCTATATAAACATAGACACCCAGCAACCATTTTTCACAAGACACATCCAAAGTACCACGTTTGTCCTGTTTTGAAACTCTACTTGCCAATTTTGTCATAACTGATAACTCAAAATAAGGAGGACACATTCTGGGAGCAGGTATGCCATGAAGCACATAATTTCTCAGCTGATCTAGGCTTTAGAAAGGAACAAACATTTCTACTGGGAAGATAATGTAATATTTCTTCCTAAAAGAATGCAGATTTTCAATCTATCTTCTTTGTTAGATGAACTTGTTCTATTCAGAAAAGACCAATATAAAAGTGATTACAATTTAATAAAACGCTTTTAAAGAAAACTAATACTACCAAATATTACCAGTGAGTAATTCATCATGATCTTTCCAAAGCTACTTAGAATCTGTCGGTGTTAAATACAAAAATTAGCAGATAAATTTCTCTCCAAGATTATCAATATTGTCAATTTCCTTATCTTAATGGTTAAACATCATTAGTCAGATACTAAATCATTTGGTAAATTAATGGGTTTTATTCTCTAAACCATGAGTCAGAAAACAGTCTAGGGCAAATGAAAATCCCAGAGCTGCAGAAATTCTCTGCTGAGCTGGGAATCTTATTTCAGTTGTGACCTTATAGGCAATGGGCTATTTGTTTATTTTTGTCTTCATTTGGGGAGGGCTTTTAGCTTTTCAAGAATAAGAATGATCTCTCCTTTCAATTCCTCTGTAATTCTTATCTTCTTTTAGGATCTTTTTTGCCCTACTCTATGCCCTCGTCCTCTTCTGTATCATTCTCTTTATTTTTTTTCCCAACTTCCACTTTTCCTAAAAACGAATACAATGTCTGAAAAAATTTTTCCATGTAAAAATTACTCTTAAAAAAAATCTGTATTTCTTAAGTGTCCTGTGTCAAATGCACACAGAATAGGTTTCCTGCAGTTCTTAGCGGTCATTGAGGGAAAGGGCCACAAGCCAGACATCAGTAACCATGGTGTAGCAAATCACTAAGTTGGGGGTAGAGGCACTAGAAGATGAACACCTCTCTTAAAACACTGACCTAATAAACAACATGTGCTTACATATCTTCCAGCCTCTAAGGCATGCCCACTGACGTCAGCATGAAATCGACTATGAAAAAAAAAAAATAACAGAGACATTTGGAAAAAATATAAGTACTCCAAAGTGGCTAAGCGAAGAAGAGAAGTCATGAAAAGCACGAACTGCATAAGGAAGCAAAGCAATTCCTGAGCACAGGGATGTACTTGTTAGCGTCTACTCTGACCTAAAGACCTTTCCTCCCTGTTCCCCCAAATTGTTAACCCTACTGAGGGACAAAGTCTGAATTTCTAAAGGGTATAATCTGATCCGATGAACATCCGGGACTCCCCATCGTTCATACACTATCACGAATTAACTGGATTGCTTTCCTCTTAACCTTTGGTTCAGACTTTGGGATCACAAGGACACTATGGTTTGTGGAAGAAGAGGTGGAGGAGTTGGGGAGGGAAGTAGGAGCACTGAGCACTTCTCACCATGCTGTATTTTCAGGGCCCTGGGTCAGTGTGAGAGCGCCATGGACCAGGGAGAGGCTCAAGAAAGGACCCCCCACCCCAACCACCACCACCACCACATGCTGTTATTCTAAATTTGCTCAGGGACGATGTCCATGGGACAGCGAGAGAAAGGGGAATCTCTTCCTTCCTGGGCTGTATCACAAGCTCCCTTCCACCAAGGTCCAAGGGTTGTCCCAAGAATGCAAAAATACAGGTAGAGATAAGCAAAGCAAATGTAATGGATCAGCTTTGAACCTGAGGTCCAGGTGCATATTTCTGTGGGGAAGCCACGCCACTTTCTACCACCTACAACCTACATACCCACTTGGGAATGTACACGGCCTCAACTTAACTTATTAACAGCCTCTTGTGAAGCCTGCAGCCTTTTTAGTGGTAATCCTTGGAAAATCACGTACTGAAGTTCCATGCTCCCTGACTGCCACACGTGGAAGACAGAGCTCGGGGAATAATGCCAAGAAAGGTCAGCCGTGTTCTCTGGGCCCTTTTGTCGGAAGCCTCTGACCCCCCGGAGATCTGTCAATCCCTAGCAATATCTCTATTTAAGTGCTGTCAAAGGAGACAGAAGAGGCAGAGAGGACTGCTAACGACGTCGGCTAAGCAGAGCATGCAGGGGACACGGGATGTGGGCTAGACACATACCCTTTGGGGAAAAGGACCACAGGATGGATCTTCAGGAGCACTTCTGTTTCTCTCTCTTCACACTCGTCTGTGCGCTCCAGCTGGAGGGGGAGGGGGCCTGGGTTACCTTCCCCCACCCCCATTGGGTATGGAATGACGCTACTGAATCAGATGCCCGGGTCTTTCCTGGGCTACGGGGAAGTGTCTCTAGGTCACTAGAGAAGAGAGATTCAGGTTCCCTGGGGCAGAAACCCTCCAAATGACAGCTCTGCAGTTGAAGCTGTGTTTTTGTAACAGAGACCCCTGAAAACCCTGTTTAGCATCCACGGCCAATCTCACGGCAGGCAACTCTTGCAGGTGACAGAGAGGGACGTGGCACGAGCCCGGCCGGACACGGACTCTTCAGAGCGATAACCAGGCTCTGCCTAACAGGACGTGCTTCCTTGGCCTTTCAACTTCACGTCATCGGCGGCCAGTTCGGTACTTGCCTCCGTGCAGCCCTAATCCCCCCGGCCAGCCAGCTCTGTGTCTCCGGACTCCTTACCTGGCGGCGCGCCGGGCCAGGATGCAGCCATTTCAAGAAGGGGGTTCGTATAATCAGAGTAAAGCCAGGCCGTGATACTGTGTGAAAAGATGACACCCGCCTCATGTAGGTCCGGCAACAAGTTACCCTTGCCGCGGCAGAGCTCATCTGTCAGCTGTCGGAGGTAGGTTCCCTTTTAAGTAATAACATGCGGGAAGCATCCCGGCCCGCTGTCAGTCAGGGCCCAGTCCCCCCTCACTGCCGCACGCTTCAGTGAGTCTAGTTAGACGCCCTCACCCAGCTCCTTGATTAGAAGCCCGAGCGGCACGCTGGTGGTGTTCTAACAAGGATCAGGCAGCAGGATTAAGCACTGTGACAAAGAGGATCTAATAAGCTAGAAAGTGGTGCATCTACAGACACGCTGGCTGGCTCCCAGACACAGATTCACTCTGCTCCGTCTTCAGTGGGGAGGCCCAGGCCACAGGGGAAGGCAGCTGGCACCGTGATTAGCGGTGACCCCCTGACCGACGCTCCTATGAAGATCATATATCACTCAGAGCCGTATTCTGCGATTGCAAATTGGATTTTCCATTTTATTACCTGCAAAAGGACCACATATGCTTCCTTCCGGAGCCTCTAGTATCGTAAGCTTTGTGGTGTGACCATAATTTTGTAAACACTAAATCATGCAAAACAATCCTTCTCCTTGCTGGTTATAAATGGGATCGAATGCAATAGGCAATGGCGGCCCCATTAATAAACGTGGTCATTTTCACTTATGGAAGCTGGTTATTTTCATAATCACCCTGTTTAAGAATTCTTCCCGAGTACTCCAAATCCTGAACCATGTGGCCAGTAAACATTAGTTGTCATATACTAAGCAATCCAGAGGATCTGCGCAAATTTCTCACATCATAAGAGCAACATTCCCTCCCTTCCTAATTCCAAAATAGAGTTCTTTCTAAATGAAGCCACTCTCAAAGCCAGGGGCTCGCTCACAGAAATCTAAGGCCATGGTCTAACAAGGTAAAACTAGCAAACCATGGCTGATTGGGTAGTCTATCATTAGTGTACTGGATTTGCCCAAACGCAGGTAATTGATTTTCTGTGGAAGGGGTCTAGATGGGATACTACGACAGCTGAAAGATCACCTCTGTTCCTCAGCGAGTGCACACACAGAAGCAACCACAAATGACTCCAGCACAGAATAAAGGCTGTGTTTAGGGCTGCTCCATACATAAAAAGAGAGCCTACACATAGATCTCTATAATTCTTTTTACTACATATATGCTGCTAATTACGGAAGTACATGATTGCAGCTAAGAATGGAAGATGGCAGGTTCCTACCTTCTCACTTCACTCGGTGGAAAAGGATCGTAAGGATCATAAAATAATGCTGACATTGTAGGAGTACATGTTTGTAGTAATAACACACTGCAAAAAGCAGAATGTTCACCCACCGGTAAGGAGGAGAATAATGTTCCAGCCCTACAGTTATCAACACGAATGAACAGGTTTTTCTTGCATACATTGACTGAGAGGTCTACAGTGTAATTAAAAAAAAAAAAAGCGTATTCTAAGTTTGTTATGATTTAATTTTTGAAAAAAAAATAACATATATGTGCATGAGTAAATGTTTATGTGAGAAAGAAAACAAAGAAGACACATACATCAAATCATTAATGTGGGTTTCCTCAAAGAGGGAAGTTAAGGCAGGACAGGGATTTGGACCAGCAGAACAAAGGATAAACTCTTCATTTTGTCTTTTGAGAATTCCATGTGCTTGCAAGTAGGGATGATTTTTATAATTAAAAAAGAATAAAGTGGGCTGCAAGGAAAGGCCTGGGTGGCTCAGTGGGTTAAGAGTCTGCCGTTGGCTCAGGTCATGATCCCAGGGTCCTGGGATCGAGCCCTGAATCAGGCTCTCTGCTCGGCAGGGAGCCTGCTTCCCCCCTCTCTCTGCTTGCCTCTCTGCCTACTGTGATCTCTCTCTCTGTGAAATAAACAAAATATTTTTAAAAAACTAAACACCTGAGGCCCATTAATTAGCACCAAGAAGGGCATCTTATTTTAAAAACAGCATCATCCTACTGCAGTGAACACCAGGCTTTAGAGAGGATGGTCTGGGAAGCCTGAGCCGGACTGAGCATCTAGGTCTAAAGCAGTTTCCCCTTCTGTGCATCATCAAGGCAATCACGGTAAGCTGGGACGTCTCAGGACAGCTCTCAAGGATTCCGGGGGGAAATCGAGACCACCCTGTCATCCTGGCGACTGTCTGCTCAGCCTTTCCAGCAACACATTTTTAGAATAGGCTTTCTAGTCATTTAATACCCCCAAAGCACTGCTGCTTTAGGATACCTACTTAAACAAACAGTTGCCCTTCCGATCTAGTCAGGGGGGAGTGTACAATTTAAATTAAAAAAAGAATAAAAATACCCTGCCAAGTGGCTCCAAAGAAAGCAGCATCTGATTTATGTGTATGCCTGTGGAAAAGGGTTCAGAAGCCCTTTTTGCAATGAAGAAAAATAGCATTTTACACACGTTTCCCTCTGATGTTCTTCTTGGCCATTTGATGTCTGTGTTCCAGGGTCCCACAGAAACAAGGGGCCCTCAGTCACATGTAAACAGATGTACCCACCAGCAGAGCAGAGGCAACCCCCATGTGTGCCCCCATAATTGCTCCCATCTTGCGTGTCTCCTTCAATGGATGTTAAGTAGATAATTCACGTTTTAAATCTGCTGTTCACACAGCATTTCCCAATCATTCTTTCAAATGGGAGAGGTAATCTCATTTTTGCTTGCCAGCAAAATTGTATTATATAATGCCATCAAGTGTAGACAAAAGCTCAGGAGATCTGGCCAGAAGACCTGGCCCCTGATCCTGACTAACATTCACAAACTTTGTGACCCAGATCCTTTGGGTAAATCTTTGTGTTTTGCGGGGGAGGGGGTCTGTTTGTTTTTCTTTATTCCTGAGCTTTGGTTTCCTCGGCTGCCCTGCAGGGATAATAGTACCAACTGACAGGACTCTGGACAGCAGTCAAAAAGTTTATAAAATGGTTCTGTAAATTGGAAGTCACTATATAAACATAAAATACTCTTCTCATTACTAGTATTTTTTTTTTTAAAGATTTTATTTATTTATTTATTTGACAAACAGAGATCACAAGTAGGCAGAGAGGCAGGCAGAGAGAGAGGAAGGGAAGCAGGCTCCCTGCTGAGCAGAGAGCCGGATGCCGGGGCTCGATCCCAGGACCCTGGGATCATGTCCTGAGCCGAAGGCAGAGTCCTTAACCCACTGAGCCACCCAGGCACCCCTCTCATTATTAGTATTTTAAGTGAAGTCTGCAAAGGACTGAAAATGTACACTTCAAAGCATTTGCCTAAAACAGCTTTGCTCAAGGAATTGATAACCTCCCAAAACTGAATGCACAGTCAGTGAGTATTATGTACACGGTGACCCTCTTATGAAGAAGGGGCCCTGTTCATAAGCTTCTCAAAGGTCTGGGATCAGAAAAAGGGTTAAGTTCAACTTTAGAGACACTGATTTCACTTCCTGGAAGACTGAAAGATCCCTACACGGCCGCAGCCTGGGGCACCCTCCTGGCATCAGTTCCCAGAGTGCCCTGGGACATTCGCTGTCCTCCCCGCCCTCAGCCTCTCAAGTTCCCTGGTTCAGGACATCCTTCTGACCACCTGGGAAGCTGGAAATGTCAACACCAAGGGAGCTTAAGTCCCCCTGCAGGCTCCAGAAGTTACTGATTAATGCAACAAACCAAAATAAACGTATGTTCAAAGATTAAGTTTCAGTATCATAACTTTCCTCAGGATTGAGAAAGGTATCACAAACCAGCCTTCACCAGAGCTGTGTAAGAGAAACCTATACAGAATGGCCACAGTTCTAATTTTAAAGTATTTTTTTTCAGCCAGTTTAGCATTTACTTAACATTCTATCTCAGGTTCCTTCAACAACTCCCTCATCAGCAAGCTTTAATAATATCATTATGTAATTGATTTGTGCTGCTACAGATGGAAACAGTTTGTTGTTCTCTTCCTGGAAGGCTCTCTAGCCCTTAGCCCCTCCCTAAAGCCCAAGGTACATGGGACTCACCATCACAACCACGGTGCCTTTTGTTGCCCAGCACACCTTCAGAAGAGCTGCAACTCTCTTTCATTGAAACATATGGAGGCTTAAGAAGTAAGTGGCAGGCATTTAAACAAAGTAAACTTTCTAAATGAATATCCTTAACATTAAGAGACAAAAATCCAAGACAGTATATCCCATTCATGGTTTTGAACACAGAAGTGTAAGTGAATGCAAAGACTAGATAGAAGACATCATATTATATCCTGTTCACTTGCAGTTCATAAACAACCTCTTATCAAATTAGTACATATTCAAAAGGACTGTAATTACCAGGATGGCTGAGGTTCCAGGATTAGACACTTGCCGACATGGCTGGTCTGAGAACAAAATGGCACCTCTTTACGGAAAAGTAATTTGGCAATATATATTAAGAGCTATAAAAGTGTTCATACTGTTTGACCCAGTAATTCCGTCCTGGTAATAAATTTATGTTAAGGAAATGATCACAGTTATCCCCAATGATTTATGAATAGAAATTTTCAATTCAGTGTTGCTTTTGTTCCTCCTCAACATCTGGAAACAACTCAAATGTCTACGGGGTTGGTTAATAAATTATAAGCACTCACATTATGTAGCCAAATGATTAAAAATATTTTCAAATAAAATTTAATGACATAGGGTAATGGTCATGACTTCATATTGAGCTGAACACAACAGGTTATAAAGCTCATAGTATGGTACTTTTTTAAAAAAAGCATAAGTATTCACAAGCATACATAGAAAATGAATAAAAAAAAAATGCAGCTAAGTATGTACACACAAGAATGGAGACAAGACCGGAAGGAAATACACTCAGAATCCTAACAGTGGTCATTTCTGAATGGGGGTGGGAATCAAGAAAGTGACCCCTTTTGTGTATTTCTCAGATTTTCTAAAGCAGTAGTTCTCAAACTTGAGTGTGCATCAAACTTTCCTGGAGGCCTTGTTAAAACATGGAATTTTAGATTTAGTAAGAGTTGGGAGACACAGGGAATGACAGGTTGTTGGCAGGGACGTGTAGAAAAAGGAACTCTCATGCACTGTTGTTGGGAATGCAAACTGGTGTAGCCATTGAGGAAAACAGTATGGAGGTTCGTCAAAAAGTTAAAAATAGAACTACGCTATGATCCCCTAATCACGGTACTGGGTATTTACCCAAAGAATAGTAAAACACTGAGTCAAAAAAATGTATGTACCCTTATGTTTATATCAGCATTATTTTTAACAGCCAAGATATAAAAGCAGCCCAAGTGTCCTCCAACAGATGAGTGGATAAAAAAGATGTGGCGAATATGTATGTGTGTGTGTGTGTGTGTGTGTGTGTGTATAAAAAAATGGATAAATATATATAAACACATAAAAAAGAATGAAATCTTGCCATTTAAACTAACATGAATGGAGCCAGCCAGTATAATGCTAAGTGAAATAAGTCAGAGGACAAATACCATATGATTCACTCATATGTGGAATTTAAGAAACAAAACAAAACAAGAAAGAACAAAGAAAAACAGAGGCCAAGAAAAAGCCAATTTTTAACCATAGGGAACGAACAAATGGTTACTGGAGGGGAGGTGTGGGGGGGGGAATGGGTGAAACAGGCGACGAGGATTAAGATTACATGCATCAAGGAGAGCCCCGAGTAAGGTACAGAAGTAGTGAATGACTATGTTGATAGAAGGTTTTTCAAATTTTAAAGAAAGCAAAAAAAGCTGAACTGAGTATTGAAATCTGTTGAACTTTTAGATATTATTACTAGTTTTACTGAAGATGTCAAAAAAAAAAAAAAGCCCCACAAATCAGTGAATGCTTACCACTACCATCATCTTTGCCATTGTAATTATAATTATTATTTGCCAAGCATGTACCACATATCAGGCGCATCAGATGTCACTCCAGGAGCTTTGAGCTTTGCACACATTACTCTAAGCAGTCACTACAATCCTGCATGGGAAGTATTATCATCTCATTTTAAAAAAAGCGACCACTAGGGTGGCTGGGTGGCTCAGTCAGTTAAGCATCTGCCTTCAGCTCAGATCATGATCCCAGGGTCCTGGCATCAAGTCCTATAGTGGGTTCCCTGCTCAGCGGAGACTATGCTTCTCTCCCTACCCTTCCCCCTGCTCATGATCTCTCTCTCTCTGATAAATAAAATATTTAAACAAACAAAAAAACAACCACTAACACTCAGGGAGGTTAAGGTCATCGACTGGTACATGGCAGAGCTGGGATTCAAAGGCCAATTTATTTTGGTCCTGCAAAGTCCTTGGTTTTTCCAGGACAGGACATGCATCTCCTCCTACTGTGAAAAGATACTAAGTGAGGCAGTGTTGGAATAGTCAGTAACTTGACAAAGTTTAAAGAGCCCTCGGAAGACATATGCAGAAATACACACCTTTACCTCCCTTGTGGGTCCAGAATTCTATCATCAGAAACATTATCTTAAGGGCTGAAAGTCTAGTTGCCGCCAGGTATTTTCTTTTCCAATGAAAACACCCTGGCAGAGTAATGCAACAGGCTGATACACTTTCATTAACAGGACAGACTAAGTACTTTCATTTATTATTTTTTTAAAAGATTTTATTTATTTATTTGACAGACAGAGACCACAAGAAGGCAGGGGTAGCGGGAGAGAAGCAGGCTCCCCGCTGAGCAGAGAGCCGGATGCGGGGCTTGATCCCAGGACCCTGGGATCATGACCTGAGATGAAGGCAAGAGGCTTAACCCACTGAGCCACCCAGGGGCCCCAGAGAGAGTACTTTTAACAGGCAGCATTAATAGAGACACGTATGTCCCTATTCACCCTTGTCAAGCAACATCTGAAATGGTACTTTGAGACTGCATGTGTTACACATGTTCTGACATTACTTAGATAGAAGCTGATCAAATCAAGATGTATGTACAACTCCAGAGCCCATTAAGGGAAGTTTGGATGGTGTGAGGGGTTTGTGAAATGGAGTCTTAAGCTTATCTAGACTTCTATCGAATTTTATTTTCCAAGTTATGTGAAAAGAGGAAATGACTTCTTAGATAACTTTCTAGGAGATAAAAGGCCAAACAAATACAGACTGATTCAATCAGTGTGAATATGAACCCATCCTCCTAATAATAATAATCTTAATGACCTTCTCAAAATGGCAACAACTTGTCTTTTGAAGGCTAACCTCAAAAACAGTTGCTTTAAAAAAAAAAAAAAAAAAAAAGTATGGCGATTTTTCAGCCAAAAGGACTAGTACTGAAGTTTAAATGTCATTGTAATATATTACCAGGTACTTGCTCATATGGAAGTATGAAATGAAATTAACTTTATTTTTTTATTTATATATAAATACCCTTGAATCCAACTTTATTAAAGGTTAAGTAAGGGATCAACGTACTACACAGAACCTAAACTTAAGTTATATGTAAAAATGGCTTGTTTCGGCTTTGCTCCTCACTCTAGAGCTTACATTTTTATTACTTTGGTGCCATGCGTTACGCTCTCTGCAGAGGCTGTGGACGGTAAGAGTGCAGATATTATGTCATATAAAATATGTACTAAGATAATTAAGAATTGTGAGTGACACAAATGCTAAATCTACGTGAAAAACTGCAACAACTGTAATTTAATTTCCAGTGAATTCAAACTTACACTAAAAGAAACGCCAACTGTTTTTTAGGTAATGTACTAACAACCCATTTTAATGAGTTGTGATGAACTTACTTCTGCTTATTTTCAAGTTTAACAATAATGACTCAGAACCAAGATGCAATGGAAAGAAAACCACACTGTCTTAAAACATGGTTTCCATGAGTGTAAATACGCACATACACATGGACACCCACTTACACGCTCACCTTACCCCAGGACTTGAGAAATAAAACAAAAGCAAACACTACATCCTACAGCAGAAAAACCAGAGTTGGGGGGAAAAAAATACAAAAACCAGTAAATTTCTACTTTAACACATAACTACATACTTTTTTCCAGTATAAGTGATACAAGGCAAATAATATTCCAAACTAATATAAACAAGAGGACCTTAGTGTCTAGTGCTAATCTAGAGTCAAACAGAGGCCAAAGATACAAGCAAATGAGTATGTTTAAAAAAATTTAACAATATGGCTTAAGAAAGATGAAAGCAAAATAACCACAAGTCAAGTCAAGAAAAAAAAAAAAAAGCCTACCCCACTTCCCCAGGACCTACTTAGACAATTTAGACAATTTACCATTCCTAACATACGAAGAAGTATTAACTATAAATAACCTAAAAAAAACGGAGATCCACCACAACTTGGGATTTGGGTGAGGATGACTGCATCATGAATTTGTTTCCAGTATTTTTGGAAAGCCAACTGTCTTGGGTTAAAAATATGAAATACTGCCACCAGTTAACAAACAATAAAAAAGGAAAGTACTATGATACTCTACTCAAGAGAAAAAACAATCAACAAACACAAATATAAAATTGTTTTCAATGTGTGAAGGTGCTTCAGAGATTCAATTTATTTACCAAAAAATAGAGTTCACATTAGCCAAGTCCTGGCTTGACTCCAGGCACTGGCACTTTTGAGTCTTCTGACTGCTACTGGTTTACACAGCGTGGTCAAACTCAAAACTCCAGCTTGCTACCGTCAAATGTCAAGGCTATTCTGATCCTCCTGAACCATTATCATCATAAAAACGGTTACCAGAAAAAAAAGAGAAATAGAATTCATGTGTTCTCAATGACAAGAGTTGTTTAAAACACAAAATGAAACCTTAAGTAGTAAATAATATGTGACCTCTTGTATGCTATTTGCAATTATTTTATTTTTATCTTCATAACCTGGAGATCTAAAAGAGAGGTTCACAAGAGAAAAATTTTTGCTTGGTAGTGAATTTGGACATCCACAGATATAAACAAAGGGTGTCCTATGGCTTCACCAAGAGCCATATTCAAGAGCACAAATTTAAAATAGGACAGGACATAAATAGTAAATGCTCAAGTCTAGGATACACAAAGTAGGCTCCACACAGCAGTCAGAATGGTGCCTGCCATTTTTAAACACCTGTTCTTTAAAAACACTATTGTGCAAAATCCTTCAGAGGATGTCCACAATCACCTTGCGTCAAGAACATGTGACTTACTTGGGATGACCTCGGCCAAACATGGCATGGCCTTTCTTGTTTCTAAACCTACCTGCGTGCCTTGTCCCTGTGTCTCCTGACAGAAAGCAACCCATTCAACATCACCTCTTCACACAAGCCTACCTGCACCTCTCCACAGAAATGTGATCCCTGTGACCTCTGTCTACCACAGAGCCTATTTCTTTTATAGTACTTACTACATTTTATGATTTTGTTTGCTTGGTGTTTTCCCTTTGGTCTGTTTCTCAATCTCCACTGTACATTCATGGACTCAGAAGGGGATATGAACAGTCTTGCTCTGTGTGGCGCCAGGATCTGCTCATGGCAATGGCGGCTGTGTCTGTTCTCTCACCAGGTAACCGCACTGGAATTGTAACCAGAATGTTTCTGTTTCCACATCCCTGCCTATTAAAGAGGATGGGAATTTTATCTTACACATTTTTCTCCTCCTGGTGTCTTAAGCCGGATGGTGATGTAGTTCTCAAATGGGATGAGAGATGGCGTCCCTGGAAGGGTGCCTTTCTCACAACTTGGACAAAGTTTTATTTTATTTATTTATTTTTTTAAATATTTTATTTATTTATTTGACAGAGAGAAATCACAAGTAGATGGAGAGGCAGACAGAGAGAGAGAGAGGGAAGCAGGCTCCCCGCTGAGCAGAGAGCCCGATGTGGGACTCGATCCCAGGACCCTGAGATCATGACCTGAGCCGAAGGCAGCGGCTTAATCCACTGAGCCACCCAGGCGCCCCTGGACAAAGTTTTAAAGGCAACTACACATTTGTTTATCTACACCTCATCCCAGCCCCACCACAGATTCTGACGCATCCCCTCTGCTGCCCTGTCTGACAGAAGTGACGGACCCTGGCCATGCCAGTGAGCTGGGCATGGAGAGACAGAAGGGAAGCAGAAGAGAAGACTCAGAGCATGGCAGCAAGCTCTTAAAGGTATGTCTGACTGGTGGGCTATCATCAGTGTCTCCTCTTCAGCGTGTAAAATTCCATCTCACCCCAACACAGAGAGAAAACAAACTATACAGCGTAAGCGATAAACAAACAATCTGAAAATGAGGAAAATGCTTTATTTATTTATGTACCACTGACTATCCCAGATGCCTTCTGTACATGATCTCAAAGGCCCCTAAAAATGGAGCGGGGGCCTCCCAGTTGAGGACAATGAGGTGTGGAGAAGATTCTGTCATTTCCACAGAGCCAGCAATGGCAGCGATGAGATTCACTCCAAGGTCTGCTCCTTACGTGTCACGCTAGGTTGTCAGAAAGGACCAGTTTGTTTGCTTATTCTTACCCAGTTTTCCCCCTTCCTCTCTCTTGCCCTTTCAAGAAAAAAGTGACAGTGACAATGGTAAACACGCTCTGAAGGGTGCTGGGGTTCGTGCAAAATGGCCTACTACACCTAAAACAGCACATAACCTTGGCTGTGATATAAAGCAGACATAAAATATTCCAGACGGCAAATAAATATATATATTTCAGGAATATATCTACAAATATAAATACTAAATAAAAATCAAGTAGAAAACAGGGGCACCTGGGTGGCTCAGTGGGTTAAAGCCTCTGCCTTCAGCTCGGGTCAGGATCCCAGGGTCCTCGGATCGAGCCCCGCATCAAGGCTCTCTGCTCTTCGTGGAGACTGCCTCCTCCTCTCTCTCTGCCTGCCTCTCTGCCTACTTGTGATCTCTGTCTGTCAAATAAATAAATAAAATCTT
The DNA here is from genome assembly GCF_009829155.1 of Mustela erminea. NCBI lineage: Eukaryota > Metazoa > Chordata > Mammalia > Carnivora > Mustelidae > Mustela > Mustela erminea. The sequence goes on from NC_045619.1 coordinate 120,855,003, forward strand.
AAAAAAAAAAATCAAGTAGAAAACATACACAGATTCGCCAAGCACAGACAGTAGAAGAAGTGCACAGATGATCTTGATTTCACGATACAGAACAGTATGTATGGCACCAACAAGGACGTGGAGGGAATTCAAAAGACCTGCAAATTTTACAGTTAATTCAGGTTCAGCAGCAAACCTTCTTTGCTTCTGGCTAAACATTTTGTCCTGTACTGGAGTTTTTCCTATTATTAAGTCTGCTACTCCAAAAATAAATTACTCCAAAGAGCACAATTCTCTTTCATGTGCGGACACATGACTTCAGGTATCACGTAGGTCTTTGGAAGTTATTTTACATGGAACCATGGTGGTGTGCTAGGGCTGCCATCTAAAACACCACAGTCTGGCTGTCTTACGCAACAGAAGGTTATTTTCTAACCTTTCTGGAGGCTGGGAGTCTAAGATTAAGGTGCCGGAAGATTTGGTTTTTCCTGAGGCCTTGTTCCGAGGTTTGCCACCTTCTCACTGTGAGCTCATGTGGTCTTTATTCTATGGGGCTGCAATCTGGTGTCCGTGTGTCCAAATTTCCTCTTTTTACAGACACCAGTCAAACTGGATTAGAGGTCACCCTCCAGTCCTGGGGGTCAGGGCTTTGCACGTGAATCTTGCGGGGGCGGTGGGGAGTGGGGTTTTGCTATTGGCTATTCTCCTGATAGTCAAGTAACTGGAGTTGCCCCAAGTTCACCCTACAGATCTGCTTGGGATGAATCAAGGTACTTATCCACTCACGAACACTCGTTTAGTACAGTTTGTATCACCAAGATAAAGAAGAAACTGTCCCCAAACGGCTTGTGGTCTTGTGGCTCAAATAGATATACACAACAGAGATCATGAGAACACAACAGGCACTCGATCCAGAGTGGAGATGAAGGCAGAGGTTAGGAGTGACTCTAGGGGGTGGTTCTTCCCTGGATCTTAATGGAGTTTCTAGAATAGGGGGGAAATCACCAGGGGCAAAAAGCAAATACCACGACAAGGACAGGGAAGACAGGGAGCTTTGGAGAGACAGGCTGGAGGCGCCAGATCTCAGGAGCCCTAACGGTCATGCTGAGGAGCTCGGGTTTTATCCATGGGGAGGCAGGAGGGTGTTAAACAATGGAAGGTTTAAAGCAGGAGAGTCACAGCTCCTACCTCCATGGACTGTCCAAGTCAGTCATTTTGTGCAAAACAATCAACAGTCTCTGCCACAGAGGCACTCTGGTAGGTGGCAGTGAGTCCTGAGCAGCCTCCCAAGCCATGTCCCCAGAGAATTTGTCCCCACTACTAAGAGTCGAATGATTTACGGATATTCTTTATTAATTAGCCTACATCCAAGACTAACTCTTTAATGTCAACACGTCCACACACATGGGAGAGAAATAGGAGGAAGACAATCAGTTTACCAACAACGCCGACCGAAGAACAAGGCTCTGGCAATCCTCATCCCTCCCCATACATTTCCATTCCAACCCCAGATACATTTAGACTCTGAGTAAGTCATATATGTTCGCTGTATCTCAACTGCATCCTCTGCAAGATGAGGAAAATAAGCGTTTCCCTCACAGGGTTACAAAGGGATCAGAACGGTTAATAAATGTAAGGCTCTCGGAACCGCGGCTGGCACACAGCAAATACAACAGGAATGTACTCTGTTACTACCACACTGATGGCTACTTCTCTACCATTAAAGGAGAAAGAAGATGAGCACTTATGATCTAGAAAATGGATCTGAGGGAGCATAAGAACGGATACCCAGGCTTTTCCAGGGCAAACACATGAACAGTGGTCGTCACCAACTTCAGCAAGGTTCAGGAAGAGCAGAGCGCAATTTCACGTGTGGCCGATGTGATGGACCCATGGGACAGCAAAGTGGAAATGGCCCCTGGGCATCGGGGATATGGTCTGGATTCTCAGGGGAGACGATGAGCCAGGCTGACATCATGAAGGTGGAACTCGTAAGTAGAACAATTCACAATTAAATTTAAGTGTCTTTGGGATGCCTGGGTGGCTCAGTCGTTAGGGGTCTGCCTTCAGCTCAGGTCATGATCCCAGGGCCCTGGGATCCAGCCCCACATCCGGCTCCCTGCTCAGCAGGAAGCCAGCTTCTCCCTCTGTCAGCTTGTGCTCTTTCTTGCTCCCTCTGACAAATAAATAAAATCTTAATAAATAAATAAATAAATAAATAAAGTGAAGCGTCTTCAAGACACAGGTCCATCTAACATTTACAGAAGGGCCAAACAGATGATATTCCAGAAGACAGAGGTTCGGGGGTAAAAAAATAAAAAAATAAATAAATAAAATTTTTAAAAATCAAGCTTTCTGAAGAGCACACTACTTGTATATAATTCAAACCACTATATATTTATGTAAAATACTATGGAGCTTATTCTATTAATTGACACAATTTGAGCTGGAGAAGTCAAGTGCGTGGCAATCTGATTTCATTACTCTTACTGGCGTTTTTAACTCTGGGTTACCATTCGGCGGTAAAGAGAAGGATACAATCGCACCTGAGGGTTAAATTTTTCTTTAATTATACAATATCCAGCATTTTTTTCACCCTTTAGAGAAAACACGTCCTCAAAGATATCGCTGTTGCGTTAAATCTTTACACTACATACATTTGTCAAAGAAGGGCTGCTCCTTTGGGCACGTTACGGCTCCATCTTCAGGGGATTGCCTTGTTGGTGACAAAGGACACAGAGCAGAAAAAAGAGCACCTCACTACAGCTCAGCGACGCCCAGGAGCAGGAGCTCCAACGGCACGTTCCAGATGCTATTTGATGATGAATGGTAACATTAAGCTCTTACTTGAAGGCAGCCTACAATAAGTCTCCATTCCCTGATATTAAAAACTTGTAAAGGAACATAAAGCTGGCCTCCTACTATAATTTACCCCCACTGGTTAAAGCATCCTTCTGAGATAACCAGCCTCAACTAGAGCAGAACGGGCTAGAGACAGGCTGGCAGGAAGCTGGACATGGAGGGGTAGAGGCCCCGTGCCGGTGAGGACAGAAGAATACCAACGTGGAGCGAGCCACAGGAGCACCATTTTCCCAGACTGGTCAAGCTGCACGATGAGCCTTAGATCTGAAATGTGCTAATTCACATCTATGGTAAGTTAGGAGCCAGCCGGTTAACCGGGATGGTGTGAAAGCATTTCTCTGTATTCTGCTTCCTTAAAATTCATCAGGGAGGGAAAGAGAGAATGAGCTCTTAAGTGCAACCAGTAAAATGTGACCACTTCGTATCTTGAATTGTGATGAACAGTAGCTGAATTCTGGGAAACTTCAACCAAAAAGGAGGGAACATTGGTAGCGGACATATAGCTCCTCAGAATTCAAGCATGGTCTCTACAATGCTTTTTGTAACAGTCCTAAAAGCCCCAGCAAATAACCCTTTTGTTTGAAGTGCTGATACTTCAGTGGGCGGGTCTGCCAGAAGACACGGAGAGCAGGGAATAGCCCCAGAGACACCCCGTTCCACAGACAGCAGCCCAGGAGCTGATGGGTGACATGTAAACAAGCATCTTCACCCCCTGAGGAAGGACGGAGAGGAGCAGCACTGTGAGAGCCTCTGATTCCATTGCTGGCCCCAAGAAGCAAGGTCTACACAGAGGGAGAGCCTCTGCTTTAAGCAAATACGTAGCTCAAACGAGAAATGGGACTGATGGCTGGATAACGTGCATCCTGGGAGCAGTGAAAACGAATAAAATCCAGCAATCTGCAACAATACAGATGAATCTCAAAACAGTGTCAAGTGAAAGAAGCCAGAATACATACTGAGTGTTTCCTGTTATATAAAATTCAAAACCAGCAACACTAAGTAACAGTACCGGAAGTTAAGACAGTGGTTACGTTGGGGCAGAAAGGAAGGCCTTGCACTTGATCAGAAGGAGGTCTGAGGGGGACTTCTGAGATGCTGTGGGTTTTCCATTTCTTGACCTGTATAGGTGCTGCTTGAGTTTATACAAGGTGATAATTCACTAAGCTACAAGCTTACCATATAGAACTTTTACCTATGTATGTTATGCTTTAATAAATATAGTGGAGAAAGGAGAGAGAAAATAAATAAGTAATCTTACAGCTATTCTAAAAGAAAAACCAGTCACTCAGTAAGTGAAAAAAATGAGACCGCCCTCTGATGTCTCCCTAGCACCATTCAATGTCAAAAGACAATGCCTACAAAGTTCTAGGAAAAGAAAAGTTTATTCAAGATTTTTATATACCCAAATTATTTATCAAATAAGAAAGGGGAGATATTCTTAAGTACGCAAGAACTCAGACATAAAACAGTCCCTCTGAAAAACAACTACCTTTATGATGTACTACAGGCTGGCCTCCTGAACATACTAAAAAAAAAAAAAAGAAAAAAGAAAGAAAGAAAGACAACTACTTAACAATTAAATCTAGCCAATTAAGCAACAAATCAAAAAGCCATCAACCCATTTTGAAAAAGTTTAACAAGATAGTTACATATATTTATGTATAAAACTTTGATATATATCTATATATACAGATTGACAACTATGCATGAGACACCTGAATGTTATCCATAATTTTTGTTTTTACTTAGAGCGATCGATGAGGCTTCAGTACCCTAATATTTTTGGTCAAGTAGTACAACTTCAGTAACTTCTCAATTTGATTTTTCTTTCTTAAATTCAAATAAAATTTAACATTTTAAAAAGCACCGTTCTTTGGGGGCATCTGGGTCTGCTAAGTGTCCAACTCTTCATTTCGGCTCAGGTCACAATCTTGGGGTTGTAAGACTGAGCTCTGAGTCAGGCTCTGCACTGGGTGTGGAGTCTGCTCAAGCTTCTCTCGCTCCCTCTGCCCCTCCCCCCTTTATCTATATCTATCTATATATTGTTTTTACATATAAATAGAGTTGCCTTTCTACCTCTTGACACATCTTCTGTCCACGAAAAGACTCACCTCAAATGATGGTCACTGAAACATAATAATTAAGTTGCTGATATTCTGAGTGTATTTTTGGACTTTCTTGAATGTTTTATTTAAAATAATAAACATAAATTGCTGATAATAGTAATACAGTGTATTATTTTCCAAACTGAATTAGTTGGTACCAAAAAGTGGTGTCCCTTCATTTTGTCCACTACCATCCCTACCCCCGCCACACACAAATAGTCCCCAATTGAATGAACCTAAAAACACAGACCTCATTGTCTATGATCTGTATCCAGTGGACCAAGTGAGCCACGAAGTTGAAGGAAGATCCACTCCACCTTAATGACATAATAGGGAAGGAACTGTGCAGGGTTTGACTGTTTTACAAACAGAGGACATATTCTGATGGCTAAACCTGCTTTCTTGCTAATCAAAACCAACACTCTGAACTCCAGAACATCTTCTCTAATAACATACCTGGAGTTAACGAGGGCAGAGTTTCGAGCCACTAATTACTGCGTATCCCAACACAGGCTGCCAGTTGGCGGTGTCCACGGGGATGCCCACCAGGGAAGGAGCACTCGCCACCCTCACCCCTGCGGTGACAGCAGCCGCTGACTTGAGAGCCAACTCATCTGGGAAGCGAGAGCGAGGACTTGGCGCCCGGCTGCATCTTTTGTAATAATTAAGTGGAGGAGGTAAGTGGAATGGAGACCAACGGATACCAATCCTCCCCAAGCACCCAATTCAGTTTTTACATGCAACAAAAACAAAGTCTACCTTTTCTGAGATAAGTCAGCGTTTCGGGTAAATTCACAATCACCGTGAAGGCCAATTAAAGTTCAAACATAAGCTAGCAAGAATCCTAGAAATCCTTTTCCTTGAACGCAGCGAACAGCTCTTACCTGCAGATTACAGCTTCAGACATCTAAGTATCACTGGCCATGCACAGCAATCAGAGAGCTAGACTCTCAAACTTCTCATCTCAAAAGACACCGTACATATAACTCGAGCCACTGTTTTTGGCACAAGTTCCAAGACTCTTCGAGACTCTTTGGGAGAACGTTTTTGCAATTTTCTCTCCAGAACCATACTGTGAACCAGGCTCTGAAATTTCCAGTGGTGGAATGAGTAAACATTAACAGTCAAGTGATAAAATAAGAAAAAATTAAAAACAGTATCGAAGACACCTCTAGCCAAACGGCGTCGTGCTAATGACTTCTACTTTTAGATGACAAGTCGTGCTATTTCAACAACCAAATCTCACTGCAGACATCCTTCAGGAACAGGTACCAAGGCAACCACGCGGATGCCAGGCTGTGGGGAGCCGTGGGGGGCTGTGGGGAACCGGGGGAGGACGAGCACTTCGATATACAGATAACGATCCGAAACACCACCACAAACTTGAAAAATTATCTGAGGAAAAACTAAAAACTGGACCTAATTCAACATCCATCTGGCATCTCTGAGAAAGAAATAACTTAGGACTCCCTGTCTTTAAAAACTTTGATATTTCAAAACTGCAAATAAGGAAGATTCAAGTCTTCTGAATGAGATGGTTTTAAAGACATTTTGTGGTTGACATTTGAGTGATATTTCTGGACATGCCACCTCTGGTTGATTCCTCAGGTATGGAATATTAAGCTAGTATCCTGTAACTTGCTCCTCTCAGAGCAGCTAAAAGCAGGACATGGCTGCTGTCGAAATACATCATAAAACACTTCGATTTCAAAATAGTTCTGTGTTAAAAAACTATTAGTCATAATACGAACATGCAGAATGAGAGAAGTATACAAACTTCATTTCTCCTCAATATGAGTAATGAAAATCAAGTCAGACACACACCTACACCCAGCATCAAACGCAGACGCAAATCCCAGTGGATTTAGGATCCTGAAGTCAACAGATCCCATGCAGACCAGCCAGGTTATATGATTCTGGAGGACGGGAGGTAGGATCACCAAGAAGTGGGGTAAAAAGAAATGATGTGCACAAACATAGCTGTATCAGGAAGCTCGTGTGTCCATTACTGTGTGTGACACAGAACAAGGGAACCCCAAATCTCTTCATGTCCCAATCCCCAGAACTTGCACATGTCAGCTCCTGTGGCAAAAAGGACTCTGCAGCTGTGATTAAGTTAAGGACTGGAAAATGGGAAGATGACCTGGGTGGGCCTGATGTCACTGCAGTGGTCCCGCGAGGAGGGATGGGGGGCAGTCAGTGGGACGAGCACACACCAGAGAATGCAGCAAACACTAGAGGCTGAGAAAGGCAAGGAATCAGCATTCTCCCACGGAGCCTTTTGAAGGAGCCAGCTTTGCTGACATGTGATTTTGGGTCCATGACATCGATTTCAGATGTCTGACCTCTAGAACCATAAAAGAATACACTGGTATTGTTTCAAGCCACTAAATTTGTGGCCGTCTGCCATAGGGCCAACACGAAACGAATACTCTGTGAAAAAATATCCCGGGCGCTTAACCACATTAGCTCTTACAGCTGTGCCTAACATCACCTTTTTCAAAACGCCTCAACAGACGAGTCATAAGAGGTCGACGAAAATAGTTGCCTCCCTGTCACACAAAGTGAGAGTAACAGAATACATTTTTACCTTGACACAGAAAACTTGCCAATTAAATATGCCTTCATTCTTACAGAGGCTATAAAACAATATGAGCAACAGTATAAAAACAAATACGCTCTTCCTATCAAACCCGAGAAACAGGCATTCTTCCCTTAAACCTATCAACCTCCATGGCGCTCCCATTCTATCGGTGGTCTTCTGTGCGTGGTTGGAAGCTTCTGTCAAAAAGAAAGAACAACTATTGGCCAGTCCCAAGTTCCTGGCTACTCCAGCTGGGGAAGGGCGTGGAAGGGGGACAGGAAGGCTGAAAAACCAGCGGGAAACTGTCTATCAGCAATGCACTCACTGCTTTTTCCTACTCATCATGGCCAGGAAGGAATAAGAAGGAGACTGTGATGTCATCAGTACAAAGATACTATGACTTCAGGTTAGGTAGGGGTTTCTCAGACTTTTTCTGCAATGGCATTTGTTTCCCTGTAGATGTCAAAGACGCTTGCAAAAACAGCTTTGCATGGTGATCCTGGGCTCAGTCTCATGACCCTGCCCTTACTTCTCTGCATGGTGATCCTAGGGTCAGTCTCGTGCCCTGCTTTGTGCAGTGGGACGTAAGCAAAAATGAACCAAGCAGACAGACACTTGGCAAGTGCTTGAATGCCAGCGTAGCAGCCCCCACCCCTGTGAGCGTCACCATCCTCAGCCACCAACCCCCGCTGACCCGGATCCATGAGAAAGCCAAGTAAATACCAGCTGAGCCAGTCTGGACCAAGAGAAGTGGGAGAAAACAAAACAGCTGTTATATCCCACTAGGTTTGGGGACAGTTTGTTGTGCAGTGAAAGCTAACTTGATACAGTTAATAAAGCTAACACAACAACACTGTAGAAATTTTGAAGAATTAAGAAAAAGAAACGAGTAGAAAAATAGAAATAACCCAGAGTCCCAATACACAAAGAAATTAGTCCAAAACTTTCTGATTAACTCATGTTAATGGAGCTATGTAAACACACTCTAGAAGCAGAATCACACTGTAAATTCACCTTACAGTGTGCTGTCAGCATTCCCCATGTCATTTTATATTCCATGATCTACCATAGTTCATTTAACCCTTCTTTTATTGGACTTTATGGTGGTTTCAAAATTTTCACTTGTAACACTGCTGTAATTGTATAAACTTTTGACTGAATTCTGGATTATTTCCTGAGGACAGAGCCCCAGAAACATATGACAACAAAACACAGGGAGCTTCTACAGGGCCTGATACATAACAGCTAAAATGCAAGTCTGGGAGACCCCCCAAATTACCCAACAGCAATGTATGAAAACGGTCACTTCACCAAACCATCAAACCCTCACCATCGCTCTGATGATTCTATTTTAAAGTCTCCGTTAGCTGATATACTAAAAAATGGCCAATATGATTTAACCTGCATTTCCCTGACTGCTAATAAGGGTGACTAGATTTTCATGTGGTTGACCATCCATCGTTTCTTGTGAAACATGCGTTATTCTGATAATTTTTCTTACTGAGAGATGAAAAGTACGTGCCCTTCAATAGCAGTTAAGTTGATAAGGTAAGTTCAGGGCAGAGATTTTTAAATGATTTATTTATTTGAGAGAGACAGAGAGAGAGAGGAAGAGTTCATGCAAGCAGGGTGAGGGGCAGAGGGAGAGAGCGTATCTCCAGCAGATTCCCCGCTGAGCGCAGAGCCTAACGGGGGCTCAATCTCAGGGCCCTGAGTACATGACCTGAGCCAAAATCGAGTCAGATGCCTAACTAACTGAGGCACTCAGGTGCACCCTTTCTTTTTTTAAAGATTTACTTACTTTAGAGCAAGAGAGAGCAAACCAGTGCAGGGCAGAGGTTTTTTTAACCCCAGGTCCAATGGTCAAGTATACACATTTTTTTTGTAGATAGAAACTACAGCCTTCACCAGCTTCCTTAAGTAACGCATGATCTCACAAACCCCGAGAACCAGCTGACCTAAATGGTGGGGAACAGCACAGGCAGGTTCCACTGTTGGGACGCTCAGAGCTGTCCAACCAGTCATAACCAAATGAAAGGCAACCAGAGCTGTCCAACCAGAATTCAAAACCAAATGAAAGGCAAGAGAGGAGTTGTGATTAGTGATGAAGGAAGATACAGGAGGAGGTAAGAATGATGGCAACATAATATATTAAATGTGCATTTAGGTCAAGAAATTGAATAATTTAATAGATACCACTGCTCATCTCCACTTGCTACAGGCTGACCGACTGTCCTGTTATTGTTGAAGCCCTAACCAGCAATGCGATGGTATTTGGAAGTGAGGTCTTTGTCGTAATTAGGTCACCTGGGCAGATCCCTCATGAAGGAGGTTAGTGCCCTTATCAGAAGAGACACAAGAGGGGCACCTGGGTGGTGCAGTGGGTTGAGGCCTCTGCCTTTGGCTCCAGTCATGATCTCAGGGTCCTGGGATCGAGCCCCGCATCGGACTCTCTGCTCAGCAGGGACCCTGCTTCCCCCTCTCTCTCTGCCTGCCTCTATGCCTACTTGTGATCTTGTGATCTCTGTCAAATAAATAAAATCTTTAAAAAAAAAAAAAAAAGAAGAAGAAGAAGAGACACGAGACAGAGATGACCTCTCTCTCTGCCATGTGAAGTCATGACAAAGAGGTGTCTTTCTACAAACCAGAAGAAGGGCCTCACTGGAAACCAAATCTTCCAGCACCTTGACTGTGGACTTCTCAGCCTCCAGAACAGTGAGAAATTTCTGTTGTTTAAGCCCCTTAGTCTATGATATTTTTTTTTAGACCACGTGAAGCCATAGTGATGTCAATCTGGGCTGCAGTCCTACTGCAGTTACATTCTGTGTCCCAATCTAACAGGTCCTTAACTGTTCTTCAGGCTTCATTAGGGTACTGGCTCCACTAAAAGGGAAGCCTGGGGGCACCCTGGTGGCTCAGTGGGTTAAGCATCTGCTTTCCGCTCAGGTCATGATTCCAGGGTCCTTGGATGGAGCCCTGTATCTGGCTCCCTCCTCCTGCTCAGTGGGGAGCCTGCTTCTCTCCCTGCCTGCCATTCCCCCTGCTTGAACTCACTGGTTCTGAAAAATAAATGAAGAAAAGTTTTTAAAAAAGGGAACTGTATCATTCACAAGGCTTGGAAAGATATTAGAGAATATGTACTTGATAATTTTGATTCTTAAAAAAGGTATACCGAGCGAGCAAAAATTCTGTATTATCTATTAAAAGCATAAATGGAAAGAATAAACTTGATCTTCTGGTCGCTGTGCTAGGAACACGGTCAGCTGAAAAATATTCTCCACATTGTTGTAAAGTTGGGCAACTCACTTCTCAGCATTCTTTTCCAGCAAATTATAGCGAGTGAAGTGCTTTGGATAGCAATTGCTTATCCTTTGGTCAACCGAAATGACCAAACAATGAACCTTTAGCGCCAACCATTGATCTTGCTAATTGCATCTGCCACTATATTTGCTTCTTTTGTTTCCAGTCAGTCCTCTTTTCCAACACTGTTCCAACTGTTAAATGGTCAGAACACACAAAGTGACAGATTTAGTGCTTCACTGGCAATTTATATAACTGACTGCAACGCTGCTTTGTGGTGAACCATGATTTATTTGTCTCCCATTGCGGCACATAACCTTTAAATGCAAAGGGGAAAAAGCCAACACCTCCTTAAAGTTTATATATGACCATCTACCACTATATCCTATGAACTGCATTTGAAACAGAGCTGACCGCATGAGTGATGGGTTTCTTTCCTCTCTCTGCAGCTATAACTTTACGCACAATCCATTCATGGATCCTGGGCTCACTCAATGTTCTTCATTTGCATGTGACTCAGAGCAAGATCTGGGATATACAGAAATGATGCCGAAAGAGTTAGCTAACAGAACCTACAGTTGAAGGGTTAAAACAGGGAACACTTGGTGTGAGAATGCTACATTTAAGGGTCCATGGATGGATGTGGGGCATCTTAAAATTCTCCGAGTTACATGTAAAATTTCCTACGTGAAAATACACATTTTGGGGAGAGTAGCTCTATAGGTTTCACTGGTTTCTCAAAGGGGTCAGTGATTCTTGAAAAGATTAAAAATGATGGCTTAAGGGAACTTGACCTATCCTTGCAAAATAAAAGGCATTAAAGGCAGGGTGCCTGGGTGGCTCAGCTGGTTAATCTCTGGACTCTTGACTGCAGCTCGGGTCATGATCTCAGGGTCATGAGATCAAGCCCGGCACTGGGCTCTGTACTGGGCACGGGGCCTGCTTAGAGTCTCTCTCCCTTTCTCCTGCTGCCCTTCTTCCCCTCTGGAAAAAAAACAGAAAAACAAAAAACACCTCTGAAGAAATAATATAAAAAAATTAAAATAAACAGGGATTAAAGGCATGTGAAAAATGAAACATCGAAGGACATCAAGTTTTACACCAAGGTGATAAATAAAGAGATGAGAGAAATGATTGGTGCTATGGGCCAAACTGTTTCTTCTCCCCTAAAAAGCATGAAGTCTTAACTCCCTGTCCTCAGAATGATACTGTATTTCAAGACAAGGTCTTTACAGATGTGATCTGGCTAAAATGAAGTCATTAGGGTGGGCCCTACTCCAATATGGCAGCGTCCTTATAGGAAGAGGAAATCCGAACATAGACAGGAACCACCATGAGGACACAGAGAGAAGGCAGCCATCTATTAGTTGAGGAGAGCGGTGTGGAACAGATCCTTCCCATACAGCCCTCAGAAGGAACAAGTTCGGCTAATAACAAGATCCAGAACCTCCAGCTTCCACAAGTGGGAGAAAATAAATTTGTGTTGTTGAAGCTAGTGCCACACCGTGGCACTTTTTATGGCAGCCTTCACAAATTTAACACTCTTAACTCTAACACTGGGTTAAGAGTTGATTCAAAAAGCAGTTAGGACCAGGGCACCTTGCTCGCTCCACAGAGCATATGACTCTTGATCTCAGGGTCATGAGTCTAAGCCCCATATTGGGTACAGAGTGCACTTAATTAATAACAATAAATAAGTAAATACATAAATAAGCAAGCAGTTAAGACCGAGAGATTATTCTGGGGGTTAAAAACAGGGTGATACCAGAAATGAAAGGGGAAATGGTCTTGACACTTGTACATACTATGGAAGATGATAACAGCAATGGTTCCTTGCCTGCTACAGCACCCAGCCAACGACTACAACATTGAGAGGATAAACTGAGTAAAAATAACTTCTTGAGACTGTGTAAACAGGCTAGGAAGAGGCAGAAAAACAATTATATTCCATCTGTTCACACTGAAAATTATCAAAAATTAATCCAGACTTCTGCTGCTAGCCATGATAAAGTAACCGTGAAAAAATGTGTAATGTAACTGCTTCTAGACATTGGGCAAGAAGAAGTACCAGACTCCTCCCTGAGGAAAGGGAAATAAGTGTGCGGGCCCGTATGATCACCCCTGGAAGCATTTCCAGACTGTCATGCAGGAAGCGGGAGATCAAACAACACGGTGGCACTGCTGGGTGAAAGGAAAGCAGAGTTTGAGGCTACTAAGGTAGGAGGAATTGGTAGGGCAGAATAGTAGAAACAAAGAAGCCAGAAGAAAAAGAGCTCCAGATGACTGCACAGGGATTCCTGTAAGTCCTTTGGCTGAATAATAAGTGCAATGTCCAGGGCAAAGCTCTTCAAGGCTAAGAAAGAAAAAAAAGAAAAAAGAAAAGAAAAGAAAAGAAAAATAACAAGGGAAAAACTACAGAGGAGATAAAGCCAAACAATTACTGGAGTGTGTACAGAGCTAGGAAATATTCATTTCCAGATCAGCTAGGGAAGAGGAACCTCACTGAACACCCTGGTCATTCAACAGAGATCCCAAAGGCCTTAGGAAAGGACTAATCAAGCCCAGAAATAACCTCTAGTCTGGACCAACCCTAACTAAGGCTGAAAGGAGGACTGGGAAAAAATCAAGCTGGTCACAAAGAAATTAACTGCTTCCCTAAATGAAACTCAGCAGCCTACAAAAGAAGACAATAATAGCCACACATTCAAAAATATATATTCGTATCTACTACATTATAATAGAAAAATACTAGATATGCAGAGAAATAGGAAAAGGTGATCTATAAACAAAAGAAGAATCAGTCAACAGAAACAGATTAAGAAATTACATTAGACAAAAAAATGTTAGAACACTTACTTAAAATGTGTTCAAGAATTTAAAGGAAAACGTGAACATAATAAGGAAATAAACAGGAACTGTTTAATAGAGAAGCGGAATGAAAAGAAGAACTATATGAATATACTTGAACTGAAAGCTGTAAGATCTGAAATGAAAATTTCACTGACAGGCTTATCAGAAGATTAGACAATGCAGAAAGATCAGTTAAGATGAAAACATAGTAAAAACAAAAACAAGCAAAAAAACCAAAAACCAAAAAACAACCCACACAAACAAACCAAAAAACAACTAGCCAAACTGAAGCACAAAGAGGTGGACAGGGTTTACACAGAAACAAAGTTTTATGCAGTGCACTTGTGGAAGACATCAGGCAGTCTAATGTAAGTGTAATCTGACTTCCAGAAGAGGAAAGAGAAATGAGAGCTGCCTACTTAATAGGTAGTAAGTAAGTAAGTATATACAGAAATGGCTAAAATTGTTCTAATTTGATGATTAGAACATGTATCAAAAAATTTGATGTATCAAATATATCCCATATATCAAAAAATTTCCAAAAAACCCTCAAAAAGTAGAAACAAAGGAAACCACAGGAAAGTAAATAATTAAACTGCTTAAAACCAATGATGAAGAGAAAATTTTAAGAGCAGTCGAGAAAAATAGACACATTACACAGAACACTGGTAAAAATGGCACCAAAAGAATGCAACATAGAAAACAATAGAACACTACACCCTTAGAGTGCTGAAAGGAAAAAACAGCACTGTCAATCTTAAATTTTATATTTAGAAAAAGATTCTTTAAAATGAAGGCAAAATAGAGATAATTCAGAAGAAGAAAGCTGAGAGGATTTGTGGCCAAGTGATACAACAAGAAATATAAAAGGAAATTCTTCAGGATGAAAGGAGCACCAGATGGAAGCTCAGATCTATATCAAGGGGCAAAAAGCACTAAAAATGGTTATGTCTGTCAGTAAATATTAAAGACTTTTTTTCTTTTTTGTTAACTTATTTAAAAGACAGCTTATTTAAAAAAAAAATTATAACACTGTCACTTGAGGTTTTAACATATCAACCAATTTGACCGGACATTTATAGAACACTAGAAGATACATAACATTTTCATGTGTATATGGAAAAGTCATCAATTCAGACAATATGCCAGGCCATAAATCAAGTCTCTAAACTTCTAAAGAAGGGAAATCATACAGATTATGATTTGTGATCGTAATTAAATTACACATCAATAACAGAATGATTGCAAAATCTTCAAAAACAAATAATCTTTAAATGACCCACATGCCAGGGACAGCTGGTTAAGCATCCGACTCTTCATTTTGGCTCAGGTCATGATCTCAGGGTCCTGAGACTGAGCCCTGCATCAGACTCCATGCTCAGTGTGGAGTCTGCTTGAAATTCTGTCCCTCTCCATGCCCCTCTTTCTGCTCATGCACATGCTCTCTTTCTCTAAAATAAAAATAAATAAATGAACTCCTTTCAATAACCCACATGCCAAAGAAGAAATTACATGGGAATTGGAAAATATTTTTAAATGAACGACAGTTAAAACATACAAATGTGTGGGATGTAGCTCAAACAACAATTAGAGAGAAATACATTTCTATAGCCCTATAAATGCTAACACTAGGAAAGGAAAAGATTGAAAATCAACGATCTAAGCTTTCTCCTAAAGAAATTAGAAAAATCAGAGCAAATTATTCTCAAAGTGAGCAGAAGAAAAGCGAATCAATGAAATACAAAACAATGAATAAAGGAATTCAATCAGCGACACCACCAGTTTTCTAAAAAGGGAAATAAAATTGATAAAGCCTAGGCAGACCAATTAAAAGCGAAGGGGAGAAACACAAATTACTAGTCTCATAAATAAAAATGGGGATATCATCAGAGGTGCTACAGACCAACTTAGAAGAAACACAAAATTATCAATGCTTAAAGAAACAGAAAAACCTAATGAGCTTTCTATCTATGGGAATGCTGAATTCATAATTCAAAACTTTTTCCACCAAGAAAACTCAAGTCCCATAGGGGTTTACTAATGAATTCTTTCAAACATTTAAAAATATCAGTTTTACAAATTGTATCAGAACAGGATATTTCTAATATAAAAACTGTACAAAGATACAGAAAGGTATCTCTACCTTTCTATAAGAATATCTATAAGGATATTGATCCCTCATGAACTAAAGTAGAAAAATTTTCCAAGAAAACATTAGCAAACCAAATCCAGAAATACATAAAAACACAAAAAACAAAAACCATGATTATCCCGATAGATGCAGAGAGAGCATTAAACAAAATCTAACACCCTTTCATGATAAAATCATCCTACAAACAAGGAACAGAGGGCACTCCTATACCTGACAAAGGTCATCTAAACTAACTCACAGAAAACGTTCTTAATGGGGAAAGATTGGAAGCTTTCCAAGATCAGGAATAGGATAAAGATGTCTGCTCTTGTTACTTCTATTCAACACTGTTCTAGAGGTTGCAGTCAAAGCAATTAGGCAAGAAAATGAAATAAAAGGCATCTACATAGAAGGGAGGAAGTTTAACTGTTTGTAATTGCAGATGACATGACTTTGTATAGAGAAAATTCTAAAGAATCCACTAAAAATTAAAACTAATAAATGAGTTCACCATCATTAGAGGACACAAGGTCAATATAAAAATCAATTATATTTTATATACTAGCAATAAACAACCGGAAAATAAGTTAAGAAAATAATTTTATTTACAATAGCACCAAAAGGAATAAAATGTTTAGGGAATTTAACAAAGGAAGTGTAAAGCATATACTCTGTAATTGACAAAATATTATTGAAAGAAATTAAAGAGATCTAAGTAAATGAAAAGACATTTTGTGTTCATGGATCTCAAATTTGGTATAAGACAGCAAGACTCTCCAAAATATTCTACAGATTCAATGCAAGCCCCATTAGAAGACCAATTGGCTTCTTTGCAATAACTGATAAGTTGCTCACAGAATTCATATGGAAGGTCACGGGACTCAAAAAAGCCAAAATAATCTTGTAAAAGAACAACAAAGTTGGAACTAGTATGCCCAATTTCAGAACTTAATAAAAAGCAACAGTATTAAAGACAGTGTAAAACTTACATTGGATAGACGTATAGATCAATGAGACAGACTTGAGAGTCCAGAAATAAAATCATTTATCTATGGCCACATAATTGTTAATAAGGGTGCCAAGACCATTCAATGAGGAAAATACAGTCTTTTCAACAAATGGTGCTTAGGACAACTGGAAAGCAACATACAAAACAATGAAACTGAACCTTTATTGTACCACATACAAAAATTAAATGGATCAAAAGGGATCAAAATTCTAAACATAAGAGCCAAATATGCGGGAGAGGGGAGTACTGTGGAATGACAGCTAATGGTTACAAAGCTTCTTTTTAAGCTAATAAAAATGTTCTAAGGGACGCCTGGGTGGCTCAGTTGGTTAAGCAGCTGCCTTCAGCTCAGGTCATGATCCCTGCGTCCTGGGATCGAGTCCCACATCGGGCTCCTTGCTCAGCGGGGAGCCTGCTTCTCCCTCTGCCTCTGCCTGCCATTCTGTCTGCCTGTGCTCGCTCTCTCCCATCTCTCTCTCTCTGATAAATAAATAAAATCTTTAAAAAAAAAAAAAAAAAAAAAAAAAAAAAAATGTTCTAAAACTATGATGATGGTTGTACAACCCTGAACATACTAAAAAAGCTGAATTGTGTGCTTCAAATGTGTGTATAATATGGTATGTAAATTTTATTTCAATAAAGCTTTCACTTAAAAAAAAAGATAATACAGTAATACCAAGTGGGCTTTAGTATAAAAATATGACGCTGATTAAACATGTGAACAATCAACGTAATCTGCCACACTGGCAAATAAAGGATATGTATTAGTTAACTACTGCTGTACAACACAGTACTCCAAACTTGGAACTTAACATAAATAACATTTGTTATCTTAACACTTTCTGAGGGTAGGAATCTGAGAGTGGCTTATCTGGGTAGTTCTGGATCAGGGTCTTTCAGGAAACAGTCAAGCTGCCAGTTTGGGGCTAGTCAATGACTGGGACGAAATGATCCACTTCCAAGTTCACTCAGTAAGATTGATTGCAATATGACAACTGGCTTTCCCTAAGAGCAAGAGTGAAAGACAGCTTGGGCAAGGGAGCATACCCAAGATGGAAGCCGCAGTGTCTTTCATAATTTAGTTTCACAAGCAACATGTTGTTATTTCTGTTGTATTCTATTGGTCACAGAGACCAAGAGGAGTAGACTGTACAAGGGTATGAATACCGGGATACAGAGATCATTAGGAGATACCCTGGAGGATGGCTACCAGAAGAGAAAAACCATGACTATTTCAAGAGAGGCAAAACAAAAACAAAAACACAAAACCTTTTTGGCAATATTTAACACCCTTTCATAAAAGCCTGAAGGAAGCTAGGATTAAAAGGAAACTTTCTCAACCTGATAAAAAAGTGTTTTCTAAAGACATATAACTAGGATCCATTTACAAATGAACAATAATACGTTCCTCCTAAAATCAAGATATTGATATTCCTTCTTACTGCTTCTATGCCACATTGTAGTGGAGGGCCTAGCCAGTGTAATAAGATAAGAAAAACAATAAAGAATAGTAATTGGAAAACAAGAAATAGAATGGTCTTTTGGGGGAGAAAAGATGATTATGAATATAGAAAATCTTAAGAAATATGCCACAAAGGTGGGGGGGGGGACAAAAACCCTACCAGACCCAGACTTATAAGAAAATTAAGAAAAATCACAGGAACCAAGATTGATTTACACAAAGCCGTTGTATTTTTAAGTGCTAGCAATAATGAAAAATGAAATTTAAAAAATTTCCACTCACAATAGCATCAAAAATCTAAAATACTTAAGGATAAATTTAACAAAATATATGCAAGTAAAAACTATAACATTGCCAAGAGAAATTTTAAAAACCTAAACAAATGGAGAAATATATCATGTTCACAGATTGGAAGGCTCTATATTGTTAGATGCAAATTCTCTCCAAATTGATCTGTCACTTCAGTCAAATTCCAATCAAAACCCCAACAGGCTGATTCTAAAATGTATATACATGTACAAAGGACCCAGACTAGCCAAAACAATTTTGAAAAAAATAATTTGCACTATGTGATTTCAAGACTGCTTCCACAGCTACAGTCATCAAGACAACATGGTACTGCTCTTAGAGGTACAACGAGGGAACACAGTATACCTACATTTATAGAGTAAATCAGCATTTAACTAAGCACCAAAGCAATTTTTTTAGGAAAACAGTCTTTTCTACTCATGGTGCTAGAAACATTACTTGTACAGAAAAAAATTATATCACACACAAAATTTAATTTGAGCTGATCATAGATCCAAGCCTACACAAAAGCAGTGTTTTTCTTTCCTCCCCTCACCACCCACTGATACCTCCTAAGGGACTCAGTACTGCATAGGACACAACATTGGTGCTCAATAACTATTTGGTGAATCACAGAACTATGCATGAGAAAAACTACCTGCCATTTTAAAAAATATCAGGAAGGGACAAGTGAGTGGGGCAGTGAATGGTCAGGAAAGGGCTGAGAAAAAAATTTCACGTAAAAAGATGGCTGAAGGGAGCATCTCTCCATCTAGTCGGGAGACGACAATTCCAAGCAGAGAGCAAAGATCATGAAGACCTAAGAAGCAGACAATGAGAGTAGCCAGCGGGCGAGTGAGGGGCCGGAGCAGCACAAAAACATGGAGGCCAGATCATCTGGGGTCTCAGGGTTCAACAGGGTAGGTTAAAGAATTCTAATCCCAGAAGTGATGTACCTCACTGTGGGATTTCATGAAAGCACCTTGAGTGTTAAGTCAAGAATGAGACTGGATGGAGCGAGGTAGGAAGTGGAGACACCAGTTAGGACGCTCCTGCAGCAACCCAGGTGAGAGGAGGGGGCGGTACACTCCTCGCAGGATGGAAGTTCAAGTGTAACACTAGAGCTGTGGCGTTCTAGCAGATGTGGGTATGAGTTGTAATTTCAGTTGGCCATTTTCAACTACCAGTTTCACTGTTTCCTTCAAAGATTCTGTTTATGAGGGGAGGGATCCTGTCTACTTCATTTAGTACTGTGCCCCAAACCCAAAACCTTAGAGAAATATGCTGTAACGAGCCAGAGGTCAGAATCTGACATGGTCCAGTAGATGGGGCTGTCCAAGGAAAAGAGCCCTTCTTCTTAGAACAAAAAATACCAAAGGCAACAGGGAGGGTACTGGGCTCTATTCAAATCACAAAACATGTTGATAATGAGCATGGGGATGTTTGCTAATATTAGAATGCATGTTCCTGCCTGAAAGTTTACAGAAATAGAAACAGCACCATCACACCCTCTGGGGCAGCAGGTGGGAAACTCACAGAATTCCTCGGTGGAAAATGGGAACAACTCAGAAAGGTCCAGATAAACATAACTATGCAAAGCTGATCCATGATGAGTTAAGACACAGTTTCAGGGTCCACCACTCAATTTCTGGCGTTGCCAGCATTAAGGACACCATCCTCCACTTCACCCCTATCCAGTCCTGGCCCCTCAAAACACACTCACATGTATGATACCCTTCAGGTCTAAGTTAGTATAACATGGCTTTTTTTTTTTTTTTTTTTTTTTAAGTACAGGAATAATATAATACCTAGGAGATGGCTTGGAGGGGAAACGCTATATAAACACAAGATATTATATAGGTATTCAGGTGATAAGAGCTGTAGTTACAGATATGCCTCAAATAAAAAAAATGAAATCTGGAATCTCTGTATCACCGCCCCCTCCCCCAGGGCAAGAATACATTTAGTGTCCTATTAAATCAAAGAATGGCCCACTGCAAACAGTGGCCTGCCTCACCAGCTGGAGTTAACACAGATTGATGTACATGTTCAATCACACTGAACCTGACAGTGGGCTTCCTGAAATTTATAATACAGAATGGAAACGTTTTATGTGTTGTAACTCCCCACCCCTTTTAAGGCAATAACTCACCAGGCAGAAATATAATTCGCTGAGGATTTTTAAAATCCACACTTAGAGCATTTTCTGGGGTTAAAAATTCACTGGAATAAAATATATAAAATGGAACTTGTTAAAAAATATCATGTAGGAGACTGACTGGAATCATTTTTGATTATCAACTAAGACCATGGGAATCAAAGAATAGGAAATATTTCTTGTGGAGTATGTCAAAAGAATATTAACACAGAAATAAAATGTAAGAGCATGTAATAGAATTCCAGCCCAAACGGAAAGTTTGGTAATGATTTTTCTAGTCCTGGCATTTTCTTTATTTTTCACAGAATAAAACTTAAAGTGTCTGTCTGGACTCACTCTAATCTGTCATCTAGCAATAAATGATTTAATTGTTTCGGTACTGATATATTTAAGGTTAGACTATTTAGAGGAATACTTTTTGGGGGGGTTCTTTAAGTTTCTTTAAAAAAATTTTTTTTTTAATTTACAATGTGTCGTGAAATTTCAGGTGCACAGTATCGCCACCAGTGTGGCGGCCATCTGTCCCCACAAGACACGACTATAGTACCACGGACTGTATTCCCTCTCATCCCCATGACTGGAGGTCCCCTAACTGGAAGCCTGTATCTCCCACTCCTCTTCCCCCATTTTGCCCATCGCCACCCACCCCTCCCCTCTGGTAAACATCAGCCTATTCTGTGTAAATGATTCTGTTCATTTGTTTTGTTTTTTAGATTCCACCCGTGAGTGAAATCACAAGGTGTGTGTCTTTCTCAGTCTGACTTACTTCCCGTAGCATAATACTCCCAAGCTCTATCCCTCTTGTCACACATGGCACAATTTTATCCTTTGTATGGTTACAGGATATTCCCCCCGACCCCGTACACACACACCACATCTTCTTTAGACAACGCTTATTTTTGAAGTCAAAAGATCTGAATTAAAAATCTGATTTTGGCAGGATCAAGCCATGTCAGTAATGTAGCTTTAATCAAGTCACAATCTCCCTAGACACCCTGGTTTTGCCACCTTTAAAATGTGGCCCAAGAACCTTCCTTGCCTGTATTACAGAACTGAGATTAAAGTCTATGAAACTATTTTGTAAGTTACATTTCATGTAAAAGCTGAGGTATTTATGTAATTCTACCTGGCCCAGAAGTCACTTTGAAAACATGTTTATGATCAACTACCCAATTCAATTTTACAAGCAGCATACTTCGTAATTCCATAAAGTAAGGACTCACCTCTACTTTAGTAGAGCAGTCACTGCTCTACTAAACTGCCGTATCAAGACACGTGGCAACCATGTCACAGATGAACTATTATGTCTTCAGAGGTATGTGTCTTTGTGAGGATTTCATCCAGAGAGCTTTTCCCCCCTTATAAAATGCTATATTTTTATATTTTACTTTGTCCTAGAATGGACGTGAAGCAAAAGCAGCCAAGGGTTGAGTGAGTGGTATGGCCAACTGAGCAACCGGCTCTTAGTTTAACCTCAGGTTGTGATCTCAGGGTCGTGACACCGAGCCCTGCATTAGGCTCTGTGCTCAGCGTGGAGTCTGCTTGAAAGTCTCTCGTCCTCTCTCTAAAATAAATCAATCAATGTTTATAGCAGCAATGGCCAAGATCGCCAAAATGTGGAAAGAACCCTTAGGGTTAGGGTGCCCTTCAAGATGCCCTTCAACGGACAAGTGGATAAGGAAGATGTGGCCCATATACATTATGGAGTATTATGCCTCCATCAGAAAGGATGAATACCCAACTTTTGTAGCAACATGGACGGGACTGGAAGAGATTATGCTGAGTGAGGTAAGTCAAGCAGAGAGCATCAATTATCATATGGTTTCACTTCACATGCATAACAAATAGCATGGAGGACAAGGGGAGATGGAGAGGAGAAGGGAGTTGAGGGAAATTGGAAGGGGAGGTGATCCATGAGGACTATGGACTCTGAAAAACAATCTGAGGGTTTTGAAGGCGGGGGTGGGAGGTTGGGGGAACCAGGTGGTGGGTACTGGAGAGGGCACGGATTGCATGGAGCGCTGGGTGTGATGCAAAAATAATGAATACTGTTACACTGAAAAGAAATTTAAAAAAAAATCAGTCTTAACAACAACTACAAAAAGCAGCCAGTGGTCCTACCCTGGGTTAGCCTGGGGTAGTTATCACAGACTGTGGCAGGAGTTCGTTCCACCTTCCAATGTAATTTGTATAATTACAAGTTTATTGTTAAAATGGTGACCCTTGAACTAAATTGACGGCAGTGAAACCCTAACTTCCTGCCAGGCCTCTCACGCACCCAACTGTTTGCCATGTGGACCTGCTCCCCTGGGCCTTCAGTCTCCGCTCCCCACTCTGCCCTGCATGTGCCCCCGACACACACACACACCTCCTGTGCTGCTTCTCACCATCCACACAGGAAGCTGGAGCACAGCCATTCTTCTACCCACAGGATAAACCAACCCATCAATGTGCCTTGGAGACCTTGGCTTTCTGACCTTCTCAGTCATTCTTCCTCTCCAGGTGCTTCTCCCTGTCAAACAGGTGGGCGTGGGCAACGGCCATGCTTCAGAAAACTGTCCCCCAGGTAGTCAAAATTTTATAGGATAAAATTCACTGTGTGTGTGTGTGTGTACCTATGTTCACTAACCTAGGACTTACTGAGCAGTTGTACTTACTCCTGGCACAGGGCTAAGTTCTAGATGTGGACTGCTCTTGTCCTCAGAACAACACCAGGACAAGGGACTACTCCGAGCCTCACTCCACATGAGGTACAGAAGGCAGAATAAGTTGTCCAAAGCCACAGAGCACTGAACCCTTGCCTGGTGATGAAGACATAAGCCTCTATGTTCTCCAGGACATGTTAAAACACGTGCCATTGTTGTTTGTAAACCTCTGGTGAAGATAACTGGGAAGCAAATGAATAAAAATAACACAAAACATAATCAACAAAACACTTAAAATCTGGGCCTTGACTGACCCAAAAGAACACTGCATATTCCCTTCTTCCCTGTCTCCCTAAAGAAAGCATTTTTCTTTTGCTCCTCAACTCCCATAAATAAAAGGATTAAGAGGTATAACACAAAGGATTTTTAGACTGGTATCTCCCCCTCTTTCTTAATTCTGTTCATTGTACAGAATTACAATTGCAGGAAAATTCTCAATTCCTGACATCACTTACTCTTTGAACAGAATGAGTATTTGTTTCCACTCTCCGCAAATAGGCTAGAAAGGATACATATGCTTCTCATATTTCTGAAATAAAAAATACCATTGATTCCTGGCATACGAAGCAGGATGCTACGCCAGCTAGCCCCAGGTGTACACAGCCCTGCACACATCCCTCTCACAGGCTGCTTACATCCTGTAGATCGGTTCCAACATCTAAACCACTTTGCTTTGCTGCATGCCTAGCTGACCAAGGTCCTACCCTTCTCTAAAGGCAATTACCTGGGTGACAAATGCAGGGGAAAAAGTCCCAGGTCTGTCTAGAAGCCAAGAAACCAGAAATGATTCCAGCAAGAGCAAGTCACTGAACCCTGGACAATTTAGCAGAGACCATGCAAAGACACAGAATTCACATCTTCAGCTCATAAGGCAACAGCTGTCTCGTGCAGGAGAGCGAACGCAAAAGAGGGAGCGAGGACAGCTCAGGGAGCCGCCAGCTCCGACGTCAGCACGAAGCTGTCATCCACTCCAGCGAGCCGTCTGTTCGGAGGCCTGGTCCGGCACGTGCCCTTCCGTCCTCCCTAGCAATGCAGGCCTTTTCTCCACTCCACTCACGAATTCTATCACTAAATACAACTGGGTGAAACTTCACTTAGTCACATCAATGTTCCTTTGAAGAGATTGACTACTCGCTGCAAATATGGGTCCCAAAGAGATCTTGGGATTCAGACAGGCTCAGGAGAGGGTTTCAGCTGTATGTACCTCCCTCTTCCAACTCAACACCCCACTGTCCAGGTGCCTTTCTCAATGAGACATCCAAAAGGCATCTCAAATTCAGGATATCCACAACTCGACTCATGACCAGCCCCTCTCCTCCCCACGTGATTACACTGGGCTCACGTCGGTCATCTAAGATAATCTCTGCACCTTGAGATTCTAAATCGCGTCGGTAAAGTCCTTTTGCTATGTGAGATCACAAATGCCCAGGTTCTGGTGTTGGGACGAAGGCACCTTTGGGGGCCATAGACTGTCACACCACCTCACTCAGAGCAAAAACCCAAGTCCTTAACAATGCCCACAAGTTCCCATGTGATCTAGTCCCACTTCCTAACTGAGCTCATCTCTTCCAACGACCCCTCTCCTCACTGGGTTCCAGCCACGTGATTCATGCTGTTACTCTACACCCGACCATCTCAGGACATTTGCACTTGCTGTTCCCTCGGCCAGGAAAGCTCCCTCCCTCATTTAAGACTCTACTCAAATGACACCAGCTTATGAGTGAGGCTTTCTCTGGGACTCTGTATAACAAAGTAGTATCACCCGCCCCCACTGGGACACTCCCTTCCATGCTAATATTTTTCAAAGACCATTTATCATCTGATATGTTATCCATCCATCCACGCATCCATCCTCCCCCACAGCAGGATCACAGGGGTGTCTCCCTTCTCAAATCTCCAAGAAATAAGCATGAAGCTGGGACCCAATAAACAGTTGACGAATAAGTGAATTTTACTTTACTGGAAAGTAAGTTCCTTGGACACAAGACCTAGTCTAACACAGAACTGAACAAATGTCTGAATGAATGAAAAAAAATGAATGGGGGAACAACAGAACCCAGTTTTGCATCTAATTTGCTATAGATATATGGACCAACATCAAATCAAAGGTGTTACTGTTTAGGAATCAGACACAACAGATAAAGTAACTTATTCAGAGAGTCACAACAAAAGTAATATAATTACATAGAAAAAATTCCAGCCAAGCCCCTGACTTTATTGTGTTGTGTCCCTGAACATTTTAGACCTGACACATTTAAGCCATCTGGATTCCTGGTGCTTAGTTCAAATAGTCTTACCAATAAGGCTTCAAGTCGTTAAATTCCAAATTTATTTTTAAAGGAAATTTCGCAGGAATCCCAGAAGCACTAACTTCACTTACTTCTGCTACATAAAATACGAACATACAAGGAAGAGCTCATTATCTGCACCTGAAGATGCACCCAGGAGCCAACCTGCAGCCCAGGGATGCTCTAGGGACAGACAGAAGCCACTTCAGGTTCATCGGTCTCTAGTTAGTCATCAGCCAGCCAGGGCAGCTCCAGAGGCTCACCATAGCCGTGGAGGACAAGTCACACCAAAACATTCCTGCTGTGGCTGGACGGCCATGGGAGGGGGCAGTGCCTGGGCAGCGGGGGGTGGGGGGGGGAGAGAACCGCAGGGACAACGCCATGCCTGGGAACGGCCTAGCTAGCTGAAGAGCACCTGTGTCACCCGGGGCATCTCTTCTGCACCTTGCAGTGTGATTATGGCCCCACTGCTGACACACCAGCCCAGCTGGCCACACGATGGCCATGCTGGAGCAGCTCTTCTCCTGCTCGCCTGGGGAGGCCGGCCAGCACGGGCTTTAGTCACACTTGGAAACCGCTTTCTGGGAATCACTCTGCGGGCACGAATGGAAATCAGAACACCACAGTGGCTAGGAATCCTGACCTGGAGAACAGGCCCGCAGGGTTCAAACCAAGCCTCTGTGACTTACTAGCTGTGCCCCGATGGGTGCCCCTCAGCTCATCTCCTTACCTCTAAAAAGTCAGCTTACAATTACGGGAGATAGAGCAAGAAAAGCACTCACAGCGCCTTGGCACAAGAGGCTTTCATCTGTGCTGGCAATTACAATAGCTATTATTATATTCCCGCGCAGTATATATTAGTCCTGATTCTTTAAAAAAAAAAAAAAAATCACCATTCAAAAATAAAGAATACATCTGCCTTCATCTTTAGTTTAGATTTGTAACAGCAACTCCCGGGAGCTTATCATTTGCTTCCAGCGAAGTATTTGCCTGTAATTAGGGAAAGCTGCCACCAGGCAGATGTCGAGATTAAGCCTGCCTACATGTGGTTTAAAAAAAAAAGTCATTTAGTAACTTTCTCCTCAATTCTATTCTTGAATAAAAATATATATACTTATTATTGGAGTGCTCAACATAAATGATAAATATGAGTAGAAGCCATATTTAAATAGGATAAGCAATGTGAGTTAAGATTTCAAAAGATGTAAGTACATAGGTAGGTGGTCACCCAGGATTATTTTTCTAACAAACTATCATCTGATAGAAATCCCTGATTAATGCCCTACATTGCCTCTTTGCTTGGAAAATGGAACAGAACAATGACAAAATACACTTGAAAAAAAAAAAAAAAAACCAATTTCTCCTAATCATAATAACCAAGAATGCACACCAGAAGCATGGAGTGAGCTTCTCCAAATTATGTAAGAATTAGTCTTGAGGCATCTGAGTGGCTCAGTCGGTCCAGCTCTTGATTTTGGCTGAGGCTGTGATCTCAGGGTTATGAGATCTAGCCCCATGTTGGGCCCAGTGCTCGGCACACAGCCTACTTGGGATTCTCTCTCCTTCTCCCTCTACCCTTCTTCCTACACATGTGCTCTCTTTCTCAAATAAAATAAAATCTTTAAGAAAAAAAAATCAGTCTCAGCATGGAGATTTTGACTCAGTAGTTCAGGGAAGAAGCCAAAGTCCCCCAGTCATTATTAATGTTATCCCCTTGGGTTAGGAATCACTGTGCAAACTCTTTCTTTTGACAAGGAGTTTTTGCTCTAAAAACTTTCGCAGAGAACTTTTCTTGATCCCTCAGCCTGCTCCTAAAGTAAGACACGTCCACTTGTCACTCCATGAAGAGAATGAGCTGAGCTACTTCTCGGCCCTTGAAATCAGTAAAAATTCCTTTAGACAATTCACAACAACAGAGCTGCTGAAGGAGATGGAGTAACGGGGGCTGAAACCTTATGGTGGTCCCATGAAATCATGTGAATGTTTTTCCTCTAGACCAGCGCTGCCCCACGGAACATGCCAGCTGGCGGAAACGTTGTATACCTGCGTTTTCCCACAGGGCAGCCACAAGCCACACGTGGTACTGAGTACCTAGAAGTGTGGCTTGTGGCTACCCTCACTGGAAGCACTGTACCGGACAGATGTCAAACTCTGGCTGTGCATGGCCATCCCAGTGCCTCAGTGTCGGAAGCCCTCGTTTCATTAACCTGTCTAGTACTCGTTCCCCGAGCGCCCACCTGCCGCGTGGCACGGGGCAGGCATGGGGACAGAGCGTGGAGCAGATACTAAACCCCACCCTCCCCTCATGGAGCTTGCATTCCGATTTTTAATAACTGGCCTCTTTCGTACCACCAGACTCATGTGAGGTACTTGCTCGAAGAACTCTGGGTTAAATGTGTTCTTTAAAATTAGGCTCTTTTAAGGGTGCCTGGGTGGCTCAGTGGGTTAAGCCTCTGCCTTTGGCTCAGGTGATGATCTCAGGGTCCTGGGATTGAGCCCTGAATAGGGCTTCCTGCTCAGAAGGGAGCTTGCTTCCCCCCCACCATCCTTTCTCTGCCTGCCTCTCTGCCTGCTTGTGATCTCTGTCTGTCAAATAAATAAGTAAATAAATGAATCTTAAACAAATAATAAATTAAATTAGGCTCTTTTGAAGCAGAAACACAAATATTCATAGTCCGAGGGACAATATAGTTCAGGGGACTGAAGAAGTCAGAGGACACAGAGTGTCTGCACGAGCACACGAGAGCTTTCCAGAAAGGCAGAACAGCCTCAGCCATGGGCTAACCTGTCTGCATGCTTTTTTCCGAGGGAGGTCCTAAGCCCACCCTGGCCGGGGTGACTGGGTAGACAGTGTTAAGAATCACCCACCCCAGGAGTAGGACCAGGGGAGTCCCAGCTGGAATGTATTTAACAATTTCCACTGGAGATGGAGTCAGTGGAGAACCACAGACACGACAAGCAAAGGTATTTCCACGCAGCTGTAACAAATACTTGAACTAGGCGGTACACGTTTTCAAGGGATTGAAATTAAAAATTAAGAGATGAAGAAAAGTAAGAACGGCAGTTTGATTAGAAAATTTTTAAAGATCACCAGCTAGCAAAGGAAGGACCCCAGGCAAGACCACTACTACTAACCTTGGGCTCTTCTCCCTCCCACCACGCAACACCGCGTAGGGGCTGAGTTGGCAGACCCCCCCTCAGCAGTTTCTCGGGCCCTGAATGGAGCAGCGGGACACATCAACCGGTAATGGCTGCACCTCGGTCAAGGACAAGTGCTACTAGAAATGACCAGAAAGGGGCACCTCGGTGGAAGGTGCCTGACAGAAGGAGCAAGGGTTGTTCGTTCGGAATGGTTGCATCTGGATCACTGTAATCAATGAAACCCCGGAACTAAGATCATTCACCAGCAACCTTACCTAGTTCTGGGGGCAGAACGGTCAGGCGATTCCCCTGAATGTGGAGTTCCTTAAGCTGAGTAAGCTCCCCGATTTCTTTAGGCAGCGAGATCAGGTCGTTATCCCTAAGGCTGAGCTAAATACAAGAAAACAAGGAGTTGTCAAAACAGTGTTCACGTACAGATGCGCTCAACAGCAACTCTCGTCCTTTCCCATGCCCTCTCTCCTCTGAAGGCTCAGTCCCTTCAATTTATTTACAAGTGTTTGCAGATGGATCAGATCCAGCAGCAGGAGGAGTGGTTGATTCCCGCAAAACAAACTGTACTCCTGCTCAAATTGACTTGATTCCACTCCTACAAGGGCTGCAGAAGTGAATTGATTTTCTAAGAATTTAGATAAATTACTTACTATCTGCAACTTTGTGAGCTTCCCAATATCTGGCGGCAGGATTTCAAAATCGTTGTCACTTAGATAGAGTGCACGCAGGGTGGCTGCAAATTAAACAGCAATGTATAAACAGGGTGGCACGGAATCCAACCATTTGAGGTCTGATCAATACAAGGGAGTCAGCTTTGATTAATAACCCTGGCTCGGTGAAAAGCCTGTGACACACCTAGGGCTCACAATAATAAGAAGCAGGTCAAACTTAGATTTACTGGCTTATTGTGGGGCTGGTGTGTTCAGGAAAACATCTATATCCAAGAGGACTGACGCAATTAACAACTCTGGGCACCAGCAGTGTTTGGCACAGGGTTTCAAGACGCTTTCAAAAAAGATCAGAGTTTTTCTTCTATTATTTCTGATTCATATTTATGCTTTGCATCCGAAAGGTAACCAAGAAAACCAGTGACACTTGTATCAATGCTGAGGGCAAAGGGGTTCAATCGCTGAAATGCAACTCTGTTAAAAATAAATAACTAAAAGGCTTTCAGGTGAGGAAGACCATAACCCAGGTCACTGTTTCCGTAATCAGACTAAGTATTATTAACTATTTCTCTAGCCTTAACAACAAAAATAAATGAAGAAAAAAGAGTGAACATGATGACAGGGAGTTTAAAACTACAGAAACCCTAACTCAGGTAGAATACTGGTGACCAGCAATTTGTTCACAGTATTACAAAGCGATAACATGACCCCCAAACTATGGAAGGAGAACATTCTAAGGCATCTTGTTGATCCCTAACCAAAAAGGAGACGATGATCCGATGTCTGTTTTGTTTGCTTACAGGTATTCAATTACATTCTAATGTTTTAAAATTCGACAGAACTCTGTGTCAATATACACAACAACATTTCCTTTATGGCCCAAGAAAATATTTTAGAATTGGCTTCATGTGCTTAAGAAAGTCTGGGAATGAGAATATGCATAAGGTTATAAATGAAATTTTGGAGATGAGCTCAGAAAATTCAGAATTGCTGGATGCCATACGTGTCACTATTTGGAGAAGCAGAACACTCATTTAAGGAAAGCAAATCTTTCCTAAATATTTTGTGAGTTCTCAGAAAAAAAATCATTTTCCTCATTTTTTATGAGTATCTGCAGCAAGCAATTTGTTTGCATAGAATACAGGTAAAAAGATAAAGTGTGTTTATCTGTGACAAATGGTTTCTCCATGTTTGATTGCCTACTACACACAAAAGAGACTACATCTTTTTAAAACACAACAAGAATCCTGCTTGGAAATGTCAAAAAAATTCTGTTACTGGTTTATTAAGGGATATTTTTAATAAATAATCGGTTGGAATATCTTTGGGGAAATGGTTTACAAAGGGTTAACAGCAACAAGGGAGGACACATGCATTATCGTATTTTCTTGGCACGCTCTTTAAAAAGAAAGTCAAGTTCTTTAGCTAAATGTGAGACTTGATCTCATTTAGGTACATAATCTCCATCCGGAAGTTAATATGACATTACTAAGTCCACTTGAGCGCAATGGTGTCGGATAACTATATATCAAATATACATACTGCTGAGCTATGAAGGAATATTCAAAAGAAATGTGTGAAGAAAAAAATATATACGTCCAATAATTTCTCTTGGAGTTGGGGCCCTGGCAAATAAATTTCACTTTCAGAACGCAAAGTACCATTTTAAGGAGATTTATAGAATTAAAAGTTTCTTACTAAGGTAGAAGAAGTTTCCGGGAAGAGAATGTTCATTCAAGTTGTTGTAAGTCAAATCAAGGACCTCAAGAGCTGGGAGAGAGCCAAATCCTCGAGGCAAAGTGTTTAGTCTATTCATGCTGTGATGGGGGGAAAAAAAATCCAAGACGTCACACATAAAACATATGTTCAGACAATACTCACATCACCTCTGTGTCACAGGCCTAAGAGCTGAATGTGAGAGACGGGAAGCTCTTAGAAGAGGCCGTGATTCTACCATCACTTAATGTTCTTTTAACCAACACAGGAATTGCAGTCAGATGAAACATCTGAAAATGGTTACGAAACATCTGAAAATGGCTCCTCATTTTCTGCAATGACGCTCACTGTGTTACAGAGAAACTTCAATCATCGCAAAGTATCTGCCCTTCCAGAGAACTTCCTCAGGTATGTGGCAACAATAATTCCTCAAAAGATGCAGAGAAACTAGGTCTCTAGGTCTCAAGCCTTCTCATACTAGATACAATCCTGTCCATACCTGCTAACCCACCAGCCCTGTCACACAAGAAAGAGCTGATGGCACAAGAGGAAACCAAGAGAAAAGTAATTTCTACCTCTTGGGTAGAAAAATCATTGGTTAAATTATACTTAATAAAATGGGTGGCTCAGTCAGTTAAGCATCTTTCTTTAACTCAGGTCATGATCCCAGGGTCCTGGGATGGAGCCCCACATCGGGCTCCCTGCTCAGTGAGGAGCCTGCTTCCCCCACTGCCTGCCACTCCCCCCGGCTTATGCTCTATCTCTTTCTCTATCAAATAAATAAATAAAAATCTTTAAAAAAAGTAAAAATAAAATAACCTCCAAGACCACTTGTGGCAATGACAACAACTGATATTTTCTACCAATTTACAATCTGTGAAGCACATCTGTATCAAGTATTCACCCGAGTCACCAAAACTTTCATGTAACACATTCTGCCGTGAATACAGTAACAAGGACTTTTCTGACTCGCCCGGTAGGGGTTGAAGGGGGAAAAGTTCAGAAATATGTTTCTTTCTTTCAATACTGTTCTAAGCTTCCCATTCTCGAAAATCACCAGTCAAGGTTTTCCTTCCAAACACAGGAGACGTCTGGAAAGTAACGTGCAGGAAAGCCTGGGTTAGCTTTCCTCGGAGGGAGCAGGCATCTCGGGCGCTTCCAGCCACTCTCCAGCCTACAGCGAGCCTGACACTGGCCACCTCCTGGTGGCAAGAACCTACTGAACTCAAGGTTCTTCTTCTCCTTGAGGGACACACCAATCCCCTCCGTGTGTCAGGAACATCGGTGCAGCCAGCAGCAGCAACAGCAGGAAGCTCACTAACCCAGCAGGCAGAAAGGAAGCCTTCCCTTTAACAAACACAGACGAGGGTCCAGAAGTACCACTGGCTGCAAACAAAGCAAGGAGCGCGGGGTCCACTGGCAGCTTCTCCGGGCACTAGCACATTCGGGAGCTCCAACCATCTCCGTGTGCACTCAGGGGACCGCTGCTCCCGGGGCCCCTCGGACAGCATGGGCGCTCCTGGCTCCCAGGCCCCCCCCGAGAGGTCAGAGCAGAGGCGGGGGCAGAACAGAGCGAAGTGAGAGGAGCAGTCCGGCTCCAGCACGGCTAGCTCGGTGACCTCAGGGAAGTGAGTCAGCGTCTCTGAGACCCAGTTTCTTCAACTGCAAAATGAGGACAGCCGTACCTTCCCGGCAGGAGGAAGAGAGCTGAAAAATCTGAAGCCTGGTAGAAAGATCTATGGCTTGCAGATGGCTCTGAAGAACGGAGAGCTGGAACTACAATCAGCTTTCAGGAAGTCACTGAAAAACATTGTGCCTCAGCCTCCAACAGGTAAGCCCACCCTGGCAGAAGACCGCTGTGGGCCGCCTGAACTATCCAGCGTGGTTTTCCTATTTGTGTGCTGCCAGCGGACTCTCACATTACTCCAGAGCTCACAAAGTCGCTGAGGGCACACTCGTAACATAATGGTATAAATTCTCAACTGCCTCTGGATATTTTCCCAGTGTGTTCTAGAATGGGAAAGTGCCTGTCTGTGATGTAGAAATTTGTAAAGATGTATAAAACCGGATAGTTGAAGGCTGGTCACCATCTTTTTTCTTTCTCTTTTACACAAGCTAGGAAGGGCCTTACTTAATGCTCCCCCTTCTGGAACGTTCCGACTGCTGGAGGTCCTCTCGTGCTCTTCTTGCTTCAATAAAACCTTCTTAGCTAAAGGTAGTAATTTTTCTCACAGCCACGGTGACCTGTTCCTACACTTAGCCAAAAAAGAAAAAAAAAAAAAATTCAAATCTGTGAACACTTAACCCCATACTTGGTGAAAACTTCTAAATTTCACAAGATGAGCTCCAGCATCTCACTGGGTCAAAAATTATTCCAGAAGAGTTGGACATGATGCTTCGGCAGTCAGATTATCCCAGAGGCATTTCACCAACAAATAGCTGACGTGGCTTTATATCTTGGGGAAATTAACACTGTAAAATGCACCATGTTTAAAGAATTAACAACATAATGCAGCTTGACTTATTCAGAGGGCCTAAAACTCCTCTCAGGTCTGGGCATCATCAGAATAAACACATAATACTAGAGAAGATTTTAAAAACGACTTCTAGTTGAGCATGTTACTCGAAATCTGCCTATGTGTGGCCCAAATGCTCTGCTGTAGGATTCCCTGTGTGTATAAACGTAATTTTTACTCTGATTCCAGTAGCGTTAACATTCAGTGTTATGTCAGTTTCAGGTGTGCAATACGGGGATTCCACACGTCATGTATTACCCTGTGCTCATCGCCACAGGTACGCTCCTAGTCCCCTTCACCCATTTTACCCACCCCCCACCCCCCATTCCACTCCCCTCTGGTAACGATCAGTTTGTTCTCTCTAGTTAAGTCTGTTTTTTCAGTTGGTTTCTGTCTTTGTTCATTTGTTGTGCTTCTTAAATTCCCCATGAGTGAGATCATATAGTATTTGTCTTTCTCGGACTTCTTTAACTAGCATCACACTCCCTAGATCCATCCATGCTGTTGCAAAGGGCCAAGAATCCATTCTTCCTTATGGCTGAGCAGTACTCTATTGTGTGTATATACACCTCTTACTCCTCACTCATTTATCGACTGAAGGATACTTGGGTTACTTTCATAATTTGGCTATGGTAAATAATGACGCAATAAACATAGGGTGCATAAAACTTTTCAAATTAGTGTTTTAGTTTTCTTTAGGAAAATACCCAGGAGCGGGATTACTGGATCACAGAGTAGTTCTATTTTAATTTTTTGAGGCACCTC
The DNA here is from genome assembly GCF_009829155.1 of Mustela erminea. Taxonomy (NCBI): domain Eukaryota; kingdom Metazoa; phylum Chordata; class Mammalia; order Carnivora; family Mustelidae; genus Mustela; species Mustela erminea. The sequence goes on from NC_045619.1 coordinate 120,889,542, forward strand.
CATACGGTCTTCCATGGAGGCTGCATCAGTCTGCATTTCCACCAACAGCACACGAGAGTTCCTTTTTCTTCACATCCTCACCAACACCAGCTGTTTCTTGACTTCTGGGATTTTGGTTGTTCTGAAAGGTGTGAGATGGTATCTCATTGTGGTTTTGATTTGTGTTTCCCTGAGATGAGTGATGTTGGACATGTGTCTGGTGGCTATTCTGGACGTTTTCTTTGGAGAAATGTCTGTTCAGGTCTTCTGCCCATTTTTTAATTGGATTATTTACTTTTTTGGTGTTGAGTTTTTTGGTGTGTATATTTTTATTTGGGCCACTTAGTCTAAGGACTCCTCTATGACTTGCCTTACACAGGGTTATGTAGGTATAATTCTTTATGCCATTTGAGGACAGAAATATCCTTTATTGAAACTCATGTTAATTCCTCTCCCATTCTCCCAGAGAATGAAGAATTTTTGTTCAAACTTTGACAACCCCATCTATACAGCTATGTAATTAAATACAGAAAGCTTTACACAATCAATACAATACTGAGAGCCAAAATGCAAACAGCTCTGAAGATAAGAGGGAACTAAGATATGTTTGGTTTAAAAAAAAGAAGAAACAGAAAACTTTGTAACTCTGTCCTAAGGTGCCTCCAACCCAACCCAACAACACCTGAGCTCGTGATGTTCTTTCCACAACCCTCCCTGTCTTTACTTCCATTTCAGCTGCCCATGATACAGCCCAAGGCATTCCCCCATGCCATCAGCTACCATCCTGTCCGTTTTACCTCCTAGGCATTTTTCACATAAAACCCCTCCCCCACCTTCACTGTCACTGCCCTCATTCGCCTAGAACACTCATCTCCAGCACACTTATGGGTCGGTCTCCTGACCTCGAGCCCTACCTACCTCAACCTCCCCTCCACATGACCTTCTGTACAAAAATCCAACCTCTTCTCATAGCTGCTAGTCTGCTGGAAAACTCCTCCATGGGCAGCAGGACACAATCAAAGCCCCTTTCCTCGGCACACAGGGCCCTTCACTAGCCTCTGCCTCCCTGCCGTTCCAGCTGTGTACTTTCCGCTGTCTCCCAGCTGTGATGTACGCTCCAGAACTCGTGACTCTGAGATCAAGAGTAAGAAGCCCTGGGATGCCTGGGTGGCTCAGTGGGTTAGGCATCTGCCTTCAGCTAGGGTCATGATCCCAGGATCCTGGGATTGAGTCCTGCATCAGGCTCCTTGCTCAGACTGGAGCCTGCTTCTCCCTCTGCCCCTCCTGCTTGTGCTCTTTCTCTTTCTGACAAATAAATAAAATCTTAAAAAAAAAAAAAAAAAAAGATGGGGCACCTGGGTGGCTCAGTGGATTAAAGCCTCTGCCTTTGGCTCAGGCCCAGAGCCCCGCATCGGGGGCTCTGCTCAGCAGGGAGCCGGCTTCCTTCTCTCTGGTACCCCGGACGGTGGCTGACCCACCGCTGGGCGCTCAGGTAGTACTCAGTAACTAAACAGCAGACCTTCATGCGTCTTCAGTGGGCCTCCCCCTTCCCTTCTCACTCCCTGCCTCACACTTTACACTCAGCAACACTCAACGGCCTGCAGTTCCTGGAACGTGTGATACTCTGAGCTCTGCATCCGGTCTTTCCCGCAGGCCGAGAGGCCTTCCCTCTGCTGCTGCGTCTGACAAATTCGGTTTCCTGCATCAAGTTTCAGCTCAAATGCCGCCCCCTGTAGGAACCCCTCACCTGTGGAGGAACACCCAACCCCTCTCCACAGCCCTGAGACAACCTCGGGCGTGTCCGTGGCCCCTCACAGACTCTGGCTCCTCCACAGCCCACACTGCCCCAGACGTAAGGCCAAGGATTGAGATTTTCGCCACTGAGTCCCAACACGAGCAAGGTCCCTGATATAGGCTGCAGTGAAATAGTAAATAAAACGATGATGATGATGGTGCTGAGGATAACAGCTAGCAATGACATGCTGTTTACTATCCAGCAGGTACTACTCCTAATGCCTTATAGATAAATAATGCGTTAAATACATGAATCCGCAAATTAACAATGAGAATGTAAGGAGTTTTTTTTAAGATTTTGTTTCTTTATTTGAGAGAGAGAGAGAGAGAGAAGAAAGAGCCAGCATGAGTGGGGGGAGGGGGGAGGAGCAGAGAAAGAGGGATGAGCAGACCCCCTGCTGAGCAGGAAGCCCAATTTGGGGGGGGGGGGCGGGCTCCATCCTCAGGACCTGAGCTGAAAGGAGATGCTTAGCCGACTGAGCCATCCAGGCACCCTAGGAATATATCTAATCTATATATCTAGCACATACATCTAGCTTTAGCTTCTAGGCTTACACACAAATTAAAACACAGGACTTAATTTTCAAAACAAGGTGTGAGCAAAGGATCCTTTCTTTTCTGCTTTGCAAGATGGGTGTACAATCTCCGTATTTGGAGGGGGGAAAAGCCATCTGATTTAAGTGATGCCCCCCCCTTTTAAGCTCTACTTCCCTCAGACATCAGGAAAAAGAATGCTCATGGATCTTTCCAAGATTATCTCTTAACCAGAGTGAACATGATGAGTGTCTCATCAAATTCCCTGTGGAAAGAAGGAGCTGGACTAAAAAATCATTCCATGAATAAGGGTTTTTTTGTTTTGTTTTGTTTTTGTGATTGCTTCCTATTAAACTGATAGACACGTGGCCAGCTTGTATCACCACTGCATGTAAATCACTAGCTAGACCAGAGCATGTAATGGCTATCAGTTGACAGATATCCTGCTTCACACGGCAGATGAAGCATGCGTGGGCAACTGCATCTACGAGCTACAAGAGGGAAGCTGGAATTCGGGAGCCCAAGTTCTGGGGACGTCTGTGGTGTCCAATGAAGGGCCGCGGACCCTGGATAACGGGGTTCTCTACCTAGTTCGGTCACGAAGCGCAGGGGCACCAGGAGTGAGTCACTGGAGCTCTCACGCGGGGCTTGCCTTCCTCTCCTGGACACGAAAGCAGTGTGCCTGCTCTCCCTCCCTCAGAATCGTTCGGAGGGTCAAACACCGGCATGAGGACTTTGAAAACTATAAAGCAATAGACGTTATTAGTATTATTCACTGCTGCCTGGTTCGGCCACCTCGGCTGAGTCAAACCTCCTCTCTTCACCTTCGCATAAAGACAGACAGAGGATTATAACCACTGCGCTATATAAAAGAGCTGTAAAGAATCAATGAGGCATGTTCGGAAGCGGATCCTCCCTGCCTCCAGAGAAGGAAGGCACTTTTCTAAACGACTTCTACTTAACACAGAGAGAAAGATCAACCAGTTACAACCACTCTGAACAGTTAATGCTACACAAATGAGTCCCTTCCTGGTCCATGTTAACTGAAATAAAATTTTGTTGGAAACAAACTATGATTAAAAAAAAAAACAAAAAAAAGACTCCCTTATGGTACCAACAATTTGGTTTTCAATGACTTCTCTAATAGATATGCACTAACGCAGGCCACTGAAAAGAAGTATTAAAACAATAAAACTTTTCTTAAAAACCTGCCACCAGAAAAAAGCTGGAGGTCAGTCCCCACTTGGTGACAGCACACGCGCTCGCACCTGCGCCCACAGCCTTACCCCCTTTCCTTCCCCATCCACCCATACTCACCCCAAGTTCAGGTGTTTCAGCTTCTGAAGGCTGCTGATCTGTGTGGGCAGCTCCTCAATCTGGTTATTAAAAAAGTTGAGCACTTCCAAATTCTTCAGCTCTGCTATGTTTGGTGGCACCACTACGGAAACAAAGTTGCTGAGTGTGAATACAGGGCCCCGTGCCTCGCAAGGAGTGCCAGCAACACATTTTGTTTTTCTTTCTCAGGAAAGAGAGATGAAACTTGAATATGACCATCTGATTCACATATACAAGTCTTATTTTTTTGGTGGGTTTTTCTTAGGTTAGTAACTCAGTCGAGTAGAAATGGAAATGTTCCCTCAAAGGGCAAAAGAGAGTTTGAGAGTGCCATAAACAGCCCGTAAGAGAGTGTTCCCAAGCACAAATGCTTGTATTATTGTCATACAATGTCTCATAAACATGACTGCTTCCTTTGGTTTTTTTTGTTAGGTTGGTTGGTTTTTTGTTGTTTTTTTTTTTTTTTCTTTTTTGCACCTCCACCAGAAGAAAGACTGCAAATTCCAGATCCTTCCTGGGTGATGATACATTCGTCAAGCTGTTTCAATAGTCGAATATCTGAAGAGCTGTTCTCTTAACACTGCACTAAATCACAATGTAAGTTCAACATTAAAGGATGAAATATTCAACCTGTCTCGTTTATGATTTTGGCTTCTGGTCTTTACACCTTGATCAATACATACACATACACACACACACACACACACACAGACACACACACACACACACAGAGTTTACATCAGATTAGCAACAGATCAATGCACTGTTATTACACAGAAATATGAAAAACCAACTCAGAAGCATGATATGAATACCAGCATACAGATCAAAGGTTAAAATAAACCAGTGAGGGCCTAAGAGTCTTCTTTCCCTGGAGTATATACTTGCAAATACCGAAGTAAAAGCCAAAGGCATCTTTACCTCAAAAGTATGAACTCTCCATTGATAGCGGCAAGACTCCCAACAGATGATACTTTATGTATCTCAGTCTCCGAGTCAGTCTTCTACAAACATGGGTCATGGGCCATCAGCTTGTCCATGATTCATGTAACGTCTCCCGCTGAGACGACCCAGGCTAGCCACACCGCTGACATGGGCCTTGGGTCCAGCACAAGAAAGTGTCACGTCTTATGTAATTTACTTCCCATGCCAACGGCACCCTCGGGGGCAGGAAAGGGGGCTCCGGAAGACTGGGAGCCCCTTTGCTTCGAGCCACTACACAGGGATGCATCAGATTCCAAACAGACATCGAAAGTATTTCAGGAGGCAGCCACTGCCGGAACTCCAGTGGGGAAGTCCCAGCGGAACAAAAGTAAAGAGGACGGGCGCGCTGTTCATTACAGTTCCGAGTCCTCAATTTTAGCTCATAAAATGTCTAAGGCGTCAGTGACCTGACTTCTTGTAGAGGAAAGAAGGCTTGGTAAAAAGGCAAGAGAAATGCTTTCGCCGGGGGAAGGGACTGTGAAGAATATGAATCAGCCTGGATCCAGACACTTGGGAGGTGGCAGTGGTCCAGATGGAAAATGAGCAAGGCGTGGATTAGTTACTGAAGTGGCTGGTCGGGGGCTGGAGATGAAAGGACAGGTTGTAATGGGAAAATGGAGGCAGCTGGAAATCACCTCCAGAACCCGTACTCTTAGACACCATCCGGGATGCATATGAGCCCTATCTGTACAATTTGGCCCTAAAAGCACACTGCTAGGTGTGTAGTCAGTAACACGCTCTCCGGCGAATGAACAGTATTCACTATGAGTAAATGAACACCGATGCCTCATGCCTGCGGAGTCTCTGGATGTTATCTGTTCTCTCCCTAGGACGCGAAGTGTGTGAGACACAGCTCGACGATGACCACCGGCCCACTCCGGGGGCCTCACCCTCTCCCCCACTTCACCCTCCAGCTCCCACTAAGCTTCTCTCACGGCATTCATCAGATTACTCTGAAGAGCAATAAGGAAAGTTAGTGTAACCGGGAGAAAATGATGATCTCAATCTAGCCACAAACCAAGAATAATGCAGCGAGAATTACTGCCTGCCTTCCCAAAGTTACTTTGCCAATGCAATTAAATGCTGGTCTGAAGGTATCGCCTTTTTGACAGGATGAGAGATTATTTCACTCTCTTTGCTAAATCAGTCCAATTTAAGACCACAAATTATGCTAAATGTGATTTAGGGCTTTGTTTTGTGGACACAAACAATAACCCTACATTCAATTTACTCAACCTCTCCCGGCCTTTTGTATGCATGTGAATTTTGTGTTTAAGACTCCATTCAAGCTACAGGGGGGAAATATTACACAGCTCCTACTCTCTCTCCACTACGGAACTCCCCCTACCTGACCACAGTGAATATCAGAAGAAATTAACATTCAGACCTTAGATGGGACAGCATTCATTCTCTCAACCAGTACTGAGAAAACGCTTGTGATGTCTACACAATCCCACTTTTAACACCTAGCATTTCAAGACTTCTGGGATAAGGTAAGAAAGGCAAGCTATTCAAAGTAAGTAACCAAAGAAGGAGTATCAGAGTCGATAAGTGGAAATAGGTCTAGTGTCTGAAAAACAAACTAATAATAAAACTGTCCACCAAAACAAACAAATGAATAAATAACCAGTTAGCAAGATGAGGTGTCCAAGAATGGAATTATGTACACACGTGACTTGAACAAATTCAGCTGTTACGGAAAAAATCGGGAGTAGCATGTCCCCAGTCAGAATACTCCGGTGAAAATTTTTCAAAGATCTCCATGTGACGCATTTGTATGAAGTATTTTAAAGCATAAGTGAACAGTCAGCCTCGAGATATTCCTTGTTACGCCTTGGCAACATTCCTTTTCATCAATCTGTCCAGTCTGTCACCGTGACCCCAGCCATACACACCCACACAGTCTGCACACCACCAAGGGCTGAGCTCACAAGGGAAACGGAGGTGGCGTCACGTGTGACCCCAGGAGTCTGGACCCTTTCAAAGTCCTCTCCCACTGGCTTTAGCAGTCTCTGATTCTCAAAAAGAGCTGGATGATGAAAATCAATGATACAGATTTAAATAATGCAACAAATGGGGCCCTCAATTAGGAAGCTCAGTCATGTAGAACTTGGCTTATGACAGAGAATTTAGGATCATTTTCTGTCAAAAACGACCGCTTTAATTTTGAGACTCCAGTTGCTGCAGCTGAGAAAAAGGTCCCCAGTCACTCTCAGGTGTCCCCTGGCTCCTAAATGCCTCCTTCTGTGTCCATCGCAGGATCACATGACCGGTGGAAGCCCTCTGGGTCCAGAGCAGAGGGGACAGAGATGGGGTCCTGCCACCCCAGGAGCTATGGCCACAGACCAGTCTCACATTATCTTCTGGCAGTTACAATGATTCAGACCCTCCTTCCCTCCAAGGCTCCTCAGTCCAGAGCTCGAACATTATTCCAGTTTCATGGGAGAAGCATGTACGGTCAGTCCTTGCGGTCTGGGGACAGTCCCACAACAAGAAGCCCAAGTCCCTGGGCGGGCTCACGAGTCTGGGCCAGAAGGGGACTCAGCTAACCTCCTATACTGACACCTGCTGGAAAGCAACTCTGGCTGGCGGGAAGCCTCAGCACACACACGCGGGACACGACCGAGAGACCAGAGCCTCCGACCCTGAGAGACAGAAGACTCCATAACCAGCAACATCGCCTGCCTCCCCCAGAAGGAAAACCTCAATAAACGATTGTTTCAGCAACGGCACCCTCCCTTTAGAAGCATCTGGTTCTGGGATATAAAATTCGCAACTCCACAACCAAGGACTTATTTTTTAAAATCTCTTAGTTTATAAACAACGGTAAATAGCAGGGTATGCTCTGGGGCTGCGGGGTCCGACGTGCAGTGACCATGGAATACCGCACGGGGGCTCCTCAAAAAATTAAAACTAGAACTACGGTATGTCCCAGCAATGCCACCTCTGGGTACAGATGCAAAGGAAACGAAATCACTGTCTCCAAGAAGTACTTGCAGCCATGTTCACTGCAGCATTAGTCACAACAGGCGAGACGCAGAAGCAGTGTTAAGTGTCCCCCAATAGACGGAAAAGAATGGGGTCTATGTACCTACAGTGGACTACTACTCAGCCATAAAAAAGAAACTCCATTTGCAACAACACAGATGGGGCTTGAAGTTAATATGCTAAGTGAAGTCAGACAAAAAAAGACAAAACCTGTGTAATCTTATTTATGTGGAAGCTTAAAACACACACACACACTCACACTCACAGGAAAAGAGATCAGATTTATGATTACCAGAGGGAGAGGATGAGGGGGTGAAGGAACTAGATGAAACAGTTAAGACAGGAAAAAAGAAAAAGAAAAAGGAAGTAAATTTAAATCTAAATTAGCTGAAATTAAGTAGAATTTGTAATTCAGTTTCTTGGTCACATAAGCCGCATTTCAAGTGGTTAGTGGCTACCACACTGGACGACACAGATAGAGATCATTCTCTTCACTGCAGAAAGTTCTAGATAGTGCTGGTCTATCACTAACAGCACAAACTTTCGAGTACATCCGAATTACTGGAAGGCTTATTAAAAGACAGCTGGCAGGGGAGGGGGCACAGCCTCCGAGTTTCTGATTCAGTAGGTTTGGGATGGGGCCTGAGCTTCTGCATTTCCAAGTTCTCAGGGGACGCTGACACTGCTGGTCCAGAGACCACTCTGGTGCAGAAAACTTAATTTATTGGTGACATCAAAATCATTAATCCAGTATATATGTCCCATACCCCCCCACAATACTGCTGAGTAAGACCTATCCGAATTAAGAATTCTCTATCACCTCAGTAAGTTGAGACTTGGGGTTCAGGAAAAGTGGCAAAAAAAAAAAAAGGAACTCTAAATGGCTGATCCACCCAGCCTGGAGGCTGTAATCCAGACATTTCCAGTCACCTTCTGCTTCCCCACGCAGCTGGCATCCATCTTTTCAGTTCAGATGAACGAACGAACACTACAGGTCACACTGTCCCTGGGCACAGGTGGACTGGCCAGAGACACACAGACCCAGGCCCAAGAGGTGGGAATTCTTGGTTATCGTTCCAACTACCGTGGTCAGTTCGAGCTCCTCCAGGCAGCTCATCAGTACATAAGCTCCCTCGACACAGAAACCGTAAATGCTAATGAAATCTCTAACGTGAAGAAAGAGAAATTTTTCAGATTCCACTTTCGAGATGGAACAGCCCTCCATGGGACCAGATGAAGCGGCACCAGGAGTAACTAAGCGTATCTGCTCACGCGACCTCACCAGAACAACAAAGAGCTTATCTACCTGCACTGCAAAAGCCCGGTGTCAGCTTTTACTTGTAGGCTGTGCATTGGATGGACAATGGTTCATCACTTGGTTCCGTTATACCCACCCAGATCTTTCCTTTTTTTTTTTTTTTTAAAGATTTTATTTATTTATTTGACAGAGAGAAACACACAGTAAGAGAGGGAACACAAGCAGAGGGAGTGGGAGGGGGGAAAACAGGCTTCCTGCCAAGCAGGGAGCCCGATGTGGGGCTGGATCCCAGGAACCCGGGATCATGACCTGAGAGCCCAAAGCAGCTGCTTAACCGACTGAGCCTCCCAGGCGCCCCTCCCCACCCAGATCTTTACCGTGAAATCACTGCAGAATAGTACGACGAGCAAGGTTCAAGGAGAAAAAAAAAAATCCTGAATTCCCTAGTTCATCAGAATTGAGTCACTTAGCAACAACTTCATCAGACCAAGTGTGGTTCCACGAAGAGATGCCCCTTGCTAACTAACCTTCTAGCTGTCACAACACCAAGAAGTGAACGGAGAATGCTGGGGGGCCTTGACAGCACAGAGAGACCAGCTGGGGTGCAGCCGATCCGGGGACTTCTCAAGCACAAGCATCTCCTGGCCCTGGAGGCCAAGAAACAAAATCGCGAAGAGTGACGGGCTCTGGGAGCAGCAGGCTCCCTGCAGAACATAAGGACTGGCGCTCGGCAGCGTGCAGCCTACGGAAAGGCCGGCGGGTCACGCGTTGGTCTTTGGAGCCATATGGTTAGCACTGACAGCCGGGTCCTCTACAGCTACAAAAGGGCAGTAAGAGACCAGGCACCACGTTCCACCCACGGCTGCCGGGAAGCCAGAAGCTGCTCGGAACACATGTAGGTCTTCCTCATAAGCACAGGCACGAAATCCGGAGTTGGGAACCCTACCCACCACCTCCACCAAACTTCTGAGTAGTCAGAACTACGCTGTGCCTGTCTTTGCAGAAGCTCCCAGACTGGTTTTTGGGTTTTTTTTCTTTTCTTTTCTTTTCTTTTCTTTTTTTTCTTTTAATCTGAAGATTACTGCGAAGGAGAGGTGCCAGGCCAGGACAGGAACGCCAAGGGGATGCTGCCTGCAGGCCTCTTTGGAAAACTGACTTCATGGTTCAGCCACTGCCTCCATCACCGGATACCAGAGAGGGACTGAAAACAGCCCCAAGTGTCCAAAGAAGAAGACTCAGAGAGGGTACCTAACGGGAACCACTGCCCACGAGGGTGAAGAACAGCACGTGGCCCGGCGGTGGGCACGCTCCCCGCCCCACAATGGGTGAAAAGCTCCAATCTCGTGCCCATTGGCAGACACACCTCAGTGCTACTGACCCATGGCACAAGACACAGGAAGACACCGCCACATGGGATAAGGTAAAGCAAAAACATCAGATAGCACTGCCTCCCCAAACCTGGCGCACTTGTATTAAGAACAGGAGACTTGATTGCTCTACCAAATGAAAACGCCCGGTCAGGTTTCTGCGTGCTTCTGCTGCTTTCTAAGATTTCTTAAACAGGAAAGGATAAGGGATGGTAGATTGTTCAATGAGGTCAGTTATTAGATCCCGAAGATACAGTGCTACAAGAGAGTTACTAGAAAAAGTATGAAAACCACGAGAATATATCAAATAGTGGTGGAAGCAAACATTTCTTTGCCCCAGTACTGGATGAATACGATACTGGGTAACAACTGTCCCCCTGTGCCCTGACTGAGGCAAGGTGGGAAGAAGCCAAAAGAACAGAAGCGAAATACGAATTTAGGGCATTCCTGGTCAGAGTAGAAGGGCACCCCTTTAACACTCAATTAGACTAGCTGGAGACATTAGTCCTTCCCTACCACAGAGGTGATGTCTAGACTCATTATACAGAAGTCAATTCTTTCAGCAAATTAGGAATCATAGTCTTGAATGCCAGTTTAATGATTACCTGTAAAGAAGAATCTCTTTAGTCTCGCATACAAATAATTATGCGCTTCAGAATTTTATATGCAAAAAAGGTCATTTGTATTTATAGTGATTAATGACTTTTGTTTTCTGGCCCCAAAACGCAAGGTGGGTAATGAACTAATTATATCTTAGCCCAAGAATGTGAAGTTCACAAGTATACTAATGATAACTAGGTTTTACAGATTTTATGGGATTTTCCCCAAAGCAGCCATTAAAACAGTGAATTACAGTAGTTACGGGTTATTTAAAAACATAAAGTTTATGAAACAGTAAAGCAGATTCTCATTTAAAAGGATCTATATGTTCCTCATGGTAAAAATTAAATACCAAAATATCTAAACATCTACCAACAAAGGCCAACATTCCCTAACTCATTATTAGCTTTATAAATGCCAACAGTAATGCTACATTCAGTTTAACAGCAGTATTTACTAAGCACCCACACCTCGAGGTACATACTTCTTGTATTTCATGTATCTCATCATGGGCCTCCTTAAGAGTCTGCAGCTAAACTAATTTTACTAACCAAAAATATCCTGACTTAATTCACTGAAAAAGTAGCAAAGGAAAAAAAAAAAGTAAAGATCCTACTCTTTCAGCAACAATGAGAATAATCAATTCCACAAAAAAATCAGGGAAAAAAGTTACAAGCAAGCATTAAGGCAGATTTTACAGTATAAAGTCAAACATGCAAAAATATATGTCCCTGGGCTATAAAAAATGGGTACACGAGGCCAAACAAATCTCCTAAAAAGCTGACAAGCATGGATTTCTGCCCCTTTGAGGATGCGGAATTTACCTGATTTCTGCATCTTTTATTAACAGCCCAGAGACAACCAAAGAATGCGCCATGCAATCTTGAACCCTGAATTTTTGCAGGAAAATACCTGTGAAACCGTACTCCAGCGCCAAGGCTCGACGTGGGCAGCCCAGCAGTAGGTCAGGAACCAGCCTGACCCAGGGAGCTGGGTCAGAGAAGCAGCAGTAAGAGGAAAGGCAGTGGCATTTAACGGTCTGGGAGGAAGTGACATTGAGTGAAGGGTAAGCAAAGGGCAGAGGCTTCTCTGGGAAAAATGCCTAAGAAGTTTCGAGACACGGCAAGAAGGAAGAGGAGAACATGAAAAACAAAAACCACTTCATTCGTCGCAGAATGCAGACTCAGAGTTCTAGAAAGTCCTATCCAGGCTCTTAAATATCATTATAATGTAGTAAACACACACACACTCTATGTTCAATTATGAACATGAAGAGGGAGACAGCAGACAAGGCAAATTCACAGTCACACACACACACAACATGCTTTGCCCAGAGCTCACATCTTCTTCTACAATTAAGAATGACTTCAGCACGAGGCCACAATGGGTTACTTCTCTTCTTTCCTCATGTATTTTAATGCTGAGGACGAGAGTAATTATATGAGGAAGAAAGGGAGCAGGGGTAAATGCCCAGGGCCAGAAAAATCCACAGGATCCACACAGGGCTTTGTAAACACCCCCTCTCTGATAATCTGCCTTTTAACCTTTGGAATTCTCCCTGCCTTTTTTTTTTTTTTTTTTTTTTGAGCACATAAAGAGCCACGGCCTTGCTTCCCCCACTGAGCTCCTAGATTTATGTGGGTGGGATATGTAAACTATACACGTACATCCTTGGCAAGGCAGATGGGCAATGGTGAGCACAGACACTTAGGACGCCGTGTAAAGCCCCCAGCTTCCAGTTCTAGTTACTTGACCACTTCAGGCCAGTTGCTTCTACTGGATATAGAGGACAGTGTCAATAAATGCCCTTCCTTCCACGCTCAAGTCATCACGTATGTGAAGTTGGCCCTTCAGAGGCTAATAAACTCTGCACAACCTTAATACTTTATTTTCCACATAGTGCAGGTGGTGGGACAGGCGGGCTTTGTGGGGGAAAGAGGAGAATCCATCTCAACTTTGTGAAGGATGAGCAAGATCTGAAGAGGGGCAGGGACCGCAGGTAAGAATCAGGGGATCTGGGGCGCCTGGCTGGCTCAGTCGGTTAAGCACTGCCTTTGGCTCAGGTCATGATCCCAGGGTTGAGCCCCACATTGGGCTCCCCGCTCAGCGGGCAGTCCGCTTCTCTCTCTGCCTCTGCCTGCTGCTCTGTCTACTTGTGCTCTCTCTGTATCTGTCAAGTGAATAAATAAAAACCTTAAAAAAAATAATAAGGTGATCAGAGAAGGGTATATATGGACGGAGGAAAAGGTTAAAGGAAGAGCAAAAAATTAGACAAGAGGGTTCTGACTGAAAACATCTGAAAAGGAAGGGGATGAGTTTGTTAACTAGTGGTAGGTCAATCGCAGAGTGTTTTAGCCTATTGAGCTGACTGGAAAACAGAAGAAAAACTGAAATGGGAAAAAAACTCCTCCTAGATGTTATGGAAATTGAGATATGTATATACTCTTAAAATTTTAATAAAGGGAGACCTCACGCAAACGGATTTAGGAGGCCAGCAGGGGGAGCTCTTATGCTCCACCCAACAAGAAGAGATGAACCTTGCACAGGGGTACTTTACTATCCCTGCAGGAGGAAGAAAGGCTTACCTCCTCGCCCTGGCAACAGCACAGCCAATCAGAGACAGTCACAACTTAGCCAATGAAAAGCCACCATACTTCCAGCACCCAGTTTAATCCAAAGGGCTTTTTGTTTATAACAGCATACTTCCCCCTCCTCCATAGAGGAGCTCTCCCTCTCCTTTGTTCCCTGGACTCGCCTGTGGTTTGGCCACAGCTTGCTTTGTCCCATACTGCAATTCTCTGCTATTCCCAAATAAACCCATTTTTTGCTGGTAAAATAATGAGCAGTTTTATATTTAAGGCTAGCAATACCTATGCATTCCATTCAAGATCCACATTCTTATTTAATGAAATGTTAATTTCAGCAGCTAAAGTGGGTGGAGATTTTGAACCTTTTTTAAAAAAGAGTGAATTTCACATTGCATCGACAGTCACCTTTGTGAAGTTTCATACAAACTTCCAGCTGACATCTCTAAGAAATAGCACCAGTTTATTCATAGTTTCATAGTTTCATACGTCACCCCATTGACTTCATGGGGTGACATAGTTTCACCCCATTAAGAAAGGTTGGTGAGTTAGGAAATGTGAAGAACTTCTCTAAAAGAATATATGTCCAAAGGAACTGCACCTCTTAGAATACCCTCTCCCACCCTCTTCCACAGTACACCCACGCAGGTACGTATGTACACACACACACACACACACACACACACACCCCACATTATTTAGGAGTAAGAGTCAACAAATGATTTACATATACATTTCTGCTACTAAATCAATTCTGAGACTTGTATAGTAAATAGTAAAAGAAACACTTTTCAAGATCAGCCTTCCTTAGAGGCTAGTTATGACTTGGAAAGGGACAGGTTCAAACTGGCTGCAGATCATTCTCTCCACAGCCTGCCACCATTCTGAAATTCTCATAACTAAAGTCATTCCATTTAAAAATATACTGTGGCAGCACCTGTGTGGCTCAGTAGGTTAAGCGTCGGACTCTTGATTTTCAGCTCATGTCATGATCTCAGAGTCGTGGGATGAAGCCCTGCGTCTGACTCCATACTGGGCAAGGTGTCTGCTTAAGATCCTTCCTCTCCCTCTTCCCCTATCCCTCCCTCCCCCACCTCTCTCCCAGTCTCTAAATAAAAACAGTGATGATAATAATAATGAATAAATAAAAAATACTGTGGAAGAATTAATACACTACAGTTTAGCTTCCACTTAGCACAGACTCCAAGAACAGAGATTCTAGAATAGGTACATTTTGGTTGGTAGCACTGGACCCGTGGGCTAGTCTCAGCTAAGGACACAATACCATCAAGAGACAGCTTCTGGGGCTCCTGGGTGGCTCAGTGGGTTAAAACCTCTGCCTTCAGTTCAGGTCACGATCCCAGGGTCCTGGGATCAAGCCCACATCTGGCTCTCTGCTCAGCAGGGAGCCTGCTTCCCTTCCTCTCTCTGCCTGCCTCTCTGCCTACTTGTGATCTCTGTCTGTCAAATAAATAAATAATCTTTAAAAAAAAAAAAAAAAAAAGAAAGAAAGAAAGAAAGAGAGAGACAGAGAGAGACACAGAGAGACAGGTTCTCCAACTTCACCCATTGACCGTGGACTCGGTTCCGGACTATGGGGTCAACAGATTCTTCCACAAGATGACATAGCAGGTTTACTTACTAAAACCAAAACAATGAACTCCCAACTGCGGGTAAATTTTTTTTATGGTAACCTAACCACTGGTATCACCTGATAGATGCTGTCGAATTAATAGCTGCCAGACTCAAAAATACTATGTATATAGTTTTTCAAATCCAATCTTTCAAATGGTGGCATAGTAACAAACTGATAAATGTGCACTAATTAAAAAAATAAGCTATTGATCAAAGCCTCTGTATTATAAATACATTTATACTCTTTTAAAATGCAAACAGCAAGTTGTTTTGACATTGTCACAAGATAAATTCATGACACAGAGACGATTTATTTTGCATATTTCCCCTCAGTTTAATTTCATACAAGCCATGCACAGGAACTTTTGCATAAGGCATGACAAATAATCTATGAAAGAAGAACTAGAGACTTTAGAACAGAAAGGTGTTGAACACTGGTGAAGGTCATTCTCATGAGTTGGAACAGTTTCTTTTTCTCACACATCTCAGCAATCTGTGAGCTCTGTAGAAAGGGGTTTAATTTATCATGCTTTTTAAAAAACTGCTTAATTTTCTTCATTATAATTGGATCTGCATATTTGGGGGATATCATATTCCATGTGCAACATGCTCCTTAACTCATTTATAATAACATTTATTTACATAGCCTATGGATATATATACATCGACATAAAACTTTAAAACCTTGTATTAACTTCTATATATTTAGAACATTATCTTTGATAAATTATTGAAATCACCAATAAAGAAAATCCTAGCATTTCTTGTTCCCTGTAATTTCGAATTCATACATGAGCTATAACTAATGAGAAATAGTCTGTTAAAAAAAATAAAACACGTTTTCCCATAAACCTTGAGTTTACTGCCTGACTAGCCATTTCCGATGCATTAAATGACAAGATACAGTCGCATTAAGGCCTCAAACTGCAGGCAAAACTCCTAAAACCTCAAGAAAAGGTTTTATAGAACAGTTCAAAGTTCAAAGTATAAAACGGAACAATGACACCCAGACACCCACACTTTGAAAGGTTTACACAGAGCAGGCTATGCAACGTTCACACAGAGCGAGATGATATCCATCACATTTTTTGCACAAAATGATGAATGCTTAATCCTAAAATGCATGGGTCACAAAATGAAAAACACGACTATCATCTTCAAGGTGCCAGCAATCTCTGTATGTGGGTTTGGCTGTAAAAATAAAATTGTTTTTAAAATTAAGAAAAGCTTCACATTAAAAAATTATGCTCAGAAACTGTTTTGCCCACCAACTCAGAGTGTAATTCATTTCATAAGGCAGAGTATCCTTCCCCCCACGGTGACATTTAGTAAAGAATCCATATAAGTCCTCACACAATTTCCCTGAGTTTTACATGGTTATTTTTTTTAATTAAAATCTGGTTACACGCATACTTATTTTCAGCTTTCTTCCACAGGAATAAAATCTTACATATCCCCAATACAAAATACTACAGAGGGCAATAAAATTCTTCCAGTGTAAAGAAGTAAACTTCCTAACTTGAGAAAGAAGTAGTAATACACTAATAACTGGCATGTGAGACAGAACGATAATTATAGGAGCAAAAGAGAAAAACACTATATACCCTTATAGAGGGATATACCTTCATCATGGCACACTGCACAACGTAAATAGCAACAGCAACATATCCTACTGGACAGAGCAGAATAGCTTGCAAAAAATTTAATCTGATAACACAAATTTGGTTTTTCATCTCTTAAAAGACCCAGGGAAAAAAAAATACGTATCTCAACAGTGACCTCTAGTGGACAAGCCTTAAAATGACAGTCTTAAAATGAAAGTCTCAAAGACTGAAAACAAGTAGGAAAACATTTACAAAGCCCAACACTCCCAAACCACCATAAAAACCAGGTATGAGCTTATGGGGCCAACTGAAAAGACTCAGCAAACACTGGCTTAAAAGGCAGAGTAATCAAAGACAAGCATTTGAGCAGGGGGCAGACACACAGGAAAAGAGTATTTGAAAGCACTGTTACGTTCCCGTCTTTCAAAACACTGAGAGCAAGCAAGGCCCTGGGCAGGTCATCTCTGGCTCTGACTTATCCCAACCAATCCATTATCACCCGCCAATCCATTAATCAACCTGTATTAACTGAGGGCCAAGGTGATGTTCAACATGCTCTTGGTACTTTCGGAGGTGTGGGATACAGGAGCGCTTCAGCCAGGGCTCCTGAGCTCCAGGACATTATAATGCAATTAATTGCATGAAGAAAACAGTAATAATTGGGATCTTAAATATATAAAACTAGCTTGAAGTAGAGTAACAGGCGCAGAAGCTGTCACAGCTCTAAGAATGAAAGAGGGGTTTATGGAGAAGTGACGCTCGGCCGAGCCATCAGGGTCTCTGGGCAGAAGGGGCATCTGTGCGTCATCCTGACACGAGGTGTCCCCATCTGTGGATGCTGAGATGTACCCGAGGGGTGCCATCCCAGTCCATCACCCTCACTATGAAAGGGTCTCCGTGACGAAGAACAAGACATGGACATCCATTCCCAGGACACAGGGTAATGCTTCTTTAGAGCACTTGGTCTGGCATGTGTGACATGAGCCCCTGAGTAGGAAAGAGAAGCGTGTTGTGGCCGCATCTACTCAGGCCGCTATACCAGTTAATCCCAAGAATGTAAGTCCAGTTTCTACAAAGACGGCTTCATCTCAGGCCAGCTGTTTCCTCCATGACCTCCCTGCCATCTACTGCTCCCTTCTATCAATCATTACTGCTTTCTGTAGACATCTGCAGGGAAACCACTAGGTGCTCAGTGATAGGTGTTAAGGAAAAAGAAGAAATAAAAGATCCCCACTTTCAAGAAAGCTTAAGATCTGGAAAGAGTGAGTCAACAAAGCAGCAGGAGGACAAGGACATGCTGCACTGGTCTTAGGGGTCTATGAACAATAGGAGTTTGGGGAAGAACCATTTCCCATTGGCCAGAGCAGCCAGGGGAGCCTGGAGCACAGGAGGAGGGGGGAGGCGGCATGGGTGGAAGGGAGGCGGCAAGGGAGTACAGGTGCAGAGGCAGGGCTGGCCATGAGGAGAGGGACTGACCAATCTTTCCGCAGCATCTGGGGAGGGGGTGCTGGAGGAGCGGGGGCAGATGGGGCAGGTTCTGCTGGTCAGGCAAACCGCAGGGCGAATGGTGTTTCGGAGGGGACAGCCTGGTGGAAGAACCCCATCTTTACTCTGAAAACATCCCTCCTGGGCCAGAGAACACCTCGGCTAGCTTGCCAGCTAGCACCTACCCAGCTGGAGCAGAAGGGAAGAAGGAAAAGACTGGCCTGCTGCTCTGCCTTCCCTCTAAATACATCTGGGAGAGGCACGCGTCCATGCATCCAGGAAAGCTGTTCCAGGCTGAGCGATCCCCCACCCGGCTCCCAACCAAGCCCACCCACACAGCCCCCATCGCCACCCCACCCCCGTTGAAATGTAAATAGTGCTGCTGTATTAACGATGAACCCCTAACTGGCTTGAAGAACTAGAAATATTTTTCATTAGTTCAAATATAGAAAGCTTTAAGGATTTCTGTTCACAGAATCTTGGGGGAATTGAAGGATCGCCGGGCCACGTCCGGCTTTGTGTGGCCTCCCTCGTACTACGGTGAGAGGACCTGTTCACGTCCAAACCACCTGCAGGGAAAGGAAGCCCACTCGCTGCCCCCAGGACCTGGATGGCTCAGCAGATCCCAACTCCGTTGTCCCCAAATCAAGGTCCCAGTCTGAGCAGGCTAGCCTTTCATTTCGTGAGCACACCAGCGGAAAAATGTCAAACAACAGCATAATTGGCAGACTGAGAGAAAAACACAAGTACTTTCTGCAAGACAAAAGAAGGGCTGAGGGGTTTAACTTCTGAGTGCCACTGGTTTTAATGCAGCATTGTCAGCCAGGCCCTATTAAAAACCACAGAAAGTGAAAGACACTGATTACCATACAAAGTGACAGGAGGGTGTGCTCAGCCACTTGCATTTAATGCATATTTATATTTCCATCAAATGGACATATTTACTATAAATACTTGAAAAACCATAGCGAAGTCATTCATTTAAATGCCAGAAAAATAGTAAAAGATGCTAATTTGACCTTAGTGGAACAGATCGAGTGTCACTGACACGACTCACAATGGCTTGAAACAGAATTTACCAAGACGATTAATTAGAGTTTACTGGATTAGGTCAAGAATGTCTCAAATGGAAAAAGAAAAAAGGGAAAAAAAAAACAAACCAGGAAGGATGAAATTTGAAGTTTGAATCCATTCCCAGCCAACCTCTTTAGGAGCAGACGTAATTTAACTCCGTTTTCGTGCCTCTCTAAATTCATCTTGTACTCTCTGGCTGCAGAAAGAAACGGATCCACTGAGCCCTGAGATTTCTATCCTTGTGGTCACGTAAAGAGAAATAAGCGACTACTGAAAAAAGTGGAAGGTTTTGTTTTTTGTTTTGATTTTTAAAAAAGAACAGATCAATTAATGATATAATAGGAACAGAGCATGTCTTGCTTCCTGTTTAAATGTACACTTTTTTCACTCTGCTGATGATGCAAATCTAACCACAGGAAGCTTGGCAATTAAATATTTGTATGAACTGTGCAACAGCTTCGGGGACTTCTGCTCCCCAAATTCTGGGGAATTCCGGGATCGTGCTGTCCCCCTTTCAGAACAAACTGCAAACGCCCTGCGAGCTGCGGATAAGGTATCAGTGGACAAAAGGATCCTTTGCTGTGAAAACCAGGAAACCGGCAGCATATTACCTGTTACAAAAATGATGTCATGTGACGCGGAGCCCTCACTCTCAGCTTCTGTTTTTTTTTTTTAAAGATTTTATTTATTTATTTGACAGATAAAGATCACAAGTAGGCAGAGAGGCAGGCAGAGAGAGAGGAGGGGGGAAGCAGGCTCCCTGCTGAGCAGAGAGCCCGATGCGGGACTCGATCTCAGGACCCTGAGATCATGACCTGAGCCAAAAGCAGAGGCTTTAACCCCCTGAGCCACCCAGGTGCCCCCACTCTCAGCTTCTTGACCATCATTACTCAAACACGAGGAGCACGCCCCTCTGCCTTGGCCTTACCAATAGGTGCTATTTGCTAAAAATGAACTAAATCTGCCTGTTTTCGGCACACGAGGGGCCCTAACCACCCTCTTAATTCTCAGTAATCAGTAGCTCTGTGACATAGCCTCGAGCTGTACATAATGCACATATACACATAAATTCACACGGCAAATCCCTCAACGTGACATGCAGCTCCGTTTCATGGGACTCAAGCGCCCTAACAAATTCTTGCCACATGATTAGAAAATCATTCAAGTCTGCAGGAAATATGGCAAGCACAAAGAAGTGACAGTCAATTAGGAATGAGAAAGGAGAGTGGCTCCCTGTCAGTAAAATCTTTAAAGTCCCCGCTCTAAGGATAAAATGGCCCATTATCACTCATATGAGATATTTTCACAAAAACAACTCTCTGTTCTCCTGTAGGTGAACCAAGCCATGACACCACCCAGGCCCCAGAGAATTCTTCTTGGGAACCAGACTCAAAAATGTGAAAAATGCCGATGCCAAGTTACATAACTTACACAATTTTGTTGGTGGGGTCGGGGGAGGGGTAGGAATCCCCCCATCCATCAGAGTAAAGGAGCAACAGTTAAATATTCTCCCTTTGGGGAAGAAGTACAGAGAAAGCCAAGAACTCTAATATTTTTAATAAGTTTGGTTTGCCCCCCCCCCAAAACACTCATCAATCACCTGGCATCTGAGGTCACTTATCAGCCCTGAAAGGAACCATTTCCTGAGAAGCAATGTCATGTTCTTCCTTCAGTTTACACAAGTGAAGAAAGAATCCTCAAAACAGGGCAAAGTAAAAACAAAAACAAAACCAAAACACAACAGAGCAAAAGTATATAATACAGGAGAAGATTCTTGTGTATCGCACTTGTCACCAAAAATGATTTTAGGTTTCCCCAAATAACATCTGTCCTGAGCATTTTTAAAGGAAACAAAAGAATCAGCAGTATCACAATGATCACCTAAGAGTCAGAAACCGTGTAACTAACGGTAAAGTTAACTCACTTGTTAGCTTGTTGTGGCTGAGGACCAGCTGTGTGATGTGGGATAAGGAGACTGCAAAAGAAAAATAAAAAGAAATCACACAGTCAGTACATGTATCCAAATTACCCCCACTCTCCTACAAGGTAAAGCGTTAAATGATTTCCACAAGGTCAAGTGTTAGCACTCACAAAAACAGAAGCAAGGTTTCATGCAACACTGTCTGTGAAATGTTACTCCAAATTAAGAAAAGTTATGCAATTAGCACAGTGAATTAGGGCCAATGAGATTAATGTCACCGGATCAAACACGACAAGGGCCAGTTAGCTCTGCCCCGGCCTGAGCGACCCATCTCCACAGCCAGGGCGTGGAGAAGCAGGGAACCTCGCCTGTTCCAAAGGGAACATCCTCTGAGGACAGGAGGCTCGTGTCCCGGTGAGCAGGGAGCATGTCCCTTCCCCTGCGCACATAGGCCGCCCAGAAACTCTTGTACACACTCCCAGGGACAAAGAGGAAAAAAACTGTCCCCTCAAATTATTTTGGTTGATATTTCTTTCAAAGCACCGGCAGCTTGCTCACCGGTTCCAGACAATCTCGAGGAGCTTTAAACTCAACAAGATCAGACTTGCCGGAAATAGGGTTTTTCCCACTATAAAGAAAGAGAGAAAAAAGTCCAAGAGAAAAGCGACCTGCCTTCCATTTGGGGCTCTAAAACTGTGCAGGATGATCAGCATATGCTTTAAACACTATGTTTTAAATATACATTTTATCTAGTAAACAGCTTTAGACATTTTTCCAATATTCCTTCTCTTAGAACGTTCTCTTATTAATGCAGCAGACATTTTTCCCTGAGAAGATGACAAAAAATTTTCCCAAGAAGGGCCTTCATGTTGGACCCCAGCACGCTGGGAAGAAAATGAGTGTTATCACTCCTGATCACAGCTTCTGAATGTGTTTCTTTCCTTTTTTTTCCCCCCCAACCACCACAAAGTTATAGAAAATTCAAAATGCAGTAGAGACCTGTCTTCCTGCCCCGAACCTTTCGAGAGTGCGCGGCCGGCCTGATGCCCACAAAGTCAGGGTATGCGGAGGACGGCCTCCTGCCACCCAAGCCAGGCACTTCCTGTCACAAGTCATCACCACCTAGTCCTTGGCCCTCACCCCAGTGTCACCGGACGCCCCAATCACTTCTCTCGGCAAGTGAACACCCCGGTTCCCAGTCCCGTTGCGTGCAGCTGCGGGTTCTCTCAGACCACGTCTTGCCCGCGTTTCTCTCTCCCGCTGCCTTCCGTGAGACCTTGGCCACTGTGAAGCCTGCCTGCAGGCCCAATTACTCCAGATGTGGACCTCCATGCAGATCCGTCAATTCCTTTGTTCCTGGGTAGACTGAGGTGAAGCCTCGTTGGCAGGAAGGTCAAGGAAACGGAGGGTTCTCCTCGATGGGTCCTATCAGAGCGGCACAACCTCAATGACCATCCTTCCTTGACCGCTGACATCTGCCAGGCTTCTCCACCAAGGTGCTTTCTTTTCCCCTTTGTAATCAATAAGCATTTGGAAAGAAGGGGGCTGAGGAAGGGGGGTACTGCAGAACCCTAGAAATACCCCATTGTCACATGCGGCTCATGACCTCTGACCGGGGCCATCTCCACCCTCACGGTACTGTTTGGCAATGTCTGGCAAGGTTTTTGACTCTAACACCCACGGCCACTAAAACCCCAATTTTCCTCAGGGGCTCCCGCTGTGTCTGCAGGAGACAGTGCAGGTCCGAAGCTGAGGCGTCCTGAGGGGCGGGGGCCTGGGATGCCCCAAGGCACGAGGCAGCCCCCTCACGCCTCTGCAGGAATCTCCAGAACGAGAAACAGCCGGGTGCTTCTGGAAGGAGAGTCCAGCAGAGCAGAGTTTTGGCTCCACAAGACCATCCAGTCCAAAATGTCAAGACTGCTGCTGTTGAGAAACTGCAGTTTCTCTCTTTCTGTCTGCATGGCCCTTGGTGTCCTACAGCGGTCAGTGCATTACAGTCTCCTTGTCACTTATGCTGGGGTTCCAACTGCCCGACGCGGCCAGACAGAGCCCACCCGAGCTGGCTGCGAGCCTTCTGACCGGTCCCCCTGCTCCCTGGGCACTCCGCCGCTTCCGGGCACTAGACACTCAGGCTCATCTTGTCCTTTTTCTGCCACAGCCCTGAAACCACCATTTCTCTAATGAGTTCTGGTTCCTTTTTGTGGAAACTGGTATTTATAAGACAAAATCTGGGCACCAGATGTGCTCACTGCTATTTGGGGCTCGGTATTCTCAGCTCCTCTTAGTGGACAGAGCTTGAGCACACACATACACACACACACACTCTATACTGATATTACCGAAAACCCTGAGTTCACAACAGTATCTCCAGCTCCAATACAACATCACCCTGCTCACTCCAGTTTCTCCCCTCTCTGTTTCGTGACTCCCTTCTCCAACAGTGAGAACTCCGGCTTCCGTCACCTCTGCCCCACTTACTGTGTATCAATAACCCTACATATAAACCGCAGGACGGAGTCCTCCTACAGCCAGACCGACACCTCTCTATGCTTGTCCGCAGGGGCCCCTGCAAGGTGGGTACGGATTCTTGGTCAAGATCAAGAGGAAGGCTGGCCAGCGACGAGTGATGTCAGCTTAAAGTCGAAGACACCCAGGAAACCCCCAGGGCCAGCTTGTTTACACTGTTCAGGGATGTGTAGACTGATGGCTGTCACCTGGCTATGGGGCCCGTGATCAGTGGGGCATGCAAGCCCCTGCTGGACATGTCTGCCCAGGCTACCCTGAAACTCAAGATTCCTCACACATGGTTCCTCGTGTGAAGAGCTAACATGTCGCGAGCAGTAAAGAAACGACTCTGGGGAACAGCCTCACTGAGCTTCTGAGGCCCCCTGAGGCTCACCCAGGCTTCCTTACGCCTGCTAAGCCAGATCCTGTGCCTTTAATTACCCTGTGAGTAGGCTCTGTGGAAGCAGAGTCCTTTCAACTCCCCAACTTCAGAATCGATGCAGTAACCAATCTCCCCCACACTCCTCCCTCCTGTGGGACCCCTTCATGCTCTGCTCAGACTCCCCTGCTCACCCGCCCGTCCACAGCAACACCCTCCTTGCCCTGCTTGGGCTGGAACCTTGCAGGCCCAGCTCCCCAACCTGCAGAGATGCTCAACTCACCCCACTCGGGTTCTCACCCCCCCATTCTAGGCCATCAGTGCTCCCGACCCTGACCACCTCTCTCTTTCTGTCTTACTCACTGGCTTTGGGACTGAACCATTAGGGAAGGGGAAGCACAAGTCAATAGGGAAAGAGAAAAGAATTTTTGTGGTTTTCAAAAGTCAAAATGGCCTCTTCTCACAGGACACTTAAGACTTTAAACACTTCAGAAGATCTTGCATGTTTTTATTTTAAGAGTTAAGATTCTTTGGCCACCAATTAAGCGTTTCTACTCTCTGAAGTACACAGTCTGAGATGGGGGAAAAAAGTATCTCGAAGAGCTACCTTCCTACCACAGCAGATATAAAAGACTCACAGATGCACTGGTTAAGTTTATGGTCACCATCATGTAAGTACAAGCCACAGGCTAACCAGGGTGCACACATGGGGATCTGTCTCTCACTTACACACAGGTGATCCAGAGCTTCCTGGTATCTTGCTGCTCAACCATCCCCAACACGTGGCTCCCACCTCATGCCACAGGATGGCTGCCTGAGCTTTGCCATCAAGTCTGTATTCCCCCTCAGAAGACAAAAAAAAGAACACTTCCTCCTTTGGGATACTTCCAAGAAACTGCATGTGGTATTTCCACTTGCAATCAATTAACCAGTGAGGCCTCGCTGTAAGGGAGGCAAGGAAATGGAGTCTCTATTCCAGGTGACCAAGGGCCAGCTAAAAAGGAGGGTTTTACTACCACCACAGATGGGACAAGCTGATAGTGGCAGACAACTAACTAGCAGCCTCATACACTAGCACACCACTCCCTCTGAGTGTCAGAGAAATCAGTCCTGATCACAAAAGAAAATGAAGAAGCCTCCCGTCTCTGCCCTAAGTTTTCCTGATACCACAACTAACTCATGAGAAGAAAAAAAATTTTGTTCTTTCTCCCAGCTACCATTCACAATGGAGGACTTAATTAGGGAAAAGCTGCTCCTTTTCCACCATTTCCCCGTGTCCCTTCTCCAAGCATCTGGCAGGAGAGAAAGTGACCAAGTTTCAGAGTTCTTTTTCTGTGTTAATAAAGGGAAATGCAGTTGTTGCCTCACCCGATAAGACCACGAGAATGCATTTTTCTTCCTCACTCTTGTTACGGAGCTACATGTTCAAGTAGACGAGAGGGAGAAAAAAATTGGAGCAGTAAAGAAAAAGTTAATAAAAGATCTCTGAGAAAATATTTAGGGCAACAAAGGATTCCGGGCTGGGTCTGCGGGGAGGGCAGTTAAGTTGGACAGAATCAGAATCACAGAGTCAATCACAAAGCCTGGTACTGGGGAAGACTGAGTTGGGACAAACGTATTTATACAACACGCCACTCCCCTCCACCTGGCAATGGTGAGTTCATTGTGAGACTTGTATGGAAACCGTGCTGTTAAAAAAAGAAGGGAGAAAGTGTCTACCAAAACAGAATGGATTATTTGAAAGCACAGAAGCTGCCATGGTCAAACATGTTGGGAAAATGGAAGCAGGCTGTACCCGCTGACCTGCCTTGCCGACCTGAATCGCACACTGGGAGATCATCCACCATGTGAATAACATATTTCCAAGAATGAGCAGCACCAGAAGCTGTCAGGAATGAGCATCAGAACAGTGAGAACAAACTGTTATTAAAATTCCTCAAGCAATATTAAACTGTGCTTTGCGTAGGCATTTTCGAAGGAGAATACATTTCAGAAATCGACCAAATAACTAAGAAGTGTGTTGACATACACAGTTAAAGGTTACAGCGACTTGGCTATCCTTCTGCCTCCAGCCTTTAGAAACGGTCTTTGGGTGAACATGGTTTCAGGCCAAAATGATCAGTGGGAAACCACACTGCTGGAAAGGAGGTGTTTGTGAAGGAAGGAGGGACAGGGTGAGATGGCCTGGCACCGTAACACATACTTTCTGACTGACTGTTCTCTAGCCAAGAAGGGAATCAGCAAGAAAATCCTCAGGAACTGGCCAGTTCAGTAATTTCATGGGCACTCACCACACTCAGAATGCCAAGAGGCTCTACCTTGGAAATTCTCTAAGAAGGACTATCTACTGTACATCCTGGGGAGCCTGGGAAAGTCTCGGATTGTGCGGACTGTCCTCAAAAATGGCCTGGCTTGGATGAAAACTACACAGTCACTCAATTTAGGCAACAGAGAACATAGACCCAGATGCTCAAACGCAAGATATGAAAGGAATGTGGACACAGGAGTAGTCTACCGGAACGGACAGTGGATAGCTCAGGAGATGTTACTTATTATGGGATGACATATCCAAAAACACCATAGCACAGAGGGCTCGCCATGCACGGTTGCTGGACCTATACAGGACATGGACACAGGAGGTTATGGAAAAAATCCCAGGCTTCCCTGAGAAATAGATGGAAAACTTTTACACAAAGTACAGGACTGGAAGGGGCGGCTGGTATTCTAATGGAATAAATCCAGAAAACTCGAAGGACTAACTAAATATTCCTACAAAAAGAATCATAATTTCTAGATAACACATGGAAGTAGATATTATTTAAAATCAGCTTGGTCTCTTCCTTCTTTTCAGCATAAAATGGGCAGCATAAGGGAAAAAAAAAAAGCATGATGAGATCCACGGCACCTAAGATGACATTATAGACTTGTTTTCAAAATAACCTCACATATCACAATGATGGGGCACACTGGAAATTGTCTCTACCATCCCCTGTTCGGCAAATGAGAGAGCAAATGATTCCCGTGGTAGCACTCAGAGGAGGTTAAAAAAAAAAAGGTACTAGCTTTGCAGAATGACATTTCCATCCAGAGGGGAGAAACACAGCCAGAGTGAATGAGGAATGAGGCCTGAAAACATGCCACATGGTGTGGGACTTGAAGGAGTCTGTGATCTTACCATGGGCTGGAACTGGCCATCTCTAAGACCAAAGGAAAGATGAGGTAACTGCTCACAGAAACTGGCTGTACCTTCCAGCTCATCTCACAGGCGGAGACCCAAAGGGAAGCAGACAAAAACACTGCCATCAGCTGAAGGCAAATGGTTTGCCCCTTTCGGACAGTTCTTGTGGTAGCAAGGATTGCCGTGTTAGAAGAACCACCATACTTCTGGATGTTCAAAGACGGAGGCCTGGTTTGGTAACTCGAGGGGCATGATTCAAACTCTGGACAATGACAGATTCCATCACAAACAGTACCCTCTACTAATTCAGTTCCTCCCAAACTTGTAGGCCAGAAAGAAGAATTGATGTGAATTTGAAATATGGGATGGTTCAAATGGTTTTTCCACTCTGGCTCCCCCAGGAGGCTAGCAACAGCCACCACCCTAAATAACCCTGATTTGGAGACTCCACAGGGATGTGGAAGCCGGCCAGATGTCAGCATCCGAAGGCAAAGCTGACCAATTTGGGTTCTGCGTCTCCACGATGCAAGATTAAAATGCCTGCCTGTGTCGCACGGCTGAAATTATTTCACCCCTGGTAGTAAGACACAGATTCAGATCTTCTTAAATATGCAGCTTTTGCCAATCTATCAAAGTGAAGACAGAAAATAAAATGTTCGATACCAAGATATAATACAAATATCATATTCATCAACACACCCAGAATCATAAAAATATTTTTCTTTTGAATATTGCTCATAACTTAAAACTTAAAAAAAAAAAACCATGTTATGAAAGCTTTCCTTTACTTCCTAACTAATTATTGCAGTGAGTTGAAAACTCTGTAGAGGTGAGTTTTCTAAATCAGTTATAGGACCGAATTATACTATTTGCAGATAAAGGTTCTAACAACCATAATTAACTGCTCTTTCCTTCAACAGAAAGCGATTTAATATATGGGACAGCAAAAAAACCTGGGATACCTCTTTTGATACCTGCTCTTTTGAGCAGAGAAGTCGTGTGTGCTGAGAAGCCCCTGGAGCTGGTCCTTGACAAGGTGCCTTGTGCTCCCCAGGAGGTTAAATCCAAAGATACCAGACCCAAGCCACTGTGTTATGAAAAACGTGGAACCCGCATTACTCCTGTTCAAACACGTCACTTCACACTCTCTCCCTCAGGAAAAAAGACAAAGAAAAATTATATTTCTGAAGACGCCCGGGAGAATCAGAGAGAAAAACGCAGCAAGCCCCGGATGGCACGTGGTCATTAATTGCTCCCGAGGTGTGAGCGGGACGCTATTAACAAATGCTTCCTCCCCATTAGGTCTGTTTTGCGAGACGGAACGTGGGCATTGTGACAGGGATGGAATAGGAGTGAGATACAGCTGCTGCCCTCAGCGAGATTACTCTGAAATAATAAGGGGATGCAATTCAGCACTGTGACACGTTGTGGACTGTAAGTGCCACAAAGGAGAGACAATGACTTCAAACTCCTGTGAAAGGGAAAATGCCTGAAAGGTTCTTCAGGCCCCATCAAATCTTCAAGGTCCAGACTCAAGTTTATTCTGTATCCAACTACCTACCCATCTTCCTTCGTTTTGCTTATCTGTACTAGTATTTCTAGCATAAACTATGTTATCTGTGTAATGTTATGCCCCAATAATGGGTCCGTGATTAAAGGAGCAAGACTGATACAAAGCGAAGGTCAAGCAAAGCTTTATTTCACGCCGAGCATCAAGAATCCAACCGAACGTTTAAGGCCGCACCTCTTACAAGAGTGGGCGACCCTTCTGTTTCACAGACTAGCTTTTAAGGGCAAAGGCCATGCGTCGGGCTTGGCCACGCACAGGTGACCAATGAGATTGTAACACACACAGGAAACGCTACAGTGATTCTAGGTGACCAACTGAGTTACAGTTTACCCTAGTAGACATTTGACCCAGCCTATTACACTTGATTGGGATTGGCGCCAAAAAGGCTCCCAAAGGGCGGGGCCCATACTCCTTGGTAACCAGGGAGACAGTATGCATCCCCTCACTGATCAGAGGTCTCCACCGGCCTGACCCACCTTTGTATCTGGGCTTTGTTACCTAAAGCTGGTTTATCCCCTGGGGTAAGGGGAGCAGGGACAATTTCTAAATAGGTCCTTACATGTAACACAAAAAAGGGTATTTTTAGAAGTCAGCGAATCCTAGCAATCAAATCACGTAAGCCCCTCACTTTATAGACAAGGAAACTGTGGCCCAGAGCAGTGAAGTGGTTGCTCTCAAGTTCCAGGGACGACCAGAATGAGAACCAAGACTACCACAGAGTTTTCCAGATTCCAGCCTGAGCTGCTGCTTTCTGAACTAGGAAAATAACACCCACCCCTGGACACGGCATGCTTTTCACTGTCTTGAAAGATGGTGGATATTCTCATCATAATAAAAAAGTACAGAAAACCCCCTTCTATCTTGAAGAAAATATGACGGTTACATAAAATGGCTAAAAGCAAAGAATGCCCAGATTTAAGCAGTGTGAGATCCAGATCCTAATCCCATGAGATCCTGAGAAAATCACCAGAATTTTCTAGCGCACACATTTCTCATCTTGATAATGAAAGGCTGAATTAAATTATTTGATTTCATGAAACAAAAGAAAAAAGGTAAGAATGAACTAGTATTTATGTAATGCCTACTACATAAATGTGTTATGTGCAGCACTTTACAGTCACTCACTAGAAGCAACCCTGTTAAAATAAGGGAACAACAACAAAAACTAATGTTTACCAAATGCTTAGGACGTGGCTGGCATGATACTCGGAACTTTGCCACTTCATCCATTCCTCACAGTGATCCTACATAGTAGTCCTATCATCCACCACCTCCCCCCCAATTCTAGATCAGAAAAAAGGGGCACAGGTGGGTTAAGTTGGTACAGACAAGCCTTTAAAAGTCGTTTCCAGACTAAAATCTGATTAATTCTCGCTCTGGTTTTTATTGGCCGAATAAAGCAAACACATGTCAACAAACAGCTAAATGTACAATATTTTCAGACATCCAAAAGATAAAAAAGAGGTTTAGTCCGTAGGTTCATTTTTTACCAAAATGAAGAATGGCTAAAATCAACAACACAAGAAACAACAGCTATTGGCAAGGGTGTGGAAAAACAGGAACCCTTGTACACTGTTGGTAGTGCTTTTAGACTGTGTTCGAACTTAAATCACCATCAACTTAAAACACTGGGGTGTATACACAGGGTGTTACATAGAGATCTCATGGTAACCACAAACCAAAACCTCTACAAGGTACACAAATAAATAGAAAAGAATACAAACATAGCACTAAAGAAAGTCATCAACTCACAAAGAAGAATAAGGAAATAAAGGAACAGAACTACAAAACCAACCAGGAAACAATGAAACAAAATGGCATTAAGTACATACCTATCAGAAAGTACTTTAAATATAAAAAGACTAAATGCTCCAGTCAAAAGACAAAGAGACTGCATGGATTTTAAAAAAAAAAAAAGAAAGAAAAGAAAAATGACCCATTGATATGCTGCCTACAAAAGACTCATTTAGGACCTAAAGACATGCAGAGACTGAAAGGGATAGAAAAAGATATTCCATTCAAATGGAAATGCAAAGAAAAGCATGGGTAGTAATACTTAAACAAAACAGACTCTAAAACAAAGACTGTAGCAAGACACAAAGTAGGGCATTACATAATGAGAAAGGGATGAATCCTATATCTAGGCACCCAACATGGCAGCATCTACTACATAAAGCAAATATTAACAGACATAAAGGGGGAGGCTGACAGCAATAATAGTAGGGGACTTTAACACCCTACTTACATCAGTGGATAGAACATCCAGACAGAAATCAGCAAGGACACAGTGGCCTTCCACAACACATTGGATCAAGATAGATTTACCAGATATGTACGGAATAATCCATCCCAAAACAGAAGAATACATGTTCAAGTGCACATGGCACAGTCTCCAGGACAGATCACATGTTAGGCCACAAAACAAGTCTCAATAAATATAAGAAAAGTGAAATTGTATCAAGCATCCTTTCAAACCACAACAGTGGTTTGAAAACTAGAAATCAATTACAAGGAAAGTAAAAAAGGCCAAACACATGGAGCCAAACACACACACTTTCAAACACGTTATGAAACAAACAACCGGTCAACGAAGATATCAAAAAGGAAATCCAAAAATACCTTGACACAAATGAAAATGGAAACATCCCAAAATCTATGGAACACAGCAAAAGCATTTCTAACAAGGAAGCTTTCAGTAACACAGATGTATCTCAAAAAACAAGAAAAATATCAAACAATCCAACCTTACACTGAAAAGAAAAACAAGCAAAGCCCAAAGTTAGTGGAAGGAAGAAAATATGGATCAGAGTGGAAATAAAGGAAGTAAGAACCAAAAAAATAGAAAAGAGGAGTAAAACAAAAACCTGGCTTTTTGAAAAGATTAAAAAAACTGATAAGCCTTTAGCCAGAGTCACCGGGAAAAAAGAGAGGGCCCAAATAAAATCTGAAATGAAAGAGAAGTTACAACTAACACCACAGAAATACAAAACATCATAAAAGCCTACTATTAACTAATATACACCAACAATTAGTCAACCTAGAAGAAATGGATAAATTCCTAGAAGTATATAATCTTCAAAGACTAGAATTAAAAGAAATAGAAAATCTGAACAGACCAATAACTAGTGACAAAATCGTACCCATAATCAAAAATCCCCCCCAAAAAAAGTCCAAGATCAAACAGCTTCACAGGTAAATCCTACCAAACATTTAAAGAGTTAGTACCTATCCTTCTCAAACTATTCCAAAAAACTGAAATAAAGAAATGCTTGCAAATTCATTTTACAAAGCCAGTATTACTGAAACCAAACCAATGATGCTACGGAAGAAGAAAAACACTAGCCAATAACCTTGATGAACACAGATGTAAAACCTCAATCACGTGTTACCAAACCAAATTCAAAATACAGTAACTGGATCATACACCATGATCAAGTGAGATTTATTCCAGGCATGCAAGGATGGCTCAATATTTGCAAATTAATTGATACACATTAACAAAACAAAGGATAAAAATCCTATCACCTCAATAGACAAAGAAAAACCATTTACCAAACTTCCATGTCCATTCATGATAAAGACTCAACAAAATGGAAACAGAGGCAACATATTTCAACATAATAAAGACTATATATGACAAACCCACAGACAACATCATACTCAATGGTGACAATCTGGAAGCTTTTCATCTAATGTCTGGAGCAAGAAAAGGATACCCACTCCTACCACTTTTATTTAACACGGTATGGAGGTCCCAGCCACAGAAATCATGCAAGAATAAAAATAAAAGGCACACAAATTTGGTGAAGAAAAAGTAAAACTGCCGCTACTTGCAGATGACATAACATAAACAGAGAGCTCTAAAGACCATCACAAAAACTATCAGAATAAATTCAGTAATTTTTCAGGATACAAAATCAATATACACAAATTTGTTGCATTTCTAAATACCAACAATGATTAGAAGATTAGAAATTTTAAAAACAATTCCATTTATAAAATTGTATAAAATAGAATACCTAGAAATAAATTTAACCAAGAAGCTGAACGATCTGTACTCTAAACGCTGTAAGACAGTGGTGAAATAAATGGAAAGATACACCATGCTCACGCACTGGAAGAATATTGTTAAAATGCCCATTCTACCCACAGTAACCTATGGATTCAACGCACTCCCTGTTTTCACAGGGATGGCACTTAAAAAGAACTAAAACAAAGAATCCAAAAATGTGTATGGAGCCACAGAAGACTCCAAAAAGCCAAAGCAATCATGAAAATAGGAACGATGCTGGTGCCATCCTCCTCCCAGATCTCACACTACACTACAAGCCGCACTGATCAGTACGGAATGGTACTGGCACAAAAAGAGACACAAAGGGCAACAGAACAGGAAAGCTGAGAAATAAACCTATGCTTATATGGTCAAGTAATTTACAATGAAGTAGACAAGAATATACAATATTTCAATAAATGGTGTCGGGAAAAACTGGAAAAACTCCAGGCGATAAATAAATAAACGAACAAACTGAACCACTTTCTTACACCACATAAAGAATAGACTCAAAATGGATTAAAGACCTAAATGTAAGACATGAAAGCACAAAACCCCTCAAATAAAATACAGTCAACTCTTGGATCTGTCTCCTCAGGCGAGGGCGACAAAAGCAAAAATAAACTATTGGGACTACATCAGACTAAAAGGCTTTTGCAAAAAGAAGGAAGCCATCTATAAAACAAAAAGGCAAGCTACTGAATGGGAAGATAGCTGCAAATGATAAAGCCAATAAGGAGTTAATATGCAAAATATATAAAGAACGCATAAAATTCAACACTAAAAACAAACTCTCTGTGAGGCACCTGGGTGGCTTAGCGGGTTGAGCTTCTGCCTTCAGCTCAGGTCACGATCCCAGGGTCCTGAGATTGAGCCCCACGGCAGGCTCCATGCCCAATAGGGAGTGTGCTTCTTCTCTGTCCCTCTCCCCCACTTGGGTTCTCTCATTCAAATACGTAAATAAAATCTTAAAACAAAACAAAAAAACCTCCAAGAAAGAAACTGTGAGTCCGTATATCCAATAAAACTGACCTTTAAATAAGAATGGTACAAACATTTATCTATCAGGAACACATGAATACCCTGGAAATACTCATCTTTTGGCCCTTCCTACAAAAATCTATCAAGTATGAAGCTCAAGGAATCAAAATAACAAGAGACTGACTTGAGGATCAATGTAAATGAATACAGGTATAAAATATACAGATATCTGCCTAACTAAGGGTAGATGACAGTTAAACAGAGAGAGACTTTAATAACGGATATAGGCACTAAAAGTTTAGATATGGCCCATGTATTAAAAAATAGGGAACCAGGGGTGCCTGGGTGGCTCAGTGGGTTAAAGCCTCTGCCTTGGGCTCGGGTCATGATCTCAGGGTCCTGGGATCAAGCCCGGCATAGGGTTCTCTGCTCAGCAGGGAGCCTGCTTCCCTTCCTCTCTCTCTGCCTGCCTCTGCCTACTTGTGATCTCTGTCAAATAAATAAATAAATAAAATCTTAAAAAAAAATTAAGATTAAAAAAATAGGGAACCATGAGAGTTTTGATAGTTTGTTATGAGAGTTTTGATAGTTGTATCTGCTTTCCAGCTAGCATATAAAGAACTTGGAAGTCATCACTCCCATCCTCACCACAAGAAAAGCGTTGATTAAACACACAAGCAACCCTTCTTGGATCCATTAGAGAACTGAGGGCACAGGGTAAACCACCATACTAGAAAACCATAAAGACGGGTGGTGGAGAATCACAGCTTCCCAGCAGCAGGAACTAGAGCCAGCAACTGGTAGGAATGCTTACAGGGGAGCTGACTCATTTCTGGGGAGTGAGCTATCAAATAGCTTGAGAGAGAAAACTCCAGGGGACCCAGGCTCTAGGAGCCCCACCAGGTTCTCAGGGTGAAAAATCAATGAGAAAAATCCCAGGTTGCTTCTTGCAAAGGAAAGGAATACCTAACAACCCTGAAGTGAGACCAAAGCATTTTGTTCTCCTAAAAAAAAGAAGAAACGGTCTACTGGACCCCAACCAACATGGGAGAAGAAAATACCTAACTCCAGTCTCCTCTCACCCCTAAGGAAAGAAAGGTGCTGAAAAGCACTTTGGACGGTTACCGCCCAGGAGCCCAAGCTTACTAACAGAATTTTAGAAAATTTCTCCCCTCCCCACACCTCTTCAATAGGGATCCCATGTGGTAACAAGATATAACTGCAAATATAAACTGATCAGACACTACTAAGGAGTCTCTAGGAAACCCAAAGACTATAGGAAAGACAAAAAGAAGAATAATGGAGGAAAGGGTGTCTGGGTGGCTCAGTGGGTTAAGCCTCTGCCTTCAGCTCAGGTCAGGACCTCAGGGTCCTAGGATCAAGCCCTCTGCTCAGCAATGAGCCTGCTTCCCCCTTCCCCTCTGCCTGCCTCTCTGCCTACTTGTTATCTCTCTCTCTCTCTCTCTTTTTCTCTCAAATAAATAAAATCTTTAAAAAAAAAAAAAAGAAAATCATGGAGAAAATTCTAGCCTATGAATTCTATACATACAGCAAGCAAACCTCACAGTAATGGCCTTTTTACCTCAGTTTCTTTTCCTTGAGGCATCATGTCTGTCTTTCAACAAAATCACAAGGCATGCTAAAAGGCAGAAACATAGTTGAAGAGACAAGGTGAGCAACAGAGTCAGACTCAGACAGGACAAAGAGTTGGGAGTTCTCAGAATGGGGACAGAAGAGAACTCTGACTGATATCTGAAGGCTTTAGTGGAAAAGTAGCCAACCTGCAAGAACACAACACATAATGTAAGCAGAAAGAAGCAACTCTAAGAATCAAAAGGAAATGTCAGAAATCCAAACAGATCTGAAAAAGGTCTTTGATGAGCTTATCACCAGATTGGACAGTCATGCGAGCTTGAAGATAAGTCAACATAAACTTGACAAACTGAAAAACAAAGAGAAAAAAAAGAATTAAAATAATGGAACAGAATATCCAAAAACTATGGGACAACTATTAAAGGTGTAATATATACATAATGGGAATACCAGAGGCAAAAAAAAAAAAAAAAAGAGGGAGAGAAAGGAACAGAAGAAATAATCTCGAGCTCTAATGGCTGAGAATTTTCCAAATTTAGATAGACCCAAACTACCAAACCAACAGACCCATCTCGAATATTTACCAGAAATTAAGGACAAGATAATTACCTATGGACAATTACCAAAAAAGACTCCAGAGAGAAAAAAAAAAAAGACAAAACACTACCTATATCTGAAGAGAACAGAAACTTCTCTTCAGAAACCATGCATGGAAGAAGAGAACAGAGTGAAACACTTAAGTGTTGAAGAAATGCACCCACCAACCACCAAGTCTATATTCAGCAAAATTATCCCTGACTCTCTCATACTAAGAAAAATTGAGGGAAACTACTGCCAATGGACTTGCCGTGAGAAAAAATATTAAAAGTTCTTCAGGGGGCAACTTAGTGACTCAGTCAGTTAAGCGTCCTATTCTTGGTTCTGACTCAGGTAATGATCTTGTGGTCGTGAGGTCAAGCCCGGCATCATGCTGAGTGTAGAGCCTGCTTAAGAGTCTCTCTCTCCCTCTGTCCCTTCCTCCCTCCCACTCACACAGGCATGTGGGCATGCTCTAGCTTAAAAAAAAAAAAACCTTCTCAGAGGCAAATGGTAAATATCAGATAAAAGTCTAAAACTCAGAACTTCTTAAACAAAGGAAGAGAATTAGAAAAGGAATAAAAGTTATATAAAGTTATTATTAACTAGTCACATAGATAACAGTTTGTTTATAATTATAGCAAACAATGTATTGGTTGATTTTTGCTTATGGATATGTAAAATGAATGACAGCAAGGTACTAAGTGACAAGAGGTAGGAATGAGGATACTGTTCACTAATTCAGAAAGATATATGCACTTCTATGTTTACTGCAGCATTATTAAAAATAGTCAAGATTGGGGCGCCTGGGTGGCTCAGTGGGTTAAAGCCTCTGCCTTCAGCTCAGGTCATGATCTCCGGGTCCTGGGATCGAGCCCCACATCGGGCTCTCTGCTCAGCAGGGAACCTGCTTCCTCCTCTCTCTCTCTGCCTGCCATCTCTGCCTACTTGTGATCTCTGTCTGCTAAATAAATAAATAAAATCTTTAAAAAAAAAATAGTCAAGATATGGAAGCAGTCTGTCCATCAATGGATGCATGGGTAAGGAAGACACGGTGTACATATATATATATAACATATATATATACATACCCACAGCCACAAATTATTACACAGCCATAAAAAAGGATGATGTTATAGCATTTGAGATAATATGAATGAACCTAAGATGTATTACGCTCAGTGAAATAAGTCAGACTGGGAAAGACAAGTTTTATATGATTCCACTCATAAGTGGAATCTAAAAAATAATAATAAATCAATGAACAAACAAATAAAAAACGATAAACAGACCTATAAATACAGAGAACAAACTGATGGTTGCAGGAGGGTAAGCCAGGCGGGGAACAGGGAGGTTGGACAAAATGGGTGAAGTGGCCATACAGGCTTCCAGTTATGGAATGAATGACTCCTGGGAAT
Organism: Mustela erminea; assembly: GCF_009829155.1. Lineage (NCBI taxonomy): Eukaryota > Metazoa > Chordata > Mammalia > Carnivora > Mustelidae > Mustela > Mustela erminea. The sequence goes on from NC_045619.1 coordinate 120,926,936, forward strand.
AAAAGGCACATTGACTATAAGGAATATAGTCAATGACACTCTAACAGTGATGTATCAGGACAGATAGCATCTACCCTGTGGTGAACAAAACATCATGTATAACTCTATCAAATCACTACACTGTATACTTCAAACACTGTATGTCAATGACACTCAAATCAATCATTCATTCATTCATTAAATAACATTCATTAAATGGTGCCTGTACGATGAAGCAGTATACTTGAAACTAGATTTAAATTAGCTGTAAAGTACATTGCAGACTCTTGGGAAACCACTAAAAAATTAAAAAGGAATAAAACTGATATGCTAAAGATAAGTTTAAAAAAAAAGATCTAATTCTCTCCAAAAAAAAAGAAAATACAGAAAAAGACAAAAAAAAAAAAAAAAAAGAACCATGGTAATAAATAGAAAAGCTATAAATAAGATCAAAATTAAGCCAGGTATATTGATAATCACTTTATTTTATTTTTTTTTAAGATTTTATTTATTTATTTGACAGAGAGAGATCACAAGTAGACGGAGAGGCAGGCAGAGAGAGAGATAGAGGTAAGCAGGCTCCCTGCTGAGCAGAGAGCCAGATGCAGGACTCGATCCCAGGACCCTGAGATCATGACCTGAGCCGAAGGCAGCGGCTTAACCCACTGAGACACCCAGGCGCCCTGATAATCACTTTAAATGTGAATTGTCTAAATATACCAATTAAAAGATAGAGACTATCAAAGTAAATTAAAAAAAAAGATCTCATTATATGTTGTCTGAAATAAACCCACTTGCAGAACAGAGAAAGATATACCTTGCTAACACTTAAAAACAGAAAGGAAAAGACAGACAGGCATATTAATTCCAGACAGACTTTAGAGCAAAGAACATTACTATCAAGGATAAACAGGGGATTACATAAAGATAAAGGGGTCACTTTCCAAGGACACTTAACAATCCGCACTGCTCATGCACCTAAGAATGGAGCATCCAAACACATAACGTAAAAGCTAACAGAACTGCAAGGAGGAACAACAGGCCAATCAACTACAGTCGTCGGATACTTCAACACCCCTCTGTCAGGCAATGACAGGTCCAACAGGCAGAAAAACTAATAAGCAACATCAATCAACCATACCTACCTGACATCTGTACAACACTTCATCAGCAGAAAACATCAACAATAGAATACACATTCTTCTCAGGCTCACATGGAGAATTCACCAAGACAGATCATACTACACACCCTAACAAATTTAAAATAACAGGAGCACCTGGGTGGCTCAGTCAGCTGAGCGGCTGGCCCTTGGTTTTGGCTGAGGTCACAATCTCAAGGCCCTGGGATCAAGCCCCAGGGTGGGCTCTGAGCTCAGTGGGAAGTCTGGTTGAGGATTCTCTATTCTCTCTCTCCCTTTCCTTCTCTCCCCCTACCCCCGCTGAAGCGCGCGCACACACACACACACACACACACACACACACACTCTCTCTCTCTCTTCCTCTCTAAAACAAATAATAAATCTTTAAAAAAATGTTTAGGTAACAGAAATCAAGGACACCTGGGTGGCTCAGTCAGTTAAGTGTCTGACTCTGGATCTCAGCTCAGGTCTTAATCTCTGGGTCATTAGTTCAAGCCCCAAGTTGGGCTCCAGCTCCGCCTAGAGTTCACTTAGTTAAAAACAAAACAAAACAGAAATCATATAATGTATGCTCTCAAACCACAATGAAGTTGAACTAAAAAATAGTAATAGAAAAATATCCAGGGGTGCCTGGGTGGCTCAGTGGGTTAAAGTGTCTGCCTTAGGCTCGGGTCATGATCTCAGGGTCCTGGAATGAACCCCACATCAGGGTCTCTCTGCTCAGCAGGGAGCCTGCTTCCCCCTCTCTCTCTGCCTGCCTCTCTGCCTACTTGTGATCTCTGTCAAATAAATAAAATCTTTAACAGAAAAACGAAAAATATCCAGAAAGATCTAAATATATGTGAAGGGTTTTTTTTAAGATTTTTATTTATTTATTTGACAGACAGAGATCACCAGTAGGCAGAGAGGTAGGCAGAGAGAGAGGAAGGGAAGCAGGCTCCCCGCTGAGCAGAGAGTCTGATGCGAGGCTAGATCCCAGGACCCTGGGATCATGACCTGAGCCGAAGGCAGAGGCTTTAACCCACTGAACCACCCAGGCATCCCTAAATATATGTGAAGATTAACAGCATACTTCCAAATAATAACATGGGTCAAAGAAGAAATCTCAAGAGAAATTTAAAATATTTTGAACAAGTGAAAATGAACTACTACTTAGTAAAATGTGTGGGATCCATGAAAAGCAGTGCTTATTAGGAAGCAGACAGCATCCATGCATACATCAGGAAAGAATGAACATGTAAAATGAGTAATCTAAGCTTCCATTTTAGAAAACCATAAAAATAAGAACAAATTAAATCCAAAGCAAACAAAAGAAAAGAGATAACAGATACTAGAGCAGGAACCAAGAAACTGAAAACAGGGAATCAATAGAGAAAATCAAGTTGGTTCTTTGAACAATCAATAAAATTGATAAACTTGCAGTCAAGTTAGCCAGGAAAAGGGGGGAAAAAAGAAGACCAAAGCACAAATTACTAATATCAGAGACAAAAGGAAGGTCATCACTACCGATCCGGCCAATGTTAAAAAGAATAATTAAGGATTATGAAGAACTCTATATCCACAATCTGCAGATGCACTGGAATCCCAATTAAATCACAGCAAGTTTATTCTGTAGATGTCAACAGGTTACAGTTTATACGGAAAGGCAAAAGACTCAGAATAGCCAATAAAATACTGAAGAAGAAAAACAAACTGAGAAAATTGACACTCCCCAAGTTCAAAATTTGCCATTAGTCACTATAAGAAAGATGGTGTGGTACTGGTCAAAGAACAGACTGACCAACGGAGCAGACGAGTGCACTGAAACAATCCCACCAACACAGTCAACTGATCTTTCACAAAGGAGCAAAGGTCATTCAGTAGAAAAAAGGCATTTTTTCAACAAGTGGTGCTTGAAGAACCAGACAGCCACATGCAAAAAAAAACAAACAAAAACAATCTAGACACAGAACTTCCACCTTTCACAAAAATAAACTCAAAATCTCACAGACCTAAATGTAAAATGCAAAACCTTAAGACTTCTAGAATACAACACAGGAAAAAATCAAGGTGGCCCCGGATTTCGATGTGACTTTTTAGATACAGCACTAAACATACTACCCAAAAACAAAAAGGTAGTGAAACTTCACTAAAATTTAGAACCTCTCCTTTGGGAAAGATAATGATAAAAAAATGAAAAGAAAAACCACAGACCAGGACAAAATTTTTGCAAAACAAGTATCTGACTGACATAGGACTCCTGTCTAATATACACAAATAACTTTTAAACAATAAGAAAACCCAATTTTAAAAAGGGCCAAAGAACTTAACCTCATCAAAGAAGACATACAAATGGCAAATAAGCATGTGAAAATATGGTCTACATCATATGCCATTAAGGAATCAGAAATTAAAACCATGATACCACTAAACACAGACCTATTAGAATGGTTAAAATCCAGAACACTGATGCCACCAAATTCTGGCGAGGAGGAACAGAAAGAACTCTCCTACATCACTTGAGGGAAAACAAAATGGTAGAGCCACTTCGGGAGATATTGTGTCCTTCTCTTAAATGCCAGAACTATATTCTTACCCTGAGATCAAACAATTGTGTTCCTTGGTATTTATTCAAGCAAGTTAAAAACTACAGTGACACGAAAATCTGTACAGGGATGTTTACAGTAGCTTTGTTCATAACTGCCCCAACTTGGAAGCTACTCTGAGATGCCCTGCAGCGGCAGAATGGGTGTGTTAACTGTGGCATATCCACACAATGGGGCATTATTCAAGAATACAAAGAACTTTGAAAAACAAATGAATAAAAAACAAAAAGCAGATCAGACCTGTAAATACAGAAAACAAACTGATGGTTGCCAGAGGGAAGGAAGAAAGTAGCAGATACCGGCTTTCAGGTATGGAACAAGTCACGAGAATAAAACGTAGAGCACTGGGGCGCCTGGGTGGCTCAGATGGTTAAGCATCTGCCTTCAGCTCTGGTCATGATCTCCAGGTCCTGGTATCGAGCCCCACCATCAGGATCCCTGCTCAGTGGAGAGTCTGCTTCTCCCCCGCCCCCCGCCTCTGCCTCTCCCCTCCACTTGTGCGTACATGCGTGCTCTCTCCCCCAAAGGAATAAATAAAATCATAACAACAAAAAAAAAAGGTACAGCACAAGGGCGTCCCTGGGTGGTTCGGTCAGTTAAGTGTACGACTCCCGATTTGGCTCAGGTCATGATCTAGGGTTGGGATATCAAGTCCCACATTGAGGTCTGCACTGATGGTAGAGCCTGCTCAAGATTCACTCTCCCTCTGCCCCTCCCCCCATCCACTCCCTCTCTCTTAAAAAAGAGAGAGGAGGGCCATCTGGGTGGCTCAATCGGTTGGGCATCTGCCTTCAGTTCGGGTCATGGTCCCCCCCCCCCACCATGACCTTGATCCTGGGATCAAGCCCCGCATTGGGCTCCCTGTTCAGTGGGGAGTTTCTCCCTCTCCCTTTGCCTGCCGCTGTGCCTACTTGAGCTCTCTGTATCTCTGTCAAATAAATCAATAAAATCTTAAAAAAAAAAAAAAAAGAGAAAGGAAGGAAGGGAGCGAGGTCAAAGAACAGGAGGACAGGAGGGAGAAAGGAAAAAGCTACAGCATAGGGAATACAGTAGGTGATACTGTAATAGTGGTGTAGTCTGGTGACAGATGATAGCCACATTCGTGGTGAGCCCAGCGTAAAGAATATAGAAGTTGCATCACAATGTTGTACACCTGAAGCCACTCTAACACTGTGTGTCAACTATACGCCAAAAAAAAAAAAAAAAAAAATCTAAAATAAAAAGATATGAGCCGTCAAGACAAGAAAAGACACAGAAGAACCTTAAATGCACATCACAAAGTGGAAGACGACTTTCTATGACGATTACACACTATAGGATTTCAACTGCATGGCATTTTGGAAAAAACAAAACTAGAGACATAAAATTTCAGTGGTTGCCTGGGGTTTGCAGGGAGGTGAACAATAAGTGGAGGGCAGGGGCTATTTAGGGCAGTAAAGCCATCCTGTATGACGTTACACATAACGTGACGCACGTTAAAAACCACAGAATGTCAATGCAGAGGAAACCACGGACTACAGTTAATAATAATTTCTGGACAGTGGTCCATCCATTTTAATAATCACCACACTTATGTGAGATGTTAATGACAGGGGAAACTGCTTTAAAAAATAAAGTCCGATAAAAACAAAAATGCGAGGGGAGAGTATAACACAAAACAATGCTTTTCAGCGAGGGTCTTAGTACAGACAATTGTGTGTGACAGACCAAATCAGAACTCTGAGCCATTCTGGTTCTCTTGTCATTTGTGTCCTTAAGAATCAGGATTCTCAGAACGGGAGACAGGCAAAAGACATGTAACGTGGAAGAAGGAAAAGCCCTGCAGTCCTTTATCTGACTGGGAACTCCTTAGGTATTTTATCTTTAAAAACAAGGTATTCTTAGCCCTGTCCATTCAAAAAGTCCTGAAAAACAAGAACGGCCCAGTAGTGAGGAGTGCCCCCCTGGAGCCCGGATTGGGGCTAAGATACTTCCCACTAAGACAGACAAACAGAAACAGATTTTTAGAGGATTGGCTGACTCTACGTCTGGGGATGGAATCTAGACCCATCAAGAACAGCCTGGTACTGCAGACGGCAAGGATGCTGTCAGAGACCGTCTTTCAAATGGAAAGACCACATCAAATGGATGGGAGAACCCACTAGAAGGGGCTCCCATAGGCCAAAAATGAACAAGAGGAGTCTGAACAGTGAGGGCACAGCTATGGTGTGCAAAGAGGCAAACTCAGTGGTTTACGCACAACTGCTGGCACCTGTTTCCACACTCAGAGCTTCTTTAATCAGTCAGGTGTGGCCTAAGTATTAAGAAGTTCAGAAGTTCCGTAGGTGAGTCAACTTGCTGCCCAGTTGGCAAGCTAGTGGTACAGAAGTTACTGACCAACCACAAGGTACATCTCAGAGATGGGCCTGAGATATGAACAAACCTTCTGGAAGAGGCAACATACACAACAAGCACCTGGCCTGCCAGCACGGGCCGTGAGAGCTCATCGTGCATTCACAACATTCACCCTCTGCCTGCTGCAGAAGTTTCCAGAGCCTCGGCCATTTGGATGATTCTTGCCCTCCGTTTTTACACGTTTGTGAGAGCACATTCCAGACCCAACAACTCCATTCCTGGGCCCATAACCTATAGGAATAACTATGTTTGTTCACCCAAAGACCTGGGTTCGGAGGTTCAAAGCAGCACCGTTAGTAACCGCCCTCACGTGGAATGACCCCCAGGTCCGGCAACAGCAGAGGGAAGGAATGATCTGGATGTGAAGCCAACTTTACAGCAAGAATGAACCTCACATGATGCTAAGCTAGAGAATGGACACTCAAGGGTGTGTGCAAATAACCCGCTTTTATTTAATGATGTACAAAAAAGAGGCAAAACTATGCTTTCCAGAGTCAGGACAGTGTTCATCCTTGCGGGGGATAATGAAGGGGAGGGGCAAGGCTTCCCGGGCTGCTGATCATGTGGTTTCTTGGTTTAAAAATGTGTCACGCGTGACACAGGCACTGATCCAAATGAATGCTTCCATAAAGTGTTTCTGAAGTCAATTTTTTGTTTTAAGATTTTATTTATTTATTCAACAGAGAGAGATCACAAGAAGGCAGAGAAGCAGGCTCCCCACTGTGCAGAGAGCCTGATGTGGGGCTCAATCCCAGGACCTTGAGATCACGACCTGAGCTGAAGGTAGAGGCTTAACCCACTGAGCCACCCAGGCGCCCCAAAGTGGATTTTTTTTAAGTATGTGTAAGTGTTTGAGGAAGAAGGTTCCTGTTTTCCTGGCCCAATCAACATGAGCATGGGCAGGTCAGCATCCCCGAAAGCATTCCTACGTCAATACAGAATTACCAGCTCACAGGCAGCAGGTACCATGGCTTCTAGAACAAGACTGGACCGTCAGTAGTCACTAGGTATACACTTGCTAAATTAGCAGTTTCATCTTTGTGTGTACACGTGCCTGTCAAAATAGTGGTGACATGAGGCCACACAGCATAACCTAAGAACACAGTTTCTCAGGTTTTAACTGCCTGGGTTCAAACCCTGGGTCCATTTCTTCACTGCTGTGTGACTGGAAGCAAGTTAACTTTAGTTCCACTATAAACCAGACGATGAGGATGACGAAGACAATCATAACAAAACTGTGGCTTTAAAAGAATCCATAAAAGGGGCAGCTGGGTGGCTCGGTTAAGCATGTGACTCTGGCTCAGGTCACAATCCCAGAGTCCTGGGATCAGGCCTGGTGCTGGGATCCACGTTCAGCAGGAAGTCGACTTGAGATTCTCTCCCTTTCCTGAGGCCCTTACCCTGTGTGCACATCTTGCTCGCACTCTCTCACAAAAATAAATAAATCTTTAAAAAAAAAAATCCATAAGGAGAGCTTAGTACAATAACCTGGCACATGATATGCAATGTGTCTGTGTGTATCTGTGTATTAATATACTATGTATATACAGCATATTTTAATTATATTATCAATTATTTTTAAAGCTTCTAGGAAAGAATGCACAATTGGAAGGATACAGATATGTAATAGGTTAAATAGGTATCTCCCTCATAACCTGAGAGCTTAAATACTTACAGCTCTGAAAAAAAAATCACTTTCTGAGCGTTTGCAAAACAATCATCTGTTTCCTGTGCCTGCAGAGCATGTTACCAGTCTCTGGTCTGAGACGCCAAGATGCCTTCCCAGTCACCGGGTGTGATGTGTGCCTTTCATCGGACTCAAGTTTAGCTGTAAAACTGTAAACTATTCTCAGTCCAGAGAAATAATTAACAGATATGAAGAGAAATACAGCAAATGAAAAGGTTCTTCATGAAGTACAGGTAGATGACTAAAGTTAACACTTCATGCAATTCAGGTTTATTCCAAGAACCAGTATTTTCCCAACAGAATCTGTGGAGCACCATACTTCACAGTGTTTTAAGCTAAAGTTCTAGCTGAGGATAGAAAAAACAAATTCCTACACAGTATAAAAAAATCTCACATCTTTTCATTAAATTCAGTTAAAATAATGTTTTTTCAGAAAACCATAAGGAAAGGGGGAGGGTCACACTGACAGATAAAGGAGTAAATTGCTTCCAGTGTTTTCTTCAACCATTAAAGTTCTGCAGTAGCCTGATAAACCTACGTTTCCAAGCTGGCAGGGCTGGCCGGGGGACGCGTTTTATTTGCCTAGTGCAGAGTTTTTAAAGAATTCTCAAACTGAAGGCCTTGAGGTCAGGCCTGTGGCCCCAGTCTGCTTCCCAAATCACCAGTCTTTCACATCCGAGCCAGCCCCTGTCCCACTTCAGGGGAGCAAACAACACGGCACAGTGTATGGAACAGAAGGGTCCGCCACAGTTCAGTGTGAACTTCCCACTCCACCGTTACCCGTGTGAGGCTGGGGCTCTAGAGAGCTTTCTGCTCCCCACCCTGTAAACCAGGGACAACATGCATGCGCCCCGAAGGGTGATGTTATAAATGCCTAAGCAGGACTCACCAAGCCCCCAAGCACTCAGACAGAGATCATCCAGAACCCCTCATATAGATGCTATGAGCTGACCCATGGCCCCCTAATCTCTGTAGGCTGAACCCCAAAACCCAGTGTCTCGGAATGAGACCCAATGTGGAGACAAGACTTGTAATGAGATAATACGGTTAAAATGAGGCCATTAGAACGGGCTGTAATCCAAGCGACGGGTGTCCTTCTGTGAAGAGGGACATGGACAGGCAGAGAAAGACCATGGCCATGGGTCCACAGGGGAAAGACCACGTGAGGACACCATGAGAGCCGAGGGGAGGGGCCTTGGGAGAAGGCAGCCCTGCCAACGCTGTGGTTCTGGGCCTCCCAGGCTCCAGCACTGGGTAATAAAGGCCAGTTCTTTAAGGACCACCACCTGCCACCCTCCCGACTGCAGTGTTTTGCATGGAAGCCCCCAGCAGACTAATGAAGTAAAGAATGTTACACCTTCTCATGTCTTCCTGGCTTACCAACACCTCAAACCCAAAATACCGGTTCAGAGATCGCGTTCGCAAGCCTCCCACTCTGGAGACCTCTGCCCGAGGGGGGCCGGGCAGATTCTCTTTCTCCCTCCTGTTTCCCGGGGCAAACCCACTGCCGGTCAGCGCTCTCCATCCAGAAGCCCCTGGGCCTCCAGCAGGCCTCAGACGGTAAGGCCCTTATGAAACCCGCCAGCACTAAAGATACGGCTGGTCGCACAGAACCTAACAGAGACCAGGTTTCTTTGGCTATGAGTTTCATGCGCATAGTGCCATAAATGGGACGAGCTCCACCCAAAGGAGGGGGCATGAGAAGGGAAGCAAGTGCCCAGGTCCCAGCGGAGACCACAGGGAAGGTCCCAAAGAAGCTCAGAGCAAAACAGAGGCTCAACACTGACCCCTGCCGGCCAGGTCCTTGCTCTCCCCTGACTGAGGGCCACATCTTTATGCTCTTTTGCTCTAAAAAAACAAGAAATAGGGGGGCCTGGGTGGCTCAGTGGATTAAAGCCTCTGCCTTTGGCTCAGGTCATGATCCCCGGGTCCTGGGATTGAGCCCCGCATCGGGCTCTCTGCTCAGCAGGGAGCCTGCTTCCTCCTCTCTCTCGTGATCTCTGTCAAATAAATAAATAAATAATAAATAATAAAAAATAAACCTGCACAAACTTGCTATTCAAGGAAGTGAAGGTGATGCAAAGAAATCATCTCTAGTTTTTGCTTGGGAATGGTGGATCTCATATACCGAGATCAAATTTCTTTGAAGCGGGTTTATGTAAATTTATGGAAAGAGGAGGCAGGATGTAACTATTATCCATACCAGCTCTAGCATGGATTGTCACAATGAAGGGCTGGTGGTAAAAGCAAAGCAGGGGGGTGTTACAGTTTCTGAAGACAAAAATCTAACTACTTCAGACTCATTAAACAGCTTACAGTTTTCTTAACGTAGCAAATATTAACTTATCAATGGACAATGTAAAGATTCAGTATGTAGGAAACTCCCAGAGAGACTTGGCTTGGATAGCACCTATCCTGAAAAAAAAAAAGATAATAAATTCAAAAAACGGCTACTGGCGTATATATGGTATTTCACTTACTAGTGAAATATATACTTACTAGGGAAATACCATATAGTTGAAATACTATACTAGTTGAAAAAATGGCTAACATTTTTTTTTTTTTTTAGTGAAATGGCTAACATTTTTTTAAGGCCTATCGTTCTCAAAAGCCACAAGGGCATCACAACGGAAATCCTGTGAAATGCCCTCTGCTGCCTCCCCAACCACCACCCACGTTGTCCAGGGCTCAGAATTTGCCATGTGAGGCCACCCTTTTCCTGCTGGCCCTGTCACATGAGACATGTGCATCTAACCTCCTGGGAATTCTCAAGTAGGTGAGAACTGAGGCACTGGGTACCCAGATGTAATCAGAGAGACAAGGCCACCGGAAAAAGCACCATTTTTGAGAATTCTAAAGGTTTTTAAAATACCCGTAATAGTGCATATTAAGACTAATATGTGTCATGTTGCTGAATGAAAGTTCGTCATATACTGAAACCTAACGCCCAACTGTGATGGGATTAGGAGGTGGGGCCTTGGGAGGTAACTAGGTCCTAAGGCGAACACTTAGGAATAGGATTACTGTCCTTCTAAAAGACACCTGAGGGAAACCCGAGTGGCTCAGTCCTTAAACGTCTGCCTTCAGCGGAAGTCATGATCCCAGGGTTCCGGAACAGTGGGATCAGCCCCACATTGGCTCCCTACCTAGTGGGACGCCTGCTTCTCCCACTCCTATTGCCCCTGCTTGTGTTCCCTCTCTCGCTGTGTCTCTCTTTGTCAAATAATAAATAAAATCTTAACAAACAAACACACAAAACCTGGAAGAGGTCCCTTACCCTTTTCACCCTGTGAGGACGTGGAGGACACAGCGGTCTATGAGCCAGGAAGTGAATCCCCACTGAATACTAAACCTGCCTGTGCCTTGATCTTGGACTTCTAGCCTCCAGAACTGTAAAAAATAAACTTCTGTTGCTTGGAAGCCACCCAGTCTGTGGTCCTGTTACCGGAGCCCCAGTGGACGGAGACAGGTCAGAGGCCATCTCAGCTACCTGACAGAGGACGACGCACAGCAAGCAATTCTCTGAGGGAGCTAATTTTATTAGTCCGGTTTTATAGATGAGAAACGTGAGAAGTTACGTGACTTGCCCAAGGTTACACAGCAGAAAAAACACAGAAAGAAAAAACAGCTGCTTACCAAAAAAAAGGCCATGGCTGAAATGTCAAGTGACTGAAAAATAGCGAAAGCTCGTTATTAGTTCAGTCACACCAAAGGGGTCGCAATCGTTCGTAGTTTACTTCCTATCTGGGGGAGACCTTTTCAGTGCTTACACTGTCCTGAAGTCAAAACTAGAACTCGGAGCAGTTGGTATCCTGTTCCTGCTGGTTGTAAGGGGCTCTCCCTCTGGAGAGCTGGGGAGAGAGGGATCTGCAAAGGGGAGCCTGTGGCTACATCCCCTCTCCACTACGCTTTCTAGCCCAGCTCACCCCAACTCTTACCTGAGAGCAGTCAGTCCTCCTTTGGAGAACTTCCGAGAAGCACAGAGGTAAATAGGTGTGCACCGCAGGCCCGGAAGAGCTAGTTATTACACCAGGCTGACAGATGGTGGGTCAAAATTAGCACCAGGGGAGCTTCTCGGAGGAGGTGACCCAAGACTGGAGCCATGCGGATGGGCAGGTCGTTCCTTCCTTCAACCAGCGCTAACTGACAAGGGATGGAGGACGCTGTCTGTGAAGAAAAGGGAAAAGGGCCTCCCCAGCCAAGATACCACAGGTTCAAAACCATAAGGGTGGCCATATCCAAGCAACTTAGAAAAATAAAAAAGGAAACGTCTTACTAAAGATGACAGCTAACAGGACGTGGTCTTCCCAGCTCCTTCACCTTTCCTCAGAGACAGCCCGCACGGACAGAAACTCCTAACGCCCGACCACTTCCAGGTTTAATGGCGCTTTTGAAACAACCCTTCCAGAACACCCGTGATTACGGCTGTTGATTACTTTATGTGGTCCTTTAGCAAGAACACGCCTCCGCCTCGAAGGCAGGTTATTTTTCTTTTCTGTAATTTATCTGAAAGATATTTTAGTCTCACCTGAAAAAAAGAAAAAAAAAAAACACACCACCACAACCTGATAAAGGTTTGACCATCCAATGGGCAATAAACTTGAAGAGATTAAAAAAAAAAAGTCACAGAAGACTTAAATAAAAGAAATGAAAAAAAGTCTCCCTGGCTGCTAATGGGATTCTCTGCGGCCCGGGAAGCGGATTACAGGAGCCTTCGAAGGCAGCTTCATCACGCGGGTGAGGACAGAGGTAGACGGCAGAGCTCCTCCGTGAGATCTCGTCGATAAAGAGAACAAAATTGCCACCATTACTCTTGGAAGTGCTAAGGAGAAGGCGGGTGCGGATTTCATGCCGTGTTGTTGGGGGAATAGGAAGGAAAACCAAATCAGGGGGTAATTTCAAAGAAAACAGCAATCTAAATCTTTAAGAATCCTAGGCAAAAGCACCCAACGCTCCAGGATGGATTAAGCCACCAGAGAAAACATCAACATAGGACACAAAGACCAGACCCAGTCCCATTCGCCATGCTCTCCTAGGTCCTGTCCACCGACGACGTGGGAACCAGTTCCACCCGAGGCTTCCGGGGCTGGATGGTCCCGTCAGAGCTAACATTCCGCAGTGCCCACTCAGTACCAGGCTCAGTGCTAAAGCACTCGACAGCATCAGTCGCCCTTAGCGCTGATCCAGTCTTAACATGTGGGAACTTAACAGTTCCATGTGCCAAAGAGGACTCAAGGCTCAGAAAGGTTAAGCCACTTCTCTGAAGTTACACAGCACTACTCAGAAGATGGAGAGTCTGAGTCCGGCCTATGCAACTCCAAGGCCCCACAGGTAAGCACTGCCTCCTGGGGGAGGGGGGAGGTGTTAGAGTCTGACCACATCCAGAATCTGGCTCAACGGAAAACTCTAGAATCTGTCTGGTATCTGTCTCCAGCCTATGAAGTTTTCCCCATCAGAAAGCTTTCAGTACCTGAGCTCCTGGAAACATTTTTTCAAAGCCATTTACTGTCTCTGAGGAAGTAAAGTGCTGCATTTCTACAACACAATTCTCCCAAGCAGAAAGACGGACAGTTCACATGCTTAGCCTGAGAACAAAACTCCCATTCTTATTTTCAAAACTTAAATCTTGTCTTTTGAAAAACTCAACAAAGTAAGGATATCGAAGGAAGGGCTTAAGACACAATAACCATCCTCTGTCCACGCGAATGAGTTGTCCCGTGTGTAATCTTCATGCTAAGACACAAAACCTCGCCATACAGTTAAAACTTTACTAGTAAAGAAACAAGGGAAGTCTTATGCCACAGTTTATGCAACCATGTCAAATACTTTTATAAGATATTAAAATAGATTCAGGAAGCATTATGTGCACCACCAATAAATGAGTCCCAGCTTAGGAATCGGCTTCTGAAGGCATCCTGGAACCTTCCAGGCTCCAAGAGTCCAGAGGTCAGGGAGGCAAGGCAGAAAGCAGCCACTCTTTGGGTCTACACACAACTGAGGCTGGAGGAGGTCGAATCTCCAAATTCACTTCCACCGAACTCCCCAAGAGTCAGCCTTGTTCTTCCTCACGCTACTTCTCTGGGAGAACAGAAGAAAGATCTTGCTTTTCACCACCTAATACAACACCGGAAACATCTTTTTCAGGAAGCAAGTGGCTATCTTTTCTTCTTTGGTACAAGGCAAGGCTTCAGATAATGCAAGTGAACCAAAATAGCTGGGCCGCCCTCCCCACTTACAAATATCACATACAGAATCCTCTTCACAGCCGAAGGCCATGAAGTTCCTCTGCAGGGATGAGCAGGAGAGAGCCATGAGGCCAAAGGTACAGCGGAGCCGGGCCCCCTAATTGCACTCTCCAGCCTTGGTTACAGCAGGGCACCCAAGGCTCACCGTAACTTAGGCAGAGCCGGAAAGGGGCAACACAAGCACACATCCAGATCAGCAATGGCAGTTTGGTCCCAGACATGGTGGCTCTGTTGCAGCCCACAAGAAGCCATCACCACTTGACAGAGGCCAACTCAGCTCAAGAGGCTGAGATACTCACGGGCACAAAAGCTAAAGTTCAGTGGCAGGAATCGTCCAAACGGTTACCGAATGCAGACTGCCTAGGACTTCTCATCCCCTGTCCTTTAGCAGAGATGCATCGAGAGCCCGTACCCCAACCTGTCCTGGGCATAAACCGTGGGTTCACAGTAAATGTGACTCTGCTCTCTCCATGCCTAACGAGCAAAGCATCATCTTTTAGAGTCTCCCGTACATCTCCCCTCCTTCTCTAATGTCACGTCCTGGTCTGGATCTCCTTAAACCTCAGGCCTAATCCATCAGGCTCTCCTTCATCCATCCAACATTTCGGAGCACTTACTGTGTTCCAGACACTAGAAAGAAGGCAAATATGAGGGATGCACAGTAATATTCCCCCCATACTCCAATGTGGATGAGAGACTTCTAGATCAAGAACACATCACAATCATCGCAATCCCATGTAACAAGAGCCATGAAGACAAATCCAACTTCACAGCGGAGAGAATGACTGTCACTTGACACTAACACAGGCCACGGCGTCTGGGCTGACTTCTGACAGGTAAGTGAGAGGATCTTGGCAGGGGAAGAGGAGAGGAAGCAAACAATACTGCCATGGCACGAGGACCTAAAACAGTATGTCCTGGTTCAAGGTTCAAGGCAGTCCGTTCAGTATGGCGGGGACCACAAAGGCATGGAAGGGATAAGGTAGGTTTTGGTCAGATTCCGAAAGGCTCTGCATGTCACACCAAAGAACTTGGGGCGCTACTGTTGGTAATGAACAACCAGAAGGGCTTAAGGGAGAAGGTCCAAACTGAAGCCACATTCGGCCTGAAGAAGTGTTTTATTTCTCCCATGAAGTATGTTTCAATAATTGGAATTAGTTGCCAATGTCTAAACCTTGGGAAATTTCTTATCAAAATCTGGATTCCTGGCTTCTTAACAACAATAACTATGGCAACACGAGGCCAACCCCAGGTGGTAACAATTGTTTGGACTTGAGATGCAGGAGTAGCAGCTGTCCCTCTTCTGACAGGATACCTATTGTGAAGTTCATGACCATCCTCACCTGGCCCCAAAAAATATCTAAGCTGCAATTTCTGCTTTAAAGGAGAGAGTTACACGGTAAGACACGTTGCAGAAAAGTAACACTAGAAAGCAATGCAGTGAATAAACCACAGGGTCAGCAACACCAGAGGTAAGAGGCCAAGTTAGGGAGACATCACAGTAGTACAAGGAGGAGGTAAACGACTTAGCTGAGAGGTAAAAGGGACAGAAAAGGGTAAGAAGTCAAGAAAGGTTTAACATACTCCAGGCATTAAGAAGTTATCACAGAACTTTTGTGTGGCAATTGTTCAAGGGTCGAAGACTGTATTAGGAGAAAGGAAGCATGATTCAAAAGTGATTTTCAGTTTCAAATAAAGTGGGTATTCAGTAAACTATGTGGGGAAACCACTCAAATGCCAACAACTTGCACAGACAACAGTGAGGTCCAGTAACAACTGTCTGTGTGATTCAGACCCTGGACATTCAGGTTCGTCTTCCAGTGGAGATGGAACATACCCTAACTGCAAACTTTCTGAGCTAAGCTTGCTCTCGCTCGCGCTCTCTCTCTCTCTCTAGACCGGCGATGCTTACAAGCCGGGCGAGGGATGTAAATCATTATAACCTCCCATAGCACAGCCGGCAGCTACTTGGAAAATTTATAAACCCTCCATGCGCTGCAAGGGGAAGGCCCAGCCCCAGAACTTACACAAGCCGTTGACATCCAGCATGCTGGAGATGCCCCGGTCACTCATGTCCACTTCCGGCTGGTTCTTCTCCCGGCTCTCCTCCACCAACTTTTTCAAAGACTTGGACATGTTCTGTACCAAACGACAACAACAAAGCACGTGGGCGACGGCCAGGGGTGTGCAGGGATAGAAAGGGGAGACGCCCCGCGCTGGCAGTGTCCAGTTTTACCCCAGCCTTGGAGGGTGGGCATCGGCGGGCAGCGTCCGGAGGCAGGGAAAGGGGGAGGGACGGCGGGGCGGGGCAGGGGAGTGGGTGGCGCCCGACACCACAACGGGGGCGCGCAGAGAGGCGAACCCAAGTGCGATGCCACACACACTCACCGCGGAGGGCAGCGCCTAACAGGTTGGGCGAGGGAAGCGCTGGCTTCCGCAGGGCACACCTCAGTAGCAGGAGGTGCACTCGGTCAGTGCAAAACGCGGACCGGAACGAGGAACACGCCCTATCCCGGAGCTCGGCGCAGGCGCACACCCTGCGGCTCTCGGCTCCACGCCCTGCTGGCGCCTGACCCTTCCCAAATTAGGAGAACAGTTCGCAAGACGTGGCTCTAGGGTGAGGCTCCGCCCACAAAGTAATGTGTACCCGCGGCCGACCAATCAGGTCCGGCATGTGCCTTCGAGACTCCGCCCCCCCGAGGTTTGGGCATCCCCCTGAAATGCGCTCGCGTTTGCCATTGGGAGAGGACTGGGCTTGGCGCAAGCGCACTACTGTTCGCGCAGGCTCAGTTCATGGGCCGAAGCGCGGAGAGTTGTGGGCGGAAGCGGGAAAGTTTGGGACGGGGCAGCGGCGTGAGCGGGTTGGAGCTGAACTTGGGAGCTGGGAAAGGGAGACGTTGCCTCTGTGTGCTGCTTCTTTAATTGTGGTTCAGTGTTCAGAAGTCGCTATCCTGAGTCCGGTCCGTACAGTCGTGCCTCTCGCTGCATCATGAGCTTCTCGAATACAAGAACTGCATAGTCTGTACTCCCGGCACCCAGCTGGGAGTCGTGGACCTCTGTGTCCCAAGAAGGGGAATACCCACAGATAAAAGGCTTCTCTTTTCTCATATCACTGCACTCAAAATTATGCCATATTTTAGTTTTCTTTCTATTGAGTGATTAATTTTTTGTACAATTCTTGTTGTTTTTTTCTTCCACTAGACTTTCTAACTTTCCTTTATCCTCCTGTACCTTCTTTACCTTAACTCTAAGAACATACAGCTTTTCATTCTTCTATGTTGCTTTAAATTCAATGAATTACTTTTTTAAAGATTTTATTGACTTATTTGAGAGAGAGCATGCACAAGCATGGGGGAGAGGCAAAGGGAGAAGCCGACTCCCCACTGAGTAGGGAGCCAGCCTGGAGGCTGGATCCCAGGACCCTGAGATCCTGACCGGAGCTGAAGGCATCTGCTTAGCCCACCGAGTTCCCCAGGCGCCCCATCAATGAATTCTTCTTGAAGACTTTAAGAACTTACTAATTTTCTGCTCTTACACTAATTATTTCTGCTCTTCCAGCTGAGAGGTGATGTGTGGTTTCTTTCACGTGGTTCCTTCGTTTAAACTGACCTTTCTTGTATACATCTTGTTGGACTATCGCTCAAGTAAACCTCTCTAAAACTGGGTACAGGAGGCACAAATTTTGAGTAGCTGTATATTTAATAATGTCCTTATTTTGCCCACACCTTTAGAATTTGCCTAGCATGGAATTTTAGGTTCGATATCAGTTTCTTTTCCATCTCAAAGGCATAGTTCCACTGACCTGTACTTCCAATGTTGATGCCCAGAAATGTGTCATCGCCTCAGGTCTTTGCAGAGAACTGTTGTTTTCCCTTGTGAAGCATTTGTCATCTTTTAATTATTTACCATGTTCTGAAATATCACCATAATATCTCCAGTTGGGGGGTCTTTTTAAATTTAATCCGTTTAGCACCCATTTGGCCCTTTTTCAGCGGAAGATTCATTTCTCACTTCCTCTCTGGAAATTGTTTCTGGTATTTCTTTGAAATTTCTTTACTTCCATTTTCTCTGATTTAGCATGTTCAGGAAATCTGTTAGGCAGATGGCAGCCTCCTTAAACAATTTCTTATAGTTATCATTTTCCCCCTCACGTATTTATACTCTGAATGTTTCGGGAGATATATCGATGTTATCTTCCAAAACTTCTTTAAATTTTAATAGCATTAATAGCATCAGTTTTCCTTGGGCTATTGGTTAAATTTCTTTGGAGATGAGATCCCAGTTTTATGCCTGCTTGGAGTTGCTAGGCTACTTTTGCCATTCACCAATTGCAAGCACCAACTAATACAGTTCTTGGATTTTGGGTCTCATCTCCTCACACTGCACCTGCCAGCCCCAGATCCAGATAATGCCTGGAAAGTCCATTCCCAATTCTGCTGCATATCTTTCTTGAAATTGTGTTGGGCTGCAATTTCTCCCCTCCCCCAACCCCCACTCCTGTTTCATTTGTCAGCATGCTTTTATTCACTTCCTGTTTTCCAGAAATTTATTTTCATTTATCATTCTCCTCTTGATCACTTCACTGTTGCCAGTACAATTATTAATAAAATGTGTCCTTAAGTTCTGGACTTTTATAACATAGAAACGGGGCCAACTTCCTGAGTATGTGACCTGTGCAGTAACACAAATTCCATGCTTAACAGGGCTGAGTGCTTGGCTTAATACTCTGCTGTCACCATCTTGAAATGTTTAATAAATTTGGAACAAGGGGCCATGAATTTTCCTTTTGCTCTGGGCCCTGCAAATTATGCAGCCAGTCCTGCATGCAAAAGTTAATATTTACTAGAGCTTAAATCGCTTCCACAGCTTCACTGCCAAGGGCTCTGTGCTTATGTACAGTCTCTGCTGTAATGCTTCCCGTTAGCAGAAATGTACTATTCCCAGCCCCAGCCCACAGAGTGGGCCAATCAAAGAGTATGGAAGAGGCCTGGTCTACACAAGACATACCAGGTTATGACAATTAAAGTAAGTTAAGTAAATTTACATAAATTGCATGTATCATTAATTTTAAAAATGCCTTCTTATTCCCCAAGCTGTATATAAATTTACAGTTAGTTACTGAAATGAAATTTGAAAAGCAAATTTTTCATCAAATATCCAATAGTCATCATTTTTCTTCCAATAATTTTCCTCTTTAAATTGATAGTCATGGGGTGCTCTGTGGTAATACCAATAATAAAAAGTCTTTTTCCATTAACATTATTTTTGATCCTGTTGTTTTATCTCTAAGTTTTTACTAAACTGACAGCAATTATATTAAAACATTTTTCTAGGTCTTATGGCAGGTGTCAGTCTTTTTAAATAACTTTGATAGGTCTATGAAAATAGTTTACAATAATAAGTTGTCAAATTTGAAAAGTCATATTTCATAAGTTCATACCTCATCCTTCAGGCTGAATGGAAGGCACACTTTTGGGTGGTTGTCAAGGTTAGAATCAGAGCTCTGTCACTAAGTTTTATATAAGTTTCCATACCTCGTGGGGGTGATGGTTCTTAGTATTCTATTTCAGTGAGTGATATATGAGAATGACACCTGACATATGGTAGATCTTATATAGATATTAGTTCTAATTTTTCTTAATACAATTAAATCATTAGAATTTCCTTGGTAAGTAGGTGGCAGATTTTTTAAAAATTCTGTCCATTAAATGGAGTTGAAATGAAATAGAAAATTATAACAACTAGAACCTATATCCCCGGCACCTTCTAGGGCCAAACTGTCATTGGCCCCAACCATGCCCTAGGACATTCTTCAGAAGAATGTCTGGAGTACCTAATATTCCATGGGTTCAGAGAGAGCCTATGGTGGCCTCTGGCTGAGCTATCCTAAGGGTATATCCCAAAGCCATTACTCTGGCCAGTAATGGCTATACTAACCCTTCAAGACTAAAAGGATGAGATTTGTTGTTCCTGCTATGGTCCAGTTGTTTAAGGAGACAGAATCAGAGGAGAGAGAGGTCAGGTAGATGGAAGCCTGGCTGTCCCCAGTCCTGGATTCCCAGACTATGAGCAGCTGGGGATAGGTACTCCCAAGGGAACTGAACCAAGTAGCAAGCATTAGCCCTTTGGTTGCCAGATCATGCAGAGGCTGGAGGAACAAGATGGTGTTGGAGTTTGTCTCCACCCGACTCTTCTCGAATCAGTGTCTAAAGTTCCCATGTTCACCTGAAGTGGGATGGGCTTAGAAGGTGACCATGAGACTTTCTCAGCTCAGAATGTGATCAGCGGTGAAAAGGAGTAACTTCCTTTACATTTGTGCTTCTTTGTATTCCTTCAGACCCATGTGGAATATCATTTTCCGTTAACTTTCAAGTAAGACTTCCCCTCACCCACCCCTCAACACATTCATTTTACATTATAGCTTTCTGGATTCCACTTATGGCCTGAAAGCAGCATTTTGGTGTATGTCAATACTGAATGACCAGGACATCTGTACCAATGTGAACTAGCTGATTGTTAGCTCTGCACAGGGGTGATCACTCAGAACAGAGTTCCTGATGATGCTGTTTGGGAGCAAGGACATTATCACTTAGCCATTAGATTGGAGAAGCTAGCTTAATATAAATTTCATCAGATAAGGAAATTGAGAATTTTGCCTCGGAAACCAGACACGATGGCCCTAGGAAATGGATTTTTTTTTAAGGAGAAAGACATCAGTTGATATATGGCTGTCACGTCCACCACTTTATCCTTGGTGTGCTTACCACATGCCACATTGGAAATGTTCAATACACATATATAAATGAGTGGATTAAATTAAAGCAGAACCAGAGGAAATGAATTGGGTCTTATTAGTGAGAGATGACATGACCTTATATGTAAAAAACTCTAAAGATTCCACTAAGAAAGAGAAAAAAAAAACTGTTAGAACTAATAAATGAATTCGGTAAAGTAGCAGGATACAAAATCAACATATAGAAATCAGCTGAATTTCTATTAACTAACCATGAACTATCTGAAAGAGAAATTAAAACCATTATAATTGTATCAAAAACAATAAAAATACCTAGGAATAAATCTAACCAACTGAAAACTGTAAGACACTGATAAAAAAGATTGAAGAAGACACAAATAGATGGAAAGATATCACAGGTTCTTGGATTGGAAGAATTAATATTGTGAAAATGGATATGCAATCTATAGATTCAAAGCAATCCCAATAAAAAGTCCAATGGCATTTTTCTTAAAAATACAAAATCAATCCCCAAATTAGTTTGGACCCAGAAAAGATTCTACATAGCCAAAGAAATTTTGATAAAAAAGAGCAAAGCTGGGGGCATCACACTTCCTGAGTTGAAGTTATATTACAAAACCACTATAATCAAAACAGCATGGTATTGGCATAAAAATAGGCACATAGATCAGTTGAACAGAACAGATAGCCCAGATATAAACCCATGCATATGGGCAACTAAGTTTTGACAAGCGTACCAAAAACACACAGTAAGGAAAGGACAGTCTCTTCAATGAATGGTACTAGGAAAACTGGATAGCCACATGCAAAATAATGAAATTAACCCCTATCCTATACTACTCAGAAACATTAACTCAAAGTGGATCAAAGATTTAAATGTAAGAACTGAAACTGTAAAAACAACAGAAGAAAATACAAGGGAAAAGGTCCCTAACATCAGCCTTAACAATGATTTCTTGGATAAGTCACCAAAAGCACAGGCAACAAAAACTAAAATAAACAAGTAAGACCACATTACACTAAAGAACTTCTGCACAGCAAAGGAAAACACCCATACATTGAAAAGACAACCTTCAGAATGGGAAAAATTACTTTTTTTTCCTGTTTTAAGTTTTCCAATTCCAAAAATGCACTATAATATTGACGGCTTTCTTAAATTGGTATATATACCTGGGTATTCTAATACGCCTTCTAGGAAAGTACATCTCTCTGACTGAAATTGACTCTTGTTGATACCATTATGCTAATAATACAATCTGAGATCAAATCTTCTTTTACTGTTTGACAGCTGCATACATTAATCTTGCCTTCAGAGAAA
This sequence comes from Mustela erminea, assembly GCF_009829155.1. Classification (NCBI taxonomy): domain Eukaryota; kingdom Metazoa; phylum Chordata; class Mammalia; order Carnivora; family Mustelidae; genus Mustela; species Mustela erminea. Next base: position 120,949,037 of record NC_045619.1, read on the forward strand.
ATTCCTATAATTTCATATGTTATTGTCAAATTGTCTCCATTTTCTGTACCTTTGTGATTCATTTTCAGGCAAAAGAGCAAAATATTGTATGTCCGCCTATGAAATTTCATCCTGAGTTTGTGTTCATTGCTCTGGCTTGTCAGGCCCCTGGGGGTTGGATGGGACTTGTCATCACATTCACCATTCTTTCCAAGAGGGAGTCAGCTACAAAGTTGATATATCTACCCATAACACAGAATTACAGAAAGCAGGAATTTTATTCTTTTAATACTTTATTTATTTATTTGAGAGAGAGAAAGAGAGAGAGCAAGCATGAGTGGGGAGAAGGGACAGAGTGAAAGGGAGAAGCAGGCTCCCACTGAGTGTGGAGCCTGACACAGGGCTGATCCCAGGACCCTGGGATCATGACCTGAGCTGAAGGCAGATGCTTAATGACTGAGCCACCCAGGTGCCCTAAGGAGGCAGGACTTTTAAAGGTAGGAATATTTTATTTATGTGGATCTGTACTCTGTGCAGAAATAATTTTTCTGGCACTCGAGTATTCGAGTAACATGAAATAACACATCACACAGCTTCTTTCACTTTGTCCCATGTTGTTATTAAGACTTAACTTTGTGTATTTAATATAGATGCTCTTGCTTTGTTAAAGGCCTCAGAAAACTTTATAAAAGCTTGGCTAAGCCATTGTGACTCTACAGACTGTGTTAGGAAGCGAGGAGTGGACAGTGGTGGGACTTGTGGAAACGAAAGCACAGAGAAGTTAAGGCAGCCCTGAATGACAAGCGCGAGACTGCCGATTCAGGCAGTGCGGCCCTGGAGTTCATGGTCTGCAGGATTTGTATTGTTCATCCAAATGTAAAAATTCAACTTGAAACCTTACATAGATCTGCTAGTGAAAGACAAAACTTTGATGAGTTAAAAATTAATGCGACATTCATTGCGTACCATTCAAGAATGTTCATTACCTCTGATTTGACATTCACAGGGAAAAGCATGCTATTTTGTCATTAACTTTTGACAACTGACATCACATATGTCATCACTATTTCCAGTTCTTTAAGGAATTTTAAGAAGATGTTCAGCTCAAAGCGTTAGAAGTGAGGATGACATGCACAGCCAAGACTAAAGAAGCTACAGTCTATATTTTTTTCAATAAACAGACATTGATTCCACACATACTTTGGTGAAAAGAAAAAGTTCAGGTTATTTCCAGTGGCCAGGTGGAATGCTGTATGAGGATTCTGTCCTGACGTCTGTCCAGTGTCATGTCCAATGGGCCCAACACACCACATCGCCCCATTAGCTGTCCCAGGTTAAGCGGAAAGCTGATGGCTGTACCGCATACTCTGCATGAAATTTTACGAAGACCCGATGCGAAGAAGCCATAAAGTGAGCTATGTTAGTGTCCTAAAATTGAAAAAAAAAGAGTAACAAATTATATATTTCACAAATTTGAACATTTTGCTGGAAACGTTAGCCTAGTAAGAAAGTACTACACAAAGAAACTTTATAGAATTTACAGTAAACCTGCTTAAACTTGCTTATTATTCTAGAAGGAACCTGCTAAGAATGAATAGAGATCCCTTACAAGAGAATATTGGTGGTGGGGAGGACGACAGAGGGAAAATGGGGATTCACCACTAGTGGATACAGGTGTCTTTTGCGGGTAATGAAATGTTCTAGAATTGATTGTGGTATGAACTACATAACCCTGAATCTACTAGAAACTACTGAATGTACACTTAAAGAAGATGAATCATTTGTGAATATTATATTTCAGTGAAATTTTCATTAAAAATTGAATTTCCAGTTCAACTTCTTACTGAAACTTTAATTTTCCTGATCGGAACACATACCTATTTTTGCAACTAAAACAGTCCTATCAGTAAAGTGTACAACTTCCTGCTGTCAACATCTCTAGTCTCCTTTTAGGATTTATTTTTGTATTCTTTCTGTCTTTAATAAATGACACTATGAAAAATGGATATCCACATACAAGGGAATGAAACTAAACCACACACAAAAATCAATTCAAAATGAGTAAAGACCTGAAACCATGAAACTCCTAGAAGAACACACAGGCAGTAAGCTCCTTGATGTTGGTTTTGGCAATGACTTTTTGGACTTGATACCAAAAACAAAGGCAACAAAAGCAAACATAAACAAGAAGAACTATATCACACTAAAAAGTTCCTGTACAACAAAGGAAATCATAGACAAAATGGAAAGGCAACATACTGAATGGGAGAAAATATTTTGCAATATATTTATCCGATAAGGTGTAAACGTCTAAAATATATAAAGAACTCACACAACTCAGGAGCAATAACAAACAGTCCAATTAAGAAATGGGCAAAGAACCTGACTGGCTGTTTTTCCAAGGAAGATGTACAGATTGCCAACAAGTACATGAGAAGATGTTCAACATTACTAACCGTCAGAAAATCCAAGTCAAAACCACAATGAAATATCCCTTCATACCTGTCAGAATGGCTATTATAAAAAATACAAGAAAATAACAAGTCTTGGTAAGGATGTGGAGAAAAGGGAACCCTCATGCTTGTTGGCGGGAAAGTAAATTGGTGCAGCCACAAGTGGAAAACATTAGGGAGGTTCCGGTAAAAGTTAAACACGGGACTTCCATATGACCCAGAAATTCTACTTCTGGGAATTTATCCAAAGAAAACAAAAATGCCAACTTGAAAAGATATCTGCACCACTATGTTCACTACAGCATTATTTATGATAACCAATATGTAGAAGCTATCTATCCAAATGGATAGATATATGATATATAAAATATTATAATATAATAATAAAGGAGTATCATCCAGCCATCCAGAAGGAAATCCTGCTGGTTGTGTCAACATGGAAGGTCCTTGAAGTCATTATGCTAAATGAAATAAGAGAGGAAGATAAACACTACATGATCTCACTTATTTGCGGAATCTAATGAAGCAAAGCCAAACTCTCAGATACAGAAAACAGGCTGGTGGCTGCTAGGGGCCAGAGGAGGGAGTAGCTGAAATGGATAAAGGGTGTCTGCCAAAAGGTACAAACTTCCAGTTATAATTAAGTCCTAGGGATGTGCTGTATAGCAAGGAGAATGTATTTAGTAACACTATAGTGTATATTTGAAAGTTGCTGAGCAAGTAGATTTCTTAAAGTTCTCATCATCACAAATGTAAATCCAAAGGGGCACATGCACCCCAATGTCTATAGCAGCGATGTCCCCAATAGCCAAACTGTGGAAAGAACACAGAGGTCCATCGAAAGACGAATGGATAAAGAAGTTGTGGTATATATAAACCATGGAATATTATGCAGCCATCAAAAAATGAAATCTTGCCATTTGCAATGACATGGATGGAACTATTATGCTAAATGAAATAAGTGAATCAGAGAAAGACAATTATCGTATGATCTCACCGATATGAGGAATTTGAGAAACAAGATAGAGGATCATAGGGGAAGGGAGGGAAAAATGAAATAAGACGAAACCGGAGAGGGAAACAAACCATAAGAGACTCTTAATCTCAGGAAACAAACTGAGGGTTGCTAGTGGGGGTGGTGGGATTGATGGAGTGGCAGGTGATGGACATTGCAGGGGGGGGTATGTGCTATGGTGAGTGTTGTGAATCATGTAAGACTGGTGAATCACAGACCTGTATTCCTGGGGCAAATAATACATTATATGTTAATAAAAAAATTTTTTAAGTTCTCCTCACAAAAAATCCCCCAAATTTATGTTATACACCTGAAACTATTATGTTATATGTCAATTATATCTCAATTAAAACAAACAACTCTTTAGATTTCTGTCCAGTTAATTAGCAAGCCTAAGTAAAGAGCAGAACAGCAGGAAGCAGATATGCTCTCAGCAGTAGTCCCATTTCCCTTCCTGGAAAACCCTGCAGCTGCTTTCACACAAAATGAGTGGATGATGAGGGCAGACACAAGAAATACTGAGTCACTGTCAGAATCCTCACTTGATAATTTAGGGAAGATCCAGGACATGAGCACTTTAAAAAAACAAATTAAGTCACTAGACCCACCTTCCACCTCCCTTTTAATTTTTTCCAAAAATTCCTGCAATTTTCAACAAGAAGTAGATGAAATGGAGCCAGGTGTCCAAATTGTCCATAGTTGGCTTCATAGGGACAACAGTATAGGCATTCAACCCTGGGCATCGCATTGAAAGCACATATGGAGTTTTTAAAAGACAACGTACAACAGCTCCTGTCCCAGAAATTCTGAGTCAGCAGGTGTGAGTCGGCACCAGAAGTCTGTGCGGGGAGTAGGCGGGGAACACCTGCACAAGCCTTTCTGATGGGGTGGTCTGAGACCTAGTACTATTAATTTCACGCACTGCTCACTAGGTGGCACTCGTGCTCCCCAAATAGAAAGGAAAATCCAGAAGCTGCTGAAATTTGTAAAAGGTTTGTGCTATGTGTCTGCCTTTAAAAGTGTACACTGCTATTATTTAAAAATAATAAATGGAAATTTTAAAATGTTTCACTCACTGCCCCACAATATGGTCCAGAGGATGGGGAATTAGCATCTGGTCCATCGTAGAGGATGAGGTAGTTCTGGATGCAGTCTCCGGGATCATCAATGCTAATAAAGTAAAAGCTGACAGTGACAGGTCTTCCAGCAGGTGCAGTGATGGCCCATTCGCAGTGAGTGTTGTTTGGGTATGTGTCCGGATAGCCGGGGCTGGTGAAGGAGCCATTGTCCCCATAGAGCGTTCCACCACAGCCTGTAAGGAAACAACGCAGGATGTTTGATTGAACAAAATGTGGATACCATACCCTTGTGAGGCAATAAGATGGTGACTATTTTCCCAAAATGCTGAGACCCTTGCGAAGAATAGAGAAGGCAGAAAAGCCTTTCCTTGTCGTTTTGTGGGCTACATCCCTCCCGCGCCCTCACCACCGCCTCCTCCCTCCATTCCCCCTCCCTCCACCATAGGTTCTGTTCCTCGTATCTCAGGACAGTGGGACCACTCCTTCCAGGACCTTTCTTTGAAAACAGTGGGCTGTGAACACAATGGGAAAACAAAGAACCTGATAAAGTAGCTGAAGGAGAGAGTAATTAATGTTGTTGTGTACTTTTGACCGTGTAGGGCTCTCCCTATACCCTCAGTTGATGATGATGATGGGAGTGAAGTAAAGTTAAAAGTGAAATTCCAGGGCACCTGGGTGGCTCAGTGGGTTAAGCCTCTGCCTTTGGCTCAGGTACTGGGGTCCTGGGATCAAGCCCCACATCGGGCTCTCTGCTTGGTGGGGAGACTGCTTACCCCTCTCTCTCTCTCTGCCTGCCTCTCTCTGCCTACTTGTGATCTCTATATGTCATATAAATAAATAAAATCTTTTTTTTTTTAAGTTAAATTCCAGGGCCGAACCCAAAGAGTGTGGCATTGTAGGTTTTGACAAGAATTATTGTGTAAGTGACTTTCCCGAGCTTGTGGCAGACAATACCAAGATTGACATGCTCAGAGCCAGAGCTCTGTGAGTATTAGTGTTAATTTGTGTATGAACACTGTCATAGTTTAGACCAGAGACCCTGGGAACCCAGATATACTGTTGTGCAGGAAGAAACCGCACAGAACAGCAGGATTAAGAGGCGCTGAGCTGGGTGTCTGACCCCTGGAGGTGTGGTCCTGCTTCTACCACAATCTAGCCATGCTTTCTGGAAAACCCATTAACCTCGTGCTTTATTTCCTCCTCTGCAAAATGAGGGCATTGGAGATCATCTTCAAGCACCTTTAGCTGCCAAGATTTAAATTATTTCTTGTCCCTTAGTCTACTGAAAATACATCATTTTTGTCATTCTTATTTGGAAAGTTTTTATATATTTCTAAACACCTAAGTGGGACATCTCATAAAGATATTCCTCCTCTCTTGAGTTAAATATATTGACATGACTTAAGTTTCCTTCAGTTATTTGATAAACTACCAACCAAGCATGCAGGAAGTTACTTACTGCCCTGAAAAAAGCAATTAACCTCCAGGACTGCCAAGAAATGACAGGTGCTGCAAGGGGAGAAGCTGCTTATTTATACCCAAGTATGCATTAGTAACTTGGCTTTTGGTACACATGTGGGCTTTTCTGAATTCTCAGAGAACTACCTTGATGATCAAATCAAAACTTAAAAAGACGGCAAAATCAGAAATTACAAAAAATTTTAAAATCTGTATCTAATCTATGCTCTATGTGTATATATACATGCACGCCAATATTTCTACATATTACTAGATATGTTTATCTATATGTGTCTATAGATACATATAGAAACGTGTCCTACATACGTATGTAAAAATGAGGAGTGAGAATAGAATTAAAAAGGATATCTGTACTTTCATTGTTAAAAATCTCTATATTTGTTGGAAAAAAAAATCAATATACAGATGGCTAAGAAGCTAAGGTCACTTTTTAAAAAAAATTTGTCAGAGAGAGAGAGAGAGCACAAGCAGGGTGAGCATCAGGCAGAGGGAGAAGCAGGCTCCCTGCTGAGGAGGGAACCTGATGCAGGGCTCAGTGGCAGGACCCTGGGATCATGACCTGAGCTGAAGGCAGATGTTTAACCACCCAGGTGTCCCGGTACAGTCACTTTAAATTATCTTTTCTTATTAGACCCCCTATGTTTTTCTCACCTACATCAATTTCCTTTACAAAGGGCAAGTGTCTTACCAGAGGGTGACGAGGTCCAGAGAATTTCATACCCGTGGCTGGAAGTCGCACTGTCACTCTTAAACCGTAGATATAGTTCATGGTTCTGAGAGAAGATGGGGTTTGGCAGCAGAGCTCCACAGTACGTGCCAAGTAATGGTGAACTGCTATCACTTCCATTTCTGACCTGGAAAAGTGAGCCATTAATGACTATACCTAAGCATATTCTCCTTTCTTCTCTGATTTTTCATTATTTCCCATTGACACAGGAGACAATGTGAATGACAACCTCCTTTGGAAAATCTCTGTCTTCTTAAGAATGAAAACACACCCAGAAGTCATGTTCTCTTGCAAAGGAGAGAAACATCCAGTATGTAGATCAAAAACCATTTGCATTTGAATTCAGAAATATCTGTGAATTTCAAAAAGATTGGAGAGGGATATTGCCTGCTCCATTTCCAGTCACTTCTGTTATGCTTATACCGTGTGTCTGGTTTTTTTCCCTCTAAAAACTGCTTGGCTATGAAGGGGCTATGAAAGAAAAAAAGCAACGTACGAAGTATAATAAAGCTCAAAACCAAAGGAATTTTGGGACAGGAAAAGGACACAATTCAATAAATCTATAAAATCTGACTGTTAGGTAATTTTAAAAACATAGCCTGAAGCTGAATAGATTTTTTTTTTTTTTAAATTCACTGCTTAGAGTAGATGCATGTGAAAACAGGAAATGAGTCAGTGGGTAAGTACAGGTAACCACAGGGAACTCAACCACCTCTGTCCTCAGAGCTCCTTCTGCGCCTTCTCAGCCGTCCAACTCTGAGGAGGACTCCTGAGGAGTACTGAAGAAATGTTATCCAGGCATCACAGAGATAGAACCAGCTCAGCATGTATGAACGGTGGTTTCAATGACACATGTATTCAAATTCTTGGAAGTTCCTCCATTCCTCTATATTTTCATCATCTAACATTTAGTTAAGTGCTGTTGTCTTCAGTCATGGAGGTTCTTCAGAAGCGCCATGGCTGGTCTTATTGGATGGTGTTGACAGAGAGTGAGATCTTTTTAGCTGATGGAGCGGCAGTGGGAGATGATAGTGTCTTTCTGGTGCATTTTGGATTATTCTTTGAAGTGGCCTTGCGGTGCATGGAGCAGCCAGTGAACCAGCCGCAGACAGACACGGCTGCCATATTCAGGAACGCTGGAGAGCCAGACCCACTCCCACTCTATCTTAACTTTGGGTCTCTTTCCTCTGCGTCCCATTTCAGAAAGCTCTGCTCTGAGAGAAGTGGGGTGTCATTTCCAACTAGCATCCTCTCCATTTTCCTCTGCACAGGAAGAATGGGACAACGAGAGCAATAAACATCTCTGAGCCAGTAGAGGGCCCTGAAGAGGTGAAGGCACTAAAACACATGCAGATTCCAGGTGGGATCCAGAACTTTGCTTTTGTGTGGTCATAATCCGGTCACAGACCTCGCCAAGAAATTTCTGTTCCGGGCACAATTAATGTGAATGGAATGGTGAGTGTGGCGCATAAGGCTGCCAATAAACCGCCCCAGTCTTTCCACCAAAAGCGGCTGTACTTTACCGGCCCGACTTACGGTTTCCTTTCTTTGCTTATAGGGTTTTCAAAACCAACGTCTGTGGAATAGGAAGGACGGCTGGGAGGTGGGGCTCCCACCTCAGCGCTGGAGTGCTAGCCTGCGCGTGCCAGCATCCAGAGGGAAATAACGCCCGTCACCACCGCTCAGCCCAGGCTGGAACCAAGGGTGGCTGTGATGAGATTCCGAACGGGTGGGATTGTTCTGTCCTTTCTCTGTATCTCCTCCTCTGGCTTCTGCTTTCCATTTCACATAAGGGTGAGGCACGAAGGCCTGAGTCCCATGCCCTGACTGACACAAACAGTCTCATCTTCGTCTCCTCCTTTCCGCCCTGCTACATCCATCCCTCTCCACTCCCTACCACGGCATGGGTCTGCCATGAGAAAAGATTCAAGCTTCCTTCAAGTACTCACTACACTATGGATTAAGGATACTCGTTAACAAAGGATTTCTGTAGGGGTGAGCTCCCCAGGATATTAAGACAAGCGAACAGATGTATAGGAGGAAACCGTGTGGAAACTGTACTGAAGACTCTTGTGTACGTGAGACAAAGCCCATTCAGAGCACCTCTGGGAAGGTTTACATTCAAATTCCATCCACAGAGGAATTAAGCGTCTTTGGATATCCAAGTCTTCAGCGACATCACAGTTTACTGCCTAAGAATGAATACATCCAAAAGAGTTTGCAAAGGACATGCAAGTGAGCTCTGGGGTTTTCATGGCAAAATGTAGGCATTGCGCTCCACACAGTGACTGCCTCAGTTATGGGCTCATTCACAACAGCCTCCCCCTGTGAACAACAATATAAGGTTCTCTTCAACACTGTAGGTTGGGCAGAGTGGGAAGGACGCAGCGGGCCCTCTTGTGGTGGGGCTGGGGACTTACAGAGAGGCAAGCGCTCCTGGAGCTTGGTTCTGCTTCTTCCGGACACTGGATGGTTCCCTCTGAACCCACACATCACCTCCTTCAGGATACTTCTCTGTCCCCAGGCTGAATTAGGTGCTCCTAACCATGCTGATTCTGTTGTATGTGACCTATTTCCTATCTTTCCTATGGACTGTGAGCTTTCTGGGGGCCCTGACTATATCTTGCTCCTTATTCATTTCCGGTGCCTGGACCCGTAAGATGCTTGGTACATATTTATGGCATGAAAGAATAATGATCAAATTATGAACAAAAAAGGGATCAATGATTAGAAGTGGCAGAGACAAAGGTGAAAAATCCTCAGCAATCCATATGTTAAATAGTTCATTTACTGGGGCACCTGGGTGACTCAGTCAGTTAAGTGTCTGCCTTTGGCTCAGGTCATGATCCCAGGGTCCTGGGATCAAGTCCCATATCAGGCTCCTTGCTCATCAGGGAGCCTGCTTCTCCCTCTCTCTCTGACTGCTCCTCTCCGTGCTTGAGCTTGCCCCCCCCAAATAATAAGTTATTTATTTTTTAAAGATTTTATTTATTTATTTATTTGAGAGAGAGAGATAGAGTTAGGGGGAAGCTGGGGAAAGAGGCACGGGGAGAGGGAGAAGCAGACTCCCCACTCAGCAGGGTGTCAATGCTGGGCTCGATCCCAGGACCCTGGGACCATGACCTGAGCCAAAGGCAGTTGCTCAGACTGAACAAACCAGGCGCCCCTTAAATAGCTCACTTATATGATAACCAAATGTATGTTACCTCCAAGAAATCATGTGTGCATTCATTGGAGTCCTCGATACCAAACGAATGAAAGAAGAGGGAAATAGTGTGGTTCTGGGGGGCTGTGAGGGTAACTGTGCAATCCAAGTTATTGTCGTAATTATGTGGCCATCCAGGGCTCTTCAGATGGCCGAAAGCCTTGTTATAGTCTCTGCTGCAACCTTGGAGAAAAAAAAAAATTCACAATTAATGTATGCCTCCCGATATTTCATGCTCTTTCAACCTGACAGGAAGAATTCAGAAAGATGATTAAATTTGAACAAACTACAGAAAAAAGCTAATCCAGCCCTTTCACTTTCCTTTGAGATAAGTGAGGTCAGAGGAAGCAAGGTATGGCAGAGAGCAAATGTAATGCAGCGTCTCCCTACCCTAACATAACATCCCCATGGAAATCTGAAACGTGAGCCTCCTCCTTTGAAGAAGGATGTTCCAGCATCCTCTGTACTGTTCCAGTCACACTGCAGTGGAGTGGGCTGATGTCCAGTCATTTGCAGGCACAAAGTCTCTGCATCCAAGACAGACTTTTGTCTGAGGAGTTCCATTTACATCCTCAGAGGGACTGCTTGTTCTGATAAAATCGGTAAGTTGTTGTTCTTTATCATTTTGGGTAAAAATAGGTAAAAACCACCCAAAATACTTCTATTCATCTGTTTTAATCAACGGCAGCTTTGGTTTCAATCAAGCTGGAAATGAACATCAAATAACGTCCTCTGGAAATAAACTTCTTAGCCATGATCATAATCAAATTACCCTTTCGGGGGCGCCTGGGTGGCTCCGTGGGTTAAGCGTCTGCCTTTGGCTCAGGTCATGGTCTCAGGGTCCTGGGATCGAGCCCCGCATCGGGCTCTCTGCTCGGCGGAGCGCCTGCTTCCCCTCTCTCTCTCTCTACCTGCCTCTCTGCCTACTTGTAATCTGTCAAATAAATAAATAATCTTAAAAAAAAAAAAATATATATATATATATATATATATAATAACTCAAATTGCCCTTTTAGAACTTCTTGGCTTTTAATAACTTCCTACAATGAGTTCCCTAAGCAGTCAGGTGGATAATTAATAAAACAACGGGTATGAACTTAAATTAACTCCATGAACTTCGAAGACTATGCCGGCACTCTGACCGCTGCAGTTAGCATCATTCGCTTTACCTCAGAAACCAGCTTGAGGAACCCGCTGAAGGGGACCCGGGCTTCTAGTTAAAATTCTGGCTGCGGGTGTGGTTCATGTCACCGGACCCGCACGCACGCACGGGAGCGGGTTCTAGCGGGAATGGCGGCCGTGGGGGCTTCGGGGCTCACCTGCAATCTGATAGGTGAAACGCACGCCGGAGTCTGCGCTGAGGACCTCGGCCTTGAAGACGACGACGGCCGTGCTCCCGGAAGAATAGAACGCTGGCGCCGCCGAAGCATTTCCGCCACAGACCGGAAGTCCTGGATTTACGTGACCCTGAAAAGAAATGGAAGCCACGTTACCCTAGATTTGGTTTCAAAAGAGAATAGGTCATAGTGGAAACTAAACTCCGTATAAAAGTGTGGCTTAAATCCGCAGCCATGAGGGGGTGGCGGGGGTGGTGCCAGGGTGGCTCCGTGGGTTAAGTGCCCGCCTTTGGCTCTCGGGTCGTGATCTGGGGGTCCTGGGATGGAGCCCTGTGTTGGGCTCCCTGCTCAGCGGGGAGTCTGCTTCTCCCTCTCCTTCTGCCCCTCCTTTGTGCCTATACTCATTCTCTCTCTTTCCTTCCTCTCTCAAATAAATAAATAAAATCATTAAAAAAAAAAATTCAGACATGGAAACCAGTTACAGTGTTCGAAGACCTGGGCAACCAGGCTCATGGTGGCCTTGGAATCCACAAATGTCTCCCGCTCCCTGAGGGGCAGGAGGGCGAGGCCAAGTTTCTGCTGAAACCAGGAGACAGACACTGTGTGGGACAAGACCCTTTCCCCCTCATGCAGCTTTTCAGCCAAAGGCCTGTGCGGTTGCTCTGAGCACATCTAGGCTGACGGAGCTCCACACAGCCCCCCTGGGTCTCCCCATTTTCCTGAAGCCCAGAAGCCTAACCCAGCTCAGCTCCCAGCCTTCCCCACCCCTGAGCTGATCTAACCGTACTTAGCAACATTGGGACTCCCCCCAAGGCAGCCCCTCCCTGCAATGCGGTCCCTGTTTCCCCTTCCTGAAACCTGGGCAGCCCTCCTCACCTCTCAAGAGAGCAGGCTAATGGGCTCCAGCGCCTCCCCATCCTTGCATGAAGACCACTGGCACCAAAGTTAAGACATTTGCTGCCTCTCACTCTTGCGTGCCCACTGACAGGTTAGCTTCCCACTCGTGTTCGCAAGCTCCCCTTGCTGATGCCTGTTTTTACCCACCATTCCCCTGCCCCCAGTCTCCTGCTGCTGGTCCTTTTCTAACCTTGCCTGTGGCCCCCTCTGAACTTGCACAGCAATGTTAACTGCCACTGTATACATCCACACATAGCCTTTCCACTTCCTGGCCTTGAGTGAAGCTTGGGTCCTCTGCAGCCTGCTGGTGGAAGCCATTCTCTTCCCACAGTCCACAATCCTTGAGGAGGAAGAGTGGTGGGGTTCTGGGGGGGAGGGTGTCTCCAGGTCCCTCCCTGCAGTACTCCTTGCATCAAAGTCAGTTCTCCTCTGAGGGTCTCCACATCTGGCCCAAGATTCCTCTCACCCTTCTCACCATTCTCGCTTTCCCTCTGGTGACTTTCCTTCATCAAAGACTGCTGTCTCAGCTCATTGTCGTCCCCTGCACGCCGCTTCCTTTCTCAACCCTCAGAGGTTTCAGTGTCTTTACAGGGGATCCGCCAACACCCTAATCTACACTCCTCACTTCCCGGGACTTTCACCTCCACTCCCTATGGTTGCCTACGCCAGCTCTGCGCCATCTGTCACGCCTCCGTCACACGATCCTGCCATGAACTTCCAACTGTATCTTCTCCTCCTACTCTCAGACACCAGGAGCGTTCCAGTTTCTCCCAGTTATCAGTCACTTTCCTATCTTTCCTCCCAACCTACCCAGGCTGAAACCCTTTGTTCTTTCCTTTAGTCATTCAGTCAAAGGACATTACTCATTCATGACAAATGCTGGGTCTTCTTTGGGGCCCATCCAGCCACTGTTACGATCCAGAGCTGTCTTATGCCCTGTACATAGCCTTTCCCTACTCAGAGGGGAGTCTGGCCTGATTCCCATCACCTCGGCTTTGGGAAGCAATGGGAAATTGAAATAGCTTTAACCAAAGGACCTTGTTCTGCTTGGCGTGAAGACCTTGTAGGAAGGTTACCGCCAGGGAATCTGAAAACCACTGCCGACCAAATGGTGATCACCTCACACCTTGGCCACAGTGGGAGCCTGGGATATGTCTCAGTGCCTGTGTTTCTGGAGGTCGAATAAATACAGTGTCTGCTCAGCAGCCAGCTCCTCTCAGGCCTCTCCAACTGGAGTCAGCCGAACTGGATCTTTCTACCACCACCAAGATCCATGTGTAAACTAGAGGAGTCTGGGTTAATAGTAAGGAGGACCCCCCAAACTCAGGAAGGGACAGATCAGACCCTCTGCTATTGCCAGCCTGCGGGAGGTTGACTATGACACTGTGGGAATGACCTGAAGCAGATTAGTTGCTCCTCAAACTGCTCAAAGACAATGCAGGAATTCCTGGGGGGGTGTTCCCAGGGGCCCATGCCCAGTCATGACTCCACACTTTACACAGCCTCTGTGGATAAACTCATGACTTGTGTGATTTCAGCTACTGACCCATGCATGGAATGATGACACCCAACTCTTTACTTTACCTTCTGTTACTATTACGTCTCCTCATCCAACTGTCTTCTCAGCATTCTAGCCCATGGACAATTCTCTCTCTCTCTCTCTCTCTTTTTTTTTAAAAAACAAAAACAATTTTTTCTTTTGTTCTCTCTTGCATGACCATGAATATAGTCCCGTCGGACTGGTGTCAAACAGCCTTGTAACTGATCTCCCTGTGTTCCACACTGACCCCTTCAGTTCATCCTAGCCACAGCTGCACAGGTGTTTCTCCGAGTATGGTCCTTGGAGCACCAGCGGCAGAACACTGAAGATGTTCACCAGAAATTTCGATGACTAGGCGCTATGTGGGGAACTCAGTATTGGAGGGCAAAGCCCTGGCATTTGCATTTTATCTAGACACCCAGATGTTTCTTATGCATAAGGAAGTTTGAGAGCTCCTCACTTACAAGACCAAGTACAAGTTTCTTAATCCCTTTAATATATGGCTGTATATGCATGGTTTGGATTCATTAAGCTGGAGGTAGGTTTGAGAATTTATTCAATTATGCCCTCATTATTTCAAGTGTTTTGCAAATACTGGTGAAAAAACAGATGGGACTGTCCTGTGTCTTCTGATCATTACCTCAGGTGAGTCCTGAAACTCTAGGTAATTCCGGTCACAGTCCTCGGAGTGCAGCCGCAGGGCCAACACTGTTATCTTGACCTGCTGATGCGGAGGGGCTTCAAGGACCCAAGTACACATGGAAAGTGGGATTTCTGGGTTTGATGAATTGGGTGATGAAATACTCTGCGGGGCCCAAGTTGCATTATATGTTCCACCACAAGGCACTGAGAAAAGAGTAGAGCTTATAAGACAAATTTTACTCATGGGTCCACATACACACAATATTTAAAATTTAGCCTTCCCTACCCTTCCAGCCCAAAGAACTGTAGTTACATCATTCTGTAAAGAAGGTAGAGTAATTTTCACTAAGAATCATGACAAATTTAGGGACATCTGGGTGGCTCACTCAGTTAAGTTTTTGCCTTTGGCACAGGTCATGATCCTGGGGTCCTGGGATCGAGCCCTCATTGGGATCCCTGCTCAGCGGGAAGCCTGCTTCTCCTCTTCCTCTGACCCTCCCCCCCCAACACTTGCTCATGCCCTCTCTCTCTCTCTCTCTTAAATATAATCTTTAAAACAAAAACAAAAAAAAGAATCATACCTAATTTGTATCACTGATTAACCACAGAGTAATTAACATGGTATTCAGAAACTGACATTGAGTTTAGATAGGAATTAACTCTGGATTTAGTAATTAACATTGAGTTTAGTAGTTAACATTGCATTTGTAGAAGTATAGCGTTATTTTTAGTGCAAAGTACACGTTTCATAAAACATAAAAATGTCTCCATTTACTCACTGTCTATGATGGTATACGTAGCATTAAATCCTTCCCGTTCTAAAGTTGCGTCACTGACAAACTGAAGCGTCAGGAAGTTACCAGAAGAGATAAAGGGAGCAGGTACAATGGAACCGCAAAATGTTCCAGCTAAGTTGGCATTTTCACTATCTCCATCGTACAACTGAAAAGAAACATAGTTCATCCGCTTTCCATTACTCACAAAGAAGTTGCATATCTTACACTGAAATGGACATGGAGTCACACCAGGTCATGATGAAGAAACTTACACTGATGTTGTTAGAGCGAGTTTTAACCTAGGAACAACTGCTATTGAATTGATGCTATTTAGTGATTTTCAAGAAAAACCTGATATGGGGCCTACAAATCCTTTCTCACTAGGGAAGTCCTATCTGACTTAAAACTACTGTGTCATTAGAATCAGCAGAAGCATCACTGCCCCTGCCCTGTGTGGCCCTCACCACCACATAGCTGCAAGCCCCTGAGATCTTGTGCCTGGGTTCTCACTGCTGACTCCCTGGTTCCATTCTTGTCCCCTTTTAGCTTCTCCTCAAGAGGTGAGTCCCAGGATACAGTTAAAATGTAACTCAGACCAGGTCCTTCCTAGCTGCTTGCCAGCCGCTCAATAGGAAAGCTAAAGCCATTACAGTGGCCATCAAGGCCTGAGAGCCCCTGCTTTCCACGCCACCTCTGACTGTCCCCATCTGATACCTAACTGTCTCCACATCATTCTCTCTGCTCCTTGAGTCCACCGGGCTTGCTGCTGCTTTACGGCTGCGGCATTTGCAGTTCCCTCTGCTAGAATATTCCTCTTCTATACAACGGTATCTTTCACTTCTCTTCGTTGTTGCAGGACTTTACTCAAACATCACCGACTCACTAAAGCCGCCCTGACCGCCCTCCTTAAAGTGCGAACTCACTCCCAATTCCCTTTCTCCCTTCCTGCTTTGTTCTTTCTTTAGAGCATGCCTTTGTCTTCACATAGTACATATATTATTTATATTATTGTCTTTTCTCTGAAGACGACACTAGTTCCATGGAAACACAGGTTGCTGTCCGATCTGTGCCCTGCAGTGTCCCCAGTTTTTAGAAAGCACACAAAAGGCACCCAGTACATGTCTAATAAATGAAGAGTGCTTTGGTCCCTCTCTCCCAGCACCCACCCGTCCTGGACCTATTCTCCCCCTACATTAGCTGCTCCTAGCATGGGGAACAATTCCTCTCTCCCCAGCTCTGGAAGGGGCCACTCCCTCTTGTCATGTGGTCTCAGCTCAAATGTCACCTCCTCAGAGAACCAAACCCTATGTGGAACTCCAACATCTATTTTCTTATTATAATCAAAACATATCTTATTTGTTGTTTATTTACTTTTTCTCGTCTCTCTCCCAATAAAAATGCGATTCCCCTGGGTGGGAAGACTGATTATTCACAATGGCGTCACCAGCATCCAGAAAAACTCCCAGCCATAGGAACCTTCAACAGACACCTGCCTGTCAAAACGGTGGACACCTAAATTTCTTTCAAGCCTATGACCCAAAATTCAGTTTCTCCAGCTGAGTCAGCTTCACGGTATTTCTAAAACAAGTATGTGTGTGTAGATCCAAACAGTGAATTTATAACAGCACTATGGTGTGTTATAAACTCCAAAATACTCACGATCACATTATTCTAAAATGCTAGGAATGGGGGCGCCTGGGTGGCTCAGTGGGTTAAGCCTCTGCCTTTGGCTCAGGCCATGATCTCAGGGTCCTGGGATGGAGCCCTGCATCAGGCTCTCTGCTCAGCGGGAAGCCTGCCTCCCCCTCTCTCTCTGCCTGCCTCTCTGCCTACTCGTGATTTCTGTCTGTCAAATAAATAAATAAAATCTTTAAAAAAAAAATAAATAAAATAAAATGCTAGGAATGTATAGTCATTTAAAAATAAGCGGAAAAGTCAATTGACCACTAGGTGGCACTGTCTCTCCTGCTTACATGGGATTTTAGTAAATTTAGAGCCAGAAGAGACTGGAGAGTCTCTTATCCCCCTCATTTTATAGAAGAGGAGATGTGCCAAATTTTAGGTAGTTTTTCTGGTAAACACGTTAAAACACTGCGATAATGGCTGCCACCTGTATCATCAGATTCATACTCACAAGCATTTTTATTTTTTATTTTCATTTATTTATATTTATTTTTATTCTCTTCCTCTGTGCTAGGTCCTATGTGTACAAGGATGTATAAGGCACTTTCCATACATTCAAGACATTCATTGACATTAACTGATAAAAGAGATCCATATACTGAAAAAAAAATATATATATATATATGTCAATTCTAAAGGTGAATACTACAGTGAAGGATTTAAATGTAATAAGAGAACCCAGATGATGGAGTCAAGAAAGATCTCAGGCATTTGAAGAGGCATCTAAAATTAGGTAGAGACCTCCCATACCTAAAAAGGAAGAAGGGCATCCCAACCTACAGAACGTGGTGTGGACGGCCCCACAAGCGAGCAAGAGGCATGTAAGAGACCACAACTCCCTCGGGCTGCCTGGCATTTGGGTGAGAGGATGCAGGACTGAGCCAGCACCCCGGGACACAGCCTTGGAGTTCCTTATGTCTCGCGAGAAAGACTTTGTGTCTTCTGGGACCTGATTTGGGTTCTGAATAGAAAACTGGTAAATGTGACAGACAGAAATTGCATAGTGCCTGGCCTCCCGCTGCTGTGTGCATCAGTTCATTCACCGCTACAGAACGATTTCTTGTCATTGAGCTGAACTGGATAACCGGTGGCCTCTGGACCACTGACACCGGCTTCCAGACTCCTGTGAAGCTGGAGCCAGTACTCCTCCATCTGCGCTCCAGCCCCTGATGACGCGTAGACCTCCACGAAGGAGGGTAGCTCCAGGATGTGTGGCAGGAGGCACACCGTGCAATGAAGATGGGGAATCATATGGACTAGGATGTAAACGGTGCCCTGAGGATCATGCCCTTAAGACCCGCACAATCTCACGCAGCTATACATTTCATTCTGGGGGGACCTGCCACCCGGCATAACTCCATCAGGCCTGGAGACTGGATTATGTTCTAAGGTGGGTCGATAAGCGCTAAGAAGGATTGTGTGTTTTCTCAGCTGTAAAAACTCAGATAATGGAGCATTTAAGAATCTACTTAAGATCCTGAAGGAATTGCTCACAGAGATAGCCTCTGACTACAACTACTACCAGATTCTGGTCTTTATCTGGCTGTTAATTTGAACGGGAGGAGAAAAGTGGGGATGGCCATGTTGGGATTTTACTTTCTCTGAACTTTTAATGCAAAAGGGCAATAAGACAATAAGGGCAACATTGGACTTTAATTCATTTCAAATTTAACTTAATCATTTTGGACATTGATTTTCTTAGGGCTTTATCTTTTAATATTTCCTTGGGAATGTGACAACAGCAGGATTTTTATATTCTTATCTGGAGCGTCCCTACGCTGCATTTTAGAGTATCGCCATGAATTTTTTTATTTTACTGAGGAGTCTTGGTTAGGGTCTGCCGGACATGCCTGGGTGTAATTTGGGATGGGAAAGAGAACAGAGAGTGGTTTTTCAGATTTGGGGTTGAACTCTGACCCATTTCAGAATCTTATGGGGAAAAAATGTCCTGTTGGTCCTGGTGGTCTCAGGAGGGGCCACAAGAAGCAGTGATTAGAATCAGTTCTGTAAATACAGGAGGTTTTATATTATTTTTTTAATT
The DNA here is from genome assembly GCF_009829155.1 of Mustela erminea. Lineage (NCBI taxonomy): Eukaryota > Metazoa > Chordata > Mammalia > Carnivora > Mustelidae > Mustela > Mustela erminea. Next base: position 120,967,890 of record NC_045619.1, read on the forward strand.
TTTACTTATTTATTTTATCTTGATGTTCTTTTCCAGTGCCTAGAGTAGTGTCTAGAATATAGTAGGTATTCAAATAGACATTTACTGAATGAATGAATGAAGAAATGAATGAATGATAGGGACTAGCTCAGGGAACCCAACACTGACTGCCCACCGACTGAATGGTTAAGACTTCACCAGTGGGTGAAGACAGACGTACTCTAGGAATAGGGTTGCAAGCATGCTATGTTTTCTGGGTCATCATGATAATTCGGGGCCATGACTGACATGTAGTGTGTAGAAGCCACACTGCAGGTCCCATTCTGCAATTCAGAGGACAGTTCTGCAAACTGAAGATTTACTATGTCCGTTATAACTTTTCAATGTCTGGCCAGACATTTGTATAATAAAACTGTTCATTGTCGTGAAATCCCAGAACCTAAATCCATACTCTACAGAATGCAAAAACATTTCACATAGTTTTAATAGGCACCAAATTTCCAAGAATGCAGTTACTGTGTCTGTGGAAGGAAGACTGAACTTTGTTTTGTTTAGAAAAGTTTTTTTGAGTTTTTCCACTATTTTAGAAATCCTTATGGCTGACGGTGAGGATACTGGCATTTAAGTTGCAACTACAGCCTGTTGCTATTAGTTTAAATGGATACTTTTGTATTTGCCGTGATCCTACCTAGAAGAATTGGACTACTTTATCATGTGGCACAATACAGCTGACGCAGAGCATTTATGTATTTAGGTCTGCACTATTTTACATACTCTCCTCTTAGTCCTCCTTCTCATTGAATTTAGTATATTATATTATGCTTTTGAAGCTATGTATATGGGTAGGTTATAGCACAGATGACCTTCACTTCAGAGAGTCAAGGAAGCACCATGAAATACTGGCTATTCGAGCGGTCAGGGATTAGACTGGGAAGACGCTGGCAAGTGTTAGGAAGGAGCCATTTCCTTTGTACTAGCTCCATACTTCCCGGCAGAGGAACGTCAGTTGGGGTCACAGCCCGCAGCCCTTCCTGCCATTTCTCTCTCTGCTCACCATAAGACAAATGCTTCACCACTGGCAGATTGGGTCAGACACTACAGAGCTGCAAGTCCATCCTTCCCTCTTTCTCTCTGGTGGCCCTCCAACAGCAAGTGTGCTTCTCTGACATTCCTCCGAAATCCAGCTCAGCCGTCCCAGGAAGACAACCTCTTCTGAATCCCCCAGTGACTCAATTACACCTACTCTATTTTTGTTCATTGCTTATATTTATGGCTTTTGTCTTGTTGTGTGATAATTTATATACTTACGTGACAACCTCCTCCACTTTCCTGACAGCAACTTGGGGAACCCTATCTTTAACCTTTCTGGACCTCTGCCGTGGGGTGCCTGGCACATCGCTGTGCCACCTGACCCTTTATGGAATGGACGTGATGTTAATTTCAACAGAAATGCTTGGTGAAACACATAGTCACGATGTACTGCAGTTACCATAGTAATTTTTCAAATCAACCCTTCCGAAAATAAGAGATATAATTATGAATGGATGAGGGAATTGCCATGTTTTCATCTGCATATCGACCTACAGAACGGAATTAAATTAGCTTTCCTAAAAAGCGATTTGATTATAGTATCTAAGAAACACTCTACAAGGAATCAAACGTCCCATTTATGGCAGAGAATCGCTTTAATACGTCTGTCTCCAGGCTTCACATGCCAAGGGCCATACTTTGATCTGCCAGTTTGGTAAAAGCTGGAAAAGTTGCCAGTATAGAGAAAATGCTTTCCCAAGAAGGAAAACAAGAGTAGAGCTGAACGGAATTTCTTTAGAAAAGGGGTGGTGGGGGGGAGACATTTTATATTTAAACTAGATGATAACTCCTTATTTTTGATACTGCTATTTTTGTCCCAAATGACTTAAAAAAATTCAGAAAATTGCTAGTTGCTTTAATAACAGTATCAAATCACACTCAGAAAAGGATGAGAATATCAATCAACCTTCCTCCCAGCAGGACCACACCCAAAACATCCTGCATAAATTTACTTTTACTGTCATTTATGTGTAAATCAATTATTTTGATGTTTTAAGAAAAAGTGATTCCACAACCAGCCTGCCTATCTGGCATTAACCAGGGTCAGGGGTGAGGAAATGAATTTACCTTTTTTTTTTTTTTTTTTAAAGATTTTATTGATTTACTTGAGAGAGAGAGAGAAAGAGAGAGAGCATGAGAGGGCAGTGGGACAGGGAGAGGCAGGCTCCCCACTCAGCATGGAGCCCAATGCGGGACTGGATCCTAGAACTCCAGGATCATGACCTGAGCCGGAGGCAGTTGCTTAACCAACTGAGCCACCCAGGCGCCCCTGAATTTGTTTTTAAATGCATTTCAAGCCCAGTGCCAAACAGTCTAGCATGCATGATCTTTGTCCGCAAAGTAACCTTGCAAAGTAAGTCTGATTATGATTTTTGTTCATTTGTGTCTTACTAGATGAAGTGAGAAAGGATTGGGGGCAGTAAGGGAATCTGCCTGGTGACGACACTGGGTTCGAGTCTACACCACCTGCCTCTAGGGCTTATGACTTCACCCCCACCCCGCCCCTGTAAGACCAAGGCAGCTCTCAAAGCATCTGGAATACCAGCTTTGCTGCTGCTTTGGCCATTTGGGGTTATTTTAGAAAAGAATTCAACCTAAACTGAAATCCCTTGTTATCTCCAGTCTTTCAGGAACTCCTGATCTGGCTTCTGTGCCCATACTTTAGTTAAAAATGGTTGTCATCCAATCTGACAAGTTTTTCCTTCTTCTTCCTTTCTTGGCCTCTAATTTATAATTTGAAAATACTGACCATGCATCTTTGGTGAGCAGCTCTTCTCCCTTGACCTTCATGACTCTCCACTATTCATGGCTTTTATCTTTTTTTCCCTTGACTTGTCTGTTTCTTGTCCTGCCTCTTTTGTCCTCGCTGACTGCCTCACTGCGTACTTTTCCAGACATGGAGCAGAAGGCTGGCTTTCCAGCTCCATGCTGCCTTCCTGAAAGAAAACAGTGCTTGTTCTGACTGCAGAAGTGTTCCTTTGCTGTCTCCTGTCTGTTCCTGCTGCTCTCTTCTTGCTGGAGCCCCGACCCATCCTCTGCCCACCTGTCTGCCCTGCTGTCCCCCAAACCGAACCCCGACCTTACAAAGCATGGTCTCCTCCTAACAGTACTGACATTCTCCTGCTCTCCTGGGCTTGGAGCTTATGACAGTATGTAATTAAGTGTTCGACACATATTTTACGAGTTTTCTTTCCCTTTTATTAAACACAATAATTTCTTTAAAATGTAAGACAATTTTCAAACTTAAAAGTTCATCTTAAACTAGGCTTGATAGCTCCATCCTGTACCATCCTTATCTAAAAGTAACCTCTTCCTGGGGTCCTCCCTCCAGACTCTCTGCTCACCACCCACCTGAAATGCTGACTCCGTGTTAGTCTTCCTTAAACACTGCTCTCATCATATCGCTCATTGCAAAACCTCCAATTCCTCCTTATTTTCAACTGCACAGAATTTGAATTGCATGAATTTGATTCCATTTTCTCTCTTTCTCTCTTCTCCTTCTCTCTTTCTCTCCTCCTTCCTTTCTTCCTAGTTTGACTTTTCAAGATTCTTTGGGATCTGGGTATTTCTCCAGCAATAAAATTAGGCAATCGCATTTCTTGCTATTTTTTGGAATACGCTGCTCCAGTAAAGTCAGTCCCATCACCCTTTTAAGAACCTTCATATGCCCACTTCTGTACCTCCCTTCTTTTGATGTGCACCTTGCCTGGAATGCCTCCTCTCCCGACTTGAATAACCTCTCCCTCAGTCTCCGAAGCCTTTCTTCTTCATGCCAGATCATCATGAACGTTCCTCCCTTTTAAATTTGGATGTTGCTTTGAGCCTCTATCTGTGCATTACTTGGCACTTCAATATTGACTACCCTGAACAGTGTATTGTTGACTTGCATGCATCGCCCATCATTTTTACAATCAAATTTAAGCTTCTCATGAGCACAAATCTTGCCATGCTGGTTGTTGCCCCCTCACAAAGTGGAGTAGTATACATTGGCTGATACTACTTAGAGGGTTTAATCTGAACTCAGGGGTGCCTGGCTGGCTCAGCTGGAGGAGCACACAACTCTTGATCTCAGGTCATGGGTTCAAGCCCCACACTGGGTAGAGAGATTACTTAAACAAAAAAAAAAAGAAGGCGGGGGTTGAATTCATATGTCCTTATAAATACAATAATTTAATGTTAATGAATCATTAAACTTGAACAGAAAAGTTTCCTGACTTGCTTTTAATGGGACTTCAGAACCAAGTTATTTTCTACATTTACAAGTAATATGGGAAGTAAATATATAAACTTCATTTTAGGATTTGCTGAAGGTCTTTCAAGTATCTCTGTCCATACAACCCATCTTTCCATAGATCCTCTCTTGCCAAAGCATGGATGAACAGGAAATCTTAAAGCTAGTGTTAGTAGCTACAAGACGTTTCTGAGCCATCCATATTAGAAGTTAACCTGATATCAAGAACAGTGCTCCTGTAATAATAAATGTTATATTCATGTAGAATATGTTATTTTAAAAATTAGTGGAACTCAAAATTTTCATGACTCCCTGAATGGTATCAACTGACACATACCACGTTAAAGTCTTGGGCAGAAGACTTGGTTAGGAAATAGAATAGCCTTACCTTTACATAATCATATATGCATCTTTGCAAAATACTGTACGCCTCCAGAGAAAATGTGTTGAAGGTAAGTTTAATTAGTTTGTTTACAGGTGCAGTGATGATCCAGATGCAGTTTAAATTCTTGTCGTATCTTCCATTGGCGTCAGAATCAGGAGAGGCGAGGGTATTATTTGAACCTGTCAGATAACCACCACATCCTTGCCGAGGCCCTGCATTACAACAAAGACACGTCACTGTGCAAACCAAAGAGAACAGATCTTAAATTTTATATGGAGAGTTAAAAAAAAAAAATCACATAGTTTCTATTTTGCGGACACTTGCATGAATGTTATCAGATGGTGCGCTGGGCTTCTGGGGGCTTATGTGAGCGTTGCTCAAGCTTGCGTTAGCTTTTTTGTTACTTATTTCCTTTCTGCTCCTGTGAGTCCCCCTTCTAGTCACCTAGAAAAGTAGGGAGCCATATTTAGTTTTATATGCATTTTTAGAACTGTTGATGGGATTTATTGAGGCTTTTTCTATTCTTGAAAAATCCAGTTTCTTAGAAAATAAGGTGTTTTCCGTAACAAAACATGTGGAAACCATGAACATATTTTATTTCTATGTTCTGCTTTTATGAACACTATCAGACTGAAAACTGAATTTATGAAGAATTTATCCAACATTCCAAGACAATTGGCTCCCAATAAACCTTTTATGTAAATTACCTGTTAGAAAGAGGCTGGGGGCCATTTAACACTACATACATTTAAAACTACAGTCCAGTTTATATTAAAACATACTCTATATTTGATTTTTTTCCCCCCCAAAAGGCAAACTGAAAAAGAGCTTTAAGGGCAAAAATAAAATAAAATAAATAAATAAATTCTACTTTGAAATAAAAACCTTAAGATTCATAATAAAAATAGAAAAGAGAGATAAAAATATCCTCTCAAGAAGGCAGAATGGTCAACTATGAAAAAATATGGAACTAAATCCTCAGAATATAGGACATAGTTTCATTCATTTCACAGTCCCTGTTAATGGTGAAAAGATTGCTTGCAACATTAGGGGGCGCTAAGATTTTGGCCTTGGAGCTTGGCAGGAAATGGAAAATGGCAGCCCTTCTCCCAGGCAAAGTATGAAATTTGTGGCGAGTTTTTCAGGATAGGCACATTACTTAGTAGGTCAAACTGCCCTGTCCATAGCTTCAAAGTCAGATAAAATGTTAGATTATTTGCACAATCAGACGTTTCCTTGAGTTGAAAAGCTTCCAAAGGCCCAGTCCTTGATAAATCCGTAGATGGTATATAGCACAAAATTATTCTGAAACCAAAGCAATGCCCACTGCTGAACCACATACTGCTAATGATTCTGCTCACATGACATAAGCCTGCAACCAAAAGAAAGAACTGGAGTTTGCATTGCTTTTATACCCAGTGTGGACTGACTGTTACTTAAGAAAACCACTTAACCTGATATGCAGAGCTGGGAAGAATAATGACTCAGGGCATTAATGAATTGACACACGTATCTATTTATTAAATATTTGGGTTTTTTTTTTCCCTCAAAAAAAAATTTTTTTTAGGATTTATTTATTTATTTTAGAGAAAGATGGAGAGAGCCCACGGCGGTAGAGGGAGGGAGCAAGGGGCAGAGGGAGAGAGAGAATCACAAGCAGAATCCCCACTGAGTGCAGAGCCTGATGCACGGGTCTTGATCTCACAACCCTGAGATCATGACCTGAGCTGAAACCAAGAGTCAGACATTTGACTGAACCATCCAGGCACCCCATTAAATACTGTTTTAATAGTGAAAGAAATAGATTTAGTATTGAGGTGGGAAAAGATAAGTGGTAGTCCAACAGCAGTGATAAGACATACATAAATAATGATAATACAATTCAGAAAACAAAACAAAACACAAAAACAGGTACCATAAAAGAGGCAGGGAAGTCTTGTGAGTTCTGCAGGAAGGGACAGACGACTTCAGGCTATGACGATGTAGAATGTCCAAGGAAGAGGTGACATCTGATCTGGGTCTTGAAGGATAAACAGGACAAGACTATGTAGAACTGGAATTGATACTGCCAATTCCAGGCAGATGGAACCTTATAACCAAAGATGCAGTGGACAAGAATTTACATTATATGCAGAGGAAAGCATAATTCTCTTAGTGAGTACCCTAGAGTCCGCTGAGGACAAGAAGATTGAGAAACAGGATGGGCTGTTCTGCAGAGAGCCTCAACTGCGGGATGATAGAACTTGACCTTGAGACTTGATTCTGTGGATAATGGGGATCTACCTGAAAGGTTTTTGATTAGAAGAGTGGTAGGGTCAGAATGTCCTTTCTAAACAAGTATGATGTAAATATATTTCTGGTAGCAGCATTACATGGAGGGGTGTAGGACTGGAGGAGATGAGACCAATAGAGAAGACATGGCTACACTCTGGGCTGGAGGCAGCAAAGGCACACAGTAAGAGTTGGAGGTTTGTATACCGGAAATTGGTATTGTTGGGCTTTACTCTATGAATGCGTCAGCTTTAAAAATTAAATGTTATTTTTAAAAGTTTAGACTATATTATCACCCCTTGTTTATGAACTGTTACTAATAATAAGAGCAAGATGATGATTGTATCTGGGTATAGTGGCACCATTATACACACTACTACCGTACTGATGTCATAAGGCAGACACACCCTCCCTCCCTCCAGGGAGCCCAAAAGCAAGAACACAAAAGTCATTGGTGTGTGCTGCTACAGACTGATGGGTAGCTTGGATGATTCTTAATTCTTTAGCCCTTCTCTTTGCAATACATTAGAATGGACACAGCATGCTTTTCTGTCCACTTGGTGTTAGGCTTGGCCAAGGGACTGGTGCTAGGTCTCAGAATATTAATGGTCTTGAAGTAAGAATAGGTCTTAAAGGGGCTTTGTGTTTTTTGGTTCGTGCTCCCATGCTCCATCCACCAAGAGCTCATATATGAAGTGGGCCAGAACTGTGAAACCAAGTGCAATCAACCTGTGGCCTGGAACAGGCAGACAAACCAGTCTGCCAACCCATCAGTGATAAAAATAAATGCTAGGGGGATAAGCCACTGAATTTTGGCTGATTTGTTGCTCAACATTACTGTGGCCATAGCCGATCAATACCCAGATAGCTTGTTTAAGTTGTTAAGCTTAATTCATAGAATATATATATATATATAGAACTTTAAAAAAAAGGAGAATTAACATTACCATCAGACAATCCTGGCCAAAATATTCAAATATTTGAGGTGAGCATAACATTATGTGAATGAATTATATAATTCATACTATATTTGAATAATATTATAGGAGTAATAGGCTATATGAGGGCATAGTCAAATAATCTATGTAAGTGTAACATTATATGGGTAAAATCCTTTCAGTGTTTGTTTGGTGCAGTAAATGGTTATAAATGCTCTAATTTCCCCCATTTTAATATTTAAACATAGTACAACTGCTCTTTGCTTCTCCTCCCCCTATAGCAGATATAACCATAAGTGTATGTCTTTGGGGAAATATAGAGATAAATATTATCAAAAGAAGGATCTTTACCAAAAAGTGCTTTGCCACATTACTAGTTCTACATTTCTATATTTCAACAATAAGAGGACATATCAGAAAGAACTCTGTGATCATGAAATAGTTTCATACATAAGACACTAATATTCGTTTACTATACTGATATTTTTAAATTTCCCTCATGACCTTTTTCACCAGTATCAGCCCTTCACCTTGACATACTTAGCGTCATAAATCCATCACCTTCCGTGTCCTTACACACATTCTTCCATCCAGCAAACTCCCATCCATCAGCACTTTCGTCAGTCATGCTCAGTCATGACATTCCTCGTGTCCAAGAACAAATGTCACTCTAACCGTCTTCCCTAAAATTGGAAATACTTCCTACAAAAGAGCTACTTCTTTAGAGAAAGACAATGTTTGGCTAAAGAAATACTGGAAATAAAAGCCCGTAGTAAGGAGTGAAATGTGGGTCCAGATCTACTGAATTAAGAATCAGTAACTAAATCCTAAATTCTTTCCCTCCGACAACTCAGTTTCAGAGTGAAGTACAAGCCAACATAAATCTGACAAAGAAAATTAGTTCTTTTATCCAAGAGAAAACATCTTGAAGCCTTTAGTGGAGACAGGTGCATTTCTAAATAGTTATCGTGAGAATGGACATTTTTGTGGCTGACGTTTTATTGACGTCTTCTGGATAGGATCTCTATCTGTCTCTGGACTGTCACTACTTGGACACATGGTGAATGGCAAGCCATCCTTACAGATAAAGACTGGCCTGACTTTGGGCACTTTCCTGTTTCTCAGTGAGCCAGCTGGAGCTTGAGTCTGTAGTTGAAGGAAGCCGACCAAAGCACAGGAAAGAGAACATAAACACATTAAAAGGTGGTGCTTTAGGGAAATGGGGGTGCGCCAGGGTAGCTTCCTTTCAACCACACAGGACACAGAGTTAGAGCTCCATAATCTTTCCTTTGAATAGATCTTGCTGTGATTTTCAAAGCTGCATTATTCAGTTGCCCTACAGCAGAGAATTCATTTTTAAAAATTGACCTAGGTTCCAGACAAACATGCTTTGTCTTTTTATCTAAAAGCAAATTGGATTTATTTTTCAACTCTCTAACCTCAAACATGTATAACCTTTTAGGTATTATATACATATGTTATGCTAGAAAAACAACATAATGGGTTTTGTAACATGAATTGCGTGTTTTGATCTTCTTTGTTTTTGGTAACATCACTCAATTTGACTCTTAAAAAATCCTAATTTGAGATCCAGCCTAATTTAACTTAGATTGTGTACTTGGTCTAGTAATATTTGGGAAGCCTAAAACTAAAATACTACAAAAAAAGGTAATTCCAGCGACCAATCAGTAGCAACCCCATAGGCTTCTCTGCCTACTTGTGATCTCTCTCTGTCAAATAAATAAATAAAATCTTAACAACAACAACAACAACAAAATCAGATGAAAACGAAGGAATAGCATCTTAAAGTGCTGAAAGAAAATAAATACCACACTAGAATTCTATATTCAGAGAAAATATAAGACAGACTAACACCATTTTTAGAAAAACAAAAACCAAAAACAAACAGAAAAAGCTTTTACCAGAAGAAAAAAGAGCTTTTACCAGAAGAATTGCCACAAATTAAAAAAAAAAAAAAATCACTAAAAAGAATTCTTCAAAAAGAAAGAAATTGGTCCCATAAGGAGGCAGGGAAATTCAGGAAGGGGAAATAAAATAAAATAAAATAAAAAACAGCAATGTTGATACACATAAGTACTACTTGCATAAAGCAATAAAAATGTTTTATGTTTAAAATATAAGTAGCGTTAAAACAATTGACATTAAATAGCAAAAAGACAGGAAGGAGATAAATGGATTTAAAATGTTGTAAGGTCCTTACACTTATTATGATGTGGTGAAAGGAATAATTTTAAATTAGACTCTAATGAGTCAAGGATGAATGTTGTAATCTCTAAGGTAATCACTTAAAGAAGAGGAACAGAATGTAGAAGCAATGACTTAAAAAGGAGAGTGACAGAAACCAATTTAAAGAAGCCCAAGAAAGGATAAAAGAAGGGAAGAACAGGCAGGACTAAGAGAAAACAAAATACAATGGGTCCATTTAAGTCCAATAATGTTGGTAATTTCATTAGTTGAAAAAAATAGGAAATTCTCAAATGAAAGACAAAGTAAAACAGAACCTAAATAAAATCTTCAGGATAGGAAAAGTTCGAAAGTGGCGAGATTGAAAACTATACCAAGCAAACACGAACAAAAGAAAGTTAGGGAAGTGATACGAACTTAGAAAAAAGTAGACTTTAAGACAAGAAGCGTTTAAAAAAAAATTGCATAATGATACAAGTCAGTTCACCAGGCATATATAATAATTTTAAACATGTATGTGCCACACTTCATTGCCTCAAGGTAAAAACAAGCAAAACTCTATCCCAGATCCTTCTACTGAGCTTCTAATTCTTACATCTGATGAACTATGGGACTTGAGCTGGATGTCTTAAATGCACGAAAATCTCCATACCCAAACCTAAAATTATTATTTTCTCCTACAAAACCTTATCTTTTCCTGGTAATTTTGCATTTGGATGGCTGTATCACCAGAAAACATTACTACACTGTTCAAAGACCTCTGTGTCCCATAGATTCCACATCTTTCTATATCTGTTATTTTTACACCTCTCTCATCATCTTCTGCCAAAACAACTCTAGTACTTTCCTAATTTTTCCCTGCATAAAAGGCCACCCCTACTTCAAAACACCATCCATACAGGTACTAGAATGTGCTCTTTAAAACAAACCTATGAGATCATTAGATCTCCAGCTCAAAACCATTCATGGTCCCCCTCTGCCTGTGATACAGGGCCTTCTGCACGTAGCTTCTGTCTATTTCTGCTGTCACAGGCTCCTATTGTTTTCCGCCTCATGCCCCAGAACATTACCAAATGACCCGAGGGTCAGTCTGTAGCCTCTGAAATGGGATGCACCTGCAACTTTGTACATGCTTTTCCTTCTCTATAGAATGCTTTCCCAAGGAATGCCTTCTCCTTCCAAATTGCTACAATCTAAGGCTGAAATGTATGCCATGCTTAATGAATGCCAGGGAATGTTTTAGTTTACTCTCACCACAGCCCTGTCAGGTAGTCACTATTAGTATACCCATTTCACAGAGGAGATCATCAAGCTTTAGAGAGGAAAAGTGTCCAGGTTCAGACTTGTTGGGATGGACAAGAACTGGGTTTTTTCCTAGAAAGTCTTCCTCCAGAGCTTACACTCTCTCTCTCTTTTTTAAAGAATCCATTTATTTATTTGGCAGAGGAAGAGAGAGAAAGCACAAGCAGAGGGAGAAGCCGGCAGAGGGGGAAGAAGTACCACAGGTCCCTGGCTTTTCTGCCTCCACTGTCCTTTGCACATACTTCTGTCAAAAAGCATTTATTACACCAAATTTACAATTACTTACTAACTCATCTACTTGAATGAACCTCTCAAGAATAAGGACCTTGTTCATTTCATCTTTGTATTCCCAAGGAGAAGTTCCTCGCCTGCACAGCAAGTAGCTGGTGAATATTGTTGAATAAACAATGAAGGAATGAATAGAACATGTAAATCGTTCTTATATGGATCTTTGCATCTAACATACGTTTAAAAAGGGAATTCTTGGAGTTAAATATGCTTCTTGATTTGTAAAGTTGTTGTTACATTATGCACACATTTTGTCTATGTATATGTATGTACGTACTTATGTATTTTTTTTAACAAAATGGCATGTTTGTCCTATGGATTAACCTGTTTTTAAAGCTAAGTTAGTTCATTTTTAGCACACATTTAATTGGCAAGAAGCAACTCACAGGATAACAATAAAAATATCACTGAAAGATTTAAAACATTGCCTTAGAGATAGTATTTTCATAGGAAAATGCATCCTTAGCTAAAAATTTGCAGTGATAAATGATGTGAGGTCTATTAATTAAGTAAATTCAATTTATGAGTATTAGATTACAGCAAGCAGAGCAAATTTGATCATTTGTAAAATACGAGATACATTAATGTGCCAATTCTACTACCTAAAAGAAGTATGACTTAGACTTTGTACCTATCAGAATGGTTATTATCAAATAGACAAGAAATGGTAAGTGTTGACAAGGATATGGAGAAAAGGCAAACTTCTTGCACTGTTGGTGCAGATAGAGGCTGGCACAGCCACTGTGGAAAACAGTAAATTTCTCCAAAAGTTAAAAACAGAACTACCACATGATCTGCCAATCTCATTTCTAGGTATTTATCTGAAAAAAGGGAATATACCAATTTGAAAATATATGGGCATTCCCACGTGCTTTGCAACATTATTTACAATAGCCAAGATATGGAATCAAAGTAAATGTCCACAAGTGGATGAATGGATCAAGATGATGTTATCTACATACATACATACATACATACATACATACACACAATGGAATATTATTCAGTCATAAAAAATGAAATCTTGCCATTTGCAACAACACGGATGGACCTAGAAGGTATTATGGTAGGTGAAATAAGTCAGGCAGAAAAAGACAAATACATATGACTTCACTGACATGTAGAAATGAAAATCAAAATAAATGAACAAATGAAACCAAACAAACAGACTCAGAGATACAGAGAGCAAATGAATGTTTGCAGGAGTTGGGGAACTGGATGAAATAGGTAAAGGGGATGAAGAGGTACAATCTTTCATTTATAAAATAGGTAAGACTTTGGGATGTAATGCACAGCATAGGGAGTATAATCAATAATATTGTAATAACTTTGTATTGTGACAGATGGTAGCTAGACTTACTGTGGTAACCACTTTGTAATGTATATAAATATCGAAGCACTATGTGGTGCACCTGAAACTAATACAATATTTGAATGTCAATTATTCTTCAATAAAAAATAAAAGAAGTATAACCTTACTTACTTAACATTGACAATTACAAAATTGAAAGTTATGAAAATTTTTATAATGTTCTGTTTAGAGAAAGAAGCCTTAATAGCAACATGCTCAGTCATAAAACAGATTTCGATACCAAAGAAGTGGAATTCATAAGACCAGAACCAGATTCCCATAGCTTTTTTTTTTTTTTTTAAAGATTTTATTTATTTATTTGACAGAGTGAAATCACAAGTAGTCGGAGAGGCAGGCAGAGAGAGAGGGAAGCAGGCTCCCCACCGAGCACAGAGCCCGATGCGGGACTCGATCCCAGGACCCTGAGATCATGACCTGAGCCGAAGGCAGCGGCCCAACCCACCGAGCCACCCAGGCGCCCCCCCATAGCTTTTAAATAACAATTTAAACAGGGACACAGAACTACTCTTTTGTTCTTACTGATATATTAGCTTATGCATTGTGCTATGGATATTTCCACTTTTTTAGCTTTACCCTGGGACTTTGCGATGTCTTAATTTGGGAGTGAGCAGAACGTACAGCTACCACAAAATTAATAGATTTTTTTCATATTATGACAACAAGAAGAATATAGTCCTATGGCCCTAATGATGTTTCATTTCTAAACAACTGATTTACAACCAAAGAATTTTTTTTAATGTTTACTGCAGACCAAAGATAGTTTGTACTTAAGCTCCTGCAAACACTACATCAAAGTCAAGCTGATCCGAGTAAGGATAATAATTATTATTAAAGGGAACCTGTGGTTATAAATAATTTAACTCAAAACACCAAGTTTTGAGAACATCTGAGACAAGACTGAATGCTATTTTGAGGAGGGCTGGTGCGGCTTAGGTTAATGCAGGATAATTACTTCCCAGCTCTTATGCACTCAAATATTTTCCAGTGTTATCTTACGATTTACCACTAACTCAATTTTATCATTCAGTTTGGTTTCCACAATACCATCTGGTTTTATTTTTCCTCAACAGCAGCCCTACTCTTTAAACCAGGCACAGGTCATTCCAGGGGGAGGGGGGCATAGACTCTGATGTTGGAATATATCTTGCTAAAAATCTTTCCTTTCCTTTTGCTGATCTGGAGTTTTACTCCTGTCTACTTGCTTTTGTAAGGTTTTGCTGAACGAGGCACTGCTGTTTTCCTTACTGTGGCCCCGCATTCTCTGCTCAGCAAAAAACCCTTTTCAATAAAACCCACAAAGAAGAAACTGCAGATACCCTTGTCTTTGGCATCATCTCTCAAGGGAAATCCAATCACCAGTGAAAAGTTACAAGGCTTAAAAAGGGCGGAAGTAAGCTCAGTCTAGTTTTCTGCAAATGGGTGTACAATTTCAGCTCATCTCATTCTCTGACTTCATCAGAGGGAGCAAATGACATTAAGAGAACAGACAAACACCATTGCTTTCAAGTAATACCCCTGTTACTGCTAAGCTGAGAATTACTTGGGCAGTGATTTATAAAATTTTTCAAGTTATAAGTCAACCCTCTTACTGCACTTACACTTTTAAAAATAATTAGGTTTGGCAGCTTTTATCAGACTTTAAAAAGCACGTGGAAACATACAAACATCAATATTTAGAGCCACTGAATATTCTTTTTTTTTTTTTTTAACAGAGAGAGAGATCACAAGTAGGCAAAGAGGCAGGCAGAGAAAGAGGGAGGAAGAAGGCTCCCCGCTGAGCAGAGAGCCAGACGTGGGGCTCGATCCCAGGACCCTGAGATCATGACCTGAGCTGAAGGCAGAGGCTTAACTCATTGGGCAACCCAGGCGCCCTACAGCCACTGAATAAATTAAGTTTATTCTTTTACCATCTAGCTATAGAATTTTAGAATTAAGTTTATTCTTTTACCATCAAGCTACAGAATTTTAGAATGCCTCTCAAAGTCCAAACATAACACCAAAACTGAAACTGAAAAAGTAACTAGAAGCCAGAGTCTGATTTTGACATGTTGTCACATTTTTCTCCATCTGTTTTGATCATATTTTCTATCTTTGGGGCCGCAGACTCTCACTGCATTTGTCAGTCTCCCCTTTCCTTCTCTTGTCCCTTCTTATCAACAAACTCAGGCTCAACTCCCTCAGCTTCCTCCCACTGCTCCCAGTGTCTTCCTTTAGCATGTTAGAAAGACATTTTCCAGATGTTATGGCAGGGGACAAAAATCCAGAGGCCAGACACACATGACCCAGAGGTTGAGTCTGATCTCGTACTCCCAATTCTCTGAGGATGAAACTGTTCCAATTTACTACCCTGAGTCTTCGCTGAACTATATGAACCATCATGGAGAAGGAGGCACATCTAGATACAATACAATGTAGAGTATGTCGTTTATATTAAATTGAGGGAATTAATTGTTAAGTAGGTGCACGTATCTACTTGTTCTTTAATGCATTCACAGCCTATTAATATTGATGGAGTATCCGTTATATGCTAGGCCTCTGCAAGGTGTTAGAATGTAATTAAAATTTAGCTTTTGGGGCGCCTGGGTGGCTTGGTGGGTTAAGCTGCTGCCTTCGGCTCAGGTCATGATCTCAGGGTCCTGGGATCGAGTCCCATATCGGCCTCTCTGCTCAGCAGGAGGCCTGCTTCCTCCTCTCTCTCTCTGTCTGCCTCTCTGCCTACTTGTGATCTCTCTCTGTCGAATAAATAAATAAAAAAATCTTTAAAAAAAAAAAAAAAAAAAAAAAAAAAAAAATTTAGCTTTTGATTTCAGGGAGGGTCCCATTGATGTTCATGACCCCGGCTGTACCCAGGCCTCCTCCCCCACCTCAGATACAGGATGGGACCCGTCATGGAGCCTCACAGAAGCCCAAGACCACAGCATTACTTTCTGATAGCATAACAGTCTTTCTCTTGGACATCTAAGGAACTTTTTAGGAATTAGCTACTTCATCCCCAACATATTCTTAAAAGAAAGAAAGTGGTAATTTTTCAAAGTGATGTTTTTTTAGCAGATAAAAAATTGAATTAAAAAATGCTAACGGACTCTTCTAAAACATCTTACCAGGCAATGATGTAACGGGCTGATTAGGTGGTGGCCATGGGATTTCTGGTCTACAGCTCCTCCCATCTAGGCACGGTTTCGCCTTTGTGGAATATGGTTCATTTTGTTCTTGTTAAATATGTGCTCAGGTGTTTAAAACCTTTGTCTGTGAGTCTGACCATATTGCCAACTGACTCGTTCTCTATATGGCACTTACACAAGGAAGGGACAGGCAGTGGCCCTCATCCTCCTCACATGGACTGTGGACGACAGGGAGCTGGGAGCTTTAGTCACATGTCCCATGTTTACAGCCTCTAGTCACTGACACCCCCTTTTCCCTGACGTTACTGAAGGACCCCAGGTCAGAACTATAGTATAGCCTATAAGTTTTAACATTCTTTTTATAACCAGCTTATGCTAACTAAGAAACTGTGGCCGGCTGACCATAGATAAGGGAGTCAGCAAGCAGCATAACAGGATAACCAATAGCAAAAATCTGTGTTTAACCCAGCCGTTTCTGGCTTCTGTATAATAATGCTTCTAATGCTTTGCTAAGAAATGAAAAATTGCTTAAACCCTCGCTCGCTGTGTAATCAAATAAAGTTATACCCTTCCCCTGTTAAGAATTTCCCGTACTACTAAGTAAAATTGATAAGGGTTGTCTCCCGTACCAAGGCCGGAGACGTGCAGTTCAGCACGTACGCTAGCTGGAGACGTGCGGTTCAGCACGTATACAGATAAAGGTTAGAAACGTGCAATTCAACACGTACCCTCTACTGTACACTACCTGAACGGTGACTGGCCAGAATGTATGGTTGGTTTTAAAGGATTGGCTACCTGTGTGTAGGCCTTGCTGTAATGCTTTGAAATTACTGGCTAGAAAAGTGAGGGCTCTGATGTAATGGACTGTAAAATTCTATATTAAGTCACTCCCGAAACAGATCGGGGCTCTCAGACACTGACCCATCCCTCACGGATTTCATGGTCAAGTGTCCCTGGGAGTCCGAGCATGCCCGAATAAAATCCTCTTGCTTATTGCATCCAGTGGTCTGTGAGTGCGTCCTTGGGTGCGGGTCCTCTAGGGTCTTTCATTTGGAGGTTCCACCGAGATCCACTGTGGACCCCAGCCCAATGACCACCAGTCCCACCGGGAGGTAAGCTGGCCGGCCATTGTCTCTGTTGTCTTGTCTGCTGCCTTGTCTGCCTGCTTGTTGTTTGTGTCTTGTTCAGTGTTCGGTATCGGAATTGTGCTATTACGCGTAATAGACCGGTGTTCGGTTCGGGGCAGCTTGAGAAGGAGTTGACGGACTCAGACTTCTCCCCTGCCACCCTGGGAGACGTCCCAGGGATTCGGGGAGCCCGATTTTTCAGTGCTCCAAGCGTATCCGAGGGATACGTTCAATTTTTGGCCGAGGGAACAGCTTCTGCTTTCCCCCGACCGTCGGAATCGGTTTCGGTTTGGCGCCAAAGCCGCAAGGCACGTCTTGTGACTGGTCTGTTTGTCTTGTTCAGTGTTGTGGCTGTTTGTTACTTGCTTTATTCAGAATCTAAAATGGGACAGTCTGTAACCACCCCTTTAAGTCTAACCCTTGACCATTGGCAGGATATGCAAAGCCGAGCTAACAATCAGTCGGTTGAAGTGAAGAAGAAGAAATGGCAATCATTCTGCGCCTCTGAGTGGCCAACATTCAATGTTGGCTGGCCCAGAGAGGGGACTTTTAACTGAAATTATTTTACAGGTCAAGTCTCGGGTCTTCGATCAAGGCCCCCAAGGACATCCTGACCAAGTGCCTTACATCGTCACTTGGGAAAGTTTGGCCGATGATCCCCCTCCCTGGGTACCCCCCTTTGTTAACCCCAAAAACGTTCCTCTCTCCCCTCGGGATCCTCCAGCCCCCCCTTCTGCTCCTCCCCCTCCCTCCACCCTTCTAACTCCCACACCTCCTACCCTAACCCTTAACCATCCCCTCCCCAAAAGTTCCAGGATTTATCCGGTTTTGGAAAAACCTATTTCCAAAAAGGGTAAGCCAAAACCAGTCCCAGTCCTTCCTTCCGAGGACTCTGTTCTTACAGATTTGGTGACTGAGAATCCGCCGCCTTACCAGCCAGCCCCACAGCCAGTTCCAGAGTCTGACTCCTCGGAAAGCGAAGAAGATAATGAATCGGAGGCAAAGGCTCCGCGCGACCCATCCCCCATGGTCGGAAGACTGCGGGGACGCCGCGAACTTGGCCTTTCACAAGCCTTTCCTTTGCGCCAGGCTAACGGGCCACAAGGGCAATTACGATACTGGCCATTCTCTGCCTCTGATTTATATAACTGGAAAACCCATAACCCTTCCTTTTCCCAGGATCCTGTCGCTTTAACTTCTCTAATTGAATCTATCCTAGTTACCCATCAGCCCACATGGGACGACTGTCAACAGCTTTTACAGGCTCTCCTCACCTCAGAAGAGAGGCAAAAGGTCCTTCTAGAAGCCAGAAAATTGGTTCCTGGAGATAATGGGCAACCTACCCAGTTGCAGAATGAAATTGACGCGGCTTTTCCTTTAACTAGACCCGATTGGAATTTCAATACGGATGCAGGTAGGGGACACCTACGTCTCTATCGCCAGTTACTAGTAGCGGGTCTCCAACATGCGGGGCGAAGACCTACCAATTTGGCCCAGGTAAGACAGACCATTCAGGGACCACAAGAAACCCCGACTGCATTCCTAGAGAGGTTAAAAGAAGCCTATTGTAGATATACCCCCTTTGACCCCGAAGATCCGGGGCAAAGGGGCAATGTATCTATGGCCTTTATTTGGCAGTCGGCTCCCAATATCAGAAATAAATTACAGAGACTAGATAATTTGCAAGATTATACTTTATCAGATCTCTCAAAGGAAGCGGAAAAAATTTTCAATAAAAGAGAAACTCCTGAGGATAAGGAAGAAAGACTTAGAAAGTTACAGGAGGAAAGGGATAATAAACTATGGAAAAATTTATCTGATAAGCAAAGAGAACAGGACCGAAAGCGTAATAAAGAGCTTAATAAAATCCTGGCCACTGTAACTCAGACAGGACAAGAAGACAGGAGTTTCAATAAGGAAGAAAGACAAAGGAGGCCTATTGCTAAAAAGGACCAATGTGTGTACTGTAAGGAAAGAGGTCACTGGGTTAAAGACTGCCCCATGAGACCTCACGACCGATGCCTCCACTGTAATGAAAAAGGCCATTGGGCTAAGAAATGCCCCATGAGGTTTAAGAAGAATCAGGAGAGAGCCGCTCAACTGTTGGCCCTAGACGAAGACTAGGGACGTCAGGGCCAGGAACCCCCCCCGAGCCTCGGTTAACTTTAAATGTGGGGGGAAAACCTATAACCTTCCTTGTGGACACTGGGGCCCAACCCTCGGTACTAACGCAAGCCTCAGGTCCCTTAAGCAACAAGATGGCATGGGTCCAAAGTGCCACTGGGAGCAAACAGTATCGATGGACCACGGAGAGGAAGGTTAACCTGGCATCAGGTAATGTCTCACGTTCCTTTCTGCATGTGCCTGATTGTCCGTATCCACTCTTGGGAAGAGATCTATTAACCACGTTAAAAGTCCAGATACATTTTGAAAAAGATAGGGCATCAATAACTGGACCAAATGGAGCCCCTCTCCACATATTAACCTTTAAACTAGAAGAAGAATTCAGACTATTTGAAAAGCCTAATCGATCAGATAAAAACATGGACTATTGGCTTAAAACTTACCCGGAGGCTTGGGCAGAAACTGGAGGAATGGGAATGGCTAAGCAACAACCTCCAATAGTTATTAATTTAAAGGCGACTGCTACTCCCGTAAATATTAAGCAATATTCCATGTCGAAGGAAGCCTACCAAGGTATAAGGTCTCACATCAGACGCCTCCTAGACCAAGGCATACTGACCCCTTGCCGGTCACCATGGAATACCCCATTGTTGCCCGTTAAAAAACCAGGAACAGATGACTATAGACCGGTCCAGGACTTAAGAGAAGTAAACAAGAGGGTAGAAAATATACACCCTACAGTACCCAACCCTTATAACCTCCTCAGCACCTTGCCTCCAACGCATGTATGGTATACTGTTTTAGACTTGAAAGATGCTTTCTTTTGCCTAAGACTGAGTCCCCAAAGCCAGGCCTTATTTGCATTCGAATGGAGGGATCCAGAGGACGGAATCTCCGGACAACTGACCTGGACAAGGTTGCCACAGGGATTTAAAAATAGTCCCACTTTGTTTGATGAAGCCCTCCATCAGGACTTCGCCAACTTTCGCGTCAGGTACCCCTCTCTAATCATGCTTCAATACGTAGACGACATCTTGCTGGCCGCCACTACAAAGGAGGATTGTTTCACAGGTACGGGGGCTTTATTACAAACTTTGGGACAGTTGGGATATCGAGCCTCCGCCAAAAAGGCACAGATATGCCAAACTAAAGTTACCTATTTGGGCTATGAACTGTACGATGGCCGGTGATGGCTGACTGATGCAAGAAAGGCAACTGTTGCGGGCATTCCAATTCCCCAAACCCCCCGACAATTACGAGAATTCCTGGGGACTGCGGGTTTCTGTAGATTATGGATTCCGGGGTTCGCTGAAATAGCCGCTCCCCTTTTTCCGCTGACCAAACCGGATAGCCCTTTTACCTGGAATGAGGAACACCAAAGGGCATTTGATAACATCAAGCAGGCCCTTCTAGCCTCCCCGGCTCTGGGCTTGCCAGATATCACCAAGCCCTTTGACCTGTTTGCAGATGAGAAACAAGGCTATGCCAAGGGGGTCTTAACTCAAAAGCTGGGTCCCTGGAGACGTCCTATAGCATACCTGTCCAAGAAACTAGATCCTGTGGCCTCCGGCTGGCTGCCTTGCCTACGGATGGTAGCAGCAATTGCGGTCCTAATAAAAGATGCCACTAAATTGACTCTGGGACAGCCACTAACTATATTAACCCCACATGCTATCGAATCAATAATAAGGCAACCACCGGATCGCTGGCTGTCAAACGCCCGGCTTACGCACTATCAGTCCCTCTTGCTGGATGCAGACCGGATCCAATTTGGACCCGTCGTCACCCTCAACCCAGCAACCCTCCTTCCCACCCCTGGGGGTGCGATCCCCCACAACTGTCAGCAGATCCTTGCAGAAATGCACGGAACCAGACCGGACCTGACGGATCAACCCCTAAGAGATGCAAAAATGACCTGGTATACGGATGGCAGCAGTTATTTGCTGAATGGGGAACGCAGGGCAGGAGCGATGATCACTACAGACTCTGAGGTAATATGGGCAAGTGCTTTGCCGGGCAGAACCTCAGCACAACGAGCAGAGTTAATAGCCTTAACTCAAGCTCTTCAATTGGCAAAAGGGAAAAAACTAAATGTTTACACGGACAGCAGGTATGCTTTTGCTACGGCCCATGTCCATGGAGAAATCTATCGGAGGCGCGGGCTATTAACATCAGAGGGCAAGGAAATTAAAAACAAGACTGAAATCCTGGCTCTGCTAAAAGCATTGTTCTTGCCCAAGAAATTGAGCATTATACATTGCCCTGGCCACCAAAAAGGAAATAGCCTAGAAGCAAAAGGCAACCGTCTCGCCGATGAGACAGCTAAGCAGGCAGCCTTGGGGCCTCAATTGTTAACTGTGACTGTGTTAATAAAAAAAGGAGGGTCCGATGTGGATCCCAAATGGACTTATAATGATGAGGACTTATATTTAATACAACAGTTGGGGGCTAATTATAATCCTATTAAAAATCAATGGGAACACCAAGGCAAGCCTATAATACCCACAGAGAAGGCAAAAGAATTAATAGGCCATTTACACAGGCTGACCCACTTAAGTGCCAAGAAAATGAAGGCACTTCTAAAAAGAGAGGAACCTACAATATATATTCCTAACAAAAATTTCTATTTGCAACAAGCCGCGGAAAACTGTCAGGCTTGTGCACAGGTAAATGCAGGAAAATTCAAATTTGGCCCTGATGTACGAGTCCATGGACATCGTCCAGGAACGCATTGGGAAATAGACTTCACTGAGATTAAACCCGGTATGTATGGATACAAATATCTCTTGGTTTTCATTGATACTTTTTCTGGTTGGACTGAAGCCTTCCCTACGAAACATGAAACTGCCAAAGTAGTAGCAAAGAAGTTACTGGAAGAAATATTTCCACGCTATGGAATACCACAGGTATTAGGGACTGATAATGGGCCAGCCTTCGTATCTCAGGTAAGCCAAGCGGTGGCCACCTCACTGGGGATTAATTGGAAATTACATTGTGCTTACAGACCCCAGAGTTCAGGACAGGTAGAGAGAATGAATAGATCTATCAAGGAGACTTTAACCAAATTAACGCTTGAAACTGGCTCTAGAGACTGGGTACAACTCCTACCCCTAGCTCTGTATCGGGTTTGAAATACACCTGGTCCACATGGCTTAACCCCCTTTGAAATCACATACGGGGCTCCTCCCCCTCTAACCCATTTCTTTGATGTTGATATCTCTGCCCTTGCAACCACCCCATCCCTGCAGACTCATCTGCGTGCCTTACAGCTGGCCCAGAGGGACATTTGGAGGCCCCTTGCCGCTGCATACTTCGAGAAACTCGATAGGAGACTCTGTATGGATCCATAGACACCAGACAAAGAACCTCGAGCCTCGCTGGAAAGGGCCCTACACTGTCCTACTGACCACTCCCACCGCACTCAAAGTGGATGGAATCGCCGCTTGGATCCACGCTTCACATGTGAAGGCCGCTCACCAAAGAGACTCAATCGACTCTCATCAGGATCCAAAATGGAAATTACAACGTACTCAAAATCCCTTAAAGATAAGACTTTTTCGCTCTTAATTGTCCTTTATGAAATATACATTGTGTGGGGAAATCCTCATGCCCCTAAG
Organism: Mustela erminea; assembly: GCF_009829155.1. Taxonomy (NCBI): domain Eukaryota; kingdom Metazoa; phylum Chordata; class Mammalia; order Carnivora; family Mustelidae; genus Mustela; species Mustela erminea. The sequence goes on from NC_045619.1 coordinate 120,990,941, forward strand.
TTACTAACTTGGCAGGTGTTGTCTCAAACGGGGGAGATTGCTTGGTCAATCTCTGGGAATCATGCCCTAAATACTTGGTGGCCTGACCTCAGCCCTGATTTTTGTCAATTGGCCGCTGGCCTCGATACTTGGGATATAGCTGCTTACCAACCAGACCAACTAACTAAGGAGATGAGGGGAAATGTGGTCGCCGGGGGATGGGGAGGAGTGGGTTGCCACTCTGTAGCATGGCGATGCACTCTAGCTGGGGCCGATTTTTACGTCTGCCCTAAAGACGGGAGATCCCAGAGTGAGGCAAAGCGATGCGGGGGATATAATAGCTATTTTTGTTCGGCCTGGACCTGTGAAACCACCGGAGACGCATACTGGAAACCGACATCATCTTGGGACAAAATTATAGTCCACCGCGGCTGGAAGAGACCCCCCTTCTCCCGAGCTTGTAGCCGTGGGCCCGGTAATTGGGAGTGCAATAGTGGATATTGCCTTCCTTTAAACATTTCTTTCACCACTCATGGTAAGCGAGCCACCGAGTGGCAACAGGGGTATACATGGGGCCTACGATGGCATTTAAAGCCAGATGACCGGGGGGTTATCTTTAAGATACGGCTAAAAATAGAAACCCCAACCCTATCCGTTGGGCCTAACCCAGTCATACCAGACCAAAAAGCCCCCGCTGTTCCACCACCCGCCTTAAAGCCCGGAACCAGTACAATTAAGGAGCCCAATAAGTTCACAATTTCCCCCACACCCACCACCCTAATTCCCGCTACTCCAAGCATACCCCTCCAATCTGGGACAGGAGACAGGCTCGTCAACCTAATTAAAGGGGCCTACACCGCCCTCAATTATTCAGACCCGGACCGAGCCAAAGATTGTTGGCTCTGCTTGATTTCCAGCCCGCCTTATTATGAAGGTATTGCCGTGGTTGCAAATTTTTCAAACCATTCCAGCCCTCCTGCCATTTGTAACTCCCTTCCCAGTCACAAGTTAACTCTTCCTGAAGTATCAGGACGAGGATTATGTTTGGGCCACGTACCACCATCTCATGAGGCCTTATGTAATCTAACCCAGATTATTACTACTGGCTCTTATTATCTGGCGGCACCAAATGGAACCTACTGGGCATGCAGTACGGGCCTAACGCCTTGCGTTAATGCCCAGGTGCTTAATGTAACTGCTGATTTTTGTGTCCTTGTCCAGTTATGGCCTAGAATTACATATTATGATTCAGAAACTATTCTCAATTTTTATGAAAATAGAGGCAGATATGCTAGGGAACCAATCACTATGACCTTAGCCCTCTTATTGGGGGTCGAAGGAATAGCAGCTGGAATTGGTACTGGCACAGCCGCCATGCTTCAGGGCAACCAACTAGTACATTTGCAGATGGCTATGACTGCAGATTTAGAAGCTATTGAAAAATCGATTTCAGCCTTAGAAAAATCCTTAACATCACTATCAGAAGTAGTGTTGCAAAATAGAAGGGGGTTAGATCTGCTCTTTTTGCAGGAAGGGGGATTATGCGCCGCCTTAAAAGAAGAATGTTGCTTTTATGCAGATCAAACTGGAGTAGTCAGAGAAACTATGGATAAACTCAGAGAAAGACTTGCTCAAAGAAAAAGGGATTTTCAGTCCCAGCAGGGATGGTTCGAAAACTGGTTCAACAAAGTAGTCATCTATAACAGGCCCTCTCATCATTCTGTTATTAATTCTAACTTTTGGTCCTTGTGTCTTAAACAGGTTAGTACAATTCATTAAAGATCGCCTGTCTGTTGTTCAGACTATGGTCTTGACTCAGCAATACCAACTACTTAAACAAGTAGAGTCCCAAAAGGACTCAATTGAAGAACAAAACAGATGGATATAAGATTATATCCATGTTAAAGATAAAGGGGGGAATGAAGGACCCCAGGTCAGAACTATAGTATAGCCTATAAGTTTTAACATTCTTTTTATAACCAGCTTATGCTAACTAAGAAACTGTGGCCAGCTGACCATAGATAAGGGAGTCAGCAAGCAGCATAACAGGATAACCAATAGCAAAAATCTGTGTTTAACCCAGCTGTTTCTGGCTTCTGTATAATAATGCTTCTAATGCTTTGCTAAGAAATGAAAAATTGCTTAAACCCTCGCTCGCTGTGTAATCAAATAAAGTTATACCCTTCCCCTGTTAAGAATTTCCCCTACTACTAAGTAAAATTGATAAGGGTTGTCTCCCGTACCAAGGCCGGAGACGTGCGGTTCAGCACGTATACAGATAAAGGTTAGAAACGTGCAATTCAACACGTACCCTCTACTGTACACTACCTGAACGGTGACTGGCCAGAATGTATGGTTGGTTTTAAAGGATTGGCTACCTGTGTGTAGGCCTTGCTGTAATGCTTTGAAATTACTGGCTAGAAAAGTGAGGGCTCTGATGTAATGGACTGTAAAATTCTATATTAAGTCACTCCCGAAACAGATCGGGGCTCTCAGATACTGACCCATCCCTCGCGGATTTCATGGTCAAGTGTCCCTGGGAGTCCGAGCATGCCCGAATAAAATCCTCTTGCTTATTGCATCCAGTGGTCTATGAGTGCGTCCTTGGGTGCGGGTCCTCTAGGGTCTTTCATTACCATCTTCTTTAGGGTGATGTCACATCCTTGCCCTTCTAAGACATGTCATCCCAAAGGGTCACTCTTTACTCTCTCCTAGGCTACTCACTGATCCAAATGCCTACCAATCTCACACCTCATCGGGCCAGGGTCAGTTTCTGACCCTGACATTTTGCTGAAGTGTTATGAACACATTACTTTAAAAAACAAAATGGAATCACCACAGTATACTACACAAATAATGTACTTCGAATCCCCGATCTAATCAAATATCTAGAAGTTTGGTGTCTGATGTGATGACTGTGTCACGAACAAGACTGACGGAGCAGAACTCTCACATGAGACCAGGGCAGTGAGAAGCAGCAGGGGTTCTGAAAGCTTAAAAACATGTCTGCAAGTCTGAAATGCTTCACAAGACACACATGGAAGCCCAGTCATGGCCAAAGCAATCCCTGGGGGTCGAGGAGGGACAAAAGCTCAACTCGTAGAAATTTAATAAAATAAAGGTTACTTATAAGCGTCAATTCTGCACTAGATAGCATTCCTATTTCAGCCAAATCCACAGGATTAATGGCTTCTTAAACTTTAGAAGACCCTTGATACCACTGACAATCAGACAAAAGTTCACTCTTTTTTAAGAAAAACACTCAGATAAATTCAGAGTTTCACGGATCCCTAATGCCCTGCATGATGGCTTTGCTGGTCATTTTCTCTCAGGATCAATTGATTATTCATGGAATGCTGGAGTGAAGGGAGAAAGGCAGATTCGCTTTATAGTTAGATGTTAGCCCCTGGGAAGGGCCTGCCTGCTTTCTCTGTACCTTATATCCCATCCATTAGGGGCCGTTAATACAGAAGTTCCACGAAAGAACAAAACTCAATTTCCCTACATATTTAGTAATTAACACAAACCATGGGATATTTGCCCCAAATCTTTCTGACCCATTAGCAATACAAATGAAGGAGTTGACCTCATAATCACATAGTTAAATGAGTGGGGCTCTCCACTAACTTCCAAAAAATCGAAGCAGATGTCTATAAAGTATTGTCAACTGTACCATCTAAATGGCAAATTTGCAAAACTCGAGTGTGTTAGTCAAGGTGAACCAAACTGGAATGTTGCAGACTAAAATGGTCTCTTCACGGCCATTATTTACACTGGAAAAATACTGTTTTCCAGGATGAACTGACAGTTTTGGACACCTTGTCGAAAATTCATGTGACTGTTGAAAACTCGCTGTCAAGTCCATACAGGTGTTCTCACCTTTCTATGGGAAAAGGGAATGGTTTTATTTATTTATTTATTTATTTTTAAGATTTTTATTTATTTATTTGACATTGAGAAATCACAAGTAGATGGAGAGGCAGGCAGAGAGAGAGAGAGAGGGAAGCAGGCTCTCTGCTGAGCAGAGAGCCCGATGCGGGACTCGATCCCAGGACTCTGAGATCATGACCTGAGCTGAAGGCAGCGGCTTAACCCACTGAGCCACCCAGGCGCCCAAAGGGAATGGTTTTAAATGCGTAAGACAGATGTGAAAGGTGCATCCTAGTGGCCAAGTCCAAGTTTTTGTTTTTTAATCCAGATCTATAACTAGAAGAATTCAATCTATTCTTTTTTTAATTTATTCATATTTATTTATTTTTTTTTAATTTTTTAAATTTATTTTTATCATAATATTATTCATTGTTTTTTGCAGCACACCCAGTGCTCCATGCAATCCATGCCCTCTCTAATACCCACCACCTGGTACCCCAACCTCCCACCCACCCGCCAAATCAGACCCCTCAGATTGCTTTTTAGAGTCCATAGTCTCTCATGGTTCACCTCCCATTCCAATTTCCCTCAACTCCCTTCTCCTCTCTAACTCCCCTTGTCCTCCATAATTGCTCTTTCCCCTATTCCCTTACCACAAACAAACAAACAAAAAATGAAACAAAACAAAATTGAGAAGTTATGCAGAATGATCAGTAAACTGATAAGTGCGCTCTTGAAGGCTTTGTGAAACCAAAGCAATTCAAGGCAACACTTAGCTTTTCAGTAAAAAACAAATTACTGATAGTGATTACTCAAAAGCACTTCTTCAATATTTCCAAGTGTCCAAGAACATTTATAAAGATGAAAAAGAGGTAAAAGTCATCATCATGAAATGCAGTGATCACACCACTCTGACAACTAATGACATTCCATTTCTATTCCCTACACTTGAACCCTTCCAAGAACTGTGACCCGAGGAAAACAGTAACTGACCGAGAGAGCCCGTGGTCGTATGTGAACAATGCCTCTGATAGTGTAAGATTTTTCCTTCTGGCCACTTTAGTTCAGTAAAATCACAGTAAGTCCAAATGCCTTCCTTGTAGCTCAGAAAAACAGTAATTAATGAGGCTAGTGAATGCTGCACTGACTCACTTGGGAAGCTTCATGCCGGGGACAACAGCAGAGAGCACTTTCAGACTATTTCAATGGTCAAGTGAGAATATATTAGGAAAAGGAAAAACAACTCCAAAGCAGGTAGCAAGAGCAAATGCAAATATAAGTCATTTGATTCTAAAGTCTGTGCTAAAGGCAAGAATATATGGGTTCTTTTGTGCAAAAATCGCCAAAGGAAAATGAATTTTTCTTTCAAAATAGCCTCTATGCTTTTTGTACGCCACTTCACTTAGACAAATTCTATTGAGGTGATATTCCCTGTCTGCCCGAGACTTGCTTTCAAGTGACTGTTGATATAGCTAAGTAGGAGAGGTGGCGAAGTGGTTTTCTGATACAATTTGTAATGATGTCTATGTTTTATTGGGAAGCCTTCACAACACAAGTGTCTAATTGCTTCCCTCAGGAAATGCACAGAAAAGTAACACATCAAATGTAAAGAAAGCCCAAGGTAAGCTTGGCTTTGGAGCAGAGGAATGAGAGTTATCTACAGCATTCTCCCTTCTCAGTTTCTCTGAGATTCTTACCTTTCCTTCTTTTTTTTTTTTTTTAAGATTTTATTTATTTATTTGACAGAGAGAGAGAGAATGAGAGAGAGAGATCACAAGTAGGCAGAGAGGCAGGCAGAGAGAGGGGGAAGCAGGCTCACTGCTGACCAGAGAGCCAGATGCGGGGCTCGATCCCAGGACCCTGAGATCATGACCTGAGCCGAAGGCAGAGGCTTAACCCACTGAGCCACCCAGGCGCCCCTCTTACCTTTCCTTCTATTTCCATTCCCACTGCATCAGTTTGAACCTTCAACCTTTGCCATCCGGCATTCTGTAATGAGCTTCTTCTCAAGTCATCGGGTCCGCCTGCCCCAGCCTCCCTCCAGCCTGCTACCACTACCGTCTTTCCAGAAGTCAAGTCTGGTCATGCAGTTCTCACTTAAAATTCTCCCAAGGCTGTTCATCATTTTAAAGATAAAGTCAACACAGGTCATGAGGCCTTTTTCTTGATGGAGCCCTTGCCTGCTTTTAGGCTAAACTTCTGCCATTTCCATCAGTGATAAAATGAGATTCAGGTCTCATCCGAGATGGTTGTGTAGAAAGACTTTACTGTTGTACACCAGAGAGGTATATTAGTTGAGTGTTTTTTTTTTAATCAAAATATATCATATATAACTTTTAAAACCAAAACTTCCTGCGACATATTCCTCAAAATTTAAATGGAAAGCAACTTTAGTCAGGTGAAAAAAAAAAATAAGTAAAGCAGAAAAGCAACAGTCATGAATAATAGATTTACATATCCCAAATTCTTACCCAGCGTCTGCCAGAAAGATATTTTCCAACCTCTTGCTGTTTGAAATGAATCTGTCTTGAATACCAGAAGCAAACTGTGATTGCTGCTCTTAATATTGGGTGGAAGCTCAGAACCGCAGAATTTTCCAAGAAGGGGATCACTGACGTTAGAACCATCATATATTGCCAGGTAGTCTTGGGAGCAGAAGGTGGAGGGAACCACATCGAAATCACTAAACCTGTGGAATGAACCTTGTTAATACTGAAGTTCTCCATCCGGATTTCCATTACACTATAACTCTCGTTCTTGTAAAAACAAAAGCAAAAACAAAACAAACAAACAAAAAAATAAGACAAAGGCTAGAAGCAGAACATCCATGCTTTACTTGACAGAAAGTACTAGAAACAATATGCTATTCTAATGACTGGATGGCTATAAGCAAATATTTATATTTAGGATCATTATAGTTGTTATAGGAACATTATACCACATATCCCTAGCACTCTGCGTTCCTGATGTTTGGGAGAATTGCCCTTCTGGATACACTGTGAGGTTCTACATGGCCCTTAGACTTTCTTTTGTCCTAAGAAATATAAGCAGAAGTGATACATATTATGTTTTGGAAGGTGTTTTTTAAAAAAATTACTATTCAGTTTGTCTTCCCACTGCAGTGATGGGTCATGGATTCAAATGTAGAAATGAAGCGTCCATCAGCCTGGCTGCTGAGTGACCAGGCCACACTGGACATCCTCATACAGGTGAGAAATCAACTCATTAAGCTACTGAGCGCTGGGCATGTTTGTTACCACTTACAACTATCCTGACAGATATGCCCTAAACTTCATTTAATGGCCTGAGATACTACTTTAATCTAAGGCCTATGCTCTGTCTTTTCAAGTAACTATTCCCAGAGTTTCCTAAACAAGCAAGGCTTTCTACATGGTTTATCTTTAGGGCTTTAGAATGGGTTTATTATTATTCTTAAATTTGTTTAAATTATTTGATATCCTGCCCTCATTTCTGTAGGTTCTCCTGCTTTCTCGGGTTTTTTTTTTTTTTCCTTTCTTTTTGCTAGCAGCTACAATAAATAATATATAACACAGAATAATTTGTGGAGCTCCTTCAGTTAAGTGTCTGACTCCTGATTTCAGCTCAGGTCCTGATCTCAGGGTCAGGAGATTGGGCTCTGTGCATAGCAAGGAGTCTGCTTGTCCCTCTCCTTCTGCTCCTCCTTGGACTCTCTACCTCTGTCTCTCTCTCTCTCTCAAATAAAACAAATAAATAAATAGTCTTTAATACAGAATAATTTGAAGATATTTAATTTGAAAATTCCTTCTAAGAGCCTTAAGAAATAAAGGATCTGTAAAATTTTTAAAAAGCCTTAATTAGTTCAATTTTTTCAAACTGACAATTAAGAACAAGATGAAAAATTCTTTATTTTCTTCAACCACATGTAATAGGTAATGCTCTTGTAAAAGAAGGTGAAGGCAGAACAAGAGCTAGATAATTTCCAAAAATACTACATCTATTTTTATTCTCCTGGGGTAACACATTTATTTTATACAACATGAATCCATAAAGAAAGATAAAGATTTGAGTTTCCAAGAGGACTCAAAGCTGTTTTGACATCTTATTTTTTATCATTTTTCCAGAGAACAGATGATATCTGGAAAAGCCCATTGATAGAAAAGCTTATGTTGCCATGGTACTTTGAGAGCCCTGGTAGAAGAAATCATGTTTTTACTAATGTTTACAACTTCTGCAAAAACTGGGCTAATATCTGTTTCATAGAATGTAGTTTCTTAAGAGTATAAAAAATTTCCCAACCATGCTAAAAGAATTTTGACTATGATAAGACAAAGCCCACACAGGAAATAGATATATGTTATCAACATATACAGTATATATATATCACCTATAATCCTACCCATGTAGAAGCAAATACTGGGCCACCAAGGCACATGGCAAGAAAGACTCCTTATTCTGCCATTCTAGGCAGATGATCCTTCCATAGGGCCTCCTTTTTTGGACCATCTGGCATTTTTTGTTTATTCTTTTGTCCCTTAGACTTAAATGACTTTTTGGACCTTGGGGCACAGCTTCCTTACAAATAGTCCTGGGGTCGGGGGGCGGGGCATCTGCAGATTTCTTCAACATGCAGCCTCTAGACCATTTACTGTCTGGTATAGGAACCCAATCAGACTGGATAAGACTTTTTTATAAAGACCCATTTGACATAGGTTCCTGGAGGCAAACTGCAGAGTATGTGATTTTAGGGATGAAAGTGATCACAGCCACTTGGTGGGGAGGTAGGTAAGAAAGATTCCAGCCCATCAAACTCCTATACAAAACTCTAGGTTGCTATGAAGTACACGAACTTTCAGAGCCCTCTGCCATATGCTGTATATCACTGGAACACAAGAGTTACAAATACGTCATCTCAGATGAATGTGGTTTTGAACTTTATCACTGATAACTGGAGGTTATGGTCCTTAATCAGTGCTGTGGGGAGTAGGTAGGATTAGGGGAGCGTTTTACTGATGATGTAAGCAGTATCATAAGGCACCAGTGTAGAGGTGTTCTGATACATGGATAAAAATACATTTCTCAAGTAGTCAGGAAATATTTGCCCTTCAAGAAATAGCATAGGGAAATATTAACAGCATGGCTTTGGGAGAAAATATGATGTGAATTCAGATTCTGACTTTTCATTTAGTAGCATATCACACTGAGAAAGTAATTTGACCTGTCTGAGCTTCAATTTTCTCATCAGTAAAATGGGTTTAATAATACATGCCTCATATAACTGTTTTAAGAATGAAAGAAGAAAAAAACCATAAAAACAAAAACCGAACAGGAGCGCCTGGGAGGCTCAGTTGGTTAAGTGGCTGCCTTCGGCTTGGGTCAGTGTTCTGGGATTGAGCCCCGCATCAGGTTCCCTGCTCTGAGGGGAGTCTGCTTCTCCCTTTCCCTCTGCTGCTCTGCCTACTTGTACTCTCTATCTCTGTCAAATAAGTAAGTAAGTAAGCAAGTAAATAAATAAATAAATAAATCTTTAAAAACAAAACAAACAAAAAGAATGAAAGAAGAGAACTATGGAAAATATCAATTAAAGTTCCAATAAATGGGGGCACCTGGGTGGGTTAAAGCCTCTGCCTTCGGCTCAGGTCATGATCCCAGGGTTCTAGGATCAAGCCCCGAATCGGGCTCTCTGCTAGGCAGGGAGCCTGCTTCCCCCTCTGTCTGCCTGCCTCTCTGCCTACTTGTGATCTCTGTCTGTCAATTAAAAAAATAAAATTTTTAAAAAATAATAATAGGGCTGCCTGGGTAGCTCGGTGGGTTAAGCCTCTGCCCGTCATGATCTCGGGGTCCTGGGATCGAGTCCTGCATCGGGCTCTCTGCTAGGCAGGCAGGGAGCCTGCTTCCCTCTCTCTCTCTCTGCCTGCCTCTCTGCCTACTTGTGATCTCTCTCTGTCAAATAAATAGAATCTTTAAAATAATAATAATAATAATAATAAAGTTCCAACAAATGAAAGTGCCCAAAAAATGAAAATTACTTTCTCTTGCTGCTTCCAAGACAGGCTTAAATTTTTACAGTCCATTATACGAAGGCTACACTCACTCCTTTGAAGCCTGCTGGAAAATGACAACACTCATTTTCACTGGTGGAGTACCTGTTTTCCCCCTTAATCCCTTTTGGCTTGCATGGAAGGCGGGACACCCATTTTCCAGATTTATACTAACAAACAAGAACTTCACTCTCCCTTCTTCAGGGTTCTCTTATATACCTCCTGTAAAAATCAGTGTTCCTTATTGTAAAGGAATATCTTTTCTGCAAGTAGAGCTGACCCAACTGTAGAGAAGGTACATTTGTCTTACATACTTCAGCTGAAGCACTCTGTCATCTCTACCGATGATGGTGTACGAACAGTGTATGTCGTTAGGGTAGTCCGAATACGAATAGGCAGGGCTCTTGATGACCCCGGTGGAGAAGTTGAACACTCCCCCACAGGCTGCAGAAGAAGACAGAGAATGATTATTGCTCAGAGCGTGAAAGAGTAATTTTGAGGTATTCTTTACAATTGCACCTTTTTTCCTTAAGAGAGATGCCAACCATTTGCCTTAAAGAACTTAAATCTCCCTTCGTGGTTGTTTACAAACAGTATTGATGTTTTTCACTAAGGTCCGGGGAAGAGACAATAAGGGAGTAGAACTGGGGAGAATATTTTAAGACACACCTTGGAATGGAATTCGTCAATTCAATGACCAGAGTGAAAACAATGAGAATGCACATTTCACGTGCTGGGGTCCATTCCCTGTATTTAACGAACAGATTGAGAGGGATGACAGAGGTAACTGGAAGCTGAGAAAAGGCACGCAGAGTCCAAGGCATGTTGTGGGCATCTGGGCCCAGGAAGGACTGTGATCCGGAGATCTATAATATAGGTTAAATATCTTAAATATAGAGTTTCCTCCGTCAAGACAGAGTATTATAATGTGAAGTACTAGAAACAGTTTTTGGAACTTTCAAGTTTAGTTCCCTTTGGGCATTCAAGTGGGGTCCTTTGCGTTTCCCATTTAGTTGTGAGCCTCGTAAGGGCTGTATTTGCCCAAATTTGTATTCCTGCTCCTCAGCAAGTGCAAGGCTAGACCCACTCCCCGCCCTGACTCCAGCAATCAACAGCCCAGAACTGTTAGTTGTTTCTATTAGTCAATAAAACCACAGCCATAAAATGACCATAAAAACCCCATTATAAAAAACATTAAATTAGTATTATTTCTGTTTGGCCTTACATATAAGGAGGATGAGCCCATGCTGCACAATGATGGAAACTGCCCCACTCATTGCAGGGAGAAATGCTTCTATTTTATTTTATGATTCTCAAATTATAATGTTAGTAGTATATTTTGATGATATTTCTCTGGTTTATATACTGTCAGCAGAGATATTCCATTTACATCTCTTAGAAATGATAAATAAATCGTAGCTGCCATTTAAGGTTATTTGTTTGTAAGCCCACATATACACAGTCTGAGACCCCTGGGGACAACTGTAGTGAATTAAAAGTTAGATTAGTGGGGAGCCTGGGTGGCTCAGTGGGTTAAAGCCTCTGCCTTTGGCTCAGGTGATGGTCTCAGGGTCCTGGGATCAAGCCCTGCATAGGGCTCTCTGCTCAGCAGGGAGCCTGCTTGCCCCCTCTCTCTCTGCCTGCCTCTTTGCCTACTTGTGATCTCTGTCTGTCAAATAAATAAATAAAATCTTTTAAAAAAGTTAGATTTGTGTAGCCATTATTCTATTTCAGCTTACAGACAATTATGTGGTTTCTGAAAGCTTATCAATGTCCAAATAACTCCCAAATTTGTACCTGTCAGGATTTGAAATCTTAATGCCAACACTTTTTAAATGGCACTCTCACAGTAGATATGGTAAACCTTATATAAGGTATTTTGGGAAAATGAGAGATTAAAGAGTAGAAGATCATAAAGCAGCATGTAAGTCTCCAACATACCAGTGGGACTAAAAGAATAAACAAACTGATGCTCTTCTTTATACAACAAGAAAACCAGGGGAAGGGACCCTCACTGTGCCCAAATCTATTTTGGATGTGCCCACAGACCTACGGAGTCACACACAGTGACACTTTCCAAATGGGGTCAGGACTCAGGTAACAGCTAATATGAATGACTTGTAAAGGTCTTTTTCATGAGTAGAGAGTTTCAAGACTTCTTTGTGGATGGGAATAGTAATTTATTTGAAAGAAAATGATTTAACTTTAGTAATGACCTTGGTCACATAAAGAAAAAACAAAACAAGCTTTTATCAGATGTATGTGTCCATTTCACTGAAACTAGGATGATGTGGTAAAAATGGTCAGTAAGCTAACCACACTTATTGCAGGAGAGGAAAAGATAACTGAAAATAGGGAAATAGAATCTTGTGATTTTGAAACATAGGATTAAATTGTCTACAGACAATGAAAAATGAAAAGATCCTAGTAACTACAAAGGTTTTTGCTCATCCCGTGACTTGTCTTCTCACTTTGCCTTTGAAATGGAAAACTTGCAAATTATAATATAGCTGAATACATTAATCTTTTATTTTCCTTAAGACCTTATGCTTTTGTATTATCAAAAAGTCCTTTCCTCCCTGAAGATTATAAAGATATTTTCTTCTGTTTTTTTCTAAATTTATAAAATACTGTTTTTCACATTAGCAGAGTGACTTGGAGAAATGAGACAGGCATCTGGATAGTCTAGGCCAAAAAGATACCTTTACATAACTTACTACCAACTAAAGACAGCAGGAATGCTCATTTTAACTTTAATTATCAACATAAATCTCAATCTTCCATTTGATTTTCAAAGAGTAGTTCTAGCTAAAGTTCCTGTAGAAGGTTCTCCCCAGTATTTTTGACCAGGCATCTATTTGATCATTTTTCCCCTTAAAGTGCCCAAGTCTTCAAGCTGGTGATGTATGAATCACAATTAAAAGCCCTTATGGGAATTACTTAAGAAAAGTAGTAAATTCCAGACTCTATCGTTACGGCTACTCACGGGTGATCTTATAGTTAAACTTGAATCCAAGGTCTGTGATGTGCGCATTAGAGTAGAAGTTGAGCATCACCGGGCCTAAGAGGGTGACAGGAGACAGGATTTCATCGCCACACACAGTGGCAAAAGGTGCGGAAGAGAAGTTGGAAGCCCTGATGATGTGGACGCCATCACTGGCACAGCTTCCGGTTACAGCCGAGCGCGCTGTAGGGAATGACCAGCATTATAATCAGAAGCAGTGCAAGGGGTTGGTGCTATAAACTCTCAGACAAAAAAAAAAAAAAAAAAAAGACATGTAATGAAGATTCATGCAATTTACATAGAAATTAAAATGAGAGTCAAGAGCTCTTTTGCTAAGTCACTGTTTAACTTGGTGTCCTGATGAAACATTGTCTACCCAAGTTACAAATCAAGCACAGGTCTGAGGAAAGAGGTAGAACTTCACAACAGATAAATCCCGCTTTCAAACAATCCAGAATTTTCTTCCTTTATAAAGTGGCTCCTTTAATTCCGTGACATATAAATGTCCTGCCAGGGACACTTGGCGCCATGAGAAGACAGGATTTTGCTGTAACGCTGGGAGGTACTAGTGGCATGGAGTGGGGAGGAATGTCATTGAACACCGTCCTCTGCTCAGGCCAAGCCCACACCTCCCCGACCTCCCACCACCACAAAATCACCCGGCCCAAAATGTCAACAGCACTGCTTTGGCAAAACCTTGCTTTAACTTCACACTTATATACAGATAAGGGACTCCAACCATGAGAGAGAATTAGAAATTCCTTAGTGTTTACTGAACAGCATTTTTAAATGTTCACACAAACAACATTAGCTTGAGTTTAGTGACCTTTAAACATCCAACATTGTTTTGTCTTCTGAATATATATGCACAGAAATACATACTCTGACCCAATCCAAAGAGAAATGCAAAACCTAATAAACAAAAAATTAAAAAGGCTTATCACTGCTCCTTAGGCAGCCATTTTTACAGGTAATTGTACTGTGAAAACATTAATTGGGGTCATACTGTGTATGATCTTTTGCAAATTATTTTTTATTAACATAACATAACCATATATTTTATGTGATTTTTCTTTTTTTTAAAGGTTTATTTATTTTTAAAAGTTTTATTTATTCACTTGACAGAGAGACAGAAATCACAAGTAGGCAGAGAGGCAGGCAGAGAGAGAGAGGAAGGGAAGCAGGCTCCCTGCTGAGCAGAGAGCTGGTGGCGGGGCTTAATCCCAGGACCCTGAGATCATGACCTGAGCAGAGGGCAGAGGCTTTAACCCACTGAACCACCCAGGAACCCATGATTTTTCTTTTGAAAACATTGAATTAAATGCATACATAAGATTCTAATATAGAGATGCACCATGTTAAGTTCAATTAATCCCCTCCTGTTTGCTAATTCTATCTTTTCCATCTTATTTTGATTAAAAATACTATTGACACATTCTTGTATGTAGATATTTGCTGAAGTTTCTCATTATTTCCTTAGGATACATCTTTAGAAGCTGAGTTACTGGTACTAAGGTAAGATTGTTTTTCAAGTTTATCAAATGGCCCTTTGGAAAGGTGTTATCCGTTCACAGCACCAGGACCCTTGGGGTATCTGACATTTTCTCCAATCCTAGATTTGCAACCCCCTGGGGATAAACCTTACCTCATTAACAATCAGGCCCCATTTAGCCCTCCCTCTTTACTGATCTCCCCAGCCCTTGGCAACCACTAACCTACTTTCAGTCTTTATGGATTTGTCCATTCTGCACAACTCCCATAAAAAGAATCACATAATATGTAGTCTTTTGTGACCAGCTGCTTTTATTAACATGATGTGTTCAAGGTTCACCCATGTTGAAGCAGCCATCAGAACCTCATTCCTTCCAAGGTGGAATGGTATTCCATTGTAGGGATAGACCACAGTTTGTTTATCCATTTAGCAATTAATGGGCATTTGGTTTGCTTCTACCTTTTGGCTGTTATGAATAATGCTGCAGAGTTCACGTACAAGGTTTTGTGTAGATATGTGTCTTCAGTTCTCTTGGGTACCTAAGCAGGAGTGGAATTGATGACTCATACGGTAACTCTCTCTTTCACATTTTGAGGACCTATGTGACTATTTTCCAAAGAGACTGCACTACTTTACCACCCCACCAGCACCATATTAGGGTTCAATTTCCCACATCCTCACCAACACTTGTTATTGTCTGTCTGCCTTTATTTAGCCATCTTAGTGGGTATGAAGTGATACTTATTATGGTTTTATTTTTTTTTTAAAGATTTTATTTATTTATTTGACAGAGAGAAATCACAAATAGACAGAGAGGCAGGCAGAGAGAGAGAAAGGGAAGCAGGCTCCCTGCTGAGCAGAGAGCCAGATGCGGGACTTGATCCCAGGACCCCGAGATCATGACCCGAGCCGAAGGCAGCGGCTTAACCCACTGAGCCACCCAGGCGCCCCTCATTATGGTTTTAATCTGCATTTCCCTATGACTAATGATGCTAAACAGCCTTTCATGTGCTTATTATCCATTTGCATATCCTCTTTGAAGAAATGTCTATTCAGATCTTTTGCCATTTTAAAATTAGGTTATACATTTTTATTATTAAGTTTTAAGTTCTTTTATATTCTGGATACTAGCATGGGCATACATTTCTATTTCTCTTGGGTAAATACCTAAAAGTGGAATTGCTGGGCCAGAAATTATAGTTCTATTGATGACCATAATCATAATCATGATTGAACAGGAAAATCACAGAACAAAAGGAAATATGCTGATGCT
This sequence comes from Mustela erminea, assembly GCF_009829155.1. Classification (NCBI taxonomy): domain Eukaryota; kingdom Metazoa; phylum Chordata; class Mammalia; order Carnivora; family Mustelidae; genus Mustela; species Mustela erminea. The sequence continues at coordinate 121,006,579 of NC_045619.1, forward strand.
AGATTAAAAACTTGGTTCCACTTTGATCAAATGGCTTGCTATACAGCTATCATTAAGTCTTAGAGCATTAGTTTTTAAGTTGTTGACCTAATGACATAGACTATCACAGTGGTGACTGTCTTAGGAAATTAAGGAAGCGTTGTGAACTATAAGGTAAAATGTGTTATATACTTGATCATATTTCTAAAATATTAAAGGAACTAGTCCAGTTCTAGAAAGTTCATGAAATAGCAGTGGTATATCTAATATCAACACAACCAAAACTCATTAAGTGCTTATAAAAGATCCATATTCAACAATAAGGAAGTTGGGCAGGGGAGAGGCAGAGGAAGTTGAGAGAGGATTTTTATCTTTTTTCTTTCTTTCTTTCTTTTTTTTTTTCTTTTTTTTCTTTCTTTCTTCTCTTTTCTTTTTTTTTTTTTTTTTTTTGGTAGATGGCAAGAGAGTATCAAATCATTACACCAATCAAAATGATCTGCTCCCTGGGCCTGGGTGGCTCAGTGGGTTAAGCCGCTGCCTTCGGCTCAGGTCATGATCTCAGGGTCCTGGGATTGAGTCCCCACATCGGGCTCTCTGCTCAGCAGGGAGCCTGCTTCCTCTTCTCTCTCTCTCTCTGCCTGCCTCTCTGCCTACTTGTGATCTCTCTCTGTCAAATAAATAAATAAAATCTTTAAAAAAAAATGATCTGCTCATTCACACAGTCTGACTCAAAAAAATTGAAAAAGTTATGACATTTGGCAAGTTGCTTGATGGATGAAGATACTCTTATATTGGAATTTCCAACAGTCATTTTGTTAAGGTAGGATGTCCTTCCAAATTTTACCCATAAAAAGTCAAGTATTACATAATATCAGAATTTTTAAAATTATCTGAAGTCTAAGAGCATATCAAGGTTTAGCATAAGCAAGGTAGTATACAAGAAAATGAGATATAACTGTGTCAATGGGCATAAAGTCATTCACACATATACATCTTTTTCTCAAGCTCTGTTTTTCACATCACTGCATTAGAGCAAAGAGATCAACCCCAATTCTTCAATGACAAGATACTTGGTGACAAAGACCACAGTCATCAGAAAATAATGATATTAAACATTTTTCCATAATCATAGGGGGAACCAATTGAATATGTGATCAAAATATACGCAAAACGCTCAAGTGGAATATGGTTAAAGACAACTAGCATGATTGCCTTCCAGGGAGAAAAAGGAATTTAGTCAAGATTTGAAAAAGTTCTTCAAGGACAAAGATAAATACTAAAGTTGAATTTATGGCAGAGAAGTAATAGTTATTAGACATATGAGAACCCATGTCATGGAAAAAAGAACTCCAGACATTCTTAATTCTATCCTCAGTAAGTAATTTGATTTGACATCTCTGAGGTATTGAGGTATGAAGCTATCCTCCAGGATTTGTTTTTATGATTATTTTCCATCCTTCTAAAAAACTTTCAAGAGATGTTTATTGTTTGAAATGGGTAAGGCTCTATCCAGTGTATTGAAATATAATTTTTATCATAGTCTTCAAGACTTTATTACAGAGGAACCTTCAATTCTGAATTCCATCATGGTTCCAAGAACTTGGGAGAGAAATGAAAGGAAACCAGGAAGGAGTAACTCAGCAAATAATATAAACTGGTGAAATTTAGGTTCAGAGTACAATTTTTCTCTAGAGCCATAGACAGAGAGGCAGAGATATCGAAGAGGACTAAGGAATAGGGGGAGATCATTTGGGTTGGAATATTTTAATAGTGTGGCTAAGATAAACTCTTTTCAGTAAACAGTAAAGGGCTCTAGGGAGACGTACAGGAATTAGGGGGCGGCAAATCCTAATTAAACAGTAGCTTGGAGACTGGATTGCTCAATGCAGGAATGATCGAGTGGGACAGAGATGCATGTGCCAGCGTAGAACTAAGTTCCACAGGGTGTGCAGACCAAAGTCTTATTACACGGGCAAGCAAGGAATCCCACATAACTACACTGTCTGCTCTAGGGTCTGGCCAATTTTAATAAATCATCAGTAGGAACTATTTCAAAAGAAGCACTGCCCGATGGTTTCTAAAATAATAAATTGTGAATTGTGCCTACATTCTGATTTCTTTAGAAATAGTTAAGTAAAGCAAAGAGAAGAAATGATAAGTAGCTAGGTAATGCCATTAAAAAAAAAAAAAAGCAACTTAGATTACATGGTGGGGAAAATGTGAACTAAGACAACTGACAAAACCTAATTTTTGGTGGGAAAAAGGGCAAAAGGAAAAATCTAAAGCTAAATTTTCTTTTCTTTTTCCATTTTAGCTTTATATCAGGTGTAAACTGTAAAGCAGAACTTCTGAGCTAATTTTTTAAAAGTCAGGCAAATATTACAAAAGACTTCCCATCTGGCTGCTCCGTTAATCTAGACTTATTTTTCTTCGGAGCTTCTGAGGCCATCTCTAGAGGACAGCAAGCAAAAACAGCTGTCCTTCTGTTTCTCTCCACTTTCTGTGCTAAGGTACTACTCTACTATTCAATTCTTATTAAGAGATGAGAGACTGTGGACTCTGAGAAACAAACTGAGGGTTCTGGAGGGTGGGGGGTTGGGTGAGCCTGGCGGTAGGTATTAAGGAGGGCACGTCCTGCATGGAGCACTGGGTGTGGTGCATAAACAATGAATGCTGGAACACTGAAAAGGAATAAATTAAAATAAAATGCACATAAAATATATTAAATCCACAGCAGATAAACTAAGAACTCTGACTTGTGTTGGGAGAATATTTATTAAAGCGTCTGGAGATTCTGTAATCTCATTATAAATCAAGTCTTAGATGAAAGAGGATTCATGAAATGATGGATAAAACCACCAAGATAGTCATATGGCCCTTGAAAGGACAAATTCAATTAATAGGGACTGTGAATTTCACATTTCTGTAAGAAAGTAACTTTTATAAAAGCAATTTAAACTCCTTTTTACTATAACATGCTAAAAAGAAAAAAAGGAAAAAAAGAGTTACTCTGGATCTGAGAGAAACTGAGTTTAGAATTTGCCTAGATGTAGGATTTTTTAGTGAAGAATTTCTAAGCTTCTCATTGTCACCAAGGTGAATCAGTGTTTTTACTGAATTTTAATGACAAAAGAATCAAGATATAGAAGGCAGTCACTTGCCACAGACTACCTCATCTGCTAAGTGCTTTATCTATACAGTAAAGAGTAAAAATAAATGGTCTATAATCTTCCCCAGCAGCTTCAAGGCATCTCCTTGGGCATATGAATAATGAAAACACAAAAATACACTTTTTGACTGTTCAGTATTTGGGAAAATAATTTTTAATAAAATTAGTAAAATAAAATTTAATAATCTCTGACTCAAAATAAGTACAAACAGTGACAATTTCTCTCTTATGCTTTGTAGTTAGCTTTTGTCTGTTCCTGCTGTTTCATTTTTGACCACAAGAAACATTTTAAATTTGTCATTTCTCTACCATATTTTAGAAATTGTGAAGCCACTTTTAAGACTACCAAGAGCCAGGACACCTGGGTGACTCAGTGGGTTAAGCTGCTGCCTTCGGCTCAGGTCATGATCCCAGGGTCATGGGATCAAGTCCCACATTTGCCCCTTGCTCAGCAGGGAACTTGCTTCTCTCCCTGCCTCTGCCTGCCTCTCTGCCTGCTTGTGTGTACTCTCTCACTCTCTCTCTCTCTTGCAAATAAATAAAATCTTTAAAAAAAAAAAAAAAAAAGACTACCAAGAGCCATTTCATTCTGGAGATGACATTCAGAAAAAAAAAAAGTTGCCTTGTAAATGATCAAATGGAAATTTCTTCCATGACTTTTAATTGATTTCACTGGAATTTTTATACTTCATAAGTGATTATATAGAAAAGATGAGAAGTCCATAGTTCATACAATGACTATTATTGGAATAATCATGATGAGAAACTTAGGCCAACATAACATAACATAACATAACATAACATAACATAACATAACATAACATAACATAACATCCACTTTCTGAGCAACTTACTTTAGTGGAATGTAGGTCACTAAGCCTTTGTAATCTCCCCATGGTGAAAACACCAGCATGCGCTTGAGTAATCAAAATGATAGCCTGACTAGTAAAACCTTTCTTAACAAGTTGTTAGTATTTGGGAGACAAAACATACGAACAAATCTATGTTTCCATTGTATTCTGCAGCCCGGGATAGCCCATCTTTTTCTTGCTAGATCTACCTTTTGCATTAATGGCCCACCAAAAGAACAGATCTAGAACCCTCATCTCTTCTGAGGTCAGCATTGACTCTGTTGGCATGCTGGGCTCAGAAATATTTAGACATGTGGACAGACTCTTTTAGAAATAGTTCCTTTGGCCTAGAGCAGCTAGAAAGGCCAAGGCTTCTGCGAAAAACTGAGTTTTTCTTGGGAACAATTTTCAGTCTTATTACTACATCCTGAAGATCAATTGCTCAGGCTCACTTTAGAAGGAACAGAAAGTTATTTTCACTGTAGCAAATAAATCTCTAGTTTGTTAATACTATTCAGTGAACATCAGCATTGGTCTGATTAGTGATAAGAATCTAATTATAAGATAAATCTGATTAATGTTGCCTATTTTGAGAATCATCATAATCCAATTACTCTATAGCCAGAAATTACTTAAACAAGCTGAGTACCTTTAACACTGGAAATGTCACAAGACATTATCAGAAAGTTATCATATTAAAAAAAATCAGCTTTTCAATTGAGTGAGGGTTAGCCAATCCGGAATACCTCAATCTTGAAAGGCTAAGCACCTGTTTGCAGGCAATATAAGTAAGGGTGTGTTTGGAGATCTTGACTGGTGGCGGCAAAAATAACAAAACAGTGGGCATTCATCAATGACAGTTCACAAAATAGGCTTTTACAAGCATGATCTGACTTTTATAACCACTGTAACTACTATTCCGTATTTTTAAAAATTCAAGTGATTGTGAAAGATTAATTTGCACAAAGTCACATGACTAGTACATGGCTGACCTGGCAGCAAGATCCATCCTAAAATATTGTGCTCTCTCCTACCACTCCCCACACTCAGTGTTCCACCAGAGTATGCTTGTCCCTTAATCCCACCTGGTCAGCTGAACTCAGGAGCTACTGTTGCGGTCAGTATAGGTTTCTTTGTAATAATACGTACACCATTGGTATTGGCAATGTTTTCCATGGCTATGGTATGTAGTGTATTTACCAACGTCTCCTTTTTTAGCCTAAATGATATTGACATATGACATTCTTGTGTTTATGTAATTTAATGAGAACAAATGCACAATCCAAGTCACATCCTTTCTTCCTATCATTAAGATAACTTTTCCCCAGGGCACCTGGGTGGCTCAGTGGGTTAAAGCCTCTGCCTTCAGCTCAGGTCATGATCCCAGGGTCCTGGGATCGAGCCCCTCGTTGGGCTCTCTGCTCAGTGGGGAGCCTGCTCACTCCTCTCTCTCTGCCTGCCTCTCTGCCTACTTGTGATCTGTCAAATAAATAAACAAAAATCTTAAAAAAAAAAAAGATAACTTTTCCCTGATTAAAAAGATAACAGAAGAGGTATAAAGACAATACATATCACCTATAAATGTATGTATGGGGTAATAATTTTTACAGTAATGCTTAATAGCCTTATGCATCTATTTTTCTTAAATAGAACATTAGATCATTTTAGATAAACTGTTTTACCTTCCCCTAAAACTTTATATATTGTGAATGCATTTTTATATTACTGGAATTTTGTACAAGCAAAAGCTGAAAAGATGTATTTTACTTCATGTTCCATTTTTATAGTGACATACATTGATTCATACTTGGCATTTTAGCTAACACATGTGCCAAAATTTCAACTTGTAAAGATGTAGGAAAAGGAGGTCACAGAAAAAGGAAAAGGTGAGAGAGGCTTTGTATGATTTATCAGCATGTGAGTACTGACGTGTCATTCCTATTTTCATGAAACATAAATTTTCTGAATGCTGAATACTGTAGGAAATTTTGCTCACTGTAACTTTTCACTGGCAAGGGAGACCCAACCCAAAGAGAAATAAATTTTGATTATGCAGCGGTAGCTTGACAAATTTAGAAACTAAGCATAATTTAGAAATGGAAAATTAATTTGTAAAAAATATTAAATGACTGAATGGTTAAAAATACCCATCTACTTGAAGAGATGTTTTTTTCTAAACTGTGTCCCAGCAGCTACAAAACATCAAGTTTTGTCTATTGCGGTCAGAGCCAGCCCAAACAAACAGGCTTACCACCCCCTTTGACAAGATCCCATTTCCTGGAGCTATGGGATGAACCCAAAGGGACACTTGTGGTTAGGGGGTTCACAATCCCTATGGGATTGTTGAAGATCAAAGACAGAAAGGAGGTGAAAGGGGTCCCATGGTAATATTGAATCAAACTAGAGTGCATTTATTAATTATATTTATTTATTCATTCCTTCAACATTTATTGAGCACCTACTCTGAGTAAGATAGTTTCTCTTGTTAGTGTTTGGTGTTTACACATGCATGCAGGTGTGTGTATGCACAAAGCACAAATGAATACATTGAAAACAATTATTAACATGTAATACCTTCCAGACTTTTTTTCTTTAAGCAATTTACATGATGCTTGTGTTCTTAAAGCTCTTACGTAACTTTCTCACTTCCGGGTGGAATATGTAGAATGGTATACATGTTTTTAAAACATTGGATGGAATTTTTTGGGGCGCCTGGGTGGCTCAGTGGGTTAAGCCTCTGCCTTCAGCTCAGGTCATGGTCTCAGGGTCCTGGGATTGAACCCCACATTGGGTTCTCTGCTCGGCAAGGATTCTGCTTCCCTTCCTCTCTCTCACCCTGCCTGCCTCTCTGCCTACTTGTGATCTCTGTCTGTCAAATAAATAAATAAAATCTTTAAAAAAAAATTGGATGGAATTTTAATCAAGTGTACATCAAAAATACTCTGTGACATTTTAAATATTTTCTTCAAATGGCGATTTTACACTAACTCTCCCTCATTTATCACTCATTCATTTATTAAGAATCAGTTGTCGGGGCGCCTGGATTGTACAGACCATGGGTGTCCCATTCCTGATTTCAGCTTGGGCCATGATCTCCGGAGCGTGAGACTGAGACCCACATCAGGATGTGGGCTCAGTGCAGAATCTATTTGAGATTCTCTCTCCCCTCTCCCTCCTCCCCTCCTGGTCCTGCTCTCTCTGTCTCTCTGAAACAAACAAATAAATCTTAAAAAGAGAGAATCAATTGTAATTTACCTAAGAATAAACTTACCTTCCAGATGGAAAGACTCAAAAGTCAGGAGGACCAGGGACAAAGGACCAGCCTCTATGAAGTAGGTGCAATTCATGTTGTTGTCATATTGCTTTGGGTAGTTTGGAGAAAGGATGTAACCTGAAGGGTTTGTGAAATTACCTCCACATCCTACATGGGAAGAAAAGGGCATTATCAGAACAATTGTTCTCACGTGTAGTATCTTCTTCTTATCAGTGAGGGAAAAACTCAGATTCTCTAGAGACATATTCCCTGAGTTACTCCAACGGGAAGAAACAGTAACTAAGAGGATGGAGCTCTGATTTTAAAATAAACATACAGACAAAATGAGAACATTCTTTATGTTTTAGAATATATTGCAGAGTTTTGGGCTAAGTAGTAGCAACTTTACCACAAAATCATTGCCATTTATTTTGAAGATAATATGGAAAGGAAAACTGAGCAAAGACTGAATATGGTTCATGTAGATAAAGAGATAAAACAGATGAAGTGGTTTGTTTCTGGTGAGTACCACTTAATGGGTTTTTGTTTTTGTTTTTTTCTAGGCTCCATGCCCAATGTGGGGCCTGAACTCCTGACCCTAAGATCAAGAGACACATGTTATACTGACTTTGAGCCACCCAGATGCCTGCCACTTAATGACTTTAAAGTATCTTATAATAATATTAGGAAGCTATGTATTCTCATTAGTATTATAATCTGGCCCCCCAAAACCAAACTGTTTTTAAAAATGTTGAATTTACCCATGTCCGTTCTTATTAAGTTCTCACATGAATGATTCCCTGGTGTCAGGAATAGAGAATCATCCTCTTACTGATGTGGAGAACAAAGGCAAAAGAAATGTAGGAAAAAATGAAACTTCCTTCCAAATTGCAGCCCACTGACAAGTACTTGAGACAGAGTGACCTTCCTCCAGGAACTCAGCTGCCTCAATGTTAATACTTTGCTAGAGGCAAAAAAACACGTTAGCTTGACATTAGCTGGCCCTCCGGGATCCTGTAAGTCTTCTTTAATATATGAAAATCCATTTGGAAACATCCCTTTATCTCTCCCCACCCCCAAGATATATGTTAGCAATCACTCTCCAAACATGGCCCACTGATAGACAGCTGAAGGGTTTCATGATTAAGGTTTTACACCAAACAGTAATAAATGACTCCTCAAGGTCCTGGAAACCTTGCTTCCAAATTCCTTAGAGATCTCTGCTATCCCTGACTCCCTGCCAACTCGAAATTACATAACTGTCACCCCTTACCTTACAGTCTCCATGCAGCTCCTTCTGCCCATGGGTCCTGTCCCGGTGCTTTAATAAAATACCTTTTTCCCACCGAAGACATCTCAAGAATTCTCTCTTGACCGTTAGTTCCCAAGCCCCAACATTTCACATCATTACCACTAAAATAACATTTGTTTTCATATAACCACTAACTAGTTAATCCATATCGCTCTCTGACCTATCACAGAGGAAAATATCAATATCCTTCTAAACTGATATCAGAACACACAATTATGAACACATATACACGCACAGGAACCCAGCGAGGGCGGACCTGGCATTAGGCCTGGGCTGGCCTTTCCTTCTTCCCTTTCCGCCACCCCGTCCTTCATTCAAGTCTGAAACACCTATTCACCGCATCACTCTCTCTAATTCCTTTCATTAGACTTTTTTCATAAACAGCGGTTTGCAAATGAGTGGCTACCTGACAGAACTCAGCCAATAGGCACGCATGATTGCTTCTCAGACCTGAAAGCCAATCCATTCCCCACAAATCTAGTCTGTGAGCAGTAATTGGAGAAGGAAGAGAAAATCCTGGAGAAAGCGGCTCCCAAAGTCGACTCCCTTGCAGAGTTATCTGGATGAGTGCAAACACATGGAAGTCTTCACCCATGGAAACCGGGTGAGTTTCAGGGGAGTCGAGTGAGGCCTGACAATGAATCAGTGGGCTCTGATTTCTATGGGAAGGTCAAGGTGCTGCTCACCCGCCACTCTGATCACCTACTAATTACCAGCCTCATGGGCTTCTGTCTACTTCCTGCCCACTCTGGGTTTTAGGCTCAGTTTTAGATGTCCACCAGGAGCACTCAGGCCTTCTATGTCATCTCTCAACTGGCCTGTCATTGAATTCAGTTCCACTCTCACTGCTTTTTGAAGGAAGGGTGTACTCTGGGGATCAGGTGCTTGGCCCACGCTCTCCCCCTAGGGCCCCCAGTTCCAACCAACCCTGGCACAGCTCCCCCACCCCCACCCCGCAAGCCGTCCTGTGGCAGCCCCACCCTCTCAAGGACCTCCCACTGTGGTTTGGGGGGCTACTTACGGCTCACAAAGGATGCAGAGAAGCCCTGAGCTGGGGTTTCCTGAGACTGGAACACAGCCGTGAACGCATTTCTTGGCGTGAGGATGGACGCGGGAGCCCTGCTCCCACAGCTGGTGGCTAACAAGGCGTCGTCGACTTCCTCAGTCCCCGCCCACACCTAGCAGAGCCACAAACATGACTTAATGCTTGAGGTGTTCCCCTGCCCACACTTAAACGTGCTTAGGCTGGAAAGTAATGGAACTCGGACGTATATAGACCTAAACACAATAGCAAATAAAACGCACGCAAATCTGTAATATTTTCTTTTGAGAATAGTGTTTTTAAGCTGCTTTTTAACAGCATCTCCCATTCCCGACTCTTCCAAGGAGACTATGCCATTTTTGTATAGCTAGGCAGTGACTGCTAAGAGAAATCAACCACCACTCATTTTCTTCCTACTTTCTCCTTGGCCCGCTCTGGCTAACTTAGATTAGGAGGCATCAAGGGAGGCTGAGCAGCGATGTGGGCTCCTGTGAGGCTCACACTTCGTCCGGGGGGGATGGCACACAGTGGGTCGCCAGTGGATAACATTTACCAAGAAGAAACCCATGGAAGTCAAAGTATTTGCAGAACATGAGGAAAATGGACATGAATTCCCAGTAGACATGTACTTAGCATGAATTGGAATAAATCACAGAAGACTTCCTGGCAGTGTTCATTTTGAAGAAAGGATGAGATTCAGCCACGGTGTGCTATTTACTGAAAACTGGGTTGGCAGCTCCCAGGCTGTCATTTAATTGGTCCGGCCGCTCTAAAAGAATTAACTCATATACCCATTTGAAAAGTAGTTGCTAAGGAATGAACTGTGGGCATTGGAATTCCACATCAAGCCGATCCTCAGGGGAAAATGTTACTCATAAAATCACAAATTTAAATGCAGAGTTCCAGCTAGGAAAGGAGCAGTATCCGAGCTATCTATGGAGAGAACATAACAGGGGGCTTTCCCCCGGTCTGGGCAGGGATGGCTGCCTGAGGAAGCCCCTGTGGCAGGAAGGGGCGGGGCTACTGCAAAGGGTGGAGTGGGAACCGAGTCTGTTGCCAGGGAGGTTGCAGAGTCCCTGCCAGCCTGGAGCCTCAGGGCATTTGAGGGATCTGAGAACCGTCCTGAAATGGCGAGGGGCCACCGGAAAACTTCGGGCTCTGGGATACTTGGTTTTGGAAATCAGTGCAGTGGGGACAATAGGAAGAAACGGGAGGCCGCTGGGAGCTCAGCCAGGAGAATTTTGCAGTCGTTCAGGCATGAGAGCATGGCATCTACGGTATGGAGTCACTCGAGGAAAATACAGGTAGGAAGGGGAAGACATACACATGCCTGGGGCAAAGAGACCACTCAACAGATTTCACCAGGGAAGACCCAGGCAGTTGAGTGACTCTCCACAAGGAGCAATCGTGCCTTCCCTAAGGGACATTTGGTAGTGTCTGGAGGCATTTTTGATGGCAATATTTGGTGAGCGGGGTGGCACGGAGTGGGTAGGGGCCAGGGAAACTCTAAACATCCTTTGATGCACAGAACGAGCCCCATCCTCACCCCCGACTTCTTAACTAGCTTAAGAAGATAAAATGGGTTTGGACTAGTCTGACTTGCCTATTCAACATTTTCTTCACATCAAATTCTGTGAAATTACTCATTGGACCACATCACTTTTAAGAATATTCCTCAAAGAAAGCCATAAAATAACAAGCCATTAAAAACATTTCTGTGGGCAGATCAGTCTACAAGAAGAGGTGTGAATCGGCACTGATTCCTAGATAGTGCTGATTTACTATTTCTCGGTCTTTCAAGCCCTGTCATATCCAGTGATTTTCAAACACTGGGCATCCAGCTGTTAGTTATATTACTGAAGTCGAATGATGTTTGTCATTTATTAGATATAGGAGGGCTCGGTCACGGGAGCTACTAAGAACAAAGGCACAGATATTCAGTCAAATAGCTAAAATCAAAAAGGTCTTAGGAAAGAAACACATACTTCCAAATTTCAGTACTATCTCCTTTAACTCGTCCCTCCCCTCCTCCATCGTCTTAACTATCCAGGAAAGTACTTTACAGAAATTTTCTATTCCGATTTTTTAAAATTATACATTCGCCTTACTGAGAGATAGATGTCTGCATACAACGTTACTGGAAAGACGAAGTGACAGCTAGAACTTTTAGTGAAGAATCTCAAGTGCTTTAATTAAGAACTTCAAGAACTTCCTGAAGTCATTAATTATGGATCTGACATCCTACCTTTTGGCCCAGGAATGTAAGTGTTGTAATGATAATAATGGTGAAGAGTGAGTCAATATTTCCTGCTGCCTTGTCACTCAAGAGCTCGTTTCATTGCCTATATAACCCAGGACTCATCAAAACCATATTGGACCAAAGAATGCCATGAAGTTGTCATTAAGTCAAACACTTTCTGGCTTTTCTTAAGGTTTTGTGAAATTCAGCCTGGCTGTACATGATGTTTTATCATTAAATTAAAAAAATATATATTGCTTATTAAGATACCTACAGATTCACAGGCAGTTGTAAGGTATCATCTAGAGAAATCCCTTGTACACATTCCCCAGTGTCCCCCAACTCTGACATCTTGCCAAACTATAGTATGATAACATAACCAAGATGCTGGCACTAATGCAGCCCACTGATCTTACTCAATTTCTCAGTTTTACTTGTACTCATGTGTGTGTGGGTGTGTGTGTATTTAGTTATCTACCACCAGGTTCAAGACAAGGAAGAGTCCCAACACCATAAGGGTCCCTAGAGTTTCCCTTTTTATAATCATACACAATTCATTCCCATACCCCCGTCTTTGTAAACTTTGGCTGTCCTCCATTTCTAACTATTGTGATTTCAAAAATGTTACGTAAATGGAACAAGAGACTATGTAACCTTTGGGGATCAGTTGTTTTCATTCCGTTTGATTCCCTGGTGATTTATCCAAATGATTGGTCTGTCAAGGGCTGGTTTGATTTTTTTTTTTTAAGATTTTATTTATTTATTTGACAGAGAGAGATCACAAGTAGACAGAGAGGCAGGCAGAGAGAGAGAGGAGGAAGCAGGCTCCCTGCTGAGCAGAGAGTCCTATGCGGGACTCAATCCCAGGACCCTGAGATCATGACCTGAGCCGAAGGCAGCGGCTTAACCCACTCAGCCACCCAGGCGCCCCAAGGGTTGGTTTGATTTTACTGAGGACTTGCATTCCCTGGTAGGTATGTGCTAGTTAGTTTAACCATTCACCTATTCAAGGACATGTGCACTGAATTCAGTTTTGGGCTACCAACAAATAAAGCTGCTATCAACATTTGTATATGGGTTTTTATGACAACGTAATTTTCTTTACTCTGGGATAAGTGTCTAAGAGGGCAATTGCTGGATCTTATGGCAAGTACATATTTAGTTTATAAGAAACTGCTAAACCATTTTCAGAGTGGCTGTACCCATTCCCACTAGCAATGAGTAAGTGATACAGCTTCTGCACAACCCTGCCAGGATTTGGTCTTATGATAGGTGTATAGTGATCTCTGATTGTCGGTTTTTTTTTTAAATTCTCAGTTTTCCTAATGGCTAGTGATGTTGAATGTCTTTTCATTGTCTATTTACCATGCTATATATCCTCTTTGGTGAAATATCTGTTCAAATCTTTTCCCCATATTACAGTTGGAGTCTTTGTATTTTTACTGTTGGTTTTGACTATTCTGTATGTATTCTATATCGTAGCCTATTGTCAGATAGGTAGTTTGTACATCTTTTCTCCCGGTTGGTGGCTTGTCTTTCCATCCTCTTCACATAGGCTTTCACAGATTAAAAGATTTTTAATTTTGATGAAGTAAGATTTATCAATTTTTCTTTTTATGGATCATTCTTTAGATGTTTAGTCTGAGAAATATTCATCTATCTCTAGGTTTTAACAATTTTGGGCTATTTATTTTCCCCTAAAAGTGCATACCTTACATTTTAAGGTGTGGTCTATTTTGAGTTAAGTTTTGTACAAGGTGTGAGCTTGAGGGTTGCTTGCTGGAGCTGGACTCTCTTGCTGTTCTGCCCTCTTCAGTGTCTCCTGGCAGAATCAGAAGGCTCAGGCCTGGCAGGGGAAGAGGGCTTCCTAGGCCATTTAGTTTGGGCAGGGCTCCAAATGGATATCACCTGCCAGTTGTGTTGGCTTGGCCAGATGTTAGAGGGATTCCTACTCAATCAATAGGAGAAATGGGCCTAAATAACTTTTCAGATTCCATTTGTACAACTGATGAACTTGCAAGGCTTTACATACATCTATACATTTGAAGTTTACTCAGTCTATGAGAGAGAGTCCGTGAGAAAGATCATTTGCTTTATGAAAAAAAGCCATTAGAAAGAGTTGTATTAGATGTGTTCCATTAGACACATATTTTATAAAAGTATGGGATTTTTATTCAACTAGTAAGCATGGATCCATTAGATATAAAACATAATCTGAGGGACGCCTGGGTGGCTCGGTGGGTTGGGCCGCTGCCTTCGGCTCAGGTCATGATCTCAGGGTCCTGGGATCGAGTCCCGTGTCGGGCTCTCTGCTCAGCAGGGAGCCTGCTTCCCTCTCTCTCTCTCTCTGCCTGCCTCTCCGTCTACTTGTGATCTCTCTCTGTCAAATAAATAAATAAAACCTTTAAAAAAAATAATCTGAAAGATGATATACAATAATAACATCAACGGTAAAATGCCACTACTACTCATTTGATGGTTTTATATTCCAAGTACTGAGCACTATTTGTGCTATTATATCATATTACCTCTAATGCTTAAAACAGTCCTACTAATGGACAAATTGTTCTCTTTGTTTTATGGGGAAGAAGTTAAGTCCAAATGTTTAATTAGCTCATGGAGGAAAATGCAGGTGGTAAGTGCAAGAGATATGGATGGAGTCCAGGCTAATGTGAACTTAAGGCCAATGTCTTTTCCACTTAAAGGTGGAAAGATCTCTTGGAGATATATTACATATGAGATCCAAATAGCAGAGTCAGAATGAATTTATCATACAGCCATCACAATCAGAAGTCAGAGAAGTGAGGTTGGTGTCCCATAAGTGGTATTTGCCATTTTAGAGAAACAGAGCCTTACTGACTGCCCCACTGCCATAATTTTACACGAGTAAAATGTTCTTTTCAGCTTGTGAGCTTTTGAGGCCTGCTGTGGAAGCTGGCACTAACCACCTCTCTAGCCTTCTGTAATTTTTATAGCATACTTTAAGTGTTGCCGGTAACGGGGCCTTACATTTCTTTTGTCCTTGAGGACCTACCAGAAAAGAAATAATAGAAAGAAAGAAAGAAAGAAAGAAAGAAAGAAAGAAAGAAAGAAAGAAAGAAAGAAAGAAAGAAAGAAGGAAAGAAAGAAAGAAAAAATCTGGCCCTCCCTCTTCAGTTTCCACAGAAAGGAAGAACCCTAAGTATGCATGACAATTTAATAAGGCCAGAAAACAATCTCCTTAATTAGGTTACTTTGCCTACATAGCAGCAAATGAAAAGTCACAGGGCAGTATGTGTGTTGTGGTTCAAGTTTTAACTCCTAATAGTTGAGATTTCTCACATTTTTATTCAAGAAATCCGAGCAAGAAAATTGCCCTTTACTTACTTGGAGAAGCAATGAGTCATTTCTGGTCTAAATGTTTATG
Organism: Mustela erminea; assembly: GCF_009829155.1. Lineage (NCBI taxonomy): Eukaryota > Metazoa > Chordata > Mammalia > Carnivora > Mustelidae > Mustela > Mustela erminea. The sequence goes on from NC_045619.1 coordinate 121,021,830, forward strand.
TTCACAAAACCAGCTCGGCTCCAATTAAAGGAACAAGCGCGCTCACCTTCACGAAGCTGGTCTGACATTGTCCATCACCGCTGGGGATTAGGAAGTTGTTGTCAAAGCTGATCTCCAACTGTTGGCTTTCGTGAGTAATGACGGTCCAGGAGCATCTGCTGTTCTCAGGAAAATTCTGAGGCCAGTGAGGGGATCTGATTGTACCATTATCTGAATGAAGTATTCCCCCACAACCTGAGAAGTTGTCATGGAAAAGTCATTAATTTGAGAGGCAAATAACTACTTTCGTAGCCCAAGATTGCCAAAGGAGACAAGTTTCTAAATGTGAGATTTCAGGTTCTCTTTCCTTACACAGGAGTCACTGGCCTCCGGGGCAGGATACGACAAGAACTCTGAAAAAATGTGAGGTGAACTGAATCCAGAGGAAGCTTTGGCTATTTATGTTTTGTTGCATTTATGCTGAACTCACCTGAGGACACTAATTCATGCCGTAAAGAGGACAGACTTCTATTCTGTTTTCAAACAGTGACAATATTTTTTACTCCCCTTGAAGCTATATAGTATTTGTGAACCAGCAATCCCAAGTTCTGTATTTTATTTTACCGTGAATACAAGAAAATATAAGTCTACACTCATTGGTAATTTTACTCTAACATACAGGACTAGAGAAAATGATTTTGAGGAGGGGAAAATTCTTCCATTACACAATCTGATTCATTCATATTGAAACTCTGATGGATTAAAATAAGGCATAAATTGGGGGCGCCTGGGTGGCTCAGTGGTTTAAGCCGCTGCCTTCGGCTCAGGTCATGATCTCAGGGTCCTGGGATCGGGTCCCGCATCGGGCTCTCTGCTCAGCAGAGAGCCTGCTTCCCTCTCTCTCTCTCTGCCTGTCTCTCCATCTACTTGTGATTTCTCTCTGTCAAATAAATAAATAAAATCTTTAAAAAAAAATAAGGCATAAATTGAAAGGAAGAAAATATCAAATTATTTTATACATTAAAATATGTACTTAAGAAGGACACCTGGGTGGCTCAGTTGGTTCAGCATCTGCCTTCGGCTCAGGTCATGATCCCCAGGTCCTGGGATTGAGTCCCACAGAGGGTTCCCTGATCAGAGGGAAGTCTGCTTCTCCTTCTGCCGGCCATTCCCTCTACCTGGACTCTCTCTTTCTCTCTCTGACAAATAAGTAAAATCTTTTAAAAAATGTACTTAAGAGATGACAAAAGGAAAACTATGAACTCAAAACAAAATGAAGTTAAATCAAAGAGTATTCCTGTATCGTTTGCTTCTAAACCCTTGGAAAACTAATGGTTCACCTAAAACTACCCTCCATTCAACAGCAACCAGTGGTTTAATGAGAGAAAGCTTGACTCCTTCCACAAAAACCTTCATAATAAACTTGGACTCTTCTAGAAAGAATTACCCTGTGTGATACTGCAAGGTTTCAAAGAAATCCTGACTATAATATGCAGTGCAATTTTTTTTTTTTTAGATTTTATTTATTTGTGAGAGAGAGCGAGCATGCACACACAAGCAGGGGGAGGGGATAGGGAGAGAGAGGAGCAGGCTCCCCGCTGAGCAAGGAGCCTGATGCAGGGCTTGATCCCAAGATCCTAGGATCATGACCTGAGCCAAAGGCAGATGCTTAACCGACTGAGCCACCTGTTACCCGTCCAATGCAACTTCTTTTATTTTCTGGGAATTTCCATGAGGTTTATATTTTATATGCACAAAATACTACCCTTTTGAAATCAAATCTATTATACTTTGCCACTTACAGGGCACTCATTCTAAGTCACAAATCTTGCCACTTTGCTGCTCAAAACTCTTCAATGGCTCTGCCTTACTCAAGGGACAATAGAGAAGACAAGGCTCTTCATGATATGCACCACTTATCTTCTTGCTTTCAGCTTACCACTCAGCATTCTGCCTCCAAGATCCAAATATTCTGAACTACTTGTGATTTTTTAATTTTGATTCTCTGGTTATGCCAAGCCCTTCTGCCTATGTAGGCAACATAGTGAAGTGTGAAGATCCGAGTTTCTGGGCCCCACTATCTTTATTCAAATCCCGACTCTACCAATGACTAGCTCTATGACTGGGAAAACTATCAACCCGTTTTTCTCCAGTTTCCATCCACGTAAAATGGAGAAAACATGTATGATATTGCATCTTCCTTATGAAGTTGTTACATGAGATGACATGTGTAAATAGCCCGAGTTGAGTCTAACAGAGAGTCGATATAAAATGCATACTTATTAAATTATCAATAAATTTAAAAAACACATCAATTTAAAAAGTACACAGAATATTTCTTTTACCTAAAGTCTGTGTGTTCCATGTGGCATAAAATCCACCATTTTGCACTGAATGGTCCGAGTTAAAAATCACCATCAGCTGGTTGGAACCAGACTGGATCGTCCTGGGGTTTGAACTTCCACAGTATTGTCCTATTATGGGTGATCCAGGAGAACCACCGTTCCTGACAGTGACAGAGTCCCAAACACAGGTTGCATGGGCTTCAATATCAAAGTCACTAAATGTTAGCTGCAGGAGAGAAAAGAGACAATGAGGTACCCTGAGTGGTAAGTGAGATGAGCTACCTAAAGTTAGATAAGGTCCTCACAAACCCTTTTACTTTGTTTTAATTTATATAATTTTATATGTATGTTTCTTATTTACCTTTCCCCTGCCCTCCTCTCTTTTTCTTTACTGAGGATTCTATTGGAAATTTTGAGAGGAGAAAATTTTCCTGGAACTGGAGTCACTAGGAGGAACCTCTTCAGTCCAGTGGAATGGGATGGCAACTTATATCGAGAATGTGATTACAAGTCTCTCCTGGATAAGAATATTTCATATCTATATCTATATCTATATCCATATCCATATCCATATCCATATCCATATCTATATCTATATCTATATCTATATCTATATCTATATCTAATCTATATCTATCTTCTCCTATGCTTGTAAAAGAGATTTCTTCAGTTGCTGGATACTTGTAGATGTCTGTACTCTAAGGAGATCTGGGGGAGAAAATGAACTGATCACAGGCTCAAAGCCTATTCTAATCGCTTCCTTATTAGAAGAACTCTGTTTCCACAGCGGACATGGTATTTTTGTTCTAGAACAAAATCAGAACTCACGGTGATGGTATGGCCTTGTGGGGCTTCCAACAACCAGGAACAATGGGTCAAGCTATCATAAGAGGCTGGATAGTTGGGGCTTGTGATCACTCCACTCTCACCCAGCTGTATTCCACCACAGTCTAAAATGAGATTTTAACCTTATTTAAGATATAAGATATAAGAAAACAAAACAAACAAACCAAAAAAAAAAAAAAAACCTCTGCAAAGCCAAAAGAAGTAGGTCTTACAGCATCATACTTTATGATTTTAAAAAAGCAGTCAATGAATAGATGAAAGTGTTAAATGCAAAGTAAAACTGGGTAGAAGATTAGAAATAAACAGAATTTCATATAGTGTGAATTAAAAAGAATCACACAGGGAAGACAGGATTATGTTTAGGACAAAGAAGAAGGAAGATGATCTGTACCACAAAAGGAGAATAATCAGATGTGCATATAACTGACACTCTGACTAGGATGAAGTAAATAACACTGCCTTTCTTGAAAAAAAAACAAAACAAAACAAAACAAAAAACAGGCCAATAAAAATAAATACAAGCTTGAAGAATATGGTCCATACCACAACTAAAGAATTTGTCAGGTGATGAGAAGCACTTGTGTCTGTAGTCAGCTATCAAAGTACACATCAGCATAGCAAGTTGAAGAACAGATACATCTTTGAAGTGTAAAATTGCCTGATTTTCCACATGAATAATACTGCTTCCTGAAACCTGGCTCTCTTCTTTCAATCCAATAAAGAAAAATCAACCGACAAGATGGTTGATCAATCTTACTCCCTCTCCCAATCAACCATTTGATTATAACACAAAGAAATGTTTGTTAGAACCATAACCAAATATATATTGATTCATAGCCAAAATTCATAGAAAATAAAAAAGGATTTCCAAAATCTAAAAAAAAATTAAGTATACTCAAATTCTGAGGGGTAATCTCAAACTGAGACTATGTCAGTCTGAAAGGATGTAGAACCAAGATGTGGGCCCCAGAGGTCAGCATCTGAGGTCTTGATGACCATGTGGGAGAACTTATGGTCTTGGACCCACACATAAGGAAGGGCTGGAGTTGAGACTTCTACATAATATTGGGGGTGTAAAAGAATTGCCATATTAGTGAGAGGGACTAGAAAAATTCTGATGGTCCAGAGAAGCAGCAAAGAGCAGTGCTGTCTGAAAATGAATTTTCAGATACAAACTGAATGTCACAGATGCAAATCCAAAATGAAACATTAGCAAATAATATCTAGTAATACATTGAAAACACACATCATAGCCAAGTAGGGTTTATCTTGGAAATTAAAAGATGGCTTAATGAGAGAAAAGTCTTTCAGTATACAGTTTATCATATTAATATATTAAAGGAGGAGAACAGAATCATTGCAATATATGGAGAGAAATCATTTGATAAAATCTTACAACCATTCAGAATAAAAAAACCCGTGTACACTAACAATTGAAGGGACTTTCTTTAATCTGATAAGAAGTATTTATTGAAAACCCTAAGAGAAATCAATCTATTTAACAATGAAGGGTCAGGTGGGAGGTTGGGGGAACCAGGTGGTGGGTATTATAGAGGGCACGGATTGCATGGAGCACAGGGTGTGGTACAAAAACAATGAATACTGTTACACTGAAAAGAAATAAAATAAAAAATAAAAAAAAAAACATTGAAGGGTCACAGGGTCACATGAAGGTCATCCCTTCCATTTGACATGAAGGTGACCTAGCCACTGAAATAAGACAAGAAAAAGAAAATTTTGAGGTTGAGAGAACAAAAATATTATCATTTGCAGAAGATATGATTGTTTATATAGAAAAACCAAAGATAATCTACAGACAAAATGATAAAACTAATTAAGAGTATAGCAAAATCTCTGGGTTAGAGATCAATGTATGAAAATTTTAGAATTCTTGGATTTCGGCAACAACCAATTAGAAGATGTAATTTAGAACATCTCCTTGACATCAGCAACAAAACTTATAGCTACCTAGAAGTGAATCTAACACAACACATGTGAAATCTTTATGGAAAAGATTATTATCTATTATATTGCCAGAGTTTGAGAGTTTAATCACAAGTCTTACCTGTAAAAGAATACTCCGCATGGAATCCAACATGTTCTACGCGTTCATTGGTGACAAAGTGTATCCATACCTGAGAATAAGGTGTAACCAGGGGCACTGTAGGTTTTGAAGGTCCACAAAGTCTCCACATCAGAGGCCCATCAGCATTACCTGAAACAAATAGCACACCAAATGCCATTACTTATATAGCTTTTGAGAAATATATTCAATGGATTTAGTAGGAACAAATCATAAAGAACATTTCAAGGTAATAATAATGCACATTGGAATTCTGATTTAGTAGCAGATGTTTCACAAGGTTCCTTTTTGTCTTTATCAACGGCAAAAGAAAGAGTCCCTCCAACAGGGTAAAAACAAAAAACAAACAAAAACCCCCCACGTTTTTTAGTATAGGCATCTTTCTCTATTGTGGGGCCATTTTGTTCCAATTTGTGTTTTCATAATTATTTTGGCATACCTAAACAGAGATATGATTAATTAAAAAAAAATTGGATGTGCCTTTTTTAGGGAGTAAAAAATGTAATGCCAACAGTGACAAAATGTATCAACAAGATAAAAGTGATAGTTATCTAAAATTTTAATGATTTCTTTACAGCATTTAATCAACTGTAATGAATAGGATATTCAGTACTTAGGCTAAGAACTATCAGATTTGGAGCTGAGTATTTTTATGAAGATTACTTTTCACAGTAATTTGATTAACCTTTACAGAACACCTACAGAGCTCACAATTAACCTGCTCTTTATTTATTCTGTCAGACTAATATCATTGATTTTATAAGTTAACAAAATATAGTACTTTAACTCTCTCTGAAATGCGGGAATACGGAGAAGATCGCATTTAACTGACTGAAATTGGATATACAACTGCTCTGCTTAATTCAATCAGCCAGTATTTTGTTTTCTTTTTATTGAAATTCAAGTTAATTAACATACAGTGTAGTACTGGTTTTAGGAGTAGAATTTAGAGATTCAGCAGTTGCTGAATACCCAGTGCTCTTTATATCAAGTGCCCTCCTTAATGTCTGTCACCCATTTAGACAATCTCCCCACTCATTAGCCCCTCCAATAACCCTCGGTTTATTTTCTATTGTTGAGAGTCTCTTATGGTTTGCCTCCCTCTCTGTTTTTATTTTATTTTATTTTTCCTTCCCTTCCCCCATGTTTATCTGTTTTGTTTCTTATATTCCACATATGAGTGAAATCATGACATTTGTCTTTCTCTGACTGACTTATTTCACTTAGCCTAATACACTCCAGTTTTATCCACATTTTGCCAATGGCAAGATTTCATTCTTTTCGGTGGCTGAGTAATCTTGCATGGATGTATACACTATATCTTCTTTATCCATTCATCAGTCGATGGACATTTTAAGCCAGTGGTGAGGGTTTATCCGAATCATATGGAGAACACTCTCAAACTACAACTTCATTTCCTTCCTAAGTCTTCTTTAGATTCACCTACTTAGGAGGGCCCGGACAATTCTCCTGCTGAGTCTCTTGATCTGTGACCACAGAATTTACCAAATTCTCATTGAAAATTCTGTCCACCATGTTCTCAAAGTCACCATCAATTTCAATAGTCACGCTAGAACATTGCCACCAGCTCACTGTGTTAGTGTCTGCTGCTTTCAGCCTCCTTTAAAATAAGGTTTTGCAGTGACATGGAACTCAGTGAACCTTAAATAGCACAGATGCTCTGCAACATTACCTTACTTCTCTTGTTCAAACCAGGAAAAGAGTGCCACTGTAACAATGGAGGAAATTTGATGAATCGCCCATGACTCCAGACTCAACTACCAGAAAGAACTAAAATGGATTCATCTTTTATGAAGGGAGGTTTTTAAAAAAATTCTTAAGAGAACTATGGCTTACTGAACACACCTCAGTCCACTTCCATCATGAAACTAGAGACAAACTTGACTCTTTTGGGGATAATTCCCCAAATAGCTTCCACCTGCTTCTCCATCTGGTACATTGCAAAGCTGCTTTTGATTTCTAAGTAAAATTCCTATAAATTCAGGAAATCACGGATACGGTCTGACTATGCTAATTTTCAGTCTGTGAGGAAAGAAGCCTTGAGTAGTAGAAGATCATCGAAAGGACCACTTGAATTCCTCAAGAGAACACAGACAAGGGGTGCCTGGGTGGCATAGTCGGGTAAGCATCTGACTCTTTTTTTTTTTTTTTAAAGATTTTATTTATTTATTTGACAGAGAGAGATCACAAGTAGGCAGAGAGGCAGGCAGAGAGAGAGAGAGGAGGAAGCAGGCTCCCTGCTGAGCAGAGAGCCCGATGCGGGACTCGATCCCAGGACTCTGAGATCATGACCTGAGCCGAAGGCAGCGTCTTAACCCACTGAGCCACCCAGGCGCCCAAGCATCTGACTCTTGAGTTGAGCTCAGGTCATGATCTCAGCGTCATGGAATCGAGCCCCGTGGGTTCTCTCTCTCTTTCCCCGCCTCTGCACCTCCCCGCCACGTGCTCTCTCACTCTCTCAAGTAAATAAATAAATCTTTCAAAAAGAGAAAGAGAGAGAGAGAGAGAGAGAACACAGATAAGCTAAATCTCTCCTCAGGAAGCCTCACATTACATGAAACATAGAGTTTACTTGCAAACTCTGCTCTATTCGCTCACCATTCACAGGGCATGTTACCTCAGCTGGGTATACACAGAAATACAGCTTTTTCTGAGCAACTGTCTTTTGAATTCTATGCAGATTTTTATAGCCACTTGAGTCCCTTCATTGTTGGTGGTCTCCAGGTATAAGAACACTATGGATAAGTAAGAAAACATGTTCTTTGATTGAACTCACCCACTCGGAACTCAAGGACATCCAACTGACAATCTTGGTGACTTTCCAGGTAAAAATCCTCAAAGTGAATGTAAATGGATGAATTTCCCTGACTTGGATTGCTGAGAGTCCATTCACAGTTTAAGTTTCTTGAGTAATTACTGACTCCGTTATAGCCAGGAGAAGTGAAGTTTCCTTTAGGGGAATGTGTAAGGGACCCACCACACACTAAGAAAACAAAAGGCAACAGGGAAAGTAACGGTGAAATTCACACCATAACAGAACATACAGGTAATGCATTAACAACTAAAATAACAATAGCGAGATTTTTATTGCTTTGATTTGTTTTTCTAGGTGAAGTTAAGACTGTGTAAAGGGCTGGCTCATGCAGGCAGAGACTATGGAGGAAGTTTCTGTGAGTTTGGAAAATACCTACAAAAATAAACAGCTTCTTTATTTTCCTATAGGGTAGATTAGGTGGATTTAGGAGTTTGGCTCTGCATCAGTTTCTCCTAACTTAAGCCTATTGTTCATTAATATTTAATTTAGAGAAATAGCTAACCTCCAGTAGTGGTCTCAGTGGCTTCTCATTAGCAATTCTCCTCTTGACTCAACAATTTAACTGGATCAAACAGATAACACAACACAGGACTGGCAATGAACTTGCCCCTTTTCACATGGCAATGAATGCTCTTAGTATAAGTGAAAGAACGGAAAGGTTTTTCACATATTCAGTTCTACTCTTTCTAAAATTTAAAAGTCTTAGGTAATAGCACCAACCCAGAAAATAGGAGAATATTTAGACCAGAAAGCCATATCTTGCTTAATTTTTAAGTACTCTGTATCAAACGTGAACATTCATTCATTTACACCGGAAAAATATGTATATGGATGGGGGACTAAGAAACAAGAAAATCTGACTATCTTCAATTAAATGAGTCACTTTCAAGGAGTCAGTTACTTTCTAAGCAGAAGGTCTCATTCAGCAGGAAGGAACTGATCAAGAGCTGTAGAATGGGCAACCAATATAATGGCACCATGGCATGGAATAGAGCTGAAAGCTCTCCCAACAGCATTTTTTTAAAGTTTTAACTCACAATAGCAGCTTTCTGAACCGGAACATTTGGGTTTTTTAAATCCTGTCTGGGACGGGCTTTCTACCTGGTTATATATGTTTGCCTTGGTTCCATCTCTGATCTCTGAAGGGACATAAAATTGATGGCTCCTCTGCTGTTGGAAGTAGCTGTGGGTCACCTGCAGGGCCCACAATGACAACGTCTGCCATTATTACCTGCATCTTCGCTGGACGTGTAGGAAGCACTGAAGCCTCCATAGGGCCTGGATCCATCAGTGAAAAACACGACTTTCATTGTATTTCCTGAAGATTTGATCGCATCACTCATGTTCGCACTACTACACAGTGTCTCTAGTTGGGGTGAGTTACTTCTAATGCCATTGAAGACCTGTTGGAAAAATAGTTTAACCTTCAGTCAGGCGGGCCATCTGACGGAGTGTTTCCTAGAATATTATATTCACAGCCTCGATATGCAAGCTCAGAAGGGAACTCCGTGCTAAAATGAATTACTTAGCAGTATGGGCTCCTTGCCCGGTGCCACAAGCCACCGTGTCACCCAGGGCACATTCTACCGAGTTGCGGCCTCTGGGTCATTCCACTAAAATGAAAGTATTACAGTAGCGCCCCCCCCCCCCGCCATGTGGTGACAAATGAAAAACTGCTGTACTGTCTGCAGCTGGAAACCATGCTTGAAATGTAAATTAGGCCAACACGCTTACATCTGAGTTCACAGAGTTCACTGCTGGACTATTTTTCTTACCGATGTGTCGGGACCTTTGATATTTGGAATGAAGGCTTAAATGTTAGTCTCTGAGGGCTCGAAGCATATAGTAACTCAAATAGTTTAAAATGCCTTGAAAAGTAACTTTTAAAAAAATCCAATGGATATAACAGTTCTTTCCTAAGTTCTTAGGACCCAAAGCCTCAATTTTCTTATTAATTTGAATTTTTAAAAAAATGGATTAGAGTAGAGCTGGCTCCAAAACATTAAACAATAATTCTAGTTATGTCCATAGTGATAATAGCTGCAAAGTATTATTCAACTTCTGTGCAAAACCAAAGGAGGTTCAGCATGGCTGGTTTTCACAGTTCAGGAAAGATCCAGAAGTAACTAAACAATAATTGACTGATTGAGTAATTGATATTCCTATTTTTTTAAAAAGGATTTGAATCACTCATGGTTAGAAATAATGATTTAGAATCTAACACTAAGCGATTCGAAGGAGAAGCATGCACTCCATAACAAAGATGTGAGCTTTTTAATTTACTGTAACTGATCATTAAATTGAGCTCTGTGTCTTCTAACTCACAGGACCAGACATAGCATCTCCTATCACTTACTGAGCACAGCAAAACGCCAGGCTCTGCTAATAGCCTACTTGTATTACTTTATTCAATTAGCACCATACCCTCTCAGATACATAATACCATCCCTGTTTTCCAGATTAAGACAATAGAATTCAGAAAGGTTATGCAATTTGCTTCGGGCCAAAGACCTAGTGATAATAAAACTAGACTTAAAGCATCCCTCTGATTCCAAACCATAAAGTAATGTATAAGGAAACAGAAGATGACAAAATTTCAAAAATACTGAGAGCAGTATTATTCTGGCAACATATTGCCAGAATCAAAAGGGATTATCAGCAACGGCCGGCTAATGGAATAGGTCAGAAACCCTGATCGATGGCAATTATCCTTGCACAATGTCTGCCCTGATCTAAGCATCACAGTGACTAACAGTTGTTCAGACAGCCGTTTATCACATGACTCCTGCTTTTCCGAGGCAACCAAAGGGCTGTTTCCACTTTCCCCCTCCACTTATGTTTGTAGTCAGAAACTACAACTCCCAGAAGACAATGGGATAGGAAGTAGGCATTTGAGATTCAGGACAAGCACGTATCTCAGTTAGTGCATGCTGGGTGGTGTACCTTTGCCTCTTCTCCTTCTGGACAGAATCAGATAAACAGCAGGTTTGGAGGAATTGTATGCTCGGGTGGCTGGATAAGGTATTAATCTAGAGGAAGTGCACTTAAAGCTGCCTTCACTGAGCCGATAGATCCCAGGAAGTTTCCCTTCTCCCTTCCTCCCTATTTTCTTCTCTCTTTTTCTCTCTCTCGTCTCTCTCTTTCTTTCTATCTCTTTTCCTTTTTCCTTCTTTCTTTTTCTCTTTCTCTGCACCCCCCACCTGCTTTTTTGTGAGACTTTCTTAAAATGATAAAGTGGGGGCAAAGGGCAAGCCACATCCCCTTATTTACAGCAGAGTGGAGAAGAAACAAAACAAACATTGAATCTATAAAAATATATTTCAGAGAAAAAGAATGTGATATGGAAAATTCATGAAAGAAATTCATTGTTGAAGCTTTAGCCTCCCCAGGAGAAAAGACCTGTAGATAAGACATTTGTAGTTTCTCCTAATTAAATGGTCAAGTTCCTTCAACCCAACAAAGACCATAAGTTGACAATCCCATGAACACAGAGTTTCCAAGCAGCATTTTAGTACCTCATTCTTAAATATGAATAAACAGTCAAGGGTCATTAGGCATTTAAGGAAGTTTCCTTAGATGTCTAATGCAAAAGACCAATCAATATACATAAATGGGAAACAGGAAACTGAAGGAAATGGACCTCAAAAGAAGCAACATAAAACTTCAAAATTATGATTAATATATTTAATCATAATTTTATTTTAATATAATATTTTGTAAATATTAAATTTTATTTTAATATAATAAATTAATCATACATATCAAATACATATGATATTTTAATATATATAGATAGTGTATTCAAAGAACAATGGTAAAATAAGGATAATTCCAGGTATACACCTTCTCAAAAACCTTATCGTCCATGCCCATTTCCTTATGGAAATACAAGAACATATGCCTTACCAAAAAAAAGGGAAATGAGCCAAGACAGGATAATGCACATGTCATGGAGTCAGTTGTCCACCCCGGGAGAGGAATGAAGGAGCGCGCAAATTTGCTGGGGAAGGGAAGGCACCGGCTGACAGCTGGCCCCAGGCTTGCAGCTGATGGAAAAGGGCTCAAGGAAGGCTACTGCTAAGGAAAATGCATGAAAGGGTGGGTGCGCTCTACAGCACAAGGTGGGGATGTAACCCTGGAGTGAAAGCATGGGGAGGAGTGAGTGGTATGTGCATAAAAAACTCCGTGTGGAAAAGGACATTAATCGGAAAAACAAAAGCAAACGCTACCAGGGTACACTACGTGGCCAGGTGGGGAATGACAGAGGTATAGTCATAGCAATGTAAACACTGAAGAGCAATTTATACAAAATCTGTGATGTAGGTATTTTGTGGGGAAGCTGGGGGAGGTCTGAACTGCGTGTAGCCCTGTGAGCATCTGTGGTGCGTGTGTGTGAGGGGGATTGTGAAGAGAGCTAAACCCTCATCTCCCGTAGTCGTGGGTATATGATGGGTATATACGTGGGTATATGATGTCTAAGACCAAAAAGATAAAGAAGTAGCAGTAGGAATATTTTTTTTTAAAGATCTTATTTATTCATTTGACACACAGAGATCACAAGTAGCCAGAACAGCAGGAAGAGAGAGAGAGGGAAGTAGGCTCCCTGCTGAGCAGAGAGCCCGATGCAGGGCTCAATCCCAGGACCCTGAGATCATGACCTGAGCCAAAGAGCATAGGCTTAACCCACTGAGCCACCCAGGTGCCCGAGTAGGAATATTATTTTGAAATAATGACAGACACACCACAAGAAGCAGCTAAAATAGTTGAAAGTAGACGCCTTTGGCGTCTATGATTCAGAGACGGGAAAATGACAAGATGTGATTCAAAATGTGTGGTTGTCGCTGTAAATTTTATTTTATTATTTGAGTTCTGAAACTATGACTGTTCATGTTTTCTTTCCTGCAGGGCATGTGGAAATTCTGGTAAGATTCTTCATAATCATTAGATTCAATATGATGTTAATTATGGAAAGAATTTCAAAGGGAAATAAACAGTTGTATACATCAAAACTTTAGCAATGGGTGGGTACAATTTCAAGTATTTTTCATATTTTTAATTTTTTGAACTCTCCAAAATCTGTTCAATAGGCATTCATTATGTTTATAATCAGAAAAATAGATTAAAACTAGTGTGCAAATGAATTTATGCCACATTATTACAACTACATAATATATTCATTGTTAAGGAAGATAAGAAAATGTACAAAAATAAGGTATAGTGGGAGTGGTTAATTTTTTTCTACTTTATCCTTGTCTCTACGTATTCAGTGGAGGGGCACCTGGGTGGCTTGGTCAGTTATGTCCGACTCTTGGTTTCAGCTCAGGTCATGATCTCAGATATGTATCTGTAGGTATAGCTATATATGATACCTTCAGGTGTTAGAACTTGGGAGCAAAATTTGAAGACTGAATATGGTCATTTTAGGGTAATACAAAGTATTATACTAACATACAAAGAGGTTTTGTATTTCTGAAATCACTACCCAACAGGAGACAATTGAACTGAAAACAAAAGTGTCTTGTTTTTTTGTTTAGGATTTTATTTATTTATTTGATGCAGAGAGAAAGAGAGAGAGCACGCAAGCAAGGGGAGTGGTGGGCAGAGGGAGAGGGAGAAGCAGGCTCGCTGCTGAGCAGGGAGCCCTATACGGGACTCCATCCCAGGACCCTGGGATTATGACCTGAGCTGAAGGCAGACACTTAAATGATTGAGATACCCAGGAAGTGTCTTTTTTTAAAAGAAGGATAATGAGGGGCACCTGGGCGGCTCAGTCGTTAAGTGTGTGCCTTCAGCTCAGGTTGTGGTCCCAGAGTCCTGGGATCAAGCCCCACGTTTGCTTCTCCCTCCCCCTTTGCCCCAGCCCCTGCTCGTGCTCTCTCTGGTTCACTCTCTCTCAACAAGATAAATACAAATCTTAAAAACAAAACAAAGCAAAAAAGATAATGATAGTACTTCTAGTATTCATTCACTCAATAATTACTGTTTCTATTACGTGCCAGGTACTGGGGACTCTGCAGTGAATGAAACGCAGAGCGGGTACTAGTGGAGCTTACATGCTGGTGGTGGGAGCACACAATACACAGGCGAGCAAATAAATACACGGGATGTCAGGGGATGTGAAGTGCTGTGAAAGGAATAATGCAGGGAACAGGATGAGTCAGGGTGGAACCTATGCAACGTGGGGATCAGGTCCTTGAAGAGCCAGGACTGAAGAGACAGAGTGAAACAGCAGCCATTGGGGAGCTGCCAACCAGAGGCCACAGGAGGGGTGAAGTGGGCTGCTGAACACCTTAGCAGATTCAAAGACCCGAAAGGAAGCCAGTGAGCCAAAGATCAGGGGGGTTTGAGACAAGATGCAGACACCATGGGGCCATTTGGGCTACTATAAAGATTCGGGATTTCCCTCTGAGTGAGAAGAGAGGCCAAGAGGGGATTTTCCAGGAGAGCAGCCTGATGTGGCTGACATTTAAACCCATCACAGGGGTGGCTGCACTGAGAATGCAGGTTGACAAGGGCGGGACACCAGCCTGAAGTTAATAAACTAAATCTAAGTGAGCCGTGGTGGCGGTGGCAGTGGGTATGGTGAGAAGTAGTTAGGTTCTGGATCTCTTTAAATATACAGCCGGTGGGACTTGACTCTGGATGCAACACATGGTGGGAGAGAAAGGACTCCGAAACAGACATCAAAGTTTTTGACCCGAGCCTCCTGAAGTTAGGAATCGTTATTGACTGAGGGAACAAGGACGGAGGAAAGGCTGAGTTGGGTAGAGAAATACATTAATATTAATGTGTAATTAATCCAGTAGATACACATATAGAGCTGTCATTTCAGTTAACAATCTTCTTTCCCACTCATGGATCTCCTTTGCTTTCCTTTGCTATGTGAAGCTAAGAATGCTGACAGCATCTCCCAAAGCATTTGACCTTGGCAACACTGAGGGCAGGAAGCCTGGGCTCTTCCAGGGGAGGGGCTCGGCCCCTCTGGCTGAGAACAGGAACTATGCAGGACCCTTCAACTGCTTAAAACTTTTGGTGGTGACTGTTCTGCATCTCCTGTCTGATTCAACTCTGTGCTACCCACGGGCTTATCCATTGACCCACTTTGGCCATGTGCGATGATCACCTGCTCTTAAAATTTACCCCATCCATGACCCTGATGTACGCTGTGACAATGAATAGGCTCTTAAGACGGGTCTTACAGACAACGAGTCCATTCACTGTGCTTCTGTTCTATCGAATACTTTGAGTTTGCTTGAGGTAGAGTTGCACGGATGGGAATATTCCGGACCTAGTTTTCTGATTGTGAATTATAGGTCCATCAGCTCCTTCAGCAATGGAATGTAATATCCCCAACTGCACGGGCTACTTACTGTGACACGCTTGCTGCGGCAGGATGGGTGAGCTTCCAGACTCAGGTCGTTGAAAGTCAGGGTGATCCGCCTTCCCTCCTGCACTGTGATCCTCCACTCGCAGACGCGGCCGTGAGGATTCGGGTGCGGGTAGTTGGGAGAGGTAAACGTTCCCGTAGGGCCTTGCAGATCCCCCCCACACTCTGAAGGGGAAGAAACCCAAGAAAACTGCCAGTCCAGTCCAAGTGAGCCCTTCTACAAGAAGTGTCCTCTCAAGTGTTTTCTTTGCTATCCCCCTGGACAAACTTATTGCTGTTATTTGACACTGGGTGTACATGAGGACTGACAGACAATGTCTGCATCCCCTTTCTGTCTCTAATATTTAATATTTAATCCACATTTCCATGTATGACAGTTCGCTATATCGTCATGGCCCAAGAAATATGGGGCACCAATAGAGGGGGTAATCTCAAGAGTCAGAAGATTCAGAAGACGAGAGTCATTATCCAGTGTCTTCAGATAAAATCTGTATTTCAGCAATGTCGGGGTATTTGGAATGCCGATTCCGACAGCTGTGGAGCTAACTCACTGGTTTTCTTAAGATGAGGAATGTGTGCAGCTCTCATCCCATAACATCTTCCAAAGCACCACCTCCTCTCTGTGGTAGCCTGTTTCACAGCTATGGTGTGACTATGTGATTGAGATCTGCCTCTCCACTAAAGTGTAAGGTCCATGAAGAGAGGGGTCATTTTGGTTCAACAACCACTGTAACACCAGTGCCTCGAATAGTGTCTAGCCAAAGTAGGTGCTCAAAATATGTAAATAGTTACCACATCAGTGAACTTACCTTCCATGCTGGATTCAAACCGCAGTCTGAATCCTGAGGCAGTAAGAGAGCCATCTGTGACAAACTTCACCAGAGCAACATTGCTAGAAGTGTCTATGCTGTCTGGAATGGTGTTTCCACAGTATCTGCCCAATAAACTTCCTGTGAGAGGCAAATAATTAAGTTTGTCTATGTCCAGGTGATTGAATTCATTTCTCCTCTACTTGAGGTATTCTACAAGTACCAAGAAAATAATAAAAGACAAGACCCTGCCCATGAAGAAATGCTAACCTCTGTTAAGAGAAGCAGGACAAACATGAATAAAATCAACATTCACATAGATGAAGACATGTAACAAAGGCTGCAACCGGTTAGGGCAAGGACATCTCAGCACAATGAGGGAACTCATTTGGGTAAAGAGATGGTTGCAGGCAACAGAGAGATGAGTGTCCAACTCATATGATTGCTAGTTACCTTACCCTCTCTCTCCTTACTTGACAGGAGGCTCCTCAAATAACCAACCACATATGGCCCTGGAAGGTCTCAAGAGGAAGAAGATGCCTTCTCTAGTGCTCTCTCAGCGTGACCTATTAAAGACAAGCTCTATAATGACACCTGGGGCTTTGGACACCCACCCACCGCTTGTGAGTAGGACTCCGGGGAGAGAAAAGTCAGCACGGCTCGGAGTTGACTGCACATCTGTGCAAAGACTAGACGTTGTTTTACCTTTCTTGAAGTGAGGACACTTCAGAGGCTGAATGAGTACATGAGAAAATAAACACCGCCCCCCCAAAAGACAGGAGACATATTGCACTGACCAGAGGTATGGTTTTCCCAGATCTCCACAAAGTCTTTTTCACAGCCAGAGGAATTCTGAAGGTTAAAGTCTTCAAAGTGGATGGTGAGATAGTGTCCTGAGGGACCCTCGAGATGCCACTCACAGAATAAATTGTCTCTATACGGAAGGGTTGGATATCCACTGCTTTCAATGACGCTACTTTGCCCTGTCACTCTTCCCCCACAGTGAGCTGCAGAAAAGAGTAATATTTTGTTACAAGATTTTTCTTTTCTTTTCTTTTTAAATTGAACCAGCACATTCGAAAACTGAAATTAATTAATATCCTATTAATTAATATTCAGCTAATATTCAGTTAATTAATTAATATCCAGTTAATATTTGGTTAATTAATATTCAGCCAAATGAATATTAATTAATGCTTTTAAAACTCTGGAAATGTTTATTTAGTTAGTGGTCCCCTTAATATCTGAAATCTACTACTGCTGTAAAGAGAAATGATACCGCAAGTCCAGTCCAATAATGGGAAATGGAAACTGAATGGCATATTCTGTAACATCACATTAGTCCCCTTGGGACACCATGTAAGAGCTATTAGTTGCAAGGAAGTTTCCTTTCAAGAACCAACTGATTGGTAGGGCCTGCCTACTACCCTGTGTCTGTGATTTTGAAGACGGAGGGCCTGTTCAGCCGGAAGGGGTGCGGTGGTGATTCATGATGTCTGGCCTTCCTGGTTTAACTATCAAATGAACGTTTCACTGCAGTAACTGGTATCTGGGGGCCTGGCAAATTACCACTCAATTCTTTCTTTTCAGCTGGATGTGATAGTTAGATTGAATTATATACAACTTGCCTCGGGCTATAAAACAACCTATGGTGTATGTTTAATGTTGTTACTAGTAGGCTTTCCAACTTTTGACTGTATTAAATATGTTTGGTTAGTGTTCAGACCCACCAGATACTAAATTCTATGTAATTGTGACCACAATACAATAAATCTTCAGGATGCGTGTGTACTGCTCATTTTTTAAAGTAAGGAAATCAAAACACTGAGGAGATATACTTGTTTTTGTCTAGTGACTGATTTGACACTAGAGACATAAGGGAAAAAAACATTATCCATTAATGATGAGTTCAAAGTTACTCGTCTATATATAGTGTGTGTGTGTATATATATATATATATATAGTATAATCACTATATATAGTGATTTGATTATATTTGAATAGTAAACAGTTTTACTAGTTAAGGTGATACTATAGAGATAACATGATAAGAGAAAGAAACATAGATTTGATTTAACCAAATATGTTTTCACAAATAAGTTAGGAAAAAATACAAAAATATTTAAGTTTATTAAAAATAGTGGTTTAAAATGGAAAGTAAAATAAAATTTTAAATCAACAAATGACTGGTTTTAAACATTTACATTCATTCCTTATTTATTTCTATCACTAAAACAATCATTACATTTAGGCAGATAGAAAGACTTCTCTAAAAATGGTATGATTTTTTAAAGTTTTATTATAATTAGTCCGTGATAACTTTCTTTTTTTAAAAATTTATTTATTTATTTGTCAGAGAGAGAGAGCGCACAAGCAGGCAGAGGCAGAGAGAGAAGCAGGCTCCCTGCCGAGCAAGAAGCTCAATGTGGGACTTGATCCCAGGACCCTGGGATCATGACCTGAGCTGAAGGCAGTGGCTTAACCAACTGAGCCACCCAGGCATCCCATAACTTTCTTATTAAATACAAAAAAAAAAAAAATGTTGTTACCTATAGCATACTTGATCTTGAACCCCACATGAGTGGGGCTGTTGTCTGATCGGAATCTCAAATACATCACATCTCCTGAGGACAGCTGGCTGCTGGGCAAAGATCTCCCACAAACCCTGGAAATTACTGGTGCATTTGAATCAGGCCCATCTCGCAACTCGAGGTAATTGGATGTGCAGCTAATGAGGAAAGAAAATTCCATTAAATATATAAAAGTCTGCCTTTTTGATGTATTTTCAAAAGAAAGACTTTACCAACTTTCTCCAAGAGCAATATTAAATCATCATTTTTGTAGCAGAAGATACTCCAACCATCATTTTAAGTGGTGTGTCCTCTGAGAATGCTACATAATATTTTTCTAATCATAACACATTGTTTCGTTAATAGCTCCAAAGGCAGGTGTTACCACACCAAAGAATGTTTGTCTTCCCTCCATATTCTGTATTTGTTTTACACATTTACAAGTCATTCTCAAAACACCTAGGAATTAAAAAAAAAAAACAAAAAAAACCAAAAACAAAACAAGTACTTTGTATCACATGATACTAGGGCACATCTCATGTGACAAAGACAAACTCTCTTGACGGCCCTGCCACCCAGACTAGTGGAGAGTCTCAGATGGAACATTTCATGTCCATAAAAGTGAGCAAGTATTTACCCAGTATTTCTTAAGAAAGCCAAACAGCCATTAACCCTCACTGAGTGGGACTGTGGCATTATATTAGGTGCCCGTAAATAGTAAGCAAACCTCTGTACCTAAGTTTTGGACCATACACATATTCATGCAAATGTATACATACTTTCATTAAATGAAGAGAAAAATTCAGGGTTTAGTTGGGTTTTGTTTTTGTTTTTGTTTTTTTTCAGTCAGTATGGTTATCCTCTTTGTGTTCAACACAGTAAGGAGGCTTACTCCTTGGTTTGTAATCCCCTTAAGAATTCTCATGAAAGAGAGACTGGGCAATTAGACAGTACTTCAACCTTTTCTCTGACACTGGTGACCCCTAGTGTCATGTAACACAAATTTTCATTTGTTAAACAGGTATTTTATTATTTATGACATTGAGCATGAGGCTGGGAAAATAAATATTCATCTACCAGAGACACTGTATTTTTCCTGTGGGAGGAAGAACGGATAACATAAATCTCCAGCAGCCATCCTCAGTGTCTCTTGCAGGACGTGCGTGGTGTCCGGAGAGATAATATCAGTGTACATGACCCGCTCAGCTAACATGAGAGTGGCGGGCAGCCTATGTTTTCAGGCTCAAGGTGTAATGTGTGTCCCCCATTTTTTAGATTTCCTATGCTGAGAAAAGAAATTATTCTCAACCAAGACAGCTGGAGAATACAAGTCTGAGTAGGAGAAAAAGGAAATGGAAGTGACCTACTTGGGTGTTTCTTCAATATTGAATTGATCTTCAAACTGCAGCCGTATGAGTTTCCCAGGAGGAGCTGCTAGGAGCCAAGTACAATCAGCGTGCTGGGGGTAATTGTCAGGGTGCCCAGGGGAGGTCACATACCCTGCAGAATCCACATCGTGGATGTAGATGTTGCCCCCACAGGCTGGTGAGAAACACAGTGAAATCAATAGATTATCTGGGAAAGAGGATGCAATGCCACTATCCTTTTTTTATTTGCACTGTCTTACATCATCTTTTAAAAAATTGAAATAGAGTCGAAACTCAATGCCACATTAGTCTCAGATAGACAACATGGTGATTTGACAAGTTTACATGATTTCACATATATGTAAAAACTAAAAAACTCAAACACACAAAAAGCAAAACCAGACTCATAAATACAGAGGACACATTAGGGGTTGCCAAAGGGGAGGGGAGTGAGGGGATGGGCCAGATGGGTGACAGGCTTCCAGTTAGGGTGGGAATGAGTCATGGGGATAAAATGTAGGGCATGGGGAGTACAGCCAACTGTATTATAAGAGCCCCGTATGGAGCAGATGGTAGTAATGCCTGTGGTGAGTACAGCACCATGTCTAGACTTCCCACTGGAGTTTTGTTGTTGTTGTTGTTGTTTTTATTTTCAGCATAACAGTATTCATTATTTTTTGCACCACACCCAGTGCTCCATGCAATCCGTGCCCTCTATAATACCCACCACCTGGTTCCCCCAACCTCCCACCCCGCCCGCCCCTTCAAAACCCTCAGATTGTTTTTCAGAGTCCATAGTCTCTCATGGTTCACCTCCCCTTCCAATTTCCCCCAACTCCCTTCTCCTCTCTAACTCCCCATGTCCTTCATGCTATTTGAAGTGACTTTATCTGTATTTCCAACCTCAGTGTTCTTTTATCTGGATTTATCCTCATTCTCTTTTTAAAAAACAGATTCTGAATTTGCTATTGGGGGAGCTACCAAGTGTGTCACTTTTTAACTTGCCCAACTGTAAATTCTCTTAGAAAATTTCTCTCTTCCTTAAAGCCAACAAAATACTTATGGTGCCCAGTGCATACAGTGGAACATCCTGGAAGAATTAGTGTACATTCGCCATGCAGAAAAGCACATGAATGCAGAGAAGCCCTTACAACTTCCCACTGACTGGGTGGTTCGATAGAAAGATTCGGAGCTGGGATCTTGATATGTAAAAGATGAAGCAGATAGATTTCCACACAACTCTGTGGGTATCTGCTCATTATGTTTCTTCAGGATTTAGATGCATTTGAAGGGCAAGAGATGGCTGGCATGAGAGAATTTATTAGCCAGTTTCTGGAAGAAGATCAATGGGCTTTATATACTTCTTTTCTAGAAAACCAAAGTATGTAAAAAGACTTTCCTTTTACCAATAAACATTTTTTGGGTGATCTCACCCACCATCCAAGCCGGGGTAACCTGGGTACTTATAACACCGATGAAATGAACCTAGTAAGTTAGCCTCACAGACACATGGGTCTGCTAAACTCTCGTGATATTTCTCTCTGCTATCATTCAGCCACTTACTGTCCTAGCCTGAATTTTGCCATTGCCCAGAATTCTCGTCTCCGAACCCGGACCTGCAGACTATACGTGATTCGAACCATTTGCGGAAATCAATGTCTCCAAATGCGCGCTCTCCACTCTCAACACCGCAAGCAGCCCTGCTTTCTCACAGAAACGTAACAGCTAAGTGAGACCGGACTCTCTGCCCTCGACCCCTATTGTCACCACTCTCTCGGGAGCCTCGGCGTGCCGCTTGTTGTTTTCCTTTAGAGCCTGATGGAAGAAATCAGATGAGGACGCTGCCCCCATGTGCTGCCACCCTTAAGAAATTTATCTGCCTCTCTGCCTCCTTTATCTTCCCCGCTACACCATCTTCCTGTACAATGGGTGGGCCTCCCACTCCGCTGTCTTCTCAGGGGCCGTGCTCTGGGGAGGCCCTCCCCGTCCCCTGGGCTCTCACTCTCTCTCCCTCCCCGTCCTCTCCCCTCCCCCACGCTCCTCCCTGCCCCTCACATCTTCCCACGCCATCACATGCTCAAGTCAGTTACAGTCCCGTTATCTGCTCTTCCTTCCTGGCCTCTTTCCTCCTTCCCCCTCCGCTTTTCAACCCTATCAAAGCACTCTGGTTTGGCTCCCAGTGGTGTACCCAAGCATCTTTTTCGTCTTTATTTTATATCCCCAGCATTTAATCTGGTTGATCACAACGTCTCTTCTTTCTATTTTTGTCCCCCAGCTGCTTGGACACTGAGCTCCTCCTCCTTTTATCTCACACCATCCCACCTTTGGTCCCTGGGTGCCTCTTTCCAGGTGTTTCCCAGAAACCGGAAGTTTGTACCTTTTCATCCCGGTCATGTTTCATCCAACCCCCCGCCTCCTCTCAGGCAACCACCAGTTGGTTCTCTATCTTTAAGAGTCTGTTTGCTTGCTGTTTAGATTCCACATATAAGTGAAATTGAATGGTATTTTTCTTTCTATGGCGGGCTTATTTCCCTTAGCAGAATAATCTCTAGGTCCATCCATGTTGTCCCAAATGGCAAGAGTTCACTTTGTGTTCAAGGCTGACTCATACTCCATTGCGTATATCTATAACACATCTTCTTTATCTACTCATCTATGAATGGACAATAGGTTTTGAAATCAAAAGACCTTTAAGTCTAATAGTAAAGGCAGAAAGATGGGGAGGAAGTAATGACCATACCATTCTTACATAAAAAGAGGGTCTGGCAAAGGAATAAAAGAATTGAAGCATTTATAAATAAACCCTTAGTGTATCTGAATTACCACCAAATATTGATTTCAAAACTGTAATTTAAGACTGTAACTCAAGACTCTATCATGGGAAAGTAGAGTTCTGTGGGATCAGCTGATGTTTACTCACTAGACACAAGGCACTGCTACTCTGAGAAGCCTCAGTGGCTAGTGACATTCCCACACAGGATTCAGCGGCTGAGCTCAGCAGAGACAGAGGGATAACAAACTCTCAGCCTATAAAGTAATGGGGCTGGTATTCACAGAGCTGTCTTTCAAGTCTCCTTCCAAGTGCCAGAGCTGCATGTAGGGGGAAGTAACAGAAGTACATTCCCTCTAATCATGGAACCTACTCAAGCTATTAGATGATTTTTTTGTGTCATTTGGTAGACGCTTATTTCTTCTCCTTTTCCAGAATAAAGAAATTATGCTGACATTTAAAAAATCTCATATTTTAGAGAATATGCAGTAAGATATATGGTTTTATTTAGATTAGTATTTTTTAAAAATATGCTCAGGAATTTGGGATTGAGGTCATATGATTATCCTGAAATCTGTATTATCTAATTTGGGGAGGAAGCAAAGACTTATTCTCTGCTAACATTACTCTCTCTTTTGAAACTATGCTTATTTACTTATTTATTCAATTAAACATTATATAAATTTAAATGTCACAAAATTAAGTCATTACAGTAGAATTAAATATAATTTTAATCAAGCATAATTAAGTAAGGGTAATTAAGTAAAGATCACCGCTATAATATATAATTAAATGGGTAATAACAGAATCAGAGGAATATGTGTTCACTTTAAAAGAAAGCATACAAATGATTATAAAACAATGTATTTATCATTCTTACAATGCTTCCATAACTGTAATGGATAATTAGATATTTTATAGTAGAAAGGACTAAGAAATTTCAGGGTATCCATAAGATCGGTTTAATTTATACTCATGGAGAGTATTTTACTTTGTTCATTCTCTCAATAAGTAGGCTTGGAAAGAATCTAAGCCTCATTTTACTTATCTGTAGAATGGGAATTATACCTTCCTTAAAAAGCAGCCATGATGAGATACTGAATGTATCAAGAACACAGTAAGTACCTGAAAACAGGTATAGCTATTCTTGTTAAATTATTATTCTTACTTTAGAAAAGAAAACTTCCCATATTTTTTCCTCAAATCTATTTAAACAAGAAAGATAAAGCAACTGCAGGAAAGATACAGGCATTATGCTCGGTGAAAATACTTACCTAAACTCTTTGCCTCATATCTGATCTTAAATCCTTGCCCTCCATTACTGGCGTCAGAAATAAACCGAACAAACATTCGGTTATCTGAGGTGAACAGAGTGGATGAAGGACGGCCGCCACAAAAATGACCATTTCCTCCACGGAGTCCCAGGGGTGGAGAAGAGATGTCAGGCCCATTTTTCAGCTAGGAACACAAATTAAAAATCGCATCAGTTCCCTTCAGATTGAGAGAAATGGAGCGCCCAAGTCCTACCACTTTATGTCCCCAGAGAGAAGAATCGCCATTTTGTTTTTTTGTTTGTTTGTTTGTTTTGTTTTTTTTTTTTAAAGATTTTATTTATTTATTTGACAGAGAGAGATCACAAGTAGGTAGAGAGGCAGGCAGAGAGAGAGAGGAGAAAGCAGGCTCCCTGCTGAGCAGAGAGCCCGATGCGGGACTCGATCCCAGGACCCTGAGATCATGACCTGAGCCGAAGGCAGCGGCTTAACCCACTGAGCCACCCAGGCGCCCCGCCATTTTGTTTTTTGAATGAAGACTGCAAAGTTAATCATTAGGAAAGGTGGCAAGCATGACCTACCACCAAGTAGTCCCCCCGGCTGCAAGAAGCATCTCCATTTGGAATCTGGAAGGGCTGTTCAAAATGGACAGCAATGGTCAGACCACTCTGAACCAGGACGTGCCAAGAGCAGTTGAGGTTGGGACCGTAGGTCTCTGGATACTGAGGGGATGTGATTATGCCTCGGTCTGCGTGCAGATATCCACCACAACCTTTACAAAGAAGCAACAAAGGTAATTTACTTAAGTGACATTTACAGTGGGATTGTTAGGCTTCCCTGTTTTTCATGAGGATTTTTAAAGTGTAGGCAATAGAAATATGGTTTGAAATGAACCGGGACCAAAGTATAAGAAATGATGGGCCCAACAAGCTTGTGCTCAGCACCGATGACAGAGTATTCATTTTGTGGTTTTTCCTACGATCAGGAAACAGAAATAAGCAACAGAGACAAATTACTTTCAGAAGCTTACTTTATAGATGAGTAAGACATACAATAAACACGTATATAAGATGTGGGGTAGGATCAATTCTACAAAGAAAAGTGAATAGGGGGAGAGAAAATGGTATAGTATTGTCTAGGGAACTTAGAGAAGGCCTCATTGTTACGGTATCACCTGAACAGAGACCTGCAGAAATGAGGGATCAAGCCATATGGCTTTGTGAGAGAAGAGCTTTCCAGTTCAGAAAACACTTGGTGTAAGGGCTTGAGTGGTACATCATGTAAGTCAAAATTAATGAGGCACAGTGAGTGATCCCAAAGGAAGCAGCGCTAGGTCATGCAGGAAACTGAAAGGACTTATTTTAAGTAAGAGAGGAAGACATTCAAGGGTTTTGAGTATTAGAATGGTATGATCTGGCTTATAGTTTAAAAGCATTGCTCTGTCTGTGATACCTAGATTGTAAGGGGGTTGGCAGGGAAATGCGCGGTCAGGGGGTCCAATAAGGAGGTGACTGCCTGAGTCCAAGGAGAGATGATAGGGTCTGGACTAGGGTGGTAGAAGGAGAAAGGTGGGAAGTGGTTGGGTATAAATATATAAATATATGTAATATATTTAAATATATTGGGAAGGTAGAATCCTTGTGATTTGTTGAAGGTTAGGACACAGAGTGTGAGACAAAGAGAAGGATCAAGAATGATGTCAAGATTTTTGGCTTAAGCAACTGGAAAGAATGTACTTTCCATTTATCAAGATTGTAAAGAGCATGGAATGAGCAGCTTTGGAGGGTGGAAGAGGGTGGGAAGCAGAGTTTAGGTTTTGCATGGTAAATTGGAGATACCTTCTAGACATGCAGCCATCCAGCATGTACATGTGTGTGTGCACACACACGTACATACATTTATACGTGCACAGGTACATCGGTCATACACAGGTACAGGAGAGAGAGAGAGACTGGGAGCAGAAGAGAGTGGATGGAGTGAGCAGGCATTAATTTGCCTGCTGTCAGGGGCTGAGCTGCTTAGCAAGGGAGTGCAGCGAGTTCACACAACTACTTAAATCACAGATGGAAATTTATCTTAGGTCTGTCTAATTTCAAAGCCCATTCTCTTAAACCACTACGCAGTCTGCCTCCCTGAGCGTGAAGGAGATAATTTATCTTCCATCGCTCCCTACTCTCTAAAAGACATCTATAGCAGTGCAAGAAATATTAGATGAATTTTTAATGTCTATATTGAGAGTCTACTTTAAAATTATGCTTTTTTGTTAAAAGCATGAGCGTCTTTTGATGGTCTATATTTCATGGACTACTTCTTTAATTTTAATCTTGTTTGGCTTTAAACTTACTATTGGACTTCCCATTTTATCAAGTTTTGGAAGTCTTGATCATGCTACACATGATTGCCACCCACGTATGGTGCACATTCTCTGAGTCATCAAACTCATATTTCAAGAGAAGCAAACCCTTCTGGCCAACCCTCCCATGAATGCTTGAAACCAAGAGCTTTCAAGATATCTTCTATTTTCCTTTCTCTATTTCTTAGATTGAAGATTACTCTGACTTACCGTTCCTTTTATGTGTTATGGATAAGTGCTGTCTGGTTCTGTTCTATTTGAAACCCTTAGCTAGGCTGGAGAATTGTTTTAAAGATCTCATTCTTGGGGTGCCCTGGTGGCTCAGTGGGTTAAAGCCTCTGCCTTTGGCTCAGGTCATGATCCCAGGGTCCTGGGATCAAGCCCCGCATCAGGCTTTCTGCTTGGCGGGGAGCCTGCTTCCTCCTCTCTCTCTGCCTGCCTCTCTGCCTACTTGTGATCTCTGTCTGTCAAATAAATAAATAAAATCTTAAAAAAAAAAAAATCTCATTCTTAGGCTACCAGGAACACACCTCATTGTGGAGGTGGGGGGAGATGTCCTCCCCCAGAGACCTGAAGGCAGGGAATCCCTATGTTTCACTCGGCCACAGTTTTTGGATCAGACTTAGTAGCTGACAAAGGATAGCCATCCAGAGGCTGGGCGAGACCCATGTGAAAAATAAGCAGAAGGTATTAGGGAAAGAGAGAGAGAGAGAGGATGAAGTGAGAGGACATGATGCGACATAAAAAAAAAAAACCCTGAACATATTACTTTTGTGAAAGGATGCATTAAAGCCCGCTGCGGTTACACTGAAGTCCGAGGTGAGCCGGAGGAACATGTACTCGCCGGTGGACCGGATGGGTCCCGGGAGCTCTCTGCCACAGAGAACGGCCAGCTGCGGGGCCAGGTTACTGTCTCCTATGCCAAAGAAAGGAAATGTCAGTGGTAAAATATGATGTCTTCAGAATCTTCTCCACCTTCCTTTGCAATGCAAAGTAGCTCATACATTTTTCTCAGAACATCACCCTTCCTAGGAGTTCGCAAGATTCTCAAATACAAGGACGTCCTCCAAGGGCCACATCATTCTGGTTCCAGCTCCTAATCATGCTGCCTACCTTTTGCTTTACCCTTTATGTTGAAGTCTCCTGACAGTCCCCACTGTCTTTCTCAAAACTGGGTTACAGTTCTGCCCAGCACTAAAACTCAAAGTCAGGGTACATGGGGGCTGGGAAATGACGGAGGAGCAGTGCCGACGTGTATGTTAGAGACTCAGCTCAATTAGTCGGATTGCTGAAGGTCAAGTATCTAAAGGAGAGTAAAGATTGGTTCTTCAGCCTCAGATTCTATACTAATGTTGTAAGGTCATTTGCCAAGAGGTGTGCAATGTTTCTATGACCCTCTCTTCAGCCCCAGAGGGTTTCTTAGTTGTGATTGTGATTTTGTGTTTTTTTTTTTAACTTTTCATTTGTTTGGTGTTGTTTATCTTTTTTTTAATTAAAAGAACACACTTACGTCCACCTGTGTGGAGGATGAGAAAAGAGTTTCATCAAGTGTGCCCTCCAGGGAGAGAATCAGAGGACAACTGGGTCACTTCATAGTTCTTTTTACTACTCTTGGATATAAGCAACTTGGAAAAAAGCCACAATCAAAATCAGAGTGGAGCAAAGGAAATTATAAAATATTTGGATTCCTGGTTGGGAAAATACATGGATTTCTTCTCTAAGAAAAATAATTAAAAGACTTCAAGCTTATAAAAGCCAAAAATAGAACATGAGACATGAGGAAATTTGCCCCTTGAATGCAACCAGCGCAATGAATCCCTCTGACATTGATCACCACCTAAAAGTCACTCATTATTCACTACTTCAGAAAGCAAGGTATTGTCTGGGATGACGACTTTCATGGCATAGCTGTAGGAGGAGATGCTTGAAAGGCATTCTTCACAGGGTTTCTGACCTCTGGACAGCTTTGTGTTTTTCACAATTCAAAAGTTTCTCTCTGTAACTTGCTATCTTATCTTATCTTATCTTATCTTATCTTATCTTATCTTATCTTATCTTATCTGCACTTGCTATCTTTGCTGTGATATTTTACTGCACATTTCACCTCAAATTGTTTTTGTTGACTTACTCTTTGTCTATATCACAACATTTTGAAGTTTATTGTATGTTGTTTTTTATCAGAGGTGCATAGTTTCTTTCTCAGTGAGACAGTGTAGGGTCTATTGATGTTTAATTCTTTTCTAAACTTCACCTCAAACTGTCTGATGAAACAACGCTCATCTCTAAATAATTATGTATAAGTTACTTAACTAATGAGTTGGTAGATAACCCAATAACCACATGATGCTTTGTTTCTCCCCCCAGTATCTGTAATAACTACTGAGGTATTTCTAGAACATTCTGCAACTTTACCATATGGGTTGTAGCAGGGATGAATGTGATCTTTAAGAAGAGGAGAAAATCAAAGGTAAAGGCTATAGGGTGGTCTGGTGATTCTCTTGCTGATCGAGACTCCTCATTTTAGAGATGTAGAAATGCAAGCCAAGATTACCAATAGCTGACATTTATCAAGCAATTATTATTACCACTTTGAGTGCTTTACATGTGCTATCAGACTGTATATTCATAATAACACTATTAGGTAGGTATTTTTATTATCCCAGTTTTGTAAACAAGAAATAGTCTTGGGAAGATATATAATTTGCCCAAGGGCACAGAGTATAGACATCAACAAGGATTTAAAACCCTAGCTAAATAACTCCAGATGCTCAAACTATGCTATTAAATGATATCTCTAGGATAACAAAGAAACTACATTTTATGTCTATAAATAATAGGATTATTGATTTTTAACAAAATTATTTTTTTTCTTCCTCCTCTTTTTTCTGTTTGTTTTTGTTGTTGTTGTTTTAACTTTTTCTAGAGCCAATGTAGCATCACAGAACCTCAATTTGGGGGAATCTTAGGTATGTAAAATTTGTTGGTATGTGGTCTGGGAAAAATGGATTCAGGGCTGAACCATCCCAGTCCTATAAAATGAATAAGCAGGTGGGAGAGTGACTCAGGTCTCCTAGGAAGGCTGCAGAGCCCTCTCTGGGGTGGCTCAGAAATGTCTACAGCCATGGGGCGCCTGGGTGGCTCAGTGGGTTGAGCCCCTGCCTTCAGCTCAGGTCATAATCTCAGGGTCCTGGGATCAAGCCCCGCATCTGGCTCCAGGCTCAGCAGGGAGCCTCCTTCCTCCTCTCTCTCTGCCTGCCTCTCTGCCTACTGTAATCTCTCTCTGTCAAATAAATAAATGAAATCTTAAAAAAAAAAAAAAAAAAAGTCCACAGCCAGCCTGGGACCAAGGACCAATGGCACAAATGGTCTGTAAATATTATTGCTTGAGGTCAATGGCTTTAGATATTTGCTTCAGAATGTGATTGATATGCCTCTGCTCCTCAGAAGCAAAAAAACTGAACAAAGAACAAACAATTGGAGTGCGACTTGAAATTTCATTCTAAATGTAGACTACACACTGTGCAAATGAACAAAATACCCACCAACCGCTACAGTCGGCACTCAAAAGCTACTTCTTGAATACGAAAAGAAACATAGGGGCAACTAATAAGCCTATTCAGTACCTACTCACGTTGTGAATAAAAATCTCTTTGGATAGGTCACACTCCAATTTAAAACACTGTCATTGCTTTGGCGTATAAGTCAATTTGCTGAGCTCCCAAGCTCTATGTCTCAGTAAGGACACTTTCCAGTCTATAAACAGTTTATGATGAAAACTATTTTAGAAATGTCTCTAGCAAAGTAAATTGAAATCCAAATTAAATAATTCTGAATTCCACATATAAAATGCCAGGACTTTAGCTAGGGAATGTATCATGCTCCTGGATATAACAACTTCAAGGAGTAGGTACTGCTCTCTCTTTCACAGACAATAAAACAGACTTGGACACATTTAGCATTCTGTGCAAGGTCACACAGAAGAAGAAAACAATTCTCAGGGTTCAGGCTTCTAAGAAAAATTATTGGTGAAACAAAAAGCAACTCAATAGAAAGTGCATGTTAAAAGAGTAACCATAATTTACTCCATTACTGGAGTTACCTACTGAAGACATTTTTTTAAAGATCCTACTAGATTCTGAACACTCAGAATATGTGTGCAAGGACACACTCACTTCATTACATGGAAAGTTACATCCACAGGAATGCCTCCATGTGAGAAAAGATGATAACTTCTCTGGGCAATGTGCTAAGAGCTGATGGTTGATAGGAAAAGGGGGGAAAGTTAAGATTTATCATCTCATCTTATTTGTATGATTTATTTGAGTCTTGGGGCCCAGCCTCAACAAAAGGAAAATAAAACCCTCGGCCATTTCCTAACCGTACTTTGTGGAAGTCTAGGGTAACGGATAAGGGAGACAAGAGCTTGCATCCGAGTAAACTATGGGCAACAAGCAAACACATTTGGTCCACAAAATACTCTGAAGCATTTTTCATTAATTTTCAAAACTAACAATTGGGAAATTCATACAATACTCTCTATATTTCACATATCTTAAAAGACAGGAAGCTAAAAAATAGTGAGCCTTCCTTCTTAGCAATGGCTCCTTTAATTCTGTTCTCCAGTTTTACACCTCCCTAGTCATGGTCCCTCTAGGTAGGCATGTGAGGTCTTAAAGTCTTTATCATGGCGGGTAGTGGTTCTCAAACTTTAAAGACCGTCAGTATCCTCTTGGAGGCAGGGACAAGGAATAGGCAAGAGAAGTATTTGCATCATGGGCAACATTCAAGGAGGGGCCAAAGGCCTTAGAAATCAAGATAAATAATATTTTAGTGTAATATTTTAAAGATTAAAATTTAATGTAAAATGGTCAAAATATCAAAATTTTAAACCAAGGTAGAATCCGACTCTGCAGTTTACACAATCCTGCCTTACTTCTCCACCTGGAAGGCTTTTAAAATCACAGATCTAGGACCCATCCTGAGAGTTTCTATTTTAGTGGGTCTGGGGTGTGTCTGAAATGTGAACCGTGAAGCATAATTTTGTATATGTTGTATATTAGCCTTATGCTTATCCCTCACTGCATAGCAACACCACACCTGCGCAGAGAAAACATGAAAAATGTTAGCCTTCATGCCGCCTACTCTCTCCAGAGATTCAGCAGATAAAGAGAATTGAATATATTGCAATTATACATATTTTTCCACACTTGGATCTTAAAGCTATAGGTATAAAATATCAAAATTTATCTCCAAGGCCTTTCAACAGCATCACCTGGAAACTCAGACCATTACTTCCTACTTAAGCCAAGGGTAGTGTTTTCTTTTTTGTTTTTTTGTTTTTTTGTTTGTTTGTTTTTAGGAACGTAAGGCTGTCCCTGATGTAGTATGTGCATTCATTTGTGACAGACCATTTAATACTTTCCTTACATTCTTTAGAAACTGTAGCCAACTCTAGTCTTGGTTGCCCTCATTGACGACAGTATCTAGGAACTTCTATACAAAATGGATGGAAGCAGCAAAAAGGTATTTTCATAACTGAACGTTAACTAAATATGTGTTAGGGCTGACACTTGTTTAAATGTTTCTCACCATCTCTTATCACAAGTTTGTCATAGTCACAGGTTCTGTGAGCTTCGATGTCCAGGGAAAGGATGTTGAGTTCCACAGTCGAATCTGGAGCATGAATAAGCCACATGCAATCAATGTTGTTACTGTAGCTTTCAGGCCAGCCTGGGGAGAAGAGAAAGACAGGTGCATCTCCTGTCCTCAGGAAGCCACCACAAGCACCTGTTGAAGGGAAAAAAATGACATCTGTCAAATACCTCTGATGGGAGAGAATTTAGCACATTGTTTTTCAAGTGTCAGCCCTGAACTGAGAGGAAACAACCAATTAAAACAGAGTTCTCAAAGAAATCTAGAAATATTTTTTTAAAGATTTTATTTATTTATTTGACAGAAAGAGAGATCACAAGTAGGCAGAGAGACAGGCAGAGAGAGAGGGGGAAGCAGGCTCCCTGCTGAGCAGAGAGCCTGATGCGGGGCTTGATCCCAGGACCCTGAGATCATGACCAAAGACGAAGGCAGAGGCTTCACCTACTGAGCCACCCAGAAGCCCCTAGAAATATTTTCTTAAATCTGCTGACTCACACAGCTATTATGTCCCTTAATTTATTTTTTGTGTAAGAAAAACACACTTTATTCTGCTTTTTTTCACCATAGTTTTGCAACACAGCCCATTTATTGGCTAGTGTTTGTTATTTGTTGAGCATGAAGTTAGTCCATGTAGACGAACTGTATTATTGCTATTATTTCTGTTTCTTCAGGATTTCAATCTTCACTTTTTCAACATAGCTATTCACCATGTAATTTATATCTGGGCAACCTTGAAATAATTTTCAATTTGGTAAAATGTATAACAACAGCCATTATTTCTGACTGTTTAAAAGCAGCTTTATTGAACTATTCTGTAGATCTCATAAAACTTATCCTTTTAAATTATACAGATCAGTGGTTTGTAATATATCCAAAAAGTTCTGTAACCATCAGTGATCATTTTAGAACATTTTCACCATTTGCAAAGACACTTTATACCCATTACCACTGATCACTTGCCTGTTTTCCATTCTACCTGTCCATGGGAACCACTAACC
Source organism: Mustela erminea (assembly GCF_009829155.1). Taxonomy (NCBI): domain Eukaryota; kingdom Metazoa; phylum Chordata; class Mammalia; order Carnivora; family Mustelidae; genus Mustela; species Mustela erminea. The sequence continues at coordinate 121,055,096 of NC_045619.1, forward strand.
GACTTTCGGTCTCTGTCTATGGATCTGTCTATTCCTCACGTTTCACGTACATATAATCATACAGTATGTGATTAGCTTTTGTAGCGAGCTTCATTCACTTAGCGTTGTGTTTTGAGGTTCATCTGTATTGCATCAGGCATCACATCAATATTTCCTTCATTTCCCTTTATTCACTCATTTCCTTGTTTTCAGGCTGACTAGTACTCCACTGTGTGGATATACTGCATTAAATGTTATCGACCTGCTTGACATTTGGGTTGTTTGTGCTTTTTCACTATTATGGATAATTCTTCTATAGACATTTGTGATGACATAAACAGTCAGTTAACACATATTTTGTAGGTTATGTGCATTATATGTTATGTATTCTTAAAATGCTAAAGTAAGCTAGACAAAAGAAAATCACAAGGAAGAGAAAACACATTTACAGCACTGGACTGTGTTTATTGAAAAAAATCCTCGTATAAGTGGATATTTTAAATCCCACGTAGTTTTAAACCTATGTTGTTCGGGGTTCAACTTATACCAAGGACTGACAATATCCTCCAAGAAATGTCTGTCAAACTTCCACGTCACCCCATAAAAGCCACTCAAAGCTGTTTAAACAAGTTATTAAGTTAAGATCAGTCTCCCCAAACACTGCTTACTGAGGGGATTAAAGAGGTTTTAAACATAGCAAAATAAAAGTTTAACAATTAGGCTAATTTTACCATGAAACATGAAGGTTTGCAACCAACTAAGGAGAAAGTGAAACATTTCTGAAAGAACATTTAAAATGAAATAGAGAGGAAATATAATTAATTCTACTAGTTGATCCATAATGTTGTATGTGTGTATTTGTGTGTGTGAGCCCACAAAGTACCTACAAATCATATATTCAGAGATATCTGAAGGGATTTCTAGAAATTATAAGTAGAACCATGTGGGTGGTTGAGTCAGTTAAGTGTCTGACTCTTGATTTTGGTTCAGGTCATGATCTCAGGGTCATGAGATCCAGCCCTCATCTGACTCCATGCTGAGTACGTTGGCTCGGCACTGATTGTGGAGCCTGCTTAAGATGCTCCCTCTGCTTCTGCCTCTCCACCCCTCTTGCGTGCCCTCTCTCACTAAAAAACAAACGAAAGAAAGAAAGAAAGAAAGAAAGAAAGAAAGAAAGAAAGAAAGAAAGAAGTTATAACTAGAATGCCTCATGGATATCAAACCTCTAATTAAAATTTAAAAATATGGGAAACAAGCATTTTTAAAAAGCAAATGTACAGTTTTTAGAAAATGTAGTTTTTAAGAAATTAAAAGAACACCTGAACATACAGAGGAAGGGCTTTAGAGCTGCAGTTCTTCTTCTTAGTCATTTATGTATTTGGCTTTTGTTATGATAGACCATTTGAATGACTAACCCACACATATCAGCCCCTAAGCAAAATTTCATTTATCACCAAACACACCTGTAGCAATAGTAGGTAAAGGTCCAACAGAGGCATTCACTGCAAACCACTCCAGAAGGAATCCTTTCCCCGTGATTGAAGAGTCGGAAGAAAACTGAAATGTCAAAGAATTTCTAGAGGAGCTAAAAGTTGCGGTCTGGGTACCACAATAAGTTCCAATTAGGCGGGAATGAACACCAAGGCCATCATAAATCTGCATGTAAAAAAGAGAAAAAAAAAAAAGGAAAACTGATAATAGAGCACTGAATTTAGGCAATTACTTCTATTTTTCTTCATTAAAAAAAACGGAAAGGTTGCCTTATGTTATCATAATTTCATCATAATGGGAAAAAATAAATAAACATTATATATCAGTCTAAATAGAAACCACCATTAAATATAAAATATGATTGCAAAAAATTTAAGGTGTTTTAAAATAGTTTTATCTTTGCTGCAGAATTGTGTTAATGCAGAAGCTCTATGTGATATAGGTCATTATTTGATTTACAGAATAATTTGGGGGTGGAAAAGTAGGAACCAAGATGGTTGCACAGCAATAGATTTTATTGAAGATTTTGGAGCTTCAGAAGAAGGAATTAGAAAGGAAGGAATAAAACAAGAAGAAAGAGGAAAGGTTTAACAAAAGTGGACAGGTAACAGAAAGAATATATGACAACAAAAGAATCACAGCTTGCAAAGGGTCAGTATACATTCAAAGCACTCAATAATTTTTTAGTTGGCTTAAAATATTAAATTACCTATTTAGAGACATATTTTGATCCTTACAAACAAATGGCATGGAGCACATTTTTTTTTTCTTCAGCACATCTTTCCTATCCTTTCCTTCATCTTCTAAATAATGGAACAAGTTCATTGTAATTGTTGTAAATTTCTCTACTGAAGCTACTTTATTAGCTAAGTTTGTCAGACTGTAATGATGATCTCCACATGTACTGAGCATCTGTTAGGTACTGAATTCTATGTGAGGCACTGTAGACCCAAGATGAATACAATGGAATCCGGGCCTTTGAGGATCTGATACAAGAGTTAAACTCATAGAAGGAGAAAGGAGAATGATGGCTGCAGGGGATGGGGAGAGAGGGAAGTAGGGAGATGTTGGTCAAAGGTTACAAAGTTTCAGCTATGCAAGATGAATAATTCCGGAGATCTAATGTGCAGCAATGTGACTATAGCTAATACCGTAATATATAATACTGTCTGTATTATATACTTGAAATTTGCTAAGTAGGTAAATCTTAAATATTCTCAACACACACACCGACACACACACACACACAATCCAAATGACAACCATGCAAGGTGGTAGATACATTAATTAGCTTGATTGTGGTGATTATTCCACAAAGGATACATATATTGAAACATCAAGCTGTACATCTTATATATATATACATATGCATACAATATTTATTTGCCAAACGTACCTGAATGAAGCTAAAATAAAGAATCTAATAGCGTTCAATGTCTTGATGGCTATAACCACCACAATTATTTATTTATTTTAAAATGATTCTTCAAACTTTTAACATAAGAATACACAAGAAAATGGGATATGAGGTATAATAAATACTTAACTAAGATATACAAATATGCATAGACAAAGCCTAACAGGTAAATTACAATGATTCTAAAACAAACTTGTTTACAGAATCCAAAGATAATAAATATAATACCAGAATTACCTTTTCATCATTAACCTAGAAAGGGTAATCATGATTTAGGGAAGACTATTTCATATGATTTACAAATGCTTGAATAGACAGTAACTTGGGTTTATTTTTGCAAATAGAAATTCATCAAAATTTATAAACATTGATTGTACTTAGAAACTCACCCTTAATTTGTCATAATAGCAGCTATGTGCTGCTTCAATGTCTATCTCCAAGATTCTACCATGTATAACTTGAGATGCATTCACATTTACTATCCATTGGTAATTGGAGTTGTGGGGGTAACGTCCAGGCCATAAGGGAGAGGCAATTTTCCCATGAGTTCCCATGATATTATCATTGCCAAATACTAGGAGGGAAGACAGAGTAGTAAATCAGATGTACTTAGAACAGCTCTTTAATCAAATGAAAGAAACAAAAGGCAAGGGGTGTTGAAAAGGATGGGCTTTTAATTGACTGTGATTTCTATTCTGAACACTGAAAGAAATATTGCTTCCCTTTTGGTTTCTGTACTATCTATTAATTCCTTGGGGAACAGTGATTTTGTGACTGGAATTCCATCTCCTAAGAAGGATGCCTGGTGTGAAAAGAGGAGATAGCTTCCCAAGTGAAAAGGGGTTCCCAGCCCCCAGGGGACTTGAGGACATGTGAAGGGGTGTTACCAGGCTCCTTCTCTAATTTTTGTTTACCTATTTTACTTTGTTTTACAAAAGAATGGGATGTGTTTTTTAAAAATAATTGGTAAGGGGAAATTGACCTATTGGAACCACATGAGGAATAGCTAATTGTGGAAAAGTCAAATTAGAAAATAAAAATATTTAACATTTTATTCTATTAGAATAAATTCCTGTTGCTATATCTGAGCACTGACTTCGATCCTAAAATAATACTAAATCCTTTGAATTTGAAGAATATAGTGTTGATGAGAACAAAGGAAATACAGTTGATATCAATATATTAAACCTGAGCTACAATGCACTAGAAGGTTCTAAAAAGTATCATACAAGAAGCTTAACATAATATTAAGTAGAAACTAGAGCTTAAAAAGAATACTAGAGCCATTGAGAATGCTTTCCCTTGCTCCCAGTGGGCCAATCATATATAATTGAGTTTTTATAATACATTTCAAAATCAAGTAATTCTTCAAATACAATAAATCTAGGAGAATAGAGTACAGGATTATTCTTAACCTTGTGGGTTACTAAGAAATTTGTTATCCTTCCGAATTCACAACATGTTTTCTGGAAGACAGCAATAAAAAAGAAGCAACTTACTTTTAGTAAATGTGGCTTGAAAGCCTGTACCACTGCCTGAGCCATCGGAGACAAATCTGATCCAAAGGATATGCCCAACAATGGTTGAATAATTGAGGGGGAGGACATTTCCACAGTATCGCCCCACCAAGTGACCGGTGGCATTTCCTTCACGGACCTCCACAAAATCTCTACTACAGTCCTGAGAATCCTCCAACTGGAAAGTTCTAATTTGGAGGAAAAAAAAAATAAAGAAGTGTTTAGGAAGATTAAATTGACAGAATAAGCTTTGGGATTATCCTGAAGCATCTGCTGGGTTAAACTGTTCCTTATAAAACTTTCTTTAACTTTCACTACAATATCTTTGACCCAAATCAAAATTTTTTTTTCAGCCAAATTAATTGACATGTCTTGTATTCAAGAGCTACAAAGACAATTAACACATTGCCTTTGAGGGGTTTTCTTCCTAGGGGGAAAGATTGGGCATTCTTGAATACAGGAAAAAATACATCTTATAAGGAAGAATATCTTAAGTGTCCTCAGATTTAAAAGTGTTATAAGACTTTGAAGCAGAGGTATCACATCTCATTGTGAGGCTCAGTACTAGCTTGATGGAGAGATTTATTTATTTATTTGTTTTGAGATGGAAATGTAAACATCAACTGGATTTAGGCAGAAATGGTGAGCAGAAAATGCATGTCAATGAAAGCACACACACACACACACACACACACACACACACAGGTGGGGCATATTTAGAAATTTGTGATAGGTCTAGTATAGTTAGAACATTGAGCATCTTTAGGAAAACATTAGAAAACCTAGCTGAAGCACTATGATGGGCTAATTCTGCCAGACCTTAAGTGCCAATCAAAGGTATCTGTACTTAATTTCTGAAAAGGCAGAATAAATATGGGATTTGTAATTATATAGGTTAGTGTCCAAAAATGTGGCCTATTCAACTTGCATTATATTTTGTAGTTATGATGACATGAGGGAATGAAAGGTAGGAAATAATATCTATTTCATGATTGTCACTAATAACATATAGAGTCTGAAACATGTAGGTGCTAAATGAATGCCTTCAGTACTTGATCTTAATGTTTTATAAACTTGGATATTTAAATATATATGCTCAATAAAACCCAATCCACATGCCAAGATAATTCAATGGGGAAAGGAAAAGTCATTCTAACAGGTGGTTATTTTAGTAACTGAGTATCAGTATGGAGGAAAAAAAAACCCTCAACATCTGCCTCTCTCCATAAATAGAAAATAATTTAATATTCCTTACAGATGTAAACATTAGAGCTAGAAACATAAAGCTCTTAGATGAAAGCAGAATCTTTACAACCTTGGGGAAGGCAAATATTTCTTAGATTGAATGCAAAAGGCATTAACCATAAGATTAAAAAAATTAATAAATACGACTTCATCAAAAATTAAAATTTCTCCTCATTAAAGACATGACTAAGAAAATGAATAGGCAAGTTTCAGACTGTGCAGGGGGAGACGAGGAGATAATTACATGGCATATATCTAACAAGGGACTCGTATCTGGAATATAAAAGGAATTCTTATAAATAAACTATGAAAAAACAAATAACCAAGTTAATAATGACAAAAGGTTTGAAGAGACCCTTTAAAGAAGTTCAGTGAATAGCCAATGAGAATGTCCAAAGTACTCTGTGTCATTATGCATCAGAACAATGTATAGTAAATACCACTGTAAGTTATCATTTCATGCCCATCAGAATGGCTAAAATAAAAAAGACTGACAAGATCAAATGTTGGCCAGCATGCATGCACAACAACTAGAAGTCTCATATATTTCTGGTGGCAATGTATACTCATGAGACCATTTTGAATAATTTTTTGGTAGTTTCTTATGAAATTAAATACACATCCAATTAATGGCCCAGAAGTTATTTGAGGTAATTACCTGAGAGAAATAAAGGACAGTAGTGATGGTTGCACAGCGTTGTAAATGTATATAATGCTACTGAATTTTGTACATAAAAATAAGTGAAATGCTATTTTTATATGGTAAAAGATACATAACATAAAAAATAGCATTTTACTTATTTTTTACCATATTAAAAAAAAAACACTTGAGTTTTGAGGGGTAAAATTAGATCACCACAGATCTGCTTGAGAAAATTATCCTGCAATAATATATAATGGCAATATATCATAACAGTATAATAACTGGGAAGAGCATAAAGATATATTCTTGTTTTTAGATATATTGAATCTAACATAATGGTGTATTACCAAAGTGGAGCTCTCTGTTAGAGCTAATATGTAGTTTGGATTTCAAAAGAGACTCTGGGGCTGAACTTGGAAATCATCTGTGTGTGTATGGTAAGAGCTGAAAGCATGGCTAGACTAGTTTAGAAATGAATATGTGGGAGGTAATTAATAGAAAGAAAGAATGAGAGAACAGAGATGACAGCAGAAGCTTAGGGGAACACCTACATTTTGAGTATATTAAGAGGAAGAGGAAACAGTAAACACAGGAGTAAGTGTGAAAAAGAGGATAAAAACAAGTTCAATGTCATGTCATAAAAGCCAAGAAAGAAAATGAAAGAGGGTGATACAGAGTGATGATGACTGTCAAATGATACATGGGTTTGAGTCTAAAAATGGGCTATAGCATTTGGTAGTTTAAAAAAATTAGTCACTTTTGAATGAGCAGTTTCTGAGATTCCACTATAGAATACTTTTTCAAACATACTAAGGAATAAAACAGATGATTTTTGTGATTTCCAGAAGATGGTGAATTACAATAATAGCAACAACAAAACAATAACAAGCCTTCTGTAACACAAAGTAATTTGAATTTAAAAATTCTCTAAAATTATTCTGAAATTTTCATGTTCCCCTTTAACACGTATAAAAATGTACCAATGTTGAGGAATCTGAGTGGCTTAGTGGGTTAAAGCCTCTGCCTTCGGTTCAGGTCATGATCCCAGGTCCTGGGATCAAGCCCCGCATCGGGCTCTCTGCTCGGCCGGAGGCCTGCTTCCTCCTCTCTCTCTGTCTGCCTCTCTGCCTATTTGTGATCTCTGTCTGCCAAATAAACAAATAAAATCTTAAAAAAAAAAAAAAGTACCAATGTTGCTGACCACAAATTAAGTCTCAGAAAATATTAAAAGTATCAAAAACCATGTTCTCTGACCACTATAGAATAAAACTAGAATAGAGTAACAAAGAGATTACAAAAGATGCCATAATATTGAAACAAAATGTCTTTCCATGTAAACCATGTGTTAAATAAGAAATCATAATGGAAATTAGAATATATTTAGGACTGAATGAGAATGAAAGCACTTTATAGAGTGGTATGCCTGGGTGGCTCAGTCAGTTAAGTGTCTGCCTTCAATGCAGATCATGATCCCAGGACCTGGGATGGAGTGCTGCATAGGGCTCCTTGCTCAGCAGGGAGACTGCTCCTCCCTCCGCCTGCCACTTCCCCTACTTGTGCTCTCTCATGTTCTCTCTCTCTTTATCATAAATAAATAAATAAATAACTTAAAAATATTTTTTAAAATGTAAAAGTGCAGTCAAAGCAGTATTTAGAGGGAAATTAATAGCTTTAAATGCTTATGAAAGAAAAGAACAAATATTAAGAAAAATGAGCTAGGTGTCTAACCCCCAAAGTTAGAAAAACAAAGCAGAAAAAAACAGAAAGGAAGTGAAGAAACAACAAGACAATATCTGAAATTAATGAAATAGAAATGTAGAATGTACTAGAAAAGACAAAAAAAATCAAAATCTATTACTTTGACAAGATTAATAAAGAATAAACTGCTGATAAAACTGATCAGTAGTAAAAGAAAGCTTAACTGAGCAATATAACTAATAAGAAAAGGACTTAATTTCAGATTCATTAACAAATTTTAAATTTTAATCATGTCCATTAAAAACTGTATGCTAACAAATTTGAACTCTTAGTTTTCTATAAAAATAGAATACAATGAGCTGAAGAAAAAAATGAAAAACCTAAAAATTTCCATTAAATCCAACAAAAATCAGTACTTAAAGCTGTGCACAGATAACATAAAACCAAAATAATGAGCCCTGATGATTTCATAGGGGAACTCTACCAAAGCTTTAATAAACCAATGACCCAAGCTCAATCTAATGCAAAGAGTAACAAAGAATAAAAGAGGGTGAGTCTGAGTCTCCAGCCTCTTGTGGTTAGTGTAATCTTGAGAGCAAAGCCAGTAAAGGGAAGTCAAAGAAAGAAAAGCGCTGATCAACCTAACTTAACAATATAGATGAGACATCCCAAGTAAAATTTAAGCAAAATGGCTCCATCAATTTGTAAAATATATAAGTCTAATCAAAGCTTTAAGGATAGAAGATCAAAAAGAAAATTCAAAACACACATGCACATGCACACGTATCTAACAAAGATAGATGCAAAATATACTGAGAGAATCAATGACAACTGCAGAAAAGGCATTTGATAAGACTCGACAACCCCTCATCATAGATATTCTTAGAAAATTAGGAATAGAAGGAAATTTTTTTAATGGGATGAGAAATGCCTACCAAACACCAACAGCAGACGGAGGTAAAAATTTTAAAGCATTTCCTTTGAATCAGAAACAATACAGAAAGCTGCTCTCATCACTTGGTTCCACATTACACTGAAGCACTTTCCAGGAAAACAAGACAAGAAAAAGAGGAAAGTTTGTAAAGACTGGAAAAGAAGACCTGTAAATTAATATTAATAATAAAAAGAAGACCTGTTTCATTCATTGATAAATATTTATTGCGCACTTTAATGTGTAAGGTCCTCTTCTAGGCACTCAAGATACAGCAGTAGAAAAGGGGGGGAAATATCTTTGTCACTCTAGAGAATACAATGGCTGCTGGATAAGATATACAAAAATCAATAAGGTTTCCTTTTACCTACAAATAAAAATTTAGAAACTGCAACTTAGTCAACATTTACTCAACAATTTTTACTCTCTTCCATATTGCCCTATACTATCATGGGGGTTAGGGGTAGGACAATGAAGAACATAGAGAAAGTTCCTCCCTTTGGGGACCTTCTATTCAAGAAGTAAAGATAGATAGTAAATAAGCAGTTATGTAATGAGGTAGTGATCAGAGGAAAACATGATTTAAGGAATGTGTTATTTTTGGTAAAGTGACTCGGTTATATCTATAAGTTTAAAATGGATGCCATTTTCAATAGCAGCAATCAAAAAAAGGTGTCTGGCTATAAGACCTATATTTTTAAAATGTGAAAGTTTAACAAATGGCATAAAAGAAGACAAAAGGGAATGCAGAGATATTCCAAATTCAAGAATATGAAGAGCAAATAAAGACCCTTCTAAAAATGAATGTATAGTTTGTCTCCCCTTCTGATTTACCCCATCACTTCTCCTGAGGGTTTTGGAGGGGAGGGGGGCGGGGGCTGGGTGAGGCTGGTGGTGGGTATTAGGGAGGGCACGTATTACATGGAGCACTGGGTGTGGTACATAAACAATGAATTTTGGAAAACTGAAAAGAAATAAAATAAAATAAAATGGAAAAAAATGAATGTATAAATTCAATGTATTCCTGTCCAATCTATAAGTATGACTCCATTTACAGAAAGCACTACTATGTAGTGTATGGAGATATATAGATATACAGATATAGATATAGTTCCTACACATATTATACACATATAATATAGCATATATAGTAAAATTATAAAAACATGTACAGAAGAGATACACATACAATTCAAGATACAAGTTAATTCCGTGATGAACAAGTAAGGGGGGCTTTCACTGCCCTGTAACGTTTTATTAATTTAAAATTAATTTTTAGGGCGCCTGGGTGGCTCAGTGGGTTAAGCCGCTGCCTTCGGCTCAGGTCATGATCTCAGGGTCCTGGGATCGAGTCCCGTATCGGGCTCTCCGCTCAGCGGGGAGCCTGCTTCCTCCTCTCTCTCTCTGCCTGCCTCTCTGCCTACTTGTGATCTCTCTCTGTCAAATAAATAAATAAAATCTTTAAAAAATAAAAAAATAAAAAAATAAAATTAATTTTTAAAGAAAAAGGTAATGTAATGGTTAAAAAAATGTAGAGAAAGTATATATAAATTATTCTTTTTTCAGGTAATTTGAAGGAGTTTTTGCTGAGAAGAGGCAAGACAAGGTAAAAAGAAGAAAGAATGACCTGGAAAGACTATAGAGAAGAAACTGTCAAAAGGGGGGAAAATGTCTCAAGAATAGAAAATGTTTAACTTCTCTACTGTGTGTATATTCCAGTCAATGTTCAACATTGTGTTTTGCAAGATTTCACATGACAGTAAGTAGAGTGCTCTCCTGGAGCTCCATCTCAGCTAATGGATTAGGATGACAGACCACCGATGTGGAGGTTCTGGTACCTCAAGCCCTTTTATGGGACGAACATATCAGGCACACCCCCAAGCATTCACTGCCAATCAGAGGGCTGGAACAAACAAGTCAGACTTGCTCTACCCTTGCTTCTCAGGCCAGATACTAGCACTGGTAGGTCTCTAGCCAGACAGTGAGTCTGTGGCTCTCATGATTCCATCAAGCTGAGTTACTACAATATAGATCATCTGTATCGATATTTTAGACACAGGTTTAGCAGCAAGCTATGATCAGAAACTGAGTTGCAGAAGAAATCAGGAAAAAATCCACGTCAAGCTAAGCAGACTACCCATTTGTCCTTACCCCCATTATCTTCCTTAACAATTTATTCTTTATAAGACAAACTTTCTGTCAACAGCCATTTCTTTTCTTTCTTTCTTTCTTTTTTTTTAATATTTTATTTATTTATTTGTCAGAGAGAGAGAATACACAAGCAGGCAGAGTGGCAGGCAGAGGCAAAGAGAGAAGCAGACTCCCCACTGAACAAGGAGCCCAATGTGGGACTCAATCCCAGGACCCAAGGATCATGACCTGAGCTGAAGGCAGCGGCTTAACCCACTGAGCCACCCAGGCATCCCTGAACAACCATTTCTGACAAGCAATTGTTCTGAATACATCTTTAGGATGACTGCCACGTTTAGCACTTAAATTCAGGATGTTTCATTATCCATAACATTATCAATAAAGTGAAATATGCTAAAATTGTTTTGTTTTGGTTTGTTGCTGTTTCTCAGAAAGTAGGAAGAAAAGAAAGAGAGATCATTTGCCTCTGCAAGTGATTTACGAGAAATCAAATCTAAACTTTCTTCTCAAAGTATAATACATGGTCCTGTGGAACTTGTTTAAATGAAGAATCAGGACCCACCAACCAACTAAACCGGAATGTAGGGTTTAGCGAGATCCCACATGATCAATATGTACATTTAAGTTTGGTCCAATAGTCCAGAATATTACCACGTGAAGGTCTTTTCTGTTTGAGTACCACACTGGTATAATCCAGTGACAAATCACAGAAAAGACATTTTATTAGAAATGAGGGTAGGATGATACAAGCATCAAATTAGACTTTTTAAAAAGCTTATTGTTTTCTTGGAAGCCTTTGTTTTAGGCCAGTACATTTTATAAGCAAATCTACCCTCTTTCCAAATACTTTGGCTGAGATCTGTTAGTAAAAATACGATGTGGAACAAAAATAGTACAATCACTGTTTCTCATTATCTCATTTTGATTCTTGAACCAAGATCAATCACTTTTGAAAAGTACTCTGCAAGCATAAAATATATTTTCTGTTAATCCCTTTAAATATCTATTTTATAAAAAACTCCTTTTTAGATTCTATTTCTCTCCCCCTCCTTTTTGTTACAGATTCAACCATAATTTTTCCAGTTTTTCTCCTTATTCAATTTCACCACAGTGTCCACAGTCCAAGCCCCGTGGTTTCGAACTTGACGCATTCCATATGCTTCTCATACAACTCAGGGGAATGCTTCCAAGCACCCATCTGGATACAGTTTAGACCAGGGCAGAAATAACTCACAGACCTTGCCATAAAGCCCTTCTCATTATCCTCTACATAAAGAGCAACATCTTGCTTTCTACAAAATTTATTTTAAAAATAAAAGTCAAGCAAGTAACACAAAATATCAAAGTTAACTTCTTATGGACAAGAAAGGAAAAAGCTGAGTTGTTAAGATTTGTCTATATAATATTTAGGATTTAGGGTCCATTAAGCAGTAAAATGAATGAAACTAACTTTTTTGTGGTTATCTCCTATCTTCTAGAAAGAGCTCAGCATCACCCATTTGGATTTAACCATGAACTGCCACTCTGTTTCTAAGATATTTTAGAAACAGCAGAGTGAGATAATTTACCATTCACTGACCATCTGGTATGCATCAACCTTGTGCTGTATGTTTTACATCCGATATCCTAAACTCTAATGTTGGCCCTTAAATGTATATGATCATCTCCTATAGATGGAATGAATCTCTTTAGGTTTCAAATAAACAGCTTCTTGGCACTAAGTTATCCATAACTTGTCAAGAAATGGGATGTCTGGCTTAAACATTCCCTGTACCTGTTCCCACTCCTGTCACCCACTGAACATCAGACTCGCCAACAATGTGAATGTGGTACAGACTAAAAGAAAAAGACCAAGAAAGAAGCCTTGTGATCTGGCAATTATGAGGCCCAGTAAGCCACGTGAAGGACTTTGTTATCATAAGAACAATAATCCTGGGGGTGCCTGGGTGGCTCAGTGGGTTAAAGCCTCTGCTTTCGGCTCAGGTCATGATCTCAGGGTCCTGGGATCGAGCCCCCATCAGGCTCTCTGCTCAGCAGGGAGTCTGCTTTCCTTCCTCTCTCTCTGCCTGCCTCTCTGCCTACTTGCGATCTCTCTCTGTCAAATAAATTAAAAAAAAAAAAAAAAGAACAACAATCCTGTTTTAGTCATCTTTATATATAAAGCATCTGGCCTGGGAGTGTCACATGCGGAAAATGCGAACACGCGTAGTCTGTCAGTCTGTCGGCACCAATGTGCTGACTGTGTGAGTAAAAATATTGGTTGGATAAAGGAAGACATTTATATCAGATAAAACTTACATGCACAGATTTCTTCCCATATAGAACTTTGAGCTTTTAGTAAAGACAAGGGCAAACAGAAACTTTTCCCATGTGGCAGCTTAACCTCTCCTTGCCTCTCAGGCACTCAGAGGGTGTCTTTGTGTTCACACAATACCACTTGTACCCTGAAGAGGCACCGTCTGATTGATAGACTGAAAGAAATCAACTTCACATGTTTGAACGTGGTCCACGAATGGGGCTATTCTTTCATTTGTAAAATCCTTTCTTAGGTAAATAAATAAAAATAAAATCCTTTCTTGATGCACAGAATGGCATGTCTAGGAGAAGGAGCAAGACCTTTTTTTGAACAAACGGGCCTGTGTCCTCAAAATATTCCTCTTCTCTCAATGGTTATAAGTTATTTATTCTATTCCTTCAAAAATGGAATTGGAATCCAAAATGAAGCCCAACAATATGTGATTTGCTATAATAAGTAACTTTTATCTTAAAATGGCAACTTAAATACCAAAATCATTTCACTCCATATTTGTTAAGTGTCTCCTACCAGCACAGCATGTCACAGGCAACCTCTCCACTGATTGATCAGAAAGGCTCACGTCATTTACCAAGTGCTTTTCACTACCTACTTTTCAAAAAACACATTATTGTTGTTAATATTTATTCTAGACCACTCTGAACGTGTCAGGTTTCTACTATTGCTTCCATATCCAGAGACCATATTCAAAAAGTCTTACAGTTCAATTAGGAACAGACCAGTGATTTTACAAACCAACCATTAAGCTCCTAAAAACTTCCAAAATCATTGTTATGCAAGTAGAGCAGACAGTAAGGTGGATTGGGGTTAGGGATATGGTATAGGGGTGGGGGGAGGAGGAAGGCTTCATTATCATGGGGATTTTTGCTGGAAGAAAGAATGTTAGTATTTCTCTGGAAGACTCTAAATGTGTATAATTCAAAAAAAGACACAATTCCTGTTCTCTGAAAATAAACATGCCACAAGTTAATGTACCAGTAGCATAGGCATATCTTTCTCATAATGATAGGCAGGGCTCTAGAACCATTCTCAAGAGAATTTTAATGCCATTTATAACCCAAACTATGACTAAACAGAGGAAATTTGGAAACAGATTTCCTAAAGTTCCCACCATGTTCTCTAACAGTTGCTTGGACACACATGCTGTTAGCTGTCCGTTCTATTAGTAACCATGCTTCCTTCCTGCAGACTCATTCACACTGAAACAATACACCATTAAAAAAAAAAAAAAAGGATTTACATAAAAGACAGCTGGAGCCGGTTGCCAGGGGAACTGACAATGTTCCAGACACATTCCACATTAGAGGGATAAACTTCCGGGTAGCCAGGGCTGTTGAAGATGCCTTCAGCCATGTGGAAGGTTCCACCACAAGCTGGAAGAAAAGAGAGACAAAGTGAGTGCCAGAGCAAAGATCAAATGCAAGATACCGTAAGATGAAGGAGAAAGAACACAATTGGAGCTGTTAGCAGCATCAAGGGTATCCTATTTCCTTTTCCAATTAAGGAAAAAAAAAAAAAAAGCCCTGTCATATATCATCAGGAAAAGATTCTGAAGACTGAAAACTGTAAGCCACAGGATCAGAAGGAACCTCTATAGTTTCTCTTCTAAAAGCCTTTTCTCGCCGTGAACTAGAACTCCATGTAATAAAATGCATATTTTAATCCCACAACCATTCAGTATTTCTCCCCAGAATCATTTTCAGTGCTGGCCTCAAGCAGAAGGCAGTATTCCAGCTTTTCCCTCTCAAGTGAACATTGAAATGCACACACAAATCTTCTAGATGTCCTGTGCTTTTAACTGCTAATAACAAGGAAGCCAGCAGTGGACCAGGAGCACACCCCTGGCTGGCAGAGCCAGCACTGGGGGGTTCCTCTTTCCCCTCCTGCCTACATGCCACCATCACTATCCATCCTGCCATCCGTGACAACACCGAGACTTGCCTGAGCCCAGCCAAGGGAGGTGGGAGGCCAGGGAGGTAGGAGAGTATCAACTATCCACTCATAAGAGATGTCAATGGACACTGTTGGTCAGGGGCTGCCTACACAGACACATCATCAAAGAGAGCACCCTTCGTTCCATGATCATCTGAGCCAGTGCTCCCTCCTTCCAGAGCTCAACTACTAGCAGCACAAGTCACCAACAGCCAAGGTGTGGACATACCCCAAGCCTCCGTCAGTGGATGAAGGGAAAAGGAAGATGAGGTACAGAGTTTACTACTGTTAGAATTCACAATGAGGAGGTGAATCTAAATTGGAAGACACTAAAGTTAGTCACGGAGTTGATTTCAGGAGACGAGCTCCCAATTCTGAAGGTGTAACAGTCCCAAACGACAAACCAAGGATGTCTACCATGTTTCCCTTAACCTGGTGGCGCCATCTGCTACCCGCTCTCACCTGACGAGGATGCAGCGTACGTAGCATGGAAACCTTCGGCGTTCAGTGTAGAGTCAGAGACAAACCTCAGTGTCAGAGCGCGGCTGAAGGAGGTGATGGGATGGGGCATGGACGTGCCACAGTAGCGGCCTAAACGAGATCACGAAAAGGAGAACAGACATGACATGGCACAGGCTGTTATTTCTTATACCCACGAGAGAACAAAGCAAGAAGAAATCACTATTCCGAGAATTTAAATCAGGGTGGGTGTTTAAGACAATGCCTGAGAATTACACTATAAATACAAGCATAGGAGAGATGATTTATAAACATGATAAAGAGCATTTGAGGGAGATAAGAAAAATGTAGATACCAGGCTCCGAAGGCAACTATTGCTCAAGTCTCCAGCACAGTAGGTCCCGCACAAAGAAATGTACTACCGCTTAAAGCAGAGTATTATAGCGCCCCCCCCAAAAGTGTGGATGCTGGAGCTAGAATACAGGGGTTCAACTCCTAGCTCAGCCATTTGCTGGCTGCAGGACCTGGAACAAGTCACCTAAGTTCTCTGTGCCTCAGTTTCCCCCACTGAGAAAAGAGACTATCAATAATAACGAAACCTCTACCATAAGGGTCTGAGGGTTAATGGGGTTACTATTTATAAAGTTCTTGGACTAGCACCCAGCACAGGTTAAGTGCCTATGGAAGTGTTTGTTAAATAATAAACCCTCATCCTTGGTCAAGTGCTCACAGATAAGTATGTCAAGCCATACAACCAGAAGTGCATGGACCAGAAAGTATTCAAGTGCCCATTATTGTCTCAGGCACCGTTCTGGGCTTTGGGAATAAAGCAAAGAGCAAAACAAAAGTCCCTCCTCTGGTGGAGCTTATGCAGGATAAGAAACTTGTATGAGGAAGTTCAAATATGAATCACTCATAAGGAAGTCTAAATAACCTGAGAGCGTTTTACTTAAAGGTATTTCAGAAACTAGATAGCGGCGATCTTTAATTTTACAGGCAGGCCCCACGATCAGAATTCCAGTGCATGGACTTGCTGCTTTATTTTTTGTTTTGTTTATTTATTGCTCCATCCATCCATTCATTCATTCACACATGAATTCATTCACTGAGTCCTCTATTGCTTCTACTGAGGACAAAACCAGAAGAAACACTCAATCTGAATATAAAAACTGGTCATATAGTAAAAGAAATTTCTCACAGAAGGTTACTGAATGCCAGAATGGAGGGCGTTTCACTGCTATCTGAAGCAGCTGCAACTTTTAAATTAAATTAAAAGACAAATACATAAACCATTCATGTCCTTGAAGATGGACAAGCTGTGTTTCTCGAACCCCACATTAAATCCTGCTTTCCTACCCTCTGATTATTTTTACTTGGCTTATACGGCCCTGGGTATCTACTGGACATGCTCTAACCTTGAACGACAGCCTACACACATGTCAGTCTACAAATGAAACCCAGCCAGGGCCACAGATGCCAAGGAGCGAGCACCGCATACCTCGGAGGGGTGCGTCATCGTGATGGCCGTCCAAAATTTCTATAAAGTCTTGTGAACACGTTGTGCTGCTTTCAAGTTGGAAGTGGTCAAAGGAGAGCGTAATGTGGTTGACTGTAGGAAAAGGAGAGGGGACGAGTAAAGTACAGGCAAACAAAACCTCCAGGAAGAGAGATTTTACCTCTAATCATTCGTGGTGCGCGTTCTCCGGCAGGGAAGCATCGTTGCCTTTGGTTCCTCTGAAGAGTCAAGTTTTTTGAAAATGCCTGTAGAGTCTGAAATGCTGATAGTGGTAAAGAGGGCCCTTGGGGATGTTGCTTCCACGGAGACCACAGGGAGTGTCTTGTTGGAATAGGTGGTCTTAACACCTTTCTAAAATCAGACATTGCTGGGTTCTTCTAGGAAGCGTTTTTTTTTTTTCTCAGTAGATTGGTTTGCTGACTTGTAAAGGAGGCCCTCCGAAAGCCCAGGCATGCAGGGCCTGGATCTCTTCATTTCACTTGAAGGCCAAAGCCAGGGGCCCTAGAGGTTTGGAGTCATTTATAAAGAAAGCTTTGAATTCCTTGCAGAGTGGTAAGTGCCTGGGTGTGTGTGTTTTTTTTTTTTTTTTCTTTTGCTATTCTTCCAGGATCCCTAATCTTCCGAATAGGATCGTTCCCTATTAATGTCTTTGAACCAGTGAGATCTTTCATCTCAATGCTTTACAACTCATTAGAAATTATCCTTACATGCAAAGGTGGGGGACTTCTTTTATTGAAGGCTTAGTTTCTGGCAACTTTCTTAGGCTAAGGATTACTTCACCAACCCCCAGATCATATGCATATCAATAAAGACATTCTTTTGTTAACTCTTAACATCCCCAGAAGGACTGGTAGAGAATATTTCTGTCAAATTCTTCATTTTTTAGATGAGCTAATGGGGTCTCATTAGCTTAAGTGATTTGCTTATTGTCACAAAGGTCACTGTAATTAGAGAGCAAAGGAATGCCTTTCCTACATGATGTCTGAAATCATAAATATTTCCTGAACAACTCAAGGAAAGGCAGGCCTCCTCTGAAACAGGATTCATGAGACCCCAGGGTCACCCTCTGGGCAAGGCATTTTGCTCCGAGTCCTTTGGGGTCCCCTCATTTTCCCTGTCTTGAAAGTGTGGACAGTAACACTTTCTACCAGGTTATTACCGGCCCCAAAAATAAGATTCTATAACTTTTTAGAAGAAAATAATGTAAGCATTTATGAAATGTTTCTTCCAGGCCCGTACTAGAATTTTTTTTTATACCTGCATACACCAGAGACCAGGTTTTACAATGAGCTTCCACTTTGACAGAAGTTCAGTATGTTCATGGCGCTGCGTTCCCAAACTCTGAGTTATCAGTTTTTCAGTCTGTGGTTCTTAGTATTCATTTGGCCATTTTACAACTGACTCGAGTGTCTACTACACTGAAGTCACAGAGGTCAAAACCAATTTATCCATTATTTCTGCTTACCCCTAATTTCTCATGCCTGTCCATACAGCAAGGGCATAGGGGATGTTTCCTCCCCCACTTTGTTAGGACTTGAACCCCAACTTTGTTTTAATTAAGAATAGACAGTAAAAATTACTTTGGGATCCGATTAGGAAATGCTTGTTCTCACGCACATCAGGAATGGGAACTTCCGTAAAAAGAAGAGGAAAGCCACCAATTGTTACCACAGAGGAGATAAGAACATTAGTCAGAGACGGACTTTCCCACAGACACCATCCATCCCGGATCCCTTTTCTTTTTTATTTTTGTTACTTACACGGAGGCTGAGCTTGAATTATCCAGCTGCAGTTCTGATTGTTTGGATACTTGGCGGGAAACAATGGAGAGGATATGGTATCAGAGGAGCTGGTGAGGATGTAGCTTCCACAGGCTGAGAAATGCACAAACACACACGTCAGGTACTTTTGATTTCTACAGACTGTACAAAACAATAATTTGATGAGGAAACACACAAGTGGTTTTCTCCCATTTCTGAAATGCACACCAAGGACGTACTCTGCACATAGACCACGTGAAAGTAGAAATGCACTGTACGTTTATAACAATATTCTTCAATTGCAGGAAGTGGGGAGTGGCAGAGAACAAGATTAAATGGCTATGAATTGCTTGAATCATTCTAACAAAACTCTATTATTGATTCACTTACTTTGCCCACTCATAAATTACATGTATAGGGACAACCTCTTGATGAGCAACTTTTTTTTTTTTTTTAGGAAAATAAATAGTCAATTGAACAAGACTGCGTAAGGATGCCTATGTGTTATCTGAGAAGCACAAAGCTTTGCAGCAGTGCAGAAAGGAGGGTCTTTGGCCAGTTGAAGAGAATAAGGGGTGTCTCACGGATGACCCGGTAGGAGAGAGGAATTGGGGTGGGGAAGACTAGTCCAGAGAGCCAGTGACCTGAGCTAAGACACAGAAGCGAGTCAGGCCTGCGACTACACAGACTTGGCTGAGGGGTGGCGCTCTTGAGGGCTGTTAGAAGTGATGCTGGAAAAAAGACTGGGGCAGGTTCCAGGGCCCTAAGGTAACATCTGAAGGAACTGGGGCTTTTCCCTAGGCAGTGCGGAGGCAGGACAGATCAATGGAGCGCTCAAGGGCCTGACCACAGCGGGGCTTTTGTGAGCTGACTTCGGAGGAAGATGGGGAAAGGGTGGGTGAGTTGGAGGAAGATTTATAATAATCCAGGGGGGGCCTACTGGGGACATTGTTTACTATGAAGCAAACCATAAGTAATTAATTAAATGAAAAAAGGAAATGTGTTCCAAAACTATTGTTTACTTCAGGGAGTGATTAATTTATGCATTCTGCCTTGCTCCAAAGTCTACAATGAATCTCTGGGACACCTCGATCCAGAAACCATCCCTAGGCAGGGCTCTTTGCTATAGGATACAAGCAAGCCCCAAATAGACTAAGTGACAAAATGAACCAACTTATCTGAAATGCCAGGGGCCAGCTGAGTAAAACTCAAGAGGCACACTGAGGCAGACTAACAACCCCTCCCACTCTGGGTTCATCTCTGACAGTGGGATGAAGGGTCCGTCTCCAAGAACAGCCAGATGAAAGGCAATGGGTGAAAAGGTGGGTGGGTGAAAAGGACGAGCTGAGAGGCAGTGATTTAAGATTGAAACCAATGGAAAACAACACTGGCTCCTCAGGTGGACGAGGGCAGGGTTCAGAATGAGGGCACCTCAACCTCAAGGGGTAGAGTCTGACTCTACACTACAAGCAAGTCTTGATCTTTATGATGGAGTATCTCCTCCGAGCATAAAATGTTGGATAAATGCGGCATAGTTTATCTGCTCCTGAATGAATCTGGACACTTGTTTTACAGCGGCTCTAGTATTAAAAAATATTTTGAAGTATTATTCTGAAAGCTTGCTTGAGAGATACACAGACACAAAGGAAGTTAGCATCATCTGTTAGGCAAGAGTAAATATAAAGGATGAACAGTTGGAATAATTGCAAATAATAGTTCTTTTGTTCTGTCTAAATTGTCGCTCGTCAAGTAGAAAGCTGGGACCAGTTTCTGAGGCATGGCCTCCCTTCACTGTGGCACCCAGAAGGACATCCCAGAGCACATGGCCGGGGCCTCAAGGAGACACACACACAAGGCACTTGCCTTGCCTGAAGTGGGCTCGGAAGCCCCTGCTCTGTCTGGAAGGGCCAGACTGAAATCGCAGAAAGAGGCTGTTTCCTGAAGAGGTGATGGGGTTAGCCAGCTGCTGTCTTCCACACACATGGGCAAGGCGGGTAGTCATGGCGCTTATACCATCATAGGCCTACAAAGACAGACAACAGGGAAAATAGTGATTCAGAACTGCAGATTCAGAACTGACTGAGCCAGATTTATATCTCTGAGACCCATATTCCACAGGCTATCTATACATGGGTGAGCTAGGGGAAAACAACACACGCACTGGATCTTCATGCATTGTCTCCTCACGGACCAGGAGAGTACCTGAGTCATGGGTCATGTCCAGGGAACCTATATGGATTCCAGTGGAAGTTCCTGAGCTGGAGTCACCACTACATCCCTGCATATTTTCATTTATTTGTTTATTTACTTAAGATTTTATTTATTTATGTTTTGAGAGAGAGAGAGAGTATGTGCATGTGAATGGGGGTGTTTGGGTAGAGGGAGAGAATCTTCAAGCAGGCTCCCCACGGAGCACAGAGCCCAGCTTAGGGGCTCCATCTCAGGTCCCTGAGATCACCACCTGAGCCAAAGCCAAAAGTTGGGTGCTTAACTGACTGAGCCACCCAGGGGCCCCCATCCCTGGCTATTTTTATAAATGCCCTCACTTTCCCAGCCCTCCTTCATCCCCTGGCCCCACTGACTCCCATCAAGGGCTGTGCCCACAACATGAAATATTTGATGCAAGAATGAATATAGGAACACATAGATGAGAAATAAGGGGGAGGAACCATTTGTTTTCAGTAACCCAATATTTGCTGGAACTCTTTGCTTTCCAGAGAGTGGTGGTCAAGAGGGAAGAGGAATGACAGAATTCTTTCAAATGATACAGTGATGCAAGCCTAACTTAGAAAATTATCTAAATAATAATTTAAAAAAGTATTCAGCTCTATGTCTGCCCAATGCTATGTTGGGACTTAGCTGACCCTTCACAGGTGTTCATGGAATAGAGTGACATTACAGGTACCCAAATCCCTGTACTGGTTTGTGAAATTGAAGCTTGCTGATGTCCCCAGAGCTTGGTTTGTGTGCTGGGAAGTTTCTGACACTCTTATGCGTAAATACGGGAAGTGAATTCCTTTTCTTTGGATGATAACAATAATGTCAACCATTCATTCGTTAATGGCTATTTGCCAGAAACTGGTTCAGCCCTTCATAGACATGATCCTATTTTCTCCTCCCCAAATCCCTTCCATTTTTAAGATGAAGACAACTGCTACATAAAGAGCAAATTGTGTGGCCGGCGTACACAGTTCTTAAGAGGAAGCAGGTCATGTTGAACCAGACAGCTAGATCCTAAAGTTCAGAACTGAAACTTTCATATTGTCTACTGCAAGGTATCAGTTAAGCAGGTAGATGGATCAGCTGGTAACCACCAGAGTGGAATTAAAATATGAAGTTAGGACGTGGTTGTTTCACTCAAGATAAATTGTCATCTATATTTCATAAGAAAGTTTTGGGAATAAATAGAAATTTTGTTCCGGGATTTGATACGAGGATGTTTCACACAAATTACTTTAAAATATCTAGTGATGATTATAATCAGTGTTCTCTTTAGCACATATGTATGATCGAAAGGCAATGCTCAGGGCAGTTCATGTAAGCACATGAACTGAACATCAGTAAGATGTTTCACTGTCTACTGAGGGTTTAAAACTGTTACAATAATGAATTCTAAATAAATATGGTTTTGAAACATTACTTTTCTCCTTTTTCTTCATCTCTGTTTTATTGAACGTTCACAGTTTAAACCAATAAATAAAACTTTAAAACTGATTTTTATTCAAATTTAAAAATTGATTCAAAACTCAGGGACACGGGGGTAGCTCAGTTGGTTAAGTGTCTGACTCCTGATCTCAGCTCAGGTCTTGACCTCAGGACAACCTGAATAAATCTATTTGTGTCTCTCGTGGTGATGTGTTTGTTGAGTACAGCATGTCTTATACTTGAGTGGAACACTGGGGTTCTCTGAGGTTTATAGACTCCGCCACCAAAAAAGCACCACTAACAGAAACGACACACAACCTGAGGATTTTTACACATCCATATGCTCACAAAAGCAAGGCTCTTCTAGCCTCCTTTACTCCCCAAATTCAGAGGCCTAGTGAGCAAGTAGGTATTGTTCCTTCCTTTTCTAAATGGCTGCAATCCGTCTATGGCCACACCACCCTGAATGCGCCCGATCTCATCTGATCTTGGAAGCTAAGCAGGGTCAGCTGGTTAGTACTTGGATGGGAGATCATAAATGGCTGAAATCCTCTTAAAGCCAAACGGTCAGAGAGAAATGCAAGGCTAGAAGGTTCAGAGGGTCATATGAATGAGACACTTCCTTCGGGATTCTTCAAATAGGTCCATCTTCCAGGGGGTCTCCATGTTTCCCCAGCTGCCCCCCGTCCCAACCCCAGCTCTGGAATCAAAGGGCTTTGGCTGTACTCCATTTGCCTGGGGCATTACTTTTCAGGAAACAAATGTGAGGCAGAAGGTTTCCAAATGTCCCTCAGTCAAAATTATATACCAGCGATACCCTACATTTGATTAGCATCAATATATGCATCATCACAAACATCCTAACCTCATTCTCAACACCATGTGATTTTTTTTTTTTTAATGAAGAAAGGGAGACATAACAAGTGTGCTAGCTATTAAAGTGTTGTCTCATCCAATATAAGTTAGTCACTCATCCAAGATCATACAGATAGTGAGGAATAGAGTCGGGAACTTGTTTCTTCTCTACCCAAATTCTATGTTATATTGTGTCACTTCTCTTTAAAATGCTTATGCTAGTTATTCAGTTAGAGATACCAAATTGTCACTTAATGAATGTACAAGACCTCAGATTTTCAAAGAAAGAATTGAGTTTTTAGACAGTTTAGAATAGCAATTCTTTTATTTGAGACTGTTCCTAACACTTGTAATATCAAATAAATTTAAGTTTTAATTAACAAAATTATAAGAAAAAAAACTACAAGGGAGAAAATATGAGAAATCTTGCTCCCATTTATTTAAAATTCTGAAGTCATGAGAATTATCAATATGCAATTATTTCCATTTAGTTCCCAAGGCAGAACTAGAAAATTACATTTCTACTGGCTACATACATAACACAGTCGCATAATTTATGGATATGTAATTCTTACTGAAGTCTACTGCTAAAAGTTTTCTAGGCCTAAAAATTGGCTTTCTAATCTGTTGCTCCAGTGATAAAAGAGAAATATACAAAAACAAAACCCTCCCAAACTGTACATTTCTATTAACTCTTTTCTACATGACAATAGTAAAATTTTGAAGCTGAATCCACAAAAGAAAAAGTGATCGCCACCCCCAAAAGTTATAATCGCAGAGGCTCTAAAAACAAAGGCATATCTGGTTAAGTGGTAATTCCTATGAGAAGTTAATCAGTGTCTTTGCAAAGTATCCAGAGTTTTGTCAAAATTCCAGATACCAGCACACACATTCAAAACACCTAAACTTGGGGCACCCGAGTGGCACAGTCAGTTAAGTGACTAACTGTTGATTTTGGCTCAGTCTTGATCTCGGGGTCATTGTAAGAAATGTGTTGGGCTCTGTGCTCAGTGGGGAGTCTGCTTGAATACTCTCTCCCTCTGCTGCGGCCCCCTTCCTCTCTTGAAAATGATGAATAAATAAATCTTAAAAAAAAAAAAAAAAACCTAAACATATTTATCACATGAAAATAGGAGGCTTGTTAAAAGAGTAGAACCTGGCCCATAACAGAAAATAAATGTTTAATGTATGGATGCGTAAATGAATTGCATATAGAACAGTATATGAGCCTCTAAGAACAGAGGACTAAGAATGAGGGAAAGCCCAGAGTTAAGAAATCACTCTCGGCTCTCTCATGGGTCGGAATGTATACATGCATAGCAGGCATGACAGTGGATAAAAGAGGCTATTCAAAGTGGGAAAGAGGTCAATTGGGGTTGCTTTCTGGGCAGGCTTTTTACATTCTGGGCCCAAATGGCAGTGGAGGAGGGTCTAATCATAGGGCATGGGCCACACCACACGCCCCCGGTGCCCTTCTCGCCAGCTGGGCCAGCTTTTTGCCAGCACAGCGAGGGAACCCAGAAGATGGAAGGTGGGCAGAGGACATCAGATCTGTCCCCAAAGCCCAGAGTATACAGGACCCATGACATGATGCTGCTATAGAGAAATCTCCATACTCTAAGTTCCACCCAGAAGATAGAACCAAGCCGAACATTTATGAATTTTAATAGTTGACACTTTACTATCTTAAGGAGATTTGGGGAATATCAACCCTTTTTCAAAGGTAACGTATACCAACTCCAGCATAGGTGACACTGGGGTGGGGAGCCATTCAGGTGTGAGACTAGCATTCTTTTAAGGTGCCATGTAGAGAGGTCCGGGGTCAGAGTCCGAAGCACTGGCAATCTGAGAAAATAAAGGGAACTTTTGCCTTCCCGGATACACTGATGATAGAAATACGTGTGACCGACATGACTAGATAACTCATATTGTCCATCAGAATTAAGTGAGTACAAAGATACAAAGTACTGACAATGCTTCCTGGCTCCTAGTAAGTACTCGAGAGATATCAGTCTCTCTTATGAAAGTGAGGCAAGGAGAAAGCTAGATTGTTGTTTAAGAAATGAATAAAACGGGGCGCCTGGGTGGCTCAGCGGGTTAAAGCCTCTGCCTTCGGCTCAGGTCATGATCTCAGGGTCCTGGGATGGAGCCCCTCATCGGGCTCTCTGCTCAGCAGGGAGCCTGCTTTCTCCTGCCTCTCTGCCTACTTGTGATCTCTGTCTGTCAAATTAAAAAAAAAAAAATCTTTAAAAAAAAAAAAGAAGAAAAGAAATGAATAAAACTAGGAAGCTATGGGAGCACACACAAAAAGAGGTCCGAGTGTGAGGGTTTGTCCAGCACTAATGGATGAGGTTGGAGCCCGGGCAGGACACATAACCCAAGGATATTACCCAGTGGGGACTGCAGGGGTGGGAGGTGGGGAGTTAAGAAATCACTCTTCTCTCTCTCGTGGATCGGAATGTACAACGCAGAGCAGGCACGAGAGTGAGTATATTCTGATCCGGCTGCAAGTGATTCATGTCCTTGTGTAATTGCCTCCCTTTCCCCGAATGTGGGCTAATGACTTGCTTCTAATAAACCAATAAGGGTCAAAGAGATGGGATGTCACTTCCATGATTAGGTTATGAGAGGTAACTCCATCTTGTCAGCTCTCTCGCTTGCTGGCCCTCTCCAGAGTAAGCTGCTGTGCCATGAGACGCCCAGCAGAGAGGCCTGCCCTGGGAGGAGCTGAGGGAGGCCTCCAGCCCACTGTCTGCCCTGAACCAAATCCACTGAGTCCTGCCGACAAGCTTGTGAGTGAGCTAGGAAAGAGCCAGGTGAGCAGCATTGGCATTCCTAACTCACAGAAAGTATCAGTGCAGTTGTTTTAAGGCATTCGGTCTTGGAGAAATTTTGTTATGCAGCAAATAGTTAACTAATGCAGGAGGTGTGAAATGACGGCGTGAGGAAGGAATGGACAATGGAATCTTCAGGATAAGGATGTCTAATGTCATATTAGAACTTTGCTGCGAGGCTGTTCTTTGCAGTAATCAGCTGCCAGTCTTGAAATATTTAGTCAAAGTCTGCTACACAAAAGAACCTCAGGTTCTGGTATCTTGTAGAAATAAAGGGAAAAAATTATAAATTCCAACATTCTCTTAATATGAGAGAGAAAGAAAGGAAAGGGCTATAAGAAGCAAGAGATGGCCATCGGGGTGACCGCCTCCCTTCTCTCCTTACTTCTCTGTGCAGAAATTCCAGAAAATGTTATGGAGAATAATGGGTTTCCTAAATCTCTGAGTCTCCTTTTCCACACCTGGACTGATCTACTACTGAAAACTACGAAAGGAGCAAAAAGTACTCATGAACTTAGTGACTTGGAGGTCACTGGAGGTCTCATGAGTTGTCAGGGCGTGATGACGGGCAGACACTAACTGAGTGGGCTGGGCTGTGTGTGCAAAGGGGAGAAATGAAGACCGCGTGACACCTTCACTTCCCTTTACAGAGCTGGTTCTCCCCGGAATGGAGGGAGGAGTCACTGGCACATGAGAAACACTCATGGGATCCAGTTGCCCTTAGGGGGAATCCTACTCCCTTCTTTCTTTGTTTCTGTCTTAGTTCTTTGGAAAGTAAGACTATCACAAATTGTTCAAGAATTTATAATGCACCAGTTGAGTTGGGAGTAACAAAGCATCCAGCCAAGTTCGGGAAAGGCGGTGCTTTTAAATCTAGGTTCCTCCCCAAGGTCCCCAGGTCATGATCTCAGGGTCATGGGGTAGAGCTTTGCATGAGGCTCTGTGCTCAGAGCAGAGTCTGCTTGGGACTCCCTCTGCCCCTCCCCCGCTAAAATAAATAAATAAATCTTTCCAAAAAATGGGTGTTGATATCCACGGTTAGCTCAGACCACACTGTTCCTGTCCTTTCGGTTGCATAACCTTTGCTGAACTAGGCATAGATTCTGGCCCCTGTGACATTTTCCACTGAGACAAGTAAGGCCCAGAGGACAGCATGCTGCTCTTAGATTCAGAACATGTGGGTGGCACAGAGACCTTATGGCCAGAACGCATGGAAGCATTCTGTTCTTAGAGTCTGGACACCTAGACTTGAGACCTGGGTCAGCCTCTGGTATTTGTTTTCTTGCCAAGCCACATTAGAAGCTTCTGGTTATCATTTCATCTCTTCAAAATGGAAGTAGAGAACCCCTTCCTGCCTCACCATTGTAAAGCTCAAATAGGACAATGTACGGAAAGTTTAGTGGAAATTATATGGTATGAATGCGACGATGAGTTTCTCCAATTCATTACAGGAATTCTCATGCGTATGTTTTTAGTAGAATTTGGCAATGTAGGTAAATAAAATCTAGCACTTTGACTTCAACGTGTTTCCCCTAGGGAAACTCTTGCATTACTGCATTCAGAAATTTGTAGAAGAATGTCCGTAGTTGTAAGAGTCGCAACAGCGAAATATCGGAAGCAATTTGAATGTATCCTAATGGCAGAATGGGTATGTGATTCATGGTATACTCATGAAACAGAATATTGCATGGCGGCAAAAGAATGCATTAGGTCTGCATTACAGCATAGATAAAGTATGAAACGGAAAAAGTATAAAAAACGGAAAAAGTATAAAAATAGCCATAGGAATAATAAACCCAAATTCTCATTTGTGGTATCCTTCAAGATAAGAATAGGGAATAGTATCAGTGTGAGCAACACATGGGAATACACTGTCTCCTGAGTAATTCATTTCTTTTGGGAAAAAAAAGAACTTGAAGTAGATATGGCAAAATATTACAACTTGGCAAGTCTGGACAGTGAAATGATTTTGTTCATTGTATACTCACAAGCATTATACAGTTTATACTTTTCGATATACTTAACATATTTCAAAACAGAGTGTTCGGTAAAGAGAATTAATGTCAAGGAAATAAATAGGATATGTAGAATAAGATTCACATACAAATGTGTTCTTCATAGCATTACTATAATAAAAAAAGAAGTAATCAAAGTCATCAATAATAAGCTAGTGGTTAGATAAGTTCTAGTATGTCCATATAATTGATTATCTGCCCAAAGAAATTATTTTTAAGGAGAAACATATTAAATAATGATAAGTGAAAAAAGTAGGATTCAAAATGATGTGTGATAGTACCTTAACTATCTATGTCTACATGTGTGTAAGTGCGCATGCATGTGTTTGGATTGGTATGTTTGTATAGGAAATAAGCCAAATGTTTAACAGTCTGACCTTAATATTGCAATATTATGGGTGGCATTGATTTCTTTTTTCTTCCTTTCCGTATTTCAGAAATTCAATATGAGGAGCACGTAGAACTTTTAAATACCGTCTATATTTAAAATATTTAAGGGTGTACCGGTCAGACATGTAACTAAACGATTCCATACAAGGACAAGAAGAAAATGTGCTATTCCTCGGACAGTACCGCAGTAGCTAAGCCAGATGGCTACTAATGCCACTTAATCTGGCCTTTTGCTGCCTCACAGGAATGTAGTTAAACAGATATGGGTTCTGCTTTAAGAGCTCCAACACATTTGTTAGTTGGCTAATATCTCCGAATGTACCGCAGACCTCTCTCCAGGCTCTAGCCTTATCCATCCCACGGCATTCCAGACATGGATGCTGGGATGGCGCCACAAACCTCGAGTGTCAGTGTCTCAGACTAAAGTCATCCTCTCTCCCCTAATGCCTCCTTCTCCCTCATTTCTTGCCCCAGACTTCTGCCATAGCCCCCAAATCCAGGGGGTCTTTATGTTCTGTCAATTCTCTCTCCAAGGTCTCTCCTACTCCCTCCCACCACTCCCTCCACAGGGTTTCCTCTGGGTGCGACACCTCATCAGCTCTCACCTTGGTCACCACGGCAGCCTGAAGTTTTCCCTGCCTAAATGGGTGTCTCCTCTAACTCGCGTTCCTAACAAACCATGACTGCAGTGCACTCTTTATAAAATATAACATGTGATACAAGAAAGCCGAGGTTCCCCATCCTGTAAAATAACGCAATCACTGACGCTTTGCTTAGAGAGGAAGAGCAAGTGTCTGATCGCCATGCAGCACCCAGCACTGAGCCCGAAGACCCCTGCCCTGCCCGCCAATCTGATCCACGCTCCGGCTGAAGGACTGACTCATGATCACCTCCCAGAAATCGTTAGCACTCACAGCCCGAAGCATATGACTGAGGGGGTCAAACGAACATTAGCTTCCTCGTAATGTTTGCATTTTCCTTTCCAGAAACTGGAATCTATTCCCTCAGATCATGCTGGAGAGTAAGTGAGTAGGAAAACGTTTCGACTGCCTCTCCTATTTTCTGGCTTTACAAAGTTGCATTTCGCTCAGGGAGGAAATAAACCAATTGAATGTGTGGGTTAAAATTTATGACAAGCTGGAGTAAAAGGAAACCATTTTAATTCAAAAGCAAAACACACAGCATGTTTTATAATCCCCCAAACTTTGGGCTGAGCAACAGAGTTGAGCTTTTCGGGCAAACAGATCGTGAATGTATACGCACAGATATGTGTGTAAGACTATGCTCTTGTTCTCATTTTCTGCTCTACTACCTTTTTCCTTGTCAACTCATTTGTGAATCTTCTGGAAGGTGTTAAAATAGCACATTTATGAGGTGATACAATTCAATGAGATGATGGAGTGGAGAATGTGTGAAAAAAATTATAATAGGTATTTTAAGATTTTTAAGAATATTAAAGTAAGATAAAATGAGTCTGTTCATAACTAATGAGGATGGTTAGAAATGAACTTTAGGGGGTGCCGGGGTGGCTCAGTGGGTTAGGGCCTCTGCCTTCAGCTTGGGTCATGGTCCCAGGGTCCTGGGATCGAGCCCCGCATCGGGCTCTCTGCTCAGCAAGGAGCCTGCTTCCTCCCCTCTCTCTCTCTGCGTGCCTCTCCACCTAGTTGGGATCTCTGCCTGTCAAATAAATAAATAAAACCTTAAAAAAAAAAAAAAGAAAGAAAGAAATGAACTTTGGATTACGGATCTGGTTCTGTGTACCTACGGTTCACAGTTTTTAGAAAGATAAGACCTTCATCATAGTATTAGTAGACAGTAATAGAAGCAGTAGAAGTAGTCACAGAAAAATGTGGAGTAGCAATGAACATTTATCTGTACCAGACACTGTGTTAAATACTTTACATTTAAAAAACATTCAATTCTTCTTCCAATTCCACTTTACAGTTGGTTAAATTGAGACTCAGAAAACAGAACTTGCTCACAGTCACACGCTCAGCCGTGTAGAGCCAGTATATGAATCCCATCCGTGGGACATCTGAGCAATTATCTTAAAGCCAACTGAAAAGGTAAAACACAGTTTTATTCATTGAGAATAGAATATCGAGAGATCATGATTTTCTGAAGCTAAGCGATAGGTCCATGATCTCCGAGAAAGATAATCACGGGAGCTCAGGAAATAGAATGGAAATGTCCCTCATTTATTTAGACCTGCAATAATGCATCCTCAGTGGCATTTGAGAAAGTCTCGTCTGGGGCCCCCATGGATTTCAGGGCAGTTGGCACCTGTCATGCATTCCATCCCACTGAACATGCATGGGATTCCCCACGTGGCTAATTCAGCAGACTGTGTGACAAAGAGCACAGTGTCCATGACTAAGAAGCAAACCTAAAACTTGTATCCCTGATTCCTAAACTTGATTTTCTTCTTTGATTCAGATGTAAATCCACTTCTTGTCCTTTACTGGCCTAAAAAAATCACAACCTGTCTGGTCTAGCATGGCCTCTCTCACCTGATCCTGGCCTAATTTGGTTTTCAACCCAGTCTTTACTTTTTATTTCATTTTGAACTCCTTGCAACACATGTCTACTGCTTTGGATTGCCTTAAAGATGATCGGGGGAAGGATGAGATATTTGGGGTACGGAAGAGTTCATTCACATCGGGGTAGAAAGTCAGTTTGGCGCATGAGAGTCTCTAAAATATTTTCACGTGCTACACTTGGTGGTGTAGCTATTAAAGGAATTCCCATCTTGGAATGGGAACGGCTCCAAGACAGAGGAAATATTAAGTGATAGGGAGGGGGATCCCTTAGGAAAATATCCAAGCTGTTAAAGTCATAAGTATATGTGAGGAAGGAAATGAAAATATTACTCATTATAGCAACTTTCCTTGGGGGTGGGGGGAGGGGGAGGAAGTGCGGGGTTCCTCGGTCGGTGATGTTTGCCAGCTCGGCGCCTCTGAGATGAAACACCAGGTTACATACACAGCTGTGCATCTCACCGCGGGACTTTGTCATCCCTATTCCTTTGCTGTTAAGTTATTGCACTCGGTCTTCCATTTTTACAGATTATAACCTCTAGTAATTTGGCATGGATGCAAGCAGTAACTCAAAGATTACTGGAAATGTTGATAGGAAAATACATCCAAGAAGCTCCTTTTGTTTTCAAAAATAAACAAGCATTTAGGGAGACCGTGAGCTGAAATGCAAACGAAACCAAACAAAGGCCCTGCCTGCAGATTGAGAATTGTGGCTTCAAACTCAGCCATGCTTTGCTTTGGGGACCAAGAGCACTGGCACAGCTCTGAGTGACTAATGCGGTACTGGAAGGCAAAACGGCGAGGCGGCTTATCAAAAGCAAGTCACAGAATAAAACGTTTTAAAGAAATCGTCGGAGATCGTCCTCAAGCAGCAAATGGAAACTGAACTTTCTGTGGGAAAAAGTGAGGGAGAAAGGGAAGAAATGGAGGTGGGGAGAGACTGATTTTTGGCCTGGATCTATCTGTAAAACAATAAATATTTAAAGAATCGCTTCCATGGTCTCTTTGAAGCGCTGAGTTCTATTATTCCTGTGTCTATTTGCTCTGTTTTGAAAAGATCAATCTTTTAAAAGAAAACACATCATGGGCAGTTTCTTTAAAAAAGTAAATAAATAAAACAAAATATGGATTCCGTGTTCCGCGTTTGCCCTGGTCCACCCTGTGCCTTACGGTCAAATTGTGTGAAGGACAGCAGACTCCCCGGCTATGGGTGGGGGTCGGGGGTCCGGTCTTCCTCACTTCAAATCACACACTTTGTTTTCTTTCTCCTCCACTGGCACACAAAGCTTCAGAAAGAAAAACAGTTACTCACCATGTGCCTCCCCGGCCTTTTTTTGT
This sequence comes from Mustela erminea, assembly GCF_009829155.1. Lineage (NCBI taxonomy): Eukaryota > Metazoa > Chordata > Mammalia > Carnivora > Mustelidae > Mustela > Mustela erminea. Next base: position 121,087,763 of record NC_045619.1, read on the forward strand.
ACTAGACTCTGTTAGCCCTAATGTATGTTTTCTCCTAATGAGAGGCTGGACTAGGGCTGTGCTCTGCTTGCTTTTATCTGCTTCTGACTGATTCTCACAAGGCAGACATTCCATCGTGCTGAGCAAAGAGGATGCTGAAACCAGGGGGCGGGAGTCTCCAGGGCCCCCGCGGGAGCGGCAGAACTGACCTCTCCCGCTCCTACACCCAGCTACTGCCAGCCTCGCTCAGAGATCGATAAGAGCTCGCAGAGCTACATGGATTTAAGGCTCGGAAGAGAGACTCTAATTAAGCAATTAAACCATCAGCCAGAGGTCACGTTAATACTCAGCCTTCACGAAAGGCAACATAATGGAGCCATTTTCGTGCAGACCATACAGAGTCAGGCCCAACCAGTGGGTCCCACTGCTGCCTTAGCAAGAAGTACTCACAATGTGTCATTCCGGAGAGCCGGAGGTTAATTGCACTAGCCACTCAGAAGGGACAGTGTAGAAAGTGCAAACATATTACCAAATTAGTTGAAACCTGACCGTCAGTTGAGCTTTCTGATTAGCTCCCCACGATGCCATCACCATTTCATTAGAGGTCAGAAAATTCTGTTTCTCTTTCTTTTTTCATTATAGCAGCATGAAATTCTAGAAAACGTGCCTCTGTGATGTTATCTGAGTTCTCATGTGGCTCGAAAGAGTGAGACTGTATATCAATCATTGTGCCAGGGAGTGAACTCAGCATAGCACATTCCTAAATGTGTCATCTGCAGTTTTCCAATGAAGCACTTGACGATTGCAGGAGTAGAGACTACAAAATTCATTTACTCACGGGTTCAGCCATGAAGCTATTAGTGATTCATGTACCAGACTGCTGCCTTTCGGATACCAAGACTATTGCTGGTGGTTATGTGAAAGGAGTTGGAGGCTGTGCATTACTGATCCATTTTAAAATTGTCATCCACAAGGCCAAGAGAGATGAGGGTCCCTGTGGGCTTCCCCTGCCTCCACTTAGGACCACCGGGGACCAGACTTGCTACAGGAGGAGCTCTCTTCTGCACAGCAAGTGGACCGTGGAGACGACCTCCTAGCCAAGGCCAATCCTGTCGCAGAGCGGAAACTGAAGCTTAGCGAGTCGGTGCGGGTCTGACTGTGATCTCTGGAGTGAACTCCCATACCGACGTCTCCAGACCCTCAGTGTCTATTTCTTCACGTCCCACCTCGTGCTTCTCCTCTGACCCACAGATGCAACTCCTAACTGGATCCTTTCTATCTGTGGGTTCACCAGGCACTCGATTTTATAAATGAGCAAACTCAGATCCCCCAGCCATGACAAGAGGGAGTGTTGGAGCCATGCCCGGACACTAGTGGTGCCACAGGGTCTGGTGCAAAGTTGACACCAAAGATTGAATGGTTCCATGGAGCCCAGACCACCCAATGTCAAGGCAAAGACACCTTCTACCTCATCTCTGGAATCCTAACACGCTTCCTTATATTGATAAATTAAATCTGGGCCATTCAAAATGATTCCAAAGGAACCCTAGCTTTATTTCCTCCTTCTATTTTTTCAGTTGTCTTCTATTCTACTATTCAGTTCCTCACATGTCCACTGTAATTCTTATATTTTCTCAGAATACTTATTGTTACTTTAGGCTTGTTTATGTTTTAGTGCTGGTCCTGCTATTAATTGTTACCGGGTCTTGATCCTGACCATATGGACTTCAATGTTCTTATTTTTTAAAATAAGAATGCTACCCCAAAAATCAGCATATGAGAGTAAATTACCTCTAATCTCTCCTCTTGTAAACTTAATATCCCATGTATCTATGTATTTGCAACTATTAGCCATAATGTCTGTTAAAATTAATATTTCCACTTCTGACAATCCAAACTGTTACAGGAGTCTTAAAAAGCATGATTTCTGGTCCCATCCAGCCAGAATTTACTTTGATATTTAATAGTACAATTGAGCTCTATTAAAAATCCCATGAACACAAATGTTATCTGGCAACATCACTGGCAGCTGAATGTTTTTCTCTTTGCTAATGACTCCGTCTAAGCAAAAGGACCAAGAAATTAACTTGAATGTCTCCAGAATGAATGATTGGCTTTGTCTGAACTTAAACTGCAGAGATGTTATGTAAGATATTGGACTGTAGGCTACGTTTCACATCCAGTGTCCATCTAGCTGTAAAGGATAGATGGTTGGTGCCTCAATGCTCGCCTTCATGAACCCCTGGACAGCTAACTGTAACTTGGAGCCAAGCTTGCAGCCTCACCAGGACACTGTCTGTCTGCTTCCAAGCTCTGCCGGCCTCCCATCCTAGAACTGGGTCCACTTGGCAACCACACATAGCAGATCTCTACCCTAGTTTACCAGAACAGTCCCTCTTCACATTACTTTAACCGTTTGTCAAGGTGATTTGTAAACTGCACAGACAAAAATGGCTTATGTGTGATTTCTGTAATTTTCAATATAAATACATCAATATAAATACATTTATAAATAAATCAAAGAAAACTGTATGTCTTGGGGTTGGCCATGTGTTTTAATTTCTCATCCTGAAAATATGAAATTTATAGGACCAATCTATCTCCAGATCTCTGCTTTGAACATGACTTCATCAATTACCCCATGTATCCCTTACATTCAGTTGCTCCTTTTCAACAGCAGAGAGAGAAGTGGAAGCAGGCTCCCTGCTGAGCAGAGAGCCTGATGCGAGGCTCGATCCCAGGACCATGAGATCATGACCTGAGCCGAAGGCAGAGGCTTTAACCCACTGAGCCACTCAGGCGCCCCGGTGATATTTCCTAAAGAGTTTACTTGGCGCTTTTCTCTTTAGAAGATGCTATTATAGGTGATCATACCTACTGCTGTGGCTTTAACAACTACCCAGATATACAGAGTATTCCCAAATGTATATGTCTGGCTCAGATGCCATCGTGAGCCCTAAACTCCTATGTCAAACTTTATAAGGGCCATAGTGTAGACTGCTAAACTGAAAAGTTTCCAAATCAAACTCATGGTATCTACCCCTTTACTCACTTCATAGTGTCATCACTCACTCATTCTTCGAGTGAATAGGTTTGACTCCCTCATCTCTATTGCCCACCTCACCTTCTACCATATAATTAGTCTCTAAATTTTGGTGACGGTACAACCAAATGACCTTTCCAATACATCTCTTGTTTTCCACACCCAAGGCCACTGCCCAAGGCTTTTCCATAGCTTCCCAAACAGCCTTCATGCTACCTTTCTCTTTCTCTGCCAACCCAGTCCTCACAAGTCCACCTGTTATCATTGTAAAATACAGTTCTGAGTTACAATTCTTCTGTTTCACAGAAATCTTCTATTAACTTCATACAATCTATAAAATAATTACAGATTCAGAAAGCATGAGAGAGTTTGTCCAATCCTGAGGCTACTGAGAATGTCTTCTATAGACTCTTGGTCTCTACATGCTCACCCACGGGTAGCCTGCTACACGCCAGTACAACATCTTTTCTATCCTCACAGGTCTGTGTGTAGTCATCCCTCTGTGCATAATTTCCCCAATTCTTTTCCCAAAGCCTCCTCTCCTGGCCTCGCTCCCACATTTCTACTGGTGAAATTCTGCCACTAAAATGTCATCTCCAGTGTGAAAACTTCTCTGGCTTCCAGATCCAAATGAATTGCTCCCTCTGTTTTCTCATGATGATTATTATGGTGATGAAGTCTTAGGGACATGAGATGGTAGGCCCTATGCTATGAGAAAGTTTCCTAAGCAGGCTCTTCTTTCACTGATGTCCTTGAGGCCCACGATCACAGATGGGGAGCCCTGAATCTTCAGCCCATTGCTCTTTTTAGTATTCCATGCCACCCCCTCTCCCAGGGCTCATTGAACATGCCTCTCGGAGGGCACTCACCATCAGCACCATTCTGATTATGGCTAGCACAAATCAATACCTTTCTACATGAAAAGCAGGTCACTTACAGCATCCCGAATATCCCAACAACAAATCTGACACCGGTACTCTTATTTTCCCCATTTCACAGTTAAAGAAACTAAAACTGAAAAGTTAACTTTCTTCAAGGCAACACTACCTGAAAATGGCATAATTCAGGCTCTGCCCCAGGTCTTCCTCACCACAGGGCTAGACTTCTTAACCACGGCACCATGCAATTGAGGTAATTCTTTTTTATTTTATTTGTTTTTAAAATTTTTTCCCAAGATTTTATTATTTGTCAGAGAGAGAAAGAGTGAGCACAAGCAGGGGAGTGACAGGCAGAGAGAGAAGCAGGTGTCCTGCTGAGCAAGGAACCCAATGCAGGACTTATCCTAGGACCCTAGGATCATGACCCACGCCAAGTGCAGATGGTTAACTGAACGAGCCACCCAGGTTTCCCAAGATGTAATTCACTTTTTATATCGAAGTTTTGCTCAAGTGCTTAGTGGCAACTGTTTCTGAAAGCCCCATCGGTCCAATGGCAGGGATAGTCCAACTACCTCATACAGGATTCCCTTTTTCCGACAACTTGTTTGGACTATTACATTTTATATTTTACCTTCATTTGCTAGACTGAACTCCTCCCAGCACCTGTCTTTGGGTTTATTTTCCTGTCTCCATGCCTATGACCAGATCATACTTGAGGCTTCACTTCCTCCTATCTGTTGCCTCCTGCTAAGTTTGGTAAGTCAAGGCCAGCTGTAGGCTGAGATATGGCTGTGGTTAATAGCAAACTCTATCTGTATATTTATATCCCATGTAGATGGAAAGCTCTACTCATGAACACAGGAGGGGAAAAATGTAGCCATGCTGGGCGTGCCTTTGACCCATTTGACCTAGGCTTTGTTTTGTTCACAGGCTTTTGTATGTTGAATTTTATGGGTTATGGACTTTACCAAAGAGAAGAGAAGATACTGTACCTGGCACCATACCAACTGGGAGAGGAAGCAAATGGTGGAGAATTGCCCATTGCAGGCACATCTAGAAAGTAAACAATTTGTTTCTGGACCATTTTAACTTCTCTTGAAGACCCTTTTCCGTTGCCATGCTTTATTTCACCTTCATTCTTAAAGACTATTTTAGGAGAGGACAGAGTCCCGGGTTGGTAGTTATCTTCTTTCTTTAGACTAAAGATACCATGCCATTGTCTTTTGCCCTTCTAATTACCACTGTTGAAAAGTCAGGGTCCACTCTGCCACTTCCTAAAAGGCAATCTGCTCTCCTACCTACTCCCCTGGCTGATTGTAACATTTTCCTTTTATCTTCAGGTATTTTTTTTTTTTTTAGATTAGTATATCTTTCTATTTATTTCTCTTTCTATTTCTACTCACTTAGTTGTTTGGGTTCCTTGGGATTCTTGTTTTTTCTAAATGTGATGTCTTTCATCAGATTTATAAAAGTCTTGGTCATTAGTTTTTCTTTTTTTAATAAAGATTTTATTTATTTATTTATTTGACAGAAAGAGAGAGAGAGAGAGAGCATAGGCAGGCAGAGGGGCAGATGGAGATGCAGAAGCAGACTCCCTGCTGAGCAGAGAGCCCAATGTGGGGCTCCATCCCAGGCCCCTGGGATCATGACCTGAGCTGAAGGCAGACGTTTAACCAGCTGAGCCACTCAGGCACCCCAGTCATTAACTTTTCAAATACTGCTTCTGTTCCATTTAACTCTCACTTTTCCTTCTGAGATTACAATTAAATGTATACCTTTTATAAGCCTCTTCTATGTGTCTTAACCTCTCTCCTATATTTTCAATATTCTTGCCTATCCATGCTTTTTCCCCAGATAGATTCTTCTGACTTATCTTCCAGTTCACTTTTTCTCTCTTCATCTGTCTAATCGTCTAAAATATTAAAAAAAAATCTTTGACTAGATCTTAATTTCAGCTATTATATTTCATCCAATTTTAAAAATTTTAATTGGTTCTCATTCATATTTGCAATGTCACTTTTCATAGTTTGCAGTTCCTTGCTGAGAGTTTAAAGTTTGACTTTTATCTCCATGAGCCTAGTAATCATAATTGTTCACCAATCTGCCACGTTAATATGTTTGTTTCCATTGTCTGTTATTCATATTGTATCTCATTTATGTTGTTATCTCCTCAGGTACATGCATATCTTTGAGAGTGTGCTGGCTATTGCCCATGAAAACTTATTAGTAGAAATGAGATCTAGGATGACTTTATGTCCCTTTGAAGAAAATTCTAAATTGCTTTTGTCAGATGTCCAGAGATACATTAACAGTACAGGGTATCCTCTCATTCAGATTTTGGGTCCACTCAGCTAACTCAAAGCTGGGATGCAGTCTGTGTAGGATGTTTTACTGTTCTTTACCTTGATATGAGATGGCTTGCCAGGACTTCCACTCTATTCCATCTCTAAACTCACACTTTGCTCCTCTTTGCCCTGAGAGGCTCACAGAGGTACTGCTATCCCCATCTGGATCAGCAAATGCCCTAGAGGTAAAAGCTATCTCAAATACTAGGCTCAAACCTCTTCAATATTTACTCAGAGATTTCACACTATCTTGTGAGTTCTTTGCTACATTTAGGAAGGTGTTTTTTAATATCACCTAAAATGTTTAAATTATCTTTGTCAGGAGAGTTGGTCTGAGTCACCATTATGGCAAGTGTATACTTTGCTCTATACCTTAAGTTTGTACAATGCTTTGCCAACTTAGACTCTGAAGATTCATTTAGAAGACTAATACTTAGTCATAAATCAACTGATCTTTTAAGTAGTTTACTAATTTTACCTTGTAAAATAGTATTTGAAATCATACCATTTGACTGGACTACTTTGAAAGATGTAAAACAACTTTTGAGTTTTCCTGAGGTAAATCTGAAAGCTAGCCAGTCGGAGTTTGTGTAAGAAACTGTCAGAAAACTAAAATAGAAAGACCCATTAGCCAAGAGAATCTGGTTTATATTTGAATGAAATGTTTCTTTTTTTTTTTTTTTTAAAGATTTTATTTATTTATTTTTTTGTCAGAGAGAGAGAGCGCGAGAGCGCAAGCGCACAGGCAGACAGAGTGATAGAGGGAGAAGTGGGCTCCCTACGGAACAAGGAGCCTGATGTGGGACTCGATCCCAGGACGCTAGGATCATGACCTGAGCCGAAGGCAGCTGCTCAATGAACTGAGCCACCCAGGTGTCCCTGAATGAAATGTTTCTAAATACAAATGAAAGATGGAAAATTTTTAGTTAAAAAAATCGGGTAATCAAAAAAAAAAAAAGAAGAAAATCTCAAAATACATCCTCATTTACTCTTACATTAAGGATAAAGCATCAGTTTCAGGTGAGAATGTACTAAAGTTGAAGGTAGTAACAGAAACTTTGGTCATCTGGCCAAGTAATAGGTATCTCCACCTCAATCCCCCAATTTATTCTGTCCTATCAGACATTGATTTGTTCTAGTAGCAGACTGAGATACCCTGACCTCAAGAAAAAAAGAACCCATGAAAACTCCCAGGAGGCTTAATAATAATTGATTTGAAATATTTTGATAAATTTGTTTCATTAAAAGTTCCCTATTCTCTCTTGCAGCTAACTCTGACTAATGATATATGTAAGGAGACTTGCATGAAAATTTTGTTTTCTTGATTAAAAAACACAAAACAGAAAAAACAGCATAATTCCTTCTCCCTTTCTCTGCATCTATACTTAGGAAGGATGTTCAGAGCTACTGCCACCATTTTCTGACAATGAAGAAACAAACACAAAATGACAAATCAACACACTACGGATGGTAGAACACACTACGGATGATAGAACAGAAACAGAGTTGCTAAAAAAAACCCTGAGATCAACCACCTCCTGATTTGTATTTAGATAAAAAAGTAAATGTCCTTGTATTTTAGGTTGCCAATAGTTGGGTTTCCCATGATTTACTGTTGAAAACATCCATAATTAATGCATTTACTAAATATGCTCACAAGGCAATATTCTGACCCTGGTTTGACTATAGACGGTGCTTGAAATTGTGTCACCTACCGTAATACAAGAGTCCTGAGGTTCAAGGTCAAAATCAGTGAAGTTCAAGAGAACACGGTGATTTCTTTCCACCCGAATGACCCAGGAGCAGTCAGTGTTACGCCTGTAAGGACTGGGGTAATTTGGAGAATGAATCTCTCCAGCGGGAGCCTGGAAAATCCCACCACAACCTGTAAGTAGGAAACCCAATTCAAGAATGAGAGGAGTCCATGATGCATAAAACTTTGCCCCATGACCTGATAGCTTAGAACAATATGTTGCCTTGTTCAACTGCCTGTTTTATGTTGGTGCTAACCATTGCGCAGAACTGAATATCCACCATTAATTTCATTCATCCCAACAAAAGGAAGAAGGATGACTAAGAAAATCCCTAAAATTTTTTAATACTGATGACAAAAGTAATTAAAAATTTTTTTTAAATACTGAAAAATAAGTGCAAATAAAATCCTATTCTCATAAAGTCATAAAATGCCTCTTATTTGTTCTCTAAAAATAAACTGTAAGAATAACACATCTCCTAAGAATTTGGTAACTTAGTAGTGTATGCTTTTAATAATTTAATATCTATCTTTTAAAATTTAATATTCTGGGCCTGGTACAGTAATTCAGTCTTTTTATTCCTATGATATTATCAAATACCTATCACTGTCTATCTCTATGCCTTGTCATATCTTGGAGTTATAATAATATAAACCTATAATAAAAATGTAGTATTATTTTCTAATAGCTGACAATCATTTGGGGTAATCTAAACACTATGTCTACATAATCATATATATATTCCTCTTTAAATTCACACATCATTAACTTTAGGAAAGATCCAACACACTTTCTACACCACCTTCGAGTTCCCTAAGTGGGGCCATGAGTTAGCCTGGGGTCACATCTGTGCTTTGGAATTTCCTAGATATGTGACTTTGGACAAGTACTAACATCTCTAAGTTTCAATTTCCTCATTAGTAAGGTGATGATTTGAAATTACCTTCCCTCATAGGCTGATTGTGAGGGATAAAATGAGATCGTGCTCACAGAACAGACTAGATCCTTGGCACCTAGTAAGCTGCCAGGTAACATGGCTTTATTAGTAGCTATATAGGTTAACTTCTTCTCAAATATTTTGTGCATTTATTTTTTATTTTAAAAAATTCACAACAGGTAAATATTATTAGACTGCCTAAGATGCTAGACAGGACACCACTGTATAATACACGGTAATTCTTCAGATTGCACAAATCTAACTTTTACAGTTTGGGCATCTGCCAAGCATCCAAAGATCTGTACCATGGCATGAAGTAATTTTCCCTTTGCTGATGCCCATATTTGAGGCCAGAGAACAGCCCAAGGCCCTTGGAGAGTAAGTTAGTCTAACCAATTACCCTGCTTCTACTTTTACAATGGATTTGCATACTTTCACATATTTTAACTCTGGAAGTTACATTCTATCACATGGTTTTTAGGGAAGAATAAATGCCAAAGCAGTATTTGCCATTTGAGGAGTCACCAAGTTGTCACTGTGTTAGGGCTTCATGCCTCTCTCTCCAATCATTTCATGACATTTGTAACGGTTCAGTCCAAGTATTTGGAGATACCTCCTCGGTTCACTCACCTCCAGGGACTGCTTGCCATGAGGCATTGAAGCCTCTCCCATTTATAGAGCTGTCGGTCTTGAAACGGATGGCTAGCTCATTTCCAGTGCTGGAGACCTGCATGGGATTCTCAGATGATCTTTGGGCACACAGCTGGGCTATTCGGGGAGAGTGGAAATCGGGGCCTCCATAGACCTAAGACGGGATGAAGAAAAGACGACTGAAGTTAAGAGATATCTAAGCAATGACAGCCCTTCCCCTGACCTTGTTTTACCACCAGCTCTTGAATTCTATTATCATGAGAGACTGAAATCTCAGCCTTCCTGGGTGGGGTGAACTATAAACTTGAGCTGGGTTTTCAAAGGCACTCCCTCAGCCCTAGGAACACACAAATTCTGCCACCCACAAAACGCCTGCTTATTCTATCAGTCAGAATTGTACAGCAGAACTGAACAGATTATTCCAGAATCTTCCCTATCTCCCTCCTTCCTCTTTCCACGTCTTCATAGGATTTCCTGCTTTCTTTGGCAGAGGCATTGCCGATAAAACTGTATCGAGTGTGGCTATCTAACTCTTCTAGGCACGTGGGAATAGAGTTAGCATAAAGCCACTTTGTCTGTGACAGTTCGCTGAAGCTATTGAGCTCCCTGTTGGATTTTTAAAGGATCTTCCACTTAGCAATTTGAATACTTTATAAAATTAAGCATGTAATATAATCTTTTGTTTTTTTCAGACAGAGTGAAAATATAACCTCTGTATCAGTGTGTTCTGTGGTATCCTTAAGAGGGATGCCCCCTGATTCTTTCCGAATCTACTCCCAGAATCCCACTGGTGAGAACATGACCGAGAGCAGCTGGATTCCTTTGGGGAATGGCCCTGGACACTGCCCAGTATCTGGACGTCTCCCTCTAGATCCATCTCAAGTGTCCTCAGGTCTCCTGGGCTCCTCCAATTGGCAACCATCTACCTGACTAGGACCCAGTGCCCCAGGGACATATTCGTCCCAGGAAGTGCCCCCACCTTCACCCTGGGGTCTCAGAGTCACATCTTTCAGGCAGATGTACCCAGCCCAGGGCAGGTCTCTAACTCCTCATACACAGATTTCTCTCTGGGGGTGGGGAGGAAGGGGACAGGAAGATAAGAATCAAACGAAAGGTACTGAACCCCTGCCTCCAGACCTGGCCAACTCAATTTTGTAGCAGAAAGGCCATTTTTGGTGACCGTTTTCAGGCATAATGGTATCTGGGTCCTTCCCCCTCCCCCGCATGGCATATGCTCCTTATTCAGTGCTCCAGGGAGAAAGCGGAAGAGGGAGAACAATGCTGGGGGGACCTGTGTGCAGGGCCCCCCCACTCCCGCCTGGTCTGCCTCTCGCACCTCCAAGCCCTCCCCCACCATTCCTCTGGCCCCAGGCCCTCGCCCACCCTCAGGGCAGCTGTTGACTGATAGGGGGAATCACTCACGGGTTCTCTGAGGGGAGAGAGGGAGAACAAGAAGCCTACTTTTGGTGAGGCTGTGTGATTTGAATCTATAATGATTTCTTTGTCTGATTCATTCCCCCCAGCCATGCAGGAAAGGCCAAAATGAATGAAACTGCTGTTCACAGAGGGCTGAGCACAAGGACTTTAATTGCAAAGGAATGAAGCAGGCGGATGGCTTCAAGCTTATTTTCATAGGAGGAGCTATGTTTGTGTGGCCCCTTAAGTCCCACCAAAAGCAGGACTTTTGGAGGAGCCCTGTGTGGCCCTTTATACGTACACATATGCAAATGACAGGAGCAGATTGCTTCGGGCTTATGCTGTCCTTTCCCGATTTGCCTGCGTCCCCCCCTTCACCCCAACACAGTCCTCAGAGCATGAAACTGACGGCATGTGTTCCCAATCATCTGAGCCCAATAAACAGCACATATTTGGAAAGAACACTGAGCACAAGGCTTTAGTTCTGACAAAGAAAACTTGCACGTCAGCAAAATATTCTCTGTTTTCCCTGCTCGGGGTCCCCTTAAGATCACAAACATAATGGGTCTGAGGGTATGAGTCCGCTGGGCCTAGAAGCCTCCAGAAGAATCAACACTGCCGCTTCTGATAATCTTTGCTTCCCCTCTTACGGGGCTGGACTCACAACAGACCGTTCCGAGAGACCAGAGGGAGTAAACTGCCCACACCAAGCAATTGTCTTGATTTATTGCCCCAAGGAGTGGATTTCCTTTTCTGCTTTATGCAGGAGCAGGCTCCTTTCTCAAGAGACTGAAGCAAAATCAGCCAGTATTTCCATGACCCAAACAATAGAACGGTACTTTTGGCTTCCACAAATAACACCAACAGTTAACGCATGACTCTTCAAAAGAGGAAAAAGATGGAAAGAATTTCAGGGTGTGGTTCATTCGGCTACAGCATATGACTAAACTTGCGGGGTCGGGGGGAGGGGGAAGCGGGTCTGATGATCAGAGATTAAAAAATGTGTTTTTATAAAATGCTCAGGATATAGAACATTTCAAAGCCTATGGTTTTAATCTGTTTTGAACATTTCTTTCTGCTCTGTTAGCTCCATTGATTGTTACAATCAAGTCAGCATTCCAGGGTTATGAGTAACCGAACGGCTGTTGCTTAATGCAAGTGGCCACTTTCTGGACACTGAGTTTTGAGGGGGAAAAAATATTGGCTCCTGATAAAATCTGGTGAAACCCAGGTAAGCCTCATACTTGGTGATAGAGAGGTCCCATCTGGCAAGGCTTGGAGCAGGCAGATCTAGAAAAGTCAGCCATGTCTCCAGGCCGTGTGACCACCCCAGGGAACATTTTGAAACCTATTGCTAGCATGTTATCAGCACCTATGGTATGAGGGATGGAAAAATTCCTTTTATCATCATTAGTGCAGATTTATTACAGCACTTTCCACCTGACGGAAGCATTTGCCAAGATGTCAAACAAGGTTTTTGAACAAAACATAAGGGGGTTACTCATTTCAGCCGTAAAAAGTAAACTTTCCCCAAAATACTTAAGGGGCTTGAAAGAGTCCCCCCAAACCCTGATTTGGATGCAACATGGGAGACCACGTTGTTCTAACAAAAATAAGCCCCAGCTGATGGGAGCCTCACCTCAGAGCTCTTTCTGCGCAGGGTTCGGACTGCCTAAATGCAGCTGCCTGAAGACCATGCCTTGTCCCCCTGTGCCCCCTAGTTGAGTCTTGCAGGAAACAGCCCTAGTCTGCTTTCTCATGTCATGGGTGTGACAAAAGCCTCAGCACAATGAATCCATTTACATTTTGCCAAGTGGGCAACAATCACATGTGCTTTGGAATATGAAAATGAAGGGTTAGGAACATTTCACATTACTGTGGAAAAGGGTTTTACTGTGGAAAACCCTTTGTAACTGTTAAGGGGTTTTATGCCACTGAAAAATATCCTTGCTGGCAAGAAAGACCATTTGTACCTTCCACATGTGAGTGTTAGTCCTACTCACACTGTGAGTGTGAATTTCAGGAGTCACCTTGTTCTCTCTTCCCAAAAACCTTTCCTCTTCTGAGATGGAGTCATGACTTGGCAACACCCAGGACCGACATGAAGACAAGGGTAAAAGGCTTTAACACAAAGACTTAATCAGCTCCGTCTCTGATTTCACTCATTGCGGCATTTAGAGAGCCCAGAGCTGCTCAGTACAATTCTGTGATTCCGCCTCCACTCAGTGAGGGGATTTGAGAACCCCATTTCTTTTCAAAGAAAGAACTTGTTGGGATGCCTTCGTGGCTCAGTGGGTTCAGCATCTGCCTTGGGCTCAGGTCTTGATCCCAGGGTCTGGAATCAAGTCCTGCATCGGGCTCCCTGCTCATTGGGGAGCCTGCTTTTCCCTCTGCCTGTAGCTTCCCCTGCTTGTTCTCTCTCTCTAACAAATAAATATAATCTTAAAAAAAAAGGAAGTTGTTTTGTGATTAAATGATGTTTTAAGTGCTAAAGTTTCCTCTAAAGCTCATGCCGCTCATCATTTCAACATCTTGTACACTGCCCACCTCTATCTCTCTTTTTGTACTGGCTTATGCAGAGCATGGAGTAGGGGATGGATTCAGTTCCAAGCTCATCCACTCACTGTCCTTGTGGTCATGGAAAAACCCATCAATATTTTTGAGCCTCTGTTTTGACGATGGTAAAATGGGGACAAAATTCCCTTCTTACCTCGCAGGATTATTTAACATTCAAATGGGAAAATGGAGGTCAAAATCCCTTCGCAAACCTCCGGCTATGTGTGTTAGTTTGGTGTGTCAATCAGAGATATATATGCTGTCATCTATTCCACAAATATATATCATGTGTTTTTCTGTTTGCCAAACACTCCGCCGTAGGTATAGCAGTAAAGCAAAACCAAAACAAAGAAATACCCAGCCCTTCATGGAGCTGAAATCCTGTAGAAACGGAACCCTTGTCATGAAGCATGACAGCCATTTTTAGAGCTGAGGTGATAGGAGCTTTGTGTGTTGGAAGCCATTAAATTTAGCAGACAGTTTCTGTTCCTAATGACTAGATCCCTGATTATAATAGATTCTCAAAGGCCATCTTCATCATCTGAGGGAAATGTCATGCGGTGTTGCTGCATTCCGCACCCTGCACCATGGGGATCCCCCAGTGGCAGCTGCCATCTCACCAAGGCCACCCCTTCTCTACACTCTGCACCCCCCCCACCGTCTTTCCTAAGGGAGATTTCTCAGACTGACATGTGGGGCCATAATAATCCTGAGTGCAGTCCATCAGTGGGGACAGGAATCTGGGGACAGTGCCTCAGACTCACACCCTTAGAGGGATGGTCTGATGAGCAGTCCTCATGGCACCTCAGAGGGTCCCAGTGGGACCTGAGTCCCCCGAGTGGCCCTCAGGGGCTCCCTCACTGGCTCTTCGCCCTTCACCCCACCTCCTGCTGTCCCCTCACGCCTGCTTCCTCGTACCATCTCCAAGTTGAATTGCCTGCCACCAAGTCCTTCAGACCCTGCTTTTAGGGAAACCCAAACTGAGATTTTTAATCCCATTTCTTCGTCAACATCACTCACAGAGAATGGATACTTGTTGAAATGTCGGGACATAGAACACAACTGGCCACTGGAAATAATTTAGGGAGTTTTGCAGGGTGATCTCTAGTTCCACCCCGAATCCTGGGGTAGAGGGAACGTGCTGATAAGCGATCTGAATTCTTACCTCCAGGATGTCAAAGTTGCACATTGCATGATACTCCACATCAAAGTCATGGATGGTAAGCTGAATGCTACTCCCAGGGGCTGTGGTAATATACCAGAGGCACTCCTTGTTCGGGGGATACGTGTTAGGGTATCCGGGGCTGCTGAAGGAGCCCGTGGGCCCAGACAACTCCCCACCGCAACCTGTTAAATTAGCAAGACCCAGTCAGTTCAAAGAGAGCATTGACCCCTGGAAAAAATTCAAAAATACAACCAACCAAAAGAGAATAGAAAAATGCACAGTGAAAAAATCATGGCTACAACTTGTTAAATTTATTCTTGAAAAACACTGATCATATCATTTGGTATAATAATTCTTAGTCCTTATTCTCAGCACATCAAATCCTTGGTAATATTCTTTAAATGGCATTCTAATTTTTAGATTTTCTTCATTTTATTTAGGAAAGAATTTCACAGTAGGAAGAGCAGTGAACTAAACAAGAAGTGTTAGTGAATACCATGTCTCTCAGTCTCCAATTTCCTTGTATGTAATACATTATTTTTGATTCCTTATCATATCCAAGATCTAGAATGCCAAGAGCTAAAAATCATTACCTTTGTATGTGAGACTATAGGAAATTAAAAAAAAAAATGATATGTCCATAGCAGTTTTATTCATAATTGCCAGAACTTGGAAACAACCAAGATGTCCTTCAGTAGCTAAAAGCATAAAATAAATTGTGCTACATCCAGACAATGGAATATTATTCAATGCTAACAGTAAATGAGCTATCAAGCCAGAGAAAGATATGGAGGAAAGGTATATACATATTCATAAATGAAAGAAACCAGTCTGAAAAGGCTCCACTACCAAATGATTCCAAGTGCATGACATTCTCGAAATGGCAAAATTATGGAGACAGTAAAAAAGATTAGTCTTTGCCAGGGCTAGAGCAGAGGAGGGATAGAAAGGCTGAGCACAGATTTTGAGGGCAGTAAAACTATTCTGTATGCTACTACAATAGTGGATATAAGTCACTATACATCTGTCAATCACAGAATGTACAATGCCAAGAGGGAACCATAAAGTAAATTATGGGCTCTGGGTGATAATGAAGTGTCAGTGTAGGTTTAGCAGTTGTAACAAATGTCCCACTATGGTTGGGGTTGGCGGGGCAGGGGATGTTCATAATAGGAGAGGCTGTACATGTGTGGGGACAGGGTAAATCAATGGGAACTCTGTCTCCCATTCAATTTTGCTGTAAATTTAAAACACTTCTAAAAAAATCAAGTCTGTTACAAACAAAAATAGTAAATGATACAGGTCCTAACCCAAAAATCTTATACCTAAACACTAACTAAACAAACAAAACCTGGATATATAAGACCCAAGCATGGAAAACCCAAACATGAAGCTTATATTTTATGTGTATATATTATGCCCTAGAAAGAAATTAAGGCAAATCATTACAAGAAACAATCAGATATTGCACCATGTGGTATATACAAAAAGGAAATGCCACGAAGTACTTAGATATGTTTCTAGGTTTTTTTTTTCCTTTTTGAGTACTCATAATAACCACATGAAGCAGGTACGATTATTATCTGTATTTCTCAAGTGAGCAAATCAATGCACACAAAGGTCAAGTGCCTTGGTCAAAGTTATCTTGTTTGTCAGTGGTAGAGCAGGACACCAATCCAAGCAATCTGATTGCACCCAAGTACTGAATTCTACAGGCTCAAGTAGTTTGCATGAATTTGGGGATTTGAGAAGGGATAGGTAGAGAAAACTTTGTGAAAGGAGTAAAATTTGAGCAAGGCTCAGACTTTAAAGACAAAATTACAAAAAAAAAAAAGATAAAATTAGGGGAAAAAAGATAGATCCCCCTTTTTTCCAATAGCAATTTTTGGTGATTAAAAAACATTCCTTGGGGCTCTTGGGTGGCTCAGTTGGTTAAGTGTCTGACTCCTGGTTTCTGCTCAGGTCATGATCTCAGGGTCCTGAGACCAAGTCCTGTCAGGGCTCCATGATCAGTGGGGAATCCACTTGAGATTCTCTCTCACCTCCTCCCTCCCTACTCACACATGTGCGTTCAATTGCTCAAATGAATAATAAATAAAATCTTTAAAAAAACAAAAACATTGCTTGCTCTGCCAACATATCCAAGCCACCTTTTCTATTTTTTCAGAATATTCTTTATTAGTTGCCAAAGTCTTCCAAATATCTCTCTCAATCTGCATCAGGACTTTTTGGATTTAAAAAATGAATGTACATGCATTGTCACATGAGGACAATTAAACTGCTGTGACTTTAAGCAACCTGTAAAGCTGAGGTCATGTCTCCTGTCCACACTCTACAAATGTACAGTGAGTTAGGAAAAAGGTTTTATAAGGTTTAAGAAGAACATACAGAATCACCACGTAACTGAAAATGGCTGAGAAGAATTCTAAGAAGAATATATTTTTTTCTCTTTAAAGATTTTATTTATTTAACAGAGAGAGATCACAAGTAGGCAAAGAGGCAGTCAGAGAGGTGGGGGGAAGCAGGCTTCCCGCTGAGCAGAGAGCCTGACTGGGGCTCGATCCCAGGACCGCGGGATCATGACCTGAGCCAAAGGCTTTAACCCACTTCGTGGGTTAAACCCACTTTAAACCCAGGGCTTTAACCCACTCCCTTTGAAAACCCATGTTTTCAGACGTAAATGTGTGTCACACAAAGCAGTACCTTTCCTATGGCCTATAAGGCTTCTACCTTCATTTCTGGTTAAAGCCCCATGAAAAAGCGGTTCAAAATTAGCTGTGCTGATATTGTTTATAGACTGTGGTGGATGTTGAAAAAACATGAATGCCATGAAAGATTAGAAAATAGTTTTCCTCCTGGAACAACACATGGAAAACATTCCTGAAGCCAAGATCAGCACAGTTGACGCAGCCCCACTGCACAACATCAGGGGGCACCAGTCACAGAATATGCCATCAAATGGTGCCCCCTGGAGTCTTGGAACATAGTGACCCCCATACAAATTATCTGAAGATTCAGCACCTTCTACTAAAATACATCATAGGGAAGTGAAAGCATTCTGTTACCCTGCCCACATTTTTCCAACCCACATTTTCAGCTCCTATGGACCTTGGTATCAGTTGTATCAGATTTAAAAAATCCAGTGGGGAAAAAGTCTTTGGAGGAGAACAACTTCATGGCCACATCATATAAAAGAGAATAAGGAGGTGGAAGGTTGGATAGCTCATCTCTGCATTTTTTATTTTATTCCGTTCACCAGACAAGCTAACTCAATTTTTGTTTTATCATAGTTGATTCATCTAAAAATCTGCATGACATTTTCCATTGTCTCTTCCAGTGGTTTTAGATTTCCTTGTAAATTCTTCTGCGAATAACAGGATACGAATACCCTTAAACTGGTCAGTGTAAACTGTAATGATAATATCAGATTCTTGGCATTCAGTGATGCTTTGAGAAATCATAGCTTTTATTTTATTTACCCACTTACAGCTCTGGAGGCCCACTGTGTATTTTTCCCTAAGATTTAGAGCAAACATAAACAAGGTTTACAAAACACAAAGCCAAGCTGTACTTTTAGGTATGTCATGTTCTCCTCTCCTCAGCAGCACTTAAGTGTGTGTTTTTTAAGGAGAAATTCCAATATTTTTGGAAGTACCCTCTTGGGGTGAAAAGACTGAGTGGTGAGAAGGAAAAGATCACAAGTGTGGGCACTTAAAAACTCTGAAGCTTTCTCTCCTTTTCTCCTTTGTGTACTCACTATGTCCACGGCTTAACGTAGCAAAAGGAAGCAAGTTTGATTTACAAGTTCAAGTCAAATGTAAAGTAGAATACATTCATTTAGTGGTATTTTATGATAAAACTATGAAGTACTGGAAAATGAAGTTAATTCTGATCATTAAGGTAGAAATTTCACTCTTTGTATTTCTATATTCTCAAAGAGAAGGAAATAACTTTCCAGTTCCCATCCATTCATTCAGAAAGTATTTATTTAGCATATATGATACTATAAGTAGTGTTATAGAAGCGAGGCATATTTAATGTCTCTGGAAAAAAATCTATTTATAGATCTAAAAAGTGCTATCCCCACCTGCCCTTCTGTAAGTCATTAAACTCCCTTTGCTTTTCCTTTAGTTTGCAAAGAGTAACTTCAATAAGCTTTGATTTGGAAAAACCAGTGAATTTTGTTTTATCCTTTACATGTTAATTGGTGGTAAGTTATAAAAATAAGAATAAATAAATGGTCCTGTTGAGTTGCTACAAGATATTTTAAAAGTTGTTAGTTTTGATACTACTGTGTTAGCATAATTCTCTTTGGATACTTATTTCCAGTCCACAGATGAGAGATTTTAATCAGCATTTAGCCAGTTATCCTTCATTCTCTTGGGTATCATCACTTTTTCCTCGACTTTGGTATTCTTTGACACATGTGTAGATGGTATCAGGCAAAAATAAAATATGTCAACATTTTAAAAACTGAAAAAAATGAATGATGTCTTTTTTCCCCCCTATGCTCTCTTTCAGTGATAGGAAAAACATACTCACAAAAAACTATGAAAATTTCTATTAACCAAAAAATTAAATACCGAAAAACTAAATATGTAATGTATTTATTTGATACTGTGTTTCATAAATCTAAACTATCATTTGGCTAACAGTGAGACATGAAAACAGCAATTTGGAACGGTATAATTATGGATGAAAATGAAAAATTATAAAGTCACACCAAGAGCTAAACTTTTTAAAATTATAAATGGAAGCAAATGACAACTATAATTCACAATACATAGTGGAGTTTTTAAAGAATGTATAATATGGGTCTTCCAAATTTTATTTATGCGTCATTTTCCACTTAATTAGCTCTGGAAAAGGGAGTCCATTCTAATACCAGAAATGTGATTTAGAACTGCTATCAACACATACTAAGCCCATCATCAGTCAAAAGAAATATGAAGATAATCTAAAAGTCCCATTGTGTATGATTCTGAGAAAGAGAGAATGTGTTCCAAATGCGGAAATGAATCAAAAGCTAAGTTTAATTCTGCCTCATCAATAACGTCTTATTCATATTGGGTAGCACGCCTGTTTGTTTTATTGAATTTACTATTTCTGCACCTCCTGGGGTTAGAAACCGGGTGTGTTTTGTTTTCTTTTTAATAAAGATTGTGGAATTTTAAAATATAGCTATTGCTTTACCTCTGTAGTTGTTATCAGTGTTGCTGATGTCCAAACACTAAAAACTTTCTACATAAACAAGTATCGTCATTTTACTTTACTGCTAAATTTAAATTTGGGGAGGGGAAAAATTAAAAAACATTAAAAATAAATGAATAAATAAATAATAAATAAAATGGATGAATAAATGAATGAGTTATAAATCAGGTGGCTCAGTTGGTTAAGCATCTGACTTTGATTTCGGCTCAGGTCATGATCTCCAGTCATGGGACTGAGCCCGCACTGGGCTCTGTGTGGGGCTTGGAGTCTGCTTAATGTTCTTTGTCTTTCCATCTGCTCCTCCCCTCCCCACCCTGCTCTCTCTCTCACACTCTCTCTCAGTAAATAAATAAAATCTTTAAAATAGAGGAAAGTGATTTAGGAAAGCATTTTAGGGGTCGCCATTAGGAAAATGATTAAGTGAGGAAAAAAAACAAACCAAGAAGTAGAGAACAGAGTGAATTAAAGGTTTTGAGAGAGACATTTTTGGAAGAAATAGAAGTTAGAGAAAGTAGCTCTTTATAGCCAGCTGGTAAGAGATTTTCATGGAGGAGACAACATAATTTCAGAGTTGCCTAATTTGCATGTTAGGTTGCAAAACTTTTGAAAATATCATAATATTCCAAGTAAAGTACAGGCCATGACACAAGACTAACCGAGTTCCAACCTTGGCTGTGTTACCACTTGCATAACTAATTGAACATTTCTCATCCACAATTTCTTCATCTGTAACAGCATTAATCCTTAACCTCATAGGGTTGTTGTACAGATTAAATGAAATAACCAAAGTAAGGCTTTTCATTAAGTTGTTCATTAAGCTACAGTAAAGAGAGTTCATATCTGCATGGTAGCTCATAGTTTTTCAAACAGCTTTTAATAAATACATTATCTTATTTGAAATTCCTAACAACTCTGCAAAAGCCAGGAATGATCATATCAGATCGTATCAGCTATGCTATTTTGAGACAAGCAAAATGAGGCTCCAGAGGGTTGCTGGACTTGTAGCTCAGGTTGTGAATGCACATCTGGGGCCACTGACCATCTGTGCCCGGCCCTTCCACCCCTAAGCCCAGTTCTGTGTTCTCTCCACTATGCCTCGTTGGGCACTGGAGCCCAAAAGCACTGGAAGGGCAGTGTTGAACACTGTCGTCATTACTGTTCTATCCATTACTGAGGGGAAAATCACCACAGCAACCTGAAAAAAATAAAGCAAAACCCTTTTTCATTTAATGTGAGGCAAATCTGACAAAATCTAATATATTAATATCATGAGACAGCAGCTGAGCTGGAATAGAATAAGGTCCTACAGAGAATCACATGTTTTTCAGTTTTCATTAGTTAATCTTTATAAAACTTTTAGTCCTGGTGACTGATAATCTATTTGATTTCTTTTCCTCCAAACTCCCAGTCATCAGCTGAAAGGAAGTGCTTACCTTATCAGCAGGAAGCACCTTGATCTACTAAACTCATAACAAGGAAGAGTTAAAAGCTGTTGCTAAACTTGCTTACTTGTGAAGATAGTTTAAATCTTTTTCATAAAAGGACTTTGCTAATGCTGATTTCGTTTTGTTTTGCTGTTTTGGTCTAAAATAAGCAAGGTATAAAATTTCAGAATGCACACACAAAAATTAAGCATAATCTAAGTATGTTCTCTCTTCAAGGTTTGGGTTGTTGGTGTCACTTTTAAATAAAAGAATTCTAATAAAAGCAAACCAGCAAGGAAATAGCTAAATGGAACCACAGGCTCAAAGTTAGAAGTGCTTTCTATATTTCTCTACAGTTGCTTAAATGCAGTCTCTTGGTATTTTCTTGAAACTACCAAGTCTCTCTCTTGGCATTTTCTTGAAACAATGATCTGTAAACCAATAGTACTTGGAGGGCTGCCAGCATGGAACAGGCGTGGCCAAAGCCCACCGAGGCTGGAAGAAAAGCAACAGAGACCCAAACAGGACATCTTCACATCCTCATCCTTCAACTTCCAAAGGAAACACCTGAGAAATCAGTGGTCAGTGTTAAAAAGGAGGTGAAAAGTCAAAATACAGAAAAAGAATAAATTTTAAACACAATAAATCATGATGCTCACGCACTTCATTAAAATGACTGATGCGGATTTTGTTTTTCTATTATTTAAAATTAAAAATGTTCTCTCCTATAATACCTTGAGAAACTGCTTAGCCCAGTTTCCCTCTGACATGCTACAGGGCAGCCTAAGTGGGCTTGCTGGAAGACGTTGCCAATAAGGATTCTTCCGGTGGGGCAGGTATGATGCAAAATGGCAACTAAGAGCTCAGAAGTGGGGGATGGTCCAACCCAAGGCAAGGTTGAACTATTTCCTGGCATACACAGGCCTCACTTCTGTTTCATCTATGAGATATGCAAATAATATAGGTAAAGCAATTTTGAACTGAGAAATTTAAGGAAAGGGGTAGAAAGTGGAGGTAGAAAGCTCTCTAAAATGGCCAAAGCTGTCCAAAGGTGACTGTTGCATGGAGAAGAACCACAAAAAGTCAGCAATTTTACCTGTTAATTCTGATTTTAACAGTTAATTTCCCAACAGTCTTAATATGGGTACTGCTCTCCTGGGATGCAGGAGAAAGGCAAACGATAGGTATCTATTCTACTGAGAGGAAATACAAAAATCAGATCACTAGACTCTTTATAGACAAGGCCAAGTGTAGAGCCCCCAGGATCCACCTGATTTCAAGGATATGATCTGATCTTAAGGATTTGCAGATTAATTTTCTGGGACATTTTGTGGGTTGGCACAAACTAGAGCAATTACAGATGAAACCAGAGAAAAAGATCAGATAATAAAAGACCGAGGAATGTGAAATCCTCCTGAGAATAAAGGAAAAAGAATGAAGACAAAGCATGGTGACCCCAAGAGAGAATGTTGTCAAAAGTTGCAGACACTCCCATCTTAGGGTGAATAGTGTCCCCCAGAAATCAAATCCACATGGGATCTGTGAATGTGACCATATTTGGATACAGGGTCTTTGTAGATGTTACCAAGTTAAGATGAGGTCACCGTGGATCAGAGTAGGGCTGAAATCTAATATAATAGGTGTCCTCATGGGAAAAGGGAAATCTGGATACAGACACACAGAAGGAAGAAAGCCACTGAGGATGGAGACAGAAATTGGAATTATGCTTCTAGAAGCCAAAGAAAGCCAAGGATTGCCAGCAACTTGCAGGAGCTAAAAGAGGATTCTTCCCTAGAGTCCCTGGAGAAATGGCCCTGCTAACACCTGGATTTTGGACTTCTAGCCTTTGAAACTTTGAAAATAAATTTCTGTTGTTTGAAGACAATCAGTTTTTGGTATTTTGTTACAGCAGTCCTACGGAAGCTAATGTACCCCCATTCTTTTGATAGTGCGGCCAAACTTGAAGACTGACACAAAACTATAGCCACTATGAGTATAATACTTGAAGGAGTAGGGGTATGTAAGCTCTCCTGACTCCTTCTTCTGTTAATTACTTCCTATTTATCAGACAGAGGTTGAGATAATGGTTGGTTAAGGATAAGGTTCGAAGATAGAGAAAGTTGGTTTTAGCCTCTTTGGGCTGCTATAACAAAATACCACAGACTGAGTAGCTTTTACACAACAGGAATTTATTTCACAAAGTTCTGGAGGCTAGAGGACCAAGCTCAGGGTGCCCACATGGTTGGGTGAACACCTTCTTCTGGGTCACAGAAGCCATATACCAGAGGGATCTCTTGTGGGCCTCTCTTATAAGGGCCTAATCCCAGAGCCCTCATCACCTACCTCATCACCTCCCAAATGCCCTACCTCCTAAATCCAAATGCCCTACCTACCTAAATCACCTTCAGGGTTAGGTTCAACACACAAGTTTTGGTGGGGGGCAGGCATGGCGGGACAGGGGCACAAACATTCAGATCCAGTAAAGTCTACCCTTGAGAAAGCTACAGACAGACTTAGGGCTCAGCAGCACAATAGGAGAAACACAAAACCAAGAACTAAGGATAATGATTTTTAGCACTGAGTAACCAGTAAGGGTTTAAAAAGTTTCCTCTTTCATAACGACCTCATCCCAGGCCCAGATTTTCAGAAAATCACTTGTCTGACTGATTTCCATACAGCAATGGATATGGAGTAGAGTCATCTGTTTTCAATGGTAGGGACAAAAAAAGAAAGAAAGAATGAGGCCATACCATGAAGTTAATGACTTGGAAAACAGGCAAGGAGCTTGAAATGGATTCTGCCCATAGTTACAAAATGACTTTTAAATGACTATAGAAGATGCCATAGAAATTCAAAATTAAGATTATCGTATCTATCTGACTCTCTCAGATATCCAGGAGCCGACTACTGCAGTGTTTTACCATATTACATCATCAAAGAGAAATGAACCCAATGGAGCCATATTTGGGAACTTTTCACATAGTGTAAATTTTAATTTCCTGTACACGAAAGGATAACAACCTTTCATTTTGACCCAGAGAAGTATAGCCAATCGTGTTGTCTCTTCATTTTGATTGACTGTGTCCTTTCTCTTCCTCATCTATGCATTCTGGCCAAATCAAACAAAGGTTCCTCAGTAGCAGTTCTTTGCTTACAATTCAGAAATCAATCGAGCACTCAATCTTTCTCTTAAGCATTTTTTAAATTATCTGAGTTCTGAACAAAACATATAAAAATGGCATAAAAATATCTTCCAAGGAAATGAAATGAGACCAAGGCAACTAGACTAATCCCCCCCACTGCCACAAATACATGCCTAGTCCAGCCTAAGGCTACTTATAGGTCCTTTATGAAATCCCCCAAATAGGCAAAGACTGAAGAAATGGGTTCTCTTGATGGGACTTCCAAGTTCAACCCTCATACTTCTATTTAAAAGTATGCATTCCAATCCTGCTTTCTTCTGATTTAATTGTTGTGGCCCACAGTAGGCTTCCAGGGAAAGGCTCATGAACTTCCCCGCATGGCTTTGCAGAATGCCCCACCATCATTTACTCCCAACCTTTCCTCCACAGCCAGGGTGCTCCCTCTCAACAAATGCACAGATATGTGAGGGGGCACCTTGCCAATGGTTGTATCCTCTAGCCATCTAAGCTCTGTCCAAGCCTGAGACACAGGATCATTTTCTGGGATGATACCGGGGTGCAGGCCACTCAGAGGGCAAAAGCTGCAGGCATCCAGCCCTTGAGGTCACTTCCTTGGAGAGGGGCAACACTTTCTCAGGTGGGGCTCCCAAATTTACCCCATCTAGAGCTGTACCATGTCCCCTATTGTTGACCTCCCGTCAAGCCAAACTATTTTGGGGGCAGCTATCCTTACACTCCTCACTGTAATAAAACTCCTGTAAACTAGTTTGGGAAACTAGAGCATGGTAACCGATTAGATAATCTCTGTGGTCCAGCCCAGCTCAGAAGTTTACGATTCTGTCAACCCTACAGAGAAATGCCCAAAGAGGAGCACTTTATAAATGAATAACAGAGCACATACTGTGTTGAAGGACAAACAACATCAGCTATTTTGAACTCGTCGTTTGCTAAGTAATGGGCTTCCCCTCCATTATTGCTACTTGAACCCGAAGAAAGGAGGAATTGTGTAATTCAGTGGGGAGACCTTGGAACCAGAATATTATTTACTTGGGAAAGACTGCAAATGCTCATTTTCAAACATTCATAATCCTCAGTGGGAATTTAGTTACAAAATCTCTCACTATAAACTCTGACCATCTCTGCACTGCAATATGGCTTAAGCTCTTTTGCAATGAAAAGTTGTGGGAAAAACACACTTGCCTTTAGGCAGAATGTAGCTCTTTAAGACAAAGGCTTTGGAGTTCTATACTACCTTGGTTCTGTGTCCTGATTCTATCACTCACTGGATTTGTATGTTTGGGGAGGTTCTTGAACTTCTCCAGGACTCCTTCCTCAGTGTTCTTATCTGTAATGTGGGGATGATAATGCTAACTTCAGCACATTTTTGGACAAAACTTGAGACAATATTTAAAGCACTAACCAAAGGGCTCCACACATGGTTAGTAGCACTTTTTAAAGATGATAATATCAACATTTTCAAAATAACATCACATGTTTTTAAAATAATTCCTTGGTCCAGTGATAATAAGTGAGATGTCAATTAACAATGCACCAAGCATTTAAATTGTATTTTCACTCACTTTCATTTTCATTTTTATTTCATTTCATTCACTCTTTATATGGCAGTTTATTTTCATCACAATTAATATCTTAAACATTTGAGAACTAAAATCTCTATCGTGTAGCTTCTAAACAGTCTGTAGGTATCACTAGGAGAAAAAAAATAATCAGGGACATGAGTGCCTGGGTGGCTCAGTGGGTTAAGCCTCTGCCTTCGGCTCAGGTCATGATCTCAGGGTCCTCGGATCGAGTCCCACGTCGGGCTCTCTGCTCAGCAGGGAACCTGCTTCCCCCCTCTCTCTGCCTGCCTCTCTGCCTACTTGTGATCTCTGTCTGTCAAATAAATAAATAAAATTTAAAAAAAATTAGGAACAAATGTATTAATGTCATTACTTATATAGAAAATATGAAATTCTATTAAATCTTCTAGAATGTAGTTGCTATCCTGCCTCAGAGATTCCTTCTTTGTCATGTGAGTCAAAATGTCATGGAAGGCAGGTATTAGTTCCTCTGAATACACAGGAGCACATAAAGAAATCAAGTCCTTGGATAAATAATGCCATAGACAAATATGGCAATATAGAAGTGAATGTTCAAAAAGTGAAACTTCTGGGACAAAAATTAATGTTCTAACCTGAACTTTGTGTTTGTTCTGCATTGGTTTAGTCATTTTTGGCTGTCACAAAATTTGAAACTGTGAAGAAAAAAAAAAATAAGTGTGGTTTCTTTTTTTCGTGTTGAATGAAAGAGTGTGGAATCCCCTGGAAAGTATGTGCAGTATCTATCAGGGATGTTGTTGCTAGGGAACAAGAACACAAACAGAAGATTCCAGAAAGCCCTTCATTTGGCCCTAATTTAAGAACTATTACAAATTCTGCAATATATGATTTGGGAAGGTCATGGTTGTTTGGGAGTTACTTTTTTTTTTTTTTCTTTTTATAACTGTTTCAAAGAGGAGCAATGGAAACAGAACTCAAACTTTTTCAAACAGTAGCGACATGGGAATTGGGTTGCAAGACTCCTAAATGGTCCTCACTCGTTGCCAGACTTAGAGCCAACATTAAATGAAGGTCAACTGTGTGTATGTGTATTTTCTGTTGTCAAGGAGGCAAATAATGTCAGGATTTAGCTTTCCCACTCATTCTGAAAGGTCTGCCTATGTTTAATGCTGCCTCTGATTACTAGGATCTCGCTGAAAAGGTTCTGAAGCCAAAGCAAAAAGAGGTGCATGATTTTCTTAGTAAATTATTATCCCAATCTTATAAATGTCAGTTAATTTATAAACAACATCACCCATTAAGAGCTTCTTGGCAAAAAGACACAAGTGAGAATTTGCCATAAATAAAAATCAGACACAGTATCACAGTGCAGAAATCTATGCTTTGGTTCTACATGAAGACTGTGTTCAGTCTCCATGCTTAAACATTTGCTGTATTGCAAAGAAAACGTTCCAAATATCAAACAGATGGAGGCCAGGATAGGAGGATAGGATATAACAAGTGCAAATGTGAGAGAAAGCCCAGTCAGTGTTTAGGGAAATAACTGTTAACTTAAACACAACTAAAGTTTCTTGAAAACTTCTCTTTTACTTAAATTTCTGCCCGAATGGGACAGGATTTCTTTACCTTATATCACACTAAAGAATAAAACAGTCACAGGAGTCCATGATTTTACTCGTTTGTCTTTACCAAGAGATTGCTTACTAACTGACTGAACAGAAGACTCCTTCTCAATTGGCAAGGAGGCTACTTCAAAGGCTGACTGTGACAGGTGTTTTAAGATTCTCTCTCAGGGGTGGGGCCTGGGTGGCTCAGTGGGTTAAAGCCTCTGCCTTCGGCTCAGGTCATGGTCCCAGGGTCCTGGGATTGAGCCCGTATTAGGCTCTCTGCTCTGCCGGAAGCCTGCTTCCTCCTCTCTCTCTCTGCCTGCCTATCTGCCTACTTGTGATCTCTGTCAAATAAATGAATAAAATCTTAGGAAAAAAAAATTCTCTCTCTGCGACATTATATCTATCACTGCCCAGCAGGAAGTGACTATGAAAGCAATTCATCACCAGCAAGAGAAGGGCCTCTGTCTGCCATGAGGACCAGAAGGTGTGATTCACATCCCGGCCTGGTGAGCGTGCCCTGGATCTTTGCTGACCACAATTCATAAAATCACTTTCACTGTGAACATCATCCTTCAGGATTGTTGTGCATTTTTGCATTATGCAGAGGCAAGGCTCAGGACAGACAACAGGAAATAAAATCCAAGTTCTTGCAATGGCTCTGACCAATTGATCTCTGACAACCTGTCCTGCCACAGCTCCCTCATTCCCTGGAGCTCAGTGTTTCCCAACTGGTCATTATTGCCCTTCTAGGGAAACTTCCTAGATATATTTTCCTAAGTTCTCGTCCATGGGATGCTAACATTACACATAAAGCACATGCTGCGTATGATACATATCTGTGCTTTATCCATTATCCCAAGAACCAATTTTCATACACTTGGGGTTGGCATTGAGAACATGTGCTCCAGCTGAAATCCTTGCCCATTACAAAATTCGGGTGCTATATCCCAAGCCCCCCTGCTTCTTTTTAGAAATACCTTCCTCTCCCGGATATTAGTCCGACTGATCAATTCTTATTCACTCTTCAAAAACTCAGCTCAAGCATGAGAGCTGTCTGGAGAGACTCTCAATGTCCCTCAAGCCATCCTCCATCTCCTCTGCTCCCACAGCACCACGGACTTATCCTGGACTTATTTCTACAGTTGGTCTATTTGTCCATCTCCCCTAGTAGATGACTAACTCCCTAAAGTCAAGGAGTTAAAGTCCTTCTTCTCTGTTGTGGGCTGAGTTCTCTCTGCTAAAATTCATATACTGATGCCCTAAGCCCCAGTACCTAGAATGTGACCCTATTTGGACATAGGGCCATTAGAGAGGTGATTACATCAAAATGAGGCCCCTAGAGTGGGCCCGAATCCAATCTGACTGGTGTCCTTCTATGAAGAGGAAACTGGGATATGTGAAGGGACACCAGGGTGTGTGCTCACAGAGAAAAGGTCCTGTGAGGACATACATAGGGAGGTCACTGTCTGCAAGCAATCAGAGAGGCCTCAGGAGAAACTAAATCTGCTGACACCTTGATCTTGGACTTCAGGCCTTCAGAACAGTGAGAAATAAATTTATGCTGTTTAAGCCACTCAGTCTGCTGCATATTCTTATGGCTACCTGAGTAAACTAATACACTCTCTACATTCTCAACACCAAGCCCAGAGCCAGTTAATGGAAAAATAAAGACTCTGGTTGGTTGGTTGGTTGATTGATCGGTTGGTGGGTTGAACCAAGGAAAAGCAGGTTCTTGATAAATTCCTGCTTCCAGAGGCTACGGGCAGTCACTATAAGCTGATGCACAATTGCAAATGATCTGTCCTGTGGAGAACAGGCCCAGACTGCCCCAAAGACCCAAGTTGATTCACCCTCACACCCGAAGAGAGATGAGCCAGCATTTGCATATAAGGCAAATGGATAATGTTATTACAAAAGATAAGACCTTTGTCCTCAAAGGGTGAACCTCTCAGAAACCCAAGCTCATATATTCTAAGTCACAGAAAAAATAAAAATTACCAATGAGAAGGAGTTCCCCTGAAAGACCAGAAGTCAACAGACTATTGAGAAGGCCGTGTGAGGGAAAGAAAAGCAGAGGGAAGGTCTAAGAGAAACACTGCTGACCTCATGGAGGTTCTTTGCCAAGCCTCTAAAATTAAATTTTTTAAAAGCCCTTTCATATGGTCCTACATGTCCATAAGAACTCAAGAAGGGACTGGCTCGGGGTCCGTGGGTGGCTCAGTGGGTTAAGCCTCTGCCTTCACTCAGGTCATGATCTCAGGGTCCTGGGATCAAGCCCCACATCAGGCTCTCTGCTCAGCAGGGAGCCTGCTTCTCCCTTCTCTCTATGCCTGTCTCTCTGCCTATCTATGATCTCTGTCTGTCAAATAAATAAATAAAATATTAAAAAAAAAAAAAAAAAGGGACTGGCTCGTGTTCTAAGCAAGCCAGCCATGGAGGAGGGAAGCCATGTTCTTCCCAGCCCACTCCCCTCAAGGCTTGAGAAATCTCATTAACAGCTAAAAAGAAGGCAAAGTGGAACCAGCCCCCATTCAAGAGGCTGATGTCATCTATCTCCCTAAGGAAAAGGCCACACTTTTCTTTGTGAAAACCCAGGGTGACATCACCTCCCGATCACATGCCACTTAGCCCTTTTCCCCCGCTATTCCCAGCTGAGGGGTGCTCTCCCTTTGCAAATGTCACTCTTCCACTCACAAAGCTCCTTGACCTTGTTTGTATGCTGGATCCCACTGCCTGTGAAAGAGGGCCTCTGGGGGGTAGGGCCAGGAGAGGCGAGGGGTGTGCACAGCCGACCGGGAGGGAGGCGGCTATTCACACAGCTTGCAGAGAGTTCTATATTCCCTTCAGCAGCCCCGATGGAGGCCCCCGAGGCCGAATGCAGCCCCTGGACAATGCTGTCAACACTGAATACTGTGAACCTTTGAGCCAG
This sequence comes from Mustela erminea, assembly GCF_009829155.1. Taxonomy (NCBI): domain Eukaryota; kingdom Metazoa; phylum Chordata; class Mammalia; order Carnivora; family Mustelidae; genus Mustela; species Mustela erminea. The sequence goes on from NC_045619.1 coordinate 121,118,363, forward strand.
GCAGGGCAACTGTGGCCATTTCTTTCTTTCCAGAGTGGGATTCTCTTTGATGGTCTGCATAAAGGCCAGGCAGCGCGGTTTAATCTCACATCTACAGAGCCTCTTTAAAAAGGGGCCCACAAATAAAGCCTGATTGTGCATCCATGTTCTCAAAGCAAATAGAAGATCTGTGCAGTTGACAAAGAAGCACATTTTGAAAACAGGCTTATTTATTAATGGGCAAAATAGATGAAGTGTGGGGCAGGGAGGGGGGTTGGTGTGGATTCTCTCTCAGTAGCAATACTCAGGAAATGATGCCAGTGTAGATTCTGAATTCTCAGGGAAGAGCTTTTTGGAGTTCTTACTGCACAGTTTGGAGAAGAGCTAAGGGGTGGGGGGGATGAGAGCCTGAAATGAGATATCTCCAATGAAAAGAGGCTACAGGTTTGAAGGAGCTTCCTTCCGGCAGGGAAAGCAAAGCAGCATGTGTGCTAGAGTCGGGCGGGGTGTGCCGGGCCCTGGCCTGCCATCCCCACTCTGAGACGGAGGTTTGGAGGGTCTGTGCAGAGATGAGCTTCCAGAAATACCTTCACCTACGACCACGCCTACTCAACATGCCTATTATACTGTCACATGGAGACCAGTTTTTTAACGTGTTTTGGATTTCGTCTTTGCTTGTTTTGTATTTATTTGTATTTTGTGCTTTAGTTTGTATTTCAAATCCTGCCACATGGCATGTGCCTTCAGTGCTTCAAGGTCCTACTAGAACTGCGCTGTCTGAAATCCCAAGGATTTATGTGAAAGAGGGAGTGCAGAGCCTAGCCCTCCCTTAGCCACTAACTGGAAGTGACTTGGGTGACCAGAACACTCTGGCTGCAGCTCAGCTCCACAGCCCCTCTGCCTCATACTGACCCTGCTGCCTCCCACCACAGGGACCTTCTTCTACTGGGAGTCCTTCTCCTATTTGCCTATGTCATTCCCACTTACTCCTACATTTAATTTAATTTAATTAATTTATTTATTTTAAGATTTTATTTATTTATTTGACAGACAGAGATCACAAGTAGGCAGAGAGGCAGGCAGAGAGAGAGGAGGAAGCAGGCTCCTGACAAAGCAGAGAGCCTAATACGGGGCTCGATCCCAGGACCCTGGGATCATGACCTGAGCCGAAAGCAGAGGCTTTAACCCACTGAGCCACCCAGGTGCCCTTATTCCTAGATTTTAGTTTAAAGGTCCTGTTCTCATGCAGGACTTCTCCACCTCCTGTCTAGATCAAATCCCCCCTTATGGCCCTTCTCACACTTTTGACTTTATGTCGACTTGTGAACATATTGCTTGGTGGCTACTTCTCACAGACACCCGGCGTAGCTCTGTAAAACCAAGAACCAGGCCTGTGGTTGGGGTCACACCCTGGCCCCAGCCCTAGCACAGTACCTGGCCCAAAACAGCTCTTCGGTGTCTGTGGAATGAACACAAGGGTAAATGTGAAAAAAGATGTATGCCTTCAGTCCATGTCTGCTGGGTAAGAAGTGGGAGAACCTCTCCTACAAAGACCTCTTCCCTGACCCTAGTTTTTTCTGTTAGCCCCACTCCCAGGCTACCTCAAGTTAAAGACCAAGTCAAAATATACAGTAGAAACTCTGTGTACATGAAGCATTGCCTATAGTACATGATAGTTAATTTTGCACCAATCTAGATGACCAATAATCCTCTTCTGAGAGATTCTTCCCAAGTATAATTTATATATAGTGGACAGCACAGAGTTAAGGAAAAAAAGGTATAATTTATATATAGTGGACAGCACAGAGTTAAGGAAAAAAAGGTTCAGTTCTGGTCCCATTTGGCAAAATTTTGTTGTGCAACTCTGATTCTAAGCTTAGCAAGTTTTCAACAATTGAGAGAAAGTTGTGACATAGTAAATAGGAAAAGAGAATAGACAGAGAGTGTCTTTGACCCTCCCAAAGAAAGATTTCAAACAGAACTAGTAGAAAAAAAATTTCCCCCCCAAAACTCAGAGCTTTCAGCAGAGGATTCAACCATGTCCAGCATGTTGGCTGGGAGAATCTAGTGATATAGTAATCCAGTGTAGTCAGTAAGGACCATTAAATCGTACTCCTTAGTGTGGCCCAGGAGGTAGGATAGCTAGAACAGCCCAGAAGGGACAGGAAGCAACCCACCAAGAGGAAAGCTATAACCAACAACAGCAAAACCACTGCTCCTAAAACCCTCCATCCTAAGTGCATGGCAGAATTACTTAGGGAGATTTTTTAAATTAGCCATTGTTAAGGTCCCACTGAGGATGAACTGAATCCTATCTGAAGGTTGAACCCAGGACACTGGTTCTCTTTACAGCTCCCACACAATTCCAGCGGGTATCTGGGGTGGGGACCTCTTCCCTAGGCCCTGAATCTCCACCTGGTTAGTGTTTCTTCCTTTCTACTCTTCTGTCTTGTGGGAAAGCTTTCCTCCCCTTGGATCTCTGAAGCAATAAAGTTCTTTCCTATAGAAGCCCCAGCTCATATCCTCCTGACCTCAAAAGGTTGAGGATATTATTTTGCTGTTGGTAAAATGAGCCATTGGAGAACCTTAGAAGCTTTCTCTAGTCTCTAGAGATGCTGTCTTTCTACCATTTTATATCTCCAGCCTTAACATCTGCTCTCGCCTTGCTCCTCAAAGAGTGGTCTACAGAGTAGCGCCATCAGCATTCCCTGGGAGCATTTTAGAAGCTCATTTAGGATTCATGGACCTTACTCTGCATTTTAACATGCAGTGATTCACCTGATGTGAAGGTCTGAGAAACCTGTTCTGGGAAATGTCTGGAGCTCTTGAAAATCTGGGTCATTTCTCAAGATGTTCCCCTGTCTTCTAGGTTTTTTTTTCACACTCTTCTCCAGTTGCCTTAGAATCACGCCATTTCTGAATCACAGAGTACTAGAGATGAACTGTATTACACAGATAAATCAATCCAGTCCCTTCACTTAACAAGTGAATCAATTTACATTTCAAGGTTAAATCTACCCCTTCGGTGAAGAGAACAGGCCAGAACTCCCACAGGCTTAATTATCATAGCTCATTTACTTTAGGAATTCCTAATCTGTATTCCAAGCTATAAGTAGCTCTGTGGATTACCACCAAATATTTTTAAATACTGAAAGCCCCATACTTGTATTTTAACAGAAATACACCCAGTCTCCAGTTCATATTAACAGACCATCTGACACTCTTACGTGTATAACAAGGGTATTCATTTCTGTGGAGTGCTAAGATTCATACAGTAAACAGACTATGATTTTAACAACCCTCGAGAGTCCCACAATCCACATGCATGTGTCCCCGCCTTGGGCTCACCCCTGATTCTGACAGTAGGGCCACCATATCGGTGTCTGTGTGTGGTTCCCAGGATAACATTCCGATTCCACCTTTCTTTCAAATTGACTGAAACGGACCAGCCAGCCCTAAGACCTTGGTTGAGGACTGCTACTAAAATAGTCACAAGGACTGTATTTGTTAGGTGTGGATTCCTCTAGGAGAGCGGTTCTCAAACCTGGATCACCAGGGAGACCAGTGAAGACACGGATTATCAGGCTTCCATAGGTCTGGGAGGGGGCTCCGGAATTTGCACTTCTAACCAGAGTCCGATGGTGTTGATGTTGTTCTTTGGGGACCCTATTTTGGGAATCCCTGCTCTGGGGCCTACTCTCATTAGACCAGGCCACGTGAGGTCAATCTACACGGTTCGGAACGCTCATTAAATGGGAATGTCCATCCTTGGAGGAATGATCACCCCTACGTGCTTTCTGAACCACGCGTTCCTAGGTGGGTGCTGCCATGCCCCGACTCTGGCAGGTACAACACACGTGCTGGCGGAGTGAGGTCTCTACTCCCACTCCCCTCTCAGCCCAGTGCCTCCCCTTCTTTCTCTGAGTGGCTCTCATCCTTGCCCTTTAATCCCCACCCCCACCATTCCTTCACAGCTAGGTCAGAGTAAGCCTTGAATCTCATTCCATTCCACGCCCCCTGCGAGACTCTAATGCCACCTCGCCTTTGCTCGCCACACCCAGCTCGAGGTTTTCCCCCCACTAGACACTTCACTCTGTTCCCCTCCTTTCTCTTTGGCAATTTATCGTTGAAAAGACTTCAGCAAGTCTCCAAGCCCTGTCCTCTCTTAACCCTGCCAGGATTAACTCTCCCAGAGCAACCAACATCTGAGGAAACGGACCAAGGCCTAGCACCAGTTTACTGGTTACCAGGTTCCAATATTCGTGGGTGGGATTGTTTCCAAAGAGAGAATTGGGAAAGGAATAATTCTTAGTCATACAGCAGGTATCAAATACAAGGAAGACCTGCACAGGGCTTACCGTGAACGAACCACTGCATCTGGAATCCTTTCTCACCGTGACCGACCCCATCGGTGTAGAACAGCACCTGAAGCTGGGAGCCTGTGGTGCTCCCCGAGGGCGGCGTCTGCGCTCCACAGTAGCGCCCAATCCGCTCGGAGCCATCGTAGAGCTGAAATCAAGGAGACATTTCCCAATGTGAGAAACTTCACATGGCAGGACAGACGGAAAAAAATAAACGTCTGCTTACGTGGCCAAAGCTGCTCCTTGGCTGAAAGGTTAAGGGTAAATCTGCTGAGATGGTTTGAGCACGGGAGGCTTCACATAAGCGTTAAAAACAGACGATTATATAGAGAGAGTTTTATGGATGATTCCTAAGCCCAATAAAGCCGGAAATCCAAATACTAATGTTAGATTTTAGGTCAGCCTCGCAAGTCCCTTGAAAGTGTAAATCCAGGCACAGAATAAGGAAATGGTGGCCTGGATGAGATGTGTTCACAGATTAATGACACACAAGAGACGCTCAATGACTAGTCTTGTAATTGTAAGAAATATTTTTAAATAAAGACTAACTATAAAAATTGAGACATTTTAGAAAACTAGGTGAAAGAAAGGTAAATACAAAAATTAATCCCACTGGAGATAACCACTCTTAATACTTTGTTAATACCAGAAGTTTCTCTTGCCAATGCTCTCTTGTTGTTGACTTACATATGTACATATACACACATGTCCAGGTGTATATGTGTGTGTATAAATTCAGGCTATACATTTAATTGTGTTCCCAGTTTTTCTCTAAGCATGTCACTCAACAGTCTAGGTAAACATTTTTGATGGTGACATAAAATGTTATTAATACTCTCTTGTAGTTTATTGAAGACATTTCCAATATTTTTTTGCCAATGTGAGTATTTGATATTTTAAATGTCCCTCAGGCAAGATTCCTGTAAGGGGAATGAATCAGAGAGTATCACCTTTTATGGCTCTTGATATATATCATTAAATCTCTTATCAGAAATTTCTATCAGCATATCCCCACTAACGCTTTACTGAAATGGTTCTTAGAGGGGACCTTGGCAATTATGACTGCTATTATTTTTATAGCTGGTGCTAATAGGGAAAATTTGGGGGGTTTATAATTGTCTTAACTTAGGTTACTTTGAGGTTAAAGGTTTTTCATCTTTATTAGGCATTTATATTTCTTCCCCTGGAGCTTTTCTGCTGAGGTCTTTGCCCACTTGCCCACTAAGCTATTTTGTACATCCTGTCATGCACCCTTTATCTGCTTCATTAATTTCATCAGATACATACCTTTAAAAAAAAAAAAAAAAAAAAAAAAAAAAAATTAAGCTTCTCTGCCATTTCTCCTCAATCAAAAAAAGATAATGATAATCTAAAAAGATTGGCTTTTCGTGACTCAAGCCATTGTATTTTCTTTGACTCCACTAACGTCTACATTGCTGTCTATTTTGTTCTAGTTACCCGTGGTATATTTATTAGCATGTGTGGGTCTAGATAGTTGACAGAAGCCATGATGACGGAACAAAAATGAGGGAAAGAATAAAGTAACACAAAAAGAAAATGGGACAACAAAACGATCCTTGGCTTCTGATGGCAGGTCGGTCCTCCTCTCAGGCAGGGGAGGAGGTGAGGAGGAGGGCCGGGCTGCGCTCTGTTTACTCTTAAATTACTGCTTCACTGTAAGGTATTTATTCCAGCTTCAGAGTTTTTTTGTTTTGTTTTGTTTTTTCATTAAATCCAGTCTACCAACTCCAATTCAAAACTAATTAATACAAAAGTAAACATACTGTTCCCAAGAAGAGGTATAATAAGTAAGAAACACTCTACTATTTTCCACTCTAAAAGGCTCATTCTTAACTTTGGGTTGTGGTTCAGTGACCAAAACTTTAATCATTTCAACTTTATGAAACAAAACACAAGGTAAGATTTCTCTATAACCATAATCCCTTTAAGCCTGATGGGTCTTCTGAAATGGTTGTAGTGACATTTTGAGGAACTGACTTCTAGACTCTATACAAGGTCATAAGCAGCACAGTATTTTTGCCTCCCCAGCTCAGCAAGTTTAAGAAACCTGACATTTTCACATGACTTGGAGGGTATTTTTTTTTCTTCCTTCTGGAGAGGATTACTTCATTGAAGGAGCGCCCCTGAATCCCAGTTGATCTTAAATAACACATTGTGCCTGGGATGGGGGGTAGGGCAGGGGCAAAGAGAGTGGGGATTGGGGGGAACAATGATGAATGACAATTAGTTTCTTTTTGCCTTTGGAGGGGAGAGAGTGATGCATTGAAATAAACATCAAATAGACATTGATGAAAATGCTTGAATACGTCAAATAAACGAATGAATTAATTAGTGTAGAACAAAACCTCTACACAAAAACACCCCAACCCCCAATTTTATGTCCTTCTAAAGTTTACACTTAATTAAATCAGGGTTTTTTTGTTGTTGTTTATATTCACAGATGGCTAACGTCACCTCTATCATTCGTTCCCGCGTAAATTTACCACACAAAAAGGAACAGTCATTTTTCAAAGTACACAAATACTGGTTGCCATGGAAACCAGGAGGTGCCTGCTGCTCCTGATTCTGTTTTCAGAGCAGAATGCTAACCACAGGACGTTCCAGCTGTGACTCACTGCAACTACTGGCGAGCATGCTGGCTTGGTCCTGCTAAGGAAGGATATGATTTGCACTGCTTTTAGAAAGCCTACAGATCCACTCGGTGTGAACAATACTCAAGCTTGGAAAACAGTCCACAAAAGGAAACTAGCAGAACTTAAGAAAAGAAAGATGGAGTCACTTTAAATTTGCGGGTCCAATTTGTGTAACTGTATTGAAAGGTTGTTCTATGTTTGTTTGTTTGTTTTTTAATAAAGGTTATTTATTTATTTATTTATTTGACAGACAGAGATCGCAAGCAGGTGGAGAGGCAGGCAGAGAGGACAGGGGAAGAAGGCTCTCCGCTGAGCAGAGAGCCCGATGTGGGGCTTGATCCCAGGACCCTGGGATCATGACCTGAGCTGAAGACAGAGGCTTTCACCCACTGAGCCACCCAGGCACCCTGTTCTATCTTTTAAAGTATCTGAAATGCTGCATCCACTTTCTGGCTGGCCTTTAAATGTACCTTTGAAGGTAAATATGTTGTATACGTACAACCTCCTCTGTAGAATCTTTTCAGTTATTCTCTGAAGGAGACTATTCATTCAGGATTGATGAGGTTTAGGTCTCCCTACCCCCCACTCTACCCTGAAATAGCTCAACCACTCTTAGGACACCCAAAGAGGAAGGAAATCTCTTGCCTAAAGCCACATTTACCAATTTCTATCTACTTCCTTTGCATGGGTTTGATAATTTGGCACACATACAGTATACAAGGCCATACTGACTTCGGACTCCAGCTGCAACATGAAAGGATCCGCGGACCCCTTCCAGCTATTAAGAACCATACTTACAAGGCAGAAGATATAAAACTGAGGATACATCACTGACAGAGAGAGTTGAATTTTTCCAAGAGTAAGGGTTCTATAGGTACTTTTAGGGATCACTGAAACGCAAGCCTGGAGGAACCCAGAGTCAGCTAATGTGTACTTCAACTTGTTCCCTCTATGGGAATCAACTTTACGAACTTCGAGAACTCTCAGAACAGAAATGTGCTTTTCAAGTGCTTCTTTGCTGCTAAATAGTTTTACGATTTTGAAAATTTATGACTTTAGTGAATGAAGTTATAATTAATTCTTTCATATATATGAGCATGGGATGTCTAAATGGCTTCTACACCCCTTTTAAACTACAGTGAGTAACAACTAAAACTCAGCCCTTTCTATTTTAAAGATTTTATTTTATTTATTTGACAGAGAGAGATCACAAGTAGGCAGAGAGGCAGAGAGAGAGAGAGAGAGAGAGGAGGAAGCAGGCTCCCTGCTGAGCAGAGAGCCCGATGCAGGACTCGATCCCAGGACCCCGAGATCATGACCTGAGCCGAAGGCAGCGGCTTAACCCACTGAGCCACCCAGGCGCCCCAGCCCTTTCTATTTTAGATGGGCATCTAATTCATACTTTTTCTAATTCATACTTTTTCTTATTTCCTTGAAGTTTTTCTGCAATAAAACTTTTTTATAGTAGATAACTAATTTTAAGAATTAAACATAGTCCAAATAGAGAAACAAAATCAAGAGTCTGTTTGGGATGATATTATTAAAATATGGAGAAACTCTGGGAAAAATGTTTGGTCCATCTTCTATTACACATCTTTAAAAACTTAAAAAAAGGTTATCCTTTAGAGTTTAACATGTATTGAAATAATTTGCCTGCTATGAAGGAGAATTCTAGGTGTAGCAGAGAATTTCCTAATATTTATAGAGAACTAAAATTCTAGTCAGTGTAAGAACATAGTTAAAATTTCTGGGAACTATACTCGGTAAGTTTACAGATTAGCTTTGCAAAGACAGTGTCACTAGCAGATTATATTCAACTGCAAGCAGGAAAGTGATCTCCCTATAAGAGCATACTAGAGTATATTAATTTTGATCAGGTTGTAGGTACACAGTCCAGTCCAGCTCTGAACTTTTTTTTAGAATATAATCTTGTGAGAATTACTTTCTTTTCCTAGCCAATTTTTTTTCATAAATTTGGCATCATGATTGTACTTATCTTGTAAGTACTGTTGTAAACAGCAAATGAGACAGACCACGTAATAGGTTGAGTGTGAGACACATATGGAATGTGCTTAAATTGTTATTTTAACTCTTGGTCAGAGGCAAAGGGAACCAACATTTTTTTCCAAAGAAACCATTCTAGAAACAGCTTTGAGAGAAAAATATGATGGCTATAGAGAACTTGAGATGACTCACGTAAAATATTTCTCAGAAATCATCCTTGGCAGACCAGACAGGGAAGTACTGAATCAATGAATCACTTGTACAGAGATGGACAGCCATGGCTTGTAGCACGTTGCCATGACAATGTGGTTCTGTGAGGCCATTCCCCATGCGTGGGGCGCATAGCCCAGAGCAAACCATACTGTGGGGGAGAGTGTAAGTATGATGTGCGTGTTGGGGTGGAGGAAGATGGTGGATCATAACGGGATGATGGCAGAGAGAGCATTAAGAAATCAGTCAAGGCTGCCCTGGGGAGATGGAGAAGGGAGGGATAAGTGATAGGGAAAGTGGATCTGCACGCATTTTTTTTTCTTTGCTGCTGCCTCCTCTCCCCTGGCTGTCCAGCCAGCCTGCAGCCCTAACAGCATTGCCACTGGCCCTCCAAAGGGGTGGGAACTGGTGAATTCTTGGGGCATTTCTTCAGATTTTCCCCCACCTCCCAAAAAAACAACTGTAACGGGACCTATGAGAACTGCCTCATGAGAGTAGTTATTAGAAATGTTGTTGCCAAAGTTTACGCAAAAATCTGAATAAACCTGGAGACTTCAGCATTTATTTTAAATTTGAAAGTCTTTGAAATGTTCCTGTAACAACAGTAGAAATTGCCAAACAAGATTCACAGAGTAGGGTAAAAGGCTCCCATTGTGGATGAGAAAAGCCTACGGAGGTAAAAACTTAATCGAATTGGGGAGAGTAAATTAGGCAGATGATAAAGATGAAAGCTAACAGAGCGTGGTAGGCTCTGGTTGGCTCTGTGATGGCCCTAGGAGGCAGGGTCCTCCATCAGACACGTGGCCCTGCACAGTGCTCCCTGATACAAAGGCACACATCCTCCACACGGCTGCCATGTGCTGACAGGGTGGGGCAGGAAATATGAAATAACCATCTAAAATTAAACAATTACTCATAATGCTGGGCCTTGCATGACAGCAAGAAACCCATCGAAGACCACATTCTGAGCTTTTCTGTGTCACTCTGAATTAGATGTCTGTCTCACACAGAGAGGAGAGGGTGGCCTTAGCACGTGGCCGCTCACTGCTGGTCCCTCTTAATAGCACATTGACATTTTTGTTTCTGCTTTCTGTATATTACTCATATTAGAAGCCACAAAAGCTGATTTTTTTTTTCACTTTTTAAACCATTGTCTAATCACAGATGTGTGCAAAGATTTAACTACAAGAATGTTTATCTCAGCATTGTTTATAATAGTGGAAATCTGACAAAGATTCTAAATATTCCACAGGAAGAAATAGCCGAACTGGGATGATGGAATGCATCATGTTGTAAATGACGCAGTATTATAAATAACACAGAAAGATACTCACAAACTATTGTTACCTGGAAAAAAAGTCATTATAGGATAATATGTACAGAATGATCCCCTTTGAATATTAAAACAAAATATATAAAGAGCAACTACAGGAAATAAATACCACCAAAAATTATTAGTAGAAATGTAATTTGTTTGTTTTATTTTGTTTTTATTTTTATCTAGGTTTTTCTGTATTTTCCAAATAGTATATTTTACACTATATATCCCCGTGTAATCATGTAAGTTTATTTTTTCAAGAAAGCATTATCTTTGGGAACCTATTTATATAGCAGTGTAGATATGCATTGGTAATGTCTTTCCATTCCAGAACTCCATACCCTTCTGGGTTCTCAGCTATCCACCTGGTCTACTAAAAATACGATACTGTCTATCTCCATAGTCTTTTAGACATATCTCAAGATGAGACATGAAAATTGGTCCATTAAAATGTTATTATAGGGGCGCCTGGGTGGCTCAGTGGGTTAAAGCCTCTGCCTTCGGCTCAGGTCATGATCCCAGGGTCCTAGGATCAAGTCCAACATCAGGCTCTCTGCTCAGCAGGGAGCCTGCTTCCTCCTCTCTCTCTCTCTGCCTGCCTCTCTGCCTCCTTGTGATCTCTGTGTCAAATAAATAAATAAAATCTTTAAAAAAATGTTATTATATAAGGTAATCTCCTTCTGCATTAATTTAAAACCATATTTTGTCCCTAAGGCTTACTTGTTTTTTTATCAGAAGTAGGTTTTCATTATTAATTAAACTAATTATTTCTTTATTTATTTTTATTAACATATAATGTATTATTAGCCCCAGAGGTATAGGTCTGTGAATCGCCATATAGGTCTGTGAATCGCCAGGTTTATACACTTGACGGCCCTCGCCATAGCACATACCCTCCCAGACTAATTCTTTATTTAAAAAGAATTCCTTCAGATGCTCGGGGACTAAAGACTTCTCACAAACATAAGTTCTGAGAGTTGTTGATGGAGCCCTACCCGCCTAATTCCCTCCCTAGTGGTAAGTGAGATGCATTAAGAGCCAAGCCTACTCTCCCATGGGAACGTGAACATTTAATTCCAAGAACCGCAGCGTTCCCTCGGCCAATTATACCACTGCAGCAAAGGACTAAACATCTTTAAAAAATTATTCTGCCTCCTGAAAGCCTCAGCATCTGCTAAAGGTGGGCTCAGACACAGGGACAGACCTGCTTCACAGAACCAGAGGAAATCACAGAACGCGGAACTGGAAAGACCTAGGGTACTGCAATGCGCTCTTTCCCAGTTGAGGGAAGAAGTGGGGGAAAGCCCATTAAACACATAGTAAATGTAAGCACTGAAGGGTCAACACAGCATTTTTTCAAAGAAAATTCTGAAATGTTGCAGTTGGAAATCTTTCCTATTTTAAAAAGGAGACAATCAAGATAATTAACCCAAATCCACGATTCCTAATTTTAAAACTTGGCATTCTGAGTCCTGTGTTCTTGTTCCAGCCACATGCCTGTTAGATGCTGGAAGGGACCCTCCAGGTACTCGCTGCCTGTGGTCTGAGGAGAGAGCACGAGGTGAGGAGCCCCAGCAAAGGAAGTGTGGGTGGAGAGCAATTTCAAGGTTTGAGCCTCGGATGTGATTTCTACTCTCTTCCGGGTAGAGCGGAAGCTATCTGTAGGTCTGATTATCATTCATCCTGATTCTGTCCTTCATGTTTGAGACTATCGAGAGGGGAAACACACAAGAATTTCTTTTGAATCCAAGAGCAAAGGCTATCTTTTGAAGGCTGCTGTGTCTGCCTCATTAACTGCAGCAAATTAATGCGATCACATGAAATTCTTCATTGTGGGGGACGGTCAGGAAAGATCAGCATTTCCTTTTAAGGAAAGGGATTTGATTACATGGAGATCAGTATCTCTCCTTTTAATTTTTTATGATAAAAAAAAACCCACACTTGACTTGGGCAACCCTGCAGTATTAAATTTCTTATAAAGTGCTTCTTGTTACTTTTAATGCCAATATGAAGTATTTAGTGTAATTAATCAATAGATACACTTCATTCTAAACTTTTGAATCCAGGTCACGATGAAGTACAATGCTAGGCTCATTTCTGGCATAGAGACATAAACTGAATTGTTTGGTGTATTGTTGTCACTTTTTATGAGTGTTTTTGGATAGCAGTTGTCCTCAGAATTAAAATAGCTTATCTCTGAATTCTAAGCAAAATGCCAAGCAGTCTAGAAGCAAACTTCCTAGGACAGACAGTCGCAGGAAGCATGACTCATCTGCCCGGGGAAGTATTTAAGGAGATGCCATGATGATGAAAGTCAGCTCAGACCCTTTGCTCCTAAGACATAAAATCTCATCAGCTTTTTTCCAACCGGCAAATGGGATTTTAACCACCATGCCTCTTAGATTCAGATATAGAATCCCTGCAGCTTTTGTTGCAAGAAAACTGAGATGCCAGGGACAAAAGCCGGGCTCTCCTTACATGGGGCCAATCTATGTTCATCACAACTGGAAAGGCTGCTTTGGAAACTAAAATTCTGCACTCACTGCAAAATGATTTTGAAAGCAAAAATTAATCCATCAAATTGTGTTTATGTATAAATATTCATAAATAATGTTTATTATCATTTAATAAATAATATTTATTAGCTGAATATTACTCTAAGCCTTTCATCTGTGTGACCGAATTTAAAATTCCTAGAATCTCCAAATAGCAGGTACCACTGTTATCCCCATTTTAGAGTTCTGGAAACTGAGGAATGTAGAAGTTCAGTAAGTAAGCCCCTCAAGAATAATTTATTGTTCCCTTCATTAGTAATCATATTTTTAAAATAGTAACTGTCAAATCCAAGGATACAATAAAGTCTTCATTCTCTGTAATAATGGAGAAAAAATAACTTCTAAATTGTAATAAACATATGCAAAACTCCTGTTAGTCAATCGAATCAATATATTCTCCATTATATTTAACAGAGCTTTGAGTGAAGTAAGTGGACTAATATGGTAGCTTCATCACTTATCCTTTGTGAAAGTGTCAAATGCATCAGTGAAGCAGCTGTGGAGAGAAAGCAAGAGGGAAATTAAGTGTTTTAAGAAATGAACCATTAGGGGCACCTGGATGGTCCAGTTGGTTGGGTGTCCCGACGCTTGGTTTTGGCTCAGCTTGTGACCTCAGGGTCATGGGATCGAGTCCCGTGTCAAGCTCTGGGAGTGGCGTCTGCTTGAGATTCTCTCCCCCCCTTTCCCTTTGCCCCTCCTGCTCACTCCCTCTCAAAAAAAGGAAAAAAAGAACCATTAATATATCTCAGCCTCTTCTTCACCATGTGACCACTCTACCCCCATCTAATCCTCAGTCCACTTCTGCTGACTTTGCCTCCTGAGGACTCTCGAATCCTATTGCATTCTCCCTCCTCAGCGTGCGAGGAACCGGCGTCTCTCTCACCTGGACCGCAACGGCCCCCTTGCTGGATCTCCTCCGTTACATCCCCTCCCTTCAATTTTCTCTTGAAGCCAGAGTTTTTAAAGGTGCCAATCTGGGTGTGCCATTTCCCCCATTCACTCCTGGAAGATCTCTTGCGACACTAAGGGTGCTCCCTGACACTCCTCACACAGCGCCAGTGCCTGCGAGACTCGTAGACTCCTTCGGGCCTGGAAGCCCCCCACTGGGCCTTGCCCCCCCCCCCACCCCACTGGACTCCCTGCGTTCTGACAAGGATTTTCTCCTCCAGTGGACTCTAGCCAGGCTCCTCTGAACCTTTTTCCTGACTACACCTTGACCTTGGCCAATAAAAAAACACAGACTCCTGGCATACATGACTTCACCCTCTTATCCCTACTTACCCAAACTAAAAGACTTCAACAAACACTAATGTAGTTTCTAACAAGGTCACACTGCTAGGAAGACCCTACCCCCGTTAAAGGGCCTGCTTGAGAAAGCTCAGCGCTGTCAAGAGAATATATGATTTGTTCCAGCCAATACTTGAGGATAAGCCCCTGACCACCCTTTCCCAGAGCACTAAGAAGGGCTTGCAATCCTGAATTCTTCCTCTGTCCCTTTGAGATGTGTGTGTGTGTGCGTGTCTCCTACAACTCAGCTGGGGAGTGCCTTTCTCAAGGATCTGAGAAGCATACCTTTGAAACAGAATCATCAGGAGGGACAGGACACTGGTCTCCCTGTCCCTGTGGAAGGGCAGAATCCTAGCTTCCGTCACTGCTGGCCGGCACACACAACTGGCCTCACCACACTGACCCTGATTCACCTTTAGCCATTGCTCACTTCCCTGCCTCCTCCAGCTGCTGGCCCCCTCCTGACACGCTCGCTCTCCCTTCACGGTGTCCCGTCACCTCTGTACAAACTGAAATGGAGGGCAGTTCCCGCTCGATCCCCCTGCAGGACTGTGTTACTGATTAAAATCTATCTCGGCCACTTTAACTAGTGTCCGGCTTTATCTGGGACAGTTCCTCGACCACAGCTTTCCTTGGTGAAACTTTCCACTTCCTTTGAACTGGCTAAGTTACTCTTCCTCGGGGAAGCCTTCTCTGACCTACAGATGGGCTCTGCCCTCCCTCTTCGAGTCCTTGGAGAACCCGGTAACATTCCCTGATACCACTTAACACAGCTTGTAATTAAATTTGTATTGTGTGCTAAATTGATTACCATCTGTCTCCTCAGTGAAGACAAGGAAAACTGATGCGAAAACAGTTGTATTTCCACAGTCTATGTGTTAAGATGTATTTGGATGACTAAATGAATGGATACATGAATGAACAACACTTACTTAGGGTAGTAACAGCTTGAGGAAATACCACAGCAAAAACTGAAAAGCACACCAAGCTCTGTTTAACTGTGTTTAATTCAGCATTTCTCAAAACTTACTAGAATTTAGTTCCCTTTATTTGTGAAACATCTATCAATGTTTGTGGCAGAGAGAGTTATGTGGTTTCCCCAAATCGACTTCCCCTTTGTCTGGGTTCCTGAATCACCATGTGGAAGGCAAGGAACACCAGCATGGGTCTCTAACAAGACTGAGAAATAAACTTGCAGTATGTTAAGCATCTGAGAATTTATGAGTCCTTCATAACAACAACAGCCCGAGTTACCTTAACTAATCACAATATCACAAGGGCCTGATGGAAAACGTTGCTCAGGCTGCAGACTTGGAAAACAAGAGTGCAAGACCGGAAGCCTCCATTTTGGTCCATTCTTTCACTTGAAATGCATGATTTTGTCATTGGAAGAGGACACGGGAGTATAATAAATAATGATAGAAACATCTGGTGCACAAGATGACATCAGAAGAAGGATTTGGCAAGAGATAAAACGCATCTGACAAAGACTGGAGGGAAATGCGTTTGACAGAAGTCACTGGCGTCATGAAGAGGAAGGCTTGCGAAGTGGAAGGCCTGGGAGGGTATAGAGAATGGACTGGAAGACAGTAGCGGTTAAGGTGCCAGCTAAAGATGGGGCAAGAAAGTTGAGAATCCTGACATGAAAATCGCAAAGTAAATCTGATATTTTTACATAATGACACAAACAGCATGACCGTATCACCAGGCCTTGGTGAGACAAAGATGTGATTCACCTGCAGCAACGGAAAAATGAGATTTAACCCAAAAGGAAATCTTTACTAGCACTCAAAGGTACATGTTAAGAAGACACGTCTTAAAGTAGTTCTGATTTCCCAGGAGAGAGCTTTGAAGAGGGGGTAAAATGTGCTGCTGGAGTACAAGTGGGCTGCAGACAGTGGTCTCAAGTGCGGCCCGAGGGCTTGGGGGGACTCTCTCTACTGAGATTCCCAGAGACTTTGATTGAGTAGGTCTGGGCTGACGTCTAGAAACATGTTTTTCTAGTAAGATCTCCAGGCGACTCTGGAATGCAGCCTGTTATAAGGGCTTCATCCTCCCCCACTGGCTTCTTCCTCAGCTGAGACTACAATTTTTTACAAAGGAAGTATGTCAACACGAGTGCAACACAAAGAGACACATGGTGGTGGCAAAGGGGAGATAACTTCAACCATCTGAACATCTCTCCAAAGTTTAAATGGAAAAAAAAAATGTCATTTGATAAATTCTTTAAATGCTCTCCTGTCTCAAAAAGTAAAGAAAATAGGGGCGTCTGGGTGGCTCAATGGGTTAAAGCCTCTGCCTTTGGCTTAGGTCATGATCCCACCTGGGATCGAGCCCCGCTTCGGGCTCTCTGCTTAGCAGGGGGTCTGCTTACTCCTCTCTCTCTGCCTGCCTCTCTGCCTACCTGTGATCTCTGTCTGTCAAATAAATAAATAAAATTTAAAAAAAAAAAAAGTAAAGAAAATAGTGGAAAGAAGTACTAGTCTAGACTTATTCTGGACGGCAAAGAAGTGGTTGTTATTGTAGAACAAAACATTAGGAAACAGCGATCAATGTCCCTTGAGCCTACGATATTGGACATACCAGTCATGGGCCTAAGGTTTTAGGGAGTCAGACCTCAAAAGGAGATATGAGCCCATGGACCAAAACAATTAGTAATTAAAGAAAAAAGAAAAGCAATAGAGAAAAGAAAGAAAATTCAGGAAACATGATAAATTCTAATAAAATTAAATTCTGTCCAGAAAAGCTAGGAATAACTTTGGGGGCAATAAAAGAGGAAACCTCTGAAGAAATCAAGTAAGAAGGAACCATGGGGCTACATAAAAGCTTTTTGACCATTTTATGAGCCTACAGACAAATTAGCTACACTCTGGGAAACAGCACATTTAGGAAAAAAAATGTCTATTTTTTAAGCTATGATTAGGGCAAAAGAAAGATCAAAATATGGATGGATTGACACTTGCAGAAGAGAGCATAATGTGATAAAGGGAAAAACCGAAACATGCCTAGTAGAATTTTGAAACTAGAAGAGACACTGAAATCCAATTTATAAGATCAAGACAGGCAATTCCTTTAAATGCATTTCTGGGGCTTAAGTGAATTACCTCCTGCAGTACTGAAAGGTACAGTCCCTACAGAACAAATTGTGTAATCTTGTTGAATTCATGAATGTTTAAGAAATGTTTTAACACATCATCAGAGCCGTACTCAGCGATTCTGCCTCTGCTCCCACACACCATCTATGAGCAACACTGGCCAGAGGACTGGACTTCACTGCTCCTGGCCAGAGCCGTCCTACGGCCCAGAGGAGTAGGTATCGATAGGTGGGCGAGATCCATGCCTTTGCTGTCAGACTCAAAAGGATGAGCAACCTGTGCTGGGAATTTTTGCCAAAGGAGGCCCGTTTGTTGCAAGAGCTTGGGGCAAATGGTCATGTGGAGTCATTGTTGGTGGGGCCGTATGGAAGCTAAAATGGTGAGGTTGTAGACATGCAGAGGAGAGAGATGGGAATGGCGTATACTCCTGCAGGGAGACGCCACCAAGCTGCCTTTGTTCCTGCCCTTTCCCAGCTTTTTAGTTAATTGCGTGTGTCGTGACGCTTCTTACTTTCCTCAGACCAGAGCCCTTTCACAAAGCTAATGGTTTAGTTTGAGCGTGTATCTGCAACCAAGAGTATAAAGCACAACACTAAAAAGTAAGAGGACCGTCAGAAAGCTCAAGGGAAGATATTTCAATTTCCAAACTCTAGGAAAGATTTATTCTGGCATCTCATAGGCAAAAAGACTGACAGTAATTCTTGGAAAAATTCGAAGTTGGACACTAAAAATAATTTGTCACAATGTAGCAAAGAAAACCATGATTATAGTAATAAATGGCCAGTACTTATCTATGAAGTAGACTATAGTAACACAGACTTTTCTCTGTGACAGTATCACTAGGATGGTAGGTCCAAGGGCTCGCGGACACTCCCTCGTGTCACCTCTGAGGATGACAGAGAATTTTGAGTATATACATAGAGGATGTGTGGTGTCATGGCTAAAAGCACTGGCCCAGCATGATAGGGCCTGGTAGAAAGCCTGGCTTTGGCAACTCTAATGTTTGTGACTGTGGACAACCTGTATTTGCCTCAACTGTCTCGCCTGCCAAATGGGTAAATTTCTTACATTACAGTGTTGCTGTAATAATTACCTAGCAAATAATAAGTGTTCAATAAAGATCAATTATTATTGCCAAGTTTTTGAACAGTGCTATCCCTAAAGTGTTTAATAATAGATCATTTTAGGGATGTCCGGTTGACTTAGTCAGTTGGCCATCTGACTCTTGATTTTGGCTCAGGTCATGATCTCAGGGTCCTGGGATGGAGCCCTGTGTTAGGCTCCACGCTCAGAATGTAATCTGCTTGAGGATTTTCTCTCTCCTTCCCCCCTGCCCCTCTCCTTGCTTATACACACACTCTCTCTAAAATAAATAAGTAAATGTTTAAAAAAAAATAGACCATTTTAACCAAAGAAACACACCATTTTGGAGTATTTGAAACAGGTACCATCTGACATTTTTATCAATTATTTTTGAAGAAGTAGGAGGCCAATGCCAATAAGTCTATATGCAAATGAGTAATGTTCTACAGACCAAAGAATCGGGGCTTAGAAGGCTTATGATGTGCTTGTATTCTCAGGCAAAACAGTCAAATATAATTTACTAGGAATAATCTCCCATGTATGGCTATATGAAGCTATTATAGTTCCTGTAAATGTGACCTGGAGAATACAAGTATTAATATAGCCCAACATTATAACTTGATGAACAATAAGCCCATATAACCTCAGCCTATGAAACCAGAGTATTTGAGCCAGATGATAGAGTTCCAGCATGCCTGGTCCTAGTCAGCTTCATTGGAGTGTCGAATCCAAACCTGAGCCACATTTTAAGAACACTGACAGGGGCGCCTGGGTGGCTCAGTGGGTTAAAGCCTCTGCCTTCGGCTCAGTCATGATCTCAGGGTCCTGAGATCGAGCCCCACATCAGGCTCTCTGCTCCGTGGGGAGCCTGCTTCCCTGTCTCTTTGCCTGCCTGTGATCTCTGTCAAATAAATAAATAAATAAAATCTTTTTAAAAAAGGGAGAGAGAGAGATGCTGACATACAAGAGAATATGCAGAGAGGGTGTCCCCTGAGAGCTTGCCTCATGAGGACCAGCGAGGGAAATGCAGGACAAGGACTGGAGAAAAGAAGCTCTGACTTCATGCTATTCCCTCGGGAAACCTTGGCAAATCTATGGGCTTAAACTCCCATCTACACTCACTGTGCTTCTGGACACTGTGGCCTCTCGCTCCTGCACCTACTACCCTTCAAATACTGGTCTGCCCAGAGTCACACTGATCACCCCGAGATCCCTCTTGATCCCCTGAGAGCCTCTCACCTTGCCCATCACAGTCACCTTCTGCAATGCTCTCTGCCCTCAGCATCCATGACACAACAACCTCAGGGTTTTCCTCCTTCCTCTTCCCCCACACTCGTGCTCCAGGCTGACCTCGCATATGCTCGGGCTTCCCTGCACATCTCTGTGCTGATTTCTCCCAAATCCACCACTTTCATGTGTATATTCAAACACTTATTAGAAGTCCCTTCTATGCAGAGACCCAGACTCAAAATAAAAATTAAAAAATTGAAATGCAGTTGTAGGATACACAAAGAATCCTTAAGGTTGACTTCCCATAATTGTATGGGCAATATCATCTTATTCCTTCAGGCAAGTGACCCTTCCTCTCATTGAATTTAATTTCCAAATCTGAATCATTTTGTTTTGCCCGGAGGACAAACAATAAAGGATTTGCTTCCCAGTGGGATCTCTACCAACCCACACCCCTCAGCAAGGTTGGCCATAATGTCTGACCAACACCTAATCAAGTCCTTTCGTAATTTTGGTTTTATTAATTCAAAATAACTCAATTCTGGCTGCCATAACAGTCACTCAACCGGGATCTGGCTCAGTTACTTGAAAAACCCTTCAACTAGAAGTTATTAAAATAACGGAAACTAGATTTCGTGTTTATGGCTTTTCTCTTCTTAAGTAGTTATTTGTGCTTTTAAAATTTTCATCATAGACCAGCCATTGTAGGAACTGCTCTGGTCTTGCCCCTTGGCTTACAGAAATGGAAAAAATCTCCTCCCTCTGGCAACAGTGTCATTCTTTGGAAGGCTTTGCTGAACTTTTGGTTCTCATTCTGTGTTTTTGCTGCTTTCACCATCAGTGTTGCACAAGATACATGGCATGCCTCTAACGTCATCTATGAAGGGGCTCCACTGAGCTGCTCTGCGGTTGCTGGAATAAGTATCTTCATTTGACAGTTTTTGGACACCTCCAAAAAATTATCTGATGGGCCTTTTTGCTACCCTTCCTTCCTCAAGTAAGTCCAAAGAGGTGGAAACCAGTCCCTGGAAAAGTTCCATCTCATTTCCTCCCCCAACTCTTTCTTCCAAAGCCTCCTGAAAGTCCAGGTCAAAGTTTCCTCCCCCTGCAGCTTCGGCTGTTGTCCTCTCATCAGATCGCTCTCAGGGTGCCTGGCGTATCACCACACACACAAGGCCATGAGTTCTCTTTTGGTTTGTGCTCAGAGGGGTAGAACTGCAGTGAATGCATAGGAATGATACAAAATGGTCTGTCTGGAGTTCAGTTCTTTCTCACCAATTAACATCTCTCATTAGGTTGATGCTAAAATATGGCTGCGAGAGTTAATTCATCCTGAACTTAATGACTTCCTATTACGATCCCAACTCAATAACCAATGCTGGGTCAGAAACTCAGCAGGAGACAGCTCACACCTTCCAAACGGCATGTGGGTGCAATCACAGTTGGCAAAAATGCAGTAAGATAAGTGGCTCTGTTTGTAGTAGGAAGAAGGGGCTTTGAAAGCAACTCTTCCATTTCCTCTAAAGAATGAGCAAGATCATATCATGTGAAGAAAAGAAAAGGGTATCTACTCCAGGTAAATGCAATGGGACAAGCGTGCCATGAAGCTTGTAAAGACCGTCTGAACACTAGATCAAGAAAAATGGGCTTTAAAACCATTGTCAAGTTCATGCTTGTCATATTTTCTTTGAATACTAGTAAACATCACTTTCTAGTAGGGAAACTCTATGGCTACAATTCTATAATATTGAACTCTTCTAAATACAAAGCAAGATTTCACCCAAAAAAACTATCTCTCAGAAACAAGAGACTCCCTATATTTAGAACTCCCAAGTCTCTCAAAGAACAGGCAGCTTTCTCTTTGTTTCCCCTTGTTTTTCTTTTTCTTTGTTTTGAAAAACAAATGGGCTCTTTGGAAAAGATATGTTAACTTCAAACAGTCTCAATCAACACTCAGTTTCCTAAAGAATTGATTAAAAAAAAAAAGTAAGAAAATTTTGCAAAGATAAAGAATTTTTTTTTCTGAAAAATTGGTCTTTAAAGTTACAAGGGCTGGATGTTCGAAGTCTTTGTAAGCAAGACTTCGAAAAATCACTGATCACCCTAAGAAGAAACCCACTAAGTCACTGTGTTGTAGATAGGTAGCATGGGTTGGGGGAGATGTCCTAATGCTATCAGAGTGGGTACTTGTCACTTTAGAAAAGATTTGTAGTGAAAACATCATATGTGGATTCAAAAGTATTATATATGAACAACATAGAACAATACGAAAATGGTGTGTTAAGTGAACTTAAAAAGTGATTTTATTAATGATGAGAATTTGATGTCAAAATACTGTTAGTGGTTTCAGTAAAATTATCTTGCAGAGTGTGGAAGTGGAAGCCATAATTTCTAAACTAATATAATCACTTATATAATTTTATATATGAAAGCATAATTATACTCACAAATTAAGCAAAATAAGTAGGTGCCTAATTTTTCAAGCTAGAGCCCTAAAAAGTCACACATGGAAGTTAGCAAAAAAGCTTTTAGGAATAAAGTGTCTTTTTGTAAAAATAAGAGATTATCTGATATCTAGTTCTCAAGCAGTTTTCATTGAATAGCATCGTATACAAAGAGTCAAATAAATGCTACAGGTGGTCATTATCAGAACAAATAGAAATTTCCATTTTACTGAAAGAAAAATTAACTGAAATGCACTTAAATTTAAAAATAAAAAAAAGGCTCAAAATCATGATTTCTAGTATCAGGCAAATTAGGTATTAGATAAATCCAGGTACCCAAACATTTTCGGATATCCTGTTTATAGACAATAAACATAAAAACAAGTTAACACAAAATTAACACAAATTAGAAGTTATTCCTTTACTCCTGGATTATTGAAATAATAGGAGGTCAGTCAGCCCAGAAATCATATTGAAACCTAAAAACATAGACAATTCTCTGTGTATATAATTTAGTAAATTAGATATCCTTAATAGTAACATGAGGCAGTGAAAGAGACACGAGATATACCTGTTGAAATACCATGGGTAGCTGGAGGAGTGCAGATGCATAGAGCCACACAGACTCAGTTCTACAGAGCACGATGATTTCTAGTTTGGCTTGCCTAACTTGATCTGAAAATGCAGTGGTTTATTTAGCTTCAGAATACATACCTCTAAATAGTCTGTCAAGCAGCTTACGTGATTTTCCAATTCAAATGCTAAAAATGTGTAATTCACCGTGTTGCCAGTAGTTGCCTGGATGGTCCAATTGCAACGTTGATTGTCCGAATAGGGACCTGGGTAATGTATACTCTCTAAGAGGCCGTAGGTTCGGTTCACAATCGTCACGTTCCTACATGCTGAAAAAAGGAACCAGGATTATTGAGAACCACCATCATGTATTTCATTGTTGCTCCCAGATGGGTGAGATTTTCCTTTAAGAAAACAACTAGGGGGTTTGGAGAGGGCAGTTGGGTTATGGACACAGGGGAGGGTATGTGATATAGTGAGTGCTGTGAAGTATGTAAGCCTGGCGATTCACAGGCCTATACATACGTTAATAAAAATAATTAATAAAAAAGAAAACTAGATTGAAGTATATACATAGTTTATATATTATGTATTTGTATATATTATGTATATATATATAGTATATATGTTTATGTGTGTGTATATATGTATATAGTACAACATTTTTATAGTGAAAGGGTCTCCACTTAGTACAAACATAAAATAATACTTCAGTGAACTCATAAATTTTAAAGTGCCATGAAAATTGCCTATTAGGCATCAAATTCCCGTGAACTGGTGGACAGCGGACTAACTCAGCACTACTCAGAAAGCAGTCTGATTTGTTTATTTACAAAAGTGCATTAAATATTCTATGCTTCTGTTTTTCTAACTTCAGTGTTTGGAAGGAACAGAAATCCTGACCTTTAAATTCAACAGCTTAAAAACACGAAGTTCTATGTGAATGCTAAAAATGAGTAACAGCATGGCTTTGTTGAACATTCAAAAGTCAGCATGAAATTCACAAGAAAGGCTCCATTATTGCTCTAGTCAGTCATCGGGAAGCACCAAATGAATGGAGGGAATGCAAAGGATGTGAAGAAGAAACGAAAATCTTCAATTCTGAAAAAAGTCTTCCATCTACGGGTGGCATTTTCCTCAGCTGAGTTTGCAACAACACTATGCCAGGTACCTCAAGGTGTGGCTAGTCCCGGGAGTCAGTGCCAAACACAACCCAAACTAAGGGCTTGAACAAGGCATATACATCCCTTTTCTCAAACCTTGTCCACATTGTCTGTATAATGTGTGATAAAAGAGAATGAGAAAAATTAACATTACATTAAAAAAATAGCCTCTGAAAAATGTGGTTCATATATGCATTTCTACTACTATAGTGATGACTGACAGATGACTAGAACACTATATATATAATCTAAATAAACTAGAACATTTTATATATAGAGAGAGATAGATAATCTTTGGTATGGAAAAATATACCTTTGTAGCTCTTCAGAATCTTTCTTGCTAGAGCAGGGGAATACTCAAACTATTTCTCATTAGAGAAATTTCTCTATTCTCTATTCTCATTTCTCTTTTTGTCCACAAAGGAATTGTAAAGGACAATGTCATGGTCTTAAATGCCTGTGAGAAGTTACAGCAATCAGGCAGAGAGGCAGTGTGTGCCACGATGCCTACAAGTCTGGGCAGAGGAAAATATATTCCATGAAACCATATGAGCTGCTCTCAGTGCTCAGAAATTCTACTATTTGCAAACCTCCAATTTCATATGACAAATTTTACAGAAAATCTCACAGGTTAGCTCTGATTTTGCCTTTAAGGACCTCTATCCCATGTACACTGTTACTCCTTCAGTGTTCCGAAATTACAAGAGAAAAATAAAATAATCACAGGAATAAAAGGGAGGAATCTTTAATAAATAATCAGTCTATAACCAAGAAGCAAATTACCACAGCAATAATAAAATTAGAGACATGATTACATGTTTGACCAAAAAGATCTATTCCTGAGAGAATTTAGGAGAGCTTTCCATAGACTATGCTGAAGTTCTGAAGAATAAAAGCATTTTATCATTAAAACTCAGTATTCAAAACTAGAATTCAGCCTAACCTTCAACTCTAAGTGAATGTGAATATTTGCAAATTCACACATAGTCAAGATCAAACATTAATACGCTTTCAATGAATTCAAGGGGATTTTGTGTGTTCAGTTTATGATCTTGTGACTTGCAGTTCTATTTTTATGTAACTGTGTCAAAATATAGATAAATTTAGGTGTAGTGGACAAGGAACGTACTTTCTAAACCACAAGTGTTTATTAAGTAACATAAATTCAAGGAAGCCTTGTTTTCTTTAAATGTCCATATTGAAACTAACATTAGAAAGTATTTAGTTCTAGGGGCGCCTGGGTGGCTCCATTGACTGGGCGACCGACTCTTGATGTCAGCTCAGGCCATGAACTCAGGGTGGTGAGATGGAGCCCTGCTTCTGCTCTGTGCTGAGCATGGAGCCTGCTTGGGACTCTCTCCCTCTGTCCTTCCCCCTTCCCCCTGCCACTTGCTTGTGTACATGGGTGTGCACACGTGCACACTCTCTCAACTCTCAAAAAAAAAATTAATTCTAGACCTTGAGGACGCTTTCATAATGGCATTGCTTAATCTCCTTTTAAGAAATCATGGAACCGGGGCGCCTGGGTGGCTCAGTGGATTAAGCCGCTGCCTTCGGCTCAGGTCATGATCTCAGTGTCCTGGAATCGAGCCCCGCATCGGGCTCTTTGCTCGGCGGGAGGCTGCTTCTCTCTCTCTCTCTGCCTGACTCTCCGCCTACTTGTGATTTCTCTCTCTGTCAAATAAATAAATAAAATCTTAAAAAAAAAAAAAAAAAAAAAAAAGAAATCATGGAACCTCAGAGAAGAAAAGTGATCTTCTCAGAGATTAGGAGCCAGGAAAAACCTCTGGGCTCCTTGACCCTTTGTACAATATTCTTTTCATTCTACCATGTGGCCTCATAGAAAGTAGATTTTAAAATGACATCTCTACAATGACCAGCTTTTTCCACAATAAAGACTGTATTAGGAGCACCTGGGTGGCTCAGTCAGTTGAGCCTCCACTCTTGGTTTCAGCTCAGGTCACGATCTCAGGGTCCTGGGATCAGCTCTCCATGGGGCTCTGTGCTCACCAGGAAGTCTGCTTCAGATTCTTATTCTCCCTCTGCCCCTCCCCCCACTTGCTCATTTTCTCTCTCTCTCTAAAATAAATAAATAAATCTTAAAAAAAAGAAGAATGTGCACTTTACATCTGATTTATAAGAATATAGTTTCCCTTGGGACACCTGGGTGGCTCAGTTGGTTGGACGACTGCCTTCGGCTCAGGTCATGATCCTGGAGTCCCGGGATCGAGTCCCGCATCAGGCTCCCAGCTCCATGGGGAGTCTGCTTCTCTCTCTGCCCTTCTCGTCACTCATGCTCTTTCTCACTGTCTCTCTCTCAAATAATTAAATAAATTCTTAAAAAAAAAAAAAAAGAGAATATAGTTTCCCTTAATAAAAATTAAGATACCATTTGTGGCTCCTGGAAGGCTCAGTGGGTTAAGCCTCTGCCTTTGGCTCAGGTCATGATCTCAGGGTCTTGGGATCGAGTCCTACATCGGGCTCTCTGCTCAGCAGGGAGCCTGCTTCCCCCTCTCTCTCTGCCTGCCTCTCTGCCTACTTGTGATCTCTCTCTCCCTGTCAAATAAATAAAATCTTTAAAAAAATAAAAATTAAAGTACCATTTGAAGTACAAGACCAAAAAAAAAAAAAAAAAAAAAAACAAACCAGTGTGGGAGATACTATGTGCAATGGAATAATGTCTAATTAGAAGATTGTAATGTTTGATAAAATGAAAACCCATCTGCTGTTAACCTGCTATGCTGATCTTTAGCCAAATGGCAACACTCTCAGCATATTAAATACTCCATTTTGTATAGCTTACCACATGCTTTACCTATATGGCATTAAATTTAATGCTAAGCACTTTTCTGTCAAGTAGAATTAAATTTTCTCATAGAGAGCAAAGATTTATTTCAATTGCTCAAACCAATGGGTTATTCTCATTTCCATTTGTTTCACTATCAGGAGATTGAGGACCCACCAAAGGCACGGGGCCGCCAGAATGCATACTTACTCTGCTGGTATTTGGCTAGGAAGCCACCTCCTTGTTGACCTTCATCTGTCCTGAATTTTAAAAACATGCTGTCTCCACTAGAACGGATGAGAGGCGGTTTTTCATTCCCACAAAGCTGACTTAGCAAATGAGAGGTGGTACTTGGGCCGTCATACACCTTTAACGAAACATTTTAAAATGTCAGAGGATTGTGGCCATAGACATTATGCAAAGGACTCCCAATTCTTAACAAGTGGGAAAATACATGAAATGCACGACATAACAAAAGAAGAGCCCTGAATCAAAATATCAAAATATTAAAAATTATATTTAAATGTCTATAAATGTAGGTAGTGAAGTTGGGCCATTTAGCCATGGCTGTGTATGATGATAAGGGGGTAAACCCAGGCTGAAATCTGAGGGTTAAAAATGAAAGACTAATATGTATTTTTGAGACCATAGCTATTTTCAGCAGTTCTCCTTGTTTTTGATTTCACAGTTTATAATTTACAACATTGTAATACATTTTTTATTTGTTTTTTTATTTTTTCATGGTCAAGGACGGATTGCTGTACTTATGAAGTCCTACCTGATGACTTCAATTATCTTCTCTAATTCACCAATATAGTCCTCTACATTGTTATTTTTTTAAAAATATGTAGAAATGACTCCTTTTGGGAGATTTTAATCATATCTTAACAGCCCATATTCAATATATTTTAAATACTTAGTATATCAATCCTTTCAATAATACCTGCCATACTTAGAAGGCTGTCATTTTCATCACATTTTCTTTTTTCTCTTTTCTTTGGATTGAGCTTTTTATGTGGATATTTTAAGTATTCCTCTTTCCTGAATTTCAAAGAGGGAAAAAATGGGAGCAGTGAAATAAACCAATGAACCCCATACGTACCGCCAGATAATCCGACGTGCAGTTTGGGTGATGCTCCAAGTGGAAGTCTTCAAATTCCAGTTCGAATGGGCTGCCATGGCTGGATTTCAACCTCCAATAGCATTCAGAGCTGTGGTAGTAGGGCATCGGGTAGTTGGGAGAAGTGAACACGCCAGTGGGAGTCGTGAGATTGCCCCCACATCCTACAGGAGAAAAGATGAGATGACCCAAATGTTTTTCTTCTTGGTAAAATGGAATTCTCCTATCTATATAAACTGGGGTTACTGCTACTCTCTTTTGTAGCAGAACACAACTGCGTCTCCAAAGAGTAGCTAGCCTATGTCAACATCCTTTCCTTCTCCTAATCATGATGACCAGCTTAAGGAAAGATATCGTGGAACCAGAATATTTCCACTTGTTCCATCCTCGAAAACAAAACCAAAGCAGCGGCTGTTAATTCAGAAATATTTGTAATGTTGAAGTTTAGTACAGACAGTAATGACAAAATACAGCTGAAAAAAAAAAACTGGATGAAAGCATGACAGTCTATGAATCAAGAAACCAATCAGACCAGATTCTCCAAGGAAAGACAGCTCTTTCCCATTTACCGGTCAATGATCCATCCCAGTTAACTGAGAATCCAGGCCCCGAGCCAAGGAAGTCACTCTTAAATTGTAACCATAGTTTGTTGCTGTGAGAGATGATTCTTGGAGGTGGATTTGAGCCACAGTATGTTCCCAGGGATGGTGAACTTTCATAGCCTCCATCTCTGTGGCAAAACACAGATGAGATCATTTATTGGTTATTGATAATATTACTCTATAAACATTTAATATTATTTGAACTTTGAGATTGAAACAGATCAGTTTATGTCAGTCAACCTTTCTTCAGAATACTCCAAGTCACAATTTCAAGTTTTCAATTTTTCACTTTATTAAACATCATGTGAATGGCTTAAGAAGGAACATCATTTTTGGTTCATGCGACATTTTATATAACCAATTTCAAGCTGAGAGAAGCATCTGGCAAATGTGTCAGAGAATACAGAGAGAATGAATATGTAGAAATTACATACATAATATATAATGGGATACAGAAACCATAATTATTAGCAGTATAAACAAATTTTGCTTAATTTTACAGAGAAAACTGAAATGTTTTCCTTCTATTTTGAATTTTTCAAAATTTAATCTTATATTTGACATATTTAGCAAAATTTTGAAAATAATTCTTCCCCAAGAACTTTTGGGAGTTTTATATCTACTCTGTAATCTGTAGTTTTTTCAAGTTTAAAAAAAACGGGGTGGGTGGGTGGGTTCACTCAACATTAAAATCTAATGATTTAATTATTGTAAACTTAGAATTCATGTTATTTTGGCATGAGATGATACAAATGTGATTTATTATTTTAGTACCTCACTTTACATCATAGAATAAAATAAAAAGTATAATATTCTAGGCTTTCAAAAAGCCAAATACAAAATTTAACTAAATACACACCAAGATATTAGTCTCATTAATTCAATGTAATGATCTGAATAGATAGCAACATATAGGTTAACTTACTTTTACTGCAAATATAACTTTTTAAACTCATTCTCTCTAAATACCAAAGAAGTAAAGAAGAAAAGGTCTCACACTAAAATTCACAAGCCTAGACTTTTATTAGTTGAACACAAAAAACTTTCTAAAAACTTTATGGTTGTTATCTTACCATCATTTTTGTGATATAATTAGACCAAATGGACAATGAACAGCCTAAAATTTAAATTTATTTTCCCATAAGGAAGGTAGGTTTTTAATAATTGCAAGGATCTAATTTCACAATAGTAGTACATCCGTTTAATCTGTCCAAATAAAATCTGGAGTTTATTTTCAAATATTCTCAATAAAATAATCACTTCAAAATAACCCCTGAAACTTATGCAATTTTCTGGTTTTCTTCTGTTAAATCAGGGTCCACATGGCAAGCTTTGTATCTTGCAAGAAAGGGCACAACAGTCCGCTTTAGAGAGAATTTCCATGTGTTTTCTTTACCCTTTCCAGGAAAGATTATGAATGAAAACCAATAACAGAAAAGATGATGAAATAAAGGTGCTTACCTGATTTCCACAAAATCTATACAGTGCCCACCAATGGCCTCCTCCAAAGAGAAATTTGTGAAGTGTAATGCAATCTGTTGGCTGGTTTCCACCGTGATCCTATAAACACATTTCCAATTGTTTGGATAATTATCAGGGAAGTTTGGAGAAGTGAAAGTCCCAGATTCTTCTGTATAGTCTTCCATGCATGCTGTGGGAAGAAATACAGCATAATGGAGAAAAGAGAAAATAACAGCTATATCTATAAGACATTCAATGATACACATTTCATCAATTTATGCCAATGTACTTGATTTTTAATAGGCCATTGAATGTTAAATAATGATTTCCTTTCAAAATAAAGATTTTTTTTTAAATCTCAAAGGCAAAAATAATTATTAATAGTAAGCCTAAGAGGGGCACCTGGGTGGCTCAGTTTTTAGACGTCTGCCTTTGGCTCAGGTCATGATCTCAGAGTCCTAGAATCGAGTCCTGCATCGGGTTCCCTGCTCTGCGGAAGGTCTGCTTCTCCCTCTCCCACTCCCTCTGCTATGTTCCCTCTCTCACTGTGTCTCTCTCTGTCAAATAAATAAATAAAATCTTTAAAAAAAATAATAGTAAGCCCAAGTAAGCTATATAGTACAAATCGTTACATATATCTTAACTTTTTAGATCTTGGAAGTGTTATAATGTTTTAATTTATGCACATTAACCTAAACATTAAACATTAGGCTCAACCATGGAAATCATAGAGGGGCGCTAGAAATGATTCAGTTCTGTCCTTTTCATAACCTTCTTTTAAAATGGTTTTCATCGGGACGCCTGGGTGGCTCCATCGGTTAACTGGCTGCCTTCGGCTCAGGTCATGATCCAGCGTCTTGGGATGGAGTCCCACATCGGGTTCCTTGCTCATCAGGGCGCCTGCTTCTCCCTCTGCCTCTGCCTGCCACTCTGCCTGCCTGTGCTCTCTCTCTCTGACAAATAAATAAATAAATTAAATGGTTTTCATCAAAGCATGCATTTATGAATAATGACAAAGCAGGTATCTTGGCCACGTGAAGAATAGAAGGTAAGTGTCGGGAATCAGGCTGAGCTTGAATCAATGCCTCCCTCAAACACAGACAAGCTATGTGACCTTGGGCAGATTACTTCACCTCTCTGAGCCTCATCTCCCAAATGGGGATGGCAACTATATTTGACTCTACATATATGTGTTAGAGAATTGCATAATTAAATGGCTTGGCACATGGTATAGGCTCAATAAATGGTAGTAATCATCATTATGTTTCAAAATAGTTCAGAAAAGTGTAGAAAAAGTAGAACATAAATGATAAGGAATAAATCAGATCATTCACATTAAACATTAAGATACTTGGAGGGGTGCCTCTGTGGTTCTCTTGGTTAAACGTCCTGCTCCTGATTTCAGTTCAGGTCATGATTTCAGGGCCATGGGATGGAATCCCACATCTAGGCTGCTGGAGAGTCTCTCCCTCTCTCTCTCTCTCTCAAATAAATCCTCAAAAAAATAATACTTGGACAATTTTATGCTGTAATTCAGTATTAACTGTTCTACTTTTAAGAATTTTAACTTCACCTATTCAGTCCATCAGGCTCTATATTTACCAACCACCCCACTCAATCTCCTATGCCCTTCAAATCTGAGATATTTTCCAAAGAAAATCCAGTTTCAAGCATTTTTAATGTAGTTGCAATTGTATCTAGTAATAACATAAATCTAGATAGGGTCCAGGAGTCGACACAGGCCTCCTACTAAAAGGTTCTGAGGGAGAATAAGCTATTATACTTTATTAAGGGTGAAAAAAGAAAATGAGGATTTTGGATGTCTAATTTCCCATTTGTTGCTGAATAATCACAGTCAGAAGAGAGGAGCCACTGATATTGAGAGTACAAAGATGCAAAGAGAATATTACAAGTCTTTGGGGCACCTGGGTGGTTCAGTTGTTAAGCAGCTGCTTTTGGCTCAGGTCATGATCCCCAGGGTCCTGGGGATCCAGCTCTTTACTTAGTGGGAGGCCTGCTTCTCCTGCTCCCACCACTTCCCCTACTTGTGTTTTCTCTCTCTCTCTCTGTGTCAAATAAATAAATAAAATCTTAAGAAAAAAAATATTATAAGTTCTACTATCTATGTATAACCCTCAGAGGAACGGTACTCATCCAATATTTGACTTACTCTATTTTAAACAGCAAGCCAGCAAGGTTTTACTTTATTGAAAAAAATTGAAAGTGTTATTTAACTTCAATTATGAATACTGCAGTTTTCTGCAGTCTGCCAAGAAATATTCCTTCAAGGAGGAAGGATGGAAGGAAAGAGGGAAGGGGAAGGGGAGGAGGAAGGCAGGGTCGGGGGAGAGAGGGGCAGACAGAGGGGGTGTCGAAGTGGTCTAGTAAGTATTTCAAATCAATAATGAGTATTACTACGATAACAGTTCATGGATCAAATGTACATTAAGTGAAGGTTATGACGCAGTCTCCCTGAGCTGATAGAACTGGCAGACTCATTGACCACCCCACATTCAGGTAGTTTTAGCCAGTCAGTCAAACATCTAGAACAAATCTATATGTCATTTGTTCTTAGAGATAATATTTCATGCTTACCCACTCTACTTCCAGAAAGGAAATACAACTGTACTGGATATTTCTAATGCAACTTGCAATTAGTCTGCAGGTAAATGGTTTGTATGAGCAGGATCTCATGTAAAAGAACCAATTCAACAAATATTTGAGAAGTAATGATGATTTATTTTCCTGTACCTTGTCCATATGCAAGGGACTACTGTGCCACAATTGGTATTTGTTTTTTAACCCCTACTGAGATTTTGACTTACTCATTAAGCTTCTTTTCTGGCACAAGGGTAAACATAGTCCCTTATGTATTCAAATGGTCCTCACACTGTTCACTTTGAAATGTTTTATCTAACAACTTCCCTTCTACCCCAACACACCATTAAACAAATAAACTCAGACATCATTTAAAGTCAAAGTCAAATATCACTTCTTCTGTGAAACTCCTCCACATCAAGCAGAATTAATTTTCTTGTGCTCAATAAAACTTTATGCAAATAGCAATTTAAGCTCCCAAAATACGGAATTGTGGCTGTCTTTATGGGAGTACATTTCCTCTACTGTGCCTGAAAATGTAAACAGGACCTTATTAACAATTATTAACTGTCATTTACCACATTATCTGGACTAGAATACATCTAATAAATATTTGTTAACATTTTATTACATAACTATGTGTTGAAAACCGAGAGGGTGGGACAAGTCTCTATTTTCTTCCCACTTTCTCTTTCCCCATCCTATTCCCCCCTCCACTTTTCTTATCTCATGTTCCTGCTCTCTCTCCTTCCTATTCCTTTACCGAGTAGGTTAAGATTCTTTAATATTTTATCATGTTTATTCAGTCTAAACTATAGAAATCTCTTCTTCGAGCCATGACAAATAACAAGTACTAAACTATCCCCTCTCCATAACAACTATGAAACTGGGCAAAATATATGAGGCACCGGGCAATGGGCAGTTCAAGATTGTGATCCTTGACAGACAGAAAATTCATGAGGCAGAATTCTATTTCCTTGGCTCTTTATGCAGAATTTTCTGATCACAGCAGTTTGCTCAAGTCCAAGTAGTAAATGACAGATTAGCTGAGGAAGCAGGAATCTGAGTTTAGGGCTGTCAAAAAAGCTGGGACTGCAGGGAAATGTAGGGAAGAATTATACAGAGAGGAAGACCAGCCATCTGTGTAAAGTTCCCCGTGTATTCTTGCCTGAGCCTGGGCTGGGCATACATGAGGTAAGTTCAAAAGGCATGCCAGAGAGTAGCTGCTGCTAGGCTGGATACAGAAACCAGGCAATACTGGGAGAGTATGGAGTTCTCCCCCCATCGGAATCCCCTCTTTTACATGTCAAATACCCATCTGAGACCTGGAAAGGCCACACCTTAGAAATGAGGACCATGACCAAGAGTAAGCTTTCCTCGAATTTCCCTACTAAAGTATAAGTCTTGACAAGCCCTGTAGGAGCGAATCTTAGAGGTTGAGACCTACCTAGTTAGAAGGACTTGGGAAACACCTGAGGATTTTCACAAATATGCCTTAACAAATACAAAATACAAACCTATACAAGTATATAAAATAATCAGCTAAATATTGAACTGCCATAAAGCTTCAGAGAAAGAGAAAGCAGTCTTTACACAAATCATTTACCATATCCAGTATAAAACTCAAGAGCTGTTATTTGTTAGAGAAAAATTAACTATTTTAGAGAAATATAAATCATAGTCAAGAAAAAACGTGACCTTGTGACTCAAAGAAGGCCAGATATTAGATTAGCAGACAAAAACTTTAATACAACTACTAGAAATATGCTCAAAGACTTAAAGAAAAATACAGCCTCAATGGTAAATACATAGAAAATCTTGGCAATACAAAGGAAACTATTAAAAGAATCATACGGAAATTCTATAATTTAAAAGTACATCAACTGACCTGAAACTAATAATAATACTATATGTTAACTCAACTGAAATTTTAAAAATAAAGTATATTAATTGAGATTTAAAAATTCATAGATGAGCTTAATAGAAATTTTGAGGTAGAAGAAAAAGGATCATTGAACTTGAAGGTGTATGAATAGAAATGGTTTAATCTGAAGGAAAAAAAGGGGGAATGTGCAGAAAAATGAACAGATTCTCAAAACATAGAAAAAAAAATTACCAAATAGTTTAGCACACATATAATTGGAGACCCAGAAGGAGAAGATAATGAAAATAGGTAAAAAAAATATATAGTGACTAAAATTCTCCCAAATTGACTTAAAAAATCAAATTAGCTTCAAGGAGTTGAGTTAATCTTAAGCAAGAAAAACAAAAGAAAATCACACTTGGGTACCTCAAACCATTGAAAAACAAATACAAGAAAAATTAAGGAGCCAGAGGAAAAAATGACACATTATAGACAGGAAAACCATGATATGCATAGTAGCTGGATTCTAATTAGAAACAATGGAGGCAAGAAGAAAATGGAATATATTTTTAAGGTGTTGACAGAAAAACAGTTTAATTACCCAGAAAAAGTGTCTTTTTTTAAAAACTTTTAAAAAAGATTTATTTATTTGAGAGAGAGAGAGAGAGCATGAGTGGAAGTGGCAGCAGGAAAGGGAGAGAGAATCTCAAGCAGACCCAATGCTGAGCATGAAACCCAACTGGGGGATCCATCCCACAACCCTGGTATCATGACCTGAGCTGAAACCAAGAGTCGGAAGTTTAACCAACTGTGCCATTCAGGTAACCCCTGATAAAGTTTTTTCAAAATGAGAGTGCAAAAAGATCATTTTTAGACAAACAGAAGCTGAGAGAATTCATCACTAGAAGACCTATACTACATGAAAAACTAACAATGTCGTTATGTCAAAGACAAATTACACCAGAGGGAAACATGTATGTTTAAGAAGGACTGAAGAAAGCCAGAAATGGTAAGCAACTAGATAAATGTAAAGATTTCTCTTCTTCTCATTATTTCTTTAAAAGACAACTAATCATTTAAAGCAAAAAAAAAAAAAAAAAAAAAAAAAAAAAAGTAAGGTGGAGTTTATATTATAATTAGAATTAAAAAGATACAATTAAAGTAGCATTAAGAAGAGGCAGACAGAATTACATACTGTTGTGGGGTTATTATATTTATAATGTGAGAAGTGTGTGAGATACAGTATCAGGTATAAAATATAAGGTGTGAAGTGAAGTAGCAGCATATTAACTCTAAGCAGACTTACTGATATGCTAAGAAAGTATTTTGTTAGCCCT
Source organism: Mustela erminea (assembly GCF_009829155.1). Classification (NCBI taxonomy): domain Eukaryota; kingdom Metazoa; phylum Chordata; class Mammalia; order Carnivora; family Mustelidae; genus Mustela; species Mustela erminea. The sequence continues at coordinate 121,154,086 of NC_045619.1, forward strand.
TGAGCAAATACACAAAAAAGAAGTATAATTAAAAAGTTAATGAGAAGGGCACCTGGGTGGCTCAGTTGGTTAAGGTCAGTCAGCTCAGGTAATGATCTCAGGGTCATGACCTGGAGATTCACATCAGGCTCCATGCTCAGAGAGGAGTTTGCTTGAGATTCTCTCTCCCTCTCCCTCTGCCCCTCCCCCTGCTCATGCTCTAAATAAATAAATAAATAAAAATAAATCTTTTTTATTAAAAAAAGTCCATGTAGGCAATAAAATGGAGTATTAAAAACTTCTGTAAGCTGAAAAGAAAAGAGAATAGTAGCAAAAGAAGAACATCTATGAAAAACCCAAAGCTAACATGACACTTAGTAATAAAGGATTAAATGCTTTCCTGTTAAGATTGAGAACAAGGCCAATATGTTTGATTTTATCTCGTCTATTCAACATAATACAGAAGTCACTCACCATTGTGATAAGGTGAGAGGGAGATATTGGAAAGGAAAAAATATAGCTGTTATTATTCACAGATATGATCATCTATGTTGAATATACTAAATAATCTATTAAAAAGTTACTAGAATAACTGATTTTAACAAAGTTACAGAATACAAGGTAAATATACAAAATATTTAAATATTAATTAAATATTAAATATAATTTAATATTAAATATGCAAAAATCAATTTAGCTTGCAATTATGAGCCAATTAAAAAATGAAAGTTAAAATATCATTTATTTGTTTTTTATTTTTTTAAAAGATTTTATTTATTTATTTACTTGTCAGAGAGAGAAAGAGAGAGGGTGCAAGCGCACATGGACCATGAGCCGGGGGTGGGGGGCAGTGCAGAGGGAAAGGCAAGCTCTTATTGAGTTAGGAACCCAATGCAGGACTCAGTCCCAGGACCCTGGGATCATGACCTGAGCCAAAGGCAGATGCTTAACCAACTGAGCCACCCAGGTGTCCCTAAAACATCATTTATAAAAGTATAAAAACATAAAGCACTTGATAATAAGTTCAATGGGAATGTGCAAAAACTCTATAGTGAAAACTTTAAAACATTACTGGAAGAAATTTAAAAATATTTGAATAAAGGGAGAAGTAAAATATGTTTATGGATTGGAAGACTCAATTTAAGGTGCACTTTGATCCTGTACTGATCTATAAATTCAATATATTCTCTATCAAATTCCCAATAAGTTTTGTTTTGACTTGGTTTGATGTAGTTTTTTAAAGTAAAACTTGAAAAGTTGATTCTAAAAGATCTATAGAAATGTAAAGGATCTAGGATAACCAACACAACTTTGAAAAACCTGGAGGACTTATACTTTCTGATTTTAAGATACACTATACAATTATATAATATTGAGTCCTATAGAATAGAATAGAGATTCCAGAAGCACACCCAAACATGCATGGGCAATTGATTTGCAACAAGAATGTAAAAGCAATTCAGTGAAAAAAGGAGAATCTTTAAAACAAATAGTGTTTGAACATTAACTACCATTTGTTAACTTGGACACATAATTCATATCTGATATAGAAAAATTAGCTCAAATGGATCATAAACATAAGTGTGAGACTTCAAACTCTAAGACTAGTAGAAGAATGTACACGAAAAAATTCCTCACAACTTTAGCAGGCACAGATTTCTTAGACGAAATACAAAGAACACTAAGCAGAAAAGGAAAAAAGGACATATTATATTTCTGTTCTTCAAACAACACTGTTAAGGCGGGGTAAGCTAGTTTCACACAAAGAAAATATTTGCAATGCATTTATCCGAAAAGGGACATAATTGTTTCCAGAATATATCACTTAAGACAACAATAAGACAAATTACGCAAATAAAAATGGACCAGTGATTTAACGGGCAGCTCATAAGAGATGTATAAATTGTCAATAAGCATGTGAGAACGTTCTCAGCACTATTTGTCATCAGGGACATGCAAATTTAAACAGTGAGACAGTACTTCACAACTACTAGAGGATAAACATGAAATATTGACAGTACCAAGTGTTGACAAAGACATGGAAAAAGGGTAATTCTCATTCATTGCAGGGGAGAATATAAAATGGTATAATCACTCTGGGGAAAAAAGCCTGGCAGTTTTTCATAAAATGAAAAATAGAATTACCATGTGACCCAGAAATTCTACTTTTAGGTATTTATCTAAGAGAACTGATGACCCAAGTCCATGAAAAAAACAGCCCCTTTTTTCATAATAGCTAAAAATGAAACAATATAACTATCCAAAAATAGGTGAATGAATAACCAAATTATGATATATCTGTACAATGGAAGGCAATTCAGCAATTAAACAAAAAGAACTACTTATAGGTAGAACAACATGAACAAATTTCAGAAGCATTATGATAAAAGAAAGAAGCCAGATATAAAAGGGTATATACTGTGTGTTCCCACTCATATTTGCTTTCTGAAGAGAAAAAAACTAATTCATAGTGATAAGAATCAGGTTTGCAGTTGTTGAGATGGATGATGTAGAAGGATCGATCAAAAGGACATGAGGATACTTTCCGGGATGATAAAATTACTCTATATCTTGAATGTGATTACATTCAAGATATAGGTATTTGCATATAGGTATTTGTTGAAACTACGGGTGAAGTTTACTTTATGAAATTATGAAATAAAAATCTCTGTTATATTAAAAGTCTGAAGGTTCCATGCAAAGACAGGTTGAGTTCTCTAAAGTCAAGTCAATAAATAATTCAGCTATCCAATAAATAATAAATAAAACTAAAATAGAGAAATAAAAATTATTTTGAATGTACCTGTTATAAATATTAAATAGGATATTTAATATTAAAATTTGATTGCAGTCTTATGAGATTCACATGTCCGATTTTGTGGAGAGATAAACAGTAGTATTCTGAACTTACTACATCTATTTCTGGAGAGGTTAGTAACTCCTCTTAGCTAACACTGGAGTCTGTAGAAAGTTTATGCTTTCTTCTCTTCACAGTATGAATGACTCTTTTGAGAATAATATTAATACTGAGATATATTAATGCTAGGTTTTGATTTTCTCTTCTGCTTTGCAATAAAGCACAAATAATTAAAGTTGGATATAGTTCCACAAAAGGAAATTCACATGTTGCTTGATATTTATTATATACATACAAAATATAAACATAAAAATGCTTGCTTTCTTTCTTTCTTTCATTCTTTCTTTCTTTTTTCCTTCCTTCCTTTCTTCCTTTCTTTCACTTGAGAGAGCACTGTGCATGCATGTGTTCTGGTGTGCAGGGTAGGGGGTTTGGAGGGGAGAGGGATGACAGAGAGGGAGAGAGATTTGTAAGCAGGCTCCACATTCAGCACAGAGCCCAATGTGGGGCTCAACCTCACGACCCTGAGATCATGACCTAAGCTGAAATCAAGAGTCAGACGCTTAACTAACTGAGCCAGCCAGAGCCCCTAAAAATGCCTTTTCTTTATATCTCATCTTGCTAAAGGAAAACTCATAGCCGATGGCAGTTTGCTTTTCATGGTGGTCTAATATTTACAAAGATAAAGGAGAAAAATACATTTCTTCTATCCATTATATTCAACTGAACTAGCAAGGAAAAGCACCCCTCTGAAGATCAAAAACAACTGTGAGTAAGCCTCATATATCTCTCTTTCTGATCAATCCCAACAACAACCAAAATAAATAAATAAATAAATAAATGAAGGAAAGGGAGAATATACAAAAGTTCTCTGTGAACCCTTACAAAGTCACAAAACTATATTTTTCTAAAAATGTATCTCCCTCCACTATTTTCAAATAAGTTTAAATAATGTAATATTTAGTTCATTATCAAAAAGGAAAACCCAAAACATAGATAATCCTTAATCCACAAAGCAGTGATGACATCAGTCCCATACGATCTGGGAGACAGGAAGAGTGCACAGAAGAATGCATCACCTTGGGAGACCCGAGATCACAGGTAACTGCTCCGTCATTTCCCCGCTTCGCCATTTGCGATAACCTACGTGATTATCCAATTACATTAGGGATCAATCCATAGGCGGTGCTTTCTGATCTCATTTGTGAAACTTCCATGTCTGTATGAATCCATATGACCTCAGACTTTTTGAAAATGTACAGAATAGTCAACCCAGAACCATCACCTGCTTCAACTGGCATATTTGGTTAGCATTCTTCAAAGTGAAGACTTCAGAGAAGATAAAATTTCAGCTTCAGTTTCTCTTTCAGGAAAACAGAATCTTCCTTAACCAAAATCTAACATTTTGCCACAATGTGCTGCTAGGTGGTCATGGCCATGGCTTTTTCTTTCCCCTCACAGGTGACTAACTGAATATGAATGTAAGCTAACTCACCAACACAGCTATTGTGAAATTGTACTTGGACCTCAGTAATTTCATTTTAAACTTGGAATAGTCATGGTGGTTTACAGTGATTGTGTAGTTTTCACACAGAATGTCTCATTTAATCTTCCCCAACTATATAAAACAGCCACGTATCACAATGTCCACGTTGTAAAGGGGTATAGATGAGGGATCTCAGACTCCCAGAGGTTAAGTTCTGAACATCACTTAGTTCAGATATGACAAAGCTAAAATTCAAACCCAAGTCCTCCCTTTTCCCAAATCCTGTACTCTTTAATAATCCCTGGTTTCTCTATGCAGGAAATGTCAATTTAGAAATGAAGGTGAGCTGAAGGCTAGGAATATCACAAATGTTTCATTTAGCACCTTCATCCTAAGGATGAAGAAATGTAATACATTAAATAAGACCAATCTACCAAGCTGTGAAGTGTTGGAATACCCATATATACAAAAATAGGAGAACATTCTGACCGATGCAAAAGTAAATATTTAAAAGATCAATATACTAACTAAAAACCTTTCCCAGAAGGAAAATATCTGAATATCTCATAACAGAAAATACAGGGTTCAAGGTGAATGAAAAGAATGAGGGAGCTTAGTACTCTTCCAAGGTAGTGTCAAGGCTGGCCTACAGCCCAAAACTTGTGACTTAGCTATCAGCCTTTCGGTAGCATGGAAAGTACTTTCCAGCTTGACCAGTGGAAGTCTAATTCCCCATTACACCTCAGTTGTAATTCTATAGCAATTTATGTGCTAAGACAACGTCCAGAATCTCTGAAGAACTGTGAGGTTTTATTAGAACCATTTGAATTGGTGATAACCTACCCTAGACACATTTGAATCCAAATTTCTGGATGGGGACCTGATACCTGAATTTGTAACAAGAAAGTCCCACCCCAAGTTTCTTATAAACACTAGAGTTTGAGAACACCACTCTCCTGGACCGAAGTTTGAAAATAGAAACAGTATCCCCTATTCATTTCTTCTAAAGAAACCCACTTTTGTCCTTTGGTCATCACTTAACTTCTCACTCTTAGATGCCTCTTGTGGGCTCATCCCAGGGTAACTGATGAAATATAGACCATAAGGGGGGCGCCTGGGTGGTTCAGTGGGTTAAGCCTCTGCCTTCAGCTCAGGTCGTGATCTCAGGGTCCTGGGATCCAGCCCCACATTGGGCTCTCTGCTCAGCAGGGAGCCTGCTTCCCCCTCTCTCTCTCTCTGCCTACTTTTGATCTCTCTCTCTCTGTCAAATAAATAAATAACATCTTAAAAAAAAAAAAAAAGAAAGAAAGACTCTAGAGTGGGTGGGAACTCTGAACTGGGAATGTGGGGGTTCGGAAAGCCACTACCCACTTTTAACCCTATACTGATGTGGGTCTGACACTTCCTGACCATTTTTCCAGACAACTATAAAGCCCCGCCCCCACTCTCTTTTTTTTTTTTTTGCAGAAAATAAGAAGAAGTTCACTACAGTCCTTCCATACTCTGAGTTGAATATTACCAGCCACACTAAGTACATTTAATCTGGAGCATTTCCAAGAGCTCACCTGGACAGGATGAAACAAATGGATTAAATGTTGGGACTGGACTGTTTTGGTTTGGCTTCTAAACCAACTAGCTGTGCATTCTTGAAAGGAAAATTCAATAGTGGGTCCTTACTTTCCCTCATTAAAAAAAAAAATAAGTAATTAAACTGGATTTGTGTTTTGAACTTTCGGACACACCATAAAAACACATTTACATCAATCATGCACACACATGGATATTGCAAACAGGTTTCATGAGGTGACACCAAATTTTGTATGATAAACATACTTTCTATTCTATTCTTTTCGATTCTGTTCCATACAAATATAGATAGTAACCTAGTAAGTTAACTTCATGACTCACTAATGAGGCATGAATGTTGCAATGTTTGAAAAACATTGGACTGTTACATGGGTTTTTGTCTAATATTAAAATAGAAAAGTCATCAAGTACATTTCTCTATTCTTTCTTATACCTTAAAAGTCTCCTTGTGATGGGACGCCTGGATGGCTCAGTTGGTTAAGTGGCTGCCTTTGGCTCAGGTCATGATCCCAGTGTCCTGGGATCGAGTCCCACATCAGGCTCCTTGTTCGGCGGGGAGCCTGTTTCTCCCTCTGCCTCTGCCTACCACTTTGTCTACCTGTGCTTGTGCGCTCTCTCTCGCTAACAAATAAATAAATTAATTTAAAAAAAAAAGTCTCCTTGTGGTAAGATTATTTTAATTCATATGTAGGAGATGCTAAAAGAATATAAAATTACAAATGAAATTAGTAAAGTTAGCTGGATAATCAACTATCTTCTTTCAAAATTCAAATATTTCATACTTTAGATAAGCAAATATGTAAAACCTAGTCTAATAATGCTACTAAAAATTTCTTCAGAATTTCTACCCAGAAACATTTTACTGGTTTGTTCTTTGTTTCTATTTCCCCAGGCACATCTGGATGCAGGGAGAAACTGTGATGAGGGAGGAAGTCAAAGTAATGAGCAGAAACTGATCTCTTTCCTCCCAAACACATATTTAGGAGCTGACATCATAGCCCCATGGCATGAAATACAGATGGAAAAGTAACTGGATTCAAGTCGGGAAATTGAAACTTCACTAGATAAAGACAGGAAAGATTTCAGCTGAGAAACTCACACCTGCTGTGAACTAGAAATCACCAGCCGAATATTGTCATTATTGCTCTGAAAATAACTTCTGCTAGAGCAATAAAATAGGATGAGGGCCAATGACTAAGCTTCCATCGGGGATCTTTCCTGAGATTGTATTTTGTAGAGAATACAAAAAAATCAGGTGACAACTGAAAAGAACGCATCCCTACACCTCCTATTTCCTGAGCAGCCCCCAGGACTCAGGTTGCCTACAGGGTTAGTCCATGGGCTGGCAGTTGCCAGCACAACCCCCACATCAGTCCCTCCCTGAACAGTCCTGTGGGGCCACCAGTAACAATTCACGACAGCCAGTCAGTCACAATAGGAAACTGAGACGGGCTCCAAAATGGTTAAGTTGAATGTGCCATATGGCTTCCTGGGTCTGTCATCTGATTGCTGTTTAGAATACTTGACTATTAGTCAGGCCGATGAGTTCACCCAGCAGAAGGCACAGTGGTCAGCCAGACTTGGCCAAGGGCAGAAGGCGAACTCCCTTGTCTGTGATTTCGACCCTGTCTGGACCAGACAGAAGTCAAAGTAATGATTATCACCCAGAGAGGCAGATTGAAGAGTCTTTTGAGTTTCCAATATCAGGGCTCCCTTCTCTTTTTGTCAAATATATTTTCTTGTATTGTCTTTCTTTTTATTTATTTATTTGAGTGAGAGAGAGAAGGGGAGAGTGCACGAGCAGTGGGAGGAACAGAGGTAGAAGCAGACTTCCCACCAAGCAAGGAGCCCAGTGTGGGGCTCCATCTCAGGACCTGATCATGACCTGAGCCAAAGGCAGATGCTTAACTGACTGAGCCACCCAGCCTCTCAGTGTTTTATCAGCTTCTTTTTCTTCCTTGTTTGTTTCTTCCCTTTTTCTCACCTTTCTTTTACTTTACCTGTATCTTATCTTTCTGAAAACCTTTTTTTAAAATTAAAATTTAACTTTAATATCATTCCTTCCAGATTATTGTGGTTGCTCTTAGTTCCTACTGCACTTGCTACTGCCTTATAAGTTAGTGTGGTATTAGTGAGGTTGCTTTCATCATTACAGAGCTATGTCTTACTTTGTACATCGTAAGAGAGTTCCATATTTTCAGCAGGCCCTACCAGCACGTATGTTATCTAAGACACAGCCAGTTTATTCAGGCAGCAAATTAAACTTGTGTTCATAGCTGATTAGAGCCAGACGACATCTCAGAGATGATCAAATCCAATTCCTTAATTTTACAGATGAGAAAACTGTGGCCCAAAGAGTCCAAGGGACTGACTCCAAATTTTAATCTAATATTCAGTGTGGTTTGGGCTAAATATATGAGGCACATAAAACTACAGAAGTATGGAAAATTGTGTGCACACTGTAATTTCTTAAAAAGCCAATTTTGGTCATTGGATGTTAAACACCTGGACAAAGTCCAGTGATGCGTCAATCGTTTAACATAAACGATGGTAATTGCTAGGGATTCAATTTCCTATGTGCTTGAGCTGGATAATAAACTGTCTCCTGGAATGGAGCCCTCAGGAAAGAAAAGTGCATGAATCACTCACACTCAGGATTCTGGAGAAATCTAAAGCCATACTACCTAAACACAGAACTTAAACTACCAGAAAACAGCAATTTTGCATGAAATAAAGTATGGTGGTCAGGTACTCTGAGAAGAAATACATGAGAAATTGGGAAGGGATTCTGAGTGCTTAAAGTTAAAGTTCTTAAAAGTAAATACATACATTTTTATTTATTTATCTATTTATTTATGGGGTGGGGTTTTTTAAAAGATAATCATCTAGGAGTCTTTAATTTCTTAAAATTAGTATTCAGTCTCATAAGTAACATTTTATTTTGATAGAATTTTAAACTTAAAAAGTTTTAAGAACTAGCTCGCAAATTCGTTTTACCTAGATTTACTATTTGTATATTGCCCTCATTGCTTTATCTCTGTCCCTTTTTCTAACTTACTCATTTACTTACCATCTGAGCCAACTGAGAATATTTTAGAGATATGGCATGTCTTTACCCCTAAAAACATTAATATATCATTGCTAAGAATAAAAACATTCTCTTACAGAATACTTACAATTATGTTAATTAGAAAATTTAACATTGATACAATATTGAGGTCTAATTGCTATTTTTAATAAGGAAGGCACTGAAGTCACTGTACTCTTTTCTAAATTAGTTTTCATTATGTGCCACAGGTTTGGGGATGAAGCATTCTCATAGTACGTTTTTTCAATGGAATGAGCCAAACCAAGTATACAATGTTGTTCTGTTACCTGTTGATGCATTGGTTGCTTCATAGCTTATTAAAAAGCCTTCATAAGCAAGGTCAGAGTCAGCCACAAATTTAAGCATTAATGAGTTGGTACTACTGGTAAGAGACGGTGGGATTGATTTTCCACAGTATCTGTTTCAAGAACACAGATTTTAAAACTTTTAGTATACTTGAAATGATGCACCAAAAATTAGGACATGTAAAAATAAGAAATAATAACCCCCATTAACCTTGAAAAACAAATATATTTCAAATCCAAAACATCTACAAAGTTGCTGAAGATCGTCCTAGTCAGGATTACTTCCCTGAAATGGTTATATGTGTATACCCAGCTGTGTGGCTTGCCATGCATAAGAAGTTTAAGGAAATGAGAAGTTGCAAGGTATACAAAGTCACTGTATAGCATATTAATGAAGTTATTAATAATAATGTAATAAAGTTATACAATAAAGGGAAAGCATAGACCATAAACTCATAGAGCACAGACTCTAGCATCAGCTCCATCATTTGGAGGCATTATGACTTTAAGCAGATCACTCAACCCCAATGCTTCAGTTTTCTCATCTCTAAAGTGGGGATTACGATAGCATTTACTTCATAGAGTTGTTTTTAGAATTTTATGAGTTAATATACTACATTTAAGAGGGTTAGAACAGTGCCTAGAAAAGTGAGCCCTATAGAGTGAGCCCTATATAGGGTTCCTATATAGGAGCCCTATAATACATAAAGAGGTATTATCTTTAAACAGCTGCCCTATGTGGAAATAAAAGTTTAGTTACTGAGCCATGTTAAATTTTTGCTAAGTAGAACCAATTTTACTCAGAAGAAGAAAGTTTTAAAAGAAAAAATAAAGAGGGAGAATAACACTAGGAGATTAAATAAAACACTAGGATATAAAAATGTACTATGAGAATACCTCATCTCCAAACCCGGGGCACATAATGAAAACTACATTAGAAAATAAATAAGAAAATAATAAATAAAGGGAAAATGTTTAAAATGGGTAAGAAAAAAGAAAACAAAATTAAGAAGAAATAAAAAATTAATCAAGAGATTTCTATTTCCAAAAAAGATGTAGTAATAGGGGCTGGATATAAAACCTGTCATCTGAAACAATGGAAAATCTGGTCTGGACAAAAATATACAAAGCAGTGGATCTCAAGATACTGGATATCAAGCAATGAAGGACAACGATTCTTCAGAGACAATAAATAAGTGAATTTGAAAGCAGAACCAGAAATGATCAAGCTGTTTCCAAGAACCTTAATACATTTCTAAAACAAAGTTCAACATATATGGAATTTAAGAAACAAATGAGCAAAGGAAAAAAGAGAGAGAGTAAGAGAAATGGAGAGAGACAAACCAAGAAACAGACTCTTAATTATAACAAACCGATGATTACGAGAAGGGAGGGGGAGAAGCAGGACGGATTAAACAGGTGATGGGAATTAAGGAGTACACTTGTGATATGCACCGGGTGTTCGACGGAAGGATTAAATCATATTGTACACCTGCAACTAATATTACACTGTATGTTCACAAACTGCAATTAAATTAAAAAAAAAACCACAAAGCTCAAAAACACATACAGAAATGCAATCATGTTCACTGCACAAAAACACAAAATTGGAAATGTCTGGCATCCTATCAAATATTACCAGACATGAAAAGGAGGAACGTAGAACACATAATGAGAAGAAAAATTGATCAATCAGAACACCAAGAAATGACACAGATGACTGAATTAGCAGATAAAAACATTAATATAGTCATAACTGTATCCCAGAGATTTAAGAAGCTAAAGGAAAAAAATTAATGTGTAGAGACAGGGAAGATATAAAAGATGATCCAAGTTGAACTTCTAGAAATGAAAACTATAATGTCTAAGATGAAAAATACACTTGGTAGGATTTATAGCAGAAGAGATATTTCAGAAGAAAAGATGGTGCACTCAAATACGCAGCAATAGAAACTTTCCAAAATGAAACACACAGAGAACAAGAACTCAACTCAAATGAACAGAGTTTATCAGTAAGCTGTGGGACAATATCAAATGGCCTAAGATACTTGTAATCAGAGTCCCCAAAGGGAAGAAAAGACAGGAAAATTATTTCAAGAAATAATGACCAAAAAATTTTCAATTTGATGAAACTATAAACCCCCAGATCCAAGAAGCTCAACAACAACAAAATTATGCTAAGAAAAGCCAGACAAGAAAGGAATACATACAGTTTAATTCCATTTTTTATACAATTTTAGAATTTACAAACTAATTTATAGTTATCAAAAGGTTGGTTGTTTCCTGGAGATGAAGATGAGAGACAGAGGTGAGGAATTATCTTGATTTTGGCAATGCTTTTATGGGTATACACTATGTCAAAACTTAATTACTGAAGACCAAGACTACAGAGTAGTCAGTAACGATACAGAAATGGTCATGGAGGAGCGAACATGTTGCTCTCAACTGGTTTTTATAACACAACATGGTCGATTTTAACATTCTTCACTGCAGTCGGGAAGCAAATAAGCAGGAAGTTCTTTGTGTGTTAAAAGAAGATAAAAACAAAATATTTTTACCTCCCAAGAGATGTCTCGGAACCAGTGTCATAAACTTCCAAGTAGTCATTTGTGCAATTGTAATGAAATTGCAGATGAAACACCCTGAAGATCAAATGAACCAGGTGCCCGGGTTGGACTAATATATGCCAGGTACAGCTGATGCCATGAGGGTAGATATTTGGATGGCCAGGACTTTGAATGATTCCTGTTGACTCTGTCAGAATTTTTCCACATGCTGTCGAAATAAAAACAATAATCATTATTAGAATAACTAACCAACAAGCTACCCAGAATTCAAAATAAAATAATCTGATCAGGGCGCCTGGGTGGCTCAGTGGGTTAAGCCTCTGCCTTCGGCTCAGGTCATGATCCCAGGGTCCTGGGATCAAGCCCTGCGTCGGGCTCTCTGCTCAGCGGGGAATCTGCTTCCTCCTCTCTCTCTGCCTGCCTCTCTGTCTCCTTGTGATCTCTCTCTGTCAAATAAATAAATAAAATCTTTTTAAAAAAAAATCTGATCATAACCTCTTAAAAGCTGAAAAAGAAATATGTTCCTCATATGCCACTTAAGATAACCTAGTTTTTCTCTTTTATTAGTAGAAATCAGTTAACTATTGATACGTACTAATTAGGAAATATATTTTTTTCTTTGTCTTTTGAGTGTACTTTAAAATTTTTACAATGTTGATGACTACACATCTACAGCGCAGATGAATTTTCTATAATAATTTATTACTGCTGCTTACTTTTTCTGTCCAAAGGCAAAGTAGGAGAAAGTGTCAGTATCTTACCCAAATCTGCAGAACTGAATTTGGCCATGAAACCACGATTTTCAGTAGAAGAACTTTTCACAAATATGACATAAAGAAAATTGTACACAGATGTTATAAATGAAGGTATGTCTGTGCCACAATATTTTTTATTTTCAGGAGAACCCAAAATTGGACTGCTACCAATCTGAGTAAACAACAGCGACAAAAAAAAGGTATATTCAAGTTTATTTTGTTAGATATTATTTTGGAAAACTGCTTTTTAAATTTAAATTCAATTATTTAACATATAACATATTGTTTGTTTCAAGGGTACAGGTCTGTGATTCATCTGTCTTATATCATGTCCAGTACAACTGTTTTTAAGAATAATTATTTCTGAAAGATATTATTAATGTCATAAAATAAAATTTTAGTCACCCCTAAAGAAACATCATACTTTTTAGTGATCATTCCCCATTTCCCTCAAACCCCAGGCTCAGAGAGCCCACACTGGACATTTCAAATAAATAAAATTACATACTACTTGGTCTCGTATGACTAGCTTCTTTCATTTAACCTATTTTCAAGATTTATCCATGTAAAATGTGTCCTTTCTTCATTCCTTTTTATATCCCACTGTATGGATAAGCCATATTTTAATAATCCATTCATTAGTTGATGGATATTTATATTGTTTGTTCTTTTTGGCTACCAAGAATAACAACTGTAGTCATTTATGTATAAATTTTCATGTGGACATATATTTTCGTTTCCTCCAGGTATACAGATAGTAGCGGAATTGCTTGGTCAGATGATAAATGCTAACTACTGGCTCAAATGCGTAACTTCTTGTGGAACTTGCAACTGTGTTCTGAAGTGGCTGTACCATTTTATATGCTCACTAGCAGTGTGTAAGTGTAAGAAGTTTCCAGTTTCTCTTGATCCTTGCCCATACGCTCTATGTTGTGGCTTCTGGATGATAGCCATCCTCCTACTTGTGAAGCAGTATCTCGCTATGGTTTGATTTGTATTTCTCTGAAGATGAATGATATTCAGCAACTTTTTATGTGCTTGTTGGCTATTTGTGCATATTCTTTGAAGAAATATGCATTTAGATTCTTTGCCCACTTTAAAAATTAGATTGTTTTTAATTTTGATGAAGCCCAATTTTCTATTTTTTTCTTTTTTTGTTCTTTGTGTCATATCTAGAAGCCTTTGCCTAATCTAGGTCCTAAATACCCCTCTGTTGTCTTCTAAAAGTTTCACTGTTTTAGCTCCCACGCTTAGGTTTATGATCCATTTTTAATTAATTTCTGTGTATGGTGTAAGGAAAGGGTCTACTTTCACAATTTTGTATGTGGTTACTCAGCACCATTTGCTGAAAATACTATTTTTTTTCCCCCATTGAAATGTCTTGGTGACCTTTCAAGAATCAGCTGGCCATACAGGAGTGGATTTTTTCTGCATTTTTAATGCTGTCCCATTTTTTCCAATTTTTGTCCTTACTCAAATAATACACTATTATTACTGTCGCTTTTTTCTAAGTTTTAAAATTGGTTAAGTGTGAGTCTTCTAACTTGGTTCTTCTTTCTCAAAAATGCTTTAGTTATTCCATCATTTCTAGATGAATTTTGCAATCAGCTTGTGAATTTCTGCAGAACATGCCAGCTGGGATTTTGATAGGGATTAAATGGAATCTTCAGATATGTTTGGGGAGTACTGCCAACTGAACAACATTAAGTCTTCTAATCCATAAACATGGGATGTCTTTCCACTTATTTAGATCCTTAATCTCCTTAAATAATGCTTTAAAACTATATGTTTTATACATCTTTTTAAAGATGCATTTCTCAATATTTATTCCTTTTTATGCTATTGTAAAGGGCACTGCCTCCCTAGTTTCATTTTCAAATTGTTCACTGCTAGTGTGTAGAAAAAGAAATGGCTTTCCTATGTTAATCTTGTATCATGCAATTTGCTGAATATGTTGGTGTGTGTGCATTCCTTCTAATTGTATGTATGTATGTATGTATGGGTTCCTTATGATTTTCTATATATAAATCATGTTATCTGCGAAGAGAGATAGTTTTACTTCTTCCTTTTCATTCTGAATGCATTTTCTTTCCTTTCCTCGCTTAATGCCCTAGCTAAAACCTCCAATATAATGTTGAATAGAAGTGATAAGAACAGACATCTTTTTACTGATGATAAGGGCAAAAGATTTAGTATTTCATCAGTAAATATATTAGTTGTGGACTTTTTATAGATGCCCATTTTCACATTAAGGAAGTTCCCTTCTATTTCTAGTTTGTTGTTGAGCGTTTTTATCATGAAAAGACACTGGATTTTGGCAACATGCTTATTCTGCGTCTACTGAGGTAATTATGTGGAAGATTTTTTCCTTTATTTTATTTTATATTAGCTGATTTTGTAATATATACCAACATTGTATCTCTGGGGATAAATCCCACTTAGTCATGGGGTATATTCCTCTTTACAAACAGTTTTGTTTCCTGTAACTGATCCGAGGATTCTGTGACATCTTATTTTCATTAACATTCAACCAAATACAAGTATTCGAAGGTGTTTTACTCTTACCTCTATATAATCTCTATCACAGTGGGCAGAATTTCCAATTTCAAAGGCAGTGAAATTGAAAATAACTACTTGGCTTTGGGGCTGGCGGATGGTCCACCTGCAGATCCTTTCTGCCGGATACACGTTAGGATGAAAAGGTGAGCGAATGAACCCTTCTCCGGTTAATTCTCCTCCACATGCTGTAAATATGAAAATGATAGTAGTGTTTGTTTAGATAAATGATTCTTGCCTTCACTTTTATTGCAAGGTTTAGTTCTGCATAGGAATATAAAGGAATGAGATATTACTCTTAGAATTTTTTCCTCGCCATTCAAAGACATAAAATTACTAAGTTATTTCAAGAAATTAAAATGTTACAGACAAATTAGAAACTTAAAAACTGAGGCATAAATTTTCTTACCAACTTGATAAACAGCTCTGAAACTAGCTCTTACAACAGAAGAATCTATTTTAAGCCTGATCCAGATACTATTAGTAATGGATTTAATGTGAGAGAGGGTTTCACTGCCGCAGACTTTTCCAAGTAAGGTTTGATCATCTCGAACCTAAATAGAAAAACAAAATAGATCATCAACAAAATTACTTTGGCAATGGTGGATTATTTGGAGATGAAAAAATGGCAGATTCAGAATAAGTTAATCAAGTTTGGGTTACATAGGCTACATAATATTGGGTTACATATTCAGCACAATAAAAGACCACTAAATATTGATAACAAAATCTTAAGCCAAATAAAATCCAAAAGCATAAGAATATGTAACACTTTCTCCTAATAACTTCTACAATGTGAACAGGGAGATAAATTTATAATTTTGGATTATTTAGAAAACAGCAAAATATGAGAACATGATATATCAAAATAAGCAAGTTTTAGTAAAATCTGTAATCAAAGGAAGTCATAGACTAAACTGCTTTTATTATTGAAAGAGACAGAACAGTAGATAACAAAGAGAATTTAAAGAGTCAACTTAAAAAATTGGGAAAATATTAAAACGAGGGATAATAAAGTAAAACCTAATAAAATACAAAATAAGGTTAAATTCAAGAATACATTCAAGAATTGTTTTTTGGGAGTAAGTTGAGGGACAGGGATATTTAAGATATATCTTTGTCAATAAAGATAAAAGAAAATAAAGAGAAAACTAAAAAAAAAAAAAAAAAAAAGATAACACAGAGATACAAACCAAAAATGAGAAACATGCTATAAATACCCAGATACTGATACATTCATTTCATATGAATGATAATTCTTTGTACAATGCTATGCTAATACAGCTGAAAGTTTGAAATGGTTATTTCCAGAAAAAATATAAATTACTAAAATTATCTCAAAGAGAAGGAAAATAAAATCTGAAGAGATAAAAAACCCTGGATAAAATTGAAAACATTATCAAATTACTCCCTACCCCTCCAAAACTCCCAGAAAATGCTCTATCTCATCAATTGTTTCAAACTTTCTTTTAAGATTGTACTTAGAGAGAAAGAGAGAGAGACTCATGCACAAGTAGGAAGAGAGGCAGAGGGAGAATGAGAGAGTCTCAAGCAGACTCCATGTTGAGCATGGAGCCTGACACAGAGCTCAGTCTCGTGACCCTGAGATCATGACCTGAGCAGACATCAAGAGTCTGACACCTAACCAACTCTGCCACCCAGGTGTCCCAATTATCTCAAAATTTTATGGAACAAGTGATTGCCATAGATAATTTGTTCTAAGGCACCCTGAAACATGGAAGAATCTCCAACAAATTTTTCTCAGAACTCTCTTACTAAATTCCAACATAGTTAATACAAATGAAACTATGGATTGTTTTCACCTATTTGGATAGATACAAAAATCTTAAACACAGGTCTAGAAGAACAAATTTACTTCAACATTAGGCTTATGAACCAATCAAATATGAGAATTTAAATAATGCAAATGTATTTAAAATTATGTATTATAAATTACATCCATCAATGGATCCATTAAGATAAACCATGCATTTCTATAGATGTTTATAAAAAGAATTGTCAGCATTCCTTTTTATTAAAAGCAAAACTCTTAGAAAGTTGGGAGCAAAAGAAAATTTCCTTCATACAATAAGGACCACCTGCTTTAAATCAATAGTCAATGTCTTATAAGGACCATGAGCGCAGTCCATGGAGTCACACAGACCTGGCCAGAGCCCCTGCACTTCCAAGCAAATTATTAAATCTAAGCCTGGCTCATGGGGTTGTTAAGCAAATAGATGAAACAATACTGTGAATTCCTCAGCAAAATGCCTAATAATAAAAAAAAGGGAACTAAAGAATAGCTATTGAAATTCTTGACACTTTGAAAGGTGAAACGCTAGAGGTTTCTCACAAAATCAGGAATGATTCCATGAATACAGTATATTATTACTTAAGACAATGGTTCTCAATAAGTGTCACAACTACACATTTTTTTTTTTTTTAGATTTTATTTATTTATTTGAGAGAGAAAGCACACAAGCTGCGGGAGCAGCAGAGGGAGAAGAAGAAGCCAGCTCCTGGCACGGCAGGGAGTCCAATACAGGGCTTGATCCCAGGACCCAGAGATCATGACCTGAGCTGAAGGCAGGCACTTAACTGACCGAGTCACCTAGGCACCCCACAACTGGATATTTTGGAAATCTCCGAAAATATTTTTTGTTTTTGTTTTAATCAACTAATGCAGTAGTGGTTAGGCACTATTGGCATTTAGTACCTGGGGACCAGAGACACTAAACACCCTGAAATGTGAGATAGTCACACACAAAATTCCCCTTATATCCTGTGTGAGACTCATATAAGGGACAGTTCTATTACTAATTGTAAAATCTAGCTCTATTTTATAGACCGAATCTAAAATATTTTTGCCCAATTTTAATACATACTGGATTTTCCAAGATTATAAGTAGAGTATAAATCAAAGGAATTTTTTTTTTTTAAGTTTTAAGTTTAAGATTTTTCCTGGAAATCTGACAAGTGTTCGTAACCATTTCAGAAAATTTGTCATCAACCTACACAGCCACGTCAGCCTGGGTTTGTACTGTGGCATTCACAGTGACTCAAAGAGAAAATAGACTAAGCCCTCATTTTTTCTTCAAGTCTAGCTTGCCTGGGCTTATAACATAATGTAATAAGTAAATATGTACATTTTTTACTTTATTTCTCCTAAATCTTATATTCTCAAATATATTTTTTATATTATATGTGCATTTAGGTTATATCATCTTACGAATTTCATTTCAGAATAGAGAAACAGTGATAAAAAGAAGGCCTTAAAGGAAACTGACTTCACCCCAAAACCCTCAACTCAAACAGGGGATTATGGGATATTTGTCAGTGGAAATAACCTTTAAATTGAGCCTTGAAGGATTATCTATCCAGGCTAAGGGAAATGGGCAATTAAGGGAAGATTTTTAAAGTTCTGATACTCAAAGCCAGCACGGACACGGTAACACAGTTGTTCCAACCCACAACTGGTAGAAGCGTATATAAATTTCTGGGAAATAATTTGACAGTGTGCATCAGGAATCTTCAAAATGTTCGGTTTTGGACCCAGTATTTTCACTCCTAACACTCTATCATAGGGAAATCATTCGAGATACAGACAGAGACATACAAGGATTCACATCAAAGTTGATCTATAATTACAAGAACTGAAAATACTCCAAGTGTCTAATAATAGGAGAGTGATTAAATAAATTAGAGTGCAGCCGTATGATCGCATCTTACACAAACCTCAAAAATCACATGCCTCCCCACTGACTCATACCTAACTGGTTTCTTTCGAAGAGCTGTAACACGAATTTCACATATTGCCTTAAAGTTATGCTAAGTATTTCTCTAACCAAACGGCGAATCTTTGAAGGAAAATGTCTGCTGCGCCTTTAGCATCTAACATGGAACTTCGCAAATAGGTATTTGACAAACGCTTGTTGATTCATTAATTTTAAGGCATGGTATGATGGTTCAATTTTTGTTAGCGAGACAAACCTACTAGTTCTTGGAAACCAGGAAGCAGGAAACACAGAGTAAGATACCACCCCGCTCTCTCTCAACCTCCAGGGCTCCACTCTCCTCTGCTAAGACTGTAGTCTCTTGTATTTTGCCCATTAGAAGATGACAAGAAGGAAGAAAAACAGCCAAATAGCATCAGAGCAAGCTAAAGTGGACCATTCCCTAGGGCCTCACTAATGAAATTCAAGGATTTTAGCAAGGAGAAAGGCAGCTGCAGTCCAAATGTTTTAAGAGGAACTTATAGGGCTCAAGGGCCCTAAACCTAGAAGGTACAATTGATTTTGGCGGCGTTTCTCTGTCTCTGTGGAAATGAAAGCTTATTAAATCTGAAAGCCTGTATTCTCTCTGGATCGTGGACATGACAATTCCTTAACCACAGATCCTCTGAAAGAGACAAATAAAGTTCATCAAATGCTCTAAAGTGTCTCAGATATTGTTGCAGCCCACTCTACATTCAATATGTAGGACTCGTGCATTTGTACCTCCCCACAACAGCAGCAATAACAACAACAACAACAACCCCTTTTTCTTTTGTGCACAGGCACTAGGATAGACTGTATTATTTTTCCTAATTATTTACGTCCTTCCCTGTCATGGGATCTAACATCTCAGCTCATTGCCATGTGACTTACAGTGCCACCCCACGAAGAATTAAAACTTATTCCTCCCATTGACTGAGCTTGGCCATATGG
This sequence comes from Mustela erminea, assembly GCF_009829155.1. Classification (NCBI taxonomy): domain Eukaryota; kingdom Metazoa; phylum Chordata; class Mammalia; order Carnivora; family Mustelidae; genus Mustela; species Mustela erminea. Next base: position 121,173,972 of record NC_045619.1, read on the forward strand.
TTTGCTTTACCCAACACAATGTGAGTGGAAGTGATATGCCATCTCCAGGAAGAAGCTTTGGGAGTCACTGAAGGAGTCAACTATCTTCTCCTTTCTTTTCTTACAAGGTCAAGAGCCTGGGTCCCAGGGACAGATGGGATAGGGTGAGCAGATCAGCAGAACTGCCAGTGACCCCCAAACCAACATGTTTATATGGGCAAAGAATAAATGTATACTGTTGTAAGCCACAGACATTTCTTTGTTTGTTATTGTTTTTGATTTGTTGTGTTGCTGTTGACTGTTTGTTATTATAGTATAACTTACTATATGAGATGATTTGTATTTAAACCTGGTTTATATTAACAATGAGTTTTCTTAACAAGTCACTTATAGAGGCATGACATCAAGTTCGTTCTTTATACTGGATCACATTTGCAAAGAAATGACCAGGGCTACTTCAAAATTCCAGTGTCCATTTTTTTTTTTATGAAAGCCTATAAAAACAACATTTATTGTATTATTAATGACTAAACAAAGAGACTTTTATAACTGAAAAGCCTCTCTAGAAGAGGATGAGCAACATACAAGTTCCCTGACTGACCCCTTAGTTTCCTAAGGCCGTATGGTCACGGTTCTTAGTTCAGAAGTAGCATGTTTCCAGGGAGGGGGAGGACTGCATCATTCTGGAAGCCCCTGCTGCTATAGATCTCAGTCTCCAGGGGTGTGTCCAGAGTTGGATGAATCTAGCTAAGAGCCAGCCATGGCAGGTAGCTGTCCCAGTGTTCTGCAGTGCCCTGTTCTCTGGGGGCTGACCGACTCTTGGGTGATGACTCCTAGGCAGACAAGTCTAAAACTGGCTCCAAAGTGTTCTGGGCTCTAGACGAGTGTCTGTGTTGAGGGCAGGCACGGCTCAGTGGTCCACACAGACTGGAAAGCAGTTCCCAGTTGAAATACAGACTGTCCCACCAGGGCTCCCCCAGCTTCGGGTAGAAAGGGAGTGGCCATGGCCCCAAATCTTTTGAGCTCAGAGACAAAGGCATCTGGGGTTCCAGCACCACCTCCACTGAATCCCAAGCCTGCTTCACACAGTGGCAAAAGGGCTGGTCCATGATCTCTGCCTCTAGATCTGGAGAAATGGCGTGTCTGAAATCAAAGCACAGGCCGCTCTAGAGCCGAGATGGAAACCAGGGTCTCGAGAGAGAGATTTCTGTAGAGGGACGACGGTTTGGAGAGGCGGCAATTGATGGAGAGGCGGTAATTGATGGATCGGGAAACTGATCGATTCTCCAGTCTTGGACTCTCAGCTTCCTGCTTTGGTCCTCTACTTTTGAACTCCTTAATTACAGCTCCCCTGGCAAAGACCTTGCCTTATTCTTCTCTGTGCTGGCTAGTCGGTGTTGCTGTCATCGCCCACTGGAGGGTTTGAACTGTTCATGGAAAGCAGAAAAGGCTCTCTCCATCTAACACTGGTTGTTTCAGGTCCAGAGAAGCAATAGATAGCCTGTGGCCCATGATCATTAGCCTGTGGAACAGCCCAGATGGCTTCTGACTTTTGCATTAATCAGACTGAACTAGTTCTTGAAGATATACTATTCATTAAGACAACAACAAAAACAGAATTCTTACAAAGGAACGATTTCCTGTAGAGAAAGTTAAAATAAACAAGGCCAGAAAAACACAGTTCATATGAAATTTAAGTGTGAGCTCTAGAGCCTAGTCAGCGGTAAGCTTTAACATCTGGAATGGATCAGGTCCCAAAGCCCCATCTTAATGCATGTGCTCGTTTGTTTGTATCTGCTATGTATCCAGATTTGTTTTTATATAACAATTCCAAACATCTATTTAAAGTATTAAACTTTAATTCAAAGCAAACCAAATATGCTAGACCATGGGTCTGGTCCAACCAAGAGCTGAAGACAGAAGCCTCCCACACAGCAATGTTTAACGTGTAGCTTCCTGTGAAGTGAGCTTCAGGTGGAAATGCCCCTGAGCAAAATAAAGACTTGATCCTGCAGACTAGTCTTGGGTTAATTTGGGTACATAGGAGGGGGATGTGGCCCCACTTCAATTAAGACAATAAACGGTGAGGGTAAGAAATGAGAGAAGCCACACAGGGATTAAAAACTACTTCCTTGGGGCTCCTGGGTGGCCAGTCGGTTGAGCACCCAACTCCTGATTTCAGCTCAGATCATGATCTCAGGGTTGTGAGATGGAGACCCTCGTCGGGCTCCTCACTGAGCCAGAGTCTGCTTGAGATTCTTCTCTCCCTTTCCCTTTGCCCTTCCCTCTGGTTAGGCTCTCTCTCTCTCTCTCTCTCTCAATAAACAAATAAATAAAATCTTCTAAAACTTTTTATATTATTTCCTTATGTTATTGTCATTATGTTTCATGATTTCAGAGATAAATTTTTAAAGCACTTTATGCCTCACGAAACAGTGCCTCTTCTGATATCTCTATCAGTAAACTTATAATTTATCCAATACTTTTAAAAATCTGCTTTTCCAAAATCAGGAATCCTTGTCTAGTTTTAATGAGAAGTGTGAACCTACATGATGGCAGACTCCATCATGCTACCCTCTCCTCCCTTTCTCTTCTCCCCAGCATCACTGTCAGAACCAACCTCAAGTTAACCTTCAGTAACCAATGACTGTGCTAAGAACATTCTAATTGTTCCCCTTTGCACTGAGTATATCTGGGTTCTTCATGTCCATCTACAAAGACTTTACAAGGTCTAGCTCCTGCCTAAATCTTGTTTCTTTCTTTCTCTCCTTTGCGATTCCAGCCACATTAGGCTCTTCACAATTCTTTGAGTTTGTCGAGATTTTTTTTTTCTCAATTCATCTCCAGTTGAAATCCTCCTTCTCTTGACTCTTTGCATTGCTAACTCCTTCTAATTCTCAGACTCATTGTGCTGTCGTTGGGGGAGCTACCTCTGACCATTCAACTAACGTCATTAGCCCTGTTATTTTCTTCCAAAGGATTCTTTCTTTCTTTCAAAATGCATTTCCCAACACAGTTGCATGCTTGTTTGTTTAACATCTGTCTATTTTACACACCCAACCCCTAACATAGTGCCTGGCATCTAAGTTGTTCAACAAATACTTAGAGAATAAATAGACAAACAAATGGATAACCCCTTTTAATTCTTTTGAGAAGTCTAATACTACTATTCCTATTACAGATTAGGGAAACTGATGCCCACTGGTGTAAAATACCTTGCCCTTGATTCAAGAGAGAGTTGAAGCCCTTCAATGTTTCCCTGCAGTGTTGTGTTTATAGCAGAGACAACTGGCCATCCTCTTGATTCCTCTGAGTAGCTTGTGGCACTCTAGATAGATGCCCTTCCCTATAGCCTCTGCAGCTCAATTGTCCCATTGGGTTTGTAGTCTCCCCTATGAGCATGCAGCTCCTTTACACAGAGCAAGGATCTGTTCTGTAAATCTCTCACACCTCCGTAACGAGGTGGGGCTACCATTGCAGTCTTTTCCCTGGCTCCCACTACACCAACCCATAAAATTATTTCACCAGAGCAATGGCATATTTTGCCACTCCATTACAAAAGATCAGGATGGCCAAGGAATTGTGGAAAGACTGTGTTGACAACAGAGCTAAGAAACTAACTGAATGTTTCTAACCTCTGCCAAAACTCCAGATCCAATATGCTGAAGAATGCAAACTATTGAACATCACTCCATTGCCCCCTTTTCTGGTCATCTCTGAAAGATATTTCTCTGAACTAAAATTAATGTCAACATGTGCCTAACTGGAAATAATCCTCAGCCTCCACTGGTATGTTTGTTTGCTGCAATTAACATTCCAGTTTCAGTTGTCAGAGGTCTTATTCTTTCTCTGCCATTTGAATTTTATTCTTAAGAACTATTTAGTGAGTCCCAGCCATGAGACTTAAACTAGCATGTCCCTTTGAGGATAACAAATATATTCAAGCAGACCAAAAGTCATAGCCCTCCCTCAACCATTCCAAGGCTGGAGCTGAATAGCATCAATGCCTAAGAAAAGCAAAAGGAAATCTTTTGTGAATTTGATTATATCTAAAGATGTGTGGAGATGTAGGAATGCTGTGCAAGGCCAGCTGGGAGGGCTGGGGTAAGGAGTACCAGGAAGAGGAGAGGGAGGTTAAAAGGTTCAGATAAAAGGTTCAGAGGGGGGGCGCCTGGGTGGCTCAGTGGGTTAAGCCGCTGCCTTCGGCTCAGGTCATGATCTCAGGGTCCTGGGATCGAGCCCCACATCGGGCTCTCTGCTCAGCCGGGAGCCTGCTTCCTTCTCTCTCTCTCTGCCTGCCTCTCTGCCTGTTTGTGATCTCTGTCAAATAAATAAATAAAATCTTTAAAAAAAAAAAAAAGGTTCAGAGGGAAGATAGATCTCCAGTGTTTCAGCTTGTCATCCTCTCCTATATTTCCAATTTTTAGTTCCTTCTTTAAAATTTTGAAGATTTTACCTGGAAGTTGAGTTTCATCATGTCTCATAGATTTTGATATCTATCTAGCATTTCCTCTTTGTTATTTTCTACATTGTCTTTCATTTCATTTTCTATTTCCTTCCTGAACCCAGTAACTATTTAGGAGAGAGTTTATAAATTTCCAAGTATTTGGATATTAAAAATTTTTTATTAATGACTAATAGTTTCCTTACATTGTAAAGAGATAGGTGTGTAATTTCTGCTCTGTGAATTTGCTTGGATTAGGAAGAAGTCATCTGTCATTCAACGACACAGAGTAGTACACATTCCCCATATCTCAGACACCAAATTTAACGTAGCTTACTTTTCTATGCCATTTATTTTTGTTTGCTTTCTCCTTCTAAGAAGGAACAACTTCCCCAGAAGCTCTCCTATTTCCCCAGAAGGCACTTCTCCTTGCCCTTCCCTTATTAGTCTCTCTTATGAGGTTCCCTTTCCACTTACCAGAAGCCTTAGCAGGAAGAGGTCAGATGATTCAGGATTGGTCAAGGAGATTCTATTCATTTCTTTCTACATCTCATTTCAAGCCCTGGCCTTAGCATTATATAGACTTCTAAAATTATTATTCAGCCTACTACTTGGATTCCCTGGGATTAAAAATTAAACTTTCATTACTTCTTTATGTGTCCTTCACTTAGAGTTCTGAGGGCTTAAATCACTTATTAAATATTAATGAGAGGTGCTGCTTTTCATTCTGGAAAGATGCTTCTGTACCATTCATTGATTTGTTCTATACAATTTAAATGCTCTCTTAGACAAAAACAGATGAACTAACAGTTGATCTGTTCTTGCTATACTCATTCTTTTGTTACTGGCCACATTACATCACCCATGGGCAATGTGAGTTTCTAGAAGCAGAAGTTTAGTTGAAAGAGATATATAAATCCAAGAATTAATGCATAAATGTGTGCTTCTTAATATAAAAAGAAAAATATAGATATGCTACACTGGATCTGGGCAATACCACATTTATTATCTTCTGTAGTTAAATTTTATTCTCAAATAAAATGTTTACAGAGCTCTCTTACTGAGCAAAAAATCTTTCAAAAAATACGATACATGAAAAAGATATAGTAGGCAATAGTATCTTTATTTAAATATCTCCATTTAACGGATAGATTTGCATGAGAACAAGACAACTGGAACCACATAATTAGAAGATGTAGGATTTTTAGAAATGCATATATTCATTCAAAAGAAAATTTCTTGTTATTATTCTCCCAGATCTCTCTAGAATTCCCTCTCTCACTTTTCACTCTTTCTAAAATTTTGGGTGGTCTTTTCTCTCTTATAAATAGAGTTAATAAATGGCAAAAGCCATCTAAATTCTAAACCACCAGTGTATCTGAAGTACCATGACTCTTTTTTTTTATTCCTTTACTTAAATATTCACTTTTTAGGTATACCTTTTAAAAATGAAATCACCATTTCAGAGAGCAGTATTTTGAGTCATAATAATGCCATTTGAATTTGGTTCCAGAATCACTTTCTTCCATGCCCACTGTCTGAAGAACATGAAAAGCAGTAGATATACTTAGAAAAAAAAAAAGGGCTCAGTTTACAGATTATCCCAATAGATAGATATGAGGTATTGGCAAGAAATTGGTAGAAGTCAGCATATGTCTATCTAGCATCCCATGTAGGTACATCTAAATCCTATTCTGATAACTAACTAGAGTTTGGTCTTTGTGACCTCAATTTCCTCATTTGTAAAATTAAGGATTTAAATTAGATGACCTCTCAGGCCCTTGCTGGTACTAAAATTCTACAAATTGATTGTATTCCTTTAGGATGGTCAAGGACATTAGAGAAAATCTTTTCAATTATTCAAATCACGATACATGTCCTGTCCTCCTAATAGTGCTCTTATATTGTCTCCATCAACAACCTCTGAGGGAAATTTAATCAAGATTTTATGGGTGTGTGTGCACATCAGATTGTCAATACTTCAATGGCAAACCATGAAAGGGTCTTACCAGCTCTATCTGAACTGATAAGTTCAAGGCAGGAGTTGGAAATCTGGCCTAGGAAAACCTTGCATTTTTATAATATTTTAATACTTTAAGCTTCTTTTATCATTCACTGTCTTGATTTATATTCACGAAGTTTGAAGGAATAGGTAGGGTATCTTGTAGAAGAAGGCACTGAAGCATCCAGATAAAAAATTGTCCAAGGTTATACAGTCATCAAATGACTGGGCAAAAATAAGCACTTAGAAAAATTAACTCTAATCCCATTCTGGCCACATAATATTCTCCTATTCTGTTTTACAAAATTAAATGTTCCAATGCTTTATTTTTTTAATAACTTTTCATAATGATTTGGAGTTCATATAACTTCTTACTGAAATTCAATTAGAACATAGTGCAAGGACAGAGAGGGTAAATCATTCCAGATGCTTTGGCGACACCTTAGAGCCATAAGAACCCTACATAGTATCTAATACAAAGGTATGCAGATTTCCCTACAAATTAGAGTTAGTGTTACCTGTCTCAGAAAAGCATTGTGCATGGCTCCATGTTATGGTCCTGTGACCAGGGAGCCAGATATGGAATTGGGAAACTCACAAGGGCTTCTTTCCTATGGAAGGTGAGCCAACTTTTGCAGTCTTAGCTACACAACTGTGTCTCTGTTCTTATCAGAGAACAGTACAACTGAAACTAATTCAATTTCCAGCTCTCCTACTCCCCAAACATGTAACCATGAGCAAGAGACAATTTCTCTGGGCCTCAGTTTCCTCATTACAAATAGGAATAATAATGGTTTTTGTGAGGATTCAATGAATTAACTCATGTCAAAGATGGTACCACATCCAACAGATAGTAGAAAGACAATAATCGTTATCTACTTAATTACAGTACTTTAAAGTCTTAGAATAGCACCTGGTGCATAGTAAGTACTCTCTAAGTGTGAGCTATTTTCTTCTATCCTTAAAGTTAAAAAACAGATGGTGGAAATTTAATTTTTATTTACATAAAAATATCTGAAATTGCTCCATAGTATAAAACTTTAATGTATTTTATGGGATATTCTGGAAAAAAAACTGAATGAATATACACGTTTACATCACCCTCTGAGACAACAATCTCTGGATTAAAAAAATATATTGCTAAATCCAGAGAGGCAGTTCAAGATGGCAGTATAGCAAGATCCTGAACTGACCTCTTCCTATGAACACAACAAATCTCCAGCTACATGTAGAAAAATTCCCTCTGATAAAGAACTGAAAACTACCTGAATAAGCTTCTCCACAGCAAAAGATAAAAGTGCCACACCAAAATGGGAAGGAGAGGCAGAGATTCAGCTATAGGGATTCCCTCTGGGGATGGAGACACTGGTAGGTACCATTTTTGGCATTCTCCCTCTAACCTGCTAGTGTTGGTAGGCATACCCAGCCTTTATATTCTGTACTCCATGACCCCATCTAAGCCAGCCAAGCAAGTGCCCCTCTCCCTGTACCACTACTACACTGCAGCCCACCAGCTGGGAGAGTACCCTACTCCCCATGTGCCACTCCACCTTAACCTTGCCAGCGACAGCCTAGTGAATGCCCCATCCCTGCATGCTGCTTTACAGTGGCACCACCAAAGCCAGCCAGCCAACACAGTCCATACAAAGAATGCCCTATAAGCATCTGGTTCATGTGGCCAAGGGGGATTAGACCTGCATCCCAACATTCTTGGCAGGCTACCACTCCCAGGGTACTGCATAGACAGCAGACTGGAACACATTTCCAGTTTTGCTGTGAAAAAGTCCTATCTATCTGACATGGAGTTTTGGCCTGGGGAGACAGACTTCAGGATTACCACATATGTAGAGGTTATAGAGGTACTCTCAGGAAGCATAGGCTGGGGGATACCATCTTTTTTATTTGATCTCACTACAGCTCACCAATACCTCCCAGAAAATAGTTCATACACTTGTCTCAAGCCTTGAAATTTGCAACTGTTGCTAAGAAGACACATCTAGATCATTTGGACTAGAGCCAGCAGTGTCCATAATTGAGGTCCCACAGGACTATATATATTTTCATACCTTAAAAGCTGCTGCCTGAGGGTCTAGCTTCTAAATAGCCTGAACCTAGGTGCTGACCGAAATCCACCCCCTCTGGAACACTCACAGGTCTTGGCACACCCTCAACACCTGGGATCTACCAAGAGAAAAATCGGGCTGCTTAAGTAGTCATAAAGGTTTGAGAGATAACAATGGCTTAGGGCAAGGTTAAATGATAGGGTTTATCTCTTACACAAGATCACCCAACCAAGACTGGAAAAATAGCTGTTATACCTTATACATACATAGAAACACAGATAGATAAGCAAAACGAGGAGACAGAGGGATATGTTCCAAATGAAAGAACAGGATAAAACCCTTGGGGGGGCATCTTAATAAAACAAAGATAAAGAATTTACCCAATAAAGAGTTCAAAGCATGGTCCTCTGAAGAAGAATGAATGAACTAGTGCAAACTTCAACTAAAGTATAGAAAATATGAGAAAGTACCAAACTGAAGCCACAGAAATGAAGAACACAATAACTGCTCTGAAACATATGCTAGGAGGGTTCAACAGCAGATGAGATCAAGCAGAAGAGAGAATCAGTGAGCTGGAAGACATGGTAGTGGAACTCTTCCAAACAGAGCAGCAAAAGGAAAAAAAAAATAATAGTAATAACTTTAGCTTAAGGAACATATAGGACATCATCAAGCAGAATAATATTCACATTACAGGGGTTCCACAGGGAAAAAAGAGAGACAGAAAGAAGCAGAAAACTTACTTTGATTGATGAAAGAAATTAAAGGAGACACAAATAAATGGAAAGATACTCTGTGCTCATAGGATGGAAGAATTAATACTGTTAGATTGTCCAGGTTACCCAAAGCAATCTACAGATTCAATGATAAACCTATCAAAATTCCAGTGGCATTTTTCACTGAAAAAGAACAAACGATCCTATGATTTGTAGGGAACCACAAAAGATTCTGTATAGCCAAAGCCATCATGTGAAAAAAGAATAAAGCTGTAGGCATCACTCTCCCTCATTTCAAACTATACTACAAAGCTAGAGTAATTAAAACAGTATAGTATTGCAAGAGAATCAGACATAGAGATCAATGGAAAAGAACAGAAAACCCAGAGATAAACCCAACTACATATGGTCAATTAATTTACAATGAAAGAGGCAAGAATACACAACGGGGAAAGGAAATCTCTTCAATAAATGGTGTTGAGAAAACATGCAAAAGAATGGAACTAGATCACTGTCTTATACCATGCATAAAACTAACTCAAAATGGATTAAAGACTTGGTGTAACCAGAAACCATACAGACTAGAAGAAAACATAGGAAGAAAGCTATTTGATATTGGTCTTAGCAGTGACTTTTTGGATCTGACTCCAGAAGCAATGGCAACAAAAGCAAAAATGAACAAATGAGACTATATCAAACTAAAATGTTTCTACAAACTGAAGTAAACCATCAACACAACAAAAAGGCAGCCTGATGAATGGGAGAAGACATTTGTAAATCACACATCAAATAAATAGTTAACATCCAAAACATATAAAGAAATCATACAACTCAATAACAACAAAAGACAATCCAATTAAAAAATGGGCAGAGGATCTGAGTAGACATTTTTCTAAAGAAAATATACAGATGGCCAACAGGCACATGATAAGATGCTCAGCATCTCTAATATGAGGGTGATGCAAATTAAAACCAGGATATTACCTCACACCTGTGGGAATAACTATTACCAAAAAGACAAAAAATAACAATGTTGGCAAAGATATGGTAAAAAGGGCACCCTTGTGCACTTTTGGTGGGGGTGTAACCACTATTGAAAACTACACAAAACTTCCTCAAAAAATGAAAATAAAACTACAATATGATCCAGCAATTCCACTTCCTACTCTTTAACAAAAGAAAAGAAAACCACTGATTTAAAAAGATGTATGCACCTCTATGTTCATTGCAGCATTATTACAATACCCAGCTTATGGAAACAACCTATGTATCCATTGATCAATGAATGGATAAAGAAGATGTGGTATTTGTGTATCTATAATGGAATATTACTCAGCTATGAAAAAAACAATGAAATCTTATCCTTTGTAATAATATGGATGGACCTTATCAGCATTATGCTACAGACTTTCAGTCATAAAATAAACAACATCATGGGGATGTAATATACAACACAGGGCCTATAATCAATCATTCTGTATTGCAAATTTAAAAGTTTCTATAAAAGTAAATCTTAGAAGTTCTCATCACAAGAAAAAAACTGTTACTTTGTATGGCTACATATCAGTAAATAAACTTAATGTGGTGATCATTTTGCAATGTATATAAATGTTGAATCACAATGTTGTACACTTGAAACCAAGGTAATGTGCATCCGAACTAAACTAAATATTAATAACTATTACTGTGGCACCAGGCTCAATGTACTTCATTTTACACCTAAGTCCAACTCTTACACTAAATTTCTTTGTTTCTCTACTATACGTATCAAGGAGGGAAGAGGGCAAGAGGTTACATAGGTTTTTCCTGGAAAAATAAATTGGGTCTAACACATGAGCAAACAAAATCGCCAGTGCCTCTCTGAGTTTATATAAAATGATTGTACCCAACAAATACTGTTTTGTCTCTCTTTCTCAATACTCTAATTTGTGGCTTGACCAATAATTAAGCAAAGGAAATACCAGGCCAGGCAAACAAAAGTGCCTTTTTGTTTCAGATAGTCTTCACATTACAATCATTACACACACTTAAATCAGAGTTAAAGTTTTTTGAAAGAGAGCATGCAGGCCTAATGAAAGGAAAAAACCTACACTCTGAAAAAAGGGTTACCCAATGCTTTACCTTAATTCTCTGCCACCAAATAGCTAGTTCACTTGGGCAAATCCTTTTACTTTTCTGGGATGAGTTTCCTGGACAGTCTATGAAAACTATGTCTTATTAGTAAATCTCATTAGTCTTTCCTATTTGCATTCACCTCAATTATTAAGGATCAGTTTCATAGCTTATAATTAGGCATTATTATGAGTTCCTAGTCTCAGCTTTCATTTTTGTCCTTTGCTATTTCATTACCAATTTCCTGTTTCACCATCTATAGATCTATTTTTGGCAGATTCTTTCATACTCTCTAGAACAGTTGTTCTCAGACTATAGCCTGAGTCAGAATGACCCGGGAGAGGCCAAGAGCTTGTTAAAATACAGATTGCTGAGCATGTCCGTAGAGGTTCTGATGCAGTAGGTCTGGGATAGGGGACAGAACTGGATTTCTAACATCCAGATCACCCAGGGAATCCACACGCTGCTGGCTGTACAACCACTACACTATAGAATACAAAAATGTGGATTAACGTCATGAAAGGGCCATGGACAAGTCAAAGTTACCTCCATGTAACTCAGGGAACAGACACTCTGGCCTTCCAGCTCCACATGGGTGAAGTTGATCTGTATTTGTTCTCCCACGGGCTGCGTTATAATGTAGATGCACTGTCTGCTGTGAGTGAAAGGTCCAGACAAGTCAGAAGACAGAAGACCCTCTGGGTCTGTGTAGTTTCCTCCACAGTGCAGATCCGCTAAAGAGCACAGGGAAGATAAGGGAAAGGTCCTGTGAGTGGCCATTCCTGTGACCGTCAGGCATTAGAAACAATCTTTAAAAATTGACACACATGCACACACAATCATATATCCATTTTATTCAACCCGTGAATAAAGACATTAGGCCTATGTCTCTAATCATGTTTTCAGTTTGACATGTGTTTGTCGGACATCCATGTAGTGTCTAAAGAAATAGATCCAGACATGTGTGATCTAACTTCCCATCTAACATCCTCTTCTACATGTAGAATGTAGCCTAAATACATTTAGGCTCTCCTTCATTCCAAAAAGATTTGGGGTAGCTTATAAAATATATGTTACAAAATAAAATATAGGACTAGAGAAAGGAATATAATTGAAGGAATAATGAACATCGAACAGCAGGGTGTGCTCAAGGGAAAGTTGACATGCACAAAAGTGGGTAGAGACTCCTCAGTCTACAGAAGAAGGCTGGCTCTAGATTCAGCCTGAAGCCAGGGCAAATGAAGAAAGGGGGCCTGTGAAAAGATGTTCATGGTTACTTTTCCTGATATTGAAACCTGAAAGTTGTTTTTTCTGTGAATTCTCATCAGAGCTCAATGATATATTTAAAAATAAAAGCCCTAAAGTAAAAATCTTAGAGTATCTTATTGTTTGTCATTGGTTTGTTCCTTTGTTTTAGGGTATCAATACAAGCTCTAAGCATAAAAAGATGGCACTGTCCTTCACGTCCACATGCTTTCCCAATGATCAGGTTACTTACCGGGTGATGTTAAGTAGGTGACATGGAAGCCTTGGTCATTAATCTGGTTGTCGGAATGAAAATGAATTCTGGCAAAGGGACCTGTAGTCTGGAGTGGTGGGACAGAGAAAGTGGTACAGAATTTCCCAAGAACAGAGTCCTGATACAAAGGACCATCTCGAATCTAAAAACAAAACAAAAGAATAACTAAGCACAAAAGGGTCAGATTTTGACAAACCTCAGTCATTTTGTACATTGACTTCAAAAAAGCTGTGATTGGAAACTGATGGCTCTCAGAGGCTCTCCCATCACTATATACCCAATATTCAGTTGGGGTTCATGAAAGGGAAGTCTCCGCCTCCCACCATTCTTAATACCTTATCTCTGTCCAAACTTTAATTCCAAGCCTAGACGTGTAATTTGAAATTTTCTCATGAACCTTTCTCAATGTTTAATTTCCTTAGTTTTTCCCCCCTAGATGTTGGTTTTGTAATGATAAATTCCTAGTAACTAAGAAGGAGGAAATGAATATATGCAAAGAAGATGGAAGAAAGAATACCAACAGTGTCGACTGATTCACAACTTGGTCTAGGTATTCAGAAGGGTCAGAGGTAGAGAGAAGTGAAGTCAGGTTGATGCAACATAGAGACAGTTTAATGTGTTTTAGAAGTGCAATCCTAATAGTAACTGAGTACCGTGATAATGACAATATGACCTAAGAAATCCTTTAATTGTTGGTTTTTAATCTCTTAAATAATCATGTTAACCCCTCTATAATTCAGTTGTAACTGAAAGTTCTGTACTACCTAGAACACCAAACATCAGTGCTATTTTAACATGGCCAATTTGGTCCACTCAAATTACTTTTTCTATCAGCAGCCAAGTTCTGGGATAGCAGTATTTTATTCCTATATTTAACTACTTCCTCGAAATATCGTTGAGAAATGAGAGGCATTTCAATATTATCAGAATTATTGATAACTTTCTATTACACGTATATCCAGGAATTAATGTGGGAGTGGAAAAAAAAACCAAACCTCTAACTTTAATTTGATGGAAAATCCATGCTACTGTTAACATTCAAAAGATTATGTTGCTCAAAATTTTCAGGGAGAGGTAGATTTTTCCAGTCACTCCCAAGGGTTTCAAATCCATTACAACTGCTAAATTACTAATGACTTTAACTTGTGGAGATCCCTGTTTGACAGCCGCACCTTTCTATCCTTTATGAATAATTCCATAGCACTCCATTCTTCTCTAATGGACTTAGAAAAGCATATTGTCTTTTATCACTATGGCAAGGACTTCTAAGATTTATGGAGACAAACAAGACAGGAGCAACACAGGAACTCAATCTTCTCAATGATCTTTTCAGTCTACAAATGCAGAGCAGCATTTCTGATATACTCATAAGCTCGCGGCCTTTTTTTTTTTTCTTCTTCTTCTTCTTCTTCTGTATTTTAATCTTTTACTAATGTTAAGCAGGAGGGGCACAGACAGACTTCTCTTCTCCCAATGACAGTTATCAATATATTCTAAGCTCACCCACTAGCAACCAATTTCAACACAATTGCTATTATTTTTCTTCACAGAGCACTATCGTTAGCTTGTGAAATAATGGGTCAATTACCCTAGACAACTGAAGTCTTGATTCTGCATTGGAAAAGATAACCATTGCTGTTTCTTTTGTTAATTCTTCCATTCCCTCCTTAGGGGACTGGGCTCCAGGAAATGACAGTAAGTAAGGCAGTAAGGCAGTCTGTTTCCCAGATTCAAACAAAACCCAGAAGAACCAACAAGCTGACACAATTAAGAATAAGGAATTAACAAGACTTAAGGCATCAGCTGCCTATTGAAGAATATATATCTAACTACTGCTAGAAAATTATAGTCATCCACAGTATCACCAAACCATACTTCCCTGAGTTCCAATCAGGTCATGATATGTTCTATCCAAATATGATTGTTTACCTCAAGATAATCTTTGCTGCAATCATCATGGTGCTCCAGACTCAAGGTCCCAAAAGTAAATGTGATCAAGAGCCCAGGACTGGTTATTACTTTCCAGACACAATCTCTTCCTGGAGGATAGTTTCCAGGATATCCCGGAGATTTAATCGAACCATAAGTACCCGTCAGTACACCTCCACACTCTAAAATGAGGAAAAAAATAACTTTATATTGTATACAAGTTATAATTTATATAGAGATGTCATAGTCCTTACTGCAAGAAGACAAGCTTTGTTGAAACAACTGTGTGCTATTTGGGATGCCCTCGTAAATTAAACAAGGCTTTCATTTTTCCAGTTTGATACAGTTATAAATCTAGGAATATTAGCTGATAAATGAATGAGTCACTCCTGCATTGCGCTCTGTGCTTATCAGCTATCACATGGTGATATGATTTTAAAATACAGTGCTGAACTGTCTGAGGGATGAGATGATAGACACTTCTTTTCACTTTGAAAGAGATTAACTTCTGTATAACTTTTTAAAAGTTCTGGTTCTTAAAAAGTTCTTCTTAACTCTTAAAAAGTTCTGGAACTTCTATTACCCCATGTCATTCAACAAACCAGATTATTTTATACATTAGAATAGTCAAGTGCTATGTAACTTTCATTTGAGAAGATTTTTTAACACTAATATAATTAAACTCTTCATTTTATAAGTGAATAAAATCAAACGTCTATGGGTGGTTGAGCCACTTGCCTTGACCAGGAATGGAGTGAGGTAGAGGCGGGGCCAGGCTTTGTGACACCCATGCCGCTACCACTTCATTAATTACCCCCCACCAACCCCCTAAAGTTGTATATCAGTGACTGAAGGAATCTTTTCTTTATTAATATTCACATTTATTTAACAAAGACTCTGTGATGGCTTATACGAAATACTATCCAACATCACTCATCATCAGTAAAATACTATTCAAAACCACAACGAGATATCACCTCACAACTGTCCCAATGGCTAAAATTAACTACACAAGAAACAACAGGTGCTGGTAAGGATTCAGAGAAAGTGGAATCCTTTTGCACTGTTGGTGGGAATGCAAACGGGTGCAGCCACTCTAGAGAATAATAAGAAGGTTCCACAGAAAGTTAAACACAGAACTATCCTACAATACAGCAATTGTATTACTAGTTATTTATCCAAAGGGTATAAAAATACAGATTCGAAGGGGCACATGCCCCGATGTTTACAGCACCATTATCAACAATAGCCAAACTATAGAGAGAGCCCAAATGTCCATCAACTGATGAATGGATATAGAAAATGTGGTATATATAAACAATGGAATATTACTCAGCCATCCAAAAGAATGAAATCTTGCCATTTGCGACGATGTGGCTAGAACTAGGTGTATTATGCTAACTGAAGTAAGTCAGTCAGAAAAAGACAAATACCTAATGATTTCACTCATGTAGAATTTAAGAAAGGAAACAAATGAACATATGGGAAAGGGGGAAAAAGGGAAAAAAAAAAAAAAAAGGAAAGAGAGGGAAAATAACCATAAGACTCCTAACAACAGACAGTGGACTAAGGGTTGATGGAGGGAGGTGGGTGGGGGATGGGATAGATGGTGATGGGGATTAAGGAGGGCACTTGTGATGAGCCCTGGGTGTTGTATGTAAGTGATGAATTACTAAATTCTACTCCAGAAGTCAGTACTTCACTGCATGTTCACCAACTAGAATTTAAATTTAAAAATTTAAAAAGAAATACTACTGTAAAATTGAAAAACAGAGATGATAAATAAGAGTCTAGGCTACAGTGAAAATAAATTAGAAAAAAATAAAATAGATGACATTTCTGATATGCATGATATACGATTTACACAGCTATGCAGGTTACTTAGACAAGTCCCGCTGCCAAGGCAAAAAGTGAAACAAATTAGTTACATGATTCTCACTGTTCCTAATAAGAAAACACCTGAGTCGCTCAGAGGAAGAGGAGTTGCCTAAAATTTAGTAGTTAAATTATTATATGGATAAAAAAAATTACAATATCATAAGCAAACTAAAATGTTAATGGTGTGCCGTGAAAAAAAATTCAATACATAATACAAAGAATTAACATCTCTGATATATGAAGAGCGTCTAAAAAATAGAGACATCAAGAGTTCACTGGCAAATATTCAAAAGTCCTCTATACATGGAAAAGATGTTCAGTCTCACTCATAACAAGGGACATACAAATAAAAAATTTGCTGAGATACCATTTCTTGCCTCTCAGAATGATACATATCCAGAATACCGAAAACAAATGATCAGTATGATCCGTGGTACATGGAGAAGAAGGCACTCTCGTATATTGCTGATGGGAATACAAGGTAGTACAGCTCTTACAGAAGAGATTATGGCAATGTCTAGCAAAAATACAGACATTTATTTTTAGACTAAGTAATCACACTTTTAGAAATCTATTCCAAAGATACACTGGCAAAAATGCAAGAAGACAACTTCCCAAGGATTCTGTTGTAATACAGTTTGGAATTCCAAAAGACTGGAAACAAGCTAAATGTTCATCAAGGGAGGGCTGACTGAATAGGCAGTGAGTGAGATATCGATGTAATGCACACTATGATCCCATTATGAAGTAGTCTCTAGGATATTTCAAGTGAAAAAGCAAACTAGCAGCAGTGCATATTATATGCTACCACTTTTTTTTAAATGGGGGGAAACTTGATCATATGTGATTATCTGCTTATATTTTTTAAATGGAAGGGTAAATCAAAAACTAATAAAAATTGTTTCCTTTGGGAGAAGAAAGGAACAAGACAGAAGGGACAAGGATGAAGGTTAGACTTCTCTAAATTTATTATGAATTTTGATTTGGCTTTGGAAATACGAATATGTTTTACATAATAATAAAATAAAATTCAATAAAATTGAAAAAGTGAAATCTTTAAAATCACAAACAAAATGAAACAAAATGAAAGAACTGTTGAACTAACAGTATAAAGATGGAGAAGAGAAATATTCCGAGATGCTTTAAAACACTGTAAAGTTCGAATACAGAGTTTGAGTGCAACATATATTAGGTACAAAAAGAATAGCCAAGGAATACTAAATGGCTTTCAGCTATCATATTATTAGTAATAATATTGATATTGTTATTTTGAAAATTCATACAGTAGGATTAAGTACACAGGTAATATGTTGATGTCACTAGGAACCAGGATTTTTCGAAGTGAGAAGAGGTATAAATATAAAATTAAAAACCTTTAATTTCAATCTGCAAATATATTGGAAGATCATGAAGAATACATGATATGCTTTTTCCTTAAAACTAATAAAAATAGGGGCACCTGGGTGGATGGCTTAGTTGGTTGAGTGTCTGACTCTTGATTTCAGCTCAGATCTTGATTTCAGAGTTGTGAGTTTGAACCCCACACTGGGCTCCATGCTGGGTATGGAGTCTACTTAAAAAATAGTAATATTTAGGGGCACCTGAATGGCTCAGTGGGTTTGGCCTCTACTTTCAGCTCAGGTCATGATCTTGGGGTCCTGGGATCCAGACCCGCATCGGGCTCTCTGCTTGGTGGGGAGCCTGCTTCCCCCTCTCTCTCTGCCTGACTCTCTGCCTACTTGTGATCTCTGTTTGTCAAGTAAATAAATAAAATCTTTTAAAAAATAGCAATTTTTTTTAAAAAGTAGCATTTTAAAAAATTTTCTAGTTCGTTCTACTGAAAGATGTATAGACTTTGTTCAACCTAGTAGTAATAGCCACTCCTATTACCCAGATTATAGAATCTAAATCCCATTTCCCATTAGAGGAGTACAACTCTTCAGAGAAATAATTGGTTCCTGTCCCAACACAATAAATACATAGGAAGAACCTGGAACATCTTTCAGGGCAGAAAGCAAGGAAGTTTCCAAAGGTAACTAGAATAGGGTCAAAGAGGCTCAGAAACTAACTTGAAAGTTTTCCCACTAGCCAAATATGGAACATTTTAACATAGAAAAAGTCTAGACTAGATTATAATACATCAACTATGATAAAATATGAGTTCATATTTGGTACTAAAACCAAAATGAAATAAAAAGAATAACAAGTAATTGTTCATTCTGGAGAAAGCTAGGAAACCAGGTAATTAATTTGAATACTGGAGAAAAATAGGGGGAAGAATCAAGCATCTATCCTACCTTTCTTGACTGATCTGTATGTGAGTGTAACCAAATAGTTGATATGGGAAAGGCCTACTCCATTGAAGAATTCCAGATAATAAATAAAGAATAAAAGATAAAATTCAACTTCCATCATTTTGAAAGCCCCAATTAATCTAAACAATGAGCCTATGGGTTGCTAAGGCCATTAGAGGAAGGGCAAAAGAGTAGCTTTCTAATAGAAAGATCAACCTGAGAAAATCAAAACACTCTAATCAATGTTGCGGTCATGACAGGGAGGCAAATAGACATTGAGTACCTCCAAATGTGACCCTTTTTGTCCCCCTAAACATTAAATTCAATTTGATCAAACCATTCTAGCAAAGTCTAGAACATGGGACAATATGCAAGCCAAACAACAGTTTCTGTAACACATCAATATGAGCAATGGTTACTATTTGGTAATAATAAGGAATTATGGTTTGTTTTAGTTTTTACTGTCTTCAGGCATTGAGATGCAAGCAGTGAAAGACTGTGATCCTTCAGAGGAAGAAAGCACAAGCGGTGAGTCCCATATATTCTCCCTGTGTGCCTTTCCCAAACTGCAGTGCGGGACAGTGGAGTCCAAGTAGCAGCAGTACTCCTACTGGGTGAAATAAACAAAACTCGGGATTTGGGGCCCCTAGAGTAGCTGGGATTTTTTGGAATAAGGTACTATAGTGAAGACAGCTGCATGGCCATAACACCCAAAAAATTTATATGAGTTTTCCTTGGGCCCTTAGCTGAGTCTTCAGCTGCATGTACACAGGGGAAGACTACATTAAAAAGTATAAGAGCTATGAGACATAGTCAAAATCTCCAGCATACATATAATCTGAGTTCCAGAAGAAGAGAACAGAGGAAAAATGACAGAAGCAGAAGAGGAAAACCATGCAATCATCTCAATAGATTTAGAAAAATTATTTAATATATTTTTTCATTTATTTATTTAGTATCATTATTTTTTCACCACACCCAGTGCTCCATGCAATCCGTGCCCTCTAGAATACCCACCACCTGGTACCCTGACCTCCCACCCCCCCGCCACTTCAAACCCCTCAGATTGTTTTTCAGAGTCCATAGTCTCTCATGATTCACCTCCCCTTCTAATTTACCCCAACCCCCTTCTCTCTAACTCCCCATGTCCTCCATGCTTTTTGTTATGCTCCACAAATAAGTGAAACCATATTTAATATATTTCAATATCCATTCATCATAAAAATTCTTGACAAGTTAGGAATAAAAGGTGAGATGGCTTAAAAACATTCATAAAATCTTTGACACTTCTTCCGTTGAGGTGGGATCTGTGTCTCCTCCCCTTGAATCTGGGTGGGCTTATGAGTGCTTTAACCAAATAAAAGTATGGCAGAAATAACACAGTATGACTTCCAAAGGTGGGTCCAAAAAATCCATGCAGCATATGCCTGGGTCTGTTGTAAGGCTTGCTCTAAGATAGACCAAGTGCCATGAAAGAAGATCCACTACCCTAAGACCACCATCAGAGAGGGGCTACGTGAAGGCATTCAAGTCAATAGCCTGGTTCAACTCTTATCCAAAAGCCAGCATCAATTGAGTGAGTCAACTTGGGTTTCCAGCCTAGATGAGCCTGTAGATGACTACAGTTTCAGCCAACATCTAATTATAACTGCTTGACAGATCAAATGATAATTGGGCCCTTTCCAAATTCCTGGTCCACAAGATCGGAAATATAATAAAATGATTAATGCTCTACAAAACTAAATTTGTGGGTAATCTGTTATACAGAAACAGTAATTTGCAGTGAACTTCCTTTATCTGCTAAGAGTTATCTACAAAAACTTACATCTAAAACATTATATTCAACTGTTAAATACTGAACGAAATTTCCCCATGGGTTTGGGAAGGAGAAAATGATGCCCACTCTACCACTTTTGTTCAGTATGGTACTGGATATCCTAGCCAGGCAATAAATACGTTAAGGAAAAGAAAGAAATGATAGTTACAAAGATTGGAAAGGAAGATGTTAAAAGGAAAACCACAGACCCCAAACAGTATCACTTAGGCCATGTCCCCCAGCATGGGCTTAATACCTAATCTAATTGCACTTTCAGCCTCCCCTAGAAATGTAATCTTAATCTGTCAGTCAGGAATTTTCCACTTAGGGCCAATGAGTCTGCCACATGGGCTCTCTCCATCCCCCAAAGGAAGATGAGGTAATCTGTATGATTAGACCCTTCACCCTTCCCATTAAGGGAAGACCTTGTCTGGAACAATCTTTTTCTTTTGCTAATAGTTTCTTGCCCTATTCTTCTTCCTATAAAAACTTCTCATTTCATACAACTCCTCAGGGCTCCCCTCTGTTTGCTAGATGGGATGATGCCTTATTCATGGACTGTTTAATAAACCCAATTAGATCTTCAAATTTACTCCATTAAATTTTGTTTCTTAACAAAGAAAAACACTCTTTACTCACAGATAACATAACTGTGTATGTAGAGAAATCCAAAAGAATCCACCAAAAAAGCTGTTAGAATTGATTAATGATTTTAGCAATGACTGGATTCAAAATCAAATATTTTTTAAAAATATGTCATATTTCTATATATGACAACACATAAAATTGACATTTTTAGAAAAACAGTATCATTTCATATAGTATAAAATACTAAATATCTAGAAAAAAACAACAAAATATGTAGAGTAAACACTGGAATCTATAAATCACTGCTAAGATAAATTAAAAAGATAAAGAAATACAGAGATAGTCCGTTTTCATAAAGTGATAGGGCTAATTTAAGAAGTCATTTCTTCCCAAGTTAATTATAGATTCAAGACAATGCCAGCAAAATTCCAGCAGATTTTGGTGGAAAATTAACAAATTGCTTCTAAAACTTACAGGAAAATGTAAAGGATCTAGCATATTTTAAAAGAACCATGTTACAGGACTTACACAATCAGATTTCAAGCTTCAGTAGTTAGTTAAGCCAATGTGGCACAAGGACAGATATATAGGCCAATAGAGAAGCTGAGGAATTCCAGAAATAGATGCACAGATTTATTTATGAGTGAATTGGAGGTTCCGTACTGTTCTATCTGCCTTCCTACCTGTTTAAAAATTGTACAGTAAAAAACTAAAAAAAAAAAAAAAAAAAAGTAGAGCCCCAAAAGACAAAATAACAGAAAGAACAAATTATCAAATGGTCATTAAGATAAGGAATACTAAGGAAGGAATGACAACGTCTTCAAGAACATCGCTGCAGTAAGTTACTAGTAGAGTTTATAAGAATGCTGTTTGGTCATTTCATAAGGTACCCATTAAGACTCATGGATTTTAATCTTTCTTATTCATCCAAATTTTGTTATCTCTAAACACAAAATGGAATTCCAAATCATTTTATATTTATTTTAAAAGAATTATAAAAGTATGATACAATCCCTAGATCTCAAAACATTTAATGTTATCAACAAGTCTAACACTAATAAGGAAAACTTAATGATTTCAAGATTTTGCTTGATTTTTCTTCATGTTTACATACCTGGTTGCTGCGTTTCCCATCTTATTGTAAAGCCCCTCTCACTTCTGAAATGTTCAGAATGGAGATGAAAATAGAGGGCATTGTCACTACTGAGGAAGTCATGAGGGAGATCAGAGCCACAGAATCTTCCAAGCTGGAGTGCCGCAGAGGACTCTCCATCGTGAATCTGAAGAAACTCGTGTGGACAATTGCTGACTGATTCTAACCGGAAAAAAGTGAAAGTGATACGCAGCACCTAAAAATGTAAAGGTCACAATGTATTGTTTTTCATTTCCATATTAATTCTAAAGCATTTCTCTCACTAATTAGGAAGCATTCATATTTAGTCACCTTTCAAGAGACATACCTGTAATTTCCCAATTATCCACAAATACATATGACAAATCTACAAATTCAATAACTTGTGTTAAAAATTGGTTAGGCTCCAGCTAATATAAAAGTATATCAAAAATCTTAATGAAATAGATTTTTAACAACTTTATTGAGGTGTAATTGGTATACAAAGAACTGTACATACTAAACATATATGATTTGATGAGTTCTTGGACATACTATTAACACCTGTGATGCCCTCACCACCATCAATAGGCATATCCAACACCTCCTAGAGTTTCCTTGTGTCTCTCTTTCTTTTTTGTAGTGGTAAGAGCACAACATGAGCTCCATTGTCTTAACAACTGTTGAAGTGCATCATAACATATTGCTAACCACACGTACAGTGTTATACATCAGATCTCTAGAGCTTATACACCTTATGTAACTGAAACTTTATACCCATTGAGTTGTTACTGAATAGATTAATGAAATATATTTATCAATATTTCATTAAACTGTGAAGTCCACTAAATATAGGCCCTTCAAATGTATAGCTGACAATGCTCCCACATCAGTAAAACACATTGGACATTTGAAAAATCTACCTTGAGTTAAATGTAATTGACTAATATTACCATTCACAACAATTTATTTCCCAGCCACCCGAATACCTTATATGTGTAGCATACCCACAAATGTTTACTGACTGCCTCCCCACAACTAGGGATGCTGATTCCTGAGGGTTCTCTGTACTTCTCAACAAGATACTAGCACACTGACAACCTTAGGTATAGACTGAGTAGGTATGTGTGTGTGTATAAGGTCAGCAAGACCTCAATCGTTGGATGTCATTAAGAGATGAGTAATACCAAGAGTGGAAGATAGGGAAAAAGTAATCTAAAAGATTCTGAGCATCCAGGTAGAAGAGCATAAACACAAAAATACATTTCCAAGTTAAAATGTTAGACTGTACAAACTTAAATATTATAATATAATTAATAAAAAAGATTTTGTATGGATAACATCACTTAAAAGAGCTAAACTACTAAAAGGAGGCTGTTGGATTTGATTCTCATTATGATCTAAAAACCACAACAGCATTTAGCTAATGAGAAAGGATATCAGGATATTTTTGAAATTCTGTATGAGGATAGTTTTAAGATTTGTTATCTAACATTGCATCATTTTTGTCCTTGAAGTAATTTCAATAAAAATCAAACAAGTGTTCATGAATAGAACTACTCTGATTTCTATGAAATTCCTATAAAATACTATATTATGTAAATTGTGGAAATAAGAAGATGCAAAATCACAATAATCAAGAAAAATGTCATTTTTTTTTACAAATCAATAATAAAAGTATTAAATTTTTTTCACAAATGACTTTTCTTGAAAGAAAAATGTTTTCAATGCCAGGAAATAGAATTCATGAACACTTAATGGGAGGAAGGAAATTCACACAACATACCCACTGGGAAATCGATTTTGGAGTTGATGCTATTGTGGGGCCACCAGGCCCCAAAGAATCCTCCCATCTCCAGGGAAAAACTGTGTGGTGACCATTGTACAATGACCCCAGTAACAGTAGTTTGCTGGAAAAAGTTTACAGAATTTCAAGGGAAAACCTTATCTATTCAGACATACAAACTTCATTTTAATGAGTCTAGGAGTTGGCTGAGAAATAAATATTTGGAAAAGTCTGAGTAATGAATGCTGGGGATAAAAGCACTAAAAACCTCAGGGTCAGATCTTAATTTGAAGAGTGTTCATGCAGCCATTCAGAGTCACTGGAGTCAGTCAAAAGGCCTGGGCTTGGGTCCGGGGCACACCACTTACAAACCATGTGACCTTGGACAAATTCCTCAGCTGCTCCAGGCTCCCTGTCCACAAACTTAAAATGATAATAATAATTCTTATCTTTCAGGGTAGGGTTACAAGAGTTAAAATACAATGACACTATGTATGTAAAGCAGTTAACAGCACAATGGCACAGAGAAGGCTCTGACAAGAAAACCATCTTCATAGTTGTCCCCATTTTGCATAATAATTAACAAAACACTGAGGGGTCATCTTCAAACAGGACTCTCTCAGGAAAAACATGACTTTACAAATTCCAGGCTTGCAGCGGGCCAATCCCTACAGAGAATTATCCCTACTGAACAAAATGTGGAGTTGGCAATCAGACAAACGACTTTGAAATCCAACTGGTCTAATTACCAGTTTAAAAGTATTTTTTAAAAGACTTAGCTTCTCTTCATTTCCATTATCTCAACTATAACATGAGGACACGATCACCTATTTCAAAGACTTACTATAACGTTTGAGAAAAGTGCACAAAATATCTAGCCCAAAGCTTGACACCTAGCAGGCCCTCAATATATAATGGTTGGATTAGCACCATAGGTATTTTATGTAATATGTACTCATATTGCATATTCATGGATACAGATCCACGTTTGGGCAGGAGATCCTGCATTTACCTTTCCCTCTTCAGTTCGGATAACCCAGAAGCAGTTGACATCATGTACGTAACCAACGTCAGGGCCCGCATAGCTGAAACTTCCATTCATCCCTGAGAGGGACCCTCCACAAACTGCCAAGAGAAAGAAGATGATTTCTGCTTTACAGCAACTCTGCAAAGGAAGAGTCTAGGCAGCTTTAACACTGCTGCTGAATTATTGGAGAAGTCTGAGTGATTAATGCCGGAGACAAATGCCCTGCCATTCTTTCTTCTCCCTGTCCCCCTTCTCCCTGGACACCCTTCTAAGTCCCCCGGTTGTTGGAAGTCCGCTTGCTATCTCCTTATGACCACCATGAGCCATGCTTCTTGACACTGTGGTCTCTCACTCCTGCACCTACTACCCTTCAAATACTGGTCTGCCCAGAGTCACACTGATCACCCCGAGATCCCTCTTGATCGCTTCTTGTTGCCTGCCTCTTCTTGTTCTGACTCCCATTCTCTCTGCCTCCGTGTCTTGGCCGCCACACAGCTTAGTCCCAATCTTTAGTTCTTATCTCCTCTCTGTCATTTTGTATTAGACTCATCTCCTCAACCAGAAGATAGACAGATAACATGTGGAGATAGTATTTTGTGCTCATGTCTTCATAGCATCTACTAGCCTCCTCAACACATAGTAAAGTCTCAATAAATGTGCTGATTCCAAATCAAGAGTTATATGAGGGAGCTGGAGTAGTCAGAAGAGGCTTGATGAAGGAGACTGAGGCTTGAAGGTGAAGTACTCCTGAGGAACAGATACATTCGGATGCAAAGCAAAGGAGATTTAGAGATGTCTAAGGAGAAAAATATCCCAAATAAAAGAACACAGCAAGGTGGTACATGGGATAAGGTGATAAGAAAAGACGTCTGGCTTGGAAAGGGAATATTATTAGGGAACTAGTGAAAAACAAGTTTAACTGGATGGGGTAAGTCCTGGTTATAGAGAATAATTAAAAAACAGTCCCAATCTTTATTTAACTGGTGGGCAATGGGGAATGACTGTGTTTTCTAGAGCAGGAAACTGACACGACTTAGTGCAATGTTAAAGGGAAATGATACAGCTGCTGTAGAGAAAACTCTCCCTAAAGAACTATACTACTTTAGCACATTTTGTTTTCAGGACAGACATAATAAAAATGGCAAATACTAATTTTATTCTTCCTTTGAAGGAAGGTTCTTCTGGCTACAACCGAGATAAATATTTACCTTGTAAATTCTAGACTACCGCTGCAAGGGAAGGCTTAGTTGTAAGCACTTGAACCACATGACAAGAAAGTAGAAAAATCTGAAGCGGGACTCATTAAGGGATGATCCTCTCATGCTGTGAGCATCTGTGAGCAAAGGAATGCCGAGTGTACCTTGCTGGGGAATCTGACAGAGGAGTCCAGTCCAGGAACGTGTGCATTCACAGCTGAAAGCATTAACGCCATCCACACAAGTTCCCCCATTCAAGCAGGGGTTGCTCAGACACTCGTTTATATTTTCTGTACAGTTGATGCCAGCCCAACCTGATTCACACTTACAAAGATAACTGGAGACTGTTTCCTAAGGAAAGAAAAACATAGCGTCATAAAACAAATGAATAGACAATAAACGTTAATCAACTCAAATAGCAAAGAAAATTAGTGTTAAATGATGTACATAGCAGCTGTTGAGGCATGAACATCTTCTGGTAGCCTAACTTGCAATGATTCATTGAAACGGTAATTGCTAAGGAAGGAAGAATAAAGGACTCACAATGCACTGCCCATTTAAACAGGGGTGGCTCTGGCAAATGTTACTGAGTTGCACACATCCATTTGGCCCATAACCATTTCCGGTAAACCCCGGGAGACAAGTGCAGAGAGGTAAGGAACCTGTTTAGAAATCAAAATGGAAGTATAAATACAGAACTCCTCGATTCAAACCCAGTAACAAAACTCAGGCTCTGTTGTCTAAGATAAGAAAATGCCAAAGTCAAGTCTGCCTATCTCTCGGGGCAGAAACACCAGGCATGAAGAGAAAAATAATAGAATCTTTTTCTAATTTTTATCTTAAAAAATAAGAAAGGCATTATGCGTTTCCAATACTTTATATACAAATTGATACTGGTGCTGTCAGTCCATTTGTAATGGTTCTGAGTTGTGGACAAGTGTGAGGTACACCAAGGGAAAGGGGAGTTTCTCATGGAGGGGTTGACAGCAGAAAAGGGTATTCTCATGAAGATGGTATCTGTTGCAAACACTGTACCAATATGGACTATAAATAGGTACTATTTTAATCCCTGTTTATAGGTGAGGATAAAGCACAGAAAGATTAAATGCCTTGACAAAGGACACGCAGCTAGAATATGGTGGAACCAAGGAGAAAATCAAAATCCAAGCAGTATTTTTCTAGAATCCATGCTCCTAACTATTTCAGTATGCTGTTAATTATTTTAAAAACATTTAATAGTCACAGTACATACATACATATATATGTATATGTATGTATGTAATTTATATATATAAATTATGTATTTTATATATGTAATTTATATATGTAATAAATTATGTAATATATATGTAAATTATCTCTATATATTATACACATACATATATCACGTTTGTATTTTTTACATATGTATATAGATATATTACTTCAGTAAAAATAAAAGTGGCATTTGGAAATAGCAAGAGATATGATATGTTATTCAATAAATGAAGTTGGAGCCATGCATTTGGGCAAAAATATCAAGCAATATTTGATGCCAAAAGAGCAAAGATCTTAATGTTAAAAATAAATGGAAGTACAAAAGAGCAAGCACTTGAGTTCTGTAGGAAAGGCCTAATTCCAAGAGGAGAAAATCCTACAAGAAAAGATTTATCTTTTTGACTACATAGAAATTTTAAACTTCTAAATAGAAAATACCACCACAAAATTAAAATAAAAACAATGTGCCAGGGGAAATATACGTAAAACATTACACAGATAACGAGATAATATCCTTTACACATAGTGAAATTTTATAAATCAATGAGAAAGCAGATGAACAAAGGATATGAACAAATAGAAAAAAAATAAAGCCAATAAATATGTAAAACGTATTAATTACTGGGGTGTCTGGGTAGCTCAGGCAGTTAGGCATCTGCCTTCAGCTCAGGTCATGATCCCAGCGTCCTGGGATCCAGCCTCCACCCACACTGGGCTCCCTGCTTAGTGGGGAGTCTACTCCTCCCTCTCCCTCTGCCTCTCTCCCTTTGTTGTGCTCTCTCTCTGTGTCAAACAAATTAAATTCTTAAAAATAAAATAAGGTATTAACTATTAGTGTTCAAAAATGAATTTTGATATGGTCAAAATTAGAATAACGGGAAGGCAATTTTTGCCTATAAAATTGACCAAAATGAAAAATAACAATAGTATCCATTATTGTGAAGAGTGGGATACATGTATACTTTCATGCACTGTTGGTTAGTATAAATTGATACATTTCTGGGAGAAAATTTAGCAACACATATTTTTTAAATTATAGGAGGTAAAACTTCTCTTACACAGCATTGAAGACACTGTTGACTATCACCCTAAATCTAGTTTTCCATTCTTTAGTAGTGAATTGTTTATTTTAACTGGGGGCACAAGCACCTGAAATAAACTACATTTCCCAGCCTCCCTTGCAAACAAGGTTAGCAACAGGTCTCAATCCTGGCCAATGGCATAGAAAAGAAAGCGTTTTTAAAGGGAGTTGACAGGTGGTCCTTCCTCCTTTTCTCCTTGCCATTTTCTGAAATACAGTCATAAATTAATTAGCTGGCTCAATTATCTTGGGAAATAATTGCTGGGTTAGGCCAGACCAGAGAAGAGCATAGTCTATCACATTAAAAAATCAAATGTATAGTTTTAAAACAAGGCTTACTTTTTGGTTTGAAAATCAAAATAAGAATTTTGAAGGTAGGGGATTTTGTTTTTAAAATGTTGATTTGTTTTAGAGGGTCCTATTAAGATACCCCAAACCAGAGGGAGAGTCATCACCGAGAACCGAGGAGCATGACGCGTCCGGGTGGCAGCCTCCATTATTGATGGAGCAGATGTCAATGGGTGTGCACACTCTTCCATCGCCTTGGTACCCTGACAACAGCAAGAGCAGAGCATAACACACAACATTAAGAATATTGAAGAGTCCCAATCTGAGAACCAAGTATCACGAACCAGGCCAACCAGAGATCTTCTATCGTCAGAACAAAAAAGCTAAATATGAAGCCACATACACATGGGAAACAACAAACCTTTACAAATTGTGAAACACCCTGTGGGGATAATGCAGAATACATCACACATGTACATCACACACAAATTTCTATCATTAAGAGGAAAGGACAAATAAGAATTGGGAACCTGATTGCAGAAACAATGTTCTGGGTTGTTTCTCCTGACTAAAATAAAAAATAAAAATAAAAAGATCCATGAATCTACTGGTAGACTTAGAAAGTGCTGATACTAAGCAATTTGACATTTTCTAATTGCAGTGACTTTAATGATCTGAGAGTTAAATTATCGTAGAAGTCCTAAGTACTATTATTTCACATTAATAAAACATACAGGGTTCCAATATATCCCTTAGAACTCCCCGAACTGCTTGGGTAGTAACTCGCTCAGTTTAGATCACAGGATAGCTGTAATGACTTCTTTCCAGAAGAGAAAGAAAATAGCATGTATCACATGCTTACTAGTTAGCCTGTTATTTAGCGAACTTTGTATGTAAAACATCTCATGACTTCACTGTATCAATAAATTATTTGTGGGAACAATGGAGCTGCAGGTCTGTGATCCGCAGAGAAAATGTTTCAAAGTTTGCATTATCTCCACAGGCTGTTTCACAATTTGTAAAGGTTTGTTGTTTCCCAGTGATATTAAAAAAATTTTTATTGCTTTTCATAATATAGCTTGAACTAACACGCCCTGAATCCACATGTTAAATAAAACTTTCCGCACTACTCAGTATATGTCCTTAGACATAGTCATATTTAAAATGGACCATAAGTGGGGCACATGGGTGGCTCAGTCAGTTAAGCGCCCGACTCTTGGTTTCAGCTCAGGCTAAGATCTCAGGGTTGTGAGTTTCAGCCCCACATTGTGTTCAGCACTGGGTGTGGAGCCTGCTGAAGAGTCCCTCTGTCCCTCTTCCTCTACCCCTCACTCCCCCTCCCTCCCTCTCTAAAAAAATATATAAAATAATAAAATAAAATAATAAAATAAAAAATATGGAGCACAAGACCCTGTTCCCAAACGTATGTTTTGCCTATAATGGTGTAGCACCTGGTGGACAGGCTTGACAGTGGTAAGACCCCAATGTATTCACACAGGTGACAGGCGGAACCACAGAACAGCCGCCATTATTGATCTCACATTCATTGATGTCTTGGCAACTGTATCCATTTCCTTGCCAGCCTAGAAAGATTAGAAGATTTGAAAAGTTAGCTCCATAGACAAGTTATCAACAAAGAAATGCAAATCGTCAAAGATACACAAAGACCCGCTTTGCTTGGAGAAACTGTAGATTAAAATGAGGTAGACTCTACCTCTCAGGTTGGCAAAAATGGTTTTACATTCTTAAAAACAAATTCTGGCAAAGAGGTGGGCAAATGAGGTATTCTTATATGCTTTTAGTCAGAAGTTAAATTAATAAAATCTGTTTGGAAATAGATCTAGAGGTATTCATTAAAATCTTAAAAATATATACCTTTGGCTAATAATTCCACTTCTTAAAACTTTTTTGCAGTGATAAAACTGCCAGTATCAATAGATGTAGGTGAGCAGATGCCTGTGGCAGAGTTGTTTAATGGGGGGGACCCCTCAATGATCACTAGCGGCATAGCTGAATTTATTATGACTCATCTGTACCACCGAATACAAAAAGCTACTTTTAATGACACACACATATTAAAAATTTTTCCCAAATACACTTACTAATATAAAATAATAACTATATAATAATAATAATAATAATAACTAATAATATAAACTTTTAGAATAATATGCAGAGTCTGACCCCAATTGGGGGAAATAATTTTTTTAAACCTGCCTATGTGGGGCGCCTGGGTGGCTCAGTGGGTTAAAGCCTCTGTCTTCGGCTCAGGTCATGATCCCAGGGTCTTGGAATCGAGCCCCGCATCGGGCTCTCTGCTCAGCGGGGAGCCTGCTTCCTCCTCTCTCTCTCTGCCTGCCTCTCTGCCTACTTGTGATCTCTGCCTGTCAAATAAAGAAATAAATAATCTTAAAAAAAAAAAAAAACCTGCCTATGTGTCTATATGTTTGTATGAGTGAAGGAAAAGGAAGAAGAGGAGAGAGAACAACTGTTAACAGTATTCTCGTTGGGAGGACAAGATTGAAGGTGAAGAAAGAATGTCCTTTTTCTCTAGATATTTCTGTTTAAATCAACTGTTACAGTGAGTATTATTACTTTTATAACTCAAATGACTAAAATTATAAGAATGTTTAAAACCTTCTATATTTTAAAAAATATTTCTTTTCTTTCATCTAAGTGGAGTCCCCTTCTAAAAATCTGCTTGTGGGGTCCCTGGGTGGCTCAGTCCTTAAGCATCTGCCTTCAGCTCAGGTCATGAACCCAGAGTCCTGGGATCAAGCCCCACATCAGGCTCCCTGCTCAGTGGGAAGCTTGCTTCTCCCTGTCCCACTCCCCCTGCTTGTATTCCCTCTCTCACTATCTCTGTCAAATAAATAAATTTAAGATAATAATAATAGTAATAAATAAATAAAAATCTACTTGTGGAAATTATCGTATTTACAGGTGAAGAATGCACAGAAGAGAGTTGGAAGGAAACATGCCCCAATGTCAAAGATGGCCCTCTGAGTGGTAAGAATATGGGCGTTTCTCTGTCATTTTATTTTCATATTTTTATACTTTCTTTATATTTTATAAGCAGCATGTATTATTTTGACATGCAGGAAAAAAATAACATGATTAACAGGAAAACACAAAGTTTTGTTTCTCTTTTTTTTTTTCCTCCAACAATTAGTAATAGAATCCTATAGTTCTTATAATTTATTTTTCTGATTTCTAGTTTTTAAAGACTGTCACAGGCAAATTACCTTCAAGAATGTGGTTATTTGCAAATTTTATTTGCCCCTGAGAACTGAGAGGGGAAAAAAGTCTTTACATGTTTTTTCAATATCTTCCTCATTATACAAGATCTAAGCAGGTAACACAAAGAAAGTCACTAAACCAAAAGTCACTAGATGAAGCAACAGGTGTGTGGGTTCCTTGATGAGACAGATTAACGAAGAATTCAGCAGCCCCGCTCAGATCCACAGTCAGGCAGACCTAGGTTTGACTCCTGACTGCGTATAAGCTGTATGATCTTGGACAAGTCATTTACCTTCTCCAGTCCTCATGGTCTTATATTTTAAAGTGGGGATAAAACTAATTCCTAACATTTCTTGATTTGGTCATAGTTGCAAGAATTTAAAATTGCCTGGCACAGTGTCTTGATGAAGTTTCCATAAAATAATTATATTCTTATATGCTCCACCTTCTGACAACTCACAAGGAGTGCCACGGGGCCTTGTGGACTCTCTGAGGTCCGGTTAATTGCTCGCCAGTGCACCCGGCACAGTGCTTTGCTCACACTGCGTGCTCTACAGGTGTGCATTGATGGGATGAGGACAATCTCCTACAGTGAGACACGAAGCATAGACTCAAACCCAGGCAGCCTCGGAGCCCAGAGTCTGCATTTTCAGAGACTCTGCACATGACCTGACCTGGAGTTTCAGTCTCTGTGGGTCTGAGATGAAACCAGACATCCTTACTGATAGCAAGACCACAGGGTCTCCCAGGGACACACACCGGTGAGGACTACTGGACTCTAGCAGCGACACTAAGAGGTGAAGTCATCTGCCCAAGTCTGCAAATGTCTGGCTAGTAAGGGAGGTGGGGCTAGAACAGGTCCCAGTCAGCTGCCGTCACAGCAAGCAGGTGCTTGACCCAGCCCCCCGCATTTGGCTCAGGCCCTCTGATTTCTATGGCTGAATTATTACCGCAGAAAGATGGGCCCGCGGTGGAAGTTAGTGAAACAGGACATGCTTCCTGAGAATGGTCTTCTTAGCTTTCAGCCGTGGAAGACAAGTTGTTCTGGCACCTTGCCTGACAGAGCGTGGACAAGCCCCCATACCTGTTGGGCAGGCCCCGCAGTAGAAAGAGCCTGGTGTGTTGAAGCACGGTGCGAGGGCTGAGCACGGCGCCTGTGGGAGGCTGCACTCATCTATGTCCAGCAAGCAGGCCAAGCTGTTCAGCGAGGACGTCCACCCTGCATCACAGATGCAGCTGTATTTGGGCTGGCAGAACAACAAGAGTCAAGGCAATCAAGAAAATGAGCACACAAAGCCTTTGAAAATCTCACCAAGGCCCCAACTGTTGACCCTCTAGCATTCGTTTCCATAACTGATGGAGTGGCTTCTCTTTTTCTTCCCGTATGATTAAGCATTTAGACCCGACCACGCAAAAAGAGAAACATCTTTACTTCAGAGTAAGGAAAACCTATAATTTGCCCCCAAGATTCCAGGGAAAGTGCAACCACAATCAAGAACTGTAAGTCAATATAATTAAAGTCAATGCACTTAGCCTGCTGTGTTTTTAGAGGGGAAAAACACCCATGGAGGCACAGACCTTGGAAAATCCATTCTGTTTGTTTCCTTTTTGAAAGTCTCTCCTTCCCCTGCTACCCACACCCTCCTCCCACCATCACTGGAAGGGAACCATTTTCCATCACATGGGTAGGAAAAAAAACCCAAAAAAACCCAGAACTAAAAATAAAGACCCAAAGGTCTCATACAAGGCCAAGCGGGCCAGTGCTGGGCGATCTTGAAGGTCAGAGTCAAGGTTGCCAGGAAGACGGCCCAGATCCAGAGCACAGGGTGGTGGCTCGGGGTCTGCAGGGCCAGAAACAATCCAGACGCCTTAGAAGGGCATGTTGCCGGCAAGAGTGGGTCTTTGGTGTTCCCGTGTCTCGTCACTGTTACAACTCACAAGGCCATGAGGTCATGTCTCATGGACAGATTAATGAATAAATTACTACCATAATAAAAATGGTAACAATTTCTATAATGCTATCGCCTCTGGGCCCAGTTTTCTGTTTATTTATGGACAACTCTCATCCCTTTCCTTACCTGCGCCCCGCTTTAGAGCAGGAGGTTGACTTCCTCTTTGCAGCTCTGCCAGAGCTGGCCTCATACACAGACATGCGGGAGGAGGAACGAATAAACATGACTCCCTCTGAGGAGTCCCACCTTCTGGGAGGGACTCACCTGGCCAACCTGCACGCGGACTCGGTCCTCACAGATGCCGTGGCCGCAGAGCTCCTTGGAGCCCCCTTCACAGTCATCGTATCTGGACGCACACTGGGGGCCGTGTGTCTCAGGTGAGCAGAGACAGCTGTTGGTTACGCAAGAGCGTAAGGTCAGGGCAAGTGCCTGTTTCTTAGCATCAGTTAAGAAAATAATAATTCCAACTGTATGTCAATGACATTCATGTGGAATCATAAATCAGAAAACCAGATTTATTGGCTGCAGTCTTGGAAGAAAATCGCTCAAGCAGTGGACTGAGTAAATGTGTTACCTCTCAAATGCAGTCTGAGAGGGGCACAGCTTACTATCTGGGCACGACTACCACCATAAATTCTTCTGGTATCAGGTCATCAAACAGCACTTTCAAAGGTCAGACATCCATAAACTAAAGGGGATGGAGTTCATTCGGGATAGTCACAGGAGAGATCAAGTCCATTCATCGTCCCTCTGAATGGGCCCAGCTGGCACATTCCCAAATGTTCCCTGGAATTGTATAACCCATAGGCAATGGTATAGCCACATCTCAGGAAATACGATAATTATTATCATATTACAAAGGGCACTACTTCTATCCATGAGAGATGCAGTTAACATAGTAACATTTCTTTCATACCCACATTTTCACTGACAAATGCCCTTTTACATAATACCCAAGCTCGTGGTGAGTATTTTGTTATGAGAAAATTTCAGTTCAATAATAACCATATGAGCAAAGTTGTTTTAAACTATTGCAATCCTTGGAACTGCTGAGTTGGTATTCTATTTGTGCTGCAGCTTCCGAGGGGATGGGGAAGGTATGAGAAGAGCAAACCAGGGCAAGGAAGGAGGTGGAGGGGTCACAGGGCCTAAGCTTATTCATTTTCACATGTTTGAGCACTTCTGCTGGAGGGGAGAGCCAGTGCCAGAGGTCACCATTTGACTGCCTTGAGCTGCGCTAGGCCTCACAGAAGCATCTGTCCACCGGGATCAAGGGTCAGAGACAGGAGCAAGCAGGATCTGCATGGCTAGGAACTGCTTTCTGAGTGTCATGGAAAGGGCCCATTCTATAAGGTAAAGGAGCTCAGCTCATGTCAGAAGAGGAATATTCCCCATGATAGCATGGGAGAAGAGAGTCTGGCTTGTCTGAGAAGGAGCAAGAGCCGTGATCCAGGCATGGAACTGGGTGTACCCACGGAGGGCCCCGGAAACAACCGCCAGGGTGGCACCTTTCCGTGGGTCCTAAGGAAGAAGAGATCACTGAGTGTGGCCAGAGATGTAGGAAGACTAAATGAGTATCATTCAGGCACTTACATGTAGAGCTGCCAGCCATGGCAAATGAAGACACAAGATGCCCAGTCACATTGGAATTTCAGATAAACAAATACTTTTTTGGTTTAATTATGTCCTGGTGCAATTTTTAACACCAATATATAATTGTGTAAAATCTGTTCATAAATTACATACATGATCATTCCAAGGTTGCCTTTCTCATGAAGACAAGGTCATAGACTAATGGCAATAGATGATTAAACTTTTAAAAAATTTTCAATTATTCGTTCCCTACCCATAATTGTTTAACTTCTTCTCATCTCTCTCTTTCCATACTTTCCCTCTCATACCCTTGTCCCTTTCCTCTTTACTCTCCCATCCTGATGCAGAATATTCTTTTAGGATATTTCATTAAACTCTTGGAGACTATAGAACTCTATACTGTTTCATATACATATTTGAGCATTTGACCCAGGTGGCTTCCTTGTAACAAATGTATCTTTTTTCTACCACTTCCCCCAAACCAACTTCACTAGGTTTCTGAACCTATAAAAGAGATCTGAGTATTCAAGACCCTATGGGACAAGACTGCCTGGGTTTAAATCCTGATATTACCTAGTAACTGTTCACCTTAGACAATGTAATAACTCCCTCTGCCTCCATTTCTGTAAAATAATAGTGCCAATCCATGAGCACTATTTTCACCTTGGGGTCTCAAGATGTTTTCCAGTAGGAAGTGCTCAGGAAATTGTGTTTAATCTTAGCATTAAGTGCTTTACTTAATGATTTATCGGAAAATGACTTGAGATTTGAGAGGAGACTCTGGTTCCTAGACCTGCAGTTAAATCCTATCTAACTCTCTCCTCCCCCCTCTGAGATGAGTGAATTTTCTTCCTATACTTTTCTCTAAGGAACTACAAAGTATATTTCTTTTGTTTAAATGTAGCTTAATGTGAGAAACAGAGGGAGGAAGGCAGCCAAGTATAGCACGAGCTTCCTTGCTGTGATCCTCAAAGACAAGTATTAATCCCATTTTACTGGCAAGACTCACATTACCCAAGGCCACAGGATTAAGAATTGGCAGAAGATGAATTAAAACCTAGGTCTGTGTTACTTTTGCACCAATGTTCTTCTACCCACCCCAAGACGAAGAGCCACATGTTCCTCCAACTGAACCAACCAGGTGCCCTGAAGACTTCTCAGTTTAATGTGTCTTCTTAACCTAACAGTGTTTGCAGGCAAAATACATTCTCAAGTCATCTGGATAGGTCCTTTAAAGAAAAAGAGTGATGGATTATACACTTCTCTGCAAAAATCACCTTCATAATGATTTCCTATTACTGGTTTGGTTCTGACAGAACAAGGCTGGGCTTTCCAGTGTTCAAAAACACTGCAAGTGCATTTGGCAATTGAAAAGAGGTCAAATACACTTTCACAGTCATAATTTAACTTATGTTAGAGTCCATGGTTCAATATTAACATAACTGACTAACTGAAACGGGTAATAAGCTTAATACCTAACTACCAGTGAGCCAAAAGCAGACTATCCTCGTCACTTAACCTCTGCAAGTTTTAAAACCCATCGGTGATGACAGTGGAAAGAAAGAAAATAAAATAGGCGAACCCACATTGTGCTCTTGGAGAAAAAACAAACAACAAACTCAATTTTTCTTCCTAGAAAGCCTTCTAGATCTGAGCCCAAAGTATATGATATATGCCATCTATATGGCAAATTTGCATTCCAAGGTCTGTCTTAAATCCAAAGTAAGCAGGAGAACAATATACATCAATTCTTCAGAATAAAGAGGCAACAACAGCATCAGGAAGTGGCAAAATCTTATGTGCTGGCTATGTGAAGCAGTTAGGGACAAGACCTCCAGGCACAGGAATCAGGGGAAACAGACAATGGTCTCCTTGCTCTAGTTTCATTACTCAAAAAAAAAAAAAAAAGGTTTTTACCAGAAAGTTTCCTATAAAATAGTGCTTCCAATTAATTAGTATCTGCAGAGTGCTTTATCTCTCAAAGGTCTTTATTAATTGGGAATTATTAATCCCTTTAACTAAAGACTCCTTTGTCTTCCTAAGTAAACAGGTTCCAAGAGTTAGAGGCTAAAGGAGGCCCCAAACCCAGAGCAAACCCTTTGTTGTGACCACATTTCTGCAGATCCAGATCATTCAACAGTGGCTCATTTTTCCTTTAGCAGATGTCTGTAGAAGTTTCCTGAAGGGGTTTCGAGCCTCAGGGAAGCTACTGATTAACGGGCATTTAATCTCACATAACTAATAGGACACAGAGTGTCTAAATGGTCTCTGTTTCGTTATACTGATTCCACAGGGCAAGCATTTAGCCTTATTCTCATGTATCTTTTTCTATTTTCTGTTACTCCTCCAAAAAGTCTCCATCAAATGCCTGGATTTGAGTATTTAGTTCATTGGTATCAATTGGAATTCATGGGGTTTCATAAACTATTCTTGTATCAAGAGGGGAAAAAAAAAAAAAACCCACAGATTTAAATGTTCCTTCTTAACTGTCCTCTAGCAAATCTATGAAGGACACAGACTAGAAACCAAAACCATTTCTAGAGTCAGCACAATGAGTCCTTGGGGTGTGTGTGTGTGTGTGTGTGTGTGTGTGTGTGTGTGTGTGTGTTTACGGGAAGATACAAAAGAGAATTCAATATTGCTCATACAAAGTTGAATCTGCCTTTTAGGCAGCTCCCAACAAATAAAAATAAGTTCTCTCTTTCTCTTTCTCTCTCAGATTATACCTGGAGAAAAGAACTCTAATCTCTGACATGCAGCAAATAGTTATATTAAATTTTTTTCTTTTCCTTTTTGCAGGACTAAAAATAATGTGTTGGGGGGGCGGGTGGAGAAAAATCAATTTTGGCTGGATCTTTGGGTCCTTATCCCGCTTGCTGCACATCTTTGTTATCCGGTTGGCCGGCAAGACCCCAGAGGACAGTGATGATAAAAGAAGACCAGGAATGAAATGTAATCTGCAGGATATTCCTCGATATCAGGAAGGCAGGAACGTGTTGGCGCTAGGAGTCATTTTCCTCCAGTATCTCAGAGCAGCAATTCCCATTGATAAGTGCCCATAAACAGAGATCAGGAGATAATGCTTTCAAGGGAATGAAAGATTAGACCTGCATTTTGAATCTAGCTCAAGCTTGAATGCTCATAAAAGCAGGCAGGGATCAAGGGAGTTCATTAAAATTAGAAATAAAGTCCTGCAAGCAAACGTCTCTTCAATAACATAATACTTAATTTAAGTCGGGGGGTGATTGATTTGGGTTTCGCAAAATGATGAAGCTTGTGAAAATATCTATCAGAAGTTTGAATGAATTCACTTTGTGACTTGGAGGGAGCAAAAGTTTTTAAGATCAGATCAAAAGAATAAGAGGATCAATTATATGAAAAAGAGAAGGATTGTGACTGCTTTCTGAGAAAACAGTGTGTTAACAGATGACAAGGAAATGACAAAATTACTGCACTCAGTTTTGCGGGAAAGAATAGAATAGATATTGTTACAAGGGAATGGGAGAACAAGATAGCAGAGACATGAGTTAGAAAGCAAGTAATTGCTCTCTACTCCAGTGAGATTATATCCCTGTTGAAAGAAATTGTTCATGTTATAACAGAAACAACTTTTTTACTTTTTAATAATCTCAGAAAATAGGAGACAAACCAAAAAATGGGGAAAGACAATGTCTAGAGTGGGTTTTTTTAAAGTGATTTTAAGGAACTATACAAAAGTAGGATTGATGTTGATCTGCCATAAATTTCCGGACTTTATTTTTTTTTTTTTAAGATTTATTTATTTGAGAGAGAGAGCAGGAGTGGATGAAGGAGCAAAGGGAGAGAGAGAAGGTCAAGCAGACTCCATGCAGAGCGTGGAGCCTGACAAAGAGGGCGGTCTCATGACCTTGAGATCATGACCTGAGTTCAAAACCAAGCGTCGGAGGCTTAACAGACTGAGCCACCCAGGCGCCCCTGACTTGATTATTTTAAAAGCTGATGTGTCAGCTACTATAGCTTTAATTACCAGCACTCTTACAGTTTGATTGCAACATGTAGGTATTGGGATGCCTAAGTCAGCTTCCTAAGGGAAGGGAAGTTTTCCTGCAGAGGGTGGGGCCTGAGCTGAGCAGGAGGACGCCGGACGCGCCATCTCACCCAGCAAGTCAGGAGGGGACAGGAGTTCCCCGATGATTGGGGTAAGGGGCCTCACCGCAAATTGAGGAAAGGCAGGGAGTGTTAACTATGTGGAGAAAACCTCAGTTTAGCTTCTCATCTTGTTCTGGTTAACATTTCTCTAGCGCTTGAGTGAAGACATCCATACTAAAGCTGTCAGCCCACTTCTCTCATGAGTGGGTGCGGCAGGCCGTCTTCTGCTTGAGGCGCTTCAACGGCAGCCCCTGCAGCGCTCTGACTCCCACTAACGCTACAGTCCCATGCCCTCCCTTCTCCCTGCGGCAGCCACCGGGGCCTTCTTCCTGTTCCTCAGGGACTCCAGAGAAAGACTTTTCGTCATGGGGTAAGAGTTGAGGATGCACAAGCCTTTCTTCCTCTAAACAAATAGCTCCATGTCATTAAATAAGAGCCATATATTTTTCCAGGGAGTGCCGGTTGCTGGTAATACTGATAATTAATCATGGATGCTCCTGTCTATGGGATGTTTTAGTCCTTCAACAACTTCAAAAAGGGAAGGAGGAGAAGAAGAAGAAAAGAAAAGGAAAGAAAAGAAAAGAAAAGAAAAGAAGAAGCTAGGAAGGAAGGAAGGAAAGAAAAAAAGAGGGGAGGAGAGAAAAGGAAAGAAAAGAGACACATTACCTGTAACTCCCCGCTGTATTTTCACATGTGGCTCCATTCTGGCAGCCCAGGGGGGTTCCCGAGTAAAGCTCACATTCATTCACATCAACTGAGCACAGAGGACCCTGCAGTCGTGTCAAGAACAAAGTCAGGTACCACGGGTCACAGATGTGTCTGGGGCCTATATTCCTATGATACCCTTAAGGATTTATATATGCGCGGTAAAGCAGTCTTCACTCGGGCGAGATACGATCACACTAATAGTAACGCTAATATCCGGTTATCTTCCTCTTGAACTCAGATTTGGCCTACAGGAGCCAAAGAGCTCTTGGTAAAAGCAAGACAATCGTACAAGAAGAATCCTTCCACTAACTAATCCTCATGTTACTATCAGGCTATGCCTGGGAATAGTCACTTAATTTTTTTTTTCTTTAATGCACACGTCAGGAACATTTTCACCATTCAGAGAAAAGGGCAAGAAAATTTACATGGCTACGGCAAGTTGCATTTAGGACTTTCAGTGCTGAATGACTGAAACGGACACTGGCCTAAATATCACGCCTTTCCACGTAGTTACGCAGTCAAGTGAACCCCTGCTTAAGATGGCTTGGTGTTCAGTGGGTTAGGCAGTCATGCGTGGCACTGTTTGGATTTGGGGATACATGGTGTCCTTCATCCTGATTCGGGAGACCACAGAATCCTAGGAACTTTGGACGGAGAATTAAACATGTCTGAACTATTCCAAAGGAACCACTGATGCTGACTCGCTGTCATTTTTAACCAAAGACCAAGTGACTTACCTTCCACTGGGAGGGACAGATGCAATAAAAGGAATCGTGGAGATTGAGGCACGTCCCCCCATTTTGGCAGGGATTGCTGCTGCACACCTTCCTGTCAACTGTCTGAAACAAAGACAGGCCAGTCAGCAAGACCTTCGTACTTGCAGCAGGCGGCACAGACAGGCATGGTTCGGGGAGGGGCACCTGTGAAACTACATTTTACTCCCAGTCAGGGGTGGGTCCTCCTCCAGACGTTAAGTCACTTACTGAAGTTCTTCAAATCAACTCCCTCATGGAAGAAACAGAGTGTTTCACATGGTCATTCCTACATATTTTCCTTCACTACGGGATGAGACGCAAGGGGAGAAGATGGCCATGCTATTCTTTGGAAAGCACTGTTCACCAGAGATGGATGCTGATGGACAAGAGTGAAGATGTCAGGTTGGGAATAATAATGGACATCCCCGTGGTACTGAGAAAACAAAATGGGAACTCCGGTTCTTTTGGTGTTCTTCTCTTTGGTACCTCCAGATAAGCATTTGAAATCTGATCATCTTGCTGTGGGTTAAGATGACAGAACTCTTTTTACTCCAAGTGAGTCCCTTTGTTTGAGATGTGGGCTTAGATGACAACCTCCACTCCTGTGCTCCCATGACGGCTTTCGGACCAGAGTCGCGAACAGACCTGCCTTTGTCTACACAACCTGGGGAATCTTACCATATGTCAGCTACTAGTTCCAATCTCATAAGCTTTCTAATGCCTTTGGTGGCAGAAAACTTCTTTAGAGAAGACAAGCGATTATGCAAGAAAAGCTGTTTTATTAACCTCACCTAAATGTAGTCTAATTCTGTTTTAAAAATTTAAAAAGAGATAAAAAATAAAATTTTAAAAAAATTAAAATTAAAAGAAAGGTGAATTATTCGTCACATTCTTTCTTTTCTTTTCTTTTCTTTTAATATCCAATGACTCACAGAGAAAGTCATGTCTGTTCCCTCCATTTTACAGATGAATCAGAGTCCGAGAGTAGCCAACGAACTGACTAAGCACCATTTATTACCAAACCCATCTCTCTCCTCCTTTGTCAAAAACAAGGTGAACACTCCTGTGGGGGTCTATTTCTGGACTCTTTTTCTTCTATGATCCTATCCATCCCTGTGCCCTAGTACCACAAACAGTCCTGTTCATCAGATGACACGATTACAGAAACTAACCACAAACCCCTCAGAAAGTTCTCTGGCACACAAAAGCAACATTGTCTGGTGCTTTAAAACCTGAAAGCCTATGGAGACCCAGTAGGAAACGGAATCAGTAAGCAATCAGGAGGAAGACATTGGGGAACAGACCGTGGCTATAGTACCAGAGAGCCCTTGGAATTCATAAAAGATACTTATATCCAAAATCATTAAAAAATTCTTCCTGAGGGATGGGGGGTGGGGGTGTCTGGGGTCATCTGACCGTGGCCTCCAGCTTTTGACCTTCAGTAGCGATAATGAAGCACAGTAGGAGATTGGAAGCTACAGTACTGTGCCTTGCTCCAGAGGTATGAAGCACTTGCTCATTTTCATTCATTCAACTACTCCCTAAAAAAGATAAAAGCTCAGGAGCAATTTATTATCAAAGTCAGGAAAA
Organism: Mustela erminea; assembly: GCF_009829155.1. Taxonomy (NCBI): domain Eukaryota; kingdom Metazoa; phylum Chordata; class Mammalia; order Carnivora; family Mustelidae; genus Mustela; species Mustela erminea. The sequence continues at coordinate 121,217,024 of NC_045619.1, forward strand.
GGCCTACATAGATGACCTTTCTCACCAAGTTTAAAACACCAAAATAGAGGACCACACTTGAAGCGTAATCACAACAGATCCAGAATTTGAGAACAGGGGTTCTTAACCTGGAATCCCTTAACTTTTATTTGAAAACTTTAATATGGGGACATTCTGTGCATTTCTTTGGGTAAAAGGTTATAGATTCCATGAAAATCGCAAAAACATTGGCCAACTTCAAAACGGATGAGAAGTCTAACAGTACAAGGACAAGTTTATAAGCATGTACTTACAAAGTGATGGAAGGTCTAAGATCTAAGAAACTGTTCAAATTTAATTACCAACAAATGTACTCTTAAGGAATTTTGAAATATTTTGTAGTTATGTTTCTGTCTTCAGGTCATGATCCCAGGGTCCCGGGATCGAGCCCCACATCAGGCTCCTTGCTCAACAAGGAGCCTGCTTCTCTCTCTCCCTCTGCCAGCTGCTCCCCCTGCTCGTGCTCTCTCTGTCTCTGTCTCTCTCTCTCTGTTGCATGTCAGTAAATAAATAAATAAATATATTTTAAAGAAAGAAATATGTTATGACTACTCCAAGCCTCTGAGTTTAATGTTGTAGAAGATACATGACTTTTCTTTTCTTTTCTTTTCTTTTTTTAAGATTTAGTGTTTTATTTTAGAAATGGGAGAGGGAAATAATCCTCAAGTAGACTCCCCACTGAGCACAGATCTCACATGGGGCTCCATCCCAGCATCCTGAGATCATGACCTGAACCAAAATCAAGTCAGCTTTACTGACTGAGCCACCCAGGCACCCTGATGCATGGCCTTTCAATACTCAGTCCTAGATGCCAGAATCAGCTAGTGACTGAGGTCACGCGCTGACAGATTTAGTCCACATACTTCACATGCCCAGTGACCTGGGGCTGGTTACTTTATCTGACACTCAGGTTCCTCAACTGTATCTGAGGAAGCATAAACTGTGCTGAGAATTAGATTATGGGAAACAGCAAAGTCCTCGATAGGAATCATCCATCTACCTGAAGATAAGAATGCCAGCCCCATCAATGATTCTATTGTATTCTCAGTGAAAGATGTCAGACAAGTAGTAGCTATGGGACCTACCTGCTGTAAGTTTTGAAATTTTCTCTCCAGATCCACAAGCTAAGTTGTAGAAAAGAGAAAGCATCAGTTAGCATTTCACATGTGATATTGTCCTTTGGCATATTTTCCTAACCCCCTCTGCTGCGGACTCACACTGTCTCTTGATTGCTTTTTTATTGCTTTTTCCTTCCTCTGCTTCTCCTCCCTCCAGGTTTCCCTTCCCTCCTACTCTCTTCCATCATAGAGATTTTTTTTTTTGAGGCAATTTTTAAAAAAGGAAGTACAACCCATTGACAAGTTGACTCATTGCTTCTCTGCAGACAGCGACTCTGGGAATTTTCATAAAGACAGTCAGTCATCCACTTTGCCAATAAGAAGGTTCAGTCAGAATGTGGGCAAGACCGACTTAGGCAATAAGCTCTTGTTACAGAATCCCAACCTTCTGCTCATCACTACCTCTGCGTCCCCTATTGGACTTATGTCATCTAACCGAAAAGTCCATAATGACAATGCTGAATTTCAAAGCGGACGAAAAGCTAGTGTGTCTTCTGCAAATGCTTACTCACAAAGTTGAATTAAGAAAACCCGTCTGTGCTTTCACACAGATGAGGATGTCAGTCTTACCTTAGAATTAAGTTGATGTATTTGATTGGAAATATTTTGAGGCAGACCGACTGAGGTCCTTTTTAAATCTGTTATATCATCTTTGTTTTTCTGTATCTAATATCAAAAGGAAAAAGGAGGGGGTGAAGGCTAGTGGAAAAGTCATATGTATGATATAGATAAAAAAAATTTTAAAAAAGTCAAGTACTGTTCTATTTTAAGCACCAATATCTTGCCCATTATTGTAAAAATCAACACATTACCATGCTTAATAAACATCTAAAACAGCCATGGAATAATTCTATTTGCCATTTTCAGTAACAACACATCAAGAAACTTTCTGTTGGCATTTTTTTCTCATAACCGTTGGCGTGCTTGTAAAGAGGCCTGGCTTGGAGTGAGACTGCTTGGGTTTCAGGTCCTGCCTCGGCCATTTCCTGGGTGTCCTTGGGTGAGCTGCTGCACTGCTTCACGTTTCCTTTACCTCCCTTACAAACGGGGTGACAATAATGTCAAACTCATAGGACGGTTGTGGGGGTTCGATGGGCGGGGCACACTGGATAGTCCCTGGGAAGCTCTAAATAATCGTAGCTTCTAACATTACGACTGACACACCAGTGTGATATAGTCACTAACGGACACTGAAAACACTCAGGGAGACAGGAGAATAATTGGCCAGTTCTCTTCTCTGGCACTAGTAAACTGGTCACACCCAAACCTTTCTCTGGCCCCTTTCTTTCCTTGCTCCTCTTTGTGCAGGAGCCCCAGGACGACCCTGGGGGCCTCCTCTGGATTAGATGGAGAAGAGGACATAAACCCCCACTACGAGCCATATCCCACTAGAATTCCTCCTTCTGCCCATCGTTAGTCCAACGGCATTGTTCTTCAGAGGACTTACCTCACCTCCGGTTATGCTCCTCGGGCTAAAAATTTAAGATTCATATAGAACTCTTGAATTAAATGACTATATACAGTTATACAAAATTACTTAGATATATTTCCATTGTATTACCTGATGTAAACATTCGCCAAGATCTTCCCCATTTAATTTGATCTTTCCCAGCGATCCAGTTCTGAATTCAATGTTTTGAGCAGACCCAGTAAGAAACACTAAATTTCCCCTCTCTGCAGCCATCCGAGGCCTATATAAATCAAACCAAAGGATGCATCCATAATTAGCATGTGTAATTTTTAAACAACGTTCCTCATGAGAGAAACTCATGAGGGTTTCTCTGCGTTCACTTTCACTCTGTGGTCAACTCGACCAGATTCTCCCTGCTTCTCCGCCCCTTTTTCTCTGCAGATTCCCTAGAGATGGCTTCTAGTAATCGCATACTTGCCTGATTTGCAAAATGGCCAGTGAATAACTCAGGTGGAAGAAGATGATCCCATACATCAGTCTACATACTTTTTCCTACTTATCTTTAACATCCTTGTTTTCTTGAAGAAAAACTACACCTTTGCTTCTCCGGCTATTTGTGGAAACTGATGACCACCTGCCCTGGACCCTCAGCAGCAGTAACCCAGGTGTCTACTTACTGTTGGAGCTCAGTACTTCTCTTTGGTCTCTGCAGCTCAAGTTCTCCAGTTTCACCATTTGATTCAGCAAATGTCAACAAAATCACCAAACCCCAAAGAAAAGATGAGGACATATTCCTCAGCAACCCTCCTCCGTTGTCAGGAAGAGGGAAGCACTCCAGCCGAGTGTGGGATTTGAGAGACAGCAAATCCGGCAGATGTACTTTGGCCTGTGAAATATCCTGCAACTTTTCAGTTCTCTCTTCTTTGCCCTAGAAGGCTATGTTATTTTTTTCTTCCCAAGGGATGTAAATGATCTTAGATCTTCAGTACTCTTCAACTTGTAAGAGGTCAAAATCTACCTTTAAGTGATGCACAACTTAATCATTATCTGTCTGACCTTTGAAATAGTGACAAACTGCTTTGGAAACATCCACTAAAACAATCCTTGCTTAAGAAGGAGCCACCGTACAGCAAACGATACTAGAAAAACTGGATACCCACATGCAAAAAAATGAATTTGGACCTTACTTTACACCATATACAAAGATTAACTCAAAATGCATCAAATACCTAAAAACAGGAGCTAACACTCTTTAGAAGAAAACAAAAGAGGAAAGCTTCATGACAGTGGACTTGGCAATGATTTTTTGGATAGGATACCAAAAGCACAGGCAACAACAACAAAATAATCGATACACAGGGCGATTTGAAAATGAAAAAACTTTTATATATCAAAAGATACCATCAACACAGTGAAAAGACTACTTACAGAATGAGAAAAAAATATTTACTAATTATATATGTGTTAAGAGGTTAATTTCCAGAATACATAAAGAACTCCCATAACTCAACAACAATTAAAAAAAAAATAGCCTCCTTGTTAGTGGGTAGAGAAAATAGGCATTTTTCCAAAGACGATGTACAAATTGCCAAAAAGCACATGAAAAGATGCTCAGGTTCACTATTCATGAGGGAAACACAAATCAGAACCACAATAAGATAACACTTCATACCCATTAGGATGGCTACTATTAAAACAAGCAAACAAAAACCAGAAAATAGCAAGTGTTGGTGAGGATGCAGAGAAATTGGAGCCCTTGTGCACTCCCGGTGAGAAAATAAAATGGTGCAGCCGCTACAAAACAGTATGGTAATTCCTTAAAAAATTAAATGGTATTACCATGGGATCCAGTAATTCCACGTCTGGGTATACACCCAAAAGACCTGAAAAATAGAGACTCAAAGAGATATTTGTACAACCATGTTCCCAGCAGCATCATTCACAATCGCCAAAATATGTAAGCAATCCCAGTGTCCGCTGACCGATATGAATGGATAAACAAAGGCATTACATGCATACAGTGGAATATGGTTCAGCCTTAACATGGAAGGAAATTCTGGCACCTGCTACAACACGGATAAACCTCGAAGACATTATGCTGAATGAATCAAGTCAAACACAGAAGAACAAATACCGTATACTTCCACTTACAGGAAGAACCTAAGGTAGTCAAACTCACAGAGACGGAAGGGAGCATGCTGGTTTCCTGGCTAGAGGAAGGGAGGGTGGGGAGCTCTTGTTTAATGGGTACAGAGGTTCACTTTGGAAAGATGAAAAAAGTTCTGGAGATGGATAATGGTCACGGCTGCACAACAAGAAACGATGTCATCCCACTGAACGGGACGAAATAGGATGGGGTAGCATCTTCTAACACCAAGGACAATTCTACCCCTCTGAGCTATGACTGTAACTATTTTAATAAAGTATATATAGGTACTCAGCCAATCTTTTCGTTCAGTAGAAAAGGTCTCCAGTGTAATCTCAGTAATAACTTTGTTTTATAGGATTTTTCCTATTTTATTAATGTGATTATTATTAAAGAAACTAAAGATAATTTCTCTGTTCCTAATCTTCACATACAATTCTTAACTGTCCCTCACATTAGGAAAAAACAAGAAAGTAGTATCCTTTCAAGGTCCAACTGACTTTTGGTAAGTTGGGAAATTTTACCTCCGGCTCCCCTGCTCAACTCCAGCTGAGATCAATAGACAAGTTAGACCGTCTGCTTATGATGACTTGGTGAAAGCAATATAAAAATCAATCACTGTTTCCATGGCATTATCGTGAATTCTGTTTACCTGCTTTATTTGGAATTTCTTCAGCAAAGAGAAATTTTAAACATCTTAGAATCCATGACCTTCAGACTTAGAAGAAGCCTTCTTCCCTCCCCCAAGGTAAACTTTCTAAGGACCCAAAACCCTGTCTTTCATTGACTAGCAAATCTCCCATTTCCTCCTTAATCCAGAATACATTCCACAAATATCTTGTTGGGCTCTTTATGTATTAGCCCTTTACCCTACAAAATGACAGGAATACAAGTGAAATACAGTGTAGATCTTTTTCCCTTGAAGTCTTGTCTAGGGGACACCACATGGTTGAATATGGGGTCTCAAGCTCATTCACCTGGTTTCAAACTCCAGCTCCATCACTTCCTAACCCTGTAGCCCTATTTCTTCATCAGCAGAAAGATAACAACACTGAAGGTGTATACAATGCTTAGCACATTTGGTCTCTGGCACATAAGTGTCCACTAAATAAAAACTTACTATCATGTGAATAAATATCATTAATACCTCTCCTCCTTTTCCCACCACTTAGGTTTGGGTTCGTTAAATGGAACTGAAAGAAGAATTCACAGTTGATTTTAAAATCTTGGGTACAAAGAAAATCAGTGGGGTCTCCCCTCTCCTCTTTTGGAAGAGGATTCCAGAACAGAGACATGCCCTGGGGACTATGAATGAGCCTGATGGAATTAGGGTTGTGTCAGTGTCTCCAGATCTGTAGGTCAGTGAGTGGCTAATCAACAACTCATGACTTCTGCTCCCAGTCCTGCCTCATAGTCTCACTTCCCTACCTGTTGTCCTGGCTCCACAGCAATGTTATAGAAATCTCAGCTCCCTTCTCTCACTCCTTCACGCCTTACAAAAGCACTAGAACACAGTTGTAAGAACCAGAATTATCTTTTCCTTTCTCCTTCCTTTAACTTCTCCAGGATGTCTTTGTACAGCCTCTGCTCCTTCTGTGCCATCCGCTTTACCTCCTTTTTTCTATTCTGAATCCTGAGTTGCCACCCTTCTCAATAAGTCCCAATAGAATGCACAAAAGAAAACCCTGTAGTCATCAAAAATGTACATGGGAAGAAATTCTAATATACTAGAATTTCACATGAGTATTGCTGGTTAAGGAGGGATCAGTATAGTCAAAACACTGGTAAGGACAAAAGAGAAGAAAGAAAATAAACAAAAAAGGGAAAACACCGATAGGGAATAGAATTAACTCTGCCCAGGAAGAGCAAAGCAGGATTCCCTGGAGACCAGCTGAGTTGTACAGAATGAAGACTTCTCCAGGCAAAGTAGTGGGATTGAGAATTTCAGATGGAGAAAATGACACACCTATGCTTTCTGGGTAGAAAAGAAGTCAACATGGCCAGAGCAGTGTCTGTCTGTGGAAGAGGAGATTTCTAAAATAGACGAGAAGTCAGATCAAGAAAGACCTTGACATGTCATTGTAATGAGCTTAGATTTTATTATAAATAATGGAGAATTATAAGAATACTGTAGGCAGGAGACTAACATGGTCATGTCTGTGCTTGACAAGCATTCCTGCAGAGCCCAGTCTCAGACCCAGAGTTGGTGAGGAGGTTGGAATACAGTGAAAGAGATGTGAACAGGAAAGCACCCCCACCCCGACAAGGCAGTGGCAGAGAGAGAGCAGGAAACAGGAACTGGTGAGAAATACTCAAGAAATAGGACCTACCAAAGTATTTGTGCAGTTAAGGAGGGAAGGGTTGATGTTCAGGTTCCTTGTTTGAGAAATTGGAAGGACAGAGGTATTGATAACTGAATAAATGAGAATAATCAGGGGAATGAGGTTTGGGGCAGAAGACCCTGAGTTTAGATTTGGCTGCACAGAGATCTGAGGGACACTGGCAGAGTGTCACTCTCAAGTGGTTTAGTCATCAATCACGGGTGCAGGGAGGATCCGAGATGGCCCAAACTACAGCCAGGGGCTGCATCCCTACTTCCGTTTCTCTATTTTTCTGAGATTGATCTAGTTTTCCACACCTTTCTTTTCTGTTTTCTATGTCTTTGTCTTCTTTGGTTCTACTTTGTGCAAAGTTCTTTGTATTTAACTTTTAAATTTTTTATTTAAAAAATTTTCTGAAGTTCAAAATCCTTTCTTGTTCTTGATTCATTGTTGTAACCTCCCCTGTTATTTGGAAAATATCATAGTTGCTTTTTTTCTATTTACTGCACGGTCTCTGGTTTCCCTAAGCTCTTTTTCTCCTATTTGGTTGTTGGGTCTTTCTACTCCATGGTGGAGGCTTTCTTGAATACCTATGGATCTTTATGTATCCATTTCCATTTAAGAATAAAACATTAACAAGTGGATGATAAGCTCTGTGTGCAGGGACGGTGTTCCTGACGAGTCAGTTTTATCATGGGGTGACAGAATGGCAACCTGGGAATTTCACTGGGCAACCCCGAATGTTCATTTTGGAAGGTATTTCTCCCCTGGGGATATTCACTTTCTTCAGAAAACAAGTCCTCTAGTTTTCTACCTGGCTGAGAAAAGTTTGTTGGAAATCTTTCTGCTAAGTGTATAGACTTTATTTAGGCCCTTGTTTTCCATCTTTTCTCCAAATTCTTGGAAGATGCCTCAATACTAAACTAACATAATTCTGATACCTGTTACTTTTCCAAGGCTCGTTTTTCATTCCTTCTAGCTTCCTCCAAATTTCATTGCTTTATAGTCTTAATAAGAACTTACTGCAGATATTATGACATCCTTAACACGGAGAAAAATTCAAAAGCTGCAAAGGCCATGACCTACTGTGGTTTGCAATAAAGGTATAGGTACTTCTAGAGAGTCGTACTTGCACAACATTATGAAGATGGAGAGGACAACATATGACAAAATATATACCCATACGCTGTTAGGAAAACAGCATGTACCAAACTGAGGAAGGGGTCCTCAACCCAGTCTCTGCAGACTCTAGACACAGTGGCTCTTTAAGTCCAGGAGAGTCATTTTGAAGAAAGGTGAGGGCATCCAAGGCATTGACTGAGGGCCTTACGTGGCAGGTTGGAGAATTTTGATTGGGCCCGCTCTTTTATCTTGAGTGAAATAAAGCTGGTGTGGTATGTCTGGTGGGCCAGCTGAACTTACCTGGCAGAGGGCTGGACAGGTGTGGGAGTAAGGAGAGGGTGGAAAAGCAGAGATGCTTTAAGGAAGAATGTCAAGTCTCACACCCTGTATCTAGCTCCCATCTCATTTTTATAGCTCCAGTCTGGCTTTGGTGCTTCCCTTGGTCCCTTTTAATTTTCGTATCAGTTTAAAAGAGAGCACTGTAGAACTAATCTGCATTTTTAGCCGTTAATGGAAACGTCAGTGAATATAATGATCTCTTATAACCTTTATGACACTGAGCTCATTCTCTTTTTCAGGGCCATAACATTGCTTAAAAGGTACATTTACATATGCTAGTTTTGTGACTTCCCGCAAAATTTCAAGGCAATACAATACCGTTCCAATTGTCTATTCAATTTTCATGAAGGATTACATAAAATAATTACGGAAATTGGTGTAAGTTTAAAACCACTCATTTGCTCATTTTACGGGAAATGCATTACCTCCTAGGAAATTAGCACACCCACTACTGCGATGAACCGATTTCTGAATGCAGTGTGGTCCTGACTTGGGGAACATGATCCAGGCATTTGTTCTCCATGCTCATTACAGCAATGATTGCAATTACCCTTGAGCAGAATGGAAAAGAATTATGAGTTGATCGTTACCATTTGAATAATTCAGGTTTGGCAGAGATTTTCCTGAGAAGGTAGATTTATACATTATTGAGAGTTTGGAGGACTTTTCTGGGATATTTTTTCAGATTTTTTTTCAAGTATGATAATCCCTACATAAACAGGGAGAACATAATCAGAAAATTCATATTCAGGGGAAGGAATGTAATACAGGACTAGGGCTTCAGATAAGGAGCACAGGGTTGCCCAGGGCACATGTAGACACGCATACAACACCTACATGTTAAGCTCAAGTCACAGATTCTAGGAAACACAAAATATGGACTGTGTCATTCTGGGACAGGGACTGGTCAAGGACAGAGCAGGGACCAGAGGAAATATAAATTGCTCGGATTAATGGCTCCAAAAGCCTGTGAGGAAACACAGCACAGCTTTCTCTACCTCCAAAAACTCTTGATACCAGGATTTCAGCACTTTTACTCCATTCATCTGAGCCTAATTACCATGAAACTGTGAAATACCAAAGTGCAGGTTGTCTTTGGGTTGTGCCATGGGTAAACCCTTCTGACATTCCTGTCCAAGGTAACCTAAAAAAAAAAACAACATAAGTTTTCGACCTGGTGACTCTTGGAATTCCCTGAACAAGGCAGTGAAGTGTAAGATTCAGATACCGTGACTCACAACATGAAGAAAAACTCCAGACTGCGCCAACATTCACTGTGAGGAGCTGAGAAGTGGACGTGGCAAACAAGTGCAACGCGCATTGGATCCGATCTTTTGAAAAGGGAGAAATCCACTTCTATAGTGATGTTTTGTGTACGATAGAAATGGAGAGAGCAAGTGAGGTGAGCCTATCCCCACTGAGCAGGGGCAGGGGGTAGAAAAGCAGAGTTTAGGGACATTTGGCACAGTCCAGAACTCTGCCTCTTGTATTTTTAATTGGGAAGCTGCAAACAGGAGCAGCACACAGAAGCATCTTTATCTGGCAGTGGGAGGCTTTGCTCCACGGATGTGATTTATGATGGGAGGAGTGTTTTCACAAGGCTGATGCCTTACAAAGCACCATCATTCCCAGGGGATTCGTTAATTGAAGTGCCACACAGATCTGTGGGAAGATAGAAGGTGTTGTCATCGGGGCAGGAAGAAGGATGAGATGACCTCAGCTCTCTGTATTTTTCAGTGCCCTTATTTCAAGATCTGTAAAAACCGAAGCCTTTGTCCCTTTGTATTTTTTTTTTTTTATATCGGAACCTGGGCTTATATTTACTACAGAAGTCCTGCTAAATCAAGCTTTGTCAGCAACTCCCAGACTATGTTTATAGGAGGCATAAACAATCCCCTAGGAGTTACATACAATTCTGGTATTAAATCCCTTTCCTATAAAAACTGAATGTATTTTTCTTATTTAAGTTGACTGATAGAATTATTTCAGCAGTTCCCCAAGTCGTTAAAGACCATAATGATTCTGCTATAAAACTCAGCATGCTCATATTCAAGTCAGATTAACCGGACAATTATTTATGAGGTAACTACCATTCATCAGCATCCGAGAGAGGTGCTGAGCAGACAGAACAGGGCAAGACGCAGCCTCTGTCCTGTGGGGAAAGCATCTGGGGAAGAGACTGTATTATGTGCTATCAGAATGCAAAAGAAGCAGTGACTTCAAAGCTAGTTTAAAATGATCAGGCTCCATAGTTGAGACTTGGAATAGAATATTGGTATTGAATGAAAGAATGTTTTAATGATAAAAGAAATGTAACTATACTATATTCAATTTGCAGAGTATAAACAAGAAAACTTAGAATTCAATTCCTCTAATGTAACCCTAATCTTATTCCAATTTACAAACGAATAATTTCCTGGTTATAATCTGGAGGCACGTGGATAAAATTGTCTCCTCCTTTCCTCTTTTTTCACATAAACCTAATTCAATGTCACCACCCAGTCTCTGAGAATAACTGTATTATTATATACAATAAAGTTATGTATATTCATATATTATTCATACACTAAATTTACATTTATATACCACAAAGTTCACCCTACTTAAGTATAAAATTAAATGCTTTTTAGTATTTTCAGAGTTGTACCACCATCACCACTAATCCCAGAACATTTCCATCACCTCAAAAAGAAATTCTGTGCCTCTCAATTCCCCTCTCTCCCCTTCCCCTGGAAATCACTAATCTACCTTGCCTATTCTGGACATTTCATATAAAATGAAATTATGTAATATGTGCTCTTTGGGGTCTGGCTTCTCTCGCTTAGCATCATGTTTCCAAGGTCCATCCATGCTTTAGCATGTGTTGAGACTTCCTTCCTTTTTATGGCTGAATCTAGTGCACAGATACGCACATTTTACTTGTTCATCAACTGGCAAACATAATAGTCCTTTCCACTCTTCAGCCATTATGAATAATGTTGCTGTGAACATTTCGTATACAAGTCTGTGCGTGAATATGTTTTCATTTCTCTTGGGCACACACCTAAGAGAAGAGTTGCTGGATCATATGGTAACTCAAGTTTTTGAGGAACTGCCATACTGTTTTCCAAAGGGCCTGCATCATTGAGTAGCCTTTTGATAGGTTTCCTTATCACTTATTTCACTACTATCTCACTGAAGGACATTTCATATGCTTCCAGTTTTTCTACATTTCATATTTTCATTTCTATAGCTTTTTGTCCTTCTGAATTATATCATTATGGTAAATTTCCCTCGTGGTTCTTGTTTGTACCATCATGTTTGCTTTCACCCACCTGCATTATTTAATTTGAATTGAGTTTCTTGTAAATACATGTAATTAATAATTTTTTTTCATTCACTCTGCCAATATCTGTATTTTAATTAGTGTATTTTCACCAATTATATTTAATATAATTATTGATGTGGTAGAGCTGTGTGTGTGCCATTTAATCCTTTGTTTTCTGCTTGTTTCCTCCACTCCCCAGCCTTGTTTCCCATTTCCTGCCTTCCAACTTGATTTATTTATAGTGTTTTGAGTGCACTTCTTTGTTAGTTTTTGCAATGGCTGCTCTGGGTATTAAGATATACATTTATGACTTACCATGGTCTCCTGGGATCAGCATTTTATCACTTCACAGGAAACAAAATCTCACTTCCATTTAGGGCCTTTACCCTCCCTACTTTTAAGTATCATTGTCTTTGAGCATGAGATGAAATTACAATTTTGGTCTCAATCATCAAATGTGATTCATAAAAATTCACGAGGGCCATATTTATTGTATGCATCCCTAATTCTTTCCATTGTTCTTCCTTTTGATGCTCCAGGATGCCTTTCATCATTTCATTTATGTTTGAGGAACTTCCATTAGGCATTCTTTGGCAGTAGGTTTGCTAGCAACAAATACTTTCTATCCTTCATTCCCGCAGGGTGGTTTGGAGAATAGGATTTGCAGCTGATAGGTCCTTTCCTTCAGCACTTGAAACTGTTGAGCCACTTTCTGGCTCCCATGGTTTCTGATGAAAATCAGCTGTCATTCAAATTGTGTAGTGTAATATCATGTGTCACTTCTCCGGCTGCTTTTGATGTCTTCCTGTTTTTAGTTTTCATGTTTATGATGCAACTTTTGGAGTTAAGTTTATTCTATTTATGGCTCACTCAACTTTTTGAACCTGCACAACTGTATCTTTTGCTGAATGTGAGATGTTTCCATCTGTTCTTTGCATATTCTCCTGGCTCTATTCTTTTTTCCTCCTCTACTTCTGGAACTTCAGATACATGAATGTTGGCACTGTTGTTATTGTCCCACAGATCACTGAGGCTCAATTTTCTCCAATCTTACTTCTGTTATTCAGATTCATAAACTCTACTGGTTTATTTTCAAGTTATTGATTTAATCTTCTGTCATTTCTACTGTACCATTCATTAAATTTATTTTGATTATTGTATTTTTCAGTTAAATAATCACCATTATTTATTTTTCTAAAATTTGGGATATAATGCATACACCATGGTGATTTTTTTTTTTGTTAACTTTTAAAAATTCTTTATGTTACCTATTTCTTTGCTGAGGCTTTCCATTTTTTTGTTTCAAGAAAATTTGCAATTATTTGTAGAGGCATTTTTATGATGACTGCTTTAAAATCCTTGTCAGATAATTCCAATATCTGGTTCATTTTGGTGGCATCATCAGTTGACTATTTCTTCTCATTCAAGTTGTGGTTTTCTTGGTTCTTGGTACAACAAGTAGTTTTAGATTGTATCCTGGATATTTTGCCTATTATGTTAGGAGGCTCTGGGTCTTATTTTAATCTTTTATTTTAGCAAGTAGTTACTCTCTTTATGGTTTAGCATGCTGGCCTACTTTTTGGTTTGTGATTCCAGTGGCAGTTTAATTTTCAGTGCCTTTGGTCTGATCGGTTTATCTGGTACTGCTGTGGTTCCATATGGTCCTTGATGGTGCTGCTTTGGGGGAAGAAGTTTTGCCCTGTCACCTATAAATTGGGGTAAGGAGCCTCCTGTCCATAGTGATAAAAAGCTTCCTAGATCAGGCCTTTTGTCTTAGGATCCCCTTGCCAGTGCCCTTTGGCTGTCCGGTATTCTCAGCAAGCAAGAAGCGTCTCAGGCCTTACAATAAAGTAGAGTGTTTCCCCTGGCCACTTGTCAGTGGGGAGCCGTATATATTGCCCTTGCTGGTGGTATCAGACTCATCTCATGTTGGTCAGCAGGACTCCAGTTTCATCTGGGACAGGAATGAGCCACACTAGGCTCCCTTATCTCATGAGGCTGGGAGTCAGGAGACACCAGACATGGGTCGCCTTCCTCTGTTGGGTGGGAGGTTGTAAGACATTCTACAACCATGTTCCCCTTCCAGTCTTGGGATTACCTAGCTGGTTTGTTTTCCTCTTCCCACCTTACAGAGCTCTCTTTCAGGATGTCTCTTCCATTATTTTATAATCATAGTATCCAGAATTGATAATTGTACTTAGAAGGAGCAAAGAGAAATGAGCCTGCCCTCTTGCTCACACAATAAGACAGAAAGCAGTATTTTAAAAAATTTCTATCTGCACAACTTCCTCAAAAGCCAAAAGATCAAGTCCTTTCCTAGAATTGTTTTTTAAACCATGCGTTCCAAATCTGAGTAAATTTGGCAATTCCTCTGGATATGGAGAAAGTGGCAATAACATAAACAGTCTCAGGAGAGTGACTCAAAGATACTGTTTAGTGTAATAGCCTTCAGCTTCTATATTGATCCAGTATGGAGACTATAGTCAGTCATTTAACCAATATTTATTAAGGGCTCAACAGAGACCATGTACTGTTTTAATCCCTGGGAAGGTAGCAGTGAGGAAAAAATAATCCCTGCCTTCTTGGAAGCTTACATTCTCCAAAATACGGGATGTTTCTCACTTAAAACGAGTTCAAATCAGCAACTATCCAGCTCATCGTCTAATCATCCATAGCATTATCTTTTCAAACAGCAAAACTCAAATCTACTGCACAAGGACTATCACATTCCATTAGGTGTTTTCAATCATTTGTGTAATGTTCACCTGTACTTGTGTAAGGAAATAGCTGAGTAGAGTAACAGCTCAGTATAAATGATATTCATGCTAGCTTAAATTCAGAAGGCTAAAATTTGTTCAATGTCCACATGTTTAGCTAAGCATACGAATCTAGTTGCAAATGGACATGTGTGTCTTGAGGTTTCAAAGTGACATTTTCTGTTTTCCTAAAGTCAATCACTGCTCAGGGAAGGACTTCTTGGGAAGGTCACTTTACTAACAGAAGCTGGTAAATGGAAATAGAGTGAGAAAGAAGGTGGTGATGACCTTGGGTGATGGAGTTTGAACATGGGAGACTGGAAGAGAAGCAGTGCCATGAAGATAAATACCGAAGTTAATCAGGAGTGGGATCGATTTAAAAAAAAATTTTTTAAAGATTGTATTTGTTCATTCATTTACTTATTTGAGAGAGAGAAAAAGAGAGAAAGAGAGAGCAGAGGGAGGAGCAGAGGAAGAGGGACAAACAGACTCCATGCTAAGCGAGGCAACTGACACAGGGCTCAGTTCTCTGACCTTGAGATCATGACCTGAGCTGAAACCGATAGAACCACCCAGAGTGGGACTGATTTTTAAATGGAGAATGATTTGTTTTCAAATATGCTAAGTTTGATGTGATGGGAAGTTACTCAAGTTAAAGATGTCCCAGCATACAAATTCTAGAATAGGGCTTAGGAAAAATGTTGGCTCTTGAATTATCTGGGTATCCTGAGCAAAAGAAGTAGGAAAGGGTGAGACCTTAGGAAAATGGCTTGGAGGGGTAAGGATAGAGAGGACTGAGGACTGAATTTTCAGTAATGGATGAGTTCAGCTCCACATCTCTACTGTCCTCTCTCTCTTTAAGACTCTTCAGGTGATCTCATCTGATTATAGTGCCAACTTGGCCAAATGAACATGTTCCCTACTTACACTCTTATAATTTAAATCTGCACTGATAGGAATAGGCATAAAGGCACAAACAAAATAAAATACAGAGCAAATCCTTGAGATAAACAATGGAACCGTGGTATGTACCAGCAAAGAAATGAGAACATTCAGAGCTATGAAGAAGAGTTCTATGGGAAAACAAACTTCCATCTTCCAGTTTGGGAAAATTTCTATCTAGATGCATATTTACAGGAGAAATACGTTTTTGAAAGATTTAAGAATCAGGTATAGTGTACTTGAGGGAGAGCTGTAAGTGTTGGATGTAGCTGAAAATAAGATTCAGAAAACAAATTTATTTGGGTACTTCAGGAACCAGAAGCCAAAAGTTCTCTGTACATGTTCATATTTATCGGAACAAATAAATTTTAAAAGGAATAAACTCACGAGTCAAAACAAAAATAGTGAAATAGTTTGGGTCACGGTTGCAAAAGATTTTGAAGAGCATGAGAATCTTAGTGTAGAATATTCTTAGAAGTCCTAAAGAGAGAAATAGACATAGAGGCTAGGAAAACAGGGTTAAAAAAAACAAACAAACAAAAAAAACAAAACAAAAAACTGAAGGTTTAAAATTTTAGCAGCAAAGTAAAGGAATGACAAGAGAGGAAAAATGGGTGCTGACAGGTTGGTTGCTATAAACTAAAGTTGAGCAACATGTCTAGGATTCTCACTGCCTTTAATAAAATGTGCAGAGGGGCATTCCTAAATGAAGTATTACAGGCATACCGAGATATCCTGATATGATGGATGGAAGAAGAGGCTGGATTGGATGTGGATCAAAAAAATAAATGAACATCAGGAAGTTGATAAGATAGTTGTATGCAACAAACTCTGACACTGGAATCTGAGGAAGAGTTCTAGCACAGGCAGGTTCAAAGGCTGTCTTGAAAAATTACATAATGAGTTCAACCACAGGCTATGAGAAAACTGCTGAGACCATAAGACCCTCACTCAAGTTCAAAATCCAAAGCTATTTGTAAACCAGTCTATAACTTGCGACCTAAAATAGTCATAGTTCTGAGAACAAAACAACAAAAAGTTAGCCTTCTCTTCAATAACATAAGCACCCGAGGAAAACATGCTTTAACTATTGTCTATATGGGCTTAAAGTTAGAACCTTCTTATGTAATCTTGGCTTATTTGGGAATCTCTTGATTCTAAATTCTGATTATTTTTTTCCATTCTCTATGTGTTTTCTTTTGTTTTTAATTTTTTATTTTTTATAAACATATATTTTTATCCCCTGGGGTACAGGTATGTGAATCACCAGGTTTACACACTTCACAGCATTCACCATAGTACATACCCTCCCCAATGTCCATGACCTCAGCCCCCTTCCCCCAACCCCCCTCCCCCCAGCAACCCTCAATTTGTTTTGTGAGATTAAGAGTCACTTATGGTTTGTCTCCCTCCCAATCCCATCTTGTTTCATTGATTCTTCTCCTACCCACTTAAGCCCCCATGTTGCATCACCACTTCCTCATATCAGGGAGATCATATGATAGTTGTCTTTCTCTGCTTGACTTATTTCGCTAAGCATGATACCCTCTCGTTCCATCCACGTCGTCGCAAATGGCAAGATTTCATTTCTTTTGATGGCTGCATAGTATTCCATTGTGTATATATACCACATCTTCTTTATCCATTCATCAGTTGATGGACATCTAGGTTCTTTCCATAGTTTGACTATTGTAGACATTGCTGCTATGAACATCCGGGTGCACGTGCCCCTTCGGATCACTATGTTTGTATCTTTAGAGTATATACCCAGTAGTGCAATTGCTGGGTCATACGGTAGTTCTATTTTCAACATTTTGAGGAACCTCCATGCTGTTTTCCAGAGTGGTTGCACCAGCTTGCATTCCCACCAACAGTGTAGGAGGGTTCCCCTTTCTCCACATCCTCGCCAGCATCTGTCATTTCCTGACTTGTTAATTTTAGCCATTCTGACTGGTGTGAGGTGATATCTCATTGTGGTTTTGATTTGTATTTCCCTGATGCCAAGTGATATGGAGCACTTTTTCATGTGTCTGTTGGCCATCTGGATGTCTTTGCAGAAATGTCTGTTCATGTCCTCTGCCCATTTCTTGATTGGATTACTTGTTCTTTGGGTGTTGAGTTTGCTAAGTTCTTTATAGATTTTGGACACTAGCCCTTTATCTGATATGTCATTTGCAAATATCTTCTCCCATTCTGTCAGTTGTCTTTTGGTTTTGTTAACTGTTTCCTTTGCTGTGCAAAAGCTTTTTTTTTTTTTTTTTTTTTTTTTTTTTTTTTTTTTTAATATTTAATTTATTTTTTTTTTCCAGCATAACAGTATTCATTATTTTTGCACCACACCCTGTGCTCCATGCAATCCGTGCCCTCTATAATACCCACCACCTGGTACCCCAACCTCCCACCCCCCGTCCCTTCAAAACCCTCAGATTGTTTTTCAGAGTCCATAGTCTCTCATGGTTCACCTCCCCTTCCAATTTCCCCCAACTCCCTTCTCCACTCTAAGTCCCCATGTCCTCCATGCTATTTGTTATGCTCCACAAATAAGTGAAACCATATGATAATTGACTCTCTCTGCTTGACTTATTTCACTCAGCATAATCTCTTCCAGTCCCGTCCATGTTGCTACAAAAGTTGGGTATTCATCCTTTCTGATGGAGGCATAATACTCTATCCCCAGGGGTACAGGTCTGTGAATCACCAGGTTTACACACTTCATAGCACTCACCAAAGCACATACCCTCCCCAATGTCCATAATCCCACCCCCTTCTCCCAAACCCCCTCCCCCCAGCAACCCTCAGTTTGTTTTGTGAGATTAAAAGTCACTTATCGTTTGTCTCCCTCCCAATCCCATCTTGTTTCCTTTATTCTTCTCCTACCCACTTAAGCCCCCATGTTCCATCAAAATCCTTGAGAACACAGGCAGCAACCTCTTTGACCTCAACCGCAGCAACATCTTCCTAGGAACAACGCAAAAGGCAAGGGAAGCAAGGGCAAAAATGAACTATTGGGATTTCATCAAGATCAAAAGCTTTTGCACAGCAAAGGAAACGGTTAACAAAATCAAAAGACAACTGACAGAATGGGAGAAGATATTTGCAAATGACCTATCAGATAAAGGACTAGTGTCCAGAATCTATAAAGAACTTAGCAAACTCAACACCCAAAGAACAAATAATCCAATCAAGAAATGGGCAGAGGACATGAACAGACATTTCTGCAAAGAAGACATCCAGATGGCCAACAGACACATGAAAAAGTGCTCCATATCACTCGGCGTCAGGGAAATACAAATAAAAACCACAATGAGATATCACCTCACACCAGTCAGAATGGCTAAAATCAACAAGTCAGGAAGTGCAAAAGCTTTTGATCTTGATAAAATCCCAGTAGTTCATTTTTGCCCTTGCTTCACTTGCCTTTGGCGATGTTCCTAGGAAGATGTTGCTGTGGCTGAGGTCAAAGAGGTTGCTGCCTGTGTTCTCCTCAAGGATTTTGATTGATTCCTTTCTCACATTGAGGTCCTTCATCCATTTTGAGTCTATTTTCGTGTGTGGTGTAAGGAAATGGTCCAATTTCATTTTTCTGCATGTGGCTGTCCAATTTTCCCAACACCATTTATTGAAGAGACTGTCTTTTTTCCACTGGACATTCTTTCCTGATGATATGATGCTATATGTGGAAAACCCAAACGACTACACTCCAAAACTGCTAGAACTTGTACAGGAATTCAGTAAAGTGTCAGGATATAAAATCAATGCATAGAAATCAGTTGCATTTCTCTACACCAACAACAAGACAGAAGAAAGAGAAATTAAGGATTCCATCCCATTTACAATTGCACCCAAAACCATAAGATACCTAGGAATAAACCTAACCAAAGAGGCTAAGAATCTATACTCAGAAAACTATAAAGTACTCATGAAAGAAATTGAGGAAGACACAAAGAAATGGAAAAATGTTCCATGCTCCTGGATTGGAAGAACAAATATTGTGAAAATGTCTACGCTACCTAAAGCAATCTACACATTTAATGCAATTCCTATCAAAGTACCATCCATCTTTTTCAAAGAAATGGAACAAATAATCCTAAAATTTATATGGAACCAGAAAAGACCTCGAATAGCCAAAGGGATATTGAAAAAGAAAGCCAAAGTTGGTGGCATCACAATTCCGGACTTCAAGCTCTATTACAAAGCTGCCATCATCAAGACAGCATGGTACTGGCACAAAAACAGACACATTGATCAATGGAACAGAATAGAGAGCCCAGAAATATGCCCTCAAATCTATGGTCAACTAATCTTCGACAAAGTAGGAAATAATGTCCAATGGAAAAAAGACAGTCTCTGATTTTTGTTTTTTCAAGATTTTATTTATTCATCTGGAAGAGAGGGAGAGAGCAAGAGATGGGGAGGAGCAGAGGAACAGGGAGAAGCAGAGGACTCCCTGCTTAGCAAGGAGCCAGATGCCAGGCTGGATCCCAAGACCCGGAGATCATGCCCTGAGCCGAAGGCAGACGTTTAACTATCTGAGGCACCCAGAGCCACCTCAGTTTGGATGCACCCATCAGTATGTGCTTGAGGTTGGGCTGACATGGCAGTTGCTTCTTCAGTCAGCGCTGGTATCACTGGAACTAATGAGTTTTATGTGTCCTTAGCTTCATTTCTCCATCCTCAGAAGCCTCTAGTTCTTACCCAAACCATGTTGAGGTTGAACCAGAAGACAGATTTGGACTTTTGTTATGGAATTCTACTGACTACCCACAATTTTTTTTAAAAAAGTGTTTCATAATCTTGACTTTCACAATTTCTACTCCTGGTTTTGTCCCTTGAAAAGGCTCTACTCTTGAGAAAGGGAGCAAGTGGGCTGGTTGTCAGAGGTCTCACTATTTATGGGCACTGCCCAGGGTGCAGGTCTGATTAAAGAGCCAAAATGAAATACACAAGTTGCTCTGAAGGTCAACTGATCCCTTAGTAACAGGGTGGTTCACGCCCTCCCTTCTGTCACTTGGCTCTACCACCTCTTAAGACTATAAAACTCCAGATCTTTCTCATATGACAACTACCCAGCTGCTCCTCAGAAGAATTTTCCAGTATGATTCATCTTGTTTGTATTAATTCATTTGGTTATATCTTGTTCAGTATCTTCAGATCCAAAAAAGTTACTAAAAGTATGAGGCAGGGGAGTAACTTAAATTTGGCAAGCAATTTGAAAGAGCACCGAAAGAACTGATAGAAAAAAGAGGATAAAAAATCAAGTTTACTATTAGAAATGGCAAAGATTTCATTGCACACAGTTCTTTTTAGCAGAAGAGGCTCTAATTTCCAAAATACTGCATAAGTTAACAGTAAGTCCAAACATCAGAAAATAGGATTTCTAGAACAAATGTTAGGCATATTTATTACTGATAACATAGAGCAGGCATTCAATAAAATACCATTTTTAATACTAATTTTACACGTACATATAAACTAAGTATATTACACAGTTAAATATGTCTTCGTTAAGGTGTAAGTTTTATGCTTGCTACTTTTTTATTTTCAAGGGCAAGAATCACCAGACGCCCATGAATATATTTCAATAATTTAAAAAAATTCACAAAGCAATGTTCTTTTAGTTAGGAGGAAAACACTCAACGGAGCTTTTCTAGGTTTACAGTTGGTGCACTGTTCTCAACAGTTATTTTGTGTGACATTGCTCAATGGGGCATAGGACACTGTAATTATAGCTTAATCACAGTAAAACTCTGAACCTTTTTATTAGTGAGATTCTTCAACAGTGAAGAGAACCTAGTGAAAGTGTGCCAAAGGAATTTCAGACTGTTGTATACTAAAACTTAAGAGACTTGTAATAAGGTTTGTCTTTAAACATCATACACAAAATGTAGATGTGATCATTGATCCATGTATGCATTGGCCTACAGCTTCCCTATATCCATACTTCTCTATGAGCTCCTCTGAAAAAAATGTTGGTGGAGGTACAATTATGTTTTTTATTAAATTGTGGTAAAATGTATATAACATAAAACTTGCCCTTCTAAGGACTGTTAAGTATGCAGTTCAGTGGCATTAAGTACATCTACACCTCTGTGCAACCATCACCACCATCTATCCCCAGAATGTTTCCACCATCCCAAACAGAAACTCTGTACCCATTAAACATGAACTCCCATTCCCCAGGTGCCCCAAGACACGGTAAAGCCTAGTCTACTGTTTGTCTCTATGAACTTGATGCTTTCACATACGCCATATAAGTGGAATTATAGAAAATTTGTCCTCTTGTGTCTGGCTTATCTCACCGACCATAATATCTTTAAGGGTCATCCATGTTGTTGCACATTTCAGAATTTCTTTTCATGGTTGAGTAATATTCCACAGAAGTATACATCACATTTTGTTTATGCATTCATCCACTGATGGACACTTTGATCATTTCCATCTTTTGGCTATTGTGAATAATGCTTCTATAAACATTAGTATACAAATATCTGTTCAAGTCCTTACTTTCAATCCTTTTGGGTAAATATCCAGAAGTGGAATTGCTGGATCACATGGTAATTATATGTTCAATTTTTTTTTTTAAGGAATCATCTATTTTCTGCAGTGGTTGCACCATTTTATATTTCCACCATTTTATATTTCCAGGGCACAGGGTTCTAATTTCTCCACATCAAAATGATTATCTTTTAAGAATAAAAATATCATTTTTATTTGGTGATACAATTTCTGGTCTTACTTCAATTTTCTTCTCTTTGTCCCTTCCTTTTATCACTGAAATCAAAACCACAGGATTTCTGGTATAAGACAATCTGATTAGAAACCCAAATTCCAAGAAGTATTGAAAGAGAAAGCCAAAGTTTAAAAAGCTAATTCACAGAACAGTTATATGAATTGGGGTCAGAGGGCAGAGTCTCCTCCCTAAAATCTGAATGTCATGCTACATCCTTAGAATGTGATGGAAAATTTAACTTACAAGCAGCAGCAGAGAAGGAAGACAAGAGCAAGCTCTGATGAATGCAAACTGACAGGAAGTTATTTACAAATAACAAAAGAAGAGACAATGAAGCTTCGAGGTTCAGATGGAGGTAGAATAAAAGATAATCAGATAATGTGTATCTACATTTTCTGTAGCTTCCAATGGACAGGTAATCAAGAATTTAGGATTATTTTTCTGACATTTTCTTCAGACTATTGTAAGAATGCTGAATGATGATAATTTGTTTTAAAATATTATATGCATTTGTTTAGCTACAATTAAGAAATGTTTCAAGGATTGAAATTTTCTTTTTAAAGATTTTTTTATTTGTTTATTTCACAGACAGATCACAAGTAGGCAGAGAAGCAGGCAGAGAGAGAGAAAGAGGAGGAGACAGGCTCCCTGCTGAGCAGAGAGCCCAACACAGGACTCGATCCCAGGATCCTGGGATAATGACCTGAGCCGAAGGCAGAGGCTTTAACCCACTGAGCCACCCAGAAGTCCCTAAAGGATTGGAATTAAGTAAAACATTCAATGTTTGAAATAGGCCAAAATTAGAATCATCATTTTAGAATGAGGAATTAATCATCTAACAAAAAAATGATAGGATTCATAAAGTAATTTGTTTAATTAACATATAAAAATATAATATCTCGGGTTCACAATACTATGCCTGTCATGACACTTCATAAAATACTAAGACATTCAAACTCCAATGTTCCTAAATTTGTCAATACCATAATATTAAAAAGAATATTTTTGGGGCGCCTGGGTGGCTCAGTGGGTTAAAGCCTCTGCCTTGAGCTCAGGTCATGATCCCAGGGTCCTGGGATTGAGCCCCTCATTGGGCTCTCTGCTCAGCAGGGAGCGTGCTTCCTCCTCTCTCTCTGCCTGCCTCTCTGCCTAACTGTGATCTCTGTCTGTCAAATAAATAAATAAATAAATAAATCTTTTTTTAAAAAAAGAATATTTTACAGATATATTTAGCAATTTCATATGAAAATATATTCTCTTAAAGCATAATAATAATTTCTGCTTTACAAAATACAGTAATACAAATTTAGGGAAAAAACTGGCCTTTTTATGATAAATCCAAACTTCTTTTTAAAGAGATAAAGATGGTTTAGTTGAATTTCATCAAAATCAATTCAGAATAGAATTTTAGAATTACCATTTGGATATGAAGAAATAATGTGACCATCTTTCATAGTCATTTTTAAATTATTCACAAAGGGTTTTGATTAGTTTAGCTACTACATGCACATTGAGACTATTTCCAAGTAGACGGTAACGCTGTTTCACTGTTATCTTCTCAGGAAATCCTAGAAAAGAGAGATAATAATTTACAACATAGTCATTTAAAATATTAACTTTCAAAGATAAAAGGATGATATATCTTTTTGTAAGAACACAGTGGTCATTCACATAAATAAGTCCCTAAAATCTCCATGAAATTCAACTAACAAGTGAGAATTTGAAGCCAAAAATATAAGGTTACATTGCGTACATAATGTGATATTATGATGTCATATAACATACTATACTCAGTGTACACGTAAGTATACCATAACATCCATGAAACTCATCAAAATCTGTATTTTAAGGCACGTCAGGAAAAGTAGTGGCTACCATTATTTCATAGTTGTTTTCCTTTACTTAATAACAGATTTATGGGGGCGCCTGGGTGGCTCAGTTGGTTAAGCCACTGCCTTCAGCTCAGGTCGTGATCCCGGAGTTCCAGGATCAAGTCCCGTATCGGGTTCCCAGCTCCACAGGGAGTCTGCTTCTCCCTCTGACCTCCTCCCCTCTCATGCTTTCTCTCTCTCAAATAAATAAATAAAATCTTAAAAAAAAATTAACAGCTTTATTGACATAAAATTCACCCTTTTAAAATGTAAAATTCAGTAGTTTTTAGAATAGTCAGAGTTTTGCAAACATCTCCACTATTTAATTCTAGAACATTTTTATTACCTCAAAAAGAAAGCTGGCCCACAGCTAACATCATACTCAAAAGTAAAAAGCTAAACATTTTCCTCTAAGTTCAGGAACAAGACAGGGATGCCAACTCTTGCCACTTTTACTCAACATAGTATTGGAAGTCATAGTACTGGAAGCCAGAGCAATTAGGCAAAGAGAGAGAGAACAGGCATCCAAAATGGAAAGGAAAAAGCAAAACTGTCACAATTTGCTGATGACATGATATTATATATATAAAAACCCAAAGACTCCATCAAAAAGAGCTGTCAGAACTAATAAATAAAATCAGTGAAGTTTCAGGATACAAAATTAATATACAAAGATCTCTTGGGTTTCTATATACTGATAAACTATCAGAAAGAGGAATTAACAATGCCACTTATAATTCCATCAAAAAGAATAAAATACCTAAGAATAAATTTAATCAAGGTTGTAAAAGATCTGTACACATAAAAGATTGAAAGAAATGAAAGAAGACACAAATGCAAAGATAGTACATGCTCATAGACTGGAAGAAGTATTAGTAAAATGTCCACTATCCAAAGTCTACATATTCAAGGCAATACCTATCATCATTCCAATGGCATTTTTCACAGAAGTGGAATACACTATCTTAAATTCATACAGAATTACAAAGGACCCTAAATAGCAAAGCCATCTTGTGAAAGAATAAAGCTGGAAACTCTGCTCTGATACACAAAACTTAACTCAAAATGGATTAAAGACTAGAATGGAAGACCTGAAATCATCAACTCCTAAAAGAAAACACAGGCAGTAAAATAAGCTCCTTGACATTTTGGCAACAATTTTTTGGACCCGACAAAGGAAAGGCAAAAAAAGTAAAAATAAATAAGAGGGACTACAACAAATGAAAAAGCTTTCACCCAACAAAGCAGAGAAAATCATCAACAAAAGGAAAACGCAATCTACGGAACGGGAGAAAATATTTGCAAATCATATACCTAATAAAGGGTTAATATGCAAAATATACTGAGGGAAGGTATGTTGGTATAGCCACTATGGAAAACAGTATGAAGTTTCCCCCAACAAATTAAAAATAGAACTACCATATGATCTACTAATTTTACTTCTGGGTATTTATAGGGTAAAAATGAAAACACTAATTTTAAAAGATATATGCACCCCATGTCCATTGCAGCTTTATTTACAATATCCAAGATATGAAAACAACCCCCCCCCCACACACAGGAATACTATTCAGTCATAAAAAAAAAAAAAAGAATGAAATCTCGCCATTTCCAACAATACAGATGGACCTTGAGGGCATTATACTATATGAAGTCAATCAGAGAAAAAAGGACAAATACTCTATGATCTCACTTATATGTGGAATCTAAGAAACAAAGCAACATGGTGGACCAATACTCCTTCCTCTTTATAACTAAACAGTATTCTACTGCATGGATATAACACATTTTATTTATCCATTTATCCACTGATAGACACTGGGTTGTTTCTACTTTTTGATTATGAATAATGCTGTTATAAATATTGTATACATTTTTGCATGGACATGTTTTCAGCTCTCTTGGGTATATATTCCTGGGGGTGAAAATGCAGACTCATGCAGTAACTTCATGTCTAACATTTGAGGAACTCCCAAACTGTTCTCCAGAGTGGCTGCACCATTTTATATTCCCACCAGCAGTGTATAAGGGATCTGATTTCTCCACATCTTTTTCAACACTGTTTTTGCTTGTCTTTTTGTGAAATGGTATCTTCTTGTGGCTTTGATTTACATTTCCCTAATAACTAATGATGCAGACATCTTTTCGTGTGCTTATTGGTCATTAGTCCGTCTTCTTTATTAAATACCTATTCAAATCCTTCACCCAATTTTAATTGAATTATTTTTCTTTTTATTGTTGAGTTGTGAGAGGTTTCTTTTTTTTTTTTTTAGATTTTATTTATTTATTTGACAAAGAGACAAGCAGGCAGAGTGGCAAAGGGAGAGGGAGAAGCAGACTCCCCACTGAGCAGGAAGCCCGATGTGGGGCTCGATCCCAACCTAAGCCAAAAGCAGTCACTTAACCTACTAAGCCACCCAGATGCCCTGAGAGTTCTTTATATATTCTGGACACAAATCTCTCACAGTTGTTTTTTATATTCTGTTTCCACAAATGTGCTTTCTCATATTGGACTTCCATTTGCTATATTCTTTTTTAAAACAAATTGGCCCACAGTTACAAAATTTGCTAGAACAAAGCCTTGCAAATACCAACATAAAAGACTGTCCATGAAATATACACTATAATGTTAGTTACAATTTTCTTATTCAGTATCCTTTGGCATAGCAATTAAATAAAGGAAAAGCAATTTATATAATAAAATGTAAGAAATAATTTAAAAGTATTAAGAAAATTAAATTATATATTATGTACAGACCAGAAGGAAGAATTGATTATGATAAAGTTGCTTCATCAACACTTGACATTATAGTTATTGCAGTAAAATAAGGGATTACATAATAAAATTATATTTGCAATTGAACAAGATCATAAAACTGCTATTATAAAGATAACATGTCTTAGGTAAGCACATTAGTTATCTAAAAATATTATTTCATTCAACTTAGCCAGAGACACAAACAGATCACAGCCTTAGAATATTCCAGGGATGACCTTTTGTAATACTAAGATTATATCACAAGGTAAGAAAGGTTTAAAAGCAAACAAGTCAGATTTATAAAAATTATACATATGTGAGGGGTATATTTTATATATAGGTATAACTTTTTTAAATGAAAAGGTGACTTTTTAAAAACTGGTACATTAAAAATAAAAATAATCTTCAAAAACAAAGAAACATAGCATTAACAAGGTCAAGATAGCAGTTTTCATTCTGTAAGTGTAGGTTAGTGGTCTCTTCCAAAGCTTGCTATCTCACAAATACATGCCACTAGCCATAAAAAGAACCAGCACAAAATGTATGAAAGGATCAATGCAAATCCATCATTGACCACGGACAAACAACTCAAACAATGCCCGTTCCAGATTCAGAGTCAATCATGTTGGAAGCAAACATGAAGGACAGTCTGTCAGAGAAGGACAGTGGTGACATCAATCAAGCCTGATTATACAAATATATCACATATTTTAAAAGAAGGTCAAGCAATTAAAAAGCCTTTCTTGTATATATTATACATATATTTTCAGAGAGCTGTGAAAAACCCTAATTTACCTATGTAAAATTTTTAAATGATGAAAAAAAAAACCTGCAAGGCTATAAAAGCAAATAAATGTCCATCATTCTAAAAATAAAAGCTGACATTTAAATTTTATAATGTGTTACAGATAGCGTGTAAACATTTTATATATGTTAACCCAATGGTCACGAAGACCCTATGAAGTTGGTTTTGTGATTACCCCCATTCTACAGAGGTGTAAACTAAAGCGGAGGGGTTAAGGTGCTGCTAGGATTCAAACTAGTCAGTCTGACTCTAGGGTCAATGCTAAGTGTCAGTATTTCTGCAGTGATTAGCACTGCTTAAAGATATATGTACTCAAAACACAGGAATTAGTTATTAGATAATGAATCACTTCATTCTTTAGTGCTATGGAAAGTACCTTTGATTGTTTATCTTAAAAAAGGGGGGAAAAAAAACCAGTAAGCAAAAAGACAGACTGGGAATAAAATTCCTGAGTCCAATTCTCAGCTCTTTATTTGTTTTATGATGTTCTCACTCATTTTGTGACATAGACTAAAACAAGGAAAGTTTGTGTTTTTCTTAAATAACACTCCCCATGATATTTGTGATTGAATGAGATCACCAAGAGAAAGGCAGAGAGTTACAAAACAAACCTGGTTGCTGTGACTACACCCCGAGAACCAAATACCAGGAGGACAAATTATACAGTCAGTTTACCCCCCATGTACAGAAGGATGTGTTCCAAAACTTCATCTGTAAATCCATTATTTAGAATTTTTTTTTTAAGATTTTATTTATCCATTTGTCAGAGAGAGAGAGAGAGAGAGAGCACATGCAGACAGAATGGCAGGAAGAGACAGAGAGAGAAGCAGGCTCCCTGCTGAGTAAGGAGCCCGATGTGGGACTCGATCCCAGGAACGCTGGGATAATGACCTGAGCTGAGGGCAGCCACTTACCCAACTGAGCCACCGAGGCGTCCCCATTATTTAGAATTTAAAACACGCTCTATTTAACCCATTATTCGCTTCAAAAATAGGACTGTATTAATATTGTAACAATACTGGACTTAGAAAAGTTTGGCTTTTCTGCATTCAAACCCCCAGAGTGATTTTTGATAACTCTATTCCTCTTTGTGCAGTCCTGAAAGCATGTTAGAGAAGTCTGTCTTTCCTTGGTCACCACGAGCCACTTACTGGCCACTCACCCACCCCAACCTATAAAACTGATGGCATCAGTACCGTGGAGAGCACAGGCGCTGGGAAGGAGAGATCAGGGATGGGGCAGGCACTCTACAAGGCCAGGGCCATGTGTCCAATCTCCTAAAGGCAACAACACCTGGATTTCCTGGACTGCAAAGGAGTTAGGACTACATCTTTCTCATTCTGCTACTGTATCTTCCTTTCTGTTTTTGAGACTCCCTGTCTCAGACTCTACAATCATTTTGTCCATTCTGGCATCTGTGCTCCTGAGTCACCCTTTCTTTCCATTAGGAACACTCTTTCCCAGACTCCTTCTCTCTTCTCTACTCATAGGGAAGAGAAAAGGTGCATAACTGATAGCATGTGTCTCTGAAGAGAATAAATACAAATATGCTTACCACCAAAAAAATAAATGAATTCCTCAACAACCTCTTAATTTCTTCATAAAAAGGACAATTCTGGCATTCTCTCACAAGATCTAGTGTGGGGTTATTCGAACACGACTTCTGGAATCAAGAAAATAAAGCCGGAGACGGACATGCTATTAACAACCATCTGTGGGGAGGGGGGAGGAGTCAAGATGGCGGAGAAGTAGCAGGCTGAGACTGCTTCAGCTAGCCGGAGATCAGCTAGATAGCTTATCTAAAGATTGCAAACACCTGAAAATCCATCGGCAGATCGAAGAGAAGAAGAACAGCAATTCTGGAAACAGAAAAACAACCACTTACTGAAAGGTAGGACCGGCGGAGAAGTGAATCCAAAGCAAGGGGAAGATAGACCCCGGGGGGAGGGGCCGGCTCCCGGCAAGCGGCGGAGCAACGGTGCACAAAATCAGGACTTTTAAAAGTCTGTTCCACTGAGGGACATCGCTCCAGAGGCTAAACCGGGGCGAAGCCCACGCGGGTTCAGCGTGGCCTCAGGTCCCGCAGGGTCACAGAAGGAGCAGGGGTGTCTGAGTGTCGCAGACCTTGCGGGTATTGGAACGGGAAAGCCGGCTACAGAGACAGAGCCGACAGTAAGCTCACAGCTCGGTGTTACCTTGAACTGGTCGCAGGCTCGGAGAGCTCGGAGCGCGGCCGGAGGTCAGGCAGACGGGAGTAACTGGGCGCTGTTCTCTGAGGGCGCACTGAGGAGTGCGGCCCTGGGCTCTCAGCTCCTCCGGGCCGGAGACCAGGAGGCCGCCATTTGTATTCCCGTCCTCCGGAACTCTACGGAAAGCGCTCAGGGAACAAAAGCTCCTGAAAGCAAACCCGAGCGGATTACTCACCCCGGCCCCGGGTAAGGGACGTGTAATTCCGCCTGGGGCAAAGACACTTGAGAATCACTACAACAGGCCCCTCCCCCAGAAGATCAACAAGAAATCCAGCCGAGACCAAGTTCACCTACCAAGGAGTGCGGTTTCACTACCAAGGAGAGCAGCAGAATTCCAGAGGAGGAGAAAGCCAAGCACGGAACTCATGGCTTTTTCCCTGTGATTTTTTTTTAGTCTTGCAGTTAATTTAATTTTTTTCTTTTTCATTTTTTGTTTTTTTTTTGTTGTTTGTTTTTTTTTTTTTTTTTCGCCTTCGGGTAAAATTTTTTTTTTTTTAACTGTTACCTTTATCTTTTTTAACGATTTTTTACTAGTTTGTCTAATACATATATTTTTTCTTTTTTACATTTTTCTTAGGTGTTTTCCTTTTTTTTTTAATTCTTTTCTTTTAGTTTTTCATTTTTTTTTCTTTTTTCTTTTTTTTTCTTTCTTCCTTTTTGAACCTCTTTTTATCCCCTTTCTCCCCCCTCACGATTTTGGATCTCTTCTAATTTGGTTAAAGCATTTTTTCCTGGGGTTGTTGCCACCCTTTTAGTATTTTACTTGCCCCTTCATATACTCTTATCTGGACAAAATGACAAGACGGAAAAATTCAACACAAAAAAAAGAACAAGAGGCAGTAACGAAGGCTAGGGACCTAATCAATACAGACATTGGTAATATGTCAGATCTAGAGTTCAGAATGACAATTCTCAAGGTTCTAGCCGGGCTCGAAAAAGGCATGGAAGATATTAGAGAAACCCTCTCGAGAGATATAAAAGCCCTTTCTGGAGAAATAAAAGAACTAAAATCTAACCAAGTTGAAATAAAAAAAGCTATTAATGAAGTGCAATCAAAAATGGAGGCTCTCACTGCTAGGATAAATGAGGCAGAAGGAAGAATTAGTGATATAGAAGACCAAATGACAGAGAATAAAGAAGCTGAGCAAAAGAGGGACAAACAGCTACTGGACCACGAGGGGAGAATTCGAGAGATAAGTGACACCATAAGACGAAACAACATTAGAATAATTGGGATTCCAGAAGAAGAAGAAAGAGAGAGGGGAGCAGAAGGTATACTGGAGAGAATTATTGGGGAAAATTTCCCCAATATGGCAAAGGGAACGAGCATCAAAATTCAGGAGGTTCAGAGAACGCCCCTCAAAATCAATAGTAATAGGCCCACACCCCGTCACCTAATAGTAAAATTTACAAGTCTCAGTGACAAAGAGAAAATCCTGAAAGCAGCCCGGGAAAAGAAGTCTGTAACATACAATGGTAAAAATATTAGATTGGCAGCTGACTTATCCACAGAGACCTGGCAGGCCAGAAAGAGCTGGCATGATATTTTCAGAGCACTAAACGAGAAAAACATGCAGCCAAGAATACTATATCCAGCTAGGCTATCATTGAAAATAGAAGGAGAGATTAAAAGCTTCCAGGACAAACAAAAACTGAAACAATTTGCAAATACCAAACCAGCTCTACAGGAAATATTGAAAGGGGTCCTCTAAGCAAAGAGAGAGCTTACAAGTGGTAGATCAGAAAGGAACAGAGACCATATACAGTAACAGTCAACTTACAGGCAATACAATGGCACTAAATTCATATCTCTCAATAGTTACCCTGAATGTTAATGGGCTAAATGCCCCTGTCAAAAGACACAGGGTATCAGAATGGATAAAAAAACAAAACCCATCTATATCTTGCCTCCAAGAAACTCATTT
This sequence comes from Mustela erminea, assembly GCF_009829155.1. NCBI lineage: Eukaryota > Metazoa > Chordata > Mammalia > Carnivora > Mustelidae > Mustela > Mustela erminea. Next base: position 121,248,842 of record NC_045619.1, read on the forward strand.
TAAGCCCGAAGACACCTCCAGATTTAAAGTGAGGGGGTGGAAAAGAATTTACCATGCTAATGGACATCAGAAGAAAGCAGGAGTGGCAATCCTTATATCAGATCAATTAGATTTTAAGCCAAAGACTATAATAAGAGATGAGGAAGGACACTATATCATACTCAAAGGGTCTGTCCAACAAGAAGATTTAACAATTTTAAATATTTATGCCCCCAACGTGGGAGCAGCCAACTATATAAACCAATTAATAACAAAATCAAAGAAACACATCAACAATAATACAATAATAGTAGGGGACTTTAACACTCCCCTCACTGAAATGGACAGATCATCCAAGCAAAAGATCAGCAAGGAAATAAAGGCCTTAAACGACACACTGGACCAGATGGACATCACAGATATATTCAGAATATTTCATCCCAAAGCAACAGAATACACATTCTTCTCTAGTGCACATGGAACATTCTCCAGAATAGATCACATCCTCGGTCCTAAATCAGGACTCAACCGGTATCAAAAGATTGGGATCATTCCCTGCATATTTTCAGACCACAATGCTCTAAAGCTAGAACTCAACCACAAAAGGAAGTTTGGAAAGAACCCAAATACATGGAGACTAAACAGCATCCTTCTAAAGAATGAATGGGTCAACCGGGAAATTAAAGAAGAATTGAAAAAAATCATGGAAACAAATGATAATGAAAATACAACGGTTCAAAATCTGTGGGACACAACAAAGGCAGTCCTGAGAGGAAAATATATAGCGGTACAAGCCTTTCTCAAGAAACAAGAAAGGTCTCAGGTACACAACCTAACCCTACACCTAAAGGAGCTGGAGAAAGAACAAGAAAGAAACCCTAAGCCCAGCAGGAGAAGAGAAATCATAAAGATCAGAGCAGAAATCAATGAAATAGAAACCAAAAAAACAATAGAACAAATCAACGAAACTAGGAGCTGGTTCTTTGAAAGAATTAATAAAATTGATAAACCCCTGGCCCGACTTATCAAAAAGAAAAGAGAAAGGACCCAAATAAATAAAATCATGAATGAAAGAGGAGAGATCACAACTAACACCAAAGAAATACAAACTATTATAAGAACATACTATGAGCAACTCTACGCCAATAAATTTGACAATCTGGAAGAAATGGATGCATTCCTAGAAACATATAAACTACCACAACTGAACCAGGAAGAAATAGAAAGCCTGAACAGACCCATAACCAGTAAGGAGATTGAAACAGTCATTAAAAATCTCCAAACAAACAAAAGCCCAGGGCCAGACGGCTTCCCGGGGGAATTCTACCAAACATTTAAAGAAGAACTAATTCCTATTCTCCTGAAACTGTTCCAAAAAATAGAAATGGAAGGAAAACTTCCAAACTCATTTTATGAGGCCAGCATCACCTTGATCCTAAAACCAGACAAGGATCCCACCAAAAAAGAGAGCTATAGACCGATATCCTTGATGAACACAGATGCGAAAATACTCAACAAAATACTAGCCAATAGGATTCAACAGTACATTAAAAAGATTATTCATCACGACCAAGTGGGATTTATTCCAGGGCTGCAAGGTTGGTTCAACATCCGCAAATCAGTCAATGTGATACAACACATCAATAAAAGAAAGAACAAGAACCATATGATACTCTCAATAGATGCTGAAAAAGCATTTGACAAAGTACAGCATCCCTTCCTGATCAAAACTCTTCAAAGTGTAGGGATAGAGGGCACATACCTCAATATCATCAAAGCCATCTATGAAAAACCCACCGCAAATATCATTCTCAATGGAGAAAAACTGAAAGCTTTTCCGCTAAGGTCAGGAACACGGCAGGGATGTCCATTATCACCACTGCTATTCAACATAGTACTAGAGGTCCTAGCCTCAGCAATCAGACAACAAAAGGAAATTAAAGGCATCCAAATCGGCAAAGAAGAAGTCAAATTATCACTCTTCGCAGATGATATGATACTATATGTGGAAAACCCAAAAGACTCCACTCCAAAACTGCTAGAACTTATACAGGAATTCAGAAAAGTGTCAGGATATAAAATCAATGCACAGAAATCAGTTGCATTTCTCTACACCAACAGCAAGACAGAAGAAAGAGAAATTAAGGAGTCAATCCCATTTATAATTGCACCCAAAACCATAAGATACCTAGGAATAAACCTAACCAAAGAGACACAGAATCTATACTCAGAAAACTATAAAGTACTCATGAAAGAAATTGAGGAAGACACAAAGAAATGGAAAAATGTTCCATGCTCCTGGATTGGAAGAACAAATATTGTGAAAATGTCTATGCTACCTAAAGCAATCTACACATTTAATGCAATTCCTATCAAAGTACCATCCATCTTTTTCAAAGAAATGGAACAAATAATGCTAAAATTTATATGGAACCAGAAAAGACCTCGAATAGCCAAAGGGATATTGAAAAAGAAAGCCAACGTTGGTGGCATCACAATTCCGGACTTCAAGCTCTATTACAAAGCTGTCGTCATCAAGACAGCATGGTACTGGCACAAAAACAGACACATAGATCAATGGAACAGAATAGAGAGCCCAGAAATAGACCCTCAACTCTATGGTCAACTAATCTTCGACAAAGCAGGAAAGAATGTCCAATGGCAAAAAGACAGCCTCTTCAATAAATGGTGCTGGGAAAATTGGACAGCCACATGCAGAAAAATGAAATTGGACCATTTCCTTACACCACACACAAAAATAGACTCAAAATGGATGAAGGACCTCAATGTGCGAAAGGAATCCATCAAAATCCTTGAGGAGAACACAGGCAGCAACCTCTTTGACCTCAACCACAGCAACATCTTCCTAGGAACAACGCAAAAGGCAAGGGAAGCAAGGGCAAAAATGAACTATTGGGATTTCATCAAGATCAAAAGCTTTTGCACAGCAAAGGAAACAGTTAACAAAATCAAAAGACAACTGACAGAATGGGAGAAGATATTTGCAAACGACATATCAGATAAAGGACTAGTGTCCAGAATCTATAAAGAACTTAGCAAACTCAACACCCAAAGAACAAATAATCCAATCAAGAAATGGGCAGAGGACATGAACAGACATTTCTGCAAAGAAAACATCCAGATGGCCAACAAACACATGAAAAAATGCTCCATCTCACTTGGCATCAGGGAAATACAAATCAAAACCACAATGAGATATCACCTCACACCAGTCAGAATGGCTAAAATCAACAAGTCAGGAAATGACAGATGCTGGCGAGGATGCGGAGAAAGAGGAACCCTCCTACACTGTTGGTGGGAATGCAAGCTGGTGCAGCCACTCTGGAAAACAGCATGGAGGTTCCTCAAAATGTTGAAAATAGAACTGCCCTATGACCCAGCAATTGCACTATTGGGTATTTACCCTAAAGATACAAACGTAGTGATCCAAAGGGGCACGTGAACCCGAATGTTTATAGCAGCAATGTCCACAATAGCCAAACTATGGGAAGAACCTAGATGTCCATCAACAGATGAATGGATCAAGAAGATGTGGTATATATACACAATGGAATACTATGCAGCCATCAAAAGAAATGAAATCTTGCCATTTGCGACAACATGGATGGAACGAGAGGGTATCATGCTTAGCGAAATAAGTCAAGCAGAGAAAGACAACTATCATATGATCTCCTTGATATGAGGAAGTGGTGATGCAACATGGGGGCTTAAGTGGGTAGGAGAAGAATCAATGAAACAAGATGGGATTGGGAGGGAGACAAACCATAAGTGACTTTTAATCTCACAAAACAAACTGAGGGTTGCTGGGGGGAGGGGGTTTGGGAGAAGGGGGTGGGATTATGGACATTGGGGAGGGTATGTGCTTTGGTGAGTGCTGTGAAGTGTGTAAACCTGGTGATTCACAGACCTGTACCCCTGGGGATAGAGTATTATGCCTCCATCAGAAAGGATGAATACCCAACTTTTGTAGCAACATGGACGGGACTGGAAGAGATTATGCTGAGTGAAATAAGTCAAGCAGAGAGAGTCAATTATCATATGGTTTCACTTATTTGTGGAGCATAACAAATAGCATGGAGGACATGGGGACTTAGAGTGGAGAAGGGAGTTGGGGGAAATTGGAAGGGCAGGTGAACCATGAGAGACTATGGACTCTGAAAAACAATCTGAGGGTTTTGAAGGGACGGGGGGTGGGAGGTTGGGGTACCAGGTCGTGGGTATTATAGAGGGCACGGATTGCATGGAGCTCGGGGTGTGGTGCAAAAATAATGAATACTGTTATGCTGGAAATAAAATAAATAAATAAATTAATTAATTAAAAAAAAAAAAAAAAAAACAACCATCTGTGGGGAGAGGTGAGAAAAATTGCAGTTTGGGCTCACCTTTCCCAAAACCACTAAGGACCAGTACTAGAGTAAAGGGAGAGAGCATAGAGGCTGAAGGGAATGGACTTCGGCAGGTTAAGAACAAAAGCAGAAAGAGGGAAGGAAAATGTCAAAAATGGCCTGATCAGGAAAGGAAGGTTCCTTACATCCATCTGTCTGGGCAAGGGTTTATTCATAAAATACACCTGTGAGTCCTTACTGAACCCTAGCACCTTTAATAAACAAAAGCTTGGGTCTGCATGTATCCTACATACCGAACTCTGAAGGAAATCCAAGGAGATTTGCTATTTCTTTCGGAGTGAAATACCGAAGTTTAAGCATTAACAATTTTGTTATCTTTTCTTCTTGTGGCAAATTGGTAAGGGATTTGTAGATATCCTCAATCTGTAAGAAAACAGCCAAGATAACTGATAAAGTAGAGTGCAAGTAGATTTGTGAAGATAAGATCATCTCTTGTGAGAAGCCTCAAAAAGGATGAACACACGGCAGAATGTCTCTTGCAATGAATTCTGTAACTGGCTCATCAATGGCAATATAAACTTTGAAAATGAAATGTCTGAAAAGGAAACGCTTAATGTTGAACAAATCAGGAAACGTTCAGTTTCCCTGTCATTTTTGACCCCTCAAAAATTAAATCATAAGAAAAAAACAATGGCAATATGACATAAAAGAAATACACTGAAAGATATGAAAAAGAAACCTGATCAACAAATGAAATCAACTTCACAATGCTAACAAGTAGATCACTAAAATGTTTGCTGGTTATGATCAATTTCATCAAATTATTTTCTTAAAATGATAAAATACCTTTGGTAAAAATAAATTCTCACATCCATTTGCCTCTAATAGGAATTTTACCATGGGTAAATTTTACAAATGGTAAGAATTTAATTCAGTATAAAAGAAGATAACATGATTTCTCTTCAAAATTATTCAAAAGGATAAAATGTTTTTGCAGCATATCAAGCTTATTTTCAATTATTTTACAACTGATGTATTAATAAAGAGTCTTGCTAAGATGTAGATTTCCTTCCCTAAAAGGTAGCTTTATAGTGTGTGATCCAAGGGAATATTAAGATATTAGTGCATAATTTTAGAGAACATTAACTCTTGTATGCTACATCTCAATTTACTCATTTTGGAGTAAAAAGAATACCAAAGGTGAAAATAAGAAAAGAGAAAGTGAAACATAAAATATTTTTTGTACAGAAAGTAATCTAGCAACAACAAATAAAAAGAGACTTACTGTAAAGAATTATAGAGATTATGTATAATATATGAGTAATATATATATTCATTCCCAATTAAACATGTAAAATTATTTTAATATTTCCAAATTTTAAGTATTAAATAGGTTTATTCAAAATAATTTTCAAATATTTTAGTTCTAAAGCATATAAAATACCTGCACATCCTCTGTGGTCTGTAACACAGATCCTGTCCCTTCTATGTAGCTTCCATAACTGAAAGATTAACACATGTATTATGCAGCATCTAATGTATTAGTTAATGTCAAATTTCTTAAATATTTCTTGAATGAATTAATCAATCTACATAGTTATATCCTTCTGAAATAGTATGAAACACATAAATATGCTCTGTAAGTAAAAAATTCCTGGGTGGAAGACATAAGATCATTCTATTTAAAATTCTAGACACTAAAGTTGGCATAGTGTTTTGAGTTGTGTAAAAACCACTTTGAATTATGCATTATTAATTATCATTTCTCTCTCTGTATTGCCAGTTTCTTAATGTTCATCCGTAGAAAGCATGTACTTGTTAAGACTTTATATCCAAATGCTATTCAATACTGGTATCCCTGCCACATTAAACCAAATGTTAAGTAGGTGAAAATAAATTGCTACTATTTTTTATAATGCCTGAACCGTCAATTCTCCTCATGAACTGAGAAGTCCACTCTTCAGTGCCATGACAAACACAGGCCCCTTGAACATGCGTCTGCCTCCTACCGTGATGCAGTGTTTTCACTCTTCTTCATACAACAAAGAGACTATTGTATAAAAAACTGTATTGAAAGTTTAAAAAGCTAGCAAGATATAAGTAATAATTCTCCTAGGATCACTGCCAAACTAGCTGTTCAAGATATTATCATAAATTTTTTTCCCAAATGGATCAATTTAAAATACAAAGGCACACCATAGAAAAATAACTTTGCAAGTCTGTTTTCTCATATGCATGGGTGTGTATGTGTATATGCCCGTTTATATTATCTACACTAAAATAGACTTTTATAGTAAGGCTTCCTTTATACCATCTTTATAATTACAAACGAATTTCAAGGTTGTTTTTTATTACCAAACTGATAAGTCTTGTCTTAACATCCTTGGAAACAGACAACAGCTGAGTAAAGTCTTTTAAGGCAATGCAAAGCAATAAACCAGTTACCCTGGAAGTACAAGGGCAGAACATGATAAAATCAGAATAAATCTGGTATGCTTGTATTGGGACATAGCATGCATGAAAGCTAACTAGTGGGTGAAAAGAGAAAGTCTGAAGTTTCAAATCATACAATTATTCATCAAATGAGGTTGAGTGACATTAACAAAGCGGAGCTAGGGAACTTTTATAAAATTTTCTGGAAAGGCCTAACTTTCCCCTTCTTTGTAGGTTTGTAAAAAATTGATGAAAAACATATTAACATTCAAAAAATAACCCAAAGGTAGCCAATAAAAGGCATTATGAGATACCATGAGAAAGGGAAAGTTCTTTATGTATTCATATGTTATAATATCCTGTTGCTACTGTGTATGAAAAAAGTACGTATTAACATACGGTATATTACCATTTACTCAAAAAAGAGGGGTAAAATATACATGTGTATTTAAATACACCCTCACACACCATATCTTTGGAAGATAAGACAGTAAACTGAAATCTCTGGTTGCATGTAAGAAGGAAAATTGAATGAGCAAGAGATAGATAGGGAAAGGAGCCTCACAATCTTTGTACCTTTGAATTTTGAACCATAAAAATATATTACTTATTTTTTAAAAAACTGAATAAAACTTAAGCATGCTTTAATATGCACCAGATGATTTAACTTTATTTCTAGATATTAAAATTTAATTTCTTCTTATATATTGATCATGAGAGTGGACATAAATTTTTGAGGTGTGATGTGCCATGAAAAGAAAGGTGCTAAAAAGTAGCAATTCAATATCTACAGAAACCATGTTTCCACCACGAGTAATTAAGCTCTTATGAAGGTCACCAAACAAATGGCATTGTGTTTTATGAGCACTTTTGTGGGTTGTGCACATAATGTTCTGCCAGAAGGAATTTTCACTCGTGCATTCTATTGGAACACGAAAGCAGGCAATTAAGGGCAAAAAGGAAAAAAAAAATCATTCCAGCAGAAACATTTTGTAAAACGCTCCTTGTTTTGAGAAGAACTGAAAGAAATGATAGCCATAAAAACCTGGTTGTTTTGAATAACCCATTTCAGAGTCTCCTTAAAACCTACCCTTTGGTAAAGCATGTGGACCTTCTGCACGTGGGCTTCACAATGTCAAACAAAAGAGCATATCGCAGCAATGACTTTGGCGGTAAAAAATACTGATTCATGTCAACATCATCTTCAAGAAAATCTTTTAGCATTTGCACAGAGAGATCACTGTCCTGGTGATGTTTCCGGTCAATTTCTTCTAAAGTTTCGAGCTTAAAAAGAATGGTCTCTTTTCCAGAACACGGTCTGCTCTTATCAGAGCAAATATTTGGTTCAATTTTCTTTCTTTCCCTTTTATTTTCTGCTTCTATTCTATTTCTTTCTGGATGTTCAGATTCAATTTTGGGAAACTCCGTCAGTACCTGGCGTTAAGTGAAAATAAACAGCCTGTTAAAAGCTTTCTTAAAAATGAATGACAAAGGGGGCGCCTGGGTGGCTCAGTGGGTTAAGCCGCTGCCTTCGGCTCAGGTCATGATCTCAGAGCCCTGGGATCGAGTCCCGCATCGGGCTCTCTGCTCAGCGGAGAGCCTGCTTCCCTCTCTCTCTCTCTGCCTGCCTCTCCATCTACTTGTGATTTCTCTCTGTCAAATAAATAAATAAAATCTTAAAAAAAAAAAAAATGAATGACAAAGGAGTACCTGGGTGGTGCTTGGGTGGCTCAGTGGGTTAAAGCATCTGCCTTCAGCTTAGGTCATTATCCCAGGGTCCTAGGATACCCACATCAGGCTCTCTGCTCAGCAGGGAGCCTGCTTCTCCCTCTCTCTCTGCTAGCCTCTCTGCCTACTTGTGGTCTGTCAAATAAATAAATAAAATCTTTAAAAAAGGGGGGGGGACACCTAAGTGGCTCAGTGGGTTAAAGCCTCTGCCTTTAGCTCAGGTCATGGTCCCGGAGTCCTGGGATCGAGCCCCGCATCGGGCTCTCTGCTCAGGAGGGAGCCTGCTTCTCCCCTCCCCCCACCACCTGTGTGTCTGCCTACTTGTGATCTCTGTCAAGTAAATAAATAAAATCTTAAAAATATATATATATAAAAAAGACTGGCAAGAACATCCCTCCAATATGTTTGACCTGATCGGTGAGAACTGGTGTTAAAAAGAAAAAAAAGAATGACAAATAATGTCTAGTCAACGTTATGCAAAAAGTGTCTTTAGCCTTTATAGAGTTGACATTAAAAACATAGGAATTGTGATTCACTTGTATGTGCACAAGTTATTGTAAGTTTTTCATCATATAGCTATAGTGTCATCAGGTTAGAACTGATTTATTCCATGGAGTTACTGCTTGCTGTATTTATTAATAAAAACATTCAACAAAGCAATAGGAAGTTCAAATATGATGCTGTATCTATATTCAGTATACTTCCTATTTCTTTGTTGAATTATTAATATACAGTATCATATTTAAAAAAGAAGTTTAGAAAGTAACATTAGGTATGAATAAGTAATGGGAATAAAAGGCACAGCATTAAAAAAAAAAAGAAAGTAACATTAACATTTCCAAAAAGTGTGCATTGGTTCAAACTTTGCCATACTCCTTCACTAAAAATGAAAAACTAGAATATACCCATGATCTAGAGGAAAACTAGTAATTCAAAAAAGGAAAGCCCTTTTTACCTTGAAAGGTTATTTCTACTCATGAGCCCCATAGGAAAACCTTGTCCTGTAAAATAGGTAACCATGCATAACAAATGTCCTATTTTGTAAAAGAAAAATAGTTCCAGGAATTTTTAATGCTAATGTCTTTGTTAATTTATATTGTTTTTGGAATTTATATATTGTTTATATATTTATATATTTTTATATTGTTTATATATTGTTTTTGGAACTGACCACCATGGAAGGGGAGATTTCTGGTACTGTATGGCAAGGAATCCAAATGATACTGACCCCTTAATAGTAGGACATGACTTAGGAGAGCTTCACAAAATCACTGAAATTCTGTTTTCCATAGCAATTTTGACAAAAAGATGTACAGGTGCTTGCATAATTAGAGATCCTATCTAGCAATTGAGTATTTTATTCTAGCTTGTACGAATCACTATATTTTAATCAATGAAGGCTAAATAGCACTGACTTCAAAGAAAATGCAACCAATGTGTTAAAATACTGTTAAGCCATTGTTAGGACAGTGTAATGAATTTTATCAAAAACAATCAATGGGGGGTGCCTGGGTGGCTCAGTCGGTTAAGCATCTGCCTTCAGCTTGGGTCACGATCCCAGGGTCCTGGGATCAAGCCCCTCATCGGGTTCCCTGCTGGGCGGAGAGCCTGCTTTTCCCTCTCCCTCTGCCTGACACTCTGCCTACTTGCTCTCTCTCTCTCTCTCTCTGTCAAACAAATAAATAAAAACTTAAAAAAAAAATCAGTGGCTTGTATTGGGTAGAAAATGACAGATACAAAATAGCCAATTGTCAAAGGGGAAATGATAGCGGAAAAGGAGGATAACAACACTGATGATAGCTTTTTTTTTTTTTAACTTTTAACTTACATTTTTTTTCTAGTAATGAAAGAAAAGGTGTTTTTTATCTTGTTTAAAACAATAAAAACATCATCAGGAGAGGAAAAAGTTCTAGGAAATAGACCTAGGCCATGGTATATATTATAGGCTCAATAGGAGACACGTAAGCTTCCACAAATTAGTTCTTGAAAAAATTAGCAGACTGAGATACACTTATAATAGATTAATAATAATAATAATAATAATAATAATAATACCTGACCAGGGGCTTGAAAAGGTAATGGTTCTGACTGAAGCTTTGCAATAAGGAAATACCGGAGCCTTGAATTTGGAATGCCAAGCTGGAGTAAAGCAGAGCAGTTAGTTACTACAGAGATCTGCATCAACTGTTGCACCTATCAGAAAAACTCATACAGGCATGCATTTAGTTTCTGCCAGAAAAAAATCTGTTATTGATATGTGGAAGACTCTTTTGTAGCAAATTCTTAAACCTTTTAAATTGGTGCTTTGTACCTTTATTTGAATGAACAGAGATTGATCTGATGAGTCATATGCCTTTGAGTCACTTTCATTTTCTATTTCCCAGATAATAAGTTATATATTCTCACATTCATTATTAATAATAATCATAAAAAATAAAATTCAAATATAGCTACAGGCTATTTATTGCCTCACTTCATTAAAAAAGGAGGATGCACTAAATTTTAAAAGTTAGAAGGCAATAACTATGACATAAACTTAATGAGATCACACATAATGCCAATTTCCATACTTCATGTACATCTAATTTTTGAAATGGGTTTTCTTTTAATTTCAGGGCAAATAACTGTATAACAGGCTAACGATAATAAAAGGCTAACAAACACAATGACAAAAGAAAAAATAAATGGTGATGCTCATAACCACTTCAATTTCATATTCATGAAATAAAAGCAATGTTTGCATTTTACTTTTTATTTTATTCTATTTTATTTTAATTCCAGTATAGTTAACATACAGTGTTATATTAGTTCCAGGTGTAGAATTTAGTTATTTCTCACTTACATACAATACCCAGTGCTCATCACAACGGAACCCCTTAATCCCTGTTTAACCCGTCCCTCCACCACTCGCCCTATCCCTGGCAACTATCAGTTTGTTCTCTACAGTTAAAAGTATGTTTCTTGGTTTGTCTTTTTTTCCTTTGTTCATTTGTTTTCTTTCTTAAATTCCACATATAAGTAAAACCATATGATCTTTGTCTTTCTCTGACTGACGTAGTTTGCTTAGCATGTATACCCTCTAGCTCCATCACATCATTGCAAATGGCAAGATTTCATGGTGTTTGCATTTTTAATGGTATGTCCCCCCACAAAACTAATTAGAAAACTGTTATATGTTCATTTGTTTTTGTATTTTGGGTGATTCTGAATTATTATCAAACTATAGAACACCTGATTTGGAACTACCAAATGTGACAGATTTTGAAAACAAACTATCCTTTATTTTCTATGCGAAAGTAATTTATATTCTCGGGACCCCTGGGTGGCACAGTCCGGTAAGTGTCTGCCTTTGGCTCAAGTCCTGATCCCAGGGACCGAGCTCCATATCAGGCTCCTTGTTCAGCAGGGAGCCTGCTTGTCCCTCTGCCTTCCCTTCCCCCTGCTTGTGCTCTCTCTCTGTCAAACAAAGAAATAAAATCTTTTAAAAGAAAGAGAGATGTATATTTTCTCTTCAAGCTATATTTCCATAAAATATGTATAAATAAATCTATATGCCTGTACAATATTCTTTAGAAAGTAAGACCCATGCCTGAACAATTTCAAGATTTAAGTATAATATCATTCAAAACAGATCTATTTTCTTTATTGAGTCAAATTCACTTTAGGAAAATGTGTAGGGAGGCGCCTGGGTGGTTCAACTGTTAAGAGATTAGACTACCTTCAGCTCAGGTCATGATCCCAGGGGCCTTGGATGGAGCTCTGTGTGGGGCTCCCTGCTCTGTGGAAAGCCTGCTTCTGCCTCTCCAAGTCTCCCTGCTTATATTCCCTCTCTAACTCTCTTTCTGTCAAATAAATAAATAAAATCTTAAAAAAAAAAAAAGGAAAGGAAAAGGAAAGGAAAATTAATAATTGTGATACCTACAGATGTTGGAGATAACAGAAATTCCTGGTACTGAAAACCACAATTTTCTAATGTTTGTATTAATAGGTCTCTGAAAAGAAAAAATAAGAGAAGAAAGAAAAGTTTTCACCCAATAGTTGGAAATGGGGTTCTCATATAAAAAATTATATGTAACTTCATTTTATGTGAAAACTGTATCTCCACCTAAATTGTTTAGAAACTGAATGACCCTAGGTCATAATTATTAAGTCCAGTACTTGAGAAATTATATTTCTCAAAAAAAAGATAGGGATGATTTCTATTATAAATAAGTAAAGCTGCCAGATAATTTATCCCACCTGGGGCTGTATTCTACCCAGAGTTGGAATCACTAGCCTACTGATGTTAAATTTGCTACTGGGATGGGCCTCTATCTGTATGTAGCAAATCAGATGGGGGAGCAATGATCAGACAGTAGCCAGTTCAAGGACACGAATACTTTCTGGCTGGGCTACCATCTGAAAGCGCTCTGACCCAGGGCTTACTTCTCCTAACTGCAGGACAGAAAATGCCTATCAACAGGAACGTTTCTTACTAAGAATATTTCTACGTCCAAAGAAACAGGCAGAACATTAGCAGCTAAAACTGAGTGCTTATTCTGCAAAAATTCAAACACATCAGAATGAGAATCAGGTGAATCTAACTTTTTGAAACTTTGTATATATTAGTCAAAATCAGTATTAATGACTAAAATATATATGTAAAATGTCAGAATATATGGTTTATTTTTAAGATCTTTATTTCACAATGGCTCTTACAATATGCCAAGTCTAAGATGAACACAATGCAAATAATAAATGCATCTTTACCTTGTAGAGGATACTTCAAAGCCTTTAACATTTTCTAAAAGAATATATTTCGGTAATTTTTGTAATCTAAAACAAAAACAAAAATACAATTCTAATCATGCCATTATTAAGAAGTAAGAAGTAAAGAAAATCCTTACTTGTGGGAGATATAAGGTAAGTAATTTTCTGCACTCTCTTTTTTATAAAAGGATTTTATAGAGGATAGAGACAACTTATATTTTATTCATTTTCCCCATAAAAATGGCATAGCTACTTAAGTTAACATTTGAAATGTTAATTTCCACTGAAATTTATCAGAAAACACGGGTTCATACAGATGCTCTGAACTGTACAACTCAAAGGGCTGCCATTTATATAGAATGGCAGCTTCTAGGGCTAGCACAAGTTTTCAGGTCTTGGGCAACAGCATTCACCAACAATAGCATCACTTGCATCAATACTATAAGGAGAGGTGACAGAATTTAGCTATTAGACTGTAATTCCCTGTCACTCACTACAGTGGCAACCACGGAATTGGCAAACACTTGCAGTTACTCTATCAGTCATGGCAGAAGATAAATGATGTGCACAGTATCTGAAGGCTGTATTATAAGCTGCTGATCTCTATAAAATGACAAATATCACATTCTTCCAAATCCCAAGTTTTAAATTTAAGGTAAGCTTGTACAAAATTTTTACCTTGGGAGAATATCCAGGATATATAAGAGGCTATTTGTCCTTGGGTCTGTCACATCACCTTGCAGGCCAATTCTAAAGGATAAAGAAGGTATAAATAAAATAAAATTCATCCAGAATCTTCCTTACAGAAAGATACCTAATCACTTTTAAAACATCAAAACTGAGAGAACTGAAATTAGTTGGTCTCCACAAAAAATATGATCATCTTTGTTGCTATAAAGAACAAAATGCATTTATTCACTTAATTAAAATGAAAAAAGCCTTGCTTATCTAATAAATATGCTTATTATAAAACAATATGCCAAATGACTTATACGAGGCAAAGAAGAACAAAATAATCAATAGAGAATAAAATCAATTACCCTCTTAAAATCACTTTGTTTAGAAAAGACACACACATACCACACACACACAATTGGTTGATGAGACCTTTTGCTCTGTCCCATATGAGAAAACAAAAGTTCAGATGAATGAGCTGGTTGGGTAGGGTGGCAACATAGAGTAATGGCATTGATAACTAATCACCACCTAAGCAGACCATAGTAAGTAAAACCAAGACAGTTTCGTCCAATGCAAAAAGTAAGAACATAACCTGAATGCTTGATTCTACAAGCAGGAGTTACAACTTGGTTAGACTAACTAGGTCAGAATGGGACATGTAAATAGCCGGTGTCTAGACTAGCAACTAGATCTTACAAGTAAGATTCAGTGTGATCAAGAATCAAGCAGAAATGAAGACTTGGATTGGGCCTGGGTAGTAGAAACAGAGGACAGGGTTTAAGACTTGGGTACTTCCTAGCTTCATTGCCTTAGATGAGTTACTTGATATCACTTGTCAGTTCCCTCATACTTTCCAGCAGGGCCAGAATCATCTGTGGATGTGAGGCTCAGAGGGACACTGAGAGTGGACTTGAATAGATACCTCAGAAATCTTGGGTTCATCTCACCATGTCCCTTTCCTCTCAGCATTGCAATGACAGTGATATTACAGAACCAGTTACTGTTGCCATCAGCAGCTGGAGTTGGGCTGCTGGTGGTAGGGAAGACACAGGGGGCCCAGTGCAGCAGTGATGAGGCTACATAGTTCTGGGGCTATATTCTGCTCTGTACATCCTACTTACTGCAGTTAAACAGGCCATATGCTCACATATGTTCGGAGGCAACTTTACATGGAATGCTCTCTGTATTCTCTGATGAATTCCCAATGTACTTTCAGGCACAGATACTGCCTCTCAAAGAACTCCTGTCTCCTGGTATGTAGCAAGCCATTTTCTCCTCTATGCTCTCATGGCACTTCTAGTGTTCATTTATTATATATTATATATCACATTATGATAATTGTTTCTCAGTCATTCTCTTAAACTGTAAGCTCCCTGAGGATAGGAACTACAGTATCAAAAGCAATACCTGGCTTATAAGTGTACAATAATCCTTGGGGAATTAATTTCCTAAAGTTGTTCATATAAAGCAAAACTTAGATGGAAATTAAGTATGAGAATATTCATTTAAATGAGAATATTCATTACATGTGATATCCCACTTAAAATCATCTTACACATTTACATAGGAACATATAAAATAGCTGATAAATCCTGGCTCTGATATTTTCTAATTGTAGGTCACTTAATCTTTCTGTGCCTCAGATTCTCACCTCTAAAATGATGATAACATTAACACCTAACCCATAAGCTCGTTAAATTAAATGACATACTCTATGTAAGACAGAGGATTGTTACTATTATTTAAAATAATTAAAAATATCTAAATTAAAGTGATTAGTCAAGATTTCATCTAAGATATAATTCCCTGAAACACAGAAATAAATACTAGATAATAAAAAAATGAACTACAAAATAGCCATAAAAAGTCAGAATTAGTGTACATATGAATTCTGAGAAATATAAAATTCACAAATGCATTCTTGATTAGCTTTTAAATTTTACAGTTAAGTAATTTAGAAATTGAATATTATGAAAATTTACTTTATTAATCAGTTAAAAAGATATTCCTGAATACTCATTAGTTTGATTAATTTAAGCTAACTTAGGTCAGAAATAAATACTGTATCTTAGGTAGGTATTAAAGAGGTCCATACAGTCTCTGCCTATCTTCTATCGACCAGACTGCTTTGCTTATTTGGTAGTAATTGTTATTTCCTTTATGATTAATAGTGAATTATAAAAATCAGCAGATAAAAGGAATTATTTATGAAAATTGTCAAAATTATGAAATGTAGCTAATAGTCTTCAAAGTGTCCATGCTTGAAACTATGCTATAATTTGATTTAATGAATCCCTCATAAGTACTCTTCCTCAACAGAGACATATTTATTATACATACCTGGTGAATGGTTGACAGGGAGGGCTCATTAAAATCATATTGAAAGACAATTTGTCAAACTCTTCTAGTGTAATGCCCTAAGGAACAAACATTTGGGGGAAAAACATTTAAAAAGATTCATAGAAGAGGGAAGAAGGAAAAATGTTAACTAATTATAACTGAATATATCAGAAATTATAACCCTTAATAGTTTTATTTATAATACTCACAAGTTTATATAACACTTAACACTTTTCAAATTAACTTCAGTTAAACTAACTTTCCAAAACAATCTTATGAAGGAAGTTGGAGAAGTAAATCGAAGCTATAAAAAACTAAGTGACTTCCTCCAAGACTCAGAACTGGCCAAAGCAGAGCTGGAATGTTAATTTCCTGAATCCTAAGTGTTTTTGCACCTCTGTGACACCTCAAGTCTAACACCACTGTGTTTTCTGGAGTCAAACATTGAGAACTTCATTTTATAATTAATAAATTTTTAGCATAAGGCCTAAAAAAATTTTTAACACTTCTCTAGTGATAATATTTATTTAGGAAATGTGATATACTGACCAGTCACCATCCCTTCCATATAGGTCTCTGTTAAAATATCGCCAAATGAAAAAAGGTCCCATTTTCAGATATCCACAATGATTATACTGTTCTACAGTTGTGTCAAAAAACTTCAAAAGGTAACAGATAAGATTAATAGTATAATCTCTACTGGGCAAAGCAGTTGAAAAATGTGCTATTTTGCTTCTATTTTATCAGAAGATAAATACAGTATAGTGGCTCCTCCCTTATCTGTGGTTTCACCTTCCAGTTTCAGTCAAACCCAGTCAATCAGGGTCCAGAAACAGATGATCCTCCTTCTGACTTATGGTCAGGTCATCAGTAGTCTAACCCCAATGTCACAATGCCTACGTTATTCACCCTACTTCACCTCATCACGTAGGCATCTTGTCACCTTACACTATCACAAGAAGGGTGAGTACAATATGGTATTTTGAGAGAGAGACTGCAATCACAGAACTGTTATAAAGTATATTGTTATAGCTGTTTTATTTTATCATTATTGTTAATCTCTTACTGTGCCTAATTTATAAATTACCTTTATCATAGGTATTTATATATAGGAAAAACATGATAGATATACAGAATGTGGTACTATGTGAGGGTTTAGGCATCCACTGGGGGTCCTGGAATGTATTCCCACGTGGATAAGGGGGTCTGCTGGACACAGAAACAAGTCATGGGTTTTCCAATTCTCATTCAACACTCTTAGTATATAAGCTTAGCCAGAAACAAGCAACCAGACTAGAATCACAACTTTCTTAATTATGACACACTTCTAAGAAGTTCAAGGACATGAATAAGGCAGGACAAGCTTTATTCTGAGTTCTGTAAAGAGTGAATTAACCTGGGGAACACATTGGTTGTCTCTACTGTATTAAAAAAGTTTGAATGTATGTGTCTATCATTTTTATAAATCAAAGGCTTTGAAATAGTTTTAGATGTATATGTAACATAAAAACAAAATTAAATATTGAAAAGGTCCTGTAGCTCCTCTGAATCCCTGGGTCCTCGGGAAAACAATGTGCAAATCATACACTGACTAGTCTGTCAGAAAACATGGGGCAGAGCAGTTCAATCAGACAGCACGTCATACTCAAGTCAGAGAGCCTGTCAGCACAGGGCTATTGTGATCAGCAACTTACTGATGTCCTAACTGCATATGGATGGATTAAAGCTACATTCTAAAACTAAAGTAAAAATAAAACAACAATCTTTTACATCAGGAACATCCTTTGTCTAGAATCTGGAGGGAGTAAACAGAGCTACTGCCTCCAATACAGGTTGGCATAAAAGACCTGTACCCCTGGGGATAAAAATATATGTTTATAAAAAATAAAAAAAATAAAAAAAAATTACAATTTTAAAGGATTCTTCAAAATAGTGATTTTTTTTTAAAATTCAAATGATAGAGCAGGTATACAAGAATTAATTACTCAAACCATTCACAACTTTATTTAACCTGGCATTCAAAGGCATTAAATTGAAATTCAAGAAAGTAGTTATGGAGATATACAAATTATCTTTAATAAGTTGATATTTGAAACCCAATGGAAATCTATTCTTTTTCTATAACCTGGCCATACAAGTCATAAAAACTCCTTTGCTTTCAGAGGACATAAGGTCAACTCAGTGTGGTAGCACTGTTTATCACATGTTGATGAGCAGTTTTACTGGCCTTGCTACTAGCTTTATTACTTCTTTTTGCACAAAGTCTCCTGGCTATGCTTTTATTTAATTGTCATAAACACTTCAGGAAAAACTTAGTAGGTTAGAAAAAAACATTTGACAATTTTAATAAATTTTAGTTTATCTAAAGGGAACTAAAATTTGTACAATATTCAGTCAGACTTCCAATTTTTCAAATATCTTTTATTCCCACGTGGGTCATGCAGATTTTTTTGTTACGTATTTGTCAGTGCCTGTAAGTTTCCTATTTGTACCAGAAATAGAAACTTTCTTCTATTATATTTTCTAACATGTCTTTGTTTGTATATATAGGAAGCTACTGGCTATCATATTTTTGTAAACAACCCCCTTCTCAAATGCACTAATTGTTCCTCATACTCTTTTTAAGGATAGTATATTTTTTGTTTTCCAGGTCTATACAATTATTCTTTAGAATCCTCCTTAATATTTATATGCTATTTCTCCCACATGAGTACATTACCTAATCCACAACAACATTAAATAACAGTGCCGGAGGTAGACAGCCTTGTTTTGTTCATTATTTTAGTAAGAATGCTTTTAAAGTTTACCATGTAGCATGCTACTGGATTTGGAGATACATGTGCATGTTTGTGTTTAAACAGAAATATAAACACACATACACACAAAGCTAGTAAATGACATAAACATCTGCAATAGAATGCATTTGTCCTAATTTTACTGAGAGATTAAAACCAACTGGAAAAGTGCATTTTGTCAAATATTTTCTAATACAAAGTTTTGCTCTTTCCAATTATTAACATGTTGAATAATAGTAATAGAATTCCTATGTACTAAATTACTATTATACTTTCCAAAACAAAATCCATTTTAATTATGCTACATTATTCTTTTGATGTACTTCTGATTATTTGATCATATTTTACTTAGAATTACTTATGAATTTATATTCATAAGATAATGATTTTCTATTTTGTGACTCACAGTATATATCCAATAAAAACTGAGTAGATATTTCCTACCATTTCCTGCTCTATGAACTCTGATGTTATCTTGCGCATAAATACAACAATCAGATCTTTCTTGAGGACTGTGTTAATCATCACTATAAAGTAAGTTTCTATGACTCTTAAATGCTCTTGTTTTGAAATCATTCTAATACCTATTTTGAAACTGTTATCCTTTGTGACCCTTTGCCTTGTATTTGTCGGTGTTCTTAGCCACAATATGTTGTTCATTCAACAACGTTCAGAAAGTAATCCACCAACATTTCAGAGCATCTACTATATATGCCAGGCACTGTGCTGAGTCTGTGACAACAATGAACCACCAGACAAGGTATCTACGCACGTGCAGTTTATATAATAGTGACTAATAATTCCTCATTTTCTACCTAGATGAATTACAGACTTCAGTTTAATTTTACTAGTTATTTTATACCCAAGGAGTCCTGCTCCTGGTTATAACCCTCTCTGTGATTTTTCGGGCCTGACTGTGGGCAGTTACAAAGGCTTCTCCCCGCAGGCCTTGAGGAGAGCTACCCTTCACACTCCAGAGTAGGAACACGGTCAGCACATCGAGTTTCTGTGGGCCGCTGTAGTCAAGGATTCAGGCGCCCTAGCCAGCACATTCTTCATATATTTGCATGTCTAGTTCTCTTTATCTGAGACCTTGGGCAGAGGTCCGCTGCACGCAGCTCTGCCAAGTCCTCCTTATGGGAGAAGGCGGTGGAACTCTGGAAGACACTTCTTCCCATTCTGGCTGATACTCAGCACTTTCCCTTCCTAGCCCTCCTCCTTTACAATTCCCCTCAAGGCCAGGACTGCCCCAGATGGTAAGCTGATCCCCACATCTGTACTGACACACCCGCTCTCCCCCAGTGCACTGTGGCTTGGGGAAATGGAGCAGGAGGCCCAGGCGTTTTTCTCTTACTTTACAGATGTGCTTATATCACCAAGTAAGTGATAAAGGCTTTACTCTCTCATTTTTGTCTTGCGTGCTTTAATTAGCTACTCTATGTTTCTCAGCTCAGACAAGCTTCTAACAGTAACATCAAATAATGTCCTAAAAACCATAGCTTCATTTATCTTTCAAACAGATTTTTTGAGTCTTTCTTCTCCTATGTCAATCATATTACTATTTCTACACTGCAAAGATTCACAACATTTTTAGCCAGTTTCTAAACATAATTTCTTTCCTAACATGGTAGCTTTATTCCCGGGTTCTCAACTTGGATTCATTTCTTGCTTAGATTAAGTGAATGAGTCACTTTTTCAATACAGGCCCACGAATACTACAGTTCATGAATCATTGTAGATTTTATTTTAGGAATTTCTTCCCTCTGTTTCTGTTAACATTTTTATTCCATTTATTTTATTGTCTTCCCCAGAGGTACTAATTATTTTTATTATAGATCGTTTTTGTCTCTAGTAGTTATCATTTATTTTGCAACATCAGCTCTGTACTTATTTTCCATTTTATTTTGCTTTCTTTTTCTCAAGCTCTGTCCTTCATGATTGTTTGCAGAACAGTCCATTTTACGTTTTGCTGCTCTGACATGACTTTCATTTCTATAATAGTTTTATTTTTCTCCACTTTCTTTTTTCCCTGACTACTGACACTTTTCCAGTCCAATTACGGTCTTACCATTGCTTTGTGAGCTGTGGTATGTATTTATTCGAGCTCTTGTTCTGAAGACACCACGTTTGATTTAATGCCTGAAGTTCAGGGAGGCATGTATGTGTGAAGTTTTCTTCTGCTTCTTAACATAATTTTCTTTTGTATATTCTGCTTTTTGTTTACATTTCATACATTATCTTAAAAGTACAATATTAGTATAGCTTCAAACTGGTTCCTTTCTCGTTATTATTCATTTTTTAATGGAGGCCACCTGAATTGAGGAGTTTGCTGGAAGATGAGGTGAAATAGATACTTTGTGGCCACACTGTTTCTGGGAAGGACCTGCACTAGCCTTTATCATAAGAGCACGCCTCTGTCCCTAACCCATGATCTTACATTCAGGGCAAGCAGGTAGTCTGTCGAGGTTTGATAGCACATTCAGCCCAGTGATTTGGGTTTTTCAAATCTCTCTTCTCTTGACTTGGAACCAACTGCCAGGTGCATTTGGTCTTCTCCCTTGCCATTCTCTCCTTCTTGGATTCTGCACAAGATACGTGGAGGTTTGCCTGTGATTTTGCCATCCTCATTCAGTTGTCCCATTTCCACTGCATTAGACACTATTCTTCATAATTTTCTTTCTTATTTTGGCTTATGCTAAATTCCATTTTTACTATTGATGGCTTTCCATCCCCCTTTCCCTTCTTTTCTTATTTCTATTAGGAAAAGGGATAGAGTTTTAGAATAGAATTATTTTTTTTATGCCACATTCAATCAGAAATCCCAAAGAAAACTGTTTACAAGCATATTGTAAACCCTAGAATAGCCACTAAGAAAATAAAATAGATATAAATAATAAGGTACACCTAATAAGCCATTAGTAGAGAATAATAAAATATTAATATATCAAAAGGCAGAAAAAGAGGGATAAACAAAAAACAGACTGGCAAAATAGAAAACAAATAGCAAGGTAGTAGAATGAAACATAAAATAAAAATATTAATAACAATATTAAATGTAATTATTAAATATTAATAATAAGATTACATGTAAATGGTACAAACACTCCAATTAAAAGGTAGACACTGTCAGCTTGAATAAAAAAGCAAGACCCAACTATACATGTCCACTGTAAGTTTAACTTAAATACAAAGATACAAATAGGATAAACTTGAAAGGATGGAAAAACATAAACATGTAAATGTTAATCATAAGAAAGCAGACTAGCTATACTAACAGAACAAGAAATACTTCTTGGGGTTAAAAAGGGACATTTCGAGAAGCATTATCAACAATAGTCAAACTATGGAAAGAGCCCAAGGGCCTATCAATTGATGAATACATAAGAAGATCACACACAAACACACACACAATGGAATATTACTCAGCCAAGAAGAATGTAATCTTGCCATTTGCAATGATGTGGACGGAGCCAGAGTGTATTATACTAAGTGAAATAAGTCAATCAGAGAAAGATAAATAACATATGATTTCCCTCATATGGACAATTTAAGGAAACTAAACAGATGAACATATGGGAGGGAGGAAAAAGAGAGGACAACAAACCATAAAAGACTCTTAATGACAGAGAACAAACCAAGGGTTGATGAAGGGAGGTGAGCAGGAAATGGGCTAGATGAGTGATGGGTATTAAGGAGGGCACTTGTTTTGATGAGCAATGGGTGTTGTGATGAACCACTGAATTCTATTCCTGACACCAATATTGCAATGTATATTAACTAATTAGAATTTAAATAAAATCTGGAAAAAAGGGGGACTTTTCATAATGATAAAGGGGTCATTCAATTAAAAAATTATAAAGAGTAAACAATAAGAGCTTCAAGATAAAATGAAGCAAAAACTGACAGTTCTGAAGGAAAAGGCACATTCACAGCTGTGGTGGGAAATTATAGCACCCTTCTCTCAGCAACTGATAGAAAAAATCAGTAAGGATACAGAAAAATTGAACATTATCAACCAACTTGACCTAACTGACATTTACAGAGCATTCTATCCCACACACACACACACAAAAATAATAATAATATATTCTTTTCAATACCATATAGAACATTCACTAGATAAATTGAATTCTGGGCCATAACACA
Organism: Mustela erminea; assembly: GCF_009829155.1. Classification (NCBI taxonomy): domain Eukaryota; kingdom Metazoa; phylum Chordata; class Mammalia; order Carnivora; family Mustelidae; genus Mustela; species Mustela erminea. Next base: position 121,272,057 of record NC_045619.1, read on the forward strand.
AGTCTCAACAATTTAAAATAACTGAAATTATACAAAGTATGACCAAAATAAAACAGAAATAAGAAATCAATAACAGAAACATACCTGGAAAATATTATGACTATTTGGAAATTTAAATCCATACTTACAAATAACACATGGGCTAAAGAAGAAATCTGAGGGGAAATTGGAAAATATTTTGAACTATAGAAAATAAATAAAACATATGAAAATTTGTGTAATGTATCCAAAATTTAGGAAAATTTATAGCATTATATATTTATATAAAAAAGGAAAACAAGCAAGTCAGTCATCTAAAGTCCCACTGTAAGAAGTATTTAACAAATAAATTAAATGCAAAGTAAGTAGAAAGAAATAATAAAGAGCAGAAATTAGCGAAGTCATAAACAAAAGGACAATAGATAGTATCAATTGCATCCAAAGTTATTTACTTGAAAAGGCCAATAATACTGGTAAGCTTCCAGCTTCACTGGCATTTTATAAGTTACTAACATCAGGAATGACCTATAGTATGCCACCAAAAAGTTCACATATAGAAAAAGGGTATAAGGAAATATGAAAAAATCCAATGAGTACACCTGACAAATCAGATAAAATGGATAATTTCTTCAAAGATCACAAATTTCTAAAATTAAATAAAAATATAAATAGGAAGACTCACTAGCCTTATAGCAATTAAATAATTAAATTTATAGCTAAAACCTTCTGATAAAGAAAACTTCAGGCCAGATGACTTCATTAACTAAATTCTATCAAACATTCATAAAGGAACTAATACTTGTTTTTCAAACTCTTCCAAAAAATACAAGTCTAAAACAACCCTAATACTGAAATCATACTGAAACATTGAGTAGCCATAACAAATCACCTATGAAGCTAAATGTAAAATACTTAACAAAATATTAGCAAACTGAGACCAGCATTACCTAAAATAGGTGACAGATAATGACCAAGTAGGATTTATCCCAGGAATGTGATACTGACTTAACATTCAAAAAAAGAAATTAATACAATCACCATATTAAGAGAACAAAGGGGCAAATGATATAATCATGTCAAAAGATGTGATACAGACAGCACCTGACAAAATTCAAAACCTATTTATTATAAAAATTCTCAGAAAATGTTAATAAAAGGACACTTCTTCAACTTGGTAAAATACATCTAAAAAAATCTACAACTAACATCATCCCAAATGGTAAATGACTAAATACTCTGCCTCTAGGTTCCGAAAGAAGGCAAGGATATCCAATATAATCCTATTTAATCAACACTGTACAGAAGGTCCTACACAATGCAATAAGACAAGAAAAAAAGTCACACTGATTGGAAGGGAAAAGTAAAACTCTTATTCTCAGACAGTATGATTGTGTATGTAGAAGAAGATCCCCAAAAAAGCAAAGCTATCAGAATAAGTCAATATAACAAAGCCACAAGATACAAGGTCAAGGTTGATAAACAAAAAATAAGTGTATTCCTATATGTTAGCAATAGGAAATAGTTGTAAAATAGTGGTATTTTAAAAATACCATTTACAATAGCATCAAAACCCACAAATATTTAGGGATAAATTAATTAACATAGTGCAAGATTTGTATAACAAATATTACAAAATAGTGCTCTTATAAATTAAAGAATACCTAAATAATTGAAGAGAAATACTATGTTTATGGCCTGGAAGACTCCATTTTATTAAGATACCAATTCTTCTAAAACCAATCAGTGCAATTCCAATCCAAATAGATACTTTTTTAGAAATTGGCAAGGTTATTCTGAAATTTACATTGAAATGTAAATGACAAGGCAGCCAAAATAATCTTGAAAGAAAAAACAACAGCAATTTGAGAACTTATGCTACCTGAATTCATACATATTATAAAGCTATAATAATTAAAATAATGTGCTACTGGTATAAGGAAAAACATATACATACTACTGAAGAGAGGGTCCAGAAACAGACACACATGTATGACCTAATTTTTTTTTATAATGGTGTCAAGAAAATTGATGAAAGGATAGTCATTTCAGAAAATGGTAAAAGAAAGAAAAGAAAGAAAGAAAGAAAGAAAGAAAGAAAGAAAGAAAGAAAGAAAGAAAGAAAATGGTGCCAGGATAATGTTATATGCTCTTGGAAAAAAAATGACTTACTTCAAAATACACACAAAAAATAATTTTAAATGGGTCATAAACCTAAATGGAAAAGCTAAAACTATAAAATTTCTGGAAGAAATGAGGGGAAGATGGGGTAAACAAAAAAATTTTAGAACACTCAGAAATCAAAAAATGTATCAAAATAGATTAAAAAAAGTGATCAAAAAACAAAGAAAGATTTCATTTCCTCTGCATTTTGAGGAAATGAAAAGTGAAGGAAATGAAAAGACAAATTACTAAACTGGAGAAAATCTTTGTTATACAGATTTCTGACAGACAACTTGAATCCAGAACACTTAACTCTTACAATGAAATGATCATATTACAAACACACCAAATAATAAAAATTGGGCCAGAGATTTCATTACAGAAGAAAACACAGAAATAGCTAATAAGCACAGGAAAAGATATAAAATGTTATTAGCCATCAGGGAAATGCAAATTAAAATCATCATACACACAAGAATCCCAATAGCACAATAGGCTCACTAGAATGGCTAACATTTTTTTTTAATATTTTATTTATTTATTTGACGGAGATCACAAGTAGTCAGAGAGGCAGGCAGAGAGAGAGGAGGAGGCAGGCTCCCCACTGAGCAGAGAGCCTGATGCTGCACTTAATCTCAGGACCCTGAGATCATGACCTGAGCTGAAGGCAGAGGCTTAACCCACTGAGCCACCCAGGTGCCCTAGAATGGCTAACATTTTAAAAATTAACAATATCAAGTGCTTGTAAGGATGTGAAACAACTGAAACACTTAAGCATTGATTATGGGAATGTGAAATGGTACAAACACGCTGGTAAATAGCATTTTCTCATAAAATTAAAGAAACCTACTATAGGACCCAGCAATTCCAATTCTAGGTATTCACCTCCAAGAAAAGAAAACAAAGGTCCACACAAAAACCTGTACATGAATGTTCACAGCAACATTTTTATATAGCTAAAAACTGTAAATAACCTAAAAGTCAAACATCATATGAATGGATATATACACTATAGTATGTAATATTCCACTGTATAGAATATTACTCAGCAATAATAACAAAAACACAGACTACTTACTGATGTGCAAAACAACATGGGTGAATTTTAAAAAAAACAAGCTAAGTAAAAAAGTTACACCAGAAAAATTGCACTAGTGATTTTATTTGTGATATACTGGAAATGGAAAATTTAATCTGTAATGACAGAAAGCAAGTCATTGCCTGGGGTTGGGGCACTGAGAAACACTATAGAGGATGAATGTTCTAAGTCTTGATTGTGGTGGTTACCCCTTGAATATATTAGTCAAAACTCAACTACACCCAAATGAGTGCAGTTTACTGTATATAAATTATAGCTTCATGAGAAGTCTGTTATAAAATTTTTCACAAGAAAATGGGAGGAAAAACACAACTTCCTATTACTTTTAAAATAATGTACATCAGTGTTAAATACTTCTGCAGAGTTGATTAATGTACTTTGAACCATTAATTTTGATGGGCTTGCTAAAATAAGTAGCATTCAGGGGCACCTGGGTGGCTCAGTGGGTTAAACCTCTGCCTTCAGCTCAGGTCATGAACCCAGGGTCCTGGGATCCAGCCCTGCATCAGGCTCTCTGCTCAGCAGGGAGCCTGCTTCCTCCTCTCTCTCTCTCTCTCTCTCTGCCTGCCTCTCTGCCTACTTGTGATCTCTGTCAAATAAATAAATAATTAATCTTTTTTAAAAAAGATTTAAAAATAAGTAGCATTCAATAAGTAATAGCCAGTGACTATCTGCCTCTCTTGTTTTTATTCCTATTATGTATATATATTGCATGATTATTGCTTGAAAGTAAAGAATTCAACAAAGTTTAATATCATTAAGGAACCACGCATTTAGAAGTCAGGTATATTCTTACATTTCAATCCTTTCTCTCAGAGAAAGCCTCTCATTCTCACTCTCTCAAACTGAAAATTAAAAATAAATAAGGGCAAAAAAGAGCATGCCATCTTCTCAGAGAATATAAAATGTTGATTCCCCTCTCCTAAACTTTTTCATTTATATATATGACTTACCCTCCAATGAAGACACCAGAAACCAGTATCTTACCGTGTTTTCCAATCACACTTTCCTTGCCATATATTTATTAAAACAATAAGCAACAGTACTTACTTCGATTGTCTTGGCCAGTAACTGTGTGTGAGGAAAATTGTACTTGTATACTTCGTTAGCAACAGTGTTTACATCAATGGCAGCCACCACTTGTGCAGGTATACAGCTTTCTGCAATGATAAATGGAATATCTTAAGATGTAACATCCTTAGTACCAACTTGGTCATTTTACAGAGAAGTCAAAATCCAGAATTTTGGAGTACACGTCCTCCCTTCCTCAATGGTCTAGCTAGATCTCAGATTCCTAATGGACAACCAGGCCAGGGAGTTAGGTATGAAGTGGAATATTTGCAACTTCTGGTTCATCTCTCCAAACAGATTTCTAAAGCTATAAATAAGATCTAAATATTTTAGTCATTACCTCTTACATTTCTCGCTCCATTAAGATATACACTTAATGAGTTAAACAGAAAGTTTTCCTAAGTTAAAACAAACCAAAAATAGAAAAGGGAAGTATATTTTTAAAAACCATTATCAGTTGGAACTCTATATAAATAAATTACCTACTGTTTGCACCTCACCTTTTAACATTAATACAAAGCTGCTTCCCAATATCACTAGAAATGCTTTTACCTAAGTTTTGGAAGTTTTTTAAACAACAGTTTTATTGGGGTAACAACAGTTTTATGGGATTCACATACCATAAAATCCAACCGTTTAAGATTTAGGTAAGTTTTAACTACAATGAGCAATTAATTGGTGTCCAAATATAAAAAATACATAGACTAAAAATTAAAAATCTAACAGATCAGGACAGAATGTGAAAAGAGTAATGGAAACAATTTCAAGCGCATGCCTTCACTGCCCTTCCCTCTCGCTGTTAAAAATAATAATTTCGGGGTGCTTGGGTGGCTCGGTGGGTTAAGCCTCCGACTATTGATTTCTGCTCAGTTCATGATTTGGGTTATGAGATCGAGCCTCATGTTGGGCTTGCACTGGGCATGGAGTCTGCTTAAGATTCTCTTTCCTCCTCTCTCTCTCTCCCGCTCCCCCACTCTTTCTCTCTTAAAAAAAAATAATAATTTTCAAAGTGATGTCAAAGAGTTTTACGGCAGTCAAAACATGAACTATGTAAACATGCATAGCTGCTATTACATTTTGCAATTACCACCCTCTTGAACTTCTTACCCAAACACATACATAAGAAATGATGCATTTCCCTGCTCCAAATCAGAAGATGTGAAGTTTTAAAAATAAAAGTATTTGGGACTTCTTAGGAAAACCACCAGAAAAAAAATTACAAAATTGCACAGTACCTCAAAATAGCTATTTCTTTAATAACCATTTGCTGCTAAGAGTTAGTATAGCTAGACCAAATATCAAAAAATGACCTTAGATGTGAGGAGCTAGGGCTCTGGTAGCAGGCATCAAAAATGAAACTCAGTTCTCAAAAGATGGGTAAACAGGAAGGTTCACAGACACTCAGAAAATAATCACAACCATGTATTGAGGCCTAAAAGAGATGACGTCCAAGACAAAACAAGGGCATAAGTATCTCTAAGTATTTGCTGAATGTCTACTAGGCTCAAGACACTCAGCTAGGACCAGTTAGTTATCTCCTAGTACTCTGCTGCCTTGTATGTAGGTCACTGGAAACTCTGAGGTCCAGTTGGTAATACCATAGGGTAGCTGCCTCCAACTGAGTTTAGAAATCAGTAACTAGTTATTTGCCTTAGTATAAAATTATAAATAATATCTTTGTCAAAGGCATCAGAGAAATCTTGAAACATAAATCAAGAAGGCTTTTAAACAAATTAAAAATCAGTATATAAGGATTATTTTGCAAAATCACAAACCTGTTATAATTTAGATCAAGAATTAAGTTACTTCTAAGCATTGTAAGGGAATTCAGAATTACATAAACTTCACTGAATTATTTTATTTTTCTGTTAAATATGATTATCTTGTTATTAACATGATGAAGACTGCTTCCATTTCCACGATATATTCTGCAATCTGGGATTGCCTGGAGTTGGTTAATACAACTTTTCTCTTTTTTCAGGCTGGCTGACAGTACACAGTGATATGCCGAATCTGTACCACAATCAGTAATTAATTTTATGTTCTTGTGTTGTGTGCCTGAAAGACATAAAAACTTATAAAAAGCAACTGCCAAATGAATGTTTTATGTGGCTATCCAAGAGCCGATGAACCAAAAATTTTTTCTTGGAAAACAACAGATTTTAAAAGTCAGTAAGCAAAAACCCTGTTGTTTATGCATTATTTTAGATTATTATAAAATCAGGATCCAAGGCATGCCCTAAAAAGTTATTTCCACAATGAGAAATGAATGTACTAAGATATTACTAACAATGATTCAACGTGTCTTTTTAAAGCAGAATTGTACTGGTATATGGATGTGCTTCTAAGGAAAAAGTTAGATTTATAAATAACCATTTTAAAAAGCAAATCTGGTTGTATGTAAGTGACAAATCACCAAATTCACCAGAAACCAATATTGTTCTATATGTTAACTGACTAAAATTTAAATTAAATGAATAAATAAATAAGCAAAACTGTCAATTCTATTGAAATCTGAAAATTGAGATCCAAAGAGAAGTTGTCTTACCATTTTCTACTGTGTACTTCAGATCTATAGTCTCCAATAATCTTCGTCAAACCACGTACACGTATTTTTTAAATGTTTAACTAAAACTATCAAAGTGAATATAACTCAGTAGAACTTTGCATAAGTGAGCTCTATTACTTAAATCATGCAGCAGACGTACATCTTGCAGGGAAGAGAGAATTGGGAAAAGGGAACCCATCCGGGTATTTTAGTAGTGTGGAGCGTAGGAGTGTGTTTTCAGCACTGTGATCTACTGTTCGACCCGGATATTATTTGTGATATTTCAGTTATTACTCTGATGGCATATTTATCAACAGGAAGCATGGGTATAAGAGGTAAGACATTCTAGTTAAAGAAATGCATATAGATGATGTTAAAAGATTGTCAGATTGGATTTAAGGAAAGGACAAAGGGTATCATGCTCCTCTTCACAAGAGGATGGAATTTGAAAAGGCAGGTTTAGTTATACCAAGAGAGACCTTCTAGGGAGATGTAAGAAATGTCACTGATAATACATGTGTAATTCCTGCTCTCATGAATGTCTCTCACTGAAGTAGGCAAGAACCGAACACACGCACGCTATATTTGAGTAGCAATAATTTTCCTTCTTTTCCTGATCACTCTTTCTGGAAAAGTTGTAGGGAAGAACCTCTGGTTGGTAGTAGTGATGAAAGGGTGCAAGTTTATACTCTACCTGCCTTTCCTAACCAAATAAATCAGAAAGCTTAACGGTACATAGTTATTAAGGTGGGGAAAAATTCAATTTTTAAAAATGTAAATAAAAAATTAACCAATCCATTTTGAAATAAGGAAAGCAGCCTATTTTTTCCCTTTATTACTTATTTTCTGATTGTGTCTCGTATAGGTGAGTAATTACTTGAATGAGCTCATTATGATCACACCTGAGGCACTTAATCAGGTATGTTAACACTGACATCTAGTTGTGAAATGGAAGATCAGTGGAACATACCCCGTGTCTGTTTCCTTTCATTCAAAGTGACAGCATTAAGAATAAAAGTACTAAGCAAAAACATCTGAAAGGATTCTGATTTTAATATGATTGCAAAATGTTTTATCCCAAATGTTTTATTGGCCAAGTGTATTTCTTGTTTCTTTTTAAAGATTCTTGCTTTTCAAAACTTGCAAATAAATTATTTCTCTGAATTAAATAAAATGTAAAATAAGTTTCAAATTTTTTTTACAGAATTCATCCCAATTTCTTTGGAAATCTCTTTAGAAGTTTAGCTAACGGTACAACAACAAAAAACTTACTCTGGGTCAAGACATACACTAGATCATTGTTACTAAGATCTAACTAAATAAAGAGCCCATCAACCAGAGAGTGGACAAGGTCTGCTTGAGATCTACATACAGACCAGAGCTGGGAAAGTGGCACAAGAGAAAAAGGTACCAAATTAAGGTTTAAAAAGGAGCACAGTGAATTTACAGGGAAAGGAAAATAAAGATGATACGCCGGATAATACCATGCAATTTGGAGAAAAGGAGGACCTTGAGAAAGAACAAAGGTATAAGAAAGAAGAACATGATAGTTTGTGCTTTCTGGCCTTTTTACTATTGATGTAAAGAGAAGGGCCACTTTACAGAGCTGGTGAAGCAAAGAATTAGAAGGAGTTGAGGTCCTGAAGGATTTCAGAATCACTGTAGCAGCCTGGATTACTATATCTACACTCTCTCTCTCTCTCTCTCTCTCTCTCTCTTTTTTAAAAAGGATTATTTATTTATTTGAAAGAGAGAGAAAGAGAAGGAAGGAGAGACTCCCCACTGAGCACAGATTCCCTGACCATCTCACAACCCTGCGATCATGACCTGAACCAAAATCAAGAGTCAGATGCTTAACCGACTGAGCCACCCAGGTGCCCCTAGGCTTACTTTATGTGAGAAAAAACCAAACTTCTACCTCCTTTTAGTCACTATTATTTTGGATGTCTCTATTACTGAAAGTTGAACATAATGCTAACAGATGGCATGAACCTAATCCTAACAGTTCCTCAATTGTTTAGATGGGGTGTGTGTGTGTGTGTATCTGTGTCTGTGTGTATGTTTGTGGTGAGAAGAGAACTTCAGGTTCAATTCCTGTTTAGACCGAATCAATATAATTCAAAAAAACATTTATTGAGTAATTGTGCCAAGCATTTTGCTAGACCCACAGGGATGGATATATAAAGTTTCTATTTATGGAGGTCAGGGGAGTTTTAAAATTAAAGCAACATTGTTTTTCTCTGAGGTACAAGAATTCCTCTTTTAATATCAAAGATGATTTCTCCCCAGATTTTCTTTATGAAGTGAATTTCTACCAACCAAATACTTTCTCTGTTATTTTTAAATTTTTATTATTGAAGTACAGTTGACATACACTATTAGCTTCAGAAGTATAATACAGTGATTCAACAACGCTATAAATCACTCAGTGCTCACCACGGTAAGTGTCATCACCATTTGTCACCACATAAAGTTATTTCATCATTTTTCTTAAAAGTCACATCTATGTTACTCTGAGGAGAAAACCTCTGGAGCCTTGATTTAAGAGAAAATAAAAAATTTAGAAAACTAAGCAAAATCATATATCCAATAACTCAAAAATCTAATATGAACAATATTAATAAGAGTACCAGTACTAATAACACCACCATGGTATACTCAAAATCACAAAAGCAAAACCGCTGAAACTCTGGAACAATGATAATCAGCCTCAGGTATTTCCTAACCCCAGTAATCTCTTGCTAAATACTTTTGCAGGGCAAGACCTCCTCAGATGATTTATCATAATACTGATTAGAAGGTGACATGAAGTTACCGCTAAGGAAGCTCTGGTTTCCCTTTGGAATGATGGCTGGAGTGTTACCCAACAGCCTCAGTGGTTTCTGACATAAAACAAGAGTTAAACTACAAATATTGATAATGATTACCAAAGAAAAGACAAAACCCTAACTTCTCAGGTTTTTATGCAAGATCTTTTAATGTTTACTAAGTGTTCATAAGTCCCTTTTATAAAAGGTGCTTGGTATTTTTATGTGATTTATTGTCCTAAGATAAAGAAATGTTTCCTTCCATCAAGTTTTGGTAAGTTTTAAGACTTGGAAAGTGATATTAGATTGCTTATATTTTGTTTGAAGGAAAGATAAACCTTCATTTCTTTTTGTTTCTTACAGAAAAGTCTGTATTTTAGAAACCTTATCAAGAGAGATGGTCAGTGTTCCATGGACATACTATTTATAAGCTACACATATCAAGGATAAAATTTAGCAGCTACTATACAACCTTCTTGATGTGGGAGAGTCTATATAAAGGGGAGAGTCTATGTAAAAGGGAGAGAGTCTATATAAGGGGAGAGTCTATATAAAAATGCACCCACGTGGCACCTGGGCGGCTCAGTGGGTTAAGCCTCTGCCTCCAGCTCAGGTCATGATTTCGGAGTTTTGGGATTAAGCCCCACATCGGGCCCCCTGCTCAGTGGGGAGTCAGCTTCTCCCTGTCCTTCTGTCCCCCTCCCCTGCTTGCACTTGCTCTGTTTCTCTCAAATAAATAAACAAAAACTTCTTTAAAAAAAAAAAATGCAGGGACGCCTGGGTGGCTCCGTGGGTTAAACCTCTGCCTTTGGCTCAGGTCATGATCTCAGGGTCCTGGGATCGAGCCCTGCATCAGGCTCTTTGCTCAGGAGGGAGCCTGCTTCCCCCCCTCTCTCTGCCTGCCTCTCTGCCTACTTGTGATCTCTGTCAAATAAATAAATAAAAATCTTTAAAAAAAAAAATGCAGCCAATCCAGAAAGAACAAAACTAAGACAGATACACAGAGAAAGAAAACTGATGCCTGGTAACACAATTGAACCCTTTTAAGCTGTACCCCAAACCAAGCCTATAATTGATTTTGGTCATTACATGAGTATTTACAACTTTTATGTAAACCAGTTTGGACTGTCTTCTGTAACTTGGAAATAACAGTTCTAACAGGCACTTAAGAGAACACACACTTAAATATCACTCATCGCTATAAGGAAATGCATTTCAAATTCCATCCTGGCAAGCAGAACAACACAAACACAAAAAGCCTTGTGAATAAGAAATTAATTAACTATGTATCTATATAACAGAAACACTTCTCTTGATCAAACACTCCCCAAGTATCATAAATTGAGGCAATATTTGCAAGAGTCCCAATTTGGGAGACAAGGACTTCATTATAGGTCTACCTAATTACTTTATCCTATACATGTATTCTAAATACAACAAATACATAGAGAGCCATCTGTAAGTTGTATCTCCAGTGTCTTCTAAGAAGCACGTATTTTCAGGTGAATGGTCTTAGCAATTCGTCAAAAATTCAAGTTCTAAAAGTAAAAGCAGTCAAAATAGAAATTTCAATTACAGGCGATTCAAAATAAAGAATTTTATATTATCAGTCAACATAAAATGCTGCTGCACCTCACCAATAATGACAGAAATCCACATTAGTCAGTTTTGCTTATCAGACTAGGAAAGGTTTTATAAGATGAACAATGTCTAGTACGAGCACGTTTGAAAAAATGTGCTCTTCATCATGCTGGCTGTAGTGTACATGGATTCAACTCTTCTATCATTAGTCCTAGCCATTCCACTTGTGACAATTTATGCTAAGGAGATATTTGAACAATGTAAGTGTAAGACTGCCATATTAGAAATGATACCCATATACACTAATGTGGAGTGATACAGATTTTTTAAGTACCAAAAAAAGTTACTAACTGTCCTGTTTGGTAATAATCCAAGTTTTGTATAGTGTATATGTATGTACCTATATTAAGAAAAAAAAGATAAAAACAGTAAATGTTGACAGGGGCTATCTGTTGGTGGTAGAGAGAATTTAGAGGTAATTTTTATTTCTTCCCTTAAACTTTTTGGATTATTTGGTCTTTTTCTTAACAATAAGAATGGAATGTTTTTACAATCAGTCAAAGCAAGCAAACAAAACTATTTTTATCTTGGAACAAAATAATTCAATATTTCTCTTAGTTGTGACCCTGAGATATCCCACAAAGGGAAGGTATCAAGGTCAGATAAGAAAGGTTTGGACATATTCTCAAAACATGCCCATTAGACTGTAAGGACACACACACACATACACACACACACACCAGTATACAGTCATAACTCAATGCGTTATTTTATGCCACTAACTCAGTAACAGCCAAAAGAATAAAAAACAAGAATTAAACTACATTGTCATAGTTCTTTAGAGATCAACAAGGATGGCATATGGCCAAAAATGTAATGAGTTGAAAGCTACCTATTTACATATTTAGAATTCAAAGGATATAAATCTGTCTTCTCCATTTTTCCTATGACATTTAGACCCTCCTCTTAATCTCTTAAAGACAATACCAGTGATTAAAAACATTTATTTAAATGGTTTAATAAATAAGCAATATAAACACATGTGATCCAGCCTAATACAGGTTTAAAGAACAAAGACTTTGTTTTACATAAATCTACATTGAATGATTGAAAATCTATGAATGATTCACCACCAAAAATATGTCAAAACATATTTGCTGATATTTTCTTGTAACTTAAAAGATGATCACTTCTTTTTTTTAAAGATGATGATTTCTGATATACTCATGGAAGCCAATGAAGAAATGATATATGTGCCACTACTCTCTATCTGATCAACTATGAATGATAAAAAGACTTGTAAAAATAAAATTACGTTAGCAATCATAAAGATTCCAAAAATTAAACTAAAAACTCCTCTCTAAATTTGTCCTGCCTTTCTGAGTCCCTTTATCCTTTATATAGTAGACTTTCCTTAAAGCTTATTATTTTCATCATTATTGACTTAAGAGTTTTAAGCCTACCCTGAATTTCTGCTATAGATACCTCTAAAATAATTACGTTTAGGGGCACCTGGGTGGTTCAGTCAGTTAAGTATCTGCCTGCCTGTGGCTCAGGTCATAATCCCAAGGTCAGGTCCCGCATCAGGCTCCCTGCTGAGCTGGGAGTCTGCTTCCCACCCCCTGCTTATGTACACTCTCTCGTGCTCGCTCTCTCTCACTCATTCTCTCTCTCAAGTAAATTTAAATTTTATTTAAAAAATTAAAAAATGAAAGAATTAAGTTTACAATTTTGCTCTGAACCAGAAAGAAAAATCTATCCTAAGACCTTAGAGGAAAAAACACTTCAATTACTTCATTCCTCATTTTCCTTTGAGTCTCCTCCCGACTATACATTTCTCTGCAAACCTGTTTCCATTAAGTCACATGGTATTCAACACGTATTAGCTATCACTGTTTTTTTAAATCAAGAGTATCACAGGCACACCCTACAGAGATTTTTTTATTCAGAGAGAGAGAGAGAGAGAGAGAGAGTGTGTGTGTGTGTGTGTGTGTTCGTTCACTGGTCCTCAGAAAGATTCAGGATATGGGTATCTAACTATCCAGCTCTTCCTCTGCCTGTGTTTGAAGTTTAGCTCCACTGTTTCCAGCTGTGTGACTTAGGCAAGTTACTTGACTTCATCAAGCCTCAGTGTCTTTATCCGTAAAAGAGACAATAAAGTACCTACGTCGTACAGTGTTCCAAGGATTAAATTAGCTAATATCTATAAAGCTTACACTTGTGCTGGCCAGATGGTAATTACTCAATAAATTTTTGCTGTGATTATTATCAAAAGTCCAAAGACTTTTTAAAATAAAAAAGTGTAACAGGAACCCTCACTGCAGGCGTGGCAAAGGAAGGTTCAGTCTTTGAGAGAGCAGTTTGGCAGTTTGTATCTAAAGCCTTCAAAACCGCTAGGACTTAGCAATTTTGTATTGGGGCACATACCCTAAGGTGTGGTAGGCAGAACAGTGAACAGCCCCGCCCCAAAAAGAATTGTTTCCAACCTAACCCACGAAACTTGCAATAATGTTACCTTAGCTAGCAACACATATGACTAAAGATCTTAAAAAGAGATTATTTTAGGTTATGTGGGTAAGGCCCACTGTGATCACAAGAAGGAAGGTTAGAGTCAGAGGAGGAGAAGGGATGAAAGAAGCAGAGGTCAGAAAGACTGGAAGATGCCGCTGCACTTCTGGTTTTGAAGATGGAGGAAGAAGTCACAAGTCAAAAAACACAGGTGACCTCTAGAAGCTCGAAAAGGCAGAGAAACACCTGTCCACTCAAGCTTCCAGAAGGAAACAACTCAGGCAAAACCTTGATTTTAGGACTTCTAATCTCCAGCATTATAAGATAACAAATTTGTATTGCTTTAAGCCGCTAAGTTTGTGGTGATGCGTTACAGCAGCAACAGGAAACCAACATGTAAGGCAATAACAGAGATGTGAAGAAAAGATTTATATGAAGGATAAATGCTATTTTATTTATAATAGTGAGAAATTATAAGCAACCTACATATCCTAAAAAGTTGATTGCTTTGAATAAATGGAACTTTCATAAAAAATATCACACAACAATTAAAAAGCCAAGTTTACATATATATTTAGTAACAAGGAAAACCTCAAAATTTTCTCACTGAAAAAAGAAAGCTATAAATTATCTTAATGTTAATGAAGACCTGTCAAATAAAAATTGAAAAGATACAATACAAATTCTCAACAGTGTTTACTATGCATGAACAGCATGTGTAATTTTTATTTTGAAATTTTCTTCATTTGTGTCGCATCAGTATTTCCCAGTAAACCATAATCTCAAGGAAAATAATACAGCTGTCTTGTTACTGCTATATCCCCATTGTGCAGCAAAGTAAATGACACATAAACCACTCAAAAATTACATGCTGAGGGGCGCCTGGGTGGCTCAGCGGGTTAAGCCGCTGCCTTCGGCTCAGGTCATGATCTCAGGGTCCTGGGATCGAGTCCCGCATCGGGCTCTCTGCTCAGCAGGGAGCCTGCTTCTTCCTCTCTCTCTGCCTGCCTGTCTGCCTGCTTGTGATCTCTCTCAGTAAATCTCTCTCAAATAAATAAATAAATAAAATTACATGCTGAATGAATACATAAGTATGTTTTCAGTATTTCCCAATGTTTTCCACCCTTGGGACTTTTGGGACTCTAGCAGAGTTATGGTTCCCAAGTCCAAATAGTCCCCTTTCTTAATACAGTGAGATATAAGTCTTGATTTGTGATCTCCACAAAGTAGCTCTCTTCCCTATTACTCTGTAAAGTAATTTCCAGAAGGTTTGCTTACAATGGTATCTAATCCCTATAACTGCAAGGTCATCCTTCTGAAAATTATTTCTAAGTCTTTAAATTCATCTGTATGATTCTTTCATCAATTCCATCAAGTGACTTTAATAAGCACCCAACACTTGTATTGCCTTTTTTCAGGCTAATGTAACTTATTAAAGCAACATTTTATTAGTTTGCTGTTCAAAATATAGTAAATTGAGAAATATGAAGATCCTAAATTAATACTAAAATATAAAGCTAGATTCTCTTTTTGAATTATAACTCGTTTGGGGAAAATGGATATATTTACTGAAGAATGTATGACAAATATGTCTATAAAAGCATACGTATATATGTTTGGGCTTTGTTTTTCTGTTTTCTTTTAATGGAATCACAAGCACTTTGACTTTTACAATCACAGGAGAAATGTAAAAGACGATCTCTCCTCAGAAGCAGAACTCTGGATTTTAAGTATGTTTCCCTTGCCAAATACTAAAAACGCCAACCCACAAAACAATCCAGAAAAATGATAGATTCATATCTTTTCCCCCAGCCATGGTCACCAACATTCTGACATTTCAAAATTAACAAGAGAAATCTCACTGGATGGAGAGCAAGGCACAGATAAATGGTCCGTATTACGTCAAATCAATAATAACTGCCATTAAATCTAAATAGTCAAAGAATATAATTTAAACAAATGACTTAGCAACAATAACCACAAAGTAAATGGAAGCCACAGAAATAAAATGCCTCTGAAGAGGCAGAGAAATTACTCTGGTACTTTTTTAACCATCTAAATCTCAGGGTTTTCAGGAAAAATGTAAGCAAGGCAAAATTATTTACTTAGTATCTCAAATTTGATCAATGAAACTTCATAGCCTAATTGATTGTGTATCTATAAATCCTTCATAATATGGGCTCTTCCTGGACCCAAATTCTCCTATAATTAAGGCATGTGCCAAAGTCTATGAGGGTTGCGTTTGTGCTAAAAGACTCAGGAACTTGTTTTTCACTTGAGTTTCACTCATTAAGTATTAAGGGATTATTAAATTCACTATTGTCTTTGAACAAAAACAAAAACTCACTAACGGATGCTAAAGAGCTACTATGACTAACTCTCTGATGGAGTTGTTTTACTTAAGTCCAAGGGTTTTTGTTCAGCTTGTGTTGATTTAAAGTCCTAAAATGGAAAGAACTGGGGGATATCAGTAAAAGCAACTATTGGTCCAGGTAAAGTAATGGTACTTATAGTTGGAATCTCAACTATTTGAGATTTGAGATTTTCCAAAACTGAGATGCAACTTTTTGCTTTTAGGCAGGGTAAGAACTGATTAGCACTATTTCTACAAAGCACTTTTTAGGGAATATTCCTGATAAACTTTCATCAGCAAAGCAAAAGGCCAAATTCCTAAAAAGGCTCTAGATACCAACAAATCCTGAATTCTACATTCAACCCTAATCTCCGTATTTTATGTAATAATCCTTCTGTAATTACTTACAGATTTGCTATCATATATGATCCTTTTCTTTTCAATTTTCCATACAAAGAGGTAATAACTCTTGAAAGGAATAAAAGGTAAAAAATAAAACCCTTCAACTTCATTATTTTCACCATAGTTCATTTTAACATACGATTAAAAGTCTACATTGAGTTCAAACCAACTTACCTCAAAAAACTTGATTATTTTGAGAAAATTTCACGTTTTATCATGCAGCACAAAAAAATAACTGTTATCTGTTAAAATGTCACATATAATCATGCATACAAAACCCTCGGTGATTCTACTTATTTGGCCACTCTCCAACACACACACATACACACACACACAGACATGGACACACACACACACATATGAACACGTTTATCTCCTACATGATACCTATTAACATCCTTCAAAACACTACCCATGCACCATACTTTGGGAAATGCTGACTTAGCTCACCCCCCTCCAAAGAAAAATGACCTCTGTGATTCAGATTTAATAACTAAGTTTAAACTTATCACAGTACAATGGTATCTACTTCAAGCTATCCATATTTCATAGCAAACATGACCCTAGTTCATTTATTCATTTGTACATAAGCAATGTTCTAGACAAAGTCTATCTTATAATGGAACTTATATCCTTGTGGGGTGGGGGAAAACTAAACGATAAATAAGTAAGTACATAATACATCTAACAATGAAAAGTATCATGGGAAAAGAAACAACAGAGTAAGCTAAATAGTGTAGAAGAGATTAGTTCTATTTTTATACAGGATGGTTAGAGAATATCTCAATAGCAAAAACCTGAAGGAGATGAAGGAGCAGGCAGATATGTGGAAGAATTTTCTAGAACAGAAGGAAAAGACACTGCAAAGGCCCAGAGATTGGGAGCATGCTTATTGTGTAGGAGGATCAGCAAGAAGACTGGTAGAGACTGAACATGCCCCTCCAAATTCTTAGTTGAAACTCTGGCTCCTAATGCTTCAGATGAAGCCATGAAGGTGGTCTGGATGAACAGGATGATGCCCTTCTAAGAGTCATGGGCGAGCTGACCTCCTCTCTCTGCTCTCTGCCATGTGAAGACAAAGGCGAAGTCCGGACTCTGATACGTGGAGCAGGGCCCTCACCAGAATTCAACCGCACTGCCATCCTGATCTCGAACTTCCCAGCCTCCAGAACCGTGAGAAATGAACGTCTGGGGTTCACAAGCCACCCAATCTATGGTACTGTTAGAGCAGCACAAACTTACTAACTTACTAAGACAGCCAGCAAGCCCGGAATGGAGAAAGCCAGGGGACAGCACAAGAAACGTGCTCGGAGAGGGAAAGGGGTTGGCTCTAGCCCAACCAGGACTACGGCCAGGGGACTTAAGCCTTCACTGAGTGATATAAGAAACCTCTCAGAAGTTTTAAGCAGAGGAATTACTTAATCTACTGCATTTCTAAAGGGTCACGCTGACATTAGAGGAGTCAAAATAAACTAGAGGAGACAGAGCAGAAGCAAGGAAACCAGAAAAAGGCTACTGCAATAATCCTTTCCCAGGTCTCCTAAGAAAGAACCCAAGGCAAAGCTTAGCTGCAGATGCTCTTTCTGGGAGGCAAAATCCCAGAGTAGCAAGAGTAAGGGGTAGTGAGGCAGGGAGGAGGGAAAGCAAACAAAAGGCAGTACAGTACTCCACTGGCCACAGCTTCACAAGAAAACCAGGTAACTGTGGTAATGCGGTTACATGCCTCACTCCTCACAGGCAGGAGGAGGGATGAATGGAAGGTGACAGAAGCCCTGACGCTGTCTGATCTAAAGCAACACTTCCCACATCTCCATGTGTACTTGAGCAGGGAACACTGGTAGGGGGAGGAAGAGACAGGATGTACCTGCTGACTCCTTCCTCATCGTGTCTCCTCCTGATCAGAAGTCACCCCATGAGGCATGTGTAGGAAAACCCTCCTGTGGTTCTCCTTTACTCACACACTATTACATACTCACAACACTTCTGACACCAGTTGGGTGTCCACGGTTCACTTTAATTCTGACGCTAACCGGAGTTGGCCTTAAGTTAAGAGCTCAGACCCATAAGACTGCCCCAAGTCTGACACCATTGCAAGTACTAACCAACATGCTCCAGGTAACCTACAACTTCGTCTGACTTGGCTACCAATCCAGGGTTCCCACAACCCCCTCCTTGGGTTCCATCATTTGCTAGAACACCTCACAGAACTCACACAATGCTTATGTTTGACAGTTTATTATATAGTAAAGGACACGACAAACAGCCAGATGAAGAGATACACAGGGTAATGTCTGGAAGAATCCAGAGCTCAGGAGCTTCTGTCCCCATGGAGCTGGGGTGCACCATCCCTACGGCATGTGGATGTGTTTACCAACCCAGTTGTTCTCTGAACAACTTTTAGGATTTTTATGGAGGTTTCTTCACATAAGCATGATCAATCAACAGCGTGATCTCCAGCCCCTCTCTCTCCCAGAGGTTAGGCGGTGGGGCTGAAAGCTCTAAGCTGCTCACTACCCTCAGTCTGTCTAGTGACCAGCCCCCATCCTGAAGCAATCTGGGAGCAGAGCAAGAGTTGTCTCATTAGAACAAAAGACAGTCCTGCCCCCTAGAAAATTCCAAGGGATTTAGGAGCTCTGTGTCAGGAAGCAGGGTCAAAGACTACATCTGAGAACAAAAAGGGCTCCTAGTGCTCTTATCACGGAGGAAGTTATAAGGGTTTTAGGAGCTCTATGCCAGGAACAGGGGGCAGAGACCAACAGACGTGTATTTTCGATTATTGTACAGGCGTGACTCCTCCTCTCCTCTCCACTTAGGGTTCTGATATCCAACCCCTCCGGACAGCCTCTGGAGCAACATTTCAGTCGGGACACTGGGGGTGGCTTGAGCATGTCATGAAGCGTGGGCTGGCAGCCTTACGGGGTGAGGCCACAACAGCAGAGTGGGGGACTCCGCCGAACAAGCAGCTCAGGGCCTGGGAGGCCGGTGGAGTCAGGTGAATCTGGGCTGGCACATCAATTCAGTCTGACAAAACAAGAGTGAGATTATGGGTGAGATGGTAAAGGTGAGGACAGAGAGGAATGATCGAATTATAAATCAAGTCTGAAGGGAGATCCCATGGAATTTGCTGAAGTAAGTCAAAGAGAAGAAACAGAGGTGACTCCAAGACTCGGGGGTGGGCCCCCGGAAGAATGGAGACACCCGTTGCTGGAGGAGGAAGGCCGCGGGAGCACGAAGTCCTGAAGGGGTAAGGAGAACCAGGAGCTCAGTTCTGTACACCTCTAGGGAGGAAAAAAAACAAAAAAACAAACAAACAAACAAACAAAAAAGATAATGAGAACATGAACAAATCTAGCCTTATCGAAAAACTACAGAGAGCTGGTCAGCACCGTCAGCATCATCAGAGGTGATGCACGCTGGTGCTGTGCGGAGCCCTGGCACTTCCTCTCACTCGCACACTCACTGGCCCCGGCCCTTCTCCCACAGCTCCCTCAGTGCCCTCCTGTTCCCCAGCAGGCATTTCCCAACACATACTCTAAGGAACGTCATTTTACATGATGCTAGTAAGTGTGATCCTCTTCCTCACACGCCAAAAAAAAAAAAAAAAAAAAAAAAGCATATTCATGGCTCAAATACAGACGGGAAGTGCAGATTTAAACCACACAGTACCCGTTTTGCAGGGCTTCCCACCACTTTTGGTATATTAATGTGTCCTGAGACTCTCGTGGGACAATATCGTATGAAGAGTTTCCGAAACTTACTTGACCATCAAGGCAAACTTATTAATATCCCTGAGAAGACAATTACATAGGATACCAGCCAGGAAATGGCAGCTAACCCAAGAATTCATTCTGGTCCTTAGTTCCCCTGGGTCTGCAATCTCAGATCACTCCTTGAAATCTTCTCCTCGCTTTACCTTCATGGCATGCTGTTCTTTGGGCTCTCCTTGCTCTCGAATTTTTCCTGCTCGGTTTCCCTCTGTGAATACTGTTTTTCTACCCAGCCCCACAATGTCACTGTTCCTCAGTATTCCATACTGTTGGTCCTCTTTACACTCGACATGTATACAGAAACAAACATTTATCTCTAATCACACTGATCCCCGGACCAAAATGCACAAGCAGCCGCCTATGTGGCATTTCTGTGGGTCATATGGACAAACTCTGTGACTCTAAAATGGAACCTATTATTTCCTCCCTACCTTGATTTAGGACCATTCCATTTGATAAATCACCCACATTAGAAACCTCGGTAACTAACACCCAAATGCCTACCAGGTTTTGCTGAATTTTAGATCCTGTATATATAACCCGAGTCATCTTCTCCATTCATTGGCTTTGCCTAAATTCATTATCTCTGAACAATAATTTCTTATCTATACCCTACTCCCCACCACTACCAACGTCTGGTCACACGGTACAATTTCTAGAACCTAATCAACAGGTTCTTTAACTTTCATTTGCTAACCAGACCTAGGAGATAAAAATCCAAGCACCTTATCAGGTTGTACGCCATGTCATGATTTGGTACCTCATAAACATCTACTTTTTTGGAGCACTTAAATTGCAATGATATTTTAAAACCTGTAGCTCCCCATACTTGTATAGACCATGCTATTTCATGTCTGTGTGTGCACAGGAAGTTTCTTTCTGTCTGATGTAATCTTTCCCTTCTTAACTATCTGAAAAACTATCATCTACCAAAATCCTGCAGGGAAAAAATATCGTAACAAAACTGAACAGCAAATCACCAATTATAAAAAAGAATATGCCAATGACATGAACAAGTCACAAAATAAATACAAGTAAGTATATGAAAATGTTCAACTTCCTAAGCAATCAGCAGTATTACTTATATACTATACACAGGAATTCTACTAGCTCTATGTATACAGTTTCATTAAATCCTCCTGTCAAGCCTGTTAGTAGTATTATCCTGATTTCAATCAATAAGGACATCCCATACAATTAAGTAAGGAAAGCTAGTTACAAAACAAGGTGGTGAAAAAGAAAAGAAGCTAAGATTTTACCAAGTACCTACACAATATTTCATACATCAACTGTTTCAGTTAACATTCACACACCCTATGAGAAGGTATTACCGGTCTCCGTCTCACAGGAGGGTATCTGGGCTTAGAAAGTCAAATAGCTTTCTAGTATTCATGCAGCTAATATATGCCAGTTCTGCCTTACTCCTAAATAATGGTATTAATTTTATCACTCAGAGAAATAGATGGGAGTAATTCCAAAATCATTGAATAGGAGGGCAGGGAAATGAACACAAAGCAGATTCAGGTTAGGAAATCTATTCCCTCGTGGATCAGGAAGCTTTCTAGAGAATCAAGAGGGCAAAACAGAATTTTCTTCTCTCTTCATTGCCCTTTTCTTTCACCTCTTCATACATATTCATTCCATGTCATCTTCTGTGGCTATAAATAATTCTTTCCTTCACTGATCTATTCCTGAATAATTCAAATCTAGTCTGAAAGCTCTTTGACAACTTCGAATATTTAATCATCAGTCTCTTCTAAAGCCATTTTTAACATGTAATAACTTTCTATAACTTTAAGATTTTTGTTAATAACTGCTCATATTTGCTGAGCACTTAAACACATCCAAGCACTATCGGCAGCTTGATTTTCATTTATTTACAATTTTCACACTTCCCTTCGAGATACATACTATTACAGAACAGGAAACTGAGGCACAGAAAGTTTAGTTATTGCCCAGGTTCACAAAGCTAGGATGTACCAGGCTTTCTGACGATAAATCTGTGCTCTTGACAGTCCTGCATAAACACTGTCTGCTGTTACTATCTCATAGTGCTACGAACATACTGATTTAAGACCAAGCTACTATGAAAACAAACTATCAAATGATTCAACGGTACCAAATGATTGTCAGAGGTGATTTAAATATCACATATTAAAAGAATGAGACAGCATTTGCAAAACCGAAAAATGGGGACATCTGAATGATTCCTAAAAGCATCTGGCAGGTGAGTGTATGTGTTCCCCTACTGACGTTTCTTCCGAGTGAGTGGTTTCTACTCATTTTAAAACCCTCACCCATCCTATCTCTTCTTCCATGGAAAGCAGATTGACTCTCTCACTGGCTAATTTGTGAAAAATAAACTAGGCATGCTTGCTCAGCGCTGCCAGTCCTCCTCCTGGGGAATAGCTACCCACCTGAAAGATACGCTCCCTCACTGTCTGGCTGAACACTAGCTGCCCATCTGGTCCTCTCACTACCTACATCCTCCAACTCAGCCTTTATTAGTAATAAAAATCATACAAATTTGTATTTCCTATTTGACTTACTCCTCTGTTTTCTTCCTCTCTTTATTCCGAATTATGAAGAGGGGTACTATTTACTGAGCCCCCAAAAGCCCCCACGGATAGCTCATAATACAAATTAAACTGGTCATCAACACATTAGGACAGGGGAAGTCATCTGATCTATGGAAAATAGTACTATTCTGCAGTGAAGTAAGCATTTTCATCACAGAAAAGATAGGTAATTCTATCATCCAATGGAAAGTGAGGGTTCTCCTTTGTTGAATATACAGAACTCATCCCACCTATTTCAACTTTGTATTTCAAGTTTGGAAAAAAATAATCTAGTAATTCCTATAACTAACAGAGAACAAAAGATACATATTTTCAAACGGGACAAATTTTTACCTCACTTCACTTCAATTCTGGCAAAAAGTTATTTAAGAACAACTATGGGAAAAGAGGCATGAAGAGGGCGTTTTTACAATCCCAAGGAAAAAATATATATTTAAAAAAAAAAATCAAGCAGTTCAAATTCTAGCTCCCTACAACTGATATTCCCAAAACATCCCCAGGTAACATTCAGATCTACATTTAATCATAATATACTTGCCCGATTCAGTTATAAGCACACCTAATTACAAAGTGGTTCAGTAGAGCCTCAAGTCGACATATAAGTCACTGAGAAATAAAGATAAAAGAAATTCAGAAAATAATGAGTGACAAATCGCTTGACATTTTAAGAGAAAATACTGAGGCTCAGTAATTCCTACTAAATATGACTGTAATGTGACTAAAAGTCAAAATTAATTTAAAAGACCTTTAGAAATTATTTGGTAGGGCCAGCCTTTTTACTTTTAAGGATGTCTCAGTAGTTGACCATATATATGATAGTAATCAGCTAGAGTTTTCTTTTTTTTTTTTTTTTTAAGATTTTATTTATTTATTTTACAGAGAGAGATCACAAGTAGGCAGATAGGCAGGCAGAGAGAGGAGGAAGTAGGCTCCCCGCTGAGCAGAGCGCCTGATGCGGGACTCAGTCCCAGGACCCTGAGATCATGACCTGAGCCGAAGGCAGCGGCTTAACCCACTGAGCCACCCAGGCACCCTAGAGCTTTCTTTATTCACTACCTTACACCACATTTTATTCGTTCTCTAATATTATACTTTATAAGAAAAAAATCCTATTTGGTACCTATTCATATTTGCAGGTGCCTTGCAGGCCCCACCAATATATAACCCATGAAACTACTTCTACTGCTTTCTGAAAGGAGATATTTTCACCTGGAAGATTCTCATTACCCAAGACTTTATAGACTGCACAGGCATAAATAATATCAAAGAAGTACTAAGTGCTTCCTATACGGGGCAACATGTACTGAAAAATGTGAAAGCTATTTGTTATACTTGTGGCCATTATGAATCTTGCCTGTGTTTTCTGTATTTGAAAATTTACCATATTTTGAGTCCCCTCTTTCCAAAACAGAAGCCAGAACTCACTTTCCCAGCTTCCTCTGCTGGCAGTGGGATCTAATGTTCACCAATCAAATGCATCCATACAGTACTTTAATTCAGAAGTAGTAACACGAGACAGCAAATGAAAAACCCATCATTTTCGTGACAGAGATGATAGAAGCATCTACCCTTCAGAGAAAAACAGGGATGGCACTTCTCAGATCCAGCCCCCAGCACACTGATGAAAGTTGTGATGTCAGCACATAGCTTTGTAGAGGGGCAGGGCCTAGAATATGATTTGAGCAGTGCTTCTGTTCACCTAACCTGTTCGTTGGGTGTCCTGTAGATTCTGTGAGCTTCCAAATGTCCTTTAGTGTATATGTTTTTTTTTTTTTTTTCCTGCTTAGGTTAGCTAGAGAATAGATTATGGGTTTGCAACAAAGAGTTCCATATTATACAAAAATTGGGGCTGGCAAACTATGCTTTTATCAACATAATGGTAGAATGATTACCCACTCAATAATCAACTCAGCAATCATCTGCAGAAAGTGTATCACAAGTGTGGTACTGTGCTAGAAGCACTAACAGAACAAAAAGGAAGGGAAGACAGCAGAGGCCAGATCTCCCAGGCCGAGGAAGAAGATAGGACTATGACTCAAAACCTCAAAGGGAATCCATGCAAGCAGGGAAGTGAATGACATGATTCAGTTTACTGTGCAAAAGATCATTCTCTTCCTATGTGGAGATAGGGTGGAGCAGGAAAGCAAAGCAGAAACAGGGGAGTAATAGGGAAACTATTCTAAAAAAGTTTAGATTCAGGATGTAGCAGTGGCAACAGAAGTATGTGTACAAATTCAGTTTGTATTGGCTGATAGAAGATACTTAACTGTTTCACTAACCAAAAAAATGCCAGTTAAAATCATACAATTTCCCCCCAAAAAATCAGCAAAAGTTAAAAATGGCTAATATAAATCCTGATGAATATGTAGTCGAAGGAGGCATTCATAAACCTCTGAAAATCAATTTGCTATATTATCTAGCAAGTTTTAAAAAAATTATCCTAACTTTTGACTTAATAACTAGCACATGGTCTCAGATTGTTAAACGAATTAATTCAACTTTTAGAAAACACAGTTAAAGAGAAAATTAGGATTTATGCTCAAGGCTGTAATTGCAGCACATTTATATTGAAAAAAATTGGGATATAATCAAATGTTCAATCCTTAAGGAGTGGTTGAATTATAGCTTATGATAAAGTGCTAAGCAAACTTTAAAATCATGTTCACTAAGGGGTTTCAAGATATGGGAAAATATGCTGACATTATAAAATCTTACAAAATTAACAAAGAATAAAGAGTTCCAGAATTTTTTTTTAAAAAGTTTATTTATTTAAGTAATCTCTATACCCAACATGGGATTGAAACCCACGATCTTCAAATCAAGAGTCCCATGCTCTTCTAACTGAGCCAGCCAGGCACCCCCCTTTTTGTTTTCCTGTTGGCTAAGTTTTGATAAGAGAACTGAATGTAGAGAGCCAGCAAATAACTGGTAATAAAAATTGGTAATAAATAAAAATTGGTAATAAAATCACTACCCTAGTCTACACTCAAAACTCAATACATATGCCCAGAACACTCATGTTCAATTCATTATATATTGTATCTTACACTAAAAAAATTTTTTGTTGCCCTTGGTACTAAAAAAAGGAAGCAGGCAAGTTTCAATGTTGCGGTTGTCATAGTAATTTAAGAATAAACACGCATGTTCGAAGTTTACTTGTCACTCTGTATCTCCAGCACCTAGACAGTACCTGGAGTTCAAGAACTATTTTTGAGCGAACATCACCGAAAATAAACCTTTCGGTTCCAGCTTATCACCATAGATATTTAAAACCTCAAAATGAAAAAAGGTGCATACAAGTAACAGCGATAGTAATAATTTATTATGTTTGGGGTGGCTACAATGCATGAGGCACTATTAACCATTTCACCCCGCCTTATCTTTGATCCTCCTAATAATCCTTCTCTGGAAAATTCCCTTGTCCATTTTTAAGGCCAGGAAACAGGTTCAAAGATGTAAAGGAACCAGCCCAAGGTCACCACCAAGTTTCAAGGCAGCTCTTCAGGCGCCTCAATGTAGCCAGACTTGACACGCAGCGGTTTCTTTCCAGCGATCAGAAAGGAACAGGGTTTCCCTCCACGCTGCCCCTCCCCAGCTCACTGACGCTCCCCTAACGTCCACCCTGCGCCGAAGCTATCCCTTTGAAGATCCACCCCTCACCGGCCAAGCCCCACCATCGACCTCCCCTCCCCGCCGCGACTGCGGGGGTGGGGGGGATAAAGAAGCAGGTGTCCACGCCTCTAGGTGGCCCCACACCTGGAAGCCGGGCCTGGTCCCAGCTAGGGGCTCGCCCATCCCCCTTCGCCCGTACCCTCTTAAGTTTGACTCTCCAGCCTCGCCCCGCGGGTCAGGACTCACAGACCCAGTCCACACAGACTCCGCGTGGGCCCCTGGGGAAAGCCTCGCGCAGGGAGGAAGGGAGTCTCCGCCCCGAGTCGCCCAACTACGCGCCGGGGCGGTTTCCACGACAACCGAGAGCGCTCCCCTCCCCCCGCCGCACAGACACACCGCGCGCTCCAGACTCCGCCCCCGGCGCCTCGTCGCTTCGCCCCTCCCCCGCAACCGAAGCTGGGACCAGCCGCGCGGCGCGAGCCGAGAGAGATGGGGTGAGCTCTCTCACCTCGCAGCGCGTGGTGCATGCCTCCAATGCCGCTGTACAGCTCCAGGACGCGCAGGGGCTCCATGCCCACGCCGCCGCCGCCGCCGCCGCCTCGGAGCTAGGCCTACCGGTCCTTACTCGTCCTTCTTCCGCCCGCCCTGCTCCCTCGCCTCTGGTTCCGCGGCGTTTCAGTTCCCCCTCTCCTGCCGCTGCCGGCTCGGAGGGCTTCTAGCCGCGGGGAGACCACGGGCACAAAACAGTGGGGCCTCCCCCGTGAATCGCAGCCTGACTGACGCCCCATCTACCTTCTAGAGTGCATTCAGGGACCTTGGAAGGAAAAAGGGCGAAATGTCCCTTTGCCCCAAAGTGAATTAATACGGGTTAGACGCCAGAAAAAGTCGTCTTCCAGGCGTCCTGCTTTTCCGTCGCCTGGAGCCGAAGTGTGCAGACTTGACTCGCGTTAGTTTTGAGCACGTCCCACGTGCTAGGTGTTGTGCCTGTGCCCGGGCTGCCGAGATCAATCCGCCTTCCCGCGCGAGCTGGTCCCGCAGTTACGAGCGCAGAAGCCAGCGCCCCTGCAGCCGGGCCTCCGCGCAGGCCAGGACCGGGGTGGGGGGGGGCGGCCGCTGTCACGGCGAGCGCGCGTCCCTGCGTCTCATCTTGGAAAACAGCCCCCAGGGGCACCTGGGTGGCTCCGTCGTTAAGTGTCTGCCTTTGGCCCAAGTCATGATCCCAGAGTCCTGGGATCGAGCCCCGCATTGGGATCCCTGCCCTGCGGGGAGCCTGCTTCTCCCTCTCCCACTCCCTCTGCTGTGTTCCCTCTCTCATTGTGTCTTGTGTCTCTGTTAAATAAATAAATAAAATTTAAAAAAAAAAAAAGAAAAGAAAAAAGCAAACGGCCCCCAGCAGGATCTACTGTTACCATAAGGTAGAAGTACTTATGCCCCTCCCAGTGCCAGGGCCTGGCTGCTCCAAGATGCTCCAGGGACCAAGTTTGCTCGGGGCTGGATCTTGGCCACGGGAGGCAATGATCTCATTTCGCGGCCTCCTATTGTTCCCATTACCACCACACGTTAACCTGTGTTCAGGAAAATGGGGCAGTACCACTTGTAATAACTTAATAACTGGTTAACTGGTTTGTTAGAAATTTAGCAGATGTGCTAATGAAACACTATAAACAAAGTAGGACGGCCCTGTTTTGATTATGGAACTGATCCATGTGGATCCGTTTCCTCTGACATTTTTTCACCGGAAATGTGTATGGGTGTTGAAACGTTTTGTTTTTATTGGCCACTTACTTCACGTAGGGAGGGTGCCAGAAAGGGCACCTGGGGGGTTAAGCGTCTTAAGTTGGTTAAGCGTGTGCCTTCAGCTCAGGTCCTGATCCGGGGGTCCTGGGATGGAGCCCCACATCGGGCTCCCTGCTCAGCGAGGAGTCTGCTTCTTTCTCTACTCTGCCCGTTGCTTATGTTCCCTCTCTCTCTCTCTCTCTCTCTCTGTCAAATAAATAAATAAATAATCTTAAAAAAAAAAAAAAAAAGAAGAAGAAGGGTTAGTAGAAAGATAACAGAGAACAGAATCTTCGCCCGGGCATTGCCAATGACTTTGCACCGAGCCTGATTTCCCTTTCTGTCAAATTAAAAGGGAAGGGAAAAAGGGAAATGATAGCCGAGTCCGGGCAGTTCTAAGATTCTAGAGCTGAATTCATTTCTGCAAAACTTGAGTCCCTGATTTGGCCACATGTTAATTATCCGCTCAAATTGAAATTATCAAGATATTTGTAAAATCTGCTTTAAGCAAATGTACTCTTAAACCAACTCCGTTTCTAGAAATCACATGCACACTAACATTACATATATAATGCATGAAACAAACTTTTCTTGTATTTGTTACATAATATTAGCATAATATATATGATATTGTAAATAATATAATTTATAATGTAAATTATAAATAATATAAATATATATATTACATATATACACACATATATAAAGGGGGCTATATAGTCACAGTGATTTATGTACCATTAACAACATACTAAGCAGACCTAGAATATATATCTAGAATCTGTTTAGCATTAATACTATAAATCAAAATAAATATGACCAAGGATCTAACCCTGTAGAGGACAGACAGGCCAAAAATATGTGAAAGAGTTCATGGAAAATACCAGTCTTCTGAGAGGAAAGGAGATGGACCTCCATTCCCTCATAAGCTGGTTTCAAACTGTTCACGCTGATACTTAAGGGTCTTCACAGTATAGCACACACTCTTCTTTATGATCTCTGTTTCCTCCCCTTTTTTAGCTCTGCTGCAAACTGAAAAGGTCAGGATTCCCTTCCTTCGTGCCTCAGTTTCCCAGCTTAACACTCCTTGCTCACACTCTTTACATTGTCCAGAAATCCTAACCTTCTTCCAGACCTGCTAGTGCAACCTTCCTTCTAGACTCCCAGGCTAAAAATCCAGACTTTTTAATTCCCCGATCGAACTCCATGACCAGCAGTATTCTGAAACACATATCCCACCTGTTCCCATCACAAAATCCTTTCAGGGCTTCCCAGCCCAGCTTTTACCTTAGATACATCATCCCTTTGCCTAGCATTTCCTCTGTAAGGCTTATCCTGTGCGACAATCATTTCAAGAATGAGAACTTTCTCCCTAATCATGATGTATGCCCATCTCCATGCAAGCACCTGTAGATGTCAGGCCCACTCGGATTAAGTATACGTCCATTTCCAAACCCTGGTGCAAGTTGTGCGGGCTGGGCACGGGGCAACAGGAGTTGAGGAGGAAGATAGGATGGGTACATACAGGGAACATGAAGATATGCATTAACTACTCTTTCCCAAAGTGAATCACAAATGTTCTTACAGAAGGAAAACAGCTTTCTAATCTTATAGTTTCCCATAAAGTTATCCTCAGTGACATGTCCAATAGAGCTTACATTTATATCACAGACACTCAACACACTTTTTGAAAATACAAGTATTTTTAGGTTATTCAGTCTCTTTTCCCTCAAAACACAGAAAATGCACTTGTGAAGAAACCCAAAATGCTAGTTAACACCTGGCACATACAACGCATATCAAGAATAATTAAGGAGCACAATAGAACACTAAGGGTATATTAGAATAATAATAGCATATCTCAATGATTTAAGAGCTCCTTGTATAACTTGAAATCTAATGAAATTTTATTCTTCCTCTCCTGGCTGTCATGTCACGGGTCATTAATATCTAACAGAACTAAACAAAGTCTGCCAAATGTTTAAAATACTTTTGGCAATCATCTTTGAGTTTCCATGATCCAGGCCATTCTTTACTCCCCAGCGAAACGTGATGTGGATCCTTACACAGGCTTGCTGCAAATTTGAGTGATGAATAAATTACATTCTGGTTTCACACAGAAAAAGAAGGGTCTTTATGAATTGCATGAAAAATAAAAAAGGAGTCATATGGGAATAAATTGGCAGTAAATGTCCTCAAGAGAGGAAATTATATTCAGAAGAAATTTGAATCAGAAAGACCCTGAGAGTTCATCTATCACTCGTGAGCCCTCACTTTTTCTAGGCCTTCTACCACCGCCCTGATGGGCCAGCACGAGGTCTCAGCTGTGATCTGCTCCTGGGCACAGCAGGCCTCACAGAGTGAGGTGTTTGTGGTGAAAAGCTTGAATTAGTAGAAAATCCTTCTCTGTAGTTCCCCCAAATCCAGTTCCTTTTAGATTTGCCCTCTGCACTGATTTTGAAGAACTGTCCCTCTTGAATAATAAATTTCCTTCTGGTTAAAACTGTAAGCCTGAGAGCCAGAGAGTTTAAATAGGAAATTGTAGATCTGCTGCCTCCTAGCTGTGTGACTTTGGGAAAGTCACTTACCCTCTCTGAGCCTACAGACACATCTACAATGTGTAAAAATAGGACATGTGGTTGCTACAAAGGTGAAGTGAGAATTCAAAGCACTTCATTCCATGCCTGGCACAATAGAAAAGCATGTTTAATAAACAGTATACATCTAGTGACATTCTCAGAGTGATGCATTCTCGGTCCCTTCAACTGTGTCCAATGGCATGATTCTGACCCCTGGAATTGCTCATGCTGCAAGTTGGTGATGCTGTATTAGGAACCATAACTGAACATGGGGCCCTAACTGAGGTCAGGTCAGCATGCTACAGGGTGGTGCTTATAGCCATAGACCTCTAAGGGCCATAGGGAACTTTGTGGGAGGTGTCCAGGAGTAGCCTGGGCTGGGAGCAGAAAGGCTGGATGTCTGTAAGCCAGAGGCATAACTGAGGAGGAGTTGCTGAGTCTAGAAGCATTGACAGTAAGAAAAAAGACAGCAGCACGCACAGATAGCGCCTCACTCAGAACTCTGTCACAAAGACCGGGGTAGCTTGAAAGTTAAATCTACGGATCTGCCAATCTTAGGGGAGACTTACAAGGGACCTCACCCAGGATGCCTGTGTTGCTGGGACTAGGAGTGGAGTAAGATGAAACCTATTAAGACCATCCCGTCACCCCCTGACTCTTTTATGTGCCAAGCACTGAAGAAATACTTAATTTAAAATGGTTTCATACGTAAAAATCTGTAACCTAAGCCATTCAAGTGCCAATAATAAAGAACAACTTATTGCCTACTATCCCCTGAACCTAAGATGATTTTACCAATTCTATTGATTCTCCAGAACTACACTGTCCAACAGGGTCATCAAGAGCCACACTTGCAGATTTAGGTTTAAACCAGCTTACTTAACACTGAAAACTCAGTTCATTAGTCACGCAAGGCACCTTTCAATAGCCACATGCGGCTGGTGGCTGCGGTACTGTCCAGCAAAGAGAGGACATTTCCATCCTCATAGAAAGTTCTGTTGGACAGAGCTGCTTGAAAGTCAGCCTTTGAAGTCATGACCTTGATGGGTAGCCCATCCATGAATGAGCAGCGCTGAAGTATGCAGCAAGTGCTTAAAGATTGTACTTGGGTTTTAAATAAGTTGGCCCCAAAGATTTAGAGTAAAAGGAACTCCAGCAAAAGCAAACCTTGTAGCCCAGCACTTCTGTTCTTCCTCCGGTGTCCGGTCACCTTGTTCACAGACTGTCACAAAAGAAAAGACACAGGAAACAGCAGGTGTGTTCTATTAATGGCATGACAAGCTTCCAGGAGAAAAAGAACAGATGGAAAATGATGAACTTCACGATGTCTCGAAGGAATGGTACTTTTCCTTTGCGAAGTATATTCTAGTGACTTCCGATTGTAAATATTATCTTACTCTTACCTCAGAAGGAGGAAGAGGAGGTGGAGGAGGAGGAGGAGAAAAAATGCTTTTTTAAAAATTGGAAATTTGAGGAAATTTAATTACGGATTTTTTGGCTGAAAAGCATAGAAATCATGCAGTTTGCCTTCTAGCTTACCACCTCAAAGTGTTCAGTCATAGATCTTGATACTGATTTTTCTCTTTCAGATTTTTTTCTGAAATTTCTAATTCAAAAATGTTTGGCAATAAATTTTAAAGATTAGATTTTAGTTCAATTAAAGATAGTGAGATTGTCTATCTTTAAAATGGCTCTCCTAGCCCAAGGAAATTTGGAGCTGGAAGACATATTAAGGACTATTTCCCTGTGTTTTTCCAACTATTTTTAGATACAGAACCTTTTCTTCAAAGAAAATCTCATCCAGAATCAGGGCATAAGGTGAGGTCGAGTGTGTTTGCGTGTGCACCCACATGCACAGATATTCTGCTGCTGAAGCATGGATAGTAGGGGGTCCAGAAGAACACCAGATCATCGCCCCTGCCCTCACCCATCCCCGTAGCTGCCTCCTAGTGACCCCAGGGGACACTGATTTCACCCAATCTCAGTTTGACAGGTGAAGACATGGAGATTCAGAAACTTGAGGTAACTTGCCCCAGCCCACGACTAGGTGGAGAATGGGGAATTTTTACTCAGGGGTCCTCCAAGGTCTTTCCAGGACTGGCTATACCATAACTTAGTACAGAAGCTATCAGCTGTCCCCTGCCTGCTGGGCCTCTACAACTGGAGGGAAGGCCCAGGGTCCAAACTAGGGCAAGCCCCGGTTGTTAGAATATATTGCTTCCTGAGAACAGGTTGGCGTAAGGAATGAAGGCAACTGTAGAACTCAAAGAAGGTGGCCTGAACTGCTATGACAATGCATTTTGTAAAGGTTAGACAAAAGGTTAACTCTGCTTCACAAAAGAGAGACAACCTCGAAGACTCACAAACAGAACTTAGAATCTCAGGCCAGTTTCTTCCACAAAGACACCTTGATGCTGTTCGAGGGACATAAAGAGTCCTTAGAATAAATGAGGCAATGTGAACCCTGCCTCTAATACTTTCTTCATCTATGAAACAAGGGTAATATGTGCTAGCAAGGTAACTGTCTATATTTAATCAATAATTAATGGATACACAGGGAGAGAGAAAGAGAGAGAGAAATTCGGTGATATGCCTAGAATAATAAATCCTGATTTCCTTCCTCTGTCTCAGCAACTTCCCTATCTGAACTCACACTGGAAGCGATAGTCCACTCTTTTCTAACAATCACATACACAGATTATTTTCCTGGTATGCTTTCAAAGAGCCTATATTACCAATAGACCGATTTGCATCTTCTCTAACAAGATGTCTTTCCTTTTTGTTTTCTATTACAGCCTTCATTACTTCAGGTGCGAAAACAGGACCCATGATGGGAATAGAGGAGATAAAAATGAAAAAGCGAGCTCTTACTACTTTGCTCCTGTTCTCTGCTAATTCACCAAACATTCAGAACTGTTTGAGATGAACAAATCCCCCTAACCAGATCCAGCAAGGGCAGGAAGAGAGAAACACACGTGTGTGCACACACACACTCACATACACCCTACAGAAACAAAACACATACACGCTCCATAAAACCCCTCATT
Organism: Mustela erminea; assembly: GCF_009829155.1. Classification (NCBI taxonomy): domain Eukaryota; kingdom Metazoa; phylum Chordata; class Mammalia; order Carnivora; family Mustelidae; genus Mustela; species Mustela erminea. The sequence goes on from NC_045619.1 coordinate 121,305,925, forward strand.
CTTCTTCAGAGCCTTTTTTTTTCCCTCACTGCTACAGTTGTCACTTACCAACAAACTGAAATGCAGAAAAAAGTCAAATAAAAGGATTTGGGGGGGGGGGGGGTGTGCCTGGGTGGCTCTCAGTGGGTTAAGCCTCTGCCTTTGGCTCAGGTCATGATGCCAGGGTCCTGGGATCCAGCCCTGCATTGGGAATCTCTGCTCAGCAGGGAGCCTGCTTCCCCTCTCCACCACCCCCACACCCCTCTCCTCTACCTGATTCTCTGCCTACTTGTGATTTCTCTCTCTGTCAAATAAATAAATAAAATCTAAATAAATAAAGGATTTTTTCGCCCTACCCTTACTAGTCAGGTACAAGTCTAGATACCAACACTAATATCATTTAAGATCTTTCTCATAGGATCCAGCAGTGATAAAAATAACCAAAACATCATAACATTTTTACTAGATCTAGTCACTCCATAAGAAAACAATGCAACTTTGCATTTACTTAAAATTTTTGAAATTGGCCTTACAATCTTTCAAAGTCACTCCAGGAAACATTATATAACACGAGTAACACTGATTCCCCCAAACTTTCTATTCACACTGGGAATGCCCCAGAGGCCATTAACAGAGTTACCCTGAGTCCTGAAGATCAAGACTGACTCTTTCATTCCCATCTAAGGTAATTACTGCAGAGTTAAAATATAGTCCAAGTCTCAAAGGGATTTGTTCTATGTTTAGTCATTCAGAGAATACAGAATGACCAAAATAGACTAAATTTCAGTGGATGGCAAAGTATGTTTTAATAATAGGACAGTATCAACCATAAATGATAATGTAAGCCTGTAAGTTTCAAAGAGCTTTATGAATGTTTAAAATGCTCATAAATCCATTTAGGCCCTATCAGTTTTTCTTTTTTAATATTCAGAGTTTTGGGTTTTTTGGTTTTTTTTTTTTTTTTAACAAAGAATCAAAAGGGGAAATTTTCATGTGATTGGCTGACTGTCCCATAAATCAATATTCTCCAGGTGAACAGATTTATTTACAAATCACAGACACTAGTTTTTTTTTTGTTTTTGTTTTTGTTTTAAAGAATCAGGAGAGAGCACCAATTTTAAAAAAATTTGGAAGGTATCAAAGAATAACTGAAAGACGAGAGATGGTATCTATTTTAAGGGGGAAAAATCACATTAGGGGTTAAAACTCATTCTGGTTAGGAAAGAATGTCAGGAATCTGCGTGGCCTATCTTTTTTTTTCCTTCTTTTACTGTAGGCCTTACTTCAAGAACAGGGTGGCAAAGAATGCAACCAAGAGCCTTATTTCTGTCTCGTTGCAGTTTGAAAACCCAAAAGCTTAAGACTGCAGTTCCATCGTATTACTTTTTCCCTATAGAGGTAAGACATTATTTGAAAAACAATTTTCTGGTTATCACCGAAGTGAAAGAGACCTAATAAACATAACATCAGAAATGCCCAGAATCGAGAGCCCAATCCAACTGTAAGAGGACTGTTCTTCCTCTATGTTCACAGCTAATAAAATATGTATGCCCATTACACATAATGCAGAAAATAGGAAAATATATTTAAAAAGAAAATTTTAAAAAGCCACAAGAGATAACTATAGCTAAATCATAGTATTTCTCTCTCTAGTCTTTGCACTCATTATATTTGACCAAAATCATCATCTTACTGCATTTGTGTTTTATGCCCTGTTTTTTTTTTCCATCTAACATTTTATCATGATCACTTTTGCATTTGTATCAAAGGGATATATCATTTTTTACATATCACCTTTACTTTTTATGAAATTTTTTTTAAATTTTTTCTGAATTTTCTGAATAATGCATGCTAATTTGGAGGAGTAAAGCAAATTACAAAAGGTAAAAAAAAAAAAAAAAAAATCCAGCTTCCAAAAATGCCTTGATTCCACCCTCATCCCTAAAAATCAGCCACTTTCAACTGTTCACTGGGTATCCTTCCCACCTTAGTAGCTTCTGTAATACATAAACATCCATAATTTCTTTTTCCGGTCTCTCAGTATTGAACATTGAAGAGGATTCCGTTTTTTGCTATGTGAACAGGGCGATGAAATTCTTGCATATAAATATTCAAATGCTCTGAGGTTCTCATCAGCTAGAGTCTAGAAGGGGGGGTTACGAGGTGAAAGACATAATTACTACCTAAGTTCCTGATGCATTTCCAAAATGATTACGAGCCCAACTTGTCATCATTGGCTGAGGACCCTCACCTGCTTTATCCTCGTGAACAGGTGTTGCCATTTTAAAGTTCTGTCTATCTTATAGGCCAAAAAATTAGTGTGTTATTTTTATTTTCCTTTTAAAAATTCATATCGAGGATGAATTATCACATGTTTATGGGACATCTATAATTATTTTCTTCTGTCCTTTATTTGTTATATTTGTCCTTTTGCTACTGGGATAATATGAGTTTCTGACTGCATTACCACAATGTTTTTTTTGTGGCTATAAAGCTGTCAGCCATGTGTGTTGTAAAAATGTCTCTCTGTTCATCAGTTTCCATTGGATTTGGTTTATAGTATTTTACGACACAAACGTATTTAATTTTCTGCAGTCAAATACACACAGTTTTCCTGTGTGATTATCCAAGCCTAGGAAGTCCTATACTTGGGGAAAAAATGAGCTACATTCCGCTGTATGTTCTCTTCCTTTATGTTTCATTTTTTTAATCTATTTTGATTGGTATGCAAGGAGAGGTTTTAAACCCAGCTTTTCTGCAAATACCTAGATTCCCCTTCCACAGTGGTTTGTAATACTTCCTTGTTCACATACTAGATTCTAAGGCAGGTTCGTCCTCATGGGGGCCAGCCCTTCTTGGGGTATGTCTGCTGTTCCTGTTGGCAAATCACACCGGCAAACAGTGGAACTTGGAAATACATTTTCACACCTACTAGGAACCCCCAGAATTCCTCTTCTTTTGCAAACATTTCTTGGCTATTCCTTCCTATTCTAAGCTCCTTTTTATATTTGACCCCCAGATTTGGTACCAGTTACCCCTCCCCAACCTTCTTTTACTGGAAGAATAACAGAACATTCAATGTTCCACACAACCAGCTTCAGAGAGAGTAGACTCGTTCAGCTTTAGAAGGGAAAATTTTTTAAGCTGCAAGTTCATCCTGAGGCTTCCAATTTATTTTTTTGTTATTTTTTTAAGTAAGCTCTAGGCCCAAGGTGGGGCTTGAACCCGAGATCAAGATTTGCAAGCTCTTCTGATGGAGTCACCCAGGTGCCCCCTAAATTGGATGCCTCCAATTTAATAAAACCTTTTTAAACCTTGCTAAAACACATAGCACACACGCGTGCGCGCACACACACACACACACACACTGCTTTGTCTCAAGAGATGCTCATTGCCCATTTCCCTTCTTTCCAGGCCTCCTTCCGGTTTACCATCTTTGCATCCACTCTGACACACCAGGCCGCCTGCTGCCACGCGCAACCCTGTTTAAATTACAGAGCTGCACAAAATCCAGAAGAGTCTCTCTCTTTCTTTCCGTTTTGACTCTTTGCCTCCATATGCTCAAATTGGCTCCAAGTTGACAGGTTCGGGTCATCTTTCCACGGATCATGATCTCCTCTGAGCACAGCCCCGGCACCCTGGAAAGAAGAGACCAGGAGAACAAGAGAAGACAAAATGAGAGGAAAGGAAAGCAAAGAACATAAGGTATAAGGCACCTGGCCTTGCCAGTATTGTTCCCATATATTTACTTAAAAAGTTGTCAAAGAGAAAGTATTTTCAGGGTAAAAAATAAAAGATTCCACTCATTTCTCACAACTAGGAACCAAAATACAGATCTTGCTTTTTTTAAAAATTCAGATTAGTGCCAATGTTTTATGATGATGATGATTTATTTTTAACCATGAGCAACCATAGTACAAAATTCTAATATTTATGTTGGGTTTCACGAAGAGCATGAAATCAGCCATAATACCTGGCTTGCTAAAATGTTAACACTTGCAGTGAAGGAAGTTTCCGGTAAAGGGCGAAGGCCATTGGAATGCTGAGGCCCCGCGTGACCACTCTGCCTTTGGAAGGCTGTGGGGAGTTGCCTTCCCTAGAAACTTTCTAAGCCCAAAAACAGCTGCCCTGTGATCTGAGAGATGTATGCATTGTCCCTTAGGGTATGTTTAGCAGAACTCAGAGAACCCGCAGACTAGCATACCTTATCTTTCTGTATCTTTCTTATAAACAGATCCTCCTAGTTCCTGTAAGACCTCTTGCCAGACGTCACGTGCTTGAGAACAGCGATAAGGATTTGTGAGGATCCTGAAGCACCAGTAAAAGCAACAGCAAAGATGAGCAAAGGGTCTTTGCCTCTGAGCCTTGAACTCCTCACCTTCTCCTCTCTTTCACAGCAAAGTCTGGAATAATCTTTCATTTGCCAGTACAGAGATTGCGGTCGTTTTTGGCAATTTTAGAGGTCCCTTGAGTGGATGGATGCAAAGATGGGCATTTAGTCGTTATCTCAAAGTGTGGCTGTCCTAACTCCTCGGTGCCAATCCAGCATACTTAAAAAAAATAATAATAACCAAATTGACATTAAGAGCTACTAGACAAATATACCTAACATACCCAATTTTCAAATTCCCAGGAATTTTTCAGAGGTCTGTGTAATTTTCACAATAGTACCTAGTATCTACAAAAACATTCCAAGTCCAAGTCCATATGACAGAATGAACTTAGATATCCACCTCCAGAACTACCACAAGGCAGTCACAGACATTTTGGGCCTGAGCTCAGAGCTGCATTTACTTGTACACATGTATCCATGTGTGAACGCTCACATTAGAAAATGTCATGCCTGAAATGCAAACATAATAACAATAATAATAATTGAAAATTTAAACACAATACATGACATATTTAATTTGTCTCAAGATGCGTTTATTTAATACAAGTGGGAATTTAGGATCAGATTAGAACTGGCAAATTTAACAGTTTTTTCCAACTTCATCTGAACACCATTTTTAAACACATTTTAGCTCCTAAAACAATAACATGAGCAAGCCCCAAGACTGATCATGGAAGTCAGGAATAATGTAAACTAGTCACATTAAAAAACAAAAAGCTGCCTATGAGAAAAAGATTAAATTTGAACATCTGAAAAAACACCCACACTGAAAGATTTACTTTGGGATAACCTTGGGATTTGGGTACTCACGAGGGTCAAACCATTGACCCTCATGCATGGCCAAACCATCTTCTCCTTGGCAGCCACAACAACTTGGGGGTGATGGTCTGAGAAGTCAGGGTATTCCCCAAGTCACGCCAACCCCAAAGTGATCCTTTCCCCTTTCCTTTCATAGGAGTTAAAGTACAAGTTTCAACTGAAGCAGCACACAGCAGAAACCACATTCTGAAGTGAAAAACAACACTATAACTCGAAGTTTTCAAAGGAAGGGTTCTGGAAAGAGTTACATCACTCTTATAACCATCTGTCTCTCCATGATGAAGGTATCCAAAATGAAGGTATAAATGAGTTGGGGATTTTTTTTTTCAAGATTTTATTTATTTATTTGACAGAGATCACAAGTAGGCAGAGAGACAGGCAGAGAGGGGGAAGCAGGCTCCCCGCCAAGCAGAGAGCCCAGGACCCTGAGATCATAACCTGAGGCGAAGGCAGAGGCTTTAACCCACTGAGCCACCCAGGCACCCTGAGTTGGAGATTACTGAAGCAGAAAGTTTGTTGTTGTTGTTGTTGTTTAAGATTCATTTAATTTTAGAGAGGGAGAGAAACAGGGAGAACACACATAAAAATAGGGAGTTGGTGGTGCGGCAGGGGAGAGAGGAAGTAGATTCTCCCCTGAGTGGGGAGCCCAATGCAGGGCTTGATTTTACGACCCTGCGATCATGAGCTGAGCCAAAACCAAGAGTAGGATGCTTAACCGACTGAGTCAACCAGGAGCCCAGAAGAGGAAAGTGTTTGGAGAAAGTTGCCAGCATGCTGTGTGGATTGACCTTTTTCCCCAGAAGGTCTATGGAGCTGTTTGCTACTCACCTCAGGACCCACACAAAGAGCTTCAAAGGACCACCCTGGGTGTTTACAACTGTACTTACCCTCTATCCCCTAGTTTTAGAAAGTCAAGTATTTCCCTTAGACCAGATCTGAACCATACAAGGGAGAGCTCCCTGTTTTAGATCCTGTGGGAGGATGAGTCCCCGGAAAGAAGTTACCGCAGCTGAAAGAATCAAAGAGTATACTTCTGAATGACTTCTAGCGACTGTGGAAGACCCAACACGAATGCTTGTTAAAGACACTTTCAGAGAGCCATTCCAATGATGAGAAGTCCCCAGAGACGCACCTGCTAGAGAAAGGGCCAGTTTTCAGCACATGCCCAATGGAGACATGTAAACTCTAGATCACCAACCGTACTTGTCAAGAAAGAACTTTCTTATCTCCCTCACCTCTACTCCATGAGATCTAACCCTGAAGTAGGAGACCTCAGTTAGCAAGATGGGGATGGGGGAGGAGAAGCACTTTGTAAAGAGAGATGTAGGACTCCCATTCCCTTGCAACCAGCACACTCAAGCCTGCAGAGAGAGCCTGGAAAGGGAAGATGTGTAACTTTAAATCGAGATTGAAATTTTGACTAATTAGGTAGATACGCAGATTATAAATCACTATGATTAATTTTGTCTATTTGAAAGAGAGAATTGTTTAATTTAGTAAGAGTCACCAGAAAGTCATGGGACCTACTTGAATTTTCATTTGCAAAATGATCGGGCCCTTGTCTTCTTATTTTCTCCTGCCCCTGATTTTTCAGACTCATCACCCCTCTTCATGCTGTAGTTTAATAACAACCCACATTATTGGGTGGTTACCTTGTGCCCCTCTACCATGCATTTTATCTATATTTCTCACTTCATCTTCATATACCTCCATATTAACACCTCCTTCTTATATACAAGGAAACTAAGGCTTACGCAGAACTTGGGAATTTAACCCATGTAGCCTGGACTCCAGAATCTGTCATCTTTCCCTGAAAGAATGAGTGAAATGCAGTCTCTCTGTTCAAAGGATAAAAAATATCAGGCTGCTTTCTTTAATAAAACATGTATGGATCTCCCTCATTTCATGAGAAAATGAAAACATTCCACTGGAGGAGAATTAGTAGGAAAGCAAACATAGCTATTTTTTGTAATCATAAAATCTGCTGACGTACACACTTATTCCAAACTCCTGGATGTCATTATGTCAATAATCGCGAAGCTTTCTCAACCCAGACATAAAACAACAACAATCCTAACAACAGTATCTAAAATGTCTAATGTTTGACCTTTGCAAGCTCCATTTTCATATTTTAATCTAATCTTTTTTCTCACAACAATCCTCTGAGTCAATTATCATTGATGGTATTTTTTTTTTTTTTTTGAGGAAACTAAAGTGAAAAGCTTTGAAAAACTGTGATTTACTTAACATCAAAAAGTACTACACAACAGAGCCAGGATTAAAGTGGGTACATGTGTCAAAGGGAAATTGAAATATCCACCCATTTTTGGATCGCCTTCTAAACCCCTCTTTCCTGTCCATATCAATAGTATTATTCTTCATTCTTACTTCACGTTTTTCAGTAATCAGATCACTTCACAAATCCTCTTACATATCCCAAATCTCTGACTTCATGCTGATGAGATCATTTGTGGCAAGTAACAACGCATGTGGTTTTCAGACGCAGAAACGGGGGCCTCAAGATGCAAATGAGCTGAGCAAGCCAATGGCCCATGAGAGTCTTAAAGGATTTTACAAACCTGAGTTGAATGTATGTCCTCATACGGAAAGGCATGACTTCTCTCACAAGAGATTATTCGAGAATTTCAGAACCATGCTCATATAGTTAGTTCACAGTCCCCCAGTCATCCGGATTGTCCTTCTCTAAGAAAGCAAAGGTTCTTGCAAGCAATCAGTCTTCCTCATTAAATTCCAGACTTTTCATTTTTTGATTCTCAAGTTAAAACTCTCTCTCCTAACTATTCCTCATTTCCTCATCAACAGACTCATCAATGTCCCCACTCTCCAACCACTGTAGTTTTCATACTCTTCATGGCCACAAGTACTAATAATTCACTAGCATGATGGTTCTCAGACATCAGCACTCCTCAGAATCATCTGGAAGTCTTCTTTAAAACCAGACTGTTGGGCCTCTGCTCCAGAGTTCTGACTCGGTCAGCCTAAGTTGGGAAGCGACAGCATTGCCAACAAACAGCAGACGATGCGGATGTTACTGGTCTGGGAACCCCACTTTGAGAACCACTGGACCGTCCCTTCTCCCATGTTCCCTGAAAGGGGCCCCACAGAAGAGGGAGGGGCTGCTAAGGCTCACGAATCGCGCAAATGGTGCTCCATGCCCTGGCCTCACACTGAAAGCTTCTATCTGGAAGGAAAAGAAATGGTTGTCATGACTCATTGCCTTTTTCAAGCTTTTCCAGCCACAAAATTAAAAGCAGAAAAGGGCTAAATTAAAAGCAAAATGAAAACAGCTACACTTTTGAGACTTACAGCACGATTTCTGGAGTTAGAACAAAAGATACAAAGACCATCCAGGCGAGCCCTATGCTGACTGCACTGAACACTGATATCGAGAAGGTTACGGGACAAAGCCAGAACCTCTGTAACCAAACCCATGAGCCCAATCACCTGGTCTTACTCCCACTTTTCTTTGTCAATAGTAAGTTCTTTCATAATTCTCCAAGCACATTATCAGCCCATCACTCTAGGAATTAACTCACTTCTTCTACAACTTCTCTACTATTTTTTAACACAGAAAAATATCAATTGTCAGGAAATACTATTAGAACATCAAGCGGGCAGACAGATAATCTGAAGAGAGAAGCTGGCAGAGGACTTTTCCTGCCAGTTCCTCTATTTTTTTTTGTATAATAATATAGACAATATACCAATAGGTATACAATGTACAATATATAAAATGTATGATATACAATAATATATACAACACAATATATACTCCAGGCAGCTCTCCATGAACAATTTAATTCCATTTTTCATCTCCTTGGGGGAAAACTGAGGCATTTCAGGTTATGGTATAAAGCCCTTTCATGTGACCAGTATTTTCAATAGCAGTATTGTTACATCAAATAACAAAAAGTAACTGACAAGAAATGTTGTTAATATAAGACATAACATTGCTGCTTAGAAGATAAGCTTAGTTCTACATTTAATATACTCATACAGGGCAAGAGCTACTGACCTTTTACTCTGATCACCACAGGTCCATTAAATTTCAAAACATAGGTCAGCCAGAGAATCATATGCTACTAAGTAATAAACCCGTGCCATCCAAATGTAGCTTTTTTCTGTCCCAGTCCAAAGATAAAGGAAAACAGAAGCCTAATGGTAAAGGCACCAAATAACAGATTTTGAAAGCAGTTGTTCTGTATGAGTGTGAGTCACCAAAACTACTTCCTTAGTGATAAAAGTTGCCTAAGTAACCCAGATGCCTTCCTTTGCTAAGAAGTATACATGGGCCGTGTGTTGAGTTTCAAACCCACTAGTCATTTCCTTTACTTAATTGCTAACTATTCTTCCTGGCTACATTTGGGGCCTGTGTTTTATGCAGTAACCCAGCAACCAGTTATTATGCTATATTTTATCAGAGAGAGCAAAACAGTAAACTTCACATTTCCATGGCTTTCCGCGTAAAAAGCACTGTGACTTTAGCCCGGTGTGTGGGGAGGTTTGGTGGTGCAGGGAGAAGGGGGCATTACGAAACTACGAGACTAGATCTTGATGTGGCAGCATGATCACACAAGACTTAGAGACAAAAGGATTGAGCAGAGAAGACAGAAGTCATTTAGGGGCCCTCTGAGTGCAAAGAAGGTGCTTATTCAGTTCTGTGTCCTTAGCTCACAACCAGGAGCCTGGCACACATCAGGACTCAAAACACATTGGCTGAAGAGGGTCACTGGTTCTTTCTAGAATAATCCAATCCACTGAGGATTTGGGCCACTACTAAGTGAGGACTTCATCAGGCTTTTTAACACTTTCTTTTCCTCTTGGATCTATAATGGGACTAGGATATTTGTTGCTCTCAGCCTTGTACACATGTGAAGCGCTTTAAGGAGGCTCTGTTTTAAAAGAAACCTGGTGTTGATGAGCATTACTTGGGAAACTCTGATACACAAAAGCAATGAGATGGCGGGTGCACAAGAAATTTTTTAACTGGGTAGTAAGCTTGTATGTATTCTCAGTAACGTTGTTTAGTTTGGCCTTGAGAATCTTGGTTGTCCTGTGATTCACTGTTATTGCTCAGACCACAGAACTCTCCCATTACTTTTGGCCCATGCAATATCAGCACCCTAAACGTTAATAAATCTCCCTAAAACTCCAACTAATAGAGAACGAGTAGAAGATGTTCTTAGTTACAGAGGCTATGCGTTCCAAAAACGTTAGTTTCTTTCTTTTCCACTAGTGAATGCGGTTGAGGATTTTCATTCATGTAATTGTGTGGAGTCATACTCCATCACTATCAAATCATTCTGGTGGGTTGAGTCAGAATTCAGAAACGAGATCTTAAAAAATAAAAAAGAAGAAGAAGAAGAAGGAAAGAAAAGAGATCTCTACAGAAAACCCCTGAAATTGTTCACGGACATCTTGATGATTCATTAAGGGCACCATATTCTCTGAATCAAAGAGGGTCCTGTTGCTGCATCAGAACAGGAAAAAAAAAATGTCGAAAGAGATAGATATCCCAATAAGAATGCCAAAGAGACACGGGGATGTCACCAACAGCGGTACAAAAATACCACAACATCTGATATACTACTGAACAGTGAAGTTTCAAGTGTGGGACCCGGAGCCAGAAGTCCTGGGTTCAAAACCCAGGTCTGCCATGTTCTGGCTGTGTGAGGTTGAGTAACTTACTCAGCTTCTCTGTGTCTCAGTTTCTTCCTATGTATAATAGGGCTGTTGTGAGGATTAAATAAGTTAACACGTGGCAAATAGGCTCACACTTGGCATACCCTAGGCACTCAATACATGCAAGGTCTCATTATGATTACCATTAGCTTTCCCATCTGGGCCAGAGTCCAGTTTTAGTCAGGATATCATGGCATGCCTGGTTACCATTATCATTGCTTAGAGCTCACAAATCACGGACTGTGAAAACCAACCCAGAGTCAGCAAAACAAAAACCCTGATCTTGACACGTGAAATCACACGTGTCTCAACTCAAGTTCTGGAGCTCACAGATAAATGCATTACAGTACTGTATCAGAACAATGTTTCACCATTTATGATATGGAGAAAACATGTTTAACCTATATTAAGCTCAAGTTCCATAATATTTTTGTAGTTACTCCATATGTTCATATGAGTCACATTAGAGGGCATATTTCTAAGACTTAGCTAATTAGAAATAGAAAACCTTACTCAGTAGTTTAAGAAATCACTGCAGGAGAATTATGGAGAGGGCTGCCAATCCCTTTATTCTGCTACAGTTAACTCAAAATGGTCTTTCTTAGTTATTTCTCATAATGTGGTAATGAGTTTTCTTAATCTTTTGCCTTGCATAGTTGTATCATTATCTTATATTTCCTTCCATTTGCATTTAGGGTTACTTTGACTTAATGTGTTTATTACTTTTCTGAGACTTTGTCTTTTGATTTTCATTTCTAACCTCTACAGATCATAACCATCTTTGTCACCATATACAAGACCAAAGTTTGATGGGATGTATTTTAAACACATGATAAACATGTGTTTATCAAACATATCCAAAACTAAAGGTAAAATTATTTTCTGGAGAAAATAATTTTCACTGGCTAAAGGAGCATGATATGCCAGAGCTAAAATATCTCCACAGTTCTGGGTAAGATTGGTTAATTCATTAATCAGTTGGAAGATAAGTGGGATAGAGTTCTTTTATTTGTCCCAAATATATAGGAAAGACATTATGACTATATATGTAATAAATATATCTCCATTTTAGCTTTATAGGTTACCACAAAAAAATTTTTTTAAACTTCCACAGTTCTTTAAAACTGTGCTATTTAACAATTATTACCATTGGGCCCATTACCAGAATATCTCCTGAAAAAACTTCCACCACCCAGGAACTAGGGGACCTCCTAAAGATAGGCAGAGTCAATTTCCAGGATGTGCATGCCCTTGGACAAATTTTCTTGTGGTGGGATGACCTTCTCTATCCTGAAACATTAGTGGCCACGAATAAATACCTTCTTGTTTTCTTGTGGTAATCTCACTTGGCCAATAACTAAACTCTGACAGTGTCCTTTAGGTCACTTTCAAATAATGTTTGGTTTTTATAACGGGGCTGGTTTCATTTTGTGTTTTGCATCCAGTAAACCAATACTGAAAATCTAGCTTCACGTCTGTCTGACATCAGCTGGAAATACTTGCATTAGGTTTTCCCTCCCTAGATTGATGAACATCTCTTTTTCCCTCCTACATACTGACCACCTTCTCTTTCCTTTGTCATAGAATGTACTTTAGACTTCGATGAAATTACAACTAATAAATAGCTCTACGGAGAACTATGATCTGCTTTTACTTCTCCCAAAAAGATTCAAAGAAATTTCCAGGAATTTGTCTTTATGCTTTTCTCTGAACTTTAGAAACTGTTCGAGAAGATACCAAAGAAGTCCCCAATTGTATACCAACTGTGGAAAGCAGACCATCATAAGGCAATGGGTATTAACCCATGGGAACATTCTGGAAGTGCAACAAAAGGCAGAATTGTGGGACCCAGCTTATACCTCAGCCACCTCGTGAGATTTCACTGTATATAGGCTACGGAAGGATGATACTTCCAGACAAGAGGATTTGAATGAATTCTCTTCCACCCCACATTATTTTCCCACCTCAATATTTTTCTTCTGTGTACACTACATTTATTCTCTCAGTTCTTATCCAGAAAGCTCTTTGACTTGCTTGTCTCCTCACTTCACAGTCTGGAACAGTCATCTTCCTAGGCCATCACTGGACGCCCCCCATTCACCTGATCTACTGCAAACAGCCTTCCAATCGATCTCCTCAATTCATCCCCCACAAATATTCTAGAACAGTCTTTCTAAAGCAAGCCACAAATGGCAGTGAATTCCCACTGCTCACCGCATTAATGATAAACTCCTTTCTTTGGCATTTCATCCTCCAACACATGGCCCCATATTAGCATCCGATTCCCTTCCCCCACCACCACTGCTCTACATTCCAGCCATACTGGGATCCCTGCTCTCCCCTAAATGCCCCCCTTCCCCCAGAACCCTGCCATCTAGGTGATATTTGCTCAGACTGTTTCATCAGTTTTGAACCTTCTTTCTCTACCACAAAAAGCCATAAAAAGTGTACCCATTCCTTGAATACCACCTTTTCTAAATATATTTTCCGGGTCTGCCCCAAGTGGCTATGGATCATTTTTCCATCTAAACGTGTTAGTATTTCATTCATACCTCCGTGAGAGCACTAACCACAGTCCGCTATGCAGTACAGCTCTTTCTGTGGTTCCTGGTCCCTCTACAAGGCTGGGAGTTCCCCGGAGGCATGAACACTTTCTAACTTACCTGAACTAACATGCGTTGCAGGCAGTACAGAAAATGAGGACCCCCATCTGCTGAACAGAATATGAGGAAATATGGGAAATACGGAAAAATGCGGTATATTCGCCCAACAGAGAGAACCTCAGGGTCCTCCTGCACCTGCGGCCTGGCGGGAAGGATGGGTGGGCACGCTCGGCCTGGCCTTCAAAGGTCACAGCTGAATGTCTGAGCCTTAACCTCCTTTGCAGCAAAACTTCTGTCTCCTTCACCATCTTTATTACAAATTGTAATTCCTTTGCTTGTTCCTTTACCTGAGTAGTCTTTCTTTCTTTTTTTTTTTTTAATTTTTTATTTTTTATAAACATATATTTTTATCCCCAGGGGTACAGGTCTGCGAATCACCAGGTTTACACACTTCACAGCAGTCACCAAAGCACATGCCCTCCCCAATGTCCATAATCCCACCCCCTTCTCCCAACGCCCCTCCCCCCAGCAACCCTCAGTTTGTTTTGTGACCAGCAACCCTCAGTTTGTTTTGTGAGTAGTCTTTCTGCATCCCGTTTGCACACGCGCCGCTCAAGTCAACATTCCAAGGGCGCCAGCCTTGTCCTCTTCTCCCTCTCCCGGCAGTGTCTCGCCGAGAGCCTGGCCCACGGTCACTCTTCAATATTCTGAGTCAGTGAATTTGTGGATCATTATGTCCTGAGGAGATTAAATGCAGTCACATGTAAAGTGCTTGGCAGAAGGCTTGAACATGGCAACACTAGAAATACTAGCTTCCTCCCTCCCTTCTTTCCTTTCTTCCTTCTTCTGTGAATTACTCATGCATCAATCCGACATTCAACGAATGTGCCAGACTTCTCTAGGCACGTGACGATAGGATAGTGAACAAAAGAGAAAAAAAAATCCCTGCCCTCATGGACCCCACATTCTTTTTGTTTTTATGGAGCTTACATCTTAAGGAAGGAAGGAGTGATTCACTTTGGATATCTGGGGAGTGTTAAGAATGTAGTCATTACGGGCGCCTGGGTGGCTCAGTGGGTAAAGCCTCTGCCTTGGGCTCAGGTCATGATCTCAGGGTCCTAGGATCAAGCCCCTGAGTCGGCTTCTCTTCTTGGCGGGGAGTCTGCTTCCCCCCTCTCTCTGCCTGCCTCTCTGCCTACTTGTGATCTCTCTCTCTCTCTGTCAAATAAATAAATAAATGAGTCTTCAAAAAAAATCTTAAGAAAAAAAAGAATGTAGTCATTAAGAAAAAGAGGTTGTGGCTCATGGTGGAGGAAAGGAGATCCTGGAAGAAGGGAATTCCAGGGTTGCAGGGCAGAGGGACCAACGGCTTGGATGAGTGACAGCAATGAAACTGAGGAGCAGGAGACAATGATCCAGGAGGGCTCCTGGGTCTGAGTGACCAAAGAGGAAGGAGTGGCCATGGGGGTGAAGGTCTGTCATCTTGGTAGTGTGCTGGTTGCCCTGAACGGACACGGAGGTTGGGAGCGGAAGCTGCTGGGGTTGGTGGCTTTTAGGGGGTGAGATGAGCTACGTCCAATTTTAGAGACGATGCCGCTGAAGAGATGAAAAAAAATCTAGGTGAAAATGTGTAACTCCTCCCAGTTATCATTTAGGAAGCAAGTGTCTGTCTTTAGCTCAGGTCATGATCCTGGGGTCCCAGGATGGAGCGCCCAAAGTAGGGCTCCCTGGTCAGCCAGTAGCCTGCTTCTCTCTTTCCCTCTGCCCTTCCCCGTACGAGTGTGTGCGCGCGCGCGTGCTCTCTCTCTTTCTCTCTCAAGTAAATAAAATCTTAAAAAAAAAAAAACCCCAAAACTAAAAACTTCGTCTCTACTATGAATCACTGTTATGTCCTCTGAATAACATAAAAATGACAGCCTAGGCATCTACCAAACTCCATTTAGCATTCGCTCCTTCACGACATAATCTGGTAATGAACCAGCCTCTCCAGCTCCTGGAACACAGTACGTCCTAAATAATATCCGTGAATGGTGGGCTGACAGGGAGCAAAATTTCATCATCAAGGAAGGCAAAGGGAAAAGAAAAGTGCCTTTGGAGTCACAAAGGCCTCCACTGAAAATCTTGCCCCCTCCTAGTCACGAGACCCTGAGCAAATTGTGAGCCCGCGTCTCAGGCCCCTTGGCTGTAAAATGGATGAGCAAATGCCCTTTGCAAGAGGCAGTGAGGACATTTAGTAACACGTGTGCGAACTCCCTTGTCATCCAGGAGACACCAAAATGAAAGTACCAGTGATATGAGTGATGATTTTTTTTTAAAGATTTTTAAAAATTTATTTGACAGACAGAGATCACAAGTAGGCAGCGTGGCAGGCAGAGAGAGAGGAAGAAGCAGTCTCCCCGCTGAGCAGAGAGCCCGATGCGGGTCTCCATCCCAGGACCCTGAGATCATGACCTGAGCTGAAGGCAGAAGCTTTAACCCACTGAGCCACCCAGGTGCCCCTGATTATTTTTTTGATGACCACGTCGTCCAGGTATTTTCCTGCTTCTTGCATCTCACTTTACCCACCTTCTCCTTTCCCTCATCCCACGCAGGCCATTCTGCTAGAAGCTGTCCCCCCATGTGGCCTCCTGCCAACCAGCCTTCCTAAACCCTCCTAAAGCCCCCACCCGCCGCTAAGCTCCTCTGCACATGGCTGGCCGCTCCGTCAGTTCAAATCACCCCATTCAACTGACATCACCACAGCTTGCAAATTCCCAAATCCCCATTAGGACTTTAGAAGCAGTCGTGTTCATGGCTGGCCTACGAGTCGGGTCACTGTGTCCTTACGGAGACACACCCCGCACAGTGCAGTGTCTGAAACGGCTTCCTGGTCCAGCATTTAAACACACCCCCAAGCTAGGTTTTCAGGGCACTCAGATGAAGGAATAGGAAAGCCGAGAGAGCTAGGTCCCATACTGTCGACTCTCAAAGGTCACCAAGAACGTGGGGGCACAGATAGGGCAGGATTAAGGACCCCACTCAAAGACAGTGCAGTCGTTGTGATTTCCCACGCTGGCGACTGGCCGCCCATTGGCTGAGCCCCGTGCTACGCACCTGTGTCTCCGAATGAAGTTAATTCTGTCCGAAATTTCATGCATTCTACACAGAGGAGGTAAGAGTGTTTTTGTAACCTCCAGTTTTCTATGCTGTATAGGTCCCTGCTAGCTATGGCCATTTCTAATAGGAAGGACACCCTGGATACTCTGTATGTGTGTGCACGCGCGCGTGCGCGCTGTATGGCGAGTGCTATGCATGGAAAGTTTGTGTCCCACCCTACCCCCCAGAGCTCCTAATTGGTATCTAGGAACCCTAGTCTCCAACACTTCCGTATATGGACATGGAGCCTTTGCGGGTAGTTAGGTCTAGATGAGGTGTTGACAGTGGAGCCCCCATTAGGGGACTCAGTGTACTTACAAGAAAAGGAAGAGATTTCAGTTAGTTCTGTCTCCCCCATCTGAGGACAAGGCAAGAAGGGGACGGTCTGCATGCCAGAAAGCAGGTCCTTATCAGACACTGAATCTACCAGCACCTTGATCTTGGACTTCCTGCCTCTAGAACTGTCTGTTGGGTAGCCCACATGGTCCATGGTATTTGCTACAGCACCTGAGCTAAGACAGCAAATGACCCACAGTCCTGCCTGACAGTGCAGACTGCAGTCAGGTTAGAAAGGAGGGATACCCCTGAGAGGATGAGGAAGGCCAGAGTCCATCCCAGAGGAAGTCACCAGGCCCTAGGAATTTGCTGTGGTCACCAACAGGGCACCCTGCCACACCACACCAGAGCCTTGCCCTCATTTTCCGTGGTGAGTTAGTCAGCAAGCATCCCCTGACAGCACCACCTCATTGCTCTGGGATCAGCATTTCGGGAGGAAGTAGGGTCCATCCTCTCTCCCTCCCTCCCCATGGGGAGATGGCTTCCCCCCCCCTCCTAAAAATTCCAGGCACACTCACAATGGTGGCGATTTGCTGAGCAGTGGTTTGAATAAAGAGTTCTAAGGGAGCAAGATGGCAATGGGGAAGACAAGCTAGTCTACCAGGGCACTGAGCCCCAGGCATGCTCCTGGGGAGTGCCCCAAGGTACCCCCCAGCACAGGAGAGAAGAAAGGAAATGCACAGTAGGGGAGCTGTGTCTCAGAGGTCCTACAGCTTGACTTTGCCAGTGCCATTTGCCAGAAATATCTGAAATGAGGTAAACAAAATATTGCCTAGACAAGGCTTGTACCAAGAGGCTACGACAAACCCTTCATTTGGTTCTACACTATTTTTCTTAAATGCCAGGTAAGGTCCAGTACAAACCCCACACCCCCCACTCGAAAACAAAACAAAAACAAAGACAGGGAAGGATTTTTACCTTTTTTCTTGTAACTATTCACTCTAGTTTTGAAGTCAATCCATCCCGTACTAGGTCTTCTAAATACACAAACAAACAAACAAAAACACCCAGGATTTTTAAATTCCTCCTTAATCCCAGTAGGGCTGGCTTAACTTTCCTCTCTTCATCTCCCCTTTGGGGGTAAACGCTCTGCAGTTTACCAGTTGTTGCAATGTTGCAACAGCCCTTGAATTGAGTGATTTACCCTACATGGGTTTGGGTGGTGGAATCTGAGCACTCCCTGATGCTCCCGACTGTAAGTTTTCTGTTGTTTCTGCGGACAGTTTATCTCCGTCACTGGAAGGCTAACTGCACGAATTTTTCTGGAAAAGAGGCCAAAAGGACCTATGACATTTCCCAGACAAGTCAACAGAATCCCGAACTGTGCCTCGCTGAACCAAAATGAACACATAAATCTAGTTTCCCCAAGCATTCTGTCACTTGAGTTATATAATTGCCTTTCATTAATCAAATCCGGGCTTTAAAGCAACACCTAATTAATTCTATAATTGGCATAGATTCTACCTTTAATGACTTCCACTATAGCTGAAAAACCAGTGATCTCTCGATTTGATTTTGAAACTACGGACGCTGGGTTTCCTCTTTCTACCCAAACTTTTCAGATCGTGTTAAGAGTCGGGTGTGGTTTCACGCGGGCGGGGGGGGGGCACTGAGAGGAGCCCAGAGGGAACGGTAGGAGGGAACTTTGAAAAGAAAACCCCTCCCCGAGTGCGTTCGTGATGCTGGAGACCGGTGTTTGGCAGCTATCCCGGCTCTGCAGAAATGTCTTGCTGATGGGAAAGTCCTCACTTTTGGAACAAAACCAGGTTTGGAGAGTCCTTAAGAACGTAGGGGTGCTCCAGTATCCCCGCAGGCGAACCGCACAGAGGAAAGCGGAGGCCCGACTCGAAGTTATGTAAAACTCAGAACAGTGTGCGCGCGGCCCGAGGAGACTCGAATCCATCTCGTCTAGCGGTTCCCGAACCGCTAGGAGCCCTCAACCCCGGAGGACAGCAGGGCTCAGTGACTCACTGCCAGTGACTCAGTGACCCCACCCCTCTCCCCTGGGCTTTCCCCGCCGCCGCCTCGAAGTTTGCGCGGTCCAAACCCAGACAGAGCCCGTTAGATGCTTGAACTGGAACCCCCAAAACGAGAGGTTGAAAAGATTCGCGGGCCAAAGTGGGCGGTGCGCCAGGCTGCGCGGGGCCCCAGCTCTGCGTCCTGGGCGGTGCACGCCCCCACCTCGCGCTCCAATCTCGGGCACTCTTTGTTTCTTTCTCCACGTCTTCCGACCCTATGGATCCCTGACTCCCCCCGCTTCCTGCTTCTTGCCGGCGGGTCTCCCCACCCACACGCCCCCGGCAGACCGGAGTCCTGCCGCCGAGCGCCCCTCCCACCCGCCAGCCTCCTCCCAGAACTCTATGGCGCGGTGCCCGCTACCCCTCTGGTCCAGCTCCGTGCAGGGTCGCCCACCACCGCGCGACCCCGCCTTTTTTAGCACCCAGTGGGGAGCAGAACTCAGGTCCTCATCAGGAAAGCCCCCGAAAGTCCCAGCCCAACCAAAAAGTAACGGGACGGTGCCCAGTGCCGGGCTTGCAAAACGACGGGGAGGAAGGCTCGAGGGCGCCCCCGCCCCAACCCCCGCCCACCCTCCCCTCTCCTCGACCCGTCCCCATTGGCTGGCGCGGTCTGCGGCTGGGAGGCAGTGGGAGGGGATCCTCTTTCTAATGGGTTATAAAAACTGCGCCCTTGGAGGGGCCCAGCCCTCTGCCACTCTCGCTCCGGGATCGCCCGCACTGGAGACGCAGTAGCGCTCTAATCGCCCACACCCACCGCGCCCTCGCTCGCCTGTCGGTGCCGCAGCCGCCGCCCAGCCCATCGCCACCCTTTGCAGCCATGTCCACCAGGTCTGTGTCCTCCTCCTCCTACCGCAGGATGTTCGGCGGCCCCGGCACCGGGAGCCGGCCGAGCTCCACGCGCAGCTACGTGACCACGTCTACCCGCACCTACAGCCTGGGCAGCGCCCTGCGCCCCAGCACCAGCCGCAGCCTCTACACCTCGTCCCCGGGCGGCGCGTATGTCACGCGCTCCTCCGCGGTGCGCCTTCGGAGCAGTGTGCCCGGCGTGCGCCTGCTGCAGGACTCCGTGGACTTCTCGCTGGCGGACGCCATCAACACCGAGTTCAAGAACACCCGCACCAACGAGAAAGTGGAGCTGCAGGAGCTGAATGACCGCTTCGCCAACTACATTGACAAGGTGCGCTTCCTGGAACAGCAGAACAAGATTCTGCTGGCCGAGCTCGAGCAGCTCAAGGGCCAGGGCAAATCGCGCCTGGGGGACCTCTACGAGGAGGAGATGCGGGAGCTGCGCCGGCAGGTGGATCAGCTTACCAATGACAAGGCCCGCGTCGAAGTGGAGCGCGACAACCTGGCCGAGGACATCATGCGGCTCCGGGAGAAGTAAGGCGGCGTCCTCGCGGAGCAGCGGGAGGGAGGAAGAGGGGAACAGGGGCCCCGCGAGAAGCTGCCACGCCCTTGGGGATGTGGCTGGGGCGGTGGCGGACTGGGGGACAGCGGGTGAGCGGGGCTGTGGCTGCGGCGGTGCAGCCCCGCCCTGAACCC
The DNA here is from genome assembly GCF_009829155.1 of Mustela erminea. Taxonomy (NCBI): domain Eukaryota; kingdom Metazoa; phylum Chordata; class Mammalia; order Carnivora; family Mustelidae; genus Mustela; species Mustela erminea. Next base: position 121,326,453 of record NC_045619.1, read on the forward strand.
ATACCTTGCAGTTAGCATTTCCCCTACACCCCCACTGGTTGCCCAAGAACACCCCGCTTCAGGTTACAGATTTCTTAAAACTACGAGTCTTTGCGCGGCCGAAGGCCCTTGTAAGCGATGAGCGCCATTTCCCCAAACTTTTAGAAAGTTTCCTGGCCCCTTCTGGCAGGCTGCCATCATGGGGCGGGGAGGAGGGAAGAGAGGAGGGATGTGGCGGAAGCGAGACAAAGGGATTGCAGAGGTTCCTCGGGGGCGGGGTGGCGGCGTCGCGGCGTCGCGTAACAGGTTAGGGTGGCGACCGTGATTGCTTCTGCACGCTGCCGCTGGGGCCCCGCTAAAACTTGCGGAGCGCAGCCATTCTAAAAGCCGCAGTCGCGGGCTGGCCGCAGAGGTGGCGCAGCAGCTCCCGTCTCGAGGCACAGCGACGTGGATGTTGGGTGTGGCCGCCCCCGCCCCTAGCGGTTTCCCAGTTCCTTTTTGGTTAACGTGCGACTGTTTTCAGGTTGCAAGAGGAGATGCTGCAGAGAGAGGAAGCCGAGAGCACCCTGCAGTCTTTCAGACAGGTTTGTATTCTGTTCCCGCGTGCAACCACGGGACCCCACCCGATCAGCCCCGAGCAGCCGGCAAAGTTACGTACCCCACGTCTAGATAGCGCAAAACTTTCCGTCCGTGGGCAAAGCCCCCTAGTGGCAGAAAGAGCACAGATTCGAGCTTCTCCCAATGAAAACCCTTGAATGAACGAAGCCGTTCCGTAGGACACAGTCTTCAACTCTTTACTTCGTTTCGAGATGTTTGTCCAAAGAAATAATTTTTTCCGTTTTGTTTCTGCAACATACTGACATTCTTACTCTGAACAGTTACAGTTTGATACAGATAAAAGTTTGCTAAAGTCAAGTTGGCTAACTTTTACAAGGCCAGGAAAAGCACAGTGATGCCCTGTAGTTTGAAATGTAAATGTATTGGGAGGATAAGAAACTTAGTTCAAGTGGACTTAAGCCAGCAAGGTTTTTTTTTTTCTTTTCTGCAAGTTCCATTGTGGCATTAAAGTTATATGGAAGTATCACTAGGCAGAACTATTTTGTGATCTAATAAGGGTGAAAAGGAGCCATCTGTCCCCTAGGCTGAAAGGTATTAATGGTTTCTACGGGCTTCGCTATGGAATGTAGATACAGACATTCTGGCAAGTGTGGTGGCTTTGGACAGAAATAATAGGAGTCTTTGTGTTCCCAGAGAAGCTTTGCAACAGGCTACATTCTTATTGAATATGTAATGATGTAAGCTCAGCTCTAATTGGACACAAGTATTTGCTAACATCCGTTATCTAATATCTGGCCCAGACTTGGGAAGTATGTGATGGGAAAAGTTCTTAAAGCTACAGTCACACTCTCATTTTGAAAGGCCTTTCTTTATTTGGTTTCTTTATTTTTTAACACTTCTCCTTAAATGAAGAAGGAACCTAAGGCCGGAGAATGGATTTTTAAGTAAAGGAGTTTTTGCTGCAAAGTTAGATAGACTTCAAGGATTTTTAGTTTGAATTGGAATTCAAAAGCAGGAAGAGCTGCTAGTCCTGGACACTTACTGGGATGGCTATCTAAGCTCTCAGATGAATAGTCTAGAATAACATTTTGAAGCAGAAATACATTTACCAAATTAAGCACTGCAATGTGTGGCCCATTTTAGTAACTGAGCATTTATGATCATCATATCTGTAATGTTTTTTGCAGAATAGTGAGTTAATATAAAACAAATGAGTATGAATGATCTCCTCTTTAGGCATTCGGTAAAATCCCTCATATTCTTACAAGGAAGTAGAAATGTCCCATGAAAAACTTTTTTGTAGAGGTTAGTAAATTACCTTCTGTGTCCCTTTTTTTAGGGCTTAATAAGAAAAAATGAATTTTTCCCAAGCCAGATTTTTTTTTTAATGTTATCACTCATTACTTGTTCATCTTCCCATGAAGGTTAGAGAGGTGTCTCAACATTTAAGACTTCAGTGCTATACACTAGACTCCACTCCACATACAGTTGCTTACAAAATAAGAAGTATAAAAATTCTTATAACATTTCCTTGAAGGGAAATAAAATCTCTGGGACATAGCAGTTTGCAAGTGATGGAAACAGAGGAGAGTCAGAGCAGCGAGAATTCTGCATATAGTTTCATTACATGCATTTTGACCAGTCATTCTGAAACTAAGTAACTGAATTTACACAGAGTGTTAAGTGAAAAGGAGGGACACACCCTTGCAGGGTGAGATAGGAGTTTAAGAGAAAATCTACCAGATTCGGAAGCAAAGAAAATAGAGTACAGAATGACATTTCTTTTCCTTGTGTGCCTAAACTGCATCTTTGCCAGCATACATCTTGAATTAGAGTATAAATCTAGCCTTGCTAGATGACTGCGTTCCGAAGATTTGAGTAGAGGGGCACCTGGGTGGCTCAGTCGGTTAAGCCTCTGACTCTTGATCTCAGGGTCATGACTTCCAAGACCCATTTTGGCCTCATGCCCAGCTCAGACACAAAAGAGCTCAGATACACACTGAAACTTTTGAAGCAAACAAACTTCTGCTTTACATGTACTTAAGTATACACAAAATGAAATCTGGTCAACCCTATTATGTCCTGTTATTTCATGACATTTCTAAAAGAAAGATACCTTAAAAATGGTGACACTGATTTTTCTAGTTTAAAAAAAATAAAAAACCAGTCAGGGCAAGACAAATACCTTACGGTTTCACTCATGTGGAATTTAAACAGATGCACAAAGAACAAGACAACCCAAAAAGCAGAGTCTTAGCTACAGAGAACAAACTGAGGGTCACCAGAGGGGAGGGTGAAACAGGAGATGGGGATTAAGAACACACTCACTGTGATGGGCACTGAGTAATGGACAGTGTTGCTGAATCACTATATTGTACACCTGAAACTAATATAACACTTTGTTTTTCTGGAACGGAAATTTAAAAAATAAAGAAAAACTTGACTAGTGTAACGGAGACTCAGTGATGACTGATTGCAGTTTAACATTTATTTATATTGAAATTGCTTATTAGCCACCTGAATACAATACAGTGGGCTACAATTCAAATTTATTAATGAAAAGAAAATATATTATCATACTGGGTGATTTATAGACTTAATTCAATGGTCATAAAAGTTGTCAACAGCCTTTTCCCAGTGAAGAGCCTAAGCTGCTACGGTTCATTTAAAATGAATAAATGAGATAAGGCGTTGACTTCGGCATCGTCCCAACGGCCCTTCTCTCTTTTCAAACCAGGATGTTGACAATGCTTCGTTGGCACGTCTTGACCTTGAGCGCAAAGTGGAATCCTTGCAGGAAGAGATTGCCTTTTTGAAGAAACTCCATGAGGAGGCAAGTGAAACCATGTCTCGTGGATGAATGTGGATGACGTTGCCTCCATCCTGGGCATGGCCGACCTTCTGTCTGTTCTTTTCTATAGGAAATCCAGGAGCTGCAGGCCCAGATTCAGGACCAGCATGTCCAGATCGATATGGATGTTTCCAAGCCTGACCTCACGGCTGCCCTGCGAGACGTCCGCCAGCAGTATGAAAGCGTGGCTGCCAAGAACCTTCAGGAGGCTGAGGAATGGTACAAGTCCAAGGTACGAAAGCAGTCAGTGTGGCTGGAACAAAAGAAGAGCATTTTGTCCTGGAAACACTTTGTACCTGCTTGTGGTCCCTGCAGACCCGTAGCTCTAGTCAGAAAGTTGGCTTGAACTTCTTAAACTTGTTGTTCAAGGCTGCTCTTGCTGCAGCCTCCCCGTCAGACCGTCTTTCCAGTCCCTTCTGAACCCTAGTTCAGAGGAATTCCATCAGCACCACGCCCGTGACCCTCACCCTCCTTGAATGAGGGTAACACATCAAATTTCTACTTAAAAAAATATCAACATCCGCATTCTGCTGCTCTCCCTTTGCTGTTAGAACAGAAGTGTAGACGTAGTCTGGAGGACGTGGAGATTTGAACTTAAAATATGAAATCTGGTCTTGATTATGTGCTCTTTGTTGGTTTGCTTGCCAACTGGAAGTTTGCCCGTTTTTCCAGGCAGTGGAGAATGTTAGAGGATCTGTGACCAAGTCACGGGGGTGGTCCACAATTTGTGCTCTCTTTCTTACAGTTTGCTGACCTCTCTGAGGCTGCTAACCGAAACAATGATGCCCTGCGCCAGGCGAAGCAGGAGTCCAATGAGTACCGGAGACAGGTGCAGTCCCTCACCTGCGAAGTGGACGCCCTCAAAGGGACTGTGAGTATCAGATCCCACTGATTGGGGGGGGGGGCGAGACCCGGAGACCCGTAACCCGCTTGCATCATTCACATGACCCAGGCTAATGTAAATGTAATATAAACAAAACTTCTGCTGAAGACAAATTTATGTTTTAATCCTAAGAAAATGAGTTGGCAGGACAGGTTCAGAGAGCCCTCTGAGGCATGATGGTGTCCACCTTTTAGTGGACACCTGTACTCTGGCTTCGAACACTTGATGCTTGGATCCTTCCCCTGAAACTGGAGGGCTCCCCGTCTTTGCCACTAGGGGAACGGATCGCAATCGGTCCGTTAAATGGTTCTGGGAATTGCTGGGGGTTTCTTGGGAAGTAACGTCGGAAGCCTCTCTTCCTCCTGCAGAATGAGTCTCTGGAACGCCAGATGCGTGAAATGGAGGATAACTTTGCCGTCGAAGCTGCTAACTACCAAGACACTATTGGCCGCCTGCAGGATGAGATTCAGAACATGAAGGAAGAAATGGCCCGTCACCTTCGGGAGTACCAGGACCTGCTGAATGTCAAGATGGCTCTCGACATTGAGATTGCCACCTACAGGAAGCTGCTGGAAGGCGAGGAGAGCAGGTATGTTATAGGGGCTTCTGCACGTGAATTAAGAGCTGCCCTTTGTTAGGAATTACGCCCCTCACTTGACCTACGTGCGTTACCTCTTCACCTTTAGAACATTTCTTCAAGGTAGATGCTGACCACTTTTTATAGCTACAGAACCTTAGGTTTGAGAGTTTTAGTAACTGGGCCCTAGTCAGCGTTAATCATGGTGGAGCTGGGATTTGAACTCACAACTCTGGGAGCGGCAACGCTTTTCCCACTCTTCAGCGCGCAGACAAAATGCTCGAGAGGTTTTAAATGTACTAATGAGACCAGTCCTAGATAGATAATTCTGAGGCATATCCCTCCCTTAATGAGCTCCAAGAATACATTCTCTTATTTGATGAAAACAAGAAGTTGAATAAATTCATTCCTTATTGTTCTTTTCCAAAAATTTAATGGTTTTTCTTTATCCCTTTACAGGATTGCTCTGCCTCTTCCAAACTTTTCTTCCCTGAACCTGAGGGGTAAGCATTTGATCTCCCCTTATGAAAAATTAGAGCAGCTCATCCCCAGTCCATTTATGATGAAGCCCTGATTTGTTAAATGATTTTTGAAAATGCCATATAAGATAAACTCCTCTAAAACATTCATAATTTTTAGACCCACGTACTGACTTAAAATCTTTGTTCCCAATTAAATTCCAGCTCCGTTGGACTTCAGCCTTTGGAGTATACATTGAAATAGTCTATCCAGGAAGCTACTGGGTTACCAGGGCCCAGGCTTTCAAACAGGTCTTGAGTCTTGAGAAATGTTTTGGGAGGAGTACTTTAGACAGTTGTGAACAACGATCAGAACTCCTTGGGCCAAACAGTTACTCGTCTTTTTAAAATTTCACCTTTGCTAATTTTGGGCATTTTGTTCTCTCTTCAGAAACCAATCTGGATTCCCTCCCTCTGGTCGATACTCACTCAAAAAGGACACTTCTGATCAAGACGGTTGAGACTAGAGATGGACAGGTTGGTATCTTTCAGTCAAAATGCATCATGTCAGGCAGACATCGTTAGCTTCGTGAATCGTTAAGACTCTGTCTCAGATAACACCTGGCTAATTGGGTGGGTTTCGGTTTCACTCATGACCCCTCCAAAGAGAATAGGCCTCTTCTCCTGGCAGGACACACAGCCAACTATTTGGCTCCTGAATATGAAGGTGAGAGAGCAATCTTCCTGTCCAAAATCAGTTGTTGTTTTTTTGTTTTTTTGTTGTTGTTGTTGTTGTTTTCTGTGCTCCTTAATTTTAGATTGAAGCACAGCTTTAAGTTCCTTCCTAGACTCCCTCATTATCAGGATTGTTGTAGTCCTGTACGTTCGGCCCTCTGTGCCGACTGACACCTGAACACTCTTAGGCCCTTGGACATAGCGCAAGAACATGCCAGATAATCACTTTTCTTGTTACTTCTCTATGCCAGGAAAGAAATGGCCGAAAGCTGTTGTAATCTTCATAGAATCTCCTCTTGCACATACATGTAAAATGTACTTGGCTATATATTTTAGTCTGTCTTCATTGCTCTTAAACTTGGCTGCATGGGATGATGATAGCATCCTCCGTACTCCGTTTTCAATGTTCCTTTTTTTTAAGCGCTAACATTCCATAAGATAACTACTTTCGCGTGTAGATGAAAAGCATGGTACACACTTATCTGCCCCTCCTAGCTGTGACCTTGGCCTTGCATCACCAATATAACCTGCCTATTTTTCACCTTCAGTGACACCTACTTGGGAAGATTTTCCTTTGTCACGCTTCATGGGGTAATTGAATCTTCAACAGGCATTCTGTTTGATTCGATTTTTTTGTTACCAGGTTATCAATGAAACTTCTCAGCATCACGATGACCTTGAGTAAAGATGGCACAGAGTCGGTGCAGCGGTCACTACCAGCAAGAATAAAAACAGAAATCCGTATCTTAAAGAAACAGCTTCCAAGTGCCTTTCTGCAGTTTTTCAGGAGCGCAAGATAGATTTGGAATAGGAATAACCTCTAGTTCTTAAGAACCAACACTCTTAAAAGATTTAGGAAAAAGTTTACAACATAATCTAGTTTACCAAGAAAACTTGTGCTAGAATACTTTTTAAAAAGTATTTTTGAATACCATTAAAACTGCTTTTTTTCCAACAAGTATCTGACCAACTTGTTTCTGCTTCAATAAATCTTTGGAAAACTCTGTTGGTGTGTTACTTGCTATTATCAAAATAGTTATCTAGATATAGTGAGAATACAGTGTCAGTGAAATTTTTTTTTTTTTTTTTGGTCCTGCTGGTAAAGGTACCAAGTTTAGGTTAACTGGATAAATTCAACTTACTTCACTTGCGATACCACTATTAACTTTGGTCATAAGGAAGACTTCACTTTTCAGTGAAGTTATTTAAGTTTACAAACAGATGACCTATCATAAAAGAACTTGTTCAAAGATGGTAGGCCTTTTAGTTCAGCTGGGGCCATACCTGTGTGTGATTTCAATTCTAACAAAAAGACTTTGTAAAATGAGAGACTTTGGCTAAAGGGAGCTTCGGGTGCACTTGGAGCTGGTAGTGTAAGCCAGACTCCGCTGTGGGAGTTAAAACATGGGGCAAGGTCAGGGTAGAGGGCTGTGGTGTCTCATGCAGAGAAGGGCTCAGTCCATCAAGGTTAGCAAACTTGGAGCTCGGAATGAATGGTAAAGCTGGGAAAAGCTTCAGGTCTCTGGAGGATGGATAGAGTTGAGGTAAGGCGGGGTGGGGGAGGGTATTGCTTTGAGGCCGTAGAGTCCTAATGGTTGATCATGTGTGTGTGCTGAGGAAAACTCCTTTGGGCAAAATCCCCCGACATCTTGATGTCCCAATTTCCTTTATAACGATTATCCCCTCTCCTCCAGAAGGAGATGGTAGGCATCTGCTGGCATATTTAGGTGTTTGCCTCTGCCTCTTGGGTTGCTGAGGGGAGTAGTAGGTAATTAAGGCAAAGCCCACCTAAGTGCCAAACACTCAGTGCTAAGTACCTTGGGCTGCGCTTTTCCTCATTCTTGTTTCGGGGGCAGTGCAGGAGTGAAGAAAGGACTGCCTGCCGAAGTGACCGACCGCCAGCTGGGGTGACTCCACCTAGTTTGCCTGGGATGGTCTTGTTCTTCAAACATTACTTAGTTATAGTGCCCCCTTCAGGCTCATAATTGTACTTGTTTGCACAACAGATTCTATCTGGTCATCCTACCCTCAGTATAATCGTAGAGGAAAGGGTGTTTGTGGTGAGAGCCCTTGAGAGTGCCTGCCCTCCCCTCATCCCCAGCCCCCATAGTTGAGCAACTGGTGTATTAGATGGTGCAATCAGCATTACCACAGCAAACATCCAAGACTCGGGGTCCTATAGACATTTTCTATTTGATTTTTGGTTTTGTTTTCTGTCCGTTAGCCATTTCTAGCACCATCCCCCACCAAACCCTATTTTTCCCGCCTCCTCCACCATTTCTACCCCACCTCTGGCTCAGCATTATTTTTCAAACATGGGACCTTTTATTACTTAAAAAAAAAAAAATCAAGGGGTGTCTGGGTGGCTCAGTGGGTTAAAGCCTTTGCCTTCTGCTCAGGTCATGATCCCAGGATCCTGAGATCGAGCCCCGCATCGGGCTCTCTGCTCAGCGGGGAGCCTGTTTCCTCCTCTCTCTCTCTCTCTCTCTGCCTGCCTCTCTGCCTTCTTGTGATCTCTCTCAAATAAATAAATAAAATCTTTTTTTAAAAAAATCAAGCTATAGTTTTTTTTCCAGGAGGAAAGGAACCAGGATAACAAGGAGTTCTGCCCCTATACTTTGAGACTGGTGGGTTATCCAGCCTTCAAAGTCCCTTACAGCTTTTTCTAAAATCACCTCCCCCCAAATGACAAAGATGAACCAGTCTCCCTTATCTGTGACTGTCAGAAATTAGTCCTTCCTGAAAAGCCTCGTAGGGGCTCCTCTCATAGGAATTTAAAATCTCTTTTAAGTCTTTTTTTATTTTTATCTTTAATTATACTTCTAGCATTTTCCTTATCTTCCACTTTGAAAAAACTAATAAAAAGAAACTATGTTCTCACCACCTATGGTGAAACAAAGATTAACACTTGGTTCTTTTATATATAACATTAATCCAAGACTAAAGGAGATTTAAAAAAAAAAAAAGTGGGAGGCAGAGTGAAGGAAATGATGACATAAAGTGATGGCTGAAAAAAGTTACCAGGGGGACTGTGAACTCCAGAGAAATAATGTGAAAATTGAGTCCAGCTCAGTTTTCTCACAGTAGGGACAGATGGAGGAGGTAGCTGGGAATGAGACTAATATTTGACTTAGTCATACCTGATGGGGGATTCACTTTCCATGACCAGCCTGTGAAAAAGGCACTAGGACATCAACATCTTTCTTTCTAGGTTGTGAGGCAGAGGGGTGATAGCCGGGGGAGAAAGGGTGGCAGGGAAGGGGAGGTAGGAGGACACAAGCTTCTCCTCTTGTTTTCCTGAAGAAAGCAAGGGAACAACAAACACTATGACTGCAAGAAGGCTTTCTCCCCCACCTGCCAGTCTTCAGCTAAATGAAGGGTCTGTATCAATCTCTTGCGGCGGCCATAACAAAACACCACAGCCTGGGCTTAAACAACAGAAATGTTATTGCCTCACTGTTCTCAGGCTGGAAGTCCCAGATCAAGGTGTTGGCAAGGCTGGATTGTTCTGAAGCTACCCTCTTTTTTTTTTTAAAGATTTTATTTATTTATTTGACAGATGGAGATTACAAGTAGGCAGAGAGGCAAGCGGGGGTGGGAGGAGTGGGGAGGCGAGAAGCAGACTCCCTGCTGAGCAGAGAGCCCAATGCGGGGCTCAATCCCAGGACCCTGAGATCATGACCCAAGCCGAAGGCAGAGGCTTAACCCACTGAGCCACCCAGGCGCCCTGAGGCTCCCCTTCGGAACTAAACCCTTCTTACAGGTAACGAGCCACACTGAAATAGGACCACCCATATGACCTCATTTCATCTTAATTACCTTTTGAAAGACCTTATCTCCACATACAGTAACATTCTGAGGTACTAAGGGTTAGGATTTGTATGTCTATGGGGCTGTGGGGGAGGGTACACAATTCAGCCCCTAACAGGGTCACAGTTAAACGTCTGGAGAACATTCTTCTTGTCTGTATTTGAAAGAAGTCTGTGAAAGAGATTTTGAAAAGGGTGTAAGTTTGCCAAGTCACCAATGGTTAATATACTACTGAAAGCTTTGTGGCCATTTGTGACTATTGAACTTCTCTCCCTTTCTTAACCCTCCTCTCAAGGATGAGAGCAGTTTCAGGTAAATCCTCCAGAGACTTTCTATCCTGGAAGGCAAGTACTTCTTCTAGGGCCCAATAGGAAGTGAGCAGGTCACTGCTGAAGGCCCTTGGGAGGGCCAACAGAACTACCAAATAGTCTTTCCTCAGATGAAGATTTTCCAAAATCCAGGACCAGTATAAAGCTATATTCTTTTATAAAGTTATATTCTTTTATAAAGCTATATTATATATTATATAAAGCTATATATTTTATAAAGCTATATTCTTTTAAAAAATTCAACTTTCCCCCTGGGTATCAAGCAATATGTTGAGCATCAGCTGTACCAAGTCAGCTTCCTTACTGAGTTAAGAGCCCACCAGCCTAGCGAAGAACTTAATATTGCTCACCCCCCCCCCCCCGCCATTTCACAGGTTGAAATCTTAACCCCCAGTGTGATGGTGTTAGAGGGTGGGGCCTTTGGAAGGTAATTAATCAATTAATTAATTTGGCAATTAATTACCCAATTAATTAATTAATTTGGTGATTAATTAATTTGGGGAACTAGAGCCCTCATGGATGGGGTTACTGCCCTTAAGAAAAGACACAAGAAAGCTTGCTTTCCCTCTGCTCTGCTTTCTGCTCCATGAGACAGTGCGTGAGGCTGATTTCTACAAACCTGGAAGAGGACTCTCACCAGACAATGAATCTGTTGTCACCTTCCCAACCTCCTGTTGGACTTCCCAACCCCCAGAATTGTGGGAAGCACCTTCTGTGGTATTCTGTTATAGCAGCTGACTGACTAAGACAAACAGGCAGTGCTGTGTACAGGGAGTTGGATGCACTTTACTTCACAAATGTTGCAAAACAGCTGTATGGGTCACTTCAGTTCAGCTCAGCTCTCCTCAGCTGGAGTCAACATGGAGAAGGGTCAGGCTCTGTCTTTGGAGTTCAGACTGTGGATCCTAATCCTGAGGCCAGTCATAATGCAGTATGGGCCTCTGTCTCTCCAGAATATGAAAATTTTCCTATCTTCTCTTTTACGTTCTTGGTCATATGAGTTGTAGTTATATATATATATATATATATATATATATATATATATATATATATATATATATATAAATTTGTATTTACTTAAAGGTCTTTATCTGCTAATGTCAAGATGTGAATCACATATAAATTTGTTTATATGGTCTGTTTTCTCTCTTGGTTTTCGATTATTTGGTCCTGTCTTTAGTATGCCTCATAATTTTTTTTCTGGATGCTGAAAATTTTTAAATGAATACTTGTTTAGGCTCTGGACAGCATTTTCTTCCTCTAAAGAGGAATAAAGGTTTTCTTTCCTTTATTTTTTTTAATATTTATTTATTTATTTGAGACAGAGAGAGAAAGAGAGGGAGCACAACCAGGAGGGGCAGGGGAAGAGGGAGAGAGAATCTCAAGCAGACTCCATGCTGAGATGGAGCCTGATGGGGGATTCAATCCTAGGACCCTGAGATCATGACCTGAGCTGAAACCAACAGTCAGAGTTGGATGCTTAACCAACTGGGCCACCCAGGCACCCCATGTTTTCTTCTTACAGGCAAATAGAGTACCAGTGGATCACCTTGATTTGTTACCAAGGATTTGGTAAGGATTAATTTTAGCCTTTGTGAGGACTGGTCTATTTCAGCTTCTTAATACTATTGTTACTTCTCAGTTGTGTCCCTTAGCCCTAGGGTGACAGACATTTCTGTGTCCCAGCTGTGTCAGAAACTGTATTTATGAAAGCCCCTCCAAGTTGACAAAGCTTTAATGCTAGCCTCTGCTTCTCTAGTACTATACAGGTGCTGAAATCTCTGCTTAATTTTCAGCTTCTTGCTGTTCCTTCTAGGTTTCTCAGTGTCTTGCCCTAAACAAATGCAGCATATGAGATGGCCAAGAACTGGAAAGCGTTTCTGTCCCCTTAGTCCAAAAGGAATACCATTCTATGTTGGAGTTCTCTCCCTCATTTGGAAATTACCCACTTAGGAAAAAGTAGGTGAGTGTGGGTTTTACCTTGGATACTTTCTTTCCCTTAAGGAGTAGAGCCCTCAGTCTCAACTGTATTGGTTGCTTTCTAATACACTCAGACAGTTGTGTGTGTGTGTGTGTGTGTGTGTGTGTGTGTGTGTGTGTGTGTGTGATTCCAGCTATTATACTTGTTTCCATGCATGGGGGAGAGAAATTCAAATTACCTATTGTAGTTGTGAAACATGCAATCACAAAACTCAGCAGCTTAAACCAACAGTATATAGTTTTCTAGGTCGACTCAGCTCAGCAAGGGAGAGTTTACTTGGGATCACTTATGCAATTACAGACAGTTGGTCCCTAACGCTGGGTCATCTGGTGGCTCAACTGGATAGGACATATAGGATGACATTTCATTGTTATGCCTCTTGCCTCAATGCTCCTTGGTTTCTTTTCCTATCCACATAATGTCTCAGAATCCAAGGCTTAGGCTTCTCACAGCATAGTAACTGAACAGTTTTATTCCTTACAGTGTGACTAACTGCTAACAGGCAGGAAAGAGAAATGTCCAGGTTTGATAAGGGCTGTGTCTATAAGTAACACAGCATAATTTCCACTATAACCCATCAGTCAAGTAAGTCACAGAAACTGTCCAAATTCAAGGGTGGAGAAACAGACTCTACCTTTCAGTGTGAGAGTGGCAAGGTCACAATACAGAGGAACATGTGGAATGAGAGATAGTGTTGTGGCCATCTTTGAAAAATATCATCTTCCATGTAAGTCAGCTACTCTGCTGGGGTTTCAACAGGCAGTCCCAATCAAAATGAGCTCAAGAAGATAAAGAAAACTTGAGGTCTCTCTTGAAAGAAAATATCGAAAACAGATTATCCTAACAACTGAGTTCCATCAAACATTTAAAGTACAAAACTCAAAGCATCACAAACACTTCAAAATCATAAATATGAAGGAACATTTGTTAACTGATTGTATGAAGACAGCATAACCTCAATTTTATAATGAGACAAAGACCCAAAATAGGACATGATATAGATGCAAATGTCCTAATGAAACATCAACAAACCAAATTATGTTGGTTAAGGTTCTTTGAAAAGCCAGAGTGGGATGGGGTGTACAAGAGATTACAGAGTGTGAGACAAATGGAAAGACACAGGAGTGGAGACATGACTACCATTTGACCCAGGAGCTGAACCCCAGCAACCAGAGACTCCTCATTTCCTCCCCTGTCTCCCCTGTCCTCATAACGTGCATTCTGCTTGTGTTCCTACCCCCAGAAACTGCCTCTAGAGCAGAGCCTTAAGAAAAGTGATGCGGTGTTGAGGCTCTCTGCCAGTATACCCACTTAAGACTACACAGACGTTTAAAATGTGAGAGGAGATGTGGAGATCTACTCCTCCTATGACCAAGACAAGCGTCGTCTATAAGTTCCCTTGCTTATTAAAACTGCTATCTACCAACCTACCAACCAGCCTCTTTCTTTGATCTCTCCCTGCCTGTCCTATGGGTGCTGGTTTCAGATTTCACTCCGGCAGCTTGTGAGAACAGTGCAAAGCAGTGTAAGGGGCAAAGCCACCATTGGATTCCCAAAGCTTTCTCTGAAGGCTTTTTGTAATACGGACCCAGTATTTTCTTTCTGGCCACCTTCTCACTGACATTGAAGTAGTGTGTGCCTTCTTGAGAAAAGAGATGATGAGTGGATGGTCTTGATGTCCCTTTATGTCTCACTGAAGGCAATTCCATACCTAGTTGTTCAACATCTACCAACAAAATTAATTTAATATAAATACATAGTCTGACATTAACTGCAGAAAGCCTACCTTATGTCTGACAGTCTCAAAAGCCTTTCTCTTCCTAGTCACTGTCTATTTCTCCACAGCACAACAAATCCCATCTTTTAGTTCCAATTCAATATGGATAGTAGAAACTACCTCCGTATACTCTCTTATGTGTAGGGTTATGGGCGCAGTCAGATAATTGAATGTTCTCCTCACCACCACCAGATAAACTCTCTCCTCCTGTGTGATTCACTGATCATAAACTAGTTTACTGCAAGAAATAAAAATGGATATGTGGAAGCTGTCTCCAGGTGGTAGATAGGATGAACTGCCCATGAAACAACGCAATCAGCTCCAGGCAGAATACATTTCAAAATGTTTCTCCCTATGGGGTTTGACAGAAACAGTCAATTTTTGCTTCCCTTGCCATGTGCTTCAACAAATCATCCTGGATATTCTGAGTAGTGACCTTTCAAGCCCACGAGTTACCATTTGAGCTCCTTTGCTTCAAACTGACAGGGCAATGCTAAAGCAGAATGTCATCTGTGAAGTTCCAGGCTGGTCTATTCAAGAACTGGATACACTCAGTCCTGTGCTGGCATTCAGTACCATGGAGAAAGGATATTTTTTGGCTTTGACCATAAAGTCCTTTTGACTATAATGTGTTGATGAGATTTTATGGTTTCCACTAAAATCAATAAATAACAAGTGAGGTTTTGTTAGGGGAAGAGCCATCTAAAATGGCGACCAGAAAAACTACAAAGTCATTGCTCCAAAGCAAATCTGTGTTCACATGATTTGGGTAGTGGGTCTGCTTGGAAATAGACCTCTGTGAATAAATATTGGGTTCATAAAATTGGAGTCTACCATAATGATGCAAAGTTGAATTTCAAATAAGGGCAAAGCTTGAGAAGATGAAGTATAGTAATCAACCATCTGCCCAGGGGAGGAAGAGACATGCATTTTAAGGAAAGAGGATCCCCAAAGTTAACACACGGCCCAGGGGCAATCAGGCTTTCTTGATGTACTAATCAGATTCAGCAAAAGCTAGACTGTCTTTGGGTCCACATGTACCCTCCAAGCTGCCATTGCGGCTGCTCCGTTAATACACTGTTCCAGTCCCATCGTAGTCAGTAACCATGGCTGGCTAATGTCAACTGTGCTGAGTCATATTGTCTATTCGGTTCTTCAGTGTCTCTTTTGTGGTGAGATGTTTTTTGGTAGGCATTAATATGGGCTACAAAAATCGTCACACCTTCCCACACCTTGTTGGGTCTAATTGTCCAAACCTTTTCTTTCTAAACCTTTGGCTGGCCTGCTAGGTGATTGGTCTCAGTCTCTGGAGTCAGTGTGTTTAGGTCTGAACACTGGCTCAGCATTAAGAACTGACTTGATTGGTTGGTTGCCTTCTGCTCCTCCATCTTTGCCTACCTCAGGTTATAAAAATTAAGAAGTACTCGATTGGCTCTTTTCCCTATAAGGAAAACTGGATCTACTAGCCATTTCCACAACTTCCTGTGAGTCAAGCCATTTTGGTTGTCCCTCCAGCTTTGCCCCTCATTATGATAACAGTGGCTCCTTGGCTTCTAATGGTTAAGAGACCCCTCATGGCCCTATCCTTTTTTAAACACCCCATAACAAAGCCAGCTCTGTGTCTGTCTCACATACCATCAGTCCTGGACTGCAGGATTCATCCTAGCACTTGTTTTCCCTGACCATTCCCGCTCCCAACGGTGCGATCCTCTGTTTTGTTCCTTAAATTCCACACATCAGTGAGATCATATGATCATTGTCCTTCTCTGACTGACTTATTTCACTTAGCATAATACCCTCTAGTTCCATCCACGTCATTGCAAATGGTAAGCTTTCATTTTCTAATGGCTGAGTAGTATTCCCTTGTGTATATACACCACATCTTCGTTATCCATTCATCGATGGACATCCGGGCTCTTTCCGTAGTTTGACTGTTGTGGACATGACTGCATAACGGGTTCCCTTGAAGGGAGTTCTGAACCCCATGGTCACCTCACCCAGGACAATACAGCAGTTCTTGTCAAAGAAGAACGTTTCTTTAGGTGTAGCAGAATCTGTAGAGATTCTTCTGAATCCCCCAGGAGAAGAAAATATTCCATGCTAAGCTTGAGTAGTGTCTGCTACTTTTTCATTCTCTTGTTTTCTCAGACTGGGCCCTGGCTGTATGTGTTTGAGACAAGAAAACCAATACTTACCTACCCATCTCGTGACAGCCTCTCTTAAGCCACATGGAAACCCTCCTACAGTCTTGAAGTAACCATTTTCCTTTAGTACCACCTTCTTGAAGAGAATTCCCATGACTTTTTCCTTTACTTCATTTTTCTCCAACATACTTATCCTTGTCTGTATAATGTGATTACATACTTGAGTGTTTGTTTACTTGCTCATTTTTCCATGTCTCCTCTTAAAATATAAAGTCCATGACAGGTGGGACCTCCGTTGCCTTGTTCACTGCTTTATCATCAGTGTTTAGCACACATGTGCCTGAATACACACAGTATGTGCTTAATATATGATTATTGAACAAGCACATCAATTATTAGGCAGATCAGCCTCCCCCACACATAGCTAAAATCAGACCCTAGAGGAGGGGACAAGGACAGAGAAAAGATGTTTTTCTGGTTCCATTACGAATACCTCAGAAGGATCCTATAAATCAAGCACTACAATGCCCATTTTGCAGATAAGTAAACTGAGGTTCGTAGACATACTATTCCCAAAGCCACGCAGCTGATAAATGATGGAGCTGAAATTTGAATCCCGGCCCAAAGTGGATGCTCTCAACCACTAGAGGATGCTAATAAGAACAACAAACCCTCAAACCTAGCTTCTAAAAGATGATGAGTTCTGACAAACAATAAACTAGCTCCGTCTCCAGATTTCTTGAGTGGGGATGACTCTCGCCATCAATCTACATAATTGCTAAATTACAAAACAGGCATCGTGAATAACCCTAAAGCGCTTTTAAATTTTCCAACTAACAACTGCTTACATCCTCTCCTGCAAAGTGAAGTAAAACTGTTTGCTAATCAGGCCTCAGGAGGGCTCAACCGTTCCACACAGAATATCAGAAATCTAGAGAACCATTAAGTCATTACCTAGTGCCAAATTGAATGCTACAGCATATTTTTCTGGGATTTTAACCTGTCTAGCATCTAATGACTCAGAAAGTGTGTCTCTTATTTAATCCCTCTCAAGATTTGTTTCTCACGAAGAAGCTACTAATGATCTCCCTCGTCAGGGAAGTTAGTCCCTTCAGATTCCTGTCAAAGAATTTTATGTAGTTAATCTAAAGCAAAGGAAAAAAAAAAAAAAAGGAGACGGTAGTGGAAGGATTCTGGAAAGCAAACAAGAAAAAGCTCTCAGCTGGGAAGAGCCTAATTGTTATTAGCACCTCCACTGCCGGTGGGGGCACGAAAAAGCCACACAAATCAAACACCGGAGTCCAAAATCAAATTCACGTCAACTTAAATCCTAGTCTGCCATTAACCTGATAAATAATTCAGATTTCTTACACATATAAAGCTCTGAAACGGGCTCCAGAAAACATTTGCATATAAAATATTATTTGAGAAATAAGTAAAGCCTTGGTAGAGGGCTGTGATCTTACTCAACCAACTATGATAAAAGTACCCAAAGCAACTGTCTGACCTCAAGATTTGAGCTCCAGATTTTGCCACTTTCTTCAAAGGGCAATTCTTTTTGGATTGGCGTTTAGCCGAGTGGTAGCTGCTTAATTCCTGTTGAGTGGCGTTGGCTTGATTTACCAGCCAAGGTCTCAATGAAATCTGGCTTTAGTATCCTGGAATGTCTTTTCCCAACCCCCGCACAGATAGATCTCCTTGAGAGAAAATCCTCTGAATCTTTCCCGTAAAAGTGTGTGTGTGTGTGTGTGTGTGTGTGTGTGTGTGTGTGTGAAGGAGATAGAGACAGAGAGACAGAGAAACAGAGAAAAAGAGATACAGAAGATCGCTTTGGGGTCATTAACATCCTTGAAGATACCTGTCCAAGGAGATTCCTCCAACCAAGTGAAATGTAGAAGAAACCTCTGTCCATTCTTCAGACAAATGACCGCCTGACAGATTGGTGAGGCAAAACCCCAGAGGTCACTGAGGTGTCCAAAGAAATACTGACATCTACTGGTGGGTCTGGAAGTCACAGAACTTTTCCAAGGGCCACATTAAACTGTATGGAATTGGAAGGATTAAAATCTGACAGACACAACTCAGAACTGTTTAAAAGAAGAAATGAATTTCTCATGATCGTGAAGATTATTTTTGAACATTTCTATTATATATTATAGTCTTTTGGAGGCAAGATAGAGAACTAATCATTGACTAAATCCCCACACCTGAGACATTTAGCCAGCGAGCAGTCAAGACGAGAGTAAAATAAACCAAATTACTTTTTAAGTTTATGTGACCCCAAAACGTACCTCTTAAAAACAGTGCTTTAAAAGGCAGCAGGAACAACAGGAAGTGGTACTGCTTCATTGAAAGATCGACCCGTGTTTCAATCTGGAAACCTCCATCTGGCTTTGTAATTTTTACCGAATTATTTAATCTGTCTAAATCTCAGTCTTCTCAACTAAAAAAGAGGATTCAGGGTACACTCCCCCAAATGGTAATTTGAGGCGATTAACACAAAATGCTTCACTCATGTTAAATACTCCATGGAGTTGTTACCATATTTAAAACACAGGGAAGAAAATGGGACCATTTGGTTCTTGATGACCGAGCTATGTTTTAGGAGAGTGCCTCCCAAACTTTACTTTGCCCACAGATCACCAGGGAATACTGTAAAATGAAGGTTCTGTTGCAGTCAGCCAAGGATGGGCCTTACCTCTGGCATTTCTAGAAAGCTCCCAGGTGAAGCCACTGCTCCTGAGGGTCTTAAGACCAGGAGCGAACAGGTATGGGTCCACTGCCCTCTGGTGGTCGGGAGTGTGGCGATGGCCTTGATCTGCAGCCTTCTGCTCTGAAGGAATTTTTTACAAGAGGGTCAATGGTTCTGAGAATTTCAGTCATCCCAGTACGTGGATGAAGAGAGCACAGGAAAGCTCTGAGCAAGGATGAATCTGTCAAGAAATGGAAAACCCCTTTCTCATGCCTTTCCAGTTTATGGATTCACCTTCTTTTTAGAGGGATGAGGTATTTGGGTTCTGCACCAAAACGACCCCCATCAGAAGGGTTCAGGGAATTAGAGCCCAGCACTGGGTTTGCTCTGTTACAGCTCTAGCCTTTTGGCAAGCTCTGGCAATGGGGAACAATTAAGATCATGGGCTTTGGAGTCACAGGTGCATGTGCATCTTAGCTTTGCCTCCCCCCCGCCCCGCACCATCAGCAAGGTCTGGAGCCAGTTCCTTAACTTGTCAAGGCCTTAGAGTTCTTGGACTCTACTTGGAAAGCTAATCGAGATAACATGAAGAACGCCTTCGCACATAAATGATAGTATTATTACTGATTATTGTTCTCATGATAAAACAGCCCAGCTCCCATTTCCTTTGTCTTTTTGTTTGTTTGTTTTTTAAATCTAGTGCTTCCCCTTCCGGGAAGGTTGTGTTAGAACAGGCAGTGGGACATCACAGAATCCGGTTTCAGAGGAAGCAAGATGTGAGTTCAGATCCTGGTTCTGCCACTAGATGGGATCACTCAGGGCGAAGTTCTATAGCATCTCTGGGCTTCCGGGTCCACCGGCAAACTAGGGGAATGGTAACTTACCCCGCGGTGTGCAGCCTCGCGTTGAATGACTGTGACTTGATCAGCATGACCAACAGATAAAGGTATTGTTTGTGGGTTCAGAACATAGGGGTTCAATTCCTGACACTGCTACTTTCTCGGAGGTGATGCTGGGCAAATCACACTTTCCCAGAACCTCATTTGAACTATAAAAAGGCAGTTTTGAACTAGATCATATCCAAGAGTATTCTTTTGTTTTAACTGGGCGTAAGACTGGTGGTCACTGCCAGAGGAAAAGAGAGAAGATGAATTGTGAGAATATATTATGGTTCCTGTTATAGATAAGCTTGCCCTTGAATGTTGGCGGGGTGGGGGTGGGTGCATGTGCCCGCCAGGGCTTGTCCAGCATCCAAACTACCCTTTTATTAGGTCCCTTTTAGGAAACCTCTCATACTATGGAAATTTTTCTACTGAAGTCACATACCCATATCTTTCCTTTCACTGCCGTGGAACCGAATCTCTGCTCGGACTTCAGGTCCTCAGTGAATGTTAGGAAAGCAGAGGGATACAGGAGTCCATAGTCATGACCTCATCGCTGACAAGACGACAGTGGGATCCCATGTATGGGTCCTGCTGCCTGGTTTTCCCGTGCTTCTAGGTTTTGTGGCTCTTTTCCAAGCCTGGTCCTCCAGCCCTCCTCGCATTCTGGTAAGTTCCCTTTACGTTTAAGATAGCCAGGGCTGGATTCTACTGTTTACCTCAAAGACCCAGACAAACTGGACTAAGAGATTAGCATCCGTTTGGTCTTCCTTCTTTGCCAAAACTACTGGTGACCAGCTGAGCGAACACAATTCAAACCATTAGTTCATAATGGTGTGACGTACGTGATGACTAAGAACGGTAGGGTAAGGAATTAAAAAGTAGTTATCCGTCTTTTAAAATGTTGAATTTGAATCTCACTTCACTCTCCATGAATCAGGCACTAATGTCCCTTTCCAAAGATGTACCACATTAATAAATGAAATTCTGCTCCATAAGATGTATTTATGTACATGACTGGCATCTTGCAATACTATAAGTGTGGCAGAAAAGAGCTGGGTGGCTCGTAAATTTAGAACTGCATTTCCTAAATGTCAAGTGTTTATTACCTGGAAAAAAGAAAGGAAAAACAACTCTACATTTTAAAAATGTTCGGTGGCTTCCTTGATGAGACATTTTAAGGACCATTAGCTGTCTCAATAGAAATTGTATTTCAGAGAGGGAAAGAAAGTGAAAGAGTGTTCTCTAGTTTAAGATTATATCCTCTACCTTGCAATGAAGTTGTAAACTCAAGCAGGCGTTTTGCACCCCTGTTATCCCAAGTCATCTTCCTTTGCTCTCGCCTTTAAACCTCTTTCCTCGCTTGAAAGGCAAACGCCTGTGAAAGCATTCGGCCTGGGCCAGCCTCAAGGGAGACCTGAAAAAATGAGATTCCCTACCCTTCTTTCGGTTAACATGTGGAGTAAATGCTGTGACTGTGATCTAAGGGTTAAAAAAAAAAAAGTTCATCTCTGGATTTCATGAATGTGACAGATCTCATCCACGTCTTATGTAGTTCCTGGAAATAGATTTTGTCAGAAGGGAATGATTGGGTTGAAAAAAAAAAAAATTCTGCTCAAGATTTTCAGAAAGGATAATAAGATAAAAAAATATTGGTTTTTCTACCTTTGTCGAACTAGCAAATGGTTCTTCATCCGATTTCTTTTTCATCCTTTCTGCTTTAACTTTGGACTCTGGGGGAATATAAGCATCTAATTGTCAACAGTCCTGCTTCAGAAACCATCATAGAACTTCAGCTGTTTTTTTTTTTTTTTTTTTTTTTTTTTGCATGATGGTTGATGCTAATGGACTCTTCAAGAAATTCTTTCATCAGATGTCTCCTTCATTTTTATTTTGTTTTGCTCTGTGGAATCTGGGGTGTAAGTAGGCTCAGAACTAATATTTCCTAGAAATGAATGTCAAGATGTTAATTCTGTAAGATGTGCTTGCACAAGTGAAAAACAAAAAAACATCAAGGAAAGTCATCTCTAATGGATGCATGCTTTGTTGTAAGAACACTCATGGCTTAGTAAACAACTAATCCTTTTGGAAGAAGAAAGCAGTTGAACTGGCTTCTCTTGACCTGACTTTTGTAGACTGCAGAGCTGACTTCAGAGTGCTCCCGCCTAATCTCTGAAACGTCTCTTAAATTGGTGTGGCCACAAGGAACTGGAAAGTCTTAGATTAATTGCCCCTCAGGCAACATTTCTTAAACATGTTCTATGTGAAAGGCAACAGAAGAGTGTGGGGGAACTTTACAGCAGTGAGACATATTTTCAAAAAATGCACAGTTCACCATAAGCAAAGTGTGCATGGATCTATCACAGCAAGTGAGAAGGAGATAGATCAGTGGCGGGGGACAGGGAATCTCTTTACTGGGACTTATCAAGCATGAAAGGGCAGAGTTAGTCAGCTGCATTCTCAGAGGAAATGGTTTATCCCTGCATTGGGAGAAATGATAGATTCTTGTAGCAGGAAGATAGAGGTCAGTCACGTGGTGAGGGACTTGGTCTCCAACAGCCCGCCCCTGGAGGCTTAACTAGCTTAGCACCTGTGGTCGTTTAAAGGTCAGGAAAATGTGCCCTTATCCGTCCACATCAAGCTAATCTCTCAGGTGGCTTGTTGGTTCGCCTCAAGACAGCTAGCTGTGGTTTAAAGAATTGAAGATCTTCTGGAGAATCTCTGGGGTGAAGACTGGGCCACACTAGAAGATGAAATAGAGAGCCATCTTGTATGATATAGCTGAACTCCTTTAGAGCAAATGCTTCTAGAAAGTTAGAGCTTCGGTCCTATATCTATGGAAATTAGTATAGATTATAATTGCTGGCATTTTATTTTATTTTTTAAAGATTTTATTTATTTATTTGACAGACAGAGATCACAAGTAGGCAGAGAGGCAGGCAGAGAGAGAGGAGGAAGCAGGCTCCCTGCTGAGCAGAGAGACCTACATGGGGCTAGATCCCAGGACCCTGGGATCCTGACCTGAGCCACCCAGGCGCCCTTAATTGCTGGCATTTTAAATGGAAGCCATTGTATATGTAAAAACCCAATATGTGGAGTAAAATAACTATAAGCCTCAAGGTCAGAAGTCTACACTGGTCTTGGCTCCGCCATTCACCAGCTGTGTGGCTGATGTGGGGGTCACTGAACCTCATGGAGCTGCCGCTTCCCCTCCTACAAAATGGAGAAGGGCACCCCAAGGGGCTCTATGAGGCAGTAAAACCACTACGGAAACAACATTCCCCCCACCGATCAATGTCTCATTTTTTATTGATGACCAATAACTTGGAAAGAATAGACTCTTAATATATGATTCACGGAGGTGTGAAAACTCCTCAGAAGGAAATTAATGGGGAATAAAGTTTTAAATAATCAAGGAAGAAGAGATTAGCCAGTGCAGGCAACTTTTATGTTCTTTTCAAATTCCATGTGACTGTGATCTATAAAGCACCCCAGAAAGGAGATAAAATCCATTTCGCAGGGGTGGTATGCAGAAGGGGCAATAGTTCCTATCAAATGCACGTGATAAAGGTGTGCAGCTCCATTTCCAGTCAGAACATCCTGCTGCTCTATTAGCTGGATTAAATAAAAAGCATTCTGTATCAAGACACTCCTGATATCAACAAATGAAGCAAGCATGTTTTATTATGATGGTGTAGGGCTTATGACATGGGTAAAGAAGGACCAATATGAATTCTTCTTTCTTCAAGAATAAAAAAGTTTCATTTTAACCTGAGAAATAAAAACCATGTTTCCATATAATCTATAGTTAGCACCTCAAGAACTCCATAAAAACATTCAATGTTTTGAAAGAAGCTTTAGAGCCTACCGCCTAATAAACCCCATTGCCAGAAGATTAAATCCAAATTAGAGCATTATTCAGAAACTGCCTCCATCAAAATAGCTATTTCCTGCCTATCCTCCAAACCCTCTAATTGCTCCCTTAACCCTGAACTCTGTTCAATTTATGATGTTTTTTTTAAGTTTGTAAAAAATGAATTTCAAAGCTTGAATCAGATGGTCTTATAATTCCTTCCAACTCTTCATTTTGCAGATGGAGAAAGCCCAGTGTCTTGAGAGGATTCAAATTCCCACTCTATTTTGGAAATTTTTTTTTAAAGATGCTATTTACTTATTTGAGAGAGAGAGAGAGAGAGCATGAGCATGGGGAGGGGAGGGGCAGAGAGAGAGGGAGAAGCAGACTCCCTGCTGAGTACAGAGCCTGAAGTAGGGCTTCATCCCAGGACCCAGAGATCATGACCCGAGTCAAAGGTAGATGTTTAACTGAGGTGCCCCAATTCCCACTCTATTTTGATACCCCAGAAAGAGCTGAATTGGAAATGATCAAATAGAAACAAAGTAAAATGACAATGTAACCTTGTTTACTTAGAAATGAAATCATTTTATAACTTTTTAATGAAAGGAAATGAACATTTTTATCCTGTTCTTTAAAATTCATCCTAAAATTCATCCCATTCATCTTCAATTTAATATTGAAACCATATTTTTTCTCATTTTTGTTGATTTCCAAATCTGAAGTCATACCCACTCGTTGATCTAAAAATAAGACACAATGGGGGCACCTGGATTAGCATAGTCTGTTAAGCATTGGACTCTTGATCTCAGCTCAGGTCTTGGTCTCAAGGTCATGAGTTCAAGCCCTGTATTGGGCTCCATGATGGGCATGGAGCCTACTTAAAAAAATAAATAAAAATAAGACACACCAACCCCATTCTTGTTCCTTCCAGCTATCCTGAGTCGCAAATAAAAGATTTCAGGTTAATGGGTGTCTCAGATTTGGAGGCTAATTAGCACTGCATATGACTGAAATAATTTTACTTCTGTGTACTCAGCCATGGTACACATCATTTCTCCAACTGAACCCTAAAATACCTATGACTGTAGTAGATCAAAGTTATGCCGTCCATTTATACTCTTGCATTTACTTCAAGTCCATTCAGAAGAACTTTAAAAATATGAAAGGTTGCCCTATTTCACTTACCAAACAGACAGGATCATGATACTTCTAATATGCTAACCTCATTATAGGTTCCACTTTTATGTATTTATTTCCTATTAGAGAAAAGTGAGTCCTGAAGAAGATTCTTTGGTAGCTTTAAAAAAGTTCCTTTTCATCCCCCAAAAAGACTTCATCCCCAAAACTTATACAAATGCCCTCAAGGGTATTACCTACTCTCTTTTAATACCAGATCCTTCCTGTGTAAATTAAGGAATATTTTGTAGTTGTTGTTGCTTATTTTTCCCTAACTAAGCAATAACTCCCCAAACCTCATGGGCTCTCCAGTGAAAATAAACACTAGAAATGGTATCTTTGAACCGATAAAGCAAAATGAATAAAAACAAGAAGAAACATATTAAAGCAAAGGAAGAAAACGAAAGTTTTACTGAGAAATCAGATACATAGAGAGTCTACTTCCTTCTTGTTTTATTAGCATCTGAAATTTGATATGCGTATTAATATCCAGCAAGGAGTTCTCTGTGGTTGCAGGAAAACATTAGAAAATCAAAATATGTGACTCAAATGTTAACGCTATAGCAAAAAAAACAAAACAAAACAAAACAAAAACACACACACACACAAGAAAAAAGAATCCATGACAAGTAAAAAAAAAAAAAAAATACTCCATCCCTATTATGTGCCAGACAATATTTTAAGTGCTAGGAAAACACAGTAAGCATGGTTACATAATAGTGCTAATATAAACTCAAAAAAAGTATTTCCGTCTTATTTTTCCTTTCTTAGACTATAAGTTTAAGGAGAAAATTGAAAAAATGAATTTATAGAGGTGGACAGAATAAATATTCTAGTCTCACTCATCTCTTTCCTCTCTGTGGTTGAGATCTTTTCTCTGTACTAACCACCTGGACTGGCGTTACTCACCCTGGTTAAATGCTCATCTGTGAGGCTCCTGTGATTAACTGCAATTAACGAATTCTCCAAGTGCCACGTGAAAGATGTTGTCAGAGGCTAGAGCCGATGCTTTCTAACTGAGACAGGACAGAATCCCAATTTTTAAGGCAGTTGCAATTTACATGTATGAAGAACAAATAAGCACGTCTAGGGCAGATAAAGATAAACCCAGAATGCTGTCGCTTTTTTCATTCTCTCCCCACTACACAAATGAGGAAGTTCTCAACACAAAGTAGAGACTCAAATTTCAGAAAGCAATTCATTCTAAAATGTTCACTCAGCCCAGTACTGCATATTTCTTTTAATTTTCTCATCTCCTATTGCCTCCCCCCCCCATCTCCCTTCCATTCTCCCCATCCCAAACTTCCAACGAAAAAGATAAAACATTTTCAGGATCCAAGGGACTGTTGAAATCACATCAAGGTCTTTTCAGGGGGTTCTCAGGGAAAACTTGATGTTGGTTTTTTCACTGATTCTTGGAGGAAAGGTGAGCCCAATGGACAATCTCAGGTTGTGCCTCCCTCGGTGCTGAAGGAGGCTAGCTTGTGTTGCTAAAAGAGGAAGGTGCTGGGTCTCTTCATCACTGATACCTTGAAAACATTTTTAAAAAATTGGCTAAACCCTTAGCACAGCCTTCTCTAGGTAAGCAGTTTTCAAATTCGCCTTTTCAACTGATCCTTGCAATAGAGATAAGCTGTGCCCATAATCCACCTCACTCTCAGGGTTCTTTGGGAAACACAAGTTCTGCTTCATAGCCATAACCTTCTCTTTCCCAAAGAAAGTATGCCAGACCTGTTCCTGGGAATGATCTTGAATCCACTCTATTTTATTTTTGAGAAAGTAAACTATTTGTGAACTTGGGCAATTTAACTGGTGTGAGTTACAACCGAATCAGAATATACCACGCAGCTAATCTCAGTATTTCTATTGAGAGCTGCTCACCTGTAATCAGGGTTCAGCAAACTTCTATAAAGGGCCAGATTGTAAATACTTTGACCTTCGTGGATCGTACAGACTTTGGGGCAACTATTCAACTCTGTCATTGAAGCATAAAGTGTCCAAAGATGATTCCTACATGAATGAGTGTGTGGTAAGCCTTTATTTACAATAACAAGCAGGCTGGACTGGACCCAGGGGCCATAGTTTGTTGGCCCTGTCCTATCTAACTCTTGCCCCCTTCGCAGACTCCAACAGGAGTCTGCCCCCTGAGTCCTGACCCTTCTCATGTGCCCTTTATGCAATACAATATCCTCTCCCCTCCCAACAAGAATTCTCAATACATACTTTATTCTTTCTTCAACACCTGATGTGATTTTACGTACATCTCTTAAACATCTGTGTTCCTTCCAACTGATATCCCGAAACATATTCTTATTTCATGCCTTCTATCGTATTTCTGCCCATGCTAATACATAGTTTTGACAAAGAAGTGCATTTCTTTCATTAAATGAAAGTGCATTTCCTCCATTAAAGAAAAAGAGCACTACTGCATTTATAAATTTTCCAGTTGGCAGTAATTATTGCCAGAGAGAGCAAGGCTTCTAATGAACAAATTCCAAATTCTTAACGGTGTGCCAGACTACTCAATTTTAACTGTCGCTTTTCAATTTCCTCACTGCAAGTCTCAGGCTTTGCTTTATCCCCGTGGTCACTTCTTGTCTTTAGCTTAATCTCGGCTGTACTCTAGGTTATGTTAATTATCTCCACTAATTTGTGTGTTTACCTCAGGTAGAGGACCTGGAGTTCAGGGAATGTCAGAATCTCTGTGACCCACAGGTGTACTGGTGTTACCTCCTAGGCATCAGAAACAATATCTGATTCTGGCTTTGTTTGTTTTTCTGGTTTCATTCTCTTCTCTGTCTCTCTCTCTCTCTCTTAGCTTGCAATCTCTAGATTTTTAACCCAATAGAACACTTAAATTCAAACACAGAAGAATAATAAGTACTGAAGTTTTATTAGAGAATGAAGTCTAGAAAGAAGGTGGAGTTATTGTCTTAGAGAATAGTGATACAAGGTTGAAAAGGTAAGGGATGAGGAGTTTTTAGCAAGATGGCGCCTTGAGTACCTTCCTGATGTCCTGTCTCTTGACTCCATCTTCCAGCTGTTAGTGCACAGCCTGTTAGCCTTGAGCAGACCTGGAGGGCATGTGCAAAATCTCAGTGTAGGCCAGTAAGAGAATGCTTAAGCAGGACTTTTCTCCTTTGGATGCCAGATCACCTGTATTAGTTTCCTATTATTGCTGTGACAAATTATCACAAACTTATAGCAGCATAAATGTATTATCTTACAATTCCAGAAGTCAGAAGTCCCAAATGGGTGTCATGGGGCAAAAATCAAGTGGCCAGCAGGGCTGAATTCCTTTGGGAGGCTTTAGGACAGACTGTATTTCCATGTCTTCTCTGGCTTCTTGAGCCTGCCAGCATTCCTGGGCTATGGCCCCTTCCTCCATCTTCAGAACAGCATCTTTTTTTTTTTTTAAGATTTTATTTATTTATTTGACAGAGAGAGATCACAAGTAGATGGAGAGGCAGGCGGGGGGGTGGGGAGCAGGCTCCCCGCTGAGCAGAGAGCCCGATGTGGGACTTGATCCCAGGACCCTGAAACCATGACCTGAGCCGAAGGCAGTGGCCTTAACCCACTGAGCCACCCAGGCGCCCCAGAACAGCATCTTTAATTTTTATTTGACTCTGATTTCTTGCTTCCCTCTTCCAGACATGAGAACCTTTGTGATAACACTGGGCCCACTCAGATAATCCCGAATAATCTCCCCATCTCAAGGTAAATTGACTAGTAGCCTTAAATCCATTCCACAATGTAATCCTCCCTTTGTGTAATAACATAAAGTACTTATAGGTTTGAGGGATTAAGACATCTTTAATAGTTCAGTGTTCTGCCTGCCACATTATCGAAGTCTGGAGTTCAACAAGTGGGAATTCTGGACGCATCCCTATGCATATCCTGTCAAATTTTCTGAATCTAAAACTAAAAATAAATTTGACAAGATTTTAGGCAGAAAATATAGTAATTTACATACACATCGCTATCAGACCAGCATTAAGTTCATCTGTCGAGTGAACATGGAAGATGATGGTTATCTACAGACTTCTGGGGTAAAGAACACCCCCGTAATCCAAGAAACAGGTATCCATCTAAGGTACCATTCACTCCTCCAGGAAGGTAAAGATGTTTGTTTATGAATATGTAAGGATTCCAAAAATATATTCCATGAACCTCATCCAAGAACAATATTATGCAAGGCAAAAACTTTTAGCCCAACAGCAAAATATTCACAACAGAGCTCAGAAGACAGAGAATGATGGAAAGAGAAAACAGTGGCCAGGAGCCCTGAAATTTACAAATCATTAAATCTAAATAACATTTGGTCCTAACTGAAGATTAGATATCAGAGGCTTGAGCTACGTGCCTTTGGCTCAGGTCAGGATACTGACGTCCTGGGATGCAACAATGTCCACATCAGGCTCCTTGCTCAGCAGGAAGTCTGCCCCTCTGCCTCCTCCCCCTCCCCCTCCTTGTTCTTTCTCTCTCTCTCAAATAAATAAGTAAAATCTTAAAAAAAAAATTGGAAGCTTAATCTATTTGATTGGCATTAGTGACAAAAATATAATTTCCAGTTTTAACTGATGAGAACCCTTGAGAGAAGAACTAGTCTTAATGCCATAGGTCTTCAAGGGTTGTGTTGATACTGCTTTTCTTAGCAAGACAAGAAAGAGAACAACGAAAAATATTTCCATCCTGGTGACTACTACAGTACTACAAACAAACAAACAAACAAACAAATAGACAGTGCTGGAAACTACCCAGAAAGGTCCGACAGTATTTGAGATTTGATGTTAAACTAACTCAGAGATGCTGTCCTTAAATTTAGTGATAGTTCTAAGGAAAAGCAAGACTTGTTGAGAAATACAAGTATTTGACAATCAGGCCTGTAAAATGTAATGGTTTAACCACAAAGCTTGAAAACATTGTTATGGAAAATTGATTTTGTTCACTTCAGCTGTAAATTAACTCATCAGACCTGTGATAAATAACCTTCCACTCAGAATGTGAACTCTCTGGTCTTGTGAAAATGAATCCACCACCCTGTACACTCTGTTTTCTTTTTAACCAGTTCTTTTCCCAACAGCTATTCAACAGAAGAGAACTGATTCAAGCTGCCTCTGATAGATCTGATGAGGCATCCACCAAAAAAAAAAAAAAAAAAAAATCACTCTGTTAGCATAAAGTATCTGATTAAGCTGGTAACACATGGCCCAAGGCCTCAGGCATGCAAAAATACTCTGATCAGGCAGAATATTCGAAGGGCTCAAAGCTCATCTCCCAGGAGTCAGCAAAGTGCCAATCCTGCAGACAGGTCTTCCCTGGCAAAGAGCAGCTTGGGCAGCCAGACCTGCCGACTTAGCACTTTTCTGCACATACACCATCATGATTATAGAAAACAAAATTGGAAAATGTAATGCAAGTTGAAGAAAGAGAGAACTTGAACAGACCAATAATCAGTAATGAGACTGAATCAGTAATAAACCTCCCAACAAAGAAAAGACCAGATGGTTTTGATGAATTTCTAGAACCTAGGTGAGGTTCAGTGGGCTGAGGTCTGGAGCCGATGACCAAGAAAGAACTCTTGAGACATCTTTGGTGCAAAATGGTGGTTTATTAAAGCATGGGGACAGGACCTGTGGGCAGGAAGAGCTGCTGCCCCGGGTTGTGAGGGTAGGCATGCTATATACCTTGCGGTTGGGGGGAGGTGAGGGGAAGGGATGGGAGGTTTCAACAGAGTTTTCATATGCTAAAGAGGGCCTACAGGGTGCCAGGATACCAGAGGCCTTGCCCTTGTGGCTTGATCAATGTTGGCTTGATCAATGTCATCTTTAGGCCAGCCATTTACATCAAGGTAGTTGGGAGACTTTTTGGTGGGATGTCATAATCCTGCTATCAATCGTCTTTATTAGTGAGATTTAGGACATTTGTAAGCCAAGGGAGACTCCTGTCTTGCAGGATTGTGATCCCAGCAAGTTAACTATTTGCTTATTGTTCATGGCAGTCAGGGCTGCTTGAGGAATGCTACACATATGACTTAGGGGGAGAGGAGGGGGAGGGGATGCAAGGTGCCAGCTTTTGCTTTGTCTTCAGCCAGCCTCCTGCTCCCTCATCAGTTTCACTGGTGAATTCTACTAAACATTTAAAGGAGAGTTCATGCCAATACTTCTTAAACTCTTCCTCAAAAACTGAAGAAAACGGAACATTTCTAAACTCATTTTTGAGGCCAGCATTACTCTAACACCAAAACCACACAAAGACACTCCAAGGAAAGAAAACTACAGGTTTTCCTAATAACTACAGGTTATAACTACAGGTTATAACTACAGGTTATTTCTTAATAACGAAAGATAGATGCAAAATTCAAAAAAAATCAAAAAATTCCAAAAAAATGTTAGCAAAACGAATTCAACAATGTATTAAAAGGATCATATACCAAGACCAATTGAGATTTATCCCCGAGATGCAAAGATGGTTTAGCATATGCAAATCACTTAACAGACTGAAAGATAAAAACCACCTGGATATGCAGGAAAAGCACCTGCCAAAATTCAGCATCTTTAACAATAAAAACTCTCAATAAACTACGTTTAGAAAGAATGCACCTCAACACAATAAAGGCCATGTGAAGAATCCAAGGCTATTATCATATCCAACAGTGAAAAACTGAAAGCTTCCCCTCAAAGATCTGGAACAAGGCGAGAATGCCCACTTTTGCTACTTCTTTCTATTTAACATGCTCTTGGAAGTCCTAATCACAACAGTTAGGGGAAAAATTAATAATAATAAAAGGCATTGAAGTTGGGAAGGAAGAGGTAAAATTATTTCTAATTGTAGATGATATGATCCTCTATAGAGACAGAAAATCCTAAAGACTCCACCAAAAAATAACCAAAACTTAGAAGTAAATAAACAAATGCAATAAAGTCGCAGGATAAAAAAATCAACATACAAAAATACACCAACAACAAGCTATCTGAAAAGGAAATTAAGAAAACAATCCCATCTACAATAGTATGAGAAAGAATAAAATACTCAGGAATAAACTTAAGGAGGTGAAAGTTTTAAACCAGAAACTGTAAATCAGTGATGAAAGAAATTAAGGAAAAGGAAAACAAATAAATGGAGAGACAGACAGCCTGTGTTTGTGGATTGGAAAAGTTAATATTTTTAAAATGTCCATACTAGGGGTACCTGGCTGGCTCAGTCAGTTAAGCATCTGCCTTTGGCTCGGGTTGTGATCCGGGGTTCCTGGATGGAGCCCCACATCGGGCTCCCTGCTCAGTGGGGAGCCTGCTTTCCTCTCTCTCTCTCTCTGCCTGCCTCTCTGCCTACTTGTGATCTCTCTCTCGGTCAAATAAATAAATAGAATCTTTAAAAAAAAAAAAGTCCATACTATGCAAAGTGATCTACAGATTCAATGTAATCCCTACTATAATGCCACTGGCATTTTAAAAAAAGATTTATTTATTTATTTGACAGAGAGAGAGAGAGATCACAAGTAGGCAGAGAGGTAGGCGGGGGGTGGGAAGCAAGCTCCCTGCCAATCAGAGAGCCCGATATGGGGCTTGATTCCTGGACCCTGAGATCATGACCTGAGCCGAAGGCAGAGGCTTAACCCGCTGAGCCACGCAGGTGCACCATCCATTGGCATTTTTCATAGAAAAAAATAATCCTAAGATTCCTATGGAACCAAAAGTCTCCAACTAGCTAAAGAAATCTTGAGAAAGGACAAAGCTGGAGTTTTGATTTCAAAATATATTACAAAGCTATAGTAATTAAAGTGATATGACCAGAAACCAATATAACACTCTGTGTTAACTATACTGAAATTAAAAGAAAAAAAATAAAAACAATATGGTACTGGCATTAAAATAGACATAGATGTCAATGTAACAGAATATAGAGCCCAGAAAAAAAAAAAAAAGCCATGCATATTCAATCAACTGATCTTTAACAAGGGTGCCAAGAATACACAATGGAGAAGGCCAGTGTCCTCAACCAATGGTGCTGGGATAACTGGAAATTCATATGTAAAAAAATGAAACTGGATCCTTATCTTACACTATACACAAAAATCAACACAAAATGGATTAAGGACCTAAATGTAAGAACGAAAACTCTAAAATTCCTAGAAGAAAACAGGTGAAAAACTTCAAGAAATTGCTCTTGGCAGTGATTTCTTAGATTTGACATGAAAGCATAAGCAAAAAACAAAACCAGGCATGTGGGACTACATCAAATTGAGACCTCTACACAGCACAGGAAACAATCACCAGAGTGAAAAGACAACCTATAGAATGGGAGAAAATATTAGCTAACCATATATTTGATAAGAGATTAACATCCAAAATATATGAGGAATTCCTACAAACTCAAAGCAAAAAAGCACATAGCCTACTTAAAAACATGGGCAAAGGAATGGCTACACATTTCTTCCAAAGGTGCCTTGGCCTTTGGCCAAAAGGCATCTGAAAAGATGCTCAACATTACTTCTCAGCAGGGAAATGTAAATCATAACCATAATAACCAATCATACCTGTTAGGATGGCTATTATATAAAAATAATAAATGTTGGTGAGGATGGGAAGAAATTGAAACCCTTGTAACATTCCCGATGGGAACATAAAGTAGAATAGCTTCTATGGCAAACAGTATGGTAGTTAAATCAGAAATACCAGAACCATCTAATCCAGCAATCCCACTTTGGGGTAGTCATTCAAAAGAATTGACATCAGTACCTCAAAGAGATATCCGCACTCTCATGTTCATCGCAGCATTGATGCACACATAGCCAAAATATGGTCCAGTGATGGATGAATGGATAAAGAAAATGTGGTATAGACGTAAAATGGAGTATTATTCAGCCTTCAAGAGAAGGAAATCCTGCCACATGCAACAACATGGATGGACCTGGAGATTATGCTAAGGGAAATAGGTCAGTCATAGACGGGCAAGTACTTCATGATCTAAAACAGTCAAACTCATACAAGCAGAAAGTAGACTGGTAGTTACCAGGGGCTTGGGGGGCAGGGGATGTGTCGTTGTTGTTCAATAGGTAGAAGGTTTCAGTTATGCAAGATGAGTAAATTCTAGAGGTCTGCTGCACAACCTAGTGTCCATAGCTAACAATGTTGTATTGTACACTGAAAAGTTTGTTAAGAGAGTAGTTCTCAAGTTAAGTGTTTTTTTTTTTTTTTTAAAAAAAGATTTTATTTATTTGACAAAGAGAGACACAGCAAGAGAGGGAACACAAGCAGTGGGAGTGGGAGAGGGAGAGGGAGTAGCAGGCTTCCCGCCGAGCAGGTGCCCGATGTGGGGCTCGAACCCAGGACCCTGGGATCATGACCTGAGCCGAAGGCAGACGCTTCACCAACTGAGCCACCCAGGCGCCCTCAGGTTAGGTGTTTTTACCACAAAAGAAGATGAGATGGGGGTAAATGGAAACTGGTGGATGAGATGAAGATATTTGTTACCTTGAGGGTAGTGATGGTTTCAGAGGTGTAGGTATATGTTCAAAGTCATCAAATATATACATTGAATATGTGCAATTTGCCACCATAAAGCAGTTTAAAAAAATCAAATCAAGAGCTCCTAAGGGGGAAAGAAGAAGAGAACAAAAAGGTACAGAATTAGAGCTAAGAAAGAAAGCATGAAAAAACCAAGGTGAAGTAATTTTAAGAAAATGCTAGATATAATTCACAGCAATCAAGTTCAAAAATCTAAGGAAAATGTATATATTTTGAGTAAAATGTAACTTCCCACATTGATCCCAGAAGATGTACCATAGATAAACAAATTTCTATAGAAGAGATTGCAAAGATGATTAAAGATTTACCATAAGAGAGAGTAGTGTCAGATACTGTTACAACTTAGTTCCAAAAATAAAAAGTATAATTTTGGTGTTATTTAAACAATTCTAGATGAGAAGGAAGTATTAAAAGCTTCTGAAATAATTTTATGAAGCTATCCTAACCTTTATTGAAAAGCTGATAAAAGTGACATAAAAAGAAAAAGAAGCATCTTTCATAAATATAACCAATCTTAGGTAAATAGAAATGCAAAACATTCTACTGGAAAATATAATCTAGCAATCTTTTCAAAGGAATAATCAAGCCAGATTTGTTTCATAAATTCATAGATGTTTTACTATTATAATATCTGTCAACATAATTCATTATATTAACAAATTAGAGGAGAAAAAGCATCTATCATGACAATGGATGATGAAAAGTCAGTTGATAAAATAAAACAACTTAGCCTAATAAAATTTTAAATAATGTAGGACTAGAAGAGAACTATATAAGTAAGATAAATTCTGTTTACAAAAAGCAATATGAAATATCATCCTAAATGATGTAGTGGTAAGGCCATTTTCATTAAAATCAGGAACAAGATGAGGATACCCATTATTCATATTAATATGAAATGTTGCTTTAGAAGTCCTGATAAATAGAAAAATGTCAGAAAAACAAATTGGTAGTGTATCAAAAAGAAGAGAGAAAAGTTTTTGCTGTTGATAACACTGAATATCTAGAAAACCTGAAACCCCTAGTTCAAAAAAATATCTGTTAGATTAATATGGGAATTGGGTAAGGTGTATAGATACAAGAAAAATATACAAAAATCCCTATAGTAATAATTAAGTCTGTATTATAGTAACAGCTAGAATTGATATAGGGAAAACAACATTCACAATTGTATTCACAATTGTATCAAAATTGAAAATATGTAGAATAAATTTATTCTAACAAAGAACCTATAATAAAAACCATGAAGTTTTATTGAAAAATGTAAACAAAACACAACAAACTAAAGATATCAGAAGACACTAAAAGGTTACCTCTCAGTTTATAACTGCAATTCTCATGAGTATCATTTTTTATATTTGATTTAGATAAATAACCTCCAGTTTATATGAAAGAACAAATACTTGAGACGCGTTAAAAGATAATTAAGAAAGAAGAGATGAAGCTCGACAAAATGTCTTAAAGTTGTAATCCAAAGTTATTTGCATTTGATGAGACAAACAGATTCATGAAACAGAACAGAGTTCCCAGATAGATATATATCTCATGGGATAGAATCTATGGGAGTTAATATAACATTCAGCTCACTGGAGGGTAAAGAGTTAATAAATCGGACTGGCGTAACCGGCTCTCCATAATTTCGGCCAGGTGTCAGTTCTGGGTCGCTTAGGTCTCAGATTCATTCCTCGTCTTTCGGCTACTCTGCTTTGCACAGCAGGGACTGAGACCGCAGACTGCATTGTCCGTCTCCCTTGACAAATGGTCTGGCTGGGTTCCAGTCTGGCTGGGACCCAGTCAGTCTCTGGACACAAAGGGGTATCTGGAAATCAAGGCAAAAGGAAAAGACAAGGCATTTCTCTGCCTCCAGCGGCAATCCCAGGGGCAGTTGCATCTTTTCCTCCTTGATAGTTTCAGGTCCTGTTAAGACAGGTCCTCTGGGGAATCAAGCTTCAGTCAAGAAAACGTGTCAACAGACAATTCCTAGAAGACAATACAAGTGACTCTCTTTCAGGCCAGGTTCTCCTAGACACAGACTCTGAGACAAAAATTGAAGTACATCTGACTTATTTGGGAAAAGTAAGATGGGGAAGGGAAGGAACCAAAAAAGGGCACACGATTAAATAAATCACCATTTTTTAGAAGCTGGAATTAACGGTGCTGGGTCATCTCCAGAGTCATGACTTCAGAGTCATCTTGCTCTGGTTGCGTCATCAGTCACCGATGGAGGTCAGCTTCCAGCAAGCATTTTGTTTTGGTTTGTGGCTTGGGGCCTAGCAGCCAAACAAAGACCTTTCTCAAAGAAATGCAGGTTTGGGCAGCCGAAGAGACTGGTGTTCACAGAGAAGGTGAAAAGTGCGGAGATAGGTCAGAACAGGAATATCGCCTGCTGCAACTATTAGAGACAAAATCTGTCCCATTGTCCTGGTAGACAGGAAGATGCAAAGTAAAATAATAGCTATCATTGGACCCCATAACACTGGCAACTGCAAGGAGGAATAACAGACACCTACTGCTGGTGACCCACAGGGGAAAAGGTTTTCTTATGCTTCGTAGTGAGCAATATGAATTGTTGCAATCTTTGGAAAAACAATCTATAGTATCTATTAAAAATCAAAATGTATGTGTATAAGTTTGTGTGTATACATAATTTATATGTATATAAATGGTTTAAGCATTCTCAATCCTGGACTCCATCTTGACCATCTCATAGAAATAAGTGCCATAGTCTATAGGAATATATGTTCAGAATTACCATTTTTTAAGATTTTTAAACAATTGTATTTATTTATTTGAGAGAGAGAGAGAGAGCCTGCATGAGAGCATGAGCAGGGGGAGGGGCAGAAGGAGAGGGAGAAGCAGACTCCCTCCCTGAGCTGGGACCCGACATGGGGCTTGATCATAAGATACTAACATCATGATCTGAGCCAAAGCCAGACACTTAACCAACTGAGCCACCCAGGCGTCCCAAATGTTCAGAATTATTTGAAAGCAATCATAGAGGTTTAAGAAAAATTAAACCCATCAAAAGAGAAACGGTTAAAGAAATACCATCTACCCTTGTGCAGCCATTTAAAAAAGGTAACAGGAGGGGGCGCCTGGGTGGCTCAGTGGGTTAAAGCCTCTGCCTTCAGCTCAGGTCATGATCCCAGGGTTCTGGGCTCGAGCCCCATGTCGGGCTCTCTGCTCGGCAGGGAGCCTGCTTCCTCCTCTCTCTCTGCCTGCCTCTCTCCCTACTTGTGATCTCTGTCTGTCAAATAAATAAACAAAATCTTTAAAAAAAAAAAAAAGGTAACAAGAGAATCAACTCAGAAGGAACCTCTCACTGTGTTCAGTGTGAAAGGTAAGATCTGGAGAAATGTGTATAATATCATTCTCCATTTAGTAAAAAACAAATTTAAATATTTGTGTGTGTTTATACAGAAGCACAGAGAAAGGGACAGAAGATTACACAGCAGGTTGTTACGATAGTTACCCAGCTGATAGTGGGGAGAAATGGAACAACACCAATATTTTGGAGGGAAGAAAGAGAGAGCGAGAGAAGGAGAAGCTCATGATTTAACATTAAACATTATTTAAACATGTGTGACATTTATGTATTGATCTATACATGTATGGGTATAAATAGACCTTTGAAAGGAAAGTCTCTAAAATTAAATGGTATAAGGTGATTTTAAGAGAGGTCTCTTCCTTACATTTTTTCAGTGTAAATTCTAATTAATAAGTATTGTCTATATGATGTATGAGTGGAATAAGATAAAAATGTTTTAGAAATAAAGGAAAAACAAATATATACATCTATATATTTCTATATAGGGCCATGCAGTAAATTTTACCTTCTTCTCTAAGCCAGAATTTCTCAAAAAAGACTAATTCTGTGAGGCATTTGTTAGGTGTTGCTGAATTAAGAACTCCCTGATCAAGGACCCTTAGGGAACACCAAAATAAATGAAGCTGAATGTCTTCCTTTGGGACTTCTAAAGCCTTTCACGTGCTAATGCCTCTGGTAAGTCCCCAGTGTAGGAGAAGGTGGGAAATGTTTGTTGATCTTGTTTAACCACACAGCTCCCTGCCATCTGGGCAGTAAGGAGCTCTTCAAGACTTTAGTGTTCCCTGGACCTTCTCTAGAAAAGGGAAAGCCACGGAGGTTTTTTTTTTTTGAGCAAGCGAGTAAATGTTTTAGGAAAATTAATGCAGAGTGATGTGCTAGACACGAATGGTTTCTCTTCTCAAAGTCATAAATCCCAGCCTGGTCGCTGAGTATTTCGCAGGCTGAGATCATTACTGGAACATTTTTTCTTCACTTTGTCACTTGGCTGCCCCTAGTAATTTATGGAACTTCACAACCTTGTAGTTTCCTTATCTGTGGAAAAGGGGGAGGAGGAAGGAGGTTAATAAAGACCAACTGCTAGAGCGCCTGGTGGGAAGGAGACATCCTGGAATCTCACTGATGAATTTTGCTATAATTGGTGCTGAAATAAATGGAGCATTGCCAGAACAGTCTTAATGAATGATATTAGCATTCATTATTACAAATCGTTTTTTTAAAAGATTTATTTATTTTAGAGACAGAGCAGGGGGAGGGACAGAGGAAGAGGTAGAGACTCTCAAGTACACTCTATACTGAGCGTGGAGCCTGACACAATCGATCTGACAACCCTGAGGTCATGACCTGGGTGAAAACCAAGAGCTGGACTCTTAACCGACTGAGCCATCCAGGAGCCCCATTCATAACTTATTTTTAAATATGCCGAAGACTTCATTATTGCTAATGTCTATCTCATAGGGGCCCCGTGCAACGGTCCCTTATCTCTGCAAGGAATCCCTAATCCCTACAGATGAATGGACTGATCTCTTTTCTGAATCTTCAAAGTACTTCAGCTTTAAATATCAGTTCTGGCCCTCCAGGAAACATAAAATGAGAAATACAAAAGATCTAGAAGGAGAAAGGTACGGAGGAGGGGCAGGAGTCGCAGAGACTTGAGAGGGCGATGGGAGTCTAGTATCTGTGAAGGGAAAGGAAAGGCAGGAGGACTAGATAGAACCTCAGCCTCCAGGGCTGCTCTGTGAACGTCTCACCAGGCGGGGGAGCCCTAGAGCAAAGATGCTTTGCTAGAGGCCTGCATTGGGCAGGAACGGCTTTGCTCCAGGAACCCATCCCTCGGGTGGAATGCAGGCCAGGGAGGGCATGACCTCCCTGAGACCTCGGCAGTGGGTCCCGAAGGCATGATAGCTGCAGCCCATTAGCTAACTGCACTCCCCTGTCACAGATTCCTTCCAGAAGGAAGATCTGTGCCGCACACCGTGGCTGAGGCTCCTCATGTTTCACATGCCATGTCTCACTTCTAGTCTTTGTACTAGTTATTAACTGTGTATCTTACTTCCCTAACTAGCTTGTTGGGTTCTGGAACATAAGGTCCCCATCTGATTTATTCTTGGAAATGTGCCACACTATGGCATACTTGAAAAGGCCAGGAGACTTGTAACATGAAACAAATCATCAGTAATTTATCTCTGCAATAGTAATCATTTCTCTAATACATAACGCCTCGTGGCATGAAGTCAAGGCTTCCTGAGCTACTGCAATTATTGAGCTGGTTGCCCTTGGCACATTCTGAGTACAACAGTTTGCTATCCTGACAGCACTCTCATATTTATTTAAGAGTTAAAGTTTTCACCTCTTCCCTGAATACCTTTCCTTCTTTGAGAGCGGTGGGGGGTTAAGTGAGTGTAATAATCTGAAGTAGTGTGGACTTAATCCACACCACGTTTCCAATCCATTCAGCACAGCACTCCCTCTGACATGTGTTTGTCCAACATTCATTGTCGACATTTACCAACTTTACCATGCATCTGGTGAGAATTCAATGCAGAGTTGGCACCATTCAATGCAGAGTTGGCACCAACTACAGAAGGCACCTGATAAATATTTCTACTTTGAACAAAGCAAATTCAACTCTTTCTTCTTCTGACATGGCAGGGGCATCATACAGAAAGGCAAAAAGGCTGCTTTGTATACCAGAGGGCAGGTCCAAATTCTCTTCCACTTCAACAGTGCTTTTGAAAAAACAAACACGAGGTCAGTACTGCTGGGGTGTGTTGTTGGTTTTTCCCTTTTAAATCAAAATACAAACATTATTCTTTAATGATGGATTAAGAGTTGCCCCTTTGAAGACGTCATAGGAAAGATGAAAAGGGTAAGAAGTCGTCATTCTTTTTTATAATCTCATGTCAGTGTTACTCTCTCTGGCCAAATGGCTCTTTGTAGCACTTCTCTTACTGTTTTGCCTGTATCAGACTCCGCTAAAAATAACAGAAGGAGGCTTACATGCATCCAAACATACATACATGCAGAGAAAGAAAGATTTCCTTTGAGCTACTGTATTTCGGAATGACAGACGCACCATTGGGATTAGAGTCTAGCCTGAGAAAGGAGGGAAGAACATTTCCCGAGTGCTATTTTATTTAAAAAGAAGCACTTACTCTTTCATTTTCCCCCAGTTGCTTGCATTGCATTATGAAATTATGAATCAATAAATATTTTTTAGTTCCCACTATATCATTTATAACACAGAGGACCCACTTCATAAAGGAGATCCAGGCTAGAATTTTTCAGATTGCCTCCAATAAAGATCCCATGCGCTGAAATTTACGAATACCGGAGGCTTTGCAAGCCGAAGCCAGAGCAAGTGAGTCGAAGAATCTGTTCCACTGCGCGTTTAGTTGAAGGTGTAAAATTCTCCCCACATCCAGGAGCTGAGAATTTCATTCCTCCATGAGACAAAAAGGAGTATGGAGTCCCTGAGCGGAACAACGGATCCTCGGAAAGCTTAGAAAGTCAGAAGCAGTGGATTTCCTCTACCCCCCACTAGTCACCATGTGACCATTGGAGAGCTTGGTTTATTTAATCCTTAATGAGTCCCATTATGGCGATTTCAGGAGGAGCGGCACCAATTTTTAGACCACTCAGAGATGGCGCGTGAGTGGCGTTCTGGGTACGGGCAAGGAGCAGCGGCCGGAGCAGCGCTCTGTCCCTACGGCTGTCAGCATTCCGCATTCCACTGGACACCTCTGCCTGTGTCCTCACCTCTTGGAAACCGCAGGAAGGAGAAACTCACATCAAATTGCCCTTGTGGCACCTCCAATGCCACTAATCCTTCATTTCAGGACGAGAGCAAATCTGATTTAGCCACAGTACAAGTTATTAGGGGACAGTGGTGATTATGAAAACTTGGTCCCCTGACAGGGACCCCCAGCTTTAAAAAAAAAAAAAAAGATAACCCTTTAAGAAAATCCGACTGTGCCTCCTTCCTGCATCCCCTAAGTGTTTGCTCTGCACCTCGTGAATGAAGTCAAACAACAGATTGGAGAAAAATCTCTTGACGGCAAGATTGAGTTGTAGACCCGCATGGCCTGAAACATTATCATTTCACCTCTCGTTCTGGGGTCTGATTGCAACGAGCTTTGGAGATTGCCATGCGGTCCCTAGGGGGCCCTACAGGATAGTAAATCTATATCACAGAGCCATTGCATATATGAGTTCGTGCAGATTTTATGGGGACAGCCTGTTTCCATTTAGAAGGGTTCAAGCACCACAGAGCAGAAATCGCCTCCTACCTCCTTGTCAGATTACCGGTAGAACCATTCTGAACAAAGTCCTCCTTCTGGTATCCGCCCCTTATTCCTTTTGTTTTCCCAGAATGATAAAATCTTTGTTTCCTGATGACGGCAAACATTTCACTCTCTGTTCACCTTCACTTCTCCTTGCAGAAAAGAAGGGTCTTAACTAGGAAAGCCGCTGGTTCACAGCACGTTCCTTCATTTTGCTTATAAAGGACAATGACAAGACTGGGACGATGAATACCCAGCCTCCAGAGCGTCGTCTCATGACGTCGTCTCACTGGGCCTCACCTTTCTGTCCATCAATGAATAAAAAACCTTTTTTTTTTTTTTTTTGTATTTAATTTCTGGGAAATCCAAATGGATTTAATGGGAAAATAACTGAAAAGAAAGGCTTTGAAGTCTTACTTATTTCTTTGGTGTGTGTTAGTGTGGGAGAAATCCTATAGGAGATTAGTTTATTGAAAATGTATTAAAATCTTGAATAATAATTATTATGACAATGATTGTGGCAGTAAGGGCTTAACTATTCATTTAGGATTTATACACACCTGAAGCCAGGTAGTGACGTAGAAGGTGTGGATTCAAAGAAATGCTGATTGGTACTCTCAGCAGTAAGCTGGGTAGCAAAATTCAACATGATGGGCTTGGGATCCACACAGACCCCAGCTGAAATCCTGCTGGCTTCTCCTCTTATGAACAGTCTGGCTACATTATTTACCATGTCAATGTGTTTCCTTATTTTTGGAATGGTGGCTGAGGTATGTATCTTTTAGGGTGTCTGTTGAGCCCACAGTAGTGCGCTTCCTCCAATATTACCATCCTCAGACTAGAGCGGAAGTGGGTGCACTTTGGGCAGTCGCCTGGAATGGATGCTTGACCCAAACCAGGATCATTGGATTTCCTCCCTGAAAGTCATCACTGAGCTGGAGTAGCACACACAGGGTCTCTGCTCGTGGCTGGAACTGGAGAATGGTAGGACTGGATGGCTAACGTGTAAAGAGATGCGGAGAAAGCGAAGAGAAAGGACTCGAGCAGCCCAGTGTGGAAGTATGAGTCAGTGTGGTTTGGAAACACCAAGCAGTGATTGAAGAAAGGCTGTCTGGGTTCTGAGGGCTTTCCATCCTCTGCCGAGCACACCTATGAGGCTAAATTGCTCTTGAGTGAGAGAATATATTTCAGTAAACTTCCTTTTTTGTTGTACACAGTGAATTGCTTGCAAATAGAAATCAAAATAACCTGAGTGCCTGAGTGGCTCCGTCGATTAAGCATCAGACTCTCAATCTTAGCTCAGGTCTTGATCTCAGCCTTGTGAGTTCAAGCCCCACCTTGGGTTCCATACTGGGCATAGAGCCTACTTGAAAAATAAATAAATAAATAAAAAGAACAATGCCAACTAGAGAAATAATTGTACCTGAAGTTAAGGGCCATTGTGAATGTTAAATATTATAGAAGTAAGATAGTAGCTCAGTTATATTCAGTAAATGGGAGCTATAGTTATAAAGTCACTCTTCCCTATGAGTACAATGAGAACACATAACAAAGCCCAATATTACAGAGAGATTTTAAAGTATGTTCACAGAGAAAAACAGTAAGTTGGTACAAAACATACTTTTATAATTTATGCGAACACACTTTCCCAGCAACCCAGACAGGAAGTTTTTGTCCTCTTTTTCAGCAGCCCTGCTAATGGGCCACAGGAGTCTTTGTTGTGTGTGCGTGTGTGTGTGTGTGTGTTTGCTTGTGTATGTGCAATGCTGCACACACACGTGCATGTGTGTCTTTGTAGACAAAGTTAATATATCTTCATCACATACTGAATTCATGATTACTATTTTAGAGACATTGAATATCATCTGATGAAAATTACATTAGATTTCATTACAAGCTTATCCTATTTATATAATCATTAAATAAACTTGCAATTATGAGCTATATTTGTGAGTGCTGAAAGTGTTAAGAAACACTAAATAGTAGCATTTAATACTTTTAAATCATGTTTGGTCAGTGGCAGTCTTAGAAGAAACATTTTTTGGGGGGGGGTCTTACCTCTTCCAGCCTGGGGTCTACATTTTGAATCACCAGATTTATGATCTCACTCTACAGCCTTCCGTCTCTATCTCAAACCAGCCCATTCTTGCCCGAGCTCATCTCTTTCTTGTAATACTTTTCTACATATAAGTGATAACAACTAACATTTCCTAATGTGTTCCCCAAATTCTTGCCCTTGAGCTAGAGTTTCAGTAGCATTTGGTCAGCTTTCTTCTGCCAAATTTTATTATATATATATCTGGCAAGGGAAAAAAACCTCCCAAAAGGCTGAGTTAGGGGTAATTAACAAGAGAATTCTTCAACAAGGAGCATCACAGACTAATATAGAAATTTATGTCTTTCTGAGAAAAGGACCTCATTCTGCCTGCCCAAGGTCGGTAAGATTTCATCCCTTGGAGGATTTCACTGCCTTGGAGCAGTGACTCTTCCGTGTGTCTCATTCTTCTCCTTTCTCTTTCAGAGGTTTCATTAAGTTTATTCTGACCCCGAGGATGGGGGGCAGGTGTGGAGAGCTCACCTTTTAATTCACAGATCCCCCAAATGCTAAGAGCTGCATCTGAGCCTTAGGGAGAACACGGCTCATCACCCAGAAACCCTGGTCTCTAAGCTCTATGCAGTGACTGGATGAGATTCTGGGC
This sequence comes from Mustela erminea, assembly GCF_009829155.1. Classification (NCBI taxonomy): domain Eukaryota; kingdom Metazoa; phylum Chordata; class Mammalia; order Carnivora; family Mustelidae; genus Mustela; species Mustela erminea. Next base: position 121,370,974 of record NC_045619.1, read on the forward strand.
TTCCCTCCTGTGGGGAGAGAGGATGTTCTATGTGTGGAGAAAGCATGAAAAAGAGATGTTTTATGTCCAGAGATTTCCCAGCTGTTCATCCAAACATGTTTCCTCTCCTTTCAATACACATAGGTGATGTTTCTTACCCTTCTGTGTGATAGGTATGGCCACGGGATTCTGCCAATGACATGTGTGTACAAGTGTGAGGCACCATATTCAGATCTGGCCCATAAAAAGCACTCAGATCTGGGGCGCCTGGGTGGCTCATTTGTTAACTGTCTGCCTTCAGCTTAGGTCATGATCCCAAGGTCCTGGGATGGAGTCCTATATCCAGGACCCTGCTCGGCGGGAAGCCTGCTGCTCCCTCTCTCTCTGAAGCTCCTCGTGCTTGTTTTCCGTCTCTTGCTGTGTCTCTCTCTGTCAAATAAGTAAATAAAAATCTCAAAAGGAAAAAAAAAAGCACTCAGATCTGTACTCCTCCATATTTGTTCTCTATCTGTTGGATAGATGTAAATGGACAAATTTTAGAAATCACATGTCTAAGACAGCACACTATGAAGTACAAGTCAGAGCCTCAGAATGACTGCTTGGAGGTTGACTCCCAATCAGACTTGCAAAAGTTAGAAATAAACATCAACACCATTTGAAACACTCTACATCTTGAGGTTGGTTGGCTATCCAACCCTAGGCTAGCCCTACCTTACTAGCCCTACCCTAAGCCACACTTTAATACTTCCAATTCATTTAACATTTTGATAAAATTTCCTGATAAAAGTAAATGTGCTGCTTTTCAGAAATTTCCTGAAATGCAAATGCCGAGAGAGTAAGTGTAGCCTACCTAGCAACAGCCCATGAAATTAAATATCTGGAGACATTCATTAGACAACCGCTCTGTTTTTAGAATTTACATCAGTGAAAGCACAGAAGCATGTTCAGCAGGTCTTTATTATTCTGAAACATAAATACTAAAATATCAATAATAGGTACATAGTTCTAAGGAAATGATCAATAATAAACCAAATGCATTTTTATAGCTCTTCAAGGATTTAAGCACAAAGCATAGTCACTGAAATATCTTAATACTAGATTTATACTTAAATAGCAAGCATGAATGCATTAATTTTGCTTTTTTTGAATATTAGTATTTTAAAAACGTAGCCATTCTAGTCTATCTTTGAAGCCAGCTACTGTTAATTTACTTTGAAAAATATAATTCAATTACAGATTTCTAGAACCTATGGGAAGTTAAAGAGTCCATTGAACTGTAACAAAAAATGATGTAGAAACACAGGGTACCTACTAAAATCCCTCCATTCAGAAATAAAAAATAAAAGACAATCATTTATATATCCCCCCAAAACTACGAGACACTTTACAATGTTGTCTTGATTAATTGCAATGCATCTATAGCACTAAAAGTCTCCTTAAATATAAAATATTGGCTTTATTTCATTAGAAGTTACATTTGCTTATCATTAGCTTCTAGGATTTTCTGATATTGACAAGATACAGAAAGAATTTATATGAGATAATCATCATCCTCATCCCCGTCCTCATCATCGTAAAAACAATGGCTGCAAACACTGAATCCTTATGTACTTACCACTTTACGTGGATCTTCAATCTTGCACAAAGCCCTATGGGTGGGCACTGTTACTAATGGCTGCACAACTCCAGGGGGCGCCATTATATTGGTCTATATAAATGGTGCCTCTTGGAGTTGGGTAGTGTGCAACCTCCAGTGCCATATGCGGCAGTCTTGACTTTTATTATTCTCACACTAGAGAAGAGAAAACTGAGGGTCATATAAAGAGAGAGGAGAAAAAAAAATTACAGAAAATAAAATCTATACCAGAGGCTTTCCTTGCTTTAGGAGGATTAAAATTAATTCATTTTGAAAAGAGAAATAATGCTTGTGCTGCTAATAAGTATCAGAACAATGAAACTAATTTTGGCAAGAATCTATATCCCTTGCCTATCCCTGGGCCTCTGCCCTTAAGTGAACCAGCAGCCAGGCAGAGTTAGGGCCTCTCTTCTGCATTCCTGTAGCTCTCGGGGAATTTCTCTCTGACATCGTTACTGCACTGGACTGTTACTTTGTAATGTGTGCGTTCTCTCCCTGGAGTCCGAGCTCCCTACTGGTAAACTGTCCTGCATTTGTGTCTCTAGAAACAAGCACATGATAGACATTCTATTGGTTTTTGGAGAATTAATGAAAGGGACATTAGTTTTCATAAACAACTGAATGCTAGATTTTTACAGTTGGTTCTCTATCGGTCACATTTGAGAACCATAACCATAACATTTCAGCAAAAAAGCTGAAAGGACATGGAGGGAAATGTTATTCGACAATCAAAGGCAGTTTTCTAAAACAATTTCCTTATCCTGAAATCCCAGGAGTTGAACTATGGGTGGTATTTGGCAAAAAAACAACAACACATGTCTTGGATGAAGACAGATTTAAAAAAAAAAAAAAGATTTTATCTATTAGAGAGAGAGTATGAGCAAGAGAGAGAGCATGAGCAGGGAAAGGGGCAGAGAAAGGGGAAAGACAGAGAGAGAGGGAGAAGCAGACTTAGTGCTGAGCAGGGAGCCCAAAGCGGGACTCGGTTCCAGGACCCTGGGATCAGGACCTGAGCTAAAGGCAGCAACTTAACTGACTGAGCTACTACCTAGGTGCCCTCACATGAAGACAATTTTAACAGTAAAAGACAATATGTTCTCTTCTAGCGTTCCAATTTTTCATTTCCCCAAGTTTGGACTAATTCGAGCTCTTGGATTATTTAACGTGGAAGAAAAAAAATATTTATTTACAATTTAGAGTCACCTACTTCCAAAAGCTTTTCAGGAAACTTGATGAAATAATGAGCTTGTATTTAAAGTTATTTCAAGTGCTACTTTGCTGCTAGAGTATCCTTTTTCCGGTTCATGTATTCTTATCTTGGACAAAGTACTTTCTGCTGGTTTGATTTTTTTGGAATGAGGTGAAGAACTTCAGGGATGAGGGCAATAAATACCAAAAAAAAAAAAAAAATGCATCCCTGTCCCCTCTTCTGACACTTGACAGATGGTGAAACAGAGGGAGGCAGTCCTACTCAGAAATCTGGCAGATTGGATAGAGAGAGGAGACTTTGGAAACTTAAAGAATAGGACAGCGTTAAGCTTGGAGGGCTTAGATGAAAAACAAAACTAGAATATCACTGTCTACTTAGGAATCTATTATATGAAGTGCCTGAGGCAAGACAGCGGCGATGTTTAATGTCAGAAATGTCATTTTCCACTGCTCCTGATTAAACAAAAGTGCCATCTCCTATGCCTTGGAGATTGGCAAGTTGGACACCCGAGTGTCTACCGTGACACTCTCTCTACCGGGGAACGTGAATTAAAAGTCAGATTTGTCACTTGCGATGGAATAGTGCAGAGAGGTTGGTTTGTTTTCAACGCGCCTCACAAAGGTGCCGGTGTTGAGGGATCACAAAATGCTAGCAGGTGCGTGGCTGAGCTCAGGAAATTTTATGAAGTCGGGAAGGTCAGAATTCATTGGTTCCAACACGCGTTAGAAAGAGGCAAGGAAAACCTCCCTAGAATACGCTCCACGGGATGCTTCCAGAGTTCCCTCCTCAAGGAAATATTTAAGGCTGTCTCGACGTTCTGCTGGAAGTCTGGAGCATGAAGATAGGGGAATCATAAAAATTCTGGTCTTGCGTCATAACCCTTAGGAAGTTTGCCAAGAAATAAACAACCTTAAGGTTTCCCTAGGGCATCCGGAAATCAGAGACTTTAGAAGACCCAAGGATTCTGTTTTGTTTGAGTCACTGCAGTAAATCATTGAATAATACTGTGAAAGAGGAGACCTGCTGACTATCATTTCTTACTCAGTTTCCTAATTTCTTACCCAGAGGCCATACAGGCTGTTACAAAGCTGGCTCAAAATGAGTTACAATAATGAGAAATTTTTGAACTGTTTTCAGACTGCATTGGCCAACAACTCAAAATAACACCTGCTGGTTGACTTTGAATATGGCCATAGGACAGTGAAAACTAGAAAACAATATTCTCAGAAACAAAACCGATGCACGGGCTCAAGGGTTATATATGTAACTAACAGCTTTGCTCTTCATCTAGATTAGGGAAACTATCTAGCATATCTGTTGAGAAGAAAATTTGCTTCCTGAAATCCCTTACTAATTATGTTGTGCTTGTGTGAGAGAATAACCTTGTTCTTACGCAGTACAAGCTGATTTAGGGTAAAGGACCATGATATCTACATTGCACCCTCAATCAAAGGTTGATGCTACACAGGCATAGATCAGGTACTTGTTGTAATATTCTTTCTACTTTTCTGTAAGTTTGAAATATTTAAAAATAAAAAGTTTTTTTAAAAAAGGCAATTTCTCCCATCTTCAATGGAGTGTAATTGGGTAATTGGGTTCAAGTTCCTTGTTGTTTTGAAACTTCAGTGTTCTCATCTACAAAATGAGAATAATACTGATGACGGCCTCAAAGAATTCAATGAAATAATCCATAACCCAAAAGAAGCTAGTAATAATCTACCACAAATCTGAAAAATTATTTTCTACTTATGCTTGGTTATGCATTTGGGTTTGGACTGATTAGAAATAGCTTAGTACCTACAGGATATCCACAATGATAACAAAATACACTGAGATGATCTTTATTAAATGACTATCAGTGCTTAATGATACTCAGGTTTTGTAAATGCAAACCTTCCCAAGCAGACTATTATTGAAGTGCTCTGTTAAATTATAAAACAAGCATATACAGCCAGAGATAGTTATTAAATGAAACTGAATGGATTGAGAATTTACCTGAAGTTATACTTTCTTTAAAAACAATGTGGAATTTTGAGCAGTTCCTCAAAAAACAGAAGAGAGACAAAAATACAGAAAACAAATGTCTCCTTCAGTTTTTCTAAAGGCAGTCAAATGTTAATCATTATTTTTGTCATTTAAAGACAATGAAGTCATTGGCTGTTATCAGTGTGTCATGGTGGTAGGAGAAATATTTTATCAACAGAAAAAATAAATATCAACACTTCCTCTTGAGTAAGTGGATACCAGCGTTATAATTAGAACCAATGCTATTTTTCACACAATGGACTATTTTTCTGATCCTGAGAGCTGTAATTACCCTAGCAACTTCAATGTCTAACTTTAATTCCTCCTAGAAATATTTTGACAAACTGACAATAGTTAAATATGTTACAACAGTGAAAATGACAGGTTGCTTTTGCCTTTGTTATACAGAACGTATTACTCTGTGAAGATATTCTGTAGGGCAAGCACCTACATCCGTATTTCTTAGCATAGGAAAAGGAGATTAAATACATTCACAGCCCCAAAAGGATGCTGGTATAGAACGGACAAGGGGAGACCTGGAGATGACCACATAGCCTTCTAATTTGAGCTGCACATTCAGAAAAAAAAAAAAAAATCCATTCAGTATGGAGATAGAGGATATTCAAAATCCAAGCCAATCCTCATAATTTATTCTCCAGTAAGACTAGGTACTACCGTTCTCTTGAATCTTAAGAGAGGTGCGAATATTATATCTCAGGATAAGAATGTTTACAGCCCAAACTTTAAGCTTTTGACTGAGTTATATGGGACAGCCCCACTGAATCCTGTTTACAAAATTCCAATTTCAAAGAAACTGGGGGACCACGCACATTTGGACCGGATACTTCTGAGAATAAAAGGGGATAAACTTGGACTGTATGGGTAAAACAAGACATAAATGATCGATAAACTACTGCCTTACTGAGGCAAAACAGAAGGAAGCATTCTTGTCAGAGAGGTTTATTGCTCGAGGACCAACCATTCCTCTATGACCAGAACTAGCATGGTGCAGCTTGTATACAGGGAATTTTATGATTCTCAGAAGAGCAACTTGAGTAGATACCTAAATGAGAAGGGTACCAATCTGGGAAGCCATCAGCATTGGGTACTTAAGACAGAGTTGTTAAAATATCACTGTGTTTATTCAAAGATCAGTAAGCCCAGAAAGTCTACTCTAAAGTAAAAGTCTTAATAGCTTATTTCTAAGACTTCACCCATGAGCAAACATTTCATTTCACATATTTGATGAAAATTAATCAAGGCACTGTCTTACAAGTAAAACAAATAAGAGTATGGGATCCTACATATTACATTTTGATTAATACCAAAGAAGGATCAGTGCCCAAAATGAAAATGTAAAAGGCATCATTTCTATAAGAATTGCTTCTGGACTTAATGCATTTAATATCTAGTAACTAAATTTATGGAAAAAATTAAAGGCCATATAGCATATTTTTTCCATAATCAGCAGAACAGCATACTAAAAACTTCAGGGTTTGCAAGAAAGACCACTAAATTTGGAGTCAGAACTACTTGGGTTCAGATTCTAGATCATCACTTAGCAGGTGAGTGACAAAGAAAATTACTTGTAGCAGTTATGGTTAAATGTCCACCCAACATCTCTTCTTCCACAGAACCCTAAATTTGTTCAGGTGCACACTAATTTGCCTTGAAGCCTATGACCCCAGGGGTAGGAGTAATTGTAAAAGTGGGCTCCATATTCCCTTTGCCAATGACGGGTATAGGAATGTTCATGTGACTAGTGTGAACCAATGAGAAAGAAGAAAATGTTTGATGGGGCTTTGGGGAAAGTTCTTTCTCCTTCTCCTGGAATGGTGTCAAGAAGTGACTCTCTCTTCTCTGGATATGTACAGATGTACTTTTATGAGGACTGAATGTGCTGCTTTTGTTCAATAAGGAGTCTTAGGATGAAGTCAACAGCATAAAGCCTAACTATGACTCTTTTTTTTTTTCCCAGAGATAATGGCATACTTTATTAATTTACTTTGCACTTTATGGAGGACCTAACTATGACTCTTGAAGGGAAATGAAGTAGAACAAAAGTTCTTAGGTTGCCCTGTTTTGGACTTCTAGATTTGTGGCCAAGAATTCTACACAATTTAAGCCAATTTGGTGGAGCTTTCTGGTATTTCAGTTACCCTCCTGAGTCATTTTATCATCTGAGAAAATCAGATTGACAGCTACCTTACAATCTTGCAAGAAGTCATGATAATACACATAAAGTATTATGCACAGTGGTTGGCACAAAAGAGCTTTCAAGAAATGGTATCAGGTTTGCTGGTTGCCTGGCACACTGAGTACCTATTATTAACTTGGCTCAAAATGATTCTTTGGCAAATCTTTAACAGCCTTGATTTCTGATTGCTCACATTTCCATATCAGATGAGACTGGTGATACTAGTCTCCAAAGAATACTCTGTAATAGCTGAAGCAAGGATTTAAAATCTCTTTGAGGTCCTCAAAATGCAAGAAATACAATAATGCATTGGTATTTTATTGAATATCTCTCTCTCTCTCTCACACACACACACACACATACATAAACACCTTAAAGCAAATAAAATAGAATCAGACTGAGAAAAGAAATTAATCTATCCCATTAAATGCTCATTTCAAAAGAACTCAGGAGAATACAACATATTGGAAACTTCCAAAATTAATTAAACTTTAGAGTGACTATAGTAGGATATATAAAAATGTATTGTGCAAGCTTGAATAATCATCCCTTAATTTAGAAAAGTTAAAATTTGAAACATACCAAGAGGACTAAGACAACTAAAGAAATAAAACCCCAAAGTTATGAGGATATAATTCTAAAATTTAAACATTTTAGATGTTATTTTTCTACACAAAGCAACATGTACAATGATAACACTAAAGAGAGAATAAAATATTGATGAAGCATGCCAGCTTTAGGCATACAACCTGAATTTGAAACTTGGTTTTGATGTTTGTATGCTATATGACCTTGGGCAAGTTTCTTAGCCTCTCTAAGCTGGTTTTCTCATATATAAAAATAGAGATAATCAAATCTACCCCATAGACTTAGGTTTAAATAAGATAAATAATGTAAGCCAAGTTCTTGTACAGGTTCCAAGTATATAGCAAGCACTTAATAAAATATTTTTATTACTTTCTTATAATAAAATGAGTCCCATGGGATCCCACTTCTGGCAGTCTATTATAGAATCTGGGGTTAAAAAACAAAAACAAAAAACCCAGACTCAAATTTCAGAGGGGCAAAGGAAATTTCTAGAAAATATTTCCAGCACCCCCAAGAAAGGACAGGTGACAAACACTACAAAAATCAGATCATAGGGGAATTTCTCCTTCTGGATAAGGTAGGTTAAGAGTAGCAGGGACTGGTTTTAACCTGTAGTCCAGAACAACTGAAAACTAACAGACAAAATACATGAAACAATGGCTACAGATGTTGGCCATAAGGCAACTCAGGAAGGTAATCCTTGAGAAAAAGGACCCAGGCTAGTGGAGTCCCACAGTTGTCCTAGCTTACTGCTTTGATGGCTGCTAGGCCACAGCACAGGGAGGGGAAGCTCAACTCAGAGGTCTGAGTAGAGGTTATAGAATTAGGATGCAAAGAATGCCCATGTAGATTCAGAGTGGAGAGGGCCTCATAGAAATCTCCTCTAGCTTTCAGCTGAGTATTGGCCAGCACATGTGAAGAAAATGCCTAAATCTGAGAGAAGAATCAACCAGATGAAACAACTCCTCAAAGTTAAAGAGGATAGAATAATTCAGTTCTTCCCAACAGAAAAGAAAATCTTGTAATTCATGGGGCTTTCAGGAGAACATTCAAAAAGGTGTTGTCTCAGTGTGAGAAAAAATTTACCCTCGAATAAGCACTGTGATGGTTTTAACTAATGCAGACTTTTCATTCGAAAAGGAATGAATTGTTTACAAATCATTTAATATCACCCAAAACAAATCTTCACATATTTTTTAATATCAAAATATAAAACAGCCACCAAAGTAAAATTCACAATATCTAGCATTCAACAGAGAATTCCCAGACTTTCAAAGAAGCAGGAAAATGCAACTCATATTGAGGAGAAAAATATATCAGTGGAAACAGGTCCAGGCATTACACAGATGATACAATGAATAAAAAAGGACACTGAATGGGTTGTAAGTATATTATAAGTATATTCTATATGTTTAAGAAGGTAGAGGAATGAAGAAGCATGTTAAATGCACAAATAGAAGATAGAAAAAGGCACAGAATGAATATCTACAATGTTCAAAATGAAAACATATTGGATGAGATTGACACCAGATTAGACACTGGAAAAGAAAACATTAGTCAAGTTGAAGATATAGGAACAGGAACTATCCAAAATGAAAGACCAAAAAAAAAGAGGAAGAATGAACAGATGACAGAGAGTCAGTGAACTAGAGAACAAATTTCAAGGAGTTTCATGTGTATTAACTGGTGTCCCTATAAAGGGAGAAGGATGAGAGGAAGAGAAAATATGTGACAATATCATCTTTTCTTCATTATGTAAGCAATGTATCTTCATCATATATCACTCCCATTTCCCTGATAAAAAGAATGCTCTTAGAAGGCTGATGACCCAGATAAGAGAAGATGGGCAAGAGAGCTGTTCATTCATCTTCAGGAGGGTAATTGTGAGTTTCACTATGGAGTCAGCCTTCTGAAGTCATATACAAATAGGAAACCTTGAAATTACCCAGTGGGTTTTTTAAAAATCAAAAATAAAGTAAGAAATAGTCTTATTAGGTCAAGTGCTTCAGATACTTCATGTGACTCTGAAATTCCTTCAGTGTTTACTGTATTTTCATGTCATGTTATATAAATAAGATCTTTCTTATGTACACATTGAATCTTAACAGCACTTTTAAGGTAGCTATTTAGGATGTGATCAGATCTGTTCTAAGATTTTCCAATTTTCCCAAAGCTTCCTGAAATTCATGGAATGATTTAGAGTATGTAACATGATATAGTATTGAGCGGGTACATTTTTTTGTGAATAAGAAGAAACTTAGCCTCAAATAGGGCTGATTTATGGCTTAATTCAGTATTCTATACATACAAAGTCCTCCAAAAGCAAAAAAAAAAAAGTCCTTGGCTGATTACCCGGCTGAGAGTCCACATATTTACATGCAGAAGGAAATCTTTCATGAGAGTCATGATCTATTTGCCTTTCCCTTTTGTTAGGAGAAAAAAAAAATCAGAGACTTCAAGGACTATTATACTATGTAATGCTAAACTTTATGTGATTGTTCATAGAGTCCTTTCCAGGGACCACGGAGCAGCAAGGACTATATGCTTACATTAATATTTTTGCCCTACTAAGATTTAGATGAAAACTCTTTTAGAATCTTGCTATTTGGTTACGCTGCCCAAGGATGCTGAACAATGAGTAAAAAATAAAATCAAACAAGCTAGTATTTCCTGTAGAAACTGGTGACATGGTACTATAAGCTGGAGTCCCAACTAAAGTTTCATACTATCTAGCACCAGTACTCAGACTTTCTATTTTCAATGTGCATGGACGTACTTTAATTTCAAGAGCAGAAGATCAAATCCAATCCATCAACATTTAAGCAATGCTCATTATGCCCACAGATTCTTGAGAGAGTCACAGTCAGGCTTGATGGATAATCTATAAATCTATAAGATAGAGTTCATGGTTTTTCTTTTTTGTTTTGATCTTGGTGTAAAACTTGTAATAATTGATCATTATAGAACAAAAAGAACTGTGGCTTATGATTTACAACTCACATAGTTGATATGTTATATTATCAAAATGTATGTTCTGTTGTATTTTAGAAAGCTTAAAAAATTCTCCTTTGGAACAAAAGGACATTATTGACACATCATAATCATGGGGAAGGTTGTCCTCTGCCAAAGAGGAAATGTTAGGATAGGAATGAAGCCTCCCACAGATTTCACAACAGTCACAGAGCAGCTTGGGAAAGAGACACAAAAAAATGCATGTTCTTTTCAATCAAAGACTTTTGGTTAACAGGTGACCTAGCTGGGATTGTTGCAAAATTTCAACATGCTTTTAGGATGGCAGGACAAGTATTTACCAGAAAACCAACTTCAGTTATGTTCCTCTAGAAAGGCCTAGCATTTTTGCCACAACTTTTTTCCTCCTCAACTTTTACTGGATCATGGGTATCGATCATTAGGACACGCTTCCTGATCTCAGTGTTGGGGGAGGTCACTGAGAGTATATGACAGCTGGTTGATCCGTGAGCTGGACCCCAGAAACTGGAGACTCCTTACCCTCTCCCCTGTGCTGGCATGTGCATTCTATCTGCCTTTTGTGATGCTTCTGATCCCAGAAGCTGCCCCAAGGATGCAGCCTCAAGACAGTGATATGGTGTTGAGACCATTTGAACAATATACATATCTGAACCCAGTTAAGGCCTCTCCATAAGCTTTCAGGCTTACCAGACAAAAATGGAGATCTACTACTCTCACAGCCACCCAAGAAGATCTCATATGCAAGGTCCCTTGTTTATTAAAACTGCCACCTACCAAATCTTGCATGGTCTGCCCCTTTCTTTGGTGTCTCGCTGTGCTCTGTGTACAGGCACTGGTTTTACATTACACCTGGGAAGAACCCAAGAAGTTTGTGAACCAACACATACCATTTTGAATACTTCTGAAATTCTTACCAGTGCCATTAAAGATTCTATTTTGATATTCTAGAGAAAACTTGTGAAGTTAAAGGAGGAAGTTATCTGGGAAAAACTTAAGTAAGTTCTGTGCTAATCATACATAGTTTTTATTAAAACAATGTATAAAAATCTCCATACTGTATATTTAATGACTGATTTCAGTATATTCTTTTACTCCAATATGATGATATTTCCAATATCATCAAAAAGAAAAGTTTAAGGTTCTACTCCCCAGAAAACATTTTAAAGGAAGCATTTTACTAACTATAAAATATTAGACTGTTCTATTTTTAATAGTCCACTATTAGTAACATGATAGACATTACTCATACTGATAGATTTTTAAAAACAAATTAAATCCATTAGAAGCAGCAGAAAAAAGCCACTTATTCATCAACACAGAATGAAAGATAAATAAATTAGACTTCATATAACTAAAAGCATGTTCCTTTTGGAAAATATTTATAAATGAACTTCTAAGCAATTTATGGAGCTAATTGATTTCATCTGCTATAGAAGAACAAAACGTGAACAAACAATAATATTTAAAAAATGTCAAACACAATGCAAGAAATCAGGAGGTACTTTCCCAAAATAAATGACTGACAGCAGAATGATTTCAAAAGGAAGCATTTAGTAAAACAATCATCTGGCTAAGGTAAGAATTAAGAATTTTATTTTTAATTAATTCAGCATGCTGACAAGTTGGCTCCACCCCGATTTCTGCCCTCCTCATGATGGTACAAAGACAAGTGGGCAAAGTAAGAATGTAGTTACTTAGTTAAACCAAAGAACTTTGTAGATGAATAGATGATCTATGTTAACAGGTATCATCATAATGAAGGGAGTGGTGTGAAAATTGTAATATTCAATACCGCTTAAGCTTTATTTGATATTGGTATTTAAATTATTTGTCCTATTTATCATGTAAATATATACCTTTCTTTATGAGAATTAAGTTTTGGTGTATTTTAATCCTTACTGCTTTCCTGTGAGACCTATCAGGTCACTACAACTACTGTTTCAGAGGTGGGCCCAAGCCACTATCCACTCGTGGTGTAACTTCTCTTCAAGTGACAGTTCTTGGGGCAAAGACCATGATTTACCTTCAAATATCCTCATTTTGGTGACTCGGAATCAAGGGGACTGCTTTTTCCCCTATCATATTCCCTCTACTTAGAATCTTCTTCATTTATTAAAACCTTACTCACTTTCTAATTTTTATTTGACAATTACCTCTTCTCTGAAACAGATTCCACTGAAATAGACTGAATGACTCCTGAATAACTGAATGACTCCATAGTACCTTCTCCAGAGCTGTCATAACAACATCTATCATACCGTATCACTGTTGGTCATATGCATGTTCATTTCCTCCTGCAGGATTTGGTCATCTTTAGGTCTCTCTCACACAGCCTGTTACAGGGTCTGGCATGAAGTAGCTGTTGGATAATTTTTTACAAATAAATTGAATGTGTGACCCCCACAGACACCAGGTGAGAAAAACTGGGTATTGTAACTCTTCATGCTCTTAAAAATAGATCCTGTCAGTGGGAGCAGAAAAGGCTTAATAGTAAGGCAGGAATTTAATATAAATCAAAAAGAGCACTTTAAAAATGTAAATAAAGGAGGAAAACAAATGGCCTAAACCCAGCCAGACACATCATTGCAACTAATGACCCTAGTGAAGGTGATCAGAAGCAGGTACATTACCATCCAAAGAGGAGGATTTCATTCCTGAATCATCAAGGGTTTGCTATAATTTCTTAGACATCCTCTTTTGGACAGGAAGAAGGATGAGAAGGATATTATTGATAATAGAGAGGCCTGCTTGAGGAAGAACCCAGTGAAAACTGGCAATTCAGCAGTTCTTTCCAGGAAGGGTCTTCAAAACAGCGTGCCTTTTATTATCAGTCTGCTGAGAGTAGAAATGGCAACTGTAGAGAGCAACAAGGAAATATTCATGGAGTCCCTACCTCACGTCAAATTCTGTACTAGGAGATTTCATGGATTGTTAGATAGAGTTAGATATCATGGTCCCCATTTCACAGGGAGGGAAACTGACGATCGGGACAACTGCATGAGCTGCTGATGTTGCAAGCTCAGTGGGGAACTTTGATCACACCACATTTCAGGGCTTTTCCTATTATGCCCTACACCCACTGCTTTTAGTGTTGGGAAACACCATTACTCACCTACAGCATTCTATTAAAACTTTCCCATTTTAAGACACTATGCTTAGGCTCTTTCACATTTGCTAAATTGTAATTTGAGGATTCCTTTCAAGTGAAGTTGGAGAATTTGTCTGTATTCTTTAGGCATCTCATGGAAACCACGTTTGGGTAAGTTGTTGTCATAGTAGTGATGGCTGACAGGTGTGTCTTTAATCGTTCTAGAAAAGGGCCAAAATCCATACAGCTTCACGTGCTCACACAGTTCAACTGCCACACTTGTGATCATCAAGCCAGAGGATAGGCGAAACTCCGTCACACCTTCAGTTCTCCAGAAAAGGGCAAGATTTCTCAGGTATTTGGGATGGAAAAATATAACCTTCTGTCTTGCTTGAGACTCCTTTAGGGTGTCGTACACTTTGAAAGAGGCAATCGTGTTGGCCCTGAAAGAAAACGCTGGAAGAAGAAGGAACGCATCTCCATAGGTCGCAATGTCCTCCAGAAATATTTCTTTCTTTTTCTTTAAGTTCCCATATCTGCGAAATTAAAAAAAAAAAATCATCATCATTATAATCAAAGTGGCCATTTTGGTTCCATAAGGCTGAATTTACCTTTGGCTGAGCCATTGAACCATTTATGTCACTGTTATATATAAGAGACAAACAATAGACTCAGAGTCCAAGTAGGAGTAAGCCTCCTATAAAAATCAAGAGCTAGGTCCTTCATCTCTCTTTTGTGGTGTCCCTAGGCTTTCATTTATATTTTCTTATCAGATTATATCCTTACTGGACACACATTTCTTATATTATTTTATCTTCTAACTCAGTAATTTTTTCTCTAAAGCAACGTTTTTTTTTTAAAGATTTTATTTATTTATTTGACAGACACAGCGAGAGAGGGAACATACGCAGGGGGAGTGGGAGAGGGAGAAGTAAGCTTCCCACCCAACAGGGAACCTGATGTGGGGTTTGATCCCAGGACCCCGGGATCATGATCTGAGCTGAAGGCAGACACCTAACAACTAAGCCACACAAGGTGCCCCTCTAAGGTAGCTTTTTGATACAGAAATACCTTCCAAATAATGACTGATTTTTCTTAAACACAGGACCACTCTTAAAATGTCTACACATTTAAAAATTCCCTAAGCTGTACACCTGTGACCTGTGTATATTTTTTTACATGTGATCATAAAAGTTTCCTTAAAGAACATAAAATACCTACATTAATACACACACACACACACATACACACACACATTTTAAATTTCCTCAATGTATTGTGATAGATTTATGTGTTTGATTTAAATAATACCTTAGTAAATATACTAATATGAATGGTTGTGTCTAGAAAGTAAACTTTTAGGATGCAGGTATAATATTGCATATTATCTTAATAGATACTAGAACTATATGAGTATATAGTTTTAGTTTGTATTTTAATAATAATGATTATTAGTTTTGGTGAAAACAGTGGAGTAAAACCATGCATGGGATTTTTATTAACTAGGAACATTTTGTTGTGGCTACATGTGAAAAATAAAATATGGGAATTATTTTTTTGGTAATAAACTATATGTGGTAATTTTTTTTTTGTCACCTTCTTTTAAGGTGCATTCCCTGAAGTTTTTAAATAAACTGTTTCATTAGGAAACTACTCCCAAGATAAAAGAGTAATGTTAAAGTTCTGAAAGAAAATTAAATTAAAACCACATTGAGATACCACCTTATACCAGTTAGAATGGCCAAAATTAGCAAGACAGGAAACAACATGTGTTGGAGAGGATGTGGAGAAAGGGGAACCCTCTTACGCTGTTGGTGGGAATGCAAGTTGGTGCAGCCACTTTGGAAAACAGAGTGGAGATTCCTCAAGAAATTAAAAATAGAACTTCCCTATGACCCTTCAATTTCACTACTGGGTATTTACCCCAAAGATACAGATGTCGTGAAAAGAAGGGCCATCTGTAGCCCAATGTTTATAGCAGCAATGGCCACAGTCGCCAAACTATGGAAAGAACCAAGAGGCCCTTCAATGGACGAATGGATAAGGAAGATGTCGGCCATATACACTATGGAGGATTATGCCTCCATCAGAAAGGACCAATACCCAAATTTTGTAGCAACATGGACGGGACTGGAAGAAATTATGCTGAGTGAAATAAATCAAGCAGAGAGAGTCAATTATCATATGGTTTCACTTATTTGTGGAGCATAACAAATAGCATGGAGGACAAGGGGAGATGGAGAGGAGAAGGGAGTTGAGGGAATTGGAAGGGGAGGTGAACCATGAGAGTGTATGGACTTGAAAAACAATCTGAGGGTTTTGAAGGGGCAAGGGGTGGGAGGTTGGGAGAACCAGATGGTGGGTATTAGAGAGGACACGAATGCATGGAGCACTGGGTGTGGTGCAAAAATAATGAATACTGTTACGCTGAAAAGAAATAAAAAATTAAAAAAAAAAAAGAAAAGAAAATTCTCAAAAGTAACTTCACTATTGTTAAAAAAGATGAAGTGATAAATAAGTTTTTACTTGATTAGTAGCGTTCCACTCACAACATTAGAAGTGTAATTGGTTGGGATGCCTGGCTGGCTCAGTGGTAGAGTGTACAACTCTTCATCTCGGGGTTATAAGTCTGAGTCCCACATCGGGTATAGAAATGATATTAAGAAATAAAAAATAGGGACGCCTGGGTGGCTCAGTGGGTTAAGCTGCTGCCTTCGGCTCAGGTCATGGTCCCGGGGTCCTGGGATCGAGCCCCACATCGGGCTCCTTCCTTGGCGGGGATCCTGCTTCTCTCACTGCCTCTGCCTGCCTCTCTGCCTGCTTGTGTGTACTCGCTTGCGTGCGCTCTCTCTCTCTCTGGAAAAAAAAAAAAAAAAAGAAAAAAGAAAAAAGAAATATAAATAACCTAAAAAAATAAAGTCTTTAAAATAAAATGGAATGGTTTTCTTTAAAAAAAAAAAAGGAGAGAGAGGTACAATTGATCATACCTCTTATGAGCTACAACCTTGAGAGAAAGTAAAAAATTATGAATATATTATATTCTTTTATCTTTTCGCCAAAGTCATTCCAGCTATATTGCATTGCAAGTCATTCCAGCAACAAGATTAGTGTTCAAACTAAGAAAAATGTTAAATAATAAAACAAATGTTCTCAAACAGTTATATAAGTTGGACATACTTACTTTAGTTTTATGATACTGGGATTTACAGTCACAACATTGGTTTTACTGCCAACATCTTTACTCACATTTCCTGTAATTGGGGGAAGGTTACACCTGAAATTTGGGAGGGGGGAAAAAAGCATTTTCAAAATGCAAGTTTAAAAAAAAGCACATACCCGCACATGTACACATACAATCACTGTCGGTTTATTGGAGAAAATGCTGGCTGTTAAGGAGTTCTGAATTGATCTGATTTCCATTTAAAACTTTAATAAGTACTGAAATCCTTTTTTTAAAAAAGATTTTATTTATTTATTTGACACAGAGAAAGAGAGCATAAATAGGGGAAGTGGGAGAGGGAGAAGCGACTCCGCCATGAGCAGGGAGCCCAATACAGGGCTTGCTCCCAGGATCCTGGGATCATGACCTGAGGTGAAGGCAGACACTTAACAACTGAGCCACCCAGGAACCCCTAAGTACTGAACTCTTAATTGACACTTCAACATTGCATGAAATATACAAATTTGGTAAATGCTTTTAATATTAAGACCCTTAAGTATATCAAAATGAGAAATGACAATTACCTTGCTAGCTGCTGAAGAGTTCATAATCCTTTTATTAAAATTATTATTTCTATTGATTATATTTCCACAGTGTTATGGGCACCAATTTACAGGTTAAAAAAAAAAAAATAAGGAATTGCAACTAAGGTTACGGAGTATGCCAGAAGCAAAGTCTTTTAAAAAAAAAAAACAAAAAAACAACCAAACCCTGAAATCTCCTGATTCCCATATGGATAGTTTTTCTAGCAAATTATGCTGTTAATAAATAAAACCCTAATGTTCCTATAATGATATTTTCATATAAATGTTCTCTTCCTCTTTTGAGTACTAATTTGTTTTTAGTACTCAGTACAAATTAAGAATTGTAATTTTGAGTAATTACATTCCTTTCACAAAAAAGGGAAAGTTGGTTATGACTCCCTAAGTATTGTTTACAGAATTTCAAGTAGACCATTTCTTTTAAGCTATACAAACAAAAGGAGCATTTCTGAGTATGTCCTTAGGAAAGCTGTTTCAAGTTGATGTGTTCTGCACGAACTGACGTTGAAACAGCATTCCACACTCTATGAAACATAAAATCAAATGGACCGTGTACACCTCTCATTGATATTAAAGGTATGTCAGAAAATAATTAAACATGGCACCTTGCAAAAAATATCAATCACAGATAATACAGAAACGCCCTCATTACTGGACAACCTGTAATAACAAATCTACCTTCTAATACAGTATTATTCTTTTTAAAATCAAAGGTGATTTCCAACAGAGTATCATAGGAGACTCTGAGGGGAAGTAATGGCGTATTGTACACATAGAATGGTAGCTGGTAAAACCATCCATTCTTCAGCTCTTTTTATTCCTTACCCACTCAGCTAGTAGCTCCCAAACTTTTGGAATGAAAAACAAATAATAATAAGCAGTTTCCAGACTGTTATTACAAAATTCTGACCACGTAGACACAAACTAAATACAGACTTAACATTTAAATAAATTTTAATGACCATGACCACATCTAAGCCCTCCTTTGCCCTTTCATTCTGGAAAGCTCACTTCACAGGAAACTCTGTCTCGGAAACATCCTTGGCAGCAAATGCAGGATCTGGAAATAGGCACACTTACTGGGGAATTCAAAATTAAGTAGTCGCTGAGATGTTTTTCTTTTTTAAACCTCAACTTGTATTTCGTGTATCTGCCCTATCAGGTAAAATGGATGGGTGGCCATAATCCTCCTCACAGATGTTTTGAGAATTTTAAGTCCATGAAAAGTCTATTACAAGAAGAATTATTTAGCTTCATTATGGCTTTTTCATAGTGAGTGCTTTAACTAAATGGCTAAATCATTTAGGTATTGGCCTTTTTTTTTTCTTTAAATATTTTATTTATTTTAGAGACAGAGATTACAAGTAGGCAGAGAGGCAGGCAGAAAGAGGAGGAAGCAGGCCCCCCGCTGAGCAGAGAGCCTGATGAGGGGCTCGATGCGGGGCTCGATCCTAGGACCCTGAGATCATGACCTGAGCTGAAGGCAGAGGCTTTAACTCATTGAGCCACCCAGATGCCCCTCAGGTATTGGCCATTTTATCATGAATCATGAGGACCACATTCAATGACTTGCTGGACTGTCAGGTCTACTGCTCAGTCATTACCTGTAGCAATAAAAACTTTAAATGAGATTCAAGTAAAGCAGTGGGACCGTGGGGAGGGGGGCAGTGAGCTAGTGACTGAAAGTCTGGCCTCCTTTTCAGCTGCTAAGAAACAGCAGCATTAAATCAATAAGAATCAAAGGTTCTCCTCTGATGTATGAAATCAGTGCCCCTGAAATAGGAAGAAACAGATTTCGACTTACTTTTTAAAGAGGTGCATTTCAATTGAAATCCAACCTCACAGGGATGAATCACCTTTCCATCATATTCTGAAAGTGTAGAAACTCCGCGGCTTGGCTTATTAGCACAGGCACAGGGAGAAACAAATAACTTCTGCTTCTGCATTTGCAAGCTAGCTGCTACTGAGATACAAACACTTTAAAAGACCAGAATCTAGAAACTCCACAATTTCGTTTCTTAATTTCAAGCCAGAAAACGAAACAATGATGTTGTGTGGCAATACAATGCTTAGTTTGGCATTTTCTCAAGTATTATCTGAGAACAAAAGTTTCCTGAAATGCTCTGTTCATATATATATATAACTTATATATATAATATGTTTATATATTTTTCCCTTTTTTCAGGTGAGCCTGGCAAATGTTCTCCAGAGCCCTTCTGAGAGAGCCATGGTATCCTTAATACACTGTAGCCTCTGACAAGTCCCGCAGCGAAGACCCTCTTTCACCATGATTTCAGAGTTTCGGCAAAGTAGCCAAAGCAGTTTTTTCCCCTCTGGTATTAACATTCTGAGGAACTCATGATCCACTTAACACCTCAGGAAAGTCTACCCAAGTAATTTGTAAACTTAAGCAACACAGCTCAAAGGTCAAAATTTACACGGAGTAGCTTTACAGCATCCCTTTAAAATATTCAACTGACCTTTGGTTTCAAGGAAACCCATCTGACAGGTCTTACCTAAAAACAAAGTCGGATTTGTCTATTTCAGCTCCACAAAGAGACTTATTCAGAATTCCCCCGTTTCCAACCACTGCGCACTGATTGTAGGGGTACTCCATGAAGGGCTGAGACTAGCAGAAGGAAGAGAGAAACCATCACAAAATAGCTTTAGTTTCAGAACAATAAATATCATCAGTTTAATTCAAGCAGCTACTTTTTTTTTTATACATGTTAAGGGAAGGAAAAGAGCAAGGAAAAAAAGGCAGAGATAGAAATGCCATAGCATGTTGATCAACTTATGACTTATAATAAAAAATCTTGTAAACCCGCCTTTCATTTCTCTTGAGAGGAATATACAGCATATCATAGACCCTATGGTGCAATAATCTAACATATAATACATTTGTTTATAAAAGGTAACTTAATGTGTCTTAAATCACACAATTAAGTACGTAACATTAGACTGGCAAAACCCCACACTGGGCCTTTCCAACAAACAAGAATGTTTTCAGCAAAATAGAGGAAATGAAGCAATTAGAAAGTATCATGAAATCCTCTATTCTTGGGCATAAAATTAATAGCTAATTTAGCAGAAGTTTCTGCTAGAGTTAGACCTTCAGGCTCAGGGATGACATGAGATTTATGCCTGCCATCTCCACAAATGACCAGCCACGGTGCTGCAGGGATGCCTACTAACTCTCTGCTGACATATTTCAAATTGATTTCCAAGGTCTGAATCTCTTATATTTCCTCCAAGGACCCGACTTGTCTACCCCCCAAAGATTTCCCCTTTTTCCCAAGTCCTTCCCAGTCAGAAACATAACTTCTCCATTAAACAGGGCTCTTTGTCTTTGCTCGTCCCTCTTCCCGATGAAAAGATGGGACCCTGAGCAGCGCCAAGAAGGCCCAGGTCAGACACCACAGTGGCATTGTCCTGATTCACCTCTTTTGTCTTTAGAGGGTGAGCAGAGGTCCTCAAGGGCAGAGGACGTGTTTGTGACTTTTAACTTCCCCTCATCTTTCACCATAAACCTCACATGTTGGAATGTACACAGTGACATTTCAATTAATGCTTGCTGGCCCGATGGCCCACCCTGGGAAAAAAACACCAGTGTTGAGTTGGGAGCCTCTTGGACCAGGATGGGGTAGCCAGCTGGTGAATATTCAGGAATTTTGTGAACTGTTGTGAAGCCACTGGTAAATTTAAGTCAGCCACCTCGGGGGTATGTCCACCACTAAAATGGACCAACACTACAAATCAGGGCAGCACATTGCCCAAAGCCAGTTTCCCAGCACCAATGGCAACACTTCAGGGCCAGTGCGGTTGTGAGAAGCCCAAAGGACTCCTGAAACACTAAGACTGTAATGTGCTCTCAGGCTCCATCTGGGTGATGCCAAATGAGCAGAGAGAACTCTGATTCAGCACGGTTGGTTTGTCTCTAACAATTCAGAATCATATTGTAATCATTATACAAGAGATGCTGTTCCAAGTGCCTGACTTATTAACACATGTGAACCTTACGAGCATTTTGCTGCTGGGGAAATAAAAGAATGGGTTTAAGGAATGGCTAGCGAGTGTCAGAGCTGAGATTCAAACCCCTGAATGAGCCCATGTTCTTATTCACCCCATGTGACACAGTTTCTCACATTCCATGAATACAATGTTAGTTTAATTATGTACCTTATTTCTCTTTGTATCTGCAATTGCCTAGCAGAGGACATGGCTCTGAAGTCAATGGTTCCTAGATACCTCAGGTGATTTCAAATCCATTGTAATCCTAGCTCAAGATGTCTTTGACCTGTGTTTACTAAATAGTGCCACAGACAGTTCTGAATTTTACAAACTGGATAGAATGCAAATAAACTCTTAATGGTATAACAGAAAAGATGACAGAAGAAAACATGTCTCCAATTAAGCACTCAAAAATAACACATATTTTCTCTGGTTTCTTGGTCAACTAGGGGGAAAAGCCCATATGTTTGGGGATCTCATGTTCAGTAAGAGTAACCTCTGAATTACAAATTCCAATGTTTCTTAAAACAAAGCTTCTAAGAAAGTGGAAAATGTGTGCTATGTTGAGCAAGTCCTGCTCACTCTGGTCGAAAACCAACTTTGCTTTCTTTTCAGATAACTGAGCAAAGTGTTTGGAGGAAATGACTTTACGACATTCATCAGAACTGTCTATTGTCATCTCCTTGTTGTGTGCCCCAGAGTTCTCTAGCAGAACAGAACAAGGAGGGTGGGGATGTAGGCAGCAGGGCCAGAAGGAGGCCAGCTCTCTTACAGAGGAAAGGGAGAATGGAAGCAACACAGAAAAGTGGCCTCTTGCTTTTCTACTATTACTGTACTCAACTTCAGAATTACCTCCCAACCTCCAAACCCCCAGTTTTGAAAAATCAGTGCAAATTTGGGAAACCGATGCTGTTGTTAACTGCATACAGAATTATCAAGCCTAGGTTATTCTTTTCTAGGTGCCAACTGGAAGCTAAAAAATTCCTGTCTCTCCTCTGTTCTGGTCCGTCTAAAGCAAGGAAAACACTAGAAAAAATTGCAAGGGTGAAAGAGTTGCTCATTGTGAAACTCTCTCAGGCCTTCTTGGATCAGGAATATAAATATTCTGTACTTATTATCTTTTCAATTATTGGTAATTTCAATGCCTCATGAGGGCATTTTTAGAATGCATTATGAGTTATTTTTGGTCCTCCTTTCCTTCCAGAAATTTCTTCTATTTTTTTCCTCTATCATTTTCTATTCATTTTTCAATCATTCCCAGCCAATTAGTCTTCTTTTGAATTATAAGAGTAAAAGAAAAACTGGCACAACTTATATGACCAATAAATTAGTTGAAGGAAGTCAAAGTTCCAACAAAAAGGAATTAATTGCAAGAACTGAATATTCTACAGTTGGTAAACTGCATATATTAGGTCATCCGATTTTTACTGACTTAGCTTAATTGCTTTTAATCAACTCATGAAAAGATGACCAAAGGTGTATAAGCAATAGGATGTTCTTCATGACAAAAATTCTCCCCAAGTTTGGATTTATATTAAAGAAGTTTCTTCTTGCAATGACACTGTACCAGTACTCATTAGTTTATTTGATGACTATGTAATGAATGCATGTATGCACTGGGGAATATTCTGGAGCTTGGGATACATCAATGAACATACCACACAGAGATTCCTGAGTGTGAGGTTATGTTCAGTGACCACAAATTCTTTATTTTTTTTTCTTTTTAAGATTTATTTACTTATTTTAGAGAGTCAGAGCACAGGTGGGAGGGACAGGAGAGGGAGAGAAAATCTGAGGGAGACTCCACACTGAGCATGGAGACTGATGTGGGGCTTGATCTCACGACCTTGAGATCATGACCTGAGATGAAACCAAGAGTCCGATGCTTAACCAACTGCACCACCCAGGCAGCCCCACTTCCACTGACAACAAATTCCTAACATATTTACTTCCCAAAGATTAGCCAGATAAACCCATAGTTTCTTGTGAAGGAACCAATTCAGTTACCAAAACTGACAACTGGAAGAGTCTTATTCCAGGTGAAAAATGGTCCTCTTCCCAAGCTCCAGTAGTTCCTATCCAGAAAACCCAAGTAAGCTCATCTCATGGAAGGATGAGTTATGAAGACTCAAGGACTTGGAGAGCTTATCATGTAAGATATAAATACTATTCTCTGCAGAGCCACTTGCATTCAAAATTCCTTTTAAAAATGGACCACTATCATCATCTTTTACATCAAAACAACGTATGGTCTTTTAATTCTGAGTTAACTTCTCTATCAGGGTAAGTTACAACGTAACGTGGGAGAAAAGTCATCTGGAATGGCGACACAAATCAACCACAACAAATCTTTACTCACCACTGGAAACATATTAAAAATATTCTCTCTAATTAGGATTTCGTTTTTGCTTTCCACCTCGTAGCTCATGTTGGTCCCAGCTGGAGTGTTGTTCTGAGAAACAATGAAGTTTTGAGCAGCATCACAACAGGAAGCAAGTTTTGCTCTGCGAAGGGGAAGAATAAAAGCGAACCATGCAATGAGATTAAGAAACCACAAATAGAGGCTACAGTGGAAAATGCAAGAGGATTTTTGCCATATTGGCTTTCAGAAAGAAGAGAAATCATTCACAAAGTTGACATTTGTATCTCTTTCCACTCTAAGTGGTCCCTAGCAGGACCAAAGAGTGAAGAATGCGAAACATACTTACGCACAGGTAGGGACCCTCTCACTGACAGAAAACATTCATGAACATAATGGTTCCCATGTAAAAATGTCCTCCTAATGATAATGTTGTAACATTAAGGAGAAAAATTATAGGATATACCGTAATTGTTTTATAATAAAGTAGAGTAACTGAATTAAGAACAACGTTACAAACTGTCACCAAAGCAACATGTAGTCATTTACTAGGAGACAAGTCCAATAAAAGAAAAATCATTCAATACAGTGATTTGTTTCTAGCTTTACTGATATAATTCAGGAGCACAAATGATTTGTATTTAAGGTGTTCAACTTCATGTTTTGCAATGTTTATATGTTGTAGAATAATCGCCACCATAATCAACCCAATTGACATATCCAATACCTCACATAATTATCATTGTTTTCTTTTCATTTTTTTGTTTGTTTGTTGTGTTCTGTTTTTGTGGTGAGAACAGTTGATATTTACCTGTTAGCATATTTTGGGTATACACTATAGTATTGCTATCCACAATCATCATGCTGTGACCTAACACAGGGAATTTCTGAGTGAAGCGAAGTTTAAGTTGCCATTCCTTATAGAAAGAACATAATTTAGTACCAAGCTCTGTTTCAAAACTTACATGTTTTGTATGTATTTCACTCAATAATGTTAAGTGAAACATTATTAATAGAACACAGACCCCATTAAGTCCTTCTGGTGATTATCAGGGCTTGCCCCCAACCTCTAGCAGGTCAGTCTAGATCCACTCAGAATTTTTATTTTGTTTACATGATTCTCCAGGGATGCAAAATCCCAGCATCACTTGACAATTATTCCAGACTTTAATCAACCTTCAAGTCAAGAGATGCTTCCATTTGAACAGCTCCACCATCTCTTAAGTTGAATCCATTTCCCTTGTTCATTTTTTCATAGAATCTCTCCATTAAAACACTTCATGTAATTGAAAATGGTAATAATCAAAGGGAACTTGAACCTTTTCAATTTGGAAGTGCTGAGAGAAGTTCCTCTTCTTTCAGATTTTCCTCCTAGGACCAGTTTTTCAATATTTTAGTCATCTTGTTCCTCTTTAAGCTCTTAGGTATTTCTCCATATTATTTAAAAATACCTATCAAGGGGCACCTGGGTGGCTCAGTGGGTTAAAGCCTCTGCCTTCGGCTCAGGTCATGATCTCAGGGTCCTGGGATCGAGCCCCACATCGGGCTCTCTGCTCTGCTTGGTGGGGAGCCTGCTTCCTCCTCTCTCTCTCTGCCTCCCTCTCTGCCTACTTGTGATCTCTCTCTCTGTTGAATAAATAAATAAAATCTTTTAAAAAATACCTATCAAACAGACTCTTAACTACAGAGAACAGATATTTGTTGGAAGGGAGGTGGGTGGGGGAATGGGTTAAATGGGTGATGCGGATTAAAGAGGGAACTCGTGATGAGCACTGGTTGTATGTAACTGGTGAATCACTAAAAAATTCTACTACTGAAACTAATATTACACTATATGTTAACTAACTAGAATTTACATAAAAACTTAAAAAAAGAAAAAAATATTTACCAAAGCTGAATCCAATTATAGCACAAAGGACAGTGAATATTCAGTGAATAGGGCTGACATGCTCGTTGCTGATATCCTAGATTTGAAACTGGTCCGCCCCCATTTATTGGTTTTGGTCCTGAACTTTTGTACAAGTTCCTTTTGAATTTTCTCCTTTTGAAAAGATATAATGCTTTAATCTGTCACAGTCATTTTGAATTATATTCCAGTCTTCAATAATTCCCCAGGTATGGAAAGTCAGGGCTATGATGTTATTTGTACCCTAAAAATCAGTATTTTCAATAATATTTATCAGTTAATTTATATAATTAAAATAATACATTCTTCTTAGTTGTATTCTATCACCTGTTTATTTTCCCTCTTCAGAATTCAGAACCTACCATGTCTTCAAGATAGTTCATGGAGATTAACAAAAGGAAAAATTGAAAATGAAATGGCATGTAGTCAAAAACATGACACTCAAAAACATGTAGTTTTTTATCTTTAAATTTAATCTCCTAACAATTCAATGTGGCATATTTCAAATTCAGAAATCCTTATGTGTTTATCATTTTAAATGTCTCTTATGCAATATTTCGAGCAAAGGTAATGAAATAAATTCTCATTTACCTTTGATAAGTAGCTCAATTTCTCTAAAGACATTCAGTGGTTAAAAGAACATTGCATCACCAAAAAGCAGATCAAAACAAACAAACAAACAAAAAAACACAAACCAACCACCCAAGCAAAAAAACCTAACTGTTGTGCCCTTGTGATTTTTTTATATTAATAGCTTTTTTCTGAAATTACATTCTTAAGATCGTATTATAACATTTTCAAACCTAAAGGAAAATGCGAAGAATTGGACGAGTACTTGAATAACTTCCAGCTAGATTCTACAATTAACTTTTTACATTTGCCTTATTGTGCAACCATCAGTCCACTTTTGTTGTGGTGGTGGTTACAATTCAAAGTCAATACAGAGATCAGTACGCTTCCATCCTACACACCTCAACATGCCTATCATCATTTTGTGTATATTTTGGGGTAAAATTTACATAAAATAAAATCATAAGCACATTTGAGGAGTTCTGAAAAATCTGCGCACCCTTGTACCCCAATCTCCTATCAATATACAAAATTTTGCCAGCGTTCTAGAGAATTCCCTCATATCCCTTCCCAGGCTGTCTGCAGCCCTCCCCTACTCTTGTGATTAATTTTTATCAAAGATCAAGTTTTGCCTGTTCTAGAATCTATTTAAGCAGAATCGTATAGTACATATGCTTTTGTGTAAGACAACTTTTTCTCAGCATAAATTCTCTAACGATTCATCTATGCTGCTGTGTGTATCAGTAGCTTGTTCTTTTTCACTGCAGGAGGAGTATTCCACTGTATGGCTGTGCCAGAATCTGTTCAGACATGGCCTTTGCACTTAACAACAACAACAACAAAATATCACTATCGGGCGCCTGGGTGACTCAGTGGGTTAAGCCTCTGCCTTCAGCTCAGGTCATGATCTTAGGGTCCTGGGATTGATACCTGCATCAGGCTCTCTGCTCAGCATGCCTCTCTGCCTACCTCTCTGCCTACTTGTGATCTCTCTCTGTGTCAAATAAATAAATAAAATCTTTTAAAAAATCACTATCAAAAATCAATATGAAACACCTTATCACTGATAATAACCTCCCAAGAAAAATATCAGTGATTTTCCAAAATTTCATTTCTGGAGCTTGTATTTACTGATCAATAGGGCTCTTTTTAAAGCTTCACATTCAGTGGCAGAATTATAAATTTATGTTGTCCCTTCGCAGCTCATCCATGTGGTGGACGCCCCTGTAACAGCCAGCGTCCATATGAAGCTGAGCTGCATAATACAAACAGAACAAAATGGAATTTAATCTCTGCTATGCCATTTCCCATCCTCCTAAAGAGTCGCTTCTGATCTTTGGTGACTCTAACGTCAACTACGTATGTTCACAATAATGGCCACACAGCAGTCTTCCCCTTCTTGTATAAAAAGCAGGAAATCATGTAAAAGGAAAAAAAAAAATGGACACTATTAGTATGTGATGGTTAACTTTATGTGTTGATCTGGGCTATGTCAGTGTCACGGGAACTGATAAAATACTATTTCTGGGTCTGTGAGGGTGTGTCCAGAAAACATAAGCATTTGAATTGCTGGACTGAGTAAAGAAGATCATCCTGCCCAGGGCAGGTGGGCCTCATCTAACCTGTTGATGGCCTGAGTAGGAGAAAAGATGGATGAAGGCAAATCGGCTCTGTGCTGGGGCTGGGAAATCCAACTTGTCTCGTCATCAGACGTCAGTGCTCCTAGTTCTTAGACCTTCAGACTCAGATGAGAACATACACCCCCACACCCTCTCTCCCCCAGGTCTTGGGCCTCGTAACTCAGACTGAAACTCACACCATTGGCTTCTCTGATTCTCAGGCCTTCTTCAGGTTTGGACTGGAACAACGCCATCATCTTTTTTGGGTCTCTAGTTTGCAGATGGCAGACAACGGGACTTCTCAGCCTCCATAACTATGTGAGCCAATCTCTCAAAATAAATCTCTTTTGCTATCTCTAGATATATCCTATTGGTTCTGTTTCTGTAGAAAACACCAATATAGATACTGGTACCAAGAAGGTGGTGGGGAGTGGTAATGTAACAAATACCTAAAAATGTATGAATGGCTTAGGAACTGGATAATGGGAAGACTTTCAAGTCTCATGCTAGAAAAGGCTTAGAGTTCCATAAACAGGATTTTAAAGGTAACTCTGTTAAAAGCTCAGGAGGAAAATAAAAGAGCTACATACAAAGCTTGCACCTTCTCAGAGAATGGTTAAGTGATCACAAGCAGAATACTGGCAGATATACAGAAGTTACATAAAGGCCATTCTGATGAGGTCTCAGATGGAAAAGAGGGACATGTTACTATGAAAGGACAATGGAGAAAAGGCAATCCTTGTTATCAAGTGGCAAAGAACTTGGCTTTGAATGGTGTTTAAGCTCTAGCATGTTGTGGAAGGTAGGTGCTGAAACTGGGTATTTAACTGAGGAGATTCCTAAGCAAAATGTTGAAGGTGTGGCTTAGTTCCTCCTGACTGTGTACCATAAAATGCAAAGAGAGAGAGATGACCTGAACATGGAATTAGAGTCAAAAGAGAAACAGGACTTAAAGATCTGGAAAATTCTCAGCCTATCTGCGTTGCAAAAAAAAAGAAAGAAAGAAAGAAAGAAAAGAAAGAAAAAAAAAACCAAGAAAACATGTTTAGGAGAGAACACTAAGAGTGTGGCCAAGCATCTGTTGGATAAGGAGATTAGCCTGGGTGAGAACCACAGACTTAATCAGCCACCCAGCAGGAGAACTACCAGTTTGAACCAAAGAGGAAGGAGACAGCAAGAGAAAAGGAAAGCTGTTGGATGGAGATTTTAAAGGGTGGGGTCACAGAGCTATCTGTCTCCAAACAGATGCTATTTTTCTAGTTGAGGGGAGGATAACCCCAAAAGTGGTTCAGGCAATCAGGGATGTGTCCTTGGTTTCAAGAAGGGAATACTACTTTTTTTTTTTTTTAAAGATTTTATTTATTTATTTGACAGAGAGAGATTACATGTAGGCAGAGAGGCAGGCAGAGAGAGAGAGGAGGAAGCAGGCTCCCCGCCGAGCACAGAGCCCGACGCGGTTCCCGATCCCAGAACTCTGGGATCATGACCCGAGCCGAAGGCAGCGGCCCAACCCACTGAGCCACCCAGGCGCCCCTTGACAGGCCAGTTGGCCTCAGCTCAAAACTGTGGGGGTGGGGTCACTTGGGGACACCCTGTGGTCCCTGCCCACAGAGCCTGGGGGCAGGAGCCCACCCAGTGGGTCTGGAGAGCAGTGCCTCCAGCAGGAGAATTACCTTGAGCCTGAGAGCTCATGAAGTTTATCTTGCTAAGTTTTGTACTTGCTTGGGACCTGCCATTCTCTCCTTTCCTAGTTCTCCCTTTTGGAATGGGAATGTCTATCCTATGCTTTCCTACCAGGGTATTCTGGAAGCACTTGTCTTGTCTGGTTTCACAGGTTCACAGCTGGAGAGGAATTTTGCTTCAGGATGAAATGTACCTCAAGGGTGCCTGGGGGCTCAGTGGATTAAGCCTCTGCCTTTGGCTCAGGTCATGATTTCAGGGTCCTGGGAGTCCCACATCTGGCTCTCTGCTCAGTGGGGAGCCTGATTTCTCCCCCCACCCCACCCTGCCTGCCTCTCTGCTTACTTGTGATCTGTCAAAAAAAATTAAAAAAAAACTTAAAAAAAAAAAGAAAAAAGAAATGTACCTCAACTCACCCATATCTGATTTAGAGGATATATAGATGAGACTTTGGACTTTAGAGTTGATGCTGGAACCAGTAAAGATTTGGGGGGCTGTTGGGATGGAATAGATTCAATCTGCATATGAGAAGGACATAGATTTTGGGGGACTGTGGGCAGAATATTATGGACTAAACCTTTGCACTCTCTCCGAACTCCTGTGTAAACATCATTCCTGCCATGTGGTGGTGTTAAGATATGGGGCCTTTGGGAGGCGATGAGGATTAAATGAGGTCATGAGGGCGGAGCCCTCCTGATGGAACAGTGCCCTTTTATGGGTCCTCGGAGAACCTGCTTTTGCTCTCTGTGCTCTGCCACATAAGGACACAAGAAGAAGGCTCCCAGTGTACAAGCAGGAAGAAGCCCCTCACCAGATCTCAACATGCTGGCACCCTGATCTCAGTCTTCCAGGCTCCAGAACCAGGAGAGGTAAAAGTCTGCTGTTTACTAGCCACCCGGTCTATGGTACTTTGTTAGATCAGCCAAATCTGACTGAGGCACTAGAAAGCATGCTCTTACCAGGGCACCTACATTGTCTGTAATGTGTCGTTCCACATTCTGCAATAGTAAACGTCCCACCAGATCAGCATGCACAAACCACGCACTTGCTAAGTACTTCGTCCCAGAGCATTTTCACAGCCGGATGTCATCTGATTCCCATGACCAACCAGAGACCCAGAAAAGATTCTTCTCCACTTCAGAGATGAGAAAACCAGAGTTAAGAGAGGTTAAGTGACTTGACCAAGGCACCCACATGGTAAATGTCTCCAACTTAGGTCTTTCGACATTCAATTCTCTGCAATTTACACTGGCGTAGTTTATAACTGGAGGGTAGAACTCTCATTACGGCTTCCTCCTTCAGGATGCTTTCCATAATGGCACCGTCAAAATACGGTGCTTCTCACCATGATGCTGGTAGCACCCCAGTGAAAACCCGCCCATTCACAACTCTAAGGTGGCAAGAAATTTACGTATACATGTTTCAAACCCTATCTAAACTGAGTTGCTCAATGCTCTTGTTTTATGTGACATCCAGGGCCTCTAAAGGATCAAAGTCCAAGGATTCCAGCCAATGTGCCTGGTGTCAGAGGGAAAAGAAAGCCCCTGTTTGATGATGATCTCACACTTGCTCTCTTGTACCTTCACCAACTTCCTCCACTCAATCCAGTTTCCAAAAGCAAAGTTTCTCCCCTCCGTACCCAGGAAAGAACAGGGGCTCTTTGTACATCAGGAAGTTCCAGAATTGAAAAGAATTTACATGCTTCCAAAAGTGCTTAGCTCTCAAGAAGCAGGTAGCTCCTGAAATCATCGGGTTTAACATTTTTAGCCTTAGCCTATAAAGAAGGTATTGGAAAATGTGCAAATCGCCTTGGCATCACAGTTGGCCCAGCAGATATGCTTCTGAGAAAGGGATTTCTTTTAAATTGCAGAACTTCCTTTTTCTTTCATAGAGCAGGCACTGAGTGTCTCCTTAGATTTATAATAATAATAATAATAATTAGTAGTAGTAGTAGTAGTAGTAATAGTAGTAGTAGTGGTTTTGTCTTTCTTATTTGTTTTAGGTCTCAGGTCAAAACTCTTCAGTTCTAAGTGGGATGCTTCCTGGATTTCCATGAAATGTTAACGAGAGCCTCAGGATGACCGCGCACCAGACTCTAGCGTCCACCCTGAATACTAATGACCTGACTGCCCCAGCTCAGAGCTCATGGGCAGCTCTTCTGTTTATTGAACTCCCAAAAACTCTTTAATAAGACATGGAACAGGTAAGGTGAGACAGAGGGTACAGACGCTTTCTAAGTATTAATAAAGAGCTACCTTCTTCTACGATCCATTCTCTAAGGTTCTAATGAGAGGTGGAGGAAAAGGAGTTTTAAAACCTAAGTGTCTAAAAAACAAAAACAAAAACCTAAGTGTCTGCCTCACTTCCAGGGAATTATTTGCCATCTGATCTATAATCAGTTGTCAGTCACATTTCTTTTCCATCCCTAAACCCACAAGATGCTTGGGCCAAGCAATAGGTCAACTGCCTCTTTGCCGTTGATGTGCCCTTCTGTTGACCTTTGTTCTGTTCCTACCCTACATCATAGAATTCACTGATTGACCACTAATAACAATATCAAACATTTAGTCTGATATCACTATGTGCTAAGTGTTTCACAGATACTATCTCAGCAAGCCCTACAATAATGCTGCAAGATAGAGTTGATTCGTTTTACAGTTGAGAACAATTCAGGCTTATAAAAGGTAAGTAGGTCACATATCACATATTCATTCATATTTACTTAGGACCTAGGTAGTTATGGAGATGCAGAGTCTACACCCTGGTGAATAAAACAAATACCGCCACTGTCTTAGTGGTATGTATGATCTAGGAAGGAAGAAATGAAAAAAGGCTTACAAGGACACATTTGAGGTTGTAAGGCCTCACCCCAAATAGGCTGCTTTGGTACACTGATTATTTGAGCTGTTTATTTGATACACAGCAAATGCAGGGAGTTTTCTTTGAACTCCCCTTATCTGCCAGAAGGAGCTCACCTGTCATAAATCCTCTGCAGGAGAGTTCCACCAAGGAGAAGAAATGGATCCTTATCACAGGAGAAGAAACTAGAAGTCAACAGCACACTGTGTTGTGACTTTGTTGTAAAGGATCACAACTCCCAACTCCTCTTTCTCGAGCTCTCACTTTTCCTGAAATCATTTACTCTCCCCTAAGAGGCTACCTCCCCCTGATCCTTCCTCATTAGGACAGGATTTGGGCCTGAATTCTAAGTCATCTCAGGGAGATACTCTCTTTTCCTGGGTGTCTCCCATGGGGTCTACATGTTAATCAACTGCTGTTTGTTTTTCTTGTTCATCTTTCTTGTATTATTACATGGGTCTCCGCCAAGAACTCAGAAGGGTAAAGGGAAAAATCCTTTCTCCTTCCTTAAAAATTGCAACAGAGTAAGTGGTAAAGCCAAGATTCAAACCTAGAATGCAAACGCTTATTATAAAGCGCACCTTCAGGCAATGGCCTACAAAGGGCAACGCTCCCAACAAAGGAATTGGGGGACATTCAGTAAATAGAATGTGCTTGTTTGAACCACCATATTTTACTAGCCAGTGATTTTTCTAGAATCTTAAAGTTCATGATTACAAGCACACTGTAATGAAAAAGTAGAGAGCACTATAAGCTCAAAGGGCCTTTTCTATCATGTAGCTGCTGATGTCATATGATGTGACACCCGGCCCAGCCTCCATGCACATTGTCATACCCTATGCCCATACCACACTGGACTCTGTGAGTCTGGGTGTTTGTGTATGGGCCTGTGTGTGCAGCAGTGTGATGTGGAGGCACAGGAAATGTGGGAGAGAAAGAATAATTTAGTATGAGAAGTTCAGAAAAAGCCATTCCTGGTCAGAGACCTTTGAGGAATGAATAAGATTTGTAGATGGTTTTTTTTTTTAATATAAAGATCTATTATTTATTTTAGAGAGAGAGAATGTGTGAGCAGGGGAAAGGGGGGGAGAGAAAGATAGAGAAACAGATTCCCCGCTGAGCACAGAACCCAACAAGGGGTTCAATCTCAGGACTCAGATCATGACCTGAGCTGAAATCAAGGGTCAGACGCTTAACTGACTGAGTCACCCAGGCGCCCCTAAGATTTGTAGGTTTTAGACTAACCTGTGACAACAGTAGTGTGTAGCAGCTTACTAAAATTCAAATGTGATATGAACAATGTAATTACAGGAACAGTGGTTAGAAAAAGAAGGGAGAGATGCACTATACTCCCGATGCTCAAAGCACACTCAGTGTTCTTGGCTCTGTTGTGTAATCTTTGCTTTCCGAGGCACACTGAGAAGCCAGGATCTGGCTGGAGGAAGCAGATCTGCTGATGGAGGAACTGAAATTCACGACAGGTGAGAAACTAACAACGTCCAGATTAGAGAAGGGCTGGTGTGGGGGCTTTAGTAGCTGCCTGTCAATATTCTATGGACTCAGAAGGAATCAGATTTATTTTATGCAAGAGTACAATCCAGAATTAGGACCCATGCACAGAACAATTCAGCACATACTCAACAGGTGCTCATCACATGACAGTCATGAGGATTATAACATACATATCATTAAGTACAAATAGGAATAAAGGAAGGATAGGCCCTACCTTATGGGACCTTACTTACATTAGGAGGGACAGACGCAAAGCATAACTGGTATTTTGGTATCATTTCAATATCATATGGGTTGACACAAGGCAAGGTTTTGGTAAGTGCACAGAGGGAGGGCACCGCGGCTAAGCTGGGGAAGGGGAAGATGGTGTGAAGGTGTTCGCCCAGCGCCCAGCACATGGGGGACACATGGGATGTAACTGTTCAATGGATGAATAAGTCTGTGTTTGTGAGGCTGGACAGCAGGCACAGGAGGCCAGAGTGGAAGGCCAACTGGGGGTTACGGGGGACAATGACTAGAGTTTGATTAATGGGAGATTAAAAAGGCCTCCCTTGAGTAAGTGATTTTAGGGTAAAAAGGGCAAGGGTGGGGTGGGAAAAGATGTGAGATCTACTTAATGGATGAGAGACACATGAAGGTAGCTAGGAGACAAGACAGTGGCTCCACAAGAAATCATGCCAAATTCAATGTCATGAAAATTTTCACCCAAGAATTTTATGGCTTTTGTCTTTAAGTTTATGTCTTTGATCCATTATGTGTTTTTGTATGATGTGAGGAAAGGGGTCCAATTCTTTTTCTATATACAAGGATATTCAGTTTTTTCTCCATCATTTTTTGAACAGATTGTCCTTCCCCCATTGAATGGTCTTGGCACCCTTGTCCCAAATCAATTGGCCATACTTGTGAGGTTTATTTCTGGCTCTCCATTCTACTCTGTTTGTCTATATGGCTTCCCTTTCGCAAGGAACATAGTAAATGTGTTTTATACATTACACACGATCCTCACAATATTCTTTTGAAGTAGAGATTCTTATTTTCATTTTGTAATTGAGGAAACAACCTCAGAAAAATTAATTCCCCTAAGGAATCACAGCTAGTAACTGGGAGGCTAAGAACCGAAACCCATCCAGTTCGAAACACTGGAAAGAAAATCAGTTCCTAGAAAGACATTTTTCTCTAGGAAATTGAACCCAGACAGTTAAAAGCACTGAAACAAAATAAACTGACAACTCTGCAGAGTTGGAAACCATTAAAAAAAAAAAAAAAAAAGACAGTAGCTCCATGACATGGTGCTCATCTAGGTCTTCCTAAACTCTTGATGTGCCCTTGTGGAATTCCTTCATCTCCCAAATATTTGTTAAGAGCATCATGTGTTCCTGGAACCATGCTGGACCCTGGGAACGTGTTGAGGAATAAAAGACACCCTGTCTCTTCCCTTGTCTTATATCGGGTTTGAAGTTTAGAAGAGAGGCAGAAAATGCAAGAAGACTTCCCAGTAAAGCAATAAAGGCGCCTAACAGTTTTCCCACTATGTTCAAGAATAAAAAGCCCACCAACCCCCAGGAATCTGTTTTGTAGAAAGCATCACTGAACCTCTCGGGAAGAAAATCCACAGGAGGCTGTAGGAGCAAAGAACAAGAGAAATATGGTATTCATAAGCTGCTAAATTTCTGAAGAAGAGAAAACTAATTCAGAAAATATTTTTTAATTTTCAGTTTATACATGATGGGTATTGGCAGAGGACAGAAGAAAGGCAAGAGAGAAAGCACAGAATAAAGTCAGAGAGAAATCAAGAAAATTAAATAAGACACACAGGGATGCTCCTGTGATGCAGTCAGTTAAGCATCTGACTCTTGACTTAGGCTCCAATCACAATCTAAGGGTCATGGGATCGAGCCCTACATCAGGCTCCATGATGGGTGGTGAGTCTGTTTAAGATTCTCTCTCTCTCCCTGTGTTTCTGCCCCTACTCCCTCTTGTACCCTCTCACTCTCTCTCTTAAATAAAAATAAAAGAGACACATTAAAGCAAAACAAAGAAGTCTATGTGTCTGTTTTTGTGCAGCGGAACAGAATAGAGAGCCTAGATATAGACCCTCAACTCTGTGGTCAAATAATCTTCAACAAAGCAGGAAAAAATATCCAATGGAAAAAAGCCTCTTCAACAAATGGTGTTGGGATAATTGGACAGCTGTATACAGAAGAATGAAACTCGACCATTCTCTTATAACATATACAAAGTTAAACCCAAAATGGATGAAAGATCCCAATATGAGACAGGAATCCACCAAAATCCTAGAGGAGAGCATAGACAGTAACCTCCTTGACATCAGCCACAGCAACTTCTTTCAAGACACATCTCCAAAGGCAAGGGAAACAAAAATGAAAATGAACTTTTGGGACTTCTTCAGATCAAAAACTTCTGCACAGCAAAGGAAACAATCAACAAAACAAAGAGGCAACCCACAGAATGGGAGAAGATATTCACAAATCCTACAAAGGGCTGGCATCCAAGATCTATAGAGAACTCTTCAAACTCAACACATACAAAACAGATAATCATGTCAAAAAATGGGCAGAAGACATGAACAGACACTTCTCCAAAGATATACAAATGGCTAACAGACACATGAAAAAATGTTCATCATCATTAGCCATCAGGGATATTCAAATCAAAACCACACTGAGATAGAACCTTACACCAGTTAGAATGGCAAAATTGACAAGGCAAGAAACAACAAAGTTTGGAGAGGTTGTAGAGAAAAGGGAACCTTCCTACACTGTTGGTGGGAATGCAAGTTGGTACAGCCCTTTCAGAAAACAGTGTGGAGGTTCTTCAAAAGGTTAAAAATAGAGCTACCCTATGACCTAGCAATTGTACTACTGGGTATTTACCTTTGAGGTAAATACCCAGTAGTACTAAAGATTAGTGAAAAGAAGGCCCATATGCACCCCAATGTTCATAGCAGCAATGTCCACAAAGAGCCAGACTGTGGAAAGAGCCAAGATGCCCTTCAACAGATGAATGAATAAAGATGTGGTCCACACTGGGGAGGGTATGTGCTATGGTAAGTGCTGTGAAGTGTGTAAGCCTGACGATCCACAGACCTGTACCCCTGGGGCAAATAATACATTATATATTAATAAAAAAGGAATTAACAAAGGAAAAAAAAAGATGTGGTCCATATACACAATGGAATATTACTCAGCCATCAGAAAGGATGAATACCTAGCTTTTGCATCAACATTGATGGGACTGGAGAGATTATGCTAAGTCAAATAAGTCAAGCAGAGGAAGTTAATTATCAAATGGGTTCACTTATTTGTGAAGCACAAAGAATAGCATGGAAGAAATTAGGAGAAGGAAGGGAAAAATGAAGGAGGGGAAATCAGAGGGGAAACGAACCATGAGAGACTATGGACTCTGGGAAACAAACTGAGGGTTTTAGAGGGGTGGGGGGTTGGGGATGGGTGAGCCCAGTGATGGGTATTAAGGAGGACATGCAATGCTTGGAGCACTGGGTGTTTTTATGCAAACAATGAATCATGAAACACTACATCAGAAACTAATGATGTACTGTATGTTGACAATAATAATTTAAATAATAAATAATATAAATAAATAATAAATACAATAATAATAATAATGATAAAGTGAAACAACAAAGAAAAAAAAACCAGAAAAGCAGAGCTAAGAGACAGTCACACAAACAACTAGGACACAGAGACCCATCAAATATCCAGAGAGAAATGCAATCACATGATCCAGAAATAGTGGCTTATGCAGACAGAACATTCGACAGAAAGGGGCCAGAAAGAAAACCACGACACAGAGGTCCCACTAGAGACATTAAAAGTAAAACATATGAATTTGAGGCTCAGGAATGTTCATGCATGAATCCTAACAGTTAAATCATATGTAGCTCCTATGAGATCCCAAACATTCCTCCAAGCCCTGCAACATAGAAACTTAATCCATTTTCATTATAGCCCTATGAGGGCAACACAATTATCATCACAATTGTTCTCCCCATTTTCCAGATGTGGAAGCTGAGACACAGAGAAGCTAAGTCTTTTGTCTGAGGTCACACAACCAGGACTCAGATCTGAACTGTAGTCAGCATCTGTGGGCTTTTTACCACCGACCTACCCTTCCTCTAGATACTGCCTTACACAACACAAATCAACCATAGCAGAGACACACAGAGGGGAAGAGTCACTGACACAGCCCACTGAGCCACTGTTGTAAGATCTGCAGAGAAACTCTCTGACCGTCGTGGGAAAGTATCTGCATGTTGAGGCATTTTGTAAATTTTTGATTAAATATTCAAACCATGCTCGATCTTCATGCCTACATGCATAAGAGAACAAAATAAAAGAGTAAAACAGTATCCAAATCCTTCCCTTGGGGGACCGGCCCGAATGGATACAGGTTCCAAGGCTGAGGGTTGGCCAACTGCCATTCACAGGGTCAAGGCCAAGGCTGAAAGTTCTTGTCCTGGCATCCAATTTCTTGGGCCAGGAATGAAGACAGAGCTCTTAACAAAAATAAAGAGTTTGACATTGAAGAGAGCAAGTATGAACACCTAGCACCAAGAAGGCAGAGGCAGGAATCAAGTTTAGGGACACCGAGCAGTGCTCAGGGTAAACATATTTATCCATTCATTTAGGTGTACACTTATTCAGCAAATCAAGATATCAAGATCATAGTACTGTTCTCAGTACAGGGTTATATTTAAAACAAAACAAAACCAAACCAAACAAAAAACAAAGAGTGAATGCCAATGGATAGCTTGTGGTGTGACGAGAGAGAGACCATGGCAAACAATTACATTCACACCCTCAGCCCTATGTGCAGTGGGTAGCAGAGGTGAGGGCTGGTTAAGGCTGTGCCAGGCCTGATGCTTACCACTGATGTGGAAGAACCTGGAAGGGTAACCTTTTAGTTCAATGGGAACTTCCTTTTGTGACAACAGGGTGGACCTTTGAGACTGGCATGCTGCCAGCGTGAGGTATAGAGTCCATAATTCGGGGTCTGGGCTCCTTCCTTAAGCCCTAAGGACTATGTAAGCCATAGAAACCTTAGGTGCTGCTCTGAGTGGAATAATCCACTTGCTTGAGTCCTTAATCTTGTATTGATGTTTTGCTGGTTCAATAATAAAGCAAAGTAAAAGCAAGTTTAACAGAGTCCAATTGCATCAATATGTCAACCCAAGGACCTGGGCCAACCCTTGATCTGGAGCATGTAGGAAGGTGCCCAGTCCAAACCTGGGTTGCCAGGGCTCAGCACTCCAGAAAAAGCAGACCTTAAGTTCAACATCAAAAGATGAGCACAAGTCAGCTAGGCAAAGCAAGAGAGAGATGGAGGGGCGAAGAGTGTTTGAGAAACAGCAGATATGGAGTATGAGAGCCTGCAGGAGAGAAAGACAGAGAGAACATGGAATATGCAAAATCCTGAAAGAAATTCCATCTGGCTTGGGAGACAGGGTACTAGGTGGGGAATACTGTAGAACTGTAACATGAAAAGTTTTATAAACAAAGCAAAGTGAACAACTGGCCTTCTGTGGGAAAGGGCAAGCCACCGGAAGCCTTACATAAGGTAGTGACACTAGGACATCAGCATTTTCAGAGTCTTTGAGGAGGACAGATTGAAGGTCTGGGCAAAGGTGTTAGGATCAGGATATGGTGGTGGCCAGTGTTGTAGGTAGCCTCCAAAGATGGCTGCCCTCGGCTTGTCCTTGTGCTATATGGGCATATTGCTCCTCACACCAAGAAGTGGAACCTAAGCTCCTCCCCTTGAATCTGGGATAGCCTTCTGACTATTCTGACCAAGAGAATGCTGCAGACGGCGTTCTGAGACTTCTGAAGTGAGGTCCTTAACAGTCTTGTGGCTCCTGCCTGGGTCTCTTGGAACATCCACTGTCTGAACACTTCCTGAGGGAACCCAGGCATCATGTTGTAAGAAGCTCTAGTCACATGCCAGGGCTCCTCTGAAGGTGTCAGAGAGGGCAGGCCTCGAGGAACTCTTATGAAAACCCATGTCAAGCACCAGCTGTGGGAGCCATCTCAGAAGACTCCAGTGCCAGCTACTTCCGGACAGTGAGCATACACCCTTGATTGATAATTCCCCCCGCAGCTGAGCCCAGTCAGCCCATAGAACCAGGAGACTACCAAGCCATTCTTTCTAGCCATCACAAGTTCTGCAGCAGTTGACAATGCAACAGATAACCAGAGCCCCAGTTAAGAGATAATTAGACAACATTTAAGAGATAATTAGAGGAGCTATATCAGTTAGGGCTCTCCAGAGAAACAGAACCACTAGTCTATCTATCCATGTATCTACCTACGTATGTACATATGTGTGTATCTATCTATCTATCTATCTATCTATCTAAAGAAATTTATTTTAAGGAATTGGCCCACCAGTTGTGGGACTGGCAAGTCTCTAATCTGTAGGGCACGACCAAGACTGGCAATTCAGGAAAGAGTGGGGACTGCAGTCTCGAAGGAGAATCTCTTTTCTGGGAAACCTGTTTTTGCTGTTCAGAACCCAATGAGGTCTGCCCACATGATCGAGAATAATCTCCTTTGCTTGAAGTTAACGGATCAGAGAGGCTAACCACATCCACGAACTACCCTCACAGCAACACCCAGACTAGCCTTTGATTAAATTGCTGCACACGAAAGCCTAGGCAAGCGGACACACAAAAGGAAGCATCTCGGTAACTCAGATCGGAGTGGTGGTGGGGAACAGAGAAAAGCAGATCGGATGTGAAACTGTTGAAGTTGGCTGATTGACTGGAAAGGAGCCAGAAAGGACATGACACTAAGGGTAACACGCAGGTTTCTGACACAGGCTGCTGGGAGTAAGGTGGTGCTTTGCTCTCCCTGACGTGGGGACGACCCCAGCCTTTTCCTAGTGAAGCTGTGACCTTTCACTGTGTTCATTTATCCTCAGGCTCATTAAGGGAAGACGGGATTGCACCACAGCCGTAGAACAGGGAGAATGAATGGAGAACTTAGATCATGAAAGAAGCGGGTTGTGAAGTCTGTGAAAACATGAGAGAACTTCCAGCATCCGGTTGGCTTCCCCGGCCCTACTGGATGGGGGCAAAGCAGTGACCCGACTGACCTTCCCAGGCCTCTGCAAGGGCCCTAGTCACATGATTGGCCCCTGCCTTTTTTAAGTCATCAGGTTTAAAGTAAATTGTGAATTACGTAAGTGTGGAGAACACAAGTTCTAAAAATACGAAATCAATGGTTAAGACGAATATTAAGATTTCTGAATGTATTTTATTTTGCAGGGGAAAAAAGAAGGAAAAAAAAAATCCAGGTCACTGCCCTTATGGTTCCGAGAGTGAGGAGAATGTAAAGAAGTTGTTTAACCCAAACCTTTGTTGACAGAATTTGTACTTCTCCTCAGTCAGAGATGTTGAAGGGGAGAAAAAGGGAGGGTGAGAAACCTTTTTTTACTTTTTTCTGATGCTGTCTGGCAACCCAGTTAAGATCCTGAATGTATAGTCTGAACCCTGTGAAAACCGAGTTTTATCATCCTGACGGGAATCAATCTCACGCGTAAGTGCACTAACGTGCTATTGTCCTGTGAAGGACTTCCTCGGGAGAGCCTCCTCAGTCCCTTCTGCTTACAACGCCTTCTTTCCTGAAGGGTCTCATGATTTCCTAATCTTGTACTTAGGAAGCCCAATTCTAATTGTATGATCCCGTGAAAAGCAATCCATGTGCATCCCACGGGGCTCCTTGCGGGCGCAGGACAGAGAGGGAAGGAGAAGTGAGAGGCCTAAGAGGCCGGCTGGGCTCCTAGTCCTGCAATGAGCCTGACTCAGGTACACATGGGCCCTAAGCGCTCCCGGAAAGCCACGAAAGGCCAATGGGCATCTCAGGCGCCCTTCCAGGACAGCGTTCATGGCTCACGGTGGAATCCAGCCTCTTCTGCTTTCTGGCTTCAGCCCCAAAACTCAGCTGCTGTTTCTGCCTGGCCTCGGGAATTGTG
Organism: Mustela erminea; assembly: GCF_009829155.1. Taxonomy (NCBI): domain Eukaryota; kingdom Metazoa; phylum Chordata; class Mammalia; order Carnivora; family Mustelidae; genus Mustela; species Mustela erminea. Next base: position 121,412,976 of record NC_045619.1, read on the forward strand.
CCCTCATTTTCTTGCTTTTTTGCAGCTTTCCCCCATGTCCTGACTTTTCATCTCTGCCCTCTGGCTTCACCCAACAGATAAGAATTATCTAGTCCCACCCTGAGCTTGTCACTCTTATTCAGTCCCAGGCAGGGGAAGAGGGAGGTTAAATAATTTGGAGGAAGGACGGATGTGTAACTCTGCTCTGCCTGTCCTCAGGCTGATTAATTCTCAGGCAACTCGGAGTCCATTCTTGGTGAGACATCAGAGGGTGTCACCGCACTACCAAAGAGAGGGAGACAAGCCACGGACTGCTCACACAAAGAGTAAGTCCTTTTCTGCTGCAAATAATGCACAGGAAGATTATAACCTAGAAAGTTGAAGCTTAGTATTTTCTGCTCTGTGTGACCTATTTTCCATCATGAAAAGATCAAAGAAGTTTCAAACAGAATAAACTAAATAGGAAATGCTGGTCCTATGGGGACCCAGTCCTGTGGCATAATCCACAAGAAATGCATCACAAGAGCAAAACTGAGGCTTAGAAACATTTACGTGCGTCCGCAGGCCAAGGACTGGAACTGGAACTATTCCGGCTCGACTGCCACTTGCGGACTTGTTACAGGTATTACAAATGGCAAGAGTTTAATTTATTTTTAGCCGGATATTAATTGCAAGCTAGAAAGATACTAAATGGAAGATAATAACTATCATGTATTGAGACTTGAACATCTAACAAACTCTGTATTTTGCATATTGAATAGTCATCAAAACTCACAGAGGAAGGTATTTTCTCCTTCCTTTTCTCCTTTTCTCCTTTTTCTCTTTTTCTCCTTTTCTGAAAAAGAGGCTGGCTGGGAGAAAGGGCTTAGCCTAAGAGTGACAGAGCTGATCTCTCAAAAAACAAATGGGTCTAATGCCTCCTGTCTAAGGTGCCTTTAAGATATTCTAGTGCGGAAGGTGCGCCTTGGTGGCTCAGTCCTTACACGTCTGCCTTAGGCTCAGGGCATGATCCCAGGGTCCTGGGATCGAGCCCCGCAGAAGGCTCGCTGCCCAGCAGGAAGCCTGCTTCCCCCTCTTCCACTCCCGCTGCTTGTGTTCCTTCTCTTGCTGTGCCTGTCAAATAAATAAAATCTTTAAAAAAAAAAAAAGATATTCTAGTGGGAAATCAACCGTTCACAGGGGAGACCAGATTTAAAATAAAATGAAAGGCTATGGGAAACAAACAGGGAAGGTCAATGATAAGATGCATGGAGCCAGCCCGACACTGAGCATGTGTTTCTGAGCTCAGAAACCTGACGACGCTTTCCAACCCCTACCTCCTGTACTGAGCCTTGACCCATTTTTAGAACCATCTAGAAAGCTTCGTGGTTCCTCCTGATGAAAATATTTTCCGATCATTATTTTGCACTTTATAAAATACACGGATGCCAGATTAGCCAGGTCTACAAAGTAATCACATACACACAAAATAGAAACTCCTCCTTGGGATCAGTGCTATGGAGAATGCATTATAGGACTGACAGCAGCAATGACCTCATCAGCTTGTTCAGGGAAGGATCTTGCCAAGGAAGGGATGACCGATGGGGGAATCTGAAAGATGAGTACACATTAACTGAGTGAGGCGGGGGAGGCAGAAGGGATGGTGCTGGAAGGACTCTGGCTGAAGATACGTGTGAGGTAGTAAAAGACTAATGAAAATGGAACAAAATGGGTCAGAAGGAGTATGGTGTGTAGTGTGGTTGGAGGACTGGGTAATGGTCCAGCAACACAGGGCCTTGAGAAAGTTCAGTTTTTGCTCTGAAAGCAATAAAAAAAAATCACCAACACATTCCAAACTGGCTGGGGCAGTGGTGGGTGTGGCAGAAGCCAGTTGTGACCACAGACCCTACTCCCATTTAAAAGACTCCATTGGCTCTTGTGTTGAGAGTGTGCGAGAAGGACACTGGTTGGTGCATGATGACCAGGGTGTAGGTCATGAGAGCAGTACCCTGGAGGGGCAATGATGAAGCCACGGACAGTGCTGCAATGCCTGCCATCGGCCAGAAGGGGCGCCCACGTTCTACAGAGAGATTCCTAAAATACAATCAGGAGTTGAGGATGGATTGGTAGGGGGGTGAGGAGGAAGAAGTTGAGACAACAAATGGAGTGGCAAAGAAATCAAATATGAGAATCTTTCAAGGAACCAGAAATGGTCTGGAATGTCAGAATATTGGTAAGAGCGGAGAGGTCAAACAAAATGGGAATGGAAAATGCCCTCTGGGTTTAGCAGTGTGGGGTTGCTGCTGACCACAGGTGAGATGGGGTACTTAAATAGGTGGGTGGAAGACAGATCGAGTACAGACCACGCTTTTCAGGGTTTGGAGGAGAAAGCGTCTTTGTGTCAGAAGGGAAACAAAAAATAAAATTGAGATGACCCACTAAAATCCTGTGATTTTAGAATCACAATGAATGTAGATTTAGGCTCACAATGGATGTAGGTTTCAAACCAAAAGAATAGTTTGTTTCATTAAAAATACAATGGTCTAAGAATTCCAGTGATTTACAGGCTTCCAAAGGCATTAAAATGTTCCATTTCAGCTCCAGCAGATCAGAAGAATTAAGAGCTTCAAATGGACAGTCCTTTTTAGCAACATGTGTACATGGGAATTAAAATAGAGCTATCCATGAGATTGAACTAGCTGCCTGGAACACTGGGAGAAATTCCAGAAGCCCAGAAGGTATCTGCCATGAGTCGGTGTGATTATCAGACTGAAAAGTATGATGGGGGTATTGATAGTTTCCCCTGGTTTAGATGGACACTACTGTCAGAGAAGTTTAGCCTTCAAATCCCCGGCTCTCCTACACAGTGAGAAAAGCACAATGGACTCTACATCTGGAATTAGAAAAATCAGACATCAGTGGTCGTCCTTAATGATTCCAGTTAGACACAGAATAGAAGGCAAGGGGTTCAGAAAAGCCTGTCGCGTAATCCTTCACATCTTAACATGAATTAGCACATGACATTTCAGTGGCAATCTCACACAGAGAAACTGGAGTTTTGAGGAAGGATGAGGAAGAAACGGTCTGGGGACATGGAAACTTGCTATTGTACAGTGCGTCTAAACCCCGGAGGCGCTGCGTTGAGAAGCAAGAGAGAAGCTTTACAGAATATCAGAAAAGGGAGGGTTCGGGGGAAACCCGGGCCCCTGATGCAGAGAGGAGGTTCAATACATTCTTCTTGAATACATATGAAATGTAAAATGAATGAATGCTTCCCATACTTGGCCGTTTTGCTAAAGGTCCATTCCAGCTCTACCTCAACCCTCTCAAAGTGCTGCTCCATAACTCAGTAGCCAGAGAAAAAGCCAACAGGATATGTGATCCAGTGTTCAATATGGGATCAGCATGAGTCTCAGGCTAAGGAAGAGAAGAAAGATGAAATTCAATCGGCAACTCAGATGACTGGGTTTTTCTCTTCATAACTAACACGTGCACTGTGATGTTTAAGCTGATGAAAGACCAGCCCATGTATTTGAGAATATAAGAACCAAACCAAGGTAAGATGAAATATAAAAGAATATGGTTACCAAAGCCCAGGACAGGAAGACAACTGAAATTCAGAAGTGTAGGAGGTCTAGGTCTGTGGAAACACTGGGTCGTTAGACCAGATTTTCAACCATGTAAAGAACCAGCCAAGAGAGTGTAAGCAGTGCAAGAGGGAACAGAGGCTTTGAAAGGCGGGCCAGCCTAAAAGGACGCTTATCTGACTCGGGTTCATAAAGTGATATGCTTGATATTGAGAACAATTTGAAAGATGAGTTTTGAAGTAAAATATAGGAGAATCAGTGAATCTTATGTGGGTTTGATGCATTTTTATGGCAAGGTTTATATTCTGAAAACCAAGACAGGAGCTACTCCCTAAATGTCCAAGAGCCAGTCTCTGTTATTAAATACAGCAGGCGTAATGACACAGTGTGGTTTTTGTGGCTTCTCTAAATGCGCGGGCATGCTTATGGCATGACAAACAGAAGATGCTATGACAGGATATTAACAGTGAAAAATGTTCCCGATGCACAGGAAACGAGGAAAAGAAGCTTTTTCAATCTGACAACTGACCCAAAACACCTAGCGTAAAGTACATACATCTTCTTAAATTCAAAAACTATATATATGTATGGCTTTGAGGTGTCCTCACAGTCACCCTGTATGAATCATAAAAAGGACATATTTGAGGGGCATGAGGAGGGGAATAGTGGCTCAGAAAAATGAACATGGTTTTGTATAACGAAAAGAAACCCCTAATAGAGAAGGCTCCTGCTTCTCTCCAAGAAATTTGCGCTACAAAACAAAATGCCTGAGATAAAATAACATTTAGTTTAAAAAAAAAAAATGAAGACTAAATGAGGGTGGAAAAAAGTGTAAGCTCAGGACATACTGACCAAAATCAAACGTTAAGCACTGCTTTTGGAAAAATATTTCAGAAATTAGCTGGAAGCTTTGTTGCTGAAACTGTCCGGTTGCTCAGTCCGATGGTATCTCAAAAAACATTGATTAATTTATCCGTTTTTTTTTAGATTTTTATTTATTTATTTGACAGAGAGAGAGAGAGCCAGAGAGGAAACACAAGCAGGGGGAGTGGGAGAGGGAGAAGCAGGGAGCCCAATGCGGGGCTCGATCCCAGGACCCCAGGTTCATGACCTGAGCCACCTTAATTAAGTGACTGAGTCACTTAATGACTGAGCCACCCTATCCATTTATTTATCTGAAAATTTATATCCTTTCAAAAAACCGAATCTTTATTTATTTTTATTTTTTAAAAGATTTTGTTTATTTATTTAACAGAGAGACACAGTGAGAGAGATTGAGAGCACAAGCAGAGGGAGCAGCAGAGGGAGAAGGAGAACTAGGCTCTCCACTGAGCAAGGAGCCCAGTGACAGGCTCGATCCAAGGACCCTGGGACCATGACCCAAGCCAAAATCAGATGCTTAACTGACTGAGCCACCCAGGCGCCCCAAAACTGAACCTTTTTTTTTTTTTTTAGATTTATTTATTTATTTATTTGTCAGAGATGGAGAGAGAGCGAGTGAGCACAGGCAGACAGAGAGGCAGGCAGAGGCAGCGGGAGAAGCAGGCTCCCTGTCGAGCAAGGAGCCCGATATGGGACTCGATCCCAGGGCACTGGGATCATGACCTGAGCCGAAGGCAGCTGCTTAACCAACTGAGCCACCCAGGCGTCCCCAAAACTGAATCTTTAAATAGCACAGTTTCAGTCATGTAATTATCGTGTAGTAAGAAAAGAATATTAACGTATGTGATAGAAGGTGTTTAAGTTGATTTTGTTCATTGTTCTATTTTTGTCCAAGGAACTCTAATAAAAACAAAAGCAACACATTGGCTGATATTTTAGAAAACTCAATAAATCTACTGATACAACACTGGAACCTTTTCTTATGTATCCCACATGAGAAAAACAAAGGAGTAAATTTCAAGAAATTTTAATCTAATCAAACCGGAGGGGATAATTCCAGATTTAAGAAAATTGCTACCATTTGATAGTTATCTGTAACAAAATAATCAGACACAAAATACCTGTTTTACACATAATTTGAAAGGCATCTCATTGCATCAGTCTTAAAATAAATGTGTGCATTTACATTAATAGCACCGTTTTCAGCCACTTAATTTTCAGTAAATATGTGACTGATAATATTCAGTCATTTTGGCTCCAAACCCACATTCGTGAAACCCAGGGATGTTTAAAGAAATCAAAGGGTATTAGAGGATCCGAAAGAAACTAAAAACGAAATCACAGCAAATAATAGCATGAGTTTTTACAGGGGGAAAAAAAAGGAAGTAAAATGAAAATTCAGGACTGTTGCTTTGTCTACCTCTTAGTTTTCCATAATTGATTACACAAATGAATACAGTTCTTTGAAGTAAGAAGACAATTCTTGAAAGCTAATGCAGTAATTCCCATGCCAGCTCCCAGGGAATCTAAGACTAATTACCGAAGCTCAAATGTCTTCTGCTGGGATAAAACCTGCCTACCAAAAGTTTCCAGAGCTTTGCAAAGGAGTTTTCAAGGGTGAAGAAGAGGAAGTAGAGAAAGAGAAGTAGAGAGCATTTCATATTATCATGTTTAATTTATATTTAAGCATGTTGGTATGAGTCTCAAATACATGAGTATCCAGCCAAAAGACATGATTATTCATCAGTCTCTAAAAGTGCCAGAGAGAGAATGTGAAGAGCAGTAATTCCTCAAACTGAAATCCAGGTTCGAGTTTCCACAAATTTATTATATGTGTATCAGCTGCTGATTTTAAAAGCAGAAGGCAGACAGTTCAACATTCTTTGTACAGCTATGTATAAATGAAATTAGACGCCAAAAGAAAGAGAGAAGGTCGGACATCTTCAACTCTTGCTTAGGAAATCTTTCTTTAGGTTCCACTAGGATCTCACCGAAATGCCAGTTCATAACTGAAACTGAGAATGTCCACATGACAGGAAGGGATACACCTGAGCTAGGGCCACACTGAAGCTTATGGTCATCACACGTACAGAGAAGATGAAACAAGCAATACAATCCTGAAGCAAACAGAGCCTCAGGTCTGGAAGTGTTCTTAGAAATACCGTTGTCCATTCTGGGGGCCCTAGACTCCTTGAGAAGCAGATGGAAATCAGGGATCCTTTTTTCCTGGAAACACACACAAAATTTCAGATACAGTTTCAGAACTTCATAGAACCACTCACGTGGACCTCAGATATTTTTCTAAGAAAGACGGAGAGAAGCTTGGGACTCAAACCTGAGGTTACAAGTTCCTGGACTCAAGATGAAGAGCTGAGTGAAAAAAGGTTTAGAAATTGGTAAAAAGAGGAAAAACACCAGCAAGTGAGCTGGGTTGGAGGGATGCTGAGAAATTAGGCTTTTCAAGGGCCACATTTTTTTATTAAGTTTTAAGATCCAATATAGTTAAAATACAGTGTTATATTCATTTTGGGTGTACAACATAATGACTCAATAATTCTATACATTACTCACTGCTCCTCACAATAAATTTCCTCCTTAATCCTCATCACCTATTTCACCTGCTGCCCCCTCTTGCCTCCCATTTGGTAATTATCAGTTTATTCTCCATAGTTAAGAGTCGTGTGGGTGGTTGTCTTTTTAAAAGATTTTATTTATCTATTTGACACAGAGAGAGAGATCACAAGTACGCAGAGAGACAGAAGTGGGGGTGGGGGGAAAGGCTCCCTGCTGAGCAGAGAGCCCAATGTGGGGCTCGATCCTAGGACCCTGAGATCATGACCTGAGCTGAAGGCAGAGGCTTAGCCCCACTGAACCACCCAGGTGCCCCATGGGTGATTGTCTTTTTCCCCTTTGTTTTGTTTCTTAAATTCCACATATGAGTGAAGTCATATGGTATTTGTCTTTCTCTGACTTACTTCACTTACCATTACACTCTCTAGCTCCACCCATGTTGGTACAAATGGCAAGATTCCATTATTTTTTATAGATGAATAATAGTCCCACCTCTTCTTCATCAATTTGTCAGTTGATGGAGACTTGGGTTGTTTCCATAATTTGGCTATTGTAAAGAAGGCTGCACTAAACATAGGGTTGTATATACCCTTTTGAATTAGTGTTTTCTTTCTTTTTTTTTTTTTAAAGATTTTATTTATTTATTTGACAGAGAGAGATCACAAGTAGGCAGAGAGGCAGGCAGAGAGAGAGAGGAGGAAGCAGGCTCCCTGCTGAGCAGAGAGCCCGATGCAGGACTCGATCCCAGGACCCTGAGATCATGACCTGAGCCGAAGACAGTGGCTTAACCCACTGAGCCACCCAGGCGCCCCTGAATTAGTGTTTTCATATTCTTTGGTGTCATTACTGGATCGTGAGGTAGTTCTATTTTTAACTTTTTGAGGAACCTCTTTACTGTATCCCACAGTGGCTACAATAGGTTGGATTCCCACCAATGGAAGGAGAGTTCCTTTTTCTCCACATCTTGTTGCGTTTTTCATTTTTGCCATTTTGACAGGTGTGAGGTGATATGTCATTGTGGTTTTGATTTGCACTTCCCTGACGGTGGGTGATGTTGAGCATCTTTTCATATGTCCGTGGCCCTCTCCAGGTCTTCTTTGGAGAAATGTCTATCCATGTCTTCAGCCCATTTTCATTCGGATTGTTCATTTTTGGGGGGTGTTGAGTTGTATCGGTTCTTTATATAATTTAGATACTAACCCTTTACTGAATATATGATTTGCAAATATCTTCTCCCATTCTGTAGGCTGCCTTTTAGTTTTGTTGATTATTTACTTTCCTGTGCACAAGCTTTTTATTTTGTTGAAGTCCCAATAGTTTATTTTTTATTTTGTTTCCTTTGCCTCAGGAAACAATATCCAAAATGAAGTTGTGAAGTTGACAATTATTAACTGTCAGACAGGTTACTGCCTGTGCTCTCCTCTAGGAATTTTATGGTTTCAGGTCTCACATTTAGGTCTTTAGTCCATTTTCAGTTTATTCTGCGGGTGTGTAAGAAAGTAGTTCAGTTCATTCTTTTGCATGTAGCTGTCCAGTTTACCCAATACCATTTGTTAAAGAGACTTTTTCCCATGCATATTCTTGCCCCTTTTGTCTAAGATCAACTGACCATATAGTTGTGAATTCATTTCTGGGCTTTCCATCTTGTTCCATTGATGTGTGTATCTATTTTTATACCAGTACCTTACTGTTTTAGTTGCCACAGCTTTGTAGTATACTTTAAAATCTGGGATCATGATATCTCCAGCTTTGTTTTCCTTTTTCAAGATTGTTTTGGCTCTTTAGGATCTTTTGTGGTTCCATATAAATTTTAGGATTATTTGTTCTAGTTCTGTGAAAAATGCTCTTGGTATTTTGATAGGAATTGCACTGAATCTGTAGATTGCTTTGGCTGGTATAGACATTTTAAAAATATTTGTTCTTCCAATCCATGAACATGAAATATCTTTCCATTTGCTTGTGTCATATTCAATTTCTTTCATCAGTGTTTTATACCTTTCAGAGTACAGGTCTTTTACCTCTTTGGTTAGGTTTATTCCTGGGTGTCTTATTATTTTTAGTGGAACTGTACATGGAACTTTCTTAATTTCTCTTTCTGTTGCTTATTAGTGTATAGCAATGCAATGAATCTTTATACATTGATTTTGTATCCTGTGACCTTTTCGTTTATGAGTTCTAGTAGTTTTTTTGATAGAGTTTTCAGCATTTTCCATATATAGTATCATGTCATCTGCAAACAGTGTAAGTTTTACCTCTTCCAAATCAGTAAATATGGATGCCTTGTATTATTTTTTTTTAAGATTTTTTTTTTTTATTATCTAGTCATTTGACAGAGAGAGACAAAGTGACAGAAGGAACACAAGCAGGGGGAGTGGGAGAGGGAGAAGCAGGCTTCTTACTGACCAAGGAGCTCCAATGCAGGGCTCGATCCCAGGACCCTGCGATCACAAACCAACCTGAAGGCAGATGCTTAACGACTGAGCCACCCAGGTACCCCACATTTTATTTCTTTTTGTTGTCTGATTGTTGCAGCTAGGGCTTCTAGTACTATGTTGAATAAAAATGGTGAGAGTGAACATCCTTGTCTTGTTCCCGACCTTGGAAGAAAGCTCTCAGGTTTTTTTTTTTTACCACCCAGTATGATGTCTTCCGTCGGTTTTTCATACATGGCCTTTATTATGTTGAGGCATGGTCTCTCTAAACCTACTTTGTTGAGGCCTTTTTTTAAAAATCATGAATGGATGTTGGACTTTGTCACATGCTTTTCTTCATCTATTGAAGTGATCATATGGTTTTTATATTTTCTCTTATTGATGTACGTATCATATCACATTAACTGATTTGCAAATATTGAACCACCCTTGTAACCCTGGGATAAATCCCACTTGATTGTGATGAATGATCTTTTTTTCAATGTATTGTTGGATTTGGTTTGCTAGTATTTTGTTGTGGATTTTTGTATCTGTGTTCCCCAGAGATATTGGCCTGTGGTTCTCTCTCTCTCTTGCTTTCAGTGTTTTTAACTAATTTTGGTATCAGGGTAATGCTGGCCCCGTAGAGTGAACTTGGAAGTTTTCCTTACTCTTCTATTTTTTAGAATACTTTAAGAAGAATAGGTATTAACTCTTCTTTAAATGTTTAGTAGAATTCACCTGTGAAGCTATCTGGCCCTGGACTTTTGTATATCGGACTTTTTTGATTACTGATTCAATTTCATTGCTGGTAATTGGTCTGTTCAAATATTCTATTTCTTCTGATTCCATTTTGGGAGGTTATATGTTTCTAGAAATGTATCCAATTGTTCTAGATTGCCTAGTTTGTTGGTATATAATTTTTCATAATATTCTTACAATTCTTTGTATTTTTGTGGTGTGGTAGTTATTTCTCTTCATTCATTTCTGATTTTGTCTATTTGATTCCTCTTTCTTTTTTGTTTGTTTATTTTATGAGTCTGGCTAAAAGTTTATCGGCTTTGTTGATCTTTTCAAAGAACCAGCTCCTGGTTTTTTTGATCTGTTCTACTGTGTGTGGTTTTTTGTTTGCTCATTTGTTTTAGTTTCTACTTCATGTATTTCTGCTCTATTTTTATTATTTCCTTCCTTTTTCTCCTACCTTTGGGTTTTGTTTGTTGTTTCTTTTCTAACTCCTTTAGGTGTAAGGTTGGATTGTTTGAGATTTCTCTTGCTTCTTAAGTCTGTAGTGCTATAAGCTTCCCTCTTAGAGCAGTTTTTGCTGCATCCCAAAGATTTTGGACTGTTGTGTTTTCATTTTCATTTGTGTCCATGTGTTTTTTTTATTTCCTTTTTGATTTCTTGGTTGACCCATTCATTATTTAGTAGCACGTTACTTAGCCTCTATGTATATGTTCTCTTTCCAGATTTAGTCTTGGTTGATTTCTAGTTTCATAGCAGTGTGCTCAGGAAAGATGTACATTGTGACTTCAATCTTTTTTGAAATTGATGAGGTTTGTTTTGTGGCCCAATACGTGATCTTTTCTGCAGAATGTTCCATGTGCACTTGAAAAGAATGTATATCTACTGTTTTAGGGTGGCATCTTCTGTATATATCTGTTAAACCCATCTGGTCCAGTATGTCTTTTAAAGCCACTGTTTCCTTGTTCATTTTGTTTGGATTATCTGTCCATTGATGTAAGTGGGTCTTAAAGTCCCCTACTATTATTGTATTACAATCAATTACTTCCTCTCTGTTTGTTACTACCTGTTTTAAGCATTTGTGTGCTTCCATGTTGGGTTCATACATATTTACAACTGTTATATCTTCTTGTTGGATTGTCCCCTTAAAGATTATATAGTGTCCTTCTTTGTCTTTTGTTACAGTCTTTGTTTTAAAATCATTTTATCTGATGTAAGTATTGGTAACCTCAAATCCATCTGTATGATATATGCTTCCCCATCGCTTCACTTTCAATGTGCCTGTGTCTTTAGGTCAGAAATGAATCTCTTGTAGGCAGCATTATAGATAGGACTTGTTTTCCTATTTCTTTATCCTTTGTCTTTTGATAGGAGTGTTTAGTACACATATATTCAAAGTAAGTACTGATAGGTATGTATTTACTGCACTATACCAGACTGAGGGGTTCTACTGTGCTTTAACATAGTAAAACTGTGCTTTAACATAGTAAAACTGTAAATAGATATTTGTTGATAAACAAAGTTCAACCCCCTGCTAGCAAGCAGTGTATTTATTTAAGGAGAATAACTCTTAAAAGCTGTTTTATTTTTAGATCATGTGGCCAAAGGAGTTTCTATAATTTCCCAATAGCCCCTCAATGTCAACTGTGGGGAGTTTCAATAATCAGGCCAAGGGTGGATTTAGAATATACTCACTTGCTCATTTTCAGCATAATTTAATGTATCTTTTGTAATTCCTGTTAAAAGGATATGATCACATTTTAAGGGGTCACATTTTGCTCTTCTCCAACTTGGTATAAAGTGTTCACATAAAAAAAAATGGAGAATTTGCCATCTTTAATAATAGGAGATGTTTTTACACTACCAGTTTTATAAATAAGCCAGAAACTGCCCAGATTTAGCCAGCTGTATTAGTAAAAATTTAGGAAAGTTGGGAGTTTATTATTATTTAATTGCACAGACTTCTGTTGAGGGAGTACACCATTTAGTTCACAAATATGCCCATAAAAAGAACATTCTAATATAATAAATATTCAAGTCAATAAATAAATGTCACCGAGACTCTTCTCTTCCATGACAACAAACAATAAGTGTTATAGTCCCAGATGTTTACTTAAATTGGCCCTGGAGGGATAGATAGACCATGGGTAATCATTGTGGTTACTGATGTATTTTTTATACTGAGATGGTACTAAGGAGAAAATGGCCATTCTCTCTGTATATCATCCATCTCTACGGCTTTAAAATTTTTTTTTTATTTTTTCAGTGTTCCAAAGTTCATTGTTTATGCACCACACTCAGTGCTCCATGCAGTACGTGCCCTCCTTAATACCTACCACCAGGGTCACCCAACCTTCCACCCTCTTTTTCCCCTCCAAAACCCCCAATTTGTTTCTCAGAGCCCACAGTCTCTCATGGTATGTCTCCCCCTCCGATTTCTCCCAATTCACTTTTCCTTTCCTTCTATGCAGCATAATTTGCAGCACTGACTCTCAAGCAGCATTGGATTTGTGATTTTTATCACAAAAAGAAAGAAAAAAAAGGAAAGAAAAAACCTTAAAGAGTTTTGTATTTTTTTTTTTTTTAATTGAACCAGACGCTGTGTGAACATTTGCAGAGATCAGGTAAGGCTGAGAAGGAGGTTACCTTCTTCAAGAGAGGATCTGCTTTTGCTTCTGTCAGACATCTGGGCTTATGGTGGATCTGAATCCAATTGAGGATGGAAATGATTCAAATCTGCGCTTTACTCATTTAAAGAACTCATCTTTTCTGGGGATTGCTGGAAGCTCTGCTCAGCCTCTCGCCCATCAGCCATGCTTTTGCATTCAGCAAGTTTCTTGTGAGAAAAGGCACCCTGAAATGCAGGGCTCACTCCCCTTGGCTTCTTTCTCCTTCTGGATTTTAATCCTGAAAATTCTCCCTGCCTTGGTAGCTTGCCAGTGCCCCCAAACAGTGCACTTGGCTTAATAGACTTTGCTTACTTAGTATACTTTGTTTTCCTTGTATTGTTTGCAGGAGGTCTGAGCTAAGGCGATTTCATAGCCGGAAGGAGAAGCTCCTTTACCCCTACTCCAGTGATTGGCATCACAACACTTTATGCTTTCTAGCTGATTATCTTGGACTGGTCTTTAGTAGCTCAATACTTCAGTATCTCCCTCTTCCTTTTTTTCTCTCTTCTGCACATGTAGAAAAGCCTCTCTAAACCAGACTCTTTGGCCACTTGTTGACCCTGGGATCATTTAAGTTACAACTGCCTATGCAAATTTCTACTCAGTCTCCCGGACACAGGGATCTCCCAAGTCTAGTCTTGAGTGGGACTGTGTCTTAGTCCATCTGAGCTGCCATAACAGAACAGTATCGACCGGGAGTGCTATAAACAACACTTTATTTTCTGCAGGCTTGGAAGTCCAAGATCAAGGTGCTGGCTTTTTAGGTGTCTGGTGAGAGCCTGCTTTCTGGAGCTTAGATGGCACTCTCTTGCTGTGTCCTTGCATAGTGGAAGGGGCACGAGGGGAGTCTGGGATCTCTTACAAGGTTATCAGTCCCATTCATGAGGGCTCAGCTCTCATAACATACTCACCTCTCAAAGTCTCCACCTCTGAACACCAGCCCGTTGGGAATTAGGTTTTGAATTTATGACTTCTGAGGGAAAACATTGCATCTATGTCCTGGAAGTTAAATACAAAAGAATCCCTTTTCTTGCTCCTCACCCTAAAAGGTCAGTTAGGAAAGATGCCTAATAGTATCCTATAGGGAGTTAACATATCCATGAGTCTACTCGACAGAGGGAAAATTCTCACTGTGAGCTCTAACCCAGTCAGAGGTTCCTCTTTCACTCACTGGGAGCCAGACCGAACCCCTCTCAAACTGGCAGCAGAATTAAAAGGCAGCTGGTCCCATGACCGGAGCATAAAGTGACTGAAGGTGGGATAGGCAGAGCCACAGCAGCACAGTGTAAATCAGAGCTCCTTCCCATAGGAAAGAAACACAAGGAGCAGATTCTTCTTAGAGACTCTCCTGGGATAGCAGGCTCTTTTTTTTTTTTTAATTTATTTTTTATTTATTTTCAGCATAACAGTATTCATTATTTTTTCACAACATCCAGTGCTCCATGTAATCCATGCCCTCTATAAAACCCACCACCTTGTACCCCAACCTCCCACCCACCCGCCAATTTAGACCCCTCAGATTGCTTTTTAGAGTCCATAGTCTCTCATGGTTCACCTCCCCTTCCAATTTCCCTCAACTCCCTTCTCCTCTCTAACTCTCCATGTCCTCCATGATATTTGTTATGCTCCACAAATAAGTGAAACCATATGAAAATTGACTCTCTCTGCTTGACTGATTTCACTCAGCATAATCTCTTCCAGTCCCATCCATGTTGCTACAATAGTTGGGTATTCATCCTTTCTGATGGAGACATAATACTCCATAGTATATATATGGACCACATCTTCCTTATCCATTCGTCCGTTGAAGGGCATCTTGGTTCTTTCCACAGTTTGGCGACTGTGGCCATTGCTGCTATAAACATTGGGGTACAGATGGCCCTTCTTTTCACTATATCTGTATCTTTGGGGTAAATACCCAGGAGTGCAATTGCAGGGTCATAGGGAAGTTCTATTTTTAATTTCTTGAGGAATCTCCACACTGTTTTCCAAAGTGGCTGCACCAACTTGTATTCCCACCAACAGTGTAAGAGGGTTCCCCTTTCTCCACATCCCCTCCAACACATGTTGTTTCCTGTCTTGCTAATTTTGGCCATTCTAACTGGTGTAAGGTGATATTTCAATGTAGTTTTAATTTGAATCTCCCTAGTGGCTAGTGATGATGAACATTTTTTCATGTGTTTGATAGCCATTTGTATGTCTTCATTGGAGAAGTGTCTGTCCATATCTTCTGCCCATTTTTTATATGATTGTCTGTTTTGTGAGTGTTGAGTTTGAGGAGTTCATTATAGATCCTGGATATCAACCTTTTGTCTGTACTGTCATTTGCAAATATTTTCTCCCATTCCGTGGGTTGCCTCTTTGTTTTGTTGACTGTTTCCTTTGCTGTGCAGAAGCTTTTGATCTTGATGAAGTCCCCAAAGTTCATTTTCACTTTTGTTTCCTTTGCCTTTGGAGACATATCTTGAAAGAAGTTGCTGTGGCTGATATCGAAGAGGTTACTGCCTATGTTCTCCTCTAGGATTCTGATGGATTCCTGTCTCACGTTGAGGTCTTTTATCCATTTTGAGTTTATCTTTGTGTACGGTGTAAGAGAACGGTCGAGTTTCATTCTTCTACATATAGCTGTCCAGTTTTCCCAGCACCATTTATTGAAGAGACTGTCTTTTTTCCACTGTATACTTTTTCCTGCTTAGTCAAAGATTATTTGACCATAGAGTTGAGGGTCCATATCTGGGCTCTCTACTCTGTTCCACTGGTCTATGTGTCTGTTTTTATGCCAGCACCATGCTGTCTTGGTGATCACAGCTTTGTAATAAAGCTTGAAATCAGGTAACGTGATGCCCCCAGTTTTATTTTTGTTTTTCAACGTTTCCTTAGCGATTCGAGCTCTCTTCTGGTTCCATACAAATTTTAGGATTATTTGCTCCAGCTCTTTGAAGAATACCGGTGGAATTTTGATCAGAATGGCATTAAAAGTATAGATTGCTCTAGGCAGTATAGACATTTTAACAATGTTTATTCTTCTGATCCAAGAGCATGGAATGGTCTTCCATCTTTTTGTGTCTTCTTTAATTTCTTTCATTAGTGTTCTGTAGTTCCTCGAATACAGATCCTTTACCTGTTTGGTTAGGCTTATTCCCAGGTATCTTATGGTTCTTGGTGCTATAGTAAATGGAATCGATTCTCTAATTTCCATTTCTGTATTTTCATTGTTAGTGTATAAGAAAGCCACTGATTTCTGTACATTGACTTTGTATCCTGCCACGTTGCTGAATTGCTCTATGAGTTCTAATAGTTTGGGGGTGGAGTCTTTTGGGTTTTCCATATAAAGAATTACCCTGATCCCCAAACCAGGCAAAGCCTACCAAAAAGGAGAATTTCAGACCAATATCACTGCTGAATATGGATGCTAAGATTCTCAACAAGATCCTAGCAAACAGGATCCAACAGCACATTAAAAAGATTATCCACCATGACCAGGTGGGATTCATCCCTGGGCGACAAGGAAGGTTCAACATTCACAAATCAATCAATGTGATAGAACAAATTAATATGAGAAGAGAGAAGAACCACATGGTCCTCTCAATCGATGCAGAAAAAGCATTTGACAAAATCCAGCATCCATTCCTGATTAAAATGCTTCGAAGTATAGGGATAGAGGGAACATTCCTGAACTTCATAAAATCTATCTATCATAGACCCACAGCAAATATCATCCTCAATGGGAAAAAGCTTGCAGCCTTCCCATTGAGATCAGGAACACGACAAGGATGCCCACTCTCACCACTCTTGTTCAACATAGTATTAGAAGTCCTAGCAACAGCAATCAGACAACAAAGAGAAATAAAAGGTATCCAAATTGGCAATGAAGAAGTCAAACTCTCTCTCTTTGCAGATGACATGAGACCAGGCTCTTTAAGAAGGTCTTCAAAAGACTTAAGGCTTAAGGTCTGAAAATCTGAACCAGTCAAGATAAAAACATATTTATGGACTGTAACATCATAAAATAACTCGGCACTGGACAAAACCTGTGTTGCATGCCTAGCAAAGAATGAGAATGCGGGCCCAGAGAAGCAGAGCAGCGCAGACCACGCAAGTGCACATGGTGTGTCCCGCTGTACTATACGACTGGGAGTAAGGGGTCCCTGAAAAGTTTCCATGCATCCCTGTAGCACAGTGTTGGAACACAATTTCTTTCTGTCCAGGTGGGCCCCACATTATGCAAGGACAGGACAGCTCTATAATCATTAACTCATAACCTGGGCTTGTCAGGGTGGTGACGCCCCCCCAGATTATTAGCTGTAGCCAACTCCCACACCTGAATGTGGCTGTGGTTTAAAAGCCAACAAGAAACACTGGGAGGGAAAACACAGGAAGGAACAGTCTTTGTTCAGAAGCAATGGGATCTTGGAGGACATTTTCTCTCTCTGTTTTCCAAACAGTCCCAAACTCAATCATATTTTATTTACAAAATTAAGAAACAGCAAATACAAATGGTATGAAGAAGCAATGTCCTCTAAAATTTCTTTTTTCAACTTAAGATTTTTGTAATGAATCCCAATAGCTGAATTAAATTTCTATATAAGAGATGGGGACAAAGTGGCATGTGCCTCAGGAGGGGGTCTGAGGATAAAATCGATCTGACTGTGAACTGGCCCCTTCTATTTTCCTTCAAACAACATGTTATTTCCCATGCAACGCAAAAACAAAAGACGTCTTTAAATCTCATAATACTTATGAAAAAATTCTTTACCTAAAATTCTCATATTCTTCTTCTCGTCGTTTCCATGGACAGCTCTGTATATTTCTGATAATCTGAAGATAGTCACTCTCTAAATACCTAAAAGTGAAATGTCAGCAAAATTAGAAAACAGAGATCCCATATATTGCTAAACGCACATATAAGTGTCCTAAAGGGCATTGTGACAATCTGCTCATTTTAGCTCTCTAAATCTTTTCTGAAATAAGGTAATGTAGAAATAAGTTAATATTATACCCATTTCAAAACCGCTAGGAACATAAATTTGGAAAGAATTATTATGTTGGTTTAGGAACATGGGATTTGCACATATCATAAGTCAAGTCTAGTATTACAAATAAACCATGACAGAACCTCAATTTCCATTCATATCTTATAGCCATTTCATTTTGCTGTAACTCACTGACAAATATATTTTATAGATGTTTACCATAAATATATAGTTTATCATTTTTTATACTCTAAGTTGATTGATTTATGTTGGGAAATACAGATAAAATTTCTCTAAAATAATCATCTTAAATTTTAATTCTGAATAGTACACACACACAAAAAAAACAGATTAAGCTAAGTTAAGAGAGATGTATATATAGTGGCATAAAAAAATCTATAGGCTCGGCAATACAGTTTCTGAGGATCGCAGTCCCCAGTAAATTTCCTTCTACCTGAAATTTCATCAGTAAGTATTAATTCCTTTAATCACAGAAAAGCCGTTAGTCTTGAAGGGCTATCATTTCAATACAAATGTTGAGGTCGTGGATGGTTTAGTTGGTTAAGCATCTGCCTGCCTTCAGCTCAGGTCACGATCCCAGGATCCAGGGACTGAGTCCTACATAGGGCTCCCTGCTCAGTGGGAAGTCTGCTTTTCCCTCCTCCTCTGCTCCTCACCCCCAAAGTTTGTGATTTGATCTCTCTCAGATAAGTAAAATATTTTTTAAAAATTTGAAAAATAATAAGAAATAAACTAAAATACAAGGACCCTTTTGTGTGGAAAAAAAAACCCTTAAATTTTCTTTAAATTAATATCTTAGTCATTAGTTGTCTACTACTTGAGATGAAGGCTCTGCATTAGAGATGGAATAAGTGTGGTGGGTGGAGAAGGGAGAGGGCCATGAAAAATCCTGTCAGAAACCACTCCCCACCCCTAGGGTCACCTGGGTGGCTCAGTGGGCTAAGCCTCTGCCTTCAGCTCAGGTCATGATCTCAGGGTCCTGGGATCAAGCCCCGCATCAGGCTCTCTGCTCATCGAGGAGCCTGCTTCCTCCTCTCTCTCTGCCTGCCTCTCTGCGTACTTGTGATCTCTCTCTGTCAAATAAATAAATAAAATCTTAAAAAAGAAAAGAAAAGAAGCCACTCCCCCATCTCCATCCAGCAAAATGCAGGGCCTCCAAACCTTCACTCTGGAAGAGGTATTTGTTATAGGTGGGCAAGGTCATCAACCAAGCTACTCCTCTCCCTCTGAAGCTTACCTTTCTTTTGGGTATCTCTGTCTTCAATGATGCTGCCAAAAATAAAAAAAATACATATATTTTTTCCCTTGGCTGCTGTTGGCCCGGCTAAGAAAATCTGAAAATCTTGAAAGACTATTTTTTAATAAAGGAGAAGCAAAGCAAAAAATCATCACAGGAGAAGCTAAAAATAGTTTTACTCATATACAGGCTTCCAACCTTAACAGATTTACCTCATTCCCATGGGTCTTGAGACTTGTCTTAGCATGCCAGGGAGCCTGAGAGATCTATATATTCTATCCCCAAAGCTTTGTCTAAATGTGACACTTCCTAGCTGGAGTAAATATTACCTGTCTCCACACGGTAGGAGAAACCCAGAGACTCTGTAAGACAGTGTTAAGCTCAGGGAAAAAAGAATAAAAAAGAAAGAAAGAAAGAAAAAGAAATATACATTCAGCAACCTACCCAAGGCTCTCTCAATTTCTGGCTCTTCAGCAGAATCATGACACGGGGCCTATGCTCTCCTGTCTGTAGAGTCTTATCTCCACCACGGCATGGTTTTTAGTCACTTCATCATATTTGAAACAGGATTCTATGTGTACCACAGTCTATCAGGCAAAGTAACAAAAGAACTGCTACCTCACAAAGCTCAGTGAAAGAGAGATTGAAAAGAGAGAAGCCAAATACCAATTCTTCTCATTAAATCAATGAGAATTGTAACTGTATTTGAAGTCATCAGGATAAAACACAACAAAAAAAGTACAGTAAGTATGAAATTACTATCACCTCCCAAAAACAAAATGTGTCAGGGTTTGAAGT
Organism: Mustela erminea; assembly: GCF_009829155.1. Taxonomy (NCBI): domain Eukaryota; kingdom Metazoa; phylum Chordata; class Mammalia; order Carnivora; family Mustelidae; genus Mustela; species Mustela erminea. Next base: position 121,432,824 of record NC_045619.1, read on the forward strand.
TTTCTTTAAATGCCATTTATTAGGCAGAAAAGAATTAAATTTCTCATAATGTATAGCTAAGTTGGATTAGTACAGAGAAAACAGAGAAGTAGAGACAGAGAAGAAGAAACTTTTGAAAATGAGACATGAAAGAAAAGATTGAGTGTAAAAGTTACAATCACAAAGCTGTGAGACAATCCTGAATGCCCTAATATATGGAAAAAAAAAAAAAAAAAAAGACTAGGGATGCCTGGGTAGCTCAGTCAGTTAAGCACCTGACTCGTGATTTCTGCTCAGGTCATAATCTCAGGGTGGGGAGATCAAGCCCTGAGTAGAACTCCGTGTTCAGTGGGGAGTATGCTTGAGGATTTCTCTCCCTCTTCCTCTGTACCCCCTACTTGTGCAAGTCTGTTCTCTAAATACATACATAAATAAATATTTTTAAAAACTACACAAGACAAACAACAACAAATTTTTTTAAGCCAATGATAAAGAGAAAATCTTAAAAGTAGTTAGAGAAAAGAGGGGTGTCTGGTGGCTCAGTCAGTTAAGTGTCCGATCTTAGGCTCAAGTCATGATCCCGGGATCCTGGGATCAAGCCCCACGTAGGGCTCCCTGCTAAGTAGGGAGTCTGTTTCTCCCTCTCCCTCTGCCCTCCCCACCCAGCTCATGCTCACTCTTTCTCTCTCTCTCTCTCTCCCCCAAATAAATAAATCTTTTTAAAAAAGTAGTTAGAGAAAAGAAACATATTACATACATAGAAACAAAGCAAGATTATGGCAGACTTATCAGAAACAATGGAAATCAGAAGATATGATTAAAATAGAGAACATCATTTAGGGAATTGTCAACCTAGATTTCCACAGTCATCAAACCTTTCAAAAAATGAGGGTAAAACAGGAACTTTTTCAGACATACAAAGGCTGAAAGAATTCATACCAGCAAACCTGCAGTAGAAGGAATGCTAAGGGAGTCCTTTAGATGGAAGAAAAAGGAAACCGAAGTACCTCTGGCTCGATACAAAATAATGAAGATCAGTAGAAGTGGTAAATATGTAAATATATAAAAGACCTTTTCTTTTTTTTTTGTCTACATCTCTTAAATAAATGACTGTTTAAAGGAAGTATAATAATAATATATTGGGAAGTTTATAACATATGTAGAAATCAATGCCTGACAACCACAGAACAAAGGCCAGAGAGGGGAATGATATAAATCACTTTGAAAGCCGATTGTGATGACAAGAAGACATATACAGTTGACCTTTAAACAACACAGGGGTTAATAGTTGACCCCCCCGTGCAGTCAAAAATCCATATATAACTTTTGACTCTGAAAAAATTTAATTACCAATAGGCTACTATTGACCAGAAACTTTGCCAATAACATAAACAGCCACTTAACACATATTTTGTATGTTAACTTACATGTATGATACACTGTATTCTTACAATAAGGAAAGCTAGAGAAAAGACACAGTTATTCAGAAGTCATTAGGAAGAGAAAATACATTTATAGTCCTATAAAAAAAAACCACATATAAGTGGACCCATGCAGTTCAAACCCATTTTGTTTAAGACAAAACTGTACTGCTCACTTAAAGCAATCAGTAAAAGCAAAGCCATAAAGAGTGAGGATGTAACCATAAAATGCTCAATCAAAAGAAGGGTGGAAAAGGAAAAGGAACAGAGGGCAGGCAAACAAATAACACAATGGTAGATTTAAACCCAGCCATATGAATAATCCCATTAAGTGTAAATAATGTAAACATACAAAAGGCAGAGAATGTCATCTTGGATTTTAGATAAGCAGGAACCAATCACATATTATTTATAAGATAAGCATTTCATATGCATAAACAGGTTAAAAGTAAAAAGGTGAGAAGAGATATACCATAGTAGAACTAATTAATACAAAGCTATAGTGTCTATACTCATATCAGACAAAGTACTTTTCTGAGCAAGAAATATTACCATGAAAAAAATAGGGTATGAGCAGGAGTTGATAAGAGAAAGAAATGAATAAAATCAAAAGCTGTTTTGTTTTAAAAATAAAGTTGACAAACTTACTGTCACATTGCTCAGGTGAAAAACAGACACAAATGACCAAGATGAGAACAATGTTGGAGACTGCAACACTGCAGCCCTACAGACATAAAAGTATATTAACAACTTTATGCCAAAAATTTTGACAACTTAGACACAATGGACATACTTCTTGAAAGACACAAACTACAAAAACTCTCTCAAGAAGAAATAGAGGTCAGAATCAGAGGGAGATGTAAGTAACCACAGAAAAGTGTTCGGAGAGATGCAACATGGCTACCTTTGATAGTGGAGTTAAAATATAGAACAGTTCTGGTTCAAGGTGGTGACACAGAAAGATCCTGAACTTAGCTTGGTCACAAAGTCCACAGCTACAAATGAAACAATGTCCTCTTAAAACAAATCAAAACTAAACTAAACTAAAGCCTGGCTGAGTTATAGCTACACATTGTGGGGTGCCTGGGTAGCTCAGTCTGTTGGGTGTCTGCCTTCAACTCAGGTGGTAATTCTAGAGGATAAAGCCCTACATCAGGCTCCCTGCTCAGGGCGAGAGACTTGTTTCTACCTCTTCCCCTCCCCCTGCTTATGCTTTCTCTCCCCCCGCCCTTTCTAATAGATGGATGGAATTTTTAAACCACCACCACCACCAACAACAACAATTACACACTGAGCAAACAAGAGGGAAACCACATCAAAGTAAGTAGGAAAGGCTGGGACACAATCTCATCATAAACCCCATCCCCAATGCAGTGATCCACACTAGCAGGGAACTCCAAACCCAGAGATTCTCCCTGAGGGGCAGTTTTGAAGTCCATGTGCTGAATTTCAGCTTTCAAGACATACCCTTCACAGATGAGCCTTTAAAACATCTAACTTTGCAAAACAGTGGGACTCTTGTCCCAAGACCCACAAGGTAGAAGCAACCGGAGAAACTGTTCTTCCAGTGCTTGTGGACTTGACTCACCCACCCCAGGACCCAGCTCAATGGCAGCTGAGTGCCCCAGACCTAAATGGAAGGAGGCTCACTGACATATATAAAGTACTGGCCTAAGGAGGCAGGCACCTTGTCGAACACACACATCTCAAGCCTGCAGGACTATTCTCCAGGAGACTGATGGATGCCATCTTGATGTTCCCTCTGTTGTGCTTCAGAGCAGCAGTATATCCCAGAAGGAGCTTTCATACATCTGGGCCCTGATTTATGCAGCTACCACCCTGACTGCCCAGCTCTAGAAGCCAGGGGAACGTACAGTCCTGGCTTTACGGGTCTGTAATAACAAGGGTCAGCCAGAAAGGAGCTCCTATCCCTGTCTGGAACCCCAATAGTTGTGATTCCTGTTGGAGCAACCTGTACGTGACCTAGCTCTGGTGACCAGTTGGTTCACTCACAGATCCCACAGGTCTCTAACCAACAGAAAAAGAATTTTAAGCAGTGACTATCCTCAGGACACAACAAGAGACAACAGGCCCAGGAGCCTGGACGTTAGTGAGGGAGACCTAATAGCTAATCATTGTAACTGTGGCCTGAGAGGCAGGCTTCTAACTGAACATGCTCCTGGGGGCTCACAGTAATCCTTTCCAGAGTCCTTGAGGGCTGGCTGCTGTCCTCATACTCATACTTCACAGTGCTCCAGAGTGCCAGCATCTTTTGGAGGGGAACTTTCCATGGCTGGTGCCATGGTTCATAATGCCAGTACCCCCGGCATTTGGGGTTGCCATCCAGGTGATACCTCTTGATTCTCTGGCTCTGGTAACAGCAGGGGTTTGCTTTTCTGGGTCTCATGGGACTGTGGCAACCAGTCAGACAGTTCTTGCCACGCTACCACCTGCAGGACACTGACCAGACAGTGGAGTGAAGCCCACCACTCAGTCTTTCTGTGAAGGAGGCCTCTCTGCTTGTCCTGGAGCTACAGTCTGAGGGGTAGGCTTCAGACTTGGCACACACTTATGGCCTATGGAGATGGCTTTCATAGAATGTAGGCTGTAGATATCATCTTGGCGCTCTCTCTGTGCTTTGCCCTAGCTTGACTGTGTCATCCAGAAAAGAGGTCTACATTCCTCTGGGGCTTTGATTTTTGCTACTGCCATACATAGGAAACCTCCAGATCACCTGATTCTGGTGGCTTAGGCTTACAGTACACAGGACCTTGTACATTGGTATACTTCAAAAAGTTGATGTCTGAGGTTCTGGCTTCCAGTGAGAACCTAGGCACTGAGATCCTCCCCTTTGGGATGCTGACAAGTTCTGGCACATACTTAACTGCTAGAGGTGATGAAAACTGTAGTAGTCTGTTTGGAAAAGCACAAAGGTTTGAGATACAACCAAGAACTTGGGCAGGGCTGAGTCACAAGGTTCATATCCTACACTGGCCACTCCTTTTAGACTGGGCGAGGGGGTTGTTTCATCTACTTTATGGAAACCATGCTGCTCAAGCAAAACTAAGAAACAGAGGAATATGTTCCACATGAAAGAAAAACAAAATCTCAAAAAAAAAACCTTAAAAAATAATGGAGATAAGTAACTTACCTGTTAAAGAGTTGAAAGTAATGGTCATAAAGATGCTCAAAGAACTGAGGAGAAGAACGGATAGGCATAGGAAAAACTTCAAAAATACAGAAAATATAAGAAAGAATTAAGTGGAAGTCACAAGGCTGTAGAATACAATAACTGGACTGAAAAATACACTAGAGGAGTTCCACAACAGTCTAGATGAAGCAGAAGAAAGGACCATTCAACTCAGAGACAAGGCAGTGGAATTCACCCAATCAGAGCAGCAAAAAGAATAAAGGATTTAAAAAAAAGGGGGGGGACATAGCTTAAGGGAACAATGAAACAACATTACATGGACTTCTGTTCATATCATTTGGCTCCCAGAAGAAAAAGAGAGAAAGGGGCATAAATCTTAAAAAAAAAAAAAAATTTATTCATTTATTTGACACGAAGAGAGAGATCACAAGTAGGCAGAAAGGAAGGCAGAGCGGGAGGGGGAAGCAGGCTTCCTGCTGAGCAAAGAGCCCAATGTGGGGCTCAGTCCCAGGACCCTGAGGTCATGAGCTGAGCCAAAGGCAGAGGCTTAACCCACTGAACCACCCAGGCACCACAACGGGCAGAAATCTTATTTAAAAAAAAAAAAAATGGCTTAAAACTTCCCTAACCCAGAGAATGAAACAAATATACAGATCCAAAATGCCTGGAGACTTCCAAAAAAGAGGAACCTAATGAAATCCATATCAAGACATATTATAGTTAAAGTGTCAAAAGTTAAAGACAAGGAAAGAATATCAAAAGAAGCAAGTCAAAAGAACACTTTTTACATACAAGGGAACCCACATAAGCAGAATTTTTATCAGAAACTTTGTAGACCAGAAGAAAGTGGAATGATACATTCAAAGCACCAAAAGAAAAAGAACTTCCAACCAAGAATGTTCTACCCAGCAAAGTTATCATTCAAACTTGAAAAAGAGAGAGAGTTTTACAGAAACACAAAAGTTAAAGAAGTTCATCACCATTAGATCAGTGTTAAAAGAAGTGTTAAAGGGACTAAACATTGAAACAAGGAGCATGAATTAGTAATGAAAACAAATGAATAGTAAATCTCACTGGAAAGGTAAATATATAGTCAAGGTAGTAGATTAATCACTTATGAATCTAGTATGAAGGTTCAAAGAGAAAAAACCAAGATTACCTAAATATATAAATATACATATAAATAAATATATAAATATAAATATATAAAGCAAATATTAACACACCTAATGGGAGACATAAACAGCAATATAGTAATAGTACGGGACTTTAATAATGGATAGATCATCCAGCTGGAAAATCATTAAGGAAACATTAGCATTAAATGACACATTAGACCATATGGTCTTAACAGAGATTTAAAGAACATTCCATCCCAAAGAAGTGGAATATGCATTCTTCTCAAGTACAAATAGAACATTTTTCCAAGACAGATAATGTTAGGCAAAAAAATCAAGTCTTAATAAATTTAATTTCTTCTTTGATCCTTGGTTGTTCAGTAGCATACTGATTAATATTCACGTATCTGTGAATTTTCCAGGTTTCTTCATGCAATCAGTATCAAGTTTTATACCACTGAGGTCAGGAAAGATGCTTGATATGATCATTTGTTCTAAATTATTAAACCACTGGTAGCTTGAAACTGACCAAGGTGGGAGTATTTACACCACAGGCATTGGCAAATGTAACAAATTAGGGCTTCCTCTTCCCTGATCAAGTTGTTAAATATGAATGAGTGCACGACTGCTCCTACACCTCACCTCAATTGGGCAGCTTGTTGACTTGGCTCAAAATTTTGCACTTCCTCTCCCACCCCCCACAGCCACCCTGGTTTGAGCTTTATGGAGGCCTTTCAAGAAGGCCAGGTGAGACTTGGCTGCCACACCTAACTCTTTAAGCAAGACTCACCCACAGTGGTCCCAAGCCTCAGGAAACAAAACTATCACATTAGGTCCAAACAGCAAATCCTACCTTGGAAATTAAAGGTGATTTTATCTCCACCAAGATTTTGAACAAATGCTTAAGGAAAAAAAATTACACTACACTTTTACTTTGACTTCCTTGAGAAACAGAGTTTGTATCAATTTGAAATCATTCTTTCCTTTCTACCAAGCTTAAGCTAGAACATTAAAATTACCATCCATTGCCAATTAGAATAAAGGTGCATTATAAAATATGTATTGTCTTTAAAACATTTTTGTTTTAGTGGCATACATCTCCCAACAAATTGTAGCTGGCTCTAATCTAATTTGATATTGAAAGATGTTAATTATACTGTATCTAATTTTGCTAGTAAGTTAGCTGCATAGAAGATCTTCTGACTTTACAGTCACTGATATTTAAAACTAAGTCAACACATTATAGCAGACCTACCTATCACAAAGGAAGAAAGTTTCCTGGCCATTTTATAATCAGAAGGTAGTCCTCAAGCTACTTCCTTCCCAAGGTTGCTGTGTTCAGGGACTCTTTTGTATGTTGACTCTAGAAATGAAGCATTATACTCTAAAATTAAAAAGGGAAGACCAAAGAATAAGGGATATCAAAAGAAGCATTTTTTTCTATATACTTGTCCTTTCCTACTGAAAAATATATCACCAATCAGCTTTTTTTTAGAGAATTAAAATTACCCTCATGATTTGTCAAATGGGAGCAGGACTGGAGTGGAAAACCATATGAGAAGGTAAAATTGCACACATGCCACAAATGTGGGCTAATTTACAGGAGAAATATGTCTCTGTAAACCTTTCTTGTTAAGTAGAATGCTCTAAATCACATCATACTTTCTGCAAATTTATATTTATAGTTAGTTTTCAGTTACAAAGGATAGCCCGCATCCCAGAACCTTGAAAGATAGCTCTCTCTATGATATTACCCCATTTTTATGGATGGCATAACTAAAAGTTCTGAGAAGATGAACAGCTTGCTCAATATTGTATTGTAAGTGAATGAGCTAAGAATTAAACACATGACTTTTGATTCACAGTCTGGCTCTCTTTCTAATGTATCACACTGCATCTCATCTATTTTCATAATGAAACTAAAATTAATCCCATCAGAAATGTTTTCTAGTCCCAGGACATACAATAAATCATACTAAATAATGCAGCAAGTTATTTTCAAAAGAATAAATAATGTCTATTTAAATCATTATCAATAATACTCAAAATACAAATTGTAAGTAACATTTGAAATGACACTAAGTAAATATATTAAAATTGAAAATATTATTCTAGAAACTTCTCTTTGGAGATAAAGACCCACATGCTATGATTAGTTTTATCTCAATTAAGATATAAATAGGGCTTTTAAAAGCCCTATATAACTTCCAGTTAGTTCATGTAATCTTTAAATACTTATGGGGTACTTATTAGATGCCTAGAAATTACCTTGAAGATATTAATCTATTAGTTCCATTTAAGTTGCTGAGATACTAATTTAGTTTCCTATAATATCACTTCATGTTGAAAGCCAAGCTTTAAGTCTACAGAAATGCATGGAGAAACCCCAGTAATATTAAGTCAGTAGGTTTCTTTTTTTTTTTTTTAATTTATTTATTTTAGAGAAAGAATACACAGGTAAGTAGAGGTAGGGACAGAGGGAGAGAGAGAATCTCAAGCAGACCCCCTGGGGAGCACGGAGCCCAACACAGGGCTTGATCTCATGACCCTGAAATCACGACCTGAGTTGAAACCAAGAGTCAGTCACTTAACCAACTAAGCCCCCCAGCTGCCCCTAAGTCAGTAGGTTTTTAAGTGGTATTCCTGACTAGACCAGTTTTTTATAGCTAGTTTCTACCAAACCCTTGAAGAGCTCAGGTCTGCAAGAAACCAAATGCCGCAAATAAGTATAATGCTCTAAGATTTTCAGTTAATACATCTGATCTTTTTTTCATTTCAGTGTAACAGTATTCATTGTTTTTGCACCACACCCAGTGCTCCATGCAATCCATGCCCTCTATAATACCCACCACCTGGTTCCCCCAACCTCCCACCCCCTGCCCCTTCAAAACCCTCAGATTGTTTTTCAGAGTCCATAGTCTCTCATGGTTCACCTCCCCTTCCAATTTCCCCAAACTCCCTTCTCCTCTATAACTCCCCTTGTCCTCCATGCTATTTGTTATGCTCCACAAATAAGTGAAACCATATGATAATTGACTCTCTCTGCTTGACTTATTTCACTCAGCATAATCTCTTCCAGTCCCGTCCATGTTGCTACAAAAGTTGGGGATTCATCCTTTCTGATGGAGGCATAATACTCCATAGTGTATATGGACCACATCTTCCTTATCCATTCATCCGTTGAAGGGCATCTTGGTTCTTTCCACAGTTTGGCGACCGTGGCCATTGCTGCTATAAACATTGGGGTACAGATGGCCCTTCTTTTCACGACATCTGTATCTTTGGGGTAAATACCCAGGAGTGCAATTGCAGGGTCATAGGGATGGGGCAAAACTTCTTAAAGAAATGGTTGATGAATGTATGACAGCTAACAAAAAGAAGTATATAGAAGTTATATTCAGTTGGGCTATGAATAGTACAGACATACTGTACTGACATATCATTCTCTAAAGGTAGAAGAATTCAATTTACATTGCGTTCAACTCTACGTGATAGTAGCTTCTATTTAGAATGCTGTGGCTATTGTCAACTGGCATAGGAGGAAGGGATCTTAAACTTTTATTTTCCCCATACATTCCATACACACACAAGTTAAATATTCTAAAAAGACTCAGGAATTAATTCCTAAAAATGCCAGCGTTCTTCCTCATGGCCCCAGTGAAATCTCCAAACTGTCATATGTGAAAAAGTCAGATATTGATTTTTTTAGAAAAGAACACTTTCTCTGCCCTAGGCAATTAACTTTTGGATTTTTGATATTCATTACAGTGTAAGGCACAGGCTGGGAAAGTCTGCAACAGTGACTGATGTTAGACAACCAAGACGGAATGGGGTGTCTCTTTACAAAGGGGTGGGGCGTGGCATAGGAAAAGGGATATAGGTTGGTGAAGCCCACTTTGAGGCCAGCAACCAAGGTGGAGTAGGAAAGCTGCCACTGCCCCCAAGTTTATAGGCTGCCCAGAAGAGCTGTAGTTCAAGGTACAGAAGAGGGCCACTGAACAGGAGTGATGGCCTTCAACAGAAGAGGCGTCATCCCTAAACCAAGCCCACAAAGAGCATGTAGGGGAGTAAATATTCCAAACTCTCTCTCATCCCACTTTCCTGCCTATGATTTCCATAGACTGATCCTAATCAGAAGCCAAAGGTTATGAGAGTTTAACTAATGCAGCCTTGTGGAACATGCAGCAAGAAAAAGAAGAAGAAAAAAAAGAGTAGCGAGTAGATATGGAGGGTTAAAAAGGAATTTTATAGCACAAACAAAAATTCATTCATGTTGCTATTTTCAGAATTATTTGGGGATAAGTGAATTTACTTTGCTGCTTTAGTTGGATATAATGTCCAAATCAAGCAGTACCTCAGAGCAAAACAAAAACCATAGTTTTTAGTACCTCTTTCATGAACATCTGCTACATGCAAACACATCACCAGGATAGAAAGAATGAATAAACAAACAAGGAAGCTGCTTTTTTTTTTTTTTTTTAAGATTTTCCTATTTCCTCTCAAAACACAATCCCACAAGACTTCTGAAGATGAAAAAAAAAAATATGACGATCTACTTTCCAAGTTCATAGAAAGAAATCTCCAGACATATATGAGAATTGCCAAAGATTAAAATAACAATTTAGTGATTTTTACACTATCTATTTTTAGAACTAGGATTCCATATACTGCAAGGGATCTAAGAGAACCAATAAAGTCAGTGTCTCCATTTCTTGAAGAGTTCCATCCGATAGTTTGAGTGAGTTACAATTGTGAAGGAGCTAGCATGAGTAGTATACCTGTAAGAGTTTTAAGCCATATATTGACTATTAACATTTTGCCTTTAAATTCTTCTGACTCATATAAGCAACCACCCTGTACCTAGTATATATGTCTATAGCACTTCTTTTATTTTCAGATATTTACTCAGTAAATACCTACTGGGAATCTACTATCTGTGAGGTACTGTTCTGGGGACCAATAAAACAACAGTGAACAAAATAAGATAGCTTTTAAAAAAAAAAAAAACTATATTCTCAGGAAATTTATATTGTAATAGGGGATGACAGATGATAAACCGAATGTATGAGCTGCATTATGTTCCCCCAAATCCATATGTTGAAACCCTAACACCCAGTACCTTAGAATTGGATTGTATTTGGAGATACAGCCTTTACATTGAGGATTAAATTAAAACGAAGCCATTAGGGTGGCCCTAATCCAAACTGACTAGTGTTCTCATCAGAAAAGGAAACTTGTATCTACAGAAACACCAGAAGTGTGGCATGCATAACAAGAAGACCACATGAGGTCACAGCAAGAAGGTAGTTGTCTGTTAGCCAGGGAGAGAAGCCTCAGGAAAAAACCAAACCTGCTGACATCTTGATCTTAGATTTTTAGCCTCCAGAACTGTGCAAAAATTCATTTATATTATAAATTGAAGCCCCAGTGTACAGCATTTGTTACGGCAGCTCTACCAAACTAAAACACCAAATAATACGTAAATTAACAGCCTGTTGAAGAACTAGGTATTGAGTATCATGAAAAAAATACCACATGAAAGGAGGGAAAGTGTGTTAAATCGGGTTGCAGTTTAGTTGGGAGGTCAGGGAAGACTTCACTGGGAGGTGAGAATTAGGCAAAGACTTCAAGAAATGATAAGGGAAACCATGCACATTCAGGGGTGTGGAAATGTGAAGAACATTCTAGGCAAAGAGAATGACAAGTGCCAAGGCCTGAGGAAGAGTCAGACATGGTATGTTTGAGGAACAAGATGGACAGGGTAGCTGGAAATCACCCATGAGTCATGCACCCACTCATGGCTGGCAAAAGATGTGGTCAGAAAGATATCAAGAAATCTGATGGTAGAGCCCTTGCTATTCAAAATATGGAACTCTGGCTAGCAGGACTGGCATTACATGGTTTAGACTGTTAGAAATGCAGAATCTCAGGCCCTGTCCTAGACCTACAGAATCAGAATATGTATTAAAATAAAATCCACAAGTGATTTGTAGGCACACTGAACTTTTTAACATATTTATGGAGATACACAGTTGACCCCTGAACAACAAGGTTTGAATTGTGCAGGTCCACCTACACCTGGCATTTTTAAAAATACAGAACAATACTGTAGGTGGATTTTCACTTTCTTATGATTTTCTTGACGTTTTCTTTTTCCTAACTTACTATATTGTAAGAATACAGTTTATAATATAATATGACATATAATATATGTGCTAACCAATTGTTTATGGTACTAGTAAGGCTTCTGGTCAATAGTAGTCTATTAGTAGCTAAGTTTTGGGGAGTCAAAAGTTATCCACGGATTTTCAACTGCACCAGGAGGGGGATCAGTGCTCCTAATCCCATGTTGTTCGAGGGTCGACTGCAATTCATATACCTTATAATTCATCCACTTAAAGGGTACAAGCCATTGGCTTTTGAAGGGTATTCACAGATATGTACAACCATCACTACAGTCAATTTTAGAACATATTATCACCTCAAAAATGAAATTTTGTATGCTCTGGTTATCACCCCTTGCACCTCATCAATTTTGATATACTGTGTCTTTATTTTCATTCATCTTGAAGTATTTTCTGATTTTGCTTTATATTACTTTATAGACTCACTGCATAGTTAGGAGAATTTTCTAATTTCTACATATTTCTGAGTTTCTCATATTCTTCCCAAATATTGATTTCAAATTTCATTACAATGTAGTCAGATAACATACCCTGTATTAATTTTACCCTTTTAATTTTATTTGAGGTTTGTTTTATAGCCTAGAATATGATTTATCCTGGAGAATATTTTGTGTTGAGAAGAATGTACATTCTGTTGTTGTTGGGTGGTCTATTCAATACAAGTGTTTCAGTTCTCATTGATGTATAGTGTCATTCAAGTCTTCCATTTCCTTGCTGATATTCTGTCTTCGTGTTCTAGTCACTATTAAAAATAGGGTACTAAAGTCTGCAATTATTATTGAATTGATTATTTCTCCCTTTATTTCTGTCAGTTTTTGCTCTCTGTATTTTGATGCTCTGTTATTATGTTTATAATTATTGAATCTTCCTGTTGAATGAATCTTTTTAGGATTATAGAGTCTTCTTTATTTTGATTAATATTTTTTCTTTTAATAGTTTATTTTGGGGGCACCTGGTGGCGCAGTCATTAGGGGTATGTCTTCAGCTCAGGTCATGATCCCAGGGTCCTGGGATTGAACACCACATTAGACTCCCTGCTAGGTGGGAAGCCTGCTTCTCCCTCTCTCACTCCCCTTGCTTGTCGTCCCTCTCTTGCTGTCTATCTCTGTGTCAAATAAATAAAATCTTAAAAACAGTTTATTTGTCTGATATCATTTTAGTCACTCTATCTTTCTTGTGGTTATTCTTTGCATGTTATATATTTCTCCACTCTTTTACTTTCAAGCTATTTGTAAATTTGAACCCAAAGTGTATTTTCTATATGGTTCAATCCTGTTTTTTAACCTGGTCTGATAAACCTTGCCTTTTGATTACATGATTTAACTCATTCATATTTAATGTTATTGTTGATATAGTTAGACTTACTGCTGCCATTTAACTCTTTGTTTTTATGTTTCATGTAGTTTTGGTTCCTCTACTTCTTGTTTATAGCATTCTTCTGCTTTAAGTGAATATTCTGTAAACTAATGTTTTAATAAGTTTTAACTTTGTCTCCTGGTGGTTGTTCTAGGGCTTACCACATACATCTTACCTTGTCAGAATCAGCTTCTGATTTATATCAACTTAACTGCACTGATATATAAAATATTACTTGTAGTTTACAGCTCTATTCGTTTTCCCTCCCTTTTGTGGAAATTTTGATATATAATATTACATCTATTCATGTTATAAACCCACCTGCACATTGTTATATTTATTACTTTACCCTATATAATCATTTCTTTGGCCCAGTTAACAGCTTAGCTCTCTCTGACCTTCTTTGTGCTGTTACTGGCAAATATAATTCATGTCTGTGGAGAAGTTCTTTTAAGGGTCTTGGAGGCTACTGTAATAATTTTTCCTTTAATTATGAGTGAAATAGGAAGACACTGGAATAGAGAAGTGACTTGGTCTGACTCACATTTTTAAATTTTCTTTATTTTATATTATTTTTAAAGGATTTTATTTATTTATTTGACAGAGAAAGACATAGCAGGAGAGGGAGCAGAAGCAGGGGGAGTGGGAGAGGGAGAAGCAGGCTTCCTACCATGCAGGGAGCCAGATGTCGGACTCAATCCCAGGACCTTGGGATCATGACCTGAGCCGACAGCAGACACTTAACAACTGAGCCACACAAGCACCCCCTGACTTACATTTTTAAAAAGGTTTCTTCTCTATACTTTGTTGAAAATAGCCTCTTAGAGCATGGGAGACCAATTAAGAGATGTTTGCCACACTCCAGGAGTGGAATAAAGATGGCTTGGACCAGGGCAGAGTTTCTAGAATTAGTAAGAAATGATCGGCTTCTATAAATAATTTGAAGGTAGCCAACGAGATTTAATGTTGGATAATGAGATGGATAAAAAGAGGGGACTCAAGAATAACTCTGAGCATTTACACCTAAACACTGGAAGAATAGATTTGGCATTAACCAAAGCTGGGGAAAATGCTGGAGTACAAAGCATTTCTCTTTAAGAGAAAGTCCAGGAGATCCTGCAAGATGTCTAAGGTTGGAGATAACTTACAGACCCAGGGAAATGTTGACTGGGCAAAGGAACATTCAAAACTGGGAAGAGGTTCAGGCAGAACCAGGAACTCATCGGTATGATGAGTTGGGTGAACTTGGAAGTCATCAATATGTACATGGCATTTAAATCCAAGAAACTAAATGTGGTCTTTGAGGATTGAGCATGAAGAGAAATGAGGCTTAAGGACTGAGTTCTTAGCTACTCCAGTGTCAAAAGTGAGAGGAGATGAGGACTCTGCAAAGAAGAATAGAAGCCAGTGTATTCCGACTTTCTTAATATACTATGAGCTACTATTATCATCATGTTTCTTGTGCAAGAGTTCTCAACCACACATACTTTGAAACTGTTCACCTCTAGGTTGAGAATAACTGGCACTGTACCTGTCCCAGCGCTGACTGCAAAAAACCTGTTGTGTGTTTCTGAAACTGAAATTTAATGTGATTAGAACATAAAAATACCCAAAGGCTTAAGATACTAATTCTGAACTATGTCAGTAATTAGCCATTAGGCATGCTCTTACCAACAGAAGCCAGACTGATCCCAAACTTGCAACTAGGGTACCTGCTGTGCAAGACAACGCTACATTAACACTATTTACATTTCAGAAGCTTAAGTAAAGTAAGTATCAAGAGGTGAAGAATATGTATAGTACTTTCGAGATGGATTGCTTTTGAGGAGCTGCTCCTTATAAAGTCAAATGTTTTCTATTATAAAGTCTTATATTTGTGACTGTTAATCCTGCTCTCATTAAGAGTAGTACCATAGAGTACTGAAAATAAAATAGTCAAAATTTCATCCAAATCCTAGTTCTGCCATTTGTAATTGTCTGATGTGCTCTAAGCCCTTTAAACTCTCTGGGGTCATTTTTTCACTGGTATAATTAGCATAATGAAACCTACTCTGAAAAAATACCGCAAGGACTATGGATGCATTTAAATTACCTTACATATAGAAAACTCACAAAAGTCATAGTTGCTATATTACAGCCATTTAATAACTTTGGTGATAACAACAGTCATTATGATAAAATATAATAATGCCAAGTATTATGAATTGAATAGTACATAAGTTATCTATGGACACACAATAAGTTACTCCAAAACTTACTGACTTAAAAATATAATCCACATTTATTATTAAACAGCTTCTGAAGGTCAGGAATTCCTCAGCAGCTTAGTTGAGTGGTTTTGGCCCACCAGTCCTCATTAAACTGCAAAGTCAAGAGGTTGGTCAGGACTAAAGGATCTGCTTCTAAGAGAGCGCACCTCACATGACTGACAAGCTGGTGCTAGCTGTTGGCAGACCTTAGTTCCTCGCCACGTGGACCTCTCCATATCCCCATGGTGCTATAGCTGGCTTCCTCCACAGCAAATAATCTTAGACAGTAAAGCAAAACTATCAATTTCTTTTATGACCTGTCCTTGAAAGTCAGGCTTTGTTATTTCTGCTGTATTGTTACACTGTTAACTGGTTACAAAAGGCAGCCCCCTTCGGTGAGGTAGAGGAAAGTGTGTGGATACCAATGAGAGAATCTTTGGGCGCCACTTTGAGAGTTTGGCTACTGTAAATAGTAAATAAACTATGCTTTTAACATTAAATGCTATACTTTTGAAAATATTAGATAAAAGTAACAGATTTGTTTTCTTTCTCTGACAACTTCTAAAATTAGAAATAATCTCAATTAGTTCATGTTGTCCTTAAATAAGTTTGATTATTTTTATCATCATTATCTATTAAGGGTTCCTTTCAAATGACTAGTTATTTGAACAAGGATAATGAAGCCTTCTGATATGAATACGTAATCAACATTATAGCGTAACTAGAAAGTCAATACTTTAATTTTCCTCTGAGGGCAAATTCAGCTTTGTTTCCACTGATAAATACTTAAAATAAAACAACACACTATTTCAATCTTCAGTATGACAAAAAAAAAAAAAGATTTACTAAGCAACTCTTACCAAATATTTTGTAGAGAAATAAGAGCTATACAGGTTTTTGGTAAGAACAGAAAAAAGCATATGGATCTGAAGAATCTGAGACTATTCCTTCAATTTCTTAAACTGTATGATTGTGATTTCTTTCTTTCTTTTTAAAAATTTATTTATTTATTTATTTGACAGAGATCACAAGTAGGCAGAGAGAGAAGGGGAAGCAGGGTCCCTGCTAAGTAGAGAGCCCGATGCAGGGCTCGATTCCAGGACCCTGGGATCATGACCTGAGCCAAAGGCCGAGGCTTTAGCCCCCTGAGCCACCCAGGCACCCCTGATTGTGATTTCTTATATACTCTCTGGTATATATGGTTAAATCATCTTTTAATAGATCTGGCATAATTGTTTGGCATAAACACAAAAGAAGTTTCACAGCCTTCTTTCATAATCTTGATATTATCTCGTCTGCCCCAATTTAAAATCTTATATCAACAAACATAGCCCTGCTTTAGTTACCAAGAGAAATTTCCTAAGATATTCAGAATGTACAAATGGCTGTTTTGTGTTAACTGATTGTCATACCAATGACAGAAAAAAGTGCTAGATTTTGGAGCCCTTAAATCTGATCTAAAAAGGCAAGTTAAAGGGTCAGAGGTAAAAAGACAAACAAAAGTGTGGGTATCATTTTAAGAAGCAATAAAGCACCACAGATTTAAAGCTAAGTAGAAACTAGTCATACATCACCCTATGCCAAGAAAATCTTGCACATGACCAAAGATCATTTTTCCTGATAGACAACTTGAAACTTAGGAATACTTGCTTTGTTAGCAAGCTGTCAAGTGATATGCTCACATTCGGGTTTTTTGAGTTTTGATCTACCATAATTTATACCTTTTCCTTTCAAACTGCGATTCAGGTCATGTTGTACTCTCCAAGGTAATAAATAGTGAAGAACATTCTGGGCCAGTCTTCAACTCACTTTGCTGTTCACCCTGCAAAACAGACTTTCTAACTAGCATCTTTATGGTGCCCCATTGAGATACCTTTCAGAAAATTCTATTGTTGTCAGTTATTTTAAATGGTATTGCATGATATAGTTCATCAAACATACCCACTCACCAAGTAGTGTAGGGTTTAAGCCATGCTTAGCCCATACAAAGAAGTGTTGTTCCAGATCTTAATACAGAGAATTTGAATCTTAGCCCCCCTTTCTGAATGCAAGTGAATATTTCATGCCTCAGTGGTGGTACAATAAGTTGCAGTACAATGGCTTACATTCAGTTCCTGAAAAGGTCTCTAAATCTCTTTCAGTAGAGACACTATATAAACTATTCAAGTGTTCAAAAAATGTAAGAGACTGTTGTTGTTTTAAAAAAAAAAAAAAGTTTTCTTCTACCTTTAAGAAACACCTTAGAGGCCAAGAGTCAATAGAATGATGAGATAATGTAGCCATTTAATAGATATGTGGCAGAAACATCTGGTTGACCACCACTGATTGGTATTTCCTTTCTACAGTTTATAATTGGTGCTGCAAGCAGTTTCCCAGACAGGTACTACAGACCTTGACGCCTACTATGTGCCACCTCCACTCACTGGTAAAAACGAGTTGCATGACTCCAAAATTGGAGGTGGGCCCAGTTCCAGCCAATTAGACGTGACTCGAAGTGACATCTGTTCCCCCCAAGCCATGGGTGCTTCCACCGTAGCACCTTCTTACACAGCAAGCCTGGGATTATCTACTGAAGATGGCTACATCATAAGATGGAAGGAGCCAGAACCCTGAGTCAATACGCAAAGGAAAGTTGCCTGATTAAGGAGTATCTACATTGAACACTGTATAAAAGAGAATAAAATTTTATGTTGCAGTGTTGCCTTCTGGGAGATTTTGTTAGAACAGTTCATCTCTCCTAACCAAATGTAGAAAATATAAATGCACATTTTCTTGAGGTCCAAGATCATCTGACATAATGGAAGAGAAGCACAGGGAAAAAAAAAACGGGTACAACAACAGAGTCAGAAACATTTGAGAGGGAGAAAAATGAGTTCATTTCCTGGGTCAGCTGCTCTCAAGTTTCTGCTCTTAGAAAAATCAGTTCATTTGTCTGAAGCAATGTAAACTAAGACAGAAAGCTTGGGTATTCATAAAAATCACTTTTGCTAAAAGCACAAGCAGAAAACATTACATATAATCTTGCTATTCTGAAAAACAGCAAACTAGCACTGATAAGATATCTACATAGCATTTTTAGTACAGTATAATATTTTACCTGGGAAATAACCTGAGGAGAAGGATTGAGCTGAAGAAACACAGAAAGGGTAAAGGATGAGGTAAGGAAAAATGGAGAAAACCAGAGATTCAAATTAAGAGAAAGAGAAAAATGACTACTGGTTTCAAAAGGAGTTGAAGTTTATGGATCTATGGCTATTCTTTTCAGAGCTATAAATTGAAGGTGCTACACAAAATGCTTTGAAGACCTAAGAAATATATTCATTCATTTATTCACCAAATATTGACTGACCAGTTACTATGTGTGGAGAGGACTGTGATAGGCACCAGAGACAAAACTGTAAACAAGCTCTCTGGAGCTCAGTCTTTTTTTTTTTTAAATTGAGGTATAACTGACATATAATATAATGTCAGTTGCAGATGTACAACATAGAGACTCAACACTTGTACACACTGAGAAATGATCACTATAATAAGTCTAGATACCATCTATCACCAAAGTTAATATAATGTTATTTGTTGTATTCCCCATACCAAACACTATACCCTGTGTCTTATTTATTTTATAACCAGAACATTGTACTTCTTGACCCCTTCAACCGTTTCAACCACTTCCCTAAACCCCCTCCCCTCTGACAACTGCCAATGTGTTCTCTGGGTTTCTTCTGTTTTGTTCTTCATGTATAAGTGAAATCATGTGGTATTTGTTTTTGTCTGACTTATTTTAGAGCAATAATGCCCTCATCCATGTTTTTGCAAATGGCAACATTTCATTTCCTTTTATGGCTGCGTAGTATCGTGTGTGTGTGTGTGTGTGTGTGTGTGTGTGTAAATAATGCTGTAAGGTATATACAGGAGCATCCATCTTTTAGAATTACTGTTTTCATTTTCTTCAATACATACCCAATAGTGTAATTGCTGGATCATATGGGAGTTCTATTTTCCATTTTTTGTGGAATCTCCATACTGTGATCCATAGTGGCTGGACCAATATACATTTCCATCAATAGTACACACGGGTTTCCTTTTCTACATATCCTGGCCAATGCTTCTTTCTTGTCCTTTTGATAAGAGTCATTCTGCCAAGTATAAGGCAGTATCTCCTTGTGCCTTTGATTTGCATTTTTCTAATCAATGACATTAAGCATCTTTTCTTGTACTTATTAGCCATATATACATCTTTTTTTGGAAAAATGTCTATTAAATCCTCTGCCCATTTTTAAATTGGATTTTTTTTGTTTGTTATTGAGCTATATGAGTTCTTTATTTGCTTTGGATATTAACCCTTAATAGATATGTGATTTGCAAATATCTTCTTCTGTTCAACAGGTTGCCTTTTTTATTTTGATGAGGATTTCCTTTGCTATACAGAAGCTTAATGGAATCCCATTTGTTTATTTTTGCTTTTGTTTTCCTTGCTTTTAAAGTCAGATCCAAAAAACATTGCAAAGACTAATTTCAAAGAGCTTACCACTTGTTTTCCTGTAAGGAGGTTTTGGTTTTAGGTCTTACATTCAATACTTCAATCCACTTGAGCTCATTTTTTGTATGGTATAAGATGGTATCCAACTTCATTCTGGCATGTAAACTGTCTGGTTTTCTCAACACCAATTGCTGGAGAGATAGTCCTTTCCCCATTGTATATTGTTGTCTTCTTTGTGGAAATTGATTGGCTACATACACATGGATTTATTTCTGGGCTCACTATTCTATTCCATTGATCTATATGCCTGTTTTTACACCAAAAACATAATGTTTTAATTAATAAGTCTCTGTAGTATAGTTTGAAATCGGGGATCATGGTACCTCTGGCCTAGCTATTCTTTCCCTGGATTGTGTTGGCTATTTGTGGTCTTTTATACTTCCATATAAATTCTAGGATTACATGTTCTAGTTCTGTGGAAAATGCCATAGGAACTTTGATAAAGATTATGGTGAATCCATACATTGCTTTGGGCAATATGGACATTTTAAATATTAACTCTTTCAATCCTGGGACACAAAATATCTTTCCACTCATTTGTGTCTTCTTCAATTTCTTTCACCAATGTCCTATAGTTCTCAGAGTATAGGTCTTTTACCTCCAAAGTTAAATTTATTCCTATGCATCACTCTTTTTGGTGCAATTGTCAATGGGACTGTTTTTTTGTTATCTCTGATTGTTCATTATTAGTGTATAAATATGCAAGATTTTTGTATATGAATCTTGTATCCTGTAACTTTATTGGATTTATTTGTTAGTTCTAATAGTTTTTTGGTGAAGTCCTTAGGGTTTTCTCTATATAGTATCATGTCATTGGTGCAGTGACAGCTTTAATTACCTCTTCCTTTCCAATTTAGATGCCTTCTGTTTTTGTTTTGTTTTGTTTTGTTTTTGTTTGTTTTTGTTTTTCCTAATTGTTGTGGCAAGAACTCCTAATACTATGCTGATAGAAGCAGGTAGGGAGAATGGGCATCTTTGTCTTGTCACTGATCTTAGAGGAAAAGCTTTCATGGTTTCACCATTGTGTATGATAAAAGCTGTGGGCTTGTAATATATGACCTTTGTTTCACTGAGGTAGATTCTCTATATAACCTTGCTGCTAAGAGTTTTTAACCTAAACGGATGCTGAATTTTATTAAAAGATTTTCTCACATTTACGGAGATATCATGTGATTTTTATTGCTCATTTTGTTAATGTAGTCTATCACATTGATTGATTTGCAGATGTTGAACCATTCTTGCATCCCTTGAATAAATCCCACTTAATCATGGTATAAAATTCTCTTAATTTTATTAAGAGAGTATTTTTGAATTTGGTTTGCTAATATTTTGTTGAGGATTTATGCATCCAAGTTTATCACGGATATTGCTTGTAATTTTCTTTTTCCTGTTTTGGGGTTGTCCTTGCCTGGTCTGGTATTAAGATCTCACAAAATGAGCTTGGAAGTCTTCCCGCCTCCTCAATTTTTTGGTAGAGTCCAACAAGAATAGGTATTAAATTTTCTTTAAATGTTTGATAGACTTCACCAGTGAAGCTGTCTGGTCCTGGACTTTTGTTGCAAGATTTTTGATTACTGACTCAATCTCCTTACTAGTGATTGGTGTATTCAGATTTTCTGTTTTTTCATTATGCACTCTTAGAAGACTGTAAGCTTCTAGGAATGTATCCATTTCTTCTAGACTGCCTTGTTTGTTGTCATATAATTGCTCACAGTAGTCTCTTAAAATACTGTGTATTTATGCAGTATCAGTCGTAACTTCCCTCTAATTTCTGATTTTATTAGATCCTTCTATCTTTGTTCTTTATGAGACTACCTAATGGTTTATCTTTTTTTATCTTTTTAAAGAATCAGGTCTTGGTTTCATTGATCTTTTCAACTGATATTTTAGTCTCTGTTTCATTTATTTCCAGTTTGATCTTGAATTATTTCCATCCTTCTATTAATCTTCAGCTTCATTTGTTCTTCTCTTCCTCGTTCTTTTATTTGTAAAGTTCAATTCTTTGAGATTCTCTTATTTCTTGAGGTAGGGCTATTTTGCAAAGAACTTCCCTCTTAGAACCACTTTTGCTGTATCCCATAGATTTTGGTATGTGATATTTCTGTTTCTTTTTGATTCCAGGTACTTTTAAAAATTTCTTCTTTGATTTCTTCTATGACCCAAGAGTTGTTTAGCAACATGATTACCTCCATATATTTGTAGTGTTAGCAGTTTTCTTTTTGTAACTGATTCCTAGTTTCATATCACTCTGTTGTCTGAAAAAATGCTTGATATTATTTCAATCTTTATGAGTTTGTTGAGACCTGTTTCGTGTCCTAACATGTAATCCATCCTGAATAATGTTCCTAGTGCAACTGAGAAGAAAGTGTATATTGCTGATTTAGGATGGAATATCATATACACACACACACACACACACACACACACACACACATATATATATATAAAGTTCATCTAGTGTGTCACTTAAGGCCACTGTTTCCTTATCGATTTTCTGTCAGGACAATCTATCCATTGATATAATGGGGTGCTAAATTCTCATATTATTATTGTATTACTGTCATATTTCACCATATAGGTCTGTTAATTTTTGCTTTATTTATCTTGGTGCTCCTATGTTGGGTGTAGATATATTTATGTATGTGATATCTTCTTGCTGAATTGACCCCTTTAGCATTATGTACTGTCTCTCTGTTTTTTATTATAGCCTTTGGTGTAAAATCTACTTTGTCTGGTATGAATATAACTATACTAGATTCCTCTTAATTTCCATTTGCATGAAATATCTTTTGTCATCCCTTCACTTTAAGTCTATGTGCGTCCTTCCTTCTAAAGTGAGTCTCTTGTAGTTACTGTGTATCTGTCTTTTTTTTTTCCTTATCCCTTCAGTCACTCTATGTTTTTGATCAGTGAATCTAAACCGTTTACATTTAAAGTAATTATTCGTAGGTTGTACTTGCTGTCATTTTATACACTGTCTTCTGGTTGTTTGGGAGGTTCCTCCTTTTCTTTTCTTCTCTTTTTCTCTTCCCCTGTGATTTGATGACTTTTATTTAGTGCTACATTAAATTCATTTCTCATTTTCTTTTATATACTTACTATATATTTTTGCATTGTGATTACCATTACGTTTATATATATCATCTTATGTATATAACATCTTATGTATATATCATCTTATGTTTGTGTTTGAAAGTTGATAGCAACTTAAATTTGAACACATTTTAAAACTCTACATTTTTAACCCATCACCACATTTTATGTTTTTGATGTCACATTTTACTTATTTTTATTTTATGTATCCCTTAACTAATTATTATAGTTTGGGTCAGTTTTTTACTATGTTTGTCTTTTATCCTTTATAGTTGTTTTAAAGTAATTAACCCACTACCTTTACTGTAAATTTATTAAATATATAATAAAAATATATTTTTGCAGTGAGAGTTTTAATTTCATGTTCTCTTGTTATTAATGAGTGTCATTTCTTTTCAGCTTAAAAAATCCCTTAAAATTTTCTGGCAAGGCTGCTTTAATAGTAGTAGGCCTTTAGCTTCTCTGTTCTAGAAAACTCTACTTCTCCTTCGATTCTGAATAATAACCTTGTTAGGTTGATTATTCTTGGCTGAAAGATTTTTTTTTTCCTTTTAGCGCTTTGAATATGTCCTGCTACTTCCTTCTGGATTGGCAGAATTTCTGCTGATATCAACGGAAATCTGTTGATAGCCTTATGGGATATCCCTTGTACGTAACAATGGGAAATTGCTTTTCTCTTGCTTCTTTTAAGATTTTTTCTCTTTAACTTTTGACATTTTGATTATAATATGTCTTGGTGTGGCTCTCTTTGGACCCATCTTATTTTGGAATTTCTGGGTTCTTAAACCTGGATGTCTGTTCCTTCACCAGGTTAGGAAAATTATCAGCCATTATTTCTTCAAATAAGTCTTCTGCCCCTTTCTCTCTTCTCCTTCTGGGACCCCCATGATGTAAATGCTATTTCACTGGATTTTGTACCATAAGTCTCTTAAGTTTTATTCATTTCTTTATGCTGCTTTATCTGGGTTAACTCCATTGCTTTGTCTTCCAACTTGCTAATCTGTTCTTCTGCTTCATCCCTCTATTATTAAACCCCTCTGGTGTATTTTTCAGTGCAGTTACTGTATTTTTCAGCTACATTACTGTATTTTTCAGCTCCATGACTACTGTTTGGTACTTTCTCATATTTTAAGACTCCTAGTTGGACTTATCAGTGTTTTCATCCCAAGTTCAGTGAGCAACTTTATGAACATGACTTTGAATTCTTTATCAGGCAAATTACTTATCTGCATATCATTAAGGTTTTTTCTGAGGTTTTCTCTTATTCATTCATTAGGAACATACTTCTTTGTTTCCTCAGTTTGCTTCACTCTCTCTGTTTCTGTGTATTACGTGAAGCAACTACCTATCTTGAAGAAGTGGCATTGTGTAGGGGATGAACATTCTTGTTTCACTTTCCTCTAGCTCTTGGCTGTCTCTTGAGCCTTTGTGATTGTCTAAACCAAACACTTTATTCTTGATATGTCCCCATTTTTAAGAGTGTGCCAAGAACTGTGAGTGTTCCAAGGGGAGGAAGCTCATTTAGGACTTACTTTCAGGCCGATTGGAAACTGGTCCCTCAGGAAGCAGCTGCTAACGTGTGCAAATATATAACTCCTGAGGGGCCACAATCATCATCCCTGCTGGCCTCCAGACCAGGAGATCCAGAAGTATCCTCTGGACAAGAGTACAAAAATCGGGGCTCCAGATAAGTATATAACCTCTTCTTTGGCAGGTCTCATCAATCTGTAGCAAGGCCAAGGTGGTGCTCAAGAATAGTGTCTCCCCGCTTACATTCCCAGGGAGCACCACGTCAGCCTCCAGATGCTGGGAAACCAAAAGCCTGTCCCTCACGCCAAAGATCCAGGCTAAGTAAGCAGGCCTTTTTCAGAGGAAGACAGGTTGTGTTTCAGTCTGTTGTCTGCGAAGTGCCCTGGAAGTGGTGGCTGGACAATAACTGTTCTTTGAATTGTTACCTTTCCATGATGTTTAGGAACTCCAGCCCCCTTAGCTGATGTGACCAGGCAATCAGATGGTGTTCCTGTACGGACTGCGCATGCCCCCTGGACAGCTAATGTCGGGGGTAGGGCATGCTCGCTGACTTCAGAAAGGGAGCGGGACTATGTTTCAACAGTGTGTGCCCCCGAGTTTCAGGAACAGTGGGACAGTGCCTTGCCTGTGCGCTGGCTTTTGGCTGGGTGCAGGAGAATACCGTGATCACTCAGGCTCACCTGCCCCTGCCAGGGAGCAGGACAGTGCTGCAACCACCCACAGTTCTGGCTGCAGCAAGGCAATGGAATAGGGCCACGTCCATGGAGCTCAGAATCTCAGACAATAAAGAACTGCGATTCCAGAACTGCTGTCCTCCAAATAGCGACTGTTTAATTTTCTTTTATTCAAAGATGTACTAAAGACCAAAGGAGAAAAAGAGCAGTTTCCCTCCCACTATAACTGTGTCTTCCTAGGTTTTATTTTCGCAAACCTAAAGGGACAAATTGGCTAAAGAAAGAGAAAATTCTAAGACTTTACCAGACCATGACGAAAACAGAGCTAAATAATTATTTCTGAGAAAATGAAATTACTTTTTATCACCCCATATTGAATAGCTCTCCCGACTGTCCCCTGTAAGTCTATAATAGCACTGAGTCGCAGAACACACAATTCCTGACAACAGATGATACAACTGAAAAAATTAGTCTCCTGTGTGCAAAATAACACTTTCATAACAATGGGCAATTCATGCTTGCTCTCTCTAGACCTTTGCCAAACAGAATACCCGCGCAGGCTAATTATGTGAGCTAGTTGAAAATTGTGTGCATAATGGAAATGCATCCCCCTGAAGAGCAGCCAAGAAGAGGTCTCAGCACCAAATCCAAAACAATAGAAAAAAGTGCAAGAGCAAACATGAGGGCACAGGCACAGACATTCTCATTAGCACACGGCCACTGACTATTTTTGTTGACGCACTTAATAAAGTTGTTACATTCTGTCCTTGGAAGAAAAAAAAACAACAACCTTCCACGATTAAAGAATTTTCTTCCATGCTGACTCAAGTGCTTTGCTTCAATGTACAGCTATGGGTCATTTTTACATTGAGGACTTTTGTCACTTCGGGGAGCAAAAACAGCTCATGTCAGGGAGAATGCTGATGAAAGTCAAAGGCAACTTTCACGTGCAGCGTCACACATCAGGCAAGGAGTCTCACCAGCCTGTCACAGGGTATGGTGGAGCAAGAACTGATTTTTCCAAGTTCTACTTTCCACGTGTCATTGTGCCATGTCTGATGCTGGGAACCTGCAGGAGGTGTGGGATTCGAGATCCCTGGGGAAAGTTTCAGAGAAAGACCTGTAGCCCCCACACCCAACAAATAAAGCAACAGCTATACCATGATAAAAATAGATGTGTTGCACCATCTGTAACGTGTGAGCTACTTTAGGTCCACCACAAAATTGAATGAATTTATCATGCAGAGAGAGATGCATGTGCAACAGTTTCTTCTAGCCAAACTATGGTAAGTGAGGGTCCTGGCAAGGATGATAGCCCACTCGTCTATAGTCTTTTAAGAACAGCTTCTGAAAGGGACTTTTTCAAAAGGCCTGGGCTGGATGTAGGGAAATCCAAGCACAATGTCAGGGGACTGTTAATGGCTTATTCCTGACATGAAGGGTCCAGGGAGAGAATGAAAGCCGAGGGAGGGAGAGAAAGAGACACCTAACAAAAGTCATGACCTTCATTCGAGATAGAGCCCTTTCCTTTGGTCAAGGAGGTGGTGCACCTACAGCACCACCACAAAGAAAGATCCTTTCCTCTTTCTGTTCTCCTTCTGGTGTTCCCCTCTGACTCAAATCCAAAGAAAACTAGATGACAAGGAGCAAGAGGTATGCTGATGAAGTCCTTGTGGGTCAACATTCCAGGGCAAAGAAATGCACAGACCAAACTATAGTGAAGAGAGAAAAGGTGGTCAGGTGTGGCGGACAGAAGGCACACAGCACAGTAGATTTCTCCAGGAAGCATAAGGGTCCCTCGGTTGGAATTTAGGGAAAAGAAAACTGAAATTTTATTGGGGCTATCCTTTTGTAATAAACTGAGCTAACACACAGGACTGGATGGTCAAACCAGATGAACGTAAATCAGAGATCGTACTCAGTCTCGGGGTTCCCTAATAATTTCAAGGATCCAAGCATTCAAGAGGCTCAGACCAAGAAGTGATGTCCTGGGCTGGCAGCGGTGGTCACCCTGGTACTATGTTCCTGCCCTGAACATGACTGTCTGGCCCGGAATAGCAGCTGAGGTTTCCAAGTGAGAGCTGTGGGGTTCTTTACACCGCAGGAATATTTATACTATACTATAAAACCTTTCACTTTTAAGCCCCCAAAGTCAGATAACCTATGGGTTCCTCTCTGGGGAGCCCTGCCTCGAAGATCTTGGGTTCCAGGATCTGAGTATGATTAATACTAAATGCAACTCAGCTTGGTTCCTTTGAGGAAGGTGACAGATGTAAGCACAGGCCCCTTGCCCCACACTCACACCCTTCATCCCACACTGCCTACCTGCCACCCATCAGACTCTTAGGCCACCAGGGGCTCTCCTATTGTGAAGCTTGGAGCTTTAAGACCTCCCTTCCCAGTAGGAAGAAGATGGTACAGGGATCTCTCTAAAACACAGGATTGGAAGCAGGTGAGGGGTTGGGTGGGATTGGGGAGTGGAAGGTGAACCACCACTAGGACTAGGAGTAAACCTGCTAACCTTCTGGAATTATAAGCGATTCCGGACAAGTGTACATTTTTCTAGGATAGCATCCAGAATGCTTCCAGGCTCCTCAAAAAAGAGTGAAGGCCTATAAAGTCTAGCCAGTAAAACTACACAGAGTCTTCAGTGAATGGGGATCCAGGGACAGATAAATGGAGTCCCCACTACCAGGGTCTCACCCTGGCCTGCTCTGTCCACCCCCCCCCCCCCGCCTCTGTCCACCTGCTCACCAGAGAGAGCTTCTCAGAGCCCCAGGGGAAGCCTGAGCATGAACACAGTCTCATTTTCCAAAAGGTTTCAAAGTAAAACATTTTTGAATGCAAAACACTTCTTCTAAAAATTCGATTCAATGTTAAAAAGTAGAACTTACCTTTTTAGTTTGCTAGATAACGTCTGAAAGCCATCTTGCAGTCTTTTGCATGTTTCTGTCAGCTGGAGGGACTTCTCACTCAGATATGTGCTGTTCCATGAAAGAGATTTTAAAAAGATTGATTTAAAATGAGAGCCATAAGATAACGTTAACAACATCCAGATATAATTGATCCAGTGTGCCCAAATGAAGTCTGATTTTCATCCCATTATTGGATTTCTCCGTGGAAAAGGAAATTGATATTTTCACCTCTGACAGGTCTAAATTAGGAAAAAAAAAAAAAAGTTTGCACTATAAAGTCAAAACAGGAAAGAACTCCCGGTGGAAGACTTTGTATTTTCAGGTTTTCATATCTTGTTAGTATTTCCAATGAACACATCACTGAACAGTTGTAATCATTCCATGCATCACCCGTCACGTTAAAGAGACACTGTCTGGCGGGAAGCATACACATACAAGAGATCAGTATTCTCTCC
Organism: Mustela erminea; assembly: GCF_009829155.1. Classification (NCBI taxonomy): domain Eukaryota; kingdom Metazoa; phylum Chordata; class Mammalia; order Carnivora; family Mustelidae; genus Mustela; species Mustela erminea. The sequence goes on from NC_045619.1 coordinate 121,461,490, forward strand.
AAAAAGAAAGCATGGTCGGTCTGGCCCGTGATTACTATGACACCCATGATATGAGAGCTTGTTCTTTTTGTTTCATGAACTTGGAAAACTGGAGATGGAAAGAAGCCAAATGAAAAAGCAAGTTAAGGAAATGGATCATGGGGTCGGGCAGCCTCCTGAGCCTCCGAGACACACGTGGGCATCATCTCGCTCCAGATCAGCTTCTACACCTCAAGTCTGACCACATACTACTGTTGTCATGATGGAGACATGATAGAGGAAACAATGTAAAGCATTTGGTACCTTGGCTGAGACCATAAATCCTTGAAACAGTATCCACTCACACTCTCCTTAAACTCCCAAAATATGCACAGAATTCTGACCTAGCATTAAATGCATTTATTTAATCATCCTGAAGGTATTTGCTGAGAACCTGGTAGGGGCTGGAGGCCAGGCACAGGCTGCTTTGGTAGATAAAACAGGCAGGGGCCCTTTCCCCGAGGGGGCATCAAGTCTGGTCGCGGAGAAACCTGGTCCTCAAACAAAAAGCCACACAAATGAATACAGAATGATGAACTGTGACTGGGATCTTTAAAACAGCAGGAGGTGCCGCTGGAGTGCGTAATGAGAAGACCTCTGCACCCTCAGGGAGCCTCTGAGACAGTGTTGTGCAGGTTGGAGACTGCAAGGATAATCTAAGGGAGCCAGGTGAACTATGGGAGGTTGGTGGGGGGGAGGTTCCAGGCAGAGGACAAAGCAGGTGCAAAGGCCCCAGAATGGAGCGGCAGCCCAGAGCATCTGAGGAACTGAAAGAAGTAGGCAAGCACGCAGGACTGCTAAAGCATGTGGAGAATCCATCCTAGTAACAAGGGGAAGCAGGACAGTCCTGCGACCCTTGTGTACATTTTCAGAGCTTCCCTTTGCTGAGAAAACAGCTGAAGGGAGGCAGGGCTGCTGAAAAGCTGGGCTGGTTAGGAGAGAGAGGAAGGCAGTTCGTCTTCCTAGCCGGGCGACAATGGAACACGATGTGACGACACCCAGCCAGGCGACAATGGAACACAATGTGACGACACCCAGCCAGCAGGTGCCTTATGGAACAGGGTCTGCGCCCTGCTTGGGAGACGCCTGCTGCCCAGCTGCCTGGCTTTCCTGGGCAGTTGCACTCCCTGAAATTTAGGGATCCAGACAGCTTGGACAGAAGGTCTCGTGGCACCTTCATTCCAACAACCTGCTTCTGTACCTGTGTGGTAAGAGAAGAAAGCTCTGGAAAGCGTGACCCCCATCTCTGCATGGGTCAGCCTGGTCAGAAGTAGGCACAGGCCCACCCCGACTGCAAACCCCAACAGCCAGAACAAGGCACAGGCCCACCCCGAATGCAGAGTGGAGCCAGAAGCTGACAGACGGTGAGATCTGTTCTGCAGGTAAGACTGACAGGATTTCATAATAAATTGGATCCAGGAAGTGAGGGGAGCAGGAGGTGTGAAGGTAAAGATATACACGAGACAGCTTCGTAATTAGTTCTCCGGTATTTCTCAGCAAGGCTTTCTAAAAACACTGTCCACAGAGCACCTACAGACACAAAAATCCTTCTTATCCTGATCCGACTGGTTCCCCCACCCCCCATCTCCTTTCTCCTTCTCCCTCCTCCGTCTTCAGGCCTGACCTTCTGTGCTTTCTGAATATATTATCGTACCTTCCAAGGATTTGTTTATTTCTAATTTGCTGTGTATTTTATTCAGGCAGCACCGTTAATGAAGTGAATTACCAGGCCAACAGCGCTTTGAATTATGATGGCTTTGCAATACTGAATTGTGCAACTGTGGCGAGCGGGCACCAGTGGGATTTAGTGTCCCACAACTTCCCTTAAATTGGAGAGTATCTTTGTTAATAAAAAGTCAGAACAGTTTTGTCCAACTGAAATCACAGAAGATCCGTGGAAAGCAAATGAGAGTGTCTGCTGTAAAGTGAAGATGAGAACATGAAGTCAGGGGGAAAAACAGGGTCTGAGGGATCAGGAGGGCCAGCCTTTAGGGTTTCCTTTATAAAAATCTTTACTCAATAAAGTCGTTAAATGGAGGCTATAGATTGAATGTTTACCACCCCTGAATTCCTATGTCGAAATTCTGACCTCCAAGGTGATGGCAAGCGGAGGAGGAATGCTTGGGAGGTGATGACAACATGCCAGGGTGGGTCAGGAATGCAATTAGTGCCCTTATAAAATCGGCCTGGGAGTCCCCAGGCTGCCCTGTGAAGTTACAGTAAGAGAGCGCCACCTCAGAGGAAGTGAGCCCTCACCAGAGCTGAACGGGCCGCCATCTTGGACATCCAGCCTCCAGAGAAGGGAAATACATTTATGGTTGTTTATAAGCCACTCGCTCGACACTAGTCTGTTCCAGCAGCCCGAACGGACTAAGACAAGGAGATACACAGGATGTGTACAAAAACACCTGGCACACAGAAGTCACTAAATCCATATCAGGCTTTTATTCTAATGCATCACTGTATTCGTTCCTCAAACCTGTCATGGTTATTGACACACACGGGTCAGAAACCTGTCCCACCCCTAGAAGCTACTTCTCCGTGAAAGGGACAGAAAGGGAAGCCCCTTGATCTCTCTTTGTTTCTGTTTCTCTCCTGCCTCCTTTCATTCAGGGTCTTCATACTTTTCTTCCTTTCATCTAATGTCCTTAAAACCTGCCGAGGAAAACAGTGAGATACTCACACGCAGAATCGGTATTCAGACATCTGTCTACATTAGGCGTCTGACCAATACAGACCCTTTGTCTCCCCTCCAGAGAAGTCTCTCCGTTCATGCTGTTTTCAACTATGTTTGTTATTTAAAGTGACAGAAGTACATTTTAACAATGTAACTGCTATTTTTTAAAATATATTTTTAGATTATTTATCTATTTGTCAGAGAGAGAGAGAGCACAAGCAGGGGAGCAGCAGGCAAAGGGAGAAGCAGATTCTGCTCAGCAGAGAGCCCAATGCAGGACTCGATCCCAGGACACTGGGATCACGGCCTGAGCCAAAGGCAGATGCTTAACCCACTGAGCCACCCAGGTGTCCCTGTAACTACCATGTTTTAAAATGCCTGAATATCTGAGAGCCTGAGAGACACCAAGAGACACAGGAGCATTAGAAGGTGAGACGGCCTGGTTAGGTTAGCTGGTCAGACCTCTCTGCCATGCAAGTAGGTAAGAATTAGATATTGGGGGCGCCTGGGTGGCTCAGTGGGTTAAAGCCTCTGCCTTCAGCTCAGGTCATGGTCCCAGGGTCCTGGGATTGAACCCCGCATCGGGTTCCCTGCTCAGTGGGGAGCCTGCTTCCTCCTCTCTCTCTCTCTCTGCCTGCCTCTCTGCCTACTTGTAATCTGTCTGTCAAACAAATAAATAAAATTTAAAAAAAAAGAATTAGATGTTGCTTGGATCTGAGCTCTTTCAGAGGACTATGATGGAGTAACTTGCTCTTGGACAAGAAGAAGAAGAAACCTTGTCAGTTCTGATTGGAGAAAAGACATGGGGACATCTCCCAGACGGGCCAAAAGAGAGAAAGTGGGAACTAATCAAGGTGCAGGCAGGAATTCTGAAGCCCCGGAGTCAAAGGCAAGCTGGCAGAACAAGAGATTGCCACAAAGCAGGTGCGGGCCGATCTGTAACCCAGAAAGGAGTCTCGGAGATCAGGTTGGAATGGCCCATCCTAAGGGACCAGGGGGCAGGGAGAACCTGAAATGGTCAAGGCAGCTACAGAATGAAGCACATCACAACCTGACATTGGGGAGCTCATGGTCAGGCGGAAGTCCAGGATATCAGTGCAGGGGGCCCCCAAAACTAACTCAAGTTGGTGGTCCGAGCAGTTGGGTGTAGAGAGAGAAAATGCAACGAATCAAGAGGGCTTCCAGGGAAGCTCTAATAACGAAATACTGTGGGACTGACTCTCTCAGGCTTCAAACACGAATTCTGTTTTTTTCTGTCAACTCTGAGACTTTTTTTTTTTTTTTATTTCATTTCAATTTCTGGTGAAGGCCCTTCTAAAATACTTCTAACTGGAATCAGGTTCAGAAAAGGATCGGGTGACATATGATCCAGTGAGCTGCACAGCTGAGAGCGCCCCCAAGACCAGTCACAGAAGAGTCAGTGGCCATCCCCTTGGAGAAGCACAAGACCTTGGACTCCAGAGCACTTGAAACCTCCCAGACCAGCGAGCAGAGATGGCTCTAACTACCCAGCCAGTGCCTCTTTAATCACTCCATTATAAGAACACAGTCTCTGCTCATGGGTTGCCGTGCAAGACCGTTACCTTCAGACTGCTCTCAATTCCTTTCTCTCTTTGTATTCTGTCACTTCCCCCTGGCAAAGCTGCAGTAATGGAGACTCCTGGCCTCATCCATTGCTATACCTGACCCCTGAGGACCACTGGAAATAAGCAATCACATAGGTAGGTGGTTGGTGCCTTGATACATCAATGGTGTCCAGTTTGCTTGGTCTTTGGTCCGTCTTGATGATTCTGCTCCACGTCACCAGCTAGCCTCTCTTCTTGCTTTCCTCAATGGCTACCTACCCATTCACCGGCATCTGCTTTCCAGACTTCTCACTTAATCATGTGTCCTATCTCAAAGAAAAGCAGTGCTGTCAGGTGTGAACTGATCTCTAGGGACCAGCCAACCTTACTTTCCATCTCAGCAAACCAGTCTCCCTGCCCAGCAAAAGGATAGTCGACCTGCCACCCCATCCCTCCCTGTCTCCTCTGAGATCTGGGCCCATCCTTTTATTTTGTTCCCTTTCTCTCCCATGGTCTCCTCCTTCTCCTCATGCTCAATTCTCTACCAACTCATTGTCAAAACAGAACAAATCTCATCCTGCTATTCCCCTTTACCTATTACCTTGGCTCTCAGAATGTACCCTGCCACTATTGCTTTTCTTCTCCAAATCCACTCAGCTGTTCTTGGAAAGTATCACCAAATCTGGGGGATATTTTGGTCCTCCTACTTTACTTCCCAGTAGCTGGACAGCAGTCTCCCCTCTCTGCACCTGGTCCCCATCACAGTCCTCTCTCCCTGGTCTTCTACTCTGTTCCCCCAGGTTCTTTTGTTCTGCCTGTTAATTTTATGTAACTGGCTGGTGTTCAGTGACAGCATTCCCCAGGACATTCTCTGGATCTCTTGTCTTCTCAGCCTGCCTGTTTTCTCCAAACATCTCCACCAACCTCCTGTCCCTTCCGCTCCGTCCTCACTGACCCATGGGTGTGGTTGTTGCGTGTGCACATCTGATGGTGACATTTCCCTGTGCAAAGCCCTTCCTTGACCCACATCACCCTCAGCACATGCTCCCCAGTCCTTGACTGGACATACAGCTCCATCTAGGACCCGGACTCCAAAATTCCACTCTCCTCTTTCACGGACAGTTTGCTAAATGCTAAATGCTACAAATTCCTCTTTCTCCCTTCTTTGTAAATCTTGTACTATGGATTCTGACTGCTTTTATTATTTAATTATAGAATTTATTTGTGTGGTACAGGCAAGCAAGCCTTCAGGCACATTTTCCTCACTTCACTGTGTCGGGGGAGAAAAAAATCTTTTAATAAGATTTGGGGGAAAAATATATACAAAACCAAGCATTTCTGCTATCATTATCTGTGTGGCTGATCTCCTTTTTTAGAAATGCTGTCTTTTTAAGTCAGTCTTGAGTTGAAAGCAATCGCTTTACAGAGGCACCTGGCAAAATTTTGCAGAAAAACGGGAAGTTTAAGGACACGGCTCCTGCAAAAGACTAAAAATTAAGCCTCTGATGATATAAAGAATATCCCTTAAAACACACACACACACACACACACACACACACACAAGGGATTCAATCTCTACAAGATGTCACCAGTCCTTAGTGGGCATCCACAAAGACCTCTAAAACAGACTTGACATCACCTTCTGAGCATGACTTGTAATTCAGGCCATCATGCAATCAGTCCCCTGGAGAAGAGTAATCTGCCTGCAGGTGACCGAGGTCTTTCAAGGACACTTCCAAGGATACCCAAATTCTATTTATGGTGGTCATAAAGGAGGCAAAACTGGAATGTGAGTCTAAATGAAAAGCTTAAAACCCAACCAGTTGTAGTCTCTCTGAGGAAACAATGCTTTAACAGATGGAGAATGCACCCTAGTCATGAAAAGCCCAAGACTAAGGATTCTTCCTTTGACTTCTCGTGCTCCTTCCCTACTCCTGAGAAGAGGAGCCCGGAAGAGTGGACAAGGCCTCCTGACCACCTGCTGAAACCCCCCTGCAGAGAGGGGTAAGAGGTGATAGTGACCACCAGGGCTCTGACTTGTCCAAGTCATCAAGCAAAATATTCCTTACAATTGCCCCCCACCTCCTCCAGCTCACCTCATAGTTTCCCTAAACGACAGATACAAGTCCCCGCCCACTGCACAGTCTGATTGTTCTCTGAGCTTGGTTAACCCGAGTCTGCCTTCGAAATACCAATCACACACGGGACATGGCGAAACCCACTGAGAGACGAGGGGCAGACCCTGGCCTGCCTGTTCGTTCAGTCATTCGCTATAGCATCCATGGAGCCCAAAGCTTGCGTCACTAAGAATAGTGACTACTGGAGACAAGACAGTAAACAGGACAGTGTCCCTGCCGCCTTGAGCAAAGAATCCCCGTGAGGAGGACAGACAGACAGACATGACAGACACGCTTGCCATGCTGACTTCGCAGAACAAATGCCGGCTATTTTCTGCAATCATATTAATTCCAAGGAACCATGAATCTGTGTTTTGGTGGGTGCCATTTAATTCAAAATAACAGAATGTGCTTTTAAAACAACCAGACAGAACTTCGCTCTTTTATCCATGAACACGGCAGCCAACTGAAATTGCAGACATTTCTGCAATCTCTGCGGACTTGCTTTTACCTTAATGCTTGCCTGTCTTTAGTTTCCCCTTGACAAAGATTAATTAGGTAGCTCTCTGCACTACTAAATCAGCAACCATAATGTATTCTGGCCCCCTACCACGGCTGAAAGATAGTTTTCAAAAACGTACAATCATAAATCTCATACAGATGTAACGTGAACCCGTGTTAAAGATTTTATTCTATTCATAATGAGAAAATCAGTTCAAAGGAGAATCCAAGGTACAGACACATTGATAGATCAGGAATATTGAGATGTACGCGCAAATGGGGGGTCAAACAGGTAGAGAGGGGCAGGGAAGCCAGTTGGACCTCTACTGGGTAAGACATAGTTTGCATATTTATAGACAAGAGTGATATTGCATTGCTGAGCTAACTACAACTTACAGAGTTGTAAAATTGCTCCCAAGGGATCAGAATCAGATAACTCGGAAGTGTGTGATCTGAACAAGGCAAACTTATCCACTGAAGCAAAAATTTTCCCTAGAGTATGAACAGTATCGTTCCCCATCACTACGATGTTGAAAGAAAGATCCATAGGCATGAACCTAATAGACTTCCGCTTCTGCTGAATTTAAGCCTCTCCACTCCTAAAGCTTGCTGCAAGGGAAAGAGGTGGGCCAGGCTCAGGTGTGAGGCCTTGGAGGCAGATGGGGAACACGGACTCACCTGCAAAGGTTGAAGTGATTTAGCAGAAGGACAAGTCTGATATGGAGATTAATTAAAACTTCAAATCTAAATGAGCAACAGGAGGGACAAAAGAGAGAGGAGAGAAAATAGCACAATGGGGACAAATGGAAGACAAGTGACAAGCTTTGGAGCACCCGGTCTCATCTCGCCGTCCTCCAGTGGGAGATCCTTGGGGACTCGAGATAAACTCGAACGCGTAGGGTCGGGGTGGACTTCGTCCACACTGCAGCGTCTCTAAGTATTTTGTTTTAACCCATCTCCAACAACAGTCTCTTGCTCCATACAGCCAAAATTGTTTTGACTTCTCTTGAATGTGTTTTGAGTCTGAAATTCTCAGAGAAGCCGAGTATCCTTTTAGTGAGAGTATCCATGCTCCTTGATGCAAAAATTCTGAGCTGCGCTCCTGGTTAAGCTTGAAGGTCATAAGAGCAGCATCTACTGTGTGGTCACTAGGTTCCAGGTGCTCTTTGAAACACTTTATATATGCATCGTCTCGTTTATTCCTTGCAATGAATATTCAGTGTAGGCCCTGCGTCCATTTTCCAGATGAGGAAAACGGAGCCCAGTAAGATGAAAGAATATACCCCAAATCACTCTGCTGGTTAGAACTGGAGTGGGTTCGCTATTCATATGGTTTGAGCCCAGACGCTATGGTTCTGTGTTCTTAACCACTATATTATTCTGCTTCTATTCATAGGCAGGAAAGTCTGTCCTTCAATGGAGAGCTACTCACTGTCTGTAGCAACATCTGTCCTGATTTCCAGGTGACCTGATTCTGAATCTATGGGGGCTGATGAAGACCTTCTCCTTGACCAAACTCTAGTCAGGCTCCTCTGAGCTTTTTCAACAAGACCCCATCCTTGGGAATGTCTTTAAGGTTCAATTTCAGCAAGAATTCTGCTAAGTCAGTTTAGCCAGAAGCCTTCATCCCCTACAAGTGATCATCCTGAATACCTGACCAAGTTCCTCATTCCCCCCTGTCCACCAGGTGGTAACTAACACCCCGGCCTGCCTGCAGTGAGAATCCTGCCAGGCCAGTTCCGCCAGAATGCCCCTTATCCCAGTGCCTCCTCTTGTTAATCTGTTCACTAACCCCTGCCCCTCGTTCTCCTTGGCTATAAATCCCCCCACTTCCTTGTGGTCCTCAGAGTTGAGCCCAATCTCTCTCCCCTGCTTAAACACTCCATTGCGATGGTCCCCACCCCTATCTTGATAGAAACGAATAAAGTCTGCCTCCCCATTTTAACATGGGTCATGAATAATTTTTTCTTTAACAGAGCTATTTTGTGATTCTATAAATTGTAGCTAGCTGACAGCAAAGCAAAATAATTCTTGTCGATAGGCGTACAAATGAATTATGTCCAGTGGAGAGACAACTCTCCCCCACAGTGGGGAAATTAGGTTTGCCTCCATTTGCACATTCCTCTCAATATTCCTGATCTAGATTTGTATTCATTCCTTTGAACTGCTTGTTAACACCTTACCAGTTTCCTTACAGATGAGTTAGACGAAATATCTCAAAAGTGTTCATTTTCATATCTGTAGGAGAGGCGTGCTTTTATCTTTTTAATAAAACTATCCTTTTTTTTTTTTTTTTTTTGGTAAAACTATCTTCCAGCACTCTGAATGAGAGTGTTGAAGATATTTCCAAATGGAATAAACAGATTCCCCTGACCAAGAAGACAAACACCGGCAGCAAGCTGACCCTAGTTCGGATCTGTTGCACACTAGATGCTGAGCTCCAAGAAAGTTATTGAACACCTCTGTGCTTTCAGCTTTGTGTTCAAAATGGAGATAATACTACCTCTTTGACAGATCTGATGCTGTTTGTAAGAGATAATGCGTGGACACACTCACCACAGTGGATGGAACAGAAAGCTCACTTGAGAAGGATGCAGCAGGAAACCTCAAGGTGCTTGCCACTATGAGGGGTGCCTCTAGAAGCAAGCTTCTCAAACTACAACGTGCCTCTGAATCACCTATGAGATTTACTAAGATGCAGATTCTGGGTCAGGAGGTCTGGGATCTGGCCTAATACTCTGCATTTCCAACAAGCCTCTGCTGATGCCAGTCCTACTGGACTAAGCATCACACCTCAAATAAAGTCTTAAAAGAAGCTGATCATTGGTCAACCTGATCATCGATTATCTCCCCTCAGAGCTTTTCCTGATAGCCTAGAGTTAGACTTTCAAGAAATGTAGGACTGGGGCACCTGGATGGCTCAGTGGGTTAAAGCCTCTGCCTTCAGCTCAGGTCATGATCCCAGGGTCCTGGGATCGAGCCCTGAGTTGGGCTCTCTGCTCAGCAGGGGGCCTTGCTTTCCTCTCTCTCTCTCTGCCTGCCTCTCTGCCTACTTGTGGTCTCTGTCTGTCAAATAAATAAATAAAATCTTTTAAAAAAGAAAAGAAAAGAAATGTAGGACTGTCTTACAGCCAGAAGCAACAGTGGGAAAAACAATGAAACAAAAAATTACCAGAGTAAAATGAGTTAAGTGACCATGTCACTAACAAGAGTATGTTGCCGCTTTTAGGTTTTCAGATGAACAGCTCAACAAAGGAAATAATACAGGAGGAGATTTATAGTACTGAGAACATTTAACATAATTGCTTTCCTGAGTCCAGATGTAGCGCTCATCTTCCCCGGAGCTCTGCTACAGAGAAACCACACAACTAGCCTCCAGCATCACCAAATCCTCCACTCAGCCCCACCAACCAGTCAAACACAACCCTCCCATGGGGATTATTCCAGCAAACTGGATGGTAATTGAAGGATATGGCCTTTACTGAGAAAAGGCCAAAGGACATGAGTTGGAAATGTCTCTAAAATGTCAGTTAAAATCCATGTTGAAATGTCCATATTAGCTATGCAAGTCTCATAGAGGTTCTTCATCCCAACCCCCCACCCAAAAAAAAAGAAGGAAAAAAATAAAGAAAGAAACTTCTCTGTCAACTAAATATTTCCTCAATAAAACGTAGATAAAAATTTAAAGGAGAAATAATTTTCTGTATATCCATGCTAAGCCTATAGTTGAGTTTGAGGTAGAGCTATAGCCACTGGGTAACTTCTAAGAATTCTTTTTTTTTTTTTTTTTTTTTTGAGAGAGACAGGGCTCCCCTGCATGCAGAGGTGAGGGGTGGGATGTGAGGGGACGGACAGGGGAGAGAGAGAGAATCTTAAGCAGGCTCCATGCCCAGTGGGGATCCCAACACAGGGCTCCTTCCCATGGCCCCAAGATCATGACCTGAGCCAAAATCAAGAGTCTGACACTGAACCGAATGAGCCATCCAGGCGCCCTGAATAACACTTACAAATTCAAAACTATGTAACTATTTGAACCATAACTACAATTTTAAAATAAGCTTAGTCATCAAAGGGTGGAATGATCTTATAACCTGCAAGTCCATAGTTCATTTTTATATAATTGTATTTCATACTCATTTTCAGAAAAGCATTGGGGTCAAATGCTGCAAAGATGATTTCATGCAATCTTGTTTAAAAAACAAAATGAACAAAGTTAAACAGGGCGGTGCGATAGTTTCTGATCATCAGAGCAAGGAAAAGTCAAAGCAATGCAGACTGCTGCCAAGACCAGGAGCCAGCATGGAAAAGCTGCCTAATCAATGCAGAAGCTCCAGGGAAATTATATGCTATTAAAATATAAACAATCCAAAAGCTAGGCATTGAACACATTTGAGCAGTGAGCAAAATCCTAATTTACCGGCTTAACATTCCTGAGTAGCGGACGGTGATCTATCCCATAAAGGCTGTTTGCATTTACTTGTGGAATTGAGGTTAGCATCACCAGAACAAAAATCAGGGCAAAGAATCTGTCATGAAATAAGCCTAAACATTGTAGGCGGGGGGCACCTTGAGTATGAAATAAAATGATATGTCATAATAAAATAAAAGTAGCCAGTGGAACATTTCCTCTCTCTGTGGCAATTTTATAAATGGCAAGTGAGGCAAAAGGTTCTGTCGCAGAATAATGATGATTTTCACAATTCTGAGGCTACGTCATTCAGTTTAACAGGAAGTATCTCAGATGTTCCTTACCTGTGACGCCTTTTCTCTATGAGCCATGTTTTGTAAGACAGTGATGAAAAAATGATAAACTAGAATTTCTCAAAAAGCAACTTCTGGGGGCACCTGGGTGGCTCAGTGGGTTAAGCCTCTGCCTTCGGCTCAGGTCATGATCTCAGCGTCCTGTGATCAAGTCCCACATTGGGCTCTCTGCTCAGCAGGGAGCCTGCTTCCTCCTCTCTGCCTGCTGCTCTGCCTACTTGTGATCTCTCTGTCAAATAAATAAATAAAATCTAAAAAAAAAAAAAAAAAAAGCAACTTCTGGAATTTGCCCTTGCTTCGTTGTTAAACATTTCTATACCTGCCTGCACATGATTGTGTCCTCTCATCCCTTAGGGCCCCCCTTTAATAAATCTGAACAAATAGGCAAATGGATAAATGATAACTAAACCTAAGGTAGTGCAACTATAACTCATTCAGTGGGGAAAAAAAAGATTTTTGGAGTCATTCAGCCTGAAAAGACAGAGAAAATTCTAGAAAAAAAAATTAATTAGAACCAAAAGGGTGTTCTGATTAATCCCCAGCTAATTCTAAGATTTAATTACCCAGGGGTTCCTGGGTGGCTCAGTTGCTTGGGTCTTTGCCTTCTGCTCAGGTCATGATCCCAGGCTCTGGGATCGAGTCCCGCATCCGGCTTCTTGCTCAGGGGGGAGCCTGCTTCTTCCTCTCTCTGTCACTCCCCCCTGCTTGTGCTCTCTCTCTCTCTGACAAATAAATAAATAAAATCTTAAAAAAAAATTTAATTATCCAGAAGAACCCACTCCCTGTTCATTTTGAGATTTTACTGTATTTAAAATTATGTTGTCCAAATGTCCTTATTCATACTGAATGAAAGTTTAAGAGAATTGGATAACCGAATTGACTGAGCTTACGTAAACCGTAATTAGGAAGTGTTAGGAGAGTATCCTAAGAGACCCATCCATCTCAAAATGGAGCGATACAATTACAGATGAAATTCAACAAGGACACAGCACAACATAATAATCCTTGAAAAGACGAAACACAATTACTCGAATGGGGTGTTGGGTTCTGAGCAGCACAGTCATTCATGTCTCATTTCATGCAACTCCAGAGCAATAACCTTACTCAACACAACTCAATTCCTGATTACATTAAAGGCTATTAATCTCCTATCTGCCAGTCACAATTTCCTATCTGATCAAACGTCCTGCTGTTACTTCACTTAAAATTTGGAATAATCTGATTCTAGTTCAATCAGAGTTCCTGTGTCTGGTTATGGATTTTTTTGTTGTTTGTCTGGATGTTTGCTTTTTCCTTTGCTCTGTCATGTTGGAACTTTGCAAACCCCATGGGCTCTCTTGGGACAGGACCTCTTTTCCTTGTATGCCTGAAGTTCTCCTTGAGAATGCCTTTCCTCTGTAGGCTATCCCTTCTTGCTCTTTAACTAATTACTAGTCCCATTTCCTGTTCATCTGAAAAACTAGTCTCTGGGAGTGGGGTCATAGACAGTAATGAGTTCTAATGAGTTTTTAATAAATTGCACTTCAAATGAACAAATTTGCATTAAAAAAGATGCTTTTAAGGATGTTTTTCTGTCCTCCTGTACAGCCCCATTTGCAAAGAAAGCTCCCCTCTGGTCTAGGCTGAATACTGAGATCACTTCGAGCTTTTGGGGGTGCTCCTACCCTTAGGGCTCTGCAGTCCCTGCCCACATTTACCCAAGTCCCAACCTCCCATTCCACTCCCATTGGATAGATCTGCCTTTTCCAGTTTTGACCTTGGGGATCTCTCTCAGGCATGTGCAGCAATCACGGTGACTACCCTCCTATCACTGACACCTGGATCCGATTGCCTTGGACAACATCTGCCCTCACCCTACCCCCAGCTCTGCCTTCCCAGAGCCTCACCCCATTCCACCAATCCAACACTGGCCAAGCCAGCCCCAGCCCCTCTTGACAGGGGCTCAGAGAAATTAGCAATCTAATCAAAGTAGGGAGTCAGGCTCCAAAACAGCCCCAAATGTTGGACAAATGTTGGGCATAGAGGAACTCAAGCCAGGCCATGGGAACCTCCGTTCTACATTAAGTGTCAAGCAATACGCCTGATAAGGTCATGCTCGGGGATGAACCTGAGTGGAGACCAGTGTGCCTGAACTCCCCTGCGGGAGTCTAGGGGATCTGATCCATCCATGGCTCCATCAGAATGGCTGCATCAGTCTGAAACTGCCTGTTCCTAATACACAGGCCTTTTAGGTACTTTGTCTACAAGAACTTTACAGGAATGGGTCTGTAATCAATGGAAGTGCATATTAACATAGGAGAATCAAGGAGAAGTTGAGATAAAGGAACACACAGTGCGAGCATTTTATTATCTAACACACCTCTTTTTCAATTCTATCAAAAATGGAATCTGTTCTATCTATTCTCACCACTGAGTGCATTTTTTTAAAATTCAGAAATACGATATTCAGAATGATGACTTTTATTACAGCTGTGGGTTTTTCCTTAGGCAATAAACGATTCCATCTAATTCAACTGCTTATTATCTTTTTTTTCTCAACTCTTGTATTTCTTTCCCAGTAATAACCTATATTTTCTCAACTTTTAAAATCTCTTTATTAGACACAATTGAATGTAATTTGGGATTTACAAGTCTTATCACATTCTGATTCTGCCTGAGTAATTCTGAACACAAAAAGTACAGACTGCATGTAATTTCTTCAGAGTTCCTATAACACTCTGCTTGAGATTTGTGAAATAAAAATTATGGTGCTTTGACCATCTTTCCATCTAGTCATTGCTGGCATCTGGAAAACACAAGAAGCCGGACTTGTCCAATGTCCCACTCTGAAACTTCACCCTTCCAGGGTTGTTTGAAATGGAAATACCATTTTCCCAAGGCGGTTGGCCAAAGAGCTACAACTAAGCGGAACCAGTCCTTTTTGATGCAATTATTCAGCCATTCATAAATCTATATTATGTACTATCATTTACATATTATGACTTTGTTCCTGGTGTCAGCTATAGTGGAATGCCTTAAGGAAATCAAGATACATTATATCTACTGCATTATTATAGCTAACCAGGCTGATACCTCAACTTAGAGTTTACCAAGCATTTCCATTTGATACTCAGAATAATCCTGTGAAGTGAGGACTTCCATCACCAGTCTCATAAACTAAGTATGATTTCTTAGTGCTGACTTAGACCATGTGTCTAGCTCACTGATGCTAGCATTCTCCCTGCAGTAATTCTTTAATTGTACAGAGACTTCCTTCCAATGCACACACCTGCCTTCGTTTCTTTCTGTTCCCAGTGCATTCCCCCCCCAAATATCCTGAATCTCCCTTGCCCCTCTCTCTGCATTGCCCTTGCCTGGAAAATTCAGAGCTCTGAAAATACCCAACCTCTGCCACCTGGGCCTACCCCCAACCGGCCAAATACTGCTGGAGAAGAAGCACGCACTTCTGCTGAATGACTGTGCTTTAAATTCAGCTCTACAGACTTCAAATGGGCATTTAATGATACCTGGCAATCCTCTTGTCTCCCGAATGAATTTCAATCTCTCTCCCAGTCATTCCTTCATTTCTTCTCTTCTCTGCTCCCACCTCCCCCACCCCCCACTTCTACCCTTCCGGCAGCGGAGAGCCTTACCTCAGACTTTACTGAGCGAACAGAAGCCCATGGAGGGCAACGCGTTCCTACGCCTTCCGCTACATCTAAAACCTCTGGGTTTCCTGTGCCTCTCTCTCTTAGTCGCTTGGGCTGCAGCACAAAATGCCACATCCTGGGTGGCTTAACCAACAGGTACTTATTTTCTCGCCGTTCCAGAAGCTGAAAGTCCAAGATCAAAGTGCCCCTGGGTCTTGTTTCTTCTCTACGACCAGTGCCCCTCTCTCCCGGGTCCTTCTTGCAAGCATTCAAAGGTGCTCCTCCCTGACTCCCCGTCCTCCACCACGTCCCTTCAGAACAGTTCTCTGAAGCACTATTAAAATCACTGTCTCTCCCGTAACAATTTTCTCACTCATCACACAACTCAAATCCGCCTGCCTCCAAAAGGCTCCTCAACATCCCAAGCTGCTCCAAATTCAATGGTGTGCTTCTTCTTATTTTACTCAATTTTTCGGCAACATGTGACCCAGGGCAGCACTCTCTTTCCTGAAAATCCTCCTCTTACTGGAGCCATGACGGCATACTCTCCTGGGTCTTTCTCCTTGCTTCGACTCCTCTTTCAAACCTCTAGATCTGGGAGCGCCCTAGAATTTGCTCCCGTATCTTCTGGCATCATCTTCGCTTCTCTGGCTATTTCCAATGCTAAGTGATCTCACCCGACTTCCCGGCTTTGCCTGTCTCTCTGGCGGTGATACCCAAATTTATATGTGCAGCTCTGACCTCCCCGCTGATCTCCAGACTCATTTATACCATCCAAGCACCTATGTGACAGCTCCTGTTGGATGTCTAATAGTCTTGTCAAGTGTAGCGTAACCCAAACATGACCCTTGACTTCCCCTCCCTCTTCCAGGCCTTCCCATCTCAGTGGATGGCAACGAAATGCTCAAACCAAAACTTTCATCATCCTTGACTCCCCCGCCCTTCTCTTACCTCTGACATCCAGTCCTTCGGCAAGTCTGCCTCAAATCCGTCGACTTCCCTTTATCTCTACCTCTAGCCCTCTAGCCCAAGGCACCTCATCTCTCCCCTGGACTGCTCCCACAGCATCCTTCCTCGTCCTTCTGCTTTCATTGTGGCCCCACCGCCATCCATATGCAGCTCCTAGAAGAATCTTTTAAAAACGTAAATCATACATTTTGTCTTTGCCTTACACAAAACCACTCTGTGATTTCACTTATCATCAGAACAAAACTCAAAATCATCACTAAGGCTTGCGTCCTGTATTATCTGACCGACCAGAAGTCTCTTCCTACTCTGGCCCCGGCTCCCCTGGGCCCCCCACTCTCAATGATCCATTCTTTCTTGTTTCTCAAACAGACCAAGCTCATGGTCTACCTACCCACTGCTCCCCCTGCCTTGAAAATTCTTTCTCCTCATTCACTCAAATGTCGGCCCCTCAAAGTGGCTTTTCCTACTTCCTGTCTAAAAGAGACCCTCACCTGTCCTCAGCGCTGCCTTTCTATTTCCCTCGTCCAGCTTATCACCATGAACTCCAAGAGGGCCGAGCTTCGCTCTGTCACGTTCCATTCCCTGCTCTCTCTCCAGCAGAGAGCACGCACCTGGTGTACAACGAAGACTCACTGAGAGAATGAAACTGGTTGCGCGTTCTCTCCCTCCTCCAGGATACCAAAGGAAGCCCACAATGGCCTTAACCATTCCTCCATTTTCCCCCACGACATCTGTCTCCTAAGGAGAGCTGTCTCAGCCAAGCTGGTCCTGGGTTCTTCGTATATCAGAGTCAGAGAGTTGACAGAGAATTAATAAAGGGGGAGATAGAACCTGAAAGGCTGAGGAAGGGAAAGACTTGGAGAAATTGGCTGTCAGTCAAAAATAATAAAGAACAGAGGTCTGAGTGAGGAGGCAGCGGGGAGGAAGCACCGGGAAGGGGGAAGAAAAAATCCATGTGGTCTAGACGTAAGAGATGTAAGAGTTCTTTCCGCACTTGTCCAGTCTGCGTCTCTGGAAGGGGTGGGGGAGAGAAACCGGAGACAAGAGCTGAGGATTCTGAACTGAACCCCTTTTCATGTATGTCAAGAGAAAGGAAAATAAGAACATATTTTTTTTTTTTTTTCACATTGAGTTGTGCTTCCTCAAATACTGGGAGTTGAACTACAAGGATCCTGAGGTTCTGACAGAAACTGAGGTTCTGACAGATCATGTGACATGACCACAGCCGTTCCGTTGACAGTGGCAAAGTGGCAAACCCAGAGCTGCTGCCTCCGGGCTGCGGTTTCTGTGCCTACATCGCCTCGGTCCCTCCCTAACAAGAGACTCAGTTAACTGCGTGAGTCTGGTTCCTCCTTCACAATGTGGCCTCCTTCTGTTACCGCCTTCCCTCTCAATGCTCCCCATAATTTCAGTCACGCTCTCCCTTTCATGGTTTCCAAAATATCTCTATCCCCCGTCCAAATATCGAAACAGAGTTTGTTCCATCTTTTGCTTCCTATCACCTCTCCTCTTCTCTGTAGTTCCTGAACCCTTACCGGTAACAGGTCTCCAATTCCGCGTGTCAGGAACACTTAGTTCCTGGCGGACAGTCTGCCTAC
This sequence comes from Mustela erminea, assembly GCF_009829155.1. NCBI lineage: Eukaryota > Metazoa > Chordata > Mammalia > Carnivora > Mustelidae > Mustela > Mustela erminea. The sequence goes on from NC_045619.1 coordinate 121,479,325, forward strand.
ATCCGGGGAAGGGAATTATTGAAAGCGACAAGGTGATCTGGGACCCGCTCTTCACCTGTCCTGGGTTCCCACGCTTCTTTATCGTGAGGTGTTTCCTACGGGGAGATCCTTGTTCTTGAAAGAAGTGGGAGTCACAGTGGAATAGAGCAGTTCTTCTCTCCCCGCCTTCAGGGGACACTATGCAGTTGGCCCCATGCACGAAGTCTATCCCTCTCTCTTTTTTGCTGGGAATATGGTTATGCAAACACATCAGAGGTCACTAGAGGTGACCGCCCTCCAGTCTTCTCAGGACCTTGTCCGACTTGCAGGATGTCCTGACTTCGTCCCCTGACCCAGCTTTCCTGAATCTGACGCCGTGCTGTCATCCACATGCTAAGCTCACCTCCCAATTCTGTCACTTACATTCACACCTTCAGAATTTTTTTTTTTTAATAGCTTTCCCACACGGCACCCCATAGACAGACGCAGGCGTGAGGTGGTAAAACGATAACTGTGATATAATTTTTTAACATTATTATATCAAAGACCAAAAACTCTGAAAGCCTTGATGAAAGAGAGAACAGGCTTTTCGACGATGGTGAAGTCGTTGGAATGTCAAAGCCACTGGTGATCATCCCAGAACTCCCTCGGAGGATCAACCCCCAAGAATAAGGGTCCTCTGATGATTACCGCTCCGAGCCAGTGGAACTGCTTCTACTTTTGAGGGCCGTGAAATTCGGGCTCAGGCGGACAGAGGATGCTGTGGGGTCCGCACAATTCCTCTTCTGGGATGGCCGTGTTCATCCCGCCAGCTGCTGGGAGGGGCACCTGACCTGGATCCTTCCCTAGAAACCACACTCAGGGGAAGGAGCAGCTCCAGCAAGGTCACATGCCCAGGAAGGCAGCTAGGACTGATCAGTGCCCAGGGGCCAGCTTGTGGCCAAGGCCTCTGAGGCAACTGCATTAGGACCCAACTCCTCCCACGGCTACATTCTGCTTCTCTCACTCCCTCCCCCACAGTATTCCTGAGAGCACTTCCTCATAGACTCCCTGCACACAAATCTCCATCCCAGAGTCTACTTTCCAGGGAAGCCAGTGTCCAGCAATCCCTGATACACCAGGAATCATAGAGTATGCACTTTAATTCACAGGTGCTTCTAGTTGGTATGCAAAAAAAATCACATATAAAAACTGTCCAGTTAACTAAAGCCGAAATGAGCAAGATTTAAAAAGATGCATACAAAGTTAGAATAAATCTTTTCTTTAAAATTATTGTATTTATTTATTTATTTGAAAGAGAGAGGGACAGAGGGAGAGGGAACATGAAAAGCAGAGAGGGACAGAGGGACCGAGGGAGGGACAAGCAGACTCCGCAGTGACCACAGATGCCCATGTGGGGCTCAATCCCAGGACCCCGAGATCCTGACCTAAGCTGAAGGCAGACACTTAACTGACTGAGCCATCCAGGTGCCCAAAGTCAGAACAAGTCTTAAACTGGATTTTATTTCCTTTCTGGGATACTTTCCATAGGTATGACTGCCAGAATATAAAACAAAACAAAACAAAACAACCACTTAGGAAGAAAGCTTACATTTCAAACGATCAACTATTCTAGGGGCACCTGAATGGCTCAGTCAGTTAAGCATTTGACTCTTGATTTCAGCTCGGGTCATGATCTCAGGGTTGCAGGATCAAGCCCCGTGTTGGGCTCCACGCTCAGCACAGGGTCTACTTGAGATTCTCTCTCTCCCTCTCCCTCTACCCATTCCCCCACTCATGCTCACATTCTCTCTTTCTCTCTAATAAATAAATCCTAAAAAAAAAAAAAGAAACAGTCAACTTACTGCAACTTTTGTGAAATATCATTTTTTTAAAAGATTATTTATTTATTTATTTGACAGACGGAGATCACAAGCAGGCAGAGAGCCAGGCAGAGAGAGAGAGGAGGAAGCAGGCTCCCTGCTGAGCAGAGAGCCCGATGTGGGGCTCAATTCCAGGACCCTGGGATCATGACCTGAGCCGAAGGCAGAGGCTTTAACCCACTGAGCCACCCAGGTGCGCCATGAATTATCATTTTTAACCTCCAGTCTGTGCTCTGGGTTATCATTTTCCCCCACAAGTAGCGGATTAAGAGTTTTTTTTACAGGCCAGAATGTAGGCAGTCAGGAGCAATTGCCCAGATCCAGAGAGACAGAATTTCGATATCACCTTTCATCTTCCTACGACACTGATCTCCTCTTTACCAAATGGCAGCCAACAGCTACTTTCACCATTAGCGGCAGATTATGTGCTCCGCAGCAAACACAGCCTTCAATAATCCTGCTCCTCCCTTACCAGCATCCCCAGGCTCAAGGGAAAATGCATTGATGTCGTTATGGCTCTCGACACATTGATTAATCAGGTAATACACATTCTAAACACTTAGTGAAATGGACTGTAAAAAAACTATCTTACGGACTCTCACGGGCGATGATTTATCTTCTCTTACTTCAATGGCAATGTTGTCTCGATGTCTTTGGAATAGGTGGTACTTAAAAATCATCCGAAAATGCCTGGGCTTTGCGGATCCAACATCATTTAAAGTTCACCGAATTTGGCCAAAATTTTCAAAACCATTAGACAAACAATACAATGCATGCTAAGACACAGAGACAGGAATGCTAGAAAATATTAGAAGGTGTTTCATGCTATGGACCAGCTAGGACGACGGACGGTGTTAATTTCCCTTTGAAACACAGCCGACTGGAAAATGATGAAAATCCTTTTCAACGCAACAGGAAATAAACGCGCACAGAAGCAATTCTTAACAGAATACTGTTGCCATTCATTTGGCAGTAGCAGAGCCAAGGAGACACTCGGAGAGTGTTTGGTAACAAAAAAGTATGTGCCTGATGTATTATGCAGCCAAATTAGCAAGTAATTAGATAGAAATATTGAAACTGCACCAGAGAAGCAGCGATCCCACAAATTCTAAACGGAAGCTTGTGAACTGTTCTGAATTTACAAGGGCTCATTCCTGTTATCCAAATCCTAATAACCATCTCTCTGGGAAACCTTTTCAAATCTTCCAGAGTGGGTCCCCTTGTTTTATGTTTGTACAGCACCCTATTTCTTTTTTCTTCATATAACTTGATAGTGTCAGATTCTGATTAATGTTGCCCTCCCCCCGACTATGCTGGCAGCTCTATGAGGGCCACAGACCCGAGGACGGGTTCCCTGTGTGCCTGGTGCTAAGTATGCTCCCTGACGGGTGCACCAAGTATACTTTTTAAATGAATAAATGAGACTGTTGACACATCCATGATTTTTCTCCATTCTCTCTTTGGTTGTTATGTGCATTTCCCTAGGCAATGTGGCTTTCTCTTCTTTGACCACTCTAATGAGAATACAAGAGGAGGCAGCATCCCTAGGGCAATGTGACATTTACAGGAAAAGGACACATTCCTCCTACCCCTTTGTTCTAGGCACACCAGAACAGATCACTCGTTCAATGGCATTTAGGTACCTGTGATGGGTCCCAAAATACATAAACAATAATCTCTTTTTTGAAAGATTTTATTGATTTATTTGACAGAGAGAGAGAGATCACAAGCAAGCAGAGAGGCAGGCAGAGAGAGAGAGAGAGGGAAGCAGGCTCGCAGGACCCTGGGATCATGACCCAAGCCGAAGGCAGAGGCTTAAACCACTGAGCCACCTAGGTGCCCCCATAAGCAATAATCTTAAGGGAAACTACACATCTTGGTCTAAAGTCATCTTCAGAACAACACTCCATATATTCTACCAAGTCCTTCATAGATAGCAGAAACCACAGGGATTGAGTATTATATTATAATCCTAGGTACTAATTAACTCACTCCAGGTATTTAAAAATACCTGGTATTTAAAAATTGTGCAACATTGAGGACAGAGTTGTAAGCACCTCGCACAGGATAGTCCAGCGGTGGTCATTCTCATTCTCACACTTCCCGGCTCCTAGGTTTCCGGCCACGCTCCCTCCCTCGGCCCCACCTTGAACAACTCTGACAGCATTTTTCCCAAGTTCTGCTTTTGTGTACCTGTCGTTGTGACAGACACCACATTCCAACCCTGCCTGCACACTCCCCAAACGGTGTACACCTGTGAAGCCTGTCATCCACTAATGTATTTAAGATTTTGACTTTATTGTCCATTACAGAAGCAGAAAAATGGCATTTCCATTAGAAATTTCATTAGACATTTCAACAGACCTTAAGAGATTTCCTCTCATTGCATTTATTCACCGTTATTTCAATATCTCCAGTTTTTACTTATAGGTTTGTATTCATCAAAAGCAGATCTTTTTCTTCTGTTTTCCTTTTGGAAAAAATAATATCTAAACATCACCAGTGCGGTGCTCTAAAGAACTCCGAAGCTAGAATAAGCACCTGGGAATGAAAACAGAAGGACTCTCGGAAATTACACAAGGTATAGATCTGCACAGAAGCACACCCGTGGCGGGACTGGCTTGTGTGATTACATGTTTGCTTGGTTGGTGGTCTCAGCTCGGGTTTGCCCAGAAGCAGACCCTGAGACAAGGATTCTGATGTGGAAAGCCTGCTGGAAAGTAGGCCTCAGGCAAGACATGAGGGGAGTGAGCTACTGTGGCCGAAGGCCCGCAATTAAGGCCCCATGTTATGTGGGCCTTGACGTCTGGGGAAAACGAGGAGGGCCTCGAATGGCCAAAGCCTAAGTTCCCCTTCCTGCTCTGATCCCCCAGATGAGGGCCCCTGACCAAAGAGGCCTCCTGGTCCTGGGACCAGACACAGTCCCTGTCTATCCCTCAGAAGCAGGCTTCAACTCTCCACACAATTATTCAAACAAACAAATCACATCCTCCTGCAAGAACCAATGGGCGCCTCCCTCTCTCTCGATCCTACAAGGTGTGCCTCCCACGGCCCTGCGCTTCTGTTCCAAGTGTGATCTCTGTATGACTCCCTGTGACAGGCAGTGTCCCACTCCAAGTCTGTGTAATGAATGAACTGCTGTCGGTCTTGATTACCCATGTCAGCATCACGTGTCTGGGCATCTCCAGAGCCCTGCGGCAGGAATCCCTCCCTCACCAATGGGGTGAGTGGGAGAAAATTAAAACCGATACAGAAGGAAATGTATCTAATAAATTGTGCATTATCAAGCATGTTACTACTACAGCTCCTGGGTACCTGCATTAAGCTCCTCTGGAGAGTTCTCTGGGCCCGTGTAGAAACACTGTCCCCATGGGGTAAAAGGACTAAGTCTAGTCAGGCACCAGTTGAGGGGGTCGCAGCCGGGGGCATTCATTCGCCCACACGTCAGACCTGCTGTAAGCTGGTGAGGAGGCTCAGCCAGCCAGAGAGAGCCCTGAGGCAGAGATGCAGAGTCGAGCAGAGGCAGCTGGTCTGCAAACAGGACAGCTGTGAAGCCTGAGGGGACATGGGCAGAGCCCCCCTGCCACCGTGTAGAAGAGCGATGGTCCATCTTGCCAAAAATCCTGCTGGTTTCCAAGTTTTCCCCCCAAATTCACAAATCTGAATACAAAAAGATTCCATCTTTTAGTACCCATAAAGCTCTATGAATGAAAAGAGGTTTTCTTTTTTTAATGATTTGTTTATTTGAGAGAGTGCAAGTGAGCAGGGGGAGGGCCAGAGGGAGAGAATCTCCAGAAGACTCCAGGCTGAGCACAGAGCCTGACACAGGGCTTGATCTTGGGACCCCTGAGATTATGACCTGAGCCGAAATCAAGAGTTGGACGCCTCACTGACTGAGCCACCCACATGTCTCTGAAAAGTGGATTGTTAACAGAAAAAAAAGGAAAATGTTGATGGCTTGATAAAGTATGGTTGCTGATTCATTTCTCTACCCTCTAGCATTTAGGAATGAGCTCTTCTTGGTTGGTGGGTTCTCAGACCTCAGCAGGTATCAAAATCACATGGAAGGCTTGGGCCTCAACTCCAGACTTGAGGCCTGAGAATAGAGATTCCTGATCAGCCTCAGGGGGTGCTGATGCTGGTGGTCCCAGGCTGAGGCTCTGCCACCAACGGTCTTCCAACGTGGAGCTCAGGAGACCCATGATTAGTGATAAGGATCCGATGGAGTCAAAATGGCGTCAGTGCAGGGCTCCTCAAAAGAGGGAGGGACCAGCAAAGCATAAGGTTAAATGAAAGAAGAAAAATCAGTAGTTTTGTCTTTGCAGTACTAGAATTTGAGCTGACAAGGAGATTTCCTTGACAGAGATCAAGGTGAAGGAGACGGGTAAGCGCAGGTCAAGATGGCAGCCGTGCCTGCGAACACCCCAGGTGCTGGTGTACATGGACCTCTTCTCCATGACAGGGGGACAAGGGGTTTCCAAAGGAGAGGATACTGAGATGTGGCATCAGGATCATTCTTCCCCAGGCAACAAGTGGGCACTTACTTGTTGATGAGGGAATGTCTTGCATGTGCTTTTATTCTTTTATCCCTTTAGTCAACAAGAGTCCGGTTTTAGCTCTGGAAGTAGTCCAGTACCTTGATTTCATGGAAATCCACTTGCTCAAGAAAAGAGAACCACTCTGACCAGCACTTTACCTTCTCCTCTGAATTCAAGTTCTCAAGATGCTATTACCAGAACAATGATTACTTGAAAAGAAAAAAGAGGAAAACTCTGACATCTCACCATCAGGTGACTTAGAGGAAAGGCCATCAGTGTTCTCACTGACATGGAAGAGAGCATACCGATAGATACAAGGCACAAAGAAGTCTTTCCTTCCCAAAATCCCTACTGAAACTCGGCATTCTGCCCTCAAAGGAAGTTTCTATCAGCATTCCTCAGCCATTCTTACAAGGGCCAGGCTCATCATGCATACCATTTTCATTTTCCACATGCTTGTTGGGTGCCTTCTGTGTGATAGGTAACATGCACTCTACGAGCGCATATTCAGAGCGCAGTCTGACAGGTGTAAGAGGCTCTCACGAGGGCCAATGTATCCAAGTAGATTCATCCCACATTTGAAATCCCCAAAAATCAGATCCTTTCCTTCCTTGTGAGGCACAGGACCTGGACTTCCAATGACCTATAACACACCTGAGGAGTACCTCACTAGTGACCCAGAATCCTACAGAAGCACCTCTGTGGAAATGAACATATGATCCTGCTTGCCAAATGACGGATAGCTCCTCGCAGAATCACACGGGTATGATATAGGAAAGGAGGGGGTAGTGGGAAGGGTGAGGTAGAAAATATGAGAAGGAGCAGAGACAAATCCACATGAGGGAAGGTGCCTCCATGAAGAACCTGAAAAACGTGTGTAAAACAGTAATGCCGAGAGGTGGTGGGCGACCCACAGAGCCCTGGGAGCTGGCGGCAGGAAAGGAAGGCTCTGGAATGGTCTGTTTCATGATTCTGCTTATATATCGAGGGTGAGGCAGTGTACCCATGTGTATACCTTCCTGCTGCCCGTCCTTGTGGAGGCACAGCCAGACACTTTCCAGGAGGTCAGTCTAAAGGAGAGGCAGACCCAAAGAGGAATGGAATGAGCAGGGAGGGCTTTCTCTCCACCTGAGAAGCAGCCTTCTCCTTGTGTGAGGAGAAGAAACAAGGTCGCTTTGTTTATTGTCAGTGTTTCAAGGCATTCTTTTGATTTTCAGCTCTATTAACTTTTAGGATTATCCCTACAACTTTTCCTCACTTCCTCACTGAGGGACTAAAGCTCTCTGAATGCTTATTTCTTTAAATACTCTAACACAAATACTCCAACAGGTATTCCGGAGATGGCTCTGTTGATAGAGCAAATGGTACCGGTACCCATTAAATGTCGAGCTGGACCCGTCTCTGGTGGCTGAGCCAGCATCCCTGCCCTTTCCCTCCGACTCTGGCCCCCTCCTTAGCAATCATAATGACTGTTTTCTCTCTGGAGTCCAGAGACCGTTATAAATCCTAATACTTCCATTCATTCGTTCCACAAATATTTGGTTTTATTTGTGATACGACACACGGTAAATGTCGCAGATACAAAAATGACAGGCAGCCCCCGGCTCACACAGAGCTCTCTGTCTCCCCAGGGGACGGCGAATAAAGAGCCACTTTGCCAGAGTGTGATAATGAGCTATTCCAGAGAAACACAGAGGGAGCGAGTTAGAATCAGGGGGAAAGGCAGTTGGGAGCCGGCCCTGGGGAGAGGCCACTGAGCTAGATCTCCAGAAAAGAGCTAAGGCATCAGACAGGTAGACAAGGGAGTCAAAGAAACAGTACAGGCGAGGGGCTGGAGAGGCAGCAATGAAGGCCAGGAAGGCAATAAACAGTGAATGCGGGGAGCAGGACAGCACAAACGCTGGCACCGTGGGAGTCGAAAGAGACAATCATTCAGAGGAGTGGTCCAGTCGGAGGAAGCGGGTAATGGGGGACTAAGTGTCTGTCGGCTATGCTGCAGATAATCTCAGCACAAAGAGTCGTAGGGCCTGGGGGAGGCGTCGGGGGTGGTGGTCAGAAATCAGTCTGCCATAACTTGGGAAGGGAGACAGCGCTGGACATAAACACACCACAAGGTTTTTATGGCCTGAGCTGCAACGGGGGTGGGGGTGGGGGTGCTGGTCGTGGTCATGGTTCCACCAATGTAGAAAGCAAAGGGGGCTGCTGCTGCTGGCGTATAGAGAGTATTTGGAAAAAAAAAAAAAAGTTTCTCTGCATCCATATTTAATATTCTGAAGTACATCTATTGCCCTTCTGGTTTTGGACCCCTTAAACATTTATACAGCTGGTTTTTTCCCTTTAGAGATATATACACCATTACCACCGCTGACCCCACTACCGACACCTCCATATACTCACTCCTCTGTGCTAACTCCACTTTGCTCTGGACCTCACATGTTGTGGCGTCTTGTACTTTATTCTGGTACATTCGCCCTTCCTCTCCCAAGTACCCGCGTTCTTCATAACGGGGTTACACAAAACCCTTGTTCACTATGACCGAGGGCTCCCCCTTGTGGCAGAGAGCGGATCGACAGCCCCAAAGCCATTGGGGAAGCCCCTCCGCATTCCTCCAGTACTCAGGTGGGAAAACTAGAAAGGTCTCTCTAGACATCCTTACCGCCAGGCTGGGCATGCGACAGGTATGGCCCAAAAGATTCAGGCAGAAATCTCTGGGTAGGGATTTTTTTTCCAAGTTCACAGGCAACGTCTCATTAGGAAAAAGTTCTTTTCCCTTGACCCTGCCCTCTTCCTCCCAATGGCAATGCAGACCACGCAGGTAGCGACTGTCATTTGCAGACATGAGGGCCAGAGAGAACCACACACACGGAGAATGATGGAGAGGACAGATTAAGGAACCTGGGACTCGGATGACCTTGGGGAGCTGCTACACCAGTCTGGTCTGCTACCTAAGGACTCTTGCTAAGCGAGAAGCATAAATCTCTGTTACTTATTGCTAAAGATGATTTACTTCTAGGTGAGTCACTGGTGGAAGCATCCAAAGCAGGCTCTTGGTTGGTGACCACTGTTCTGTGTGGCTCCTTGAAACTGGAAAGCCCTCCCATCTCCATGCTATCTGGACTGATCCACTGTTTGGCAGCTCCAAGTATAAACGAGTGAAACTTCACCTCATTGCTTGCCTCTAGCACACCCATAGCTTCTGCCGGGAGATTTCATATCGGACATACTGAAGTCTGATTTGATGGGTTTCTGGATTCTCTTGCTTCCTGGGCCAAAAACCCCACCAAAAAAAAAACCCCACAAAAAACCCACAGAAGGACCAGAAACCTTGCCTTGGTAATAAAGTAAGAAAGTCTGAAGAAGCATGGGTCACACCTGCAAAAGTAGGCATATCCCCACAGCCCAGTGATATAATATTACTGAAGGAGGGATAAGTGAGGCAGGAGGGAGGGACAAGGAAAAGAGGGTCTAATGGGGGGCAGTGAAGAGAGGCCTGATCACAGGGGAGAGCCTAAGAATGCGGGGTGTGTACTGGGATCAAGTACCAGGACACACAAGAGTGGGTGAAATGCCACATGGCTTTCCTTTAGAAATGCACATTCCTGGAAGCCAGCCTCAGGGAATCTGGTGCCACAGGTCTGCAGTGGGACCCAGGAATTCTCATTTTTCAAGGAGCACCTCAAGTGACAATTCGCATGGGGTTCTCGATTTTTTAAACTCAACTAAAGGCCCCAAAACCAGGAGCCAGGGAAGGGAAGTCTGGACTGAAAGTGAGAGAAACTTAAGTAGCTTCTCTGGGCCTCTGCTATAAAATCACAAATGGTTCTCAAACTCTTGCCATGGAAGTCCCACTTTTTTTTTTTTTTTACTATGAAGATTTATTACAAATGCTGAATATATCGAATTAAGGAAACAGGCATATCTCTGGCTGAAGCAGAGTGGGAAACCCCGAGGGCCACCTGATGCCCCTCACTTTGTCACATTCTGCAGAGGAAACCTGAGGCTTTCAGCATCTCTGGGCCTCCTGAGTTCATTCCAGTGAAGACATGTGACTTAACAGGATGCCACATAAATTAGGTGACCTCTTTGTGGTCCTTGTTCTGAAGGTCAAGTGGATTCCATCCCGAGATGGAGGATAAAGGGAAGAAAGTCAGGAGCATCTATCTTAAGCCACATCTATAACCTTTACATAAAAGGATTTCTTCACAGTGCTGTTTTAAAGGTATTTTAAGCACATCACTTCAAGGTGTGACCAGAATAATGACACATTCATTTGAAAGTGGTCATTTTAGTAAAGCAATGAAAGTTCAAAGGGGGGAAGGGACTGGTAATTGGGATTTCTTTCGATTTTTGAAAAAGATAGGCTAGCCAGGGTGCAGAAACAAAACCCTCAAGAACAGCAGAGCCCATGGCAAACACAGAGGAGGGATTCAGAAAGCCGGTGCTGAGACCCTTTCTGCCATAAAATCATCCCCAGAGGAAGGGGTCCTGGCTCAAGTCCCAAGTCTCACACCTGCTCCCTGTGAGTCAGACAAATCATTTCAATTCTTCGTGCCACATTTTCTTCATTTAGAAAACAGGAATGAACTTTTTTATTCCGTCCCCACTCTGGGAGGGCTATTGTTTCAGCCGTAAGGGCAACAGGCAAAGATCCCTACCCACAGGAAGCTGACCTCCGAGCAAGAGGGGACAGGCAAGAGTGGCAGGCGTGAAGCTGATGTTGGGTCGTAAGGAGAATGGTGGTACAGAGAACACGTGGGCAGGGGGAAGGTAACCAGAAAGGATAGGAAGTGGACTGAAGAGGGACACCACAGTGACCTGACAACTCAGAAAAAGGCCTCCATGAAGGAAGGAACGGGTGGATATTTGGGGCAAGGGTTGGCAATCAGTGGTCTGAGAGAAGGCACTAGAAAAAAGGAATGTTCCAGAAAAGGGTAGATGCAGTCGACAGCTGGGGGAAAGGGAACAAGGAGGAGGCTTGAAGGGGATGAAGTCAGACAGGCAATGGGGCCAGAGTTGATAATGACTCAGAGGCCATTGAAAGGACTCTGGTTTTTGCTCCAAGCAAGACAGGAAGTTGCTAGAAGACAGTGATGTGATGAGGTTTACGTTTAGAAGCAAGAACTCAGCTCATCGTTTTGAGAATGCTGAGGCTCCCCTCTAGAAGGACACTAGTTTGGAAGCCATTCCAATAGGCCAGGCGGGCAGGTGGGTAGGGGCCTTTCCTGCCCCACCGATGTGTCATGATGTCATGACTATAAAGATAAGTTTCAAAACACTGCATGCATTTCAGGCTTATGATTATTGTCATTTTATGACCTTTATGCTAAAAACATGCTAGAGGGAAAAAATACAGCCAACAAATCGAGTTTTGTATTATGACCTTGCAGGTGATGATGAAGATGCACTTTTCAGCTTGTCAAGGAAGCTCCACCAGATCGGTGTCCCATCCAGAGCCTGCATAATGGCCCGAGGAGGCAGATGTGAGGGCCTGTGGACAGAGCACATCCCAACCTGTCTGGCTCCACAGGACTCAGGAAACTAACAAACACTCAACATCTGGAAACCCACAAAATCCTCTACCTTTCCTCAACGGGACAACAACACATTCCACAGCCATGTGTCAAACACACCCACGCACGCGCCCTTGCCTTACTGACTGCTAAACACCAAAGCAAAAATACCACCAGGGATCGTTAACTTGTGCCTAAGTTAGATGATGTTCTAAGATATATTATTAATAAACAAACAGATTCTAATTAAAGAGATGACATTTTCCCCCATTGGATACAGGTCACTACACATTTGTCCAAACCGACAGAGCATACAATACCGAGAGGAAACCCTAATGTAAACTATGAACTTTGGGGAATGATCCTGTGCCCATGAAGGTTCATCAGTTGATAACAAATGTCGCACTCTTGGGGGGGTGGTGTTGGCAATGGGAAGGCTGCACCTTCCTGTCAATTTTGTTATGAATCTAAAACTGCTCTAGGGCGCCTGGGTGGCTCAGTGGGTTAAGCCGCTGCCTTCGGCTCAGGTCATGATCCCAGGGTCCTGGGATCGAGTCCCGCGTCGGGCTCTCTGCTCAGCGGGGAGCCTGCTTCCCTCTCTCTCTCTCTGCCTGCCTCTCTGTCTACTTGTAATCTCTGTCTGTCAAATAAACAAATAAATAAATAAAAAATAAAAAATAAAAAATAAAAAATAAAAAATAAAAAAAAATAAAACTGCTCTAGAAAAAGGAAACACTGAAGGAAAAAAAACACACAAGGAGGACAAAAGGAGCTGTAATCACAGTCCAGGATAAAGTTCAGCTCTGAGCCACATTGACAAATTGTTGATAATGTGAACTTCATACAGAAAGAATTAAAAATGAGTAAAACTACATTAGGAAGGTGGGAAGGAATAAGGTGTGGAGAGGCACGCGTGCGTGTGTTGGTCTTTTGAGATGGGGAATCGAGAACAAGGGGACTGATTCTATTTCTGCCCTAAACAGACTTCAACATAAAATTAAATTTAAAAAATTCAATTATGAAACTAAATTAAATAAACTTTATAAATTAATTAAATTTTATAAATCAAGAAGCAGAAGTAGAAGCACATTTTTAAGAAATATGGAGGTAAATAGAAAAATAGCTAACGGGGTTGAAAGGTATGACTGCAGGGGTGAGGGACAAAAAGGCAGGAATTGCTAATTTTCATTATGTCTCTGAGTCCTAATCAATGATATTTACAGAGGTGCCAGATTCTAACATGAGTCTAAGCCACATACATAACTTTTTTAGAAGAAACTATTTAATAAAACGCTTTGGCTTTTTAACTATTTAAAACACTATGTAGAAAACAACAAAAACAAACTTGAAAATAGGACACACTGGCTCTCAAATGAGGTAATTTAATTATAGGAATTAGGGGCTTCTAAATTATCAAGTTCAGTGCTTATTGAGCACATACCATTTGTGATCTGCTATAGCACAGACAGACAGACAGTATGGCATGAGGCAGCATTTGCTTTGAGAGTCCTCCAGTGACACGAGATTCGATGCGGATCTCACAGATCGGGGATTTCCTCTGTGTCGTGCTCTCATGAAACACCGAAGGATAAATGCACAAACCAGGCACATAACAGGATCTCATGTAACCCTCCCACCATCTGGAGAGGCAGGCATAGGCTACCAACAAGAAAGTGGGCAAAGGTCCAAGGTCACAGTTAGGGTGGTGCTATGGACTAAATGCCCCTCAAAATTGATATGCTGGAGCCCTAACCCGCAATGTGATGGTCTTTGGAGATGGCCTTTGGGAAATAATTCAGTTTAGATGAGGTCTTGCCAGTGGGACCCTGATCTGATGAGGCACTAAGATTAGTGCCCTTATAAGAAAAAACATCAGAGAGCTCTCTGTCTCCATACTTCTATCTCCGGCTCTGTCTCTGTCTCTAGCTCTATCTCTGTCTCTGTCTCCACCTCCCTCTCTTTCTCTCTCTGCTGTGAGAGCACACAGCAAGAAGGCAGCCATCTACAAGCCAGGAAGACAGCCTTGACAAGAACCCAACCATGCTGGCACCCTGATCTTGGACTTCCAGCCTCTAGAACATTAAGAAATAAATGTCTGTCTTATAAACTACCCAGTCTGTGGTATTTTGTTATGGCAGCCTGACCACAGACCAATGGACTGAGCCAAGATGAGAATCTAGGGTTGTCTGACCCCACCCTACCTCATAAGCAGCTTCATCTCCTTGCTCAAAATAATCCATCACACGCGCGTGCGCGCGCGCCTTCACACACACACACACACACACTCACATCATTTAGAGTTCCAACCTCTGGGTGGTGACCACTCCAGCACTCCAGAAATATCCTACAGAAACCCACTGACACTCAGCTACTCCCCCCACCCCAGACATCAGCCAAAGGACCTGCGCGCACCTTGAGAAAATGTGAGTTTCCAGAACTATGTTAAAATCTCCCACCTCAACCTAGTTGGTGGGATTCTTTACCCCATGAAAGTTGTCCTCCCTCCTTACAAAGGACACACATCAATTCAGGCAAACCTCATCAGATGATTCCTCAGAATGGCCAACTTTAACTGGCTCACCGATTTTGAGTTCTCTACATTGTCAGCAGAACTGTGTCCCCACGTCCCTGCCAAAATTGTTGGAGTCCTAACCCCTAGTCCCTCAGGGACTCTTGCCTGACTTGAAGACAAAGCCTTTAAAGAGATCATCAAGTTAAAATGGAGCAGCTGGGATACAGACATGCACACAGGGAAGACCACAGGAAGACAGAGGGAGAAGAGGACCATTCACAAGCCCAGGAAACAGGCCTGGAACGGACCCTCCCCTCACAGCCTCAGAAGGAACCAACCCTGCCCACACCTTGATTCAGATGTCTTGCCTCCAGAACTAAATTCAATAAAAATTAACAAGGAAATAAATTTCCGCTGTTTAAGCTCTCCAGTCTGGGTTGCTTTGTTACAACACGCCAATACAGACCAATACATTCAGACCAATACATTCCCTTAGGGCACACAGCAGTGGCCTCGCTCAGACTCTCTCCACCCCCCAATTCCACGCAATCACAAAGACTGGAGGATTCAGACTCCTCACGCTCCTCCTTACACTCCCGTCCACTCCCACCACGTGGGTTTCAACTCAGGCCCAGCCTAACTTCCATCCGTGATGGCCTCCTAACTGGTTTCACAGCTCTTTCCCTTTCTTTTTTAAGGATTTATTTATTTATTTTGAGAGCTTGAGAGAGAGAGAGAGACAGCATGAGCAGGAGGGGCAGGAGAAGAGGAAGAGAGAATCTCAAGCAGACTACCCATTGAGCCCGACATGCGGCTCAATCCCAGGACCCTGACATCATGGCTTGAGCTGAAACCAAGAGTCCGCTGCTTAACCGACTAAGCCACTCAGGTGCCCCTTTCGTCTTCCATCCAACATCTGCATGGGGTGGGGGGGTAGGGGGGTAGGATGTTCACAACAGACCCCGTCTGCATGGAAACAGACATGGGCCCTGGGCACGGCACCCACCATGCAGACACCTTCTCAACCCGGTCACCAGCTCTGGTATCCCTGGGTGGAGGGGTAGGGGCAGGGGCAGCCGCTTTCCCACTACCGTCCTGGCGGGTGTGGCCATCCAGGCTGAACCTCAGTCCTGCCTTATATCCACCCCCAACCGGGCTTTCCAAATTACAAAGCTTAGCACATCGCTCCCGAAAGCCCTTCAGCGGGTCCCTGGCACTGTGTTACCTGGGGGAGGGTACACCTTTCCTCGGCAGTCACCTGTCCAGCATCCTCCACTCATGTCCCAGGTTCCAGACACTCTGAACAGAGTCTCAGCTTCACAAGCCCATCTTGGCCATATGTTTCCGAGCCTTTGTACACATCATGAATATCTGCCTCCCTCTGCCTATCGCAGAATTTCTACTTCTGCCCCCTCCCCTGTCCGGCTTCCCTGGACTGCCCCCCTGCTGTGCTGGACATGTTTCTATGACAACACTTGCACTGGCCAGTCATCAAGGGTGCCTGTTGCTCCCTCTCTAGGCTGGGGACTCCCTGGGAGCAGTGACGGATGCTTCTTTGGGGCTGTCACTGATCCAGGACCTCTGGCTGACAAGAGCAGGGGCCTCAGAAAATGCCTAGGGATTACAGGATTGATGTGCTTGGCCGCAAACACTGAGCTGAACTTTGCAACTGCCTCCCCAAGGGAAGAAAGAAGGCTGCTTCTACCCAAATCAAATTAGGCACCACCTGCATACCCAAACTCCTGGCACCCAGCTCGGAGATAAGAGCACAGGTTTCCAGCAGCATAAATATCCACTGAACGGGTGAATGAAGCCATTAATAACCTTTGACTGTGTGCCGGGATCGGTACTGCTGGGAAGAATATTTGCAAAAGAAAAGGAAATCACCTTTTTGAGTGAGTCAGGATAAAACTGTTTAGATACAGATAGATTTCTTCCTTAGGGGACTTGCGCTTAGTGGAATTCTTGGTGAGTGCGGTGGACGTGTGTTTGTGTTTCTTGGGCCTTCCCCAACACGCAGTAAGTATAATCTCCCCAGACCCGGCCCATGGAGCGGGAATAAAGGGAACGCGGGCCTCCGCGGAGAGGACACGCGCACGCGCACGCGCACGCGTCCACTGTGCACCGGCGCGCGCGCGTTCAGTAAAGCTAAGCTGTGTGCAATGGTTAGTACCAGCTTGGCTAAAGGAAATAATAGGGTCTCAGTGCCCTTCCTCGGGCCTGGTCTGTGGTTTGCATGTAAGCTGAGAGGATGACTTTCTGGAGGTGGGCCTCCGGAGGCAGCCGCAGCCCTAGAGGCTGAGCACAGACCACCGGCCCACACGGACTGGGGCAGCTCAGCTCCAACCCCACCACCAACGTTCCAGGCTAAGGAGAGCTCCCCAGGGAACTGTTTCCAAGAATCAGCACAGGGACATGGCCCTCCTGCGGAGCCCCTAAGGCCCCCCTCTCCAGGCAGGGTCTACTCAGCATCCTCCTAGCTCCTAGACACCTGACTTCACTAAGTCTGACTCTAGTCTAAAAGAATTCAAAGCTGTCCCCTGGGCTGGTCCCCTGCCTGCCAGGCTCTGGGGCTCTCCCCCCCGCATGTCCCCAAGGCCATCCGTCCTACTAGCAAGTCTCAGTCATGCGTGACCTCTCCCTGCCATTCTCTCCCACTGCCCCTTAAATGACCGGAAAGATCACCAGCATTAACAGGGACACCGTGGGACTGATCCCTGTTTCTCCTTCTGGAGGACAGCCTTGGAAGGGAGTCAGCTGCCCTTTTCAGCTCGGTGGCCTGGGACACCTGACTAAACCCTCAGGGTCTTGGTTTCTCCTTCCGCACAAAGGAAATAGCAACAGTCCTGCAAAACAGGGCTGCTGTGAGAACTAAGTGAGGTCAGACTGACACGGCCAAGGCCTGCCCAGGCTAACAGCCCACTAGCTGCCAACAGACCTAGATCTTGCTGAGCTTGACACAGCGCCCTAGGCATCACAGGAACCCACCTTCGGGTGATCATTCTCCATCTTAAATAAACATTTCAAAGCTGACTTGAACTGTATAGAAAACACGAAAAAAAATTGTAGGAAATCTATACGTTAAGGGGGAACCTGTCACATTTTTTTCTACTCTTCCCTCTCACAGTACTGTCAAGAGCTATGTAGACTACCTAAGAAGCCTTTTTAAGTTTGGTGCTTTTCAGAAATACTTAAGCCCTGTGCATATCCCAATAACACAACACTTACATACTTCAGCCTCGTATATTTAACCCCCCCACACACAAATGCACACACAGTACATAAGCTTGCACAGTGCACAGAGGCCACACACAATCAATCAAAGGGCACAATTCAATGATATTTAGTGACTTTACACATTATAAAGTTGTATCACAGCCAAGTTTTAGAATATTTTCTATCACCCCGAAGAGATCCTCTTTCTTAATCTCTACCCTACTCCCACTCCCGCAGGCAACCACTGATCTGCGGTTTACCTCTGTCTCATACAGTATTTTGTGTCTGGCTTCTCTCACTCAGCATAATGTTTTCTTCCATGTTGCCGGGGGTTCCTATTTCATGCTTCTTTGTTAATAAATAGCACTTCATGTATAGATACACCATGTTTTGTTTATCCACTCACTAGCTGACCAATGTCTGAATTGTTTCCATTGTCTGAATATTATAAATAATGTTGCTATAAACATTCACATACAAGTGATTTGCATGGACACATGTTTTTATTTATCTTGCTGTAGATATCTAGGAGCAAAAGGCCTTCTGGGGCATATGACAAGTTTACACTTCACTCTGAGGAACCTTCCAGCACTTTTCCAAAGTACATACACTTGGACTTCGGCTGATGATTGATTCAGTGCCAGCAACCTCTCAGACTCCCACCTATGTCTTGCACAAGCCCAACAGCTTTGTTCCCCACCACCTCCACCCCAGTATATCCGAGGAGGTGAACAGTGAAACAGAACCATCCCCATATGAGCTAAAGCTCCCCTCCTGAGGGAAAATGCTTAACTAGAACATGGAGAGCACCAAATATCTTCCCAGCTCCTCCTGCCCTTGTGTTGCCATAAAGATCCCAGTCTTTAGGGCTGCAGAGAGACTCACAGTTGGCGCGCGGAAGCTAAAACCGAAATGCTCACCAGTGCTAAGTGCTTTATCTCCTCACCTCCTAAGGGTCACAAGGAAACAAATGAGCTCTTGAGCCAACAGAAAGATCATCAGCAAAGATTATGAATCCTCCTTTGTTCTCCAGCATTATAACAAATGTCCAAGAGTGACAAAGCCCAACAAGTTAGACCAAGACTCCTTAGGCAGGAAAGCTGATAAATATCAAGGAGATGATACATTCTGGGAGGGAGACCCTTGGAGTGACTGGTAGAGTTAATATATCTGATTCCGTCCCCATTTCTCCAGAATCACAGCTACCTTTGGATTCACCATTGAGGTGTCCCAATATCCCTTCACTAAATTACTTAGGGGGTATGCCATCTCTACAACATTTATGCAGACAGCATCTTCAAAGGCTTGCTCTGTTTTGGAGCACCTAGATCTGGCCTCATGCTGACAACATCTTACTGAGGAGAGACTCATGAAGCTGCTGCACAAGATTAGAATTGGGGTCCACACTCAGACTGACTGCTGTTGGGTCACTGCATCCCAAAAAACACAAGGTCTCCCCACCTCACTTGGATCTAGGGGCATTATTTGGCCCCCCGAAGACCACGCCATGCCAGATCCAGTCAATAACCCTATTCCAGCACTCTCAAACAAGCCCAACATCTACTTGCCTACTTAGCTTCTAGAAGCAATTATCTTCCCCACCTAAACTTTTCATTAAGACCTATTAAGGTTGGGGCACCTGGGTGGCTCAGTGGGTGAGCCAGGTCAAGATCTCAGGGTCCTGGGATCAATCCCCGCATCGGGCTCTCTGCTCAGCAGGGAGCCTGCTTCCTCCTCTCTCTCTGCCTGCCTCTCTGCCTACTTGTGATCTCTGTCTGTCAAATAAATAAATAAAATCTTAAAAAAAAAGACTTAAAAAAAAACCCATTAAGGTGTTCACAAGAAAATCAGCTGAATTCGAGTGGTGGCCACCCCAACAACTGGCCCCTGAAGCCTAAATGTCATCCAACTAAGAATGCCACTAATCCCATCTGGTGATTCCTTTACTGTGGAATACCTAGCTACTAATTTTCACGTTTTTGGTATCTCCTTGCCCAGGTCTATGTGTCCAAGAAAGATTGCCCCTTTCCTGGTATTCATGGCCATTTGCAGGTTCTCAAGTCTAGGAGAAAGGGAATCCATTTATTTTATGGACCACAGCACCATCACTGCATGAGCTTGAACCCACTGGAGAGTTGCTTCTTTCCATCTCATTGCCAAGACACAGCTGATAAAGGATGGGACCCAAGAGTTGGCCCTTTGGCCACTAGAGGATTCCCTCAATAAAGTGTTCATTATTCATATTTTTACAGACTCTTGGTTAGTAGCTAAGGGCCCCACTGTTTGGTCTCATCAATGAGCATAACTTTCACATTCAGGATTTTTCCCTGTGAGGCCTTACACATTGGGAATATACTTCTCATACCTCACATGTTACATTTCAAGTCTCCCATGTCTCAGCTAATACTAAAGGTCCCATGGAGAAAGCTTCTTGTAATGGTTTAGCTGACCAGATAGTTCACATTTCTTCTGGAAATTCATATAACACCCCCATTCCCTTGGCCTAAATGCCCAGTGTGGTCTTTCAACTCTTAAACATGAGGCTGAATACCATGGCATCTCCATGTCACTTGTTTTAGCTGAACCCTTAACCCCTAACCTCCCAATGTGCTTTTTGTGCCCTATTTTGTCCTGGCATCATGGCCGATGAGGATTATAACAAGAAGCAAATGCCCCTCCATTCATTAGCAATTGATTTCATTGGGCTGTTGTCCTAATCTGCACAAATTGTGCACAAATTTATGCCTAATCAGGCACAAATCAAAGTGCCCTCACAATGATTAATAATTATATGGGTTTACTTTGGGCTTATTCTTTTTAGCATGCTACTGCTGACACCACTATTATAAGTCACCAAAACTCTGTTAGTTCCCTTTGGGTCCCCACAAAGGATCTGCTCTGATTGGGATACACACCATTCATTCAATGTAGGCTTGGGTCTTACAACAAGACGTTATTAGAAATTTCCTCCTTCCTATTGTCCAGAGTCAATAGCCCCAACTAAAGTTCTAATAAAGACGCAAAATAGCCTACTCAAAGATACTCTTAAAATTACAAAGTGGATAGTGTTTCCAAATGGATCTCTCTTTTGCCCTCCGCCTTGGTTACTTTCAGCTCCCGACTTTAAGGTCTTACATCATCCTACCAGACTGCAGGTTGGGTCCCTTTTCCCATCATTCTAGTCACAAAAGAGAACACTCCCCACTTACAGATCTATAATACCCAAACAGAATTCCCCTTCCCACTTAATAACTCCTCATTCATTAAATGGGGAGTTATTAATGCCATCCATTCTCAAACCTGGTGCCCACTTTGGGGCTGAAAATACAATGGGACCCACAGAATATTATTCAGGCCTAATGCTCAAACAGGCTATCTATATGTCAAATCTTGGTGTCCCTCAGAATGAAGTTTTAAAGGTCTTGACTAACTAGAGGATCATCTTTTTTTTTTCCCAAGATTTTATTTATTTGACTGAGAGAGATCACAAATAGGCAGAGAGGCAGGGGAAGCAGGCTCCCAGCTAAGCAGAGAGCCCAATGTGGAGCTCGATCCCAGGACCCTGCGATCATGACCTGAGCCGAAGGCAGAGGCTCAACCCACTGAGCCACACAAGCACCCCTAACTAGAGGATCATCTTTGTAGGAAACAGAAGTCTTGGTGCCCTCTTAAACTCTGTGGGCCTCATCACAATCTTTGGTATAACAGACACATATTTAGTTATTTTCAATTGTGTAACACAGACTCACTACCACCTATAACTGTGTGGACCTCTCAATGAGGAAAGAAAGACTTTAAATTAGTTCTTGGTGTCAACATTCTTAAATAGGTTGCCCAATCTCACTCCACGCATTACGGCAGTTAGAATGAGGGCTTACTGCAGGATTCAGGATTGCAATGCCCATGGTTCTCAGAGTAGTAGAAAATAAGACATGACCTCACAACTCCCAGAGCCAAAAACATACTACATTTCCATCTTGTAATAATTTCTCAAATGTAAAGCTTTGCCTCATGGTCTTAGGGTTCCCAAAGACTCATAATATGTCTACAAAACTCCTGTGTCCTTACAACTCATGGTCCTTGTTCCAGAACTTTTCCTGGAGAGCCATCCTTCCCTCCTCCAACTTGGGACTACCTTTTTTCTGTCATTAATAAGTGGTTTTTTGGTCATACCAAATGACCTCCATCACAGACTTCAATAACAGAAGCAAACCCTGGGAGGGGAGGGAGCTGCACCCCATGCTGTGGTGGAGTTTCTACAAAGGCCATTATAGAAGGGGTAGAAGGTTATCTCACTGGGATTTCCCCTAATGACTAATGAGGTCAAACATTTTTTTTTTCCAGATGCTTATTAGCCATCTTTATATTTTCTCTTATAAAAATGTCTGTTCTGATCTTCCATCTATTTTTAAATTGGTTTGCTTGTCTTCTTGTTATTGAATTGTAAAAGCTCTTTACATATTCTGAATACAACTCTTCTGCCAAATATATACTTCACAAATATTCTCTCCCAGTCTGTGACTCATCTTTTCACATCTCAGTGGTCTGTGTGGAAGCAAAAAAGTTTTTAATTTTGATAAAGTATAATTTATCAATTTTTCCTCTATCAATCACACATTTCTTATTGTAACGTGTAATCACATTTTTTCCTGATCCAAGGAATTTCCTGGTCCAAATTTTCTGTTTCCTTCTAAAAGGCTTATAGCTTTACTTCTTAAGTCTATGACCCATGTTGAAATAATTTTACTTGTAGAGATCAATTACATATAGAAACTATCCTCACTTTACTATCTGGACACCCCTCCTCCAAATCTGTAAATTAAGTAAGTTTCACTTTACATCATTTGTCATGCTGAATAGAATTACATTTATTTAAAAACAAACTTATGTGAAAGTTCCATACTTGAAACTATCCCCAAACAGCAGCTCTCTTCTGATTTTTATTCTTTTCAGAGGAAAGATGATGGGATACATGTCTCACTGTTGACCACTCTTACAGAAAAGGGAGGAAATCTTACATTGTTCAAAATTTTGTAAAATCCAGATTTTTTTTCTGGTTGTTAAAACTTTTTATAAGAAACCATCCCATAGTTTACATTCATTTCTAATTAACATACCAAATAATCAAATTTATTATGTGGAAACTTCCTAGTTTGCAGTCCTGGCTTAAAGGATCTTTCAGGGGCACCTTGGTGATTCAGTAGTTAAGCATCTGCCTTTAGCTCAAGTCATGATCCCAGAGTCCTGGGATACAGCCCTGCATTGGGCTCCCTCCTCTTTAAGAAGTCTGCTTCTCCCTCTCCCACTCCCCCTGTTTGGGTTCCCTCTCTCGCTATGTCTCTCTCTGTCAAATAAATAAAATATTGAAAAAAAATAATCTTTCCACAAAAGCCCAGTATAAACCTGAGTAATGCTGAATTTTTGCTTTGAACATGCATTTTTTAAAAAAAAATTATATACTGAAATGTATATTTCTATAAAAAGTTTCCAATGCTCTGTGGCTTTATAAAGAGTTTTCAAAGCCCCACAAAAGCAGAGGTTGTAAGACCGACTATAGAAATATGTGATTACTAATAGGTAAATTTTTATTGAAATTTTTATTAATTTTACTAATTTTTACTAATATTGTAAATTTTTATTGAAAAAACTTTTCTAAGTACAAATATCATAAGGCAATGCCTGTTTATTAAAACTCTATGTTAATGTCAATTTTCCCTTTAAGAAATGATTATAGATCTGAGTTTTCAATCCTCGAGGCTCAATCCATCTTCCTCTAATCAAAAGATTTTATTTTGTTTACTTACACACAAGCACACAACTGTCAAATTAAGTTTTATCACTGATATTTTACCAGGTAAAGCTCACTGTGTGTCTCACAATGCAAAATGATAAAGTATACACCCTGAACCCCAGTACTGTTATTTAGACAGGGCAGGAAGACTCAAATCTCAACATGTTGGGCATTCAGATTGTCATGGGGGATACCATGGTGAAAGAAACAAAGCACAGACCTCCCTGAATTTCAATCCATTGTATGAGTAATATTCTCAGACAAGAAAACATGAGTATGACCCTGCAATTGCACTCCTGGGTATTTACCCCAAAGATACAGATGTCGTGAAAAGAAGGGCCATCTGTACCCCAATGTTTATAGCAGCAATGGCCACGGTCACCAAACTATGGAAAGAACCTAAATGCTCTTCAACGGACGAATGGATAAGGAAGATGTGGTCCATATACACTATGGAGTATTATGCCTCCATCAGAAAGGATGAATACCCAACTTTTGTAGCAACATGGACGGGACTGGAAGAGATTATGCTGAGTGAAATAAGTCAAGCAGAGACAGTCAATTATCATATGGTTTCACTTATTTGTGGAGCATAACAAATATCATGGAGGACAAGGGGTGTTAGAGAGGAGAAGGGAGTTGGGGTAAATTGGAAGGGGAGGTGAATCATGAGAGACTATGGACTCTGAAAAACAATCTGAGGGGTTTGAAGTGGCAGGGGTGTGGGAGGTTGGGGTACCAGGTGGTGGGTACTATAGAGGGCACGGATTGCATGGAGCACTGGGTGTTGTGAAAAAATAATGAATACAGTTTTTCTGAAAATAAATTAATTAATAAAAAAAATACACTTGTAAAAAAAAAAAAAGAAAAGAAAACATGAGTATTTTGATAACCCCAAAAAGAATGGGGAGTGTTGGATGGACTGCCCAATCAAAAACACAAAAATCTGTCCACAAACTTAACTCACAAATAACAAAGCTATGCTGACAAATAAAAACACGTAAAATATGAGTGGTTTCCCGAAAATAATAAAGTAGCAATTACATTATAATATACATACCAAAGCATTAAAAGATACATTCCAAACACAAAGCATTGGGATCACACATTATATCCCACAGAGTAAGGAAATGATGAGATATAATCTCTTAAAGAACACAGCTGACCTTGGGTGCCTGGGTGGCTCAGTCAGTTAAGCATCTGCCTTCAATTCAGATCATGATTCCAGGGTCTTGGGATCGAGTCCTGCATCGGGCTCCCTGCTTGGTGGATAGTCTGCTGCTCTTTCTCCCCCTGCTTGTGCACTCTCTCTTTCTCTCTCTCTCTCTCTCTCTCACTCACTCTCTTTCAAATAAATAAAAATCTCTCAGAATAAAAATACAGCTGACCCTTGAACCAGAGAAGGGTTGGGGCACAAACATGTGTACTCAAAAATCCATGTATAACTTTTGACTCTCCAAAAACGTAACTACTAATAGCCCACTATTGACCAGAAGTCTTATGGATAACAGTCAAGTAACAAATGTTTTGCATATAGATTATATACTCTGCAAAAATTAACAAAGGGAAACCACACCAGAATGGAGAAAGAAGGAGGGCCTCTCACGCCCTACCACTGGCCCTCAATTGCACCCCCCAAGAAGAGATGAACCTTGCACTTGGATACCACTTTACTAGGTGGCTGGGGGAAGACAGGCTTAACCCCTCCCTCTGGCAACAGCCCAGCCAATGAGAGACCATCACAATATAGCCAATGAAAAGCCACTACTTCCAGCTCCCAGTTTACTCCAAAGGGCTTTTTGTTTATAACAGCATTCCCAACTTTACCCTCTGCTCTACAAAAGGGCATTCTTCTCCTTTGTTCAGTGGACTTGCCTAAGGTTTGCCGTGGCTTGTTTGTCCTTGATTGCGATCCTCTCCTATTTCTGAATAAACTCATTTTTGCTGATAAAATAACCGATGGCTTTAATATAAGGTTACCAACTGTACTTTTACAATACAGCAAGCTAGAGAGAAGAAAATGTTATTAAGAAAATCATAAGGAAGAGAAAATATATTTACAGTACTATACTGTATTTATCAGGAAAAAAAAAAACCCCTGAGTATAAGTGGACCTACACAGCTCAAACCCATGATATTCAAGAATCAGTATATATGACACACAATATATGCTCCAGAGGTAGTGTGCAAAGGTACCGCTTCATTCCAACTGAGACTCCAGTGAGAGATTTTAATCATTTCCAGAATGAATGGTCTTTGCAACCTACAACTCCAATTGTCTGGAATACTAGTTTAAAAATTGGATGTTGGAGAATCCTAGTGCTTTTATAATAACTTATAACAATAACAAGATAATGGAAATTATTTTTACAATAATTTCAAAAGCCCAGGTTATGCCCTGTAAAATTTTCTTTAGAAATAATTATGCCCAGGGATATGAATGTTCTCTAGAATTACTGACTGATTATCTTTAGCATGCACAAATCATTCTTCATACTTTGTGACACAAAGTTTTTCAAATCTGTGAATGGGAGCAAATTTTGCTACTCCAAGATATGTCTCTTTGGCATATTGATTATTTTAAGCTGGTTATTTTTAAGAAATGGCAGATTCAGGGGAAGTTCTGAAAATTGAATATACCTGTTGGCAAGAGACACTTACATTTATAAGGGAACTCTCTCTCTCTCTTTTTTAAAGATGTTATTGATTTGACAGACAGAGATGACAAGTAGGCAGAGAGGCAGGAGCAGGGCGTGGGGGGGAGGGTGGAAACAGGCTCCCTGCTGAGCAGAGAGTCCAATGCGGGGCTCAATCCCAGGACCCTGAGATCGTGACCTGAGCCAAAGGCAGAGGCTTTAACCCACTGAGCCACCCAGGCACCCCAGGGAACTCTCTCTTTTTAAGGGTGTCTCCCTTCCTGTAGCAGGAAAGGAGGGATAAATCAATCTCTAGAAACTCTTACCAGTAAAGAAGGCAGCAACTTAAATTTCACAACCATACCCTTGTTTAAGGTGCTTTCCCTCGTATGCTTGCATAACCGCCTCCCCACCCCAGACATCTTTTGTCTTTAGTTGAATATGGTATTTAAAATATTGGTATTTAAAGTGGCTTTGGCAGCTTTGGAGGGGTACTCAGTTTTTCTGGGCCTCTGCTCTATACATGCTACCAAACTTTTGCTTTTACCCTGTTAACCTGTTGTATATCAATTTAATTATTTGATCAACCAAAAAATCTAGGCTGGAAGAAAGGAGAACTTTTCCACTGCTCCCTTTGGGGATACAGACAAGGTAGATCTAAGTCTCCTTATACAAAGCAAAATGGGGGTGCCTGGGTGGCTCAGTGGGTTAAGCCTCTGCCTTCAGCTTGGGTCATGATCTCAGGGTCCTGGGATCGAGCCCCACATCGGGCTCTCTGCTCGGCAGAGGGTCTGCTTCTCCCTTCTCTCTGCCTGCATCTCTGTCTACTTGTGATCTCTCTCTCTCTGTCAAATAAATAAATAAAAATTTAAAAAAATTAAAAAAAAAAAAAAAAGAAAGCAAGATGGAGTCCCTCCTCTCAAGCAGGACATAAGCAGCCAAGGGGGGCATTATGGCTAAGACCAGATAAGACAAAACCAACACAGGTTGACAACACCCAGATCTGACAACCAGCAGAACCAGAAGTGTCCTGCAAAGGCCCAAGACTGATTAAATTCCTTTAAAAGAGGGAGGACTTTTGTAGCCCGGAGTCAGGCTCTCCAAACACGGACCCCTTCACGTCTGGCCACACTGAAAACGCAAGTGCCACCAAAGGCTCTGGCCAATTGATCTCTGAACACAACAGAGATCGTCCACTGTTCAAACACAGTCCGCAGGAAGCTCTGAAAACCGCCCCAGACTACACCAAGTCCTCATCCAGCTGTGTGCTCACAGACTGTCTCCGCATTTGGTTTGTGAAATTCTTACCCCTGTCGTACCTTCCTCGTTGTGTGCCTAGAATTGCGCTTTGCTCAGTTGAGCAAAGGTCAGGGTGATGTGGGTGAAGCCAAGTAGCGTGCATAGTGAGATGGAATCTGGAGCCTGCTTTCCGATGGTGCTAAACTTGCTTTCTGACTGAATCAAGCTGATGCTGCGGAAAGACACAACTGGGCCTTCCTAGCCGACTCGTGTCAGACCTGGCCCCGCTAACTTCCTAAGTGGGAGCAGATAAACCGACTACAGCAATAACCATCCTCTTCATGGTAAAAGCAGCCGTAAACCCAGACATCATTGAGACCCAAGAGCACTTTTCTCAAGTTTCCTCATGGCATTCAGCAGCTCTTTCAAGAGATTCTTTGTCTGTCCCCCGAAGAGAGGCTGCGGGACCTCTGCACCCTGAAGCCGCCGAGCAGCTAATATTAGTGGCTCTGAAAAGAATCAGTGCACCTGGCCGAGGAGAAGATATATTTATTTCCTTTTCTTCTCTTCACGTCCCTTCTGCTGGTGGAGGCCTTCCCTCCCTCTAAGCCTCAGTCAGCGCCTCGTCTCTTGAAACATCTGTGCTTCTCTGCAACTCCTGAGGGAAAGCTTCACTCCTACCACCAGGCGGTGAGACGTCTGTTGTTTCACTTTCACCTGATGCCTGTCAGCTCAAGGAAACGATCTATTAAGGCCACACTGACTTAACACACCAGGCCAGACAGCGCGCAGGCAGCTCTGACTGGCGGCGTCGCAATGGAACCACCTTCGCTGTGACATCCACGGGGGAACCGTCCTGCTGGCGACAGGTCATGCCTCCAGCCATGAGAAGAAGCACCCCCCTGCTTGTGGAGAGAGGCCTGAAAAGGAAGTTGTGGAGTCCTAGGAGCCTCTAATTAGGACATAAAAGTCCACCCCCGACCACCTCTGAGGCGACAGCAGGACAGTGAGACAACATTTTTTCCCCCAACGCCGGATCTCCTCATCCACCTACCCCGCAAAGCCAGGAAAACAGCAGGACATTTCTGTGTGTCCTTCAGGCCCAGCCTGGCTTGCCCACCCACGTGTCGGAGAACCCTCGGGAACCCAGCAGGGCCTGCAGCCCATGTCTGGGACTGCGCCCCGCCCCCCAGAAGTGTGTCCTGCCGCTCTCACCGGACCTTGGGAAAACCAGGACCCCGGTGATCCCCATCACAGTGGGCACAGAGAACTCCCTACAAGCCTGAGAAAGGAGAGCTCCAATGAAGACAGGATGAGGAAGCAGAAAAAAGAGGCAGAATGCAAGATTTAAAACCTCATTTCAGATTATTTTAGAAACCAGACTCAAAGCAACTTTAAAGCATGTACAGTATCCTTACTCCTAAAAGCAAAGGAGGAAAGATACCAAAGTGAAATATATTGTCCTCAAAAATACAGTTCGATAGCCTTCATGTATTTGGAGGGTGGGGTGGAGAGGAAAGGGGTCAAAGAGAGAGAAAAGCCACCATTGCAGAGTTATGCTCAGCTATGCCTCCCTTTTACAAGCTCTAGTTCACACGCATCTTGAATTTCCAGAGCTCACAATTATGATCCCATTGTGAATACAGACAACAAGAAAATGTCCAATGAAACATGATTACAACTTTCAGGATAAGACAGTAGAGAGACCACACCACCTGGTTCTCTCCCTTCCAGACTATTCACATTCTCATGAAAGCACACAAGTCTACACGAGACGACAACCACACATTTAGATGGCGACAGATGACGGCTTCAAAAACGCTTCAGATGCAAGGCATCTGGAAGGGCATATGGAACCCATGGAGAAATTACCAGCAGCTGATGAAGCAGTGGGGTCCAGGGAGAAAAAAAAAATAAGGTGGCTTTGACCTTCTGCCTGTTTTTACCTGAGCAGGAAGCACCTGCCCCAACCAGAAAGTCAGATGGCTGTCCCTACACAGAAGGGACCTGCTTCCTGAAGCAGCAGAGGCTGTCTGGGTGCTGCTGAGCCAACTCCCCATTCATGGCTCCATTTTTGCATTCTCCTGAGGTTCTATCTATGCAGAGTATGTGATGTGATGTGATGTGATGTGATGTGATGCTATATTATATTGTAAAACACTGAAGGAAGGTAAGAGGGCACGAAAGGGCATCTGTCCTCATGCCCTGGGATATAAAGGGGGGGGCAGCTATGGGGAGAGCCCCAGGGCCCTAGCCCTGGGTTTCAGGTGACATTTGCCAGTCACCAAGTCATTCAGTTGGCTGAATCGGACAATCCAAAAATACATGGCCTTTTTGGCAATCCATGAGATCAACATGTGGAAGCAGGAGATAGATTTGAGGTCTGGTCTTTACAAACTCAAATTAGTAAAGTTTATGTTACCTATAGTTCACCACAATTTTTTAAATTCTAATTTTAGAAATTCAAGTATTTGTTGATGGGCTTCATAGCTCAGCCTCTCCTCTGGTGTGTGCTCTAAGAAGGGGAACATTTCAGCCCCTGGTGGGAGCCGCAAAGAGTGTCTGATGTGCACAAGGCTAGAGAGAGGCCTCCTCCTTTAGAGGTGTCTAAATTTAAAAGAAGCCTAAAAAAAGATTAAAAACACATAAAACATGTTAAAAAATTCTCTAACTGGATCACTCCATGTTACAGGATTTTGTCCCCTTAGTGCCCACGGTTCTTGGTCATGCCACTTCGAAGAATGAAGGGGTAGACCAGACAAAGAGCAGTGGGCAGCAAGGTGAAGTTTATTGAGCAAGAGTACAAGGCTCCTGGAGGGGGGCGGGCTGAGAGGGTTGGTCTCAAGATGTCTAAGTTTAGGGGATATTATGAACTCTTTTGCGGAACTATCTTCAGCAATCAGGGTGTGCTGAGTTGCGCCAATCAGGGGTTTGGTAACATATCTGTCTACCTCTTAGGCTACAATCTCTGTGACAGTCCTTTTTTGCTAACATCTAGGGGCTTATGTCTTAACTGCTCCTGCCCGTGATAGGGGGCAACTACAAATGCTTTGTAGTTAATTGTCTTATTTTAGGATGTTTTGCAAAAGTCATTTCTGCAAGGGCTGAAAAGCAGAATGTCAGTGTGCTCTTGTCCACACTCCAGAAGAGGATGTCAGTGCTATTTTCTCTTAACTGTCCTGACTCCATATTTTCTTGCTGGGGAACCTGGCCCTACTACCTAACTGCCCAACTAACACCTAACACCTGGAAGAGGGGAGCAGAGTAGAAGGACCCTAAGCTCGCCTCGTCCCATGAACACAACTAGTAACTATCAAGACATTCTGAATACCCCAGAAATCGGCCTACAGTCTGACAGAACAAAGGCCACAACTAAAGGGAGAGAAGACGCCACATGAAGAAGGTATAAGTGTGGAGATGTGGTTTAGGAGAATAATGGATAATATGTTTTGCAGAGGGGAAGGAGCCATTGTCATGGATAATGGAAAGACAGAGAGAGATGCACAAAGGGGAACGTACAAGGAGAACGTTTCCCCAAAGCCATAGGTGGGGGAGAAAATGACAAGGCCTGAATTTCATGAGTTCTTGCAACCAGTGCATCTTAAAGCCTAGGATGTAAAGGTCAACAGGCTTGGCTGGGACAGAGCCTGGAGGACACTGCACTGCTCCTTGGGAGAAGGCAGGCAAAC
Organism: Mustela erminea; assembly: GCF_009829155.1. NCBI lineage: Eukaryota > Metazoa > Chordata > Mammalia > Carnivora > Mustelidae > Mustela > Mustela erminea. The sequence goes on from NC_045619.1 coordinate 121,510,297, forward strand.
ATCTGTGGGATGGGGTGGAGGGTACAGACGGCATGGAAACAGTGATCTGAAGAACGCCTAGGGAACACAGTGGGAAGACAATAAACTTGTTTTGGAGATCATCCTTGGGAGACAACAAAGGAGCTAACTGACACTGTTTCCCTCGCCTGCCCCTCAGCAGAAACACAGAGCCACCTGCGGGAAACAGCACAGTGCAAACCCTGGCTGCCTAACTTGCTTAAACTCAACCGTACATCCTTGCACTCTGGCAGGACTGCCCTTCTCAGTCAAGGTTGCCTCGGTCCCAGTGTGGAAGGCCCCTTCCCCAGAAGAGCAGCAGAAATCCAATTCCGCACCACATCTCCTGACCAGAGAGTTCTTTCTTCAGGGCCCCAGTTCTAGTAGAAGTAGCATCAGGTATCATTTCACAAGCAGAGAAGAGCATGCCTAACTAATACTCACCACACTCAGGCCAAGGACAAAACACTGCTGATGGCAGGCCAGGAGAGCCTCTGCAGATGACTGACCTGAAGGACAGAACAGCCAGAACACAACAGCAGAACACACAGAATGCACCAGAGATACCCCTGAACCACCAGGCCCAGGACATTTTATGACCTCTTCTTCATAAAGCCACTACTTTTAGCAACAAAAACATAACTTGCTTTTCTCACACAGAGAAGAAGGCAGAGACTTAGAAAAAACACCAAGACAGAAGAATTCATCCCAAATGAAAGAACAAGATAAGGCCACGGACAGAGACTGAAGTGAAACAGATAGAAGTAACATGCCTGATGAAGAATTTAAAGCAACAATTATAAGATTACTCACTGGGCTTGAGGAAACAAGGAGACTCTTAACAAAGAAATAAAAGAGTTAGAAAAAATCAATCAGAAATGAAGAATGCAATAAATGAGATTGGAAACAGGTTTGATGCAATGAACAGAAGATGGAAGAAGCAAAGTAATGAATTTGTGACCTAGAAGACAAAATGATTGAAAATAATGAAGCTGAATAAGAGAGAGAAGATTACAGAACGTGAGAATAGGCTTAGGGAACTTGGTGACTCCATCAAGCATAATAACATTCATATCATAGAAATCCCAGAAGAAGAAGAAGAGAGAAAAAGGGACAGAAAATCTATTTGAGGAAAGAATAGCTGAAAACTTCCCTAATCTAGGGAAGGAAACAGACATCCAGATCCAGGAGGCACAGGCAACACTCAACAAAAGCAGGCCAACACCAAGCCATATTGTAATTAAATTTGCAAAATATTATGATAAAAAAAATCTTTAAAGCAGCAAGACAGGGATGCCTGGGTGGCACAGTCAGTTAAGCATCCAACTCTTGCCAGATAAATAAAATCATGAATGAAAGAGGAGAGATCACAACCAACACCAAAGAAATACAAACAATTATAAGAACATATTATAAGCAACTATACACCAGCAAATTTGACAATCTGGAAGAAACCGATACATTCTTAGAGATCATATAAACTACCAAAACTGAACCAGGAAGAAATAGAAAACCTGAACAGACCCATAACCGGTAAGGATATTGAAGCGGTCATCAAAAATCTCCCAACAAGCAAGAGCCCAGGGCCAGATGGCTTCCCAGGGGAATTCTACCAAACATTTAAAGAAGAATTAATTCCCATTCTCCTGAAACTGCTCCAAAAAATAGAAAAGGAAGGAAGACTTCCAAACTCATTTTATGAGGCCAGCATTACCTTGATCCCAAAACCAGAGATCCAGTCCAAAAAGAGAATTACGGACCAATATCCTTGATGAACACAGATGCGAAAATTCTCACCAAAATACTAGCCAATAGGATTCAACAGTACATTAAAAGGATTATTCACCAGGACCTGGGATTTATCCCAGGACTGCAAGGTTGGTTCAACAACTGCAAATCAATCAGTGTGATACAATACATTAATAAAAGAAAGAACAAAAACCATATGATACTCTCAATAGATGCTGAAAAAGCATTTGACAAAGTACAGTATCCTTTCCTGATCAAAACTCTTCAAAGTGTAGGGATAGAGGGTACATAACTCAATATCATCAAAACCATCTATGAAAAACCCACAGTGAATATCATTCTCAATGGAGAAAAACTGAGAGCTTTTCCTCTAAGGTCAGGAACATGACAGGGATGTCCATTATCACCACAGCTATTCAACACAGTACTAGAAGTCCTAGCCTCAGCAATCAGACAACAAGAAGAAATTAAAGGCATCCAAATTAGCAAAGAAGTCAAACTACCACTCTTTGCAGATAATATGGTACTTTATGTGGAAAACCCAAAAGACTACACTCCAAATCTGCTAGAACTTGTACTTGAATTCAGTAAAGTGTCAGGATATAAAATCAAGGCACAGAAATCAGTTGCATTTCTTTACACCAACAAGACAGAAGAAAGAAAAATTAAGGAGTCAATCCCATTTACAATTGGACCTAAAACCATCTCTAGGAATAAATCTAAACAGAGAGACAAAGAATCTGTACTCAGAAAACTAGAAAATACTCATGAAAGAAATTGAGGAAGACACAAAGAAATGGAAAAATGTTCCATGCTCATGGATTGGAAGAACAAATATTGTGAAAATGTCTATGCTACCTAAAGCAATCTACACATTTAATACAATCCTTATCAAAATCCCATCGATTTTTTCCAAAGAAATGGAGCATCCAACTCTTGGTTTCAGCTCAGGTCATGGTCTCAGGGTCGTGGGATCAAGCCCCATGTCAGACTCTGTACTCAGCAGGGAATCTGCTTCAGGATATGCTTTCTTTCTCTCCCACTGCCCCTCTCCCTCACCCCTACTCTCTCTCTCTCTCTGAAATAAATAACTCTTTTTTTTTTTTTTAAGGAAACACCAAGACAAAATAAGTCCTTAACTGACAAAGGAAAACCCAAAAGGCTAGCTGGAGACTTCTCAACAGAAACTTGGCAAGCATGATATATTCAAAATGCTGAAAAGGAAAAATCTACAACCAAGAATACTCTGCCCAGCAAGGTTATCATTCAGAATATGAGAGAGAGAGAGTTTCCCAAACAGAACTAAAGGAGTTCCTGACAACTAAATCAGACCCACAAGAAATATCAAAGAGGACTCTGAGTGGAATGGAAAGACCAAAAGTGACAAAGACAAGAAAGAATCAGAGAAAATCTTTGGAAACAATGACAAAACAAGAAATAAAATGAAAAGAAATATGTATCAATAATTACTCTGAATATAAGTGGACAAAATGCTCCAATCAAAAGAGACAGGGTATCAGAATGCACAGAAAACAAGACTCATCTATATGCTGCCTACAACAGATGCATTTTAGACCTAAAGACACCTGCAGATTGAAAGTAAGAAGATGGAGAAACACTTAGCATGCAAATGGATTTGAATAGAAAACCAGAGTAGCAAGACTTATATCAGACAAAAATAGACTTTAAAACAAAGACTGTAACAAGAAACAAAGAAGGGTACTATCTCATAATACAGGGGACAATCCAACAAGAAGGTCTAATAGTTATAATTATTTATGTACCCAACATGGGAGCACACAAATATATTAAATAATAACAAACATAAAGAAACTAATTGATAATAATACAATGATAGTAGGGGACTTTAACATCCCACTTACATCAATAGACAGACCATCTAAACAGAAAATCAACAAGGAACAGTGGCTTTGAATCACAAACTGGGCCAGATGGACTTAACAGACATATTCAGAACATTCCATCTTAAAACAGCAGAGTATACATTCTTTTCAAGTGCACATCGGACATTCTCCAGAAAAGATCACATAATAGGTCATAACCAAGCCTCAACAAAGACAAAAACACTGAGATCATACCATGCATCTTTTCTGACCACAAAGCTATGAAACCTGAAGTCAACTAGAAGAAAAAATTTGGGAAGACCACAAATACATGGAGGTTAAATAACATGCTACTAAATAATGAATGAGTCGAACAAGAAATCAAAGAAGAAATTTAAAAATACATAGAAGGGCCCACTCCCCCTGTTTGTATTCTCTCTCTCACTGTCTCTCTATTAAATAAAAAAAAATTTTTTTAATACATAGAGGGGGCACCTGGGTGGCTCAGTAGGCTAACATCTGACTCTTGATTTCAGTTCATGTCATGAGCTCAGGGTCATGAGATTGAGCCCTGTGTTGGGCTCACGCTGGGCATGAAGCCTGCATAAACTACTCTCTCTCCCTCTCTCCCTCCCCCACTCCCGTGATTCACATGCACTCTTTCTCTAAAAGAAAAGAATAAGAATAAAAAAATTTTTTTTTTTAATACAGGGCAACAAAAGAAAATGGAAACACAAAAGTTCAAAACCTTTGGGATACAGCAAAAGTGGTCCTAAGATGGAAGTATATTGCAATACAGGTCTACCTAAGAAGCAAGAAAAATCTCAAACAATCTAACTTTACACCTAAAGGAACTAAAAAATTAAAAAATAACAATAAGAATAATAATAAACAAAACAAAAAAAAAGCAAGTGAAGCCTAAAACAAGTAGAAGGAAATAATGATGATCAGAGCAGAAATAAATGATATAGATACTGAAAAAAAAAAACCACAAAGAAACCATAGAACAGATCAATGAAAGCAGGAGCTGGTTCTTTGAAAAAAATTAATAAGATTGATAAATTCATAACCAGACTTATCAAAAAGAAAGGAGATCACAGTGCCTGGGTGGCTCAGTTGGTTAAGGATCTGACTCTTGGTTTCAGCTCAAGTCATGATCACAGCGCCATAACTGAGCCCGACATTGGGCTCCATGCTGGGCATGAATCCCGCTTAAGATTTTCCCTCTCCCTCACACTTCTCTCCCTTGCTCTCTGCCTCTCTCCCACTGACATTCTCTCTCTCTCTCTCTCAAAGAAGAAGAAGAGTAAGAAGAAGAAGAAAGAAAAGAAAAGACAAAGGACCCAAATAAATAAAATCACAAATGAGAGAGGAGAAATATCACTGACACAACAGAAATACAATTATCAGAGATTATGAAAAACTATATGCCAACAAACTACACAAACTAGAAGAAATGAACAAATGTCCAGAAGCATAAAAATTACCAAAACTGAAATAAGAAGAAATAGAACAGACTGATAACCAGCAAAGAAATTGAATCAATAATAAAAAAAAAAATCTCCCAATAAACAGAAGTCCAAGGCCACAGGTCTTCACCAGAAAATTCTACCAAATATTTAAAGAAGAGTTAATGCCTATTCTTCTTTAGCTATTCAAAAAAAAAAAAAAAACAGAAAAGGAAGGAAAACTTCCGAATTCATTCTATGATGCCAACATTACCCTGATACCAAAGCCAGGCAGAGACTTTACTAAAAAAAGAAAACTACAGGCCAATATCCCTGATAAAAATGAATGCAAAAATTCTCAGTAAATACTAGCAAACTGAATCCAGTAAGACATCAAAAGAATCATTCACCATGGTCAAATGGGATTTATTCCTGGGTTGCAAGTATGGTTCAATATTCATAAATCAATCAACATGACATACCACATTAATAAAATAATGATAAGAACCATATGATCCTCTCACTAGATATAGAAAAAAAATATTTAAAAGAAGTACAACATCCATTCATGATAAGAAATCTCAACAAAGTAGGTTTATAGGGGACATACCTCAATATAATCAATATAAGAAAAACCTAGAGCTAATATCATCTTCAATGGGAAAAAACTGAAGGCTTTTCCTCTATGGTCAGAAACAAAGCAGGAATGTCCACTCTCACCCATTATTTAACATAGTACTCTAAGTCCCAGCCACAGCAATCAGACAACAAAAAAGAAATAAAAGGCATCCAAATTTTGGCAAGGCAGAAACAAAATTTTCACTATTTGCAGATGACATGATACCACAGGCAGAGAACCTGAACAACTCCACCAAAAAATTGCTAGAACTGATACACAAATTCAGTGAAGTTGCAGGATACAAAATCAATGTACAGAAGTCTGTTCCATTTCTACACACGAATTATGAAGCAGCACAAAGATAAATTAAAGAATTGATCCCATTTACAATTGCAGCAAAACCCATAAGATACATAGCAATAAACCTAACCAAAGAGGTAAAAGATCTATACTCTGAAAAACCATAAAACACTGATGAAAGAAACTAAAGAAGATGCAAAGAAATGGAAAGACATCCCATGTTCATGGATCAGGAGAACAAATACTGTTAAAATATCTATACTACCCAAAGCAATCTATACATTTAATGCAAATACTATCAAAATACTAACATCATTTTTCACAAAACTAGAACAAAATTTGTATGTACAAAGACCCTGAATAGACAAAGCAACTTTGAAAAAAAAAAAGCAAAGCTAGAGGCATCATAAATCCAGACATCAAGTTATGTTTCAAAGCTGTAGTGACCAAAACAGTACAGTATTGTCATAAAAAAATAGACACACAGATCAAGAGAACAGAATAGAAAACCCAGAAATGAACTCACACCTATATAGTCAATTAATCTTTGACAAAGCAGGAAAGAATACACGATGGGAATAAGATAGTCTCTTCAAAAAAATGGTGTTGAGAAGACTGGATAGCAACATGCAAAAGAATGAAACTGGACTACTCTCTTAATAAATTCAAAATAAAGACATAAATGTGAAACATGAAACTATTAAAATCCTAGAGGAGAACATAGGCAGTAACCTCTCTAACACTGGCTGTAGCAAATTCTTATTAGATATCTTTCCTGAGGCAAGGGAAGCAAAATAAAAAATAAACCATTAGAACTACAAGAAAATAAAAAGCTTCTACTCAATGAAGAAAATTATCACCAAAACTAAAAGGCAACCCACGGAATGAGAGAAATATTTGCAAATGATATATGTGATAAAGGGTTAATATTCAAACTATATAAAGAACTTATAAAACTAAACAACTCTGGGGCACCTGGGTGGCTCAGTATGTTAATCATCAGCCTTCAGCTCAGGTCAAGATCCCAGGGTCCTGGGATCGAGCCCCCCATCAGGCTCTCTGCTCAGTAGGAAGCCTGCTTCTCCATTTCCCTCTGCCTGCCATTCCCCCTGCTTGCGACTTGCATGCTCTGTGTGTGTGTGTGTGTCAAATAAAAATATAAAATCTTTTTAAAAAAAAAAACCTCAATACCCCCAAACCCATTAAAAAAATGGAGAGAAAGCAATCAGACAACAAAAAGAAATAAAAGACATCCAAACCTGCCAAGAAAGGTCAAACTCTGACTCTTTGCAGATGATATGATACTGTATAAGGAAAACCCAAAAGACTCCACTCCAAAACTCCTAGAGCTCATACAGGAAATCAGTAAAGTGTCAGGATATAAAATCAATGCTCAGAAATCAGTTGCATTTCTTTACACCAACAGCAAGACAGAAGAAAGAGAAATTAAGGAGTCGATCCCCTTTGCAATTGCACCCAAAACCATAAAATACCAGGAATAAACGTAACCAAAGAGGCAAAGAATCTGTACTCAGAAAACTAGAAAGTATTCATGAAAGAAATTGAGGAAGACAAAAAGAAACGGAAAAATGTTCCATGCTCAGGGAGTGGAAGAACAAATATTGTGAAAATATCTATGCTACATAAAGCAATCTACACATTTAATTAAATCCCTATCAAAACACTATCAATGTTTTTCAAAGAAATGGAACCAATGATCCTGAAATTTATATGGAACCAGAAAAGACCCGAAGAGCCAGAGTAATATTGAAAAAGAAAACCATAGCGGGATGCACTACAAACCCAGACTTCAAGCTCTATTACAAAGCTGTAATCCTCAAGACAGTATGGTACTGGCACCGAAACAGACACACAGATCAACGAAACAGAATGGAGAACCCAGAAATGGGCCCTCAACTCTATGGTCAACTAATCTTCGATAAAGCAGGAAAGAATGTCCCAATGGAAAAAAGTCTCTTCAACAAATGGTATTGGGAAAATTAGATAGCCACATGCAGAAGAATGTAACTGGACCATTTCCTTATACCATACACAAAAATAGACTCAAAATGGATTAAAAAAAAAAACCCTCAATGTGAGATATGAATCCATCAAAATCCTTGAGGAGAACACAGGCAGCAAACTCTTCAACCTCAGCCACAGCAACTTCTTCCTCGAAACATGGCCAAAGGCAAGGGAAGCAAGGAAAAAATGAACTACTGGGACTTCATCAAGATCACAAGCTTTTGCACAGGGAATGAAACAGTCAACAAAACCAAAAGACAACTGACAGAATAGGAGAAGATATTTGCAAATGACACATGATATAAAGGGCTAGTATCCAAAATCTAGAAAGAACGTATCAAACTCAATACCCAAAGAATAAATAATCCAATCAAGAAATGGACAGAAGACATTTCTGCAAAGAAGACATTGAAATGGCCAACAGACACATGAAAAAGTGCTCCATATTACTCAGCATCAGGGAAATACAAAACAAAAGCACAGTGAGCTATCACCTCATACCAGTCAGAATGGCTAAAATTAACAAATCAGGAAATGACAGATGTTGGAGAGGATGCGGAGAAAGGGGAAACTTCCTACACTGTTGGTGGGAACGCAAGCTGGTGTAGGCACTGTGGAAAACAGCATGGAGGTTCCTCCGAAAGTTGAAAATAGAGCTACCCTATGACCCAGCAATTGCACTATTTGGTATTTACCCTTAAGACACAAATGTAGTGATCCACAGGGGCACCAGCACCCCAGTGTTTATAGCAGCAATGTCCACAATAGCCAAACTAGGGAAAGAACTTAGATGTCCATCAACAGATGAATGGATAAAGAAGATGTGAGAGATATACATACACACATATATATGTACGTATATACGTATGTATATATGTGTATATATATGTATGTATGTATATACAATGGAATACTATGCAGCCATCAAAAAACAAAATCTTGCCATTTGCAACAACGTGAATGGAACTAGAGGGTATTATGCTAAGCAAAATAAGTCAATCTGAGAAAGACAATTATCATATGATCTCTCTGATATGAGGAATTTGAGAGGCGGATGGGGTTTTTAGGGAGTAGGGAGGGAAAAATATGAAACAAGATGAGACCAAGGAGGGAGACAAACCATAAGAAACTCTTAATCTCAGGAAACAAATTGAGGATTGAGGTGTGGGGGGAGGGATAGGGAGGCTGGGTTATGGACACTGGGGAGGGTATGTGCTATGGTGAGTGCTGCGAATTGTATAAGACTAATGAATCACAGACCTGTACCCCTGGGACAAATAATACATTATATGTTTATTTAAAAAAAACGGAGAGAAGCCATGAATAGACTTTCTTCCAAAGAAGACATACAGACGTCTAACAGACACATGAAAAGATGCTCAACATCACTGACCATCAGGTGATGTACATTAGTGCTGAATCACTAAATTGCACACCTGAAGCTAGTATTACACTGCATGTTACCTAACTGGAATTTAATAAAAACTTAAAGAAAAAAGATTCTCTAACTTGGCAGACCACTGTTCTCAAAGTGTAAGTAAAAATTATACTTTTTTTTTACTATATTTGAACAATATTTACTATAAGCAGCAGAAGAAATCTTTAGAAAGCATTTGCTTTGCGTTCTCAATAAACTACAAGAAAACCGTCCGAAATGAAGGGTGAGGTGTATTAAAAGCATACTTAGAAGCTTCCTAAGATATAAACTGATGTGAGAAGATGCAGGCTGAGACAAGAAAAAAATTGTAAAGAATAATAATGGAATAGATGTACTGTTTTAGACAGGGCCAAACAGAGAACTGACACTACAGAAAAATCATTCAGAAATGTAGAGGACAGATTTGCGAGGCCATCCCAGAGGGCAGGGGAAAAAGACAAAGAGAAAAACTGAAATCGGAAAAAGAAATAAAATCGTTTACATGGAAAGGTAATGATGGGAAGAGGTTCAGCACCGGCACACACAAAAAATGAAGATTCACTTCACAGAATACAACCAGAATGTGCGGAACACATCACATAATCCATTATAGGATACCAAATGGAATAAATAGAAACAAAATAGAATAACTGGGCCAGTGGATTAAAAAGGCTTACAGAAAAAGTTAACCAAAAGAGGTCACTGAAAAGACATACTGCTGTAAATTTAACAGCAGCAAAGAAAGAAAAGAACATTCCTCTCAGGATCTGTAACACAAAAAAATCAAACAGGTTACTTTTGAAAAAGCAAAAGTTAGGATTACTCTTATTTGTTTTTCAGGGCCCTAAAAGGCAGAAAATAGAAGAACAGAAATTTTAGAAAAATTCTAAGACCCCCCCAAAAATATATATATATATGGAGTCATGGTGCAATAATTCAGTACTCATATGTGAAAAATAAGAATTGGATCCTTAAATATCTCAAGTTTCAGAAACACTATCATCCATCTTCTAAGGCTAAAATGTCCAAGATTTATGCCAGCTGACCAAGAACGCAATGGAAATAAAGACCTGAAGAAGTGGGAGAGGCTCAATCACAATGGCATTGTAAGCTGAATGTTTACAATGGCACTGAGCACTGAACAACAAAAAAGAAAATCTCAACAGTATTTCTAGACTTGTTGGGGTTTAAGATTTTATTTGTTTGTTTATTTGAGAGACAGAGAGTCAGCTCCACAGAAAGCAGGAGTAGGGGGAAGGGCAGAGCAAAAGAGACAAGCAGACTGCCCGCTGAGCTGAGCAGGGAGCCCAGTGCAGGGCTCCATCCCAGGACCCTGGGATCATGACCTGAGCCAAAAACAGACGCTTAACTGACTGAGCCACCCAGCCACCCCACCCAATATTTCTAGATTGTGAGCAAGAACCCAATTCAAATTAAAAAAAAAATTCTCAAAAGCAAAAGTACAGGACAGAATAATAATAACTTAATAAAAGCCCACCCTTTTGCCACATACCCAAAGAAGTTCTAGGACCATTAAATGTTTAAATATTTTAAAATGTACTTAAAATGTACACTTATCTCAGCACAGCAAATACTTCAATAAATGAACTGTTACGTTTATTCAGAAGCAGAATTGGGAAAGAAAAGTAGATACAAGTGATAGAGTAGAAAGGTTGGAAACTTGCACAGATTAAATAACCACAGACATAATTAAATGTTAACTAAATTAGAAAATCAATTTAAATGCATGGTAAAGAGAAGTTTTACATTTTTGATATTCATAAACCTCTTGTATAGCTGTAAGAAAATAGAGTATCTTTTTTTAAATTCTTTTTTTTTTTAAGATTTTATTTATTTATTTGACAGACAGAGATCACAAGTAGGCAGAGAGTCAGGCAGAAACAGAGGAGGAAGCAGGCTCCTGGCCGAGCAGGGAGCCCGATGCGGGATGCGATCCCAGCACCTGGGATCATGACCTGAGCCTGAGCCGAAGGCAGAGGCTTAACCCACTGAGCCACCCAGGCGCCCCGAGTATCTTTTTTTAAAGACTTTATTTATTTATTTGAAAGAGAGAGAGAAACAGCACATGTGCATGCACAAGCAGGGAGAGGGGCAGAGGGAGAGATTCTCAAGCAGGCTGACAGCAGAGCCTCTGCAGCGTGAGGTGGGACTCAGTCTCAGGACCCCGAGATCATAACCTGAGCGGAAATCAGGAGTTTGGATACTTAACCAACTGAGCCACACAGGAGCCCCAGGAAACAGAGGATCTTGATAGAAAGATAGATAACAGTATGAAGAGCCAACCCAGAAAGTAAAATTTAAAAATATCCTAAAGATTAAGCACAACATTACAAATAGAAATTAAGACATCAATAAAATATTACATCCTAAGAGTGAAACTAAAAAAATGAACAGAAATTCTAAAACACAGAACCGTCAGGAGTTTGAGTCAACGGTCACTCTCCTACACTGCTAACAGGAAAATAAATTGAAACAACCATTTTTGTTGGACAAGTCATAGGAACGTTTTGAAATTTCCTATATTCTTTGATCTAGCCCCTCCGCTTCTAGAATTTATTTAAATAATCAAGAGTATGTGCAAAGGTATAAAGTTGTTCATATGATGGGACACCTGGGTGGCTCAGCTGGTTAAGCGACGGCCTTCGGCTCAGGTCATAATCCTGGAGTCCCAGGATCGAGTACCACATCAGCCTCCCTGCTCAGCAGGGAGTCGGTTTCTCCCTCTGACCCTCCTCCCCCCATGCTCCCTCTCTCTCTCAAATAAATAAATAAAATCTTTTTTAAAAATAAAGTTGTTCAGGGGCGCCTGGGTGGCTCAGTGGATTAAGCCGCTGCCTTCGGCTCAGGTCATGATCTCAGTGTCCTGGGATCGAGCCCCGCATCGGGCTCTTTGCTCAGCGGGAGCCTGCTTCTCTCTCTCTCTCTCTGCCTGACTCTCCGCCGACTTGTGATCTCTCTGTCAAATAAATAAATAAAATCTTAAAAAAAAAAAAAAAAAAAAATAAAGTTGTTCATATGAAAGTATAAATCAAAATTTTTTTAAAAACCCAAGCCTAAATTATGATAGGTGTACAAGTTCAAATACCGTGTTCTAAAAATTATGTTGCAGAAAGACAAATGACATGAAGAAAAGTTTAAAAAGTTTTACTAACCCCTACCAAAATATGCATAGCAAAACTGCCAGATGTGCATACAAAATTATTGAAAATACGAGTAGTACCCATCTTTTGTACCCTGAATAACAGGCAGTTTTCTTTTTCTTTGTACTCAATAAAAATCATGCAGTAAAGTTGCTACAAAACATGCAGTAAAGCACTTGCCACAATAATGAGTTGGGATGTAACACAACTGACTTTTGATGTCTGCCCTTTGTGGATGCCCAGGTGTCAAACAAGGAAAAGCCAAAGTTGTACTGCAGGGAGAGAGGGTCACAGGGAACAGAAAGGCAGCCCACTCGGGAAAATAGCAGGTAAACCTCTCTAAGAAAGCAGAGAAGTAGAAGTATGGTCCCCACATCTCTGGAAAACTCATAGTCCAGTCATCCCTGAAGGGGTAATGAAATGGGCAGTAAGTACCAGAACATTCACAGCATAGCTGTTGCTCACTGGGAAATCTGAGCTAGCCACAGAGCCTGAATCATCACCACGGATGTTAAAGTCAGAATGGACACCCCCACTAATAGGCACTAAGTCACAACCAGGACCTAGATACTTTCATGGAGGGACCCTGGAATTCCAAGCCAGCTAGTTATACAGACTTGCTCCGGCTACATGATTACCACTGCTGATAGTCCAGTCTCTCACTTCTTGAGTATCTGAGAACTAACTGATGACATTATGGCAGATTCTACTAATTTATTTTGTAATCAAAAATGAAATTAAAAGAAAGAATATTCGATTAGTATTTTCTTAAATTCCAACCACCTGAAAATTTAAGTATTCTTCTAAATTACTATAGAGATAAAAATTATTTAAAATTTTAGTGCAATTATAGGGGCACCTGGCTGGCTCAGGCAGTGAAGCATGCAACTCTTGATTTCAGGATTGTGAGTTCAAGTTCCACATCGGGTATACTTTAAAAAAATTAATAAAATATTTAAAAAATTAATGTAATTATAAACAGTTTAGAATATATTTTTGAAAATCAAAACACTATGTATCCAAACTTAAGGAACAGACCCAAAGCTGCATTCAAAGGAAAATTCATAGTAGTAAACATTCTCTTACAAAGCAAAACAGAAAAATAAATAAAGCATTTACTTCAAGGCATTAAGTTAGAAGAAAGGAATGATTTTTAAAAGATAAAGGTAGCACAAATGAAGTAACAACAAGGAAAACATGCCAAAATTGAGAAATAAATCCAGGAGCTGGTTGCATGAAAAACAAACCTAGAACAAACTTTGACAAAACTTATTAGAAAAAGAAAGCATCCATTGTAATGGAATTATATTTTGAAAATTATTATTACGTTTTTCTCTTTTGTCTTCTGACTTTGACATGACTTTCCCCTCTGTCATTTTAAAGCATCCTTTGGGGGATTCTGGAGCGATGAAGACTTGTTACTCAAAAAATGCAAAGAGAAAAGATAAGGTGATATTCAGCTATAGCCAAGCAAAACAAGGTATGCTATGGCCTCAAGAAAAGAATTCCAGATTCTTCTCATTCTCCCACTTGAGCACATTAACCACCTTATTTGGAAGAAACAGCTCTTGGAGCTTTCTCAATCTTTTCAAACCTGGTCTCCACAAATTACCATTAAGACTTAGGTTTGAATTCAACCTGGAGGTTTGAGTCAGGACAAAAGAAAATATGAGGAACTGGGGTAGACTGCACATTCCCAACTGGGACCAGAGGTGGAAAGAAGAGAGCTCTGGCTTGGGGACAGAAAGATAAGGGTAACCACAAGAGTAGACGAAGTTGGCCTCCTCCCCCACCTCGGACTCTGAAAAGAGATTGCTTCTTGGACAGCCTCCCATCCTGAAATTAACTTAGAACAGGGTCACATGTACTTCACAGTGCAAGTAGAGGGAGGACCTCTATTTAATTTCCGGAACCAGCCTCCATTCTTATATGTTTAGACAGGTCCCAGAAATAGCTGGGAGACTGGTTGTGGATCTGGTGAGCCAGACCTGGGTGAGACAGCCTCAGAGCAAATGTTGCAAAGTAACAACACAGGAGAGGACTAAGAGAGAATCTTCACCAGATCCCAGAAAGGTAGCACCAGGTGGGAGCTCAGTGAGGAAGATAGAGTGGGGGGACCCATAAGGTAGAATACCCGAAGAAAAAGAATGAGCCACAAACTGCAATTTCCTAACTGGCTATCAGCTGGGTGGTACCCAGCCATCAGGTGGAAAGTGGACAACATCACTCTGGAAATTAGAGGAGTCAAAGGTTACCGTGATCATGAACCCCAACTCTTAACCCTACTAACACATCATCTAAGCCCACCTCCTCCTTGTATCTGGGTGTCATCTTTAAGTAAAAAGAAATGATGAAAACAATATGGCAGATGGAGCATTTGCTCCCAGAAAGAATAAATATTGCCAGAAAGAGTTGATTAAATTGTCACATCGGACTAAGCTTTAACCTGGAGACATACACACACACCCCATCTTGCCCAGCACCTCAGAAAGGTTACACAGCAGGACCATTAAGAGTGTGGGATTCCGGGGTGTCTGGGTGGCTCAGCGGGTTAAAGTCCCTGCCTTCGGCTCAGGTCATGATCTCAGGGTCCTGGGATCGAGCCCCGCATCCGGCTCTCTGCTCAGCGGGGAGCCGGCTTCCTCCCTCTCTCTCTGCCTACCTCTCTGCCTACTTGTGATCTCTGTCTGTCAAATAAATAAATAAAATCTTAAAAAAAAAAAAAAAAGAGTGTGGGATTATGTATCCACATGGCCTAGGTCTGACTCCTGAATCCACAATTTGCCATCCTTGTAACTCTGGGAAATTTACTTCCTCTCTCTGTGCCTCAGTTTCCTCAACTATGAAATGAAGATAATCATAGTTTCTCTCTGTAGTTTTTAAGGGTTAAGAGAGTTAATAAATATAAAGTGCCTAGATCAATATCTGGCCCATTAAAATATTCACTAAGTGTCGGCTATCTTTACTGCTATTAGCATTACTATTACTACTTTTGCCTATTACCTACAGTGTGGGGCTCATGAAGGAAAGATCAGAGCAGCTACAGAAAAATTAAGAAATTCCAATTTCTCGGGGTGCCTGGGTTGTCAGTTAAGTGTCCAACTCTTGGCTTTGGCTCAGGTCCTGATCTCAGGGTCCTGGGATCGAGCCCCCTTCAGGCTCTGAGCTCAGTGGGGAGTCTGCTTGAGAATCTTTTTGCCTCACCCTGTGCCCCTCCTGCTCATGCTCTCTTTCTCTAAAATAAATAAATAAATATTTAAAAGAAATTATAGGGGCTCCTGGGTGGTTTAGTGGGTTAAAGCCTCTGCCTTTGGCTCAGGTCATGATCCCAGGGTCCTGGGATGGAGCCCCGCATCAGGCTCTCTGCTGAACGTGGACCCTGCTTCCTCCTCTCTTTGCCTGCCTCTCTGCCTACTTGTGACCTCTGTCTGTCAAATAAGTAAATAAAAAATCTTTTAAAAAAATAAAAGAAATTCTAATTTCTCTCCATAATCAAGTAGTACAGATTAAAATTTGTATCCCTGCTACATAAATAATTAAAATCATAAATGATAAAAGGCATATAAAATAAATTAGACAGGTTTTTAAAAACATGACAGAATAGTATTTAAAAAGCCTTTGAATCAGATTCAGAAAAACATAGGAATTACCTATATTAGCTCAAGAAGCATGCAAAATAGAAAAGAAGTATGCCAAAAGAAGCTAAAAAATTCATCAAAGAATTACCTCAAAAAAGGCCTAGAACCGGGTAATTCAATTAGTGCATTCTTTCAAAATTTCCCCAAGGGGCAATGCCAAAATGAATAACAAACAGTACCAAGGCCTGCAAAAAAAAATGGAATGCTCCCCAGATCACTGGAAAGCTATGCTATCTATAGTATACAAACCAGAGGCCACTATTTTTATCAAAAGTTTTGTTACTCTAGGATTTCTTAGTGCCTCTAACATGTTATAAAATCCTAATAGGAGGGCTGTGGGAGACTGTTCCTGCACTTCAAGATTTCTTCCAGGCTCCCCTAGACCTTTATTATGACTATGCTACACAGGAGCCCTGGGGTTGCTCAATAGGAAAGATTTAGAAGGTCCAAGAGCCAAGAATGTACAGAAGGAAACAGAAAAAAGCGTTCACAAAAGATAGGCAGAGGAAAAGAGACAGTACACAAAATTGAGGTAAGAATAGCGTTGCTGAGGCACGGAACGGTACATTCTTCTGGTGAAAATGTAAATTGAACCAACTCTTCCAGGATGTAACTGGCCATATGTGTTTGGAACCAACAATGTATATACTCTTCAACCTAATAATGTGACTTCTATCATTCCATCCTGGAGAATTCATTTAATATGAAGATAAGGATTTACATACAAGAATACACTTAATAGAATTATTAACAGCAAATAAAACAAAAAGCAAACAGGAAACAGTCAAAATGTCTAGAGCTACAAAGAGTTAAACAGATGGCATGTTCATCTGATGAATTATCCAACAATTAAAAGCAATAGTGGGGGGTTAATGATATGTATTTGTCTAATTTTTTAGGAAAAAAGGTAGACCACAAAGTCTATCTTAAATATATTTTTAAAATATATGTAGGTAGGAAAAACTACTGGAAGAATACAGACCAAAGCCTTAATATGATCTGTGGGTGAATATTTTTTAATACATTTCTCATATTACCTAACTTTCTGCAACAAGCATGTATTACTTTTATAATCAGAAAGAAAGATAAAAACCAAGTAATTATTGCACATGGATAAATACTCCTGTGAGTGAAAAAGAACAGTTTTAAGCTTCCATTCACTAAGGACAAAACCAGTCTGAACGTTGTGCACAGAATTCTCCCAAACGTGAATCTCTCTACACGGGTGCCCTGTAAAGCATAAAGACAAAAAGCAAACCAACCGAATCCCTCTACGGACAGGCTGAGCTGCCTCTCTCCGGGGTTTTCAACACCAGGTGACGGAGAAGGGGCCTCAGCACCCATTTTGGCAAAGGGCAGCGGTTTGAGTGTCTCTCTCGGTTCGAAGAACCTCTACGTGGAGATCCAGGCTTTACAGGGGAGGTTGAGGCAGTGTGAGGAGTTACACACACACACACACACACACACACGCACGCACAGTGTGAGGAGTTACACACACGCACACACACACAGAGCACACTCAGACACCCAAGCGCACTCAATCGCGCGGTCCCAGCCAGACAGCGCGAGGCGAGCCCTGCGGCTGCAGCCGCGCCCCACCCGCGCCCCGCGGCCGCCGAGTCCCAGCCCGCCCGCCGCCCCGCGCCGCGGGTACCTGTTCGTGGGGCGCGGTAGCTGGGTCGCCGGGCTCCGGAGCGTCCTCAGCGCGGCGGGGGTACCGCGGGTGGCGTCCCTGCTCTCCTCCACCGAGAGCCTGCACCGCCAGGAAGAAAACTAAGTTGTTACACGTCGCTGACAGGCTCGGTGGCCGCAGCGCGCTCGCACCTGGCCCGGGCGTCCTCGCCCGCCCGGCTCCCCCACCCCCGGCAGCTCCCAGACCCCGGAGTTTGAAGCCGCTTAGGGCGGGAAGGAAGGGGAACCACGGACCAGAACGGCGAGCTCGGGAGACCGCGGGGACCCGACGGCAGGTCCCGCTCCGCAGCGACCGCCCGCCGGAGCCCTCGCCTCTCTCCCCGCCGCAGCCGGTGCCCACCTGGACCCCGCGTCGCCCCCTCGGTCGCCCGGGCCAGGCCCGTCCCGCCTCCTGGACGCCCCCTTCCCGGCCCGCCCTCGCGCGACCGCCGCCCGTCGGCTTCCCTTAGCGGCGGCCCGGAGGCGGGCGGCCGGGCGGCGGGGGAGCCCCGGGGGGGCGCGCGGCGGGCGGGCGGGTTACCTGGAGCGAGCGGGCGCGTCGGTGGAGCACCAGAGCAGGCGCAGCAGCAGCAGCAGCAGCAGGCTGGCGAGCAGGGCGAGCAGCGCGCCCCCCGGCCGCATCCTGAGCCCCACGCACGACCGCCGCCGCCCCGGCGAAGCGCAGCCCGGCCGGCCCGACTCGCCGCTCCCGCCGCCGCCGCGGCCACGCACACCTCCAGTGTTCAAACGCGGCGGGGAGGGGCGACGACGGCGCGCGGCGCGGGCCCGCACCCCGGGCGCCCCGGCCCAGCCTCTCGCGGTGTGCCGGGGGCGAAGCGAGAAGGCGCGTGCCGGGCTCTCGCCCTCTCGCGCCCAGCCCCGGACCGCTGAGCTCGGCGCTCGGCTTGGCAGTGACGATTCGCCGAGCTCGCCTCCTCTCCTCCCGGAGGCGCTCCGAGCCGCTGCGGGCTTTAGTCGCCGCGCCGCCGCCGCCGCCGCCGCCGCCGCTGCCTCCTCCTCCGCCGCCGCTGCCGCCGCCGCCGCCGCGCGGGGTCACCTGAAGGTTGGGACTCGCGAGCTGGACTCGGTGCTGATTGGGCTCCAACTTTTGTGCGCCCTCGCCTTCCCCGGAGTGCCCGCGGGCTCTTCCCCGGAGCCCACGCAGCTCACCCAAGCACACCGCAACTCCTTCCGCGTCCCTGCGGTGGAAAGCAAGGACTCGGAGGGCTGGAAGAGAAGAAAGGAAAGAGACCACTTCAAAACTTTCTTAAAACTGTGTAGTCGCTCGGCTGGATCGCCCCGCGCGAAGGCTGCTAGGGACTTGGTTTCGTTCGGTAGATCCTGGTACCCAAGGGGAGGAGGAACCGTCTCTTACTTGAACGCAGATTCAGAGGCACAGAGAGTGGATTTACCAGGAGCCAGGGAATCTTTAGGGGCTGGCATACTACCACCTGAAGGCCGAGCTTGGCCCCAGCCTGGTTTTGCAAATAGTTGTTTTTGGAACACCTCCATGCCGATTCCTTTGTCTTCTCCATGGCTGTACGTAGCTGGGGGGACCTGCTTTTGGGTTTACAAGGCAGGGTTGAGTAGTGGTGACAAAGATAATATGGGCCCTGGAGCCTAAAGCATTTATCTATCCCTTTTCAGAAAAACTTAGCAGACCATTGGTCTAAATCATGTTGGTCTAAATCATATTGGTTAGATACTGGAAAATGGCCCTATGGCGGTGTGATACGGTCTGGCTGTCCTCTTTCTGCCCCAAGCGATTCTGTCCCCGTCCTCCGTGCCTCCAGCACACTGCGCTTGTCTCCTGCAGTGCAACCTCAGTTTTGCTCCCAACTCAACCCTTGAGGAACCTCAGTGAACCGTAAACCCCATAACTGTTAGATGGGGCCTCATTAGATCGTACAGAGTTGAGCTTTTTCCGAAAGAACAACTGGACTTCACGATCTCGCAAATACTTTGGAAGGGCTTAAGCTCTGAAAAGTCTTTAATTGAGTTAGCTTTCCCAAGCGACAAAAATATTTGTATTTCAGTTGGAGTCTTCTAGAGACACAAGGTCTTGACCTAAAAGACCCACCCCAGAGCCTTTGGGGAAACAAGTCGGCCAAACAACGATAAAGCTGTTGCCAGGGATTTTGTCACTGAAAAAAATAACTTATACCCAAAAGAGAAATATGGGCTACCTAGTTCCTTTCTGCTAACCCTGCATTTACTCTAATTAAAAATATTTAGTTGAAAACAAACCAGAACTTTTCACATAATAGTCGATCAATAAATGTTTGATCAATGAATGAAACGCCTAGGAACTAACACTTTCCTTAAAGAGAAGAAGGAGGAAAAAACTGAAAATGGGTGTGACTGGAAATATGATTTCCTTCCATAGCTCACTCCTGCTGTTAAAGTATGTGCTAATCAATAAAGAAAAAGTTGTTCCTTTTACATAAGGTCAACATTTTTAGGAATATGGCTGCTTATCTGAGTAGGGCACAAAAAAGTAATACTATATTCAGGTGCTGTTAAAATAATAAAGCAACCCAGTTCTACATGTCTGAAAGTGAGGCATTCTGTTAGACAAGTAGGATATGGCACAATTATCTTGAAAATGAAAAGTTGTCTGGATTTGGGAGATAGTCTGAATTTTATTTCTCTTAGAGCAGAATTGGACAGACAACTCATACTGCAGACGGTTTGCAGAAAAAGAAAAGGACATTATTGTATCAGCCAGGAAGCTGCAATTTCACCTAATTTACTAAAGTTTAATATTTCAGCACAGCTGGGCTCAAGGCAACAGCAGAAGAGTCAGTCTTGCACTGGGTTCCCTAAACACCCTTGTTGTTGTAAATGAAGTTACTTTTTATCAAGCCAATGGCTATCAGCAGGGGACTCACAAAAGCCCATTTTAATTGGAAAACCAAGTGTAAATTTGCACTGGGAATTCTGAACCCAGTGTTAAAATTTGACAGTAGGGAACTTTACCACCAGCTTTGTAAATGAAGACTTGGGTTGGTAAAATATGAATTATCCTGCTTATCCTTGAGAGATTAAAAAGAAAAACAAAAAGCACCTGACAAAAATGAGTCCTTCTGTATTATCAGCCACAGAATCCAAACTGGAAAACTGTATATTTGGTAATTTAAGATTAGTGAGTTTGACCAACAACCTCAAAGATACATTTGGGTCATTTGGGTAACCTGCTGAGGCCAGGATCTAAAAAGAAAGTCTGGGTGCTATGTAGAAGTCGCAGCTGGTGTGTAAACCTGTCTCACTCATCCAGTCTGTCCAGCATGTGCCTCTCATTTACCTTTGTTATTCTTTAGTTTTGACCCTTACTTTCAGAAAATCACCATGAAAACCTGGTTGGGAAGTAATGATATATAAAAAAATGTCCAAGTAATTGAAAATCTTCTGGGAAGTTGGAGTTTCTCATTTTCGGTGTAAGGTTTTAAATGTTTCCATGTGCACAGATTTAGGCATTCACGAAGAAGAATCTCAGATATCAAGGACCTGTTGTATCCACTTGTACACACAAGTACAGACTCTCAATATAGAGAAACGCAAAAAATCACCCAAGAATCTTTTCCTTCATTTGGGGGACATTTTTATCTCCCTGATAGAAAGGGTGGTTCCTGATGTCTTCAGGGTGCTTGATTGGTTTTTAATAATAGTAGAGATTCGTGAAGACTATAGAACAATAGCACATTCATAAATATTAAACTATTCCTTCGGGGAGGAAAGTCATAAGAATAGTATAACCAAGGCTATATATTTTCAATAAGTTATAAGATATAAATAAAAGTAGAAATAACTTCCAGAAATCAACAAACATGTATGAGAGGGAGCTCTTTCCAAATATGTTTTATTACCAACTTCTTCCACTGCTAAATGAATATTTAAAAAATTGATGCAGGGGCACCTAGGTGGCTCAGTGGGTTAACCCTCTGCTTTCGGATCAGGTCATGATTCCAGGGTCCTGGGATCAAGCTCCCAGTCCGGTTCTCTGCTCAGCAGGGAGCCTGCTTTCTCTCCTTCGCTCTCTGCCTGCTTCTCTGCCTACTTGTGATCTCTCTCTCTCTCTCTCTCTCTCTGTTAAATAAATAAATAAAATATTTTAAAAAATAAAATAAAAATAAAAAATGGATGCTATTCTGTGCATAAAGTAGTTTTAACTTTAAAGATAGAACACTGAAGGTCATATACAATTTTTTATAGGTCTTACAATTATAAGAAATCCAATTTGTAGCATAACTAAAATTACAGAACCAAAAAAATTAGAGTTATTATTTGCAGTGCAAAATAGATTTTTAATGTATAAAACATTCAAATTTTAAAAACTCCTCTCTCTGAAATCCACTTAAAAGATCATCAAGGACCAAAAAGAAAACTGGAAATTGTTTATCCTGAAACCATAAAATGGTTGCAATCCCATTCCACAAACTCCCAAGAATATCTGCGAAAGGTGAACCAATTGGACAAGAATACCAAGTTCAAGGCTCATTGCCTCTATTTATGAACTTAAATTGGTAGGGTGGGGAGAATGGAAAAGTTTCTGAAGGCCCTACTAATGCACAATTTGGAAGAGCAAAGTCTGGGAGTAGGGTCACATCAAAAATGAGTAGCGATTAGTGTAAATGGCCAGAGTTACAGAGTTTGAAGAGAGGCAGTGACCAGTATTTCTGTTTCCAGTGAATACAGCTCTCTAGCCAGAGAAGTGATGACCTAGATATAATGCTATTCTTGAAGAAAGATGCTACAAAAAATTTTGTAGCTACTGGTTAAAATCAATTTACCAAAGAAAAATTAGTACCTAGTCTATGTATTCAATAAACAACAGGCCTTCAAGCCATTGGTTTTTAGACTGAATTGGCCTCTCCCAGACTACCCTTGCTGATTCCAGTGTTTGCAAGATCAGGCAGAATTCCAGCTATTTCAACAGATTGGGGCTGGAGGTTGTATGTGCAAAGATTATGTACCTCACCCTTCCATAGTCTCTCCTCAACTTCTCTTCCCTACCACTTCATTGTGTACAACCTAAACTATAACCAGATAAATAACTGAACAAAAAAAATCCAATAGCAATCCTGTAATGCAAAAGCAAGTTTCAACAAGTAGACAGATGAAAAGGAAACACTGCCCAAAATTTTCTGTTCACAATATTCCTGGCAAGTAGCAAAACAAACAAGCAAACACATAAAAGCAAATGACAAATAGAGGCATGATTTCTTTCAAAGATGAGTAAACAAAAGGGGAAAAATGATGTAATAGTTCTGCAAAATATAAAAGAAAAAGAATGCGGGGCGCCTGGGTGGCTGAGTGGGTTAAAGCCTCTGCCTTCGGCTCAGGTTGTGATCCCAGGGTACTGGGATCGAGCCCCACGTCAGGCTCTCTGCTCCACGGGGAGCCTGCTTCCTCCCCTCTCTCTCTCTGCCTGCCTCTCTGCCTGATTGTGATTTCTCTCCCTCTGTCAAATAAATAAAATCTTTAAAAAAAAGAAAAGAAAAGAAAATGAAGACTACAGGTTGGAACAAGACTTCCTCCAGGAAACAGCAGAAAACGTAAGCCACAATCACTTACTTCATACTGCCCAGGAAATGAAACACAAACACTGCGATAGAAAAACCCAAAGAAGAACTAAGAACTGAAAGAAGAAATAGCAAAGCAACAGTATGAAAAGTGAACTGATGACAATAGAAAAAACACGCAAATAGAAACCATTATAGAACTTAAACTTTAAAAGCCTGAGCAGAATTGACTTGGCAAAAATCTGAATTAGCGTTATGGAGATGAGACTGATGAGAATTACAGAAAACTCAAAGGAGAGGGACAAGGAAAATACAATCATTAGAAAAATAATTATATGTATCTAAGATATTATATATATATATATATACCATGTAAGTATTAGGGATTCATTTTTAAAGACAAAGAATGAAATATTATAAGCAATTAAGGATATAGTAGAAGAAAACTTTACCTAAAAGACATAAGAAACAGGTAGAAATTAATCTTGTCTCTGACTTCACTTCAGCAACATTAGACTCAAAAGGAACAAAAGTAGGAGCCCAGAGTGGCTCAGTTGGTTGAGTGGCTGACCCTGGATTCTGGCTCAGGTCATGATCCCATGGTCCTGGGATTGAGTCTCTGCATTGGGCTCTATGGCCAGCCTGGAGTCTGCTTAAGAATTCATCCTCCCTCTCCACTACCTCCTCCTCCACGTGTGCCCTCCCTCCCTCTCTCTCTCTCTCTAACAAAATTATACTTACAGGGTTTTTGAGCAGAAGAGATGTGACCCCCAAATTCTATACCAAGCTAAGATAGTTTTTATAAATAAAAACAATCATTTTTACATACAACATTTTCAAATATTTAAGAAAACAGAATATGTACTACTTGTGTATGTATCCTGGAAAAAAATCAACTAGAGCCATAATTCAACCATAAAACATGAATCAAATAAAGAATTCACAATGAAGAAGTGCTGGCCATAAGGAACTCAGATGAACCATACATCATTTTTAAAATAGAATTGAGTCTAAGTAATAGAATCTCACAGTGGAAATGTTACATTTTCTTTAAAAATCACTTTAAATACGAAATTAAAAGTTGATACAATAAACCTGGGAAAGAAAATCTCTAGCTCACTGTAAATAGTGGGAAATATGAAATAAGAATACTAATGAAGGATGGAGTGCAAGTGTATTACTTTCTTGATCTTTCAGGGCAAATATATATAATCAAATTATCAAAAGGCAGCTATTTTTTAAAAAGTAGTAATCGTTTTATTATTTAAAAAGGAATAAATATACATATATACATACATATATAAATATTTTCTAATGAAGGGGAAGGAAGAAAGAAAATTCATTCTTTTTTTAAGACTTTATTTATTTATTTGACAGAGAGTGATCACAAGTAAGCAGAGAGGCAGGCAGAGAGAGAGAGAGGAGGAGGAAGCAGGCTCCCTACCAAGCAGAGAGCCCGATGCGGGACTCGATCCCAGGACTTCGGGATCATGACCTGAGCCGAAGGCAGAGGCTTTAGCCCACTGAGTCACCCAGGTGCCCCAAAAATTCAGACTTTCTAACTAAAAACAGAAAGAATACCAATTGGAGCAATACATGGATCTGCTACAGACATTTAGAAATGTTTTATAAAATATAACAATAAAAATGAATGCACAACTAAGCACTCAATAAAGAAGGGAAAAGCCCCAAGTACCAGAAATGAGGAAAAAAGTGAAAAAAAGAAAGAACAGTAAGTGTGCAATGTGACCAGCAGCTAACCTGAAAATCCCAGTGATCTGGAGGTTTGCTTTTAACATCTATTCAGGGGATAAGGAGGAGGATGAGGTTCTCCAGTGAGAAAGTGTTAGAATCAAAATTCCTATGGAAAGCTTTTCTTCTTGTTGAAAACAAAATATGTGAACTAGGAAAACAAAGATTCACATACTTCACAATGATAACTCTTTGTCACCATCTAAGCTCTAGGTGAAAGAATTTTATTTTATTCTAAAACTTCTGCTTCACTTGAGTTTGAGGCCCAATTTTATCCCACCTGAATTTGTTCTGAAGTTTTGTGTTAAAGATTGGCTCCTGCCTAATGATTTTCTGAGGTATATGGTAGGAAAATGCTAACTACTCTGGTTCCATAAAAAATCTCAAAGAAAAGGAATCTCACTAAAAGTAAGCTCAAAAGATAAAAATATTTTCTAATATTACTATTACAAAATACTTTAGGAATTCACCCTAGAATATGTCTCAGCAGGAGGGGGTCTGGTGGCTCAGTCAGTTAAGCATCCAACTCTGGATCTTGGCTCAGGTCATGATCTTAGGGTATCATGGGATAAAGTCCTGTGTCAGGTGCATGCAGCAGAGTTAGGCTCCATCCTGAATGTGGAGTCTGCTTGAGATTCTCTCTGTTCCTCTCCCCCTCTAAAATAAATAAATAAATAAATAAATCTTTAAAAAGATATGTCTTCACAGATATCATTAGTGGAAAGATCATTAACCAGTAATCAGAAAACAGTGAGGTTTAAAATTATTAAGAATATGGAAGGGTGAATCAACACTGGGGAAAGAAGGGTAATAAAAGGTATTTCCTAAAGAACCAACAGAACTGTGAGAAACAAATACATAGTTATTGATATCAAAATAGTCAATGATGGCTCAAGGTATAATCTGTGATCTAGAATATTATATGAGAAAATTATCCATTGAGAGATAAAGATATAGAAAATGACTAAAGCTATAGAAAAGAAAATCTATCCTATTATCTGTCACTGTGTAACAAAGCACCCCAAAACTCACTGGTTTAAAACAATAACATTTTATTATACCTGAGGATTTTGCAGGTCAAAAATTCAGAGAGAACCTAGCTGGGTGATACTGGTATATCACACAGTGTCTGGAGTGATCTGGAGGCTTCAATATGGATTCACTTTTCTTTCCCTTTTTGATGGAATGGTTGAAAGGTTAAGTTCAACTAAGACTGTCAACTGGAGTGCCCACACATGAACTCTCCACCATAGTGATCTCAGGGAACCCAGACTTCTTACACAGAGGCTCAGTGTTCTTCGCAAAACTATTCTGATAGGCCTGGACAGAAGCTGCATATTTTTTACAAGCTAGTGTTAGAAATTCCAAGACAATACTTCTTCTCTATCCTATTGGTTGAACAATTCCCCAAGTCTGGTATATATTCAAGAGGAGAGGAACTCGACTCCATCTCTAAGAGAAATAACAAATAATGTGTCACTTAATCTATCACAATCTAATATTTGTATAATAGGAATTCCGGAAAGAGAGAATAGAGAAGAGGTCATCTTTGAAGAGCTAATGTCTGTAAACTTTGCAGAACTAGTAAATGATTTGAAACCTTTTTTAAAAGTAACAACAAGTGCTGATCAGAATGAGTAAAAATACATCCAAATCTTAATACACTGTAATAAAACTACAGAACCCCAAAGACAAAGTCTTAGAAGCAAAGAGGAAAGAAACATAACTTTTAAAGAAATGATAATTAGATTATAGCATTATTTCTCATCAGCAAAAGTAGAGCCCTAAAGTTAATTAAATCTTCCAAGAGCCAGGGGAAATAATTACCATTCATAAAATTTTATACCTGGCTAAACTATCACACATATGTGAGGATAAACTAAAAAGTGTTTACAGAGACTGAAAACGTTTACCACCCACAGTCCCTTGTTGAAAAGAAAACCTATAAGTGGTACATTCCAGGAGAAAATAAATTGATCCCAGAAGAAAGGAGTGAGATACAAGAAAAAAGGCGAAGAAGGAAAATGGCAAACAAGCAATACCTAGAGAACACAAAATAATGACGGATCTATAAAGGGAACACAAAACAAGATTGAACTAAAACAATAGACAGTAATAACATGAAAGAGAACAGTAGCAATCGGAGTGAAAGCACACAGAGATCCCTGAAATAGGGATTCAGGAAGTCAGTAGCAATATTAATCACCTTTATACATTGTTAAGTCAAATATACACTTTTTTAAATGTTAAGACATCCTCTATAATATGTGAGGCGACGCATATGCCAACTAACTCACTTGTGGGAATAGTTTTCAAACAGATAGGTTTATCAAATCATCACATTATACACTTCAATTATCTTAAATTTTCTTTGTCAATTATACCTTAATAAAGCCAGGGGGAAAAAGGGATATCCACCATATAGAAAAAACATGATAATTTTGGGGTGCACCTGAGTGGCTCAGTCATTTGCATGGCTGACTCTTGATTTAGGCTTAGGTCATGATCTCAAGGTCCTGGGATCAAGCCCTTCCTCGGGCTCCGCACTCAATGGGGAGTCTGCTTGTGGATTCTCTCTCCTCCCTCTCCCTGTTTGTGCTCTCTCTCTCTCTAAAACAAATAAATGGATAAATCTTTAGAAAGAAAGAAGAAGGTGGGAAGGAAGGAAGGGAGGAAGGAAGGAAGGAAGGAAGGAATATTCTTCTCATGCTAACCTGAAATGCCTCTGAAAACTGGCCATATTCTACTCCACACAGCCAAAACATTATTAGAGAGCTCATATTCTCTGATCACAAAGCAGGAAGTTAGAAATCAATATTGGAAAGATTAATAAAACCATTCCTATACTTACACTTTCAAATAATTCATAGGTCAAAGAGGCCATACTAGTTAAATTTAGAAAATATTTAAGACAAAACCATTAATAAAAATACAACATATCAAATTGTGGACTCTAATAAGAGCAGGAAAATGCACAGCCTTAAATGTATATATTAAAAATGTAAAAATTGCAAATCCATGAGTTAAGCATACAACTCAAGATGCTATGGAAATAAAGCCAAGTAAAGCAAAAGTTGCTGAAATATACCAAAAAAATGGCATTATAAGACAAGAAAAGTGGGAGATCAGTCCAAGGAACTTACCCAAATAGCCCCAGTCTTCCTGCTCAATCTCCAAAAAGCAAAGTTGAACCAGGGCTTTTGTGCAGGTAGTTTGTTTAAAAATATGGCCCCAGGGATTCTCTGACAAACTTCACAGAATGTGCATGGGTCCCATCTACCTGAAGGAAGACTGGCATTTCTCCATCTCCACTATTGGAGTGGTGCATTTCTTGGGTTGCTCGATAACGAGTGGCAGGTGTCCTACTGTGGTACCCTGACCCCACATCAGACTCTAATTCACAGAAGAGAGCTCCCTGAGTAATGAATTCTCCCCTCTTCACTAATATAGTCTACCTTGTCTGCTCTAGACCCAATGTGAGCCTTGGCTTCAGCCAGCAGGTAGTGCACTCCAGTTCCTGCACATTCTCTTTCCTCCTGGAATATGGACTCTCTTTTCCTGCTGGTGCCATGCTGTGACTTGACCCTGATTATTAGTCTGGAGTCAATGAGGGAGGTAGAGACAGATCTTGTGGAGGAAAGCCATGATGATAATAAGGGTCTATTTTCATTAAGGGCAAAGGTCTAGACAAGGTGAAACTGCTCTCCCTTATCAGGGTGTTGGGGTGTTTTGGGGGGGATGTTGCTTCTGCCAGTCTGGAAAGTTCGGGGGAAACCAGGCATTTGAGATTCTCAGGTTCACCTACCCAGATGTCTTCATGATGGTTCTCAAAATCCTACCCCTTTCCTATTATACCCTTGGCATTTGCTGTAGATTCAATCTTCTTCGTAGCTTTGCTGCCCACAGAATTCAATCCTGAGCCCAGACTGGAGCCACAAGTGATGATACCTTCTTTAAATGCTGATACAAGGGTTTTCTAGCTTCCAAAGCCTCTGTTGAGTTGACAGTTAGCAGAACTAGAGTCTGCCATTTTCTTAATTAAAACTCATAAAATATTTTAAGCAAAACCAGTCAATCTGATCCTTTCTATTACTATCGCCCCTACTGTTCAAAGCCCTTGCTTGTATCCTGAGCATTCTACCTTCTCTACACCTGACCTCAACTCACCTCAGTGAGAGTCTCAATCATTATGATATCAAGGGATGTCACCACTCCAACCACCACCAGTGGTGGGGTCCTTGTAGCAGTCTTCCCAGTAAGTAATTCAGGTCAAGAACTGTATCCTGAGGCTCTATTTTCTAGAGCTATTTATGTTACCAACTCTTGACCTGCCTGGCACTCAGCCATCCCCAAGCAAAGCTGAGGTAAAACTTGCAGGTTGAAAGCTTATATGAGAAATGATCCCCAGAACTAGGACTGAGGGATTCCATTGGAATCAAGTGTTCAACCCCAGTAGATGCCCCCTAAAGAACCATATGGAATGTACCTCAGAATTTTTCACCTGATGACCAGTCAGGAGGAGCATTTATCCATTAGCTTGTATCCCCATCTATCAAGGCCTTTCTTCTGAGCTGCAAACTCCCTCCCACTCTCAGGTCCCATGTGAGTGAGGAGCAGGTGGGTTCCTACAGAAATAGAATCATCACATCATAGTATTAGAGAACCCCCAGGAAGAAAGCAGGGGATACTCTGAAGAACTGAAGGTTATACCTGCACAAACAGAAATCTCAGCAGTGGATACCAGATTAAGAAACAGGTCATGCATGAAGGGTCAGGATTCAAACTGTCATGAGAGGTGGTATAATCTAGTGGTGTAAGCTAGTGGTTGAGAAGGAATTCACAAAGTAGACTGCTTGGGTTCACCGGAAGGCCTTCCCACTGACCTGCTACAGAATTTGGGTTAAGAGAGTTAGGTTTTCTGTGCCTCAGCATCCTTTTATTTGTTTGTTTGTTTAGAGCGTGAGTGGAGAGGAGAGGAACAGAGGGAATGGGTGAGAAAGAATCTTAATCAGACTCCATGCCCAGTATGGAGCCCAACTTGGGGCTCGATTTCATGACCCTGAGATCATTGACCTGTGCTGAAATCAAGAGTGGGACACTTAACCCACTGAGCCACCCAGGTGTCCCTCCTCATATGTAAAATAAGGATACTTATAACAGTATCTACCTCCTAACACTTTTATACATATTAAATGAGCTATTTTATATAAAGAAGCTAGGAAAATGCCAGCATATAAACACCACAAAAATGTTTACTGCCACATTCTCTACAACAACAATGGAAACAGGTAGACAATGGAGCAGCTTCAAAACTCTGGGGCAAAATTATTTCCAATCTAGAATTTTATACCAAGGAACAAAGTAGGAACTACCTAATTGCCCTTCAGTAGGAGAATGATCAATATTTTGTCACTTATTCATTCAGCAATTAAAATGAATGAATAAGGCTACATGCCATAAATCTCAAAAACTACATTAAAGGAACCATTAGCACTTTATGATTCCAACTATATGACAGTCTGGAAAAAGAAAAACTATGGAGACATTAAAAAAAAAAAGATCACTGATTGCTGGGGGTTGGGGGATGGGGAGGAAGGAAGAGCATAAGGGATTTTAAGAGGAATGAAACTGCTTTGTATGACATAATTATGGCAGATCTGTGTCATATATTTGTCCAAACCCCTGGAACGTACAAAACCAAGAGAGAAACCTAATATAAACCAAGGACTCTGGGTGATAACGGACTGTCAATGTAGGTTCCTCAATTATAACAGATGTCTCACCCTGTTGGGGGATATTGATAGTGGAAGAGATTTTGCACATGTCAGGGGAACGGGTCTATGGGAATGCTGTACTTTTTTTGCTCAATTTTGCTAAGAACCTAAAACTGCTCTTAAAAATGAAGGTTTTTAAATATAAAGACTTTTTAAAAGATTTTATTTGTTTATTTCACAGACAGACAGAGACACAGCAAGAGAGGGGGAAAAAGCAGTGGGAGTGGGAGAGGGAGAAGCAGGCTTCCTGCTGAGCAGGGAGCAAGATGTGGGGCTTGATCCCAGGACCCTGGGATCATGACCTGAGTCGAAGGCAGATGCTTAACAACTGAGCCACCTAGGCACCCAAATATAGTCTTTTTTGTTTTTTAAAAGACCACTAGCATTTATTTTCATGATGCAAAGATAGTTCAAAATGAGAACATCTAATTTTATTTATCTTATTACTTGATTATTGCAGGAAATCCACAGTCATCCTAGGAAAAGAAAAAGAGACATTTAATCAAATTTAGCAATATTTGCTGGATTTAAAATTTCTTTAGTAAAACAGGATTTGACAGCAGTTTCTAAAAAAAAAACGTGATGGAAAGATAATAAGCACCTCAAACTGAAAGCCTTCTCATGCTTAATTGTTTAATCAAAATATTTCTTTCTATCAGGAATGAGACCAGCTCTCAATAAACATTTGTTACATGAAATGTATCCATGGTACTGAGCAGGTTCTTGTCAAGACATTTGACGACTCAATACACTAAAAGTAAGTTCCAAAACTCTTTTTTTTTTTAATTCGAGAGAAAGGGGCGGGGTGGGGGACAAGCAGATTCTACGCTGAGTGTGGAGCCCCATCCAGGGCTCAATCTCAGGACTGTGACACCATGATCTGAGCCACCCAGGTGCCCCAAGTTTTACAACTTTAAACCCAAATGGAACCACGTAAAAATACTCATCACTTCTATGCATAGCTTAAAACCAGTATAATTACAAGTTGCCAATTGTCCTATTTCTGAATCTAAGACTCAGCCTCAGGTTTGATTTTGCAGCTATCTCTAAAACCGGAGAAGAGAAAATTAGTCTGATTTTACAGTCAGCAGCAATTACCCTGACTGGTATTCCTCACCACTCATTTGTGGGACCAAATTGATCCCTACCTGAAAGCACACAGATTTTAGACCTAGCCCAAAGTTTCTGGCTCAGTTAGCACAAGTAATTCAACTACTTGTGTTGTCGCTGGCCATTCAGAATCCCTAAAGGCATCTTTCTTCCAGACATGTCTCTAGAACATGATCTCATAATTCAGGCTAGCTGAAGTAGTCTCAGCCTGCTACTTCTCCGCCATCTTGACTCCTCCCCCGATCTCATAATTCAAAAGTGGAGAAAAATATTTTAGAAATATTTAGAATCAGAAACAGACTTGAGATCATTTTCTTCTTGCCTCCTTTCTTGCCCTTTTCTCCCACACTATGAGGAAGGGAATATACAACAGATGTGTGAAACAGAGAGGTCAAGTTATTTTGTCACAGCATTTTGCACTCACAGTTCTGTTCTCTCTGCCAGAAAAACTCTTGCTCCAGATATATCCAGGGTTGATTCCCTCTTCTTCAGTATGATCAAATATTACCCTAATAAAATAAGAAGTGCCCCTCAACTCTGAGTTCCCGGCATTTCTTACCTCCTTACCTTGCTGTATGTTTTCCAAAGTACTTATCAGCACTGAATACATTATATATT
This sequence comes from Mustela erminea, assembly GCF_009829155.1. Lineage (NCBI taxonomy): Eukaryota > Metazoa > Chordata > Mammalia > Carnivora > Mustelidae > Mustela > Mustela erminea. Next base: position 121,542,942 of record NC_045619.1, read on the forward strand.
TATGTGTACATTTCAGTCTTTCCGTGCTACAACAAAAGCTTTGTGGAGGCACAGACTTTGTCTGTTTTGCTCTATTCCTGCATTCCCAGTGCCTAGAACACCAAGAAGTTACAAAATAAATGTTTGTTAAAGTAAATAAATGCATGTAAATTCTATAATATGTGGGATACACAACTGTTATTTTTCCATAGCTAACCTAAATACTGCTTTTCCTCAGAAAATTCAAATGGTCTTTAGAAATGCTGGTCCCAATAACGATAATAATAAAGTGCAAATATAAGAAGCGTTAGTCACTAAACAATGCAGAAGAAAGTATAATGAAAGACCAAGAAACTGGACAAGCCGTGGACTAGAAAATTGTAGCAAGTTGTTTCCCTATGAAAATACTTTCCCATTAAAAACATCAACTGGAAATGCTTCTTCAGAAAAGATGACACATGTAAACAAAGAAGATTTGAATAGATTGCTCCCCGATCTTCCTATTCTGATACTCAGACCATTTTGTTGTAAGAGAAAGAGCAGGAGGTTTTCATTCAAACAGATCTGCTGTGTATCTTGGTTCTGTCACTCACAGAGTGTGATTGGAAGCATGATATTTAACCTCTCTGAGTTTCTTCACCTGCAAAGCAGGGGTAAAATGAACCTAATCAGGACCCTATTCCTCCTCCTGGGTTCTCTAAGGAGAGAACATCAGCAGTCAGCAAGTTTCCCAGGCCAGAAAACAAGTACTATCCTTCACACCTTTTCTTCCTCATCACTACCCTTCATCTACCTGATCGATAAACCATGTCAGTTTGACGTATTAAGGCATCCTGAATCCCACTCATTGCTCCCCATCACCTGTCTTTGTCAGTTATTGCAACAACCTCTTAGTTAATTTGAAAGCAAGCAGTTTCCCCTCTACCATGACCATGTCCTGTCCATTTCCCAGATAACAGAAGGAATGATCACTCTAGCACCTGGACATAAGAATAAAGAGCAGACATTTGCCTCTTTTGCTGACAGTCTAATATTCTAATTCCTCTTCCACTTTTGTCCATGTTGTGGGAGAATTCCACACTCTAGGAGTTTGGGTGGGAAGTATGCCAGCCTCCCACTATCAAGGTTGATAGGAATCAGACATTCTACCTCCTAACCCTCTGGCAGCTAAGTTATGGGCCTGTGATCCGGGTTTGGCCAATCACACACACTCACCTCCAGAACTCTGACTATTGAGGAAGTGATACTCAACAGCAGGGCCAGTTAGGAAACCACTCATCATGGCGGCAGTGGCATCCAAGAGGATCGTGTGGTGTTCATCCATGGAGCAGAGTAGATGATGGATCCCTGGCAGGCTTGACCCTGTGGCCTGGCCTCCTTTGATCCAAATCCATTTTCTGACCTCTCTTCTCTAGGCCTCCTGATATTTCCAGAACTAGCCAATAAATATCCTTCCCCTAAATTCCACTCCTGCCCTTGTCAATTACCTGTGCGGGCAACCAAGAGCAGCACCTGGCACATCATGAAACACCCGCCCCCTCCAACTCCTACCACTTCCAGTGGCCTTGTAATAACACCCACCATCCTCAGAATGGCTTTTGGACTCAAGTACCACTCACCTCTCATGCTTCCTCTTATCATTTTATACCCCGGCCACTCATCCTTTCCTACAGTTGAGCTAGCATGTCGTGTTCTCTCTTGCGTCTGAACATGCCTTCTTTTCTCTGTCTAAAAGTCTCCCCATGTGCCTGTCAGCTTCCTTCTCTCCCTTTGCTAGAGGACCCTTCAACTAACAGGGAACACAGCAAGAGGCAGAGCCACATCCTTAAGTTTCACAGAGAGACTGTTTACACGAGCTGCAGTAAGAAAAATCCCAGAACAGAGCCCGGGTTGGATCATGTGCTCACCTTTCTCATCATATGGACAAGGGGTTGGGGCTGTCTAAGGGAGATCATGTGCCCACCTCTGTGACCAGGAGGCTGTCTTTGACTGTCCTCCCTCTGCCCCCTAGTGGCATACCTTCCCCACATAGATTGCCCGATATCTAGCTATTTTATTTAGAAAAGAATTTCTGATTTCTGATTGTAAGGGAGAGGTACAGAGCAGAGAGAATGCATCGGGCATTTCTGGGGAACACAACAAGGGTAGAGCTTTATAATAAGGACAAAGCTAAAGTGGAGTGTTGTGAGTTGTCTGAAGGCGGTGGAAGCTCAGGGCTGGGAGGGAATTCCAGGAGGGCTGAGAAGAATGCATGACAAGAGAGGAGAGGACAAAACTCGCAGGTGTTTTATCAACTTGCCTACGCTTGGCGGCAGTCACCACCACTTACTTATAGGTGGAAAATGACCCCCGTGCTTTAAGTGACAAAAAGAACTTGAGATTTAAAGTCAGGCAGACGTGAATTCTCAGCCCTGGCAGTTACAAGGTCAGTCAACTTAACCTCTTGCAGACTGCATTTCCTCATTTGTACGATAAGGATCAAATACCATTCTCAGAATTAAATGTCCAAAGCAAGGTGCAGAGCTATGTACACAGTATGGTCCCATGTGTCTTTTTTTAGCAAAGGTGGTAATATTCATCAAATATCAGTAGGCATGTGTGAAGTAGAAACTGTGGTTGCTTTCAGGAGAGGAAATAGAGTGAGAGATCCCACTATAGTATATTCCTTTGTCTTTTTTGAGTTAAATACTAGGCACGCAATTTAACTATTCTCAATAATTACATAACTGCATAAAAATATCTATTTCCCAGGAGGCCTGGGTGGCTCAGTGGGTTAAACATTCAACTCTTGATTTTTGCTCAGGTTATGATCTCAGGGTTATAAGATCCACGCCCAGTGAGGAGGCTGCTTAAGATTTTCTCTCCTCCTCTCCCACTACCCCTCCCCTAGCTGGCGCTCTCTCTCTCTGTGTTTTTTTTTTTTTTTTTAATCGATTTCACAAAGTTGTTGTCAAGAAAACCCACCTTCTGTGGGTTTCCGGTCAATACTGGAATTCTCTCCTTCTTTGCAAGAGCTCATAATTTACTCATCTGGATTAGCTTATGAAAGCTGGAGACTTTCTAGTGTAAACCCCACTGGTCAAGTCAATGTGCGGGAGTTCACACATGTGCCTTAGTATGAGTGTGTGTCTGTGTGTGTGTGTGTATGGGTTAAATCTTACATATAGACAGTAAATGGGAATCAGACAACTTGAGCCCATATCCCGTCAAGTTGAGACTGATGTCTCACCAAGTCATCGTCAAGAGAAGTTATGAAGTTTGAAGGTTCTTAGTTCATACCTCAATCCATAACAGTTTAATTTTTAATCTGTACAAAAATAAACATTAAACATTGAACAGACAACTTTGAAACTTTCCACTTCTGAACATTGATAGACAAGGGGAAGGTGGTCCAGTCTGAGTGAGTAATTCTGAAAACTGGAGGAAGTGTTTTAGTACTTCTAGAATAACCCTCATTTCTACCCACTAGGAAACAGCTATCTGGGACAGCTTCTCTAAGTCATTAGCCATCACCTGGTAAGGTCTGCCCACTCTTCTGCATGCTTTGCTCCTGCGAGCCATTCATTTCACCAACCCAACCTCTAAATCATAGCATATTTGTCTCTCTCTTCATTTTTCCAGTACCAAAGTACAAACAGAAAAAAATGGAATACAGGGTGGAAAGCCAGGGTCTTTTGAAAAGAAAAATCTATTAACCCTGAACAACTGGTAAAATGCAGAAGTCACTGTGACTTACAAACCACTCTGGGTTGGATATTCATTAGAAGCAAACACAGGAAATACATCGCAGGTCTGAATATATAACTCATACTGCATAAAGGGATTCCAAAGTAACAGAGGCCCGGGTACCTATCAAATATTTATGTCGTTCTTCTAAATACATGTTTTATTTACCATAAAATATATAAAATATTTACCTTTTTTTTTCCAAAAAGATCCTCTGAATTATTCAAAGTCCAATGAAAAATCATTCCACCTTTTCTTTCCACAGGTAAAATAGGTTTCTTGGATCACTAGCAATTTTTTTTTTTAAAGCAATCCTGAGATCCCAGGAAAGCACAATATGGTAAAATCAAACACCCACACAGGAGGCTTAATTGTTCCAAAAGCTAATATGAAAAATTGGATGTCCCTATGGAAAATCAAAGGTAGTCATTGGGGATTAACAAGTGGTACTCTCACGATGAGAGATGAGCACAGAAATTAAATATCATTCTTCTGTACCCTACTAAAATAGGAGAAGAAAAATTAAAGTTTGGAGGCATTTTTTTAAAAATCAAGAGTCACATGAACAGCAATGGAATGTCTATTTAAGTCAAAACCATTCTGGAAATGAAGCAAAGCTTTGATGAATACAATACTTCATTTCAGCCCCCTTATCTTTTTGTCATTATTTTTTCCATTCTGTTATATACAGACATGTAAATAGCATTTCCCCCAGAACAATCATTAAGGAAACACCTGCTTAGTATTTTACCTTGGAGTCAGCATTCTTCAAGAGAACATTTTCTTATACTCTTAAATTCATTGAATTATTCAGCTTGGCTTCATACTAAACACATGGATGTCTTCACTGTTCCAACTCACATATGTTATAAGTCAGAATTCTTATTCTCTTAAAGTCTACATGATACGTCGATGGTAATTTTGCTCTTAAGTTCGGAGATAACCAGATGTTTACCCATCTTAATTAATTTTCCCTTGGAAAATGTTCCTTTAATTATGTTTTGCATATTTGAATGAGGCCCATTTTCCACCTGTGTTCAAAGGCACCTGAGTCTAATGGATTGATTCTCTAGGTTAGAGAAAGGATACTTTGATAATGGACCTTACACGTCTGACGTTTTGTAATCTGTTTTATCGCCTCATTACTCCATTAAGACTCTTCAATGATACTGAACATCTTATGGAGATGTAGCTAAAATAGAAACCTAACAAAATTTATATTATAACTAAAATTATAAAGCCAAGACAACTCCGCCTTTTTTGGGGGGCTCCTTTGAGCGGCTCTCGTTAACAACGCGGATCGCCTCAGCCCATCCTCTCCACTGTTTTTCTTCTGAGGGCGCTTTTGTTTCTCTTTACATTTTCCTGTAACTCTCATTTTGGGCAGTTACCCTTCCAACACTCCCGTAAAATAAAATAAAAGTTTGAAGGCGTTGTTCTGATCATCCGAGCCAAGACCACGTATCGCGTCTGGATCACTTGGAGGTAAGACCCGCAGAGCCAGAATTTTCTTTGCTGCCTTATCCAAACAACAGCCTAATTACACTTCCTATTCCAGCTGTGAAAGCCCAGCCAGTGAGAAGTGAAAGGATTTTTCCTTCGTCCCACAGCAAGTGATTAGCAACTGAGGACCCAGGAATCTCTACTGCCTCCACGGGTGCCCATCAAATATTACCCCACGAGCTCCTGAGTTGGAAGAAGAGATTTTTCCCTCACCCCTGCTCCTTCCTGAGAACAGCTGCATGTTGATCCTGTTACTGATTACATTGCACCTTAGAATGACTGTGTCCTAATGATTTTAAATCTGTTCCAGAAAATAGTTTAAATACATACAATAACGTGAGTGCTGATATTAGGATTTTCATTTTTTACTCACAGTTTTGTTTGTTTGTTTGTTTGTTTGTTTTTAGGTTGGTATGAATTATAGGACTTTGTCAGTGATAGAGAGCCATCTAGGAAGAGGCTGGTGCCTCTAAGAAATGTTTAGGTATTTAATTCAAAACAAGGACATCTAGAAAACTAACATTTAATACAAGAGATTGCAAAAATCAAAAATGGCAGACGATGGCTGAGTTGCCAGTCTAGGAACACAACTTCTTACAGAGTTGGTAATCACGTTTAGGCAGAATTGAACAGAGGGATATCATTCAACACAGGTAGGAAAAATTCCTCTTCTGTTCAGCACAGCACAACAGACACCTGAGGAAAGGAAAATCCCTCATGCTTCTCTCTCAGCATTTTTTTTTTTTTAAGTAAAGAGCCTTTTCAGAATTTATAATGTTTTAATATAGATATTGGAATGACATGACTTACTTTGAGCCCCACACATAAGTAACTAGTCATTCTCTCATACATTTCCTGCCCCACCTCCGTCCCCAGGAATGACCAAATAACTTTATAACGTCTGGCTTTTTTTTTAATGTTTGTAGGTACTTAAGAAATTTAATTTTTTTCCCATTTTACTTATTTCTCTCTTTTTTAATAGTCTCTTTTATTTGAGGATATCTATAAAACTCGGAGTTTTTCTGTTTGTAGGTCCAAGCTCCCTGAGAACAGGGGTGCTGCTGGTCTTGTTCATCCTCCAAAGGACACTCTTTCTTGGGAAGGTGCTAGCAAGAGTGTGCAGGATAAATGCGGACAAAATCACAGAAGGAATGGAAAAATCACTTGCAAAACATCCATTATTTTGATGTCGAACAAATATAAATAAATTTCATACTATCTTGATCTTTTAAAAAATAGAGATAGCCTCTTGAATGTGAAAATGACAGATCTGCGGAATTCACTACCCCGGCCAGGAGAGCAAAAAAGACTTTCTTCTGAGACCGCTGACAAGCCAGACGAAAAAGGCCACTTTTACTGGGGAAAAGAGGCCAGTTCGCTTTTAGAAGTGGTGACACCAACACCAGCCGTGTTCTGTCCTTTCAGGAACAGAAAATCCAGAAAGGACAAAATGAAAAGGCTCAGATGAAGAGCCACAGCTAACAGAAGTGGGCCCGCCTTTGAAGCCCGCATCACCCACATCCAAGACTGAGTGCGAGAAGGCAGGAACCAGAGGTTCTCATGATCACCATGGGTTGCCTTCCTGGTGGCTCTGCTTACACCACCTTAACCTCAAGCCCAAGTGAGTCACATCGTAATCAGCTCAAAGCTCTATTAGAGCCATGAGCATGTTATGTGGCTTGGGTTTTGGTGTGCGACGGAGGTTGAAACCCACTGAAAACTGTGGGCATCTTCCATCTAAAGAACTATCCTCAGTCCTTTCCGCTCTGCTCTGCCCCGCCCCCACCCACTCCACCCCCTCCCCGGGGAAGCATCTACACACAAGGATTGGCTCCATTGCTCCATACCTGGGTGATTTCTAAATCTGACCTCAGCTTTGTCCTCTCTAGTAAATAGGAAACTCTTCTTTTGGGAAGCCTGCTGGATATCTCTACTTTGACTTCCCATGAGTTTTATCTGCTCCTCGTCCCAAACCACGCCTTCCGCATGCTTCCTTGTGGCTTCCCTAGTTCCCGTAAGGATGTCATCACACCACGGTCACGCAGCTAGGTTTCCCAAATTCATCTCTGCCCCACCTGCTTCTCACCTCTTCAGTCTTCTTCCACGGTCGCCCTTCTCCCCTGTTACAGCATTAGACCTCGTCCCTTGACTTCACTTCCTCTTCTCATCCATACTACACACCACTACAGAAGTTAGTTTTCCTTAAACTTGTCACACTCCTGTTTCAAAATCTAAGACTCAGTGTCGCTCAATTGCCTCTCAGTTGGGATGAAATTCTGTGATTGACACCTGCACTATTCTTCCCTATTATTACAACGCCCACACAGCAGGGTTCAGTATCCTGGGTTTGTTACTGTCTGTGTGATCTCAGACTACAGATCCCCATGACTCAGTTTCTCCACCTGAAAAATGTCCTGTTGGGTTGTGTAAAGGTTAATTGAGTTAATATACATTAAGCACTTAGAATAGTGCCGAGAACTTAGTATGTATTTTATTGGTGTTTCTTGTTATGACTGATCTTACGTGGAACCTCTCACCATTTCCTAACATATCTTCACTTTTATCATTCCTTAATTTTGTTCACTTTGTTCCCTCTGCCTTAAGTGACCTTCACCCCAACTGAAAATCCACCCCTTTTTCAAAATCTACCTCAAATACCAGGTGTTCCCTTGAAACTTTCACACAAAGGGTTCTTTTCCTGAATTTGAGATAATAGATCTACCGTATCTTTATTCACAGTAAACCAAATAATATATTTTACTATCTTCCATAGAGCCATTATGTTCTAAAATTGACCTTCTTACTGCAGCCATACTCCGAATATTTTTTATTATGTTATTTTATTCCATTTGTTTGTAAGTGACTTTGAATTTGAAATCATTCTCAATAGCGAAACCAGAAACAAAAATACAGCTTTGGAAAGAAATAAATTAGAGCTTTCTAAAAACATAATATTTTAGGCTTTAGGAAGCTTTTTAAGAGAAAAGATTTAAACTATTTCTGAAGAAGTGTAAATACAAAGCATTTCTGAGAAGAAACAGACATAGCATTATGCTGATATTATACCATTTACTAGTATTTCACAGATGACTTTAAAATTTAGATGACTATTTATTTCCCTTCAACTTCACTTTTTCTGCTATATTTGATGCATTGTGAGATTTTAAAGGTTGGCAACTTGTGGAGACAAATCACACCTGGGGACTTAGTCCAGGTGCAGCCAATTAATTGTGGAGCCAGACACTCCCCCGTGTAATGACTCTGCGTTCGCAACATGGACTCTACTTTAGGCTTTTCCTCACATGATGGATCTTCGCTTTTAATGAGAGAAAAGTGCCCCCATGAGGTTCAAACTTGGCCTTGGATTTTTTTTTTTTAATCTGAAGATTACACACTTTCCTATGGAAAATCTGGCATCATGGTTCTTCCTGGCTTCCTGTTTTCACCCCTTTGGGGTCCTTATCAGTAGCAAATCCCCCTCAGGTGGTCCCTTCACTATCACACCCACCAAGCTCAAATCAGTGGCCACATACCATCTTCCACATGTCCTCACTGGAATGTTCCTTCTGGGGAGGATCCCTTGTCGGACCAATTCATTCCAATGTCTTCTTGAGGGAACCAAGAAAATGGCTTCAGGAATGTTCTGTGCTGGGCCCCTCCTTCTTTTCATCTCTTGATTCTCTTGGTTTCTCTCTCCCACTCTTATCCCTCCAAACTTGACTCCTTCCCCCAGGCTTTAATATCTTTGATGAATATTCTCTTATCTGTTTATTCTAATAAAATACATATTTTATATACAAACGTTTGGTTTTGTGTGCATTTCTTAAAGCCTCCCATAAATGGTATTGGGCTACCTATATCATTCTTTCTTCTGTTACTCAGTGTCTCTAAGATACGTTGCTGGGCATCCATTCAGCACATGGCTTCCAGCTACTGCCTGGACACAAGCATTAGGATGTAGCATTAAAACAAGCATGTATATGTTCCCCTTGGAATATCACACTTCTCTTCTTCCTCAGGGATAGACAACCACATGGTCTCCAGCTCTCACAAAAAGTGCTATGGTGAATACCTATGTTCCATTGTGGGCCTGGGTATGAATTCCTTTGAGAAATACCAAGAAAGAGAATTCCTGGAATCTAGGGTTTACAGATACTTAATTTGTCACTTCCTGCCTGAATAGAGTGCCAACTCTCCACCAATCTATATTTCCACCAGCCATGTAGGAGGGAACCTCATATCCTCATGTGGTAGCCTCCATCCTTATCATTCAGCCAGACTGACGTATGTGAAGCGATATTTCATTGTATTTTTTTTATTTATTTACTTTTGAGAGAGAAAGAGAGAGAATGAGCAGGGGGAAAGGAAGAAGCAGACTCCCTGCTAAACAGAGAGCCTGACATGGGGCTAAATTTCAGGACCCAGGGATGATGACCTGAGCCGAAGGCAGACGCTTAACCAACTGAGCCACCAGGTGCCCCTCATTGTACTTTTACTTACATTTCTGATGACTAATGTATTTGAGCAACTCTTTGGTGCTTGTTAACCTTTGGGGTCAACCCTTCTGTACACTGGCTCTTTGTATACTTAGCCCATTTTTTAGGTTGGGGTTCCTACCTTCTTCCAGTTAATTTGCAGACTGTTCCTGTTCCCCTTATGGGTTAGGTTCTAGTCCTTCATCAATTTTAGGCAACAGTCAAATAATTTCCAATATCTGTCACTTCTAACGTTGTCCATGGCATCTTTCATTGAATGAAATCCTCAGTTTTGCTTTATGGTATGTACTTGTGAAGGTGTAGAGGTTTTTTTGACCTCCATATAAGAAGATACTCTCTGACATTGTCTTCTATGAAATTTTAATGCATACTTTTAATACTCAGGCCTTTAATTCATCTGGATCCCACCTTTGCAGTAATATTGGAAATTACTTTCATTTTTCTTTGTGTGGGGAATCCATTTTCCCAACAGCATCTACTAGCATGCAGCCTTCCCCATTAACTCGTAAGGCCACGTTTGTCATAGATTAAGTCACTGAACTGTCTATTCTATTCCAGTCTATGTTTGTTCTTATGCCAATATCATCCTTTTAAAATTACTGTGTCTTTGTAGTATATCTTCATATCTTATAGGGCAAGAACCGTCTCTTCTTTTTCCTCAAGACTGATTTAACCATTCATGAATGTCGATTCTTTCTCATAAATTTTATAGTACATCCAACCAGGAATTTAAAATGTCCTTTGGATATACAGATTAAACTGGGAAAAACTGACATCTTTTATTAACATTCATCCAGAGACATTGAAAATTTATTTACTTGGATTCATTTCTGCATCCTTTATTCAGCTTAGAATTTTTCTCAAAAAGTTTTATGTATTCTTTATTAAGTCCTAAATACCTTTAACTTTTATAAGAATGATGGATAATACCTCATATCTTACCGCATTTTTAGACAATTAATACAATTTTTTTAAAGTACTGATTTTTGTATGTTGACATATCTAGCGATTGTCCTAAACTCCCTTGATTGTTCTAGTGGCTTGTATCTTGATTCTATTGTTTGTTTGTTTGTTTTAGGTAAATTATACCATCTGCAATAATGACATGTCTTTCTTAACCAAGTATTGCATATCATTTTCTTTTCTTACAACATTCACTAGAATTATATGAACCAGTAACAGTGCTAGTAGACACTCTTGTCTTCTCCTTATATTAAGGGGATTTTTTTTTAAGTGTGGAATATATAATGATGGCAAATATACTCTCCTTTCCCTGTTTTCTGTTTTGTTACAGAACCTCTGAATTTTTGGCTGGACTTATATCCAACCAGAATCAAGACTACTTCCCCAGCCTCTCTTGCAGCAAGATAATGGCCTTGTGACTAAGTTCTGGTCAATGGGAGGTGAGTAGAAGTGATACATTCATCTTTCATTTGTAACTTTAAAGAAAGGAAGTGGTATGACTTTTCCCTCCTCATTTCTGCTGGCTGAACTATGTAGATAGTGGTGATAGCTAGAGTAGCCACCATGGATCATAGAGATAATGATAGCAGCTCCCTACAGATGTCACACCAACACAATAGAGGCAGCCTGGGTCCAGACCCCCAAACCATGACCCTGCCCTGTCAGTCCCAAACCACTATTGCCCAAACAACACAGTTGGAACAAGTCATTCAACTTTTATTTATACCCTCACATTTAAATGCTGATATGCATGGCTGGATGCAAGTCTTAACTCAAAGTTCATTTCTTTTCAAAACTAAAAATATTAAGCCATTGTTTTCTTATATCCAGTGTTCCTTTCAAAAGTTTGATTTTTGTTTCTTTATGAGTGATCTATAGTCTATAGTCTATCTCTCTTTTATAATTTTCTCTTTGTCTTCGATGCTCTTAAATTTTACTTTGGCATCTCAGGATGTGGGTTTTTGTTGTTTGCTTTTTAATACCTATATCATGTTCAGCATTTTATGAGCCACTCGTTCTGGTTGGAGAGTCATCTTTGAACCCCTCAAAAGAATAGGCATGTGAGTAGGTGATTCCCCTCTGTTGCAATCTACTAGCCCTGGATGTTCAGAGACACAGAAGTGAGCACATTGCCAGAGTGTGGGTGGTCATTCCTCACTTTTTCTTTTTTTAAGATTTTATTTATTTATTTATTTGACAGAGATCACAAGTAGGCAGAGAGGAAGGCAGAGAGAGAGGAGGAAGCAGGCTCCCCGCCGAGCAGAAAGCCCGATGTGGGGCTTGATCCCAGGACCCCGAGATCATGACCTGAGCTGAAGGCAGAGGCTTTAACTCACTGAGCCACCCAGTTACCCCATTCCTCACTTATTTTTATAAACTCCCCACTCCTGTAAATCCTTTGCTCCCCCTTGATATTACCCCAGAAGCCCTGACACCAGAGACTTGGGCTGTAACAGCTGATTTCTGTAGTGAAGGATCCATTGACCACTGACCCAAGGCCATGTAAGGAAGAAACAAGAATGGAACCCAGACATTTGTCTACAACCTTTTGTCTCACTCGCACTGTCCTCCTCAAGCTACCCCTCTTCCCTCCAGTCTGCCGTCCACTTGACAACCACCCATACACAGGAGGTCACCATCCTGTCATTCCCACGAGGAGGTTCAGGCCATTTTTGTTAGCTTCTCAGATCCATGCTTTTCTCTCACTTCTAGTTTCTCTAAGATTGATTTGAAGAAAGGAAGCTGGCAACCTGTCCTAGTTAACCATCCTGTGAGAAGCCAAACCAGATATGGGGATTTCTTAATGGCATTATGGAGATACTGGCATGTTAATAGTAAAACGTTTAGACCTACAAGGAAGAAAAGGTGCCTTCACTAGAGCTGGAGAGGAGTATAAAATAAGCCAAATGGGACCTTGCTGGACCCTTAGTCACACTTTGCCTGTGTCTACAAATACTTCAACCACCAGTCAGGCCATCCCTGGGGAAAGGCATGACCTAGAGTAGAAAGACATTTGGATTTTTCTATAAAGTCCCCTAATGAGGCATTCTCTTAACTGGTTCTGATGGTGAGCAGGATTCAGGTAGGGAGAGTGGCCAAATAAAGCTTCCTTTCTCGTTACTGATCAGTATACTTTAGAAGAACATTGGAAATTCAACACAACTGAAATAACACTGTGCTGGGTGTCTTTAGTTTTTTCTTTTCTGAAATGTGCATGGGTTGTTCATTATATCACTAGAGACTTGCCCTAGAGACTTTAAGGAGGTCATTATTTTAACATGTAATAGTCAAAGGACTCTTAATGACTGCATATTCAGTGCTGCTGCATCAACATGACTTTGCTTAAGTCCAAGGACGGTTTAGAAATTACAGCCTCTGGGCATTGTCTTAGCCCAATCCCCGAAAGACACTCTGGGGCTGTGATTAAACTGATGGGTGTCAGAAAAGAGAGTAAAAGTTCTAAAGTCTTGCATGAGGATTTTGATGGGTCAGAGTTTGTTCTCCTACCATTTCTAGAGAAAAAGGAGAGATGTCTAGTATTTTAAAGTAAGCCTTAGAAAATCCCAAATGCAAACCGTGGAAGGGCCATCTAAAGAGCAAAATAGGGAAAATATCAACAGAAGATACTACTGTTGGCAATCAAACTGGATTGATCCTGAAATATGCTCTCACCCACTCCCTTTATTATCTGCTTCTCAGACTTCATTTGACCACATCATCTAGCCCTAGAGACATCTGTGCCCATTAGTATTAATTAAATGTGAATGTTAACATGGAGAAAGATTTATAACTTCCTTGGCCTGACAGGTATGCTGTCGCTGAAATGCATCAAGGAGAATGAATGACCCAAGTCTACCAAATATGAATTACGATCCACTTCTCCAAATTGGCCAGAACATTTTAAAAGTATTTTGGGGAGCTTGCCAAGTAAGCCATTCCTTCTCCTCACCCCCATTCTACCCACTGCCACCATCACAAAAGGACTGCATCTGCATGAAGCAGTGTATAAAACGGGGGGCCAGGTTGAAAAAGGGAAAAACAAGTGAGTAGAAAGACCTAGTAATCGAGTGCCAACGTACAGAATTGTAAACCATATGGCCTAGAATCCTCCCTACTTGAACCACAGCCAGTGTGGACAAACAGAGCAATATATTTCATGTAACCTGCCTGTATGGATTTAAACCAGGTCAGAAACAAAATACTCATCTTATTTTAGACTATGGGACTAGATTCCAGAAAAAAAAAGGGGGGGGTGTCAAAAGAGCTCTGAAATGGCCTGACAAAAAATAGAGAAAACGATGTGAAACCGACAATCATGGCTCATCCTGACACGTGGTGCTGTTTTCAAATCCAACTTTTCAAAACTTAACAGGTTTACCCATATCGTGATTTCGGGAATCACATGAGGACTTTAAACCCTGATTTTAGGTATTCAATTTACATAGGTGATCAGACTGTCTATGTGAACATGACTTTTCTATCCTTTTTTCTGTATAGCTATATAGCATAACATTACAATTCTAGGACATTCTTCCTAGGGAATGACTTGATTGATCAATCCAGGGAATTCCCAAGAGATCCATCCAGGCTTCCCCAGAAAACATCAACACTTGGTTCATACTTCCCTTCCCTCTTTAAATCTCTTGCCTGAAAGATCTTGCTCCGCTGTTTCCACCAATCCTGAACTGTAATATCATGATCCTTTCCCCATCCTGATCAAGCCAGTGCTTTGAAAGCTCCACTTTCAACGAAGCCTCATATTCTTCATAAAATCCAACTTGCCTTTCTCCCTTGAGACCTTGTAAAAACTGCTGAGGTGATGTGCCCCCTAAGAAGCAGAAAATTTTGACTTATGGACAGATTGTTGTTGGTAACATTTGAGAAGCATTTGACTATAAGTAACGTAATATAGCTGTATACTCATTAAATGCACTTGGAACTTACAGAGAGAAGAATAATATAAATGACAAATTATTTTTCACTTTAGGAAAGATTTATCTGGGGAAGCTGATGGGGAGAACTTCAAATTGTTATAAAGAGTAAATCGGTGGGTCTTGTTCTATATATAGTTATGCATACCCTATATAACGTAGCAAGTTTCTCCTGCCCCTTACCCCCGATGCCCCGTATCCTGCTGCATTTCTTCTATGGGGGGAAGGATGAGGGGTGGGGATCAGCATTCATCTCACATACTAAACACACATATACACATTTGCTTATTTGTTTGTTGTCTATCTCTTCACACAATTCTAACTCAAATGTAAGTTTCATGAGGACATGGACATGATGTATTCTCAGCGCTTAGAATGGTGCCAGACTTACAGACTTACAGTAAGTATTGGTAGAAGAAAGGAAGGAAAAAAAAAAAAAAGGGCAGGGGAAGGAGAAGGAAGGAAAGAAAACAAAATGAGGCTAAATTAAATGAGGCTACTTACTCCAGTGGCAAGTGCCCAGATTTGGGAATTAGAACTGAATTTGAATTCTTTCATCAACTTACTATTTTTATGACCTTGAACAAAATACTACAATGTTTTGAGCCCCTAGTTGCTCGTCTATAACATGGACATGAGAAGACCTATTTCACATGGTTGTAAGAATAGCAAATTTCTAAAAATAGCTGAAATGCCTCTAGTAGAGTGTCTTGCAAGCTGCAGGCCATTAAAAAATAGAAGATGGACGCGTAAGGTGAGAAGAAGTGCACAAGTTTTTTAAGGAAAGAATGATGGCAAAGCTTTGCATTCTAAGGGAGGGGGCGGGGGTGGAATTTGCCCATTTGTTTTAAATGGAATTTGGGTCAGAAAAACCGAGCCCCTTTGGTTTCAAAATTAGGGCTTTCTTTGTCCAGTCAAAGAGAGGGGAAATCAGTGCCAGGGCTGGGAATGGAAACCGAGCTTTCTGATGGGAGCTCAGGAGAGAGGAGGTCGGGGTCCTGGGAGGGGAGCCGAGGGAGAGAAAAGAGGCGTGTCCTCAGAGCAAGGAGGTGGAGGCAGGCCTTGCAGAGAGGAGCAGCCCGGGCCCAGTTCCCGGGGGGCAAGAAAGGCCAGGAAGCTGCAGAGCAATGCTCTTCAGATTTCTGTGTGTGCTCCAGTGCTCTTCCACCGTCTGCTCAAGTCGCGTTCAGGTCAGCTGCTGTACATTTGTCTGTGCTCCCTGCACCCTAGGGAATCAGGGAATCAAGGTGGGAGCCACGAAAGGAAGTGCTGCTTTCTTGGATCATCCAGTTTTAGATGCTAGCGAGGCCGTGGTCATCTCTTCAAGGGAGTGCAGCTCCTCAGTGAGTACTGACTCTGGAGCAGGCACAAGCAAACCCCACTTCCAGGGGTCCCCTGGGAAGGCAGTGGTGGGGAACCCACTGCTCAGCAGATCCTGTTATTTGGAAAGCAGGTGTGAGAGAAGAGCAGTTTAAGCCACCCCAGTGGGGCCCAAGGACGGTGGGGCAAGGGAGAGAGACACAGCTCAGCTGTAAAATGTCAGTGCTCTCCAGAATGCTCAGATGTCTAGAGAAATGATGTTTTCATGCTCTAGGTCAGGACACCAAAATAATGCAAATATATCCATGAGAGCAAAGACCAAAATTTTAAATAGAGACAAGATCCTTAAGATTGATCTCTCCTTTGGCCTCAGCCTCCAGGATGGCTCTGCATGGTCCTGTTATTGATTCTGACTTTACCTAAAAATCTGATATTTTGGTCTCTGTGGATGCTTTTACATTGATTTTGATGTTTTAAAATATTGTGTTACAATAATGTATTAGCATTTCCCAGAGGAACAGACTAACAGAATATGTATATATAATATATAAATGTACATAGAAGATTACATATAATCTACAAAACAGTAAGATACATACAATATATATCTTATATATACAATAGAGATATAGACAATAGAGATTTTTCATAAGGTCCCAGCTCATGTAATCATGAAGGCTGGGATGTCCCCCCCCATCCGCCATCTGCAAACTGAAGGCCCAGCAGGGCTGTTGGTATGGCTCAAGGCCTGAGAGGGCGAGAGCCAACGGTGGGGAATCTCATCCAAATCTGAAGTCCTGAGAGCCAGGAGCACCCAGGTGAGAAGACTGACATCCCAGCCCAACAGTCAGGGCAGAGAGCAAATCCAACATCCCCAACATCTTGTTCTACACAGGTCCTCCACGGATTGGATGTTGCCCGCCCACCACGGCACTGGGTTATCTGCTTTACTCCATCCCAAGAGATACACAGCAATTGCTCAGATGAAAGAGGAGATTTAGAGCCGATGAGAGTACAAGGTAGAAAGAATAGCACAGAGAGAAGCCTGGAAGCAAGGAGGCTTGTCTTGGCACAGGCAGGGAAAGGTCAGCCCCTGTGAGGCATGAAACTATAGTTGGGCTGGTTACAAAATAACGAAGTCCGGGAGATATAATATACACCATGGTGACTCTAGTCAACAATGCGGTGGCATACCTTTGAAAGTTGCTGAGACAGTACATCTTAAAAGTTCTCATCACAAGGAAAAAATGAGTAGTCCCCTGTGCTGATGGATAGCCACAAGACTCAGTGGGGGTCATTTCACAATATCTACAAATATCAAATCACTATGTTATACATCGGAAACTAATATAATGTTGTCAGTTTGATCTCAAACATAGAGTGGGGAGGACTCTGAAAGCCACCTTAAGTGTTCGGAACTTTACCTATGGATCAATAAGAAGACTTGAAAGTGTTTTAAAGTAAACACTGGACAGACTAAGATTTCTGCTTTGAGAAACTGACATTTGGAGATGGTACCAGAAGAGGGAACCGTGGATATTGTGATGGCACAGAGAAGGGGGAAGGCGATCAGGACTGAGGTGGTGGCAGCAAGGTCACAGAGAAGTAGGAAAATGTGAGGCATTCATAGACAAAATGATCAGGATTTGATGACTCGTTTAAAGGAGTGATGGGGTAGAAAAAGGAATCAAATGCAATCTCTCAGTTTCCAGCTTGGGCACCTGAGTGATGGCCAGCACTGTTGCCTGGAAAGCAGGCACGTTAATTACCGTAGGCTTTGCTGTAGGTACAATAGCCGTTGAGAACTGAAATGATTTTGCAGGCTACAGACTGCACTTATTTACTCCCCAAAGAAGAATCAGATCCTTCTGGACAAATAGAGTTGGTTTAAAAATAGAAATCAATTACAAAAGTTGATGGTAGACCATGTGATAAGAAATTACAAGTTGTCATTAATCATTTTCAAAAGAAAACAAGTTGATATAAGATTTGACAGTCGTGCATGATACAGCAACAGAGTAACAATAGAGGGATCTTGCAAGTGTAGAAGTTCATTTCCTTTTAATTCATCCAGTTGGTGTTGCTGGGCTGATTATTCATACATTCTGTAAGCTTAGGTTTCTGAGAGGCTTATCATAGAAAAAAGGTCATAATTTTTCATATTTATTTTGAAGGGGATTGGAATGATTCATTCCATAATATTACGAACGGAGACAAAACGGCATTCTCTCCCAAGACCCTTGATATTTTCCAAATCTCACTCAAGGATTTTCACTGTGGCTCCCAACAGTATCAGATTTATTATCTAATATGTTTAAGGGGAGAAAAAGGACAAAGCCATTCCAAAGAAAACAAATAAAATCTCACCTTGGGTTTTATATATTTAAAAATATCTATAGCAGTCCATTTGCTCCCAAATTACCCAGAGGCAGAAAGATGGTAGCAGTGGCAGTAATACAGGTTTTCAATCTCCCCAAATCACCCCCGCAATAACCAATGGAACAATGAGACAGTAAAGCAAAAACTCGTGGACAACATCTACAACAGAAGTGACAAGAACTTATTCCCATAAGCAGGAGGGGTCAAAGCACTAGCAGCAACAAGACGTGTAGTGACAAGTACAGGAGGAAGAAGGAGGACAAGGGACTTTCAGTGAACAGTTCAGAAATGGTATTACCAACAGTTCGCCCCTCCCAAAGGGAGGGGTCCACTCTGAGCACGGAGAGCTCTTCAGGCCAATCAGACAAGAGCAACCAAATCAGGGAAAGGGCTTTGCCAACTCCAGATGCCCTGCAAACTCTCTGTTTGCTCAGATCACAATGCATTTGAAAGGATAAAGAAGGGCGCCTAGGTGGCGCAGTAGTTAAGAGCCTTTCTTCAGCTGAGGTCATGATCCCAGGGTCCTGAGATCAAGGCCCATATCAGGCTCCCTGCAGGGAGCCTGCTTCTCCCTCTCCCTCTCCCCCTGCTTGTGCTCTTAGATAGATAGATAGATAGATAGATAACATCCTTTAAAAAATAAGATAAAACGATAAAGAAATCTTTGTAACTGGACAAGCTAACATTCGCCATGAAATTATGACAGTGAAGTTATGACAGGTGTTAATATTTCCACACTCAATACTCAACACCACTTTCATAAAGCACAAACTACAGGACATCCCCAGACTGAAAAGAAACTGGGGTGCATTGGATGCAAATGGAACAGACCAAAGACACTAAAGACAGAGGAGGGAGAGAGAGATCAAGAGGGAGAAAGAGAGAGAAAGAGAAGAGGCAGACCACAGTGGAAGGAGGAGCAAAGGCAGCTGTCTCAAAAAGGGCAAGTCCATAGAGACCTACCACAATAACAATAGAAACTGGAGCCCTAGGGCATTGAAGCAAGAAAGGAAATTCCAGGGTACCCTACCCTCTAAGAGCACAGAAAACCCATCAGCAATAGCAATGATTGTGTAGGCAACCATATGATATTGTCTTAAAGAAAAAAAGAAAAAGATAATAATCGACAGAGAACACTGTTCTTATAGACAGTGAAATCCAACAATAAAGATATGACCATAAAACAATAAAAACCTTAACTAAGAGTTCCAAATGAGCTGAGAGATTTGAGGAAATGTTAGGAGCTATGGAAGACTGCCATAAGATGGGAAGAGAACATGAGATGTTTGGATGAAAAAAAAGCTTGAAAAGTTGAGAATTGGAAGCAAAAATAATAATAATTATTATTATTAATAATAATAATTATTATTATTATTTTGGAAAGAAACAAAAATGAGAACAAGTTCAAATCAACATCACAAGAAAAGACGGAAAAGAGAAAAGACAGAAAAGAGATAGAAAATTAAAAAAAAACAGAAACAAAATAAAGAAAAAGATTAGAAATATTAGATAGAAGGTAATAGATTATTCAAGAAAATGTTGCCAGTATAAAGAGGATCTGAATCTACATATTCAAGCTGGAAAATCAGTTCAGAGTGGCCAAAATGAGACATATTTTAATAAATCATTAAACTCAAGTAAAATGGAAAAAAAAAACCACAAGAAACCTAAACGTGTTTTAGACAACAAAACAAAAATGGCCAAGCCCCTCATTAGAGAAAGAATATAGACTGATATGCGATTCATCATTAGCAACATTTTATGCCATAAGACAATGGAGTAACATTTATATTACAAGACGTAAAAATGTGGGCAACAATTTTGCACCCAGGGAAAGAGACGTTCAACTTGAAAGCCATATAAAAACTAATGAATATGTAAGAACTCAGGGAGTGTTGTTCTTATGTGCCCTTTCTGAAGAAGCCACTTCTGACTCAGACAACCATTTGGTTGCAGAATTGGCACAATGTCAGGCTAAGAACATTGAGTATGTATTTATGCATAAAACTAAGTGAGGGGCATAAGGAAGCCAGTATACAATATAATTGTTATATGATGCAACATATATAATATATATGTATATATAATAAATACATTATATAATTATACATATACATTATGAATATTTAAACATTATAATGTGTATATATACATTATAATTATATAATAATTATAATTCAAAATTTTCTTTAAAAAGCAATCCCTATAAATCAAGGCAAAATGAAATGAAGAAAACTAACTTCATTCATTTGGTGGTGTAAGCACAGAGTGAGGAAGTTCTTCAAGTGACTTCAAAATAGGCCAGTTGGTGACACATCCCTAGGGATCTGGACCCTGAAAATAAACAAAATAAAATTTGAACTATTTTTACTAATAATATTGGCATTGTTATTTGTAACTATTTTATATTCTATAGGAAAATCAAATAGTTCTGTGAATGTTCTTGGGAATGAACCAAGACTTCCAGCATGAGGGGGAAAAAAAGATAAAATTCAAGGAGTGTTGAAACTCTATAAACTAAATTTTCTATTGTAAATGGAAATATGAACTAAAAATATAATTTAAAAATATACAAATATATGGTATACTTGGGTGGCTCAATCGGTTAGGCCTCTGACTCTTGATGTTACAGCAGGTTTTGATCTCAGGGTTGTGAGTTCAAGCCCCATGTTGAGCTCCATGCTAGGAGTTCAACCTACTTAAAAGAAAAAAATCCCAACCAAACAAAATATATACTTATGAATATATATGTCAGTGAAACCAAGCCTTCCTGGATAAATGGCTGACTCTAAGTCTCAGGCAAGAAGTTTACGAGATAAGCCTAAAATGTCTTGTAATGTCAAAATAAGTCTAAAGCATCACATCAAAAGAACTTAAGAGCCAAACTGAAGAGTCTCTAATTGGCCAACAGGACAATTTGAGCATCAAGTATTAACTGCAATGAATTAAAACATGTCAACTCTGTTTAAGTCCATTAGTCATGAATGATACTAAAAAAAATCTCTTTGGTCACATTTGGAAGATGGTAAGGAATCCATTTGTTATTTTGAAAACTGATGAGCATAAAATGAAGTCAAGCGGTTATCTTACCTTACATGCTTGGACTGTACCTCAGGACAATAATTAATGAGGGAATCTCAGGCAGCATTTTATCTAATGTATGAAGAAAGAGTGATAAAATTAGACCTTCACTATGTCGGCAAACCTTAAGAAGATAACACTTGTCCATCTAGCCAATGATCATTAATGATTGTTGATAACACAGAGAGCCAATGAGATAACAGGTGTCTCCTGATGGAAATATATTTTTGAAATATTTCCACCAAAAGCATGAATTAGAATAATTAATCCTCCAGATTTCATGACCCAGTTTGCAGGAAGTACAAGAAAGAGAAACAGGTTGAGCTATATATTATAGGAATGCAATCAGAAAATTTTAGAATATGGGAAACTCAGCGAACAAGCATTCTGGTTTCCTTAAATCAATTATGGTGAAAAATGAAAGGGGGAGGGAAGGAGGAATCTATAGATAAAATGAAACTTAAAAGATAAATCAAAAACAACAAAAAGATAAATCAGACTACAATGTGTGCAACCTATTTTAAGAAAAAAATTACAAATCAGACAAAGTTGAACACTAATTGAATAGCTACCTGATAATATTGGAATTATTGTTAATGTTTTTAGGTTTAATAGTGATGTTCTGGTTGCATTTTAAAAGAGTCCTTATGCTTTAGGAATGCATATTCACATATTTTGGATCAAAGAATAAGAAGAGTATCATAACATTTGCTTCCATAAAACATGAACTTGCCACAAAATAACCTGGTAAAGGAGAGGAGTTTAATGGGCCAATATTGGCCTTGAGTACATAATTCTTCAAACTGAGTGATAAAACCTGGGGTTTCTTATACTGTTCTCCGTACTTCTGCATATGTCTGAAATTTTCCATCATGGAGAGTTTCAAAACACTCACGGTTATTTTTGTTTTTTTGTTGTTGTTTTGTTGTTGTTTGTTGTTTACTTTCCAAATTGATCTCAAGCAGTCCATCTACAATGAGCATATCAGATTAACTTTTCAGGTTACCAAGCCGTTTGAAAATGGACTGAAGGTTGAAAGACTAAATCATACTACAAAGCGTGACACACTTCCCCTGATGTTGGTGTGCATCATTTGTCAATGAATTTTAATAAACACTAGGTGGCATAGTGATTGCTTTATACTAAACAGGCACAAAAGAAAATGGATTACCCACACTGACACGCAAAATGCCATCTATCAAAGCTATGGCACGGCGATATCACTTCTGAAATGACCCCACCTTTTAATAGAGGCAAATGTCTTTTTTCATTTTAAAATGACAATTCTGCCTTCAGCGTTACAAGTTCACCTAAATGTAATTTATTAACCATTCCATTTACCTAGTTATTTTCATTTTGGCATTTTTTCCCCAGCTCTCAACTTATTTCAACATGGTTGAGACCTGCCGGGAAGAAGCTGGAACTGAGGTTTGCATAGGTGGAAGAGTGTTATATTCTTCAAATCGGATTGACACCATGTATTCTATTCCATGTGCTGCAAAAATTAATATGAAGTAGCCTTGAGCCTCTTGTCTAATATCTGCCTATTGCTTCTAGCTTCTCATTCTCCTATCGCTAATTGGTCCCAGATCTTGTTTTAGCTATCTCGATGTTCCTGTCAGCTGATCTTTTTTCCTTAACCAAAATAATGTATCATTCTATCTTTATAGTGCATGACTAATTTAGGGAATCACTAAGGTTTTAATTAATGGATTATGATTAAAGTATTCAGCTTCAAAATCCATTATTTTGGACAGGAAATAAGCTTAACACCCAGTGTGGTAGTAGGAAGAACAGTGGATTTAAATGTCTAGAGATCTTCTATGCCACATGGCATTGATCCACTCCCTTCATTTCTCTGCGTATCAGTTTCCTCCATTCAATTTTTTTATTGAATGACTAATTAGGCACCTACTAAGTGATGGGCTTTGTGCTAAAGCTAGGAACACAGCAGTAAATACAATATCACATCCCCATGGTGCTGTTTGGATTGAGGCTGGAAGTGAGTGGGAGTGAAGTGTGGGGGACAGGATTGTTTGAGCAAGGGAATAAATTCAGTGGTGCTGAAGGCAGGAACTGGTATAAAAGAGACAGCCATGATTTAGAAGGGAGAGGGAAGATTAAAAAAAAGAGAGAGAGAGAGAGAGAGAGGCACACCTGCAAAATGGAAGGATTGAGCAAAACTACCCACTGGATCCTTCCACTTCTTAGTGCTTTTATAATGGGGTAGCAGTTGAATCAGAGAATCCTGGCTTTACCATTTAGTACCCCCATGACTACATGTACATTCTTAGTGTCTCTGAACCTCAGCGTCTTAATCTATACAATAGCAAGTATACCTACCTCAAGACTGTTCTGGGGCTCAAATAAGGTTATACATTTAAAGCCTGCGTGAGTATACACGAAGCATTCTGTATAGAAATGATCATGATCATTAGCTTATATTTTGTCCTTCTCAAAGCAGTTCCTACATCTTATATCTGATTTTATTCCAACAAAAGACCTGCGAGAGACTTATGAGATTTCTGGAAGATTATTATTTCTGTTTTGCAAATGAGAAAACACGAAGTCAGAAGAAGAGGCAGCGGAAATGACCAGAGAACCTGGTCTCCCATTTTCCTGTTCAGTCTGTTCCTTTTTTCCCCCATCACACAATAACCTTCAGATTATTTTAGCTTCCTTTTGAACAAATAAGGAATCTTAATGCAGACTGGGGACTTGTACAGATTTGTTCCTGTTAAAGCTTCAGATTTCAGTTTTTCCTTTGGTTTTTTGGTGTTTTTTTTTTTTCTTCTTCTTCCCATTATTGCAACAGATCAATCTTACACAGAAGCTATTTCTCTCATGCTAAGCCTTCTTTTTGGAGTATTAAGGTTATGAATGTCCTGTCAGTCAATGACCTGTTAGAATGACGACCAGCAAGTCTTTTTAATCATTTTTATGTGCACCATAGTCTCTTCTCTGTCATTCTTCCATTACTTTGGATTTGTGAGCGAAAGCTTTCTTTATAAGATATTTCTCATGAAATCAGGAATGCCTCCACAAGAAATTGCCTCAATTGGATGACATACCTCAAATAAAAAGTCACACTATCTTGCACTGTGAGCTCATCTTCTTTGACAGTTCAGTAGAAGTAGGATCGTTCCTAGACTAGCTTTTACTCAAATTGCAAATATTCGGGAAAAACCTAAAAGCTACCATGATGGTATGTATGTTCTGGGAAGTGGAGGAAAGGAGAAAGATGGGCACGAACAGACACATTCCAACAGTCTTTTCAACACGTATGGAGTTGACTTCTCTACTATTTAAAAATGATTAAATGGGGATGTCTGGGTAGTTCAGTCAGTTAACCATCTGCTTTTGGCTCAGGTCATGATCCCAGAGTACTGGGATGGAGTCCCACATCGGGCTCCTTGCTCAGCCAGGAGCCTGCTTCTCCCTCTGCCTGCTCTGCCTGCCACTCCCCCTGCTTGTGTTCTCTCTCTCTCTCTCTCTGACAAATAAACAAATAAATAAATAAATAAAATATCTTTAAAAAAACAAAGATTAAATGGAAGTTTCAGTTGACTCCAACTTAGTTCTCTTCCAGGCAAAGTTCTTAGTGGATCCAGGAAGAGGAACAAGACAATTTCTTCCTGAAAGCAACTCAGAGGGAATAGTCAACTGATTAGTTTCCATAACTCTATCAAGACAACATTTACTCCTGTTCACCTGAAATTTGCTTGGATATTAAATTTGCAGTACCACTGAAGATGTCTCCTAAATATTAGATATCTATTTTGAGTGTGTTGACAAGTATGACAAGTTAATATTACTGACATTCTTGCTCCTGTTCTATCTATCAAACTTCTCACCTTTGTAAAACTGCCCTGGTTCTGCCCACCCCAATCACATGGAAACTTGCTAGGCTCGCACGTCCCCTCCTAGCCCATAGCTCTCTGTACTTCCCTTGAGCTGTGGTTCATTGCATTCTGGTCACAGCTCTTGCTAGACTATATGCCTCCTGAATTAAGCCTTTTCTATCTTCACCTCCCTATAGTACATACTGTGGCCCCCTGCACCTAGTAGGTAGGAATCTGGGAAATGCATGTAGAACCAAATTCTCCTACCTCAAACCAAAAGTACCTTATGTGCCAGAAAGCTGATGCTTCAGGGGAAAAATGCATTCCTTTGAAGCCTTTGGGGAAAAAAGATATTAACAATGATACAGTATACTTCAAATTATGGATCTTAGACTCCTAAGCTTTTAATACAAGCCATAAATTTGGGCATCAAATTGTTCTTGCTACAAAAGGAGAGTACAAATGAAGGGTTTGGTTATATGCTGATGATTAGTGTTGCTTTTATGATGGGAGAAATCTGTCTATCCAGAAACCCAGAGAGCTGTGTGCTGCATAATCATTACCACTCAGTACAGGGCTGTCAAAGGTCTTATTTTAAGAGTGTTTCCCTGAAAATTATCCCCGGCCATTTGCGTTGAGTAGCTATATTTCAAAAATAAAATCTTTACTGAAAAAAGTAAAGACAAAGGGGAGAAGAAATGGATCCTGATGAAAGGTGTCTCACTGGCAAAGATTCACAGGATAGGCACAGTGACACAGCTGGGTTTTGTAGGAATCCTGTCTTTCCACCGATGTTGGAATGATTTCTCCCATAAAGTCAAATTTTGCAGATAGGATTCCATCATCAGTAGAGTTCTATGCTACAAGTCAACTGAGAAACAATAATGCCATTAATTTCTTAGACATAATTAAATATGCACATGGTAAAAGAGTTACAAGCTCACATGGAATGTCTGCTACAATGCTTAAAAGCTGGTGATTCACAGAAGATGTAGATAATCTTTCTATGAGGTATGCAATGAGAATGACACCCTTCCTTGTCTTTCTTGACCCCTCATTGTACCCTGAAGAGCACCACCCGCGACAGACAGATTCATTCTCTATATCCTTACTTTGTACTTCATCTGCCTCACCACCCTTCTGCTGTTTGAATCACGGAGCTGCCTCACTATTCTCACTGGAGAATTTCTCACCAAAATCTACACAAGTGTGCTCCTTCTAGTACTAAACCCAGAATCAAACAACTAACTTCATTCGACTTCTGTGTGATAGCTATCTTCAAAACCGTATGACCAGCAGTTGCACTGTTTCTCCTTAGGAAATGAAATTGGTGATACAGATCATGTCGCAGGGATATGAATTTTGGAGCATTTGAGTGTCCTTTTTGTTTTGCCTTCTCAGATGCTCAGAATCAAATCTGTAACTCCACTTAGTAAACTCAGAGGGCCTTGTTCTTTGCATTGCTCCGTAACATTTTCCAGTTTGTCTTATCTTGATAGTTGCTTGCATTTTCTCTGATCCTGATTTTTTTTTTACTCTCACATTTTATATTGTTTTTAGACAATATCAAAATCTTTATATGGAAAACAAGCATACAGACTCATAAATGATTACTTCAGTTACTGAATGCAGTTCAGAGAGTCAGTGTCTTTTTGGTGGGGGCAGGGGATGATGAAGACAAAAGATTAATGTTTCTTTAGGAAATTGTATCCGAAGGACCTCCTGGTGCAAGGATAGCATGTCTGACTCCAGAAAATTATATCTGAAATAAAATAACATCATGCCTCATAATTATCCTTTAATTGTTTGTCTCTGTTCTTATAACATTCTAATCCATCTATCGTCTTGAAATTAATGATCTCTCTCAAGCATAGATTAGATCATATTACTTTCCTGCTCAGATACCCTAGATGGCACTATCTACAGAAAAAAGTTCAAGTTCATGAGATACTACCATCTCACCTGTCTAGCCTTTTCTCTCAGCTCACCTGCAATGTACCCTGTGCCCAAGGAAATTTGTACAATGTATTTCTTTATGAGAACTTTATTTTATTAAAAAAAAACACAACTGGCTTTGTTATTTTCTAACTAACATCAAAAATTCTAGTTTCACCACTTCTGCCCAAGTTCAGCTCAAGAAATGTATCTTTTAGCTCAAAATTATCTCCTGTGATTAATGTTTGCTCTCTAGTGTATTTGGAAGCGGTACACCTTAATGATGGAGAGGTTTGGCTTTGGAGTCAAATGACTTTGGGTTTGGCCACTTATCCTTATCTGTAAAATAAGATCATAATGTTGATTGGTGTTTTAACATACATTCCCCTGTTGTAGACTCTCCAATGAAGAGACGGAGCCTTCATATACTCTTGTTAAAACTAGATGCATTTACTACTTGTTTGTAATCAGTAGAGTACAGAAGAAATGCTATTAAGTAATTTTCCAGACCAAGTCAATAAAAGTTGTGCACTTTCTGCCTTATTCACGGAGATATTCACTGTTGGAGCTTGAGCAATCATTTAAGAAGTCCAACTACCCTGAGCCACCATGCTGCAGAAGAAGCCTAGGGCACATGAAGAGGCCATTTGTTAGGTGTTGCAGTAGGGAGCCCCAGCTGAGGTTCCAGCCAAGAGCCAGCATCAATTACTTGACTTGTGAATGAAGACCCCTCCAGATGATTTCAGCCCTCAACTATCAAGTCACTGCCTGCTCATTGAGTCTTCCCAGTTGAGGACCTAGCCATCATGGAGCAGAGACAAGCCATTTCTTTTGATTCTGTCCAAATTCCTGAGCCATAGGATACATGAGCATGATAAAATGGTTGTTTTAAGCTGCTCATACTGGAAGCAATTTACTACATAGCAATAACAATGAGGACAGATAGATATTTGATACCTAGAAGTAGAATAAAGCATGAGACATTGGCTTTAAGATCACTGTCTGGCTGTAGCTAAATCTTAAGGAGACAGTTAATGGAAGCCTGACAAGGCTAGAGGAGGCTGTTGATAAGGATTTGAAGAAAAACAAGGAAAACATTATAAGTAGCTAGAGGAAAGTGAATCTTATTACCTAGTGGTGCAAAGTTTGGCCAAACTATCAGATGTGGTAATGTGAAGAATTGGAAATACACCTAATAAATTTGATGATCTAGCTAAGCAGATTTCCCTGCAGAATATTTAAAAAGCTACCTGGTTTCTTTTTGCTGCCTATGAAAAAAATGCAAATGAAATGAGCTAAAAGGCAAACTGTTTAGTGTTCAAGCAAAATTTTGAGGAAACACACAGAAGCCAGACATTGCTGAGCTCAAAAGTAAAACTGTTTCACATTCCTGGCATCTTCAAATGGCAAACAATTTCCAAATTAAGAAGTACCTCTAGGGCAAAGATAACATCTAAAGGGGAAACTGTAAGATCATTTGTGAGGCCTTAGGAAGAGCTCAAAGATTCTAAAAGAAAATTTCAGACATTCAAAAAGTCCTCTAATGATATCAAAGGCATATCTCATAGACTTTCCCTTTTAAAGAGCTCCTAGTATTTCCAAGGGTCTCGTCACTCAGCAACCTCTCAGGTACCCAAGGATAAAGAAGATAGCTTAAAGGTATCTATGCTTGTGATTTCTGTATAATGGAATGCATTTTAATAAGAGTCAGAGAAAATCCACCAAGTTTTAAGAAACTTTTACTGATAGAAACATGTTGATTTGTACTAAGAGGGATGGAGATAGTACATGAAGGGAGGACTTCCCACCTATTACTATGGGCAGGAAGCAGGATGAGGAGTTTACTCAATTTCAAACATGGACCAATACCTATGGAAAAGAAAAGATGATTCAAAGGGTTGAACGAAGAGTTCAAATGGTAGAATCCAAAACCACTGAGACAAACTCATAAGAAATAGAACTGAGCCCTAATCAAGGATCTGGATGCCATGTCTGACTGGATTTCAGAATTGCTATGGACCACTGACTGCCATTTGCTTCCCATTCTCTATCCTCGAAACAGTATATAAACAGTTATCCCTTCCCATCTCTGATTGGTGCTCAGTTGGGTGTGTGTAAGGTAAATACTTTGTTTCTTGAATCTTCTGGTTCTTGGTTGAAGAAGAACTGTAATTTGAAGAGCCATACCAGAGAAATTGTCCTCAAGAAGTCTCATCCACACATGAATTGATTTTGATGATGAGATACTAGATCTCAAGCCTAAGTCTGATGACATGTCACTTTTAGGAAATCTTGGGAGAAAGTAAACGTGTTTTACATGAGGACAGACCGTGGCTCCTTTAAAATATGTGTACAAATTATTCAAAAGGTGGGGATCTATGTACTCTTTCTGTGAATTCAGGGCTGACTTGAAATTCCTTTGTAACCAATAAAGTACTTTGGAAATAATGTTAAATGACATCCAAAGCTATTAATTAAAGATGATGCAGGTTTTCCTCTGTGTTAGCTGGAATAATCACTTTGGGAGGTCCTCAGGACATTATGCTATGAGGAGACCCTGGCCACAAGGAGAGGCCAAGTATAGGTGCCTCAGTCAGCAGGCCTAGTTAATAGCTAATATCATCCACCAGGTATGTAAGTACATTCCTAGATGGTTCTAGATCCTGCTCTCAAATTGTCACTGCTGAGACCTGAAGCTTCATGAATCATAAATAAGCCATTTACTCTGTGCTCCAAATTTTTGACCCAGAGTCTGTGAGCGTAATAATATAGTCATTGTAAGCTGTCAAGTCTTGGAGTTATTTGTTGTACAGCAATAATAAGTGGTTCAATCCTCCCCCAAAGAATTATTATGAGGATTAAATGAGACATATACATTAAGTTACAAGCTTGGTGTTTGGGAAAATAAACACTCAGTGAATGAGACTTACCAAGGGCTAACTTCTATTTATCTGTTCCTGTTCAAAATAGTTAGTATGGGGTATACAAGTGATGCCTCATATATAATTGTTGACTTGAAGTGATAACAGACTTGAGGACAGAAAAGATGAGATTGTAGAGAAAGGACAACTTCATTTTCCTGATCTGAGAGGAATTTTTTTTTCTGTTGCTATAAAAAGAAACTGGATCCTTCCAGTAGTAGTCTATCAAATTCTAAACTTTATCTTGGTGAGAAATCCGATTGTGCAACTTATTGAATCCTGCCTTCTCAGCTAAGTCTATGGTGACAAAACTGTAAGTACTTGAAGTCAGTGAGCAATAGTTAATTTGGAAAATGAGGGATCCTGGCTAGCAAATGTGGGACATGTCTTTTGTGGCAGCCCACATCAGCCCCAATCTTCACTGCAGCTGTAAAATGAGGTTTCCTCCCCCTTTTCTACTCTTCCATACTCTCAAACCCTCTCCACATGCCAACCCTGCAACTGTCATCCTCTGTCTGCTATAATTTACTATATCTCATCATGGACAGTCAAATGCTGGAAAGAATTTTTGTACCTAAAGCATTCAAAAATTTTTATTTTCCTTGGGGACAAAACCCCAC
The DNA here is from genome assembly GCF_009829155.1 of Mustela erminea. Taxonomy (NCBI): domain Eukaryota; kingdom Metazoa; phylum Chordata; class Mammalia; order Carnivora; family Mustelidae; genus Mustela; species Mustela erminea. Next base: position 121,573,639 of record NC_045619.1, read on the forward strand.
CTTAAGGGTTGGGGTATCCCTGCCAATTGGAGGATATTTGCATCATAAGTTAAAAAATACTTTCATAAAATCACCCTGAATTAAAACAGTTCCTTGGGATGCCTGGGTGGTTCCGTGGGTTAAGCAGCTACCTTCAGCTCAGGTCATGATCCTGGAGTTCCAGGGTTGAGTCCTGCATCGGGCTCCCTGCTCACCAGGGAGTCTGCTTCTCCCTCTCACCTTCCTCCTCTCATGCTCTTTCTCTTATTCTTTCTCCCTCAAATAAATAAATAAATAATGTCTTCTTTAAAAAGTCCCTAATTTCTCACCTACTTTGTCACAGTTGGTGGAAGAGACAATCCAAAGTGGTGAGCCTTGCCTTGTTCCTAACCTGTGGAGTCTTAATATCCCATAGATGAAGGCAAGGAAACCCCACAGCCACCTCACTTCGAAGGAATCTGAAGAGTTCTAGCTCTGCCTGCAACAACATTCTGACATCTGTGTTCCACATCTGACAAATAGTCTTTGCCTTGTTTCCCAGCCGGAAAACCTGTTAGAATCTTTGCTCTTCTTGGACCAAGGTCCTGCCTTGCTGTTACTAATCAGTTGCTTGGGAAATTCTAATTTTCTTCTTAAGCCCCTGAGCTGTGGCTTGAGCCTTGCTGGCAAAAATAGGCATCTCTAACACTAAGGGTTCACAGTTAGGACTCCAAAAATGCTCTGTGCCAGTTTTCTCCCTCACCAAGCCAGGCTAGGCTTTTGGAGCATTATAACACCTTTGTCAGATTCTGCCACCTCACCCCACACCTCCCAGAACTAATAGCTGGCCTCCTGGTTGGCTGATAGGCCCTCTGAATAGTGTATTCTACCTCTACATGGAATTTTCCAGAATCTGCCCCATCCGGTGAATGACACTGGTTTTGTTCTGGTTAAGCCAGTCATGTGAAATAACATGACAGTAATGGGAAGACGAAGACCTTCTTAGTTTTTTAGATGGCTTGATTTTACAATTATAACATGACAGAAAAAATATGCAAATACCTTTTCTTCCCGAACTGCTCTTTAGAGAAGCAGAAAAGAGGTTTCAAAATATCTGTAAAAGGGGGTGAAAGGACATAGCTTTCAGTCATTTGAGTAATTATTTCCCTGCTGAGAAAAGGGCAAACAGTAAATAATTTCATTTTGTTGAATACTAGAGATACAGAAGATGTCTCTTTTTAATTAATTTCTAAAACACTGTCCAAAAATTCTCTTGGCTCTAGGACAAATCTTTTAATAGAACCAAAAATAAATAAATAAATAACAAAAAAGGAGGATAAGACAAGGAAGAAATACTTTTTTGCCCAAAAACTGATCTCATGCTTGTTTTTAATTCAAGGAGCATTCTCTGAGGAAAGGGGGGTGGGAAGAAGGGTAAACTGCTAAGGTCCACCTTCCTTTCCAGCATGAGGAACTCTGGGAGATAATGAGACAGAAATGCTTGACAGGTCTCCCCAAGGACAAGGCCAACATGCTGCTTTAAGTGGCAGTTGCAAAAGTTCAATTCTAAGTTTCTCAGATTTCTCACCCATTAAAATACTAGGAAAAGGAAGCTAATTCTGCCAGTAGCCAGCTCTAACTTCCTGTTATATGTGCCTCTTATAAAATGACAAGCGGAGGATTATATGACAAGAATACTCAAACAGCCAAGGCAATTCTTCTAGGTACTCATGTGGTTAAGTAGAGAGCTTGAGATGTTTGCAACTTTTTGTTTTTAAATAATTAATTAGGTACAGGCTTCCAGTGATGGAATGGGTAAGTCCTGGGGTCAAAAGGTACAGCATAAGGAATATAGTCAGTGGGGTTGAAGAAGGGTTGTATGGTGACAGATGGTAGCTACACTGTAGTGAGCACAGCATAGTGTGCAGACTTGTGGAAGGACTATGTTGTACACCTGAAAGTAATGTAACATTGTGTGTCCATTGTACTTCTAATAAAAAAAATAATAATCGAACCTTTAAGAACAGGGAGTGCCTGGATCTCTCAGCCAGTAGGGCATGTGATTATTGATCTCAGGGTTATGATGAGTTCAGGCCCCACATTGGGCACAGAGCCTACTTAAAATAAAAATTTTTTAAAAAATTTAAACACAGACAGAACTACTGAAGTAGCTACCAAGGAGACTACCCGATATCTTGTAGATAAGTAAGAGATATCTCAGCTGTTGTACCGAGCGGTTCCACTCTGCCTAGTGGAATATGTTCAAAAGAGGCATATTATCTAGGATGGACTGGCATTGGTAGATTGAAGACCCAAGGAAAATGAGAAGAAAATCTCTGGCTAAGGTAAGCTAAATCATTGGAAGAGGAGGAGGAGTAAGATGAAAAAACAAGTGAAAGAAATTATGTGCTAATGGCAGATCGTTGCCAAAGATGGCCACCGACCATTCTTTTCATTCCTCTAGGGGTCTGCTTCTCCTTCCATCAAGTGGTAGAATTTATTTCTCCAATCCTTAAACCTGGGCTGGTTTGACCAAGAGGTCAATGGCTTGCTTTGACCAAGAGGAGAAAATAGAAATAATGAATCTTCACTTCACTGGGACCTCTGAATCAGGGCTTTCAAAGATCTCAGACCTTCGGCCTTCACCTTAGACACCAGTTTCCAGGTAAAGAAGCTCAGCTAGACCATCAAGACAATGAGAAACCAGATGGAAAAAGAAAGACCCAGTAAGCCCCAGCCATTCCAGGTAGCAGCTGAGGTCCCAAATGTGTGAAAGAAGCCATTCTGAATGTTCCAGCCCAACAGAGCTCCCAGCTGAGTGCAGCCCCATGAGCAATCCCTGAGAGGAGCAGAACATCCCGACCAAAGCCAGAGAATCCACAGAATCATGAGAAATAAGTGGTTGTTGTTTTAAGAGAGTTTGGAGTAACAGATAATCGAGACAGATCCTCTGTCCCCCGTGACATTGAAGAGGTAGTTTGGCAACATATATGTCTTGAGTGGTGAGTTGACTAGATGAGTGGACAAATTCTGGATAAGCCCGTGGACTTTCTGGAACGTGGGAAGTTTAACAGGTAACAACCTAAGCAACCAAAAAACTACGGCCAATTCTGACAAGATGAAAAGAGGGCAGATATACCTGATGGAACAAAGATTTTTCCGGAATCTTTCAGAATCAGGTCTGTGGCAGACCCCAGAAAGCTCAGTGAGACAATTCAGCAACTATCACTTACCAAGGTCTCTCATGCCAGCCAGGAAGAGGGAAAGAAAGGAACAAAATGCAAACAGCTATAGGATGCCTTACTATAGGATGCCTTCCGTGGAGGTTTCCACGGAAGGAGAGACCCTGAGCCATGGATTTAAGAACTTGCACAGACTGGTGAGGGGGAAGTTTGACACAAGGAATGGGAAGGAAGCCACAGTTAGGGAGCCAGGAACCAGAGCCGGAGACTGAGAATCCCTGAGAAATGGCACAACATACACACTTTATAGAATGATCCAGGCCAGGCTGTGAGAAAGCCAGAATGAATATACTCATTGCTTCATGCATATGTATGACTACGTGCTGGAAAAGGGGTGGAAAATGCTTCCCAATATATTCCAGGAAACTGATTTTCTGGAAGAAGGCAAAATAACCAATGCGCCATTTAAGGCTTACAGTTGAATCCACAGACGTGCCTTGTGAAAAGGAACTCAGAGGCCATGTTCTCCGCCAAGTTAGAAGCCAGACAAGCCTTACCTCAGAACTGAAGGGAAGTCCCTGACAGAAAGGAGAACTACAAACTCAATGTATCAGAAGCTTTGCAGTCAGAGGGTCGTGTCTTCCCACTTCTGCCTGTCACAACACTACAGGCAGGCAAGTGACAAACTAATTAATCCACCAAGTCCCCAAGGCGCTCCTAAGATAATAAAAGTTGTGTTTCATGGGGACATAAATTCTAGTCGGTAATGAGACAAAATACCACTGAGAAGCCTGTTATATCAAAACATCAGACAAATCAATTATTATTTTCATGACAGAAGTCTTCAAAGTGGTAAGAGGGAAATTGTGTATTCAGCAACTATAGTAAAATACTCTGTATAAAGTGGAAGGAAAAAATTAGTTTGGCGTTTTTACCTTCTAATTGTTATCTCTAAATCAGCTTCTTGATACACCAACTTAATTGTTTATGTACTTGATATTTATTAAAGGGCAGATGTTTAAATATTAGCTTGCTAAATTGATCATGATTTTCCGATATTTCCACTGCTAGACTACTAAAAGTGTATATTTAATTTCTATTATATCTTTAAAGGTTTTTGTAATTTTATCTTCCCTTCTATTTTGTGCACTGGTGAATGAATTCATTAGGTAGAAATGCTCCTTTTTAGGAGATATTCAAGTACATATTATGATTGGATGAGAATGAACTAAGTAATAACTAGTTTATTGGTTCTTAATTTTTAAATTTTTTTATCCTTACTTTCTCTTTTGGGAGTATGACGATTCTGATAATATTCTATTTTAAGGAATCCAAAATATAACAAACATCACTTTGTGATGCCGAGATTTGATTTTAAGAAAACCCAATAATTTTTGCACATTAAATAGTTTATGTTTGGCAATCTTAGTCAGGAATTGTAATTGAAAAACAATAAAAATATTTTTACACAAAGAAAAAGATTGAAAAAAAGAATTTCCTTCTGTTAGCACAACTAATTTACACAATTCTAATGAACACCCTCTCTTTACCCTTTACAGAGCAATGCAATTTATTAAGACCTTGTGGTTATTATTTAATTCATAAAGCAACCTTTATTCTAAGATGGCTGAAAAAATATTAGATTAAGAAACCAGCCCATGGTCTCACAACCATCAAAGAATGTGGTGCCCCAAAGCTTATCCCCACCGTATTCACCCAAAATGAGAATTTTGGTGGCCTTTGGAACACCCCCCTCTAAATTCCGAGAGTCAGGTCAACAGTGTTGCAAAAGATTTAGGATCAAGATCTCACTTCCACTCTAACTTTAAAATAATGTATAGGAACCAGAGTTCTGTCAGCCAAATTTCTTAAGTTTCTCATTATAGCATTTCAGCAACTTTTTAAAAAAGATTTTATTTATTTATTTGACAGGCAGAGATCACAAGTAGGCAGAGAGGCAGGCGGGGCGGGGAGGGGGGGGAAGCAGGCTCCCTGTTGAGCAGAAAGCCCAACATGGGGTTCGATCCCAGGATCTCAGAATCAGAAGGCAGAGGCTTTAACCCACTGAGCCACCCAGGCGCCCCCCATTTCAGTAATTCCTGAACTAGGAAAACAGATAGACTAATAGTACAAATTCTTTATTAAAATAGTTTTAATTGGCAACAAATACTCTTCGTATAACATTCAAAAACAAAGAGAAAATGAGAAAGACAATTATTGTACCAAGAAACATAGTATGACCTTTGAACATCTGAAAATACATATAACTGTTTTGGAAAGACCCTTAATGATCTGGTCTAGTTCCTACTTAAGTAGCTGATACATTTTTTTTTTAATCCTGTGAAATTAAGTAACTTCCCTAGATCACCTGACCACTAAGTGGAGGAGAAAGAACAAGAATCTTCTTCTCTTCCTTCTCCATGTCTCTTGTATGATGCGATGCCATCCTCTCTGCAGCACCTTGCAGACTAGTCAAAAATAGATAGCTTTCATCATACACATTAAAATAAATTGAAAAACAAGAATGTCCCTTTGGAGGACACGCTTGAGCTTGATTAGACCCACAGTCCATCAGAAGGGTGACTCGGCATTATTTCAGCCTACCTCTTCTGATTGTTACACTTCCTGCTATGACTCACGGTCGCTTTGAAAGACATCTATTATGGTTCGAATTTCTGCCTCTGTTTCTAAAAGATGTGGGGGAGAATTTGAATTAATTAAAAAAAAATGGGGGATTATCAGTACCACTGCTGAGGTCTAGAAAATGCTCTGTGGTATTTCAAAACAGGGGCGAATGCAAAATTACTTGTAAAACAAGTCGTGAGTATGTTTTGAATCCTAGATTGGATTCCTCCTTCATGCCTCAAGCCTGGCACTGCTTCCAAGTCTTCATATACTCATAAAATTAAAATTAATTATAATATCCATCTCAAAAATATTTTAGCATGACTATCTTGCCACCTCCAGACACAAATAAAGTTATAACTCCGTAACTTCCAAATTAAATACTCCAATACTCACTTGCCCAGAATTACGTAAGAATTCTAAAGTGGCCAGTCTGGCTTTCAAATAGCAGGTAGAGAGAAAACTATAGATCTAAGCAGTCCCTAGTTCATTGCCATTGCTGATGTTGCTACCAGAAAGTTTTTGGAAGGCTGTGTACCCTTGCTCACTGTTTCAATGATGTCACTGGCTATCCAGATCCTGTCCAGACCATACCTTTTCTTAAAACAAGCGGGGTCTTTCCCCTCTTTTGAAGGCACTTCGTGACAGGACACTTATGGCTCTGTTCTTTCATTTGTATCCTGCTTAGTCATTGTGCCCCAAGCCCACCCAGGCTAACAGAGGTAGGAGAGATGTGCATCATCGTCCAAAAGTTGCACTGGAACCAATCTGCCTCATCCAAGGGGCAGTGTCTTGCTGGCAGGAGGCAGAAGGATTCATGGCTGCATGCCCAGATGTCCCCTCTTTGATGTGATCTCCATCTCGGACCCTTCGGTCTAGTTGTGAGCCATCCAGACATCTATCAGCACCACGGCAGTCCTCAAAGGGGTTCTGATATATTGACTTTTAAGCAGAGAAACAATGGCATTTTGTTCATTTAATCTTCATACAGACCCTATGAAGTAAATGTTAATTTTTGCCCCATTTTTTCTGAAGAAGGAACAGAGACATAGAGAAGTAGGATAACATAGCTGATAACTGACAGGAGGTATTTGAACCCAGGAAGCTAGTTCAAGATTCTGTGCTTTTAAGAATATCTCCCTTAAGGTCAAAATGAAAGAGATTGATGTCTCTGTTTCCTGGAATTTCCTTGAGCCCTAGGCAAAGCTGTCCTCTCCTCACCACCTTCCCAGCCTCAATACCTAAACAATTCTAGAGCCAAGACTCTGTCAAACAGCAAAAGACACCAGGTGATCCATTCTTACAAGAAAGCTACATAACCTCACTCTGCCTCAGTTCTCCTAGATGCAAAATGGGAGAAGTCACCCTCACTTCATTCGTCTATTAAGTGTGAACTTTGAGTGTTAATACATGTGAGGCACTGTGTGTGTGTGTGTATGTAGATTTATTTTAAGGAATTAGCTCATGTGATTGTGGGGGCTGACAAAGCCAAATTCTACAGGGTAGGTCAGTAAGCTGGAGACTCAGGGAAGAGTTAATGTTAAATAAAAAGGTAATCTGACAGCAGAATTCCCTCTTCCCCAGAGAACCCCAGTCTTGTTTTTCTTAGGGCCTTCAACTGATTGGTTGAGGCTCACCCACATTATGGAGGGCAATCTGCTTCACTCAAAGCCTATTGATTTAAATCTTAACCACACACACACACACAAAAAAAAAAAAACCACCAAAAACAAACAAACAAACAAAACTTCACAGCAAGAATTAGACTGGTGTTTGACCAAATATCAGGGCTCCATAGCCTAGCCCCAGTGGTACATAAAATTAGTCATCACAGGCGTAATCACAATCTTTTATTTTGGCTTTGGAATACAGTCACAGACAAATGCTACATTTTGCTCTTCTGAGTCAGAATCCATCTTCACCCAGAATTAGCTGCAGAGAAGAAGAGAGCCATCATGACAAAGTTTCATTAGTCTTGGTATATGTAAATGTGGCTCCAGGCAGGACATGAAAACCCCCGAGAGCCCCATTTCAATAGCCAAGTCAGGGTCACAGAAGGTTTTGAGCTTTGAATCCCAAACAGTTAGGATTCTATTCTATCTGTTGGAATTGACCAGGAGCAGGAATCAGCCATGTAACCACAAGTCACAGAGCTGTGAAATGCTGCTGTCTTCACAAAATACCACATCTAGTCTAATAGACTTTAATGGAAAGCAAGACTGTCTCTACGCCCAGGATGAAATCCTCCTCCCTTATTCATAAATGTGTTTCTCCTGATGAACTGCATCTTCTGGGATGATTGAAAGCTCTGTCACGAAATGCCCACTTGGGGTAGGCAACTTGCAATAGCCCAGGGATTTCCCAATTGTGAAGAACTGTCAGTCTCTTTTTCTACTGGGCTGTGGTGTCCTAGGCTATGGTCCAATTCCCAGAGCCAAACAATGAGGTTGAAATAATGATAGTGGTGGTTCAACAAATAATTTTTAATTTTTGGCAAGTTAACGCAGGTGGCAGTCCCTGAGAGTCCCTGAGATCTGAGAGTCTCAGATCTCCTCATGAGGTGCTGTGGGGACCCGCTGGCTCCCACCCCTGGGGCCCCAGCATGGTGCTCACATTGAGGCCAAGCTTCCAATGGGTAGTTCCCATAGTAAAGGATGCCAGGACGAGACTACGCCTGTCCAATGTGGGACTTCTCCAACAGGCAACCTTTGCTTTTACGGTGTTGAAAGGGTAACAATTGCTATTGCAACATCCCTTTTAAGCTGTAACGTGGAGAGTGTCACCTCTTGTTTTGCCCATGGCAATCCCACTTGATACTTCTTGTCAGGCACCATTATTAATTGATCCCTGAATATTCTCAAAGACGTTCATGTCAGATAATAAATCTTAATGGTTACCTCAGCAGCAGCTTGTACTTAAATCTTCACCCAATAAAATGTTTCCCAAAATATGTTTTGTGGAACACAACTCTTAGAAGATGCTCCAGTGAGAAGAAGTCACTACATAAACAGATATGGCAAGTAGTCCTGTGGGAGGACAATGCACATTAGCATGCTAACGTCTTAGAGTGGTCCTGAAGTAGAAAACCTTGTATAACTTTGTTTTACTCAACATTTCCCAGGCTCATTGGACCATACATTTTAATCTTGAATATATAATGCCATGGAGAGAAACACAGCCAAGACTGAATTCTCTCTTCTCGAAGCTACCCTTCAAAACAGCTCACAATGTGAGGAGGTTCCAAGCATGGCAGCTGGCTCGCTTAGTGGTTCTGGCTTGATGCAGAAAACAACTGTCCCAGTCTCTTCTGGCTCCTGACTCACCTCGGAGTGCTATTCACATTAGCTACTGTGATCCACAAAGGCATTTTGGCCCTCAGTCAAGTGAAGTCATTTGGATCTGGATGTTGCTTTTAATAGCCTCTAATTTCACTCATAAAATTTTTCAATCGCAAAAGTCCTCAATTTGGGTACCAAATTGGGAATTTTGTGAGCAAATCACTTGATCCAGTCACCGAGGTGATTTCAAAAAGCCCTTTCCATCTGGCCAGGTCTCCTGCTCCCAGCCCTGCCAAAACTATACCATAAACCCAGTCTCTCAATTTGGAATGCAGAAGTTGGCCGCTCCCGTGTTCAGTACCCATCCAACGTCTCTTGGATCACCCACTTGCATCATGTGCGTGTATATCAGTCCTCCAAGGGGCCACATCATGCTGTAGACATCTACATACTCCCTACATATTTTGGCAAAATGTTTTTGCCAAAAGTGCTGGGTACTTCGTTGCAAGAAAGGAAGGAAGAGAAGGAAGTGGGGGGAAGAAGAAAGAAAGAGAGAAAGAAAGAAAGAAAGAAAAGAGATGTGGGGAGGGAGGCAAGATTTACCAACACAAAGGAACACTGGATGGCTCTACGTTTGCACTAAAAGACTAATGACATTTGGTTAAATTAGTGCTTATGTTCTGTTTACACTGCCAAATATGTTACATCTTGGAATGAAGATATATTTTTTCAAGAGTTCATTAGAGAAGAAGTCCAAGGACACAAGGACAATGAATTAAGTACAGTGTCTCTTGTTTTTTGGTTAAAGAATTAAAAAAAAAGAAAAGAAAAGAAATCCTGATTCAATTCATTTCAGTCTTATGTCATTTTTTGTAATCTCCCAACCAACTGACTCAGACACTAAACTAATTACGAATTACACTGAAAGCTGTATCAACTACTCTTGATATGTAGGAAACAAATAGTGTCTAAATAATAATTTTTAAAATCTTTATGTAAAGATAGAGTTCTCTTGTTGCTCTCTAAATACCAAGACTCACATTTAAAATATAATATCAGGGATGTCTATGTGGCTCCATCAGTTAAGTGTCTAACTCTTGATTTCAGGTCAGGTCATGATCTTAAGGTCCTGGGATCGAACCTCTTGTCATGCTCCATGCTCAGTAGGGAGTCTACTTGAGGATTCTTGCTCTTCTCCCTCTGCCCCTTTTCTTACTCCCACCCTTTCAGATAAATAAATAAATCTTTAAAAAACTGAAACTAAAATAAAATATAATACCAAATTCCCTGATTTGAAGAAAACATAATAGTCTAATATATTACTGTTATATTATTATTACCATTAGTATTATTACTAAAATATTATTAAATCATCCAGTGAGATAAAACAGAATGTCTCATTCATGCTGAATATTGATCTTTTAAAATACAAATTTTTTAATCTAAATAGTTTATTCAGTTCTTCTTATTACCTTTAATTTTCCTGTCTTTAAAATCTGGGAGGAGCTATTTAAAATATAGTATCATTTTTAATATATTTCTGGTTAGATTTAAAAAAAGTGCTCTCAGTAAGATAGTAATGATGCAGTAGGCAAAATTAACTAAATCCACAAAAACCTTTCCCCCCCTCTTTTCTCATACGTTTTCTCTCCTCTCACATGGATATTCCAGTACATGTATAGTAGCTGTCTAAAGTTTTCCCACATCTCATTAATGATCTTTTCATGTTTAAAGTTTCTCCTTCGGTGTTTATTTTGGCTAGTTTTCTATTGCTGTGACTTCAGTTCGTGACTCTTTTCTCCTACAATGTCTACTTTGCCATTCATCCTATCCAGTTTTGTTTTTTTAATCTCAGACATTGTATTTTTCATCTCTAGAAACTTGACTTGGGTCTTTTTTTTTTAAATCTCCTTTATCCCCATTTGACTTTTTGAACATAGAGACTATAGTGTTCATCACAGTTTTAATGTTCTTTCTACCAGTTTTAATATCTGTATCAATTCTGTGTCAGTTTTGAGGAATTGATTTTTTTTTAATTTTTTATTAACATATAATGTATTATTAGCCCCAGGGGTACAGGTCTGTGAATTGCCATGTTTACCCACTTCACAGCTCTCACTGTAACACATACCCTCCCCAATGTCCATAACCCAACCACACTTGAATTGATTTTTCTTTTTTCTTTTTTCTTTTTTTTTTAAAGATTTTATTTATTTATCCGAGAGAGCGAGCGAGCACAGGCCGACAGAGGCAGAGGGAGAAGCAGGCTCCCCGCGGACCAAGGAGCCCGATGCAGGACCCAATCCCAGGACGCTGGGATCATGACCTGAGCCGAAAGCAGCTGCTCAACCAACTGAGCCACCTAGGCGTCCCTTGAATTGATTTTTCTAATAAAAGTTGTATTTTCCTTCTTTATCTATCTGGTAGTTTTTTTTTAAAGATTTATTTATTTATTTGACACACAGAGAGAGAGAGAGACAGGGGGAGGAGCAGAGGGAGAGAGAGAATCTCAAGCGCACTCCCCACTGAGCATGGAGCCCAACATGACACAGGGTTTGATCTCATGGCCCTGAGATCATGAATCGAGCCAAAATGAAGAGACTGATGTTTAACTGACTGAGCCACCTAGGCACCCCATGGTCCCAGTGTCCTTTTTATTTTAATTCAATTAATTAACATATAGTGTATTAATAGATTCAGAGATAGAGTTCAGTGATTCATCAGCTGCATATAACAACCAGTGCTCATTCTATCACATGCCCTCCTTAATGCCCATCACCCAGGTCCACATCCCCTCACCATCTTCCCTTCAGCAACCCTCAAATTGTTTCTTCTAGTTGAGAGTTTCTTATGGTTTGCCATGCCTTCTAAACCATGATGATACAGTTATGCAGAATCAACCAAATCCAAAAAAAAATATTTTAAAATGAGAAAGAAAGAAAGTATCTGGGTGCATTAGCCAGGTAAGTGTCTGCCTTCAGCTCAGATCATGATCTCAGCTCATGATCTCAGGATGGAGCCCCGTATCTGATTCCCTGCTCAGTGGGGGGTCTGCTTCTCCCTCTCCCTCTGCCTGCAGCTCTGCCTGCTTATGCTCTCTCTTTCTGTAAAATAAATAAGTAAAATCTATTGAAAAATAATAAAATCAGAAAGTAAGAAATTTGACTAGTGGTTTAAAATGATATCTGTCTGGTAACATCTGATCTAGCTTTCTAAACTTCCCTTAAAATATGCTGCACAAAAGAAGAAAATAAAATGTAATACCACCACAAAATCCTCATACTAGAGATAATTTCCACTTAATATAGTCCAATGGAATTGGCAAACAAAATAAGACTAGCCCTAGTGAATAGAATAAGGAAAGACTCTTGATCGACCTCGGGATTATTTTCCAGACCCAATATGCAAGACCTAAATACCTGGGGGAACTTGGCAACTGTTGTTGCTCTTCTGCTTGAGTGTAATTCTGAGACACACAGAATGCTTTTTGGTCTTTCCTCACCTTCAATGCACCTGTCTTCCAAAATCCACTTGAAGACTGCGATCACCATGAACTCAACATGGCGGAAAAGTAGGTGGAGTTCTGGAAGCACAACTTTTCATTCTAGAAAATTCCACTCTGTCCTGTTTGGGTCAAAACCAAAGGTCTTTATACGAATATTCATGAACTCTCCCTTCCCTCAAAACTGTCTATTTAATATTATTACACTTGGAAGTCCCACAGGTACTTTGAGTCCAGAGGAGTCTGAAATCTCCCCACTCAAGGTTGCTCTCCCTCCAGTGTAAACTCTCCCTACAACACTGTACACTCCATTAGTTATCCCAGAAAATTGACTGTGGTTTTAGACACCTCCCTCTTCTCCCCCTCCCTCCTCCACATCCAAGTCTATCAGTCTGTCTCTTCAAAGTTTTTTGGAGATACTCTCTGTTTCCTGTCACTATTGTTGTGCTATGTATAGCCATCATGGCTCCTCCCTTGTGCAATAACCTCCAAACCATTGTCTCACTGCCTCTCCCCCAACCCCACTACTCCAACCTCTGGGGTGATCTTCTTAAACAACACATCCAATCACAGCATCACTCTGCCTAAAACCCTTTAGAGGCCCTTATTCATCTTAGGAAAACATCGCAAGGGCACAACAAAGTCTGCGTAGCCTACACTGGCCCTTGCACTTGGCTCCAACCACCTCAAACTTCTTTGCATCCAAGTGCCCTGAGCTCCCTTCTGCTTCAGAAGCTTTTCACACTCCACCTCCTCTGCCTGAAATCATTTTATTTCTGCCCAATATAAGCTAGCTTCATAAATCACCCTTTATTACCTCAGCTTGAGGAAATCCCCACAACTTTGTAAGCCTCAGTTCTAGGAAAGAAACTACATTATGTGTCACGTCTTACATTTTTTTAAAATTTAATTTTATTGAAATTCAATTAATTAACATATAGCATATTATTTGTTTCAGAGGTAGAGCTCAGTGGTTCATCAGTTGTATAGAACACCCAAAGCTCATTACATCATGAGCCCTCCTTAGTGCCTGTCACCCAGTTCCCCCATCCCCCCACCCACCTACAACCCGCACTTTCTTTTCACACCACAAGTGTTACTAGAAGTTCCTTAGTGATGATTTGTTTAATTATTTCACAATGCTGTCTTTCCACTCTTGTCAGAAGAGTATCTCCATTGCTCACAGTGACTGCACAGATGAAGCTCTCAGTAAATACTTGCTAGCAAAAATAAATGAATGCACTATTTCCGAGAAACCCATCTAAAAGAATAACACAGGTAAATAATAAAAGAATTGGCAAAGACAGAATTTTTTGTCAAAATAAAGCAAAGTTTTTTAAATGCCAGAACAGAAGGCCAACGGGCAGTGCCTCTCCCTTAGTATTAGACTTAGTTACTGTACTTAAATTTAGCTTGTGAAAATGCAATGCTTCATTTCAAAAACCTGAATCAACATCTTAATACATAATAATATGTGATCTTTAATAAGTAGGTGTCATTTAAACTATTTAATTTATTTGTGCCATCTGGATTGAATAAGGGAGAAGCAGTAGGATGATTAATTTTATGGGTCAATGTGACTGGGCCATGGAGTGTCCAGATATTTGGTTAAACATTATTCTGGTTATTTCTGTGAGGGTGCTTTTGGATGAAATAGACATTTAAATTGGTAGACTGAGTAAAGCAGATTGCTCTTCCTAATGTGAGGGCCTCATCTAATCAGTTGAAGACCTAAATAGGAAAAAAAAAAAAAAAAGCAGACTTTCCCCAAAGTAAGGGAAATCTCCACCTGCACCATGGCCTCCAAATGATGACACCAGCTTCCTTCCTGCCTTTGGACTCAAACTGAAATAGCAGCTCTTCCTGGGTCTCAAGTCTGCCAGCCTTCAGACCAGAAAGGCACCTTCTCTTCTCCTGGTTCTCAGGCTTTTGGACTCAGCCTGGTGCTACACTGCCAGTTCTGGGCCTCCAGCTTGCTGTTTCACTCTAGAGATCATAATCACATAAGCCAATTCTGCATAATAAATCTCTATGTACACATCCTTTTGTTCTCTTTCTCTGGAGAAGCCTAATCCATGGAGATACCAGTGAAATTAGTAAGGCTGGAGCTATAGTAAATATGGGGGCTATTAGCAGACCTAATAGAAGCATCATTCACAGATGCTTCTAGAAAACGCTGAGGAGACACTAACACAAGGAAGGTTTGGAGAGGGACCCTTCTGCTTCATGCAATTTAGGGGCACAAACCAATGGGAGACAAAATCCCCAGCATAACTTAATTCATACTCAGACTCCTAGGGAAGTTTGGGTTCCCTACAGAAAATAGCTGGCAGACACATCATAGCTTAGTAAATTTTAGTTATATGACTTTAGAATATAACCTCAGTGTTTCACTTATTTTAATTGGAAGAGGACAATGAACCAGATATGTGTAACTAAATTCCTCCTTTTATTGTCTTCCCCTGAGGTCACATTTTCAAGCTTGACTGTGAGAAATGGCTGAGGAGGTTTTAAAGGTTGTCTCCCGGATTCATCCCCCAAGGATCCTAAATCATCAGGCCTGGGGCGGGGCCAAGAGTCACTTGTTGTGAATTCAAGAGGTTCACAGCAGTTTTCCAGTGTGGATGGCCACCAAGCACAGTTTGGAAAACCCTGATGGAAAACCTGTCAGCTGGCCTGCGACAACTATTCTTTAAAACTGGCACAGATAGGATGTTGGGATATTTGACTGTAAATAAAATAGCCTTCAGGAAAACACATAAAACTGAGGGATGGCGTTCTTAATTCTTAATTTCCTTTTATACGTTTCTGGAATTCCTAACATTTAGGTCGCCATGCAGGATTTGAAAGTCAGAAGGCAACATTTGAAAATTCATCAGTATGTGCTGTCTTGATCTTGGCATCAGTTTTTAGCTGTGGGTCCACTCACACTAAAAATGAAACCCTGCCCATTTTTGAAGGCAAAAGCACTAACATGTCAGAAGTGTCTTTCAAGCCCTTGGGGGACAGTGACAGGTTCTGGTTCTTCCTTCACTTTTCGGTACTCCATTCCCTTTTTGGTGGCAGAACATTAACTTTATTTTTAAAGATAAAATCAGGATGTTTTCTTTTCAAAGAGTTCTCTTCTCACACCACTTCATAACGTACTTGAGAGTTTGGGCAGAAATAAAAGCAAGTCCCCATCACAATCCCCACTCTGATGCTGGAAATAAACCACGAAGGTTGAGAAATTATTTATTTTTGTGTGTCTCCAACTTCTGGTTTTGTCATATTCTCCCTCTTGTCCTGGCATTTGTTCCTCTACCCCACCCCAGATGTGCAAGCCCAGTGTCCCCCCACTTTTTATTCCCTTACACCTATTCAAGCAGAGTAACAATGATTATTCCCTCCTTGCTACCTTGAATTTATTCACACTTAAGTGTTAACTCTCTCAGGAGTCCCTTGTGCCCAGAGAAAACCCACCTGCCCCGGCGGCCCCTTTACCCCTTTACTTCCTTGCTAGAAGGGAGAAATAAGGAGGGACCCTGAATGTCAACCCTCTGATTCCCAGCACTCGTAGCCTGGTGCCACTGTCAGCCTTGAGACCACAGCATTAATCCCTTGTACCCTCTGTATCTTGTTTAACCCACAAGTCATTCCAGACTCCTGGGTCACACTTCACTCCGTATTTTAATAATCCGACAGTTCTGGGCGCCTGGGTGGCTCAGTGGGTTAAGCCGCTGCCTTCGGCTCAGGTCATGATCTCAGGGTCCTGGGATCGAGTCCCGCATCGGGCTCTCTGCTCAGCAGGGAGCCTGCTTCCCTCTCTCTCTCTCTCTCTCTCTGCCTGCCTCTCTCTCCATCTACTTGTGATCTCTCTCTGTCAAATAAATAAATAAAATCTTTAAAAAAAATAATAATCCGACAGTTCTGCATATCCCTCTACTGTCCTCCCTTCCTCTCTGCTTTCTCTCCTAAAACCCCTGCCACTATGCTACCTAGAACTTATGGTCCATTCATCAGCAAAGCCCACTATACTCAGCCCATCTCTAAACACAGTTCTGCTATCACAAAATGAGATATCACTCAAAATCACCGTGTTATCCAAAGTCACCCTATAAAAACCACAGAGATGACAGGGCAAATAGCTATATGGGGTACAACATTTAAAAACTTCATCGGTGACATTATGGAAAAAAAAAAAAAGGATAGTAACCTAATACAAATGGCACCATGGTTTTACAAGCTAAATGGTTAAGATGTAAGTATTACAACAAATGTGGTAATTGACCTTGGAAGAGACCTAAGTGTGCCTAAGGAAAAGGATGCTGGAAGGATTACAGCTTGTGAGTTATTGTGAAGCATGGAAGGAAGGTCAGCTGAAATTGAAGGGAAATTTGCAGCATCAGGTGAGGGTGTTAACCCATAAGGCACACAGGAAACAGGCAGCTGGCAGATGTTCGAGGCTGTGTGTTCTGTGTATGTCTAAGGAGTTCTGGGCTGTGTTTTACTTAGTACAGGCATACCATGTTCTTTTATATTTATACTACTTCGCTTTATTGTACTTCGCAGATACTGTGTTATTTAATAAGTTGAAGGTTTGTGGCAACCAGGCGACCAGCAAGTCTTTCGGCACTTTTTTTTTTTTTAATTTTTTATTTTTTATAAACATACGTTTTTATCCCCAGGGGTACAGGTCTGTGAATCACCAGATTTACACACTTCACAGCACTCACCAAAGCACATACCCTCCCCAATGTCCATAATCCCACCCCCTTCTCCCAAACCCCCTCCCCCCAGCAACCCTCAGTTTGTTTTGTGAGATTAAGAGTCACTTATGGTTTGTCTCCCTCCCAATCCCATCTTGTTTCTTTTATTCTTCTCCTACCCACTTAAGCCCCCATGTTGCATCACCACTTCCTCATATCAGGGAGATCATATGATAGTTGTCTTTCTCTGCTTGACTTATTTCGCTAAGCATGATACGCTCTAGTTCCATCCATGTTGTCGCAAATGGCAAGATTTCATTTCTTTTGATGGCTGCATAGTATTCCATTGTGTATATATACCACATCTTCTTGATCCATTCATCTGTTGATGGACATCTAGGTTCTTTCCATAGTTTGGCTATTGTAGACATTGCTGCTATAAACATTCGGGTGCACGTGCCCCTTTGGATCACTACGTTTGTATCTTTAGGGTAAATACCCGATAGTGCAATTGCTGGGTCATAGGGCAGTTCTATTTTCAACATTTTGAGGCACTTTTTTTTCCAACAGCCTTTGTTCACTTTGTGACTCTGTGTCCCATTTGGGTAATTCTTACAATATTTCAGACATTTTCATTGTTGTTATATTTGTGATGGGAATCTGCAGTAAGAGATCTTTGATGTTACTATCATAATTGTGTTGGGGAGCCCCGAACTGTGCCTATAGACAATGATGAATTTAAATGATAAAGGTGTGTTTTCTGACTGCTCTGCTGACTGGCTGTTCCCCCATCAATTGCATCATGAACAAAATATGCAATTAACTCAATGGAGGAAGAAAAAGATCCTGACAAAAGTCAATGTGGGGTCATCTATAAACACTCCAGCAAAACAGTAATTGAAGGGAATTTTCTCAATTTGATGTCTATAAAAAAAATTTGCAGCTACTATCACCTTTAATGATGAACTATTGAATGCACTTGTCCTACGGTGGAAACATAAAAATTATGTCCTCTCTTACCACTTCTATTCAGTCTTGTACTAGTGGTTTTAGCCAGTACAATAAGGCACCAAAAAAAAAAAAAAAAAAAAAAGGAGCAAGAGATAAAAAGCATAACAATTAGAAAGGAAGAATTAAACTGTTTTTTGTTTAGCAATTGGTTTTATACATTTTAACATGTTTTTGTTAAAAAAACATGTTTAACATGGTTTTGTACATAGAAATTATTCAAAGGAATAAACAAATTGCTAGAACTAATTGAGTTAACATGATTGTGCAGTACAAGGTCAACGCACAAAAATCAACTGTACCTCTATATACCAGCCACAATTGGAAAATTATTTTTTAGGCTACCATTTATAATAGCATCAAATGACATTAAATACTTTTGAATAAAATTTTTTGAAAGATTTTATTTATTTATTTGTTAGAGAGAGAACACAAGCAGGGGGAGAGGCAGGCAGAGGGAGAAGCAGGCACATTGCTGAGCAGAAAGCCTGATGCTGGACTCAATCCCAGGACCCTGGGATCCCAACCTGAGCTAAAGGCAGCCACTTAACTGAGTGAGCCATCCAGGTACCCTGAATAAATTTAGTAAGATGTGTAACACCTCCAGGAACATGGCAGGGATGTCCATTATCACCACTACTATTCAACATAGTACTAGAAGTCCAAGCCTTAGCAATCAGACAACAAAAAGAAATTAAAGGCATCCAAATCAGCAAAGAAGAAGTCAAACTATCACTCTTCGCAGATGATATGATACTATATGTGGAAAACCCAAAAGACTCCACTCCAAATCTGCTAGAACCTGTACAGGAATTCAGTAAAGTGCCAGGATATAAAATCAATGCACAGAAATCAGTTGCCTTTCTATACACCAACAACAAGACAGAAGAAAGAGAAATTAAGGAGTCAATCCCATTTACAATTGCACCCCAAACCATAAGATACCTAGGAATAAACCTAAACAAAGAGGCAAATAATCTATATGCAGACAACTATAAAGTACTCATGAAAGAAATTGAGGAAGACACAAAGAAATGGAAAAATGTTCCATGCTTATGGATTGGAAGAACAAATATTGTGAAAATATCTCTGCTACCTAAAGCAATCTATACACTTAATGCAATCCCTATCAAAATACCATCAAGTTTTTTTCAAAGAAATGGAACAAATAATCCTAAAGTTTATATGGAACCAGAAAAGACCTAGAATTGCCAAAGGAATATTGAAAAAGAAAGCCAATTCCAGACTTCAAGCTCTTTGACAAATCTGTCATCATCAAGACAGTGTGGTACTGGCACAAAAACAGACACGTAGATCAATGGAACAGAATAGAGAGCCCAGAAAATAGACCCTCAACTCTATGGTCAACCAATCTTCGACAAAGCAGGAAAGAATGTCCAATGGACAAAAGACAGTTTCTTCAACAAACGGTGTTGGGAAAATTGGACAGCCACATGCAAAAAAATGAAACCGGACCATTTCCTTACACCACACACAAAAACAAGACTCAAAATGGATGAAGGACCTCAATGTGCGAAAGGAATCCATCAAAATCCTTGATTAGAACACAGGCAGCAACCTCTTTGACCTC
Organism: Mustela erminea; assembly: GCF_009829155.1. Lineage (NCBI taxonomy): Eukaryota > Metazoa > Chordata > Mammalia > Carnivora > Mustelidae > Mustela > Mustela erminea. Next base: position 121,593,471 of record NC_045619.1, read on the forward strand.
AGCTGCAGCAACTTCTTCCTAGAAACATCGCCAAAGGCAAGGGAAGCAAGGGCAAATATGAACTATTGGGACTTCATCAAGATCAAAAGCTTTTGCACAGCAAAGAAAAGTCAACAAAATCAAAATACAACAGACAGAATGGGAGAAGATATTTGCAAACAACATACCAGATAAAGGGCTAGTATCCAAAATCTAGAAAGAACTTATCAAACTCAACACGCAAAGAACAAATAAACCAATCAGGAAATGGGCAGAGGACATGAACAGACATTTTTGCAAAGAAGACATCCAGATGGCCAACAAACACATGAAAAAGTGTGCCACATCACTCGGCATCAGAAAAATACAAATCACAACCACAATGATATACCACCTCACACCAGTGAGAAAGGCTAAAATTAACAAGTCAGGAAATGACAGATGCTGGTGAGGATGTGGAGAAAGCGGAACCCTCCTACACTGTTGGTGGGAATGCAAGCTGGTGCAACCACTCTGGAAAACAACATGGAGGTTTCTCAAAATGTTTAAAATAGAGCTACCCTATGACCCAGAAATTACACTACTGGGTATTTACCCTAAAGATACAAATGTAGTGATCCAAAGGAGCACGTGCATCTGAATGCTTATAGCAGCAATGTCCACAATAGCCAAAATATGGAAAGAACCTAGACGTCCATCAACAGATGAATGGATAAAGAAGTGGTATATATACAATGGAATACTATGCAGCCATCAAAAGAAATGAAATCTTGCCATTTGCGATGATGTGGATGGAACTAGAGGGTATCATGCTTAGCGAAATAAGTCAATCGGAGAAAGACAACTATCATATGATCTCCCTGATATGAGGAAGTGGAGATGCAACGTTGGGGGGTTGGGGGGTAGGAGAAGAATAAATGAAACAAGATGGAATCAGGAGGGAGACAATCCATAAGAGACTCTCTTTTTTATTTTTTTTAAGATTTATTTATTTATTTATTTATTTGACAGAGGGGGAGAGATCACAAGTAGGCAGAGAGGCAGGCAGAGAGAGAGGAGGAAGCAGGCTCCCTGCCGAGCAGAGAGCCCGATGTGGGGCTCGATCCCCGGACCCTGGGACCATGACCTGAGCTGAAGGCAGAGACCTAACCCACTGAGCCACCCAGGTGCCCCCATAAGAGACTCTTAATGTCCCAAAACAAACTGAGGGGGGCCAAGGGGAGGGGGTAGAGAGAGGGTGGTGGGGTTATGGACATTGGGGAGAGTATGTGCTATGGTGAGTGCTGTGAAGTGTGTAAACCTGGCGATTCACAGACCTATACTAATAATACATTATATGTTTATAAAAAAATAAATAAAATAAGATGTGTAAGACCTCAAAACTGGAAGCTACAAAATATTACCAATAGAAAGAAGGCAATAAATGAAGAGATATACAATTTTCATAGAATGGAAGCCTCACTGTCATTAAGATATCAGTTCTTAAATCAGTTTATAAATTCAATGTGATTCCAGGAGAATGTGAGGCAGGCAGGGGGGGTGGAATTATATTGCTAAGAACTTAAAAAGACACAATCTCTGAAAAATCTGGCAATTTCTAATAAAGTTAAACATAGAGTTATCCTATGACCTAGGATTTCTCCTCTCAGGTTATACCCCAAAGAAACAACTAAATATGTCCACTAAAATCCTTGTCCAGAAATGCTCATTAAAGCTTTATTCATAAAAGTTCAAAACTGGAATCAACTCGGTTGTTCATTAACAAGAGAATGTATAAGCCAAGTATGGTATATTCATACGATGGGATACTAAGCAGCAATAGAAAGAAAAACCAATTGAAATATGTTGAAAGATGAATTAATCTCAAAATCATTATCTATTATGACATAAAAAGCACCTACTGTAATATGTCATTTACATGGAGTTCAAGAATAAAGAATAATATCTATGCTGTTAAAAACCAGACCAGTAGTTACATCTGAGTGAGTGGGCCCTGACTTGAAAGAAGAATGAGAGAATTTTCTGGAATAATACAACTGTCATATATATGTATATAAAATATTTCTATATAATGGTGTATTATATTATAATGTATATGCACATATATATGTATATAAAATTCTGAAGCTGGTCGCTGAAGATTTGTCCATCTTGCTGTACATGAATTAAACCTCACCAAAGTATAAAATATATATATTGCCCACACTCTCCATCCCGCTCCCTGTTTTATTTTTCTTTATGGTATCAATCTCATTTTAACTTACTACATGATTTTTTAATTTAGCTTTAGTTTTCACATTGTCTATCTCCCCTAGTAGCATGTAAGTTCTCAAAGGCAGACTTTTGTTTAGTGCATTGTTGGATCTCAACGATGAGAACATTAGGGTATAACAAGTCAAAAATATTTGTTGGAGGGAAGAAAGACATCTGAATTTTTGTATGAGATACCTTGTATCCCTTTGACTTTTCTTTTTCCTATAATACTATTTTTCCTCTCATCTTTTTATCACTAGACTCTCAGACATTGGGTCTCCTCGCAGTGCTATACCTATGTGATACCAAGAGCATATCATTTTCTAACACATCCCCTCTATGACAAAATTATCTTCAAGAAAATACTTGTAATGAAACAAATAATAATAATGGCCAGAAAAAAAAATACAATGAAAATCTTCTCCCTATAGAGTCTCATGACAGAAAAGCATTGTTAATAAAAGTTGAAGCAAATATTGTAATACCAACAAGGAAAATGTAAAGAATTGTTACTTTTTTTTTTAAAGAGGGAGAAAGAGGTGGGAGGGGGACAGAGGGAAGAAGAGAGTCTTGGGCAGTTTCCATGCCCGGTGTGGAGGCTACTAGGGGCTTGATCTCACAGCCCTGAGATGACGACCTGAGCAGAAGCCAACAGACTGGCATTTAACTGACCAAGACACCCAACTGCCCAGATTGATACTTTTTCGTCTTTCAAAGTCAGCTGGAGTTCCAACAGATGCAAACACAGTGGCAGTTGCAATGGATAGCCACAGAGAGACATAAACAAAGTATCAAGGGATTGATACTCTCTCATCTTGAAAAATAAGGGAAAACTTACATGCACATACCTTTCAATCTTAGTGATGAATAATAAATAACATTATAGTTTCTGCCCTAAAGTCTAACTGACCCCACCAAAACTGATCTTTGCTGCATTTTCATGTAGCAAACAGTATGACTACATTTGTCAACCTATTTCTGCCTGAAGGTGATCAAAACACACTTTATTAGTTTCAATTTCAAAAGTTTATTTCATATAAAGCAACAGAAGTAGAAAAAGTCTTAAAGACTAGCATAAGTTTGACAAGACATTTAAAAATCCTTTTAAATTCCAGAATTTGCAATGTTGTCTGCATACTTACTTCTTTGTGATAGATTCTAGCCGCTTCCAAATGTGAAACAAAATTAAACCCCCAAATGGTTACATAGAATGACAGATCGAAGCAATTCGATTTCTATGTCATTGTCATTACAACCACTGTACTACTATTCTTTATTTTCAATCCTCTGCTTAAACACAAAAATATGTAGTTTTATAGGGCTTGGACACATAGACCACAGCTAAGATGAGCTCCAGCAGATCTCAGCTGTGACATGTTTGCTTTCAACACAAATGGGGAGCTGAGTTCCTGTGTGGCTGGGGTGATGAGACAATTAGGCATTCTCTGAATTAGTATCTATGCAGAATCTGATGCACCCTACAAAATAAGAAGTTAAACTTTTCTCCTTTGAAGCTTGCATATATACCTTTAAAAGCCACAGCAGTGGGTTACAACTTGGACCAATAAAAGATTTTGTCCCACCCATCGGGACAAGTGGAAAGCAATCAAAACCTCTTAGCACAAAGTCTCATTGCCCAGAACTTTCGGTGCAGGGAATAGGGCAGTCCTAGGAAAAGAACAGAATCCTCAGAGGAAGTGTCAGGAGACTCAAGCCCTCAGATGACAAAGCAGGGGTCTGGACACTCTATGGACCTCTACTTTGTGGGGTGGTCTGTGTAATGATTTTGATAAAAAACAGAGCATGGAATCAGAAGGAATAGTGATTCTGACTGAGATATGGAGAACTCAGAAAATAAAAGAAGAAAACAAGTGTTTAAAATGGCTCTGTGTGCAAATAATACTAATTACAGTCATTCATGCGAGTTAATTGCCATTTTCCCTAATCATCATACAGCACATTAACAATAGTCCATATCACCCCATATGTGTCAGATTAACTAGGTTTAATTGGGCAATGTATATTCTGTCATCACAGTCTATAGCTTATATAGTCTAACCCAGCTTCTCTGCCCGTAGGTTTAAAGAATTCAATGGAACATTTGTCCTGGGAATTTTTCCCCCATCGAAGCTGAATTCTAGGAAGCTTTGGGCTTTTCACAGTTGGGAACTCAATCACCACTCCCCGCCTTTGTTTATGTCTCTCTCTGTGGCCATCCATTGCAACTGCCGCTGTGTTTCCATCTGTTGGAACTCCGGCTAACTTCGAAAGACAAAATGGACACGTCCAGCGTTTCAACAGGAAACCATTTGGCATTGTTTCATGGCAATTATTCAAAAAAGGCAAAAACAAGGAGCTCTGCCTTCTGAAGGCTTGCATTGTTATCCACCCGATGAAGGAGATTGTGTACGATCACTCACTGAGCCATCTAGATGATAACCAGAGGTTCCACATTTCCAAAAAACACAGATTGCAAATACTCTGTCCTCCAATTTTTGGTTCAGTAAATGTGGTTTTTGAATGTAGGACCCATGACTCTGCAGCAACATGTGACTCGAGGGCTAGGACCTGGAATAGCCAGGAAGGGGTTTCCTGGGGGGCTGCTGTCAAGCACTCTGTAGTGCTGTTCAGTGTTAAACCTCTCTTGGAGAGGCAAATGAGATGACAGTGACAATGGACATGTGGCCAGGCTGTGTCCTGGAAGCTGGTCACACTCCACAGTCACAGACCAAACCTCTACACACAGATCTGGTTGTATCAACTCAAGTACTATTTCCCACTGTTCACTATTTCAAAACAACAGCCTGATTTGGAAAACTGTGGCCCATAAAGACAACAAGCAATGATTTTCAGCGACGTTTGTATTAGTCCCCTATCACTGCTATAACAAATGACCACAAACTGTATATATTAAGGCGAGATGTATTTATTATCTTGAAGTCTGAAGGTTAGGCATCCAAAATGAATCAGTAATAGGTACCAGGAAAGAAACCGTGTCCTCACCTTTTCCAGCTTTTAGAGGCTGCCCGTAGTCTTGGCTCTCGACCCCTTGTCTCACAACAACCTCAGCTTCCAGGGTCACGTCTCCTTTTCAGATTCCCCCACCTCCTTTCCTTTAGAAGGACTGTTGTAATTACAGCAGGTTCACTTGAACAATCCAGGATACTGCAGGGCAACCTCTCCACGCCAAGATGCCAAAGATAACCACACCTGCAAAGTCTCTTTGCCCACATAGTGGAACACAGGCAGATTCCAGAATTAGGATATGGACGTCTTGAAGGAGAAGAGGGTACTGTTCTGCTGGCCACAATGATCAGAAAATATCAAAGTGAGGAAAAGCATTCTTTTTTTAAAAAAAAAAAGTTGTATTTATTTATTTGAGAGAGAGAGAGAGAACACAGGGGGCAGGGGTGGGAAGGGGAAAAAGCAGAAAGGGAAGCAGACTCTCCACTGAGCAGGAAGCCCAAAGCAGGGCTTGATCCCAAGACCCTGAGATCATGACCTGAGCAAAGGCAGATGCTTAATCAACTGAGCCACCCAGGCGCCCCTAGGTAAACGATTCTTGAAAAACATTAGTTGAAGCAAAATATGCCCTTGAAATTATTTGGCATACAAAAATGCCCACATGAAGTAGGAAATCAGGTTTAAATATGAGAAAAGTTCCATGAAAAGACCAGACTTGTATGCTTATCATTCTCCGTCACTACACCTCTAGTCAGTCATTTCCTTTAATTGTATATACTGGGGAAAAACGTGTGAGTTGACGTTTGACAGAACACGCAGGGTAATTAAAATTTAAAAACTAAGTTTTTCCATTATCGCAACAAATAATTAAAAGTCCTGTTTTCATTCCTGATTTGTAATAAAGTGGAAAAAAATAAATGAAAGAAAGCAAAACCCACAATAGCCTGGTCAGATAGAAGACTAATTATCATTTGTTTCGTGATTCAGTCATGTAAACAAAGGTAATACAGCCATTCATATTATTGAAAGAAAAGGTATTATGGGAATCTAGAAACCTAACCCTGTATTGATTCTTTAGAAATTCTGTTTATAGTCTAAATTGAATTGTTATCAATTTTTATAACAGCTTTCTCTTTTTTTAAGATTTATTATTTATTTGTCAGATCACAAGTAGGCAGAGAGGCAGGCAGAGAGAGAGGAGGAAGCAGGCTCCCTGCTAAGCAGAGAGCCCAATGTAGGGCTCCATCCCAGGACCCTGGGATTATGACCTGAGCTGAAGGCAGATACTTAATCCATTGAGCCACCCAGGTGCCCCTATAATAGCTTTCTTAAGATATATTTCACATACTGTAAAAATCATACTTTCGAGTATATAATTTGTGTTTTTGAATACACAAGAATAAAACTTGTGCAAGAATAACTGCTAATTTGGGGCGCCTGGGTGGCTCAGGAGGTTAAGCGTCTGCCTTCAGTTCAGGTCATGTTCCTAGGGTCCTGGGATAGAGTCCCCTATCAGGCTTTCTGCTCAGTGAGGAGCCTGCTTCTCCCTCTCCCTCTGCCTGTTGCTCCCCTGGCTTGTGCTCTTTCTCTGTCAAATGAATAAATAAAAATACAAAGAAATAAATTACTCATAAAAAAAGAATAAACTGCTAATTTGAGAACATTTTAACACCCCAAAAGAAACCCCATACTCATGAACGATCAGTCACTCCCCATTCCTCTCTGCCCCCATCCCCTGGCAATCAGTAGTCCCTTTTCTATCTCTACCAATTTATCTATTCTGGACATTTCACATAAATGGAATGCATGGTCTTTCATGAGTTCTTTCTCTTAACATAATATTTTCAAGGTTCATCCATGTAACATGGATCAGTATTTCATTAATTTTTATCACTTAATAACAGTCCATTGTATGAATATATGTCATTTTATTATTCACTCATCAGCCAAGGAACATTTCCATTTTGGGACTATTACACATAATGCTGCTGTGAACATTTATGTACCAGTTGTTGTGTGGGCATAGCTTGCGTTATCTTCAGTATATACCCAGGAGTGAAATTTCTGGGTCATACGCTAACTTTATATTTAACATTTTCAGGAACTGCCAAGCTGTTTTCCAAAGTAGCTGCACCATTTACAACCCTATCAGCAATGTATGAGGAGTTCGATTCCAAGACATCCGTGTCAATACTTGCTATGACTCTACTTGTTTTTTAAATTCTAGCCAACTTAGTGGGTCTGAACTGGCCTCTCATTGTGGTTTTGATCTGCATTTCCCTAATCATAATGTTCCTGAAACATCTCTCCGTGTCCTTATTGGCCATTTGTATGTCCTCTGGGGAGAAATGTCTCTTCAAATCCCTTGCCCATTAACGTAATTGAGTTCCTTGTCTTCTTATTGAGTTGTAAGTGTTCTTTATATATTCTGGACACCAGTCCCTTTGTCAGATAGATGACTTGCAAGTATTTTTCCCATTCTGGGGACATGTTAGTTTTTTAAAACCAAACACCCTCCAGGCACTCTTATTGAAGATTATAACAATGCCAGAAAATATACTCTACATACTACTCTTTTCACATTTCTGTTTTTCTCTCCATTCCTTTATTTTCTGTCTAAAGTTCTGCATTATCATTCTGAAGTTACTTAACATGTAATTGTCAAAGGCAAATTATACCTTGAATACAGAATAGAGTTCCTCTCTGTGAAACGTTTACTCTTTTTATCTGGCTCTACAGTTATTATTTCTTCGTATCCGTAACTGTCCAAAAAAGAGAGAAAGCAAACCAGACAGTGAGTTAGAGAAAGGTCTTTCTAATAAATGCTCTCGTCTTGTCTGTTATTCGTAAAATCAAAGATTATGGCCCATCTTGTAGCTCTAGGTGGTCCCCACAGGTTGCTTCTTTCACAATTCAGAACAACTAAGGATGAACTTCTTGCTCTATTAGGGATGCCTTTTTTTTTTTCCTTTTCTTTTCTACTGTCAGGACCTGGTGCTATGCTTCATAAACATGAAAATCTTTTCAGGAGCCATAATCCTTTCCTGTGCAAGTGATAATCTCTGTCTAGGCTGTGTCAAAATTTTAATAACCTAGAAGTCTGTACTACAAGGAACATCAACCAAAATAACCGTCCTGGAATAGAATTATCCCAGATACTACTTTTTTTCTTTCTTTCTCTTTTCTTTTCTTTTTTTTTTCTTTTTTTGGGGGGCTTTACCCATTCTTCTTCTATCTTCAGGGAGCTATTAGCATGCTATCAAATCATCTCACTTATTTCTTTCACAGGATTTTCCTGTGACAAGATAACTGTAATCTGACCTGAGATCTTTATTCTGCTGTGAGTGCTTTTTCAGTCTCTGGGGCTTTGTTCAAACCTAAACTGTGAGCATTTAAGGTCCTCTCTCAATATTCTTAAAAGACATTTTGGTAAAATGGTTTCCATCACAGGATCTGTCCCCACAGCTGGGCGGGAGTGATGGTCATCCTTTGGTGATCACGTAGCATGAGGTGCATTACTGAACATTTTCAATAAGGCCAAGGAAGAGACTTCTTGGTTGTAAAATGACTGCAAAGGCTTAAGTTAAATTTCTCATTTGTTATTTGGAGTTTAAGGACATTTATTTATTTTTAGAGAAAAAATATCCTGAAAGCCTATATGGTTGATTCCATTGTCATTTTCTTTATACTTGACTCTCATTCATATAAAATTCTCAGGAGGTTCCATTCTGGCTTGCGAACTTGGTTAGCTAAGTTATTAATGGATAACTAAGTGAATTATTGGACATCGACATAGTGAATATTACATGTCTAGGAAATATTTACCATAACTATTAATAACATGAAATTATGCTTATGATTAAATGAGAAAGCAGGGTATACAATTGTAGGTTCATTTTGATAGCCATTATATAAATAAGAATGTTTTTAAAACATTGAAAGGATATACCTGAAACTAATATAACACTGTGTTTATTATACTGGAATTAAAATGTTAAAAAAACTAAAAGGAATACACCATAGTATTAATGTCCCCAAGAGTATCCATGATTATTTTCTTTGTCGGTAATTTCTAAGTGTTCTGCAGAAGCATTATTCATTGATTCAAAAATGCCTCTTTTCACATGTTAACAGCTCAGGGATGAGGATGCACCTTACAATCCCTCTCTTCCAGGCAGCACATGGGACACAATGATCATGATCTGTGCACGAATATCCACACTGCATACACCAGAGCGGAGAACACTCCTGCAAGCCATGCAGCGTCGGTAATACCCTTGTCCTCACAGAGGATGGTATCATGGGGAAAACACAAACTCTGATGATCTTGGGTCAAAAATCATTTAGAGGAACTGCACTAGAAGCTGAAGAACTTCTAGTCCTCCCTTAACCAATTTATTTTGCTTATTATGTTTCTTGGGGCCTTCTTGTGGGTGCACAAGAGGGAGATATGATTTTTTTAAATTTCTACAAAAATAAGCCTAGAAGAGTCTTTGAAAAAAAAAAAAAGCATTCTTGTTGTTATTGTTTTTAAAGATTTTATTTGTTTATTTATTTATTTATTTGATAGAGTGAAAGAATGAGTGGGCGGGTGGGGGCAGAGGGAGAGGGAGAAGCAGACTCCCTGCTGAGCAGGGAGCCTGAAGGGGAGGGAGGGAGAGGCTCTATCCCAGGACCCCAGGACCCGACAATGACCTGAGCTGAAGGACGACACATAACCAACTGAGTCACCCAGGCACTCCCTCCAAAAAATCTTTTGAAAAACAAAGATTTTAAGTGGTAATAAAATTGGGAAATAGTGTATTTGAAAGCATATTTTCTTTCTTAGTGGTGTCTACACTAATACTGAATCTATGACATCGTAAATTGGGTGGCATGTTACAGACACTCCAAATAACAGTGGTTTAAATGAAATAAAAATGTATTTCTCAGTAGGTAACTATCTCAGTAGTGATTAGGGTCAACACAGTCACTGGTGACAAGGTTACCTAGAGATCTGGGCTTTTCCGGTCTTGTTACTGCTCCATCCCTAGGGCTTTCCTTTCATGTACATGGCTCACTATAGCACTCATGTGCCAGGAAGCAGGAAAAAGGTGAGCAAAGAAGTATGTCCCTCCTACATAGCAAAGAGGTAGCCCAGGTACATGGGCCTGAACTAAGCACATGGACCCACCAAGCTAGCTGCAAGGGACACTCAGCAATGTTGTCTTTATTCTACATTAAGGATCAGCACACATTTTTCTGTAAAGGGCCAGGTAGTAACTATTTTAACCACATAACACCTCCATGGTATTTTCTTCCTCTCCCTACTTTCCCTCTCCGTCTCCTCCTCCTCCTTCTTCTTCCCTTTCCTCCTCTTCCTCCTCTTCCTCTTCTCAACAATTCCTTTGTGATGGTTAATTTTACATGTCAACTAGACTGACTGGGGTAAGTGATGCCCACTGAGCTGGTGAGGTATTACTTCTGGGTGTGTCTGTGAGGGCGTCTGTAAAAGAGATTTGCATTTGATTCAGTAGACTGAGTCAAGAAGACGTGGGCAAGCATCATCTTTCTTTCCCTTCCTGAGCTGGAGCTCCATAGTTTTTTGTCTTCAAACATCAGAGCTCCTGATGCTTAGGCCTTTGACCTCAGACTGCATGCTGCTCTCAGCTTTGCAGGTTTCCAAGGTTGCAGGTGGCAGATGCTGGCACTTCTCAGCCTCCACAATCATGGGAGCCAACTCATATATATATGCTTCTCTGGAGAATCCCCAACTAATACACACTTGCAACTATAAAAACACTTTTAGCCTGTAGGCCATATGAAAACAGACAACAGGCTGAATATGGCCTTTGTCAACCCCATTTCCAGTCATTTGCAGAGCTGCAAATCTAGAATTCCATGACTTCAGAGTGTTGGAGAGTGGGGGAGGGGTGTGAAACTATATTGAACAATAACTAGCTCTCTCTGTCATAGCATATTTCCATGTTACGAGCTCTGTAAAAATTTAAGACTACCACTTATTTGAAATAATAAGGGAGCTGCTCATAACATCAGTTTAAAAGGCAAATACAAAGTTTATTGAACATTTTTAAAACCCTAAATACAAAAATTACCCATAGAAAGAAATCTGGAAGAACATTAACTAGAAACATTAACATGAACTCTCTTCGGTTGATTCGCTTCTATGTTATTTCATATAATTTATCTTCCTAGTTGTCTATAATTATATTGTAACAATTTTATTATAATGGGCTGAAATGTGTAGCTATTCCATAATCCAGCCAGCAGATGGCCTGTCCTCTGCTATCCTACCCTCTGCTCCCTTGCAGTGTATTTAATAAATTTCTATCCTCTTAATAAAAAAACAAAAACAAAAACAACCTTACTCTATTCAAATAAATTTTCTTGCATCTAACTCTTCTTATTGGTCCTTGGCCTTCAATCAAAACCATATAAAATGAGAGGCACCTGGGTGTCTCAGTCGGTTAAGCAACTGACTGGTTTTGGCTCAGGTCATGATCTCAGGGTCGTGAGATCAAGCCCCAAGAGGGCTCTGTGCTAGGCGTGGAGTCTGCTTAAGATTCTCTCTCCCTCCCCCCTTTAAGAAAGCCATATAAAATAAGGCAAATCTCTTTTTCAAATAACATCTTCTCAACTGCTTGAAGAGAGCACAATATGCCTTATTGGTCTTCTCTTCCTTCCTGCTTTTTGCCATTGCTCAACTTGACTTGTTGATTTAATTCCAGAACTATGGAATAAACCTGAGCAAATATTTCTACGTTTCAATGAGGTCTAAATGCGTTCAGTAAAGAATGTTAAGTGTACAATGCAGTGAAGGGTTACATCTATTGATATTTATACAACCGTCCTCCAGATCAAGATATAAAATATTTCTAGTACACTAGAGACTCTCACATGCTCTTCCGAGCCAATCCTCCACTCACAACAGTGCCAACCACGATTCCGATAGCTTCCATCATGAGTGGCTCTGTCTGTTCTTGAACTTCATATTAATAGGACCATATTCTATCGATTCTTTTGTGCCTGACTCCTTGAACTCAACTTAATGTCTACAAGCATCATCCACACTTTGGGTAGCACTAATTCAGTCCACGACATTGCAAGGTCAAATTTTATATTCTATGACTTACATCACAACTTTTTCAACCATTCCTGTTAATGAATACAAGGTTGTTTCCAGTCTTACACTCCCATAAACAAAGTTGCTGGAAGCGTTGCCATATGTGTTTTTTTGGTAGACATATATATTCATTTCTCCTGGGTACACTGTCAGGAGCTTTTAGAAATTACTGCCAGTTTTACAAAGAGGTTACCAATCTAAAACTCCTGCCAGCAGTGGACAAAACAGAGAGCCCAGAAATAAACCCACACATAAGTGGTTGATTAATTTTTGACAAAGGGGCCAAGAAAATATAATGGGGGAAGGATAATCTCTTCAAGAAAGGGGGCTGGGAAAACTGGACACCTACATGTAAAATAATGAAACCAGGCACTGTCTTGAACCACACACAAATGAATTAAAGACCTGGACGTAAGACCTGAGAACATAAAACACCTAAAAGAAACGGTGGTAAGCTCCTTGACCTCATAGTTGCAACTGAATTTTTGAATCTGACTCCAAAAGCAGGGGCAACAAAAGTAAAAGTAAACTATTGAGATTGAGATTCTGCACAGCAAACCATCAAGAAAAAGAAAGGACACCCTTCTGAATAGGAGAAAATATCTGTAAACTATTTATCTAATAAAGGGTTAATATCCAAACTATATTAAGAAGGAAACAACTAAATAGGAAAAAATCAAAACCAAATAATCCAATTTAAAAAATGGGCAGAGGGTCTAAATAGATTTTTGCAAAGAAGACATCCAGATGGCCCACAGGCACACAAAAAGCTGTTCAACATCACTCATCATCAGGGAAATGCAAATCAAAATCACAATGAGATACCACCTCACACCTGTCAGAATGGCTAAAGTCGGAAAGACAAAAAATAACAAGTGCTGGCAAGAATGTAGATAAAGAAGAACCCCCATGCTTCGCTGGTGGGAAAGTATACTGGTGCAGACATTGTGAGAAAAAGTATAAAAGTTCCTCAAAAGATTAACAGTAGGACCGCTATATGATGCAGCAATTCCACTTCTGGGTATTTATTCAAATAAAACGGAAACATCAATTTGAAAAGATACATGTTCCCTGGGGTGCATTGCCGCATTATGTACAAATAGTCAAGATATGGAAACAACCCAAGTGTTTATCCAGAGATGAATGGGTAAAGGAGATGTTGTGTGGAAAGGAAGAAAGAAAGAAAGGAAATCACTCTACTATAAAAAAGAAGGAAATCTAGCCATCATACAGTATTTGTCTTTCTCTGTCTGACTTATTTCACTTTTATGTGGAATCTAAAAAACAAATAAAACAAACAAAACACCAAAAACTCACTTAGAGTGGAGAAGGGAGTTGGGGGAAATTGGAAGGGGAGGTGAACCATGAGAGACTATGGACTCTGAAAAACAATCTGAGGGTTTTGAAGGGACGGGGGGTGGGAGGTTGGGGTACCAGGTGGTGGGTATTATAGAGGGCACGGATTGCATGGAGCACGGGGTGTGGTGCAAAAATAATGAATACTGTTATGCTGGAAATAAAAAAAAAATAAAATAAAATTAAATTAAATTAAAAAAAAAAAACTCACAGATAACAGATTGGTGATTATCAGAAGGAAAGGGGTTTGGGGGATGGGTGAAATGGGTGATTGAGGTCACTTGTACGGCAGTGGATGGTAACTAGACTTATTGTGGTAATCATTACGTAGTGTCTACAAATATTGAACTATTATGTAATTATTATGTATATACCTGAACCTAATACAGTTCCAAGTCTATCTCAACACAAAAAAGTGTTTTCAAATGGCCTAAAGAAATGTTTGTGGAGCACACAGTAGTAGTAGAAGCTATGTCATGTTAAATTAATGATTAGAGAGTATAATTCCAATTTCTATTGGTCCATATGACTTAAACTTTATCTGCATTTGTATCCATAGATGTTCAGGAGGAATGTTCATGACCTATCTTATTTGGCCATGATGAAGAAGAAACTAAGACTATGTACTCTAAATCACAAGACAATATAAATTATCATCTGATTAATAATGAGTGACCTTCAGCCAGGTCGCTTTCCCTGTGCTGACATCTGATGTTTCTAAAACTACCTTGGAGGAGGCTTTTGGTACCTAAAAAAAAAAAAAAAAAAAAGGAATCTAACTCAAAAGTGTGAAGTTGCAAAACCCATTATTTTAAGAGCATGATCCTAATATAGGAGCATAAAACCTTACCTTTCCTTTTCTGTGACACAGCTGTCATCTTAGCTTTGACCACGGCTGTTAATTTGGTCTGTGACTACTTCAATTCCAGCTGAGCAAAAGAAACTGTAGTTCATTAAAATCCATTTCTCAATTCAAACAACTGCCAACCATACAAGCTGTCCCAGCAATTAAGGAAATGTAAAGTGATCCCCCACAGAGAGGCACGAAGTCAAGTCAGAAGCTAGGCCAACAAATCATTTTCTCCTTACAGCTTCCCAGAAAAGCTTTGGCAGGGGATGTGACCAGGCCATGAACTAGAATAAATAGATGAAGGTTTGTTTGTATCGTGCCTCTGTATATTCACCATATGAAAGGATTTTTTTTCCCCCCAGACTCCACTAGATTCTGGATTCTGTCCAGATTCCATATACTTCCAATAACTCTGCTACAATCAAGTTATATATTATCAAGAAATCTGGAGAGTGTTAAGAATGATCACAATATTGGGTAGATCAAGTCCACAGTGCTTTACTTCTGAATTCCCTTCATTACAAATGCAAATAACTCTCAAGCAGTTACATAAATTCTACTTCCCAATGCATTCTCGTAACTAAATTGTACATTTCTTTTTACTTGAAGTAATTCTTTTTCTGTCTTTCAGCATAAGGAAATATGAATTCTGCACACGATTTTTGCAGTGTTTATTTTAAAAGTCATTTATTCTATGTTTTCCTGAAAAACAAAATTATTTTATTAAACACTACAAGGCTATCTTCCTGATAGCATTTTTCCATCTTAATTTTAATACCTTTCTAGGTTGTTGCCTTGATTTGTTTTAGAAAAAAAAATGAAAACTTGTTCATTGCTGTGAATAACTCATTTTGAAACCTTGCTTAAACCAGATATTAATAATCAAATACAAAGTTGTGCTCTGTCAAGTCTAACCATCAGAAGCTGCTTGGAATCCATGAAGTCAATACAGAGAAGTACAATCACAGTTGCATGAACCCCAGACAATTTACCAGCAACTCCATCTGTCCCAAACCCCATAATTTCTCATCACTTCTTCCCTTTGTCCTTCCTTACTAACACTTTTTCCTGCCACAGACACACAGATACCTCTACACACTCCTCTGTTCTTTGAGATATTTAAAACAGCCCAATAAGAAAATGTTATATAGAAAATTAGCGGTTGACTTCTTCCTTGATCTTACACCCCATTCCCAATCTCTGAATATCTTTCAGCCACCTACCGTACTGGATTTCCACAAAAACAAACATGCAGACCAATGGAATAAAACACAAAGTCATAAATAGATCCTACTCTATATGGATTTCTATGCTTTCAAATAATAGAGACATCACAAAAGAAAATGCAAAGCTTGTGTCCACCCAAGTACTTGTGTTCTCTAGGGAGGGAGTGTGGGAAACCTATAATCACAAGACACAATGGAGAGGAAAAGGAAAAGAAATTTCAGATAAAACTAATAGACAAAAGATAAATATCTTTACCAGATAAACAGCTCTTTCAGATGTATCAAGAAAACATCATGAATTCCACAGACACAAAAATGTGCATCTTAGGAATCAATATTAAGACAGTTCTGAAGTACCATTGTATGCCCATTAAATTAGTTTCAGAAAACATTTTATAAATGCTGGTGAAGCCAGCATAAAATGGTAATGTTAATAGCACTGAGTATTAGTATAAACTCCTAGAAAATTAACATGATGAAAAACTAGGTTCGGAATTATCAAGACATTCATACCATTGAACTCAGTAATGTAATTGATCAATATATATTCTAAGGAAAGTGTTCAATAGGAACAAAAAGTATCTGCTGACATGTGTTCACCTCAGAATTATTTCTATAATAATGCAATCATATAATTATAAGAAGACGTGGGGCACCTGGATGGCTTAGTCATGAAGCATCTGCCTTCAGCTCAGGTCATGATCCCAGGGTCCTGGGGTCGAGCCCTGCATTGGCTTCCCAGCTCATCAAGAAGCCTGCTTCTCCCTCTCCCACTCCCCCTGCTTGTATTCCCTCTCTCACTGTCACTCTCTTTGTCAAATAAATAAATAAAATCTTTTAAAAAAGAAAAGAGTGTAGCAGAAAAAACATTATCTTCTAGAAGTTGCTCATTGCAGCCTCACTTACAGTGGTGGAAAAGAAAAAGCCTAGAGTCAAATTAACAATGAAAAAGGGTAAATGATGTAAGTAATCAGTTCCATGAAGTATGATATCACTATTTCAAGTGATAATAATAATTGCTATGCATAGATCTAAAAATGATATCGGTAAAAAAATTATGTGATTACTAATATATGAAATTATAGGATGGACTTATGAGCTGTTCCCTCCCAATTTTCTTTGATTTTTTTAAAAACATGTTTTAAAAATCAAAATGGAGACCCTTTATAAAGAGGCCCATAGGAACAGTGAAAGCAAATTTTCCTTTGTGAAATAAAATTCCTCACCAACTTGTTTCCTCCTCCTTCATCATTTGACTGCATGACTAATGGAACACCGGGGAATGTCACTGCCACATCTGGCCCATAAAAAGTCCCACATGCGAATCTGTGTTTCTCTGTGGCTCCACAAACTTGATAGTGAGATAGGCACATGGACCTAGGAGAGCCATATGTGATATGTAGCACAGCCCTGGCTTAGTAGGAACCTGGGTCCCTGAGTCACTGTTGGCAGTGAGTGGCATACGGATCCATTTTTGGCTTGACAGTAAACCGCGGAGACTTTGAATATATCGGTTAGAGTAGCCAACTTTCCTAGCTCCTGACTTCCAGTATGAGGATTTCCAGTTAGTTTTTGCCAGGAATTCGTAGGAAAGTTGAAGTTCAGCCAGGCCAAAATTCCAAGGTAGAACTTTCTAGCTCCTACGCAGATAATCCTGATTCTATTCTCACTCCTTCAGTGAAAACTGTTCCGAGGGAGGACCAAGATGGTGGAGAAGTAGGAGACCTAAATATCATCAGGTCTCAGGAGTTCAGCGGGATAGTTATCAAACCATTCTGAACACCTACAAACTCAACAGGAGAGAGAAGAAAAGAAGAGCAGCAATTCTAGGAACAGAAAAGCGATCACTTTCTGGAAGGTAGGACGTGCAGGGAAGTGAATCTGAGGCAACACATGGGAAGAGAGACCACATGGGGGAGGGGTCAGCTCCTGGCAAGGCAGGGCAGCACAAAATCGGAACTTTTAGGAGTCTGCCCCACTGAGGGACATTGCTCCAGAGGCTCTTCAGGGGGTAGAACCCTCGTGGGCACAGTGTGACCTCAGGTCCCACAGGGTCACAGAAAGACCAGAGGTGTCTGAGTGTGGCAGAGCCCCCAGGTATCAGAGCAGGGAATCCCGCTACAGAGACGGAGCCAAGCAGTGGGCTCACGGTTCAGGGTTACCTTAAACCATGATCCGGGCAGAGTCGGGCCACTGCTCTTCGAACACGGACCCCACAAGCAGATCCAGGGAGACTCACCTTCCTCCTCTAGGAGTGGCAGGAGCGGGCTGCAGGAATTGACTGGGTTTGGAGACTCCAAACGGGGCCGGGCGTAAGATAGAAACGCTTATTCACAGGCCCGGTGAGCTCAGAGTGTGGCCAGAGACTAAGGAGATGGGAGGGATTGACTGCTTTTCTCCAAGAGCGCCCTGAGGAGTGAGGCCCTGAGCTCTCGGCTACTCCGGGTGGAGACCAGGAGGCCGCCATTTGTATTCCCGTCCTCCGGAACTCTACGGAAAGCATTCAGGGAACAAAAGCTCCTGAGAGCAGACCGCGCAGATTACTTAGCCTTTCCCCTGGCAAAGACATTTGAGAATCACAGCAACAGACCCCTCCCCTAGAAGTTCAGCAAGAACATCCAGCCAAGACCAAGTTCTCCAATCAATGAGAACTACAGAGCCAGCAGAAAGCAACACATAGAATTCATGTTTTTTTTCCCTATGATTCTTTGGTCTTTTAAAGTTAAATTTTTTTAATTTTATTTTTTCTTATTCGATTTTTAAAAATTTTTCCTCTTTCCTATTTTAATGTGTTTTAACTAGTTTATCTTATCACTACCTTTTAAAAAATCTTTTTAAATTTTCGTTGTTATAGTCATATTCTATCCCTTTATTGTATTTAACCTTATTTTTGTATACATATAGGTTTTTCCTTTCTTTAAAATTTTGGGACACAGTTTCTTCTAATAGCTCAAAATATACCCTAAATCTAGTACATGGCTTTTTTCTAGTCTCCAGCTTGATCACATTCTTTCCTCTTTTTTTTTTTCTCTTTTCAACCAACTTCTTATCAATGCCTTTTTTAGAATCTTTTAAAATTTTCATGTTTACAGTCATATTCTATCCCTTCATTGTGTTTACCCTTATTTTTTTATATATATAAGTTTTTCTTTCTTTAAAATTTTAGGAAGTAGTTTCTTCTAACAGACCAAAATACACCCAAAATCAAGTGTGTGGCTCTATTCTATTCACCAGTCTAATATATGTACATATATATATATAATAATAATTATTATTATTATTATTATTCCTCTTTTCCTCCTTTCTTGCTCCCTCTCTCAGTTTCAGGTCTCTTCTGATTTGGTTAGTTTATATTTTTCTGGGGTCGTTGTTACCCTTTTAGTATTTTGTTCTCTCATTCACCTATTCTTATCTGGATAAAATGACAAGGCAGAAAAACTCACTACAAAAAAAGAGCAAGAGGCACTATTGGCAGCTAGGAACCTAGTCAATAGAGACATTAGTAATATGTCAGAACCAGAGTTCAGAATGATAATTATCAAAGTGCTAGCTGCGCTCGAAAAAAGCATGGAAGATACTAGAGAATTCCTTTCTGGAGAAATAAAAGTACTAAAATCTAACAGAGTTGAAATTTAAAAACCTATTAATGAGGTGCAATAAAATGGAGGCTCTTACTGCTAGGATAAATGAGGCAGAAGAGAGAATTAGTGATATAGAAGACCAAAAGATGAAGAATAAAGAAGCTGAGCAGAAGAGAAACAAACAACTACATGAGGGGAGAATTTAAGAGATAAGTGATACCATAAGATGAAACAAAATTAGAAAAATTGGGATCCCAGAAGAAGAAGAAAGAGAGGGGCAGAAGACATATGGGAGCAAATTAGAGCAAATAATTTCCCTAATTTGGGGAAAGGAACAAGCATCAAAATCCAGGAGGCACAGAGAACCCCCTCAAAAGCAGTAAAAAGTCCACACCCCATCATCTAAATAGTAAAATATGAGTAATTTGAGAGACAGGGCAGGAGTTGTGTGGGGTAGGGAGGGAAAAAATGAAACAAGATGGGATCGGGAGGGAGACAAGGCTTAGGAGACTCTTTTTTTTTTTTTTTTAAGATTTTATTTATTTATTTGACAGACTGAGATCACAAGCAGGCAAAGAGGCAGGTAGAGAGAGAGAGAGAGGGAGAAGCAGGCTCCCTGTTGAGCAAAGAGCCCAAATTGGGGCTTGATCCCAGAACCCTGGGGTCATGACCTGAGCTGAAGGCAGAGGCTTTAACCCACTGAGCCACCCAGGTGCCCCCATAAGAGACTCTTAATCTCACGAAACAAACTGAGGGTTGCTAGCAGGTGGGAGGGTAGGGATAGGGTGACTGGGTTATGGACATGGGGGAAGTATGTGTTATGGTGAGTGCTGTGAAATGTGTAAGCCTGACGATTCACAGACCTATATCCCTGGGGCAAGTAATACATTATCTGTTAATTAAAAAAAATTTTTTTTTCATCTGTGGTGATTCACAGACCTGTACCCCTGGGGATAAAAATATATGTTTAAAAAAAATTAAAAAATAAAAAATAAAAAATAAAACTTTTTTCAGAAAAAAAAGAAAACTGTTCCATCTTCTCATCTGTCATCACTTTTCTTCCTATTCAGATTTTTTTGACACCTCATCAAAAACCCATAATTTTGGTGTTGAATTAACATGTCAACTTTTGAAAATATCCTTCCCCATATCCTAGGGAAGAAGGAGCATCGGTGGTTGACCACTCTTCAGCCGGGTTTTCTAGCATGAAGTTCAAGCAGAAGGGATATCTGAGAGCTTAAGGCTGTGAGATGCATTCACATGCCAAGGTTTAGTCACTGTGCCTCTTATGGTTCAAAGAGTTTAAATGTCAACGTGATTACCATCTGTCAGTTGGTATGTCAGATGAGAGATTGCTGTCCTTGCTCCAAAGGTTGGGAATTTCTCTAGAGATCTTGTAATTGTAGTTCAAGGCTGCTTACTCTCAGACAGCAGGAGGGCCTTATGGAGTTGGCAAGATGATGTAAGTGCCTTTATTGGGCTCCTGGGTGGCTCAGTCCATTAGCAACTTCCTCTAGTTTTCAGCTCAGGTCATGATCTCAGGGTTGGGAGATCAAGCCCTGCATCTGGTTCCGTGCTGCGCAGGGAGTCTGCTTGGGATTCTCCCTCTCCCCCAGCTCCCTCCCCACACTCACACACATACTCTCTCTTAATCTAAAATTAAAAAAAAAAATCTTTTAAGATGATTTAAGTACCTTTACATTAGAGTAAAAAATAAAAAATGTGAACATTTACACAGGAAAAAAAAAAGTCTTTTAATTTTAAGTCACAAATTGTACCATGAACTTTACCTGATACAAATAAAATAGAAGTATGTAACTTCCAGTCTATAATCAACTTCACAATTCAATTAAACTAATCACAGTTGATGTGTGATTAGAGCTCAAATCTTGTTTATTCTTAACCTACAATACTTGAGATCTTTTGGGGGGGAAAAATATTAACCAGTACTGGAATTAAAAGTAAACTTTTATATAGCAACTTGTCGGCACTGTGCAGCCCTCTCCTCCCTATAAATGCCCGATCTATCATGATGCATCCCTATTGGAGTGACCAGCAAACATTTTTTCTTGGTCTCCCTCATAAGCACAGCTCACCTCTATCTCCATCCTCATCTTCTATCTCCTCTTAGAAGATAGCTTGTATACGAGCCATGCAGAACTCCTCCAAGTTTCCTACCCCAAACTCCTCCAGAACCACATGCTTCTGCCACTTCTGTGAAATCTGCATACCCTGTCCTTCAAGACTCATCTCCAGCCTGGCCTCCTCTGTGGGCTCTCTCCTAGATTAATTGCCCCTCTTCTGCTCACCAAGCACAGGGACACACACTTTTTTTTTTTTTTAAGATTTAATTTTTAAGTGATCTCTATGACCAATGTGGAACTTGAACCCACAACCCCAAGGTCAAGGGTCACTCATGCCACTGACTGAGCCAGTCAGGTGCCCCTTGGCACACACATTTTTTTAATTGCAGTTTTACTTGTCCTTTTTGCTTTTTAAACAAATTGTAAGCCCCTTAAGGGCAGAAACAACTTTTCATCTTTCCGTGCCGTGAGCACAGTGTTGGCATATAGATAGTTGTCTAATAAATTTGTCATATGACTGATTGAATGAGTTCTGTAGCTTAGAACTGTTTTTTTTAAGAATCGTATCAGGGATGCCTGGGTGGCTCAGTCATTTAAGCGTCTGCCTTTGGCTCAGGTAATGATCCCAGGGTCCTGGGATTGAGCCCCATGTCAGGCTCCCTGCTCAGTGGGGAATCTGTTTCTCCTTCTCTTTCTGCCCCTTCCCACTGCTCATGCTTACTCTCTCTCTCTCTCTCTCTCTCTCTCCAATGAATAAATAAAATCTTAACCAACTGAGCCACCCAGGCACCCTTGAATAAATAAAATCTTTAAAAAAAAATGATGCCAAGATAACTTGTTAGGCTAACCCCCACCACAAAGTTTTCTAGTTTGCTAGCATGCAGTCCACTGGCCTGGTCACTTAGGTATTGTAGTGACAAGGCTTTGTTCAGCAGTTAGAACTTAGAAAGAGTTTACCAGGTCTTCCTAATAAGCTGCTTGTCTCCACACATGACATGCTATATCGTAGGTAACTGCCAATAATGGGAGCATGAAGTACACGCTTATGGAATACAGTCTTATGCTGACTGAATTCATTCTTTCATTTATCCAATAAATATTTCAGTGCCGACTCTGTGCCATGCTGTTCTAGGTGTTGGAAATGCAGCAATGAGAGAAAGCAGAAAGACTAGTAAGTCTTCCCTTTTCAAGTTTACATTCTATAGAGGAGACACAGACTATCTAGATATGTGTTTTGCTGAGTGTTTTGAAAAATTAAATTGAAGTGTACTGGGTATAGACTTCTGTGGTGGGAGGAGGGTTGCTGTTTCACAGGGGAGTTGGGGAAGGCTTCTCTGGTAAAGTGACATTATGAGCAAAAACCTGAAGGGAATGGAAGGGTCCGTGGCAAGTGCAAAGGTCCTGAGGCAGAAGCATGGATGGCATTCTCCAAGAACAGCAAGGTGTCAGGTGTGGCTGGAGCCAACAAGCAAAAAATGAGGTAGAAGGTGACTGTGGCTGTGGGGGAGAGGCAAAAGATTATACAAGGCTTCTAGGCTGGAGTTAGAACTTTGGCTCTTACTCTGAGCAAAGTGGGGAGTTACTGGAAGGTTTTGAGAAGCAGAATGACAAGATTTTACTTTTGTTTCTTTTTCAAATTTTTAATTTAAATTCTAGTTAGTTAATTTATATGGTAATATTGGTTTAGGGTATAGAATTTGATTTTGCTTTTGTTTTAGAGATAACTCTGACTGCCATGATAAGAGCAGACTAAAGAAAGCCAGGGTTGCCTTGGAGGAAAGAAGAGATTTGACACAATGATGCCTGCAAAGAGAACATAGTGGCCAGAGCCAGAATGATATCCACAGCAGAGATATGAAATGCTTGTATTCTGGATTTGTTTTGAAGGTCAAGCCAACAAATGGTGAGTTATGAGAGGAAGCAATCCATCAGTGATGACTGCAAAGTGAGAGAAACGGTAGAATAGACCGGCCATCGATGGATATGTAGGATTCCATTAATGTGTATCTTTGGAGGAAATCTAGACAATGTCTTCTGTATTTTCTTTTTTCTGTTTGATGATAAGGTCATATCTATAATGCATATGCTTCCAGATTCTGAGGATTATTTGAGATGTAGCTTTTCCTCCTCTACTGCTCCCTCAGTCACCAGCTTTTCGACAACATCTCGGATCTCTCGTCTGCCTTTTCTTTTCCCCTCCCATTCTTTCAGTTTTGGCTCTCGGGACACATAGCTTGCGAGAAGGCAGCAACAACTTCCGAACTGGTTTCCAGCCTTCGACACTTGACTCTTCCAGTCTCTCCCATGATGAAGAAAGCACAAGTGGAATCGTCCCTGCCATGTTAAAAAAATCTGATGGCCTTTGTCTCCCTGCTGAATAAATAGCACGCCTGTCCTCTGAGCAAGAATCCACACGACATGCTTTTCCAGCCGGGCATTGTCCTACGTGGCCCAGCCCATGCCCCGTGCTTCTGTTGTATATGGTCATCATCTTAGTTGTATTGGTTTGCGCCAAACCCCTCTTCCATACCTGCCCTAGCCCCAAACTCATTTCTAACTGTGAGCACTGGAATGGTTCCAACCCTTTTAATATCCATTATTCCAATAGCTTCAAGCTGCAGCCAGTAAGAACTAATCTTTTCCTCTCCTACATATTCACACCCCTTTGGGCCCCTGCTTAGCACTCTGTATGGGTGATTTATGCGTTGTTTCTCTATCTCCTTTTGGACAGTGGCCAACTGTGTGAGAATGCGGAGTTCATTTTATGAACCACATCACTCCAGTTCTCCGCCAAGCACTGCTCAGAATAGATCCACAATAAATATCCATAGTAGGTTTAAATAGCAAATTGCTACCGCAATGAGAACAGTCCTAATATTAAGAAAAGATTTGCAGAATTTTTGGCTGGTCCCCACCCACACATAAGCGCTACACACAATTATTCTGCAAATGCATTTTCTTTTATAGGGTCTTAGTTATTATCATAGTCTGTTTAGAACAAAACCACCAATGCAATATAAGTATTTGAAAGGTCATATTCAGGAGCCTCAATAAATGTAAGCCTCGCTGGAGTGATATTGAGAAAACATTGTAAAATAAATGAGATGTTTTGTTCCTCCAAGGCCAAGTAGGTTTTCATTTTTGTGCGCCAATAAAAAAAATATTGATTTTTCTTTTTCTTTGCTGAAAAAAGTCTTTAAAACACACTAGGTGACCTGCTTATGTGTTGCAGAAAGCCGGATGTCTAAGGGCACCGCAACAGAGTATTAGCGTGGTGTATCTCATAACTTAAGGATATATTATGGGAAAAGTGATGAACGTTGTGATTTGGCAACTTGAGGTCCATGGGTTCCGGTCGGCACTGTATCCGGGGTGCCTCTGGCAACCACTTCAATGCTGCTTCTTTACATTACTGCTTTGAATGCCTTTTCTACAAGTTCGCTGCCCAGAGCTGCAACTCCTTCCTGGGTATTAATGCTATTAATAAAAAATATATTTTTCTTCACCGGATTATACATTCCTCGAAGGTTATTTTATCCAAAGTTATTGTTGTTTATGTGTTTTCTCCACTAGACTTGAAGTTCCTGGAGGGCAGGAACTGTCCTCTATTTCAATTCCACCTGCTTTCACCATAGAACTGTGCGCCTAGCATTCACTCAAGCAATGTTAAATTCACCTCGTCCCCTGGCTACCATTCTGTTTGACTTCCTTTCTTTGTTAGAGGTCACTAAACCTATCCCTCATTGAGAGGCTTCTATTACTTGTAATAAAGGTTCAGAGGCAGTAACATAAAGCCAGAATAATAAGAGTTGGAACAGTCCAGGTGGAAGGTTCCCAAGACTACTGGCTACTGTGTATGGTTGTTCAGGATGTACACTGCACCACTCTAGGGACTGATTCACACTGTCATCCCTGGGAATGGAGCCTGCTGGGCTAGTGCACCGTACGAAGGCATGGTTGTATTCAGCAGCCCTGTGGCTGCTCCCTGCTGGTAGAGATCAATGTTCCTTTTTCCTACTGCCCCCCCGATCCTGGGAAGTTCTAATGTCCATCACATTTCCAGACCCACCACCACAGCTGCATTCCTGTAACAGCATGCTTACTAGAAGAGTCACCTGTCACTTCTTCTACTCATATTCCATGCTAGAACTCAGTCAGAGAGCAATGCTTAGCTATAAGGGAGCCTAGAAACTCTCTTTATGTTCAGTGCCCTATTGTAACTCAAGGGTTCAATGACTATTAAAAAAAAAAAAAAGTGCAGAGCAGATCTGGGGGACAACTAGAAATCTCTATTACAAGCCAGAATGCTAGCTTTCATTTTGTCCCTTGCATTCCTATTTCTGTTACCTTTTCTTTTTTTTTTTTTTTCCTGTTACCTTTTTACAACTATCACTTCTCCTTGATTCCTAAAAACCAGGAATAGTTTCTGTGTTGCTTAAATTTCTGTAAACTATCTGGGACTGATGACGGTTTTGTTTCTTTCTTCTACCCCCCTCTTCTCTCCTTGCCTCCCCCTTATTCTGCTAACCAGGACTTCCAGAACAAGACTGAACTGAAAATGTAATAATAAACACACTTGTCTTGTTATAAGAAGGGGAAAAAATCACTAGATCATCCTTTAGTATGATTGTCTGGTGTAGGCTCTTTGTAGAAACTAGTTATAGGATTAAGGAAATCCCTTTTATTCTTAGTTGGAAGGACAGGGCATCTACAAGCAAGAATTTTTGAAAGAATACTTTTGAGACCTACAGCACCACCTTCCTACCCTCCCTGAGACTTCAGGTGCTTAGGGATTCACTATTCTCTTGCTTTCAATCATGACAGTGTAGCGATGTTCTATCTTCCCCATCCATAACAATGCTCACATTGTTTCATTCATTCATATAGTGTCTGCTTTATTTTAGAGAGTATTTTAGAAGATATATAAGCACCAAACACTAAACTGGCAAAATAGAAATAGACAGCAATGAACTGCATGGAAAATACAGCAAGTGTAAAAAATCCTCATTAAGGCATAGTTAACATGTAAATTTATGCAACTCATATCCTACAGTATTTCTAAATTTGACCTGCAATTTTTTTCTGATATTCCTTATACGTTTTGCATTGAGTATAAAAAACAATCATATCAATTTCTCACAGGAACTAAAGATTTCCTAACACTAGAATTTGAAAACATTTTAATGCTCTTCAAATATTATTTGGCTATTATGCACGAACTCTGAAAGAAATGCAGCAGCGGACTGCCGGCGACTGTTGGAGTTTCCCTTGAGGTGAGCAGAGGGCGTTATTCCAAAGCAAAACTCACTAAACCCAACTTTGCAAGCTGCCCAGACATTCTGTGTTAAGTAAGCTGTGACTGCCATTCCTTCTTCATCCTTGGGCGGGGGTGGGGGGCATTCACGTGGGTTTTGGAGTTATGATCTTCTACCAAGGAATCTGGTAAGTCTCCCAGCTAGGAATTTTTTTTTTTTAATATGAATTGTGCAGTGGATGTTTTAGTTAGAATTAATTTCAGGCAAAGTCTCATTCCTGTGACTGACGAAAGATGAACATAAATTTGTCCCTCTCTCCATGGAGAGGCGAGTTTATTTCCCCTTCCTGTGAGTCTCGCCTGGCTCTGGGTCTGCCTGAACAACAGGTGTGGGACCGGGGCTGGGTCTCACTTTACGGGGACAGCCTCCCTCCCCTTCCTTCCTCTGGGGACACAGTCGCTCAGAACCCATCTACCTTGAAGAAGCCGAGCCACAGACAAAATCCGAGCAGAGGAAAGCTAGCAGAGCCACAGCTCAGCTCCCAGAAGGCAGCGTCAAATCTCAGTCACATTTGTGAGTCCTTGGGGATGGTCTAGCCCAGTTGAGTCCCCAGCTGGTTGTAGCCTTAACCAGCATCACATGGAGCAAAAATAAATAAATAAATAGATAAATAAATAAATAAATAAATAAGCAAGCTGCCCAGCTGAGCCCAGGCAACCCAGAGGATGTGAGAGATTCACAGACCTGTTGTATTGAGATACAAAATTTTGGTGTGGTTTCTTCACTCAGTTACATGTATCATAAAAATACTTGTCACTCACACATTTCAGTTCGCGCGGCACACAGCCCCTTGTCTGCCGCGGCCGCTCCAAAGAATCTCTTCTGGTAAAGTTCCTCATTTAACAAAGCACTGGGAATAGTAACGGGCAACTTCCCATGCTCACCTTTCTGAAGTTCCTGCTGCCCTGGAGTCAAGAGGTTTCCTTGAAAGAGCCGCCGGATAATACTTGCACATGCTTCAAAGATGAGGAAGTCTAAAATGGTCACCAGTGGGTGACAATTCTATTGTCTTCTATTTTTTCCCACACCTGGCCACTTCCGCAGCCACCTCAGTCCCCAACAGGTAAAAACTATCCTTATTTTCTGGATATTTCTGTATATACACACAAATATATGGTTCCCCCCCCTTCCCACTTTTTATTTATTTTTAAGTAGGCACCACACTAGTGTGGATCCCACCACGGGGCTTGTACCCAGGACCCTGAGATCAAGACCTGAGCCATGACCAAGAGTCACACGTTCAACCCACTGAGCCACCCGGGCACCACACCTCTTCCCACCTTTTTTTTTTTTTTTTTGAACTTTTTAAAAGAATTTAAACTCAGTTAACATCTCGTGTATTCTTAGTCTCAGAGGTAGAGTTCAGTGATTCATCACTTGTATGGAAACCCAGGGCTCGTCGCATCACATGTCTTCCTTGATGCCCCAAATCCACTTTTTAAACATGCCTCTTATACACACTATTCCACTCCTTGCTTTTTTTCCCATGAACAATTTATCTTGGAGGTTTTTCTATGTAGAGAATTCAATTTTAAAATCATATTCCTTGGGACGCCTGGGTGGCTCATGGGTTAAAACCTCTGCCTTCGGCTCAGGTCATGGTCCCAGGGTCCTGGGATCGAGTCCCGCATCGGGCTCTCTGCTCAGCGGGGAGCCTGCTTCCTCCTCTCTCTGCCTGCCTCTCTGCCTACTTGTGATCTCTCTCTGTCAAATAAATAAATAAAAATCTTAAAAAAATAAATAAATAAATAAAATCATATTCCTTAAAAACAAAAATCTACCATATTGTTGACTCTGGATAAAAATGCTGTTTGTTCGACTAAGGGATTTCTACACAGCCCACAGAAAGGTAAGAAATTCTACATGAATTCTAGAATTCATATGAATTCTAGATTTATGAATTCTAGATTCATAAATGGCCAAACATGCCATTTCTAATTGAGGCCTGGCCCTACAGGAAGGAAAAAAAGTAATCAACAAGTAGGTCGTAAATGGATTTTCCCTATCTTCCCTTGTAGTGTAAGTTCCTGGGAATTACTTCTGATTGTAATATAAGTGCTGATGTTAGGATTTTGAAGGTGATGGACTCCATTTCAAAGATCCATCTCGAATGAACAGTTGGCCAGCTGTAGCCCTGGCCAGGGGACTGGGCTGCCCCGGCCAGGGGACTGGGCTGCCCCAGCCAGGGAATTCCCCTTTTAGAAAGCCCTGGGTGGTCTAGATAACTGACCACTTGAGTGACCCTGCTTCTCCCTTCCTGCCCTTTAAATCCTACACTTCAACTTACTGATAAAGAGCGAGTCCTCAAAGCCCTAGGCCCTCCACCCTGGGACCCCATGAAGACAGAACCCCATGGTCTCTTTCTCTCTCTCTCTCTGTGACCTCACTGTGTGGCCGTTGGACCTGCCATATACCCTCCAGGACCTGTGACTAGCGAAACTTGTTTTTTCAAAAGTCCCTGATGGTTGTTGCTGGGGGCATCCTGCAACCCTGACAAGAACAGCAAGGCCTGGGTCAGCCACAACATGGGCCCTGGTGGGGGAACATGCATGTGGGGAAGGTTGGGGGGGAGAGGCACGCACCATGAGCAGCCAGGGTCCTGGTGAGTGTCCCAGGGTCTCCAGCCAAAGGCATCACAACCAATAGGCTGAGACACAAAACACACCCCCACCAAATATTTGTTTTAGAATGAAAATAGATTCATGCTTCTATTTGAAGAGACATGGAGACAAACGGAGAGTCAAGAACAGGAACTTAGATGTGCAAATCCCCTGGGTGTGTGACAAGTGCAAGACACTTCCCTTGTCCCCTAATAGTATTGTATATTCAAGTAACCTTGAAATGAAAAGTCCCCTGACATATGCCACAGGCAGCATTCTACTCTGGTGAGAGGAAGACAGGTCTTGCTCGGTGAATGCTGTTAGAATAATGTGAAATTCAGGCAGGTAAGAATAACATTAGATTCCTACCCTACACCACAACACTCAACATTTCCAATGAAAACAAAGTTAACACAAGCCAGGAAAGAATAAGAAAGGAAAATGTACTTAAGATTTTGAGGTGTCTAGGTCTTTTTAATCAAAACGTAAAATCGGAGGAAAAGGCTAGCAGGTTTTTTGCATAAAAATTTAGATCTCCCGTAAAGCAAAAGCCATCATAAACAATGCTAACCAGAAACACTCAAAGGAAAGCAGCGTGTATGCTAAAGGAAGAACACTGATGACTCATGTATACACCGACACATCAGGGGAAATGACTAACAATTCCACGGGATGGGGGCAAACAACACAGAAATGCAATTCGCAGGGAAAAAAATACAAACAACCGTTAAACATATGAAAATATGTGCAATTTTAATATGCAGGTGCACATGAATTGGCAAAAAATGAAGATTCGCATTAGAGCATGAAAGAATGTGAGGTTACAGGGGCTCTCCTACCTTGCAGTTGGGATTGAATTGATAACAGCTTTTAGGGAACACAATTTAGCAGCATGTACCAGAATTTAAAGTGAGTGTTCCCCCTAACCTAACAATTTTACACCTGGGAGACTCTTATGTGTACATATGTACACAAAGTTGCAATGTTCTTGGGCCTGTTGCTTAACCTGAGACTAATCCTTTATTGGTAAAATGTTTATTAAAATAGTGTGTACCCCATTTGCTTGTTTTTTTAATATATATTTGATATATATTTATATCAAACTTGTACTCCTAGGATCGTCCAAATGATGTCTTATTGTAAAATATACACACACACAAATACACACTCATACTTCTGGATTGTGTTTACTAATATTCTAATTTTTTTGTCTATGTTCACAAGGAAGATTGATCTGCAATATTTTTGCATTACATATTTTTTATTAACATATAATGTATTATTTGCCCCAGGGGTAGAGGTCTGTGAATCGTCAGGCTTACGTACTTTTCACTGCACTCACCATAGCCTATACCCTCCCCAATGTCCATAATCCAACCACCCTCTCCCTACCCACTGCCCCTCAGCAACCTCAGTTTGTGTTGTGAGATTAAGAGTCTCTTATGGTTTGTCTCCCTCCCGATCGGTTGTTATTTTTAAGTGAGGTAAATTAGCCCATGGTCTGGTACAAAATAAATTTCAATGACTGTTATATACGGATATTACTATTACCATCATTACCATTTAATTATGATAGTTATGTTTGTGTACTTATAATTATAAATTATAAACAAAATGCACATCAGTGGAGAAATACATAGGATGAAAAGCATGCATATATATGTACATACAACTCTCTAAAATGTGCAAACAGAATTATACAAAATATACAGATTATTTGCATTTATTTAACAATCTGTGTGCAGACACACATGTGCATGTGGGGGAAGGGTGTAATGGGGAAGAGTGAGTCTGTTTTATAAAGGTCTAAAAAGGTACCCAGCTGTTATTAATGCCCAAAGTATTGGAACAAGGGGAAAAGTGAAGATAAATTTATATTTTACCATGCATCATTCTGTAGTGATTGAATTTGACATTTCTGAGCAGCCAGGGTAAGCTGGCATGGTCTCTCCAAGACCAGTGAACTTGACTCATCTAAAACCATAACAATTGGACCATATGACTTCATTTATAACAAATTTGATCTAGTTTTTCAGATTTGAAATGACAGAAGTTAATTTATAATCTAGATTTTGCACACCATTTAGGATGGCAAAGATTTACATCTAATTTCTTTAAATGGGTTCTGAAGATGAGCTTAAGTTTTTTGGAAAATCATCTTATTGCTAACAATGGCAGATTAATGAGGCATTTCAGAATAAAATTATTTCATTATATTCTGATTAAGGAATTCTTCATTTGAGAAACCTATAAAACTTTTATATTCTTAAGGCAATACCATACATACAAATTGTTAATAAATGCTGACATAATGGAATTCTTTAAAAGGCTCTCCTGTTGTAGAGATAGTGGCCCCACGCCCTCAGCCCTGGGTCTCCTGTTGGTGGATCAGAGTCTCCCTCCTCCTTCCCTGGGGGGCAAGGCTGGCTGAACAAATCTCACCACAGCTTCTACCTTATTTTAAATACTCATGATCTTAAGACATGCCCATGAGGATATCATATATATTCTAACAAAGATCAATTTATAGGTAGCTCCTTTCCACCTTTCTATTAAATGAAACAATGCTCTTCTGTTTCCAACTCAGATAAGAAAATTCATTAAATATAAGTCATCTTTCAAATCGGTAAAAAAAGAAAAATATATGGGAAAGAAAAATTTTTAAGATTTTGTTTATTTATTTGAGAAAGAGAGAGAGAGTACAAGCAGGGGAAGCACAGGCAGAGGGAGAAGCAGGCTCCCTGCTGAGCAGGGAGCCCAACACCAACATGGAGCTCCATCCCAGGACCTTGAGATGATGACCTGAGCTGAAGGCAGATGCTTACCTGATTGAGCCACCCAGGTGCCTCAGGAAAAGAAAATTTAACCAAAACAATTCTGTCAGTGATATTAAACTCTACTCAAGAAACAAGAGGGTTTGGTACAACTGCAGAAATTTCACCTGGCACAATACTGTTACAAAACCATTAAAAGCGAACTGTCATTTGCACCAACCCTTATCATTTATATTTGCCAGACTCTGCTACAGTTACAGATGCTCTCTCATTTGCAACTCAGACTATTTCTACCCTCTTTACAGAGGACTCTGAAGCTTAGCAAAACCACTGACTGGAGCTGATGAGACAGAACTTTAAAATGTCGATCATCAGACCCTAATAACAATATCCTAAAGTATTGTCATAATTTTTTATTTTGTGTCAAGAAATAAATCCATGTACCTTTTTTTTTTTTTTACCCCTGCAGACATATCTACTTTGTTCACTACCAGAGTGAAATTGCTTCTAAAACAATTCAGACTTCATTCCATAGAACTTGAAAATAAATGTGGTAATGATTTCTTTCCTTCTTTTGGCATTAACTCAACAAAAAAATCTATTTCAAAAGAAGGAAATTCAGTGAGTGTTTACAGTACATATATGCCTCTAAGATTAATTCACAGAAAACATTTTAAACATACTTTCCCAAAAACTATGTGAATAATTTACATAAAACAGATAACTGTAGCATAACAAATTAGGAATTTTCCAGAACCAAAACTGCTTCATGACTCTGAACATGGACAACCTGTAAAAATAAGCAACATTCGGGGCACCTGGGTGGCTCAGTGGGTTAAGCCTCTGCTTTCAGCTCAGATCCTGATCTCAGAGTCCTGGGATTGAGCCCCGCATCGGGCTCTCTGCTCAGCGGGGAGCCTGCTTCCCCTCTTGACCTGCTTCTCTGCCTACTTGTGATCTCTCTCTCTCTGTGTCAAATAAATAAATAAAATCTTAAAAAACATAAAAATAACCAACATTCTCACACAATAATTTTAAAGCCTTTTTCGATCTATGATCATACCTAACTCTTGATACCTATCAACTGGTAGTTCACACTACTGACTACAGAGAGTTGCAACTCTTCTACCAAAAAAAGAAGAAATTCTGAGCTTTCTGAAATTTTAATTTTCATTAAAAGATGTAATACATTTTTAATGCTATAAAATTGGTTTCTATATAAATCATGTTAATTTTGGAATTGAAACAAAAAAGTAACACCAGACTCTGGTGAAAATGCTTATGCACTCAAGTTACAAATAAAGTTGTGTCTTTGAAAAAGAATATTTGGGACGCCTGGATGGCTCAGTGGGTTAAGCCTCTGCCTTCAGCTCAGGTCATGATCTCAGGGTCCTGGGATTGAGCCCCGCATCGGGCTCTCTGCTCAGTGGGGAGCCTGCTTCCCCCTTCTCTCTGCCTACTTGTGATCTCTTTCTCTATGTAAAATAAAATAAAAATAATTTAAAAAAAAAGAAAAAGAAATTTGAAGCTCAAAAATCTACATTCTCCCAACTAAAAATCATTCAAAAGTCATTTTTTCTTTTTGAGTACACTTACTGTAAATTAGTCTTTCCACTTCCTCAGTTCTTAAGATTAATTTCTGTGTTGTAAAGGTTCCAATGAAGTTCAGTTAAAGTTTAACTCAATAAAAACCAGGTTCTGAACATTTTCATTTAGGCACAAACCTATTTTAGTCAACTGATGATTGAATTATAAATCATTCAGGCAAATGATAATTACTTTCTATCATGCATATTTCTTAAAAATAGGAACATATACATTTTCCACAATCTTGAATATATTCCTTTGTATGTGTGTGTTTGATTTCAATTAACAATACGACTATACTGAAATCTTGTAACATAGTTTCTAACTGTAATGATGTCCATTTATCTCCTATTATTAAATTCAGCACAGCAAAAACACCTGCTACCCTGGATGTTACCACCATGACCTGTCTTATGTTCTATACGTACTACATCAGTGCATAGACAGGGCAATTGTATGGGAATAAAATAATAGATGCTTAAAAAAACACAGAATGTCTTAATTCTTCATATTACATAAGTTTTTCATTTTTCAAGTTTTTCATTTTCAGTTTTCAAGTTTTTCATTTGTATAAACCTCCGGCTGTGGTGGTCATTGATTGGAGACAATACAGAATGACGCAGGAATGTTGTTTTCAGTGATATGACGTACAGGGAGAGGGTACTTCTTAACCAACAAACTATAGAAATGATCCCTGAAAGTATAGTCTTTGGGAGAGGGTACTTCTAAGAAGACCTCTCCCTCCACCTGCTGATGCTTTCCTTCCATAGTGTTCCTCCAAGGTGATGCAGTAACTAAGTTGCCTGCACCAGGGTAATCTCCCATCTTGCTAAAAATGCAGACTTTTCGGCCCCAAGGCTGTTGATATACCCTCTCTACTGGCGGGGGGGGGGGGCAGAGGTGGGGCGGGGAGTCAGGGATCTTAGCTGACCCTCATAAAACTGTGCTCTGAAAACCATTTTTCTGCGGGTTCTATCCTCAAAGTCAAGTCACAAAGCGTTAAGTGGATTGAAGAATAATTTTTAATTCTCAACTATACAAATTGAATTTTAAAATATAGGGATAAGGTGTTACCATAAATCAAGAAATAAAATTAATTTTTACAGCAATCTCAATCTTGAGTTAGTTAGCATTTTAGTATAGCAAGATAACACAGTAAGAGGATATAACAGCATAGACAGAATGCTATGGTTAAGAAATCTTAAGCAAAATCAAAGTACATTAATTACTCACAGAGATTTATAGTCTAGGGCCATTAAAGTCAATATAAAGGTGAGTTAATAATATGCCTGGAAATTGCATGTGTAAAAAGAATACAGTACTTTTTAAGGACTTAAAAAGATATCAATCTTCATATATCAGAGGACAAGCATAATCAGGTAAAAAAAAAAAAAAATCCCAGTGCCTGATTTCAAAGACCAACTCCACAGAACCAGACCAAAAGGCCTTCTATTACTAAAATACCTGTGTGTTACCCCACTACCAAAACACTAAAAAAACTGAAACCCTAACACACTGAAGTTAATATCCCCAATAAATGAAATAAATCAATATTCCTGCTGAAATGTGCATAAACTAAATCTAATCACAAGGAAACCTCAAATCCAATTGAGAGACTTTCTACAAAGGAGCTCTTCTGTACTGTTGGAAATGTCAAAGTCATGAAGCATGAAGAAAAGTCAGGGAGCCACTCTAGACAGGAAGAGGTGACAAGGAACTGTGACGCCTGAACCAGGACTGCATCTTGCCCAAAACATGTTTGTGGTTTGTTCCCAACACCCTGCTGAGGAAGCTTGTGTGAGGTCCTAGCTGAGAAAAAGATACTCTATCAATATGAATTTCCTGATTTGGGTCATTGTACTGTGGCTGTGTATGAGGATGTCCTTGTTCCTAGGGAACATACAGTGAAGTCATCATAAGTGAATGTTTTCAACTTACTCTCAAATGGTTCACAAAACATTACGGAGAGAAGAGGAGGGAGGGAGGAAGGGAGAGAGAGGAAATACTACATCAAAAGGGGCAAAGTGTTAGGGCTCAGGAATTCAAGGGAAGGCTATCTAGCATTCTTGCAACTTTCCTATTAGGTTTTAAGTTATTTCAAGAAAAAAAAATGCTAAAAATATTTTTTAAAGCTGCTAATAGGAATGCTAAAAAAAATCTAAAAACTTTAGAACATATTTTTAAGCTTCAGGTCTGGAGGAACGACTTCTGTCTATTTCAGTTGTTTTGAAATCTAGACTAAAAATACGAACAAATTGAATTTTCAATTCCATTCAATGCCTTTATACTAGTAATTACAAAACAGTTACTTTTCCTTCTATCAGCTATATTTATATTCGAGATCACTATATAGGTTAATGGAAAATATTTCTACGTTTTACACATTCATTTGAAAAATAATTCAAATGCTGGTTTTTATAGTTATTTTTTTCTTATAGTTATTTCCTTTCTTCTCTTGTGCCTTAATGATTTATTTTAAGTTTCATATCTATCATTGATTTTGAGTCTATTTGAAAAGTTTTAAACCAGAATGTTATTTAGTGGCGATGATATACTTATATACACATAAGTAACAAAAAAATCCTACCACATCAGATTACTAATGCTTGACATTTTGTAATTCTTTTGCAATGTGATTTCCTAGCCAGTCTAACCTAACAATCATGTCAGAGGTCTTCCCGTGTAGGGTGGAGAGAGGCATGATAAGAAAAACATGCCAATTCCCCTCAACAGTCCTTGGCACACAGGTTACTGTGTGATTCCATTTCACTTGCCATGTCTCATCAGAAACCACAAGATAGTGGCAGACCAAACAGACGCTTACAAATCCAAAGATGAGACAATAATACACCTGAGAATCTACAGAGGTCAAACAATAAAAGTTTTTGGTGAAAATGACTTTATGTTTATTTTGGCATACTTCTAAAAATTAAGTTATAACAGGGACATTGTTGTATTAATATCAGATTAAGGCTAAGAAAAAATAAAAGAAAAAAGGACTTGCACATGCTGAACATATTTTATATCAATCTTTAAAGCAATGGAAAATGAAAAACAATCAGAATTTTGTGTAATGTTATTAAATATAATTGAAAGTTGCCAGTATCATAATTTCTTGGTATATGTTTTTCAAATGCCGAGGTCTATAGGACTGAATGGAAGTTCTGTTTGATTCATGTCCTGGTTTGTCTAACGGAAAAGGAAAGTTGGGAAGACTTCAGGAGAATTCCAAAAGGGAATTCCTGCAGGCACAGGAAACACATGCAAAGGAATTTCAAATACTTTCTCTTTCAAATCGAACTCTGATTTAAACACTTTACTTTCTACCCAAGGGATAGTTTAGAATTAGTTGAATATCGAAGATACTGAAGACAGACTAACTCTAAAGTTTAAGGATACCATGCTAACAGAGGTCACTAAATAACAGTTTGACACATTTTCATTTTTATTAAAGTTAATCACAATTCCTACTTCGGGATATGCCAGAACTAAACGAAAAAAAAGAGTTATTAAGCTGCTTGAAGGGAGTACAGGTTGAATTAACACAGGTTTTAGGAACAGCATTTAAAATACTTTTCATAAGACAGGCATCTGACAGGATGAAGATGTATGGGAACTTCTTAGGCGATGGCACCAAAGGGAAAAACTCCCCAGAAATTTCTTCCATATAAAAATTCAAGATAAAAACAGATCAAGCAGAGTAAAGGCAGAATGAATATTTGCATTTGGAGAATTAGTAACCTCATACATAGAACACACAGTGCTCGTTAAAACATTCAGCTGCAGAGATATGTTAAAATGTAATAAAGGAAATAGCACCTTTTGAAAATCATGTTACCTAAAATGAAAGTTTGCAAAAATGATTCTGAACTGCAAATCTTCATATAAAGAAAATTGAGAAGGTGGGACCACAAAACAAACAGTTTGAAAAAGTGCAATGTTACATGATGATTGCAAGCACAAACAGTACAGAACATTGAAAGCCAAAATTCCACCTCCATATCTGCAATAGGCAAAACAAAACAAAACAAAACCATAAACAAACAAACAAACACAAAAACCCCTTTTCTTTTACGTTATACATCAAATATTCTCTCTAAACTGGGTCAGTAAAACAGCATACCTTAATGTAAGGGGAAAAATTTAAAGGGCTTCCTTAGGAATTAAAAGCAGTATTAAAGTATCAGTCTATCCATCTACTATCTACTAAATAAATACATGGTCTATCTACTGTCTGCTAAACACATGGACAAAAGGTTTATTATAAGACTTCTTGCCTGAAATCCAATGGAGTTCAGAATAAAATGAGTCTGTTATGTCATATGCCAAACTTTCATTACCTAAGTCCCACAAGAGATTATCAAAATACGATTTTTACTAGATGATTCCAGGTATAGAGAAGTCTTTCTCAGCCAGAGTTCTGACTATAACATTATAATCAGACCCAATGTTATTCTTTTTTCACAAGCAAAACAAAGTATACACTTATTCTTTCTAATCCCTTAAAATCCTTATAGTTGAAAAGGTTGCCCTTGAAGGTTAATGCAAATAAAAAACAACTTTGCTTAGCAGTACATGTAATTTTAACAGTCTAAACATTTATCCAAAGATTTTCCAATTGTGATATCTACTTGAATATTCTTGTTATACATCTGCTTTATCTCTATCAAAAGTACTATCAAAACAAATGATGTCCATGCTTCCCAAAATAACTATTAATCAACTGCCTTATAACTTGTAAGAAACAGATTTTGGGTTCAGGAAATACCAATACATTATTAACATGTTATTATAATTCCGCATTTACTTTCATTTATAAATATCACATAAATACCACCAGCAAGTATCATAATGTTAAATCATTAAACTAATTTGCAAATATTGATTTAAAAACCTTGGAGCATATGCTGCAAAAACAAAAAATTAGTGAAATTTTTTTTAAAAAGGTTTCCCCCTCCCCCAGGTAATACACCCAATTATTTTCCTAATGATCATCCCCTACCCAGGAGTTGGTAATAAATATTGCATAGTTCTTACAGAAAATGTGAAGACAAATATTGGCAAATACCGCATCTCACGTTATAGTCTAAGAAATCATACAATCTGTAGTATTTCATAAAGTTGTTTATTCTTGTTATTAAAACTTGGACTCAAGTAATCCTGGTTATTCTGGAAAAAGCACCTTGTTCGGGGGCATGGTTTAGTCATCCTTTTCTACAATCACCTCTCCGTGAAGCACCTTTCTTCTTTGGCGTAGCATATGAAAATAGAGTTGTGGAAACACTGATAGAAAAAAGAAAACAAAGGAGGGTGCTGTTGACAATTATTTATACTAGAAGCCTCCCCCACGTAGGCAGTCTGAGGGCAAGAACAGCATCTGTCCCCGCAGCCGCCGCCCCCCACGCTGCCAGAGCTCAGGCTGAGCACGCATGGGCAGAGGCCACACACAGTAGGTCACACCCAGCACCCAGTAACCCGCACTCTGCAGGCCTCCCGCAGGCCTCCGGGGGTTCCAGGCTTGCCTTTTTTGATGGCGATCTTTACAAATTTAAGGTTTGTGGTCACCCTGTCTAGAACAAGTTTCCTGCCCCCGTTTTTCCAACAGCAGGTGCTCACTTCATGTATCTGTGTTACATTTTGGGTTGCATTCTCAGGATATTGCAACCTTTTTCATTACTATTATTGTACTCGTCATAATGAGTGGTACTGACTCGCTGAAAGCTCTGATGATGGCGAGCATTTATTAGCAATAAAGTATTTTTTAATTAAGGTGTGCACAGTGATGCTATTACAAACTTAAGAGACTACAGTATAATGTAAACATAACTTTTACATGCGCTGGAAAACACAACAACAACAACAAAAACCATCGTTGGACTCACTTTATTGCAATGTTCGCTTTAGTGGTCGGAACTGAACCTGCAGTATCTCTGGGGTATGCCTGAAATGCTGGGGATTCTTTAGCAAAGTCCGAAGTTAAGATTCTTGATAAAGATATCTTCAAAATTTCCTGGGACACTGTGCCAGAAAGTTCTGGCGTAAGAAAACTGCCTGGCCCCCTTTTCTCGGGTCCATCTGCTGTCCTGTACCATGAGGGCATCTCATGGACATATGTGGGTATGTAAGCCCACCCAACCCAGCTCCATCCATATCCCTCACAAACGTTCCTGTTCCCTGCTAGTGACTATCAAAAATTTGACCTAAAAACCAACCACTAAAGGCATTTAAGTGAAGTGAGTAGAGCTTCACCAACTCATGGCAACTATTGAAAGATGATGAGAAATTAGTGAAGAGGCTGAGTTATTCAAAATATTTTAAGAAAAGCAGCTTCCTTATGTTCTAGTATACAGAGCAACATACACAAGTCTAAGTACTCCTAAATAACTTTTCCAAGTGTATGTTCAATGATTAGACAGAAATGACCTGACATTTTCTGGGACTACATGTTTATCTTCAGACAAATAATTCTAAATGCTGGCAAATAATTCACTGATGTGTGCTCTATCTTTTATCAAAAAAAAAAAAAAAAAAAAAAAAAAGGGGGGGTAGTTCAGCTTCTCTTTAAATGATTCTGAGAAAGCAATCATCTGTGTATTGATTTACTTACCTTTTTCCTTATAACTTTAAGAGTCCTTTTTGACTTGCTCAACTCTTCCATTACTTAAAATTATGAATAAACTTGGGGTTGAACAGAGGTTTTAATGTATTTGAAAGCCATCAGGTCTTATTAAACTAGCCATCATACTTTACAAAAATACTCGCTGCTTACGCTAAATCAAAGTACTAATGATCATACAACTTACGTGGTATATACGAGGCCATGGTTATAAGGAGGAAATAGTAGTAGTCGAAAGAAACATTGTATTTATTCGGAAGTCTTATTGAAAACATTCCTGTCTTCTTCACGTATGGTAAGGCAGCATATATTGTAAGAAGTTCACCAACAACTCCGACGGGATATAAGATGATAAAAAAATTATATCTGGAGAAAGACCCCAGAGAATTATTTTTCTAAAATAATGACTGGATTTGACATTATCATTCTTTTGCTACTACTGTCTTTAAACTTAAAAATACACATATTTACAGTGTCCCTCACAGGTTAATTTTTTCTATTTTAATCATTTGTTTTTGTTTTTAAAGGTTTTATTTATTTGACACAAAGACGGAGAGTATAAGCAGGCAGAGCAGGAGGGAGAGGGAGAAGCAGGCTCTCTGCTGAGCTGGAAGCCCAATGCAGGGCTTGATCCCAGAACCCTGGGATCATGACCTGAGCCGAAGGCAGCTGCTTAATGAACTGAACCACCCAGGCACCTAAATCATTTGTTAATCATTTTAATCATCCTCCTTTCTTCTCATAGCAGTTTCCATTTTAGATGGCAAAATCTTAATAAGATAAGAAGTTAACTTACTTTACAGTACTGAAATAATGGTATATGTGTTAACAATGTATATGTATGTAGTTTTATTGTAAAGGACGTAAGTCTTGTATATAATACATTATAAAGCACCTATAAGTATTATAAGGCATTGTAAGGGTAACTTCTTTGACATCTGGAATCAAAACTGAATGTTGTTTTTTGTGTTTTTTTTTTTTTCCCCTTCAGCTTGTCATTTATTGATCAAGTGCTGTGCTTTAAAAGACCAGTTATGTCTGGGTGGCTCAGCTGGTTAAGCAACTGCCTTTGGCTCAGATCATGATCCCAGGCTCCTGGGATCCAGCCGCGCATCAGGCTCCTTGCTCAGCAGGAAACCTGTTTCTCCCTCTCCCTCTGCTGCTCTGCCTGCTTGTGCTCTCTCACTGTCTCTGTCAAATAAATAAATAAAATCTTAAAAAAAAAAAAAAAGACCAGTTATGATCCTAATTTTATATCTAAATCTCGAAATTACCAAAATGGTTCTTGGAAGCCTTTGGAAACCCCTTTGTGGCTACTAATTAAAAGACAGTTAATTACTATTTCAGAAAACTGACATAATACTACTAAATATATATTTATACATATTCATATATTTGGTATATCTAATATATAAATAATACTAAAGTATCAGGAACTACTAATGAATATATTATCTAAAACTGTTCTCTTAACAGAACAGGTAAGAGAAACTGTTTCCAAAATTCCCACATTAAAGGAACAGTTTGCTTAAGATAGCTAAGAAAGTTCTATTCAAAATCCAAAATCACAGTTTGTTCATTTGGATTGTGGCAAGGTCTCTAATGCACAGTAGGCCAGCCATTACTCATGCCTATGTGAGGGCAAGGCTCTATGAGTCTCTGTGGGCCTCCAGCAAGAGCAACTTCAAGGATCCAAGGCAACAACATTTCTCCACTGAAGAAAATAATTTCTCTCAAAGGCAGTTACCAAAATAAAGGTTAAATTGTTGGAGGAAAAAGACAGAAATCAATTAATCTGTATTTTATTTCATCATTTTGTTGGCATTAAGATATTTGTAAAGAAACGTTAAATTTATCAGTACGGCAGAAACTTGGAGACAACTCAAAAATCGCCTTATTCGGGGCACCTGGGTGGCTCAGTTGGTTAAAGCCTCTGCCTTCGGCTCAGGTCATGATCCCAGAGTCCTGGGATCGAGCCCCGCATCAGGCTCTCTGCTCAGCCGGGAGCCTGCTTCCTCCTCTCTCTTTGTCTGCCTCTCTGCCTACTTCTGATCTCTCTCTGTCAAATAAATAAATAAAATCTTAAAAAAAAAAATCACCTTATTCCTGTATGTCAAGGATATACACGGGTAGGACATGGTGTGGGAACAGAAACATTTGCCAAAATAGATTCAGTGGCGAATGGAAAGACCAATGATCCTTTTATTGTACCTGTTTATCTCCTCCTTGCCGTGGGTAGATCATCTGCTTTCTTACTACTAGTAGTATAGTTATTCGTATATTATTTAAATCACTCTTTTCCAATCTTAATTTTCTAACTCAATTTAAAAATCATATAACTGAACATTTTATATCCCTTTTCAAGTAAGACATTCAAACTTTTTTACGGAGTTTTTAAACTTTATGTGACTCTCCAGTGATTTTTCTGGAAGCACTGTTCTTAAAAAGAAAAAAGCATATCACTCCTAGACTAAACTAGTTTGAAACCTTCAGCCACTGATTATTTTTAATGCAACGATAGCAAAAGATATAATTTACTGGCTTTGTATTTAGAAAGATTGCATGTCACCAACTCTGTAAGCTTTGATGGCAGCATGAGAAATTTAACTACCTATTCAGAAAAAGAATTCCTCATTAAAGGTTCCTAATTGTTACCTAAAATTTTTTTGAAGGGGATGCATTTTTGAAATTAAAATGGAAATTAACATCAAACATAACAACGTACAAGTGCCTATTCAGTGGGCTTTTCTAGGAACACTTCTTACACATAAGTAGAACGGAAGTATATTCAAACGGTCACAGTAGGCTAGCTATGAATAAATAAGAACCCATTCTTACTGTGAAGTTTTATTTGAGAATGACAACTTCAACATTTGAACATAAATACAGATGTTATTTGAAGTTTTTTAATGAGGCTGGTAAATATATATAGATGGTTGGAGTCTTTTAAGATTTTTAACATGAAATATTACTCGTGATTATGATTAACTGACATGTATTATGCTAACAGGTACATTTCAAAGTTGAAAGGTCTTAGAGTACTTGGTTTAACATTAGTTCAATTGACAAAGGATTTCTAAACAGCAAATTTAAGCATGTTTTGAACTTCTCCAGGAAGTCAATACATGCATGGTGCATTCCGAAAGGCAGACAGACGAAACATTAAAGACTATCATCTTTCTCAAATAAGTTCTACAAATACAGCAAGTGAAGAGACTATTGCAGGAGTTAGTATTTTCAAAGGTGCTGGAGGTCCAGAAGACTGAGGTCATCATGCAAGATTCAAGGTGCATTGAGATTCATTCTAGGATTAGTCCAGCAACACAACAAACTGCCAACCGCATGAAAGGCCCAATTGCTCAAAGTGAAAAAATGCTCAGTTATGATAAGAATAAAACCAACCCAACATAGAAATGGGAGCGCAGTCTCCTTATGAGAGACAATAGGTTTAAGCTCAAATTATAATTCTGAAGCATTTCAATAAACAAAATGATAAGCCACAAATGTCTAAAGAGGAGCAAAAGCATATAAAAAAAAGTCTGAGTATAAATATAATTAACAGTGATTATCTTCATGGAGGGGGATTATAAGCAGTTCAAAAGGTCTTTTTCCCCTTCATTTTGGATTTTTTAATATATTCTATAGTCCATTTCAACAAGTATAATATATGAGTTATGAAAAAGGACTGTAGATACTAATTATCAAAATAATTCAATTATTTTGTCATTAATTATATTTTTATCAATAATTATAATTATTAATTATCAAAATAATTTAAACCATGCAAAAAATACCATATTTTTGGCACAGAGTTTAAGTTTAACTAATATAATTTTTTAAAAATATATATTTGCTTTCAAAGAAAAATGAGTGACCAATTCAGGTTATGTGAGGATATTGACACAACTCGTCTGGCACTAATTCTACTCAAATTATATATTAATATGATTTTTCTCTGATAATTAAATTAAGCCTTTAGAATTGAAGTTACAACACTGCTAGTAGCCAAGAAAACAGCATCCTGGCATCATGGGCTAAGACACAAATTTTCCTTCCCTAGTGTTAGCTCAGCACACAAACACACATGCACTAGTGAGAAACTAAACTGCAAGACAACGCCACCTGGCCCATTTAATGAAGTATGGCAAGTGGTCGAGAAGACTGAACGTGTAGAAGGAATAGCGAGTGATCTCTGTCACAGTCCACGCCACCAGAAAAAGCACCACGCTCTCCTCATTCTGGATCTGGAGAATCACAGAGAAATCCACAGTGTGGTTTAACCTTGAACATTTTTCTCCATGAAGATATACTCATTTTTTACTGTGTGTCTTTGAATGTCAGGGGTAGCAGAGGCAAGACAGAAAAACAGAGTCACCACTACATAATTCATGAAAACACACAAATATGTCCCAGGCACAGGAATGGTCAAATTTATAGTGCTTTTTCTTTCTTAGCCTTCGCTCTGGCTGCTAACTCAACCATCCTGTGACAACATCACCCCCTCAAAACCAGCATGGGAACCATTAGACAGTCCGACTTTCTACGGTCATCTGATGGTACCCAGCCTACTGCAGTACTAGCTACTGCATTTGTCCA
This sequence comes from Mustela erminea, assembly GCF_009829155.1. Classification (NCBI taxonomy): domain Eukaryota; kingdom Metazoa; phylum Chordata; class Mammalia; order Carnivora; family Mustelidae; genus Mustela; species Mustela erminea. The sequence goes on from NC_045619.1 coordinate 121,638,375, forward strand.
CTCCTCTTTTGTCCTATGACCACCATTTGCATTCGGAGCCTCACCATCTTCTCCATCCAGACTACTCTAACAGCTTCCTAAAGAGCCTCTCCACTTCTACTCTCCTCATGGATGGAAGTCTTCTCTTCAACGCAAAACCAAAACACATTTGGAAGCAGTGATCCTGAGATTTAAAAGCTTCTTTGGCTCCCCATTCCTTATCAGGACAAGAGGATCACAATCAAGGTTCTCTACAATCTGAGCTCCGGAATCTCCCAACTTCATCTGCAATCTCTCAGCCTCCGACTACCAGCTCTCCCTGGTGACACCAACTTACTATTATTTCCATAACATGCTCTGAACGTTTATATCTTAACACATGCCATTCCCTCCAATTATAATGCTACTTACTCCATTTTTAGTTCCCATGGAAAGTCCTTTCTCACCCTTTAAGATCCAGCTAAAGCATTACGCCCTCTAGACAACTTTCCCCAAACTCCTCCTTTCATCCTGAGCTGTGATTTGCTCACTTTCCTTGATCATATCTGTACTATAACACCTGCCAGTTTGTATGAAAGTCTGTCTGCCTGATTCTTGGGTATCTATCAGTGCTCTCCTTACACACGCCTTCCTCAGGGAAGCCTGCCTTCCCTCCCTCAGTCAGGCTAAGTCCCCAGGTACACTGTAATACATATTCATCTCTTATTTCAAAGTACTAACACTAACACAAAGAAACAATTACAGTAGACCGTGAACAATGTGGGGGTTGGGGCACCAATCCCTGCTGCGTAGCCAAAATGCCTGCATTTAAGTTCTAAGTTTTGACTCCCCAAAACTTAACAACTAATAGCCTACTGTTGACCAGAAGCCTTATCGATAACCTATAAACAGCTGAATAACACATATCTTGTGTGTTCTATGTATTATATATGGCATTCTTACAATAAAGCAAGCTAGAGAAAAGAAAATGTCATTTACAAAATTGTAAGAGAAAATACACTTATAGTATTCTAATTATCAGAAAAAATTTATAAAAAGAAAAAATTCTGAGTATGAATGGACACATGCAGTTCAAACGCAGGTTGTTCAAGGTCAACTGTACTTATGTAACTACTTGTTTACTGCTGCTCCCACTTACAGGATCCACAAGGAAGCGACCATATCGTATCATTAACCGCCAGATCCCTAGCACAGCCTCAGGCTAGAACAGTTGTGCGATCAGTATTTGCTGAAGGAGTCAACGTCTGTATGACCAGCACCCACTTCCCAACAACCAGTATGCAAAGAGCTGAAATGGCCCTATCCACTCTTGTAAAGCCAGACACAAGCACAGTGTCAAGTGTACAGAAGACACTCAATAAATGTTGGCTGAGTTAGTTAAAGAGGGGTAGAAAGGTACCAGTGGGAAACTATTGTTGGAAAAAACTAAATAGTGATACTAATACAGAGATCCTTTTGAGGATTAAAAAAAGAGCAAAGGGGACTTTTTTCTCCTGGGGGCTAGCAACCCATTAGATCCTCTCTCACTTCTTTCCACAGTGGATGCCGGCCACTCTGTCTTATCTTTCTTCTTCTTTAGTCTTCAGACATTTTGCAGTCCCGGCCCAACTATTATATTTGCTCGCTGTCTGGAATAGACTTTCTTTTATTCTGTTTATGGGGACCTCCTGCTTTTAAACTACGTGGCAATCTGAACACAAAGTCCGGCTCTCCGCATGGCACGCACTCACAGCTCGGGGCACGGCGGTCAGCCGTGAGGGGCGAGGTGCACTGAGAGAGTTGAGTGAGAGACAGAGGTCCGGAGAGGCTACCGTGCGGAGTGGTGGGGCAGTGGAAGAGCAGTGATCTGTCCCCAGAGCGCGGACAGGGGCCAGTATGTCTCACAGACAAGGGAAGGGAGTTAAGGTATCATTTCAAGCAGACAAGGGACAAGAAAGGCATCTCAGGAATGGAAAGGAGGCCAGAGATCTGTCCTCAAGTAGACAGGAGATACCGGAGGCTGTCAGAAGGTCAGAAGGGCCCATCTGGGAAATGTTTCTGTCACGGGTTTAAAAGGCCCAGTGTCTTGACATAGTGAGCACGGTGTTTGTTTTTCTAGAAGGGTTTAAGCCATTAATTAGATTCAGGTCTGTCTCCTGCCATGCCTCAATAAATAATATGCTAATTTCCCTAAGTTCCCCAGCCCTTCCAACTTTTCATTTAGTCCTTCCATTTGCTCAGATCTACAGAACTGTATTTGCTTTTTATGCCTGTGGCTACAACATGGTAAATGAGGAAAAATACACTGTTTATTGTGGCAACATCAATACATAATCAAAGAGAATACACATCAATAGAAAATTTTCAGTTAACTATTTGACAGAATATGAGTATTCACTTTAAAAACTGGGAAGCATCAGAGGAATATAGATTATGGATATAAATATTTAGTTTGCTTGTGTTTCATGGTCATTCTACTAATGCACTAAGTCAATGTACAATCACACTTAGATCCAAACCCAGCCATTTTTGTGTCTAGTGGTTCTGCTTCCTGCAATATAGCAATGTTAGTATCTTAGATTCCTATTAATATAAAATCTTTCCTGCAGGCTCATGAAGAGAACATGTTAGTGTCACTTACTGGTTTTATACTGTGAGTAACGAGCCACACCATGAAGATTCTTGAACTCACTTGGACCCCAGTCACAATCACAGAAGTAGGTACAATTCCTTAAAGAGAAAAATAAGTCAACCATTGCCCTAAAGGCAACTTATACCGACAATAAAAATTAAATCAGAAACTTACCAATTAAACAGTGGACTATCTGTAAGCAAATAAAGAAAAAAATCACAAGTCAATCGCATGCAACATAAAATTAACCCCTGTGAACACTGGTTTTCTACAAATCCATAGATGGATATCATTGGCAAAATAAGACTGATTTTGTTCAGCAAAAAATTTTTCCAAATAAATATTACAACAATAGGAAAACAGCATCATTGAAAACTTACCTCGAGCAAGGCAAATGTCTGGAAAAATTTAAGTGTCTTCTGAATACTTTTATATAATCCTTTGTGTGTTCCTTTTTCCATATAGAAACGTACCATGGTAATAGCTAAAACCAACCACCTAAAAGAAAGAAAGGTATTTTATAAAGTTCTATCAAAGTGAATACCAATGATATTCCTGAAAAGAAATGGCATAATTTATATGTTGTTTTATGATGTTCGCAGTTCATTTAACAAAATCCAAAGGAAGAAATGGCATTGTTTTTATACTGACTCTTCAAGGGGATGAAGAGAACATACTGGCCATCAACTAGGTTCAAATGTCAAACGATGTCCGTGCCATGTTTGGTTTCAGCAGACTGACGGAAGAAATGATGTACCCCAAATGAGGTTATTAGAAAGTATTTCATAATTATATAAATATTTCTTAAGGTAAAAAGCTGTGAATGTTTAAGTATGTACTTATATAAATATATGGTATATATTTACATGTAAGTATAAGTAAAAATATTTCATAATAATTCTTTTCTTTAGTATTTGCACTAAACAATAACAACCATTGTGCCACAGAAGGGCATACTTATAGAGGGTCAGATACGGGCCTGCTTTCAAAGAGTTTGCTTTACAAAAAGGACAAAATGCATATGCCTTTCCTTTTCAACTTCTACTTCTACACAACAGAGAGGTTCTGTGCTGTGAAGACCAGCACTTCACACACAAGCTACGTCTGTGGAAACCAGCTTTCTCACCCTACACTCAATCTGCCAGAGACACTAATGAGAGTTCATTTTTTTTCTAGTTTCCTTCACAATTACAAGAGCACTTTCAAGTTTCAAAAAGTTACGCCGTCTGTAACTTCTTAAAATCCTTAGTAACACACCCATGGAAATGAGTAGCTACTCTAGGCTTCTTTAATTCAGTGGGCTTCAAAACGTCTAGTTACATGGATTTATGAATGATAACACTATTACACAGTTTTAACTTCTTAATTAAAGAACCCTCATAAGATGGACAGTTTAGAGTTTTCCCACAAACGAACTATCGATGAAATAAGATGAACATGGTCAACAAGGTCAAGAGAAGACGGAGGCTAGAGCTTCTCTTCTGGGCACTTTCACTCCTCCTCAGCACACACTGAGGGGGAAAGCAAGGACGTTCCTATGAGGGGTGGTAAGAAGTCAGGTAAAATCTGAAATTGTGAGCAAGACCTTCCAAAGATGGAAATGTTAATGATACCAACAACAGCGATAATAACGCATGTACTTTCAGAACGCTTTCAATGTTCCAAATGCACATTTAGCATATTAATATTTCATGCTCACAAATTCCCTGTGAGGTAGGGACGGCTATTATCCTATTTCACTGCTGAGGAAACAGGCAGAAGAGGTCACAGGGCCAGACAGCAGAGATGTAAACCCACCAATGAGCTCAGAGTCTATGTTCTTGAACCACGATGCTGTACTGGTTTGGCTCTAGGCATGTACGTGTGCCTTGGGATATTAGTTAATCACACAATTCGCTATATTTGAATTACAAGTAGATCTTCAAAGTTATCAAGAGAATTATGCTCAAATATTTTAACCAATAGTAGTGTGCTATCAAAAAGTTCTGAGGACCATTGTTGTAGATGAGACAGTCACCGTGCAGAGACATCAAGATTTATCCTAAGTCTTAAAGTCAACAGTCCAGGTAGAAATAAACCCTGTGACATCTCCCAACCGCCCATGCTATTCTTGCTCCACAATACTCTGGCTTTACTGGATTCAACTGACAGCTTCGTCCCATATGTGGGCCAAACCATGGCTTCATCCCATATACGGGACAACACCGAATTCTGTACTGGGCTAATCTGGGTGACATTTTAGATGTCTTCCTTAAAATGTTACGATTTTACCGTCTTCAATTTTAAGTCCCCATACTAACGATTAAAAAAAAAGCATATTAAGATAGTTAAATCAACATTTGCATACACTTGTCTTCTTAAAGAAAAATCCAAACCAGATTTTTTAAAAATATCACTTTGAGAGGTACCAAAGAATTCATCAAAGGATTCATTTAGATGGCAACTTTTCTATATTTTTAAATAGCAAGATACAAAAATCCACGAATTGTAATGTGGTAACAAATTTTACTGTTGTCCCATAGGTGGCAGTGTTGTACCACGTAGTATAGTGAAATTATTAACTAGTTCGAAAATAAAAGAAATTAACACTCTGGTAGTTTTAGAAAGGACCACAGAGCGATCTATCCTAACTTCTCATCTGTTTTTCAGTCACTGTGGCCAGGAGCTAATCTGGACTAATGAGTGTTCACTAAGTCCACCATCGCAACGGGATGACAAAGTCTTTCCACAGGGGCCCTACATTTAACTAACTTTGCACTTTCTACATTGTTTTAGTAATTATCCTTTTTCTAAAAATGCAAAAGCAAGTAGAGCTTCTGCAACTGTTTTTAAAAAATAGGCCAGAGCAACTGATTACCCAAATATGAACCCAGAGAGATATGCTCAGTCCTTGAGAAAGTACTCTCTTTGCAAAATATATGAACATGTGCTTTATATGTCAAAGATTGCTTGCTTGTTAGCTTAATTCATTTCTTTATTCATTCATCTCCATGTTTAACATTTATTGCTAAGCCAGGGAGTGTTGGGAAATTAGAAATAAATAAGTCCTAGTTCTTGTCTCAAGGAACTATTAAATTAGTAAGTAGAGAAAACAAAGCAGTGCTGTACCAGGAGGTATGAGCCGTAACTCACTAAACAAAGGGTCTGCTTGCCATGGCATTATGCCACGATGACTCTGAAAAATCTTATGGAAGGAGGAGTTCTTTCCTCTGGCTGTTTCGGGGGCTTCTTTTCCCCCTGAGGTTTCTTGGAGACAACCAGCTCCAAAAAGAACTTGGTTATTTATATTTGTATCTTCTGGTTTTGTTCCAATACTTCTTTTTAGATACGAATTATGAACAACTTTGCACAGACACAATGATACAGAGAATGGCATAAGGAACCTCCAGAGCCCACTGCTCAGCTTCAAGCATTATCATCTTATGGACAATCCTATAGCTTCCAAACCTCTAGTCAGTTCTGTCCTCGCCATCCCCTCCCCTCATCATCTTTTTTTTTTTTTAAAGATTTTATTTATTTATTTGACAGAGAGAGATCACAAGTAGGCAGAGAGGCAGGCAGAGAGAGAGAGAGAGAGAGGAGAAAGCAGGCTCCCTGCTGAGCAGAGAGCTCGATGCGGGACTCGATCCCAGGACCCCGAGATCATGACCCGAGCCGAAGGCCGCGGCCCAACCCACTGAGCCACCCAGGCGCCCCCTTCCCCTCAGTATCTTGAAGGAAATCTCACATTCTATAGTTTGATTCCTAATAAGAGGATTGCTTTTAATAGACCTTACCATAATACCACCATCCCAGGTAAAAAATCGTAGATCACAAAACATAGGATAAAAATTTCCTCAATTGTCTCATAATTTTTAAAAATCGTGATTGAAATAAAGTTTATATGTTGTAACTAGTTGCTATGTCTTTCATAGCTCTTGATCTATAGGTTCCCCTCCCTCCCGCTATCCATTCATCTCTCTTTCCCTCTCTTTTTTCTCTGTTGATGACACTGAGTGGTTTGTCCTGCAAAGATACCCACAAGTCACTTAGTATGTTCTTTTGTCCCCCATATTTCCTGTGAAGTTGACAGTTCCACACCCTTTATCAGATAGATTCACATTTGAAGCTAATTCCTAAGTTATGTTGTGTGCTCCCCTGGAGAGCACGTAATTTCTAATCGTCCTTTTTGTTTGCAATGTTAGCTTACTGCTGATCATTGCCCAGAGCCATTATTTCAGCAGTTACTGAATAATGGTGATATTCTAACATTACCATTTCTTCTTGACATGTCCGATAAAGTAACTATGTGGAGGCTTGCCCATAGATGGCCTCTCACATTCATACCATCCATATCTTCACACACTGTTCATTGACACCCCCAAACTTCCTTTCCTAGACTAAAATGAAACTTTGTTAGCAGCCAATATGTGTTTCAATGTACTGCACATTGATACTTGTGCCAGTGGAGTTAAGTTGAAAGGTTCATGAAAGAAAAAATCAGATAAACTGGACTTCATGAATACTAAGACCTTCTCTTTGAGAGACACTGTGATGAAACTAAAACCAAGCCACAACTAGGAGAAAATATTTACAAATCACATATCTGGTAAAGACCTATATGCATACTATATTTTTTAAAAAAGCTCTCAGAACTCAGTAAAAGAAAAAACAAACCACCTCATTTTTTAAAAAAAAAGGTGAAAGATTTGAACAGATGCTATACCAAAAAAGATACACAATTGGTAAATAAATGCATGGAAAGATGTTCAGTGTCGTTAGTTACTAGGGAATGCAAAATAAAATCACAATGAGATAACATAACACACCTATTAGAATGTCTAGAACTATAAGCACTGACCATACCAAGTGTTGGTGACGATGTACAGCTACTCTCATTCATTGCCCACAGGGATAAAATGGTACGATCATTCTGGAAAAGTCTGGATAGTTTCTTAAGAAATCGAGAATGCAACTACCGTATGACCCAGCCATTCCACTCACAGACATTCACCTCGGAAGAGTGAAGTCCAAGTCCAAAGACTTGTACCTGAATACTCACAGCTTTGTCATAGCTCCAAACTGGGAAGAACCAAAATGTCCCCCAACAGATGAACGGATAAGCAAGTTGGATAAATGAGATCCATACACAGGATCTACCCTCCTCAGGGATAAAATATACATCTGTTCCTTCACAGGCTGGAAAATGTATATGCCGGCCTCTTGGTTTTGGTGTTCTAATAACTCACACAATGCACACTCTGAAAATATCTTCAATAGCTTCTCTCTTGGTGTCAATCACCTTGCTGATCACTTCATATCCATGATCTTTTTATTCTTTGTAATAATCTAGCAAAGCAGCTTTGCTGTTCCAATTTACAGATAAGAAAACTCGGGGTCAGAGTGTTTCAGTAACTTATCTGAGGCTACTCAGCAAAAAACCGGTGAAGCACAGACTTTAACAACACCTTACTGTACTCTATGCAGATTAAAATGCAAACATGTTAGCAAGGCACTTGAGGCCCTGTGCAGAGTGGTCCATGCTCCCCCTCCAGCTTCATCTCCCCCCTACACTTCAGGCCCACTTGCTACTGCCTCGACAACATGTCTAGGAAAGCCTTATCTCTGTACCCTAACACACTGTTTTCTCATCCCTGCCTATCAAATCCTACTCATCCTCCAAAGCTCTGTTGAAATGCTATGATCACCACAGAGCTTTCTCTGATTCCCCCTACCTGTCTGACCTGTCACCTCTGTCAAGCATGCACTCACTCTGTCTTTTATTGCAATATATAAATGTCCCTGGTTACACTTCTTCAAGGATGGAGCCTAAAATATTTATCTTATAAGACATAAGACAATGCATTTGACACATACGGGTTCAAAAGTCCTGAAAAGAAACAACAGCAACAACACCACCACGGGAAAGAGAGAGAGCGAGACAGACACGGAGGAAGAACTACTTCTCTGGTCACATACCTATTATGAACAAGTACCACAAAAATCCTCACATCTTTTAAAGGTGTAATCCTATTCCTGGGAATTCATCCTAAGTAACTATTCAACAGAAACAAATAAAAGCAAAATGTCATTAGGGGGATGAGTTAATCCATTACTGTACATTAACTCTATACACTCTTATGTAGCCATGAAAGAATATATTTATGAAAACTACATAGAAATATTTGGTGGATTATTAGGTGAAAATAGAATATATAATAGAGCAGATACCCTAGCTGCAATCCTCTATAAGATGCATTTAGGATCTTACACTCGAATGAGGGACATGACAGACAAAAAGCAACAATATGAATTAGTAAAATACATTGTACAGTTAGAAGGCAATAAGTGCGATGACAAAAATAAAGCAGGCCAGAGGAATAATAGCATAATGGGGATATATGCTATCTGAATGAAGATATTCACATAAAAGATAAAAAACAAAATGTCATGCTCAGCTTATAAAATTAGGCAAGTTCTTTTTTTTATATCTATGTAAATACTTATCTACTATTTTATTGTTTTCAAAACTATTACAAAAGCTTAATATACTTCAAAGTTCTGCTCAAAGAGAAAAATAAGTTAAATGGACAAAAAGAACCTCAGCTAACCCTCCGCTATCCGTACTAATTAATGTATACCTTGGTTCACCTACCACTTTCCACACTACAACCTTACTTACCTCTGTTCTCCAACACCACCCTCCAATTAGATCAAGAGAATATACCGGGCTTTCTTGCATCTCATACCTATTGCTAGAATTTACTGAAAATATTCACTCGAAATATCTACTGTCCACATATTTCAATCCTATTCCTTCTTCAAATCTTTTTTTTTTTTTTAAGATTTTATTTATTTATTTATTTGTCAGAAAGAGAATGAGAGAAAGCACACAAGCAGGCAGAGAGGCAGGCAGAGGCTGAGAGAGAGGCAGGCTCCCTGCGGAGCAAGGAGCCCAATGCAGGACGAGATCCCAGGACTATGGGATCATGACCTGAGCCGAAGGCAGCGGCTTAACCCACTGAGTCACCCAGGTGTCCCACCTTCTTCAAATCTTAAAGCCTCTAAAGGCCTCCAAAGAGTTACATGGATTACTCCATTTTGGTCCCCTCTGCTTTTAAACAGAGGTGAAAATGACAAGAGACCTTCCCAGTATAGGCAGGGAGACAGATAAGTTTCAGATACCCGGTAATTTGCTGGGCAGGTAGGAAAGATAGGAATGAAGTGTGACAATACAAAGTGTGAGAACACAAATTCTGCTCCAGATGGGGCAGAAGAACTAGAAAGCTTCAAAGAAAATGGCTTGATTTAGAAGTCATATGAGGAACAAGAAGGGTATTACACAAAGAGTGAAAGGCCTGAGCAAGAACAGAGAAATAAAAATAAAAATGTAAAAATAAAAATGCATGGTGAGTTACATCTCATTATGAGTTACAGTTGATTTCAAATACAATAGACGTGTAAGGAGAATCAGGGAGTTTATTACAAAGGCCCTTGAATGACCAACAGCCTAAATCCCTTAGATTACAGTGGAGGTAACAAGGAGTCACCGAAGGCTTTAAACTAGAGTTATGCACTGATTTTCACTTTTAAAAGGTTAACCTGGCTTTCAAAAGGGAGAGTGGACTGGAAAGCAAAGGGACAGCAAACCAGTTAAAAAACAGCAGGTATTCCAAAAATTTTCCAAAAATTGGGTACAACTATCACAGGAGAGAAAATTCTTTCAGTTCTCACTGTGGCTAAAGACAGCAGCTTGTGGTGGGTACTTGATTGTTCTCCGGTTGTTCCAAATGTATGAAAATGTAAGAAAATGTACTTTTCTTCTTCGAGATTATAAAATTCAGTAAAGCATAAAAAGAAGCAGCACGTCTCTGGAGTCAGACTGTCTAGGCTGAAATCCAAGGCTGACACCTGCTGGTTGAATGATCTTGAGCAAATTACTTAACCTCTTTGTGCCTCAGTTTCCTAATCCCTCAAATTGACATCATGTACCCCTCCCAGGAGGGAAAAGAACCAAAAATAAACTAGTACATCTAAAGTAATCAACACATTACCGGACCCATAGCAAATCCTCAATAAATGTATTTTTTTGCGAACTGTATTTGGTATTCAGGATTACACTAAACACACAATAAGTACTCAGTACTGGGTCAAACCATTAATTCTTTTCTATAAGTCCTGGAGTAAGATTAAAAGATCTTACTTTTGTAGGGGATTAAAAGATCCCCTACATTTATATAGATTAATATTACTTCATGTGATAATGAGAAAGTAGCTTTTCAAAATGACAATGCAACTTAGAAACAGAAGAGCAATTTCCCAACTGGTCTTGAAAAGCCGTCGACACACAAGTCATTTTGACAGCTCTCTGAAGAGCGACAGTCACTGTGTAACCTTATTTTCTAACTCATACTCAAAGTCAGAAATAAAAGTACGGGATATCAGTCACGAAGCACGGGGCCGTAAAGATGCTGGACACGAGTGCCAAGCTCTGATACAGCAGGATTTGTAAAAGATCGTCCCAAGTAAGAAGCTCTGGGGCTCATGAAAAAAAATAAATAAATAAAAAATAAAAAACCAAAACTCGTGGTGACATTAACAGTTCCGGAAACTCTGCCCAGCGATCTGCAGCAAGAGGAAATGCACCGTGGGGGCCACGGCCGGACGGCTCCAGCTCCGGGGCCGCGACACTAGGAGTTTGTTCAACAGCAGCCGCAGGCAGTGGCGCCCGGGGCGGCCCGGCCGAAGCCACCTCCCCCGCGGGTCGGCCCCGCATTCCTGCCCAGGTCTATACTTAACCTCCGGCCCGCGCCCCGAGCCGCCGCGCCACGCCGTGCACCGTATTAGGCAATGCCCGGCGAGCAGGGCCCCGGCACCCCCCGGCTCCCCGCCCGCCCCGCTCGTCGGCCCCGCTCCACTCCGCTCCATTCAACCCCGGCGGCCGCGGCGGCGCCCGCGCCCCTCCCCCACGGCCGCCGCCCGCGCCCCCTCCCCGCGCCGCGCCCACCCCCCCGCGCCGCGCCCACCCCGCCGCCCCGCGCAGCCGGCCCCCGGAGCGCCTTACCCGCTCGCCGCCCTCCCCGCAGTCCCCAGCGCCCCCAGCCCCGCCGGCGCCCCGAGCGATGAATGTCGGGGGGCAGCACGGCGGGGAGGGGGGCGGAGGGAGGAGAGGGCCCCTCTCCGCGCACGTACCCCGCGGTCATGGCGATGTTGTAGAAGGTGAGCCAGACAGTGGCCAACAAGCCGAGGCGCCTCCTCTTGCCGGTGGCCTCCTTCTCCTCGCCCGGCTCCGAGGCGCCGCCGTTGGTGCCGTCCTCCTCGCTGGACGCCATGGTGGCCGTGCCCCCGGGGGAGGTGGAAGACAGGGGAAGGGGAGTGGGAGGGGGCCCCGCCGAGCGCGCCGCTGAAGCGCCGCCGCCCGCTGCCGCCGCCTCGGTCAGGCGCCCCATGTGCCGCGCGCAGGGGGCTCGGCGCCGCCAGCCAGGCCGCCCGCAGGGGGAGGAGCGGGCGCCCCCGGCCGCCGCCCCGGCCGCCCCGCCCCCGGCCCTCGGGAGCGCGCGCGGCACGGGGACCCGGCTGCCCGGCCTGGGAGCCGGCCCCGGGGGCAGTCTCGAGGCGGCTGCGTGGTTTCCGCTCCCACGGAAAGCTGTCCGCGTCTCTAGCTGGGGGGACCTCTAGCTGGGACGTCTCGGGCGCGGGCGACCTGCCCCAGGCTGGTGCATTTAGTCGGGGCGGACGGAACACACCTGGACTTGGAGTGGTCCCGCCCGCCCAGCCTTTGGGACGGTAATTTGTGGAAGTGAGGACCGGTGGTGGGATCTCCCCGCTAAGAACGCGTTGAGACCTTCTGAGGAAGAGTCGCCCGCTTTCGTCTGTTTCACTTTTACCGGGCAGCGGGGCGTTACCGGAGGACTACGGCGGAACAGCCTCACTTGCGCGGATTCCCCCGGAGCCAGCGTTCTAGAGGCATCGTTGACTGCAGTGCAGCGTAGTGTCTGGATGTTAGAGGGAAGCTGGAGAAAAGAGGACATGACAAGGTACCAAAGGACAAAAGTTTGAGCAGATGTAGGCAAGCTACAAATAAAGGCTGACAAGAACCCTTTCCTCCGCAGGATCGCACTGTTCTCCACTCTACCCCTTTCCTTGTGTATCTTCCTTCAAATACCCATGCTTTCTCCTGACAGCTCTCTCCTCTTTCCCCTTAGAGCACACAGCTGGGAAGACAGGCTCCGGAGTCAGATTACTGAAATTCAAACCCCAAACTCCTGGCTCCACCACAGTTAAGAGTAGCTTGTGAACTTGGGCACCCAAACTTCTCTTTTGCCTCAGTTTCCTCAGTGGGAATAATTTAGAAACCTATATCTTGGGGTTGTCGTGAGATACAAGTCTCACACTTAAAAATCACCCATATAAATCACCCACACTTAAATCACCCAAATAAATGCCTAAGGGTCTGAAGCAGTTTGAGTCCCCCCAAATTAGCGTATTAGCACCGTTCTGGTGACTCAGATCTCCCCTGATCCTTAGAAAAGAAATTCTTTTTATTTTATTTTATTTTATTTTATTTTATTTTATTCTATTTATTTGACAGAGAGAGATCACAAGTAGGCAGAGAGGCATGCCGAGGGAGAGGGAAGCAGGCTCCCCGTTGAGCAGAGAGCCTGATGCGGGGCTCCATCCCACGACCCTGGGATCACGACCTGAGCCGAAGGCAGAGGATTAACCCACGCAGCTACCCAGTTGCCCCCCTTAGAAAAGAAATTCTGCTTCGGCCTGTGGAAGCTACCTGTTTGTTAGGCTGTGCTCCTGGAAACTAAGCCTGGCCCTGTACAGGGGGCGACCACCAAAAGACCACACGGTCGGAGTCCAGTAGCTCCACAGGGTATGGATTCACGTGGGAGAAGTCACCAACCAGAAGAAAGGACTCATCCCTCCATTGTGATCTGGGCTCTGGGCTCCTGATCCAGGAGGCACTACCGGCCTGCTTGGGAAACTTAGATAATTTTGAGAAAGACATCCCAGTTGGGGGGGTGGGGTGGGGAGGGTAGGCTAAGATGTGCCTGGGGAAGAAATAATGGCCAGAAATGTTTAAATTTGAAGGAAACTATGAACGACTATTCTTTAAGACATTTAATTTGGAATGGAAGAAGTAAAACTATTTGCAAATGACAACGCTATAATAATTAGAGAAGCCTAAGGACTCTGTTAAAAAGCTACTGGAACACAAATTGTTTTCTACAGAAAAGAAAACTAGAGAGTGAAATTTAAAATAAAACCAAAGAATGCTCATCGGCATCCAGAAACATGAAATATATAAGGATAAATTTAACAAAAAGTGTAAGACCTGTACACTGAAAACCATAAGTCACTGTCAAGAGAAATCAGACTTAAATTAATGGCTATCCATCGGAAGCCATTGGAATTGGAAGTTGAACTGGAAGATGATATGGTTAAAATGTCAGTTCTCCCCAAATGCCAGCAGAATATATATTGTTTTCATTTGACAGCTATCTCTAAAATTTATACAGAAATGTTTAAGAAGAACAAAGTTGAGAGACATACTTGTTTTCAAGACAGTGTAAAAAACTGCAGTGTACAAGACAGTGTGGTAAGCATAAGGATAGACAAATCAATAAGAGGGAATAGAGTCCAGGACCATATATATATATATATATATATATATATATATATATATATATATTCAGCTGATTTTCAACAAAGATGACTTGGTATGTCTTTTCAATAAATAGAGCTGAAATAACTGGATATACACATGAAAAAATAAATAAATAAAACTTGACCCTTATCTCACACCATACACTAAGTATTAATTTGATATGGATCATAGACCTAAATATAAAACTAAAAGTATAAAACTTTTATTTAAAAAGTATAAAATAGAAAACAGAACCACTGTGACCTTGGGGAAGGCAAAGTTTTCTTAGAACCAATAATAAAAATTGATCATAAAGGAAAAGACAGAACATCATTGAAACATAAAACTTCTGGGGGCGCCTGGGTGGCTCAGTGGATTAAGCCGCTGCCTTCGGCTCAGGTCATGATCTCAGGGTCCTGGGATTGAGCCCCGCATCGGGCTCTTTGCTCAGCGGGAGCCTGCTTCTCTCTCTCTCTCTGCCTGACTCTCCGCCTACTTGTGATTTCTCTCTCTGTCAAATAAATAAATAAATAAATAAATAAAAAGAAACATAAAACTTCTGTAATTCCAAAGACAACATTTAAAAGGTGATTTTCTCAATACATGGATCTGACAAGGAACACATATACAGAATATATAAAGATTCTTTACAACTCAATAATACAACAACCTAATTTTTTTAAATGAGCAAAAGATTTTAATAAACTCTTTGCAAAGAATACATAGAAATAACATTTGCATATGCAAAGATATCCAATCTTATTAGTCTTTAGGGAAAATGCAAATCAAACCTGCTGTGAGATAGCACTACATCTAATATTTTAAATGTTGGCAAGGATGTGGAGCAATTGACATTCTCCTATATGGCTAAAGAGAATAACACTTTGGAAAACAGTTTGGTAATTTCTTTAAAAGGTCAACATTCCCTTGTTTACTATATGACCCAACAAATTCATTACTAGTTATTTACCCAAGAGAACAAAAAGAGGTCCACACAGATTTGGACATAAACTTTCAGGGCAGCTTTATTCAGAGTAACCTCTAACTGAAAATAATCCATGCATCCATCAATATGCAGAGTAAAATAAACTTGAAAAGTGGATCACAAAGTGCTATGAAAGTTAAAGACCTGTCAAAAAATATGACTTGTTTGGGAGATCAGAAAAGGCTTTGTGTCTACAGCCATACTGCCCTGAACACACCCAATCTCGTCTGATCTCAGAAAAGGCTTTGTGCAAGAAATCACCCTTGAATACTTGATTCCAACAGACAGGTTGCAAGAGGCAAGCTGAGGGCTCACCATGAACATGCAGGCAGGACAAACCACAAGCCTCAGGAAAAGTGAATTGTGCAGTTTGACTAAATCTTAAAATGATCAGGAGAAGGATAGAATAGAAACATTGAGGACCACTCTATTTTAAAAGGCAGCAGTGAGGGGCGCCTGGGTGGTTCAGTGGGTTAAGCCGCTGCTTTCGGCTCAGGTCATAATCTCAGGGTCCTGGGATTGAGTCCTGCATCGGGCTCTCTACTCAGCAGGGAGCCTGCTTCCCTCTCTCTCTCTGCCTGCCTCTCCCTCTACTTGTTATTTCTCTCTGTCAAATAAATAAATAAAATCTTAAAAAAATAAAAATAAAAAATAAAAGGCAGCAGTGAACTTCTGAAGACTTGGGTGAAGGAAAATCAAGTTAAAGAAACCTCTTTTCAAAGATGAATTAGGCAACAGGAAATGACATCAATTGTCTTCTAGGAGAGAAGTAAGAAAGGCCAGAATTAGGTTGATGGTCAGCATGAACAAGGGAATGAATGAGATCTCTTGAAACACAACAGAATCAAAGAAAGGGTTCTGTTTATTTGCTTAATGAAAGTGCCATAAAATACTGAAAGATTGACTGTCTAAGTGAAATAGGCTATTTATGAAGCAAAATCCCTCTGACTGTGGAAAGGTAAGAGATTAAGAAGATAGACGGAGGAATTAGTTTTCATAAAAAGAAAAGACACTTCTTTCTCAGATAAGAATGAAGGATATGGAGGTAGTGATAGTTTGAGGTAGGGAACAGAAAGTTGAGGTAGGGAACCTAATTCAAAGTGAGGTGTCTTGACAACAAAGAAACTTTGAAGTAGCATTTTTACATATAACTTTGACTTCTCAAAACATCTTTTATTTTATCAATCAGTGGAGAGTAATCCTTGCATTTAAGATAAAAACTGATTACTCAGCTTGACTTCTGAATTTTCTATTATAACCTGAGCCTAAGGGAGCTGATCAAACATCATCTTTTAGTAGGTACCTGTCACTAAAATACTGTGATCCAACAAGCAGGTCTGTTCAATTGTCCGTAAACTTATCTGGGGAACCTTTAATCCAAATCCTGCATTCTTTTCATCCTACCAAACTGCTATTTTCCCTTTTTTCTGTTTGTGTAAATCTCATTCACCCTCCAAGGCTACATATAATACCAGTTCTTTCAAGTGGCTTTCCCTGCCACTTCAACTTTTAATGGACCCTTATTCTTCCCCAGATAAAATCGTTTGTACTAATAATGTGTCAGTCATTTTAGCAGCTAATTATATATTGTCTTCTGTTTTTACCTATGCTTGTATATGTTTTGTCTGGGGGAAAGAATGGGAATTTTAACAATGTATTTGTAAGTATCACAGAATGACTACGAGAGGAAAGAAAGTGAGTAGATTCAGGAGGAGAGTATTTATAAAGGACAATGCAAGTGAGTAGTGGAAGTATAGTTAAAAACAAACACAAAGAAAAAGAATGAGAACTGAAATGTGAAGACTGAGAAACCTCTTCAACACGGAGGCATTACTGTAGAAAATGATAAATTGAACACTGTAGCTTGGAAGAAAACTGGAGTTAATTTGATTTTTTTTTATTGATGTCTTATCTAGAGCTTATCTAGAATGTCCTCTAAAACAGAATTGATCATACAGACTTAGTTCTAGGCCATCAGCTGAAAAAGTCAAATCTTCTTAAGTAAAATCCTTTAATTCTATAGGTGTTTTTTATTTATTTACTATAAAGGAGAACTTCATTCCTGAAGAACTAGTTCATACCTTACAAAAGTGATAAAGAAAATGAAACTAAACACATATGCTATCATAAACATTAATTATGTTGGACTAAATATAAAAAATAGTATTTTAATTGCTCCTTTTAGAAACATTTTCTATATGGACACAGATATAGTACAGGGAACTTAGAATGAAGGTGACTTTTTTTCTTCCTATCAATGTCCCTACAGCAAGCATATACATTTTTCATTGTTCCCAGAAATGAACTACTTTCAAAACTGGAGTCACCTGTTTTAAAAATCTGTGGCTTATTTTAATATGCATGAAAGCCTCTGGAAAGTCTTTGAACGTGTGAAGACTGAAGTGGAGCAGATTCCTTGGTGAGGATCTTTTCAAAAGTCCTTTGGTATATACCAGCTGCAGACTGAGTCAGAGGAGTCATCATAAACTCAGACCAGATGGTGAGTGTTGCTGATCTAGTTACCTATTGTTTGGCAGTTATTAAGTTAAAGAAAACATATGATCTTTATAATAGGAAAGGAGGCAAAAAAAATGGGATTGACAAGCTGAAGTATAACAAATGAAGGGAGTTTATATTTATTATAAAACTGTGGTTTGTTGTGAAAAGGCTATTTATAAACCATGGCAGTAGACAGATTGGCCCAATCTGCTCAAAAAAGATGTTAAACCAAGAAGGAGCTCTTCCAGAATTATCTGTTAGGAGAGGCTGGGGCAATCTGGTTTTTGGGGAATGGGTTGAGACCTTGGTTTTCAAACACTTTTGCCTTCACTCATATTTTAAATGATTATATAAAATTTTTTCATCAAAACTAAAGTGTGAAGAATAAATTTCTGGCAATTTTAATTTCTTTATTGAGGTCTAATTAATGTACAATAATCTGTTCATATATAAAGTGTACCATTTGGTAAGTATTGACATATATGTACATCAATGAAACTATCACTGCCCTCAAAATAATAAAATAGCCTATCAACCCCACCCTCCAGTTTCCTCATACTTCTTGTGATCCCCAGGGAATTCATCTAGGCCTGAAATTAATTTTGTTGAAGGTTCTTAATAAGAAATTACATTTCTTTAGTAGAAATAGGTCCATTGAAGTTAACTATTTCTTTTTGGGCTTTAGTAATTTTGTGCCTTGAAAGGAATTCCTCTAAGTTATTCAATTTATGAGTTTAAAGTTGGTCATAATATTCCCTTTTTATGTTTTTAATATCTATAATGGTCCCTTTCCTCATTCCTGAAGTTGGTAATTAGTATCTTTTCTATTTTTCTCATCATTCTGACTATAGTTTTATCAATTTTATCTCCTCAAAAACCTTATAGTTTTATTTTCCCTATTGTTTTCCTGCTTTCATTTCTTTTTCTCTTTAATGTTTAATCACTTATTTTCTTCTGCTTATTTTAGGTTTCATTTAGCATTTTTTTCTAGATTTTTAAAATGAAAGCCGAGATAACTGATGAGACCTTTCTTCTTTTCTAGTGTATATGTTATCATTATATTATAAATATCCCTCCAAATACTGCTTTAACTGCTTTCCACAAAGTCTGATGTTTTCATTTTCATTATATCAAAACAGTCACTAATTTCCATTTTTATTTCTCCTTTGACCAACCGTTATTTAGAAGTGTGTTAGTTTTCAAATACTTGGTGACTTTTAAGTTTTCTTCTATTATTTATTTTTAATTTTATTCCAATGTGGTCAGAGAACATATTTTGTATGACTTGAATCCTTTAAAATTGAGATTTGTTTTTATATGTCATGAGCACTTTGTTTTTATATGTCAATACAATATGTATTGAGTTCTCATTAGTTGTAGTGTTCTATCAATTTCAATTAAGTCAAGTTAGTTAATAGTATTGTTCAAGTCTTCTAGAGCCTTACTGATTTTATCTATTTGTTCTTTCACTTTTTTTTTTAAATTTTATTTTTTATAAACATATATTTTTATCCCCAGGGGTACAGGTCTGTGAATCACCAGGTTTACACACTTCACAGCACTCACCAAAGCACATACCCTCCCCAATGTCCATAATCCCACCCCCTTCTCCCAAACCCCCTCCCTCCAGCAACCCTCAGTTTGTTTTGTGAGATTAAGAGTCACTTATGGTTTGTCTCCCTCCCAATCCCATCTTGTTTCATTGATTCTTCTCCTACCCACTTAAGCCCCCATGTTGCATCACCACTTCCTCATATCAGGGAGATCATATGATAGTTGTCTTTCTCTGCTTGACTTATTTCACTAAGCATGATACGCTCTAGTTCCATCCATGTTGTCGCAAATGGCAAGATTTCATTTCTTTTGATGGCTGCATAGTATTCCATTGTGTATATATACCACATCTTCTTGATCCATTCATCTGTTGATGGACATCTAGGTTCTTTCCATACTTTGGCTATTGTGGACATTGCTGCTATAAACATTCAGGTGCACGTGCCCCTTTGGATCACTACGTTTGTATCTTTAGGGTAAATACCCAATAGTGCAATTGCTGGGTCATAGGGCAGTTCTATTTTCAACATTTTGAGGAACCTCCATGCTGCTTTCCAGAGTGGCTGCACCAGCTTGCATTCCCACCAACAGTGTAGGAGGGTTCCCCTTTCTCCGCATCCTCGCCAGCATCTGTCATTTCCTGACTTGTTGATTTTAGCCATTCTGACTGGTGTGAGGTGATATCTCATTGTGGTTTTGATTTGTATTTCCCTGATGCCGAGTGATATGGAGCACTTTTTCATGTGTCTGTTGGCCATCTGGATGTCTTCTTTGCAGAAATGTCTGTTCATGTCCTCTGCCCATTTCTTGATTGGATTATTTGTTCTTTGGGTGTTGAGTTTGCTAAGTTCTTTATAGATTCTGGACACTAGTCCTTTATCTGATATGTCGTTTGCAAATATCTTCTCCCATTCTGTCAGTTATCTTTTGATTTTGTTAACTGTTTCCTTTGCTGTGCAAAAGCTTTTGATCTTGATGAAGTCCCAATAGTTCATTTTTGCTCTTGCTTCCCTTGCCTTTGGCGTTGTTCCTAGGAAGATGTTGCTGCGGCTGAGGTCGAAGAGGTTGTTGCCTGTGTTCTCCTCAAGGATTTTGATGGATTCCTTTCGCACATTGAGGTCCTTCATCCATTTTGAGTCTATTTTTGTGTGTGGTGTAAGGAAATGGCCCAATTTCATTTTTCTGCATGTGGCTGTCCAATGTTCCCAGCACCATTTATTGAAGAGGCTGTCTTTTTTCCATTGGACATTCTTTCCTGATTTGTCGAAGATTAGTTGACTGTAGAGTTGAGGGTCTATTTCTGGGCTCTCTATTCTGTTCCATTGATCTATGTGTCTGTTTTTGTGCCAGTACCATGCTGTCTTGATGATGACAGCTTTGTAATAGAGCTGGAAGTCCGGAATTGTGATGCCACCAACGTTGGCTTTCTTTTTCAATATCCCTTTGGCTATTCGAGGTCTTTTCTGGTTCCATATAAATTTTAGAATTATTTGTTCCATTTCTTTGAAAAAGATGGATGGTACTTTGATAGGAATTGCATTAAATGTGTAGATTGCTTTAGGTAGCATAGACATTTTCACAATATTTATTCTTCCAATCCAGGAGCATGGAACATTTTTCCATTTCTTTGTGTCTTCCTCAATTTCTTTCATGAGTACTTTATAGTTTTCTGAGTATAGATTCTGTGCCTCTTTGGTTAGGTTTATTCCTAGGTATCTTATGGTTTTGGGTCCAATTGTAAATGGGATTGACTCCTTAATTTCTCTTTCTTCTGTCTTGCTGTTGGTGTAGAGAAATGCAACTGATTTCTGTGCATTGATTTTATATCCTGACACTTTACTGAATTCCTGTATAAGTTCTAGCAGTTTTGGAGTGGAGTCTTTTGGGTTTTCCACATATAGTATCATATCATCTGCGAAGAGTGATAATTTGACTTCTTCTTTGCTGATTTGGATGCCTTTAATTTCCTTTTGTTGTCTGATTGCTGAGGCTAGGACCTCTAGTACTATGTTGAATAGCAGTGGTGATAATGGACATCCCTGCCGTGTTCCTGACCTTAGCAGAAAAGCTTTCAGTTTTTCTCCATTGAGAATGATATTTGCGGTGGGTTTTTCATAGATGGCTTTGATGATATTGAGGTATGTGCCCTCTATCCCTACACTTTGAAGAGTTTTGATCAGGAAGGGATGCTGTACTTTGTCAAATGCTTTTTCAGCATCTATTGAGAGTATCATATGGTTCTTGTTCTTTCTTTTATTGATGTGTTGTATCACATTGACTGATTTGCGGATGTTGAACCAACCTTGCAGCCCTGGAATAAATCCCACTTGGTCGTGGTGAATAATCCTTTTAATGTACTGTTGAATCCTATTGGCTAGTATTTTGTTGAGTATTTTCGCATCTGTGTTCATCAAGGATATTGGTTTATAGCTCTCTTTTTTGATGGGATCCTTGTCTGGTTTGGGGATCAAGGTGATGCTGGCCTCATAAAATGAGTTTGGAAGTTTTCCTTCCATTTCTATTTTTTGGAACAGTTTCAGGAGAATAGGAATTAGTTCTTCTTTAAATGTTTGATAGAATTCCCCCGGGAAGCCATCTGGCCCTGGGCTTTTGTTTGGAGATTTTTAATGACTGTTTCAATCTCCTTACTGGTTATGGGTCTGTTCAGGCTTTCTACTTCTTCCTGGTTCAGTTGTGGTAGTTTATATGTTTCTAGGAATGCATCCATTTCTTCCAGATTGTCAAATTTGTTGGCGTAGAGTTGCTCATAGTATGTTCTTATAATAGTTTGTATTTCTTTGGTGTTAGTTGTGATCTCTCCTCTTTCATTCATGATTTTATTTATTTGGGTCCTTTCTCTTTTCTTTTTGATAAGTCTGGCCAGGGGTTTATCAATTTTATTAATTCTTTCAAAGAACCAGCTCCTAGTTTCGTTGATTTGTTCTATTGTTTTTTTGGTTTCTATTTCATTGATATCTGCTCTGATCTTTATGATTTCTCTTCTCCTGCTGGGATTAGGGTTTCTTTCTTGTTCTTTCTCCAGCTCCTTTAGGTGTAGGGTTAGGTTGTGTACCTGAGACCTTTCTTGTTTCTTGAGAAAGGCTTGTACCGCTATATATTTTCCTCTCAGGACTGCCTTTGTTGTGTCCCACAGATTTTGAACTGTCGTATTTTCATTGTCATTTGTTTCCATGATTTTTTTCAATTCTTCTTTAATTTCCCGGTTGACCCATTCATTCTTTAGAAGGATGCTGTTTAGTCTCCATGTATTTGGGTTCTTTCCAAACTTCCTTTTGTGGTTGAGTTCTAGCTTTAGAGCATTGTGGTCTGAAAATATGCAGGGAATGATCCCAATCTTTTGATACCGGTTGAGTCCTGATTTAGGACCGAGGATGTGATCTATTCTGGAGAATGTTCCATGTGCACTAGAGAAGAATGTGTATTCTGTTGCTTTGGGATGAAATGTTCTGAATATATCTGTGATGTCCATCTGGTCCAGTGTGTCGTTTAAGGCCTTTATTTCCTTGCTGATCTTTTGCTTGGATGATCTGTCCATTTCAGTGAGGGGAGTGTTGAAGTCCCCTACTATTATTGTATTATTGTTGATGTGTTTCTTTGATTTTGTTATTAATTGGTTTATATAGTTGGCTGCTCCCACGTTGGGGGCATAGATATTTAAAATTGTTAAATCTTCTTGTTGGACAGACCCTTTGAGAATGATATAGTGTCCTTCCTCATCTCTTATTATAGTCTTTGGCTTAAAATCTAATTGATCTGATATAAGGATTGCCACTCCTGCTTTCTTCTGATGTCCATTAGCATGGTAAATTCTTTTCCACCCCCTCACTTTAAATCTGGAGGTGTCTTCGGGCTTAAAATGAGTTTCTTGGAGGCAACATATAGATGGGTTTTGTTTTTTTATCCATTCTGATACCCTGTGTCTTTTGACAGGGGCATTTAGCCCATTAACATTCAGGGTAACTATTGAGAGATATGAATTTAGTGCCATTGTATTGCCTGTAAGGTGACTGTTACTGTATATGGTCTCTGTTCCTTTCTGATCTACCACTTGTAGGCTCTCTCTTTGCTTAGAGGACCCCTTTCAATATTTCCTGTAGAGTTGGTGTTTGCAAATTCTTTCAGTTTTTGTTTGTCCTGGAAGCTTTTAATCTCTCCTTCTATTTTCAATGATAGCCTAGCTGGATATAGTATTCTTGGCTGCATGTTTTTCTCGTTTAGTGCTCTGAAAATATCATGCCAGCTCTTTCTGGCCTGCCAGGTCTCTGTGCATAAGTCAGCTGCCAATCTAATATTTTTACCATTGTATGTTACAGACTTCTTTTCCCGGGCTGCTTTCAGGATTTTCTCTTTGTCACTGAGACTTGTAAATTTTACTATTAGGTGACGGGGTGTGGGCCTATTCTTATTGATTTTGAGGGGCGTTCTCTGAACCTCCTGAATTTTGATGCTCGTTCCCTTTGCCATATGGGGGAAATTCTCCCCAATAATTCTCTCCAGTATACCTTCTGCTCCCCTCTCTCTTTCTTCTTCTTCTGGAATCCCAATTATTCTAATGTTGTTTCGTCTTATGGTGTCACTTATCTCTCGAATTCTCCCCTCGTGGTCCAGTAGCTGTTTGTCCCTCTTTTGCTCAGCTTCTTTATTCTCTGTCATTTGGTCTTCTATATCACTAATTCTTTCTTCTGCCTCATTTATCCTAGCAGTGAGAGCCTCCATTTTTGATTGCACCTCATTAATAGCTTTTTTTATTTCAACTTGGTTAGATTTTAGTTCTTTTATTTCTCCAGAAAGGGCTTTTATATCTCTCGAGAGGGTTTCTCTAATATCTTCCATGCCTTTTTCGAGCCCAGCTAGAACCTTGAGAATTGTCATTCTGAACTCTAGATCTGACATATTACCAATGTCTGTATTGATTAGGTCCCTAGCCTTCGGTACTGCCTCTTGTTCTTTTTTTTGTGTTGAGTTTTTCCATCTTGTCATTTTGTCCAGATAAGAGTATATGAAGGAGCAAGTAAAATACTAAAAGGGTGGCAACAACCCCAGGAAAATATGCTTTAACCAAATTAGAAGAGATCCCAAATCGTGAGGGGGGAGAAAGGGGATAAAAAGAGGTTCAAAAAGGAAGAAAGGAAAAAAAAGAAAAGAAAAGAATTTAAAAAAAGAAAACAAATAAGAAAAATATAAAAAAGAAAAAATATATATATATTGAATAAACTAGTTAAAAAACGTTAAAAAAGAAAAAGATAAAAGTTAAAAAAAAAATTTACCAGAAGGCGAGAAAAAAAAAATGAAAAAGAAAAAAATTAAATTAACTGCAAGATTAAAAAAAATCACAGGGAAAAAGCCATGAGTTCCATGCTTTGCTTTCTCCTCCTCTGGAATTCTGCTGCTCTCCTTGGTATTGAAACCGCACTCCTTGGTAGGTGAACTTGGTCTCGGCTGGATTTCTTGTTGATCTTCTGGGGGAGGGGCCTGGTGTAGTGATTCTCAAGTGTCTTTGCCCCAGGCGGAATTACACCGCCCTTACCCGGGGCCGGGGTGAGTAATCCGCTCTGGTTTGCTTTCCGGAGCTTTTGTTCCCTGAGCGCTTTCCGTAGAGTTCCGGAGGATGGGAATACAAATGGCGGCCTCCTGGTCTCTGGCCCGGAGGAGCCGAGAGCCCAGGGCCCCACTCCTCAGTGCGCCCTCAGAGAACAGTGCCCAGTTACTCCCGTCTGCCTGACCTCCGGCAGCGCTCCGAGCTCACCGAGCCTGCGACCGGTTCAAGGTAACACCGAGCTGTGAGCTTACTGTCGGCTCTGTCTCTGTAGCCGGCTTTCCCGTTCCAATACCTGCAAGCTCTGCGACACTCAGACACCCCCGATCCTTCTGTGACCCTGCGGGACCTGAGGCCACGCTGACCCCACGTGGGCTTCGCCCCGGTTTAGCCTCTGGAGCGATGTCCTTCAGCAGAACAGACTTTTAAAAGTCCTGATTTTGTGTGCCGTTGCTCCGCCGCTTGCCGGGAGCCGGCCCCTCCCCCTGGGGTCTATCTTCCCGTCGCTTTGGATTCACTTCTCCGCCGGTCCTACCTTTCAGAAAGTGGTTGTTTTTCTGTTTCCAGAATTGCTGTTCTTCTCTTCGATCTGCCGATGGATTTTCAGGTGTTTGCAATCTTTAGATAAGCTATCTAGCTGATCTCCGGCTAGCTGAAGCAGTCTCAGCCTGCTACTTCTCCGCCATCTTGACTCCTCCCCTCTGTTCTTTCACTTTTAAACAGGGAAGGGGCGCCTGGGTGGCTCAGTGGGTTAAGCCTCTGCATTCCGCTCAGGTCATAATTCCAGAGTCCTGGGATCAAGCCCCGCATCGGGCTCTCTGCTCAGCAGGTAGCCTGCTTCTTCCTCTCTCTCTGCCTGCCTCTCTGCCTACTTGTGATCTGTCAAATAAATAAACAAAATTAAAAAAAAAATTCCCTCTCCCTCTCTCTCCTCTGGCACATGACTGTGCTCTCTCTTTAAAAAAAAAAAAAAAAAAAAAAAAAAAAAACAGAACAAAAACAGGGAATTGAAATTTTGAACTGTAATTGTGGAATTGTTGATTTTTCCTTGAAGTTCCATCAGGTTTTAATTTATGTTCTCTGAACTTCTGTTATTATATGCAAAACCATAGAGGTCATGTTCTCTTATTTAACCCCTTTTCATTATAAAGTGACATTCTGTATCTCTGGTGATATTCCCTGAGCTGAAACCTACTTTGTCTGATATTAATATAGATATTTCAGCTT
Source organism: Mustela erminea (assembly GCF_009829155.1). Classification (NCBI taxonomy): domain Eukaryota; kingdom Metazoa; phylum Chordata; class Mammalia; order Carnivora; family Mustelidae; genus Mustela; species Mustela erminea. The sequence continues at coordinate 121,664,422 of NC_045619.1, forward strand.
TTTTTGATTAGTGTTAGCATGGCATATCTTTATATACCATGATGTAGTCTTATGTATAGAGATTTCTTAGAGATAGCTTGCTAATTTTGTATTGGATGTCAGACACTATATATTTTATCTTCTCAACTGATGGATATTTTTTTGTGTTCCAGCATGTTTCGGGTACTCTTTCTTACAAACTTTTTCAGCCTGGGTTCCTCTGGACTCCCAGTTTTGTTTCCCCATCCTAAGGAAACTGACATTGTATGTGATGGCTGAGAAATCTATCCAGGCAGTAAGCTAGGGCAATCATAAGGCTAATGTCATTTGTGTCCCATCTCTCAGTGATCATTGTCCTTTGTTGTCAGATGTCTAGTGCCACAAGAACTGTTGTTCATATATTTTGTCTAGTTGTCCAGTTGTTTTAGGCAGGAGGATAAATCTAGCCTACGTTACTCCATTTAGACCGAAGGGAAGCCTGGAACCAATACCTTTTTATTTTTTTTTTCTTGTCTGTAGTACTATATATTAATATTTATCTGTAGTGTGAAATGGACACACGTGTTGCTGTTTATCATGGAAACACCATTTTCCTTCACCATTGGGTAAGATGTTAGCTCTAAGTTTTTTGAAGATGCTTTTTGTCAGGTTGAGAGTTTTCTTCTAGTCTTAGTTTGCACAGTTTTTATCACAAAGGTTTTTGAATTTTCTCAAATATTTTTCCGCAACTATTGAGATTATCATATGGTTTTTCTCTTACATTCTGTCAAAATAGTGAACTGTGTTGATTTTTTTTTAAAGATTTTATTTATTTATTTGACAGAGATTACAAGTAGGCAGAGAGAGAGAGGAGGAAGCAGGCTCCCTGCTGAGCAGAGAGCCCGATGCGGGACTCGATCCCAGGACCCTGAGATCATGACCTGAGCTGAAGGCAGCGGCTTAACCCACTGAGCCACCCAGGCGCCCTGAACTGTGTTGATTTTTAAATGCTAACGTAACTTTGTATTCCTAGGATAACTCTACTTGGTCATGATGCATTTTTGTTTTTATATATTGCCGTAAGTCTCTATTTTTAAAGGATTATTATATTTATGTTTATGAAGGATATTGTTTGAAGTTTTCTTCTATGTTCTTTGATTTGACTTTGCTATCAGGGTAATATTGGTCTCATAAAATAAGCAGGAAATTTTTTCTTCATGGTTTATTTTCTAAAAGATTTCATATAGGTTTGATATTATTTCTTCCTCACAAGATTGATGAATTAGAAATAACTATTGAACTCCTAGGCTTGGAGACTTTTATAGAGTGTTTTTAATGAAGAATTTAATTTCTGTTATTGATATATATCTTTTCAGTTTTTCCGTTTCTTATTGATCCAGTTGTGGCCATTTGTATCTTTCAAGAGTTTTTTTTTTTTTCCCCCCCACTTCACCTATGTTCTCAAATTTATTGGCATAGAGTTTAAGAATATTCCTTTATGAATGTTTTAATTTAGTATCATTTAACTCCTATGTTTTAATTACAAGATACGTAGTCATGTTGCTTCTTTCATTCCTTACACTGGTAATTTGTGTGTTCTCTTTTAATCTAAGTAGAGTTTTACCCATTTTATTAATCTTTTTAGAGGATTAAATTTGGTTTTGTTGATTTTCCCTTTGTGTTTTATTTCATTGATTTCTGTTGTCTTTATTATGTCTTTTTTCTACTTATTTTCAATTCTTTTTTTCTTTAACATTTTATTTATTTATCTGAGAGAGGAGAGAGAAAGTACTAGCAGGGGGAGATGCAAAGGGAGATGGAGAAACCGGTTCCCTGCTCAGCAGGGAGCTTGATGCAGGGCTCAATCCCAGGACCCTGAGATCATGACCTAAGTTGAAGGCAAATGCTTAACCAATTGAGCCACCCAGGTGCCCTTGAATTCTTTTTTTATCTTAAAGGATTCATGTTAGATTTTTCTTTCCTATTATCTAATGGTTGAAATATTCCTCTAGGCGACATAACTGCATTGCACAAATTTTGATGTGTTGTTTTCACTTTCATCCAGTTCAAAATATTTTTTGATTTTTCTTTGACACATAAGTTATTTATAACTGCATGGGTCAATCTTTACGTAAGTTGCAGTTTTCCAGATAACTTTCTCTTATATTCCTAAATTAATTCTGTTTTTGTCAAGGAACAAAATCTATATGATTTTATACTTTAAATTATATGGAGTCATTTTAAGGTCCAGCATATTGTCTTTTTCTTAATGTTCTGTGTCCCTTTCAAAAAAATGCATGACTGGCAGGGACATTATAATTGTTAGGTAAGTCAAGTTAATCGATAGAGTTGACTCTTCTAAGTATTACTGATTTTGTATTTGTTCTATCTTTACTTGAGAAAAGAATGTTGAAATAGGCAATACAGGGACCCCTGGGTGGTACAGTTGGTTAAGCATCCAACTCTTTGTGCTCAGATCATAATCTCAGGGTCATGAGATCAAGCCCTGAATTAGCTCAGAGCTCAGTGAGGAGTCTGCTGAAGTTTCTCTCTTCCTTTCTCCCTGACCTGTGCTCATGCTCTCCCTTAAATAAATCTTTAAAAAAAGATAGACAACACAAACTATGGATGAATCAATTTTTTCCTTTTTGTATCCTTTTTTAAAAGTTCCGTTATTAGGTTGATACATATTTAATATTTCCTGATTAGTTGATCCCTTCATTACTATGAATTGTTATTCATTATCCTTGGAAAGTTTCCTTTTTTCAATTTATTTGGTTTGATATTAATATAACCAGAACATTCTTTGGTATTTTCAAGATAGACCTTTTTTTTAAAATTAAAATTTTTTTTTTCCAAATATACCTTTTTCCTTTTATACTTTTAATGTAACTTTGAATTTTATTTTTATTTTTTAAAACAAGTTTCTTATATAATACATCATCTAGCTGGATCTTGCTTTTTTAAAATGCAGTCTAACAATCTCTACCTTTTGCTTTTTTAAAGACTTTATTGACTTATTTAACAGAGAGAGAGATCACAAGTAGGCAGAGAGGCAGGCAGAGAGAGGAGGGGAAAGCAGGCTCCCTGCTGTGCAGAGAGTCAGATGTGGGGCTTGATCTCAGGTTAGGACCCTGATCATGACCTGAGCCAAAGGTAGAGGCTTAACCCTCTGAGCCACCCAGATGCCCCAAGGATGACTCTATCTTTTAATTGGAATGTGTAGATTTTTGTATTTAATGTAGTTATTAATATAGTTGTATTTAAATCTACTATTTGTCCCATTTTTTTCTTCTTTTACTGCCTTTTAAAAAATTATTTGAATTTTTTAAAAAGTTTCACTTATTTCCACCATTGTTCTATCTATACCCCTTTGCTTGATTTTCTTTGGGGGTGCTAAGGCTCCAGGGCTTATGTTATGCAATTTGAACTTAACACAATTTCTTTTCAAATCATATTTATACCATTTTATATATAATGTAAGGAATCCTCCAGCCCTACATTTCTATTTTAGTCCTGTCATCTTTTGTGCTATTTTCCTTTTATTTCTACCTATGTTATCAACTCCAATGTATACAGTTGATATTTTTGTTTTTAAATTTTAAATATTAAATATTCTTACAATTTAAAATATTTTTTTAAATAAATTTAGTAATAGAAATGTCTTCTATATTTATTCACACATGAACATTCTGATGTTCTTCAATGTCTATGTAAAGATCTATATCATAGATACCACTTTCCTTTGCCTAAAATTATTTTTATTTGTATGTTTTAACATCTTTTATTGTGTAGATCTGCTGGTGATGAATTTTTTTTTTGTAAATATTTATTTCACCTTTGGTTTTGTAAAATATTTTTGCTGATAGAGAATTCTAGGTTGACATTTTTAAAATTCAGGACTTTAAAGGTAATGTTTCAGTTTTTTTGTTTGTTTTTATCTCACATAGTTTTATTAGAAGTCTATTTTAATTCTTTGTTCCTATTTGTCTTTATGTTTTCCAAATGCCTTTAAGATTTTGTGTTTATCACTGATTTTCAGCAATTTGTTCATGCTGTGCCTTAGTGGATGTTTTATTGTTGTTAGTTATGATTGGGATTCACTTATACTCTCAGATCTGTGGAAATTTTCATTACATTTAGGGAAAATTTGTTACTAAATTTTTTTCTTTTCTATTTTTCTTGCTACGAAACTCTACACATTATATTGTTTCATATTTTATTATAGGTCATCGAACACTTTTTTGTCTTCCGTGTTTCAATCTGTATAATTTCTGTTGCTGTATCTTCCAGTTGCTCTATCTTTTCTTCTGCAGCATCCAAACTGTTAATCCTATTTAGTGAGTTTCATGTTAGGTATTAGATTAGCTGTAGAATTTCCATTTGATTCTTTTGATTTTATTTTCTCTCTTCATTATGTACATCTTTGTAAATCCTTAACTTTATTCACCATGGCTATAATAGTTCTTTAAACATTTCTGTGTTCAATCATTTTTTAAATTTCTGGATATTCCTATGGACTGCGTGTCCTACTAGTAACCGGTCATATTTTCTTGGGCTTTCATGTGTTCAGTAACTTTTTATTGGAGTCTAGCCATTTTACATTTTTGAATGTTATATTTAAATGTTGAATTTGTTGTATTTAAGTTTCATACTTTGTTTTAACCTCCATTTAAGTTATGTCGATTTTTTTTGAGAGGTACTTTTTAAGCTTTTTTGGAACAGACCTAGAGTAGTCTTCTCTTTCGGGCTACTCCCGACATCTAAGACATTACCTTTTGGGGGGTTATTTATTAACCGCCCAATATATTCAGTTAGGTTTCTTCCCTCTGGCTTTGAGAACTCAAATGATTCCTGGACTTGTATGAACTCTTGGGATTTTTCAGATTTTGGTTCCATGGAAATAGCTCTTTCCTTGAAAGTTCATTACCTAGACTTGTAGAACTCTACCTGACCCATGACTAGATTAGCATTCAACCATAGTCTCAAGGGAACTCCTATACAGATTTCCGGAGCTCTTTCTCTACAGAGCACCCTCCTAGTATTCTGTCTTCCAAATTCATACCCCTTAGTCTATTCAAACTAATTTTTCTCTCCTTAATATAGTAAGACCATTTGGTTCCTTTTGAGTTTCCCCTATCTATAGCATAGTCCAGAAACTGACTCCAGGCAGAAAGCTATGTCAATCATAGGACTCATGCATGTTTTCTTTCTCCTTGGGATTACAATCTTTTGTCCCATGTTTGAAATCAATTCATATATTTTGTTCAGTGTTCTTTTTTTTTTTTTTAAAGATTTTATTTATTTATTTGACAGAGACAGATCACAAGTAGGCAGAGAGGCAGGCAGAGAGAGAGAGAGGAGGAAGCAGGCTCCCTGCCGAGCAGAGAGCCCGACGCGGAACTCGATCCCAGGACCCCGAGATCATGACCTGAGCCAAAGGCAGCGGCCTAATCCACTGAGCCACTCAGGCGCCCCAATGTTCAGTGTTCTTTTTGGTTATAGCAAAAAGATAAGTCTAGATCCTGTTAAACTGCCTCATGGATGATAAGTATGTCATTGGAAATATACTACTTTAATCATGACATATTTTATTTATTTACTACATTTAATAAATATTTATGGGACATCTACTGTGGAAATCTAGAGATAAGTGAGTCACAGACTAAAGCTATACAAACAAGTAAAAAAAATTACATTATTGTGGTTGCTTTCAAATATAGTTCCCCAATTCTTTAATATTCCTTTCATTAAGAATTGGGTTTTCTGGGGCACCTGGGTGGCTCAGTGGGTTAAGCCGCTACCTTTGGCTCAGGTCATGATCTCAGGGTCCTGGGATCGAGTCCCGCATCGGGCTCTCTGCTCCGCAGGGAGTCTACTTCCCTCTCCCTCTCTCTCTGCCTGCCTCTCCATCTACTTGTGATCTCTCTCTGTCAAATAAATAAATAAAATCTTAAAAAAAAAAAAAGAGAGAATTGGGTTTTCTTTCCTTTCCCCTTGAGTGTACACACTGTGACTGCTTGTCCAATAGAATATGACTAAATGATGCTGTGCCCATTTCCTATCTCCTAGGAAACTAACAGTTTCCTTTTCCTGTTTTAGGAAAACCAGCAGCTTCCTTTTCCTGTCTCTTGGAATGCTCAGTCCAATATGCTGGGAGAAACCAAGCAGACACATAGGAGATCCCTTATAGTTGTTATAGCTGACAGCTCCAGTGACCTAGCCAACTGCCAGCATCAACTGCTAGACATGTAAGTGCAAAAGTTTTCAAACAATTGCCAACCCTTAGGTGTAGAGTCATTCCAACCTTTGAGGCACCTCTGCTGAGATCATGTGGAAGAGAAGCAATCTGTGCCTGCAAAGCTCTCACTAAATTTCTGGTGAGTAATCAAAGAATGATTATTGTTGCCTTTAGGCAAGTTTGGAGGGGTTTCTATATAGTAAAAGACACCTGGAACAAATATAGTACCACTAAGTGCTGTCATGCTGTCACAGAGGTGGCCAATAATCAACGAATTAACATATTTAGTATATGTCTATTACAGAGCAGGTACTGAGTGAGAAAAGGCTTTTGGGAAATGAAATCTGAGTAGAGGTTTACAGAAAGTATACCAGAGAAGGAAAGGCAGAAAAAGTTGCTTATTTGAAGATATGTAAACCATGGAGCATCAGAAATGTTAGCTTTGCGCAGTGGCAGTATCGTAGCCAATGAGGTTTATCCGAGGCGCGATTATTGCTGATAGAAATGTTAGAGACTACGAGAAAAGGTTGAAGAGATGAGGTACTAGGGGCCAGTTCAGTAAGGATATAATTACTAAATTATCAGAATTTAATCCTAAAGTTAGGAGACTACTCTGCACACTCGTAATCATGTAATTACTTTAATTAGTTACTTAATGACTGTATTCCCCACAGGATATATTCCAAAAAAGGTCATCTCATAGAGCATTTATCCTTATGTTATTCCAGCATACAGAATGGTACATGGCTTACATAAGGAATTAATAAATATGTACTGAATGACTGGGTTATTGAAGAACCATGTGAGAATTTTATAGGAATGAGGCAATCAAATTTGTGTATTAGAAAAATCATTCCAGGCACCTGGGTGGCACAGTCGGTTCAGCGACTGCCTTCAGCTCAGGCCATGATCCCAGGTTCCTGGGACTGACCCCTGCATTGGGCTCCCAGCTCAGTGGAGAACCTGCTTCTCCCTCTCCCTCTGCCTGTTGCTCTACTTGTGCTGTCTCTGTTTCTCTCTATTTTAAATAAATAAAAATCTTAAAAAAGAAAAGAAAAGATATCATTCCAGCAGGGGTTTGGAGAACGGTTTGGAGATAGGTAGTTGTTAGTCAACTCTGCTGTCCTAAGAAATGATCATAGATTAGGAAGCTTAAAAAACAGAAATTTGTTTTTGGAAACTTGAAGTCTGAGATCAGGCTGTCAGCATGATCAGGCTCTGGTGAGAACTCTATTCCTGGCTTCCCTTCTGTGTCCTCACAAGGCAAAGAGAGCAAGTTCCCTGGTGTCTATTCTTAAAAGGGCACTAATCCCATCATGAGAGCTCCACTCTCAAGATTTCATCTAAATATAATTACTGAATTTTCTACCAAAGGCTCCGTCTCCAAATACCATCAGATTTCAGGGTAGGGTTTTACTGTGAATTTGGGTGTGATGCAAATCAGTCCATAGCAGTAAGAAAGGAGAAAGAAACCTAGTAGGAGGTGAATGTAATATTTCATCTAAGAGATGATGAGGGTGTGAACTAGTATGAATAATGTTCCTGGGATATTTCTTTTTCTAAACTTTAAAACTACGGATTTTTTCCTGGAAAAACTCCATTTGCACATTGCTATCTTTTTTAATGTAGAATTTTAAAAATCAAACAAAAAAAGGGGATTTAACATTTTAAAATTAACCACAGAATTTAGTAAACATATATTATAGAAATGTTTTACTGTGAAATTGACATATAGTCTCTACAGTTTAAAAGCACTGGTAATCTTAGGGGTGCCTGGGTGGCTCAGTCTCAGGTCATGATCCTGGAGTCCCTTGATCAAGCCCACATTGGGCTCCCTGCTTGGGGGGAGTGTGCTTCTTCCTCTGCCCCTCACCCAGCTGTTGTGCTCTCTCTTATTCTCTCTCTCAAATAAACAAATAAAAATGTTAAAAAAAAAAACTTTGGTAATCTTAAAAGTACAACTCCCACAGTTTGTGTTTTAAAAGATTATAACAGAAACTTAACCTCAAAATACAAACCCATTTCACTTCTCATATTTTGCTTTTATGTTAAACAATAATATTAAAATTTCTACATTTAAGAATTATTATTATTTATAGTATATTAACCATAAAGGCCCCCAATAGCTAAAGTACTTCTTTTAGGTTAAAAGACATGGATAATGCTACCAAGACTAATTCCTTCACTGTTCTCATTGCTTTTGCATATTGATGATCAAGGCTAAAACGATTTGATCACTGGCTTACTGCTGGCAATAGAATAATTCAGTTTCCTTACTAAAGCACAAATCATATTCAAACGCATTTTTATAAATATTTGGCTTTGATCCAGGATGATTATGATAATGTGCCCCAGACACTGCTCAAAAACTTAAGACAGACAAGTTGTCACTTGATTCTGTCAGACCAGTCATCAAGAATTTTTGAGAGAGAATGTTCTGCTTCTCATATCAACAGTGATGTTTTAGGATTTTATACCTGCCATAATGAAACACAAACAAACTTTTGGCATTGGCTCCTTAAAATGTTAAGAACTGGTGATACTAACATATCACATTTTCTACATTGTTGTGTTTTAACTATGCTTCTGAAATAAACATAGGCTCATTATTCAGGTATCTGGAAAATATAAAATGCATAAAGAACAAAAAGTCATCCCAAATTTTACCACTCAGAGATAAACGTCATAATGTTCTCATGTATTTCCTTTCAGACTTTAAAAATCAGGGGTATTTTGTAATTTTACATGTTTTTGTTACCTGCTTTTAAAAACTTAGTATTTAGATGTCTTTCTACAAAAATACAGATCTATATAATCACCTCTAACAGCTGTGGAGTTTTTACATTGTGTGTACTATAATTTACTAATTTATAAGGATTTATAATGATTAATTATAATAACCAATATTAATTATAACGATTTCTTACACTTATTTGGTGCTTACTATAAATTTAGGGCTTAAAGCCTCAAGGGTTTGGTTTGTATTTATCCATTTGATCCTCACAACCCTATTATTATTTGTTTCTCACAGATGAAAAATTGAGGAACCAAGAAGTGATTTCTACCACCTCTTAATATTGGACATTTTAGTGGCTAACAATGCTGTGATATTATAAACAACGTTGCCACGAAGGTCATTGTTCATGTTCTTAAAGAATGTCTTTATGATAAATTCCAAAAAGCAGAACTGCTGGGTCTAAAGGGGTCTACGTTTCTAAAAGTTTTTTGTAACAGACTCTCAGATATTTCCTTCAGGGGGACTACATTGTTTACACTTCATTCAACAACGTGAGTATAGATTCTCCGTATCTCATTTCAATCCCCGTCGGGCAAAAAGGTATCTGAATGCTACTTTAATTTACATAAAAACGAGATTTCATTTTTAATGATTTCTGTAAGCATTCTTTGTATATACTAACCCTGTCGCTGACAAGTGGTAAATATTTGTTCACATGCTACATTTGTAAGTGCTCTAATTCAGGTGTAACTTACAGGATTCCAGTTTATGTGCAAGGTGCTGTTACTTTGTTCCAAGTGGGACACAGAACCTCGAGGTGCTCCTTAAAAATGCCACATGACGTAGGCACAATTTGTTAGGTATTTACACATAAAATCACTAAGTGAACATTCTAAGTGGTTAGGAATCCCTCATCAGTTTCTAGCTCCATTTGCAGTCTTGTTTTGGTGTTTTTGCTCGGTCTTGCGGGGGCGGGGGCTCTCGTTGGCATTCTTGGGGTGTGAAACTTAATTTTCCAAACATCGCAACTGCTTAGTGACTGCACAGTTAGTCAGTAGTGCCAACGCCCAGCTAGAAGTGCTTTCGACAGAGATTCAGAAGCCAGAGGCGTTCAGGGACTCTCGGGAAGGTGCCAGCGTTACCTCAGCCTCTCCGAGGGAGCCGCGCGCCCTGACACTCCCCGCTTTAAGGATTCGGGCCAATCGGTTCGGCTCACATGACTTCATCCAAACAAGTTTCCTGTCATCCCAGGCAACAACTGAACCCACGGCTTTTTAACTTAGATGACCCCCAATAAAGGAGTTTCCATCCCCTCTCAACAGAGACTATAAAATTCTGACAGGCGACCGACCGAGGGGCGAGCACCGGGTCTCATTCAACGCTCACGCGACCCTTTTTCTTAGTCTCTGATTCACTCCGGGGCTCGGTAGTCGGCTTCGGCGCGCCTGGAGGACCTCGTCCTCCGGAGACCCCTGGCCAAAGTCAAAGCAGAAAACGCAGGCATTACTCCCACCCTCCGGTATGACCAGTCAGAAGGGGAGTCAGGCAGAGAGGGCGCTTTAGTGGGCCCTGTTTTGGCGGGGCAGGTGCCGGGCAGGTTTTGAGCAGGCAGCGCCGAGGCCGTCTCAGTTCCCGACAGGCTCCTCGCGGGGGGCCTTGTCTGCGCCTTCGCTGTTGCCGCCGCCGCCGTCGCCGCTGCCGCTGCCGCGGTTGCTGGGGGCTCGGTGAGAGGTGGAGCTGTCGCCTGCCTTGGAGAGTCCGTCTGTATTGCTGTTTTTGCCTGAGGAGTCTTCATTCCTCCGTCGCTCCCTGACTCCCGTGGTGTCGAGGGGGAATCCCTGCGGACCCCGGGGCACGCAGCGGAGATGCCTCTTTTTGCCACCAATCCCTTCGATCAAGATGTTGGTAAGTGCTTTTGCCGCTCCCTGTCCAGCCTGAGCCGGAGTGCAAGCCCACCCTGCCCTCTCTCTGCTGCGTTCCTGTCCCCCTGGCCGGGGCTGAATGCTTCCCTTTTCCTGAGGCTCCTTCCTGAAGAGTTTGGAGGAGGTTGGGGGCTTGGCTCATCTTTAAAAAAAAAAAAAAAAAAAAAGGAATGGGACTCAGAGAGCCTGTGAAGTGGGCCTTAGACTAGGACTGTGGGTTTCGAAAGAATTGCTTTAGAGGGTTGGTGTGAGGGCCTTGGAGGAACAGCTGGTGTAGCGTCTGGTGCTGGGACAGTGCTTCTGGAAGAAGGGAGTTGAGAGAGCTGAGCAGTATGTCACCTAGGGTAGGATTATAAGCCCTCCAATAAAGTGTTTCCCTGGATGGATTTAAACGTTTGGACCTAGGAGAATGCTTTAGATTAGCTTCCTTAGGGGATTTTAACGTCCTTTTTTTTTTTTTTTCTTTCTTTCTTTTTTTGTAATTGTAACGGGAGGAGAGAGCTTCTGGCTAAGGATAGACTCTCAAAAACGTTGGGAGAGATGCAAATGGAATACTTGGCAACAACCGAAACCGAATTCAGGACCTGAGCCATTGTGCTGCGTTCTTTAGACTATGTCTCAGTACTTTAAGAAGTGTGGAAGAGGACCTTAAATCTGAAAATGCTGATTTATTTTGATTTTGAAACACCTTTTTGGTCTGTTTTTCTGTTTTCTGAATCATTGGTTTTGGGGATTGAGTATACCAATTCAACAGGTTAGCTCTCCCCCTCCTCCCTGGGGGTCTGAGGATAATAATGACAAGACTTTGAGTTTCCAGGAGAAGAATTTTGAGGTGATTTGAATGCACTTAGGAACTACTTTGGCACACAAGTATGGAATGAAAGCAAGCCAAATACCATGGCTGATTACTGTGGTAAAGAAATACAAAGACATCCTTAGGGAATTGCTTTTTGTTATTTTGTGTAATTTAATTACAAATAGCAGGTTTTGATTTTTGCTTTTTTTTTTTTTTTAAAGATTTCATTTATTTATTTAACAGAGATCACAAGTAAGCAGAGAAGTAGGCAGAGAGAGAGGAGGAAGCAGGCTCCCTGCTGAGCAGAGAGCCCAACTTGGGGCTCGATCCCAGGACCCTGGGATCATGACCCGAGCTGAAGGCAGAGGCTTTAACCCACCGAGCTACCCAGGTGCCCCTGATTTTTGTTTTTTAACTCTTCCTTTAGAGCATGTCATTGAGGCTTGGAGGTTTGGGTTAAGAGTAAGAAGAGGGTTCAGTCCCATCTTGGCCACGGCCTAGCTCATAGTGAAATCACGGACAAGTCACTGAAGCTCTTTGAGTCCCAGAGTATTCATCTTTAGAGAGTGGAAAAGCACATTATGTTTGTGATTCAGTGAAATAACATGTGTAAAGGGCCCACTACAGTGCCTTTATATAGTAGTCACCTATTAAATGATCGCTATTTTTGATTCCAGTTTGTATGCCTGGCCTGAATCAGCAGTGGCTGGAACTTTAGAGATAGCCAACAATACTTAATAAACAATTGGAAACTTGCATTTAATTCAGTAAGCACTTAGCACGCAGTACAGATGGTCCCCAACTCACAATAGTTCAACTTAACGAATTTTCAACTTTAGTATGGTGCGAAAGGGATATGCATTCAGTAGAAACTGTACTTTGCATTTTGAATTTGGATCTTTTCCTGGGAAAGCCATATGCGGTCGGTATGATCGTCTCTCAGGATACTAGGCAGCGGCACCCACCTGCAGCTCGCCATCAGCCACGCAACCACGAGGGTAAACGACCAATATCCTTAGACCATTCTGCATCCATACAACCATTCTTTTTTTCTTCTTTTTCAGTATGGTATGCAATAAATTATATGAAATATAAAAAATGGGCTTTACGTTAGATGGTTTAGCCTGACTATAGGCTAAAGTAAGTTTTCTGAGCACACTTAAGGTAGGCTGTCTAAGCTGTTGGTAGGTTAGGTGAATTACATGCATTTTTGGCTTAGGATATTTTCAATTTACTATAGGTTTGTTGAGACCTGACCCCATCATAAGTCTAGAAAGATCTATATTTACATGACACTGTCTCAGTGACATAAGAGAGTGATGAATAAGGCATGATTGCTGCTCTCAAGCAGTTTCATAACATTACAATAATTTCTAGGGCAAATGCTCAAAATATAACAATTTCTTAATACCTACTTCTGTTTCCAGAACTTTTATCTCGTTTTCATGACTGTATATAATCTAGTTTCCAACTACATTCACTTTTATATCCTACTGACTTTTAAACACACATTTCCATTGGTTTTAAATAAATTTCTTAACATCAAACTCTTTCCCATTACCTAAACCAGTCAGTTCAAACATAGGCTCCTTTAGCTTTTATACTTTCATTTCTAACTTATTTCTTCTACATTTCTACATGTGCCTACATGTGCTCATGATTAAACACCAGCTCGGTCCAGCCAGCTCAGTCTAGCCCGTTATTGAATCATTTCCTGATTAGTCTAGGATTTCTCAATAGTGACACTATTGATAGTTTGGACGAGATAAGTATCTTTGTTGTGGAGGTCTGTCCTGTGCAAGGTAGGACGTTTAGCAGCCTGCCTGAGCTCTACCGCCCCTCCATGATTTTGAAAGTTTTCAGACATTACTAAATGTCCCCTGGGGGCACAAAATAGCTCCCAGCTGAGAACCTCTCTTTAAGCCCACTGAAATCTTAGTCCTTTTCCAAACTCCTGCAACACTTTTTGTCTTTACCAAATTACTTAGTATTAAAGATAGTTATATCCTGTATTATGCTCCGTAATTATTTTATTAGTTGCCACATAGTAGGTGTCTCATCCCATAAATGTTTGTTTGAGACTGCCTCACTTGAGCCTGCTGGACAGTAAGACTAAGGATATTCTTTTGCTCCAGGAAATCTTACCTTTTAAAGTTGGGTTCTAGTGTTTGGATCAGTTCGCTCCTCATGATCCATATATGAAAATGTGAGAGATTATCCTGAGGAGACCTGTCAGAGACTCCCAACAAATAATACTTGGAAAGAGTCCAGTAGACTCCCATATTAATTTTTTTTACTAGTGACGTATATAGAATATGGTGTGTAGAATAAATTTAACACTCCTCCTCACTTTGTCCATCAATGAGTATGTGACATTAAAGTAGTCATACTAAGTCACTTGATATAATTTATCACCTAACGTTGTATGCATTTGTATTTCTTAAAAATTAACGGTCTTTAGCTTTATTCATAAACTGAATTGGTGAGTCAGAAATTCAGTGATTTTTATAATGTGACATTTTATACAAAGAGGCAGAATATTGGCCATAGCTTTTCCCTGTAAGAAGTGCTGAAATGTGTTGTTAGAATGTGAGCTCCATGAGGACAGGGATTTTTGGTTTGCTCAAAACTATATCCCAAGCATATGGACCACTAACAAAACATTCAGCAAACATTTTTTTAATACATGAAACTCATTTTGGATGTTGTATTCCTTGCTCAGTTCAACTTGAATTATAATGATAACTTATTCCATCAAGTTTTTATTTCAAAGTCCCTAGTGAGTTCCATCTTGCCAAGTCTAATGGTCCATTCCTAGTCTATTTCTGTGTTGATCGCAGCTTTCCTCTTTGATATACTCTATTCGCTTGTTTTCTGGGACACCAAACTTTTCTAATTTTCTGCTTAGGTGCTTTTTAGTCTTTTTGGCCTCTCCTTTTTTGTTTCTTCCAAATGTTGAACCAAGCCTCAGGCTCAGTTCTAGAAATTGTTTGACATTTTTCCCCTTGCAGCCTTACTAGGCACTTTAGCTTAGTGTTAAGAATTCACACTCTGGGGGCACCTGGCTGGCTCAGTGGGTTAAGCCTCTGCCTTTGGCTCAGGTCATGATATCAGGGTCCTTGGATTGAGCCCCGCATCGGGCTCTCTGTTCATCGGGGAGCCTGCTTCTCCCTCTCTCTCTGCCTACTTGTGATTTCTCTCTCTGTCAAATAAATAAATAAAATCTTAAAAAAAAAAAAAAAAGAATTCACACTCTGGAGCTATACTGCTTGAATTCATTGTCCAGCTTAGCAGCTTATCAGCAGTGACACTGTGCCTCAGTTTCCTTATCTTTAATATGGGATATAGTGATAAATGGTTCTTAGTTTTCTTACCTAAACGTCCTCATTTCTTCATCCTTGCCTATTTCTTTTAGATGGCACCATTGTTTTTTCCTGTCACTCATCTTTGATGTTAGGAGTCATGATGGTTTTTTCCTTTTTCACATTCTACATGCATTCTGTCAGTAAGATCTTTGGCTCTGCATTAAAAACATATCCAGAATTTCCTCACTTCTCCTTACTTGCCTTACCACTATTATCTTGCTCCAATCATTGATATCTCTTTCTTAGACTGTGGCAAGAGGTTTATAGTTGGGCTGCAGGCTTGCCCTCTATAGTTAGTTCTCATATACAAAGGTTAGTGATCTTTTAAAAATCTTAGATAATATCACTTACCTGCTCAGAAAACTGCAGTAGCTTTCCATCCCACTTAGAGGGAAATGCAAATTCCTTATCATGGCTTACAGTTAGCCCCCTTCCTGTGTCCATGATATGATATTGACCTCCAAACTCTCATTCTAATCTTCTTGAGTCTGAACACTCCGAGGTCATTCCTGCCTTTTTCTCTATATTGTGCTGTCTTCTTTGCTTGTGATGTTCTTCCCCTGGGTATTTGAAGATCTTGATGTCCATTACATCATTCAGGATTGTTCAAGTAAGTTTCGAAGAGAGGCTTTCCCTAAATACCTACTGTGAAAAACAAACAAACCCAATTTGTACTCCCTCACTCTGTTTCCTTGTTCTGTTTCATTTTTCTTTATGGTACTCAACTCCCTGAGTGTCTCCTGTATGGATGAGAACTTTTCATTTCAATTTTTTTTTTTTTAAGATTTTATTTATTTATCTGACAGAGAGCACTGGTAGGCAGAGTGGCAGGTAGAGAGAGGGAAAAGCAGGCTCCCTGCTGAGCAGAGAGCCTGACTTGGGGCTCAATCCCCAGACTCCGGGATCATGACTTGAGCTGAAGGCAGATAACTGACTGCGCCACCAGACACCCAAACTTTTCATTTCTATCCCTAATAACTAGGGACTGTATCTGATACACAATAAGTACTCAATAAGTATTTATCAATTATTTTCATTTCCAGTCTTGTATTTCTGTTTGGTGTTATCACCTAGAAATCAATCTATCAGAAAACCGAACTTATTTTTCAGTCTGGTTCTACTTTCATTATATGGTAATTTTATGGGGTTCTAGTTATCCTAATTTGAAGCCCTAGAGGCATCTTTGAATCATTACCCTGCTTCTGCCAAATCATCATATCTTTGTTTTTGTAATAGCTTTTTTTTTTGGATTCCTAATCAGAGTACTTCGGACCAGTTTGTATCCTTTAGACTTGGCCATTTTCTTAGTCTATTTTTCTATTCTCTTCAGTATTATAAACCACAGCCAGTTTAATTTTCATAAATGTTAATGGTACATTTATTCTCCTGCACTATGGTGTGATGGAAAGACTTTGGGCTTTAGGTTTAAATTGCAGGTATGGCATTTGTTGTTAGTAAATGGGCATAGTATGGGCAGGTACAAAAGCCCTTTAAGTTCACTTTCCACCTTTGTAAATAGGGATTAAAATATCTACTCCATGGAGTTGCTATGAGAAACAGTTATAAAAACACATGACATTCTAATTCTTTACTGGAGATGAATAGGCTTCAACGGGATGTTCAGAATCATATTTAAACTTTTCTTCTCAAGTATGCTTTTCCTCTGTTCTCATTCCTGGTACTTCAGTTTAGTTACACATGTCAAGAATCTGGGAGTCACTCTTGACCTCTATAGTTGTAACTTTCTGCATTCCAGACAACAAACACATGCTATGGTCTATGTGCTAGGCACACTGAATGTGCCTCAAGGAGTTGGTGTTGCTGTAGTCTGTATACTTGATCTTCCTAAAGTCCCCATTTGTTTTCCCTCAATTCATGCCACTCATCCTTTATTTCTCATTGCTGCTGCTAGGGCAGGCTTAGATCACTGAACTCTTACGTTAGTACAGTAGCCTCAGTTATCCCTGCCTCCAGTCTGTACCCAGTCATTTTCTAGGTGGCTGATAATCTCTCTAAAATGTAATATAATCATATATCTCCTCTGATTAAAGCATTTTAGTGAATCTACAGCTTTCACGACAATTTGAACTTTTTGTATAGTGTGTAAGACCTTAGAGCATTTAGCTCTTTTTTTTTTTTTTTTAACCTCTTCAGCCTTACCTTCCACTATGTTTTCTCAAGGCATATTTCTTTGTTGGCTTTACACTACTACTTTTTTAGGTGTGGATCCTCTGGCTTGACATAGCTTTCTCTTCATTAGTCTTGATTAGGGTTGTTTTAAGGATATGATGCATATAAAGCAGTTAGCACACTAGCTTCTTTTAGAATAATGTTAGATAATAGCTCTGGAGCCTCTAGTGGCTGCTCAGATTCTAAGGGGTAGAATCAGTTACTGTGAAAATATGCTCAGGGGAGAAATGTGAAAATTTTAGAATACAGGTCTGTTAAAAGTCTGATAACCATTGGGTTAAGAATGCGTACTCATTGTTTCTTCTGTTTTGATTTTACTTCTCCTGTAAGGTATTCCTTGTATAAAGCTTTTCAGGTTTTCATTTCTATTTTGTGCTTTTTTCTGAGATGCTTCCATGCTGTTCCTTTGACGCCTACTTCCTTTCTGGTTAGTAGAATTTCAGATTGCTTTTCTTTGTAAACAGTTTCTAGTGGTCAGGGGGATAGGAACATTAGATGAAACATTTTGGAAAAATTGATAACCATAATCTCAAAAAGACAATAATTTCTTTAAGACTTGTTTTCTCCATTAGCCATTTTTGATGAACTGTTAACATCTCTAAGCTGATTGACCTTTTTTTTTTTCCTATAGCCAGAATACGATGGGCAGTCATTTTGTCAGCATTTCTCACCTCCCCAAATCTTTGAGAGTTATAAATTCTGAGAAAATCAAAAGTAGCTGCTTATCAGGAAAAGTTCTCCATTGAGAAGACTTTTGAAATTCAAATGAGGCGCTGCTTACGTTTTTCTGGATATTGCTAGGCAGATTTCTCAATCTCCTCTTTTTGAGTATAGGCATACCTGGGAGATCTTGCTGGTTTAGTTTGAGATTACTGCAGTAAAGCAAATATTGCAGTAAAGAGAGTCAAATGAATTTTGTTTCCCAGTGCATTTAAAATTTATGTTTACATTATACAGTAGCTATTAAGTATGCAATAGCATTATGTCTAAAAAAAGTATATACCTTAATTAAAAAATACTTTATTGCTAACAAAAGTGCTAACTATCCTCTGAGCTTTCATTATGTGATAATCTTTTTGCTGGTGGAGGGTCTTACCTTGATGTTGATGGCTACTGACTGATCAGGGTGATGGTTGCTGAAGATTGGGGTGGCAGTGGCAATTTCATAAAACAGCAACGAAGTTTGCCACATTGATTGGCTCTTCCTTTCATTGAACTCTTTGTAGCATGCAGTGCTGTTTGACAATGTTTTACCCATAGTAGAATTTATTTCAGTGTTGTAATCTGTCCTTTCAGTCCCTGCTGCTGCTTTATCAACTGAGTTTATGTGATAGTCTAAACTCTGTCACATTCCATCAGTTTTCGCAGCATCTTCTAGTAGATTCCACCTCAGAAAACCACTTTTTTGCTTATCTGTAAGAAGCAACTCCTCATCTGTTCATATTTTATCATGAAATTACAATAATTCAGTCATGTCTTCAGGCTCCACTTCTAATTCTAGTTCTCTTGCTGTTTCCACCTGATCTGCAGTTACCTCCTCCACTGAAGTCTTAATCCCCTCAAAGTCATTCAGGATGGCTGGAATTACCTTCTTCCAAACTATTACTCATGTTGATCTTTTGACCTTCCCGTGAATTGTGAATGTTCTTACTGGCATCTAGGATGATGAATCCTTTGCAGGTTTTCAGTTTACTTTGCCCGTATCTATTAGAGGAATTTCTGTCTGTGGCAGTTGTAGTTTGTGTGTGTGTGTTTCTAAGATTTTATTTATTGATATAAATATTTCTAAGATTTTATTTATTTGAGAGAGAGAGAGCATGAGAGTGGGGAGGGGGCAGAGTGAGAGGGACAAACAGATACCCAGCTGAGGACAGAGACTGAATCAGGGCTCAATCCCAGGACCCTAAATCATGACTTGAGCTGAAGTCAGGCACTCTACTGACTGAGCCATCCTGCACCCCAGGAAATGTATTTCTTAAATAGTAAGATTTGAAAGTCAAAATGACTCCTTGATCCGCGTGCCACAGAGTGGATGTGGTGTTAACAGACATGAAAACAACATTAATCTCTTTGTACATGTCTGTCAGGGCTTTTGGGTGGTCAGGTACAATGAGCAGTCGTATTTTGAAAGGAGTATCTTTTTTCTGAGCTGTAGGTCTCAACAGTGGGCTAAACTATTCAGTAAACCATGTTGTGAACAGATGTCCTGTCTTCCAGGCTTTATTCCATATATAGGGAGCACAAGCAGAATAGATTTAGCATAATTCTTAAGAGTCCTAGGATTTTCATAATGGTAAATGAGTGCTGGCTTCAATTTAAAGTCACTAGCTGCCTTAGCCCCTAACCAGAGGGTCTTCCCTAGCTTTCAAAGTTTTGAAGTTGAGCATTGACTTCTCTCTGGCTCTGAAAGGCCTAGTTGGCATCTTTTGCCACTCTAAGGCTGTCTACATTGAAAATCTATTGTTTGGTGTAGCACCCTGGATAAAGACCTTAGCTAGATCTTCTGGAGAACTTGCTTTGGCTTCTCCATCAGCACTTGCTGTGGCTTCTCCATCAACACTTGCTGCTTTACCTTGTGCTTTTGTCTTATGGGCATGTCTTCTTTGCTTAAACCTCGTCAGTCAATCTCTGCTAGCTTTGAAATTCTCTTCTGTAGCTTCCTTACTTTTTTCAGCCTTCATAGAATTGAGGAGAGTTAGGACCTTGCTCTGGATGAGGCTTTGATTTAAGGGAATGTTGTGGCTGATTTGATCTTCTCTCCAGACCACTCAGACTTTTCTCCATATTGGCAATAAAGCTGCTTCATTTTCTTATCATTTGTATGTTCACTGGAGTATCACTTTTAATTTCCTTCAAAATCTTTCCCTTTGCATTCAGAACTTGATTAACTGTTTGGCTCACCGGACCTAGCTTTTGGCCTATCTCAGCTTTTGACATGCCTTACTGACTAAGCTTCATCATTTCTAGCTTTTGATTTAAAGACACATGTGGCCCTTCTTTTCACTTGAACACTTAGAGGACATTGTAGAGTTACTAGTTGGCCTAATTTCAATATTGTTGTATTCCAGAGAATATAGGGAGGCCCAAGGAGAGGAAGAGAGATGGGCCAGTGGACAGTCAGAACACATACACTTTTTCTATTAAGTTCATTGTCTTAATATGGGTGCAGTTTGCGGTGCTCTGAAACAGTTACAATTGCAACATCAAAGATCATTGTTCTTTGTATACAGGCATACCTTGAAGGTATTGTGGGCTGGGTTACAGACCGCAGTAATGAAGCGAACATCCAAATAAAGTGAGTCAAATGAGTTTTGTTGTTTCCTGATGTATATAAAAGTTATGTTTATATCATACTGTGGTCTACTAAGTGTACAGTAGCATCATGTCTAACGAACAATGCACACACCTTAATTAAAAAATGCTTCATGCTAAAAAATGCCCACCGTCATCTGAGCTTTTAGCAGATCATAATCACTGATCACAGAGCACCATAACAAATATAATAGTAATGAAAAAGTTTGAAATATTGCAAGAATTATCAAAATGGGACACATGGAAAATGGAGTCAAAGCAGGGTTGCCACAAACCTTCAATTTGTAAAAAAAAAAAAAAACCCAAAACCACAGTATCTACAAAGTGCAATAAAGTGAAGGGCAGCAAAATGAGCTTTGTCTGTGGGAATAACCTGAGGATAAAATGAGATCATTATGAAACTTTGCATTGGTTAGAAGCAAGTCTCTTTTCTTGCTTCACTTTTACCTTCCCTGCAACCCGTTTTTGTCTTAGAAAATAGTTTCGACTTTGCTACTTATAAAACCATGTTAAATTGTTATAATAGTTTTTATTCTTTCCAATTTAAAAAAATACTTGTAACTGAGAAGAACTGCTTTGCTGCCCTTATTGATCTTGAGGCAGCATCAGTAAATAATCTGAATAGTTTAAAAGTTTGGAAATGGGTTGCATTCCGGATGTACGTAAGTTTGAGTCAGGTACTGATCCTATTTATGTATCAGAGAGTAAAGAATGTAGTTCATGAGTGTTCAGCCTACCTGCTGATGACTGTACCATACACTCCTGGGTACACCTTAATTCAGGAACTGTAAGATCATATTTAGCTACTATATAGGCACTTTATATTTGATCAGTCATAAGCGTATCCTTTTCAGTAAGTTTTTAAGTTTTAAGTTTTGACTTTTAAGTTTTAATAAGCTTAGTTATTTTTTAAGAAGGTGATAGATTTCAAGATTTAAGAGTTTTCTTTTACAAAAATGCACTATGTTTTTAAAAGGCCTGCTTGGCTACCAGCCAGTAAAGATAATGAATCAATTATTTAAATACACTATCAGATCAAAGTAATGACTTGCTTTGCTTTTCTAAGATGAAGTAAATGTTAGAACAGAGGATATTTGATCAGGATGACTCAGTCGATTTTCTTTGGCTTTGTAAGGGTTGGGGGTCTTAGAGATAGAGCTCTGAGAGTCCTCAGAGCAGTCCACTTGGATTTGGTTTACATTTTGCATTTCTTTGAAGGTAAAATGTTCTTATAAAGGAAAGTATTGCAAAATAAAGTGTGTGACTGGTCTTTGTCCCTGTTTCCTGAGAGGGAGCCTCTAAATCTTGGGAATTTCTTGAATGATAGGAGCATCTTATTCAAGAAGGGCTCCTTGTATAATGTTTTCACTTATGCTAATGAGATGACTCAGCATGGAAGCTGGTCACTCCAGAAGGACTTAGCCTTGTGATTAGGTGCTTGGGACTTTGAGTCATATGACCTCTGGGGAGGGGTAGGAGGCGTGGAGATTGAGTTCCAGTCGGTAGCCGACCAGACCTTCATAATAAAATGCAGTAAAAACTACACACCAAACCTTGGTTGAGCCTCCTGGTTGGTGAGACACACTGATGTGTCAGGATGATGCATCCTCAGGGCACAGAAGCTTGGGCCTATGCATCTCTTCATTGGCTGATTCAGATTTGTAATTTTTGTCATAAAATTGTAATCAAAATGCTTTTCTGAGTTCTTTGAGTTGATATAGTGATTAATGAACCTGAGGGGTAATGGAAACCCCTGATTTTGTTACCAGTTCGTCAGAAGTCCATATGACCTAGGAAACCGAGAGCTTGTTGCTTGTGTCTGAAGTGGGAAACATTGAGGGAGTTCTGTGCCTTCAATGTGTGGGCTGCACCAACTCCAAATAGGTAGCATCACAGTTACACTGTAGAGGGTTTTCCACACTGAAAAGTAAAATTGGAAAATCATTGAAGTAGATACTATTAAAGGTGTATGTATTTCTGTGAGTTTTATGGATTCATACTGTAACTACATGAGTCAGTTTAGTATTTATTGAGTCCTTAGGCTGAGAACATGAATATTGAAAGAATTTCCCAAAGTAGAAATTGTTATTATTTTCAAGGGATTTATAGTGTGTTATGGGAACTTGAACAATGACAGGTAAATTTGACTCAGTTATCCTTTTGGTATATACCCTGCAGCCTGAATGAAATTAAACAGGATTTCAACATTTGCTTTGTAAGTTATCTGTTTAGTTTCAAGAGTAGTGTTAGTTTCTCATTAGGTCTCATTTTCCCTCATGCGAACCATTTTCACATATGGGCAGTAGTCTTTTTTTTTTTTTTTTTTCCTGGAAGTCCAGTTCTGATTAGACTATTTCCTTGCTGCAAATTCTCTTGTCTGTTTCTTGATTTAATACAAATATCTCATCTTGTATTTTAGGTTTTTGAGTGGTTCCAACCTTTGACAAAGTAGTCTCTATTGTAGCCAGCCTAACTTCTTTGCTACACTTGTTTTCATAATTTTATTCTTTATTATACTCTACTATATATTTACTACTTAAATAGAAACAAAAGAGTTCATTGTTAATCCTGTTCTCTCCTTAGTTTCTAAGTATATCAAGAAGCCTTGCCTGATTCTTCTTTTCTCTCCCCCCAGGTCTTTACCATTTTTTTCCCAGCTTGCATCAGGCTTTCCATTTTTTTTTTCTTTTCTATAATACTTTTTCTTTCATCTATTTAGGTCTCTATCTTCTGGTTTCATTTCTTTTTTTAGAGTCTCAGCTACTTCAGATGGGGCCTGGCATAGACTAGAAGTTTATTCCATTTTGTTGAATATCTGTCCAAATTTTATTATTTCCTGCAAATAAATCACTTTTCCAAGATCTCAGGTGTCTTGGACATTTGTATTCTTACACAAGGAATTTGTGTGAATAACCTGCTTTTGTTATCTACCCTATTAGAAGATGGTATGATGACTAGGCATAGGTACCCACTACTCACTAGTTATCACTCACTGCCACTTTATAAGATACTTAATGTAATCCTCAAATGGCAATGAATAGTTGGTAGGTGTTGCTCTATCTCTTGGGGCTATGCTGTGGATTAGGAATTATTAGCCTACATAGAGTTTGGACAGAATTGGCTGCTTGCTGTTTTCTGCTTCAAATCTCCAGCTCTCAGTAGTAGATCACAGTGGGGAAATGAGTATTATTATCTGTTGAACCAGGCAACAGGGCTTTGAAGGGCAGTAGGGAGCGGGAATTTCACTGTCTTCGCCAAGACCAACCCTTACAAATAAGAATCTTGGTATGGATCAGGCCTCCTACCCCCAACCTGTCTCAGGCTAAAAAAAATGAAAATGTTCATGGAGATCATGGTGATGCTGTCTTTCAGTCTATCTATTCTTTGAGTTACAGTGTTCCACTCAAGATTAGGTTACCTTCTACTTCTGTATAGCTTTTGTTTCAGAAGAAAATAATGATTTCTTTTGAAGTTTTTCCCTCCTACATAGGTTCTTGTTTTTTCTAACTTGTTTTGTTTGCTGTATTTGTCTGTTTTGTTTGTCTTTTCCTTTATCTTCCGTGTTAAGAAGATTTTCTCAGATAGCTGATAATCCTTGGTTTTCTGCCCATGGTTAATACTAGAGAAATAAAAAGCACTGTGGAATCTGTGATCCTGTGGTTAGGCCTTATTGACTGAACTTCATGTCGATGTGGTTTGCCATTTACTGTGGAACTCTCTCTGTCCCTCCATGTTGCTATCTTACCTTTAGGTGTTTCCTCTTGGGCTGACCTGGAATCCCCAGAGTCCTGTAATCTCTCTGAGGGTGAAGGTATGAATGAAGGTGATGGGTAGAATAGAGTAATTTCTGAGAGGGCAGGTATTTGATGGAGGTGGGTGGGACCTCAAGAACACTCCCCTGCTTTCCCAGTTCTAGGATTCCCCAGGACTCACAGGACTCAGTTATAGTTATAGCTATGATTTATTACAGTGAAAGGACCCAAAGTGCAATCAGCAAAGTGAAAGGGCACATGGGTGAAGTCTGGAAATACCAGGCATAAGCTTCCTTGGCTCCTCTTCCAGTGAAGACATGCTTACTGTCTTCCAAATAAGACATGCTTAATTCCCCCAGCAGTGAGGTGTGGCAACATGTGTGGAATGTTGCATCCAGGGACATTCATTAGACTCAGTGCTTTGGATTTTTCTTGAGAGCTGATCCTGTAGGCGTGCTCTGCTTGGCAAGTACCCGAACTCCAGACTCTCACAAAGAAAGCATATTTAGTATAAACCATATTGTCTGTACAATCAGTTTAGACATAGGGGGCCAGTTTTTAAGTTCTGAGAATGGTGAGAACTCTCCCTAAATCTAAGTTCCCATACACCAGGCAATGCATAAACAACCCTTTAAAAGGATACCAGTCAATAAAGAAAGAAAGAAAGAAAGAATACCAGTCAGCCCTCTATGTTAACCCTGTTTTTTTTTTAATTAACTAATTATTTTTTTAATTTTTTTATTAATATATAATATATTATTTGTTTCTTTTCTGAACAGTAGGTATCAGTATTCACACAGTTGCTTGATTCCTTTATTTTAAAAAATGGACTTTATTTTTTAGAAGAGTTTTAGATACACAGAAAAATTAAGCAGAAGGTACAGAGATTTCCTGTATCTCTCCTATCCCCACATACGCAGGAGTTTCCCCAGTATCAGCATCCTGCACCAGAGTAGTGTATTTGTTATAATCTATTAACCCAGATATCCCCATCATCACCACCCAGAGTCTATAGCTTACATTAGCATTCACTGTTGGTGTTTTATCTTCTAAGGGTTTTGACAAATATGTAACAACGTGTTTACCATTGTAAACAGCATGGTTTCACTGCGTGGCAAATCCTGTGGTCCACCTGTTCATCTTGTCCTCCCTCCAACCCCTGGCAACCACTGAATGAATGAATGAATGAATGAATGAATTTTTACTTTTCTAGAATGTTATATGGTTAGAAACATGCATTATTTAGCATTTCAGATTGGCTTCTTTTGCTTAATGTGCCTCTAAAGTTTTCAAGTTTTCTTGTCTTTTCAAGGCTTGTTAGTTCTTCTTTTTTTTTTAAGCACCGAATAATATTTCACTGTTTTGATGTACCTTAGTTTATCCCTTCACCTACTGAAGGATACCACGTTTGCTTCCACGTTTTGGTGCTTATGAATAAAGCTTCAGTAGACATCCATGAACATGGAATATCTTTTCATTTATTTAATTCTTTGATTTCTTTCATCACGATTTTGTAGTTTTCCTCATACAGATTTTATATGTATTTTGTAGATTTATACCTAAGTATTTTATTTGAGTGCTAATGTAAATGGCATTGTGTTTTTAATTTAAAATTACAGTTGTTTGTTATTAATATATAGGAAAGTTGCTGACTTTTCTATAGTCAACCTTGTACAATTTTGCCAAAATCATTTTTTTAAAATGATTTTATTTATTTATTTGACAGACGGAGATTACAGAGAAGCAGGCAGAGAGAGAGAGGAGGAAGCGGGCTCCCTGCTGAGCAGAGAGTCCCATGTGGGGCTCCATCCCAGGACCCTGAGATCATGACCTGAGCCGAAGGCAGAGGCTTTAACCCACTGAGCCACCCAGGCACCCCCAAAGTCATTTTTTTTTTTTTAAAGATTTTATTTATTTATTTGACAGAGAGAGATCACAAGTAGGCAGAGAGGCAGGCAGAGAGAAAGGAGGAAGCAGGCTCCCTGCTGAGCAGAGAGCCCGATGCGGGACTCGATCCCAGGACCCTGAGATCATGACCTGAGCCGAAGGCAGCGGCTTAACCCACTGAGCTACCCAGGCGCCCCCCAAAATCATTTTTTAAAAAGATTTATTTATTTACTTAGAGTGCAGGAGTGAGGGGAGAGGAACATAGGGAGAAGGAGAAGGAAAGCAGACTCCTTGCTGAGCAGGGTTAGTGGCTGGTCTTTTCCAGCCCCGGAGATCATGTCCTGAGCCAATACCAAGAGTTGGAGGCTTAACTGACTAAGCCACCCAGGCGCCCCTCATTTTTTAGTTCCAGTTTTTTCTTGTTGATATTTTTGGGTTTTTTACATAAATGAACATGCTATCTGTGAGGAAAAACAAGTTTATTTCTTCCTTCCTAATCTTTGCACCTTTTATGTATTTATCTCATACTTTTGCATTAGCTAGGACTTCCAGTATGCTGGTGAAAAGGTATGGTGCGAGAAGACACCCTTGCCTTGTTTCTGATCTTAGTGGTAAACTTCTACTAGTTTCTCACCTTTAAAAATATTAGCTGTAGACATTTTGTAGATGTTCTTTATCAACTTGAGGAAGTTCCTTGTTATCCCTAGTTTGCTGAGAATTTTTATCATGAGTTGTTGGGCTTTGTCAGATGCTTTTTCTGAGTTTTTTAGTAAGATCATGTGATTTTTCTTCTCTAGTTGTTGATGAGATGGATTGCATTTATTGATTTTTGAGTACAGAGCCAGCATTGCTTACCTGAGATAAATCCCATTTGGTTGTGATTTAGAATTCTTTTTTTATTTTGTTGGATTTGTTTTGTCTAATATTTTGTCAAGGATTTTTGCATCTGTGTTCATCTATAGTTTTCTTTCCTAATAATGTCTTTGGTTTTGGTACTAGGGTAATGTTGCTCTCATAGAACAGAAGTATTTTCTGCTTCTGTCCTCTAGATGAGATTGTAGATAATTGGTATAATTTCTTCATTACATGTTTGGTAGAAATTACCATTAACCTCTGGGCCCGATGCTGTCTGTTTTGGAAGATTATTAATTATTGGTTTAATTTCTTTAATAGATATAGGCCTCTTCAGATTGTCTATCTTTGTATTTTGACAGATGCGTTTTTCAAGGAATTGATCCATTTTATCTAGGTTATCACATTTGTGGGCATAGAGTTCATAATTCTAATGTGTGTTTTCCCAGTATCATTGAGCAGTTCTCTAATTCTCAGTGGACAGTGACCAGTGTCCCTCAAATTTAACTCACTTCTGATACTATCTGTCTAACTAGAAAGTGTCAGATCCCACAGGTTTAGGGTTCAGTCCCAAAGACTGCCCTTACTGTCCACTTCGGATGCTAGTCAAAGGTCAGGATATGTCCTATGCTTCATATTGATTGTCTGTAAATTGGAGGTTTCCATGATCCCATCAATATCACTGAGCCATTTTAATGTTCATATAATATCCTTTTAATGGCCATGAGATCCATAGTGATATTCTCTCTTTCATTTCTGATACTAGTAGTTTGTATCTTCCTTCCTTTCTTTTTTTCTTTTCAACCATCTGTCAGTTTTATTGATATTTTCAAAGAACCAACTTTTGGTTTGTTGATTTTTTCTCTATTTTCTGTTTGCAATTTCACTGATTTCTGCTGTACTTCTTTTCGTCTGCTTACTTTGGATTTGATTCATTCTCCCGGTTTCCTAAAGTAGAAGCTTATGTTAGCGATTTTATTTTTAATTTTTTAAAAGATTTTATTTATTTATTTGTCTGTTTGTTTGAAAGAGAGCAAGAGAGGGAGAGACCGCACAGAGTAAAAGGGAGAGGGAGAAACAGGCTCCCTATGGAGCAGGGAGACCGATGGTGGCTCTATCCCAGGACCCCGGGATCATGACCTGAGCCAAAGCCAGATGCCCAACCAGCCGAGCCACCAGGTGCCCCTATATTAGTGATTTTAGATTTTCTTTTCTAATGTATGCATTCAAATCTATGAATTCCCAGTAAGCACTGATTTCAACTATATCCTACAATTTCTTTCTTTCTGTCTTTCTTTCATTAAGTTAGCTCCATGCCAAGTGTGGACCCCAGCACAGGGCTTGAACTCAAAATGCTGAGTTTGAGCTCTGAGCTGATATTATGAGTCAGATACTTAACCACCTGAGTCACCCAGGGGCCCCTGTCCTACAA
Organism: Mustela erminea; assembly: GCF_009829155.1. Taxonomy (NCBI): domain Eukaryota; kingdom Metazoa; phylum Chordata; class Mammalia; order Carnivora; family Mustelidae; genus Mustela; species Mustela erminea. Next base: position 121,692,866 of record NC_045619.1, read on the forward strand.
ATTTTTATATGTGTACCTTCATTTTTGTTTAGTTCAAAATATTTAAAAATTTCTCTTGAGCTTTCTTTCTTGACCTGTATATTATTTAGAAGTGTGTTTTTTAATCTCCATGTATTTTGTGATTTTCCAACTATTTCTTTGTTATTGTTTTTTTTTAAGATTTTATTTATTTATTTGACCGACAGAGATCACAAGTAGGCAGAGAGGCAGGCAGAGAGAGAGGAGGAAGCAGGCTCCCCACGGAGCAGAGAGCCCGATGCGGGGCTCCATCCCAGGACCCTAGGATCACGACCTGAGCCGAAGGCAGAGGTTTCAACCCACTCAGCCACCCAGGCGCCCCTGTTATTAATTTTTTGTTTAATTCCATTGTGGTCTATAAGCAGACATTGTACGATTTCTAGTCTTTTGCATTTGCTGTGGTGTGTTTTATGGCTGTGTGATGTATTTTGGTATTTCATGTGAGCTTGAGAAGAATGTGTCTTCTGCTGTTGTTGGGTAAAATAGTCTATAGATGCCAATTATATCCAGTTGAGTGATGGTGTTGAGTTTGTCTGTGTCCTTAGTGATTTTCTGCCTTCTGGATTTGTCCTTCCCTTCCTCCCTCCCTTCTACCTCCCTCCCTTCCTTCCTCTTTTTCTCAAAGATTTTGTCTGTCTGTCTGTCTATGTATTTATCTATTTGACAGAGAGGGGGAGGGCGCGTGCACACATGCAGGCACATGCAGGCAGAGTGGCGGGCAGAGGGAGAGAGAGAAGCAGGCTTCTCATGAAGAGGAGAACCCGACACAAGGCTTCATCCCAGCACCCCAGGATCATAACCTGAGCCACCCAGGTGCCCCTATCTTTGTAGTTCTGTTACTTTCTGACACTGTTATTTTGACATTCTGTAGTTAGGCATGTACATGTTTTTGTAGATTTAACCCCTTTGCTTTATGTAATGCCTCTATTCCTGAAAACTTGCCTTGCTCCAAAATCTGCTCTGTCTGAAATTAATATAGCTATTCCCACTTTCTTTTAATTGGTGTTGGCATTGTTATCTTTCTCCATCTCTTTACTTTTAAATGTATGTCTTTATATTTAAAGTGGGTTTCCTCTAGACAATATAGAATTGCATTTTGTGTTTTGATCACTCCAGCAATATTTGTATTTAGACCACTGATGTTTAAACTGATTATTGATATTGTTGGATTAGTATCTACCATATCTGTTACAGTTTTCTAGTTGTAGCCTTTGTTCTTTGTTCCTATTTTTTCTTCCACTTTTTTTTCTTTCGTGCTTTTAATGGAGCGTTTCATACGATTCAGTCTTTTTTCTTTTGTAGCATATTAATTATATTTCTGTTTTTGTTGTTTTTAGTGGTTGCTCTAGAGTCTGCAATGTACATTTAGAAGTAGTCCAAATCCACTTTCAAATAACATTATACCGCTTCATTGGAAACGCAGACAAGTGAAATGAATAACAAAATATTCCTAGTTCTTCTCTCCTGTTCCTGAGATCCTTGCTGTCATTTATTTCACTTATGTGGAAACTCACACCTCCTATATCATTTTCTTCTCTCTGAAGGACTTTTTTTTAAACATTTTTTTTTTTTTTTGCAAGGTCCGTTTGTTGGCAACAAATTTCCTTAATGGTTTTTTGTTTGAGAAAGTCTTTATTTCTTCTTTCCTTTTGAAGAGTAATTTCACAGGGTACGTAATAGGTTGGTGGTTATTTTTGCTCAACACTACTTCATTCCATTTCCTTCTTGGTTGCATGCATTCTGAGATGTCAGATGTAATTCTTATGTTTGCTCCGGTATAGGTAAGGTGGTTCTTCTTTTGCTGGCTTTTTTTTTTCCCCCCATTTTTTTCTTTAGTATTGATTTTTTGCAGTTTGAAAATGGTATACCTAGGTGTAGTGTTTTTTTTTTTTTTTTGGTACTTGTTGCGCTTGGTATTCTTCGAGTTCACCAGACCTGTGGTTTGATATCTCCCACCAATTTGGGGCAATGTTGAGTTGTTTTTGCTTCAAGTATTCTGTTTCTTCTGTCCATTACTTTTTGTAATTTCCCGCAGTTCTTGGATAATCTGTTGCTGGGTTTTTGTTTTTGCTTTTGTTTTACTTCTGGTCATTTTTTTTTTCCTTCACTTTTCAGTTTTGGAAGTTCCTACTGATACATGTGCAAGTCTGGAGAGTCTTTAGCTGTTTCTGTCTGCTGTTGAGTGCGTCGCAGGTGTTCATTTTTGATCTCTAGTATTTCTTTATGATTCTTATGATTCTTTTTTAGAATTTCCATTTCTGTGCTCACTTTCTTTATCTGTTCTTGCATGCTATCTCCTATTTCCATTAGAGCTCTTAGCGTTATTAGTTATAGCTTCTAAAACTCTCATCTGATAACCCCAACATTTCTGTCATGTGTGTATCTGGTTCTGATGCTTACTCTTCATATTGTGTTTTTTTGCCTTATAATGTGGCTTGCTGAAAGCTAGACATGATGTACTGATAAAAGAAACACCATCCTTCAAAAACAACAACAACAACCCACCATCCTTTAATAGCATAATAGTAAGGCGTTAGGTAGGAAGTGATATATAGTGGTGATTAAGTCTCAGTCTTTTATTTATTTATTTATTTTTTAAAAGATTATTTATTTATTTATTTGATAGAGAGAGAGAGAGAGAGATCAAGTAGGCAGAGAGGCAGGCAGAGTGAGAAGGGGAAGCAGGCTTCCCGCCAAGCAGAGAGCTCGATGCGGGGCTCGATCCCAGGACCCTGAGACCTGACCTGAGCTGAAGGCAGAGGGTCAACCCACTGAGCCACCCAGGCGCCCCGCTCTCAGTCTTTTAAAGTGAGCCTCTGCCCGTAGGGTGTGAATTTCTCACATGCTTCTCAGTTTTTCCCCTCTCTTAGGTGGGAGAAGATGACTAGCTGAGCTGAAGTTGGGTATTCCCCTTCTATATGGAAGGGTGGAGCAGGCTGGAGTTGGGCATTTCCTTTACCCCAGGTGGATTAATCTCTGGTAAAACCCTAGTTGGTTAGGTGCTTAACAAGTTGCCTTGTTAAGAAGAGAATGCTCTGGTCTATCTCACAATAGTTATTGTCCTCCTCCCTTTGCTGAAAAATAGAAAGTTTTCTCTGATATTACTGTGAGATCCTGCTCATAAATATAAAATTACAAAAATGTGGGAAATCCCCTGTGTCTGGGCCCTTTTGGATTTTAGCTTCCAGAATTGTGCACACTTAGCCTTCAGCAGTTTGTCTGTTTCAGCTTAGATCTGTGGTACTGGTTGTTGGTGTTATTTCTGGTTATGGAAAATGAAAAGAAAGTTGAAGGCAGAGGCTTTAACCCACTGAGCCACCCAGGTGCCTCTGTTAAGTTTTTATTTAATGGAAAATACTCAGTTAAAGCTTAGTTTCTTTTCGTTTTCCTCCTTTCCCATGTCACACATGAAAATCAACAAAATCATATAATTAGTTAATTACCGGAAACATTTTGGTAGAGATTTGTGCCTTGTCATGTTTCTTCATTGGCAGGTAAAGTTAAGAATTACTTGATAGTGAAAGTATTTCTTCTTTCTTCGTGGGGAAGGGGATAGACCTGTATGTAGTTTCTTGTTTTTTTTTTTTTTATAAATTTCTCTTTTTTAAGATTTTATTTATTTGTTTATTTATTTGAGGGGAGTGTGGGGGGAGGAGCAGAGGGAGAGGGACAAGCAGACTCTGCACTGAGTGGGGAATTAGGCATGGGGCTCAATGTTAGGGCCCTGAATCAAGACCTGAGCCGAAATCAAGAGTCAGATGATTAACCAGCTGAGCCACCCAGGTGTCCCATCAGTGGCATATTTCCTTTTTTCCCTTTCTAAAGGTTTTTAAATTTTTTATTTTTTAAAATTTTTTATTTTAATTCAACTTAGTTAACATATAATATATTATTAGTTTCACGGGTAGAATTTTGTGGCTCATCAGTTGCATATAACACCAAGTGCTCATCAAGTGCCCTCCTTAAATGACCATCACCCACTGACCCCATCCCCCCACCTCATCACCAGCAGCTCTCCGTTTCTTCCCTGTAGTTACATCTCTTATAGTTTGCCTCTGTCTGTTTTCATCTTTTTTTTTTTAACTTTCCCTTCCCTTCTATGTTCATCTGTTTTTTTTTTTATTTTTTATTTTATTTCCTTAAATTCCAGGGCTATTTCTTAATATTAAGTAATAAGCATCTGAAATGTATATGGGGAAAATTATTTTAATAGGTGGTAAATGTGCCCCTAACCCCTTTTGAAGATATTCTTGACCATCTCATTAAACAGGCTACTGGCAACTATTCTGATTTCTTATCACAACTTACTCATTTAAATGTGATTATTTACCTCTTAAAGATTTTCATAAATAATGTTTCTGCAATTTCTTTTCATAATACACAGAGAAAGCAACCAGTGAGATGAATACTGCTGAGGATTGGGGCCTCATTTTGGATATTTGTGATAAAGTCGGTCAATCTCGAACTGGGTAAGTGTTGCAAAGTTTCAGAGGAGCTTTATTGATTCTCTTTATTAACATGAATAAAATGAGAGTTAGAAGGTAAAATATATTAGTTTAAAAAGGGACTTCTTTGCTAGCAAGATTTGAGGAATCATTCCATTTAAATTACTCTCTGTAACCAATTAGGGTAACATGACTGGTAACCATGTTGATATTTTAATTAAACCCTTGTCCGAGTTGCTTCCCAAAGTCTAGCTTTTTCCACTGACTTTTAAAACCGTTAGTGATTTCTCAGTTAAGTGATTTCTCAAGTTTCATCGTTATTTTTCAGTTCTTCATTGTCATTTCTGCAGTATTCTACCTAAGCGATGACTATAGAAAGACAGTTCAGGACAATATAATCTTAAACTTTTTGGCGTAAATCTTTTTGTTCATACAGAGCTTTCAATACAGCAAGTTGATTAACTGGTATACAGATTAATAATTTCCTTAATTCCTGGGCTAATAACATCTGATTTTAGTAGCCTCATTTACCCCTTTGTGCCATAGAAATATTGTCTAATTTGTGTACTTCCCTGTGAAAAATGTTAGAGAACACTGCTGTGTTACACTTGATTCTTTTTTTTTTTTTTAAGATTTTGTTTTTAAGCAACTTCTGTATCCAACATGGGACTCCAACATGGGGCTTGAACTTCTAACCCCGAGATCAAGAGTTGCATGCTTCACCAACTGAGTCAGCCAGGCGCCCCATGCTTGATTCTTGTGGTGCTAATCTTAACCTTCTGATGATGCTTTCTTTGACTCTCCGTCCTCCCAAATATAGGAAGTTCCTTAAACTTCCTTTGATCCTTTCTTTTTCCCTCTAATACTTTTTTCTTTTCTAGTACATTCTTTTTTTTTTTCCAAAAAAAAATCTTACAACTTATGTTTATCTTTATATGGGTGACATCTGTATTTTCAGCTCTGATTTTTTTCACTGTAGCACTAGTCTTGGGAACACGTCATTATTTCTGGGTATCATATTATATAAGCTTTGATCTCACCATGTAGAAACCTGAAGTCCTGTCTCTTTTTGCTTTAAACCTGCTTTCCCTCTTTTGTTCCCTATCTCTGTTAATGACAAGATTATTTAATTTGCACTTAAAACCTCAGAGTCACCTCCACATTAATACTGTTGCTAAATTCTGTCAGTCTGTCTCCAAAATATCTCGCAGACTGTTGATATTATAAAGTCTTCTCAGTTAACTTCTTGAACCTGGCCAAACCAGGCAAGGGTCGTTTGTGTTCAGGGTCTTTCTGCCCCTTCAGTCAAGGCCTTTTTGTAACATGGAGCCCTTTTCAGATTCCCCAAAATGTGGCCTCTAAATGTGGCCTCATCCATCTCCTTTGTTGTTTTTACATTTTAGTGTACTGAGTCTTTCTCTTTCTGACCCTTTTAGTTCCTTAATTTAATTGGAATTTGAGTAGCTACTGTGTGCTGTATATCTTTTCCTTTTTCTCTATTTCTGTTGGTCCCACTTTACTTGAGACCTTCCTTACCATAGGTAGACTATTGAATTCACCTCCTGGCATTTCTTTCCATTTCTTTTCTATCCACTTCTTATATCCAGTTGCCCTGTAACAGCTCTGACCATATTCCTACCCTGGCTTCTACAGTGAGTTGTCTGTCCTCCCTCTAGGCATCTGACTCATTTATTTTTCAGCTAATTACCATTTTTTTCAACAAAAGCCTTTCAGTTGCCAGTGCTTTTCTGCCTTAGTTTATGCTTCTGGTCATTGTATTCCTTTAGTGTGAAGTATTTTATTCTCCCATTTTCTGTCTCTGTTTTCTCATATCTTTCCAGGCCCAATATACATATCATTTCTTCCACAAAGCTTTCTTTATCCCCTTTACAGCAAATCATATTATGGTCATGTGAATCCTCAAAGCACTGTATCATAATCATTCTTAATCGTATTTTGTTGTGTGTTACAGTAGTTTATGTCTATGTGATAGACTTAGATTTGTAGAATGAAAAGGTCCGTGAATTTTTGTTGTGCAGTTTAGTGGTAGTTTAGTTTAGTTTAGATAGTTTAGTAGTCGAGAGCATGGGACTCTGGAGTGAGACTGCCTGGGTTCACATCTTAGCTCTGACCACTTTGCTGTGTCACACTGGGTATCTTATCTTCCTCATTTGCTATGTAGGAATAAAAATTGTAAGTATATTGTACTTAACTTAAAAATTTTAAGTATATTATATTGTAAGTATACTGTCCGTGGTGTATATTACATTACTTAAAGCTGGAAGTTTTTACCTTTTGACCCCCTTCACCCACTTCACCTCATCCCACCCCCCACCTCTGGCAACCATCCACCCCACTATTCTGTGAGTTCAGTTTTATTAGATGCCACTTGTGCGTGAAATCGTACAGTATTTGTCTTTATCTGTATGAGTTATTTCCCTTAGCATAAGGTCCATCCAGTATTGGCCTCATATATTTAAAATGACCTTTAAATATTAAAAAACTTTCCCATTTTTTAAAGATTTATCTATTTACTTGAGAGTGAAAGAGAGAGGGAAAGGAGTTGGGGCGGGGCACAGGAAGAGGAAGAGAAAAAACCAAGCCAACTCTACACTAAGTGTGGATCCTGATGTGGGGCTTGATCTCACTACTCTTGAGGTCAGACCTGAGCTGAAACCAGGAGTCAGACACTTAAATGACTTCGCCTCCCAGGCACCGTCCCCCCTCCATTTGTCGTTTTTTTATCTAGATTTTCAGCTTTGATGATCTAAATAATGAGGTATAGTTCTTTTTGTTATTTTATGTTTTTCCCTTTTTCTCTTTTCTTCCTTTTTCCCTTCCACTTATTTTTCCTCCCTTTACATTTATTGTTCTCTAGTTCCTTTAAATCATTAAATTAACTTCTAAGCATTTATTTGTTTATATAAATGCAGTCTCTTGCCATAGCTCTTGTTAATAAAGAATTGTTTGAAAAGGATTAAATAATAATTGAGACACTATTCTAATATTACCGAGCTTTTAAAAAATAACAGTTGTGTTAGGTATTCTCAGATCAACTTAGTGTAGAAAATTATGAAGGTGCTTTTCAGGTGAACAGTAAACTGTGGGATACTTATGGTGGTGTTTGTAATACTTCTTTTGTTTGCTTATTTATTTTATTGTGGTAAAATATATATAGAATAAAATTTATGACTTTAAACATTTTGTGACATGTTTGTGACATTCAGTACATTTACATTGTTGTGGGGTTATCATCAGAAGTTATCACTTCTAGTACCTTTCATCATCCCCAACTAAAACTCTGCTTACTAGACAACTCCTTACCACCACCCCCTCCCCCTGCCAGTATCTGGTAACCACTCATAGTTTGTTTCTAATCTTTGAAATCATTTTGTAATTAGTTTATATAGAGAACTTGAGATTTGGTTTATGTTTTCTAGGAACCTGCATACATATTTTTAGTTATGGGTTGCTGATGATAGCATAAGAACATAAGAATATTGAACATTACTTTAGATTGTCAGCGAGGTATTCTAGGTACCTGATGTGCTTTAGAGAAGACTGAGAAATGCCCTTGGTGTGAGAGGGTGTTCCTGAAACCATACCCATGTGATGTGTATTTTCCTGAAACAGATTTGGGTAGGGTAGGTTGAAGTAGAGGGAAGTTATAGACTGGAATGCATTTCATAAAGTTATTTGTGTACTAGGCAACAGTGTAGATTTTTTTTTTTTTAAAAAGGATTGCCATTTGGTTTTAATCTAATTTTATAAAATGTACAAATCCATTTAAGTAGGTGGATTTGGAGATTGTGGAGGCAACTTGAGGAAAAGCTTTTCTTTTTCTGTAAGCTTTGGTATTTTTATCAAAATGATTTGTAACTATCAGTATATTGTGGAATTATTTAGTGCATAAATAAAATAATTTCTGTCAAGCCTTTCTTACTCTGACCCTCCAGATTGTTTTGGGCTTTTCTTCTTCTTCTTCTTTTTTTTGTAAGCATCGTCTATTTTAGAGTTGTAGTTTGGAAAATATTCTCAAGTTTTAAAGGGAAGAAAAAGAGCCATTATTGTGAAATTTTATTTAGTCAGAACTGTGACCCAGAAACATGGCTTCCAGTGTTTTGAAAAACGTTCCTTTAATTCTTTCTCTTTTAAAAGTTTTATTGTTCTGTTCTTTAAACCATATGCACATATGTGTGAGTGTATTTATATTTGTTGATTTCAGGAAATACTTATGCTTATATAAAATATGTACTTTTGATTTAAATATAGATTTATATTTATATGGCTCAAAAATTAAAACAGCTTGAAAAGATGAACATGGACAAGTCTAACTCCTATCCCTGTTTTTCTGTCCCATCCTCTATAGATAACTGCTTTTGTTCCTTTTGTATCTTTGCATTGTTTCTTGACAGAAATATGAATTTATTTTCCATTCATATATAATAAGCATATTATATATACACGGTAATTAGTTAATTCATTAATATATCCTGATGGCCTTAGAAATACATTTCTTTTAATGTCTGTTAGCAGTGCACTGGTCGTTAAATTGACAAGTTTAGAAATAATTTTCTAGCTTAACATGAGTTTTTGATTAGTAGCATGTAGAATATTACCACACTTAAATAATAATTATTAACTAAAATCATTTACTTAATAACTATATCAGTCTCAGGAAACTTAGTAGATGTGGTTACTATTTGCTTTATATAGGTTAGAGATTTTTTTCTGAGCCTGAGATGTTTGAATATGCTGGACTTGAAACTGTAAAGAACATTCTGAAAATTTTTTCTGACTTCCTAGGATATTCACATGACTTTTACTGTGCAATTCCAGTGTATGAGTAAGTACTGAAAAATGCCTAGCCAATGAGGTCATATGATGGACTGAAAAGTCTGTTTGTTTAGAATCAAGAGAACTTTGAAAATGATGGTAACAGTTTTCTTTAACATGTCTTCACATAATGAATAGCTTTTGTTTGTTAGTTTTAATTGATTTGCTTATATTCTCATGTGAAAAATAAATGTGAGGGTAGGTGTTGATTATCCACAATAACAAGCTAAAATTAAAGTTCTCTAATTGACATCTAGATTAATTTGTGCTATTATTTTATAGCTGAACTGTCTTTGCTTAGCTTTGGACAGAGATATTGTTGACTGAATGTGGAAAACACGAGACAGCTTTTTTCTTTACTTGGTTAAGGGATCTGTTTAGATTAGATTATTAGATTTATTAGATTATTAGATTTATTCCTGTAGAACTAGAAGAACTAATGGTAGTCATTTTGTCAAAAATACAAATATAAACCTTTGGAAAAGAGTTGGCTAAAAATGCTTTTCATTTTATCTGTCTTGTCTTGAACTTGGGCTGTAACTAGTTCTGTTTTTCAACTGGAGTTTAAAAGAATATTTCCAGATTTTTTTAAAAGGAAAAGTAGTCTTTTACTCAGCCATCTTCGGTCAGGTAGAGAAACACATCTCTTCCAATTGTAATTGTATCTTCAACTTATAGGCCTTAATTTTTAAAGTCTTTCAAGTGCTCTTTAAAAAATAATAGCCAACATTTATTGATGGTTTATTATTTTCCAGGTCTTGTTTAAGGTCCTTAGAAACATTATATTTATAATTATCATAGCAGCTCTAGGTAGTATAGGTTTTTCCAGTTTACAAATGGAATCTCATTCATATTTAGGATTAAATATAATTTAAATTAAGGGAAATCCCAACAGGAGTAAAATTAAAGGATTTTTTTGTAAAGCGTGATCTTGATCTTCATGTCTCTTTAACTTTTTACATTGTGGACTTATTTTTAGTTTCATTCTCTCTGCATCAGTCATTTTTTCTTTTTTCTTTTTTTAAAAGATTTTATTTATCTATTTGACAGAGAGAGACAGAGAGAGAGGGAACACAAGCAGGGGGAATGGGAGAGGGAAAAGCAGGCTTCCTGCTGAGCAGGGAGCCCCATGTGGGGCTCATTTCCAGGACCCTGGGATTATGACCTGAGCTGAAGGCAGATGCTTAACGACTGAGCCAGGCACCCCAGTCATTTTTTCTTTTAGTTGACAAAACAGTACTGGCTGGTTATCATGTTCTGTATATGCAGTGGGAAGTAAGACAACAAAGCCTTTGACATCAGCTGTGGTGACAGTCTACTAGAAGTAGAAATAAACAAGTAGACAGATAACAAGCTAAGAAGATAGTGATCAGAGTGCTTTAGTGGAGAATAGAAGGGGAGATCTACTTAGATGTTGTAGGGAAGGACTAGTTTGAAGGGATAACTTTTATGATTTTAAAGTTGAGAAGAACCTAAGAGCTGAAAGGAGGTCCGGGGCAGAGGAAATAACATCTACACAAATCCTGCAAGAGAGACAATGCTTGGTGCTGGGATCTTCAAACATGCAGAGTAGCTGGAACACAGGTGAGTTGCTCTAAATGAGCATCGAGTATAAGAGAGTGAGTGAGTTAGAAAAGTAGAAGTGGTAGTTGGAATGCTTGAAATTGAGGTTATAAGTGGGATAGCAGTTGTAAAGCCAAGATGTTAGGAACATCACTTATATAGTAATAAATTAATATTTCTGAGAATTAAGACAAGAGTAATCTTGGAGAGGGTGACAGTGAGCAAGGAGTTAAAATCATTGAGGGATGAAGGGGTAATTGAAGTGTTTCTTGGTTTTTTTTTTGTTTTTATTGTTATTTTGTTTTTTTAGAGAGAGAAAAAGAGGGAGGGGCAGAGGGAGAAGGAGAGAGATAATCTCAATCCATGCCTAGCGTGGAGCCCAACATGGTGCCTGATTCAACAACCTGATGATAATGACTGAGCCCAAATCAAGAGTTGGACACTTAACTGACTGAGCTACCTAGGCATCCCACTTAAGGTTTTTTAAATAAATGCAGTAAGAAGATAGTCTGGCTTGATGGTAATTGGATTGTTTTAGGGAAGAGGATGAGAGAATGATTTGAAAGTAGTAAAGGGGGCAAAGAAGACCCATATCTTGTACCTACCTATAGAGTGGGAGTAGTATCCTCCCTGGAAGATGGTGGAGAGTCAGATTTCTGTAGCGCCAAAGAATTGTAGATTGGGGCTTTTGTTGACGGTGGACTATGAATTCTACACACTGGGGAGGTTTCAGGAGGTGAAGAGTAATACATATGTAGAGCTCATTAATGGTGGATAGTCTGGAGCTTTTCATAGGGACTGGTATAAATAGAAATAATAGGCATGTGTTCTCAAATTCTCAATCTTTGGATAGTAGAGAAAGTTGGGTGCCCAAGACTTCCTTCTGACCTTTGCAGATGGAACCTTGGAAGTCTAGGAAGTAGTGGTTGGGGCTCTCTTTTGACCCTGTGCATACAGGTGAAGGGGCTCCTCTTTGTTTTTGTTTTTGTTTTTTGTTTGTTTGTTGGTTGGTTGGTTGGTTTTCTAAAGATTTACTTGTTTGAGAGAGAGAGAGATAGCATATGCGGGGTGGAAGGGGGGTGGCAAGGAAGGGCAGAGGAAGAGAGAATCTTAAGCAGATTCTGTGCTTAGAGCAGAGCTGGACTCAGGCCACAGCCCTGAGATCACAACTTGAGCCAAAACCAGGAGTCGACCCCTTAACTCACTGCACCACCCAGGTGTCCCAGTCTTTGTTATTGTTGTTGTTTTTTTGAAGTGTTTATTTTAATTCCAGTTAGTTAACGTACAGTGTTGTATTTATTTCAGGTGTGCAGTATAATAATTCAGCACTTCCATACATCACCCTGGGCTCATCATTGGGTAATTTACATTGAATCAAAGGCTCTTACCCTTCACAAGATTAAACATCATTTTCTATGTTTAAGAGATTTTTGTTTCCTTTTCTGTGAACTGTATGTATCCTTTCATTTCTTGTAGTCCTTGATATATTAGGGACATACTTGTCTATAATTTGAGTTTGTGTGTGTGTGTGTGTGTGTGTGTTACATTATTTTTTTTTACTTTGTTGTTTTTCCATTTAGAAGTTTTTAATTTTTATACAGGTAAATTCATCAGTCTTTTCTTATTTTGAATGGTACAGAACTTACCCTCTCCAAGGGTTTAGTGGGATTAACTCATTTTCTCTTTATGGTTTCATTTTTTTGTTTCATAATTAGTAGACTTTGAAATACAGTTTTAGATTTATAGAAAAATTGGGACGCCTGGGTGGCTCAGTTGGTTAAGCAGCTGCCTTCGGCTCAGGTCATGATCCCAGCGTCCTGGGATCGAGTCCCACATCGGGCTCCTTGCTCCGCAGGGAGCCTGCTTCTCCCTCTGACTCTGCCTTCCACTCTGTCTGCCTATGCTCGCTCTCGCTCGCTCTCTCTGTGACAAATAAATAAAATCTTTAAAAAAAAAAAAAAAAAAGAAAAATTGAGTGGACAGTGTAAAGAATTCTAATACCCACCTTACTGCTCACATACTGCTGTTCTTATTAACATCTTATATTGTGTGGTACATATGTTAATAAGTAATGAACCAATATTGATACACTATTATTAACAGAAATCCATTGTTCCCATTAAAACGTATTTTGTGCTGTACAGTTTTATGGATTTTGACAAGCCTTTAATGATAAGTATCTGTCATTATAGTATCACAGAGAATAGCTTCACCATTTTAAAAATGTTCTTTGCTCCACATACTCATTCTTCTCCTCCCTCTCTTTTAACCTCTGACAACCATTGTTTGTTTTTTTATTGCTTCTTTAATGTTGCTTTTATCAAAATGTTGTATAATTAAGATCCTATATATAGCCTTTTCAGATTGTCTTCACTTAACACAGAATGCCTTTTACTTAGCAAAATGCCTTTAAGCTTCATCTGTGTCCTTTCATGGCTTGATACCTTGTTTCTTTTTATTTCTGAATAATATTCCAGTATATAGATGTACTATAGTTTGTTTGTTCATCCACCTATTGAAGGACATCTAGATTCCGGTCAGGTTTTGGTAACTGTGAGTAGAGCTGCTATGAAATACATTTCGTGTACAGGTTTTGCGTGTGTGGACTTAGGCTTTCAACTCATTTGGGTAAATATCTAGGAACATGTTTGCTGGATCATTTGGAAGACTATGGTTAGCTTTGTGAGAAATTGCCAAACTGTTTTTCCAATGTCTGTGTACCTGTGGTTACATTTTTTACATTTAAATCTTTGCTCTATTTGGAATATCCTCTTATATAGTATGAGGTGTGGCTCTAACTTTATTCTTTTCTGTCTTGCTACCCAAAATTCCAGTGACATTTACGGAGTAATCCATCTTTTTCTTTTGATTTGAAATACTGCCTTTATATATTACACTCCTGTATGTATTACCCTATGTATTTTTTGAACTTTATTTTTGGTCCTGTTTGTATGTGTATATACATGTGCTGCTTCTGCATGATTTCAGAGTTTTTCTAAATACTCTTTTCCCTTCCTACTATCCCCAGATGAACATTGGGATTGACTTGCCTAGTCTAAAAACAACTATTTCTTTTTAAATTGGCTTAGTTTTGGGGGTACCGAGGTGGCTCAGTGGGTTAAAGCCTCTGCCTTCGGCTCAAGTCATGATCTCAGGGTCCTGGGATTGAGCCCCACATTGAGCTCTCTGCTCAGCAGGGAGCTTGCCTCTCCCTCTCTCTCTGCCTGCCTCTTTGCCTACTTGTGATCTCTGTCAAATAAATAAATAAAATCTTAAAAAAAAATAAATTGGCTTAGTTTTAAATGAATAAATTGTTTTTATGATATAAAATCTTCCTATCCAAGAACATAGCTTATCTTTGTATCTTTTAGTACGGTTGAATTTTTTCTCTTAGAAGTCTTGAATATTTTTGGTAAAGTTTCTTACGAGGTATTTTTTCCTTTTTCCCACATTTAAGTGAAGTCTTTCTTTAACTGGTTGTTTGATAGGAATTTTCTTTTTTCATCAGTGGACTGTACTATAACATCTGTGTGTTCCTGAAGGGGGAAATTGAGAAGATGAGTCGGGAGACAGTGGGGTTAGTAGTTAGGGTAGGATTGTGATTCAGTCTCGTTTTTTCATCTGTACTTGGCCCTAGACAATGATTTTACTTTTGTATTTTATTATAATTTTTAAAACACAATATATTTTATAGCTAGGACCTATAGAGTCCTCATGACTATAGAGATCCTTTCAAAGATAAGGAAATTAATGCTCGGAGATTTTAATGGGACTTTCCAAAAGTAGTAACAGAGGTAAAGTTCAAATTTAGGTTTTTACGCTCAATCTTACGTTTTTGCCTCACTTTTCAGTGCTGCGTTCTTAAGTGCCTATAATGAACAATTATTTGAAAGTTAAAAATCATGAATCAAGACATTCCAATTTGATATTGAAGTTTTGAGTGATTCTTCTCTTTTCCATGCATAAATCACATTGTGTTGTGTTTGACAGATATATACCTTAGTGGTAACATAGTCTAGGAAACTCAATATATCACCATATTGAATTTAAGTATATAGTAACTATTATTCATTCTTCTATCAATCCTCAGTGTTTAGTTTACCTGCTTTCCTGCTGAAGTCTTTTGGAATCATGAACTTGTTCTTTAAATGCCAAATAACATCTTTTGTATACTCTATTCATGTACTGTAGTCACATATCATTTCATCTTAGGAGAAACACCTACTTTCTTACTGTTTTTTTTTCTGTTTTTCTTTAATATTTGTAATAGTTTAAGGAAAATGTCCTACTTATTTTTTTTGTCAGGTTCCATGAGGGGGATAATGAAGAAAGTGGTATCCTCATTTTGAAGTTAATTGATCTAAGATCATTGATTTAGTAGTAGATACAGTAGTTAGAATTCAAATTAACTGCCTTTTTAGTGGTAATGATTTACCTAAGGATGTAAAAGCTTATCACAGTTTAACTTAATATTTTTATGATACAAAAATATTTTTCAAATGAGAAATAGAGAAGTGAGACCTATTTGAAATGAAAGTTTTTAACAAAATTTTATAAAGCACAAGATGTCACAAATCTTGACTCTTTTATCCTGCAGAATCATTTCATGTTTTTGGCTTTTTCCCTATGTATAAATGGAAAGACCTTTTCAGAGAGTCCCACTAGCTGGGAGACTAATGTTGAGCTATTTATCTGACATAACTATACAGCAACATACTTGAAAGTAGGTAGACATTTATGAATAACAATTTTGGATATTTACTTGAGGCTATTTAAAGAGATTTGAAATTTCATTATTTTTTGAAAAGAGAGTTGCAGGAATGCAAAATTAGTTTTATTTTTCTGTGATCCTTCTGACTATAGATTTGAGCTGCTTCATATGCATGTTTATCTTACTGAATTTAACTGTATTCTTTGTAGCCCCCTCAAATGGTATTTTTCCTAAAGACTTGTCATAAAGACTTGTGTTTTCCTAAATGTTGTCTATTTAGTGAGATATCATTTAGTGAGTTATGTGCTATCTCTCCATTTTAGTTTTCATTTCTCTTAGAGTATGAATATCTCACTGCACTAAGTGTGATTCACTCAGTGATGCATTTTTTTTAAACAACATGGCCTGTATGAAAGCTATTTTATTTTATATATTTTTTTATTTATTTGACAGAGACAGCAAGAGAAGGAATACAAGCAGGGGGTGTGGGAGTGGGAGAAGCAGTCTTCCCGCCCAGCAGGGAGCCCGATGTGGGGCTCAGTTCCTGGACCCTGGGATCATGACCTGAGCCTAAGGCAGACACTTAACGACTGAGCCACCCAAGTGCCTGAAAGCCTTTTTCTTCGATGGGTGCTTAAAGTAACAGTTTTGGGGATACCTGGGTGGCTCAGTTGGTTAAGCAGCTGCCTTCAGCTCAGGTCATGATCCCAGCATCCTGGGATCTTGTCCCACATCGGGCTCCTTGCTCTGCAGGGAGCCTGCTTCTCCCTCTGACTCTGCCTGCCACTCTGTGCTCGCTCTCGCTCACTCTCTCTCTAACAAATAAATAAAATCTTAAAAAAAAAAAAGTAACAGTTTTGGTTTAATAATTGAGGAAAAGTTGCCTATGTTGAGCTTATTTGAGAGATGATGCAGTATGTTTTCTAATAGGTAACTCCCTAATAAAGAGAAATTGATAAACTGCAATTTTTGCCACTGCCTAGACTTTGGAAACACATCCCAGGAAATTGTACTATTCCCTGGTATTTTACAGTGGTGAGATTTGTGTTATGCTTGTTTTTCACATGGTAAGTTTAGAGCAGCAAAGTTATTTTGTAGTTGGAGAACTGGGAAAGATGAAAAATAATTTCCCTTTCCCTGTTCTTGTCCCTGACCCAGGTCTTTTGTTTGTATGTCTCAAGATAAAGAAAAGAGAGGATATGTCTTAAAATTTTTTTTAAATACAAAAATGGAGTTTTGAGAAGGTTTTTAGAGAGACTACCCTTTACAGAGGTGGGTGATGGGAATCACTGGTAGATTTTTCCTAATGCACATGCAGATTTTGCCTTTAGCATGTGTTTTTACAAAATACTTAATGTTTATTACCATCATCAGTCTCTTACCTCACATCCTGTGCTTTTCCCAGCATTAGATAATCTGAATTTTTCCCTTTTTATTGTAATCCTGTTGTAATTCTAAGACAAGATTTTATGAAAGCATGTACATTTTTCTCATGGAAAACTAACTCAGTGGAAGACATAGGAGTTGGTAATAGAGTTTTGTAAGGATTATTCACTTATTATAAATATTAAGTATTGTACAACAGTGAAAAGTAGTGTTCTCCATATTTAGCTTGGTGACTTTTTATTCAGCATCAGCTATGTTGAAGGCATTATTGTAGGCAACATTCATAATGAAAACGTTTTATCAGCTTTGCGCAGTGGCAGTATCGTAGCCAATGAGGTTTATCAGAGGCGCAGTTATTGCTAATTGAAAACGTTTTATGTGCAGGGAGTAGGGAGCCAAGGATGAACAATGTAGCCCTGGATCCTGTCTTCAGAAACCCTCAAGATGGGGAGATAAACAGTTAAGGCAATTTTATTAAAATTTTATTTAAAAGGAAAGACGAAAAGAAAACCCAATTTTAAATTATACAAGTTAATAGTGTTTGAACAGCTGTCAGCACACTTTGCTAGAGGTGATTCTAGTTATCTATTGCTATATAACCAACCTATAACTTAGTGGCTTAAAAGAGCATTTATTATGATCTTCACGGTTCTTTCGGTTAACAGTCTGGTACTTCTTGCTTGGGGTCTCTTGTGAACTTGTAGTCACCTAATGGCTGGGACTGGAATATCTGAAGGCCTGATTGGGATGGATGCTCAGTCTGGTTGGCAGCTGATGTCTGGCAGTCAGCTGGGCTCTCAGCAGGAGCTCTCAGTTGAAAAATTTACCAAGGCCTATACACGTGGCTTGAGTTTCTTACAGAACAGTAGCTGGGATTCTAGAGGGAGCATTCTAGGAAATGGAGGTTTATTCTACATGCTTTTTATGAGCTGCACATCTCAGAATACCACTTGTGCTACATTCTCTGGGTCAAGCAAGTCACTGGAGTGAGTCCACATTTAAGAGGAGGGTTATTAAACTTTACCTCTTGGTGGGAAGTGGCAAGTTCACTTCGTAGAAGAGCATGTGGAAAGGGAGTTGTTATTGTGGTTATCTTTGGAATTTATAATATGCCACAGAGGCCTGCTCTCTAAGTATTGAATGAGAACTTTGACCTTGATAACAAAACAATGCATATATCATTGGAACAAAATAGAGAATTTTAGTAAACAAAATAGTAAATTCCAGTTTTGATACTTGAGATACACAGTCTTTAAGAGATTGAATGGCAAAATATGATGTAAGGATCCTTTGCTATTTTCATCTAACATGTGTTTATGACTTTTTGCCTAGAAAATTGTTATTCTGTGTTGAGAGAGTTCTACACATTTGTAGATATTTGTAAGTAAGAACAGCTAACATGTGAATACTGTTTGGATAGTCATAAAGACTTAGTTTCATGGTGACCTTTCATGGTTTTGTTTTATGTGCATGATGTGGTAAAACTTAGCTTATGAAAATTCATAAAAGCCAAAGTGAAGATGATGGCATAACATTAGTTAAAGCATTATCAGCTGAGCTATTTGCTACCTGATAAATTTTTTTTTTCACAGCGTCATTGTAATTTACATGGAGACAGTAATTCAGTGTGACAGTTTTGGTGACCAAAGTGGATTGATCATAAGGGATGGTATTCTTTGGCACTGATCTAAACATAAGGCACAATATGTAGAGGGATCTTGCTTTCTGGGTACTTTTCCAATAAGATGAATGAGCAAGAATGAAAAGTTTTATTAAGTTATTGTTAGATCAAAGGAGTGACTGCTGATGAAACTCATTTAAAGACTATATCCTTTCCAGAATTGCCTTAAGAGCTTCAGCTTCTGCAGACTTACTGAAAAAATTTTTGAATTGCAAAAGAAAGCGCGGTAGCATGATAACTGTATCTGAAGGCTAAGGAGCCTTCAGGCCTTAAGTTTCATTTACCTTTGAGCATGAAGTAGCTTAATTTTAGTAGTTGTAACTTCACATGGAAACCAAATGACTGAGAGTGGTATGATGGGAGACAAGTAGAGTAAAGAGGATTCAATAGAACAGATGCCCCTCTTAAAGCTCAGCTTTCTTTGAGGCCCAAGGTACTTCGTTAAGGTGGATTGGAACAGTATTTGTGAATGATGAAATTGACTTTGATGCTTTAGTTCATCAGACCTGATATATGTCAAGGCAGCTCTGTACATTCCTGAAGAGTCTGTTTCCTGGCCAGTCTGTGATTTGAGAAAAAAAAAATCATTAGAAGCCACAGCCACATGAAAGTACAGGTATCCTCTGTTTATGCCTCTTCATTCTTACTGAAGGACCTCCACTTGTACCTGTTTACCCTAACTAAAAGAAATTTGAAGGGAATCTTCACGTTTACAGTGGCATTCAGTTTTTCCTTGAGCTATTTTAGAGATAGCATACACCTGGAGCAGCAAGAGTAGCGCCGCCCAGCTCACCCTGGGGAGCTGCACTCAGATTCTCAGCATCAAGCTGCCATAGCTTTGAACTGTGTCTGTGAGCATCTGCTTTATCTTGACTGACTTGGTGCATCCATTAGCAAGATGTGTCCTAAGGTATCAGAAAAGCCCAAGGGAGGTTATGTTTGGGGTCTGGGAATGCTAAAAACATTTTCCTTATAAATTAATGGTCATTGCTTCTTCCCTTTAGGCCATTTAGGCTTACCCACGAGTCTATAAGAATGCTGTAGTCTTAGATACTTAGAGAATTATTTGCTGCCTCTTTTTTCTCGCCCTTTTTCTGAACTACGTGTCTCAGATATATGCATAAAAAGCTGATTTTTGTGAATGGACAGTGTTTTGGCCCTGTGACTAAACATATAGTTTGTCTTGGATAATTTCACTTTATGCCTCCTGTTTTTCAATTATGCCCAGTTAGCATCCCTTTCATTCTCAAAAAGGTACTTGTATAGTTGATAAATTATACAGTCTCTGCAGTCAACTTGAATTCTTCATTGAGAGGATAATAGCCTTAGTATACTTAGTTTAAATTCACTGGTAAAAAGAAGCTGAGGTATGGGTACCACGTAAGCGTGCTTGTACCAGAGCTAGGAAACATATTCAATACATATATGTATACATTCTGTTTACATGAATATTTTTGTATTTACTTTTATATTAACCATAGGTTTATATTTAAAAAAAATACAACTCTTGGGGCACCTGGGTGGCTCAGTGGGTTAAAGCCTCTGCCTTCGGCTCAGGTCAGGGTCTCACGGTCCTGGGATCGAGCCCCGCATTGGGCTCCTTGCTCAGTGGGGAGCCTGCTTCTCCCTCTCCCTCTGTCTGCTTACTTGTAATCTCTCTCTGTCAAATAAATAAAATCTTAAAAAAAATACAACTCTCCTTTTTAAAAATAGTATTTTAGCCATAATCTTTAATTAAATTGTAAGATTGAATAATCAAGTGTGTATATATTATTTCACTTTTACTTTTGTGTTTTACTCACTATATTCCTCAGCACTTATAAGCATTCTAATTGGTTTTTTATGACATTATCCTTTTTATGATGGGATAGCCAAGTTTATTTTGGTGCCAGAGGTATCATTGCCTTGGTTTTTAAAATTGGCTGTGGTAAAACATTTCAAGCTGTATAGAAATATATAAAATAAAAAGTAAAGGTTGCATTTCAATGCTCTTTCCTCACTTCCCTTTCCAAAAGTCTTCTGAGTTTGGAGTTCTTTCTTTAAAAAAATGAAAGTGGGTTTATAAAAAATATGTCAGAAATTTATTTTAAGCAACTATGAAGGATTACTTTCTGTTAGGTTCATTTACTGAGCTGAATCGTCTATGGATCATTATTTTTAATGGTTTTAATTTTAGCATTCAGATAATCTTTAGATTTCACCTGTACTAGCGCTTGGAATTATAATTTTGTGTTTTTATGTGTTGGCATGGTTTTCACAACTGCGAAAAGCAGCATGAGGTCACAGATTCTGGCTCCTAAAATAAGTCCCACTATGAAAAAGGCAAAATTTAAATAATAGTATTATAGTATATTAATTCTTCAGTTTAATAATATTGCTGTCAGATACTTTTTTTTCTTTTAAATAGGCTCCATACCCAGTGTGGAGCCCAATGAGGGGCTTGAACTCATGACCTGGAGATCAAGGCCTGAGCTGAGATCAAGAGTTGGAGGCTTAAATGACTGAGCCAGCCAGGTGACCCTCAGATAATACTAAGATCATACAAAATCAATAGGAAAAGAGCTGAATGAGAAGAGATGAATGCTTTGCATGCAATAGGTAGCCAATAAATATAATTTAAAAGTTTTTCTTTTTTTTTCTCTCCATGTTGTTTAGGAGGAAATCTTCCAATAGTCAATGAAACATTCTTAGAAACAGAAATCCTTTTTTATTTTAACTTTTCCCTATTAATAATGACTTTTTAAAGTCACAGTGTTTAGTAGTTGTATTCCAGTTCTTGAAGACATTTTTTTTTTTAAATTTTTTATTTTTTATAAACATATATTTTTATCCCCAGGGGTACAGGTCTGTGATCGCCAGGTTTACACACTTCACAGCACTCACCAAAGCACATACCCTCCCCAATGTCCATAATCCCACCCCCTTCTCCCAAACCCCCTCCCCCCAGCCACCCTCAGTTTGTTTTGTGAGATTAAGTCTCACTTATGGTTTGTCTCCCTCCCAATCCCATCTTGTTTCATTTATTCTTCTCCTACCCACTTAAGCCCCCATGTTGCATCACCACTTCCTCATATCAGGGAGATCATATGAGAGTTGTCTTTCTCTGCTTGACTTATTTCGCTAAGCATGATACGCTCTAGTTCCATCCATGTTGTCGCAAATGGCAAGATTTCATTTCTTTTGATGGCTGCATAGTATTCCATTGTGTATATATACCACATCTTCTTGATCCATTCATCTGTTGATGGACATCTAGGTTCTTTCCATAGTTTGGCTATTGTGGACATTGCTGCTATAAACATTCGGGTGCACATGCCCCTTTGGATCACTATGTTTGTATCTTTAGGGTAAATACCCAATAGTGCAATTGCTGGGTCATAGGGCAGTTCTATTTTCAACATTTTGAGGAACCTCCATGCTGTTTTCCAGAGTGGCTGCACCAGCTTGCATTCCCACCAACAGTGTAGGAGGGTTCCCCTTTCTCCGCATCCTCGCCAGCATCTGTCATTTCCTGACTTGTTGATTTTAGCCATTCTGACTGGTGTGAGGTGATATCTCATTGTGGTTTTGATTTGTATTTCCCTGATGCCGAGTGATATGGAGCACTTTTTCATGTGTCTGTTGGCCATCTGGATGTCTTCTTTGCAGAAATGTCTGTTCATGTCCTCTGCCCATTTCTTGATTGGATTATTTGTTCTTTGGGTGTTGAGTTTGCTAAGTTCTTTATAGATTCTGGACACTAGTCCTTTATCTGATATGTCGTTTGCAAATATCTTCTCCCATTCTGTCAGTTGTCTTTTGATTTTGTTAACTGTTTCCTTTGTTGTGCAAAAGCTTTTGATCTTGATGAAATCCCAATAGTTCATTTTTGCCCTTGCTTCCCTTGCCTTTGGCGTTGTTCCTAGGAAGATGTTGCTGCGGCTGAGGTCGAAGAGGTTGTTGCCTGTGTTCTCCTCTCTTGAAGACATTTTTTAGGATAATTATTCTTACTGGCCAGTTTCTTCAGGGCCCATTGTAGTTCATATCAGTTGATAAGGGTTTTTCTTTCATGTATGTTTTCACTAAAACTCACTCATCATCCCAAATAGAAACTGTGTGCATTAAATAATAACTTCCCATTTCCTCTTCTTCCTTGCCACTGGTGAGTTTTACTTGTCAAGACTAACTTCCATGAATTTGCCCTTTTTTAGGGACCTCATATAAATGGAATCATACAATATTTATCCTTTTGATAATGTTTTATAATATTAAATAAAACAAATGCCATTTCAATCTGGTGAATTAATATTTTGAGGCTTTCATCCTTTGTGTTGTATGAATAGCTCCCAGCTTCCATCGTCTTACTTCATTGCCCGGCAGTTCTATGGTCAGAATGTAGAGTATTGACTCAGCCACACCTGGGTTTGAATCTTTTTTGTACCAGTTACTACCCACTTGGGTATCGTGGGCAAGGAATTGAACAGCTGTAAGACTCCAGTTTATTGTGACTGTTTTGAAAATTGGATGAGTTCTTTAAGTACAATTTTGAGAACCTAAACACATAGATGTTCCATAGGTTATAGTTACTTGCTATTACTTTTACTGCTATTTTATAGCATCCCTATGAAACACATGTTTACATGTACGTGGCCTGGTATTAAAAAATAAGTCTGTTTTACTAAGAAGTGACTTCTTCCCAATATAATGCATTCCTTTTAAGTATACAGTTTGATAATTTGATGAGATTAGCAAATATATATGCTATATTTTAAGCATTACTTCACTCACGGTAGAGAGCATTTAATCACTTCCAAAAGTTCTGCTGTCCTTAGCAACTATTGATCTGCTTTTCGTTATTATAGATTAAATTTTCCTTTCTAAAATTTCAGAAATAAATTTGTGTAGTGTGTGATTTTGTATCATATAGAATATGTTTTGTAGCTAAGTCCAAGTTTTTATGTATATCACTACTTATGTTTATTTCCAAGGGATAGTCCATTGTATGAATATATTAGAATTTTTTTCTATCCATTTACCCATTGAGAAACATTTGCATTATATCCAGTTTTTAGCTGTTATAAAGAGAGCCATTGTGAACATTCTTACACAGACTGCTTGATAGTTTGCTTTCATTTACTTAAGTGAAATTATGTTTCTGTGATTTCATTTGATGTAAGCGTTATTTAAATTTGTTTGATTTGTGTTTAATTTTCACACATTTGGGTATTTCTTATAGTCATTTTGTTATTAATCTGTAGTTTAATTTTGTTGTGGTCAAAAAACATATCTTATGTGATTTTTAAGTTTGTCACCATTTGTTTTATAGTCTAGAATGTGATCTATCTTGGTGAATTTTCTGTGCACTTGAAAATTGTGTTTTCTACCATGTGTGAGTAGAATGTTCAAAAGGCCCAGATAGGTGGTAGTATTCAATTATTCTGTATTCATACTTCTTGTTTGTTTTACTTATGCTGTCACATTACTGAGAAGAGTATGTTGAAGTTCTAGGAGACTAGACTTGTCAGTTTTTCCTTTCATTTCTGTATATGTATATGTATATATATATGTGTGTGTGTATGTATGTTTTCTTTTATATATTTTGAAGTTCTCTTACTTAAAATTATGTATTTTTAGAGAAGTAACCCTTTCATTATTATGAAATGTCTCTTTTTATCTCTACTAGTCTTCCTTGTTTGAAATTGTTAAAGCCACTTGACCTTCTTTTATGTTGGTATCTTTCCCTGTCTTGTTTCTTTTAGTCTATCTGTATTTGTTTATTTTTTTATTTTTTACTTAAAAAATATTTTATTTATTAGTCAGGGAGAGCGGTAGAGAGAGAACAAGCAGGGGGAGCACCGGGCAGGGGGAGAAGCAGGCTCCCCACTGAGCAAGGAGCCCAATGAGGAACTTGATCCCAGGACTCTGGGATCATGACCTGAGCTGTAGGCAGACACTTAACCAACTGAGCCACCCAGGTGTCCCTCATCTGTTTGTATTTAAAATAGATTTTCTTGTAGATAGTTTATAGCTGGCATATACTTGGTTCTTGCTTTTTTATCCAATTTGATAGCCTCTGCCTGGTAATTGGAGTGCTTAGACTACATTTAATGTAATTATTGATATGGTTGGATTTAAAACTACCATTTTGCTAGGAGTTTTCAATATTTTTTATCTCTTCCCTTTTTTCTCCATTTTTCTTTTCAATTACTTTTTTATGATTGTATTTTATCTCTTGTTTTGGACTAATAACCTATGGGTCTAAGAGGAAATCACAACAGCAACTAGAAAGTATTTTCAGTGAAATGAAAGTGAAAATAAAACATATCAACACTTGTAGAATGTAGCTACAGCAATCCATAGAGGTAAATTTATATCATTAAATGCTTATATTAGTAGAAGAAATGTCTCAAGTTGGTGATCTAAGTTTTTATCTTAAGAAAAAAGAAGAACAAACTTGAAGCAAAAGAAAAGAAATGATGAAAGTAAGAGCAGAGATTAATGAAATTGAAAAGAGAAAAAAAACAATAGAGAAAATTCAAAAGTAGAACTGGTTCTTTGAAGAAAAATCAAGTGGAATTTATCCCAGGATGCGAGCCTGGTTCACCAGTTGAAAATAAATCAGTATAATTCACTGTCTCATCAGACTAAAGAAAAAGACCCATATAATCATCTCAATAAATGTGGAAAGTTCCTTTGAAAAAATTCAGTGTACATTTGTAACAAAATCTTTCATTAATTTAAGAACTAAAGGTAATTTCCTCAACCTGTTAAAGGATATGTACAGAAAATTTTTGTACTTAGCATAATGGCACTTATTTGGTAGAATTCATTAGCAAAGCTGTCTGGGCTCAGAATTTTCTTTATTGTAACTCATTTTATGAGGCCTACAGTAGGTCAGTACCAAAAACAAAAAAGGAAAACCACAGACCAGTTATGTACAAAGGTACAAAAATCCTCAACAACACTGTAATCACACCTAATAATATATAAAAAGGATAATGTATTATGACCAACTGTGGTTATGTAGAATTTGGAGAATTTCCAGTTTTCTTCATATTACTCATTTTTAGTATAATTTTATCATGGTCTAACAACATAGCTTGTATCATTTCAATTTTTTTAAAAAAATTAAGTTTTTCTAAATGGTTCAAAATATGGTCTGTCTTGGTAAACATTCTGTATGCACTGGAGACAATATATAGTCTGCTCTTGTAGAGTAGCATATTCTCACACCCATTTTTCTATTCAATTGTTTTACCAATTTCTGAGACAGGAATGAAATCTCCAACTAAATTGTGGATTTGAAGTTTTTATATGAAGTTTTATATGAAGCTTTGCTTCATACATTTTGAAGCTTTGTTTTTAGATAAGACTACACATCTTGGTCTATTATGTCTCCTTGGAGAATTGATCCTTTTATCATTTTGTAATTTTCCTCTATATCCCTGGTAATATGGCTTCTCTGGAATTGCAGTTTGCCCGATACTAATATAACTACTCCAGCTTTCTTGTGGTTTATGTTTGCTTGGTATGTTTTTCTTTCCTCCATCCTTTCACTTTTAAGTAACATAGGTCCTTATATTTTATAACAGTTTCTTATAGGGAGCATTTAGGTGGGTTCTGCTTTTTTTTTTTTTTTAAAGGTTTTATTTGTTTGTGAGAGAGTGAGAGCTAGAGAGAGAAAGAGCACACACATAGGGAGAGAGAGAAGCAGACTCCCTCCTGAGCTGGGAACCTGACACAGGGATTGATCCCAGGACCCAGGATTTGTGACCTGAGCCGGAGCCACACGCTTAACTGACTGAGCCACCCAGGTGCCCTGGGTCCTGCTTTTTTTTAATCCATCAAGCAATCTGTCTTATTTGGTGTGTTGAGACCAGTTGCATTTAATATAACTCTTGATTTGGTTGGGTTAAAATGTTAAAATTTGGGGTGCCTGGATGGCTCAGTGGGTTAAGGCCTCTGCCTTCAGCTCAGGTCATGATCCCAGGGTCCTGGGATCGAGCCCCACGTCGGGCTCTCTGCTCAGCAGGGAGCCTGCTTCCTCCTCTCTCTCTGCCTGCCTCTCTGCATACTTGTGATCTCTGTCTGTCAAATAAATAAATAAAATCTTTAAAAGAATAAAATGTTAAAATTTGCCATTTTTCTAGATGATATATTTCTTCTGTTGAACTTTTATTATATATCAATTGAATATTTTTTGTGAATTTTTAAAATTTCCCATTTCTCTTTTAAAAATGTATTTAGTGGTGGCTCTGTATTAAATTTTTTTAGTCTTTTTTATCTCTCTACTTATTCGTGTACTTCAAGCATTCTTCAAGTTTACTGATCTTTTATTCTTATCTAATTAATTTTTTTTTTAAAGATTTTATTTATCCATTTGACAGAGAGAGATCACAAGCAGACAGAGAGGCAGGCAGAGAGGGAGATAGAGGGAAGCAGGCTCCCTGCTGAGCAGAGCCGGATGCGGGACTCGATCCCAGGACCCCGAGATCATGACTTGAGCCGAAGGCAGCAGCTTAACCCACTGAGCCACCTAGGCGCCCCTTATCTAATTAATTTTATCCACTTTTTAAAATATATATTTTTCATGTCTAGAAGTATTATCTTTTTTTAAGCTTTATCCTTTTTACACCGTTTCTTTCCTCATTATGTTGATTTGATGTATATCCTTGAGTATACTTAGAATAGCTTATGCAGAGCCTTTGATTGCTAATTCCATCATCTCTGTGATTTCTTCATTTTCAGTTGACTGAATTTTCTCCTAGCTATGTCTTGTATTATATCTAGTAATTTTTTTTTAAAGATTATTTATTTATTTGACAGAGGGAGAGACAGCAAGAGAGGAACACAAGGAGGGGAGGTGGGAGAGGGAGAAGCAGGCTTCCTGCAGAGCAGGGAGCCCGATGAAGGGCTCGATTCCAGGATGCTGGGATCATGACCTGAGCCGAAGGCAGACGCTTAATGACTGAGCCACCCAGGTGCCCCTATATCTAGTAATTTTTGGCTGAATGCTTAGTGTTACAAATTTTATATTGAGTACCTCGTATTATATCTCATAATTGCTTTTTGTATCATATCGTATCTAATAATTTTTGACTGAATGCGTAGTGTTATGAATTTTATATGGGGTGCCAGGTTTTGTTGTTGTTAAAGAACATTGGTCTTTATTCTCTCTGAACTTGTTACATTTGGCTCAATTTTATCCTTCTTTGACTTGTTTTTAGGTTGCTATAGGATGGATTTAGAGTAGTCTTTTGGGATAGTTCAGTCTTAGTACCAAGGCCTAAACTCTGATGTATCCACTGAAGGCTCTAGATATTTAACAAGGACTCTCCATTTTGATGGGAACTCTGATGACTGCGTGAGCTTTGGGAACTCTTCTGCATACAGCTCGCAGTCACTTTTTGTCCAGCCTTATGGAGGTTTTAATCTATGCATGTGTGGCTTTTTCCTCAGTAGACCTAAGTGGACTCCTGTGCAAGTATCCAGAACCATTTCTTCATTTAGCTCCTTCTACTATGTTTTGCAAATTCTAGCTCTCTTGGCCTTCCTGAGTTCTGATTTCTTTCCCCTCAACTCAGTGAGACTACCATTCTCTTGGGATCACCATCTCTGCGCCAGGATCCAGAAACTGCCTTAGAAGCAGAAAGCCTGGGCGCCTGGGTGGCTCAGTGGGTTAAGCCGCTGCCTTCGGCTCAGGTCATGATCTCAGGGTCCTGGGATCAAGGCAGGCATTGGGCTCTCTGCTCAGCGGGGAGCCTGCTTCCCTCTCTCTCTCTCTGCCTGCCTCTCTGTCTACTTGTGATCTCTCTCTGTCAAATAAATAAATAAAATCTTAAAAAAAAAAGAAGCAGAAAGCCTATACTGATATCTGAAAAGTGCCTCTGAGTGGAAAGTTGAGGCAGATGTCTAGCTTATCTAATTGTATTCCTTCTTAGAGATCATTCAGCACTGTCTGTGGCCTAATGTCCCACCCAGTGACCTGAGTGTATATTTTAAATATATTTTTCCATTTTTCTCATTGTTTATAATGGGAGTATAAGTCTGGTTCTAGTTATTCCATCATGACTGGAAGTGGAAGTTCTGGTCTGTCATTTCATTTTCGGAACTTTTTTTTTTTTTTAAATCCAGAATTAGTGTGAAATGCTTAATCTGTGTTTGCTAAGGAAGAGAGCCTGTTAATTTTATTTGAAAAAATTGAAGGAACTTGTTAGTGTACAGTTCAGGTGTGTCATTAATAAAAATTTAACTTCTCTACTGTAGTCTATCTTTTGTATAGTAGTCTATTGCTTATTAAGTTAAGGGGGGGAAAGCCTCGATGTACTACTAATTGATTGTTATATTTCTCATTTTTTAGACCCAAAGATTGTCTTCGGTCTGTTATGAGAAGGGTGAACCATAAAGATCCTCATGTTGCTATGCAAGCTCTGACTGTAAGTGATTTCATTTTAAGTTTTACCACAAAACTCTCTGCTAAAACTGAGCCCTTTTAACTTGTGATTTTATACTTTTAGCTTCTAGGAGCATGTGTATCAAACTGTGGCAAAATTTTTCATTTAGAAGTATGTTCAAGAGATTTTGCTAGTGAAGTAAGCAACGTACTAAACAAGGTAAGGAGCATTATTTCCTGTAATGAATTAACAGCCTTCTTTGTGTATTTTATCGTTTGGTTGTTTACATTTTAAATCACAAAGGACTGGTTTGTGCTTTATATTTTTTAAAATCCTTCGTAGGCTGTGTCTATCCAGGATGTAAGTAAAGTAGATGTTTTGCTGAAGAGACTGTAAGTTTGTATACTTGGGAGAATTTTTTTTTTTTAACCATTTAGAGTATATTTAACCTGTTTTCATCATCATTCCTTTCATCTTATAAGAAAATATATTTGTTTCTCTTTCTGATTAAATACCAGTCTATTTTAGGCACAGTTTTTGTAACCATTTGTGTAGATGTGGAGGTATTTTCCTTATGTAGAACTGTTCAGAAATACTGCCGAAATATGACACTGTTTTCATTGTGACATGAGTAAGACCACTACCTGACCATGACAGGATTTTAATGCTGCTTTTTATTTAACTGGATGTAGAATAAGGAATACAATTATGGAATTCAAGGAATTAAAAAAATTTAAGTTACTAAGTAACATGTGAGGTTTCCTAGTAAAAATTTGTGCATTCTGAAGGTAATTATTTCTGACTCTTAGGAGGAGGGAGGATGGGATAGTATATAATCAAGAACAAATTTAAGATGTCAAAAGGGAAAATGTCTCATGTTTTTGGGAAAAATGATTATTTCCAGGTTTTAGTAGAAAACAGTACAGAAATAAGATAAAAATTTATTTACGTAATTCTTTACAGAGTTTCTGTACTTTCTTGTCAAGCATGAATATGTGTTCTTTCCCTGTTTTGCTTTATTCAGTTGCATTTAGGTATTTTCTACTAACTAATAATCACTTTTTAAATGTCCTGAATATCTGTCAAAATTTATGACTGTTTATGAAGAGATTTTAGTATACGTTTAATATGTTTTCTGTAATTTAATTGAAGATGAGATATTCAAACTTGTATTTAGTAGCATGAACAACTATTTTAAAAAGCTAACAGCTATATACAAGAGAAAGACTTCGTTATTTTCCCAAGGTTTTACAGTGAACCTAGTGGTTTTATACTTGAGGGGGAGATACTATTTTGAAGGAATGAAGTTTCTAAAAATACATACAGTGGACCTCAAACCAGACCTTAGATAATTAACTTGGAAAAAATACACAGTCAATCATATTTTTAAAAGTCGGGAATTAGGAATAAAGGAACTGTATCATTTATTTTCTCTTTCCACCTTATTTTTTACTGATCTGCAAAATAGCCGAAACAAAACAGGCTACTCTTCTGTGTCTTCCTCATGTATAACACCCACTTAGTTGCAAAATACTCTGAAAAGTTTGTCCCTCTGACCAAAATTAACATACTTGATCTGTTTTAATTTTATATGAGATATGTATGCTGGTATCATCTAATGCTTTTTCATAGTATGAAAAAAAATTTGATTATTTCTAGTAACCAAGTCTGCTTTCTTAAGGTATCATCTATAACTAGGGGTAGTGTGTGATTCAAAAAAAATGTCTGTAGCACTTTGTAATTTTTATATTTAGTATATCTGTGTTTTATCATTAGCCAAATTAGTACTTTTTCTTACTATTTTTTTTCTCTATTTTCAGGGTCATCCTAAAGTCTGTGAAAAATTAAAGGCTCTTATGGTTGAATGGACAGATGAATTTAAGAATGATCCACAGCTTAGTCTAATATCAGCAATGATTAAGAACCTTAAGGAACAAGGAGTTACGTTTCCAGCTATTGGCTCTCAGGTATTTTGTAATGCCCTATGCATTGTGGCTACAATTTGTTTCTCTAAAGTAGCAACATTTATATGAAATTTTCTTTTTTCCTCCAAATCCGGGTAGGTTTTACTACTACAAAGGAATTTTTGTTAATAATCTTGCATTCAGTGGTGCCAGAAAATACAGGGGAATATTAATGTGTTCCAACTTCCACTTTCCCACCGTTTCTGCTTCCTTATAAATTAGATTAGCATTTTTGCAATTTAAAAAATTTTTATGGTGTTTTTAATAATATAGACAAAATTGCTTTATGATATCATGTAGTAAGACAGTCTTCTTAAATACTCTTAATGCTTTAATTTTATCTACAAAGAATGACAGCTTAAAAATCAGGATATCCTTAAAATTTAAGGATGAGTTTAGAAGTTCTTTTCAATATGAAATTTATGAATACTTGTATTAAAAATGAAAAAGAGTTAAGGTAATCAGTGAGGAGAGAAGCACACAAAGCATCTTCCCTTAATAAGAGCTGACAGAAATATGACTGAGTGAAAGGCTTAAATTGCCTTTCTGCCCCTCCTTCCCCCAATCTGTGTAATGGGATCAATCTCTGATTTATGTCATAAAGAAAGAATGGAAGGGTCTCTCTTTTATTTATTTATTTTTTTCTATTCTGGGTAACCATCCTTTGGGATCTCCAGCTAATCTAGGATGCTTAATATATATGGTAATTTACTATACTGACTTTCTCTACTGCATGGATTGGGGTACAATATGACAAGTGGTGTGAAAGCATGCGTAGAAAACTCACAAGCTGTGGAAGGCTCGAGTTCGCGGTTTTGACCACTTCAGGGAATTGTGAAGTGATCCATCCATACTTATCTAGATTTCTACCCAAAGCACTTTCAGTTTATCTGAATATTCTTGAGATATGAAGATCCAGAAATATGTCTGGGAGATGAAGGAAGCAAAGGATATTTTTCTTCTTACGTGAAAAAAAAATTTGGCTTATGAATGGTTTTACAATGGTAAAGTATGTCTTTAAGACAAATCTGGCTTTTACTACTCAGAATATTTTCTAAAATCTTTATAATTAAGGAATAACTTTAAGCAGAAAAATCCAAGATATCTTATAAGTTTAAGTTCCTTGACAATAGAGGCAGTGTTTACTTATCAAAGGTAGACTCATTATAGCAAACCAGAAGGTATAGATGATTAGTGAGATTGCAGTTTCTACCCCCTAAGAAGCTATTCTAGAACTTATTGCTTAAAATATATTTTGTTGACCATCGTCATCATCACAGGGAATCTTGTTAGAAATGGAGCATCTCAGGTGTCACTCCAAACCTATGGATTCATTTTCTCTATTTTAATAAGATCCCCAGATGATTCCGTGTGCATGTTATAGTTTGGGAAGCACTGCTCTTGAGGACAGCTTCGGTGCAAGTGAAAAGTGCCTTTCAGTCCACAAAGGGACTGGTTCCAATTAGAGGAGGCAGAAGAACTAATGATCTATGTGATACGTAGCTTTGGTTAACCTAGAATCTCAGATAGTTGTGTGAACAACTTTAGGGATGCTCTAATCAAGTCCCCTCATTTTACAGATGAGGAAACTGAGACCCAGAATGGTTAAGTGACTTCCCCAGGGCCACAGCTCATAGTTGACAGAGTTGGAACTAGAATGCAGGCCTCCTGACTCTCAGTTCAGTGTTCTTTCCACTACACGAGCCTGCCTTCCGTTTGATATAGAGGTTAGTGGATATGTGTCTGTTTGGACTAGGCTTCAAAGGACAAGAAGTGGAGTGAACACTGGCAAGAGCATTTATTTATCAACTGATACAGAAGTTAGATTATTCTCCTGTTCAAGAGGTTTACGACATACATCAGCACTAGTAAAGTTAAGAATTACTTTTTTTTTTTTTTTGGCTGGATGTTATATATGAAAGCTAATTTGGTTGTAGTTACTGTCTTCAGCCACAGGAAATATATAAAATGCATATAAAGTAAAATATGAGGTAGAATGGTGATTTTTTTTTAAAATGGTGTCTGATAGCGTATCGTTGAAAACCATGTTTATGAGGAACTTCATACTTAATGAAAAATGTATCATGTAAGATCATCTACACAAGTCCCTCTAGATCTTAAACTCAGTCACTTAGTCATTATTACATTTTAATCAGACTAGATTTTTGTCAGCATACTTAACAAAAGCCTCTGAAAATGTTTTTAAAGTACATTTTTTCATCCTAAATACAGAAGAAAATAATATAAAAGTCTTAAGAAAAGTCATACTTTAGGCAGCTGACTCATTTTGCTGCAGTTCTTGTAGCACTCACTAACTTTTGGCACAGAGATGTAAAAGTAATGCTAGCACTGTGACTGTGTTTGACTGATTAATAACATAGGTATCATTGCTACACTTAGAACCGGATGATAGGAAGGCATTTTGAAAAGTGTGCATTTCAGGTATATAGGAGTTAATGTAGCTTATTTCTGCACATCCTTCTCCCTTTTTCTACTGAAGAATATTTGACATAAAATATTTTATTAGCTTTAGGTGTACAACATAATGATTCATTGTTTATATACATTATGAAATGGTTACTTTAATAAGTCTAGCTACCATCTGCCACAATCCAGAGTTGTTAAAATATTACTGATTCTCTGTGCTGTACATTATGTCTCCCTCCCCCATCTTACTTATTTTATAACTGGAAGATTATATCTCTTAATTCCCTTCGCCTGTTTTATCCATTGCCTTCACCTGCCTACTATTGTTTGGCAGTTATCAGTTTCTTTTCTGTATCTGAGTCTCTGTTTGTTTGTTTTTTTTTTAGATTCTATATAAACGTGAAATCATACCATGTGTTTTTCTCTATTTGACTTATTTCACTTAGCATTATATCCTTTAGGTCCATCCATGTTGTTGTAAATGGCAAGATTTTATTCTTCTATTATGGCTGAGTAATCGTGTGTGTGTCTGTGTGTGTGTGCTCGCGTACACGTATACCACATCTTTATCTTTCATCTGTTGATGGACATTTAGGTTGCTTCTAGTCTTGGCTCTTGTACTGCAGTGAACACAGGGGTGCATATATCTTTTTGGGATTAGTAGCTTTTTTGTCTTTGGTTAAAAATGTAGAAGCTTTCAGATAAAAACCAGAATTACTGAATTTTTTGATAGTTCTACTTTTAATTTATTGAGGAGGAACCTGCATAGTGTCTGTACCAGTTTATGCTCGCACCAACAAAGCAGGTGTTCTTTTCCTCCACATCCTTGCCAATACTTGTAAAAAAAATTTTTTTTTTTGATACTAGCCATTCTCTCAGATATGAAGGAATTATTTCATTGTAGTCCTGATATGCATTTCACTGATTGTTGGTGAATATCTTTTCACATACCTGTTGGTCTTCTGAATATTGTCTTTGGGGAAATGTCTATTTTGGTCCTCTATTTTTAGATTATATTACTTGTTTTTATAACACTTGAGTTATATGAGCTTTTTAATATATTTTAGGTACAAGCCTCTTATCAGATATAATATTTATGAATATTTTCTCCCATTCAGTAGGTTGTCATTTTATTTTGTTGATGTTTCCCTTTGTTGTGCAAAAGCTTCTTAGTTTGATGTAGTCCCATTTATTTATTTTTGCTTTTGTTGTCCTTACCTGAGGAGATAGATCCAAAAAATACTGATGGAGAACTTACTGCCTCTGTTTCCTTCTAGGAGTTGTATGGTTTTGGAATTAAATTTAAATCTTTAATCCAGTTTATTTTTGGTATATGATATAAGAAAGTGGTCCAGTTTCATTATTTTGTATGCAGCTGTCCAGTTTTCTCAACACTACTTACTGAAAAAACTCTTTTTCCTATTGTATATTCTTACCATCTTTGTCATAGATTGATTGACCAGCTAAGTGTTATTTCTGGGTTGTTTTTTATGTTCCATTGATCTGTGTTTCTTGTTTTTGCGCTAGTGCCATACTGTTTTGATTATATTACAATTTTATAGTATATTCTAAAATTCAGGGGTGTGATATTCCTAGCTTTGTTTTTCCTATTCAAGACTGCTTTGGCTTTTTGGCATCCTTTGTGCTCCCATATAAGTTTTATGATTGTTCTAGTTTAGTGAAAAATGCCATTATTATTTTTGATATGGATTACATTGAATCTGTAGCTGCTTTGGATAGTATGGACATCTTGGCAATATTAATTCTTCCAGTTCATGAGATTGGCATATCTTTACATTTATTTGTGTCATCTTCAGTTGTTCTCATCACTGTCTAATAGTTTTTAGGGTATAGGTCTTTTGAAATTTATCCCTAGGCATT
Source organism: Mustela erminea (assembly GCF_009829155.1). NCBI lineage: Eukaryota > Metazoa > Chordata > Mammalia > Carnivora > Mustelidae > Mustela > Mustela erminea. Next base: position 121,728,151 of record NC_045619.1, read on the forward strand.
TTACCCATTTTGTTGGGATTGTAAGTGGGATTGCAGTCTTAATTTCTCTTTCTGGTAGTTCATCTGGTAGTATATAGAAATGCAACAGATTTCTATATTTTGATTTTGTGTTCTGCAATTTTACTGGATTAATTTATTAGTTCTAATAGTTGCATTCTTAATTTCTCTTTCTGGTAGTTCATCTGGTAGTATATAGAAATGCAACAGATTTCTATATTTTGATTTTGTGTTCTGCAATTTTACTGGATTAATTTATTAGTTCTAATAGTTCAGAGGAGTCTTTAGGGTTTCCTATGTATAGTACCATGTCATCTGTGAATAGTGACAGTTTTACTTCCTTTACGATTTTGATGACCTTTTCTTGTCTTTGTTCTTTGTCTTGCTACGGTATATATTATTGATGGTACATGACAAGGTAGGGCTTCCTAAAAGCCTCTTCTCTCTTCATGGTGTCTGGGATGAAAACTTTGTTAAGGTTGGGAGATTCTCAGTGTGTTGGGGGATGAGGTGAGGCAAGGACACCATAGCAGCTGAGGGCTTCTCTCTTCCTTTTGTGCTCTAGCTGTGGCCGGTTGTCCAGGGGGCTCTTATGTCTCGAAGGTCATGTGGACCCTGAGGTTGACCCCCCAGTGTCATCATTGTTGACCCATTTGTTGTTCAGTAGCGTGTCAAGTCTTCATGTATTTGTTTCTTAGAGTTTTTTTCTAGTAACTGATTTCTGGTTTCAAACCATTATGGTTAGAAAAGATGTTTGATGTATTTCACTCTTTTTAAATTTACTGAGTCTTATTTTGTGGCCTAACGTGATCTCTCCTGGAGAATGTTTCATGTGTACTTGAGAAGAGAAGATGTGTATTCTGCTGTTTTGGGATAGAATGTTCTGTGTATGTCTGTTACATTCATGTGGTCTAATTTGTTATTTAAGGCTGATGTTTCCTTATTAATTTTCTATCTAGATGATCTAGCAATTAATGTAAGCAGGTATTTTAAAGCCCCCTACTATTACTGTATTGCTGTCATTTTTTCTTCCCTAATTTGTCTGTTAATAGTCATTTCATATATTTAGGTACTTCTATGTTGGGTGCACAAGTATTTACAAGTGTTTTATGTTTTTGTTGAATTGATCCCATCATTACGTAATGTTCTTTTTTTCTCTTGTTACAGTCTTTGTTTTAAAGCCTGTTTTGTGTGATATAATTAATGCTACCCAAGGTTTCTTTTCATTTCCGTTTGCCTGGAAATTTTTTTTTTCTATCCCTTCATTTTCAATGAATGTGCCTTCAGAGTTCAAGTGAGTCTATTGGTGGGTCTTGGTTTTTTAATTCCTCTATCCTGTGTGTTATGATTGGAGAGTTTAGCCCATTTATATTTCAAGTAATTGTTGATAGTATGTATTTATTGCCATTTTGTTTATTGTTTCCATGTTGTTTTTGTGCTTCTTCTCTATTTCTTTTTCTTCTCTTGGTCTTTTCCCTTGTGATTTGATGACTTACTTTAGTGTTTTGTTTGGATTACTTTGTTTATTTTTTGTGTATCTGTTACAGGATTTTGGTTTGTGGTTACCCTGGGACTCATGTATAACAACCTGTGTATATGTAGCAGATTATTTTAAGTTGATAGTTGCTAAAGTTCAAACACATTCTGAAAGCACTATATTTTTATTCCCTTCACCCACATTTTATGTTTCTATGTCATATTTTACATCTTTTTATTTGTGTATCTGTTAAGTAGTTATTGTAAATATAGCTGACTTTATTACTCTTGTCTTATAACCTTCATACTAGCTTTATTAGTGGTTGATTAGCAACCCTTACCATATGTTTTCTTTTATCAGTGAAATTTTTTTCTATCTCATATTTTCTTATTTCTAGTTATGGTCTTTTCCCATGAAGTAGTCCCTCTAATATTTCTTGTGAGACCCGTTTAGTAGTTGAACTCCTATAGCTCTTGTTTATTTGGGAATTCTTTCTCAGTTCTTCAGTTCTGAATGATAATCTTGTCTGGTAGAGTATCCTTGCTTGTAAATTTCTTCCTTTTTGCACTCTGAATATAATGTCTGCACTATCTTCTTGACTGATAGAAATTCTTCCACAGACCACAAAAGATCAATATGTCTAATTTGTGAAATTGACCAAACTGAAAAAAATATCATATGTAATTGAAAAGATTGTTCTGAGGAAGCATACCTTTAATTTTCAGAGATGTGTGACGTTATACGCAACTAATGAATCATTGAACACTACATCAGAAACTAATGATGTACTATATGTTGAGTAATAGAACATAAAAAAACAACCAAAAAAAACCCCAAACACACACACACACACGCGCGTGCACGCGCGCACACACACACACACACACACACACAATTAGTATCGAAAGAAGATTCCACATAGAGATGGATCAGAATTGAGAGGGCTTAAAGTTTCATTTAGTGAAGTACAAAAAGCTTTTTAACGTCCATTTTTCTAAAAAAAATGCTTTGTGTGTTTGTTTGACAATATAAAATACACTAATGTATATACAGAACTGTATATGTAGAACTACATATATATCTAGAACTGTATTTTACTGTAATATTGAATGTTTTCCCTTTCATTTATTCAGCAGTAACTTCTTGATTGCTAGTAATCTGTGCATATTTAGGCACTCGTATTCTCAGGGACCATATAGCATGGTTATGAAGACAGATCTAAGCAGATAATTTTAATAGAAGCTGAGATTTATTGACTGTTAATATGTGCCAGGCTCTGTTCTGTGTGCTGTACATGTGTTAACTTGAATATTGTTTAGAATTCCATTTATGTTCTTGGTTAGTTTGGGTATTCTAATACGCATTTGTAAGTGTTCACAATCTATTTTGAGTTAGTACTGTATTCATGTAAAATGGAAAACTTTGCAACTGTTTAGGGTTTATTTACTCTTCATTATCATCATCCTTTATGCAATAATTATCACACATATGATACATTACTTTCATGTACATTGTAAATCCCAGGAGAAAATGTTAAACTTTTTGTTTTAAACGATAAGCGGCAGCCCCCATCCTATCTAAGTTTGGAAGCTACATGTTGATTTAATCTTTTCAAATCCTACCATAGGTAGGTGCTATCATTACCCTCATTTTGTAGATGAGAGACTTAAGGCACAAAGAGGTTAATGTACCCCAGGTTATAATTAGAACCTGGTAGATTTAGGATTTGAGCCCATGTTTGCCTGGCTCCACAATTTACATTATTAACTACTCACAGTGTAGTAACTTGTTAAAAGAACCATCAGAGGAACACAGGAGGAAATCCTTAATTTAGGGGTTTAGAAAGTTTCATGGAGAAAGTGATTATGTTAGCTGTTGACTGGTGAGTTAGAACTCTTCTCCTTTCAAATTAGAGACTGCTCCAGTTTGGATTATTTTCTGCTTCAGGAGTCTGTGGTAGATTAATAAGAAGGGTCTTGCAAGTTCTTAGATTAAGTGGAGGTAGGAAAATTTGAAGACAGTCCTCAAATACTATATTCCTTTTTTGTGTGTGTTAGGCTGCAGAACAAGCAAAAGCAAGCCCAGCCTTGGTTGCTAAAGATCCTGGTACTGTGGCTAACAAAAAAGAAGAAGAAGATTTAGCAAAAGGTATGTTTTTAAGTCCCAGGTACTGGAAAGTGGGAAGAAAATGGGTCCCTTACTTAATATTATTTTCCTGAGATATTTTAAAGTTAAAGATATAGGGCTTTACAGCTAACACTGAAATCTACTTTGTGCCCCTTTACGGTATCAAATAATACTCTTCTGAGATAACTACTATTCATTTATGTCCTTTCCATCTATTTTGTAATACTATTTTAATTACACTGTATATCCATAAATAATACCAATACTTTTATGTATCCAACAAATTCTTTTTTCATAAAAAATTATACATACCATTTACAGTTTTTTTAATGTGCACTATGTCTAAGATCTACTCATAATAGAACATATAAATCAAGTTCAGTTGTTTTAACTATTGTATAATACTCCAGAGTATTAATAAATATATACTGTAGTTTATCCATCCTGCTATTGATGAATGTTTGGGTTTTCTGGAGTATTTTTTTGTCTTTTTTTTTTTTTTTTAAAGATTTTATTTATTTATTTGACAGAGATCACAAGTAGGCTGAGAGACAGGCAGAGAGAGAGGAGGAAGCAGGCTCCCTGCTGAGCAGAGAGCCGGATGCGGGGCTCGATCCCAGGACCCTGGGATCATGACCCGAGCCGAAAGCCGAGGCTTTAGCCCACTGAGCCACCCAGGCGCCCCTTTTGTTTGTCTTTTGTTTTGTTTTTTACTATAGTAAGTAGGCTGCATTGAGTATTCTTGTGAATATTTTCTCTGTGTGTGTGTGTGTGTGTGTGTGTGTGTGTATCTTGTGTGACAGTAACCAGTATTTTTGGCCCATGGGGGAGGTACATCTTCACCTTTTCTAGATAGTTTATTTCCTCTGCCACTAGCAGTGTATGAAAGTTATTAATATTTTTAATCTCCTGAAAATATTTGGTATTTAAGTTTGATTTTTGTGATTCTGATAGGTTGGATATAATGTCCAATTATCTTGACTTTTATTTCCTTGATTACTAGTGAGCCTTGATCCTTTTTTGTATGTTTATTAGCTGTTCTGATTGTCTCTCTTTTTATTGAGGGTTTTTTTTTTTAAGATGATATAGAAAGTTTAATTTTGGATATTAAACTTTTATTATTTTTAATATTTTATTTATTAGAGTGGGAGAGCACTAGAGAGAGGACAATCAGAGGAAGAAGCAGATTCCCCTCTGAGCTGGGAGCCTGATATGGGCTTGATCCAGGGACTCTGGGATCATGACTTGAGCCAAAAACAGTCGCTTAACTGACTGAGCCACCCAGGCACTCTTGCCTGTTATTTCCATTGTCGATATCTACTTTTGATTTTTGGCTTTTTTTTTTTTTAAAGATTATTTATTTATTTATTTATTTGACACGCACACACAGAGATCACAAGTAGGCAGAAGTAGGCAGAGAGGCAGGCAGAGAGAGAGGGAGAATCGGGCTCCCCACTGAGCAGGAGCCCAATGTGGGGCTCAATCCCAGGACCCTGGGATCATGACCTGAGCTGAAGGCAGAGGCTTAACCCACTGAGCCACCCAGATGCCCCTGATTTTTGGCTTTTACTTTGACTTTGATAATGGTACATTTTATCCGATAGAAGTTTTAAATTTTGATGTCAAAATTTCTGCTTTTTTGTTATGATTTTTGCTTTTTTACATCTTAAAATATTTTACCCTACTCCCCAAATCCTCAAAGGTACTTTCCTTTATTTTCTTATGATAGTTTTTTTTTTTTTTATTTTAAATCTTTTTTTTTTTTTTTTTTAAGATTTTATTTATTTGACAGAGATCACAAGTAGGCAGAGAGGCAGGCAGAGAGAGAGAGAGGAGGAAGCAGGTTCCCTGCTGAGCAGAGAGCCCAATGTGGGGCTCGATTCCAGGACCCTGGGATCATGACCTGAGCCGAAGGCAGAGGCTTTAACCCACTGAGCCACCCAGGCGCCCCAATTTTCTTATGATAGTTTTAAAGTTTTCTTTTTCCTGTTAGGTTTTTTATCAATGTAGAACAGAGATGAAGGGGGTTATGGTTTGAGTTGAAAGTGGGGTAATCAGTCTGTTCCGATTACATTGCAGAGCCTGAGTGACATATGATAATGGCCTGCATGAGGGGAGGACTGGAAGCACCAGAAGAATCACATTTGAGGGGTCCTTGGGTGGGCTCAGTTGGTCAAGCATCCAACTCTTGAGTTTCGCTCAGGTCATGATCTCAGGATTGTGAGATATAGCCCGAGGGGTGCCTGGGTGGGCTCAGTTGGTTAAGCATCCAACTCTTGAGTTTCGCTCAGGTCATGATCTCAGGATTGTGAGATCTAGCCCTGTTTCGGGCTCCACGCTGGGTGTGGTGTCTGCTTAAGATTCTGTCTTCCTTCTCCCCCTCCCCACCACCCAGAAAGAAAGAGACATATTTGAAATCTCTTTGGGGGAATTTGTTAGGTGAAACTTCATTCTAGTTATTTCCAAGTTCCACTTCTTGGACTGATCACATAAGAATTAACGTTGGAGCCGTAAAGTACAGGTTCTCGGATACTACCTTTGACGCTCTGATTTAGTAAGTCTTCATTGAGATATGGGACTCTTGACTTCCCTAGTGATTTTGATTATCATTTTGGGAACAGAAGCTGCAGAATTATATTGAAAATATGGAAGAAGATTAAAATATCAGCAGCTAAATAAAAAAAGTGAATCTAAGATATTCCATCTTTTTAGTATGCAGGATAATTTAAATTTTATCCATTCAGTAAAAATAGTCATTATGCAGGGCACCTGGCTGGCTTAGTTAGTAGAACATGTGAATTTGGACCTTGGGGTTATGAGTTCAAGCCTCATATTGGGTGTAGAGATTACATAAAAAAATAAACTCTTGAAAAAAGAGTAATTGGGGCACCTGGATGGCTTAGTGGGTTATGCCTCTGCTTTCGGCTCAGGTCATGGTCTCAGGCTTCTGGAATCAAGCCCTGCATCGGGTTCTCTGCTCAGCAGGGAGCCTGTTTCCTCTCTCTCTGTCTGCCTCTCTGCCTACTTGTGATCTCTCTCTGTCAAATAAATAAAATCTTTAAAAAAAATAGTAGTTATTCTGTTCAACTTTTTTCGTTTATTCTTTAAACTTTCAGTTGTGAATGAACGAATAAAATTCATGAAATCATTTTTATTCATTATGTCAAGATATGTCCTAGTTCCCATCTTCACATTTAAGAGAATATATTTTACCTTCAGATAACTTTTCTTTTTACTTCTTTGGATTGTTGGATATATTAACATTTTGAATCTTTTTAACTCATTCTTTTCCAGCTATTGAGTTGTCTTTGAAGGAACAAAGGCAGCAGTCAACCACCCTTTCTACTTTATACCCAAGCACATCCAATCTCTTAACTAACCACCAACATGAAGGCCGAAAAGTTCGTGCCATATATGACTTTGAAGCTGCTGAAGATAATGAACTTACTTTTAAAGCTGGAGAAATAATTACAGTTCTTGATGACAGGTGATGGATAATATCAAATTGATATTAAGTTGACATTCATATGAAAATATATAACATATTACTTCTGTGTTTCATATTATCCCTGTTGAATGCCATTACCAAAGGTAATAAGAAAAAATATTGTAGATATTTTCTCTGTGTGACAGTTTTTTTACTTTGCTTATGTCATATTGTCTGGATTCTTTTTTGTAGTTTAATTTTTTTCTCATCTCTTATTTACATAGTTTTTATTTGTTTTGGAGGCCTAGTTTATTCATTTTTGTTCCATCTAATAATATAAATTATTAAATTAGTAAGGTTAAGATTTTAGAAAATATGCCAAATATGTGTTGGTATATATGGAGTTTATTAGAAATGCATAATACATTGAAATTATTTATTCACAAAAAGTAGTATATCCATGGGTCAAATTCATTTTACATGGAATTATATACATTTATGTTGTTATGGGAGGTGATTCAGTACCTCTGGTTTTTTGTTTTTTAATTTAAATTCAATTAATTAACATATAGTATATTATTAGTTTCAGAGGTAGAGGTCAGTGATTCATCTGTTATATAATTATATAATATCCAGTGCTCATTACATCATGTGCCCTCTTTAATGTCCATCACCCAGTTGCTCTATCCTCTGCCTTCCTCTCCTCCAGTAACCCTCAGTTTGTTTCCTGTAAGTACATCTGGGTTTTGACTAGAGTTTTATGTTTACTCAAAATTTGTTATTGATGATTGTTACTGATAATGAAGTACTGAAATTTGCAAGTGGTTTTAAAAAATAAATAAAAAAAAATTTAGGTGTAGTGTAACACATTATTTTCTTGAGTAAAAGAAAAGTTAAGTTTGAGCTGTTTAGCTGGAAATTGCAGAAAACCTTGATCACTCATTCATTCAAAAAATGTTCATTGAGAGCTTGGTAGCTTTCCTTATACTAGGCACCAAAGATACAGTGGTAAAGCATGGGGTGTATCTGAGTGTATGTTCATTGTGAACGTTTGTGCTATAAACAGTGTCATCTATCATCTTGTTTCTTGTGGGAGATAAAAGGTGCTAGTGTGTATAAGAGAGCGCAAAATTTAGGAATGGATCTGAATTAAGAGCCTACTATTACCTTACTACAAAGGAGTCTTGCAGGGAGCCGGTGAACTACCTGAAGTTGAAGAGATCTCTGTTTTGGTGAGCAGAGTTCAGAGCCTTGTATTATATCCTCAAAGCATTCACCAGCCTTCCAAAAGATAAAGAGCTTTGTGTTTAACATTCTTTATCTTCTCTGAGGCTTCATCTTCCATTCGTAATAATGGTACATTCATTTCTTCCCTCCTTAGATTGTTGGGGGATTCAAATCTAGTAAAAATGCAGGTTAAACACTATAAAAGGTAGAGAGTTATAGAGATAAAAATCTTTATTATAATCAAGGTTTTCTTTTTTGCTCCTCATTAGTGATCCCAACTGGTGGAAGGGTGAAACCCATCAAGGCATGGGGCTATTTCCCTCTAATTTTGTGACTGCTGATCTTACTGCTGAACCAGAAATGAGTAAGTATTTTCCAGTCTGTAAGTGGATGATAATCCACAACTGTCTTTTTTTTTTTTTTTAATTCTATTTTTTTTCAGTGTTCCAAAATTCATTGTTTATGCATCACAGCCATTGCTCCATGCAATATGTGCCCTCCATAATACCCACCACCAGGCTCATCCATCCCTTAACCCCTCCCCTCCAAAACCCTCAGTTTGTTTCTCAGAGTCCACAGTCTTTCATGGTTTGTTTCCCCCTCCAATTTGTCCCAACTCACTTCTCCTCTCCATCTCCCAGTGTTTTCCATGTTATTCCTTATACTCTACAAGTAAGTGAAACCATATGATAATTGACTCTCTCTGCTTGACTTAGTGTACTCAGCATAATCTCTTCCAGTCCCGTCCATGTTAATCCAAAAGTTGGGTATTCATCCTTTCTGATGGAGGTATAATACTCCATTGTATATATGGGCCATATCTTCTTTATCCTTTCGTCCATTGAAGGGCATCTTGGCTCTTTCCACAGTTTGGCGACTGTGGCCATTGCTGCTATGAATATTGGGGTGCTTTTCACTATATCTGTATCTTTTGGGTAAATACCCAGTAGTACAATTGCAGGATCATAGGGTAGCTCTATTTTTAATTTCTTAAGGAATCTCCGCACTCTTTTCCAAAGTGGCTGCACCAGCTTGCATTCCCACCAACAGTGTAAGAGGGTTCCCCTTTCTCCACATCCTCTCCAACACTTGTTGTTTACTGTCTTGTTAATTTGGGCTATTCTACTGGTGTAAGGTGTTATCTAAGTGTGGTTTTGATTTGAATCTCCCTGATGGCTAATGATGATGAACATTTTTTCATATGTCTGTTAGCCATTTGTATGTCTTTGGAGAAGTGTCTGTTCAAGTTTTCTGCCCATTTTTTGATGTGATTATCTATTTTGTGGGTGTTCAGTTTGAGGAGTTCTTTATAGATGTTGGATATCCGCCCTTTGTAGTGTCACTTGTGAATATCTTCTCCCATTCCGTTTTTGTTTTGTTGACTGTTTTCCTTTGCTGTGCAAAAGTTTCTGATCTTGATGAAGTCCCATAAGTTCATTATTCTTTTGTTTCCTTTGCCCTTGGGACATGTCTTAGAAGTTTCTGTGGCCGATGTCGAAGAGGTTACTGCCCATTCTCTAGGATTTTGATAATTCCTGCCTCACGTTGAGGTCTTTTATCCATTTTGAGTTTATCTTTGTGTATGATGTAAGAGAGTGGTCAAGTTTCATTTTTCTGTGCATAGCTGTCCAATTTTTCCAATAATCCTTTATTGAAGAGACTGTCTTTGTTCCACTGTATATTTTTTCCTGCTTTGTTGAAGATTAGTTGACCATAGAGTTGAGGGTCCATATCTGGGCTCTCTATCTGTTCCACTGGTCTGTGTGTCTGTTTTTGTGCCAGTACCATGCTGTCTTGGTGATCACAGCTTTGTAGTAAAGCTTGAAATCAGGCAATGTGATGCTCCCAGTTTTGTTTTTCTTTTTCAACATTTCCTTAGCAATTCGGGGTCGCTTCTGGTTCTGTACAAATTTTAGGATTGTTTGTTCCCGCTCTTTGAAAAATGGCCGGTGGGATTTTGATTGGGTTGGCATTGAAAGTATAGGTGGCTCTGGGCTGTATAGACATTTTAACAATGTTTATCCTTCCGATCCATGATCATGGAACGCTCTTCCATCTTTTTGTGTCTTCTTCAATTTCTTTCATGAGTGTTTTGTAGTTCCTCGAGTACAGATTCTTTACCTCTTTGGTTAGATTTATTCCCAGGTATCTTATGGTTCTTCGTGCTTTAGTAAATGGAATTGATTCTCTAATTTCCCTCTCTATATTTTCATTGTTAGGGTATAAGAAGGCAACTGATTTCTGTACATTGATTTTGTATCCTGCCACATTACTGAATTGCTGTATGAGTTCTAGTAGTTTGGAGGTGGAGACTTTGGGTGTTCCATATAAAGTATCATGTCATCTGTGAAGACAGAGTTTGACTTCTTCATTGCCAATACCATTGAATACCTTTTATTTCTTTTTGTTGTCTGATTGCTGTTGCTAAAACTTCTAGTACTATGTTGAACAAGAGTGGCGAGAGTGGACATCCTTGTCATGTCCCTGATCTCAAAGGGTAGGCTGTCAGCTTTTCCCCATTGAGGATAATATTTGCTGTGGGTTTTTCATAGATAGAGGGAACATTCCTCAACTTCATAAAATCTATCTGTATACTTTGAGTCGTTTTAATCAGGAATGGATGCTTTATCTTGTTAGATGCTTTTTGTGCATCAATTGAGAGGACCATGTGGTTCTTCTCTCTTCTCTTTGATTTGTTGATTGATTTGTTCTGTCACATTGATTGATTTGGGACTGTTGAACCACCCTTGCATCCCATGGATAAATCCCCCCTGGTCATGGTGGATAATCTTTTTAATGTACTGTTGGATCCTATTAGCTAGGATCTTGTTGAGAATCTTAGCATCCATATTCTTCAGGAATATTGGTCTGAAATTCTCCTTTTTGGTGGGGTCTTTGCCTGGTTTGGGGATCAGGGTAATGTTGGCTTCATAAAAAGAGTCTAGAAGTTTTCCTTCTGTTTCTATTTTTTGAAACAGCTTCAGGAGAATAGGTATTATTTCTTTGAATGTTTGGCACAATTTTCCAGGGAATCCGTCTGGTCTTGGGCTCTTGTTTTTTGGGAGGTTTCTGATCACTGCTTTAATCTCGTTACTAGATACTGGTCTATTCAGGTTGTCAATTTCTTCCTGATTCAGCTTTGGAAATTTAGAGGTTTCCAGGAATGTATCCATTTCATCTAGGTTGCTTAACTTAATGGCATATAACTGTTGATAATAATTTCTTTGCTTTCTTTCTTTTTTTTTTTTTTTAAAGATTTTGTTTATTTATTTGATGGATAGATATCACAAGTAGGCAGGGAGGCAGGCAGAAAGAGAGGGAGAAACAGGCTCCCTGCTGAGCAGAGAGCTGGATGCAGGGCTTGATCCCAGGACCCTGAGATCATGACCTGAGCAGAAGGCAGAGGCTTAACCCATTGAGCCACCCAAGTGTCCCCTTGATACTAATTTCTGATGATTGTTTTCTGTTTCCTTGGTATTAGTTGTGATCTCTCCCTTTTCACTCATAATTTTATTAATTTGTGTCCTCTCTCTCTTCTTTTGGATTAGTTTGGCCAATGGTTTATCAATCTTACTGATTCTTTTAAGAAACCAGCTTCTAGTTTCCTTGATGTGTTCTACTGTATCTCTAGTTTCTATCTCATTGATCCCTGCTCTAATCTTAATTATTTCCCTTCTTGTATGTGGGGTTGGCTTAATTTGTTGTTGATTCTCTAGTTCTTTAAGGTGTAAAGAGAACTGGTGTCTGAATTTTTCAAATTTTTTGAGGGAGGCTTGGTTGGCTCTGTATTTCCCCCTTAGGACTGCCATTGCCATATCCCATAGGTTTTGGCCCAAAGTGTCTTCATTCTCATTGGTTTCCATGAATTGTTTAAGTTCTTTGATTTCCTGCTTGATCCAAACATTCTTAAGCAGGTGGTCTTTGGCTTCCAGGTGTTTGAATTCCTTCCAAACGTTTTCTTGTGGTTGAGTTCCAGTTTTAAATCATTGTGGTCTGAGAATATGCAGGGAATAATCTCAGTCTTTTGGTATCGGTGGAACCCTGATTTGTGACCCAATATGTCGTCTATTCTGGAGAAAGTTCTATGTGTGCTTGAGAAGAATCATTATTCTGTTTTTTTAGCGTGGAATGTTTGGTACATATCTGTGAGGTCCATCTGGTCCAGTGTGTCATTCAATGCACTTGTTTCTTTATTGATTTTCTGTTTCAGCGATCTATTACTGAGAGTGGAATGTTAAGATCCCCTACTATTAAAAAAAAAAAAAAAGATGCCCTACTATTAATGTATTCATATCAGTATGACTCTTTATCTTGATTAACAGTTGTCTTATGTAGTGACAGCACGGAATCGATTAGGGCAGAAGTGAAAACTGCAGGAGAGGAAGTTAAAAAGGCTATCAGTAAGATCCAGTCTAATGTAAATACTCCAACAGCTAGGGTAACCGAGGCAGAAGATAGAATTAGTGATCTAGAGGACAAACTGATAAGAGAAAAAGGATTAGGAGGAGGCCTGGAACAAACAGCTTAGAAGCCATGAAAACAGAATTAGGGAAATAAATGACACCATGAAACGTTCCAGCATCAGAATTATTGGGATCCCTGAGGGGGAGGAGAAAGAAAGAAGACTAGAAGATAGAGATGAACGAATTCTCTATGAAAATTTTCCCAATCTGGGGAATAGAACCAGTGTTCATGTCCTCTACGTAGAAAGAACGCCCCCCAAGATCAACAAATCTAGAAGGACCTTGAGGCCCTTGATTGTAAGACTGACGGATCATAATTTTAGACAAGAGCTTTTGAGAGCAGCTAGGGGGAAAAGATTCCTTACATACAGAATTAGGTCCATCAGAATAATGTCAGACCTGTCCACAGAAGTCTGGCAAGTCAGAAAGGGCTGGCAAGACATATTCAGGGCATTAAATGAGAAGAACATGCAGCCAACAATAAATACTTTATCCAGCAAGGCTGACATTCAAAATGGATAGAGAGATAAAGACCTTCCAAGACCAGCAAGATTTAAAAGAGTATGTGACCACCAAGCTGACACTACAAGAAATATTAAGGGGGGGGGGGTTCTATAAAATGAGAAAGAACCCAAGAGTGTCATAGAATAGAAATTTACAGAGACAATCTATAGAAACAAGGACTTACAGATAACATAATGTCAATAAAAATGTATCTTTCAATAATCACTGTCAATGTGAATGGCCTAAACGCTCCCATAAAATGGCACAGGCTTGCAGATTGGATAAAAGGACAGGACCCATCCATATGTGGTCTACAATGGACCGATTTGGAATGTAAGGATACATCCAGACTGAAAGTGAAGGGATGGAGAAGCATCTTTCATCGCAGTGGGCCTCAAAAGAAAGCTGGGGTAGCAATTTTCATATCAGATAAATTAGATTTTAAACTAAAGACTGTAGTCAGAGCTAACAGAAGGATACTACATCATTCTTAAAGGGTCTGTCCACCAAGAAGATCTAACAATTATAAATATTTATGCCCACAACTGTCTTCTTAATAAAAGAGTAAAAATTCAGCTTCATGGAAAGTTATAGGCTGAGCTGGGACTCATATTAATTCCTCCAAGGTGTTAATTAAGAATACAGCTTGCGTGCTTGCTTTGGGAGCATGTATACGAACACCAGCCCCAAACCTGGAAGCAGGGGCCTGTAAGCAATATAATGGCTTTCCTAAGCCCCCATGTTAGATACTCAGAAGGGTCCATAACTAATCATGTGAATACCTTTTTGTTTGTGCTGCCAGGGGAAATAAACTAGAAAGTTTCCAAGGAGGAAGTGTGATGTTACTGGCAGTCATAATAGTTGCAGGAGATGTAACTACTGGTAACTTACAAAAATGTTGGGAGGCAGTTCACTGCATTTGTACGTAGTACTAGAATTCACTGATCTTCATAATGATGAGTTTGGGACTTGAAGATTAAGTCCTAGTTTTCCTCTGTTTAAGGAAACAAATACATTCTAGTGTAGAAAGATTTCCATTAGTGGTTGAAAGGTTTAGAATTTTAAGACTTTGTGTATATAAGTTGGTAAGCTGGAGTTATGTGGCAAAATAACTCACCTCATCTCATCTTTCTATAAAGCCATTTGTATGGCTTTATATGATCCCTTTATATGAAGGGATCAAAGAGAGTCATAAGCCATAGAATGCGTGGGGTTTTTTTTTAGTTTACAAGAATTTTAAGAAAGGATCTCTGTCTCATAGTCATCTCTTCATTTCTGACAGCATATAGTACTGAATCTTAATCAAAATACATACTATCTAAATATTTATATGATAAATGGTAAGTATTTGTGTGTATATATACATATGTGTGTGTTTACATATATATATATGTAAAGATATATATGAAAGGTAAATTTTCCTTAAATAAGAACACTTCTCTTTCAAGAGAAGGCTTTAACAACAAATCGGACATTACTTTTATCATTGATGAAACAAAGCTGTCTCCTGATTACTGCCAAGTTTTCTCATGTCATTTTATAACCAATTTATGACAGAGACTGATTCCTGATACCCATTCTATTAACGGAGTTCTTTTTTGTTAGAACTCAAAAAATATGTTGTAGAACCTTTTTAAATGGCAGTGTATTGTGTGCCAACTTTTTAACCTGGGCTTATGGTGGTGATTTTTTGTTTGTTGGTTTGTTTATGTTTTTTTTTTGAGGTTTGGATTTTTTTGTTCTAGTTTTGTCCTCAGTAAGCTGTTGTAAAATAGGGAATTGTCTTGGACTTCTGTTCAAGATGAAACCCAAGATCTCATATGGACCATGTAGCCAACTCATCTTTTTCTCTACTATATAGCAGTGCAGCTTTGAAATGAGTATTCTAGCTCATCTTCCTGTGTTTCATTGTGGACTGCTGAAGAGAAGAGCAGGAACAACAGAGCTTCTGTAATGGAGTTGTAGTTCTTGAGCTTGGGAAAGGAGTGTTATGTTAGCATGATATTCTTAGCATTCTTCTTTTTTTCTTTTTCTTTTTTTTAAGATTTTATTTTTTTATTTAAAAGAGAGAGAGATCATGAGAGAGGGGGAGGGTCAGAGGTAGAATCAGATTCCCAACTGAGTCCAGGAGCCTGATGTGGGGCTCCATCCTGGAGCCATGTGGGGGTTCCATCCTGGGACTCCGGGATCCTGACCTGAGCCAAAGGCAAATGCTTAATTGACTGAGCCACCCAGGCGCCCCTTCATAGCATTATTTTTCATGAGGAAACAAGCCCACTTTAATGTCCTGTACAAGTACCTGCCCTGCTTAGCTTGTTTTTCTTTAGGAAGTATAGGAAGATATTGTAAAAACATTTATTTTGTGTCCGTACATACACACACGTATACTTGCACGCACGCACACATATTTGGTAATAGTATTAGTGCCTACGAGAAAAAGCACTGAAAACTTGTGCGTGGTCAGCTATTAAGATGTCGAGTCTACCATGTGTTCTCTTATGGGTAGCAGCCAATGTGGTGCTTTCCCAGCTCTCTACTTGCTAATAGCTCAAGATATGAAAAGCAGAATTATTTCTAGCACATGTCTCTTATACCCCCATGGGAAAATAAAATCAGCTAAAACGTGTGTGTGTGTGTATAGAATTTTGCTTTATGGTGACTTGAATGGGATGAATGGAAATTAAATTATCTACATTTTATACAGAAGCTTACAGCACGGAATACATAAGTGGCATGAGTTCCTGTTCTCAGAGTGAAAAATCATCAACTGGATTCCAGTATGTGGGCTGGTAGTGCCAGATAAATTGGTATTTAAATCCAGGTTGTGTCATATATTAGCTTTCTCCTGTGCAAGCATTTTTAATATTACTGTGCTGCTGTTAATATCATTTTTAAAATGGGTGTATCTCATAAGATGGCAGAAGAGATTCATTTGGGAGGAAATGTAATATTCTATTACGCACATTTAATAGTTCAGTTAATAAATTTCCTTTCCCTAATTCTGCTCTGTTCCCAAACCCCATTTCATCTTGATTCTTAATGTTTTTGTGAGTACTGATTAACCACATTGGTACAAGGATGAGAAATGCAGAAAGGAAGTTTTTTCCTTTAAAAAGTCATCTCAGTGTGTTGGGGGCCTCTCAGTGTGTTGGGGGAGATGGTTAATTGCTCTATTAATTGTAACCTTGTATTTACTAGTTAATGATATATTGAATAGTTTTTAAGGATTGCTTTGTTAAGCAAGAGAAATATGTGCTTCTGGCCAGTGATTTGCAGATCCCTTCATAACCACATTTTTATTTCAAAGAATAATGTAAATTAAAAATGCAGGCTGATTTCATGGATCACTGCCTATACCACTTATAAAGTTCACTGACCTGGATGTCACTTTCCTAGTAACAAGTCTAAGTGGCTTGCCAGAGAATGTATAGCTGACTTTCCATTTCACTACATTGAAATAGCATGGTCTTTCAAATGAGATTTTTCTTTGAAGGGACTGGTAATTTAAAAGAGGACTTATTTTAATTTGTAGAGTTCAATTCTGACCTTGTAAAACTTTACTTTTTGTCCGTTGATTTGCTGAACTCTCATATGTAGTAGGTAATTAATCTTTGTTTCAGAAATATACCTCTTATTTTTACTGAAGAATCTTTTATGGAAAATGTAAAATCTTAAGATGAAGAAATCTTCACAGGATTCCATAAAATAATGTTCTCTCATTATTGCCTAAGTATGTAGTCTAATTATTCCTTAAATTGAGTCTCTCAGATTGAAGGGAATAAAAGAAGAATCCTAATTCTCTCACGCAGTTTAAAGTGCTTTAAAATAGAATTTTATTATAAGGAAAAAATAAATATTACATGTTTTATAGTTAAAACGGAGAAGAAGACGGTACAATTTAGTGATGATGTTCAAGTGGAAACAATAGAGCCAGAACCAGAGCAAGCCTTTATTGATGAAGTAAGTGATTTCCTCTGCGAGGGTTGGTATTCAATACTTGGTATTGAAGTTTAAGTGTTGTTATTGTCGTCTTTAAAAAAAATTGATTGCTTGATTATTGCATGTATTTTATGTTATAAAATTCAAGCAATATAGACAAAGCAAAGATTGTCCTTGAAACTTTCTAGTCTCATTCTGTACCTCATCATTAAAAATCCTGCTTAATATTCCATAGAATGGGTTCATATGATTTAATTATTTTGCTATTGGAGCTTGGGATTTTTGCAGTTTTTTGTATTTTTTTTTAATTATTGCAAATAACAATTGTAATGAAATTTTTTTTTAAAGATTTTATATATTTATTTGACAAAGCAGGAGAGTACAAGCAGAGGGAACAAGAGGATGAGGGAGAAACAGGACCTCCTGCTGAGCAGGGAGCCCCATGTAGGGCTCTGTCCCAGGACCCTGGGGTTATGACCTGAGCCGAACGAAGGCAGACACTTAACGACTGAGCCACCCAGGCGACCCTTTAGTAAAAGTTTTTTGGATGAAATATATTTAATAGACTATGTGACTGTCTTATTTGCAATGAATGCTCTGGAAATTACATCGTTTTTAACATTTTAAACTTAGGAAAAATGATGTGTCCTCTTTAAAATATTTGAAGGGATTTTGTAGGTTTTTAGCCTTCTTTGGGAGGAGCCATAAACAGAAAATTTGAAGAGTACTCTTAGAGAAAGAGACTGTCGAAGACTGTGCTAAAAGTCAGGGAATCTGACTGGATCAGGGAAAGTTTTGTTTGGCCAATTTCTTTGCATAAGAAAATGTGTTTAGAGTCAGCCTCGTGGTCTGTATAGATATCTCATTTCTTTGATATTAGATAATTTAAAATAGGGTGTCATATTTTATAAATAAAACAAAAAGTAACCACATGTTAGTTGACTCTCTCATGTTAGCTCCACTTCCCTCCCTTTTTTTCCTTTGCTATAGGCATACTTTTCTGACACATGCCTTCTTTTCTAGGCTACTTAAAATGGAAATTGTGAATCTTTTACATTGAAACATAGTATCTATTTTAAGATATAAAATTCTTTTGACTTTGGAAGAGTTTTTTTATATACTTGTGTCGCTTTTACTGTCCAGTGATTAGTTCATCTCTCAAGGTCTTCTTTGCAGAAACAGTTTTTGTTTTGATTTAAATGACTATATAAAATTGGTAGTCTATTTTACATTTACCTAATGTACCTGTGTTTAGTAACAGAACCATGTAAAAACCATGCATGGAGAAAACTTTGTTATTATTATCGATTATTCTTTGGTACTCAGTATTCTTTGGAGATCAGTATTTTGATTCTTTAAAAATGTACATATAAGTACATATATACTTGTGTAATAATAGGTGTATTTATATAATGATATAGGTGTATTTATAAATTTATATACAATTGGTTTTTATAAGGAAAGATTCTGAAATAGATCTGAGTCCTTACTTTGAGATGCCTTCCAGCCTTCTCACATAGGAAAATAGAGAAACCACAAATCTTCTTCCTTCCTTTTATGACAGACTGAAATACTGGTGGAAAGAAAATGTAGAATAAAATCTTATGGCCCTACTTAGAAGGAGAAGAGCTGTAATATAGCTGAGCTATGCCTTGCTAAAACAGCTGCTGTATTCACCATGGTGGAGAAGTAATAATGAATTGTTAGTCATAAGCAATGCCATCTTAAGAGAGAAGTTACCAAGGCTACAGCTGCTCCAAAACAAAATGACAGAGAAATACACAGCATGACATAACAGATTGAAGAACTCACACGTTGTAAGTTTAAATATGGCTCTATTTCTTCTCATTTGAGAGAGTCTCTCTTAGCAGTTTCAACAGTAAGTAGGAAGAGCTTTCAAAGCTCTGACTTCACATGGTACTAAAGAGAACACAGATACTAAATATGTAAAAGCAAAATTGGAGTCTCCATATGAATCACAAAATTTCTCCATCCTTTATCTAATTAATGAAGTGAGACTGTATTGTTGCTCAGTGATTTATTGCTTTTTCTATTAAATATTTAATTCCTATAGGACAAAATGGACCAATTGCTACAGATGTTGCAAAGTACAGATCCCAGTGATGATCAACCAGATCTTCCAGAGTTACTTCATCTTGAAGGTAAACTATTTTCCATTAACTTTCCACATAAAAAAAAAAAAAACAGAGATATATCTAGTGTTCTGTTACAGAATAGTTTTATATTTACATAAAATTTGAGAATGATATAAAAAATATTAACATTTCTACTCCTCTATGACTTCGTTTCACTTATATGAATATCCATGAGAGATTTGTTTCCTTTTACTGTGTTTTCTTACATTTCTTTAAATCTCGTTATCTTAGCAATTTGTCACCAGATGGGACCTCTCATTGATGAAAAGTTGGAAGATATTGATAGGTAAAAGAACATTTGCAGTTATCTATATTGTATATCTTCTTCCCTCAAGTTCTGTTTAAGTGCCTACTGGGATAGAATTGCCTTTTTATTATTTTTTTATTTTAAAGATAGGCCAAAAGAGCCAGTTCTCATTCAGTTATTTTCTACTATAGATATGGGAATTAGAATTAGTCACATCTTCCTATTTTTTTTTTTAAGGTGAGCATTTGTTTGACCTTAATTATATTAGTCTTTTAAGAAGAATAATGGTTACCTATTGTTATCATTATAGTGCTATACGTAGCATTACCAGAGCCCACAAATGACCTACCCATCTGTTATTTACTAGGGACACCTAGTTATTTCAAGGTAAAGTCAAGTACAGTAATATGGTGGAGTTCTCCCAGCACAGTACATAAAGCAGTTTTTGTTGCCTTTGAGCTAAAGAACAGGGTATTTTCTGCCATAAGTTTAAATTTTTAGTAATATCTACTTATATTACTTTTTGCTATTTTATGTGCCTTATTTAGAACACAGTATCATTTAAATAGCAGTTGTTTGAAATTACTGTGTAATATTTCAGAAAACATTCAGAACTCTCAGAACTTAATGTTAAAGTGATGGAAGCACTTTCACTGTATACGAAGTTAATGAATGAAGATCCAATGTATTCCATGTATGCGAAATTACAGAATCAGCAGTATTACATGCAGTCATCTGGTGTTTCTGGTTCTCAGGTAAGCTTTTAAAAATTCAGGCATATCATTTTATTTTTACTTTTTTAAGATTTTATTTGTTTTAGAACACAGAGGGAAGGGGAGAGAAAGAGTCTCAAGCAGACTTCCCGTGGAGCGTGGAGCCTGACTTGGGGCTCATTCTCAGACCCCCATGATCAAGACCTGAGCCAAAATCAAGAGTTGGATGCTTACCAACTAAGCTACCCAGGTAGCTCCTCAAGTATATCTTTTTTTTTTTTTTTAAAGATTTTATTTATTTATTTGACATAGAGAAAGATCACAAGTAGGCAGAGAGGCAGGCAGAGAAAGAGGGGGAAGCAGGCTCCCTGCTGAGCAGAGAGCCCGATGCGAGGCTCGATCCCAGGACCCTGAGATCATGACCTGAGCCGAAGGCAGCGGCTTAACCCACTGAGCCACCCAGGCACCCCTCAAGTATATCATTTTAAATTCTCAATATATTTGAAATTATTTGGAATAGCTTTGTTTTTGTAAAAATGTGAAACTTTCTGAAAGTAATCTTAGAATAAGGTTTAAAAGAATTTTTTACTTGATAAATACAATGTATAATACACTAATTATTCCAGAATTCTTTTGAAAAAATTGTTTTTCTTCAAGGGTATGCATCAGAATCACTAATCAAATTAAAAAAAAAAATACAGGTTCCTTGGCCCCACCTGAAACCTAATGAATCAAAACATTCAAGAGTAAGGACAGAACATCTATATATTTCTAAAACTTCATATGTAATTACCTGGTTAAGAACCTCATTTTTTTGTCTGATTATTGCTAAAAAATTAATAACTTTTTCTGGGTATCTGCAGTTTTAGATTTTATAGTAAGTTGTTTTAATCTGAATTTTTCCATCTTCCTTTAAAAAGATACAGAATATGGGCGCCTGGGTGGCTCAGTGGGTTAAAGCCTCTGCCTTTGGCTCAGGTCATGATCCCAGGGTCCTGGGATTGAGCCCCACATCAGGCTCTCTGCTCAGCAGGGAGCCTGCTTCCCTTCCTCTCTCTCTGCCTGCCTCTCTGCCTACTTGTGAGCTCTGCCTGTCAAATAAATAAATGCAATCTTAAAAAAAAAAAAAAGATAGAGAATGTAATATAGAGCCCTTTTCCTCCGTAATCACCCTAAGCAACTATTTCAAGAGCACTTTCTCCACAAACTGAGTAAGTTTACTGTCTAGGGAATAATTATATAGGCATTCTACTTTACTTATGCAGAGTGGCACAGATTTTGTGCAAGGTTTCTTTGTTTTTTGTTTTTTGTTTTTCCCCCTTAAATGGCCCACTTCCCCTGAAATGAGAGGCCTGATGCCTGGGACTGAGTAGTCCTATTTGAGCAACATGGGGCTAGGTGATAGCTACTCACGGCTCTTGATACCAGTCTGAGAAAAAACAAAAACTCTTCATTTGCAAAGTACAAAAAACAATGCATTTAGATTGGAATAGCTCTGTTTATAATTAAGACCTTCTGTATTCTGATGTATGGTGAGTCTTAAAAGCTTAAAGAAGCTTTTAAGCTAAAAAGCTTAAAAGAAGTGCTAAGATGATTGTCTTACCTCTTGATGACTGTGTTACTACTATACTGTCTTTACTACTATCTCACCTGGTAGGAGTCTTACTTACGTATGTAGACAGTGGGGTTCTCTACAAAGAAATGAAATGGAAGGATTTAGTGAATACTGTAGAAAATTAGAATATTATTTGTGTTTAAGTTTTGGGCATTTAAGAGGTCAGTCTCTTTAGACTAAAATAAGCACAGTTTTTAGATGCCTGAGTGGTCAAACAATAGCCCAGAGACAAATCCAGCCTCCCACCTGTTTTTGTTTTTGTTTTTTAAATCAACTTTGCTGTAACATTCTCACTCATTTATACATTGTTTCTGGCTGCTTTCTATATGGGCAGAGTTCAGAGAGGCCCACAAAGCCTAAAATATCTGGACTTTTGTAAGAATGTTTGCTGACCCCTGCTTTTGAAAGTTACCTTGCTCTGTGTTCCCTAAACTGTAATGTAGGAAATACAGATTGTATATGCAGTCTATGGACATGAAAGAGTGAATTCAAAGACACTTCTTAAACATTTTTTGGGATTCCTTTTAGGAAAGTGCTAAAAATATCAGTATGGAAAGAGAGATGATATTAGTGTAAAATTTCGAGGTAAGTTCCTTTTCTCCTTCTATATGAGATAAACACAAGTTTAGCTCATGTTTACCTAAGAAAATCATCAGAAGCCCACTTCACTGAAAAGTCTTTTTCTTAATGGCTATCGAAAGAAATAACTTTTAAAAAGATTTCAGAGATTTGATTGTTAATTCGCTGTGTAACTGAATGCCTTTACAAAGAAGTTTTAGCATACCTTTTAAAGTCTTAGAAAATGTAATTTTTTTTTTTTGTCATGAACTGTTCTAGGTATATCCAGGGCCTCCCCAAAGTGGTACTTACCTGGTTGCAGGGAGTGCACAGATGAGCCATCTCCAGAGCTACAGTCTTCCCCCAGAGCAACTGTCTTCTCTCAGCCAAGGAGCAGTTCCACCATCTGTAAACCCAGCCCTTCCCAGTCAGCAGACTCAGGCGTCCTACCCTAAGTAATTTGATTTTTGACTATTGTTTTACTGCTGTTTGGAGTTAGTACTGTTGTAACTCTTAAATGCCTCCATTCACGTGTAACCGTAAGAGCTACATAAGAAAAACCTAGGATAGATGCTATCACCAGTACCAGATGGTCAGCCCTGTTTGTGGTTAGGAGTGGGTTCTACTTGAACCCCTGCGTTATTGCATTACAAGCCAGTCTTCTGTCTCACTGAATCACTGAACAGCTCTTTTCAAGTCTTGGTGTTGTATTTTTGATATTTCCTATCATTTTTCTTTTTATCAAGGTGATATTGGCATATCACATGATATAAGTTGCAGAGGTACATTTTAATTATCTGTATGCACTGTAAAGTGATCGCGACTAAAAGTGTAGTTACATCCATCACCATTCAGTTGACCTTCTTTACCCATTCTACCTAGTCCTTCCCCTCTGGTAATCTCCAAGCAGTTCTCTGTATGAGTTTGGTTTGGTTTGGTAGTGGTTGGGTTGTTTTAGATTCCACATATGAGGGGAATCAGTATAATATTTGTCTTTCTCTATCTGACTTATTTCACCTAACAGTGCTTTTAAGTTCCATGCATGTTGTCTCAAATGATAAAATTTAATTTTTTTATACCCAAGTAGTATGTATACACTGCATATACTACTGTACACACACACACACACACACATCATACATCTTTATCGATTAATTATATCAGTGGACATTTTGGTTATTTCCATTTCTTGGTTATTATAATAATCCTGCAGTGAACGTAAGGGTGGATATATCTTTTCAAATCAGTATTTTTGTATTCTTTAGATAAATACCCAGAAGAGGATCAACTGGATCATATAGTCATTGTCTTCTTAATTTTTTGAAAAATCTCCATACTGTTGGCTGCACCACTTTACATTCCCACCAACAGTATATGATGATTCCCTTTTTTGTACTGCCTCAACACTTACTTCTTGTCTTTTTGGTAATACCCATTCTTATTGGTGTAAGGTGATATCTCATTGTGAATTTGATTGGCATTTCCATGATAATTACTGATTTCAAACATCTTTCCTGTGCTTCTTGGCCATCGTTAGGTCTTTGGAGAAATGTTTACTCATTATCATCTTCCCACCTTTTAAATTGGATTGTTCGGTTTCTTGTTGTTGAGTTATTGAACTCTTTATATATTTTAGATATTAATTCCCCATCAGATATATGATTTGCAAAAAACTTTCTCCCGTTCAGTAGATTGCCTTTTTGTTTTGATGATGGTTTCTTCCACTATGCAGAAGCTGCTTTTTGTTTTGATGTAATCCCATTCATTCATTCATTCATTCATTCAGTTTTGTTTGCTTCTTTCTTTGCCTATGGCGTTTGATCCACAGAGATATTACTGAGACTGATGTCAAAGAGCTTATTACCACCTGTGCTTTCTTCTTGGAAATTTATGGTATCAGGTTTTACATCCAAGTCTTTAACCTATTTTGAATTAATTTTTGTGTATGGTGTAAGCTGGTTGTCCAGTTTCATTCTTTTGCATTTGGCTGTCCAGTATTGCCAGCACCATTTACTGAGTATACTGTCCTTTCTACATTGTATGTTCTTGGCTTATCTGTTGTAAATTAATTGTCCGTATGTGTGTGGATATAATTCTGAGCTCTCAGTGATGTCCCACTGATCTGTCTCTTTTTATACTGACACTGTGTGTTTTGATTACTGTAGCTTTGTAGTGTAGTTTGAAATCAGGGAGCATGATACCTCCAGCTTTGTTTTTCTTTCTCAAGATTGCTTTGGCTATGTAGGATCTTTTTTGATTCCATACAAATTTTAGAACTATTTGCTCTAGTTCTGTGAATAATGACCTTGGAATTTCAATAGAGATTGTAATCAATCTGTAGATTGCTTTGAGTGGTATGGAGACTTAACATCATTAATTCTTCGAATCCATGAGCACAGAATACCTTTCCATTTATTTGTGTAAACTTCAGTTTCTTTCATCAGTGTCTTACAGTTTTCAGTGTATAGTTCTTTCACATCCTTGGTTGAATTTCTTTCTAGGTATTTGATGCAGCTGTAAGTGGGATTATTTTCTTTTCTCTAATTTAATTTTTTATTTTTTTTGTTAACATTTAATGTATTATTAGCCCCAGGGCTACACTTCTGTGAATCACCAGGTTTACACACTTCACTACTGCACTCACTATAGCACATACTTTCCCCAATGTCCGTAACCAGCCACCCTCTCCCTACCCGCTTCCCCACAGCAACCCTCAGTTTCTTTTGTGAGATTAAGAGTCTCTTACGGTTTGTCTCCCTCCCGATCCTATCTTGCTTCATTTATTCCTTTCCTGCCCCCCCCCCCGCCATGTAGCCTCTCCTTCCTCAGGTCTTATTACAGTCTTTGGCTTAAAATCGAATTTATCTGATATAAGTATTGCCACCCCAGCTATCTTTTGATGTCCTTTAGCATGGTAAATTGTTCCCCACCCCCTCATTTTAAATGTGGAGGTGTCTTTGAGTCTATGATGAGTTTCTTGTAGACAGCATACTGATGGGTTTTGTTTTTTTATCCATTCTGATACCCTGTGTCTTTTGATTTACATTTACATTTTAGCCCATTTACATTCAGGGTAACTATTGAGAGATATGCATTTAGTGCCATGGTATTGCCTGTAAGGTGACTGTTACTGCATGTATATTGTCTCTGTTCCTTTGTGGTCTACTACTTTAAGGCTCTGTCCTTGCTTAGAGGACCCCTTTCAATATTTCCTGTACCGCTGGTTTGGTGTTTACAGATTCTTTTAGTTTTTGTTTGTCCTGGAAGCTTTTTATCTCTCCTTCTATTTTCAGTGATAGCCTAGCTGGATACAACATTCTTGGCTGCATGTGTTTCTCATTTAGTGCCCTGAGTATATCATGCCAGTTTTTTCTGGCCTGCCAGGTCTTTGTGGATAATTCTGCTGCCATTGTAATATTTTTACCGTTGTATGTTACAGACTTCTTGTCCCAAGCTGCTTTCAGGGTTTTCTCTTTGTCACTAAGACTTGTAAGTTTTACTATTAGATGACAGGGTGTGGATGTATTCTTACTGATTTTGAGGGGGGTTCTCTGTGCCTACCTTATTTTGATGCTTGTTCTCTTTGCCATATAAATGAAATTCTCTTCAGTAATTCACTCCAGTATACCTTCTGCTCCCCTCTCTCTCTCTTCTTCTTCTTCTGGAATTCCAGTTATTCTAATGTTGTTTCATCTTATGGTATCACTTATCTCTAGAATTCTCCCCTCGTGGTCCAGTAGTTTTTTTGTCTCTCTTTTGCTTAGCTGCTTTATTCTCCATCATTTGATCTTCTATATCACTAATTCTCTCTTCTGTGTCATTTATCCTAGCAGTAAGAGCCTGTAATTTTGATTGCACCTCATTAATAGCTTTTGATTTTAGCTTGGTTAGATTTTAGTCATTTCTCCAGATAGAGTTTCTCTAATATCTCCTATGCCTTTTTCGAGCCCAGCTAGCACCTTGAGAATTGTCATTCTGAACTCTAGATCTGACACATTACAAACGTTCTTATTGATTAGGTCCCTAGCCTTAGGTACTGCCCCGTGTTCTTTTTTTTTTTTCCTGGTGAGTTTTTCCGCCTTGTCATTTTATCCAGATAAGAATATATGAAGGAGAGAATAAAATACTAAAAGAGTGGCAAAGACCCCAGAAAAATGTCCGTTAACCAAATCAGAAGAGTCCCCAAATTGTGGTGGGAAGAAAGGGGGTAAAAAGAAGTTCAAAAAAGAAATTTAAAAAAAAGAAAAAAAGGAAAAAAGAAAAAATATGTATTAGACCGGTGAATAGAACAGAGCCACCCACTTAATTTTGGGAGTATTTCAGTCTCTTTGAAGAAACTACCTCCCAAAATTTTAAAGAAAGAAAAACTTACACACACACACACACACACACACACACATAAGGGTATACACGTTGAAGGGATGGAATATTACTGTAAAGATGAAAATTTTTTAAAAATTCTAGAAAAGAAGTTGATAAGATAAGTTGGTTGGGAAAAGAAAGAAAAAGAAAGCAGAGAGAATTTGCTCAGGCTGGAGACTAGAACAAAGCCTTGTGGTAGATTTAGGGTATATTTTGATCTTTTAGAAGAAGCTGTATCCCAAATTTTTTTAGAAGAGAAAACCCTATGTGTATACAAAAATTCAAGTTAGATAACAATGAAGGATAAAATATGAGTATAATAATGAAGGTTCAAAAAGATTTTCTTTTTATGAAGGTATTGTTAAGATAAATGAGTTAAAAAACATTAAAAGAGGAAAGGGTAAAAGTTAAAATAAATTTAGAAGAAGAAAAAAGTTAAAAAAGTTAGAATAAGAAAAAAATAAAATTAAAAATAAATTAATTAACTTTGCAAGAGTAAAGAATCATGAGCAGAAAGCCATGAATTCCATACTTTGCTTTCTCCTCCTCTGGAATTCTGGTGTTCTCTTTGTTAAGTGAGCTTGGTCTTGGCAGGATTTCTTGCTGATTTTCTGGGGGAGGGGCCTGTTGTAGTGATTCTCAAGTGTCTTTTCCTGAGCCAGATTGCACAGCCCTTGCCAGGGTCCAGTCTACGTAATCTGCTTGGGTTTGCTCTCGGGAGCTTTTGTTCCCTGAATGCTTTCCGTAGAGTTCTGGAGGACAGGAATGAAAATGGCGGCCTCCCAGTCTCCAGCCTGGGGGTACTAAGAGCTTGGGACCCCACTTCTCAGGGTGACTTGGGAGAAAAGTGCTCAGTCATTCCTGTCTCCCTGGCCTCCAACTGTGCTCCGAGCTCATCCAGCCTGTGACTGAGTGTCTGTCTCTGGCACTCAGCCCTGCCTTAAGTTTCCAAACCCAGCCGATCCTTGCCACTCTTCCAGGGGTTTTCCCCGGATCTGCCACTTGTGGGGTCCCTGTTCAAAGAGCAGCTCCTAACTGTGCCACGGATCACAGTTGAAGGTAATCCCGAGTTGAGTGCTCATTTCTTGGCTCCGTCTCTGTAGCCGGCTTCCCCGCTCTAATACTGGGAGCTCTGTGATACTCAGACACCCCTAATCCCTCTGTGACCCTGCGGGACCTGAGACCATGCTGTCCCCATGAGGGCTCCACCCCCGCTTAGCCTCTGGAACGATGTCCCTCAGTAGAGCAAACTTTTAAAAGTTCTGATTTTGTGCTCCGTTGCTTTGCTGGGAGCTGCCCCCCGCCCAGTCTGTTTTATCGTCGCTTTGGATTCACTTCTCCGCAGGTCCTAATTTTCAAGAAAGTAGTCAATTATCTGTTCCAGAATTGCTGTTCCTCTTCTCTTCGATCTCCTGTTGGATTTGAAGGTGTTCAGAATGGTTTGATAAACTATCTAGGTGATCTGCTACCTGAGGTCATCTCAGCCTGCTACTTCTCCATCTTGACTCCTCCCCAGTGAGATTATTTTCCCAGTTTGTCTATCTGATAAGTCATTACTAGTGTATAAGAAATGCCACAATTCTGTATATTGATTTTTTGTGTTCTAAAATGTTTGTCACGTATCTTTGACTGCTGGATTCATGTATTCTCACAAATTTTTGGTGGTATCTTTTGGTTTATCTACATACAGTATCTTATGATCAACACATAGTGAGTTTTACTTCTTCCTTTTTAATTTGGGTGTCTTGCCTTCTCCTCTCCTCTCCTCTCCTCTCCCTTACACTTACACTTCCTCTACACCTTCCCCTTTCTACCTTCTTTTTATTTCTTGGCCTAATTGCTATGGTTGGGATATGCAATAGGATCTGAGTAAAAGTGGCCGGAGTGGGTATCATTGTTTTGTTCATGATCTTAGAAGAAAAGCTTCCAGCTTTTTTTACCATTGAATATAATGTTAGCTGTGGCTGTTGTCATTATTTCTTTTCTTATGTCTAGTAATGGTCCCCATGTACCTGCTTTATTGAGAGTTTTCATTATAATTGAATGTATTTCATGAGATGCTTTTCTGCATCTGTTGAATTGATACGATTTTTTAGATTTTATTTATTTATTTATCTGAGAGAGTACATGTCGGGGCTGGTGCAGAGGGAGAGGGAAAAGCAGACTCCTTGCTGAGCAGAGAGCCTGACACAGGGCTCAATCCCAGGACCCTGAGATCATGACCTGACGTGAAGACAGATGCTTAACTGACTGAGCCACTTGGGCTCAGTGTAATTACAGTCTTCTGATGCCTATTTTGTCTAGTGTGAGTACATCTACTTCAGTTTCTTTTTGTTTTCATTTGCATGGAATATCTTTATCTAGTCCTTCACTTTCAGATTGTTTCTGTTCTTACTTTGAGGTATGTCTTTTTGTAGGCTGCATATAGATGGGTCATGTTTTTTTATCTATTAATCTATTCCATCTTTTTTGATTATTTAGTCCATTTACATTTAAAGTAACTACTGATAGGTATATATCACCTGCCATTTTGTTGTTTTCTGGCTACTTTCGTAGTTCTCCTCTCTGTTCTTTCTTTTTCATCTTTTGTGGTTTGATGGCTTTCTTTAGTGTATGTTTAGATTTTTTTCTCATTTTCTTTTGTATATTTACTATGTTTTTGCTTTGTGGTTACCATGAGGTTCACATATCACTTGCTGTGCCTATAACTTCCTGTTTTGAATTGTTAGCAACTTAAATTTGAACACATTCCAAAACTTTACATTTTTACCTTCTACATGTATTTTATATTTTTAGTGTGTCATTTTGTACTTTTTTTTTAAAGATTTTATTTATTTGTCAGAAAGAAAGAGCACACAAGCAGGCAAGAGGCAGGCAGAGGCGGAGAGAGAGGCAGGCTCCCTGCCTAGCAAGGAGCCCGATGTGGGACTCGATCCCAGGACCCTAGGATCATGACCTGAGCTGAAGGCAGCGACTTAACCCATTGAGCCACCCAGGCATCCCTCATTTTGTATTTTTTATTTTATATATCCCTTAACTAATTATTATAGTTTTAGTTAATTGTACTATTTTTGTAATTTAATCTTCATTCTTGCTTTATAAGTGATTGATCTACCTTTACTAGAAAATTGCCTTTTCCAATGAGATTTTTACTTTTGTGTGTTTTCTTGTTATTAATTAGTGCCATTTCTTTTTAGGTTAAAGTCATCCTTTTAACATTTCTTGTAAAGCCATGTTTAGTGGTGGTGAATTCCTTTAGCTCTTGCTTATCTGGAAAACTTCTAATCTACTTCAGTTCTGCGTGATAATCTTGCTGGGTAAAGAATTCTTGGTTGGAGGGGTTTTTTTTTTTCTTTTTCTTTTTTTTTTTTTCATTAGCACTGTGAGTACTGTCTTTGTCTGTAGTTTCTGCTGGAAAATCTGCTGATAGCCTCATGGGGTTTTTCTTGTATGAATAAGTTGTTTTTCTCTTACTGTTTTTAGGATTTTCTCTTTATCTTAACTTTAACCATTTTAATTATAACATGTTCTGGTGTGGATCTTTTGGGTTCATCTTCTTGGGAACTCAGCTTCCGGGACCTGCATGTTTATTTCATTCTCCATATTAGGGAAGTTTTCAGCTATTGTTTCTTTAGGTAAGTTTTTTGGTGTTTTCTTTTTGTCTTCTCCTTCTGGGACCCTATGATAGAAATGCTATTCTGCTTAATATTTTACTAAAGGTATTCCTTTGTTTTCATTGTTTTTTTTTCTGTTCCTTCTGGGTGAGTTCTTGTTGCTTTGTATTACAACTTTGGATTCATCCAGCTTGCTGTCATACCTGCCCAGTATATTTATCAGTTCAGTTATTGTATTTTTCTTTTCTGTAACTTTTGTTGGATACTTTCTTATGTTTTCTAACTTTTTGTTGAATATATCTCTGTGTTTATTCATTCTTCTCCTAAGTGTGATAAGCTTCTTTATGACCATTATTTTGAACTCGCGTCAGCTTGCTGTTTCATTAATATCTTTTTCTGATATTTTTTCTTGTTCTTTCATTGGAACATATTCCTGTTTCTTTATTTTGCCTCACTCGCTTTATTAGGTAAATTAACTGCTTCTCTCAGTCTTGAAGGAGTGGCCTTGTGTAGGAAATTTTGTGTATAGCACAGAAGCACAGTCTCTTCTGAGTAAAGCTAAGTGCTTTCCCTGTGTGGATTGCCTGTGCCTGTCTGCTGTGTCAGGGCCCAGTCTATGGTGTGGGAGTGGATGGAGCTAGTGCCCGATTGGGCTGTGTCTCGCAGATGTCGTGTGTCCAGGTGGTAGGCAGGGCTGTTGCCCTCGCCTGACTGTTCTTCATGGCTGTGCTGTGAATGTGGGCAGAGTTCTCCACTGAATGTGACTATTGGTTCTAGCCCATGAAAAAGATAGTTCCAAACTGGCACTTGCTAACATGGACAGTAGTAAGGTAGGGTGAGATCGCTAATATGGCTCCTACCAGTGTTTCTGTTCCTGAAGAAAGTCCCAACAGTTTCCTGCCTCTCTGGCAGGCACTTCCAGATTGATAAGTGGTTCTTGTTTACATATGGTCAAGGCGCTTTTCAGAATCCCAAAAGCTGGATTTTGAGTGAGTCTGCATGGCTAGCCTTTTAAGAGCAAGTTCTTTGTTCCCAACAATCTCTGGTTTTCCTGGATATAATGGCCATTGGTTTTCAAAGCCCAACATTTTGGGGAACTCTGCTAATGTGCGTTCTAAAGGTTAGATGTCTAGGGAAAATGTATTCATATTTGAGATCTCTCCTGATTGCAGATCACAGCCTTTGGGATGGGATTTTTTTGGTCCAGATGGTGTCTCTGCCCCTCCTGCCTGTCTCAGTGGGTTTTGTCATTGATTGCACAAGTTCTGTTTGTCCAGTTTTCTGGTCTTTTTAAGAGTAAATGTAGTTTCTATTTGTTACATTCATGGGATGGAGTGACTTTAGGGTCTTCCTACACTACCATCTTGAACCCGACCCATAATTTGGTTGCTTTTGAGTATATGATGTATTTGAAAGACTTTAATGAAACTTAAATTTGACCATAACTTATCCTCCACAAATTTCTTATAAAATCCAAGTGTTTTTATCATTATTGTAGAATTTATAGTTCTAAGATGTCTCCTAAGACAAATACTTCCTTCTTTTTCCCCTGTGTCAGAACTTAGTTTATCACAGCAAGATAAACCATTTGAAAGGAGAGATATAAGAAGCCATATGCTCCTATAGTTCATGTGTCCGGTAGCTGAATATGAAATGACAGACGAGTGTTTGGGCTATTTACTTATGATGCTTCCTATTACAATTAAGTGATTATAGATGATAAAATTTATAATTATGTGAGTGTTTCTTCTGCTTCAGTGGGAATTTAAACTGAAGTTTTTTCTTTTGAAGTGAATAAAAGATATTCATTCTAAAAGTCATGATATTCTGACTCATAACAGAAGTTACTTGTGGCCCAGGCACAATTTGTAGAAATCTTTCCATCAGTGTTGAAGTTGCCCAAGAGTGCCACTATACCACCATCACTATTATATTATTCATCCTCAAACGAGTCACACTGGGGATGTTTGGGGATTTTCACACATCATTTTGTAATCACATCTAGTATTCCTAAGTGACCTTAAGAAGGTTAATAGAGAGGCCTATTATAGACATCAAAAGACAGGCCATTTCCTGCTGGGTTATATAGCATAGGTTATTTAGCATAGGAAAAAAAAATGTTAGGTATAGCTCTTTCTCTTCTAGGACTTTTTTTTTTTTTAATTGAAATTTGATGAAAATGATACCCTTACATGGAAAATAAGCAAATTGGTAAGGAGTTTAAAAAAAAACCAAAAAACAAAAAAACTAGATACAAAGTAGGTAGGTATTGTTGAGAATGTGCATGAGTTAATATAGATACTTTACTGTTAGCCAGAAATGCTCCCTCTCTCCCAGCTAGTCTGTTGTTACTGTGCCACATGCTGCTCTAACACCCTTGTCACTAGAGCTTGCTTCTGTCAGGGTCTTGAGAAATTGTTCTCAGAGGTAATCTGATGTTAGGTGCTTAAACTGTGTTATGCTGTAGCAGTGTAGCATCCTGTTGCTGTTTTGCTATAAGTTGCTTTGTCTGCTTCAGCACTGAGAATGTAAAATCCGGGATGCATGTCCTGCTCTATATGCCAGGGCCTGGTTCCACTGATACACCATAGCTATCAGAATTATCTGTAAGAAGCACAGGCACATTTCAGTAGGTGCCGTTTAGAGGTGCCTAGTAGAACATTTCCTGGAAATATTTAGCCCTCCATGCCTGACAAATTCCTCCTTATTCTGCAGTTCTTATTCTTAATCGACCTTCATCTTTCCCAGAGTGCCTGTTTTGCCTTTCTTCCTGTCCAACACTGTTCCTCTTCTGTTGCTGTCATAGTACCCCAGCACAGCATATATTGTCTTGTTGGTTTTCCACTTATTTATATCCTCACTGAATTATTGTATATTGAGAGGTGGAGCTAAGTCTCTTTCACCTTTGTATGCACACTACATAGCAGAGTTTTACTCCTGCTGGAAACTCGGTTAATAGTTGATAAATAAATGTTTAAGTGTTGGTGGGAATTTTAAGTGCTGTATTAGGCCAATGAGTTATATTTTTTAATTTCTTGAAAAGGTTTCACAAGTCTTTGAGGAACTTTTTAAATAGATACACACACATACACACACGTATGTATAGCATACGTTTATAAATATATAAAAATATATTTTGTGTGTTTAAATGAGGAAATTGGTGACAAGGTAAATGTAGGATAACGAAATTGGGAGGAGCAAGAATTAGGGTTGGAAATATACTTGATAGAGGTGTACTGCATATTCGACTTGATCTTTGTAATGACAAGTTATATGTAATGACAAATGAGGAATTATTTTTTCTTCTATTTTTGGTAGGCAGGTTTTTAAGTGTCCTTTATTTCACATCTAGAAGGCAATATCTTACTTTTTTATATATAGTTTTGGTTCTAGGGTTATCACTTGTCCAGACTTGGACGACGGTTCTAGGGTTCTAGGGTTATCACTTGTCCAGACTTGGACTTGTCACCCTAGGACGATCTTACTGATAATTTGATAAGGTGGTACTGATGCAGTTTCCTGAACCTGCCTGTAGTGATGATGCCCGTGATAGTACTGAGGTGACCGAAGCTGTGTACTTGACAGACGTTATTTCATTTAACATCTCTTAAACAGATGTTTATATTTCATCTGTACCAGAATATGATTTAGAATTTTTTCCAGCTTTATTAAGATATGATTGACATAAAATATTGTAGAAGTTTAAGGTGTACAATTTGTTGATTTGATACATTTATATATTATAAAATGGTTACCACTCAGTAGTATTAGCTACTACCTCTATCCCCTCATTTAGTTACCATTTCTCTTTTGTGAGGAGAATATTGAAGATTCACTCTTAGCAGGGTTCATGTGTATGTTACAGTATTATTAGCTAGAACCACCATACTGTATATTAGGTCCCCAGATTTGTTCATCTTATAACTGAAAGGGTGTACCCTTTATTTAGGATTTCCCATTCTCAGCAATCCCCAAGCCCTGCTAACTACCCCTCTCCTCTGTGTGAGTTTGACTTTTTTGGATTCCACACGTAAATTAGATCATATGGCATTTGTTTTCTGTATCTTACTTATTTTACTTAGTATAATGTCCTTATGTCTCATCCAAATTGTCACAAGTGACAGGATTTCCTTCTTTCTTGTTTTTGATAATATTTCTTTGTATGTGCGTGTGTGTGTGTATGAGTGTACCCCACATCTTTATCCATTCATCTCCTGACACATTGTTTCTCTATCTTGGCTATTGTGACTAATGCTGCAGTGAAAATGAGAGTGCGGAGAACTCTAAGAGGTCCTGATTTCAGTTCCTTTGGATATATATCCAGAAACAGGACTGCTGGATGATATGGTGGTTCAGTTTTTAATTTTGGGAGGTAGGGGGAATCCCTTCATACTATTTTCCATGGTGGCTATACCAGTTGCATTCCCAGCAACATTGCCCAAGGATTCTTTTTTCCCAATAGCTACTTTAACAGGTATGAGGTGATATCTCATTATGCTTTTCATTTCCATTTCCCTGATGATTAGTAATATTGAGCTCTTTTCATGTACTAATTGATCATTTTATGTCTTCTTTAGGAAACTCTATATTAAATTCCTCTGTCAATTTTTTATTTGGGTTGTTAGTTTTTTTGCTATGGAGTTATATGAGTTCTGTATATATTTTGAATATTAACGTCTTATTAGAGATACAATGTAAAAACATTTTCTCCCATTCTGTAGGTTGCCTTTTCATTTTGCTGACTGCCTTTTGCTGTGCATTTTTTATGTACTCCCACTTGTTGATTTTTATTTTTGTTGCTTTTGCTTTTGTTGTCATATCCAGGAAATTGCTACCAAGACCATGTCAGAGATCTTTTTCTTCGTGTTTTCTTCTGGGAATTTCAGGTCTTAAATATAAGTCTTGAATCCAATTCAAGTTCGTTTTTGTGAATGATACGAGACAGAATTCCAGTTTCATTTTTCTCCATGTGGTTATCAAGTTCTCCCAACATCATTTATGGAAGAGGCTATTTTTTTTTCATTGAATATTCTTGGCTCTCTAGTTAAATATTAGTTGACCATTTATTTAGAGTTTCTTAGCCTCAAGGTGCTTACTAGCTAGTAGAGACAGACAATAAAAATATACGTAATTGTAACAAATTACAAATAGAGGTACTTGCAAGGTACTTTAGGAGCCTTGTGGTTCAGGGAACGTTTACAAGAAAATGTGCTCAAGCTGTGTTATTCTTAGTCTGGAAGAAAAAAGAAAGATGTTCTGTCATAAGTAAAGACTTGGTAGTGTGAAATGGCTTGATACTCATGAAATGAATAAACAGAGGAGTTGTGAAAATACATGGCACATTTTGGGGATTACCAAACAGTACTTTGTTACTAAAGGATTAAAGTCTTCAGTGGGATGGGGGAGAGATAACACTTGGAGTTACTGGCAAGGATAATAAATGGTCCTAGGTATGTTAAGGAGGTTGGGTCTTACCTGGGGAATCTTGTTAAATGGCTTTAAATAGCAGTAGGATAGATGAATTTTTAGGGCCTAGTTAAGAAGCCAGGAGATTATATATATTAGACAAGCAATGATTGTTCAACTGTAGGGTGAAATGTTAAGAGATGGGGAAAGAGTTATTCAGGAGATTAACGAATGATTACATATTGGTGACTGGGTGAGGAGTGAGGGCAGAGCAGTGGTATGAAAGAGAAATATTGGGTGAATTGCTGGGTTTTACCCTCAAGTAGATGGCAGAACCATGACTGAGATAGGAAATAATGTACAAAATGGGAATGATTGCAGTAATAGCTAACATTTATGGAGTGTTTCAATAAGCACCAAGCATTGTGCTGTATGCTTTGCATGTATTACCACTCTTACTCTAATAACCTGTGAAGTTGATACACTGTCACCCATTTTATAGATGAGGAAACTGAGACACGGAGGGGAGGGCTGAGGTCCTACTTAGGTAAGATACAAAACCAGGCATTTTGGCTCCACAGCTAAACACTTGGTCTCAACATTGTATTTATGATACCAGTATTGTGACTCTTACTGATATAAGAATTGGCATCAAATCCAACCTCTTGTTATACTTTATATCTCACAACATAGCACATAGAATGATAATGGGTAATGTCTTTAAATGTTACTTAAGTGGTTACATTAGTTGGTGGAATATAACAGTAAATGACTACCTGTTAAAATAATGAATTGGGGTGTTTTTTTTTTTTTTTTGCAAAGTAGAAGAGCATTGAATTTACAAATGATTTGTAGACAATTAGCAATTGAAGACAAATTTAGAAATAGGCAATATTTTGAAAATTTTGGGCAATTCCCCATTGTATAGATTGTTTTACATTTTTTTCTTTTTTTTTATTAACGTGTTTTACATTTTTAATAGAAAGTGTTGTGTGTGTGAGGAATTTAAATATTAAACCTCTTAATGTTTTTCTTTGTTTAGTTAACTTGGTATCTTACACAGAGTAGAAACTCAAATAGCAGATTGGGAACAGGAGGAGAGGAAGCAGAGACAGCAGCAATCCTGAAGGAATGTTTTTGGTGGAATAGGAGCCATGGACAGTGGAGGGTGCCTTGAATGGGAGCACTGACCTTGATCAATTTCTTTGAGAGGGAATGCAGAGTCTTATGTGGGTATGGTACAGATAGTAAATGTGGTGGGAGTAGATAGAAGCCCCCTTTTATTTTATTTTATTTTATTTTATTATTTTTTATTTGATTGGGGGCAAATGGAGAGAGAATCTTAAGCAGGCTCCATGCCCAGTCACAGAGCTCAACTCACAACCTTCAGTCTCACAACCCTGAGATCATGACCTGAATTGAAATCAGAATGCTTAACTGACTAAACCATCCAGGTACCCCAGGAGGCCTCTTATAATACAGCTTTATTTTCATGGAAATAAGAGAAATAAGGTTATTAAGCTTTCATCTGCCATAGTCACTGGGACCCCTCTGGTCAAAGACTAGTGATTTCTGTACTGTGACATCCAGTGCTCACTCCTTTTTGAAATATGTCTTCGCTTGACTTTTTTGAAATACTGTCTTCACATGACCATTCTCTCTTAGTGTTCCTTCCACCTTTTTGCCACTCCTCGGTCTTCTTTGCCTAGTGCCTATTCATCTTCTTTTTTCCGAGGTCTAGGGTTAAATAAGAGCTACTTTATTTCTGTTTGTAATCCCTA
This sequence comes from Mustela erminea, assembly GCF_009829155.1. Taxonomy (NCBI): domain Eukaryota; kingdom Metazoa; phylum Chordata; class Mammalia; order Carnivora; family Mustelidae; genus Mustela; species Mustela erminea. The sequence goes on from NC_045619.1 coordinate 121,765,764, forward strand.
GGAGATCTCAGTTCAGGCCCATGACTCTGAACACTGTGTGTATGCCAGTGACTCCCTAGTGTATATATTCTGGTCCTGACCTCTCAGTTAGATTCCAGGCCTGTCCATTGTCTTTTGTGAATCCCCTGGGTCTCTCAATGTGTCTACAACTATACTTTGATTCTCCCTCCCCAAATCTACTGTAGTCCTTATCTGTAGTCTTCCTTTTCAGTGAAAAGGCCACTCTACTTATCAGTTCTAAAACTTCAGGCAATCTTGACCACTTCCACTAGCAAATTTTGATGGCAGTGCCTTCAAAATCTGACCCTTTCCTCTCCTTTTTTTACCATGTCCACCATGGCTCGAGCTACCTGTCATCTCTCATCCAGACAATTGTAATAGCCTTCTTTCAGGTATCCTTGTATCTATCATTGGTCCAGAGTGAGTCTATTAAAACCCAAATCAAATGACATCAGTCTTTTGTCCAAAATCAACCAGTCAGTATCTTCATCTCACTCAAATATAAGCCAGAATCCTTGTTAAGGTCTAGGGCGCCACATATTCTAAAGTCTCCTCCCCCTTAATTCTGTCACTTTATGTTATGCTCTTCTCCCCTTTTGTGGTTCACTTTTGTCTTCAGCATGGCTTCTTTTCTGTTCCTTGAGCATGTCTGGCATTTTCTCTCCTTATAGGCTTCTTACTTGCTCTCCTCTTTGCCTGATACACTGCCCCCCATAATTAATATGACTCCCCCCCCCCATGTGTTTGAGCTGTTTTTTAAATGTACTGTTATCTGAGGGGCCTTCCCCTGCCACTGTTCAGGAACTGGAATCTCTTGTCCCTGGTGCTCTTGGTCCTCCTACTTGCTTTGTTTTGCTTCATACCAGTTATTATCCGTTGACATATTATAGACTTGTTATCTTTATTCTTCTACTAGAATTTAAGGTCCTTGATGGTAAGGACTCTCATTCCTTCTTTCTTTGTAATATCTCAGTGTTTAAATTAGCAAATGTTTGGCTCTTAAAGGTATTTAATAAGTATTTATGAAATGGGTTGAACGATGAATGTTTAATGCACAGCTTTCCTGTTTATCTCTAAGTGGCTGTGTAAGTCAGTTTTGATCTAACTGAGTGTTTTCTCCCCCCTCCACAGCACAATGGTCAGTTCTGTTCAAGGAAACACATATCCCAACCAGGCTTCAGTATATAGTCCTCCTCCTGCTGCTGCTGCTGCTACTGCTGACGTCACTATATACCAGAATGCAGGAACTAATATGTCCCAGGTGCCAAACTATAATTTAACATCATCAACACTGCCTCAGCCAGGAGGCAGTCAACAGCCACCTCAGCCACAGCAACCATATTCTCAGAAGGCTCTGCTATAGGACTTGGGATTCCTCTTTGTGGCAAATATCTGCTAAATGCCGCTGACAATGTTGTGAGAGTCTTTAATATCATAAGGTTTGTTTATCCTCAGCTTCTAGGAATCTATCTTGGTCTACAGGTTCAAATACTCGAGAAGGCAGAACTCTCTTCAATTTGCACTGACTTTTTAGAGGTTCTCCCTTCCCCCCCTCCCCTAGAGGAATGAAACTACTTACAACATTTAATTCCTTTCATAATATGAAAGAATTGATACAAGATTATTTGTCTCATGAAATTACCTGGTCTGTAAAAAGTCAAAACTTACAAAAACTGTTTGTGGCAAATGTTATGTACATATATTGCTGTGTAACTTCATTAGTGGCCATTTTGAATCACAGTGGTGATCATGTGAATATATTTAACACTTAAATTAATTTACATTGCTATTTTATTTTAATCATGAACAACTACCATGTTTCATAATGTTTTGTGTAAATTTAAGATAATTACACTATCCCTTTAAACTGCAAGAGAACAAAGCTGTAGCATATTTACGTGAAGGCATTATGTTGTCCATGTTTCAGTTTCACATTAAACTGAACCTTCCTTTGACTAATTGTGAGCTAAACATACGTATTTTATGTCTTTCTGTAGCCTCTGCATACTACTAGCTGTCATCACACCAGCGTACAGTAGCTAAATTTTTGGTACAATTATAGCAAATGATGATGTTCCCTTTCAAACTTTTACATTCGGCATGATACTTCAGAATAGTGTGGGACCATGAGACAAAATTAAATAGGATCACGGTCTTTATATCTTATTTTTAAAGGAATAATGTTGGTTTTCTTTTTCCTAGTTGAAGATAGTTAATTAGATTTCTAAGCTGTATACTTGTGTTTATTGGTGGCAGTGACACCAAAGATAGAGGCAATGGATAGAAATTTTTAAACTGGAAAGAAAACATGAATTACACTACACTTTCAAAGTCTCTTGTAATTATTTAGGATATAAACAAAATTTGATTCATCTGTCTTTTCCCACTATTAGTCTTTTAAATATGTCTTTAACACATTGTATCCTTTAATTGTTCATTAAAATGGATATAAGTAGATGTTTCAAAGTATTCTATATTCCTGGTTTTGCTTCATAGTTTGTATATTTATTCTTATCTTTCAAACTGGACTTTCGGGGCTCCTCTCTCTTAAAGTTCTAATGGAATTATTTTGGCCCTGTTCAGAAGTATTTTTGAATGAAGGCTTTCCCTTTGATCTACATGAAATATGTTTTCCACTGGTATTTTAATTTTCTTAAATTTTATCATTTCCCTAGTTGTGCTATAATTTAACACTATTTAAACAACTGAAAAATTGAGTTCAGCATTATATTAAATGAATTGACAACATGTTTCACACCATAAATGAAAATTTAGTTTGCATCTTCGAAGACTGCTGTAATCAGGTACATTATTCCTTTCCTTTTTGACAAATGATTCCTTCTGTGGCAAGTAATTTTAGTGGTGACTCATATTATAGGTTCAAATTTACAGTATTGTCTTCAACTTCAGTATGTCACCCTAGTGTTGTGCTAACCTGAGGTTAGAGTATGTTGCCCTCAAACAGTAACTTTAGAAACTGAATTCACACTTTATACTAAAAAATTTTTAGTATATTGTTTCTTGATAAATATTTTCAAACAGATTATAATCTTTTTCACTCCAATTTGAATATTCTAGTTTAACTGGTAGACTTTTTCCCAGGTCATAATGTATTTTTCTCTTTGTCTTTTGATAAATTTTTGTTTACCAGTGGTAAATGTATCATTTTCCCAGTTTAACTTGCTATCCTTCATGCTGTAACATCAGTTATACAGTCTCTAGTATGCTTTTTGACCTATCAAAGTCAATGAATGGTGAGAGGAAAAACTACCCTTATTACAATACATACACATTTTTCTTACCTATTACTAGCCTTATAAAGGTTTAAATGATGAGCACTTAAAATTGATAGCTGTATTAGTTTGTGCTTTGCATTTATTTCATATAAAAATGCCAGACAGAAAGATTCCAGTGCAAAGGAACCTGGATTTTCCATCATTCAGATGACATGGCAAGGATAGAAATAGGAAAGAATCAAGAGCACAAATGGTTTTGTTCCGAAACTGGTATATGTATCATACTTTCAAAAAGTCTTTTTAAAATATAGCTGCCCCTTCCCTTTTTTAAGGAGTAGAATTATGTATAAAATGAATTAACTATAATGTAGATTTCTGTGAAGCAAATTTTACTTCTCTGTTTATTTCCTTTATAGAATTTGAGTGTGTATACATGAACATGAATTTTTCCATAAGTACATACACTCATGGAAAAATTCAGCCAATTACTGTCTAGCGTAAGTAACTAGCAAACCCATGGCCAATTGGATGTGATAATCTCATCATTGCCATACACCTGCTAGGATTAGTGTGTATTGTGTACTTACTGTGATTCTACAATCTTTCCAACGCTAGGGTCATCCTTCTCTGTCCCTCTCTCTCCTACTCAGTGAGGGACCATTTTAGGGGCCTGGAGATTCCTGTCTTTATTTGTTAGAAGCTTCTGGAATTTTGTTTCTATAATTTTTGTATTTAAAATGCTTAATAGACCATTAATTTTTTTTGGTACAATTTTCATGTATATATGACATGTGTAATTCAGCTCGGAAATATCATTAGTCCAAAGCTTTGAGTTTATGTAAGACATATTAGTGTCCTATATGATAAACTATGCAGCTATAAAAAATGATCATTTTCTAAAATGAGGTCCATTGGTATCACTAATCAAATGCTCATCTGTTTAATACTTTAAACCAGTTTTCTTTTTCTCATCTGTTTCCTTGGTTTATTATTTTATTAGCAATTGTACTAATAATTATAGCTGTTATCTCACTTTAAAAATATTTAATTACAAAATTATAGTTTTAAGTTTTCATTCTTACATTATTTTCATTTTTTTTTAAATCAGCTAACTTCCTGCCCCCTTCAAAATAAAATACATGGAAAAAAGTTAGCTAAGTATTTTCTGAAGGCCTTATGTTCAATTATCTTTTATTTCATAATCATGGTTTGACTAAGTATTCTTGTCAAGTCACTAGATTATTTTCTATACTATTTATGATGATATGCTCCCCCCAGTTTTTAAGCAAAGCTGAGTTTTATGTGTTCTTTTTTAGTATGATCTTTCTTTAAAATTCTAAAACTCAAGTCATTTTTTGAAGTTTTCTTAAATTCAGCAACATTTTTTTCTTTATGTTTTAGAGCATTTTAAATCTTAGTATTTAAAATCATAGATTTCCTTGCTGAACAGAATTTATCATTTTATTTGTGATAACCTCTGATCATTCTGTAGTTTGCTGATTTTCTGACTCTTTAGCTGTGCTGATATTTCCCACTACCACTGTTGTCTGTCTGTTTGCTGGTTATAGTTTCTTAGAATTTCAGATAAGGATTTATTAAATTATTGAGTCAGCATTCCCTCAGATAAAAGCAAAAAGGACCAGTTTTAATGATCTTCTGGTTTTAGTTTAATCAGTTTTAATGATCTTAAATCAGTTTAATGATCTTGAAAATAGGTATGTCTATATTGAAGAATTATTATACCCCAATTTTTTTTTTATCAGATATCCTCATCAGTAACATATTTTTAAGTGTACATCTTCAAAATACGTATGTATATGTATTTACAAATTGTACAGATTCTACTCTGGCAATTTATTTTGTGCATTATGCAACACTCTGAAAAACAGATATCTTAGGAGGGCCAGAGAAAAAGAATATTAATAGAAATTCTAATATTTTTCTTCTGTATCTCTGGTTCATTTTGTCTGTGTCCTAGGGAGTGTCTGTCTGATTTTGAGACCGTTGCTTTAGACATTAAGATTAGACATAGAGGGAATGGGAGATCATTACTAAATTGGCCTGTTGAAGTAAGTATAAGTATGTGCACCGCATTTCTCGTGTTCCTTTATTCTTTATTAATCTGGATTAATCTTCCTGCCTTTTTTTCTCCCTGCTACTGAGTTTTTAAAGATCTATACTAGGGGCACCTGGGGGGCTCAGTCATTGGACATCTGCCTTTGGCTCAGGTCATGATCCTGGGGTCCTGGGATGGAGTCCTGCCTTGGGCTCCATGCTCAGCGGGAAGCCTGCTTCTCCCACTCCCCCTGCTTATGTTCCCTCTCTCGCTTTGTCTTTCTCTGTCAAATAAATAAATAAAATCTTTTAAAAAAATAATGAAGACCTACATTAGTTGTCACATAGAACTCCACATTTCTAGATTTATCGCTTTCTTTATGGTGTTAGACTTAATGCTCCATTTTCACTATAGTACTTTATTACTTAATCCTAAAGGAATTACAGTTAGAACCATATGATTTATGGTTAAAAATTATTAATATTTTTGGATTCCTATCAGAAAACCATAAATAGAAATGAACATTATTAACCTTAAAATGAATAACCTTAAAGTGTATAAGAGACTGCATGCTCAGGTCATTGATGCAACCATAGCTCAGTACAGTTTTGTGTCTTTTTTTTTTTTTAAATCTTATTATTCATTTGAGAAAGAAAGCACGAGCAGGGTGGAGGGGCAGAGGGAGGAGGATAAGCAGATGACTCCCTGCTGAGCAGGGAACCCCAGTGCAGGGCTTGATCCCAGGATCCTGGAATCATGACCTGAGCTAAAGGAAGACACTTAACCGACTGAGCCACCCAGGTGCCCTTGTGTTCTTCATTTTGAATTGCATTTAGAATCTGAAGGAAATTTATGCCTTTAAAAAAAAATAACTTCCTTTCCCCCCATTCACACCAAAATTAGCTTTTCTCAAGTTCATGTACCTGATTCACTCTGATGGCTTTTTAAGTAGATTTTAGAAATGTAATCAACATTGATAGAACTTTGTGTTGTTTGCTTTGTTTTGTTTTTAAGTAGGCTCCATGCCAGTGTGGAGCCCAATGCAAGGGTTGAATTCCAGACTCTGCGATGCAGACCTGAGCTGAAATGAAGGGTTGGACGTTTAACCAACTGAGCCACTTAAGTGTCCCAGGACTTTGTTTTTTGGATGCATGCATTTTGGCATGTTTATTTTATTTTATTTTATTTTATTTTTTAAAATATTTTATTTATTTATTTGACAGAGAGAGATCACAAGCAGGCAGAGAGAGAGAGGAAGCAGGCTCCCTGCTGAGCAGAGAGCCTGATGCGGGACTCGATCCCAGGACCCTGAGATCATGACCTGAGCCGAAGGCAGAGGCTTTAACCCACTGAGCCACCCAGGTGCCCCTGGCATGTTTATTTTAAAAGACTTCTCATTACCTTATAGTTTTATCTTCTATTACGATATTGAAATCCGTGAAGAGGGAGGAAAATACTTCTTAAAAGTTTTCTTTGTTACTTCTTTTCCTCAAGTTGGTTACCAAATTGGAATCAGACCAAGTAAAATTTACAACCACAGTCAGGTTAGAAACAAGTGCAAGTTATAGTAATGTACACTATCAGGTTATTAAATAGCTGGCATTTGGACCTTAGATTATTCTGGTTAGTTAATTAAAAAAAAATCAAGTATTTGTTTGTAATCCATTGTTTCTGTGGCAGGATATAGGAAGTTTGTTTTGTTTTGTTTTTAGAAACTTTAAGTTCAGGATCATCTTGTTACTTTAAAAATTAGATATGGTGGTTAAACAGTTGAGAATGTTTTCACTTAATTGTGTGTTATATAATATGTTAGCCAGTTTAGATACCAGATATTATGAAACAACCGTGTGATACGGTGCTTCTTTTCAGAACCAAAAACAAACTCAAGAATACCCCTATACTACTTTGGAATTTGCGCCTCCTCTCTCAGAGAAAGGAGGGTTTCAGTGTAAGTATTCTTGATGTTCTGTAATTTAAAAATATAATGATAAACTCTAGATGAGTTGCATAAATGACTGAAATAGTTGTAATCAAGGATACAGGTAAATTCACTTTTAATATTTTCCAAAGGAGCAGGCAGCCTTGGTGGTGCAGCTGGTTAGCATCTGTTTTTTTGTGTCTGCTCAGGCCCTGAGCTCTGGGTTGTGAGATCGAGCCTCATGTCAGGCTCTGTGCTCATCATAGAGGCGCAGAGTCTGCTTAGGACTCTTCTCTCGCTCACCCCCACCTCCAGCTCAAGTCCATTTCTATAAATGGTGAATGGCACATGATAAAACGGTTTCATTAATTTGCATTGTAAAATCTATCAGTTTGTGGCCACTTGGGTTTCTTCTGAAGAAAGTGGTGGTACTTGGTTGAGGATAAGAGTAAGAATAAGAGCTAATTTAGATTGTTTACTGCAGTTCTGTTCTGCTATGAAGTGGAAATTTCAGTTCATTGCCCGAAGGAAATCAGAGGATTGGATTTTAACACATACATATCTTTTGTCAAAAGAATATCTTGCTAGATAATTACTTTAAGTGTTAGTATAACTAACTAGTTAGTATACTACTAGTTAGTGTACTACTATATTACCAGTTAGTATAACTACTAATAAGTAGTGTTAGTATAACTACAGAATTCTTCGTGGTTTGCAGAGGGTCTGCCTTAGGTCGTTACATGTCCACCTTAAATATCCCTGACATTCAGTAGCTACCCTCTCGCAGCTTAGAGGAGGAGCATGGGATGGGGTGGAGTACTGCCGTACTGAGACTTAGGGGTATGATTTCTGCCATTGGTAATATGCTTTCGGAAAATAATTGGGTTATTTTATTTTTATTAGCAAATGCTTGAGCCTTTTGTTTATGTTTGAGTGATCTTATCAGAGACATCTACATTCCAGGTAGGAGTGCTTTCATTTAGTAGTACTTTCATTTTACTGGTGCTAATTTGGGGTGGTGTGGGGGTAATTGTTAATTACAGCTCTGAAGCATATACTATGGGTATTTTTTTAAGATTTTATTTATTTTATATATATATGTGTATATATGTGTGTGTGTGTGTGTGTGTGTGTGTGTATGTGTGTGTGTATATATATATATAGAGAGAGAGAGAGAATAAGCAGGGTTAGGGGCAGAGGGAGAGGGAGAAGCAGGTTCCCCACAGAGCGGGGAGCCTGATGCTGGACTCAGTCCCAGGAGCAGAGATCATGACTTGAGCCAAAGGCAGATTCTTAACCCACTGAGCCACCCAGGCACCCTGCATATATATGTTTTTGTATATTACTTCAAACTGAAGGAGATAGGTAGCATCAGACTATGTAAAATGTTACTGTTCTTGATATTCTTATATACAAACTAGGTGATGTTGGTGGCCCTGTGCTACTCTGGCCTTCCTTCAGCTGTTTTGTTTACTTAGGAAGCAGATTGCTTGGGACATTAACATGCTGGCTGAGAGAGTATTTCTAACATTCCAAATAAGAGGTAAAATCAGCAGTTGCATTTTTTTACATCACAAATATTTGGCCTGGAAAAATGCCATTATACATTGTTTAGTTTCAAGTTATTACTGAAAACAAACATTAGCTAGTGGTTAAAGTTTTTTTTTCCTAAGCAACCTTTTTCTTATGTGTCAGTCAGTTACATGGATCCTTTATTATATATATGTATATAGTTATATAAAACAATTCTAAGAATAAAACATATTTTAGTTTTCTTGTGCTTTAGAAGATACCTTGCTAGTATTAAAAAAGTTTCTTTACTAAATTTAGGTTATTAAAGGAATCTGGTAAAGAAGACTTATTGCAAATATTCAATAAAGTAGAAAAGAAGTAGATAAGCTTTTTATAGGGTTTTTTTTTTTTTTTTTTTTTTTTTGGTGGGGGGAATACAGACTGCCTTCATTTTATCACTGCTTGTGTCAAAGGGAATAGTCACTGCCTTATTTATAGCGTCTTTGCTGCCTCATGCATGTTTTTTTCAAACAATGTCCCAGAAGTTGATACTTTTTGGATTTTACCAGAAAAAGTTCTTTATCTGACATCATAGTAAAAACTAATTTTAATTTTGTCTTTGTACAGTTAATATATTTTTCTTCTTTTTAAAAGATTGCTTAGATTTTGATTGGTTTTAGTGAAATGTTTTAATTTTAAAGTATCAGGATAATTTTATTTTATTCATGTGGTTGCAAAATATTAATTTACATGGGAGGGCAGGTAGGCTAATGGATTTTCTTTAGGTGAAATTAAATGTGGATTTGAAATAAGAAGACTTCTAGTAGGCGGAATGGAATCACATGAGGCTATAAGTTCAGTTACTGTGCTTTTGCTTATTTCATTAAACTTTCTTCCCTGCGTGCCTTTTGTGTATTTGAAAGATGATAATTTCCCTAAAGGTTTTAGCATGATAAGACAAAATTCTGTTTTTATTTTAACTTTCATCCAGCATTTATATGTATTTAACTCTTCTGACTGGTATGTTTGAAATGCAGAAAATACCCCCAAATTTTTATTTGCTGAAGAAAACTTACTTTAACATGGTCCTGTTGATGCTTTCAGTAGGGACAGGTTAAAATTGAGTAAGTGTCCAATTTATACTCGTTTGTTTTTATAATAATTCAAAATGGCCAGGAAAATTGTTTTCAAAAATTAAGCCAAAGGGTATGGCTAAAGGAGCTGAGTTAGGTAATATGTTTTAGCAGTTTTGTCAAAAGTACACATTTTGAGATTAAAACCTTTGAAGTGTATTTTCCATGTTTGACCAAGAGGTGTGCATCACTAAATTAAAATTGAGTAGCACGATCTAAATACTTCATTTAGTATCTTTTGAAAGTGGTATTTCTAAGTATTCTTTTTCTCTATTAATTCATGGCTAATTAATCAAATGTTGTTTATAACTCATTTTCTAGATACTTACTCCAGGAGCTGTCGTTTGAGAAATATAAATTCTCTATGGAATGCTTAAAATCACCTTAAGAGACACCTGAACATGGGTGGTTGTTTCCAGCAGTTGACTCTTGTATATTGGACTTGTTATAATTCCTTTGAACTAGATAGAGTTCATGATAGTATACAGTGGGTTCTCCTGTAATACAAACATGTGTTCTGAAAATCAGGTTATGCATTAAAAAAGCCTTACTAAGGGTTTATGGGGGAAAACAGGGTTAGAGGCACAACACCAAAATTTCAGCAATGCCAGCACTTAGGAATAAAGATAGGAATCTAAGAAAAACAGCACAGTTTTATACCTATCAAATGATTAATAAATATATAAACATTACCATAAATATGGCACTTTACTTTGAAAAAGACCTCAAGTGTGCCTGTGGAAGCCGGTGTCAGAAGGGTTGTAGCTCGTGGGTTTGGGGAAGGCGGGAGGTGGGGCTGCTGGAATCTGAGCACAAGTTGTGACCCAGGCGTGAGGGGAGCGTGACAGCCCCGCAGTGAGCGGAGGTCTCTGCTGCTGGTTGGGGGCGGGGAGTGTGTGGATTTGGGGTATTCCTGTGTCCCTCAGGTCAGCCAGGCCCAGTTTTCTCTGTTTCACCTCATGTTTCTCCTGGACGGAAGCCTGTACACGCTAACTGAAATTTACATTTTGTTCCTGTTGTTTCTTAGTGTATCGGTCTCCTGCAATAAATACATGGTTTCTGAATAATCATTATATCAAAACTGACCCTGAAAGTGATTTAGAGAATGAGTGGCTAGCCACCATTTATTTCTAAATTTAGAAAAATTCCTTGTAAACTTTCAGGTGATAAGAATTATAGACATGGAGGACAGAATGTTTTCTTCCTCCTTCGATCAGAAGCTATCCCAGTTAAACATATGAACACATTTAGATTCAAAGAATTACATATTATGCTTAAATACAGTCTTGAGAAATTGTATGCCCTACAGTTACCTTTGCGGCACCCAGATGGTTAAGTGTCTACCTTCAGCTTGGGTCATGATCTTGGTGTCCTGGGATCGAGCTCGGCATTGGGCTCCCTGCTCAGCGGAAGTCTGCCGTCCCGCTAACTCATACTCTCTCTCAAATAAAAAACTAAAATCTTAAAAAAAAAAAACTGCCCTCTTCCCACCTCAAAAAAAGGGAAGGAAAAGAAAATTAAGGCTCACCATTATTTTCTGACTTAGGTGAGCTTAGCCATTATGTCATTATTTTCACTGAATTTTGTTTATTAACTATTGATTCTCATTTCATTGACTTGAATATTTACCAGGTGTTCAAGGTTTACTAACTGCTTTCTAAAATTTTACGTTAGCATTGAATATGATAGGTATTTATTTAAACATTCACCTTAAATATTGAAATGTTTAAATGAATACCCATTTACCTTAATATTTTACCTTAAAACGTTACCTTGACTATTTAAATAATACCTTTACAAATCTGAAAATACGGATGCATTTTCTTTACAAATTCATTTTCATATCAGTAGATAAACTTCAGAAATGAACAACAGAGAAGTGTACTAGTGGTTTCACTCTGTTTTCAAAATTTAATCATGTATGTTATGACATCTTTTGTTCATATCCGTAATTTGTTCCCCAAAAGCTTGTTTGTAATGTGGTTCTGGGACACATTTGAGAAACAGTGTTGAACCTGGTGATGAGGATGCCAGGCTAGCATCTAAACCCTGTGAAAGCTGTGACATAACCAAAGTGTGACATTGTGTTAATGGTGTGTTGAAGTTAAATACCACAGATGCTTCGATAGGAAGATCCACTCAGAGAATCCAAACTTGGATTACCAGAAGTGTATCTCCTACCTCTGACTGGTGGGTTCAGACTCTTGCATGTGCCCCGAAACAGTGACACTTACTCATTTCAACCCAGTCTAGGCCAGTTTGTTCTCCTCTCCTTTTTGAGATCCAGACATAAATCTGCTTGTCTTCACCATTTTCACAGCTTGCCGCTTCAGATCACATTTTCACTCTACCCAATCCATTGGAGGACTAAAGACAGTCTCCCCCTTCCTTTCTTCCCCAGAGCGACTTCCTGTGTTTTTCTAACTGCAGTCGCAAGCACTAAGGTTGGAGGCCCCAGGCAGGCTAATTTGCTTTATCTTCCATATGATAATCTCTAAATTTATTTACCTTTATTTCACAGAAAGGCTACAATTTGTATACTCACCTAGGGAATCCAAAGCCCTGCATCTGTCCTTAAAAGGGTTTAGCTTTGGGGCACCTGGGTGGCTCAGTGGGTTAAAGCCTCTGCCTTCAGCTCAGGTCATGATCCCAGGGTCCTGGGGTCGAGCCCCCGCATCGTGCTCTCTGCTCAGCGGGGAGCCTGCTTCTTCCACCCTCTCACTCTGCCTGCCTCTCTGCCTACTTGTGATCTCTGCCTGTCAAATAAATAAATAAAATCTTAAAAAAAAAAAAAAAGGTTTAGCTTCTATTGTTGGCACCTTGGCCCTCGGAGGAGGGGAGGGGAGAGGGGGTGGTTTTTCTCCTCACCCCCCAAGCACCAAACAGTCTTCCCCTGTAGTACCCTCCCTGTGGGCTTCAAAGTAAATAGAATATTTTCATTTCCTTGAATATTCCAATAATTTGAGGGCATGTTTTATCTTAATTCAGCTGTAGGAAGCACCAAGGTAAACTAGTTCCCATTTTTCCCTTTTTTGCTTTTTCATTCATACTTGGGAAAATGGCAAATGTACCAAAGAATGAAGTAAAATTAATCAGAAAAGCATGCCCCCTTTGTTTCTTGACATTTAAGAGTTGCCAGAAGAGAGTAAAGAAAAAGGCAGTCGTCCCCACTTCCTTCTCAAACTGTTCTTGAGTGAGACGGAAGGTAGGCATGGGGTAGGGTTGCAAAAGAAAGGCTAGGAGGAGAGATTCTTAGAGCCCAAGAGAAGACTTTTTTCCCTGGATGTGATCAATTCTTAGGTACTACAGTGATGTAGCTCCCCAAAACTTTGGAAGTAAAGGAAATTAAGATTACCACTTGGTATTCAAACAAAAATTAATACAGAATGAACACAGTAGGATAGGCACCTTAAAGCAGAAGTTAAAAACTAGTGGCTCAGGCAAGTCCAGCTATTATGTTTTATTTGGCCTGCCTAGAGAAAGAGTTTTTTTGAAAATGTTATATTAAGACTTGGTGATTGCCCATGGAAAATAAGGATTTTTTGCTCCTTGAAAAAAAAATAACAATAACAAACACGAGGCCTATATTCTTTCCACAGCTGGCTATTCCATCTCTGGCTTGCCACTGAGCCCTCCATTTATTAAAACGTCACCCTTCTAATTGTCAGGGAGAACTAGAGCCAGATCCTAGTTAAGATGGTAACAGTTTTAATCAGAAGCTTGCAGTAGAGGAAATGACAGTATAAATGGAATAAAATAACTAGGGATTTATAGCAAAGAAGCAGAGTAGAAGGGGTGTGGGAGATCGATAAACAGAAAATTTCTAAGAAGAGCCATCAAGGATACAAGGATAGGAGGGATCCTTGCTGAGGGCAGGCAATGTAATCATCTCAAGGAGCGAGAGGTGGATTCCCTCTAAACTGACTTAGCAGACTATTTGCTAAAATGGGGCTATTTAGGCCTGGCAAGGACAGGGATCATGCCAAGGCCTAGTTGAGGGGAGGGCTTAGAAGAGGCTGATTAAAGTTTGGTCAAAGAACATCTTGTTACCACCTCATTTGTTTTTTGCCAGACCCCCGGAGATACTTGGGGCTTTGGGTCCTACTTTAATGCTGCACTGTCCGATTGGACTTTTGAGGGCTTGCTACTGCAACTGAGGAGCTAAATTTTAAATCTTTTTTTTTTTTTCAAGATTTTATTTATTTGAGAGAGAGCATGAGCGGGGGGAGGGAGAGGAATAAGCAGACTCCGCAGCTGAGCAGGGAGCCCAACACAGCGCTTGATCCCAGGACCCTGGGATCATGACTGTGCTGAAGGCAAACACTTAACTGCCTGAGCCACCCAGGTGCCCCACTAAATTTTAAATCTTAATTTTAATTGAGAACCTGAAGCAACGTAAAAGCATTTTCCCCATAACCTTATCATTTCAGTAGGACTATATTAGGTCACATAATGGTATTGTAGTGTTTGTGTACTTTAAACTTATTTAATGTAACTACTAGGAAGCTTAACATTAAATATGTGTCTCAAGTGTCTGAGAATATGTCTGATGTGGTGAGGCAAATAGATTTTGGAGTGGATTCCCCCGTGACCCCTTCCTCACGATCATGCCTGTGTTTAATCCCTTTAAGCATGGGAAGGACCTGTCACTTTCTAACAACCAAGCAGACTAGGGAAAGGTGAGGGGATGTTGCTCCTGTGATTTTGTTGTTATAGGAGCCTCACCTTGCTAGCAGACTGAGCTTGGAAGCAGAGCCTTCCTGTCAAGTCTCCAGATGAGAACCTGCCTCTGGTCAACATATTTTGTGCAGCCTTGATGAGGACTCAGATAAGCCATGGCCAGAATCCTGACCTGCAGAACCTGTGAGATAATAAATGTATATTGTCTTAAGCCACTAACTGTAGTAATTTGTTGTTCAGTAACACAATACATAGCCTGGGAAAGGGGGTAGGGGCGGTGGGAGGGCCGTGTAGAACCATGGAAGTCTAGCAGAAAAGGGATCTACTGGGGAGAGTGAATCTTAGCCAGTGTACTTTGAATATCCTTGCCCTTTAAATAAGCTGTTGTCCAGTTGGTAATGCATAAAGCTTTAGTTCAGGAAGGCTTAACATCGCTTGTTTTGATTTTATGCTCACAGAAAAACATGTTAATTGTTACACGCTCCCTGCGTAGGTCCACTTAAGGGAGAGGAAGCCCAGGACCATCTGATTTGCAAAGGTGAATTCTGATGGTTTGTGGGATTTAATTGGCTGGGTGCCAGCCACGGGGCACGGTTGAAACTGACCTCATGCCTCTGCTTGGAGTCCTCTTGGCTGTAGTTGTAGTTGAATGCTCTGTGATTAAACAGTTGATTAAACAGTTGATCCCAGACTCCGTCTGATTACTAGTGACCAATGGAATGGTGCATGAACTTCATGAAATTCATGAAAATTTCCCCAAGACTCAGATGGTGTAGAAACAGGGTAGAAATTGTTGAGAGATGCTTTTTCCATAGTTTTTTTGTGTTTCTGCACATCTTGCAAACAGGCAGTGACTGCTTTTTTTAGACTATCTTCTTAAAGAGGTTTGTATAGTGAACAGCCCTGCTAAAGATAGACATGACGTCTCTCTTTGGAGCAGAGAGCAGGGTTGCTTAAGCCTTGGAAGACAGACATAATGTCTCCCTTTGGAACAAAAATGCTGATATTCTGCCTACTGCTAGTGCTGTGAATGATACAGTCTTTTTGTCTTAGACCCACAGGTCTTGTGTCTTCATTTTTCAGCACTCGTGGAATGGTGCAGACTATTTAGCTTGCAAGTAAGGTTTTTACCTAAATCAGAGCCTTTGCCTTTAGAGGTCTTGAAACTTGTATTGTTTCATAGTAGTCAAGATTTTATTTTTTTTTATAGAACTGAAGTTAATCTACTCATGACTAAACCTTTTCCAGAATAGATTGGGTGCCCATATGTCTTTCTCTTGCCTGGGGTGGGGGAGCGGGGGAAGACTTGTATTTGTTTTGTTAGATAAAGTTGTTCCATTTATGTCTTAAGCATGTTGTATCAATGAGTGAGTCTTCCTAGCAGTGATGTTATCTGAGACAGTCACATCTTTTATGCTAGCGAGTTGTATTAATCCCAGGCTTTGGTTATATCACCTACAAATGAGAGAATCGTATCTCTTAAGGTCTTTTCCAACTATAGTACTTCTAGGCAATGTAAAAAAAGCATCCCTTTAATTTTGTTTATTGGACGAGCACTTATATTGTTCTCACTATGAGACAGGTACCACTTTTAAGCGCTTTTCAAATAATCACTTAAACAAAGGTGATGTAGGAAAGGGAACTGAGGCAGGGAGTTTAATAATTTGCTCAAGGTCCTCCAGCTAGAAGATGACATGGCCGGGGTTCAAAAGTGTCTAGGTGAAATTTGTACTCTTTTCCACCATGCTGTGCTCCCAGGTTTTCCCAGGTTTTCATTGAAAAAATTATTCATTCTCTGGTTTTCATTGAAAAAATTATTTCATTGAAAAAATTATTCATTCTCTGCCTTGTGAGAAATCTGGAAGCCACAGGAGAAATTGAGGCAGGTCCCTGCTCTCCAGAATCTTCACACCAAGTGATAATTTTGTGCACTGTGTGTGTGCGTGTGTGAGTGAATGTGTCCCACACGAGGACTCAGAGGTCAGCATTTGTATGTAAGAATACCTCTTTAGAATGTAAAAGTTATGTGTTTATGTTAAATAATTGGTTCCAGATTTTTAAATATCTTATTTAAGGTTGTTGAAATAAACCTTAGGGTTCTATTCTAGTAGTAGTAAATTAGGTGAGACTTTAAGGGAACTATGCAGACATACTAGCCAAAAGGCTTTCCTGTTTGATGCCTAAAATAAGATTATTAAGATTATGTACAGAGATTAAAATAGTTACACTGAAGCATTTTCTTGAACGTTTTTAGTCAACCCACATCTCATTTATGTATGTTAGTATGAGCTTGTTGAGGATAACAATGGATGGAATCTTTTTCATCTTTGTGTCGTATCTGTGTTGCACCTAAGAAATTTTTTTTTTTTTTTGCTTTATTCACTTAAGTGTTGAGTGAATGATCAGTTTTATAGGATACACAGTGGTTCTCCATATCTGTCAGGGCAGGAAGCAGAATGACACTCGAGGTACATAAGAACAGGCTTTCATGAAAGAACTACTGAAGACTAAGGGAACCAACATGGGGTGTTGAGGCACTCCATAAGGCACTCTCTGCTGCTGTGACTCTGAGGTCAAAAGGGGCATCTATTACACAGTAACTGTATAGAGCTAGTGCGAGCAGAGGTAGGACTTACAGGGGAGGGACAGATGGACAGAGCTGTGACTGGCACAGCAGGCAAGAAAGAGGGGCAAGGGGGACAGATATCCCTGTGTCTCTGCTACCCTCTGATCTCCTGCCAATAATCCTCTTGTTGGCTGAACCCAGCTGGAGTACTGAATGATCCAGAGTGAGGGGGACAGATGGAAAAGAGCCAGCATGCTAGAAACATATCTGGATTTGTCTCCGCGCATTCAGGCCCCTAGAACAATACCGTAGACTGAGTGGCTTATAAACAGCAGAAGTTTATTCCTTATAGTTTTGGAGACCAGAAAGCCCAAGAATAGGGTTCTGGCAAGAGCCAGTGTCTGGTAAGGACTCACTTCCTGATTCACAGAAGGCTGTCCTCTTCCTGCAAGCTCATGGGGCAAGAGGAAGAGGGTATGCACTTCTCAGGGGTCTCTTTTGTAAGGGTACTAATCCTGTTCACAAAGACGCGGCTCATAGGATCTAATCACCTCTCAAGGGCCACACTGTCTAACACCATCAAGTTATGGCTTAGGATTTCAAGGTTAATTTTAGGGGGACCTGCTTTCATTTGATAGCAGGATTGAAGGATGCATTGTCATTTAATGCAACTTGATTCCTCAACTGCAAAAATCGTTAAATGTTTCCTCTACTGGTTCTCATGCATATTTTATGAAAAGCGAAATGCCTTCTGGTTGTTTTCCAGTTAAGTGTTTAATATTCACTCTAAGAATTTACATGAAGTACTGAATTTAAGTCATCAGTAGGTGGTGCTGCTGAGATTGAATCCTGAAAAATACAAAACTAGACATTTAACATGAGGATTAGGGTTCAGATAGGTTATTTGGGGAGGAACGTTATAATCCAGTGAGTTTCTGATTCGTTGTTTGGAGTTTCTGGAGAAGAGAATTAACGTGCAGGAAACTTCACCGCTTTGCCTTTGACAGCATCATCTCGTGAGACAAACAGGAGCAATGGTTTCTTGACTCCCTGAGATGCCATTTTGCTGTCACCCCTCAGGAAATGCAGTACTATGGGCTTTAACAATAGGAATAGGCCCATAATAACCATGGAGTTGTAAAATGTCTAACTGGGCTTGGATTTTAAAGATGCTGAAATGTATCACTCAGACTCGGTATTTGATAAAATACAGATTTTCAGGCCATTTGCCTGGAGATTCTGATTTAGTTGATCTGAGGTAGGCTGAAAATCTATAACAAGGTCCTGAGTGTTCCTCATGGTCACACTGGTTTGGAAAACACTGATATAGGTGGCTTGCCTTTGACCTGAGTTTCCTTACATACTTGGCCTGAGACTTCACAAACATTTTGGAGTGACAGTCACCTAGGACCCTCTCCCCCAAAAATGTTCCTACCCAGAGCTTTACGTATAATTTTTGATGCTTCAGAAATTCAGTCCATCCTCCATCACCTACTTTACAAACCCTCACAGAATCAGTGTAAAATTTCCCAGTTAGATTTCAAGGTTTTCCACAATTTTGGTCTACCCTGCTGATTGAGCCTTTTGCCTCCTTATACGCATCATACTCCGGAGCTGCAAAGATGAGCAAAATATTCAGATTATATTCCTGGACACAGGGATAAATTAAAATCAAAGGAACCTGTATGTTTTTCTTAAAGCCTGTATGAGTTTGTCAAAATACAGAATATAATCTGGGGCACCTGGGTAGCTCAGTCCGCTAAGAAACCCACTCTTGGCTTTGGCTCAGGTCATGATCTCGGGGTTGTGGGGTCAAGCCTTGTGTCCAGCTCTGTGCTCAGCACGTGGTCTGCTCCTCCATCCCCTCCCCGTGCTCCCTCCTCCCTGACTTGTGCTTGCTCTCTCTCTCTAAAGTAAATTTTTTAAAAAAACTTCTTAAAAATATAGATTACTATCTATTAAGGAAGTGCTCTAGGTAGGTTTTATGGTTTACAATCAGGTTTTTCTGATAAAGAAGACTGTTGATCTGTCAAGGTATGTGTATCAATTTATTCTACTCTCAAAGACAGGCCTTTTATTTAGAGCGTAATTTGGAGGGGGCCCTGTCATACCACAGCAGAAGTCATTCTGCTACTATGGTGGTGAAGCATCCAGGGTCCAGGGATTGAGCCCCACGTTGGGCCCCCTGCTCAGTGGGGAGTCGTCCTCTCCCTCTCCTTCTGTCCCTCCCCCCTACTTGTGCAAGCTCATTCACGCCCTCTCTCTCCATCTTAAAGAAATAAAAATTTTTAAAAATTAGATATTATATCTGGGCCATTATCTCTGTGGTGGTGATTTAACCATTACCTATTGTTGACTTCTATATTTATAATAATTAGCTAGAAGTTTACATGAAATTGGTTTTCCAAGTTTAGGTTAATATGGGAACAAACTCCTATTATGTGGCATGACAGTTCTTGAAAACACATGCAGGCGGTGTTAATATAAACATAGTTCTTCATAGGTATGAAATTTTTACTTCTTTGATAACTCTTGCCTCATTTTATCAATAGCCTGAGGTTGGAAATGGAATTTAGCAAATATTTGAACATTAGTGGGACTTAACAGTGACCAAGTGGGCAGAAAAAAGAAGAGTAGGTCTGACTACTGTCTTTTCAAAGTCCCGTTTACAAGGTTGGCCCTTGGCTTGGATTTAGGGAGGGTTCCCACCATTTCCAGAATTGGTAAGAGTGGCCCACTGTGCCCAAACTCGTTATTTGCACAAATGATGTGGTTTATGCTGGACACCTGCCTTGCCTAGGAACTCTGGAATTTGGGTATATGCCAGGCAGATCAGCCCCCAGTAAAAGCCCCAGGCAATAAGTCTAATGAATTTTCCTAGATGGCAACATTTTACAAGTCACAACCTGTTGCTAGGGGAATTAAACTCATCTTGTATTACCCTATTGCAAGGAAGCTCTTGAAAGCTTGTACCTGGTTTCTCCTAGACTTGAAAACCCCAAGCACCTTTTCCCTTTGTTGATTTGGTTCAGAGTCCTTTTGGTGTAATAAATTATAGCCTTGAGTCCAATATGCTGAACCCTGTGAGTCCTCCTAGTGAACCATAAAACTGGGGGGAGGGTGTCCTTGAAATGCAGCAAAATACTGAGCCTGCTGTTAGGGAGGCCATACATGTGTAAGGAAATAAAGCACGTGAATTTAAAAGGACAGCACAGGGTAGAGTTTAATAATGTGTTAAGTACTAGACGAAGAGATGGTGCTAATATTGCAACTGGGAAGTCAGATAGATAAAAGTGTTAATCATTTAATGCTTTGGAGCAAAAAAAAAAAATTCCCAGCTGTATTTATTGATGTGATAATGGGTATATAAATAATTATACACAATAGAGACAATTTTGTGAGCTTGGATATATGTGTTCACACAGATATGTATTACCATAACCACAATCTAGGTAATGAACATATCCATCACTCCCCAAAGTTTCCGGGTATTGTTTTGTTGTTTTCCTAGTAAAAACACTTCACATAAGATTTGTCCTCTTGTAAGTGCAAAATACCTCATTGCTAACTATTGGCATAATGTTACGCAGCAGGTGTCTGGGACCTACCTTATAGAACTGTAGCTTCATCCCTACTAAACATGAACTTCCCATGTCTCCCTCTATCCCCTGATAACCACCGTCCTATTTGCTACTTCTACAATTTGACTATTTACTTATTTCATTTTTCTGCTTTTAAAATTGAAGTTTAATCAATATAACAGGGTTCTATCCATTTAAGATGTACAACATGATGATTGAACAGTTCTCTACATTATTCAGTGCTCACCACAAGTGCAGTCACCATCTGTCCCTGAACATTGTTACATTACTGGCTATATTACCTGTGCTGCACTTTTCTGTGCACTTGTTTAACAATTTAGACGTTTGTACCTCTTAATTCCCTTTATCTGCTTCCCTCATCCCCCACTACACTTGCCCTCTGGCAACTGTCAGTTTGATCTCTCTCTGCATTTAAGAGTCCAGCTTTTTGTTTTTGTTTTTTTAGATTCTGCCTAGACGTGAAATTACATGGAATTTGTCTTATTTCACTGAGCATAATGCCCTCTGGGTCTGTCCATGTCGCTGCAAATGTCAAGATCTCATCTTTTTTTATGGCTGAGTAATATTCTATTGGGTGTATATATACCATATCTTTATCCATTCATCTATGGGCAGATGCTTGGGTTGCTTCCACATTTGGGCTATTGTATATAATGCTGCAATAAACGTTTGTAAGGGAATGGTCTAGTTTCATTCTTTTACATGTAGGTGTTCAGTTTTCCCAATACCATTTGTTGAAGAGACTGTCCTTTTCCCTTGTCTGTTTGTGCCTCCTTTGTAGATTAACTGACCACATAAGCATAGGCTTATTGCTGGGTTCTCTGTTTTGTTCTGTTGATCTATGTGTTTTTGTGCCAGTGCCATCCTGTTTTGATTGCTACACCTTTGTAATGTATCTCAAAATCTGGGATTGTGATACCTCCAGCTCTATTCCTCTTTCTCAAGATTGCTTTGACTGCTCATACAAATTTTTGTCTTATTGGTTTTAGGACTGTGAAGAGATTGCATTGAATCTGTAGATTACTGTGTGTCATATGGACATTTTAACAATATTAATTATTCTAATCCACAAACATGGAATATCTTTCCATTTGTTTATGTCATCTTTAGTTTCTTTCATCAGCATCTTACAGTTTTTTGTTGTTGTTGTTTTGTTTTAAAGATTTTATTTATTTATTTATTCCACAGAGATCACAAGTAGGCAGAGAGGCAGGCAGAGAGAGAGAGAGGAGGAAGCAGGCTCCCTGCTGAGCTGAGAGCCCAATGCGGGGCTTGATTCCAGGACCCTGGGATCATGACCAGAGCTGAAGGCTTTAACCCACTGAGCCACCCAGGTGCCCTAGCATCTTACAGTTTTGAGAGTACAAGTCTTTTTATTTCCTTGGTTAAGTTTATTCCTATGTATTTTATTTTTGGTATAATTGTAAATTGGATTGTTTTCTTAATTCCTCTTTCTCATAGTTCATTATTAGACTACAAACATAACAGATTTCTGTATTTTAATTTTGTATCCTGAAACTTTACTGAATTCATTTTATAAGTTTTCTGGTGGCGTCTTTAGGGTTTTCTATATACAGCATTATGTCATCTGCAAATACTAACCATTTTACTTCTTGCTTACCAATTTGGATGCCTTTTATTTCATTTTATTATCTGATTGCTACTGCTAGGACTTCCAGTATTCTGTTGAATGAAGTTGCCAAGAGCAGGCATCTTTGTCTTATTCCTGATCTTAGAGGAAAAGCTCTGTTTTTCACCTTTAAGTATGATGTTAGCTGTGGGTTTTTCATATAGGCGTTTACTGTGTTGCAGTGTGTTCCCCCAAACCTATTTCACGGAGTTTTTATTATGAGTGGATGTTGTACTTTGTCAAATGGTTTTCCTGCATCTATTGAGATGATTATATGACCTTTATTCTTTGTTTTATTAATGTATCACATTGACTGATTTTTGAATTTTGAACCACTCTTGCATCCCAGGAATAAATACTACTTGATCATGGTGAATGATTTTTAAAAATATATTGTTGGATTTAGTTTACTATTATTTTGTTGAGGATTTTTGCATCTATGTTCATCAGAGAGATGCCTGCACTTCTCTTTTTTTGGTAGCATCTTCATCTGTTTTTTTTTTCTTAATATTGTTTTGATATCAAGGTAATGCTAACCTCATAGAATGACTTTGGAGGTTTTCCTAACTCTTCTGTTTTTTGGCAGGGGTGGGGGATGGTTTGAAAAAAATAGGTATTACCTCTTTTTAAAGTGGTTGATAGAATTCACCCCTGAAGCCATCTGGCCTGGACTTTTGTTTGTTCAGAATTGTTTGATTACTGATTCAAATTCAGTGCTAGTAATCAGTTTGTTCAAATTTTCTATTTCTTCCTGATTCAGTTTTGGAAGATTGTATGTTTCTAGGAATTTATTCAATTCTTACACATCTGATTTGTGGACATATAATTCTTCATAATATTCTCTTAAAATTCTTTGTATTTCTGTGGTATGGTTATTGCTCACTCATTTCTGATTTATTTGAATTCTCTCTTTTTCTCTAGTGAGTCTGGCTAAAGGTTTATTGATTTCTTCAAAAACCAGCTCCCGGTTTCATTGATCTCTTTTCTTGCTTTTCTCGGTCTCTGTTTCATTTATTTCTGCTCTAATCTTTGTTATTTCCTTCCTTCTGCTGGCTTTGGGCTTTGTTCTTCTTTTTCTAGCTCCATTAGGTATAAGGTTAGGTTGTTTGAGATTTTTCTTGTTTCTTGAGGGAGGTGGGCTTGTATTGCTATAAACTTTCCTCTCAGGACTGCTTTTGCTGCATCCCAAAGATTTTGGACCATTGTTTTTTCATTTTCATTTGTCTTTATGTATTTTTTATTGCCTTTTTGATTTCTTCGTTGATTCATTCATTTTTTAGTAGCATGGGTTTTTGGTGGTTGTTTTTCATCTTCCACATATTTCTGTTATTTCAATTTTTTTCTTGTAATTGATTTCCACTTTTGTACCACTGTGGTTAGAAAAGATGCCTGATATGATTTCAGTCTTCTAGAATGTATTGAGACTTTTTTTCCTGGTTTGATATGTGATCTATCTTGGAGAACATTCCATGTGCATTTGAAAAGAATGTATTCTGTTGTTTTTGGTGGGGCTTCCATATATATCTGTTAGGTCCATCTGGTCTACTGTGTCATTATAAGCCCTTGTTTCCTTGTTGATTTTCCATCAGTATGCTCTACCCTGTTATTGTATTACTGTCAATTATTCCCTTTATGTCTGTTAATAATTGTTTTATGTATTTAGGTACTCTTCTCTTGGGTGCATAGATATTTACAGTAGTTATATCCTCTTATTGGATTGTTCCCTTTATTATGAAATGTTCCATTTTTGCCTCTCACCACAATCTTTTTTTTAAAAGTCTGTTTTGTCTGATGTAAGTATTGCTTCCCATTTTTTATGTTTTTATTTTGCTATCATTTACATGGTATATGTTTTTCCATCCCTTTACTTTTCTTCTTTAAAAAATTATTTATTTATTTATTTATTTATTTGAGAGAGAGCACAACCAGAGAGGGTGGGACAGAGGGAGAGGGACAAATCAGACTTCCTTTAGTTAATTTTATTAGGATTTTTTTGTGCTTCCTGGAATCTGGATGTCCGTCCTTCTCCAGACCAGGGAAATTTTCAGCTATTTATCAGCTAATTTCAGCTAATTTTCTTCAGAAAACTTTTTTTGCTACCGTGCTCTTTTTTCTTCTGGGATCTCTATAATGTCATTGCATAATACTTGATGATATCACTGAGTTCCTTTAACCTAGTCTGTCTGTCTGTCTGTCTCTCTTTTTAACTCTTTGTTCTTTTTACTGTTCAGCTTGGTTGCTTTCCACTACTCTGACTTCCAGATTGCTAGCCCGTTCTGCATCCTCCAATCTGCTGTTGATTCCCTCTAGTGTATGTTTTATTTCTGTTACTGAGTTCTTCATCTCTGACCCGTTCCTCTTTGTATTTTCTCTCTCTTTGTTGAAGGTCTCACTGAGATTCTCCACCCTTTTGTCAAGTCCAGTGGGTATCTTTATGATCATCACTTTTAGTTATTTTTCACGTATTGATACCTCCATTTTATTTAGCTCTTTTGCTGTTATTTGACCTGTTCTTTCAATTGAGACACATTCCTCATTTTTTCTTACTCTCTGTTTCTGTGTATTAGAAAGATTAGATACATCTCCTGGTCTTGAAAATAGTTGCCATGTGTAGAAGAGGTCCCTGTAGCGCAGTGCCCTTTGGGCACCAGAACCAGGAATTCCAGATGTGTCTCCTCTGTGGGTTGCACACTTTCTACTGTTAGGGCTGAATCTTGTTTGCTTCAGTCCAGTCAGCTGCAATGACCGCGCCCCCCCCCCCTTGCCTACCTTCAGTACACTGGGCAGGATTTGGTTCCTGCATTGTTGAGGGCCTTTCTGAGGTCACCATGGGCTTGTAGGTGGGTGATGTCAGCACGCAGACTAGCTGACTAGCATACTAGCCATATGCACTGAATAGCAGGGCTCTCTCCCTGCACAGCCAGCTGGAAGTTTTCACTTGCTGGTATTACAGGCACACTGGTGTGCGGGGTTATCTCCTGCCTCTTTCTAGGGCAGGAATCACTTTGGAGTTCTCTACTGAGGCTGCTTATAGGGTGTGGCAAGGTTAGGAGCTGCTTTGGAGGGTTATCTGCTAAAATGCGCAGGTTGGATAAGGCAAGAGCACAGGGGAATGTGAGGGCAGGGCATGCAGTGCCAACAAGATAGGTGGAGAATGTTTACATTGGTTCCCACAAATGTGTGACTATCTAGGTTGAGGGTAAAGAAGAGAAATGGCACCAACCAGCACTTTTATTCTTTAGAGAAGTCTCCTGAAAATCTCTTCCCCTAGAGAGCATGTTCTGAGATTAGTAAATGAATCTACTTTATGTAATACCACAGGCACTTTTCAAACTTCTGTCTCCTCAGGGTTATTTATTATGTTGGCTCTTTAAGGGCAGGGTCTCAGTTTCCTCTTGCTTTCCAGCTCTCCCTGGGCAAAACCCACTGGTTTTTTAAAGTGCCTGGAATTAAGCTTCAGTGATTCTAAAAGCTTAAGAATTTAAGCTTCACAGGTTTTCAAATTAAGTGTTACTAGGACTTGTCTTCTCAGTGCAGGCCCCCAGTGCTGCAGGGTGTCTCTCGTGTGGGGTGGGAATCTTTCTCTTCTTGCTTGTGGATTCCCTTCCATCTGTGGTCAGTTTCACCAGGGCTGTGGTTCTCATCCCCATCTCTCCTCCTCCCACTCTTTCACACGTGTCCTCTCTAAGATTAACTGTGGAAGTTCTATTCTGCCAGTCTTTGGGGGGTTTGGGGTTTTTTGTTTTTTTTTGTTTTGTCAGCTTTAGTTGTACAGATGTAGCTGTTATCTCTGTGTGTCCATGAAACGAAGTGACCTCAGGATCCTCTGCCTCCGCCATTTTCCTCTGAACTTTCCTCTACATTTGATTATTTTGATGCTTCATGTACGAGGAAGCATTCATTATTTGTCCTTCTGTGATTGACTTATTTCACTTAGTGTGTCTTCCAGGTCCACCCATGTGCAGCAGATAGTAGAATTTCCTTCTTTTTTTTTTTTTTTAAAGCACTGAATAATATTTCATTGTATGTAATTGCTGTATCCATTCTTCTGTTAATGAACACCTGGGTTATTTCCACAACTTGACTGTTGTGAGTAATGCTGCAATGAATGTGGGAGTGCAGATATTTCTTCAAGATCTAGTCACCCAGAAGTGGGATTGCCTAATCATATGATGGTTGTATTTTTAATATTTTGAAGAACCTCAATAATATTTTCTATGATGGGTGCACCATTATACATCCCTCCTAACAGTATACAAATGTTCCAATTTCTCCAAATCCATCATTACCAACAGTACCCTTTTGGGGCTCTGTGTGGAATAATAGCCATCATAACAGGTGTTTTTGTGTTCCAGATTTTAGGGGCAAAGATTTTCGCTTTTTACCATTAAGTGTGATGGGAGCTTTGGGCTTTTCGTTTATGGCTTTTATTGAATTGAAGCAAGTTACTTCTATACTTTTTTTTTTTTTGAGAGTATCATGAAAAGGTAGTGAATTTTGTCAAATAATTTTTTTACACTTATTTAAATGATCATGTGATTGTTTTTTGTCTTTCATTCTGTTAATGTGATGTGTCACATTGTTTGATCTGTGTATGGTGACCCATTCTTGCATTTCAGGGATAAGTCTCACTTGGTTCTGGTATGTGATACTTTTTTTTTTATTCTCGTTTTTTATTGCTTTTTAAAAATTTAAAAATTTTTTTTATTGTGTTATATTAGTCACCATACAGTGCATCATTAGTTTTTGGTGTAGTGTTCCATGATTCATTATTTGCGCATGACACCCAGTGCTCCATGCAGTCCTCCTTACTACCCATCAGCAGGCTCTCTGTCCCCTGCTCCCCTCCATTCTAAAACTCTCCATTTGTTTCCCAGAGTCCCTAGTCTCTCGTGGTTCATCTCCCACTCTGATTTCTTCCCCTTAATTTTTCCCTTCTCCTAATGTCCTCCATGATATTCCTTATGTTCCACAAAGACGTGAAACTATATGATAATTGACTCTCTCTGCTTGACTTATTTCACTCAGCATAATCTCCATTCCCATCCATGTTGATGCAAAAAATGGGTATTCATCTTTTCTGATGGCTGAGTAATATCCCATTGTGTATATGGACCACATCTTCGTTTGTCTGTGGTATGTGATATTTTTAATGTGCTGTTGAGTTAGGTTTGCTGGTAATTGGTTGAGGATTTTTATATCCATGTTCACCAAATATATTGGCCTGTAGTTTTCTTGTGATTTTACAAGAAAATCACAAGTAGTGAAAACTACAAGTATAGTTTTCTTATCTGGTGTTTATATGAGGGTGATTACTGGCCTATAAAATGAATTTGGAAGTGTTCCCTCTCTTTTTTGGAAGAGTTTAAGGATTACTATTAATTATTTTCAAATGTTTGATAGAACTCACCTATGAAGACACAGACCCTGGGCTTTTTTTTTTTTTTTTTCCCCAGGAGGTTCCTGATTATTGATCAATCTCAGTATTTATTACTCAGTATTTATTATTGATCTGTTTAGTCTTTCTGTTTTCTTTTCTTTCTTTTCTTTTTTTTTCAAGAGAGAGGGGGAGAATGCATGCATGTGTGTGCGTAAAGAAGGCGGCAGAGGGAGAGGGAGAAAGAGATCCTTAGGCAGGCTCCATGCCTAGCGCAGAGCCAGATGCAGGGCTCAATTCCCTGATCCTAAGATCATAACCTCAGCCAAAATCAAGAGTTGGACACATGCCCCTTTCTGTTTCATCTTGATTTATTCATAGGTTTTATGTTTCTAAAAATTTACTCATTTCGTCTAAGTTGTCTAACTTTTCATCATATAATTGTTCGTATTAGTTTCTCATGATATCTTTGTTTCTGTGGCATCAGTGGTAATGTCTCATCCTTCATTTCTGATTTTATTTATTTGAGTCTTCTCTCTTTTTTTCATACTTGGTCTTAGGGGCGCCTGGGTGGCTCAGTCATTAAGCGGCTGCTTCAGCTTAGGTCATGATCCTAGAGACCTAGGATCAAGCCCTGCATCAGGCTCCCTGCTCTGCAGGAAGCCTGCTTCTCCCTCTCCCATTTCCCCTGTTTGTGTTCCCTCTGTCACTGTGTCTCTCTGTCAAATAAATGAATAAAAATCTTTTTAAAAAAAAACTTGGTTTTGTTTATTTTTGTATTCCTCAATTTCTTATTTTATCTATTTCTTCTCTGACCTTTATTATTTCCATCCTTCTACTAACTTTGGGTTTAATTTGTTCTTTTTCTAGTTACTTGAGATATAAATTTAGGTTGCATGTTTGAGATCTTTCTTATCACTGTAAACTCTAAGTACTTTTTGTTGTTGTTGTTATATCCCTTAAGCCTTGGTATATTGTGTTTTCATCTTCATTTGTCTCAAGATAGTTTTAAATTTCCCTTTTGCTTTTTTGAGTATTGTATTTCTGTAGCTAGACTAGCTTCCTGAGCACAGAAAATGTGCCTATTTTCTTTTCTTTTTTTTTTCAGGAAGCTTTACCTGAACCTCCATGTTGCTCTCCTCTATGCTTCCAGGGACTTGGGTGTCCATCTCTCATTGTGCTTCTATTGAAATTACTTGTGGAAATGTCTGTCTGTTTAATTAGACTGTAAGCTTATAAGGACAGAGAGTGTGTCTTGGTCATCTTCGTATGCTGGCATTAGCACAAAAGCTAGCATTGAGGGTCCACTCAGTTCATTTGTGAATTAATTCTGTCACTCAGTCAACAAATATTTATTGAGATTTTACTATGTGCCAAGCACTAGTCTAGTTTTGAGTATATAACAGAGATCAAAACTGGTAAAAGTTTCTGCCCTAAAGAAACTCACATTCCAGGTGAGAGAGCAGACAATATAATAAGAAAGTCAAATAAACATTATATTGTTAAGTAAATAAGAGGAAAAATAAAGAAGGGGAAAGATCAGGAAATTAAGGAAGGGGGTGTGTTGACATTTTAGATAAGCAGTCTCACAGTTGACGTGTCATTCACATAAGGACCTAAAGAAAAGGAGGTAGTTGGCTCGTTGGATGTCTTGGGGGAGGGAACAGCAAGGACAAAGTCTTCATGATGGGTGGAACCTCTATGTCTGGCACTTTTGGAGAACATCGGAGAGAACAGCAAGAGGGAGAGTAATGGGAAGTTAAGTTAGACCGAAAGGTGGGTGGGGAAGATTCTGGAAACCCTTGAAAATTCTGGCAAAACCATAGACTTTTACTCAAAACGATATGGGAAGCCACTGGTGGCTTTGGACAGAGAAGAGATAAGCAAACTTACTTATTAATGTTTTTGGAACTAAGTGGGCCAAATATACATAGTACAAGAAGACCTAAAACTTGTATGCCTTTATAGTCTAAATTTTAAAGGAGTACTTTAGGTTAGAAAATTCCAAATCCATAATATCATTAAAAATATGGACTTAAAATCTGTGATTAAAACCAAAACAAAACTTGCTCCACCCAGTGGAGTGAGGGAGCACTGCATTTAGGCATACCACTTGGAAATTTTCTCTGATCTACATTAAACAAAATAACTGAAGAGTTGTCATTTCTGTGGACTTCACAAAGATCTGGCCGTGTCCACTAATACTGTTTTCAAGTTATTGTTTTCTTAAGATTTTATTTATTTATTTGACAGAGAGAGAGCCATCACAAGTAGGCAGAGAGGCAGGCAGAGAGAAGGGGAAGCAGGCTCACCACGGAGCCGAGAGCCTGATGTGGGGCTCAATCCCAGGACCTTGAGATCATGACCTGAGCCGAAGGCAGAGGCTTGAACCCACTGAGCCACCCAGGCACCCCCATGTTTTCAAGTTATTTTATCTTTTTTTTAAAAAGATTTTATTTATTTATTTGACAGAGAGAAATCACAAGTAGATGGAGAGGCAGGCAGAGAGAGAGAGGGAGGAGGAAGCAGGCTCCCCGCTGAGCAGAGAGCCCGATGCGGGACTCGATCCCAGGACCCTGAGATCATGACCTGAGCCAAAGGCAGCGGCTTAACCCACTGAGCCACCCAGGCGCCCTCAAGTTATTTTATCTTAAGTAAGGAAAAATTGGAGAGCTACAAACTTACCAAGTCCTTAGCAGTGAAGATTTGAGAAATACAGATTAAATCATTTTCATGAACTTTGGAATGATTATGCAGTAATTAATTTAGGGCTGCATCTACATTTAAATAGGATTTATTTATTTGCTTAAATATGTTAACTTTGGAATATTGAAAAGCTAACCCAGACTGTTGTAGTCTCTTAAAATATAAAATCTGAGAATCACTGCACAGAATGAAGTAACTTCCTCTTTTCTTTAATAGTCTATTTTTAATGATTAGCTCCCATTTGTATGCCATTACACACAATTTGTGTAATGGGAAATCTTAAATCATCTTTCTTTCTGTCTTTCAGTGTTTGAGATCTGGACACCTTTAACAGAAAAAATATTTCAGGGGAGCATTATTATTTTTACAGAAGTAAGGACAGCCTCTAAATTTTGTTAATTTCAAGAATAGCATCACTAAGTAAACACCAGATATTAAAAGGGTTGTATAAGCAAATATGCTATTGTCCTTGCTCTTACAAAGTTATTTATTTTATAGTCAAGGAGATTAAATTGTCCTTTTTTCCCGTAATAAAAATTGAACATCGTCTGGACTGTGATAGCATAACATTACAAAAAGAGGCACAATCCGTTGGTGATATAATCTTAACTGAATTCACTTCATGTGATTTGTTTGGTGACACCTGCTTATGAGGATTGGTATTGTATTTTGGAAAAACTCTTTGGAAATTACAAATAATGAGTAATTAGATCCAATCTCTTCCTGAGGCTCTCCACAGATCCAGCCTGATCTGTAGAGCAATTTCATTGCCCCCAGCTTCAGCCTTTCTGCACATCAACACCATATGATCACAGGAAACAAACCCCAGATATGCTGGAACATTCCTGGCTGTCTGTACATTTTGTTTCACAGACCCTACACTGAAAACAATGAACAAGCCTTGAGATTACAAATGATCTTACTAACAATTTAAGAGACTTTGAATTTTTGACTTCCTGCCTGCAGGAAGGAAGTGACAGTTGGAAGTGTGGAGAACAGGTGTTACCCCGGACAGCATGATATCTTCTGCTTACTAAAATAAAAAACACTGCATCAACATTCCTACGTGGAAGTGAGTTCTAACCACAAGACTCAGTCTTTCCACCACAGACCCAGCTCCAGAAAACCAGATCTGTTTCCTACCAGGAAGTTGTTAAACCCAGCATTAAAGGGCAGACTAAGGAGCAGAGTTCTTTGAATTGGTCTTGGATGAATCCAAGTCAAGAATTGGGGGGTATGAAAATGTCCCCCTGCGTGTCCTTCCAGTTACTGGCCCTGCAGTTGCCTGGCGGAATCGTCAGGGGACTTAGAAGGGAAAGAATCAGGACTGGCATAAACTGGTCTCAGCGGAAGGGTAGGTGATTTCAAACCCTTTCTCATCTCCTTTTGTCTTTGTCTCCAAGTGAGGGGTCCAGCATTGTTTCCTCCCAGGAGCTTAATGTTGCTGTAATGGCATTCTTTTCTTTGCCAGGCTAACTTGTTCTCTATCCCTGGTGAAGGAACCTACCCTGCCTCCCAATCTGTTACGGAAATTTTAGACTATTTTGGATCCCTTAGAAGAGCTGAGGACTCTTAAGTAATTGGAGGCTATGTCTTAGTCCAGACAAATAGCAGCCAGTCCTCTCCAGCCTCCTTTGTTAATGGTTCAAATCCATTATGGGATATGCATTTTGGAGGACATACAGATTAGAAAAGGTTGGGAAAGATATTGTAACACTGGGACCTAAGTCTTTGTGAATGCTTGTAAAGAAGCATGGTCTTGGGGCGCCTGGGTGTCTCAGTGGGTTAAAGCCTCTGCCTTCGGCTCAGGTCATGATCCCAGGGTCCTGGGCTCGAGCCCCACTTCCAGCTCTCTGCTCAGCGGGGAGCCTGCTTCCTCCTCTCTCTCTACCTGCCTCTCTGCCTACTTGTGATCTCTGTCTGTCAAATAAATAAATAATAAGAAGCATGGTCTTTTCCTAACATGCATCTTGAGGTGAAGAAACTGCATTCCCCAGGGGCTTTGTTTTCTCTCTTCTTAGAGACCTTACAGAGCCATGGCTGTGCAGGAAGGAGTCCTGGAGGCTGTAATTGGGACCACACAAGGAAACTGAAGCTCACGGGCTGAGTGGACAGATTGTATTGGGACAGGTAATACGTGATTTCTCCTTCTGAAAGGTCAGTGTGAGAACGAGGATTCTCTTGGAATAAAAGAGGAGTCAGCCATTATCAAAGCTTGGCACATTCCCCCTACTGCCCACCACTTCTCTTACTCTTCATCTCCGTCCATTCCTTCCAGGAGATCTTTCAAGGGCCCATTACGTGGTAGGCACCATGCTGAGATACGACCGTACAAAGATGAAAGCGAGTGTTCTCTGCCTTCAGGGAGCTTCCCTGGGGAAAGGGAGCTTTTGTAGGGGAGCCAGTGCCCAAACTATATAGGGAGACAAGGGCTACAGTACGAGCGTGGATGGATCCAGAAGGATTCAGGTGTTCTGACTCAAAGGAGGACATGCTTCCTTCTGTTTGGAGAAGGAGAGTAAGGAAGGGTTTCAGAGAGGAGGAAACTCTTAGAGTGGGGCCTGCAGGAGGAAGGCTATGCTTTTCGCTCTGTCATGTGCGATCAGGAATAAACAATAAAATTCTGTCCCCACTGCCTCGCCGGCCAAGTGATTCAAGGCTCTCCCCATCTTTCTGCTTGCCTCTTGGCTATTTCATTGCTCTTTAGTGCTGCCATTTAAGGCATAAGTGGAATTGCAATTCATTTATGTTGCTTTTGCTGAGAAGTTAGGGACAACAAACAGGTGGAGGAAAGATTTTTAAAAAATAGAGCATAAAGTTCTTATTAAGCCAGAATTGCTTTGTTTAATTGATTGTTACTAATCTGTAATTACTTTCAAGTTTTTATGCTAGTGAACTATTGCAGCTATACCAATATTAATAAATCGAGAGTGAAAACTCCTCCACCCCGCCTCACCCATTCCCCAGGGGCAGCACTCTTAGTCTGAGGAGTGTATTTCTGGATTTTTAATTTATGCTCCAATCCACAGCGATGATATATTTTTTTAAGATTTATTTATTTATTTATTTGACAGGCAGAGACCACAAGTAGGCAGAGAGGCAGGCAGAGAGAGAGAGAGGAAGAGTAGCAGGCTCCCTGCTGAGCAGAGAGCCCGATGCGGGACTCGATTCCAGGACTCTGGGATCATGACCTGAGCCGAAGGCAGAGGCTTTAACCCACTGAGCCACCCAGGCGCCCCCAGCGATGATATTTTAAGACAAAAATGAGATTGTGCCATTCGCATTGTTATACATAGCATCTACAGTTGGCTACTCTCTCCTACCCCTCTCCTAACTCTCTATATTATGAACAGTCTTAGGACTAATTTTCAAAGAAATTGTCTTTATATGGCACAGAGAAAGTTACATATGGATATTGCTGTGAGTCAGTAGAAAAATCAATTTGGCCGAAATTCATCTCCTTCAAGAAGCCCTCTCTGATCAACTCTACTTTGATTTTTTTCAGTCTCTTCTTCTGAGTCATCTTACATCTTGCTTTTGTATACTCTTTGGCCCCTGCTCCTAAACATATTCCTTTCTTGGACTCAAGCCCTTTTGGTTGCCAAGACTGAAGAGCCCATTTTGTAAGCCTTGTGGTTGCCTCTCGCTATTGATCTCTGTTCCAATCTTCTCACTCTCTGCGTTGGCTTCTGTGCTGACTCTTCTGTCCCCTCACCACTTGGCTTCCATTCGTTCCCTCCTTCACTCAGCAAATAGGTGCTGAGTGTCCCAACATGCTGGGGTCGGGGGGGTGCCCACACGTAGAGTTTGGACTTTAATCTGGACTCCAGATCATGGCCTCCTGCACTTCCACTTACCAAATTCTCCCTGTGTTTCTTGGTTCAGATTTCTAAGCTGGAGCACCTGGCCCAGGTTACAGAGGGGCATTCTGTGAACCAGGGCCTGTTCATCCAGATGTGGCTGGAGAGGGGTGTGGAGGACTGTGCCTGGGACATGCCCAGCTCAGTCCATCAGTGTTCTCCGGTCCTACCAGTGCATTGGTGACATATCCCTAACTGGGACATAAGTGAGGAAGAACTGTGTCTCTCACCACGATCCACTCATAGAAAATATTCATAAGCTATGCTAACACAGGCACTCTTTTGTTTACAGGAGGTAGGCTTATTGTGGGTAGCGAGCAAGCATCACAACCTCCTTCCTGTTCAGACAGCACGACTAGTTATCAGAGCTTTCCGTGCTGTAGAGAATTCTGGGTCCTATCACATGAACTCTGTCTTTGAAGGTAAAGGTGAAGAGACATTAGAAACTAGAAGGGAGGGTGCCTGGGTGGCTCAGTGGGTTAAGCCTCTGCCATCAGTTCAGGTTGTGATCTCAGGGTCCTGGGATCAAGACCCACGTTGGGCTCTCTGCTTAGCAGGAAGCCTGCTTTCCCCTCTCTCTCTGCCTGCCTCTCTGCCTACTTGTGAAC
This sequence comes from Mustela erminea, assembly GCF_009829155.1. Lineage (NCBI taxonomy): Eukaryota > Metazoa > Chordata > Mammalia > Carnivora > Mustelidae > Mustela > Mustela erminea. Next base: position 121,800,648 of record NC_045619.1, read on the forward strand.
TCTCTCTCTCTGTCAAATAAATAAATAAAATCTTAAATAAATTTTAAGAAACTGGAGGGAAATTAGATGTGAGAAATATAAAATGAGTGCCATTTTTAAATTCCCACACATGGAAATAAAAAAATAAAATGAGTATTTAAAATGGAATTAAAGACCTAGCCCAGAGTCCTTTTACTTCGTTCCAGGCAATTTTATTCAACAATTGTCTTCAAATGCCCAGGTCACAATTCCTATTAATACACAAAATTTCTAGAAGAAATCATAACACATCATACCACTGATGACTCAAGACAGAGGGCTAGGAGGTTAGAGTCTAGTTTGTATCCAGTTTCTCTTAAATATAAAGTTTTGTCAGGGATGACATGGAGAATCAGTGACAATTATATGGTATTAAAAATAGTTGGTGGGGCACCTGGGTGGCTCAGTGGGTTAAAGCCTCTGCCTTCGGCTGAGGTCATGACCCCAGGGTCCTGGGATGGAGCCCCACATCGGGTTCTCTGCTCAGCAGGGAGCCTGCTTCCCTTCCTCTCTCTCTCTGCCTGCCTCTCTGCCTCCTTGTGATCTCTGTCTGTCAAATAAATAAATAAAATCTTTAAAAAAAAAAATAGTTGATGACAGAAATGGTGCTCACATGGTTTTTCTACCCTGTCCTCTCATGTTCTCTGTACCAGTCTTCCAGCTCTTGTTTGAGAGGACTTCCGCAAAACATCAGCAGATTGCAAGTTCAAGTTCAAATAAAATAGCTAGCTTGAGGAAGCGGCTGACTGACTGCGTTGCAGTGGGCGGGCCGGAGGAGGCAATCCTCAAAACTGCTACCAGAATCCTAGGGGCACTGGGGAGCCAGGCGGCACAGTGCCCCTTCTGCAAAGGGCCTGCCTGGGGAGAGAGGAACCCAGAGAAATAATGGCGTGCCTCAGGCTGCCGGGAGGCACAGGGGAAACCATCGAAGGAAGCCAGTGTGTGGAAGGGATGAGAATAAGTGCTCCCCTCAGCACTCTTGCTTCATCCGTTGCAGCCAAGGCTCTCCCCACTGCCCAGGCGGCTCTGGGGCTCCCCACTGGCTTCCCCACCTCCAGGTTAACACCGCTCCTGTCCGTCCTGCACACCAGCACTCGCCACCCTTTCCAAATGATCAAGGAAGTGGCTCTTCTGTCCAGAAAACATTGCTTTATCGCTGCCTGCCTCACACACACACACACACACACACACACACACACACACAGACACCCCACCCCACCCCACCCCACACCCACACCCAGATCCTTCATGGATCATTGACATTCTGACCCCAGCCACGTCTTCTAACATCACCTGTCCTTACTTCCTGCCACGGGACACCAGACTCTCATAACCGCTCTAGCCTCCGGGCTTTTTGTGTGTGTGTCTGGAATATTACCGACACCCCAAAACCTGCCATCTGTCCTCCTCATCTTTCCCTCCCCTTCCCACAGCCCGAAGAGGAAATTCTCCTCTGTGTTACCATAGCACTTGGGCTGTACTTCTGACCTCAGTGATTTTTCTCATTCCCAGGTATGTTTTGTCTGTTGGACTTTGAGCATCTTTAGGGCAGAAATCTTCTGTCCATTCACCTTCACACTCCAGCACCTAGCAAAGGTGAAGTGCTCATTTGTAGGTGCTCCCAAGTAGTTTTTGAAAGAAGGCTATTCATGGAGACGGTTGTTGTCTTTTAAATATTTGATATGCTTTCGGACTAAATATGGACAGCTCTTAAGACGTCAATCCTGAAAACAGGTTTCCAACACATGTCGGTTCCCTCACCAGCAAAATAAAAATATTAATCTGGGTTACACAACAATTAATGTGCAAGAACAGATAGTTCAGGTACTAGGAAGAAATCTGGTTAGGAGGCTCGCAGTGTGAATCCAAACTCCCTTTCTGAACACTTTGAAGAAAAACAAGGGGTACTTTTCCTTGATGAGGACCCCGGTTTTGGGTATCTCTTTTTGCCTGGATTTGCTTAGATAAAAAATCAAGGATCACATTACAGTTCTTCTTCTCCTTTAACTCTAAAATTATATGATTCTGGATGGTTCCACTTAACAAATGTTAAGTATTCCATAATTTTTGTGTGTGTGCTCAAGTTGGCAATCCAAGCTACGCTGAAAGATCTGCTTTTTACCAGCGCTGCAAAGCATATTCAGAAATCCATTTGACTTTGAATAATGGACGTGCAAACACATTAAGTCATCATCTCCACCACTGTTCTGTTTCTTTAAGAGACCTCGCTCAGCAAGTTGGAAGATCATTGAACCATATGAGGGTCAATAAAAGAATAAAAAGTCACTGATTAGTGATTTCAGGACAAGGAACTGGATCCTCGCTCAGTATCAGTGTCCATACGCCACTCACAACCGAAGGGGGAGTGTTTGATCATCAGCAGCTAGCCCTTCTCAGGATGGCTTCTGGAAGACTCATCAAGCTCCTGATTTTTGAGCTTCTTGAGTTTGTTGCTTTCGCCACTCCCACGCTGGTGATCGTGGAACAGTTTGCCACTGCCTATCAAAAGAAAGCGGGTAGCCCTGGGAAAACGCATTATTGGCTGATTGTTTCCTGTTCCATTGCCTATGTGGCTTCTGTGACTCTACTGGTATGGGTTCCCGTTAAAGTTCTCTTATACAAGAAGCACCGCCTTTACAAAAAAATTAAAGGATGGTGAGTAAAATGGTTCTAAAGCAGGGAATCTCTGTGATGCTTTCAAACACACTGTCTCAGGTACTACAGGTAAGGATGTTCGCGTAGCACAAATGTACATAACGTATGCGTGTTATGATCAGTGAAGAGGAATTAGCACCGCTTCTATAGATATGTTGATAATATGGTATCTTCCTTTAAAAAAAAATAGGGACATTTTTCTGACTGATAGCAACACATTTATGTGTTCCTAAGTTTGCGGTTAGCATGAGTCCATGATATACAAATGTTGGACCTAATTCCTCTGTACACTGAACTGCATAAAGTTATCACAGTGAATTTATAGAAATCATAATTGAGAGATTATAGTGTAGAATTTTACTTTTGTGTGAAACAGAGTAATGTCTATTTAGAAATATTTATATTGCGTTGTTTTGCAGGTCTAAAGAAATCATCCTTTGACCCTTAATCAACTGAGATTTTTAAGCAACTGGTCTCTTTACTTAGATTTTTAAAAAAAATAATACTTTGCTTTTTCCCTGGTGTGTGTCTGGTGGTGGGGGGGAACTGCCACAGTAACAGTATAGAAATGTTTTAAATAAATTAAGATCTAATGTTGGTTCAACAGTAATTTGATAACCGTATCACCTGTATCAATTAAGTGCGAATAATCTCTGATACTAATATTTTTTCCTTTTAGATCTTCAGATCTGATTTTTACTCATCTGAGATTTCTTTGTTTTCTTTGCTTAGTTAAACCTTCTTTCATACTTATATTTTATTTATTTATTTTAAAGATTTTGTTTATTTATTTGACAGAGAGCGGGAGAACACAGCAGGGGCAGGGGTAGGCTGAGGGAAAAGCAGGCCCCTCTGCTGAGCAGGGAGCTTGTGCCAGCTCGATCCCAGGACCCTGGGATCATGACCTGAGCCGAAGGCAGAGGCTGAACTGACTGAGCCACCCAGGGGCCCTAATACTGATCTTTTATTTTAAAGCCAAACAACATCAACATATTTGAAAGCAAGCCCCTGGGAATTTTAACAAGGGCAGAAATGTAAAAATCATAGAGACAACCATCTAATTGTATTGGGAGGGTGCAGAAGGGGAGGACTGACGTGTTGAGTTCGCAAGGAATCTCTGGGTGCCAATTTTAGATGTGGGACTTTCATTTCCCTGAGGGCAAATATGTTGAAGTGTTTCTGGAAATAAACCATTTGGTTGACACTGTGTTTATCAGTGGGGTTTAGGGATTTTCCAAACCTTGACCCAAAGTTTCAGAATTACCTATGGAGCAGGTTTGGAGCTGAGCTGGGTCCTTTACTTCTTCTTACACCATCTAGGAGTAACTTTGACTGTCCAGGACTCCTGGCTGGGCTGGGAGTTTTGAGGGAAGGATGGACTATCCAAATGACTCTAGAAACCATTGGTTTACTCTAGCCCAGAAAGGCACTCCTTGATTTTCGTTTTGTTTCGTTTTTTATATTGACTCAAATCCCTAGGACTGTAGGTTCTCAGTATCATTCAGGCAGCAAACCTTCCATATCAGTTACCATCATCATCATTAAGTTATAAGTGCTTCTTTACTCATCACGTATGTGCTGAGAGATTTATATGTGAATTTCATTTTCTTCTATACCTCCTTATAAGTAGATATTTTCCTGAGTTTATCATCGCTATTCCCAAGAGGAAATTTATGATTAGAGAGGTTATGCAACTTCCCTGGTCATTTAACTAATGAGTGAGAGGACCAGACTTTGGACCTCCATCCATCTGACTCCGTAATCGCTACTTTTTTTTTTTTAAGTTTTTTTTGTTTTGTTTTTTGGTTTTTTTTTTAACTTATTTGAGAGAGAGAAGAGAGAATGAGAGAGGTGAGGACAAGAGGAGAGAGGTCAGAGGGAGAAGCAGACTTCCTGCCGAGCAGGGAGCCCAGTGCGGGACTCGATCCTGGGACTTCGGGATCATGACAGAAGCGGAGGGCAGTCGCTTAAGCAACTGAGCCACCCAGATGACCCATGATCGGTACTTCTAACCACTCTCCTAACTGTGTCTTTGAATGACAAGGTCCCAATCTGCTGGGATAAGTTGAGGGTAAGGAAGAGAGTAGCTTTACATTTCTACTCCCCAGTACACATTTTGCTTTACAAATCTGGTCCACGTACTCTCCTTATGCTAATGAGTCTTGGGCTGTGTCACAGTTACACTTTCCATGAATTCTTTGGGGAAATACTTTTCTGGTCTTTCATTTTCTTTGTAGGTGTGGCTGGGCGCAGGTGTTCTAAACAGGTTTACGATAGGTTATTCAGTTTCACTGCAACTATGAAACTATTTCCTCATGGCTTCATTTGTGAACACTGTCATATTGCTACCTCTTACTGGCATAGAAGAGAAAAGTTACCTAGCTCTATCCTAGAAACTTTACACATTCTGTACTATTAAAGTTTTTTGACAGCCAGGTGGGGTATGTGCTAGTATTCTCATTTTAAAGATAAAGAAATAGAAACTCTAATAAGTGATAGACTTTGTCAGGTCAAAAAATTTGTAAGTGATGGAGCTGGGATTTATAAGCCCAGATTGGCCTAAATCTGTGCTCTTTCCTTTATCTTGTGTAACTTCTCCTTTATTTTTTTTCTGTCTTTGAATGCCAAGTGTATTTCAAAATCAACACAACTCTTTTGGTGTCATTAAGATATAGTACATCCAAAGATGTGTATTTGGATATTATATATGATTCTCAAACTTATATATATGGGTATTTTAATATATGTAGTCAGGCAGAGTGTTTATCCTAATTGCTAGATAAAGATGATGCAAAAATAATTGGTATTATAGAAGGTAGGAATTGAAATAATGACTATTGAAGAATGCTTAAATAGTTATTTACACAAAATCTTATAGGTCCTTGGTATTTACAGATAGATGGTTGTCCTATTTAAGGATGTCCTTGTAGGTTCACAATGCCATTATTAGCCCCATGAAGCTGGTATTCAGGAGAGAATGAGGAATGTGCCCTGGCCATATAGCTGAGAGGAACAGACCTGAGTTCAAATCTCAGCTTTTTTTTTTCTTAAGATTTTATTTATTTATTTGACAGAGAGACAACGAGAGCAGGAACACAAGCAGGGGGAGAGGGAGAGGGAGAAGCAGGCTTCCCACCAATCAGGAAGCCTGATGTGGGGCTCAATCCCAGGACACTGAGATCATGACCTGAGCCAAAGGCAGATGCTTAACAACTGAGCCACCCAGGCGCCCCAAATCTCAGCTTTGACATTGACTGTGAGGATTTGTGTGAGTTATTTAAGTCCTTTGAATCTTAATTTTCTCATGAGCATAACAGGGACAACTGAGCTTTTTCATTTGAAGTGCTGTTTTAAGAAACTGAGTAAGATTAGGCATATAAAATCCCAAGCATAATGCCTGGCACGTAGTACAGATTCTATAAATATTATTGTTATTACCTCAGGCTGAATTTAGTATTTCCATTTAATTAGCAATAATCGCGTCTCAGATAAACTTCATTGACTACGATACTGCCACTGCACAAAGCTAGTGTTTCCATTTAAAACATGATCTTGTTTAGGGGCGCCTGGGTGGCTTCCTTGGGTATGTGTCTAACTCTTGATTTCGGCTCAGATCGTGATCTCAGGGTTGTGAGACTGAGCCCAGTGTTGGGCTTTGTGCTGAGCATGGAGCCTGCTTAAGGTTCTCTCTTTCTCCCTCTGCCCCTTCCCACTCCATGCACTCTCTCTCTCTAATTAAAAATACCAAAATGAATAAATAAATAAATAAACAAAAATGTGATCTTGTTTAATCCCCAGAATAGCTCTGAGAAGTGGTAAAAGTAATTTAAAAAATAGTGATGATCGGGGCACCTGGGTGGCTCAGTGGTTTAAGCCACTGCCTTCGGCTCAAGTCATGATCTCAGGGTCCTGAGATCGAGTCCCGCATCGGGCTCTCTGCTCGGCGGGGAGCCTGCTTCCCTCTCATTCTTTCTGCTTCCATCTCTTCCTACTTGTGATCTCTGTCAAATAAATAAATAAAATCTTAAAAAAAATAGTGATGATGAAGAAAATTATATGCTATAAGTGATGTTCTTCAAATTTGGAAAATCTTGTAGGTCTCTTTCATCCTTTGAGGAAAAATGATGGTCCATATAGTGATATCATGAATATCTTATAAAGTATTTGGCACTTATACAGTGCTTCTATGTTTTGTTTTTTCACTTGACCTGCATGCCAGTGTTGCGAAGTTGACCGAGTAGATATAATTCCTATTTTGTAAGGGAGGAAACAATGCCAGAGATCTTAAGGCATCCACACTAAATCAACAGTAGAGTCTGAACTTTAATCCAGTGCTCCTTCCTTTACTCTTGTGAAACACTTCCTTATTCTCTTTAGAATGAGTGTTCCTTTTTCAGGATGCCTGTCATAATTCATAATAGACTAGGCAGATGGTTTGAGGAATGAGGAAAAGCTGTTTATGTACACACCAAATTGTATATCCCAGTAAATAAGAGAAATCCTTTCCTGGGCTTTCAGTGAATGTGTGAAACCATTGAGCTACAAAGCTGGTCTGCAACTGGAGCATGTCTCAGTGGAGAGGGTACCTGGGGATAGGATAATAACGGAGGACTTGTGGGGATTCCCAGAATGCCTTGGGACCCAGGGATTCATTTCAGGAATTCTCTCAGTCTGTCAGAGTACAATTACCTTGGATCATGACATGTCATGAATTCTGGGAGGTGCCATGTTTGAAACGTGCCAACATTTTGGACTGCATTTTACCTTGCTTAAGTCCTTAACATATCAGACATGATTTGCTGTTGATTTGTTTAAGACAGTGGTAGTAATAGTAGTAGTAGTTATAGTCGTAGTAAAATAAGGGAAGTACTTATTGAAAGCTGCTCAGTTGGAGCACTATGTACCAAGCATAGTGGTAAACGCATGGCCTATATTATCTTAGTTAATTCTCTGACCTTTTTATGTAAGAACACTTAGAGTGTTCTTCTTACAAGTGAGGAAATTGGGGCACAGAAATTATAAGACCACATAGCCAGTGAGCTGTGGAACCAAAACTGACCACAGGGTGGTTTGACTCCAGAGCCTGGTCTCTTGAGGACCTTACTACCTTACTAATTTAAGTAAGGACCTACTTCTTACTACCTTCCTACCACAGTAGCACACACAAGTCATGTGCACGGTGGTAGTAACACCTGGGCACTGCTGGACAGGCTGGACGAATGGAAGGAAGTAGAGCTTGCTCTTTTCAGACCTGGGAAGGCCATCAGTAAGTTACCATGAACTAAGCACTGGTGCTTAATTTACTTCTTCGCAGAGCACTCCTCCTTTTTTCAGTGGGTCTGTCCATTTTCTGTTCATTAGCAATAATTGTGTGACATTTGACTATAGGCTTTTTCTTCCTTGCCCCACCATATCCAGTAAATTGGGAATATACTTACTTTTGCTTTTCTCTCCCACCTTTTGAAATAAGTTACCAGATTCCATTAATTCTTCCTCTTTGATCTCTCTTGTACCACCTCTTTGTTCTCCATGACTGTTAACCTCACCCCAGTTAGGCACTAACTTCGAGGGCCATCATACAATGGACATAGTTCCCCAAATTTACCTATGTTCAAATCCAGTATCAGTATTTGTCTCGGTTGTTTTGTTCAAGGAAGCACGAAGAACACTTTATTAGCTAATGCTGGGACTCATAAACTTCACCAGCTGGTGTCCTTGTCCTTCGCTGCTTCTCCCCACCATCCCCCTCCTTTACAGTCTTTGTTCACAGAATAAAAATCTCCTTTAAAAATGTTTTCTGCGTATATCTGTTGATGGACATCTAGGTTCTTTCCATAGTTTGGCTATTGTGGACATTGCTGCTATAAACATTCGGGTGCACGTGCCTCTTCGGATCACTACGTTTGTATCTTTAGGGTAAATGCCCAGTAGTGTAATTGCTGGGTCATAGGGTAGTTCTATGCAGCCATCAAAAGAAAGGAAATCTTGCCATTTGCGACAACATGGATGGAACTAGAGCGTATCATGCTTAGTGAAATAAGTCAAGCAGAGAAAGACAACTATCATATGATCTCCCTGATATGAGGAAGTGGAGATGCAACATTGGGGGTTTGGGGGGGTAGGAGGAGAATAAATGAAACAAGATGGGATTGGGAGGGAGACAAACCATAAGAGACTCTTCATCTCACAAAACAAACTGAGGGTTGCTGGGGGAAGGGGGGTCGGAAGAGGTGGGTGGGGTTATGGTCATTGGGGAGGGTATGTGCTATGGTGAGTGCTGTGAAGTGTGTAAACCTGGCGATTCACAGACCTGTACCCCTGGGGATGAAAATACATTATATGTTTATTAAAAAATAATAATAATAATAAAAAATTTTTAAATGTTTTCTGCACACCATTCCTGCCCCTTAAAAATGGAATCTCCCCCTTGCTTGTACAGTGGTATTGATATTATACCACCGAATCCTAAAGCTAGAAGGCACCTTAGAGTTCTACCACACTATTTCTCACAATACAGATAGACAATGGACGTCTGATTTCAAGGGGAATTCACTAGTTTTTGTGTCTCTGATTCTGAGGATGGCCTTCCTTATTTCTATCTAAGAAAATAAAAATCTGCCACCATGAAAGTTCCTCCCCATCTTCTTTGTAGACTTCATGTCCTCTACCCCAACTTGATATGCCGGTGAATTTGGCCATGGCCAGGAGCTCTACCCAATTCCTATGCCTGATTATCTAGATTCCCCCCCTTTCTTTTTAAGTAGACTCCATGTCTAGCTGGAGCCCAGTGTGGGGCATGAACTCATGACCTTGAGATCAAGACCTGAGCTGAGGTCAAGAGTTGGATGCTTAACGGACTGAGTCACCCAAATGCACCCCATAATTTCCCCTTTTTATTGCTTTACAAGTGTTCTCATTGGCTCATAACATAAACTCCCCCTTATATGATGATGATTCCCAAAATTGTGTCTCCAGGGTTGACTTTCCTCTGAGTGACTTCAGAGGAAAGTGTGTATATTAAAGTTTTTCAAATATTTGAAGGTACCTACCTCACTATGCCATCGCAAGCACACCCGATGGCGGTCTGCTAAGTCTTCTGTGGGGTACAGGTTTTATCAGGTGTCCTTGCTCTGTCATTTCTAGACCTTTTGCCCTTTTGGATATTTCCTTGGGACGATAGCTGACTTGTTAATGTTCAGATGATCTCATTGATACTCTGATATCCTATGGATTCAGCCGTCAACTTCAGCTATTGGTGTGATGTATTGACTTCAACTACAACTGTGTCACATTCATCACTGAGTGTGTGACTTCTCGAAAAACTGGCTTTTATTGCAGTTACCTTATCTTGTGCTTAGGCAACTTCCAGGAACCTGTAAGTGCCATACAGTCAGTGTGTCTTACGTGATTTTTCATGCCAGGAACAGTGTAGTTCACATATTTAACAATAGTTTAGATGAATGGGTGAATGGATGAGTGCAGAACTCGGCTTGTAGTATGAGCTCCCTGGGGTTAGTGTCAAGGAGGAGGGAAATTAATGGAAGATTGTGGGGAGTCTTGAAAGACAAGGAAGGGAACTTGGACTTGAAGAGCTAGGTGATAGAGAATGTGTGTGAGTTTCTGAGCATAGAGTGGTTTCCCCCATTATTATCTGACCTGCACTTTGTCCATGAAAAATCTCAGGGCCAGAATTCTTGCTGCACAAATAGGAATCATTAACTCATCATGGCTGAGCTCAGTCAGGTCTTTCTTCATAGGGCTACTCCTGGGGGAGGGAGGGGTCCTTCTTTCTAATTTATTCCAGATACCCCCAGAGCTCTACTGGTAGTGTTCTAGCTCATCCTTCCACCTGGAACTTACACCTGGTCCACAAGTCCTTCTCCTCAGCTGTTCTGCTCTCTGGTTACAGCCTTGCACTAGTCTTAGCACAAGTACACTTTCAAAGATGTGTCTGTGGGATTTCCAACATACATTTCATTGTGTGAACTTCCTAGGATAGCTGTTACAGAGTACCACAAGCTTGGGAGTGTAAACAATAGAAATACACAGTCCCCTAATTCTGGAGGCTAGAAATCTGAGGCCAAGGTGTTGGTTGTTCCTTCTGAGGGCTGTGAAGGAGAATATGTTCCAGGCCTCCCAGATTCTGGTGGTTTACTGCCACTCTTCAGCATTCCTTAACATATTGATGCATCACCCTGATCTCTGCCTTCATCATCACATGGTGTTCTCCCTGTGTCTCCTCACATGGTCTTCCCTCTGTGTGTGTCTGTCTCCAGATTTTCCCTTTTTACAAGGACACCAGTCATGTTGGATTAGGGCCCATGCTGATGACCTCAATTTAACTTACTACCTCTGGAAAGATACTATTTCCAATATAGTCACATTCTGAGGTACTAGGGGTTGGGACTTCAACATGTGCTGGCCTATGATAGTCTGCCCTCTGGCCCTGTCCAAAATTCATCTTCTTCTCACATGCAAAATAGACTCATTGAAACTGAGAAGGGCAAATTTCACTAAATTTTGAGGCTTGAGAATAATCCCCTGTGGCTGGACACTGTGTCCTCTGGGCCTATCAGACTGGAGGCTTCATGCTTTTCCTGGCTTCTGGTTCTGAGGAGGAAAAACCTCTGGGCCACTGGTGGCAGTGGTAGCCTCTCAGGCCTCTGAAGCACTGTCAGAGTCATTCTTCCCTTTTCTTGAAAGATAGTACACGTTCACAGCCAAACAGCTCTAGCAGCCCACTTCCTGCCTCTTGAATCCCAGAAGGCTCACAGCTTTCCTTCCCTTTTGTCCCATCTCTGTCCCGTTTTAGTCCCAGCTGGCAGTGGCAGCATTTCTGCTGAGACAGGTGATTGGATTCACAGGCCACACCCTTAGTATCCTCTCTAGAACATTCTCTTTCATTTTTTAAAAAGATTTTATTTATTTGAGAGAGAGAGAACATGAGCGTGGGAGTGGGGCACGAAGGGGCAGGGGCAGAGGGAGAAGCAGACTCCGTGCTGAGCAGGGAGCCTGATGTGGAACTCGATCCCAGGACCCCAGGATCATGACCTCAGCCAGGGCCAAACACTTACCCTACTAGCCACCCAGGCGCCCCTCTTATTTTTTGCACCATGGATAGACAGAAATTTCCAAATCTTCAAGTTCCAGCTCCTTAACAGTTATTCTTTCTTCAATTTCTCTCTCCCCTCTTGAATTTTGCTCAAAGCAGCAAGGAGACACCAGGCAGTGTCTTCAGGACTTGGCTTAGAAATCTCAGCTAAGTATCTGAGTTCATCAGCTGTGAAGTTCTACTCCATACCCCATAGAATACAGGTCCTCCAAGTGTTCTGCTGCTTTATAGAAAGGATCATCTTCCCTCCAGTTTCCAGTAACACTATCCTGTGTGCTGCCTGAGTCTTCACCAGGAACACCTGAACATTCGTATTTGTAGTATTTCTGTTCATGACAATGCGTCTACCAGTTCTGGAGGCTGGAGGTCTTGGGTCAAGGTTGGTTGGTTCCTTCTGAGGGCTGGTGGTTCACGGGCACTCTGGTGTACTTGGCCAAGCATCATCTGGCTAAATTTAGCCTTCATCTGCTGTCTCCTTGTGTCTTCATATAATCTTCCTTCTGTACATTCTCTTAATTTTCCCTTTTTATAAGGACACTGGTCATGTTGGATTAGGCATCACCCTAGTGACCTCATTTTAACTTCTTACCTCTAGAAAGACCCTGTCGCCAAATAAGATTACATGGTGAGGTACCATAAGCTGGAACTCCAACATATCTTTTGGGGAGGAGGCACAGAATTTAACCCACAACCCTTATTCATAAATTATAAACATATGTTGGCAGTCAGTCAAGATTTTAAAATACAAATTATCATGATTTCTGGTTACATAAAACACAGAACTTGGATTGGGAACAGGTTACATTGTTATTTTCACTAACCTCTAATTGAAAGCTATGATTTCTTTCCATTTTGAACGTTGGTAACAAATCAAAGTAGTATTACCAGAACCTGTAATTTCATTACATAGGTCTTTTCATATCACATTACAGCTGTTGCAGATACTTCATCAAATGGGTTATGAATGATTTCAGTTTCCACTAGATCTTGAGTACTCCAAAGGAAATCAGAAGACAATGTTCATAGATAGGCACATATATTACTATATGAAAATTGTAAAAGAATTTGGATAACTGTATTTCAACATAATTGCTTGTTTTTTTTTTTAAATTGTGTTTTATGAAAGGCCCATAGGTTTTACCAGATTCTTAGAAGTTTCACGGCACAAAAATTGTTCAAAAACATTGTGCTAGCCAGTGGAGAGAATGTAGTGAAACCACTCAGATAAGTTTCCTGCTTCCATGGAACTTCGTTTGGGTGACTGGCAAAGAGGAGGAATGTGTAAAACGGTACCCAAGAAATAATCAGCAGAACTTCAGATGGCCGTAGGGCTGTAAATGTATATAATTCTGTGTCAGACGTGGAAGATCTGGGAATAGAGAGCTGCTGGCAAAAGGAGAGCAAGTGTACAACGTGAAGGTGGGGCGAGTTTGCTGTGATCCGGAAATAACTAGAAGGCCAGTATGGCTGGAGTTAAGAGGTTTTTGGGAGAGAAGGTCATTCTAAATGAGAAAGACAGTGGGAGGAAGAAGAGAAACCACAACATATAGAACGTGTAGGCTAGAGTAATAGGTTTCAATTTTATTCTAATGACGTTACTCGTGCATTGGTGATTTTTTAAAAATATGTAAAATTCACAAGTGTATGTATTTTATGAAAAATACACAACATAAAACTTACCATCCTAATCGTTTTTAAGTGTACAGATCAGTGGCCTTAAGTGCATTCACACTGTGTCCAGACCAACCAACCATTCGCAGAGCTCTTTCCATCTTGCAAAACTGAAATTTTGTCTCCACCAAACACTAACTCTCCATTCACCCCACCCCCCATCATTGGAGAATTTTTGGTAGGGCAGTGATAATCATGTTTTACATTTTAGAAATATAACTGCTCTATGGAGACAATGTTGCTAGGCAAGAGTAGAAGCACTAACAGGAAATTGGTTAGGAAGTCAGATGAGATATGATAACCCATGACCTGCAGTGTTAGCAAAGGATGGTTTGAAAAAGTGTTTTCAGTACATATACTTGATGTAAAGCAGACAGCATTTGATGATCATTGGAACAGGTATGGAGAAGGATGTGGAGTCTTTTTCAGGCATGTTAAATCTGGATTGCCTACTAGACATCCAAGTGGAGGTACCAACAGTATTGGTCATACAGGCCCAGAACTCAGGCGTATTTACTTTTATATAATACTGATATTGATTTTTCTGAAAAAAGACATTTAGAGATCATAAGAGATAAACCATGACTTCAAGTGAAAACATTTGGGTATTTCTTACTCAAACCAAAAAAATCATATATATATATATATATGATAATGTATATGATATTATATACACACACACACACACACATACATATATATACATATATATACAATATTTGGAAGGTATGGGTAAGTAGCTGTTACTTGAAACCATGAGATTGGCTTAGGTAATTGAGGGAGAAAATATAGATAAGGAGGAGGAGTGGGAGTAATACCTGGGACATTCTTATCTATTTTTGAGTACAAGCTGAATAGAAAGCTCTAACTATCCTTAGAGAACCAGGTGCTGCAGGAGCCTAGATCTGGACTCAGAAAAGGAGGCAAAGCTACCCCTTAAAAACCCCATTGTACCTCTGGTTTTAGCAGGTCATATTGGGTCTGGTTGGGAGAGGGGTGTATCCCGCCCCCTAATTTATGTCTATACCTAGAATGCAAGATAGACAGTAGCATGGTAGTACCAAGGGGAAAACCTTAGTTTATTTGAAAGAGTTCAACACTTTTTTTGTACTTGGAAACACAATATCATATAAATGTAATTTTTTAAATGCGTAATTAGTTAAATATCTATTTAAGGAATGGAGGTATTTCATGAAACAAAAGCTTTGAGAATACTTTGTCCTCCCCAAAATTAATGATGCTAAGTGTATATTTTAATTCTTTCTGTCATAAGATATTTTATGTATTATATATGTATTATATCACAATAACAATTTGATTAATTGATTATTGTAATGTTTAAGAAGGGGTCCAAAAACACGTTTGCAAAATTATGTGTTTTTTATATATCCTATATATGTATATATACACACATACATATGTGATTTTATATATATGTGATATATAAAAATTTTTATTTTTGTGTATATATATTAAAATGTGATATATGTGATACATAAAATCACACAATATTTCACTATATATATATATATATAATTTTTTTCAAGTAAGAAATATCTAAATGCTTTCACTTGAAGTCATTCTTGGTATATATTCTCTAAATGTCTTTTTGAAAATCAACTTTAGACATAGGGTATAATATAACTTAAGAAAGTCATGTTCAGGAGGCCTGGGTGGCTCAGTCAGTTAAGCTGCTGCTTTGGCTCAGGCCATGATCCCAGGCTCCTGGGATCTAGTCTCGCATCGGGCTCCTTGCTCCAACGGGAGCCGGTTTCTTACTCCGCCTCTGCCTGCCACTCTGCCTGCTTGTGTGTGCGCGCTCTCTCTCTCTCTGACAAATAAGTTAATAAATAAAATCTTTAAAAAAAAAAAAAAAAAAAAGAAAGTCATGTTCTTTTTTTCAGTTGGTCACAAGAGCCAGAACTCTTGGGCAAGATTCCAAATAATAATGAAATATTGAATGTCTCTCATCTTGTACAGAGATGCTCTTAGAAGTCCATGGTTTGCTACTTATTTAGAAATCTCTCACCCCTTTGTTCTAGAAAATATTCCGGTTTTTGCATGTGTTGCCCTTTGCCATACTCAAACATTTGGGAAATGGAAATAGGGAAGCAGTAGTTTCTTAGAAAAACTATAGATGAATGGAACAGGAACTGCTAAATTAGCAGAATGGAACAGGAACTGTTGATCTTGTACATTATTGCTTTTGCTTATTTTTTTTCTCCTTTGCTAGGAGACCTGTTATGATGATGTGTGTTATACTCACCACACTTCCCAGCTTCAGCTTTTCGATTGCAGTGACCGA
This sequence comes from Mustela erminea, assembly GCF_009829155.1. NCBI lineage: Eukaryota > Metazoa > Chordata > Mammalia > Carnivora > Mustelidae > Mustela > Mustela erminea. The sequence goes on from NC_045619.1 coordinate 121,816,409, forward strand.
GGTATGGGATTTTTATTTCTTCTGCTGCAAGATTTTTGAGATTTTAAAATTTCCTCTGTTACTGCAATTCGATAGAACAGTGTGCCCCAAAATTTTCTTAAAACTTTATTTTATCCAATTTTCTTCCAAGTTGCAATGTATATATTTAAAGTACTAAGAACATTGTTACCTCTGTGATTGTGAAGGAAGGTCTAGCAGTCAATTAAAAAAATACCTTCTGTGTTTGTGCGTGAGAGACAGGAATGTTAATTTCAAAATAATTTTTTAAAAAAGCAAGGAATTTGAAAGTAGATTTGTATTTGTTTCTTTTAACTAGATGTCTTTTGAGTGTCCTCAGTTCTAAACAATATCCAAAGAACATCCACTCACATTCTAAGACCTTTGATAATACATCTATTGGCAAAGCATTTACACATGATATATATTTAAAAATAAACTTTATGTTTTGACTAAATGCAGCTTCAAAAGGACTCTAATAGATGAGCATCTACAAGACAGGAATATTATAGGCAGAACTCACAGGTTGTGAGAATTTTATTGTCTAAAAAAGGTTCAAAGAAGAATGCCCTATTAACCTTATTAATTTGCACGATGCTGTGAAGTATATAATTTTCACTTCCCCAAAGTGAGTAACTTAAATTACTTTATATTCCACAGATGAAATACATTGAGTAGGTACTGGGATAGAACACTCAGGAAATTTGATGGAATCTCTAGCATTCAGTAATTATTTATTGATAGTAGAGATAGAAATAAACAGACAATCAGAATAGTCATGATAGGCTTTATGAGAGAGGGGAGTACTGGGTAGTGTATGATATCATTAGAAATAGACGATTGTTGGACTGTGTCCTAGATGTTACATTAGGACAATATATAAATGTATTAGAATAACTTCTGAAGGCTGCACTTGATGCACATACTGTCCATCAAACAACAGTGTGTGTGTATTTGTATCTAGGTTTATCTTTTTTCCATCTCTCCTCCCCAAAGACTTTGTAAAGCTCATGAGAGGTTCCCCAGACCTTTAAAAATTCAGTTTACAACATTTTAAGCAACGCTATTATCGTAAAGTGATGGTAGATTTGTAGTCTGATTGCCCTTCTTGGGGCAAAAGAACATTTTTTTGGCTCTTTTCTATTATGTCCTTATCCACTGTTACACATTTTTTTCCTCCTTTCCTTTCATTTTTCACTCAAGTAAAGACACAAACAGAAATGTGTACAAAACAGTATTAGTGAAATACTACAGAGCAAAAACCTGTGTAAACACTACTCAGGTCAAAAAATAAAATTTTGCCAGCTCCCTTGTTTTTTTGCAATGACAACCTTTTCCCTCCTCCTTAAAGGTAACTTCTACCTTAACTGCTAATACCGTAGGTTGGATTGTCTGGTTTTGAATCTTTCATAAGAGAAATACAATTATATACATATATATATATATATATATATCTCATATATATATATATAAAATCTATCTATCCAACTATCTATCTATTTATCTACCTAATGTATGTCTGGTTTCTCTTATTCAAAAGTGTGATTCATTCAGGTTTTTGTATACAATTGTATTCCATTCATTTTCATTCTGTAGAGTAGTTCATCTTATGAATATATTACAGCTTACATTTCTGCTTTCGATGCCCACCTCAGGATGTGTCTGGTTTGGGTTATTAAATATAATGCTGCTGTGAACATCTTTGAATATGTCTATTGATGCACATATGCAAGAATTTCAGCTGGTGAAATATGCAGGAGTATAATTGATGGGTCATAACATAACATAATAAAACAATAAAAAAATAAAAAAGACAAAAAAAATTCAAATGTTTAACTAGCAGCTAGTGCCAGGTTTCCAAAGAGATTCTACTAATTTAGACTTAGCACTGGTGGAGAACAAGCATACCTGTTGATCCACAGACTCGCTAGACTTACATCCTAAGTCTTCTAGCCATCCCAGTGTGTATATTCGTGAATCTCATTGCAGTTTTATGTTGCATTTCATTAATAATGAAACTGAGCATTTTTTTTAAAGATTTTATTTATTTGACGGAGAGAGAGATCACAAGTAGGCAGAGGGGCAGGCAGAGAGAGAGGGAGAAGCAGGCTCTCTGCTGAGCAGAAAGCCCGACTCAGGGGTTGATCCCAGGACCCTGAGATCATGACCTGAGCTGAAGGCAGAGGCTTAACCCACTGAGCCACCCAGGCATCCCGAAACTGAGTATTTTCTTATCCTGCCAATTTTTTCCCCCTATTGTGTTACTTATCTTTTTGGAATTGATTCAGAAGTAACTTATATATCCAGATTTCAAGCCCTTTGTTGATTATATGTGTTGCAAATATATTCACACTTTGTGACTTAATACTTGTCATACCATTTTTGGACGAAGAGTTCTTCATTTAAAAATGGTGCAATTTGTCGGTTTCTTTTTTTCATGAATAGTAATTTTGGTAGCTTGAAAAGATTTTGTCATACTGTGAATCTGAATCTCAAAGACTTGAAGATATCCTCCAATATTATATTTTGGAGCCTGTATTGTTTTACATTCTCTTTTAGATTCACAGTCCATTTGAAAATAATTGTTGCATATGTTGTGCAGTAGGGAGTGCATTCCCCCCCCAATTAATGTCTAATGGACTGAGCACTATTTATAAAAATTTCTGTCTTTCCATGTTTCTCTGCAGTGCTACTTTTACAAATCAAGTGTATATATGTACACGTCTATTTCAAGTCTTCTGTTTTGTCCACTGTCTGCTTTTATATACCTCTGTCCACACTACACTGATACAATTCTTCTAGGTTTATAATAGCTCTTTATACCCCAAAGAGTAAATCTTTATATCTTTTTCATCTAAATGTCTTGCCTTCTGTATTCCTATATGGATTTTAGTGTCTGCTTATCATTTTCTGCAAAGTCTTTGAATTTTGGTTGAGGTTGCTTTGAATGTTATCATTTTTAAAAATCTCATTTTCCCTTTATTGATATTTAGAAATAATTTGTCCACTTTGGGGAGATTTTCCCCATGTACACTTATGTAGTCTATGAATAAAGATATATATTTCTTTTCTTTCCAATACTTACTGTGTTTATTTCATTCTCTTGCCTCATTACACTGGCTAGGACTTCTAGTACAATGTTGAATAGGACTGGTCGTGGTGGCACCTTGGTCTTCTTCCTGATCTCAGAGGGAAAACTCTCAACATATCACCACTAATATGATGTTTGCCACAGTCTTGTGTGTGTGTATGTGTGTGTGTGTGTGTGTGTGTGTGTGTGTGTGTGTGTATCTTAATCAGATGAAAGAAGTGTCCCAAAACCTGGTTGGGTTTAACCTGGGCTCTCCCTTCTTAGAAGATCCTGAACTCCATCCAATATCTGTCCCCCTCATTCTTCGACTTAAGGACTCCCAAAGGCTCTGCTTAGCAGTAGAGGGGGAAGAAATTGCCCATCCCACTGTTACCAGGAGCCTGCTGTAGTATTTTCGCATGTGTTTACCAACCTCAATCTTGAACTGAAAGCTCTCCCACTGATAGGAATCTTTGTTACATCTTTACAAATTGTTCAAAAGCTTATGGGGTTGCTGAGAGACTATGGACTCCCAGAAACAAACAGGAGAGTTTTTAGAAGGGAGGGGAGTTGAGGATGGGTGAGCCTGGTGATGGGTATTAAGGGGGGCATGGATTGCATGAAGCACTGGGTGTTATATGCAAGCAATGAATCTTGGAACACGACGTCAAAACTAATGATGTGGGGCGCCTGGGTGGCTCAGTTGGTTCTGCAATTGCCCTTGGCTCAGGTCATGATCCTGGAGTCCTGGGACTGAGTCCCACATCGGGCTCCCTGCTCAGCAGGGAGTCTGCTTCTCCCTCTGACCTCTCCCCTCTCATGCTCTCTCTCTCAAATAAATAAGTAAAATCTTAAAAAACAAAAAAACAAAACAAAACAAAACAAAACTAATGATGTACTATATGGTGACTAACATAACGCAATTTTTAAAAAAAAGCTTACCGCGTTGAATACCTGAAAAGCTGGAAATTAAGCTTCTAAGATTTTAGTAAATGTCTTTATAATTTAGTGCTGCTTTCAGACTATTAAAAGAATTTTAAACAAAGAAAGCACAAAATATAATCCTTCTAAATGGTTTTCTGAAAACAGGTTCAAAAAAATAGTAGTGCTTCGACGAATAGCCTTCCTGAGAAGTTACCTGACCTGCCAGTTTCTCTGGTTCTGACTTCCTTGATTGTGGTTGATATTATTGAAAAACTCAGGATATATCCTCTTACAGGACGGCTAAAGAGTAAGTATACTTTTAAATATAAATGTTTTTAAAAGTTTGACAAATTGGGGCACCTGGGTGGCTCAGTAGATTAAGCCTCTGCCTTCAGCTCAGGTCATGATCTCAGGGTCCTGGGATCTAGTCCCGCATCGGGCTCTCTGCTCAGCAGGAAGCCTGCTTTCCCCCCTCTCTCTACCTACTTGTGATCACTCCCTCTCTGTCAAATAAATAAATAAATGAATAAATAAAATCTTTAAAAAAAATAGTTTGACAGATTGTTCACCTCTTTCTGTCCCTCTGTTATTTGCTGACATGTTTAATGATATTCTTTTTTACAGTTAACATTATAGTTAGAAGATCAGAAATGAAGATATCTAAATATAATTATTTTAAAACCTACTTTGATTGCTAGACAGTTTTTCTTCTTTGTATTTTGGTAGTACTGATAAATGAATAAACTTACCAAATATTTAATACCAAAAGCTTTATAAATGTTTACTCTAGCAAGAAAATTTTCTAAGTAAATTGCTATAGATTTGTACTTTTTGGAAACTTTCTTAAAACCTTAAGTTTAGATAAATAAATAGTTCTGGATACCTTTGATACAGAAATTAATGGGACTGCTGCACTTATATCCTAGAGAATTATGTGTTTTTAATTGTGGATTGTCAAAAAGCTAAAGATCACACTAAGAAAACCAAGATACACCACAAATATTCCTCCAAAGGGATCAGTCAAAACTAAATTTAGGTTGGCCTTAAAAAAAAAAAAAGATATTTTGCTAATTGAATATTGTGTTTGGTCTTAGATTTTCTTAATTTTCACTTAATTTCATGTCATAGTATTTATGTTTAATTTATAATAAGTGTATGCTATTGTTCTTGCATGGCTAAGATTTTATATTTGAGGTGGGTAGATTTTTGTCTAATCACTTCCTGGTGGGGTGGAGGGGTTAAATTGAGTGAGTCAACTAGGAGAATGCTGAAGAGCAGTAGGGATGACTACTACAGCCAGGAAGGAAAAGACCAGAGAGTCATTTATGGACCATGAGCCACCACTCTTCCAGTCACTCTTACTCCTCCAATTGAAAAATAAAACTGAGCTGGGAGGCCACCAGGAAATCTGAGACTCTGAGCTTCATGTTTTGCACTCTGTCCTCAAGTGGGAGATGACGGTCATTATGTTTAACATAATGCAGGGGACAAAGTCCGTAAGATAGTAGCCAGTGGCCATCTTTTGAGGGAAGAGTATCCTTGAGTTACATCTGCCCTCCAGAGCCAGGTGTCTTTGTCTCAGACCAAGGAGATTCGGGAATTACCACGTCCTCTGCTACTTGCCTAGACTCTTTCTTGATGCAAACCTATTGTGAAGTTGGATTGTTTTTAATAACGCTGTACCTTCCATGTATGGGGACATTCTGTTTAATTTTTTAAAAAATTTTTAAATTTATTTTCAGCATAACAGTATTCATTATTTTTGCACCACACCCCGTGCTCCATGCAATCCGTGCCCTCTATAATACCCACCACCCGGTTCCCCCAACTTCCCCCTCCCCCGCCCCTTCAAAACCCTCAGATTGTTTTTCAGAGTCCATAGTCTCTCATGGTTCACCTCCCCTTCCAATTTACCCCAACTCCCTTCTCCTCTCTAACACCCCTTGTCCTCCATGATATTTGTTATGCTCCACAAATAAGTGAAACCATATGATAATTGACTCTCTCTGCTTGACTTATTTCACTCAGCATAATCTCTTCCAGTCCCGTCCATGTTGATACAAAAGTTGGGTATTCGTCCTTTCTGATGGAGGCATAATACTCCATAGTGTATATGGACCACATCTTCCTTATCCATTCGTCCATTGAAGGGCATCTTGGTTCTTTCCACAGTTTGGCTTCATCAGATCTATCTGTTTAAGTTTTTAGTGAAAGTCTCTTTCTAAAAAATGTACATGTATGTTTTGGGGAATGAGTTATCAGCATCTTATGTTTTAAGTGATGAGTTGGATTATCAAAGGGGAATTTTCCCCATATCCAGCAATGACAATGATACTGAGAATTGAAATAAGAAAAGCCCAAAGAAGTCAGTCTTGGAGACAAGACTGGAGAACAACTTGCACAACTGCACAAAAACCTTCTTCTTGAGCTCTTCTCTGCCCAAACTTGGGAAGGTTAATGTCTGGTTTAATAGCTCTACCGTTTAATGAAGTCATGCTTTAAAAAAACTAGGATTCACTCAAAATACCTTTGCAAATATTAATATATGTTAATTTAATTTTTTGCAAGTATTTGAACATGCATACTAATAAAATGGATTATGTGAATTCTGAATTTATGGTGTATTCTCATTCTCTGGAATTTAATACATAAATTCATAAACATGTAGGTTGTAATGCATAAATTTGAACATAAGCCAGTATGCTAAAAATATGCTGTCATTGCATGTGGTAATTCAGAATCCAAGAGGTAGAGAAGGAGTGGGTGATAAAGAAGCTTAAGAAATATTTGGCTTCCTTTAGAAAATGTTGAGAAATGGAATATATTCTGTTCTGTGCTCTATCCAGAGTTTGAAATGCCTGCCCTTCTATCAGCTTGTAGCAGTTATGACCTTATATTTGATGAAACTAAGGTAATCTATAGTGCTTGATTTCTGGACACTTTCATGCCATTTCAACCATCTCAATTCTAAGCTAGCAAAGCTTGATCCTTGTGTAGCTTTTCCTCTTCTATAATTTTAAATAAAAGTTCTTCTATATAAAAAATACGCTTATGCTTAAAGCAGTCTTCACTGGACCAGGGAATCCTTTCTGCTAACTTTCCATTACTCGCTGAAATATCTCAACCTCCCGTGGTCACCGTGTCCTAACAGCCAAACACATCATCTCACATATCCTGAGCCTCACACAGGAATATTTTCTGACACACATAGCTCTGAGACACAGCCACCTCTCAGATGTATGTCATACCTAATAATGTCATGTCCCCATCATGAGAACAAGTAATAATAGGAGCACAATATATAGACTAAATGTCCCCAGCTCTCACAGTATGTGGGTAGAGGTGGGCACACTTGGATATTTCTGTTTGAATTTTGCTAGCTCAGTCCCGACCAGTGAACGACGGGACCCCCATGCCCCCCCATCCCCCCATCCCCCCCATCCCCCCATCCCCCCATCCCTCACCATCCCCCCATCCCTCTCCATCCCCCCATCCCCCCCATCCCTCCCCATCCCTCCCCATCCCCCCATCCCTCCCCATCCCTTCCCATCCCCCCATCCCTCCCCATCCCCCCATCCCTCCCCATCCCCCCATCCCTCCCCATCCCCCCCATCCCTCCCCATCCCCCCATCCCTCCCCATCCCCCCATCCCTCCCCATCCCTCCCCATCCCTCCCCATCCCTCCCCATCCCTTCCCATCCCCCCCATCCCCCCATCCCTCCCCATCACCCCCATCCCTCCCTATCCCTCCCCATCCCCCCCATCCCCCCATCCCTCTCCATCCCTCCCCATCCCTCCCCATCCCTTCCCATCCCCCCCATCCCCCCATCCCTCCCCATCCCTCCCCATCCCTCCCCATCCCTCCCCATCCCTCCACATCCCTCCACATCCCCCCATCCCTCCCCATCCCTCCCCATCCCTCTCCCTCTTCCATCTTGTTCCCTCTCTCGTCTTTTAAGTCAGACCCAACTTGGGTCTTCTGTGATCTCATCTCTTGGTCCAGACTGCTAAATATTCCATTGCTCCAGCTTTTTTTTTTTTTCCCCAGTCATTGTTCTCACGCACAAAAAGACCTGGAATGCTCTTTTCCCACCACTCTTGATTGGCTCTGCTCGAAATGCTTGTATTATACTGTTGTTACTTGCCTCTGGGATATTGTTTGATGTTCTGCTAGTGCTTTAGACTGACTGCCTTTCTTCTGACAGTTGGAATACTGACTTCACTGCACCGAGATCTACCTGTTTAGAGAGGTCCCAAGCAGAGCAATAGATTTTCATTTGGGAACACAAGCTTTTTTGGCCCAGAATGTCTATGTACCAACAGATTGGCTGGGATTCAACAAGTTCAAATGATGGTCATTCCACTCTACTGGAGATCACCATTTCTCCTCCTGTCACTAGATCTTGTTGTTGATTCTGATACAGCCAGACTCCTTCTCTTGAGGTAGTACCCCCTCTCCCCACCATCAAGGGATCTCAGAGTTTCTCCTTACATTAGTTGTACTTATATTGTCTGAACCCCAAATCGTGGCCACCATTAGATTCCTCCTGCCCCATGTAGATTTCTTAACCTCCATAAAAACCAGTGAGGCAGCCAGACCCGCAAAGAAGTCCTTGGTTAGGAGGCAAATTTTCAGTTCTACCTACAAGGACTCACTTAAATACCTTAAGCCTAGCTCAGGTACCACGTTGCAAGTGATATAATAGAGTATGATAGTTAAAGTACTGTGGGGTGACACATGAAGTAATACTTTGTTTAATCTAGGGTGTTGGAGGTCAAAAAAATCCAAACGGAATATCTGGGATTTGTAGGCGTTTAGGCAGGTATGGTGAAGCAAGCTTTCTACATCGAAGGAAGACTGGGCCTCAAGAAATCCGAGTATACATGTAATTAATGGGCAAAAGTAACCATTTGGGTTTCATACTATGAGTGGAAAAACCTATTGCTGGAATGGAAGTTGCCTTCTTAAAACCAGCTTTTGTTTGTTTCTCAACTAGTGAATGGGGAAACCTACCAAGTTGCTTTGTAGGGGAGGGGGTATAGGCAGAAGGGGGAGGCTTAACTGGCATTACTGGTTGCTGCAATTCCTACTTGAACCAAATCAATACAACATTTGCTGTTTAGGAATTGGTATTTTATGTAAGATTTCATTTGGGGAGGAAAAAACCCCAGATTCTTCTGCTGTCTGGAAACTAACCCAGGACCCCATTTAGAATGACAGCCTGTGACTTTCTCTAAGGCAGTAGCATAACTCGAGTGTCCAATTCTGTACCTCTCCAGCCCATGGCTTCTGGAATCATGACCCTTCACCACCAAAGGACAAAGTGTATTCTCATCTGAGCTGTTGCTCTGGGCTGTGATACAACACAGTACAACACAACACAACACACTAAAATGCCCAACAATACCAGGCTCATCCCTGTAGAGCACACGCAGGTTTTGAGGAATATAAACACATATAAAATCAAATACATTTTTTAACATTCCATTTTGAACTGTTCGACTTCTAATGTGCTGTTTTCCCAAAATCATACTCATTCATTTAGAAAGATGGTCAAATAAACATAAGCAAAAAAGAAGAAAGTGGAGATCAACCACAATCCTGTAGACTAGAGATTTAGAACTGATAACATCTTCGTGAACATGCTTCACTTAAGGAAACTTATTTTCTATCTTTTTTTTTTTCTGAGCAGAATGTGGTATATATCATCCTTATTATTATATCTCCTTCAGTACATGGTTTTTATCGGTTGAATAATATATCCCATTATTAGCAAACCCTGACTTATTTAACCATGGTTCATTAACTAACCCCTGTTGTTGGACAACTAGATTCTTTTCCAGTTTTTCACTATGAAAAACACTATTGTTAGGACTCTTGTTCGGAAGTAAAAAGGGTTGCAGAAAAAAGGAGAAGGATGTGGTGAGAAAGAGCCGGCTGATGTGGTTTGAGTTGAGCAGGGAAGGCAAGCCTTGCTTGGAGCACCCATGCATGGATGGCCAAGGTAGATGGTGTCTGGGGGACCCTGTGCTGTGTAGGACAGTTAGCAGCCACTTGTAGGTCACTGGCCAAGCAGTGGCTGGGGACAGAGAGAGTTAACTGCCCCGGGATGACAGCCGAGTGATACCAGGAGGATGACCACAAAGTGTCCTCGGAAGACCCTGAGCATCTGCACATGCCCAGACTCCTTGGCAACGGCACTTGCCAGAAGAAATGGGACTATTATGGGCTGGCTGCCCATGCAGACAAATAGAGAGGGGGTCATTCATAGGGGATTGGACAAATGGGGTCGCAAGATGGTCGGGCTGCATTAGGGATATATGCACAGTCAGAGACGGCTCGCTAGAGGTGAGGTCAACGGGCTATTTGAGTGGAAAACATCCGAGCTCTGAAGAGGAGGTAGTTTCCACTGTCGCCTCAGTGAGAGGTGCCAGGTATGACATCGGCAGTGTAAGGTTTTCAAATAAATCTGCTCTCAGTGGCTCTAGTCCAGTTCCTACTGTGTAGTCTCTTGAAAACGCAGAGACTGGGGCCAAGAGCTGCAGGACCTCAGCAGCCTAGATAATTACTCCTTTATGTTAAATGCCTAAACGTACAATTTCTTGCTCAAAGTATATGCAAGCTCTTATGGGTTTTGACAGATGCCAATCAATCAAATGGCCCCCCTCTAAAGAATGCCCTAATTTACCATCTAAATAGTAAGAAAACACCTGTTTCCCCTCAACCTTGTAACTTCGGATAATGTATTCCTTTTCATCTTTGCCAGTTTCATAGGCAAAAATAGTATGTTACTGTTTTAATAATTTGCTTAAGGTAGTAGTTGCATTGAGCATTTTTCCCATAGGTTTCTTGGCTATTTGTATTTTTAAAAAATCGTATCTTTCCGTCTTTGATCTGTTTTTCTGTCGATATGTCTATTCTTTTGTTGTTGTTGTTTTTACTACTGATCCATGAGTTCTGTAAATAGTAAGGACATTAAACTTTGCCTGTCAGAAATATACATTTCAGAGTTATTTTATTTTATTTTAACTGTACTATAGTGTTTTTGATATAGGGAATTTTTAATTTGGACATTATCTGTTCTACAGATATTTCCTTTCTGGACTCTATGATGTTATGCTTTAAAATCTTTTTTTTTTTTTTTCACTCCAAGCTGATATAAATATTTACCAATTATCTTCTCAAAAATTTTGTACATTTAAATGTTTCATGAAGAGAAGAAGGTGGAATCTCTGTAAGGTAGAAACTCATTAATTTATAGGTAACCAATATCAGGAATGATAATCAGTATGTTTATTTACTTGATCTGGCAAAGCTTTTAGACCCTGCCTTTATTGTATTTCTTTCCATTTCTCCTGTTATGTCCAACATAAAAAAAAAGACTTAATAGAGTGCTTTAAAAATGTCAATGCCAGTCATAGCAAGCCCAAATAAACTGAATCAGGGTCCCTGAGGATGGGACTTGGGCATATTTAAATCGTTAAAAGCAAAACCTCATTGGATTCTGATTTGTATCCCCCATTAAGATCAGTGGTTTTTACTTTCTGACTGCATGTTCAGATCGCCTATGGGACTTGAATTTTTTTTTTTTACTCCCAGACTGAGCCCTAGATCATTAAATCATAGTTTTGGTGAAGGATAGGTCCAGGCACAAGGAATTTTTAAAGCCCCCCCCCCCCCCCCCCCCGGTGATTTACACTTGTAAATGTGATTCAAGTAGATGGGCAGAAAACAAGCAGGGACCTTTTGTACCTGTTAACCTCCCAATGCCTTTGTGAAATAGGAAACAAGGTTACCTGCAGAGAGCACTAGCGACGGATGGGAGAGAGAGAATCTGTAACAGGTTGGGTAAGGTTTGGGATAATTGCTGAGGGTCAAGGACAAGGAAATGGATGGATGAGAGATGCATAATGTTCAGCAAAGGATAGAAACCAGGAATTTGTCCTGGGAGCAATCAAGATTATGAGAGCTTTCTTCAATGATACTGAGAAGTCTGGGCATTGATTGTAGAAAAGATAGAACTGTAGGAATGATCCAGGTTTAGGGGTTCGCGGAACAGGAATGGAAGACGGAAAAGGATCTGTTGCTTTAATGGTTATTTCTTCTTATTAAATTATACAGTTTCTTAAGTGCATGACAATGATGATTTTTATTGAACTTGTACACTATCTCCAGTGAATCATGGACCACCATGTTCATGGACCATCATGAACATATATGCAGGGACCCACCCTTTGGGTACTCACCAGAGGCGTCTTTTCAGAACACACACATGTGAGCGTTCCTACTGATCAGTACACTAGGGGAAGGTTGTTGGGGTCTCAGCATATACAGTTAACTTCTTTAGGTTAAATGCCTAGACTAGTAATTTCTGGCTTGAAATAAATGTAAGGTTTTAAGGCCTGGCATCTGCAATTTTTTTAAAAGTTCCACGGACAATAAAAGTTCTGATACCCGCCCTGGCTGAGAGCCCCTGGTGATAGGAAGTATTGGGAATTGTTATGCATCCCAGGTTAAAAGCTGAGAGCCCACATCCAAATTCCTGAAGCCATTTGCTTTCCAGATTTCCTTGAAATGGAATGCAGCACACTTTAACCAGATAGAGTGTAAGAGATGCCACAATAAAGGCAGGGGGGTAGGATGGGGGTGGGGGGCGGCGATAGGGACGCTGCTTTTGTCTGAATAAAATAAATGGCACTTTGAGTTCCCCTTTGTTTCTTTTTAAGAAAAAGCTTATTATACAATATGAGCCCAGCGTGTGAGCTGGGTTTCCATAATGTGTTTTGCAATGGGTTTAGAGAGTACGTATGAGGAACACTGTGTTCGGGGCTATGCCAAAAAGGGGGAGTATTTCCTTCACACCCTCCTTTTGCTGTTTAGAAGAAGGAAGTTTTAGAAAAGTACGTACGTTAGTTCCAGGATTTTTCCCTCCTCTCAAGAAATAAGTAGCTATTTACCAGAGTGGGATGAGAGAAGGATAGAATTTCTGATTTATACCGTCTAATGAAGTACCAGCTGTCAGGATTAGGTCAGCGTGTTTCGGGCCAGGAACTATATTGTGGCGATCCCCAGGCCAAAAGACAGAGGACATAAGGGTGCTATTGAATTGTGACCTTTGATTAGGACAACTTCACATGATTATAACAATTCGGTATTCAATTGTTGCTTTCTTCCTACATGGGGAAAATTATGAACAATTTCAGTATCTAAAGTGCGATTCTTGAGGGTTGCAGGATATTTTCAAAGTAAATATTTTAGGGAGACTGACGGAAATAAGGGAACATGAAGAACTCAGCCTGCATTACTTTGTTACAATACTGAGCCTTGTTCTTCCTATCATTATTAGTCAGCAAAGAGTATGGCCCCAGGTTGAAAGTAAAGGCATAGGTCCTTAATTTTGGATATATAGATTTCCCTGGGGTGCCCTGGGGGTGGCTCTTTGGGTTGGGTGTCATCTTCAGCTCAGGTCATGACCCCAGGGTTCCGGGATGGAGCCCCATGTGGGCTCTCTGCTCAGCAGGGAGCCTGATTCTCCCTCTCTCTCTCTGCCTCCCCCAGCTTGTGGGCTCTCTCTGTCAAATAAATAAATAAAATGGTAAAAAATAAATAAATAAATCTCGATTTTCTTGTCTTGGAGTGAAGAGAACAAAGTAGGTTGAGCTGATGGTCTACATAATGTATGGACGTTCTGGGTCATTCCGTGTTAAACATGGTGGGTCCTTTGTATGGAGCACCATTTTGTTGCTATTTCAGAACCCCAAGTCCCTCAATTTCTGAATGGGGGGGGTGTTTAGTCTGTTTTCTATGAACTCACAAACACGGTCTTCTTGGAATCACCCATGGACATTTTTGTGACTCCCGATGCCTCCAGGGTCTGGGAAGCCTTGGCAATGTCTTGAATCAGGTTGCTGCTGTAGGAGTCATCTCTTTGTCCCAGTCCTGCTAGGCAGTGCCGGGGACACTTTGCGCTGGCTGGCATCCTGGGCCCAAATCCATGTGTGACATCCTCTCCCACCGTTGACTACCCGGGCCCTGCTACCAGGACCTCCTAATGTCCCCCCGGGCTGTGCTTGTTGGCTTTATCAGTTGCCTGGTCTCTCTTATAGAGCTCTCTCTAGGACCTGGGGCAGGGGGCAGTCTTAGTGGCTGACCCTGTGCAGGACTCCAGAGACCTTCTAGCTGGTGAATGGAGGGTGGAGGGGGGTGCGTTGTTATTCCGCGTGGTTTGGGTGCTTTGACCTACTTGCCTTCGTGCACATTTCCCCCGCAAGACGCCCATTGCTTGCTTATGCGAACAGACCCCAGAACAGGAATGGCTCCCATCTTTCATACAGCAAATCTTTAGGGAGGATCTCTTGCATACCAGGAGCTCCGCTAGGACCTAGGGGTATGGCAGTGAGTCAAAACGGGCGAAGTTCCCCCTTTTACGGAGCCCTCGGTTTAGTGGACATAAGAGCACATCAGTGAACTGCACTAGCAAATGGGTATAATTAAAACTGAGGCAAGTGCTTTGAAGGCTAAAAACAGGCTCATTCCCATTTGGACACAAATGTCCATTTTTGTCACCCAGCTTGGGTTCCTGCTGGGATTCCAAGCTTTGCTCTATGTCCAAGCACTTACTAGTAGAGGCATTTCAAACCATTTCAGAGTTTAAAATTCTGTGTATTTGGAAATACACAGAAATAATTCTGTGTATTTGGAAAACTCTGTGTATTTAGAATTCTGTATTTTTGGTATTCTGTGTATTTAACAAATTCTGTGTATTTGTTAAAAAGCATATGGCATACAATATGCTTTTTAACATTTTACTTTATTTGTTTTATTTAAATTAGTATTATATAATGGATAATTATCATATATCAATGCATATTATAGATTTATAATTGTCTATGTAATATACTTAGCATATTATAATGATTAATTATTACATTATTATATATAATATAGTATCTTGTCCGGGAAGATGGTCTTTAAACTAGCCAGCCTTCAAGCTACAGAAGATAAAAGAGTTTTCTGAATATTTTACCTTGCCTACAATCCAGAAATGATACATTTGTTTCTTCTCATGCTTGGGAGGAAACTGGGGTTGAACAGACTTTGGGATGTACTGGGAAACAGTTCAGTGTTTTTTCTAGAGAAAGTCCATGAGCTCTTCCAGAATTGCTCATGGGTTGAATATTTGCCTTGACTTCATTATTATTGTGAATTATAACTATTTGGTGAAAACTTGCACATCATTTTGAACACAGGCAGTGGTATGCTGGTCAGTCTTTCCAGAGGGTGCAGGGGAAAACTTTTTGGCCCCTGCCCATAAATGGGAGACGGGATAACAGTGTAACTCTAACCAAAGTTTAACAAACTGTGATCACTTTTACTATTTACTGTGTTCTTCTATTTAGTGATTGTTGTGTTTGATATATTTAACACACATACGGCTGTTGCTCCGTGTCTCAGGCACGATTTTAAATGTTCTACACATACCAACTCGCTCAGTCCTCACAACTGCCCTGTGAGGTAGATGCTGCTTCCGTCTTTTATTACTTGGCAACGAAGCTACTGGTCTTCCAGAGCTAAGATGTGCTGCTGAAAGGAAACAAACTCTCCACAGTCCAACTGAGTTTAGGAAGCAGATAGCGTCAAAGTAACCTTGTATATAAATGCCCTGCTGTGTCTCTTAATTTATTACATTTTTTCCCTTAGTTTCCAAGATTATGACCAAAAGTGTTTTGTGTGCTTAATATACTTTCAAATATTTGTAATGATTAATACTTTTCTTTTTGTCTAGATTTTTTTTTCTCAGAGTGTTATTTCTAGTCCATTAGCATTTCATGTTCTCTAGAACATTTTTTCTCTCAGGAAAAATAGATTTGGGAGTCTGTTAATCAAGGCTAGTCTTCTTTTTTTCTGAATACTTGTTTGATCTCCTGGCTGCCGTGAATTGAGTCACAGTCTCATTTCACAACAGCTGCCTCAGTGGCCTTGAGAACCTCTCTGCTGATGATTCCACGTCCTTTCTGGTTCCTCTGCCTTCCTCTCTCCCTCTTCCATTGAGCTCAGAAGAAAAGTCCAAAGCCTTCACCATGTCTGACTCTGCCACGTATGATAGCATGATCTAGGGGAAAAGGGTTTGAGGTTCAAGTTCTGGTCTCTCTACTTGCTAGCTGTGTGACCTTAGAAACGATTGTTGATCTTTCTGTGCCTCTGTTTAATGCATCTTTCAGGTAGGAAAATAACAGCATCTATGGTATAGAGCTATTCTCAGGATTAGGTGAATTAATGCAGAGAAACGGCTTGTGACAGTTCCTGATATGTGCGGAGCACTTACTAGGTTTGGACTCCGCCCCTCTTCTTCCCCTTCTGCCTCCCTAGCTCCTTACAAAGCTTGCCCTCTTTCCATCACTGTGGCTGAAAGATCTTTACCCACACGCTCTTTCTACCACCTAGAAAGTTCCTTTCCCCATTCTTCACCTAATTCATTCCTACTTATTCTTCAGGTCACTGCTTAACCGTCACTTCTCAGATGAGCCTTCCTGACCTCCTGTCTCACTCAGACCTATACAAGAATTTCTCATCACAGCACTGACCTTCCTTTTAAAGCCCTGCCACATTTTATTCTTCTGTGTTTATTGATGTGATCCCAGGTGACAGCACGGTCAAGGTGGGAATGTGGCTTTCATTCTCGATGCCCAGCTGAAGCTTGGTCTGGCTCTCTACGATCTGTCTGTTCCCAAAGGAGACTCACTAGTTCATTTTTCCTATCGTCTCCATTCCTGTCTTGGTTTTTGGTGCCTGTCCTTGTGATTCTTTTTATTTATTTATTTATTTTAATTTTTTAAGTAATGAACTTATGTTTCATCGTTAGCTTTTCCCGTAAAATTTCAGAATTACACAGACATTCTAGATTTTAACTGGTCTTTAGTAATTCATACAGTGTGTATCCTTCTCTGACTTCAGTGAGTATTTCATTCTGAATGGGAATAATTTCCTCATATTTCATGCATCAGCCTGTCGTATTTCTTTTTTTTTTAAACTTTATTTTTTTCGGGGGCACCTGGGTGGCTCAGTGGGTTGAGCCTCTGCCTTTGGCTTAGGTCATGATCTCAGAGTTCTGGGATCGAGTCCCACATCGGGCTCTCTGCTCGGCAGGGAGCCTGCTTCCTCCTTCCTCTCTCTCTGCTTGCCTCTCTGCCTACTTGTGATCTCTCTCTGTCAAATAAATAAAATCTTTAAAAAAAAAAAAAACTTTGGAGAAGGGAGTTGGGGGAAATTGGAAGGGGAGGTGAACCATGAGAGACTATGGACTCTGAAAAACAATCTGAGGGTTTTGAAGGGACGGGGGGTGGGAGGTTGGGGTACCAGGTGGTGGGTATTATAGAGGGCACGGATTGCATGGAGCACGGGGTGTGATGCAAAAATAATGAATACTGTTATGCTGGAAATAAAAAATAAAAAAAAATAAAAAAAAAAAAAAAAAAAAAAAAAAAAAACTTTATTTTTTTCGGTGTTCCAAGAGTCATTGTTTATATTTAAATAAGTTATATTTCTTTCCTAGTCTCTTTCCA
This sequence comes from Mustela erminea, assembly GCF_009829155.1. Lineage (NCBI taxonomy): Eukaryota > Metazoa > Chordata > Mammalia > Carnivora > Mustelidae > Mustela > Mustela erminea. The sequence goes on from NC_045619.1 coordinate 121,833,963, forward strand.
AGAGGAATGCATGCTCACTTCAGAAAATTCTCCCCTACTGGTTTGTTACGTTGTTCTTAGGTTTTCCCTGTAAGCTATTTAACACTTTGGGGAATAAGTTAGAGATGGAAAGACATCAATACAAAGAAATTATCAAGGGGCACCTGGGTGGCTCAGTTGGTTGAGTGAACAACTCCTGGTTTAGGCTTAGGTCATAATTTCAGGGTTGTAGGATTGAGTCCCCTGTTGGGTTCCACACTGGGTGCGGAGTCTTCTTGTCCCCACTACCTCTGCCCCTCCCGCCACTGATGCTCTCTCTCTCTTTCAAATAAATAAATAATTAAAAAATCAAGTAAAATAGACGTGAGTCACTACTTAAACATTTGCCTGTGATTAAAATTACATATTCTTAAGTATTTAGTTCACACAGTGAAGACAAAAGGTTGTTTTGGAGCCTGGCATCAGATGTAGGGGACTACACAGAATGGCTGTTACCTTTTCTTTTTGCAGGGAGATGTTAACCTCTAGAGGAATGTGTACACTTTTTTTTTTTTTTAAAGATTTTATTTATTTATTTGAGTGAGAGAAGAGAGAGCATGGGAAGAGGCAGGGTCAGAGGAAGAAGCAGACTCCCTGCCGAGCAGGGAGACTGATGCAGGGTTCGATCCCAGGACTCCAGGATCATGACCCAAGCCGAAGGCAGTCACTTAACCAACTGAGACACCCAGGCACCCTCGATTTCTTTTTCATGCTTAAATCTTTTGTGAATTTTGCACAAATAAATATCCTTTTCCCCCAATAGAACACTAACAACTACAACAAAAGAACAATGTGGAAATTTGAAAAAATAATGATTTGGAGGGGAACTGGTTATTGAATCAAATGGGATAGTATTGAGTACATGAAAGTTTACATTGCTTGGGGGTAAATTTGTGGGTCTATTCTAATGACCATACAGTTTCTTGGCATCTTCAGTACTACTTTGCCCTCTGGCAGGCCAGCAGAGCTCTCCAGCCAATAGTTCTAGTACTTCTCCCTTGGAAAGAAGACAACAGAGTCCCTGCAACCCCAAATCTAAGCTAGTTTCTATTGAGCTCTAGAGAGATATGAAGCTCCCAACCCCACTTTCACCAAATACCCATGGGTTGGGACTTTAGTATTTTATTAAAAATGAACTCTAGCTAAGAATTCATTATTCATCCTGTGGTTCTTATCCTCAGATATTAGGATTCTTACTGACTGTTTAAAAATGTTAATGTGTCATGTCTTTGCTTGCCACTTCCTGGCATTGAAACAGTGCTGAAATTGCGATCAGCCACCAAAGCCCACATTATACCCTGCATTATTGATGTTGACAAAGGAATTTGGGTTTCCATACAAACAGTTTTAATTACAGAGACAGGTGAAGGAGAGTTCTCCAGGACATAACATCCTCTAAGAAACATAATTTCCATGTTGTTTTCCTTTCTTTTGTAAAACGAGAGATATAACTGATGCCAGTGTGCATCTGAGTTTAAAAAGAGATGATTTTATGAATATTAAAATAATAGTAATGGGTATATAATTTTCTTTCCTACCTGACTATTGTTTCATAAATGATACTCATTCATGCTACTCTGTCATCTAAGGTTGGTAAAAAAGTTTCTAAAGGTCTTACCATTTTCTATAAATGATTCATATCAGAAGTACTATTTCATCAAGAATTTAGATTATCTTTTTATTTTATTGATTTATGCAATTTGCACTTAAAATTTTAAAAAAGGAAAACTGAGGTTTGTTCTTTAAACAGCTCCTATTTATAGTAATCATTCTATTAATCATTAATCATAATAATTTATTTATTTTAAAATGTTTTCATATCAGTTCAATATAGTTCAACAAATTTTTATTGACTTCATGTCTCTAACCTTCAGAGCTATTCAGTACAATGACTTCTTTAGATTTTGTCTTATCATATTGCTTAATAGGTAATGATAAGCATGTTTGCTGAGTAAACTTTGCTAAGACCTAACAAATTCTTAGCAAAAAAAAAAAAAAAAAAATGATGCTTAACTAGATGAATGTTTGAGAAATAATGTGATCTACTATTCATGTATAGGAACCACACCATCAACATTGGTGGTTAAGTTTTTTTTTTTTTTTTAAGATTTTATTTATTTATTTAACAGAGAAGTCACAAGTTGGCAGAGAGGCAGGCAGAGGGGGAGGGGGAAGCAGGCTCTCCGCTGAGCAGAGAGCCTGATGAGGGGCTCCATCCTAGGACCCTGAGATCATGACCTAGGCCAAAGGCAGAGGCTTAACCCACTGAGCCACCCAGGTGCCCCTGGTGGTAAGTTTTGAGTTTTGAGGATCCCTTTGTAATTACCCAGCCTCAACACCCATGTCGCACAGAGAGGCACACGCCTGGGTGCACCCACATGCTCACACACAGTGTGATGTTCATGAGAAAATATCATCCTGATTCAGATGACTGTCGTGTTGATCAGGGATAGCCTTGTGGCCACAAACAAGTTGCTTTAGTCTAATCAGTTGTACTGACTAGTAAAAAATTCTGAGGATAGGACAGCTTAAAAAATCTCAGACTGTGCGGCACCTTTCACCAAGATTTTCTCATGGTCAAACAGATTCTGTCTTAGGACCAAATCCAAGCTGGAGATCTGGGTTGTAGTGATCCCTGTGGACGTCTTATAAAAAATGACAGGATTGGACCATTGGACTTTTAGAGTCATTTGATTTTACGATATGTGCATGTTTTATAATTAGCACATGACGTATTGCCTCTAGACAGTAATAACAGCCATAAAGTTAAGAGATTGTCGATTGGGGTCAAACAAATCTGGGTGTAAATTCCAACTCTGCCCATTACTGTGTGTTTGGATTGGTGTGTCATTTCACCTCTTGGGCTGCAGTTTCTATATTTATAAAGTGGGACCATAATCCCCATCTGTCAACTTTTTCCCAGAGGATTAAATGAGATAATGTTTGGAAGTACTTGGCTCTCTAACCAGTAATGGCTAGTACTGTGAAATGGTAACATGACTTGGGATCCATATATAGAAAAATAGGAAATGAAGAAGAACTTTCTCTGCCTTTGGATTTTTTAAATTTAAGATTAAAAAAAAATTTTTTTTAAGATTTTATTTATTTATTTGACAGAGATCACAAGTAGGCAGAGAGACAGGCAGAGAGGAAGGAGGAAGCAGGCTTCCTGCTGAGCAGAGAGCCCAATGTGGGGCTCGATCCCAGGACCCTGGGATCATGACCTGAGCCGAAGGCAGAGGTTTTAACCCACTGAGCCACCAAGGTGCCCCAAGATTTTTAAAAATTTTTTAATTTAAGATTTTATTTGTTTATCTGACAGAGAGAGAGATCACAAGCAAGCAGAGAGGCATGCAGAGTGGGGAGGAAAGCAGGCTTCCTGCTGAGCAGAGAGCCCCACGCGGGGCTAATACCCGTGACCTGAGCTAAAGTCAGGAGCTTAACCCACTGAACCACCCAGGTGCCCCCCTCTTTTTGTCATTATGCTTCCCATTGAAGTTCCATGTGTGAAACAGACATCAAATAAGAGAACACACAATTTTATCTTTAAATTTTAACACTTAAATTTACAAAAAATTGAAATGAAATTTTAATTTACATAACGTTTCAACAAGTTTTAAAATTCAAATCTATTTGTTGCAGGTGATGACAATAGGTACAGCCATACTTTGCAGCAAATAAAAACTGTGACCGACCAAGTGAAGCAAAATGAAGAAAGCACTTCCCCTCCGCAGCCAGCCAGGAGGACAGAGGTGTCACTGCCACCGTCAGCGAGGACACAGAACCCCTCTCCAGTTCTGGAGAGACCCCAAGAGCCCTCCTTTCACTCGGGAATCCTGGGAGCAATGTCCCGGCAGGATGATCGTGCCCAGATCTTCCTGTGGAGCTTTCTGCTGTGGTCTGACACCATAGAAATGGTGCGCGTGGCTGGCCACGCCGATGTGTACAAGTCAGGCTGGCTATACCCAGTCTACATATTTAGTTTTATTTCTCTCCTTCGAATTATATTAACTCCTCAGAACCCTCTTCTGAATTCCCTGGGCATCCTTCTCCAGGATTTACCCTTTATTTTTGTTAGACTTAGCTTGGTCATTGCCCTGGGAACTATCACACCCATATTGGGCCTTTGTAAAAACATCCTAGTGACTGTCTCTTATGTGTACTTCAATTACTTAACCAAATTCAGGGCTTTCTCTACCTTCGAAACATCTTCATTTTAAAGAGAACATGTAATATTGTCAAACCTCTTCATTATGCGTGTGTACACACTTGTCATTTTTTTTCCCCCTGGGGCCAAAGTTTTTGTACTATATAAAGAAATGAGGAATACATTGTAGAGAATACACTTTTTTTTAAAAAAAGAACTGTAGCATATCGCTTTTACAAAAATGTATTCAAATGTTGTTAAATCTCAGCAAAGTTTTATTCTTATGCTAACTCCCCTGGGTCTCTAGAAAATGTTAGTCATGTTAGTCCGTTATGTATACCACACTTTTTCTCAGAACACTCTCCATGAAAGCCTTAAAAAAATTAGAACATGTTTTCCCACTAAGTTAATTTCAACCATGCATTTGTGAAAAACAATATGTAAAATCTTAAGATTACCTCAGATTATAATTTTTCGTCAAGTAGTATTAGGTTCAAAATGAGCAAATACACAGATGAAAGTTGTTCTGACTATTGATTCGTCAGGCATTTGACCATCCCCCGCTGAGTTTTCGTAGATCCTAATTATAGCACTCTGTTAAGACTTTATGGATTTGCTTTTCTGAGTTCCCCGTCGATGTTTAAATCCTTAATCTACCTCCTCTGTCAATCCAACAGGAACTTGTAATACTTATAACTCTTAAAAATGAGAATTGAAATAATCTCTTTCAAATTATGCTATGATAATCTTTTTTTAATTAAGGAAAACTTCTGGTGAAGTAGTTGATTTGTAATGTTCTTAAATATGAAAATATTTTATATACACTTATATTGGGATTTATAGTGTGAACAGTGCTCAGACTCTAAGGTATTACTTATTTGAGTTTAGAATGCATTTTGTGTCTCATATTTGAATATGGATGTACCTGATATATTGGGAAGTCACAACGCTTAATACGAATAGTAAAGTCATGTATGTGTAGTAGGAAGATTATTGAGTAACTAATTTAATATTTTATTTCAAGAGTATACACGTTTATAATGTTCAAGTCTATTTTTTTGTTTCAGTGCTTTTCAGTATTTTGTTTAATTAAAATTTTTTTAAGTTGAAGAATAGTTGACATACAGTATTAATTTTAGGTGTGTAATAATAATTTGATATTTACATACATTACAAAATGATCACTATTATGAGTCTAGGTACCATCTGTCACCATACATAGCGTTTAGAATATTATTGACTACCTTCCATTTGCTGTGTTTTATATCCCCATGACTTATTTATTTTATAACTTGAAATTTGTATCTTTAATCCCCTTCACCTGTTTCATCCATCCACCCACACCCTTCCTCTCTGGCAATTACCAGTTTGTTCTCTGTGTCTAAGAGTCTATTTCTTTGTTTTGTTTGTTCATTTGTTGTGTTATTTAGATTCCACATATAAATGAAATCATATAGTATTTGTCCTTCTCTGTCTGACTTATTTCACTTCGTGTAATACCATCAAGAACCATCCATGTTGTGGTAGATAGTGAGATTTCATTTTTTATGGCTGAATAATATTCCACGGTAATATATATCGCTTTTTTAAATTTATTCATATGTTGATGGACACTTAGGCTGCTTCTGTATCTTGGTTACAGTGCTACAATGAACCCAAGGGTGCACATATCTTTTGGAGTCAATGTTTCCATTTTCTTCTGATAAATACCCAGAGGTGGAATCACTGGGTTGTATGGTAGTTCTATTTTTAATATTTTGAGGTCCCTCCACACTGTTTTCCATAATTCCTGTACAATATTACATACATTCCCACCAACAGATGTAGGTTCCCATTTCTCTACATTCTTTCCCTTGCTTATTATTTCTTTTCTTTTGAATTCTAGCCATTCTTATTGGTGAGGTGATAGCGTAGTTTTGATTTGCATTTCCCTGTTGGTTAGTGATGTTGAGCATCTTTTTGTGGTCTGTTGGCCATCTGTATGTCTTCTTTGGAAGATGCCTCTTCATCCCCCTCCTTTGCCCATTTTTAAATTAAATTGTTGTTGTTGTTGTATGGTGTTGAGTTGTATTAGTTCTTTATGTATTCTGGATATTAATCTCTTATCAGATACATCATTGGCAAATATATTCTTCCATTCAGTAACTTGCCTTTTCATTTTGTTGATGGCTCTTTACAAAAGCTTTTTCATTTGATGTGGTCCTATTTGTTTAGTTTTACTTCTGATGCCCTTGCCTGGGGAGACAGGTCCAAAAAAAATAGTGCTAAGACTTATGTCCAAGATTTTACTGCCTCTGTTTTCTTTTAGGAATTTTACAGTTTTGGGTCTTAAATTTATGTCCTTAACTCATTTTGACATTATTTTTGTGTATGGTTGAAAAAGTGGTCAAGTTTCATTCTTTTCCATGTAGCTGTCCAGTTTTCCCAACATTATTTATTGAAAAGCATGTCTTTTTTCTCATAATATATTCTTGCCTCTTTTGCCATAGGTTAATTGACCATATAGTTAGGGTTTTTTTTCCTGGGCTCTCTGTTTTATTCTGTTGATTTGTGTGTCCATTTTTTGTGAGTGCATCTATGTGTGTGTGTGTGTGTACCATGCTGTTTTGATTATTAAAGCTTTGTAGTACACTTTAAAGTCAAGGAGCATGATGGCCTCCAACTTTGTTCTTTTTCAAGACTGCTTTGGTTATTCAGGGACTTTTTTTTGCTTCCATACAAATTTTAGGTATGTTCTATTTCTGTGAAAAATGCCATTGGTATTTTGATAGGATCACATTGATTCTATAGATTTCCTTGGGTAGTATGGATACCTTAATAATATTACTTCTTCCAATTCATAACCAAGGTCTAGCTTTCTGTTTGTTTGTGTCCTCCTCAATTACTTTAATCAACATCTCAAACAGTTTTCAGAGTACAATTCTTCCACTTCCTTGATTAAATAGGCATTTTATGCCTTTTTGGAGCCCGGCTAACACCTTGAGAATTGTCATTCTGAACTCTGGATCTGACATATTACCAATGTCCCTATTGATTAGGTTCCTGGCCTTCAGTACTGCCTCTTGTTTTTGTTTTTGTGGTGAGTTTTTCTGCCTTGTCATTTTATTCAGATAAGAATATATGAAGGAGTGAGTAAAATACTAAAAAAGGGTAGCAAAGCCCCCAGTAAAATGTGCTTTAACCAAATCAGAGGAGACCCTAAATCATGGGGGGAAAAGGAGGGTAAAAAGAAGTTCAGGAAAAAAAAGAGAAAAAAATAAAATATATATATATATTAGACTGGTGAATAAAACAGGTTCACCCACTTACTTTTGGGAGTATTTTGGTCTCTTAGAAGAAACTACCTCCCCAAATTTTAAAGAATGAAAATCATATATGAGGGTAAACATGAAGAAGGGATGGAATATGACTATAAAGATGAAAAAAAATTTTTTTTAATTTCTAAAAAAGGAGTTGATAAGATAAGTTGGTTGGGAGAATAAAGAAAAAGAAAGTGGAGAGAATTTGCTCAGGCTGGAGACTAGAACAAAGCCCTGTGCTAGATTTAGGGTATATTTTGATCTATCAGAAGAAGTTGTGTCCCAAATTTTTTTTAGAAGAAAAAAAACCCTATGTGTATACAAAAAATAAAGTTAGATACAAGGAAGAATAAGATGTGACTATAATAATGAAAGTTCAAAAAAGATTTTTTGGAAAGGTATTGTTATGATAAACTAGTTTAAAAACGTTAAAAGAGGAAAGGGTAAAATTTAAAGAAAATTTAGCAGAAGAAAAAAATAAAATAAAAAAAATTAATTAACTTTGCAAGACTAAAGAATCATGGGGAGAAAGCCATGAATTCCATGCTTTGCTTTCTCCTTCTCTGGAATTAACGCTGTTCTCCTTGGTAGGTGAAATTGTTCCTGGCTGGATTTCTTGTTGATCTTCTGGGGGAGAGGCCTGGTGTAGTGATTCTCAAGTGTCTTTGCCCCAGGCAGAATTGCACCGCCCTTACCAGGGGCCGGGCTGAGTAATCCGCTTGGGTTTGCTTCTGGGAGCTTTTGTTCCCTGAGCGCTTTCCGTAGAGTTCCGGAGGACGGGAATACAAATGGCGGCCTCCCAGTCTCCGGGCTGAAGGACCCCAGAGCTCAGGGGCCACACTCCTCAGTGCGCCCTCAGAGACAAGCACTCAATCACTCCTGTCTCCCTGGCCTCTGGCTGCGCTCCGAGCTCACCCGGCCTGTGACCAAGCATCTCTGTCTCTGGCACACAGCCCAGCCTGGAGTCTTGGAACCCCGCAGATCTGTGAGCTCTTCCAGGGGAGTCTCCTGGGGTCTCGTGGGACCCCTGAGAAGGACAGAGGCACAGAGCGGTGACCTGTGCCACGGATCATGATAAGGTAACCCCAAGTTGGGAGCTCACTCCTCAGCTCCATCTCTGTAGCCAGCTTCCCGGCTCTAATACCCACAAGCTCTGTGACACTCAGACACCCCCGATCCTTCTGTGACCCCGTGAGACTTAAGGCCATGCTGTCCCCACGTGAGCTTCACCCCTGTTTAGCCTCTGGAGCGATGTCTCCCTCAGTGGAGCAGACTTTTAAAAGTTCTGATTTTGTGCTCCGTTGCTCCGCTGCTTGCTGGGAGCTGGCCCCTCACCCCCGGGGTGCATCTTCGCGTAGGTTTGGATTCACTTCTCTCTGGTCCTACCTTTCAGAAAGTGGTTGATTTTCTGTTTCTAGAATTGCTGTTCTTCTTCTCTTTGATCTCCTGTTGGATTTGTAGGTGTTCGGAACGGTTTGATAAGTTATCTAGCTTATCTCCTGCTGCCTGCTGTCATCTCAGCTTGTAACTTCTCTGCCATCCTGACTCCTCCCCTAAATAGGCATTTAAAAAAGACTTCTTTGTCTATTCGGATGCCTTTTATTTCTTCTTGTTTTCTGATTGCTGAGGCGAGGACTTCTAGTACTATGTTGAATAGCAGTGATGATAGCGGACAGCCATGCTATGTTCCTGACCTTAGGGAAAAAGCTCTCAGTTTTTCCCTATTGAGAATTATATTTTCTGTAGGTTTTTCATAGATGGCTTTGATGATGTTGAAGTATGTATCCTCTATCCCTGCACTTTGAAGAATTTTGATCAAGAAAGGTTGCTGTGCTTTGTCAAATGCTTTTTCAGCATCTGTTGAGAGTATCATATGGTTCTTGTTCTTTCTTTTATTAATGGGTGTTTCACACTGATTGATTTGTGGATATTGAACCAAACTTGCAGCCCAGAAATGAATCCCACTTGGTCATGGGGAATAATCCTTTTAATGTACTTTGGATCCTATTGGCTAGTATTTTGGTGAGAATTTTTGCACCCATGTTTATCAAGGATATTGGTCTGTAATTCTCCTTTTTGATGGGGTCTCTGTCTGGTTTTGGGATCAAGGTAATTCTGGTCTCATAAAATGAGTTTGGAAGTTTTCCTTCCTTTTCTATTTTTTTGGAACAGTTTCAGGGGAATAGGTATAAATTCTTCTTTAAATGTTTGGTAGAATTCCCCTGGGAAGCCATCAGCCCTGGGCTCTTGTTTGTTGGGAGATTTTTGATGACTGCCTCAGTCTCCTTATTGGTTAAGAGTCTGTTCAGGTTTTCTATTTTTTTCTAGTTCAATTTTGGTAGTTTCTTTGTCTCTAGAAATGCATCCATTTCTTCCAGATTGTCACATTTGCTTGCATATAGTTTCTCATAATATGTTCTTATAATTGTTTGTGTTTCTTTGGTGTTGGTTGTTATCTCTTCTCTTTCATTCATGATTTTATTTGGGTCCTCTCTCTTTTCTTTTTGATAAGTCTGGCCAGGGGTTTTATCAATCTTACTAATCTTTCAAGGAACCAGCTCCTAGTTTTATTGATTTGTTCTATTGTTCTTTTGGTTTCTATTTTATTGATTTCTGCTCTGATCTTTATTATTTCTCTTATCCTACTGGGTTTAGGTTTTCTTTGTTTTTCTTTCTCCAGCTCCTTTAGGTGTAGGCTTAGGTTGTAGACTCGAGACCTTTCTTGTTTCTTGAGAAAGGCTTGTATTGCTATACACTTTCCTCTCAGGACAGCCTTTGCTGTGTCCCAAAGATTTTGAACAGTTGTGTTTTCATTTTCATTTGTTTCTATGAATTTTTAAAATTCTTCTTTAATTTCCTGGTTGACCCATTCATTCTTTAGTAGGATGCTCTTTAGTCTCCATGTATCTGAGTTCTTTCCAACTTTCTTTTTATGGTTGAGTTCTAGTTTCAGAGCACTGTGATCTGAAAATATGCAAGGAATGATCCCAGTCTTTTGGTACTTGTTGAAACCTGATTTGAGACCCAGGATGTGATCTATTCTGGAGAATGTTCCATGTGCACTAGAGAAGAATGTGTATTCTGTTGTTATGTTCTGAATATATCTGTGATGTCCTTCTGGCCCAGTGTGTCATTTAAAGCCTTTATTTCCTTGTTGATCTTTTGTTTAGATGATCTGTCCATTTCAGTGAAAAGGGTGGGTGTTAAAGCCCCCTACTATTATTGTATTATTGCCAATGTGTTCCTTTGATTTTGTTATTGATTGGTTTATATAATTGTCTGCTCCCATGTTGGGGGCATAGATGTTTAAAATTGTTTCATCTTGTTAGACAGACCCTTAAGTATGATGTAGTGTCCCTCCTCATCTCTTATTATAGTCTTTGGCTTAAAGTCTAATTTATCTGATATAAGGATTGCCACCCAAGCTTTCTTTTGATGTCCATTAGCATGGTAAATTGTTTTCCATCCCCTCACTCTAAATCTGGAGGTGTCTTTGGATCTAAAATGAGTTTCTTGCAGGAAGCATATTGATGGGTCCTGTTTTGTTTTGTTTTATCCATTCTGATACCCTGTGTCTTTTGATTGGGCATTTGGCCCACTTACTTTCAGGGTAACTATTGAAAGATATGAATTTAGTGCCATTTTATTGCCTGTAATGTGACTGTTATTCTATATTGTCTCTGTTCCTTTGTGGTCTGTAACTTTCAGGCTCTCTCTTTGCTTAGAGGACCCCTTTCAATATTTCCTGTAGGTCTGGTTTGGTGTTTGCAAATTCTTTTAGTTTTTGTTTGTTCTGGAAGCTTTTTATCTGTGCTTCTATTTTCAATGACAGCCTAGCTAGATATAGTATTCTTGGCTGCGTATTTTCCTCATTTAATGCTCTGAATATATCATGCCAGTCCTTTCTGACCTGCCAGGTCTCTGTGAACAGGTCTGCTGTCAATCTATATTTCTACTGTTCTGTGTTACAGACCTCTTGTTCTGAGCTACTTTCAGGATTTTCTCTTTGTCACTGAGACTTGTAAGTTGTCTTACAAGTTGTTGTCTTATTTTTACTGATTTTGAGGGGAGTTCTCTATGCCTCCTGTATTTTGATGCTTATTCCCTTTGCTATATTAGGGAAAGTCTATAGTATAATTTGCTCCAATATACCTTCTGGCCCTCTTTCTTTCTTCTTCTTCTGGGATCCCCATTATTCTAATATTGTTTTGTCTTATGGTATCGCTTATCTCTCAAAATTTCCCCTTGTGATCAGTAGTTGTTTAACTCTCTTTTGCTCAGCCTCTTTATTCTCCATCATTTGGTCTTTTATATCACTAATTTTCTCTTCTGCCTCATTTATCCTAGCAGTAAGAGCCTCCATTTTTTATTGTACCTCCTTAATAGATTTTTAAATTTCAACTTAGTTAGATTTTAGTTCCTTTATTTCTCCAGAAAGGGATTTTATTTCTCCAGAAAGTGATTCTCTAGTACCTTACTTTTTTTTTTTTTTTTTTTTTTTTTTTAGCTCAGCTAGCACCTTGATAATCATCATTCTGAGCTCTGGTTCTGACATCTTACTAATGTCCTTATTGATTAGGTCCCTAGCCATCAGTACTGCCTCTTGTTCTTTCTTTTGAGGTGGGTTTTTCCACCTTGTGGAAAAACTTTCCCCTATTTCATCCAGATAAGAATAGGTGAATGAGAGAACAAAATACTAAAAGGGTAGCAATGACCCCCCAAAAATATACACTAACCAAATAGGAAGAGACCCAAAACTGGGGGAGAAAGAAAGGAGAAAAAAAATCTATCTAGATATATCTATCTCTCTCTATATATATATAGTGAGTTGAACAGAGCTACACACTTGATTTTGGGTGTATTTTGCTCTGTTAGAAGAAACTACCTCCCAGAATTTTAAAGAAAAACTTATATATATACACAAAAATAAGGGGTAAACATGATGAAGAGATGGAATATGACTGCAAAGATGAAAATTTAAAAAGATTCTAAAAAAGGAATTGATAATATAAGAAGTTAATTGGAAAAAAAAAAGAAAACAGAGGAAAGAATATGTTCAGGCTGGAGACTAGAACAAAGCCATGTGCTTGATTTAGGGTATATCTTGATCTATTAGAAGAAACTGTATCCCCAAATTTTAAAGAAATAAAAACCTGTAAGTATACAAAAAATAAGTTTAAATACAATAAAGGGATAGAATATGACTATAACAATGAAAATTTAAAAAGATTTTTAAAAGGTATTGATAAGATAAAATAGTTAAAAAGGGTTAAAGTAGGAAAGAAAAAAATTAGAAAAAATAGTATAAGAAAAAAATAAAATTAAAAAAATTTAACTTTGAAAGACTAAAAAACCATTGGAAGGGTACATGAGTGGCTCAGTAGGTTAAAGCCTCTGCCTTTGGCTCAGGTCAATTTCCCAGGGACCTGGGATTGAGCCCCACATGGGGCACTCTGCTCAGCAGAGAGCCTGCTTCCTCCTCTCTCTCTGCCTGCCTCTCTGCCTCCTTGTGATCTTTGTCTGTCAAATAAATAAATAAATAAATCTTTTAAAAAAAAAAAAAGGGAAAAAAGCCATGAATTTTATGTGCTGTATTCCTGTATGTCTGAAGTTTTGCAGTTCTCACTGATTCGTGAACTTGGTCTTGGCTGGATATTCTTGCTGATCTTCTGGGGGAGGGGCCTGTCACCATGATTCTCAAATGTCTTTGCCCAAGACAGAATTGCACCACCCTTGCCAGGGGCCAGGCTAAGCAATCTTCTCAGGTTTGCTCTTGGAAACCTGTTTGTCCCCTGAACGCTTTCCATATAGATTTGGAGGACGGGAATGAAAATGGCGACCTCCCAGTCTCCAATCCCAGAGGAGCTGAGAGCTCGCAGGTCCCACTCTTCAGTGCGCCCTCAGAGAAGAGCAGTGAATCCCTGCCATCTCTGTGGTTTCCAGCCGCACCTGGAGCTCACCTCGCTGATGGAGCGTTTCTATCTCTGGTGCTCAGCCCTGTTTGGAGTCTTTAAACCCAGCAGATTCTTGCTGTTTGCTCCCTCATCACTCCTTCCAGGGTCTACCAATTGTTGGGTCCCTCCTCGAAGAGCAGTGGCCTGACTATGACTCAGATCATGGTTTAAGGTAACCCCGAGCTGAGAGCCCACTGCTCAGCTCCATCTCTGCCTCCAGCTTCCCCACTCTGTTATCTGGGAGCTCTATAGCCCTCAGATACCCCTGGTCTCTTTGTGACCCTAAGACCACACTGTCCCTGCAAGGGCGCCACCCCCCCAACTTAGCCTCTGGAACAATGTCCTTCAGTGGAGCAGACTTCTGAAAGTTCTGATTTTGTGCTTTTCTGCTCCACCACTTGCTGGGATCCAGCTCCTCCCCACCACTGCCCTACCTTTCCACTTACTGCTTTGGGTTCACTTCTCTGCATGTCCTACCTTCCAGAAAGTGGTCACTTTTCTGTTCCTAGAATTGCCGCTCTTCTTCTCTTCGATCTCCTGTTGAATTTGTAGGTGTTCAGAATGGTTTGATAGCTATCTAGCTGAAGTCCTGGGACCCAATGATGTAAGGAGCGTGTTTCCTGCTCCTCCTCTATCTTGCTCCTCCCTACCCTTAATCTTTTCTCTTTGTTTTGATGATTTTCTATAGGTTATGTTTGAAATTCTTTCTCCCTATTTTTTGGGTGTCTCTTGTAAGGTTTTGGTTTGTTGTTACCATGAAATTTATATTTAACACCCTTTGTATGTACAAGTCTATTTGAGTTGATGGACCGTAAGTTTGAACATGTTCTAAAAGAGCTGCATTTTTACTCCTTCCCCAATGTTTTATGTATTTGATGCCATATTTTACATAATTTCATTTTGTGTATCCCTTAATTAATTATTATAATTATAATTGATTTTACACTTTCGGTCTTTAACATTCATACTAGCTTTATAAGGTTTATCCACTACCTTACCTATGTGTTTGCTTCTACAAGTAAAATTTTTCCTTTCATAATTTTTTTTACTTCTAGTAATAGTCTTTTCTTTTCCATCTAAAGAACTTCCTTTAACATTTCCTGAAATGCCAGATTAGTGGTGACAAATTTTAACTTTTGTTTCTTTGGAAAGCTCTTTATTTGTCCTTCAATTCTGAATGATAAACCTTACTGGGTAATGTATTTTTGGTTGTACATTTTTTTACCCCTTTCAGCAGTTTGACTATATTGTGCCAGTTGCTTTTGGACTGTAAAGTTTCTGCCAAAATATGAGCTGATAGTCTTGGAGGGGTTCAATTGTACATGACAAGATGTTTTTCTCTTGCTACTTTTAAGAGTCTTCCTTCAACCTTAACTTTTGACATTTTAATTATTATGTGTCTTGGTGGGAACTTCTTTGGGTTCATCTTGTTTGGGACTCTCTGTGCTTTATGAACTTGGATGTCTGTTTCCTTTCCCAGGTCTGGGAGGTTTTCAGCTATTATTTCTTCAAATGAGTTTTCTGCTCCTTTTGTCTTCTATTTCCAGAATCCCTATTAAAGAAAAAAAAAATAACATGGTTGATGTTGTTTCAGAGGTTACTTAAACTATTCTTGTTTTTTAATTTTCTTTTTGCTGTTCACTTTGGATGATTTCAACTACCCTGTCTTCTGGATTACTGATCTGTTCTTCTGTATCCTATAATCTGATGTTGATTCCCTTTAGTGTATTTTTCATTTCAGCTATTGTATTCTTCAGCTTTGCTTGGTTCATTTTTATATTCTTTATCTCTTTATTGGAGTTTTCACTATCTTCATTCATTCTCTCCCTAGTTCAATAACCATGTTTATGACCATTACCTCCAATTGTTTATCAGACAGATTGCTTGTCTTCATTTCATTTACTACTTTTTCTGTAGTTTTGTCTTGTTTGTTTGTTTGTTTGTTTTGTTTTGTTTGGAAAATATTCCTCTATTTCCTCATTTTGTCTGACTCTCTCTGTTGATGTCTGTGTATTAGGTAGATCAGCTTCATCTCCTGGGCTTGAAGAAGTGGCCTTATGCAGATGTCCTGTGAGGCTCCTCCCAGTCACCAGAACTAAGTGCTCCAGAGGTGTCCCCTGAGTGGACTGCATGTGCCATCCTATTATGGCTCTGCTATGACTGGTGGGCAAGCCTGGCCCCAGTATGGTTGATTAAGAGGCCAACTGTGGCTACTATGGGCATTCTTGTGTGTGAAGTTGGCTGAAGGCCCAGCTGATGGGTAGGCCACCCTGCTGTACCTGCACTGAGAATGTGCTTCAGTTTCTCACAAAGAGACAGTAATTCATGAACTCTAAATCATGCTTCTCCATGTATTTTTCAGGACTGTAATGAATGACTGTGGTAGCCCATGGAACAGGCACCCCTTTAGGTTTACCAGTGAACAACCCACACATCCTTTTGCAATGCCCTTGAAAAAAAGCAACTTCCTCCAATATGCGTTCCCTGCTTGGTGAGTGTTGGCCCAGAAGATACAACCAAGCTGAAGAATAGGAAAAGGAAAGAGTTTTGCCTGCAACAAGTAAGAAGAACATCAGGGATTTTTCCAAGATTGGAGAGACAGGCAGGGAGTCACAGCTTCCTAAAAAAGATACCAGCACCCAGGTAGGAAAACCTCAGATATAACTGATGAATTGTTGAAGGCTCTGTGTAGATAACTGAGTTAAAAGCTCCAGAGGGACCCAGTCATAGGAACTCCCCATAATACTGTGAGATTAACCTCCAGGAGCTTGATCAAGTTTCCATAGTAAATATTGGGGAAAAAATTCCCTCATGCTTCCACCAGGGGGAAGAGAAAAGGAACCTATTTGAAATAATTCAGGGGAAGCTAGCTAACCAGAGCCCAATATGCTATGGTGATCATCAGAGTGTAGCTGAGGGAAGCTGACCCAATTTTGGCCCACTCTAGCTATCTTGTTGACTTAAGGATGGGGGAGAAAACAAAACAAAACAAACCAGGGAAACTCTTGTGAAGTTCACAGTCCAGAGGCATAGACTGTCTAAAGACTGAGATGTGGTCATAAATTATAAAATGCTGCCCTCTGAAACACACACGTTTCACCAGAACATCACTAAAGGCCTAGTTACAGAAGTTCCTTTTTCCTGGTATACCATGTCCAGCTATCAAGAAAAAATTAGCAGGCATACCAACAGGCAAAAAACAAAACAAAACAAAACAAACACCACCACCCCTCCCGCCGCAAAACCTGAAGAGATAGAACAAGCATCAAAACCAGACATGTCAGGGATGTTAGAATCCTCAGACAAAGAATTTAAGACAACTAGGTTTAATATAAGGGCTCAAATGGATAAAGTAGAGAGCATGCAAGAACAGATGGGCAGTGCAACCAGAGAAATGGAAATCCCAAGAAGGAATCAAAAAAGAAATGCTAGAAACAAAAAACTGTGTAGCAGAAATGAAGACTGCATTCAGTAGACTTACCAGTAGATTGAATACAGCTGAGGAAGGAATCTCTGCATTAAAGCATATAGCAATAGAATCTTTGAAATCAAAGAAAATGAAGTCTAAAAAAAAAATGGAACAGAGTACCCAAAAACTGTGGACAGCTGCAGAAGGCATAAGTTATGAGTAATAGGAATACTAGAACTGGAGAAAGAGAGAAAGGAACTAAAGAAGTATTCGAAACAATAATGACTAAGAATTTCCCCACATTACTGTGAGACACCAAACCCACAGATCCAGAAAGCTCAGAAAACACCAAACAAGGTAAATGGCAAAAAAATTACACCTCAGGATATCATTTTCAAATTATAGAAAAGTCATAGATGAAATATCCTGAAAGAAGCCAGAAGGAAAAACCACCTTACTTTTAACACCCACCTTCTCAGAAACCATGCGAGCAAAAGAGAGAACAGTGAAATACTTAAAGGGTTAAGAGAAAAAAGCTACCAACCTAGAATTCTGTACCCTGTGAAATCATTCTTCAAGGTGTGGAGAAATAAATACTTTCCTAGACTTACAAAAGTTGAGAAAATCTGTTGCCAATAGATCTGTCTTACAAGAAATGTTTAAAGAAGTTCTTAGAGAGAAAGAAAAAAATGAATCAGAACTGAGATATACAAAGAAAGGAAGAGCATCAGAAAATGGATAGAAGAAGGAAAATAAAAATTAAAAAAAAATTGTAACTGACCTAATGAGTAACAGTTTGTTCAAAATAATAATGGCAACAATGTAATTATGTATGCATATGTATATATCATATATATATATATTTATTACATGCTTTATACAAATACATGTAAATAAAGTGAGTGACAGCAATGATACAAGTGATGGGAGGAAAGAATTAGGAATTTTTTTAAATTTTAAGAAAGTTTCATGGTAAGTGGTATAGCATTATTTGAAACTGTACATGGATTAGCCCTAAAAATGTGTTGCAAACTCTAGGGCAGTCACGAAAAATGTTTAAATAAAGAAGAATAACAGACACCCTGAGAAAGGAGACAAAATGGAGTCATATAAAATTTTCAATTAATACCATCAAAGGCAGAAAAAGAGTGAAAGACAAAAAGAACAAAGAAAACAGCAATACATATGATAGATATGAATCCAACTTTATCAGTAATCACTCTGAATGTCATTGGTCTAAATACACCACTTAAAAGACAGAGATTTTCAGGAAAGCCTGGATGGCTCAGTTCTGCCTATGGCTCAGGTCATGTTCTCGGGGTCATGGGATGAAGCCCCGCCTGAGGCTCCCTGCTCAGCCTGAGGTCTGCTTTTCCCTTTGCCCCTCCCCCTGCTCATGTGCACGTGCATGCTCTCTCTTTCTCTCAAATGAATAAATGAAATCTTAAAAAAAAGAAGTTGGAGATGGTTAGAGTGGATCAAAAAGTATGACCCAGCTATCTGGTCTACAAGAAACCCACTTTAAATATAAGGACACATTATAGATAAAAAGTAAATGGATGGAGAAAAACATGTTTACACTAACAACAAAAACAAAAAGCAGTAGTAGCTATATTAATTTTAGAAAGAGAAGACAGCAAAGTAAGGAAAGTTACCAAGATTAAGGAAGGTATTCCATAATGTAAAGGGTGGATATCTTAAGGAGACATGAAAATTCTTAACATGTATGCAACCTAAAAACAGAGCATCAAACCACATGAGTCAAAAACTGCAACAGATAAATCCATTATAGTCACAGACTTTAACATCCCTGTTCAGAGATGGACAGTTCCAACAGGTAAGTAAGGGCATGGTTGAACTCAACAACACTATCAATCATCAGTTATCAAGCTCTGATAAAAAAATATCAAAGGAGAACTAAATAAATGGAGAGACATTTCACATTCATGGATAGGAAGACTCAATATTGTCAAGATGTCAGTTCTTCACAACTTATCTCGAGATTCAGTGCAATCCCAATGAAAGTTTTCACAAGTTATTTTGTGGATATTGACAAACTGATTCTAAGTTTATATGGAGAGATAAAATCTTCAGAAGAGACAACACAGTATTGAAGGAGAAGAGCAATGTTGGAGAATTGATACTACCTGACTCAGGACTTACTCTAAAGCTACAATATTGTATCGACAAAACAATAGACAAACAGATCAATAGAATAGGATAGAGAGACCAGAAGTAAATCCACACAAAAGTAGTCGACTGATCTTTGAAAAAGGAACAAAATTAATAAAATGAAGAAAAGATAATCTGTTCAACAAATGGTGTAGGAACTACTAGACATCCACATGCAAAACATTAATCTGTGTATAGACCTTACATCCTTCACAACAACTAAGTCAAGATGGATTATATATCTAAATGGTAAATATGAAACTATGAAACTCTTAGAAGATAATAGGAGAAAACCTAGATGACCTTGGATATAGTGATGCTTTTTTTAGGTATAAGATCAAAGGCATGATCCATACAGAAATAATTGATGAGCTTGATTCATTAAATTAAAAAGCCTCTGCTTCATGAAAGACAATGTCAAAATTAGAAGACAAACCAGAGACTGGAAGAAAATAATTGCAAAATTCATATCTGATAAAGATTGTTATCCAAAATATACAAAGAACTCTTAAAACTCAACACTAAGAAAACAAGCAACTCTGAAGACAAACCACAAGAGACTCTTGACTAGGAAAACAAACTGAGGGTTGCAGAAAGGGAGGTGGGTGGGGGTCTAGGGTAACAGGGTGATGGGCAATAAGAAAAGCACGTGATGTGATGAGCACTGAGTGTTATATGCAACTAATGAATCACTGAACATTATATTGGAAACTAATGATGTACTATATGTTGGCTTATGGAATTTAAATTAAAAAGAAAAGAAAACAAGCAACCTAATTAAAAAATGGAAAAGGACCTCATCAAATGAATAGACACCTTACAGATGGCAAGTTTACATACAAAGAGATGTTCTAGATCATATGTCATCAGGGAAATGCAAATTAAAACACAATGAGATACCACTACACCTTGACTAGAAGGGCCAAAAAAAAAAAAAAAAAAAAAAAAAACTGGCAAGAAAAAATGCTGGGGAGGATGTGGAACAGAAGAAATTCTCATTCATTGATGACAGGAATGCAAAATGGTATACTTTGAAAGACAGAAAGATGGTTTCTTATGAAAATAAACATAGTCCTACAATACCATCCAGCAATCAGGCTTCTTGTCACTTATCCAAAGGAGCTGGAAACTGATGTCAACACAAAAGCTTGAATGTGGTTATTTTTAGCAACTTTATTTATTCATAATTGTCAAAACTTGGGAGCAAGAAAGATGTCCTTCTGCAGATAAATGGGTAGGTAAAATAGTTAAATAAACTATGGAAATTCTGATAATGGAATATTATTCAGCACTAAAAAGAAATGAGCTAACATGCCAGGAAAAGCCATGAAGGAAACTTATCTGAATATTACTAAATATAAGAAGCCAGTTTGAGAAGGTTGCATGCTGTAATGATTCAATCTATATGACATTCTAGAAAAGGCAAAACTACAGAGACAATATAAGATGAACAGGCAGAATACAGAGGATGATTGTAATGGAGAAGGCTATGTACATGTGAGGGCAGGGGAGTAAATGGGAAATTTCCATACCTTCCTCTCAATTTTATTGTAAACGAAGTGTCCTAAAAAATAATCTTAAAAAAAGCAGTATAGCCTTAAATATATAAAAAATGATTTTATATGTGTTCAGGATAATATTTGCTGTAATAATATTTGCTGTGAAAGTTTTCATTTATATATATATATAAATCTTAATTTTTCAGGATGTACCCATTTAAAAAGTCATAATTTCTCATGCATTGAAATTAAAATATTAATAGATTTTCTAGAAATCTCTTCTTTCTCTACAATGTTCTTCTTTCCTTTTATTTTTGAAGATTTAGATACCTAAGAGAGTAGAATTTCTAGAATATTTCAGTGAATAGATACAACATTTACATTCTATATTGCTAAATATTATAGATAACATTACCTATTTGTGTAGTTTTGGAAAAGAAATCTAATGTTCTTATGTCTTGGCTTCCAACTATAAAATCTTGGTTATTTTCAGACCATAAAGTACATTTTTAATCTTATTCTTACATTTTTCCCCAAATATTAAATGGGTCAAATAACAATCTAATTAAGTTATTTTGCAAAGTTAAATAAGTTTATTATAAAAATGTGTGCAGTGCCAAACAAAAGAAAACATAACACCAATTGGAGAACTGTAAAACTCAGGCCCTCAAATAATCTGCATATATATACTGCAAATTATGATCAATCTAAATATTCTATCTGAAGACAAATTTTAGATAAATAATCCAATTTTTTTTTTTATTGCAGTAAGGCAATTGTTTTCTAGTAAACTGCAAATGCATTACTGGTGTTTTGACATATTTTGGTAAAGATCAGAACATGTGAGGAATAAGAACATAAAGAAACAGTGTTCCATCCTTTAAATTTTTAAATTTATACTCAGCTGCATCATTATATCTTCTTTTTTTTTCTGGATCATAATTATTATGATAACATTTGAGCCAATTTGCCCATCAAAAGATAGTCTTGCTTAAAACAAATTTCTGAATCAGTTGCCAGTTTTAACCATGGAAAATGATAAAACAGTTTACAAAAAATGTGTTGAGCTAATTTTCTTGGAACTGTTTCAGGGCAAAAGAGTCACCAAGTTCATCTTTTATGGAATTGAGTGGGTGTGAAGTACGTGATACTTGAGAAAGAGAATGTCTAGGAGGAAATGAAATAGTTCAGCAATTATCTTGGCAATTAAAAAAGTAAGGATTTTCTTGATTTTATAGAAATACTTCAATAGCTTGAAGGAAGAGCTAGTTAAAAGCTACCACTACTGGGGGCCCTGGGTGGCTCAGGGGGTTAAGTAGTTGCCTTCAGGTCAGGTCATGATCCCAGGGTCCTGGGATTGAGCCCAGCATCAGGCTCCCTACTTAGTGGAGAGCCTGCTTCTCCCTCTCCCTCTCCCCACTGCTCTGCCTCCTTGTGATCTCTCTCTCTCTCTCTCTGTGTGTCAGATCAATAAAACCTTAAAACAAAAACAAAAAAATCTACCACTATCATCAACAGTTAAGCAAAAACCAGATGCAAAACTTAGTAGAAAAATATGGTAACAGATTTTATTTTAATGTGATAAAATATATGTAACATAAAATTTCCCACTTTAACCCTTTTTATGTGTTCAATTAAGGAGCTTTAAGTATGTTCACAATGTTGTGTAATTATCACCACTACCTATTTTTAGGTTTCATCATCTCAAACAGAAACCCACTAAACAATAAAATTCACTTTCCCTTCATCACTTGTCCCTGGTAGCCTCTATTCTTTCTGTCTCTATGAATTTTCCTGTTCTACATATAACATATAAGTGGAATCATACAATATGTGCCCTTTTGTGCCTGGATTATTTCACTTAGCATAATGTTTTCAAAGTTGTACTTGTTATAGCAGGAATCAGATTCCTTTTTATGATTGAATAATATTCCATTGTGTGTGTATGACAAACACTACATTTTGTTTATCCATTCACCTGCTGGTAGGTGAATAGGGTTGCTTCTATCTTTTGGCTAGTATGAAAAATGCAGCTATGAACACTGGTGTACAAAAAAATATCTGTTTTAATCTTTGTTTTCAGTTCTTTGAATATATACCTAGAAGTGGAATTGTTAGATGATATGACAATGATATGTTTAGCTTTTTGAGGAATGGCTTAACTATTTTTCACAGTGGCTATATCATTTTATGTTCCCTCTAGCAGTGCCTAAGGGGTCCAGTTTCTCCACATCCTCACCAATGCTTATTATTTTCTGTTTTCATTTTCTGATAGTAGCTATAACAATGGGTATGAAGTGGTATGCCATGGTGGTTTTGATTGTGCTTCCCTAATGACTAGTGATGTTGAACATCTTTTCATGTGCTTATTGGCTATTTGTGTGTCTTCTTTGGAGAAATGTCTGCTCAAGCTCATTGTCATTTTTAAGATTGATTGTATTGTTGTTGCTATTGACTTCTACTTCTTTATATATTATGGTTATTAATCCCTCTTCAGATATATGAGTTGCAAATAGTGTCTCCCATTCTCAGATTGTCTTGTCACTCTTTCAATTGCATCCTTTGATGTACAATTTTAAAAACAATTTTAGTGAAGCCCAATTTATCTATTTTTTTTTCTTTCATTGTCTGTGCTTTTGGTGTTATCTACCTCCTCTCTCCAAAACTCATTGCTGAATCCAATGGCATGAAGATTTTCCCTGATGTTTTCTTCTAAAAGTTTTATAGTTTTAGCTCTTGACTTTAGGTTTTTGATCCATTTTGAGTTAATTTTTGTATATGGTATAAGGTAAAGGCCCAATTTCATTCTTTTGTATGTGGAGATACAGTTTTCCCAACACCATTTTTGAAAAGACTATTCTTTTTCCACTGAATGGTCTTGGCACCCTTGTGAAAAATCAATTGGCACATGTGTGAGAATTGATTTCTGGACTTTCTATTCTGTTCTATTGCTCTTTATGTTTCCCCTATGAGAGCACCACACAATTTTGATTACTATAGCTCTGTGGTAAATTTTGAAATCAGGAAGTATGATTTGAGTTCTCCAACTGTATTCTTTTTCAAAATTGTTCTGTCTATCCCTTGAGATTTCATGTGATTTTTGTGATTTTATTTTATTTCTACAAAAAATGTCATTGGGATTATTATAGAAGTTGCACTGAATCTATAGAAATCTTTGGGTAGTCCTGTTATCTTAATAATATTAAGTCTTCCTTTGAATGAACATGGGATATCTTCCCATTTATTTAGGTCTTCTTTAATTTCTGTTTTATAGCTTTCATTGTATAAGTCTTTTGCTTCCTTGGTTAAACTTACTCCCAAGTATTTTATTCTTTTAGATGCTATTGTAAGTGGAATTTTTTTCTTAACTGCCTTTTTAGATTTTTCATTGATAGTATGTAGAAATGCAACTGATTTTTGTGTTTTGATTTTGTATCTTTCAATTGTGTTTCATTTGTTTATTAGCTCTAACAATTTTTTTTGGTGGAAGCTTTAGGGTTTTCCACATATAAAATCATGCCATTTGTGAAAAGAGATAATTTGACTTCTTTTTTTTTTAAGATTTTATTTATTTATTTGGCAGAGATCACAAGTTGGCAGAGAGACAGGCAGAGAGAGAGAGAGAGAGAGAGAGAGAGAGAGAAGTAAAGCAGGTTCCCTCCTTAGCAGAGATCCTGGTGCAGGGCTCGATCCCAGGACCCTGAGACCATGACCAGAGCCAAAGGCAGAGGCTTAACCCACTGAGCCACCTGGGCACCCCAATCATTTTACTTCTTGAGAGACACTTTTACTTCCTTTTAGTTTGATACTTTTATTTTTTTTTTCTTGCCCAATTGCTCAAGCTAGAACTTCTAGTACTATGTTGAATATAAGTGTTGAAAGCAATTAAAAGCAGTGGTCAGTCTTCAGAACCCACAACTCTGATATTTTGAAGGACAAAGTCTTTACTGTCCACTCTGACTCTAGCAAGCTACCCTGGAAAATCATTCTGCCACCCGAACACTGCCAGCCACAAAGATTGGGGATAGAGGATAGTAGCCACTACCATTAGGGACATGATGAAATTCATTGAAATTTGCCAGTTCTCCACTGGGTGTTTCAAAGTTTCTACTATAGCCCAGAGTTCCAGAAGTCACTTCAGACAGTTGCTGCCAGTTCAATAGTTGTTGAGATGAAGTGATGGATTCCTAGAGCTTCCCAGTCCACCATCCTCGGTGATGTCACTCTCCCAAATGTTGCTTTTCTTTTTTGCCTGTCCACCTCTTCAAGCCTGATATATTTTTGTTTCAATAAGTTCAAGGCCTGGGGCACCTGGGTGGCTCAGTGGGTTAAAGCCTCTGTCTTCGGCTTGGGTCATAATCCCAGCGTCCTGGGATCGAGCTCCAGGTTGGGCTCTCTGCTCAGCGGGGAGCCTGCTTCCTCCTCTCTGCCTGCCTCTGCCTGCTTGTGATCTCTGTCTGTCAAATAAATAAATAAAATCTTAAAAAAAAAATAAGGTAAATTCTTATTTGATGTAAATTCTTTGTGGGACAACTGAATTTCTTTTGTTTCAGAGTCACAGATTTACCATTGATTTTGGCTGGCCATGTGACACATTTGTGTAATTCAAAAAACTTTGAGGGTGAGTGTAGAGAGAATGTAATTACATTTTCTTTGCTTCTGAAATTGATATACATCTAAATTGGGCCAGATTTTTTGTATTTATGTAAATTATTTATATTTAAAAGCCATGAATGACTCATTTAAAATATCTTTTTTGTGTATGTGATAAATCAGTGAAACAGTGTTTCAGAAACAAACATGTTGTTTTATCTGTTCTGTTTCATAACTAACTTTTTCTGTCAGTCAAGTCTTAGCTTAATGAAAAAACAAAAACAACAAACTTTTGTCCTCTGCCCTACATTTTTATCACCTTTGGCATCCTGTCTGAATAATCTTAAAGTTAGAATGTTTTAAAAAATCAGCGAGGAGACTATATCATATTTCTTCCTAGGAAGCAGTTTCTAACTTTTATAACATTCACAAAAATAGTCAATTTTAGGGCTACTTCATGATAAACTACTCATTTAAAATTAAAAAAAAAAAAAAGGGGGGTGCCTGGGTAGCTCAGTCAGTTAAGTGTCTGCCATTGGCTCAGGTCATGATCTTAGGGTCCTGAGATCATGCCCTACATCAGGCTCCCTGCTCAGCTGGAGAGCTTCCTTCTCCCTTTCCTCTCCAGCCCCTCTGCTCTCCTCTGCTCATGCTCTCTATCTAGCTCTCTCTCTCTCAAATAAATAACATCTTTAAAAAAAATTTTTTTTTTAAATGCAATGTTTCTAGCAGCTTCATTTTGAATTGCTAATTTTTACCATGTTCCAGGGGTGGGTTGGCTATCTAATTACTGATCTCTGCATCAAGATACTCTTAATCCATGTTTTACTTCTAAAAAATAACAGTAGATGTTTAGGGGTTAATTTTGTGTTTAATGAACATTTTTGTTTTTATTTTTATTGATTGTTAAAATTATCATTATTTTTTTAAGTAGGCTCCACACCCAGCATGGAGCCCAATGCAGGGCTGGAACTCACAACCCTGAGATCAAGACCTGAGCTGAGATCTAGAGTCGGACGCTTAACCAACGGAGCTATTTGCTCCCATTTTTTTTTTTAAAGAAAGAATTCCATCCATCATGTAATGAATATACATCCTTGTGACTAAGTAAGCAGATTTTCTCCTTTAAGAGGACCTTTCTGAAGTTGAAGAGGATGAGTATGGTTGAGGCTGGGCTTTGAGGCTTTATTACAAATCTTTTATCCCTGTTTTCTCCGTTTTTCTGGAGAACCTTCTAGAGAAAGCCTTCTAGAACTATCTGCTTCCTAGTCTGGAGGAGATTCCCTCTTGGGTTTAGCCTCTCACTTTTTTTCTGACTGAAGGAACAAAGCTTTGTGAGAACGGTGTCTTTTGAAGCTAAGAAAAAAAGACACAACACTCCAAGCACTGAGTATACAAAATGAGGGGAATCCATTTCAGCCCTTAAGATAATGTTTCCAGCACCCAAACTGTCCTTTTTAGTGCTGCCATTTCTGTCAACTCTACAGTGAGGCTGTCTGCTGAGGGACCGCTGGCTCAGCTGCTTCACTGAGGGAAGCCCAACTTTCCAGGCCAGGTAATGGCCTCCTGCCTGCTTTTCACACAGCCCCTTCTGAGCAGCCCTGAGCCACACAGCTGTTTCACTTCTCCCCTTCTCTGCAGGCCAGCCTGGCTCCGCGTTTCTCACTATCACCCTTTCGCCACCCTCCCTTCCTCACCCCTCTCCCACATGTGTCCCTTTCTTCCCTTCCTCTGTGTCTGCTCTTCTCAGAAGTTAGCTTACAAAGCAAAGTTGTAACTTTGAATTCCTGTTTTTCCAACTACCATCATGTGACAGGATATCTCCTTATTGGAGGTTTTCCCTAATTTCAGAAGCCCTTTAAAAGTGAGAGCTTCCTCCACACCTCTTTTCAGCAGGGCAGCTCGGAGACCAGAGTAGGGGAAGGGGTGATTGGGTGCCTGCACTGTTTTGGTTCCTTCCTCCCCCCTCCTCTCCATTAGTGCAAGTTGAAGGATCAACTGTGGGACATGAGGCTGTCCCTGCTCCTGGTTTTCTTCCCTCTCATTCCGGTCGCTGTACAGCTGTTGGGTAAGTTGACTGAAACAGAAGCTTTCTGACTTGGGGCCTGGGGGAGATGGCACACCTTCCCTTTTGGGTCAAGGTTAATGGATTCCTTTTAATACCGTGGTGAGGAGGAAAGCAGAAGTCCCCTGCACCACCAGGTCTGCGGGGGAGACGGTTTTCCTCCTCTTGGAAGCCGGGAACATGGAGTACGGAGGCTGCCTCTCAGGCCAGAGGTGCTACGTGACCCCCAGCCCCACAGAACCCCTGTTTCTCCTGACTTCTTTCACGTCCCATGGTTCCTTCCCTGTTCTGTTCTTAGAGGCATTTCCTCTGCAGTTTGTTCTGGTTTTCAATTCACAATGTTCCTGTCGAAGCACCAAGAAATATCTTCTGAATGTTTTTGGCCAAAAGGAGGGCGGCACTGCTCTCTTTCTTCATGGTGGGTCTAAGGACAGGGTCATAGATCATCCTCCAAGGATAGATTCCATGAGGTTTTCACAACGCGTCTCTTTCTGTGAACAAACCTTTTAATGATCCATAGATTTTTACAGCTACAAAGTTCATCAGTATTCTAAGTTGTTCAAACTGATTTACACTTGTTTTCTCCCCCCCCCCCAACTCCCTTTTTTTCCCCTGGAGACTGGTGATTACTCACGAGGAACAGAATCCTAGCTTTTCAATTCTTAAAGACATTGTCGAGTCTCCCTTTTCTTTTCTAGTCCTTTAGACTCAGCCTGTTTAACTTCAGAATGAGAGTACCCATTAGAATTTTCATTCCCTTTTGAAATGAGATCGCAGGGATCTCAACTTTGAACTTTGGTTCCTGATCTCTCTTCTTTTCTCCCAAAGAGCACAGGTCATCTGTGTGCATTCTGTTCCAAGGGCACTCCACACTCTCTGTGTAATGGTGTGGGCGGGACTGGGGCATACCAGTAACACAGAAATGCCCGCCACCAGGAGACTTCCAGAGAGGGTGCTGACCACAGAAGACATTAAATCATAATGAGCATTAAGTAGTGGTAATTATATGGGGGCACTTGGGTGACTCAGTCAGTTAAGTATCTGCCTCTTAACCTCAGCTCAGGTCTTAATCTTAGATGGTGAGTTCAAACCTCATGCAAAAAAAAAAAAAAAAAAAAAAAAAAAAAAAAGGAAAAAGAAGTAGTAGTGAGTACAAAAGCTCAAGTGAAAGACCCCTGCCCTTGCCAGGGAGCTACTTAGTTACTCTGTGTTTTAGATTCCCTGTTTATAAAATGGGGGGCATAATGTTACCTGCACCAAGTTTTTGTAAGGATTCAATGAGTTACAAAATGGAAAATGTTTAGAACAGAATCTGGCCCATAGGAAGGCTTCCCAAGTGCTAGTTATTAAAGGTAGTAACTTCTTGTTCCCACAGCAGTAACAAGTTATCCAATAAAAGCAGTATATTAAGCATTTAAAGGAGAGATTTCCCAAGGAATTGTGCTGAGGTTCCTGGAGCCTGAAAAGATATTTTGCTTTATTGCTGGCTACAAAGCATATCCCTCAGTGAGTAAGGGGTGCTGGAGGAGATTCTTAACCCAAGTGGGAGAAGACTACAGGCTAGGGTTAGACATTAACACAGTGTTTGTCTTGCTAGTCTGTCTTGCGGCAGGGAAGTAATGTATGCTTCAGGACCCCAAAGGTTAAAACTAAGACCAGTGAAAATCCAAGAGTTGTGCTGTCTTAGATAGGATTGTCTGCTTAGGAGTGAGTTCGCTGTCACTGAAGGTCTTCAAACCGAATGTCAATGAACAATTCGAGGGCTCTGTAAGTGACCTGGATTCTAACCCAGGCAGTCCAATAGAAACATCATTGGTTAAATTATGTAGCCATGCTAAAAAAGTAAAAAGAAACAGGTGACATTGATTCTTATGAATATATTTTATTTAACCCAAATATTTTCAATGAAGATCACTAATATCACCTGATCATTTTATCAGGATAAAATATATGGGGATATTTTTATATTGATTTTTTTAAACATTAAATTTTCAAAATCTAGTATGTATTTTGTACTTAGAGCACATTTCAAATCAGACTGGCCTCATTTCTAGGGTACAATAGACCCTCAGGGCTGATAGCCACCATATTGGGCAGCATAGGTACTAGTTTTCTTTAAATTGACTCAATGTTTTGGGGCAAGAAATGTTTCTCAATTTGCTTAGGAAAGTTTCCCTCCTTGAGACAGCAGGATGCCTTGCTCTGATGAATGTCTTCCTCTTCTTAGGCACAAATATGGGGGAAGCAGGGAGGTGCTAAAGATGTGTTTACTCAGAGAATTTGAAAAAAAAAATGGGTAAGGGAGCCCCTTCCAAATTTTTTTTCTCTAAGTTGAAATCCTATAATTCTGATTTTACCTTTTCTTGGTTCACACAGCACATGGACAAAGGTTAGTTACTGCTTCATAATAAAGCAGTAGAACAAAGGGTATTTGAATTCCCATACCCAGCTGCCCTGGGTCCTAGCCCATGAAGAAAACCCACAGAAAGGTCTCCCTACTTTCTGTGTTTTATATATTTATATATATATATTTATTTATTTATAACTCAGAACACTTTCTCCTACCTCCCATAGTGCATCCCGCATCATCAGTGCTGGGAGTACCCACATCATACCTCGAGGGGCCAGGAGCCCAAGCTTAAGCGGGGAAGGGGGAGAGGGGTAGTACATGGAGTTCTTCTGCTTCTCTTGCCCTACTATCTGTTAGCAGGAAGAGTTGCATTCAGCACTAATGTTTAGATCTCAGTGGGGATATAGTCATAGTAGTGATACAGTGAGAGATGTTCAGACACAGAGGTTAGACCTCAGCTGAGAACTTAAGCTTAAAATGGAATGGCTTAGCTCATTAGCAATGGTGTGTTGGTAAACTTAACAATCAATTCTCAGAGAAGAAGAAAAAAAGCACTGATTTGTGGCATTTAGTGATTGCCATGGTGTAAGATTCCTGCTACGGTTGATTTCAAACTATGAATGTTATGTCACGGGAGGCAGAGTTGGAAAAGATGCCAACAATAGGACCTCACTAGCCAATGAGTGTCAAACAAATACAGTGAACGTGATCCCTGGCTCAATCTCATGCAGCATCCAACCTCTGTGTTTTATAGGTAAGAAAATTGAAGTCCTGACAGGTTAAGTGATCTTTCCAGAGTCCCACAACTAGTTAATGGCACCACCCATTTAGGGCTTAGGAGTCCTGACTCCCAAGGGAGTATTCTTTCTATTAAAGAGAAGTGATGTGCTTTCTTGCTGAATGAGTGATTGGTTAATATCAATCTAGAATTCTTCCAGAAACAATTCCCCACTGCCATTCCCTTTGTCATTTTAATTTTCATGAAATTTTCCCTATGATATTTCTATTTTTCTTTATTTCTAGTCTCTTCATTTCTTCCTTTACATATGACTTCTTTTAGATACCAGATTAAAGACACACCTTATCTAAAGTTACTGAGCAAAACCAAGTTCTTGTCATCATTTTTTTGCCTCCAGTGTTCTTATATTTGTCTATTTTTCCTGCTATTGTTCCAAACTTCATCTGACTTTTCTGAAATTGAAAAATGGAGTTCTGCATATGTAGGATATTGTGGTTAATGGCTAGATGACACTTGTTTTGCTTTGCTAATGACAATTCAGCACCTTATGAGGACGTTGAACTTAATTTCTCAGTAGGAGTCATCATCATTGGTTAAATGTGAACTTTACAGGGTCATGTGTGCTCAACCTCAGTTAAAGACAAAAACCCTTGCCCTCAAAAGGGAGCTAGAGACCATAGGCATCCTTCAACACTCAGATCTGGCCTCTGGGACTGGTAGGCAAGCAGCTAAGGGAGAACTAAGAAGTCACAGAGGCCACAAGAGGAGTGGAACAAAAGGAAAGCAGCTTCTGAAGTCACATATTTCCATAGCTGAGAGGGAGTCAATCTGTTATCAAAATGAGAACACTAATGTCCTCTTGCCTCTTGGCCACCATCAAACATTGTTGGATGGAAACATCATGTGGTTAGTTTGAGCCATAGAGGAGATTAGTAGAAATCAGTCAGAACACAAATGAGAGTAAAGGTGGTAAGAAAGCAAGGACCCTTTCAAAAAGAATTGAAACTGACATCGGAAAGAGAAAGCGTTCTAAGACAAATTTGTCCACTTACAAACCACGTTAAAGTCACAAAGCACGTTCAGATCCCTCGTTCCATTCATTAATCATTTTCAGATCCTTCACAATAGCCCCATGAGGTAAGATGGGTAGGTGTTACTGCCCACCTTTTACTACATGAGAAAACAGGCTCAGAAGTTAGCTAGCCACTAAGGACCTGAGCTGATTCTTGACTATTGTCTTCTGGCTCTGACGCTAAGAATTTGCCAGCTGGAGTGTGTTGACAAGGAAAGACATAAAATGTGCTCGAAACAACAGTATTTCAAAAAAGGGCTTAGTCCCTCTATTTGTATCAACTGTTAAGACATTTCACTTAGGGGGGGGAAGGAGGGCATTAACCCTGCAATATTTACTGTATGCAAAATGATGTGCTGGGTTTTTTACATAAATTATCTCATTCAGAAATTCATAGCAAGTGTATCATGGAACATTATTATCCCTATTTTACAAACGAGGAAATCAAGGCAAGAATGGTTAATTTAACTGAGCAAGACAACTAGTGAATG
The DNA here is from genome assembly GCF_009829155.1 of Mustela erminea. Classification (NCBI taxonomy): domain Eukaryota; kingdom Metazoa; phylum Chordata; class Mammalia; order Carnivora; family Mustelidae; genus Mustela; species Mustela erminea. The sequence continues at coordinate 121,865,771 of NC_045619.1, forward strand.
GTGGAGGCAGAATCTGATCACAAGTTTGCTGACCCCAAAGAATATACTTTTCTCCACCACATCACTTGTCTCTTGAGTTTGGAAACTCTGGAGTTCTCCATCATCTCTGCTCTTCTGTTCCTTTCTCTGGGCTGCTGCAACAGCTCTATTTTCTCTAGTCTCATCCTCTTTTCAACCATTTCATGCTGTCTTCAAGACTGATTTTCCCAAGTTAATGATAATACTTAACATGTATATAGCGATTTCCACTGGTCAGGAACTGTTCTCAGTGCTTTATTTAGAAGATCTCATTGGATCCTTACAACTACCAGCAGGTTCTATTATTTACCCCTCATCTTTCAGATGGAGAAAAGGAAGCACAGAGTAGTTTAGAAACGTGACCAAAGTCCTATAGCCAGTGAGCATCGGGGCTCTGATTATGTCATGCTCGTATAGACGTGATACATAAAGACTAATTAATTAGTTAGCATGATGGTGAGGGGAAGAAGAAAGAAGAAAGAGTGGTGTAGGTTCAAAACCTACAGATTTGCTTGTTTGTCCTAGGGTTGGGGGAGGGCCTGGCAATCTGAGGTTGAAGATCTAGGAGAGAAGGAAAGGAAGAGAACAAGTTGAGCGGCAGAAGGGAGTAGCATCCAGGACACAGGTAAAGAGATCAGCAGACTGAGGGTGACCTACTGAGACGAGAGTGAACAAAATCAGGAAGGGTGTAGCTATTCCTATCTTTAGAAAGTGAGACAGGAAGTTGGAGAAATTTCTTAACTCCTGCCCTCACCTTTCTCCTGAGGTCATAACCCATATTGGATTCACCCTTGGACCTCCCCAAATGGCCAAATGCAGTGACTTAAAGTATTAGGTTCTCTGAAGATTTGGTGAATAAATGAAGGATCAGAGTGAAAACTAAAATAACTCTCAATTGTTCCTTTATTCTTTTATTTGATATTGCCACACCTAACACTGTGATCCTTAGTCTGGCCCTTGCCCCCAGCACTTGGCTTAGTTTTTTTGCATGTACTTGGTGTATGACAAATATCTGCTTTTCACTTAACCTTGGTCCTTGAAGGACACCTCTGTAGGTTTTACCTTCATTGACTGAGGCCTTAGGGACAGATTTCTTGGTTTGGGTTAAGACACTATCTCTGATGGTGATTGGCGTGAAGTCGTTCATATGGGAAACAGTCCCAGGAAACAATGGCAGAGGTGTGGGGAGGTGAGACAGGAAGGGAAGGAGCCGTGGCCACTGTGGACAGCTGGAGTTCAGCCCTGCTCAGGTGTTCTGGGTGATTAAGGCGGACTGTGTCATCCCACCTAATATGCCAAAGATTAGAGTTGTTTCTTCATCAGTTGCTATCAGTCACTGGTGAAGAGCCCTTCCTGGAGGCCTTTGTTCTCCAACCCTTCTTGCCTTCACAGCATGTGGGGACAGGGGTCTCTGATGCACCCCAGGCCCAGAGATGCTGTGCTGACATTGAGGAGTGGGGCTTGCATGCACTGAAATGGCAAAAGGCAAGAAAAATAAGTAGGGTTCTGGCACCGCCTGCTACAAAATATCCAATTATGTTCCTTGTATCCAGTTTCTCTATCTTGCAAAAGATCGTTTTTCATGTTTGCAAGTCAGGATTTCATTTATCGATAATGGGGAAGGTCTACAAATGTGTAAGGAAATAGAGCATATAATGGTTCTGTCTCTAGAGGGTCAAATTTAATAACCTAATTTTCTTTGCTAGTCAATTTAGAAATTTCAGTATTTGCTTGATGTTATGGAAAAATGTAAAACTGTTAAAATGTGCTGAAAAGAATATTCACCTTCATGGGGCGCCCAGGTGGGTCAATGGGTTAGGTGTCTTACTCTTGATCTCAGCTCGGGTCTTGATCTTGGGTTGTGGGTTTGGGCCCTGCGTTGGGCTCCTTGCTGGGTGTGGAATGTACTAAAAAAAAAAAAAAGAATATTCACACTTATGTTATTGGTTACCTAGTCTTCACTTATTTTTACTTGAGATACTGAACTGAAACTTATTATCATTGCTTCTTTCCTGTATGTATTTTGACCTTTGAGGTTTCTGCCTTTGAATTAGCTACAGGCAGTATGAGCTCAGTGGGGCACAGAAGTTGTCTTTGGTTTGTTCTTACAATGTCACCTGCACAGTGCCTGGTACATATTTATCGAAAAATTAATATGACGGACCCCTGGGTGGCTCAGTCAGTTGAGTATCTGCCTTTGTCTCAGGTCATGATCCCAGGGTCCCGAGAGAAGGCTCCATGTCAAGCTCCCTGCTCAGCAGGGAGTCTTTTTCCTCTCCCTCTGCCTGTTGCTCCCTCTGCTTGTGCTCTCTCTCACTCTTATTTCTCTGTGTGTCAAATAAATAAATAAAATCTTCAAAATAAATAAGAGAAATTAATTTGAGATGAGGAAGATAAAGTTAAAGATGAAAGATGGGTCTCTTCAATTCTGTAAATATATTTCTTTTTTTTTTTTTTAAAGATTTTATTTATTTATTTATTTGACAGAGAGAGATCACAAGTAGGCAGAGAGGCAGGCAGAGAGAGAAGGGGAAGCAGGCTCGTTGCAGAGCAGAGAGCCGGATGCGGGACTCAATCCCAGGACCCTGGGATCATGACCTGAGCTGAAGGCAGAGGCTTTAACCCACTGAGCCACCCAGGTGCCCCCAATTCTGTAAATATATTTCTGATGTGTATTTAAAAATCAGAAAGAAAAACACACATTCAATCCCATAATTGAGATGGCAGAGAAAGGAATATAACAATTCTACTGTCCTCATTTGTTAGCTTTGTGCTGTTTCTCTTATAATTACATAACTGGTATAGACAGAGAACAGGACGTTTATATGTATAAAACATTGGTATGGTTAATGGTGGCAAAAAACATACCACAATGTGTCTTTTGGTCAAGACCTTGACTCCATTTAGAGGAAGAAATCAGAGCAACTGCACAGAGACCAGTGATACAAGGAAAACTCCATGTTGATTAGTGGGGGAGAAGAATAATGGATTACTGTGGAATCATAGAGTGATAATGTTGCCTTTCCTTATATTGTCTAGCAAAGACAATATCAAACTTGCCCTGCTCCCTAATGTCAAAGATAAATAAAGGAAACCAGAATAGATAAGGTTGAATTGAAATAGAAACTTTTCATTTCCAAGTACTCCTTGTATAAACAATTTATGAATTGTTCTTTGGTAAAAATAAACTTTCAGGGGAAGAAGTAACATGAAATATACCCATCACCATTCATCAGTTATTAAATAAACTAATGTATCTGGGTTATTAGTCAAGATGTTTCAGATTGAACTTATGTTCCTTCATTCATTCAACTAATATTTGTGGACAGAATATTTTGCTCCAAAAAGAGATGATACAGTCCTGAATCAGAAAGATTAAGTCTTTCTACTTGTGGGATTTACATTCCAGTAAAAGGATATGGACAAAACATAACTAAATGATTTTTTATAAAGAGTATATTTTAAGATGGTTAAGAACATTATATAGAAAAAGAGCAAAATTTGGATCATCTGCTCACTAAGGACTTGACACTTGAGCTGGGACCTTAAAGTGTATCCAAGAAGAGGGAACTTGAACTATGAAGTTTCTCAAGTGGAAATGAAGGGTTTGAGGAACAGAAAGGCCTTGTGGCTGGAAGGTGGTGGGTGAGAGCAGGGACAGGATCATGTCCTCTCTAGGGAGCTAGGATGTGGAGGTTGATGTTTTTCTCTTGTGTACAAAAGCACACTCTTAAAGGATTTAAAGTTTTGGGAAAATACAATTAAAAACAAAATCTCTTCCAAACTTAGAAAACCCTCATCAAGGTAGAAGAAAAAGAAAAAAAAATATGGTGGAATAAGCACTCAACCAGAATGGGATGCGTATCACAGATAATCTGCTAAAACAAAGAAATCGGACTCTTCTACATCATTAAGTGGAAACAACCCATTACATTAGGGAGGTACTGCAATTTGGAGTCAGGTGGCAAATTAGGCCCATCTCACCCAGGAAGCTGGGAGTTCAAGGGCTATCTTCTTTGATGCTTGCATTTCAAAGAGAAGAAGACCAGCGTGAGACTAATCCTGGCTTGGTCTAGTGTGTTGGCCATAGTGAAAGAGAGAAAATAATGGATTAGAATATATATATTTGCCAGGGTTTTCCAGAAAAATAGAAACAATAGGGTATGTGAGTGTGTTTATAAATGTGTGTGTATCCCTATATCTATCTATCTATCTATCTATCTATCTATCTATCTATCTATCTTCTATCATCTATCCATCCATCTATTGGTCATCTTCTGTCTCTCTTTCTGGAGATATTGAAGGAATTGGATCCTGCAGTTGTGAAGGCTGGCAAGTCCAAAATCTACAGGGGTAGACTGGCAGGCTGGAAACTCAAGAAAGAATTGATATTGTAGCTCAAGTCCAAAGGCAATCTGGAGGGTAGAGTTTTGTCTTCTTCAGGGACCTCTGTCTGTTATCTCTAAAACCTTCAACTGACTGGATGAGGCCCACCCACAGTACAGAGGATAATGTACTTAAATTTAACTGATTCAAATGTTAATTTTATCAAATGAACAAACGAACAGACAAACCCTCACAGCAACATCCAGACTGCTGTTTAACCAAATTCTGGGTACTATGACCTAGCCATGCTGACACATAAAATTGTCACAGTATATTTTTGGGTAGAGCCAGTAGATTCTGCTTTTGTTCTAGAAAGTGAAGGTGAGCTGGGTATCCAGGATATCCTAGGTTTTGGGCTTATGGATATGAGTAGACAATGTCACCATTAATGAAAAACAGAAGACTGGATGTTTGCCATGATATTTAGAGAAAAATTAAGATGGAACTACAGATGAAAATTAAGTACATGAAATGAAAGTCAAATAAGTATAGAAATCTCCAAAGGAAGAACACTATTTATGCATGAAAACTTTCAAGCACCTTACCTTAAATGGCTGGTGACCAACTAGTTGTATGACTGAATTTGGATGATGAACAAATGTTGGCTGTTCAGTGATACTGACGTATGATGCAGAAGATATTACTGTTGATGAGATGTTACTAAGCTAAACTATCTAAAAAGTGGAAGATAAGTCTCAATAGGAAAACAATTGGCAGAATTGAAAACAAATTAAATGTAAAGGGCCACATAGTTCAGTTTACAGATCTATATAACAAAATTTTCAGACTTCATTACCATTTTAGATTAGAAGAGCCTAGATATACATTTATGTGAGGTAAATGATCATAGCAATTGTTTTTTTTTTTTTTTTTACTTTTTGTTTTCCTATCTCCTGTTTTATTATGAACAAGACAGCATGTTATTAGTATTTTTATTTTATTGCCAATGCAGAAAGTTACTCATCTTGTCACACGAGGACATGAGCAGCAACAAGATGAGATCAAGTCTGGGAAGGAGTTCAGCTAGATGGGAGGGCCTCCGGCGGGACAGCGCATGCTCAGTTGACAGATGTCAACTCCAGAGACGCCAACGGAAGCAGGTGTTATGAGTTGAGACTCTATTGAGTCCCAATTCCAAGAAATCAAACCAAGAGAAATGAGAACCCCATTCCGAGGAAGCCCAGCTAAATTTCAAAGTGGCACCAAATTAGGAAACCAGATAGGCTAGAGGCAGGAGGTCTCTAACAAGTGTGGGACAAGAGCAGATGCAGGAGCAGGGCAGGGAAAACTAATCTTTGAAGGCACGGATCTTCGTAAGCCCTCAATTGATGGTCCAAGAACTGATCTCAGAACGTAATGGTGCTAACCTGACAGGGGTGTTGAGGACAGTAAGTAGAATAAGGCTTGTGAAAATGTTTTGTAAATGGTGAAGGACTCTGCTGTGGTACTTTTATGACTTTGTTACATTTCACGGGAATGCTTTGATTTAAAATAATGAGCTAATGACTCAGACCCTCAAATATCTGAAATTCTACCAGCTTATTTTGAAAGAACGCTTGTGTAGAAGGAATTCAGTAAATCTTTAGAAGTCATATTTGATATTTATGTCAGAAAATGAAAAGTCAGTTCTTTTCATTTGTCTATTCTTAAAAAAATAAACAAAAAGGAAAACCTTTACATGAATTCTGTTTCAAGGGGAAGAATATGTTTACCAGGTCCTTTTCCTTTTTCTTTTTCTTCTTTCTTTCTTTCTCTCTCTCCCTCCCTCCCTTCCTCCCTTTCTTTCTTTCTTTTGGCAAGAGGAAGTTCAGTTTTGCCAGCTAGCAGCTACATACTCTAAGTATAAGTCAGCTACACATATTTATTTAAATTACCAGCCCCAAATTATAAGTATAAAGCAACACTATTATTTGTAGTTATTGTCCAAAATATTACCACAAATGAAATAAAAACATATTTAATCTTTACTGTGAATCTGACAAATTATTACACTTATAAGTACATTTTTATATCTTTTGGTTATACAAAGTCTAGCATGAGTATGCCAATAAAATGAAAGTCAAAATTATATAAAAGATACTAACTTACAGATCTCGATGCTACACTATTAAGTTATCTACTGTTGCAAGAGAAAATAGAACAAAACAAAACACTTCTCTACAGGGCTCTCCAGAAAGCATTTAGTTCAAAGATTTGCCGAACATAAGGGTAAAAGTTCCTAAAATAAAACTATCTTTTAAGTTAAAAAAAAACCTCACCAATATTATAATTAGAATAATTATGTATGAGCTTCCTCTATCTCAAAGAGAGTAGGAATGAATCAGATTTCAAAACTCTATTCCAGGGTACACATATATCTAATTCTACAGCTTACTGTATTCATATCTAAATTTTCTTTTTTTTTTTTTGAGATTTTATTTATTTATTTGCCAGAGAAAGAGCAAGAGAGCGTGAGAGTACAAGCAGGGGGAGCAGCAGGCAGAGGGAGAAGCAGGCTCCCCACTGAGCAGGGAGCCCAACATGGGGCTCAATCCCAGGACCCTGGGATCATGACCTGAGCTGAAGGCAGACGCTTAACCATTGAGCCACCCAGGCGTCCCTTATATCCAAATTTTCTTTACTCAGATGGTTATTATTTCTTTCTCTGTTCTCGGCTTTTTATGTTTACTACACTACAATTTGTGTGCATTTAAGGCAGGCCTTTAGTAATGCTCCCATAACAAACTAGGATGTCTTGAGGATTTCTGGCCAGTTGCTGGGGCCTCCTGGGAAGAGGCCCCTCATCCCATTCTCTCTTTCCAGTCTCAAGGACATCCCCCCTTCTCCTGGGATCATACATAAGTTTTCTGGAAATGGAAACATTGGGAACTTTGACCTAAAATATTCTTTGTCACATGTATCCACTTAAACATCTTTTCTTGTTCTTTTTTTCTTTTTTAAACAGACACTAGGCAATTTTTAATATATAATGAGGATCACAAGCGCTGTGTGGAAGCGTTAAGTCCCAGTGCAGTGCAAACAGCGGTTTGCAACCAAGACAATGAAGCACAGAAATTCCGATGGGTGTCTGAATCCCGGCTTATGAGTGTTGCTTTTAAATTATGTTTGGGGGTACCATCAAAAACGGACTGGGTGGCTGTCACTCTGTATGCCTGTGACCCGAAGAGCGAACTTCAGAAATGGGAGTGCAAAAATGACACACTTTTGGGGATCAAGGGAGAAGATTTATTTTTTAACTATGGCAATAAACAAGAAAAGAATATTATGCTTTACAAGGGTTCCGGTTTATGGAGCAGATGGAAAATCTATGGGACCACAGATGATTTATGCTCTAGAGGTTATGAAGGTAAGAAGCATGGACTATCTTGACTTTCTGTCAAATTTTTCTCATCTTTCTTAGTTAGAACCTATTTCAAGAATGTAAGTATATTCTTGTTTAGTCTGTGCTAGAATTACTGATTGATTATGTTTGTGTTTTAAACTATTCTGTGTGCTATGAGAAAATGACAGTGAATAAATAGAATAAAAATTACTGAATGATTTAGCTGTTTATAATTAATGGAATGACTGTGTGTGTGTGTGTGTGTGTGTGTGTGTGTGTGTGTGTGTGTTTAACTTCTGCTAAGGCTTTTTTTAAACTATGGATCATGATTTTAAAAAATGAATTTTCACTCTGGCCTTTGACCAAAAGCCTCCTCCTATTTGACATTATCTGGTTGTAGTGATAAATGAATTTAACCAGATGTCTCTTTTCCTTTGGTTTAAGCTATCCCTAGAGAAATGACCCATGGAAAATCATTCTTTCCCAAGTCAGACTGCCTGAAATGAAATCTTGACATTCCTTGATCTTTTAAGTTTCTCAACGTTTCTCTGTCACCTTATGGGTATTACAAGACTGTACCAATCAGAAGATTAGAAAGGCTAAGGAATTAGCCTGTAAATTAACATGCAACATAGCTCACTATTTTAGAAAGTGGTAACACCTGTGGGCAGAAAATAATTTTATATGAATTTGGTTCCTTAAGCTATTGAAGGTTAAATAAAACCAGAGTATTTAGTTTTCTCTTATCTTGGCCAAATTTCATTCTCTGGTGGCTTGAAAGAAACAACATAACAAAAATAAAACAGAACTGGAAGCCTTTTACAAAGCCTCTTTCTGTCAGATGACGTTATAACCACATTCCAGGTTTGGATACTTGGTTATTTGGAAGTCTTATCAAGAATGACCTCAAGGTCAGAGGAAGGGATTACCTGTTTCCAAAATTACTGTGTTACTGAGGCTACAAAGATTGGTTGAACCCAGTTGTCATAGCTTATCAGAGCCTGGGAGTTCAGATCTTTGTAAGGCCACATTTGTCAGCTTTCCATTTTCCTTCTTTATGAAGAGAAAGAAAAGTAGGCATTGAAGAAGAGAGAGAAGTAGAGTTCAGAAAGAGGCTATCCTGAGGCATTTCTTGATCATAATGAAGGTTTAGAAGTTATAGGGGAAGCAGCCTAAGTAGTATAACCTTACAGGGGAAACTTGATAGAAAACTTCAGCAGGACAAGTGTGAATCAAACTTGACTGAGTCAAATTCCACAGATAGGACAGTAGTCCTAATTGAGGGATTCCAAACAAAGAAGATTGCCATTAAGATGTTGGACTCCTTATTTTATTTAAAAATACATCACTGAAGTTACGGAGACCCCACTTCTAATCCCCACCATCCTTTGTGCTCTCCTGCTAATTTGAGAAGAATATGCTTAGGGTTAGGATGGTGGTTCTCAAACTACATGTTTAAGAATCACCAGGAAATCTCGTCAAAAGTGCAAATACCAAGGTTCCCAAGGACATGGGGGTAGAGGGGAAAAGGTCTAAAAATCTATTGCATTATTTCTATGAGCACCTGGGTGGTTGTAAGAAGACTGACCACATTTTGCCTGCTCCCCAAATCTCTCTCGGTACTTAAGATTTTTTCTGCTAGAAGGTCTAGCACTTCAGAGTGATCTTGGAATCTACTCATTGGAATACACCTTCGATCTGAAGACAACATAGAGAGGGTCTATGTAGAGTCTGTCTCTCTTAAGAAAACTTGAGGAAGACAGCTGGCTGGGGTCAGGGACTATTTTAGAATAATGAAATCAGAATTTCAGACTTAGAGGGATCTGAGTGTTGTCTGAAGAATTTGGACCATAGAGGAAGAAAAATTGACTGCAGTTACATGACTTGTTAGTGAAGTGGTTGGAATAGAACTTGGTTCTTTAGGCCTCCTCAGGACTTTGTTAACTAAGTCCGGTTACTCCTAAAAAGGCCATTTCTGACTGAGAACTATAAACCAGCACTGAAAATTTCTTGGCTAATTTAAAGAATAGTACAACTAGCCCTGAGGTGGTCTTAACAGATTTTCTTCATGTGAAGGAACAGGAGACCTAGTGATTAAGAGTGGCGTAATTATATCTAAATCCAGGATGTTCCTTATACAATATATGATTTGGAAAACTGATCCTGTAATGTAGTGGGGCAAATGCTAGAGTTGCCTTTTGAAGTTCCTAACAACTAGCTAATTGGCGAAAAAGTAATTTTGTGGTAAATGAAAATAAACCTAGCTTGTCAGGAGGACCGGGTAAGTACAGTGAGGAAAGGGAAAGGAAAGAGGGTAAGGAACTTAATGTGCGTTATGATTTTAATATATGTTAGGTGTTGTGATGTATGTTTTACAAATTTTATACTGTCTAAATTGGATTTTAAGATGTCTTTAGGGGACTTTTTTTTTTTAATTTTTTATTTTTTATAAACATATATTTTTATCCCCAGGGGTACAGGTCTGTGAATCACCAGGTTTACACACTTCACAGCACTCACCAAAGCACATACCCTAAATAAATGAAATCTTTAGGGGACTTTTTAAAGTCATAGAATCTAAAACACTTAATTGAGAAAAGAGTGTTTTTATCCTGGACAAATTTTCTCTGTAGAAGGTTATTGTTTCCCCAGGGGGTGTCCCTACAGAGACAGACACACTAAGTATTTTGGACAATGTGGCTATGGGGGATGGTACAGTTTTGGTGGAGATTTGAGCTTCTCTAATCCTTTGGCTTCAGCCAAACTATAATCAATGATGATTTTTTATTTGTTTCAATTTTGTCTTTTAGGTAAACCCAGAGATTCCCATTTTCTCTGTCTGAATTCAGTTTTAAGAAAGACAAATATTGACTGTCAATGGTATCCAATGGTTTTGAGTGCTTTCTTTCCATGATGTGGATTAGAGAGTTACATCCAAATTCTGACCCTTTCTCATAGTCATTGTTGAGGGACTCCAGTAGAGGCTGGCTTGACAGGAAGTGGTGGGGAGGGCATTTAACTTTTGGCTGTGTGTTTGAGTTACACAGCTGTAATGTATTTTTCCATCTAGAGGGTCATTCATTCTGTAATTCCAAGCAAGAGGAAGAATGGCCTCTTCCCTGTTTTGGGAGAAATGCAGAAATCAAGACAGGTGTCAGTAGAACTTACTACTTTTGCCTCACATGAAGAAAAAGGAAAATCTGTCCTAAAAGACAGCAGATATGAGGTGGTACTAGAGTTGTTCCTAACACAGGATGCTGTGTGTACTCAGCAAAAGACGGGTGTAGAGAGAGAAGGCAGAGAGAAATGAATTTCCTGTGTGGAAATATCCAATGTGGTCAGAGAAAGAAGACCCCATTCTTTCAGCATCCTTCTTATTGGAAAGCCATGGGTCAGAAGATTGACTGACATTGTAAGTGTGATCACTGTATCTCTTCTAGACATGTACACGCTGCTGGGCAATGCCAATGGGGCAACGTGTGCCTTTCCATTCAAGTTTGAAAACAAGTGGTATGCAGATTGCACAAGTGCTGGGCGATCGGACGGATGGCTCTGGTGTGGGACCACTGCAGACTATGATGCGGACAAGCTCTTTGGATATTGTCCCTTGAAATGTAAGTAACGTTATCACCGAGAAAAGTTTGCCACATTTAGTACAGCACCGTGGCGATAGACCTTGTGTTTATTGAGACCATTTTCCCCCTCAAAGTTATTTCTCATTTATTGACTTGTCACACTCTATCACAACCCTGGGCAGATGTCATGGTCCCACTTTATAATGAAGAAGGTGTCCGGCTGAAGCCCAGACACAGTTCTTCTGACCCTCAGCCCTACGCTGCATCATATGACCCCTTTATTTCTGCCAACTGCTTCTTCCCTTCAATGTTTTCTGCTACTATCTGTTATTTTCTAAGATATACGACAAATTATACTGTTTATGATACAATATATACTGAATATCCCCCCCAGGGTTTACCTTTATTAAGCCATAGATCAAAAATAAAATTTAAGCAAGCATATAGTTTGATGGAACAAAAAAGATATGAGGGGCTCCTGACTTTTTGCCCATATAATGAAAAGGACTTCTTTCCCTGAAAGTCGTAGTAATGAATAGTAATGATTTTAAATTTAAGAACAGTATCATTTAATTTAATGTAGCTGTGAATCAAATGGAAGTGGATTATTTTTATGCTTGAAGGGATTTTTAAAATGAAAACCTATTACTGCAGTAATACAAAGTAAGTAGCTTTGCATGGTATTGATGGGAAAGCAGCCAGAACATAAGAATTCTCCTACGTACCTTCCACACTCAAGAATCTGTAAAGAGGGGCGCCTGGGTGGCTCAGTGGGTTAAGCATCTGCCTTCAGCTCAGGTCATGATCCCAGTGTCTGGGGATAGAGCCCCGGGTCAGGCTCCCTGCTCAGTGGGGAGTCTGCTTATCCTTCTGCCTGCCACTCCCCCGGTACCGGTTCTCAGTCTCTCATTCTCTTTCTCTCTCAAATAAATAAAATCTTAAAAAAAAAAAAAAAAGAATCTGTAAAGAAACAGTGTAACAGGTTTGGGTGCAGTGGAAGAGATCATCAGCCTTGGGAGAAGGGGTTGGGACTCAAGAAGGAGGCAAGGGAGGGGTTCTTCTGCTTTCCCTGTTACCCTACATCGTCAGCCTATTGCCAGCTACCCCCTTCTTTTTTCTACCCCCTAAAGTTCTTACTGTCTGCCCTCTTGCTCCTTCAGACTTTATGGATCACAGCAGCTCCCGTTTTGTGCTATTACCCAGAACTTTCCCCTGCTGGCCTGCAGAGGGATGGGTGCTGGAGAAGAGTCTGGGTGACGATGTGGTCCGGGATGGTTGTCAGGCCACGGGAATTGCAAGAGCATTGCTTACAACTGAATTGTGGGGACCCCACATCCACATACATTCACATGATTCCAAGCACTACTGTGAAATAATTCACAAAATGTTTTAGTGTTTTTTAAGTTAAATCCCGAAGTCTAAGAATCATACTTATTTCTCTTTTGATTTATAATCCCACTTAAAATAAATTTGATTTTTCAGTGCCATCTATTTATTATAATTCTGTCCTTTGTGCAGTCCCTATGTTCTGGGTGAGTAGCTACAAAAAGAGGCTTTCCCATTAATAGTGACACTCCTCTCGTGTTCTTGGGTAAATTAATTGTACTTGCCTCTCTTATAACAACTCTTAGAGCTTTGATTCCTGGGAAACGTTTATAGATGTCCAACCTCATTTTAGATGGCTTTTTTTAGTTGGAATCAAGCTATTCCCCCCCCCCCCAAGATAAAGCAATACTTGTTTTCCAATAATTGAGGACTGTCTTTCACCTTTGCTTCGTAGAAAGGGTATTTTTGAATCTATTATCATGAAGTTTCTTGGGAGTGTGGATTTTGTGGGTCTAACTAGCATCTCACACTTAAGTGGTATTGATGAAGGAGTTGTTGGAGGTATGTACGATTTAATCTATCATTAAATGGAAGACAAATAGCTAGTCACTAATCACACACACACACACACACACACACACACACAGACTCACAAAAAATGTCTCACAACCTTGGGATCAATTTGTGTTGGAGCTGTATCCTGAGTATTTTCTTGAATAATCTTTTAGTATTACTACTTCTAATTTATGTCTTCAAAGCCTATTTATATGTTTTTATTTAGTATATATCTTCATATTTTATATGTCTTTAAAGTCTACATATATGTATTACTTTTACATTTATCTATAAATATGAAAGTAAAATAACTGTAGGGAATCAAAAAATTGTTTGATTTCAATATACATTAAAAATTTAAAGCACATTTTATACATTTCATGCCTTTCTTAAAGGGCTTTGTGATTTCCCAATCTATTTCATTTTCCTTGCTCTGCGTTCCTTTCAAAAGAACATTTTAGGGGCACCTGGGTGGCTCAGTGGGTTAAAGCCTCTGCCTTCGGCTCAGGTCATGATCCCAGGGTCCCTGCTCAGCAGGGAGCCTGCTGCTTCCTTTTCCTTCTCTGCCTACTTGTGATCTCTGTCTGTCAAATAAATAAATAAAATCTTAAAGGAAAAAAAAAGCACATTTTATTTCCTATTAGCCTTAAAGTAGCAGGTTTAATATGGGAAGATGAGGTATCAGTTATTGACCTAGTGACATTTTTTTAAAATTTTTTATTTTTTATAAACATATATTTGAAAGAATTAATAAAATTGATAAACCCCTGGCCCGACTTATCAAAAAGAAAAGAGAAAGGACCCAAATAGACCTAGTGACATTTTAATAAGTGCTCTTTGTGGTCCTTGCATTGTTTATTGTAATGTTTTCCTTCTGTTTAGACATTTATTTTAAAGTATCATGAGAACAGGAAAAGGAAAAAACCCTTTCTCTCAGTTCTCCATAGCTTGCAACTTTAGCTCTCCAAATCGGTTGTGCTGGTTTGCTGCAGGAATTGGAACAATCTGGGGAGGTGTAGGGTCAGCAAACCTCTACACTCATTAAGAAATGGATTTTAATTCCTTGATCTAAAGTGCAAAATATACTTTTTTTAAATGAAGAGAAGAGTCAAATAGCATTTCCTTCTTGGGTCATGTGTATCCCCTCTCTTCCATTCCTGGGCAAGAAAATTATCTCTCTCTCTCTCTCTCTTTTTTTTTTTTTTTTTTGGTTTGTTTGTTTTGTGTCTCACATTTTCTACCATATTAGACCTCCAAATTTCTAAAAATATGTATTTTAAAACATCTCCATCTTCAAAAAGCCCTCAGGTCAATCTCATTTAAATGATCTCACTTACGTGGAGAAGAATCCTTTTGGGTATGGAACTAGTAAGATCTCAGATTGTGATCACTGAAATTAAACATTACCAATTCAAATTTATTTTTATGTAATCATATAGTAATTTTATAATGAAAAGCTCTTAGAAATTTCTATGTTGTTGCGTGAATGGAATTTTGATTTTTCTTCCTCTTTGATGTGCCATGGAACCCCAAGTTTCATATCATAGTGTGTGTTGTTGTCTGAAAAAGGTCACTTCCTTGCCACATACAAAGATTCATGGCAGCATAGGTTATATGCTTATGGGAAACTGGCCAACTTCTTGGCAGGTTGAACATGTCTCAGAAAATTTGAGAAATTACATGATTATTTCTCTTCCCTATAAATAAGAAAAGAGATTATTACTCCCTAGACTTTTTAAGTAGAATTTTATATTATTAAGAAGAGAAAAGGGACATTTTTATAATACTAAGCACTCAGAAATACTTCATTTGTTGACTAATTTCCCAACCATCTTAGAAGTAACACACTATAAATTATATTTATCCATTGACACTATTGGCCTTTCATAGGTACAACTAAGTTTATAGAGTATATTGGGAATCATAAAATAGCAAAGGTAAAAATAAACTCAAAAATGATTTTTTCCTATGAAAATAACAATCTAACAATCAGCATCTACTAGGACGTGGGGATACACAGATTTAATACATCCTAGAGATGGGGATATGAGGCTTCAGAACTAAGGACAAACCAGTAGTGAGTGACCATGCCTGGGTGTAGGTCCAGTCATCCTGGTGGTGGAGTGCATGACTTTGCCTTCTAAAACCCATGCCTTCGGTCTAAAAAGACCTATCTAGAATGTGAAGGCAAAATATCTACTTGCTGAGAGAAGATTTATATCTTTTCTCTTTCCCCTATATTTTTTTCTAGATTAAGGAATTTGGATTAGCATCTCTATTCTTAGTATTTTCATTTGCCTCAGTTCCCAAATCAATTGATCCCAAACATCCCAACACAAAAATAGGAAGACAATGCCTCTCTTTCCTTTCATGGGCATTTGAAAAGAATGAGATGCAATCGATCTTTTGAAAACTCCCACTCCATCAGAGGAGTGAAGAAAATCTCATAGGCACTTCAAAAAGAAGATGTGGTATATATACACAATGGAATACTATGCAGCCATCAAAAGAAATGAAATCTTGCCATTTGCGACAACATGGATGGAACTAGAGCGTATCATGCTTAGCGAAATAAGTCAAGCAGAGAAAGACAACTATCATATGATCTCCCTGATATGAGGAAGTGGTGATGCAACATGGGGGCTTAAGTGGGTAGGAGAAGAATAAATGAAACAAGATGGGATTGGGAGGGAGACAAACCATAAGTGACTCTTAATCTCACAAAACAAACTGAGGGTTGCTGGGGGGAGGGGGTTTGGGAGAAGGGGGTGGGATTATGGAATTGGGGAGGGTATGTGCTTTGGTGAGTGCTGTGAAGTGTGTAAACCTGGTGATTCACAGACCTGTACCCCTGGGGATAAAAATATATGTTTATAAAAATAAAAAATTAATTAAAAAAAAATAAGTCAAGGAAAACAAATAGGCTTCAGGCAAAAATGGTCCTAGACTCATTTAAGAAATGTTGTTACCTGAAAGTCTTTTCTATGCCTAATGCAGCCAATCGCATTTGACTTCTTTTATAGTTGAGGGCAGTGAAAGCTTATGGAATAAAGACCCGCTGACTGGCATTGCCTACCAGATAAACTCCAAATCTGCTTTAACTTGGCACCAGGCGAGGAGAAGCTGCCAACAACAGAATGCTGAACTCTTGAGTATCACGGAGATTCACGAGCAAACATACTTGACAGGTAATGATGGGAAAAGAAAACAAAGTTGCAAGTAAGATCATGATGGTTGTATTTTGGTCCAGTTTAGCTTAGAAGCAGACAGCCCATGTGATTATAGACATCAGGATAAATGCGTCCTGAGCAGGTGTTACAAAGGGTGGGGGTGGGGGAGAGGAGGGGACAAATATGCCCCTGGAGTGGTAAATAGGTTTTGTCTTAGGAGCCAGCTTTCTTCCATTGGTTGTGACGGTCTCAAGAACCCATGTTAAGAAGGATTCTGAGACTTGATCCAGGCTCAGAATAGAAGATATTGCAAACATTAGGTTATGTTCTTAGACAGGGCAAGGGGACTGTGGTGGTCATGTATTCCAGGTCTAATCTGAAGCCAAAGATTTTGCATCAGCATCACAGACGTCAAAAGGAAAAAAGGAAAAGGCAGGGATGAGTTGAGAGCAGCTCGGAAACTCTGCCTCCTTCGGGCTTCCTCTCTCTCAAACTCGCAGGCTGTACGGGGTTTCACGTCTTATTGGTATTCTTTTCACGAAGTGTTTGCGTTTGAAGCGGTTGTTCTCATAGGATTGTAAAGACAGAAAGAACGAATGTTTGCTTGGTATGAAAGTATTCGTTGGAGCTTTGAGATCCACACTTGGGGATCAGAGAGATCAGGAGCAGAAAAGAGCAGGGAGACAAGGCATCCTCAGTACCCTGTTCCAGAATCCCCTTCCTCCGGTTCACCCGGACACTGCTGCCAATGAACAGATCTCTGATCTATGACTTACCGTGTTCAGAAACTCTTAGTGGCTTATTTCTTTTATTTTTTTAGATTTTTTTTTTTTTTATTTGTCAGAGAGAGAGGGGGAGAGAGCAAACACAGGCAGACAGAATGGCAGGCAGAGGCAGAGGGAGAAGCAGACTCCCTGCCGAGCAAGGAGCCCGATGTGGGACTCGATCCCAGGACGCTGGGATCATGACCTGAGCCGAAGGCAGCTGCTTAACCAACTGAGCCACCCAGGCGTCCCGGCTTATTTCTTATCAAATAATTAAGAAAACACTTCTGCCTGGCGTTCAGAGGCTGTCATCTGTCCCCTGGCTCTGATTCCCCTTCATGCATGCTGCGGTCTTGACAGAAGAGTTTGGGTTTCTCATCTTTCTCTAATACTTTCTCACTGCTACAACTTTTCCCATGCCATTCCATGTGCCAGGAATTCCCCAGATTTCGTACAGCTGAAATACAATCCTATCCATTTCTAGCTGCATTTCTCTTGTTTGCTGCTTTTATAATAGCTACATGCATTTATGTCCATTTTCTTTCCATTATTATTACCGAGACTGACAGGAGACGAGCCCTCTGACCTCATCGTGTATTCACACACTCAGAGAAGGAATTATGCCTCAAGTCTGCTCAATTATTCTGTTTTGCGTCGGTCTACGGGGCCGCTAGTATTGGGGCATATTATCAGCGTGATTAATATTTATAACCGTGTCTAAAAATCAGGATGGAAATCACAGAAAGAGATAAAACTGAATTCCTATAGATGATCAAGGAAGAGAAAAGATGACTCAAGACTATGCAGGTGTTTTCTGGGCGGGCCGGCATGAGTGAGAGAAAGTTCTATGAAAGTTGAAGTGGTTTCTAAGTTAGTTACAGGAAGACGAATACCATAGGATTTCACCCAGATGTGGAGTCTAGGAAACAAAACAAATGAGCAAAGGGCAAAGAGAAAAGACAGAGAGAGAGAGAGAGAGAGAGAGAGAGAGAGAGACAAACCAAGAAACAGACTTTAAGTATAGAGAACACCCTGCTGGTCACCAGAGGGAAGGAGAATGGGGGGTGAGGGGAAAATAGGTGATGGGGGTCAAGGAGGTCAATTATGGTGACGAGCAGAGGGTAATGTATTAAAATTAAAACTTAAAAAAAAAGTTGAAATGGTTTCAGTTGCCCTTTTTTTTTGTTTTTTAAAGGAATCTATTTGTGGGTTGTCTTATCTTGACTCTTTCCAAGTTTTCAAGTTGACTCTTCCAGACTTTCCAAGTTTCTTGTTTCCTGGCTTTCTGGAAGCCACAGGAGAGAACCCAGGTTACTTTTTACCTACCTTCAGCAGCTGCCTAGAGGAATGGGGTGGTGTGGGCAGTACAGCAGCTCCAGCTGGGACTGCGGGAAATGCTTTCCTCATCAGCCAGTGTTATCTTTGTGTCCCTCAAGAGCGCAAACAAGCCCTAAGAGATACCGAGGCTGAGTTCACCTCAGATACTCATTTGAAACTTATCCAAGCCTCTGGAATTTTAGTCAGCAAATTTTAACTGAAATCTGGATGAGAGTGATTTCATTAACAAGATCTGCAGTATTTCCTGCTTTTCTTTAAGTAAAAAATATCATGCATTAGTGGGGGAAAAACCTACGGGGGAATTCATAAAGTGAAGCAGAGGTTGGTTTTTGGAGGGAAGATATTCATGACTTTCAGGATTTATTGGGATGTAGTGAGGGAAGAATCTAGAAAATAATGGTGTGAGTAAAGGATTGTCATCTACCTTCTTTGGGGAAATATGCCACTAAAATAAAAAAATACATGCCTATAAATAGTTATCTTTTTAAAATAAGATTTATTCTATGTGAGAATTGTGAGCAGTCTAAATATTCTTTTTTTATAAAAAGATGTAAACCATTTTTATGACTTAGTTCCATTTAGCTGTCATTTTTTGATCAGCTGCTGTGTGTCAGACACTGGGCTTTCTTTCTTTCTTTCTTTCTTTCTTTTTTAAGATTTTATTTATTTATTTGACAGGGAGAGAGAGATCACAAGTAGGCAGAGAGGCAGGCAGAGAGAGTAGGGGAAGCAGGCTCCCCGCTGAGCAAAGAGCCCAATGCAGGTCTCAATCCCAGGACCCTGAGTCCATGACCTGAACTGAAGGCAGAGGCTTAACCCACTGAGCCACCCAGGCACCCCTGGGCTTTATTTTTAAAGCTCACACCAACACCCTAAATGAACACTATTTTCTTCACTTTACAGAAGAAATAACAGGGAGAAGCTACAAAGATGCCTGATGCTTCCTTTTCAGAAAATAGTTAGATTGGAACTGAGCACTGTCTGACTTCCCGGGTCACATTCACGAACTAAGTGAGGATCTGGTGGTCCCCAAAGCACTAAAGAGAACCTTAATTTAGTTGTGAGCCACTCCTTGTCCTGGTTAACTTAGTCTAAACCCACACTCTGATTCCCTGTTGTCTGCAGGGGTTAGTGTCTCCCCAGCGGCGACTTCTTACATCATTCATGGTCATTGCATCATCCTCACTTCTGTTTCTACCCCCAAAATGTTGGGAAGCTATTTAATCCTCAATTCTTAAATCAGAGGTATAACTACATCATATGCAGGATTAGGATTTACAGAACTGAAATAAGATGTGGGAAGTGAAAGCTGGCTTGCTACTCTGATTGTTTTTGATGTTGGCTGGACAATGAATTGGACCACAATGCGGAAGAGATGAAAGCAAAGGGCAATGTTGGACCCAAGTTTATCTTCTGTTATAACTAGGTTTGAAAGTAGGTGCATAACCATTTCAGACAATATATGCAGAAAAAGCAAGAATTAAAAAGTTCATTGATATTTGTGTTATAATGCTAAAAATTGATATTTTGTGTTATAATGCTAAAAAAAAACCAACTCTTGGTCTCTCTATGACATTACAAAAGCACATTAAAGAAAGAAATTTGGGGGCACCTGGGTGGCTCAGTGGGTTAAGCCTCTGCCTTCGGCTCAGGTCATGATCTCAGGGTCCTGGGATCGAGCCCCACTTTGGGCTCTCTGCTCGGCGGGGAGCCTGCTTCCTTCTCTCTCTCTGCCTGCCTCTCTGCCTGCTTGTTATCTCTCTCTCTCTCTCTCTGTCAAATAAATAAATAAAATAAAAAGGAAAAAAGAAAAAAAAAGAAAGAAATTTGTGGATGATGCTCATTTGCTTTAAGTGAGGATATATTTAACACAAAACTTGAACTTTATTTCTAATCATACTTTTTGCCAACATCATTCAACATAGAGTAGTAGTAGTAGGAATAGTAATAATAATAATAGCTCATTTTTATTGGGCACAGATTATGTGTTAGGCCTTGGTTTAAGAAGTATTTATTAATTCAATTCTTCAAAATAAGCCTACAAGTACCTAGAGCAGAGGCAGGATGTCAGAGGACAGATAATTCCTTTAAGAAGCTATCTGCTTTGCTTTGTTATGCTAAACACAGTAATTTCAGCAGTCAGAAAAAATCTACTTTAATTCTTTCCATAGTCAGTGAATTACTTATAGTTTTGAAAACTTATAAATGTTTATTTTCTTAACGAATAAATTTTTTAAAATACAAGAGTATTTGATTTGCGGGAAGAGCTATATTAAGCATTTGTGAAATGCTACTTTCAGCATCATTGTCTCTAGTATACCCTTCTCTACGTACAGAGATTATTAGTCAGGTGACTACAACTTTAAGTAATTTATGAAAAAAGTCGTTAAGTGTTCAATAGTATTTAATGGAGTAATTATTAACATAAAATGTAGTATCAGTGTGACACTGATCCTAGAATGACATTTCTAAGGCACAGAGTAGTAGACAAGTATTTCCACTTGACACATCATAAGTTAACTATTACATAAATGAGATAGGACAGAACTTTTTATTTTATTTTTTATTTTTTACTTTTTTTTAAAGATTTTATTTATTTATTTGACAGAGAGAAATCACAAGTAGATGGAGAGGCAGGCAGAGAGAGAGAGAGGGAGGCAGGCTCCCTGCTGAGCAGAGAGCCCGATGCGGGACTTGATCTCAGGACCCCAAGATCATGACCTGAGCCGAAGGCAGCGGCTTAACCCACTGAGCCACCCAGGCGCCCCAGGACAGAACTTTTTAGTTGATTTCTTTAATTTACCCTAAAGTGACTAAATAGTATAGTACTCAAATAGGTTTAATAACTATATGTAAAAAATAAAAGGTGACCATTGATAAGATAAATAATTATAAAATTAATTTCATATGAATGCATTTTTATCACTTTAATATTGTTTTAAATAAATGCAGTCATACTTGGTGATGCTCATCCCAGAGATTTAAGACTTTAGAAATACAATTACCCTTTTGGTAGTCTCATCTCCTTGGTGGAGTTTACAATAAACATTTCTATTTTTTTAAGATTCCAACTTTGGAGAACCCAAAGCTGAGTCTTCACAGGTGTTATGAGTGAGTTCCGGCACGGACTTTTGTCTGGAGAGGAATGACACGTATCAGAATAGCTGTCTGGTTCACTGTTGTTTATTTAAAAGTGCTATGACATTTAAAGTTATCTAGAAAACATATTATAGTAATAACTCACAGGCAAAACTAATTTAAACTGGGATTGAATCTACTGGAGAAACCACATTGAGCCTGATCTGCTAATCCTCTGCCTCTCCCCATGTTTCTTAATCTGTCTTTAATTTCTTCCTCTGTAAAATGAAGAGATTTAAAGAAATCACACAATAGGGTTTCCTTTTCAGTAAATAATTCCAGTATCGAATTCAGTTCGGTTTATGAAGCATCAACCTACCTAATCAATATCAACCTAATCAACATCCTCAAGTTAGTATTTGGACTGCGCTTTGTGAGTGCCTCGCTTCCAGATTCTGAATGTACTGAGTGTAACATTCAGACCCCATGACCTCTAAGACCATCATCTGCCCTTTAACGGAAGTGGATGCAATAAATGTGAGATCTGATTATTTGGCACTGAGTGGCTGTGACCTCCATTCATTTGAATTGGTGACATGAATATATGCATATGTGAGCTAATGAGAAATTGGGGGAAGTGTTAGTGACTTTGAGATAGCTCAGTTGGTTACATGAGAACTGTAGAGTCTGGGCTTTGGTGTCACGAGACACCTATCATAGTTTGTGGGATTAAATGGACACATACAGTAGTCTGAATAGAGTAAGTGGTAATTCTCGCCATTGACAAGAATACCAACTTAAGTTTGGTATTTTACTTCAGACAAAGGATAGTTTTGCTTTTTATGCACCCCCCTTTTTTTATTATGTTCAACTTGCCAGTATATAGTACATCATTAGTTTTTGATGTAGTGTTCAACGATTCCTACAACACCCAGTGCTCATCACCACATGTGCCCTCCTGAATACCCATCACTCTGTTACCCCATCCCTCCACCCCCTTCCTTCTGTAACCCTCAGTTTGGTTCCTGGAGTCCAGAGTCTATCATGGTTTGTCTCCCTATCTGAGTCCTTCCCATTCATTTTTTCCCTCCCCCTCTGTGGTCCTCTTTAATCAACTAAAAACAAGGTAGAGAGAACAGAGAATCTGTTTTTTAAAAGTATAGGCAGGTAACAAATCAGTGTTTGACACCACAGGGCGTATGTCCATGTGGCTTGTTTTTTTATTCTACATCAACCTCCACCAAACCACCCCCCCAACCGCACAGAGTTTGAAATATTGTAATTATGACTTATGAAGTGCCTAAACAAAGTATTGTTCATGTTAGCCTAAGAATTTCACTTAGACTTTAAGTAAAATATTAATAAAAAGAAAAATTGATTTTTAAAAAATGTGAGATAAAAGTCGTAGACTAAGTTCTGGAAGGTTAGATAATAACTTGTGAGAATGAGAGACTGAAATGTTTATTAAACATTTTATGATAGAAAACTTGGAATTTTTTTTATAATAAATCTTATTTGTATTGTAGGAGCACCTGGGTGGCTCAGTTGGTTAAATGTCTGACTCTGTTTCTGCTCAGGTCTTGGTCTCAGGGTCGTGAGTTGGAGCCCATGTAGGGCTCTGGGCTCATCAAGGAGTCTGCTTGTCCCTCCTGCTGTTCATTTGTGGACTCTCAAACAAATTAACAAAATCTTTTAAAAAATCTTATTTGTACTCTAAAATGAAGTAAAATTATTTTTTGTTGATAGAGTCTTATCCAAATTAAAAGCACACTCCTACTATCCGATAGGAGTATTCCAAGATGATAGGGTCGAAGCCTGGTCATATCTGGATTAGAAGCTTAGCAAGAATCTTACTGGAGCTCACTAAGAATCTTACTTGGGCTTTCTTTGTTTCTCTGTTTCTTTATCTGCCAATGGAGGTCGTAGTTGTACTTACCTTAGGAGAATCCAAGGAGAAATGTTAGGCATTGTTTTTTTTATTACTTCTCTCTAATACATTTTGATCCAGGCACTTAATTCTGAATTCAATTCCATTGTGTTTTCCAAATGTCAGTTTTGTTTTTTGTTTGTTGTTTGGTTTTGCTTTTGTTCCATAGGATTAACCAGTTCCTTGACCTCAGGACTCTGGATTGGACTTAACAGTCTGAGTTTCAACACTGGATGGCAGTGGAGCAGTGGCAGTCCATTCCGGTATTTGAACTGGTTACCAGGTAGGGTCTAGCTTGTCTGTGGATAAATACATCAAGATTTAATTTATCTGGATACCATAGTGATCTTCATCATCTCACATGGAGAGCTCAAAGAAAAGAATTGGGAGACTTTACCAAATATAGTCTATTTCTCACATTCCTTTGAAATCTGCCAACTAGATTTGCATGTCATAAAACCGTAAAGTTATACCTGCTTCCCGGGTTAGAGATTTGTCTGGCAGAGTTATGACACAAATCAATACAGGACTCTGTTAAAGTACACATTCTCTGAATATCCTTGATTTGCTAGCTATTATATTCAAAATCAAATTTTCAAATTCTACAATGTTCCAGTTGAAAGTGCTTATATATGAAATTTATACTTATGAGATGTATGTGTATATATACTATATAATGCTATATAGTATATTCAAAGATTGTATATGTATTTATTTACATTTACACACACACATACTGTGAACTTAAGTGAATATGAATTATTTAGGGCTGGGTAATTTCTCATTGTCTTGAGCCCTGAGATTTTTATGATTTTTCTGTCATTGTTATAAGGAGCTTAACATCATTTTCTTCTGTTGTTAATCTAATAGAGTTGGATTAAAATGGCATTTCAGACATCGATGATAATATTCCATGCTAGCATAATAATTCATTAGCACTTTTGTGCTTGAGGTGCTCTATGGAGTGTGATTCAGAACTCCCTACCCCCACATCCAATCCCACCCCATACTAATGTTGGTTTATTAGCAAAGAATATAATAATTAATGATTACTAATGTCTGCATGGGTGTGGGAAAGGATGGGTCACATTTTCATTTACTAATTCTGCTGTGAGAAAATACTGATGTAGTGTTTCTTCATATGGTCTTTCTTAAAAGCCACTGAATGGTTTTTGCATTGGGCTTAGGAAACTAAACTCTCTTCTATGTTACTAATTTATGGTATTTAAAGAAAATGGAAACTTTGAAAATAAGAAAGAAGCAAGCTAGCTAGCTAGCTAGCTAGCTCAGAATAGATGCCAAAACACAAAAGGGAAATTTTAGAGGATATATTTTGGTTTAAACTGATGTGCTTTCCTATGAAATTCCACATCCAATGCATTCCTTCAGTGCAGAGTAACAGGGCTGTCACTAGAGTCAGCTTTGTTTTCCTCTACAATATGGGAACTAAACATTACGGTAGAGGAATATAAGATGTCTTTCTCGTGGGTGAGGTTTTGATTAGTCTGCCCACTCAGTCAAATTAAATTAGAGAATGCCAGTTGGGCTTAATCAGATCATTAAATAATAATGATTTTTTTAAGGAACTAGAGTTTATTTTTTGCTGCTGAATTATTGCATGTTTGACAGGTCACTTTATTTATTATGCAATTTTGGAATAATTATTGTAATACTTAACCACTTGCATTCTAAGGGTTCAGTGAGAAAATTGGGGGGGCTAACTGCAGTGAAAATGAGGAATGAAATTAGAATATTGATGAGAAAGGAAAAGAAATGCCCTCCCTTATTAAACCAAATTCCTGAGAAATAAGAGATACAAGGTTAAATCACCTTCCGAAATAATCTGAAACTCTCTGGAGAGTTTCTTCAAACTAAAACCAGAAAACTTGTAGAATATTAGAAGCTGTTATTGCATGAAATATTTGATTAAACATTCAGTTGTGTACTTACCAAGAAATGCATCTATTAAAATACATTCACATTTAAAGTGAGGATATTTTACACAAATGCCGGAGAAGTGTGAACTAAAATCTGTATCTATGGTAGCCATTTAAAGACAACTAATTGATATATTTAAGTCCTTATCATTGGCAGTGTTTTTCACTGTGCGCTCTTCTAAAACTTACAAAAAATGTTGACAAAAGCTTTATGGAGCAGGAGATACGGTTCCCATCTAACAGGAAGGCAAAGTGAGGTCTAGGTCCAGGTTATATACATGTCAGAGGTCACAAAACAGAATCATTAACAAAAGGTGGCTCATCAACCTGTCTTCAGGTGAGAGATGGCGCTAGTTTTCAGAACACTGGTTTTAACTAGTGAAATTCCTGTATTAACTAGTGAAAAGGCATGAGAAATGTGGGCATTAATGTATCCATTGCATTCCCAAAGGTGACTTTTTTTTAAAGATTTTATTTATTTTTTTTGACAGAGAGAGAACATAAGTAGGCAGAGAGGCAGTCAGAGAGAGAAGGGGAAGCAGGCTCCCTGCTGAGCCAAGAGCCTGATGCGGGGCTCGATTTCAGGACCCTGAGATCATGACCTGAGTCGAAAGCAGGCGCCCCTCAAAGTTGACTTTATCTGGTTCTTTTATCAATTTTCAGGAAGATATGGGATGATGGGTTAGTGGTTACAAATCTTCAGTGGGCTCGGTTGAAAATCGTGAGGAAGAGTCTTGAGTTTGGGGTGGACTTTATCAGTGTTTCCTATGCCCCGTTGCTTCTCAAGCTCCCAAGCTCCCTTTCCTAGTCTTTCTCCTCTTTGCTGTCTTCCTCTGCCATCTCCTCTCTCCAGATGGATCAAGTCCTACCATGTTCAGAAATTCTCTAGTTTGCTCCTCGCTGTTAGCCTTACGTAGGTTTTTGGTAGGTATTTACAATGTTTAATATGGTTGGTTTAGAACATTGTGTGTTTTGCATTTTGTTAGTTACTTCTAGATTGATTATACATAACAAAACCCAATGTGAAGATTGTTTAGGATTATAAAGTCTAGCTTTATTGTCCATATTGTGAAATGAGTTATTTCAAAGAAGTGAACTTGTATAATCAACATTTTAGACACTAGAGCGACCCAGCGATAAGGAAAGAAATAGACACTCAACGTGTCTTTTGCACTGCAGTCAGTAAAGATTTATTGGTGAATATGAAGCCAGAGACAGAATGGGATCCAATTAAATCCCAAGGATGAAGCTGTGAGGTTTGGGGGGGCTAACTGCTTGTGCTACCATAATAATCCCACTTTGATTTTTCCTTTTCCCCAAAGGAAGTCCATCAACAGAACCTGGAAAAAGCTGTGTGTCACTAAATCCTGGGAAAAATGCTAAATGGGAAAATCTGGAATGTGTTCAGAGACTAGGCTATATTTGTAAAAAGGGCAACACAAGTTTGAATTCTTTTGTGATTCCCTCTGGTAAGTGATCTATTTGGTCTGAAGTGTAGAAGATACTTTAATTGAAAGAAGAAAATTATAGACAAGCACAACTGTATGAAATGACAGGTTTTGTTGATAATTTATGGAGTAAACTTAGTCATACGCCTCCGGAATTTCTTTTTGTTGGTTACTAGTAATGGCCACTAACATTTCCTGAGTGTGCTGTGGTGTTCAGGCTTGTACAAAGCCTTTGAAAGAACATAAATAGGAATTCCAGCCTCATAGCAGCCCTATGAGCAAGGCATTATTATTCACACATTCTCAGTGAGGAAGAGGATATTCAGAGGATATATAAAACTTGCACATGTGACAAAACAGGAATCCAAACTAGGAAATAAATATCTGCAAAGGATGTTTTTATTATATTCTGGCTATTTAAGGATTTATCTGGGCTCTCGTGCCGTAAGTTTAGCGTCTTCAGTGGAAGTCTTCACAGAAATGGGACAAAACATCCAAAAATACTAACTGAATTTTATATATTGGCTAGACTCTGGGAAAAGAAGTCAATTATGCTCTCTCTTATAATTTTATAGAAGAATTAAGTTACTAACACAAGAATGCACCCTTTTTTCAAATTGACAGAAAGCAGACAACCCACATTTTTCACTATCAGCTGTTTTTGGAGAGACACTTAATACTTTAGAGGGATGTACGTATGTATGTGTGTATTCTTCTTGAGAAATCTGACAGTATGGCATTCTTGACTTCTCTCCTTGACTTCTAAAGTTAAAAAAAATTTGACTTTAAAATATGATTGACATGGTTGGAAAATCAAAATTTATAAAGTGATAGAAAATAATACCATTTTCCTTCTACCTCTTAACCTCTAACACCTAGTTCTCATCCCTGGATAAATAACTGTTTCTGGGTGTTTATCCTTATCTGGTTAGTCTATAAATATATCAACAAATATGTTTATGATTATTTATGTCTGCTTTATACAAATGGAAGCACACAATACATATCTTCTTCACACTTTTCAGATAAAAATGTGGACATCTTTCCATATGGTACAAAAATAACTTTTTGGTTTATTTTTATGACTCACAATAGACATTAGAGAGAGACCATGTATATTTTTGACCAGTCACCCATTAATGGACCTTCAATTTTCTTCTGATTTTTTATTTTTACAAACAATCCTACAGTGAATAATTTTATACACATGTCATTTCATGTGTGTGATCATTCCCAGAAGTGGAGTTGCTAGACCAAAGAGTAGGTGTATTTGCAATTTTTAAAATATTTATTAACATATAATGTATTATTTGCCCCAGGTGTACAGGTCTGTATTTGCAATTTTAATAGAGATAGAAATGATCATGATCTCCAGTGGGTACAGACAATGGTCCTGGTTCTTGGGTTTGATGATATTATGACTGGAAACACGTGTCTGGGAGACCTAAATCATTTTGTACTTCATCTTCTCTATTCCTCCCATAGGAGAAAAAGTATAATTCTTTCTCCTTGGAAAAAGTCATACAATTCTCCTTCCGGAGACTTGGAATTACCATGTAGGGGGAGATGAGAATGCTTTTTTAAATAGTTTCTCTGGTACAGGAAGCAGAATTCTGGAACTTAGCCTTGTTACTTAACTCCCAGTTTTGGGTTCCTCATCTGTAACAGGAAATATTAATACCTGTTTTGCCTGTAAAAATGTGTTCATACTGTCAAGCATTCCATAAATTAGCCTAATTTCTCTACTATCCGCCACCTCATTTTACTTGCTAACCTTCATTTGACATGGGGTTTTGCATTTCTCTGTAGTTCCTGGATGAATCATTCTGTCTTATCTATAAATTCAAATAAATCACAGAGGAAAATCCTGTGAGAGTTAAAATTATGCAGTGCACATGACTGGTGACCCCCTGGGGCAAGTGTTCTACCTTGTACCCTGTTGGTCCCTGCAATGCTACCCTGTTTGCCATAATTCCTGGGATCCTAGAGCTACACTGTTACATGACCCCCCCAACCACAAGTGGCCAGTGAGAGCATGAAGCGGGGCTAGTTTGACCTGAAATGTGCTCTAAGTGTGTAAAATGCATATGGCCTTTCTAAGACTTCCCACACAAATGAGTAAAAATATCTCGTGACTTCTTTTTTATTGATTACATGTTGAAATGATAGTATTTGGGGTATACTGGGTTTAATAAAATAAATTATTAAAATTAAATGTGCCTGTTTCTTTTTATTTTTATTTAACACAGCTGCCAGCAAATTTAAAACCATGTATGTGATTCTTATTCGTGACTTACATCGTATCTCTGTTAGACAGTGTTGCTCCACAGGAACAAGAGATCTTTTCTGGCTGCCCCTTGGACCTCCTTTTCCTTGGCTGTCTTCATGTTTTAAGATATTTTTAAAGGTCATTGGTTCAGTTTTTGAAGGCCTCAGCACTTACTGACTTTATTTTCAGCATCCCAGGTAGCAAGATCAAAATATCCCACCAGAGGGCTCCAGAGTTATAGTAATTTTTTTTTTTTTTTAATGTAAGTAGAAGTGTAGAATATCTAAACTGTATTGAGGGGCTGGGATTTTTTAAGCATGTGCATGTTTTCTACGATGATAATGCAGTGCTTGGTCATCATGGGTGACTGTTTACTACATGACTCCTGTAAACAGAATCTGGGACTCAAACATGTGGCAGACAGTCCTGGTCTATAGGGAAAAAGGGCTTTAAGGGATTCATTAAATAACACACATTTACCATACTGAGCATATGCTAAGGTAGCATGCTGAGAACATTCACTACCAAACATGTATAAATTAACATTCATGTGGTTATAGAGTCCCTCTTTAAGCAAGGTGCATTGCTAACTTGCAGTTTGAAAGAGCATCGATAAATGGTAATGATAAGCTGTTGCATATCCAATATATTTTCTCGACCTACATTCATTACACCAGCCCTGTGCCAACCCCCATGCCAGTTCTAGGGCATACAAGGATGAATAATGTGAGTTTCTGCCCTCAAATATCTTTCCTTCCCCTTTCGCCAGCTCAATACTTTTACAGTTCATTTTTGCAACATGAAGTCACGATTTGTGAGATTTAACCCTAACTCTTAGTAGCAATAATTAGGATGTTGGCCACTATTACTCATTGAGTTAATAATAATTATTGTGGTGTTTGTAATTTATATAACATTATCTTAAATGGTTTCTAGTCCAGAAGAACACAGTGAGGATAAATAGCTTCCTGTTAGTATTGCTATCAATATTGAAACGTTTTCACACATACGGATCCTTTGGTTCCTGTCATGTGACTTGCCCAAGATCACATGACCTGTGGCAAATTCAAAAGACTTCTGAATCTAAATCCCTTCGCTCACAACAGTATCATATGCCATCTCGCAGGAGCAAGCCAGAGGCCATGCAAAGGCACAGGTGGGCAGCTCATGCTCTGGTAGTTTCTGTGGGTTTTTGGTGGCTCTTCTGCCCGCACCTAGTTTATCTTCTGTGAATATGCATGCCAAAAAAGAAAAATAAATATTACCCTTAAATGTTTACTATGAATTTTTTTGTGTATCAAATGCTAGAAAATTTTGTTGTAATTTTTAAAACACTTTTTTCTCTAGAAAGCGATGTGCCCACTAACTGTCCAAGTCAGTGGTGGCCATATGCAGGTCACTGCTATAAGATTCACAGAGAGGAGAAGAAAATCCAAAGAGATGCCTTGACTGCATGTCGGAAGGAAGGTGGCGATCTAGCCAGCATCCACAGCATCGAGGAATTTGACTTTATCATCTCCCAACTGGGATATGGTGAGAAATCTACAACAGTAATACACTTCCCTCTCTCCCCAACTCTCCATCCATCTCTGGAATTTAATCATTATCCATTTAATTACAAATGTTATGATTTAATAATTTTAATTTAATAAAATTAATGAGATTATTTACTGCATACAATAAATATTAATCATGTATAAAAAGTAAAAATTGTTTAGAAATTTAAAGAATTTTTAAAATATCTTATTTATTTATTTGAGAAAGAGAGAGAGAGAGAGCATGGGGGTGGGGGGCAGAGGGAGAGAGAGAATCCCAAACAGATTCTTCACTAAGCATGGAGCCCAGTGCGGGGCTTGATCCCAGGACTCTTGAGATCATGACCTAAGCTGAAATCATGAGTTGAACACTGAACTGACTGATCCACCCAGGCACCCCGAGATTTAAAGAATTTTTATTCAAGAGATGATTTGCCTTATTTTTCTTTTAATATGCAATCAATTGACAGTTTTAAAAATCTGATTTTTCTCTATATAATCTGCATTCAGAGCAGTCTACCTTAGATTTGTCAGTAATGCTCCAGTTATTAGAAGTAGTGGTGCGTATGTATTTTCTTTTTTAATGCCATGTTTATTCTCACCAGAAACATCTCTAAATGAACCATCTCATACTCCGGACTTTATTTTCTTTTTTAAAGAAAAGCTACCGCTGCTACAGTGTTGAGCAGTGGAAGAAACAGGATAGTTTATTGGGGTGGTTAGGTGTTGGCCTCCAACTTTTAAAGAAATGTATGCCTCAATTTTAGGTACGTAAAGATTCTAAAGAAAATGTACTGAACAAAATTTTGTAAAGGTTTCAAAAATCAGTTCTATCAAAAACAAAGCAAAGCAAAGCAAAACAAAACAAACAAACCCCAAAAACAAAACCAGGGAAAAGGAGCTAGGAACAACTCCTCTTGTAGAAGAGGCAGGTGAGGAGGAACAGAGCGCTAACTGGCAAGCAGGGGTACCTGCTGGTTAAATGATGATCATTTTCTGCTCCCCCCCCCCCCCCCCCCCCCCCCCGAGCCTGCTGACTAGCCGCAGCTGTTCATTTCCAGCCAGCAAAACAAGAGGAAATGGATGGTGGCGATGGTGGGGACGGCTTCCTGACGTTTATTGCCTGAAAATTGATAGGAGTCAGGGTGGGGGGAGGAGGGGAGAAGGAAAATACAGTTGACAAATAGACGGGAATTAGCAGCGTAGTCGCAGAGAGCAGTTGCAAAGACCCCAAAACATCAGGGCCTCTAACACTTGTGCCAAATGGGATTCTTTCTCTTCTGTGTACTTCCCTCGGTTTAATAGACCCTGATAATAGCCTGCGGCAGCCTGTAAACAATTTCTTGATATTCTCTGCTTACCCATTCTGGAGAATTCAGACCAGACGGTAATAATGTAAGCAGGACTGATGTGTCTGAATAATATCATGGCATACAAGTCACAATGCTTACAGCAGGTAATACAGTTTGCAGATGAATCACTGGAGACCAGATTAGTTAAGGGGCTGTAGTGCCAAAGTGCAAAATTTTCTTTACTTTTTATAACATGTTATAGTAATAGGAAAAGCTGGTATGTTTATTACTCTGGTTATATAAGGAAGTTGGCTGACAAAAGTAGCCTTTATTTATTTTTTATTGAAGTATAATTGACATACATTTTGTTAGTTTCAGGTAATGATTCCACAACTGTGAAGTGATCACCACAATATACCTAGCTACCAATATTGACTGTGGTCACCCTGCTGCGTATTCCATCTCCTCGACTTATTAATTTTATCACTGGAAGTTTGTACCTCTTTTTTAAAAAAAGATTTTTTTTTTTTTATTTGAGAGAGAGAGGAAAAAAAATGAGTGGGGGAGGGGCAGAGTATAAACAGACTCCCTGCTGAGTGGGGAGCCCATCACAGGGCTTAATCCCAGGACCCTGAGATTGTGACCTAACACTTAACTGACTGAGCCACCCAGGTGCCCCTGAAGTTTCTATCTCTTGTTCCCCTCACCCATCTCACCTTAACACCCCGCTCTCTCCTTTACGTCTGGCAACCACAAATCTATTCTATGTATGGGTTTTGTTTTGTCTGTTCCTTTGTTTTGCTTTTTCGATTTCACGTATAAGTGAGATCAAATGGTATCTGTCTCTGTCTGACTTAGTTCACTGAGCATCATGTCCTCAAGGTTCATCCATGTCATTGTGAATGGAAAGATTTTATTCTTTTTTATGGCTTTATAGTATCCGTGTGTGTGTGTGTACAGATTGGAATATATATGTATGCAGTATCTTCTTCATTTATTCATCCATTGATAGACACTAAGGCTGTTTCTATATCTTGGCTGTTGTAGATTATGTTGCAATGAACATTGAGGGCGCATATGTCTTTTTAGTTAGTGTTTTTTTCCTTTGGATAAATGCCCAGAAGTGGAATCACTGTATCATATGGTAGTTCTATTTTTAATTCATTGAGAAACCTCCATACTGTTTTCCAAGGTGGTGACACCAATTTATGCTCCTACCAACAGCACAGGAGGGTTCCCTTTTTTCCATGTTGCTGCCAATACTTGTTATTTCTTGTCCTTTTGATAATAATCATTCTGGCAGGTGTTAAGTAATATTTCATTGTGGTTTTGATTTGTATTTCCCTGATGATTGGTGGTTTTGAGCATCTTTTCATGTGTCTTTTAGCCATATGGATGTACTCTCTGGAAAAAATGTCTATTCAGATCCTTTGCCTATTTTTAAATCAGATTTTTTTGTTGTTGTTACTGAACTGTATGAATTCTTTACATAGTTTAGATATAAACCCTTAATGAATATACGGTTTGCAAATATCTTCTTCCATTCAGTAGGTTGTCTTTTCATTTTGTTGATGCTTTCCTTTGCTATGCAGAAGCTTTTTAGGTTGAGGTAGTCTTTTGTTTACTTTTGCTTTTGTTGCCATTGCCTTTGAGTCATATCTCAAAACATACTGCCAAGAACAATGTCAAGGAACTTACTGCTTATATTTCTTCTCAGAGTTTTATGGCTTCCAGACCTATATTTAAGTCTTTACTTTGAATTAATTTGTGTGTATGGTGTAAGGTAGTGGCCCTATTTCATTCTTTTGTCAGTGGCTTCCAGTTTTCCTAACAACATTTACTGAAGAGAGTATCCTTTCCTCATTGTATGCTTACCATCTTTGTTGTAAATTAATTGACTATATATGTGTGGGTTTGTTTCTGGGCTGTCTATTCTGCTCCACTGTTCTGTGACTGCTTTTATGCAGATACGATGCTATTTTGATTATTTGGCTTTGTCATATAGTTTGAAATCTGGGAGTGTGATACCTTCAGCTTTGTTCTTTCTCAAGATTACTTTGGCTATTTGGGGTCTTTTGTGGTTCCAGACAAATTTTAGGTTTGTTCTATTTCTGTGAAAAATGCCATTGATATTTTGATAGGGATTACATTGACTCTGTATATTGCTTTGGGTAACAGGGATGCTTTTATAATATTAATTCTCCAATCCATGAGCATGGACTATCTATCTCTTTATTTGTGTTTTCTTCAATTTCTTTCATCAAGTCTTATAATTTTCAGTATAGAGGTCTTTTACTTTCCTGGTTAAATTATTCCTACGTATTTTATTGTTTTTGATGCAATTGAAAATGGGATTGTTTTCTTAATTTCTCTTTCTTATAGTTCATTGTTAGTATATAAAAAGGAAACAGTTTTATATATTGATTTTGTATCATGCAACTTTAATTTGTTTCCTAGTTTTAGCAGTTTTTTTTGGTGGATTCTTTAGGGTTGTCTATAAAATCATGTCATTGAAAATAGTGATAATTTTATTTCTTCCTTTCTAACTTAGGTGCCTTTTATTTCTTATTTTTTCCTAAGTTCTGGCTAGGACTTCCAATATTATGTTGAGTAAAAATGGCAAAAGTGGTCATCTTTGCCTTTTTCCTATTCTTAAGGGAAAAGCTTCCAGCTTTCTACCATTGAATATGTTAGTTGTGGACTCACCATATATGACCTTTATTATGTTAAGGTACATTCTGTCTATTCCCAATTGACTGCTTTTATCATAAATAGATACTGATTTTGTCAATTACTTTTTCTGTCTCTATTGAGATGTTAATATGATTTATTTTATTTTTATTTTAGAGAGAGAGAGCAAGCGTAAATGGAGAGGGGCAGAGGGAGAGTAAGAGTTTTTTTTTTTTTAAGTTTTTATTTAAGAGAGTGAGAGAGCACAAGCAGCAGCAACAGCAGAGGGAGAGGGAGAAGCAGGCTCCCCTCTGAGTAGGGAGCCTGTTGTGGGACTCAATCCCAGGATCCTGGGATCATGAACCAAGCTGAAGGCAGATGCTTAACCAACTGAGTCACCCAGGTGTCCTGAGAGGGAGAATCTTAAGCTTGTATTGCTATGAAATTCCCTCTTGAATGTTTTTGCTGAATCACATGGATTTTGATATGTTTTTTTATATTTCATTTTTCTAAAGGTATTTTTCAATTTCTTCTTTGATTTCTTCAGTGACTTATTGGTTGTACAGTAGCATAATTTATTTATTTATTTATTTATTTAGTAGCAGACTTTAAAATTACAACTTACATTGTAATTTTTCCAGTTTTCTTTTTGTAGTTGATTTCTGATTTCGTACCACTGTGTTTGTAAAAGAAGCTTGATACGATTTCAGCCTTCTTAGATTTATTGAGACTTATTTTGTGGCCTAGGATATGACCTATCTTGGAGAATATTCCTTGTGCACTTCAGAAGAATGTATATTCAGCTGTTTTGGGATGGAATGTTCTCTACATGTAAATTACTTATCTCCATTTCCTTAAGTTTTTTTTCTGGGATTTTTGTCTTGGATTTTTTTGTTTGTTTGTTTGTTTGGAACATATTCCTCTGTTTCCTCATTTTGTCTAACTCTATGTGTTTGATTCCATGTGTCAGGTGAAACAGCTATCTCCTCAGTCTTAGAATGGTGTCCCTATGTGAGCAGTGATCCTTACCATTTAACTTTGCGGTAGTCATTAGCTATTTCTTGAATTGTTTCTCCAATTGTTTCAAACTTAATGGGGCCCAAAACATAGTCTCCCCTTACCGAAGCCCAGGACTCAAGGGGCATCCCTTGTGTAGGCTGTGTTTGGGAGAACTGTGGAGAGGTGGAGTGCTGCCTGCTGTTTGTGGGGGGCTGCAATAGTGGCCTGGGGGGTGAGGCCCTCACCTGCCTCTGGCAGGGCTTCAGCATCAGTGTGGTGGGGTAGGCACTAGCTGGTTAGATTGACAGTGCAAAAATAGTGCCCACTGGTGCCGCTATTAGCAAACTAGAGCAAGAATGCAAAAATGAAATGGTGCCCTTTTGCAGTTTTCTCTAGAGATAGTTCCAGTAGACTTTTGCTCCTCTGACTTTTTTTTTTTTTTTTTTGACAGAGAGAGAGATCACAAGTAGGCAGAGAGGGAGGCAGAGAGAGAGGGGGAAGCAGGATCTCTGCTGAGGAGAGAGTCCAATGTGGGGCTCAATCCCAGGACCCTGAGACCATGACCTGCGCCAAAGGCAGAGGCTTAACCCACTGAGCCACCCAGGTGCCCCTGGCAGAATTTTTAAGATTAGCAAATGAATCTCAATTGCATATGGTCCAGGGTCTTTCCAAACTGCTGCTTTTGCCCTGGGTCTTGGGGTGAGTGAGTCTGTATATCAGATCCTTAAGAGTAGAACCTCTATTCCCTAAGCCCTTTGGTTCTCTTGGATTTAAGCCCCATTGGTTTTCAAAACTATATATTTTGGAGACTCATCTATAATACACATCCTGATAGTTGGGGTGCCTGATGTGAGAAACAAAGCCCTCACTTGCTGGAAAGGAGGTCCACATTTATGAGACCCCTCCTGATGGTAGGTCACTACACCCTGGTAGGGTTTTTAGCCAGACTAGGTCTCTGCCTGCTACCCATCTCAGCATGGCCTTTTTATCCTTTGTTGAAGAGCAGTTGTTCAGCTAATTCTCAGGTTACTTTCAGAGGGAATTGTTCCATATATAGCTATAGATTTGTTGTAGGGTTAGTTCAGGGTCTTCTTATACAGCCATCTTGAACCACCTCTGGCAAAGATTGCTTTATAGTTCAACTTAAGAATTAATAAATTTTCACTAGGGAATATTCCCTTTTTTGATTATTGATAAAGCTTATTTATTTAAAACAATGAAAATAATGTTGCTAAAGTTAAAAAAAATTATAAAATTATTGTTTCTAAATAAAAAGCCTAGAGAAACTTTTTAGGTAGTTGAGATAGCATCTTTTAAAAATATTTTTATATTAATTATAGAAATACAGGGGAGAAATTTGGACTTACACATATAAGTTATGACTACTTCAAGTAAAACAGCTTCCCTAACTGACTCATAACAATTGAGTTAACAACTTTTTACACTCGTGTATTATATATTTTTATAGAGTCTACCTTGTGCTTAGGAATTACAAAAACTAGACAAAGGTGCACAATTTAGTGAAAAAAAATATTTATAGGGAACTCTTTTTTTTTAAAAGATTTTATTTATTTATTTGACAGACAGAGATCACAAGTAGGCAGAGAGGCAGGCCAGAGACAGAGAGAGGGAGAAGCAGGCTCCCCGCTGAGCAGAGAGTCTGATGTGGGGCTCGATCCCAGGACCCTGGGATTATGACCTGAGCCGAAGGCAGAGGCTTAACGACTGAGCCACCCAGGCACCCCATGGAACTCTTAATACTTTATTTTAATTGTGGGACCTGAGGGTTTAGGTTTTTATTAGTCTTGAACCTAAATCCTGGAAGGACATGTGAGGTCATTTTGAAGCCTGTATTTGCTGCCCCAAAGATCATGATCTGCCATATTAAGTGAAAGGAAAGGGGGATCATCCTGGCAATGTCATTCCTGCCTCATGGCACTGGAAACATCTGTTGGGGCTGGCAATGAGCCAGTCAGGGACTTCTCCAAAAGCAAAGTTAAGTGACAACTTTTAGGAGGAAGAGATGAAACCATTTAGGGAAATTCCTATATAGTGTGGCATTTTCCTCATTTTCTACTACAACATCATCTTTATAATCCTTTGACAAGTAGTTTTATTTTTACCATTTAAAGAACATAAATCAGTCATTCATGATGAAATTTCCAATAGTACAAATTAAATAGATATTGAATTGTGTATTCTTTCATTTTTTGAATTTGCAAATATTTATGTTTCTAGCTATGAAAACTTAGGCTTTAAATTTTGTCCTATTAGTTATAATACTTAGAATTTTTAGAATTCTAACTTCAGGTAAGGTCAGTAATCTTCATAGAATAAAACAAATGATCACACTTTATATCTGTACCTGGTTGTTTTTGTTTTAACTTTTATTTGTTATTTGAGTTTTTCTGCTATTTTCTGGTGAAAAGGGTTACAGATTCATTTATATTTATATACTAATAAGTAAGTCCCAAATGTCAGGAGAGACAGCTCAAACCCTCAGTTTATGTATGTTTTCACTCCTATTATAGATATTGAGCTTTTTTGTGTGAGTTTTTTAAAATTTTATTTTGTTTTTTTCAGTAGTCCAAGCAGATATTGAGTTTTAACAGAAACACCTAGAATGTTGTTAATCACAACACAGTAATAAAATAGAAGTGGCGTTTAATAATACTTTAAAACATTCATGAGATTTAATAATAGTCAAATAGAGTAATAGATAAGTTAGCTATCACATTTCTAACACTGTGAGTGCAGTTGTTATGGAAAGTTATTTATAACAAAAAAGGAGCTTCACAAGATAGGGGATAATGAAGGACCAACTTCAGACTCATTTTACCAACTGCCAGGAGATATATTATACCCCCAAAATAAAAGAATAAAGTTGCATTCACAATGTAAATAGTACGTTGTGCAATTAAACTAATTTTGACAACGTAAAATGTAGCTGACGTCTCAGATTAACACTCAAGAGGATGGTCTTTTATCCGTTATAATATTAAGGGAGTAGAACTTTTGTTAATAAAGCAGGGGACCTTCCTTTCCTGATAACCTCCCGATTTTTGGAAAGAAAACATATGTACATTACTTTTGTGTCTTTCTTCCTGTTTAGAGCCAAATGATGAGTTATGGATTGGCTTAAATGACATCAAGATTCAAATGTATTTTGAGTGGAGTGATGGGACCCCTGTCACATTTACTAAATGGCTCCGTGGGGAACCGAGCCATGAAAACAATAGGCAGGAAGACTGCGTTGTAATGAAAGGCAAGGTAAGGCAACTCTATTTGCTGATATCTAGCAAAAGCCAGAGGGTATTTTTCTTCCTGCCTCACTCACTACACATCATCATTTAGATTGGTATTAGTCTAGGTGATCTATCTATATTTCAGTTGTTTAGCAAAGTCAAATTTTCAAGAGGACAACTAGAAAATCAACAGAGAGAAACTTTCAGTTCAAGGACAAAATTAACCAGTGACCCGTATTCATACTGTTCTTTTGCTGAGTTCTAAAGGGCAATACAAAGAGCTTGACTGAGCAAACGAGAGCTTTGGTTCTGTTTTGACTGGTTTCTCTGAGTTGATGTACTTAGGTCTGTTATGGGTTCCACAATCTGCACTCTGTATTTGGAGGGTTACCTATGTTATTTTAGGATACATGGAGATGTCACATATGAAAAAATTGTGTCTATGTCCTATACATGACTTTAGTGACGGAAGAATATCATCAAATTATCTTTCGCTAATGGGTAATGAACATGGTGGTTGAGAGGCTGGGTTTTGATGCATGGCTTATTTTCGCATTTATAAGATGGGCATAATAACTGTACCCAGCTTAATGGTATGGATATAAGGATGGAATGGGTTAATGCATATAACAAGCACAATGACTGACCCAAACCTAATGTTCACTAGTTATAAGCTTCTGTTTCGTCATGGGATTGTTTTCATTGTGATTAACTGAAAGCTTAAGAAAAAAGTAAGTGTTAACTATTGAAAGGGTAGGCCGAAGTGTGACGGAAACCAGAAAGCATCATTCTTGAGAAGAACTGAAGGACAATATGGCCGAAAGCCCAGAGTTAGAGGTGGAAGGGTAGGTAAGAACACTAACAACTGCTGAGGTGGAAAAAATATGCCTTTGTCCAGGAGTGGCAAGACCAATTTTTCAATTTAGAAATATTACTCTGGCTGAAGGTTGAGTACCAGATGGCAGTGGGTTGTTACTGAGTGAGAAATGAGGAATCAGAGGCAGACAATACAGAAAACATTTTTCAAGGTGGTTAGTAGTTTTGTGAGGGAGAAGAAAGGCCATTTTGACGTGAGGTCTCTAAGGAAGGGGGAGTAGGTGCCATCTGAAGCAGAGTGGGAGGTAGAGCCTTAGACCCAAGAGGACACTCATTAATATGAACTGGAAAAGGGTGGAGAGATGACTGGTTTCAGGTGTGTTTTCGAGTTTGGTGTGTTGGGTGAGGGAATTTTCTGGATGACTTTCTCTCTACTTGGTTAACTTGAAAACAGTCGACAGCAAAGGCTGCATGTAAACCTTCTTTTGGCACCATCACTTAAAGGCTGACAAGCATTTTTAGTTTCTCTCTAGATTCTTCTACACAGTAGCAGGGATAGTTAAAATATAAAAACATATTGGGGAGCTTCAATCTCTTTCACATCTTTGTAGCCAGAACCAAATTTGCTGTTGACTTATAAAATGTCAATTTACCTTTCCTTTCAGAGATGCCATTTTTCTCTTAACAATCTTTGTTTTTCTTTCCTGAGGCCCAATTACAAGAAAACTGCCTCAGAGTCAAATATCTGATAATCACTATTTTTTTTTTCTCTCTCTTTGCTTTCCAC
The DNA here is from genome assembly GCF_009829155.1 of Mustela erminea. NCBI lineage: Eukaryota > Metazoa > Chordata > Mammalia > Carnivora > Mustelidae > Mustela > Mustela erminea. The sequence goes on from NC_045619.1 coordinate 121,906,228, forward strand.
AGGATGGGTACTGGGCAGATCGGGCCTGTGAGCGGCCTCTTAACTACATCTGTAAGATGAAATCTCAAACCCAGCCCTCGGGAACAGTGGAAGTAGAACAAGGCTGCCAGAAAGTGAGTATAGAGCATGGACGATAAGTTCAGACCCGAAAATATTATGTGATCTCTTGGCTTTATTTTTTGGCGGTGTCATAGGTAGCCAAGTGTTCCAGCTGTTTAGATGTTCAACAGGTTCTTGTTAGGGTTTGGTATCACTGTTCTTCCTGAAGGCCTCTTCGGGTGTTCTCTGCAGTTACCGTGGCTGCATGTGGTCAGCAGCAACTTTCAGAATGCCATGGAAATTCTCCTACCCCAATGGGGGAACAAGAACAGAGAATAAAACCACATGCCCATGGAGCCTGGTAAGGGTAACAAGATTCAGGTCATGGAAAAGTGGTAGAAACATATCCAGTAGATAACTGTTAAGTTTCAGATAGCAAACTATCCTGTCATTTTCTCCATTTATAAGGATGGCCTCCATTGAGGATGCTGCTTCTGGTGGGGATTCCTCCCAGAAGATCCCTTCAGCGGGAGGCAGTTGTGACTAGCTGGTGGTAGCTGGTGGTAACCATGGAGTAAACCACGCCAGCCAACTAAGTGTGTGTCATCCTTGCCTATACCTCAGTTTGTCGCCACTCCCTGCATCTCTTTTAATACTCTGAGATTGAAGTAAAGGGTCTCTGTGAAACAATTTCTAACAGCAGAAAGAAACTCCAAAATACAGGGTGTATGTTTATCATTTTCCTGTTTAACTGCTGAGTTGCTTGTCTTCCTCTTTTTTCCTTTCTCACTTCTCTTGGGTAAAAATAAAATAGAAACTAAACCTCTTTCCAAGCTCGTCGTGTTGTGATCAGATCATCTTGTCACAAACACCAGAAGGCTGAGAGTTCATGAAACATAATTTAGGACTGTCCAAATAAATCATCAAGAAACATGGAGCAGACACAAAATCAGAGACCATTAATGATATAGAGGATCTTTGTGATAATTTCAATCCCTCCTTTAATTTTTATGTTCTGGAAATTCAGCCCAGAGAGGCTATGACTGTCTTGGAATGACAGAAACAAGACTAGAACCCTGGCCTCCTGACCCCATGTCTCACACTGAGACTACTGGGTTCACTGCCAGTGTGTTTACTTTTGCTTTGTCTAATCATATGGATATATGGGAGAGTGTGTATTATTGTAATTTTCTATAAATAAGAAATAATATTTAAATGTGATTACTTCTATACAATGGATCAAAGTTTGTATACATATAACAGTTATATAGATAATAAAAGTTATATATATATATATATAATATGGTCTAGTAATTGTCATATCTATAATGTCTGATAAAATCCACTTTAATCATAGGGTGGTAGTAACATAAATAAGATAATATCCATAACTGTTTGTTGAGTGTATTTATTATGCTGCCAATGATCTTAAAGGATAAACATTATGTTCCTAAGTAGACAGGAGAGGAAACTGAAGCTCAGAGACATTAAATAATTTGGTCAGTTTAAAAATACCTCCTGTGGCTCAGAGGGCTGGGAGGACTCGAACATCGAACAACAACAAAAAAATCCATTCACTAGCAAAGAAAGATACGACTGTTTCTTTTGGTTTTTTGTGAGTTTTGTTTGTTTGTTTGTTTGATTTTGTTTTTTTCCTGTCTGGGAATAGACACTTGGTGGTGTGGGGACATTTTTGAGAATTCAAAACCACAGGTATATTATACAGATGTAGAATTCAGTTTTCAATTCATTGCTACCTTTGTGGGCAATCTGGGGCAAAGTGGTCCTGAGTCTCTGAGATTCCAGGATGTCTGACAGATACAAATGTTAAGCAGTTTTACATAGAAGTTTTCTTTACCCAGCTGACGAGTAATCCCCTGGATGAGTTTAAAATCTTGAAGTTATAGAATCTACTACCAGGATTAATGAATGTGACATTCAAACGAATGTGTTTTTAAATACTTACAGAAATGGAATGTGAGCGTGGAACCCTGGACCAACCAAGTTGTCTTATCAAGTACTTCATTATGATTCACTTCCAAATATTTTTTATTTCCGTTAAGATTTCTTTGATTCTTGAATTTAGAAGTGTGTGTGTGTGTGTGTGTGTGTGTGTGTGTGTGTTGATATTGGGTAGGGGTTTTGGTGGTAGTGATGGGAATTTTGTTTTTTAGTTTTTAAATAATTAGAAACTATTGATTTTAATTTCACTGTATTGTGATCATTAGTTGTGGTTATTGTTACTTGTTGAGGCTTTCTTCATGGTCTAATTCATAGTTTTGGTAAATTTTCAGTGGGGTTGAGCAGAATGACTTTTTTGGTAATTTTATTTTTAATTATTTTTATTTTTTAAATAAACATATAATGTATTATTAGCCCCAGGGGTACAGGTCTGTGAATCGCCAGGTTTATACACTTCACAGCACTCACCATAGCACATACCCTCCCTAATGTCCATAACCCCACCCCCCTTCTCCCAACCCCCCTCCCCCCAGCAACCCTCAGTTTGTTTTGTGAGATTAAGAGTCTCTTATGGTTTGTCTTGCGCCCAATCCCATCTTATTTCATTTATTCTTTTCCTACCCTCCAAACCCCCAACCTTGCATCTCCACTTCCTCATATCAAGGAGATCATAAGATAATTGTCTTTCTCCGATTGACTTATTTCGCTAGGCATAATACCCTCTAGTTCCATCCACGTCATCACAAATGGCAAGATTTCATTTCTTTTGATGGCTGCATAGTATTCCATTGTGAATATATACCACCTCTTCTTTATCCATTCATCTGTTGATCGACATCTAGGTTCTTTCCATAGTTTGGCTATTGTGGACATTGCTGCTATAAACATTTGGGTGCACGTGCCCCTTTGGATCACTATGTTTGTATCTTTGGGGTAAATACCCAGTAGTGCAATTGCTGGGTCGCAGGGTAGCTCTATTTTCAACTTTTTGAGGAACCTTCATGCTGTTTTCCAGAGTGGTTACACCAGCTTGCATTCCCACCAACAGTGTAGGAGGGTTCCCCTTTCTCCACATCCTCGCCAGTATCTGTCATTTCCTGACTTGTTAATTTTAGCCATTCTCACTGGTGTGAGGTAGTATCTCATTGTGGTTTTGATTTGTAAAACAGAATGACCTTTGATTGTTCAGTTCGGGGTCTATATATGTTAACTAGAAAAAAACTTAACAATTTATATTATTCAGATGTTCTATATTCTTAATATTCCTAATATTTTGTCTGCTCAAAAAATATTCTTGCACTTCTGTCATCTTTTGTTTTATATACTTTGATCTGTGTTATATATACTTTGTATATACACTGTGTTATATATACTTTGATCTTTGCTTTATTATACTTTGATCTGATGTATCTTATTGATACATAGGTCCTTTAATTATGTAATTATTTTCCTTATTCATAATGCTTTTTTTTAACCATAAGGTCAACTTTAAATAATATCAGTATTGTCACAGAAGCTATATTTGCTTGGTATTTCCCTAGAATCTCTTTTTCCAACTAATTGTTTTTAATCATTCTATATCATGGAATGGTTCTTATAAATATGTATCTGCATTTTTACTTTTTATCTAATTTGAAGAACCCTGGCTTTTTATTGGCAAACACAAGTTTAGTTTTTTTGTTTTTTTGTTTTTTGTTTTTTTCCTCATACTGATATATTTGCCTTTGTTTCTACCATCTTACTCTGAGCTCTATTTTATTTACTATTCTGATTTCTTTTCTCTCTTGTTTGTCCTTTCCTTCATTCCACTTGTCCTATTAAATGTTTTGTATTATTTTTAAGATTTTATTTATTTATTTGAGAGAGAATGAGTGAGAGAGAGCACGAGAGAGGAGAAGGTCAGAGGGAGAAGCAGACTCCCCAAGGAGCTGGGAGCCTGATGTGGGACTCGATCCTGGAAGTCCAGGATCATGACCTGAGCTGCTCAACCAACTGAGCCACCCAGGTGCCCCTATTGAATGTTTTGATCCCATTTTCCTCCTCTACAGGTTTTGGAATAATACATTTCACTTTTTTAAATGGTTAAACTTAGGTTTTTTTTTTTTTTTTTTTTTTAAGATTTTATTTACTTATTTGAGAGAGAGAGAGTATGAGCAGTGGGGAGAGGTAGAGGGAAAAGCAGATTCCCCGCCGAGCAGAGAGCCTGATACAGGGCTTGATCCCTGGGACCCTGGGATCATGACCTGAGCTGAAAGCAGATGGTTCACCAACTTGAGCGCCCCAGGCATCCTAACCTTAGGTATTTAATATACATTTCTGACTTGAAGTTAAGCAGTATCTCTTCTGCTTCCTAAACAAAATGAAGTTCATTATTCCACTTAAATATGATTTTTTTTTAACTTTTAGAAATGTTAAACTCACAAGGAACTGAAAAAGAAAGTACAGAGAATTCCCCCATGCCATCTACTTTCTTCCCTCCAGTGAGAGCTTCTTATGTAGCAAGAGTGCAAACAGCTAGGTAACTGACATGGATACAGAATAATAACTAAACTACACATCATGTTAATTTCCCATTCCTTAACTTCCCACCTGTAATTAGTTATCTTTGCTATTTATACATTTAGACCTGTTCACTAAGGCATTTATTGGTTTCTTTGTTCAGTGTGACTTTCAGCCCATTTATTCCTCCTGACTTAAAATTCCTTCTTGCCAAAGTAAATCTTTTTGTGATCTTTTCCACTGGTGATATGGGAGTGGAAAACTCCCATCTTTATCTGAAAATGTCTTGTTCCATCATCACCTTGTGTAATAATTTTAGGTAGCCTGCTTTAAAATGCTCAGTTGAGGGGCGCCTGGGTGGCTCAGTGGGTTAATGCCTCTGCCTTCAGCTCAGGTCATGATCTCAGGGTCCTGGGATGGAGTCCCACATCGGGCTCTCTGCTCAGCAGGGAGCCTGCTTCCCCCTCTCTCTCTCTGCCTGCCTCTCTGCTTCCTTGTGATTTGTCTGTCAAATAAATAAATAAAATCTTTAAAATGCTCAGTTGACAGCCATTTTCAGACCATGCTGTGTATATAACGTTTCATTTTCTCCTAGCCTTTATTTTGCCATTGGAATTCCTGTTATTAGGATAATTCTTCTTTTTTAAAAAGTGGGTCCTCTGTATTTTCTCTCTGATTGATTTTAAAATCTACTCATTGGCTTTGTCATTCTGCTAGCTTTTAGCACAGTATGTTGAGATTTGGATTAATTTTCTTTTGTTTGGTACTCAGTGTTCTTCAGTTTTAGAATTTGTCTCTTTTAATTCTTGAAAATTATCAGTCAGTAATTTTATTTGGTGATTCTGAAACTTTTCTTAGGTTGATTTTCAACCTTTTCATTCTATTTTTTGTGTTCTCTCTCTGTTTTTTAAAATCTCCTTCATACATTCATCTCTCTGCTACATTCATTCATATGACGAATCTTTCTGAAACCACATTTTCTATATTTAATAAGGCCATTGAATTTTAAACTTTATAGATTTCTTTTCTGGAAATTCTATTTTTTGTGTGTTCAGGTCCTCTTGTTCTTTGTTCATAGCATTTTGATCTTTAGTTATTGATTCTCCTTTTGTCTTCTTTTGTTAAATCATCTGAGACATTTTTTTAAAAAGATTTTATTCATTTACGAGAGAGAGAGAGAGCGTGCACAAGTAGGGTGGAGGGGCAGAGGAAGAGGGAGAAGCAAACTCCCCACCCCACAGAGAGCCCAACATGGGGCTCGATTCCCAGGACCCTGAGATCACAATCCAGACTGAAGGCAGAAGCTTAACTGACTGAGCCACCCAGGCACTCCTGAAACATGCTTATTTTTTTTATTTTTTTTTCCAGATTGTTTTATTATGTTACATTTCTGACTTTCCCATAAAATGAACCTCAGGTGATTTGTAAATTTTGACTATGATTAGTCCCAATCCCATATCCACCCTAAGCCTCAAAATTTGTCACATTTTTTTTTTTTTTTTTTTTTTTTTTTTTAGATTTTATTTATTTATTTGACACACAGAGAGAGATCACAAGTAGGCAGACCAGCAGGCGGGGGCTGGGGGTGTAGGAGTGGGAAGCAGACTCCCTGCTGAGCAGAGAGCCCGACGTGGGGCTTGATCCCAGGACCCTGAGATCATGACCCAAGCCAAAGGCAGAAACTTAATCCACTGAGCCACCCAGGCACCCTTCAAAAGTCATAGTCTTACATGACCTGTGTTGTGGAAATATTTCTATTGTGTGGTTCTGCATTTTACTTTTCTGAGTGTCTAGGAATTTCTCCTTTTTTAGACCAAGATTTATTTTATGTTTTTGGCTGTGGAGTCTAATACAACGTGAATAGTGTCAAGTTGGGACCAGCACCCATCTCTGGCACAGAATCAGTATTTATTTTTAACAGAATGATTTCTTATTTCCCTGCACCTAGAACCCCAAGCGGATGACAAGAATCTACTATTGCCTGGTTTTGTGAATAGAGTTTTCTCACTTTCTTTTCCCAGAGGGACTTTCCCTAGTGGGTATCGTCTTTTTTTTTTTAAAAGATTTATTTATTTGAGAGAGAGAGACAGAGAGAGGGCATGAGTAGGGGGAGGGGCAGAGAAAGAGAGAGAGGATCCTGAAGCAGACTCCTCAGTGAGCCTGGAGCCTCATGTGGGGCTCAATCCCAGGACCCTGAGATCATGAATCATAAAATCAGGAGTCAGCCAATAATCTGACTGAGCCACTCAGGTGCCCCAGTGGGGATCATCTTTATGTAAGGACTTCAGCCCCACTTCCCTGCCTCAGGTAGACTGCTGGCCAAATACCCTCATTTATATGGACATTAGAACCCTTTCCTCTAAAGTCTAGTACCCTAGTCTTGGTCTGGTACATGACAGGACAATGACAGTCTTGACTTGAGCATTTCCCATTCTAGCGTTTTAGTTTTCTCTATGTTTTCGGTACCTGAAGTTTATATCAAGTATGGATTTTGTTTTTATTTAGCATTTCTGTGTATTTGAAGTATGGGAGAGGAACCATGCCGCATCATGTTGCCAGAAGTTTGCTAAGTATTCTCCCAGGACCAGATCACTCAGCTTTATGGTCACTATCTCCTTTTGGCTTCAGTAGACCACTACTGGTGGTAGTGGTTAGCTACTCAGCAAACGATTTCCTGTGGCTCGCTATTCTAATATAGAAATCTTAGCCATTCTGTTTAGGTTCCTCGGTATGCATTTCACAAGTCACTTTTACTGGAAGATGTATCAGGAGGGGAGAGAATGAATACCCTGACCCCAGTTTTGTGTCATAAGAGGAACAATGTACTACTGTTTTCTTTATTCATATAAATATTTTTCATTGCATTTCAAATTTTCCGTATTTGTGTTCTCTACATACTTCTGTCATTTATCAATTTATGTTTCATGATAGAGCAATTATTAAAATAATATTATTTAATTAATATCCCTGATTATCTTCTTGATAACATTAATAGGGCTGGAAAAGACATGGCTTCTACTGCTATATGATTGGACACACACTTTCAACATTTATGGAAGCAAACCAAACCTGTATAAATGAGAAGGCTTATTTAACAACTGTTGAAGACAGGTATGCAACCACTTTAATTTTATTTGAATGTAGGTCAAATAATGAAATTTTTTCAGAGAAGCCTAAATATCAACATGCTCTAAATTTCTGTAAATTTCTCTAAATTCTATAAATTGACACACTGTAAATTTTTGTTCATCTTGAAGTATGGCTTGCAAAAGTAGGAGCACTAAAAATCATATCCTTATTTGGATTCTTCATTGTAAGCACTATAAAATATTTTGCTGCTTCTAGAACTATAAAGCAATATTCAAAACAGTTTATTAGTATTCTGGCAAATATAGTTTGTGGATCTTTTTTCTGACCTAATATGGATCAATTTTTTCAAGCAGGGAAACTAAGTAAAATTTATTAGTTAAAAAAAGTTACTTTTTATCTTTACCATTATCTCTACCTAAAAAGCTAGTAGAGAGATTTACTGAATATTTTATTATTCCTTTACATTCTTCTGTTTTTGTTGCTTTCTTTTGTTACATTCTTATTTTTGTTGCTTGTTTTTTTTGTTTGTTTGTTTGTTTGTTTGTTTGCTTTTGTGTGTGTGTGTGCATTGCTAGGTTTACTAGACTGATAGGTCAGAAAAATCAAATTCACATAGACGTAGAACATTTTATATAATTTTTACTTCTAGAGTCCCAGCCATCTTTAAGGTTTTAGTTTTTATCTATTTTTCCTTTAATCTTTTCAAAGCACTGGATTAGGCACAGAAGATACTTAAATTCTAAAATGTGCAGTTGACTTGTAATAAAAAGGGAAAAATGTATCTAGTTTAAATACAAAAAATTATGTCCATTGGCCTTTCAGGACACACCCAATAAAATATAGAGAATACTATTGATATGAAAAAATCCTTTGATAAAACCAAAAAAAGAAAGATATCATAGAATTTGTATAGTCTCGGTAAAAGTGCTTGTAGTTCAACCATATCCTTTTTCACATATGATTTAATGTCTAATATTTGTAGCAAACTCCTATAATGCTAATGCGTGAAAATCTGAATGTAGATACTTTTTATCTTATGACAAGGTGAACTTTACCACTGTAAGTACTATGGGAACATATTCTGAGCTTCCCTGTAGTGGATCTTTTGATTTATTGGAGCAGAGTTTTGTTTTCTATGATATTTCTATTCAGGAGCTCACAAATTGTGGTCAAATTTGGTTTCTAGACATTTGAGAAGTACTGAGTTTAGGACTTTTAAATTTTTTTGTTTGTTCAATTTAGGGAATGAAATTACTCAGATTAAGATCGTACAAATGTTCTGTTATGGTAACCTCTCCATTTCCCTCTCTACTCTCTCTGAAGTCAATCCACCTCTCTTTGTTCCTGGAAACTTTGAGTCTCATTTTTATTTTGCTCCAAAGAAAGATTATTGCCTACATTGCTGCCTTATTGTGTAATGTTTGTCTGTGAAGACAAACTTTGGTCACTTTACTAACCAAATTGTGTCATTACCAGATTATGCCAATATGTGGATGAGAGCCAAAAGGAGAGAAAATGTGGGACTTTCTGACTCTGCTCCCAGTTCTTTCTAGAGTTTGAATCTCTGCTTCTCTGTTTTTCTCAGTTTTCTCTCTGTTTCAGACCTAAGATGAGAATAAAATTGTGGGGGACAGCCAACAGATTTTTCCATCTGTATCCTCCTTGATAACGTTATGACCTCACAGTTTTCTTAACCAAGAATTGTATAGAACATTTAAATATTTGGAAATTGGACTAAGTTTTTAAACAATGTATTTTGAAATGCTGTAGTCTTCTCCTTTGCTTTTTCAGAATTCTCTTATAATTTGAGGAGGGGCAGAGGGGCTGGTGAGGAATAGAGAGGAATTGTTTGAGTATATTTGAATGATTTTATTTACTTAGCTCTCTTATATTTCCCCCTCATTTCCTTAGTAGAAATTTGCATAATTTAAATGACCTATCCCTAAGACACAAGATGTTTGGATTACCAACTAAACCATAACCTAAACATAAAACTGAGTTACATTTCATGTGGCTAATTGGAAAAATTCACATTTCTAAAATGTAGTTAATTTTTTTTTTCTTAAGATATGAACAAGCCTTTCTGACCAGTTTTGTTGGATTGAGGCCTGAAAGGTATTTTTGGACAGGACTTTCAGATGTGCAAAACAAAGGGACCTTTCAATGGACCATTGAGGAAAAGGTTCAGTTCACCCATTGGAATTCAGATATGCCAGGTATGTGAATTGCTTGGGGCTGAGGTTTTCATTCACCCTACCAGTCCATTATCTTTCCATGTACCTTTCCAGACAGACTGTATATATTAATTATGTTCTCAGCATTTTGTACTTCACTTTCTTTTTTTTTTAAATTTTCTAATTAGTTCACATTGGTCTAAGAAAATAAGGAAGATAAAACTACTCATTGTCTGCTACTACTCTGAAAAATATTTAGGAAATTCTAAATGGCCACAGATGTTCTAAATGGCTAATTTATTCCTGTACCCTTGAAACTATATGAAAGGGATTTGAAACTTTTGAGTGCAACGATGAATAGAACCATCACTGGTCTTTGGTGGCAGGGCAAAGAACCATGTTTGCGTGGAATGTATTATTTCATGGTCTTGTGTGCACTGCCTCGCTTAGCCTTTTATATGTCCGGATCTTATTTTATCTTTTTAAAGAAATCTTCCAGGTAAGTTGAAAGATCTTCATTTTAAAAATGTGGAAACTAGAACTCAGAAAACATATGTGAGTAGAAATATTCTAGGCGTGGGCTTAGACTAGCCTGTGTGATTCCCAAATCTGTGTCACTTGGTGTGAACACCGCCATGCCTCTCCATCAGTTTGGATTTACCTCCCCTAGTAAGTAGTTCTAGAAATAGTCTCCGAACGATTGTTTTCCGCCTTTATTCACTGGTATCACAGCATGTGACATTATCCACTGTGACACCTTCCAAAAATTCCACATCTTTAATAGCAAATGTTTCATTGTGTCTGGGTGAAAAGCTAAAGGAGGACTGTTAGTTCAAGTGCATGAACTTACTACTTGGCCTAACAAGTCCTAATCTTCAGAAGTTCTTTTAATTTGTATTCTCAAATTATTGACAGAGAAAATAGATCAACAATATGGATAGTAGGATTCTTGGTGAACTGAATGTTCTTAAAGGCAGTAGGATTTCAGTTATTTTGAAATTAACTTGGGAGGATATTAAAAAATAAAAATTAAGTGGGCAGGATAGTAAGAAAAATATATATTTTAGCATCAGTAGGAGTGGTAATTCTTACTCTCTTGGTCAAACTCCTTATTTTTACGGGTGTTGATCATTCAGTGGTAGGATGTTGAGGGATTAATTTTGGAATGTCCTTAGGGAATAAAAATGGATCATATCAGAGCCATAGAGAATCAGAGATCTTAGAGAAATCAGAGATCTTAGAGAAATCAGAGATCTTAGAGAAAATGTTTTGGGAAATACGTGCCTTCCCAGAACTTTTAGAGTTACCTCTAAACCCTGAATGTCCATTTAAAGAATAATAATACAAGATTATCTCATGCTAGCAGCATAGATTCTTGGTGTTTTCAAAGTTCTATCTTAATGAATTACCATTTGGAAATAATCACAACTGTAAAATAGACTTATAAATTGTTAAGCTGACTATAGTCCTCATTTTATGTGCCTTTTTATCCATTAAAGCTGGTCCTCATCACAACTCCAAGATAGGTGATATTTGCATATTAAGATGAGGAAACAGGTCCAAGGTAGTTGCAAAGTCAATAAATAACTAAAATCTCTAGCTCGGTTGTATTTCATTTTGAAGTCTGTGAAAAATTTCTGTTCTGAGAGACCTATAAGGGCCCCATGGGGGGAAAATGGCTTTTAAAAAACTTAAAAAAAATTAAACCACTACTTTTGCCATTATGGTAAATTTTGTCATACTAAAATCATTGTATTATTAGATATCTATATGGGGAGCACCCTGAAAGATGTTAGAAATACAAAATGTTATCAAAACTCTGATGTAGGGGGCCCCTGAGTGGCTCAGTGGGTTAAGCCTCTGCCTTCAGCTTGGGTCAAGGTCTCAGGGTCCTGGGATCAAGCTCCGCATCGGGCTCTCTGCTCAGCGTGGAGCCTGCTTCCTCCTCTCTCTCTGTCTGCCTCTCTGCCTACTTGTGATCTCTGTCTGTCAAATAAATAAAATTAAAAAAAAAAAAAAAACTCTGATGTAGGAGATCAAAATTCTGTTAGGGATGTGGGCCATGCAAAGAAAAGGTAAATAACAGGTCAAAATAGCATAAATGAATTGCCAAACACTGCCATATTTCTCCTCTATATTTTCTCTTCATATGCAGACTTTCTTTTTTTAAGATTTTATTTATTTATTTGACTAAGAGAGAGCACAAGCAGGGGGTGCAGCATCCAGAAGGAAAAGCAGGCACTCCACTGAGCAAGGAGCCCCGATGAGGGACCTGATCCCAGGACCCCAGGATCGTGACCTGAGCTGAAGGCAGATGCTTAACCCACTGAACCACCCAGGCACCCTTTTTCATGTGCAGACTCCACCACGTAGTTCACAGTCCAGTGTGTACTGTCTTCTGTGACCATGGCCAGCTGTCAGTAGCACCCGTTAAGTGACTTTGGCTTTGTGTATTTAATACAGGGCGGAAAACAGGATGTGTTGCCATGAGAACTGGAGTTGCAGGGGGCTTGTGGGATGTTTTGAGATGTGAAGAAAAAGCAAAATATGTGTGCAAACACTGGGCAGAGGGAGTCACTCGCCCACCGGAGCCCACGACAACCCCCGAACCCAAATGTCCAGAGGATTGGGGCACCAGCGGTAAAACAAGCTTGTGTTTCAAGGTGAGTATCGATTGCTAAGTCAATAAAGAATGTGGAATGGGTTTCAGCCTTAAGAATCACACGAGGAATCAAAATAGAACCCCAAACCATGGCGCTCAGGCTCGACCTGCAGAAATTCCAATTTTATTCATCTGGAAGGTGATCTGGGCTTCCGTTCTTTAAAAAGCTCTCCTTGGGTTCACACTAATGACAAATTGCATTTCGACCAACAAACGTGACTCACAGAAGCTTTCTTCACTCACTTGCCTTCATCACCCTCCCTCTGTCTCTTCTCTGTGCCAAGGTTCCTCGGCTTAGTCTGAGCTCCCAACTCTTTGCATCTTAATGAACATTTCTGTTTGCCCTCGTGCTCTCCCACTGTGTCTCATTTCGCCCTGTTCTTAGAGTCCAAGTTTTTAGGTAAGTGGACAGATCGTGCCCATAGGCATCCTAGAGGTGATGCTCCACTGTTCTGATTTAGCCCCTGGTTGTTACACCTGCTGGGAGAGGAAGGCTCAGCTAGGTAGGGGCACAGGGCTGTTCTGTGCCGTTTAAATGACAATTTGATATTCTGTTCTCACTTTATCCATTCCAAGGTCACGCCATCTATTCTCTCCTTAGGGAGTCAAATTGACCAAAACAAATGAGACAAAAACATCAGTGATTTATGCATTGGGGTACTTTTTTCGCTCTTATAAGTCATATCCTTTCTGGAGAAGGTTAGTTCTAATCAAATACAGAAATGTGCGTATCTCCTGCTTAATGATATTATTGTCTAGTGTCCCCCTCTCAGGACCTCTTTCATTCAGTCCCTTCGGTGGCATATGGCCATGGCATGCCTTGTAAGATAGCTCAAGTTGAGGGAAAAGTGGAATTACTAACATGGATCAGAATGAGGGTAGTTAGGGTGCCTGGGTGGCTCAGTTGCTTAAGCGACTGCCTTCGGCTCAGGTCATGATCCTGGAGTCCCACGATGGAGTCCCGCGATCGAGTCCCACATTGGGCTCCCTGCCTGGCAGGGAGTGTGCTTCTCCCACTGACCTCTCTCCTCTCATGTTCTCTCTCTCTCTCTCATTCTCTGTTTCTCAAATAAATAAAACCTTAAAAAAAAAAAAAAGAATGAGGGTAGTTAGTCTTCTGTAACTCAAGGGGTGTGGCTAGTCAGTTTAGTCACTCCCACTGCTAGCCATAGAGACTGATAACCTGTTCAATCCTGGTTAGGCAGTTTCGAGTAAACATGTAATTTACCTAGAAGGGAATGTATAGGAGCAAGACAGGAGAGGATTTTGTAAATGGGTTAATTGAGGAGGAACACAAAGCAAGTCAGGTGTTTGTTGTGGCATCTGGAAACTTTGGCATTGACTACACAAAGGCCTGTTTCATCCTATGCACAGTCATTCCCCCAAGGTGGTAGGCTGAGCAGATTTGTTGCAGGGTTTTGAGAGAAGTAGCAGAATTCTTCAGAGCTGTGAAGCGACCAGGGTTCTGGGAGAGATGTTGCCCAGGTGGGTATTTAACAAATTAGAATATGTGCTTCACTAAAAAATTATGTAGTTTTAGAGATACTTGGGTAGGGTTTTTTTTTTTTTTTGGAAATAGATGGACTATCTTTGTACATATGAAGGTAAGGGAGTTATTAATAAAACTTAGGTGATGGTAAATTTATTTAAGAAAATAAAATCTTATGTCACAGTGGAGCAGGTTGAAGTTCTCACAGGAGTCTTGGGAATTACAGGAAACTTGCTCAAGATACTTCTGTCCAGATGGCTCAAGATAGGGTCAAGGTGAAGATTGCCTTGGGTTGCTTAGTGACAGCTGGGCAGCCATGGTCTCTTGCAAGCAAATCCCATTTCCCACAAACCTGTGATGGTGGGGACCATGACTCATGAGAAGCAATAAATAAAAATTACAAAAGTTGGTAGATACAATGGACTCCTATAGTGTTTGCATAAAGGTAGGTATTTCCCAGTCTGGAATTCCATTTCACTACAGACCTCACGATAATATGAGATGTTTCCTAATTTATATAATCTGTTAAATTTAGTTCAGCTTATCACCTTTTTAGATGCTTTGCCAAGCAAGTGTCTTTTGTGGCACGTGCTCCAATAGTTGTTAAAATACGCAACTGTAAGGAAAAAAAGACAAGACCATAGTAAAGACACTAAAAACAAAGTATTGAAAGACTGCCTGGTTATGCATTGTTTAAGCTAAACAGAATAACAAACTCTGGCACAATTTTTGTTTGCTTGGAAGTTTTTTCCTTATTTGTGTTTAATTTCTCTGTATCAAAAGTTATTCGGGGGCGCCTGGGTGGCTCAGGGGGTTAAGCCGCTGCCTTCGGCTCAGGTCATGGTCTCAGGGTCCTGGGATCGAGTCCCGCATCGGGCTCTCTGCTCAGCGGGAAGCCTGCTTCCCTTCCTTTCTCTCTCTGCCTGCCTCTCTGCCTACTTGTGATCTCTCTCTCTCTCTCTGTGTCCAATAAATAAATAAATAAATAAATCTTAAAAAAAAAAAAAAGTTATTCGGGGCCCCTGGGTGGCTCAGTCAGTTGAATGTCTGGCTCTTGATCTCAGATCAGGGAGCCTGCTTAAGATTCTCTCTCTTCCTCTCCTGCTGTCCTGTCCCTCCCCCTGCTTGCACATGCTTTCTCTCTCTCTCTAAGATAATAATAATAATAATAATAATAATAATAATAATAATAATAATAAAGCTCTTCTCTCTTTCCATCTAACACTTAACCAAACTAATCCTGTCTTCTACAATGAGCTGTATACCTAACCAATATGCCTGAAATTTTTATATACTTTTATAACTTTTTGGTATACCTGCAAGATTTTAATCTAATTTCTCCTTTGCTGTAAAATGCTTTTATTTTCTAAGGTTTTCTCAACAAAATATCATTCTACACATTTTGTTACCCAAATACTTACCCCTAAATTGATTTTCAACCAAGACAATTACATTGCTTTGTGCCATAGCAGTGTCTTACTTTTGATAGAGTGAAATCTCATCAAAAGTAAAAAATTAGTGGGAATGCAAGTTGGTGCAGCCTCTTTGGAGAACAGTGTGGAGATTCCTCAAGAAATTAAAAATAGAACTTCCCTATGACCCTGCCATTGCACTACTAGGTATTTACCCCAAAGATACAGATGTAGTGAAAAGAAGGGTCATCTGTACCCCAATGTTTATAGCAGCAATGGCCACGGTCGCCAAACTATGGAAAGAACCAAGATGCCCTTCAACGGATGAATGGATAAGGAAGATGTGGTCCATATACACTATGGAGTATTATGCCTCCATCAGAAAGGATGAATACCCAACTTTTGTAGCAACATGGACGGGACTGGAAGAGATTATGCTGAGTGAAATCAGTCAAGCAGAGAGAGTCAATTATCATATGGTTTCACTTATTTGTGGAGCATAACAAATAGCATGGAGGACATGGGGAGTTAGAGAGGAGAAGGGAGTTGGGGTAAATTGGAAGGGGAGGTGAACCATGAAAGACTATGGACTCTGAAAAACAATCTGAGGGTTTTGAAGGGGCGGGGGGTGGGAGGTCGGGGTACCAGGTGGTGGGTATTAGAGAGGGCACGGATTGCATGGAGCACTGGGTGTGGTGAAAAAATAATGAATACTGTTATGCTGAAAATAAATAAAAAATAAATTTAAGAAAAGTAAAAAATTATCTCTTTTGATTTGATAAGCAATCGAGTATAAAATAAATTCTGAAATGATATCATCTTTAGCTATTTGCAAAAGGAAAACATGAGAAGAAAACCTGGTTTGAGTCTCGAGATTTTTGTAAAGCTCTGGGCGGTGACCTAGCTAGTATCAATAATAAAGAAGAACAGCAAGCAATATGGCGGTTAATAACGTAAGTGTCTTTTCTGTGTGATATTCCTTTCTTTTACCTATTTGGTGCTAACGATGTTGAGAAAATTCTTATATTTTTGAAACTGTTGACTCATAATGCTACTTGGAGTGCCTATATTGTATCTCAAATCCAAAGGACCTTTTTGATCTGGTTTCACTTCCAAATGCTTTAATTTTATAGGTATAAATCCTGTGATGAATTGCTCTATAAAAGTAGAGGCACGGGGCACCTGGGTGGCTCAGTGGGTTAAGCCTCTGCCTTTAGCTCAGGTCATGATCCCAGAGTCCTGGGATCAAGCCCCACATCAGGCTCTCTGCTCAGCGGGAAGCCTGCTTCCCCCTCTCTCTCTGCCTGCTGGTCTGCCTACTTGTGATTTATCTCTCTGTCAAATAAATAAATAAAATCTTTTAAAAAAAATGAAAGTACAAGGCACTCAATAAATCATATTAAATGTTAAAGAAATGTTAATAAATGAATGATTGTCTGCCAGTGCTTTCCAAGTATATATTCTCAAATGGTGTCTTGTTTTCAGTATACTTATAGGCTGTACCAAAATGCAATTGTATAATGCTTATATTTAGTCACTGAATCTCATGACCTGGTTTGGAAGGTAACTTTCAAATTTGATTAGCTCTTATAGGTAACCAGACTTGTTTCATCCAATAACATAAGCTTTCTTTTTGTCTTCTAAATTGCAGGGCTAGTGGAAGCTACCATGAGCTGTTTTGGTTGGGATTGACATATGGAAGTCCTTCAGAGGGCTTTACTTGGAGTGATGGTTCTCCTGTGAGTAATTTGATTTAATATAGCATTTTCTCACTTTATCATGTATTTGTTTTGATGTTATCCTTGGGCTTAATCCAAATTTTTGGTAAGACAGACTATTGTGATAGCTACAAACATTTTTCTATGCAAAAGTAAATGTTATTTTGGATCATTATTCTGCTCCTGCCCTGATACAGTTCTCCTGTTCACCCAAGCTTATAAACACGGTGGACTGGATGAAAAAAAAAAATTAGAAAACTCATTTCACTGTTTAAATAAAATAATGTTTTCATTCTATCATTGTAAAACTGGTGTGCAAGTAGTTAAATTTCTCAAAAGTTACATTCTAAATAAGTGTTGGTGAGGATGTGGAGAAGGCAGAGCCCTTGTGCCCTCTTGGTGGGAATGCAAACCAGTGCAGCTGCTCTGGGAAACAGTATGGCGGTTCCTCAAAAAGTTAAAAATAGAACTATCCTCTGATCCAGCAATAGCACTACTGGGTATTTACCCCCCAAATATGAAAACATTAATTCAAAAGAACCCATGAGCCCTTATCATTATTGCAGCATTATTTACAATAGCTAAACTAGGGAAGCAGCCCAAGTGCCCAGTGATGGATGAATGGGTAAAGAAGATGTGGTGTGTATATACATCTATATGCGATGAGATATTATTCAGCCCTAAGGAAAGAATGAAATCTTGCCATTTGCAACAACACGGATGGAGCTAGCGAGTGCAATGGTAAGCAAAATAAGTCAGGACTGGAGAAAGACAAGTACCATAGGATTGCACTCACAGATGGAATTTAAGAAACAAAACAAACGAGCAGTGGAGAAAGAGAGACAAACCAGGAAACAGATCCTTAACTATAGAGACCGAAGTAGTGCTCCCCAGAGGGGAGGTGGGTGGGGGATGGGTGAAGTAGGTGGAGGGGACAAAGAGTGCACTTACCTTGGTGAGCACTGAGCAATGTGTAGGACTGTTGAATCACTAACATTACACAGTATGTTAACTGTATTAGAATTATAATTAAGAACAATATAAAAAATTGAGCGTTTTATAGCTTCTTATAGATCAGGAGATCTGGAAACAACTTTTGAGAATCTACTAGTAACCCCTGGGCCTTGCCAGCCTTCCCCATTCTCGGGAATGGAGAAGTGAGAGGCTTGGGCACATGCCGGCCACATTTCGTGTTCTAGTCATCCCAGGAAGTGATTTTATGTAATTTCAGTTCTACCTCCTCTTAGAAACCATCAGCAACTTTTCAAGGCCCTTGAGTAAAGTGATTTATTTGATAGTTCCATTGACACTCGGATTTCATATTGATATCTGGAAAATACTCTGTCTAAAACTGTTGGCTCTGATTCCACACTGAAAACTACAAAGTGGACCGGAACCCAGCCTGCCATTGATTTCCACTGTTAATTTACATGAAGGCTGGTCACTTGGTTAGCAGTATTTCATAAGTCTTTTTCCTTTAAAAGAAGAACTAATTGTACTTCTCTGTCTAATGAAGAGAAAAGTTTCCAACAACACACTGAAATATTAGCCCTTAAGAATTAGGGATATTAGAGATTGAGGAACTCCCAACACTGAGAAGTGGGGCTTTTTTTGCCAAGTTTTTCCCATATATAAATCCCACTTTTGTGACCCTGGATCCATTCTATGAATAAGACCAAAGAGGATTTTATAGTATAGTAACAGCATATTCTCTTCAACTTTGAGAATTTCCATGTAAGGCAAGCTATTTCTTTCTCACCCATTTTCATAAACCTTATTTTCAAAACAAAGCTATTGCAAAGAAAAGTAAATGGAATTTAAAAAAATGCTAATATACCTTTCCTTTCCTACTTGGATAAATGATAGGAAATGGCCTGATAAAAATGATTAATGGTTGCAATGTAATATTTTGGACATAGGTTTCATATGAAAATTGGGCTTATGGAGAACCTAACAATTATCAAAATGTTGAATACTGTGGTGAGTTGAAAGGGGACTCTGGTATGTCCTGGAATGATATTAACTGTGAACATCTTAACAACTGGATTTGCCAGATACAAAAAGGTACGGTAACCGGTCTTTTATTTTATCTCACGTTGGAGAACTAACCTCCTGATATCCCAGTATTTTCCCTTTATTAGCAGAACCAAAAAACGAAAAAAAAAAAACAAAACAACTAAATAAGGGAACTGGCCGGGGCCATCATTTCACAGGATAAGAATGAAGTCACTGAGTACAGATAAATGTTCCAAAGGAACAGAAGATCAAAAGGCCACCCGGGGAATCCTGGACAAGAGTCACGTCCTCTAAAGTCGTTCTCACAAGCTGTGATTCTGGCTCAGGTTCTATAGGGGGCGGAAGTGGGTGGGTACTTTACTCGGCAAGCAAGTCATGCAAACGCCATTCCTTTTTTGGAAAATTTACCCTCTGACCTATGTTAGCCCTCCGATAGGTGAAAGTTTCCCAAATAGTCTAAATATGGATTTCTTAAATAAATGTTTTTAGCACAAAGAACAGGCACCATTTTGAGACATCTGGTGCTGTGATTCCCAGCGTTGTTACTGGTGGCCAAAAAATATTACTGCATGCTGTCAGTCATGATCTGGAACTCAAAAAGTTCCACAAACCCAAGTCAGGCATTGAGGTCCAAGGATCCAGGTTCTTAGGTTAAGATCAAGGAATAAACAGATCTTCCCTGGAACCACCATGTATGTAAGCTTCCTCTTTTGTAAACAGTTCAGTGGAACCACATTGCCCTCTGCTGTTGGGGAACTTGGCTACTTGCTAGAGACACTGTTGCTCTCTCACTGTCCCTCTGAGTCTTCCTCACTTCTCATAGATTAGTGCTTTCACAGTTTTCAGAATGAAGGCATAAGTAGTGGCCAGTTTTTCTTTAGAGATCTCCACGCCACCGATGACTAGCTTCTCCATGTACTGTTGGTAGCTCTATACTTACAGGTGTTAATGGCATGAGACCATCTGGGGAACCTGCCTTTTATCAGGTTCTCACGACATCCCGATATATTGACTACTTAGAAAGAAAAATATTTTGTTCAGGTTTAGTAAAACAATACATTTAATAAAATATAAGATTCTTTGAAGAAAATATTTTATAAATAAAAAGTTCATCTCTAATGGTTTCAAATAATGAAATTTTAAGTAGTTTCACAGCTGATTATAAGATGATGTAACTGTCAACCAAACATCTATTGAGTACCTTTTCCATACCAGTAACACATATATTTTACCCCACCTCTGTACACGTATGACTAATTCCTTTTAGCTGTTGACAGAATTGAAGGTACGCGATTTAAACCCCATCTGAGACTTGAAGCCAGGCTTTCTGAATCCAACACCTCTGTCCCTTTTTTTCCTTTCCATGACACCATTTGTTGGGCCTGAAAAGTATCTTCCAATCTCTGGTGGCAATGACTTACCTAGTTCTTCTGTCCTTCCTTCTCCAACTCCATGGCCTGATGGGAGAATTGGAGAGTTCCGGAAGAGAGAAAGACAAAGAGAGAACAG
This sequence comes from Mustela erminea, assembly GCF_009829155.1. Classification (NCBI taxonomy): domain Eukaryota; kingdom Metazoa; phylum Chordata; class Mammalia; order Carnivora; family Mustelidae; genus Mustela; species Mustela erminea. The sequence goes on from NC_045619.1 coordinate 121,926,798, forward strand.
TTGTGTTTTTAGATATTTTGACCCATGAAAATAGTAAAATCAGAAGGACATGGGATTGCAGAAGTTCAAGCACACTTTAAAAAATCTGATTTCCTTTTGTTTTCCAGGACAAACACCCAAACCTGAGCCAACACCAGCTCCTCAAGACAGTAGGTGTTTCCTTGTTTTGTGATCTGCATACTGATAATCTTTTTTCTCTCTCTCTCCTTTCTCTATGAAATGTACTTATACCTAGGAAGTAAGGAATTTTCAGTATCTTTGAGAATCTTGTGAAAGTGTGGATCTTTTCCTCTAGACAGGAAGTGTGGATCTTAGGCACAAACCTAAGGCATTTTAATGCAAAGTCTTAAGGGCTCTTGAATCATATCCCAGGGGCCAGATCTCTCTTTTTAGTAATGTAAAAAGTTTGTTTTCCAAGGCTTACTGTAACAAATTACCAAAAACTCAGTGCCCTTTTTTTTTTTTTTTTTTAAGATTTTACTTATTTATTTGTTCGACAGGGAGGGACACAGTGAGAGAGGGAACGCAAACAGGGGGGTTGGGGAGGGAGAAGCAGGCCTCTGGCAGAGCAAGGAGCCCGCTCGGGGCTCGATCCCAGGACCCTGGGATCATGATCTGAGCCAAAGGCAGCCGCTCAGTGACTGAACCACCAGGTGCCCCTCACAAACTCATTGCCTTAAACCAACACACACTTATTCAGAAATCTGAAGTCAGTTTCAGCGGGTCAACATTGGCAGGACTGTGCTTCCTGCAGAGGCTCTAAGGAAGAATCTGATTCCTTGCCTTTACTAATTTCTAGAACTGCATTCCTTGCATTTGCTAGCTCGTGGCCCCCTTCTCTATCTTGAAAAGCCAGCAGTGTAGCACCTTGCTTCATTTATCACATTACATTCGTCTGTAGTCGGATGTCCTTCCTAAAGGATATTTGTGATTACATTAGGGCCCACCGGATGATAATAGGATCTCTCTCCATCTCAAGACCCTTAAATTAATCACCTGTACAAAGTTCCCTTTTCTATACAAGGTAACATTTATGGATTCCAGAGATTAGGCCATGGATATCTTTGGGGGCTCATATTGAGCCTACAGTAGCCCAGATTGTGGAACACCATGGTTTGGAAGAAGGCTTAGGAGCCCGCCTGGTGTGTGAATTCCTTTTTTCTCCAGTTATATACTGAAGTGCCCAAGTTCATCTGTTACAGGCTCTTTGTTATACTGAGATGAAAGTTGATTTCTCCCAGCTTCCACTTCTTGAACTCAGAACATCATACGTGCAGGTATGTAAGTCCTGCCAGCTATGCGATCTCATTGATAAAAGTAACATTGGGACTTCTTTTACCCAATGACCGTACATGGAACTTAAATGAGGAGAAAAACTTCCAGAGTTGGAGCAAAGCAGCTATCTGGCCTTCAGTAATTCAGTCTGTATTTGGCATAACTATCCTGCTTATTCTGGTCTCTCAGAGTTGTAGATATTGCTGACAAAGCTACTTTGTCCTTTCCACTTTTGTGTACCACAAGAACCAGATTCTTGAATTTGTCTAAGTAAACTTCATCATCCTTTTTTCATTAATTTTTCAGATCCACCAGTCACCGAAGATGGGTGGGTTATTTACAAAGACTACCAGTATTATTTTAGCAAAGAGAAGAAAACCATGGACAATGCCCGAGAATTTTGCAAGAGGAACTTTGGTGATCTTGTTTCTATTCAAAGTGAAAGTAAAAAGAAGTTTCTATGGAAATATGTAAGAATTTGATCAATTGAAGAATGAAACAGTGACGTGATAAAAAAAAATTATAATGTCTACTATTGGTACCCGATGGTGTAGTTTCAAATTATGGGCTGAATTTGAATTTTCTCAGGTCAGGAGAAAGATGTGCATGCCAAGGGAGGGGTGGTGGTGGTGCTATAGCAGAAATGAGTGACCTGATGGCTTAAATATTCAGTGCAGAATCACAAAACCTGGAATGTTTTTAGTTGAGGCTTTGTGAGGACCCAGACATGATGGCTTTGAGTTCACTAATTTGATTTTCGAAGATCATAATTCTTAACTGCTTGTTATATGTCAATCCTGGACGCTTTGTGTATAGTGTAGCTTGATTACTTAAATATCTATCTTAGCTGGACCAAATTGTTGGTTAAAAGTACAGCTTGATTATTTACATAAACATCTTTCTTTGCTGTACCAAAATTGTCATATAGTAGAGCACAGTTTATTCTTTCCAAAGGTCCTTAGCTCAGTATTTCTTTTTCAAAATCTTCAAAATCCTTGCTGCTTACCAGAAGGGAGGTAAGAAAGAGAGCAGACAAAAATAAGGTGAACATAATGAAAGAATAAACATTCATTTGCTTACAAAGGTATTAAAGAGTAGCCTGACTTATTTTCATCTTTGTGGGTATATCTTGGTTTGGAATTTTTAGGATATTTCCTTAAATTGTATAAATTATATGCTTTCCTTAGAAGCAAAATACCAAATGGTTACTTTGTTTTAAAAAGAATATCTTCAATAATTTAATTACTATAAGCATTTGGTATAAGAGAGAATGATTTGAGGTATTTGTTTTAAAATTCAGGTTCTTATATGATGTGTATATTTTTCTTTTTCTTTTATTTAAAGCATATTTAATTTCTATACCCAACGTGGGGCTCAAATTCACAACCCCAAGATCAAGAGTCACATGCTTCTCTGACTTAACCAAGCACCTCAATATTTTTCTTATTATTTCTATGAAAAACAGAACTTTGAATGTACAACAAAATTTCTGCATGAATCCTCCCTTAGAAAATGTCCCAAATGGGCTGCCTCATTAATAAATAAGGTTTATTTAAGAATTTTCTTATTATATGGGTGCCTGGGTGGCTCAGTTGGTTGAGCATCACTCTTGGTTTTGGTGCAGGTCATAACTTGGGGTCTTGAGATCCAGCCCCACACTGGGCTCTGCACTCAGAACAAAGTCTGCTTGAGATTCTCTCTCTTCCTCTCCCTTTGCCCCTCCCCCTGCTCATGCTCTCTCTGTCTCTCAAATAAATAAATAAATCTTTAAAAAAAAAGAATTTACTTATTATATAAGTAAGGAATGAACTATAGGTAAACTTCTGCCTTTTAGGTAAACAGGAATGATGCACAACCAGCATATTTTATTGGCTTACAGATCAGCTTGGATAAAAAGTTTATGTAAGTACATCAAAATGAAACAACTTTGCTTCAGAGAGTGATTTGATAAACATCTAAGAGTTACTTTGAGACTAGTTTTGCTGAATACATTTTTAAAAATCCTACTGAATTCTCAATCTGAAAAGCATCTTTATTTTTTTGTGGGTTTCCTTTTTTTAATTTAAATTCAATTAATTAACATATAGTGTATTATTAGTTTCAGAGGTAGAGTTCAGTGGTTCATCAGTTGCATAGAACACCCAGTGCTCATTCCATCAAGTGTCCCCCCTTAATGCCCATCACCCAGCTACCCCATCCCCCCACCCACCTTCCCTCCAACAACCCAAAGTTTGTCTCCTTTGCTTAAGAAGAGTCTCTTATTGTTTGTCTCCCTCTCTGGTTTCATCCTCTTTTATTTTTCCCAGGTTTGTTTCTTTTACTAACCAGACACATACTGCATGTATTGTTCTTTGGTGTGCTTGTTGGCAATGTTCTCAGCCTAGCACACTCCTTTTATCCATTGTGTATTCCACAGAATTAGTATCATGGTTTGGGTTGCTTCATTCTGTGGTTATATTAAGGCTGACTTTTGTGCACAAACTTGAGCACAGGGGCTGGAATTTGAGGGGAAGAGTTTCAGTTTGAGCCCTTGGCAATCTGAGGTGAAGGTGTGTTAACTTGGCATTGAGTAGGTAGCAGGGCGTGCATGCTGACTTGGGCAGGAGGGCAGCTGGATTGTGAATTTGGGACCCACAGACCGATGACTTCATGTGTGACAGGGACACAGCTTGTTTTGGTTTTAACTTTTGTTTTTCTAGGAAACTTTATCTCTCCTTCTATTCTAAGTGAAAGCCTTGCTGGATAGAGTATTCTTGGCTGTAGATTTTTTTCCTTTTAGCAGTTGGAATTTATCATGCTGCTTTCTTCTGGCCTGCAGAGTTTCTGCTGAAAAACCCACGGATAGCCATATGAGGTTTCCCTTGTATGTCACTGCTTTCCTTTCTCTTGCTGCTTTTAAAATTCTCTACCACTACTTTTGGCCAACTTATTTATGTCTTGGTGCAGACCTCTTTGGGTTACTTTTTTTTGGGGGTTGTCTGTGCCTCCTGGATCTGGATTTCTCTTTCCTTTCCCAGAAGTTTTTACTATTATTTCTTTAGACAAATCTTCTGCCCCCCTTTCTTGCCCTTCTCCTTCTGAGATCCCTGTCATGTGACTGTTATGCTTAACAGTGTTGCTGAATTCTCTGGATCTATTGTCATTTTGTGTGTTTTCCCCCTCTCATCTGTTCAGCTTGATTACTTCTCATGACTCTGTCCTCCAGGTGGCTGATCCATTCTTCTATGTCTTTTTGTTTGCTATTTATTCCAGGTGGTCTATTTTTATTTCCATTTAGTGAGTCCAATAGCTCTAGTTGGTTCTTTTTTACATCTCCTGTCTCTTAGTAGGGGATCTCATGGAGGTCTTGCACTCTTTTCTCAAGTCCATTGAGTTTGTTTTGAGCATTACTTTAAATTCTCTATCAGACGTATTTCTTATCTCCATTTTGCTTAGGTCTCTTGTGATTTTGTTCCGCTCTTTCATTTGGGACGTATTCCTCTCTCTCCTCATTCTGTCTGTTGTTGTGTCTGTTTCTCTGCATTAGGAGAGTCATCTATGCCTCCCACACTTGAAAGTAGTGGCTTTATGAAGAAGAGGTCCTGCAGTGCAATGTCTCCTTTTCACCAGAAAATGGTGCTTCCGGGTTGTCACCTATGTGTGTTACCACAGGGGTTCCTACCATTGTGGCAGAGCTATATTTACCTTCGGTCCAGTCTGTGATGGCTCTCTGCCTGTTGTGGGCAGAGTCTGGTCCCTGTGGTGTTCGTGGGCCAGTTGGGGGCTGCCTTGGGCTTGAGTTGAGTCAGAGATGGGAGTTTATCAGAGATGAAGTAGCACCAGACTGTAGGCACTCTCCCTGTGTGGTCCCCTGAGAAGCTTTGAGTGCTGGGCGGGGCCTGCAGTCAGACTAGCTGCCTGCTTCTGGTCATACTGGCATATGGTTCTCTTCCCCTCTCCCTGGAGCTGGACTCACACTGGAGTGGTGCTGGCCCTCGTCTGGGCTGCTTACACACAGCCCAGCTGGTGATACGACTTTGATGGGGCCCTGCCAAGAGTGACTGGAGGGGGCTGACCTGCTTCACTGTGGCCTCTTTTCTCTGTCAGTCTGCAGAGAATCTATTTTGCCTAAAAAGCGTCTTTAAAAAGACAAAAAGAATTTTTTAAAAATCCTGTTGAATATTTTCAACATCATAATTTTCAAGCAACTCAAATTTAACTCAAGATTTAATCTTGCATAATTCCACCTATCTTTGTTTTAGGGTATCATCACGTGTTAGCCGGTGATCTACTAAGAAGATGTATCACACGTATATGAATACTGAACTTATTTTGGAAAATTATGATTCCCATTTGGACCATCCTTGGTGGACAGAATTAAAGGGTCCTTTTATGTTGCCCCACGTGTGCTTTCACAGCATTACTTTGAAATACCCTTTCAACTGCTTGAAATGCTTTCCCTTCAAAGGAATGGCTGTACTGTTTTCTATTAGATACAGGGGCCAGGAAAAGCTGTGGGAGGGAGGAAATTAGTACATTTTTGGGGGTTTCTTTCCTTGTTCATTAATACACATGTTCTCCTGAGTTTGAAGAGCAGATATGTCTTCCTGGCTCAGGCACAGATGTTTTAGCCACATGGGTTCTGTGTGACCATTAATTGCCATTTTTGAGATAGAGATCCAAACTCACACTCATTATTTTTAAACATCAGAAATGCTTGATGCTTCTTTGGGCAAGCACCGTTTTAATCATCTCTAAAATGAGAGGGTCGCATTTGATGATCTCTTGCTCTCTTTCCAGCTCATAGTCCCTGAGTTTCCATAATTTATGAAAATAAACATCAGCCCACATACCTTAGGAGAAACCTAGAATAAACATGAAAATCAGAGTATAGGCTTAACGAGAAACTCTGAATTCTTGGTCTCTCTCTATGGGTGGTTTTGTTTTGTGGGAATCATGCCTAATAAGTACTTGGAGAGGCTTTTTGCTTCTGGTCCCCTTCCAAAGAAACTGGGATCTCCATGACCTTTCTCACTTCAAGACTAAAGGTAGCTTCTTCTAGGGAGGGCAAAGAAGACAGGAAGCACCAACCACTTGGGAGTTTTCCTGCTGGTCTCTTTAGAATCTTCTCTTCTGTTTGCTTAAGATCCTATGCCCTGTTCATCTTCATTGGCTAATCCATTCCCCACACCAAGCTGTAGCCTATTATCCTAATGTTTGGATAATTTTTGCTAACTGCCTGGATTTTCTTTTCCAGTTGGATGGATGGAAGCAAAGTGGATTATGTGGCTTGGGCCACAGGTGAACCTAATTTTGCAAATGACGATGAAAACTGCGTGACCATGTACTCAAATTCAGGTAGACTATAAAAATCTTGAGTTTGCCTTGTGGCATGTTGTGTTGACCCTCCCCTAACCCTAGGCTAAATGTAGCAAATCATGCACTTCAATCAGGCAAGAAAAGCAGAGAAAAAGAAGTTTAATTTCAGTAGCATCACTGTTTGGTTTGTGAGAATGGAAGTTTGACATTTGCTCTACTACATGACACAGACATCTTACCTCTCATTTTATGTAACATTTCTTCATGTTTTGATTTGAGCAAAATATCCAAAATATTTATCTATCTCTTTTATCTCTCTCCACATCTTTGTAAAATGAGAATCATGGCAGAACTTACCTGTTGTTGAGTAGATTAAAGACGCAATATACCTAAAACACTAAGCAAATGCTTGGTATAGCTAAGTTTAGGTATTATTAGATTATTGTTATTAGCTCTTAATGGCTATTTAGATAATACATCTGCAACACTGAGTTTATTCTGGGCTCATAGGAAGCTGTCTAGAAAGTTGAACTATTACCAGTTTAAGTGAAAGAACAAAAGAACAGGGCATAGATCTTTCTAGTCACTTGTGTAAAAATGTTTGTAGTCTCAGCCATTTCTGAGAATCTTTATAAAACATAAGTATGTTTTTTTAAAAGAATGTTTTTAAATGCAAATATGTAAGTCTAACTTGGCTACTTTGTCCTTTACCAGGGTTCTGGAATGACATTAATTGTGGTTATCCAAATGCCTTCATCTGCCAGAGACATAACAGCAGCATCAATGCCACGGTTATTCCAACGGTGCCTTCAGTCCCAGGAGGTTGCAAGGAAGGCTGGAATTTTTACAATAACAAGGTACTACGAATATTAGTTGTAGTCTTGGCATTGATCAATACAGAGAGCTATAATGCACATCTTTCAGCTCGGAGGTAACTTTGGCTTATCAATGACTTTAGAAAATTTTAGGCAAGAATAGATAGAGGCTCCTATGCCAAATTCTTTATGGAAATGGAGAGTATGCTTGGAGATAGTCTCCAAATGGGAGTGTCCTTTCTTCTAAGGAAGAAAAAAACTTTGCAAAGGAAGTTCATGGGTGACAAATCTCACTTAACCTTTTGGATCTCTATTTGGTTGTAGAAAATTTATGCGTAGCTATCAGCTTCATGAAAAATTTTCATTTCTTTAGAGCAAACACTAGTATCTTTATTTAGTCCCTTTTTTCCCTTTTTCATCCAAGTGTTTCAGAATCTTTGGATTTGTTGAAGAAGAAAGAAAAAATTGGCAAGAGGCACGGAAAGCTTGCATAGGATTTGGGGGAAATCTGGTATCGATCCGCAATGAAAAAGAGCAAGGTATGCAGACTTGTATGGTTAGTGATGCATTTAAATATGTAATTCTCCCCCTGCTGATAGTAAATGATATTTTGGTTTTCCAGGGGAAAACCTGGAAGGGGAGAAAACCTGGCAGGGGAGAAAACCCAAAGACACAGGGAGAACGATTTTATTCAGTGGTAGGCACTGCCCTGGGCATTGAAAAGAACCTTTTCATTGTTAGGACAATTCTGTGAAGTCAGTTATCATCACCCCACTTGTCCGGGAGCCCGTTGCTAAGGAATCAGACTGGCTCTTCGACTTACATTCCGTTCTGTTTCCGCCAAACTGGTTTATTCCCCAAAGAGCCAAAGAAGTAGAGTAGCTCTAGGAGTGAAATGGAAAATTGCTAATTTATTGCACTGCTAATCACTTAATCACATACCTTAAAATGCAATAAAACTAATTTTAAATAGGAACATTGAACAAATTGAGACACCCCCCCCTCAAAAAATAACCATTAAGGATAAACCAGAGGTTTGAAGAAAATATTGAAAGAGAAAACGGACCATATCCATATAGCGGGTCAAGAGAAAGAGAGATCACCAATCCTACATGGTCTTTCCATGGCCACCTTACCGGAAATAGAGACTAAGCTAAATGAGTGATTCGTCACCTGAAGGACGATACTAACTACCAGTAGACCAGCCAGATGATGTTACTAAATCCGTAGAGGGTTTGGAAGCCACAGCAGCAGCAAGTGAGGCATGTCTGAAAGACTTCCAGTTTTCACAGCCTGGAAAAGAGAGGGTGTGGGCTTTGTAAAGAGAAGATGTGGACCTGTATTGTTCCAGAATGAAGACTTGGCACCAATGAAGGGCTGTTATGAAGAAATAGATTTAGGCTCCAAATCAGGAGGCCATTCTCATAATTAGAACTGATTAAATGAGCTGCTTTATAAGTTCTCTAAAGGGCTGTGAAAAGGCTTACCTTGGAAAGTTCTCAGTTGGCTGCTGTAGAGTCACACAGACTGACTGGTACGTAGTAGGAAAGATGTTCAGTAAATATTTTTACGAATGAATTTATGTGAGATCTTGAGGGGGAGATGAGGAACTGCATAATTTCAGGCTCCCTTTTGGTTTTGGGATTCTCTGACTTCCAGAATCATTTACATGTCTCCGAAAATATACAAAGAAGAAAGACCCAGGAAACTTCTATAACCCTCACTCAAATGTTTCCTAGCCTCTGTAAATGCTGTCATGGTCTCTCTTGGAACACGAGATTTAATAAATCAACCAAGGTTTCACTGAGAGCCTTTGTCAAGCTCAGCAACTTGCCAGACCCTGAAAGAAAAGGGTTAAAACATAACACACAATAGAAACATTTTCAGAATAGAATAGAATAGAACAGAATAGAATATTTCTCTAACTGGACTACCATATTTTGGGCTTAACTACCCAACAGAGAAACATAATAATTGATTTCTTCTCTTAACCACAAAGTGCTGATTCCTGGCATCACAGAATTAGAACCTGGGTAATAGAGATGTGCAGAAGGAAATAATTTTCAGATAAAATAACATTATTCCTGGCAAAACCGGCACACGTTGAATTCTTATTGTGGTTGTTGGCAGAAAAAAAAGTCAGTGCTGAAATATTGGCAGGTAGTGCTTTTCCACATTCATTTTAATTTGGGGATGGGGAAAGTTAAGATCTTATTTAGGAAATAAAACAAAACCAAAATAAATATCTAGCCATGCTCTTCTCCCCCTGAAAAATTTTGAAAAAAAAAAAAAATTTTTTTTTTTCTTAACCTTTAGTTGAGAAATAAGCAAATCCCTGAGCAGAGGAAGAATATACTCTAACAGGAGAATATACTCTAACAGGAGAATAAACACTTAACAGTGGCCCTTCTGTGGAATTGTTTGTTTCATGAATAAACAGCTTCTCTGTTTTGTATTTTCTTTGAGTAACCCAGATGCTTAGTCACTCCATATCCCATTCGCATCAGGAGCCTGGGTTTAAGCAGAGGTGCTGGGAAATTGTTCTGTCGAGCTAGTGCTCATTCACCTGGGCAGCCTTGGTTCCTGGCCCGAGAGGCTGCCAGCCATGGGGGTGGCTGGGGGGGTGTGGGACACAGGCTCACAGGCAAACACACATGGGATGGGGCATGTGTTCATTGAAGCCTTTTACAGCTTCTGGGCATTTGCCACCCTCCTTTCTGCCACAGAACAGGCAAGGAAGCAAAAGGCCACCCTAGCTCTACATTTGCTGCATTTTTCTAGATCTTCTCTCGTAATGATGCAAGTGATCCCCCCCGCCCCACATACACAGCCCCGGGTTCGAGCACATGGGGTGGATGCTGCTGGCCCCTTAGGGGTTGCTGCCAAAGAAAGTTCTAATCGGGTAGCTCTTTTGGTTTAGAAATCCAGTGTAGTGATAACTTGACAGCCTCAAGCATCTTGTTGGGAGAAGTAGGTTTCATTTTTAGACGTTTTCTGGGTTAAGAGCACTGTTTGCCTCCCTAGGGTTATCTTATCTAAAGAATCAGGAAACCTGCTAACTCCTAGGATGAGTGTGTGTGCGTTCGAAACACTAGCGCTTCCTGTAGGCCGGCAGGCAGCCCCAGCCCAGATTGGGGAAAGGGGATATGACATGGCACTCCCGGGGCCAGGGATGGACTCAGCCACCCTTGTCCCAGTTCCCCACTGCCCCTGGGCACGGCCCAGCCTGTCCAGCTATCTGCAGTGGCCCAGATAAAGCCTAGACTTTGATTATACAAAACTTTCCAAAGTACAAACTGAAGTGATAAGGTGAATGTAAGGTTAGAATGTGTTTGTTTTCATGGTAAGTGGTTTTAAACAGTAATAAAGACCTTAATCACGTACTCAGTATTTTAAACTTGCATATTTTGAATATTTTCCGTATTTTGAGTATTTTTCCCCAAAGGTTAAAATTATCTTGTGGAACTTTCTTTCAGCATTTCTTACCTATCATATGAAGGACTCCACGTTCAATGCCTGGACCGGGCTGAATGATGTGAATTCAGAGCACACGTTCCTTTGGACAGATGGGCGAGGAGTTCATTATACCAACTGGGGGAAAGGTTATCCTGGAGGCAGACGGAGCAGTCTTTCCTATGAAGATGTAAATATCAGTTTCAGGTCACCTCTCTGCGTACGGTCAGCCTGCTTCAGGGCAGCAGATTGTTCATTCATCTGTGAAACATCTACCAGGGTTCTTGATCTGGTTCATTCTTGCAGATCTTAAGTGTTTCAGACTCAGCCCGCCTGGAGGGAAAGGGTATAAATTCAATTACAAACTCTTCAGCTTGTGGCGTAGGTGGTGGCGGTCTCAAGGGATGGGAAAACCAGCTCCATTCTGGATCTGTGTTTCAGTCAGGATGTACACTTGAGCCCAGAGTTGCCAATTTTATTTGTATCAGCTGCCTCGAAACTTTTGAAGCTTGTAGTATTAATGCAACTATGACTCCTTCTAAAGGTAGAAGTTATCTGCCATTCATAGAGGATTTACCATGTGCCAAACACTGCTAGCTGCTCTCACATGTTAACCTAAGAGACAGAGGGGTGTTTATTTTCATACTTTTTAAAAAAATTTTTTATTTATTTGACAGAGAGAGAGATCACAAGTAGGCAGAGAGGCAGGCAGAGAGAGAGGAGGAGGCAGGCTCCCTGCTGAGCAGAGAACCTGTTGCGGGGCTTGATCCCAGGACCCTGAGATCATGACCTGAGCCAAAGGCAGAGGTTTAACCCACTGAGTCACCCAGGTGCCCGTATTTTCATACTTTTAATCTGGCATCATTGAACAGTTAACGGGTCTATGTTAAACACCACGTTAGGTTTTGAGAAAAACATGAAGAAACAGCAGCTTCTGTTCTGACATTAAAGAAGCCTACGCTTATGTTAGACCGCAAGTCTGATACAGGAAAGAAGAGAGTACGAAGTGTGAGTGTGTGTTAACAGTTATAGAGCCCTGTAGTAGGTAGGAGGAAAGAAGCTTACTGTAGGATAAAGTGATCTAGTCAGTCAGTACTCACTTAGGGAGGCTCTTGTTTGATGAAGAGAAGGAATATGAGAGGGGAAAAAATCAGCTCTGGGTCTTTTCCTCAAGAGGTTTAAAACAAGGGCGCCTGGGTGGCTCAGTGGGTTAAGCCGCTGCCTTCGGCTCAGGTCATGATCTCAGGGTCCTGGGATCGAGTCCCGCATCGGGCTCTCTGCTCAGCAGGGAGCCTGCTTCCCTCTCTCTCTCTGCCTGCCTCTCTGACTACTTGTGATCTCTCTCTGTCAAATAAATAAATAAAATCTTTAAAAAAAAAAAAAAGAGGTTTAAAACAATGATCTGGGAAGTTGGGTATGTGGGGCACCTGGGTGGCTCAGTGGGTTAAAGCCTCTGCCTTCTGCTCAGGTCATGATCTCAGGGTCCTGGGATCGAGTCCCGCATCCGGCTCTCTGCTCAGCGGAGAGCCCGCTTTCCTCTCAGCGGAGAGCCCGCTTTCCTCTCTCTTTCTCTGCTTGCCTCTCTGCCTACTTGTGATCTCTCTCTGTCAAGTGAATAAATAAATCTTCACCCCCCCCCCAAAAAAAGCAGCAGGTAGGTCTGGGTAGGAGTAAATGACTTGGGTTATAGTAGGGCTTTTATACAGAAAAGGAGTAGAAGTAAACTTGGAAAGGTTGACAGCAGAATTTAGAGAAATTTAGTTGCTCCAGGAGTGAGTTTGGACTTTGTCAGATGGTCAGTGAGAAAAGGTTAGAGCAGAAAAATGATCTGATCAAAATGGTACCTTTATGATAGTTAATTGGCAGAGCTCTGTATAGGGTAGATACATTTAGATGATGGGTCAATGATTTTCTATCGAGAAATTCTTTGAATCTTCATACATTCATGAGGACTAGAAACTTACTGAAGAAATTAAAGTAGAATGTAGTGAGGTGAGGTTTGCTTGGAAAAATTTGTGTGAGGGGTGAATTTTGTGTAAAGCAAAAAGAAAAAAAAATTATTGTTGCCCAAGTTTGTTTTGTTTTGTTTTGTTTTGAGAACATAAAGACAAGCAGAAACAATGGAAGCAAAAATCTACAATCTCAACCACCCAGGGAAAAAAAAACTGTTAATTTTTTGTTGAATTTATTTCTAGACTTTTTCTTAGTGCGTGAAAAATAAAGTTTATTTCGCAAAAATGGAATCAAAACACACATACTGTGTCGTTACAATTTCAGGACTTGAAAAGTGACAAGGATTCACTACAGTGTGATAAAGAGAGTGTGAGAGAACTCTTCGTACAGGTTCTGTGGTGGGAACATGCTTGCTCTGTACAGGTTTTCTGGAGCAGAGCATGGGCTGGAACCCAGTGTAATGGAAGATAAGAATGGCCAAGAGGGAAGTTGGGAATGAACGGAGCATCTAAATGTGGGACTGGGAGTTCTAGGAGTTGAAGTTCATGGGATAACAAGGCTGGGGGCAGCTAGAGCAGCACAAGCTGTGGATCAGGGAATGGGGGTAAAGTTAAGGACTGGGGTTCTTTCCATCTTTCTCCTCTACACTGGCATGCTGGCCTAGGTCTTCACTGCCGCATGGGAGAGAAGTTTCAGTCGTCCTGTCTGTTCAAGACAATACCCAATCTTTCCTTCCTTTGTGGTTCTTTACCAAAAAAGAAACCCTTCCTGGGGAGCACTCCTGCTCACAGTATGCTTTGCATTCCTCATTTGTTGAGAAGCAAGATAGTGCAGTGCTGTCATCTCTGCCAGGAGACAGGATGCCTGGGCTTTGTATCCTAACTCTTATTTATTAGCTGAATAACTGTGGGCATGTTAACCTGTGCCTCAATGCACCTGCGCCTCATATCTCTCATCTAGGAACTGGGCATACTCCTAGGACCAACCACTAAGGATTTCTATGAGCTTACAGGAATTAATATGCATCTAGTACTTAGTACAATGTCAGATATTATAGATGTGAGCTCTAACTGCTAGAGCCTATGGGTAAAGAAATGCAACACATGATAAATCAAAGACTTCATCTGACCCTGGATGAAAACTCTGGCAGGTGCAAGTTTTTCTTTACTTGCTTTGGCTCATAGACTGTCCTCTGGAAGTTTGATATTGCAAACATATCCACAACAAAAAATAGAAAAGTCTTTCCAGCCTGGCATACGTCCATGTACGTTTGCAAATAACATATGAAACTTTCTAGTTACATACCAGCCATTTGCTCTGAATCCATAATGATAATCATATAAATTAAATTAACAATGAAGAAATATAGATTATACTCATTTCTCTTTAACAGTGGGATACCTGTTTTGGGATTTGAGTCATGAGAATTTATATGGAGAAGATATTGTATTCTCCTAACATTTGATTGCAAAACTTTGATAGAGGTGTATACCATTTATGATAACAAAGTTTCTCAGACCTGTCTCTAAAATCATCCCAATCTATCTGGTTTTTAATTAAAAATAGCAAGAATTCAGTGTGAGAGATTCATTTGGAAAGTGCAAGCAGTTCCTGGAAAAAAGGATGAATTGAATGTGACTGTACATGAATCAGGATCATCTTTAAATTTGGTGGTTAAGAATGAGGCTTTTTCCTGACTTATTAATGAATTGATTAAAACAATTACTGAGTCACACTACTTTTTATTTTTCTTTCTCCACAAATGTACAGGCTGACTGTGTGGTTATTATTGGAGGGAAGTCGAGGGATGCAGGAAAATGGATGGATGACACGTGTGACAGTAAACGAGGTTACATATGCCAGACCCTTCCAGGTAGGTTCTCCCAAACCTCGCTTGCCCATAGAGCTGGGTGGTTTAATATATATATATATTTCAAGATTTTATTTATTTATTTGATAGAGAGAGATCACAAGTAGGCAAGAGGCAGGCAGAGAGAGAGAGAGAGGAAGCAGGCTCCCTGCTGAGCAGAGAGCCCAATGCGGGGCTCGATCCCAGGATCCTGAGATCATGACCTGAGCCAAAGGCAGAGGCTTAACCCACTGAGCCACCCAGGCGCCCCTTAATATATTTTTAAAAAATGACCTCCTTCTCAATTTTGCTCTAAACCTTAAACTACTCTAAAAACATAAAATTTTGTTTAAAGAATGGCCATTCCCAAGCACAAGAGAAAAGGTGACATTTTCTAGAAACTATTCATGAGTGTAACCCTTCATCCATTACCAAAAAAATTTGTGCAGATTACCCTTGAAGTTGGAACTTTTTCTAACTTCATAAAAAATGTAGGATATTCGCCTACCTGTTCCTTTTTAACAATGTCACAGTAAGAATACTTCGGTTCTGCTTGCGTAATTTGAGAACCATTGGCACAGAACATCATATATGCCCCATCATTCTATATACTCTGCCTTTAAAAATGTAGATGTCTTTTTTTTAATGATTTTAAGAGTGTACCCAGTGTGAGGCTCGAACTCACAACCCCAAGATCAAGAGTTGCATGTTCCACTGACTGAGCCAGCCAGGTGCCCCTAAAAATGTAGATACCTGATTTGTGTTTCACTTCGTATCTTAGGAAGCCCTGCGGTTATACAAAAATAAAACAGAAAATGTGCATATTTGCTTAGAGTTCAGATTATGGTTGCACATACTTTCGTGTCCAGTGAAAGAAGAATACAAATGTCTAGTTACACAAAAAGAGGGCCAGAAATTAAAAGGTGGTTTAGAGAGGAGGGTGCAGGTGGGGGGGGGTTGCTTTCATTCTGAGAACAGCTCTTTGTGAGTTTGAACTAGAAGGTACTTGTTCTAATACATCAAACTGACTTTCCAACACTCTCCAGGGAATCAGGCAACTACGGTCAACTCATGACCATGAGTGAAAATCGCCTGAGATATTTTCAGATGATTGAAAGGTGCTGCAGAAATTCTAAGCTTTCATTAATTCAAAAGCTGGTCTAGGACCTGTTGTTTTTCCCTCTATGCTCTGTCCTATGGCTGCAGAATTTTAGGCCACCAGAAAAGTACACATGCCATCTGTGCCCATGTTTTGAGGAAAGGAGGGAATATCCTTCCAGGAGTGAATGCTGACACACAAGCTTTTTGAAAATTTTTTTCTTATTATTATAAACGTAAGTGATAGAATATTTTCCACTAATAAAAGCTTATTAAAAATAAAAAATATTTATCATCATTCACATATACCTTCATGATTTTATTCATATATATATATTCATGTATGTATGTGAATAAAACCCATTTAAAAAATATGTAACACGTGTTCTTTGTTGACATTTTAGAAAATGCAGTAAAGCATAAAGAAGGCGGAAAAATTACCCACAATCCAACCACCTGAAAATAATTTCTCAATAGTTTAGTTTTTCCTTAGTCATTTTATGTGCGCAGTGGCAGTATCGTAGCCAATGAGGTTTATCCGAGGCGCGATTATTGCTAATTGAATGTCTTAATAAACAAATTGGACAGATGAGCTATTTCCTAATTGAATATAGCCTTCCGTGAAACTTTTTAAAGCTTTACTTGAAGTCTCATTTGGCACTTTTAGTGGTCCCCACATTCTCCACGGGTATTAAGACAAATCCAGACCTCCACAAGTTGGGAAATGGTTAAGATCATTCAGTCTCTACAGGCTGTATGTACCACGTGAAGGGTGCCGGTCGGAGTCTCTTAGTTTACTGATATTCTTCTACTAACACAAGGTGGCAGCAACAGCAGAAGAAAGGGGAAGCTGCCTTGGCCGAAATGAAGTCATTACCATACTAGGCGTAATCAAAAGCACTTTTGGCATTTGGATAGCGACAGAACAAGGCAGATGGTAGATTAGGTCGGTGTTATAGTGGAACACGTCTGAGAATTAGCCAAGACAAAATTGGTAGGCAAGGACATCTAGAACCCTAAAATAGGAGTTGGCAAATTTTTTTTTTTCTGTAGAGAGACACACTGTAAATATTTTAGGCAGCAAATATACATTCTCTGTTGCAACTCCTCAGCTCTGACATGATGCTAGGCAGTCACAGACAACATGTAAACAAGTGAATGTGGCTGGGTTCCAATAAAACTTTATTTATGGACACAAATTTGAATTTCATACGATGTTTACATGTCACAAAATATTATTTTTATTTAATTGTTGTTATTTTTGTCAGCCATTTAAAAGCCATTCTTGGCTCACTGGCTACAAAAACAAACAGGCCAGATTTCACCCTCTGGCTGTCATTTGCTAACCTCTCACTTTAGGGCATCCATTAAGGGACACGGAAAGAAACCCTTTTTGGGGTGTTGACAGTAATAGGCACAAAGGAAAGAAACCGTTTTTGGGGTGTTGACAGTAATGGGCACAAAGGATGGGTGGGCCTTAAACAGCCATTAGAGATGCATACTGGAAGACTGAGGGGAAAAGTTCAGAAAGCCAAAGTGACTCTGTTTTAGGCTCTACCCCCTGAGTCGGTTTGGTCAAGATATGGGAGCCCTGGATGAAGGGTGTAAGCAATCATCAGTAGGAGAAGAGGCTGATCCCGGGATAAGGGTTAAATGACCCAGGACTGGTGTCTGGCTTCATGCCAAAACTTAAAGCCGGCTCTGGAAGGTCCATTACTAACAGGTAGAGTCAAATAGATACAAATAGACACAAATTCATGGAGAGGGTACAGCGGACAGAGGAGAGGGAATAAGCTCTGTTGGTGCCCTTGAAATACGACCAAGATGGTAAAACAAAGATTAGTAACGACAGGATGGTAGATATTCTTTAATCGATGGAATTAAACTGTGTCATTTCTTTCATTCAGATACTAGATCTCATTGAATTTGCAAGCCTTTGGGTTTTTTTTCTTTTTCTTTTTTTAATTTAAAAACTCGATTACATATCTATATTAATGGTCTAAATACAGTTTGGAAATTATTTCATTCAACCAGCCATACTGATTAAAAACCAGAGCTTTGTTTTTTGGTGTGAAATGACTCATGAAAATATTTTTAACACCTGATGGTTTAGATTTATGCTATCCTGATTATCTTTATAATGTATGAGATATGGTAATAGACGACATGACCATTAACCCTCAAAGAAATGGTTATTGATAATGCTAATGAAAAATGAATCTTTTTGTTCCAGCCTCTTCCCTGCCTAATCCTCCAACAACAATTCCAACAGATGGCTTTGTTAAATATGGTGAAAGTAACTATTCACTCATGAAATTAAAGTTAGAGTGGCATGAAGCGGAGAAGTATTGCAAGCTTCACAGTTCCCTTATTGCTAGCATTCTAGATCCCTATAGTAATGCATTTGCATGGATGCAAATGCAAAAATTTAATGAACCTGTGTGGATCGCCCTGAACAGTAACTTGGTAAGATGCTGGGAACATGTGGGGACTTGATGTGATTGGTTAATTGTGATTAAATACGATTCTCTTTCTGTTCATTCTGTTGGATATTTGTTACATGCAAGACACTGCCGGGCAATGTGAATGATGTGAACGTGAACTAGACCCAGTCTTGCAAGGACCCCAGTGCCTTCAAGGATCTGGCAAGCTGGTGATCTCTGTCAGAAATCAAACAAAGATTTATATAGCTTATATTAACTATAAAATTGCTTTTGAATATTAAACATAGATTCTGCATCTAAGCATTTTTATTTATTAACTTACTCCTCTCTGGTGTCCCAATTACAACTATGCCACTGGAATTAAGGAAGCAGATCGGGGCATGGTTCCTGGATCATGAGGCACTTTTTCTTTGTCGAGGCAAGCCCTAGAGTTATCGGTTCTAAAGTTGTGCGAAGAATTTCACTGCAGTCAATTCTCTGTGTTGCATAAAAGAAAAAGGCAGGTTGGTGGAGCATTGGAGTGGTGGGCGGAAGCAGTGGGCACGGAAAGAAGAGTGGTGATGAAGTTGCCAAAATATCCCCATAATGAGCCTTCTCTGATGCCCTGTGAGCCATCTGTCCTCCATCTATTTAGCTAGCCAGCCGGCAGAGTTCCTAATAGAATAGCGATGACTAGCTATTAGCAAGTAACTAAGGGACAAGATCGAAAATGTCAAAGAGAGTTGTATAAAAGCACTAATAAGAGGAGACAAAAGGTATGGGTTGAGTGAGGGTAGAAGGTCAAGAAGGCTTCTCAGAGAAAGTGGGCTTTGTAGATGTCGTCTGGGATGGCTGGATATAAAGAAAGAGTACCACGAAGAGATAAAAAGGCAGAAGGAGCTAGAACTGGGAAGCAGGTTGGTGTCAGATTTGAGAGAGCTTCTAATTCTGTGCTACAGGGATAAAAAGGTGCACTTCATGGGCAGAGTAATTCTTGAGTAGGGAAGTGAACATTTAAAAGTAAGTGGTTCCATAATGATTTCTGTGATGGAACTTAGGCAAGACAATTTTGTGTCTATGTTGACTTTTCTTGATAGTTCATTTTCTCTTATGGACTCATTTTCTTCTTATAGACATGGTCACAGATCTCTCATGAGTTTAAAACAGGCTTGTATTTATTTTTAGAAAGATTAAATAGATTTTCCACTCTCCGAACCTTTATAATTAAAACAGTAGTATTATCTTCCTTATGTCTGTGGAATTAATGACTATGTAAGTATTATGTGATTAAACGTGATAGAATACTACAAAATCCCAACTTGGAATAACACATGCTTTTGATTTTGTCATTAAGTCTTTGGTAATTGGCTTGGTAAATGAAATAATGTGGTTAAAATGGGAGATATTTGAATCATTTCAAAATTCATTTATCTCATTAATACTATATATCTTATTTTTAGGCATTACTTGTAAAATCTCTCAGGCTGTTAAGAGGATATTATTGATTAGTAATATTTTTGATGTTATTAATGAATTTATATGTGATCATAAATTTATTCTACAAAATTTAATAAAAAAGTAAATGTGCAAACTGAATAAAACAATCAACTGTGTAAAAATTACTCTCATTATTTGCTGGAAGACCACCTTACTGGAAAGCAAGACACCTAGGTTCCTCTGTTACTTATCCATCTGATCTCACCTGTCATTTGTCATGTATACTTTTTCAAAAGCTAACCAATGAGAAGATCAGAAGAGATAAGTGTTTCTCTCCAACACCTATCAGTGAAAATCACTTAACTTTCATTATCATTTCATTGATAATATAATAAACATTTTATTTGTTCCGAAGACAAAATTTGTATTATGCTGAAAACCTGTGAAGAAAGAGTTTCATAGAATAAGACATAGGTGAAGTCTGTGTTTTTCAAATTAGTTTCCAAGGGTATAGTTAAGGGGAACTCTGAGAGTCTCTCTAAAAGAAAAGTGACATTTACTGAATTTAAGTTGGTAGAACTTATTTAGACAATGTACTTTTTGTTCCCAAATGTTGGAGACTGTCAAATCGTAGTCTCAAATATACTTCTGCTCCTCACTGGGTCTTTTTGGTGTTTTCGAAATGAGGCGAGACTCTCTGTTAATGGTGGTTTTTCTTCTTGCAGACCAATAATGAGTATGCTTGGACTGACAAATGGAAGATGAGGTTCACTAACTGGGCTGCTGATGAGCCCAGACTGAAATCAGCATGCGTTTATCTGGATTCTGATGGCTACTGGAAGACCGCATCTTGCAATGAAAGTTTTTATTTTCTCTGCAAAAGATCAGATGGTAATTGAATACACAAAAACAATCAAGGGGTTTGGCATTTTCTCAATAAGCTAATACCTACTGCTATTGATGTTATTAAACAGTAACTTGTTTTGGAGAATTAAATATAAGATAATAAAACCTGTCCCTTCACCTAACAAAAAGACTGACTTGGGAATAAACAAATATATAGAGATCTGAATAATAGAGAAAATTTTCTTCAGTGCTAGAGTTTATTTGCATTTTTTAGATTTTTGAATTTTTATTATTGAGATTATCCTCTGCATCTATGATGTCAGATTTGTCAGGAAATTATGATTACCTTTTATATCAACAGCATATCTGTATCACAGTAATTTTTATCAGGTGCATGTAGATTAATCAGAGTCAGTGAGATTATGGTTTTGGCTTTCCTAGAATACAGTCCTAGAAGTGGACAAGGATACATTCCTAGAGTTTTAACTGTCCCATTTCATTATATCAGAGACATGAGTCATAGCTAACAAGTGTTACTAGGCGTTAGGATTCCAGAAAAGAGTGACTTAAAGGGGGACTTTCTCAGCAAATTGTTTTTAGGTGACCTTTTTTTTAAGGAACTAAACATCTTTGTAAGTGTTTATAGATCTGCCTTCTTCAGGATGACTGTGATTGATTTCTACGCTATTAGAATACAGTCTATTGAAATATATTTAAAATGAAACCAAAAAGATAAAGTAAAAAGAACACCCAATAACAAAAACGTCAGATCCAAATAATTACCATTAGGACTTCATAAAAATAATCGTCAATAAAATTTTCCTTAGCTGCTACTCTATCACACTACAGAAACTTTAGATTTTATTTTATTTGAACTGTCTTTTTATTAACAGAAATCCCTGCCACTGAGCCCCCACAGCTACCCGGCAGATGCCCAGAGTCAGAACACACGGCATGGATTCCTTTCCACGGTCACTGCTACTATATCGAATCTTCGTACACAAGAAACTGGGGTCAAGCTTCTCTGGAATGCCTCCGAATGGGTAAGTGCCACATCGATGTCAGAAAATGCCATCATCCTCTATTCTGGACTACTGTCATACAAATAACACTGTACGTTAAATCATATGGAATGTGAAGATACCTGTTTATTTTTCTTCATAATTTGTACCATAACAAAATGCTCAACATCAACCCCCCCAATGTAATTTACAACACTGTAGCCTCAATGTTTTAAAGAAATACAGTAGAAAGTAATCATTTGCCGAACAAGTCTTTCTTATTTTCTGCCGTAATATTCTAAATTGTTAGGATTGTCATTATCAGTTGTCCAAAGTATTATGTTCACCTCTTCTCCCAAAAGCTCAAGTTCCCACAGTGCCCAGGCGCCATTTTGCTTTACTGTGAATAGAAAAGCATGTAGCCTGTGTTATCTCATGTGTGAAGAAAAACAAGAAAAAACTCAAATAGACCTGACATAAATGGATAATTTTCCTCTCAAAATAAAAATGTTAAATTAAGTTAATTTATCAGGGTGCATTTAAAAACGCCACTAAATTAAATCCTACTTTAAAAATTACTGAATTTTTCTTATACTAAATTTTGATTATCTTCTAAGTTAGTGTTCTTTATCCAACAGCGATATATATATGAGAGCTGTATTCTCATTTCCTTCAAATTCATTGAAAAGTTGACCTTGAGTTTTGACCTTTTCTTTTTACTTTTAGGCTTTTTTCCCCCTTCAGTTTCACTGAGGTATAATCAAGAAATGAAATTATAAGACATTTAAAGTATACAATGTGGTGGCTTGACACAGGTGTACATTGTGAAGGGATTCTCACCGTCAAGTTAATTAATACATCATATCTTTCTAGGAATGCATCCATTTCTTCCAGATTGTCAAATTTGTTGGCGTAGAGTTGCTCATAGTATGTTCTTATAATAGTTTGTATTTCTTTGGTGTTAGTTGTGATCTCTCCTCTTTCATTCATGATTTTATTTATTTGGGTCTTTTCTCTTTTCTTTTTGATAAGTCTGGCCAGGGGTTTATCAATTTTATTAATTCTTTCAAAGAACCAGCTCCTAGTTTTGTTGATTTGCTCTATTGTCTTTTTGGTTTCTATTTCATTGATTTCTGCTCTGATCTTTATGATTTCTCTTCTCCTGCTGGGCTTAGGGTTTCTTTCTTGTTCTTTCTCCAGCTCCTTTAGGTGTAGGGTTAGGTTGTGTACCTGAGACCGTTCTTGTTTCTTGAGGAAGGCTTGTACCGCTATATATTTTCCTCTCAGGACTGCCTTTGTTGTGTCCCACAGATTTTGAACTGTTGTATTTTCATTATCATTTGTTTCCATGATTTTTTTCAATTCTTCTTTAATTTCCCAGTTGACCCATTCATTCTTTAGAAGGATGCTGTTTAGATTCCATGTATTTGGGTTCTTTCCAAACTTCCTCTTGTGGTTGAGTTCTAGCTTCAGAGCATTGTGGTCTGAAAATATGCAGGGAATGATGCCAATCTTTTGATACCGGTTGAGTCCTGATTTAGGACCGAGGATGTGATCTATTCTGGAGAATGTTCCATGTGCACTAGAGAAGAATGTGTATTCTGTTGCTTTGGGATGAAATGTTCTGAATATATCTGTGATGTCCATCTGGTCCAGTGTGTCGTTTAAGGCCTTTATTTCCTTGCTGATCTTTTGCTTGGATGATCTGTCCATTTCAGTGAGGGGAGTGTTAAAGTCCCCTACTATTATTGTATTATTGTTGATGTGTTTCTTTGATTTTGTTATTAATTGGTTTATATAGTTGGCTGCTCCCACATTGGGGGCATAGATATTTAAAATTGTTAGATCTTCTTGTTGGACAGACCCTTTGAGTATGATATAGTGTCCTTCCTCATCTCTTATTATAGTCTTTGGCTTAAAATCTAATTGATCTGATATAAGGATTGCCACTCCTGCTTTCTTCTGATGTCCATTAGCATGGTAAATTCTTTTCCACCCCCTCACTTTAAATCTGGAGGTGTCTTCGGGCTTAAAATGAGTTTCTTGGAGGCAACATATAGATGGGTTTTGTTTTTTTATCCATTCTGATACCCTGTGTCTTTTGATTGGGGCATTTAGCCCACTAACATTCAGGCTAACTATTGAGAGATATGAATTTAGTGCCATTGTATTGCCTGTAAGGTGACTGTTACTGTATATGGTCTCTGTTCCTTACTGATCTACCACTTGTAGGCTCTCTCTTTGCTTAGAGGACCCCTTTCAATATTTCCTGTAGAGCTGGTTTGGTGTTTGCAAATTCTTTCAGTTTTTGTTTGTCCTGGAAGCTTTTAATCTCTCCTTCTATTTTCAATGATAGCCTAGCTGGATATAGTATTCTTGGCTGCATGTTTTTCTCATTTAGTGCTCTGAAAATATCATGCCAGCTCTTTCTGGCCTGCCAGGTCTCTGTGCATAAGTCAGCTGCCAATCTAATATTTTTACCATTTTATGTTACAGACCTCTTTTCCCGGGCTGCTTTCAGGATTTTCTCTTTGTCACTGAGACTTGTAAATTTTACTATAAGGTGACGGGGTGTGGGCCTATTCTTATTGATTTTGAGGGGCGTTCTCTGAACCTCCTGAATTTTGATGCTCGTTCCCTTTGCCATATTGGGGAAATTCTCCCCAATAATTCTCTCCAATATACCTTCTGCTCCCCTCTCTCTTTCTTCTTCTTCTGGAATCCCAATTATTCTAATGTTGTTTCATCTTATGGTGTCACTTATCTCTCAAATTCTCCCCTCGTGGTCCAGTAGCTGTTTGTCCCTCTTTTGCTCAGCTTCTTTATTCTCTGTCATTTGGTCTTCTATATCACTAATTCTTTCTTCTGCCTCATTTATCCTAGCAGTGAGAGCCTCCATTTTTGATTGCACCTCATTAATAGCTTTTTTTATTTCAACTTGGTTAGATTTTAGTTCTTTTATTTCTCCAGAAAGGGCTTTTATATCTCCCGAGAGGGTTTCTCTAACATCTTCCATGCCTTTTTCGAGCCCGGCTAGAACCTTGAGAATTGTCATTCTGAACTCTAGATCTGACATATTACCAATGTCTGTATTGATTAGGTCCCTAGCCTTCAGTACTGCCTCTTGTTCTTTTTTTTGTGGTGAATTTTTCCACCTTGTCATTTTGTCCAGATAAGAGTATATGAAAGAGCAAGTAAAATACTAAAAGTGTGGCAACAACCCCAAGAAAATATGGTTTAACCAAATCAGAAGAGATCCCAAATCGTGAGGGGGGAGAAAGGGGATAAAAAGAGGTTCAAAAAGAAAGAAAGAAAAAAAAAGAAAAAAGAAAAAACAAAGAAAAGAATTTTAAAAAGGAAAACGAATAAAGAAAAATATAAAAAGGAAAAAATATATATATATATGATAAACTAGTTAAAGAACGTTAAAAAAGAAAAAGGTAAAAGTTTAAAAAATTTTAGCAGAAGAAGAGAAAAAAAATGAAAAAGAAAAAAATTAAATTAACTGCAAGACTAAAAAAATCACAGGGGGAAAAAAAAAAAGAAAAGAAAAAAAAATCACAGGGAGAAAGCCATGAGTTCCGTGCTTTGCTTTCTCCTCCTCTGGAATTCCGCTGCTCTCCTTGGTATTGAAACTGCACTCCTTGGTAGGTGAACTTGGTCTTGGCTGGATTTCTTGTTGATCTTCTGG
The DNA here is from genome assembly GCF_009829155.1 of Mustela erminea. NCBI lineage: Eukaryota > Metazoa > Chordata > Mammalia > Carnivora > Mustelidae > Mustela > Mustela erminea. Next base: position 121,951,937 of record NC_045619.1, read on the forward strand.
AGGAGGGGCCTGGTGTAGTGATTCTCAAGTGTCTTTGCCCCAGGCGGAATTGCACCGCCCTTACCAGGGGCTGGGCTGAGTAATCCGCTCGGGTTTGCTTTCAGAAGCTTTTGTTCCCTGAGTGCTTTCCGTAGAGTTCTGGAGGACGGGAATACAAATGGCGGCCTCCTGGTCTCTGGCCCGGAGGCGAGAGCCCAGGGCCCCACTCCTCAGTGCGCCCTCAGTGAACAGCACCCAGTTACTCCCGTCTGCCTGACCTCCGGCCGCGCTCCGAGCTCACCGAGCCTGCCACCGGTTCAAGGTAACACCGAGCTGTGAGCTTACTGTCGGCTCTGTCTCTGTAGCCGGCTTTCCTGTTCCAATACCCGCAAGCTCTGCAACACTCAGACACCCCTGATCCTTCTGTGACCCTGCGGGACCTGAGGCCACGCTGACTCCGCGTGGGCTTCGCCCTGGTTTAGCCTCTGGAGTGATGTCCGTCAGCAGAACAGATTTTTAAAAGTCCTGATTTTGTGCGCCGTTGCTCCGCCACTTGCCGGGAGCTGGCCCCTCCCCCCGGGGTCTATCTTCCCGTCGCTTTGGATTCACTTCTCCGCCAGTCCTACCTTTCAGAAAGTGGTTGTTTTTCTGTTTCCAGAATTGTTGTTCTTCTTCTCTTCGATCTGCCGATGGATTTTCAGGTGTTTGCAATCTCTAGATAAGCTATCTAGCTGATCTCCGGCTAGCTGAAGTAGTCTCAGCCTGCTACTTCTCGCCATCTTGACTCCTCTTAATACATCATATCACTTATCACATATTTACCTTTTTTTTCTTTTCTGGTTGGAACACTTAAGTTCTACTCTCTTGGTAAATCTCAATTTTTTTACAGTACAACATTATCAGCTATAGTCACCATGTCATCCATTCAATTCCATACACACACACACACACACACACACACACTATATTTTCTTTATGCAGTCATCTGTTGATGGACACGTAGGTTGTTTTTGTACCTTGACTGTGGTGAATAATGTTGCAGGGAACATGGGAGTGGAGAGCTACCTTTGAGAAGTGATTTCGTCGCCTTTGCATATATAGATACCCAGAAGTGGGACTGCTAGATCATATGACAGTTCTATCTTTAATTTCTGGAGAACCTCCATGCTGTTTTCCATAAGGGCTATATCAGTTTGCATTCCCACAAACAGTGTACAGGGGATCTCTTCTCTACATCCTTGTTACATTTATCTCGTCTTTTTGATAATATCCAGTCTAACAGGTGTGAGGTGATACCTCATCTCATTGTGGTTTTGATTTGTATTTCCTTGATGATTAGAGACCTTGAAAATTTTTCCCTGTACTTGTTAGCCATTTTTGAATCTTCTTTGGGGAAAAAAAAATCTATTCAGGTCTATTTGTCTATTTTTTAATTGAGTCTTTTTTTTTTGGCTATAGAATTGTGTAAGTTCTTTTTACATTTTAGATCTTAAACCTCTATTAGGATATGCAGCTTGAAAATATTTTATCCCCTTCCATAGGTTGCCTTTTCATTTTGTTGATGGTTTCCTTGGCTGTGCAGAAGCTTTTTAGTTTGTGGTAATCCCATTTGTTTATTTTTGTTCTTGTTGCTTTTGCTTTTGGTGTTCAAATACTATACACACACACACACGTATATATGTGTACGTGTGTGTGTGTGTGTGTGTGTGTGTGTGTGTGTAGTCATTGTTCTTGGGGAGATAGATAGATAGATAGATAGATACCTAAAACAGGTAGCTTGCCACCTGTTTTCTTCTTTTTGCTCCTCTGGGTGTATTTGATTGGCTCTTCTTGGAGACTATCGTTTCTTGCTTCCACTTTACCCGTCTGCTGTTGAATTCCACTCTGTACGTTTCTGTTCCATTATTCTTTAGCCCTGCGATTTCTGTTTGGTACTTGTTGATTCTCTCTCTCTCTCTGTTGAAATTTTCACTTTGTTTATCACTTTTTTAACCTCAGTGAGCATCTTCATAACTGTTGCCTTGAACTCTGTCAGGTAAATCAGTCAACGCTGTTTCATTAAGATCCGTTCGGAGATTTATCTTGTTCTTTTGTTTGGAACATATTTCTCCTTTTCTTCATTTTCCTTGACTCTCTGTGTTGGTTGCTGCACTTTCGATAAAACAAATACCTCTCCCAGTTTTGAAAGCCTGGTGTCATGTAGGAGATGAACCTCATCAACCCAACACAACCTCCTGTTTGTCCCTTAACCCTTTGTGATGGTCTAAGCTGCCATCTTTGTCTTTTAGTGGCTCCCAGTAGTTGAGGGTGTGCAAGGAACCTGTGATGTCCCAAAGGAGAAAATCACAGTCAGCACATAAATGCAGGCTGATTAGAAGCCAGACTCTCAAGTGGCAGCTAGGAAAATATGTAAGCCAGGTGTGTACACATGTTCCTTCCCGAGAAATATTGGTGACCTGCTTTTGTCATTGTTGCAAATCAGAGAAAAAAGGTGGTGGAATTACCCCCCCCAGATACCCCAGACTTCACGGAAGATCACACATTGCCCCTAGATGCATGCAAATTAGAAGCTGGACCACAGACAGTGGGTTGTAAAATACACAGTCAGTCCCTCTCCAAGAAAAGGCTGGAAAATGGGCATTTTTGCTGTTTCCTCTTAGCTGAGTCTTGAGTGTGGGGGTGGGGACCATTTAAGAACTGTTTCTTTGTTTTTCTGACATCCTGTGGGTCTTATGGCTGCAAACCCCACTGGTTTTCAGAGTGAGGTAGTTTGGTGGCCTGTCTCTTAGGGGGAAGCTTTAAAACTTGGAGTGCTAGAGGTGTGGTCCAGACCCTTCTGTCCTCAGGGGAAAGCTGGGAGTTGGCTACTCCTGATTATGTGGTGCTCTACTGGAGATAGGCTTTAGAGAGTATGTCTCAGCCTTTCCTACTCCTTTAGATGTAGAGATACTCTCAGTTACCCCATATGTCAGAGTAACTCATCTTGTTTCTGGATTTCTCTGAGGTAGTTGCTCCATGTGTAACTAACTGTTCATTAGTGTGCCTTTGAAGGAGGACATTTCAGGAACCTCCTATTTTGTCATCTTAGTCCCTTGCTGTAAGTTTTGACTTCAATTTCTGAGTCAAGTGAAGTCTCTTTGACTGTTCTTTGTTCATTTGGGGGGGGCTTTATTGTAGGGTATATATATCATATATATCATATGTTGGTTTAGTTCCTTTATTTCTTCATTTCTACTATCATATCTATGTAACATCATGTGTGTCTTTAATTGTTATAGATATGTTATATAGAAAGGTATTATAGATATGTTATATATATATATATATATATACACACACACACAAATACATACATACATATCTGTTATATATATATAGAATATATGTATGGGACATACATATTGTGTATGTTACATATATATGTCTATAATTGCTCTATCTTCTTACATATGTATGTTATATATGTGCCTATTATTGTTATATCTTCTTAATGAAATGAAAATTTAATCATTATACATGTCCTTATTTGTGTCTAGCAACAATTTTTGTCTAAAAATTTATTTTGTCCAGTATCAGTATAGCTACTTCAACTTTTTTTAAGTTACTATTTGCATGGTATATCTCTTTCCATGCTCTTACTTTCAATCTTTTTGTGTCTTTGAATCTCAAGTGTGTATTTTGCAGGTGACGTATAATTAGATAATTTTAAAATTTATTTTTATTTTCTTATTTTAATGTTAAATTTATTCTACCAATCTGTTTTTTATTATAGCAGTTAATCCATTTATATTTAATATAATTATTGATAGGGTAGGATTTACATCTGCCACTTTACTTATTTGCCATATATCTTGTGTCTTTTGGCTCCTCTATTTCTCCATTTCCACTTTCTTTCATGTTAAATAGATAATCTCTAGTGTACCATTTTAATTTCCTTGTTATTAAAAAAATGAGTTATAAACAAAAAATAAATGAATAGTCTCTTATTTTCACTTAGATAGGTACCTTTATTAGTGCTTATTATATCTTCATGTGGATTTGAGTTTCTGTCAAGTATACTTTCACTTCAGCCTCAAAAACTCTCTTTAGTATTTCTTGTAGCATATATCTGCTTGTGACAATTTCTCTCCATTTTTGTTTAACTATGAATTTATTTTTTTCCCTCATTTCTGAAGTATAGTGTTGCTGGATAGAAAGTTGTTGGTCAACAATCATTTTCTTTTCCAGCCTTTTGAGTATTTCTTTTCCAGCCTTTTGAGTATCTCGTGCACTGCCCTCTGGCCCCCATGGTTTCTGTTGAGAAATCAGTGTTAGTTTTTTTGAGGTTCTCTTGTACATGATGAGTCACTTCTCTCTTGCTGATTTTAAGAATCTCTTTCTTTTGACAGTTTGTGGTGTGAATTTCCTTTAACTTACTTGGAATTTGGATAAATGTGGAGTTTCCTAGATGTATACATTGTTTTTTGTCAAATTTCAGAATTTTTAAAAATTTTATTTTTTAAAAGATTTTATTTATGTATTTGACAAAGAGAGACACAGTGAGAGAGGGAGCACAAGAGGGGGAGTGGAGAAGGAGCCACAGGCTTCCCACTGAACAGGAAGCCCAACTTGAAGCTTGATCCCAGGACCCTGGGATCATGACCTGAACCAAAGGCAGATGCTTAATGATTGAGCCACCCAGGCACCCCAAATTTCAGAATTTTTGACCATTATTTCTTTAAGTATTCTTTTTGCCTTTTTCTCTTTTCCTTCTCAGACCCCCATTATGTATATTTTGATACACTTGATGATGTCCCACAAATCTCTGAGGCTCTGTCAATTCCCCTCCCCCCCATTATTCAGACTGGACAGACTGGATAATTTCAATTCACCTGCTTTTTTTTTTTTTTTTGGCTCTTTCTTTTGCTTAATCAAATCTTCTCTTAGGCTGCTCTAGTAAATTTTTCCTTTCAATTATTGTGATTTTTCAACTCCAAAATTTTAAGAAATAATTTCTGTCTCCCTCTTAATATTCTCTATTTGGTAAGATATTACTCATACTTATTTTTTTCCCATTCTTTACACGTTTTCCTTTATTTCTTTAACATACCTGTCTGGTCTTTGGTATATCAAAGGTGTGGCTTTCTCAGAAACAGTCGGTATTAAATGCTTCTTTTCTTGGGTATGGGTCATATTTTCTTGTTTTTTTTTTCTATTTCCTATATTTTTTTGTTGAAAACTGGACATTTTAAATAACATGATGGGCAACTCTCATAATGAGATTCTTTGCATTCTACCGAGTATGCTGTTGTTCCTGTTTGTTGTTTTTTCTCTGGTTTAGTGATTTTCCTTCACTAATTCTGTAAAGCTTGTATTCTTTTTCATGTGTGATCACTGCAGTCACTGCTTACTTAATTTAGTGGTCAGCTCATGGTTGGGAACAGATTTCCTTAAATGCCTAGAACCAGTAAGTCTCCCAGGGTTTCCTGAGGGACTCTGCCCGAAGGTACTGCCTTCCACATTCATTCAAGTAGTTTAAAACTCTGCCTTAGTCCTCCCTTCCTGTTTGTGCAGACACTCAAGGTCAGCCAGTGGTGAGAGCTTAGGAGTCCCTCAGATTTTTCATAAACATGCATGTCATCTTGGGTGCGTACATGCCCCAGTACATGTCTGTGGCCTTCTAGAGTCCCAAGAATGGATTGAAGTTTTTTGGAGCTCCCTGTGGACTGCTTATTCCCATTTTTCCTTTTAAGTTTTTTTTCTTTGTTATTCTCTTTTCCTCACCTGTTATCCCTGCCTCGGGCATCTGTGATGTTAGACAATTGCCACTGAAAGTTTTTGAAAAATGCCATCAGGGGGCGCCTGGGTGGGTGGTGGGTTAAAACCTCTGCCTTCGGCTCAGGTCTGGATCCCAGGGTCCTGGGATCGAGCCCCACATCTGGCTCTCTGCTCCTCAGAGAGCCTGCTTTCTCCTCTCTCTCTGCCTGCTTGTGATCTCCATCTGTCAAATGAATAAATAAAATCTTAAAAAAAAAAAAAAGAAAAATGCCATCAGGAAGAAGGCTGTTTACACTGTTGAGTTCTGAATTAGGATAAATAAAGCCAAACTTTGCAAGTGAGACTTTCCATGGAACTGTCAGATAAAATAATGGAAATTCTTTGAATTGGGACTTTGAAAGAGCTCCAACCCCATTCTGAGTATTCTGGTGGCTTCTAGGCTGCTGGTTTCACTGTGATTTGGGTGCTATTTGTTTTTAAGGTAAACAGAGAGCTGAGGATAAGACAATGAAATTAGAACAAGTTAAAACACCATGAAGTTCACACTTTATCCAAGTTTTCAATGCAAGTTTTAACTTGCAATGAATATGGAGAAATTTGTTTTCAATTTTAGGTAACATGTTTTCCCATAAATAAAATAAATGATTCTCATTTATCAAAACATGTCCAAAATATTTTGAATTGGTTGTTGTCTTTGAAATATATTAAACAATGAAATATGCAATCATGCAATAAAAACAATCACCAAGGGGATCATCCAGGACTCAGTACCATGTGATGCAGGCATAGAGTTTAGTGTAGGGTTCTGAGATTCAGAATGCCTGGATCATGCCCTCTGCTATCATTGGGATCTTGACAAATTACTTCCCCTCTGTACTTTTGGGTCCTTATCTATAAAGCGAGGTAACAGTAGTGCTCATTTAATAAGATAATTGTAAATTTCTAGTGAGATCATACTTGTAATACACAATGTGAAATATCTGGCATAAAGTGCTTAAAATATATTAGTTGTTATTATTATAAAGCTATAGATTTTTACTCTAAACTCTAATGCTGATACTGAATCAACTCTAATGTAATGAGAGATGTTGATGTCATAGTAATCTAACCAGTCTTTCAGTTTTCCTCTCTCTTTTTACTTTGTACAGTCCTATACGTAAGAGCAAGATTAATAATTAACCCTGCTGCCTAAAAAAACTAAGTGTTCTTTATCACTACCTTAAATACCAATCTGTTTCCATCTGCAGAGAGGCCTAACCCAAGTCTTTTTTCACATGTTGACCAGAGTAGTCCATCCAAACTGAGCCATCTAGTAACACTCTAAGTTCCTCCCAGTAGATAGGTCTATCTATCCATGATTTGTCTATGTCGTATCGTCATGAACCAAATACAGAGGAATCCATGTATCTGCATGCCATGTTCTCAAAGAAGCTCTAGGCTTCCCTCTCTCTCTCTGTCTCCTCTCTCATTCCTTCTCTTCTTGGAATTATTTTCTATTCATTCCACTTGAAATCCTATGCTTCTCAATATCTTAAATTCTTTTTCTGCATGGTCTCCTTTAGTTGCTCCACCTAAAAAAAACCTTCTCTCCATTTGACATGTCAGTTACATATCAAACCTATTTTCTCTTCAAATCCATCCATCTATCTATGCTATCTCCTGAGCCATAACCTTGTTAAGACACACTCTACGATGACCTGAATAGACATTTTTCCAAAGAAGACATCCAGATGGCTAATAGACACATGGAAAGATGCTCAACATCACTAATCATTAGGGAGGTAAAAATCAAAGCCACAATGAGATACCATCTCACACCTGTCAGAATGGCTAAAATAAAAAAGAAAAGAAATAACAAGCGTTGGTGAGGATGTAGAGGAAAAGAAACCCTCAAACACTGTTGCTGGGAATGTAAATTGCTGCAGCCACTGTGGAAAAACAGTATGGAAATTCCTCAAAAAATTAAAAATAGCACTATTGTATCATCCCATAATTCCACTATTGAGTATTTACCCAGAGAAAACAAAAACACTACCTCAAAAAGATATATGTACCCCTATGTTTATTGTAGCCTTATTTATAATAGCCAAGACATGGAAGCAACTTACATGTCCATCATTAGACAAGTAGATAAGGAAAAATGTGTAATATAGGTATATATGAAATGGAATATTACACAGCCATGAAAAGGATGAGATTGTGCTTTCTTTTTTTTTTAGAAACACAATGGACCTAGAGGGTATTTTGCCAAGTGAAATAAGTCAGACAAATACCATATGATTCCATTCATAAATGGAATCTAAAAAAGGAATAAACAATCAAAAAGCAGAATCAGAACTATAAATACAGAGAACAAACTGATGGTTGCCAGAGGGGAGGGAGGTAGTAGCATGTTGGGCAAAATGGGTGAACATGAGAGAGGGAGAGATACAGGCCTCCAGTTAAGGAATTGGTAACTAAAGGGAATAAAAGCAGAACATAAGGAATGCAGTGATAATATAATAGTGATATAATTGGACAGAGGGTAACTGTACTTCTGGTGAACACAGTATAATATATCAACTTGTCAAGTCACTAATTTGTACACCTGAAACTAATGTAATATTGTGTGTCAACTGTAGTCAAATAGAAAAAAACACACACACAGACACATTGCTACAACCAAACCCCCCTCCAAAGGGAATATTACATAAATACTTAAATATCAGGAGGCAGGGATCAAAGTGAGCCATCTTAGATTCGGTCTACCATGAGAGCTATTGCAGTAATTTGAATGTGAGATACTAGTGGCCATTCTTAGGTAAAGGTAGTAGAAACATAGAGAAGCAGACAGATGTGACAAATATTTAAACAGTAAAATCAACAGAATTTGGGCGTAATAGGCACTAGAAAGTGTGGAAGTCGAGAATGATTCTCATGTTTAGGCTTGAGCCAGTGGACAGATGCTGCCACTGCCATTCACTGATACATAAAGCACTAAGGAGAAATAATATTTCAGGACAAGAATTTTATGAGTTTTGTTTTATACATGTTGAGCTTGCAGTACCGGTGAAACATTACAGCAGAGTTTAAAAAAAAAAAAAAAAGACACGTCCTACTGGTCTTTGCATGTCTTTCAGCAGCTCGTTCAGTGTCTTATACAAAAATTATGCTTAAATCAGGGAAATACAAATCAAAACCACAGTGAGATACCACCTCACACCAGTAAGAATGGCTAAAATTAACAAGTCAGGAAATGGCAAATGCTGGCGAGGATGCGGAGAAAGGGGAACCCTCCTACACTGTTGGTGGGAATGCAAGCTGGTGCAACCACTCTGGAAAACAGCATGGAGGTTCCTCAAAAAGTTGAAAATAGAGCTACCCTACAACCCAGCAATTGCACTACTGGGTACTTACCCCAAATATACAAATGTAGTGATCTGAAAGGGCACGTGCACTTGAATGTTTATAGAAGCAATGTCCACAATAGCCAAACTATGAAAAGAGCCTAGATGTCCATCTACAGTTGAATGAATAAAGAAGATATATATACAATGGAATACTATGCAACCATCAAAAAAATGAAATCTTGCCTCTTGCAACTGACATGGATAGAACGAGAAGGTATTGTGCTGAGTGAAATAAATCAATCAGAGAAAGACAATTATCATATGATCTCTCTGATAATTTCCTCAAATTTCTCTGAGGAAGTTAAGAGACAGGGCGGGGGTTGTTGGGGGGTAGGGAAGGTAAAAATGAAACAAGATGGCATTGAGAGGGAGACAAACTGTAAGAGACTCTTAATCTCACAAAATAAACTGAGGGCTGCTGGGAAGTGGGGGTTAGGGAGAGGGTGGCTTGGTTATGGACATTGGGCCTCCCCAACGTGCTATAGTGAGTGCTGTGAAATGCATAAGCCTGATGATTCTTGGACCTGTACCCCAATGTTAATAAAAATAATTCAAAAAATAAATTATGCTTAAAAAATTTTTTTTTAATGAGCATGAGCAGGGGAGGGGCAGAGGGAAAGGGAGAGAGAGAATATTAAGCAGGCTCCACAGTCAGCATAGAGCTCAGTTCAGGGTCTGATCTCATGACCCTGAGATCATGACCTTAGCCCAAATCAAGAATTGGCCACTTAATCATCTGAGCCAGCCAGGCAACCTCCCCTCCAAATCTTACTTTTAGCAGGGAAAGTGAAACTTGGAGAAGATAAATGTCCACGTTTTGACATTCTTCCCCTTAAGTGGAGATGTTGGGGTGATTTTTATTGCTCTATCAATACTGTCATTATAAAAATATTATTAGCTACTTAAATGTCATTCCATCAATGTTGTTTTTTTTTTTTTACTTTGCAGGATCCTCCTTGGTTTCCATTGAAAGTGCTGCTGAATCAAGTTTTCTGTCTTATCGAGTAGAGCCACTTCAAAGCAAAACCAATTTTTGGATAGGATTGTTCAGAAATGTTGAAGGTAAATTTGCAGAACAATTATTTAATCACAAACATTTCAAAGTGTTCTGTGCAAAAAAAGTTTTCTGTTCCAGAAAGTCTTGCCTTAAATAATGATAAATTTGTGAAGAGTTTAGAAATTCAAACTTATACTTCCATTTAAAATAAGAACTGAAATTTTAAATGACTTCATATTATGCTATCTTGAAAGCTGTTGATTTAAAGTGTTTTCTGTAGCTGAATTAGTTTAAGAAGAGTTAAAAAATAATTTCTCTCTTTTGCCAGGAAGAAAAAAATAGGGATGCTTAAGTATATATTTTTGTACTAATTAGGAATCAGTTTTCAAATAATGCTAGTAAGAAACATAATCTTTTCAGTCTTTTTTCTCTGTAATAATTGGTTATTATAATATTGCATACTAAAAGTCTGGTTGTCAACAACAGTCATTATAGTATAAAATAATACGTTTAGAAATTTTGCATGAATAAGTGGAATTTATTTTAAGATGGCTGATTTTTAACCTCTGATTTACTGACTTTATTTGATCATCAGGAAAATGGCTGTGGATAAACAACAATCCAGTCTCCTTTGTGAACTGGAACACAGGAGATCCTTCCGGTGAACGAAATGATTGTGTAGCTTTATCTGCATCTTCTGGATTTTGGAATAATATTCACTGTTCTTCCTACAAAGGATATATTTGTAAAAGGCCAAAAAGTAAGTATGAATTCTCCTTGCAGTACCTGTGTTCGAAGTCCATCCTAGTTTCTTTCAAATATTAAGGGGTCAGGTGTGGGATTATAATGTGGTTATGGATCCTGTTATACAAGCTCTCCCCCATGTAAGCGATAAAACCCCGGTGATCAGTTGTCCACAGCTCTGAGGGGACAAACTCTGTGAGCGAAGCTGACATAATGACTTAGATATATCCATACATTTATGATGGGATCCCCAGACATACAGATTATAGAGTTGCAGGTGGTTTGAGGAGTCAGCTTGCAAAGCCTTATGGCATAAAAGGAAAAAGGGGTAAAGTTTGCCCTCTCCACCAAACCAGAAGGGATTGGGGTTCTGGAGAGGGATCAGAATTCACTGTGGGATAAATCATGTAAGACCAGTTAAATCTCCTTCTGAGATTAAGCAGCAGATCATGTAAATACAAGAACTGAGGGAATTAATAATGTTCTATGCCCACGATGTAGTACTCTCTAGACTTTAATAATATTTTTATGCCATTCCACTTCACATAATATCCTTCCCGAGAGATAAAATTATTAATTAGATAATAGAATTAAATAAATAAGTTAGGTAAATTAATACTCTACCCCCAGTAGATTTTATTATTTAGGAATTGTGTTGTTCTTTAGTCTTCTAAAACTCTGTTTTAGACACTTCGGTGGAGTGTTGGAGTTTTATTTTACTTTTCTTTCAAATGCCTTGTGGTGCCTTAGGCTTCAGTGGACCAATTTCAAAACAGCCTAGAATGCCTTATTTTTGGATGGGTTGGGAGATTTTGAGGGTCAGTACAGTGGGTTAAATGCAACTCAGTGGATTGTATTTTCAGAAATTTCATTGTATTCAAACTCTCCCTACAGTTGTAGGATGTTGATACAGGATGGATGGATGGATGGATGGATGGATACATACATAGGTCTTCTAAATTCTAGTTATCTTTCCTCTATCATCTAACTCTACATATCATATCCCCATGGACCAAATATGGAGGATTCCATGCATCTGTGAAACAAATAATAGTCACTATCTGCATGCAATTATTCTGGGGTTTTATAAGTATTTAATTAATTTTTTTTATTTCACCAACAGTTGTTGACGCTGAACCTACACATACGTCAGTTACAACAAGAGGTAAGACCACTATGAGATTTTAAGTTCTGTACTCGTAATATATCAATACAGTTTGTTTGTTTTAAAAACCATAATAATACCTTCCTATATCCCCTGTATTCAGTAGAATTGTGACTTACATTAACCTTTGTCAATACGTCATCAGCCTCCCTTGAATGATGCTCTAGGAAAGCAGGCCTGGGAGTCAGGTTTGGGTTTTTACCATAGATACTATTGAAAATATTGCTGTATTACAGAGGTGTCTTGTAGAAACCACAGGAGAGATTCCTCTCCAGAATCCCTGTGGTTTTCTTCTTTTTTTAAAAAGCAATATTTTAAATTTTATTTTTATAGACAACTTGAACCAGGTAACTGATCTTATTTCACCCTTTTTGTCAGCAGCTAGAAAAACTCAGAGTGACATTAATGGTTTGCTTGAATCTCCTTATTAGCCTCCTTGGCGTTATTTATTAACTAATTATACTCATGAGTTCAGATTCCCTCTACTCTGATTTTCTCTTTTCTTTAGTTTTCTCCTTTGCTTTTTTAAAATCATCATGATGATGATTATCTATTTATCTTCCTATGATGTATTTGTAAGCACCATTAAATTATTTTGAAACAGGTGTACCTATTTTAAAACACCGATGTTTAGAGGGCGCCTAGATGGCTCGGTTGGTTGAGCATCTGACTCCTGGGTTTGGCTTTGATCATGGTCTCATGGGTCCTGGGATCGAGCCCAGTGCAGGGCTCACTGCCCAGTACAGAGTCTGCTTGAGATTCTCTCTGTCCCTCCCCCTTGTTCTTGCTCACACTCTCACTTTCTCTCTCTCAAATAAATAAATAAATCCTTAAAAAGCAACAACAACAACAAAAAAAACCTGATTAACTAACAAATGGAATATTCCTGCAACTAAATAATAATCTTACACCTAAAACAATCCTCTAGGTCATGTGGACTCTGTTTTCATGTCCTGCATTTCTGCCTGACCAATGTCAAGGAATATTTGACATGAAAGGACATTTATGCATTTTAGCTTTTCCAAAAAGAAAGTTGTCTTGTTCTCCATAGCATTCTATCTTTGGCCTCTCTCCATCTTTCTCCTCACGATTTTGTTTATTTCTAGCTGACCCAAGGAAGATGGATCCTTCCAAACCGTCTTCTAGCATGGCAGGAGTCGTGGTCATAGTGGTCCTCCTGATCGTGGCGGGTGCTGGCCTTGCGGCGTATTTCTTTTATAAGAAAAGACGTGTGCCTTTACCTCAAGAAAGCACTTTTGAGAACACTCTCTATTTTAACAGCAGGTCAAGTCCAGGAACTAGTGATATGAAAGATCTCATGGGCAACATTGAACAGAATGAACATGCAGGCATCTAGTATCCTAATGGGATTTCGATATATTTGAATTTCATAACATTATAACTAAAATGTTAAGGTCTTTAATGCAATGTGATTGTTTCTTTAAAAATTTGTACGGTAGTGAAATGGACTGTCCTTTTTCTTTGCCTAATTGAAGAAATAATTGCTCCTGTTCCAGTCTGGCAAGGGATTTTCATGAAAGAGGGATAAGGATATGGACTATCACTTGAAAAACAGCTTAGGTGAACACAGAGCACAAGAATGCCCACTTAAAATTTAAGCATCACTGGTGTGTAGCCAGCATCAACTGCATGTGGGTTAGAAGAACCCCAAAGACCTAAGCTTCCTGAAATAGATCAAGGAGCTCCCAAAGCAATGTTCGGTAATTAGAAGACCGTTTAAAAATTCAGGTACAGATAACCTCAGGTGGCATGAAAATTTAGTCACTGTTTTCGCTTACCAGTCTTGATTTTTACTTCAGTTACTTAGAATTGTATTTGTACACATGCAGAAAGAATGAGGCAGCTGAGAATCTTGTTTTTTTCTAGCAGGGTTTCCCAGGCTGAATCTTGCAAAGGTGTTCTTTGTCCTGTAATATGTATATCGGGAACACAAAGATGTGAAATAAAAATGTAAATTTGCATAACTGGATGTACTTAGATAATGTGAAATAAACATCAAAGACAAGGTCTATTTTTAATATATGTGTATTTTGGTGATCTTGGTAAATGTCCATTTTCTTTTAAGTAAGACTTATTTATCTGTTTTACCATATACTTTACTTTGAAAATAAATAATATGATTAGTAGAGGAATTCTTTAAACCCTTCATCTATTTGGGAGAGATGTGTTGCTAAAATAGGTATAAAATGAATTTTTTTCCCCACAGTGACTTGCATAATTTCCCCAGATCTTCTCCTGTAACACTGGTTCAAGTCAGAATTCAACAAAGGCACTGTTACTGAAAGTTAGGTCTCTAAATATCTTTTTCTCACTTTAATGATTAATCATTCCTTTTTGTCTTAAAAAATGTTGCCTTAGATAAAGCTTCCTGGTTCATTGTATAATACTTGGGAGGTTTCGTATCTCACACAGCTACCACACTATCAGCTCATCACCGCCTTTATCAAGACCTGCAGTCCCAGGACTGGACTCACATAGTGTCAAGAGGTCTGGGAACGTCCAAAAATTACATGCATAATGCTGTACTAATTTGTGTTTGTGCCTGCTTTTTTTTTCTTTTCTGGCAAGAAAATGGCAGATTTTCAGGTAAGTCTGTAATTCAAAATAGATGAAGAAACTGAACATTGGGTAGGATGAGGATGGAGTTTCTAATACCCCAACTCAGATGAGTAACAGGTGGAAAGAAATAGGAAGTGAGAGGCAGGTAGTTGTAGAAAAGGTTGCTGAGCACAAACAATTCCCTCTCATACTTGAAACAGTGGAGGGCAAGTTGCTTTTTATTTTCTTGGTAAGAATGAAGCATTTTCCATCTGAAGAAATAGCAATGGGAACGATGACTGTAGAATCACAGCTGTCTGTAGTGAACTATGCTAAAGGAATGACTTTCCTAATATAATATATATATTAGGATATATTTTTAGGAATATATGCTATATATATTATATATACCAATATATCCTATACATATATCACATATATAGTATCTATTATATATATTATATAGTATATATAGACATATACTATATATGCATAGTATATTACAGATGCTATATGCTATATATAGTATATCATATAGATAGATACAGATATATATTATATATATATGCATAGTGTATATATAACTATTATAGATATATAATATATAGATATATAGTGTATATATCTATATATTATATAGACTGTATATATATTTTTTAAAGATTTTATTTATTTGACCAGAGAAAGATCACAGGTGGGCAGAGAGGTCTATATTATATATGAGGCCTATTTTATATATATATATATAATAGTAATTATATATTTTTAAAATATTTTATTTATTTATTTGACACAGAGAGAGAGAGATTACAAATAGGCAGAGAGTCAGGCAGAGAGAGAGGGGGAAGCAGGGAGCCTGCCCAGTCGTCCGTCAGGTGTTTCAGGAGCACCCGTCACATGGGCCAGACATGGAGACACCCACTGGAGACTCAAATACAGGTACGGAGCAGTGCGTGTCCACAGTCGTGCACAGCCCAGATCATTTTATAACGATATGGGAGATCCTTTGGTAGAAATAGGCTCAAGATATTTTTTTCAAATTGGGGCCCCTGGGCAACTCAGTTGGTTAAGCGTCTGTCTTCAGCTCAGGTCATGATCCTGGGACTGAGCCCCGCATCAGGGTCTCCACTCCACGGGGAGTCTGCTTCTCCCTCTATCTCTCTCCCTGCTCATGCGCTCGCGCTCTCTCTCTCTAAGGAAATAAATAAAATCTTAACATTTTTTTCAGCTTTCTTGAGATAGAGTTGACATAGAACCATGTCAGTTTGAGATGTACAACATAATGATTTGCTCTCTGTATGTCTTGCATCATGATCACCACAGTAAGGGGAGGTAGCACAGCCCTCACTTCACATCGTTACAATTTGAAATATAATTTGTCTTAAGCTTTTAATGGAGCAGTGACGAATGTAGACATGGTTTCAGCAATTCCAGAGCTGAGTTTGTGTGTCCAAGAGGTTAACTTTGGGAGGTACCCTCTTGAAGAAAGGTAATATGAAAAAGTAGGTATAAAAGTGAAAATTTATTCAAAATGAAAAAAGAAACAAGAAGTTACACATTTTTAAATATCATTAAATATCATATCATATCATATCATAATATCATAAATATCAAAAATATCATTTAATATAATTTTTAATAACTTTTTTAAAGTTGGCAGCTACAATATATATATCAAAAATTCAGGAAAATTATTATTTATTTTTTAATTTTTTTTTAAAGATTTTATTTAATTACTTGTCAGGGAGAGAGCGAGCACAAGCAGGCAGAATGGCAGGCAGAGGCAGAGAGAGAAGCAGACTCCCCGCTGAGCAAGGAGCCCACTGTGGGGCTTGATCCCAGGACCCCAGATCATGACCTGAGCCGAAGGCAGCAGCTTAACCAACTAAGCCACCCAGGCGTCCCTGATTTATTTTTTAATAATTAACTGCCTGATATACTTTGTATTCATTTTCTAGGATTTACCATAATGAAACACCATGGACTGGTAGCTTAAACAATGCACGTTTATTTTCTTTCAGCTTTCCTACAGCTTACGGTTCTGAAGGCTGGAAGTTCAAGGTCACTGTACTGGCCGGGAGGAGGTGGGGTGCTCTGATGTCTCTCTCCCTCTGGCCTGCAGATGGCTGCCCTCTTCCCAACCCCTTTATATAGCGGTCCCTCTGTGTGCAGGAGTTCCTGTGTCTCTGTGTGGGTCCTAGCTCCTCGTATAAAGGTACCAGTTAGACTGGACTAGGTCATACCTTAAAGACTATGTTTTTAACTTAATACCCTCTTTAAAGATCCTATCTTCATATATAGTCACATTCCGAGTTACTAGGGATGAGGGCTCACCCATTGGAATTTGGCGGGGGTGGAAGGACTCAATTCAGCCCATCACATACTTCAGAACCCTTCTTTCCGATTATCCCTTGTATTTGTCACAATCTTCTAGAGAAACTGAACCAATAGAATGTGTCTGTCTATCTATCTAACATTCAACTATCTTTTTAATCTACTTAGCTCTCATCTATCTGAAGATAGAAAGATATTTTAAGGAAAAGCCTCATGCAATTGCAGGTGTCTGATAACTCCAAAATAAACAGGATAGGTGAGGTGGCTGAAGACGCAGGGAAGAGTTGCAGTTTGAGTCTGAAGGCGGTCAGTCTGCCGGCGGACTCACTCAAGGAAGGTCAGTCTCTGTTCTGATAAGGCCTTCAACTGATTAGACAAGCCTCACCTGCACTAAGGAGGATAATGTGCTTTGCTCAAAGCCCACTGATTTTTTTTTTTTTAAGATTTTATTTATTTATTTGACAGAGAGAGAGATCACAAGTAGGCAGGTAGGCAGGCAGAGAGAGAGGAGGAATCAGGCTCTCTGCTCTGCAGAGAGCCCGATGTGGGGCTCGATCCCAAGACCCTTGGATCATGACCTGAGCTGAAGGCAGAGGCTTTAACCCACTGAGCCACCCAGGCACCCCAAAGCCCACTGATTTAAATGTTAATCTCATCCAAAATAACTCCTTCACAGAATCATCCAGAATAATGCTTGAGCCCATACTGGCTTCATGGCCCAGCCAAGTGGACACGTAAAATTAACCACCACACCCCTTTAAATGGCAATGGTTTTGCATTTTTTATAGAAAGAATAGAAAGATAATGCAGTCTTCAGCATGATAGAGCAAAGTTTTGAAAAATTCTTTCATAGTTTATAGTTTAACTCTTTAACTTGTGATTGATAATATAGTATACATTTTAGCATTAAGGTCAGCTATGGGAAAAACCTCTTGAATTTCATTCATCTATAAGCATTAATACTTAGGGCATTCATTTGAGTTCCTGTGCGTGTGCATGTGTATGTAACAAGTAACTGTAAATACCTCTGAATCTGGTCATAATCACTAATCAGTTTGTTGACATTTTTATAATGGCATATTATGAGTGCTTGGTGAGGTTGGTATTTTGTATCAAATCAGCTAATAATTTAAATGCGACTTGCATTTTATTCTAATTCCTTAAAATATTTTTTAAGATTTTATTTATTTATTTGACAGAGAGGGAGAGAGCATGAGAGAGCACAGGTAGGGGGAGGGGCAGGCAGAGGGAGAGGGAGAAGTAGCCTCCCCACTTAGCAGGGAGCCCGGGTGTGGCTTGATCCCAGGATCCTGGAATTAGGACCTGAGCTGAAGGCCAATACTTAACTGATTGAGCTATCCAGGTGCCTTCTTTGATGAATACATTTTAAAATGACAAAATAAGGTATACTTTCTAGACATCCAAATGTGCAGTCTGCCAGGAATTATAAAAGAATTTCTCAGTTGTTTTTCTGAGATGTTCCAAAATATTTTTCCAACTTACAGGTAAATTGTATATGCTACCTTTCTTGACCCTTCCATTTTGAATTGGTTGGATGACAACTGAAATTTCTACTTCAGTTTTCTTCCCTGTGGTAAGTGGAGGAATTTCTGTAGACTAGCCTCTCGTTGAAAATGTTTCAAGTGTTTCTAAATCCACTTTCATGGATCCTGGGCACATTAGGATATGCTCACACTACTGAATAAATTCTGGTTCTCCAGAGGGCTGGACAATCTGATACAGTGGATGGTGGGTGCGTTCCCAGAAGCCTCGAGGTAGCTGACTGACATGGTGGTTTCAGAGGACTGAACCACAGTATTCAGTCCAACGTGAATCTAGCTGCTCTGTGAAGGGATTTTGCAGAAGTAATTGAAGTCCCTAAATCAGGTGACTTTAAGTTGGGGATATTATTGTGTGTGGGCCTGGCTTAATCAGTTAAATGGTCTCTCAGAATTGGGCTTAGGCTTTCCCTGGGGTGGGGCTGGGGGCAGACTCTTGCTTTTAGGAAACTGTTTTGGCCCGTGGAGTTCCAACTTGCTCCAGATCTTTCCTTTGTGATGGCCTCCCTGGTGGACTTCAGACTTGCTCAGACAGTCTGCCCAGTTACATAAGCCAATTCCTTATGTCTCTAGAGAACTTTACCTATTATTTATCATCTGTCTATCTATCTATCTATCATCCATCTATCATGTTAATAATTCCTACTGGTCCCCTTTCTTTGCCTGAACCCTGACTGATATACCTATACCGACAACCACGTAAACGTATTATTCCATTAAACCAACCAAATACATTCCGAACTCAATGTCCCTTTTCCCTGATCCCCCAAAGTGCTCATGCTCCTTCTCACAAGAAGGAGTTTAATGGAAGGGTAGTAGGAGTAGAGAGTCTGAATCATTTAGGGTTAGAATATCCTACTTTGGCACATCTTATTTTAAAAAACACAACTGTGTGAAAACACGGCTAGGACCCTGTCCAAGAGCTTAAAACGGATGCATGCAAGGGAAGGCCCCCCCAGATTATGCTTCATTTGAAAGCTTCATTAGAGAACCACTCTGAATGTCAGGACGAGTTTCTGAGAGAGGGGCCACTGGAGAGAAGACCTGAGCACAGTCCTGTAAGATGAGAGAAAAGAGTATCTTGGTGGGGAGGGGGACGGTAGGAATAGATGCCAGACAGAGGAAATCTGAAGCAAAACCAGAGAGGAGAACCCACTGGTTGTAGATAGGGAGTAAAGTGGGGTGAACGTGGTAGAGACTAGAATTCAGGAGTCACACTCTCAGACACAGAGAGCGGGCACCTTCCATTTGGTCCTCCCTTCGATTCATCTGCATTCAAAGCACCTTTTTGTTTGTTTGTTTGTTTGTTTAGGGATGTTATTTATTTGTTTGACTGAGAGAGAAAGAGAGAGGGAGCGCACAAGCAGGCAGAGGGAGAGGGAGAAGCAGGCTCCCTCCCTGAGCAGGGAGCTGGATTGCAGCCTTGATCCCAGAACCCCAGGATCATGACCTGAGCTGAAGGCAGATGCTCTGAGCCACCAGATGCCCCTACTTTCAGAGCACCTTGATGTGTCAGGTTCGGCCCAGTTGACCTAACCAAGGACACAACGTGTCTCGCTAGTTCGGTGCCTTAACACACGAAAAGCTGCATATGTAACCTGGCCTCGCTTCCGGAGGTCCTCAGAACGCACACTCCTTTTTTCTCAGACCTTTGTGTTTGGAGCCACTAAGTTACTCTAATAGATGCAGGAAGAATTAGGCTCTGAGACTGCTGGGGACTTAGGTTACCCAACTGTGGGATGTGCAAAAGAACAAGCCTGTTGGCATGGCAAAACCGGAGGCTGAAAAATGTTAATTTAGGAACCCTTGAATTATGAGAAACATAAGGCCCCTGTATTAGTGAGAATTTCTTTTCTGCTAATATCTTAGGGAAAACCTATTCCATTGGCTATAAATGGGCATTTCCAGCCGGGTTGCCCTTTATAATTGCCTGGGCCTCACCTCAAACCTGTAAAATGAGAATCTGGGAGTGGGACTCAGGCGCTGGCCACTTGACCAGCAGCACAGAAGAAGAAAAACCAATAAAAACTGCCCAGGTGACCTTATGAACTGGATAATGAAGAAATAAGGTTAACCAGTACAGGTTTGAAGGTGTTAATTGTTCCTCAGGGTTTCCTAGCAGGTCAAAATTCTTGAGAACAGGAATATGGTAATAGTTCTCAAAATTAGCAGAGGGCAGTTGGTGAATTTCATGATGTAGGATGGCTGCCCTTAATGTAACTTTTTTTTTTTTTTTTTTACTAAAAAGAAGATATAGCCAAAAATAGTAATATTACAATTTGCCCTTGCATACTTCTGGTTTTTCTTAGAGAATTCATATTTTATCCAAATATCTAATAAGAAAATTTCCTTAAAACACTGTTTTTGGTCAAGCCTAAATAGATGTTGTCATAAAAATGTTTCAGGAGATTTCTTCCACTGGAACTTTTATCCAAACTGGTGCAACACATATTTTGGTATTAGAATTTCCTTAGCATTCTATAAATAATGTTTTTGATTTGGAAGAGTCCCTGACAGGCAGCAATTTTGAACAAAAGATGGCACTGACATTGGAAAGGCTCCCTGAGTTGGCTGGAAATCCTGGCTGTGCTGTGGGGGCTTTAAAATATTAAAAGTTATTCATGGTGTCCCTGCACGATTAGATTTTGGCAAAGATTGTTGATCTCACGCAATGAGCTCTGTGGGTTGAGTGAAAACCATTCCTATCACAGCTTTCTCCTTATGGGTCTGATTACAGTTCATGTACACAGAGTTCTCCCGGAGTCTGAGAGAACCCCGTAAGGCGATCATGCTCTCTTTTCTGTTAACTTTATGTTTTCTTTAAGGACAGGAAAGTTCGAGACTCCGTGGGCTTGCTCCTGATTTGGGGTTTTGGCAGGGGTTCTCAAACCGTGATGGGCATAAGAGCCACATAGGGAGTGTATTCAAAAATACAGATTCTCTGGGCTCATGGTTCTGATTCTGATTAAGAAGAGCTGGGTTGAGGTCCCGGAATCTGCCTTTCAGCAAGCATCCCAGGAGATTCTGATGGCCTCGGGCTATGATTTTTGATGAGCTCAATTTCAGAATCATTTTGCATTGAGATAGCATTTCCTTAAAGCTGTGAGAAATCTCACATAATCCCATAATCCCTGAGGTAAAAGCCGGATAGCCAAATAGCATGGGAGTTAACCAGAGTTTCAGTTTTTCCATTCTTTCTGTTAATTAACCAGGCGCTGTTGATGCTAAAATCTTACTGCACTACTTTTCATAAACTCTCTTAATCTCTCTGCTCTCTACTGAATGTTTGCCTTTCCCCTCATCCACACCCCACTCATACATTGAGACCTAATTCCCAGTGTGATGGTCTTAGGAGGTAGGGTCTTTGGGAGGTGATTAGGTAGTGAAGGTTGCGCCCTTGTGAATGTAATTAGTGCCTTTATAAAAGAGACCCCAGAGAGCTTCCTGTCTTTCCATCATGTGAAGACACAGAAAGAAGACTACTGTCTATGAACCAGGAAGCAGCTTCTCACCCAACACTGAATCTGCTGGTAACTTGATCTTGGACTTCCCAGGCTCCAGAACTGTGAGAAATAAATGTTTGTTGTTTCTTGGCCTACTGAATCTACTAGAATCTACTAGAATGCCTATGGCTTTCTATTAGAGCAGCCAAAAGGGTCTAAGACATTCTCCCGAAACTAACCTGTGCCTCTATCCCCTTTAGAGTTACCATTAACGAATATGTGTGAGTTGATGATTTGTCTCTCTTGTCCAATCTTAGAATATTAACTCAGGGAAGGGAAAAGCTAGATATTATGTGGTCCTGGACAGAACCTTAGATCCTTGTGAAAAGCATCATTTCTCTTTGCTGTGGGAGAAAGCAAAGAAATTGCCCCTAGAGAGACTCCCGTCTCATGGAAATGTCAGTTGTGATGGGTCAGGGTTTGCTCATGTTATAAAAGGGAGTCCATGGAAACCTTGTAATGCTGTGACCATCAGAACTCTGTAATTCACATTTATTGTCTTGATAAGGTGGCAAAGAAACCTCACCAGCTTCTTTGATAAAAATTGCAATACTTTAAAGAGGATTCTGCCTCTTATTTTCCCTCAGTTTCCTGGAAATCAGGAGCAGCTCTTGGGAAGAAGGTAATAGGGATAATTTCCTATCATGCTAGACACAGTGGCCTGTAATTGAATGAATTCCAGATGGTCCTAAAGTGTGTTCTGCCAAATATCACATTCCGCTGAGGGGTTAATTCCCAAACCCCCAAGTCCTGGCTCTTGAGCTGTGGGGACAGAAAAGGAGATTTGACGTTTCTAACAGATAAGAGGGAAGGGTATGGGATCAACAGTCTCTAGCTATCTGCGTCTCTGAATATGACAGTTTGCTTATCAGGCAAGATTTAACTTCCTTGAGGAAATACCAGGTTAAGAGATACGCAAGATCTCTATGTGTTTAGTGTTCTTGACCTTGGGTCTCAATACAAAGTCCTGATTTTCTCTGGTTGCGTCCGGACTTCTCTCTGGGCCGTGCGCCCATGTGTCAGTGGGCTGTGAATACACATGGATTATGGAAGAACTGCTCTTGTCAGAAGAGTCTGCTTCCATATCCCAGGTACCCCATCGGCCCCTGACTGCTGTGGGCCACCTCCCCACCTGCATGGCAGCTCTGCGGGAAACACCAGCCAGGAGCACTTGTGGTGTGTGTGCCACAAGACAGGTAATGGGACTCTTGCTTTTACCATCCAGGGGGGCCACCCCTCGCCCAGTGAGGACCACCAGGCCAACCTTGCAGAGCACGAAGAAGGAAGCAGATCCAGTGTGGGGCCTTCTTCGCTTGAGTAGCTGACAGAGATTCCACTGCCAAGTAATGGAGAATCTGGCACAATCCCCGAAGAGCCTCAGCCAACTGGAACTTTGGAAGCCACAGCTTTCTTCTGAGCTCCCCCTCAAGATGTGTATAGTCATTGTGCTTGTTTTGCTTCCTCCCTGTTCTTGTTTAAAAGCCAGATTTCTCCCTGGACAGACAGCAAAATCTCAGTCCTCTGGGGTTGCCATAAGGGCAGAGAGGCACAGGGAGAACAAGCTTGGGGAGGCCAGGGCGGTATCGGGTAACCTTTCCTGAAGTAGATCTTTAGAGTATCCAAGCCACTATGTTCTTTTGGACTGTCTTCAACCAAGCGTTTCCCACAGTGCCAAACCTCAGGATATCAAAGAACCACTCACAAAATATTCTCTCTCTCAGAAGAAGCAGAATGATTTTGCTAAAAGGACATTTCTGCCAACACATATCACATAGTCTGAGACAGTAAAAAAAAAAAAAAAAAAAAAAAAAAAAAAGATTAAAAAAAGGCCTAAAGAGAATGAGAGTGAGTTTTCAGTGGAATGAACACAGTCAATCCCCTTCTAAGAGTTCCTGTGATCGGCCAACCTAAGCTACTTTGGTAGATGCCACCTCCTCTGTGTCCCTCAAAAATAGCTAAAGCAATGGGAAACATTGTACCTCAGTGACCATAACTGGTACCACACCCGGGTAGCCATCAATATCCATAATCATGCATTTTTTAGCTCTCACTTTGTTTTCTTCATTCAATGGTATTTCAGTTTCCATTGTATCTGATAGAAGTGTCCAGGGGTCAAGTGCTATAAAGAACCACAACAGAAAAATGACAACTGTATAAGCTACAAACTCAAAACCTGTTGCTGGGACCTAACCAGAGGTAAATGGTCAGATGGACACACCCTGTTCTTCTGAACACACCAATCATAATATGACAACTTCCCCGAATATTTGACAGATCTGTGAAGCTGGTCACTCCTGCAATTCTGGCAGGCCATTCTGTATTAGTACAGAAAGCAGACCTACATCCATTTGGTTGAGTGTTGAGGCCAAAAGTACCATCACAGGGATGATCAACACCATCACCCCTAAGGAGTCCTGTCTAAGACAGCAGTGATCACCATCAGGTCACGAAAAGTTGAGTCAGAAATGAGGATACCATCTATACCACCCATGGGGCTGAAGGCCACACCCAACACAGGCACAGTATGAAACCTTACAACTTTCAAGAACATGGTTGAGACACTACGCCAATTACTGATGACAGAACAATCTAGAGTTGAGGCTGTTGTCAGTACTGTCTTGACAGAGCTTATAAAAATGCTGAAGATGCCGGCAACAAACTCAAGACAGGACAGATCCATTGGGTCATATGTGCTTGGTGTCACAAAGCTTCTGAATGACCCTAAACAGATTTTACCCTTGGTGCCCCTTTTAATTTCTCTTGTCATATTTATCTTTAAAAGCTTCAAGAAGAGCTACACCCACAAAGTTCTTAATTAATAGACTTTAGGTGATTATGTAGGAATTACTGGAAGGATACTTACACAAAAAATAATTTCTGTATTAAGTGTGCTTGGAAATCTGGAAGGACATTTCTCCTTCCTTTGTGATCTGTTAAGTCTGAATCAGGTATTATTTTACGCATTGTTTGAAGAGAGAAGCCAGATACTTAATAGATTTGTTATAAAACTAATGTTGTAATTAAAAGCTCCCTCCTCTTTTTGAAATTGAAAAAAAAATGTCATGTTATAGACCAGGGAAGTGTAGTAACGGTCAGGATAGAAGTAAGCAATCCCAAGTTCACCACAGAATTAGTTTATTGGGTCATTTTTCAACTTGATCAGATCTAAAGAGAGAATCCTTGTGGATCTTGACTTTTTTCTGCCTTTTAAAACAATGTTATGTTTATAGCCCATTCTAGTTAGAAACTTTGTGAAATATATGGTGAGTAATTAGTATTGTTTTTATAACTAGTCATTTAATGAAAAGAAAAATAAGATCCTAGAAAAATAAGTAAGCATGAGAATGAATAAATACCATGTTCATGGGGTGCCTGGGTGGCTCAGTTAAGCATTCACCTTCAACTCAGGTCATGATCCTAAGGTCTGGGATCAAGCCCTGTGTCATCCGGGCTCCTCCTCAGCAGGGAGTCTGCTTTTCCCTTTTCCCCTCCCCCCACTTCTTGCTTTATCTCTTTCTCAAATGATTTTTTAAAGTCTTTAAAAAAATACATTGTTCATGCTGATAATTCTCAAATTTGTATCTTTAGCTTTAACTTCTGCTTGGAACTTTTAACTTGCCTACTTGACTGCTCTATTTGAATGTTTCATAGATAGCTCACATTTAACAAAATAGAACACAGGCTTGCCCCCATGCTATTACCCCTCTGGTCTCCATTGTCAATAGCAATATGAGCTATCCAACCACTCACTCTAGACAACTTGGAGCCATTCTTACTTCATCTCTATCCCTAATGTTCTGTATCTGTCACCAAGTCTATTCAATTCAATTCCGCAAATCAGTCCTTGGTCTTATCTATGTCTTTCTCTTTTTATGGCTGCTCCCTAGTCCAGCTCTCATTATATCTTGCCTAAAATACAAAAGCCTGCTACCCAATCTCCCAGTTTCTGCTTCTGTTGTCCTCCATTTGTCCTCCACTTTGCAGCAAGTGGCCTTATTAAAATGCAAGTCATATCATGTCGCTCCACAACTCAACACCTTTCAATAGCTTTCAGTTTCATTTAGGAGACCACTCAACATTCTTACCATGACTGGTAGGACCCATGTGATCTGCCCCTGACTTACCACATGTTCACCACCAATACTCCAGCCAACTAATCCTCTCTCAGCATTTCAGAAAGTAGAACTCTTTCACCCCAGGGTCTTTGCACATATTGATCCCTCCACATGGAATGTGCTTTCTTCCCAGCTTCAAGATCTAGAGCTATTAGAGCTCTCAGGTCATTTTCATTAAGGTAGTCTCTGATTCTGTTGGTCTTCAACTCAGCCTCCTGCTTGTTTCCATAGCACTCATAATTCCTTAATATTTCCTTTATTTGTTTCTTCCTTTCTCCTCCCTGCCCTCCTCCCCCACCCCATGTAACGAAGGCAGGAACCAATGTCTAGTTTGATTCATCAGTGAATTTCTGGTGCCTTCCACAGTCCTTGGCTCATGATGGTGTTCAACAACACTTGTTAACTCAACTGAATCAATGGAAGAATTTAAATATTAAAATATTAAAAGAGAGCATTAGGCAGAATCCAGGAGAGAGCTAACATCAACTTTGAGGGGGCAGGATATAAACCTACCAGGAAATTCAAAAGAAGCCAGAGAGGAAGGATTCTGCTAGAATATTCTGAAAGCCAACCAAAGGATGCATTTCAAGAAGGAGGGCTAGGGAGGAGTAGGCTTGGCCAGATGCTGCCAGATGTCAGGTGAAACATGGGGTGAGGCTGTCTGCTGTATTTAGCATTACAAGCGTCATTTGTGATGTTGGCAATAGCAGTTTCAAGAAGACTGGTGAAGGAGAAGAGAAATCAGGCACAAGTTACTGGAGGGAAAGATTTCAGTATGATTGAGTTTAAGAAAGGACCTAGGAGAGAAGGAAGCGTAAGAGCCAGCAGTGAGAGACTATGATCAATGGAACACAGCACCCCACCCCCCATCATCCACTTCCATGGAACCCAAAGCCCAAGTGGAGGAAAGAGGAGAGGAGACTTCTCTAGAGTCACTGTGAAAATCACCTGGGAGGGGTTTTGTTTTTGTTTTTTAAGATTGTATTTATTTATTTAACACAGAGAGAGAGATCACAATTAGGCAGAGAGGCAGGCAGAGGGGGAGGGGGAGGAAGGCTCCCTGCTGAGCAGAGAGCCCAACGTGGGGCTGGATCCCAGGACCTCTTGATCACGACGCAAGTTGAGAACAGAGGCCCAACCCGCTGAGCCACCCAGGTGCCCCCAAAATCACCTGGGAGGCTTTTAAAAGAACCAGTGTCCTTGGCCCTACCCTAATTCGATTAAAGCAGATCTGTAGGCATGGGGTCTAGATAATGATATTTTTATAAAGCATCCAGTCTCTTCAAAATGTGCAGACCATGGTTAAGAAATGCCAGTTAAAGTAACTGTTTTAACTTTCTTTCTTTTGTGTGTTGAAATAACACTTGCAATTGGGGGAGGTTTCCTAGTTAGGCAAACACTGAGTTAAGGTAGCTGACAGGTGTCAGCAGGAAGGGGTGAAGAAGTTAGTGGGTACCTTTACCTTTATCCAGCCGAATTGTTTTAAATCCATGCATACATTCATTTACAAAAATGTGGTAGAATACACGAAACATAAAATTGGCCACAGTAACCATTTTCATGTATGGAGTTCTGTAGTAAGTATATTTACATTGTTGTGCAACCAATCTCCAAAACTCTTTTATCTTGCAAAACTAAGACTCTATGCCCATTAAATACCTTTCCATTCCTCTGACTTCCAGCCCCTGGAAGTACCATGCTACTTTCTGCCTCTATGAATTTGACTTCTTTAAGTAGCTCATATAAGTGAAATCATGCACATTTATTCTTTTGTGACTGCCTTATTTCACTTAGCATAGTGTTCTCAAGGTTCATCCATACTGTAGCATGTGTCAGAATTCCTTTCCTTTTTTTTCTTTTTTTAAGATTTTATTTATTTGAGAGAGAGAGCACGAGTGGGAGGAAGGGGTAGAGGGAGAAGCAGACTCTGTGCTGAGTGCAGCGTCTGACATAGGGCTCCATCCCAGAACCCTGAGATCATGACCTAGCAGATGTTTAACCAACTGAGCCACCCAGGTGCCCCAGAATTCCTTTCCTTTTAAAGGCTGAATAATATTCCATTGTATGTATAGATGACATTTTGTTTATCTATTCATTGGTCTTTGGACACTTCATTGCTTCTACTCTTGGTGATTGTAAATAATGCTGTAATTAGCATGGGTATACAAATATCTCTTCAAGACCCTGCTTTTAATTCTTTTAGGTAATTCTCAGAGGTGGGGTTGCTGGATTCTATGGTAATAATATTTTTAATTTGTTGAGGAACCACCATACTGTTTTCCACTGTAGTCATTTCCATAAAATGACTACAGCATTTTATATTCCCACCAGCATTGCAGAAGAGGTCTAATTTCTTCACATCCTTCCTAAAACTGTTTTTTTTTTTTTTAAAGATTTTATTTATTTATTTGACAGACAGAGATCACAAGTAGGCAGAGAGGCAGGCAGAGAGAGAGGAGGAAGCAGGCTCCCTGCTGAGCAGAGAGCCTGACGCGGGGCTCAATCCCAGGACCCTGAGATCATGACCTGAGCCAAAGGCAGCAGCTTAACCCACTGAGCCACCCAGGTGCCCCCCAAAACTGTATTTTGTTATTTATTTTTTGATAGTAGCTACCTAAAATATGTGAGGTGGTTACATTGTTCATTTTTACTCTTGCTATTTTTTATTTTTTGTTTCTTTTTTTTGAAGATTTATTTATTTATTTGAGAGAGGGCATGGATGAGTGGAGGGAAGGGGCGGAGGAGAGACTCTTCAAGGAGAGTCCCTGTTGAGCACAGAGAATCCCACAGGGCTCAGTCTCACAATCCTGAGATCATGACCCAAATTTTAGTATTTTTTTAAAAAAGATTCAGATCTTTATTTATTTGAGAAAGAGAGAATGTGCCTGCGAGTGGAGGTGGGGGAGGGGCAGAGAGAGAGAAAGAATCCACGCCTAACATGGAGCCTGAAATGGGGTTCAATCCCATAACGCTGAGATCATGACCTGAGCTGAGATCAAGAATGAGACACCTGGGGTGCCTGGGTGGCTCAGTCGGTTGGGCATCTGCCTTCAGCTCAGGTCATGATCCCAGAGTTCTGGGATCAAGCCTGGTGTTGGACTCCCTGCTCAGCTGGGAGTCTTCTTCTTCCTCTTTCCCTTACCCCACTTGTGCTCTCTCTCACGCAAATTAAATAAATAAATAAATAAAGTCTTTGGGGGGGAAAAAAGTGAGATACTGAACCAACTGAACCATACAGGTGCCCCCACTTTCACTGTATTTGAGAACTTCTTTTTTAAAGTTATTTTTATTAACATATAATGTATTATTTGGCCCAGGAGTACAGGTCTGTGAATCATCAGGCTTACACATTTCACAGCACTCACCATAGCACATACCCTCCCCCGTGTCCATAACCCAACCATCCTATCCCTTCCCCCCTCACCCCCTAGCAACCCTCAGTTTGTTTTGTGAGATTAAGAATCTCTTATGGTTTGTCTCCTTTCCAATCCCATTATGTTTCATTTTTTTCCTTCCCTACCCCCCAGAACCCCCATCCTTCCTCTCAAATTCCTCATATCAGAGAGATCATATGATAATTGTCTTTCTCTGGTTGACTTATTTTGCTCCGCATAATACCCTCTAGTTCCATCCATTTCATTTCTTTTGATGGCTGCATAATATTCCATTGTATATATATACACCACATCTTCTTTATCCATTCATCTGTCGATGGACATGTAGGTTCTTTCCATAGTTTGGCTATTGTGGATGTTGCTGCCATAAACATTTGGGTGCACAAGCCCCTTCAGATCCCTACATTTGTATCTTTAGGGTAAATACCCAGTAGTGCGATTACTGGGTCATAGGGTAGCTCTGTTTTATTTGAGAACTTCTTAAGTGAGGCTATACCAGGTGGTGTTGGATTTTTCAATGGATTTCCACCCTGGGGGAGACTAGGATTGGATAACTCAGACTTTAGCAAGGCTCTGTCTCTCCTTTTCTTATAGAAATTTTTGACATCTAGAAAATAAAGAAAAGCTTACAGTTACAAATCATGTCCTCTGATAGGGTTCTTCCTCTCTGGGGAAGACATGTGCACACAGCCTTGTCTAAAGGTTTCTCTTACTCTGAATCCTAGAGTGTTGTGAGGAGGGAAGATTCTATTTCTCAGTGCTGCTCATTTCTGGGCAAATCTTTGCTGCTCATTTTACATAAGATACAAGATAACCGGAGGCTTACAAAGTATGCAAGGGAAGAGATAGGCCAAGCTGCTGACTTCTTTCTCTGGCCCCACCTGTAGAGAACAGTGTCAGTCTGGGAGAGAAAATCATGATGTCTGCTGAGTTCAAGGTTGGAGGCTTTAGAAATTTAAGTATTTGTTGAGAGTCTATGTACCTTACTACTACACTATTATACCCCTGTTGACTTCAGCAAGCAGGACACATTTGATGAAGAAAATGGAAGAAAAATTTTAAGTTTGTGTTATAAAATTTTTTGTACCCAAGAGACTATGAAATCTGACTACCAGATATCTATTTAGATTACAGAAATGTGAACCCCAGTGCATTCAGGATCTAACTTTTGTTAGATTGAGCTGCCCCTGCCTTTCTCAACACTTTCTTACCTTCCTCTCAGAGAAGCCTGTACAGGCTAAGCTATTAGATCAAGGAAGTGCTGGAAGGCTTCTGTCTGCTAATGAGCCAGAATAAGGTGTGACTCCATGGGGTCACTTCAGAAGTCTTATTTATATGTCATCCAAGGAAACCTTGAGAGTTGAAGGTAGATGGCAATTTGGGCTCAGTGATAATTATTTTGTTCAAGGGCATTTCCAGTTTCTCCTCCACTTGATTTCACACAGACCTCACTATTTTACTAGTGCCCAAGTCAACTTGCCTTTTGTTGGCGCCCATGGACGATAAGGGACTCCCATAGAACATGCTGTATGTTTCATAGTACTTAGCTTGCTGCATGCTGTTGGACTTTTTGTCAGGCTTTTCTCTGACAAACTGTGATTGTGGCAGAGATCGTGCTCCATTCATCATCGTCTCACCAGCATATGGTGATGTAGGCATGCTCAATAAATATCTGAGTATGATACGATATAAATATGCAAATAATGCCTAATGCTCATTGAGCACTTCCTATGTGCCATGTACAATCATTAATTGTACTAGTATTTAATTTAATTTGGGTGAACCCTCATAACAGCTCTATGAAGGCAAGAGCTGTTCCATTTCACTGAGAAAACTGATAGAAAGTTTAGAAAAGTTATCCAAGTTCACACAGCTAACAAGTAGCTGAACAAGGAATGGAGCCTGGGCAGTCTGGCTCTTGAGTCAATAAGCTGACTTTGAAAAAAATAAAAAAAGGAAATGAAGTAGGGAAAACAAGGGTTTTTATCTGTCTGAACTCCCTTCCTGGGCAAGAGGGAGCACAGGTCATCAAAGGCAGACTAGGAGCTGGCCATGAGATGGTTCCCGGGGGGAGACCCGACGGAAAGGCCTGTGCGCTGGCCCAAAGGCACCAGCAGCAAAGCAGAGACAGCCCCCCAGAGCAAGGGGTCATCGTGGTGGGGATGCAAGGCTGGTGGGCGTCCAAGCTCCACCCACCCCTCCTTTTCCAGATGACTCCTCCCCCTGGGGCTTTTGGGTAGGGTGTGATATCAAGGATTTCGAGCTGAATTGCCAATTTCAGTACTGAGAACAACGAGTCAGGTATTTCACTGTGTTTGTTACATTTGTCATCATCATGAATGAATAGATAATGCATATACAGGGTACACAAATTAAAAGATTCAATAGGATGGTGAACCCCCACACTGCCTACCCCTACAACCATCTCCCTTAGCCACTGGTGACCACAGCTGGACATTTCTTGTGTATTCTTCTAGAGATCAAATATATATATATATTTATATATATGTGTGTGTGTATATATATATATACACACACACAAATATGTATAGATACACATACATACATTATTTATATATGCACATTTCTCTGGAAGAATATATAAGAAACGTTCAACAGTAGTATTTATACACACACACACACACACACACGTGTGTGTGCATATACATATAGAAGTGTCCACTCATCCATTTTCATTCTTCTAAGGTTTCCTTCCTTTTTTTTCACACTGTTGTCCCTTCTCTGTTGTCTTTATTTGATGTATTATGCTTCTTTTATTTAAAAAAAAAAAATCCTCTGTTGTCATTATAATGGAGTTTGGAGGAGAGCTCTGAGATAAACACATACCACATTTAACCAGAAGTCTTGTTAAAAGGTAATGATGGAGCACATCTGAGACAGACCCAGGTTTGGGCAGTCACAGATTATCTATGGGAAACTGGGTCAACTCAAAGAAAGCAACCTAACAAAATCCTGGTTTTAACAATAATAACAATAATGTTCATTTCACATTATCAGTGCTAGCTGATGTACTTTACCCAGTCTCTCATTTAATCCTCACATAAAATAGGTACTAAATCATCAGTAGCATTTCAGAGGTAAGGACCCTGAAGCTTACAGAGATCCAGTAAACTGGCCAAGGTCATAAATCTCACAAAGGACAGAGCCCAGGATTTAAATTAACATCTGCCTGAAACCTTTCTCTTAACTCCATGCTTGTTATATACTCTTCTGGCTAATTCCCGACCACTATGAATAGATTGACTCAAACTTCAGTTTTGTGAATGGAATGTATGTCTATGAGGACAGGATATGCTGAATGTGATTTTCCAGGGTCTGCTGTTCTCTTCAAATGGCATTTGAAAAATAAGATAATTCTAATTATCTTAGAAACTGGTTGGTGAGAACCTGTCTTAGTTCTATCTGAAGACAGCCCACCCTACGCCTCTAATATCCCCCTGTTTTAGCCTTAATCTTTTTACACTCTCAAACTCTAAAGTCTAAAGAAGTTCAAGTGGGACATGCTGTGTAGTTTCAAAAAGAAACTGAGGTTCCAGAAGTTCTTAATATAACAGGAAAGTGGTTTCAATAATACTATATTAATACATAGTTAATATTATATGTCAACTTGACAGGGCCATGGGTTGCCCAGGTAATTGGTTACACATAAATTCTGGAAGCATCTGTGAGGCTGTTTCTGGATGAAATTAGCATTTGAAATCAGTAGACCAAGTAAAGCAAATGGCCCATCTTAACGATGGGTCAACCAGCCGGGTGAGGGCCTGAACAGAAAAAGGTGAAGGGGGAATTCATTCTGTTTGAGGATCTCTGAACTGGGATATTGGTTTTCTCCTGCCTTAGGACTTGGACTAGAACTTAAACCATCAGCTCTCCTGGTTCTGAGGCCTTGGGACTAGGTGTCTTGGGACCTCTTATCTTCCATAATCACATGAGCCAAACCCTTACTATCAATAGATCAATATCTATCCATCCATCCATCATCGATCTGAATTTTATCTATGTATCTCCTACTGGCTCTGTTTCTCTGAATAAAGTGACTGATCTCATGAGATGGGAGGTCCCAAAATACTGTGAATAAGGCCACTTCCCTGCATGGCCCTCCGGGGCACCGTTCACCTCAAGGATTATGGGAATGATACGAAGTGAAGTTGAGACTTCTACTCTGATGAATCCAGGGCTCTTTACCAGCAATCATGGGACCCCAACGGGGCTTCTCCTTATAATACAGAAATGCCCTCCTCATAACAAATAGCATGGAGGACATGGGGAGTTAGAGAGAAGGGAGTTGGGGGAAATTGGAAGGGGAGGTGAACCATGAGAGACTATGGACTCTGAAAAACAATCTGAGGATTTTGAAGGGGTGGGAGGTGGGAGGTTGGGGGAACCAGGTGGTGGGTATTATAGAGGGCACGGATTGCATGGAGCACTGGGTGTGGTACAAAAACAATGAATACTGTTATGCTGAAAATAAATTAAAAAAAAAATCAAAAAAAAAAAAAAAAGAAAAAGAAAAAGAAATGCCCTCCAGTTCAAGGAAGGTCTGATCTAGGTGTTTGCAACGTACCCTTCACAGCAGGAATCCTGGGATACAGCAATTATTTGAACAAAGGTGTTCAGTTGATCAAGTGAGGCTCAGACCTTAACTGGAGGTTTTTTGGTTTTATTTGTTTGGTTTCTTCATTTCGTCTATAGAAGAGGAGGATTGTAAGTAGACCAAGAGATCAGAGGAGCATGGCTCCCCAGGATACCATTTCCTCCTCTCAGCACTTTTTCATCACCTCATCATCTGGACCATGACTTTTTCTCTTTCAGTGTTTGAGCTCATTTCTTTTAAGCTAGTCCTCTCCTTCCCTGGTGGCAGGTCTCCTGATCACATCCATTTTCTTTCATCCATCCAGGGATCACACAGTTCTAATCTACTTTTCCTTCTCTGGCTCATTCATTCAATTATTCATTGATTCATTCATCAGATATTTATTCAGCATCCACCATATGCAAGGGACTTTGTGTGAAAACTGGGAGACAGCAGGGACAGGAAGACATAGTCCTTTCAGCTACAGACCTTGGTGGACTGTAGGAAAGACAGAATTTTTAAAAATGATTTCATTATTGAAGTAAGCATAATGGAAGGAACTTATGGGAAGTCATGAAGGTACATATTGGGGTCAGAGAAGGCTTGAGAAAAATGAAAAAGGGTGGAATGAGTCAGAGTTCAGGGAAACTGATCACTGGAGGACTAGGGGTGCAGGCAGGGGAAGAGCATGTGCGGAGAAGGTACAGAAGCAAAAAGACATAGAATGAGCAAGGGGAAAGGCCATGCTCGGGGTGAAGCTGCCCCATATCTTAGCTCCCAGTCTCTTTACAAATGCCTAGTTGAGAATTTTTTTTTTTTAATTTTCCATTCAATTCTCCAAAGTTTAATTAAGAAGGAGATTGCTGGATGGAGTTATTCTTCTCACTGGATGGAGTCCATTAAAAATGAAGTCCTACCCTCTCTCCTTAAAATCAGAGCTGAGTGATTCCTCCACACAGGAGGACAGAGGACAGGCCCTGAACCACGCTGTAGTATTGTTGTTTGGGGCTGGGCTGAGGTGTCCCAACAGAACAAGGGCTCGGGAGATCGGACAGTGGAGGTCGTTGTATTTCACACAAACTGTAATGGTAACTTGCACGGAGCAGATTCTAAACAGGTGCTAGCTGAACCGAATTGTTATGTGTTGATTTCAAAGTTTTCTGGAAATTATCTCTAGAAAACGTATTATTCAGGGAACCATTTTCTCAGTAAATGGTAAGGACAGCTTCCATTTTCTAATATTAACTCTTCCGGGATATTTTTTTTTTCTCCCAAACAACCCTCTCTATTCCCTCCCCTATTTTCAACCAGAAGCTGGAATTTCAGTGCCCCTTTGCCTCAGAGATGGTAAGAGAAGCATATACATCATCACAGCATGGGAAAAGTAGGATAAAAACCAAGTATATCAGGCACAGGTGATGAGGATTCTACTACGGCATGAGAATCATGGGAAGCTTTTACAAGAAAGTGGCGTCCGAGCTGGGTCTGAGAAAGCGACACAAACAAAAGGAACAAAGATCTGGCCGTCGAGGGGAGAAAGGGCCATTTCCGCTGGACAGAACAGCATGAATTCTAGAAGCTGGAGAAGCTCCAGGTAAGAGAAGTGAAGGGAAGTGGCCTGGAGAAGGAGCCGAAGAAAGAGAGGCTAGTGAGGGACTTTCCATGGAATTATTACTGTAGAGCTTGCGTAATAATTGCAGAGCGATGACAGTCCATTTAATGAACTCACAGCTGTGCCAGCTACCAAAATGCCATAAAGGCAGGTGATAGCCCCATCTTAAAAATGAGGAGAAGTGGGACGCCTGGGTGGCTCAGTGGGTTAAGCCGCTGCCTTCGGCTCAGGTCATGATTCCAGGGTCCTGGGATCGAGTCCCACATCAGGCTCTCTGCTCAGCAGGGGGCCTGCTTCCCTTCCTCTCTCTCTGCCTGCTTCTCTGCCTACTTGTGATTTCTCTCTGTCAAATAAATAAATAAAATCTTTAAAAAAAAAAAATGAGGAGAAGGCTCGGGGCACCTGGGTAGCTCAGTCGTTAAGCGACTACCTTCAGCTCAGGGCATGATCTCCAGGTCCTGGGATGGAGCCCCAGGGCTCTCTGCTCAGCAGGGAGACTTCTCCCTCTGCCTGCTGCTTCCCCTACTTGTGCGCTTGCTCTCTCTCTGTCAGATAAATAAATAAAATCTGGAAAAAAGAAAGTGAGGAGAAGGCTCAAGGGCCCATAACATACCCTACAGGAGGCCAGTATTCTTTCCCCCAGGTCTGATTCCTATTATCACCACACCCTGCTTTAAAGAACTCTAAAACCATCCTGACTCGTGGTTTTAAAAAAGGATTTCAAAGAGCCCTCAGCTGTTGTGGAGTTCCACAAACAATAAAAAAATACTTTCCAAAACATAATTATCACTCTTCTCAGATTCATATATTAGACTTCCTCCTCTAAAAGAAGCGTTTTGATGCTAAAATAAATAAATGAATGAGGAAAGGAAAATCTTTGATGTATTCCAATCCTCTTTTAAAAATGATTTTCCCCCGTTGTGCAAAATTATACGTTTGCTATAAAAAATATGGAAAACATAAAAAAGGAGGAAAACATCACCTATATTCCTACCACCAGTGAGGAAATATTACTACTTAATTTATAGTAATATTCTTGCCATGGATATATTTGCCATAGTTATGATCTCTGTAACATTACCCACAAATGTGTAAAAATAACTTTTTCTTATTACACAATTTGCCTAATGACTGGATAAATATTGCAAAGATCTCTTTCCTACTGAGAATAAAATCTACCAAATAATAAACATTGGACAATTCATTTTGTAGAATTCTTATGAAGACCATTAGTTAAGTCAATATAAATAGTGTTGAATCATTCCTTCTGGCAATAGTTGAGTTCAAAAAAATTTTTAAATTGTCATTAACTTAAAGGATATCCGAAAGATAGAAATTTCAGCACGTCACATAATTCTGAAATACCCATCTGTTGACACCAACCTCTTAATCTTTTTTTTTTTTAAAGATTTTATTTATTTATTTGACATAGAGAGATCACAGTAGGCAGAGAGGCAGGCAGAGAGAGAGAGGAGGAAGCAGGTTCCCTGCTGAGCAGAGAGCCCGATGCGGGACTCGATCCCAGGACCCTGAGATCATGACCTGAGCCGAAGGCAGCGGCTTAACCCACTGAGCCACCCAGGCGCCCCCAACCTCTTAATCTTAAGAGCGTGCTAAAATGATATACCAGGATTCTGCCGCTTTTCTAAAAATATTCTAGAAACTTCAGTGGTTTTGGTGTGTGGAGTAAAAAATAAGTTTGAGGGTTAGGTACCTTAATATCCTTTCATCTCAAATTACAAAGGATTAGTTCTTCATTTTAGAAACAAGCAAGGAAGACATTAAATTAAAAAGGAAAAAATTTCCAGTGTGTTAGACTGGCACTGAAGATGCTGGATAAATATTAAATGTTGAATATATTCTTTGTCATATTTGTGGCTAACCCCGGAAAGGGGGGGAAACAAGAGAAGTTGGGGTGTGGCTGAAAAGGGAGAAAGATGTTCCACTGTCTCCACTTCCCCGGAAAAAGAGTACGGATGAAAAATAGAACGTTTTGGAATGTGAACTGTAGTTAACTCCCCAAGCTTCTCCCACTGACACGTTATGCCCCCCAGGGATCCCCACGTCCTGGTATTCACCTCCTTCTGGCTACACCCCTTGCCCCACCCTTAGGTGTGGATGGAACACGTGACTCCCTTCTGACAGGTGAAATAAGAAATGCCCCTTCCTGATTAGAAATCCTAAGCTTGCCAACAGCCCTGTGAGTCTGAAAGGCCCTCCTTCCACCCACAAGTCTCCCAGAGAAGCCTCAGTGTCGCTGGAAACACGGACTGCAGCCCGATGGAGCTCCCAGACGCGGAGCATAGGACGGCCACGCCTGACCCACAGCAACTGTGAGATAATAAATATCTCCCGTCTAGATCCTCGATGTGTGTGACTCTGTTATGCAGAACTGGATGACTAATATACCTATTTACACAGTGATTCACCCGGAGTGAGTCAGAAACTCGTTGTGAAATTGAGTGGTCAGCAGGCCTCTTTCTACCCACTCTCCATTTCTATTAGCTTCTTCTCGTCTGCAGATGTCACTTCCAGAAACCGAAGAGGGTGACAAGACGTATCACTGTTGTCTCACGGGGTATCAGCGCGTGCATGTGGCACAAACGAACAGAAAAGCCTTGGTGAAATGGACCCAGCCTTGGGTCAGGGCCCCAAACTTTAGGGAGGGGCCGCCAGGGTTCCTGTGGTGACTTGGCTGGACTTTTAGTGTTTTAGACTCCTTCTTCCGTCTTCCTGCGGCTCCAGCTTGAGTGGGGAGGCCCTTGGCTTCCTGCTCCTCATATCGCTGGGGCCACACTCAGTGTCACTTCTGCCTTCCAGACAGGATGCTCCCTCAGCATCCCCGGCAGACTCCCACCCACATTCACCTCAGATCTGGGTCACGCGCTCACTTCTCATGAGTCTGGAACAAAGTGAGGGGTTCCCACTGGGCCCTCGCTTGCCTTGAACAGATGGAAAGAGAAGGGATGGACATGGAGTAGACGCCTAGTAAAGTCTGCCACTCAAAGCTTTGTTCTCACAAAAGAACCACGGAAAGACAAGACAAAGGAAAGGGGGAAAATAAAAAGAGCGGAGACTCAGGACATGGAAAACAAGCTCTAAATGAGGATTCATCAAAACCAAATGGGAAGGTGCATTTTTGAAATGTCTAATAAAATAGATCCATTTCCAGCAAGACTGACACAAGATAATGAGGAAAAAATGATGAGTTTTAAAGTTACGCACATAACGTAATCCAAATTAGGTTAAAATAATAAAAAGAAATACACTAAAAGGTAACACAGATATAACACAGAGAGCATCTTTTTTTAAATATACTCTTAAGTATTTCTCTATAGGTTTTTTAAATTAGTGACCATAGATGGCTTTTATATAGAGAGGAAAAATACTGTTTGAAAGTTGCACATAACAACATGTATGTTTTGTTTAAGTCATTTTTACTATCAGCTTCCAAATCAAAGATGGCCTAAAAGTCTAAGTTAAAAAACGATTGACATGATCTAATTGTTATTCATACAGTGATGTGGATAGTGTCACAGAATCAGAAGTGTAAGATAGTCCCTACCCCATAGGGGCTGCCTTCTCAGTGGAATATTCTGTTTTTCCTCTAAGAATCCTTTAGAAGACACGTAGCATTTGTTTCAAATGCCTCGTAGGTAGTCCTGTGAAGTATTACACAAGAGTGGAGCCCGAGGTTGTATTTGTTTTAAAGCTCTGAGTTCTGCTTACATTTTTCGCTTCCTCTAAGAATTTCTGGACTGAAAGGCTTTGGAGAAGAATTGAAAAATCAGAATGTAGCAGATTATTTCCTTGGTGATGAGCTCTCTTCGGATTCCTTTGTGAATCCCGCCCACCCCATGTTGTGCTGCAAAAAGACTTGCACTTGCAAATAAAACCAAGGGGACTCATCACGACTGACGGGTGCTTGGTAGGATAAGCACCAACTTCCATTTGGATGGGCCCGGATTTCTGGTGACACCTACCAGCTGTATGACACTGGATATTTCTGGAATGCATAGTGAGATGTTCATTAGGTTCAATTGGTATAATGTAAGAAAATATACAAGGTACTTAGCACAGTGCCTAGGCATAGAAGACACTTAAAAAGTGTTAATGAACATTTATTATTATTATTATTATTATTATTATTATTATTATTATTATTTGGAGAGGTTAGTGTCTTGGAAAAGAAGGAAGAAAACCATGTAAAAGGACGCATGGGAAGAATCTGGGCCCAGAGCAGCTCAGAAAGGTAAGACTTCCTATTACTGTCAGAGCTGGCCCCACAGGGGCTAGGCAGGATGTTGGAGAAGAAGGGCACATGCATCCCTCCAGCAGAAACAAAGCCAAAATTTGCTGGAAAATTGTTGAAATAAATATAGAAATCTGTGATTATTATGGAAGTAAACGATGATCCCTAAAATTGTGCAATGCCCAACCTTCAGAACTGCACAGGGCAGTCCTGAACTAGACCCACAAGGTGGCTTTACCCTGGTGTCAGTCTCTTAAGTTGCTGCCATTTATTTTATGTTTCCTGGTGGGCCTCTTTTAAATTCTTTTTAGCTCAAGGCAGGGTAGACATGTAAATATATTATAAGGCCCGAAGAAGAAGTTTGAAACACAGG
Organism: Mustela erminea; assembly: GCF_009829155.1. Classification (NCBI taxonomy): domain Eukaryota; kingdom Metazoa; phylum Chordata; class Mammalia; order Carnivora; family Mustelidae; genus Mustela; species Mustela erminea. The sequence goes on from NC_045619.1 coordinate 121,992,264, forward strand.
CCATACCAAAAGACAAAGACTCAGAACCGAAAGAAAAGAAAGACTGGTCAAGTCCCACCTTCTCTCCCACTTCCTGTCCGCTACATCTTCCTGTGAGAATGCAAAGTGTCTGTATATCAAGACGTATTGCATCAGGTAAGTGTTGGCCTCAAATGGGGCCAAATGCCTTGTGATTATCAATCAGGAGTAAATTAGCTCCTTCTTTGTGCAGAGGGCTAGCTAACATCTGAAACTCATTACCCCTAGAGGTTGGTTTGGATTGCAAATACAAGCATGTTTAAGGAAGGTTGGTTTCAGGCAGGCTGCACCCAGGCAGTTAAAGCTACAACCCGGAGTCAGGTGCAGAAGGTCAAGCCACTGGGTTCTGCTACGAGTTCTGTTCCTTTATGACTCCTGCTTTTCTCTTGCCGGCCCTCCGCAGCTTGGCCTGACTTGGAGACTACATCTTGGGCTTCTGCCTACCCCACCTGAACACCGTGACCCCAGGGACAGGGACAGGACCGTGGCTGGGGGTTGACTGTGGGGTGCTGTAATCCCTGGGGACAAACAGAGAAGGCTTGGCCATGTGACATTGGGAGGGAGTTGTTTATCCAGTGGGGAAGTTGTGCGGCAGCAGGTAGGCTGGCGCAGGTAGTGGGAACAGCTGAAGCTATTAGGAGGGCATCTGTAGCCCTGGAGAGCTTGAGACAAGAAAACAGGCCTTCCCGGGGTGGACATCGGCACAGAGGAATCGGGAAAAGGCTCAGAAGGGCCACTGTCCTGGGACCCTAGGTTAGAGCAAGTCAAGACCGGGTTCTTCTGTATCCCGCAGGTCACTTGGTAAGATTTGGGCAGGGAGCACAGATTTTAGGACCTGCTAATTAGTGCAGGATGCGGAACTCCCAGCTTAATTCCAGAAACAAGGTCAGCGGAGGTACTGAAAGGTAGCAGACACTGGGAGGCCCGGCGAACATGTTTTGGATGACTTTGCTGTAGACACCAATGCCTGAGACAGATAAGGCTGAGGTGGTCCCCCAGTGGGGGTGGCCACAGGCCAGGAGCCTGAGCTGCTAGGAGCTTGTCCATGCTCCTCTGCCCTGAGTCCACTCCCTTCTCTGCCCCGACTCAGGGCCCCAGCGGGGGAGCCCTGACCCCTTCCTCACTCCTCTCCCTGCTGGACTGATGATTTCCTCTCTCTCTCTCTTTTTTTTTTTTAAGATTTTATTTATTTATCAGAGTACAAGCAAGGGGAGCGGCAGACAGAGGGAGAAACAGGCTCTCTTCTGAGCAAGGAGTCTAATGCAGGACTGGATCTCAGGACCCGGAATCATGACCTGAGCCAAAGGCAGGTGCTTAACCAAAACTGAGCCACCCAGGCACCCCTGGACTGATGATCCTGGACACTGACTCCCGCTCAGCTCACCAGAGGGCTCAGGAGAAACAGGTCAAGTCCCTTCCCTTGACAGTTGAGGTAAATCCATCTGCTCTGTGATGTGTGTCATTGGAGAGAAGCTGGGCATTTCTGGGAGCTTTTGCCCCCCTGTTTCCATAAGAGTCACAGCATTCTCTAAGGTTGTCTCCCGCTGTTGCTCCCAGTTCTCACGTCGTTAGTGACGGAGAAGACCGATTCCCCCGATGTCTTTCTCTTTTTATTTCCTCTGCCCCCCACGCCAAGAAGCCCCACTCCCTCCACACCCTCCTCACCCCGACCCGGGACCCGAACTCAGAACCTCGTCCCTTCCCTGCATCCTTCGGCATCACGTGGTGTTTCATGTGCCATGGGCCACGTACACGTACTTTGTCCATCTTGAAATCGTGGGGTTTACCTTCTCTGACCTCCTCCACAATTTAGCACTTTGTTCGCTCAGTCGTTGCTTCGCTAATAATTTGTCTGGAACGTGTTCCACAGGGTCTTGGGATACTTACATCATCGCTCCCACCGCAGACTCTGGGATCAGAACATGTATAGGCTAATTCAAGTTCCCGACTTCCATTCTCTTACTTCCCAGGTAAGAACTTTATGCCTCCAACAAATACTTTTCTTTCTGTTTGAAGATCTCTTTTTACAGATTTTCGAATGCCTTAAGTCTTTTAAACCTCTTGCACCTTATGTAATGAAGGGCTTTATAGAGCTTATCTTTTCAACAAATCTTTGGCTTGAGTATGGCTAAAACAGTTACAGAATCAACTGGAAAGGGGAAAAAAAAAGATCTTGATCTAACACTAAAGCCTTTCCATTCTGCAAGGTGAAATCCTTTGACCTAGATCTGTCCCTTAAAAGGCAAGGGACTGTAAGAAATTCTAAGTTTTTCTTTGACTTTTAAGAGCATTCATAAATACTGATTAAAAAGTCGGGTTCACCAGCCAGTTTTATTTGATTTTCCTGAAAATCTGCCAGACAGAAAGTTCTCATTTTTATCCACCTTCATTGTTACCCCCAGAGCAGCCCTCTCCATAGCAACTGAAAACCTCTTTGGGTTGAAATAATCCTCTCCAGCTCCCAGTGCACAGTCAAGGAATTTTAAAAACAGAGGACTTTGTAACCACAAAGTACTCTCCAAGATTTAAAAGGCCACGGAGCTCCAGATAAATAATCATTTATCTTTCTCCTAACGGTAAGCACCACATTTAGAAACGTTTGTCTCATTCTCTGTCATTTTTTAAATGCTAACATAAGAATCTTAAACTCTCTGTTTTCTTAACCATAGAAGTTATCCCAATATCACCTCTACTACCCCACAGTCATTATTACCTCATCTCTGGGCCAAGATCTGACATGAGATGCTGTTCACATTTTGCATTCCTTAGGCAATCGGGTGAAGGGATTATTATCTTTATTATTTATTTACTTAATTTTTTTTTTTTTTTTTTTTTGCAGAAAGCTGATTGGCTCTCAAGTTGTCCCTCATGCCTTTAGTGACCATTGAGTTTGTGGATTTATGACAGCTCTTGAGGTCTTGAAACTCTGGGCTTTTTCTGCTAGTTGGTACTTTTAATAAACTAAAACCTTAAAAATGACCAGTGTCTAAAAAATGAAAAATGAACAGTGACTGTCTTCTTCTAGTCTCCTTCCTTAACAAAAACCGTCCCATTCCGTGTGATATGGTAATTTATGGAAATGTATTTTCTGTTTATTTTTTATTTACTTACTTGAGCAATGAGGACCCTCAGCCATGAGAGTTCTACTCTAGGATGGGAAAAAAACCAGCGTATTTCCTGTCTGGGTCCTAGGACTAGTACCACCTGCAGGGTGAAGAGAGAAACTTCTTCCTAATTCAGTTCCTCTGTTGAGTTTAGAGAGAGGCAATCGCACAAACTTCTTGGCTGTTCTACAGTTTGAACTAAGTGCACAGCCCTGAGCACTGCCTGCTGTTTGCAGTTATAAATGACCTACAGACACCCCCCCACACACCCCCTCGTCCCCCGCTGCCGTTCAGAACCGGCTGACCATTGCAAATCAGCTTAGCCACCCCATTAATGAATCCTTTCAAACACATTGCAGGAGGAATAATTAAAGCCTTTATTTTTTCCCTTTACCACAGAAGTTCCTCCCATTGCAAGTTTACACCGACAGCAAGCCGCCTGACTCCATCACACAGGGTCTCCAGGTAAAGGAAGGGTGGAAATGTGCTTCTGGACAAAGCTTCCAATATTGGGGGTGCCCGTGTTCCTTTTCCTCGGCCTTGTCCCCTCTACTGAGACGGAAAGACCCTCCACGCAGGACAGCGGCGGCCCCTGGAGCTCCAACCACCTGACAGAAGTACTAGGAGCTCTGTCTGCTGGTGACCCCCCACCCCTGAACCATTCGAGAAGCCTCATCAAAACCTTGCTGGAGAAAACTGGCTGCCCGCGGAGGAGAAGTGGAACGCAAGGAGATTGCCGTCTGGTTAGTGCATTAGGGTATGGGATCAGGTACCGGGGGCGTGTTCCAAAGAGAGCCGTGGCTTCTCCAGCCCTTTACTTCCCTAAAGGAAAATCAGGACGTGGTACCCGGGGCGGGCGGTGCCTTGCGGTGTCCTAACGCCCGCAGCTAGGGTACTGCGAGCCACTCACTCAGCATCCTCTATACAGCAATTCGAATCAGGGGGAATTTTATTTTATTTATTAAAACGGTAAAGTTTCTGGAAGCCTTTCTGCAACCCTCCAGCTCATGGAGAGGTATTTAGCTGCAAGTGTGAGCTTTTAGTTGTCTCTTCTTTCTGATTTACTATTTTATTTTATTTTACTTTACTTTATTTTTTGTGGTTGTGGAGAACTTGTGCTTCCCTGGTTAGATGCTCTTCGTTTGGGGGAGCAGGATGATAATGATAAGATATTTTTCTAACATTGAATTTTTGAAGTACTTCATCCTGGGGGTTGATTGGTGTTTTCTAGAATGTTGCATGGTGGGTCGCTCATGAATTGGATAATCTCCTCTCAAAAAGGACACATCTGACTGGCGCCCACGTGAGGCAGTCGGTTGAGTCTTGGTTTCTTGGTTTCAGCTCAGGTCTTGATCTCAGGGTCATGGGATCGAGCCCCATGTCAGGCTTGATGCTGAAGTGCAGAGTTTGCTTGAGATTCCTTCTTCCTCTGCCCCTTCTGCTCGTTCTGTCTTTCTCCCTAAAATAAGTAATTTTTTTTTTTTTTTAATGACACATCTAACCTAGGGAAGAGAAGTGCTGTAGATGGAGCTAAAATGAAGCCTGTGGCTCGAGGGGCTGGGCTCCCAGGTTTCTCTTGGTCTGCCCGGTGACCCTCAAACCCTGTCCGCTCCTCAGCGTTGTCTGGGCAGCTTTCCCCAAACACCATGCTGGGGCTTTTTCCTCCCTCCATGGAAGAGACTTAACTTGCCTGGAATGGAATTTTTAAAAATATCCTCCGCAGGCTGCTTTCATGTAAAATCCACCTTAATGTAAAGTCAGCATTTAACGTAAAACCAGAAAGTCTCCATCAAGGAGGGGGGACCCACAGAGTTACGAGCCCATATTGTCAGAGGATAGCAAACAAGAACAAACAAAAACACCATTCACCGTCCCTTTCCTGATTGACGAGATCTTTTTTTCCCCAGAATGAATCTACAAATAAATAAATAAATAAGCAAATAACTGCCTCCAGCCAAAAAAAAAAAGACAGAGAGAGAGAGAAGAAAAAAGTTTGGCAGACTTTCTCAATCATGCTTCATTCTAGGGGAAACATTTCCTGGCCAAGTGTTTTGTTTTTTGTTTTGTGTGTGTGTATGTGTTTGTTTTTCTTTCTTTCTTTTTTTTCATGACAGAGGGGTCTTACTAATAGAATTTTTTCTCTGCTCTGTGCAAACAATAAATAATTTGATAATTAGTGAAATTCCCAAAGGCTCCCAGAGAAAACATGTGTTAAAATAGGCAACTCATCTGTAATGACATTAATTTATATATATAGCAACATAAGACTTCCCCATGGAAATAACTCAGAGTCATATCTTATTAATGTCCTCTGAGAATTTGCTTCAGGGAAATGTTCTCCTCTAATGACATAAAGTGCCTTATTAAGGCTGGTTGAATATTAGTCTAGCTAGAACGAATGTAAACATGCAAAATTGTTCTCCTGGTTTTTTTGAGGGGCAGAGAAATTGTTTTGCACTTTTTGTTTTCTGTGACGTTACCAAGCATTTGACAAATTTATCTTCTGTTTGAGCTATTTCCTTTCCTAGGAAGTGAAACCCTTGTCTTGAATAGCCCTCTTGCTGCAGCTCTCTCTCTCTGTGGAAAAGACTGAGGTTAAAAAAGAGAAAGAAAGAAAGAAAGAGAGAGAGACAAAAAAGAAAGAAAAGGGCGAATTTCCACTTCACCTGCTCAGAGAGCTACACTTCACCTGAGCTCCCCATAAGCTAGGATCCCATGAAATCTCTCCTTGTTATTCATAAAAAAGCCAGGGAGAAACAGTGTCCTGTTGGTTTGACAAACAATCACTTTTGGCACAAACCACAGGACTTCAGCTCGTTCTTGAATCTCTTATGTCTTTTTAGAGACTTTGTCCATTTAGAGGCAGCATTTGTATTAGAAATTCTGTGGTAAATAAAATCTTAAAAAAGAAAAGAAAGAAATTCTGTGGTAAAAAGAGGGCAAGGGGTTAAGTTCATATCCTTAAATGTGTGGGGAGAAAAGAGGGAAGTAGGTGTCTTAAATTTGGGAGGAGAAAAGAAAGTCCCCAAATTTATTTCATGTTTAGCTAAAAACTGAGTGTGAGTGTGAGTGTGTGTGTGTGTGTGTGTGTGTGAGAGAGAGAGAGAGAGAATCAATCTGCAGTATCTGAAAACACTGCGCATTTAAAAATAAATCCATTCAAGCTTTAGCCTTTGAAAATGGATAGTCTTGCCTGATCATGGCCTTTTAAACTTTTTTTAATGAGAAGGTTAGAATGGAGTTTTAATGAATTTAATGAGGGATTAAGTAACTCTAAGTGAATAAATTCCACTTCAGTTGTGGTGGGAACCATGACCCTACATGGATTCCAGACATGGTGAAGGGATAAGAACCCGGTGTCTGGGGTCAGCCAGCACTGGGCCCAAATCGTTGTTCTGGTACCTTCTAGTTGTTGGGACATGTTGAACCTCAGCTCCCTCATCTATAAGACCCCAGTGCTGGTTCTCTCCTCAGGGAGCTGTGTGTGAGGACCACATGGCCATGAGATGGGGCACAACAGCTCAAGCTCTCTTTGTCCCCTCACATTTCCTTTACATCATGGACATGTCCATCCCCTTTTCCCAGGGACCCTGGAGTGGTGCTGGTGAGAAATGAGATAATCCTCAGCATCCCCCTCCTGCCCTGTCCCCAGACTTCCCTGCCCTCCATCCCAGGGGGTTGGGGGTTTTATCCAAGATCTCTAGAAGATTCTCAGACACCTTCAAGGTAGAGAACCACAGGTTTAAGGTCCTGCATTTAATTCAGTGCTCCCTCCCCAATTTGTCATTTCTGTCCCAGGATAAACAGGGAACAGCTCAAACTCTATCTTGTTGATCTTACAGGTTTTTCTTATCTCAGGAAGACTTATCTCTGTCAGTCAGAAATCTCACAGAATCTGGTATAGACCCACAAAAAGCCAGTACCTGCCATCAGCCAACATTCTTCCAACTCTTGATTTGGCAGGAAAAAGAAGAAATATAATTTCCCTCTTAGAGTCCATTATAAGGCCCCTCCCCCCCCCAAAAGAGACCTTATAAAAATCTCAGAACTTGAAAAAGGCCAGTGGATTTATCTATAACAATAATCAAACTTAAACAGCTTTGGATCTAAAATCTTTTAAGTTTATCTACAAGTATGACAACTGCCCTGTTAATGCAGAAGAAAGATTTCCTCTTGTTTTTGTCACTGAAGCTTTCCTAGCATCAGCAACGAACAAAACTAAATGAGGCGGCTGGGGAAGGTGATCTGATTTGACTACAAATCCAGAATCTGTTTGTTTTCCCTTTGAAACCTGATTGCCTCCACCTGCCAAGAAATCAAAGGGAAAATCGATGGATTATTCCTGAATGAGTCCATTCTTCTTTAACAAAGAATTACTTCATCCGAGTTAGCTCCTTAGATGGATCTTGTTGCCCATGAGGTGGAAGTATTTGCAAAATTTTACTAGACATCATTTCCCAAACAAAACCCAGCCACTGCTAAAAGCTCTAACCATATCTAGTGATGATGAATTGGAAAGTCCAGTCCCCCACGCACCCCCATAGAGTTTTCTGTCCTGTCAGTGTCTGTTAGAGCTCATGATGTGCCCAAGAGTAGTCTTTCCTCAAGCCGCTGCCTTCCATATGCAGGTAACTTCTTAAAAGTCCAATATTATAAAAAGGCAAAATATTGTCAGTCCACGGTCACTGGATTCCCCACTGAGCTTTATTCAAGCAGGCATCAAAAAATTAAAGCAAGGTTAGGGAATTTGTGTTCATTCGAGATGAAGGAAATCTCTCATCAGACAGAATGAGATGTTCCACTACTATATAAACATTTTCAGTCAGAAATCAATTTACCTTCCCCATTCTATGCTTTTCACAAACCATATCTCATCCTAATCTCTGCTGCCCCAAGCCACATCCGTCCTCTTCCTTTTATTCTTTCTTTCTTTCTTTTTGTTTTTAGATTTTATTTATTTATCTGACACAGAGAGGAAGAGATCACAAGTAGGCAGAGGCAGGCAGAGGGGGAGGGAAGCAGGCTCCCTGCTGAGCAGAGAGCCCGATGCAGGGCTCGATCCCAGTACCCTGAGATCATGACCTGAGCTGAAGGCAGAGGCTTAACCCACGGAGGCACCCAGGCACCCTATCCCTCCTCTTCCTATCCTAGAGTACATTGAGGAGGAGCCATGCATGGAGAGGGGTCTCAGGCACCCTGGATGTGATGAAGGGTGACCATGTACTCTGCTATGCGCTCTCAACCAAACCCTGGCCATGTGTGCCTGGTCCTGTGGCCTCGTGGAAGTGCCATTTTTTGTTCCACTGGCACTTTGTCTGACATACCCAGACTCATCAAACAACCTGAACGGCACTTGACAGTCTGTCAGCAAGAATTCATTCATTCTTCTTGTGGAGCTATGTCCTTACTGATTTACATTCGAGGCTTATCCATCCCTTGGTATCCTTTTTAATTTTTTTTTTTAAGATTTTAGTTATTTATTTGAGAAAGAGAGAGAGAGAGAAAGAGAACACAAGCAGGGGAAGGGACAGAGGGAGAGGGAGAACAGAGGGCTCCCCACTGAGCAGGAAGCCATATATGGGATTCGATCCCAGAACCTCAGAATCATGATCTGAGCCAAAGACAGATGCTTAACCCACTGAACCACCAGTCTGTTGGTCTCCTAATTGACCTTTTTTTCTATCAAACAGGAGGGAGAGTAAATTACTGGTCAAATTAAGTACATAGTTGGGTCTACAGCTTATGTTCTTCATGGCACAAAACAAAGGAATAAACGAATGAAGCCTATCCGTGGCGGAGGGGGAGTTAAGATTGAGCAGTATTAGCTCTGTGACCTTAGGTACATTGCTTAGACTTTCTTAAACTTGCTTCTCACATATGCTATAGTTATACCTTCCTTGTAGAAGGAAGACATAACTCATGCTGGATTCTGTGTGTTGCCCTTGCATACTGCACAGAAATGTACCCATTATTACCCATTACCCATATAATAATGTACCCATTATTCACTGTGAGTTAATTGGGTAATTGGTATTCTCAGTGCTTAACATTATGCAGAAATATTTGGTGGGTTATCAAATAGGCTGGGGACATTTTGTTTTTTCCATTTAAAATAATGGAATCATATTCTCACCATCAAAAAACAGATGATCACATTTTTTTTCCAGAACCAATTAGATATAGGTTTTTTTTTTTCAAGACTTCATTTATTTGACACACACAGAGCACAAGCAGGAGGAGCAGCAGGCAGAGGAAGAAGTAGACACCCCACTTATCAGGTAGCCTGATATGGGGCTCAGTTCCAGGACCGTGGGATCATGACCTGAGCCAAAGGCAGATGCTTAACTGACTGAGCCACCCAGGCATCCCACCAGTTAGATATTTGTACTGGGGAATGCTTGAATACCTAAGGTGCTTAGCAGTGTTCTGGACACATGGCTCGATTACACTTTTGTTTCAACTGATTCACCTCCCTAAGTCTTGGTGTCAGCTCTGCCAACAGTTACCAACCCATGAACTTTTCTTGTGGGCTAATCAAGAAACAGAAAAGGGCTGGGTTGGTTTCAGTGGTGAAGCTTTATAGCCACATCGAGTTGGTCTTGTTGGGAAGCCTGTTTGTTGAGTTCTTATCCCAGTGTAGCTGAGCTGGGGTGAGAATGGAATCTGTGTGGCTCGTGAAGAATGAGACAAATGCTTTGCTTTCGAGACAGATGACATGTTCCTTCCTGACTCAGACGGTATGTCCCAGATGTTCCCTGGTGGGACACCCAGCACACGTGGAATTATGACGCCTGAAGCTTCCACCTCAGAGAGTAAATTAAAAGATATTCTAGTAAACTGTCCTGCTGTGGGGAAAAAAAAAATCCCTCTGGGGCTCAGGACAGGCATCCCTTCATGCCTTGACTGAGACTGAGGCTATGCCATGGGCTGCTTCTGGTATCCTAGGAGAATTCTTTTTTTTTTTTTTTCCCAAGATTTTATTTATTTATTTGACAGAGAGAGGTCACAAGTAGGCAGAGAGAGAGGAAGGGAAGCAGGCCCCCTGCTGAGCAGAGAGCCCGATGCGGGGCTTGATCCCAGGACCCTGAGATCGTGACCTGAGCTGAAGGCAGAGGCTTTAACCCACTGAGCCACCCAGGCACCCTCTCCTAAGAGAATTCTTAGGAATGCCTCACCGGGGCGCCTGGGTGGCTCAGTGGGTTAAGCCGCTGCCTTCGGCTCAGGTCATGATCTCAGGGTCCTGGGATCGAGTCCCGCATCGGGTTCTCTGCTCTGCAGGGAGCCTGCTTCCTCCTCTCTCTCTCTCTGCCTGCCTCTCTGCCTACTTGTGATCTCTCTGTGTCAAATGAATAAATAAAAATCTTTAAAAAAAAAAAAAAAAAAAAAAGGAATGCCTCACCGTCTTTGAAGTAAGGCAGCTCCTGTTTTGTCAGGAGAGTTTCCCTTCCACAGCTCTGTGTGTATCTTTTTTTTCTCATCGTCCCATCATTACCCAAAACACCTTCTGCCATGTGAACTTCCCAGAGGAGCTAAGCCGGGCGTCGGGCTGTGTGTGTGAAACAAAGAAATCATCGTGGAAGTATTTTTAAGCAATTCTCTTAGGTAGGGTAAAGGCAAGGCAGATGGCATTCATCATTGCTTTTCACACCTCCTAAGAGCCAGGCATTGTGCTCGATGCTGAGGATAGAACTGCGCACAGACAAAACTTGGCCCAATGGACCACTTGTTCTCAGGGGAAGAGAGAAAATAGACATGGAGAGAAAGCAATTTTAGAATACTAGGGCCACAAAGAAAATAAATCTATTCTATGCTAAGGTTGCCACTAGACCCAAGTGACTGCTGGGCATTTGATACGTGGTTCATCTGAATTGAGACCTGCTTGGAGGTGTAAAGTGCACACCAGATTTTGAAGACTTAACCCGACCAAAAGAATGTCAAATAGCTCATGAATAATTTTTAAAAACTTGGATGACATGTCGAAGCAATCTTACTCTGCATGTATGTTTCAAAAAGGGACAGTATTAGATACGTTATTAAAGTTAATTTCCCTTTCTAAAATGTGGCTACTAGAAAATTTAAAGTGACATGTGGCTCACCTCTGTGGCTTGGGTCCTGTTTCCACGGAACAGCGCCACACTGGAGAACGTGGGGCAGGGTTGGGGATTTCCTTTCTAGAGACGGTGTTCAGGAAAGCATCCCCGAGGGGGTGTCACTATAAGCTCGATCTGAGAAATGAGGGGTAAGAAGACCTGATGCGTGGTGGGAAGGAGCTTGGTGGGACTGATGGAAAATGACAGGGCCAGAAAGTGAACGAGAGGTGGGAAGAGGTTAAGGGAAGAGAAGGCTAGGAAGTAGGCAAGAGCCAGACGGATGAGAAAGTTGTGTAGAGCGTGGATTTCATTCTAAGTGCAATGGGGACATTCCTTTAAAAGCCAAAGAGTCAACTGCTTTTACTCCAGGCAACATATGGAGACTGGAGACAGAAGAACTCCTCTCCGGGAGTAAGGGCTCCCCAAGAGGGCATCCCTGATGTATGAAAGTCCAACCTGGATTATCTTATTTGAAGCTGACTATTGGGGCTGCCCACCTTTCCTTACTGTTCATAAAATAATAAGGGGTGGTCGTTAGTGTTCTACGACTCTTCACTAAGCCTTGTATCTACTTGTGTTTTATTTTGTGTTTTTGAAACAGTGCTTCGAACCAGATGCCCTGTTACTAATAGCTGGGGGAGATTTTGAGGAGCAGCTCCGAGAGGAAGTGGTCCAGAGAGTTTCCCTTCTCCTCCTGTATTACATTATTCATCAGGAAGAGATCTGTTCTTCCAAGCTCAACATGAGTAATCGAGAGTATAAATTTTACCTACACAGCCTCCTCAGCCTCAGGCAGGACGAAGACTCCTATTTCCTTTCACAGAACGAGACAGAAGATATCTTGGCATTCACCAGGCAGTACTTTGACACTTCTCGAAGCCAGGTAAGAAGGGCCAAGGTGCCAGCTGGCTTTGCTCCTGAGATACAGTCCCTGAGCCTTATTTCCTGTCACTTATTTATCCCTAGGACAGTCAGGGACTCTTTAGAGAGTGCTTTGTGGCTTTCAGTTATGGGATGTTAAGTGATGTCATTTAAAATTCTGAGTATAAAAGGGGGAGATGGGATGACTAATGATTGTAAAATGAGTTCTAGCCAGAAGGTGGGTGGGCAGGAAAGCCAGGTGACTGGGCAGCGCTCTTCTCCTGCACATGAAAGCGAGTGATTCACAGTTCCTAATCAGTCTCCAAGGACTGACCCACGTCAGGGAGGGCACTGTGCCTATTTGCCTTGCCTTCTGGCCAGGGAAAAAAAAGGCGGAACCATTTGAGGGAGAGGAATTTATCATTAGTTACTTCACCAGAGAAACAGCTTGCAAAAAGCATTATTCATGACCGTCAGCCCAGACCATATCTCTTCTGCAGCTTTTGATTCCTGCTGCTTCTGTTCAAGGGGTCTCCGGAAGTGGTTTTCTCCTCTCTTGGTCCCTTCTGGCCTTCATTACTGTTCCAGCAAAAGGTGACCTTTCAATTACCTTTATCAGCTTTGCAGTGGGAAGTCTGAGTGGATAAAGTGTTCTGAATATTAAAAAAAGAAAAAAAAATTTAAGCCACATTTTCTTAAAGAATTGTGCAACCACCTGTGCAGTTTGAAGAGAGTTGTGAATCATTTTTTTTTCCTCTTGAATTTTTCATTGACATGTGTCTTTGAGCTGCTGTAACAAAAATATAACAGACTGGGTAGCTTCTACACAATAGAAATTTATTTCTCACAGTTCTGGAGTTGAGCGAGAGTCCCCATCCTGGTTCAAAAGATACCATCTCCTCCCATGGTGGAGGGAGTAAAGAAGCCCTCTAGGGTCTCTCTTATAAGGGCACTAATCCCATTCATGATGGCTTCACCCTCATGACCCATTCAATTCCCATAGGCCCCACCTCGTAATACCATCACAGTAGGTGGTAGGATTTCAACATATGAATTTGGATGAGGGGGACACAGTCATTCAGTCTACAGGGACGTGTGTAGGTATATTTGATTTTGGACCTCCATTCTGGCTCCTGGGAGCCCAGAGGTTTCTGTGCAATCATGCTGTGGCCTAACGACCCGCAAACATATCCTCCAGTTTGTCATAAAAATGTTTAATTTCTCGTGTGATTGGCACACAGATGGAAAGACTGCTTCTTAAAGACTGTGTGGGCATCACTCTGGTAACTCTCATCTCATGAATCTCAAAATAGGGCCATATTTTTGTTTCCACTTCCAATTGAGAAAATGGGTTCCTTTCTGGAATTCAGTTTCTGCTTAAATAAGGAAATAGGCCCACATATAATTTCTTCGGTGCAACATCTATATGATATGAGATCAGTTCAAATTAGCCACTAGGATTTTAGTCATCCCATCTGTTACAGCCTTTTGATTCAGATAAAGTGGGAATGAAAACCCTGCTCTTAAAAGCAGATGGTGTGTATATGTTCAACGTAGATTTCTGGTTATCCAACACACACTGCAAATTCCTGGGCTTCCAAGTGTATGTGAGATTAAACATTCCTAGAGCAGAATAAAATAATTCAATATTATGTGTAGGCCTACTTTCTCCATCTCTTCAGTCAAGAATTAAGAGCTCTTGTTGAGTCGTTAGGCCTTAGAGCTTTTGTCTCCTGGAGGATGGCAATGTCATCCTTTAACCCATTCACTTGGGCTGGAATTCCCTTAGGAATCCTTAGTCAAGTCAACCCAGACTTTTACAGGAGGCCAGTTGGCCTCTCACTGGAGGATGCCACTGTCTCCAACTAGAGAGTGTGAGGTCACGGAAGGTGCTGGTAGACCAGGCCCACCACTACCAACAGGTAGGTCTTGATCTACACAGGATTGGGCCTCCATCGGTGAAGTCACTAACAGGTGCTCTAGGTGGGCCTTCACCAGCTCATCAACAAAGAGCTCTGCACTGGAGGACCCTAATGTAGCCACCCTCCCTAGTGGCCCAGAACGTTAATATCCCTCCAGGCCTTCATTCTCTTTTGTCCAATTACTGTTGATCTCCTTGACTCAATCTCTTGCTCCCACCTCTCTCTGTTCTTTCTACTGTTGGCTGTTTCCATGATGAATAAACAGGGATCTGTACAGACTTCTCCACTAGCCCTGACTCTTCGATGAGGGAATAGTGGATAGTATTACCGTCCTACATTTGACAAACCCAGAAACCTGAGCCATTTTTAACTCTTCAGACTCCTTCACATTTTCTTCCAAATCCTTTGTAATATTCCTCAAATACATCCATTTTTCTATCTCTAGTGCTACCATCTGAGGTCAAGAAATACCTTGGGTTAATCAATAACTTCTTAACTTTACTCCTGCTCTTAAATTCTAGCCCTGGCAATTTATTCACTACTTTACCACCAGAGCGACATTTCTATAACATACCTTATTGTATTACTCTTTTGTTTATAATATTAATGTCTTCCCTGGAGCCTTTAGGGGAAAAGTTTTCATAGCACTGAGTATAAGATTCTTGTCACCTTCTTCAGCTTACTCTATCCGATGCACAGCTAGACACTGGGTCTCACAATAATAGTAGCGAAGACTAGATGACTGTGTCCTATGTACCAACTACTATATTAAGAATTTTTCATGTGTTAGTCCTTTTTTATCAATAAAGAGTATGAAGGTTGGCAAAGTTAATCATTTTGCTCAAGGCCACTCAGTTACAAATAACAGAGATAATATTAAAGCCTTACCTGTCTATCCCAAGCACTATGCTGTGGAACTCACTTTAATGATATGAAAGTCCCATCACCATCTGTGTTTCCATTTATTTCTACATTTAAGAGGAAGAGTATTTAAGAGCTTAGGCTATAGAGTCCTATCTGGGTGTACACTGGGACTCACTTATCAGCCCAGTGATCTGTGTAAAGAGTATCCACTGCACAGAGCTCTGGGAGAATGAAAAGAGAGAATAATGTAATGGACTTAGCACAGTGTCTGGCACACAATAGGCACTCAATAAATGTTTAAATGAGTGAATTGATATTCCAGTGGAATGCAAGGCAAGAGACTCGCCTTTCAAAGACTCATAATTTCATTGAAGAAAATTGATGTACACATGGAAAAGATCCTAGGTTCAATGGAAGTTCAAAAATATACTGTGATAACTTTGATTTGCACTTACCACACATTGAACTTGAAACTAAAGGCAAGGGTGAAAAGAGAAGTTTCTTATGATGACACAATGCAACAGAGCCAGTATGAAGTCAAGGTCAGGAATATATATTTGAAAGTCGTTACACTGCAGGCTCTACTTGAAGCTGGAGAGAAACAATTCTCCAACTGGAAGGGTGTGAACAGTAAAAATAAGGGATCTTCTTGGAGAAAACCCATCTCTGAAGGAATAATGAGAAAGGTTAAGTAAATAAGGACCAGTAGGATGGGTGTTAAAAAATCCAGTGTCAGGGTGAATAAAAGAAACAAGAATTTTCCAAGCAGAATTTCGAGACTAGAGAATGAGGGTAGTCATGTTCCTATAAACAGTTCAGACCTCTGTAAGGTAAAGAACTGTTTCTTGTCTTTTGGGGAAATCCTAGAGATATTTTAATCAATGTAACTTCAGAAGTTCAAACTTTTCTTTTTACTATGTATCTGATTTCAGTGTATGGAAATTAAAATGCTGCAGGAAAAATCTGGAATATTGAGCAGTGATGGTGCTGATGAAAATACACTTCCTCAGTTAGCAGCGACAATCATCGCTCTGTCCCTCCAAGGTGTTTGTCTGGGGCAAAGAAACTTGCCTTCTCCAGACTATTTTACAGAATATATTTTCAGTTTTTTGAATAGTACAAACACTCTCCACCTCTCAGGTAAGAATGCTTTTCATGAATTTAACTACTAAGTCATTCCTACTAAATGAGTTGTGCCTAAAAGAAAGACTGATGTTTTTTTATGAATAAATTTGTTCAGGTATGTTCTAAACACCCATTTCATCTTACATGTAGTAAGAGAGCTCAGACCTTTTCAAGGCAACCATGCTATTGTCTCCATGTGGTGATGGGGCAAAAACAGGGACTTGACCCATTTATTGATGATATTATGGATATAGAGCCAACGGAGAGATTTTTATGACCTGCTATAAGTACTAAGGAACACTTTTCTACTTGGTACATGGTCCTGAGCCAGGGGTCGCATAATATTGCCAAGAGTGATGAAAGGGTATGCCAAATGATGCAAGAACCTTGGTAGAGTTTCCTTATAATCATAACAGTAAAATATTTAATTTTAAGTAAAAATCATGTGAACTATCCACTCTGGCTACATTCATGACTGGCAGCTTTTTTGAGCTCCAAGATAAAACAGGATGCTAGGAATGGACTCAGAATGTTTGTCTGGCTCATTTCTTTGTCCTTGACAAGATATTAAAAATGAAATGAGTTTTATTCATTAAATTGTATTCATTAAAAATGAAATGAATTTTAATTTTTTAAAATTATTTTTATTAATATACAATGTATTACTTGCCCCAGGGGTACAAGTCTTTGAATCATCAGGCTTATACATTTCACAGAACTCACCATAGCACATAACCCAACCACACTATCCCTACCCCATATGTCCATAACCAAACTACACTATCCCTACCCCCCAGCAACCCTCAGTTTGTTTTGTGAGATTAAGAGTCTCTTATGGTTTGTCTCCCTCTCGATCCCATCTTGTTTCATATTTTCCTTCCCTACCCCCCACAACCTGTGCACTGCCTCTCAAATTCGTCATATCAGTGAGATCATATGATAATTGTCTTTTTCTGATTGACTTATTTAACTCAACATAATACCCTCTAGTTCCATCCATGTCATTGCAAATGGCAAGATTTCACGTTTTGATGGCTGCATAGTATTTCACTGTATATACATACCACCTATTCTTTATCCGTTCATCTGTTGACGGACATCTAGGTTCTTTCCATAGTTTGGCTATTGTGGACTTTGCTGCTATAAACATTCGGGTGCACATGCCCCTTTAGATCACTACATTTGTCTTTTTACAGTAAATAACCAGTGGTGTGATTGGGGGGTTGTAGGGTAGCTCTATTTTCAACTTTTTGAGGAACTTCTATGCTATTTTCAGAGTAGCTCCACCAGCTTACATTCCCACCAACAGTGTAGGAGGGTTCCCCTTTCTCCACATATTCGCCAACAGCTATCATTCCCTGACTTGTTAATTTTAGCCATTCTGACTGGTGTGAGGTGGAATCTCATTTTAGTTTTGATTTGTATTTCCCTGATGCCGAGTGATATGGAGCACTTTTTCACATGTCTGCTGGCCATCTGGATATCTTCTTTGCAGAAATGTCTGTTCATGTCTTCTGCCCATTTTTTGATTGGATTATTTGTTCTTTGGGTGTTGAGTTTGCTAAGTTCTTTATAGATTTTGGATACTTGCCCTTTATCTGATATGTCTTTTGCGAATATCTTCTCCCATTCTGTCAGTTGTCTTTTGATTTTGTTGACTGTTTCCTTCACTGTGCAAAAGCTTTTAGTCTTGATGAAGTCCCAATAGTTCATTTTTGCCCTTGCTTCCCTTGCCTTTGGACATGTTTCTAGGAAGAAGTTGCTGTGGCTGAGGTTGAAGAGGTTGCTGGCTGTGTTATCTTCAATGAATTCAAAAAACTCAATGAATTTTAATGACTCCCATTCTCACATTGAGGTCTTTCATCCATTTTGAGTCTATTTTTGTGTGTGGTATAAGGGATATGGTCCAGTTTCTTTCTTCTGTGTGTGGCTGTCCAACTTTCCCAACACCATTTGTTGAAGAGACTATCTTTTTTCCATTAGACATTCTTTCCTGCTTTGTCAAAGATTCATTGGCCATAGGATTAAGGGTCTATTTCTAGGCCCTCTATTCTGTTCCATTGATCTATGTGTCTGTTTCTGTGCCAGTACCATACTGTCTTGATGATTACAGCTTCGTAATAAAGCTTGAAGTCTGGAATTGTGAGGCCACCAACTTTGGCTTTCTTTTTCAACATTTTTCTGGCTATTTGGGGCCTTTTCTGGTTCCATATAAATTATAGGATTATTTGTTCCATTTCTTTGAAAAAAAATTGCTGGTATTTTGGTAAGGATTACATTAAATGTATAGATTGCTTTAGGTAGCATAGACATTTTCACAATATTTGTTCTTCCAGTCCAGGAGCATGGAACATTTTTCCATTTCTTTGTGTCTTCCTCAATTTCTTTCATGAGTACTTTATAGTTTTCTGAGTACAGATTCTTTGCCTCTTTGTTAGGTTTACTCCTAAGTATCTTATGGTTTCGGGGGTAGTTGTAAATGGAATCAACTCCTTAATATCTCTTTCTTCTGTCTTGCTGTTGGTGTATAGAGATGCAACTAATTTCTGTGCATTGATTTTGTATCCTGACACTTTACTGAATTCCTGTACAAGTTCTAGCAGATTTGGAGTGTAGTCTTTTGGATTTTCCATGTGAAGTATCATATCATCTTCAGAAAGTGAGAGTTTAACCTCTTCTTTGCCAATCCAGATACATTTTATTTCTCTTTGTTGTCTGATTGCTGAGACTAGAACTTCTAGTACTATGTTGAACAGCAGTGGTGATAGTGGACAGCCCTGCTGTCTTCTTGACCTTAGGGGAAAAGCTCTATTTTTCTTCATTGAGAATGATATTCACTGTGGGTTTTTCATAAATGGCTTTGGTGATATTGAGGTATGTACTCTCTATCCCTACACTTTAAAGAGTTTTGATCAGGAAGGGATGCTGTACTTTGTCAAATGCTTTTTCAGCATCTATTGAGAGTATCATAGGGTTCTTGTTCTTTCTTTTATTAATGTATTATATCACATTGATTGATTTGCAGATGTTGATCCAAACTTGAAGCCCAGGAATAAATCCCACTTGGTCGTGGTGTATAATCCTTTTAATGTACTGTTGGATCCTATTGGGTAGTATTTGATGAGAAATTTTGCATCTGTATTCATTAAGGATATTGGTCTGTAGTTCTCTTTTTTGATGGTATCTTTGTCTGGTTTTGGGATCAAGGTAATGCTGGCCTCATAAAATGAGTTTGGAAGTTTTCCTTCCTTTTCTATTTTTTGGAACAGTTTCAGGAGAATAGGTATAAATTCTTCTTTAAATGTTTTGTAGAATTCCCCTGGGAAGCTATCTGGCCCTGGGCTCTTGTTTTTTGGGAGGTTTTTGATGACTGCCTCAGTCTCCTTACTGGTTGTGGGTCTGTTTAGGTTTTCTATTTCTTCCTAGTTCAGTTTTGGTAGTTTATATGTCTTTAGGAATGCATCCATTTCTTCCAGATTTTCAAATTTGCTGGTATATAGTCGCTTATAATATGTTCTTTGTATTGTATTGTATTTCTTTGGTGTTGGTTGTCATCTCTCTTCTTTCATTCATGATTTTATTAATTTGGGTCCTTTCTCACTCTCTCTCTCTCTCTTTTTTTTTTTTGATCAGTCTGGCCATGGGTTTATCAATCTTATTAATTCTTTCAAAGAACCAGCTCTTAGTTTTGTTGATTTGTTCTACTATTCTTTTGGTTTCTATTTCATTGATTTCTGCTCTGATCTTTATTATTTCTCTTCTCCTGCTGGGTTTAGGCTTCCTTTGATGTTTTTTTCTCCATCTCCTTTAGGTGTAGGGTTAGGTTGTGTACTTGAGACCTTTCTTGTTTCTTGAGAAAGGCTTATATCACTATATACTTTCCTCTCATGACCACACTTGCTGTGTCCCAAAGATTTTGAACAATTGTGTATTCATTTTTATTTGTTTCCGTGAATTTTTTAAAATTCTTCTTTAATTTCCTAATTGAGCCATTCATTCTTTAGTAAGATGCTCTTTAGTTTCCATGTATTTGAGTTCTTTCCAACTTTTCTCTCATGGTCGAGTTCTACTTTCAGAGCATTGTGGTCTGAAAATATGCAAGGAATGATCCCAATCTTTTGGTCCCAGTTGAGACCTGATTTGGGACCCAGGATGTGATCTATTCTGGAGAATGTTCCATGTGCACTAGAGAAGAATGTGTATTCTATTGCTTTGGGTTGGAATGTTCTGAATATATCTGTGATGTCCATCTGGTCCAGTGTGTCATTTAAGGCCTTTATTTCCTTGTTGATCTTTTGCTTGGATGATCTGTCTATTTCAGTGAGGGGAGTGTTAAAGTCTCATACTTCTATTCTGTTATGGTCGATGTGTTTCTTTGATTTTGTTATTAAGTGGTTTATATAGTTGGCTGCTCCCATGTTAGGGGCATAGATATTTAAAATTGTCAGATCTTCTTGTTGGACAGAAACTTTGAGTATGATATAACGTCCTTCCTCATCTCTTATTATAGTTTTTGGCTTAAAATCTAATTTATCTGATATAAGGATTGCCACCCCAGCTTTCTTTTGATGTCCATTAGCATGGTAAATTGTTTCCCAACCCCTAGCTTTAAATCTGGAGGTGTCTTTGGCTCTAAAATGAGTTTCTTGCAGAGAGCATATTGATGGGTCTTCTTTTTCTTTTTCTTTTTTTTTTTTTTTCCAATCCATTCTGATACCCTGTGTCTTTTGATTGGGGGCATTTAGCCTATTTGCATTCAGGGTAACTACTGAAAGTTATGAATTTAGTGCCGTCCTGGAAGCGTTTTATCTGTGCTTCTATTATCAGTGACAGCCTAGCTGGATATAGTATTCTTGGTTGCATATTTTTCTCATTTAATGCTCTGAATATATTATGCCAGTCCTTTCTGGCCTGCCAGGTCTCTGTGGATAGATCTGTGGCCAATCTAATATTTCTATCATTGTATGCTACATTGTATGCTATCTTGTCCCGAGAGGATTTTCTCTTTGTCACTAAGACTTGTAAGTTTTGTTATTAGATGACAGGGTTTGGACCTATTCTTATTGATTTTGAGGGGGCTCTCTGTACCTCCTGGATTTTTATACTTGTTTCCTTTGCTATATTAGGGAAGTTCTCTGCTATAATTTGCTCCAATATACCTTCTGCCCCTCTCTCTCTTCTTCTGGGATCCCATTTATTCTAATACTGTTTTGTCTTATGGTATCACTTATCTCTCAAATTCTCCCCTCATGGTCCAGTAGTTGTTTTTCTCTCTCTTTTTCTCAGCTTGTTTATTCTGTCATTTGGTCCTATATATTGCTAATATTCTGTTATGCCTCATTTATCCTACAGTAATAGCCTCCATTTTTTATTGCACCTGATTAATAGCTTTTTTTTTTATTTCAAACTTGTTAGATTTTAGTTCTTTTATTTCTCCAGAAAGGGGTTTTATTTCTCCAGAAAAGGATTCTCTACTATCTTCCATGCCTTTTTGGATCTCTGCTAGTACCTTGATAATCATCATTCTGAACTCTAGTCCTGACATATTACCAATGTCCATATTGATTATGTCCCTAGCCATTTGTAGCCTCTAGTTCTTGTTTTTCTTTGGTGTGGTGAGTTTTTCTGCCTTGTATTTTATCCAGATAAGAATATATGAATGAGATAATAAAATGCTAAAAGGGTGACTAAGACCCCAGAAAAATATATGCTAACCAAATCAGAAGAGACTCAATACTGGGGGGAGAGAAAAGGGGAGAAATTTTAAAATATATATATATATGAATGACTGGTGAGTAGAACAGAGCCACTCACTTGATTTTGTCTGTATTCTGGTCTCAGAAGAAATTACCTCCCAGAATTTTAAAGAAAGAAAAACTTATACATATACACAAAAATAAGGGTAAACACTAAAGGGAGAGAATATGACTGGAAGATGAAAATTAAAAGAGATTCTAAAAAAGGAATTGATAAGTTGGTTGGAAAAAGGGAGAGGAAAAAAAGGGGAGAGAATGTGATCAGCTGGAGACTAGAACAAAGCCATGTGCTATATATAGGTTATATTTCGATCTATTAGAAGAAATTATATCTCAAAATTTCAAAGAAAAACCCCATGTATAAAAAATTAAGTTTAAATACAATGAAGGGATAAAATATGACTATAACAATGAAAATTTATGAAGAGTTTTTTAAAAAACATAAAATAGTTAAAAAGTTAAAAAAGGAAAGAGGAAAAGTTTTAAAAAAAGAATAAGAAAAAAATTAAATTAAAAAAAATTAGCTTTGCAAGACTAAGGGATCATGGGGAAAAAGCCATGAATTCTATGTGTTGCTTTTCCCTAGCTCTGGAGTTCCGTAGTTCTTGTTGGTTATTGAACTTTGTCTTCTGATCTTCTGTGGGAGGGGCCTATTGCAGTGATTCTCAAATATCTTTCCAGAAGTGCAATTGCACCACCCTTGCCAAGGGACAGGCTAAGCAATCTGCTCAGGTTCATTCTTGGTACCTTTTGTTCCCTAAATGCTTTCTATATGGCTGTGAAGGACAGGAATGAAGATGGCAGCCTCCCAATCTCTGGTCCTAGAGGAGCCAAGAGCTTGGGTCCTCACTCCTCAGTGCACCCTCAGAGTAAAGCAGTCAATCCCTCCCTTCTCCCTGGTCTCCAGCCACACTCCTTGCTCCTCTGGCCTGTGACGGAGTGTTTCTATCTCTGGTGCATGGTCCCATTTGGAGTCTCCAAACCCAGCAGATTCCTGCAGTGTGTTCCTGCATTACTCCTCTGGAGGAGGAAGGAGGGGTTATCTCCGGATCTGCCACAGTGGGGTCCCTGCTTGAAGAACAGTGGCCCAACTATGCCTTGGATCACAGTTGAAGGTACCTCCAAGCTGAGAGCCCCTCCTTGGCTGCCCTGCTCTGATACCTGAGCTCTGCCACACTCAGGCACCCCTGGTCTTTCTGTGACCCCACAGATTCTGAGATCACACTGTCCCCGCGAGGGTTCCTCCCCTCACTTAACCTCTAGAGCAATGTACCTCAGTGGAGCAGACTTCTAAATGTTCTGATTTTTGTGCTCCACTGCTCTCTCACTTGCCAGGAGCCACCCCCCTCCCCCACCACCACTGTCTGTCTTCCCATATGTCGCCTCAGATTCACTTCTCCACATATCCTACCTTCCAGAAAGTGGTCGCTTTTCTATTCCTAGAAATGCTGCTCTTCTCTTCTATCTCCTATTGAGTTTGTAGGGATTCGGAATGGTTTGATAACTATATAGCTGAACTCCTGGGACCTAATGATATTTCAGTCTCCTACTCCTCCACCATCTTGCTTCCTCTCTGAATTTTAATATTTTTAAAGACGCATTTATTTATTTTAGCAAGTGAGGGAGAGAGAATGAGTGGGGAGAGGGTCAGAGAGAGATTGTCAGTCATACTACCTGCTGAGCATGGAGTCTGACTTGAGACTTGACCCCACAACCCATGAGATCATGATCAAGTGAACCATTCAGGTGCCCCAGAAATGACATTTTTAAAATCTGTTTCAAATTTTTACACCAGGAGCATCTGGAATGTTGCAAAAGAGCTGGTGCTCCTTTCCAATACACTTCCTCCTGGGAAGTCACAGCGTAAAGGGAGATGTGAATTTACCAAGGGACCAAAAATACCTGTGATCTGAGTAAGACTCCCAACTCTGAAAGAAGGGCTCGAGAACTGGAATCATAGAGTTCAGTGTTGAACTTTTCCTGGACCTGTTTGCCCAGCAATTTGAATAACATATGTGGTTTTCTACAGTTCACTTGCACTTTTTGTTAAAAGTCAAAATATAATTAAATCATGTTACCCAGCTTTTGTGCATAGGAAATAAGCCAGAGAAAGGCATGTTAAGCAGAGAATCAGTCTGAGGTGGGAAGTCGGAGTTGGGAAATTTTAGCAGTGCAGTTCCTGTTGCAAGCCGAAGGGGTGCAAATGATTCCATTTTTCAAATGATGTAAAAATGTACACCACTTGAAGTCTTGACAGCTCTAAGAAATGGAGGCAGTCAGACCACAATACAGAAGAGAGAGGCAAGTTGTGTGAATATTGATCATTGTGGACCTTGGTCAAAAAAGCCAAGTAACACAGTTCATAAGAGATGTGTAGTATCACCTATTTGAACAAAAACCAGCCACTTCAGCATTTGAGCACTTGGGAGTTCAACTTCAGACTACCATTCTATCTCAGCTCCATTAGGCATTTTAGAAGCCATGAGGTATTTTCTCTCACAACTGCGCCTGAGCTAGGGCACTGTAGCTACTGATTATATCTTGGGTGGAAAGAAAGTATGCTAGTTTCAAGTGTTTTTTTTTCTTTTTCATTTAAAATTCAGCATAGTGAACATAACAGTGTTATATTAGTTTCTGTGTGTGATATACTGATTCCATTCTATGCATTACTCAGGGCTCACCCTAGTTCTCTCTCTCTCTTTCTCTCTCCTCCACCCTCTTTTTCTCCTTTCCTTATTTGTTTTGTTCTTAAATTCCTCTTATGAGTGAAATCATATGGTATTTGTCTTTCTCTGATTGACTTCATTTTGCATTATACTCTCTAGCTCCATCCATACTGTTGCAAATGGCAAAATTTTGTTTTCTTTTGGCTGAGTAATATTCAATTTTATATATACCATATCTCTTTTATCCATTCATCTATCAGTGGACACTTGGGCTGTTTCCATAGTTTGGGTATAGTAAATAATACTGCAATAAACATAGGAGTGCATATAACCTTTTGAATTAATGTTTTCATAGTCTTTGGATAAATATACAGGAGTGTGATTACTGGATTTTATGGCAGTCCTGTTTTGATTTTTTTGAGGAATCTGCATACTGTTTTCCACAGTGGCTGCACCAATCTGCATTCCTACCAACAGTGTACAAGGGATTCCTTTTTCTCTACATCCTTGCCAACATTTGTTGTTTCTTGTATTTTTATTTTAGCCATTCTGACAGGTGTGAGATGTTACCTTATTATGGTTGTGATTGGGTTTCCCTGATATGAGTGATTTTGAGCATCTTTTCATGTGTCTATAGGTCATCTGGATGTCTTCTTTGGAGAAATGTCTGCTGCCCATTTTTATTTAGATTATTATTATTTTTTTTTTTTGGTGTCAAGTTGTCTATATTCTTCATGTATTTTGGACACTAGTCCTTTATTGGATTTTCATTTACAAATATCTTCTCCTATTCAGTAGGTTGTCTTTTAGTTTTATTGATTGTTTCTTTTGTTGTGTATGAGTTTTTATTTTGATGTAGTCCCAATAGTTCATTTTTGCTTTTCTTTCCCTTGCCTCAGGAGACATTTCTAGGAAAAGGTTGCTATGACCAATGTCAGAGAAATTACTACCTGTGCGCTCTATTGGGATTTTTATGATTTTAGATCTCAACTTTAGGTCCTTAATCCATTTTGAGTTTATTTTTGTGCATGGTATAAGAAAGTGGTCCAGCTTCATTCTTTTGCATATAACTGGACAGTTTTCTCAAGACCATTTGTTGAGGAAACTTTTTTCCATTGCATATTCATACCTCCTTTGTTGAAGATTAGTTGACCATTACCATACTCTTTTGAATATTGCAGCTTTGTAAGTATAACTTGAGTATGGAAATGTGATACCTTCAGTTCTTTTGTTCTTTTTCAAGATTTTTTTGGCTATCAGGGTGTTTGGTGGTTCCATACACATTTCAGGATTGCTTTTTCCAGTTCTGTAAAAAATGCTGTTGATATTTTGATAGGGATTGCATTAAATCTATAAATTGCTTTGGATAGTATAGACATTTTAACAATATTTAGTCTTTTAATCCATGGGCATGGAGTATCTTTCCATTTTTTTGTGTCATTTTCAATTTTTTCACCAATATTTTATAGTTTTCAGAATATATGTCTTTTATTGGTTAAATTTATTCCTAGGTTATTTGGTTAAATTTATTCCTAGGTATTTTATTATTTTTGGTATAATTGTAGGATTATTATCTTAATTTCTCTTTCTGATGTCTTATTATTAGTGTACAGAAGTGCAACAGATTTCTGTATATTGATTTTGTATCCTGCAAACTTGCTGAATTCATATCAGTTCTAGTGGTTTTTTGGTGGAGTCTTTAGGGTTTCTGTATATAGCATCATCTCATCTTCAAATAGTGAAAGTTTTACTTCTTACCAATTTAGATACCTTTTGTTCCTTTATCTTCTATTACAGCTGTTGAATAAATGTTGAATAAAAGTGGTGGGAGTGGGCATCCTTATCTTGTTCTTGACCTGAGAGGAAAAGCTCTCAGTTTTTCCCTATTGAGAATGATGCTAGCTGTGGGGTTTTATATATGGCCTTTATTATGTTGAGGTATGTTCCCTCTAAACCTACTTTGTTTATCGTTTTATATGAGTATGTGTTTTACTTTTTTTCAAATGCTTTCTCTGCATCTCTTGGAAAGATCGTATGGTTTTTATCTTTCCTCTTATTGATGTGATATATCACATTTGAACCACCCAAGCATCCCATGCATCCCAGTAATAAATCCCACTTGATCATAGTAAATGATTTTTTTTATGGCAAATGATTTTTTAAAAATTTCTTTATTTGAGAGAAAGAGAGTATGTGTGTGAGTAGAGGGAGGGACAGAGGAAGAGGGAGAGACTCTCAAGCAGACTCTCCACTGAGCATGGAGTCTGACAAAGGAGTCAGTCTCATGACCATGAGATCATGACCTGAGCCAAAACCAAGAGTCAGATGCTCAAACAACTGAGCCACCCAGACACCCCAGGAAATGATTTTTTAAATGTACTGTTGGAATCAGTGTGCTAACATTTTGTTGAGAATTTTTGCATCTATGTTCATCAGAGATATTGACCTATAGTTCTCTTTTTTTTGTGGTGTCTTTGTTTGGCAGTATCAGGATAATGCTGGCCTCATAGAATGTATTCGGAAGCTTTTCTTTCTAGTTCTTTCTTTTCTAGTTTTTGGAATATTCTTTGAGAAGAACAGATATTAACTCTTCTTTAAATGTTTGGTAGAATTCACCTACGAGGCTTTCTGGTCCTAGACTCTCATTTGTTGGATGTTGTTTTATTTTGAGGGAGAGAGAGGTAGGGGCAGAGGGAAAGGAAGAGAAAGAATCTTAAGCAGGCCATGGAGCCTGGTGTGGGGCTTGATCTCACAACCCTGAGATCATCACCTGAGCTGAAATCGAGTTGAACACTCAACCAACTGAGCTAACCAGTCCCTGGGAAGTTTTTTGATTATTGATTCAATTTCAGTGCTAGTAATCAATTTCAAATTTTCAATTTCTTCCTGACTCCATTTTGTTAGGTTATATGTTTCTAGGAATTTATCCACTTTTTCTAGGTTATCCAATTTATTTGCTATATGATTTTTCATAATATTCTTATAATCTTTCATATGTCTGTGGTGTGAATTGTTATTTCTATTCTTTCATTTCTGATTTTTTAAAATTTGAGTCCTCTTTTCGTTTTTCAAGAGTCTCACAAAAGATTTACCAGTTTTGTTGATATTTTCAAAGAACCAGCTTCTGGTTTCATTGATCTGTTCTGCTGGTTTATTAATTTCTATTTTGCTTATTTCTGCCTTAAACTCTATTATTTCCTTCCTTCTCCTGGCTTTGGGTTTTGTTTATTTTTCTTTTTCTTGTGCCATTAAGTGTAAGATTTAGCTATTTACATGAGATTTTTTCATTCTTCTTGAGGTAGGCCAATAAAATTATAAAATTATTTAAATTATTAAAGTATTAAATATTAATATTAATTATTTAAATTATTAAAGTTATAAAATTCCCAATTAGAACAGCTTTTGTTGCATCTCAGAGATTTTGGACCATTCTGTTTTCATTTTTTTTTTTTTTAAGATTTTATTTATTTACTTGAGAGAGAGACAGTGAGAGAGAGCATGAACGAGGAGAAGGTCAGAGAGAGAAGCAGACTCCCCATGGAGCTGGGAGCCCGATGCGGGACTCGATCCCGGGACTCCAAGATCATGACCTGAGCCGAAGGCAGTCGTCCAACCAACTGAGCCACCCAGGCGTCCCTCTGTTTTCATTTTTAGTTGCTTCCTTGTATTTTTTAAAATTTCCTCTTTGATTTCTTGGTTGAACCATTCATTGTGTGATAGCGTGTTATTTAATCTCCATGCTTTTTGCTTTTTCTAGATTTCTTCTTGTTATTGGTTTCTAGTTTCATAGAATTGTGTTCAGAAAAGATGCATGGTATGACTTCTCTGTTTTTTAATTTTCTGAGACCTCTTTAGTGATTATATGTAATCCACTTGACAGAATGTTCCATGTGCACTTGCAAGTACTATATATTCTGCTATTTTAGTATAGAATGTTCTGAATAGATGTTAGATCCTGCTGGTTCAGTATGTCAATCAAAATCACTATTGTTGATTTTCTGTTTGGACCATCTGTCCATTCAGGTAAGTAGGGTGCTACAGTCCCCTACTATTTTTGTATTGCTATCAATTACTTCCTTTACATTTATTATTAATAATATTATGTATTTGGGTGCTACGATGTTGGGTGGATAAATATTTACAACTCTTATATCATCTTGTTGGATTGCCCCTTAATGATTTTTCAGTGTCCTTCTTTATCTTTTGTCACAGTCTCTGTTTTAAAGTCATTTTAGAACATCTCAGTGGCTCAGTCAGTTAAACTTCTGCCTTCATCACAGGTCATGATCTCAGGGTCCCACACTGGGCTTCCCTCTCCACAGAGAGTCTGTTTTATCCTCTGCCCTTCCTCCCACTCATTCTCTCTCTCCCTCAAATAAGTAAATAAAATCTTTAAAAAAAAAAATTTTATCTGAAATAAGTATTGCTCCCTAGACTTTTTTTTCAAATCCATTCGCATGATAAATGTTTCTTCATTCCTTCACTTTCGATCTGCTTGTGTTATTTAGGTCTGAAATGACTCTCTCATAGGCAGCATATATATGGGTCTTGCTTTCTCATTCATTCTATCATCCTTTCAACTGCAGCATTTTGTCCATTTACATTCAAACTAATTATTGATATGTGTATTTATAGCCATTTTGCTACTCACTTTATGGTTGTTTTTGTAGTTCTTCTCTGTTCTTCTTTTCTCTTACTCTCTTCTCACATTTAGTTGACTTTCTTTAGCAATAAGATTTCTTTCCCTTCATTCTTTGCATATCTATTACTGATTTTTGATTTGCGGTTACCATTCATTATATATATAATGTGTTCTATATATAACAGTCTATATTAAGTTGGTGGTTGCTCAAGTTTGAGCCCTTTCTTTACTCTTTTCCCTGCCCTCACATTTTAGGTATATGGTGTCTTACTTTATATCCTTTTATTTTGTGAGTCCTTTGAATGATTTTTATAGATATACTTATTTTTATTGCTTTTGTGCTTCCTAGTTTTCTTACTATTACTTATGGTTTTTCCTTGCCAAGCAGAGAGTTCCCTTTAACATTTCTGGTAAGATTGGTTTAGTGGTCATGGATTCCTTTAATTTTTGTATGTTGGGGAAACATTCTCTCTCTTTCCATTCTGAATGGTAACCTTGCTGGATAGAGTATTTTTGGTTGCAGTTTTTTTTTTTTTCTTTCAGCATTTTGAATATGTAGTGTCACTTTCTTCTGGACTACAAAGTTTCTGCTGAAAAATTAACTAATAGCTTTTTGGTTTCCTTTGTATGTAACTGTTTTCTTATTTCTCTGTTGGTCTTAGAATTCTCTCTTTACCACTACTTTTTGCCATTTTAGTTACTATGTGTCTTGGTGTCTTGGTGTGGACCTCCCTGAGTTGATTTTGTTGGGGGGGTCCTTGTGCTTCCTGGGTTTAGATTTCTTTTTCCTTCCCCAGATTTGAGAATTTTTCAGTAATTATTTCTCCAAATAAGTTTTCTACCCCCCTTTCTTTCTCTTCTCCTTCTGAAAGCATTATGATGCAAATGTTATCACAATCGATGATGTTGTTGGGTTCCCTAAGTATGTTTTCATTTTGAAAAAAATTTTTTTTCCTCTCAGCTATTGAACTTGATTGCATTACTCTGTCTTCCAGGTCAGTGATCCATTCTCTCTTTTCTCTAGTCTACTATTAACTCCATCTGGTGTGGTTTTAATTTCATTTATTGATTTCTTCATCTATTTTTTTTCTTTTTTGAGAAGGAGAGAGAGAAGGAGGGGAGGGGCAGAGGGGAATGGAGAGAGAGAGAATCTAAAGCAGGCTCCACACCTAACTCAGAGACTGACACAGGCCTGATCTTACAACCCTCAGATCATGACCTGACCTGAAATCAAGAGTCAGACCCTTAACCAACTGAGCCACCCAGGTGCCCCTCTGATGGGTTCTTTTATGTTTTCTATCTCTTTCTTAAGGGCTACACTGATGTCCTTCACTCTTTTCTCAAGTCTTTTGAGTGTCTTTATGACTATAACTTTAAATTCCCTATCAGGCATATTATTTATCTCCATTTTGCTTAGGTCTCTTGTGATTTTGTCCTCTAGGTTATAGAGGTAGTCATCCATATTTTCTTCCAATATTTGCATGTTATCATTTATGATTCATTTTGGATTAATTATGGTATATGCTGTGAGGAATAA
This sequence comes from Mustela erminea, assembly GCF_009829155.1. NCBI lineage: Eukaryota > Metazoa > Chordata > Mammalia > Carnivora > Mustelidae > Mustela > Mustela erminea. Next base: position 122,022,849 of record NC_045619.1, read on the forward strand.
ATCTCCTTTATTGTTTCTATATGGCCACCCTTTTTTTAAATACATCTTATTTTAAATGCAGTGGAAATTATTTCCTCCACTGATTTGAGATTCCTCTTCTATATAATACATTGACAAATGTAATCAAATATATTTCTATTTCCTATTCTGTTGGTCAACTTATCTATTTATGGGCCAGTATCATACTCTCTTACTTACAGTTTTACTTATAATTAGTATACTAGTATATAATATTTAAAATATTAGTATATTTCAATGTCTGATAGAGCTAGCCTTCTTCATTGCTCTTCTTTTCAGCATATTCCTGGCTTGTTTTTACTTCCTAACAGACATCACCAAAATGTCAAGCTGGAAAGAAAAACATTGTGATAATTTATTGTGATGTGTATACACACACATATAAAATAACTTAGAGAGAAAATGACATTTATAAGATATTACATCTTATATATATGAATATATGTCTCCATTGCTCATGCGTACAGGTGTGTTTTTTTGGAGTTCTTTATTATTTTACTCATAGGTTTTAGACATTTTCTGTTATATTTGTATTTAGGCTTTTAGCTTTCTTTTGGCTGTCTTCGATGGGGTCTTTTCTTAAATTATATTTTCTAACTTGTCTTTGTGTATACAAAGGGTTTTATTTCTATGGACTAATTTTATAACCTGTTCCATCATTAAATCTTTTATTTTATTTTTGCATTGTTTAGAGTTTTCAGGTATATAAAACCATACCATCTTTAAATAGATAATCTATAAACTGGCAACCATACCACAGTAGTATTAGTAAACAAAGTCAGCTTGTCTCTGCAATCTTAGACCCCTTTTATTTCCTTTATTATTTCTGCATGAACAAACCCTTAAAAAGAAAATAATTGTATTGACTTAATCAAAGGAAATAGTTATGTATAGTTATAGTTAATCTACTAAGGATGTCTATAGTCCCTCAAAAAATAAATTTCCTAAGGATTAGGCCAGTTCTATTTTTTGTTTGCATTTTTATAGAGGCCATCTAGAAAAAGAAATAGTTGACTCGAGAGAAGGTATCCCTTTGGAGGAACTTCCCTTTGTATCATCCTTAGGAGATAAAAATGGTGGGAACTTCTTTGTAAGGCTGATATAGCTCCAAAGCTTAGTGTAAATCTTGTGAGGCAATCAATACTCACATGAAGTATAAATGTTCTTTTATTATTGTCCAGAGTAACATCTTGATTTTTCATTGGAACCAAATTTATTTAGCAGAATATCTGTACAGTGGCCGTAAGAAATTGTGATGATCCTGAGATTGACTTATCTTTATTCTATGTGACACCAGATTTTGTGTGAAATTTCTAGAACTAGACCAGCTCCTCAACATTCTCTGGACCAAAAGTACCTGTATCAGAAAAGGTAAAATCCATCAACTTCAAAGGACACAAACCAACCTAACAATCTATGATTGGGGTCACCCTAATCTCTCTGTATCCATGGGCCAAGAGTCAAATGATGGTTCAGCTTCCTGGGATGAGGTATGGTCATTATTCTTATACCATCTGATGTTACTGTTAAAGTTGTGAAAGTTCTGTAAGAGTTGCGGAAAATTTAAAGGATAATGTGTATTTCCTGTGTATGTGTATTTATAATGTGTATTTTAAATGTAAAAATATTCTATTTCTACAGAGTGGCCATGGGTTTTTTCTTCTATAAATAGATCTCTATGGACATAAACATGAGCCCAAGATAGGCAAGAAAAACATATATAGTGTATGTGTGTGTATATCTGCATTGTCTCATATATATCTTTTCCCACTTGTGTCTGTATTAAATGAGTGAGTAATTAATTCAGTAAACATACTGAGCATTTACTACCTGCAAGTCACCATCACAGGCATTAGGGATACAAGGCTGAACAAAAATAGGAACAATTCCTTTGTCACTTATGGGATAGTAGGAGGATATAGACATTACATATATATTCACAATGATGAATGAATGCTTTAAACATAGTTTAGGTTATGAAGAGATTACTTTGAGCCATGACTAACAGAAATATCTATACAGTAAGTTGTGAAAGATATATTTCTCTTTTTGAGAAAAAGTGATAAATATGTTTATAAACATATTTATATCTGTTATTTCCTTAAGTCGTGCTCTAAAGAACATTCGCTAGCCTATCTTAATGTTTCTTGAAAAGGGGTGCTATGGTCCAATTTGTTTTGGAAATATTAGATATACATATTGCTTTGTAGCATATTAAGTTATCTGGGGAAGTCCTTTAGCAAATAAACTTCTTTTATCTAATTGAATCCAACACTTCTCAAACTTTGACTACGGCATTCTTCACTCTAACCATTTGAAATCCTAATAAATTGATGTTCCACAAACATGACTTATGTTTATTGAGTATGTACTTTGTATTAGATGTGGCACTATTTCACCTGCATTGCCTCATTTAATTATTATCACAACTCTATGAGGTTAGGTATATTATTACATACTACAGATGAAAAAGTTGAGACATGGAACTAACAAATGATTGCTTCAGTTCACAGAAACTAGGATATGCACATAGGTTGTCTAATAACATATTCTGTGCTCTTAGCAGCTGTGCTATTGTTTGGGAAATGTTGATTTAAATAAAACTATTTTTGTTATTTGTATATTAGGTGAGCAAGGTACCGTCTGTACCTTAAAAGGGCAAGATCCCTTATAGATTCTTAACAATGCAGAATGTTGTTCCTGTGAGTTATAGATACATGACTGGGCAGTATCATACATTCCCTCCCCAACCCCAACCCCCAAGAGTTTGTATCTTTTAATCCCCATCATCTATTTGCTCATTTCCCCAACCCTCCCCTCTGGCAGCCACTGGTTGGTTCTCCATGTTTATGATTCTGTTTCCCTTTCTTGTTGTTGTTTGCTTATTTTGTTTTTTAGACAAAAACAGATTATTAATTAGAATATTAGATATTTTTTAAAGTAGATTTCTGTTACTTCTGTATATATGTATATCATAAGATATGTATATATAAGATATAAAGACCTGTATTAAATTTGATTCTTTCAAACTCATAGTAATTGTATTCAGCTCATAGTGAAGAGAGCTGATGCTTATGTTAATCTTTGCTAAGTAGATTTCTTCAGGGCTGGCTTTTAGGAATGGAGCAAATTTGCCTAATGAGGCCTTATCTTTATAAAGAATGAAAATTGTTTCTTAAAATTTAGGAACTACCTACTTAAGGCATGTGACCTCTAAAATCAGTAATAGTCATTTCCTGTGCTAACAATGCAAATGGTTCTTCTCTGTCCCAACCTGTCCCTTTCCTCGTGACTCTTGACAGGACCCTATGACAGAGAAGATCTGAAGATCCTGCCTATGTTATTTAGACCAGAGATCCTCAAAGTGTTATACCCGGGAACTTCTTGGAAATGCAAATTCTCGGGTCCCAGCCCAGCATCTGCTGAATCATAAACTCTGAGAGTAGGACCCTGCAGTCTGTCTTATAACAAGCCCTCCAAGTGATTCTCAGAATTAGAGATCTTGAGCCACTGCTTTAGAATATGTTTGTAAAGTTATCATAGATGTCTGATGATATCAAAGCAAGGATACCCATATACTGAAGTTTTATGCGAAGGCATAAAGATATTTTAAAGGTTATTGGCTGGATAATCTAAATTTTCATTTGATTTTGTTCTTTAATAAAAATATTTGGGGTTTCAGATTTATAGAATATAATGAATCACCATTAAGGACATTTGTGTTAGTGATTTCAGAAGAAATGTAAAACAAACAAATGACCTAAATAGCACAGGAATGGCACGTAAAGATCAAGGGCACAGAAGCTTATAGAAAGCTTCTGTGAAACTCTAGGAGAAGGTAGTCTAAGACCAGAACGATTCAATTTCTTGGCATTTAGCTGGTGAAAGATGAGTATCGTTCTGTTCATGTTTGTCTCCCATTGCTTTACTTACCAATCCTGCCCTCCTCAATGAGAATGCTCGTTCCAAAGGATTCATCATCGAAAGTCTGTGGCCAGTTTCCCTTTGTTGTTGTCAGTACATCTAATGGTGAAGCAATTATATTCTCTTAGTAACACGGTACAAGAGAGAAGTTGTCTTTGGCACAAATTACTTTGACAAAGGGAAAAAGAAAAACCCAAGTTTAGCTTTCTGTTGTTGCTTTCCCTAGTAGAAACCTTCTGGAGTCTGGCCCGGTCCTTTTCTGAGAAATGCCTTCCTCACCCACAGGCGTGAGGCTGGCAGCCATGTCTGGACAGTCTGATCCCACCTCCTATCTCGTGGGCAAAACCGATTGAACCAGAGGGATGCCTGAGCCCAGAAAGCACATCTGTGGCTTTGCTGAAGCAATCAGATCTCTGTCAGGACTTGCAGACTCAACTCCGTCTTGGGTTTGTGGGCTGAGAGGTCACTTCAGAGTTGGGATTTATATGGTCGTGTGTTTACTAAAGGAGAGAACACTGGACCGCAAAAGGAAATAGATACATGCAGCGGGAAACAGAAAGGAGAAAACACTTGGCCCCAATGAGACAGAGACAGAAACATCTTTGCTTCTCATCTTCCAGCTTCAAGTTGAGTTCTGCCTGAGTTCTACCTTTTCAATCTCTGAGATCCTTAGTGTCCTGCCAACACAACCTCCCCTTGGTTCTCACTGATTTGAGTGGGCTCTCTTCCCTGCAACCACACATTTCCTGATCAAGATAAAACATTTTTTACTCATGGACTCATCCCCCCAAAAATGTATGTGGGGAAAACTCAGCAACTATGTCATCATTTTCTGATCAGCAGTCTTTGTTAAAAAACCCCTGCATTCTCCAGCAGGGCAAATCCCACAAGCCTCGCAAAGCTCTGGTTTTCTTCAGAAGACCTTACTGATTGTGACTAAAGCTCACAAAGTCATTGCACTAGGGTTTGATTTCACCATCTGTGCTGCTGGAACTATATACACATTAAAATTTTAAATGCAATTTTTGATACAGAAAATCAGCCCTGAACACTCCTGAAATGCACAAATTCCCTCTGGCAGTTTTGAGAGACCTGTTGGATTGTTTGTTTGCCTATAATCCTTATCTGTCAGTGAATATGCCTACATTTGCTGTAGAAAAACAGCAAAGATAGAGATAAGCAGCAGCAGCAGCAGCAGGGAATCGTAATGATTTCAATTGTTTTTGGGGAAAAGGGAGGTCAGTTCCAAAGGTATCCATATTATTTAGTGTTTACACTCCCACTGGTTGACACAGCATTCACCTTTTAAAATATTTACTTTTATTACTTTTGAAAATACATGTTGGCTACACAGGCTTTTTCAATCAGAGAATATTAAAGACAATGATCTCATTCCCTCAGAGCTCCTGTTTATCATACAAAATCTTGACTCTGTCGAGACAAAGCCACCATCCACACTGAGAAGAAAAAAAAAAAAAAGGCATCAAGGATTTTAAACTGCTGGTTAGAAAACCATTTGACACATTATAAAATCCAGCGCACATTTTCAGGAAAGAAAAAAGGGTGCAAAACTCATACTATATCGTACTCAAAACGAAAGTGAGATACAGCTGACTTTGATCAGAGGTTGCAAATAATCCTTGCAATTGATCAGAGGTTGAAAATAATCCTCGCAAATTATGTACGCATGAGAAGATTGCAGGGGGGAACATGCAGTCATGGCTCCTTGTGTCTTTTTTACCCATTCCGTTGAGCTCTGACTTCTCAGGAATGACAACTGATGGGAAATTTGTTTGTCGAGATTACTAACGATGTTCTTTCCGTAGTCTTGCTTTTCTGCAGGGCAGCTGGCAGAGATATTTGTACAGAACAGCCTTTCACCCATTTCCAAGGAAGACTTCCAACGAATGAGTCCGGGAATCATCCAGCAGTTACTCAGCTGCTCTTGCCAGCTGCCTGAGGACCAAGCAGCAAAGCTGCCACCGACCACTCTGGAGAGTAAGTTGTGGCTCATCCCTGAGAAAGTGAGTGCACATAAGGCAGTGCACGTAATGTTGTGACCGTAGGATACATACTACATACCAGGTGCTGCTCTCAGCATTTTACCTTTCTCAGCTCACTCTATCCTCACAACACTATGAGCTAGATACTGTTATTATCCTCATTTTACAGATAGAAGTTAATTGACTTGACCAAGGACACACACTGGGGTAAGTGAAGTTGGATGTAAACCGGGGCAAGCTGGTCCCAGCACCCTCGTTGTCAGCCACTGTGCTACATTACCTTTCATTGAATAGTTTCTATTTTGTATGTAAGTTACAGAAATTGATTTATTCTCTCTATATGACTCAGGCACGACCAACTTCAAAGTTCCTAGTTGAGAAGTGGCATGGTATAAGAGAAAGAACATGAGTGATGGGATCAGAGATGCAAAGCTGAGTCCTGCCTTCTAGCACCAGCAGCTCCATGATCTTAAGCCCTCTCTTTATCTCCCTGAGCCCTTTTCCCCCCTGCACAGTGGGAAAGCAGTGATATCACACAGCTTACCATCCTTTCACACATCATAACACACCTAAAAAACAAAGGCACGCTGGGGTAAACCAAAGAGCTCCTCTAGGGTAGAAGTGACCGTGGAGAGAGTTGCCAGCCTCCGGATCAGGCTGGCATCCCCAGGAAGTAAAGCCTAGATATTTGCACTCACCTGTATCCCACTGGATCACTGCAGTAAGTGAACTCCACGATAAGGCTTCCTAGGGTAGCTGGAAGTTTCAAACGGGGCAATGTGTACAAAAATGTGTTCTGCACCCGAAAGTCACTGTATATGTAAAAGAAAAAGAAATTGTAGTCCAAAACATCCATGATGGGTAGCAAAAATGTGACAGTTAACATATGCATGCTTTAAGTATTACCAGTGATCAGAGGGTCTTATGTAGACTTTTTTAGAGTGTTTTCTTTCTCTTTGAGATAGTCTTGCAATGCCCTTCAGGGGTGAACTGTCCAGCTACACACTTCTTTTTTTTTTTTTTTTAAGATTTTATTTATTTATTTGACAGAGATCACAAGTAGGCAGAGAGGCAGGCAGATAGAGAGAGAGAGGAGGAAGGAGGCTCCCCGCTGAGCAGAGAGCCCGATGCGGGGCTCAATCCCAGGACCCTGAGATCATGACCTGAGCTGAAGGCAGAGGCTTTAACCCACTGAGCCACCCAGGCGTCCCCAGCTACACACTTCTAACACAGTGTGAATTTTGCACCTTCAAGTGGCTCTTTGGAAGATTTTATGTGAACAAAAACCTGCCAGACCTAAATATCTAAGATTCCACATTCACCAAAAGGAAAAAAAGCGAATTAAAGCTGAACAACAAAATAATTCAGCACCTGCTGGTCAGTGTTAGCTCAGAAATGGAGAAAGGGGATAGACCATGGAGATCTAGGAGCCTCCATGAGCATATTTACATGCCTACCCCCGGTCACCTTATCTGCTGCATAGGGGACACTGTGAAATAGCTTTGTGAGCTGAAGATCTGTGAGAAATCTTGCTTTCTAACGAACACCTAGACCCTTCTGCGATATGGTCCTCCTGAGAACAATTCAGAGAAATAACACTGACTATAGAACCCAGAAAAGCATTACTGTGTTCAACTTGAACTGTTGCATTATGTAACTTAAGGGAAAGGTAAATAACAGAAAATGTGGGCTGAAGACAGAGGCAGAGGGAGATATTAGGAAGAACAGGGTTTGTTGTGCTGGAATCCGACCCCTAAGCACCATCTGCATGTGGGGTTCCAGGAAAGTGTGTTACAGCCCCCACTAAATTGGGTTTCAGACCTATTCAAGGGAGCTGCTCAAGAATGGCTAGGAATTTAATGATTAGGTCAAGTTCTATTGTAATGTTGGGAAACATTTCTAGAGAACCTGTCTGCAGGCTGCCTGACTCCAGTCAAGATAGCCATGATATCTCTGTGAGGACCTGGGGTGATTAGCAGAGTCCCATGACCACAAATGACAGATGTTAGGGTTTTCAGGCTGTCTTTGCCTCATGAGAGCAGGTGAAATCTGATTCACAGAAGACCAAAACAGATTTCTAAGCTCTCAAGTTAGAAAGGATCCTTTCTCCTCCCAGACCCCATTGTAGTTGTCCTCAGGACAAAGGGGAGAGGAATAGAAGAATCAAAGGACTGGGAACTTTGCCCTTTACCTGGGAAATGCCACATCCTAATTTATCCTTGTGAATGCTCAACATTTGCTGATCTTTTGTAGCCATCATAAAAATGTGGCAACTTTGAACTTTATTAGACATCTTTTGAATGTCTTTAATTATGTATTCAATGGGAAGAATGACATTCCCACATAAGGTCTATTTGTGGAAGAGTGAGATATGAATCTTGGTTATGTATCTCCAGGGATGTTTTTATAACATAGGTATTTTTGTTAAGTCAGAACAAAATAAAACCTCTGAGTGTATGACTGATCCAAACCATTTTCATCATTTAAAAAAAAATTTTAATTGTGGTAAAAAACTGAAATTTGCCTCTTTGGAGAACAGTGTGGAGATTCCTCAAGAAATTAAAAATAGACCCTGCAATTGCACTATGACCCTGCAATTGCACTCCTGGGTATTTACCCCAAAGATACAGTTGTGGTAAAAAGAAGGGCCATCTGTACCCCAATGTTTATAGCAGCAATGGTCACCAAACTGTAGAAAGAACCAAGATGCCCTTCAACGGACAAATGGATAAGGAAGATGTGGTCCATATACACTATGGAGTATTATGCCTCCATCAGAAAGGACGAATACCCAACTTTTGTAGCAACATGGACGGGACTGGAAGAGATTATGCTGAGTGAAATCAGTCAAGCAGAGAGAGTCAATTATCATATGGTTTCACTTATTTGTGGAGCATAACAAATAGCATGGAGGATATGGGGAGATAGAGAGGAGAAGGGAGTTGGGGTAAATTGGAAGGGGAGGTAAACCATGAGAGACTATGGACCCTGAAAAACATTCTGAGGGGTTTTGAAGGGGTGGGGGGGTGAGAGGTTGGGGTACCAGGTGGTGGGCATTATAGAGGGCACGGATTGCATGGAGCACTGGGTGTGGTGCAAAAATAATGAATACTGCTGTGCTGAAAATAAATAAAAAATAAATTTAAAAAATAACCTTAAGAAAAACCCTGAAATTTGAGATGAAGTTCAACCATTCTTAAATGTATAGCTCAGCAGGCAGTATTTTCACATTATTGTGCAATAAATTTCTAGAACTTTCTCATCTTGCAAAACTGTAACTCTGTATTCACTGAACAACAACTGTCTTATAGAGGTTCCCTAGAAGTGAAGGGGTGGTGGTAAGAGGGGGAAAATTAAAATTTGGAAGTTTTTTGCTTCTTTTGAGTACACTGACAACACTTTTAATATTAGACTCCTGTATGATTTAGAACTTATAATTCAATAAAAGTCCTCTTAAAAACAAAGACTATTATCATGTTACCAGCTTGTACAAGAATGACAAGTACAGTAAAGTAGAAGACCAGAATATTTTCTATCTTAACAAATTTTAAGACGGCAGTTTCTTAAAATCTACAATGGGTTTTAATTAATATGATAACTGAATTATTTAACTTCTTATCTGTAGTCACTAAAGGAAATGATGGCTTAATTTTATAATTACCTTCCTTCATTGTTTACAATTTGCCGTGGCTTATTCGTAATTTCTAAATAAGTAGAAGACAGAGTATTTGCTCTGAATATTTGCCACCAAGGAAAACAGTGGCCTGGAAAACTCTTTATCCCCAAATCATTTATACAGTTGGCCCTTGAACAACACAGGTTTAAATGGCACAAATCCACTTATATGCAGATTTTTTATACATATACAATACTGTACTGTAAATGTATTTTCTCTTATGATTCTATTTTCCTTTCTGTTTTTAATTTTTAAATACTCTCCATGCCCAGCATGGGGCTTGAACTCATGACCCTAGAATCAAGAGTCGTTCAACCAACCGAGCCAGCCAAGTGGCCCTCCCATTATTTTCTTAATGACATTTTCTCTTTTCTAACTTGACATTGTTCAGGGGTCAACTGGGCTTGACACTGAAAGCCATTTTTCCCTCTCTTTTCATCTTTTTATCTTTCCTTCTTTGTTTCTTTTCCCCTCATGCATATTTCCTTCTGTTTGAATAATCTTAAAAATTATACTTCCTGAATATTTTTTGAAACTTTAGAAACCTATTTTTTGATAAATTTAGAGGTTATAAAAAATGATTGCAGTAATTTAAAATGTAGGCTGTCCAAATTTTTCTCCCAACCATTACACATTCATTGATCAGTTCTTACTAATGCAAGTACTCATTTTAGACCCTGAGAATAATAATCACTGGACATTATAAATAATTTTGAGAACTTTGGGAAGAAAGTACTCACCTTGTACAGAATCCTAGGTCTTCAATGGCCCCATTGAAGACACACATTTGAAGGCCACACATTGAACAGTGTGCTCCCTCTATAACTCTGCTTCCTTGACTTCAGAAGGTTTAAATGGGATTGGAAGGAAATCACGACCAGTGGATGGCAGCCGATATTGTGGTTTAAAGTGAGAGAAGTTCATTTCTTTGGTGGCGGGAGGTAAGCTAGGTCCTGTAGTGATTTTAGTAAGGGGTAGTTGGGGTCACTTCAAAGCAACAAGGTTAATGGTATAAGTCTTTTCATCCTTTTCCTTAAAGATGAAGACCTTTTACACACTAGAATGTTCATATAACAATTCCATATCTCTACCTGCTGTATTGTAAGATGGGTTTTTCTGGAATTTTGCGGGTTGGGGCATCACTATGAGTGATGAACACTGACCCTTTTGCACTCTCTGTTTGGCTTAGAATATGGCTACAGCACAGCGGCCGTGGCCTTGCTCACGCTGGGTTCCATGCTCGGGACGACGCTGATTCTGTTCCACAGCTGTGAGGAGAACTACAGGCTGATTTTACAGCTGTTTGTGGGTCTGGCCGTCGGGACACTTTCTGGGGATGCTCTGCTCCATCTCATCCCTCAGGTAACTCTTTTCCATTCTCCATGGAGCATTGCTAATTTCCATTTCCATTGAGTCACTGGTGGTGCCGATGCAAAATTTCACAGGGACTTGGCCAGTGTCTTCCTCGGGAGTAAGTATCATTACCCCAAAGCACTTATAGGGGCGAAGAGAGAACCAATCCTTAGACCCGCCACTCATTACTCTTATTTTTGAAATAAACCAAAAAAAGTCATCGGAGGCAGATTCGTCTTAAGAGACATTCAGGAAGTATCCACTAATTATCTGTTAAATAAAAATGAATGGGCTGTAAGAGGTTTGTGCTGACTTTTCTCCAGTTGTCCCTGACACATCAGATCCTTTCTCGGCCTTCTCTGCTGCTCTTTTCCTGCCCCAGAAGATTGTGCCTCCTCCGCTTCCTTACAGGGTGAACTGTTGTTTGGATTCAGCCAATGGGAGGCGCAGCAGAAAAGCCAGGGCAGGAGGAGAGAGTGGCAGGGGTACTTCTTCCCCATGCCTCCTGGCTCTGCACTTGCTCTAGAAGCAGCAGATTACCTATCATACTCCAGCTCCCGTGGGACGCCTCGCTTCCCCCCAACCCCACCTCCCCCTGAGCTGCAGAAACATGAGTTCCAACCTTCGCCCTTTCTGCTCTAGGAGTGGGAATGGATTCCCGGGGTTGCTTGCTTCGGGACATTTCATTATCCCTTGTTCCTCCCCTTGCTGCCTGCATTTGTTGCACCATCAATAAGCTGTCTTCATTTGAACCATCACAATGAATTTATTTTTGCCTAATAATATTTATATTTTCCTTAAGCAAAATATAAGTACCAGGAAGCTGGCTCTTTGCTGAATTCTTCTGAGGCTCTTTATTTGTTCAGAAATGACAGGGCAAAGACCCGAGATGCAAGAGTTAGGGCAGAAGGGGCTCAAGATGAGGTTATTTCTTCCCTCTGAAATCTCTTGGGATGGATAATGATGGGCAAATGAGCCCCCCTCTTGCAAAGCCGGAGATGTTAAAAATTTCCACAGGCCTCTGGCAATTTCCTACAGGGTCACTCTTATTGCTCAGAGGCTCAAAAATGATTAGATGTTCTGAAAAATCACAAAGTGAGCCTTGGAAAATGAAACAAACCATTATTTGTTTTAATTTCCCTTGTAATCTAATTTTCTGGAAATATTTCAGGGCTTATTGGCTGGAGGCAGTGGCCGAGGCCTTTTCCTAGGTCCCTTTAGTCGTTGCAGAGCTACTTACTGCCCAGGATTCTGCAAAAACAGCAAAAGCTTCCTGTCCCTCCCCCAAAGGGGGCATGGGGCTCCTGACAGCAGACGTGGACTTAGGCAGATTGGGGGGCAGTGTGTCAGCTCGTACTGCAGAGACATGTTCCAGAGAAGAGCTTAAAAGATCAGCTAGGTCCCCTGAAGATTGGAAGGCAACTGTTTTATTTGAGAGAAGACCCTTGGATAAAGGTTACTGAGGAAAGGAAGGAGAAGACGCAGTGCAAGTGTTTGGGAAGCTAGAAAATTCAGTGGCCGCACAGAAACAAGAAAAACACACTACTGTTAGGATTTCCTCTTCTCAGCTAGCAAAATGCATTCAACTTAAAGGTCTATATTTTATTCTGAGCTTGTGGGGTTTTCTTCTGTTTTGTTTTGTAACTTTGCCATGTCCATTATTTTAGGAAATAACATCATCATCAATATGAGATGAGTATCCTTTAATATCTTTACCAGAGGGAAAGGTTGAATAACATACACTGGTTTCTAGTTACGTTCATAAACTCAGTGTATATGCTCGGATACATATGCACGCTTACACATGTACTCATAGGCATATGTGCGTACATACCTACACATGCACAAGTATGTATGAACACATATATGTACAGTATGTGTGCATGGAATTTCTTTTTCCTTTTCTTACTTTGGTGATCAGTAACATCCTAAATGTAGAAAACACTGAGCTGTTTCCCAAACTGCCTTCTCCTTGGGAGGGAATATGATACATACTGATTTACCAACTCACAAGAAATCATGAGGTCAACCAATGGGATGAGTCAACTAGAAGAAAATTCCCAATGTGTTTCTTGTATCCTTTTGTTTCCCAGAAAGCTAACAGTATTGCTGGGTATATAGTGTACACTTCGTGGAAGAAGCCACTCAAGCAGATTTCTCATTTATCTGAATATTTCTTAGATTTTCTTTAATTGCAGTGGGCATGGGGGAATAAACCTTGGATGAAATATATCTTTCTCTTTCTTTGGGATATAAAATACATTGATCTGTTATAAAGACTTGCTGGGCAAATAGATATGGATTGAACTCTGGGAGAGGGGACTGAGAATATATGAAATTTTGGTTCTCCCTTCTTTTCTCTTGTACACATGTTGTTTGACCCTGAATAAATCAGATAGTGGATGTACGCATACAGCCAAGAACAGACTGGGCTTTGAATGATTCCAGCAGTTTCATGGGGTTCCCCAGAAGGAAAGGTGAATATATTTAATACTGGACCTATTAAGTAATATTTAAGTCATCAAAAGTTATTTCTTTGTGTCTCCCCCCCACCCCCTTTTTTTAATAAAGGTTCTTGGTTTACATAAGCAGGAAGGCTCAGAGCTTGGACATTTCCATGAAAGCAAAGGGCATCTTTGGAAACTGTTAGGATTAATTGGAGGCATTTATGGATTTTTCTTGATAGAGAAATGTTTCATTCTTCTGATATCACCAAATACCGAGGTATATTTTAAATTTTATTTATCTTTTGCTTTAGAGCTTCATAATACTCATCGTTTATTTCAAAAGTCCTTATTGAAATGTAATTGACATCTTCATAAGGTTCTCTAGGTAAGGGTCGGGGCTCTAATTTCCACAATACACAGATTATTCTGACTGGCAGCTTTCCTGTAATTATGGTTATTAATATTTTTAAACATCCACTGCTGGCCTGTTAAGGTACTTGTTAAAACCCGCTATTTGACCTTTGTAGCTAGTTCAGAAACAGGAGACTATTTCATGTCTGGGAATGAAGGGACCCAAAGGCCTAGCTACTAATCAGCATTTGGATGTCTTTCCTAACCCAAAACAAATAAACATGCAGACAAAAACTTAGAAAATTCACAAAATTACCCATCATTTTCTATCCTTTAAAAGCATTTAAAATTATAACAACAAGGAGCTCAGAAATGGGATTTGTGGCAGATCATCCTTTTTTTTTTTTCCAGCTGAATAATTGCATCCATTGTGTCTGTATTTGATCAGTTTCTGCATCTGTGATGAAACACAAAATGCAGTATGGTTTTTTAATGGATTCGTTTTGCTCTTACACATTATCCCATCAGCCAATAGATTAACTGGTGCGATGGTTAAAAAGGTAAATGTGTGCAAACAGCTCTAGGAGACCAAAATAAAGCAAATTCTCTTTACAAGGTCCTGGGCCTCTATTGTCCCATGTGGTTTTCCACTTATTTTCTGGCCTTCTCCTTGTTCACATAATTTATAACGTCTCTTCAGTCTTTTAAAATATCAAACACTTGTTTATTATTATCCCTAAATTTATCTGAGATTCAGATTCTGTGCATCAAAAAATAAGATGGTTTTATGGGTGAGCAGAGGGATGATGGGTGGTAACACGCTTACAGTCTGATGTTAAGGATCTTGCGAGTGAGTTTCTGAGCGATCACATTACGGTTCTTTCAGCTTTTTTATTTGAAACTTATCACCGTAAATAAAATACTGTTGAAATGTGGTTTGTTTTGTTTTGTTTTGTTTTGTTTTGTTTTAATGAAGCAGGTTTTTTCTTTGTCCTGGAGCCCAAGCGAAGATGCTATAATAATTCAGAAATTAGGAATACTAGCTTTGATCACAGTCCCGACCCTTGTATGTTCAACAACTTTACCTCCACAGAAGGGATTCTCATCTCAATAAGCACAAAAGACAATAAGAGATCCTCTTTGTCCACAACAGATTAGCATTGTCAGCTTGGGAAAATTAAATGACAAAGTCAACATATTAACCTGTGTGTAATGATTAGAAATTTAACCAGGATAGAAATGAGTGCAATAAAGTCTGGCCATCCAAAAATGTCTAGAACTTATTCAGATTGTCCTTAGACCTGCCAGGGAACTTAAAATGAGTTTTAAGAACAGAATTTCAAGGCACCTGGGTGGCTCAGTGAGTTAAAGCCTCTGCCTTCGGCTCAGGTCATGATCCCAGGGTTCTGGGATGGAGTCCCACATCGGGCTCTCTGCTCAGTGGGGAGCCTGCTCCCCCCTCCGACCCTGCCGCCCCTCTGCCTACTTGTGATCTTTGTCTGTCAAATAAATAAATAAAATCTTTTTTTGAAAAAAAGAACAGAATTTCAAGATTCACTCTATTGAGTAAAATAAAGATGAATGCAAATGTTTCAGAAGATAACAGTGCTTTAGTGGATGAATACATTTCTGAAGATATTAATTTCATAGTTACGGTGTAATATAGTTTCAGTTATCATCATTTGGTATCCCCATCAGAAAGAAAGCAAAATTTAATTTTGTAGTAAATATGATTTGGGGGTAAATTCAAAAGACAATATAAAAATTACCACCACTCAATTTTAATATCATAACTAGACATTTAAAGTTTCATTCTTAAGGCATTTGGAATATGAATGATGTTTCAGAGCAGTCCTGTGCTTCTCCAAGATGAGACATTTTAGCAAGTATTTTTCAGGATGAAATTCTCTTAGTGCTTTTTTTTTTTTTTTAAGATTTTATTTATTTATTTGACAGACAGAGATCACAAGTAGGCAGAGAGGCAGGCAGAGAGTGGAGGAAGCAGGCTCCCTGCAGAGCAGAGAGCCCGATGTGGGGCTTGATCCCAGGACCCTGAAATCATGACCTGAGTCCAAGGCAGAGGCTTTAACCCATGGAGCCACCCAGGTGCCTGTTCCGCACGCGCGCCACCTACCACTTTGGCCAATAAGCGCAGTATTAAATAGAACCATGAAACTGACAGAGGCTGCACCTGTGTTCTTCTGGCTTCAGCACTAATTTTAAACCATCCTCATCCAGCAGGGCGTGTCGTTGGTTAATGGGCATGTGGGACATTCCCACCATCTTTCACTCAACTCTGAATTAAGTGACCAGTCAGGCAGAGGCAAATCTGCTTCAACTATCCAGTTGGTAGGTTACTGATCTGAGTTACCTTCTTTCCTTTATTCTTTGATGAACAGCCAAAAATCAGTAGGATAGATAATCAAATTCACTCCTGATTTGCCTTTCTTAACCATGATATGTAGCTTGGAAAACTTTGCTAAGCACCTAAAAGCTGTTTTAAAGAGGAAAAAGCCTTTCCACAAATTCAAATCCTTGCTATATACACCACTCTGAAACACATACAATCAGATGGACATAATATGTATCACAATCATTTTGTTTACAAGTTTTCATAAACAAGTTGACCTTAAGGTTTTCCATCCTGAGTCATCCTTATCCATGACTAGATGGGGCCAAATAAATGTTGAACAAGGAATTAGAGCATCTAAGAGTGGGGTGATCATTTTATATTGCAATGAAGAACGAATTCTGTCCCCTAAGATGTTTTATAGTAAGTGGTTTCTGTTACATTGAGTTTTCCAGAATAAATATTCCAGGAGAAACTTCAAAATACAACCTCCAATTGGGTTTAAAACAATGTTCCCACTCTCATTCTTAAAGTAACAAGAAAAGGGACAGGAAAAAATATGAAAGTAACAAATAGTAGAAAACTTGCCTCCTCTGACCATGGCCTTGGGGGAAGTGTTTATAGTTCAAGGATAAATTCCTAATCTAGAGATAAGGGTGCCGAACCTGAGACGTTGCTACAGCAAAGGGAAGTCTGCCGGGAGATTTCGAATCTAGAGCTAACTCAAAGATGAACGAAACCATCCCCTTAAACAAGCAATTTTTAAAAGCCTTACTATGTTTATTGTGTAGATATGTCACAGGTGGCTTGGGAGAAGGTAATTTCAGGCTGACATTAGTTTTAAAATCACTTTCAGGCTGACTTTATCCCTTCCGTTTCAGTGAAGGGTTTCAGAATTCCAAGATGCATTTGAGTAAATCTCTGATGCTAACTTAGTGAGTTTTAAACTCTTTAAATAAGCTAGCTCACTAAGAAGATATTCCTTTTGTTATTTTAGCTGCAGGATCGCCCTTAAGTGAATAAAAATAGTATGAGCTTTTAGGGTTGTTTGGTTCAATTTCCCAGTTTTTCAGGAAGGAAGGGGGCTCATAATTCTCTCCAATCAAGGAGTCCTGGATGCTTGCCTCTAAATTCCTTTACACAGTATATGGCTTTTGGGGGGAAAAAAAATTCTAGAATAAATATTTGAACTCCTGTCTTTTAGTAGAACTGTAGAACTTTTTAATTTTAATCTGGCTTTTGATACAATGTAAAAAAAAATCATATTGTTTTCTTGTTCACTCTTACCCTATGTCCTTTGGGTCCTACCTTAATTCTCAGCCACTTATCCAAAAATAGCCCATTACTGCATCTTTTGAGTAGCTGCTACTGTTCTAATATGTGACATACAAGTTTACGTTCTCTGTTTCACATTTTTCAATAAGATGCTTATGCCTTACATTAAATTTGTCTCAAAGTTTTTTTGGAAGTTTATTTAAGTAATCTCTACACTCAACATGGGGCATGGATTCACGACCCCAAGATGGAGAATCGCACACTCTTCTAATTAAACCAGCCAGGTGCCTTTGAAAGGACGTGGTCAATAGGCAGATGCAGGTTTCCCTCACTACCCAAAAAAAAAAAAAAAAAAAAAAAGAACATTCCTATGAAAACTTTTGTAAGTCAAAATGGTATAAAGAAGCAATTATCATTAATTTACATGGAAGAATGTGTGAGCATTTCCAGACACAAAAAATAATAATCTCTCTTGGGACCTTTTGACACCTTAGGACTCATTTTGCTAACAGGTGTACACAATAAATCGAGTTAAATCACTTAACTCGCTCACAGATACAGGTCAAAGGTCTGGTAGCTTGATGCTGAGAGACTGAGTGCAGTTCCCAGGAAAAGCGCTTGGTGGCGCCGCTCAAGGCTGGGGTGCGTGCTGCCGCTTTCGCCTTGCCACGAAACGGATGCCGAAGGCCATTGGTGCTTTTGACTTTTCTCTGTAAAAGCAAAAAATCCCCTTCTGATTTCTGTCAGTTCCTGAAAACAGGTCCTAGTGTAGGCTTTTCGTAAATGCAAAAGGGGTGTAACATGAGCGTAAGAAAAATACTATGAAAAATATTACGAAAAATATTCTTTCACATCATAGAATGAGAAATTCAAGGCCCTGGGAAGGGAAATGACTTGGCCGAAATTGATCCATGAGTCAATCTCTGAAATGAAGTCAGGTCATCTTAACACAGAAGTCAGTTTCAAAATCTTAGTTTTCTGTCCTATGAAAGAATTTTTTAAAAGAGTAAAATCTCTTTCTTTTGTAAGTCTGTTGTACTTTCTTCATCAGCGAGATTCCTCTACTCTTGGGCAAAACCCCCGGAACAGAGTATTATGTTTTCAGGAATAACGGGAGGCATTGCATAGCTTTGTTCCCTATCCACAATACACAAATGTGCTTTAAGATCAGAAAAGGAATCCTAGACCCACAGTCCACCATACAGAAGTGTCAAACTAGGTCAAGAATCAAGAATCGTTTTCTTTTCTCTACAGCTTTTGGATTTCATAAAGGCTTACATAATTTAAGAGCCTGAATTACAGGCTGTCTCGGTAGCCTCTCGCTCTGTGTGGAAGGGTCTGATGTAGGTAAGAAAGCTATTTTCGTCTAAAGGTACACAGGACAAAAAGTTTGCTTCTAGCCCTTTGTCTTTACCATCTATGCTTGCCTATGAAATTTCAAAGTTCTGATACATCCCAGAATATTCAAATGTTTAAAAATCATCATAACTCTCCAGGTGTTTCAGTTTTACACCAAAATGATGAGCAGTGCTAATCTTTCATCAGTTATTATTATTATTTTTTTTAATTTAAAATAGAAAGGCCCAGAAGATTCACAGGCAGCTGAAATTCCTGTAGGCAGTCTGACGGCCTCCAACAGAAAATGTGAGTACCAATTTTCAACAGTTAAACTTTAAATATAGAAAGTACCACAGAACGGGGTTATGTCTGTTTGAAAATAATGTGAGGAAATCATGTAGATTTCTTCCTGGGTTTGCATTTCACTATTACAGTTTTTATGAGAAAATGTTTAATACTCAATCCTATCGGTCTTTCACACGCACTGAGCATTGACATCAGCTGTACTCCATTCTTTAAAAATGATATTTTCCTAAACTGTTTAAAACTGATCCTCTGGGAATGACAAATGCTGTAAATCCATATGTAGTTATCAAGTCTCCTTTAAAATCCTGAGCACAGCGTATTGTATAGATTTGCAGAATCACTATATTCTGCGTCTGAAACTAATGTAATATGTGTCAACTAAATATCAATTTTAAAAAAATTTGTGTTTACATGATAATTGAGCCTTTTACTTCTTTCTCTATGGGCTGGAGACTTCTGTCACAGTCTACTGAAATTTGGTACAAACGTCTGTCTCATGTGTGATGTTGACCCTGAAACGGTGGAGGTCAAATCAGAGATAACTCATCATTTGGATCTTACTCTACAGCTCACTTGTTCATACAAATCTCAACCAACCTTTTTTCTTTCTGTGCTTTTCCCTATTTCTGAATTTAATGTACCAATTTTGTAGACCACTTTATTCCTTTTGGCTTATGTTTCTGTAATTTTCTGAATTCTTTTGGTCTCTTTCAGTTTTCATCTGTTGTTTCCAAATCTGCCTAGTGGTTCTTACGGATAGGACCCTTTTGTGACACAAGCTTCTCAGTGTTTTAATGTTAAATTGTCATGATTAGTTATTCCCATTCTACTATAACAGATTAGTTACCTCGTAATAGAACTAGCTAACATTATATGCCAGGCACAGTGCTCCACACATCATGGATTATCTTATTTAATACTCCTATGACTGACTAAAGTAAGAACAATTATTATCCCAGTAAAATAAGTGTAGAAACAAGCTGTTTGAGAGGGTAAGTTACTGCCCAGGGTTTCATAGCTAGTAAGCTCCAGTACTAAAACTTACAAATGCTAATAGACCAACAATTTCATGATGGTCATTCATTCATTCATTCATTCATGCATCTGTGTCTTCTTACATTCTTTCATTCATTCAAGAAATGTTTGAAGTTGTGCTGTGTTGGGGGCACCAATGCATGCACTGGAGAGAAAAATAATGGTCTTTATCCCTAGTTTGCAATGTGGCTGGGGATATAGATGCTAAAGGATCAAACACGATTGTAACGGTCACTATTTTAAATGTGTTACATTTATTAACCTTGGTAATTTATTTATTTGATTCAAAATATGTGATTATGTAGTCTGTCTAATTCCGCTTTCAGGACATGGCTAGTAGTACTTTTCCTTCTAAATCTTTAGTTCCAGAAGAGAGTCTAGAATGCCTGGCACCTAGTTGGTCTGCAGTGGGCATCTCTTCACAACCGTTTTTGAAAGAAGGGAAGAGGGGAGAAGGATATACCCCATCACAGTAGAAGTGCTTTGGCAGATACTAGATCAGGGACTAGCGATGGTCCTATTCAAGGATTTTGGAAGCCTCCTATCTTTCCACCTCAGATATCAAGCTTGGCATACAGAACGCACAGTGAACAAATCCAAATTTGATTACTCAACTGCCCTTTTGCCAGGGACCTATTGAATTAGCTTCAAATATTTGATTACTTGTTTCACATTACCTCATTGGTGGAACTCGGCTTGTGTTTCAAAAGACAGGATGTGAACATCCTACCCACAGTCTGATTTAAATAAACGAAAAGTAACATGATACAAGGTCCAGCCCCCGTTTCACCATGTAAAACCTCAGATAAGTTAGAAATGTGGATATGAATATGACTGCCAGGTACATACACAAAGATAAAATATTATTGATAATTCTGTAGTAAGTACATTAGATTACCAAAGGATGCTGGTCTTATCTTCCACTGAATCATGTGTAAATTACCTTAAACACGATATACAGTGCGCTTAAGGGGTTTCTATTATAAATATGTATTTGCCTGGGGCTTGTTACATGTCCGTGATCTGACATTTAAAAACCCGTAATTAGAGGTAATAAAATAATAGAAAACAAAAATAGCCATACTGTTTCTTAGCAGAGTATAAATTGAGTAAAAATTTTCCATTTGAAGATATGCTACTTGTATCAAAACTACCCTAAAATACATGGAAATCACAATGTATTTGCATGCTGCAAAGTTGCCAAACGTATTATTTTAGATTGTTTTATTTCCACAAAGAAGAGCTTTATTTCTGAAAATTGGCAGGAATGGCAAAGTGACCCGGTAGGATTATTAGATTCCGAGAGTTTCTGGGCCATGCCAATAAGAACTCCCTGAATTTGATCATTTGATATTTATTCTGTGTTTATGTGACCATTACCTGAAATTTTCTTATTTTTGATAAAGAATAAAATGTATTAGTAAACCACAAGAAGGATGTAAGTTATCCTACAGGGATAGGTCTAAATAAACATGAATTTCAGAAGCGAAATGCCTGGGACATGTTTTGTAGAGTGGTCACTACATCTGTCTCCTGGCTGATAGCCTGGGCTCTATCTGCCATTTACTCAACTGAGGGTACTTAGTTTATGGTGTGGGATGTGAAATGAGTTGCACTGTATTGTCCAGACAAAGTGGAAAACCATATTATAGCCCAGTGCCCCCATAGTCTTTGACCACATAATAGAAACCAGGAGGTATCCTCTTTCTAGTTTTACTGAGTGTATAATTATTAGAATACTGGGTTCAGTTCTTTTTTTTTTTTTAAAGATTTTATTTATTTATTAGGGAGAGATCACAAGTAGGCAGAGACACAGGCAGAGAGAGGGGGTGGGGAGCAGGACCCCCCGCTGAGCAGAAAGCCCAATGCGGGGCTTGATCATGACCTGAGAGGAAGGCAGAGGCTTAACCCACTGAGCCACCCAGGTGCCCCTGGATTCACTTCTAACAGCAACAACAGCTACTACCTACACTGGTCAAACAGTGCATTAATTAAACAGTAATTAATAAAGTTTTACACAATAGAAATGGATTTGAATAGCTATTCTTATCAAATGGCATCGCTAGGTGGTTTGCTGTGAAAATAAGTGTAATCCTAGGAGTACTTTTTGAATGTATTAGTTGTCCAATTCCATGAGGAGGTTATGCCAAGATACAGTTTTAGGTTTTCAAAAGCAGAAATTCTGTCCGTTAAAACTCTGGCCCCAATTATGATTGAAAATATGATAGTAATTATTTCTGTAACTCTGGACTAATCAGATAATGTATATTATGTAATAGAATCCCATAAAAAAGAGCTTCTCTTCATTTTGTTCGATGTCTGGCAGCTCTAGTCCTGAAGGTTATTTTTTGGAAAGAAAAGGACACTGACTAATTGTTCCAAAGCTGATTTGGGGGCCAGCAGAGTTGTCCTTGGTTTTATGCTGGTCACACCTGGGGTGTGAACAAGATACCTGGGGAAGGCCATGAGTGCCAAACAGAAAGGGAAACTCAATGAGCAAAAAATGGGCAGAAGTGTAACTCAGCCATCTAACACCAAGGACAGTCTGACCCAAAGGAGAGAGTGTTGGAAAACAGCCTCTATTTTAACGACATCCTACGGGGAGGGTCTTAAATTATTTTAAAGTGCTTCACAAAAAATGCCAGTGCAGAGGTCACTCGTGGTATTTTGGAAGGTTATAACAACATTATTTTAATTTTTTCTTTTGGGATAGCTGAACAAAGTGACAGAATTGTGGATGCCATGCATAATTTATCTCGTTACGAGTCAGATCCAGTAGGAAAACAATGATCGTGCAGCCGAATGTGTCAATTACCATATCTGCATCTCTAGTCCTGACTCATTTGAAAAGCTGAACCAACGCAGGGTTGCTTAATTTGACGCGATGTTAAGAATGTCGAGAGAAAATGGGGGAGCTGGTGGTGTGTGAAGGGTTCCGTGACGTGTCTAGGGCCCTGTTCACGCTTCTCACTTTATTTGGTTCTTTAGGCAAAACCATTAGCCTGTTAGCAATAATGATACTGGTTGGGGACAGCCTGCATAATTTCGCGGATGGCCTGGTGATAGGAGCGGCATTCTCATCTTCATCTGAGTCAGGGGCGATCACCACACTTGCTATCTTGTGTCACGAAATTCCACACGAAATGGGTAAGTCAGACGGTAGCATGGCTGTCTCCCACTTGTTGAGAAAGCTAGAGGGTATTTCTAGCTATGGTCTGTAGGCGTCTTTTTCCAACACACAATTGAAAGACGAACACTTTCCATTCATAATCTATTTAAATGGCAAGAAGAAAACAACTGGTCGGAGGAAGCTTCTGTACCTTGGGATAAAATTCACTCTTTATGATGTTTCCCCAGGGCCAGAAGTCACTTGTTTTGGATTCTGGAGAGATCCAAATCTGAGAAAGTCATTTAGAAAAACCTCATTTTAAAGAACTTCGGCAAAGTCTTTAAAATCTGCTTCTTATATGTGGGAAAAACATTAAGTGGAGAACTTTCCCCATCATGTCAGCAAACAGGCCAATGAGATAAAATAACATTTAAATTAAAGCCAAACCATGGTTTCATCAACTTGATTTATATAAAATGTCTAAGACCAAGCATAAAATTGAAATGACAGGCGTCTGCTAGCAGATGCACATAAGGCTCTTTTTCTGGATAATCTTAATAGCCCTTGTAATTCAAATTCTGCCTCCCAGGAAACAAGAGAAGGCAAAATAGACATTTCCGAAAGAGACCCAGAAAGAGCGGGGTGGGGGCTGGCTCCAGGCACACACACGTCCTAAAGAGGGGGCTCTGGGCACTCTCATGGCCCCCCACTGCCAGGTCTACACTTCCCCTTTGGGCCACCCTAACCCCGGTGTTCATTGTCTACTGCCTAAAATCCTGTCAACAACTCATCACCCATCCTTCTTAGAGCAGTTCATCCAAGGATCTTCCTGAATCCATTAAAATGTACCTGGTCTGGGTGCTACATACTGTGGCCTTGCCTTTAGCTATTATAATAAAACCACAGAGGAGTGTGACAGTCTGTGACAGGCCAGCGAATGTGTTTTAAGACCTGTCCTAGGACCGGTTATACCGGTTACACCTCTCTGATCAAAAGGTCATTCTTCTTAGGAGGAAAGGTGTGGAGAGAATAAGGTCAGTTTTGGCAATGATTTTAAAATCTATTAAGTAGTTCTCTGTGCACAGGAGTTCTTGCAGAAGTAAATAATAAAAGCCAACGTAAGGAGATTTTGTCTGGCAAGTTTCCAGGCAAAAAGATTTAAAAACTCTGCAACAGCAAGTGCTTTATTCTGCATTTATCTGGGTCACAGGGTGCCAGGAACTAAAGAATATGTTGGTCCTCCTGGCAGATGTTAGCTTCAGGACTAGGAAAAGGAAGACAGCTCTTGAGCTGTAACTTCCTAATGGTACACTGAGAATCCTAGAGAGATACAAGAAATGTTTTAGCGACCTGTCAGTCAACTTCCCTTGCAAAATTGGTCCCAGTTGCTGAAGTTTGAAGCAACCTAATAGCACATTACTCCAGGAAAGGTATCATCAATTACACAATGATTATGTTTTCATTTTCCCTTAAATTTCAGGAGACTTTGCCGTGCTCTTAAGCTCTGGCCTTCCTATTAAGATTGCCATCCTTATGAATTTTCTAAGTGCTCTCACCGCCTTCGTGGGACTCTACGTTGGTCTCTCAGTATCAGCTGATCCGTGTGTTCAAAACTGGATCTTAACAGTTACTGCGGGCATGTTCTTGTATTTATCCTTGGTGGAAATGGTAAGCTCTGTGGCTTTTCTATGTTGTGTTTCTAAACTCTGAAAATGTAAAACAGAGACAAAGCTATAAAATGGAAGGACAGATGAGAAAAGAGTATATTTAATAACATAAAAGACTAAGGAAATATTCTGTGTAATCCGAGAAAGTAAAGTTGTAGGCAGAAGAAACATAATTTGAGATACAGAAAATATTGACATCCTTTAAGCGAATTTAAGTGGAATGAGTGAAACCTGTCAAATTGCCAAAAAAGGTGATCATCAGTTCATTCTGCTCTGGTTTTGCATTTCTATAGGATACCTATCGTTCTAGCTGAAAAATGGAAAGTTCTGCAAAATAGCCACCTATTTTGTTTATGCACTGGGCAATAGTTCAACTGAACTTGTCATTAATAAGCTATTTGAATTCATTAACCAACTGTATTTTTTAAAATAATGATTTCATCTTTATTTCAGTTTTACTAGCCAAAGGGCTATCATGCTGGTGAAAACAGAAAGATGATTGCAAGGGGCCTCTCACATTACAACATTTATTTCCTAAAGATATCCTCCCTGACATGGCTGGGAACTCAGTTATCTCCTGTCTTCCTCTCTAATCTGATGAAGGAATATAAGCTGGGAATTTTACTTTTTTTTTTTTCCTCTTAAATTCTGGAATCTGAAAAATAAACCAGTCTTTTAAGGTCACCTTCTATTAGACTTGGTATGACTTGGATGTGTTGAGGTAGAAAGTCTGAATAACTATCCTTTCTCATACATTGGAATCACGCAAATAAAATAATATAAATGATTGAAAGAAATATTGGACAGTGAAGAGCAGTAGAAAGCCAGTCCAAATGGAAGTAAGATATGTGATTACATGTATCTTAGAGCAGAAAAGTAAAATAAGCAATTTTGAGGGTCATATGTGTAACAGGAAATGATGACTTGTGATATGGGAGAACCTTGCTATTGCCCCAGAAGTAAGTGAAGAGAAATGTTTCATGAGGAAAAAAATCGGAAAGGCAGGAACCTTTACTGAAACAACCAGGTAACAGTGAATTCTGGAGGTAGAATTCGATGAGGGGACTCTGGAAATTAACACAACCGTTTTAAACCCTGGTCTACATACTTTTGGCTTTTTGGTTGTTCTCTTAATTCTCATGAGATTCAGAGAGCTGAGGTGAATACCAAAAGGCACTTCCATGTTTAGAAATGTTCTTAGATATTATTTATGATACTCAGGGAATTTCCTAATCTTGATAGTAAAGACAATATTCAGGGGGCAAGTTCAACACAGCTCTTCTGAACCTGAATCCTCAAACCAAGGTCGGTTTCACAAAATTCTGTGAGGCTTCCAGTTTGAGCAATCTGGATTGCTAACCTCTCCTGGTGGCTTCAAAAGAACAGTGTCACTCATCACTGAATTGTGAGCTACCTTCTGTTTAAAATGTCTGTATGTCAGTCCTCCGATTCACTCCGAAGTCTCCTGATGTTCAGTTTTCTGCTTTCAAATTCCTTTCTCTTTATGACTCAGTTGGCAGGGGGTGGGGGGTGGGAGGGGCTGGGCAGTTGCTGTATTCTTTTAAAGTGTATTCTGTTTTTGTTTTTTTGTTTTTTAAGTCTGGATCTCTCTTTGATGATGATGGATGTCTATTTATCTAGTTAATGCTTTTTCTTTATTAGAGAGTCTGAGCTCCCAAAATGGACCTGAGGACATTATCAAGAACCATTTGCCAGGGAGAACCCTAAGCTAAATACGTCATTTTCCCCTCAGTGTTTCTCCCCCTGGCTTTGTAAGCGAAAGCAATTGCTTGTACGAAATGTGGCAGACATCCTATGAGATTCCAACTAGAATGAATCTTGACCTTGCTGTAAATTACTATTGGTTAAGGAAAAACTGGCATCCTGGCAAAAAGACAGGAAAGAAAATACTCTTGAGTTTCCCGGGGCTACTTCCTATAATCCAGGTCGCTTGCTCTCACGGCCTTTGGAGTAACTTCTAAATAAATGGGACTCTTTCACATAGCAACAACTTTAACTGTTGCTGTGCTCTGGGGCTCTGCCAGAGAAAATAGTCTTTTGTCATTGAAAGGGAAGAAAACAAGTCTTCAAAACTCTGTAAAACAGCAAAGAAAATAAATAACAGTAACAAAAGGGTAAGGGGGGGCAGGGGATACTTTCAAGCACTGGTTATTTACTAAATGCTGGAAATTTACCAGGCACCTTCTGAGCAGGGCTAATGTGAAAAGATTAGCTACATTTTTGCCTTGCTTGTTTGTTTCAAAGTAATTGGGCATGTTATTTCAAACTCCCAGAAGAAGAAGAAAAAAAAAATACTAGGAGCAAAAAACGAGGCCATTAGTAATGAAGTCAGCAAAGCAGAAAGGCTTCACTAGGGAAATCTGCCAGCCTGAATTCTCCAAAGTGGTATTGCCTTCTCCAAGCACACTAACTCTCAGAGGCATTGATTGGTTTCTAAAGAAAGTTAAGAATGAAGGAGGCCTGGGTGGCCAGAGGAAATTCATTCTCTTATAAAGATCAGTGTGCTACGATGGATTTGTCCCAAGCAGAGGCTAAGACAAAGGCGTATATGAAGGCAGTTCGCCCTGGGGGTGATCCCAGGGGCAAGAATGGAGGGCAGGTGGAAGGGGGCAGAAAATGATAGAAAATCAAGAAAACGGTGTGTCTTTGTTAAGTCGATCTCCACGCTGGGGGATCCACCACACAGGACCTTCTGGTGGAAGGTTCCCATCCCCGTTGTTCAGAGTTAGCTCCACAAACATACCCCCCCAACACACACACACCCCTTTCAGGTTACACATGCTTGAGCGCCAAGGGAGTTCCCACCGCAGTCCCACAGAGAAGCCCAAGGCCAGAGAAGGAGGAACACAGTGTGGGCTGAAGCAAACTTCTGTGCAAAGCTCATCAACACGCCCTTGGAAATGGTCTCTGCAGCAGTGGTTGGTTGTCGCAGGTGAAGAATACGAGGAGCTCCTTCAAGGACAGGAGCCAACCAAAAACTCAGGAAAAGACTCAGTGCATAATAGTTAGTGGAACACGCTCCAAACCCGGTGGTCTTGAGGCAATATTTGATATTCCACCATCTCTGTCCTGTAGCACCCAACTTTGATTCTCCTCACCTTCAGGCCACATTTTGGCAGACCCAGATTTCTCCCCTAGAAGGGAAACCACGTCTTCCCTGAGGGGTCTGCTTTGTCCTGGCCGGTTGACAGGAGGCGCACAAATGTACTTAAAGGTTCAAGTTCAATGGAAATGTTCCCTGGTGTATTTTCAAACACAATAGACCGTGATTGGACAGTGTTTTACTTTGCAGGAACAGGAAGCACAAATTCTACCAAAGGAAGAGCTGGCAAAGATGGTGTACCATTGTTTCATGATTTTCTCTCGTTTCTACCATCTCTATGATTCCCTTCTCTCTTCACTTTGCATTAATTTTCTGCTTCTTTTCTTCCTTTGTGAAGTGGAATGACATATCATTGATTTTAAATCTTTCCTTCTTTTCTAATCCAATCACTGAAAGCTATAAACTTCCCTCCCAGCACTACTTTGCTGGATCCCATGAATTTTAATCTGTTGTGTGTTCCACATGGATCCCTCTGAAATGTCTTTAAATGTCTCATGTAACTTTTTTCTTGTGGAAGGAGGGTGCCTAATTGCTCAATGTTTGTAACTTTTCTAGGTAGCTCTTAGTTATTTTAATTTCTTCATTGTCAGAGAATATACTCTGTATTATTTTAGTCCTTCCAAATATTTTAAAGCTGTTCTATGGTGCAGGGTGTGGTCCATCTTGGCAAATGCCCTCCTGCGTGTTTGGAAAGTCCGTGAATGCTGCATTTCTTGGGTGTAAAGTTCTGTGAATCTCCATTAAGTCAGGCTGCTCGATGGTTTTAGTTGTATTTTCACATTCCATACTGATCTTTTTCTCCACATGATCTGTTAATTATGAAGGAGTGATGCTGAAATATACACCTATGTTTGTGGGTCTACTTGTTTCTTTCTTGGTTTTGTTAATTTTGCTTCATGCAGTGTAAGCTCTGACAGTAGAGGCATGCATGTTTAGGGCTGTCCTGTCCTCTTGATTGAATTGATACTTCTATCATGCAGAAGGATCCCTCTTTACCTCTGAGAAAACTCTTTGTCTTGAAGCTTCCTTTGTATGTCATCGACAAATGGAATAGAGTAGAGGCACATCTGCTTTTCTATTTGCACAGAATATCCTGACCATTGCTTTGTCTTCCCCTGCCTATGGAAAGTAAGGGTGGAGGTCTTTTTTTGTAAGATTTTATTTATTTATTTGACAGAGATGGAGACCACAAGTAGGCAGAGAGGCAGGCAGAGAGGGAGAGGAGGAAGCAGGCTCTCTACTGAGCAGAGAGCCTGATGTGGGGCTTGATCCCAGGACCCTGCCATCATGACCTGTGCCGAAGGCAGAGGCTTTAACCCACTGAGCCACCCAGATGCCCCAGGTGTGAGATCTTGATAGAGTGTTTGAAATGTCATGTAATAGAAATGTCTGATACAGTTAACAATGCCTGGAATTGGGCGCCTGGGTGGCTCAGTGGGTTAAAGCCTCTGCCTTCGGCTCAGGTCATGATCCCAGGGTCCTGGGATCGAGGCCCGCATCGGGCTCTCTGCTCAGCTGGGAGCCTGCTTCCTCCTCTCTCTCTGCCCGCTTCTCTGCCTACTTGTGATCTCTGTCTGTTAAATAAATAAATAAATAAATAAAAATCTTTAAAAAAACAAAACAAAACAAAATGCCTGGAATTAATAGATTAGAATCCATTTATCTTGTCTATCTACTTCCTCCAAATTGTATTTAATAACTGGATCTATTGGCTTGGTATCTTTTTTGTACTCCCACGTTTGCTACGAAGATTTCATGAGACGTGTTCTGTAGAGAATGCTCCCCTCGCCAAGATATCCCTGTCCTCTTCTTGGGGACCTGTGACTATGTTATCTTACATATCAAAAGAGACTTTGAGGATGTGATTAAGGTTTAGGACTGTGAGATGGGGAGATTAGCCTGGATTATGTGAGCGGCCACGTTCTAATCCCATGAGCCCTTAAAAATGGGAAACCTTCCCCAGCTATAGTCAGAAAGAGATGTGATGGCGGAAGAAGGGTCAGAAAGATTTGGTTCTCTGACTGACGTGGTGGAGGAGAGGGGTCAAGAGTCAAGGAATCGCAGCCACCTCTAGAAGATGGAAAAAGCAAGGAAACAGATTCTCCCCAGGAACCTCCAAAAGAAACCCAGCTCTGCTGAAGCGTTGATTTTAGCCTCGTGGGACCCTTGCTGGATTTCTGACTTCTTGAACTATTAGATAACAGATTATATTGTTTTAAGCCACTAGAAAAATGGTAATTTGTTAACAGCAGCCAGAGAAAATGAACATATCCCTACTACTCCTCCCTAACTACTAACCCTGGTTTAGATGTGTTTGGGACCAGAGACCACTACATAGGACAGTCTCATTCTGCTTGCTAACTGCGAGTTCCTTCTAAGAAAATTCTCAGAACTAAAGGAGTCCAGAGGATTTCTCATATTCACCTTCCCTAAATTTACAAACTTTCTAAACTAGAAGGAAGAGACAGGCCCTGGAAGTATTATTTTTCAGAAGTTTGGATAGGAGAGACTTTATTTTTAATAAATATGATTTATTACTTAAAGAATAAATTAACTCATTTTAAGGAACAGAAGAGGTTATGGCAAGGGAAAGTTTACTTTGGATCAGAAACAAGTTTCAGACCTTTAGGCATTTTTCCTAAGGTTTTAGATCCTGCAAAACTGTTTCCATAACAACGAGCCCATAGAAACCTCAAGGGGCTGTCACCACAGATAGAATTAGAGATGTCCCTAGAATTGGTGGAACTGGACAGCTGCCCAGGACCCCAGTACATGAATAGCACCCATGCTGATAGTGCAGAAGCTATAACTCTGAGAGGTAGGTCGTAGAGAAAGAAGAGCACTGAGTTCACCAGTTCATGCCCAAACAAAATGAAACAAAATTCAGCTGCCCCTCCACGGACATCAAGGCCATCTAGTTGAGAATAGACCTTCTTTCCAGCCCCCTCCTCAGCCTGTCTCCCTGACTACGTAGTTCTTCTGGATCTCTTTCTCTCCCTTCTCTGCTTTTTTGTTGGTTTGTTCATTCGAAGGGATGCTCTTCTAAAATATCTCTTCCTCTTCCAGATGATTACAGATGTTCCTTCCATCTTGATTTCATTTACGTAATAGGGAGTGGAAACTACAAGGTTGAGGGGCAGTCAGAGTATCTCACGTATCTGTTCCCTCTAAGAAGGGTCTCCTTGAAGTAGTAGCACAGCCAGACTTTTGCCTGGACCATTTTCCAATGTCCAGATAATGTTCCTTGAGCGAAAGGCAGGGTAAGAGTATTTGGATTTCGACCTTAAGATCCTCTGCTTTGAAAATAAATCCACACACACAAAAGTAAGATCTGTGTATAAAAAGGATTATCAGCAGTCAGATGATGAACATGCATTGGCTTCTCGATGTTTATTTTAATTCAGTGAATTTAATAGCTTCTGGATAGTGGATTGGGCGAAAATAACATAAATTGACAAAACAGCTGAATTTCTAGTGAGGCTTCTCAGTTTTTCATAACCGCATGACTACAGAATTAAACTAAAATAGAATTTCCTGCTTTTAGGATATTGATCCTATTTGCATTTCTCTGTTATTGTTTATTTCCAATTTATTGATTTTGATGGACTCGTGCTTTCTCAGAGAAAGCTGGATTCGTCCAATGCAATTCATTCAATCATCACCAAGTTTGTTCTGGTAAAGTCACCAAGTTGGTTCCAGTAAAAACCTTTTCTCCCTCCCAAAAACTTGTAAGCTACCTCTTCTTTGAAGTTTGACAATACCCAGGTGTGATATCCTTTAAAAAAATATGCATCGATAAAAGGAGACATTTTATTTGAAAGACATACAAAATAACCTTAATATACATATTTGCTTTCAACAAATATTGTACTTCAAATCAAAGAGTGCAACTCACATTATTTAAAATGCTCTTCTTCTATAGAAAAAATGAAAGAATTTGAAAACAATTTCAGGCAGCAAAATTAACATGAATTAATATGCACATGATTTAATATGCACAATTACTTCACAAAAGCAAGAAGTATGAATCATTATTATCAACAATTTTGAAAGATTTTTATTCTCTTTCTCTATAAATCAGTCAAACTCTATGCTTAGAGATTTTCTACTGAGAAAATGACTGATAAACCCAATTTTGATAAATGTTGTGCTCTGTGATTTTAAAAAATTGACCACCAGAAACATTTGTATTTTTCTGCCCCTTGTATTTTTTTTTTGCTTCTAGCCAGCCTCTCGACATGTAAATACATCTTCCAAAGTAATCCATTTCTTAAGAAAATATGCGAGACGACCATTGACTCTCTTTTCTGAGTTATACAATATACAAGAATTTGTCTAACAGAATCACTTCCCCTAAGGAAAAAAATGGAGACGTGAACTATTAAATAAAGGTTAAAAGAGGTAATATATTTGTCTCTCTGAATCATATGTGGTCTTTGTCTTACAACTCAGTTTTTGAAGGAGGAGATTTATTTTCTAATGTAAACTGCTTCATAAATTCCCTTAGGAAGGTAAGATCGGGAAATTAGAAGTCTATAGTATCCTGTGTTTGAATTTAAAAAAAAAAAAATTTTGTTTACTTATTTGTCAGAGAGATAGAACACAAGTGGGGAGAGCGACAGGCAAGGGGAGAAGCAGGCTCCCTGCTGAGCCGAGAGCCCAATGTGGGTCTTGATTCCAGGACCCTGGGATTATGAACTGAGCTGAAGGCAGATACTTAACCCACTGAGCCCCCCAGACATCCCTGTGTTTGAATTTTTAAAGAAAATACCTAATGTTGAATTTTTTAAAATAACCTTAAGATAAGCCCCGTCTTTGGTACTTTCACCTGGGTGAACCCCGTGAAAGCTGTAGTCCTTGCTTTCTTGCTTGCAAAAGAAAATTGAAACTGCTGTATTAAGATGTTTTGTGAAGAGAGCTACTAATTTAAAAAGACTTGAATTGGAAACAGGACGTGTGTCAGTGGGAACAAATCTCCAATTTTAGGATATTGTGGCGTCAACATGGTGATCTGTGTTCAGGGTGTTACTATTAGTAATCAAATATGATGCTGAAATCGAATGCACTTCTCTTTTTTGTCATGTAGAATCTGTGAATTTTATTTCAAAACAATATTATTATTCCACAACTGTTTTTACCCCCATGGAATTTTTAATTCTGTTAAAATGAACATACAATGTTCTATCAGTTTCCAACGTACAATAGAGTGATTTAACAATTCTGTATGTCACCCAGTGCTCACCTTGATAAGTGTGATTTTTAATTCCCCTGGCCTATTTCACCCATCCCCTCCAGTAACTGTTGGTTTGTTCTCTCTGTTTCAGAGTCTGGTTTTTTCTTTGTCTCTCTCTTTTTTTGTTGTTGTTCATTTGCTTTGTTTCTTAAATGTCACATATGAGTGAAATCATATGGTATTTGTCTCTGGCTGATTTATTTCACTCAGCATTATACCCTCCACAATCCATCCATGGTGCTGGAAATGGCAAGATTTCATCTGTTCTATGGCTGAGTGATATTCCATTGTATGCATATACCACATCTTCTTTATCCATTCATCTTTGGATGGACGAGTTGTAAATAATACTGCAATAAACATAGGGGTGCATATATCTTTTCAAATTAGTGTTTTCATATTCTTTGGG
Source organism: Mustela erminea (assembly GCF_009829155.1). Lineage (NCBI taxonomy): Eukaryota > Metazoa > Chordata > Mammalia > Carnivora > Mustelidae > Mustela > Mustela erminea. The sequence goes on from NC_045619.1 coordinate 122,056,467, forward strand.
TAAATACCCAGGAGTGGAATTACTGGATCATATGGTCATTCTATTTTTAAATTTTTGAGGAATTTCCATACTGTCTTTCATAGTGGCTGCAATAGTTTGCATTTCCACCATCACAAGGGATTCTTTTTCTTCACATCCTTACCAACAATTGTTGTTTCTTGTGTTTTTTATTTTAGTCATTCTGACAGGTGTGAGATGATACCTCACTGTGGTTTTGATTTGCATTTCCCTGGTAGTTAGTGGCATTGAGCATCTTTTCATGTGTTTGTTGGCCATCTGGATGTCTTCTTCAGAAAAATGATGGTTCATGTCTTCTGCCCATAAAACAGAACATACTTCTAACCTCCTTTATACTGCTGTCAAAAGAAATGACAGAGAAAATGAATTCAATAAAACAAAAGAGAAAATATATCATAGACAAAAGGGTAGATTAGGTTGGAAACCATTCCTAAACTTTTATTGAATTTAAGTCTTAGGAGATTGTTAGAGGCAAGAATTGATAAAATATTTTTCAGCAAATATTCCAAAGAAAATTTTCACCTTCCAGAATATTGAAGAAAGAGAAATCCAGAAGAGACTTTCTGAGATTTTATAGTTGGTAAAACCTCTTTCTGTGGAGAGGCAACCTTCCCCAGCCAATCTGCAGCCAGGGAATCAGCCAGATTCCTTCAAGGAAAGGAGACATAGACTTCCCTCCATCATGTAATGGCCGATAATCATAAAGAAATTCAAAGTAGTCCACACTGTAGACTATGAAAAAAAAAGGATTCTAATCCTCTAAAAATGGATTATTTCATGAGTTAATTTCTTGATCCGTTTGGGCTGCTATAATTAAAAAAAAAAAAAAAACAAAACCCTAGACTGGGTGGCTTGAACAAACATTTCTTCTCACAGTTCTGGAGCCTGGTAAATCCAAGATCCTGGGTGCTGGCAGATTTGGTATATGGTGAGGACCTGCTTCCTGGTTTGCGCATGTCTGTCCTGCTGTGTCCTCACATGGCAGAGTACAGGGAGAGGAAAGGTCTCTCAGAATTCTGTTAAGTATATTCACATTGTAGTACAACCTTCATTCATAGAACACTTTTCGCCTTCCCAAGCTGAAACTCCATACCCATTAAACAAACACTAACACCTGATTATCTCTGCCCCTATTCTCTAGCAACCACCTGTTGACTTTCTGTCTCTATGAATCGGACTATTCTAGGTACCTCATTTGATTGGATTCATACAGTATTGGGCTTTTTGTGACTGGTTTATTTTACTCAGCATGAGATCATCAAGGTTGATCGTTGTCAGCATGTGTCAGAATTTCTTTCCTTTTTAATGCTGAACAATATTCTATTGTATGTTCACACAACATTTGGCTTATGCCTTTATCCATCAATGGACATTGAGTTGCTTTCTTGGCTACTGTGACTAATGCTGCTGTGAATGTGGGTGTACAAATAGATCTTGAAGTCCCTGCTTTCAATTCTTTGATGTATATATCCAGAAGCGGAGTTGCTGAATCATATGGTAATTCTAACTTTAATTATTTGTTTTCCATAGTGACTGCATCATTTTACCCTCCCAGTATCTCTGTAGCTTCAGCAACACTTGTTGTATTCTGTCATTTTTAAAATAACCATACCAGTGGATGCAAAGTGGTATCTCATTGTTTTCGTTTGTATTTCCTGAATGAGTAGCGATGTTCTTTAGCATCAATTCATGTACTTATTGGCCATTTTTGTATTTTCTTTTGAAAAAATATGTATTCAAGTCCTTTGATCATTTTGTTTAGATTTTTGTGTGAGTGTGAGTTGTAGGAGTTCTTTACTTATTTTAGATATTAACCTCTTAGCGGATGTGTGATTCACAGATAACTTCCTCCTATTCCATGTGTTGCCTTTTCACTCTGTTTATAATGTCCTTGGATGCATGAAAGTTTTTCGTGTTGGTAAAATCAAATTTAAGCTATTTTTTCTAATATTTTCTTCCCTAAGCTTCTAATGACATATCCAAGAAATCATTGCCAAATCCAATGTTATGGAGATTTCTGCACGTTTTCTTCTAAAGGTTTTATAGTTTTAGGTCTTAGATTTAGGTCTTTGATCCATATTGAGTGAATTTTTGTATATGGTACAAGGTAAGAATCCAATTTCATTCTCTTATATGTGGATACCCAGGTTTCCAATTCCTTACATTGAAGGGCTGTTCTTTCCTTTACTGGATTGTCTCTCAGCAGTCTTGTCAAAATCAATTGCCTGTATTTGCAAGAACTCATTTCTGGGCTCTTTATTGTATTCCATTGGTCTGTATGTCTGTCTTTATGCCAGGACCACACTCTTAATTATTGTAGTTTTGCGATTAATTTTGAAACCAGAAAATGTGAGACCTTGAACTTTGTTCTTTTTCAAGATTGTTTTGGCCATTGAGGGTCCCTTAAGATTTTTTAAAATTAATTTTAAGATAGATTTTTCCATTTCTGTAAAAAAATCATTAAGAATTTGATAGGAATTGTAATAAATGTGTAGATCACTTTACCTAGTATTGCTATCCAAACAATATTAAGTCTTCTAATCCATGAACATGGGATGTATTTCCCTTTATTTATACCTTTTTGATTAAGTTAATTTGTAACTATTTTATTCTTTTTGATGTTATTGCAGATGAAATAGTTGTCTTAATATCCTTCCTTCTCAAAGTGTTCGTTATTTTTGATAGAAACACAACAGATTTTTGTGCTGATGTGTATCATACAACTGCTAAATTTTTAATCATGTTTTAATATCTCAGAAATAAAAAAGGTATTGGCACTGTGTAACAAAGTTTTATTTATCAGAAGGACATGTTTTATAAGCAGTAATTTTTAAAAGATTTTATTTATTTATTTATTCATTTATTTGACACACAGAGAGAGATCACAAGTAGACAGAAAGAGAGGGGGAAGCAGGCTCCCTGCTGAGCAGAGAGCCCAATGCAGTGCTGGATCCCAGGACCCTGAGATCATGACCTGAACTGAAAGCAGAGGCTCAACCCACTGAACCACCCAGGTGCCCCTATAATCAGAAATTTTTAAATATAATACTATAGTGAATACAGTTTTTTAAATAAAGATATTTATAAGTCAGAAGATATCCATCATTAATCACATGAGGTCATTTCTCTTGTTTTTTTTTTTTTTTAACTCACTAGAAACAGAAATCTGCCTCAATTTTATCCATGTTTTTCTCTTTTTCCTCAATTATTGTTATATGAATAGGTAAACATGCATTGATGAGAATATGTAAATAGAAGAAATCTTCATTTTTTTTCTGAAAGTTAGAAGGGAGGATGTTAAATTCTTATTGAAGACTGTATGACAAATTTGATCCTTACATGATTTTTCCTTTAGTAGAGCAACTTCCTTGTCAAACTTATGAAGTCCATGAGAGTGAATGCCAGATACAATCTTGTTTACTCATTAGGACTAACATAGGTTGTTTACAATTCAGTTCATCTAATGGTTATTGAATGCATGAGATGATCACTGCTATGAAGAAATAGCTTATATATGGCTGAATGCTGTCAACAACCTGGGAGAAAAACAAAAAGGTCATGTGATTGTTTCTGTGGTTGAATACTTACTAAAACAAGTAAGTTGGTCAGCTGACAGAAGAGAGAAGAAAGACAAACAAAAATCAGTCTATCTATTTTTATTGGGTATATAAAGGCCAACAGCCTTTCTAATTTATCAATTTTTCAGCAAGTTGTGATCTCATGGATGACTTCCTCAGAAAATTTTCTTGGAGACAGAGTATGTATAAAGGATCATATCGACTGAGTGTTTAGTTTTGCAAACACTGGGTGAACTTGTGGGTGTCATTAAGAACCGTAATAAACCTATCTACCTATCTATTTAATGGAAGAACTCCTACACGTCTCTTTGTAATCATTTCTAGATAACATTTTATTAATTAATAATTACCAAATAACCCTTCAAAATCAAAAGAAAGTAACAAAAAAAAACTCTTCAAGATCAAAAGAAAAATTGCTTGCCTTATTCACATTATAAATATGCGGATGAGTGAATATGCAAAGATCATTTTTTTTCCTCATGCATTTGATGATATACAGATGTTCCAGTGCCTCTTTGTAGCAATAATGATCATTTGAAAAAAACCCTAGATATAGTAGTGGTATAAGACTGTGGAAAATATTTGGCAAAAAAAAAAATCCTTCTGTCCTGAGTATAAATAGAAGACTTTGAAATGACACTATCTAGTTTGACCTAAGCCACTAAATAGTCCAGTAACTCAAAATATGCTTTAGTTTTTCCTTCTTTTCCTTTTTTTTCTATTTTTAGATTAATAAGAATGTGTGGGTAGAACAGAAGAAATATAAAATGATCCATAACCATTATAATTCTTTTCCCAGTGGGCCTATACTTCCTTCTAAGAGTGTTTCTTTAATTTATCTAGTGACAGGGGTGCCTGGATGGTAGATAGGTTTATTATGGTCAGTTAAGCATCTGACTTTGGCTCAGATCATGGTCTCAGGTCCTGGGACTGAGCCCTGCTTTGAGCTCCCTGTTCAGTGGGGAGTTGGCTTCTCCTTCTGTCCCTCCCCATATCGTGCTCTCTCTCTCTCAAATAAATAAAACCTTTAAAAAATTTATCTGGTGACTTAGATAATCAGCTTTTTTTTTTTTTTTTTTTTTTTTTGGTCTGTACTATCTGCAACAGTGGTCACTCCCCACGTATGGCTGTCTCATCAAGCACTTGAAGTGTGTTAGTGTACTGGGAAATGGATTTTCTTTTAATTAAAAAACTTTATTTCTTTTAGAGCAGTTGGAGGTTCATGACAAAATTGAGTAGAAAGTACAGAGAGTTCCCAAATAACATCTGACCTATACATGCATACCTTCCCCCACTCTCAGCATCCCACACCACAGAGGTACATTTATGATAATAGATGAAACTACATTGACATGTTATTATCACCCAAAGTCTGTAATTTACATTTGGATTCATGTGTGGTGGTGTATATTCCATGGGTTTTGACAAATAACAAATGACCCTTATAATATCATATAGAATATTTCCCCGCCCTAAAAATCCTCTGTATTCTGCCTCTTCATCCCTCCCTTTCCTTGAAACCACTAATCTTTTTTTTTAATCTCTGTACTTTTGCCTTTTCCAAATATAATGTAGTTGAAATCATACAATATGTACATTTTGAAACTGGCTTCTTTCACTTAGTACTATATTTTAAGTTTCCTCCAGGTTATTCCCTGGCTTCATACCTCATTTCTTTTTAGCACTAAATAATATTGTCTGGATGTACCACAGTGCATGTATCCATTCTCCTACCAAGAACATCTTGGTTGCTTCCAGGTTTTGGCAACTATGAATAAAGCTGCTATAAATATCCATGTGCAGGTTTTTGTATGAACCTAAGTTTTCTGTATACTTAGGAAGATACCAAAGAGTGTAATCATTGAGTCATATGATAAGAATATGTCTAATTTTATAATAGATTTCCAAGGTGATTGTACCATTTTGCATTCCCATCAGTAGTAAATGAGAGTTCCTATTGCTCCAGATCCTTGACAGCATTTAGTGTTGTCAATGTTTGGATTTTGGCCATGCTAGTAGTTGTGTAGTGATATCTCATTGCTGTTTTCCCTTGAAATTTTCTAGTGACATATGATGTTGAACACCTTTTCATGTGCTCATTTGCCATCTGTGTACCTTCCCTGGGGAAGTGTCTGTCTATTCAGGTCTTTTAATCATTTTTATAAAAAACCGGGTTGTTTCTTATTTATGTGTTTTAAGAGTTCTTTGTGTGTTTTGGATAGTAGTCTTTTATCAGATGTGTCTTCTGCAAAAAAGTGTTTCCAGTTTCTGGTTTATCTTTTTATTTTCTTGACATTGTCTTTCACAGAGAAGAAAATTTAATTTTAATGAAATCAACTTATCAATTATTTCTTTCATGAATCATGTCTCTGGTATAATATTTAAGAAGGCATCACTCTACCCAAGGTCATCTATGTTTTCTCCTTTGTTATCTTCTAGGAGTTTCATGGTTTTGTGTTTTCCATTTAGACCTATAAGTCATCTTGACTTAATTTTTGTGAAGGGTGGAAGTTCTGCATACAGAGTCATTATAGAGTTTTTTATTTTTTCACGTGTGGCTGTCTGATAATTCTAACACCATTTGTTCACAAGACTATATTTGTTCCATTTTATTATTTTTGCTCCTTTGTCAAAGACTCGTTGACTATATTTATGTGGTTCTATTTCTGGCCTCTTTATTCTCTTCCATTGATCTGTTTTTCTATTCTTTCACCAGTTCCACACTGTTGTGATAGTTTTTATAGTAAGTCTGAAGACGGATAGTGTCAACTCTCCAACTTCATTCTTCTTGAATATTATGGTGGCCATTCTGGGTCTCTTGCCTCTTCATATAAATTCTGGAATCAGTTTGTCAATATCCATGCAATAGTTTGCTGAGATTTTGAATGGGATTGTGTTGAATCTATAGTAAGAACTGACATCTTGACAATATTGAGTTTTCCTGCCCAGGGACATGGGATATCTCTAGATTTATTTAGTTTGTCCTTGATGTCTTTTACTAGAATTTTATACTTTTCCTCAAATAGATTTATACATAGGTATCGCACTATTTTTGGTACTAATATAAATGGTATTGAGTTTTTAATTCAAATTCCACTTGTTCATTTTCTTCATGTGTAAGAATTGACTTTTGTGTAGTAACATTGTATCATGCAACCTTGCAATATGCACTTATTCTAGGAGGGTTTTTTTTAAATGATTCTTTTAGATTTTATACCTAGATGGCATTTTGGGGGTATTCTTTTCTTTGCTTTTATTCTCTTATTGCACTCACTAGGAATCCCAATCGGATGTTAAAAAAAAAAAGGGGGTAGGAGGGAATGCTCTTACTTTGTCCCTTATCTTAGCAGTAAATTTTCTGCATGATGTTACCTGTAGGGTTTTTTTTTTTTTTAGATGTTCATTATGATTTTGAGGAGGTTCCTCTCTTTTCCTAATTTGCTGGGAGTTTTTATCATGAATAGATGTTCAATTTTGCCAATGCTTTTAATGCATCTATTGATACCTTCTTAACCTGTTGATGTTGCAATGTAGATCACAGTAATTGATCGTGGAATGTTGAACCAACCTTGTATAATTGAATAAATCCCACTTGATTGTGGTGTATAATTCTTTTTATATATTGTTGGGTTCAATTTTCTAATATTTTGTTGAGAAGTTTTGCATCTCTGTTCATAAGAAGTATTGCCCTATAGTTGTTCTGTGATGTCATTAGTTTCCATATTAAGATATTGCTAATCTCATAGAATGTGTTGGGAAGTATTCCCTCTGCTTCTATCTTCCAGAAAAGGTTGTAAAGAATTGGTATGATTTCTTCCTTAAATGTTTGGTTGAATTCACTGGTGAATAACCTTTTGGAAGATTATTAATTATTGATTCAATTTTTAAAATAGATATAGGCCTATTCGAATTGTGTATTTCTTTTTGTGTGAGTTTTGGCAGCTATGTTTTTCAAGGAATTGGTGTATTTCCTCTAGATGATCAAACTTGTGGATATTGAGGTATTCATAACATTCCTTTATTATGCTTTTATTACCCTTGGTATTTGTAGTGATATCTCTTTGATTTCTGATATTAGCAATGTGTGTTTTCTTTTTTTTTTTTTTTCCTTAGACTGTGTAGAGGCTTACTGATTTTGTTGACCTTTTCACAGAAACAACTTTTGGTTTTGCTGATTTTCTCTACTCATTTCCTATTCTCAATTTTATTGATATCTACTCTAATGTTGTTATTTGCTTTTTTTCCTCTTTACTTTGGATTTAACTTGCTATTCTTCTAGTGTCCTAAATTAGAAGTCTGCATGATTGATTTTAGATTTTTGCTCTTTTCTAATCTATGCATTCAATGCTACAATTTTGCTTTACACACTTCTTTTGCTCTGAGCCCCACAAATTTTGACAACTTGTATTTCTTTTTTCTTTTAGTTCAAATACTTTAAAATTTTTCTTGAGATTTCTTTATTGACCTTTGTGTTATTTAGAATTATGTTATTTAATTTCCATGCATTTGGGGATTATTCAGCTAGTTTTCTGTCACTGATTTCTTGTTTAATTCCATTGTTAGCTGAAGTAGACATTGTATGATTTCTATTCTTTAAAATTTATTATGATGTGTTTAATGGCTGAGAATGTGAACTATCTTGGTGAATATTCCATGTGAGCTTGCAAAAATATATGTATTCTTCTGTCATTGGATGAAGTAGTTTACAGATGTCAATAATATCCAGTGGATTGGTGATCTTTAGTTCAACTGTGATCTTAACGATTTTCTCTTGCTGGATCTGCCCATTTCTGAGAGAGTGATGTTAAAGTCTCCAATCGAACAGTGGATCCTTCTCTTTCTCTTTGCTGTTCTGTCCATTTTGTTTCACATATTTTAATACCCTGTTGTTAGGTACACACATAATAAGGATTGGTCTTTTTGGAGTATTGAGTCTTTTTTCTTTATCTAATGGCCATCTTTATACTTGACACCATTCTTTGCTCTGAAGTCTGCTCTGTTTGAAATTAACATAGGTATTTTGCTTTCTTTTAGTTAGTGTAATGTTATATATCTTGCATCCCTTTATTTTTTAATCTGTATGTGTCTTTATATTTAAAGTGGACTTCTTGTAGACAGCATATGGTTGGGTCTTATTTTTGATCCATTCTGAAAATCCCTGTCTTTTTTCAGTGTATTTATCCCACTGGCATTTAGAGTGATTATTGGTATAGTTGGATTAATAGCTACCGTATTCTTTACTGTTTTCTATTTGTTACCTATTATTCTTTGTTTCTACTTTTGTCTTCAACACTTTTTCTGCCTTGTGATTTTAGCTGAACATTTTATACAATTCCATTTTGACTCACTTATTATCACCTTAATTATATTTATTTTCTAGTATTTTAAGTGGTTACATTTATTTATTTATACATTTACAAGTAATCCAGTTCCACTCTCAACACTACTTCATGGGTAATAGAAGTACCTTATAATATTGTGGGGGTTGTTTGGTTGGTTGTTTTTAAATATTTTATTTATTTATTTGTCAGAAAGAGAGAGAGTGTGTGTGTACAAACAGGCAGAGGTAGAGAGAGAAGCAGGATCCCTGCTGAGCAAGGAGCCCAATGTGAGACTCGATCCCAGGACTCTGGGAATCATGACCTGAGTGGAAGGCAGCCACTCAATTGACTGAGCCACCAGGTGTCCCTGGGTATTGTATTTTGAGGGTTGTTGTTGGTTTGTTTGTTTTTTTGTTTTTGTTTTTGTTTTTAGTCTTTCTTCTCTCTGGTTTTCAATTTTAGAAGTTTCTACTGTCATATCTTCAGACTCAGAGTTTTTCCTCAGCCATGTGCAATCTACCAACGAGCCCTTTATTCTTCATTTTTCTTGCAGCACCTTTTATCTCTGACATCTCTTCTTTATTCTTTCTTAGAATTTCCATCTCTCTGTTAATATTATTTTTGATTGTTTATGTTGTCTCCTTTTCCCATTAAAGCCTTTACCATATCATAGTCTTGTTTTGTTTTGTCTTTTTAAGCTCCTGGCCTGATAATGCCAACTTTCCTGCTGTATCTGACTCTGGTTCTGATGGTTGTTCAGTCTCTTCAAACTGTGTTTTTTGGTTTTCATGTAATTCGTGTTACTTTTGTTGAAAGGAAGACATAATGTTCTGGGTAAAAGGAACTGTGGCAAATAGTCCTTTAATAATACTGGAGTAAGGTATGGGGCGAGGGGAAGCATTATATAGGTCTTTGATTGGGTCTTGGTATTGTGGTGAGCTGGTGCTCCCAGATGGTGAACTTCTTGTCTCCTCCCTCTTTAGATGGAAGAGAATGGCAAGAGGGGGGGTGAAATCGAGCATTTCTCTTTAGCAGGTAGGATAATAAAACTCTAATAAAACCCCAAAAGGTTAGGCTCTGATAAAATAGTTTCTCTTAAGAGAAGTCCTTGTTAAGATCAGAATTCTCTGGCATATTTCAAAATAGCTCCTTTATCTTCCTCCTGATAAAAGCATGAAGGGATTTTCCTCCCAATACTCCCTGTGAGAATTCAGTAGAGCTCTTGGCAGAAAAATTCCACAGAAGTGAGGATTAAGACTTAAGGTTGGGTCCCCCTAGATTTTTTTACTTTTAGGCTTATCTACACTGAATCTAGTAATTTGTCCATTACAGTTTATTTCTCTGCCCTGGCACTGGTTTCTGGTTATAGGTTTCTGCTCAGGTAAACTGGATTCTCTATATACACTCTTCTTTCTCTCCAATGTTTGGGGCAGCCATTTGATCTCGCTTTTCTGTCATATCTGAGGAGAGTTGTTGATTTTTCAGTTTCTTCATCTTTTTTACTTGTTGCTGGGTGAATTGATGACTTTTAATCTTCTATGACATACCAGAAACCAGAAGTTTTGTTATTAAATTTTTAAGTGTATAGTTTGCATATGCAAACAGATAGTTGCAGATCTGCAAGCCAAATCATGACTTTCACTAACAAATTTCCATCTTATTCTCAGATGTGGGTCTTCTGCAAGGACACAATTAAACTCATTACAGATGTGACAGTAAGAGAAGACCCACATCTGAGAATTTGTGCCCCTAGAGAGATTAAGCTTTACTAGGACAGCCTACAAAATAAGTTTCTGAGATTTTCTCTCATCATATTTCTAGGAACAAGAATGGCTCCTCTTAGCAAATGCAAATGGATACATAACTCAGTGTGCACAAAGGATTTTAGGAATCTTCTGAAAAGAAGACGGTATAAGTCAGTTATCAAGGGAGCTTCACGAATGGAGGAGCAAATCATTTCTCTTGAAAGTTGATAATGCCAAAAACTATGCATTCCTGAGAGAGGAAAAATATATGAATGATAATCTTACCTGCAATGGAGACATCCACCGAATGTCTTCAGCAAGTGAATGTTGAATATTTATATTTAAATTGTAAATTTTTCATGGTGAAAGGACTTAGGGTTTGTTTGTTTGTTTTTAGTGTTTATAAGAAGCATCAGATACAGAACTTTGTCAGTATGTACATTTATGAGAGATCTTTAACACCAACAAGAAACCAGTTTCAGATTACAGATGAAAGTAGACAGAGAAGGCTTTGCATGGCAAGATTCTGAAGCTTAGATGTGTAAGGAGAAACCAAAAACCTAAGTTCTAGAGAATGTTTTATAGATCATCTTCCTTTGAGATGTCTTCACTAGTATATAATTAATTGCATAGCACAAGACATTAGAATTTATCCAGTTTCTTTCCTGATGGGTTCTAACACTCTCCATGAGCATTGCTTTTAAAACTTCAGCTTGACTATGAATACAGTTATGGGAACTGCCTCGAATATACGTTATTTACTTAATATCACTTTCTTAAATGTTCAGAAATTCTAATTACCGGTTGGCTGTAATACCTACATCTGCAGACAAGTCAGTCACTGCGTAGACTTGGTGCGTCTCAGGGAATTTCTCTTCTGTGTCTGATTCAGATTAAAACAATGGCATGATAAAGGACTATCTTTTAGTTAAAGATTTTCTTTTTTTTTCTTTTTTTCTCCACTCTCATTCTTTTTTTTTTTTTTTTTTTTTGCCAGAAAATTATAATTCCTTGACTGCCATGTTTAGGCATCCACTGACTTGAGTTGGGGAACTTGCTAAACATTGCAGGTAAAAAAGAAAATTATTTTCTACCTCAAGGCTTCCAAGTTTCTGGCAGAAATCTAAAAAATATATATCTCTTGGCTCTATCTCTGGCAAAGGGTTTTGCTAACATTTCTCTTTTTTCCTGACCTTTTTCTTCAGTTAACATACTCTATCCATCATTTCACCCCCTCTAGTCTTAGGGTATAAATCAAGATCTATAAAATTGTTCAATAAAATAATTTAATTGCCCAGGAGGTAAAGGAGGTTTTCCTCTCTTGAAATCCAGGGGAAAAATGGGGGCAATAAAACTGACATCTGGAATTTCTTTAAGAGAAAAAAACAAACTATATACCCTTGAAAATTAGTTCATATGGATCTTTATTTTCCTTCAAAATTTACTTACTGAAATGATAAAAAAAAATGTGGGTAGATTCAAAGGAAGTGAAATGCTGTAATCAGACATGGTTGAGATTTGACATTTTACATTTGTATCTTTTGGAAAGACTTTTTGTAAGACTCTCTGGTATTTTGGTGTATATCCAAGAGATATTATGATTTATATGTTCATCCATAATCATTCAAAAAAAGAGCCAAGTATTGTCTCAAAAGCAGGCTTAGCTAGATTTTCTTACCAAGCCCATTTGTGTACAGACATGAGAAGTTCAGATAGACCACCCAAATTAAGATGATCCATGTCAGAATGAGACTCTCCCTAAACTTTTTTTTTTTGAAATGCTGATTTTCATCGTTTGTCCATTTTTATAGGCTCCCAAAGCTAGTCTTTTTTTAAATAGCTTTTTCAAGTACACATTGTTTGCCTTAAAAACAGAATCAATAGCATGATGTCTTTTTATAACAAAACCAGCATGCTATCTATATGTTGCAGAATATATTTTCATTATGTTTTCATTACATGCAGTGACTTTTATGTCTATTTGAACATTGTTAGCTTTGATATTTCCACTTTTTTCTAATTAGGGGGAAACGTGTTGGTCATAATAGAGATGAATTTCAGGCAGAGAGCTGGTCTTTATAGTTCTTTAGAAGGTGGAAGAGGGACAGTAAAGTATCTCCCAAACCGAGAAAGCATGGTGAGAGCAGAAAATGAAGCAGACCACTCCATATAGTTTACACAGAATTTTATTCAGGATAATTTACTGATGGGGGCGGGGGTGGGCAGGCAGTCATACATGGCAGCAGCATAGTTATTCTTTGCAAAATCCAGACCTTAGTGTAGACCTTAGTACACCAGTTATATAGAGGGAAAACACAGAAGTTCATTGTCATGAGATCAAAGTGTTCACATGCACTTCCAAGGGCTTGCATGCCCCTAACTGACACCTAAGCTTTAATTAGATCTTGGGCATCACCTGTGCATCAGGAAGGAGAAAGACTATGTTATCTCTAACAGAATCATGGGAAATCAAAACAAGCTTCCCCCAATCTCAGCCTCAGTGGGCATGTCTAGGGCATGTATATTAATCTCCAAGAGGGCCAGAACAGATAGCCCTAAGAGTGCTCACTGAACAAACATGAACACCGTGGAGCGCCAAAGATGGAGTCGGTGTTTTCTGCATTCCTGCGGTCCTCTACAGTAACGAGATGAGCTGGCTTCTTGTCCTCATTCTGATGTCACATCTATGTGACTGAGTAAGTTATTATCCTCCTTGAGCCATTGTTTCCTCCTAAATAAAAGGAGTTTAATAATTTAGTAGGGGGCGCCTGGGTGGCTCAGTGGGTTAAGCCGCTGCCTTCGGCTCAGGTCATGATCTCAGGGTCCTGGGATCGAGTCCCGCATCGGGTTCTCTGCTCCGCAGGGAGCCTGCTTCCTCCTCTCTCTCTCTGCCTGCCTCTCTGCCTACTTGTGATCTCTCTGTGTCAAATGAATAAATAAAATCTTTAAACAAATAAAAAATAAAAAATAATTTAGTAGGAAAGGAGGGTGCAGGATTTAAGATAGGGCATGACAAAATGGATGTCAATGAAAGTCAGTGCCGTATACAACCTTCAACCAGAGCATCCTGAAGGAGTTCAAGGAAAAGATGAGCTGCTAGAAGTCCCATCTACATGGATGGCGAGTTCGTAGATGCAGCCATTTTGATTAAAAAGTAAAAAGCAGGGACCCTGATGCAAAACTTTCCAGAAGATATTGCATTCATGTGACTAGTGGCTCCTGGAGCTGTAAAAATCCTCATGGTGTTTCCTTGTGGATAATGCCATTTATGTACTCAGAGTCAAGGATTCTTGGTTTTCTTACTGGGGGTGGGGACACTGACAGAGCCTGGAAACTCTTCTAAACACATTTATTCAATTTTATTGTGTGTCACACACTATAAGCCAGTAGCTGGTCTATAAACTTAGGCTGGTTTGAAAAACAATAGGTCCAAAAATTATTTTTAAAAATTGTGGCATTTGGGGATTTAGTTGAGACAGAAACTGATGGAGATTATGAAGGAAGTCCCAAGACGCCAATTTAATCTCTGCAGTTTTGTACCTTAAACATTTTTGCTATTAAATCTAGCTGATTAAGACCTACATCTTTCCAACCAAAGACCCTGAATAGATGTTTGCAGCAAAGATGGAACTTCAAAAATGAGCTTTCTAAAATGTAGGTTAAGACATAGGTGATTTGAAAATGCATCTCAAGTTCTATGTTTGGAACTAGAACTGTTTTCACCAGCATGCTTTGTATCTTGGCTGAAGTATTTTCTCAACAATATACTAAAAAAACCCATGATGGTTCATTCAATTATTCATATTATAGGAGTATTTGCCAAAAAAAAATCTTTCTAGAAATTACCTCTACTTCATCAGAGAGGAACAACAGTCAGATGGCACCAGACGTAGTAGACATAAGACAAGTTGTTAATTCATCCACATCTTGAGGATGAATATTAATTACCTTCTTGAAAAACAAGGAGAAGGAATTACACAATGTCTTAGTATATTTGGAAGTAAGGTTAATCAAAGTTTGAGCCTTTTTGTGACAAGAGATGGCATAATTATGTCTCACAGATGGTCTGAGAGACAAATTATTGAGATAGAAGGAAACTGGTCACCTATGTTGTCTGGCTTTGAAGTAAACACTTGGAAATTGCTTACAAACTCCTGAGAATCAGCTGTCTTGGAACCTCCAGTGCATGTATCTTGTTAATCCCTCAAGAGAACCATCAATTGCCAGCCCTTTGGGAATGCTCTATGGATTTTCAAAATGTCATTTTAAATTTATAATAGATAATGAACCATACATACATACTTTTTACTATAAAGTAGTATGGGTAAGCTTATGTTTAAACATGGCAGAAAAAGACCAAAAGGACACATAATCTGTTTAAGGTCATCCCCCCAGGACAGCATTTCTGGATCCTACTTAACCTTTTGGTCCACTGCTCCATGTGAGGGTGTGAGATAGCAGATCACAATAACCCTCATCCTCATCCTGTCAATTTCTCTAATTAAAATGGAGAAACAACCATCTCAAGCATACCCAAAGAGAGCATTCAGGACGCTCTTGGACAGGTATTAAGAAAAAACAAGTCTACCTTGTTTTTTATTGCCATAAATCTAAGACCCTTGCATATTTTACAAGTTTTCAACTTGTAAGTTTTAAACCTTTTTCTTGCTGTAAATACCCTGGTAGTTCTCAAACAGAGGTGATTGTTTTTTAACCCCCTGGGGAACTTGGGACAACATCTGGAGACATTTGTGGTTGTCACAACTGGAGTCAGAGGTAACAGCTGACATCCATCAGGTAGAAGCCAGGGATGCTGCTGAACATCCTTTAACGCACATAAGAGCCCCCTTAACAAAGAATTATCCAACCCCAAATGTCAATAATGTCATGGTCCAGTGAGGTTTTCCCTCGACGTTGACTTAAGCCGGTTTCCCAATGGAAATGACTATGTCATGCAAGAGATACGTCACTCTCTCCTTTACATAATGAGGGATTCAAAGGAATATGGGACAGAACCATAGCGGGGATGAAAGCTACAGCATAGGGAATATGGTCACTGGCATTCTCGCCTTGTAAGGTAGACCATCGCTACATCTGTGGTGAGCACAGTAGAACATACAGAGATGTGAAATCACTATGTTGTACACTCAAAACTAAGGTAATAATGTGTGTCAAGTGCACTTCAATTAAAAAAAAAAATGAGTCGTGGAACACGACACCAAAAACTAATGATATACTGTATGGTGACTAACATAATGAAAAAAAATTAAAAATAAATAAATATAAAGAGATTAAAAAAAAAAAAAAAAAGGAACACATTGAGCTGCTTTTCCCCCAGACTCTCATGAGAACATTTTCTTCCACGTGGTGTTAAAGCCATTCCACTAAAAAAACAGCTGCCACTTGCCTCTCTGAGAGTAAAATACAGCTTTAGGGCATGATGTCTTTATTGTTCTGAAGGTCAGGAAGACCTTGGTGATCTCTTTGAAAGGAAACAAATATGTGCTTCGTAACAACCAGTACATCTAGCGGCTTCATAAACCTAGAAGAAGAGTCAAAAATAATACTTTATTATCTATTTCACATTTAAGCACTCTCAGAAAACCAAAGTAAGAAGGATTGGGTCTGCTTTAGGCTGATAACTATGTCATTTTAAGACTTCTGGCAATGCTACGATCCTTCTAACCACAGCTGAATGACTTAATTTATCTTACACTTTTAAGTTTTGGTCAAGAGTAGGTATCAAGCATTTTGTAACTGTTTTGGGAATTTGAAAGGTTATTAAGTTCTGAATAACAGAGTCTCTCATGTTTTCCCACCAAACTTTTCCCAGCAGTGAGTATATCTGGATCTTATTCTGGTTTTTTATTCTTTTTTTAGCTTCCTGAAATGACTCATGTTCAAACACGGCGACCCTGGTTGATGTTTCTCCTGCAGAACTTGGGGCTGACCGTAGGTTGGCTTTCTCTCTTACTGTTGGCTATATATGAACAAAATATTAAAATATAAGCTGAGAGTCTCAAAATCCTTCAAAAATGAATTTATACAGCCTCATTTTGTTTCTTTCCTTATACTCCAGAGTGGCTTGTAAATTAAGCATTTTTATCTTCCAGAAAGGCTATGTGTCTTTTAGTTCATTAACTTATTAATTTTATGATGCACTTTTGTTTTGGGATATAAATGTCAGGTTGTCCTCAACTGAAATTTTGGTGTCAGTGCCCAGCACCATGATGGAACGCCTCTCTTTTTTTTTTTTTTTTAGTAATTAGCCAATTCTAAATTAATGCTGGTAAACTTTCAAACAATATTGTTTTGCCAACAAAGAATGTTTGCAGTATTTGAAGTGGACGAACGCCTGCTGAGATCAAGTCTGGCTGCAACTTCTTTGATGTCAATAATATGCTTCTGCTTGCAAGACATTAAACCATAAGCAAAATAAATTACAAACAAATGTAATAAAGTCTAGTGTTGATGTGATGATTTGTGTGACCTTCTGTTACTGGGTGTCGGAATCTGAGTCAGTTCTTGCAAAACCGAAATAATGCGGTTCACCTGGAAGCATTATTCACTGGCTCATAAATGCATATAAATCAGCAAACTCCGGAACCCTAAAGGATTATAGATCAGCATTCTAGCTAACCACCAAATGAAATCTGTTCTAGGTAAGGAGAAATGGAAACAAAAAGGGAGGTGAAGAATTTTTTTAAGTCATAAAATTGGAGTTGGGCAGTAAGTCAATGCATAAACTCTCACAGATTTAACAGACTGTGCCTATGGATAAAATATTACTGATGATGCAATATAGTTTATATTGCATAAATCAATGCATAAACTCTCCCATAAATCAATTTATGCATAAATCAATGCATAAACGCTCACAGATTTAACAGCTATATGCCTATGGATATAATATTACTGATGATGCAATATAGTTTATATTTTTTTGAGGAAACCTAAACATCATTTCAGTAGGTAAGTTCTGGAAATGTGTAAGCCGCATTACAGATAACCCAGCAAAATTATGAAAATAGAAAATAACCCTGGCTTTAGTTATTTTTCTTGGAAAACAGAGGCCTAATATTTTTCTTATTTTTTTAATGATATCTCTTGACAAGGAAAAAAGCCCATTTTCCTGCCAAAATGCCTCATGGTACTCAATCAAATACATCTCTTCTGCTTCTTTCTTACCGGTAGGCAGATAACCCTTGCCATGTCCCACCGAAGCCCCAGGTCTTTTAACCGGTTTATTTGATTTCAAAATGAGACTGGTTTCTTCTTCAGTGGTCTTGAGAGCTTGATTTAAGGGGACCTCATGATAAAGTGCAGTAGTTCAGAGACGTTGGCCTACATGGGCATCAGCCAGAGGATGTATCCAAACACAGAACATCCGTCTCTGTCCCCAGAGTTTCTGATCCTGAATGTCTGGGCAGATTTTGAGACTCTGATCTTGAACGACCTCCAGGTGATACCCATGCTGCTGGTAACCACACCCCACCCCCACCCCACCCTGTTTGACCTCCGCTGGTGGGGTAGAAGTCTGCACACCTGGCTTCAAGAAAGAGCAGGAACACAGCCCTGTTGCCCAAGAGCTGTGTGATTCTGGTTAAGCTGATTAACGCTGCAAACCTCACGCGGGACCAGCGTTCCTAGGGTGAAACTCCTTTCCTCTTCCTCCTCTCCTGGGAGCATCGGAACGGTTACGGGGGGTCCCTGGATGACGAGTCCACAGAGAGGCACTTTTATTCAGATTTGCCTTGAAGGTAAGCAGAACTGACACATCCGAGCTTTGCCCTTCTTTTGTTAAGGAACCCAGTGATTTGTAACCGAACAGAAACGCCTTTGTGCAGGTCACAGCATGTGGGCTGCACACGAGAAGCCCCTGGCACCGTCTGTGTTATGGTTTCTGTGACCAAGTTCTGATGTTGACATTAAGCCTTAATTTATGCCAATTTAATTAGGAAAGCTCTGATGGATGACTGTATTCCAAGTTCAAGTTTAGAGTGGTTTGGGGCGAACTAAATTAAAATGTTCGATGTAAGCTACTCTGTAACCTTCAAGTTAAAGGGAGTTTCATCTAATCTCTAGGATGAGGTCGTGGGCACAGGATGGAGGGGCTTGAAGGGAGCCGCATGTTGGAATGAGTGGAGGGACATCCCCAATGAGCATTTTGCAAGCCTACAACTAGTGCCCTCAGTAAGCCATCAGTCCTGGCCATCAGAGGTCACTTGTAGGTAATGTAATCACTTCCAAGGGCACCTTTCTAGCCTTACCACTTCTTCGTTCTGCTCCCTTAACTGGCTCTTTGCTAATTCACTGAGTAACCCGACAGCCTGGGATGGTCCTCCCGCCACAAACAATCTTAGAATTGCTAGAAATTCTCTTTGTCCTCAAAGTTGAATGGTAATGATAAAACTATTATGACAACTATTTGCCTTGTAAATATGGACAGAGCCTGAATTTGGGGCGACTGAACTTTGTCGTCCCGGTAAGTCGTCTACATCATGGGTTACTCACGAGAGTTGGCGTATGTGCTGTTTTCCTTGAAGCCAGATTTCTCAATAATACTGGAGTATTTCTGTCTGCCAGGCCTAAATTTAGGATTCCACTGTATTTCTACTTGGTGACTGATTTGTTTTGTAGTCACTGAGCTAGAAATGGTCCGCGAGCAAAATCAAAGAGAAAATCATACAGAAATCTTACTTGGGCTGCCGTCGCCCAAAGACAGCCATCTCTACGGGAAGGGGAATTGGACCTGTGTCACTGTGATGCTAAGTACCGGGCCTGGGAAGATGGGTGCAGTGTTGCGTACTTACCAGGATGAGCATATTCTATGTATGAGGCTATAAATCGTGGCCAATACCACTCCTCCTAGAACACACGCTTCGGGGGTGAGACCGTGACTCTTTCTGTAAGATGCATCTGTCAGGACACTGCACGTTTACCCTTTCCTTTCTCCTTCAGAGCTGGAGGGGAAGGGTATTATCACGAGGCTGTGCATCACTAGGGTAGACTGGACTAATCAGGTTCGGGCTCTGGTGTGATCATTAAAAAATCAGGCTTTACACCGGAATCTTGGTTGAAATCTCAGTGCTTCCATTTCATAACCTTATCACTTCTTCGAACAATTCTCTCTTCTCATGTAAAATAAGGCTGAGAACGGAACCCAACTCATAGGATGGTGATAAGGTCCGTATGAGATATTTACTGCTCATGAAGCACTTAACACCATGCCTGGAGAACAGAAATGGCTCCATAAAGATGAAATTACCATCAGGACCCCCTTTGTTGTCAATTTCACAGTTCACCTCTCCAAGCTCTACTTTGGGTCAAGGAAATGTCTTGTCTTGGTAGAGAATGGAGATCAAGGATTTTTATGTAATGTCTGCAGTCCTCTAGTGACTCCTCCAGGCTCGCCCCCAATAGTCCTGCAAAGATGTCCACAGGCTTCTGGAGCCAGAGAGGTGGGTCCCCTCTGGTCGAACCCACTCCGCCCATCTCTCTGGAGAGCCTTCATCCACATGTCCTAAGGCTTATGCTTGATGAGAGCCCCTCTCTCTCATATTCCTTATCACTCATAAAAGAGGAAAACCTATTCTATTCTATTCCACTCACACTGCTAAGGATGTGGAGGGTGAATCATGGAGCCTGCTAGCGAGAAACCTGTCTAAGGTCATGGTTACTTTTACAACTTGATTTCAACTCAGGGTGAGTAAAAAGTAGTTCAACCTGTCCCCCCTGTTGCCAGGGCCCCTGCTGAGGGAATGAAACCAGCTCTGAGAAGAGTCCAGCCCTATCAGGATGAGCAAGAGGTCTGGCCACTGGAGGCCTGTCCTGTTCTACAGCCAGAAGCCCTCTGGCTGGCAGCATGCACAGCCTACACTGGACCCCCAGGGCACCATGGGTTGTGGTACTCCATCTCCCCCAGACGCTGCGCATACCCCTAGTGCCATAACTCCCCTCAGTGTAGGGGCATGAGCCCCACATTCTCTTACTTTTACTTACGTAGGCACCTCTCAATACCCAACTGAAACCATAGAGAGTTTGAGAAGCTAAAAAGACATTCCCAAATTCAAAGTGCCTTTACCCCACACCCATTGCTTCTTGGAAGGGTGTACCTATGAAATGTATTTGCACAGCCTGACATCACCCACCCACCCTCCCTGCCCTGCCCCCACCACACCAGCCACCTCTCAGAGGTGGAGATCTGTCATACAGACCTTCCTCCGGCAAACTCAAAGCCCCACCCCCAACACCTGCTTTTCAAAGCCTCTTGTTTCTCAGAATTTTCTCTTTCATTCTATAACTTTCTCCACATCCCTAATCATACTAAACATCAAAAACTTTCCCTCTTCCCCTGCCCACCGTGAAAGATGCTTTGTCCAACTGTAACCTACCTGGGCTCCCACACACTCCCATCTGTACCCTTGGCTTCACTCAAAATTTTGGAAAGTATCTAGGACTTCCGTGTTCTGTCTTAGGTTGTCTCATGGACTCAGCATTTCCTGAAACATCAAGCAAAGCCCATGGTCTCAGCCTACAGGATCCCATAATGCTGGCACTGGAACCAAAGTCAAACATTTAACGCAGCTCTTTGATTTTCTAGTAGTGTTATAATGACAAACATATTTATAGCACTATGTGCCAGACACTATTAAAGGTGCTTTGTGGGAGTCATTGAATTAAGAACTCTGAGAATGTAGACCTGATACTATTTTTGTGCCCCCCTTTTACAGATGAACAAACTGAGGCCCAGAGAGGTCAGTTAACTTGCCCAAGCTTACAGTAGCCTGGCTCCAGAATCCGTGATCTTAATCCCTACATCACATGGCCTCTACAGAGGGGAAACTGAGGTTGGGAGAGTCTAAATGATTGCCTGAGCTCTTATCTCTCTGTAAAGGAATTGGCATTGGACTTAGTTCAGACCTCTGACTCTAGTCCCACCATCTTAACAGTCTCCAGCCCTCCTTGGTCCTGCCCAATCAAACAATTCACCAGCAAGACCTCAGTCATCTGAGGTTGCTTTACTACCTAATTCATGTTAGTTTCTTCCCATGAGGATTTAGAGTCTAAACAGCTAGGTTTGGTTTTTTTTTAATTGAGATATAGTTGACATATAACATTATATTTCAGATGTACAAAAAAGTGACTAGATATTCGTATGTACCATGAAATGTTTACCATGGTGAGTCTAGTTCACTCCCATCACCACACATAGTTACAAAAAAATTTCTTTTCTTGCGAGGAGAGCTTTTAAGATCTACTTTGAGCTGCTTTCAGATATACAACACAGTATTATTGATTACAGTCACCTGTGTTATATCCCATGATTTATTATTTTTATAACTCGAAGCTTATGACTTTTGACACCTTCATGTGTGTCTCCCACCCTTATCCCCCTGTCTCAGGCAACCACCAATCTGGTCTCTGGACCTCTATGTTTGTTCTGGGTTTTTTTTTGTTTTGTTTTTTTTTTTGTTTCTAAGAGTCCACTTATCAGTAAGAACATAAGTAAGATGTCAGAACTAGAATTCAGAATAATGGTTATAAAGACACTATCTGGGCTTGAAACTGCTCTCACTTAGCTTAATGTCCTCAAGATCCACCCATGTTGTAAAAAACAGCAGGATCTGGGGTACTTGGGTGGCGCAGTCACCTAAGCATCTGCCTTTGGCTCAGGTCATGATCTCAGGATCCTGGGATCAAGCCCTGTGTGAGGCTTTCTGTTCAGTGGGAAGCCTGCTTCTCCTTCTCCCTCTGCCTGCCTCTATGCCTGCTTGTGCTTTCTATCTCTCTCAGTGTCAAATAAATAAATAAAATCTTTTTTTAAATGGCAGGATTTCCTTCTATTTATGGCTGTGTAATATTCCATTGTGTGTGTGTATATAATGGAATATTATATGGAATATTAGTGTATGTGTGGAGTATATACATTATATATTACATATACAAAGGAATACTGATATATATGTGGTGATGTATACACCTCTCATCACCACATATATATTGATATTCCTTTATAGATATAACTAATATATAATACATATCATATATATAGATATATCATATATAGATATATCATATATACACATACATATATCATATATAGATACATATCATATATATATCATATATCATATATACATACATATGTCACATATATGTATATAGATATATATGGAAGTATAGATATCACCACATATAAGTCACCATATATATGTATAAATATAAGTAATAAATCTCAAATTTTCTTTATCCATTCATCCACTGATGGACACTTAGGTTTCCATATCTTGGCTGTTATAAATAATGTTGCAACAAAAATGGGGGTGCCGGTATCTTTTTGAGTTAGTGTTATCATGTCTTCATATAAACACCCAGAAGTGAATTGCTGGCTCGACAGGTAATTCTATTTTTAACTTTTGGGGGAATCTCTATACTCTTTTCCATAGTGGCTATACCAATTACATCCCTACCAGTAGATCATTTTTTTCTCTACATCCTCATCAACCCTTGTTTTTTCTTGTCTTTTTGATACTAACCATTCTGATATACATGAGGAAATAGCTCATTGCAGTTTTGATTTGTATTTCCCGGTTGACTAACGATGTTGAGCATCTTGTCATACACCTATTGGCCATTTGGAAGTCTTACTCAGAAAAATGTCTGTTCAGGTCCTCTGCCCATTATTTAATTGGATTGGGGGGGTGTTTGTTTTGTCATTGAGTTGTACAAGTTCTTCATCTACTTTGGATATTAACCTCTTAACAGATATCTGATTTGCAAGTATTTTCTCCCATTTGGGTAGCTCCCTTTCCACTTTGCTGATGGTCTCCTTTGCTGTGTAGAACTGCTTAGTTTGGTAAAGTCTCACTTGTTCATTTTTGCTATTTTTATCTGGACTTTTGGTGTCAGGTCTAAAAAGTCCTCACCAGACTGATGTCAGTCTGTTTTCTTCTAAGAGTTTTAAGATTTCAGGTCTTATTTTCAAGTCTTTAATCCATTTCAAGTTGGTTTTTGTGTATGGTATGATGAAACAGTTGTCCAGTTTCATTCTTCTGCATGTACCTGTCGTTTTCTCAAGACTTTATTGAAGAGACTGTCTTTTCCCCATTGTGTATTCTTGCCTCCTTTGTCACAAATTAATTGACCATACATGCTTGGGTATACTTCTGGCCTTCTGTTCTGTTCTTTTGATCTATTTATCTGTTTTTATGTCAGTATTATACTGCTTTGATTACTCTATCTTTGTAAGAGTTTGAAATCAGGGAGCATGATGTCTCCAGCTTTATTCTTCTTCCTAAGGATGGCTTTGGCTATTTGGGGTCTTTGTGGCTTCCTACAAATTATAGGATTATTTGTTCTATTTCTGTGAAAAATGCCATTGGAATTTTCATGGGGATAGCATTGAATCTGTAGATTGCTTTGAGTAACGTGGACATTTTAGCAATATTAGTTCTTCCAATCCATGAGCATGGAATATCTTTCAACTAACCTGTGTCTTCTTCCATTTCTGTCATCAGTGTCTTATAGTTTTCAGTGTACAGGCCTTTCACACCCTTGGTTAAAATTCATTATTATTTTATTCTTTTTGATGCAGTCGGAAATGGATTGTTTTCTTAGTTTATCTTTCTGATAGTTCATTACTAGTATATAGAAATGCAACAGATTTTTGCATATTGTGTTGATGTGTATTTCCCTTTTTAGCTCTGTTAATGTTTGCTTTATTTACTTAAGTGCTGCTATGTTGTGTAGTTAAATATTTACAAGTGTTACGTCCTTTTCTTGGACTGACCCTTTTTACTTATGTAATGACCTTCTTTGTCTCTTGTTACCATTTTTGTCTTAAAGTCTGTTTTGTCTATAACTAGGTATAGCTACCCTAGCTTTCTTTTGGTTTCTATCTGTATGGAATGTCTTTTCCATCACTTTACTTTCAGTCTGTGTGTGTCCCTCCTTCTGAAGTGAGTCTCTTATAGACAATATATAAATGGATTTTTGTTGTTGTTGTTGTTTTACCCATTCAGCCATCCTGTGTCCACTGATTGGAATGTTTAGTCTATTTACACTTAAATGATTATTGATAGCTACACACTTATTGCCATTTTGTTCATTGATTTCTGGCTGTTCTGTAATTCCATTTTTCTTTCTTCTCTTGCTCTTTTTCTTGGTGATTTGATGATTTTGTAGAGGTCTTTGATTCCTTTCTCTTTGTCTTTTTTGGATCTACTATAGATTTTTGCTTTCTGTTACCATGAGGCTTACATTTTTTTAAAAAGCCACTTATATTTATAACAATTTATTTTAAGATAGTAACAACTTAAGTGTTAATGCATCTAAATTTCTACATTTTTATATTCCCTCCCAACATTTTATTTTTGATATCACAACTTACATCTTTTCATCTCATACACCCATTAACAAATTATTGCAGTTTTAGTAATTTACATTTGTCTTTAGCTTTCATATGCCTTTATGAGTGATTAATCTACCACCTTTACATTAGATTATTCTAATTTTAACATATATTTACCTTTACCAGTGAAATTGAAACTGCCACATGTTTTCCCTTCACTAATTAGTACCATTTTGTTCTGCTTAAAGAAGTCCCTTGAACATTTCTTATAAGACAGGTCAGATGATAATAAACTTCTTTGGTTTTTATTTGTCTAGAACTGTTTATCTGCCCTTCAATTCTGAAAGAAATTTTTGCCCAGTAGAGTATTCTTGATTGGGAAGTATTTTTTCTTTGAGCACTTGGAATATATGGTGCCACTTTCTTCTGACCTGCAAAATTTCTGCTGATAATCTTATGGGGATTCCCTTCTTCTTGCCAAATTATTTTTCTCTTGCTGCTTTGAAGATTTTTTTCCTAGTCTTTGAATTTGACTCTTTATAATATGTCTCTTGGTGTGGATTTCTTTCGATTTTTCTAACTTGGATCTCTCTGCAATTCCTGAATCTGTATGTATGTGTCCTTCCCCAGGTTAGGCAAGTTCTCGGTCATGGTTTCTTCAAATAAATTTTCCGATCATTTTACTTTCTATTTTCTGTCTTGGACACCTATAATGCAAATGGTTTGTTGATTTGTCTGATGGTGTCCCATCAGACTGTTAAGCTATATTCATTCTTTTTCTTTTTTTTTTTTTTTAAGATTTTTGTTTTTTTTTTATTTACTTGACAGAGAGAAAGAGAGGAATCACAAGTAGGCAGAGAGGCAGGCAGAGAGAGAAAGGAAAGCAGCCTCCCCGCTGAGCAGAAAGCCCCATACAGGGCTTGATCCCAGGACTCTGAGATCATGACCTGAGCCTCACAGGTGCCCCCATTCTTTTTTCTTTTGATGCTTTGAGTGGGTTAATTCCACTCTCCTGTATTTGCATTCATTGATCCTATCTTCTGCTTCATCTGATGTGCTGTTGAAACTTTCTTGTATTTTGTAGTTGAATTATTATATTCTTCAGCTCTGGGACTTCTGTTTGGTACTTCCTTATATTTTCCCTATCTTTGTTAAAATTCTCAGTTCGTTCATCCATTCTTCTTCCAAGCTCAGTGAACATCTTTATAACCATTATTTTGAACTCATTTTCAGGTAAATCACTTACCTCTATCTCCTTTAAGTCCCTTTCCCAAGGTTTCATCTTATTCTTTCATTTGGAACATATTCCTCTATTTCTTCATTTTCTTTGACTCACTATGTTGGTTTCTATGCATTAGAAAAAATAGTCATCTCTCCCAGTCTTGAAGGATTGAACTCCTGGAGGAGATGAGCCTTATTGTTCAACCCTGCCCTAGCTCTTGGTTGTCTCTCAAACTTTTGTGATTGTCCAAGCGGGCTTCTTTACCTTAGTGGCTCCCAATAGTTGAGGGTGCCATACCTGTCACTGCCCCAAAGGGGAAGATCTCGTCAACACCTAGATTTAAGCTGATTGGAAGTCAGATCCTCAAGTAGTAACTTCTAAAATGTGCAAATTTATCTCTTTCAAAAGAAGACTGGAATGCAGATGTTTCTGTCTGCTCCCTCTGCAATGAGCCCTGATCTGAGAACCATTTGGTTTTTTGCCCATCATCCCACTGAACCCATGGACACAGCCACACTGGCCATCACAGTTAAGTTATCAGATGATGTGCCTCAGTGTGGCAGATGCAAAAGCTGGGGCAACAGACATGAAAACTGAGGCTCCAGATGTGTGCACAAGCTCTTGTCTGGGATACCCTAGTGCTCTCAAGCTCAGCAGAGGGAGAGCACATTGATATCACTCAGGCTCTGAAGTCTCTGAAGAGGATTACTGTCATCCCTTATGTGTGTGTCTAATGGGAAGCCTGCCCTCAGGCCACAGCTATGAAGACAAGCTAATAGGTTTCTTGAACAGCAAGACTGGTTGCCTCAGCCTGTTGCCTCTCTGCTGTCCTCTGTGCATTGGAGCTAGTTACGAACTTGTTCTCTGTTTGCTACAGCCCTGTGGGACCCACTACCATAAGCCACAATGGCTACCAGAGCCAGGTAATCCAGAGGTTTGTCCTGGGCAGACGCTGTAAAAATCAGGGCACCAGATAAATATAGAAGCTCCTTTCTGGGAGATACAAGGGCTGGAATGAGGCAGAGGAAGAGCACTAAAATAGTACCTGCCAGCCTATGTCTTTGAAGAATATTTCACTAGCCCCCTAGCCGTGTGTTAAATTGGATGCCCACCCCTCAATCTAGTGCTTTAAAATAAGAAAATAAGTGTCTTTCACAAAAAGTCTGGGAACTTTTCATTCAGCTTCCTCCGCCCTGAACTCTGGGGTGGGTGAGGAGGTGCGTAAGCTATTTAAGAACTGTTTCTTAGATCACTGTTGTCTTGCCAGGACAGGGGGGCAGCAAGCCCTATTAACTTCTAAAAATAGATGTTTTGGGGATCCTCTGCCTAGAGTTCTTAAAGTTGAGATGCCAGACGTGGAGTTCAAACCCTTCTTTCCTCAGGAAGAAGTCTGGGATTTTGAGTACCCTCTCCATTATAGGTTGCCATGCTAGGGGTGAGGTTTATGGTAAAATTGTGTTTCAGCCTCTTCATCCCACCTCAATGTTTTGTTTTGTTTAGCTGGAGGAGTCCTCCAGCTAATTTGGGGCCTTTCTTTTCAGAAGAAATGATTCCTTTTGTAGCTGTAGATTTGTCTTTGGGAAGAGGTAAGCTCCGGATCCTTCTATGTCCACATATTGAACTAGAAGATGTTTACTTTTTTTTGTAATTTGGAGAAGTAGAGTAAGCAGATGCCAAATGTTTGATGTGCAAGGTCACCTAATGCATTTACTATGGATTAGAAAAATAGTCTCATTTCGAGTTTTAAATGCATTGCCTTTTTTTTCCTTTTCAGTGTAACAGTATTCATTGTTTTTGCACCACATCCAGTGCTCCATGCAATCCTTGCCCTCTCTAATACCCACCACCTTATTCCCCCAACCTCCCACCCCCTACCCCGTCAAAACCCTCACATTGTTTTTCAGAGTCCACAGTCTCTCATGGTTTATCTACCCCTCCGATTTCCCTCAACTCCCTTCTCCTCTTCATCTCCCAGTGTCCTCCGTGTTATTCCTTATGCTCCACAAATAAGTGAAACCATATGATAATTGACTCTCTCTGCTTGACTGATTTCA
Organism: Mustela erminea; assembly: GCF_009829155.1. Classification (NCBI taxonomy): domain Eukaryota; kingdom Metazoa; phylum Chordata; class Mammalia; order Carnivora; family Mustelidae; genus Mustela; species Mustela erminea. The sequence goes on from NC_045619.1 coordinate 122,084,758, forward strand.
CTCAGCATAATCTCTTCCAGTCCCGTCCATGTTGCTACAAAAGTTGGGTATTCATCCTTTCTGATGGAGGCATAATACTCCATAATGTATATGGACCACATCTTCCTTATCCATTCGTCCGTTGAAGGGATTCTTGGTTCTTTCCACAGTTTGGTGACCGTGGCCATTGCTGCTATAAACATTGGGGTACAGATGGCCCTTCTTTTCACCACATCTGTATCTTTGGGGTAAATACCCAGTAGTGCAATTGCAGGGTCACAGGGAAACTCTATATTTAATTTCTTGAGGAATCTCCACACTGTTCTCCAAAGTGGCTGCACCAACTTGCATTCCCACCAACAGTATAAGAAGGTTCCCCTTTCTCCACACCCTCTCCAACACATGTTGTTTCCTGTCTTGCTAATTTTGGCCATTCTAATACACTTCTCCAATGAAGACATACAAATGCATTGCCTTTAAAAAAAAAAAAAAATGCACGGGGGCACCTGGGTGGCTCAGTGGTTTAAGCCGCTGCCTTCGGCTCAGGTCATGATCTCAGGATGCTGGGATCGAGTTCCGCATCGGGCTCTCTGCTCAGCGGGGAGCCTGCTTCCCTCTGTCTCTCTCTGTCTGCCTCTCCATCTACTTGTGATTTTTCTCTGTCAAATAAATAAATAAATAAAATCTTTAAAAAAAAAAATGCACGGAGAAACACCTGGCTCTCAGGCCAACCTGGAAAAGACAGAGGGTTTTTGGCTACTAAGTTACCAGATCAGCAGTCACAATAAATGAATAGATAGGAAAAGATGTCAGAAATTGCCCATGTATTTTTTCTGCTCAAGAGAGATGGTATTCTGTGATAATATTATGTCTGATGAACCCAGGTAATGAATACAATATTGAGATACAACACTTTGAGTTCATGGAAGTAAGTTTTGCCTTTTTTTTTTTTTAATGAAGTGGGGACAGAAGGTGTATCCAGAATTATACTTTAATTATAATAGTAATAGCTGCTATTTATTGATCTTCTTTCTACAAGGCACTTATTGCTTTACCTGTAATATTTCTCTCATCGTTTAAACCCCATATTAAACCATATTGGAGATGAGGGTCTTGAGTCAGAAAGTTTAAATACATTAATGAAGACCATATGGCTCATAAATGGCAGAGCTACTGTGATTCCATGGTCTCAGGTCTTTACCATTACACACACTGTCTCAGACAAGGAGATCAAAAGACGGCACTAGAAGAGGTCATTCAGAAGTGCTCTGTGGGAATCCCCTTTCTTACACATCTTCTTCCAACAGTGGAACAAGATGCCTTGGCTTGGGGGAGTTTCCCAGTTGGGAAAGGCTATCGAGTTAAATAACCTAATACCCCCAACTACCACCACCCCCAATACTAGGAGCAGACAGCTAGGCAAAGGCAAACGTTTTGTTGGAGGGAATGGAAACTGACAACGTATTTGTGTTACAGACTCAAACTTCATACTATGAACAACTCAGGGAAGAGAAGCACTTTCCCAGCTATTTTTTGAGCTATTTTAGGTTTGCCAACTATATCTGAGAGTTCTTTTTTCAAATATTCAGGTCACTATCATAGCACTCACCAAAAATTTTGAAGTTAACTCTTTCCTTATCTGTGTTTTCCACCAGATGTTTAGTTCTTCCAGGGTAAAATGATCTCTCTCATTCATGTTTACACTCTGAGAACCTAGCATTCTGCCCCAAAGGTGCTAAATAATGAACTGTCTGAAAAACAAATCAGAGCACGTCATTCCCCTATTCAAAATATTTTGTTTCTCCCCATCGCCTTCAGGAAAATGTCCAAGTTACTTAACATGGAGTTACTTAACAAGTCCATGAACTGTCCTCTTTCTACTTCTTTTGTTGGATTTTCATTCCCTCCTTCTTTGTGTTTTACATTACAACAAATTCAGACTGCTATATATTTTCTTCATATATTGCTGCTTCTCACCTTCATGAGTTTGCAACATGGTTCCCTCTACCTGGCATGGCTTGGCCATGACTTCCTTCAGAAGTTCTTCCCTCTTTCTTCTTCCTAGGTCTCACCAAATCCAGTGGGATTCAATCACCATCTTTTCTCCTTCCATTAAATCTCTATCATGGGGTGCCTGGGTGGCTCAGTGGATTGGGCCTCTGCCTTCGGCTCAGGTCATGATCTCAGGGTCCTGGGATCGAGCCCTGCATCGGGCTCTCAGCTCAGTGGGGAGCCTGCTTCTCCCTCTCTCTCTCTGCCTGCCTCTCTGCCTACTTGTGATCTCTCTCTGTCAAATAAATAAATAAAATCTTAAAAAAAAATTTAATAAATCTCTATCACGGTATCCACAGCTCTGGTATATCACTGTTCAGACAACACTCTCTCCCACCAGAAGGAAATCTTCTTGAGAACAGATACTACATTTTGTTTATCCTGATATTACAGAACCATTGGCCTGTGGAGGGCATTTAGTAACTATGTGATGAATAACTGAATAAATCAATTAAAGTGCTTTGGCAATTGAATTGAAAATTCAACCAATATTTCAGTTTTTAAAATGTTTTCAAAGTCTATTTGGAAACAAACAGAAAACCTCACAGAGATGCCAAATTGCTTTGTCTTCACAAATGAGAAGCAGATTTAATTTACCTAAATGGCACTGAAAGGAAGAAACCATCCCCATTTGCTTCATATGAGCTGATTATCTGGTTACTTCATAGATTCATAAGTTAGCTGAGATATGTCTAGAAATACGGCATTACTTTGCTTTACATAGCTGTTTATGGTGACAGATGTTAATCTCTGGTGGAGTTGTGCAAATCTTTAGGCTACAAAGCATTGCTTTGTACAAGTTTGTGTGTGTGTGTGTGTGTGTGTGTGTGTGTGTGTGTATAATGGTATATAATTATTTTTTCAGTGTTATTTTAATGCAAGGCTTTTAGGAGGTTCGATTATCCAGAGATCATGATTATCTCTTAAATTCTTCTCCTAGGATAAAGTATATAACTCACCTCCATATCTGAAACCTGTTGAGTCGAAAAGATGAGATTGATCTAACGAAACACCAGCCTAATCTTTTGAATGGGGTCACAAGTAAGATATTCAAAATATTCACCCATTGTGATACAAGTATTAGTCTGGTGTTTTTGTAAATTATTATTTTTTAAAGATTTATTCATTTATTCTAGAGAGAAAGAGGGTATGTGTGGGAGGGCAGAGGGAGACAGAGAGAGAATCCCAAGCAGACTCTGTGCTGAGTGCAGAGCTTCACGTGGGACTTGACCTCATGACCCTGAGATCGAGACCTGAGCCAAAACCAAGAGTTGGGCCCTTAACTGGCTGCACCAGCCAGGTACCCCTTTTGGGTTTTTTTTCATAAATTATTAAAAAAAACTTTTAGTTATTATGCTAATAGCATCACAAGGTGGATAGTGAACTAAATGTCCCCCAAATTCATATGTTGAATTCTAACCCCCAACAATAGTATTTGTAGATGCAGCCACTGGGAAAGGATTAGGTCATGAGAGTGGACCCCTCATGAATGGGATTAGTGTCCTTATAAAATGGGCCCCACAGAGCTCCCTTCACCACCACCGCGTCAGGGCGCAGTAAGAAGAGAGCCATCTACGAACCAGGAAGTAGGCCTACACCAGACGCTAAATCTGCCTGGGGCTGATCACAGCCTCCAGAACTATGAGAAATAAAATTCTGGTAGTACAGACAACCCAGTTTAAGGCATTTTGCTACAGCAACCCAAACAGACTAAGACACTTCGGTTTTCAGGAAAGGTGGTGCCAGGGAGTCATTGATAGTCTTTTGCGAACTCAGAGGCTACAGCTAACTCCAGAGCTCAACAGCTGGGATACCACTGCTCAGAAGTTTCCTTTCTGATTAATATTGGAAAGTTAGATAAAACACGTGATAGGATCTCTGGGTATCTTTTTTTTTTTTTTTTTTTAAAGATGGCAGTTTTAGAGATGAGGGTAGTGAAGCAGACCACATCTCCACCACATGACATAATGAGAACATTTTGTCACACCACCATCATGCTGTGACCACCTTCTTCATTGGTGAAGCACTGACTGTGTACCAGGCACTGTTCTTGGTACTGTAAGTACCACCTTCTTTGACCCTTAGTACCACTATGAGATGGTTATTCTTATGTGAGTACCTTGATGTTTGTAAGAAATTGGTGGAGGGGTTAACACTTATCTTTTATGGTTCATGTAAGAAGTAGAGGAGAGATTATGCTGAGCAAAATAAGTCAAGCAGAAAGAGTCAAGTACCATATGGTTTCACTTATTTGTGGAGCATAACAAATAACATGGAGGACAAGGGGAGATGGAGAGGAGAAGGGAGTTGGGGGAAATTGGAAGGGGAGGTGAACCATGAGAGACTATGGACTCTGAAAAACAATCTGAGGGTTTTGAAGGGGTGGAGGGTGGGAGGTTGGGGTACCAGGTGGAGGGTATTAAGAAGGGCACGTATTGGTAGGAGCACTGGGTGTGGTGCAAAAACAATGGATTCTGTTATCCTGAAAAGAAATTTAAAAAAAAGTAGAGGAGAAAGTGCATTTGAGAATATTTGCAAACAATAAATATCTAAATAGTAGATTATTTCATTCTGGACAATTTATTTAAAGAGAAGGCACACTCAGATTTGAGCTCATGTCATAGTGTTCATCTGATTGCCCAGTTATGTCCTGCATTGGTAAGGCAGTATCTTAAAAGTGAAACAGAATTCTTCTCTGAAATAGACATATGATATGAATATATACAACTTCATGTAGAGAATCAGAGAGTGCTTGGCCTGGAAGGAAACTGTGATGGCTTCCAGCTCAATCCTTTATTTTATAAAGGTGGAACTTAAAATACCAGGATACTGGTACAATGTGGTATGATCAAAACTATGTTGGGAAAATGTGGGTTCTGGATGACAAAGGGCTGGCCGCAAAGGAACAAGGGCTAATGGAAGAGGTTTGGAGAAACTGATTTGACACTGGGGCAAGGATTTGGGAGAAGGAGAGAAAGCTGCCCAGACACAATGTTGAAAGGGGTGCCATAGTCTCGATCCTAATTCCAGGCTAGTTCCAGAAGCCTTCTTTCCATTTAGCATCAAAAAAATCCAGACGGCCAAGTCAGATGGGCTGGGTTTGGAGGCTCTGCCTGGGATGATGGACAGGTCACAGCATCTCCGATTAGACCAGTCTGTCTGAATTTCAACAGCACACCCAAGTCTCACTCTATTATTGGCTCATCAGAGGATTCAGGAATCCAGGAAACGGAGGTTGGGGAATCACGTGGATTCTGGCCAAGGTGTTGCAGCTGGTGAGTGGCAGAGCTGAGCCCAGAACCCAGCTCCCCCGACTCGTCCTCTGTCCTCCTCTGTGTTCTGCTGTGGTCTTCTTTCTGGGACATCCGCTGTCTCTTTTCTTCACCAAGAACTTCCTTTGCAAAAGGATTAACAATATTCTTTTTTTTTTTTTAAGATTTTATTTATTTATTTGACAGAGAGAGACAAAGAGAGGGAACACAAGCAGGGGGAGTGGGAGAGGGAGAAGCAGGTTTCCTGCTGAGCAGGGAGACCAATGTGGCGCTCGATCCCAGGACCCTGGGATCATGACCTGAGCTGAAGGCAGACGCCCAATGACTGAGCCACCCAGGTGCCCCAGATTAACAATATTCTTGATGTCACTCTATAACTGAAAGAATGAGAGGTTTGGGGGATCATTCTACATCCACATCCTATTATGTAGTAGGAATAGCTGCGCCTGTACCAGTACCAGCCCTGGAACCACACCCCCTTCATTTGTGAGGCACCGATGTGTGCCAGACGTACCGAGGGTATCTACTACTTGGAAGTAGTTGAATTCTTACGTGAGTTCGCTGATATTTAGGGAACATATATAGCCACATATGGGTATCATCAGACAGTTCAAATGAATTTACTTCTTTCTGTGGTCTGTTCAGTGATCATGGAATTTGTTTATTAGTTCTGGCTTTCATAGCCTGGCCTATTAGAAGAACATGGGCTCTGAAGCCCGCTTCTGACACTATTTGTTGTGTTAACTGGAGAAAATTCCTTAACCACTCTGAACCTCAATTCCCATCTGAGGCACATGTAACACTTTCTGCCTTATAGGGTTGCTATGACATGTGTAAGCAACAGAATGTAGTCCTCTGCATATAATAAGCAGTCCATAAATGATGGCCATCATTATATTGTTACTTCTGCTAAGAGTATTTCGATCTGGGGCACCTGGGTGTCTCAGAGGGTTAAGCCTCTGCCTTTGGCTCAGGTCATGATCTTAGGGTCCTGGGATTGAGCCCCACATCAGGCTCTCTGCTCAGCTGGGAGCCTGCTTCCTCCCTCTCTCTCTGCCTGCCTGCTTGTGATCTCTCACTCTCTCTGTGTCAAAAAAAGAAATAAAATCTAAAAAAAAAAAAAAATTTCGATCAGTCAAGCTATAAGAAAATAAGTAAAGATTAAATTCAGTTCTTTCAAAAGCAATAGGCATATTAACATTAGCACCATTTGCCAAGCACTTTCTCTCTTTTGGTCTTATAAATAATGACCTGTATTATCTCATGTAATCCTCACAATGACCTTTACTCCCTAAAGTTCATGATGAGAATCAGGGAGTCCATACTTTTAAGTAGTTTAGCATAGTGACTAGCACATAATGAGCTGTGTGTTCATGAAAACAAAAAAGATAAATACTATCATTTTCCTCATTTATCAGTTAGGGATATTGATTCACAGAGCGTGTGACTTGGCCAAAGTCACACAGCTGGCAGGAAGTGAAGCTGGGACCCAATCCTGGCAAACAATGAGGTGTCTATAGCAAACGGTACTGGTATTTTCCCCCAGAGTAGAAGGTTGTACCCCATGACAGAGACGAGGGTTCTCTTCCGTAAACTGGCGAAGCGGTCTTCCATGTTGCCTCTTTCTTTCATTTCCTTAGATAATGACTCCTTCCAACCCCCTGACATCCAGTTCTCTCTCCGTCTTCACCTGCTTAGTGGTCCTTTGCCTCTCAGAAGACAACTCAACCACACACATCCCTTTACTCTTTCCACAGGGACCATGAGAAGTCACCCCTCTCTCAAGAGACTTGCAGTTTTAAAACAGTGCCTTTTCCACCCACACGGTATCTTATGGGTTAGAAATCCATATGCCCGTCTGTTCCCTTCTCGGAGTTTTCTAGAATGTTCCTAATTCCCCTTTAGCACAGATTTCTATATCCTTTGCCCAAAGTCTCATGAAACACATTCCTGAAAACGGGCATTAGTGTTCAGGAGAAGTGTGGGGACCTTTTACCTCCCAGCTGCCTGGGTCCAGGCAGCCAGCCCTGCGACTGACTGAATGCACACTCTGTTAGTACAATCGTTTTTACCTTTTCTTCTGCCCAACCTCTGTAGCCTGTGCTCGCACAGAAAGCCTCGTTTGTATTCCGAGTCTGTTATTTTGATCTGCACGATAAGACAATCACTGTCCTTTGAATCCATAGCTTGCGGCAGCCTCCTTTGCTTTTCAAGTACGATAAGTTCTTAAACACAAGCGAGATGAAAAACATATTGCGCTTCCCTTGGGGACTATTTAAAATGTAAAATATAAATATTTCTCCTTTGAATGTACTTAACGTAGCAAGCCGGTGTCTGGTTTGTGTCCTTTCAGACATCACACTGACGCTGTGTTTGCTCTTCCTCCGTGTAGCGGAGTCGAAATGAGCTGGACAAGCGAAAATCAGCACTTGGGCCTCCTCTGCAGGGCCCAGCGCCGGCAAGCTTGCCAAATCTCCCTTGATCACATAATGCCTTTCAGATAAGGTTAACTCCGCAGTAGGCCCTGCCTTGTGTTCCTGTTTTATGGTGACAGATAGGCTGGCACAGGGTCTCCTGCTGCAATGAATCCAGTGTGAGGAAAAGCTAAGAGGACAGTCAGCCATTTTGGGGGGCTGGGAGGGGGCATGCCGCAGGCCACCTCGTGGGGCTCCGCACCTGGGGCTCATGGTCTTGGTGAAGATAGGGGACGCTTAGTCCTCCAGGGACAGCACCCCAGGGGGGGAAGTGGCTTCTCAGTCTCCCAGTCATTGAAACGTTTCTTCAGGCACATTCTCATGAGGAAGCCCCATAAGGATGAGTATTTGGGGGAGGCAGGGGTGTGAAATATAGTTAGTATAAAATTTGCCATTTTTCACCATTTTTAGGCAACCGACGCCGAGGCATAATGACGTTCACAGTATGTGCTCCTGTCCTCACGTTCTCGTCACAATTCTTCCACCACCAGAAACTCTACGGCCCTCACGCAATAACTCTCCATGCCTGCCCCAGCCTGGGCAACCTCCAGTCTACCTTCTCTCTGGTTGACTTGCCTGTTCTAGATACTTCATATAATTATACAATATTTGTCTTTTTGTCTCTGGCTTATTCCACTCAGCATATGTTTTCAAGTTTCATCCAAGTCATAGCAGGCATGAGGACTTCAGGCCTTTTTTTTTTTTTTTTTTTCATTTGAAATATAATGAACATACCATGTGATGTTAGCTTCAGGTATACAATATCATGATTTGACAACCCTATGCATTTCTCAGTCCTCTTCGTGGTAAGTGTGCTGTGGATCCCTCTGATCTCTTTTGTCTCCTTCATCTATTTCTACCATACCCATGGTATGGGTATACCCTAGTTTGTTTATCCACTCACCTGCTGATGGACACTTGGGTTGCTCCACAGTTGGCCTATTGTGTATGATGCTGCAATATTTCATACATGTGTATGAGATACACATACATGTATCTCATGTGTCTCATACATGCATGTGTCTGTTTGAGTCCCTACTTCCAGTTGTTTGGGGTGTACACTAGGAGTGCAATTTCTGGGTCACTTGGGAATTCTATGTTTACCTTTTTTGAAGAACCTTCAAGTTGTTTTCCACAGGAGTTGTACCATTTTATATTCCCACCAGCAGTGTGGGGGTTTTAGTTTCTCCACATCCTGGACAACACTTAACCATTTTCCATTTTTAATTATTATCATCATCATAATCATCATCATTATTATTATTATTATTGCCATCTTAGAGGGTGTAAATCTCATCACAATTTCATCCACATTTCCCTAATGGCTAAAGAAGCTGAACGTCTTCTCATGTATTTATTGGTTATTTGTGTATTTTCCTTGTAGAAATAGCTATTTGAGTCTTTTGCTTTTTCGAAATCATGTTGTTTTTGTTGTTGAGATCTAGGATCTCTTTATATATTCTGGAAATAGGATCGGGTATAGACCAGATATATACTTTGTAAATATTTTCTCCCATTCTGTGGGTTGTCTTTTCACTTTCTTGATAATGTCCTTTGATGCACAAAAGTTTTTAATTTTGCTGAAGTCCAGTGATTTACTTTATCTTTAGTTGCTTGTGTTTTTGGTGTCATATCCCAGAGTCCGTAGCCAAATCCCAGATTATGAAAATTTACCCCATGTTGTTTTTAACGTTGTTGAAGACTTATTACATCTCAAGCACCTTTCATATACAACGTATGTAATCCTGGTAGTGAGCTTAAGTGGTATTATTGTCCCCTTTGACTGATGAAGATATTTAAGCTTAAAATAATAATTTGCCCAAGACTGTGCAACTAGCAAAACTATAGAGCAGGAATTTGAACAGTGCTTCCAAATTCCTAACAGTTACTAATTTGGGGGTTCAGGAATGACATAGCATCATTTACAAGATTTCTCAGGAATTCCCCCAAATTGTAATTTATTCTTCAAGTACTTTCAGCATTCTTCATGCACTTTACTCATTATTATGAATATCTAAAATTTTGTGTTTAATAAATAAGAAATATTAAGGTTAGTAGTGTTTATAAAGTATGGTGAATGTTCAAACATTGGAAAAAGCCAGCAAACAGCATTGGTTAGTATTCAAATAATGTAACATTTAGAGCTCTTAACAAGATTAACAGAACTGCAAAAAAAAAATGTTTTTGTATAAAAATTGCCAATTTAAGGATTTTTTTTCCTCTTAGTCTTGTTATTTCTTAAAACAACATCCACAGGATTTAAATAAAGCATACAATGTGTATCAACTTATTAATATTTATTTTATGTGCCAGAATGACTCACGATTAGCAGCAGGTAGAGCCAGAAGCTCGTACTTATAAACAGCTCCAAGTAAGACTGACTGATTAGATCATAAATATTCCCCTTCTATGGTGAAAGTTAAGCTTTCATTTTTGCTAGAGAATTATGTTTTCCCCTTTCCCCAATTTCTCAACTGATTTTTTTTCTCAGGAGGTAGAAAAACATATAAATTTACTGAGAAATGACAAAAAAGAATTCTTGCGTGGAAACACTGGTTAAAAGCACATCTGGATTTTCCCCCCTCAAAACCCATATTTTTCCTATGGCTCCGGTGGGCAGCCTCCCAAGGGAGGCTAAGAAGGGAAGGGGAAAAGGAAAAGACCACTGGGTGTTACGACTAGGAGGTCTTCCCATCTAACATGTCTGGAGGGTTTATTGAATGTATTTGTTTCCTATTGCTGTTCTTAAGAGTCACCACAAATGTAGCGCCTTAAATTAAGGCAAATTTATTCCTTACAGTTCTTGAGGTCAGAACCCCAGAATCGGCATCACTGGGTTAAAGACAAGGTGTCCGCAGGGCCAGCTCCTTCCGAAGGCTCCCGTGTTTTCATGCATTTTCCAGCTTCTAACGGCCACCTACATTTCTTGCCTTGTGGCCCGTTTCTGAGCATCAGAGCAGATCACTCCAGTATCTGCTTCCTCATCAGCTCACCTTCTCCTCTTATTCTACCTCCTTCATTGTTGCTCTTTAAGGGCTGTTGTGATTACACTGGACCCATTGGATAATCCAGGATAATCTCCCTCTTCTAAAGATCTTTCAATTAATCACAGCTTCCAGGTCCCCTTTGCCTTAGAAGGCAACATTCAAGGTCCCAGGAGGAGGAGGAGGAGGAGGAGGACTCAGCGCAGGAGCCATTACTCAGCCTCCCGTGTTGGGCATCATGGTCTACTCTTCAAGTAATAGTAAAAGGCAGATGGGGTGTCCAGGACCTGACAACAGGTGAGCCACCTCTAGCAGGGCACTGAGGAATGTCCCCAGGTACCAGCGAGGCTTCACTGTACTAGGGCAAATTCAAGGTCTAATAGAACTCAATAACCTCCTACCCCAGTCAAAGTCAAGAGCTCACGAGTGGTCTCAGCTGAATTACAAAGGGTTCACGTGGAAAGAAAGTAGGCAGGGGTCCAGACGGCTGATGCTCTGAAGTTTAAGGGAGCAGCCATCGAGGGGAATCTGTCCGTTGATCCAGAGATCCTGCTTTGGCTCAGGTTTAAAAGATCTAGTCTCTTAGAAGGCAAACAGAGAAGAATCAAGTGTGTCTTCAGGGCTTGAAGGAGAACCTGTTTAGGCCTACCCTGGGAATTCAGAATGTGGAAAAGAGCAAAAACATAGTCTTTTGACCTGAGTGTGTTAGGAGAGTGTAGGTTTTAGAAATCTTGTTATCCCAACCTGGTTGGATGAGTTCTGGGCAGGGACTCGAGACAAGTATGCAGTCCTCTGTGCTTAGAACTAGGAAGAGGTTCAGGCAAATCAGATTTGCAGAAACAAAGATTTACTTATTCCCAAGGCCGGTGAGCATTTATACATAGCAGGCATGCGTGTGTGCATTAGGGCGTGTGAATTTCAGAAAGTATATACATTTGATTGGTCCATTCTCCCAGGTGACACATAGCAAGAGTCCCTGTAGCTTTCTGGTGCCAAAAACAGTATCGCAGTAATTAGACTCAAATACTTCACCTTGCATACCCATGTGCGGATTTCTTTGACAGCATACCTGCAACAGGATTCCTGGGTTATAGGCTTGGCATAAGGGCTGGGGCGCTCTCTGGAATGACACAGGAGAAGTCCGATCTCCCCACATCCCTGTCAACCTTTGTCATTTTCCAGCTTTCTAATTTTGCCAGTTTATTAGGTGGTGTGTCCTACCTCTGATCACCTACCGCGTCATTGTTTCTTATGCCTTCGAGTCATGTGACTTTGCTCTGCCATACATCGCCTCTTCATATCCTTTGTTGACTAGCCTGTTGGAAGTGCTACCTTTCCCTTTGTTGATAGGAAAATGTCTCTTGTATTCTCCGATAGTAATCTTTTGTTGGTTCTAGCCATTACGGATCACTTTTCCGTTTCATGAGTCTATTAATTTTGTCCACAGTGTTCTTCACTGAACAGACATTTTTAAGTTCCATGTAATTGAATGTGTCAAGTTTGAGCTTTATTGTTTGAGGTTTCGTTTAAAATTCTTCCTCATTCCCCAACGGAATGAGAAGAAATCAGAGAGGGAGACAAACCATGAGAGACTCTTAACTAGAGGGAACAAACTGAAGGTTGCCAGAGGGGATGGGGTAACTGGGTGATGGGCATTAAGGAGGGCACATGATATAATGAGCACTGGGGTGTTATATACAACTGATGAATTACTGAACTCTACCTCTGAAACTAATGATGTACTATATGTTGGCTAATTGAATTTAAATTTAAAAAGAAATTTCCCCCCATTGAAAGTCACAAAATTATTCCACTATATTTTTAAGTAACTTTAGGTCTTTAATCCTTTTGGAGTTCACGTGTCTGGTGCTAGTTAATAATTCAGGTTTATTTCTTCCGATAGTAGTCCATTTTCCTAACACTAGCTACTACATAATCTATTCTTTCTCCATTGATTTGTGATGCCACGTGACTATGAATTTCCCCTGGGCACGTGGAATTGCTGCTGACCTCTGCTTTCTGTTTCATTGGTCTACTTTGATGCCAGACTATACTGTTTATTACCGTGCCTATGGTACGTCTTCATAATTGATATTGTCCTGCTTATAGATTTTCTTTTAAGAGTAACTTAACTCTCAAAAACCTTCATTCGTTTTTTTAAAAATTGAGATAAAATTCACCTATGGTAAAATGGGCCCTTATAAGGTGTATAATCCAGTGGTTTTTAGTGTGTTTATAACCATCACTATACACTAAGCAGGACCTTTTTCCCACCCTAAAAAGAAACTTTGTACCCACTAGCAGTGACCACATTTCCCCTTCCCCAAGCCCCTGGTAACTTCTCACCTACTTTCTATCTATATGGATTTACCTATTCTCAACATCTCATTTACGTGGAATCGTACAATACATGGTCTTCTATGACTAGCTCCTCTCACGTTGCATGACATTTTCAAGGTTCATCTATCCGTCTAGTATGTATCATAGTATTAAGTATTTTTATTGCCCAGTAATATTCTATGGTATGGATAGACCACATTTTGTTTATCCATTCATCAACAGATGGATATTGGAGTTCTTCCTGCTTTTTACTATCATAAATCATGCTGCTATGAACATTCGTGTACATGTTTTTGAGTGAACATAGTTTTCAGTTCCCTTGGATGGATACCAACGAGTTACATTGCTGGGTCATATGGCAGCTTTATGGGTAACTCTTTGAGGAACTACCAAACTGTTTTCCAAAGTGGCTGCACAATTCTACATTCTCATGAACCATGTGTGTGGGCTCCAGTTTCTCCACATTCTTGTTTACTGTCAGTCTTTTTGGCTGTAGCCATTACACTGAGTATAAAATATTACCTCATTTGGTTTTGATTGCCATGTTTCTAATGACTCATGATGTTGATCTCCTTTCTATGTAATTGTTGGCCATTTGTATAACTTCTCTGCAAAAGGTCTATTCAAATCCTTTGTCCATTTTTTAATTGTGTTACTTATTTTTCTACTGATGAATTATAAAAGTTCTTTATATATTCTGGATACTAGACCACTACTAGATCTACGTTGTGAATATTGTCCTCTGTTCTGTGGTATGTGTTTTCACTTTCTTTATGGGTCCTTTGGAATGTTCCCATTGCTGTTAGAGGCTCCTGTATGTTTTCACTGTTCAGGCCAAGAAATGTAGAATGATTCTTGACTCTTCTTTGCTTTTAACCTACATCCAATCTATAAGGCAGTCCTATTGCTCTGCCTTGGAACCATGAATAGACTCTGACCCCTTCTCACCATATCCATCCTTACCCCCAGCAGTGCTCCTGTCTTTACATGGATTGTTTCCTAGGGTCCCAGCTCTTTCCCCTACTTCTCCACTAACCCTCCAATTGTCTCTTCTCGGTACAGTACCAGAAAGATCCAGTTAGTTTAACTCAGATTGATATCACTCCTCCTGATGGCTCAGGACACCTACAAGTTCTGCCTCTCACCCCTCACTCAGCTCTTCCCCAGGCACACTGACCCCCTGGACCTTTGCACGTGCCCTCCTCTTACCCTAAGGTATTTCAAGTGACCCCAGGATTCTGATTTTTCAGATCTTCTCTTCAATGCCGTCTTTCATGAGGATGTTCCTGTTTACTTTATGTAAAAATCACACATTATCTTCATCACTGCTGCTGTGGCCCTCCCTTTCCTATTCCCTGGTTTATTCTTCTCCTTAGCACTAGTCTCCTTCTAATTACTCTAAACGGGGCTTGTTTTTGTTGCTGTCCATCTCTCGCCACCTCCATTTTAGAAAAGAAGTTCCATGAAGGCGGGGATTTAAAAGACATTAAGAAGCCCAAGGACCACTCAGGATTTTATGAAACATTTCAGTTTGGAAATCAGTAGATCAACAATTCAAAGCAGCCATCTTTCCTGCTTGGTGGGGATTTGGGTGTGGTCTTTCCTGATCCTCTGGGCAGGGCTCCTTCCCTCTTAGAGCTGTGACTTCTGCAAGGCGAAGTTCATGGCTCATTTGTTTCTATTTGTTTGCTTTTTAAACCAAAAAGTGAATAGGTATTTTGAGTAAGAAATGGAATCATGGAGTCCTTCTGAAATCAGTTCCTTCTCCCCTTTGACACCCTAGAAGATTCCTGATCCAAGTCTGGCTTCCCTACCCTGCCTAGAACACTCAACCACCACTTAGCAGCTTCTCATGCTCCTGGGAACCCAGAAGGTGAGGGGCCCAAGAGTATTAGCTTCAAGATAAGTTGGCCTCTGCTGCCCAGCAATCCTGCTTCCTCTGTCGAGACCATTCCCTCACGTTCACTCTCTGCATTTGGTGTCTTTTTAAATTTACTAGTGTAGCGTGCATACCAAAAGCACACAAATTTTAAGTGCACAGCTCAATGACTTTTCAAAGGGAAAACACATCCATACAACCAGCACTCAAATAAGAAATCAGAAGACCTCCCCGCATCTTCCAGCTGGATTTGTTGCACTTTTTTTTTTTTTTATCAATTTTTTTTTTTTATTTCCAGCATAACAGTATTCATTATTTTTGCACCACACCCCGTGCTCCATGCAATCCGTGCCCTCTATAATACCCACCACCTGGTACCCCAACCTCCCACCCCCCGTCCCTTCAAAACCCTCAGATTGTTTTTCAGAGTCCATAGTCTCTCATGGTTCACCTCCCCTTCCAATTTCCCCCAACTCCCTTCTCCACTCTAAGTCTCCATGTCCTCCATGCTATTTGTTATGCTCCACAAATAAGTGAAACCATATGATAATTGACTCTCTCTGCTTGACTTATTTCACTCAGCATAATCTCTTCCAGTCCCGTCCATGTTGCCACAAAAGTTGGGTATTCATCCTTTCTGATGGAGGCATAATACTCTATCCCCAGGGGTACAGGTCTGTGAATCACCAGGTTTACACACTTCACAGCACTCACCAAAGCACATACCCTCCCCAATGTCCATAATCCCACCCCCTTCTCCCAAACCCCCTCCCCCCAGCAACCCTCAGTTTGTTTTGTGAGATTAAAAGTCACTTATGGTTTGTCTCCCTCCCAATCCCATCTTGTTTCATTGATTCTTCTCCTACCCACTTAAGCCCCCATGTTGCATCACCACTTCCTCATATCAAGGAGATCATATGATAGTTGTCTTTCTCTGCTTGACTTATTTCGCTAAGCATGATACGCTCTAGTTCCATCCATGTTGTCGCAAATGGCAAGATTTCATTTCTTTTGATGGCTGCATAGTATTCCATTGTGTATATATACCACATCTTCTTGATCCATTCATCTGTTGATGGACATCTAGGTTCTTTCCATAGTTTGGCTATTGTGGACATTGCTGCTATAAACATTCGGGTGCATGTGCCCCTTTGGATCACTACGTTTGTATCCTTAGGGTAAATACCCAATAGTGCAATTGCTGGGTCATAGGGCAGTTCTATTTTCAACATTTTGAGGAACCTCCATGCTGTTTTCCAGAGTGGCTGCACCAGCTTGCATTCCCACCAACAGTGTAGGAGGGTTCCCCTTTCTCCGCATCCTCGCCAGCATCTGTCATTTCCTGACTTGTTGATTTTAGCCATTCTGACTGGTGTGAGGTGATATCTCATTGTGGTTTTGATTTGTATTTCCCTGATGCCGAGTGATATGGAGCACTTTTTCATGTGTCTGTTGGCCATCTGGATGTCTTCTTTGCAGAAATGTCTGTTCATGTCCTCTGCCCATTTCTTGATTGGATTATTTGTTCTTTGGGTGTTGAGTTTGCTAAGTTCTTTATAGATTCTGGACACTAGTCCTTTATCTGATATGTCATTTGCAAATATCTTCTCCCATTCTGTCAGTTGTCTTTTGATTTTGTTAACTGTTTCCTTTGCTGTGCAAAAGCTTTTGATCTTGATGAAATCCCAATAGTTCATTTTTGCCCTTGCTTCCCTTGCCTTTTGCGTTGTTCCTAGGAAGATGTTGCTGTGGTTGAGGTCAAAGAGGTTGCTGCCTGTGTTCTCCTCAAGGATTTTGATGGATTCCTTTCGCACATTGAGGTCCTTCATCCATTTTGAGTCTATTTTTGTGTGTGGTGTAAGGAAATGGTCCAATTTCATTTTTCTGCATGTGGCTGTCCAATTTTCCCAGCACCATTTATTGAAGAGGCTGTCTTTTTGCCATTGGACATTCTTTCCTGCTTTGTCGAAGATTAGTTGACCATAGAGTTGAGGGTCTATTTCTGGGCTCTCTATTCTGTTCCATTGATCTATGTGTCTGTTTTTGTGCCAGTACCATGCTGTCTTGATGACGACAGCTTTGTAATAGAGCTTGAAGTCTGGAATTGTGATGCCACCAACGTTGGCGTTCTTTTTCAATATCCCTTTGGCTATTCGAGGTCTTTTCTGGTTCCATATAAATTTTAGCATTATTTGTTCCATTTCTTTGAAAAAGATGGATGGTACTTTGATAGGAATTGCATTAAATGTGTAGATTGCTTTAGGTAGCATAGACATTTTCACAATATTTATTCTTCCAATCCAGGAGCATGGAACATTTTTCCATTTCTTTGTGTCTTCCTCAATTTCTTTCATGAGTACTTTATAGTTTTCTGAGTATAGATTCTGTGTCTCTTTGGTTAGGTTTATTCCTAGGTATCTTATGGTTTTGGATGCAATTGTAAATGGGATTGACTCCTTAATTTCTCTTTCTTCTGTCTTGCTGTTGGTGTAGAGAAATGCAACTGATTTCTGTGCATTGATTTTATATCCTGACACTTTACTGAATTCCTGTATAAGTTCTAGCAGTTTTGGAGTGGAGTCTTTTGGGTTTTCCACATATAGTATCATATCATCTGCGAAGAGTGATAATTTGACTTCTTCTTTGCCGATTTGGATGCCTTTAATTTCCTTTTGTTGTCTGATTGCTGAGGCTAGGACCTCTAGTACTATGTTGAATAGCAGTGGTGATAATGGACATCCCTGCCGTGTTCCTGACCTTAGCGGAAAAGCTTTCAGTTTTTCTCCATTGAGAATGATATTTGCGGTGGGTTTTTCATAGATGGCTTTGATGATATTGAGGTATGTGCCCTCTATCCCTACACTTTGAAGAGTTTTGATCAGGAAGGGATGCTGTACTTTGTCAAATGCTTTTTCAGCATCTATTGAGAGTATCATATGGTTCTTGTTCTTTCTTTTATTGATGTGTTGTATCACATTGACTGATTTGCGGATGTTGAACCAACCTTGCAGCCCTGGAATAAATCCCACTTGGTCGTGGTGAATAATCTTTTTAATGTACTGTTGAATCCTATTGGCTAGTATTTTGTTGAGTATTTTCGCATCTGTGTTCATCAAGGATATCGGTCTATAGCTCTCTTTTTTGGTGGGATCCTTGTCTGGTTTTGGGATCAAGGTGATGCTGGCCTCATAAAATGAGTTTCGAAGTTTTCCTTCCATTTCTATTTTTTGGAACAGTTTCAGGAGAATAGGAATTAGTTCTTCTTTAAATGTTTGGTAGAATTCCCCCGGGAAGCCGTCTGGCCCTGGGCTTTTGTTTGTTTGGAGATTTTTAATGACTGTTTCAATCTCCTTACTGGTTATGGGTCTGTTCAGGCTTTCTATTTCTTCCTGGTTCAGTTGTGGTAGTTTATATGTTTCTATGAATACATCCATTTCTTCCAGATTGTCAAATTTATTGGCGTAGAGTTGCTCATAGTATGTTCTTATAATAGTTTGTATTTCTTTGGTGTTAGTTGTGATCTCTCCTCTTTCATTCATGATTTTATTTATTTGGGTCCTTTCTCTTTTCTTTTTGATAAGTCGGGCCAGGGGTTTATCAATTTTATTAATTCTTTCAAAGAACCAGCTCCTAGTTTCGTTGATTTGTTCTATTGTTTTTTTGGTTTCTATTTCATTGATTTCTGCTCTGATCTTTATGATTTCTCTTCTCCTGCTGGGCTTAGGGTTTCTTTCTTGTTCTTTCTCCAGCTCCTTTAGGTGTAGGGTTAGGTTGTGTACCTGAGACCTTTCTTGTTTCTTGAGAAAGGCTTGTACCGCTATATATTTTCCTCTCAGGACTGCCTTTGTTGTGTCCCACAGATTTTGAACTGTTGTATTTTCATTATCATTTGTTTCCATGATTTTTTTCAATTCTTCTTTAATTTCCCGGTTGACCCATTCATTCTTTAGAAGGATGCTGTTTAGTCTCCATGTATTTGGGTTCTTTCCAAACTTCCTTTTGTGGTTGAGTTCTAGCTTTAGAGCATTGTGGTCTGAAAATATGCAGGGAATGATCCCAATCTTTTGATACTGGTTGAGTCCTGATTTAGGACCGAGGATGTGATCTATTCTGGAGAATGTTCCATGTGCACTAGAGAAGAATGTGTATTCTGTTGCTTTGGGATGAAATATTCTGAATATATCTGTGATGTCCATCTGGTCCAGTGTGTCGTTTAAGGCCTTTATTTCCTTGCTGATCTTTTGCTTGGATGATCTGTCCATTTCAGTGAGGGGAGTGTTAAAGTCCCCTACTATTATTGTATTATTGTTGATGTGTTTCTTTGATTTTGTTATTAATTGGTTTATATAGTTGGCTGCTCCCACGTTGGGGGCATAGATATTTAAAATTGTTAAATCTTCTTGTTGGACAGACCCTTTGAGTATGATATAGTGTCCTTCCTCATCTCTTATTATAGTCTTTGGCTTAAAATCTAATTGATCTGATATAAGGATTGCCACTCCTGCTTTCTTCTGATGTCCATTAGCATGGTAAATTCTTTTCCACCCCCTCACTTTAAATCTGGAGGTGTCTTCGGGCTTAAAATGAGTTTCTTGGAGGCAACATATAGATGGGTTTTGTTTTTTTATCCATTCTGATACCCTGTGTCTTTTGACAGGGGCATTTAGCCCATTAACATTCAGGGTAACTATTGAGAGATATGAATTTAGTGCCATTGTATTGCCTGTAAGGTGACTGTTACTGTATATGGTCTCTGTTCCTTACTGATCTACCACTTGTAGGCTCTCTCTTTGCTTAGAGGACCCCTTTCAATATTTCCTGTAGAGCTGGTTTGGTATTTGCAAATTCTTTCAGTTTTTGTTTGTCCTGGAAGCTTTTAATCTCTCCTTCTATTTTCAATGATAGCCTAGCTGGATATAGTATTCTTGGCTGCATGTTTTTCTCGTTTAGTGCTCTGAAAATATCATGCCAGCTCTTTCTGGCCTGCCAGGTCTCTGTGGATAAGTCAGCTGCCAATCTAATATTTTTACCATTGTATGTTACAGACTTCTTTTCCCGGGCTGCTTTCAGGATTTTCTCTTTGTCACTGAGACTTGTAAATTTTACTATTAGGTGACGGGGTGTGGGCCTATTCCTATTGATTTTGAGGGGCGTTCTCTGAACCTCCTGAATTTTGATGCTCGTTCCCTTTGCCATATTGGGGAAATTCTCCCCAATAATTCTCTCCAGTATACCTTCTGCTCCCCTCTCTCTTTCTTCTTCTTCTGGAATCCCAATTATTCTAATGTTGTTTCGTCTTATGGTGTCACTTATCTCTCGAATTCTCCCCTCGTGGTCCAGTAGCTGTTTGTCCCTCTTTTGCTCAGCTTCTTTATTCTCTGTCATTTGGTCTTCTATATCACTAATTCTTTCTTCTGCCTCATTTATCCTAGCAGTGAGAGCCTCCATTTTTGATTGCACTTCATTAATAGCTTTTTTAATTTCAACTTGGTTAGATTTTAGTTCTTTTATTTCTCCAGAAAGGGCTTTTATATCTCTCGAGAGGGTTTCTCTCATATCTTCCATGCCTTTTTCGAGCCCGGCTAGAACCTTGAGAATTGTCATTCTGAACTCTAGATCTGACATATTACCAATGTCTGTATTGATTAGGTCCCTAGCCTTCGGTACTGCCTCTTGTTCTTTTTTTTGTGTTGAATTTTTCCGTCTTGTCATTTTGTCCAGATAAGAGTATATGAAGGGGCAAGTAAAATACTAAAAGGGTGGCAACAACCCCAGGAAAAAATGCTTTAACCAAATTAGAAGAGATCCAAAATCGTGAGGGGGGAGAAAGGGGATAAAAAGAGGTTCAAAAAGGAAGAAAGAAAAAAAAAGAAAAAAGAAAAAAGAAAAGAAAAGAATTAAAAAAAAAAAGGAAAACACCTAAGAAAAATGTAAAAAAGAAAAAATATATATATTAGATAAACTAGTAAAAAATCGTTAAAAAAGAAAAAGGTAACAGTTAAAAAAAAAAAATTTTTACCCGAAGGCGAGAAAAAAAAAAAAAAAAAATGAAAAAGAAAAAAAATTAAATTAACTGCAAGACTAAAAAAAAATCACAGGGAAAAAGCCATGAGTTCCGTGCTTGGCTTTCTCCTCCTCTGGAATTCTGCTGCTCTCCTTGGTATTGAAACCGCACTTCTTGGTAGGTGAACTTGGTCTCGGCTGGATTTCTTGTTGATCTTCTGGGGGAGGGGCCTGTTGTAGTGATTCTCAAGTGTCTTTGCCCCAGGTGGAATTACACCGCCCTTACCCGGGGCCGGGGTGAGTAATCCGCTCGGGTTTGCTTTCAGGAGCTTTTGTTCCCTGAGCGCTTTCCGTAGAGTTCCGGAGGACGGGAATACAAATGGCGGCCTCCTGGTCTCCGGCCTGGAGGAGCCGAGAGCCCAGGGCCGCACTCCTCAGTGCGCCCTCAGAGAACAGTGCCCAGTTACTCCCGTCTCTTTGACCTCCAGCCGCGCTCCGAGCTCTCCAAGCCTGCGACCAGTTCAAGGTAACACCGAGCTGCGAGCTTACTGTCGGCTCTGTCTCTGTAGCCGGCTTTCCCGTTCCAATACCCGCAAGGTCTGCGACACTCAGACACCCCTGATCCTTCTGTGACCCTGCGGGACCTGAGGCCACGCTGACCCCGCGTGGGCTTTGCCCCGGTTTAGCCTCTGGAGCGATGTCCCTCAGCGGAACAGACTTTTAAAAGTCCTGATTTTGTGCTCCGTTGCTCTGCCGCTTGCCGGGAGCCGGCCCCTCCCCCTGGGGTCTATCTTCCCGTCGCTTTGGATTCACTTCTCCACCGGTCCTACCTTTCAGAAAGTGGTTGTTTTTCTGTTTCCAGAATTGCTGTTCTTCTTCTCTTCGATCTGCCGATGGATTTTCAGGTGTTTGCAATCTTTAGATAAGCTATCTAGCTGATCTCCGGCTAGCTGAAGCAGTCTCAGCCTGCTACTTCTCCGCCATCTTGACTCCTCCTGGATTTGTTGCACTTTTAGCCAATGGAGGAGGCCAGGTCAAGAAAACAAACTGACGGACCATAGAATAACACATTTTTGTAACTTTAAAACAAGACCATAATTTTCAAAAACGAGCTCCCGCTGAATGTGCCTGATGTTCCTGAATTTCCGAAATGAGCACATCTGATCTCTGTGCACATATCTGGTATACAATTTATACTAGTATTGTAGCTTTTCTCTCATTTTAAAAAATAAACTTAATGTCATAATAAACTTAATGTCATATTGAGCGAGAGCTCATTTTGAATGGATGTGGTCAGTTTGTCTCTTGATACTGCAAGTGGACAGCTCCCAGGGAAGTGCAGCAAGGTGCCATCGCACTTTCCTCTGAGATAACAACACTCTCAAAATCTTGTAACCCCCATCCTCCAAGCCTTGCCTAGGACCCAGGCTCCCCCTAAAGTAAGCAAAGTGGACAAATACCAACGCCCCGGAAGTACAAATGAGAAAGTCTCAAGTTCAAAGTATCCCCCTGAGTCATTGAAT
Organism: Mustela erminea; assembly: GCF_009829155.1. Lineage (NCBI taxonomy): Eukaryota > Metazoa > Chordata > Mammalia > Carnivora > Mustelidae > Mustela > Mustela erminea. The sequence continues at coordinate 122,107,264 of NC_045619.1, forward strand.
TCAGCTTCCTTAAGTTTTACTTTTGTTATGTACAACCTAGTCCTAGAGTCCCAAGCATCCATAAGATGGAAATAATCATAGTCCTGAGGTGGTGGGAATTAAATGAAATAATATATTTGTGATAGGCAGAATAATGCCCTCCCCCCAAGAGCCCCACACCCTACTCCCAGGAATCTGTGAATATGCTACCTTTGATGTCAGAAGGCACTTTGTGGTTGATCATAGTTAAGGATGTTGGGATGGGAAAATGGCAAAGGGGATTAAGGCTACAGGTGGAATTAAGGGTATAAATCAACTGCCTTAAAATAGGGAAATTATCCTGAATTATCTGTGTTCGTCCAGGTGCTGTCAGAAAGACACTTAAAAGTGGAAGAGGGAGGCAGAAGAGAAGGTCAGAGGGATGTCAAGAACTTGACCCACCTGGGTGCCTGGGTGGCTCAGTGGGTTAAAGCCTCTGCCTTCAGCTCAGGTCATGATCTCAGGGTCCTGGGATGGAGCCCCACAGTGGGCTCTCTGCTCAGCAGGGAGGCTGCTTCCCTTCCTCTCTCTCTGCCTGCCTCTCTGCCTACTTGTGATCTCTGTCAAATGAATAAATAAAATCTTAAAAAAAAAGAACTTGACCCACCATTGCTGTCTTTCAAGGGGAGGATGTGGCCTTGAGCCAAGGAATGCAGGCAGCCTCCAGAAGCTGAAAAAGGCAAGGAAATAGATTCTCATCTAGGACCTCCAGAAAGAAACACAGCCCTGCTGAAACCTTGATTTTAGCCCATGAAAATGTCAGGTTTCTAATCTTCAGAAGGGTAGGATAATAAACTTGTATTATTTCAAGCCCCCGAATCAGTGGTGATTTGTTATCACAGTCATAGGAAACTAATATTTAAAGATCCTAATCAAGGGCCAGGTACATAATAAATGATCCATAAATACATGTTGGTTCTGCAGAGTAAACAGAGAAAAGGAAGGCTGAATGCTTCTAAAAGCTTTGCTATTTCACCATTTTGTCCAGGGTTGACCGTGTATATGTCATCAAAGTCCTGTTCCTAACTCACGTAGTGAGTCACAGAGCTGGGTTTAGAAACTAATATAGCTTTTCCTCTTTTTTATGATCAGAGCCAGAGGTTTCGGGTCTAAAGTCACCCCTGACAGTCATTGAAACTGCTCAATATCTACGTGGGGTTAGTGGCTGTCATACTGGAGAGCGTGGGCAGGGAGGGTTTCCACTATCGTAGAGAGTTCTAGAGGTCAGGGCTGATCTAGAACACAGTAAGTGATCGAGAAATACTTGAGGAGAAAAGAAAGAATGATGGGAAGGAGGAAGGGAAGAAGGTGGGGAAGATAAATAAAATTCCAAAAGGATGTCAGAAGAAATGATCAAGACTTAGAAGAGGGTCAAAGAGCTTACCAAGTGTCTTTTCAGAAAAGGCCTGGTGAGTCCTTTGGAGATTATCTGATTCTGTAGCTTTGAGAACCTCTGATTGACTTTTTATTATCTAGGCAAGTCTATATCTCTGTGAGGGAGGAACTTTGCTTGCCGAAAACCGATAGCATTTGCCAAATGATTTTTGCCCAGGACAATGCAACTAAGTGTTATTTCTCTAGAGAAACAATTCACTTCCTCCTGGTATAAAAGACAATCTCAAGCGTTCCATCTGATTGCCGCAGAAGATGCTAACACACTGTACTTCTATTAACAATTTTGTTTCAGTTTTGGTAACTGACTAAGCATCTCTCCTTTCTTCAGTCTCTTTTGAAATAGCTTTAGTATGTTACCAGTGCTTCCACTGATATATTGAGTTGGTGAAAATCTCAGATATGTTTTTGTTTTGTTTTGTTTTGAGATTTTATTTTTAAGCGATGTCTACACCCAAGGTGGGGTTCAAACTCCCAATCCCAAGTCGAGAGTCACCTGTTCCGGACTGAGCCAGCCAGGCACTCCAGTGTTCATATATACATGAGACGTAGGTTTTTAACATTTAAAAAATGACACCCAGTGAATTTTGAAGGCTGTAGTGACATACTCAAGTGGGCTCCACATGGAGCCTGGTAAAATGCACCACTCAGGGAGTGCACTTTAGGGGCTGTGGAAGCCTGACCATTCCTTTTTTTTTTTTTTTTTTTTTTTTTGGTCTCTGAGAGTGAATAACAAAAAACAGTAGGGCTTCAACTTTGCTGACTCTCTGTTCTTTAGGTTCTTTTGTCCTCTGTGATGTTTTTGGGTTTTGGAGTGTGCAGTATGTGGTTTCTGATTCTAGTTCACACACGCCCACTATGCACTTCCCATTGGTTGCAGCCATGAGGAGGGAGTTAGTTTTATGGGCTACTTGGCGATTCTTCCCAGATGAGGAAGAACAATAGGAGCCATGGTTTACAATTTTTTTTTTTTTTGAAAATTAGACTCTAGCAGGGCGAAATGAGTGACAAAGAAAGAGATACTCCTTTGCTAGAAGTCCTTTCTGAGATACTGGTCCCTGTAGACGTTATTAAAGAAAATCAGAGGGGTATCTGAGTGGCCCTGTCAGTTTGGCATCTGACCCTTGATTTCTGCTTAGGTCATGATCTCAGGGTCATGAGTTTGAGCCCCGTGTCGGGCTCCGTGCTCAGCACGGAGTCTGCTTGAGATTCTCTCTCTCTCTCTTTCTCCCTGTCTTCCTCTCTTCCCCTCCCACTCCTCGTGCATGCTCACTCTCTCTTTCTCAAACAAATAATCTTAAAAAAAAAGAAAGAAAGAAAGAAAGAAAATCAGAACCTAACAGTAAAGTGGAAAAATGAGATTTTATTCAAGGATGATTGCAATAGAACTGGGATGGGTTCCAAAGACAGCATAGACACACGTGCAAGAGGAGATTAATGGCCCAGGAGCAGGGTGGGAGTCCCTGCATGGAGCATTAGTCAGGAAACAGAGGGGTAAGGGGGATTCTGGCTGACTCAACTTGATAGAATTTTGCTAAAGATGACCTGTGTCATTAGACATCACCTGGCAGAAGTTGGGAGATAAAGAAAATGATCAGACACCAAAGTGATCAGTTACTGAGGGTGTGAGAATTCCTCTATCCTGACATAGCAGGGTTTTTGCTGAAATCAGGCAATGCACAGATGGACCCAGAAGGAAGTCCAAAGTTTGGGGACTAATGGAGAAGAGGGTCCAGGACAGTGTGGTTCAAGGACAGAGTTTGCTCAAGGACAGAGTCTTCCTTAACTGACACAAAGATGAGAGCTTGCGGTGCCCTTTGGAAAAGAAAAAAATTGCTTTGCCAAAATACAGGAACTGAGAGTAAGTAATAAGGGCAGGGGCTAAAAAGTGGGAACCTTTTGAGTTTATTTTTTTGTTTGAGATGTTAACAGGAAGGGAGAGTCTTTTAAAAGAGCTCCATGTAGTCGAGATAGGAGGGTTTTTTTTAATTGTTTGTTTGTTACTTTTATATTTTGAAATGTTAAAAGAGGCAAGAAGCAATAGGAAATAAAGAGAATATAGCCAGGACAAAGATTTCTTTGATGGGTATAAAGAGAAATAGGAATAAACAGCATATGGTGTCAGAGAGGAAAGTCTCCCTCTACCCTCTTCCACTGAGAGCCCGGGGCGCTGCCAATTAAACTAAGAAAAGACAGATTTGTAAGAGATAAGGCACACAATTTTTATTAATATTTACAGGCCTGGGTGTTCCTAGAAAGAAGTAAAACTCAAAGAAGTGGTTAGACTCAGGGGTTATGGGCTTCAAGCTACGAGACACATTGGGGAAGTAATAGGAAGTATGTGGGAGAACCACGGAAGAGAAGGTGATTTTACTAAGATCGGTTTATGCAAGTAATCTTGATGCTGGCTCCCTGTCTCTGAGGATGTGAGTGGCTCTTCTATTTCTGGGCGGGGGGGGGGGGGGGAGAGGGGGAAAAGCAGGGAGGGAGGGGACACCTTTGCACTTTCAGGCAGAGAAAGGAAGGGCAGAAAACTCTTCCTGCATCTGTTGATTCTGAATTGTCTTCAGCTCAAAATAATCTTTATGCCCAGGTGGCGTCTTTCAGGATGACATATTCTGATTCCCTTCCGTGGCTATCTAAAACTGTATTAAGTATAAATGGGCGAAGGTTAATAAAAATTGAAGAAAACAATTATCCATTCATTTATTCCTTCATTCAATACGTTTTTATTGAAGGCAATAGCTGTGCCATGCATTTGGCCAGGAGCTAAACATAGAAGGATAATATTCTCTGCTCTTTAAGGCTTTCACACAAGCAGAAGACAGATAGGGAAGAAAATTAAGTGAACTACAATGTCATAGGTACTGCATGATACAAAAGGAATACAATAGGATTAATGGTCTATTTTGATCTGAGGAAAACATATCAAACAATACAGGAAAAGATGAATATTGCAGTTATTTTCCACAGTTTCTGACAGGCCCTGAGTGCAATTTGAAACCAGTCACTCTGTGACTGAGTAATGACTATTGTCAAGCAGCAGATTAGCTAGCAAATTAGAATTCATCGGAAGCCATGTTCAATAAACAATTCATTTTCAGATTTTATGTTGGTTGAAAATGCATGTCTTTGAACATTTTGCTGGTTGCTTATTTCCTTCAAAGGAAAGTAAACCAACAAAATGGTAGTTAATTGTACTCATATCTAGCCGTATGTTACCATAAAAATATATACAACCGGAGGCTTAGGGGATCCTGTGGCATCTCCAAAGTCTCCTTCAGACTGTCTGTTCCATGAATGTATATCCCAAATACCTGAAAATCTGACTTCTAACCCAGTCTGGGGAACTTTGGAGAAAATGTTTTTGAATTGAATTTTATGTAGCGACATCTGTTCCCTGGGTGAGAATGCGTTAGCCAGATTTGTTTACTTATTTCTATGCCTCCAGTTAATCTTTTTCTTAGAAGTTACCAATAGTTTGCATGAAAATTCTCACAAGAACTCAAACTTACATAATAAGCTCTTCTCAGCTAGCTAAACTTATCTGAAGTCTGCCACTATTTTCCCAACTGCTTGATATCCCTCGGCATACCTATTATAACCCATTCTCAAATTTATACACAAAGATAAACTCAAAATGGATAAAAGACCTCAACATGAGGCAGGAATCTATCAAAATCCTAGAGGAGAACATAGGCAGTAACCTCTTCAACATCGGCCACAGCAAATTCTTTCAAGACACGTCCCCAAAGGCAAAGGAAACAAAAGCGAACATGAACTTTTGGGACTTCATCGAGATCAAAAGTTTCTGCACAGCAAAAGAAACAGTCAACAAAGAGGCAACCCACAGAATGGGAGAAGATATTCTCAAATGACACTACAAAGGGCTGATATCCAAGATCTATAAAGAACTCCTCAAACTCAACACACACAAAACAGATAATCACATCAAAAAATGGACAGAAGATATGAACAGACACTTCTCCAAAGAAGACATACAAATGGCCAACAGACCCATGAAAAAATGTTCATCATCACTTGCCATCAGGGAGATTCAAATCAAAACCACATTGAGATACCACCTTACACCAGTTAGAATGGCCAAAATTAACAAGACAGTAAATAACAAGTGTTGGAGAAGATGTGGAGAAAGGGGAACCCTCTTACACTGTTGGTGGGAATGCAAGTTGGTGCAGCCACTTTGGAAAACAGTATGGAGATTTATTAAGAAATGAAAAATAGAACTACACTATGACCCTGCAATTGCCGTACTGGGTATTTACCCCAAAGATACAGATGTCGTAAAAAGAAGGGCCATCTGTACCCCAATGTTTATAGCAGCAATGGCCACAGTCACCAAACTGTGGAAAGAACCAAGATGCCCTTCAATAGACGAATGGATAAGGAAGATGTGGTCCATATATTGAATGGAGTATTATGCCTCCATTAGAAAGGATGAATACCCAACTTTTGTATCCACATGGACGGGACTGGAAGAGATTATGCTGAGTGAAATAAGTCAAGCAGAGAGAGTCAATTATCGTATGGTTTCACTTACTTGTGGAGCATAAGGAATAACATGGAGGACACTGGGAGATGAAGAGGAGAAGTGAGTTGGGGGAAATCGGAGGGGGAGACAAACCATGAGAGGCTGTGGACTCTAAGTAACACACTAAGGTTTTGGAGGGGAGAGGATGGGGGGTTGGTTGAGCCTGGTGGTGGGTATTAAGGAGAGCTCGCGTTGCATGGAGCACTGGGTGTGGTGCCTAAACAATGAATTTTGGAACACGCACAGAAAAATTAAATTTTAAAAAATGTTTTTAAAAAATCTAGTACCAAAAAAATTCACCTTTCTTCAGCTGTCAATCAACAGGCAGGATCTCTTTGAATTAAATCAGTTGCCCGGAGCAACAGTGAAGTGCTACTTATTTCAAGGAAATCAGCATGACTCTGAAGTAATAAAGGGTAATCTTCCATTCCTTGTGCCACTACAAAAATCAAGCCTTGGTGTGACAATGATATTAAATGCATTGATCTTCAATCACAGTCCAACTCAATGGCCAGAAGAAAGGTTCTTTTGTGTGAAAATTCTTTCTGGGTCTTTGACCATCTTAGTGCACATGTGGACAGTCGGGAAGGCCATGCAGGTGGCCCTATTAGACGATGACAGCTGTAAATGGCTATTTATTCAGAAAGCCAAGCTGCTCACTTCTGTTTGCAGAGAACACAGCAGTTATTTGAAATCACTTCTCAAAAATCTTATCTCTGGTTTCATGAATTTCTCTTGTAAAGGCTAAGTTCACGTTAACCTGCCCAATTTACAAAAGGATTTCCAGAATTAGCTTTTGTCTGGTGCCACTTTTTCTTGGTCTATGTTTCTGTCAGGGTCCTCTGCGAATCTCTTTGAGCATCAAGTCCTCGCTCCCACACGCCCACCATTTTACAGACCGGGGAACACACCCTGATGGCTTCAAGTCCCCAGAATTGGCAGAGTTGAGAAGAGGGCCCAGGGGTTCTAATTACAAATCCCATATGAAGTGGGCCTAAGTATACCCTAAGTATACCTTCTAGAGCATTTTGTTTAATTAGCTGTATCCAAAAGCTTGCTGCCACATTACATAGTTCTAAAGAGGATCCTTGAAGCTTAAATATATGTATGTATTATGTGGTTGACATTTAAGAACACTATTTCCTCTCCCTCAGGCTCTATCTCCAATGAGCTGTGAGGAGACAATGAGACTTCTTTCCTTCTCTCAAAACTTTCCCATCCTTCTATCCCTTCCCTTCTAGTCCTTCAGCCCATTCTCCTTCCTCCGGAGCTGTTGGGATGGCCACAGAAGTAGAGCTGCCTGCGGTTTTCCCCGTCACCCAGCCAGGTCACCCTACCCAGAGCCAAGCAAAAAATAACCTAACCAGGTTGACTCCTCAGGCTCCCCCTACCTAAAACTGGAGTCCATGGCCTTGGAGGGGTTTGGTGACATCCTCTTAGGGATTTCTTACATTCTCTATGACAAATGAAAAATTCTGGTCACTGTGCTAGTGACAAGATTGAAAATTAAAATAAGTACTGAATCATCTGGGTGCCTAGAACGTAGGGTTGACAGATTCACCATCTGCATTTGTCTGTGTTTACTTGTCCCCTATAGAGCTGGTCAAAGAAAAAAAAAAATTAAGGCAATTTTTCTTTAACTTGGGTGAGAACTATAAGGGACTTTAGATGGAGTTAAATAGTAGTGAAGCGGGATTTTTTTTTTTTTTTTAGAAAGGCCATTTAGACCCAAAATGGCAATTTTCAAAATTGAGGCACATTGTACAAATTTTTTGAGGATTGAATGTAATCATGCTCAACAGTAGATGATTCTTTTGGAATTGCCTCCACCGTTAAAAGCCTCCATCTGATGGGTGTTTGTCATATTTGCATCTCACGGTAGGACATGGATCTCTCTGCTTTCTCTCCTCAGTTGGTTATCTGGCTTCCTGGCCACCCAGGCTGTGAGTTTCCGAGCTGAGCGCTCAGCGCCTCCGGGCTGCCGAGTTTTAGGAGACGTTTCCCCACTGCTGAGCCTCAGCCCAGCCTCCTACGCTCTTATCTGTTCGCAGAGTCCGGTGCCCAAGTTTTTCGAACTGTCAAGTGCACTTGAGCCATTAGCTGGCTCCTCGTGGCTCTTGCAGATCCCTGTACTTCCACTCTCATTTCCTTCTGCTTTTAAGCTATTTGATGCTTTTGTGTCTTCCTTCGGAGGAGTTCAGCAAAGTTTGCCTTGATGGAGAGGGGAGGGAGGGGGAGCATGTTTGGTTCTTTGGTGGCGGGGGGCGGGGGGCATGCATTATTGACCTGTTCATCCGGTAACTGGAAAAGCCTTCTCATTTGTGATTTCTCCTACTCTTCCTTCTTGCCTTTGCCTGCCTTCCAATACCTCCTCTCTGTCTCTGTCACACGTGTGCATGGGTTCGTGGTATCTGAAAAATCATGTAAATTACTTTTGACTCCTGATTCCTCTCCTATATGACAGTGCTTTGAAAAAAATAATAAATAAAAGCAATTGTACAACACGTGAACTGGGTCAGGTGCTCTGTGGTTAACTTCGTGTCCATGACACCTTGAAGGAAGCCACCTTTGCCGTTCAGGCAAAAGAGGGGATATCTTGGCTCTTATCTACAGACCAGCTCCATTTCTCTCATGCATAAATACATACATACATACATACATACATGCATGCATGCATGGGGTACCTGGGTGGCTCCATGGGTTAAAGTCTCTGCCTTCAGCTCAGGTCATGATCCGAGTCCTGGGATCGAGCCCCATATCAGACTCTCTGCTCAGCGGGGAGCCTGCTTCCTCCTCTCTCTCTGCCTGTCTCTCTGCCTACTTGTGATCACTGCAAATAAACAGATAAAATCTTAAATAATAATAATAATAATAACCCTAATCCCTTTTGCATTTTGCATCCCAGGATTTCAGTCGTGGGAGGGAGATGGACCATACTCATTCTGGTTGGAGTGCAAAATGCTGGAGGGCGGCATGTTGGCTTCACCTGGGCGAGGTGCCCATCCTGGAACTAATCAGCTGGGTCCAGGGACAGGCATAACTTCTTAATGTGGCAGCTCTCGTATGGCCCCAGGGAAGGACCTGCAGAGGGGAGAAGGAAGGGCTACTAAGCAAATCCTCTTAGGATCCATGTGCTATATGGCATAGTATATGAAAATCTCAGCAATCACAGGACGTGAATATTGCTGTTCCCATTTTACAAACAATGGAAGATTCTTGGAGGCATTAAGCCACATACGTGAGAAATGCGTGGTCAGATTGACTTCTGCATCAAAATTTACCCCATTTCCGGAACCCTCCTACACTGTTGATGGGAATGCAAGCTGGTGCAGCCACTCTGGAGAACAGCATGGAGGTTCCTCAAAATGTTGAAAATAGAACTGCCCTATGACCCAGCAATTGCACTACTGGGTATTTACCCCAAAGATACAAACATAGTGATCCAAAGGGGCACGTGCACCCAAATGTTTATAGCAGCAATGTCCACAATAGCCAAACTATGGAAAGAACCTAGATGTCCATCAACAGATGAATGGATCAAGAAGATGTGGTATATATACACAATGGAATACTATGCAGCCATCAAAAGAAATGAAATCTTGCCATTTGCGACAACATGGATGGAACTAGAGCGTATCATGCTGAGCGAAATAAGTCAAGCAGAGAAAGACAACTATCATATGATCTTCCTGATATGAGGAAGTGGTGATGCAACATGGGGGCTTAAGTGGGTAGGAGAAGAATCAATGAAACAAGATGGGATTGGGAGGGAGACAAACCATAAGTGACTCTTAATCTTACAAAACAAACTGAGGGTTGCTGGGGGGAGGGGGGTTGGGAGAAGGGGGGGGTGGGGTTATGGACATTGGTGAGGGTATGTGCTTTGGTGAGTGCTGTGAAGTGTGTAAACCTGGCGATTCACAGACCTGTACCCCTGGGGATAAAAATACATGTTTATAAAAAAATAAAAAATTAAAAAAAAAATTTACCCCATTTCCACTGTGACATGACACACAGTATTATTCGGTTGGAGATGAACATTGAGTTTCTCTAGTAAAAGAAAGGGATTCTTTTTTTTTTTTTAAATATTTTATTTATTTGACAGAGAGAGAGAGAGCACAAGTAAGCAGAGCGTCAAGGAGATGGAGAGAGAGAAGCAGGCTCTCTGCTGAGCAGGGAACCCGATGCGGGGCTTGATCCGAGGACCCTGGAATCATGTCTGGAGCTGAAGGCAGCCACTTAACCCACTGAGCCACCTGGGTGCCCCAAGAAAGGAATTCTTAACCAACTGTTACCTAGTATCACTCACTGAACCTCACTAAAAGTCTTCATTTTCTTAGTTCTTGATCCTATTATCCCAATAATACTATGTTAGAGCTACAGGAGACCACAGTCCTTTCTGCCCAAAACCCTACTGGAATTCCAGCTGCCTTCAGAGTCCATGTCAGCAGCCTTACTCCCTACATTCCATCGCCATCGCCCAGCTCTTGGGTCACCTGAGCTTGGACAACCTCTTTCTCATACTCCACTCTCCTCACCAGACCCCAGATATCAGACCCCTCCATCTGGCTCCTCTGTAAAATCTTAAATCCAAACCTTGTACTCTCTGACTACACCTTCCCCTCAGGCATTCCCACCTCACCTGCCGTTGTCTCCATGAGGCACCCAATCCCTTTGCCCCAATTTCCCTCCTGCCTCCATTTCCTCCCACCTCCCCTTACCTCCCGTCCACCCAAAATAGATGTTTCTTCATGTCAACTGGTCTTGACCGCTTTGCTCTAGCCATGGTCTTCACATCATGCTTTGGATCAACCTTGGACCCATGAAATTGTTTGCGTTCTCCCCTCATGTGAGCACTTCAGAGGGAAAATCACCAAAACCACAGACTGGCACCAGGAGGCATAGATCCCTGGGCACCCCCTGTTCCATTCTCCACAGTGACTATTTCAAGTCTTCACTGCTTCTCTCAATTCTTCTACCCAATAGCACTCTCCTCGTGCTTAGCCGGTGACCTCGCCTGCTGCTTCTGAGAGAAAATTGAAGCCTTTTCAGTGATAATGCTCTCACCTTCCAACCTGGGAACAAACCTGTGACCTTTAGTAAATATTTTGTCATGAAGGAAGACCTGACCCCCTCTCTCTGGCCTCTGGGGGCCAGCGCCCCTTCCTCTCAGAGATTAGATCTCCTTCCTGCTTTCCTGAATCTTCCATATCTCCCTATCTATAGCTCCTTTCCCCCAGAAGTAGAAAATACTTAGTTCAACTCATCAAAACAAAAAATATAACTTCCTTCTTTAGACTGCTTCTGGCCTCTCACCAGTAGAATACAAAGTCCTTGAAAAGAAAGAGGATCTTTCCTCAGCATAATCGCTGCTGCTATTAGAAATATTTATTAATATGGGGCACCTGGGTGGCTCCGTTGGTTCAGTAACCGACTTCAGCTCAGGTCATAGTCTGAGGGTCCTGGGATCGAGCCCCGAGGTAGGGTTCCCCACCAGCAGGGAGTCTAGTCTGCTAGTGTCTCTGTCCCTCCTCCTGCTTGTTCTTTCTTTCTCTCTCTCAAACAAATGAATGAAATCTTTTTTTTAAAAAAAAAATAGTTATTAGTAAATATTTGATAAAATGAATGAATGAATGTACTAGTTCAAATGTTTCACTTGTTAAGTAAGGAAATCGAAGTCAGTTCATTGTCCAGATTTACATAAAGCCCAACCAGCTTTTATGAGATATTTATAAATGATGGGTATTTAGTGTTTCCAACACTTTAGTCAACTTGTATAAGAATAAATATTCAAATACAAAGTATACAACATGGTGCTCGCTTCGGCAGCACATATGCAAAGTATACAACATGATTTATACCTAGGCTGGGATGCTTTTGAGATAGTCCTTCTGGAGTTGCTTAAGAAGAACATGTGTGGGGGCACCTGAGTGGCTCAGTGGGTTAAGCCTCTGCCTTCGGCTCAGGTCATGATCCCAGAGTCCTGGGATCGAGCCCTGCATCGGGCTTTCTGCTCGGCAGGGATCCTGCTTCCTCCTCTCGCTCTCTCTGCCTGCCTCTCTGTCTACTTGTGATCTCTGTCTGTCAAATGAATAAATAAAATCTTAAGAAAAAAAAAAAAAAAGAAGAACATGTGTGTGTGGAGTAAGCTGATTTGGGATTTACTAGACTGAAGCAACCACTCACGTGTAGTAGTTACTAAGGAAAGACTCTTGTCACCACAGCAGCCAGAAACTTTTCCAGTCTATATCAGATCATGACCTTTCTCTGCTCAAAATCCTCTGTCGCTTCCCACCTCACTCAGAATAAAAACCCAAACCTTGACCATCACGTCCAGGGCTTTCCGAAATCTGACCTTCCTTCTGCAGCCTGGTTTCTCCATTCCTTCTGGCTCCCTGAGCCTGCCAAGCTTGCTCCCTCCAGAACCCCTGCCCGCCTTCCCTTGCCTGGAAAGCCCATGCTCCAGGGACCCCCCCTGGTACACACTCCCTGACCTTCCTTTGCTCAAGTCATCTTCTCAGTGAACTTTAGGAAGCTCTGTCTCAGTCAACAGAATTTAAATGGTGAAGTTCTCTGCGTAGAGAAAACCATCTAGGAGGACATCTTCCTGCTGTGTTATGGGGCGAGATGACAGCTACCAGGGGCGTAGGAAATTTTCAGACAGGCTCTGCCCTGAAATGGCTCATCTCGCCTTCTGCCTCTGAATGCCCCCTTTCTCCCTTTCCAGAAGAAAGGAAGCCGGTGTGCTGATGCTCTCCTGGGACTGGTCAAAGCCTCAGCACTCAGCCCTTACATTCCGTTTTCCAGAAACGCCTTCTCATTTTCCTCTTTCCCTTCCACACCCCCCTCAAAACCTCCTTTTCCTCAGAGCAACTGAATTTGTGGGGTGCCCTATATTTGTGGGTGCTACAGATAAAAAGTCTGCTATGTTTATTCTCCACCAAAGTTGTTTGCTTCTAAAAAGCTGAGCATATTAATTCCAACAAAATAGGGAATTGGTAGATGATATAAGGAAGCTATTTTTGACTAAGAACCATCCTCTGGGGACCTGGGCCTCCTTTGAGGATAGAGTCTGACACTGGGACAAAATAGCAGCAGCAAAGGGATGCCTTACTTTTAGAGCTGATCAACCACTGAGAAGGGAGGAATTGTTTTTGAAGTTTCAAAAAAACATAAGTCATTGCTATATTGAGATTTTAATAACAATATGCCCTAGCTAATATCATTCAGTTTGGCATTTCATATATATATATATATATATATATATAAAATTTTTTCACGTTGTCTTTTTTTTTTTTTTCTTTTTTGGTAAAGCCAATACTACAGCATTGGAACCAGGGGCCCTAGTCCTGCATTATTTTTGGCTGAAACCGCTCATTAATTTCACAGGGTAGTACTTGGTGATCACGACCTTAAGGATGTGTTCTGTTTTTAAAGGAAATGTTTGACCATGGAGCAGGACGGCTTATCACAGGCACTTAATTTAACATGGAAACCCAGCTGTTCCTTTCTCTAAGTCTTAGTTAACTGTTAAGGAAGGTAACGTGGGAGAATTGGAACCCGAACCCTGGTTCATGGGCCAAAACTGTTTTCAGAAAAAAAAAAAGCCTCCAGTTGGCTAAAAAGAGAGCTCTACACAGGATGGACACCCCCAGAATCAGAAGCCAGAATTCTCCGAGCATCTCAGATAGCCACAGCCCAGCCTCCTTGAGCTGTCCTTACTTGGCCGGTGGCCAGAGGAGGAATTGCGGAACTCCTGGGAAGCGTGCCCAACGCAGAGTTCAAAGCTCCCTTGTTGAACAGATTCTGAGTACCAGTAGATAAAAGGCTGTCATCATTTTAGAAAAGACTAGGGTGCTTCGCTTTGTGGCCTGATCTCCAAATATTTCAGAATGTGCTGGTCTCCCTGTATCCAGTATATCCCTCTTTGCCTTTAATCAGCAGCCTTACCCAGGCTGTATTTTGAGGGTGGGTTTCACAAAATATCATAGCTTTATAAATTACAGAGTAGTTAGAACAAAGGCTTTATGTAGAAAGGAGCAGTTGTATATAGATTCCCATAAAGTAATTTTCCCCCCAAATGATAGGATTCCGACTTGGGACATATGCAGATTTCAGATTGGATGACTGGTTTTTTGAAATGTTGGGAGGGGGCAGCCTGAAATTCCTTCCTTCAAATTTTAGCCTGGAAGCCTCAAAGATTCCCTTACCTTGCCACCATTCTTTAAAGATAAGCAAAATATAATAATTAATTATCTATTATCCCTGGTTGGCTTTAAATTTATGAGCTACTTTGGGGTAGTATTTGAAGGCATCAGAATGATTCTTTGTGTTTCAGTGAGGATTAAGGAAAAGAAGACAATCGAAAACTTGTCCTTCAATAGATATGGTGTTAGCTCCTTGAGGAAAACGACTATGTCTTATTGAATGGTTTCTCTAGAGCCTAGCACAGTGCCTGGCAGGTTGTAAGTGCTCAGTAAGTATGTGTTGAATGAAGAAGGGAATGAATGAATGAATGAATGAGCAAAGGACTGAGCAAATACTTGGGGATTCATTTTTTAGAAAGTATAATCTTTGGGGGTTTATAAGAAGAAAACCGTTCAATATTTTAAAACAATATTGGGACATCTATATGTTTAGGAAGCTCAGATAAGTCACTTATGGAGAAACTGGTAAACCTCTGAGCAATGAGAACTGATCATGCATAGAGGAGAGACAGAACACAATAAAGCTTGAGTCAAAGCCCATCTAGGTCACCCAAGACATGGGAAATTGGATAGGTTGAGAGTGGTCATACAGGGTCTTCTGACAGGTGGGTAAATATCGCGACAACTGGGACAAGGTAAATATGATTGTACCGTCTGCCCTGCCAAAAGCACATGGGAATGCACATTAGGGGCTAGGTCAAAACCTCTTTGAGTTTCAAGGTCCTGGCTAAGGGTTCCCCTGGAATCCCTGGGAAATGAGCCTGGGCAGATTTGCAATTTGCATTCTCTCTTGCTCTTTTCATATGGTGACTGTCTGAACTGGCACCATCAACTCTTTGGGCTCTTCCAAGAAGACCTTAACTCGGGCAGCCTAGGCTGGGTCTCCATCCAGCAGGTGCTGGATTGCTGTGCAAAGGTCCCATCTGCCACTTCGGATGAGTCCCTCATGGAATCAGTGACAAACAAGTTCAGGTCTGCACACTTCATTTCTCATCTGTCGTCCACCACACGTGTGACTGTTGCAGGCCCATCATCATCCAGGTTTTGTGGGTTGGTGGTACCTATGAGGAGGGAGGGAACTCTGAGGAGGACAGTGGGGCTGGGAGGGTGCAGAGCGATTCTGAAGAAGCTCTAACTGTTGGAAGAAGCAATATCGTAAAGGGGAATTTATCAAGATTTTTTATACTGATATCCTTGAGATTTGGTCAGAGGCTCCAAAATCATTTTCAAATATGGTTACATTTGATCAACACTGAAAGCATCTTTTTAAATTTCTTTCCCTTCCCCTGTATCCTTCACACAAGGCACCTAGTTACTTTTCAAAGCCTGTTTGGACTCTGTCGCTATTCTGACATTAATAAATGAGTCCATTGACCTGTGTTGACTTCTTGCTGTGAGGTCAGCACTGTGCTGGCCCTCGTGGAGACCTTGCTACTTGCCCAGTCTCGAGACTTGGTCCCTTCAAAGAGATTATCACCTACATAAGGAAATAGAACTAACATAGCAGAGCACAAAATACAAAGGAAATCAGGGAAGAGGGGAGGCTTTGAGGGATGGGCCTGTCTGAGATGTCTTCAGGGGAAGCTGGAGCTTGGGCAGGGTAGAAGGAGGAATTGGAAAGAGAATAAAAGCAGAGCCTTGGGGAGGAGAGCCCAGTCATTGGAGGCGAGTAGTGTGTGGGCGTTGGTGGGGCATGAAGGCTTGAGCTGTGTTGGTTGAGTCCTGGAGCCCAGGGAGAATTTGCTACAGCATTTCAGGCATGTGGTGATGATAGCTTGGGCAAGAGTGTTAACAACGAGAATGGAGAGTCGCTCGGGTCATTGAAACACATGAAAGGAAACGAAATAGGAAATCCTTTATATTGATTGGATGTCAGAACTGGTCATTATTTCTTGTTTTTCCATCTCCCTACAATTTTATGCTCTAAATATTCTTAAACATAATGTTTTCTGAATTCCCGAGTACATTGAAGATTATATCCTTCTTAACCAATCTTCTAACTGTAGCATATAATAGAAAATAGAATAGAATGAGGGTATATGGTGTCAGATCACAGGAGCCTATATTCCAGCCTGGGCTCTGAGCGGTGGGACCTTGGACAGGCTAGTGAACTTTTCACCATCTCCCAATTGATGAAAGGAATGTTCTCTAGGACAGGTGTGGAGATTAAAGGGAGGCCATGATTCCTAGGGTATATCACCCCTTTCCTTTTCTTCCTTTGGAAAGCTCGTGAAAATCTGGAGAGCACCTGGTATGTTCAGTCCCAGGTTGTAGACCATAGATTTGCCAAATACCAGCTGTAGACTTTGCAGGACTACACTTGCCCTTCACCTTGCAGTGCCGTTCATGCCAGTGTTTATGCAATATGCTCTCTGGAGCCCCACTTCACATACTTAATTTTTCACCTCTCCCTCTACCCCAATAGATATTAGAGTTTACAACCTAAAAAAAAAAAAGAAAAGAAAAGAAAAGAAAAAGAAAAAGAAAAAAAAAGAAGAAGGCACACACTTTTGTAACCTAGAAGTAAATATTATCCTTGGTTCCCAGTGGGTCTTCTGACCAGGCTTCAGTTTAGACTTCCCTATCAAGAATGTCTCTGTATTTGGGGCACCTGGGTGGCTCAGTGGGTTAAAGCCTCTGCCCTTGGCTCATGATATGATCCCCGCGTCCTGGGATCGACCCCGCATCAGGCTCTCTGCTTGGCAGGAAGCCAGCTTCCTCCTCTCTCTCTCTGCCTGTTTCTCTGCCTACTTGTGATCTCTGTCAAATAAATAAAAAAATCTTTTTTTTTTTGCTACAATTCTCTTGTAAATGAACTCATCTTTCCCTAAGTGGGTGCCTTTTTTTTTTTTTTTTTAAGTACCGAAATAGAAAGCATAATAGAAACTCTGCAATAACAGAGTTGAGTGTTAAGCTTATTACATTCTGGAAATACACCAAATAGCAATGATGTAAAGAACAAGAAACCAGCATTGTGTTTGAATTATATTTTAGCCTTCTGATTATTTCAAATTATGAGCCAGGCTTCACGTGTAACCCTTACCCACCACCCACAGGTTAGGCAGGGAAGGGCGGGCTGCTGAAAGGGTCCTTGAGATGGGAAGAGATCACATTAGTCAAGAGTGAGTTCTCCTCGCTAAGAATAACATACCCTCCACAAGACTTTGAGTCACGAGCCAGATCAGATTTTGATGTGCAAAGCTGATATCTAGAGTGTAAAGAAAGGGGGATTGAGTTCAGGGTCAACTGTTTTGGTTCAGTCTACCTAAATTATAAAACAACAGGCTTTTATTGAAGACTCACTGTGTGCTAAGTGTTGAAGATTCCAAAGATGTTCCCAAAGAGCCTAAGGGCTGGCTTGTGTCAGTAGGAGAAAAATGCTCTTATTGTCAAAGCCAGCAGAGTTTGGGACCGACTGCCCTAGAAGGACAGAATACTGCTTGGGAAAATGGCCTTTATATGGGAAAACACCTAACAGGCCATTAGAGTCTACAAATAAATGCTAGTCCAGATGGGAGAAGGAGAGAGGTTGGCCTCCAGGAGTTAAGAAAGGGAAATTATCTGGATAGAGAGACTAGTGAAGGTTGGTGAGGATGACCTTTCTGCAAAGAGAAGGTTGGGCACCACGAACGTCCCTGTGCTGCAAATGACTTGGGGGGTAACAGTGACACCCAGGATTCAATTCCAAGTTATCTCCTGGTTTCCTATGTTGCGCTGTTGTTCATTATTGTCGCAGTTTTTAATAGGCCTGAACTACAATAAATATATGTTTAGAATAACTTTCTTTGGAGAACAAAGGAGGAAAAGATATCTAGAAGAACTGTGAAAGATTTTATAATGGAAAAAAATTACTCAGTACCCAAAGCACCTTTCTGCATGACCTCCAGCTGTCATTGTCTCTTGGACTGTTTTACAACTCCAGAAGGTAGAAGAGCAGTAGTGATATTAGTGATTCTGTTCATAAAAATGCAAATTATGTAGGGCACCTGGGCAGCCCAGTCAGTTAAATATCAGACTCTTGGTTTCAGCTCAGGTTGTGATCTCAGGGTCAGGAGATTGAGCCCCATGCAGGGATTGGTCTCTGTGCTCAGTGGGGAGTCTGCTCTAGATTCTCTCTCCCTCTCCCCTCTACCCCTCCCCCTACTGTGTGCATGCAAGTTCTCTCTCTCTCTAAAATAAATAAAATATATTTTTAAAGATTTTATTTATTTATTTGACAGAGAGAGAGAGAGATCACAAGTAGGCAGAGAGGCAGGCAGAGAGAGAGAGGGGGAAGCAGGCTCTCCACTGAGCAGAGAGCCCGATGCAGGGCTCGATCCCAGGATCCTGAGATCATGACCTGAGTCAAAGGCAGAGGCTTAGACCACTGAGCCACCCAGATGCCCCAAAATAAAATATTTTTTAAATACAATTTATTTAGAGATGCTGTTGATTATTGTCATTGGTATTGACCACTTTCACTTTGATTTATAAATTTCTTTTGGAATCTATGTATATATTTTTAAACATTCTTATTTGAAGCAGTGGTAGCATCTTACTGGGCACCTTATTAATAAATAAAATCTTTGGCAAGTGGCAATTGCACATTTGCACAACCATCACAATTTAACTTTCAATTTTTAATTTTAAAAATTTTTAAGGGGCACCTGGCTGGCTCAGTGACTCTGCCTTCAGCTTGGGTCATGATCCCAGGGCCTTGGAATCGAGACCTGCATCAGATTCTCTGCTCAGCAGGGAGCCTGCTTCCTCTTCTCTCTCTCTGTCTACCTCTCTGCCTACTTGTGATCTCTGTCTGCCAAACAAATGAACAAAAATCTTTAAAAATAAAAAAAGTAAAATTTTTATATTTTAACTTTTAATGTTAAATATAGTTGGTATATAGCATTATATTCATTTCAGGAGTACAGCATAGCCGTGATTCAACATCTATATGCATTTTGAAATGCTCACTGAAAGTGTAGTTACCATCTGTCATCATACAGAGTTATTACAGTATCATCGACTATATTCCCGATGCTGTGGCTTTTATTCCCTTGACTTATTTATTTTATAACCGGATGTTTATATCTCTTAATCCCTTTTATTCCTCCCATTTCCCACCCCCCCACCCACCCACATGGCAATTACCAATTTGTTCTCTGTATTTAGGAGTCTCTTTCTGTTTTGTTTGGTTGGTTGGTTTTGTTTTTTTAGATTTCACATATAAGCAAAATCATATGGTATCTGCTTTTCTCTGTCTGATTTAATTAATTTCTTAATCTGCTTACCATAATACCCTCCAGGTCCATCCATGTTGTCCCGAATGACATGTTGTCCCGAATGACAAGATGACACATATATATATATGTGTATATATATAATATATATACTAGATAGAGATATTGATATCTCACATCTTTCTTATCCATTCATCTCTGAGTGGACACAACTTGTTTCCATATCTTGACTATTGTAAATAATGCTACAATGAACAGAGGAATGGGTGCATATATCTTTTCAAATTGGTGTTTTGTTTTCTTCATATAAATGCCCAGAATTACTAGATTATGTGGAATTTCTATTTTTAAGTTTTTGAGAAATATCCATACTTTTTTTTTTAAAGATTGTATTTATTTATTTGACAGAGAGAGAGAGAGACAGCGAGAGAGGGAACACAAGCAGGGGGAGTGGGAGAGGGAGAAGCAGGCTTCCCAGGGAGCAGGGAGCCCAACGCAGGGCTCAATCCCAGGACCCTGGGATCATGACCTGAGCGGAAGGCAGATATTTAACTGACTTGGCCCACCCTCAAGTTTTTATTTAGATTTCTTTTCGTGTTTGAAAGTTAATCAAATTTTCAGGACTAAAATTTAAAAATATCAATATCCATCTACCTCTGTCTACTCATGTATCTGTCCATCTATCTACCCATCCACCCATCCATCCATCTTTCTGTCTTTCTCTGGGGACTCTTCTTAGCAGAATAAGGCCTGCCACAGATGGATGGACAGACCACTCACTGCTTTCCAGCCAGGGTCCAACATTGTCAGAGTAACTGAGAATCCTTTACTTATCTAATATGAAAAGTTTCTCTTTTTTGAATTTTAAAAAAAATTGTTTCTATTTATTTGAGAGAGAGAGAGAGAGCACAAGCAGGGGAAAGGACAGAGAGCGAGGGAAAGCAGACTCCCTGCAGAGCAGGGAGCTTGACACAGGGCTCGATCCCAAGACCCTGGGGTTGTGACTTGAGTTGATGTCAAATGCTTAAATGACTGAGCCACCCAGGTACCCCTAAAGCTCTCGCTCTCTCTCTCTCTCTCTCTCTCTCTTTTTTAAGATTTATTTATTCATTTGAGAGAGAGAGAGAACTCATGTAGGTGGTGGTCTGGGGGTGGCTGGGTTGGACAGAGGGAGAGAAAGAGGATCTCAAGCAGACTCCAGGCTGATGCGGGACCTCCTCCCACGCCCCTGAGATGGTCTGAGCTAAAACCGGAGTCAGATGCCCAACCAACTGAACCACCCAGGTGCCCCCCAGAATTTCTTTTCAAAACAAATGAACAATGTCACGCCTCTGGGAGGAAAGGGAGGAAAGATATTCAGAAAGGGAGGCAAGGGGGATGTGGTTCTCCAAGGAGCCTCCGTCCCCTGAGGAGTGTCAGTGAGGGCAGCGCTGGAGAGGCAGAGGTGAGGGTATTACTCTGTGCAGGAAAACCTCGGGTTTTTTTTCGACTCTTCCTAATCATCTCCTTTTCTTGGTGCAGCCCTCACCCAATCTGCCCTGGGAATTACCCCTGCAAATCGGCCTTGCCCTAGGGCACGTGTATGAAGCCCTTATGAGAAGAATCTCAGCCACAAATACCAGAGTCGGAGGTGACCTTGTAGGCAGATAAAAGTGATAAGCGTGAGGTAACATGGACTTGACTCTTTGTCCAAGCTCCCTCTTCTTCAAAATGTAGTAAATTCTTAACTCCCCTAGAGATTTCTCAAAAATGAAATGCTGAGACAGCAATGCTCACCTTAGAGGCTGCTGAATGGTAGGTAGGCAGGGAAACAAAGATAATTCCTGGTCCTTGGCGTAGGGTGGATAGTCGGTGTGATTTCCCTTTTCTCTGAGACAGGCAGCTAGAGAATGAACTAGATCTGACAGGCTACAGAAACATTTTAGAAAAAGGAAAGATGAGATTTCCAAGCAGTTTTTTTTAGGGACATAGTGAAGATGATAAAAGATTTGGGGCTTGGATTTCCCTTTCTTTCTTTAGTTAAGTTTGCGCCCATCCAGGGACAGATGTGTGGTTGGTTCTCAGGGTCAAAGGACTTGGTTTCCTGTTCTCTAACCACTTTTGACCCTATTGCAGTGACAGCAGAATCCTGTCTGTCAGAAGACTGCCAGCAGTCTGTCCTCCATTGGTTATTGGCCAACTCTCTGACAAAGATGCCAAGCTTCTGGAATCATAACCATCTATGTTAAAGGGTCACAACAATTGGGGCTCCTGGGTGGCAGGAGCCTCCGCCTTTGGCTCAGGTCATGATCCCAGAGTCCTGGGATCGAGCCCCACATCGGGCTCTTTGCTTAGCGGGAAACCTGCTTCTCCCTCTCCCACTCCCCCTGCTTGTGTTCCCTCTCTCTCTCTGTGTCTCTCTGTCAAATAAATAAAATCCTAAAAAGGAAAAAAAAAAAAAGAAACACGACAAAGGGGGAGTAAGGGCTGTCTATTGTGCTCCTTCTTCAATATCAGTACATTCTGGATTTGTTTGTGGCAGGTAGACTCAGCCTCAAGGCTCTGTCACCCCCCACAACCAGTCATCTGGTTGACTCCTACCCACAAAACAGCCTGTAGGTGGGAATAATGCCTCCTCCTCATCAGTGAGGATGACTCAGTGTGAGCTTTTCATCCCTAATCATTTTCCTGTAATTTTGACTTATCTAGCCTAATGCCATGGCTCTGGTAACATTCCTCTTCTCTTCACAGTCCTATCTGTAAACACATTGCTCTGTCAGAGAGCGGCATCGAAGCCAAGGCCGGGAAAAGAATTTCCAGAATGTTCAACGAGCAGGTCACATTTTAAAAGGATTCTCGGGCATGACCCAGAGCCCGCAGTATTTCAATTCCATTCATCCTTCACTTCAACACTTCTTGTAAGGTCACTCTACCGCCTGATTTGGGACGGTATAAAGCAGCTCAGCCCGCTGGCGCTGTGGGGGCCCCTGATTGTCCATCCGTCAAACACTCTCAAACTGTGATATTAATTGACTCCGCGTACTACTCATTTATCTGCATATAAGTGAGTGACTTGAGGTCACGGGCGTATGCCGGATGGGGTTGTTTTAGAAAGAAGAGAGAAGAAAATGGAATGTTAAGTCAGATTTTTGTGGGAGGAGTCACCAAAAAGGTGAGTCCAAGCCTAAGATGGAGTGCTTTCTGGCTTTGGAGGGCAGGTGACAGAAGTTGCTCTGACCCCATTCAAAGAGCTGACAGTCTTTTGTCCATGCCCTGAAATAATATTTCAGGTTGTTTCAATTTAAGCAGTTGCTATAGGCAACATAATGCTCAAACTATTAAACTTGGGAGGGAGGTAAAGATGGCAGAAATTCTCCTCAATGTTCTCCTTTGCAAAAACAGGAGTTCTATCCTCATACCCGTTTTACAGGAATATTATTATTTTTTTTTTTTTTGTAAAATACTTTGAGTTCTTCAGAGAGACAAGCTCTAGAGATCCTAAGAAATTGTTATTTTTTAACATAGTCATAAAATACTCTTTCTGTTAAACCATATTTGTACATGTGGATTTTCTCCTTCTTTAAGGCCTTGCTCTCTTGGTTCAGATTGATTCCCTTGGAGTGACTGTTGATGGTCATGGTAGTTCATGCAAATCGAAAAGCAGCAAAACCAAGTCACGAATATGACTGCTCTTTTACTACAGCTGACAGATGGAAGCAGCGTAATTGAGTCCCCGCGCCCTTGTTCCATAAGCTCCTGTAAGTCACCGTATTGCTTGCAGATTTCTTAGTTCCTTAGAGCTTTCAGGAAACCACACATTGCTCCTTTCTCCAATGACTAGCACTTCTATTATAATAACTAAGTAAATCCCCAGGGTGTAGAGCACAAACAAACATACTCTTTTGACTCATCCCATGTTCTACCAAAATTCCATTTGAAAGTTCCTAGGGTCCTCTAGAAAAGAGAGTGTGCCCAGGATCTCATGTTTCATGGATCATCAGAAGAGTGAAGATTAACTACTGTGTGCTTCTTTCAAAGGTGACTAAGTTGGCTTAGACTTATCCGCACGTACCTGCACAGAGTCTGTACGAATATTTCCTCTGCCAGATAGAGAATTGCTCTTATTTTTCTTGGCACTTAGTTGTCAAAACTATAATAATAATAATAGTAATAATAATAATAAAATAATCATAGCAGCCAGCATTTCTTGAGAACTTGGTAGCAGCATGAGTAAAACTTCACATGTGTTATCTCCTTTAATCCTCGACAATAACTTGTGATGCAAATATTATTTCCATTTACAGATGAAGAAAAAACTTAGAAAATAATTTGCCCAGGGCACACATCCAGAAAGTGGCAGAGTTGGATGACATTAATGCAAATAATTAGGTGCTGTTATTTTTTTGTTTTGTTTTGTTCCATTTTTAGCGATCCCACATAAAAGGTTAGAGTAAAATGTCTGTAGGTTTTCTGCGTATGTGTCTCTGATCAGCCAGGGGACCACAAATAAAGTCAAGAATGTCAATACACATTTGTGTTCCGTGACCTTGCCTCACTGATACACAAAAGTCTAATGGACCAGGTGATACCATGATTAGTTCACTCAACAATTGTTTCTTGTACAAGTCTTCTGATTATTTATCCTCAAGTGCCTACTCTAATCTTCCTCTTCCACAAAGCCTTCCTCAGTTTATCTTTATCTGTTTGTCCTTATACCAGATTACTTGTTATCCCTTTGTTCCTAAAATGTGATATGTGGGCCACAGGGGAGGTATGAGATGGTTCCAAGGGACATGCAGACAAAATTTTTAACAGTTTTAGTTTTCTGTTGCTCATTAGAAAAAAATCTAACCAGCACATTAAATCTGTGATTTCACAAATATTATTTACGACAAAGCTAAATTTCTTTGTCAAGTACAGACACCAAGTACTTAACCTTAGCTTTGGAAATGCAGCTTGTGACTTCTGAAGTTAAGGCAATATTGGGGAACACTATATACAATGCCAGATTATTATATTTTATAATGTCTAATTTTCACTGTATTAAAGTCTTATTTTGTAAACATGACTGTTTACGAACTCTTCTATAAACTTGCTACATGTCCATTTCTATACTAAACGCAGAGATACATTACTTCAGTTCGTTCTTGTTACAACTCTGTGAGACATGTAGTATCATAAATCCATTGTACAGAAGAGGAAACTGAGGGTTACAGACATTAAGAAGCCTGCTCAAGAGCACATAGTAAACAATAGTGTTAAAATCCAGGTCTATCTAATGCCAGAACTCATCTTACCACCACCTACATGGTGTCCTTTCTGTTCATATATTCCTCTAGGTTAGAAATTGTTGGAGAGTATCCTAGTGTCTGAAATTATTGCTAGAGTACTTTGACTTTTGACTTTGGTAAAGTCAAAAGTAATTAAAAGTAATTAAATAATTATTTAATTATTTTTTTTAATAATAAAGATTTGTCTCTTCTAAAAGAACATAAAATAAGCATCAGGAACTGGAATAGCATCGTGTCCTTTCCAGTAATAAGCAGAGTGAATGTAAGTGCTAAGATAATTCTGTGTCTTTAGTGATTCTTTAGGGATACTCTTGAATGAAAAAGAAAAGAAAAAAAAAATACATTTGCTTCAGCATACACCCCCCCCACACACACACACACACTGTCCTTTAGATGTCAAGCCAAAGTTCTGTTCCAGGCAATCTGATGGGGGTCGGGGGTGGGGGAAGGGAGGGATAGAACTGACTTGGGGGCAGGGCATAGTCAACTCTGGGAACATAAGCAAATTTTGTGGAGTACATTCATTCTGCCAATTTTCCCACTCCACTGTTTGAACTAAGATCCAATCCTCTCTATACTAAACAAAAAGATAAGACCATCAACCTGTTAAAAATCTGTGCTGGTTTAAAAACCAAAAGGAGGGGTGCCTGTGTGGCTCAGTGGGTTAAAGCCTCTGCGTTCGGCTCAGGTCATGATCTCAGGGTCCTGGGATGGAGCCCCACATCGGGCTCTCTGCTCAGCAGGGAGCCTGCTTCCCTCTCTCTCTGCCTGCCTCTCTGCCTACTTGTGATCTCTGTCAAATAAATAAAATCTTTTATAAGAAATAAATAAATAAATAAAAAGCAAAAGGAAACAAACTGCTAAGGCCAGATTGACTTCCTTTCAAAGCCTTTTATTTTTTAATAGAGAAAAATCTCTTTTATATTTTATTGATGAACCCTGGAGATAGATTTGGGTTTTTGGTACATGGCATTCTCAATTATTAAAATAAGTTCATTATGGTGATTATGGGAAGAAAACTTCATCCTATTTTCCCCAAGTCATTCCCTTGATCAATTTCCATCTGAATTGGAATTGGAATGCTGATTTCCCTGGGTTCCTAGTGAATGGGTTACTTCTCCAGTCTGGGCCTAGGTATACGTATTAGGGTTCTCCAGAGAAACAGAACCAATAGCATGTATGTTTATTTGCATCCATAGAAGGGTGTGGTATTTATCATAAGGAATTGACTCATGTGATTATGAAAATAGGTAAATCCCAAGATCTGCAAGGTGAGTGAGCAAGCTGAAAACCTAGGAAAGCCAATAGTGCAATTCTAGTCCAAAAGTCAGCAAGGTTGAGATTCTAAAAGAGCCAATGTTTCAGTGTAAACCCAAAGGCAGGAAAAAAAGTGGGGGCGTGGGGATGATGTCCTTGCTCAAAGGCAAGTCAGGCAGGAGGAGTTCCCTCTTTTTTTTTTTTTTTAAAGATTTTATTTATTTATTTGAGAGAGTGAGGGAGTGAGAGAGAGCATGAGAGGGGAGAAGGTCTGAGGAGAAGAAGACTTCCCACAGAGCCGGGAGCCCGACGTGGGACTCGATCCCAGCCGGGATCATGACCTGAGCTGAAGGCAGTGGCTCAACCAACTGAGCCACCCAGGTGCCCCAAGTTCCCTCTTATTCAGGGGAGAGTCAGCCCTTTTGTTCTATTCAGGTCTTCAACTGATTTGATGAGGCCCATCCACATTTGGGAGGGCAATCTTCTTTACTCAGTCCACAGATTCAAATGGTAGTCTCATCCAGAAACAGCCTTGCAGACACACCTAGAATAATGTTTGACCATATCCATGTGGCCCAGTCAAGTTGACATATAAAGTATACCATCACAATGTACTCCACATTGTGGTAGAACATCTTTAGACAGTACCTCCTTACTCTTATCCCCAATTTTGCAGAATTTCCCTAAGGCTGAACAAATTCCAAGCTTCTTCTATGCATTTCCCAATGCCAGACCCTTAGTAAGGAATCCATAAATGTTGTTGAAATTACTTTTTTTAAGTGCCAGGGACAATCAGAACTTCAGAGAGGAAGAAGGTGACAGTGGACTCCATCAGCTAAGCTTCTGTTTTCTGTACACTCAATCTTGGTGTTAGAAAATAGAATTCTTTGAAGGCAGTAACAAATGAGACTGAGTGTGTCGCATGCTGTAGATAAGAAATAAATGTTTATGGTATTGAGGGTGCTAAGGAGCATTCTCAAAAGTACATTGTCTCCAACAAGCCATACTTTTAACATTTCCCTAATTAGTAAAATAAGATTTCAGAATTATTAAAGTGTTGCTTTCAGAATCACCTTTGGTACTTCGCTCCAAGAAGAATGATCAAAATACTTTCACATGTTCTAGAAAATGAATGGGCATACAGGGTTTGGGGATGAACTCTGACAATGATTTGCATTTTCTTCCTCGTTGCCAAAAATAATGTTAGTGTCTTCTGGTGTTCGTGGCAGGCAAAATAAATGCCCTTTGTCTTTCCCCTTGTCAGAAACACACTAAATCATTCAGGATTGTTTGAAGTAACTTCTTCTATTTTTGGTCCTGTTTTCACAAGCATGAAATCTCTCTTTAGAACCTGGGGAATGCTTTCTGTTAAAAAACCATATGACAATTTGTTGATCAGTCATGGGTCTTTGTATGTGCATCTCATGGTCTTGAGGAAACCAAGTCACTTTGGGAAAGTGATGCCTTCTCCTTGACTTGGACATTCAGCCAGAAACCAGGGGTTCTCTCCTGAACCCCCTACTGGTCATACAAAAACATCTAACTATTTTTCAAGAAAGAGGAGTGATGGTAATATCCTGCACCAGGCAGATGACAATAACCTGAAGGTTTCAGACACCAACAACCTCTTGCTCTCTCATGGTCTTTAATCATTATGTCCTCCATGAAACCTGTTCCACAGTTTGTCACACTGCCCTCTGCTGGCTGGGCGGGTACTTGCTGATAGACGAAATGAAAGGATTTTTGGAAGGGGAACTTCAACATCCTTCCTGGGCTCTGACCACTGAATATAGCTCTTCCAATGTATTCCATAAATCCATCCAAAAAAAAAAAAAAAATGCCACTTCTGTAGCACCCAGGGATCGCTTACTCTTTGTCAGGCAATATAGGCACTGAGAATATGACAATGAACAAATCGTAGATCTGCTCTAAAGATGGTCTGGTAAACCAGTAATTATGGCAAGAGGTGAAAATGTCCACATGTGGGTAATGACGTTGTTTGCTGGTCTTCTTGATCGTGATTGTAGATCATACTTTCTGTTGGTATGAGAAGATCGTATCCTGGTCTTGATGTACTTATCACAAATGTTTGGTGTCTTGGATTTACGACACTTTGTATTTCCTTCAGGTGTAAGTCTTTTCGCTGTTTGCAAGATTAATGCTTAAGGATGACTGTCCAACAGTTTGGATATGTAGCTAAAATGCAGTGAATCTTTAGGCCCAATGTTTTAATCCACAGTTAGAGACATTCTAAATCATTCAGACATATCTAGAACAGCAACCCAGTTTCTAATATCTTTGGTATTCTGTACTTTCTGACAAATATTCCTCAGTGAACAAAGCACACTAGGTCTATGATTCGGTTGGTTGAAGTTTATAGGATAACAAACTAGTCATTTGCAATTAGAGCAAAAGCATGACCGTAATTTAACTCAGAGGCTTTTGAGGTAAATCTAAGGATACAGGTGACCCATGTGGGGTTGGAGTAAGGGTTGTGACTCTGAAGGTGAGCAAATGTCTGTGATGGTCACTGAGAGAGGAACCTTCACCTTTAACTACACTTTGCAGGTTTGGGACTGCAAGATTATCCCAGGGGCTGGTTATTTCACTTCTCTGAAGTTAAGGTAACTGATGTTTGGGTCTTCGTCCAAAGGCATCTGAGTCAAAGAAATCCCACCATTTTCCATTCTGTTGTCCTTATTCTATGATAATAGAATTCAATTAAAAAATTTTTTTCAGGGTGCCTGGGTGGCTCGGCCAGTTGAGCATCCATCACTTGATTTCAGCTCATGTCATGATCTCTGGGTCTTGGGATCGAGCTCCAAGGTAGACTTCGTTCTCAGTGGGGAGTCTGCTTAACTCCCTTTCCCTCTCCCCCTACTCTCTCTCTCTCTCTCTCTGTCTTAAATAAATAAATCTTAAAATTCTTTTCAACTTATAAACTATAAACTATTTATGGAACAATTTAAAGCAAGTCTAAAAGAATGTAGTAGCTAGGTATCTTTTCTCACTGATAACCAGCTGGCGTTAACCAGTTTAGTTCAACCTGGTTTGCTTTTGTACTTGGGTAGAATATGCTCACCTAACTCACCCTGGTTTTTTTATTTTGTTCTGTCTTGTTTTAGCATGTCCATGGCTTTGAGATCGCTATAGCTACCTCTTCATAAGAATTTTATATTGGAATTTTTCCTCTTGTTCCAGATTTTTATTTAAGTTAAAACTCAATAGTTTCCAACTTAATGAGAAAAGCTACTACTGTGCCTGCTCAACACTCATAATTAGTCCCCTAAGTTTTAAATTTTGTCCTGTTCTCTGTGACAGCCCTTCTTGTCCTCCCTGCTCTAGAAAATAAGTAACTAAAACTATCAGGGAAAGCAGGAATTGAGGGAAAAAATGCAATGCACTTGTGGTAACCTAAAGTATTCATTTCATTATTGATTTTTACAATTAGAGAAAGGTTTCCACTGGGATATAGTAGAACTCCTTTTGCTGTTTGTCAGCAATTGAGCTCAGATACTGGGGGGATCTGCCATCGAAGGGGAGGCTGAGGCAGAAACAAGGCTTACTCTGTGTGGGAGAAGTTGTGTTTGGATAGAGGTCGACCAGCAACCAACTCACACTTATCACTGACTTCTAGCATTGTATTTGGGGTATAGTGGGTGAATGTTTGTTGAAGGAATGGTTAAATGGATAAGTACATTTCTTTCTGTGCCTTGTAGAACCATGGGCTATTACTCGTGCAAGGTCACAAAATAACACATTGAGCAAGTCCAGAAACGAAGCCCAATTTCTTGATTTCCAGCCAAGTGTGCCCCCCATTCTAGCACCCACCCTCATTGACAAGGACCAGATGTCCTTCAGCCCTCCTTTTATCTGCTTTCACAGTTCGAGTTGACTGATGGAGTGCAAGGGTAGGGGAGTGGCCTTTTCTCCATTCTTTTTTTTGATTTTTCAAAGTGCATCTTTCAGAGTTGTTGTTATCTGTTATGGTTTTGTAAGAAAGTCAAGAGTGGAAAAGGTCGATGTTCAGAGTCAGACATTTGAAAATTGGCCAAACTGCCTCAATCTATACCTTAGATGGGTTTATATTTGATGAGAAACTAAAATATTATCATACCATATTTGCTACACCATAAAAAGTCGAACCATTTTTAGATATCTTGTGATCTGGAAAATAGAGGATTTTATAATTACTGGCCTTCCCACCACTCACTGTGTTTCACCCCATCAGGTTGGCGATACTCAGTAACAAATTTAGTATATTTAAGGATAACCCATAAATTCACAACTCAATTTAGTCTTGAAAGGTGAAACCTTATAAATAGAGTGAAGTTTGGGTCCTGAAAAAAAAAAAACTCAGAATCTTTAATAACAAATGAAGTTAAATTGCTCTTAATTTATTTAAGCTGAAAAATGTTCTTCTAAAAACAGACTTAGATCATGGGACCCGCAAGGAACGTATCTGAAGATTCCGCTATCAGAAATAGCCAGCATAACACAGGAAATGTGATCCTTTTTTGGGCATGAAGTGAAGGCTTAAGCACAGGTACTTGGACATTCTCTGATAAAGTAAAATGACTAAACATTTATCTGGATTCGGAGTTTAACAAGGGCAAGAGAGGAAGCCAGTTAGAAATGATCTACAGGATAGGAATGAAGCCCAGCTTTCTTTTCTGAGTGCTTTTCAAATGTTTGTATCTCTATGTCTCTAATAAAATAAATAAATATTCCCCGACACTTGGGATTATTTATATTACGTGACCCCTTCCTAATCTGCTTGTGTTTTAAAATCTCTTTCATTACACTCAGGTTTATTCTTAATTGCCAGCATTGCCTTCTCCTGTCACTGTAGATTTTGAAATTTTGCTTTAGATCTTTAGCTTTCTTGCAAAGAAATAATTCGGTGTAATTCTTCATTGTTTTCATCCGCTGGAATACTCAAAATGCAACAACTCATTGAGGTGGAATGCAAAGCGGGGACCAACCCAGATGTTCTGGGATTTCAATCCCAGCTTGGCCACTTGCTCAGATCTTTGATCTTTGGACATGATTTAAGTATTTGTGCCTATACTTTTGCATGTTTAGTAGAAATTTTGAGGCTCCCGTAGAGTTGTCATGTGGATTGGAAGAGATATTCTTGGTCAAACCTTGGTTCAGGAACTGGTCCTTAACAAAGGTTGTATTTTATTGTTGTTATTATTTCCTCGCTCCTGCTCAGGATCAAGTGTTCTGGGGTTAGCTAAAACGCTAAGAAGGCATTGTGTGAGGAGGTGAAAGTGGGCAGTGCTCCCTCTCAGCATTTCACAGCATAGACTCTAGACCCCATTTGATCATAAAAGGAGAGGAGCGTGTGTGTATGTGTGTGTGTGTGTGTGTGTGTGTGTGTAAGAGACAGAAATAATCTCAGAACTTCTCTTTTGTTTCCATGGCACAGTTCCTGGGTATCCTTTGGTTTTTACACTGCTATTTGTGCTGCCTCTATTTTTCTTGCCCACTCCCACTTTGATCAGTTCTTGGATCTGTTGTTTCCCTCTCCATACTGCCCCTAGATGATCACATCCATGCCTATGGTTTCAACCCTCACATGCCTGGTGAGGGCACCCAACTGTCTACCTCCAGCTGTCCTGAGCATTAGATTTGTAGTTCAGTGGCTCACTGGGCATCTCCCTCGAATATCCCCTAACATTTTCAAAGTCAACATTTTTAAATATGGGCACATTCTTTTAAGCCCCCCTTTTAGCTGCTAACATTCTCCTCCTGAGGTCTTTTCTTGGCCAGTAGTGTCATCATCTACCCAAATTATCTACCTTAATAACCTCAGAGTTGTTCTGAACTTCATCTTCGAAGTCGACTCAGCTGCCAGGTCTACTTCCAAATCACCTGCCGTTTCTTTGTTGGAGTGCTTAGCGGTGTTTCAGTGAAAACCAACACAAATTAACTCCAAAAAGCATGGACTCCATGTTGTTTTTTACTGAAGTTTTCTGGTGGAGAAAGGGAACACTTTGCACAACTCAGAGAAATATTTTCTTTCTAAAGCTCCAGTCTTCATGGCAGCTGCTCAAAATTTCACCAGCTTCTCCCTCTTTCTGTTTTTGGCTCTATCCCTACCATCACCCCCAGCCTCATCCACCTTCCTGGATCTTTCCCTCTGGGCATCTTCCTGGTCTTATCACATGCAGTAAATTTTGGTCTCTCTGTACTTCCTCAATTGAGGAAGTATAGTTTTAAACTGTCAACACAATCAAGTTCAATGTCTATGCAGAAGAAAACACAAAGAAACAAAAAAGATGATAGAAGGCAGTGCTCTGGGAGAGTGAAAATAATAAAGATAACAGAGGCTATACATTCTTTAGCTTCATTTTTTGGCCTCTCTCATACCAATATACCTTATAAATTCATACATGATAAATTCTCTACTTTGCTTTGCCCTTTGGGTTTCCAGTCCAACTTTTCAACATAGGATAACCTAGCCATCCTTTGAGATTCAGTTGAAAGATACATTTTGCATTTTTCTGAAATGCTCACCAACCCCCCCACAACCAACAAAGTAAATTACTCTTTTTTCTGCTTCCTCATATAACCTTGGACACACTAATTGTGCCTGTATATCCCCTCTCACCAGAATGTAAGCCCCTTACAAATGAGAATCTCTAATTCAGTGAATGATGATTGAGCTTTGACGACGTGCTAGGCTGTGTTTGAAGTGCTTGGGAGTCATTGGTGAACAAAATGGATAGAAAGTTCTGCCCATCAGGGAGCATGCATTCTGGAAAAGATACAGACAATAAACAATAGCATTCTAAATGAGTAAACCGGAGTAGGTACGAAGGTTGTGCATTACAGAAAAATGGAAATGTAGAGGGATCTGGAGTATGCAGAGGTGCCGATGGCAGTTTCAGATTGCATAAAGAAGGTTGGGGTGAGATTCAAGGAAACATGGAAAGAGATGGAGGATATAGCCCTGGGTAGCCCTGGGGAAAGAGCATACACAAAGATGACAATCACATCATGGTATAGACTCCAAGGCTGGATCTCCCTAGAATTTTGGAAGAAGAGGAAGAAAGTTGGTTTGGCTAGAATAGAGAAAATGAGGAAAGCAGAGCCACAGAGAAGGTTGTAGAAGTGATGGGAGCCTGTATCATATAGTATCTGGGAGTCAACAAGGCTTTGGGTCTTACTTACGTGAAATGCAAAGCCACTTCAGGGTATTCAGTGATGGACTGACCCCATCTGACTTACATTTTGGAAGGACTGCTCAGGCTGCTCTGTGGAGCACTGACTGTAAGGATACACAGATAAAGAACAGGGAAGCCTGTTAGGAAGCTATCATAATAATTGAGATGTGATGATTGTTGCTAGGACCAGATAATAGGATTTCATAATTGAAAAAATTCAAAGTCAGCAGGAATTTGAGAAAGGACTATCC
The DNA here is from genome assembly GCF_009829155.1 of Mustela erminea. NCBI lineage: Eukaryota > Metazoa > Chordata > Mammalia > Carnivora > Mustelidae > Mustela > Mustela erminea. The sequence continues at coordinate 122,140,602 of NC_045619.1, forward strand.
GGATTTGGGTCTGAGCAACTGGAAGGGCAAACTTTCTAAGAACTGATGTAAGAAATACATTGGATGAACTAAGTATGAGAGTTATTGGTATTGCAGTTTTGGACATAACGATTTAGGGATAGCTCTTCAACATCCAAGAGATACAGCCAGTAGACATTTGGGTATTTGAATCAGTATGGGAGAGGAGTCTCAATTGGAAAAAAAAAAAAAAAAAATGGGCATCTTTAGTGCATAGATACAGAGCCATGTAACTGGAGTGGGTATAAAGAGTGAAAAAAAGGGGATGTGATATCCCCTCCATTAACTGGTCCGGACACAAGAACAAATGAGCAGAGGACACTGATGAGGCAAAGTATGGAGAAACTAAAGACAGCATCCCGGAAGTCACACATGATGATTAACTATGTTAAAAACTGATCATAAGATGAGGACTGACCCACAAGAGCAATTTCCATAGAATGGAGGGAGAAGAGACCTGACTAGAAAGGGCTGAAGAGAGAATGGAAGGAGAAAAATTGATAACAATGGCTCTCAGCAGAACTTTCAAGGAAGCTGACTGAAGGGAGCAGAGAAATTGTTTGGAAACTGCAATTGGAGGAAGTGGGTTGAGAGGAATTTAATGGTTCTGTTTGTTCCTTTGTTTGTTTTAAGACGAGAGTATATTGGGGCACCTGGGTGGCTCAGTGGGTTAAAGCCTCTGCCTTCGGCTCTGGTCATGATCCCAGGGTCCTGAGATCGAGCCCCACATTGGGCTTTCTGCACAGCGGGGAGCCTGCTTCCTCCTCTCTCTCTGCCTACTTGTGATCTCTCTCTCTCTCTCTCTCTCTCTCTCTCTCTCTCCTCTCTCTGTCAAAATAGATAAATAAAACCTTAAAAAAAAAAAGATAAGAATATGTTTGTATGCTGGTGGGAATGCTCCAAAAGGAGGTCTGGAGGTAGATGAAATGGGAGAGAAATGTGAAGATTCCTAGATCACCAACTTTGAGAAGGGAATATATAGGCTCTAACACAGAAGCACCAGCTTTCTTAGTTCATCTGTACTAATAGGACTGAGATTGAGCTGTTTTCCTGAACTAGCGCCATGTTTTGGTCATGGTCAGCATCCAAGGAGTGTGTATATAATTACTTGTTTGCTCTCTCACTAATGTAGAGAGGAAAAAAATGCATTCTGTCTTATACCTTCTTCCTTCTCTCTTCTATCTCTACCATATTATACTATAGTCTATCTCCTTAGCTCATCCAACATGTTCGTAAGGAAAGAAGAAGATGGCAGTGGTGCTGGGTGGGGAAGCATAGTGGGAGGTGAGGCAGGCAGTGAGAGACAGAAACAGAGAGACAGAGAAAGACCTGTGAAACATTGTGGAATGTTAATGTTCAATTATCTGACGGATGAAAGCCAGGCAGTGAAGAGAATGCTGTGTTGCCTGTCCCTGCCTTACATTAGCTGAGTAGTTTTCAGGGTAACCTAACTGTGAATCAACCAAAGACCTCTGTCTCTGGTGACTTCATTGCTAATGGAGGGGGCTGTTTCCCAGCCCACTTTTTCTCCCTCTCTTCTGATGTGGCAATGTTTTCCTCTCTTTGGCTCTGTCCCTACGTTCCCAACTGTCTTTCCACCCACACACACACAGGGACTGATTTCCTCTGTGGGACAAACTTTTTATTTTCCTTATAAAACTTTAATGTACTTTGTGTTGCTAAATTAGTTCTCTTTCTATTTCATGTCTAAAGAGCCTGTTCTAAACACTGGCTAGAACTTAGTATAGAAACATATTCTAAACTCCTCTCCTAACATTTTCTAGTAATGAAGTATCTTCATGATCAAAATCTTTAAAAAAAAAAAAATTAAATCTCTAATAATGAAACAAATCAGACCACCCCTAAAATACCATTGGAATAATTTAGTAAAAAATCGGTATGTCTCACCTGTTTGATGACTCTGGGCTGGGTAATAAATGGCACACACTGTAAATCTGACTGTTCTGGGAAAAGTTGTCTTTCCTCCTGGCCCCTCCATTTCAGGAATACAGGATTAGCCATGGATTTCGCAGAAGAGTTGATCCAGGGCTATTTTAAGATTTCCCTAGTTCAGGGATTCTGAGACCAGCAATTGGCTCAGAGAATACAAGCTAATGCCAGACATCTATGGACCTGGAATTTTCTCTTCTGTATTTAAAAGTTATGGATTCTTGCCATACCTTCATCTACTATATGCCATGGGGCTTGCAGGTGCTATATTTCAGTCTCTAAGCTTTCACCCAGAAGCTGAGACTCACTTTTGAATTAACTTTGGACACTATGTGTGTATTAGAAATGGCAGAAGGAGCTCCTGTTGTGGAAGCAGGCAGTGGTGCTATGCTCAGGGGGACCCTGCTATATCTGGCATAGACACCTAGACAGGGCAATCATTTCAGAGGTTGATCAATGATTTAAAATGGGGTCTGGTACAAAAGGACAACATGGACCAATCCTTATCCTACTCTCGTAGTTTTACTGGGAAAATAAATGAGGTAGGTAGTTTACTACTTACTAATATGGGAAAATCTGAAGTCATGGTGAAAGCAAGAGTGGTCAGGGAAGCCATCATAGGCTTGAGAGCTGAGATCATGAGGAAGCAGAAACTATGGGTAATCATAGGATACCAGCTGGTAGAAAGAGGACTCTTAACCCACAAAAGAGAAACATTGCTGCCTAGATGATAAAAGGGTTAACTGGCAACTGGAGGTGGACTCCGGTATTTAGGGCCTGCCAGTTATGCAATTCTAATTATCTTAAGTTAAAAAAATGATATAAAATTACAAATATAAAAACATTAGAGGTTCTCCCAGATTCATGGTGAAGATCCAAGCTAGTCAAAGGTCCTGAAGAAAATGACTTGAATATGCGATTTTTAAATGAGGATATATAAATGGCCAAAGATTATGAAAAGGTGTTGATCTTCATTATCAGTGAAGAGTACATGAAAACCGAAATGTACTACCACTGTCACTGAAAGATAATTCTCCGTAAGTCTCTTGTGTTTGTGCATGTCTTGCAAAGAGAGGTAATACTCTGGTTTGAGAGTCTGGTTTTCTTTCCAGACTACCTTTTCAAAGATGTTGGCATAGTGTACAGACATGGAAGATGGAAATAGTGTCTCTTTTGAGGGCAAAACAGGCCAGCTTACTGCCCACTATAAAAGATTTAGGTTCCCTAACACAGGCTTCCTCTCCTATAATGTAACTCACTACTCATGCAGGTCCCATCTGGCTTTCTTTGCATTGCTCTGCAGGATCTGGGGCTCAGAGAACCCATGCAGAAATGTGGATATTCTGGTTACTCTAATGGCTGTGAAATAAACAGTACTTCATCTCTGATCCAGGAATATCGAGTCTCTTTCCAAGATCTGTGAAGGTGGAGTAGACAACTTTGAGTATAGGATAAAAATCTCAGGTGTTTACAGTCCTTGATAAGTTAACACAGTACACCCTGTAGAATGGCTAAAAATAAAAAGATTAATGATACCAAGGGTTGGAAGGGGTGTGAAGCAGTTAGGACTCTCCCTGTTGTTGGGAATAGACTTTGGCACTCCACTTTGGAAAACTGTTTGACATTGTCTACTAAAGGTGAATGTCATGTCCTATGACTCAGTAAATTCCTCTCCTAGGTATACACCCAATAAAATATGTCCATATGTTTACAAAAGACATGCAGAGGATGCTCACAGACATATTCCTTGTAATTATCCCAATGTAAAACAATCAAAAGTCCATCAACAACAGGAAAGAAAAATAAATTGTTGCATATTCATACAATGAAATACTACACAGGAATGAAAATGAATAGCCTCCAATTACACACAGCTCCCAAAAATCACATCGAATAAAGGAGCAACATACCAAAAAAAAAAAAAAAAAAAAAAAAGACATATGATGCTATATTCAGAATAAAGAAAGCTAATACAGAGTGGCAATATAATTTTGTTTTGGGTTTTTTTTTTATGGTGGTTTGTGAAAGTCAGGGGGGACTTTGGAATTCTAAGGTGCGAAAAGTGTTTTCTTGATCTGAGTGGTGGGGGTGCAAACGTGTGTTCATTATATAAAAATGCAATGAGCATGTTACATAGACTCATGATTTGGGTACTTTCCTATATGTATGCTATGTTTCAGTAAAAGGACTAAGAAAATCAGAACTCTGAAGTCTTTTACTTCGCATACCGTGTCACCTCGTGGTAATAATCCTATCTAAGAATAATCTCATTTAAGATTAAACTGAGCATAATTTAGAGTTCAGTGGGTTTGGAGGGCATGGTTCAAAAACTCCACCAAGAAACAACCATAGTAGGGCACCTGGGTGGCTCAGTGGGTTAAGCCTCTGCCTTTGGCTCAGGTCGTGATCTCAGAGTCCTGGGATCGAGCCGCACATGGGGCCCCCCGCTCTTTGCTTGCCTCTCTGCCTACTTGTGATCTTGATCATATCTCTCTCTCTCTGTGTCTAATAAATAAATAGAATTTTTAAAAAAAGAAAAGAAAAGAAACAACTATACTGGTGCACCTGGGTGGCTCAGTCATTTGAGTATCTGACTCATGAGCTCAGCTCAGGTCTTGATCTCAGGGTTGTGAGTTCAAGCCCTGCATTGGGCTCAGTGCTGGGCATGGAGCCTACTTAAAAAAAAAAAAAAAGAAAAAAGAAAAGAAAAAGAAAACAATCATCGTACTAAAATTGTTTTAAAGAACTGCTTTAATGTTTGTCTTCTGGCATACTCCATAATTTATCTTATTTTTTTTAAATGTTGCCATACATTATAAAGGGAATTATACTGATTCAGAATATGTTCATTAAGATAAAAAATGAGAAATCTGCTTAATTCCAGATTGTCTGGAACTGAAACTTCACAAAGCCTGACATAACTTCAGTAATAATAACTAAAATTATAGTAATCTTAACTAACCTTTACTAATGAAGTAATAGTAACTAACCCTTACTGACAAAGGAATAGTAACTAACCTTTACTGTTTGAAGCAATCTTCATTCTTGATGGATGTCGTTCTATGGAATCTTCTCAACCACCAGGTGAAGTTTTATAGTCCTTGAGCTCTGCACACAGTCTCTACCCCAGTGTTGCACATAGGTCATTTCCTTACTTTAAAGAGTCTTACAGATTACATTATCAACCATCAATCCACCAAAATAGACATAGTAAATGTGATATGTAAGGTGTTAGCACCCCATGTTAAGAAGAAGGTAAAGAATAATTTTTAGGTTAAAAAAAAAAAAAAGCTACTGAAAGTAACCACCATTCTCTCAAAACCTGCTCTGCAAAACTTAAAAAAAGATTGATTACTCATAGTACTTGCCCACTTGTATTCTGACTCACTTGCCATTTAGTATTACGTTAAGTGAAGGTAAAAATGCAGGAAGTCAACCCAACCTTGTCAAAGTGTAGAGCACAGAAATGTCTATAACCAATTTTAAAGAGGCTCGTATTAATTGACTCTGTTCAAAATCCTTATTTGTTGAGGCTAGAATTCATTATTTCATTACGTAATACTAAAGAAACAGGAAGACTTCTAACACTGTTTTCGGTGTTCCCTACTTTGGGCCATTGGTGGTCTCAGGGTTGGGAGATGGTTCATACATGGTTCTAATTCTTTCTTAAAAGGGTTAGAGAAGATTTTTAGATCAAAATTAAGTATTTTTCCATTTATATGTGCAAATTATCATGTAAAAGGAATCATCTTGGGGTAATTTTTACTAGGTTACACGCTACATTAGGAGATGGATAATTTACGTGAGGTAATAAAAGCAATTATTTTTGAAAGTTCTCTTTGGAATTGATGTGAGATGCCCTGAATAGGCCTATCCAGGATTGTGTAATCTTTAAAAACTGTCCTTGAAAAACTAGTGTTCCACATACTATTACAAATGCAAGCAATCTGTGTTAAGGACTTTTTTTAAAAAAGATTTTATTTATTTATTTGACAGACAAGAAATCACAAGTAGGCAGAGAGGCAGGCAGAGAGAGGAAGGGAAGCAGGCTCCCCATTGAGCAGAGAGCCCAATGCGGGGCTCCATCCCAGGACTCTGAGATCATGACCTGAGCCTAAGGCAGAGCCTCAACCCACTGAGCCACCCAGGTGCCCCTGTGTTAAGGACTTTTAATCATGACTCACATGTGCCAATGTAGTAATAGATACACTTCTGTTGTCTCTGAGACCCCATGACATGTTCTTCCTAAGTTTCAATTAGTTCTTTTTTTTTTAATAGGTACCTCTTGTATATTTATTTTTTTTAATTTTTGAAAATTTATTTTCAGCATAACAGTATTCATTATTTTTGCATCATACCCAGTGCTCCATGCAATCGGTGCCCTCTATAATACCCACCACCTGGTACCCCGACCTCCCACCGCCCGCCCCTTCAAAACCCTCAGATTGTTTTACAGAGTCCATAGTCTCTCTTTTTTGACAAAGTTTGATGTACTTGTTTGTTTGGGTTCACCTATCTCAGAGATGATTAATAATATCGGACGCTTCTAAGGTACTAGCTCTACGAGTAACCCATTTCAATGCTATGCATCTACTTTTACAATTCTCTGGAAATGAGAATGTCATTTATTAAGGGGATAAAATAATTTACCCCCCCCCAAAAACACTTGTAAGTCATCGTAGTCTTGTCTCCCAAATTCACACTTATGACGTAAAAGCGTGGACACACGAATATACGTGAGGTGACCGTTGCGGGGGAGGGGGTTGCGGGTTGCTTTTGTCCAGTGAGAAAAAGATCGAAGCCTCTTTCATTCGGATGGTCTGAGCGATGGGCTAATTGGTTCACACGCCCCTCCCTATGTGTGACTCTAGGTGGCAGATAGGATGTTGGACACAAAGAAGCAGAGAAGAGAGCGTGGGCAGAGTACAGATTCCAAGGCTGGGGGCAGAAGAGTGTGGGGAGAAGCCGAGGAGAGTGGCCAAGGGCAGAGGCTGACACAGCAGCAAGGCCTTAGCCCAGAGAACTCGGTAGAAAGTTTTCTGCATACCAGAGATGCTTGTCACAGGCAGTGTTTTGCTTTTTAAATGAATCTGCTGGCAGTGTTTAGATGTGAATGGAGAGAGCGAGGCGAGGCCTCTGGACCACCACGCTGAAGAGGTTTCCAGATGTAAAGTGAGAAAACTAGACTTTGCATTGCTGACCAGGATGATGACAGACACAGGAGAAAAATAGAATGGCTTCGGAAGATATTTGTAAGGGAGAAATTCGTGTAATGTCCTATCTGATTGGATGAAGAGACAAAGGAGAAGAAAGATATCACGGAGGGTTCCAGCTGAGGCAATTAGGAGAACAGAATTGCTGTTGTGGAAGAGGAAGTCAAGAGATTTGGTAACAAGATCTTTTAGATACGTTCCGGGATTTTTTTTTGCTTGGTTTTGTTTTGATTACACGAATGTCAGAGCAGAATTTGTTCATCAGCAGGAAGATTGAAATGTGATATTTTATTTTCTGCAGCTAGAACTCCTGTGAAAGTATTTTAATTAAAATAATGTTTATCTATTTGCAACTCTCTGGCGGAGGGTTTAGTGTTATAGCTGTGAGACCGATCAACAAATGCTGAACAGTATCCGTCTCCTACTTTTTTATGAATCTCCTTTGTTCCTTCTTTTGTCATTCCTCAGGATTGTGTGTGAGCAGTGAGTGTGTGAGAGGGAGAGAGAGAGACACAGAGAGAGCCGAGTCACTACAGTCATCACGTGGCACAAGGGAAGAAGCAATGAATGTCCTTACCCCACAGACCCCTGCAAATAGGCATCAGAATCACTGTGTAGAGAACCCAGGCTTGGAAGGATTCATGGCGACCAGCTAATGCCCTCAGAGAAGACACCAAAGGAAGTAATCACAACAGAATTATCAACACGAGCTTTTCAGCTGTGGATTCTTTTCCGTCCACTGCCTCTTGACTGTCACCATGTGCAAGTGACAGTTAACCAGCCTGGGGGGATTATCACTCATTCTCTCTCTGCCAACAGAAAACAGGAGGATTACTATGTATGGACTGGTTACCATGCATCAAACCTCCTTATCCTTATTACTACGTCGAGGGCCCACAACTTTGAGAATAGGGATTATTGTTCCCAATGTATGGAGAATTTATGGTGGAAAAATTTCTCCAAGGCCCCCCACCGAACAGGATGATATTTCTGGGTGTACGGACCTACACCTGTGACCCTCGGCATGAAGCCACTTGCAAACCGTAGTTTTATTCAGATGAGAGGACCCAGACTCTCTGGCTTGTCCAGAGCCAGACTTGGTCATTCAAGTCTGATCCAAGAAGGTTTCCGCAGATTATTCTCCCTCCTCCCCTCTTCCTTTCTTCTTTCCTTCCTTTTAGAACATTACCTTTATTTCATGGATTAAAATACAAGTACACTGCAGGATGGTGACAAAATTTCACCACATTGAATTATTAATTTATCCATTTTAGAATTAAACGATTCCAAGAGGGATCTCTAATACCCAAAATAGAAATGATTATATTCCAATCAATATATATACATATGTATGCACATATATACATATATGTATACATATCTATATCTATACACATATGTAGATATATACATGTATATACACATAGATGTGTATATGCACACATGTATGTATATGTAAAATTAATGATCTGTATATAAACACACAGCCTCTGTAGAAAATTCAGATCATGCATACATCTCATTGAAATATTATATTTCTGTTGCTTAGGGTTTAACTTGCTTACTTATTTTTGTCAACTATTATCTCTTCGTATTCCAAGCCCATCTTTACCCTCCTGTTGAGGAACGCATTGCCGCATTCAAGCAAGCAACACTTCCAAATTGCTACCCTGTTGCTGTGTGGGATCAAAGGCACACTTTTGATCTCTTTACATGGGACTGTGCTTAAGCATATTCATTTACCCTTGCAAAACCCTTTGAGATTTTTTAGGATGAAAGAAAGGTGTTTCCTATCGTATCGCTGCTGTAAGGCATTTTGTATCTTTTTTATGTCTGTGGTTGATGTAACAACAGTATGTCATTCCTCCCAAAGTCTTCAATGTGCAGCCTAAAATCTATTTGCTAATATATTGTGAGTCTTCATTAATTTATAAAATTCCTTGGGACCCTTGAATTTAGTGTACCGTAATTGGTAGAAAATACTACTAATTAGTACTTTAATTATAAAGCCCTTTTAGATGCCCCTTCAAGTATGATTGAGACATTTTCCTGCAATATGTGATTCAGAGAGCTAGTAATTCTGCCCTCAGGATGACTTATTAGAAGAGTATAAAATACTTATAAATGTGCTGAGGTTTACTCATTACAGTAAGAAAATGTTATATCCTCAAATTCATGAGCATATACTTTTGTACTGAATGTGACAATGCAGGTTTTAGATTCTCTTTGCTACTTTATCTGGCACACCATATAAAGATACTGAATCATCTGGAATCTTTTTGAAAAATTCCATGTTTCCTTGGAGGGGGGTATCTGCAAACAAGATGAAAAATAGAAGAGAGAGCTAGGAGACAGTATTCCACTTGCTTTCAACTTTTCTTCCTCAACTCTCAGGATTTCAGAGCGGAGAGGAATCTTGAAAAGTAATAAAAATTTATTCTAACTCCCTTTTTTAAAATGACGGAAATTAAAGTTAGGCAGCAGAGGTCATTTATGTTTACATCCAGAACCTGTTCTTACATTCTTTGGACCACAAAATCAATACTGTTGTGTTAAAAACACTGTCCAGGGGCACCTGGGTAGCTCAGTGGGTTAAAGTCTCTGCCTTCAGCTCAGGTCATGATCTCAGGGTCCTGGGATCAAGCCCCGCATCGGGCTCTCTGCTCAGCGGGAGCCTGCTTCCCTCTCTCTCTCTCTGCCTGCCTCTCTGCTGACTTGTGATCTCTCTCTCTGTCAAATAAATAAATAAAATCTTAAAAAAAAAAAAAAAAACCACTGTCCAGGTTACCATGGGAAGCTGCCAGTCACGTGTTATAATTGAGACATCTCACTTTTCATCTTCCAGGACCTAGAGATCTCAGCTGACTGAAATCATTTCCCACATGTTTTGGAAAAGGCAGAAAAGAGTGGGAAGTGAGACAATCAGTTTAGTACATTTATTTAAAATAAAATAAAGGGGCACCTGAGGGGCACCATGTGTTAACTCATAGTTTCTGCTCAGGTTGTGATCTCAGGGTCATGGGATCAAGCCCCTCATGGGGCTCTGTGCTTAGTTGGGAGTCTGCTTAGGACTCTCTCTCTCTCTCCATCTCTCCCTTTGCCCTTCCACATACCTCTCTCTCTCTCAAATAAATACATCTTTAAAAATTAAAAAAGAATAAAATAACAGAAATACAGAAAATTATCTAGATTTAGTCTGGGTTTACTGTGATAATTGTTACACTGATTCTAAGACTTCACGATCATAAAATATTTGCTTAAATTAAAATATTTTGAAATATTCTTCAATAAGTCTCTTCAATGTTTTTCTGAATTCAATAAACCAAAATATCATACACCTTAATATGTCTGGGTTAATAGAGGTTTTTGATAATGGCATTTTAAATTTTTTCAAAATTTTACATCTTAATCTTGAAAAAGATATAAAAGATATAAGAAGATATAAAAAGAAAAATACCTTGTTATGTTTGCAACTGAAGTCTGTTCAATAATCCTAACTTAACTATTTTTACTTTTCTTAAATGATCATGAATAGTACCCTTCTATGAAATTATAAACAGAAGCCACATAAACAGAGGTCATATCCATGCAGCAACAGATTCTTAGATGTGCAACTAAAAGCACAATCAACTAAGCATAGAATAGATAAATTGAACATCATCAAAAATGAAAAAATTTTGTGCACCCAAGGACACTATCAAGAAGGTAAAAAAACCTACAGGATGGGAAAAAAATTAATATCCAACATATATAAAGAACTCTTACAATTCAACAAAAAGACAAACAGCTCAAATAAAAATGAACAAATGACTTGAAAAGACGTTCCTCCTAAGAAGATCTATAAATAGCCAACAAACAGGAACAAATATTAAATATCGCTAGTCATTAGTGAAATGAAAATGTAAACCACAGTGAAATACCGCTTCACACCTGCAAGGAAGCTACAATCAAAACAATGGAATGCAGTGCGTGTTTGTGGGGATGTGGAGAAATTGGAGCCCTGAAGCATTGCTGTTGAGTAAATAAAATAATGCAGCTACTGTGGAAGACATTTTGGTGGTTCCTCGAAAAGTTAAACAGAATTACCATAGGACCCAGCAATCCACCCCAAGTAAAGAATTGAAAAAGAATTCTCTACCCACAAGAATTTAAAATAATTATTCAAACAAAAACTTGTACGAGAATGTTCACAGAAGCACAGTTCACAATAGCCAAAAAATAGAAACAACTCAAAAGTCCATAATGGATGGATGCGTAAACAATGTGTGATATATCCATGCAACAGATTTATAATTTTAGCATAAAAAGAAAGGAAGTTCCGGAGAGCCTGGGTGGCTCTGTCAGTTAGGTGTCTGCCTTTGCCTCAGGTTATTACTTGGGGTCCTGGGATGGAGCCCTGCACTGAGCTCCCTGATCAGCAGGGAGTCTGCTTCTCCCTCTCCCTCTGCCCTTCCCCCGAGTGCTCTCACTCTCCCAAACGAATATATAAAATCTTAGAGAGAAAGAAAGAAATGAAGTTCCAACATGGGCTACAGCATGGTTGAACCTTGGAAGCATCATGCTATATAAAATAAGTCAGATAAAAAAGGATGACTAGTGTATGATTCCACTTATATTGGAATATCTAAAATAGGCAAGTTCATGGAGATTGAAAGTAAATTAGTGGTTCCAGGGGCAGAAGGGCTGGAGTTGATGGCAAGTTACTGTGGACTGGTACAGAGTTTCCATTTGTAGTATTGAAAATGTTCTAGGGGCGTACGGGTGGCTCAGTGGGTTCAAACCTCTGCCTTTGGCTCAGGTCATGATCTCAGGGTCCTGGGATCAAGCCTTGCATCAGGCTCTCTGCTCAGCAGGGAGCCTGCTTCCCCCTCCTCCTCCTCACCCCCCTCTCTCTCTCTCTGCCTACCTCTCTGCCTACTTATGATCTCTGTCAAGTAAACAAACAAAATCGTTTAAAAAAAAGTTTCAGAACTCAATGAAGATGATAGATACACAGTGCCCTGAATGTACTACCCGCCACTGACTGCACCCTTTAAAATGGTTACATTTATGTTACATGGATTCTATCTGCATGTGAAAGAGGAAATTAAAATATCACATTATGTGCTAGCTTAAAATAAAAAGGGGAGGCTTACCAGTACGTCCCTAAATATTGCAGGGTTTGTTTGTTGGAAAACTTTTGTTCTAAATATGTGTTCGAGATTTAGAATGTTCTAAATGCAAAATCTAAATTCTAAAGTAAGCGTTTGTTCTCACAACCTCTGATCAAGACAGAGCTTTAGGTAAGCGAAGACTAACCAACCAAAAGCACCAGAACATCAGTAACTCAAAGCACAAACTTAACAGAAAAATGCAGACTGGGACTCTGACAGCTTGAGTGGCATTTTACTGCGTATCTGCTTGCCAGCGGAAATGTGGGAACAGTTAAAAATAGAGCCGATGAAGGAACCAGAGCAAATGCTAGGGGCATGTCAGTAATAAGATTGAGCTTGAATTATAAAGATAAATTCTTCTCATTGTTTACACTAGTGTTTATTCCATTCCTATTGAAGTAGGGATTCATATTTTGCAGAATTTTGCCAGAATCACATTTATTGGTTATTCACAAATAGTTGGAGACAACGTGTGTTGGCTGAGCCATGAACCTGAGCTTGGGGAGTGCTCAGACCCTGTATCGCTGACCTTCTCTGAGCCTCATTTCTCAGCCATAAGATGGAGATGATGATGCCCTCCTCTCCATGTGTGGGGAGCATAACGAGACCATGTTTGTAAAGCAGACAGCCTGGCCCAGAGAAAGCAATTATTAAACATTAGTTCTCCATTTCAAGGAAAACCTTCTATACCAAAAGCTGTCTCAGGGAGGTTTTTTGTTTAATATTGGCCCTGTTGTAGGGTTTTTCTCAGGGAGGGGAGAGAGAATTGGCTAATTTTTTTTTTTTTTTAATGAGAGTCCTTTTTAAAATTATTTATTTTTTAATTTTTTTATTAGAGTGGGGAAGGGGCAGAAGAAGAGAAGCTGAAGCAGATTCCAGGCTGAGTGTGGAGTCCGAGGCAGGGCTCTATCACATGACCCTCCAGACCATGACCCCAGCTGAAACAAAGAGTTGGATGTTTAACCAACTGAGCCACCCAGATGCCTCTAAGGAAGTAATACCATGGAGCTTTCAAGCTCAACCTGAACTTTTCACTGTTTAAGAAGTGAGCTACTTGGGATGCCTCGGTGGTTCAATGAGTTAAGCCTCTGTGTTCTGCTCAGGTTATGATCTCAGGGTCCTGGGATTGAGCCCCACATTGAGCTCTCTGCTCAGCAGGGAGCCTGCTTCCCCCTCTCTCTCTGTCTCCTTCTCTGCCTACTTGTGATCTCTCTTTCTGTGTCAAATGAATTAATTAATTAAAAAAAAGAAGTTGGCTACTACACATAAAAATCTTTATATAAACATTATCATAAAGGGTCATCTCTGAATAAGCACATTTCTATTGCTCTTTCTCATGGTTATTATTTTCTTATTATTTAATCATCAAAGAAGATACAGTGCTGAAGCTGGGAATACAAAAGTTGGACTCTTACCTTATGTCATAAACCAAATTAACTCAAAATGGTTCAAAGACCTAGAGGTGAGACCTCAAAGTTCAAAACTTTTAGAAGAGAACAGGGCAAATGTTTCACAACACTGGATTTGGAAATGGACAATAAAAGAAAAGATACCCTGGACTTCATCAAAATTAAAAACGTATATGCATCAAAGCAAACTAGCAACAGAGTGAAAAAGCAACCCATGGAATGGGAGGAAATATATCCAAATCATCTATCTGGTAAGGGATTAGTATCCAAAATACATAAAGAATTCCCATAACTCATGACAGCAACAGAAAGCAACTCAATTTTAAAAATGGGCAAAAGTCTTGAACAGACATTTCTCCAAGAAGCTAGACAAATGGTCTATAAGCACATGAAAGGATCATCAATATCACTAATCAATAGAGAGATACAAATGAAAATCACAATAGGACAGTACTTCATTTCCATCAGGGTGGTACTCAATCCAAAATAAAATAGAGAGCCACAAACATTCTTGAGGATGTGGAGAAATTGGAGCCCTCACTCACTGCGGGTAAGAATGTAAAATGGTGACGGCTATGGTAAACAATATGGCAGTTTTTCCAAATTATTAAAAATAGAATTATCATATGATCCAGCAAGTCCACTTCTGGATATAATACACACAAGCATTGAAGGCAAGGAGTCATACAGTTGTTCACACCAGTGTTATTCACAATAGCCACAAAGCAAAAGCAACCCAGGTGTTAATTGATGGATAAATGGATAAATAACATGTGGTTTGTAAACCCAATTGAGTTTTATTCAGCATTAAAAAGAGGAAATTCAGACACATGCTATGACATGGAAGAGCCTTGAAGACATCGTGTCAAGTGAAATAAGCCAGTCACGTAAGCACAAATACATAAGAAGCCTGGGGTACTCAACTTTGTAAAGACAGAAGATAGAATGGTGGTTCCCAGAGAGCAGGGGGAGTTAGTGTTTAATGAGAATGGAGTTTCAATTTGGGAGGATGAAAAACGTTCTGGAGATGGATGGTGGTAAGGATTGCACAAGTCTGAACTCTACACTTCAAAATAGTTAAGATGGTTAGCTTTATGGTATGTGTATTTTGGCATTTTTTTTTTAAAAAACACTGAATCTGTACACAAATAGATTCATCACAATGAAAAATAGGGACGACAGTAGTTTATTTGCTTTTCTTAGGGAATCCAAGCAGGCAATCCTTGGTCCTCTTGAATAGCTCCATGCAGCAGAGATAGAATGCAAACTACATGTGTAATAACATAAGTGATCTTAAATAAATATTGCCATATTTATTTATTTTTGAAGATTTTATCTATTTGAGAAAGAGAGAGCAAACCAGAGAGAGCACAAATTGTGGGGAGGAGCAGAGGGAGAGAGAGAGAAGCAGACTCCTGGCACTTGATCCCAGGACCCCAAGATCATGACCTCGGCTGAAGGCAGACACTTCAATGACTGAGTCACACAGGCACCCCTGGTAGCCATATTTAAAAAGTAAAAAGAAACAGGTGAAATTAATTTTACTAATCAATTTGAACAATTTAACATTTTATTTAACCCTACATATTCAAAATATATCATTTCAACATTCAGTTAATATTACTTCCTTGGGGTGTCTGGGTGGCTCAGGTCATGATCCCAGGGTCCTGGGATCGAGCCTCTGCTTTTGGCTCAGGTCATGATCCCAGGGTCCTGGGATCGAGCCCCACATTGGGCTCTCTGCTTGGCAAGGAGCCTGCTTCCCTTCCTCTCTCTCTCTCTGCCTGCCTCTCTGCCTACTTGTGATCTCTGTCAAATAAATAAAATAAAATAAAATAAAATAAAATAAAATAAAATAAAATAAAATAAAATAAAATATATTACATTCTTAATGAGATATCTTTAGTCTTATTCTGTATTTTGCTTTGGTTTAAAGATGAAAGGTAGCACTAGTTATATTTCAAGTATTCTGTGGGCTAATGGCTACTAAATTGGGTCCCAGAGCTCCAGTGTGTTTGCTTCTCCCCCAGAGCCATTAATCTGGTGAGCTGAGAAGCAGTACCTACCACAAGGAAGGCACAACTTAAAGTCTTCTCGTGCACCAACTGTGGGAGAACTTCCTGTGAAAGACCTTCCTCAGTTGGATCACATCACAAACTCGCTGTGTGAAAACTGGCTACTAAGCACAGAGGTCTAGAGAGTGCCTGTTTGTGGACCTGAAGGGAAACTAGAGCCAAGGAAGTTTGGTTTGCTTTCTGACGTGTTTTGTTTATTTCTAACTGGGGAGGCACAGAGTGATCAAGCAGAAGGTGAAGGGAGAAGAGAGATATCATAGTCACAGGGGCGGCGGGAAAGGTGGTGGTAAGAGAGAAATGAACAAAGAGGGGTCTATGTTTGGGAGAAATATATGGTTTTATCTTGGAACTCTTTTTTAAGATTTTAGTCATTTGAAAGAGAGAGAGACAGAGCATGAGTTGGGGGAGGAAGGAAGAAGCAGACTCCCCACTGAGGGGGAGCCTAATGTGGGGCACGACTCCAGGATCATGACCTGAGCTGAAGGCAGACACTGAACTGACTGAGCCACCCAGTACCTGTGGAACTTTTAAAAATACATATATTTATTTATTTTGAGAGAGACCAAGTGGAGGAGGGGCAGAAGGAGAGAGAGAATCTCAAGCAGACTCTGCACCGAGCACAGAGCGCAACACAGGGCTGGATCTCACAATCCTGAGATCATGACCTTGGCTGAAATCAAGAGTTGGGTGCTTAAACAACTGAACCACCCAGGCATCCCTATCTTGGAACTTTTTTTTATCTTTGCATCACCATATCTTAAAGTCAAATATTTTTTTCCTTAGCGGGACTATCAGAAGTTGAACATTATATTTACCAAGGGCAAAAGGGCTGCGTATAGTCCTTTTACTTAATCGGAGGGATTACCATCCAGAATATATAAACAACTCCACTGTTGACAGCTTAATACCCTAAAGATTAAATCATATGCTGTATGTAAAAAAAGCAAAGAATTAAAATCAAGTATTGACTTCATTTATAGCGTGGTACCATAATAAGAAGGTGGATCATAGTTGTTTCTCAACAATTATGTTCACATACATTTGCTTTAGTTTAGTGAATCTTTAGTGAGTGTGGCCCAGGATAGCGGGGAGTATAACGATGAACACAAGAGGTGCCCTGGGGGCGCCTGGGTGGCTCAGTGGGTTAAGCCTTTGCCTTTGGCTCAGGTCATAGTCCCAGGGTCCTGGGATCAAGCCCCACATTGAGCTCCTTGCTCAGCCAGAAGCCTGCTTCTCCCTCTCCCACTCCCCCTGCTTGTGTTCCCGTCTTGCTGTGTCTCTCTCTGTCAAATAAATAAATAAAATCTTAAAAAAAAAAAAAAAAGCAAGAGATGCCCTGCCTAGCAGTCTAGCAGAAGAGAGACAAATTGTCATTTTCATTCCAGTTTGTAAGTGCAAAAAATAAAAATACAAAGAGCAAAGAAAGACACTCTATCCCACCCTCAGGTGGTGAGGGTAAGCTGCCCAGGAAAGAGTTTAAAAATGAACTGGGGGTAGCCAGGTGAAGCGGGGCATGCCCTCCAGGCAAAAGACGGAGTGACCAGGCACGAAACAGTGAGAAGTGAGTAACTCTCCGTCCAGGAGCAAGAACTTCCAAGATTGACCTTGTTAATTGAGAAGCCTCATCCACTTCCTGCGGAGTGATTTTTAGAAGGTTATTTTTCTGAGCCATAGTTTACTCTTCCATCAAATGGGAACAGAAACATCTCAGAATTGTTATGTGAAATAAATGAAATAATTTATGTGAAGTCCTTAATATGGTGCTTGGTACAGATTAAGCATTTGATAAAAGGCAGCTGCTATTAGCAAACTTAGGCAAATATGTGTTTGTCCATTTGTTTGTTTTTAAAGTCATCTTTTTATTTGCAAGAAAGAGCATGCACATAAGAGTGAGGGCTGGGGAGGAGGGAGAGAATCCTTAAGCAGACTCCCCCACTGAATGTGGAGCCCGATGTAAGGGCTCAGTCCCAGGGTCCATGAGATCATGACCTGAGCCAAACCAAGAGTCAATAGTTCAACCAACTGAGCTGCCCTGGAGTCCCTAAATATGTGTTTGAACTGCAGAACTAATACTGTCATGTTCATACAGGATTTCCAAAATGGAATGTTATATTTTCTTAGGAGTAGTTAAATAAAATAAATATTTTTATTTTATAAAAATAAAAAGTAAAATAAAAGTTAAATAAATAAAAGTAGTCAAATAAAAGGGCAACAAATACATTTACCTGTATATGAAGTTCTATTTCTCAACCCTGTCGGTGAGACACACTATACAAGACTTTCTGAAAATTACACAGTAAAATCAATACAAAGACAACTTTGATAGCAATAGGTTTGGGAAGGATCTTTTTTTGGTCTCATTTCTTAATTTCCATTAGGACTGCTAAGAAAATATTAGGCTGCTCCCAAATATGAGGGGAAAAAGGCTATCTTTTCAATTTGGTCTTACTGAAGTCTTACCTGATTGAAGTTGTTGGATTATTTATCAAAGATCATCACAAAGGTAAACATCAAGGAAGCATCCATATGCTTCCTTGTCCTCAAAATATATAGAAGAGAGGTAAATATTCTACCATTTTTTTTAAAGTACAAGTTCATTTCAGATGGAATACTTTAATCTGTTACTAAATGATTCTGCCCTCATTTTATGAAGTTCTTGGGAGTCAAATTGCACTTTTTATTGTTTTGTTGATTCTCATTGTGGTTTATTTTCTTGCATGTTTTTAATTTTGGAATTTGAATCTATGCTTATCAAGGCTTTAGGACAGAAATTTCCTATGTTTCTGCTGGTGTCCATAGGACTCTAGCCACAGGCCTACCAGAGCCGCCTTGTACTCAGAGAACACCTTGCCCATGAGATTCTGTACTCAGCATTCAGAATTGTTGATGAGGATATACCGAAATTGGAAAGTTTGTGCGACATTTGTGGGAATGTAAGATGGTGAAGGCACTGTGAAAGTGTGCTGGTTCTTCAAAAAATTAAAAATAGAATTACCATATGATCCAGCCATTCCATTTCTGCATATATACCTGTCTAAGATCATTCTGGCAGCTTTAACGAAATGTCACAGGCTGGGTGGTTTATAAACAACAGAAATTTATTTCTCACAATTCTCAAAGATGGAAACCCCACATTAGGGTGCCAGCATGGTCTGGTTCTGGTGAAAGCTCTCTTCTGGGTAGCTGACTGCCTACTTCTTGCTATTATTGTCTCATGGCAGAGGGGCAAGCCAGCTCTCTTTTGGAACAGCATGAATCCGCTCATAAGAGTTCTGCCCCGATGACCCAAGGCCTCGCTTCCTGAGACCATCACATCAGGCATTAGGATTTCAAAATACAAATTTGGGGGAGGGGGTACAAACACTCAGACCATAGTAATTACCCCCCAGAATTGAAAACAGGGTCCTGAATTTGTACACCCATGTTCATGAGGCATTATTCACAATAGCTAAAATATGGAAGCCACCCAAGTATTCATTGACAGGAGGGTGAACAAAGCGTAGTAGATACATACAATGGAATGTTATTCAGCTTAAAAGGAAAGGACATCCTGGTGCATGATATAAAGCGGATGAACTCTGAAGGCATTAGGCTCAATGAAATTAGTCAGTCACAAAGGGACAAATTCTGCATAATTGCACATCAGGGGAGGTACCCAGAGTAGTCAAATTCAGAGGGACAGAAGGCAGAAGAGGGGTTTCTGGGGGAGGGGAATGGGAGAGCATGAGGAGTGATGGTTTTGTGGATATAGGATTTTAGTTCAGGAAGATGAAGTAAGTTCTGGCGATGGATGGTGGTGATGTTATACAAAGATGTGAATACACCTAATGCTATTAAAATGTGCACTTAGAAATGGCTAAGATGGTAAATTTCATATGTATTTTATTACAAGAAAAAAATTCAAAAATAATTAACTAAAAGAATCCAAAATTATATTTGTAGACTCCAACACTCCTTTCTCATTAATTGATCAAATAAGTAGACAAAGAAAAAAAAATGTTCAGATATTGAAGACGTGAAAAACACTCCAAGCAAATTAATCTAATCTGTTTTTCTCTAACATTCCCCCCCAGCAATACTAGAATACGAATTATTTTCAAATACACGCAAAAAAATTCAAGGTAGATGATTTCCTGAACCACAAACATAAAGCCAACCTCATCGAATTTAAAATGATTGGGAATACACATAGTATATTCTCCGATTACTATGGAGTCAAACTAAAAATCAAAAGGAGTATTTAAAGCTTCAAGAACTGACTTCTTTATAACCCAGTGTTGAAAAAGGAAATCACGGAGAACATTGGCACATATTCTGAATTACATGAACAGAAAAACAAGTCAGAATCACTGGATTTATCTAACTAGGTGCTTGAAGGAAAATGTATACGATCAAATGTTCATGTTAGGACAGAAGTAAAATATGAAAAGTTCTAAACTTTCATCTTAAGAAATCAGGAGAAAAGAAGAGAAAAAACAAGCCCAAAGCCAGAAGAAGGAATAAAATAGGGGGCGCGTGGGTAGTGTAGTCACTTAAGCATTGACTCTTGGTTTGGCTCAGGTTGTGATTTTAGGGCCATGGGATCGAGCCCCACCTCTGGCTCTGTTCTCAATTAGGAGTCTGCTTGACATTCTCTCTCTCTCTCTTCCTCAGCCCGTCCCAGTTGTGCTCTCTCTCTAAAATAAATAAATCTTTTTTTTTTTTTACTCTTCCACAGGCAAAACTTTCATTATCTTTTTATTAACATATAATATATCATTTGTTTCAGGGGTACAGGTCTGTGAATCACCAGTCTTACATAATTCATAGCACTCCCCATTGCACATTCCTTCCCGAACGTCCATCACCCAACCCCCCATTCCTCCCATCCCCCTCCCCTCCAGCAACCCCCAGTTTATTTCCTGAGGCTAAGAGTCTCTTATGGTTTGTCTCTCTTTCTGGCTCATCTTGTATCATTTTTCTTTCCCTTCCCCTATGATCTTCTGTCTTGTTTCTCAAATTCCTCAAATTAGTGAGATCATATGATAATTGTCCCTCTCTGGTTGACTTTGCCAAGCATAATACCCTCTAGTTCCATCCATATTGTTGCAAAGGCAAGATTTCGGAGGTTTTTTAAATGGCTGCATAATATTGTGAAAGACCCCCCAATAATGGGTTCGTGATTAAAGGAGCGAGACTGATACAAAGCGAAGGTCAAGCAAAGCTTTATTTCACGCCAAGCAACAAGAATCAAACTGAAGGTTCAGGGCCATGCCTCTTACAGAGCAGGCGACCCCTCTCTGCTTCACAGACTAGCTTTTAAGTGCAAAGGCCATGTGGTTGGGCCTGGCCACGCACAGGTGACCAATGAGATTGTAACACACAGAGAAAGCTACACAGTCATGCTAAGTCACACATAAGTGACCAACTGAATTACAATTTACCCTATAGTAGACATTTGAACTAGCCTATCACCTTGGTCAGAATTGGCACCCAAAAGGCGGGGCCCATACTCCTTGGTAGCTAGGGAGACAGTATGTGCCCCCACTGATGGGATACCTCCACCTGGCCTGACCCACCCTTGTATTTGGGCTTTGTTCCCTGGGACTGATTTCTCAGGCTTGTTTTTAAGTAAGTCCCCTGGGGGGAAGGGGGGGCAGGGACAGTTCAAGTTTTACTGCATAAACAACAAAATAACTGTTTAATCCAAGATGGAATCACTTGCTAAATAGGAGATATATATATATATATATATATATATATATATATATATATATATCTCACATCTTCTTTATAATAAATAAAGAAATCTTTAAAAAAAGAAGGAAGAAAATCATGTAAGAACAGAGATTTAAAACAAGAGAAAAAATAAGAAAATCAATGAAACCCAAAGTTTATTTGAGAAGATTGATTGATAAGCCCTTAGCCAGAGTAATCAAGAGGAAAAGAAAGAATGCAAATTATTAATATCAGGAACAAAAAGGAAAATGTCACTGTAGAGGCTGCAGACATTCAAAGGATAGTAAGAGAATACTTATAACAACTTTATGTCAATAAAACTGATAAAGATGAAATGGACAAATTTTGTGAAACACTTGAACTATCAAGGATGAAAAAAATAACCTGACTAACCCCACATCAATTAAGGGAATTGAATCAATATTAAAAACACAGAAAACTCCAGATCCACTAGTGAATTCTTCCAAATATGTACTAAAGAAGTATGACTAAGTCTGTATAAATTCTTCCAGAATATAGAACATGAAGAAAAATTTCCCAACACTGGTCCTCACTTTATCAGGCCAGCATTCCCCTGATATATAAACCAAGATAAGGTAAATTACACTTTAAAAAGTTAAAAATTTTTTTAAAAATTATTTATTTGTCAGAGAGAGAAAGAGCACAAGCAGGGGGGAGCAACTAGCAGAGGGAGAAGCAGACTCTCGCTGAGCAAGGGGCCCGATGTAGGACTCACCCCAAGACCCTGAGGTCATGCCTGAGCCAAAGGCAGATGTCTAACCACTGAACTACCCAGGCATCCTGAAAGTTAATTTTAAAAGGAAGAAAATGTTTTGAGTAATGAAAGTATCACTAGGCTGGTTAGGTTTGGTATGACTTATCAGAAGACCTAAAGTAAAAGAAGCTTAAGCAATCTAAATGCTTATTTCTGCCTCCCAAGTCTGAAAGTCAGCAGTTCACAGCTACTGTAGTGGCTTTGTGGTGCCATCAGTGACCCAAGCACCTTTCTTTCCCCTGCTCGTTGAATTTCAGCATGTCGCTTTTATGTGTCTTCATTGTCTAAAAGGTCCACTCATAGCTTAGCTAATACGATCCACGATCCGATCGTCAGCTGGAAGGAAGAAGAGAAATAAAAGCTTTTCTCTCCCTTTTATGGATACTTCTCAGTAGTCTGCAGAATGTAGCCACATAGCTGCATCTCGTTGCAACAGAGACTGGGAAATACACAGTCTTTTATTCTAGCTACCAATGTGCCCCCCTTAAAACACAGGTTCCAGAAGAAAGAGACAAGGACAGCTGGGAATCGCAGCTATGAATAAGCTGACAGCTCTACATACGGAAATGCAGATGTGTTTCTTGATAATGCAGGTTTCCGTAGTCTATACAATCCTCCTGATTGTTCTCTGATCCACAAAATATTTAAGATGTACTTGTTAGAGCAATTGGACTTATCCTAATGAACACAAGGAATACTGATTTCTAATTTATAGATGAGATGATGTATATAAATCCTTCACACAAAGCCTGACACCTTGTATGTAAACAAAGGTACCAGTTGTTATAACAGGGTTTAGGTGAGAAATTAATAACAAATGAATGTGCTTTATAAACTAAAAAAGTGCTGTAGAATATTAGACACTCCAGAGTTCTGTCTTCTAGTTCTAGGAACTCATGAAATCTTGATTCTTCCTTGAAGCCTTTTCTTTGGAAATGAAATTAAGCTTTCCCTGACTACTTGTATATTTCAGCTGTGACCTTCACACACACACACACACACACACACACACTCACACACACTTATCCCCCTTATACTGGGTTTGCTTGCGCCTTTATATGCTATTAAACAACAATCCATAATCACGACACTCATTTTATAGTGTAAGTTTACAAAAAGCAAATGTTAACATTGTGGAATGCATCATATCAAGTTAGGTCAGTGGTAGATACAGGTGTATCTTTATGAAAGTGCTATACATAATGACAGATCTGGAACCATAATGTGTTGAAAAATGATTTACTAAGTAAAATGGAAAAAAAAAAATCACACATGGTGCTTATCTGTCCCAGAGAGCTCTTACTCCACAAGGTCTTAAATATAGTCAAAAATCTGCAAGGGAAAGAGGAGTAAAGTAATTGTAATCTCTGTTTTTCTCTCTCGGAGGGGAAGAAAAACCAACTCTTTTAAACTTCTGGCTTCCTTGGCCAGTGTTTCTTCCTGGCCCCCGTTCTCATTTCAGAGCATTAGTAATGCCCATAATATGCCTGTCCATTACAAGGGCTAATGAGCAGGCTGAAGTTTACATACAGCTTGAACAAATTAGTCATCTGCATTTGAATGCCTCCACTGATGACTGTACATCCATTATTGCTAGAGTACATCTGCATAACTTTTAACATGGAAAAAAATTAGGCTTCACTTATCAAATTTTAGCATTCATCTGTGGCTTTTAAAAACTGCAAAAGTCAAGGTATATTAAAAACAAAACTGACCATGATAGAAGGCATCCCTAATAAGCTTCTCAAACCTTTTTCTTTTCTTTCTTTTTAAGATTTTTATTTATTTATTTGGGGGGGGGCACAGAGGGTGAGGAAGAGGGAGAAGCAGACTCTCCGCTCAGGAGAGAGCCCAACTTGGGGCTCCATCCCAGGACCCCAGGATAATGATCTGAGGTGAAGGCAGAGTCTTAACCAACTGAGCCACCCAGATGCCCCTCTCAAACTTTTTTCTATCTATATTTATTCTGACAGTGTTTCCTTTTTTACATAAGGGTAACATTGCCTTACATTTTATTTGAAACCTTTAAAAAGCAGACTAGAGTCTGAACAGGTACATTGCATTGTGTTACTGTTCAATAAATTAACTAAATCAGCACAGGTTATAAAGAAAGAATTAATATAATGCTTTCATGGGAATTATGATTAGGTAAATGTCTTCCTATGTTAGAACTTGCCAAGTTTTATGTTTTAAGACACATGAAGACAGATCATTTATTCATTCATTTATGCAACTTGTGTTTTCAGGCTTCATCTAAGTGCCCGACACCATGCTCCATGCTAGGAATACTAAAATGAGTAAGACACAATTGGTTATTCTCAAGAAACTATGTAGTGGCAGAAAAAACATAAAAGCAGTTTGATATAACTTATATACTAGATCACACATGAACATTTATTTCAAACTTTACTTGTCCTTTGGCAGAAACTTTACAGGCCCTTTGGTTATAAGTATTATTAAAAATTATTTTCAAGGTTGTCTTGCTATTTTGTGATCTCTTTAAAAACGTGATGAAAGACAAAATTCCATTTCCCTGATGGTCATAAATGAAAGTGAATGCACAGATAATTAAGTACACTATAAGAAATCACACAGAGGGCGCCTGGGTGGCTCAGTGGGTTAAGCCGCTGCCTTCGGCTCAGGTCATGATCTCAGGGTCCTGGGATCGAGTCCCGCATCGGGCTCTCTGCTCAGCGGGGAGCCTGCTTCCCTCTCTCTCTGCCTGCCTCTCCGACTACTTGTGATTTCTCTGTCAAATAAATAAAATCTTTAAAAAAAAAAAAAGAAATCACACAGATGTCTTGGGAAGACACAAAGTTTCATCCAACTGGGTGTTTTTAAAAAACCATGTTAGAATCCTCCCTCCCTTCCATCAACAAGTGTGTATTGACTGGTTTCTAAGTGCTTATTAACTAGACTATAAGCCCCAACAGACCTGGTTTTTGTTGTGTGTATTCCTCCAGTGGCATGCAATGAAAGCTTGAAATAAACTTGACTGATTGTTGAAAGAACTCAGGGCAACTTACTAGATTTGAATGTGCTCTGATGAATATGCGGGGCTCCTACCCACACAGCTTCCAGTCTATAAGAGAACTAGACTTCATGTTACCCCTGAAATTTGAACACTCTCTCAAGAGAACCAAATAGTTTTGTTAAATGAATAGACCTAGGAGGGTGATATCCTCAGCAGATCACGAAGTTAAAATAGACAATGAATCCAAAACTTTAAATACAATATCTTTTGTATTTTTTGTATATACATATATGCACACATATACACATGAATACATATAAAACACCACTGTTTCCCCTCACCCCTCCACAATTCTTAGCCAGGGTTCTGCGGAGACTTCCAGCCTTGACTAGAAAGCAAAGGGTACCCTCTTCCTTGTCACGGGGCTCCTCACCCACATCCTAACCAAGAGCCTCCCAGCTTCCCAGTCTGTTGTTTTTCAAAATGTCATATTATCATTATCATTATTATCCAATATTTTAGTGCTTCTCTTTAACAGTCACTGAAATCTAAGTAAAAATGACCCTTTTAACGTCAAAGATTAGGAAAACCAGGGACCCAATGGATATGCCTTTTTTTTTTTTAAGATTATTTATTTATTTATTTGACAGACACAGAATACAAGTAAGTAGAGAGGCAGGCAGAGAAGAGGAGGAAGCAGGCTCCCGGCTGAGCAGAGAGCCCGATGTGGGGCTCGATCGATGTGGGGCTCGATCGATGTGGGGCTCCATCCCAGGATCTGGGATCATGACCTGAGCCGAAGGCAGGGGTTTTAACCCACTGAGCCACCCAGGTGCCCTATGGATATGCCTAAAGTTTTAACCTTACCAAAACCTATTCTTTCAGCCTTACTAAAATTAGCTTATGATGGAGATGGGTTTCAGCTGTTGATCTTTGAGATGAACAAGTACTGCGTCCCACAGTCATTTCATATAAAAGGCAGTTGAAGCCTCGTGGACTGCATTTCTGTATGTATATTTCATCACGCCAAACCCTAGACGTCGTATTTTTTTTTAAGATTTTATTTATTTATTTGACAGACCGAGATCACACTGATGCCTAGACGATTGGTTCTCCAGAGTTTCGCTGCAGTAACCTTTGTTGCAAGAAGAGGCACGCTCGAGTAGAAAAGTGAGCCTTTTGCTGTTTAAGTGCAATGTTCATGCTCATGTCCACTACTCTCATGACCAAGAATTCGGAATAGTAAAAAAGTGCTTATTCTGCCCAAAACGTGCCAGGAAGACTTCTCCACTTTGCAGAAAAAGCGCACTCCAAAAGCAGCGCTGTTTGGCTAGGAGTCAGACAGGAGTCAGGAAAGAAGAACTTCGGGCTGGGGCTGGGAAGTGGTGCTTTGGGATCTAGCGGAGGAGGCCAGCTGCCAGTGCTCGGGTCCTCAGCCCCGCGACTTTTCTGCCCACCCCCCACCTCCCGCCCCCGTCACTGCCACCGTCAAGTGCCTTCCCAGGCTCACCGGCTGCCCCGGCAGACGCCCGCGCCCCGGGGCCGCCGGAGGCCTCCGCGGACCCCAGGAGTCCGGTTTAGGAGCGGAGCCCGGGCGCTCTCCGCCGCTCCCGCCCCTCTCCCGCCCGCGGGCTGCCAGGCTGCCCGCGAGGTGGCTGGGGAGCCGGGGGAGCCGGGGGAGCCGAGCCCGGCAGCCCGAGGGAGGAAGCTCCCGGGCGCAAGGCCTCGCTTTCGTGGCTTTGAAAACTTTCCAGCGCGCGTGCCACGGAGACGCGCAGCGGCTGGGCCGGAGCCCACGCGGCCCGCGCCTCCCGCGGGGAACTTTTCGGCGCTCGGCTGCCTTGTCACTCTCGCTTTCCGACGCGCCTCCCCCTGGGCTCGCGCTCCCCGAGCTCCCTCCCTCCCTCCCGGCGAGGACCTTCCCGGCGCCCGCGGCTCCCGTCCCCGTGTCGTCGCCGCCGCTCGGCGCTCGCCCTGCCCGGCCGCCCGGCCGCGAGCCCGCCCCGCCGCCGCCGCCGCCGCCCCGCGTCTCGCTTTTCAAAATGGCCCGGCCCCGTCCCGCGCCCTGAGAGCGGCGAGCGCGGCGCCGAGCCCCGGGCAGCCCCCGGAGCGGGCAGCGGGCGGCGGGGGGCGGGGGAGGGGAGGAGGAGACCCGCCGCGAGGGGCTGACTGCTCGCTGCCAGCCGACTTTTCGCCAATGGTCCAAAGCGACATGTCCAAGTCGCCTCCCACAGCGGCGGCGGCGGTGGCGCAGGAGATCCCGATGGAACTGCTGGAGAACGCGGCTCCCGCGGGGGCGCTCGGAGCGGCCGCACAGGTAGCGAGAGCGCCGCGCCTTCTCCTTTCTTTGTGAGCCGCCGGGGCGCCGACCGCCCGCTCTCCCGCCGCCTCCTCCGCTAGGATCCCCCGCCCGGCCGCTCCCTGCCGCCCGGGTCGCCTCCACCACCCCCTCTCCCTTCGCCCTTTGCCACCGGCTTCTCCTCTCCTGGCGCCGGGGACCCTGCCCCTTCTCGCCTGTCCCTGGCTCTTCCGCGGCTTCCATTTTTCTCGGCTTCCGAAAAGCGAGTGGGAAGGGGCGGGGGAGACCTCCGGGTCTTCAGAGGCTGCTGCCCCCGGGGCTGCTCGGTCAGCCCTCCTCGCCCCTTCCCGGGAGAGGCACATGGAGAGACATGAACCAGGCGAGCGGACTGGACCTGCTCAAGATCGTGAGTCCGGGTGGGCGGGAGGGGCTCGGCTCCCCGCGGCTCTGGCTCGGGCTCCGACGCCGACCCTTCCGGGCGAGCTCGGAGCTGCGGTGGGAAGGGGGCGAGGCAGGGGGTGGAGGTGGGGGCAGCGGGACGTGGGGGGGAGGAGGGGGCTTCGGGCCGGGTCTCCGGGCGCAGCCCTGCCCCACCCCCACCCCCCGCACCTGGCTAGTTCTGCCTCCTTGACAGCTCAGCTCCCCTCGCGCCGCTGGCCACCGTTTGCCCGCGCCCCTCCTCGTTTCTTTCTCTTAAAGCCAGTTGGGGACGCGAAAAGTTTTTATTTTTCCATTTCCCCTGAAATGCTGGCCCTTCCAGGGAGCTTCAGGACCACCTTCCTCTCCGATGAGGATGAGCGGTTTCTGGAAAAATTCCGGTTTGCAGCTCAGTTGTGAAATAGGAGATGTCAGTTGTAGGCGTTGGGCAATGATAAGGTGGTGGCTTTTACGTAAGGCTTTGGCAGGTACAGTTTGGATTACAGACACCTCCAGGTCTCGGCGGTGAGGAGTCTCTCAACTTTTATCCTAGCAGGGAAATGACTGAAGACTCCTAGCTGTGGGGCCGCTTGGCGAGTGCCGGGAAGAGGTTAGGGTTCTATTTCAAGCCTTATTTTGGGGAAATAACTCTTTGCTTAGCGATATGGGCTTGCTGATTTCAAGCCTACGTTTGCTAAATGTGTAAATGTGATGGTGACATATACCTATATTTAAAAAACCTTATACATGTGGAGCTTTAGTGAACTTTCTTTAACCACTGGGAAATAACCTTGCTAACTTAAAACACATAATTCACTTTGATTTGAGATGGAGGAAAATGTAGAAACCAAGAAGTCCTGTAATGAGAAACCCATTTCTTTCATAAGGGTAGGACAGCTAGCTTTTTAGTCGGCCTTGGGCTGTTCCGCTGCTGAACCAGAGGGGGGACCTGTAACTAATCACCTACATTTCCATCTAGTTTCTGCCAGGGGACCTGAATTCTTACCAACACATGTCACATTTGTTCTAGGCTCCTGATTTTATCTAGACACTTAATCAGGTTAGATGAGAGTGAGAAATGTACTCAGAGAACTCTGTTATTCCAGGGTGAACGTCTTGAATTTTGATAAAAGAAAGGACTCTCTTAGACACCCCCCCCCTTTTTTTTCTTTGAACTCCCTTCAGGGATTTTTCTTTTCTTTTCTTTTCTTTTCTTTTTTTAAGTTTATTCTTGTGATAAAAAGAGTTCTTGGATTTCTGGAGATTAAAGTTGAGGCTGACCGAAAGCATGACTGCATTTAGATAAGAAATACTAAATTCACTCAGTGATTTACGTCGTTAAATGTAAGTCAACAAGTATTTGTTGTTAACTGCAAGGTGGAAATGATTCAGATGTGAGGAGACGCCACTGCTGTCTTCAGAGAACGGATATTCTAGTAGCTGCTAGTGTGACGCCTGTATGACAATTGCCTGGTAGAGGACTGTAAAAGAAGTACTGAATCTTGCTTTCCAAGGAGGAAGGATCACAGAAATTCTATGCGGAGTAATCCTTAAGGGCTTCATAGAAGAGGTGGCTTTTGAGAAGAGAGTCCAAGGATGGGTGAGATTTGACCAGAGATTGTCAGAGAGATGGTGGGACACATACAGGAAGTAAAGTCACAGAAGTTATAAATCTTATCACATATTTTCATGTGTAGCTTGAAGAGAGTACGGAATGGTACAGAGCAGGCATAGTTAGACGTAAGACTCACAAGGCAGTTTGAGGCCACATCTTGGAAGCGTTGAAACCAGCGGTGTAAGGAATGATGGAGAACCGTGGAAGGGGTTCAGCCAGGGAGTTGCATAACCGCTTATTCAGAAGATTTACCTGGGAATGTTCTGGAAGGTATTTTAGAGTTTTAGAAGTCCAGAAGTGGAGCTGCCAGACAGGAGATTGGTGAAACAGGTTGGATAAGAGTTAATAAGGCCTAATATGAAGGGACAGGAAAGAAAATGGAGATGACAGACCCACGCATGGGACATTTCAAAAGACTCAATGTGCAGGACTAAGGAAGTAAGTGTAGAAATACAAGAGACAGGAAAAGGGGAGGAAAGGCTATTATATGCAGGTTAGAGGTATAAATATTCAACTATAAATATAAATATTCCCCATCTATCTCTTTGCTTTTTCTACCTTCCAAAAATGAAAGCAGTTTTCTTTGAATTGTGTTTCTATTACCTCGATTATGTGAGGGGAAACATGGCCATGTTTATTTTATATCTAATAAATCATGGCATCATAGAGCTGTGAGAACTTGGCAAAGTCTCTAGTCCATCTCTCTGGGCAGGACAGGACAGCAGTAAAGCCCCCAGAAAAGGCGGGGGAGGGGTCCAGCTCAGGAGCAGCCCCTTTTGCTGATACTGATACTTAGAAATGGAATTTTCACTTGCAAATGGTGTCTCTAAGCAATCTTTGCTTTAAAGAACCCTCTCTGTCTTACCTCTGGATTTTATTCCAAGTTCTGTTTGAACAAAGCAAAAGATGCAGATTCCCAGACTGCCCATTTTTCCTTTTTTACGTTAATTAATTCTGCCTACGGATGGGGCACCCTCCTACATTCCAACCCTTTCCCTCCAGCACACTGCCATAAACAACACGACTATTATTTCTTACGTGAGAGCCGAGTTGGCAACCCTAACTACAAATCCTGGTAAGTTCTGATTCAAGCAGATTGCATCGCTTTTTAGGGGGCCTGCTGAACAGCTTCAGTGCAAACTTGGACATGGTCTACTTCCAAAGTCATGGATTCTCCCTCCAAAGCTCCAAATCTGCTTTGTCCACTCCTGGAGCCACTAGCCACATGTAGCTCTAACTGAGATGTGCCGTACATATAAAATACACACCAGATTTCAGGGACTCGGTATGAAATAAAGAATACACATTAATCTTTCTTACACTGACGACAGGTGGCTGCGATAACGTTTTGGGTATATTGGTTTCAATAAGTTGTATCACTGCAATTAGTTTCACTTGTTGCTGCTTCCCAGTTTCGTATGGCTACTAGAAAATTTCAATGACATGTGGTTTGGCTTACATTTCTGCTGGACAGCGGTAGTCTAAAATACGGCACTGGTAATTCTCTGGGGAGTGGAATTGATGGTGTAGGGAGGCGGTGTGGATGGGAAGCCTGTGGGAGGGGTTGAGAGTAGGATGGAGACACCGGAGGAGATGAGAAGAAACAAAGCAGTATCCCAGCACGTTAGGCCTGAAAGAGGTTGTGAGCAGCACCTCTAGGCACACCTGAAAATGAACAGACAGTAACCAGAGGTCCTGTTTGCTTTGCTCCTAGCAACAGAACCCAGCTGGTTCCACCCCGGCTGAGTTTGCCAGATGCTTTTCAAGCATGTCGTAGTAACACAGCCTGGTAATGGCAACATCTTGAATCACTGCAGCAAGGAGCTTTATCTAAAGAGAGCAGCAGCGGTCCTCCTGTGGCTCTTGTGCTGTGTGGGTATGGTTTTCCAGAAACACTTGGACAGCCGAGGTACAGCTCGGTCTTCCGCAGTCTGCCAACATAATGATCGTGGGTCTTGTGTTTTGTGTTTTTGTGTTTTCCTGGAACCTTCGTTGCTAACCCCCATGGCTTTCCTCTTGAATGGTATTTTTGTTCTGGTGTTGCATGGGAGAAATTTTAAAACATGCCAATCAGAATTTCTGAGTGTGTTTTAAGAACGTGAAATGTAATAACTGATTGAGTGATGTGGGGTTCGGCTGGTCTGGTAGATCTCATGGCTCTTTTCTTTTTGTCTTTCCTGGAGCGGAAAGGCTTAGTCTACCTGTTGCTGGATTTAATTCCATTGAATTAACACAATTATGAAGCCTTGGTCCTTTCAAGAAAAGCTGAGCAAAATGTGTTAACCCCGTAGGGGGTGGTGGCACTGTTTAATTTCACAGTGACAAGGAGTTACAATTAGTTATGCCACCACCACAAGTAACAAAGTCTGTCTCAGAGTTCTTTCTAGGCCTGCCTGGAGGCAGCTTATGAAGAGGGTGAAGTTCTCCTGCCCTCCCACTAGACGTTCTGTTTCCCAGCCTTGTCCCTCCTTCCTTCTCTACCTCCAGACCCCGCAAAAGATCTTTTTATGCTGCCTCTTGCTTCCTTTTTGCTTTTGTGCAAACTGATCCATATTGACAAGAACTGATGTCCTACCTCCCCTCTTCTAGAGAGGTAGTCTCAATTACTTCCTTCCAAGTAAAGGATCTTGGCAACCCCGTTCAGACTGAACTGTCAGTAAAGGAGGAGAATGAATGTCTGGTTTCTTTCTGGATCATTCTGGCTGCATTTGTCTACAACTCAAGGGATAAATATCAATGAATGCTAATCGAGAGGGATGGAAACTAATTTCAGGTATCAGCATTATGCTTATGGGGAGCAATATGTAGGGAAGAGACTGTCACCCTATCTATCAACCGCAGAAGCAGCGTCATACTTCAAGCTGTCCCCAGGGTCTGCCAAACCAACTTTGTGTGCACGGGTGGGCTCAAATCTCCAACTGACTGGCAACTTCCAAAATTAACTACTATGGTCCATTTCAACTAGACAGAAATTAGATTTTAATTACCTGTGAAATATAAACATTTATTTGCTGATTTGAAAACTACACTCCAGTTTCAAAAATTATTTGGTAACAAGGAGGACATTCATTTACATGAAGCTGATACTTACCATCCTGAGGAATTATCATTTTAATAAGTCATTTATATATTTGTGGAAATTTCTTAAATTTTTGTTGTTGTTTCTGAAATCTGATGTAGCTTGGTTGATGTTGTAGGAGAAGTAAAAGAATTTCGGTTTACGGTTTTCTTTTTCTCCTTTCTGCTATGGTGACATAATTTGTTTTCATGAGGTTTCGTGTAACTAATAGGAAATGAATAGAAATTAGTGGCTTTTCAGACTGTGCTCCCAGAAGGACTTAGGGGTTCTGCATGTGTCAGGGAGAGTATTATGGGATATACTTTACGCTCCGGCCAAACCCAAACTCCCTTTCTCTTCTGCCTTTTACTTCCTGAAATCTGGGAGACTCTGATTGTGAACCGTTTCACGTATTGGGTGTTTATATATTTAGTGTTGCTAAAAAAAAAAAAAAAATTGGAAAAACAATTGGTCCTAAAAGAGGCTACATTTGAAGCAGCCCCTGAACTAAGAAAACTATACTTCTTTTCCAAATTGAGTCAAGTAAATATTTGAATAATTAATCTTTCCTGTCTCTCTCCATTTTGAGAAGATTTGGCCTTTACTTTTTTTTTTCTTTCTTTCTTTCCTTTTTTTTTTTTTTTTTAAATTCCTGCAGATGAAACAGTCTAGTCCTCATTTTCAAGGATTTAAAGTAACTAAAGAAAAGTAATTCTAGCAAGATGGACTTAATTTTAAATATGCATTGGATCAAAGGGAACTTTGTTTTATAATGGTAGTATAAATTTTCACTAACATTTTTTAAAAATACATTGAAATGGACTGTATTAGCTTTCCAAAAGTTGCTTTAGTTTTTTCCCTTGATCTTGGATATTGTTATAAAAAACAATAAAGATTAACAAGGAAACTATGGAAGAGAAATAACTGCTCAAATTCATAAGAGAACAGAAAAGAGGTATCATTAAGCGTATCTATTTTAGCTTTTAATATATATAATACATAATTAATAAGGATTTGCTATGACACTATTAAGACATGAACAAGTTAATACTTTGAATAAAGCATTCCCTATAAATTTAAGTGATTAAAGGACAATATAGTTTTTTCAAAGTTATCACAAGTTTACACGGGATTCAGCCATAGTTGTGTGCCTGTGTGTACAAACTGTGTGTTAGTACAGTTGAAAACTCTGATAATCCAACATATATACGTGGGTATATATTGACTAGGTAGCTAAGTGTATCCAAAGTAATACTTATGAATAGTATTCCTAGGGGCTTAGAAAAATGAACATACATTTAAAATGAAACACTTTTTAAATGTGTCTAATTTCTTGCAGAAAATTGTCTCCTGTAGGACTGAATGTCTGAAATTTTGTGTGGTTTTCACAGTGCCTATTGTGCATTTGTGAACAGCCACGAAAAAGCTTACACACCAAAGCAGCAGAGTAATAAAATATATTTATCATGAAAAATCTGAAGCAAAAGACAGTGATAGAATTTCATATTCTCTTTCCACCCATTTCAAAATGGTATTGGAAAGACACATCACGATGGAGTAAGATTATATTTTGTCTTCATTCTTAAAGATAATCTGTGCCTCTCCTAAAGAAAAACAATGTGTTTTAAAAAAAGAAAGGAAAGCCGTGTGTTTAACACAGGTTTGCCCCTCCCCCGCATAAGAAACATGTTAGGCCTTAAAAAATTGCTTTCAAAGGTAATTAGTCTTTTCCCATGTTCAATAATATAAAAATATTTTTAATTTTAAAGAACTTTTCGTGCTTTATTTTTGTGTTTGTAGGCTTTGGAAGACACTTTTATCCAAACCTTTATATAATAATTGGAAAAGGAAGAACACTCTTGAAAGAATGTTATTTTTCAACAGTTTACTGAATAGTGTTTACATAAGTATAAAGAATAAGCTGCTAAGTGAGAAGAACCTTGTATGATACACTGTGAAAGCCCAGCCTAGGTTGTCTTTCCTTTTATGAACTTGAGAGTTAATTAAATGCCATGGAAACACATTTGTATTATATAAATCCCGTAGATACTTGAAAGAGAACAAACGTGGTTAAGAAAAATTTTTGCTTTAAGATTGTACTACCCTCTCACTGATTGCAAAGTCATCTAAGTTACTCATAACACAAATGTTCTTAATAGATCTTAGTTTGCCTAAGTACTACGTATACCGTAGTTTATAAGATATTTCTTTTTTTTAATGAAAACCATCTGTGTGTATCAAATAGAACAAAGTAGTATTTTCAAAACCTGAACTCTGCAATTTACTCGGCAATTTAAAAAAAGTTAACTTTTGTAAATGCTGATAATCTCATGAAGTCTCTTTGAGCCTAAGCATTCTCACCATGTTACGTCCTTCACCCAACTTTACCCGACTCTTCCAATCTGTACATGGATATTACTTTTAAAAATATCATTCTGAGCCCTTATCATTCACTAGGTCTTACACTAAATGCTATGAATCTGTTATTTCATTTAATTCCTAAACCTGTAAAGTAAGTAGCAGTATGCCTTTTGAAGGATGAGAAGACTGGTGTTTGGAGCAGTTAAGACATTCGCTCACAGTCTGCAATGGCAGGAGTCCAGCCTATTTGCTTTGCACCTAAAGGCACAGTTTTGAGCTATTTTTCAATTATATGTTAATGGCCAGTATTTGCAACAACTTTACCTATGCCTGCCATGAAACAGAGATTGATGCATTGTTTGTTCTTAGAGCTCTGAGTGTAAATAAATAATAATAGAAAAAGCAAGTTCATTCTCATAGATTCATGCTTGGCTTTATCCTGGTATGGAAGCAAACGGTCTTGCTCTTAACCTCCTGTTCTTAAATGCTTGTCTTCTTATTGCTATTATCCTATAAAATTACCTATTTATCTAATTATTCTATAAAATTTTATTCTATGAAATTTATTTTTCTCCCATTCTCAGTAAAATCACGAAGTGATTTTGATTTTCCTATCACATGCAAACATTGCCACAATGGGCCCGACATTTTTATAAGGCAGTTCAGTGTCATCCAGTTCATGACCACTTACAGAAGAAGCCTTTCACCACTTCTGAAGCCGTTTCTAGATCCATACGGTCAGGGGAGGAATTGGTACCATGTTTTCATTCATGTTCCATGTAGACGCGTGTGTGTGTGTGTGTGTGTGTGTGTGTGTGTGTGTGTGTATTTCAAGGTAATCAGAATTCATATTATACAGTGTTCTTCGGCTACCATATAGTTCTACAAGTAACTATGGGATTACAAATTAAAACATGAAAAAAAGCAAAAATGGAGGCCCAGTGGCACTGGAAATGGCATCTCAGGGCAGGCGAAACTGTTGCCTTCGTGCTGTCCGAGAGGCCTGGACTCATGATCTTTTCTGTCTCCTTACAGCTGCAGCTCTGTGCTCTCCTGCCCTGAAACCCTTGCTTTTAAATGTTTTCTCTTCGGTGGCTTTGCCTCTTGACGCCCCGTATGCGAACAGATAACATAATTTGTTTTAATTCAAGAATTAGTAAATGCTTTGTCTCTTCTCCCTATTAACTCACTGTTCTTGAAATAAGTACTTGTGATTCCAGCAATAATAATTTTCAAACAATGCCCATATGATGGCAATTTATAATTTGTTTTGGTTTTTGACTTCTTCCTAGCAGTAGGCCTAGATTTCTCATTTGCCTTTTTTTTTTCTTTTTTTTTTTGCAGTCATATGGGAAAGGAGCTAGAAGGAAAAACAGATTTAAAGGATCCGATGGGAGCACTTCCTCTGACACTACCTCAAATAGTTTTGTTCGTCAGGTAAGAGAGCTTTTAAAATTTCTGTTCTGGAGAAGTATATTCAAATGAATTTTGTTGGTTTGGTTTGGTTTTGTTTTGAAGGCGATTTTATACCATTATCCTTAAGACCTATATGGTGTTATTATACTTCTAGTTGAAGTGAAAAGTGTGCCGTTTCATGTGATAATTAAAATATTTAAATTTTAAGTGAGACCGTGCAATAATTACAGCCTTTCCTGGCAAGTTGGTCTTGCCAGGAAGAAGGATTTCTTCTTAACAAAATAAGGGAACTCCAGCCGAAATGATTACAGATTTGGAGGTTTTCTTCGGCTGCGGAAGAGGGCATCTCAGTGGGTATCTGTGTGGCCAGCTATGAAATCGAAATACTGGTGTTCCTCTCGCTTGGGTTTTCTTTTTCCCTCTCAGAGTTCAGGCTGTCAAAGAGGAAATCGTGTTTCGTCTTGGAATGTTTGAAGCTACTAAGGTTAAATAAAGCACGTGTTATCTTTGAGGAATAATTTAAACTGCCTTTGGAGACGTAGCCTTTATGCCAGGTACCAGGCAGTGTAGTCCTGGGCAGCAGTTTCCCGCCGTCCCCCAAAAAGTCAGCATGAGCGCTTTCCGCATAGGAACATTTGTATGTGCTAACAGAAGGGACCGGAACCCCCAGAGCAAGAGCACAGGCAGCCCGATGACTGAGGACAATAGGTTCTGCTCTAGACTTAAGTTTCTTCAGGTGTAGGTGTGTATCTTCATCGAACATTTCTCGGTGGGGAAGGAATTGCACAGAACAGCGCTAGACAGAACCTGATTCCACGGCCCAAGGTCCCCCAGTT
This sequence comes from Mustela erminea, assembly GCF_009829155.1. NCBI lineage: Eukaryota > Metazoa > Chordata > Mammalia > Carnivora > Mustelidae > Mustela > Mustela erminea. The sequence goes on from NC_045619.1 coordinate 122,177,889, forward strand.
TTTGGCTCTTGTGCTCAGGAGTAATTTGTCGGTGACCACTTGCTCCCCAGACCATGGAGGTCCACCAGAAAAACTGCTCCAGTTCTTTTGGTTGCCAACTCTCCCCATTGCTTCTGGCGTCCCTGCTCCCACAGCTCTCCCCCACAGTTAGTTAGTAGCTTAAATGTCTATACCTGCTGCACCAGCAGCGATTCTGTTCTTGGCTGGTTGCCCCCTTCTTCCCCTGTCCTGACAAAGACCAAGGATGGGCCCTCCTGGGTCTCGCCTGTTCCCACCTTGCAATGTCAGGAATGCCAAAGGCATGTCTGAGTAACTGACACGCAACTGGAAAAATCTTGGTTCAGGTCCGTGCCAATGAAGAATTGTTTCAGTGACAGGAAATTAGAAAGAGAGTTGGTTAAGAAAGAATGGAGCTCTTTTGCTAAGAAACATTTAGAAAGAGAAAAGGTGGAGCCAAGCATGGCCCAGCCCTGGAGCTATGTTTTACTGGTGTCAGAAGGAGCCAGGAAGGGTAGCAGAGGAGCCAAAGGTGTGTGCGTTGGCCTGATGTCATGGTGGGCAGAACTGGGGCGTCATGGTCCTGAGAATGAATGAAGGATCTTGAGAAATAGCTTCAGGGAGTCAGTTAAAGGAAAGTTACCCAAGGCCTTTTCCATGTCAAGCATCCATATTTATTCTGCCTCTGGGACAAGGAGATTGAACCAGAGGAGTGAGAATCCACGGCCGTGAGTCATCATCTCAGGGCCAGCACTGGAGGACCCGAAGCAGAAAAGAATAAGCTTCTTAGGACCCAGAGTAGCTGCGGCACAGCCACACAGAATGAGAGGCAGCTTGTCGAGATTATGTGGAAAGAAAAACTGATGTTTCGAGTGGGCAAGAGATTGTGAATAGAAATTAATCATACAGAGCCTGTGATGGCCCAGTTTAGCTCTGTAACGATGTCCTTCCAAGACAGTCGCTGGACTTCATGTTCCAGTCGTCTCTTTGGCTGTGAATTCCCCTTTTATGGTGTTTTGAGAGCTTAATGCATTACGTTCATTCGTTAAGGAGTGATTGCCGCACTGCATGTAAGTTACCTGGAATTTCTTTTTTGTCATGATAGCTTCCTATTGGCTTTGTGTTCTCTGGGTGTGAGATTCTGTGCTTGAAACACAATTACAAATAATAAAGAGGGGGGCACCTGGGTGGCTCAGCTGGTTAAGCGTCTATCTTTGGTTGGGGCCCTGATCAGGAGATAGCCTGCTTCTCCCTCTGCCCCTTCCCCCCCACTCCTGCTCTCTCTCTCTCGGACTCTCTCTCTCTCTCTCTCAAATGAATAATTAAAAAAAAAAAAACTTCAATAAAAAATGAGAGCTGTTAAACTACTTCCTGTACATTTAGATATATATTGCTAAAACATATGTGAGCATTTAAGAAGACCAAAAAAAAAAAAGTCTATCCTAAAGGTCCATCTTCTGGAAATAAAGCCTGTGTCCTTGAATCTCAACAGAGCAAGGTGTTCCATATGGCATGGATTTGAGGTCATGATTACACAGGCTTGAGAACCCTGATATACTAGCGTCTTTCTGTCACAGAAGGAAAACCAGTGTCTTTGGCAAGAATGCCAAGTCTAAAAACCATAGTTTTCCTTTGATAATTTAATCTCTATTTGTTTAAAGCAGCATTTGTATTTCATTGCTATTTGAAAATAAGCAGAAGCTACCTTTGCCAGAGCTAGATACATACTAGAAATGGCATCATCAGAGTGTCTCAAGAAGTATATCGTGGATAATAATGATAAGCATATGTTAGATTATTAAATAATCTGGAAAAACATCTTTTAAGTATTTTCTTTTTATCATAAGTAGATGTTTTGTTAAACATGTGACTCATGCCCGTGTATGTTACTTCCTTGTCTGTGGCTGGGGCGTATGTACAATTGATGTTGGAAAAGTAGTCCCTGTAAGTAGGATCCATTTAAAAATATCTTGCAGTTAGGTTATATTTTTGCCCTTGAATTAAAAATGGTTTCCATACAACTTTGAAACATTAGAATTATATTTTTTACAACTATATCATTTGTAAAGACTTTTAAGACTCTTTGGGAAGCACTGGGTACTTTAGAAAGCTTCAGAGGTTGAAAATGTGAAGATTTCATTAAAAAAAAAATTGAGAATTTCAAAAATAAATAACTGACAGAATATCATAGCACTTATTATGAACAGAGTTGGAGGTCCCCCAGATTCCTATGCTGATTGTACTTGGAGGGTATGTATGGGGGCAGCAAGGTTAAATGAGCTCATAAGAGTGGGACCATTAATTCCTGTAGGACTGGTATCCTTGTAAGAGAGAGATACGAAGAATATGCATGCTCAGTTAAATAGCCGTGTGAGAGCATAGTGAGGAGATAGCCATCTGCAAGCCAAGGAGAGAGGTCTCGCCAGAAAGCCCACCCTGCCAGCTCTGTGATCAGAAAATTCCAGCCTCCAGAGCTGTGAGAAAATAAATTTCTGTTGGGTAAACCACCCAATCTGTGGTGTCGTTATGGCAGCCGTAATAGACTAATACAGGCATATATATAAAATTGGGCTTGAAAACAGGCCTCTTTTAATTAATTTAGTTTCTTACTTTTAAAGTAAACATTCTTACCGATATGTAGCATATATGCCCTGAGATGCACAACTCATAAGTGGTTCATGAGATCTGAGATTTCATCAAGTAAGCACCTACGTCACTACCACCCAGATCAAGAAATCCGTACCCTCTGGCCCCTAGGCTCCCCGTTTTGACCCTTCTCAGTCATTTTTCTTCTCATGCCATAAGTTCTATGGGCCCGTTTTTAGAGTCTTGTGTAAACAGAATCATTTTATGCCTGAATTCTTTCACTCAGCCTTATGATTGTTGAGTGTATGTATGTTGTGTGTTGAGATAACTGGTGCGTCTTTTTTGCTGCACAGCATTCCATTATGTGAAGACACTGCTAATGTTTATCTCCCCTACTGTTGCTAAACGTTGGGTTATTTCCATCTGGGGTTATTGAGAGGAATACTGCATTATATAGTCCTATCTTTGGTGTGCATTTTTGGTATGGTTTTATGCATTTCTGTTCCACAAATGGAGTAGAATGCTGGGTCCTACCTATGCATTTCTTTTTTCAAGATTTTATTTATTTATTTGACAGAGAGAGATCACAAGTGGGCAGAGAGGCAGGCAGAGAGAGAGGGGGAAGCAGGCTCCCTGCCAAGCAGAGAGCTCAGTGCGGGGCTCGATCCCAGGACACTGAGATCATGACCTGAGCGGAAAGCAGAGGCTTAACCCACAGAGCCACCGAGGTGGCCCATCTATGTATGTTTAACTTAAGTAAACACTGCAGTCCAGTGTTTCAGAGTGGTTGAACCAGTACACATTCCCACAAGCAGTGGGAACAGTCTCAACTGTTTTGTATCTTTGCCAACACTTGGTATTGTCAGTGTTTCTCATTTCAGTCATTCTTGTGACAGTGTAGTGGTAGCTCACTGTGGTATGAGTATCCATTTTCCTGATAACTAAGTCACAATTTACCTGTACCAGATTTTAGTCCTATGGCTATTTGATGAACATTATAACCATTTGTTGGAATATGTTGAAACCTATCGGAAAACATTAGAACATGATCATGAAGACTATGAGGTAAAAGGGTGAGAGGCATTTTTTCCAAGGGTTTTGGTTTTTTCCAAACTTTTTATTGTGCATTTTTTAGCCATCATTTGTGTGTGGTTTTCTAACTCAAGTTATTTTATAAGAATCAGTAGTCTTAAGGAAAAGATGCTTACCCATATGTTTCTGCTTCAGATCCTAAAGCAGGATAACAGGTGCCGTGACAGAATTTTTGTAATCATTGGTCAAGATTCCATTTTGTTAGTTGATCAGTTCACTGTAAGTTGATTAAGTAAGTAGTCTTCTGGTCCTTCACGACATCAACTTTTTTGATGTCCTAATATTTCAAAGTGGGGATTGGAGAGAAACGACGAGTACTTATCATTTACCTCAACACGATGGAACTGGAGGGTATTATGCTGGGCGAAATAAGTCAATCAGGAAAAGATAATTGTCATATGATTTCACTCCTATGTGGAATATAAGAAACAGTGCAGAGGATCATAGGGGAAGGGAGGGAATCTGAATGGGAAGTCATCAGAGAGGGAGGCAAGCTGTGAGAGACTCTTAACTAGGAAACAAACCGAGGGTTGCTGGAGGGGAGTTGGAGGAGGATAATTTGGTGATGTGATGAGCATTGGGTGTTATATGCAACTGATGCATTATTGAACTCTACATCCAAAACTAATGATGTACTATGTGTTGGCTAATTGAATTAAATTTTTTTTTTTTTTTTAATGTGTATTGAAGGATGACTTCGCACCTGAGTGTGGTTAATTTCCCCCAGGACATTGGTTTTTATGCTGGGGCTCGGGGGAGGGCCAGAGTCCTGATCAGTGCTGCAGTCTGGATGCTGTCCACAGGGATGGTTGGCTAGGTATGGCATATTATTGGTAGGGCTTTCCAGTGGCTCCAGGAAACAAGGTTGCTATGGCTTCTACTCTATATAAGCTTGCTGTCAAGTGATGGCCTAGCTCACTTTATAAACTACATTTTTTTAAAAAAGATTTTATTTATTTATTTGAGAGAGAGAGAGACCACAAGTAGGCAGAGAGGCAGGCAGAGAGAGAGGGGGAAGCAGGTTCCCTGCTGAGAAGAGAGCTCGATATAGAGCTCAGTCCCAGGACCCTGAGATCATGACCTGAGCCGAAGGCAAAAGCTTAACCCACTGAGCCACCGAGGCGCCCCGGCCTATCTTACCTTATACATCATGCATTTCAAGGAAGAATTTGTCCCGCCTAAGGTTTCCTAAAACCATTAATTGGAGGGAAAGTTAATCGTGGTGTTTTTTAAAGTCTTTTGCTTTATGTTGCAGCCAAAATGTTACCTGTATGCAATATGTGTTTTGAGTATACTGAACTTAAATTTTCCATAGTTCTCATTTATGTAAATTATGATGTGAGGAGACTTATTTAAAATGGTTTCTTTTCAAGAAGGAGGTTAGTGGTGAGGGATTATGGTTAAGAGACTGGACTCTGAAGACAGGCCACTCAGTGAAGTCAGGCTCAGACATTTACTAGTTAACCTTTGAGCAAGTAGCTTAATCTTTCTGTTCCCCTGCATTTTGCTCTGGGGAATAGTGCCTACCTCCAAAGTTAGCTGAAAGGATTGCATGAGTTCAAACTCATAAATTACTTAGAGCTGGACCTGGCATCTAGGAGGTACTATTGAAGAGTTTATTACTATTGCTTAGAATATCATTACCCATTGAGAACACTGGTTAAATCCTGACTACGGGGCACCTGGGTGGCTCAGTCAGTTAAGGGTCTGACTCTTGATTTCAGCTCAGGTCATGATCTCTCGGTCTCAAGATCGAGTCCCGTGTCAGGCTTGGAGCTCAACGCGGAGTCTGCTTGAGATTCTCTCTCTCTCTCTCTCTCTCTCTCTCCCTCTGCCCCTCCCCCTCTCTCCATCTTTCTCAAAAACAGAACAAAACAAAACCAGAAAAATAATAATAATATTAGGGAGAATAATAAGAGTTAACTCTTATTTGAGTGTTTAGTATATATTCTGTCTGTATCTCCATTATACAGTTAAGAACATGGAGGCACAGAGAGGTCAAGTAACTTGTCTTCAGTCACCTTGCAAGTAGGGTTGGAGTCAGAATTTGAATCCAGGTGGCTGACCCCAGATTCTTGCTTTTATTGAATATGTTACATCTCCTCGTAACAAAAGCTGTGAATACATAAAATCACCAATGAGTGTATCATTCATTCAGCTGAGGAAGACATGTAGAAGGATTTCTACCCATGTTTTCAGGATGAATGCATGCAAAATTAGTTTTCTTTTAACTTCCTTCCCCATAGGAAGGTGAGGATGTCTTCAGCATTGTCAGCATCCCCTGGGCATCATGGTTTTAAAAACTAAAACAACACACCAGTATTATTCCATTCCTGGTTCATCAAAAATTGCTTCAAGTCCCAGTTGGTACCATCATTCAGCCCACTCCGTGCCCGTATCAGTAATGACAAGTGGAGAAGTAGCAACGGAAATGTCTGTTTTCCCTCTCCTCCCACAGAAGTCACAGGAACACGCCCTTCTCAGAATCCTGAAAGTCCTCTTTTTCTTTTTCTTCTTTTCAATGAACTTGGATGTGGGCTCATGTCCACACTCAGCATCTCACTGGTCTGTTTGAGGTCTAGCTGAGGCTGATGCAGTCCATGAATCATCCTGATTGTGAATCTGGGTAACATTAGGTGCATATACAGCACTTGGGATAAGGTCGACCTGTTAGAAATGTTTGGTCTGTTTTTTAGGTCTGTTGCTTCCTAAACAGGCATTTTAGTTTTAATGTAGTCAGAAGCAGAAAGTGTTCTACATGACTTCTAGGCATCCTAAAGAATTAACAAAGATGATTGTTCAAATTGTTTCTGTACCAAACCGTGTTTAATCCACAAAGCCATGGTTATCTGGGATTTATTATGATAATTAAGATAACCAAAGTTATCTTCAGCTCAGGGAAAAACACTTTGTCCTCTGGCTCTGCGTTGCGAACAGATACATCGATAAAAGAACTTCATTTGTCATCATAATAAGGCTGGAAAAGCTGCCATTCTTAAAGTTTTTTGCATGTAGTGCCTTGCATAAAGTTATAGCCTATGAGAATGATTAAGTTTTTCGTTAATGTAGCTCTTCCTTCCCAACTTATCACAGAAAGAAAGAAACAAACAAAGAAAGAAACAAAGAAAGAAAGGAAGATTGATCGATCCCTGAGGTCTGTTGTTGAAAGAGTAGAAAAGGAGAAGAAGTAGTAGTTTATTTTAGCACAAGAACCTAAGCGAGTAAATTAATTTACTGGAAGAAAAATAGGTGGAAAGGAGTAACAAGGCCTGCCTGGCATTGAAGGATAGAACATTTGTGCTGTTCTTTTCAAGAGATTGTGCAAGAACTGCTAACTGTATAAATTCCTTGATACTGCCAAGGTCAGGGGAAACTATGTACATCAAAGTCAAGGCAGCTCATGGGGGCAGAGAGGGGAGTGTTACTAACTGCTTCTCAGCCCACTCAGTTCTGTGCTGTTGTCTCTCATTTCTCCATTCTCTTTTCTTTTTTTTTTTTTTTTTCCTCCTTCATTTTCTTAAAGACATGTGTTCTCCCTGGCTACATTTATGTACCTGGCAGTATTCCTAAGATGAACACCAAATGCTGAGCGGATGCCTGGCAGTTTGCTTTATTTGGATGAGTCCCCAGCAAGGCAGCTTTCATTCAGAGTACACCGTCCTCTGAGCTCTGCTGTATGCGCTGCCCCGGATGGCGGGGGCTGGCAAACGGTTTCCACTGATAACTTTCCCAGGTCACCTTGTGGCACCAACGGGTGTCTCTCGGGCAGAGACTTCAGCCCTAGAAATGAACAACTCTTTTAGGAATTTTCGAGGGCCATGACTCCTTGGGACTCACAGGGAGAACGCTGCGACTGATCTGGGATTGTGCTTGCCGACATATGTTGTGGTTGTAACGAAATAATCCTGTAGCTTCTAAGAGCTTCCAGAATACAAATCAGGATGACAAAATGGAATGAACCAAATATTTAACAGAAGGTTGCATGGCACTTTCAGAACATGGTATTCTAAACAAATTCCGTCCTCTTCCAGTACCATGTTCTTGGTGCTGCTTTTTTGGACCTTTTATTAGTTCAGATTGGCTTTAAATACGAATGATTAATCACAGAGACACACAGTCTATTTTTTAGTTCTGTTTTGCAAAGACAGATTAAATTGTGATAATGATTACAGACTCCAGGCCTGCGTAGACTGATATGTTTAAGGTTGGATAAATCTTTCAGCCCTTAAATACTGGCTTGTTGCCTTGTTATGCTGTATTCGTCACAAACACAACTATAAATAATAATGTGGTAGATTTATGGCCACTGTGATTTCCTGTAAATGGCTTTCCATCTTATTAGGCATTCACCTAGGTTTTGTGAATGGCAGGATCTGTTCTGAGACGTCTTAAGAACTCTTCTTAAATATATCAGTAGAAAAATATTGAGCTTTTCAGTAAAGAATTCCCTTGCCTTTCTGTAGTATAAATCTCCTTACTGCCATAAATGTTTTCCTTTCTTCTTTTAGGAGACATACATATTTTAGAAAGTACTAAAACAAAATTTAGATTTTTTGTACTTCATATAATTAGTTTTAAAATGTCTTTTTTCACATAGTTTTTGTGGAAGGACAAGGGCATGATTAGATATGGAATCTGCCTCATTCTCAGACTATTTTCCTGTATTTAGAATACCTGCTCTGTGAATGAGGTTCAATTAAGATCTCTCATTATTAAAACAGTTTTGCAGCTCAAGGCATTTCTATCTTTGCATGTCTTTTTTCCCCCATTGTTACAAACATATAATTTGAAAACCCAGAATTATTTCTGCAGGTGTTTTGAGTTTCATTGACTTTCAGATGTTTCAAATTACAATATACTTTCCACTTACACCCTATTTTTGTTCATCTTCTGCTTGGTCCATCTGTGCATTCTTAGAAGTCATAGACCAAAGTCACCTCGCGAGATTGAGAAATTACAAGTGATCTGATACGGAGTAACTGGTATAATTAAGTCAATGGAGTTTCTTCATAGCTGGTGTAAACTAACTAATGGAGTTTCATTAAATACTGAATTTACAAAAAGTGTGTGTTTCAGTTGACCCCTAAACTTTGAGAAGTACCACTGAAGATCACTCACTTAGCTTAAGGTTAATTGTTCATGTGTCTTAGGCCTTCACAGGCATAGGTAGTAAGTAGTCTGGTCCAAGTAAGGAATTGTCTTTTATTTTTTTTTATTTTTTTTTTTTTTTAAAGATTTTATTTATTTATTTGACAGAGAGAAATCACAAGTAGACAGACAGGCAGGCAGAGAGAGAGAGAGGGAAGCAGGCTCCCTGCCGAGCAGAGAGCCCGATGCGGGACTCGATCCCAGAACCCTGAGATCATGACCCGAGCCGAAGGCAGTGGCTTAACCCACTGAGCCACTCAGGCGCCCAGGAATTGTCTTTTATAAATGGAAATATTGTCAGCTTCTCTCCCTATTGATTTGTTTCTGGAATTCTTCATGTCTGACGATTATCAGATGCCAAGGAAGTCCTTTTTGAGGTTTTGGCTTATGTCTCAAAAATATTTGCTACGGTTCAGCTCAACAAGCAAGTATTCCAATTCTATCTCATCATTATTTCACATTCATGACGAAGCGAGTGTGTTTATTACAAAGACCCGAGGTGGAGAGAAGAAACCCAGCCCCCGCCTGCTCCTCTGATCTTACCGTGCTTCCTTTCATCATCTGCTTATTTTAGAGTCTGATCATAAAGGAGGGGAAAAAACAGGAAAATGGTCACAGGAGGCGGGGAGAAGCTTTCCATGGATGCATAATTAGGAAAATATAGTTGAAGGTCATCAGGAAGTCCCTGACGTTACGTTCTGTGCCATCCATCCAAAACTATGATCAAGTTATAAAGAGTTATCTTGGTTCAGGACCTCACATCTCCCTTCATGATTTCCTTATATCTTTGATGTCTGTAGAAAAGTTCCAGTACCCATTCCTTCTTCTACTTTAGACCTGGTGGCAAGAAGCCCAGGGGACTGTATTTGACAAAGCTTGGACTTCTGACAAGGACACTTTACCTGAACGCTGCCTTCTCTTCTCCATCCTGTCTGAGAGTCTGGATGTTATGACCTCACCAGTTTTTCTTTCCTGGAAATAATATTTTCTCTCAGCCAGGGGTCTTCTCTTTCACAGAGGTGGAACCTGGAAGGTTTACTCCCCTATAGAGGTCTCACTCCCATGGAAGGATGTGTGATTTCTCCTTGATCAGGGTGCTGTATCTGCAAGCTGGACATGGCAAACTACCTTTAAAAAAGAACCCAGCAACTGCCTCCCCCCCACCAAAACAAACTAACTGTTCATTTGAAAGAAAAGTAGCTCAGATGGTATATCCCTTTGCTAGAGTTTGAACCACAAGCTGGTGGCTTCAACAACAGAAGTTCATTGTCTCACGGTCCTGGAGGTGAAGATTGTGAAATGGAGGTGTTGGAGAGGTGGCTTCCTTCGGAGGCTGTGAAGGGAGCTTCTGTTGCAGGCTCCTTTCCTGACATGTAGGTAACTCTCTTTATGTTCATGTGGTTGTTTTCTCCCTCCTGTGGGTCTGTCTCCACATTTCCCCCTTTTATAAGCACATCAGTCATGGTGGATTAGGGTTCATCTTAATGACTTCATTTTATCCTGATTACCTCTATAAAGGTCCGATCTCCAAATAAAGTCACATCCTGAGCTACTGGGGGTTAAGAACTGGGGAGGGGGTGATGATTCAACCCATAGTAGATAGTGACTCTGTTATAATTAGCTTCATATATGAATTTGTTTTTTTCTTACAGCTCAAGTATTTTAATATAATGATAGATTTACACTAAAAAGCCAGCATATATCAGAAAAGCATCTTCTGCTAGACTATTAAAGGAGTGAAAAGGTGCATTTCCCCTATATGTGTTGACACGATGCATATATGGTCCTGTGGCTGAAGTAATACATGAAAATGTTATTATTTTTATAATCAATTTAATAAATTCAACTAATATTTTAATTATAAACTCACTTCAACTTTCTTCATCATATGAATTTTCATTTAGATTACTCCATTTCTTCCAGAGTAGAAAAACCTCTTCCCAAGGCCTTGATAACTTGCACCTAAGCACATGTCAGGGATTTATAAAATGTTCCAAAAGCTTGGGGCTTTTAGAGATTAAATTCATTAGTATAACCCAGAATCTGGTTCACTCTTCAGTATAATTTGTCTGATGGGTAAAAAAAAATATGAACTATTGCGTATCTACAGTAGAAAGGTTCTTTGCTCTTAGCTTCAAGACACCTGTCAACACACACAACACACACACACACACACACACACACACACACACACACGCAAGCATTTATGTGTACATCTGTGCATCAGTCTGTATTAGTGACTTGTAGGTTTTCCTTGTACACTTTTCCCTCTCAGATTTAAAAACAGCTCTATATTTTAAAAAGTAATTAATTATATGGCCTAAGATAGTATCCTTCATATGTATTAAGATTTGAGCTATTTAAAAATCATTTTTATACTTGCATTTCTTACAGTGAATTATTAACTCTGTTGAGTTCTAGCAGTTATGACTTTGAGCTTATAGACATTTAAGACCAAGAAGAATGAGGAATTAAGTTAATCTTTCTCACAGACAATTATAAAGAGAGCTGTGGCAATGAGAAAAACCACATGGTAGGTCATGCTTACTTCTGCATTAGCTACTTGGGGTGGGGAGGATCAAAGATCATATGTCATCTCTTGCTGTTTTATTTGATGATGCTTACTGGTTCACCAAGGTGAGGAACTTGCTGAAGAACATTATTTACTCTTTTGAAGACCTTGTTTCAAGTGATTTTCCTTTGCTAAGCAGAATGCATTTTAGGGATCCAGTGTAGAAATCTCTATTAAAGAATTCATAGTTAAATGTGTTGTTAAGCATCAGAGCCCTGGGCATGTACATTTTGGAAATAGTTCCCAAGGGATTTTAATGTTTGCTCATGATTAAGCACTATTACCTGGAAGGAATCAAAGGATGAGACAGGGTCATAAAGAAAAAAATTTGGTCGGAAGCAGCCACCAGGAAAGTAATAGATCAATGTGTGACTTACTGACATATCCATAGCCATTCGTGAACTTAGAGGAAGATTGTATTATAGTAGAGGGGCAAAAGAGAGGCTTGCAGGAGCGTTGGGGAAATGGTGTTTTATTCTGAACAGTAAGAAGAGAAAGTATTTGGACATTAATTCCAAGAATAATTTTATATCAAAGTTTTCCATTTTTTAATTTAAAAATTAAGTTCTAAATTAAAAAATTGAAATCAATATTTAAAATTAAATTAAGGCTCATTTAAAATTTAAAGTGTTTAGCACGCAGTATGTTCAGGGATGGTAGGGACCCACGTTTGAGGCATCTGGATGTACGGAGAGTTGAATGGGGGCTGAGCTTGGGGGTGTTGGAGGTCACCAGTCACTTCCGTGCTGTTGAGTTATGCTGCAGCATCTGGGGTAAGAAAAGGGTTGAAAGGACGCATTGATGGGATCGGTTGCTGTCAAAGAACAGAACTGAGGGGCGCCTGGGTGGCTCAGTGGGTTAAAGCCTCTGCCTTCGGCTCAGGTGATGGTCTCAGGGTCCTGGGATCAAGCCCCGCATAGGGCTCTCTGCTCAGCAGGGAGCCTGCTTCCCCCCAATCTCTGTCTCTTCCTGCCTCTCTGCCTGCTTGTCTGTCAAATAAGTAAATAAAATCTTTAAAAAAAAAAAAAAAGAACAGAACTGAATAAAAACGGTAGTAATAGCTAACTTTCACTGAATGCTGATGGTGGGTCGGCCAATCTGCTAACCACGCTGTTGAATCATGAGCACATCTGAGCGGGTGAGGTGGTTGCGGGGGTGGGTACTGCAGCCTTCCCAATTAACAGGTGATGAATTGAAGCCTTGGTTAGGTTAATTAATTTGCCCAAGTTTATATACTTACAAGTGCATAGTAATTATTAGATCAAATTGGGTACCCTTGGGAATGTTGAGGTGTTTGCTTGGGTGGTGAGAGACTTTGGGCCATACTGATGCTCAACATCTGGGAACGAGTGACAGGGGAGTTCTGGGTCATCAGGCCAGAGCCAGCCTGGGGTCCAGCCACCGGAGCCACGACTCTGCCAAAAGCAGGGCAACCCACTGGGTTCCAAGAGCTGAGCTGGCTTCAAGAAGACCTCCAGCTCCATCAAGGATTCAGGAGGGTCCCTTTTTCAGTATGGAGTACATGCGAAGGAAGAGAGCTTTCAAGGTGGAAGCCAGGTTCATCATACCATTCTTTCAGTTTTTCTATAGTTGTGAACAATTTCAAAATAGTCTGGGGCAGGGGGAAGCGGTGGGATGGGAGGGAGAGGGCTAGAGTACTGAGTGAGCTAAAGGTAGACGCTCTGGGAGAACCCAGGACCCCAGGCTGGGGTGGGGAGCTGCATCCGCTGAACACTGCGTCCGCTGAACAGAAGCACATAGAGGAGAAGTGATTGCTCTCTTAGAGATTCCCTCCACGGCATCCTGCTTGCCTGTCTGCTTCTTCAGAAGATGTCTCTGGGGCCAAAGTGCCTCATAAAACAGAGCTGGGAGACAGAGGTTGATGTGCTCTATTGGCAACTTTATTCCAGAATTTGGCATTAAAAAACTCTTTTAAGACTTTCTCTTTCTCTCTCTCTCTCTTTTTAAGGACTTTTTTCAACATATAAAATAAAACCATGGACAAATACAATAGAAATAGGTTTTCCTCACAGATGTCAAGTTGAGAAAGGTTAGAGGGTTTATAGCCCCAAACAGCTGCTTATCTTAATATCCTATCATGGCTCTTTCGGTGAATTTGCACAAACCCCTTTGAACCAGGGGTGCTGATTAACAGCCATTTTCCCCTGAGTGGGAGTAGTCATTAGTGGTCATGTAAGTTGAAAATCAGCCATTCTCTTTCTGCCTCTGGTCATTTGTTTGTGGGAGAGCAGTTGTTTGAGAAAATTAGGTTATTTGGTTACCAAGAGACACTGCCCTTTATCTAATTACACTCTCTTGGAAGAAGAATTGCTCAGTATTTGTTAGACAACTCTGCGTGCTAATGGTCTTTGGGGAGATGTTTACAATCTTCCTATAAAACAGATCAAAACAGTTTTGCTATTGTTTTCCATGGTTTCTCCCTATTGAAGTTTATAGGCAAAGCGTCTGTGTCCTGAAGATGTGATAAGTACTATGAATGTGAAATACTGTGTTTTAATGTTTAAAAAAAAAAAAAAAAATTCATGGAGCCTGATTTTCAAACACAGTTGTTTCAGGACAGGACCGAGTATCAGAGTTTAGTCTTATTTATTCCAAGCAGAGAAGTGACTCTGCATTCGGGACTTGAAGGTATCCACACTTTAGGGTGAAACAGTGTCTCTGAGCGCGTGTTTGTGTCCCTGTGAAAAGTTCCCTAGAAACAGGCCGAGTGTGCTTCTACTTTCTGACTCTGCTGGACTTTATTTGTACTACCCTCTCGTTACCGGTCCTCATTGACTCATGTATGTATCCCTTCGTTTGTTTGTTTGTTTGTTTCACAACCCATGTGGAGCGTCTTTGGCAGGCACTGGACCAGACAGAAAATAGAATAACCAAGTTCTTTCCAATTATAAAATAAGTCCTAGGGATATACCATACAGCCTCGTGACGGTAGTTAATGATACGGCATCATGTGTTTGAAAGTTGCCAGGAGAGTAAACATCCTCATGGGGGAGGGAATCTAGCTTTGTGTGTCGATGGATGTTAATTAACTCAGTGTATTGTGGTGAGCTTTGATACGTACATCAAATCATTATGCCGTACACCTAAACCTGAAACAGTGTTAACTGTCCATTATATCTCAATAAAAACAGCAAGGTTTCTCGATTAAAATATTAAAGTGTTAAGTGTATTAGTGCTTTAAAGTCCATCGTTACAATTTCTGTACCAGAGGTGAGTTCAGAATGTGGCCGATAACACAGGGAAGGGACCGATTAATTCTCCCCGGGGAAAATGAAGAGAATGTCGCCAGGAGGTCCCGTTTGAGCTGAATATTGAAGGATGAGGTGCAATGTCCTAGGAGAAGAATCTGGAAAGGGCGATGGCAGGCTGAGAGAGCTCATCTTGTGCTAAGGCAGGAAGAGAGGAAGAAAATGGCCTGTTCTATCTGGTGGGGCTGGTGGCTGGATGTGTGGGAGAGGAGGCCATGTGAGTATGGGTGTCTGAAACACGGAGAACGCTGTCACATAGGACACCTGTGCTGACCACGTCTGTAGCAGGGGAGATATTTACATCGCTCTCCAACACCTGCTCAGGACCTACTCTGTCTCAACAGACACCATAGAAGGGTTTACTGGCATGGCTGGCTGTTAGCGTGGGGCGTTTTAAAGGGCAATATATTTATTAACAACAGCCATAGACCTTCTTATTGCCCTTCAGACTGACGTTAGGTTGACTATAGTTGTTTAGACTTCTGTGGTTCAAGGACTTGGAGGTTTCTGGGTCGGGCATATTGTGTTTTATTTTAGATTTCAGAGCAAAAGGAGTCTACTGAGAAAGTTATGTAATTTAAAACGCAAGCTTTAAATATAAATTGATCCTATATCTGTAATAGGTCTGACTATATAGGTCCACATATATGTGTAAATGTATGCACATTTCTTTTGACAAGTTATTTCAGGGATTACATGATTAATGTAACCTACTGTTGTTGTGAAGGTCGTAAGTATTTCCAGGATGAGTTAACAGTGACAAATCTTAACAATCAAGGCCATTTAAATCTGAATTAATTGATACCACATGTATTTAGGAGTTCCTTTGTTTTTATTTTTATTTTTTATTTTTTGAGAGAGAGAGCACGCACACAAGTTGGGGGGAGGAGCAGAAGGAGAGAGAATCTTAGCTCCACACTCAGAATGGGGGCCCAACACAGCGCTTGACCTCACGATCCTGAGATCATGACCTGAGCCGAAATCAAGAGTCAGACACTTAACTGACCAAGCCCCCCCCACAACCCCAGGAGTACCCTCTCAGGAGTTCCTTTGTTTTAATCTCCAAACTTACAAATCTTCCTGGATATATGCTTGAGAGATTATAAACCCTTAATTATCTGGGAGCTAGTGTATCTGTGCACTAATTCTTTTGGTTTATGAGGTATAGTTTGGGCTGACGAAGGAAGGAAAGGTGTTGAGGGCCCTCAGATCTCTCCAGAGTAGGAGAGAGAAAAGAAATGAGAGGAAGGCTTGGGAAGTGCTTTAAGGTCTCTGAAACGTTCCGATCCCAGTTCTCTCCATTTTTCCTTCCCAGTTACTGAGAATGAAACCGGAAAGTCTCTAGAGCCTGCAGCCACCAATCTACCCTCCCCGACTAGGTCACCCCCACCCTGTTCGTAAAGGTCAAGTTGTTCAGAATAGTTCTCAGCTTCTTAAAGGAAAATTGGTACAGATGAGGCTACTCAACCCCCCAGCTCATCCCAGAGATGCTTGAGCTGTGGAAAATAGTAGTTATTTTATTTGAGCCTCTGCTACTCATACCGGTGTGACCTGGTAAAGTTACATGAACCCTCAGCTCCTCTGGAAAGTAAGGGTAATGGAGGGATGGCTGCTGGGGGGAGCACTACAGCTTGCTCCAAATCTCCGTCATCCCAAAGCTACGATCCAGGGGGAAAGAGCACATTCCCTAGGTGAGTGTGCTGTATCGGAGTAAAAGCATTTCCAACCCAAAGGGGTTTAAAGGTAAAATCTAGAGGTAAAGTTCCCTGTATGCGAGTGGCAGGTGGCCTGGGGAAACTTGCTGAGAAGATAGACTTGTTTGCTTTTACTCACTGTGATTCCTCCACATCTAAAAGATAACCGGGCAGACGCTTCACATTCCGGGCAGTTGGACTGTTGTTGTGGCTGTTGCTTGTTCAGATTTGTTTTTTGCTTCTTTTGCAAAGGCGACCTGGGGAGGCTGTTGGTTGAGGCTGAAGGGTACTGCCTCGGAGTAATCAAGTTACGAGAAGAACCCTTAATCAACAGATAATTAACTTATTCCCACCCCCACCCCCCAAAAATTGATTTTGAGCAATGTGTCTTACACAAAAGGAACATCATTCACCAAAAATGTGATTTCTTGGTATCTCAGTCTAAATTTGAGTCCTTTACACCCACCTCTTTTTTCTTTCTTTTTCTTTTTTTGGTTTGTTTCCTGAAGCTATATTTAGAATACATCAATCACTTTATGCTGCCATTTTTTTTTTCTTTCTCTGACCTCAGGAACTTATGAAATGTGCTTGATCTGGAGACCCCTTTCTTTTCACTCTCTTCACAGCCCAGAAATTTGAAAAACAACGATTTTCTTCTATTTAGTTCATTCACAGTCTCTATCTCCATTATACCTAGTAACTGGTAACTAGGTACCAGACAAGCTTGAATAACACAATTGTACCAATCATTAGCTACAGTAGCATAGAGTTTCAAAGAGAATCAGTGGTGATACCACTGTTGGCCTTTGTGGCAATTTAAAAGAAAACAATTCTTCCAGTTTATTGTATCCAACGTGTATTAGAAGAAGAAATAGTTTTGATTTAAAGACGGTCAGAAGTAGATAGCGGGATGGTATGTTGGTCCAGCCAGGAAAGTCTTGTATGCAATGAGTGGTTCTTTTGTTCAGGACATCTCCATGTTTACTAGGTGGTTCCACTTAAAATATTTGCTACTTTCATTCTTGTTTTGTGCGTAAAAGAGACTTTTTTTTAAATCATAAAATTCATATAAGCTCACTTAAAGCTTTCTCATGATTTTTCTACCCAGATCTTTTTACCTTGTAAAGTACATGTTTTATGCTTTTAATAGGTTTTTATGTTTAACATGGATTTTTTTCTGATCATAAAGTTAATATATGCTCTCTTAAAGATTAGCTCATGGTTCCTCTACCCAGATCTATTTACATTTTAAAGTACAGTGTAGAGAATGAAGATAAAAGCACAATTGTATGGTAAAAATTCTATCCTCTGAATAAAGTCCTTTGATTGAATGCAACTTGGGAGTATTTTGCTCAACTTTAGATTTTTGCCCAGATGTTTATGTAGCAGAAGGTGGCTACTTTATACTATATTTGTACTAGGTAGGATAGATTAACTTTTTTATTAGAAAATTCTTTTTTTTTTTTAAAGATTTTATGTATTTATTTGACAGAGAGAAATCACAAGTAAACAGAGAGGCAGGCAGAGAGAGAGGGAAGCAGGCTCCCTGCTGAGCAGAGAGCCTGACGCGGGACTCGATCCCAGGACCCTGAGATCATGACCTGAGCCGAAGGCAGCAGCTTAACCCACTGAGCCACCCAGGCGCCCTTATTAGAAAATTCTATTTGGTGATGGTATTTGCCTCCCTGCTGATCACTTACACGTATGGCATCCTTTTTTCCCTTGTTCACATCTTTCCTCCATTTTCCCAGTCCTGATCTGAAAAGCAACCATGACAAGAGGGAGCATCAGGTAGAACGGTCCATTGCAGGGGACTGCAAACATGACTAAGGATGGCTTAGCAGAAAGGTAATTTGGGGGCCCACTTAACTGTGAAGCCCAGGTGTCGGTGACTGGAGTGGCTCTTCTGTCATTGGGCACTTGACTTCTTTCCATCTCTTGTCTCTCCTTCCCCCCATGTTTGCTTCATTCTCTGCTCTAGGTGGTGGCAAGAGGGTTCGCAACAGCTTTGGGCGCACATCCTTCCAGTTGAGTTGTATCTCATTGACCCCGACTGAATGACTGTGTAGCCGTGAGCTCATGGCTCAAGCCATCCATTGACGGGCTGGACCTGAGTTATGTGCTCTCTCCGAAGGTGGCGGGAGAGTCACCCTGACACAAGGCCTACGGACTAAGTCAGAAAAGTGGTGACTTCCTGGGGGGAATATCAGAAGACTGTTACCAGGTAGAGGAGGTGGAACAGAGAATGAGGCCCACTTTAGGGGGTCAATGGAGCCTGCTGACATGGGAATGCATGTGTAAATATATCCGTACAGGAATATGTGTTGATGGCCATATGTGTTGCTTATTTTTTAAATGATCAAATCGTAGTCTTAATGTGAAGCCACCCCAGGTTGGTGGTATAAAATTAGAATGTTTCAGTGTTATATGTGTGTTATATATGCTTTCTGAAAAAAATCCTTGTGGGGACAAGAGGACTAGCTAAATCTAATTATTATGGCCTTCAAAACATTTGAGCAACACCTATGCCCTAGAGATAGAACAGAGAGTTACACTAGTTTTAGAAACCAATAACTTAGGTTCTTTTTTTTTTTTTTTTTCACAGTGATTTTTATAAGCAGCCAATCATGTTCTGGACAATGTTTGTTTGTGTTTTGTTTGTTTGTTTGTTTGTTTGGCTTGAACAGTTTTTACCAGGACACTTGGTACCTTTGGGAACTTAATAAGATGTTTGAGAATCTTAATAATTGGGGGAAATTAACATATTAAGATTTAGATTATATTTTTCAAGTAATAATGATCACTTTTGCTTGGAATCTTAATTCAGTGGAAAGACTCATTTGCCCATTTGTAAGATGTTGGACACTGCCTATGTTCTATTGAGTACCACTGGCTTTGTCATTGAGAGTATGCTTGGCATACATCCTAACAAACGTGTTCTTGTTTTCAGACCCTTGTAGTGATAATCACCCCTTATGCTTAACAGAACAGGGCATTTGGCAAATGGAATTGGGTAGACCTGTAATGGGCATGCAGTTTTGTTGTCTGTTGAGAATTTGGGTTCCTTCTGGCCAGTTTCACTCAGTTTCTCCTTGCAGGAAATGTAAGGGCTGACCTTGAGAAAGGGGATTGTGACAAATTAGGATTTTTTGGTTGTGTCAGAATCCCATCTCAAACTTGCATAAGCAAAAGGGGATTAGATGCCCCCCATCAGTGTAAAAGGCATGGATGTTATTGGAGGTGACAAGATGCTGTGTCTCTTTGCATCGGTGCTGGATTCTCTTTCAGGAGATAAGATTTCGCCAGGTAGGCAGGGACATGGCAACTGGAAGATCCAGGCTCCCTCCTGGCCAGCTTTGAGAACAGAGAATAAAGTCTGCTTCTTTGTTTTTACTCTTTCTAATTCCAGTTCATTGAACCTCAGGGTAGGTTGCTTGACCTGCTTTGTTCAGGTACCATCTTTTGAACCAATCTCTGTGGACAAGGATGAAGTACTGTAAAAGACCAGCTTGGCCAGATGGGTGTGTGCAAGGGCAGGCAGATGGCGGGGTTAGAGCAGAGGCCATGCAAGTCAACCAAAGAAGGAGGGTGGGGGATGTAATCAGACAACGTTGAAAAGGATGCTGGGCAAACCAATGGCCAGTGGAAATACTGGACTTCCATTGTACTTGATGCTTATACGAGTGTCTCTTTGTCCCCTGCACAATGTACAGAAGGAAGCAGATTCTTCATAGGGATCATGGATCCTTTATCATGCCCTGTGTATTAATGAAGTAATGGTTCCTCTCAGGGACTCTCATGAAGGGTAGGGCAAGGTGGGAGGGTAGAAGATCTACCAGCCTGGGCAATTACAAGAATGACATCTTTCAAGGTGTGGAGGGCTAGCACTTCTTTCTGAGTAGTTGATTGAAAACACTTTCACCTTAAATTTTCACTGTTCCCCTTCGGTTCCATTTGCATGATGCTTTCTCATTTTTCAGGTGTTTTTTTTCCCCCCTCCTACATCATTTCTTTCCAATGATACAGTGTCTTCTGAGGGAATGCAAACAGAAGTTCACAGAAATTAAACCCAAGGTCCCACAGCTAGGAGACAGTAGAGGTAGGATTTTAACCCTGGTCTCCTGTCTACACCGAGCTGTCTTTGATATCACTATTGTATTCTGCTACTAGTGCCATCGGCATCCACTGCTGAAAGCCTACAAATATTTTAATTTACCCTTAGTGTGTGTCTTACTTAAGTGACAAGCACGAGACTAGCATCTTGATGTTGGCCATTCGTGATAGGATTGCTGAGCTCTGACAATCCCAGATTCTGGAGGCAGACAGCTTGGGTTCAAGTCTGTCCTTCCAAACCTCCCTAGCTGTCAGTCTTTGGGCACGTTGCTTAACCTTTCTGAGTTTCAGTTTATCTTCAAATGGGGGAAAATCAGAGGGCTTACCTTATAAAGCTATTGTGAGAAATGAAAAAAAAAAGTACTGTAGATGAAGGAAAGATGTTTCATCAAATCCTAAGGTTTACATTAGCACCCTGCCTGGTACTTGGTAAACTTTATAAATATTGGCTCAAAGGGTGCTAATAAAACATTCAGGCCAGTGGCTTTTTCTAGGACAGTGTTTATATTCTTACAGGAGACCCGCAGGTGAGAGATGTATTTGTGATTGAAGGATTCTGGAACATATTAAAGAAGAGGTGCCTAGGAGCTATGAGCCATAGGAACTTTGAGTTTGGTTTTAACTTTTTTGGGGTGGGTTTAAGGTTCCTTACACTGTCGAGTTCATTGTTTAATAATTGTTTAATGTTTTCTGCCTTTACAGTTGGCATTATATAATGAATAATGGGGGTTTTGAATATAGGGAAGCATACTTTTTGACTGTTGAATATCACATGTTTTCTTAACAGGGAAATCGAGGACATTGAATGTTTTGTTGATATTTAGAAATTTGTTTCCAGTGGTAGGGCTGTGCCTTTTTACATTTTTGTAGGATTTGAAAATGCGTGGCAATTCACTGAGACTTTTGAATGTTTAGATTTTACATTTCTATGAAAGTACCACAAATATATTTGCAAATTAGTAAGCTCGGGGGAACCGGTGGTAGCAGAAGTAGTTTGCCACAAGAAAGCTGTAGTGGGTGAATCTCAAATGGCCTTTATTAAATGAGTACTTTTATTAGTAAAAATCTAGTAATAGAAACTTCTGGAGAGAGAAAAAGAGACTCTAGTCTATAATACTAACTGAATAGAAACTCAGTTCCAATAGTTCACTTAAAAATTTTTTATTTATTGGGACGCCTGGGTGGCTCAATTGGTTAAGCAGCTGCCTTCGGCTCAGGTCATGATCCCAGCGTCCTGGGATCGAGTCCCACATCGGGCTCCTTGCTCAGCAGGGAGCCTGCTTTTCCCTCTGCCTCTGCCTGCCATTCTGTCTGCCTGTGCTCGCTCTCTCCCCCCCTCTCTCTCTGCTAAATAAATAAAATCTTTAAAAAAAAAAATTATTTATTTATTTATTTATTTGAGAAAGAGTTGGGGGGTGCGTGTATGATCTGGAGGAGGGGCAAAGGAGAAGGAGAGGTGGATCCCACCACCCCTCGCTGAGCAGGGAGCCCGACACAGCAGATATCCGGGCTCGATCCCAGGACCCTGAGATCATGACCTGAGCCGAACACAGACACTTAACCAGTTAGTTAAGTGCTCCTATAATAAAAATTTACCTTTTGAATACTTGGAAAATTGGTTTAATCTTATCATTGTTCAAGACAAGTAAAACTGAGTACCTTTGAAGGTGGGAATTTGAGACACCTTTACTTCTGACGTCAGATTTTCTTTATTTGGCATGAATCAGTCACTGTGGAGGAGTATGTGTATCAAATATCTGTTCTTTTAACCCTGGTTCAAATTTAAATACAGTTCTGATTTGTTGAGCATGGCCTTTAAATTTTTTTCCTTAACTAACTCATATGTTTGAAAAACAAATTCATTTTAAAGAATTGGGACTTTTTATTTTGTTTTTAAAACCGAAAAAATAAAGATATAAATTAAGACACACACACATCAAGGTGAAGCATTTTATAGCATCAGTGAAATAACAATTATTTACAAATAAAATACTAACATATAATTTATAAGTGAAATAACCCATAAGCCTGTTCCAGTACTGTTTCAGGGGTGCCTGGGTGGCTCAGTCAGTTAAGCATCTGCCTTCGGCTCAAGTCTTAATCCCAGGGGCCTGGGATTGAGTCTCGAGCTCCCGGTCCACAGGGAGTCTTGCTTCTTCCTCTGCCCTTCTTCCCACTCATTCTCTCAATCTCTCTCTATTTCTGTGTCAAATAATAAATAAAATCTTAAAAAAATAAAGCCTGCCTATTAACCACTTTAAACTAGAAACTGGTAAAACACTTTCATCTGGTTGACAAGACTTTACATCACTATGGGGTCTTATTTTTAAATCCTTTTAACTAAATCTGTAGAATATTCCATTTTACGTGTTTCTTAATATTAAACACAATGTAACTGGGGCGCCTGGGTGGCTCGGTGGGTTAAAGCCTCTGCCTTTGGCTCAGGTCATGATCCCAGGGTCCTGGGATCGAGCCTCACATCGGGCTCTCTGCTCGGCAGGGAGCCTGCTTCCTCCTCTCTCTGAATGCCTCTCTGCCTACTTGTGATCTCTGTCTGTCAAATAAATAAATAAAATCTTTAAAAAAAATAAACACAATGTAACCATGTGGATCAGTGTCAAAATTTACGCAGTGTTGTTTGAAATGCAGATAGTCACTGTTGCTGTTTATTTCTCTGTCTACATGAGTTTCATCCTGGGGCATCTCCTTTGACTGATGGCTTCCAAGTAGCAGAAACTTGAAAGCCCTGCCCTCTCAAGCATATAGTTGGTTACTTCTACTCTTGTCAATTTACTTTGTTGCTTATTAAATAAACAAGGTTGATGGGAGTCAAATGATGTGCAGGTTGAGTCAGAATTAAACCATTCTGCATGGAGAACAGGTTAGAATTATTGAAACAGTCAATCAACATTAGGAACAAAGTATTTTACAAGGAATATTCATTTTATTAAAGTTAACAGGTTCCTTATTCATCAAGTCTTCAGAAATACCACATGCACACGCACCTTACACCACACCCACTCACACGCGTGCCCAGAGGCACTGCCAAGAGACCGGGAGCTCCAGTTTTCTGCCTTTTTAAAAATAAAATTACCGCCCCTTCTACTGGATTATGGTGTCCAGTGGAAAGAAAGCCCCCTGTATGCTTTTATAGCAGGAACCTGCACAGAGGGGCAGGTGGGGGGAGGGGAGTTCTTACTACTGTGCTTGCTGCAGACACTGTCAGAACGTTAAGACCAGACTGAATTCTGAACTCCACATCTTGTAGACGAGAACACCTTTTCCGTCTTCCTCAGAGTCATTTTTAATATGCCGAGGAAAATCGTGCAGTCCAATCCTGATGACGTAATGTTTACTAAGCAATCATATGAGCATATGTGTATTTGGCTTACAAACAGGGTAAGGAAAGAAAAAGCAGCAATTATTGTTGTGGGCGGCGGGGGGGGGGGTGGTTACTGACAATAAGTGTGCATTGATACACTTCCCAGATTCTCCCTCTCCTTTTTTGGGTGGTTGTTATTGAGGGTGTAGAGTTGATCTGGGGTAATATAGAGATGATGTCACTGTACCGTGTTTGCCATCTCTTTTAATTAGTAGGTCTGTAGGGATTGAGGACTTTACCTTCAGAATCAGTGCACGTGATCCTTGATGTGTGAATGTGTGATATTTGTTGTCAGTGATCTTCACAGTGAGTTTTAAAGCGTTTGAAATGGCACTTTAAGCACTAACTGTACCTTTGTAGTCTTTGTTAGAGCCCAGGTAGTAAGAAAACTTCTCAGATTCATTCTCGTTCAGGAAACGCTTATTAAATATCTGGGTTGTGCAAGTCTATCATCATTCACCTACATGCCAGATGCCGGAAGTCCCAGAAATCAATCAGACAGGGGTCATGTCCTCGAGGATCTGATTGCCCAATACAAATCCCTTTTTTGGATTCATTTTGTTATTTATTTCCTCAGGATCGTATAAGTTTACCAAAAAGATGGTGATTTGGTGGGGGTTCCTTTTCCTTTTTCTTGTTTCATTTAGCGTGGATGATAGAAACATCTTTGACCGGAAGTAAGAATTTTGGGTGTGAGGGCGCATTTTATACTCAAGATATAAGTGCTATCAAAAATCCAGTGAAATCGGAATCACAGTTTCTGCTTCTGCCGCATTCTGCTCTGAAGGTTGTCAGGTCTGGCCTTGGTGTTGCCATGGGGACAGGGACTTCGAAGGACCTGCCATTAGCAATTCTGTTTGAAACGGAGACCCTTTGAACCACTGGAAAGTGGCCCTGGAATAAGCTTGGTCAGGGAGCCCTGGGAGAATCCTTGGCTATTTCAGCCGCCAAGCCCTGCAGGGATGAAGGTGGGGGAGTGGCCAGTAGAGAGAGCAGCACGGAGCTCTTCGCTCTGCCATTTTAAACAGAGAGGCAGACCGAGAGACCCCGACCTGGCAACTCTGTGTTCCAGCTGAGACATGCCCAAGAACAAATCATGACTCTCTAGGCCTTGCTGATGGATGGTTTTGCGACCAGTCGAGGAACTACCAACATTTCCATTGCAATGGAAACTTAATACCATGAAATAAATATCAGTAACTCCTTTCTGGAGAATATCAGAAACATGATGATCGTATTGTGAATTCTGGAGAGAGAAAGAGCTTGTATGCAGCCGTGCCGGCAGCCCTTGCTATCTTGTGAATTGTTGTAGAGGGTTGATAGTTATCCCATGATTATTAATAAGGGTCCTGCATGCGCCTGCATAAAAAGGAGGGTGATCAGATTAGCTCAACGACAGCCGAACGGGTGACACCGGCCTTCCTTCCAAGCCTGCACCCCACCTCCCAACACCACCTTCTTTCCATTTATTCTGTAACATACCCTGTCATCATTGTTAAATAAAACTTGGACTTTGGTGGTCATATATATATATATTTTTATAATCAGTTATTCTGAATGTGCCGTAGTATGATAGGTATATTTATGCCTTTTTATTAAATCTTTTTAGGATCTTTGGGTACAGATAAGCTCAAATCAGATTTTAAAGGTGGAACTCAAGGGTTTTTTGTTTTTCTTTTTTTTTTCTTCCAAGTATTTTAGTTTGGCAGCTTCTGTTTCAGTTTGGTATTTAAATTTGTGTATGCCTTATTGCATACTGACTATTTTCTCTTGCTTATTAGTAAACACAGGCATGCATGTGTTCAAATTGTACTTCGCCATGAAAGAATGACATTCAAACTCTTTGAGTTCAGACAAGTCATCCACACCCGATGTCCCCGCAGGAGTCTCACTTGTGAGTTGTACCTTTCTCTGACTTGCATAATTTCATGAAAAGACTTTCAGGTCACTGTCGACAAAGATGGTCATCTTCATGGTATTCCCCTTGCGTATA
Source organism: Mustela erminea (assembly GCF_009829155.1). NCBI lineage: Eukaryota > Metazoa > Chordata > Mammalia > Carnivora > Mustelidae > Mustela > Mustela erminea. Next base: position 122,203,735 of record NC_045619.1, read on the forward strand.
GATAGATGAGGCTTTAGATGTGTCTTGAAGAATGCATCCTTATGCTTATATGTACAAGTTGGCATGACTACAGGATCCGCTTCCTCCGCTGGCTGGAACTGGGGCTATTTTTAGTATCTTTTCCTGGCTTCCGAGTTAGTGTATCAGCGTGTATTTATGCGAGGGAGAACTCTGAGGCCATATAAGACTGTAGTTTAGAAACCTAGTAGCCTCATTTGCCTTTTGCTCTCTGGAAGGGGAAAAATGATATTGTATTTTGCCAACACAGAAATGTAACAGGATGGAGTGACAAGACACATCACTCTGGCTTCTCCAAAACCACAGGGGACACAGGTGAGGCTTGAGAGAGAGTCTACACATGGAGAAGAATTGTCCCAGGGATGAGGGACGGGGCATCTTCCTGGATGAAGGGAGGTGGCTGCTGTCAGTTGCACTAGATTAAATCATCACTTCCTTTCGTACGTGGGCAATACCTCAGATTTCCTCTGATTCACAGAGGCTTTGACATCTTCCATGGAAGCCAGTGTGTTCCCCATTATGGGCAAATAAGGTTCTGTCATGCAGAGAACTTGGGCCAGATAAGACTGCCTTTTCATCTTGGGTCCTGCAGTCACAAGCAAGTTGGGTGACATTAGGAAGGTCAACCTCCCTGGCCTTCAGTTTCCTCATCTATAAGATGGGGAGATCATACCCTTCGCTCCGAGGGCAGGGAAGGATGTGAGGAGGAGAGATGATGCTAAACCACAAGTAAACGTCTGGCATGGGGCAGGCGCTGATCAAATCCTGCAAACTCAGGGAAATAAAAGTAAATGGACCATGGGCTACCTTTCCCTCAAGGATCCACATTAAGACTTTCAGCCAGATGTTCTTTTTTTTTTTTTTTTTTAAGGACTTTATTTATTTATTTGATAGACAGAGATCACAAGTAGATGGAGAGACAGGCAGAGTGAGAGAGAGAGGGAAGCAGGCTCCCTGTTGAGCAGAGAGCCTGATGCGGGACTCGATCCCAGGACCCTGAGATCATGACCTGAGCCGAAGGCAGCGGCTTAACCCACTGAGCCACCCAGGTGCCCCAAGACTTTCAGCAGATGAAGCAAACAGATCAAACGTATTTTTGGAATCCATATCTCATTTCTTCTATCTCTGCTATTGACATCCATCGACCCAGGGTCACTTGGCCCTCTAGAACTCTCCATTTGAGTTAATGGCTGGACCCAAACAACCTCATCTAAATCTCTTCCTTCCTCCCATGGAACTTCCCTCCTGGCAAAAGCAAAGCTGAGACTTTGAGACATTCTGACAATCAGTAAGCCTAGTCTTACAGTGAGAACAGGTGAGCCCCCAGCTTTAGTTAAACCTCTTCTCCTTCCTGGCACTAGGTACCTTCTCTGATGGCACTCTGCTGAGGTTTGGTGTTCAGAGAAAGTAGCCTGTTTGCAAGACTCTTTGCCTTTTTTTTTTTTTTTTTAAGATTTTATTTGTTTGAGAGAGTGTGTGAGAGAGAGAGAGAGAGAGTGAGAGAGAGCACGCAAATATGCCTGAGTAGGGAGGAGGAGTAGAGGGAGAGGGAGAAACAGACTCCCTGCTTAGTGGGGAGCCTAGCATGGGGCTTGATCTCAGAATCCCAGGATCATGACTAGAGCTGAAACAGACACTTAACCAACTGAGCCACCCAGACACCTCTTTCTTTTGCCTTTTTAAAGATTATTCCTTTATTCGTGAGAGACAGAGAGAGAGAGAGAGAGAGAGAGAGAGGCTGAGGGAGAAACAGGCTCCCCAAGGAGCAAGGAGCCTGATGTAGGACTTGATCCCAGGACACTGGGATCATGACCAGGGCCTAAGGCAGATAGATGCTTAACCGACTGAGCCACACAGGCATCTCTTTGTTTTGCCTCTTTTAATGGCTGGTAGTCACAGTTTTGAAATTTAAGATTGACTTTCTTTTTTTTTAAGATTTATTTATTTGACAGAGAGAGATAACAAGTAGGCAGAGAATCAGAGAGAGAAGGGAAGCAGACTCCCTGCCAAGCAGAGAGCCCGATGCGGGACTTGATCCCAGGACCATGAGATCATGACCTGGGCTGAAGGCAGAGGATTTAACCCACTGAGCCACCCAGGCGCCCTGAGATTGACTTTAAACAGCAGCCAGATGAATCCTAAGAATCTGAAGAGCCTCGTGACACCTGTGGGCATGTGTAAAGCCTCTGCCTTTGCTGTGCTGGCTGATTTTAGTATCAAAGAGCAGATATGTCAGAGAATGGCAAAAAGTACAAACAACCAAAAAAAAACTGATAGGGGTCTGCTGGGTGGGAGTGGGAACAGCCGCCTCTTTGGCCCACTTGTGTCTGGGATGTCTGTTTACCGTTTCTGAAAAGTAGGTGGAAGATGGAAAAATATTAAAAAGTGAAAAATCAGATAACATTTTATAAGCAGCAGCATTTAAACTTTCAGTGAGTTCAGTCAAAATTTGCTATGTGGCTTTTTTCTAAACATAGAAGTAACCTATGCTCCTAAGATAAAAATGTGAAAAAAGTAGGGAAAAATCTTAAGAGGGAGATAAAAATCACTCCTAATCCCCTCTGGTGGTAAATTGTAACCATTACTGATATCCTGGGGTTTTTCTGCCCAAATCCTTTCATCTCCCCTCTCACTCACACACACTCAGATTTGTGTAACCACCGCATATATTTGTTGGAGTGGAGAAATGGTATGCAAATCGAATTTTAATATCCTCGTACTGTTTTCATTAGTAAGAGACAGAGGAGCAGTGTGGTTGAGAGATCGTGCATTTGGACAGCCCCCGTCTGAGTCCTGGCTTTGCAGCAAAGTATTTGATGGTGGAAGTAACTTCGGGCCTCCCTTTCCTCCGCTGTGAGATGCGGATACAATCATCCACCCATACACCGTGGAGCCCTGAGGACTCAGTGAGATGTTATCTGTAAAGTGCTTAGAGGGATGTCAGGATCCAGTCCACTTTCTCCGAACAGTGGCCAAGCCCACAGCTATCAGCAGTGTGTCCTCCCCCTGTAGCATCATCTGTCCCCTCCCTTGACCCTGTCCTTCTAACCCTTTTTAAAATCCTACAGGCCCTTTTAGGTACAACTCAGATGTTTCCCCAGCTGCAGAAACTCCCCAGGTGGTGGGGATTCTTCTACATGAGCACCGATAGATGCTTCTGGAAAGCTGTGTGGTGTTGTGGTTAGAAGTCCCGGGACTTCACTAAATTCCCCCAGTTCGAGGCCGGCTCTGTCATTCACTAGCTCAGCATTCTTGGGAGAGTGACTTCATTCCTCTAGGGCACGGAGTGCTCCTCTGTGGAAAGAACGTTAAGTGTAGCACTTAGCTCACAGGGTTGTCGATCAGGTTGAAAGGGTTATCCCGTGACAAATGCTGAAAACAGAGCTCAGCCTGTGTTAGCTGTTCCCACGCAGAGCATCTGCACTGGCGTTAGTGGCTCGGGTGTTGTATTCTTCATATTAGGAACGCATGGATTTTATCTTACCCATCTTTATATTCACCATAAACCTACCCAGTGCCAGACCCAGAGCAGATGTTCGCTGTACACTTCCTCAGCGTAATTGCACTGGGTAGAGAATTGCAAGGGAAGTCAGGACTTAAGATGATGACACATGGGACGCCTGGGTGGCTCAGTTGGTTAAGCAGCTGCCTTCGGCTCAGGTCATGATCCCAGCGTCCTGGGATCGAGTCCCACATCGGGCTCCTTGCTCAGCAGGGAGCCTGCTTCTCCCTCTGCCTCCAGCCTGCTACTCTGTCTGCCTGTGCTTGCGCTCTGTATCTCTCTCTCTCTCTCTCTAACAAATAAATAAAAATCTTTATATAAAAAAAAAAAAGATGATGACACATGAAGATTTTACTGTGGAAGCTTTGGGTTATTGGAAGAAGTACTAAAGTTTATAAGACAAAAGGAAACTAAAAGTCCTCTTCTTTATTAACTTTGTATTTTATGACAGTTTTTGAGGTACAGAATTATCACACATCAGGTCCAAAGAGTTCTCTTATGGGCAACACCATTTCGCCCATTATTAGCGTTTTGTGTTAATAGGTATACTGGTTATAATTAATGAGCCAATGCCAACTGGTGTCCATACTTCATTCAGATTTTTCTCAGTTTTTCCTTAATGTTCTTTTTCTGTTCCAGAGTCCCATCCAGGATATCTTATTGTATTAGTCTTTATATCACCTTAAGCTCATCTTGGCTGTGATAGTTTCTTAGACTTTCCTTTTTTTTTTCTTTTTGGTTACCTTGACAGTCTTGAGGAGCACTGATCACGTTCTTTGTAGAGTGTTCCTCAAGTGGGATTTTTAATTGAGAGATGATTCACATACCACAAAATTCACCCTTTTTAAAATGTTTACAGCAAACCAATTTTAAAATAGTTCTTTGGTAGCTTGATTTCATGAAACTAAAATTTATTAATAAAACCAGATTTCTTGAATTGTATATAAAGTGTTCCCAGATAGGAAGTGTGTTATTTAAATTCCGTTCATATGGTGAGCTCAGCTGCTTTCTGGTGAGGATTTATTTGAGCGGGGTTATAATGCATTTTGGCCAAAGAGAACCAGAAGGTCATCTTGGGTTCGCTGTTGCCCTGGAAATGTTGAAAGGAATGAATTTGTTCTGGCATCTTGGACTGTTTTGGACACAGTTTCTAGCAGGGTACTTGTTTTTATATACTAACTGAAATAGTACTGATGTCAGAGTAGCTTGCATTTGGAAAACAGAAAAGAAAATGGAAAGGCATCGTTTACCTTGAAAAGCTAGCAACAGATGGGCAGAGATTATCACAGAGTAGAAATCAGGGTGTGGGAGTGGGATTCCTGTTTGTGCAGCTTTCCCTATATACCCAGCTCATCCATCCATCCATCCATCCGTCCATCCATCCATCCATCCATCCGTCCATCCATCCATCCATCCGTCCGTCCATCCATCCATCCATCCATCCATCCATTCATTCGTCCATTCATTCATTCATTCAACAAATCTCTGTTCAGTGCCTACCAAGTGCCAGAAACTGCTCTTAGTCCTTGGAATGCAGCAAAGAACTAAGCCAACAAGGTCATTTTCTCCCGGACCTTTCATGTTGGTAGTGTAGACAGATAGTAAATAGAGGAATGTATGTCGGGGGCGAGGGGTGATAAGTAGTTTGAAAAAGCATAAGGTGTGGTCGGGTGATACAGAACGGTGGGTGGGGGCTCTTCCAGAAAGACCTCTTTGAGTTGACATTTAAGCAGAGACACAAATACAGGTATTTGACTACAAGTGTGTCTGCAACATGGAAATTCTCTTTGGAATGAAATGCATTCAATTAAAATCACAAAGAAATTAATGGAATAGCTTTCTCTCACTGTCACCATGCTGCGTTCCAGAGATTTAATGGTCAGTGAATGCCAAGTCCCTGCTTCCAAGGAACTTCCTGCCTTGGGTGGGAACAGGGTTAATCAATTGGAAATAAGTCCTTAGTGACAAGGACTGGCAGTGTAAGAAGTACACTGCCCCTGAACTTCCCTGCCCCTGGGAAGGAGGCAGGAGACTGTGAGCCATGAGAGGGGACAAGAGAGAACCAGTCTCATCTGGGGGGTCAGGGCAGGTTTCCTTGAAGGGGGACACTTGATCTGAAAGCCAGCCAGGGAGCAGGAATGAACAAAAGTGATAAGGATTTAGGAGGAAGGCCAGAGAGCTTGGGCGCCAGCAGCCAGGGAGAATTGTGGGAAGAACGTGGTGGGGCCAGTAGCTAGGAGAACATCCATCACAAATGGCCAAAGGAAGTTCTAAATCAGTTGGTGCCATCACATTCTCGGAAACGGCTAGTCTTTTTATAATTGGTAAATGGTACTAAGTGAGAATAAGTTTACCTGAAAAAGGCCAACCTATTGACTTGTTTTAACATTTTTGGAATTTATTTATTTATTTTTTAAAGATTTTATTTATTTATTTGAGAAAGAGCAGGCATGAGCAGGGGGAGGGGCAGAGAGAGAGAGGGAGAAGCAGACTCCCCGCTGAGCAGGGGTGTCTCCATCCTAGGACTCTGGAGTCAGGATCTGAACTGGAAGGCAGATGCTTAACTGACGAGGGCACCCAGGCACCCCAACATTTTTGGAATTTAGAGTGTACACCAAGTTTTGCCAAGATCAGCTAGAATATGGCAGGATGCATCAAGTTTCTGATACTTTGTTCGAATAGCCAAAAACTAGAAGAAATAGATCTCATGATTGTGTTTTCAAAATGATCGTGTTCATAAGAAAAAAGACTAGATTCTTTTCAGGAAGACAGTTTTTAAACTCAAGACATTGAGGGTTCTTACATTTTTCTTGTTTTTTTTTTTTAATATCGTTAAGTGGTATTTTCGAGGAGACATTCAATTGTATTATGCAGGAAGTGTGGTTCTTAGAGGCAAAACAGCCCTCAGGGAATGTTTTTTAATCTAAGAAAATGAATTATCTTTGTTTAAAGCTTTTCCTCTAGTACATTCAGTTACTTAATGTTGTGCATCATCTTTTAAGAGTGTTTGGGTATGACATGCCCAGAGCCCAATGACTTTATAAAGACTGAACAATGCTTTTGCTAAGGATGCAAAAATGCCTAATCTCTGGCTTTTAAAATGTTTCTGCCTTTTTAGGAAAATCAAGATGTGTATGTGGAGTAGTGTTAAATGAAGGGCTTACAACAGCAGTGGTGGTTCATAATGCTGGTATGACGGCGGTGGTGCAGGTGTCTTGGTCTGTCGCAATTTTGTCTGGGTTTTGACCTTTCCATGCCGGTGCACAGCAGATCCTTTTTGGTGACACCTGTGTACCAAGTTTTGTATTTCTGTTACTTAAATCCTCCATAAACATACCCCCCAAAATTCCGGTGGTCACTTCAGTTCTTTCCAAAGCTTCAAAATTTTGATCAGACTTTGAAACTTGGGACTGTTTTGTGTATTTCTAATATTTTTTTAATTATGAAAGCAGGACAGGCTTTATTTGGAAAATTAGGAAATTGGAAAATTAGGAAGGTAGGAGACAAATATTTAATCTCATCACTGATCATCTTGTAGCATGTGAAATTGTTATTTTAAATGCAAGTCATTTTTGTGATTATAGGAATAAGATGTACACACTTCAGAAAGAAAGACAATATATAGGGAGATAGCCAATGTTAGGATTTGGGTCATTTCTGCTGTGTGTACATGTGTGTGTTTCATATTATAAAACTTGAATTCAGAGTAGTCTCAGAAAGGGTTAAGGGAGGTACTTTAAAAGATTGTCTATTAACAAAATTTCTTCAGGGGTGCCTGGGTGGCTCAGTGGGTTAAAGCCTCTGCCTTCGGCTCAGGTCATGATTCCAGGGTCCTGGGATCGAGCCCCGCATCGGGCTCTCTGCTCAGCAGGGAGCCTGCTTTCCTTCCTCTCTCTCTGCCTGCCTCTTTGCCTACTTGTGATCTCTGTCTGTCAAATAAATAAATAAAATATTTTTTTTTAAAAAAAGAAGAAGCTTTTAAATGAAAAAAAAAGAAAATTTCTTCAAAGTATCTTCTTGAAAATCTTGGGCTTTCACATCTTAATAATATTCTGCTATTTTTAAGTATTTTTCAATATTTTCAAATATTCTAACATTATCTGCCATATTTTCTGATGGCAAATTTCATAATCTCAGTTGTAGCTTTGAGGGCCTTATTTTGAATGTGAACTTAATATTTATGAAAGGCCATTAAAAGTAGTTACTAAATAGTTTAGCCAATAATTCATATTAATTGAACAAAGATTCAAAAATAAATATAGCCTAAAAAGGAGGTAAATATGTATCAAATAACTTCCCAGATATTATACTTTTATATTCTTCCATACTTTTTTGGATGTGTGCAAGTGTGTGTGTGAGATGAGTGTGTGTGTGTGTGTGTGTGTTTATGCAAAATTATGTCATGTTATTTGCATTATTCTGTAGCTTGTTTTCCTCATTAAGTTGAATAATACGAACATGTTCCTATTTCACTCAACAGAATTTTCTATTAGTATTTTCGGTGTCTGTATAGTATGTGATTTTATAGTAATATTGTAGTTGAAACGATTTTTTATTATAAAACATTAGGGTTTTCTCTATTTTTTCCATTATTAAAAACAACACAGTTGTGAACACTGGTGTTAAATTATCACTTGAATGTGGATTTCTAGAATTAGAATTTCTCAGCATTGAGAATATGACTATTTTTAAGGCTTTTGCTACATATTTCCAACTTACCTTTCTGGCCCAGCACATTTTTCTTCACATCATCATGCTTTTAATTTCTTGCCTACCTACTAAGCAAAGAAAATTACCTATTGGCTTTAGCTTCCCTATACGCTGGGCTTTTCCATATCATATTTTTTGGACAATTCAGTTCACAGTGTTCATAGAAAACTTGTAGGCATATTCGGTTAAATCTCAGCACTCGGAGGCTGACCTCGAGCCCTGGGAGCAAACCAGATGACAGTTGATTTCAGATTTTGATAGTAGAGAATGGGAAAGGAAGTTTTGGAAATTCTGAACTTAATTCACATTTACTTCCATGCCATGACTGATAGACATGCCACTCAACTGGAAAGTTATTCTTTGTGAGGATGTGTTCCCCATCATACACAACAAACCATTGAACTACCCAGGTTCTAAACTTATATTCCATATAAATTTAATAGTGATTATCTGAGTGTTGGGAAAGTCAACGATTTGCCCCCAAAATTCAAGTTAGGTATTATGTAAATTTTCTCAATTTCCAAAGTTCAACTTTTGCTGATATTTAAGGAACAGAAAATCCTCTAACTAGAGGAGCTTTACGGTATCATGTCCAATATTCACATATTTGGAATCTAAGGCACAGAAAGGTAAAATGGCTTGCTGGAGTCACAGAACCCCAGGAAAAGTGTGTCCATTGGTCTTGTGCCTTGTCTTTACCTCTTGGAGCTGAACATGGAAACCCGCAGAGAAGGGTGTCTGCTCCTCCCCTGTCCTATACAAATAAGGTGTGCATAACCTTTAGGCCAATACAATTGAGCAAGCTGGAGAAAATCTCTTAGATGAAGATGGATTTGGGACTAGGGAGTGGGGGATGAGGAAGACCCTTACAAAAATAGTCTATTGATACCATCACATTTTAAATATTTTGCTCCTCTTTGGGTCTCCTCCCTAACTTATTTCCCCCTAGGAATTCCGTTTTTATGTATACATAATTCTTAAAAGTCTGAGATTACATTTATTTTCCCTGTATTTCCCAGCACTGCACGTGGCCCTCCCTGCCTCAGTGCATTTGGAGGTGATAATCGCGACCCAGCCTGACGACACTGCATGTCCCTGTGGGACGAGATAGTTGGAGGAGAGCCGTCCCCCTGTGAATGGGGTTTCCATTTCTGTTCCTTGAAGAAAGCTTCTCTTTATGTGAAATTAATGATTCACATGGATTTTGAACCTTTGCCCTTATAGTACTGGGTAGGGTTCTCTTCCCAGAAAAGCTGATGAGTTGGTGAATAGGGTCATGGGTAGTGTCTTCAGTTGGGTTCTTTGGGAGGCGGACGTTGAGGCAGGTAGCAGGCAGGAATCCACAGGACTGGAAGGGTGTGGGGCTCGGGAAGGAAGCAGGCTATGTGGAGAGAGAAGCTGCGATGGAATGCAGGGCAGACTGCAGCCTCAGCCCCCACACGGGGAGCTCTGGAGCTAACATGACCAGTCAGACTTGTCTCAGGTTGGGCTGAAGTGACCGGATTTTATCTTATTTTTTGTTCCTTTTTTGTTTCCGTATCTTGGATTTTATTTTTATTTACTTTTTAGGATTTTTATCCATGTTCCAGTTAACATAGAGCGCAATATTAGTTCCATATACAATATCTCCATATGCATATAATGAGTCAAGGCTTCGGTGCAATGCCTGGTCCTCATCACAAGCGAGCTCCTTAATCCCCATCACCTGTTTCACCCCCACCCGCCTTCCCTCTCTGGTAGCTAGCAGTCTGTTGTCTACAGTTAAGAGACTGTTTCTTGGTTTGCCTTTCTCTCTCTCTCTCTTTTGTTTCCCCTTTGCTCATTTGTTTTGTTCTTTTTTTTCTTTTAATTTTATTTATTTGACAGAGAACACAAGTAGGCAGAGAGGCAGGTAGAGAGAGAGAGAGAGGAAGGGAAGCAGGCTCCCTGCTGAGCAGAGAGCCCGATGCGGGGCTCGATCCCAGGACCCTGGGATCATGACCTGAGCTGAAGGCTGAGGCTTTAACCCACTGAGCCACCCAGGCGTCCCTGTTTTGTTTCTTCAATGCCTGTATGAATGAAATTACATGGTATTTGTCTTTCTCTGACTCATTTCACTTAGCACAATACCCATCCATATTGTTGCAAATGGCAAGATTTCATTCTTTTTTAATGGCCGAGTACTATTCCATTTTATATATGTACAACAATCTTTATCTATTCATCAGTCAATAGACACTTGGGCTGTTTCCATAATTTGGCTATCGTAGATCCTGCTGCTGTAAACTTTGGGGTAGCATATCCCCTTGAATTAGTATTTTTGTATTCTAGTAGTGCAACTGCTGGATCATTTTTAACATTTTGAGGACCCTCCATACTGTTTTCCAGTGTGGCTGCACCCGTTTGCATTCCCACCCTTGCAAGAGGGCTCCCCTTTCTCACACCCTCACCAACACCTGTTGTTTCTTGTGTTGTTGATTTGGGCCATTCTGACAGGTGTGAGGTGATATCTCATTATAGTTTCGATTTGCATTTTCCTGATGATCAGTGATGTTGAGCAGCTCTTCATGTTGCCTTACCCTCATAGATGTCATCAGGTAGGGATCACCCAAGAATGGCTGTGACCTTGGTTGAGGCACTTTTCATCAATGGGCCAGCAAGTGATTGGGGCCACATATCCCAGGGCCCACTGTCGTTGGCATCAGTCCTCTCTGGATAAGTGCACTTGTGAGGGTACAAATGAAGAAAGGACCATTAACCCTATATATGGAGATAATGAGTTTCATCTCCTTGCTTAAACTCCAAGAACTGACATTTGTTGAGCAGGGGAAGAATGCATCTCTAATACATGTAAATATGAAACAAATGAGAAGAGACAGAAGGCGTTTGCAGCTTTCACACAAAGCCCATGTCTCCAGCATTAATAAGTCTATAAAGGGGGGTGGTTTCTTACAGAAATTTAAGAAACATACGGATTTGCAGAATAGGAGGAGGAAGGGTGACAGGTATTTGCAAAGTACTTAGATTCCTTTTCTCATTTGACAGTTGAAATAACCCAGTAGATAAGTAGGATGAGAATTCTTATCTTTTATTCATGAGTGAAGAAACGGAGGTTTCTTAGAAGTTGACTGAATTGTCCAACGACAAAGAGCTGGTAAAGAAATGAACTTGAGACTCCTTGCACCATTGTGTTCCTTCTTTTATAATCCTTTGTTTGTTCCAGTGATCAAGGAAGGTCAGGGAAGATGAAATATCTCCAAAGGCAATTTTCTTGTTCTCCATTGCAGTAAAAAGTACTAAAGTATTCTCTGATATAAATCCAAGGTACAAGTGAAGTAAACAGTCTCGAGGCTGGGGTCAAGGATGGACACCTGAATGCTGGATGGCCGTCTCCCGCATCCCTTCCTCTGACCTCTGGTGGGTGCACACAGAGGCTGAGAGAATAAGGCCAAAGGCACACTACATTACTTACTTGGTTTGGACCCAACCCCCAGTGGACTGGACAACTTGAACATTCAAGGAATCTTTGTCTATGTCTAGTGGACTAAGTGGCTTCTTCATTAAAAATTGTTTAAAATAATAAGTCACTGAGGTGAAATCCACATAATATAGAATTAACCATTTAGGGTGATCAATTCAGTGGCATTTGACACATTCACAGTGTTGTGCAACCACTGTCTGTGGTTAGTTCCGACACATTTCCATCACCCCAAAGTAAAAGCTCTTCCCTATTAAGTAGTTTCTCCCTCTCTCCTCTCCTTCCCCTGGCCACCACCAGTCTGATGGTTCTGTCTCGCCTTCTGTCTCTGTGGATGTATCTATTCTTGGTATTTCATGTAAATGAAATGATACAATGTGTAACCTTTTGTGTCCGGCTTTTCATTTGGCATAATGTTTACAGGGATCCTTATCTTATCAGGTGTGTTGGTACTTCATTCATTTTCATGGTTGAATGATACTCTGTTGTGTGAGTGTATCACAGTTTGTTAACCCATTCATCTGTTGAAGGACATCTAGACTATTGTTTTGACTGTCCTGAGCTGTGTTGCTAGGAATATGCACACACCTGTTCTTGTTCAAGTACCCGTTTTCAGTTCTTTTGGTTATATACCTAGGAGTAGAATTCTGGGGTCAGATGGTGACTCTCTATACAACTTCTGAGGAACTATGAAATTGTTTTTTATGCTGCTGAATCGTTATACATTTCCACCAGCAAGTACAAGTGTACAGGTGTTTCATTTTCTCCCCATCCATGCCAACACTTGTCATTTTCTGTTTTGGTTTTTTGTTGTTGTTGTTGTTCGGTTATTTGTTTTTAGCCATCCTAGAGGATGTGAAGCAAAAAACGGCTTCATCCTATGAGGCCACTCCTAGTTTCCACCAGAGGAAGAAGCCCCTTTAAAGTAGAAGGGAAACAGGGCAACCTTACTTGCCAGCTATCTTGGGAGGAAAAGAAATCTCTAAGGAGGTCGTTCCTAGAAGGACCCCAGAAGAGGGGGTGTCTTTCTGGAACTCAAGGCTTCAATCCCTTGGCCTGGTCCCATGACCCTCCCACTCTAGCATGGAGGGTTGACAGATACTTTCCCTTGGAAGGAGGGACACACTTTTGTTCTCCCATTTTGAAGGTGGAATGAGCTACCAAGCTATGGAGGAGGGTTTGTGGGAAGGAAGCCAAAGATTTCTGGACAGATAAAGTCATAGAGTCATTAATTTATTCCACAAATATTAATATGGTACCTTTTATGTGCCAGGCACTTTTCTGGATGCCCGTGATATGTTAGTAACAGATAAAGTCCTTGCTTTCACGAGCTTTCATTCCAATGGGGGCAGATGGACATGAACAATACACATCACACAAATTCCATAATATGTTGGAAGGTGGCAGGTGCTATGCAGGGTAGGAAGGTTGTGGGGTGCTGGGATGGGAAAATGTCAAGTACTATATAGAATAATGGATGGATATTTTGGGGAAGCTGGGAATTGAGCTCGGCTTGGGAAGGCTTGGGCATAAAGAGATTCTCTGAGTCAACAAGCTTTACCCAGACAGCCCGAGATCCTCAGGACAGTGTTGACGTCATAGCTGTGGTTCGCTTCCTGTCCTCTTAGTCCTCCCCTGTTCGGGGGTTCATTGTCGTAGTTGCCTTTGATATTTATCTGTCTACCTTACTTTGCTCAGTATACAAGCCAGCCTTTCCAGTTACGACTGTCTGGTTAACAACAGTGAAAATTAAGTGCCTCCGAGCCTTGGGCAAGTCCGGGCCCCTGGGAGGCAGGAAGCCAGATGTGAGTGACCAAAATCTCCCCGATGTAGCTGACGTAGAGGCTCAACGTTGTAGAGGCTTATAAGCCTCACCAGGTGTGCGAGGGTTCTGTGTCTTTGTTTTTATTCTCTTTTCTAGAAGGGACTCCTAGAAGATTTGGGGCATCCTAATACCTCACGGTTCAGAAAATATGTGATTCTCAGACACCCCCTGCACTTCTGGTGTTTTGCCCTACAGACACCCAAGAAAGGCCTGGAGCTGGCCAGGTTCCTCTTCTAATTTCCTCCTTACATGGCACTGTTTCTTTTGAGACGGGAGACCACAGTAAGGCGTGGGCAAGTGTGAGGTCGCTGGACTGCGTAGTGTCTCCGTCAGGAGGCTGGCAGTTGGAAGAGGAGAATCAAAATCATTTTGACTCTGAGACCATATCCATATTTGATCTCATTTTTGCAGACCTTTCACTGTTCTAGGCTGATGTTTCTGTTTGATGAGGCGAACATAGCTATAATCACGATCTTGGCAGACCCAGTCACATAAAGTAGGAGCATAGAACACAGACAGCCTGATGTGTGTTCACTTTATTGTGATTGCTGTCTTTGAGCTGGTCAGAAGATGATTCAGAAATAAAATGGGCTTCTGATTTTAAACTTTGAACTCTAGATCCGGCATCTACATAGGCTAGTTATTGGAAATTTATGGTCTCTGAATTTTATTTTTTTCTCTGAATTTAAAAATCTATGACTAAGTAGAAGACAAGATGTTGTTGCTTTAAATATCCAGGTATTGCAAAGGAGAGTTCGAGATCTCTGGAATACTTTTCCCAAATGAAATGGGGTTTGCTCTTTTTCACGTTGGTTATTTTAGGCAGTCATTAAACAGTTGTTAGCCAGTTTAGTAAGTTTATATAAAACTGCATATTTGAGGCTTTAAATGCCACACAAGTTCCAGTGTAAACAGAGGAGAACAGAGTCCGTGCTTTACACAGAAGCGCCCGGCGCTGTACCTCATTCCAATTGAGGAAATGCTTACAAGTCCGGGGCCAGACACAGGTTGACTCACCCCAGTAGTCAAGGATGTTCTGGTTAGTGAGTTGGGACCGAGAGGGCAGATCCCGGTGCCAGTGCTGCGTGGGTCAGCTAGACTGACTTTGTTCCGCAGTTACCGATTGTGTCTCAGACCCTGGTAAATGTCTCATAAATGCATTCCAGTCTTCAAGAGAGTGTGGATTATGAGCCGCTGGCTCATGGCCAGACCGATGCTCAGCAGCCCTCCACCAGGCATGCCAAGAACATTCTCTCTTCCGACTGTCAGTGCCTAGTGTGGCGAAGACAGCTCTCGCTCAAAGTGACACCTGTCTTCGGGGGTAGGCTTTTGCAACACACGCCTAAATATGGTGAATGGCTCTGATACTGGCCAGTTTCTCCCCCAGTTGCTGTTGAGAAAGGAGAAAAAAAAAAAAAGGAGTAGAAGCTGCTGTTGATTTCCGGGTAATGTCTTTGAACTTGAATTTGTCACGAGAGTGGAGCCTTTGGTACAGAGCATCTTATTCACTGTTTCGTTAATCAGAATGCATTTGCACTCTTAAAAAGCTTCAATCTGGATCTCTGCAAGGGATTTTAAAAATTTCTGGTTTCTAGCTTCTCTCGTTTTCTGTGGAAGAGTAGCTCTACTGACATTAGCTACAGCTAACTCTTACTGAGCCCTTACTGTGTTTCTCGGCTTTGTTTTGCACATTTTACATCTATTAAATCATTTCATCCTCAAGGTAACCCTATCAAAAGGAAGCTGTTTTTGGTATGGCCATACTTAAACCCACTGTGTAAAGCTATTTAATACAGCAGCAGCAATAACAACACATTTTTGAGTGTGCCTTATCCGCAAGTCTCTTAGTAAAGCAAGTCTACTTTTACTGTGCCATTGAATCTCATTGGTGTCTAAAACAAACTCCTCCCTAATAAAGAGGTATTTATCATTTTTTTTTTTGATGCCTACACGATGGATGAAACGCCTTTCTATGTGTGTCCCACTTGATTCTAAAAATAATCTAGGAAGGCTTTGAAACAATGGTCTTCCAGGCAACGAAGCTTACATGGTCAATTTCTCTGTTTTCCTAATTTTATCAGTATCGTGTCTGTAGATTCCATCCAATCCTGAGTTTTTCTTGCTTATTCCCCTAGGATGCTCTCTTATGCTTCTCTTTCTCCCCTCCTCTCTTTCTCTCTCTCTTTTCATTTTCTATAGGACACTTCATTATGCCTCTTAGCTAGGTGAGCATTGCTCTGTTAGAATGATCACGTCATTAGCCAACAATTTTCAGAGCTGTTTGATGGCAGGAACTACGTCCTATTCATTTTCTCGTTCTTCTAGCACCCAGCACTGGGACCTGGCACATAGGAAGCACTCAGTAAATGTTTACTGAATGAGCAAATCTCTTCCTTCCCTTCCTTCTTTTCCTTTGCCAATAACCTACTCCAGACACTCATTATTATTTCATGCCTAAGGTATATCAGAATGTTTTTGCCTGCATATAACAGCAAAGACAACTCAACCTGGCTTAAGCTGTAAGGAATTTTACTGGCTGACAGCACTGGAAGTACGGAGATAAAGCAGGCCTCAACATGGACTGAGTCCAAGCACTCCAGTGTTTCTTTGGGATTCTCTTGGCCCTGTCCTCTTTTGGCTAACACTGTGGTGGTTACAGGAGTTCAGATCCGCAGATTTGACCCCAGATTTGGCCAACCTGTATCTTAGGAGTGCACTTGTCCCGGAAAGTTCTAGGAAATGCCACTTTGTATTTCATTGGCTTGATTTGGGTCACGTGCCTGTTCTTGAACCAGGTTTTATAGCCTGAGGATTGCCATATGCTGATTAGTCTACAGCGGGATTTGTGAAATAGGCAGTGGCATGAGGGAAGGAATGACTTTGAGATAAAAATAGAGTTGGGTCAGCTTCTTCAAACATATGGCCTTTTATGGAGCATGGGTGGAAAGGTGACTAAAATTTAAGGTACTGTTGGGAAGCAGAGCTGGACTTGGTTGTAGTAGCCATCAATGTGATGGTGCCCTCTATAAAACTAACTAACTGGTATTTCTCCCTCTGGATGCTCCCTCCTTCCATACACAGAGCCACTAGACTAATCTCTCTGAAACATGATGTTTATGATACAACCTTAAATGAAAAAATGTTGACTGGCTCCTTTATTGCCTGTTGAACAATATTCTGATTTTCAAGCTTCTATTTAAGAGAGTCTTGTTTTATTCTTGCAGATTCATCTTCTCGTTCTCTTCTGTACTAAAACTAGCCCTGTTGACTGAATGTTTGTGTGACCCATAAATTTATATGTTGAGATTCTAACCCCTGAGGTGATGGTATTAAGAGATGGGGCCTTTGGGAGATGACTAGGTCATGAGGGTGGAGACCTTATAAAAGGGATCCCAGAGAGCCTCTAGTCTTCTTTCTGCCATGTCAGAATATAAAGAGAAGGTAGCCATCTGCTTTCTGGAACAAGGCCCTCACCATATCCCAATCAGGGATCTCAGGCCTTCAGCCTCCAGGACTGTGTGAAATAAATCACTATTATTTATAAGCTACTCAGTCTATGAGTTTGTTACAGTAGCCTGAATGGATTAAGATAGCTGGGCTTTGGCCAAATTAGTTTACTAATCATTCTCTGATAATGTAGGTTTATACCTTTGCTTCATGTGTTTTCATTTTCTCCACCTAGAATGACTGCTTTTCTTCTCTCTGAATATCAAAGTCCTAACCTTGATTTCAAGATCCACCAAAGAAGAGAAAGAGAAAGGGCCAAAAAGTGTATTTAAAGCAAAAATGGCTGAAAACCTCCCAAACCTGGGAGAGAAATAGACATTTAAATCCATGAGGCCCAGAGGTTCCCAAATAGGTTGAATTAAAGAGGGATGCCCCGAGACACATTATAATTAAATTGCCAAAATTCAAAGACAAAGAATTTTAAGAGCTGTGAGAGAAACGATGGAAGTTACCTACAAGGGATCTCTCATAAGACTATGGATTTCAAAAACATTTCCAGCCAGGAGAGAATGAGATGACATATTCAAAACACTGAAAGAAAACTTTCTTAGTATAGACTTGTTGATTGAAAGTTGTTTTCTTTCAATCAATAAGTCTATCCTAAGCCGGGCTGTCCTTCAGAAACAAAGGAGAGATAAGGACTTCTCTGCTCTTCTGAACAAACACAAGCTGAAGGAGTTCATTACTAACAGATCTGACTTACAAGAAATGCTAAAAGGAGTTCTTGGAATGGAAATCAAGGAACACTAATTAACATCATAAAAACACAAAGAGATAGGGTAAATCTCACTGATAATAGTAAGTATATAGTTAAAGTTAGAGTCTGCAATATGGTAATAGTGATGTATAATTCACTTACAACTTTAGTTTACAAAGTTGGAAAAAAATGAATGTAGTCAAAGTAACCATAGCTTAAAATATGTTATTAGTTACACAATATTTTTAAAAAGTAAATTATAATAACAATCTATGATATGAGGGGAAGGAGAAGTGAAAGTGTAAAGTATATGAATTTTGTTGAAGTTAAGTTATTATCAGTTTAAATTTGGGTGCTATAAGTTTAAGCTATTTTATGTAAGCCTCATGGCAACTACAGGGAAAAATCTTGTAGCAACTACACCAAAGAACACGCTAAAGAAGTCAAAGCATACCAATACCAAAACACATCAAAACAAGAAAAGTCAGCATATAAGAAGGAACAATGAATCTACAAAACAACCGAAAACAATGAACACAATGGCAATAGTGAGTCTTTACCTAATCAAAGATTATTTTAAATATAAATGGATTAAAGTAATATTTAATTACTTGAAATATAAATGAAAAGACACAGAATGTATGGATTAAAAAAGTAAAAATAAGAACCAGATCCAGCCGTATGCAGCCTATAAGAGATTCACTTCAGTCTTAAAGGCACACATAGACTGAGACTGACGGGATGGAAGAAGACATTTCAACCAAATGGTAAGCACAGAAAAGCAGAGATAGCCATACTTACATCAGTCAAAATAGACTTTAAAAATGGTAAAAAGAAAAAGAATGTAACTATATAGTGATAAAGGAATCATCTATCAAGAAGATAGAACAACTGTAAATTAGGGGCACTTAAATATTTAAAGCAAAAACTAACAGAGCTAAAATGAGAAATGAACGGTAATACAACAATGGTTGGGGATGTTAATACTGTACTCTCAACGATGGTTAAATCACCGAGCCCCAAGAATCAATAAGGAAACAGAAGATTTGAAAAGCACTGGAGACCAAATGGACCTAACAGACATTTACAGAACACTCTACCCAGTAACAGCAAAATATAGTTTCTTCAACTGCACATGAGATGTTTTCTAGAACAGACCATATGCTAGGACAGACCACAAAACAAGTCTTAGCAAAATCAAGAAAATTGAAATCATACCAAGTATCTTCTCTGACCACCATGGCTTGAAGCCAGAAGTCAAGAATAAGAGGGAAACTAGAAAATTCATAAACACATCAAAATTAAATGATACTGTCCTGAACAACCAGTGGATCAAAGACAAAAAGGGAATTTAAAAGTTTCCTGGAAAATGAAAATAGAGTATAGCAGAACTTTTGGGATACAACAAAACAGTTCTAAGAGGGAAGTTCATAGCAGTAAACACCTACATTAAAAAACAAGAAAGATCCTAAATAAACAATGTCTGCCTTAAGGAACTAGAAAAGAAGGAACAAATTGAACCCAAATTTAACAGAGAAAAAGGAAATGATAATGATTAGAGCAGAAATAAATGAAATAGAGAGCAGAAAAAGAATACAAAACGTTAAGCAAACTAAGAGTTGTTTCTTTGAAAAGATAAAACTTACCAGTCAGAATGGCTAAAATTAAGAAGTCAGGAAACAACACACGTTAGCGAGGATGTGGAAAAAAGGGAGCCCTCTTCCATTGTTTGTGGGAATGCAAGCAGGTAGAGTCACTCTGGAAAATGGTGTGGAGGTTCCTCAAGAAGTTAAAAATAGAGCTACCCTATGACCAGCAATTGCACTACTAGGTATTTACGCCAAAGAGACAAACATAGTGACCTGAAAGGGCTCTTGTGTCCCAGTGTTTATAGCAGTGATGTCTACACTAGCCAAACTATGGAAAGAGCCCAGATGAATTGGTAAAAAAAGATGCGGTATGTATGTATGTGTATGTGTATATATATAGATACGTGTACACACACTCACACACACACACACACACACGCACACACACACACACACACAGGAATATTACTCAGTCGTCAAAAAGAATGAACTCTTACTTTTTGCACTGACATTGATGAAACTAGAGGGTGTTATGCTAAGTGAGATACATCAATCAGAGAAAGACAATTATCATAATTTCACTCATATGTGGAATTTAAGAAACAAAATAGAGGATCATAGGGGAAGGGAGAGAAAAATAAAAATAAGATGATATCAGAGAGGGAGACAAAGTGTAAGAGAGTCTTTTTTTTTTTTTTTTTTTTTTTTTTAAAGATTTTATTTATTTACTTGACAGAGAGAGATCACAAGTAGGCAGAGAGGCAGACAGAGAGAGAGAGGAGGAAGCAGGCTCCCTGCAGAGCAGAGAGCCCCATGCGGGACTCGATCCCAGGACCCTGAGATCATGACCTGAGCCGAAGGCAGCGGCTTAACCCACTGAGCCACCCAGGCGCCCTAAGAGAGTCTTAACTATAGGAAGCCAACAGGGTTGCTGCAGGGTGGGGCGTGGATGGATGGGGTAACTGGGTGACGGGGATGAAGCTGGGCAATGATGTAAGAGCACTGGGTGTCTTATGCCACTGATGAATCACTAAACTTTACCTCTGAAACTAATTATACACTATATGTTAATTAAATTTAAATAAAATAAAATTTCAAAAATGCAAAAGCTGACAAACCCTCAGCTCAACTAACCAAGGAAAAAAGAAAAAGGATCCAAATCAACAAACTTGTAAATGAAAAAAGGCATCAAAATAGGCATCACACGTGAAAGACTGAAACTGGACCCACCTCTTCTCTACCACTCAAGAAAATTAACTCAAAGTGGATTAAAGGCTTAAATATAAGACCTGAAACCATGAAACTCATTAAAGAAAACAGGAGCAAAGCTCCTTGACATGAGTCTCAGTCTGATATTTTTAGGTCTGACACCTAAAAGCACCAGCAACAAAATAAAAAAAAAAAAAATGATGAACAGTGGGATGCCATTTAATTTAAAAGCTTCTGCACAGGGGCACCTGGGTGGCTCAGTTGGTTTAGCATCTGACTTCAGCTCAGGTCATGATCCCAGGGTCCTGGGATGGAGTCCCCCATTGGGCTCCCTGCTCAACAGGAAGCCTGCTTCTCCCTCTCCCACTCCCTCCAGCTTGTGTTCCTTCTCTCTGTCTCTGTCTCTCTCTCTGTCTGTCAAATAATTAAATAAAAGCTTAAAAAAAAAAAATAGAATGCTCTTCACAGCCAAAGAAACCATCAGCAAAGTGTAAAGAAAACCTACAGAAGGGAAAAACTATTGGCAAACTGTATGTATGATAAAGAGTTAATATCCAAAACATATAAAGAACCCATACAATGTGAGGGCAAACAAAACAAGACAAAAAAAACAAACAAACAAAAACAAATAACCAATGAGACAATGGGCAAAGGACCTGAATAAGTATTTCTCCAAGGAAGATCTATGAGAAGCCAAGTGGTACAGGAAAAGGTACTCAGCATCACTGGTCCTTAGACAAATGGGAATTAAAACCACAGTGAGATATCACCTGACACCTGATGGGGTGGCCATCATCAAAAAGGCAAGAGAGAACAGATGATGGCGTGGATGGGGAGCCAAGGGGACCCTCGTGCACTGTTGGTGGAATTATAAACTGGTGCAGCCTCCATGGAAACAGTATGGAGGACCTTTAAAAAATTAGAAATAGAGCTACTACATGACCAGGCAGTTCCACTTCTAGAGATGTATCCCAAAGAAACAAAAACACGAACTCAAAAAGATATTCATACCCCTCTGTTTATGGGAGCATTATTTGCCATAGCAAAGACATGGAAACAACCTAAGTGTCCATCCATGAATATATAAAATAGAATATTGTTCAGCAACATAAAAAGGAATCCGACCATATTTGACAACACGGGTGGACTTGAAGGCATCGTTCCAAGTGACGTAAGTCAGACAGAGAAAGACAAATACTGTGTGGTCTCACTTATACGTGGGATCTAAACAAACCAACCAACCATTAGAAAAAGAGGTCAGATCTGTGGTCACCAGAAGTGGAGGGGGAGGGGAGGGGAAAGTTAGATGAAGGTGGGGAAAGTGTGCAGACTTCAGCTCTAAGACATATAGGCACTAGGGATGTCATGTGCATCACGGCTATTTGATATATAGGGAAATTGTTAAGAGAGTAAGACCTAAGAGCTCTCATTACGAGGAAAACGTTGTTTCTTTTTTTTTTTTCTTTTTTCTTTTTACTGTATATGAGAAGATGGATGTTAGCTGAACCTAGCATGGTACTGATTTCACAGTATGTGTAAACCAAACCATCATGATGTATCCCTTAAACTCACCCTGTGGTGTATGCCAGTCATTTCTCAGTAAAACTGGGGTAAGCAGGTGGTTCTCTCTGAAGCATTTCATTATCGCTCTGCTTTGACTCAAGGTGCCTCTACTCTAAATATTAGAGCATTTATTAAAATAGCATGGTGCCCAACATGATGTTGCTTTGCGAGATTGGATAATTTTTCATTTAAATTAAGTTTATCTTTTTCTAGTCTCCCTGAAGGTAAAATTAGAGATTTATATGCATTCTTGTTGCTCCTCCTGCCTAAGTCACTTTCTTGCAATGGGTGGTTGCTCGGTACATACCTTACATACACCCGCCGAGGAGAGTGGTAACAAAGAGGTATAGAGGAATGATTGGAAATGGGAAGGTTCTAGCTAGCCTTTTGAAAAGTTAGTAATACAAATACAGGCACTGTTCAAGGTTCTAGAACTTAGAGCAACGAATAACCAAATCCCTTCCCTCGGGGAGCTTACATTTCTGGTGGAGAGATGATCAAACACATTAATATGTGGTAAAATGTCTCCTTGTGCCAGCCGCTAAAGACGAAGGAAGATAAGAGGATATCGGAAGGTAGAGTGAACAGGGAAGGCTCTGACTAAAGCCCTGGATGGAACACTAAGAGATGATGTGGGACAGAGGGAACCCCCTGGGGCACAAGTTTTGAAAGCAAGTGAGCAGCCTGATGTGGTCCAAGGGTGCTGACGGAACAGGAGTGATGGGAGCTGGGAAGGTCAAGGGAGCCATTTGTAGACCATTCCAGAAGTTCAATTTTAGGTGACAGAAGATGCCTTCAAAGGGCTTCGATCTGGACAGTGGCCTGGCCTGATATATATTTTAAGAAAATGACTTTGTCTTCTGTGTGGAGAAGAGAGATTGAGGAAGACCAGAGGCGAGGTGTTGTGGAAGTCGAGGTGAGGGACTGGGTCTGGAATGCTGGCGGTGGAGCTGGGGCAGAGCGGTTGGATTCTGTCTGTAGTTGAAGATGGCAGCATTGGGATTTGCTGATGAAACGGCTCTGTGATGTGCTTTTGTGTATGATGATAAACGAAGGTGGGTAAAACGGAATGAAGTGACGTAATCGTGGCTTTTCAAATAGAATGCGTCATTTAGTTTGAATTTTAAAGAATCACACAGACAGCTTTCGACAGTGGACTTTTTCAACAACTGCTCCTAAGAAGCACTAAAAAGTTACAAGATTACTTAAGAGTACTAAATAAATGACAAAAGGATAAAATCAAAGGGCACTTGGAGTGATCATTTGTATTTACAACATGACGATTCTGAAATCTCTATGTTTTAGACATCTTTTCAGAGACCTGGCATTAATTGTATTTTTAATATTTTGCTGGGTTGAACATCTTTGTTGTGGGAGATGTGATTAACTTGAGACTACTTTGATTTCTGTAATCTGTTTTTTGTACTCGCTTTCAGAATTGATCCAGTTTGGTATAATCTTCAGTATATCGTGTGACTTGCCCAAAATTCGAATACATCTCCTTTCCATAGATAATAGAAAGGGGAAATCTGCTAGAAAGTGCATAAGAACAAGCATAAATGCTTTAAAATAATAAAATTTAAAACAATTAAAATAATACTTTGTTTTAAAAACTGTTAGGCATGTTTTCTGTAATATTTGGTTATTCATCATTTTATCTTTTTTAATGAATTTGTTCATTTTTTTTTGCCTTGACAAAGCACTACTTCCAAAGCATTTAATGTTCTTATACCAGATTTCTCTGAGAACCTCAGAACTTCCTCAAATTCATTAGCTTTTACAATAATTTTATAATTGTCAAGTGGCAATTTTTTGTTTCCATTTCTTTTTTTTAATTTAATTTAATTTTTTAATATCTATTTTCAGCATAACAGTATTCATTATTTTTTCTTAAGACAAGGTAAGAGATAGGAAAATGAGGACTTGCCATTAGAAATTATTTTCTAGTGCCCCCATGCCTGCAGTAGCCTCTTTGTAGAACAGCTTTCTTCCTGGAAGAGCAGGTGTTTGCACTACATGTATTTTTTGCACTGAAATTCACCTCCATGGCATTCATACTGACTCTTTACAATGGGTGAGAATTTGGTTTCAGCGGGATTATAGGGCTGATGTTCCTTTGCTGTTATGATCAAACTAAATCAGTTGGATGCTAATTTTTTGATATCCCTCTAGGAAAGTTATTATTTGTTTGCTTATTGATGATGTACTACTTGGAGCAATTTATGTATGTCTTCCTTTTATTCATTCTTTCAGCAGAAATATATCGAGTACGGTCTTTCTATGGCCACTGTGGTTGCTTACTCACTAGAAACTTCAAAACAGTAATCCTGCTAGCGTTCTTCACCCACTGCCTTTTAAAAGGGTCCAGTGTAATTTTTAAACCTCTTGCATGGGCGGAGGAGGGCCCAGTACAACAGAACAGGTAGCATTTACAGCTTCCCTCCCCTGTATCTTCCTCTCTGCTTTGTCAGATTTTCTTTAATTGTGTGGCAAATTTTTGCATTATGCAGCTACATAGAAAATTATTTGTTTGTTTGTTTGTTTGTTTTGGAGAGCGAGCACTCGTGATTTGGTGAAGGGGCAGAGAGAGAGAGGGAGAGAGAGTCTCAAGCAGGCTCCATGTCTAGAATGGAGCCCCATGTGGGGCTCGATCTCATGACCCCGAGATATAACCTGAGCCAAAATGAAGAGTCAAACACTTAAGCGTCCCAGATATTAGCCACCCAGAGGCCCCAGAATGATTAAAATACTGATTTTGATCAGTATTTTGCAGGACTCTTCAACCAGAATTTTACCAGTGTGCTACTCATAGACAGCTCCTTATTTCAGAGATTAGAGAAGGGAGAGCCCGTGCCTTAGACTCCTGAGATAGAAGGTAAAATTGACTTTTGGGGGCACCTGGGTGGCTCAGTGGGTTGGGCCTCTGCCTTCGGCTCAGGTCATTGATCCCAGAGTCCTGGGATCGAGTCCCGCATTGTGCTGTCTGCTCAGCAGGGAGCCTGCTTCCCCCTGCCTCTCTGCCTACTTGTGATCTCTCTCTGTGTCAAATAAATAAATAAAATCTTTTTACATTGGGGAGGGTATGTGCTATGGTGAGTGCTGTGAAGTGTGTAAACCTGGTGATTCCCATACCTGTACCCCGGGGGATAAGAATATATTATATGTTTATAAAAAATTAAAAATTAAAAAGAAAAACAATATTTTTAAAAATTGACTTTTTGGGGGGTGGAAGATCAGTGAAAAGTTACTTGGAAAGATAAGCAAAGGCGAAGGTGGACACCCTCACCATGTCACCTGGGATTACCTTACTGGCTCCCTTGGGTGAGGTCCGACAGAACCTGTGAGGAAGGTCATCCTGCATGATTTGGAAGCCAGGTGTTCTTTCTGGTTTCTTCCCTGGCTGTGACTGAGTTCCTGTAACCCTCTTCTCTGGGCCTCAGTTTCCTTAGTTCTCAACTAAAACATCGGGTAGGACCTGAATGCAACCCCTTAAAATCCTTACTGAAATCCTAACCCCCAGAAGTGATGGCGTCACTAGGTGGGGCCTTTAGGGGGTGGTTAGGGCAAGAGGGTGGAGCCCTCATGAATGGGTTCAGTGCTGTTACAAAGGGGATGCCACAGAGTTTCTCCCTGTGAGGACGCAGTGAAACGATATGTCGGAGAACCAGAAAGAAGGCCTTTACCCGGCCATCCTGGCTCCCTGATCTTGGACCTCCAGAACCGTGAGAAATAAATTCCTGTGGTTGATAAGCTACCCGGCCTTTGGTATTTTGTGACAGCTCGAGCAGAGTAAGACGGCGCCAAACCTGATCACGTTGAGAACCTCTTTAGAATCTGAGAGACGTGGGTTCGGAAGTCAGCTCTGCCGTTGACTTCAGATTCGTTCTTAACTCCTTGAAGCCTTCATCTCCTCACCTGTACAGTAGATACACAGTCTCTAAGGTCTTAGGAAAATTTGAGATAATATAGATTAAGGATTTAGCGTAGTGCCTGCTCCGCCAATGGCAGCCAGATAGAATGAATTGAGAAGGTTGTAGCAGGGTCCGGATTTCCAGAATCCCTCTCAGGTGCTGTCTGGGCGTGTAGGTCCGTTCTGCGGGTACCCCCTGTCTGAGATGTCGTGGCTCCTAGGAACGGCAAGCTCTTTGCCCTGGCCCTCTCCGTCTCAGGAAGAATTCACTTTGCAATCTGATGTTCTTGCATCCGAGCTTTCTCAACATACACCCCGACACCGTGGAATGAGGTCAGTTCCCTATTGTCTCTGTTATTAAATTAGACCAAATTGTCATTGTTTAGAAAACTCTGTTCACAGGGTCCTTGTTAATGGAACCAGCCAGGAACGTTGCCCCCCACCCGCATGCTTTTAGCTTCCGTCACCTCCACCCCCGCTGAAAATGCCAGACTCTGCGCGCCCGAGCAGGTAGTTTCTCGTGGGTACACAGGAGACACACGAGAATGAGTGTTTGTTCTCTCGCCGTAGCATCCAGATCCAATCCTCAGTGAAGACGTGGTTCCTTCTGTATCCCACTCCACCACCCAGAAGTAGACAGAATCAGGCCGGCACTGGGGAGCAAGGAATCCTAATCCAGTGGCATCCCAGAGCAGCCCCGTGGGCAGGCTGTGGCAGAGGGCCAGGCCGACTGGCGCAGATGGTGTGAATTGTGAAGCCCTCACCGTAGAAGGGGCTTGCACCAAGGCTAGGAATTAGCTGTCTTTCCTTTATAGAGATATAATGGACACAGAGCATTGTGTAAGTTTAAAGTGTACAGCCTGTTGTTTAGATACTTTTCTATTACAATGTGACTGCCCGTTAAAGCCTTAGCTAATACCTCTCTTGCATCACATAATTATCATTTCTTCTAGTGTTAGGAACAGTTAGGATCTAATCCCTTCGCGTATTAAATGTGCATAACAGAGTTCTGTTGTCTAGAATGACTGCGCTATGTATTAAGTCTGCGAGTGACAGGTATGGATCCTTCAACGGCAGCTCCTTGGTTCCCCTAACCCCCAGCCCTTGGTAACTACCATTCCATTTTATGGTTTTTTCAAATTTTCTTTTTTTTAAGATTCCCTATAAGAGATAACATACAATATTCATCTTTCTCTGAGTTCTCTCACTTACCACAATATTTGCAAGGACCATCCATGCTGTCACAATAGCCATTTTTCCTTGTTTGAAATTTTTGGCTTTCTCTTTCCTGTGTGTATCCTTTGGGTGACACACCCTGACTTAATGAAGGCAAGCTTTCCTTCTCAAAGGAGTGATTTTATTCCAAATTACAATGTTTTGTTATTTTCCTATATCCCGTATATTTTATTTCCTATATCCATCTACCAGTACCTTGAGAAAAAGATGACTTAATGAGGGAGAAAGTTTAAATAAATCAACCACACCCCCATATGGGTGTATATACATAATACACGTGTATATATGTCCGTGTATGTATAAAGACAGATATATAAGAGTTACATGCGAACAATTGTCGACTACCTAGCAGAGGCTGGAGAGTGAGCAGCATAGTTAAATATATGGTAATGAGGAAAGAACAATGATTGTGCTGTAATTTCCCTACTGTTTTTTTTTGGGGGGGGGGCTGCTATTGGCAGCTATTATGAAAAGCAGGTTGTTGGAATACAAAACCTAAACAAAGAACTGTCCTTGTATAAGAGCATTTTATACAGCCTGTCTTTTGAAATACAATAAAAAAATGTCCACAATCCATGCTTCTCAGCTTATGCCAATTACCCATTGTGTTTGTGCTTACTCATTTATGCATGCAAGTTTCAGTAGGAAAATATAGTTGTTTCTGTAAATCTTAGATGGATAAGCCTCTGTAAAAACAGGCTCATTCAAACAAACAAACAAAAAAAGCAATCAGACTGCAAAATGGCAAATAAAAGGAGCCTGTCCTTATAGAAGAAAAATATTAAATTTTAACATGATGTTGCAATAGACAAAGGGACCTACTGCAGACTTTTCAAGTGCTCATTTTGCTTCCATCGCTATGGTTCCACTTACAGATGGTCCAGGCGATAGTTGCTATAGAAACCAAACCCCTTTCATCCATCTCTCTAGGTTGCTATGGTGTGTTTGGGGTTGCTGCACGTAAACTTTTGTATTAAGTGTCATTGATGTTTTTCATGACTGACCTTATAATGAAGCATATCGATTACTCATTAACCATGAAATGATGCATTACCAACTAACCATCAGTTACTAAGTAGAACAGGCGGGCCTGAAATTCTTTGTAGACATGTGCTGTGCCTTTGCTAACCAGGCTATTTGAAACATTAATGTGATTAAAAAGAAAACACACACACACACACACACACAAACCTTGCTCGAATTGACAGAAGTAGAAATCTTTTTTTTTCTTGAAACTGATCCTTTTTCTAATGAGATTGGAGATCTCCTCAAAGCTAACAGGATTCAGAAATCCTGTATTGTGATTTTTGTTCTGATATTTGGTGTGTGGCTTTAGGCTAATCGTTAACCTCTGAAATTCATCTCTGGATTCATTATCATAAGATAATGAAACCCTGGCATGATAGAGTTATATATGGTAAGCTCCATGAGGACTGGTACACACGTGTTTTGTTCACTCTTGTGCATTCTGAGCCTGGGAAGTGCCTAGAGAAAAGAGCCTGGAATGTAGGAAATACTCAGTGGTACTTGTTGATTGAATGAACACGCGTGTTGTGTTCTGATCACACAGGCCGCCCATGTTTTAGTTTCTGTGTTAAGTCAGTTTCAAGAGTAGGCTTCATTTCATTTTAATTCAACAAATGTTCATAGAATTGCTAGTTGTGGCAACATGCTTCACTTCTTGTTTGATTCCTTACACTTTACAAAATACTTGGTTTTCACTCCTGGGATTCTGTGTTCTAAATTCCCTAATTATCGCTAATCTGTGGACCTCAAGTGTTTTGTTATTGTTGTTGTTGTTGTTCAGTTTCAGGTATGCATCCTTGAATATAAATTTTCTCACCATTCCTTTCAAGGCACACTAATTTTTTTAAAGATTTTATTTATTTATTTGACAGAGACACAGCGAGAGAGGGAACCCATGCAGGGGGAGTGGGAGATGGAGAAGCAGGCTTCCCGCTGATCAGGGAGCCTGACACTGGGCTTGATCCGAGGACCCTGGGATCATGACCTGAGCCAAATGCAGACATTTAACGACTGAGCCACCCAGGCACCCTTCAAGGTACATTATTAGCAGGGCACTTGGCTATCCAATGCTTAGAGGCACAAGCCTCTGACTATAAACATACTACTTCTCTACCCTTCAGAAGGTTACTTCCCATTGCTGGACTCAATTTTCTCATCTATATAATGGGGATAACAATACCTACCTCATATAGTTATTATGAGATTTAAGTGGATTCATAAAGTACTAAGCCCAGCAATTGGCAGAGGGGAGAGTTTCATGAATAGTAGCTTTTGTTCTCTGTGCACATAGAGAGGATGTGCTTGAGTCTAGTTAGTTGGAAAGTCTAGTTAGTTGGATGTAAGTTAGTTGACTTTCTGTTTCTATCCAGTCCCTCTCACTGCACTGCCAGCTCCCACATTTCCACTGGGTAAGGCTCGTTTAATAACATTAGACATATTCTATAACCTACCAGTCATTTGAGATATTTAAAAAAAAAAAAAAAAAAAAAAAAAAAACCTGTGCCGTTTAAAATCCCAATCAGAGACATGCTTCAGATCTGATCTTTGTGACCTCCAAACCAGACTCCTGAGTCTGCACTTGGGTGGGGCTTTGTTCATCAGTCCTTCCTTCTGCTCAGCAACTTGGACTTGGGGGGCAGGGGGTCGTCTTTGACTCTTCCCCGCCCCTCATCAGACCTAACTTATCTGGTGCCTGGGATGAGAACCGATGGCAGCAAAGATTCTGTACAACCTTTCAGAGACGGGAAGGTGTCTTAGTTCTTACTCAGATCCTGTCTGGTTCCCTCTGTTGCTGTCTGTGGGTGGGTCCTGGGGAGAGCGCACGCCTGGTTACAGTTTCCCCAGGCCCCCCTCCCTCAATGAGGATTCTCCGAAAAGGACTGCCATCTCTCCTTTGGATTCTTGCCATCTGCCCTCTCCCCTAACTTCCTCCCCAAGTGGAGCATCCTCTGTCTTGGACTACTGTGGGGGTCCTTCCCCGCCCCCAGCAGCTGCCCCATGGAGCCACAGACACCGTGACTACCCCCATGCTGTGCAGTCTTCCCTCTTCCCTGTTGGCAACTGTGGCTCCAGCAAGCCTTCTTCCTCCTTCTGGAAGGACTTGTTTCAGGAAGTGTAGATGCACGACACAGGTGTTTCCATGTACTTCCCCCAAACTCCGGGAGGCCCAGCCAGACTCTTCCAGGAATTCCCCAGCCTGCTCTGACCCTCTCCAGAGGGGCTGCTGGGTGAAGAAGAGGCGCTTCCTGCTGGCGTTAAGACGGGGCAAGCAAAGGCCAGGATGAAGGTCTATGTCGTTTTCTGGTTGGCGGGTGAAGTAGGCTGTCCTCACACATACAGATACGTCAAATTTTCAAATCCTCTGTGGAGCAGACACTGCTGTATCTTAGTTAGTAAACATTATACCTGAGAGCATTATAATACATGTAGTTATCATTGGCCACAAATTAAAGCTTATAATACATATGGAAGCCGTATGGTACTTAAATTGAAAGGTAAGCACCTTTAAGACCATCAAGTTTAGAAAATCGTTTGCACACATTTATTTATTGTTTGATCCTTCATTGGTCTTTCTTTTCAGATATATTTTAACGTGTGCGTTCTAATAAATATGACATGTTATGTTGCATGCCATACAAAAGGATCTTCATTTGTGACTTAAGAATAATTGCTCTGAGGGACGTCTGGGTGGCTCAGTTGGTTGGGCGACTGCTCGGGTCATGATCCCGGGGTCCTGGGATTGAGTGCCACGTCGGGATCCTGGCTCCACAGGGAGTCTGCTTTTCCCTCTGACCTTCTCCCTATCATGCTCTCTCTCACTCTCTCTCTCTCTCTCAAATAAATAAATAAAATCTTTTTAAAAAGGAATAATTGCTCTGAAACAGATTTATCATTGTACCAGCAGGAACGAAAAGAAAAATCAGTAGAGTTCTGATGTGGAATTCTACACCGTGCGAGTTGACATGTGCATATTTTGTATGTGCTGTTTTTTTGTGTTTTACTCTCAAGATTCTTCTTAAAACCCTGAATTTTAGGAAGCGTATCCGTGATGGCTGCACACAAATACTAAGACCCACAAATACGAAGATCCATGGGCTGACAGCCCTTTTCTTTCTTTCTTTTTAAGATTTTATTTTATTTTTTTATCTGAGAGAGAGAGAGAGGCAGAGGGAAAAGGAGAAAGGAGCCCGAGACGGGGCTTGATGTCAGGACCCCAGGATCACGACCCGAGCAGAAGGCACACGTTTAGCCACTTGAGCCACCCAGGCGCCCCTTAAACTTAGTATTTTAGAGCAGGTCCAAGCAACAGAAGATTCCATGTTTAGGGAAAGAAAACCCTCAAGCGAAGTTGAATTCTGGGGAATCCTAAGGCATGGGAAAGCGCACGCCTGTGTAATAACGAAGCGGTAGTGCTGAGCCTGTCCTGTGTGCGACGCCAGGCCGTGTGTCATTGTGTCGCTTGGCGGTGGTGAGATCACAGCATCGCAGGGGGAGAATGCTGGTGCTTAAATGGAAACTAAATCCAGCCAATGCAAAACAAACGTAATCTTTTCCAGATTAGCTGCCATTCCGCATTACCTGCAGAACGGTTGCTGTGGGTCACAGGCTTGAGTACATGTGAAAAATAATGTAAATAGAATGCCTTATTAATGCTTGGAGGAAGACTGCCTTAATAAATAACTTTGCATCACACACACAAAAATGTGGCTCTTTTTTTTTTTTTTTAAATATGTCATGTGCCTTAGGCAAGAAACCGTTTAATGGCAAGATCAACTTCATGGAGACTAAAAATTTTCTTTGATAGATGGATGTGTTTCTCCAAGGGCTTTCTGCTCTAATGTACAAATGGTTATTAAATTTTCAGGGAAGGTCTCCTTTTAACTCTCAATGTCAACCTATTTTCGACTTTTACAGCAGGAAAATGAACTGAGGATGTCCTTTTCCAGATGTTCCCATCTTGCTTTTCATTAACTGCGTGGTTTTAGAAGTTGTTACCTGATTTTGATCTCTATTGCACTGACAGATCTATTTGCAAATCTGTAAAAATATTGCAGCCTATTGTATGTTTCGTTGAGTTGGGAAGAATTGATATATATTCACTATTGATGTATATTTATATATAGCATATCAAACAATGTCCTGAGCATTATATCATTATAATGAGTGCCAACAATTTGGTTTTAAGGACAGCATGATATAGTCTTTTTTGACCTTAGGAATTAGTGTTTCCAAATTTATGAAATTATTAATTATTGGAATTAGTGTTTCCAAAATTATTAAATTATTAATTATTAAAATTGAGCTACTTACGTGGTGACTATTACTCTAAACACATTTAACAGGAGAAACCACATAAAGTCTAAAAAAACTTTTTTCTCAATCTACATATTTTGTGAAGATAAAAAAATTAGCTTCAGTATGCAAAAGAGAAGATGGTACTTTGTCACTGAGAAACTGTTGAAAACTCTTTACGAACATTTAGGCTTTAAAATGGATAGAAGCAGGGGCTCCTGGATGGCTCAAGTGTCTGATTCTTGATTTCAGCTCAGGTCATAATCTCAGGGTTGTGAGACTGAGCCCCGCACGAGGTTCTGTGCCAGAGAAACTCTCTCCCACTCCCTCTTCCCCACGTCACTCCTGCCCTCCAACTTGAACATGCATGTTCTCTGTCTCTCTAAAAATAAAAATAATAACATGGATAAAAGCAAAAACAGAAAAAGGAACGAAGGAAAAGAATGCCTTTCTTCATACCATCAGACCCTGAAAGCTGATTTCACAGAGAAACTTGTGTAAAGTTGATGCTAAAAGATTCCCTGTAGGTTTATGGTAAGAGGGAACGTTCTATTCCTCTGCTCAAAAGTGAACTGGCCTTACTATGGCTACATTTCTGGTGATTCCATTTTGGAACATGACACCATTGGGACCCACCAGGCCAGGGCTCCGACTTTTAGACTGTATTGAAATATAGTCAAATTGGTGAGTGTAGTCAATTTTAAGCCAGTGTAAGTATGTCAAAGGGATATGCAGATCTGGAATAGAGAGAAATACACACACACACATGAACTTCTTACAGAATCCTCTTTGATAAAATGTGATTTTTTTTTTCCCTGTAGACCTTGGCAGTGACTATGTATAGCCAATAAATGGAATGTCGCTGTCATCAAGAACCTGGGCTTTTGGATTCTGGAGAAGACCTGGGTTTGAGTGTTTGTTGTGCTGCTTGCCAGCTCTATAAGTCTGGTTTATACCAACTCACCTCTTCTTTTTTTTTTTTTTTTTTAAGATTTTATTTATTTATTTATTTGACAAACAGAGATCACAAGTAGGCAGAGAGGCAGGCAGAGAGAGAGGAGGAAGCAGGCTCCCCGCTGAGCAGAGAGCCTGATGCGGGGCTCAATCCCAGGACCCTGGGACCATGACCTGAGCCGAAGGCAGAGGCTTTAACCCACTGAGCCACCCAGGTGCCCCTGACTCACCTCTTCTTAATGTCATTGTCCTTGTCTGAAAATTGATTATTATAAAGGATTCTCCCTCCTAGAGCTGTTTGCCTCAAATGTAACGTTAATATAATATTGTTATGGGTCCAAAATTTAAAAATAACCTAAGTTCTCCCCTCATCCTGCCTATCTCATCTTAACTGAGGAATTCACATTCTTTTAAAGTAAATATACAGTATTTATGATATTTCGCATGGATGTGTGGACAGTGGAATAACAGAGTTGAGAGCAGTTTGCCATTTAGACTCAGTATGCGGGTTAGGATCTGGGTCCTCTATTTTCCTTCGGTGTCCGTGGACGCGTTTCTCAGCCTTTGGAGGTTCCTCTTTCCCCTCCTGGAAACAGGCATCATTGTGGTCACTGCTCTGCAGAGTTGGCCTGAAGATTCGATCAGGAGTGTCTGAAGCACTGAGAATGGGCCCTGCCTCACAGCGAGGCCTCCATGAATATGAGTTATTCTTATCATTGTGCATAGTTTAAAGGGACTGGGAGAAGGGGCTAGTAAGTTGGCTTGAAGCTGAGAGACAGGAGAGGAGAACCAGAAGAGCAGGGAAAGAAGAAGATAGAAAACCAGGCTGCAGACAGAATGGGAACTGGGAGGCAGGGGACTCTTGCTTTTCAACGGATGGGTAGATGACCACGTGACCGTCTGCTTAGATGTTCGCATCATCTTGGAAACCCTAGTCTTCGGGATGCATAATTCTCCGTTCTTTATTATATAAACATTTATTAGCAAATAACTTGACTGGTTCTATTTTTTAAAATGTACCATGCAACTTGAGGGGCCCCTGGGTGGCTCAGTCCGGTTAGCATCTGACTCTTGGTTTTGGCTCAGGTCATGATCTCAGGGTCTTGAGATCAAGCCCTACGTCGGGCTCCATTCTCTTCCTCTCCTTCTGCCCCTCCCCTGCCTGATCTTTCTCTCTCTCTCTCTCTCTCAAAAAAAAAAAAAAAAGTATCATGCAATTTGGAAGACAAAAAGGTATAAAGAATAATAAAATAAAATATTGATTGTGTTCATTTTTATGGCCCACACAATTGATGCTTTTGGTGTAGCATTCCCTTGCTCTCCCACTGACAGAAACCATCACCTTCATCCTTAAATTAGTCCCATGAATTTTTCCCATCTTCTGTATGCATGAATATGTCTTTTTTTTTTTTAAGATTTTATTTATGTATTTGACAGAGACAAAGAGAAGAGGAAGCAGGCCTCCCCGCTGAGCAGAGAGCCCTATGCGGGGCTCGATCCCAGGACCCTGGGATCATGACCTGAGCCGAAGGCAGAGGCTTTAACCCACTGAGCCACCCAGGCGCCCCTGAATATGTCTTTAAGTGGTGTATAGTACTGAGTATGCTTACGTGTTTTCCTGTAAGTTGTATTTACGTGTTTCAGCTTTATATAAAGAACAGAATACTAGAGTATGCTTCTAACACTTTTGGTCTGGGAAACATATGGTTGTCATTCATCCTTAATGTTATACATAAGGATGGTTCATTCATTTTCATGCAGTGAAGTATTCTATTGTGTGACTGTAGCACGGTTCATTTTAGTTAGTGAATATTTAGGTAGTTTCCTTTTGGCGGGGTGAGGGTGGTCAGTGGCTACGACCTACAATAACACCAGAAATACTCAGGTGCATGAGCCCGGCTACAAATGTGCAGTTTTTCCGGGCAGTGCTTTCGTGATCCTTTCTGAGTTATGGCGCATATGGAAAATAATATTTTTGTACACCATTCACAGCTGCAGCCCTGACCCTATCCCCCCGACCAATACCAGCACTTAGCCGCTCCTAGAGCTCAGTGGAGTGATAACCGCAGCCACAGCTGGAACTCATTTGCTTCAGTGGCCTGATGGAGAAGCTGTGCCTAAGGTATAGGTTGGAATGGCTTGCCCCAGTTGTGGTGCACAGAGTTTTGCCCGTTTTTATTGTCAAACTGTTCTCTAAAATAGGTGTGTCATTTCCGCATCCTCAGCAGCTGTATAAAGAGGTCTCATTCCTCCACGTCTTTATCAACACTTGGAAATACTGGACTTTTTCACATTTTTGTCTGCCTGACCCTCTTTTGCTTTTATACCTTGCCTTTATATCTTTTGCCCACATATCTGTTGTGCTGCTACCTTTTTACATGAGGCTGTATAAGACATTTATATAGTCTTTGTAGTAACCCTTCGTCAGTTACAAGTGTGGCAAAGATCGACTCCCAGTCTGTAAATTGTTTTTCCACTTGTTTTTGTTTTTGTTTTTTTGATGAGCGTAAGTTCTTAATTGGGATATTGTCAACTTCAACAATTTTTTCCTTTACATTTCTCATTTCTTACCTTGTAAGAAATTCTTCCCCGAATAATAAGGGCATAAAAATATTCTTTTATATTTACTTCTAAAATTCTTAAATTCTGGCTTATTTGTTTTTATGATATGAGGTAAGAATCTAATTTGATGCTTTCTGTCTGGATAATATATTGTTCCAGGACCACTCATTAAATGGTCTTTTTTTCCCCTACAGATTGGCAAGGGCAGCTTTGTCATAATACCAAGCACCTGTTCTGAGTTTAACCTTAAGTTTAATATGTTTTGATTTTGAAAAATAGAAC
This sequence comes from Mustela erminea, assembly GCF_009829155.1. NCBI lineage: Eukaryota > Metazoa > Chordata > Mammalia > Carnivora > Mustelidae > Mustela > Mustela erminea. Next base: position 122,240,075 of record NC_045619.1, read on the forward strand.
TTTAAAATAAAACTGTGGCCCTCTTGAAATTAAAGAGGAAATTGGATTGGGAATTGGATTGGATTGGAAATAAGAAGATTTGGGTTTTGAATCAGACAGAGAGCAAGAGCCCCAGGACAAGCCAATAATATAAACAGCATATATGATCTAAGTCCAAAGTGGTAGTCTTCTTTGGCTTTGATTCTAAGTTCAAGTTATTCTACTCTGGGAGTTTGTGGTGAAGCACATAAGGAAGAAAGGGAATAGAAGACCCTACCTCTCTACCCTTGATAGTTGGTCACATCACTCAAAGCCTGGGTACAGAGGGAACCCCCTGGGATTGTTTTCCTCATAAGGGGGGTGGTTTGTGATAGACCCTTGAGGGTGGCAGGGACTCAGCTTGGTGAAGTGAGTCCTCAGCCTCTTTGGCCTTAGTTCCCCCTCTATTGAACAAAGACCATGAAGCAGGCGATTTCTCATGTTTCCAGTCTTTGAGAGTATGGGCCATGTAACTACGCCTAATTGTAAATGAGTCACTGGAGAACCAAGAACTGGCCCGTGGTTTTCGGGGTGTGTTAGATAGCCTTATCTTTGCTCTTTCACAGTTGGGTGAGGTTTCATTTTGTAATGCCTGAATATCATATTTGAAATAAATGTCAGCTTAATTCAGGAGAGTGCAAAAATATTATTTTTTGAAGAATTTCCCCCACTTCATTACATAATGTAAATTATCCTACAAACAAAAGTACTTCATTAAAATTCTCCACTGGAAGAAATGTCCATTTTATTGATGTGTTTTCAGTGAGTGAAATTGCAAGAGACTGTGGGGTGGGAAATTATTCTTTTCTCTCCAGCACTGTGCTCAAACATATCCCAAAACACCTCTTTTATGTAACTTGCAAAGAAATATAGCATAACGGGGTGCCTGGGTGGCTCAGTGGCTTAAAGCCTCTGCCTTCAGCTCAGGTCATGATCTCAAGGTCCTGGGATCGAGCCCACCACCACCACCACCACCCCACCGCCTCCCCGCACATTGGGCTCTCAGCAGGAAGCCTGCTTCCCCATCTCTCTCTGCCTGCCTCTCTGCCTACTTGTGATCTCTGTCAAATAAATAAAATCTTTTAAAAAATTTTTTAAAATATGTAGCATAATGGCTAGGAGAACCTTCTCTGGAGTCAGATCAGATTCCGGTGGTCAAGAACTGCAAAGATGACCTTGAAGTTGTTAATTACCTTCTCTAAGCCCCGAATTATTATTTTTTTTTTCCCGTGAAATGTAGATAGTGGGCGTTATTCATTCACATGGCTTGAATCTTTAACAAGATAATGCATGTCAAATGCTAATTGTTAATTCACGGGACAACTGACCAATATGTGCTACCTACTAATACTATTATTCATGTATATGCACAGTTTTTTATTCTTATTTATTAAAAATTATCACACAAGCTCCAACTCAGTGTGAATTCTTTACCCTTTGACTGCAGGCTTTTCCCAGCTTATTTCCCAACACTTTAAATTTCTGTACACAGAGTTGACCTTACTTGCCTAACGCACTTATGTGATCTGGATCAAACTTTACCCTTAAAAAGTGATTTGTCTTTTTATCATCTACATGTGGTGAAAAACTGTAAAGATAAAAAAGCTTAGAAAAATCTTTTTCTACTATTTACCTACTTTTGTATGTTATATAATCCAAAAATATTTTTGGAAGTTCAGTGTCCGAAAGACACATTTTTAACTTTTGTGTTATAAAGGAAGTTCCATATCTTATAGACCCAAAAAAGGTTATAAAATCCTTATTATGCTTCTCACAGCCCTGACTCCTCGTCCCAGGTAACAGGGTAAACAGGTAAGAATCTTCACAGGCATCTGGTAAAGGCCCCTTGACTGTATAAGGAAAGAAAGTAGCTGTTAAATTCAGTTTATGCAGCCCTAGATAAAGCAAAACAAAAAGCCAAGAGTTCTGATATTGAAGACCAAAAAAATCTATTACATGAACTTTCTTGTTTTCAGCGCCCTTAGTAGAACGTCAAATTAGCAGAATGCCATGTAGGTCAACTCTGGCTCATTTGCATATGCAAATAATCTTGGCAGTTAATAATTTAATATTTTGTGAAACAGTACATTTTGTATTAGATTTATCTAGCAAATGAATATAAATTCTTTGCCATGAAATTTGCATGATTTTTTTCCATGCAGTCATCCTTATTCTACACTCAGTCTCTAAGATACATTTTTATAAAGAATAAGGACTTCCTTCTAGTACTGTGCCCAAAAATACATAGAGTCTACTAAATATTTTTAAATAGAAGATTAATTCCTGATCATTCCGTCAGATTATCATAAATGTTCTTTTCTGAACAAGAAATATCCTCCGAATTTCTGTTAGTCAAAATATATTCCCAGAAAGGCAGTAAATCCTACGCTCATCCATTATTCATGTCCTATCATTCTCCCAATTGGAGGTTGGCAACCTGGGAACACATAGAAGAATTAATTCATGATAAAGTGGGTTATTTTCCGAACTCCACATTGAACTTGAAAATACAGGTCTTTCATGAAATCTCACTGGTCCTCTTTATCTTCCCTGCCATGCATTTGCATGGCGAATCAGTGCAACCCACCCTCCTCTCTTTTATTCCAAGTGTGTAGGGAGACGTTCGGGACGCCTGGGTGGCTCAGTTGGTTAAGCGGCTGCCTTCGGCTCAGGTCATGATCCCGGTGTCCTGGGATCGAGTCCCACATCGGGCTCCTTGCTCTGCAGGGAACCTGCTTCTCCCTCTGACTCTGCCTGCCTCTCTGTCTGCCTGTGCTCGCTCTCGCTCTCGCTGACAAATAAGTAAAAAAAAAAAAAAAAAAGTTGTTCATTTTGTTTCCAGATAAACGAAGCAAAATTGTACACGTGTGTAAATGTCCTTAAAAATCTTTGGCTGCCTCCATCTCTTAATTTTAAAAACTTTCAAATGCGTGAACTACCAAAATCAATGACTTCCTTATAGGACCGGACTGGACCGAGAGGTTGTCTCTCTGTCATTCCTGCTGCACACACACACACACACACACACACACACACACACACAGAGTCAGGGATCACAGAAATGGGGAGAACTTTGGTTCCCATTGTTTATACCATTGTTCTTACTTATACTATTATTTATAGAACTAAGCTTTTATTTCACACCTGTATCTTTTGGCTATTTCCGTGGAAGCACACTCAGCCTTCTTCTGGAAGGTACCCACATTTCTTTCACGTCCCTGACTTTATTTCAACTTCATTATCTCAAAAATTGCAGAGGATCTTGTGGCGGACTCAAAAACAAAGGTTTCTGCCTGGATTCGATGAAAACCAGAGGACCTCTACATCTGCATCCATTTTGCCTTACACAGCGATGATATAAAAAAATATTTAAATATGTATTTCACAACTGTCTAGAGCAGCAGGAGCAGCCTGTCGGGGAGAGCACCCCCAATAATCTTGCAGAGATGTTTTGTAACCCCTGTGGTTGTTGGAGCCTGGGGACGTTTGGGACAGTGATGTGATGAGGGCTGGGAGGGTTGGAGCACTGAGTCTTTCTGAGCCTGGAGGTAAGTGTTCACGATTCTAACAACCGGTGTGGCTGTGGCTGTGTGTGCCACCTCGGCGTCCCCGGAGTCATCTCCTCCATGGTAATTTGCCCAGACTCTGAGAAGAATCTAATACCTAGGATCACAATAAAAGTATTACTTACTACTGACATGGCTTGAGTGTTTAGCAAGGAAAAATGGTGGCAAAATCTTTGGGCTTGATTGGCTGTGCAATGCTCACCTTATGGGGCCCAAATGATGACAACTAGAGTCAAAAGTATATTGAGCATTCCTTCACTTTACTTTCCAGCTCCCGGGATGGCATTTCATGGGAGCAGTGACATCTAGTGTTCCCTCCCAAGACAGCAGTGACTCTGAGCTAAGTGATGGTGTTTATTTCAGCAGTAGGCGACAAACTAGATTACTTCTGCCGGGGCCTGACTCTCACCATTTTTGAAGCACGTCACATTAATCTAAAGTCAGGGGTCTGGTTCGTTCCAGATTTTCATAAGCACTGGGGCAGGTCTGGCTGGGAGGCCAGACATTTTCTTGTTTTCTGGCCCCACTCCACACGGTACTCAGCTCAAAGGTCCCCTGGGAATAAGGCATTTCTGAGACCAATCTGAGGCTTTGCAACAAATGTTAAGTGAGTACAAAACTTCTTTTAATAAAAAATTGGCACAAACTCAAACCTAGCCTTTCCCCCCTAATGCATTTTGACTTCACAATGGTCATTTTGAATTAGGTATGATTGGGAAGGTCTTAGGAAATAAAACTGGAAACTCAGCAACATCTGTTAGGGCTATACCTGTTCTCACTTTTGCTCTTATTTATTTATCTCCCTCTTTCTCTTTGAATGCTTGGGATTTCATGAATATTTTATTTATACTGCTTGGTGCACACAGCAGTGAGGAACTGAGTCTAAGAAAGGAAAAAAATCCTTAACCTTCCATTGTCCACTGAGGACACCATGTTGATATTTAAGAGTAGCCTGTGGTTTCTGGAGTTTGTGTGTTTGTCTAATGTTAGTGGCAAGTAGGCGCTTATATTGTTTCTTACTTAGATCAGTTCTCAGTGCTTTTCTTGCTGGACTGCAAACAGTCAGGCTCGTGGTCCTGGGTACCTTTGAAATTCCCAGTTATTACCTTTCTCTAATTCTCCTTTTATTTTAACATAAAACAAGTTTTTGTCTTCCCTGAAGTTCTTGAGTTTGAACCTCTCTCATGGAGTCTATCTGAAGACCTTTTCCATAGGCGCCTTCTGCCACTTCCATTTTAAGCAAAAACAAGCAATATATGGTTATTTCATCACTGATAGGCATGTCCTAGGATTACAACTTTGTGCACGATGATTAGCACCTGACTTGGCGAGTGATGTCCGTAATTCAGTGCTGGACTGTGTGCATCTCAGCGCTTTTAAGAGCATTTAATTGTTGTGGACAGTTTTTTTTAACTGAAAGCTGGTAGGGAAAAACACAACTGTTCAGTGTTGCTGGGAAGTTGGGGGGGCGGGGGGGGGCGATGGTGGGGAAGAAGGCTGAAGCGCCACCTGCTGGTGCCTTCCCTTTTCTCTCAAAGTACAAAGTACTTGTGTTTTTAGACAACCTGTTCCGTGAAATTTAGCCATTCCTTAATCTCTCCACATTCCAAAACAGAGGTCTCATAAAAAGTCTCTTAAAAACGAGCATAAATAAATGCATTGGCTTATACGTTGCCACTAGGTGATGGGCCAAAGACCACATAGATGTGTAACCCCGTTGGGATGAAGGAACTATAATTGCATTTCTTTAACCAGATAAGCTATCCTTGCTGGATTATAAATGGAAGCTTCATATTCATATGAGCCAGGCATGTGGAATGTGTCAATGAACAAATACTTCTTACTATCCTATATCCAACTCCAGGAAATTCTCTGCCCACACAGGTTCACCTTTTATGGGATGAATACAGCTATAAACAAGAAACCTAATAAATAAGCCTATTGTTTAGTATGGCAGAAGCTTATAAATGTTATAGAAAAAAAAAGAAAATAGAAATCAGGATAAGGGAGGTTGGGAGTGTAGGTTTCCATCCTCAGTGGTGAGGTCGAGACAGTCCTCACTGAGAAAGTGTCATTTGAGCAAAAGTAGGTAGGAGAAATAGGTCGCGTGGATATCTAGGAGGAGAACATTCCAGATGGAGGGAAGAGTGATGGCAGACCCTTCAGGAAGAAGTATGTCCAGTATGTTCGGAAACATCAAGAAGACCAGTGTGGCCGGGGCAGAGAGAAGGAGAGGAGACAGCACGTAGGGCAGGAGGGGAGAAAGGAAACCAGGCCAGCACATACAAGTGCTAAAACATGTTTTGTTACACTGTCTGCCCCACAGGAAGTGCTGCTCTTACATCACCTTTAATAGTCTTTCCTTACTGGAGTTGGTTGTGTATATTCTAGCTTTTATGAAGGAGTCTCACACCATGACGAAGAGCCCGTTGTATTTTTGGTCTCATTCTACGTCATGATTGATGTGCCATCTTATCCCTGTATTACATGTTGGAGGACATTCTAAGGTTTTGGAGAGAACTGAATTCTCACACACTGTATGCACCAGGGCTGTGATGGGACAGGCACACAGCAGACGGCTTTTATCTAATAGGGCATTGCCATTTTAATAGAAATATTTCCTGTTTGACTAATCCATAACAAATGGAAATACATGGCCAGAGTTTGTCTTACTAAACTCTGAAGTTATTTTTGCCATTAATGGGATGATAATATACTATTTTGACTAATCAGTTCAACTAAAAACCCATCAGTTAAGTCACAGAGACAAACTGATTTGCATTCCCACCATATCAATCCCCTTTGAATGTAATTCATGCAATGAATTTGAAATGATAAAAGTACAGATTCTTTAAATTTTATTTATTTTTAAGATTTTATTTATTTTATTTGAGAGAGTGTGTGTGAGCAAGAGAGAGAAAGACAGCAGGAGTAGCAGGAGAGGGAAAGCAGGCTCTCCGCTGAGCAGGGAGCCTGATGCAGGGCTCGATCCCAGGACCCTGAGATCATGACCTGAGCCGGAGGCAGACGCTAAACCCACGGAGCCACCCAGGTGCCCCCAGATTCTTTAAATTTTAGATCTCAAGGACCTTTTTTTCTAGTGTCACTCTTCCATCCCACACATGAGAGAAGAGAGGGCTAGAGAGATTTTTCCTGAGGTGTAGCACAGCTCTTCAACCTGTTGTACATGCGTCTCAAATTTACCTCTTCTTGAAAAATGCCTCTGCCTCCGAAGTTCAGAATGGTATTTTTCCACTGTCGTTCTTACAAGAAGACAAGTGAATTTCAGAGATTTGCTGGTTATAACTTGTTCCCTTTTTTTGCCTCAAATATAAGATGACTCAGCAGCCATTGTTCTGCGAGGTTGGAGAAATACATGATTTGAGCTGGTGGTGAAAAATAGGAGAGTCACGTGACTCGCTAATGTCATTTCCAGGTGCTGTCGGCAGAGACATCTGACCTCAGAACTGTCAGCCTCTGAGAGCTAGATATTGTTAACTTGAAATGCAGTTACCAGAGAATGCTATTCCTAATCCTTTTGCCTTGTCTTCTTGAGGCATACAGCCCTGGGACAAATTGTCAAGGACAGGTGGACTAGCAAAGAAGACATATTTAGAAATTCTGTCTGGCTCTATATGTCACTTACAGATTCAGTAGCCAGTTGGGGCGTATTTTGGCGTATGAAAACTTGGGGAAATTCGCTTTTTACGTTTACATTTCCCTAAAGCTCAATAGTTTCTATTACTCATCTTATCTCGGACTGATTTTACTTTGAATTTTAGCTCCTCTCCTTAATTAACTACTTATTAGATAGTATTGTCTCTATTTCTAGCATCTAGAATCTAGAGTACCCTAAAGGAGGAAGTTTGAATTTTCCCCCTTTACAGGAAATTACGGTCTCCCTTGTCAGGCAAGTTAACCTGGAGGAGGGATGGAGCAATTCTGCCTGGCTGGCTGCTTTGTTCTAGGGAGAGAGGGGCTTAGTTGAGGGGCGTGGGGGGGGAGAGAGAGAGAGAGAGAGAAGGAGAGGAGAGAGGAGGGAACACCAAGCAACCTTCCTCTTCCAGTCCTCTTCCTCAAGTCTCAAGAGTTCTCAGAACTTGACGCCTGGGCAGGTAAGCGTATAAACCCATCGTAAGGCCGACTACAGCAACATTGATTGTGTCATGGAACCATGTAGAAATTAATAACGTCCTGTTGCTTACGCCACCCGCACATTTGCTAATGGCCGGAACTACTGCTTATTTCCATCACGATTCATTAGATATCTCACCAGGTCCAATGAGAGAACAGTATTTGCTTGTGAGCCCTGTACAACCATTTTTAAAGACCTTCATGTACATCCATGAAAGAGAAATTAACCTACTTGACAAGGCTGTCTCTTTCTCACCTGGTATGGTTTTGCTTCCACTCACCCAAGCCAGTCCAGAATCTCAGAATGCATCTTGTATCCTGTCTTTATCGAAAACTGCAATGATTACTTTTTGAAAGTAGGACAGGCTGAATTATTATTCGGCAGAGTTTCTCTTTATAGAAGTATCCCCACTAATAAATGAAGAAGGGCCCGAGAAATTATGGTTTCATCGTTCTGCAGTCCTAATGATCGATTGGCTGAAGCAGTGATGTCGTCATTGTGAACTCCGTAAAGAAGGAAGGAACCTGGCCTATGTTCCTCCTTTCAAGTGTCTTTGCCACCTCCAGATAGAAATCTAATCATGCCTCTAGATCTCGCTAGCAGTCTTCCCTGGAACGTGTTCAAGGACAATGCAGGAATTCAAAATCCAGAATGTGTGGAATTCTATAGGACAAATGGCCAGTTTTCTTCCACAACCAAATTGCAAGGGGGCCAATGGGAAGGGCTAGAGGAGGAGCTACAGGGTAATAAAAACCCAGACCAGTAATCAGTTGCAATGTACAGTCCTTATTTAGATCCTGATTTAAGCAAAAAGTAAAAAAAATTTAAAAAATAAAACAAACACCACCACCACCACCAACAAAAAACAAATGCTCTGGGACAATAGGGAAATCATTACTAGACTGGGTGTTTACTACTATTACAGAATTACTGTTATTCGTTCGTTTGCAATCATTCATATGGGGTTCTTTTAAAGTAATACCCATTTTTTAGAGATACAGGCTATAATTTTCATGAATGGAATGAAAAAAATAGTACTGAACTTAAGAAGCATATTGATAAATTATATGAAACTTGTCTCAAAATGACGCTTTCATTCAACTTATTTAATTTCATTTAACTTGTTTTTTTCGTTGTTCTCTGTATTACATAAATTACCTGACACAACTTGAGGAGACTTGATGTTTTGCTGTCAGTCACATGCATGTGTTAGAGGCATGACACACAGACCAATAACACCATTTACATAGGATTCTGAGGATTCCTAATTTTGCCTCAGAAAGAATTCCGTAATTTTGATAATTTTGCTCAATTCTTACATGTGTGGTCTTCAGATATGAACTGTGGTTTAAATCATATACCCAAACCTTTTACTTATAGAATACTAAATATTGATTAGTTTTTTAAAAGATTTTATTTACTTGATAGAGAGAGAGTAAGTGAGAAGGAGCCATGTGGGGTGGGGGGGGAGGGTGTGGGAAGGCAGAGGGAAAGAGAGAAGCAGACGCCCTGCCGAGCAGGCAGCTGGGCTTGGGGCTTGATCCCAGGACTCCAGACTCACAACCTGAGCCCAAGGCAGAAGTTCAACCAACTGAGCCACCCAGGCGCCCCTGACTATTGATTATTGTTGTAAATCATCACAACTCCACAGCACTGTAGAATATTATATCATTTAAAAAGCTAGTCAGCAATGGGTATGCAGCCAATATTTGTTGAATAAGTGAAATTTCACTCAGTTATGTTAGGTTTTTTGCAAGAAAAAAAGAATTTTATATCCTTAATATATTCCTCTTGTTCAATAATTACTGATCAATATGTTTTACCAGATTTTAAGAGTAATCATTATAATGAAAATATACCACTTTTTTTAAAAAGATTTTTTATTTATTTATTTGACAGACAGAAATCACAAGTAGGCATAAAGGCAGGCAGAGAGAGAAGAGGAAGCAGACTCCCTGTGGAGCAGAGAGCCTGATTCGGGGCTCGATCCCAGGAGGCAGAGGCTTTAACCCGCTGAGCCACTCAGGCGCCCCCCTGTCTACCACTTTTTAATACTCATGCAGAAAATCACATAAAACAGAAAATGCTTCTATATTTCTTTTTCTTTTCTTTTCTTTCTTTCTTTCTCTCTTTTTTTTTTTTACTTTAAGGAATTTCCTTTTATTTTAAAAAGATTTTTTCTTTATACACTATCACATAGTCACTAACGAAAACTCCAGAGGTACTGAAAAAGTTTTCATTTCATTACCGGACACAACCACTATGAACATTTTTATTTCTGTTTAGTCTTTTTAAAAATAAAGCTGTAATCATATTAAGAAATACTCTTGCCTTCAGTTTTAGAGACACAATTGCATTGCATAAGTGTTTTCTTTGACATTTCCTCTTGGCATTATTTTTCTCTAATAAAACAGGAACTTCTCAGCCTCTTAAAAAATGAGAACTCTTCTACCCAGTGAAATATGTAGAAAAAACAGAAAATAAGCACAGTCAGCACTTTTCAGGAACATATCCCTACATCTTTTAAAAAGGGAGGCCTATTTTTAAATTTTTTAATATTTATATTTATTTATTTATTTGCCCTGAGAACAGTGGGGCTGTTTGAATTTCTAGAAGTAGTGAGGTTTAGTTTGGTGAGTACTGTTTTTGGATGGATCTGGAGATGAGTAACCAAACAAATTATGCCAAGTTATAAAATAAAGAAATAAAAAAAAATATTGTGCCTTTGCAATGCTTTCCTCCTCTACCCTGCTCTTGATCAATGCTACTGTTGTGTTTTGTCTTTGGATTCCGATGGCTACTAGAACCTGGAGCATGTAATCTGACCTCTTTTACTTTATTTATTTTTTTTAATTTTTAAATGAATAGTATTTTTTTATTTTTTTAATTTTTCTTGAGTTTTAAAACTTTTTGTTTGCATATTCTAAATCTTAACTATCTTTTACTTTATATTTTTATTATTTTTTTAAACTATCTTTTACTTTAAACAAGCTCAACTTCTGAACTCCGTTCCTTTTGGCCCTAAGCATGTTGAAGACCTCCTTTCTTTATCCCCTCTTCCCTTTTTCTTCCTCCCTCTACCAACTTCTTTCCAAAGAAATTTCTAATTCCTTTCTAGGCTTAGAGCTCTGCGTGCGAATAGGAAACAGGTTTGCACAACTAGAGAAGACACCAATTGTAGGAAGTGAGTCATCTTTAAATTAAAGAAATTCTATCCCATTTGATAAGATTGCTTGGTTCCTTGCAGTCTCTCATCTTGCAGCTGCTTTCCATTTTCCAAAGGCTTGCTTTCTCTATCCCAGGAGAGGATGGAACAGATGTTAATCTTATTTTCGTGAGACCTAGGCAGTTGGAGTTAGATCAGGCTAAAGAGCTCGTGTTGGGCAGAGCTGGTCAAGAACCAGCCTGTTACCGCGGTTTCTTGCATCATAGAGTTGGAGGTTATGCCTTGGGACAGGAGGCATATGTCCCACAACCGTGACAAACCAAGTGTTTCTTGGAGTTCGTTGTGCTCTTGGCTCACTCTTCCAAGGTATAAACTTTATAACAGGCTTCCATGGTCTAGAGAGCCAAACTGAAGTCAAGCCAAGTCCCTGATCACAGGAGCAGAAATCAGTTAAATGGCCTCACCTTGGCCATCAGCACCTTGACCCAGATGTTTATCTGTACCCCAAAGTCTCACTGCCTTTTCCAGATTAGCTTAGCGTGGGCACCAAAAAATATTTACCCATTTCTCTCATCTTCTCTAAAGTAATTGTTCTCTGGTCAGCGAGGCTCGCTTATGTTCAAGGTCAAAGGCATCTTACTACTTACTGGACATTTCATTTCCTTCCTTATAAATGACTACTATTCCTCAGTTTTCTGGCTTTCTATAAAAAAACTTCTAAAAGATGTGATCCATCATATTCTTCCATATCGGGAGGAGTCAACGGGACCTCTTAATATCGGATATTATAAATTCCCTGGCAGGATGAGGAGGAAGAAAATGGAAACATGGCTAAATAGCTTAGCAACCCTTCAGTGGTATTAAATCTCTACCCGCTGAAACATTTTATATGTCATCTCAAAATATTATAGTAGTTTTTCACAATAAATATTCCATCCCTCGTTTTATAGAACAGGAAACCAGGGTTGTGACAAGTATGACCAGAGTCAGGTCTCAATGTGGATTTGTGGAGACTACAAGCAGGCTATCCTCTGATCCTCATTCAAATAATTTCCAAATATGTGGAACATTTTCTTAGTGGGGGAGTGGGCTGGCAGTGATGGTGAGGGATGCTTTTCTTTTCTGTTTGCGGGCACTGGCCACTTCGGCCGAACTGGGCCCATTTTGTCAGCTTCGTAAGAGTTACCAAGAGGTCTGAGATCTTTTCCCAAAGCAGTCTGGCAGAGTTCCCCTTATAGACCAGTTCTCTGCTTTCCGTTCCTTAATTTGCTGTGATGCTAGGTTACATGGCTGGTGCATGGTGAAGAAGGGGTTTACAACCTGATCTTCCTGTGTCCTTAGCTTCCACCATCTTCCAACACTTTTTTTTTTTTAACTTTTTATTTATTTATCTGACAGAGAGACAGAGAAAGCAGAAGCAAGTGGAGGGGGCAGAGGGAGAGGGAGAAGCAGAGTCCCCACTGAGTAGGGAGCCCCATGTGGGGCTCAATCCCAGGACCCTGGGATCATGACTTGAGCCCATAGCAGATGCTCAACAGACTGAAACATCCAGGTGCCCCTTGCCAGGGCTTCTTAAGATTCATGAATCTGTGGTCAAATGATCATTAGTGAATTACTGTAACTTTGATTCTCTGTTCTATGTCTTACATTCTATATGTGGCTTTACAATTGACAAAGAGTTTTTCACAGCTGTAATCTCATTTAAATCTCACCCAGGAACAGACATAAGAGGTGGGCCAGGGGACATCACAAGTAATTCTTCTTATTCAGAAGAGGGCCATAGTAGAGTTGGGCACTCCTGTCTCTTAACTTCAAGTTTCATGATTCTCTGTCGCTTCTGTGTTACTGGGTTTCTTCCAGATACTGCTGTTCAGCCTGGGAATAAGAAAAAAAGTTGGGGGGGGGGGGAGGATTACTTAATAGCTACAATTTTGAAACAAGAAGAATGGCCACTTATGAAACAGTTTCTTCTCTGGTAGCTCCTAAAGATGGCATTAGGGGCCCACCCAGGTTAACCCCTGACAAGGGAACCTTCCATCTGAAAAGACTATAGTGATAAAGCATTTCCTGACACTAGAGTAAGAATTTTATGTTAGATTACCTAATGGGGTCATCAAGGCTTCACGGAGATGATGCCATTAGAAATGGGTCTGGTGAGTGAGTCAGAATTTATATCCAAAGCCAAAGGGGGATAAGAGGCAACACCTTCCTTACTGAGAGACAGAATAGGAACCCACACACCCAGAGGTATGACAGGGAATGGAAGGCTTATGAATGGTGAGTCCTGGCTGGGCAGGAAGTTAGCACTAGGTGTAGGCTGGGAAGCAGCGGAAGCTCCTAGGAACTTCTTTGCAAGAGGTTACCGAATCAAAGAGGTCTATTAGAGTAATGAATGATCCAGTTGGGAAGGCGAGCTGGACAGAGGAGGAAAGCCCGGAGATGGGATACTCACGTTTTGAATTTAGTACTTAACTCCGTCATAATAAAAGCGTTTATTGAAAGAGTGAGAGTGAACAAGTGGCACCTTCCATGTAATCTTCTGAAAAGAGAAAAAGTAACAGTTACCATTTTTATATTCCTTGAAGTGAGAAGACAACCCAGCACCGAGTATCACTTTGTATTCAAATGAAACCCTCACAGTCAAAAGGTTTGATTATTTGATGACTTATTTAAAAAATATTACTTGGCTTTCAGGTGGAGACGGAAAGCCTCTCCTTCATCTGCAACACAGCACAGAGCAGTAGTGATGGGTGTGGCTCCTAGAGACACACTCCCCGTGTAGGAATCCCAGCTCTGCCGTGTCCTTGCTGTATGACCTTGGGTCTGTTACACGGGGCGGGCACAACCCTCGGAGGGCCTGGGGACAGAGGTTAGTCTGTGACTGTAGTTCAGTCCTCTGCCCAGTGTGCCTTAGGTGAAGCACCAAATTTTCATCCTTTCCTGCTCGCTTTCTCCATTTAATGGATTTCTTTGCAGTTTTAAAAAAGCATTTTTACAGTGAAAATATATATATATATTTATATATATATGTATGGAAGATAAGCCATCTCAGCTGTGGTTCTTATCGAGTCGTGTGAGTAATGTTAGTGCAATTAGCATGAGCTTTTAGTACCACTAGTATCATTTGTAGGGGTGGTTGGGGCATGTTGGTGAAGAAAAGAAGACCAGCGGGTGGCCAATCTGAAGACTAACTAGATCCACGATTTCAGTTACATGATTTTATTTATTCTTAGAAAACAAGAATGATTATTCCCAGATTCAGGGGTTGAGGCAGAAGTTCAAAACTTGAGTTGTATTTCTGCTTGGGAAAATAGCAGAGATCTAAAATTAGTCTTATAAGACCACAGATATGTACCCAGCCAAATTTAATGTGGGATTTTAAAGTTCATGGAGTTAAATAGTTGAAAGTAGCACTGTACAAAGCAAATAGAAAATGTACTTTCAAAAGTTTTTTTCGGTTTTATTTGGTAAGATATCAAAATCATTTAAGGAATGTATTTATGTTTTCACGATGATACTTCAGATATTTGGCATCATGAAAATGTATTAAAATATTAACAAAATGAGAGTTTTTCTTTAGTAGGGATTTCTTTAGTAGGTATCACATTTGTTACAGGAAAAGAGGTAGAAGTTTCTAATTCTTGGCAACACATCTCCTCATTTGTAATTTGGTTTGTCCTCATGTGTGGCAATGATGCATTGTAGTAACATTGTAGTTACAATGTTAGATTGTTAGAGCACTTTTTAAAAGGGTGTTTAGGATTGGGTTCTTTCTTTTCCATATAGTTGAATAAATTTGAATTAAGGCTTGGTAAGATCAAATTAGATATAGCATTTGTCCCACCATTGAGAAAACTGAATCATGGCATATAGTTAGTATTGAAACCAGGGACCCATTTTCAAAGCAAAAACAAACAAACCACCACCAACAACAATGAAACAAAAAAAGAGAGAAAAAGAAGGATCTCATGATTGCTTCCTCTCTAACTCAGCCTCGCATCTTCCTAGAGTATGTGAATCCAGGCAACAGCAGTAATTTTAATGTGGACCACTCAATGGCCCACGGTTAGTTCACTGATAATGTTCCAGGAATATTCATTGCAATACCTAGCAGAGGAAATTACTGGCACGATATTTTACAAATAGGTTTAAAAGGGCTAATTTCGTCTTAGAAGGGAGGCAGGAGAGGGACACAGCATCCCCAACTCCTTCATTCCCTGACACAGACAGTACCCTCTAGAATGGAATGGTTAGGGGAAAAAACGATAGAACTGTGAAAAGCATCTCAAATGCACAACATAGATTTCTGTGATTAGTGTAAAATTTCCTTGCCAGGGCACCTGGGTGGTTTAGTGGGTTAAAGCCTCTGTCTTCAGCTCAGATCATGGTCCTAGGGTCCTGGGATCGAGCCCCACATCGGGCTCTCTGCTCAGCAGGGAGCCTGCTTCCTCCTCTCTCTCTCTGCCTACCTGTGATCTCTGTCTGTCAAGTAGATAAATAAAATCTTTAAAAAAAAAATTCCTTGCCATTAGAGAATAAAAGCAAAAAGAATGAACTCCATCTTGTGGAGGGACCATCCTTTGTCACACACATCTGTGGTCCCCGTCTTTTTTTATATGATTATTCAGCAAACAAATGGACATAATATGCAGAGTTTATCAACTATGGTATGATAGGAACTATTTCCAACAGATAAAGACATCTGGTGAATTAGTGTATAGTATATAGTTTCACTGAGATTTAAAACCATTTCTCACCTTAGGGTGCCTGGGTGGCTAAGTCAGTTGAGCATCCAACTCTTGGTTTTGGCTCAGGTAATGTCAGGGTCATGAGATCAAGCCCTGTGTCAGGCTCTGCACTCAATGGGGAGTCTGCTTGAGATTCTCTCTCTCCTTTTTCCTTCACCCCTCCCACATTCATTCTCTCTCTCTCTCTCTAAATAAATCTTAAAAAAATTTTTTTCACTTGAAACTAATGTGACACTATGTGTCAACTGAACTCAAAATTTTAAAAATGTAAAATTAAGTAAGTAAATAGTGATCACAAAAACATTTTCAAGATGTATGTAGTGCTAAATAGTGATAAGAGACTGAGAAAGCAAATAGGGGGAAAAACTAGTTTTGTCTTGGAAAAATCTATGAATGATGTCTGAAGCAAAACCTACCATTCTTAGGGGCGATGGGGTGGCTCAGTGGGTTAAGCCTCTGCCTTTAGTTCAGGTCATGATCTCAGGGTCCTGAGATCGACCCCACATTGGACTCTGCTCAGTGGGGAGCCTGCTTCCCCCACCCACCCCGCACCTACCTCTCTGCCTACTTGTGATCTCTGTCAAATAAGTATTAAAAAAAAAAAAACAAAACCTGCCATTCTTAAAGAATCATCAACGTTCGGGAGGATCCTTGAAGATCGTTTAACCAAACCACTTAGTCTTGCCAGATGAGGAGAAACCTTTCATTTCCTTGATTAAAATACTAGATTATTTCAAGTACGATATGGACTGGAATTGAACCAGAGGAAGGAGGACTTGGGTGGGGGGCAAGTTACATTATGCTCTTGTAATTCTGAGTCATTCATTCTGTACATGTACATTCTGTACATGAATTTACAATGAACCCTAAATTCTTTCAGAAAAAAAGATGAGATTATCCAGTGGCAGAATGTGTAGTCTGCAGCCTGGGTTGGTGAGGGGGAGTGGGGAGAAGATTAGCATGTTGGAGCACAAGGATGCTTCTCAGAACTTCAGATGTTGTGTATTCTAGCAGCATATATGGAAGTTGCCCTGGCGAAGAGTGGTCTAAATGCAAACCAACAAAAATACTGCCCCAAATCCTAAGTATTTGGTTGCTACAATGCATGACTCTTGGTGTACACCCTGATACAACTATTTTGTTTTGTGTATCCCTTGTGTATCTGAATCCTCTCCGCTACTAGACTGCCGTCTTTCTTCAGGGCACATGACACATACATAGACAAGTGTCTATAGACACAAACATAGTCTGTGTCTTATCCACCTTAACTGGTGGATAAGAGCCGTCTGCACGGCTCTCTGTAAGAGATACTGGCTTTCGTGGCACGTCACAGAAACTTGATGGTACAATTAGTTGACGGATAGCCATACCTTTAAAATAGAAGCTTTATGTTTTTTTATCTAATGGGATTCAGAGGTTAAGTATGCTAAAGACATACCTTCTAAATAAAATATTTTCCTTTTTTTCCCCTCTGTATTCTCTCTGAGAGTTGCAATTGCTTTCTATGTCTTTTATTCAAGATTTAAACTAGGAGTACAACCCTTCACGCTTCTCTAGCCTAAACTGCCTTGTAAGCAACAAGACATATTTCTTTTCTTTTGTAAAAGTCTTAGCAACAATAGTGATAATATCTGCATAAATACATATTTGGAATGGACCAAACCCCCATATAAAATATTCTAATGCCTTATTTTGGAAGTTTTCCTCTATTGGTTTTATTTTCCTTCTCCAAGCACATAAAAATGACCACAACGGTATTTATACAACAGTTCAAACTTTCTTTTGAAGATAACGATATGTGATGATTTTATTTTTCTTGGATTTAAAAATAAAAGCCTAAGAAGAAGAATTTGCCTCCAGACAAGATAGAACGCTATCACTGAGGCTGCCCATGGCATTTTAAATGGCATCACTCCTTGAATTCTGATGACCAGTCCATGTAGCTGATTATATTATCACCATTCTCATTTTACAAAAGCTTAAGAACAGAAGGAGCTTGAGTAAGCTGTCTGTGGTACCTGAGCTCACACCTGACTTTACATCACCACCTGCTTAGCCACTGTACTGGGCAGCCTCTTGAATGTAGAAAAAATGTAGGACAAGTATAGTGGAAATCTCAGATTCATGGTGTGCAATGTTTGTGTTAGTGAGGAAGAAAGTCTTATTGAATTATGTGTGTATCTTTCGAGGTATCCTTTTGGGGGATCAGAAGGATACTCATTCTTGAGTTGTTGGTCTGATAGTGAATTTGTGTCTTCGGATGGCAGGGCTGAGCCTTGTGGTCAGTTTTGTCTGTCTGCACGGCTCTCTGTAAGAGATACTGCAATTTTTGGAAACTTGAAAAAAAATTCTTTTGCATACTCATTAAAATCATAAGCCTGAGTTTCCCAGTATCTTAAATAGTTTGTAGGGCTTGGGAAAACACAAAGCTATGTTCCGCACACATGCTTTTGACATGAAATTGGCAAGAGTCTGGCCCAGCAGCTATGCCCGGGTATCATACTAGCATGGACTCTTATGTTCCAAAAATGACCGTCATTCGGGAGAACACTCAAGTTGCCCCAGCACCTTCCCGTAATGCCGCTCACGCTGGAGGACAGACCGCTTGAGCCGTCTCTCGATTTATTAGTGCTATTGCTACTTTTATGTGTTTAGTGACCTTAACTCGTCATTTTTGCGTGTTGCTTTAGAAACTTGTAAGCACTTGAGACTTGGGAGCTACTCTCTGGTGGAAACATCTGTTTGTTTCTATTCCTGTGACTAGCTAGGTTCCTTGTTGTTGGGTTAAAAAAGGGAAGATGTCCCAGAAAAGAAAGAAAAAAGGCGGTGCACTGGGAGAATTGGGGTTTGATCTCAGGATCTGCCAAAACGAGGAAGGAAGCTCTCTGGGTGTCATGGTTAAAGGAGCCGAGCAATTGTTGAGTGCTGGTTGTTGAGGGCTAAGTTCTCGTGCACATTGTCCGTATTAGCAGGCATCCTTTGAACTCCTACTCTTTTTTTTTTTTTTAAGATTTTTATTTATTTATTTGACAGACAGAGATCATAAGTAGGCAGAAAGGCAGGCAGAGAGAGGAAGGGAAGCAGGCTCCCTGCTGAGCAAAGAGCCCTATGTGGGCCTTGATCCCAAGACCCTGAGATCATGACCTGAGCCAAAGGCAGAGGCTTTAACCCACTGAGCCACCCAGGCGCCCAAGCCCCCACTCTTTATGAAAGAAGTACTACCCTAGGTTCCCTCTGGGCTCAGAAATAAAAGGAGGTCCCTTCTCCCAAGACTTTAGGAATGAATATATAGGGCTGCCTATATTATAACAAATCTTATTTCAAAGGTTTTTTTAGTAGTAACTTCTTTTGAAAAACCCACACACACATTCTGTCCCCTCCCCTGCCTTCACCCCTGTGTTCAACATAGCAAGCAAGCAGGGGTGCCTGGGGGTGAGGGGTGCTCAGTTGCTTAAAAGTCTGACTCTTGATTTTGGATCAGGTCATGATCTCTGGATTCTGAGATGGAGCCCCGCGTCGGGCTCTGCACTCCACATGGCCTCGGCTTGTCCCTCTCCCTCTGCTTCTCTCCCTGCTTGCATGCATACTCTCTCTCTCCAATAAATAAGTAAAATCTTAAGAACAACAAGAACAAAAAACCACATAGCAAGAAAGTTCCTTGCTGGTGGCCGAGCTTAGGAGAATCAGCCAGTGTGTGTGTCTAGTGGAGAAGACCATGTCTCTGAGTGTCCACCAACCAGGAGCAGACTCGCTCAAATCCTCCAACTCCACCCCCAAAATATGTTCCTGCTCAGAGCTTCAGAGGCCCTTGGTAATGTGAGCATACGACCGCAGTCTAAAAGGAGAGAATGCTAAATCCTGTTTCCTGGCACTAGAGCCCTTCAAGGACCAGAGGCAGGCAGAACTTGGCCGTGGAGCTCAGGCTGCAATGTTAGATCCTGCCCTCAGAGGCCAGTTCAGGACTGAGACACATGATCTAAGAGAGAGACATGTTCTCCCACCCTGGCCTGAGGTTGCCAGGGGACCTGGTTGGAGTCTTGTCCTCTGATGTCCTTTGCACTAAAAGGAGGTGTCTGGGTCACTTCTTCTCTTCAGTGTATCTGAAGATGAAAATAAAGAGTGCAGCCTCGATGAGATTCAAAGGTGGCACGGCCACTATGGAAAACAGTATGGAAGCGCTTCAAAAAATTAAACCGAGAATCACCACAGGTTCCAACAGCTCCGCTTCCGGGTAGACACATGGAAGAATGAAAGCAGGGACTCGAAGATATCGTCACCCATCCAGGTTCATGGCAACAGTGTTCTCAATAACCAGAGCATGAGAGCGACCCAGGAGTCCATCAGTGGATGGATGTGGAAACAAATGTGGTACATCTGTACAGTGGAATATTACTCAGCCTTGAAAAGGAAACAAGTTCTGACTCTTGGTACAACATGTTTGGACCTTGAGAACATGACGCTGAGGGAACTAAGTCACTGACAGGACAAATAATGTGATTCCACTTAGATGAGGTGCCTACAGCGACCAAACTCAAAGAGAAAGAAAAGTGAACAGTCAATGGCAGAGGGGCTGGAAAGAGATGAGAGGAGGGAGCTAGCGTTTAGGGAGTACAGAGTTTCCAGCAGGGTGGATGGAAATGTTCTGGAGATGGATGGTGTGCCCAATGACATGAATGGACTCAATGCTACAAAAGAACTTAAAAAAGGTTGACCTGTTAAATATTATTTTGTGTATATTGTACCACGATAAATTTTTTTTAAAAAAAATGCAGGCTCCACATTGAAAAGATTATCCACCATGACCAGCTGGGATTCATCCCTGGGTTACAAGCATGGTTCAACATTCGCAAATCAATCAATGTGATAGAACAAATCAGTAAGAGAAGAGAGAAGAACCACATGGTCCTCTCAATTGATGCAGAAAAAGCATTTGACAAAATCCAGCATCCGTTCCTGATTAAAACGCTTCAAAGTATAGGGATAGAGGGAACATTTCTGAACTTCATAAAATCTATCTATGAAAGATCCACAGCAAATATCATCCTCAATGGGAAAAAGCTTGCAGCCTTCCCGTTGAGGTTAGGAACACAACACGGATGCCCACTCTCACCACTCTTGTTCAACATAGTATTAGAAGTCCTAGCAACAGCAATCAGATAACAAAGAGAAATAAAAGGTATCCAAATTGGCAATGAAGAAGTCAAACTCTCTCTCTTTGCAGATGACATGATTCTTTAAATGGAAAACCCAAAAGACTCCATGCCCAAACTACTAGAACTCATACAGCAATTCAGGAACATGGCAGGATATAAAGTCAATGGCTTTCTTATACACTAACAATGAAAATACAGAAAGGGAAATTAGAGAATCGATTCCATTTACTAGAGCACCAAGAACCATAAGATACTGGGAATAAACCTAACCAAAGAGGTAAAGGATCTGTACTCAAGGAACTACAGAACACTTACGAAAGAAATTGAAGAAGACACAAAAAGATGGAAGACCATTCCATGCTCTTGGATCAGAAGAATAAACATTGTGCGCTAGAGAAAATAATCCTAAAATTTGTATGGAATCAGAAGAGACCCCGAATTGCTAAGGAAATGTTGAAAAACAAAAATAAAACTGGGGGCATCACGTTACCTGATTCCAAGCTTTACTACAAAGCTGTGATCACCAAGACAGCATGGTATAAAAACAGACACATAGACCAGTGGAACAGAGTAGAGAGCCCAGATATGGACCCTCAACTCTATGGTCAAATAATCTTCAACAAAACAGGAAAAAATATACAGTGGAAAAAAGACAGTCTCTTCAATAAATGGTGCTGGGAAAATTGGACAGCTATATGTAGAAGAATGAAACTCAACCATTCTCTTACAGTGTACACAAAGATAAACTCGAAATAGATAAAAGACCTCGATGTGAGACAGGAATCCATCAGAATCCTAAAGGAGAACATAGGCAGTAACCTCTTCAATATCAGCCACAGCAACTTCTTTCAAGATATGTCTCCAAAGGCAAAGGAGACAAAAGCGAAAATGAACTTTGGGGAGTTCATCAAGATCAAAAGCTTCTGCACAGCAAAGGAAACAGTCAACAAAACAAAGAGGCAACCCACAGAATGGGAGAAGATATTTGCAAATGACAGTATAGACAAAAGGTTGATATCCAGGATCTATAAAGAACTCCTCAAACTCAACACACACAAAACAGATAATCATATCAAAAAATGGGCAGAAGATATGAACAGACACTTCTCCAATGAAGACATACAAATGTCTATCAGACACATGAAAAAATGTTCATCATCACTAGCCATCAGGGAGATTCAAATTAA
Organism: Mustela erminea; assembly: GCF_009829155.1. Taxonomy (NCBI): domain Eukaryota; kingdom Metazoa; phylum Chordata; class Mammalia; order Carnivora; family Mustelidae; genus Mustela; species Mustela erminea. The sequence goes on from NC_045619.1 coordinate 122,262,048, forward strand.
AACCACATTGAGATACCACCTTACACCAGTTAGAATGGCCAAAATTAGCAAGACAGGAAATAACGTGTGTTGGAGAGGATGTGGAGAAAGGGGGTTCCCTCTTACACTGTTGGTGGGAATGCAAGTTGGTGCAGACACTTTGGAGAACAGTGTGGGAATTCCTCAAGAAATTAAAAATAGAGCTTCCCTATGACCCTGCAATTGCACTACTGGCTATTTACCCCAAAGATACAGATGTAGTGAAAAGAAGGGCCATCTGTACCCCAATGTTTATAGCAGCAATGGCCACGGTCGCCAAACTGTGGAAAGAACCAAGATGCCCTTCAACGGAGGAATGGATAAGGAAGATGTGGTCCATATACACTATGAAGTATTATGCCTCCATCAGAAAGGTTGAATACCCAACTTTTGTAGCAACATGGACAGGACTGGAAGAGATTATGCTGAGTGAAATCAGTCAAGCAGAGAGAGTCAATTATCATATGGTTTCACTTATTTGTGGAGCATAACAAATAGCATGGAGGACAAGGGGAGATAGAGAGGAGAAGGGAGTTGAGGGAAATTGAAAGGGGAGGTGAACCATGAGAGACTATGGACTCTGAAAAAGAATCTGAGGGTTTTGAAGGGGCAGGGGGTGGGAGGTTGGGGGAACCAGGTGGTGGGTATTAGAGAGGGCACGGATTGCATGGAGCACTGGGTGTGGTGCAAAAACAATGAATACTGTTACGCTGAAAAGAAATTAAAAATTAAAAAAAAAATGCAGGCTCCTCTTCCAGAAGGAAGGAGGGATCTATCAGATGAAACTAGAAGGACATAATACAAGATGGCGGACAGTGGACTTCCATTCAGCTGCGGGGGTGGCTGCTGTGGACCAACCAACAGCTGAAGGCGAGTCAGTGGCGTTCTGCCCTGGAGCTTCCCCAGACCTCAGATTGTCTTGCTGTGATTGCGTCAGACAGCAAGAGGGGCGATGAGATTTGGGTTGGTGAGATAGTAGTCGGGCTTTCTGATGCTGTGGTTCCAGGCTGGCCGCAGCCTGAACTCAGCACTCTGATCCCATGTCGTGCCTTCCAAGCCTGGTTCCAAACTGGGTTGTTGAAACATCACCTAGATCTCAGAAATGGGGGATGAGAATGTGAGCAGAAGTCATAGACACCTCTGTATCGCGAAGCCGTGAGGAACAGATGAGGCCCAGAGAAAAAGAAGGGGTGTGCTCTGCAGATGCATTCTAGCCTCCCATGTCACTCCCTGGGCAGACCTTCGTCCTCTCTCTGCTTCCAGAGCCGTCTCAGTAGGTCTCTCCAAGAGCTAAGGCCAACCTTCTGCAGAAACTTAAATGCCAAGTGTCAGAATCAGTCAGAGTGGTTAAAGAGAATGAAATATACAAGTTTCGGAACACATGCAGGAAACACGCATTTGTGTCATTAAAAAAAAACAACAACACAAAAACTAGTACCCCAAAGTGACAGGTTCTGTTCACAGCCTACCCATGCTCCGCCTCTCCCTCCTACTCTCAAAGCCATTGACACTCTTGGAAATACTGTCTTCAGTGATCTGGAAATTTATGTCTCTATGCCCACCCTTGTCTTGTCCAGAACTTTGCAGCTCAAGCCTCCCTTCAGCCAAGGTCTCCTCTGGAAGATTGTTTCAATTGGATGTTGTAGGTTATCTACAGGGAATACGCCGGGGAAACTGGATATAGTCCAGAGCCAAGCTGAGAGAATTATACTCATCCATGGGCCCAGAATACTAGGCACCAGGCAAAGTGCCAAGCAAGGCAAACACAAGAACAGAAAATGGAGAGGAAAGAGGCCACTGCTCACCTGAGGATTGACAGGCTGAAGAATATATGTTCACCTAGCACTTGTCTTCAGTGTGGTTAGCACAGAGAGGTACAGATAAAGGCCAAGGGGAACGAGGTAGTAACTAACTCTTGGGGAGAGAGATGGGGAGTAGGAAGGGGGAAAGGCACTGTGTGGGTTGATTGCGTGCCCCAAAAGGATATGTTGAAGTCCTAAGCCCCAGTACCTGTGAGTGTAATATTATTTGGAAGTAGCAACTTCATTAGATGTGATCAAATTAAGAGGAGGTCTTACTCAGCTAGGGTAGGTCCTAATCCAACATGACTCGTGTCCTTATAAGAAGAGAAACTGAGGTACAGACCCACACAGAGATGGCCACGTGATGACGGAGGCAGAAAGTGGATTGAGGCATCTACAAGCCGAGGAGTGCCAAGGACTGCCTGCAACGCCAGAAGCTAAGAGAAGGGTGTTGACCAGTTCCTTCCCGACAGCCTTCAGAAGGAGCAGCTCTGCAAGTGGAGAAGCAAAAACAAGGATTGGAGAAGAAAAACAGAGCCATTCAGAAAGGGGTGCCCCATATCCCAATGGGATGTCAAGCCGTGACAGGGAGTGATGGCAGAAAGATAGGCAAGAATCAGACCAGACAGGGCATTTCTGCTCGGCTAAGGGGTCTGGACTCTGTTCACTGAGGATTTCATGGCTGATTGATTGTAAAAAGGCCCTTGCAGCCTTCCACGCTCTAGTCTCTACAGGGTAGAGTGCATCCTCATTTGGACCTGATGTTGTCTTGCCCTCTTAGTTCTTCCAGATGGAAGGTTCGGCCAGATGTAGACTGACTTTAGGACTGGACTATGGAGACTGTTCTCGAAATACCTCTCCTTATTGCTTTGGTTTTATATAGCTCCCCATGTCGCTCGCAGACACAGCCTTAGGACTGACATATAGTGCACTTGGCTCCAAACCACGGCAAAACTCTGTTTTGTTTTTGAGATTCTTGGCACCATTTCATGAAACTCCTCCAATTCTAGTCTGGTCCACGCTTAACAAAACCAAAACTTTTGATAGCTAGTATTCCAAGCTTGCCCCCACGCTTGTGCGCGTATCGTGCACTGTTGAAAGCCAGAGTCTCTGGTCTGCCTCGGGTCAGAGTTTCGGTTCCCATTTTCTTATCACAAACCCACTCCAGTCTTTTCATTTTGCTCATTATTTCATTAATGATATTTCCAAACCTTCTGACTCATAGGTTTTCGACCTCATGTGGACAACAACAATAAAAGAATCTAAATGAAACATAAGAAACTGTTCGCTATGCTTTCTTAAGGGACCATTTTAAATCGTCTGCCTTTCTGAATTGCTTTATATAGTGTAGCAGGAGTGGGTATGGGATGGTGATTCAAAATTTCCTCGTGATCTTCTTGAAAAATGACTTCATATTTGCCAGAATAGCTTCATTCAGATGATAGTAACTGTTACAGTGCTATAATTTTAAAAACAGAGTGGAAAAGTACTAAAGGAAGATGCCAGAGGTCTGAGTTTGAGCCCCATCTCCGCCATTAACGAACGCAACAGAATACTTCAATTATTTTTGACCTCATAGTTACAGCCAGCGAAAGGGGGCCCAAATAGAGTGTTTCTAAAATCTTCAGTTGTGCAATTGCAAGTTTCTTTTTTAACTACAGAAGCAACGTGAACTCTGAGGAGGTAGTTTAACGTTTGATGGCCGCTAGAACCCAAATACTTTACGGAGCTTGTCCATGAAGGCAAGATTCCTTAGCAAAGTTTGCCACCTAGTGGCCGCAAAGAGTGAAACAGTTTTGCTGTAAGCAATGGCCCAAAACAAGGCGCCCTTATGGAGTTTCATTGGCCCCTGAATGCAATTATTCTATTAGAGTTTTTTTTTTAGAAATCAAGTCTACCTTGTAAGCAGGAAATTGTCCTAAATGCCAGTTAGTCTTGGGTCTTCATTGTTCTGGATTTTGTTTTGCTTCTGGACCTCCAGCACCACGTCACCCCTAGCCCTAAATCTTACATAAAAGCCCTTAAATGTTTTATTTGTCTCAGAGAAGGACTTGTAAGGATCTGAGCCCTACATCAGCATGTGGAGACATGGTCTTAGTTTTGTGGATTCTTTTGGAGTCTTACGTACCAAGCTGCCTTAACTGCAACCACTTCACATGACCTTTGAATAACCTCATATTTTCGAAAATATTTGAAAATCTAAAGCGTGAGAGGTTAAGTATTATCTTCATAAAAATACTGAATGACTGGAATGATAGGAATAGGTCACGCTCTGAACTAGCAAAACAAAAGCTGTGACTATTCTATTGACATTAGACAAATGCCTAAAAACATATTCTACTTGACATTTTGCTTGGTTTCACTTGGACCTTCTCTTGGACAATATTAGTCTACAGTCCAGAAAAACAAGTTGCAAAAGATTTGCTGTGACTCAGATAACTAAACATCTCTGCCTGCATTTATAAAACTTAACCAAAAATTTGATTAAGCGTCTTTACGGAGAGTTGATCCGCACTCAAGAGGAGTCCCGCACGACTCCGCATTTTTGGTAATTCGCCCACAGTGAGATAATGAGATGGTGGAAGGTATAACCAGGTAATTCATTGTTAATCTTTTGTCTGGGGAACAAATCCAGCTGCGTTCTTGACGTCGCCTCTTAGTATTCTCAAAGACACCTCACGCTCAGTTGGTCCACAACAGAACTTGAGGTCTTGCCCACCCCTATCCCTACCTGGCTCATTTCCGGTCTTTTCTCCTCCCTCACCCTCGGATCCAGGAACCAGTCTATCACCAATTCCATTTTTTTGTTGTTGTTGTTGATGTGTAGGTGATACACACTGTACTATTAGTTTCCAGTATACAACTAGTGATTCAACAACTCTCTGTGTTATGCTATGCTTACCACGTGTCATATCTGTCACCGTACAATATTATTACAGTACCACTGACTATATTCCCTATGTTGTGCCTTCCATACCTGTGACTTATTCTTTCTGTAACGTGGGAACCTGTACCTCCGACTCCCCTTCACCCTCTCTTTACCTTCCCTCCCCTCTGGGAACCGCCAGTTTGTTCTCTGTATTTATGGGTCTGCTTCTGCTTCTTGTTGTTATTGTTTGTTTTATTTTCTTAGATACCATATAAAAGTTAAGTCACATTGTATTTGTCTTTGTCTGACCTAATTCCCTCTAGGTCCATCTTTGTTGTTGCAAGTGGAAAGGTCTCATTCTTTTTTATAGCTGAGTAATATGCCATTGTTTATATGTACCACGCCTTCTTTATCAGTTCGTCTATCAATGGATGCTTAGGTTGATCTATATTTTGCTATTCTAAATAATCCTGCAATAAACATAGCATATATCTTTTCTTTTTTTTTAAGATTGTATTATTGTATTTATTTATTTGAAAGAGAGCGTGTGTGTACACAAAGCAAGGGTTTAGAGCAGAGGGAGAGAGAGAAGCAGACTCCCTGCTGAGCACGGAGCCTGATGTGAGACTCAATCCACTGGGATCATGACCTGAGCCGGATGCAGACGCTTAACTGACTGAGCCATCTAGGTGCCCAGCATATATCTTTTCAAATTAGTGTTTTTGCTTTTGTTTCCTTTGGATAAATACCCAGTTGTGGAATTACTAGGTCATATGGTAATTCTGTTTTTAACTTTGGGGAGAGTCTCCATACTGTTTTCTGCAGTGGCTGCATCAACTTACATTCCCACCAGTAGTACACAAGGGTTCATTTTTCTTCACATCCTCACCAACACTTGTTATTTCTTGTTTTTTTGTTTTTTGGGGTTTTTTTTTCTAACAATTCTGACAGATGTGAGGTGATATCTCATTGTAGTTTTGACTTGCATTTCCTTGATCTCCCATCCAAGTGCTAACCAGGCCCAACCCTGCTTAGCTTCCAAAATCAGATAAGATAAGGCACATTCAGGGTGGTGTGGGGCATAGACTGCATTTCCCTGATGATGGGTGATGTTGAACATCTTTTCAAATGTCTGTTGGCCATCTGTATGTCTTCTTTGGCAAATGTCTGCTCAGGTCTTCTCCCTATTTTAAATTGGATTATTTGTTTTTTTGGTATTGACTTGCGTAAGTTCTTTATGTATTTTGGATATTAATCCCTTATCAGATAGGTCATTTGCAAATAACTTTTCCCATTAGTAAGCTGTCTTTTGTATTGTCGATAAGTTTTTTTAACCCCACTATGCAAAAACCCTTTATTTTGGTGTAGTTCCAATAGTTTATTTTGCTTTAGTTTCCTATGCGTGAGGAGGTATATCCAGAAAAATGCTGCTACAGCCAATGCCGATTAATTTATGTGTCTATTTTTGTGCCAGTAGCCTACTCTTTTGATTATTTTAGTTTTGTAGTATATCTTGAAATCTGGGACTCTGATACCTCCAGCTATATTCTTCTTCCTCAAGATCGCTATGGCTATTTGGGGTCATTTGCAGTTCTATATAAATTTTAGGATTATTTGATCTAGTTCTGTGAAAAATACCATTAGTATTTTGGTAGGAACTGCATTGAATCTATAAATTGCTTTGGGTAGTATGGGCATTTCAACAGATTCATTCTTCCAATTCATGAGTGTGGTATCTGTGTCATCTTCACTTTCTTTCATCAGTGTTTGATAGTTTTCAGGGTATAGGTCTTTCACCTCCTTGGTTAAGTTCATTCCTGGGTATTTTCTTCTTGTGATGCAATTGTAAATAGGATTGGTTGCTTAATTTCTGTTCCTGCTATTTCATTATGAGTGTATAGACACACAACAGATTTCCCTAAATTTCATATCCTGAAACTTTACTGAATTGATTTATTACGTCTAATGTCACTGGTTCTTTGGGTTTCACCGTGCAGGTATCCCGAACAGATCCTTTCATCCGCTACCCCTCCTCTGCCAATTAAGCCGGATCTCCGTGTCTTTTGCCTGGACCACTGCAGTGGTCAGCTGATCTTCCCTCTATCCTCCCTCCGGCTCATTTCCCTTGCTGCATGTAACCAGTTTGATCTTTCCTAAATGAAAGTCAAGTCATACATCCCTCTTGCTAAAACCCCTCATTAACTTTCCAACATTTTTATGACAAATACAGAACCTGTTAAAATTGCCTGCAGGCCTCCCATGGACTGGCATGGCTTTCCTCTCCAGTCTCAGTAGAACTATCTTCCCTGTTAATGTCCCCACACTGGTGATGCTTCCTCCTACAGGACCTTCTCCCTGGGTTGCTGTTCCTTACTCCCTGTCCCCTAGTTAACGTTATCATCTTTCAGATCTCAGATTTTGTCTCATTTCCTCAGGGAAATCTTGGACCAGATGAAATAGGAACTCTGTGGTCAGCTTTTACAACACCTAAATTTTTTCTTTGACTCATTTGTTGTAGTTGCGATTTTACAGTAAGTATATTGAGGCAAACTCTCTCTGCGTCTTCTCCCCAGTGAATCTCCAGCTCCTTGGTTAGTGCCAGGCTTATACTGAATGCTCCAGGGACTCATGAAGCAGATAAATGTATAAGGCACATTCTCTTATCACAATTTGCTAAACTCAAAATGTCAAAATAATCCAAACTAAGAAGAAATTTGTAAAACTCTTGGGTAATCCTAATTTGCTCAAGGGGGAAACTAATATTTTGCTATCAGACTATTCTGACCAATGGTTGATTACATTTTTTCTTGTAGCAAACATCAGCAGAGCAGATACACTGGGTACATTCCCATCAACAATGCTAACCAGTATGTCATTTGAATAAAATGTTGGGACAGTTCCAGGGACCTGGGTATCTCAGTTGGTTAAGCCTCTGCCTTCAGCTCAGGTCCTGGGATCAAGCCCCATGTCCCTGCTCAGTGGGGGGTCTTCTTCTCCCTCTCCCTTCCCCCACTGTTCACGCTCACTCTCTCCCTCTCAAATAAATAAATCAAGTCTTTAAAAAAAATAAAATTCATGACAATGGAGCAAAACACAAATTATAAGTAAAAAATGAATGCTGGAAAGAAATGGATGATCCTGTCATATAAAACTAAAAAATAAATAAATAAATAAAACCCCAACAAGTAAAAGGGATTTAAAATAAAACATTTCAACAAAGGTAGATATAAGAAAAATTAATACATAAGATACTGCTGTAATGAACTTTTAAAATTGCATTGAAGAGACTACATTTAGAGTAATAACAGAAAGCATATACTTTTTTAATGTGTTCTGTACTTGTTTAATTAACTAAACAAGTGGCCTGTAAAGAAGTATATGGAATCCAGAAAATAATAGTTACTTAACAATAGGCATAAAAATGAGGCAAGGGAAAATAAAGGTAAAAATCAAGATGAAATTCCCAAGGATAAACTTAAAGAGATGTGTATAATGTATTTAAACTAGAAGATAAACGTCTTCCATTAAGGCCCCTTCTCCAGGAGAGAAGGCTTTGAGAGAGAAAGGGAATATCTGCCTTATGGGTAAGATTGGCTAAATCAACCTCAATGGACAGTGAAGTGTGGCTTGCCCTAGAATACACAAAGCTGTCTTTTTAGCTACTGTGTCTGTGAGGAAAATGAGTAGACTCTAATGGGGACTGAGATGGTGAACTCAAACAGCATCACCAAAGATCGCTTCCTTAATGTCTAGGGAAATAAGCAAATGTTCATTAAAAAGGCAAACAAGTTTTTATTAACAGCAGACAAATAAGGAAAGGGGCATTATCTAAAGAAGTCATTTTCAAAAACTGAAACAGAAGATTGTGGGGGTAAAGGCATGTCCACAGTTCAATTCTTACAAGTTAGCAATCTTGAGAATTCCTACACATACCTTTATGTTTTTCTTCTAAAAGTAAGGACTCGTGGAAACTAGTAAAAATGGCTGAAACAGAAGGTAAATAGCAGGACCAACCCTTTCCTCAGAAATGAAAACTTCCAACCTCCATAATGAATTAAAAAATATTTCCAAAGGAAAAGCGTCAGTCCGTCATTTGACAGTTAACAAAATCTCAGAAGAGAGACCAAAGTCCAGGTATTATAACAGAGACTTCCTGCTACTTTGCTGAGTCCTTTGTTCCCACACCTCCGTCCCACGATATACACATACACACACTCACACGCTCTCATTTCATAAAAATAGGTAGAATATGAGAAATGTACCCCTTGATGAATGAACTGTAACTCAGAGGTGGAAACAAACTGATCTGGAGAATCATGGAAAGAATTTACTCACCCTATAACAAATCAAATGATAGGGCAGAGCTGCCTAAGAATGCCTAAGCATGAACCAAACCAAAAACAAAAGAACAAATAAAATGTTACATCCAAAAAAAAAAAAAAAAAAACCCACTTGAAAGAGGAGCATACAATGCAAAACAATAGCAACAACAACAAAAACCCACCCCCTAAGAAACACTAGGGTGTGGAAAGAAATTTCTCACAATTGCTTCTTACATGGTACAATTGATACACATGGATTTAATAAAATAATGCTCATGGAAAACATGAAAAAAAAACACAATAGAATTATAAAAAGGAGACAGTAGTTATAAGGAAATAGAGGATCAAAACAATGTCATTTTCAAAGTACTGTATCAATCAGAAACAGCAAGAAAAAGATTATAGACTAGATAACTGAATTACTGACAGAGAGGAAAGGCTTGGGATAATCATAATGACTACAAATTAAAAAGGCTAGTATTAAAAGCAATTAGAGAAAAATTAATAGATATAGAAGGTAGACGAAGATGAGCCAACATAAGGATAATTGCTATTTAGTGAGAGAGGAGGAAAAATTCAGTAAGACACAAGATGTCTTCTTTGAAATGAAGAAAAAATAAGAGATTGCAAGAACTCACTGTATTCCATAAAAATACTATAAAAATATCTATTGAACAGCAAAGATTTAAAAAAATTATTCAGATGAGGGAGAAATCAATTTTCTCCAGTTTCTCCATATACTTCTAAGTTCCAGAGAACAATGGAACATTTTCTACAAAGTTCTCAGGGACAGAGCATGTGATCTAAGGATATTGTTCTCATCTGAAATATCTGTCCAGTATAATGGCAAACATGAGAAACCTCAGAGAATATTTAATCTGTAAGCCTGTTTTGAGAACCCTCCTTTCCAATGAAATCCGGCCATGTAATGCTCAGATCAAGAAGGAGGGCTCAGGGATAAAGGTACTATGGGAAAATGTCTATAATAAGCATCAAATCCATTTTAATGTAGAACTGATACCAAGTAGAAGTATATTACATAGCAAAGTATGTTTCCGAACATGAGGAAATAAAATTCATAACATAAAAAAAAATGGGAAGTGAATAATGGGAAATGGAGCAGAAGTGTGAGAATGCTCATGGTCTCAGGTAGTATGGCAAGGAGATCGTCTCTGTGCTCTGGGAGTAAGAACTACAGTTACCGAAAAAGAAAAAAAAGACAAAAAAAAAGAACCAAAGCAATAATAATGACTCATATGTCAGACTTTTCTCCTACTCCCATTCTTTTTAAAAAAGAGTTTATTTATTTATTTTAGAGAGAAAGAGAGTAGAGGGAGGAGCAGAAGGAAGGGGTGAGAGTTTCAAGCAGACTCTGCCCTGAGTGCGGAGCCCAACTTGGCGCTGGATCTCAACTTGGCACTGGATCTCATGACCCTGAGATCATGACCTGAGCCAAAACCAAGAGTTGGGTGCTTAATCGACTGAGCCCCCCAGGCATCCCCTCCAATTCCCCTTCCTAACGGCAGAGGGATCATTTAGGAAATACTGTCTATTGTGTAAAACAATCATTATTGGAGGTTCAACAGCTTATTTGTTTATACTTGTTTCTCTTCTCTTCTCATTTTACAGGAACAAGTAAAAGTTAATTTAAAACTTCCTATTAGGGGTGCCTGGGTGGCTCAGTGGGTTAAAGCCTCTGCCTTCGGCTCAGGTCATGATCCCAGGGTCCAGGGATTGAGCCCCACATCAGGCTCTCTGCTCAGGGGGGAGCCTGCTTCCCTTCCTCTCTCTCTGCCTGCCTCTCTGCCTATTTGTGATCTCTGTCTGTCAAATAAATAAATCTTAAAAAAAAAAAAAACTTCCTATTAAAATTAGTTTTAAAACTTTTTTTTTTTTTTTTTTTTTTTTTTTGTCTGAGAGAGTGAGCACAGGCAGACAGAGTGGCAGGCAGAGGCAGAGGGAGAAGCAGGCTTCCTGCTGAGCAAGGAGCCCAATGAGGGACTCGATCCCAGGATGCTGGGATCATGACCTGAGCCGAAGGCAGCCACTTAACCAACTGAGCCACCCAGGTGTCCCTAAAATTAGTTTTGATAGGTTGATTCTATTTTTATGCAAGCGTTTTTATCAATATAATTGCAAGAAAAGTTGTCTAAAATGAATGCTATAGTCATTTATGGGTCTGGTGTTTACAGATGGTGCCCCATCTTTGGGGCACCTAGGTGGCTCAGTTGGTTAAGCAGCTGGCTCTTTTTTTGGGTGAGGTCACGATCTAAGGGTGCTGGATTGAGCCCCACATTGGGCTCTCCACTCAGAGAGGAGTCTGCTTGAGGATCCTTTCTCTCTCTCTGCCTCTCTCCCTCCTATGTGCGTGCTCTCTCTCTCTCTCTCTCTAAAATAAATAAATCTTTTTAAAAAATTAAAAAATAAAAATCTCTACTTTTAAAAATGTTGCTTTAAATTGCTTTAAAATTGTTATTTAATGAGTCGATATCATTTTTACAAAAATGACTGAGTTAATTCTACATTTTAAAAGAAGACTGGAGATAGATATGCCAGGATGTCATCAGATGGTCAAGTGGGTCATGGAATCAGGGGTAACTCCTGCCTTATTCCTTTTATTTAATTACAAAGATAAAATATTTTTTAAATGTATTGCTGTACTTACATGGGGATCTCAGATAAGTTGAGAAGTATTCTAAGAACCTAGATGACAGGGGTGCCTGGGTGGCTCAGTGGGTTAAGCCCCTGCCTTTGGCTCAAGTCATGATCTCAGGATCCTGGGATCGAGCCCCGTATCAGACTCTCTGCTCAGCTGGGAGCCTGCTTCCTCCCCTCTCTCTGCCTGCCTCTCTGCCTACTTGTGATCTCTCACTCTCTGTGTCAAATAAATAAATAAAACCTTTAAAAAAAAAAAAAAGAACCTAGAGGACAATAGTAAATATAAAGATAACCTATTTCATCTAAGTAGATTCATAGCTTTCAGTTTATATCAATGATAGATTTGTCCCTATCAAAATCACAAAGGTATTTCTCATAAAGTAAAAAAATAATAATAATCTTTAAACATTAAAATGTTGTAGTGGAGTGAGAATATAAGTGGAGTAGAGTAGGAAATGACTCACTTGTGCTTTCTAATTTGTTTAGCTGCTAAATCAGTAGGCACATTTTTCCTCGCCGTGGCCCTATAAATACATAAGCCCCTCTGGTCCGGAGCTGTGGAGCTTCTTGAGGTTGGATGGGCCATACAGGTTTTGAAACATCACATAGCACCCAAATTAGAGGAATGCTCTAAGTATTTGGCAATTGAGATCCTTTCCTCTAGCTAAAACACAGGGGAATGTGTCCCACATTGTACCTGGTACATTAATACAGAAAACTAGATTTTTAGGGGATGTCTTAATTGTTTTTACTTGTAACAACTTTTACTGACTTTCAACTTTTATGTGTGTATTTTATGGAAAAGTCAGAGAAATTACTTTGGAAATGTTTATACAAATAATGATTATCACTGCAAGCAGATTCATCTTTTTGGTTATTATAGTATATTCAAGTAACAACAAAAAAGAGAGGTGCGTTCAAAAAATAACATACCAATAGGACAGTCAAGAAAATTCCCACCCGGCCTTCAATTTATGCAATACATATTTTAAAAAACACAAAAAGCAATAAGGATATATAACAAATAATATTAAAAATTGTATTGGGGGGTGTGGGCACCTGGGTGACTCAGTTGGTTAAGCATCTGCCTTCGGCTCAGGTCATGATCCCAGCATCCTGGGATCGAGCTCCACCTCGGGCTCTCTGCTTATCAGGGAGTCTGCTTCTCTCTCTCCCCTTCCCCATTACTACTCTCTCTTTCTCTCTCTCTCTCTCTCTCTCGTTCACTCTCTCTCTCCAAAATAAATAAATAAAATCTTTTTAAAAATTGTATTGGGATAAATAGTTAACTGCTTGAAAAAATTAGATCCACGCCTTACTGTCAAAACCAGATAAGAAGTTAAATAGAATATGTCCTTGAGTAAAGAGTTTAATATAAAACAAATCAGGGTTAGAATAAAAGAGTGTTGCTTTATCAGGACAAAGAGAAAGTAAAAAAAAAAAAAGAAATCTTGGAAAATAAAGAACAAGGTACTGTTATTTTAAGATATGAAACTGTATAATAATAAAAAAAACAAATAAAATGAAAAGGTAAGCCAGGAAAATATTTGAAGCAAGTGCATAAATCAAGAATCAAAATACTGCATAGTTTCTATAACTTGGTAAGGCTATAGCAGTAAGGAAATTGAATTTCAAAGTATCTGTATTGTAAATGCAATGAAGTAAAAATAGCTGAATTTTTAAAGAAACGATGCAAAAATCCCTTCAAGTTCCCACATTTGAGATAAGAACTAATATTTTTCACTTTCTAAAGTGGCAGTATTGTTCTATTTTCAATAAAATTGGAATAAATGCATCAAACATTCTGGTAGCTATGAAAGGGAACTATTTTAGAACTCCCAGGACCCCAAGACAAAAATCCCTCAATTTCAACAGCAATCTTGACTTACTGTTGTATTAAATATGACAAAAAATAAGCAGAAAGTTCCTGTTAAGACATTTATTGACGATAAGAAACAAATGGCAATTCAGAAGACTCACACACAGCTAGGTGGGAAATTTTGTGTTCGAGGGTAGGGCCGGGCTGCTCAGCGCCCCCCAACCCCGGGATCCTGCTGGCCAGTGTGGGAACCGGAAGAAAGTTGAAAGAGCCCACCACCCAAGACAGCCTGGCATCGTTGAAAGTGCAGGGGTTTCGGTGTCCAAGGGCTTTGAGCTGGAATCCTTCTCTGGCTCTCACTAGCATGTATCCTTGCATCTGTCATGTCACCTGGGAACCCCATTTCCTCAGTCGTGAAACTGAGCTACTGTTCACTGACACTCCATTTCTGGGGGGAGTTATATGATACAGTGAGTACAGGGAGTCGATGCTGGTTCTTGTCATGGACTTTTGAAAAGCACTCATTCAGCCGGAGCCAATGGCGTCTCCCAAGTACAGTGTCCTTGCTATCTGCTACAATGACCTTGGCTGTGAGACTATCACCTCATCAAAAACCCATCACAAAAGAGTCTGTTTGGAAGCACAGATGTCTGGTTTCTTTGCTGAGATCTGCATAGAATAAGATCACTGAGCTCAGCAATAAACTTCTGACATCAAAATTCAACCTTTGAACAAAAACCATTTAAAGACGAAAAGTAGAATCATCAAACCATTTCCCAACCCCCATAGGCCTATGATGATGGAGGTCCCTGTATGCTATGACTTTTTCTAATGTGCAACCTCATCCCTCATTAAAAAAAAAAAAATTTGTTAATGCATGTCAGGTGAAACATAACACTGATTCTTGCCCACCGCAGAGACATCTGTTAAGTGCACTTGGAAATTTTGCCTGGGAGTTTGGATTTCAGTTGTGAATTTCAGATTTCTGAGCAGCTTTCCTGATTCTTTTGTCAACCTCGTGGAGGAGGACTTGAGGCTTGATAGGGTTCCATGGTGAAGCATCCTTGGAGAAGGGTGAGTGCTCCCTACCCAGCACACACAGGCATGGGGACTGAGAAATGATCCCCCCCACAAAAGGGCTCTGTCCTAATCCCTGGAACCCGTGAATATATGCCCTGACGTGGTGAAAAGGACTTTGCAGATGTGATTTTATAAAGATCTTGAGCTGGGAAGGATTATCCCGGATTATCCCAGGAAGCCCAGGGTCATCGCCAGGGTCCTTGCAAGAGAAGGAGACAAGAGAAACGGCAGCTGAGAAGGAGATGGTGACCAAAGAAGCAGAGGTCAGAGGGATAGGTCTGCTGGCTTTGAAGAGGGAGAAAGGGCCAGGAGCCAAGGAATGTGGCAACTTCTAGAAGCTGAAAAAGGCAAGGAAACAGGCTGTGCCCTAGAGTCTCCCAAAGGAAGGCAGCCCCAAGGACGCCTTTTTCTCCTTGTGATACTTTAGAACCTCTGACCTCTAGAACTGTAAGATACTCAGTTTGTGTTGTTTTAAACCACTGAGTTGGTGGTTCTTGGTCACAGCGGCCGTGGGTCTGGTACGTAAACACATGGTGTTATAAAGTTGCCCCCAGTGGGCCTGGTGTGTGTGTGTGTGTGTGTGTGTGTGTGACAGTGAAGTAAGGGGGACTGTCACCTGCGCTCATTTTTATTTTTCCAAAACCACGCAGCACGTGTTTCATCTTTTGGCTTAGCCCCGCGATCACCTCTCCTCCACCGAGAAGTGAGAAGGTCAGCTGCTGCCAGGCTTTATCCTCTCCAGCGGGGCGCTTGCTAAAGCAGAGCAGAACATTTTCATTTAAGAGAGAGAGAGAAAATCCTGGGGAGGTGAAGGGAAGGGGTTGGAAGTGTTCCTACTTTCCTTTATACGGCAAGAACTTTCATTTATTTTTATTCTGACCTTGCTTTCAACTATACGTAGTTCTCATATTAATCAGGAGCTAGGAAGCAGTCCGTGGGCATCCTGGGGTCGGTGCTGGGGAGGGGGTACAAAGAGCAATCATACGCTCTGGTGCTGGGAGGCCATGTGCGGGAGGGACCCTCTGTTGGCTGTTCCATCCCAAGAGTCCAGAGAGCAGCTCTGGGTCAAAACCTGCAGCCCTTCCCTGGGTCCTTGGAGGGGGCGGGGGAAAGCTTTGGCTGAAAGGCTGGATGCTCTTGTGGCCCAATACGACCTCCTCTTTCAGACGCCCACCAGAACCGGAGCCCTGCTTTCTTTCCCTCCCCTAGCTCTGCGAGCTGAAGCCAGTTAGGGAACCTCTCTGTGCTCAGTTTTCCCGTGTGTCAAATGGGTACAAAAACACGAGCTGTGAAAATTAAAAGAGCCTAGCACACAGTAAGTGCGTGTTAAGCTATCATTATAATGGCTCTAATCTCAGGGAACAACAGAATTTTAAAGGGGGAACACAGAGGCTCTAATTTTGATCTCTTTAACGGATTTATTTCTTTTTACAACACCAACCCTGCCTGCTCTGTTACATAAATGAGCCAAAGGGGGACTCTGTGCCTTGGCTCGTGGGTTGCTTATTTCTTTGGGGGAGCAGAAACCCGTCAGCTCAAAAGTCAGCCGGCGCCAAATGCAAATTCTTACATATCCTATTGTTTTAAACATAGCCCCAAAGCAGATTTTTAGCCCTTTAGAGCCCGCCTGCGTTGTTTAACCCACGAATTTTACCCACGGGTACAAGCCATAAGGGCCCCAACCTACTTCAGACCTTTGGGGATCTCTGACCCAGAAGCCCCAGGGGAGGCCCCAAAGGGACATCACGGAGGCCCCTTTTCCAGTCACCTGGCTCCTTTGTCCCCCTCCCCCTTCTGAGTTGCACCCCTACGTACCATAGCCTCTGGACAGGCTCCGACTGCGAGGAGCCTCCCCGCTGCATGCAAATCTGTCAGTCACTCAACAAGACTTCTGTGTGTCATTGCCATCTCTGTCTTCTCTTTCCTTTGATCATCCTCCAGATCCCTCAGACCCCCGCATTCTCTTTTCCAACTAACACCAACTCCCCGTAAAGGAACATTCAAGCACATTTCTGCTTCTCCCCCTCATAATAAGCTAAATAGAATCAAGGGACAGAAATGTAAATGTCTTAGTTTTCCATACAGTTGCCCAATTTGGGACATGAAGTGTTGGATATAGGAAGATTGTCAGGAATACCAAATATCTCAAATTATTACATTCTTTCCATCACACCTTAAAAAAAAAAAAAATCACACTGAGATTTTAGGCACATCTGTTGGTACTTTCCAAAATAAATCTAACCAAACGAGAAAAATGAAATTCAAATGTCTAAACCTAAGCTTAGAAATTCAGTAGGAAAGCCTCACTTCTCCAGAGCCAATTAAGTGGAGTTAGGACCCAAATGAACTATTCTTTATGAAGAAGGAAAAAATGTTTATATCAAACATAACAAGTTGGATCTTTCAAAAAAGGAAAATTCATAGTTCAATTATTTCTCCTTGGAATCTCTCTGGTTCACAAGTGAGATACCTCTGTGGTCTGTAATTTTAAAAAATGGGCAAATACACTGTTTTTTAGATGTTGTTTATCCCTAGCCCGATGACGCTCCCCAAGTTCCACTCTTCTGATCTTCCCTTTGAAAAGACTGTTTTTCTGTTGCATCTATCATTCTTGTAGTGTTCTCAACTAATTAAATTGAACAGAAAGAAAAATTGAGATTATCTTGTCCCTTCCTTTGCAGTTCCTCCACTGCTAGTACAGTTTTATAAGAAGGTGAACTTTTCTTGAAGACACCTTAGAAAACAATGTCTGTGATCTCGTCTGACATGTCTGATATTCCTCTCCAAACGCTCTTCTTGTTATCCTATAATTTTGTATCTTTGTAGCCAACATGTTTTTGTTGTGTTTTTTTTTTTTTTTTTTTTTTTAAGATTTTGCTTATGGGGGCGCCTGGGTGGCTCAGTGGGTTAAGCCGCTGCCTTCGGCGCGGGTCATGATCTCAGTGTCCTGGGATCGAGTCCCGCATCGGGCTCTCTGCTCAGCAGGGAGCCTGCTTCCCTCTCTCTCTCTCTGCCTGCCTCTCTGCCTACTTGTGATTTCTCTCTGTCAAATAAATACATAAAATCTTTAAAAAAAAAAAAAGATTTTGCTTATGTATGAGAGAGAGACAGAGAGGGAGCTGGGGGTGGGCACAGAGGGAGAGAGAGAATCTCCAGCAGACTTCGCACTGAGCACAGAGCCCTACCCAGACTCAATCCCAGACTCTGGGATCATGACCTGAGCCGAAATCAAAACTCAGACATTCAGCTGACTGGGCCACCCAGGTGCCCCGATAGCCAGCATCTTTCCGTAGCCCGCCATGCCCCCCTTCTCCGTATCCTCACTCTGTTTATGCTCCATGAACCATGTATACGTTCTCATCTCTGCTTCCCTCACCCTCTGTCCCATAGTTTTGGAAAATCCCAAGCCATGCAAAGTCCGACTCTCACTGACTCTGCTGTTGAATTTGAACAGACAAACATGGCAGGGAAGAACCACAACTGGTTTCCTTGAAGTTCATGACCACTAACATCAACCTGTCCTCAGTACTGCCTATGAGTCCTACTTCCCTGATCAAGGCACTCAATCCCTTCTGAGGTAATTCTTTCACACCTTCTGCCTTGTCCTCAGTCCCCAACATTTTCTTCCTTCTTACTCTCAGTTAATGACCTTTCTTCTACTTTCATCTGAGGGCATAGCAACTCTCCAAAAACACCTTTGTCTTTCTACCACCATTAAATCTACCCACCGGTCCTTAAATCCTCTGCCCTCCTTTCTGTTACAGTGGGTGAACCAACCAGGAGTCTGCCTCAGCTTGAACCCGGGGTCGCATTCCCTCTGGCGCACCCAAGGACTTGGCTTCTACAGTTATCCAGGGTTGCTCTTGAAATATCTTTCCCCCCTTTAATACCTTCCCTTCAAGGGAGAACTTGCCTTATTCCCACCTCTTACTGCAACCGTGTTTTCACTTTTCTACTCTTTACTACAGAAAGTCTCCTTGAAAAAGTTCTCTCTCCTCACTGTATCAGGTTGCTTGCCTCCCTCTCTCGACCGAATTTATTTCATTCAGACTTGGACCCAGTCCCTCCATTAAATTCAGTCTAGTCACAATCATCAGGGGCCCCCACTTGATCACATCTGATGATACCTTCTCAGTCTACGTCTCGACCGTGCACTGGGCTGGACCAGATGAATCCCTTCCTCTGTCTTGCAGAACGCCATGCTCTTCTAGTTTCCTCCCAGAGTCACTGGCTTCTCCTCCTGTTTCCACCTCTAAATGGTGCAAACCTGAGGAATCCATTTCCAAGCCTCGTCTCTGTCTAGACATCTCTAGGAAATTCCTTAAAACTCATGGTTCTAAAGATCATCTCTCTGTATATAAACTGACTTGCAAGGTAATATCTCAACCCAACCTCCTTTTCTCAACTTTGGAATCCTATGCTAGATTGCCTACAGGATGTCTCTACCTTGACGTCCTAGAAGCGTCTCAAAATTAATATCTCCCCAAAAGTACTTTTTTGTTTTCTCCTCCAAACCTGCATCTCCTTAAGTGTTCCTCTTTTCAGGAACTGGCTTGACCATTCAAGCAGTTGCTAAGGCCTTGTCTGCCCTTCTTCCCAAACTGGGCTCATTCCTGGCTCTTCCCTTTTTCTTCAACACAACGTCAATTAATTCTGTTCCCTCTGCCTTTAAAACACATCCACAGTGCAAACACTTCTCAAGATTTTCCCCTGCTGGTGCCTTGGAGCAAGGCCTCTCTCTCTTACATGGACTGTTAGCAATAGTCTCAGAAACAGTTTCTCTGGGCCCAAACTAGTTCCTTGCATTCTCCACACAGCAGACAGTGTGCCACTTTGAACGTGTAAATCAAATTGTGTGTCCTTTACACAATATTCCAATGATCTCCCTTCGCAATTAGAATAGACCTGAAGACCTTAAATGCTGAAACCCCTGGCCACTCACTGAGCTCCAGCATGGGTGGCTTCTTCCCATTCTTCCCATGGGCCAAGTGCCTTCCCTCTCGGTGCATTTGCCTGGATTTTTCTATCTCCAGATGGTCACTTGTTCCCTCCCCGCTTTATTCTGCTCAGAGTTCATTTTTCTAAGAGGGTGATCAACTCATATATGAGAAAAAGTTCTATCTGTCTTCACTTCCTCCCCCACTTAACCCAACACCAAAAAACTGCACGTTGATACTTTTAATAATTGTTTCCATTTCCATTGTTAAGTAATATTTTATAATAAATATATAATATATATTTTTATATTTATGTTTTTAAATTTTAATTTATATATATTTTGCTTAAACTAGAAAACTCAGCATTAGACAAATAATCTAACAAAATATCTTTTTTTTAAAGATTTTATTTATTTATTTGACAGACAGAGATCACAAGTAGGCAGAGAGGCAGGCAGAGAGAGAGGGGGAAGCAGGCTCCCCGCTGAGCAGAGAGCCTGATGCCGGGCTCGATCCCAAGACCCTGGGATCGTGACCCGAGCCGAAGGCAGAGGCTTAACCCACTGAGCCACCCACGTGCCCCTCTAACAAAATATCTTAATGGACATGGTTTTTCCTATTTTTTTTTTAACCAACATATCAAAAAATTTTTCTTAAATTCTCATTACCAACTCATTGATGCCCATCCTCTATTTTTAAATGTAAACACTATTCTTTACCTTTTCTTCTTCTTTTTTCTCTAAGGGGATTCATATCCCACTGTATTTGTTTTGTATATTATTCTTGATGCTTGGACTTCGGCCTGGTGTTTTCAATGTCAAGGGATAGGTAAGAGTGTATATTCATTTATTTAACCCAACTGCCAATATTGAAACCCTGTTAGGCAGTAAGAGCATAATCTGAAAAGGACTCAGCAGTAATAAAAACATCAATTTGTTTTAGACTTGAGCTTAGTAGGTCACAGAAAGGTCAGTAATCCAGAAGGATATTTCCGTGAAAGTATCAACCGATCCTTAACAGAATCTCTACAACATTTGGCTCGAGTGTTACTTTCTTAATTTGTTTTTAAGTGGAAAATTTTAGGTTTTGTGGAAGTATTTAAAGTTTTGCTTTGGAGAATATGTACAATCTTTGCTCCCCGGTTGGCTACTTTCATCTTCTCTTGGCTGACATCCATTACAGCCCCATTCATGGGGGGTGCCCACTAGTCATCTTGATTTGAACGGGGCCTACCGGAGCACTCCTTTCATCTTCTGCAGCAATTAAGTTAATCAGGAAACAGTTTCATATTAGGATAGAAAAGAATAACACTACATGCTGTCCTTTGAGGATACGATAAAATAAAAAAACTCATTAAAACAATAAAACATAAAATGAATGCAAGGTGATATTAATACCAAATCTAGTAGTCTGTTTTTAGAGGGTTTGCAAAGTGATTTCGAGCGTCTATTCTAATTAGCGATTTTAGTAATATTTGATGTGTTTCAATTTCTCCTAAAATGCAGACAGACACTTTGCTGTCCCCCTTTTTTTTTTTTTAAGATTTTATTTATTTATCAGAGAGAGAGAGGGGGCGAGCACAGGCAGACAGAATGGCAGGCAGAGTCAGAGGGAGAAGCAGGCTCCCTGCGGAGCAAGGAGCCCGATGTGGGACTCGATCCCGGGACGCTGGGATCATGACCTGAGCCGAAGGCAGCTGCTCAACCAACTGAGCCACCCAGGTGTCCCTTTGCTGTCCCTTTTTTCCGCTTCTGCCCCTGTCTAATCCTCCCCAAAGCGACATGAAAATGCACGCCCCAAGGCAGTTTAGTGTTTGACTATTTTGAGACGACTTTTCTTACCGTTCCTGTGGGGCGTCCTGATTGGATGGGGGAGCGCACCCAGAGGAGGCCTTCCAGTCCCGTGGAGGGCTGCTGGGGGGGGGGGGGCAGTGGGAAAATTCACCCAAGGCGGGTCAAAAGAGATAAAAAGTTTATCAAACACTGCAAGGGAGCAGTGGACAAAGGAGAACCTGTGTGGTGAGGGACCACACTTATAGGAGTGTGGAAGCAAGGGAACGCCTGGAATATTCCCTTTTGGTGATCTTGGGAACCTCGCCTGGTCATCACCGGTCACTGAGAACCACTGGTTATTTCCAGGTGGCTCGCCTAATGAACCTGTTTACTCGGCCTGTTTGCATTCAGCTCAGTGGGGGGGGTCACTGTAGGGGCCCTTTTACCTTCCCAGGTTGCCATGGCTCAAGCCCGTTGCCTTGATCTCCCTTGTTTTGAAGTTGTCCATTTTAAAATCTATGAAGGCTGGGCAGCAAGCAGGGGCAATAGACGAAAGTTTTTTGCTTTTGGACGAACTGAAGACATCAGGTTTCGGATATACCGATACTCGTGACTCCTGGAGAACTACGCCATCATGGTTCATAAAAACAAACGAACAAACAAACAAAAAACAAAAAAATTGCAAATTGCTTTTGACCCAGACAGCCTGTATCGTCGGCCTCCTCTGTGAACGTTCCCCCACTCTGCTGGCCAAAGACCCAGGACTGCGCAGGCTTAAGCTTCAGTCCCCCCCAGTTCTGTTCTTTGGTGCCCATTCACGGAAGTTCCCCAACTCCTTCTCCTGGTCTCTGGACCATCTCCATGGTAGTGAGGTGTTGGGAAGAAAAGCCATTTCCTTCACCGTAGGCTAAGATGGGGGTAGTCCTGTCCTTATCTTTCCCTGTCCTTCTAGCTTGTATGGGGTCTGTGTGGAAGGAGCCACACACACAAAAATCAGTGTTAAGGTCCCTATCATCTAAATCTGTATCAGAAGCTCATCAGTGAGAAGCAATATTTCAGTGGCATTATTTTGAAGGACCCCAAGTCCATCACGATGTAAAGCTCTGCAGTCCCCATGGCTGGGAGCAGGAACTTTGGAGTTCTGCGGACCTGGGTTCAAATCCTGCGGCTGCTGCTGACAGGAAAAACACAAGTTGTGTTATGGCCTGCGTCGAGGTGCCGAGGGCTGAAATCTCTTCCCTCATTCGTCTCCCGGGGATTAATCATAACTCTCCCTCCTCCGGAGCTGGTGTAAGGATAGAAGGAGTAGTGTGTCCTCAGCGCCAACGTCAAGAACTGTTAGTATTTTTTCTTATTGTCATTGTCCCTGTTACTCGTGAGTCGGGCCACACCTGTGAGGAGTCTGGTGTCTTGCCTGGCCCCTTCTCTCCGCCCCCACCCCCCATGGTCTTACTGAATGTGGCGTGGCTTGAGACCTGTACTTGGCGGTGAAGGTCAGGGCTAGGTGTCTCGCTTTAAAACCCACTGTGCTGTTTACCGTAAAGATGCCCTCAAGAGTGCTGTTTATCGCTGTCACACAATGTTCCTTTTTATGGGGACCTCCAGGAGAAGTTGGTGCCAGGCAGAGTCGCTCTTCTGAGCATTTGGGTTATTTTAAGCTTGTAGACAGTAAATTATATAAATGACCAAGTTTCCCTCCTTGAGTTGGCTGCTAGAAAGCTTAGAGCCAAATGTAAGCCTCATTTGTAGGAAGTGCATCGATTATTACGGGGTGCATTTTAAGCCTCATTTCTGCCTCCATTTTATGTCATCCTTCTATTATTCTTTTTTTTCCTCCTTTTATTTTATGCTACCTAAGTGTTATTTGAAAATGTGTTCTTGTAAATTACTTAAATTATTTCTGAAGCAAGATGGAGGGTAGCTCGATGAAGATAGATCGGTAAAATAAGGCTTTAAGGAAATTAACATGAAGCTATAACAACTTAGAGCTTTAATATCTAAGAGAAATTTAATTTTTATAAAAAGACACTTGTTACATAAAGGTAAATTTTCCGATTAGTAAAATTTCAGACATTGCAAGAACAAGAAAGGAATAAGTTCAGGAGTGTGACTGTTTTGCAGAGAAATAAGGGTGATTTGGAAAACCAGTAGAAGGGAAACCACGGAGCTCAAAATGTGTCTGTTGTGTGATTGATCTCATTAATTCATGAATCATTGTGTTCTACCCCAGGGTCAGCTTATAAACGTAATTTTGGCCTCTGACAGAGAGCAGAGGAAGACCTACGGGTTCAGGGGTCAGACTCCTTGGTGGAAACCTTGGCTCTGCCATTTCCTTGGGTAATTGACTTAACTTCATTGTGTTTCCATTTATTCATTTATAAAGTGGATAGGGAGCCGGGCTTACCTCACAGGGTTCACAGGAGAATCAAGGGGAACCTGTGAAGTGTTAGCAAAGTGACTGACACTTAGTAGGAGTCAGTGCCTCTCACCCATTCTTCTTCACCTTTTGCACTTGAGCCCGTGAATTTTGAAAAAGATGCCAATTGTCAATTTCGCAATGAGTTGCATCATAGGGTTAGTCACATCGTGGTTGGGCTCATGCTGGTGACAATCTTCATGACAAATAACGATGCTAATAAGAAAAGAAAAAACATATATATATGGTTTATACACACGTCGCAGAATTCCAGAATCTATCAGGAGCGTTTCCTGGACACCGCAAAAAAAAAGTGTGCTTCTCTTTCTTGGTCTTTCCAGACAAACCAGAAATCAAAATAGCTGCCGCAGAGCATCTCATCCTATTACCGTGATAGATGTGCTCATGGAACGTTACACTATGAACAGTGCACTTTGCCTTTTATCACCAAAGTGTCATTGTTTTCTTTCTTACACATGTTGCATTTCCTCGTAGCTGTCATTAATGAAATGAACTGATCAAGTCTATGTTCTGAAAAAAATTAGTGTGGGATGGAAAAATTTTAAACTCATAATATTCTATCTAGACTTTTCTTCTCTACTTCATCACTTCCTCTGACCTTCATAATAAAGACTTATTCATTCTCTCTTCTACACCCAGCCACCCTGTGACATAAGACCTAAAGTCTGGGGAGAGAGAGAGCGCGCTGGAGATGTCGAACAGAAGGGGTAGGGTTTTGTTTGCTGGCTCTCTTTGTTCAGAATCTGAGTAATGGGCAAAGTGGGGAAAATTGAAAGAAAATAAGTAGCAATAGAAATTAAGCAAATGTACCAAATATAAGGCTGGGGATGTATATTGATGGACAGAGACACAGGAGACTGAATGTGGGGGAAAGGAGTTTGTTTGGTTGTTTTTAATTGTTTTTGTTTGTGTTGAAAAGTGAAGGCGGTCTTAGAAGTGACTCTAGTGGGAAGAGAGAATTAGGGAGGGAAGCACCTATGTGGCTCAGTCGGTTGAGCAATGGACTCTTGATTTTGGCTCAGGTCATGATCTTTGGGTCGTGAGATCAAGCCCCATGACCTCTATATGCTCAGTGCAGAATCTGCTTGAGATTCTCTCTCCCCCTCTATCCCTCCCTGTGCTCAAGCTCTCTAAATGAATGAATGAATGAATGAATGAATGAACGAACGAATGAATGAATGAATGAATGAAATCTTTAAAAAAAGAATTAGGGAGAAAAGGAAAGGAAATTCTTGGGTAGTGTTGCTGAGTTAGAGGATTCTCTGTTGTTTTCTTTGAGTTGTATATAATTAAAGATCAGCACTTGATTTTCAATCACCTTTTGTTAGATTGCATTTCTTTCAATATGACTGGGCTGTGAGAGATGTGGGATTTCCTGGAGTTGCATCGTTTTCTCATGATTTTAAATACAATGTGTATTCTGACTCCAGAACACAAGACTTACTGAAGTCAGTACACAGTTCCTGATCATTATTCATTTTGCGAGTATAAGTTCTTCTCCCCCAATCACGTTGCATGGGACTGTTTTGTTTACTTCTGTTGCCCTGTGCACGTAAGTGGCAAATAAACCAGTAATGCCACTCTCATCACTGAGGAGAAACACCTGGTTGTTGGTATGAAAAACAAGCAAACAAAAGAACCAACCAACCAACCAAAAAAACAAACAAAAAGAATCTGGACACCCTGGTGAGAGAAAAAAGAGAGAGAGAGAGAGAGAGAGAGAGAGAGAAAGGACTTTCAGTCTATAGAAGCTGGAATAAAATAGAGCAGTAATTTTGGGTGTCAAGTAAGTAGAGCTGAATGGAAGAGACAGAGGGCCAAACAGAGATCCTGTTCAGGATTCTGAGATGTGAGGATCAACTGGGAATTGAAGTAGAGTGGAACTGACATGAAAATAAAGAATGTCATGGATCGTGCTATTGGAGACTGACCTTCACTAGTGCATGGAAACATCCAGAATTGAGACACTTTGGGAACATATATCTGTTCCACTGGATTTCTTTTTCTGTTTTCTATCTTTGTGCTTATCTATTTTATTCCTGACTGTCTCATGGATTTATCCACTTCTCTTCCCTTCCACCTCCTTGGATACTATCATATTTTACCTGGACAGTCACAGCAGCTTCTGAGATGGTCTCCCTGCCTCCTTTCTGGCCCTCTCCCACTCTGCTTCAACTCTACTACAATAGTGTGTTTAAGTGAACTTGCCTCTCAACTGTATGAGTGGAATCCCACTGCTGTTAGTGTAAAGACAAGAGTCCTTTGCATGGTCCTCGTGATCTAGCAATTATCTACCTTTCTATCCTGTTCTATCCTGTTCTTGTTCCACTCTCCCTCTTCCTTTATCTTTTAGCTGCTTTGACTCAGCATTCTCTCTTCTACCACAAAGACCTCCATAAATAACATTCCTCCATCTGGAACATGGCTGCCATATTGCCTCTCCCTGCCTTGTCTCTCGTGTATTTAGTTAACTCCTCCCCATACTTCCCACCTCAACTCAATGGCACTGCCTCAGGGAAGCCTTTTCTGAGACTCTAGTTCTAGAAGTTGCCTACTGCTATACAGTTTCATAATAGTCTATACTTTTTAAATTTTTTTAATTTTTTTAAAAGATTTTATTTATTTGTTTGACAGACAGAGATCACAAGTAGGCAGAGAGGCAGGCAGAGAGAGAGGAGGAAGCAGGCTCCTGCTGAGCAGAGAGCCTGATGCAGGGCTCGATCCCAGGACCCTGAGATCATGACCTGAGCCGAAGGCAGAGGCTTTAACCCACTGAGCCACCCAGGTGCCCCTATACTTTTTTTTAAAGACCTAGGCAGTTTGCAGTTCTCTGTTTATGTGATCCTGGTTCACCTTGTCTTTCCCCCTGGGTTTTAGTCTCTCTATAGTCGAGGACCATGGTGGTTGTACCTGTTGTTTTATCCCGAGTGCATAGCAGAGTCAGGCCTGTATGGTAAGTAGTGCTCAACTGGTATTGTTGACTGCATGATATTGTTTATGAATATAGACATTTGGTCCTTTTGCTTTGTTATGTTTTCATTGAAATCGGTGGAGAACTGTTTGGTGCACTTAAGAACACTAGGCTCTGAACAGTTGCCTTTATAACAGCATGCAGTGGAGGAATAGTTCAATGGGTATATGGGCTGGAGTGTCCGTGAGGGGAGGGAAAACACAGTCACCAGAAAAGCCATCAACACGCAAGCCAGAAGCAGCTGCCATAAGGAGCCTTGGGCTCTCCCACAGAAGGTTTCTCCAGGGGCGCCTGGGTGGCTCAGTGGGTTAAGCCTCTGCCTTCGGCTCAGGTCATGATCCCAGGGTCCTGGGATTGGGCCCCGCATCGGGCTCTCTGTTCAGTGGGGAGCCTTCTTCCCCCTCTCTCTCTGCTTGCTTCTCTGCTTACCTGTGATCTCTCTCTCTGTGTCAAATAAATAAATAAATAAAAATTAAAAAAAAAAAAAAAAGAAGGCTTCTCCAGGTCAGGTTTTACTCTTCGGTATCAAGGAGTTTTCTTCTCAAAAGAAGCATTTCCTCTACTTCTTCCTTTTTTTAGAAGACTTTCCTCTTCTTTCGTGTGTGTTTAACGTTCACTGTGTACTTTTTTCCCTCCGAACTAATAGTAATATAGAAAGGGAAGAATAAATTACGATGAATTCTCAAATTTTATTAAGACTTCCTAGATAGAAGTATCTTGGGCTTCTAAAAAAAAAAAAATACCTGGCCTCAACATTATTTATCCACAGTTGTTTTTAATTTGTTGATTTCATCATTGTACCTCTGATTATCACCTTTTAATATTTCACTTGGACAAGTGTTGCATGATAACAAAAGAGCTAATCTAACAATTCATTTGATTTGTGATTTAGCTGAAAGAACCAAACAGCTAGGGTGTTTGTTTGTTTGTTTGTTTAAGATTTTATTTATTTATTTGAGAGAGAGAGAGGGAATACAAGCAGGGGGAGTGGGAGAGGGAGAAGCAGGCTTCCCCCTGAGCAGGGAGCCTGTTGCAGGGCTTGATCCCAGGACCCCAAGATCATGACCTGAACTGAAGGCAGACGCTTAATGACTGAGCCTCCCAGGTGCCCACAAACAGCTAGTTTTATTGACGTTATCTGATTGGATTTTTCAGTAGAGACACGTTTTTTGTAGACAACTACACAAGTTCAAAAGCTATAGATTTCTTACTAATGTTGGACGTTTGGCTAGTTTTTAAAGCTAAACAGCCTGGAGAATTTTTCCCCCCTCTTTATTTTTTTAAAGGCTTTATTTACTTATTTGACAGAGAGAGCCAGAGAGCATGGGATGGTAGTGGTGGGGGGGTTATGGCAGAGGCAGAGGAATAAGCAGGCTCCCCATGGAGTAGGGACCCCAATGCGGGGCTTGATCCCAGGACTGTGGGATCATGACCTGAGCTGAAGGCAGACACTTAAGCAATTGAGCCATCCAAAGGTATCTTTAATAAAATAACAGATCCCTTCACATTTAAACACTTTGCTGATTTTTTTTTAAGATTTTATTTATTTATTTACAGAGAGATCACAAGTAGGCAGAGAGGCAGGCAGGGAGAGAGGGAGGAGGAAGTAGGCTCCCCGCTGAGCAGAGAGCCCGATGCGGGGCTTGATCTCAGGACCCTGGAACCTGGAACCCTGGGACCCTGGGATCATGACCTGAGCCAAAGGCAGAGGCTTTAACCCACTGAGCCACCCAGGCGCCCCCTAGATTTTGCTGATTTTGTATGTCCTATGAGATAAAGTGTAAAGTCCTTGCTCTGGTGTTCAAAGTCCTTCACAATCTGGTCCTATCCCATTCTCAGACCACTCCTCCACCTCCTCCCCAGTCTTAGGTTCTGTGAATTAATCATTCATTCCAGAAACATTTTGAGGTACTTTTAAAATACACACTTGGGGGGCACCTGGGTGGCTCAGTGGGTTAACGCCTCTGCCTTCGGCTCAGGTCATGATCTCAGGGTCCTGGGATCGAGCCCCGCATCGGGCCCTCTGCTCAGGAGGGAGCCCGCTTCCCCTGCTCTCTCTCTCTGCCTGCCTCTGTCTACCTGTTATCTCTCTCTCTCTCTCTGTCAAATAAATAAATAAATAAATAAATAAATAAATAAATAAATAAAATACACACTTGGTGGGAGGTCTGGGTGGCTCTGTTGTTGAAGCCTCCAACTCTTGATTTCAGCCCAGGTCATGATCTCAGGGTTGTGGGATCAAGCCCCATGCTGGGCAAGATGGCTCCCTAAGACTCTCACTCCCTCTCCCTCTGCCCCTCCCCCTGATTGTGCACATGCTCGCTCGCTCTCTCTCTCTCTCTCTCTTAAAGAAGAGAAAACTGAGGACAAATTAAAAGTGACTTCAGTAATATAGGCCTTTATTTCTCTTTCATGTTATAGTCTGAATGTAAACAACAGAGGGACTGAGGCGCTTTCTGTCCTGTTGCTCTGTTCTCCCAAACATTCAGCTTCCTCCTCAGTTGAAAGGGCTTTTAAATGGGGAATGGCTCTGAAGTCTACAGTCAGGGCAGCAAGAAAGGAAAGGAGCACGGGAAAGGCATGCTCCATTCCCTCTAAGGATGGGACTAAGACATTGGCATGTGTCCCTTCGTCCTATTCTGTGGAACAGAAGCAGGTCATGGGGCCATACCACGTTGCAAGGGATTCTGGGATATCTCTCCTAGCCCCACAGCCACATGTCCATTTCTGCCATTCTTAATGAAGTAAAGAAGGGATAATGAGGGGACAGCTGTGAATCTTCGTCACCCCTACTACGTGTCCATCACTGCACTAAATGCCAAGGGTATAGATGAGTGAGGCCTGGATTTGGGGGAGAAGCCAGTTTAGTTTGAGGGACTTTGGGTTCTCGGAATATATCACAAATATTTAATCTATTTATGTTTTCTTTACATTCTATACAAATAGAATGTATTGTGTATATGTTCTGCATATAACTTTCTGTGCTTTTGCATCTGCTGTCCCATTACCTGGAGTGCTTTCTGCCTCAACTTCCCACTGGGTGCAATTCTACCTACCCATTCTGCAAAGACTAGCCGAAGCTCCCATGTTCACAAAGCCTTTAGCATTCCTTCCAGGGATAGGTAGGAGTTATATCATTGGTACCTCCATAGCACCCAACCTCTGTTTTCTCTTTCCTCTGTTTTGTTATAAGTCCCTAGAGATAGATAGGGCTATATTTTATTCATTTCCTATTTCGAGCCCCTAACATAGTGTCAAGCAAATAGAAGGGGCTTGATAAATGTTTGCTGATCAAATTGGTGCTAGGCATCCTTTCATAGATTCTTGAATGGCAAGGGTGGGGGAATCTCTAATGAACTGGAGCTCTCTCTCCTTTTCTGCATAATAATATCAGAGTTAATAAAAAAGTTAAGTGAATTCCAAATCAAATTCAGAATGATAGAAGACATCATATCCCCAACATTTTCATCTTATTTGTTGAGTTAATTTTAACTCTTCATTTTTATTCAGTTATTCTAGCAAATGTGTCCTGGATGAGACAGACGAAGGGCCTTCGAGAAAAAGCCTAAATTTGAATTACATGTTCTCTTAGATCACTTACTTATGCTTCTCACTAAAGTTTCCTCAAAAAATCAAATTAGTATCCTACCTACTGGAGATGTATCTTGCATGGTCCAGGAGACACTGAGATTTCTTTTCCGAGTTCTTCCTTCACAAGCAGATTTGCAATGTAATTTAGAAATTTTGTTTTATGCTAGGTTTCTGATACAATCACAAAAGTAATCTTATTATCTATAGTTTATTCTTTTATTTCCTTTTGGGGCCTTCGAATACATGGAGGGTTAATTGGTATATGATAAAGCCATAGAATTTTCTCGGACTGTTTCAATGACATAAATCACAAGGTATGGTAGGTAACACTATTGCCTATGTTACTCATAGACAAAATACTTGACCGTGTGGCACCTTCCTTAATTAGGGAAATGAGAACATTGAACAAAAACAGGGTTGGTTTGTTTATTTTAATCTCTAATGGCTTCCTGGACTATTAAAAATAACAAAGATCTGTTACTCTTAAATCATAGGTTTTAAGGAAATCTTGGTGAAGTGTTGACCTCCTCATAGGCTGGCACTTTCTAGGGGCCTAATGGGCATGATGGCGAGCGACCTTCATCTGTGACGTGAAATAGTTAACCTCCTTCTCAAGTGGCGACAGTATGTGGAATGGCTGGGACATGGGAACACATTTGGATCAACAGCTGTGGCACACTGAAAGGCTCTACGAATCCCTGCTCACTAGAACGGGGGAATACCAGGCAAATTAATGGTTTTATCCCCAAATGCCTATTTTTTTTTTTAAGATTTTATTTATTTGACAGAGAGAGAGAGATCACAAGTAGGCAAGCAGAAGGCAGGGAGAGAGGGGGAAACAGGCTCCCCGCTGAGCAAAGAGCCCGATGCAGGGCTCGATCCCAGGACCCTGAGATCATGACCCGAGCCGAAGGCAGAGGCTTAACCCACTGAGCCACCCAGGTGCCCCCCCCCCATGCCTATTAATAATTCGTCTTTTCAGGGGTGACAGGCACAAAAGCCTTTTAGGAAGCATGTGATGATCAGCTGAGCCTCTGGGGGCCCCTGTCTGTAGAGAAGGGTGCAAATTAGAGCTTGCAAGGACCCTTCATTTGCCAACTTGTGCTGGGAAGGCAGCCTCATCTAGTTTCTCGTATCTAAATCATAGGTGAAACATCCTCTAATTAATTGTATTATCTAATTAATCCTACCTGACTCTGATCAGATTTGCTCACTGGGGTTCTGCTGAGTTAATGTGCTTTTCACGTTGGAAATGAACACTTGTCAGGGAACGAATGGGAGAAGAGGACCTGCTCAGCTGCGGCAGGCAAGTGGTCCCCAGACCACTCTGGAGATCTCTCCTGACAATCCACGAGAGTCGCGTACCGCGAGACACGGCGTCTGGCAGTTCGGAGGGCGGTTCTGTAGTCCCAGGAATCCTGAGTGAATTAAAGTCTAGACCCTAGGATCTTTCAGGATCAAGGGAGGAGGGAGAAACTGCAGATCAGATATGCCCCAAGCGTGACAGAGGTAACGGAGGCACGCAGCAGGGATGCTGTCGCTGGTCTGAAGCCTTGTGAGGGAGGAGGTAATGGTAGAGCAGTGGCGGGCGGGGGTGGGGGGGGGGTTGAGCTTAGAAGCAGGGACATCAACAGCATCAGGACTAGGCCTCCTCTGGTAAAAAGCAGGATACTGCAGGCTCCTGAAAGGCAAGATTCTCTGATGTTTGCCCATCTCCCGAGTGGAGAATGGCTACTGTAAAAATGTGGCCAGGAAACTCTCCTAATCCGGACAGTCAGCACTGTACGCCAGTACCAGTTCTCTCAGGAAAATAAATTCTGCTCTCGGTAGCTCTCTGGTCAGTAGACAACTTCCCTGAAGAAGAACTCAAATTACCCGGAAAAGGGGGAAAAAAAATTAAAACGGGGAACACAAAGTTTTGGCATGCTGGCAGGAGCTGGTGGTGTTTTTTTAGAAACTACCTAGGAGGCAGAAGCTAAGTGCCGATGTGCCCATGCCTCTTACCTGGGTGTGCAAGGTGGGGAGCAATGGACAGTGGCTCTGATGAGACGAGAAAGCACAGTGCAGCTCGGTGAAGCCACACACACGCTGACTGCGTTCTGTACCGCTCTTCATGCAGTGCTGTGGGCTGGTGCATCGTCGGCGAGTACGGGTGTCCTATGTAAGTTTCTATGTAAGTTTCTATGCTTGTAGACGCGCAGCGAGGGGCTGAAAATACGATCCGTGGCTGTCTGGTGCATGTTGCCTCTTTCAGACGTTTGTCATCCCTATGCTGAAGGATCAGCCAGAGAATCAATCATTTGTCCTACGAGTTTTTGAGGCACCTGAGGTAGAGGAGATGCTAAGATTTTTCCGGAGATTTTTTTTTTTTTTTAAATAGATTTTGAGTGCTGTGACTTTGATAAGATTGGAAATAACTTGCGCAGGGTTGCGGGGGGGTTGTTTGACAAGACCATTGTCTCGGAGATCTGTTCATCAGTTCAGACCAGTTGATACTCTCTTTCACCTAAAGGAGTCCTGTTTTCCTGTTTGCATTGTGGCAGGAAAAGAATCTCTTTCAGAGGGAAATACCATGGAGTTGGTGATATTAAAGCTAGCCACCGAGGCTACTGCTAAATCCTATTTCGAACGGCTCTGGAGAAAGAGTAGATGCTAATTGCTTGACGGATGACACAGCTGTTGCAGTCACGCCAGCACTGACAGCAGCTTTATCATCCTGTGACTGTTTCACTGAAATAACCCTTATTTCACGGACCTGCTGTGTTTTGCAAAATGGCTGTCTGAGTATTATTAAATTCTGCAAGGCAGGCTTCCACACACGCTGAAGTATCACTACTTAAAATGATCGGATGCTAATTGGCATCTGCGGGGCTGCACCGCTAGCTAGCCGACAAGCTCCCGAGGAAGTGCTGGCTTTATTTTCCTGCTCCTTTTGCAAACGGCTGCTTCATTTTCTGGGGCTGATGCGAAAGAGGTTTATGCAGGCTGGTCAAATTGCAGTGCTGAAGCCGGTTTGAGATTCCTGGCTGCAAAACACCCGGAAATTCTACAAAGGGAGCTAATCTGTGCGTTAAGGGTATAATTTAGGAAAGCCGTGACCTTGGAAAATTGGCCACTAGGAAAGATATACGTGCCGCTTCCAGGACAAACAAGGTCAAAATCGGATATGATCTAAATAATAAAGTTGAGGGCTGGGAGTTGGAGGGAGGGGAAGGAATAGCTACATTCCCATCCGATCTTAAAGGTAAATGTTCAACGTTATTATATAGCTAAGAGCCTAAGAAGCCCCTGTCATTCGAAGAGTTTTGTGATTATTATGTATACGGTGCCGTTTTTCTTTCGAATGCAACAGTTGACAGGTAAGGAGATCGGGTAGTGAGGTAGCCAGCAAAGATTTTTAAAGACGATGTCTGCAGAAAGACATGTAGCTTCTCTTTTTTTTTTCCCCAATAGAAAAATAAATTGCTTCTTAACAGGAATTGGGGGGAAAGCGTTAGAAAGTTTTCAAAGTGTAAAATTACCCACATAGAAAACATCTTAAACTAAAAGTAATTTGAAATTAAAAACCCATATGTTTATAGAGTGATGAAGGCTGACAGTTCTATAGCTGTATGGATTTCTGTTTGCTCATATAACGAGCTATAAGAAATCTGTGGCTATGTGGTTTCCAACGGAAGAATTCTGAAATAAGGCCTCAAGGTAATAATCTTTACCCGACTTGTTTTTGCCTTTTTCCTGACCTTGAACATGTAAATAAATGGAAGAGACAGCACCCTCTGTGTTTTGGAATGTTAACTTTTAGTTTAGGAGATTTGACTCATTTGCTCATTCTCCAACCTTTTTTATCCCACATGCATTTTGGTTAAGGGACCACAAAACATACAGCACGACTATATTTTAAAGGTAAAATAAATTTACACCTTGGTCGCTAGAAATAAATTTTCCTTTATTTTAGAACATTTATCTCTTGGGAACTCGAACGTGTCACCCACCTGCTGCTGTTTCAGCCTCTTCGGTTTGGCAGATCTGTGTATGGATTGCAATTTGCTTCAGAGGTAGCCAGCCCAGTACTATAGGCGTGTACAATCGGAACATATTTCATTTCCTTGGAAGAAAATATCTGCCTGTGAGATCCCTAATGGGCATATAAAGCAGATGTCCTGTGGAGTCTAGAAGCTGCTCACTGAGTAATCAGGGAGACAGCAGGGCAAAGGGAAGCCCAAACCTGGATATGGTACCACTGATGGAAGCCTTGTCCATTAAATGTTCATTATGTCCTGGTGTCCTTTCTCTAGTCATTTTTCATTTCAGGCAGTGATGACCTAGACCATGCCAGTACTGAATTCCAATTGAGACTTGGGAACTTTAAGTGCGTATAAATAAATATATATATATATGAGCTGCAACACACAAATCTGTCGATGTGTGTGTGTGTATGTGTGTGTGTGTGTGTGTGTGTGAGAGAGAGAGTCCTCCCCTCGTTCTTCTAATCTATTTTTTAATATGACAGCTTTCTTAAGGATTCCTCCTACTCCAACATTGTCTCAGGAAGAGTATGAAAGTTATGTGGGTTTTTGAATAAAGTTATGTACATATGCCATAGTTCCTCATTTCTAGGTTTTCATCTTCCACAGCTGTCCCCTTGATTAGAGTCCCTCCCCTCATTTGCATAATGCTGCCTCCGTATTCAAACATATTCTGTGAGTGGCACCTCCCCTATAGGCTGTGGCCCCTTTCCTTTTCTGTAAGGCCCCATGCATAAGCCTCTCTCTTTGGCATTCTTCTTTGAATGCACGATCTAGCCTCCATTATTTGGTTTACACCTAGTGATCATTCTTCTCGAACCCTGCTTCATTTGTCAGAAGAAGTTCCTATTTTTATCTAAACTGTCTTGCTATTTTTATCATATTGAATGACATGAAAACCTGTCAGCTGAATAAATACTCTTAAGCTTAAAAGGCTTTATAAGCATAGTAAGCCCTGGGCGCACCCCTGCGCGGCGCTTCTAGAACACCGACGCTTGCATGCCTTGGGGAGCCGAGATTGATACGAACTCTATTTGGTAAACTTGCAAGTGAAGTGTAAGCGTCCCGCCAGAGAAGTGCAAAAATCTTGTGCCCATCTTGGTTTTCGTTTTTGTTTTTTAAGGTTTATTTATTTATTTTGAGAGAGAGAACAATAGGGAGAGCACAGGGGAAGGGGCAGAGGGAGAGAATCTCAAGCAGACTCCCTGCTGAGCCCTACCCAGGGCTCGATCTCACAACCCTGAGGTCATGGCCCATGCTGAAATCAAGAGTCAGACGCCTAACCGACCGACTGAGCCACCCAGTGCCCCATAAGTACTGATAGCGACAAAAATTCACAGGGTAGGGCGGCTGGGTGGCTCAGTTGGTTAAGCGACTGCCTTCGGCTCAGGTCATCATCCTGGAGTCCCAGGATCAAGTTCCCTGTCGGGCTCCCTGCTTGGCGGGGAGTCTGCTTCTCCCTCTGACCTCTTCCCTCTCATGCTCTCTTTCTTTCTCATTCTGTCTCTCTCTCTCTCACATAAATAAAATCTTTAAAAAAAAAATTCACCGGGTAAACAAGCCCACATCACCAATGCTGAAACAAAGAAACCAAACAACATCAGGACCCTCGTCTGGTCTTCCACTCACTGGTCACCTCCCTCTGCATCCGGGGTACGCACTCATCTGGCTTCTCACATCATAGGTTCGTTGTTCCTGTTTCCCAACTGTATGCAAAAGGGCTTATACAATATATGGGTTTTTTTGTTCAGCTTGTATTGGACATCATTATATTTATGAGGTGAATCTGTGTGGTTGCATGTTGTGGCTTATACCCGGTCCATTCTCACTGCTGTATAGGGTTCCATCACGGTATAGGTTTCCATCAGACGGCTGATAGACATTTGGGGCATTTCCAGGTTGGCGCTGTTGTGGCTGCTGCCTCTGGAGTCATTCGTGACATGCCATTTTGTGGATGTTTACATGTGCATTTCTGTGGAATATGAAACTAGGGATGAAATTGCCGAGCTGTGGGGTAAATCTGTATTCCGCTTGAAGTGATGGTGGAAAACCACTTCCCAGACTGGTTCAGTCAGTGGACACTGTGAGCAGGAGTGCCTAACCAACGCTCACGGTCATCTCTTGCATTTTACCCTGCCTGGTGAGTGTGTACACGTACACCCACGATGTGTTATCTGGCATTTCTCTGATGACTAAGGAAATCAAGCACCTTCTCAGGTATTTATTGACCATTTGGACAGTCTCTTTTGTGAGGCGTTGGTTCAAGTCCTTGTCTCTTTTTCTATTAAAGCATTTGAGACTTTTTTTGTTCTGGGAAGCACAAGCACCAGGACACCTGGCTAGCTCAGTCAGTGGAGTTGTGTGACTTTTGATCTTA
Source organism: Mustela erminea (assembly GCF_009829155.1). Taxonomy (NCBI): domain Eukaryota; kingdom Metazoa; phylum Chordata; class Mammalia; order Carnivora; family Mustelidae; genus Mustela; species Mustela erminea. The sequence goes on from NC_045619.1 coordinate 122,298,726, forward strand.
GAGTTGTGGGTTTGAGCTCTATGTTGCATGTAGAGATTACTTTAAAAAAAAATCATAAAACAAAAAAAGAACCAGGAAGAAGGAAAATAACTGATAATTATCATAATAAAAGGATCAGAGACGAAGGGGTATTATATAGACATCATTAGAATGTGGACTCAGGCTAACCTGGGCATGGTTCTTGATGGTCTCACTTATTTACTCTGAGATAGTGTGGGGTTCTTTTCTCTCTGACCCCCCACTTCACTGATCTATATAATTGGGAAAGTAGGAAGAGCTTGCAGGGTTATGTTGAGAGTTGAAAGGGTCATCAGCATTTAGCATATTGCCGATAAACAGTTCTTTTTCCAAAACTGGAGCCACTGGGAAGTGAGATCACGAGACAGTGACCACAGTGAGTGAGTGGTAGGGGATGGTAGGGAGGACATGGTGGGAAACTCTGAACTGGATTCTTAAGCCCGTGTTAGTTACTCAAAGTCTTGAAAAGCTTTGACAAATGGGTTAGACGATGGAGAATGACCTAGTCTATTACCAGTCTCTTCTAAGAGTACTCTGTCCTTGGTATATGACCACTCCTGAACTTTTGGAGCACGTAAAGGCAGTGCGATTGCCAAATGGTGTTACTTTTGTATAAATAGTTGGCCCCTGAACAACACAGGTTTGAACTGAGTGGGTCCACTTTTGATAAATACAGGGTTTTTTTCAATAAATAGAGTAGAATACTGTAAATATGTTTTCTTATGGCTTTCTCAATAACATTTTCTTTTCTCTAGCTTACTTTGTGGTTAGTATGCAGTATATAAAACCTCCAGCATACAAAATAGGTGCTAATCAATTGCTGAAGTTATCAGAAGGGTTCTGGTCAACAGAAGGCTATTAGTAGTTCAGTTTTGGGGGAGTCAAAAGTTATACACGAATTTTCAACTATGTGGCTGGGCCGGGGGCATGGCGGGGGGCCGGTCAGCATCCCTGCCCCATGTTGTTCGCGGGTCAACAGTATTACATAACTTATGAGCAGTTCAGGACTCTAGATAAATTCTTACTGTTATTGTTATTCAATGCACAATCATATGCCCTTTTATAGAGTTTACAAAATACTTTTATGCCCATTATTTCATTTGATGTTAAAGCAACCTTTAAGGCAAAATGAACAATAATCTCACCATTCTCTGGATCAAGGAACTTCAAATGAGGAGTAACTATGGCCACAGGCCCCAGAATCCAGTAGAGGCCAACCTGAGATTTAAAGTAAAATGTATTCTTACCCATACACGATGCTTTGTGCATCTTGTTTGGGATGTATTTCTAAGTTTCAGTAATGGGATTAAAATTAAATTTAATTAATGCTAAAATTTTGGGTGCTTCTGAGTAAGAAAATCATCATTGAACTTAAGAAATGCTTAAGTGCCTATTAATGAGATTTCTTTGTAGTAGTATTGTGGGTGATGTACCGTTTCAACTTAGAGTTTTCTCTCACAATTTATGCTTTGTCCAATTATCCTAGCTAGTAGTTGTCCTAACTAGTTAAAGTAAGTTCAAGCTATGCACTCACTATATATATGTTGGAAAAAATGTATTTTTCATGGAAAATGACTTTTTGAAGAACTTTTGAAGGCATCAATTCTATCCCTTCACAGATAAAAGATTCATAAGCATAGTAATGTATATGTATATATATGTACATATGTACATGTATATATATGTATATATGTACATATGTACATGTATATATGTATACGTGTACATGTGTACGTGTACGTGTGTGTATATGTATGTGTATATACATACTAATATACATTAAATCACTTGGAGCTTTTCCATCTATGTCTTAAGATTTTTTTTAAAGATTTGTTTATTTATTTTAGAGAGAGAAAGAGAAGGTAATGGGAAGAAGGGCAGAGGGAGAGGGAGTCTTAAGCAGACTCCACGCTTAGCGGGGGGCCTGACTTGGGGGTCAGAGTCACGACCCTGACATCACAACCTGAGTTGAAATCCAGAGTTGGCTGCTTAACTGACTGTGTGCCACCCAGGTATCCCTGTCTTATTTAAGATGTTCTTGAGGAATAATATTTGGTGTTTAAAACCTACGTGTCTTTTAAAGTCAAATTTATATATACTTTTGCCTAGCCTATTCTTAATCTCAAGAGATGGCTGAATTTTCAGGTTTGGGACTGCATGTCTTTAATAGCTTTTAATTTGGGCCATATTAAAATCTTCAATTTGACCCTTCAAATTTATAAGGTGCCATTAATCTTAAAAAATATATATTTTTTTAACTAATGTTCATCTCTGTGGGCTGGGTGAAAACATTCTTCAGAAGACATATGTTAGTATCCAAGGAGTAGATCCTAGCTTCAGAAACGGCAACCACAAATGTATAAAGAATTTCACAATAAAAATACTGCTTGATGATTTAATTTTTTAGAGCTTTAAGTTTTGCTTTAATTGTAAGCATCAGAGCATGAGGACTTTTTTTTTTTTTTTAAGAGGGAGAGTGGGAGCAGGGAGTGGGGAGAGGGAGAGGGAGAGAATCTTAAGCAGACTCTGCTCCCATTGGAGGGGCAGTTTGGTTTTGTTAATTTTAAGAGGATCACTTTTTTTTTTCAGCTCTATTGAGGTGTACATGACAAATAAAATTGTAAGATATTTAAAGTGTGTATCGTGATGATCTGATATACATATACATTGTGAAAAGGCCCCTCCCATCTGGTTAATTGACAGGTCCCTCAGCTCACACATATATCTTATGTGTGTCTGTGTGTGTGCGAGAGAAAGCACTTTTCAATTCCACTTAGCTTATTTGTGAAATGTGAAATTTTTGAAATGTGTCTTAGCACATTTCAGTTACACAATACATGGTTATCAACTGTAGTCACCATGTTATATGTTAGATCCTCAGACCTTAATTTATGTTATGGCTACAAGTTTGTCTTATTACCAGCCTCTTTCTATTTACCCTACCCCCCAGCTCATAACCACTTTTCTACTTTCTGTCTTGATGACTTGGATTTTTTTTTTCCCCACATGTAAGTGAGACCATGTAATACATCTTTGCCTGGCTTTTTCACTTACTCGAGTACACAAATGGCAGGACTTCCTTCTTTCTCGTGACTGAATGACGTTCCCCTCATTGAGAAGAAGCATCTCACTTCTTTATTCCATTGTGTAAGTGTACGTGTGTGTATGTGTCCCGTCTTCTTTATCCAGTCCTCTGATGATGGAAACTTATGTACTTTTGATATCCTGGCCACTGCAGATAATGCCACAATGGACATGGGAGTATGGAAAGGCAAAATATTTGTATTATTATCATGTTTTTAGAGAGGGGAAAGAGAGGGTTGGTGGGGAGAGGGGGAGAGAGAAAATCTTTTTTTTTTTTAAGATTTTATTTATTTATTTGACAGAGATCACAAGTAGGCAGAGAAGCAGGCAGAGAGAGAGGAGGAAGCAGGCGCCCTGCTGAGCAGAGAGCCAGATGTGGGGCTCGATCCCAGGATCCTGGGATCATGACCTGAGCTGAAGACAGAGGCTTTAACCTACTGAGCCACCCAGGCATCCCAAGGGAGAGAGAGAATCTTAAGCAGATTCCATGCCCAGTGCCGAGTCCAACATGAGGCTCTAGCTCACAACCCCGAGATCATGACCTGAGCTGAAATCAAGAGTCAGACACTTAACCGACTGGGCCACCCAGGCACCCCAAGAGGCAATTTCATATCCAAAATTTGTACTTTGTAGACCCTTGGGCAAGTTAGTCCATCATTCAGTGCCTCAATTTCCCTTTCCGTTAAGTGAAGAATAACAGTAGAATCTTATTCATAGGCTTGCTGTGAACATTGCATGTGTTAAACTATGCAAAGACTTGGCACATAGTAAGTGCTTAATTAAGTCTGAACTTTTTTAGTTATTGTAATTTCTACCTCCCTCTGCCTCTGAGCACCACTTCTCTTGTGGTAAGAAAGCTGCTGAAAAAGAGCCATCACTTTCGGAAGGATGAAGTCATTGTTTTAAAGAAAGCTTTTTTGAAGTTGAGTTGGTTACCGAGAGTTCTAGCCAACGTCATCCACCTGTTCATTCGTGAAGTGATTACTCAGCACCTGCTGCTTGCCCACAGCTATCCTGAGAGTTCAAAGTATGGAGGGGAACTGAACCCCTTAATTCCTTCCTTCAGGAAGGCCTAGCTTACTGGCGGAGATACGCAAGTTTATGGAACTTTAAAATATTTTAGCTAACTGGAATATCCAACAATAGGACACAACAAATGGTCTACCACCTATAGCAGAGAAGGTCAAACTGACATTAAAGAGAAAAAACTAGGTTTAATGCAGACTGACATGGAAGGAGGGCTATGTTCTGAAACTATGTTACACAAAAAGTCAGTTGTAGAGCAATGTATATGGTATGATCACATTTACTCTGCATGTGTTTGTATCTATATTGGTGTCTTCAGAAGAGGTCTCCAGTGGATGCCAAGCTCACAGAAGTGGGATTGTAGAGGGACAGGTAGAATTTTACTTTTTATGTCATCTGACATTTGACAATGAGCATACCTCATGTTTGCAATACATATTTAATAAGATAGATACCTTTCAATTAATGGATCCCCCACCTTCTTCCAGAAAGGCTTATAAAATATGAATTAATATATATAAGACACATTGTAGCTCATCAGAAAACACTCCACTTGAAATGCATTGAGTGGAAGCAATCCACAAATGGAGGAATCTGTTAAACTGAGAAATTGGCATAGGTACACACAGAACTATTTTGAAATAAGAAGGGCAAGGTCTAGCTGGTTGTTATGTGTAGATGTCTAGCTGGTTGTTATGTGTAGATGTGCTCAGCAGTGGGCCAGGGTTGAGTCCTTCCATTGTGTGCTAAGAACCTGTTTCATGAAGGGTGGTCAGATCCTACTAAATCTGTTTGCACTCTGGCATGATTTTATTGGTGGCCCATTTCCTAAGCAAATGAAAATCAGAAGGAATGACTATATGAGGTGTAAGCAGCGGGATGTAGATCATCTTAAAGGATACTGACATTACCTGATGGTGGCCTAGTGTGTCTTTTTCACCAAGAATACGCACCAGTTGGGATGGTCAGATGGTCAGAGTTGGCCCCAGTCCTATCCCACTGTCCTGAAACAGCTTCCCCTTCACATCTGTGATACTCATGCACCTGCTTCCGTAGTTGACTCCCTGCGCCTTCTCACCCACATGTTATATCTTTCTTTTCTCCTTTATGTTGGTCTTCGTTCAGGCAGTCATACATCTGTATTCAATTCTTAGAGAAGCTGATGAAAACCAAAATACATTTGGAAAATACTTAAAAGAAGGAAACCCTAAAAAAATTAAGAGTAGACTGAAAAAGAAATGGCCGAAATAAAGGAAGGAAAACTATTCTTTATAAATGCTGAGGGTGACTAACTCTCTAGGCCTAGCTCAGATCTTTCTCCCAAGCTTCACACCCATGTAAACATCGAACAGCCTCCAGGTGCCTATGTTTGGGAAGCCCTCCGGCACTGCAAACACAGCTTGGGCAAAATGGACCCCACTGGCTCCATCCTAGTCCTGTTCATCTCCTTACCTCCTTTCTCTCTCCCACCAACACGCGCATCTCCAACCACCTCATTGGTCACCTTGGAAGGCCCTGGGATCCTCCCAGTTGTCCAAGCCAGAAGTGAGTCCTTTTCCCTTCCCTTTACTCTACGACTCAATCTGTCATCACATTCAGTCACTTCGACCTCAGGAGTTCCAGAATCTTCTCTCCTCTGTCCCATCTGTCTCAACCCTAGTGAAGGCCCCAGTTAAGTCCCTCCCAAATTCCTGCAGCAACCTCCTGACTGGTCTCCCTGTCGTAGTTGTGATTCTTGAACAATCTTTTCAGCACGTCGTAACGGCCATTGTGATTCTTCTCAAATGCAATCATGTTGTTTCCTGGCTCAAAACCCCCAGTGGATTCCCATTCTCTGAGAACGTAAGTATAGTCTGATCAGCGTGGACAAGGCCCTTCCTGATTAAACACTATTTGTCTCCCTTAGCTCCGTCCCACTCCAGGCCCAGTGGCCTGGAATGCCATGCATTATCCCCAATGCCCAGTGTTCCCTTTTGCTTCCGCTCCTCGGGAGGGTCTGTTCCCAAGTCTGGGGTAGGCGTCCTTGCTCTTTTCCCACAATAGCACTTACTATACCTTATCATAATCACTCCTCTAATTGTGCCTCTTTGAACTCTAAGTTCTCTTTTCATGATTGTATCCTGATTGTCCAGCAAGAAGGTCTCGCCTGTGGCAGATGGTCAGGACATATTTGTTGAATGAATAATTAAATACAGCTGGACAAATGTGGTTAAACTGTTATTTTTTTCTGTGTTCCTACTGATCATTATAAAATGCAATCTGCATTTTAAATATAAATTCATTATGTGCACGAGTATATGTGTGTGCAAACACACACACACTGCTTTGTGATGAAACCAAGTTAAGTTCCTTGATCTCTTCATTATTTATAAAGTAGAAGATAAATTCTGTTGCTAGACTTTGAAACTATGTAATTATTTACTTATTAGGCCTTTTTTTCATTGTTTAGATTATTTTCTGTCCATTTCTTTCAGGGATCTGAAAACAAGAACAAGCTCTTTACCTATGGCAAGGACCTGCTCTGAGTACAGAGGAGGTCCTAGCTTGATTTAAACAATGGGAAGGAAAAAAATGAAACAAGGAGGGATCTGGAGGGAGACAAACCATAAGAGACTTAATCTCACGAAACAAACTGAGGGTTGCTGGGAAGTGGGGTTAGGGATAGGGTGGCCGGGTGATGGACATTGGGGAGGGTATGTGCTATGGTGAGTGCTATGAATTGTCTAAGACTGATGATTCACAGACCTGTACCCCTGGGGCAAATAATACAGTATACGTTAATTTTTTTAAAAAATACTAAATTAAATAAATAAATCTTAAAAATAAATAAATTAACGATGAGAGTCACCAAAATCCATAAGCTAACTTCATTTAAAAACAGCAGTGACAAAATAGGTCTGATGTGGTGGTGGTGGTGTTTTTAACACCTGTTTTAAAGGATCTTAAAGCACAGCCTTTTAAAAATAAAAACACCACCGGGTTAGTTTGTCCAGGCCTTGAATTAAAGGCTTTCGCGGCCCGTGTGTATTCGAGGCTGTTGCATGTTTCCCATGTTAAACCGGCGGCCCCGATTTCAGACGCAGCTTTCCTCCCCACAACCTCCCGTCAGGGCTCAGGCAGGTAGCGCCGCTCTGACGCAGCCTTTTGTGCTGTTGGCTTACAGGCCTTCTATTGCCAGATGACCTTTCTGCTGAATAGATCTGCTTCCCATCGAGCCAGACTCCTGTTTGTTCTCTTTCTTGGTATTACATTGAGATAACAGCCAATTCTCTTCTGTTTGAATCATCCCAAGTGGCTCCTTTTATTGTTGACTGGGCTGGGCTTTTTCCCTTGGCACTTTTGTGATGAGCACATCACAGTTCTCCTCCCCATCACCAAAGGGATAAATAATTGATGCACTCCACTCTGATTTCCAAACAGCAACACAGAATAAAGGGGGTAAGGGGCAAAGTGGCTTCTCTCGGGGCTGTGACTAAGGCACTGGGTGGGTTTGGAGTTTCTGTCCTTCTTGTTTCTCACCCTTTTGGAGGGACTTGTGAGGAGGGTGATGGTATCAGTGAGTCCACAAAGCTTCCCTGCAGCGGCCATTGACTTCTCTCTAGTCATCTCATTATTGGGAAAATCAGGTTGCTCCTTTGGGCAGATATTAGACTATGAAATGGTGGTAGTCATCAAAGGCGGGAATTGGAACCTTTTTTTCTACACAGATTGTTGGGACACCAAGAGATGTAGTCAAAGGAGAACAGAACAGAGTGGAGGGGAAGAAGAAGTTAAAAAAATCCACTTGAGGGGCGCATAGGTGGCTCAGTGGGTTAAGTCTCTGCCTTCAGCTCAGGTCATGATCCCAGGGTCCTAGGATCAAGCCCCGCATCGGGCTCTCTGCTTGTGGGGGGCCTGCTTCCTCCTCTCTCTCCGCCTGCCTCTCTGCCTACTTGTGATCTCTGTCTGTCAAATAAATAAATAAAATCTTACCCAAAAAACCCAGTTGAAGGATCTGAAATCTCTCTTCTCCTCTGTCCCCAAGGCGCATACCTCTTTATCAGTCATCACTTTGCAAAGCTTTATAAAGGATGGGTAAGATAAGGGAAGGTAATTTCGTGGTAGACAATAGAAATCACCTCTTTCCAATTTAGCACATGGAATTTGTTGGTTGTTTACGGCAGTGTTTCTGGATGTGTTCTTTGGGTCACCAGCGTGAGGATTTTTAGGAGTGTTTGTGAAAAGAAATGCACAGCCCTGGGAACGATCCTAGACCCATAGAATCTGCTTCTCAAGGATGGATCTTCATCATTTAATTTTTAATAACCTCTCGGTGTGCTTTTTGTGCGCACTGTTGCTTGAGGAGATCTCAGAGAATCAAGGGAATTTGAAAGTCAGGGTCGGAATGTCAGGAATTGTGAGAATCTGGGTGTTGGGAATTGTGGCTAGGCTTTTCATTGTCCTTCTTCTAAGGTGAGTCAGCTTACCTCAAGTCAACTTGTGTCAGGTTACTCAAGGTTCAAATTCCTCAGAGAAAGGATCCGAGTTGCCCAGCTTGGTCTTCTTCAGGCCAGGACAGGGGAGGACTACTTGACTGACAGTGGAGAAGAATTTCCCAAAGGAAAAGCCAAGGTTTTTTTCTAGGAAAAAAAGGGGGGGGATAGGTTCTGCCCAGCAGAAACCCCAGATGATCTTTGTACCGACATAGAACATAATGATAGGAATTTTCAAATGAACCATGCTCTCCCATGGTTAAAGCTTAGGAAGTAAAGCATTAACACCCTTAAGCTGAGTAGTGCTGATGTTCCTTGTGACATAAATGGGGATTATGGAAGATGGAATTTGTAGGAAAAATCCAGAATTGCCTTTCCAGTAGAATTAGTGCCTGCTAAAAACTTGGTGAAAGTAAAGTCTTAATATATGAGCTGATTTAAGTAACTAATAATGACAGTAAAGATTTCATTCAGATATTCTGTAAATACTGGCAACCTATGGAATGATAATACCGAATTATTATAGATTCAACTAAGGAACACTGTAAAAAGTCTGTCAATAAAAGAGCTAACATAGGGGTGCCTGGGTGGCTCAGTGGGTTAAAGCCTCTGCCTTCGGCTCAGGTCATGATCTCAGGGTCCTGGGTTCCAACCCCGCATGGGGCTCTCTGCTCAGCGGGGCGCCTGCTTCCTCCTCTCTCTCTGCCTGCCTCTTTGTTACTTGTGATCTCTGTCTGTCAAATAAATAAATAAATAATCTTTAAAAAAAATAGGAGAGCTAAAATAAAATACCATATATTCTTTCACTCCTTGCAAGGTACAGCTTTTGTTGCGAGATCTGACTCCTACCGTGTATTTCTCCTTAAGCAAATACTGACCTTCTGGGAACCGTGGTCTGAGCAGACACAGTTCTGATAAGAGCCTAGCATGAAAGATATACTGTGGATTTCAAATTTCTAGAAAGTTCTACTCCTTGACAGTCTTAACTAACCTCCAACTGTTCAATCATTATGGATGCCACAGAAAGGAATAGGATAGCCTATGTGCCATGGTGCACAGATAGACCACACCTATTAAATCTATTGGCAGCTTTCCTTACAGCAAGGTTAATTTGGTTGAAATAAATGGACTTGCCTCCTTATTTTAATGAACTAAATTTCTGTTCCAGAAAAGCAGAGAAGGACAAGAAAGCACCTAAAGTAGAAAAGGATAAGAAAGAGGTTTTATAAACTTGTTTCAAAGTATCAGCACCTCAGTACCTTTTTTCCCCCCTGATAATACACCAAAAATGCCTTTAGAAGTGATTTAATTACATGGAAGAAGTTTCCTGAACCAGTTTACAAATGTGTACCCCTGAAATTTGAATAAAGCAATATAGACAGACCCTAGAATTTATAGTCTTCTCTTTAAGGGCTCTCAGCAAGGTTTGTCTGTTCGGTTTTTGTCTGATTGGGAGGGAGGACAGATCAGAGCTGCCGTCAGTCCCGTCTTCTCTTTCCTTGGGGTCACAAATATTTTAAAAGAGAAATCTGTGTAATTTTTTTCATACAGTGCAGACCTCTACTTTAGTTAAATTCTTCTGGTTTTAAAAATTTATTCTTTTTAAAAACTCTTGCTCAATCCCTCTTGAAACAAGCAATTTCATAGATTTTCATTTCTGACCCATAATTATAACGTGCTCATTACTGTTTAAAATAATAGAATTCGTATTTTCCACAGACCAAAGAGCACTTCAAATTTTGAAATGAACCTCTACTTCAAAGGGAATAGCCATCATTGCTGGAAACTACTTTTCTCATTTTTCATTTTTCCCCTATATGATTCCTTATTTCACTGTTTCTTTCATTGAACTTGACTCTTGAACTGTGATTGACAGCACAATCAGACTAAAGAATACTCTTAAAAGACACTGATTTGGGTTCTTTTCACGCTGCAGCTCCGTGAAAAACGAGATGACAGTCTGACTTTCTTTCTGAGTTGATTGGATGTTCTGTGTTTACCTTTTTAAATCCTTGATGACACATGCACTTCCCCATGGCAATTTTTAAAGTTGCTAAGGCACTGAGGATTTCTCTCTGACAACTCTGCTCCATTACTCTTTGGAGAAAATGACAATCATTTGGAGTTTTACAGTTTCATCTATGATTAGATTACAGGCTATAGGCTTGTTAACTCCGGTGGGTCTGATAGAAGGACTGATGTGCTATCTGAGTACTATCAGAATTCACTTCCCCGTCATTATTCTGTTAGCACTAGTACTTCTTCATACACAGGGGGAGGTTAGCCTCATCACAAAGAAATAGGTGCAAGACACTGCAGTCACATTTTTCTTTTTAAGGTTTATTTATTTCAGAGAGAGAAAGAACAGGAGAGGGGGAGGGGAAGAGGCAGAGGGAGAAGCAGACTCGCCCACTGAGCCTGGAGCCTGATCTGGGACTCGACCTCACAACCGTGAGATAACAACCTGCGCCAAAATCCGGAGTTGCACGCTTAACCGACTGAGCCACCTAGGCACCCCTAGACCATATGTATTTTTGAAGATCAGCTTCTAGGGTCTGATGGAAGGGTATCCACGGAGAATTATTCTCATTGTAAATGAATTGGCACCTGAAGAAAATAAAGTCCATTCCCATTTTCCCATGCAAGAATGGCTTTTAAAGTTTATTTTAAAATAATGGCTCTGCTTTTTGTAAAGCTCACACTAACACAATAAATGTTCTTACTAATGGCTTCTAAATTACCATGTAGCTTAACTAAGCTCAAGATTTTAAATTTCAGAGTAAATCTTCACCCTCAGTTTTTATTAGTAATGTGAACCTATTTCTCTGGTTTCAAACTATGCGGACTTAATTGCAACCAGAATGCTGAAACTTTGTTTAGATTAAATAAGGAACTCATGATTCAACTTTTCTCCATTCTTTGCCAATCCTTCCTAAGTTTCCATAAAAGTATGAAAATACATTTTATAGCAATTTTAAATAATAACTAATTGAACAATTCAGAACACCAGTGTACCGTGCATCATTTTCAGCCTCACATAATACAAAAGATTGGGACTGTCACAAACTTCGGGCATAAAGCAATGATCTCAGTTTCATAATAAATTACGCTTAGAAACAGAGTGAAATCAATAGAAGCAATAACATAAAGAAGTGAATAATTATGCAACCTTATTAGAAATGCCAATCACATACTTGCCAGCCTGTAGCCTTGTGTTGTGTGAAACTGTCAAAGGGCAGGGGTGTGTGAATTGCGGAGCCCGCCCTGCCCCACCAGCCCACAGGCAGTGAAAACGAGTTTCACTGGGGCAAGGGCTTTGACTCAGGAATATAAATGAGGGATTCACAGAATCCTTTACCTCCAGAAGCAGGAGCTGAAAACCAGTCATGGAGGAGAAGTGGAGTCACAGGGAGTCGCATCAAGCCCGAATTTTGAGTAAAAACGTGCAAGGATGCGGAAGCTATGTTGTGAAGAGTGCACATTAGAAAAGCAGGGACTCCTCAAAGTGCCTGAAGGGGGCAGGAAAGAGAGCTTTCAGGAAGTGTGGCCCCTGAAGAGGGCACTTGGGTTAGCAGGTTCTTTTAATGGCAGAATATGAGAGTGAAGATCTTAACATGGTTCCTGCCCTTTCTGCAGTCTGATGGTTCACGTTTTCTGAGTTTCTGCAAATGAATATCCTTTAAATTAGGTCCCGCCCCTTGTGGGAACGTTAGTGATCTCTGTCCTTTTAAACCAAGTGGTCCAGACTCTGATAAAATAAGGAACATGTTCACGGAGGAAACAAGAGTGAACACCAAATGTTAGCATAAACTCAAATGTTATACGTAACACAGCAGTCAAGGTAGGGATTAAAGTATATGCAGAGGTTCATAAAACAAGGATGATAATTAAAACATGATTTTTTCATGCTCTGTAAAGTGAAACATGTTTCATTTTTAGCTTAATGATGGTTAGGTTTATTCATTTATTTAATATGTATTTAGTGCCTGGCACGTCTTAGATACTCTTATTCTAGCGGGATGTAAAGATGAATCAATCGTCCCTTCCCTCCAAGAACTTACGGTAAGTACCTAGAATAAAGCAATATCTTTCATTTTTAAAACTGCATACTGCTTTTGAATTCTCCAACTGTTACCCTCACTTAAGCAGATCATTTATGGGAATTTGTCTCAGAACCGGTTTCCTGTAACCAGTTATAATGGGGCTATTTGTCCATAAATTTCAGCTCAAATCTAGGATTTAAATGAGTAGCCTTCAAACTGTCCAGAAACAGATCTTTTCTCAATAACATAGAAAAATCTGTGTACCAATACTTCTAATTAGAAGGAAATAACTTCTCCTTTTTTTTTTTTTTAAAGACTTATTTATCTATTTGAGAAAGACGGAGGGAGCACAGGCTCATGGGAGCTGGGGGAGGGGCAGAGGGAGAGAAGTAGACTCCCTGCTGAGCACAGAGCCCCAGGAACCCCAATTGATCTCATGACCCTGAGATCATAACCTGAGCTGAAATCAAGAGGCAGATGTTCAGGGACGCCTGGGTGGCTCAGTCGGTTAAGCTGCCTTTGGCTCAGATCATGATCTCAGGGTCCTGGGATCGAGTCCCACATGGGGGTTCTTACTCAGCAGGGAGCCTGCTTCTCCCTCTGCCTGCTGCTCCCCCTGCTTGTGCTTTCTCTTTCTCTGATAAATAAATAAACAAAAATTTTTAAAAAAAAAAGTCAGATGTTTAACCACCTGATCCACCCAGGTACACTGGGAAATGACTACTCCTGTTACTGTTACTACATGGCTGAAATGTAGGTGTTAACATACAAGCGCTATACACACATTACAACCAAAGAGATGAAGAATTTGTATTGAATTTAATGTGTTGAGAAATAAGAGACGCCACATTCATGATCATAAATCTACATGAAAGACTCTTGGCACCTTAGGCAGTTGGACTCCAGTGAGGTTGCTCAGGAAGACCACACTCTCCTGTATTCTCCAGATGATGTGACAAAAGGATGAGCATCTCAGCGATGGGGACTATTGAGAGACAGAAAAGACAATGGACTATAAATATGGTGATTCTAATTTTTCCTATTTTCCACTTACAAAACATTATTTATTTAGACCAAAGTTGTATTTGTCCCAAGGGAAATAGAGCTAGAAAAGGTTAAGATGGCCAAAGATAATCATTTTCCTTTTCCCAACCTATTTTGAGTTCATCATCCCCCGAAAATAGTTGTTTGTTTCTTAATCTCTGGTAAGTTTTGGTTAAAATTGAGGATACTTGCAAATCTCATGAATCCTCACCACATCCGTGTCTTTACCCTTTTCTTATCAAGGACATTTTAATTTAGCTGGTTGGCCAAATTAATGAAATCTGAATGGCTTTGGCTGTGTTTTTGAAAGCTGTCCCAGAACTGGTAAAAAAAAAAACAAAAAACAAATGGTTCTATTCTTTCTGGAAGAAGTTCAGATAGGCCCTCCCCGCCACCGCCCTCCCCTCCACCGCCCTCCCCTCCACCTCCCTCCCCCATGACCTCGCTCACTTCCCCCTCGCCCCTCCTCTCCCATTGTGCGGTAAGCAAGAGCCAGAAAATGGCTTTGTGACTACTATTCAGTGACAAGTCATTGTCAATGACTCCCTCCAAGGGACAGGATGCTGTGGTTAGACCCTTGCTTAAGAAGTCATTGTTTTATGACTTTTTCCATGTCCTTGTCCTCTCTGGGTTAGACGACTGCAGTGTGCTCTACTGGGATATGCCTTTGAAGTTCACTTGGCAAACGCTTATATTATCATTTCAGCCAACATTTTTTTGTGTATAATGTGTCATAGTAGTATATATTAAAATGATGAATGTGGTTCTTGCCCTTGAAGATTTGTTAATCCAACAAGGATCAGCATTTAGTTGATGGCCCATCATCAGAAGATGATAAATTGTCATGGGAAGTATCATGACTTATTGACAGAATTTTAGGCAATCTATTAGAAATATTTGTATTGGAAAGGCATATTCCCTGGCATAAAAATATGTTCAATATTTGGTGGGTGGATGAATAAATAATTCTGGGTGTATTTTATTTCCTCCCCAAATGCTATTGTCCCTGATAGCCAGAATATGAATGCAACTGAGATTCTTGTGTAATAGTTGGGTGTTTATTTCTAAGTAACAAAACCTCAATTTAAAGAACAAGTAAAAATTGAAAAAAAATACTCAGATTGATCTAAACTAAGCACAGATCTGAACTAAACTCTTCAAAGTCACAGCTTCTAATAGCTCTGGCTTGAGCTAAGCAATTTCCTGTGCAAGAGAACAAATTCTGACAACCATTTCAAATCATCAGAGCTAAGCTTTTATTAACCTGTATGTTTCAGTAGTCCATCAGTTCATCCATTATATTCATCAAAAATTAAGAAGAACAAATTTATACATTGCTAATTGGCCTCATTACGAAACTAGTGTACACACAGTTTGGTTTTGAATGGACCTAAATTCTATTTTGAATGATTAATACTGTGTGTCATTTCTTTACAACTGGCTCATCTTCATCTGGACTATGTGAGTTACATTTAAAGAATAAGAATAACAATAATTAGCAATGAGCACTTATTGAGTACATACTATGGGCTAGGCATGCTTCTAACTGCTTTGTACATATCCATTTAATTCCTCATTATCTGTGAGTCTTATAACATCGTTTTCTTTTTACACGAATATATTGAGGCACAGAGCGGCTGTGGTCAGAGTTGTGCAACTAGTCTAGTAAATGTTAGAAACAGGAGCCTACTCTTTTTCATCACAGGCACTCTGTGGCCTTAGAGAAAGGACTATCTTTGAGTGGACAAATAAGAAAAATGCCACACTGATTGGGCAGATGAGGCCTGTATTGATTTCACCCATAATTTATTCTTTTGGCCAGGGCATTTGTGCAGTGTGCAGAATGTACAACATTTCATGGCAGCCTCATTCTCACTTCCTCTACTACCCATCAGTACTTTTGCAAATCTCAAGTAATTTTCGCATGTATGATTTTATTTGATTTTGGCTTTGGCCATATTAAGTAAATGTAAAAGTTAACTATCCTTCCTTTTCAAAAGAGAAAGCTAAGACTCAAACAGGTTTATACATTGATCACACAAAAAGTACCTCATGAAGACCAAGCAGGAAACCAGGAGCATGGCGATCCCAGGTACGCAGCCACTGCATCCTTACCATCTACATGCTGTACACAGAGTTTTATATATGCTCACAGAGCCCTGTGAGCTAGTTGTCACTAGAGTCTTTATGTGGATGAGGAGTCCAACAAAGCTAATTACCTTGCCCTAGTTTCAATATTCTGTAAATGGAGGAGTCTGAATTCAGTGTTGGTCTGTTTGACTCCAAATCTGTGCTCTTCCTGCCACGTTTACTCTGTCTCTACTTGAGTAGATCTGATCATTAGGTGTAGACATGTCCATACAAAATAACACTCATTAGTGTTGGGTTGTTGAAGTTTAAGATAAAACATTGCTTAGACAAAACAGCCTACAGGGGATACACTAGGGAAGATACTGCTCGAGATTTTAATAGGTTAGAACATAAGGAGATAATACTTTCAAGAGGGAGAACCACTTACTTAATCAGGATGCACTAATTGAGCACCTGTTAAATACCAGGCGGCTATTTAGTTGTAATGTGAGTGATAATGCTGAAAGTAGAAGCACTTACCCTCCAGGGGATCACAATCTAGTTAGTGAGATAACTAAAAGGCCTGGATGTGAAAACTTAAGCTACTCAGTCATTTTCAAGGACCTCTTTCAGTAGGGGCTCCCTTAGTGGATTCACAGAAGAAACAGTCACAGATTAGGTGCCTCACAGACTTGGAACTCCATTTTCTCCACTGACTAGAGTGGACGCATCTACTAATAATAGATCTTGTGCCCCAAATGCAGAGCCTGAG
Source organism: Mustela erminea (assembly GCF_009829155.1). NCBI lineage: Eukaryota > Metazoa > Chordata > Mammalia > Carnivora > Mustelidae > Mustela > Mustela erminea. The sequence goes on from NC_045619.1 coordinate 122,315,255, forward strand.
ACAAGGACTCAGTGCAGGCAGTTTATTGGGCCGGTGGTGTGTCTGAGAGACAGGGAAAGAGAAAAAAAAATATATATATATATAAAAGAGTATTATCAAGGTTGTGGGAAAGGGGGTTAGAGTGCTCCAGATTATCCTGAGAAGTGTACCAGAACGTCCCAGAACTGCCCATTCTGAGAATAGCAGTCAGAAGCATTTGTGTCCTATTCTGTCTCCTATTCATTGAGAGTTGACTCTAGGGACAGACTCTCCCCAGTGCTTCTGGGTTTGCTGGTGGACTGAGTGGATGTTTGCAGGATGTAAGACTGGGGCAGAGAGTGGAAAGTTGCGTGGCCTGGCTTAAAGTGAGATAGAGTAAACTGCAGCTGTGACTGAAATCAGAGGTAGGTTAAGAGAATGGGAGACTGTTCTGATCCCTTCCATGAGTGGCAGCACTGGTCAGCTGTTCTTGTTATAACCAAAAGATAGACCAACCAACTGGGCAAGTATAGGCGTCAGACCCTAGAGGGTCAAAACTATGTGTTGCCTTGGCACTTAAACTCTCTGGGTCTCCACGCATGCCCCTCACCTGTTACCATGAGCCACATGCCCAGTGTTCATGACCTTATATAGGATTCATTCCCTCTGAATCTGGGCAGGTCCTCTGGTGCTCTTCCTCACTTTTGACAAGTAGGACACGGTGGAAGTAATACTGCATGATTTTCAGGGTTAGGGAAGAATCCTTGCAGCTCCCCGCAGGGTTTCTTGGAGTGCTTGCTCTTGGGATACCGTCTCTTGGAATCAAGGTGGCATATCAAGAGAGGCTCCAGCTGTGTGGAGAGGTCATGTATTTTGCTGTGGTCCCCCGCCCCAGCTGAGCTCCCAAATGACAGGGTGTATGCACTGCTAGCCATGCGAATGGCATCTTGGGTGTCCAACGTAGTCAATCTCCAGATGACTCAGCCCAACATCTGTCTGCCCATAACCACATCAGAGTCCCCAAATGGAAACTACCCAGCTGAGCCCAGGGAACCCACAGAACCATGGATGTCTTAAACTATTGTTTTAAGCCATTAAGCTTTGGGACAGTTCGTTACGCATCAATCGTTAAGTGGCACAGGATATAAATCAATTATTTCTTAGATGTCAGCAAGGTTTTACTTTGGTACACAGTTGCTACCTGACATTTTAAAGACTCCATTTTTTACTTTTTACTTACCATAAAGTTGCTCCTTGGAAATAGGTTTGTGGAATAATATTGCTGCTTATCAGTTTTCTCCTGATAACTTTATAGATGAAATTCTTAGATTTATTGTGTCATGAATCCTTTTGTAGTCTGGTAAAGCCTAAAGGAGTCTTTCTTAGAACAATATTTTTGAGTGCATAATATGAGATTTGTAGAGCTACAAAGGAAACTAATCATACGATGACATAGTTTTCAAAATATTTTAGAAACCAAATCTGTGATACAGTAATTTATGCACTTTTTATTAGTGTATTTTTAAAAATATTTTATTTATTTGACAAAGAGAGAGAAAATGAGAGCGCATAAGCAGGGGGAGTAGCAGAGGGAGAGGGAGAAGCAGGCTTTCCCAGGGGGCCTGATGCGGGCTCCCACGATCCCAAGACCGTGGGATCATGACTAGAGCTGAAGACAGATGCTTAACTGATTGAGCCACCCAGGTGCCCTTTATTAGTGTGTTAAATGCAACACTAACAATCCTGAAATAGTCTTAGAGAGAACACCCATATACTTAGTTCCTAGTTTGTCTCATAAGCCTTTGATAGACTTCCTTTTTTTTTAAACATACTTTAGCACATCTGTCCATCTAAGCATCTGTCCATCCATCTATGCATCATTAAACCATCCTAATGTTTTTATGCAAGTCAATGTAAATTGCAAAGCAAATTGCAAGTTTCCTTTAAATAATTCAGTGTGTATATCATAAACCAGAAGATGGATGTATTTCAAGATACCTAAAATAATTATAATCTGATATGAACATAGGTGTGATTTCTCTTGCTGACATCACAGGTACTACCAAAGCTCTGGTTTGTTGCTAACATCCAGAACTGAGAGGGATGCTAAGGTTAAGTCAGAAGTTACCAAAAAAATAAGATGCAGTGTTTTTTAATTCAACTTCATGAACTCCCTAGGTTTTATTCATAGATTCCTTGGGTTCCAAGAGCCCCACGTTAAGGGACCTGGTATGTGAGATGTGCAGATGGTCCATGAATTAATTTAAAATTTAAATCTAGTGTATATAATAATATAGGTGTATCTTAAAACTCAAGTTTTTAAAAATAAATTTTGACCTTTTTACCTGCAAGTTACTATAGCGAAATTAAGGAAAGAAGCTGAGAATACTTCAAAGAGTCATTGAAAAGAAAAAGAAAGGAAGAATTATAGAACTGACCTCTGTATTAGATTGGTAGGCCTGCTGTAAGTACCAAAACCCGAGGGACTTAAAACAGGAATATGTTATCTTATAATCTAGAGGCTAAGAGTCCAAAATCGATGTAACAGCAAGGCCGTGCACGCTGTGATGGCAGGAAAAATTCCTTCTTTGCCTCTTGGAGTGCTTGCTCTTGGGATACCGTCTCTTGGAATCAAGGTGGCATACCAAGAGAGGCTCCAGCTGCATGGAGAGGTCATGTATTTTGACCTTCTGGTGTTTGCAGGCAAACGTTGGCATTTCCAGTCCCGTGGTCGTCTTCTCCTCTTTGTCTGCCCGTCTTCTTTCCTCTGCATGTCTGTCCCTGTGTTCACATTTCCCCTTCTTGTAAGGACACCAGTCGTATTGGATTAGGGCCCAACCTAATGACCTCATTTTAACTTGATTACCTCTGTAAAGACCTGACTTCCAAATAAAGTCACATTGTCAGATATTACTAGGGGTTAGAACTTAAACCTACCTTCGGGGGGGGGGGGGACATAGTTCAACTGATAACAACAGCAGACCATTATAACTCAAAGGAACAAAGGTTTAGTTGTAGTTTGAAACCAAATACTTCTAGAAGGATCTGAGATTAAATGTGACTGGAGTTACATGGTCTGCTCTTCCTTTTATACAACTCCTTTCTAGAACAGTAAATTTGTGTTGGATAGCCTTCATGATTTTTTAAAAATTTAAGTCTAAAAATACAAATCTAAGTAATCCCTAACATTCATGTTTTAGTCAAAACATTGGGCTCCAAGTAGCTTTATCCATTTTTCAACAGTATTAAACTGCAAAAAATTTTAACAGAAAATTATACCCAAAGAACTGTTTTAAAATACTTACTATACCTGATTAGTCAACAATGGTTATTGAGTAACAGTGAGTACAGAGTACTCTATTCCCTGAAGAGAAAAAACATATATATAGCAGACCTGAGCCATGTCCTTAAGGGGTTTATAGCATAATGAGACAGATAGGATTTACTCACACACACACGGATTCACAGGATACTCAAAATAAAGGAATTTTTTAATTTTAAAAATCCTTTTTTATCTCCATTTTCATGTGGATTTAAAATTATTTTCTGATTTTGAATTGGTTGAAAACTCAGTTCGTATTTACAATTTTAATTGTAGTATTAGGTTTTTCTTTTTTTAAATTCAATATTGATTAATCCTGCCTCTACAAAAATCATCCAGAATCATTAGAAATCAACTTCATGAGGTTGTTGTCACTTTGAGTAAGTAAGATGAAAACAGCAAAAGACATAACCGCTTAGAACGTTTTAATAAATGTTGGCTATTATTATTAACTATATCTGTAGAATGTGTAGCCCAAAATCATCATTTAGGCCCTTTGCCTGTAGTTCTGATATTTATGTGGCTAACTGAGCCCCATCGTTGTTGTTTTATACTTTACAAAAATGCAATCCAAAATATAGTTGACTTTTTTTTTTATTGTTATGTCACCATACAGTACATCATTAGTTTTTGATGTAGTGCTCCATGATTCATTGTTTGTGTAGAACACCCAGTGCTCCATGTCCGTGTCCTCCGTACTACCCACCACCAGGCTCACCCATCCCCCCACTCCCCTCCCTTCTAAAACTTTCTGTTTGTTTCCCAGAGTCCATAGTCTCTCATGGTTCGTCTCCCACTCCGATTTCTCCCACTTCTTTTTTCCCTTCTCCTAATGTCCTCCATGCTATCCCTTATGTTCCAAAATAAGTGAAACTATATGATAATTGACTTTCTCTGCTTGACTTATTATAAGTCAAGCTTATCATAGCATAATCTCCTTAATTTAGCATAATCTCCTCCAGTCCCATCATCCATGTTGATGCAAAAGTTGGGTATTCATCCTTTCTGATGGCCGAGTAATATTCCATTGTGTATATGGACCACATCTTCTTTATCCATTCATCTGTTGGAGGCCATCTTGGCCCTTTCCACATTTTGTCAATTGTGGAAATTGCTGCTATGAACATTGAGGTACACACGGCCCTTCTTTTCACTACTTCCAAAATACAGTTGATTTTTGAAAAACATGGGAATTGGGGGTGTCAACAATCCACACCATTGAAAATCCACATGTAGGGGCGCCTGGGTGGCTCAGTGGGTTAAGCCTCTGCCTTTGGCTCAGGTCATGATCTCAGGGCCCTGGGATCCAGCCCTGCAGCGGGCTCTCTGCTCAGTGGGGAGCCTGCTTCCCCCCGTCTCTCTGTCTGCCTCTCTGCCTACTTATGATCTCTCTCTCTGTCAAATAAATAAATAAAATAAATCTTTTTTAAAAAAAGAGAGGAAAAAAGAAAATCCACATGTAACTTTTGACTCCCTCAGAATTTAATTGCTAATCATGTGTTGTTGACAGAAAGCCTTCTGGATAACATAGTCAACCAGCATATATTTTGTATGTTCTATGTTTTATAGATTGTGTTCATATAATAAAGCAAGATAGAGAAAAGGCAGTATCATTAAGAAAATCATAAGGAAGAGAAATGACATTTATAGTACTATACTGTGTTTACTGAAAAAAAAAACAAAAATCCATGTATAAGTAGACCTGATCAGTTCAAAGCCATGTTGTTCAAGGGACAACTGTTAGAACATTATTATTTTCAAAATAAATAGGAGCCATAATTCCAAATAATTCTTAGACACTTAAGGGAAACATATGCCTTTAAGGGAAAAAAAAATATATATATATAGTATTTTATTTTTTATATTTTATATTTTATATTCATATATATGTATACACACACACACACATATGTATATATTCAAGATTGGAAGTGACCCAAGGAAAAAAGTCCAGTTGCCTTTTGATTTCAGAGAGAGAAGAGTCTAGAAAGCATTGCTTTGGCTCAGTAGGTCTTCACTGAAAGATACTGAATATCTCTAAATCTTAATTCCTCATCTTTAAGGAACTGATATTAGTACCTACTTCCAGGATTGCTAGGACCTGAGTGTATGTAAATTCCCTTATGGCATGTTAGGCCTATAGTAAATGCTCAGGAAAAGTGGCTTTCAGTTCCCAGCCCCCTCTGTAGTATCCCATGACCTCAATCTCTTGGTCACCGTGGTCACTCTGCTAGGAAAAAAATTTTGGATGGAATGGGAAAATGCTATGCCTTTCTTTTATGGTCCTGAACTTTCAACCTGCAAGAACATAAGAATATGGAAGAAAAACCAAGTAAAAAGTGAAATAGACGGTTTGCTCCCCCTCTATTTGTATCCGCGCAGCTTCAGGGGGCCAGGATTTCCCTAGCGAGCAGATTCCCTCCTGCAGAACCTTCCAGAACGCTTCCGTCTGATGAAGAGAAGGCCCGACAGCATGGTGTTGTTCCAGTCGCCTGGTGTTGCTTGCTGAGGGGGAAGGCAGAGGTCCGCCTGTATAATCCGATTTCATCAACCCACACTAATCACTACTGATAGTAGCAAAATTTAGCCTGGATCTGCTTCGCTAATCTAGATTGACAGGAGGTAAAAGAAAAGGGACACAAGGACACAGAAACAAAGAGAGGAGAGCCAACACTGATTTCCAGCCTTGCTCTTCCACCTGGGGCTTCTAAATTGCTCCCCTCTGGGGCTTCTATTTTTCTTACCTTATAAACAAACGTTCCTGGTTGTTAGGAGACCAGCCCTTTCGCGGAGCAGTTTCAACAACAACAGGTGCGCTGTGAGTCTCGGGACTGCGGAGAGAGCAATACCTACGCGAGGCTGCGCAGAAGGTACTTACAGGTGCACATTGTACCTGACACTATGTATTATTTATTGAAACTGAGCTCTGCATTCTCTGTATCCTCTGGGCAGCCCTGGAGTCAGGCGCCTCCTAAAATGGATGCCACCAGCAGCTAACCTGCAAAGTCTCCTAAGTGCTTTGCTCTCAACGATTTCTCTTACTAAGTGATTGTAAGCTGTCGCCAGCGAGTTTTTCATTAAAGCTTGGGGAGTAATTGGGACTTGCACTTATAGCAGCCGAGGGAGGAATTCCTCTGTGATTCTGGACGTTTGCACATGGATGCGAGCTCTCTTTTCTAAGGGACACTCCACCCTGGGGTTTGCGGCTAGAGAGAAGATTCACATGTTGCAGCTTCTGGCTCCATATACGGAGTGATTAGTGATCTGTTATGTGTGTCTTCACATGCTTAGTACTGAGAAGAAAAATGGGTTATCTGAAGGTTATCTTCATTGTTACGTACGACTTCTGTGTCTGGCAAACCATGGAACTTTTTGCATTTGGGTAACAAAGACATTTGGAATAAACTCCATTGGATTTTCCATGTTGGTAAAAGTGTTCTTGGTCACCTCACTATTGCAAGTTGCCATGCAAAAGACACCTAAGGGTAAAAATGTCTCCTGGGTAAGTAGATCGTGTTTTTATATCTCTTAAAAATATATATATTTCTTTGAGCAGAAACACATCATTTGAGGACTTAAAGACATCTGGTGGCTTCATGATAGTACAGGTGTTTGGGAGACTTTCAGGAAGGATTTGCCTGAGAAAAGCATGGAAGTGTCTTTATATTAGTGTTAGAAATCCTTGGGCAAAAGCCCAGTGGTGTGCTTGCTGAAATATGAACTATATGACATGCAAACTGTGGGTTTGTTTTGCCACTTTGAAGTTGCTTCGGATTTGCCAGTAAACACAGAATTTAAAACGCATCAATACGAAGTCAAGGTTGTAACTTTAAGGTGTTTTTAACTGTTCATGTTCAGTAAAGATAGTGCATATTTCTTAGAGGAGTATTAGGTCAAATTTTACAGGGAAGGGTGTGCAGAGTTTTCATTATTTGGGCATTTGGTTCTCCCCTCCTTTTTTTTTCCTTAGGAGGAAGATAGCAATAGGCATTTTTCAATTTTACAGGTCTAATTAAATTCTGTCAATCCATAATAGACATGTACAGTGGGGGTTTAACATTCCAGGAATAACAAGGACATGTTAATCCTAATTGAGTTTGGCTCTTTAATGTTGTTTCAAGTTCGTTTCCTACTAAAAATACAAAATGTATTAGATGGAGCTTAAAATAATAACAATCTGTAAACTCTTAAAGGAACAAGTGGCTTTAATTCCCTGCTGTCATATTGAGTGAGCTTGGTACATTAAAATTAATAGGCAAATGGATTCCCTTCTCCTGTCCATACAAACTTGGGTCTCAAACACCAATGTATTCCACCAGCACCAACATATGCAAGCCAACCTTACTCGGTGCAGAATTTATTAGATTTATGGTTGTGGTCTTCTTAAAATAACTCAGGGGGAAAAAGGATTCTGTTTTTGCCACCTTAATTTGAAATTGACTGATTAGGTTATTTTTACGTTGTGTGAAATAGCATGATGCATACTTGAAAATGGTGACTGATCCCTTTCTGTTATTGACCGTTGTGCTTTAGAAGACTTAGTATAAAGAGATGTATCTTTGTTTAAAAAAAAAAAATCCCAAAATTATTTCAAACAACTGACCATGTTTTTTTTCAATTTATTCACTGTCAACAATTATATTGATTTTTTTTGTGTCTTGATATTTTTACTACCCTTGATTTTTCATCTTGTCCTGGTAGAACCAAGTCCTAAGATCCACACACCCGTGGCCTTTGTAGTGAGTTTCACTCCCTCTCTCTACGGATGGGTCCAGCAGCTAATTCTGTTTCCCATTTGAGTCTCTGCCACTTCTCCCAGTACATAAACACCAAAGAAAGGAGTAGTTCCAAAAGTATATCTCCTCCTTCATCTGATTAATCCCTTCTAAAAGATTAATTCTCCCAGAGCGGTGTCTGCCTAATGGAGGGTTTCTGCCGTGAGGGCAAAACCTGAAACATTTTATTAGCTTAGACCACCACTGGGTTTGGTTTACTTCAGACACAATGATGCCAATATTTTTGTAAAAGTTCAAGTTGTTGGCTAAAAATTTAGGAACAGTTATTTTAATAGTCAGAATACTTGTCTTTTCTTAGGTTATAATTTTCACTGTATATTCTATATAAATGCATTAATGTCACTATATAAATGTCTCTATACCAGGGCTTGTCAGAAGCAGAGTTTATGAGTTTAATCACTGTTACATCCCAGAAAATACAGCAATTCAGTCGGTGTGCGCTGACCCTGCAATGAAACCATGACTGTTCGTTAGTCTTATAAAATGTCTTATTTTAAATACAGGGTGCAGGCAGATGTTTTCTGACATTGGCCATTGCCTCGAATTTAATCAGTTGTGGTGGTTTTAGGCATTGAATGACATTTCCCTGAGTTTTTTGGCTTTCTGGGGTGAAATGTATCTGATAGTCCTTTGCCATTGGACAGTTTCCATTTGAGCTTTTACTTAGACTTGAATTTAGAGGAGAACAACATGATTCATCTCATCTCAAAGCACACAGCACACCTCTCAGTGGAGAAAGTGGGGCTTCTCTCTCTCTATCCCTGGTCTGTCTTGAGTCTTCCTTAGATACACTTTGCCCCAAATGATAAACACTGACACGGATTGTGAACATCACAATCCAGGGAGAAACACCACTTTCTTTTTGTGGCGCGGACTGTGCGGCAGCCTGGTGTCTGGGCACCTGCATATTATCGTGCCTGAGAGTTTCTCTGCCTTTAATGAATGAGACTAGCAACTACCTGCTTCTCTGAGATGTGGTGAGGATTAGCAAGTCGTCTTGCTGTAAGGGTTCAACAACCGTTCACCAAATGTTTACTGAATGCCTCTTCTGTGATATTCTCAGAACTGTGGAAATAGCAGTGAATAAGATACTCGAAAATCCCCGTCTGCATCGAGCTCGTGTTTTAGTGAAAGAAGACAGACAAAAAGCAAACACAAAAGCAGTATATAACATGGTGAATAAAAGAAAGCAGGGAATGGGTTAGGAAGTCCGAGGGTTTGGGAGGGGGTGTTGCCAATTGGTTAGTCCAGTGATTTGAGCAAATACTTCAGGAAGGTCGCAGAACCAGCTGTGTGGAAATGTAGAAGTCAAGCATTCCCAGGAAAGGAATGTTGAAGTGCAAATGTCCTGAGGCAGGAGTGTGCCTGAAGTATGTGAGAGGAGCATGGCTCAACTTCAGGGACATTCTTAAAATTTCTTTGTGTCTCCTGAATGCATTTGCATATCTTTGGCAATTGTTTCATTTTCACTGGGAATTCCAAGGCAGATCTAAATGTGTGTATTCAAATCTCCAAGACCGGTAATGTGTGGAGACTTCCTAGGACAGCCCATACCACACTTGCCGGATGAAGATTACAGATGACACAAAGGAAGGGGAGAGGACTGACTATCAATGACACATTCGCACTTTATAGAAAGTGTTATGGCCCTTGAGAGTTGAGAAGTTTGTTTATTTTTTTTTTTGATGTTGAGACAGTTTTACAAAGAAGCATAAGGATGTTTTTGGAGTAACTGAAATTAGAATAAATTTTAAAGTAATGTTAAAGATCGTATTGAGAAAGAATGTTTAGGGATAAGCCTCCAGATCTGTGAAACACAGCTTTCCCAATAATAAATTATACTTTTTGTTGGGATATGGTTAAGTATATAACACAAAACTTTATTGTGGCATCTCCACAGATTCTTGGACTCTAAAAATCTCTTCCAGAAGTCTGTGTTTTGAGACACGGTCATGTGGACATTTGTTCATTAGAGCTCTATGGACCTCTTAAGGCTGTAGGTCTGACTTAATGCCAGACTGACCTACTTTGTGGAAGAGTTGCTCAGCCCTGAAAATACAGAAATAAGAGATCCCACTTAGGATCCTGTCACTGAGTAAACTCCCTTGCTGTTTTTTTAATCCTCAAGAACTGATATCAACCACACCGCAGTTTCTGATATTCCCAATATGTGGTTCTCTTTAAAATGATGATTTCTCTATAGTACAGTCTATTTCATTATCTGCTTTTCTATTTTTTTACTCAGAGCCATAAAAAGCTAATAAAAGTTATGTAAGAAAATGAAGGCAGACTGTAAAGGACCTAAATGAATTACATTCTCCTAACCACATGCTAGAGATTAAGTAAGAACTCAGAACTTCGGGGTCTACCTTCTATTTCTTGATAGGGATGGTCCTGGCAAAAGCATTAGGTGTGCACATGTTTTTATATTATTTTATATTATAATATTATAATATTGAGAAAGAATATGTTATATATGGTTATTATGTATTAAAATACATGTTACTGGAAATTAGATAAAGACTAACATGAAAATAAAACACTCCATCTAAGATGGGGCACTAGTAAGTTTCTGAAATAGAAAAGCCATACTCCAGCCCAAGAATCTATCCCTTCTCCTTGGTCACTGTCTGTGTCATCTTATTTCCATATAAATGTCTTTCCATATAAATGTCAAAGATTCACTCATCTTCTGAGGTGGTGGTGGTTGTTGTTGTTGTTTTAACTTCTCTGGTAGCTATCTGTGTCCATCTTTTTTTTTTTTTTTTAAAGATTTTATTTATTTATTTGACAGACAGAGATCACAGGTAGGCAGAGAGGCGGGCAGAGAAAGGAAGGGAAGCAGGCTCCCTGCTGAGCAGAGAACCCGATGCGGAGCTCGATTCCAGGACTCTGGGATCACGACCTGAGCCGAAGGCAGAGGCTTTAACCCACTGAGCCACCCAGGCGCCCCAATCCGTGTCCATCTTGATGAACTTAAAGCTGAATGGTTTTAAGTCATTACTGTGTCAGAGATTTACCTCTTGTTGGTTTTGCTTCATTAAGTATGTAAGTTTCACTAGAGTATGGAGATTACTGGTCTTTCAGTCAGTAGCAGTTTCTGAAAATAACCAATTTTATATTTCCCTTTTTTATGCTCTGAACATATGCCACTATCATCAGAAATATTTCTCTATTGGTGCTCGGCTGGCCCAGTCACGTAAGCCTGGGCTCTTGATCTCAGCTCAGGTCATGATCTCAAGGTCATAGGATTGAGCCCTACGTAGGGCTCCAAGCTGAGCTCGGAGTCTGCTTGGGATTCTCTCTCCCTCTGCCCTTCCCCACCCTGCTAGCCCCCCCCACTGTGTGTGTGTGTGTGTATATATATATATATATATAATTTTTTTCCCTCCCCTTTTGTTCCTTGTTGGATTACATTAGGTTTATTATACTTACTTCAAACACCTATGCAGGTTTTCATTTTTTCACCTGCATTCACAACTGAGAGGAAATCAGAGTGATACAGATAAATTATTTACTTTGGCTCACAGCTGCTAAGAGTCTTTAAAAAACTCACACATGGAGGCAGTTTTTACTTTCTCTCTCTCTCTCTACATATATATATATGCACACACACACACAATTTTTTTGTTTACTAAATAGAGAAGCTCAATATCTAGGCTCGGAAACCTGAAAGATTTTACCAGGTGGCTTTAGCAAATATGCATTTATATAGCTCTCTAGATCCCAGCCATAAAGCATTAAGAAATGTGTGCTTGTACGAAGGCTGCTCTTATTAATTATGTTTTTATTTTTTTTAAAAGATTTTATTTATTTATTTGACAGAGAGAGATCACAAGTAGGCAGAGAGGCAGGCAGAGAGAGAGGAGGAAGCAGGATCCCTGCTGAGCAGAAAGCCCAATGCGGGGCTCAATCCCAGGTCCTGGGATCATGACCTGAGCCGAAGGCAGAGGCTTAACCCACTGAGCCACCCAGGTGCCCCAATTATGTTTTTAAATATTAAAATGTGCACCATTTAAAAATAATCATAGTTCTAACTTACCGGGTACTTACACATTTAAAAGGTGGCATATCATCATCTCCTGTCCCCAAACTAATGCTTTCCCCGCCTCCTGTTTCCCGTTGCTCTTCCTGGTGACGTTATTCTCTCTTACACCCAAACTTAAAGCATTGTTGACAGTGTTTTGAAAGGGGGAGAGTACGGGCTATATAGTGGGGAACATATGGACTTCAAAATTGGATTTGGGGTTTAAAGCTTGAGTCTTCCAACCGCTGTAGGACGTTGACATCATTAACCTCTGAGGTTCAGTTTGTTCATCTGTCAAATGGGGATAGTAGAACTTTTCCTGTAGGAATATTTTTTAAGTAGTGTATCTGAATTACTTATCATAGTGCTAGCACTCGCAAGTAGTTCGTTAAAAATCGGTTTGTTCCCCTCGTCCTTTCCTTCCCAATCTCATGGCTATAGCACGAATTTAGGGATCCCTTACCTTGTATCTGCTGGCCTGTGTAGCAGGCTCTTCTCTGAGGCTTCCAAACTTTCTCCTCTCCCACTCCTTCCAGATATTTCTGCTCCTCCCTAAGTTCCCTTAAACCCAGATTTTCATCATTTCTCCAGCAGACCAAATCCTTTCCAGATTCCTCATCGTCCCTAAGTAAAGTTAAATATTCTTGAACCCAATTGACTCCCTTCACAGAGAAGACAACCAAGGGGTCTAGAATCGGGGGCCCTCTGTTCACCCCTTCGGCTTCTTTCTCTTGGGTTCAAACCATGGCCTGAGACCACTGGGCATCAAGCTAGTGGGACTCCTCTTCTCAGGGCTCTTACTGAGCACAAGTCTGACTGAGGGAACATTCAACTCGACTGTGTGCAGATGCTTCCCAAGGTTTCCCCCTGGGGCTGGCTTTCTCCCTGGATGTTCCCCAGGACCAAAGATCATGGCCTTCAGGCCGGTGGAATATGGGTAAGAACGGGGAGGGAAGATCTCATAATTATCCCCAAATCACGTAGTGATCTGCTGAACTCTTCCCTTATTCTATTTGGTGAAGGTTTTAAAAAAGAGCTCAAGCAGGTGCATGGAAGATATCATTTAAAATCTAAACTCGAAAGCACCAATTCCAGACTAAGTAAGAAGTGTTACTTTTCTGAGAGATGTTGATCTATGTCCTAGTTCATCTTAGATCCCACATCTGAAGCATTTGGAACCCAGGAATGGGAGGACCAACTGTGACTTGTTCCTTAAAATCAAGAGGTGTGATACCATTTGCGATGGGTTACCAAATCACAGTGTGTTCAAAGGAATCTGAGTCTGTGCCCAGTAGGGGATTTTGTTCCTTCTGCTGTGCGTGACAGCCCCAGCGGGCATTAGCGGCTTTGATCAGCAGGGCCAACAAAACTTTCAGGGAAAACACAACACAGCCCTACAATTCCACTGCTTGGGGAGAAGGGCAGGTATGGCAGTCCTCCTTGTAGAGAGATAGAAGGTAAAGCAGAAGTAAAATAAGGATGGGTTGGTTACTTCCAGCCTGAGAAAACTGTGGGGTATCTGGGGTTGGGGGGTGAGTGGTATCTCCTTTCAGTAATTAGATGGTGCCATATTCAGGGACACTACCTTTGGCAAAAAGGCTGGAGAGATTCCACCGTAAACAATTTCAAATTAAGTTATGAACGTTAACCCTGTTTCAGGGAGTCAGCCAAGGTAGGGTGACCCGAAGTCCCGTATCGTGCCTGTTGCCTCGCAGTAACTATTAAGAGTGATTTTCACTCTCGAAGGTGTTCTGGTTTGGATAATAAGTTACCTGTCGCTCTCAGTGTTCAACAGAATGTGAATTGGTGATGAAAGTGGAGAGCAGTGGGGGAATTGCTGGGAAGACTGAGCTGTCCCCAGGAAAGGCTATGCTCTGAGTGCTCTGACACTCAAGGAGAAGGGGAGGGTGCTCACGTCTGTGGCATTGGGAGGGAGGCATCAGCTTTCTAACTTTGGGAAAGCTCATTGATCTCTTTTGAGGATCCCTCCCTTTCCCTGCAAAATGGGGATCCTTATATCTACCTTGTATGGTGGTTGTAAGGATAAAGTGTAACTATCCAAGGAGGATAGGTACTGAAGACAAGAGATGTCCTAGGAATAGTGACACAAGCTGTGCTACTTACAATGACCTCCACTGCCAATCTAGATTTCTCAGCCTGACCTGGAGGAATGTCAGCATCCAGCCTCAGACTAAGGTTCTGGCCCAGTTCCCAACCATTTCTGCAGGTAGAACCTCTACCTCTTTGAGGGGGACCTGGGTGGCTCAGTTAGTTAAGCATCTGCCTTCAGGGCGCCTGGGTGGCTCAGTGGGTTAAGCTGCTACCTTTGGCTGGGGTCATGATCTCAGGGTCCTGGGATCGAGCCCCGCATCGGGCTCTCTGCTCAGCGGAGAGCCTGCTTCCTCCTCTCTCTCTCTCTGCCTGCCTCTCTGCCTACTTGTGATCTCTCTCTGTCAAATAAATAAATAAAATCTTTAAAAAAAAAAAAAAAAAGCATCTGCCTTCAGCTCAGGTCACCATTCCAGGGTCCTAGGATTGAGCCCCTGCCCTGGGCTCCCTGCTCAGTGGGGAGTCGGCTTCTCTCTGCTCCCACTTTCTCTCATGTGCTCTCTTTCTCTCTCAAATAAATAAAGTCTTAAAAAAAAAAAAAAAAACTCTATCTCTCTGAACACACGTGCTTCTCTACCCTTGTGCTTCCGTTCCCACTCTGTGGCTAACAAGTTGACACCCACACCCTTGAAATTTAATTGCTGCTACTTCTGAAGCGAGTTCAAAACTAAGTCTTATTAGCAAAGGTCACTTGAAAGAAAAGAGATCATTAGAGTGACCCTCACCACATATGCATGTAGCCCTTGTGTATAAGTAAGTTTACATTTATGTCTTTAAAGCTAAGAGCATATACTGTAATAAATGTCAAAACCCTAGGTGTTTATTACATCTTTGATAATGACAGTGTTTAAAATGGAGTGAAAATATGTTAGTGTTTATCATGAATGATGATACAATGACTTCTGGGGGAAAAAAAAAATACACAGGATATTCAGAATACTTAGTGGAGGACAGAAAGACAGAGTTTCTCCTAAGGACTTAAGCTAATCCAAGCAAATAAGACAATACAAATCAGGAGAGAGCACTATTTTAACTTACATTCTACAAAAAAATTAAGGTGAGAGGGAAATTATCAAAATGTGCAGGAAATCCCCACTGCATTCAAAAACAAAGACTCTCAAGGATGCCTGGGTGGCTCAGTCAGTTAAGCATCCGCCTCTGGCTCCTGTCATGATCGCCAGGTCCTGGGATTGAGTCCTGTCTCAGGCTCCCTGCTGGTCCCCCTGCTTGTGCGCATGTGTACTCTCTTTCTCTGACAAATAAATAAATACAAAATCTTGAAAAACAAAACAACACACACACACAAAAAAAAAACCCCAGAAATTCCTATGCCAGAGTGCAAACGTATCAGTATTCCTCTCACTGTGGAAGTCTGATATTTTTATCTTGGCACTGTTTGCTAGCTCTTGGGTCTTAAATTTATGGTCTTATTAACTTCCCAAGTCAAACCAGGAGAGTGAAACGAGCTGCCTTGGCTGTCTCTGGTAGCATGAAGGAAAGTACCTGCATGTGGACAACAGGGTTCTTCCATCTCTTCCTCCTGGCTGAACCAACGCCACGAGGTCAATGGACTGCACCTCCTCCTAATGTATAGAAAGGATACGAACATCTCCCACTTCCTGGAGCCCCCCCCCAACCCCAATAACCCAAGGGATGCATTCTTTTTTTTCTTTTTTTAAAGATTTATTTATTTATTTATTTATTTGACAGACAGAGATCACAAGTAGGCAGAGAGGCAGGCAGAGAGAGACAGAGAAGCAGGCTCCCTGCTAAGCAGAGAGTCCGATGCGAGACTCGATCCCAGGACCCTGAGATCATGACCTGAGCCGAAGGCAGAGGCTTAACCCACTGAGCCACCCAGGCGCCCCCAAGGGATACATTCTATTTAACTTAGCTTAGCCTTAAGAAAGGCCGAGGGTGGAAATGTGACCAACCTATCAAGACAGAAAGAGCTGGCATCGCCATACGTTTCTCAAAATCGCCATCATCAGGCACCCCAGGTCGGCACCAGAGAAATCAAACCGGAATCACTCATCTGAGAGGAAGATCTCTGAGGTCGTGTCCCCCTGACCCTCAGAAGGTACACAGCAGCGGTCTGCGGAGCTCAGTAGGGCTGCAGCCATCTTAGCTGCTGACAGCTGGCACAGCAGCGGCAGTGACAGCACGTATTTTTTTTTTTTAATATTTTATTTATTTATTTGACAGAGAGAGATCACAAGTAGGCAAAGAGGCAGGCAGGGGGGTGGGGGGGAAGCAGGCTCCCCACTGAGCAGAGAACCCGATGCAGGGCTTGATCCCAGGACCCTGAGATCACGACCTGAGCCAAAGGCAGGGGCTTAACCCACTGAGCCACCCAGGCGCCCTGATAGCATGTATTTTAAAATGTGAGTGACAGGTGGGGGCCAGACGCTTCTGGAGGAGGTGGAGACTCAACCTTGTGCAATCTGGGTTCAGCATGTCCAGCCGGCTTGCCTCATAGAGCTCTCTTCCAGGTTCCTACCTGTAAGCAGGTGTCCTTTAAACTCAGAAGCTCTTTGGGGGGGCCATTCGTCCCAAAGGGGAATTCACCATGAAGGGATCTGGGTTAGAGCCTTGTTGGGGCCACTGCCATGGCCTCTGGAGATAAAGGATCGGAGAGAGTTTATTTTCATTTTTGTTGTGTCAGGAAGTCTGTGCAGGAGCGAAGGCAGAAAGCAGGGATGTGAGAAACGTTTGGGAGAGGGAGAAGTAAAAGAAGCAGCACGTCTCCATGCCACGTGTCTCTGATGACACACTCGCCTCTATGCATAAGTTAATACTGAAGTCTTGGACGTTGCGACAGCTCTCAGGAGTGTCTTCGCTTTCTGCTACTTTCTCAGTCATCTTGTAGAAATACTGTAGAGATTCGGGGTCCCAGCTGCTGAAGCAGGCTGTCCATGGAGGTGCACATCCCAGCTCTGCCCTTGCCCAGGGGCGCCCCCAGTGCCTTACCTTCGGGAAGACCGTTTTCATGTCTGGTCAATGGCGAGATAGAGTTCGATCTGTCCTACTCCCCTCAAGCAGTGAAGACCAAACAGATCTCTGAGACAGAGGCTGCCACTGTCACACATTATAAATGTGGGATTTTATTAAAATGAGATGGAGATCCATTCGATTTCTAGAAAAACTATCTGTGTTCTAAGACCAGAATTGCAAATCTCAGTGACAGTGGACAGGCGTATTTCTCAACACACAATGGACAAGCGCATTACTCCCACAGAAGGAAATGAACTTCCCCTTTGGTCCAAGAGCGTGGCACATAACAAAAGGTGTCAGATACATTGGTTTCAAAGATGGAGTTGGGAAGAGTGCTTGTTTCCCCAATTTTCCAGGTGAAGGATAAATCTGTGTTCATTTTCACTCGACTTTTTTTTTTTCCCATGTAACCTAAACCTGTTAATATCTATATTCAGCAAAGCTGACATGGTTGCCTAGCAACCTGGCTTAGTGGGCTCACAAGGCACCAAAGCAAGAAATGAAATGCAGCTCACAAAACC
The DNA here is from genome assembly GCF_009829155.1 of Mustela erminea. Taxonomy (NCBI): domain Eukaryota; kingdom Metazoa; phylum Chordata; class Mammalia; order Carnivora; family Mustelidae; genus Mustela; species Mustela erminea. The sequence goes on from NC_045619.1 coordinate 122,332,982, forward strand.
GTGATTTATGCTGCCGTTGGACAGAAATTCATTCCCCATGTGTTGTGTATGGGTTTTTATTTTCAAAATATAAATAAACCTTTCCAAATGTTAGCTCAAGGCTATGAGGAGCTTAAAAATGATGGTATATTAGGTAACATTTCGAGGTGGTTAAATAAGGAGGGAGGAGAAATGTCCCTCTGCTCCTTAATTAAAACGGGGGGTAATGTTGTCCCCCCCCCCCGCATAGGTCATCTTCTACTCTTCACTCTCACTTTTTATTTCCTCTGCGGGAAGATGTATACATTATTCTCGGAATAAGATGTAATGAAAATTGAAATGTCAACACTGGGAAATAGAACTTAGGATTAATTACTGCCAAATGTCTATTTTTGTGCCCTACACAAGAGAGTAAAAGGAGGATGAATTAAAAGGACTTTTCTGATGCCGATTTTTCTACCTTTCCACCTTTGTATGTTTTCTTTTCTTGTATTCTCCCCCATGGTAACGTGATCACCTCTAAAATTAAGAACAAGGAAAGCCTTTGGATTCAAGAAAACAAATAGCGTCTACTTCGTGGACAGTGTCGACGTCGGGACTGCGGGCGGAATGTGACACCGACAGTTGACGTTGTCTCTTGTTTTATTATCTCAGTTGTTTCAGGGTTCAGGTTTTATTAGGTACCTTCAGTATGCGGGGGAAAGCAAACTAAAGGACCTTGAAAAAAATCCTTTTTGAAATAAGATTGGAAAATAGAGTAAGATGGGACAAATAACAAGGACTGTGAAGTGAAGATGTGGGTAAGGGTGAGAACAGACGACAGATAGACTGAGCTCGGTAATATCTGTGGTTACCAGCAGGAATCCCTCAAATCTGCCCGAAAATATCTCCTGATACTTCCTACATGATGGAGGAGGACAGTCTCCCATTATTACTTTGCTATCAAACAGTCATTTATATCCCCTCGATGTTCCTTCTTTCTTTTATCCTTATTCTGTAGTTGGTACGAATTATGGTTTTTCAAGACACACCAGATTATATGTAAAATCTTCTCATTTTTAAGTGTTGGCTTTAGTCAAAACGAGCAACCTCAATACTCCGTAGGCCAGATGGAACATACATGGAAACCAGAATATGCTCGTGGTTGCCATTCGGGACTCCTGGTGCAGAGGGAGAAGAGAACGGGGTTGATGGAGGAGTCCTAAGCAACTCTCACTTGGGCAGAGGCTGCAAATAAGACAGGTTATCCGGGAGGTAGTAGGGCAAGAGACAAGATCCTGCTTGATGCTACAGGAACTAGGAATGCAGAGGACTTTCAGGAGGAAGAGAAGGGATATCCACTGGGTCAAAAGCGACTTTAGGGGAAAGACATTGAAGATCTTAGAAGAGGAATTTCGAGGGGTGGGTGAGAGTCGAGCACAAATGCCGTGAGTTACAAGAAGTGTGTGGGTGATGAAAGTAAGAAGCAGCAGAATGTAGCCTACACTGTCCAGAAGGTGGAAGTATGCCACAGTCACTTGGAAGCAGTAAGTTGAGAGAAGATGTGAACATATTTGTAGACAGAGCACAAGTTTCTGGAACACGTGGCAGAAGAGAAGACCAAACGCAGAGGTCTAGAGTTCACTTCTGAGAGAATTAAGAGTTTAAAAGGAAGCGGAACATGAAGAGGAATCTGTGAAGGTTTTGTGTGAGTGGATAACGACATCAGTTTTGAATCCGCATTTTAGTTGATAGGTCTTGTTTAGTTGACCGTAGAGGTGAGGTGCTTGGAGATTGAGAAGGGCAGGGCAAGACAAGAGGAAGAAGGAGGAAGGTCTGTTATGGAATCGTGGTGAGCGTGATCTGTGTTGAGAACCTCCAGCAATTTGCGGTAACCCTCGAGAAAATGACTAAACTTTTCTCTAACGGGAAGAGGTCGACACGGAAGGTAGTCAGGAAGCGGGGGCTTGTGGGTTGCTAAAGACTGTGCTATTGCAGTCCCTGAGACTGATGTTGGACCGTGGGGAGCCCATCAGTGAAAAAAAAAACATGTGATTCCAGGAGGAGATTGGTAGCCAGAAGATACAGCAGAGATATTCAAGGACTCAAGGTCATGGGCAAGGCTAATTGCAGGTTTATTATAAGAGAAGGAGCAGATGAGGTGAAAATAACATTGTGACCAGAGAAAAAAATTTCAGGATTTGAAGTCCATTAGTTGAAACAATTTGGGGCCACCTGGCTGGCTTAGTCGGTGGAACATGCAACTCTTGATCTCGGGGTCGTGAGTTCGAACCCCACATTGAGGGTAGACATTACTTAATTAAAAACACACACACACAATTTGAGGTAGAGACCAGAAGAAATAAGAGTTATGCCTATGGGTTCCTAGTGAGGGAGTGAAAGCCCTTCAACTCAGGGAGAGCCAAGGGCCAGGAGGAAGTGCAGAATTTTGCATGTGATGTACCGGATGCAAATGCTCTAGTAAAGAGAAAAACCAAGTCAGATGAAAGAGTGTTTGAGACACCTGGAGGGAATATCTCAAAAGTTGGTAAATAGACAGTCTTAGGTTGCCGTACTTACCATAATTTACAATTTAGGTACCAGTTTATTTATTCTTCATACCTTTCTTCCCTCCCTACTAAGTTGAAGACAAAGATCATATTTTATCTATTGTGTTCACCACCAAATATAAGACCTAGTTCGCAGCACAGTGATGGCTCACAGCAGGCATAATCAATAAATCTGTTACATAATAAATTAAAAGATAACAGCAGGGGTGGTCAGGGGTCCTGCAATTGGATGTCATGGATTTAAAAAGCTTTGAGACCACTGACTGAAATGAGGGGGAAATATTTCATAAATGGCAGGAAGGAGCTTGCCTCTCTCTCTCTCTCTCTTTCTCTCTCTCCTCTCGTTTAATGATTTTATTTATTTATTTGAGAGAGAGTTGCTCAAGTGGGGTGAGGGGCCGAGGGAAAAGCAGTTTTCCCACTGAGCAGGAAGCCCACTGTGGGGCTCGATCCTAGGACTCCAGGATCATGACCTGAGCTGAAGGCAGACACTCAACCGACTAAGCCATCCAGGCACCCCATGAAGCTTCTCCCTTGATAACAATATAAAAGGTAACGATCTCCAAATTGTAGCAAAAGAAAAATAATTCAAACTTTCATTAATCTGCAGGAGACAAAGAAGAAGGTAGATTACTTTTTTTAGTAAGCAGCAGGTAGGCACCGCACAGACATGTAAAACCAAAAATGTGATGGTCTTAAGACTAAATAATCACCACCAAAATGTTATACTTTCATAACTCTTGAAAGGTCATTATAAAGTGGCAAAAGTATTTTAAAAATGTAATCCTATAGCAGCATTCACAGTGATTCTTGGGCTACCATTCAGTTTTCCCACAAGGTCACTTTCAATAGTTCATGTGCTCTGGCTTTTGGGGTCATGATGAAGAGTAAGTTGGATATGCCTCTGCCTGCCAAAAACAACCCCGAGAGTGCCAAGTATGGGAGCCAGCGAAGCTACGGAAGGCATAAGGTATGCCTGACACCTTCGGCTCCTGGCAAAATGAGTCAAGTGTATGACTTGACAACTTTTTTGGGTGAACAAGTTGTCCCTTTTGTATAAAATGTCATCAGCTCACTGTTGGGTATTTGCTGATGTCAGCCAGAAAAGGAAGCATTTTCAAAAATGTGATTTTTAAAAAAGATTTTCTTTCTTTATTTGACAGAGAAAGGGGGGTGGGCAGACAGAAGCAGGGGGAGTGGGAGATGGAGAAGCAGGCTCCCCGCTGAGCAGAGAGCCCCATGCGAGGCTCAATCCCAGTACCTTGGAATCACAACCTGAGCCAAAGGCAGATGCCCAACGAGTGAGCCACCCAGGTACCCATCAAATATGTAATTTTAAAACAGAGTAAGATTTGAATATAAACTTGAATATAAACTTATATAACTATATAAACTTGAATATAAACTTACTCTTTTTGTTTGGAAGCATTACAAGATTGTGTTTATTTTTTTCAAAATTTTTTGCCCTTGGGGCCACCTAGGTGGCTCAATGGGTTAAGTGTCCGACTCTTGATTTCAGCTCAGATCTTGCTCTCAGGGTTTTGAGTTCAAGCCTCGCATTGGGCTCCATGCTGGGTATGGAGCCTACATTTAAAAAAAAAAAAAATGGTGCCCTCTAAGTGATAGGGTTGTATTTTTTTCCCTCATTGTAACTACTTTTTTTTTCTTTGCTAAAACTAACATTTTCAGTATTGAAGTAAAGGTAAAACTGTTGTCTGACATGTTCCCCAAGTCTAAAAAATTCAGATGGTAACTTTCTGCACTAAATCTGTTATTTATGTATAAAAGGGAGATGTAAGATATACTCTTGGATTTTGTGAAAAGGAGACAAATAGGGAAATATCCAGAAAAAGGGAAGACAGAGTCAGAAAATCGCCAGCAGTTACATTAATACCAAGCTGTGACGAATCTCTGTATGGGAGGCAGGACTTGACTAGGAAGTGTTCTCCCCAAGGACAGGCAGACAGGGCTTCCGGCTCGGAGCCCCATGGTGCTGCCTTCATCCATCTGTCCATCCGTGCGTCCATCCATCCATGCATCCATCCCAAGGTCTTGCATGTAGTAGTTCCTTAGGAAGATGTTAATTTTATTTAGTCCCTGAATTGCTATTTGTTTCAGAACGGATGTCCTGATAAGTTCAATGAGAACGAGGCAGGCATATGTTTTTAAACATGCTTATAATAAAGGGCTCATGGATTAGCCGATTAGAATCAAGATAGGAAGGAAATCTAACAAGCAACCTTAGATTTGCCCGTTTGAAAAAGATTAAAACATCAAGATATCTTTGAGATATCTTCAGCTGTTACTGAAGAAATAGTATAGGGACACCTCCTGTATCCATCCCACTAAGAGCTGCCGAATACCAGCTTTTTGCTTACTGACAATCCACACTGAAGAAACTGCTGGCTCCCCAGGAGCTCACCTTCTACCCAGGAGGTGGGGAAGGCAGTAAGATGAGCTGACAGATAAAGATACAAGGTGGCAGGTGTTGAAAACAAAATGAAGCCGGAAAAGAAGAAAAATGACAGGTCAGGGCATGGAATGCGTTTCTCTGGAGCAGAGTCTGAGAGGCCACTGTCGTTAAGATAATGCTCATTCCAGGAAACGAGAATTTAACACATCTTCTGGTGCAATTCCAAAATCACGGCAGTGCTGCTAATTCCAAGCCTCCGGTTATACAGTTTCTCTTTTTTGCTTCATTTTCAAATAGTTTATTCCCAATTTTGAGTAGTTTAGCTTGTGTGTGTGTATGTGTGTGTGTGTTTTGTCTTTTCAGAAATGTGTTTTAAAGCTCCGTCTTTGAAATTCTAGAATTTGCCAATTTTGTTTGGATTTTGTAGTTCTGAAAGAATTTCTTTTTATCCTCTCTAAAGTCTACTTTGATGGCAATAATTAGGTTTACTGTAATTGTAAACCAAGAAAAGCTTGCCATAGAAAAAAAATAATTTTTTAGAAGATTTTATTTACTTATTTTCGGGACAGAGAGAGTGTGTGAGTGGGGAGAGGGGCAGAAGGAGGGAGAGAGAGAACTCTAAGCAGACCTCAGGCCAAGCTCGGAGCCTGATTTGGGGCTTGATCCCACGGCCCTGAGATCATGACCTGAGCTGAAACCAAGAGTCGGTTGCCTAACCGACTGTGCCACCCCGATGCCCCTATACTCTGATTTTTTAAATTGAAAATAAGCATCATTTGTAGTATCATGATTATGAAAACATCATCTGTATATTGGACCCGCAATAGAAGGAAACGTGTTCTAAGGCCATTAAAAGTTGCTGCTCCAGGATGACTCTCCATTCTCTCCCAGCTGATGGACTCTTGTATTTTCTTTAAAATTTCTATCTGCTCCTTCTCAGTTCTATTGAACTGTTAGTGCGGTTGATATCCCATGAAGTTCTTATTCTTCGGTTATTTTTTATTTTGTTAGCAAATCTTCAGTAACCGTGTGTGTGTGTGCGCGCGCGCGCGCGCGTGTGTTGCGCACATTTTAAAAATCTCTTGAGTCACCTGGGTGGCTCAGTCTGTTAAGCATCTGCCTTCAGCTCAGGTCATCATCCCAGGACTCTCAGATTGAGCCCCATGTGGGGTTCCCTAGTCAGGGGGGAGTCTGCTTCTCCCTATGCCCCACGCCATACTCACACTTGTTCTCTTTCTCTCTCTCTCTCTCTCTCTCAAATAAATAAAATCTTTTAAAAAATTAAAAAAATAAAAATCTCTTCATTGTGTTTCTTCCATCCTACAGGATTGCTGATGAGAAACCAACTATTTAATCTGATTTTTTTTTCTTCTGTAAATAATTTGTCTGTTTTTTTCTCTCTGCAGCTTTTCACATTTTTTCTTCATCCCTGAATTTCAGATTTTCCTCAGGACACATCTAGGTGTGAATCTTTTTCTCCACCATTCTGTTTAACTTTGGGTTAAACTGTCGATCTGCATACATCCATATTTCTTACATTTTCTCCATTCCCATAAGATAAATGTTGGAACACTACGATCTATTCAAATTTCTTAAGCTCCTATATTTTCCGTCATTTTTTCCCTTTGGATTTACAGACCTCCGCTTTGGTCTTCAAATGTATCCATTTTATTAATCATCCTGGCCATTAAATTTTTTTTTAGGCTGGCAAGTGGGTTTTCATTTCCAAGAACATACCCATTGCCCCATGGCTCATAGCTTCTTGAAATAATCTCTTGACTCTCTGAAGACACTAATTTGGATTTTTTTTAATTTGCTTATGTTTCTTGCTTTATTTCTGTTTCCTTGAGGGATGTTGGATCTTCTCATTGAGATTGCTTTCTTTCTTTGTTTTTCAAAGGTATGGTTTCCTTATTTATTCATTCATCCTTGTGCAGAAGTGCCTGCTTTGGTTCACATAGGCTGGTAGCATGGGGTCCTTACGTTTTAAGTATTGTTTCCCCTATAGCCCCATCGTGCCTGAGTGGGAAAGTGAGCTGCAGATCTGTGTAGCTGAATAGGGTCGTGGAAGTTTGCCTTCCCAGTGGAGTGTATCATCAGGAAACCCCCAGGCAGGAACCCCACCGTCACCTGAGTTAGGGAGGCTTTAACCCTTAGGGTTGGAGTCCTTTAGTTCAATGCTGGGAAAACCTACTTTTTTTCTTCTCCCACAAGAACCCCTTCCATGCCTTTAAGGATGTCAGTATTTTTGCCTCAAAACTTTCTTCCTTCCAGTCCCAACACCTTTTAAACTGCATTTATCTATTTAATACTCTTTGTCTTTTTTAAAGTTATCTGATAAAAACTCTGCAAGTAAGTAAACCTTATGAAATAAAATTATAAGTATGGTGAAATTTAAGGTCTCCTAAATATTCAATATAATACATAAACTTAGTAAGTTTTCAACCAAAATCCCAAGTCTAAACCAATTACTCAGTTATATATTTTAAGTCGGAACTAAAAAGCTCATCTGTTTCTACTGGGCTGAATTCTCTTAAATGTTACAAATACATAAAATACAGAGTAGGCAAGTCTCGTTTGCATAAACATCCAATTGATTATGTTTCTTCAGTCATCAAAACATTGCTCTTTTTTTTTTTAAGACATTATTTATTTGACAGAGATCACAAGTAGGCAGAGAGGCAGGCAGAGAGAGCGGAAGGGAAGCAGGCTCCCTGCTGAGCAGAGAGCCTGATGCGGGGCTCGATCCTAGGACCCCGAGATCATGACCTGAGCCAAAGGCAGAGGCTTTAACCCACTGAACCACCCAGGTGCCCCCAAAACATTGCTCTTTTAATTCTAATTTTTTCTAGGCTTCCTCTCCAAGGAAATAATTTATGTTATCCTACCTCAGCCGGTTAAGACTGTAGAATGGCCAGAAATGCTGGCGACTCTGAATGAATCCTCATCAACACAGACCTGCCTAGCTCTTCAAGGTCACTTTATCAGGGTCCTCTCAACATTTTTATTTAGGGAGAGGTGGGTGTGGGATACAGCAGGATCATCCGAGCCCTTTTCTGCCCTTTGGACTACCTCCCCCTGGATTGTACTTGGCCTTGTACTTTTCTGCCTAGCTGGGATTGAGGAACCCAGCCTCCTTTTTTATGTATTTTCGAACACTTTGGACTATAGCTCTCTTGGAGGATATTCCGAGGATATCCAGCTGAGTTCCAGAGAGCTCTCATGACTGACTTTTTCTGTCACAACGTTCAAGGTCACACCACTGACAGTTATTGACTGAGAGACCGAGCAAGTGACTGCTGACCTCTAGAGGATGCTTGATGCTATAAGTGATCATTTTTCTGCGCTAATAGCGCTCTCACCAGATGGTTGTAATAAATTTGGACTGGGAAAATTCAAGTCAAGTTCATAGCCCAGTGCCTGGCACATAGTAAGGGCTCAGTAGCTGGTATCTTTTATTATGGCTACATCCGGTAAATAACTACCGATAAGAAAATACATTTAGATGAGACAGAATCTTTGAAGCACGTATTTCGCTAATTGGTGTTAGGTATCTCCCCTATCTTCCCCTTGTTTTGAGCAGTACTTTATTAACCTAGTGTTGCAGTGATAAGTTAGCTTTAGAGCAGAGTTTCTCCACCTTTGCATGGTTGAGGTTTTAGGCTGGATAATTCTCTGTTGAGGAGGGGCTGTCCGCGCCCTCTGGGAGGTTAAACAGCATCCCTGAACCCTACATGAGCAGCAAACCCTCTGCCACTGTGACGACCAAAAATGTCTCCAGACTTTGGTGCATGTCTTCTGGAGAAGGCAACAATCACCCCTGGTGGGAACCGCTGTTTTAGAGTGATACCAATTTGCATGTTGTTGTTGTTTTTTAAAATCATTTTTGTCTTTGCTTCTCTGAACTCCGCTCCTGTCTTTGGAGCTTTATATCTTTTGCCCTAAAAGCAGCATAGACTATGTCATCACCTCCTTTTTCCTCCCAAGCTTGGGGTCTAAAGATGGAAATGTAATTGAAATTAAAGGCAAGGCTCTATTGAAATTAATAATCAACCTATTAGGGGAGGGAATGTTTCCCATAACCCAGAAGATAGCACTTCTTGTGAGCCTGCCTTTTGCTGGTTAAGAGAATTGCAGATGTATTCCATTGAGAAAAGTGGTATGTTCCCACAATCCCGCACAACACTGTATTCTTCTAGTTAGTAAGTTTCAAAGAGCTGTTTCTATTTGTGGCCACTACAAAAATAATGGCTTGCAGGTCATCTCTTTATGATAAGGTTAATTCCTCTCCATTAAAATATTACAGGCTTTTGACGAAACCATTTACTAGCAGCCTCTAGACAATCAATAAATATTTTAACTTGAAGTGTAAAACACCAAATCATTACATAGTAACCTCGTTGTGTTATTAGTTTTTTATATTCAGTAAATATTGAATATTGAGTGAATGGATGATTGAACAGAACATACACTAAATTTTATCACATGGAAATTCTATATAAGTATCGTCTTACCAATATTGTAGTGAATAGCTTTCCAGAAGAGAGAGTTGTTATAAAACCATTATGTACCACTGTTAAAAGTTGGGATTTGAAAGAAAGAAAAAAAAAATATAATCGACCAACCCACGAAAAAATAGTCCTAAGGAGGGCGCCTGGGTGGCTCAATCAGTTAAGTGGCCCACTCTTGGCTTCAGCTCAGGTTGTGATGAGGATTGTGGGATCGAACCCCGTGGGCCTAGCTCTGCGCTCAGTGCAGAATCCACTTCAGGTTCTTTCTCCCTGTCCGTCTTCCCCTCCCCACTCGTGTGCTGTCTCTCTCCTCTCCCTAAAATGAATAACTACAATCTTAAAAACAATAATAATCCTAAGGAATATTTCTCTTGTTAGTGAATTTTAACATTAATTACATTGTTCGTTTTGGACAAGAAGGCTACCAGGATGTTCCACTATGTTGTTATTCAAGAAATTGTAGTATCGATAAATATCAGAGGGTCTTTTTCGCTCTGTTTTTCCTTTTTGTGTAAGTCTGAAAAATGACTTGCAGAGAGGTAAAACCACATTGAGAGAATTGAATTTCCACAGTTTATCTTCTCACATTCATGGGGGGAAAAGTTAACCTCTCTAAACCTTCAGCCACAATAACTGAACCAATCTACGCCATTGCCCTCAGTGACCTGTCATGGAGAGCAAAACATTTCTTAGCCCCGCAGTGACACTACCACAAACACCACAGAAAGCTTTCCAAGTTCCAATGGAAAATAGATTTAATAGAGTAGCAATTCTAGTGCAACAGAAGAAGTTGACTTCATCTTAGAAACTTCTTGAAATTTATAACAAAAGATCAAAAACTGTACAATAGAAACATAGTAACTCAGAACAACTCATAGGAAAAGACAATATTAAAGTTCTAGTAGGGTTTTTTGTGGTTTTTTTTTGGTTTTGGTTTTGGTTTTTTGCTTCATTTTGGTTTTTAAGAACTGTTGCTCTTGGGTATTTGCATATTGACTCTCACCAGCCAATTTGCATATTGACTCTCACCAACAAGTTAGATAATGACAAGCAGAAGCAACTTCTGATTCCTACATAGGAACAGTGGTGTGCTGGCAAATGTTGAATATAAAGCTATCCAGAAAGAATGAAAGGAAAAAGGAAAGAAACTTTCTGATTTGTAGCATTTGCCAGTTTCCATGGTAAAAATACTCTCATCATTGCCAATTTCAAGCTACATTGTAACCTCACTGAAATGGTTCTGAAAAAGAGATGTTCACCAGCACACCATTATTTGGTATTTCCATCATACAGGTACAACTGACATAAAATCACCTCAAGAGTATAAATAGCAGTGAAGCACAGTAAAAATAATCAGAAAATTATGAGTTTTCAGTACTTACCATCTTTGTTTTTAAGCATAATTTATTTCATTGTTGAGTTATGTGATTTAACTTTCAGGAATAGCTATATTTGAGAACTGCCTCAAAATTCTTGAAATTTTAACAATCAGTGGGGCCAGACCCAAGAGCACACTACTAGCATTTTTTTCATTTATATCTAAATTCTCTAAAAGACTAGTAAGTACTTGCAACATCTGTTTTGCAAGTATTTTCAAAGTAATTTCCTTACAGTATTAGTGTATATTTATTCACTTAGAGATCTAGTGCCTAAAACAGAGGCTGGCATATACTAAGTTCTCAATAAATGTTGGGTACCAGGCTGATCTTAAAAATGTAAAATAAGGGGCACCTGGGTGCCTCAGTCGGTTAGCATCTGCCTTTGGCTCAGGTCATGATTCCAGGGTCCTGGGATCAAGCCCCACATCAGGCTCCCTGCTCCTTGGGGAGCCTGCTTCTCCCTCTCCCTCTGCCTGCTGCTCCCCCTGCTTGTGCTCTCCCTCTGTCTCTCAATCTCACTCTCATCAGTACTCCATAATTATTGGCTACCCTTTATTGATTGGTGGCCTGAAAAACTCCATAGTGCGTATTTTAGTTGCTTTTCACTTAGGTATCGAGCAAATCTTATTTGATTTTTAGCAAACCGTGGAATACCCCCAAAAGCTGTTTTCATTACAAGTAGACTAACGGTAGCCAGGAAACCAAGGATTTGACTAAAAGAATGATTGCCTCACTTAATTGCTTTGTGGCTAGAATTACTGTTTGACGGCACCGAAGGGGAACAGAGAGCCTGTATTTTTCCCTCTCAGGAGACTGTTAGCAAACGCTTCACTCCACATACCACAAATGGCCGATTTCCTAAAGAGCAGGCCAAGAGGGAACTGTGTCTCTTCGACCCAGAGGGATTGGGAAAGCAAGAACAGTCCTTCAGAGGTAAAGCTCTGATGCGTCCTCAAGCTTTGGGATGTTTTTTTCAGCTGAGTGAGATGTTGCTTTTGAGCCCTGCACATTCTGAAAACCCTCCCTACCCCAACATAACCAATCACATTCATTGACTAGATCAAGTTGGAATATAAATCTGACAATGTAACCAGCATATGTTTGAGTCCTTTGCATGCATTCAGGAATATCAGAACACCTTGAGGTCATCAGCGTCTTCTGCAAGCTTACTGGAGTACAGCACATCGGAGACTCAGAAGGCAGTTGGTTTTTTTGGTGTGTTTTTAAGAGCCTTAATAGTCCAGATAGTCAACAGCCCCAGGAGCCATGACTTCATAGGAGGGGTAGCCTATGGAATGAAGCCCTCTTTTGCTCTCTGCCCCGTCTTTGTAAACTCTGGGGTGAAAGGGTGGGGAGCTGGGGTTGTCAATAGTGCGAAGCCTCCTAGGATACTTCAGTCCCTTGAGTGCACTAAACTCTGATTTGTAAGAGAGCAGAGCTAATGGCAGGAATCGTTAACATGAGCTCTATGACACCCAGGAAGACTATGACTCATCTTTCAGGGGTGACGCCTCATGACTCAGAAGAAGCAGGCAGCGAGCAGCTATTTTGTGGTTAGTAGTTGTTGATTACGAAAGGTCTCTGCTGTTCACTGACTCGATCAGTATTTTGTTATCTGCTTTATTTGTAAATATATGTAACAATGCCTTTGTCAATTGTAAACATCCTACGTTTCTATAATTTTATAAAATGATCTTGGATGAGATGAAATAAGCAGATTAGAAATAATGATTTGAGGGTTATGAAGTATCTCCAACTACAAGATTTCATTTCTTCAAAGGAAAATGGAGTGGAACTCCTGGGTGGCTCAGTAGGTTAAGCATCCGACTCTTGAGTTTGGCTCAGGTCATGATCTCCGGGCCATGAGATTGAGTCCTGCTTGGGCTCTGTGCTGGGCGTGGAACCTGCTTAAAATTCTCTCTTCCTGAGTTTCCCTCCATCCCTCCCCCTCCCCACGTGTGCACGTGAGCGCTTTCTTGCTCTTTAAAAAAAAGAAAAGAAAAAGAAAATAGAGTTGTATTTTATGTTAGTTGTAATTTCTGATTTCAAAAATGAATGTATGTGAAAGAAACAATAACTGTATTTGTGAACCTGAAGCCCAAGGTAGATGACAAATTGTCAAAACGACATTAAAGGAATAAACTCTAAAATGTCTTCTTTATGCATTAGAGATCAGAGCTTGCTAGGTCATTTTGGATTAATAGATTTTTAATGTTTTTATATGCAGAGCAGTCACAAATGCATTAAATATAAAATTGTACCTTCTGCCCGACACTGCAGGAAATCCTAAAAAAAATTTTAGAAACCAAATGCGTATAAAAAATTGCAACCCAAACCACCACCGTATTTAAAAGCAAATGACAGCAAGCAAACTCCCATGTAACACCTCCAAAACAATGTCTACAGAATAGAACATTTCCCAACAGCCCCCAGAAGCCTCCCTCTGCCTCCTTATCCTTTCCACTCACCACCCTTGCCAAAAGGTAAACACTATCCTGCCTTCCTGACTTTTATGGAGATCAACTCCTTGGTTTTCTTTATCATTTTATCTTTTCTCACTTCTATACACCTCCTTAAGCTCTGTGAGTTGTTTTGCCTAATTGGGCATTATGGAACCTTGCTACTCTTTGTATATATGCTTTGGAGTCTTGCTTTTTTTCCTCACTTAGTATTACATTTCTAAGGTTGTACTGTGATAAATGTTTAAAGAGCCCATTAGACTATATCTGAATTTATGTGTCCATTCTACCGTTGATGAACATTTGGGCTGGTTTTTTTTGTTTTTGAGGGCTAATAGAATTACAGTGTGGTGATTATGAACCTGAATCATGAAGAAAAGATGTGTTTGGACTCCATATATTTGGTGAAAGAACACATGGAATTAGAGATTATTTATATCAGAATGCACCTGTGTTATTTTTGCGCACTTAAAGGAATGAGTTTTAATACCATGAAACTCAATTACTTGGAATATCCTAATGAAAAGATAGAATCACATCCAGTAACTACACTGAACTAAGAAGCAGAAAGGTTGCTACACATTGCTAATGGATTTTCCTACCCTAATGGATTTTCCTACCCTTTTATTTTCCTATCCAGAAAGAACAGTAGTGAGTTTCTTGCAGGCATGTTTTAAGGAGCTGCAGTATGAGTACAGGTCTTTGAACGTGTCAAAAGGAAACAATTAAACCTAGTTATCTCAATCTTAAAGTCATTTGTAGCCATTTATAGCCTGGTTGCTATACAACAGATAGAACATTACGCACAGTGGTACAGTGTAAGGGATATACAATGTCCCTCGTACAAAGATAGGGGAAAATCCTGTTTTAAACATCTCACTGAGTATATGAGTGAAGGTAATGAGTCTTGGCTAATCCTCTAGCTTATGGAGAGTTAATAGGTCATTCATTTATGCATGCACCAAGTACTTATTAGGCACTGTCTGTGGGTTAGACCATAGTGATACTAAGGAAGTGCACACTATTTTCGCTGGTGAGGTGCTACAGACTTAGGGGAAGAGAGGGAAATTAGGTATAAGGTAATGATTTGCATATGCAGAGTGACTGGGGCTGTGTCAGAGGAGTGTGTAATAGATGGACAACGAAGGGAGCCTGTAGCCCTGAGAAGATCAGGGAAGGCTTCGGAAAGGAAGAGAAGCTTGAATTGGGTCTCAACATGTGAGTGGAAGTCAGCCCAGGGAGTCCAAGGCGGGAGTGGGGGGAACATCCCGCAACAGAAATTTTGCTATCTTTGCCATCACAGACAATGAATGGATGGCGGTGATACAGAAATATTCAAGGAGACATAAATAAGCCACTTGGGAAATGAATAAGGTAGAATTCAGAGCAATGGAAATATACTTCAAAAATAGTTTGTATTCATTGAAAACTTCTGTGCGCCCAACACTGGGCTTAGTATCTTCTCTGTATGTTGTCTCACGTGCTGCTCACATTAGCCTCGTGGAAGATGTACAGTCAGTCTTTCCAGGCATGATGTCCTATGATGGAGTCCCAGTGCTATAGTGACCTGTGCTGTGCTTAGAACCGGCCCTACCTTGGGGTTAATGCTCTGCCAATGTCATCTTGAAATTCTTAATAATTGAGGGCAAAGGACACCACATTTCCATCTTGGGCTGCACCTTACAAATTATGAGGCTAGTCTAGAGTGTCTGTGCTGTGATTTGCAAAAACTGGGGCTTATGAAGAATAGTCACTTGCCTTAGATCACATAGCTATCAAGCCCAAGAGTCAAGATCCCAGTCAAGTTCTTTGGGATGCTGATTCCGAACTCCTGTTTTAACTCCTGTGCTAGTCTCTTCTGCCTTCTATTTTCAAAATAAATGAATAACAGAAGAGAGGAGCACCTACAAGTAACCTGAGCTGGTGTACTGAAATGGAAAGGAAAAAAAAAAACAAAAATCAATAGAGGAAAAGAAAAAAATGAATCAAATGGTTAGTTGAGGAAGGAATGAAACATGATCTTCTCATCATAGCCACCTTGAATTAAATGTGAAAATCCAAAATGTGGAAATCCAAGTCACGTAAAACCATTCCCCAGAGGAAAAAGAGCTTTGAATTCAAAATCACGTTCCAAGGTAACTGTGCTGTGTCTTGGTTATCCAAAGCGCAATTTGATGTTGACCCAACTTTGCTCTTTCTTGGTACTTTATGCAAGAAAAGCCAAGAGCAGTCTTCCTCCCTCAGACTCCATCAATACAGCTGCCCCCTCTGATGGCATTAGATTAAAAACTGAAAATAAACAAGATCCCATTTGATCTTAATCACAGCTCCCTTGGAGGAAGTTCTACTTTAAGATATCTTCATTTTTCTTTGGAAAATGGCAGCTTACGCCTCTAGCCCTGGGATATGCTTCAAATTTTTCTTAACGCTCCACATTAATTCAGCAAGCAGAAAATAATGATTTTTAAAAGCATTTCCTTGGACAAGCCTTCTTTGAAGACTAACAAATCCAACTTCCATGATACTAAAAACACGATATTCTAGAACATTCGTGATTTGTTCATTTTGTTTCAGATAAAGCCTTGAAATATGTTCTTATGTTATTCCAAAGCACCTGCAGAGTTCAGGGTCCAAGACAAGTGACCACAAAAGAACATGCTTGTTATATGAAGAACATATTTTTTGTAAGTGTATTCATTACACGTTCATAATAAAAACAACATAATTCTCTTGATTCATTTCTTCAGCCTCCAAACATATCAGATGTACTTAAATGCTATCTTGTGGAAATATGCACATCTGGAAATACTAAATTGCACCAGCAGTGTTTGGAATGACCACATTCATTCCTGTGCTCTGCTAAGGGCAGAGGTTTGACTGTGTCTGACTAACTTCCTCTCATGAATGGACAGGGGACAGCACACTAGGGCTTCTGGAATGGGACTCCATGGGGACCAACAGGGCTGGTTTTAGAAAGTGCCAAATGCTGGAAGTGGATAGAAAGTTAGGACAGGATACGAAAAAGAGCTGCCTAGGGAGTGCTTAAACTCTGCAGCCAGTTTTCTGGAAGGATCCAAGACACCGGGAGACAGGGTATATTATGGCAACATCAAGGGCTAGGTCTCAGGGTATGAATTCAAGAGCTACAAGAATTCAAGCCTCAAAGACTGAACAGGGAACAATGATGAAACCTGCAGAGAGAAGAGAATTTACACTGCCCTAACACAGTAGTTTTCTATCTTGGCTGCACATTAGAAACACCTGGGGAGCTTTTAAAACTCCACATGCCCAAGCTGCATCCCAGACCAATTAAGTCAGAATCTCAGAATCTCGGCGGGGTAGGATTCAGGCATCGGGAGACCTTAAAGCTCTCCAGGGGTTCCACTTTGCAGCAAGGCTGAGAACCACTGTTTTCAAGCAAGTGGTGGTGTTTACCCGATTTAACCACGTACGTATCATATGCATCATAATTCTCAGATTAACCACATTATACTTAAGTATCTTTGTGCCTAAGGTGCAAGGTGCACTTTTTTTTTTAAAGATGTTTGTTTGTTTGTTTGTTTGTTTATTCATTTGAGAGAACGCGAGAGACTGCGTGAGAGAGAGCATGAGCAGGGGGAAGGGCAGAGGGAGAAGCAGGGAGCCTGACGCAGGGCTTGATCCCAGGACCCTGAGGAGCTCTTTATAGATCTTGGATATCAGCCCTTTGTCTGTACTGTCATTTGTGAATATCTTCTCCCATTCCGTGGGTTTCCTCTTTGTTTTGTTGACTGTTTGCTTTGCTGTGCAGAAGCTTTTGATCTTGATGAAGTCCCAAAAGTTCATTTTCACTTTTGTTTTCTTTGCCTTTAGACATGTGTCTTGCAAGAAGTTGCTGTAGCCGAAGTTGAAGAGGTTACTGCCTATGTTCTCCTCTAGGATTTTGATAGATTCCTGCCTCACGTTGAGGTCTTTTATCCATTTCAAGTTTATCTTTGTATATGGTATAAAAGAATGGTTGAGTTTCATTCTTCTGCGCATAGCTGTCCAGTTTTCCCAGCGCCATTTATTGAAAAGACTATTTTTCACTGGATATTTTTTCCTGCTTTGTTGAAGATTATTTGACCATAGAGTTGCAGGTCCATATCTGGGCTCTCTACTCTGTTCCACTGGCCTATGTGTCTTTTTTTATGCCAGTACCATGCTGTCTTGGTGATCACAGCTTTGTTGTAAAGCTTGAAATCAGGCAACGTGATGCACCCAGTTTTGTTTTTCTTTTTCAACATTTTCTTAGCAATTCTTTTGCTAAGAAATCGGGATAGCATTGAAAGTATAGATGGCTCTAAGCAGTATAGACATTTTAACAATGTTTATTCTTCCGATCCATGAGCATGGAATGGTCTTCCATCTTTTTGTGTCTTCTTCGATGTCTTTCATGAGTGTTCTGTAGTTCCTCGCGTACAGATCCTTTACCTCTTTGGTTAGGTTTATTCCCAGGTATCTTATGGTTCTTGGTGCTCTAGTAAATGGAATCAATTCTCTCATTTCCCTTTCTGTGTTTTCATTGTTAGTGTATAAGAAAGCAACTGATTTCTGTGCATTGATTTTGTGTCCTGCCACATTACTGAATTGCTGTATGAGTTCTAGTAGATCATCACCTGACCCGAAGTCAAATGCTTAACGGACTGAGCCACTCAAGGGCCCCTTAAGAGTCACTTATGTAGTTGATCTACACACACACTTAAGGAATTCTGCTTATCAGATCATAGTGCTCATCATCAAAGACGGGGGTCTCTGGAACAGACAGCACATTCTGTCACTGTCAGAGACAAGTGCGGAATAGCGAGACGTTTATCCCGAAGACACTACTTAACATTGACATACATTTGCGGCTCAATGAAATGAATCACTCACCGTCGGGGCCAAAACGAGCTCCAGGGCTCACTCGGAGATTTATCATGCATGATTTCATCAGATAGTTAGAGCAAAAGGAGACCATTTTAAAATTTCCCGTTTATTTTTGGGGTATCTCCAGTTTTTCATCTGATAGAGAATCGTTTTGACCTCAACGATCTTCTGAAAGGGTCTCTGGTCCTCAGACCACACTTTGTGAACCACCAACCTGAGGAATGCACCCAGTGAAAGTAGTGAGGATTGCGGACACACAGATGTATTTCCCACTGTCTTCCTTCACTTGTGCGAATTTTATTTCTCTGCCTGTTTCCCTTATCCTTTTTCCACTCAGCTGTGGTACACGATGGATTCAGGTTGGAAGTTTGTATTCTGGGCCATGTACGAATAAATGCTATTGATGCACAAACCTTATGACAAAAAAGAATCATCAACGCTCAGGGAAAAGTTTCCCCCAAACAAAGTGCCAAACAGTTGTTATTCTCAATCTGAAACATGAATAAGGTCCCACTCATAACCTATTCCAAAATTCCTCAAAAAATTAGAGCCAGAGTCTCGAGTTTTTATTCTCATAAAAGGAAATGATGAAACCTGTCGCTGTTTTAAAAATGGGGTTGGGAATATCTTGTTTTCTTAGAGTTGGTGCTCCTAAATCACCCTGTAATGAAAAAGTGGTGTGGGGGAGATGGAAGCTGTAAAAATGGGTCTCTGTTTGTAGTAAAAATTAGGGAGTAAATTCAGTTCACATTTTTGTGATTTACACAAAATTTGCATCTAGAAAAATCGACTCATTTCACTACTTCATCGCAGGAATTAGTAAAATGAAATCACATGGTGGGAGCCATTCCATTTGAGTTCATGGTCTTATTTTTAGCAGTCCTGTATGCTCTTCTGTATCCCTAATTCATTGTTTCCCCTAGATCTATTTTTTAATCTGTTTTATTTAATTTTATCCTGTTGTACTGAATTTATAAATTTGTATTTTGAAAATTTAGAAGTTCTTTGTAGGTTAGCGAAATGAATGCTGGGGCTAGGTGGTGGGGAGAAATGGGAGACGATGATAAAGGTTCCAGACGTTTAGCTATAGGATGAGTAAGCTCTGAGGATCTAAGGCATCATGACTGCAACTGACCATGAGGTGTTCCCACACTCACTACAAAAAGACACCACATGAGATGATAGAATGTGTGAATTAACTATCACAACGTACATGTTTATATCAAACCACCACGATGCACACTATAATTATCTTACAATTTCCTATGTCAGCTATATCTGACCAAAGTTGGAATTTTAAAGATAAGACAAAATGAGTCCTAAAAATCATATTCACTATTTAATACTTACGATGTTTGGCAGACCTTATTTAAGTCTATATTATATGGTCAACTCGCAAATGCAGGAAGATATCAGATATGCTCCTTCTAGGACTCGCTAGGTCAGCAAGCTTTAGTTTATTTTCTTTTTTAAGATTTTATTTATGTATTTGACAGACAGGGCTCTGGGATCATGACCTGAGCCAAAGGCAGAGGCTTTAACCCACTGAGCCACGCAGGCACCCCAGCAAGCTTTAGTTTAAAGAAGAATTGGGTGAAAATTTGATTAGCAAGGGCCATTTATTTTGGCCAATTTTTTTTTTTTTTACCTAAATTAGTTGTGAATCTCTTAGAGATTATAACTAGAAGCTCTAACTAATTTAGACTGTTGTATGAAGTCTCTTTCCTCCAGCATGTTTAGTGGAATAGAAATTTTGGAACTGATAGTGGTAGGGCTAGACTAAGTCATTAGCCTCCCTGTAGACCAGTTGAACGACCTCTCTTTAAGTTGGAAGCTTCTAAGGCTTCAGGCATATCAAGTCACTCAACCAGTTAGTTAAATGGCAGCAGAGTTGGAACTAACTCCATTCTACTATCTCTGAGTCTAGCGTCCTTTCGGCTTTATTGAATATACTTCCAGGTTTTACTAGATTACAGAAAAGACCATACTCTTCTGAAAGCAGTAAGAGATCACATTCATGGTGGCCATATTAAAACTGAAGTTAGCATGGTGGACAAACCAGATGTTCTGTACTCGTTCTAATGGGAAGGCAAATATGATCTAGAAATCAATACATTGGGTACCTTCAACTATTGCTCTAAGCTGCAGAGAAAATCAAACAGGGTCCTGTGACAGAGGATAGCTCTACTTTGGTCCCAGAGGTCAGGGCTTCTCTGAGGAGATGAGTTTACCTGAATGATATAAGAGGGAGGCAGCCATGTGTCTGTCTACGGGGAAAGCATTCCAACTAGTCAGAAGAGCAAATGCAGATCCCTGACACCAGAATGCGTGTGGCGCAGTCTGGGGACATCAGGAAGGCCATTGTGGCTTCCGCTGTGGCACCGACGGGCAGAGTGAGGGGAGATGAGGTCAGAAATGTGGCCAGGAGCCAGTTCTCACCAGCCCTGCACATGTCAGCTGCACTGAGAAACGATTAGAAGATATTAAGCAGCAGAGCAATTGAAATGAATTCGTGCTTTAAAAAAGACAACTTTCAGGGCACCTCTGTGGCTCGGTCAGTTAAATGTTGAACTCTTGATTTGGGCTCAGGTCATGATCTCAGGGTTGTGGGATCGAGCCCCGCATCAGGCTCCACGCTCAGCGTAGAGCACAGAGTCTGCTTGTCCCTCTCCCGCTGCTCCTCCCCACCCCCCACTCATGAGCTCTCGCTCTCCTGCTCTCTCTCATAGAAATAAATGACCAAAACCTCATAAAACAAGAGACAACTTTGCCTATCTGTGGCGGTGGGACAGCAGCCATGCAGTGAGTTAGGGGCTGTTGCTAGGCAGGTCATAAGAGAGGTAACAAAGGTTGGCTTGAGTGGGTGGGACTTGCCAATGAGTTTTTGGTCTAGTCACAGGAGGACAGTGGTGCTGTTCACTACATTGTGCAGGACTGGGGTATTGGGAGTGGAAGAAAAATTCCTTTGGAAGCAAGTATGTTTGAGCACACTACTGGAAGTTCATGGGACTGTGTCTAGCTGGTGCTACATGTAAGAGCCTGGAAATGAAAGACCTTGGATATTTAGGACAACCTCACAGAAACTGGGAATAGGGAATAATGACTCCCTTAGAGCAGGTGAGAAGTGAAAATTTCAGGAGGAAAACCCGTAAGATGGCAGGATAGAGCAGGGCTGGGAAGATTAAGAATTGTGGGGGTGTGTGTTGGGACCAGGGGTATCTCAAAAACACAGTGCAAACCCAGGGCTTGATGTAACCTTCTTAATCCGCAGCCCACACCCCATCTGGCATAATTCAGTGGCGGTTCTTTTAAAGGGAAATATTCAAACATTAAACATAATACATTGAATTACACAGGTTCATTCAATTACTATAGAGAATAGTCAGCGGATTTTCTTATAGATCACTCTGGAAAGACATTTAATAATAAGGAAAGAGTTTTATTATGTTAAATGCAGGTTGCAAGTACCAAAAAATTATAAACTATGCTTTTTGGAATCAAATTTACAGTAGAACGGATCTATGAGGAAATAAAAAGGTCAAAGGAGCCCCCAAGACACTCTCTCCTTCTTTTATTTTTCCTAGAATAGTCTGAAGTAGAAGTTTTGATGTAGATTAAAATTACTGTGGCTCTTTGTTAATAACAGTACTCAGGAATATTTTCAAGTCTGTCTTAGCCAATAGTGAGGGAAAGCAAATGGTGGAGAAGAGAGTTCCTTTCGGCTCTTGCCAGTTGTGATATGTTTGAAATTAGAACAATGTCTCAGAAAGGAAGTTGTTTGGCCAGTGTAAGTTCTTAACTAAAGATAAATTGCGTAATATATTTTTAAAAAGGGAGGGGGACTCTTTTATCAAGGAGGGAAGAAGGACAAGAAGCTAGCTGAGTTCTGTCACTGTGAGATTTTTTATGAAATAAAAAAGGGGAACTTTCTTGATTTGAGTGGCTCTGATTTAAATGAAGATTCTGCCTTCATCTGCCCCTAGATGAATTAGGGCCAAGTTGATAACAGACTACTTACAAGAATAAAACATGAGGAAAGAAATTGAACGGTGCAAGTTTTTGGGTCAAATAGTACGGATATGGGGGAAAAATGCTTTGTTCTTGCTCCTATTCTTCTGAATCAGTAACCAGTAGAAATCGGTTGGGATTTGTTTTCACATGAAATAAAAATAAATAAATTTATTAGTGACAACAATAAGTTAGGTGGAAACAAAATTCAATTATAAATGTGACTATTTTCATTTGGGTTTTTGTTTGGTTTTTTTTTTTTCTATGGCATTTGGAATTGTCTCTTGTTTTTATTTCTTGAGAAAAACAATGTGTTTGGCTGTTATTTACCAAAAACACATGCGAGGTTTAGAGTGTACACACACGTTAGAGTTTTGTTTTGCAGTCATGATTCACTGTCTGGCTAACGCACGCCATAATTATCCATATTTGTACACATATCGTGGCCTTTTGTAATCGAAGATGACACCATTGATGGCACAAGCTCTAAATGGGGGTTTGATCAAGGAAGTTTTTTTCACAATCCTTGCCCGTTAGATAAACAGTCTGGCCTTTGAAGTCTGGAGTGGCTGCTCAAAGTACGTGATTTCCAAAATTTTGACTTTTTTTTTTTTTTTTTGGTTTCCTGGCAACATAACATATTTCTACTTTGCCCCCCACCCCCAATCCAGAAAGTTCCGCTGCTGTTTTAAAGTTTAGAACAACAAATGGGACTGTTGTCTCAGATTTAGGATTCAGGGCTATTGAAGCTCTCCTCCCTGCCTTCTGTTTATGTAGACAGATAATAACAATTCTGAATACAAATACAGCAATAAAGAGAACCCTTCTCTTGGCAGATTGGTAAGCATGCCTCTTTGGTTATAAAAATAGCGCTCCCGGAGTTCTCCAGTTCTCATGTCAATTTCATGAAGCCTTTTTCACAGTTTAGCAAAGACAACTTGGTGGGGGTGGGGGTGGGGAGTTGGTAGGGGTATGGTAGAAGGGAACTGGAAACAAGCTAATGCAAAAGATTAGTGGTGTGAATGCCAGTTCCGACTGCAGAAACCTTTGGTTCTTCCATCTGAAATCTGACACCAAGCTAGACCGTGGTCTCCATGGGCTCCTCCAGTAGAAACTCATAGTATAACTGGGCACTTGGCTGAGCTCCCAGGGGCTGCCTTTGAGATGTCCCCAATTCACAGCGGTCAGCTTCCCCTGTCCCTGCCCTTTGCCTTTCCAACCCTCTTTCCTACATTGAGGCAACCTGGCGTAGATCTAGATATGGTTTGAATTTCACAGGACGTTAAAGTGCTTCTCACTGATAGCATTGATATAAAGGACACCTTCAGATTTCTCAACCTCAGCACTATTGACCTATTGAGCTGGAAAATTCTTTGTTGTGGGAGAATCGCCTGTGCCTTCTTATAAGATGTTTAGCGGCGTCCTTGGCTTCTACCCACTAGATGCCAGTAAACCAACCACCCGTCCCAGTGTGGCAATCAGAAATGTCCCTCGACATTGCTAAATGTCCCCTAGGGGCAAAATCATTCCCAGCTGAGAACCACCCAGTTATAGCAAAGAAAACTAACATTTATTTGTCGTCTCTGATGTGCCAGATGTCTTTTAGAGGTTTCATGTAATCTTGACAATTCTCTTTTCATAGATTAGGAACCTGAGGGATGGCAAGGATAAGTGTTGCTATTGTTTCCTTTTGTTCTGGGTTGTTCTCCACACACCCCCCACCCCCAGTACTTAACAATGAAAATGCTTTGTAAAACCAGGGAAGTTATCTTATACCTACAAAAAACAAAAAATGTCATTTTTAGTATTTTTATTCTATACTATATATTTTAGACATTATTTATTCTTTGTATTTTAGACATTCTGTAAATTACAAACACTTAGCTTGAAAATTTATCACATGTATGAAAAACTAAAAAATCACTATTGGAGGGGCACCTGGGTGGCTCAGTCGTTTAAGCATCCCACTCTTGGTTTCGTTCACGTCATGGGATTGAGTCCCAAACAGGGCTCCGTGTTCAGCGAGGAGTCTGCTTGAAGATTCTCTCCCTCTGTCTCTCCCCCTACTTACTGTTTCTCTCAAATAAATAAATATTTAAAAAAAAAAAAATCACACGGTACCTGATGGGTCCGTCAGTTGAGTGTCCAACTTGGTTTTGGCTCAGGTCATGATCTCGGGGTTGTGGAATCAAGCCCTGCCCTGGGCTCCACCCTCAGCTCAGAATCTGCTTGAGATTCTCTCCCTCTCCCTCTGCCCCTCCCCCCACCAAATAAATAAATACAATCTTTGAAAAAAAAATAACTAACTACTGGATATTGACTAACCCACCTAAATTAAGGTCACCTACCTACCCTCTTAACCCTGGAAAGTGACCAGATTGTCTTGGGTTTGTCATTTCTTCTGGTTTCTGGAATGATAAGCTGATCTAAAATCTTGCATGCACTTCTGTTATCACCTTCCTGGCTTATACTCTGCATAGTCTATTTTACCCTGATAACCTGCATTTCTTATACCGTCTCTTCTCTCTGTTTATCTTTGTCTTCCCAGAGACCTCAAGAAAATATCCCTTGGTCCCATTTGAAAGGGGAAGAAAGAAATCATATTTAATGTGTGAAAAAAGTGCTATCCCTGTAACAGGGACGTACTGTTGTTTAGTATTAAAAAACTTATAGGTGCTTGGAAAGGCATTGAAATTGGCTTGCAGAATTTCCGTCTCCTCCTTTTCAAACCCCAGTTGTTTTTTGCTTACCTGAAATTAACATCAGTGACCGACATTTTTCTATTGTAAGTATATCTTAGTGGCGCTGTATACTAATACGAGCTAGACTTGGAAAGCTAGTAATCAAATATGCCATTGTCAGAAACATTGAAGGCCAAGTGTAATTTTCCAAAAATTTCAGTATGTTTATCACAAATAAATGTACTGTGAATGTGTTTCAAAGATTTTTTAGTTTATTGAGGAAACTGGCAGGATGGTAAAACCAGTTTAGAAAGATTATGGGAGAGACCTAAGCATTTATAGTCTTTGAAAAAAAGATACAGGGCTAAGATTGTTAAATTAGGTACAGAACTGTTAACTACTGCACCAGGCAATAAAACAGTTGTGGGGTGGGGGGAGAGGAGGTTATTTTTTATACTAGATGGAAATCATTAGCATTTTTACTGGATGAATTTGTTTCTGCTCATCAAATCATCAGATCCATTGGCATTCCTATCAGGTTTTTACAAATTAATTTCTACTCTTACACATATATAAGATACTGTAATCTAAAGTAAATAGTGAGTTAAACAAAGGTTTCTAATTTCTCTAGAAAATTGGATAACCCTTGGTTGTCAGTTAGACACTTAATACTTTTGGGAGGATCAGAAAAATAATATAAACCTATCATGAAAAGTTTGAAAATACTTTTTTTTTTAATATTTTATTTTTTTATTTTTTTATTTTTTTGAGAGAGAAAGAGAGAGAGAGTGTGTGTGTGTGTGTGCGCGCGCGCGCTCACGCACATAAGCCAGGGGAGAGGCAGAGGCAAGGAGAGAGAGAATCTTAAGCAAACTCTCCACTGATTGCAGAGCCAGACACAGGGCTTGATCTCAGGACCCTAAGATCATGATCTGAGCTGAAATCAAGATGCGGACACTTAACCAACTGAGCCACCCAGGTACCCCAAAATACTAAATTTTTCTAAAGGAGAGAAAAAACCTACCCTCAACCCACTACCTAGATGTAACCACTATAAATAGAATTCACGTTTCCTTACAAGTTTCTCTCTAAATCATTTTAACAGTGAAGTCATTATTATAGAAAAAAAAATGGTAGGCTATTCTTTTTCTTTTACATATTCTCACATATCATATGTATTTTGTCGCAAATGAAAGTGTCCTATAAACATTTTAATGTCTATATAATGATTTGGCATTTTTGCCTCATTCTTTCCACTGTTTTTTCTAATCCTAAAATTATTTCTTTATGCACTTAATTATGAAATTTTTAGTTACAAAAAATACATAGAAAATAATATAGTGGCGAGTGGTGGAAGTACAACCTAGTGTAAGAAATAAAATATCACTAGTGTAAGAAATAAAATATCCCCAACCTTCAGTAATTCTTCCAGAAGGACTCCTTTCCTGATGTAACGCTCTCCTGCATTTAGTACTTTTTCACATTTATTTCTATACTTTCACTACCTACAGAAAGCATATAGTAATTTCGGATATTTTCCAACTTTATACAAATCATATCATAGGTTCTCAAGGTATAAGGGTCCTACAACTTGCTTTTCCCTCCTGACATGCTTGCTTTGATTTAATCCATGTAGTTACTCATAAACCATGTACTCTCCTTGCTGTAGGGTCTCAGACCTTGTTTATCCACTTTTCTGTTGCTACATGTTGGATTTGTTAACAGGTTTTTACCAACATCTCCAATGTTGCTAGCGACGTTCTGTGCCTACTCTGCCGCCCTGTGTGCCTGTGTGAGGGACAGGAGGACCCCCAACAGACACAGTCACTAACAACTTTGCTGCCCTCACCCTTCACAAAATCACGAACGTGACTGTCCCGATTTATACTCCCACCCACAAAGTCTGAGAGTCTAGTTACTCTGCTTCAGGGGCTGGCAGACCTTTTCCATGAAGGAGTAGCCCAGAAATATTTCAGCCTTAGTAAGCTACGTGGTCTCTCTCATAACCTCAACTCTGCACCTGTCAAGCGAAAGCAGCCATCAGTCATCCTCTTAGCTAGCAAGTTACGAGTAATGGGTAGCTGCTTAGATATGGCCTCAGGCTAGAGTGTGCCAACCCCTGTTTGACGTCCTCACCAAGGTCTAGAATTTCAAATACCTTAAATGTTTCTACCCAAATGGGTGTGAAATGGTAAATTGAGATTTTCATTTGTATTCCCAACCAGCAGCAAAGCATTTTTCGTTTCTTGGCCACTTAGGTTTTTCTCTTCTGTGGTTTATTTATTCATTTTTCTTTTCCTTATTCTCTTATTTTGTGGGTCTTTTCTTTATTGGCTTTTAGGAGCTCTTTCTGTGTTCTGGATAGTAATCCTTTGTTACATGCTTTGCAAACATGTTCTTAGAGTATAGTGGTTTTTGTTCCATTTTTTAAAAAGTCATCTTTGGATGAAAAGACGTTTTCAGTTAAAATAAAATTAAATTTATCCAAGCATTTGGCTTTGTGGGGGGAAAAAGATGTTTTTTTCATGCACGCGGAGAATGTGAAAGGTGACCACAAAAGAAAGATATCACTTTCTCGTATGCGAGGGAGGAAATATTTTCTCCCATCGGATGTGAGCACAGGAATGTCCTCACTTGTGTTCCAGACTTTTTTTTCACAGTCTAGTAGTTTTCTTGATCGCTGACAGCTTGTCCAGTTGTGCAATCTGTTGTATCGTCAAGTATCCCGAAGCACCGCTGTAGCCAGTATTGCCCCAAGGCAGGCATCTGACATTGATGAAACGTTTGTCGGTTTCACAAGTTCACAGGCTTTGCTCTTGCAAGCCAGCTGACGTAGCTGGGAGGAGAAAGAGACCCTCCCACTCGCGTTTGTTAATTGACTTTGATGAGCTTGTCTGCGATGCCTAAATGGTTCCAGAACAGAGAGAGCCGTTATAATCTGAAGAACTTTTTAGAAAGTCACACTGGCTGGCTACAACTGCGCGCACCTCCAGCCAGCAAAGAAAAGGAAAGCAGTTGATGGGTATGCCGGTCAGCAAAGCCACCCTTGGCTGCCTTGAGCTTTTTAACTGAGTTCTTGCCCCTGTGAAGCACATTCTTGCTCTCTGGAGAGCTGGGTGCACTTGGAACGGGGCTGGCATGCTTGACAGACGCTTCATGTCTCCTCAGACTAAGTACATCATTCCTGGGGTAAGCAGGCGGGCAGGGAGGCAGGCCAGATGCACGGTGTGGTTTAAAGAGAACAGGAATGTCCTTGATTGTTAGCGAGCTCAAGCTCAATCACGTTCGTCGCTTCACTTTTTTAAAAGTTTTGCTTATTGTGCCAGAAATGTCATTTGCAGTGTGATTATGTAAATGTTCCGGGGCGGTTGAAGCAAGGAGAGCTGTAACTCTGGTTTTAAACTGTATGTAATTGAGATCGGTATAGTAGCTTGTGGCAGAGAGAGGGAGAGACTGGGAGACACTGGAAAATGGAAATGCTTTCTCCAGCTGTGGACAGTGGGTCCCTTACGCATAACACTGACAGTCTGGACACTTGCTGCTTGCTTGCTTTTCTTTTTTTTTTTTTCTTTCCAAAAGCCTTTCTATGTAAATCAAAATGATTTGACTTTCTGCATGGATGCAAATTCAGAGTTCGTTGCTTGTTTGTCACTTCAAAAATTTGTGAATTTAATGAAATACAGAAATGGGAGTCTAATGTTTAAAAAAAAAAAAAAAACGTAAGCATAGAGATTTACCAGACAAAAACTGGATGTTTGGGTCTTCCGATTTGGAATGGATCTTTGAAAGTAAAGATCACATCATTATGGGGCCCTTCGAGGGAAGTTTCCAGAAAAAAAACAGTCATCGCGCTAGAACCCAAATGTAAGGTAGAGCCTGTAAAAAGAAAAATCCTGAGGTTACAAAGGTCTGTGCCAATAGGACGTGAAAATACCTTTTTAAAATCAATAAAGTACAGCTTGCCTAGAAATTCTTTCCAAGGTACCTCTTCTGTTTCCGGCTCCAATACACCCTAAGTTCATCTAACCAAAAAAAAAAAAAAAAAAAGAGAGAGAGAGAGAAAGAAGGAAAGAAAGAAAGAAAGAGGAAAGGAAAAATCCTTACTGAGAAATACCTGTGTGTGGTAATCACTTGTTCCGTCTTATATCAGATGAAGGCATTAGCACAATCAGGCAACTGTGAGATGAGTCGCTTAATCTAGCTGCTTTTAATTATCTTTTGTTATATTTCATCTAGAATTTTCTAAGCACACCCTGTTCCTTGCTTGTGCTTGCCCCCCGTTAAATGTTGTGTGCCACGGTTCTATTTCCTAAGACTCTGGCATGGCTGGCTATGTGCACACTAATTCTAAAGCTATCGCTCGCCTGTATTTTAGAAATTATTCAATACCTGTTTGTTCTCAGGGGCCTCTAGAATCATCCTTTCCCGTAAACTTGCCTGCTTTCTAAGAATGTGATCGCACACAAAATAGCTGTTATAGTTGTTTCTGCAGAGGAATTCTCTTGTGAATTGGGAAAATGTATAATTCTGACCCCCAAATTGCTAAGTATCCTAACACATTCCAGTGGTCATTTTGAATATTTTCAGCAGTGAAATATGGCACAAAAAATGTCACAGTTATTTAATTGGGACGTCAATCTAGATGACTTCAGAATAGTGGAGTGGTTTATCGTAGAGTTAATTTCGGTTCTGTGAAGGATGATTGGGGAATCCACACAGGGACGATTTATCCTTTTAAACTACTTTCTCTCCCCCAGTCCTAGCTCTTTGTTTCCCGTGACCTAATCATTTCTCATTTTAACTAATACCAGTGTTTGAATAGGCTGGTAAACACGTGGATTTTTCCTTTAAGGGTTAAAGTTCAAAGTAAGTCCTTACAAAGACTATTCTCTTTCCATTTTATACCTTCATCCTGTCAGTCTCAAAAACTCCCCAATGATGACAGAAGCTAGTTTTTCAATTTGGACAATAATATAAAGGAAGATAATTTTCAAATCCATATATGTCTGTGTATACATTCGTGTGTGTAGGTATATATATTGTGGAATAACTTTTTAGGAGGCTCAAGAAGCCACATGGCCCTTATTTTTGTTCTAACCAAGTATGTTTTCAGCTTTTCTATCAGGGGTACTCCTTTAAAATCACTGCAAATCCCAAACACACAAAAACACATCTAGAAACCATACATTTAATTCTTATTTTGGTGAAGGTGAAATTAATCAACTAGTAAAAATTGATACTGATAATTACTTTTTCACTATCAAAGGCAAAAAAAAAAGATTCTGACTAGTGTTAAGTGCATTTGTTATCTTTTTATGAATGCTGGTATTGTTGCATTAAGTTTCTTGAACTTGAATATTCTTTATGACTGAAATTGTGTGCCCAACAGAAATGACCCGTCAGACTCGTGTAGGCTTTTTTGTTTAGTTAACACATTACCCACAATTTCAGTTTTTCTGACTGTGGTTAAGAGCAAGTGTTTGGATCTGGTCAAACTTGACTTTGACTATTAGGCCATTCCCTTAATAATAACTGTACGATTGGCAAATTTTGATCATCTCCGAATTATAAAATTAAGAATATAATATCTGCATTTCCAGTATTTTTGAGAATTTTTCTTTAAAATCACAATGCATAGATACTGTTTAGCACAGTGCCTAAGTTATTGAGGGAACGCACTTGCCTGTCTACATTTTCTACTCTGCCTAATAATGAAAGAACTTAGCTCAGAGATCCCAGACCATGATCTCTAGAAGAGACAGCAGGGGAAATTTGTGAGCTGTTTTTGATTTGCATATGGGAAGAAAGAGAGATTAAAATAAATAACAGCCCTGCAAAGTGGGACTCCTAAGTGGTTATCTGCGGACCTGGGATCAGAGGGCCAGGAGAAGGCACGTGCAAACCCACCGGAAACAATATGCAAATATTTGAGTCTATGTATACATTCTCATTTTCTAGCTTTCACAGATTCTCACTGTGGCCCTCAACTCCCAAAGGGTAAAGCACCAGACCTCCTAAATGACGACCAGCCCAAAAGAGCAAAAAAAAAAAAAAATCAAAAGATGAAGGAGGTTAAATGTTCTAAAAAGTCTAGTAATTTTTGAATTATTATTCCTTCTTTCTCTTAACCTTTCTATTGCTAAAGCAGTTGGGAAGGGGAAAAAGAAGAGGACATTGACGGGAGCCGTGTATCCTGCAGGGGAGGAGAACTTTCCCTTTCTTCCCTTCTGGGTTCTTTGGCTGGTCTCATAATTAAATTGACATGAAACAGATGAACAGGAAAAAAACAAATTTAATTGTGTACATACGGGAACCCATAAAAATATGAGACTCAAAGAAATGACCAAAGCAGGCGGCTGTTTCAGGAAAAGAAACAATACATTTTTGGAGAACTGACAAAGCAGGGGTTCGGGCTTGAAGACGCAAATTAGTGAAGACGTAACAAAGTTTGTTCATACAGCATTTTTGGCCTTGAATTCCCCCTCTCTGGGGGTAGAGACATTTTCTACCCTCCTGGTACAGGGTGGGTGTCTTCAAATGGGAGATTTATTTTCTGCTCTCAGGGGGACAAAGGAGGTTCAGAGTGTCCTTGCACCAGCTGTTTCTTGAGTAACTTTAATTCCAAATAATGAGTATGCTGAAACTGGCATATTTTGGGGTGGCCTAGTCTGTTCTGCAGGCCCGCCTTTGAAATCCCCAAGGAGTTTCTCAATTCAGAGGTTGAGTTGGTAGATTGCTCTAGTATTTTACTGAATTGGTCTTCTTAGTCTTGAAAATAAATCAATTAAAAAAATTTTAATTGAGGTATAGAGGACATACAATATGATGTTAGTTTCAGGTCAGTGTAGTGATTTGACATTTACATACACTGTGAAGCGCTCCCCGTCGTAAGTCTAGTTCCATCTGTCACCATGCAAAGTTGTGACAATATCATGGACTGTGTTCCCTGTGCTGTGCTCCACATCTCAATGACTTATTTATTTTAGAACCAGAAGTTGGTACCTCTTAATCGCCTTCATCTATTTTGACCACCGCCCCGCCTCTCTCTGCTCTGGCAACCACCCGTTTGCTCTGTGTATCCATGAGTCTGTCTCTGGTTTTGTTGGTTTATTTATTTTGGTTTTTAGACTCCACATATAAGTGAAATAATACCGTATTTGTCTTTCTCCGTCTGACTTATTTCCCTTAACATAATAATACTCTGGAGGTCCATCCATGTTGCTGCGAATGACAAGGTTTTGTTTTCATGGCTTTTTCTAAACAAATGTTTATACACACATGCACACAAACTCACCGTATCTTTAGCCATTCATCTATTGATGGACACACTTAGCTTACTTCCATATCTTGGCTATTGTCAATAAAACTACCATGAACATAGGGGTGAATATATCGTTCTCAGTTAGTGTTTTCGTTGGGAGGGGGGTAAATACTACAAAAGTAGAATCACTGGATTGCATGGTATTTCTATTTTTAATTTTTTGAGGACCTTCCTGCTGTTTTCCATAGTGGATGTACCAATTTACATTCCCACCAACAGTGCACGAGGGTTCTCTTTTCCCCACATCCTTGCCAGCACTTATTCTTTCCTGTCTTTTTACTACTCGCCATATTGACAGGTGTGAGGTGATCTCTCATTGTGGTTTTAATTTGTATTTACCTGATGATTAGTGATGGTGAGCATCTTTCCATGTATCTGCTGTCTGTATGTCTACTTTGCAAAAATGTTTACTCAGGTCCTCTATCCATTTTTGGATCAGATTTTTTAGGGTATTGAGTTGTATGATTTTTTGATATTTGGGTTATTAACACCTTATCAGATTTATCGTTCACAAATATCTTCCTGTTCAGTATTTGTTCTTTCCTTTTGTTGATGGTTTCATAATTAGGTATTTAGAAAGAGACATTCCTCTGGAAACAAAATAAAAATGATGGTTAATGATTAGAGTAAATTATAAACCTAGTCAGAGTTCTATAGGTCATCAGTTAAGACTTCTAGATTGAACTCAAAGCATTTTCAGATAGAATGAGGACAGGCAGTAGCAATCGGACAGATTTCCTAGTTTGCAGTTGGGATGTCTCTGGTGATTTTCATGAGCAGCCATACCACAATAGGCATGAAGATGGTTTATACAAGAGCTGTTGTGGTGATTTCCCTGAAGTTCATACCAAGTTGTCCAACTTTAGTTTGCATAGCTTTAGAAAAAGAGCAGTTTTACTTCTTAGTGATTCCAAGTCACAGGGTGGGAGAAAATTGGAATTTTGGAAAATTGGAAGTCGGTTATTTTGGAACATTGTAGCCAGATATTGGAGAAAACTAGAAGCATTCAAATCCAGTTAGTTTATAATAGAAAACATAAATCAATTAACGGGACTGGAATCTGATATCCAAAAGGGTTTATTTATAGCTTTCCATTGAAACAGATTTTTTCTCGGGGCACTTACCCTTATTTCTAAAAAAGATAATCAAAGTAAGACTAATGTTTTTCAAAAAAAAGTCTAGTCCCATTATACTTGGCCTGATTATTTACATTAAGTGCAGCAAGAATAGCGGTTGACCATATGGACTTTTCAAAGTTTGCTTTGCTGAAACATTTTTTTAAAGATTTGTTTATTTATTTGAGAGGGAGGGGGAGAGAGAGAGAGAGAGCATGAGCAGGGGGAGGGGCAGAGAGGGAGGAGAGAAAATCCACCGGGAGGTCAGTAGGGAAAAAGAATGATTTTTTCATCTTTGTACATGAGTAGACTTTACTAAATTGCTATAGGTCATAGGTAGCTGAAGGAGGGCTGCGGGGGAGAAGGGAGGGAGTAGAAAAAGTTTTCCTTAAATCTCAAGAAATAACTTTAAAAACCCAGAGGTATTTCAAACAAAGAGTCAGGAAAATAATAATCATCCTCACCAATTCATTTAGCCCCATATAATTAATTCTTATTCTGCTTGAATTTAGTGTTTCCATTAGTTCTGGAAATTCTTTTTTTTTTTTTTTAATTTTATTTATTTATTTGACAGAGAGAGATCACAAGTAGGCAGAGAGGCAGGCAGAGAGAGAGAGGAGGAAGCAGGCTCCCTGCTGAGCAGAGAGCCCGATGCGGGACTCGATCCCAGGACCCCGAGATCATGACCTGAGCCGAGGGCAGCGGCTTAACCCACTGAGCCACCCAGGCGCCCAGTTCTGGAAATTCTTACCCAGTTCAGTGATACGGTCTTTAAGTTATCAGAAACCTCTCTCCTAAAAAAGAAAAGAAAAAAAAAAAAAAAAGGAAACCTCTCTCCTAGAGTACTTGTCAGAGTCCTTTGCATGAACCTCTCATAACTTTGGTTAAAGATCTGATGAGAGTTCATTATAATGCGATTGATCAGGAAATTTGGTTGTCTCTGTAACATACATTTTAAAATAATAACTAGAGGAGCACCTGGGAAAAGTGCTTCTCCCTCTCCCACTCCCTCTGCTGTGTGCCCTCTCTTGCTATGTCTCTCTCTGTCAATAAATAAATAAAATCTTTTTTAAAAACTAAAAAAAATAATAACTAGAATTACGACTGATCGCATTATGCCAGGTCACATCATAGTTTGAGGAATTTCATACAATTTCTAGAACACTTACATTTATAATTTCTGTATATATTTTGTCTAAAGAATGTTTAGCATCACTTCTTATTTGACAATTTAACATATCAAATAAGCATAATTAGTGTAATATCTCTCTTTTTGTAAGGGTTGGGGGAATAACTCTTTTGAGATAGTCTATGAATCCTCTACAAAATCCCAAACTTAGTTTGAGGTCAGAAAGACTTCATTTAGAATTTGATTTGGGGAAGCTTCTTCAAAAATATCAAAAGGTTTTGCACGCTTGACCAAATAGGATTGTGGAACATTACAAAATTTAAGACTTACTGTGCTATTTAACCAAAGTGACAATAAAAGATTATAAAAACAAATACAGAAGGTTAGTTGTGAGCAAAACTTTGTTCATTGATTATTGAGAAGATTCAGTTTTCTTAAGTAATCAAAGATGTGATTAAAACAAAATGCAGATCAGGAAATTATTTTGGTTTTGTTTTGTTTTGTTTTGTTTTGTTTTAAAGATTTTATCTATTTATTTGACAGAGAACACAAGTAGGCAGAGAGGCAGGCAGAAAGAGAGGCGGGGAAGCAGGCTCCCTGCTGAGCATAGAGCCTGATGTAGGGCTCGATCCCGGACCCTGGGATCATGACCTGAGCTGCAGGCAGAGGCTTAACCCACTGAGCCACACAAGCACCCCAAGAAATTATTTTGGTCAGACATATAATCTTTGCTTTCTAGGCAGATTTACTAAAAGGTAGAAAAAAATCTCTCATGGCCTCATAATCAGCAGCAGACCAAGAGTCCAAAGAACTTTGTCCCTTTTGCAGATGAAAGAAAATTAAGATTTATTTTTACATAAACACCCTATTAAAGCTTATTTTTAAAAACCTTTATGTTTATAATTCACCATTAGCCAACTGGATTGCACAAGATAAAATTCTCTCCCTCTTTCTTTCTGTCTCTCTCTTCCCAACTGCCTGCTTCCATTTCGTTTGTCCTCTGTTTTCCTTTTCCTCATTCTGAAATAGCCGGTTGTATTTTAGGACAAAATTAGTGTCTTTTCTCTTAACAAAAATGCATGTCCATATCTGATACTTTTTCTTGCCCCGGAAGATTTTTCACTTTTCTTGCAAAAAGATTTGTGTCCTTTATTACTGCCACTTGATTTATTACGTCTCTATTTTTTAAATTTTTAAAAGATTTTATTCATTTGAGAGCAAGAGAGACAAAGATAGTGACAGAGAGCATGAGGGAGGAGGAGAGGGAGAAGCAGGCTCCCCACTGAGCAGGGAGCCCCACGTGGGGCTCGATCCCAGGATCCCGGCATCATGACCTGAGCCGGAGGCAAACGCTTAACGACTGACCCACCCGGCACCGCTGTATTTCTATTTTAATTATATTTATTAATTAGAATTCATTCTTAACTCTTAGAAACTATAACTTCTAATAAAGACTAAGAAGTAAACAGTTATGAACTTTGTATCAGCATACTTTAGATTAGCAAAATTGAATACATTTTATAATTCTTAGAAACATAGGCTTCCTCATAGTTTAATTTTTAAGTGTGGTACACATTTACTAACAGACTCAAATATCTTTAGTTCCTCTGTAATAAGCCAAAATTGGGTAAAACTTCTGTTTGGTAATTAATGTTTCAGTATTCTGTCTTAGTTAGAAATAATCTAGGTAATACAATAAGACAATTGTTTAGAATGAGAGCTCTCTAAAAATAATTTCTTTTCTTCAAATACAGACATTTTTCCAATTCTAAGATCCTTCATGTGCCCATCGATCAGTAAGATCTTATATTTATCTCAATAGCAACTCAAATCAGTAAGCCTTTTTATGGCTTCACCATGGATGCAAGAAATGTCCCAAAAGAGAGTACAAAAGGGGTAGCCTTTACAAGACCCAGAAAATCACTCCCAGAGTTAGCCTAAGAAAACAAAGACCTGGGGCGCCTGGGTGGCTCAGTGGGTTAAGCCTCTGCCTTCAGCTCAGGTCATGATCTCAGGGTCCTGGGATCGAGCCCTGCATCAGGCTCTCTGCTCTGCCGGGAGCTTGCTTCCTCTTCTCTCTCTCTCTGCCTGCCTCTCTGCCTTCTTGTGATCTCTGTCTGTCAAATAAATAAATAACATCTTTAAAACAAAACAAAAGAAAAAAACAAAATAATTTCCTGCTCTCCATTTTATTTTAATCACATCTTTGCTTACTTAAGAAAACTGAATCTTCTCAATAATCAATGAACAAAGTTTTGCTCACAACTGTGTAACCTTCTGTATTTGTTTTTATAAGCTTTTATTGTTTAAGTTTGGTTAAAGAGCACAGTAAGTCTTAAATTTTGTAATGTTCCACAATCCTATTTGGTCAAGCGTCCAAAACCTTTTGATATTTTTGAAGAAGCTTCCCCAAATCAAATTCTCAATGAAGTCTTTCTGACCTCAAACTAAGTTTTTAGGCCAAGAAACAGTAAGTTTGTGAAGAATTGGCAAAGCAAAGAGGTTTGGGCAAATCAGTGAAGAGGTAACAAGGCCTCAGATTCCCGATCTCTAGCCATAAGGGTGCCTTCCCCGTCCTGGTAAACAGAGTGTGTTCAGGTGGGGGATTTGTTACCTGCTTTCTGGGGGGACAAAGGAGAGTCAAAGAATTTGTTCTGCGCAACTGTTTATTCAGTAACTTCAAGTCAAAATAATTTTTATTCCACTTTGGAATTTTTGGAGGTGGACTGTTCTGCTCTCCTTCAACTGCTGTATGTCATAAAACAAATAAACAAATAAATGGTCTGCATCATTTTTCAGGGATAAATTGCACTTACATGGAACCAGAATGTGATAAAGCCCTGGTGGCTAACATCCGTACATGGGGCTGCTCTAAAGGATCATCACAGGGATGCTGGCTTTATCACCTGGGGCTGTCAGAATGTGGGATTTCACCTAGCCCCACCAAACAGTCGGTTCATAGAAAAAGATAGTTTTGCACGATCCCAACAGAGAATCGCCCAAGTATTTTTGTTAAAATTGAAAAAACTTGAAAGAGAACTTTACACATCAAAGTCACTAATTAAAAGTGATGACTACTGGAGGCACCTGGGTGGCTCAGTGGGTTAAAACCTCTGCCTTCGGCTGGGGTCATGATCCCGGGGTTCTGGGATCGAGCCTTGCATCGGGCTCTCTGCTCAGTGGGGAGCCTGCTTCTCCCTCTCTCTCTCTCTGCCTACTTGTGATCTCTCTCTCAAATACATAAATAAAATCTTTTTTTAAAAAAAGTGATTAGTACTGAGGCACCTGGGTGGCTCTGTTGTTAAGCATCTGCCTTTCGGCTCAGGTCATGATCCCGGGGTCCTGGGATCGAGACCTGTGTTGGGCTCCCTGCTCAGCGGGAGGCCTACTTCTCCCTCACCCCCTCCCCCTGCTTGTGTGGTCTCTCTCTTTCTGTCAAATAAATAAATAAATAATCTTTCCCAAAAGAGTGATTAGTATTAAAAACATTACGTATTATGGAGCTCCTGAGTGGCTCAGTTGGTTGGACATCCAACTCTTGATTTTGGCTTAGTTTGTGATCTTGGGGTCCTGAGATCCAGCCCCAAGCTCAGTGGGGAATCTGCTTGAGAATCTTTCTCCCTCTGCTTCTGCCCTTCTAACGCCCACCCCTACTCATGGGCATGTGCCCGTGCACTTGCTCTCTCTCTCTCTCTCTTAAATAAATAAAAATATAAGAAATATTAAAGGAAATGTGTATGTATAGGAAACACCACCATCTCATCTCTTTGGGTCAAATGTTTTTGTTCTGGCAAGTTATATCCCAGTTGTTTTCCATGAGCTTACATATTCTTATGGGTGTAACCATAGTGTACAAACTCTTCTGGATTCTGCCTTTTCCTTCAGCTGTGTTTTGAGGTCACTTTTTAAATCACAGCCTGATAAAGTAGTGTGCGGATTTACCATAGTTTGTCTAAATACGATGGTCATTTATTTCTTGGAATTTTTGTGCATTTTATACTTTTGTTTTTATAGATAAATCAATCTGTAATAACAATTTTGAGCATCTGGCTTTTGGCTCTGTTAAATAACTTCCTTGAGATGAAGTCTCAGATATGGAATTCACATAGTGAGTGGGTTTGAATGTTCTTATGTCTCTGGCTTTGCTTTCCATATCTCTTTTCAAAATGATTGTACCAGTTGCACATGCCAACACAGTGTGAATACTGTACTAACTTCCTAACAATACACCCCACATTAAGTATTAATAACTACTTGAAAACATAACGAATGGCACAATGTCTTCATTTCTATTCAGTAGACTTCTCGCAAAGGTGAGTATTTCACTGAATATTTGTAAATTCTTTGGATCTGTGTGTAAATATTTTATTCGGTTTCTAGGGTTTAGATTCTAATGTTATTTTTATTTGTTATATATTAGTAGAATTACAGAATAAACTATTAGACAGTGTTTTCCCCTGCCCAGTCCCAGCCATCAATATATTTCCTTTTGTACAAACTGATTCTACATTTAGATTGCATCACCCCGCTGGTATCACTAAAGGGTACACTAGTGTGAGACAATAACATATTGGGTTTGATTAAAATCAACTCTACACTAGTCAAAAAGATCAAGCCTTAATTTTGGAAAGTGAAAGGAAAAGCTTCAACTTTGTTTAGATATCTATCTGACTTTGTGCAGAGAGAGAATGACTCTCCACAAAATAACGTGGAGACCACATCTGACTCAACCTGTAGTTATTATGAGGAGTGTATTCTGTCTCAACTTTAGGTTCCTAGATTTTGCACCATCGAGGAAAAGGTCATCAGGTTGTTGATTCAGGGCTGTCAGAGCTCAGAAATAGCCCTGTACCCTTAGAACTTCCCACAGGGATCCCCCTTAAGTCACCATCCCAGGGCATGCAGTCTCCCCAAATCTTCCCATAGAGTTGGAGAACTATACTATACTCTTTCTTGGCAAGGAAACTGCTGTCATTTGGACTTTAATGTTATCTATTAACTTTATAAACAGTGCTTAATTGTCTTCAAACCTTGGTCCAATTATTTAAGACATTGTTTTGGTTAGAAGCATTCTAGGTATCAGAAAAAAGAAAAATCTGACCCCTGATATACCCAAGATCCTTGTCTGTGCCACCAACACACCTGAAGGTTCCACACGCTCTGCTACAGATGCCCTCTTCTCAGAGTCTGATTTGAACCATCCTGGGCCTCATCATCTCAGTTCCTCAAAGACTGCAGAAAATGGCCTTGATTGGAGAGAACACTACAGGATTTGGGAACATGATTAGATGAACAGAGCTCACTGCACTGAAAGGAGAAGAAAAAGACATTTTTTCTTGGTTGTAGCTCTTGTGTCTTCATTTGGAAGCAAGTCTATTAACATCTGTAGGTGTGTTTTCTCACCTACAAAATGAGAGTAATAATTCTCTCTGCATTCCTCCATATTGGAGGTTGTAAAGGTCCATGGGGTGGGGGTGGGGGTTTACAAAAAGTAGTTAAAACATCAGTATAGCTGTTTCTAGTTTGGTCTTCCCTCTGAAGCCCTAGGGATTGCTTGAAGACCATACCTTTGATATCAGTATGCATAAAATCCAGTAATCTAACCTCACATCATACCCCCCACACACATTTTTTCTTTTTCTCCTTTTCCTTTCTCTTTCTTTTCTTTGGGGGGGTCTCTCTTGTCTTGGCATCAACACAGGTGTTATCGTAGCATAAAAGCTGATGAGCCAGAGGTTCCGCCTTGCTGGGTCCAGGTTTATGACCACTTTCATGACTTCCTTTAATAAGGTTTAATGTTCAATAAAAACACATGCTTGAAAATCTTTTCAAAGCTAAGTGCCACATAGATGGGTTCTGTGAGTCATTCACAGCTCTGCCTCCAAAGCTTTTACAGTGGACTTTCATGGTAGACTGAATAATTAATGCTAATTGATGTTTGCGTGGGGTTTTTTAAATTATTTATTTATTTATTTGACAGAGAGAGATCACAAGTAGGCAGAGAGGCAGGCAGAGAGAGAGAAGGAAGCAGGCTCCCTGCTGAGCAGAGAGCCCGATGCGGGACTTGATCCCAGGACCCTGAGATGATGACCTGAGCCGAAGGCTGAGGCTTTAACCCACTGAGCCACCCAGGTGCCCCTGTTTGGGTGTTTTTAAAAAAGCCTCTGCACATGCACTCGAATATAACCACATGAAAAAGAAGTAACTTCACGATATTGCCAGAAATACTAATCACCTGCACATGATATGCGTTGAGTGCTACCCAGATGAAATTAAATGAGATCTCTATCATG
The DNA here is from genome assembly GCF_009829155.1 of Mustela erminea. Classification (NCBI taxonomy): domain Eukaryota; kingdom Metazoa; phylum Chordata; class Mammalia; order Carnivora; family Mustelidae; genus Mustela; species Mustela erminea. The sequence goes on from NC_045619.1 coordinate 122,373,706, forward strand.
GAGGATCTTACCATTTATTCAGATAGTGTTAAGAAGATTAAAAAAAAAAAAAAAAAAGATGTATGCACCTGTGCAGATACTGGGACAGAAAGAACCATGAGTCTCTCTACCATAGAGAGAATAAATACTTAGAGCATCCCCAGGGTAAAAGATCCATTGACAGTGCGGAAGTTGTGGAATTCAGTTCAGTGTAACAGTAGGAAAAGGATAGGTCTGTGCATCGTCTCTTGAATGTGATCGAGTTGACTTACCTGTGTCTTTCGCTATGAAGATCTAAGACAGTGAATGAGGCTGAGTTTGAGCTCAGGAAAAGTTGAGAGCTTAAAGAGCTCTCCAACCTGCTTCTCTTCTCTTGTGTCTCCTGTGAAAGGTAGGAATCCAAAGGCCATTGTAGAAGTCACGACAGGACTCAGGGTTCCCATGAGAACTGTCACGTGACTGCTTCTGTGTAACTGTTGAGAAACGTGGTGCTGGAGCCGGAACAGCTAATTGGTAGAGACGTTGAAGGTTGTTTAAAGAGAGCCCCAAAGAACAGTGGTTTCTGGGCTCCTGGTTAATAAAGCTACCTTAGCTAATGAGGGATCGTTTGTGCGAATAATAAAGGGTCCCCGTTGCCGAGGCAGTATCTGTTTTTGGGTTAAAAAAAAAAATGTGTGTGTTTGTTTAATTTCTACAGCTGAGTGAGAGGCCTGCCTTCTCTGGGGCTGCTTTTCATTCTCACAGCGTAAACCTAGAACTCATAATGCCATTAAAATGGAAGGCGTTATGCTGAGTGAAGTAAGCCTGCAGCAAGATGGCGGATCTATGCATGTTCCGCCTAACATGAGGGACCTGCAGCAGGCAGACTGCCAGAGCCAGAGGGTAGAATGGCGGTTGCTGGGAGCTGGGGGGAGGGGGAGGAAATGGGGAAGTGTGTTTCATGGGGACAAGGCTTCAGTCTGGGATGATGGAAAGTTCTGGAGATGGATAAAGTTGATGGTTGCACAACAATGTGAATCTACTTTTTTTCCCCAAGATTTTATTTATTTCTTTGACAGAGACACAGCGATAGAGGGCACACAAGCAGGGGGAATGGGAGGGGGAGAAGCAGGCTTCCCGCCGAGCAGGGAGCCCGATGTGGGGCTGGATCCCAGGACCCTAGGATCATGACCTGAGCTGAAGACAGAAGCTTAACAACTGAGCCACCCAGGCGCCCCAACAATGGGAATGTACTTAGTGCCACTGGTCTGCGTACTCCAAAATTACTAAAATGTTATACATTTATCTTTCTCTATTTTACCACAGTTTTTAAGATGCAATTAAAGGGGCGCCTGGGTGGCTCAGTCAGTTGGACCTCTGACTCTTGGTTTTGGCTCAGGTCATGATCTTGGGGTCGGGGAATGGAGCCCCACCTCCTGCTCCCCCGCTTGGCATGGTAGAGGCTGCTTGGGATTCTCTCTTTCCCTTTCCCTCTGCCCCTTCCCTTGCTCAAGTGCTCTATCTCTCCAGAATAAATAGGTAAATAAATAAACAAACAAATAAATAAATAAAATGCAATTCACAAAGAAGCTTGTAGTAAGCGTGTATGTTGAATGAGGCCATATGCCGTGTATGTATTATTTAATCCTCACAGCAACCCAGGGAGGTGGACCCATGACCATCTCTCCAGGTGAGGCATCTGAGCACAGCCAGGAAGGTATCAAGCCGAGGGCTACACAGGTACCAGCGGCAGAAGCAGGGAACGCCGGTCAGGGGGCAGCTTCTCACATGCACACACAGACCTGCCGGTGCATGACTTCCTTTTTCTTTTTCTCCCCTCTGGTAACTGTGCTCTTTACCGCCTAGGCCCCCACTGCTATTGCAGATTTCTTTAGGGAATAGGGGCATGGGTTCATGAGGCTCCTCCTGGACATCTGAGCCCTGAATGTACAGCAGCAACAGTGAGGCTGCCTGCCAGCCCTCCAGGAGTCAGCCGGGCACCCCAGACCTTCTGCAGACCAGCCCCACGCTCCTCCTTTGGAGTTCATGAAAATCACCCACTACACCTGCTACCACCATTGGTTCTCAAAATTAACTTGTGCTTTAAAATCATTTTAACCCTCTCTAAATGAACCACTTTCATTTCAATCGTTTTTTTTTTTTTTTTAATCTTCCAGAATAATCCATAAGGGGGGAAAAAAAAGTTGTTTTTTCCTTATCATTATGTCCCAGCTACTTTTCAGAAAAACAAGAGCAGACTCATTCCCACAGGGAATGTATGTAAAAGCCAAGTAAAGATATTTTCGTAAAGACTATGTTTATCCCATTTTTTTTAACTTTTTTTTTTTCTGAAATCTGTCTTTATAACCAGATTTCACTAAGGTTTTTGTTGGTGTTGTTGTTGTCAGTTTGTTTATTTTAGGGTATGTTGCTTTGTTTTGAGATGTTTGTTTTGCACTTAAATGCTTTGGACCACGTATATTCTCTATCCCATCATCCTGGTGAATTGCAGATTGGAAGACAATTGTGGAATAAATTAAGTTACATAAAATGAGCAACAAGGTGGTTGGGGGACTGGGCTAAGACATCTTTTGCTGATTCTGGTGATCATTGCCTCTTTACGCCATTTTACCTGTTTCTCAACTGGGTGAAATGATGAACCTAAAGATACTTCCGACATCCAGAAATTCCAGTGTCTTTCAAAATCTTGTCGGAAACACATGCGATTCAAACATTCCCACTTTCCACCTTTTTTCTTTTTATCAGGGGAAACCAGCTGGCCTGTACCAGCTGAGAGAAATCATTTCCAACCCAGTATATTTGCATAACTTCCTCTCTGCCCTTAATCTGGAACAAAGGAAACAAAATAATAGGCCAACACAATGAATCAAATCAAGTTCTTAATTACGGAATTAAGAAACTTTTTAACATAATTTAAGAGTCCATGCTTGTGTTTCTTTCAAAGTTAACTCTTATTGGGAGCTTTTTGCTGATTAGTTCATCAATTCAGTACGTCGAAATGCTGACAGTTTTTGCAAACCTAAGAAAAATAATTATGACACTTAAAACACAGATATAGACGTGCCAAATTTCAAATCCTCTGTCGTCTTGCCGCTTTCTCGAGGGTGGTTCAGTTTTTCCTAATAAGGACTTTTGACCAGCTCGCAGGGCTCTGACAGATGATATTTCTACAGGTCTGGTTGTTTCCTGTGCATTCACTGAAGTGTCTGAGCCGAACAAGGCACGACTGGCCTCATTCACCAATGACGTCTTCTGCCTAAAAGTTCACTTTAACACCCAAGTCCGTCTCATTAGACTTCATTCTTCCCCTTCAGAAAGATAATGTCTCCTTATTTGGTATTCATGCTTTCTTTCAGATTGCATGCATTGAGATGCTCTTTTACATATCCTGTCTCACTACCGGGCTCCTCTGTGAAGCTGGGGGGGGGCAACATGGCATCTGGTGCCGTTCATTCTTACAACACCAGAGAACATAATTGCTTTATCGCAAGATAGCCCGTGTCACCACTGTACGAATGTTCTTAGGCTAAGGAATTTGGTCAGTCCTAACGTTATCATGCGAGTGTACTGAAGTAGAGAGCCGTGGGATTGATAAATTGGGAAAAGAGAAGAGAAGCCAGAAAAGGGGAATGATAAGCAAGTACATTGCTTAAAAGCATTCCGAGAGTTCCAGTTCTAAGAACTCTTACTCACTTTGTTTTACTGCCTGCTGGTGGCTTTGGAAGAGTTGCTCTCCCTTAGATGTGTCATTTTTCAATAATCTATCCTCAGTTGTTATACGAACGGCAGGAGGATACATGGATTTAGTTGGGGAACTATTTTTTTTAAAGATTTTATTTATTTATTTGACACAGAGAGAGAGATCACAAGGAGGCAGAGAGGCAGGCAGAGAAGAGGAGGAAGCAGGCTTCCCGCTGAGCAGAGAGCCCGATGCAGGGCTCGATCCCAGGACTCTGAGATCATGACCTGAGCCGAAGGCAGAGGCTCAACCCACTGAGCCACCCAGGCACCCCAGAGAACTATGTTTTAAGTAATCCTGAAAAAAAAAATTTCTTCATGGCATTTCATCATCGTTTTTAAGGGAGAACATTTTATATAAAATATCCAGCACAATGCGAAATTATTAGTGTTTTGGGTGTTCTCATCTTCTGAGCAAATGAGTGAATATATAAATTTGTATCTACGAGGGGTATATGGGGGCATATTTTGAATTTCAAGCCCACATTATCTGTAGCAAGATTATAAATTATTTTTCTTATTCAGGAAATGTTATATTTGGGAGCAGGAAAATGGGATCTGTTCAGTTAGAGGATCATGAGAGATAAAAATCGTCTTCTAATTTCTTTTTTCTAAGAGATACCGTTCTTAAACAATAATATAACTTCAGTTTTAATTCTAGATGATCTTAAGTTTTCAAATTAGAATCGGAATTTTAAAATATGACTCTGGATGAAATCTGTATTTTTATGTCCTTGGAAAAATCTTTCTTAGGGGCATGGCTCCTCTCAACTGTTTTCAGTTCACTGATTAGATGATATAAACTGAGTGTGTAAGCGTTCCTTTTCTTTACAGTGGACTGATCTGTGTTGATTTAGTGTAAGGTACACATCAAAGTAAAATGACCTGCAAAGACATCTGAAACTAATTGAAGGGAAAAGGAGAGAATGTAATGCTCCGGGGATTAACGAACTACTGACGTTTCTTACTCATTGGCATCTAGTTTGAGAGTATGAGTTTAGATTTCCAGCCTTATTTCCCTTAAAAAAAAAAAAAAATTCCACAGGCTGCTCTCTGGCAGTTGAGATCTTTGTATTAATCCTACTTATCCTAAAAGATCTGTTTAGTCTATTAACTCTGACAATATCCATTATCTATGTCTTTGCCCAGAGATGTTACAATGAAATATTATGAGCAAAGTCTTATTTCTAGTACAAACAATAAATCGTTCTAGACCTTCATCAAACTCTTAAGAATTCTGGTTCATGTTTTGAAAACTCTTGGAATTTCTTAATGCCAGCAAGTGGCTCATAGCCTGAGGAGTACTCGATTGGTGTCAAAATGGAGTGGATGTTTCTTTAAAAAGCTGGAATAGGCTTTAATTAGATGGGTGACATTAGACACATCACCCAGTGTCTCTGAGAGTCCATTTCCTTATTTTTCCAATCAAGCCATCATGATATGAGCCCTATATGGGCCTCGAGGATCAAATATAATCTTTGTGTAAGTCTTGAAAATAGTGAAGTGCTCTGTGATGATAAGGGGTTAACCATTTGACAAGCATGTGTTAAGGACTGACGTGTCTTCTTCCTCCTGACCTGAGCCTTTGCTTGCCTACCATCTGACCAATCTTGGGAATGGTCTCCTTGGTACAATTCCAAGACCTTCTCGTTGTGCCTGGTCCTAACCCCCCAGTGCATCCTCCATTCCACCTACCCCTCCGCTGCCTTGCTCTGCCCTTAAAGAGGCCCAGACGCTGCCGGAACAGTGCTGGGGAGAGGAAGCAGGTGGCCCATACCCACGCAGTCGCCATGGGGCCTGAGGGGAGCTGAGTGACGTCACAGAGTAGGCAACTGTGTCAGGTGCTGCTGAGGGTCTAAGGCTGCCAAGAAAGCAGCCTTTTCTTGTTTTTTATCTTGTTTTTGTGTCTTATCTTGTTTTTGTGTCTTGTTTGTTTTGCAAATTGTATCTCCAGACACCTTGGAGCCAAAGGCCTAAGAGTGGAGGAATGGGGGGCACTTAGGAGAAGGAAGGCAGAGCAAACAGTAAGAGATAGCGGCCTCTGAATCTGAAAATAGGTTCATTATCTACATATCCTACACATGGGATTGGCAGGATTCAGAGAATCAAAATATAACACACCCTTGGAACAACGCATGGTTTCTTTCTTCAGGAGTCACTTCTGAAGGGAAGATGTGAATAGTGTGTTTCAGGGGGCTTCGATATTTCCACCACCTCTTGTTGTTGGAGCTTTCTAGATTTTCGGATGCTAGATAAAGAGCTTATGTTCTGTAAATCTTACCTGTAGCTGTTCCTATCTACAAAGGTATGAACCTAGTTAGAAAAGTCATATTAAAAAAAATTTTTTTTAACGGGGATTTCCATATATAGCTAACCATTGGGTGTTGATTTTACATGTGATTTCTTCTCAAGGTGATGAATGATATCACACGAATGATTATACCTCTCGAATAAATGTCTCCTTCCTTTTATTTCGTTTTATGCTGCAGCAGAGCTCCTGCTAAAGCCAAGAGCTCCACTTAGAATCAAAGAGGTATCTGGTAGGAGCTCAGCTGCTTAGGCTCTCCGTGTCTGATCTCACTTTTTCTTTGTTGTTCGTAGTGTCTGAAGGAACTAACTCGCAGGTAAAATATGAAAAACAAACAACACAGGGACACCTGAGTGGCTCAGTCGGTTAAGCATCTGCCTTGGGCTCAGGTCATGATTCCAGGGTCCTGGGATCGAGTCCTGCATCAGACTCCTTGCTCAGTGGGGAGCCTGCTTTGCCCTCTGCCTGCTGCTCCCCCCTGCTTGTGCACACTCTTTCTTTTTAAAAAAAGGGGGTGGGGAAAGAAACAAACAAACAGCACTTCTTTAGAAGGTTTTCACAGGGATGTTCCTGGTGCACTGGGGCTGTAGATCCTAGGAGACCAGATGTCTCACCCCGTGCAACCTCTGATGCTTCTTACACACCTTCTCTACTTGATGGGCCAGAGTTCTGGGAACCCCACTGGGGCCACCGTAGTCTAGACCTCTACCCAGCTTTTTCCCTTCCACTCTGAAGCCTGATTCGTCCATACAACCCCGCCAGTCCAGCATCTGCCCTGTGCCCTGCCCGTTTAGGGCAGCCCTGAGATTCCCACCATCACCAGCAGCATCACGTCCCTTGACCTAATGTACTTCATCATCACTGATTTTTTCCCCCCAATTTCTCCAATAAGCCAAGTTCTTTCCAACCTCATGGCTTTGCACCTGCTATTCTTTTTTCTTAGAAATGTTCTTTCTGTCCCTTCCTCTTATTTGTAAGCTTTCAGTTAAAGCGTAATTCTTCAGAAAGGTTTTTGCTGACTGCCCTCTATGAAGTGGTTCCTCCCATTTGTCTCTGTACCGGGACTGAGTTTATCTGCTTCCTCCAAACGTGATTATCTGGCTTCCTTCTTGTCTGGAGCGGCTCGTCCCGTTTCTAGCAGATTCGGTTTCTTTTACAAATACGCCCGCAGGTCTCCTTCGTGATCCTGAAATGAAAGTCGACCTTAACGTGAACGGCTCCCACGTGATGTAAAACCTCAGGAAGTAATTTGCTTATTCTTCAGTCATGTGTATTTCAGTTTGCGATGGCGCAGGTATGACCACGCTGGAAGACGCGATGAAGGAGTCAGGTGTCTGCCCCTGTCTGCAGGTACCGTGGGTGGGACAGATGTCAATGCTGGTCGACAGTGGTGTGGGGCACAGGTGGGTGGCTACTGGAGAGAGTATTTCACAATTCTTCGTAAAGTTCCAAACAAAGTACAATCTTCTGTTGATTCACGCACTACTTTCATTTGTAGAAAACTCAGTACGTTTGACATCTCTACAAAAATGCTTCGTGCTTGTACGCTTAATAGGGTTAGAGTCTGGGTTCGGATCATTTTATAAACAGATTTTTCACCTGCATGCATTCCAGCAAGACCAAGGGCATGAGGGGTGCACACATCCATTTTGTTATTACACGAGAATGTTTGTGCACGATGTAGGACATTTATATCCCTGGCCACTGCCCACGGCCAGCCTGTAATGTCCCACAATTGTCGAGACAACCAGAAATGCTGCTGCGAATTTCTGGAACACCTCTTTGGAATCACCAGTCTAGGCTATAAGCTCCTCTAGTCCAGGACCTGTGTTTGCCTTATTGACCCTGGAAGCCTCAATATCTAGCCAATTATTTATACCATAGCAGTACATGACAAATATTTAAGGAGTGAATGAATGAATGCGAATGCATGGAAACAGGGAAACATGTTCATCCATTCAGTTAAAAAGTGTGCACTGACGGCGCCTGGGTGGCTCGGTGGGTTAAAGCCTCTTCCTTCTGCTTGGGTCATGATCTCAGGGTCCTGGGATCAAGCCCCACATCGGGCTCTCTGCTCGGCAGGGAGCCTGCTTCTCCCTCTCTCTCTCTGCCTGCCTCTCTGCCTACTTGTGATCTCTCTCTGTCAAATAAATGAAGAAAATCTAAAAAAAAAAAGTGTGCTCTGAGCACGACTCTGGGGGCTAGGTTGCTGTTCTAGGATTAGGAATGCAGCAACTAATCAAACAAATACCCTATTCTTGTGGGCTTGTGCTCTCTCTCTGTATATGAAAGTACTGTTCTTTTTAGTCATCTTTCTTTTAAAGACTTCTTAACCATACTTCTTAAAAAGCATATCCAACTTAATTTGCATTTCAGAACACTAATGGCCAAATTAGCGCTGTGGATATTTTTGTTTTAGTTATAACTACTTAAGAGATGTTTATCTGAAGACTTTTTCTTCCCAGTGTTTTGTGAGTAGCAGTAAATACTTGTAAAATTCATAGAAATGTTACTAGTTTTATCCAACTTTCTTTATGTTGTGTGATTACTATGTGTTGTTTCATGTTGCTTTTTTAAAGTGATTATTTGAGTACTGTAGTACTTTTAGAAATTTTAACACAGAAGTAGCCTTAGGTGAATTGATTAAAAATTCTTAAAAAAAAAAAAAATTGAGGGGTGCCTGTGTGGCTCAGTGGGTTAAAGCCTCTGCCTTCTGCTCAGGTCATGATCTCAGGGTCCTGGGATTGAGCTCCGCATCAGGCTCTCTGCTCAGCGGAGAGTCTCCTGCCTCTCTGCCTACTTGTGATCTCTGTCTGTCAAATGAATAAATAAAATCTTTAAAAAGAATTTTGAGACATAATTAACATATAACATTATATTAGTTTCTGGTGTACAATTTAATGATTATATATTACAAAATAATGACAGTAGGGTCTAGTTAAAATCTATCACCACACATAGTTACAGCTTTTTTTCTTGTAAAGAGAAACTTTAAGATCTACTCTCTTAAATAGGGGAAGAAATGGTTGGAGGGGGGTCATAAGGCACAAACTTCTAGTTATAAAATAAGTAAGTCCTGCAATGTAATGTATAGCATAGTGACTGTAGTTAATAATACTGTCATAGAGGGGCACCTGAGTGACTTAGTACGTTGAGTGTCAGACTCTTAATTTCACCTTGGGTTATGATCTTGGGGTCGTGAGTTCAAGACCCCCGTGAGGCATCAGGCTCTGCACTCGGCAGGGAGGCTGATGGAGACGCTCTCCCTTGGCCTCTACCCCTACTTGCACACACTCTCTCTCTAAAGTTAATAAATAAATCTTGAAAAAAAATTATACTCTCTCTCTCTCTCTCTCTCTCTATATATATATATATATATATATTTGGAAGTTAATAGGAGAAAAGATCTTGAAGTTCTTTAAAGTTTTATTTATTTATTTAAGTAATCACTGCACCCAGCACGGGGCTCCAACTCAAAACCCTGAGATCAAGAGTCACCTGCTCTTCCAACTGAGCCAGATACATACCCCGTAAAGTTAAATTTAAAATACAAGTAAATAAATACAAGTAATTACCTGTGAAGTAATTGATTTTAAAGTCCGTAAAAAATAAGGTCCATTAGCAAATACTGCTGTAGAAAATGAGAGTAGGCTCTGAAGCGAGATCCTTGTTAAACCAGTTCATAAACTATGTGCTCCGTGGTTTTGCCAGTGAGGAAGGCTTCTTGTCTGAGTTGACCACCTTTGATCCGCCGTCTCCTCTGTCTTTCACATTCATCAAGTTCTCTCCCCCACCCCTCTCTGGCCTTTCTGCTTCAGAGGCCATTTTTCCTAGAAAAGCAGAAATCTTTCTGCTTACTTAGGAAGTCCTTCCTAAGTAGAGATGTTAACATTTCAAGCCCCTGTTTTATAATCTTGGGTGGCTCCTTATTATTTATAGGATAAATTTCAAACTCAACTTGGCATTCAAGGCTCTCACAAGCCTGGGGGGCTCAGGCTTGCCTTTGCAGATGTAATGCCTGTGGTTCCCATATAAACTTTGATTGATTGACTGATTGATTGGATACTGTCTGTCTTCAGTTGAGAATGTCTTGTACCCAATGACCCCAACTTTCTTCTCAGGCCTAGTTCAAATCCTGTTCCTGTTGGGGAGTCTTCTGTGTTGTCCATGGAGACCCATCCTCTGATCCTGGGATCTGTTTACTATTTCTCTTGCTAGTTACTTGGTGACAATATCTGCCTCACGTTTTAAAAGATTTTATGCTCTGAAAGGCGAGGTATGAGTTTATGAGTTACTCATTTTCCCTTCTGTCTCCTGGTCCAGGAAGTTACTGATCACACAGTGTTTAATAGCATCCCGCCCCCCCCCCCCCCCCCCCCCCCCGCCCCGCCGCCTTTTTTTTTTTTAAAGCTGTGATTAGACAGGCAGCGTGCTGTGCTTGAGAAACGTGTGCATTTGAGCTAGAGCGTCCAAATTCACATCCTTGCCTTGTGCACTCTTAGGAGCTCTCTGGCTTTGTCCACGGTGCTCAGCATCTCTGAATACCAGTTTTGTTTTCTTGTAGAATCGTAAGGATAATAATACCAATCAAATTGGGCTGCTTTAAGAACAAACTAATATGCGGGTAGTACATTCCATGTCATAAACTACGGTAAAAATGTTAATATGGCGGTTACTTTGGTGAATGCCTTTTAAAATAATGCGGCCTTCAATGCAGCTCATTTTTCTGGTCTACTCTTGTCTTTTTTTCCAACATCTTCAGCCTATTCCTTTTCCCCCTGCCTGTTCTCAGAGTATTACCTGGGACCTGCAGCTTTCTCCCATGTGTCACTACATAAATTACTATACTTGCTTTTATCTGCTTTCCTGATTTCCCTCTCTATGCCAAAGTCCCATTTCCCTGCAGTATTTCTTTCTCCATTATTCTTTAGCTTTCTTTCCTCTTAGTGTGCATAATAGGGTTCAACACTCACAGGAAACTGAAGAGTTCTCATAAAATCCAGAAGTCTATACAAATTCTGTTTTTGTTTGCTTATGGTAACATTTTAAGCAAAAGGCTGTCTTATTCATATGCACAGTTTTGGGAAGGTAGAAGGAGAGGTGGCAATTTTTCCAATCTTGTCCACTTGGTTTAAGGATGAAAACAAGTGTCCAGAGGCCCTATGTGAATTGCCCTGGATCTCAAGGTTAACGACCGATGGAGTTGATAGTTAAGACTGTTTCCGGAACTCAGCCCACTCTTGTTTCTTTGTACTTTTGCTCTCCGCTGTATTGTGTGTCCCGTCCTGGAGTTTAGCTGAGGACATTATCTAGGGGTTAGTTTGTTCCCTGCAGGCAATCTAGCTGATTGACTTTGGGTAAGTTATTTAACCTCTCTGACCTTGAGATTCTCATCAGAATAGGAGAGGTCCAGCTGCTCTGCAAGGTGTCTTCATAAATCTCCGTCTTCCTTCATTTCACAAACTCTTTGATGACCAGTTATTTACAAGTATGAGGTGAGTTGGATGCTTGGACATGGTTTGCATTTGTGCTTGTTTGGTTTTGTTTTGTTTTTTCCTCCCAAACACCACTCAAGGTTGAGCTTTTTTTGCTACATTACTGTATTTTGATCTGTACAACCAATTAAGCCTGTCCAGTATTTGGTTAAATTATTTCTAATTAAAACATCACGGCTTCCTTGGCAGAAATCCTGTCCTTGTACTACAAGGATGTTTGGCAAGATTTTTGTTATCATTTTTTAAAAGACTGTGGGAAAATGAAGCATTTTGTTGAAATATTTTCTTTGAGTCATAATGTTGAGACAGAACAATGTGACATTCTTTTATATGCCACCTGAAAGTTAACAAAAGAGACAGATTATTTTTCATTTAAGGACCAGTGTAGTATTAATCATTCATGGATTTCTTTGTGTACCTTCCCACACGAATTATTCACAGTTTGAAACAAACGCAGACCAAGAGAGAAATGTATACATGTATCTTATTGAAATTATAATGATAGGATATGTGAGCTGATTTGGCTAAAATATCATATCCAGTAAGTTACTCAGTCTTTTAATTTTATACAAACTCATACTCAAATTCCCTTTAAATTCCTAGAAAATCTTTCTACTTATTTCAATAAATGGAAAGGAATTATGAGTGGTATGTTTTTTCCCTGTCCACCTGAGTTCCTATAATGTTTGCTAGCCCTCCATTGAGAACGAGGAGCTTTCTGTGTGTAGGTGTGGGTCAGGTGATAAAACTACTTACCAAAAGAGTGAATGACTGTTCCCTGACCCAATATTTTCTTGGTTCTGTTTTGCTTTTAGTAATCAATTAATATACTACATCAAAAACCGATTTTGTTCAGTTGTGGAATTTTCACTCAGTCTGCCAGACCATCATTTCCTGAAGTGCTTGCAAATAGTCATTTTTTGTCTTTCGGTGTCTGAGAGACTATTTTAAGAGCATTGCCAAGCGTGGGAAACTAATAGCACTATATCCCAGCTGTGGAAACAGAATCACTAGGATAACGCACTTTAGCTTCCTGCAAAAGGACTTGTTGATGGCCACGCTGAGACTCTAGTTCCAGGCGGAGAAGAAACATGTACGATGATGGCAGTGAGCATTCTGAAGCGGTAAGAAAGTCTTTTTAAAGTCATTGACGTCTAGCATTTTTAATCAGTTTTTTTTTAACCATTTCCAAGTCTGTTTTTAAACTTTCCTCTCAAGTGCCTGGCATCACAGAAATCTCAAACAAATCGCTCATTTCTGAAGGACTAGGACAAATGCGGAAACAGTTCAGAACAAAATTTGAAATCAAACATGTTTTGTAATTTTATTATTTGTTGTATTTGAGATTATTTTTGTACTGGAACTTGGATTTGAAATGGTTACATCTATGAAAATGTGTTTTAAAAAATCCCTATAGTGTAATGACAGCAATTAAGATTCTTTAACGAAAAATCCTTGACTTACCAATGAAATCATATCTGTTAAGTAAAATTCAAAGTAATCGAATTGAGAATTTTTATTGTCATAAAATACTCTTCGGATCATTTGTAAATAGTAAACCATTAGTAAAATGTCACTCTTAACCTTAAACACTAAATGCATTCCTTAAACATTAAAAAATATTTAAATTAAGACTATATATAGAGAGTACCACATTGTTCTCAACCCGTAAAATATGTAAAAATTCACATTGATCCATACATTGTGCATTATGAACAGTTAGTGTTTCTCATAGCCAAATAAAAAATGAAGTTAAACGTTAAGAATTATAGACACAGTTTTGAAAGCGTCAAAAGGTATTTTAAACCATATGTTCCTTTGAAATACTGAATTTGAGCCAAGTTCAATAATTACATTTCTGATTCCTTCATAACTTGATGAACTGTGATGATAATTTGATCTGATTTTAGAAAGATTTATCAACTCTGTGTTCAGTAAATAATACCACAGCTTAACTGTTAAGAAATAAACTTGCATTAAATAGTGAATTTCAGTTTTCTGGTCATATTCCACTAAAAACCAAATTCCCTTTTTAGGTGTGTGTAGGCATCCCAGAATGAGATGATTTCACTTCTTGTCATGCAGCCAGAAGAAAAGAAATTTCCCGAAAAGCAACTGAAATTTCTACTTTAAACATAGCAAGTTGAAATCACACAGTCTTCTATTTAATCTGATTCCTTTATTCCAACCATTGGCCTAAGATCACGATGACAGATACAATTCCAGAATGAGAGCTGAAGGTTTTTGCCATCCATTTCAAAATGGTTTTTTTCTATTTTGGTCAGTGTTTTTTAAGACCTTCTTTTGTCTTTTGATCTATGCTCTCAGGTCACTGTCAAGATGAGCAAAAATTATTTAATGAGCAGGATAGGCCCCCTTCAGATGTTCCTCAGGATTTAAAGTTGCAAAATTCTAAGTTTTCAGAATAATTCCCTTAAAACTCCTACAAAGTGAATAGCGCGGAAACTCATGCAACGTGTAAGCCTTCCTGTCCCTTGTTCCGGTCTGCCCTGCTTGTGGCTCATGCGGAATTTTCAAACTATTTCAGGGTTGCACCCAAGCATAAGCTGTCAAAGAAGAAAAAGTATTTTGAGGAATGATGTTAGCATTTTAGGAAAGCACTCCTGAAAATGAGTTCCAGGTTTTCGTTACTTTTTAATAAAGAGTGTAAGAGAACACAGAAATTATTTCTTAGAATACACCCCAACGAGTATTTCAGGAATACAAACATTCATTAATTAGCCCCCGTGTGTTTAAAATACACACCTGTTGGGTATGGTTATGCACAGAAGCCAATTTTTTCATGAATAATTTCTATCATTTTTTGCATAATTTAAGGAACCATATGTTCTATAATGAAGAAAAAAATATTTAAAGTCTGCAATCATGTTAAACAGTTACAGTATGAGTCACTATATATATATACTTTTTTAAAAATGCTGCCCTAAGTGTGACAACAGGAACTTAAAGGATTTGAAGCATGCTATTAATTTAGTCAATTTATTAATTTAGGCCATTTTGCTTATCGAGACCAAATTTGGAAACTTTTCTGGATTTAAGTATTAAATTTTTTAAAAAAAAAATCTGGGGGACACCTGGCTGGCTCAATTGGTTAAGCGTCTGACTCTTGATTTTGGCTTCAGGTCACGATCTCAGGGTCGTGGGATTGAGCCCGTGCCAGGGTCTGTGCTGGGCATGGTAAGAATCTCTCTCCCCCTCTCCGGCTGCCCTTCCACCCCCTCCAAACAAAACAAAACAAAACAAAACAAAAAAGAAAGAAAGAAAAGAAAAGAAAAAAGAAAAAGTTTGAAAACTAGACTAAAATATTCATTGAGTCCTTAGATTTGTATTTGTTTTATAAGAAGAGGTCTGTATAGCTATTTAAGAAAACTGACTTTAGTAATTCTTCTAGGTTTTATAACTAGCCAGATCTGCTTAATTTTACTGGTATCATAAAGAACAGTTATGTGCATATAAAAAAATAAATTATTTTCCATTTCTTTTAGCTCCAAAGTCCTTTTTCTGTTTTTCTTCCTGTGAGTCGAATGTTCTATTTGTGTTACTAATATTTTTTGTAGTTTTGTCATTATTATTGTCTATTTGAAATATCCTTTACTTTGCTATAGTATAGGTAACGGTAGCCTAAATTTGGTATTTCTAATACACCCATATCCAAATTTTAATTTTTTGGGAAGTTAAGAATTGTCATTGAGGTGGTCTTACTTTTAATAAGAAACATGTAAAAACATGCTACATTTGAGAGGACTTCCATCTTTAAGGAGGTATATTTCCTTGTCGTGTCTTGTTAAGAGTTTGGAATGGGGCCAGTAGTGAGAGTTGTAAGAAGGGAGGAGGTATGTGTCTTTTCAGTTTAGAAGTTAATAAGTGAGTTCACTAGGAAATGGGCCGCCAACTCCCCACCCTTAGAAGTAGCTATCTTGCTTTCGGCATGCCCTAGACAGAAGAACTTTTTCTGATGATTGAAATAGTCTGTATCTGTGGCGTCCAATATGGTAGCCACATGTGGCTGTTGAGCACCTGAAATGAGGCAACGTAAGAATTGAATATGTAATTAAATTTAAATAGTCCTATGGTAGCTTCTACTGGACTCCTTTTAGCCAGAATTTTGCTCCATGGACCAGCAGTTCCAGCTTCACCTCAGAGCTTGGTAGGGATGCAGAATCTCTGGCCCCACTTCACACGTACAGCAGCAGTCCTCGTTTTAGTGAGCTCTCCAAGCGGATCCTGTGTTCATCATCATTTAGCAGAGCTGGTCTCACAGGTGTTCTTACGCAGACTGGATGGTTCGATGAGATGAGTGAGCCTCTAACTTTTTAATTTCAGAGAAGTTAATGATTTGCGATTCATAGAAAGGGAAGGGGCATCCACTTAGAGGTCAGACCACAGGCAGAAACACAACTTTGCAGTGTGTTGGCAGTGAGCGACTTGAGGCATACCGTTCTGTCTGTGGTTCGGTTCCCCCTGTGCCCCCCTGTAGTGAAGATGAAGTGACGTAACGTGAGCAAAGTGTTTACACACATAGTAGACCCCCAAGAGGATTGTTGTTGACTCATATTACAGAAGGTTGTGCCTGATTTCAAAGGAGACGCACAGACTATAGCAGACTCTGTCTTTCTTCCACATTTAAAAGGGCTTTGCAGAGTCTCAAATGATGACCGCTGGTGTTCAAGAAAAGAGGGTCTGAGCCCAGTGACTGGCTTTTTGGTCACATGTTACATCTTTGGGATTAAGGTGAGAAGCAATGACCCAGCCTCTTTAAACCCTGAAGGAATCCTTGCACTGCAGACCTAAGAGAACTGCTGCAGCTTCTTGCTGCATTTACTTTTTTTTTTTTTTAAGATTTTTATTTATTTATTTGACACAGACAGAGATCACAAGTAGGCAGAGAGGCAGACAGAGAGAGAGGGAGAAGCAGGCTCCCCGCTGAGCTGAGACCCTGATTTGGGGCTCGATCCCAGGACCCCGAGACCAGGACCTGAGCCAAAGACAGAGGCTTAACCCACTGAGTCAGTCAGGCACCAATTCCCCTTTCTCCTCCTCTGCCACTAGTGCGCGGAAGCCCCCAGATGCTTTACAATGTCTCCAAAATTCTGCCTCTCTCTGTAGCTCCTAGTTGGGAGCTACAGAGAGAGGCAGAAAGTGTGGTTTTGCCCTCCTGGTTGCAAAACAGGGAAGGAAATGTTGGGAGGATAGCCAGAATTTCCTTTTCAGCAAATTCTATGTTTTAAAAAGAATGAACCTGGGGTGAGCTCAAACTATTAGTCACAAGTTTTCATCTTAATGGTGCTTCATCAGAAAGCTAATCCAAGTGGTGGGGGGAGCTGTCATCTGGTTAAAAAGAAAAGCACATCATTACTTAAAATTCCCATCATTCTTTCGACACTAAAAAAGGAGTCCATGCTTACAGAATATAATTTTCAAAGTACTTTCTGTAATTGAGCCATTCTCCCCCTGTCGGATATTTACATTGTTTTATACATACAAGCACATGTGTATATACGCATACATTGTTTTATACATACAAGCACATGTGTATATACGCATACACACATGTACATATAGACGACGTGTGTGTGTTTCAGCCCGTGGGAACATTCTCGTACGTATTTCTTGGCATCTTTATTTCCTTCACATAGATTCTGGAAAAGAGAATTCCTGAATATATACTTTTTAAGAGAGTAGCATGCCTTTCCAAATTGCTTTTCAGAAACGTTGCCTTAAGTGAGACATCTACCAACATTGTATGAGTTCATTTCCCTGCAGTATTGGCTATCATTTTTCAAATGATTAATTTGACGGGGTGGAATATTATCCAGCCATGGAAGGGAAGTCCTACCATTCGCAACAACACAGGTAGCCCTTGAGGACAGTATGCTGACTGAAATGAGTCCGTCAGAGAAAGACAAATGCTCTGTAACTGCGCTTGCATGTGGAAGGTGGGCGAAATGGGTGCAGTTAGTCAAAAGGTACCAACCTCCAGTTATATGATGAATTAGTCCCAGGGATGTAATGTACAGCATGGTGACTATAATTCACAATACTATATTGTATATTTGGAAGTTTCTTAAAAGACTGGATCTTAAAAGTTCTCATCACAAGAAAAAAAATTATAACTATGTGTAGCAACGTACATGAACTAGACTTATTGTGGTGACCATTTGATAACATGAAGTGCATCTATATATCAAACCATCTATATATTGAAGTGCATCTATATATCAAACATCTATATATTGAGGTTTTATACACCTCAAACTAATATAATGTTATATGTCAATTATATCTCATTTTTAAAAATAAAAATAAAAAAATAAAAATAGTGTTAAAATAATTTGATAGGCAAAAATATCTCATTTTTAAACATCTGTGTATTTTTTTATTATGGTGAGGTTAAATATTTTTTCATATTTTTTTTAGCCATAGTTGTTTCTTCCTTAGTTTTGTGTCTTTGGGTGAGTTATTAAACTCTGTATCTTGTTTTTTAAAAATATTTTATTTATTTATTTATTTATTCATTTATTTATTTATTTGACAGAGATCACAAGTAGGCCAGGGAAAGGCAGAGAGGGAGGAGGAAGCAGGCTCCCTGCTGAGCAGAGAGCCCAATGCAGGGCTCCATCCCAGGACCCTGGGATCATGACCTGAGCCAAAGGCAGAGGCTTAACCCAATGAGCCACCCAGGTGCCCCTTGTTTTTTTTTTTTTTAAATCTCAAGTCACTTTGTAAGGTCAGTGTGAAAACCAAATCAGTTAATATATTTCGCGTACTTGGAGTTGTATAAATATTGGTTATTGGTCTTCAGTGAATGTTGATTGATGGCTTTTGTCCATTGTTTTCTGTTGGGATCCCAGAACTTCGAACTTTATTGACTTTTCTCACTTCCTTGCACGAAGTGGGAGAGGGTGAAACTTTCTGATGAATCTGGTCCCTGTTGCTTCTGAAGGCATTGGAAGCCACAAGATGGGATGATCCTCAGTATGGAAGTTGAATCCTCACGCTGGGTGTGTCACCTGATATTATTATTCCCATCGTGTAGATACGGAAAACAAAGGTTTTGAAAGTTTCGGTGGCTTGTCCAGAGTAGGACCGACTTCTCCTCTGCCACCTCTGTGCCGCTGGAGATTATGGTCACTCACCCCCTGGCAGTTGCGCTTGGGTTTACACCTCGGGTTTACAGCATGCTGGTTGCTATCGACTCGGGAGCCATGTGGCCAGAGTTCAGCCCCTGGCTCTGTCGCTTCGTAGCGGTGCCATGTCACCAGCACTCTCAGCTCATCTGGAAAACAGGGAGGGTGGTAGGACTTGGCTTAGGGATGGTTGGGAGGGTTAAGTTAATCTATGCGTAAGTCACTTGGAAGAGTAGTTTGTACACGACAGCTGGTCTGTACCAGCCACTGTGATCGCAGTAACTCCATCTTCAGAGGCTTGGGTGGCCAAAGGCCCACCTGACACGTTAAGGGTGTTGCCTTTGTATTGACTTCCGGGAAAGAGCACTTCCGGGATGGAGATCAGGGGAGATCACTTAGGGACTGAGGACTTGGGCTTTTGTTCAGCCCATGTCACGATGACCCAAAAAGGAATTTTGCCCAGTGAAAACTACACCAGTTCTGATTTGGTTTTGTGCAGCTGACAGATCAGAAGCCCAGAGCCCCTTGGTGCCTCCGGCTTGTTACAGTTCCTGCATGGACGAGTTCACCAACGAGGCCACGTTCCTTCTCTTCTGTTACTTTCTTGGGGGTCAGGGGCAGTTGGGAGGGAGCTGCCGAATGCCTCTTCCCAAGGCCACAGTCATCAGAACATCAGCTCAGCATGTGGCTCTTGTGCACACACATGTGCCCCTCTTTCTGGAGATTTTCACTGTTGGTAGTACAGGAAGCTCCATAGATGCCGTGGTTTGGGGGGATAAAAGAAGAAGAAGAAAACTTTGCTATGAAGCAAAATCACTTCTCTTCAGTGACCAGCCAGCCTCACTTTGCCCTGCGCCGTGGAGGGATCATAAAGAACCTTCTCGGTGAAGGTCCTCATGGTCTGTGGGGATCCTCGTTTGTTCATCATTCAGCAAGGTTTACGGAACCCTTACTGCGCTTCCTCCCACCCTAAACCCAGGTGGATTTGTGTCTGCTCCTACTTTTGTATCTTAATTCCGATTTCTCTTTCTCCCCAACAAAGCGGCACAGCCTTCCTGAAGGGTTAGCAGCCGGCTGTGCAAGGCTGACAGGTGGACAAGGACGAGGATAACAGATATTAGTTATTGGATATTTATGTCGGGCACTAGATCAAATGATTTATATATAATAATCATTCAAAATAATTGTCTTACCACCCACAGTTTACAGATAAGGAAACTGTGATTCAGGAAGGTTTGAGTTTTTTTTTTTTTTAATTTTTAAAAAAGATTTTATTTATTTATTTGAGAGAGAGTGAAAGAGAGCCTGGGGGGGGTGGGTTATGCACAGGGAAAGGGAGGAGCAGAATTCCCGCTGAGCAGGGAGCCTGACTCCAGGGCTGGATCCCAGGACCCCGGGATCCTCACCTGAGCTGAAGGCAGACGCTAAGCAACCCAGGTGCCCAGGGATTCAGGAAGTTGTAAAATATTTTTTAAATGTGCCTAAGAGCACACAGCTAAGCGGTGGAACCAGAATTTCAGCGCTGGCTAAGCCAGCTGCAGAATCCAAGCCCTTCCTTGTCCTGTGCGGCTCCTCTCATAAGGTCAGTCTCCTGGTTTCTCTGTTTGCTTTCTTGAGCCTTGGGGCTAACCTGTATGTTCCTTCATATTTTTTGTCACAGTTTTTTTGTTTCATTTATTTCATTTCATTTCATTTTTTGTTTCATTTATTTAATGAATAAGGTGTTAGAATTGTCAACCCAATCGGTATGGGATTTGCTTTTGGGAAAGTGTTTATCCAGCAGCTATCTCCAGAAGCCCACGTGTCATTGGGACACGCTTGCACGGGTGCTGATGTGCAGCCTGGAGAGGATCACATTTCCAAACTAAAGTTAAGGTTTACTGGCAAAGAATAAAATATGAGAGAAAATCTTGAAGACTTGTGTAGGGAACAGAAATGATGGTAAGAATAAATCAGCTTCCTTCTCTACGCTGATTTGTGTTGTGCCTGCCTTGATTTGGAGAAAAATAAATAATTACGGACATACAGGATGAGATAGTGACTAAGGATAAAGAGTGCCAGAGGAAAATGCCACTATAAAGATTTACGAAATAGAGTGATGTCTCCAAGGTTGGAAGGATTGCTGAAGTCACCAGACCGAGCAGGACAAGAGATAAGTGAGGTGAGGTGTCCCTTCAGACTTCCAGGAAGGTAGACAGGGGCGTAGGGGCAAGTCAGTGCCTGGAGAGGAGCCAGGTAGAACTGGCTGGATGGGGAATGGAATCCCACGATTGCCTTGAGGGACTAATCCTGACCTAAGAAAGGAAGTGTCTCCTTGGGTTTACAGTAAAGGCGAACAGCTGCCTTCAGAATGAAACAGAGGCAACTTAAAACTAGTTAGAGTTCAGGAGTTACTGAATAATTTGTTGACCTCCTTTGTCACTGAGGTAGGTTTTCTTTGTAAAGTGCTTGGTGTCCTAAATGGTTTACTTAGCCTTTTGTATCCTGTGCAACCACAGAACCACAAAGTCGAGGTAAATGGCACTTTCCTGAGTACTTCGCACCAGCTCTGTGCTTGGCGAGGATTACTTACATCACAACAGCTTTATGCACCAGGAGCTGCCTCCCTCCCATTTTCCAGATAAACTTAGCCTTTGCGATGTTCTTTTTTTTTAATTACTGTATAATGTATTATTTGTTTCAAGTGCACGGGTCTGTGAATCATCAGTCTTATACAATTCACAGCACTCACCGTAGCACATATGCTCCCCCAGTGTCCATCACCCAGCCTCCCCATCCCTCCCCCTTAACCCCCCAGGAACCCTCAGTTTGTTTCCTGAGATTAAGAGTCTCTTAGGGTTTCTCTCTCTCTCTCTCTCTGGTTTCATCTTGATTCATTTCCCCTCCCTTCCCTTATGATCCTTTCTTACTTCTCAGATTCCTCATATCAGTGAGTTCATATGATAATTTCATTCTTTGATTGACTTATTTCGCTTAGCATAATACCCTCTAGTTCCATCCATGTCATTGCAAATGGCAAATTGCAGTTTTTGATAGCTGTGTAGTATTCTATCGTGTGTGTGTGTGTGTGTGTGTGTGTGTGTGTGTGTGAATATATATACACTTACCACATCTTCTTTATCCATTCATCTGTTGATGGACATCTAGGCTCTTTCCATAGTTTGACTATTGTGGACACTGCTGCTATAAACATTTGGGTGCACATGCCCCTTTGGATCACTTCATTTGTATCTTTAGGGTAAATAACCAGTAGTGCAAATTGCTGGGTTGTAGGATAGCTCTGTTTTCAACTTTTTGAGGAAACTTCATGCTGTTTTTCAGAGTGGTTGCACCAGCTTGCATTCCCACCAACAGTGTAGGAGGGTTCCCCTTTCTCTGCATCCTCACCAACACCTGTCATTTCCTGACTTGTTAATTTTAGCCATTCTGACTGGTGTGAAGTGGTATCTCACTGTAGTTTTGATTTGTATTTCCCTGATGCCGAGGGATGTTGAGCACTTCTTCATGTGTATGTTGACCATTTGGATGTCTTCTTTACAGAAATAGTCAGAAATTCATGTCTTCAGCTCATTTCTTGACTGGATAATTTGTTCTTTGATTTGTTCTTTATAGATTTTGAATACTAGCCCTTTATCTGATCTGTCATTTGCAAATATCTTCTCCCATTCTGTCAGTTTTCTTGGTTTTGTTGACTGTTTCCTTTGCTGTGCAAAACTTTTGATCTTGATGAAGTCCTAGTAGTTCATTTTGGCCCTTGCTTCCCTGGCCTTTGACAATGATTCTAGGAAGAAGTTCCTGCAGCTGAGGTCGAAGAGGTTGCTGCCTGTGTTCTAATCAAGGATTTTGATGGATTCCTGTCTCACATTGAAGTCTGTCATCCGTTTTGAGTCTGTTTTTGTGTGTGGTGTGAGGAAATGGTCCAGTCTCATTCTTCTGCATGTGGCTGTCCAATTTCCCCAACACCATTTGTTGAAGAGATTATCTTTTTTCCACTGGACATTCTTTCCTGCTTTGTCAAAGATTAGTTGACCATAGAGTTGAGGGTCCATTTCTGGCTTCTCTATTCTGTTCCATTGATCTATGTGTCTGTTTCTGTGCCAGTACCATACTGTCTTGATGATGACAGCTTTGTAATAGAGCTTGAAGTACGGAATTGTGATGTCACCAGCTTTGGTTTTCTTTTCCAACATTCCTCTGGCTATTCGGGGTCTTTTCTGGTTCCATACAAATTTTAGGATTATTTGTTCCATTTCTTTGAAAAAAGTTGATGGTATTTTGATAGGGATTGCATTAAATGTGTAGATTGCTCTAGGAAGCATAGACATTTTTGTAATATTTATTCTTCTAATCCATGAGCATGGAACATTTTTTCATCTTTGTGTCTTCCTTATTTTCTTTCATGAATATTCTATAGTTTTCTGAGTAAAGATTCTTTGTCTCTTTGGTTAGATTGATTCAGCCTTTGCGATGTTCTGTAACTTGGCCAGGGTCACTAGGAAGTGTCAGGTTTGATATTTGTTACACTGCCCCCTAAAGAAAGGGTCTTTTTAGTAAAAGCAAAAGGCTGGGCTAAAGCATAGCCCAAGGAACAATTCCTGTTTTCTCTGGTGTTAGAAATTGAAGATGAGTGTGAACTAAGTGCTTTGACATATCCTGTTCTCTTTTATTTTGTCCTGTGATTTCACTCTCCCTATCCTGCTTCAATGCCATAAGATGGGAGGTATATGCATCTTTATTAAGATAAAGGGAACCTCAGTGTGTTAATTGGGATGAAGTCCACTGTTAAATTAATCATTTTGTAAATCCTCTGAGAAGTAATATTTACTCTTTGGATTGAGTTTTCAGAGTTATGCATTGGAGGAAAATTAAACTAGGAAAAACAGCTTTTAGTCAATGAAGACCTTTCATGTATTTTCCCTAACTAATCTAGTACCTTGGAACTGGGAAAAGGAAGGAGGTATTTGCCACAAAATACAGCTAGCAAGTAGAAATTCAGTTCTCCTTGACCCTTACTGGGAATATCCAGGGGCCTATGCTCTGAGCAATGAACTTAATGTTTGTCGGCTGGAGCACGATTATCAGTAGATGGGAAGGATGGACGGTCAACGCCTGAACAGGCCAGGATGGAAAGATGGTTTGATTTTCCTTGTTTGTCGACATGCTGAAACCACCACAAAGGAGCCTCTTAATGCCGGGAACATAGATTTGGAAGGGAAAATGATTTTTCTCACCAGTTGAGGTTGTCACAATATTAAAAACCAACTGTACTAAGATACCAGCTTAAGTATAAATTATTTCAGTTAGCTTAAGAGAAGGAGAGGAAATATCTTTTTTTAAAAATGATTTTATTTATCGGGGCACCGGGGTGGCTCAGTGGGTTAAAGCCTCTGCCTTCTGCTCAGGTCATGACCCCAGGGGCCTGGGATCAAGCACCGCATCGGACTCTCTGCTCAATGGAGAGCCTGCTTCCTCCCTGTCTCTCTGCCTGCCTCTCCACCTACTTGTGATCTGTCAAATAAATAAATAAATAATCTTTAAAAAAAAAAGAAAGAAAGAAAGAAAGACTTTATTTTTCTATATGAGAGAGAGCGCATCTGCACATGAAGAGAGGGAGAGGGAGAAACAGGCTCCCCACTGAGCATGGAGCCCCATGTGGGGCTTGATCCCAGGACCGTGAGATCATGACCTGACACAAAGGCAGGCATTTAACCGACTGAGCCATCAGGCGCCCCAGGAGAGCAAACATCTTGTGCCCCATAGGTAGCCTCCAAAATCAAACCCTTCAATTACTGTTATAAAAAAGAGGAATCAGAGTATGGAATAATTGGACTAATTAGGTATCAGTATGATACAAGCTCTGTAATGTGAAGCCTGGCATATCATATAATAGAGAAGTTGACAAATTTTTTTCTGTAACAACCAGACAGTAAATATTTTTGGCTTTGAGGCCATACATTCTCTGTCTCCATCACTGAGATCTGTTGTTGTAACCTGAGAGCAGCCATTAGCTCACAAGACACAAAAAGTGACGGCAGGCTGACTTTGGTCCCAGAGCTGTGGTCGGCTGGTCCCTGATAGCATCTGTGTGGATAGAGCCCTAGACATATTTTTATACCAGCAAAAGTATAATGCTTTCTACACAAGCCTCGTAGAAAATCTGAGAATGCACTATATAGATGCCCCTTTGTAGAAAGCTATTTTATTTGAGGCTTTTGAAAATTATACTCGGCCAACTCCAACATTAACCTCTGCTCTTTAATTCAGGTATTTTATTCAGATTTCTTCCCAGACCCGGGAACTGACTGAATATAATTATTATGAAAGACACAGATCCCTTGAACCCTTTCTTCTGGCTGTTTTGAAGGGTCATTGTCTTTTTGCTAACATCATGCTTCAGCTGCTTACGGAAGGTATTATCCTTACAGGAATGGTCTAACTGACAGTTTATATGGGGCTGCTGGGACCAGCAACCGAGAAAACCCAGCCAGTAGTTAGAGGAAGGTTCTGAATACAAATCCTCAAATGTGTCACTTTGTCCCATCTGAATCCCAGTGCATTATACTCTACGACCGACAGCATGCTTGGTGATATGTCAACATTTTAATTCTGAATGAGTGTTAATTGGATATTTTAGTGCTGAAATTATTTGTTACCTAAAACACTGACACAACCTGAAGTTCCCTGATTTTTATAATTATATAGCACATACAGACTCTCTTTCTCTAGCTTTGATTGCTTTTACAAAATGTATTTAAGGCACACGCTTTAGATCAATTAATAATTCAGAACTGTAATTATTAGACTCCATGGTGACTTGGTAGTAAACGCCTTCCTGAATCAGCTCGTTCACAGTTCGGGGCTGGTTGGAATTGGGAACTGCAACTGAAAACAAAAACAAAAGCAAAAAACGGAAAATACCTCCCCTTGAAACCATGTACGCCGGGAACGTAGAGGGCCCTGCCGAATGGTATATTGGGAAGTCGTTAAGCAAGTAAATCTTGACAGTTGTCATCTCAAGGAGAAAAAAAAAATACTTTTTTTTTTTTTGGTATCTATATGAGATGATGGATGTCAACCAAACTGTGGGGAAATTATTTTATAATATATGTAAGTCAGGTCACTGTGCTGCTTAAACTTACACAGTGCGTAAGGTAGGTAGGTCAACTGTATCTCATTAACGCTGGGAAAATAACACCTCCCTGTCCTCCCTTTACTTCCCAGCTGCCTAGAGCAAATGTGTGGGGTGGCTGCCCAGTCCAACTCAGGGCTCGGGGCTTGGGCGCAGGAGAGACCAGTGCAACCAGCAGCCCTTGCTTTCCTGGAGCTCTTTGTTATGTATTTCCTCGCCTAATAGAATTTCTTGCTCTCTTCTCTCTCTCTCTCTCTCTCTTTCTCTTATTTATTTATTTATTTATTTTCGTTTGGATGCTTACTCTGATTTCTCTAGCAGAAACCATGTGGGTCAAAAAAAAATTTTCTTTGTGGCAAAATGTACATAACAATATTTACTATTTTCACTGTTATTAAGTGTACAGTTCTGTGGACCTAAGTACATGGGGTTTTGGGGGGCTTTTTTGTTTTTTTTGGAGAGAGAGAGAAAGAGGGAGTGGTGGGGTGGGGTGGGGTGGGGTGGGGAGAGGGGCAACGGGAGCACGAGAATCTCAAGCAGACTCCAAACACCAGTGCAGAGCCCAACACAGGGCTCCATGCAGGGCTCGAACTCATGACCTGAGACCATGACCTTAGATGAAATCAAGAGTCAGGCGCCCAGCCGACTGAGCCCCCCAGCTGCCCCTAAGTGCATGTTTTAAGTACTAATTCCCCGCCTCCTCTCCCCACCCTGGCTTCTGGCAACCACCGTTCTTTCTGTCTCTATGTGTGTGACTACTCAGTGGAATGATTACAGTATTTGTCCTCCTATGTCCTCATTTGTCCTCAGTATTTGCTTATTTCACTCAACATAACATCTTAAAGGTTCATAGGAAACTGTGCTTTTAAAAAAATGTTTAATTATCTTGAATTAAACATTTTAGTTTTAGTGCAATCAAGTTAAAATTTTTTAATCTCAAGAACAACAGTGTTCACAATTCCTTTGACAAAATATTTTCTTAATGTTGACTGACTCACCAAGCAATATTTTCATTTTGTTTTTGCCTTAATCAAAAAATAAAAGATCTTGGGGCGCCTGGGTGGCTCAGTGGGTTAAACCTCTGCCTTAGTCTCAGGTTATGATCTCAGGGTCCTGGGATCAAGCCCTGTGTTGGGCTCTCTCCAGCAGGGAGCCTGCTTCCCCTCTCTCTCTCTGCCTGGCTCTCTGCCTACTTGTGATATCTCTCTCTCTCCCTCTCTCTCTCAAATAAATAAATAAAATCTTTAAAAACAATAAAATAAAAATAAAAGATCTGATTGGTTGAAAACTTTTGAGCACTACAGTCTAACTATGAGAACCCAAGTGCACTCTTGGCATGGGAGTAAGGAACTATTTTGAGGATGGTCCCACTTTAAAATACTTTCTAAAGCCAGTGAGAAATTATTAATTAGGAGAACTCATTTTTGTAGGTTATCTTTAGAGAAAGGTGCAGCAGAATTTTCTTAACTTTTTGGAAAAGAAAGTGTAAACAGGAAAATAAATACATACTGTCCTAACTGGGGGGAATCCTACTTTTTTGAAAATGTGTAAACTTTTCTCCATCCGATCCCAATTTTACGTTAATTAGCACGTTTCCCCCCTGTGTAAGGAAAACTGTTTTAGGGTGCCCTCCCTTTCCTGGTGAGCTGCCTTGCTGGTAAAGCACCCCCAGGAGCCACCAGGAAGAATGTGAGCAGCAGTGTTTTCTGAAAGTAGAAAGAAGCGAGATCAACAGAGTTGTTAATCCTAACGCTGAGACCAAGCCTTCAGACACAGTGCCAGCTGGGGAAATTATACTCCCGGTTGCTCTCCTTTGGTTCTGTTGTCAGTAATAACAGGTAGGAGCCCCCATCTTTCCTACCTAATAGAAGGTTCATTTTACTGTGATTTAATTGCTTACAGAGGTTGGAATGTGGAGGGCAGGAATTCTATGAGTCAGCCCTGCATTCATGAAACACGTGGTTCACGTAGACAGAAATAGGTCCTGAAAAATGTCGGTTCCTAACGACGTGCATTCACGATGTGGTCCCCCCAGAGCTCTGAAATCCTGCCCTAGCCTGATGGGGTCCACCCATTCCAGGCATCTCCCTGGACTCTATGGGAATATTCTTTTACTTAGTTCTTCACGGATGTCACAAAAGGCTAACTCGGAAGGTGTTGAACATCCCCATTAGGTGGTGAGGTTTTCATGTGTTTTTTCCCACAGGATCCTAATTCCAAGAAAATTAGTGTACTTACAAGTGCTATACATTGGGACTCTGACTTTATTTTATTTTTCAACTTACTGAAGTCGACTAAAACTCCTGGGTAGGGCCAAAAAAAAAGAAGAGGGAAGAAAAAGACCAGGCCCCGCATCTCTTGTGTTCTAGGCTTGTCTGGATTTCTAGACTTTTCCAGAGCGTTGTCTCTTCTGATAAGCTTTGCAAATGCCTATCACCCCAGGCACAGTTTCTCCTCTCTATTTACCACAGCTTGATCTCTGTCTGTGCTGAAGCTTCCTTGTGGAGTTGGCTAGGTATCCTTCCTCTGCGTTTCTCAGATGATAGGTCCTGTTTTACCCACACTTGGAAGTCTCACCAGTAGGAAATATAGATGTTACATTCTTTGCCCAACAATCCACAGAACAGTGAGGCTCCTGAAGTTGTCTCCTTACCCCCTTAACACCAGATATCCCCCCAAGTTTGATATGGTAGACATATACTTTATTCACGTACCCAAAAATACTTATCGGCCAACTACTAGACACCAGGCTGGGTGCCAAGTACTCAGCTAGAAGCAGAAGATGCTGATATGAACAAAATGGAGTCCTCGCCATGGTGATAGACCTGCTTCTTCTGGGTCTCAGGCCAAAGAGGACCAAAGGAGGCCTGAACAGTTAATGCCTCTAAGACTGTGAAGGCCGGTGTGAATTTACGGTTATCTTTGGAAGTACTGCTGGGAAGTCTGGCAGTGGAGAGAGCGCTGACATACAGACCTCATGTCTGTCAGGGTCCTTGAGGGGCTTTGAGTGGAAGCCCACCCCATACATTCAAGCTCCTGCTTATCGCCGCCTACCTACCTCATCATGTGGCTGCCCTGAGCAGCACTGGGCGCTGGAAATGTGCACACTGGTAGGGAAGTGTATCCTGAGAAGTAGGAACTTGGGAAGAAGCCCAGGCAGGCCTACCAGGCTCATGGCCATTTGGTCAGTAAATTCCAAGGTCTCTGGTACCCAGACTATCTGGAGCTGCCCTGTATAATAGGGTAGACCTCGCCATGTAGGACAATTGAGATGTCAATTAGTTAAAATTACATAAAATTTTAAGATTAGGGGTGGCTGGGTGGCTCAGTCTGTAAAGTGTCTGCCTTGGGCTCGGGTCATGATCCCAGGGTCCTCGGACCAAGTCCCACGTCGGGCTCCCTGCTCAGCAGGGAGGAGCCTGCTTCTCTCTCTCTCCTCCCCAGCTCGTGCATTCTGTTGCTATCTCTGTCTCTCTCTCAAATAAATAAATAAAATCTTAAAAAAAAATTGAAGATTGAGTTCCTTAGTCACACTAGCTATATTTCAAGCCACATGTTGTGTAGAGGCTATCATATGGGAGAGCTTGGATATAAAACAAATATATATATGTATTACATATATAGCTACGGAACAAATATAGATATTACTGCAGAAAGTTCTGGGTTAGAGGAAAAGGCATGGGCGGCAAGTGTATATAGGCTCCGCTTTCCCAAATCTAAGAGCTGCATTTTCAGAGCTTGTATTCTACCTGGGAGACTCGGGGAGTGGGGTAGATGAGTAAACAGTAAACAGAGATTAGGAGCGCCCGGTTGGCTCAGTCGGTTAAGCATCTGACTCTTGATTTCGGCTCAGGTCCTAATCTCAGAGTCGTGAGCTCCATGCTGGGTGTAGAGCCTGCTTAAGATTCTCTCTCTCTCCCTTTCTCCCTGCCACCTACTTCTCTCTCTCTTTAAAAAAAAAAAAAATAAATAAAAGAAAGTAAGCAATGACTCAACGAGCCTTTTCATAATCGGAGAGGATCTCGGAAGAAGAGAAGCTGGGGAGGCGATAGTGTGCTGTAGCAAGAGAGAAAGGAGGGCTTGTGAGCACTGGGAAAAACAGAAGTAGAAATTCTAAAGCAAAAAGTGTTCGGTTTGTACCCAAAAGACCCCCCCCCCCAAAGGTTTGTACCTGGAAGGTAGTGAAGGAAAAGTAATGCATGATATGTTTGGAGATGCAGGCGATGGCAAAGTCTATAGGCAAGAAGTGGATTTTACTTTAAAGTGGAATGGGAAGAAATGGAACTCTTCTAAACAGGGGAGAGTGGTGTGATCTGGTGCATGTTTGAAGAAGATTCGTCTGCCCATATGCGTGGAAGGGCTGGAGGTGGGCGGAAGCGGGAAGACCAGTCAGAAAGCTGTGGCAGGTGTCCCCGGACCCTGGGAGATCCGACTCCTTGGAGGGGTGCAGTGGAAGGAGGTGGGTGATGACATTTGCATGAAGCAAAACAATAGAGCGGCTTGATTTGTAGCCAACAAACATTTATTGAGTGCCTGCTGTGTACCAGGCCCTCCGCAAGGGCCTAGAGACTCCACAGTGACCGAAAGTGACACAAACCCATCCCTTCGTGGAGCTGAGATCTTGGGGCAGATGGTAGAACCATGAGTACATCCACAAGTCCCTGCATGGTGTGCTGGAAGGTGAGAAGATGGAGAAACAAAGCAGAGAAAAGGGACTAGTGAGATTCCTATAGTCAGTAGCTGACAGATTGTCATTTTAAATGCTAGTTATTTTTGTCAGATTTGTAATCTTTAACTTTGGGGATTTACAAAGACATTTTGGGAGAACAAACAAACAAAGCAAAGTGCATCCAAAAGCAGAGTTAACAGGACCAAAGAAGCATGAGGGCCACTAAGGGTCTTGTAGTCCGCATGGAGTCAGTACAGAGAGTCCGCCAACCCCCCAAATCCATAGGCTCAGCTTCCTGCCTCTGGACCATATTGTCAGCATCGGTGGTCACCTCTTTGTTTTTTTTCTTTTTTAAATTTTAATTCCAGTATAGTTAACATTCAGTGTTATATTAGTTTCATGTGTACAATATAGTGGTTCAACAATTCTGTACATTACTTGGTTCTCATCGTGATAAGGTGCTCTTCGTCCCATCACTTATTTCTCCTGTCCTCCCCTCTGGTGACCATGAGTTGGTTCTCTACTGTTCAGAGTCTGTTTTTTGGTTTATCTCTCTTTTTCTTTGTTTTGTTTCTTAAATTCCACAAATGAGTGAAATCGTATGGTATTTCTTTTTGTCTGACTTATTTCACTTCATTCTACCCGGTAGATCTACCCAAGTTGTTGCCCATGGCAAGATTTCGTTCTTTTTTACAGCTGAGTAATATTCCGTTGTAGATCTATATCTCATCTTCTTTATCCATTCATGTATCGATGGGTGCTTGGTTTGTTTCCATATCTTGGCTATCGTAAATAGGCTGCGATAAACATCAGGGTGCATATATCTTCTCAAATTAATGTTTTCATATTCTGTGGGTGAATACCCAGTAGTGGAATTACTGGATCATATGATAATTCTATTTAATTTTTTGAGGAACCTCCATACTGTTTTCAAAAGTGGGTGCACCGGTTTACCTTCCCAGCAAGAGTGCGTGAGGGTTCCTTTTGCTCTGCATCTATGCCAACACTTGAAATTACTCTCTTCTAACATTTTTATGGCTTCAGGTCTCCCACTTAGGTCTTTAATCCATTACCAGTTTAGTTTTGTGTAAGGTGTAAAAAAGTTTCATTCTTTTGCATGCTGTCCAGTTTTCCCAATGCCATTTGTTAAAGAGACTTTCCCATTTGCATATTTTTGCCTCCTTTATTGAATATTAATTGACCATGTAATTGTGGATTTATTTCTGGGCTTTCTATTCTGTCCCACTGATCTATGTGTCTATTTATGTGCCAATATCATAGTGTTTTGATTACTACACCTTTGTTATATAACTTGAAACCTCCAGTTTTGTTTTTCTTCTTCAAGATGGCTTTGGCTGTTTGGGCTCCTTTGTGATTCTATACGAATTCTAATATGACTTGTTCTAGCTCTGTGAAAAATGCTGTTGGTATTTTGATAGGGATTGCATTAAACCTATAGGTAGCGTTGGGTCATATGGACATTCTAATAATATTTATTCTTCCAATCCATGACTGTGGAATATCTTTCAATTTGTTTGTGTCATCTTCAGTTTCTTTCATCAGTGTTTGTAGTTTTCAGGGTACAGGTCTTTCAGCTCCTTGGTTAAGTTCATTCCTAGGTATTACTTTTGGTGTAATTATAAGGGGAACTCTTTTCTTAATTTCTCTTTTAGCTACTTCATAGCTAGGATACAGAAATACAACAAAATTCTTTATATTGATTTTGTATCCATAACTTTACCAAATTCACATATCAATTCTAGTAATTTCTTGATGGCGTCTTTCGGGTTTTCATATGCAGTATTATGTCATCTGCAAATGGTGGGAGTTTGACTTCTTTGCCAGTGGCCACGTTTTGAAAACAACTTCAGTATGTTTTCATCATAAAAATAAAGTATACCTCTTCTTCTTTCATTGAAAATAAAATTCGAAGTCATGGCTATTTTTATGAAAAAAGTTACCACAAGAATTGGAGAAGGGAAAGCTATTATAAATCCCTGATAGACAATAACAGGAATTTTGTTTATAAATGTCTCTTGTTAAGATATTATGATCATGGGGTGCCTGGGTGGCTCAGTGGGTTAAATCCTCTGGCTTCAGCTTGGGTCATGATTCCAAGGTCCTGGGATCAAGCTCCACATCAGGCTCCCTGCTCAGCAGGGAGCCTGCTTCCTCCTCTTTCTCTGCCTTCCTGTCTGCCTACTTCTGATCTCTGTCAAATAAATAAATAAAATCTTTAAAAAAAAAAAAAGATATTATGATCATGGTTTTAAAAAAATGCAGGGGTTCCTGGGCATCTCAGTCAGTTAAGCATTGGACTCGGCTCAGGTCATGGTCTCAGGGTCCTGGGATGGAGCCCCATGTCGGGCTCTGTGCCCAACAGGGAATCTGCTGAAGAACTCTCTCCCTCTCCTGCTGCCCCTCCTCCCCCACCCCTTTCTAAAATAAATAAACATATCTTTAAAAAATACATAAATAAAACTTTATTTATTTATTTATTTATTTATTTATTTATTTATTTTAGCGTTACAGAAGGTTCCACAATGAAGACTAAGTCCCTTCAACCCCGGCCCTGGCTCCCTCAGGTTTCTTCCCCAGACACCATCCGTGTTTGGGGTCCTGACATAGAGTGCTCCACCACTGGTGGGCAACAGAACCACATGCAGAGCTTTAAGCACTGAGGCCTGGTCCTGCCCCTCAGAGTTTTTTGTTGGGATATAACCCAAGCAGAGGGAGTTTTACTATCTTCTCCAGATTACTTCATGTGCAGCCACTTATATGTTCTAGAGTATAGCCTAAATACTAACGTCTATATGCATCCTTTAAAAAAATATATGCAGATGATAGCAGAAGAGTATCCACTATTTTGCCTCTTGCTTTTTAAATTTTTTACATGTAAAATATATGCTGGAAATTGTTAATATGTATAGCTGTATATACCTTATTATCGTTAATGTCTCCATATTGTGCCATGATATAGATGCGTCTTAATTTATTGAACCAGTCTCCTAATGGTAGACAGTTATGCTAGTTATTTTTTTTATTTATTTATTTTATGAAGAGCATTTTAAACTTTTTTATTTATTTATTTTAAAAGATTTTATTTATTTATCAGGTTGGGGCTAGGGGACAGAGCACAAGCAGAGGGAGCAGCAGGCAGAGGCAGAAGCAGGCTACCCTCTGAGCAGGGAGCCCAGTGTGGGACTTGATCCCAGGACCCTGGGATCATGACCTGAGCTGAAGGCAGTCATTTAACTGAGCCACCCAGGCATCCTGGACAATTGTGCTATTTAAAGGCATCTGTTAACACAAATAATATTGTAATGAACCTTGTTTTGTTGTTATTATTATTTTTTAATTTCTTTAATGAACATTCTTTTTTTTTTTTTAGTATTTTATTTATTTGACAGAGAGAGAGAGATCACAGGTAGGCAGAGAGGCAGGCATAGGGAGAGGGGGAATCAAGCTCCCTTGCTGAGCAAAGAGCCCAATGAGGGGCTCGATCCCAGGACCCTGAGATCATGACCTGAGCCGAAAGCAGAGGCTTAACCTACTGAGCCACCCAGGTGCAGCTTTAATGAACATTCTTATGTATACATTCTTTATATATATTTGTACATACTTTGAAGATTAAAGTTTCAGAATCAGAATTTGAATTATTGGTCATAAAGGAATTTTCAATTTTGAGAAGTGCAACCAGATTTTGTCCTTCAGGGGCAAAGATGAGAGCACCACACTAACAAGTGCTTTGCTTTTAATCTTTGCCAATAAGGACTAGTACCTTCTTTGATTTTGCTTCTTTTAACATCAGAATTAAAGTTGGGCATTTTCCATATGCTTTAAACATTTCTTTTTCTGTGAATATCTTTCTTTCCTCCCCCCATTTTTCTAGTGGTATTGATCTTTTTCTTACTGGTTTCCAGATCTCTTAGGATATGAAAGAGGGGACCCTTTTGTTATTGTAAATTTTTTCCGAATGTTATTATTGGATTTTTTTTTTTACTTATAATTTTTAAATTTTACATAATAAAATGTATGGTTTTTGTGTTTTGGAACTTTAAAATATTAACTGGTATTTGATCCGGGTTCTGCAAAGTACTCGAGGGCAGGGAATGTAACTTCCTACTCTTGGATCCTCAGTGTCTGGTGCACAGTAGGTACTGGCTGAAGGAATGGTTGGTTGTAATCATGATGATGATAAAGGATCATTCAAGCTGTTCGCATGTATTCCTCCTTGAAAAGTTAAGGAATTAATGGTATGCCTATAATTTAATTCCCTTGGTAGTTGGATGTATCACTTTGCACTTGAAGTCCTAAGTGCCAGAAGGTATATTCCAATGAGTTCTCTCAAAAGGTTTCCTCTTGCCCCTTAAGCTCTGGCTCCTTAACTATGCCAAGAGAATTCTCTTCTTCAAACTGGTCCTACTGCCTTGGAACATGTTCCCCTTACCTCTTTCTATGACCTGCTGCCTCTCGACGTTAAACCCGGCCTAAATTTGCTTTTCCTTTTAGAAGCTTCTACTTAGTCTCCCTGCTACATTCCCTCGGAGCATCTGTCCCTCTCCTATACAGAAATTACCAAAACTGTCATAAAAGCATGTGTAGGTTATCACCTCTGGAACGTCTGTAAACCCCAACGGGCTCTTCTTCCCAGATGTGCACTCTCCCTAGCGATACAGAGGAGAAAAAAAAAAACAAAACACCCAATTTTTTGCCACCCTTGTGGACAGGAAAGTAGAACAGTATAGTCTAGTGTGTGTGTGTGTGTGTGTGTTGGGGAGGGAGAGATAATAATAAATTTAGTTGTCCACAATACTAAATGATTGATATTTCAGTAGAGTGGAAGAGCTAGTAGATGTATCTTTGCTTTGAAGTGCTCACGTTTGGGGTCTGTTTTAACAGTAGAAGCATCTGGCATATAACAGGCTCTGACACAGGGGTCCCCAGGCCATCGTGCAAGCGTCGACAGACATGGTCAGCAGCAGTGACCTGGTCTTTTCTAATCTTTACCAAACGGTCTTCTTACCAAACTGCCACAGCATTTTTGCCTGTCTTGATGGAGGTTTTACCAACACCGAAGTCCCTTATACTTTTAAACTTAAATCAGAACATATATTTCCTTGTGTCTTCGTCTATGTGAATTGTTATTATAAAATACCATAGATGAGTGGCTTAAAAACAACAGATATTTATTTCTCACGTTTGGGAAGCTGGGAAGGCCAAGATCAGGGCACTGGCTGATTCATTGTTTGGGGAGAGCCCGTTTCCTAGTTCACAGACAGCCCTCTTTTCTGCTGGGACCTCATGCAGTCAAAAGACCAAGGGGGCTCTCTGTGGTCTCTCTACAAAGGCCTTCATTCGGTTCAGGAGGACTCCACTGTGATGATCTCATCACCTCCCAAAAGCCCACCTCCTAATACCATCACTTTAGAGATTAGGTTTCAACATATGAATTGGGGGCGGGGCGGGGGGGGGGGCATGAGCATTTGGTCTATGAAGCCACATATCGAATATTTGCAAAAAAAAATCCTTTATTTGTGAGACAGGAAATACCCTATGAATTGCTTTTTACCTAGTGGCTATGTCTGATGCTTATTAAGTGTGCTTAATATAGTCTGGATTTTCTAACATTAATAGCGTATTGACATACCCAACAATACAGCTCCGGCTAAACAATCTAAAATTTGCAGCACATTTCTAAACATAGATTTATTTAAACCAGATCGTCTCTGGTTCTTAAATCACCTCCCCAAGGTAGGTTAGCTGCTTAAGGGATGCATTAACTATTTTAGGTCAGTAGGGTACTTTGCAGATCTTTATTTCTAAATGCTCCATACCACTGGCGCTTTTCCAGCCAAATCCCTGATGGCGTAGCCTGTTTTTAATATTAAGTCTCTCTGAACCAAAGTCATTTCTTTCTGGAAGGTTAGACTTTTAGAGCAGTATATTAATAATCTAATACCAAATTACTGAGTCATTTGGCCTGCTTAGTATCTAACCCAGTAGCAAAAAAATTATTTAAGCAGTCATATGAGAACGTCCCAGTGTTTCAGTGGAAACTTAACATAATCATTTTAACGCATTTTCTACAGAGAAATGTAATATGTACTACTTTAAAATGTTAACATTGGAGGTTCCAGTACTTTTCTTTTAATTCTTATTTCTTACCTGATGTAATTCGTGCATCCATATTTCCTCCCTTCCTCCCTTTAGTGTGCATAAAGAGTCTTTCAGAAGATCCATAGCTTGTCTTCCTTCCCCACATGCAAAAAACTATCAAGGTTAAATCAACATATTACAGAAAGTATATATCCGCCAATCCTCTTTTATACAACACAAAAAATACTTTCAGGGTATTTTGTTAGATAATTCAATTGCATTAAGAGCTTTTTAATTCTATTCAAAAATGGTATCATTAATTTAAATTAGCTCCCTGCATGAAAAACGTGAATCCAACCTTATCTCTTCTGTTCATTTTGTGCCCTCCCAGTATTTTTACATGCATGAATGTATGTATTTATAGAAATGATACAGGGGCGTCTGGGGGGCTCAGTGGGTTAAGCATCTGCCTCTGGCTCAGGTCATGATCCCTGCTCAGTGGGGAGCCTGCTTCTCCCTCACTCGCTCTGCAGCTCCCCCGACCCCGCCCCCTGTTCATGCTCGCTCGCGCTCTCTCTCTCTGTCATATAAATAAATAAAATCTTAAAAAAGAAATGATACAGACTTTTTATTTCTTTATCCTTTTAACCAAATATAATCATCAATAACATTTGTCTATAATGCTCTACAGGCTTTGTAACTATTATTAAGGTTATGTAATAATCTAAGTGTTGTATGGAACATAATTTTAGAATTTTCTTAAGACAGGTCCCAGAAGTGAAATCATTATAGTCTAAATACGTATTAGTCTGGATACACGTCTAGATACAAACAGAAAGAACATCGCTTTCCCAAAGGGTTTAATGAAAGTCAAAACACTATCAACAAGATGTTAAAGCATCAGTTTTAATGTATCCTCATAACATTGTGAATTGGTACTTGGCAGAGAGAACTCATTTAATGAGGAAATGTTATTGTGTTTCACTGAGCAGCCTCAACACTTTTTCCAGATGCTTGTGACTGGTTGATTTTTTTGTGAATTTTGTATCCTTAACCTTTGTCTACTTAGATCTCCTGATCTCTGACTGTTTTATCAATTAATAGAACTTCTGCATATTCAAAGAACATTTTAGAGGGTAGAATCTTTAAGGACTGAAGCCATAGCCCTTCCGACAGCTCTGTGGTTCCCTGGAGGACACCAATGACTATCCTTTAATGTCTTTGGATTGATTGTGCCTTGCCACACCTGGGAGCGTTCACCCCGGCAGGCAGGTGCCAAGATTTATTGTTTGATTGTTCTGCCACTCAAGGAAAGACTCATCACTGGACATGTCATCTTCCGATGTGACCTTTATTTAGTGATAGAGAGCCCATTAAGATGTTTCAGAGTTTTATATATCTGTCCAGTTAGTCAGTTGCATTCCTTTTAAATATATCACCCAGAATTGCTTGAAGAAATATCTTCCTTCTGTGCTGGCTTGATTTTCTTGAACACTCTGTCTTACTAGACATTGTATGTATAGTCACGTTCTCTGCCGTGAATTTAAATTCGGTCCCCATAGGAAAAGCAGGGCTAGTGCATGAGAAGTAACAGTCAGTAAACGGTCATACAGTATGTCATATTTACAGTGTTTTTTCAACCATCTGTAAGAAAATGTTTAAGAATATTCTTTCTAGTAGCACCGTTTTTTTGTTTTGTTTTGTTTAGTTGGTTTTTTTTTTTAATTTTTGTTCTTTTGTTTTTTATATTCCTTTTTCAGGGGGGTATCTAGCCTGGAGAATGTTTACATGACTTGCCTATGGCTACACAAAGGGTCCTTGGCCATTTTAGGACTGGAACTTTAAATCCCTGGAATGAAGAAGTACAATCAATGAGAAAAGGATCTTCATAGAAAATGAGCTTCAATCATATTTTCAAAATATAAAATCTCTCCTACATTTCTGGGAATAAGGTTGCAGTATACATCTTAAGTACAATGATTTTTTTTTTAAGTGGTTTGTTTGTTAGGGGACATGTGTATTTAATCAACTGATCATAGCTGACTTTTGCTCTAAGTTCATGGAACTGGTATTTATTGAGGGTTACGATAAAACACCAAGTATATCCTCAGGTTAAGGTCTTCGTTTTCTGCTCTTGCTCACTGTACCAAGTCTTTATTAGCCATTCACCATCTGGGTCAATCTGCTGTTGCTGTTTTCTTAGTAAGGAGGCAACCTGAGAATGTTTAGGAATATTTAGAAATGTTTAGGAAGGCTAAGGAGGACCTTGTAGTGGAGGAGGTTTGAGACATGGGGTGTGAGGGGGAACAGGCTCTCTGTCTCTCTCTGGTAACCCTTATTCATTCATTCAACACATATTTATAGAGCACGTACGCCATCCCAGCTACTATTCTGGCACATGGGGTAAATGAGTGAACAAAATGGGAAAGAGTATGTTTGCCCTCATGGATGTTTCCATTGAGGGGAGAAAGACCCCGCATGATAAACATAATAACCAAATTACATGGTGTGTCCGAAGGTAAAAGCACCATTTACAAGCACGAGTAGAGGAGGGTAAGTGGAATTAGAGATACTGGAAGGCCCTGGGGATTAGTTTTCCATAGGATGGTCATGGAAGGGCCTCATAGAGAAGGTGAAGTCTGGGGGTGTCTGGGGGCTCAGTGGGTTAAGCCTTTGCCTTCGGCTCAGGTCATGATCTCAGGGTCCTGGGATTGAGCCCCGCATCGGGCTCTCTGCTCGGCATGGGACCTGCTTCCCCCTCCCCTCTGCCTGCCTCTCTCTCTGCCTACTTGTGATCTCTCTCTCTGTCGAACAAATAAATAAAATCTTTAAGAAAAAAAAGAGAGAGAGAAGGTGAAGTCTGAACAAAGACATGAAGTAGGTGGTCACTGGTCATGTGGAAATCTAGGGAGAGAGCATTCCTGGTGCCTGTGAAGCGATGGGTGAGGTCGGAGCAGAAAGAAGGAGGCGGTGTGGGGGGAGGAGACCAGAGCAGATGGTAGAAGAGCAGATAACCAGCACAGGAGACTTAGAAGGAGGAGCCAACAGGTAGGAGAAGGACAGAGAGAGTGGTTTCTGGAAGCCCCATTGAGAAAGGGAATAAAGAATGAGGAACGATACTGAACCACCATGCTCCGTGCTCCTAATAGGTTAAGAAAGATGCACGTGGAGAATTGCCCTTCGGACTTAGCCCCCTATCACTGACCGCCTTGATGAGCCCTGATGGTGGAGGGCAAGGAGAGAGTAGGTTTCAGAGAAAACCAGAAGAGAATTGAAGGGCATATCGGCAACATCTTTGGGGCATTTTTTTTTTTTTTTTCCTGCAGAGGAGAGCAAAGACATGGGATGGGGAGTGGCAGAGAAAATGGAATCAAAGGAAGGTTTTCTTGGGCAGAGAGGAGTGAGAGTCTGCTGATCAGCACGACTCGGTGGGAAGACCGAAGGTAGTGATGTCCACGCAGAGTTTCTGACAGTATCTGTACTCACCATGAGTTCCTGTGCCAAAAATGTCCTGTGTCTGATTCATTCACTCCTTTCCCTCATTTAATTTAAATTTTTTCAGCAGTATTTTAGGAAAAGTCAACTCTCCCAGACTGCTATTTTTCGGGCTTCTTGCCTACTCGTTTCCATTTTCATGGCTGAAAGGTAAAGTTTTAGGTAAGAAATTATAGAGCGTGAAACATTGTTGTCATCTATCACCGTCAGT
The DNA here is from genome assembly GCF_009829155.1 of Mustela erminea. Taxonomy (NCBI): domain Eukaryota; kingdom Metazoa; phylum Chordata; class Mammalia; order Carnivora; family Mustelidae; genus Mustela; species Mustela erminea. The sequence continues at coordinate 122,413,977 of NC_045619.1, forward strand.
AAACATATATGAAAGGCCTAGAAACCTCCCTCAGCAGTCCGCCCCCCAGCCACACACAATGTTGTAATTATGAAGGGAAATTATTTATCCTATGCCTAAAATCCCAAACTCAAAATAACATTAAAAATGGCCATCTAGGGGTGCCTGGGTGGCTCAGTGGGTTAAGCCTCTGCCTTCGGCTCAGGTCATGATCTCAGGGTCCTGAGATCGAGCCCCTCATTGGGCTCTCTGCTCAGCAGGGAGCCTGCTTACCCCCCCCCCCCTTCTTCCTGCCTCTCTGCCTATAAATAAATAAATAAATAAATAAATAAAATCTTTTTTTGTCAAATAAATAAAATCTTTTTTTAAAAATGGCCATCTAATTTTAACTTTTTAAAAATGGTTCTTTTTAGCAACATCAAATTTTGCAAATTTTGTTCAGAGGTTCTTCTGCAAAATACAAAGAGCCACATGCCCTTCTTTTAAGGCATACTTTGGTGGTAACAGCGTTTTAATATGTTACTCTTTAAAAAAAAAAAATATTCCTCTAAAAGATAGGTGACTTAGTCATGTCTCTGATTTGTGCTTTTTAGTAACTTCAGCTTCAGTGCTGAACACCAGCAACCGTTCCTGTTGATCATATACTCAGAAGATGCTTGAATTCCAGCCAGCTTCTGGCAAGATTAGCTGCCAGCATGGCTACCAAAGGCCAGCTTGCCAAAGTTGTGTTCATTTTCAGGGAAAAGAGAGAACTTTAAATAGCTAATTTCTTGGCTTCCATTGTTTTCCTCTTCTACCTATCTACTTCCTATTGTAAATGAGTAGTGAAACGAAGGCTTTACAATTTTGAGATTCTCTGAAGAGAGGAGAATTTCATGGTAGCAGCCGACTCTTTGAATGCTTCTTTGCACAAAACAGCATTACAGTGATGAATAAGAAATTATCTGTTTTTTGTTGGACCTTCATTGTGCCTTTGGGGAAGATAAAACTTGAGGTTCTGTGAAAATGTATATGGAGGGTGTGTGTGTGAGAGAGAGAGAGAGAGAGAGAGGGCACGCGTGCTAGGTTTAGCAAAGACAACGAAGAACTTGGAAGTCATCTTGGCATTTTATGACCATTAGAAATGGCTACATGTGTGCCTGATAAGCAGTAAAAGAGCATTTTCAATCATCAGCGTTTTCAAGTAGAAACTTTAGTGGCAGGAAAGGATTGTTCTGGCTTATTTGTATGAAGTGATGCATGCATGGAACCTAAATTCAAATTTGAATTCCATTTAAAATCTGCCTCCAGGCGGCGTCTGGGTGGCTCAGTGGGTTAAGCCTCTGCCTTCGGTTTAGGTCATGATCTCAGGGTCCTGGGATCGAGTCCCGCATCGGGCTCTCTGCTCAGCAGGGAGCCTGCTTCCCCCTCTCTCTGCCTGCCTCTCTGCCTACTTGTGATCTCTCTCTCTATGTCAAATAAATAAATAAAATCTTTTAAAAAAAACCAGCAGTTATTATTATGATCATTCATATAGATAGCCTAATCTTAATAAATTAATTGTTCTAATTATTAACATAACATACCACTATCTGAAAAACAGACAGACTCTTGGGAGAGAGCACTGGATTTAGAAGGAAGAAAATCTGAGAACTCTGTTTAAGTGTCAGAAGACATGATTTTCCTCATAATGTGTACTTTACTAACAACTTCAATGCCACAGGATAAGGAGTCTATGAGGTGATGTCCCATAAATGAGAAGGATTCGGGGCACCTGGGTGGCTCAGTGGGTTAAAGCCTCTGCCTTCAGCTTGGGTCATGATCTCAGGGTCCTGGGATCAAGCCCCGCATCGGGCTCTCTGCTCAGCAGGGAGCCTGCTTCCTCCTCTCTCTCTCTGCCTGCCTCTCTGCCTACTTGTGATCTTTCTCTGTCAAATAAATAAATATAATCTTTAAAAAAAAAATGAGAAGGATTCCCCAAATCCCTAATGCAAGTGTGCCTCAGTGTGTATCTACCTGCAGCGTAAGAAAGAGTAGGGAAGAAAGGAGGGAGAGACTGAACTTTGTCCTCTGGAGAAAGGATCCTGTTAAACTACCCTGATCTCTTTTCCCTTCCTCAAACTGCTGAGTAAACCTTGTCCTCAGGCCTGAGGAGATGCGCTTCTGTCTTCCCACACACTGCCTTTCTCAACATTCTAAAGCTAACTTGTTTTTCGTCTTTTTCCTATGGGATATTTCAGCTTCAATAACATCTCAGAATGCTGTCTCATAACCCTAACTAAAATAGCTCCTGCTCACCATTATTCTCTTTCTCAGCCTGTTTTGTGTTTTCTTATTAGGATTATTTTTCTGATTACTTAAAAAAAAAAAAATGGTCTCCTTTTCAGCTAGATTATTAGGCTCCCCGACGGGAACTTAGCTTTCATCTTTTCTGTCATATTCCCAGCATTTAACTTAGAGTCAGAGCATGATACACTTTTACAAAGTAGGAAGTACTCAGTAAATGCATGTGGTTGGGTTTTGGTTTTGCTTTGGGTAACATTTAGTCCTTTTGTCAGTACCTAGGGCTATTACAAAAAGTTTCTAAATTTCCCTGTGCTCTTGAGAAAATTAAAGCTAATATCTTAGCTTTTACATAATCATCAAAGTTACCCTGTACCTTGGTTAATGTTTCACATTAAGCCAAATGGGAGGCCAATCATATTTGAGAATCTCATTAATTAAATGGGTATGAATAGTACTTCCATGACATTTGCAAACTAAAGTATACAGTATTCATGTAAATGTACTTCATCTCAGTGGTCTACCACTTTAAAATTTTTGGAGTCAGGATCTTATCATTAGTAAACAGTTTATGGTTTTGTTGTAACCTCAACAGTGCAGGGTTGGCAATTCATTTTCTTAGAGATCCAGATCTCTTCACAGAAAAAAAAAAAATTCTTACCTATGAAAAGAGATGACAATAGGAGAAGTAGAAGAATTATCTCTGCCAGCTAATGCAAGCAGATAATACAAGATAGAACTCTTTCCATTGGTCCTTGGCCTCAGAAGTCCATCACATCTTGCTTTTTTCTGAAAGCGTAGACCTGAGGAGTGTGACAATGGGATGTCTGTCTGTCCCATGGCAGGTCAGGAGGAAACAATGGAAGTCAAACTTGCCATTGGCTTAGCATTGTCTTATACATGTGGAGGGTCATTTGAAGTCTTGAGAGTTTGGGATGAAACATAGATTTATCTAGAGTCAGGGTAACCTTGGGATACTGTGAGAAATCGATTTTTCCCAAGAGCATTGCTTTCATATGAAGATTTTCTACAGAAATAGATGACCACTTTGGGATCCAAGATGCTACTCCTGTATAGGCTTATGACTCTTACCCTTTTGGCTTTAAAAGAGAAAATACAAGAAAAAGAACACTGCAGAAAAATGATGCTGGAAAGATATATGATTGAAACAGAGTACAGCATCAAAAAAGCAAACTTTATAAATATAGAAAAAAGCTGTTAAAGGAAAAGGGTGACACTGTTGGTGCATGTATTTGGCATAAATTGGAAAAAGACAAAAACTGAAGAGTAGATAAAAAGTGTGAGTTAGGGATGCCTGGGTGGCTCAGTGGGTTAAGCCTCTGCCTTCAGCTCAGGTCATGATCTCAGGGTCCTGGGATCGAGCCCCGCATCGGGCTCTCTGCTCAGCAGGGAGCCTGCTTCCTCCTCTCTCTCTCTGCCTGCCTCTCTGCCTACTTGTGATCTCTGTCAAATAAATAAATAAAATCTTTAAAAAAAAAAAAGTGTGAGTTAGGGGCACCTGGGTCAGTTCAGCATCTGACTCTTGATTTCAGCTCAGGTCATGAGCTCAGGGTTGTGAGATCGAGCCCCAAGGTGGACTCCACACTGGGTGTGGAGTCTGTTTAAGAGTCTCTCCCTCTCCCTCTGTCCCTCCCCACCACCTCCTCTCTCCCTCTCTAAAAAACTAATAATAATAAAAATTTTTTAAAAACATGAGTTAATCCAATTTAACTAACTTTCCCATAAGCAATGCACACATATTTGGAGTAAGAGTTCTGAGGATAAAAATGAATGATCTGGAATGAGTTTTGGTAGACGTCAAGTTGCAAGTTACATCTTGGAACTCTACATTGAGAAGTGAGAATATTAAGGTGTGGAAAAGGAAATATTTGTAGCTGAACATGGGAGGTAGCTTCAAGGACAAAACTGTAAAAGACCAGCTAATCATATTGTAGCAACCCAAGAGATCCAGGGTACATCCTGTAATAACCTATTCTGGAGTTATGGAATGGTCTGCCAGCTGTTCCTGACTGGAGACTACTTGAGGCAGAATGACCCAGAAAGTCCATATGGTACCAAAGGCAAAAGCCTAATTAGATATACGACTTCTAACTGCATAAATCCACACTCCCAGAAGGAAGCAGATTAATTGTAATGCACATGTGGGGAGGGTGACTTTCAAAAACACAAGAATTCTGGAGGCTAAAACATGTTTCTCTTTAATAGTGGTTATCTTTGGGTGGGAGAATTGAAAGTGACCGTTATTTGTGTGTCTCTGCAGTGGGTTCATACAACTTCTGTAATGAAACAATTTTGCCATTTTGCTCTTATTAATACAGATACAAAGAATGAAGGAAGAATCGTGACTCTCTATAAGCTACATTACACATCAGTTGAGAGTCCCATCTCATATTGTACAAGAGCCAAAAGTTAATATATTGTTGCAAATATTCAAAAGATCTTTGCCAAAAGTCACTGTAGAGTTGTTGTTGTTGTTGTTGTTTTTAATGCTTTATTATTTAAACCTGGAAACAGGTCTCAACATGATTGTGCAATTTAAAGCTACATCTGATTATTAGCCAAGGACTTTTTAAATCTTACTTTGTTCAGAAGGAAAGGGGATAGCACACAATTATGCGTGTGTCGGGCCCTTTCTCTCCATATTATGGGATTTCTTAAGGACAGAAACTTTGTATCCTCGCTGAGGTGTGAACTGAACCTTCCTCAGGGTGATTGAGTTTAAAATGCCAACACTTTCGGAACACTGAAAAAAAATTAAATTTAATTTAAAAATAAATAAATAAAATGCCAACACTTGTGACAAAGGGCCTGAGGCCCTTTTAGGGATAGAGTTATGCTTCCTGGTAGTTTTGTACTATGCTACTCCTGCTGAGAAGCTCTCTGGGAAGATTAGGGATCCCCTAGGATACTAGTTGGTGGGGGGAAAAATACCTATCTCTCCTGTTGTGAATCTTACTGGAATAAAAAATTGCAATGCATTCGGTATCTCCCATACATTTTACGTTTATTTCACAAGAATATAAATATTCTGGTTATTGATTTATGATACCATAATTAAGGTGCATTCAATCTGTAACTTTTATTCAAAAGCCTCTATTCTACTGTATTTTCTAGGATTTATATCATGAAGATTGGTCTTAGTCCATAGATGAAAGGTGGGGGGGGGGGTTGTGGAGGAAGGAGGAATGAAGGAAGAGAGAAAAAGTAACAAAGATTTTCTTTAAAATAATCTTCCATTTGCATGAGACTTTACAGAATAATCCCCTCTCCACCACGCCAAAAAAAAAAAAAACTATAATTTGGAAATCAGTGATGGAATTTTATGTTTACTTTAAGAGATCTAGAAGTGTGTATTTCTTCAGAGAACTTTAAAAATGCAATTCAATTAGTACAGAAAATTAGTATCTTCTCTTCTCAAACTTGAGTCACCTTATTTATAAGAAGAACTTGGACTAAATTATTCTGTAAATCTTAACTCGAGCTAATCAACCAACCAAGCTTTGCAATTTCTTCATAGTTACTGTTCTGAAAATGCATACTGTTATTCAGTCTACGGACTTTCTTTCAAACGGTCTCAGTTGGAGAAGCAGTTCAAAGTCATTTTGAGCTCAGTTAAACTCCTTGCTTTGAGCTGTGATTACTTTCATGTCCTAATTAAAGGGGCAAATGGGTCTCCTGCATCTTGTTTGGAAAGTCACAAGCAATCAAGAGCAGGTTGATGCTATGACTGATAAGCATCTTCATTGGTTTCTCCTGTCCAATAACGTGTGTATCATATTGCTTATTTTTGAATTGTCTTATGGCACAGGATATACTTTCTGCAGCAGGGTGATGGAAAGGAATCATTAAATGAAAAGATTGCATGCTTTGTCTCTGGAGAATGTTTCAACGGCAAGGGCTACATGACAGACATACCATGTGCCTGTTACTATAGAACTGAAGAGCCCTTTCCAGCTGTTTACACTTCGGATGCAAAATGGCAATTTGACATAGACTAACAGTGTGATGTAGGCATCTGCGTAAAAAGGCTACATATGGAGCATGCCCAGTGCGGTGAGTGCGTCCTCCGCCCTCCCCCTCCAGATCTCTGAAGATAAGGCTTGAACTTTGCACTTGCAAATGTCACTGCATACGTTTTGCACTAGGGTTTTTTTTTTTTAAAGGTTCTCTTACAACTAATTTCCTGTAACAATCCCAGAGCAGAGAATATTGAGTGTGATAAGATGCATCAAGTTTAGAACGAGTTGATGCCTGTCTTTGAATGCACTTGAAGTGTTCTTTATTTTTAAAGCAATATAAGGCATTCGAGTGTTTGGGGGTTTTTGTGTTTTTTTGGTGGTTTTTTTTTTTTTTTTTTTTTTTGGCACCCCCGCGCCCGGAATGGGAAAATAAGAATCTCCTTGGATCTGAGTCCTCCGGGGTAAGGCGTGAAAGCCCCGGAGGCAGGAAGGGACGGAGAAGAGGGGCTTGCCCAGAGCATGGATAGGAAAGGAGCCGGGGCGCTCCAGGGCTCAGCGCGCACTCAGGATCTGTGCCCGGGGCTGCAGCTGCGGATGAGAAAGGCGCTGTCTGGCTAATGAAGGCCACCTGGGTCAGGCTTCTGAAAAGAGCCAAGGGAGGAAGGCTGAAGAATTCGGATATCTGTGTAAGCTCAAGGGCTTTCGTCTGGGGGAGACTCTATATTGTCGTTGCTGCTGCTGTCCTTCCAGTGAGTGCTGGCAGGGGCTCCCGTGATTTAGTAATCTGAGCCTGATCGCAGGAGAGGGAGCGAGGGAGAGTCCTGTAATTTTCTGAGCTCCTTTTCCTATGTTGTTATTTATTGCCAGAGAAGCTATCCCGGGCAGGTGTTTTCTTTAGGCGGCGTTTATTAAATGTCTGTTTAAAGCTATGGGAAAAAAAAAAAAGAAATGTGTTGCTTGAGGATGGAGTGAAGCCGGCTGCTGTTGTCTTACAGTTTTGTCAGTGAAGGTATCAGGTGAATGGAAAGGTACCGAAGGATGCTTAATGTTAAAAGGGGAGTCGCGGCAGAGAATTGAAGTTTATAACTCGTCAGGCTTTCTTTTATGTTTTTTAGTTAGTCGTTATCTTCTTCCTTGTTGTAAATACTTGATTTAGCCTGTCGTCTCTTCTTGAAGCCATCCTTGCAACCCCTCTATGCCCTTCAGCTGGGCACTGCACCACGGAGCCGGTTTAATTATAAAGGAACTTGTTCAGGCTTCCAGAAAGCATAGTCCTTGGAACCCTCAGCCTGGGGAAGGAATGGTAACTTGGTAGGCGCAACTATCCCAGGGAATGGTCTGCAAAGGAGAGCATGATGTTTCTAGATGGCTCGCCACAAAATGGATTATTTTCTCCTCTTTTCAGGAATTTATAGCAGAGTCGAGGAAGCTAACTGCTGTGTCAATGAGACTTTTCCAATGCAAACATCATAGATGGGATCTGTTTTAAAATGCAAATTTTTCTCTCAAGGGTTCGGCAGACTCCTACACCAGCCGTCCATCCGATTCAGATGTTTCTTTGGAGGAAGATCGGGAGGCAGTGCGCAGAGAAGCAGAGCGACAGGCCCAGGCCCAGCTGGAAAAAGCAAAGGTAAAACCATTCCTCTCCTGCCAAGGTCTTTCTTTGCCAGTCGTGCCGGGTCTGAGATGGGCCACCTGTGGAAGTTTCCTTTAAAGCATATGTTTGGACTCTTACAGTGTGTCATTGTCTGATTTTAAACAAGTGCAAGAAAGGGAGTGTGTTTGATTTCCTTGATAGAAAAAGGCAGGGTGATAGATAAGAGTGGTCCTGGCTTTTATCTCGTTTTATAATCCAACCAACTCGTTTCTGTAGGTGGATATTTTATTTAGACACACAGAAAAGGACGCCCAGATAAACAAAGGGGAAAAATCTGCTTCTGGTAACAGAACGATTTCACTTCATTTTTCCAGTAAACCATTCCTCTGCCCAGAAAAACAACTTTCTTCAAGACGATGTGTATTTTCATAGGCTTGAACAGTCTCTCCCCCAAATTTTACTCCATAGATGTTCTATAGTAGTATTTTCTTATACTGAAAAAATAGATTGCGTAATGCTTTTCAAAAATAAGCCATAAAAGATTTTATCAGTTAAAAGTGTTCCTTCCCTTGGAACCTGTTCTTATAATGAAGTGTGTATCTATGGAAGAGGGACTGGAAATCAGAGATAAGATCTGTAAGTACAGTACTAACCAAGACAGTGGGTTCGTTTCACTAATTATAACGATGTGAATTCTTTTTCCCATGCAGTCATTCGAATGGCAGCTTTTTCTAAAAGCATAGATTGTCGTTCAAGTTTACGGTGTCTTGGGGATACCCTTGGGATCTGGGTAGCTTGGAAATGAACCCATTTCGCATGGTGGTTGGTTTTCTTTAGAAAAAAAAAAAATATATATATATATATATATATATATATATATTGCTTTGGAAAAAGAAGAAGTACTGTGTTGATCTTGCTTAAAAAAAAAAAATCAGGGGTGGCATTAGACACTCTTGCTGGTTGCTTCTTCCGAGATGAGTAAAATCTCTGTGTGTTGCTATGGGAATTGTGACTTGGAGATTCTGGCTGGAATGCATGGACGGCCCTTATGTAATATTCATGGCCTCTAGCACAGCTGCCAAAGTAGTTTGCGGAGGAACAGCCAGGAGGCCTTGACTTTTAAAAAAGCAGTCTTTCCATACATCAAAACAGTGTTCTCACCTCAGCGGGCAGGGCAGTCATTTCCAGATCTGACACCATCTTGACTGCAAGACAAGTCGTAAACAGCAGGAGCGGGGAGCTGATAAAGCTAGGTGTGGCCCGGTTGCCACCAACTAATCTCTCCCAGGTGTCCCCCATTTAAAACGTTATGGGGAGACACTGAGGATGTAGCTGGAGGACATAATGCTCCATGAAATAAGCCAATCACAGAGGGATGAACCCCGTGTGATTCCACTTAGAGGAGGCATCTAAAGCAGTCACACTCATAGAAGCAGAGAGTGGCACGGTGGTTGCCAGGGGCTGGGAAGAGGAGGAAGAGGAGGAGGAGGAGGAAGTGGCGAGTTGCTAATCAACAGAAAGTTGCAGTTATGCAAGATGAATAAATTCGAGAGATCTGTTGTACAACGTGGTGCCTAGACTTAGCACAACTGTATGTAGCACTTCGTATGTTAAAAGGATAGATCGCTTGTGAAACGTTCTTACACAATTAAAAAAATATAAAATTAATGGAGAAAAACAACAGAGGTGTGCCTAGTGAAGTTCATTGCCACATGTTTGCAGTGTAGCTAATATATGTCGAGATTGAGAATCTGAATCTTTGTATTTTGTATCGGGGTGCAAAGAAGAGTCTGGAAAAAAAAATAACAGTCTGTGTTCCAGAAATAAGTGTTTTATTTGCACTAATTTATTCATGTGATTTTCATATACCAAAATTAACCAGTTTCTCAGATTCGTATCACATGATCGTACAATCCACTGTCTTATAGGTTTGGTTTTCAAAGTTTTTAGTTATCTGGTTGGGGAGTTTTTGTCCATAACCGTGTGTTGCAAGTCCTCAGTTAAAGTGACCCAACTGTGTAGAAATTTTAAATATCTTTTAACCAGCATGGACCAAAATCCTGTTTCCCAAATCAAGCCAGGTTCATGTTACTTGTCATACAAACGAAAAAGTTTATCATTACAAATAACGTAGAAGATGAAAGAAAAACGAAGATAATTTAAAAACCAAGGCAAAACAACCAAAACGTTTTCTGTTTAATGAAAATGGTTTATTGACATCCATTTTTCTTCCTTAAAATTAGGGTTTTGGGGTTTTTGTTTTTGTTTTTAAAGATTTATCTATTTATTTTAGAGAGAGCAGGAGCAGGGGGTGTGGAGGGGAAGGCAGAAGGAGTCTTAAGCAGACTCAGGGCATGAGGAGCTGGACACAGGGCTCCATCTCATGACCCAGAGATCCTGACCTAGGTTGAAACCAAGAGTGGGACACTTAAACAACTGCCCCACCCAGGTGCCCCATTAGGTCCCTGTCTTAAACCTTTGATGTATTCAAATGAGTTACACTTGGGTAGGTGAGAATTTGAATATATTCTGAAAGACCATGGAAGGACTAGGATTGAAGTGTGCTTTATGTGAAACTCATGGCTTGGTAGGTTTGGTTTATTAATTCCAGGACCTCTGAAGAAGAAATGCAAAAGAGGGGTTGGAGATGGCTTTTTCATTAGCTTATTTTTATTTTTATTTTTATTTTTAAAGATTTTATTCTTGGAGTGCCTGGGTGGCTCAGTTGTTAAACCTCTGCTTCGGCTCAGGTCATGATCCCAGGGCCCGGGGATAGGAGAGCCTCGGGCTTCCTGTTCTTCAGGGATCCTGCTTCTCCCTCTCCCTCTGCCTGCTGCTCTGCCTACTTGTGCTCTCTCTCTCTCTGTCAAATGAATAAGTATAACCGTTAAAAAAAAAAAATTATTCTTAAGTAATCTCTGCATGCAGCGTGAGGCTTGAACTCACGACCCTGAGATCAAGAGTTGCGGGCCCTTCTGACAGAGTCCGCCGCCAGGTGCCCCTCATTAGCTTATTTTCTCCCTTCCCCTCCCACCAGGCCTTTCTGTCAGTACGACTTTGTGGGCCCTATTTTGAAAGGAAGCTTTTAAAGTTTAAAAATACATGAATTCATCGTTTAATTTTAGAGAGTCGAAAACACTTCGCACGACCATCTTGGAAGAATCAAAAGTTTCCCACACTTCTGTTGTAATCCTTATAGATAGCATCCCTCCGGCAGGCAGACTCGCTCAGTGGGCGCTGCATCTCCCTGCCCCCGCCGATCACGTGCGGTGAGATCCCTGGGAAAGAGCCTGGAATAAACCGCAGCAGCCTTTTCAGATCCTGGCCCTCTTTAAGTGAGAACGACCTGACCCGTTCATTGCCCTCAAGAACGGGTCTGTGACATAAGGCGATGGGGCGAGGAGTACAGCTAGAGACGTTGCCTTTGGAAATTCAGTGACCTGCAAAAGGTTCTCTAACCAGGCGCTCCGTGATTCCAGTAAAAGCCAGTACTTTTCATGATGGTTGCTCTTCAACTGGGAAACTCTACGGTGAACAAATTATGTATTAATTTTCAGACAAAGAAAAATCAGCTGACCTGATTTTGCCGTTCTCTGCAAATCTTGCCTTATTTAAGCTGGTGCTCTTTGATTTTTTTTTTTTTTTTTTTTTTGGCCTTCGAGACTAGTAATACATGGACTTAATTTACTCCCACAGTGATCTTTTTTGAAAGGCCTCTTTAGTGGGGTGTAATTCATTCACACGTTTAAAATATACAATTTGGTGGCTTGGGGAATATTCACAGAGGTGTGCAACCATCATTACGATCAACTTTGGAACATTTTCATTGCCCCTTAAAGAAATCCCGTGTTCTGAGCTAGCACTCGAGCGCCTTTTTCCCAAGCCCCCTAGTCCTAGCCACTCTCCAACTTTCTGTCTCTGTAGATCTCACATATAAATGGAATCGTGCAGTAGGTGGTCTGTTGCGACTGGCTACCTTCATTTAGGGATGTTTTCCGAGTTCACCCTGCTACAGTATATGTCAGTACCTCGGTCCTGTTTTTTGCCCAGTAATATTCCATTGTATGTATATATTTATCCTTTATCGTTCTGTGGACATCTGGTTTGTTTCCACTTTGAGCTATTGTGAATAATGCTGTGATGAACATTCGCGTACAAGTTTTTGCATGAACATATGTTTCCATTTCTCATTCGTATATATCTAGGAGTGAAATTGCTGGGTCATCGGACCATCTTTTTTTTTTTTTTTTTTTTTTTTTTGGTTAATTGAAAGAGGAACTTTTTTCTTTTCACTCTTACTCCCCAGAACTGATGGCCTTCTGCTCGAGGTTGCAGAGACTCCTTGAGTTAGGAAGTCCGAATGTGGAAGGGATTGGCACAGACTTGAAGTAGGCTCAGTGCAGTCTTCTTAGTAGAATGGATTAACGTGAAATTTTAAATTGACTGTTCTCCTATCGGTACATAGCACCTTGGTGGGGAAATTGTATTAGGCACCGTTGGTGAGTACACAGGCTACAAGGCCAGAGCCACAAAAAAGAAATAAGCAGACTGCAGAAAGCTTCTCCTGTTTGTTTGGGGAGAAAAGTCTTGGCCTTAGATCATGCTTGTAGAGTAGAAATACTGTAGGGGAGTCAGGAGCGTCAGGGTGGGAAGACTGCCCCCTACTGGCGGGAACAGAAAGCCGTTCCAGAATGGACACAAGAGTTTGGCTGAAAAATAGAAAAGTGGCCAGTGGCCTAATAAGTAATGTAAGCGAATGCCAACATAAGAAATGGCTGGCAGCAAGAAAACATGGAAACTTCTAGAGAAAGTTGTTTGGTTTTTTTGTTTTGTTTTTTGGTTTTTTGTTTTTGTTTTTGTTTTTTTGGAGATCATGCCAACTTGCAAATATCTTAATTCTAGCCTCACATTTAATTCCTAGTTTGGCTAGTTATAATATTCAGGTATGATGGCAGTTCTTCTTTAGAACTTAAAAAAATGTGATTTTGGTGTTTCTGCCTTCCAGCATTGTTGATATGCTGACCAACGTCATTGGGGTTTTGAGGGTTTTGTTTTTTAATTTTCTGCAGTATGTCAAGGACTGCTCTGCTTTTGGTATTTTAAAATTTTGCCTTGGTGCATCTCTCATTTATCGTGCCCGGCTTTTCATATGAACATTCATTATGAAGGGCCAGTCACTTCAGTTCTGGAAAGGGACCGATTTTTATTTTGATCATTTTCCCCAGTGTATATTCTTCTTTTCTGGATTTTCTAGTTTGATGAGAGCTTTCTTTGGATTCTTTTCTGTCTCTCTGTTTTACTGTCTAGTCTCTCTCCATTTTACCTTCAAACCCACCCATTGAAATGTTTAGATTTGACAATTTCTGATTCCCAAGAGCTTTCTTCTCTCCTCTTTTGTAGCTTCACTGTTCTTATTCCATTGCTGTAATATTTTCTCTTACATCCCATGAGCTATTCATTTTAACTTTTCTGTACTTCTTCAAACTTTTAAAATTTGGTCTTATGTTTACATACTGGAGACTGTCTTCAGAGATGTGCTTTTTGGCAGTCTATAGGGTCTTGCTCTTAAATACGTATAAAGCCCACTGGAAGTTCTAAGTGCAATAGCAAAGCTTCTTGGCTGCTCATCTTTTATAGGTGGACTGGAGGGGGACGTCTTTCCTTTTGTCTGGTTCATGTTCTCAGACTCATCTCCAGCCTCTCGGTACTTGGTGTTCTCACGCTTTCTACTTTGTTAACTGCCACTGTCGCTTTCTATAGTCTACATTTTTGTCGACTCTCCTCTCATTTCCTGTTCTTTTTGTCTGTGGGTTTATACTTTCTCAAAAAAAAAAAATATTTTTAGGAAGAAGCATATGTTCATTTGACCATGTTTTATTCCCCCATAGTCATCAGTAAACATATTGTATATAAAAGAGAAAATGTGTTTCTCCTATTGTCTTCATCCATAAAAGCCTTAGACAGTGGGAGAATCTGACCCAATTAGAAATACTCCCTGAACCAGCCTTTTCAGAAGAAAGAAAAAAAACAAAACAAAACATGAATATGTGTATTCACCTTCAGCCTGAAGATGACCTTTTAATTCCCAAAATGTTAAACATGTTTTTAGAAACGTGTCTGATTGAGTAACTTCTCTGGGAGGTAAGGACAAAGCGTATGTATATGCCTGTATTACATACTTTCTCAAACCTATCAGAGAGACTATTAGAATCCAGAAAACATATGGCAGGTATTAAATGAGAAAGCTGCTTATAGGAAAACACCATGTTTCATGGGTAAAAACCTAGCAGAAAGTGCTCATCATAGAAGACACATGGTAGACCTTCTTAGGACGATATTTTAGGCTAAACTCATTTTCCCATCATTGATCTCAGTGCTGCCTTTCAGTTTTTGCATGGAAAAATGGTCAGCTCTCTTTGGCTCCTAGCAATTACCTTCCAAAAAGAAGTAGGAGACTGGCTAAAAGGTCAGATCTCCAGTAGCTTGGGTTAATTTAAATACACATTAGCTTAGATTGCCCTTTTTTCCTACCTGTAAGAAAACAAAAACTCATGCATGTGACCGGGGAGGTATAACCCTGAACACTGGTGCTTTTAATCCTGCTCATCATACTTGGTAGGTGACAGTTAACAGTAACAACAGTAACGACAACATCTGTTGCAGGATCTCTGTTCAACAGACACTTGGAAAGTAGAAATGCAAAGCTCTGTATCTTCAGAGCATTTTGAAATACTTTTGAGCGGTTATGACCATGAAGGACATACAGCATTGGATGGGTGCATGGACTGTCTTTGATATCCGAAAAAGTCCTCCTTTGTTCTCTCCGCTAGCTTTAGCCACAGAGCACATCTTGTCACCTTAAAGCCCCCATCATTTTTCCTGTGGTCCCAGTTCTCTTCTGTGCATCGCTGGCCCGCTGGCAGGTTGCCTGGTGACCAGGTGTTCTGGGATGGCCTTCTGCAGGTGTGGAGGTTGGCATCTCTGAGCTTGCGGGGTTCCTTTTCCTCCTCTAGTGTGGGTTTTTCAGGCCTCCGCAGGCCGGTTGGCTCCTTCTGCTGGTTTAAGGGCTACAAGCACACCGAGTGAGCGCAAGCCCCATTGGGAAATATTCGCGTCCTTTCTGTGTCCTGTTGGTGACAGCACACCACATGGCTAAGCCCGGAGACTGTGTGCAAGGGGATGACCCCAGGACCTGGATTCGGCTGGTGACTGGTTGCAGCCTTTTTCTGCAGAGTCCCCCATCTTTTTCTCCCTTCCCCTTCTGGAAAAAGAGCTACCTCCTTACCTTCTAACAGAAACACCTGTCTTCCTTCCCGTCTTGCCCTTCCTGTTAGTGCCAACCTTCTGCAGAGCAGGTTGCATCCCCATTTCCAGTTCCTCGTTTCTTCCCCAGCTCTCTGAAACTCCTTTCGGTCTCTCTACTGACAGTGACTAACCTCTCCCATGACCTAATGAAGCCGAGCGACGTTCCGTCAAGTGTTCCCTTGACTTCTCTGTAAGCCTCCCCTCGCTCTTCTTCCCTACCAGGTCCCCTTTCTGCCTACAACACAAGCCTGTTGCTGCTTCTCCTCTGGCTCCTTTTCCGTCTCTTTCGCTGCTGCATTCATGGAAGTCCATCCAGCCACGTGCTCCGTGCTCGGACCTCGACCCTGTGGCTTTCATGGCGTTAGGCATGCCATTGGCTTTGAAACCGTTGGGTTCCTCAGGAGCTGCTGCAGAGGCAGAGGGGGGCCCCGGCAGGTTGTGTTCTGTGCATTCCTTCTAGAATCAGTCAAAGCGGCTCCCTCCATTCATCGGACGCACTGGGACTCCCGTGTATGTTTCACTTGAGCTCCCCAGGTGCCCCTCCACAAGGACTTTTAAACCACTGCTGTCTTTCCCCTTCCTGTCTTGCACTTCCTGCAGCTCCTGCTTTCCATCTGCAGCTCTGCCCCAACCTCTCTCCCTGGTGTTAATGATGTCACGTCCTCTTCTCTCTGGCCTCCTGATCCGTCCTGCGCCCTCCCCCTCCACCACACCGTTTAAAATTGAGCTCTCCACTTTTTCTTTGAAACCCTTTCTTCTCTGCGTGTTCCGACCTCTGTCAAGGTTAACTTCATCCTCCTGAGTTAGACGGAGGGTTGGCAATTTTCTTCTGTAAGGGGTCAGATAGGGAGTATTTCCGGAGCCTCCAGTCTTGCGGTCTGTGTCACGGCCTCCCAGCTCGGGGCTGCCCGGACTCCGATTCCGTCTCTGCCATGGACGGGTTGCCTGGCCTTTCGGCGAGCTGCCTGTGAGGTTGTGGTTGCAGTAGTGATTGTTGTGTGAGCTGATACATGGTACGTGTCAAGCGCAGGGTTCCCGTTTGGAACTACTGGTACCCATAGCTCCCGCCCTCCAGTTCGGTGTCCGCTGGGGAGTCTGTATGAAAAGTTAAGAAACCACTCTTTCCATTTCTCTTTACTGAACACTGTATACTATTTGGCGGCCGTCGTATTCAAATGACTCCTTTCTAACTTAGTGGTGAGTGCTGTGTGGCCAATCTGTAGGTCCAGTGGCTTCAGCAGCCCTGCATGGGGAGTCACGGGCATGTCCTCGATCACGGGACCTTTACAGCAGCTCGCCGCATCAGGTCAGGTGGCATCCCCTCCAGCCCATGACCCGGGCCCACGTCCTGTCTCCCGAACTGGACTTTGAGCCCCTTCAGAGGAAAGGTGTTCTCTGTGCTTCATCTCACTGGTCGGATTCCTACCTTCATCATCAAGAGCGAGCTAACCTGCCCCTGTGCTCTGCTCACATCTTCTAACACCTGAGTATTTTAGGAATAAAATTACATATTGCCTTCTATATCTTTATGGTTATATTTATCTTGACAGTCTACCTAGGAGTATGGCTAAGGGTTATAGGTTTTAAAGAGCGCCTGATTATCTAATTCAGCACTCTTTGAGTGGTTTATGGTTTTCTTCACAAGTTCTAGAGGGCTGAATTTTGCCCGCGTTTAAAACTACCCTCTTGTGCAAGAACCCTTATAAGGACTGTTAACATAATACAGACTTCTGGCTATTTCAGAGCCATAAATGGATTGGGAAGGATTATTATAAACTTTGCAGCTCAAGCTTTTTTTTTTCTTTTTCCTTTGAGAGCTGTAACTGAACATCTTTGTTGTATCATTATAAACACAGCTATAAATACATGATTTTTCTCCTTTTTCTTTGCCCGATTTGAATGGGGGAACACAGAAAGACCTTTCCAGGCTGCTTAAAGTTGTCATCCTCCTGCTCCACTCTTGAGTTGGGCCCCCAACAGCTAAATGAAAGATGACGGAAACTGGGAAACAGTAGAATTTATTCAATTAGTGAACATTTGATGGGTGATTATGCTGTTGAGCTGGGAGCTAGAAGAAAGGAAATCAAAGATGTGTTAGATGTGGTTTCTCCCTCAAGAAACCCAGGGTCTAGTGATGATGCCCGATGTGTGTGTCACTGGCTGAGCACCCTCATGTGGTAAGTGTTAAACGAGCAGCAGCATGGCCAGGTGGTGCTTTGAGGGTCCTGACCAGGTGACCCTCAGTTATGGTGGGGGGAGGGGAAGGGCTGGAAGACACAGGGGGGCTGGTGGGATTACCAATGCCCCCATTGTTATGTGAATGTCTCCTTGGAGCACAACCTTTGTTAACCTGACCCATGCATTCTAAGGTTGGCAGGATTGATTGCTAACCCAGGGCTCCCACAAAGGCTGTCCTTTCGGTTTAATTTTGTTTAAATCCTACTTAGTTCCAATTTCTGTGAACTAACCACATGAAAGTTTTTTTTCTTTTGTTTTGTTTTTACCTTCTTCACCGTTTTGGTGAGTACAGTGCAGTAGTGTTAACTGTGTTCCCATCGTTGCGTAACAGATCTCCTAGAACTTTTTCATCTTGCAAAAATGAGATTTCTATACTTATTGGACAACAGACAGCAGCTCCTTATCCTCCCTCCCCCAGCCCTTGACAACCACCATTTTACTTTTCATGATTTTGGCTACTCTAGGTACCTCAGATGAATGGAATCATACAGTATTTGTCCTTTGCTGACTGGCTTACTTTACTCAGCATGATATCCTCAAAGTTCATGTCTAAGCAGGTGCCAGAATTTGCTTTTTTTTTTTTTTTTTTTAAGACTGAATAAGATTCAGTTCTATAAATATACTGTATTTTCTATTAACATATAATGTATTATTAGCCCCAGGGGAACAGGTCTGTGAATTGCCAAGTTTACACACTTCATAGCACATAGCACATACCTTCCCCAATGTCCATAACCCCACCACCCTCTCCCTATCCTCCCCCCGCCCCCCCCCGCCCCCACAACCCTCATTTTGTTTTGTGAGATTAGGAGTCTCTTATGGTTTGGTCTCCCTCCCGATCCCATCTTGTTTCATTTATTCTTCTCCTAACCCCCAAGCTCCCCATGTTGCCTCTCAACTTCCTCCTACCAGGGAGATCATATGAAAATTGTCTTTCTCTGACTTATTTCACTAAGCATAATACCCTCTAGTTCCATCCACGAATATGCTGTATTTTCTTTATCCATTCATCTGTCAATAGCCATTTGGGTTGCTTCTGTCTCTTGGCTATTGTGAATAATGCTGTGTTGTTGTTTTTATCTTGGATTTTTTTTAGTTGTCTTGTTAAGCTATTCTATCAACAATGAGTAATTAAAGGTGATGTCATACAGTGTCTCAGTCCTGAGCTTTCCAGTGGGTTTTGCTTTGCTTGATCCTTTGCCACTACTGAGTGAAGAAGGGAGGGCAGATATAGTTACCCCACTTTATGAATGAGGAAATTGATGTGGATATAGAAAGCTCTTGCGCAAGGTCGTTGAACTCTCCAGTGGCAGAATGAGGACAAGGACCTAGGTTTTTTGGTAGGATTCTCTTACATTCTTTCACCTAATCAGTGAGCACCTCTTAGAAAGATGTAAACCAAGAACACACTAAGGTTGCCTCTTTGTTTAATGTTCTGCAGGGATTAAAGGATGAACACAATTTTTTTTCTTTAATGACGGAAGCAAAAAAAAAAAGACAACCATTACAACAATTTTAAAAATAAAAATGCCACCTCTGCTTTTTTTTTTTTTTTTTTTGGCTGTTGAGTTAGATAGCACAATTGGAGTTTCACAAACAAAATATTCATCTTTATTCCCACATTTTAAGTTTTGCTTATGGTCCTTATGCCACTGATTTGGAAAGAGTACAGTTTTAAGAGAGGAATTTTCAGGATGTGTATGTGTACTCTATTCTTGGTTCAATGGAATGTGCTTGAAAATATTTAAGTAGGATCTTCCTAAAGAGAAATGGAAAAATAACCAAATATCTAGGAAATATGTTGTAAGAAGGATGTTGAAGAAACAGTTTAAGTAGGCCAAGGGAGAAAAGATCAAACTTAACAATGAAACTATTTGAGAAGAGGTTTCCCAAGTTTCGTCCTAGTCCTACCAAAAAACAAAACAAAACAAAACAAAAAACCCAAAAAACAAAAACAGGAAGGGTCTAAAAATCATAGCAAAAAATATAAAGTTAAATGTTAAAATTGGCTAGAGAAGGTTGAGAATATGTTGTCAAGAAATACTAGGAAACTGCCTCAGTGATGGTTTAAAAGAAATTTTTGTGTCTTAAACAAGTGTTGCTGTTGTCTTTGTAGAAACTAAACCCTGGGGGCACCTGGCTGGCCCTGTGGGTCGAGCATCCAGCTCTTGATCTCAGGGTCCTGAATCTGAGCCCCATGGTGGATGTAAGGATTACTTAAAAAAAAAAAAAAAAATAAAAAAGATACAAGATTTGAAAAAAACAACTAAACCCTCTCTTTAGGAAAGGAGATGATGGGCTTAATTAACTGTCAATTATTTATGTTCTAGTGACTCTCTGCTAATAGTTCTTTCTACTGACACTTGCAGGAATAGCCCATTGCTTTAAAACAAACCAAAAAACAAAAACAAATTTTAAAAAGTGTCCGTTCTTGAAGATTGGAGGCTGACACCGTGCTTCCCTACTCCCTCCAAACCAGGCCAGGAGGAGTATTTGGCAGGAGCTGGGCAAAATGTAGGCAGTCAACTCTTCCCAGTCTTTTATGCTTTCTGGTTCCATTCCCTGGACCTTAAACAGTTTAACTCTCCCTTTTGTCTTCTTAAAGGAACGGTAGTCATCCTTGAATAAATTCATAACTGGACCAATTTTAATCTTACATTGGAGTCAGCTTACATTCCTTACGGATGAAAGTCATGATACAGGTTTGTTTACAAGGCAACGCAGCATCTCACATTCGCCCAGAATTAAAGCCAGTCTTTGGCATATGCCACTTGCTGAATTGTGCGAGTCGAGGGAGTCTGGATCATGTCACAGGTCCCCTCATGGATGCACACAATGAGTATAGAAATCATTTGAACAGGTGATGATGTTCACATGCTAAATCACTGCATTATTCATAGAACATGCGTACATTTTTGGTCACCTCCCTTGTGGTGAGCGTGATGCTAGAAGATAGGAAATGAGTAAGTCTTGTTTCCTGATCTCTAGGAGCTTCATCAAAGAGGCCCTATAAATGTACCAAATCACCTTACTCATCTCCTACCTTCAAAATGAGAGAGGGAAACTGAGCAGACTGGGGGACAGGTTTCACAGCTCCCACGTGCACTAAGCTTTATGAACTGCCATATATTTCGTGCCCGTTTGACCACATGCCTCAGAAATGGCATTTCAGACATACCAGGGGTATCAGCATCCTCTCATCCAGGGGCTCAAAAGTCCACTAAAGGGAGGTAACCCAACCTTAAATATTTCATTTAAGCTTAACACATTAATAAATGTATACCCTGGCACTCATCTTTTGCTACAAAACCAGTGCATGTTCTTTGAGTAGAAGTTTAATGGCTGTCTCATTGGTACCTGTACAACGATGTCCAGTACAGTGTACCAGGGCATTTGAGTTTGACTCTGTCCAAAGGGCCTGGGGTTCCAGAAAATACGAGAAGAAACGAAAAGGATTAATTTAAAAACCTAGTCCTTACTTAGACCTTAAAATGGTACTCAAAATTTCTCCTAACTACCTTAGTTTTATAAAACATGAACCGTTTGTGTCTAGTCTCATACTTTTTGCCAAATGTCTTAGTAAAATAAAAGGGCAAGATCTGGCATAAAATGTAGCATCTTTAGAATGAAAGAGAGGACTTTGAATGATGTTTCTTTTTTCTTAAAAGAGCATATGTCTATAAAATGTTTTGATCTTCATAAAGGTCAGTCAACTCCTAATAAACTCGAGCCCAAGAAAAACTATGAGTTCAAGTTAAAAACAAAAACAAAAACAAAAACAGGGCACCTTAACATTTTGACCCTTGAAATAATTTTTTGTACTTCCCTGAAATATGTATGCTGTTTCCTTGGCTGAAAAATGTTCATTGTAACATCACCAGTAGGGGACTCTTTTTTTTATAAGATTGTTTATTTTTTTCTTAACAGTGTTTCTTCACCTTTTCTGGATTACAAATGTCTTTGAATATATGATAAAATCGGTGAGCCTTCTCCAGAGAAGGAGTCAGTTTCCATGCCTTCTAGCTGGGCTGATATTTCCAAGTCTTTGCAGACCCCTGAAATCAATGCATGTTTCCTAAAGGTTTACAAAGTACAAGAACCTTTGTTGAAAACCCCAGCAGTCCTCCATGTAGAATGGCAGATGCCGCCCAAACTACGGGACATTACCCTCAGGAAGAGGCATGCTTTGCCTTGCTCTAGATACTTGAGATGATCACATACATTTGTCTTGGAGTTTTCCTTTGAGCCATAGTGTTTAGTCTAGTGTGGAACCAGAGGTTAGGCAAATATACAATATTCCAAATACTTTCACGTGCTGTCTAGCTGTGAAGGGTGTCCTAGTTTAAACAGTTGTCAGTGGCTCGCCATGTCCAGGTTTTGTTTTGCTTTCAGTGTTTTCAATGACCTGTATGAAAAGGAACAAAACGGAAAGATGCTTTCAAGTTCAGCAAATCCTGAGAGCTTATTTTTCCGTGGCTGGTCCTGGCTACCTGCCTCTGTTGGCTTCCTGGTCTGTGAGCTTCTGAGCTGCTTTATCCTGTGTTAACGCCCATAAAATATAATCTGCATATTTACTCTGCTTATTCTTGCCTGGAATATCTGTTTGATTTGGACACTGACGAGCTGTTTGGAGGGGAGCCTGCCTGCAGGTTACAGAACATTAAGGCTGTCTGTTGCCTAATTGTCTTTCGCCCTCCCCCAGAGGAGACTGAAACCTCCTGTCATTTTTCTGGCTGTCTTGGAAAAATAATTGAAATATTACAAGTTTGCAGCAGCAGGGCTTTCCCCTAGAGCCCAGAGCTCTAGGATTCCATTGAGAGTTTCACTGTATTCAGCAACCGTGGGCTCTGGTCTGATGCGGCTCAGGCTCTGTCCCACCAACCCTCCCTCTCTCTACCTCACCTCTGCCCCAAACGACTCGGTGTGTTCCTGCTTCTTACAGCCTTTCATGCCCCTTTGGGTTTTGTTTTTCTCCCCAAACATGGAAACTGGGAGAAATTTGAACTAAGATTGTCCTGTTGACACTTACAATTTACCTCCTTTGTGGAAGCGTAGAGTCAATGAATCACGTGATACTCAATGTGGAGTCAATGAATCACGTGATAGTCAATGTGGAGTCAATGAATCACGTGATAATCAATGTGGAGTCAATGATCATGTGATAATCAATGTGGAGTCAGTGAATCACGTGATAGTCAATGTGGAGTCAATGAATCATGTGATAATCAATGTGGAGTCAATGAATCACGTGATAGTCAATGTGGAGTCAATGAATCACGTGGTGAGGGAGTGCTGGGGAACGTGTGACCGGAGCTCAAAATCTTTGGATGTAACCACGTTTTGCTATCTGATTCTTGTGACTTAACTGTTTTAGGTGGCTCTGTCTTATCCTCATAGCTACCTGTGGCCTTGGAGAGGGGAAGTGGGATGTAGAGTTTGTTTCTCCTATTCTAGTGAGTGAGACACAGAATAGCTCTTGGTGACTTTGTGCATTTCTTTTCTTTTTTTTTTTTTTTTATCTTTTTATTTACTTGACAGATCACAAGTAGGCAGAGAGAGAAGGGGGGAAGCGGGCTCCCTGCCGAGCAGAGAGCCCGATGTGGGGCTCGAGCCCAGGACCCTGGGACATGACCTGAGCTGAAGGCAGAGGCTTTAACCCACTGAGCCACCCAGGTGTCCCAACTTTGTGCATTTCTTAGTGGGAAAAAAAAAAAAAAAGAGAAGTTTCTGGTAGAGATAACTGAAGAAGTCTTTTCAGAAACTGTTTGGAGTAGGGTCCCCCTTCACCAAGGCCACTGTGTAGGGCATGGGGTGATGGAACACGTAGTAACCACATCTGAGCATGTGGTCTCTGGGGGAAAAAGGGTACCCCTCCAAGTGGCCAGATTCCTGACTCACAGCTGCCAAGACTTTGCATCCTTTGTCTTAAGCAAGAGTCCTTTACAGCCCAGTTTCTGAAGAGCTATTCTATTAAGTAAAGATGAGATTTTTAAAAAAAAGATTTTATTTATTCATTTGACGGAGAGCGGGATTACAAGTAGACAGAGTCGGGGGGGGGGGGAAGCAGTTTCCCTGCTGAGCAGAGAGCCCCATGCAGGGCTTGATCCCAGGACCCTGAGATCATGACCTGAGTGGAAGGTAGAGGCTTAACCCACTGAGCCAGCCAGGCACCCCTAAAGATGAGATTTTTAAGTTGGACTATCTTTTAGAGAAATTGACATCTATATGTAAAAGATACCTTGTGTGTATTGTGCAAACCTATTTCCAGAATTCCTGGTCGTTTTCAGGTTTGATCACTTTCTTTTTTGGAATAATTAGTGAAGAAGAGAGAGAGTAACATAAAGGACTCAAACATAAGACCTAAAAATGGCTGATGAGTTCCTATGTGTAGACTATCCGATCATTCGATTTGCTCTTGTTTTTTTTTTTTTTTGTTTTTTGCTTTCAATTGCTTTTGTAGCATGACTGAAGGAAAAACTGATTATATGACTTCATCATCATTGGAAAGAGTTTGTCTTCTTGTTGTACTGGCGGATATGCTATAATGAAAGACTGATAAGTAATAGTGACATTTTCTGCAGGTGTTGACTCTAAGTATATTATCATGTAATAGAAGTTTATTTAAAAAAAGGATGTCCCGGAACACCTGGGTGGCTCAGTCGGTTAAAACCTCTGCCTTTGGCTCAGGTCATGATCCCAGGGTCCTGGGATTGAGCCCCACATCGGGCTCTCTGCTTTGCGGGGAGTCTGCTTCCTCCTCTCTCTCTCTCTCTCTGCCTGCCTCTCTGCCTACTTGTGATCTCTGTCAAATAAATAAATAAAATCTTAAAAAAAAAAAAAAAGGGGGGGGCGCCTGGGTGGCTCAGTGGGTTAAGCCGCTGCCTTCGGCTCAGGTCATGATCTCAGGGTCCTGGGATCGAGTCCCGCATGGGGCTCTCTGCTCAGCAGGGAGCCTGCTTCCTCCTCTCTCTCTCTCTTTCTGCCTGCCTCTCCGACTACTTGTGATTTCTCTCTGTCAAATAAATAAATAAAATCTTTAAAAAAAAAAAAAAAAAAAGGATGTCCCCCCCCCCCTCCATTATATTCTCAGGAAATTAAATACTACCTTAAAAAGATGATAAGCCATGCCCCCACGGCCCTGATTAAAGATAGAGAGCATTGCTAATAGCCTGAAAGCCTCCTTTCTGGCTCTTGTACTCGACATCCTCCCCATCAGATGATTCTTACCCTGAATGTGCTGTTTCTCATCTCTTCCTTTTCATTCTGTTTTGTCGTACCATACATGTTTACATTCCATATAAACTACGGTGTCATTTTTGTATTTTGAACCATTGTTTCAATGGCATCCTATCACCATGTTCTTTTTTCACTTGCTTTTTTCGTGACATTACCTTGGTTATATTGTTACTTTTACCCGTATATGGTACCATAGCATAGGACTCGCCACATTGATCTGTCCTCCTAACAGTGGATGGGTGAGCTAGTACACACAGTCCCCCCGTGGAAATGGTTTACTTGTCTCTCGGTTACACGTGTGCAAATATTTCTCTAGGATATGTGTAACCAGCAGTGGAATTGTTGGCTCATAAGGTATGTGTGTTTTTACTTTCACTGGATAAACACATCTGGTCTTTGAAGTGGTTATCTTGGGAGCACCCGCGTGGCTCAGTCATTTGGGCATCCGGCTCTTGGTTTCAGCTTAAGTCATGATGTCAGGGTCTTGAGATTGAGCCCCACATCAGGCTGTGCACTGGGTGTGGAACCTGCTTGGCATTCTTTCTCCCCCTCTGTTCCTCCCCCTACTTGCAAGTTCGTGCTCTCTCTCTCTCTCTCTCTCCCTCTCAAAAATAAAATAAAATGTAAAGTGGTCATCTTAATTTGTACTCCTGCCATCATGGGAAGAGCGTTCCTTTTGCTCTGTATTCTCCATATCCTTAATACTGTCCGACTTGAATCTGGCGAGGGGCCAGTCAAGCAGGTGCAGAATTTAAAATCTCATTGTGATATGGTTTGTATTTCTATGATTGCTTAGGAAATTGAACACTTTTCATGTATTTTCTGACTTTCGTTTTCTTCTCCTATGCATGGCTTTGGATTAATTTTCAATCAGATCATCTTTTTCTATTACTTTGTGGGAGGACTTCACATACTCTGTATCCAGTTATTTTGTTGGTTATTTGCATTACTAAAAGCTCTTAATCTGTGGCTGCTCTTTTCACATTTTCGTAGCATTCTTCGTTTGAATCAAGTAAGTGTCCTCCGTTTCTTCTCTTCCTGCTTGTGCGTCGGGAATCTTGGTTAAGAAATTCTTCCCCACCCTCAGCTCGTAACAGATTCCACCTCTATTTCTTTTTTTTTTTTTTTTTTTTTTTTTTAAAACATTTTATTTATTTACTTGACAGACAGAGATCACAAGTAGGCAGAGAGGCAGGCAGAGGGAGAAGAGGAAGCAGACTCCCTACAGAGCAGAGAGCCCGACATGGGACTCGATCCCAGGACCCTGGGATCATGACCTGAGCTGAAGACAGAGGCTTTTAACCACTGAGCCACCCAGGCACCCTCCACCTCTATTTCTAATAGTTTTAAAATTTTATCTTTCATCTTTAATTCCTTAATCTCTCTGGAATTGACTTTTGTGTATGGGGTGAGATAGAGATCTAATTTTATGTAAGAAATAGCTGATTCTCTCCCTAGTGGTCTGAAATGCCTGCTTACTCGGAAATCAGTTTTTTATGTGATGAATTAGGTTTGTTTCTAGGCCCCTTTTTCTGTGTCAGTGTCCTAATACTAAATTACTGCCACTATGAAGTCAGTACTGGGAGGGGCGCCTGGGTGACTGCGTCATTAAGCAGCTGCCTTCCGCTCAAGTCATGATCCCAGGGTCCTGGGATCGAGCCCCAACCTGGGCTCCCTGCTCAGTGGGAAGCCTGCTTTTCCCTCTCCCACACCCCCTGCTTGTGTTTCCTCTCGCTGTGACTCTCTCTGTCAAATAAATACATAAAATCTTTAAATAAATAAATAAATAAAATGAAATTAAAATACTGGGCATGTCAACCCACTGTATTCCTCAGGAAAGAATGAGCTATACTTAGACCTTTGTCCTTCAGATAAACTGTAGATGTAGCACCTGTGAAATTCACCACACACACACACACACACACACACACAAGCATACAATGAAAACAGACCCCAAAACCCCCAAAACACAAACATACACAGCTGAGATTTGGGGTTACATTTAAATCTATAGATGAACTGGGGAGAAAATGCCTTTGTTGTACTCTTGAGTCATCTTATCCATTAATATGAAATACCTTGCCATTAATTTCATTCTTGGGGCACCTGGGTGGCTCAGTCATTAAGCATCTGCCTTCAACTCAGGTCATCATCTGGGATCCTGGGATCGAGCCCTGTCCTGTGTCAGGCTCTTTGCTCAGTGGGGAGCCTACTTCTCCCTCTCTAGCTCCTCGTGCTTGTGTTCCCTCTCTCACTGTCCCTCTCTGTCATAAACAAATAAAATCTTTAAAAAAGAGAAAGGAAAAAAAAAAACTCCTTAAAAAAAAGTCCATTGAACGTTTTGTAATTTTTTCCATAAAGGTCATGCTTATACTTGTCAGGTATGTTCCTGGGTATCTTATGTATATTTTTAGTTACTACTGTATAGTCAGTCCCTCTGATTCACTTTCTCTCAAGTCATATTTTTGTACATCACCAAACAAATCATACTTGATTTTGCATCAAAATCTTGGTATTTGTCAATCTTCTTAAATGCGTATTAAATGTTAATAAACTTTCTGTAGATTCCTGGGTTTTCTATCAACCATAGATTTAGATTGGACAGTCCTACCATTTGAATAACAAAAATTCTATTTCTTCCTCTCCAATCCTTTTAACCTTTCTGTGTGTTCTTATCTTAGTGGACTGGTTAGACCCTCCATGGTTAGACCCTCCTTTTGGGTATTTGACAGGTACAGCATCCTGGTCTCTGCGAGTTTTTAAAAGAGAATGCTTTTATTTTTTACTGCTTTGTTTTTGTTTTTGTTTTTGTTTACTATTTATAATTGATGTGGGGTTTTTTGTAGATACTCTTGCTTATGTTAAGGAAGTTTCCTTCTATCTCTAGTTTGCCAGGTTTTAAAAGAAGACCAGGTATTGATACTGAATCTTTTCAAATGCCTCTTTTTACATCTTTTAAGATGATCCTGTGATCTTTTTTTTTTAATTTCTTTAAAATTCTTTAAGTTAATAGATTTTCTATGTTAAACTGACTGCATCCTTGGATAAGTAACATTTTCACAATAGTTTATCTTTTTTTTTTTTTTTTAATATTCTACCTATTTTAATATGTGGCTGTATTTGGGGCACCTGGGTGGCACAGTCTGTGATTAAGCTTTTGCTTTCGGCTCAGGTCTTAATCTTGGAGTCCCAGGATCAAGTTCCTGGATCCACTCCCTGCTCAGCAGGGAGTCAGCTTCTGCTTCTGCCTCTCCCGCTGCCAGCAGCCCTAATGTCCTGCCAGCAGCCCTCATCCCATCATGTTGTCCCTCTCTCTCGCTCCTGCTCTCTCTCTCAGATGAATAAACAAACTCTTTTAGGAAAAATAGGAGGCGGGATTTGACTTGCTAATGATTAACAAATCATCCTGAGAGGAATCAGCCTTTAATTTACCTAATTTGTACTGTTTCCATGTGGTTTAAGATCGAAGTTTGCTATGCTCATAAAATCAGTATTTTTGTTTGTTCACTTAGGCTTTTTCCCCCTGGAAGAGTTTCTGCTATGTTCCAATTATTTATTCCTTGATAGTTTTTAGAACTCCCTGGGGAGAACTCCTATAGGTACTGTGGTTTTACTCTTTGGTAGAAAGCCTTTCAAACAATTGATTGGAATTCTCTGATTATATTATAGGACGATTCAGGGTTTTCACTCCCCTGTCATTTTAGGTGTTCTAGCTCCTTCGGTCTTTTTTGTTTTTAATCTATATTTTCACATATGTCAGTCTAGATTTATTATAATTGTGCTATCTTTTAAAATCTTGGTCGTATCTATCTCAAAGATGCTCACCTGTTTGATGAATACATTCAAATAAAATTTGTAATTTTCTCTATTTCCTGTTTCAGTAATTTTTTTTATTAAAGATTTTATTTATTTACTTTAAAGATTGAGAGAATGAGCAGGGAAAGGAGTAGAGGGAGGGGTGAAAATCCCCAGCAGACCACACACTGAGTGCAGAGCCCAACCCCGGGCTGGAGGTCAAGATCTTGAGATGGAGTAGAAACCAAGAGTCCAAGAATCCAACACAGGCTCCCCTGTAATTTTCTTCTCATTTTTTTCTTGTTCATTTAAGTCAAGATTTCTCATACTCTTCTCTGTTGATCATATACACTTTTCATGTTTCTTGTTTCTGATTCCACAAATACTGATGTGTGGCATTTTGTTACTGTTGTTTGTTTGTTACTGTTTGTTAGTGTTTTCGTTTTGATTTCTTTTAACTTTTTTTTTTTTTTTTTTTTTGAGAGGGAGCCCATGCGTGAAAGCTGGGGGGAGGGACAGAGGGAGAGAGAATCCCAGGCAGGTTCAGCACCCAGCACAGAGCCCACAGGGTTCAGTCTCAGGACCCTGAGATCGTGACCTGAGCTGAAATCAAGTCAGATGCTTAACTGAGCCACCCAGGTGCCCCACTTAATCTACTTTTAACACCACACATTAGATAGTAGTAGGAGTAATAGTTATATTTTTTTAAGTAAATTTGTGTTTTTTTAAGATTTTCCCATTTCGGGGCGCCTGGGTGGCTCAGTGGGTTAAAGCCTCTGCCTTCAGCTCAGGCCATGATCCCAGCCAGGGTCCTGGGATTGAGCCCCGCATCGGGCTCTCTGTGAAGCAGGAAGCCTACATCTCCCTCTCTCTCTGCCTTCTTGTGATCTCTGTCTGTCAAATAAATAAATAAAATCTTTAAAGAAAAAAAAAAGATTTTCCCCTTTCATTTCTACTGCCTTTGCTCACCATTTCTTTCAGGCATCAGGGATTCCTTCTCATATCCCTGTTGCCATTGATATTTATCATTTATAAGTTCCTTTCATGAGCACATTTTTGATGGGGAAGTGTATTTGTCTGGAAAAAAAAACTCATTTATGAAAGATAGTTTTGCTTAAAAACAATTTTGGGTTGAGAGCTATTTTTTTCCTAGTGCTTGGAAGATGATATTTTACCATCTCTTGGCTCTTGGCTTTTGAGGAGTCTGTTCTCAGGATAACTATCGATTCTTTGCAGTTCTCTCATTTTCCTGGCTGCTCTAAGATCTCGTCTCTGTCTTTGGTGTTCTGTAGTTTCACTACAATCTGTCAAGGTACTAGTTTCCTTTCCTTTAAAGCCCTGACTTGGAATTAATTATAAATATTAATGTTATTAATAGTAATAATATTAATATAATATTAATATTCAGGAGGTAACTCCTGAATCAAGGAATTGAATGTTTTACTAACTTTGGAAAATTCTGAACCATTATTTGAGAAGTTAAAAAAAAAAAAATGAAAACAAAAACCAACACCTAATGGCATTGTCAGTTAATCTTTGGTGGAATGTTTGTCAGAAAGGTCAGGTCTGCCTCCTTGTTAGAATTGAGAGACATTAATAAACTGTTAAAGGGTCATATTACCCAAAACAATGGGGGTAAAAGAACCTTTTCTAAGTGGAAAAGGGGTGGTGTCAACAGATACTCCTCTCAAATGTTAATTCTCATTCTGACTAAATACATAAATGTGTCTTAGAACTAAAATAGTCACACAGTGTGTTTAGTCTGTATTTTTTCATGTATGGAGGAGGGGAAGAGAAGACTTATCTGTATCTTTAAAGTTACATACAGGGATTTTTCTTTCTTTTTAGGGATTTCTGGTCAACTTTAAAAGTATCTGAGTTCAGTGTCTCAACAAGGTACTGAGTAGTATGAAGTGTTCTGACCTGTGATCTGTGTTGCTGAAATGTGTTTCCAAAAAGTAAAGACCAAAAGTTGATTCTTATGTATAAACGGGCTGGAGGAGAATGATAAGCACACTCCAGTCTTATTCATCAACATGAGAAACACTTACACATTTGCATTTGATGCATCAACCAAATGGTTAATTTAAAGAGACCGTCTCTTAATCATTTATATTTGGGCTCGGTCAGATGCTTTTGTTTTTTTACTTATACACAGATTTCTCTTTTTCTGCAGTTTTAGAATACTTCAAACAAATCCACAGTAAATGCTGCTTTGTTTACCTTCTCCATTTGCCACATCTGGCTGTGGGAATAAAATAAATAGAATAAATCCATTTTTTAATAATACCTAATAATAATCTGTTTTTAATCATACCTAAAGTAGATCCTGAGCTCTTTTTATAGATTTCTCAGCCGTGCTTATAAAACCTATTTTGCCTTTTCCTGTGGTTATTGCTTACAAGAGC
Source organism: Mustela erminea (assembly GCF_009829155.1). NCBI lineage: Eukaryota > Metazoa > Chordata > Mammalia > Carnivora > Mustelidae > Mustela > Mustela erminea. The sequence goes on from NC_045619.1 coordinate 122,444,777, forward strand.
AAACATATTCCATTTACATAAAAAATGTGCTTTAGCCGAGTTAAGGAAAATGTCAACTTCAACATAGGCTTTATTCCTAATAATCCAGGATATGACAAGGAAAGAGCTGACCACATTTTTTTCCCTTTGTTTAAAATCTTTACAAATCCACAGTAATCTTTATTCCTTGAAAAGCCAGGGGAGAAGAAGCAAGAAAATTAACTGACATATCTTGACAATGACACTCGTCTCATAAAACTCAAGAAACAAAATGGATAAGCCCCAAGGAAATTTCTGTTTACCCCATCATTACCTCCTTCCTCTGGTCATTCATCTGTTACAAGACAATAATCTATCTTTTTAAGAAAGGATAAATTAACTTTAGAAATAGAAATGTGTGATTGCAAGCCTTATGGATAAACTGAAAACTCTTTTTAATAATCTGAAATGTCAAGCTACTCACTGGGATTTTCTCTTGAGTCTGAAACTAGCCAGAGTTGGAGCAAAAATACCACACGTATTCTATTTGAAGTAGGATTTAAAATTTTAAATGTGGCAGTGAACATATTTGTCACCCCCGAAATGCTTTTTGTCGCCTTCCTTCTTGTCCTTCATGATGTCCTCCTATGTTTTTTACCTTGATTGTGGTAGTTACATAGGTATAGAAGTTACAACTTAACCAAATTTGGGGACATCTGGGTGACTTGGTCAGTTAGGCATCTGCCTTCGGTTCAGGTCCTGATCTTGGGGTCCTGGGATCGAGCCCTGCATCCGGCTCCATGCTCAGTGGGGAGTCTGCTTCTCCCTCTCCCGTCCGCTACTCTTCCTCTCTCTCTCAAAGAAATAAATAAAATCAACCAAATTGAACTCTGTTTGTGTGTGTGTGTGTGTGTGTGTGTGTGTGTGTGTGATTATATGCCACCAATACCTCAATACAAGTGTTTAAAAACAAAATATATAAAAAAAAAATTTTCAGGGGCACCTGGGTAGCTCAGTGGGTTAATAAGCCTCTGCCTTTTGCTCAGGTCATGATCCCAGGGTCCTGGGATGGAGCGCCCGCGTCGGGCTCTCTGCTCAGCAGGGAGCCTGCTTCCCCCCTTCTCTCTGCCTGCCTCTCTGCCTACTTCTGATTTCTGTCTGTCAAATAAATAGAAAAAAAAATCTTTAAAAATAAATAAATAAATAAAAATAGAATTTCAAAAACGTTTCATGAATCTTAGGAAGAAGAAATTCACTCGCTTTGTATTTCAAAAGCAATGAGTAATACAGTCAAAAAAATATTTCAGTACCATTGAGATGAAAGCTAGATGACCTATGTCAGTGCTTTTTATAACTGCCCAAACATCTCTTCCCTTTGGGGTGTGTGTTGCCATGCTTGTTATTTATTTATTTATTTATTTTTACCTCGTTAGAGTGTAACTGTTTAGATCATATTGTTGATTCATTTAAATATATAAATCTATACGTGTACGTGTGTGTGTGTGTGTGTGTTCATTTGAGAGGCTGTTAGTTCCTCGGCAGTTTGCCAGAGCTGTGGATAGATCCAATGTTGATCAAGATAGGCTGTTTCAACCAAGGGGACGGGCATGCTCGCAAAAGATCTGTTTTAGGAACAGCAAGCATTGGATTAGAGCCCCAAATAACCAGGTTCTTTTGGGAAGTTAGTCTCTTTCTTGGTTTTGTGTCTCAGCATTACTCACACCCCGGATTGAGTGGCAGTCAGGTGATGGATTGAGTAAGCCTGAAGGTCTGTACCATGCAGACCACTCCTGGTTGTGGGAGTGGTGTGTGGTGTGACCAAGACAAGCGTGTAAGGAAAAGAGCTATTGGTTCTATAACTAGACAGCTGTGTGTGATTGGCACCTGTTCCTGGTCATTGGATGATAAGAACCTCGGAGAATCTGGGCCATCTGGGTGGCTCAGTGGGTGAAAGCCTCTGCATCGGGCTCTCTTCTTGGCGGGGAGCCTGCTTCCCCCCGTCTCTCTCTCCCTGCCTCTCTGCCTACTTGTGATCTCTGTCTGTCAAATAAAAAATCTTTAATTAAGAACTTCAGAGAATCTATATATGCTGATGCTGGCTGGTATTGATAAACAAAGGAAAGCCCTTCCTTGTGCAAATGAAAAACAGAACCGGACGATGGGTTCCTGAGTGAGAGTTACGGTTAAAATCTTAGAACTATATAAATACCCCGTGGGGCAAAATACATTTTCTGTGGCAAATTTAAAACTTCCCAGCTTCAAATTTTTTTCTCCACAATCAAAACTATTGTCTTTAATCATCTGTTTGTTATTTTAGTTGTATGGAACTTTGAGGAATACAGTTACTGTGTGAGAACAAACCGTTTTATGGTATTCCTAGCCATTTCAACAGGAACTGTAGTAGAGTTGCATGTAATGCTGTATCTGTTAATTCTGAGCTCCCTCTGAGAGGCACATGGCGTGTTTTATAGAGAATAACCATTTCAAGATGTAGAACACTGAGAATTTCTTTGGTCATCAGCTTGAGTAGAAGTTGGTTTGGGGTGCCTAGGTGGCTCAGTCGGTGAAGTGTCCAGCTCTCAGTCTTGGCTCAGGTCGTGAGAACGAGGCCTGCATCAGACTCCGGGTTCAGTGCGGAGTCTGCTTGAGATTCTCTCTCCCTCCCTCGGCCTCTCCCACTCTTGGATGCGCACTGTCTCTCTCTCTCCCTCAAGTCTTTAAAAAAATGGTTTGAGGGTAGGTTCTTCTAAGTCATACTTGGATGTAGAGGTAGGAGTAGGGAAGAGATTTCCCACATGGTCTGATTTTAAAGATTATTAAAAACAAATTTATAGTATCTTGTGTTGAGCATCACTTCAACTCTCTCATGGTCTCCTCAAGAAAACAAAACCACTTTAAATATTTCATGGAGGAAGGAATTTAATTTAGGGAATCAGAAGCTTACAGAACCCAAAAGGGACTCAAGAAATAAAGTCAGAGAACACTTTTGAGTTTTGCCAGTAGCTGCTGCGGTAAATCAAGAAGTTGCCAGAACCAAAAAACAGAGAAGTTGCCAGAACCGAAAAAAGTCATTACTGATAATTACAGCTACCTGGAGCAGTGGGTGGGGGCTTCTCAGGACAGAGCCTACAGCAGCACTTCGCAAACTTCTTGGTCTCACTTGGCAAACTTCTTGGTCTCAGGAACGCTTTCTGTCTTAACAGTTACTGAACCCTCAGAGAGCTTTTGCTTATTTTGGTTGCATCTACTGATATTTATCGCATTTGGAAGTAAAACAGAATATTTAGAGCACAGGAATAGAGAAGCACACGTTCCTGTAGCAGTCTGAGCCATAACATCATCACCGGTCAGGTGGCTTCTGGAAAGTTCCACCATACAGTCATGGGTGAGTGAAAGTATGAAAGGCAAATAATGTCTTAGTATGATTATGAAAATAATTTTGACATGGTGAACTCCTTAAAAGAGTCTCGGGGACTTCTAGAGGTTCCTGAAGTGTACTTTGAGAAATTCTGGCCCGGTGGATCTGGAAAGCCTCTTGTCTGTTGGTGGTGTAGTGGCGTGGCTCTGCTCTGCCTTCTGAATATCTCACACAAATGCCCCTCACTGGGGCAATCCAACCTGCTTCCCTGCTGGCAGAAATTGGGTAAATAGAATTACCAGATAGCCATGCCCTCTGGTCCGTGGGAGATGACTGTGTGGGATAAAGGATGATAAGGGCCAAACTAGCAATGGATAATCCAACACATTTCATTTAAAGGCCCGATTTGCCAATATAGCATACACGTAAATGGCACATTTTTTGTGAAGGTAGGGTCCTTGCTATTCCTTCAACTTCCCTAAACCCTTCCCAGTTCTCATCCCATTGCCTCAGTCTTTCACAGAAATTAAATGATGAAGTAACTTCCAACTAGATCTTTGACTACTCCCCCCCGCCACATTTTCAGGGGAGTTACTTATTCTGAAAGTTAGTTTGTGTGGGTGCATGCACATGGGTGCAGACACATCAAAATTGTTGAGATCTTCTTAAAGCCTGGCCAATTCTAGTCCTATGTGAAGGACCCAGTGAGCCCAGAACCTTAGCAATTGTCATGTAGATCAGACCTTGAAAGCAGGATGACTTTTTTTTTTTTTTTTAAGATTTTTTTAATCTTTGGCATATCTCTACACCCAACATGGGGCTTGAACTTCTAACCCTGAGATCAAGAGTTGCATGTTGGGGCGCCTGGGTGGCTCAGTGGGTTAAAGAGTTGCATGCTGTACCCACTGAGCCAGCCAGGCACCCCTTGAGAGCAGGATGGCTTTTCAAGCACTCTAAAAATGTCAGTGGTATTTTTAGATAAATTTTAGAGCATTGATAAAGTTAATTTTTTAAAAAAGGCCATCAATAAAAATATTATACCTTCTATGAAGAGTATTTTAAAAGTTGTTCAGTTAGGTAGGAAAATTCTTAAGCTGGGTGCCATAAAAGAGTAAAACACAAATAGTGAATTAATAAAATTTTTGTTCATTAGTAGTCTACCAATAAAAGCTTTTCTCTCTTTGGTGGAGAAGTTTAGAAACGTCTGTTTAATTTCAGGTTTGCATAAAATTTTAGAAGCCATTTCAAGTATACTTGGCTAAACCAGGAATTTTGGCAGCATATTATACATTTGAACCTTCCGGAATCATTTATTCATTTTGAACAAAGCAGAGACCGACAATAAATAAATCTAATCACCCAATCAAAGCAATGCTATTTCCTTTTTATTAATCATTGTGACATTTCTGTTGCCTGCCCTTCATCAGTAGATAAAAATTAGAAAAGGGCTTGTAGGTAAAAATTGGTCCTCCTTCAGAGTTCTACTTAGACCATGTATGTGTGTGGATTAATTCTCCTTGACATATATGGCTTTATAGTCAGAAGCGCTGTTGCTTGCAAAGCATATTTGGTATTTTTTAAACACAGAAGCACCTGAAAAAACAATCAGGTTCTTATACAAAATGTTACTAGGTTCCCATTCCATGAGAATGCCAAAAGCAAATGAGCTTACACAACCGAACAAAAATAAATCATGTTTATTTTTTCCATATGCACTTAGAAAGAGAATATGTAAAAATAAATGCTCAGAAATATAAATTTGCCAAAGATTACCACATATGCCTGAACATAAGATGGGCCTTTTCCCAAAAAATCATTCCTCAGAAAGGAGTGAGTCACCTTCTATTTGATCCCTCACAGAAAATCTCCTGGGGCAGGAAGCGCGGTCTCTCTCACTTTATTTTGGACAACAATGCTCTGTTTGCTGAAGCTGCATCAGCCTGAATAATCTCAATCAATCTTATTTTGGGGAATATATATATGCCCCTTGATAAATTTGTCCTTAACATTTAAATAGAGACTTAACATTTATTCCTGGGAATGTGACCTCACAGTTGTAAATATTGGGTGCTGTGGTAAACTCAAGAATGAAAAAAGTGCTATTTCCAATAACTTGGATGAACGTTTCCTCTGGAAAGGAACTAGATGATTCTCTGTGTCTACTAATGTCCATGAGATAAAGGCACAGTTCAGAGAAAACCATTTTATGAAATCTGAATAAAGTTTGGAAAGAGGGACATTTCTAAATTCATACAGGCTTATATACTGTGATGCTTAAATAGTATTGTGTATAACCAGATTTTAAGTGGACGTTTGTATTGGGGCAAGGAGCACTGCCTGCTGTCACACATGAAGCTAGACATCTCACTGGTGTAACATGATGAGGAGTTACTTCTGCATGTCACAATTCAGTGCCAGTGGCGTGGCTCTCCTCCTCACAGTGGTGTGGGGGTGAAGACTCTCTATTTTGCCTGACTGCCATTTTTAGCTACAAGAAAAGATAAAGAACATGGAAGACCACATGATTCTTTTCCTACCAGGCTGGGAAATGCCAGGCATCAAGTCTGCTCACATCCTGCTGGCCCAGACTCAATCACCTAGACCTAACCCAACTACAAGGAAGGCTATAAATGCAATTTATCCACATTCTGAGGAAGCAAGTGGAGTTAGCAAGCCTCTAGATTATCTGCCACAGCATTTGACGGTCTCTGCTGGTCCCAAGAGTTGGCCCAAGAAAAGGTTGAAATATGTCATTTGTGAAATGTGAGGTCAGCATCTTCCTGGGGATAACCTGAGATCACCCAGATTAAGGGCTCAGACCCACAAGAATGCACACTCACTGTCCGCATCAGATGCCAATTACAAGTCTCGTTTGTCTCCATGCTTCTGACCAACCAGCTGTAAATTGGAGGTGGTTTCATTACCCATTCTTTGTTCTGTTCTTTTGCTAGACCAGCTCACGGAACTCAGGAAATGTTTACTTATTAAATGACAGGTTTATGACAGAAGGATATAACTCAGGCGCTGCCAGATGGAAGAGATGTACAGATCATCACATGAGAAAAGGGGCCTGGAGCTTCCATGCTCTCTAGGTGCACCATTGTCCCCAGATCTCCATGTGTTTACTAACTAGAAGCTCTCTGAACACTCTCCTTTTAGGTTTTTATGGGGGCTTCATTATGTAGACATGATTGATGAAATCGTTGACCATTGGTGATTGAGTCAACCTCTAGGATTCCTCCCCACCTTTCCAGAAGTAGGACCCAGAGTTCCAACTCAAATCCCTGGGTTGGTTCCCCTGGCAACCAGCCCCCAACCTCAGGGTACTGGGGGCTTTCCAAAAGTCACGCATTAACATAACAAAGACACCTTTGTTGCTGTCAACACTTAGGAAATTCTGAGGATTTAAGGTGCTCTGTGCCAGAAACTGGGAGGAAAACCAAATATAGATTTCTTATTATAAATCACAATATCACAGGCATGTTCAGTAGTTGCCTAAAAACTCTGAAGTCCTAGAAAATTATTTATTATGAGATATTAAAAAGTTTATGTAAGCAAGAGAAATTGACATCAAAATAGTGTGGAAATTCATTAAAACTGACTTCCCCATCAATAGAGTTGGATTAAATGATAGAGTACATACCCACTTATTTTGTTTCATTTTCAAAGTTTGAATGTCTAGATTCCCTATTCTTTCAAAACTGTTGGTTAGTAAATGACATCAAAGAATAAAATTTCAGGGGCGCCTGCGTGGCTCAGTGGGTTAAGCCTCTGCCTTCAGCTCAGGTCATGATCTCAGGGTCCTGGGATCGAGACCTACATAGGGCTCTCTGCTCTGTGGGGAGCTTGCTTCCCCCCTCTCTCTCTGCCTACTTGTGATCTCTCTCTCTCTGTCGAATAAATAAAAATCTTTAGAAGAATAAAACTTCAGAAGTAAAAGGGGGCACAGATCTGTCCCTTTCATTTTTAAACTCTTCTTATTAATAGACTACTATTTTTTTCCCCTACCAAATGAAATCTTCTATCAAACCTCAGTTGGTGAACCAGATTAAATGGCTATACTTACTGGTAGACTCCAGAAAGAGGACCTAGAGCCTGGCCCAGTTGGAGTCCCCCTCTCCAGCCTCCACTAAAGCATCCCTGAACCTTGGGCTCTGAGGAACTGAGTTTGCCAACCACTGATTTAATCTACCTTTCTTGAACGATGAGGGCCCAGATGAACAGATTGGTAATTGGCAGGCAAGGGCCCCCAGCTAGCAGGTAGCAGCTGAGACCACGCCGTCCCAGACCACCTGTGCACTGCTTGTGTTTATACTGCGTCCCACCAGTAGTGATCCAGGCCAGTAATCCATCTGCTCTCCTGCACCACATCTCTCCAAAAGGCCATCTTGTCTGCTCTTGGCTGGCAGCCAGTGTCTTCTGCCAGTAGCTCATTTATGCTGCTTTATATACAGTGAAAGTCTGCCTTGCTTTAACATCAACTCTTTGATCCGAGTTCTATCCCCTCTGGGCTTTGTGGGGTATATAATCACCTCCTCCTCCTCTAGACTTTTTCTTTCCCAGGCTAAAAATCCTTGAGTCCTCAAATGACATGTTTTTATGCCTCTTTACCAATTCCTCCTGTCTGAGTGTGCTATAAATACAACTCTTACAAAGTAGGGCTCACGTTGAATTAAATACTTCAGTTGTGATCTGGGCAAGCACTAAACAGGATGGATGAGGAAGGCATGTGGATTGGTGGTGAGGTAAAGGTCGTTGGGAGGAAAAACTTTTCCTCAACACTCTTTGGTTTCTTCTCCTGGGCTGCAAATAAAACGAGCAAAGGACAGATGAACAGGAGAAGAGGCATATAGGGTTATTAATATTTTTATGATCACAGGATTTCACATAGAAGTAGAACTCAAAGTCGTTGTTAGACTCAGGGAATTATAGGCCTATTTTAACAGTAGAAAGTGGGTTTGGTATCCAAGAGATGATAAATTAGGGGAGGTGACTAGGAAACACATAGGGGAAGCTAACAGAAGTGAAGGGTTATCTGAGTAGGATTTGTTTGTACAGGCCCAGGTCAGCTTTCCTCCATCTGGGGTGGTAAGAGTTGCTCACCTGTTCCTGGTTCTGGCAAGGGAGACACTTTCACAAGGGAAATCAATGCCCAGGTTTGGGACCAGTAAGGAGAGGGCAGAGAAGTCTTGCTGTGTCTGTTGAGTCTAAGCTCAGAATAATCCTGATGCCAAAGTAGCATGTTTTATGGTAGCATGTTGTGTATCCCTTCCAGAATAACTGTTCCCCCTCCCCTGACTTCAGTTATTCTAGACTGTTCTCCACTGGGGCTTCAGTCCCCTACCTCACACCACACCTTCAGGACAATGCTCTAAATGTCTCCTCAGATTATCACACGCACCATGAATTAGGGTCCTTGAGGTGTTGTTGTTTTCGTGGTTATAAACCAGCTTCATTATTCTGTCATTCAGCTTCTATCCCAAGGATAAGACGTCGTATCTGGTACTTGGATTAAATTTAGATCTATGCATGCATTCATTCATTCAGTGTGTGCCAACCTCAGAGAACAGAAGTAAACAAAATCCCTGCCCTTGTGGTCTGTTTGGGGGAAGAGACCATACACAAACTTAAACATAGATACCTTGATAATGGTGGTAAGTGCTAAACAGCCAAATTAAAGAAGAGCGTAAGGGACGCCTGGGTGGCTCAGTTGGTTAAGCAGCTGCCTTCGGCTCAGGTCATGATCCCAGCGTCCTGGGATCGAGTCCCACATCGGGCTCCTTGCTCTGCAGGGAGCCTGCTTCTCCCTCTGCCTCTGCCTGCCATTCTGTCTGCCTGTGCTCGCTCTCTCCCCCTCTCTCTCTCTGATAAATAAATAAAATCTTAAAAAAAAAAAAAAGCGTAAGAATGAGTAGAGAGTGAGCAGAAATGGCTTCTCTGAAGAGGTGGTATTTGAAAAGAAACCCGGATTAAGTGAATGTGTTTGCACGTGAATGTTTGGTGGAGGATAGAGTGTTTTCCAGCCTGTGGGAACAACAGCTGCAAAGGTTCTGAGCACATCCTGGGAACGGCCTGGAGACCCATGTGTCTGAGTACAGGGAAAGGCAGGCAAGGGAGCCAAAGATCCCATGCAGACTTGCAGGCCATGGGGAGACCTCGCAAGTTCTTATGAGTATTGGGGGAATCCATTAAAGGTATTGAACAAGGGAATGGTGTGATTTGTTTAAATCTTAAATGTTAAGAGCACTAAAAGGAAAGGAAGAAAGAAGGAACAGAAGAACAAAACAAAGCACTGGCTGTTATGTGGAGAAAGGCTGTGGGATTAGGAATAGTTGTGGAAGGAAGAAAACCAGTCAGGCAACTAGTAGTCCACACTCTGTTCACCTCACTCCTTGATTGATTTATTTAATAACCATCCAAAATGGAGAATAATGCTTGCCTAATGATGTTTGTTTTGCATCAACCTTTTCTCGCTCCTAGTGATTCTGAATTTGTTTTCTAAGTACTTTCAAGCTAGTCTCCTTGTGATTCATTCTAGAACATTCCATTGGGAAACTAGTCCTCTGAATAAGGTAGCATACAATGTGAGTAGCAGAAAGGGCTTGTCCTCTGTAATGGACACTCCTGATTGGAATTTGGCTCTTCTTAGCTCTGGTATAGTAACTTGAGGTGGTGGTGATAACACTTCTCTTGACCTATATGGTTCCTGCAGCTTAGGGCTCAGCAAACCTAAGTTCTTTTTCTACCTATTTTGGTTTTACTTTAGCATGCCTTTAACCGGATGGTACTGTCTGTAAGAGTATGAAATAGGTTTTGTTGATGTTTGCGTCCCCTGCGGAGGGCCTGAGTCATAACAGGGGCTAAATTTAGAGCGAATCAATGAGTCTGTGCGATCCGTGGCAAGTGCGCAAACATCCCAATGTCCTAACAGAGGCAAGAAGCTACTTCCAGGTGAGAGGCACGGTGATGGTGCACCAAACGTACTTCTTAGCATTTGGGGCGTCTCTGCAGGGTTTCTGCTGCTGTTTGTCATCGTTTTATTTCATACTGTTTCCTGGACATCTAACAGGGAGATAGTGACCCAGTTACTACTTCAAGGTAGCCTTGAAGGACATCCTCTAATTTGAGCAAAATGTTGCTCTCGAAGGAACGAAGATCCTTTGTATCCTTTCTGGATGATCCTGTAAGCATTAGAAGAGGATGTTCTGTCCCCCATCTGGGTGCAGAGAGCTTACTAGGTGGTTTACTCACGTAAGCACTGTATTAGCCCAGACCCTGGAAAATGATTACTTTTCATTACTCTGAGTGCCCTTGATGATCCCACCCACTCCTCTAGTCTGTGGCTTTTCAGACCTGTCCTTGAGTTGCATGTACACAAGCAGAGAGCAACGGGGTCTGGACCCACAGACAGAATGAGCCTATGAAAAGGTAGCCTGGCGAAATACGTTTATTTCAACAATGTGTGTGAATTTTACCTTTACTCCAAAATATGATTTAAGAGAAAAATATTTTAGATTGCTCAGCAGCTAAATTACTGAAAATACTTCACTCCCAAATCTTTCAGTAGAATGACAGAACAGGGAGAGAATATCTCCTATTTACCTCTTAGAGGCCTTGTATGCCGATAGGCTCTATTAAGGACTACCCCCTGCCCAAAATTCATATGTTGAAATCCTAACCTCAAAATGTGCCTCAGAATGTGACCGTATTTGGAGATAGGACCATGAAAAGAAATAATTAAGGGGTGCCTGGGTGGCCCCTTCAGTTAAGTGTCTGTCTCTTAGTTGCTTGCTCTCTCTCTCTCTTTCCTAAAATAAATAAATCTTTAGAAAATTTTTAAAAACAAAAAATAATTAGGTCAAAACGAGGTTCTTAGAGTAGTAGGCCCTGATCCAATATGACCAGTATCCTTACAGAAAGGAGATTAGGAGCCAGATGCTCCAAGGCTGAGAGGCAACCATGTGAGAACACAGCGAGAAAGTGGCTTTCCGCAAACCAAGGAGAGAGGCCTCCAAAGAAAGCAAGCTTGCTAACACCTTGATGTTGGACTCCAGCCTCCAGAAATGTCAGAAAATAAATTTGTTACTCAGGCCACCAAGCCTGTGGTATTCTGTCATGGCGGCCCGAGCAAGCTGACAAAACCCGTGACCACAAACTTTGTGGAAAAGCACAGCCTGACGCGGGCACCTCTGAGAACTGGCACGAAGGTTCTTGTGAGGGGCACTTTTGGCTAGGGCTCCCAAACAGAGAACCAGATTTGGCTCTTTCTGAAGCCTGCAGGGGAGGGATCTGTTGCAGGCTTCTCTCTTGGGCTTGTAGATGGCCGCGTTCTTCCTATCTATTCACACATCACCTTCTCTCCATACGTGTCTCTGAGTCTAAATTTCCCCTTTTTCTAAGGACATCAGTCATAGTGGATGAAACCCCATACTAATGACCTCATTTTAACTCGGTTCCTTCCGGGAAGACCCTGTCTCCATGTAAGGTCACATCCTGGGGTACGAGCAGTTAGGACTTCAACATACCGTTTTGGGGGGACACCATTCTGCTGGTAACGGGCATCTTCTCAGAGGATGGGGACTATGGTCTCATGTCTCCCCGAAGTTTATTTATAAACAGGACCTTCCACTGAGGACCGTGAGTGAGAGCAACCGGAAAGGCCTGGATCACAACAGGGACTCTGCTGTCTGTGTGTGTAGCTGAGTGTCCTCGAACGAGTTACTCCATCAGTTCTATTTTCTGTTTATTTTTAAAGTATTCATATAGAAATAGCTTATGATTGCCAAGCATTGTTCTAAGTACTTAGAGGTATTATCTCATTTAATACCTATAAAAACTCCAGGAAATAGATGCTATTAGTATTCCAGTTTTATGAAGGTGGGGGAGGCCCATTGGTGAGTAACTTGTTCAAGGTCACACATCTAATAAATAAGCTGGGTCTGAACACGGATGCGTAGTCCAAGAGTTAGTACACTTCCTCGCTCTGCTGTACTCATGTGGACTTCGGGGATTTGTCACCATTTTAGCCACATGGCAAAAGTTGTTCCTTTTCTCTTTACATTTTTTAAAAAATATTTATTTCTTTGACAGAGCACAAGTAGGCAGAGAGGCAGGCAGAGAGAGAGAGGGGGCGGGTAGCAGGCTCCTTGCTGAGCAGAGAGCCTGATGTGGGGCTCTATCCCAGGACCCTGAGATCATGACCTGAGCCGAAGGCACAGGCTTTAACCCACTGAGCCACCCAGGCACCCTGTCTTTACATTTCATCATTTTATATATATATATATATATGGTGAGAGCATAAAATGCTAAGCACACTGGCTGAAATATTAGTGAAAGACCATAGCATTTGGAGTTGTAAATGGAGGGAGTAAAAGGGTAAACCATGAAATTGGGAGAAACACACAGAAAAGTGCAGATTTTGTTGAACTTTTGTCCGGTGGTTCTACTAAGTTTGATTGGTTTTACCCTTTGGGTTTTTTTTTTTTTTTTTTTTAAATGAACTAGTAATTCCAAGTTGTTGGTTTTGTTTCTTACCGAAGTATTTGTGGCTCACTTGTTATGTAACAGGTTGAATTCGTCCCAGTTTTTCCTTCTCAGACCTGTCTAACATAGCGAGGACAGTAGTAGGAGTCGTTGGTATATTTTGGTTCTGCCCATGGGTAATGATTAATACATTAATGTATTCGGTTATTTTTCAGTTCAGGATTGAAGTATTATTGGGAAGTTGAACACTGATTTCTCTCAGGAACAGGGGAGGACCTTCTAGCAGCTGGCCCTCGGGAACTGGTACAAATTACTGTGTCTCTTAGTGTGTCTTGAACTGCGATGTTTATAGCTACCCGCGGGGCCTCAATTTCACACAATTACAGCACTTAGTATTTAAAAGCCGCTTGCTCTTTTAAAGGAAGAACGCGGAGAGTCTTCTTTTCCATCACACATGTCCTGACCACCTTTTGGTAAAGGAGCTTCCGACGTCTTGGGGGTCTGAATTTAAAAACGGTTTCTTTTTCCATATACAGGTCGATGTCCTTTGCTTCTTATTCATTATCCAGGTTATGTCTAGAGCTTTCTGAGCAAGGCACTGTGTTAGGTACAGCTGGGGAAGTAAATACGTATGAGAGGAAGTTTCTGTCCTCACCAGGCCTCATTCTGAAGACAGAAGACCACCAGATAGGACAAGGGTGATGAGCACAGCACAGTGCCTGGAATTTCAAAAGGGGCGGTGATAGTTTATGACTGGGGCATCAGGAAGCTTCCTGGAAGTGGCGGTATTGTAGCTGAGCTGCGGAGCATAGGTAATCCTTGAGAAGCTGTGGTGTTGTTGGAGGGTTTTTCATAATGAAGAGAACAGCATGATCCAAAGAATGGATGTAAGGACAAGTGAGGGTCAAGGGTCCATTTGAGTGTACAGAAGGAAGGAAACAGGGCAAGGGATCGCAAACAGGGGCTCATCTGGGATAGAAAGGATCTGGAATGTTCCTTTATGTATGATGCTGCTGATTCTTTAGTGGAGATTTTAAATCAGGGAGTGAAATGCCCTGATTTGGACTTAGAGCAAAGTAATCTGGTCTCAAACTAGGCATTCAAAGTTCAGGAGAAAAAAAGTGAGATAGTGAGTTGCAGAGTTGGGCAAGAAGTAGCAGATCCCGGAGTAGGGAACTGACCAGAGGCCCAGAAAGATCTCTGTGAGGAAAAGTCAGCCATGCTGGGCAGATAATCAGAGGTAAGAGGCAGAGGTGAGATGGTTGATAAAGTTGCCTCCTAACGTATATTGGTAGATGTTCCGAGTGACACTGCTTAATATTACCTAAGAAATTGAGACCTTCCCCAAATCAATTTGCAGTGGCATGTGTCATTTTTTTCCAGGGCAGGATTTCTCAGATTTTATAAAATGCTAATACACCCTGTGAATCTCCCAGAAGAAGATGGTGGTGTCCCATTACCCAAACTTATTTGTCCATAGACACCTTTTAAAAAAAAAAAAAAAAAAAAATTTCTAAATCATTTAGTATTTTCCAGAACACTGTTTTGGGACATGCTATACTACCTTTGGAGGAAGATGATTTAATGAATAAAAACTGGGAAATTGAAATTAGCGTTTGGTCTGGACCAGAGACCATAGCTTGACATTGGGGTGTGTTAAGTTTGAGGTTCTGTGGACCATGCACCTAAACACGCATCTAAAAGGCTTCCTTTTGTGAGGAGCCACAGCTTAGATGAAGGTTCAGATAGGAAGAAGAATTTGGAGTTACTGTCTAGAAGTGATAACTGAATCCGTATGGTGAGAGCAGTAGGAAAGAGAACTTTCGTGAAACTAACCAGAGAATTGTAGGAAGGGTTTGTGTGAGAGAGATATAAGAGAACTGGCTAAGGGGGCTGAGAAAGGATGATCACAGAGCAGGAGAACCGGCATCTTCCTCTTTTAGAAAATTAGGATAAGTCTCTGAAGACCAAGAAAGTGTGTGGCAGAGGGATTGAGGAGGAGGAAGAGAACTTCAAAGTTTGGAAACTAAGTTATCACTGCCCTTGGAAAGAATAGCTTTAATAGAACGTAATAGAGATGGGAGCCCTGTTTAAGGAGTCTTGGAGTGTTTTTAAGTGCAAAGAGAAAGTACATTGTATTCCTTGTTTAGAGAATGTTGTCCATGAAATAATATTTAATGAAACTTTGTAGAAGGAGCAGGATTCAGACTTTTCTTCCTTGAGAATATGGAGTAACATGATTAAGTAGAACATGATTAAGGAGAAGCAAGGGAGAGAAGGAATAAAGAGCACGGGGATTCTTGCTTTCCCGAGTTCTGCCATAATAGTTCTTAAATGTTGTTTTGCGTTAGAAGCTCTGGAGGTCTTGTTTAAACCCAGACTGCTCAGCTTCAGCCCCAGAGTTCCTTGATCAGCAGATCCCAGGGTGGAGCCCAAGAAATGGCACTTCCAACAAGCACGTGGGTGGACCTGATGCTGTTGGTGTGGGGACCACAATGAGAGAACCTCTGTTGTAGAGAATCCAGGTTGCAGGTAGAAAGTGAGTGTTCGGAGAGAGAATAGACATGTCTTTGTCAGAGAATGACCAGGAGTGAAAGAAGAAACAGTGGATGATGACACATGAAATCTTGAAGTTAGGCTAGAATGGAGATGGCAGCCACTAGAGTTGAAGAATTGGGAAGGAGAATCCTGAAAGTTGTCCCTGTGGATGTTGAAGTTATGACAAGGAAGAAGGAGCAGGGGGAGGAAAATGCTGTGAGCCCTGTGCTGAAACCATCAAGAAAGGTGGCGTAGGGGAGGAAAATGATTTTTCTCTCCACCCTCCTAAGTTCTTCGGCTGGGGCTGCAGAAAATTAGAATGATGCACACAGTTTAATGAGAGGTAGTTGACCAACAGGTGCAGCACACACCATGGGGGAGAAACATCAGTGGAGAGCAGCTCAGCGGGGGCCAATAGAATTTGGGCTCATGTAGCATCTTAACAAAAGAACAATACATTTCAGAAATGTGACAAGGGAAAAGAACTTTGAGTTTTTGGTAGGGCAAATTGGGGGAAGGTGAATATAGGGGCAACCAATGCAATAAGGTTTATGTGTGTAGGTCCCTCTGGGCAGCAGATTTCTTCCATTCTCTTCTCAGCCATAAACTTCTCAAGAAGAAGGGATGTATGGCAGTGACCGTTTTTCCAGAAGTTTCTACTTAGAAGTCATTTAAGGAAGCTCTGGGAAGGTATCTTTCTGCATCTGTTGATTCTCATTTGTCTCCAGCTCAAAAGAATACTTACGCCAAAGTGGCATATTTTGGGGCGACATATTCTGGTCCCCTACAGTGGACATAAATGGAAGGAATGTGCCGTATATGAAATGGGCCACGATTGTTGGGGGTCCTGTGGTCTGGAAATGTTAGGCAGCAAAGGTCACACTAAACTCCTTCAGTTAATAATAATAATAAGAAGAAGAAGAAGTAGGAGCACACAAGGACCCCGTTGCAGAAAGTCATGAAGACATTATGATCAATCTAAGCTACTGTTTCAGCAAAGGCAGAGCCAGCTGGGCAGGGGGGTCTGATGAGAGCAGTAAGCTCTTACCTAGCGCTTTACATCTACTAACTACTTTCATCTTCTCAAGGACACTTCGTGGTTGATCCTGGGATCCCTGTGTCACACTTAAAGACAGGAAGTCATGAGAAGTTAAGTAATTTGCCAGACTCATATAGTTGATGAACGAAGAAACATAGGACTGAATCCAGTCTCTGGGGAGCTTGATAGAATTTTGACTTTCCATCCCCATTTCGCAAGAGCCTGATGAGAATGCCAGCCCCAGGGGTTTACCTGGAGGTGTGCCTCCCAGAGGCTGCCCTCCAGCTTGTGGGGGTGTTCTGAAGCAGCTGTTACCTACATCTGATGGGAGGCCAGAGGCCAGTTAGAGTGGCGATGGGGAACCAAGGAGTGTCACATTTCAGTGCCGAAGTTTGGAAGAAGCAGCAGGACAAGGCAGAATGGTTCAGAGTGCGGACCCAGAGTCCACAAAGGAGCCTGACCCTTCCAGAATGGAAGGGGCAGGCAAGCAGGTGGCATAAGGCGGGGGGCCTTCATTTCATTTCATTGGCTCAGTCACACCAACTCTGTTCATCATAAAATTTGTTCTGTTCCTTGGGTCTGTTTCATTCTCAAAGTAAGACATTTGTAAGTCTGTTTCATTCTCAAAGTAAGACATTTGTAAGCCCAGAACTGTACTATTAAGGCACAGTTGCAGTAGTCTTCAGGAATAGTTGTAAAATACCTATGTGCTACATGTCTCTTTAGGTCTGTCCTTTAAAAAATAAAAGTACATCATTACTGGAAACAAGATTTGACTGGAGGAAATCCTTCCTTGTGCCTTATATCCATAAAGCCATTCAACAGGGAGAAAAAACATCCATGAACCAAAGCAGTTTTCTCATTTCCTTGCTAGATACTGATGATGTAATCTATCCCATCACCTAAAAAAATAGTGCTTTTAGGGGTGCCTGGGTGGCTCAGTCGGTTGAGCATCTAACTCTTGATCTCAGCTCATCTCTTGATCTCAGGGTCGTGAGTTCAAGCCCCACGTCAGGCTCTGCGCTGGGCATGCAACCTGCTTAAACAAATAAACAAAACTCCACTAGGGCTTTCAGTAATTGAGAAAGAATAAGTAGAGAACGGTGTAAATAATGTGATAAGGTTGCTCACCAGGGGTAGCAGCTGAAGATAGACTGTAAGTAGTAATGGAACCCCAAGAACTGGGTATTCCTTCTTGCTTCCGCAAGAAGACATCTCTGTGCAAAGGGGAAACACTGCAGAGATTTTTGCCCCGTGGATATTTGTATAAATGAAAAAAGAACCACTACTGGTATTTCAGCATATTACTTGGAACACATTTCCCATAATCAGGGAACCAATGGCAAATTTTGTCATCTTAACCATACGTATGATAAAAACCTATTGATGTGAAGAGTTCATGTGTATACTGGATTAGCTCTGGGGAGAAATTCTTGCAGTACTGGGATGTGCGGGAGGCGTTAGACTTGGAGACATGTGAGCATTCCCTCCACGGATCTTGAATTTCACTTTGCTTCTGTCATTTGAGCAGGTCAAGCATCACTGGGCCAGGATAGTCCCATAGGCTCCCACCTGTCCTTGGCTTTGTTTCGAATTTTGGTCAGAGACCCCGCAGGCATGAGTACAGTGTGCCTGTCACCAAGCTACATCTCTTCTGTTGTGCTGATTTAGCACTGTTTTAAACTGGACCATGACAGAATTTGTTCAATGTAAAGTTTTCCGGATTCGGTGTGGATTAAGAAACAGAATGGCTTCGGAACTGTGCTCTGCCACTAAAACACATTTCCCCCCTACAGAAAAGGTGTGGCTGTTGACCTTGTTACTCTTCGCCCAGGAAAGAGGGAGGAGGATTTTCACAAGTAGGGACTCTCCACCCCAGTGTCCCTGTGTCATAGCTCTGTCTGTCGGGGAAACACTTTTGTTCCGTCAAGCCCCAGTGGTCACCTAGTTCATAATCAGCACTACAAATGCAGACATACCAATGAATCCTGCATTTTCACTGCGTTTACTCTGAAGGCACGTATATATCAAACAGAATGCTGGTTATATCATAGTCTACATAGAGATAGGGCTCAGTTTATTACACCTCTGTGTATTCTTTGCAATCAGTTGTGTTAATTTCTGCATTTTTAGAGCTATACATAAATTCAGGTCACCAGGGTGGTTGAAAGAGATGGTGCAACTTCACATCTGGCTTTATTCCACCACCATTCCCCTAGCCCCGCCATCTTTCTTTAACCAGTGCCTCCAATTCCAACCTGTGTCTTAGTCCATTAAGCTGACGTCACAGAATCCCATAATTCAGGCTTGTAAACAACACAGTTTTGGAGACTGAAAGTCTTAGATCACAGTGCTGGCACTGGTCCGGTTCTGGTAAAGACCCTCTTCTGGGTTACAAATGGTCATTTTCTCATATCCTCATGTGGCGGAGAGAGGGTGTCTCTTTTCTGAAGACACTCATTTGTGAGGGCTCCATTTTCGGGACCTAATCACGTCCCAGTTACCCACCTCCTAATTACCGTCAACATTGGAGCTTAGAATTTCAACACATGGGGATGGCTGGGTGGCTCAGTGGATTAAAGCCTCTGCCTTCAGCTCAGGTCATGATCCCAGGGTCCTGAGATCGAGCCCTGCATCAGGCTCAGTGCTCAGCAGGGAGCCTGCTTCCCTTCCTCTCTCTCTGCCTATTTGTAATCTCTGTCTGTCAAATAAATAAATACAATCTTTAAAAAAAAAAATTTCAACACATGAATTTGAGGGGGACAAAACTAAGTCATCATCCTTCTGCCCCAGCCCCCATTATTACAGACCACACTTAAAGATTGTTTTTGAAAAAATGAAGTCCGTATGGGTCTTGCATGTGCATACGGGCATTTTGTTCAATCTGTAATACTGATGTTTATTTTCCTGCCAATGTTCTCTTTTACAACAAATTTAGCAGATGTTTATTCTCAGTGTTTGCTCCAGGATGGTGTTCCTTAAAGGGCAGTGCCCCCAGATCATAGTATCGAGGTCAGTCCTTACAAATGTAAACTCTTGGGGTGCTACCCAACATCTGCTAAATCTGGAACACAACATGGCAGGAGAGCCCGCCCTCTCTGTTTCAACACACCCTGCTGGGGATTTTAATCTACACTCATGGTTGAGAGCCGCTGCTCCATTGAAATACCCGTCCTGTGTTTCTTCTGGGCCTTGTCATCTTTACTGTGTGACTTTTGGCTTCTCATAAAGTTCAACCTTAACTTCACCACCTCAGCCAGTCAGATTTTCAAATTTCAAAGTAGTTTGTTTTCTCACTTCTTACCTCTGAGGTAGACTCTTACAAGTTTAGCTGATGCCTTATTTCCCTCGTAAATTGGTAAGGAATTGAAATAGTTGAAGAGAGGGGGAAGTTGAGATCTTTCTGCCAATACTTAGTTGACTTACTGTGCTCTGTTTCAGATGATCCGAACCATTTCATACACACATTTCTAGTGATACTATTTAAAGACACCGGGTTTGACAGAATTTCCCTGTCAGAAAGTGCCTAGCCTGAAGAAAAGAAAAGCTTCCCAGAACACGAATGACTATTTATGTGGTAGGTCACTGTGAGAATAGTGCCTGACAGGATAATGGTCTCAGTCAGGGACGTTAAAATTTACATTTAGAATCTACTCTCAGATCATTAGAAAATCAGTCACCTTTACCTGCTGTCTTTTAGAATTAAGAGTTAGGAAGAAGATGACTTTAGTAGCATAAATGTAAAAAACGTAACTTAAGACTGAGACATTAAGAATTCATCCAGTAGGGCGCCTGGGTGGCTCAGTGGGTTGAGCAACTACCTTCAGCTCAGGTGGTGATCCTGGAGTCCAGGCGCTGAATCCAGTATCGGGCTCCCTGCTCAGTAGGGAAGTCTGCTTCTCCCTTTGACCCTCCTCCCTCTCATGGTCTCTCTCTCTTTCTGTCTCTCTCTCAAATAAATAAAATCTTCTAAAAAAAAATTCATCCAGTAAACTCTCTCATTTATGGTGGAAGAACATTCCATCAACTCATTCAGTTAGCTCTAGTTGATGGTCCAAGTATTAGTGAAGTCCCCAATTTGGAGGAGCTGAGGGGCTGGTGGAGAAGCTCAGAACAGTTACAGGGTGGGACCAAACCTACTATGCCTTTGTCTGAGACTCAGCCTTACCGTAAACACCTCAATGATTGGCTTCTCTGGGGAAGGAAGATTGGCTATGGCCAGGAGGAGCCCAGAGTTAGGTGATACAGTCCTGGGGTTAAACTGGCTGTGACCCTGACCAGCTAGCTGGAGGCTATTAGATTCATTATTTTTAGATCCTCAGTTTCCTTATTTTTAATTCAGGAAGACTAATATCTGTGTCTAGGTATTATGAAGCTGAGATGAACTAATGCTTTATTTGTTCAAGGAAATTGTACTAAATGCTAGCTAGAGTGTCAGGCAATGTACTAGGGACAGATAAAACCAGGATAAAATCTCATTTTGACAGATGTGAGTGCCATCGATTTTAGTTGCTTAGACTCAGCCCATCCTCCATTTCTCTCTGTCCATCTCCTGGGCTCAGATTATTTGTACGTGTCCATGTTTCTCCATCTCTGCTGCTGCCATGTTAGCTTGTGTCACCTGGACTATGAAGATCAGAGTAGCCTTCCCAGGAGTCTCTTCCTTGGGGAGCCTCTCTCTATCTTTTCTCCCCACGACAGCTAGGAGGATTTTCTTAATATTTAAATTGGATCCTGTCTCTGTCTTGCTGAAAAATCCATTGTGGCTTTCCATGGCTGTAAGACAAATCGAGACTTACCATCATTGTAAAAAGCAGGGCATGAACTGGCTTCCATTGACCTGACTTTCTGGTGTCATTTCCTGCCAATCCCCCAAACCACCCTTACCCCCCTTTGCAGCCCCTCAGGCCTCCACAGTTCTGCCCTTCAGTGTCTTTATGTTGGTGAGTTCGGCCTGGCATCTCTGTCCACTGGAATCTCTTCTTACCTTCCTGGTCCCAATGAATGCTCACCTCCGCAGAGATTTCTTCTTGACCACTGTCTTCTCTACATCCTGCTGACTTCCTCCACAGAACTTTTGGTATAGCTCATATCATGCATGTGTTTACATATTTCTTAGCTTTCTTTGTCACAAGTAGGATGCAAGTGCCTGGAGCCCAGCGTTCTTGTTTTGTTTCTCATGGGACTTCCAGGGCCGGCCCCCGTGCCCTTCTCACAGTAGAAACCAATGTTGAATGAAAAAAGTGTCTCTTCCTTGATGCAAGCGGTATGGTGAAGGGGTTAAGTCCAGTGGCCACTTATAGTATAGCATGATGGCGATGGTGTAGGAAGGATTCGTCCCTTGGGGCATCCAGGAGAAGTATTCCCAAACGCTTGGGAATAAGAGAAAGCATCCCAGAGAAAAATCAGGTCTAGAGAATTCAAGCATCTCTAATAACTAACTATTGGAGGTTACAGTATTAACATTTAAACATGCAATTTCATACGGTTGTGACATCAAAGCAGAGCTCTTTGATCTTTTTGTTGTTGCTGTTATCACCTCCTTAAGGAGGAAAGTTTTCTAGACGGTTTTTTCCTAATCACCCTCCCCTCTTCCCAGTGACATTGTATACCACAAATAGACTGTATATCTGGTTAAACATAACCGACGCAACACACACACACACACACACACACACCCCTATGCTCTATACAAAAAAAAAAGGCTTTTTTTTCACCTTATTAGAGCAAATTTTTGCTCTTTTGGAAGTACAGTTGCCCTCATTGAAAAGGCATGTGTGAAAGCATTTACTATAGATCATGGAACCAAGTTTTGAAGAAAATGCAGTTGATAAGCCTTTGTACTACTTGCTCTTTGAATGTCAAGTAGACTGTGTATTGTTTTAAATTCTTTTTTCTTTGTTTCCATTGAGAGAAAAAGAGATGAAATAGTTCTTTTTTTTTTTTTAAATATGATATGCATGCTCATTGGAGTGAAAAGTCCTCTTCAGAATCACAATGAAAGTTCCACACAATGATGTCTGCCGGTATGTGATGGGGCACGTGCCTCCATGAAGAACATTAAAAGATATGGTAGAGGAACTTGTGTTTTGAGGGAGAAAATGTGACAGACAAATCCACAGTAATCATTGCACAGTCCGGGAAGGAACATGTTGGGGGCTGGTCGATTCTGGGAGTCCTTGATGGTGTATTAAGGAAGATGATCTAGGAAGGCCGCATCGCCTAAGAGGGGATTTAGAAATGGCGGCTAAGTTATGAGGTTAAGTGAGTGCTGACCTGGAAGAAAATGAGGGCTCGGAGAGCTGGGTTGAAGGCTCATGAAGGGAAGAAAACATTTTTGGAGGGAGTCTGTAATCTGGCTTCCATCTGGCCGTCACCATTGCCAGAGGTGAGTGCTGTTTGAACAGGGGCACCTGACCCAGGTAGAGACCAAGGGGTTATTCCTTGGATCTTGGACCGTGGAGTGCACAGAGTTGGTGCGGGGTGTGCTGGTGGGGGAGGTTTTCATTGGGAAAGGTAGCCCAAGGGCAGATCGTGTAGCACTCAACACGTTCCACCGGCTTATCTTTCAGGAATTTTAAGAAGGTTAAAGCACTAAGTTGGTTAAACAGCTTAACTCTGTAGGTTCCATTTATCTTCTTGATGTTATTTGGTCCCTACCCTGGACTCCTGGACTCTGTCCCTCAGTGTTATACTAAGAAGGGCATCGCCCAGAAAATGGTGGGCTTCTAATTCTGTACCCTTAGCAGAATTTGTTTTCATTAGCCAAGTAGAATTGAGCTTTGCTGCTGTGCGGTGAAATGAGGCATGACTTAGCTTGATGGTCCATGAAGGATGCCCGGGGAGGGTGACACTTAGTCCCTTTAGGCTGATGTTTCTTTTTATACCAAGGATAGTTTTTGCAGTAACACAAGAGACAGGATATTTCCTGGTTTTATGGACAGATACATCCTTTTATTTCATTTCCTACTTAACCAGCTTCCTTGTTGCCCATTACTATTCTTTCTCATCTAGTTAATGTAATCTTGACTTTCTTGACAGATTAATGTAAATCACCACTTTCATAACACATCTCCCTGAAGACTTCCTGCCAGTCCTTACCGCTTGAACTCCAGTAACTGACGGACCCGCACGGCTCTTCTTTTTCTACCATTCTTTCTGAGACTCCAAGATTTCATCTGTTTTTTTTCCTTAAAGCCCATTCCCTTCAGCTGCCTCTCAAATCCTCTGCCTTATGCTTACAGCCTGTCCTCTGTTCTTTCTTGTAGTGCCCCTAACTTCTGCCTTCCATTGCTGGGCACAAGATATGCACAGATCATGGCTTGTATCCATGACGGTTCCTTCTATCGCCCTCGCCCCGCAAGGACGACAGGACGCCCTGGTTCGGATGCATCTTCTCTCTCTTCTCTCTTTATTTCCGCAAGTCTACACACTTATATACGCTTACATGACCAATCAGCGAGCAGGGTACAGGAGGGAGCGAATCAGGCGGTGCACCTAAACGAACAACTTCACTAGCAACCAATGCTGTTTACTTCCTCTTTGGGCGTTCTGCTTAGTCTCACGAGGCAATCCTCACCTGGCAACTAGCCAGGCGCCATCTTTTAATGGCGGAGGCCGCCCTGGCCAGGGGCCTGCCTCCGACACCTTCTATACTAACTTCGAAACAAAGTGCTCGCCACCTGAGTTCTAGCAGTGTTGGGATACATGGTGTTTGGATATGTGGTGGTCACCGCAGTGCATTTTCTCTTTGATATTGTATGAATTAATCTTGTGAATTCATTTAAGACTTCCTGTGTCTTTTTACCCAATTGGCGTTCCAACCTTGGAGAAGGCTTGCTGCCGTGTATTTTGACGGGCTATATACACGGACTGATGGCGGCACTCAACAAATGGACATTATATGAATTTATTTGTTATTTGAGCACTTCACAAAGGAGACCAAATATTGGATTACTGCCATTTAGATGAACGGATAACCCAGATTTTGGCCCTATAGGCAAGTTTTCCCCATGTACAAGTTCATAGATTATTACTATGGTACTGACCTAAGTTTTTTTTCATTTTTACAGAATACTGGGATTTTTGTGCAGTTGTTCTTGTGATAAAATATTCATAAAATTTATCATTTTCAAGTATACTGTTCAGTGCCATTAAAGATATTCATTCACATTCCAAAGCAACCATCATGACTGTCCGTCTCCAAAACTTCTGCATGTTCTCCAACTGAAACTCTGTCCCCATTAAACAGCTACCGTTCTACTTTCTCTATGAATTTGACTACTTTAGGAGCAGTACTGCCTCACATAAGTGGAATCATACAGCGATTGTCTGTTAGTGATCGGTTTATTTCAGTTAGCTTGATGTCTTTAAGGTTTATCCCCACTGTGGTACATGTCCAAATTACTTTCCTTTTTAAAGCTGTTTAATACTCTGGGGTATTACACATCAGGGGTGCCTGGGTGGCTCAGTCAGTTAAACGTCTGTCTTTGGTTCAGGTCCTGATCTCAGGGTCATGGGATGGAGCCCCACATCGGGCTCTCTGCTCAGCGGGGAGTCTGCTTCTCCCTCTGCCCTTCCCCTCCATTCATGCACACGCATGCACTCTTTCTCTCTCAAATAAATACATACATAAATCTTTTAAAAACTGTGTAATATTCTGTTGCACGTGTACACCATATCGAGTTTTGTGTAATATTCTGTTGCATGTGTACACCATATCGAGTTTGTCTATCTGTGGCCTTGTGGGTTGTTTCCAGCTTTTGGCTGTTGTGAATAATGCTGCTGTGAATCTGGACATACAAATAGACCTCGGAAGAACTTTCAAAGGAAACTGTTACATTGAGACTACTCATGCCGTTCCCTTAGATTCTATGGCATAACTTGTGTTCCTCCTACACCGTATAGTCCCTCATTTTAAAATGCTGTTGGATAAGAGTACTTTTAAATTTAAATATGCACCATCTCACCCCCTGGTTGAATAGTGATATTTTTCAGCAGCTTCTTTTTATAGTACAAGAAAATGAGGGAAAAATGTTCGGAGAACGAAATATAAAAATGAGCCTATTTTTAGTAGCATATATTTGTTCTCAACATGGCTAATTATTACAGATAATTACCAGTCTTGGACTACAAATATTGGAAGCTATGCAAACGTGAAAGTTTGAAAAACATAAAGTATCTCTTCAGGGTTTTGGTTGCAGGTGACTTTATATCCTCCTATGCAGCAGCGGTTCAGCATAAAAATATGGAGGTCCTAGTTGGAAAAGAAATTTGGCAGATCAAATATTGTGTAAGTCTAGAAAACATGTGAAAATATTATCCTAAGTCACTTTCATATTTCACTGTTGATTGGCATGTGGTGAATTTCTATTTGTATGGATTCTAAGAGGTTTTGTACACTCCAAGAAGATGGGGATTTTATCTGTTTTGCTTACAGCACGTAGTAGGAAGTCGTTAGATATTGGATGCATATAAATGAATAAGTATAACATGGAAAGTCCTCCATAGATTCCTCCATGCTTTAAAGTGAAATTAATAGAGACTAGGCCCTCCCTCTCCCAAAAATGACACAAATAATTTCAGTAAAGTTGAGGGCTTTTTTTCATGATTTATTATTCTAATTTTAATGACCAATTCAAGGCCTCTGCATGCTAGCATGAAGGAAGTAAAGAAAGTGAAGCTTTCCATAGCTTTTTCAAAATTTTTGCCCTTGATAGTAACTCAACATGGATTCACTTTCTGAGACATTTTTATGTGACATTAAAAAACAAAAACAAAAACAAAAAAAAAACATAGTTTGAGTTTTTCTAAAATAAAATCTTAAAAAGTAATAAAATTAAATATATATATATATATAGAGAGAGAGAGAGAGAGAGAGAGCACATGAGAGAGATCTAATCGCTACCTTAAATTCACATTTGTCGTTGTGAATACTATTATCGTACTCCAATGGCACCAGGAACCTTGGGCCCATTGTCCTTGGAGCCTCCCAGTCACCTTTGCTGTGTTTGCTCTGCAGAAATGTCCAGGTCCTCTGGAATAGTTCTGGAGGAAGGAGGTGGGCAAGACCATCCAACCAGACGTGTGCTTTTCTGGGCTGTGACCATCCTATTAGAGCTGCCTGGGATATAGATCCAGGATATAGATCACCTCTGGGTGTACTTCAGGCTTCAGAGAACCATGCGACAGGGCTGCCAGTCAGGAACTAAACTTTTTTTTTACCTGAGTGAGGCACCATGGTGTGACCAATGCTGAAAAGAAATTCACCAAGTGTAGCAAATAATCTTTTTTCCCTTTTATATTGTTATCCGGATTATGATTGCTGACTTAAAATATTCATAATATTCAAGACCCTGTGTAATCAGTTGGCCAGTTCTTAACCACAATTTTGTGAAGGTAGAGTGCTAACGTATTTGGGGTTTCTTTTAAGAAAATTGTTATGTTATCTTGGGAGTACCTGTCTAACTCAGTCGGAGGAACGTGTGACTCTTGATCTCAGGGTTTTGAGTTCGAGCCCCATATTGGGTGCGCAGATTACTTAAATATTTTTTTAACCATATTGTTTGTTTTAATGTGTGCATGCACACACACACACACACACACACACACTTCTTTTCAAATGACAAGTGAAATAATGGAAGTCCATAATAAGACATGGAAGAAATTAGATGTGTTTTTTTTGTTGTTTTGTTTTGTTTTGTTTTGTTTTTGTTTTTAAGATTTTATTTATTTATTTGACAGAGAGATCACAAGTAGGCAGAGAGGCAGGCAGAGAGAGGGGGGGAAGCAGGCTCCCCACTGAGCAGAGAGCCGGATGCAGGGCTCAATCCCAGGACCTGAGATCATGACCTGAGCTGAAGGCAGAGGCTTTAACCTACTGAGCCACCCAGGCACCCCAGAGGTGTTGTTTTAATTCATATTTTACCTCCCTGTTTGTGGTTTTTGTTAGACTAACATAAAGGGGGTTAGGAAGAACCAGAGCCAGGCTTCTAGACCCATATATTGGATATTTCTTCCACATTTATAGTCTTTCTCAGTGCTGAGCTCTGGAAGTTTGAATAGGGCTAGGTTCTGATGGAAGGCTTCCCAAATTCATTCCTTTACAGGATTTATGCAGTCATGGCTCTGATATCTAAGTGAAACTTTTTTTACATCTAATTTTTTTTTAAATATCTGGTGGACTATTTCAAATTATTTACCCTTTTTTTCCTATAGGAATTCTGATATATACAAATGTGGAGGTTGAGTTCATCAGTTGTTCTAGGGAGAATTTTCTTTTTAGCAGATTACAGTGTGTTTGGAACCCCCTCCTAAAAAAAGGGACTTTCTTTATTGTCTACTTCTTTATACCAGTGTTTCTTCTTCAGTTACTCTGGCTTCTAGAGAGCACTATCCTCAGGGGTTCAGCTTGTCCAGCCATGTCTTCTGATCTTTGTCCAGACTAATTCTGTCATTATAGACCTATTCCTGCCTGGAGTGACCCCTAGTTCCCTTAGAATCCAGGGTCCATGATTTTTCCATTTGTTTTCAGATGATATGTCCTTTGTCTTTAGCATTTTGATAACGTCTGGTTTTTCGGCTGTTGTACTTCTACCAAAGTCCGGACCTCCTCAGTATGGTTGGGAAATGCCAGTGGCCCCCAGTCTGGGCTCTTGTCATCCCGGGATAGAGTTCATCTACTATCTGGTAAGACACAGCTGCCTCAGAGTATTGAAATCTTTTTGGTGCTCTGGACAGAGAGCCTGAGGTGTCATTTTTTCCCTTTTGGGATGTTCACTTAATCCGAAACCTGATACCTCTCCACCCTCACAGTCAGCAACTGAACCTGTTCTGGGGAGTGGGTACTCCATCTTGTCCGCTTGCCCGGCAGAAACTAGTACCATGAGAACCCCAGCAGCCTTGACTGTGTTCCTCTAGAACTCCACAAAATATCCAAAGATCCTGGGACTGAAGAGTCACAGTAAAAATTTATGAAAATGTATAAAAAATAGAAATAGTTTCTCACAATGCCCATAAGACAGCAAATAAAAGCTGTTTATTGAGCAACTGTAGATAGTGTTCACTTTCCTGTAATCCAAGATGGTTTTCCTAACTTTTCTCTCCTCAAAGTAATTATTCTTTCACTTTTAGGTTATTTTTTCTTTCAAAACGTTTTTTTTTTTTCACTTCACTTTAATACTGCGAAAACAAAAGTTCACAGATGGTCACACTCTCGTGTAGCCCCCGGTCTGTAAACCTGTCTTCATCCAAGTTCCGTGTTTCTTCCTTCCTTTCTCCTGGAACAAAGGAGGCATCTTCCCTGCTGTCAGATTCCTCTTATTCTGTTTCTCACCTCCCCAGGTTTTCCTGCCTTCATTCATCTTCTCTTTCCCACAACAGCCAGTCTTTCTCTTCTCTTCAGGATCATTCCATGCATGACATACCCTAAAGGTGCCCATCCGAAAAGCCTCATATCCCAGCTCCTTCAGCTACAGCTTCATCTCTCTACCCGCCCCCTCCAAGCCAGACCTTCTCAGTTGAATGGTTGCTGTACTTAACCTCTTTCCTCTCCCTTCTCTGTCCAGTCCAAACTCCATCCCCTCAATGCCAACAACTCCAACAAATTGTTCTGAGTAGGGTCAGCAGTCTGTGCTGTCACGTAAGTCAAAGCTTTGTTTCTTGTCTTATTCAAGCTGTCAGCATTCAGAATGGTTGACCACTCTTCCTAGCTTGAAACGTCATCTGCTCTTGGCTCTGTGATACCATGTTCTTTGGCCATCCTTTGCTAATTTCTTCCTTCCCTCCTTTCCTCCCCTTCTCTTTTCTCTCCATTGTCCACCCTGAATCCCAATTTATATTTATAGCCTATATAGCATCTCCACTTACATGGTCACTCAGACCATCTCCAAAATGTTTCCATCTTCAAAATGTACCCAGCTTTATCAGTACAACGCTAGTCCAAAGCGCCATCATCTCTTTCCTGGGCTCTGCTTCTTCTCTTCCTCCTTTCCAACATGTTAAGTAAAATTCGAGAAAATTGACACCATGAAATTTAAGTCTGGGGGGAGTACAAATGGGAAGGGATACATTGAAAAACTAGATATATTTAGCAAGTGGAGCAAGCTATAGTGAGCCAGTGGGAAATGGGAAAGAGCTAAGAGGCAGGAGGCCAGGTTTAGGTGCTATTAAAGCAAATGGAGAAAATCTGAAAGTTTTGACTAGATGACTTAATCCGTGGACGTGTTGAGCTGTGGACTGTCTGTTGGGTATTCTTGGAGGCAGCTGGATATAGAACCAAGCCTTCAGGGCTAAATATATAGACCTAGGAACCAACCATTTTAAGTTATACCTGAAGACATGGAAGTGGATATAATCACTTGGGAAAACTGTGTAAGTGAGTCCATGAGATCCAATCCCGCTTCTCAGCTTCTCAGCCTCCTGTTGACTTCTTACTTACATCTCCCATCTGTCCATCTGTTTCTTCTCCTTTCTTCATGGCCACACATCACCTGCATTCACCCCTGCTTATTCCCTGCCTAGGCTACCCGCAGAGTGAAGCGCGGTGTCCCATGAACCTTTTCAGTCTTGTTATTCACAAAGATAAGCACTTACGTTCACTTTCTTTATAAAGTTTTTGGCACTAAATAATCTTCATTATCTAGACCAAGCAGGAGGGTGACAACACTTGACAAACAAGTACAGTCACGCCCTCCCCCTCCTGGCCCCACCGCACCACCAGGGCTGGATTATCTGACATTCCAGTGTGGGAAGCCAAGAATCTCAAAGCAGCAAACAAAACCTTTTAGTCTTTAAAGTAGTTAGAATATCTGGGCCCTGAGACTGGAGTCTGTTTTCCTCTCTTTTACCTACACTTTCTAATGAGCTTGGTCTTCTGACCATGGCTGTTAATTTTGCCTTGTATGAAAATCCTACCTGGAAGGTTCTATCTTTGTGTTTTGGCAGAAGGAAGAAAATCAGGTTCCTTTGTGGTCACTTCATTTGAACATCCATTATGGATTCTAGCACTTGCTGAAGGATTCAGAAACTCTTACTTACATGGGACTTCACAATCTTCATCTAAAAATCCTGGCTTCCTGGTCGTAGGGCGAATTCTAGACGCACAACTATCAGAAACATACTTAACAAACTGGACCTTAGATTGAAACATTCTAAACAAGATGTGGAATTTCAATAGCATCCAGATAATGTTGAAATAAAGTTTTAAGCAGAATAGGATGAAGCAGAAAGGGATTCTTGAGTTTTTGAAGAGCACGATTCTAAAGCCATTCCATTGAAATGATCAGTTGACATCACAGTCTCCTTTGGTCGCAAACGTCAAGCATTCACCGCTGGTGTGGTTGGCTCTCGAGCTCAGACTTCGCTGCGAGATGCTTCATCTTGAAGACCCGTCTGTATTCTTGGGGAGTGTTGAGATCAAGAAGTATTTATTGAGTGCCCAGTATTTGCTAGGCCCTGGGAAAGCAATGATGAATAAGAGGTAGTTCCGACCTCGACAAGCTTACACTTTGGTGAATTTACGGTCTAGCTAGACAAGACTTGAATATAAAACAGGGAGCAGTACAGAGTGATGGATATCAGGGGCCAACAGAGGAACAGAGACATTAAGTGCTAAGTGCTACCAGATGTCTTCGGTAGCCAGGGTCTCGTGGGCTGCCACAGAGTGACAGGAGAATAATTTACTGCCATCGCTGTAACAGCAGTGGCTGGGAACACGGGAGCCCAGTGTCTTTGACTTTCCAACTCAACGCAAACGGCTTCGCCCTAGCTTCTCTGTCCACCTGCTCCCCTTCAGAGCCCGCCCCAGGCATAGTGCGTCCCTTCTCTGTGACCCTGACACTTCTGCCCTCTGTTCTCCACTTCACTGAAATGCCTGGGGTACGTTGTGGTTGTTGGCAGGACTGTTTCTCTTCGAGATTGAGATCTCAAGACTGTAGGTTTGTCTTGGCCATCCTTCAGTCTCTACTGTCTAATCCCGTACCTAGACGATGGTTTGTGTCCCTCAAAACAGTGTTCATGAGTGAGTGAATAAAGAATTAAGAGAATTCACACAGGGATACTTGGCTCTGAAGGAAGTTGGCAACTTTGCATTTTCCAAATCAGTACAACGAAGGCCTTTACCCAGGCACATGATAATCAGAAATAAAGAAAATTAAATAAATAGGGGTTCTGAAACGTCAATGTTTTGGAGTTACTTAAGACTGTTAAATATGCAGATAATATGAACCCCCACCTCAGACTTAGTAAGTCCGAATTTCAAAGCATCTGAATCTTTTAAAAGCTCCCTAGGTGACATACACCGCCAAGGTGGAAAATCATTTAAAATCTCCTGTAGTTGACATTTTGGGGAATGAAGCGTTGCATTACTGGTCTTCTAGATAATGTCCCTGGCTGCTGTGAGCAAGTAAATATTTTTGCATTTGATGGAAATGTATATTAAATTCTCTCCTGCCATCTTCTTCCTCTTCTTCTTCCCCTTTTTTTTTTTTTTTAAGATTTTATTTATTTGAGAGAGAGAACACAGAGGGAGAGGGTGAGGCTGACTCCCCGCTGAAGAGGGAGCCCAATGTGGGGTTCAGTCCCAGGACCTTGGGATCATGACCTGAGCTGAAGGTAGTAGATGCTTAACTGACTGAGCCACCCAGGCCTCTCCTCTCTCCTGCCTTCTTAAACAAAATGCACCTTGCATAGTTTGGTATTGCTTTTGGGAGCTCATGGTGAGCACCAGAAACCTCACCATTGGATGCCTTGTCCTTCTTTCTAGTGGGTCTGTCTGTTATCCCATCTCCTGTTGCTAATATTTCTGTCTCTCTTGTGCCATTGACGGATTGCTTTTAATGTGCCATTGACTAGGACAACACATAGCCCAACTTGTTAGCGACTGTGTTTTGAATGAAAATGAAGCGCATGGACTTGAGGAACTTTATAAAAAGATACTTTAGGTGCCCCAAGGTGCTTTTGCTTCCTTTGGGCAAATTTCCAAAACATACCTGTCCCCAAAGTCTGACCTTTGAGTGGGGTATTCATAGAATAACTTTCGAAGAATTGCACAGTTTGGTTCTCAGCCCTTTCTTTTACATTCAGGCAGAGGGAGGCTTAGAGATTTTTTGGCTCTCTTGAGTTGGGGAGTTACTAACAGTTTTAAACTGTTAGTAAACCAGGTTCAGGGGCGCCTGGTTAGTTGGTCAGTTGGTTAAGTGTACGATTCTTGATTTTGGCTCAGGTCATGATCTCAGGGTCATGAGATCGAGCCCTGCATTGGTCTCCACACTGCTTAAGATTCTCAGGGGTCTGCTTGAGATTCTCTCTCCCCCTGCCCATACCCCCCACCACCCCAAACACTGCCCACACACTCACTCTCTAAAATACAAATAAACAAACCAGGTTCAGTAGAATTTGCTTGATTTGAGCCAGTAATCACTGTAAATTCTAAAGTACATCCATGGCAAGAATATTGGCTCCTTTTAAGAATAAATTTAATGGTTGGTACAGTTTCTCTAAATCCCCCCATGCTTTATTTTAAAACCTATTTCATCACATCTGTACTTACTTATGTTCAGTCTTTTTTACCCTGACAAATCACAGGTACCAAGAGGTTAGGGAACCTGGTTCCATTCACTTTTGATGCAACCCAACAACTTAAACAAAGAATATTCTCACGGTCCTTTTTTTTTTTTTTCTTTTGCCTTATGCTTATAAATCCATTTTTTAATCACAAATGTATGTGAATTAGTCAGTGACCATTTTACATAAAGTTTCTAACTTAGGAATTGCTACCTGAAAATATGTGTATGAAAAACATTCTGTTCAAGGAAGCCAGATGCTTGTACTAGGCAAAATTTTGAATCCAGGTTTTTATTTTGCTTTGTTTTGTTTTTTTAAAGCATATGCAGGAGAAAAACTTTAGAATTTTATGAATGGCCCTAACGTAAATGCAAAATGCAGCTTAAAGGTTTTCAGTGAAACATAGCATCTTTGGGGGGTAAAATGCCAATGATCTACTGAGAAGCCAAGTAATGCTGTGAATGTAGTTCTTACTGGATTTTTAAAAATAAATGTTCAGTCCTTGTGTTTCATATGCTTCAAAATGTCTCCATCCCTGTCTGTTTGTGTATTTTATGTATGTATCTATGTATACATATATGTGTTTCATCCGCTAATATAAACTTCTCAAATATGACAAGGCTGTGATACAATGATATGGTTTAGAATTTTTATCTTTGGCTTTTCTCCTTCTCTGGGTCTGCTTCACTTTATTCACCAGAATTTTATAGTTCAGCAGGTTCTCTGACACTGTGGCTTTTCACTCCCCTTGACTGACTTCTACAAGCACTTAGCTTGGTGTTTTCCATGTCTGGCACACAGTAGGCATGCCGGTGTGTAGAGGCTGGCAGTGGCAAAACAGAGAGAGGAAGGGGACACCCTCTGGCCTTAAATCTGGTCGAGAAGACAGCATGCAAGACAGAAAGGGTATGGATGTGTGAGGCAAGCATGCGAGAGTCCCTTCTCCTGGCTCCAAACAGGAGTTTCGGGGACATGCCGGACACCACTTCCAAGTCCCACATATGGAGTGTAAGGTATGGAATGTCAGCGTCGGAAGGTTGGTGAAATGAATGTTCCTGCAAGACCTTAACATGAAGGAATTATGACAAATTATGATTTAAAAAACGAGCTGCCTTTTCCTCACATGTTATTAAAATATTTATTTTAACATCTTAACGATTCATTCCGGTGACTGCTGTGCTCTCCAAGACAGGAAATCATGATTCTGCTGGCACTTGTCTTGTTAAACTGCCCTTCTTGTAAGCCTTTGGATTTTCCACTTCCTCTGGAGCACTTGTTAGAGACAGCCTAAAATTGGAGCAGAAATTATGGTGTAGTGGAGTTAGAATTATGGGTTGGAGTCCAGTCCCTACCACATATAACCATGTGGTTCAGAGCCTGCCATCTGATTTTCCTCATATGCAAATGGGACTAATAATACTTAATTTGTCTACTGAGAGCCTTTGACACTGGACTCAGAAGAGATCTGGAAAGTTTCAGTTTACAGTTGAGATGAAGAAACAAAGACTAAATGGGAGGGTGCACGTAGTCAACGATGAAATGTCGGTCAAGGTGTCTTATGAATTACGTCGCTGTACAGACATCATGGACCAATCATCCAGCATCATGACATCACCACGTATTTGTTTTTCTGCTTAACTGCTTTTAGAGTGCCTACATATAAAGTAATAAATACATCCCACCCCAGACCCATTCAACTCCAGAATCTCTCTGCCCAAGTAGCTGTTCCTCTCTGTCTCCTCATGGTCATTGTTCCTCCTACATCTGCCTTTGGATCTCAGATGCATCTTTGAGATGAAGGTTCCTACCAGTTTCTTTTAGTGGCACACCCCTTCCTCGCTTCACTTCCTTTTCAATTGTCTTAAACCCACGATTGACTGCCTAAACCACTTTTGGACAAGGAGTCGCAATTTATTTGAATTTGGGTCATCTTTCCCCTTTACTTGCCTGCTTTGGTTCCATGATGTAAGCCGCCTCCTTAACCTCCTGTTAACGCCAAGAGTGAGGGTGTGGAGAGTTGACAGAAGAGCTTGAGTGACCTTAACTTCACTTACATCTGGTTTAAAATTGTGTCTGACACAGTGATGTCTCTTTAATAAACTTCTTGGTTTACTCTTTTCAGTTCAATTTTTAGGAAACAAGTGGCCTTTTCAGAAATCTTCCAGAAAGTTTTAGTCTTCAAACTGTGTGCTTCTGAATATTCTTCGTAGCTTTTTTTTTTTTTTTTTTTTTAATGCAGTTTTAGGCTGGGGGTGAGACTTGCCATTTATATTTTTAACAGGCTCCACCCCCAGTGTTCGACTATGATGCAAAACAAAGTTTGAGCATCACTGTTTTAGAATACATTTCTCTCTTCAAATGGAGATTTCCATTCTCCCAAGAACACGGGGAGGTGTGAAAGCCGCACAGCAGAATTTGCATGGCTGTTCTGTGCTGTCAGGGGTTCTGAATTGAATACAGGCTTGAGAGTCAACCATGATGGTGCTTTTCAAGGCCATCAGTGAAAAATATTCATGTTTTGGCTCCACTCACTGGCAATTTGGTGCAAGACTTTACAGGTGGGGCTCAGCACCTTTATTTTTTAAAGATTTATTTATTTGAGAGAGAGAGCACGAGCAGGGGGAGAGGGAAAGAGAGAAGCAAGCTCCCAGCTGAGCAGGGAGCCTGACTCGGGACTCCAGCCTAGGACCCTGAGATCATGACCCGAGCCAAAGGAAGGTGTCTAACCACGGAGCCACCCAGGTTCCCCCATACCTTTATTTATTTATTTATTTACGTATCCTAGGCGATTCTGTGTGGTTTACTATGGTATGAAACATTCACAGTGGAAATAAATGCACGCTTCAGGTAGTAGTATTTTGATTTTAAGTTACTATGTTAATAAAACTAAAGTCAATAGTGGGGTTGTTACTCAGAGACTTTATAAAAGTAGTATATTATGCAAGTCTATAGATGGACCATCAGTCTTTTTTGTTGTTGTTTTAAAAACCTATTGCCTCTACCCAAACCTTGAAAACGATATGTGCTCCGCTTTCCCCTTCCCTCAATGAAACCACATTTTAAATTCATAATCACCAGTGCTAGTTTACATTCAATTCAAGACAGCAGGCCCTGAAATAGCCTGAATGACTCATGCAGAGCATTTTCCTCGGAACAGACTCCGGACTGATCAGGGTCTGGAGCCATCAGTCAGTACTCATCTATCTGGTGCCCCGGTGTGCGAGGAAGCAGCGCCCGCCATGTGTGCCTTCCCCTGTCTCACCAGGTCACACAGCGAATTCACAGAGCTTGCCTTAAATAGCCGAAGGGGAGAAGGAGAAGGAGAGAGGGACTTGGGATGTTCTTGCTTCTTAAAAATACTTCCCCTTCCATGGCTGTAAAATACCAATTGAAAACTACCAGGTAAAGTTAAAAATCCTTTCCTGGGGTTTCAGCTGTGTTTTCCACGTATCCGAACCAGGGCCTGGGTGTCCTCGGACGTGGAGCACTGAGCCCCCCATGCAGGTCCCTGCCACGCTGCTCCCTGTGACCTTGAATGAGACCCACAATTGCTGGGCTGCATCTTTGCATTTTTTTTTTAAGATTTTATTTATTTATTTGACAGAGATCACCAGTAGGCAGAGAGAGAGGAGGAAGCAGGCTCCCTGCTGAGCAGAGAGCCCGATGGTGGGGCTCGATCCCAGGACCCTGAGATCATGACCTGAGCCAAAGGCAGAGGCTTTAACCCACTGAGCCACCCAGGTGCCCCCATCTTTGCATTTTTAAAATGAGACAGCTGGATTCCCTTGGGAAGGGCTCTTTGCGTTCTAAACACCAAGATGTCGAAACATGATGCTTGCAGATAGCTCCCTGAAATGTCTCACACGGAAGGAAGAGCCTTTTCTAACTATTTCATGAGACTTCTGGTGAGACAGAGCTCTCCTGGTCGGGTCGGGGGAACCTGGCAAACCTGAACTTGGCATCGGCTCGCAGGGTGAGAGCCTGCTAGCACCCAAGGGCCCACAGACGTGTTGTCTCACATACAACGAAGCAAGGGACCGCGAGGCAGGGTGACTTTCAGGGTCGGCGGACTCAGGTTCCGGAGTCAGGCTGGCAACAAGCCAGGCGCTTAGTCAAGCTCACGGCCTAAGGCACCATCAGTCAGTGCGGACTGCAGGCCGCAAGAGGGTGAGGATGTCCGCTCGCCCACCGGTTTCTTCATCCATAATGCTCTTCCTTCGCAGCAGCTCACGGTCCCCGCAGAGATGGCCGTGAGGCGAGGGGGGGCATCCAGCCTTTTGAAAGCTCCGAGTCCATGTCGCCTTCCTTAGCCGGTGTCGCCTGCTAAACGTTGGGGTGCGCGCTCCTCCGTGGACCGTGTCCTAAGAGTGTGGCTGTCGTGTTGCTCTCTGGACCTAGAGGTGCCTCCCTGACACTCTCCCTGCCCGCCCCCAGCCCTCCCCCAGAAGCAGATCTTACTGTTTACCCACTAGTTAACCAGACTGGCAGAACTCAAGAGTGATTAAGAGGGGGGCCTCTGTCACTTCCTGCTTTGATGGTCACCATTTTCTGCATGTGTCCCTGTGCCGGCTTCTGGCTGAGAGCGAGGTATCTTTCCAGCTCGTTTCTGAGTCACAGCACCCTCTTTAAGGTCCGGGAACCAGGCTGAGAAAGGATGATGTGTGTGGGTCACACAATGAGTTCACGGCCAAGGCTGGTCTCCGCAGGCCTTCTCAACAATGCAATGACTGCATTCTGTTCTACTTTCTCCCAGAACCCCCAGGGCAACCCACTGACTTCTTTTTTTTTTTTTTTTTTTTTTTTTTTTAAGATTTTATTTATGTATTTGACAGAGATCACAAGTAGGCAGAGAGAGGAGAAAGCAGGCTCCCCGCTGAGCAGAGAGCCTGATGCGGGGCTCGATCCCAGGACCCTGAGATCGTGACCTGAACCGAAGGCAGAGGCTCAACCCACTGAACCACCCAGGTGCCCCCCCCCCCCCCACTGACTTCTATTTAACCACAGCTCAGAATCCTTGTGACTTGGCGATTTTCATTTTCTTTTCCGAACAGCATCCAATCGTGGTGTTCTCTAGGACTTGTTAAGGGGATTTAAAATGAATACAGTGAAAAATACGTGGCCTGTTGGCATAGCTGGTTGATACCGAGCATGAAATGCATAAGCAGTCAACTTCCTTAGGCTGTTAAAATATGGGGAGCCCAGCCGGGTAGCGGTGTTCGTGCTTTTATCCATGTATGACCCGGTTGGGAAGCTTGTCTTGCCACTACAGTGTGGCTGCAAATCGGGCTGTGCTTAAAGTTGAGGCAGACAGACCCAGAGATATAGGAAGAGCACAGAGCAAGAGGCGAGAAGCGGAAGGACCACACGGTAGGAAGGAAGGACCTTCTCCGATTTCTGAGTAATTGACATCAGGAGGATTTGCGGGGTGGTGGCAGGGTGATTGTTTTGTTTTGCTTTCTCTTACTGTGTTTTTGAGAGAACACAGGAAAGAAACTCCTTTCTGTGTATAAGTCTGCTAAAGTGAGCATTCGTAGTGATGTTCAGGTGAGTGCAAACAGACTATTGTTAGTAATATGGGACTTCACGGACCAAAGTTACCGTCCTGGGCAGAAGTGTACCAGGGGAGCCCTGACATGTGAGCACCAGAAGTGCTGTGCTGCATCAGGAGAGAAGATTTTTTTTAAAAAAATATTTATTTATTTGACAGGCAGAGATCACAAGTAGGCAGAGAGGCAAGCAGAGAGAGAGAGAGAGAGAGAGGAAGAAGCAGGTTCCCTGCCGAGGAGAGAGCCTGATGTGGGAGTCAGTCCCAAAACCCTGAGATCATGACCTGGGCCTAAGGCAGAGGATTAAACCACGGAGCCACCCAGGCACCCAGGAGAGAAGATTTTGGGGTCACCCAACTGGAGAGGGACCAAAAGGCAATTAACATAAAACTCAGCAACATACCATTAATAATGTCCTTCTGTGTAATCCCTCTTATGTTGCAACAAGGGGGGAGTTTCATTTTCCTTAATTACTGTGTTGTCTATAGAAAGTTGCAGATTAAAAGTTTCCTCCGGACGATCGGCAGCTGTTCTGGAGCTCAGAAGGGTCTGCCGATGCGGAGCAGCCATGGGGGGGGGGGGGGGAGAAATGGGGAGAAGTTGGTAAAAGTGTACAGACTTTCAGTTATAAGATGATGAATGTCTGAGGATCTAATGTATAACATTACAGCTGATGATGCTATGTGATAAAACTGAAATTTGCTAAGAGGGCAGAACTTAAATGTTCTCAGGAAAGTGAATATGGGGGGTGCCGTTATAGATATGTTAGTTAGCTTGGAGGAAACCCTTTCACAGCGTGTGTGTGTCATGTTATCATGTAATGCACTTGAAATGTCTTACAATTTGATTGTCATTTGTACCTCACTGGAGCTGGAGAGGAAGAAAAGCCATCTCAAATCTTTTCCTTCCCTGGGTCCACTACAAATTACGTAGCAAAACAGTTCTAGAAAACTTAGCATACCTGAATTGAAATAAAATGCCAAAAAAAAAAAAAAAAAAAAAAAGAAATAAAATGAGCAAGATGCACAAAAGGAAAGAAGTAAAATGTAGATCATTTCTTTGTTATTGCTTCTTCCAGTTCTTCTGTTGTACACTAGAGGGAGAGGAAAAATAATTCCATAAATTGTGACTATTTGGGTGTTCAAAATTGTGGCTAGTGTGTAGCACTTCTTTGTAAAAGTAGGAATACTTGATTTTGTGGGATTGGATAGAAACATACAGAAATTATTGCTGAAACCCTTTGATTTTTTTTTTTTTTTTCTGCCACAAGTAAACACAAATAACCTCAGAGCTTATGACCTGGTCTCTTGACCGGCCTGTGATAAGACATTTCTGCAGGCATACCTGGAGTTCTTAATAAAAATTCCAAGAAGATGGCTTATGGGAAGCATGAAAAATTAAGAGAACTTTGGGGAGCCATGGTAGGGACTTTCTTTCAAAAGGTGTTGACAAATTGCTAAGACTGTTCTCTGAGGCGAGTTATGAAGTACAGAAAGAAGACAGCTCATTACTTTTACAGTCAAGCAAAGTTCATAAGGTAAAAAATTTGTGTCTCAGGTTGACCATTATCCATTAAAACTTGGCTTTGAATGACTCTGGGCTCTTCGGAAATACTAACTTGTCCTCAGAAAAAATGAGTTACCAATATAAAGGGCATTCAGAATATCGTATTTTTTATTTTGTTTGACACTTTCAGAAAATGTACTTTGAATAATTTTCAAACAATGGTAACAACTCTAGAATACATGTATATCTTTTTCCCAAGAATACCTTCTTGAAGGAGCCAACCCTAACTTGGGCAAGGTTATGTAGGCTTGATTTAAAAAAAAAAAAAAATCACTCAAATTCTCTGAGCATCACAATTTTGTATTTTGTAATATATTTATAAATTTGTATATAAATTTATAACTTTGTAATTTACTATTAGACGTGTGGGTTTTGTTTTGTTTCCTCTGGGTTACCAAAAGGCTGATTCTCCTTGACCTCTAGAATAAGGCAAGTGCCTCTATTTAAGCATTACACTAAGGACCATCACATCACTGCATCTCTTTTATAAAACTTACCACAACTGCAGTGAATAATGTTGTTGTTATGTCAGTATTTCTCTCCTGCTAGGATATCCATCTCACAGAGCAAAACCGTATTTTTTTTTCCCGTTGATCTGTGTTCCCCTAAAGAAAGAAACTTGCACATAGAGGAACGGATTAATACTTGATAAATTAAACAGGAAATTATTTAATTACTGAGCTAATTCTACCAAGCGTAAGTAGTTAAACTGTAGGATGCAGAATTCAAAGCTTTTCTCCAACCTATCATTTTGAGACTTTGGATTTATAGTTGCAGCTAAGAGAAAAATAGGTGTTTTTTTTTTCCCCCTTGTCAGTAGGCAAGAGAATTAGCATATCTTTCTGGAGGGAAATTTGGTGATTTATATCACATTTGGATATAAGTACCTTTTGATCTGAGAATTTCTCAGAGGAAGTAATTAACGATAACATATTCTAGATGTGTGCAGTGAACTGAGTGTTTGTGTCCCCCTCTAGAATTCACAAGTTGAAATCCTAACCCCCACAGTGTGAGCTTATCAGGAGGGGGTGCCTTTGGGAGGTGATTAGGTTATGAGAGTGAAGCCCTATGAGTGAGATTAGGATCCCTATGGAAGGGACCTCAGAAGCTCTCTCACCCTCTTTTCTATCACATGAGGATAAAATGGTAAGATCCGTGATGACCATCCACCTCTGGAAGAGGCCTCTCCCCAGACTGACCATCCTGGTACCCGAGCCGAAGGCAGAGGCTCAACCCACTGAGCCACCCAGGTGCCCTATATTTTAAATTAAAAAAAAAAAAAAAAGTAGATACTTCTGATGCATCCCCACAGATGCTCCCAGTCTTCCCTGCCTCTTGTTCGACGCATCTCTGCGGCGGGCCCTCTGCCTGGGCTCTTTCTGCACCTCACTTCCTATCCACCGCACTCCACTCGGGTTTTCCTTCTTGACCTGAGGTGCTCTTGTTCAGGACCATGCTTATCACAGAGTACCTGGACGCCCAGGAGAGTCGCACCAAAGCCAGAACACCTTTGACCGGTGGAAGGGTTAAGTATCACACTTCTCCTGGCAGGTTGTCCAAGACAGGGCTTCTGTGGCTTCTCAGAGAATGGTCCAGAAGGATTAAGCAATACCTAGTGGTAGCCAAGTCAGTCATGAGCCCTCACAGTTTCTTTCTCTTCTTCTTGGCTTTACCCTCTCTCACTTGTGCCCCCTGGATCGACTCCTCTGTAAACACTCTCCCTCGGCTTTTGCTCTCTGGGGGGTCTGAGAGGTTATCTACTTGGTAAGTAAGACATACTGTTTAGTCAGCAGGTATAGATATGTACAACCATTAAAAACAACATGGAAAGATATCTTTCTGCTGCCACAGATACGCCCAAGTAAGTCAATGGCGCTTCGTCTTCTGTTCCACTCAGTAGCCAACTGCTTTCCCTAAAGACCTGACTCACAGACAGCCATTGGGAAGTGGGAGATAGCCCTCAACTTGACTGAAAATGTTTGAGCAGATACTTGAGATGCCTTCAGTAAAGGTTGTTAGAGTCATTACCAGTGTTAAAGTAATTACACAAAGAAGCCATTTGATCGGGGGTGACTCTGATGCCTTGGTAACCTATGAGAGCACCCCAAAAACCAAGCCAGAGCTGATTTCCTATAAATTCACTCATATCCCGGCAAACAAACTGGGCCTTCACAGATAAGGCAACTACTTAAACTGTAGCCAACCCCTTTCCTTGCTTTGCTCGGACATCTTCTCTGGAAAAGTCTTTCTCCCAGCTCCTGTAGGTGGGGGGTCCGCAGCTACCTGTGGTTCGGTGCTGCCTGGTTTGACGGGGTGTTTGCCCAGACACAACCTTGAACATTTTAATACAGCTCGGTTTATCTTCTAACACAAGTTAGTTGTGTATGTGCAAATGGTAACAGTGCATCTAAAAATAGAATCCAGTTGGTGTTCAGCATTCGTCATTATGACAAAATTCTTCACACATCAGAGCTGATTTCTGCTTTGAGGAAAGCAGAAATTTGCCCCCTGCCCTGTCCTCTCAAGACCAGGCAGTCAGAGAACTTCACTCTGGCTAGTTTTGGTCATGGAGACGGCTTGCTCCATTTTTTTCTGTTTAGGAAAAACAAAGCTCGCGGTGTGAAATAAACAATAACAAAATGGACACACGCAAACTTGCATACCTTGTGATCGCTAGAACGGAGGGACTTCGTTAGCAAGGACTACAGCTGTTGGGGAGGGAACTGAAGATTCCAGAATGAAAACAAAACAATACTATGTCTCCCCGGTTCTCAGTGTACTTTCTCAGGGTTTCCCTTGCATTTGTTTAGAATGCGTCTTGGGAAGTTCTCCGTAGTGTATAATTTTCTAAGTACTGAATGGACCTTTTTAAACAGTGTAAATGCAGAGTGGGATTTTAGAAGGGATACCGCTGCTGGTTGGTCTTAATTCTAACGTCCCTATGCTTGCAGTGGAATAAAAGTACTTAGCAGAAGCTTGCCGGCAACATGTGAAACCACTTGTGCGAGGGGTTCTGGATGTTTCCAGGCTGCACTTTGTGGACCGAGGCCCTTCAGAGAATGATGGGCCTGGTCCCTGTTGGTAGGACCGTACAT
Source organism: Mustela erminea (assembly GCF_009829155.1). Taxonomy (NCBI): domain Eukaryota; kingdom Metazoa; phylum Chordata; class Mammalia; order Carnivora; family Mustelidae; genus Mustela; species Mustela erminea. The sequence continues at coordinate 122,487,923 of NC_045619.1, forward strand.
CACCACACTTTTTATTTTTTTATTTATTTTTAATTTTTGCACTTGAAGAAAAATGGAAACAATGTAATTCGGAGAAAACTGGCTAAGACACGGGACGCTCGATGGGCTCAGTTAGAGCGTGGAAACAAACAGAAAGAATGGAGACAGAAAGTAGTTATTCAGGAGTTGGAATGGCAAGTACACGAAAGGCACAGCCCATCAGCAGCAGGGGAAGTGAGCAGGTGGGTTTGAATCCACCCCGGAGGAATCCAGACTTTTCTGCTGCTCTTGCTAAAGCGCTTTGGTCTGGTGGAAGCACCAGCTCCCCAGCTGGGGTCTCTACGGGCTTGAGGAAGGAGACCCTGAATCCTACACCATCCTGTCTTTTGACCTGTCTTTTGACGCAGTGCTGGATTTTAAACAAAGTAAATGTGTGTTGAAGTGTGTGTGTGTTGGGACTTGACCTTTCCCTGATTTTCTCTGAATTTTGTTTAAAGAAATTCTCTTTGTTTATGAATGACTTTTATGTCAAAGTCGTGTAGATTAAAGTTGTGCTTTTTACTAGAAACATAAACCGTGATATGGATTCGGTGAAAGCAACTGTGCCTTGGCTTCCATAACAAAATACCATACCCTGTGTAACCTGAACAACAGAAGTGGATTTTCTCACAGTTCTGGGGGCTGAAAGTCTTCAGTCATGGTCTGGCGAGGTCTGTTTCTGGCAGGCACACTCTCCTTGGCTTGTAGACAGCCCCCTTCTTCCTGTGGCCTCTCCCGGCCTTCTTTGTCCCCTCCGTGTGCGCCCTGAGAAAGAGTCGTCTGGTGTCTCCTCCTCCTGGTACCAGGACACCAGTCCCAGTGGATTAGAGCCCTACCTTTCTGACCTCATTTTACCCAGCTTCTCTAAAGACCCTCCCTCCCAATACAGTTCCACCGGAGGCTAGGACTTGAGTATCTGACTTTGTGGAGGAGGGGACACAAACATTCCAGTCCATAACAACAACTCAAGAAAAGACCAGTTTTTCAGGTGGTGGTGGTGGTGGTTTTTAAACAGCAAGCATAAAGTAAGCATTGTTTCTGAATGGTACTATTAACTTCCTGATAACTCGAGGAATACTGTGTACCATGCTTGGTAAAACTAACCCGTAGTAAAATAAAATACGAACACTTCTTTTCTTCTTAAGGGGCTGGCTTAGCTGAAAATGAACTTTTAAGTAATCTCCCTTCCAAGGTGAGGAGACCCACATTTCACAACCCAGAATAAATAAAATCGAGCACATTCTCCTCGTGTTGGCTTCTTGCCCAGTAACTTGTAGGAGTTGTTGTGCCTTTTGAAGTTGCTCTAGGGAAAAGCAGCCTCTCTAGGGTAAAGAAGCCCAGTTTGCTCTTTTTGAAGAAGAATCCATTCCATAGATAACAGTGGAATTCACTGAAATGACTTCTACAGTCTCTCGTCTTCATATGGGATTTCTTACTTGATAAATCTCTCCATGGGCACTTGCTAATCCTTTACATACCTTAGTTGAAGACCCTGGATCCAGAGTGATCAGATTCTTAATACACAGAAAGATGTGTGCTGGATTTCTCTCTGTGTGTGGGTGTGCGTGTGTGCACGCATGCATATTAATTGTATGAAACAAAATCCTGATCAGACCGGCCTTGCTCGCATAATGATTTAGCCATTTGGGGTTTATAGGCCCTGAGCTCTGTGGTGGCAGAACCTTGCACTGAGTGGGTAATGTATAAGCACCTGATCATTGGTTTCTCGAACAGAAAAAATCAGTCCCTTAATTGAGTCCTTTAAGTTATTTATGGACCTGCTGCTCTGGTAAAGGCTTGGAGTCTCAGTAGTACAACTGCTGGGTCATAAGGTAATTCTGTTTTTAGGTCTTTGAGGAACTTCCATACCATTTTCCACAGTGACTGCCCCAGTTTACCTTCCCACCAACAGTGCACGAGGGCTCCTTGGTCTCCACAGTCCTTACCAGCACTTGTTATTTCTTGTCTTTTTTTTTTTTTTTTAAGATTTTATTTATTTGAGACAAAGCGTGAACACAAGCGGGGGAGGAGCAGTGGGAGAGGGAGAAGCAGACCCCCACTGAGTAGGAAGCCCGAGGGGATCACGACCTGAGCCAAAGGCAGATGCTTAAACAGCTGAGCCACCCAGGCGCCCCTCTTGTCTTTTTTTTTTTTTTTTAAAGATTTTATTTATTTATTTGTCAGAGAGAGAGGAGCGAGAGTGAGCACAGGCAGACAGAGTGGCAGACAGAGGCAGAGGGAGAAGCAGGCTCCCTGCCAAGCAAGGAGCCTGATGTGGGACTCGATCCCAGGACGCTGGGATCATGACCTGAGCTGAAGGCAGCTGTTTAACCAACTGAGCCACCCAGGCGTCCCTCTTGTCTTTTTGATACAAGCCATTCTGATAGAGGGAGATGATACCTCATTGTAGTTTTGATTTGCACTTCTCTGATTATGAGTGATGTTGAGCATCTTTTCGTGTGTTTGTTGGCCATTCGGATGTCTTTGGAAAAATGTCTGTTCAGGTGTTCTGTCCATTTTTTAATTGGACTCTTATTTTATTTTATTTTATTACTCTTGCGTTGTAGGAGTTCTTTATAAATTTTGGATACTGACCCCTTTTTAGGTAGATGATTTTTCAAATATTTTTCCCCTTTAGTAGGTTGCCTTTTTATTTGTTGATGATTTCCTTTGTGGGACAGAACATTTTTAAGGTTGGTGTAGACCCACTTACTTATTTTTGCTTTGGCTGTTTTGGTGTCAGATTTAAAAAATCATTGCCGGGGCACCTGGGTGGCACAGTGGGTTAAGCCGCTGCCTTCGGCTCAGGTCATGATCTCAGGGTCCTGGGATCAAGTCCCGCATCGGGCTCTCTGCTCAGCGGGGAGCCTGCTTCCCTCTCTCTCTGCCAGCCTCTCTGCCTACTTGTGATTTCTCTCTCTCTCTGTCAAATAAATAAATAAATAATCTTAAAAAAAAAAATCATTGCCCACACCCACATCAAAGAGAATATTGCTTATGTTTTCTTATAGAAGTTTAATGGTTACAGGTCTTACATTCAAGTACTGAATCCATGTTGACTTTAGTTTTGTGTATGGTGTAAGACAGTGGTCCAGTTTCATTCTTTTGCATGTGGCTGTCCAGTTTTCCCAAAACCATTTGTTGAAGAGCTATCTTCTCCCCGTTGTATATTCCTGGCTCCTTTGTCATAAATTAATTGACCATATATGCATGGGTTTATCTCTGGACTGTTCTGTTCCACTGATTTATATGTCTGTTTTTATGCCAATATCATACTCTTTGATTACTATGGTTTTGTAATATTGTTTGAAATTGGGGAATGTAATGCCTCCAGCTTTGTTCTTTCTCAAGATGGATTGGCTAGTGGGGGTCTATTGTGGTTTCATATAAATTTTAAGATTTATAAAATCTAATTTATAGATGGGATATGTAAATCTAAATCACATTTCTACAGTGACAAATGCCATTGGACTTTTAATAGGGATTGCATTGAATCTATAGATTTCTTTGGGTAGTGGGGGCATTTTAACAGTGCATTTCCACTGCATGAGCATGGAATCTCTTTCTGTTTGTTTGTATCTTCCTCAACTTCTTTCATCAGTGTCATGTAGTTTTCAGTATATAGGTCTGTTACCTCCTTGGTTAAATTTATTCCTAGGTATTTTACTCTTTTTGAAACGATTGTAAATGGGATTGTTAATTTCTCTTTCTGATAGTTTGCTATTAGCATAGAGAACCACCACAGATTTTTGTGTACTGATTTTGTATCCTGCAACTTTATTGACTTGGTTTATCAGTTCTAACAAATTTTTGATGGAGTCTTTAGGGTTCTCTCTCTATATAATATGTCATCTGCAAACTTCTTCCTTTCCAATTTGGATGCCTTTTATTTCCTTTTCTTGTCTAATTGTTCCGGCTCCCAAAGTCTCTTTTCAATTAACAGCCACCATAGTACTGTTAACGTATCGGACCGCATCGCTCTGCTGCTGAAAACCCTCCAGCGACTTGCCTCATTTAGAGTAAAAGCTGAGCATCTTGATTGTGACCTGAAAAGCCACATCAAACCCCAGAGCTCTGACCTCACCTTTTGTTCTTTTCCCTGGTTCCCTCCACTCAGCCAGACCTCGTCTTCCTCGCGCACATCTGGCCTGCTTCTGTGTTCGTGCCTCTGCCGTGGCACTTTCCTCTGCCTGGAGTTCGCATCTCTGCACTCCGCTCACCGCCTTCATGCTTTTGTTCAAGTGCTACCTACCCTGTCCCCTCCACCTGGGCTTTCCTTACCTTGTTTTGATTTTTTTTTCCTACTACATTCCTTCGAACATATACTTTGCCTATAATGTCTGTTGTCTGTGCTCATCTCTCCCTGCCTCCCTGTCCCCTGCCCTGGACCGTAAGCTCCTAGAGGGCATGAGAATCTTAGTTCCCATTATTCACTGTCCGAAACAGTGCCTGACATACAAGTAATGAGTGGATGAGCAATCTAATGAGATTTTCCCTAACTGCCCCATTTCATGGTCACCCCCCATGGTCACTCCCTACTCACATAACTTTTTTTTCCCCCTACTTTAATTGTTATTTGAAATCCCCTCTACTAGAATACAAAATAAGCTGTGTGGGAGCAGGGACTCAAGACAGTAAACACATTCTTATAAATATTCATTAAGGGAATCCATTCTAGAAAAGAACTTGGAAATTTCTCAAATCAGTTAACTGCATATGTAAATCTTGTGACACTTCTGATAATTTGCTTTTTCAGTCTGGGTCAATGTTCAGTGGTCAGAATACGTAATTACATTCTTTTTATCACTGTGGCTTGATATATTTGGCCATTAAAGAATTCTCAGGGGGGATGCCTGGGTGGCTCAGTCGGTTAAGAATCCGCCTTTGGCACAGGTCATGATCTCAGAGTCCTGGGATCTAGCCCTGGATTGGGCTCCCCGTCAGTGGAGAGCCTGCTTGTCATTCTTCCTCTGTCATTCCCCCTGCTTGTGCTCTTGCTCTCTCTCCCTCTCAAATAAATAAAATCTTTTAAAAGGAAAAAAAAATTCCCAGACTCTCCTTGATAGTTTATAATAGATAAGGCAAATATTTTTTAAAAGCTCAACGATTGGTAAGACTCAAAGCAAGATTTTTTTTACAACATGCTATAGAATCTTTCACCTGTGTGTATTCAAATAGAGTTGAAGATTTTCATTCTATATGGAAGGATTTTTGATTTGATTATCACTGAAAGTAGCAAAATGATACTTCAGTGCCTAGTTATCCTTCCCTGTACAATTTATTTTTTACATAAAACAGCTTGTGATTTTATTCTGGATTCTTTTATTTATTACCATCTCTTCGGTTCCTGAGTATTTCCTTTGTGAGACTCAATGGTGATCCTCCCACTTGAGTCCTTTTTAATTATGGAAGAGTATAGCAGGTTTTATAGGAAATGATTATGTACTACAAAAAGTAGATCAAAAATCCGATTTGATTTTTAAGCTCTTTTCCATAGTCTCATAATAGGTATCTGGGTCATACTTTTCTTTTAATTTCTTTTTAAAATATTGCAAGTTGGGGGTAGTTAATATTTAGACAAATCCATTAGAGACATTAAAACATGGACTATGGATTTTTCTTTTATGTTATTGGATATTGACAGTTTCAGAATGAAAATGGGAAAAAACAGACCTTGCTATTGAGCCTGGTAAAATGCATCTTTATATTAAGAGGGAGAAATCACGGATGCCTGGGTGGCTCAGTGGGTTAAGCCTCTGCCTTTGGCTCAGGTCATGATCCCAGGGTCCTGGGATTGAGTCCCATATCAGACTTCTTGCTCACTGGGGAGTCTGCTTTTCCCTCTGCCTGTTGCTCCCCCTCTTTGTGCTAGGTCACTCTCCCTCTCTCTCTGACAAATAAATAAAATCTTAAAAAAAGAAGAAGAAGAATCAGTGCATGAAAATTGAAGTAACTCTATTAGTCACAACCAGAAGTTTGTTTTGAGTCCATTTCATTCTGCTTTCTAAAAGTAGGTATTCTACCAGTAGCACATTTTTTTTAAAGATTTTTAAAAATTTTATTTGATAGAGATCTCAAGTAGGCAGAGAGGCAGGCAGAGAGAGAGGAGGAAGCAGGCTCCCTGCTGAGCAGAGAGCCCGATGCGGAGCTCGATCCCAGGACCTTGGGATCGTGACCAGAGCCGAAGGCCGAGGCTTTAACCCAGTCAGCCACCCCAGTAGCACATTTTTAATAAACATTTTGTTGTATTCCTTAAAATGATTGGTTTCATTATTAACTTATTAAGTCGTTGTCTAGGAAGAAAACTAGAAATAGTGCCATAAACTTGCTATAATCTGTTTTATCACAACTTTATGACCAAAGAGTATTTGTTTTGCTTTGTTTTTTGAGATTCTACATGTCAGATCATATGGTAATTGTCTTTTCTGTCTGACTTATCTCACTTAGTGTAATGTCCTCAGGGTCTATCCATATGTCACAAATACAGGATTTCCTTCTTTTTATGGCTGAGTAATATTCCATTTATCCATCGATGGACGCTTAGGTCATTTCCCTGGCTTGGATATTGTAAATGATGCTGCTGGGAACATGGGAGCACGGATATCTCTTCAACATAATATTTTTGTTGTGATGATATAATAGATATTATGCATATATAATATATTCCTTTGGATGTATTCCCAGAAGTAGAACAAAACAGATTTTTTTAAGTTCATTATCTCCCACTTATAATAACTGTGTCCTGATAGCCTCAGGGCTAGTGATTCCAAAAGGTTGAGAAAATATAAAAATGTGCTCCTGCTACAAATTGCAAACGTATCTCCAGCAAAAACCTGTGGGCTCTCATGGGCCTGGCCTCTGGAACACTAATGCAGCTTCCTTGGGCTACGTGAAGAGCAAGACCTCTGCTCCAGAGCTGTGCAGGAACAGCCCCTGCACCTGCTAGCAGGGCTTCTGCACGTGCCTGTGCATGACCAGATTCCGGCCTCATCTCTCAGCATATGACGGCATGATGAAGGACCTTAAGGGAGGCTAGAGGGCGTGAGTCAGAGGAGGAGGAAGAACATTCCGGAAGGTGGAGATGTTGCTTGGCCATCCTTCTGGGTCAACAGGCTGGACTGTAGTGGGGCTAGATTGGGCCTGGGGCAGGCGGTGGTGAAACCGATCTTCAGCGTTCAGCTGTACTTGGAACTCCATGTAGTCATCCGCCAGAAGAATTCTGCCCTGAGACTAGAAAGCGACAAAAACTCTCCAGGCTTCCACGATTGAAACCTAGGCATCGCTGGTGACACAGCAACAGCTGCCACAGGAAAGGGACCTAGAAAAGGAATAGTTCCAAAAGGAATACACTTGCAAAGCAAAGTTAGAATGCTCCCCGGATAAATGTAAGGCCAGTGAAAATCCTCAAAGTTAGTCAAGGAAACATTTTCTCATAGGGAACTTTGCACGACTTTTCTTTATCCTTTCCGGATATAGTATATATATTATAAATTCCTTATGTATATACTCTTTATAGTATATTCCTCATATATATAGTACATTGTACTGGAATAGAATAGCTGTGGTCTCTCCACTCTCCCTGTGCAACCTCCTTTGTGGCATTGTTGAAAGCCACAAACCCACATGTGTTTTAATACCTTAATTCTCTTTGCATAAAAGAGAGCTTTATATGTTGTGGAAAACAGAAGAGAGAAAAGTCATCAACAAATAAACAAAAATCATGATTTGACATTGTTATTGATTTCCTGGACCACAAATCAATTCAAGTGCCAAGAGGCAGAAATACACGAGCTTTACAATAAATGAGCATAGTTCTGTTTTGTTGTTGTCAAGATTTTATTTATTTGAGGGGCGACTGGGTGGCTCAGTGGGTTAAGCCGCTGCCTTCGGCTCGGGTCATGATCTCAGGGTCCTGGGATCGAGTCCCACATCGGGCTCTCTGCTCAGCGGGGAGCCTGCTTCCTCCTCTCTCTCTCTGCCTGTCTCTCTGCCTACTTGTGATCTGTGTCTGTCAAATGAATAAATAAAATCTTTAAAAAAAAAAAAAGATTTTATTTATTTGACAGAAAGAGAGACAGCGAGAGAGGGAATACTAGCAGGGGGAGTGGGAGAGGGAGAAGCAGGTCTCTCACTGAGCAGGGAGCCCGATGCAGGGTTCAATCCCAGGACCCTGAGATCATGACCTGAGGGTAAGGTAGATGCTTAACCGACTGAGCCACTCAGGTGCCCCAGTGCCCGTAGTTCTAAGACATGAAACTGCACAGTGTTACCTCTTTGTGTGTGTGTGTGTGTGTGCGTGTGTGTGTGTGTGTGTGTTTTCTTTTTCTTTAAATGAACTAAATGACACTACAAGGCAGACTTTGGCCTGATTTTTTTTTTTTACCTCTTTCTGTCCCAATTTTTGAGCATTTTGTAAAATACAATTTTCAAGAGTTTTGAATTTCACACAGACATGTAAGTGCTCTGAAATTGCCCTCAATGCACCCCTTTGAATGAAAGGCAGCCTAAAGCTGCAGAAAGTTTGGGCTTTAGAATGAGATCATTGGGTTTAAATATTCCCCCATTATTTGTGGCCTAGGAGAACTTTTTCGAGCTTCACTTCCTCTCCCGGGAAAACCAGTGGTTGGTGGGATTCAATGAAACGTGCCAGTCTCTGCATAACACACAGCATGCTACCCAGACGTCCCCGAGTCGTAGTTCTTATAGTGTGATTATAAATCGTGCTCAGTACAAGATGAAGAAGGGCATGGAAGAGAGGAGAGGAATTGCTTTACACCTGTATTATTTATTCATCTCCCTTTTCACACATATTTGGAAACAGACCGGAGAGGGGTACTATGGTGAAATGATACAGCCTTTTGAAATAGCTCTTGCTTACTCGTCTGGGTGGTGAGATGCTCTACTCTTCTACAGATTGGTACTTACTGAGCTTTAGTTCACAAGCTGAAGTGTGCAGACTTTTAACTTCTGTGATCCGAAAAGGCAACTACAAGGAACAAGAGGGTTTTACCAACCCCTTTACGCCGTGGAGCAGACGGTGGTTAGAAGGTACCAGAAAAAGGGCAAAGGAATCCATCATCCTTGTTATGTGGGCACGGGAGTGAGAAGCAGAGACTCGTAGGCTAGTGTGGCCCCCACTTCACGTGGCTTCCAGGGCCACAGGACAAGTGAGCCAGGAATCCAGGTAGGGGGAGACAGCGTCGCCAGACCCCAGCTATGGCACTGGCCTGCGAAAGAAAGTTCTTACACAGCATTAATGAGGTCGGAAGCAAGTGGAATTAAGGAGCACATGGTCTCCCAATCAGTTTATTATCCCAGTGATTCTGTAGAGGAGGGTGATTCCAGACCTCATTCTCAGTTGGGATTTAAGTGCTTTTCCACACTAGTCCTACTAGGACCCTCCCTAGGGCGGAGGGCCTTGCTTCCCTACATTCCTCTCTAGCCATGACCGAGTCTTTCAGGCAGACCTTTGAGGCCCTGGGGTTAGAGAGTGGGTGAGGGGGGACTTGAGGGGAGTCTGCAGACGGGCAGGGCCTGTTACTTTTGGTCCAGAGGCCTGGTCCAGCCTTGATTCCCTCAAGGCCCAGAGCAGGGAGGGGTCCGGCATGTGTGACAGCTCTGGCTCAGTCTGTCCCCACTGTCCTCTGTCCTGGTTGCGCGGGAGACCCCGTAGGGCCCGGGCATCCTGCCTTCTGTTTGCTCTTGCTTTTCAGGCCTGCGCCTTACCTTAGGAAGGTGGGTAGAAAAAGGGAAAGTAAACCGCGGCTGTGAGAGGGAACAAGGCAGAGAGGCCCGAATGAGGAGAGGAGGAAGTCCTGTGTGGACCCTACAGCCAGCCAGCCTGAAATGCAGGTGCCCACTGAAAGCAGAATGTGTTTGATTTAAAAAAAAAAAAAAAAAAAAATGGTTTCATGGGATAAACATTCAAAGATTCCTTAAGCCATGGTCCCTTGGGACTTGAAATTGGTTAAAGAAATAAATGCCTCGGGCGCCTGGGTGGCTCAGTGGGTTAAGCCGCTGCCTTCGGCTCAGGTCATGATCTCAGGGTCCTGGGATCGAGTCCCGCATCGGGCTCTCTGCTCGGCAGTGAGCCTGCTTCCTCCTCTCTCTCTCTCTCTCTCTCTGCCTGCCTGCCTCTCTGCCTACTTGTGATCTCTCTGTGTCAAATAAATAAATAAAATCTTTAAAAAAAAAAAAAAAAAGAAAGAAAGAAATGCCTCTGACTGAGGACTATGGAAGAAAATCAGAATTAAAGAGATAGGATGGTGCAAGCCAACAGATCTGGGGAGGCCGTACCATGTTCTCATGTCCAAGACAGTATGCAAGAACGCACGCTGGAGAAAACCATCTTGAATGTAATCACCATTTAACGTTGCAACGTAGGGCAGGCCCTCAACTGTCTTAACTAGCGTGGTCTGAGGAGTGTCACGGGGAAGAGCACAGACGAAACCATTCGTGTAGGGCCTTAAAAGATGGGTGAGCAAGGGCAAACATTTATTTAGATAAGGCATTTATTGTGGTGTATAGCAAGTGCCTGTTTATTTTTTATTATGATTTTTTAAACTAGTTAATTTATTTATTTTAGAGAGACAGGGTTCACAGGGAGAAGAGCAAAGGAGAAAGAAGAGGGGGAAAGATCTCCAGCAGATTCCCTGCTGAGTCCAGAGCCTGATGCGGGGCTCGATCCCACGACCCTGCGATCGTGACTGGAGCCGAGTCCAAGAGTCAGACGCTTAACTGACTGAGCCACCCAGATGCCCTACAAAAGCCTATTTATTGAGCACTCTCTATTCCGGACACTGGGCTGGTCTTGTGCATGCATTTTTTATGGGGTTGGGTTTTTGAGGGGAGGTAGGGCGGTTGGTGGTGGTTAGACCCACATATAACTGAGATCAAATGGTATTTGCCTTTGTCTCACTTAGCATAACGCCCGGGGAGTCCGTGCAAGTCATCACAAATTGCAGGATTTCCTATACCTCGTGATGCACATTTTCTGAAATCTCATAATCACGCTGCCATATTGGTGTTATTACTCTCATTTTAGCCATGAAGAAACATGGCTCAGTGAGGGTAAGAGGTAGGCCCAGGTTGCTCACCTGGTAAATGGCAGAATCAAAGCTCAAATCCAGACCCATTTAAAATGCCCTGCTCTAGGGGCACCTAGGTGGCTCAGTGGGTTAAAACCTCTGCCTTCAGCTCAGGTCCTGATCCCAGGTTCCTGGGATCGAGCCCCACATCGGGCTCTCTGCTCAGCAGGGAGCCTGCTCCCCCTCCCATCCCCCGCGCCTGCCTCTCTGGCCACTCGTGATCTCTCTGTCAAATAAATAAATAAAATCTTTTAAAAAAAAAAATGCCCTGCTCTTGAACCCATTCGAACAGAATTGATGTGGGAAATGGCTTCGATGTAGTAGGAGTGCTGCTTGAATTAGAGCTGAAAGGAGTTCAGGGAACCAAAGGCAACATCGTCATTTGGCCCTTTGGGTTTGCATCTCGGGGTCTTTTCCTCTTATTTTGATAAAAGCTTTTTTCCTCCTCTTCATTTTAACTGTTGTCCATTCCGATTTTAGAAACATAGTTCCTGGGCGCCTGGGTGGCTCAGTGGGTTAAGCCGCTGCCTTCGGCTCAGGTCATGATCTCAGGGTCCTGGGATCGAGTCCCACATCGGGCTCTCTGCTCAGCAGGGAGCCTGCTTCCTCCTCTCTCTCTCTCTGCCTGCCTCTCTGCCTACTTGTGATCTCGGTCTGTCAAATAAATAAATAAAACCTTAAAAAACAAAAGAAAAAGAAAGAAAGAAACATAGTTCCTGTAGTAGAGACACTGAGGGCCGGGATTCTTCTGTGTCTTTCCTCCTTGCACGTTGATACAGCAGATTCCCATCTATAGCTCCGCATCTAATGCTGGCACTGTGGGTTACAGGACATGAGCCAGAGAAGGAAGAACATTCTGTATTGATGTCTTAGACAATCAGAACATAAAATTATTATCTGTGGCCCCTGCCATTATATGCTAGCCTTCCCCACACCTTCAGTGTTTCTGTTTCTCAGTGTTTCCTCTCCTGGGATTCCAGTCTTTGAAAAGTTAATGCATACAAGACATGAGATTTTTCATAGGGTCATCTGTACAGTTGTACATTTAAAATTTTTGTCTTCTAATGGTGAAAACACATTATGTGACGCTTAAACTCTATATCCTCCAAGGAATAAAAAGACCTTGAGAGAAATGAGAGAGCTCATGCTAACATTAAAAAAAAAAAAAAAAAATCTTGGATCTACATTTTTGTGATCTGACTCTCCTGAATAATGGAAAGATCTATTCAAGAAAATCCTATTTTTAGCAGTAAAACCAAGTCTGATTAAGACTATGTCTTCTTTTAAAGGGCACCATCATATACGGCTGGTTGCAGTTTAAAATGGTGCCCATTTGGACGGTAGTTTGGAATAGAATTTAAGAAGGCCTTGCTAACTCATGGCTTACTCATGCTACCTCTGGGAATCTGTCCCAAGGAAAGAATTCTAAATAGAAAGAGGCTTTTTGTATAAAGATTTTTCAAAGTAGAATATTTATCAGTGAAAAAAACTTATAAACCTACATAGCAAAAAAGGTGAATGGTTGGAATAATTTTTTAAGTGGTAGATTTAAAAAGCATATCGCATAAATAGTATATTACTTTAAACACTGGCTAAAAGTGAAATATGATTGTAGGTGTGGGAGTAAAATCTATTATATTTAAGGAAGTTTCAAGAAAAAATGGAAGCACCATCACTTTATCAGGGATTGTGTTTGACAAAAATAGACTCAAAATGGATGAAAGACTTAAATGTGAGACAGGAACCTGTCAAAATCCTAGAGGAGAACACAGGCAGCAACCTCTGTGACCTCAACCGCAGCATCTTCTTGCTAGACATGTCTCCAGAGGCAAGGGAAACAAAGGCAAAAATGAACTATTGGGACTTCATCAGGATAAAAAGCTCTTACACAGCAAAGGGGAAATAGTTGAGAAGACCAAAGACAACCAACAAATGGGTAAAGATATTTGCAAATGTCTTAACAGGTAAAGGGTTAGTATCCAAAAATCTGTAAAGAACTATCAAACTCAACACCCAAACAACAAATAATCCAGTCAAGAAATGGGCAGAGGACATGAAAAGACATTTCTGCAAAGAAGACATCCAAATGGCCAACAGACACATGAAAAAATGCTCAACGTCGCTCAGCATCAGGGAAATACAAATCAAAACCACAATGAGATACCACCTCACACCAGTCAGAATGGCTAAAACTAAGTCAGGAAACGACAGATGTTGGTGAAGATGTGGAGAAAGGGGAACCCTCTTACAGCGTTGGTGGGAATGCAAGCTGGTGCAACCACTCTGGAAAACAGTATGGAGGTTCCTCAAAAACTTGAAAATAAAGCTGCCCTATGACCCAGCAATTGTACTAGTAGGTATTTACCCCAAATGTAGTGATCCGAAGAGGCACCTGTTTCCAGTGATTATAGCAGCAACGTCCACAGTAGCCGAACTATGGAAAGAGCCCAGATGTCCATTGACATGAGTGGATAGACGATGTGTTATCTACATACAGTGGAATACTATGCAGCCATCAAAAATGAAATCTTGCATTTGCAACAACATGGTTGGAACTGGAAGGTATTGAATGAAATAAGTCAATTGAAGAAAGATAACTGTATGATCTCATGCTGAATTTAAGAAACAAAACTAGGATCAGAGGGGAATGGAGGGAAAAATAAAACAAGATGAAACCAGAGAGGGAGACAAACCATAATAGACTCTTAATCATAGGAAACAAACCGAGGCCTGCTGGAGGGGAAGCAGGATGGGGAGGTGGGTTAACTGGGTGGTGGACATGAAGGAGGGCATGTGATGTCATGAACACTAGGTTTTATAGAAGACTGATGAATATCACCGAACTCTACCTCTGGAACTAATAATACACTATATGTTAGTTAATTGGATTTAAATTTTTAAAAATAACAATTTTTTAAAAAAGGATTGTGTTTCAGTGGTAGAATTTTTTTTTTAAAAAGGATGGTATTTCAGTGGAAGAACTTTTTTAAAAAAAGGATTGTGTTTCAGTGGTAGAATTATGGGCTTTTTAAAAAGTCTCTATTTCCGGGCACCAGGGTAGCTCAGTTGGTTAAGCATCTGCCTTTGGCTCAGGTCATGATATTAGGGTCCTGGAATCCGTCCCAGATTAGTTGCCTTGCTCAGCAGGGAGCCTGCTTCTCCCTCTGCCTGCCACTCCCCCTTCTTGTGTACACGCTTCTTCTTTGTCTGACAAATAAATGAATAAAATCTTTTTTTTTTTAAAGATTTTATTCATTTATTTGACAGACAGCACAGGTAGGTAGAGAGACAGGCAGAGAGAGAGGAAGGGAAGCAGGCTCCTCACTGAGCAGAGAGCCTGATGCCGGGCTCGATCCCAGGACCCTGGAATCATGACCTGAGCCAAAGGCAGAAGCTTTAACCCACTGAGCCACCCAGGTGCCCCAATAAAATCTTTTTTTTTTTTTAAGATTTTTTTTTTTTTTTAATTTGACAGAGAGAGAGATCACAAGTAGGCAGAGAGGCAGGCAGAGGGGGAGGGGGAAGCAGGCTCTCCACTGAGCAGAGAGCCCAATGCAGGGCTTGATCCCAGGATCCTGAGATCATGACCAGAGTCTAAGGCAGAGGCTTAACCCACTGAGCCACCCAGGTGCCCCAATAAAATCTTTTTTTTTTTTTTTTTAAGTCCCTATTTCCATTCAAGGAAAAAACACCATTGTCATTAAAGATCATAGTGGATACCAAGAATCAAATTTCCTGTATTATGTCCCCTTTATGTCTACTGTGCTCTTGTGCAGAATGTGGTAGCCTTTCTCAGTCTGCATATTGTGGATGGATCTAATTTCTTGGCTCTTAGCTTGGTCCTCAACCCAGAAACAGTCCCATGGAACTGATTAACTGTGGAAAATTTGGAAATAAAGAGGGGCTCTTATTCCAAATCCCCATTTTTCGACCCTGACAAGCCAGGCCAAAGAAGAGCTCCTTCAAAAGGGAGAAACTACTTGGAAAATGTCCACGTGTCCACAATGTAAAGAAACACAATGCCAGTTAAACAATACCTCTTTTCACCATTTCTGCGCTTACCTGTTTTTTCACCTTGTATCTAAATAGGAATTGCCTAGACAGAAGACAAATACTTAACCTGTGAATTTGCTAAGCGTCAAATAATGAAGGATGGCTTCATTCATGTGACCATCTTCAATGGCTGATGGAACTCAAGGAGGAAGACTAATAGAATTAAAGGTCACTGATGGGCACCTGGGTGGCTCCGTTGATTAGGTGGCCAACTCTTGGTTTTGGCTCAGGTCATGATTTCAGGGTTGTGAGATCAAGCCCTGCATCAGGCTCTGCACTCAGTGTGGAGTCTTCTTGAGACTCTCTCCTCTCCTTATGCCCCTCCCTGCAGCTCTCTCTCTCAAATAAGTCTTTAAAAAAAAAATTTAAAGGTCATCGTTATCATAATTCCCTGCAACCATGAATTAGACATATTCTCTGGCTATTTTTTCACCCCAGACACTGTACTTCCTAGAATTATGTCATGAATTATTCATTGAAGTAGTTGTTTGGGGGTGGGAGTGGCAGGTACTAGGTCTTTCTTCACTGAGCCCAAAGAAGAAGGAGCATTTTATTCTTCTGTGTGTGTCTCCTGATTTCCAGTGGCTACAGGCTGTTACGTTGTAAACACATATTTCTGGACTTCATCTTCACCTTCATTACTTTTCGTGCCTTCAAAGAGAGCAGTGGCCTTTTTCCCTGGTTCAGAGTTGGGTGGTTTGCGGCACAGAGCGCAAAGATTTCCCGCGCGGTGAACACTAACATGCTGTTTTGTGATAAAGGACACAGGTGGAAGAAAACTACGCCAGCAGATATTTGGTGTATGCTGGTTGGGATCATGGGGAGAAGAAAGAGGAGCTCGGTTGTTTCTTTTTCTTCATTTTTTTTTTTAACCTTTTTCTCCCTTTCTTTTCCCTCTTAGACAAAGCCCGTTGCATTTGCTGTTCGGACAAATGTTAGCTATAGTGCAGTCCACGAAGATGACGTCCCGGTGCCAGGCATGGCCATCTCCTTCGAAGCAAAAGATTTTCTGCATGTTAAGGAAGTAAGGAAAAGGATTGGAATTTCTACCCGCATTAAGTTTTCACCTCAAGACATCGTTTCTTCTCTCTTATTGCTGTGACATAGCATGGCGTGCCCCCCTACCCCCGATGTGTGTAACACCCGCGGATACAATACCGCTTAACCTTTTCTAATATAAATGTAACCTTTTTAAAGAAGAAAGAACTCACAGGTGTCTTGCATGAACTTCAGGGCTCCCCTGGGCTCTGTGACCCAGAAATTGGGAATTACTGGACTAGATGATCCTTTTTTATGCATAACCTGTGCTCTTTCTTTTTTAATTTTTAACCTTGGCTGTGTGTCGTTTCCCCCTCACGTCTATCACAAGTTTAACCATCTGGGGAGGCTTGATAATACCTAGAGCTCACGATTTCACCTCTCTGCTGACAATGCCTGAACGCAGACCACAATGCCTGGACCCTCCTTGGGTGGTAAATGTCTGCAGTGGAAGGGAGAATGTAGGCATTGGAGCCACTGAGGCAAGGAGTAGCGAGCAGGACACTCCCTTTATCTCCGTGCCGAAAGTCTCCACCTGTCAGTAAACGATGACTCACCTCCATCCCCTGGGAAAATGCACCCTTAATTAAGGTTGATTTTGGATCAACATTTATCAAATGCCTGCTGTGCAGAACATGGTATGAAAAGAGCAGAAATTCCCCCTGAATGATGTTCACGGTGTGTGAGTGTGAGGCTTCCTTGGACCCGCAGGAATGAGACCTGGAGCAACTTGCACCTGAGGGATGATATGTCACGAGGAGCGCATGTAAATTCCAGGGCTCCCTGTGATGCGGCTCTAAGTAAAGGAGATGACGGCTGCCGGCTACAAGAGCCCAGAGTAAACTCACATAACAAAAATGTATTAAAAAATAAAGCCATCCTCTAAAACTGTTTGGTAAAGAGGTAGAAAGGTACAGTTTTGGCTCAAATATGTTTTTATGTATGTAAGGGGAAAAAAAAGCCTGGAGAATTTATTATTTTTTGAGGATTTTATTTATTTATTAGAAAGAGAGACCAGGAGCAGGGAGTTGGGGGGACTGAGCAAGGGCAGAAGTGGAGGGAGTAGCAGATGCCCCCCCACCCCCGAACAGGGACCCCGATGTGGGACTCGATCATGACCTGAGCCGAAGGCAGACACTTACCCGACTGAGCCACCCAGGCACCAAGCCTGGAGAATATAGAGCCTACCATTTCATTAACTTTTAAGAAAGAGATACGAATACTGGGTGGGAAGGAAAGGTAGAAAATGTTGTCAGAATTAATGACGTGCCTGGAATCGGACTTTACAACAGGAAGTTAGGTTAACCTGTGGTCCCCTCCTGATGGCTTAAGCTTGCTGCTTAAAGAGAGATCTCTTTTCTACCATGGAAGAAAAAGAAAAACAGAGTGGCCCTTCTTTGAAATGTTCAAGAACAGACTGGAAAGCTACCAGTCAACTGAGAGACGTGAGACCAAATCGTAAAGACTTAGGATAAATATTCCATCGGCAAGAGAGAAATTGTCAGCATCCACATGAGTGGAGAACTCCTCTCTGAACCCCGTGCCATGGGAATTAGAAGCCTGTTTGTACAGAGGGACATTTTGCTCTGACATAAGATATTTCAGGTAGATTTCAGTGTTTATCGACCACTCTTAGTACGTTTAAGTAATCTGATTATGGAAGAGGCGTCTGTCACACACTCCTTCCTAATGGTCTCTTGGTAGGAAGGAACCAGGGGAGGTGATCCTTTAAGAGCCTCGCTGGAATTCAGGCTAGTCTCAAAGCAGTAGCGGGAAAGAGAAGGAAGGGTCCAGCCTGCCTTCCGAGATCGCTGAGCTCACTGACAATACTTCCCTCGTACATGCTCAACCATGAAACCAGTAGAGTATCTTCAGTTGTGATGTTGAGGTGTAGTTTACCGTAATTGCCATAATACCTTCTCCACCGAAAACAGTTAACATAGACATAAACCATAACATAGACATAAAACAATTAACATATTCTGTGCACTGATGGCAAACAAATTTGATTTTGTGTCTAGAAATTTAACAATGACTGGTGGATAGGGCGATTGGTGAAAGAAGGCTGTGAAATCGGATTCATCCCAAGCCCAGTGAAACTAGAAAATATGAGGCTGCAGCATGAACAGAGAGCCAAGCAAGGGAAATTCTACTCCAGGTATGAGAAAAACCGCGTTTGTGTAAAAGTCTACATTATTACATGGTCAATTGTGTCTTCGTGTTGTCTGTGTCCCACAGTATTTATTACACGTTGAAAAGCGGACTCGCGATATGGTTTAGTGATGGCATCCTAGCGTCTGATTTTCATCCTATTTGGGAAAGAATCAGATTAATTGTTCTCCTTAAGAACGAGGCATCAAGTATTAAATCTGGGCTTCATTGCGGACGTTGTTCTCAAGTCCTAATCTCTTACTGAAAACGTTCTGGCCCTGAGCAGGCTTGGTGACTAAGCCGAGTGTCGCTAGCTGCCTGGCGGGGTGGGGAGGCGTTTCAGACATAACGGTCTTGGACATCGCTGGCCAAGAGCAGGTCTTGGGATCTGTGCATTCTATCCTCACTTGGGAAACTTGAGTTTTCAGTTCTACGCACTCTGCTGTGCACTTCAGGGTTGAAACCCAGTATGAAACCAGTTAAAACCGCCTTTGGCGATAGCAACTGAATGAGTTATGAATACACTGGGGCTGAGTAATCCTTCCTAAGAGTCTTGCAGTTGTGTGCCCCTCCGTAAAAGCAGCCCTGGAAGGCCAAGAAGAATTCCCTCAGACATGGAGTGAATTTGAAATTGAACAGTATGTAGACACGTCTGAGAACACAGCCTGCTCCTCCCTGGGAGACGGGATGTGAGCAGCTAGGTTCTGTTTTCTCTAGCTTCGATTTTGTTTGTTTCTCTAATGCTGCAAAATCCTTTGTCGTCAAAGGTAATACTTTAGCATTAGCAAGAATTTTATTTATTTATTTATTTTTTGGTCAAGCATCAGCAGTAAGTGAAATAGAAAATCATTTTTGGTTTGGACCAACCATCTTCTTTAGTATCTTGTGAACTGTCGGGTTCTTTTAGTTCAGATGCATCTCCTCCTCCCTTTCTGGAGACTTCGTCCCCATATTTGGCTCTCCTGAAGCCCTAGGTTATTGGCAGCTGTCAGACTGAGACGCATGTAGTCCCACAGAAGTCAATCCGGGCAGATCAACAGAGCATGAGCAGCTGACTTGTGGGGTGTTGAAGGTCTGATTCTATTCGTACAATTTCCAGTGTTCTCTGGCTTTATTGGGTCTTCTTCTGTTCTCTGTATGGATACTGGTATCTCAGTACTAGCTAATAAAATCTCATAATGTGGAAAATTTTCTATTTCCATGGGATATAGATATTGCCGTTTTCAATTTGGTGGTATATAGGTGGTTGGGGTTTGATGTTATCTCAGGGGATGCTCGTGTTGTCTTTATTTGTTAAGGATAATTCGGCATTTTCAAGAGTTTTCCTGGTGAAGTAAGTTTAGGGTAATACTAGCTAATAGGGAAATTACTTTGAGGATTTTTCGGAGCCTTTATTTTTTTTTTAATGATTTTATTCATTTATTTGAGATAGAGAGAGAGAGAAAGAGAGCAGGGAGCAGGGGCAGAGGGAAAGGGAGAAGCAGGCTCCCCACTGATCAGGGAGCCTGATGCAGGACTGAATCCCAGGACCCTAAGATCATGACCTGAGCCAAAGGCAATCGCTTAACAGGCTGAGCCACCCAGGCGCCCCTTTTCTGAGCCTTTACTATATCAGTGTATACTGTGCCTCTGGGCACTGGGATGGGGATATTTTTCGTGTATATACTAAAATTATTTTAAATCTTCCTTCGTTCATGTCTTTGGAATAGTGTTCTGCAGAATGTAATATGGAAAATTACGGATGGGTTTTCTCAGAGATACACTTCTATATCTTTCTCTGCTTATTCATGTACAAACCAAGAAGGGAGAGCTACTTCCCAAAGCGTAGGAAGGGAGATATTATGGCCAAAATTGTCAGGGAAGCACGGTTTCCTCTGCTTCCCATGTGGTCATCCCTGGGCTGATGGGAGTCATTGGCTCAGCTTTGAAGAACTTGTAGAAACAACAGGTATTAGAGCCCCCACTTCCAGACGGGGCAGCAGGCAAAGAGAAGGCCGAGACCTTGACCAAGACTGCACAACTAGTAAGCAGCAGAATTGGGATGAAAACTGGCTCAGTCTGACTGTAGCCTGACCTCGGACAGATTACTCTGCTCCAGCGCACATCGCGTAGGGAGGGCTTAGTATACCAAGGACAGAACAGATCCTTACTCGTACCGCCATCTGATATTTACTCTATCAGGTAGACTGTTTTGCTCTTGCATTTTTTTCCCTCTTAAAAGACTATAAATTACATTTGGGGAGTAACATAACTTACTCTAGAGAGCTAGGTTGCCTTTCCTATAACTGGATGGCTTTTCTCTTGACTCTCTTGATTTTATTTTGTCCTATATCTTGTCCTTTTTACCTAAACGTTTGCCTTGGTCGGTGAAGGTATTTGTAGTTGCTTTTAGAGATTTTTACATTTGCTTTCTAACCTTCAAAATATAGTTTTTATTTTGAGGACATAACTGGAATTCAGCAGTATGTAAAAGGACTCTGATTTTTAAGTTACAAAAATCGGCAGAAATCAAAGGCAGTAATTGGGGGGGGGGTGCAGAACTCAAGAATGTGGCATTTGCCTCAAATGAAAAGTTAAGGACAAATTTGCATTTTGAACATTTTGGCTGTTTGCGGTGTTTGTTGAAATTTTACACAATCCAAATAATACTTTGACTTTTATTAAAATTCAAAGAGAATGTAAAACAGACCCATGCTTGAACTGAAACTGGACTTGGGACTTGAGAAAAAGTAAAAACAAAATCCAAACACACAAAAAAAACTTCTGAAAGAAAATGTTTTGATCCTGGTGTAATGGGTATATTCTTGTAAAATGACCAGAAATTGCTTCTGTCAATACCACTTTTAATTAATTTTGCGTCCTGTCTGGTATCCTTGTTAAATGTACCAGGGTATCTCTTAAGAACCTCAGAAAGATACAGCGGCTCCTGCTAGCTGCTTTAAGTTTGTGATGTTGGTCTGTTTTACGCTTTAAAAATGCCAGGCAGAAGCAATACAATTCAGCCTGCTTACTGGTGTTTAGTGGAATTTATATTTTCATATTAATATTTATGTAACTTAAACATTGCCCTTGGGTGCATAGACACTGTAGCAGATTCTTTCAGCTAGACCCAGGGTTGGCGCTGAGAATAAGTGTTAGGCGGTAAGACTGTCTTGCCAAAATTGCCCATCCCCCGCGTCTCCTTCCCATCATCATCTGTGAAGGGGTAGTAGTACTAGGGTTCTAGTACTAGGACATTTAGCGTGCTAGGATGCTGGTAAAAATACATAAATGTCTGCCGGTAAGTCTAAAGTTTCCAAGACACTATCGAATTTTACAATCTGGTGGTTTCACAGTACGTGCTCTTCAAATCGTGTCTCCATGAACCAGGTTGAAGCCTCCATATTAGTCACGCTTGAGACACGTTCTGAAGGCTAATTGCTATTAGAGGGTTAAATCATGTCACACCGTGTTTGTCCTGTCCCTCTGTATGTCTTGCAAAGGTTAGCAAGTTCCGTAGGGCAGTGTTTTTCTTTTATAGGTTGCTCAGGAAAGCTTGAGTACTTTTAGACTTCATACGCTAAAAGTAACCAAGCCAAGACAAAGAAGCAAACCAAACGAGAAGAAAACCATAATCTTGGTGTTAACCTTGAGGTTCTCGGCACTGCTTCAGGGGGTACCCAGCCGAAGAAGCAAAGGAAAGTTCTGCACTCTGTCTCTGATGCTGGCAGAGAATGTGAGGGCTGCAGAAATTACCCTAGTTCTCTTCCGTTCTCTCAGGGCCTTTTAAAATTAAACCAGGAATTTGAAACCAAGACTATTACATGGCTGTTTCAAGTACTCCAGGAATCTCCACTGGGAAATTACTATTTGCCTCCTTATAGGAAAGACAGATTTAAAGTTCAGTAGAAACACAATGACTAACCATATTTATTGAGCAAGACAAATGTTTTAATATCTGAAATAAGTGTCAGGTGTAATGTAAATTTTTGCTTTACTCCAGTAAATCAGGAGGAAATTCATCATCCAGTTTGGGTGACATAGTACCTAGTTCCAGAAAATCTACACCGCCATCATCCGGTAAGTAGGCGATGAGTGCAGAATGGTGCCGTCTGCATTTCATGCTCTCCTTGATCTCTCCTAGTTGTGTGACTCTGCATACAGGATCCCTGTGTGAACCCAAGAAGGGTTAAAAGCGATCAGAAATAAGAGGGCCTACATGGAGTAAGAAATAATATGGGGAAGTTTTTTCAGGGCTTTGAATAAAGGAACGATGTTCATGTGTTCACTATAAGTTGTTTAGATGACCAAAGTGATGCATGTATTTAATTTGTTATCCCTACACACACACTCCCACAGTGGTACCCGGCACAGCGTCATGGGCAGCAAAGGGGCAAATGCCCACCATCAGTGACAGGGCAACGTGTGTTCTTGGCCTCAATGTTCAGTAAAGGCCGAAGGATAAAAGCTTTCGAAAGGCAAGGAAAGGAGGATAAAGTTATGATGGACTGATTGACCTCACATGAACTTTACCCCAAAGACTCTGGGGAAGACGTAGGAGATGAGTAGAAGTATTGAGAAGAGACAGAAACACTTGTGGGAAGAGTAACTCCTATTTTCTCTCCAAGGCAGTGGAGAAGGATACCAAGGTAAAATTGAATTTCAGATGAATGAATAATTTTTTTCATGTATTATATGAGAAATACTTACAGTTAAAAAAAAATTCTCCGAAATTGAAATTTGACTGTTTTTTTTTTTTTTTTTTCTTCGTGAAATCTGGCAACTCCACCATTCTGGAGTTGTCTATACATTGAAGACTAATTGGTAGAATTGCAGAAAGTCCATAATCATCAAAATCTTAGTTTGCAAGATACAGTTGAGTCAGCGTAAGATTGCAAGGACTTACCGGCAGAGTATTTTGAGCGAAATGATTCCTTGTGTGATTCCGAGGAAGCTGGAGTGTTCATCTGTGGACAAGTTAGGGAAGTGCTTGCCCTCTAACTGGCCTGTCTTAAGAACAGGCTTCCCCTGTTACTCCTGATCACTCCTGAACTCCTGATCACTCCTGAACTCCTGAACATTGGTGGCTTTTAGAGGCCAATCAAAGCCGCCTTAATGAAAATGACAGAACTTTTTAAGTGCAAAATCTGAGCACTTAAATAAGAAAGAAATTGTTTTAGGATGTGTATTGATTTCAAATACCATGTGCGGAGAACTTGCAGTAATTCTGAGTTGCTCCGAATCAAGTGAAAGAGTATGTTTGAAATGAAAATTGAAACCCATTTAGGGATCGTGTGAGGCTTCGGTCTTCATTCCACCCGTGGAGGGGCTACTTGCTGAACGCACAGGGCAAAGGGAAGCTTACCTCCGCTCCTTGTCAAGCATGTAAGATTACAGACATGATGGTAGAAAGTTGTATACTTCGTATATATCTTCAAAGCTGTCTCAGAGTCTCTAGAGGATGATCACCAGGGTCCAGAAATGGGAAAATGTCACGTCCTATGGTGATACAACACAGCCCGGGCCGCAGAGATCAGCGGTCCTCCTGTAGACCAGGAAAAGGCTTCCATTTCCTTCAGCCGTATCATAGCCTTATAATATGTTTTCTAATGGTTTTGGAAATAGAAGGAGAACAGGCCACATGCGTTTTGAAGAGTAACTTTGTGTGTTTGTAAAATAACATTCTGCTTTTGCAGACAGATGTTTGCCATTACTAAAACTAACGTTTAATTGGCTACGATAATTTGATGCAAGTTTTATACAGATACAGGACTTGAGAATAACTTTTCTGAATACCGAGAACAGAAAACACTCGTGACTTAATGGACTGGAGATACTTGCCAACTATGAATTTATAGCCAGCACATCCGGGACCTGCTGTCATTTTCATATCAATGCCACAACTTCTCTAAAGGAAAACTTTAGAGAATTTCTACAGAGAAGATCCCCCCCTCTACCTGTAGGGTAAACCACTTAACCTATCGGTGTTGATTGGTCTACAGTCCCTAACTTTCCCCTGTTATCTCCCAGAGCCCTTACCTACAATTCACCTGATCCACTGCTAAACTGAAGAATACAAGCATTGGCCTAAAGGAACTATACTTGGAGTTTCTCAAGGATTTGGAAAAGGAAAAATTTCCACTTCTCATCTGGGTAATGGGGTGATTGCCAGTTACACAACACGTACCCCATGCCTACATGTGCATGCCTTCAGGGGTCACCCCAACACCCCCCTCGACTGGACCCAGTGTCTAAGATGAAGTTACAAAGCAGATTTCAAAAAATGTTGTCAAGGCTCTCCACCAAAAACAAAACAAAACAAAAAACCGAACAGTCATTCTGTTGCAGACCGATAGAGGAAACCATTTTCTTATTTATGGAAGTAGTTTTTCCCAAGTAAATACAAATGTTTGCCAAGGTCCACAGACACAAA
The DNA here is from genome assembly GCF_009829155.1 of Mustela erminea. Lineage (NCBI taxonomy): Eukaryota > Metazoa > Chordata > Mammalia > Carnivora > Mustelidae > Mustela > Mustela erminea. Next base: position 122,512,682 of record NC_045619.1, read on the forward strand.
GGGGCAACCATCTGAGTCTGATAAAGTCCATGGAGCCATGAAAAGAGTTGAACATGCTTCTTAACTGTCTTAGTAAATTCCTTTAATATGTTTTATAAGTGGCCAAATGCTTTAGAATTCTCTGTGTTTTGGAATGAACCCACATGCTTTTAAATTTAAGTTAACCAACAGTCAGAACTAATAAATTGGAAAGTTCTCAATTTGAGATTTTTGAGCCCTTGGGTCCAAATATAGGTGAATTTCAAACCTGTCTTGGGCTCTGAGGCTATGTGTGGGTCGCCAAACATCTGGGCGGTATTACAGCTAAGCTTTTTATGGATTTCCACTCTTACTATAACTTTTTTTTTTTTTTTAAAATCCACCCACTGATCAGAGCACACCAGATTGAAGGACCAAATCATAAAATCTAATGCACGAACTTTGCTGATGCCCTGTCAACTCAGGAGAGGCTTGTAGGTATCCTCAGTTTCAGAAATGCTCTCAGGAGGACTGTCCCTTAAAGGTGGCCTTTATAAGCCCAAGAAAAGACGAGAAAGGGAAAAGTAGATGGGAAGTTAACACCAGAAGGGAAACTTACCTGATGTTGGTTAAGGTCTACTTCAGAGAGAGTGAAAAACTGACCAAGATGCTCTCCATTGTAGCCAGGAAGACACTAACACGCTTCCTAAGTTAGGATTCAGTAGGAGGAACATTAGAGCGTTGGATAAAAGTCAGCATCAAGTTAGATAGAGTGTTTCTGTCACAGAAGAGGTGCTGAACCTGTCAGCACATCAGCGTTGTGTGGGCGATACAAAGACAAAAGACTTGTTTACTAGCTAAGTCTAACTAACTAGCTGGAATTAACTCAGTCTGTGAGTCCTTTCCCTGGAGAGCGAATCCTATGTGCTCGTTCTGTGAGCAGGTGTCGATCCGAGTGATGTTGTGGCAACAGTGCCAGGGAATCTCTCCATCACACACCTTCGACCTCCTCAGATGAATCAAAGGAACGATGAAGCGAGAGATCATAGTTTCCAAAAGGCTGAGTCACCTCCTATCCGTAACAACCTCAAAATTGAAAAAGAATGTGATGCCCGTCAGGTGATCTGCTCCCCGTCGAAGAAGTTAGCAGCAGGTGCCCGTGTGAACCTGGCGTGTTCCTTGTGGGGCCCAGGGATGGGAGCTGCTCAGTGACCCCAAATGGTTATTTCCAGATGGTAATGTGTTCCTTACCGGAATGTACCTTGGTATTTGTTACAGTAGATTTTCTTTTCTGTGACCTCAACTAAACCAACCACAGCGTAACTTTCTCCTGAGCTCCACTCTGCGGTCCCTTCCTGAATCCTGGCAGTGAGGACGCGACACACACACACACACACACACACACACACACACACACACCACCCACTCCATCCCCCCCCCCCCCCCCCCCCGCCTTGGCTGGGGGGAAAGGAAGAGGCTGAGGACGGAGGGCAGCGTGGATGAGGAGCGCTCACTTGCCGGGGCAGCGAGGTGCGGGGACAGGGGCTCGCAGACGCGGAGCCTAGCTTCCGAGTCCTGGCTCTGCAGAGGTTTTTGCCAACAATAAGTCCCTGAAACTCTTGAATTCTCATTTCAGTCTTAAAAATAAGAGGGTTGAAAGTGATCCTCAAAATACTCTCCAGCTCGGATTCTGCAGCGGATAAAACTCGGTAGTAACTGCTGGTGGAAACATTTCATAAACCTGGAAATGAGAGTATGGCTTTTTTTTCTTTTTTCTTTTTTTTTTTTTTCTTTTGCATTTAACAGTTCATCGTTAAGCACTCCAATTTTCAAGGCAAAAGATTTCAAAAGTGAAAGCATGTCGAACCACAGACCTAAACCTCTCGTTCTCCAGACAAGGAGGCGTGTGCCATTTTCTCTAGGGTCTTCGTGCCCTCCCACTCTGCCTCTCAGGTTTAATGCATTGATCTAAGGCTTCGTATCGATCAGCGGAAGTCCCCTTATTATGTCATTTTTATTAGACTCGTTTCATTTGGAGATCGGGGAGGGGGGTCCAGAGGTTTCTATCTAGCTTCCAGTCAGCCCCGCTGGAGGGGTCCATGCCATCTCGAAATCATTTCGGTCCTGCCCATCCCGGAAGCCTCCCTGTACCGTGTGCCTCCTGTAGCCCTGAATTGGGGATTTTTCTCTTCTCGCTTCCCCTCACATGCCTGTTGTGGTTTTAGTGATGCTTTCCACCTTGCCCTTATTAATTTTTTTCTACACAAAACCAAGCAAAATAAGGAGTTGTAGGCAGCGCCTGATAACGGTTTGCAGTGCAGTTGTTTACGATGGAAAAGCTGAAGATACCATGAGACGTGAAGCCAGATGTTCTGTGCCGTGCTTACACACGGTCGATGCGGAGAACTGTCAGTACTCTGTTTGGAACTACAGATTCAGAGTGTTGCTCTAAAAATACCAGTCAAGAGATCTAGCGTAAAACTCACGTGTTCGAGCCAACGGATCTCGTGAGGGGCTCTTGTGGTTTTGTTAGGTTTGATTGCGTTGCCTTCTTAACGTGCCCGACCTTTGAAATTTACTTTGTTGACCATGCAGAGCACTCACGATCAAGCTTATACGGTTCGTTTTATTTGCTTTCGTTTTATTTTCATTTCTTTTTTTTTTTTATATATAACCTGTTTTTCCTCTCCTGTCTCCCTGATGATTTTTGAATTGTTTGTCTGTATATAGCTATAGACATAGATGCTACTGGCTTAGATGCAGAAGGAAATGATATTCAAGCCAACCATCGCTCCCCTAAACCCAGTGCAAACAGTGTAACGTCACCCCACTCCAAAGAGAAAAGAATGCCCTTCTTTAAGAAGGTAACATTAACTTCCAAGCTCCCATCTGTCCACCTGCTCACCTGCACTGCGTCACATTTCTAGTCCTGTTGACTGTCTGCGTCCTTTCGAGAAGCCAATAACGTGCATGCTGTGTTATTCTTTGTTTCTTTTCCATGCTGCTGTAGCTAAGCAGAAGCAGAAATCGGTAAGTTGACGTTGACATAAGGTGTGTTTATCCTGCCACTGGCATCATTAGCATTAAGCCCCACAGTTTGGGTAAAACACGGTCATTTCTGTCCTCAGAAAAGAACCTGTCAAACAGCTAATGAAGTCCATGCATTTTCAAACGGACGAAATTCAGCGAGTGACCTGTTAAGGCACTATTACAGTACTTATCCTTTTTGATGGAATAATATCTTACCACCGAGGGACTTTGGTTCAACATCTCCCAGACGTCAAACACTGACGACTTCTATGATGCACCTTTATTGTGCATGCTTATTCTGTCTGTCTTTGTCTCTCTCTTTTTTTTCCAGAAATTTTAACTTCTATGAAGCATAGTAAAACCATTATTAGAATCTGATTTGTGATATCCAGATACATAGCTTGTACTAAAAAAAAAAAAAAAAAAAAAGTATTCAATTTTTAATTTAGTCAGTATTTAAACTTCTAATCCACTAGGTGCAAAATCTGCAGATGAACAAGACCAGTGGAAAACTGCAGGCTTGTTTTGGCGGTCTACTGTGAGTTTTTCCTATTGTCATCTATAACTACTCTCCCCATGTTCTTGCCTCCTCCGTCACAGTCAGGTCACCTGTCGGATGACGGGGCAGTGGCCGTGCCGAGGTCACCTTTGCCGCTGGCCGGCCAAGATGCTACGCGGTGATGCTCCTCGTCCCCTGACTGGAAACCAAGGGTGTTCCTGAGCTCTCTTGACTCCAGACCTAGTCTGTTTCCTTTCACCCATTTTGTAGCTTGAAAGCATTATTTTTTAAGGACATTCCTCACCCTCCCCCCGCACAAACAATTTCCATTCCGTCCTTTTTGCACGCCACTTTGCAGAGCCAATTGGACTGTCTTTTGGCATCCTCTTTCCTCCCGTTGCTGTGTCCGGCGCAACCAGGCACATCGTGACTCGGGTGGGGACGAAAGCCTCCTCTGCCTCAGACTCTGTGTCCTCGGCTTTTTTGCCCTGCACACAAGCATTTTGCCACGTGGAGGAACTCTAAAATCAGCCACGAGGTGTCAGAGACCGAACTGGGAAGTTTGTTGTTTTTTTGTTTTTGTTTTTAATAAATGATCGTTACTTTTAGAACGCAAGACCTAGGCCCTCCAAAAATTAAAACCTGGATTTTTTGTGTGTTAACACAGACAGCCCCAGCTTGGTGCACACCCGCACCCATGCCCCCCCCCGCCCCCGGTTTTACCTTCTCGGCGCAGCTCACCCCTGCAACCTTGACTGAGCTCGAGCGCTGCTGCCTAGAAAATCAGTATCCCTCAGACGCTCTGGGTTTTCCAGAGCGGTGACACGAACTCAAATCATGTCAGTCGAGATGCCTTTTTGGAAGTTTGCGTACCCTTAAATTCCCAGCCTTTAAAAATGTTTATCACGATTTTTCAGCTAAAGAATTGGAACAAAATAAGGTTAGCGGGAAAGAGCAGATAAAAATGATGGTGTCGGTATCCATAGGGCATAAAGTACCAATATTCCATCAAATAAGGTAATTTCTGTAGCTACCCTATTGAATAAGAAGCTGATTGATGACCAGCATGGGTCACATTTCTCTAGTTGGCAGCCAGAGATCGAAGGAACCAAAGACCTCTAAAATATGGGGCCACGTAATACTTACAGACTCGAAATGAAAATTCTCGGTAGCTGTGCAATTTGTATTCCTAATTCCAATAATGGAAAAGGGATTCTTATACTGAATAGCTAGAAGGCCTTGGCTTCTAAACATTGTCAGTACAATCCCAGGCGGTATCAATGTTACGACAAATGTGCTTATGATGCCTTCGGCACTGGTATTCATTCTTCTGTTAATGATGATGTGGTGAACTTCAATGTAGAGCTCAAAACCAAAGAGACGACCTGAGATTCACGGATGAGACTGTTTTCCATGTTTTAGGTTGCTTTTAGAGTGGTGCTTGTGGCGTTTGTGCTATTATTGTATTATGTTTGTCTTGTTTGTTTTTTTTCCCCCTGTTTGAAAATGTATCTTACCTTTCTTGTGTCTTTTAAAATTAATTTTGAACATGAGGTAAAATTTCAAGGACTAAAATTGGACCACACAGCCACAGCATTATTTCTGCCCCCCTGTAAATATATTTGTCTGCTACCCTGGATGAAATCTTACATGGAAGCTGCTAAAACTGAAATGCTTTTTAACTCCACCTCTCCACCACCCCCAACCCCTGGAAGCAAGTTAAATTCAATTGAAGTCAGAAAGTTTGTAATGGACAATTTAAAAAAAAAAAGTTTATTTATTTGAGAGGGAGGGGACGACAGGGTAGTAGGGGACAGAGGGAGAGAGAATCTCAAGCCGGCTCTACACGGAGCACGGAGCCCCATGCAGGGCTCGAACTCATGACCCTTGAGATCGTGACCTGAGCTAAAACCAAGAGTCAGATGCTCAGCTCAGAGCCACCCAGACACCCCTGTAATGGGCAATTTTAAGCAACAGTAAAATGTTCTTGGGCACCAGGCTGTGCAGAAATTACGTTCACACGTTAGTTTTTCAAATTCTTAAAATAGTTTAAAAAATCTTTTTTTGGTCTCTGTGATTCTGAAAATATATATTTTTTAGACACTCCTTAATGCAGAAAGATTCAGATGACAGTGATTTGTTTACCCCCATGTTTAAGGCCTGATCTCTGTCTTCTGCATTCAAAAAAGTCATTTTGGGTCTGTGTAGCATTTTCTGCCTACCAGAAATAGCCGGCTTTAAATTTATCAAACAGATAAGCTGTTACCTGATTTTTTTTTTTTTTTGCAAGATTTTATTTTGACCATTTTATGTGAAGCAACAAAGCTGAAAACTTTGCAGAGTTTTAGAAACTGGTCCATAATTTAGCTCCTCCCCTTACTCTTCCAAAAGAGAAAGAAAGGCATGAATTAGTTATGTAACAGAGACATTACCTAAACCACTCTAGAGAAGCCTATTAGATGTGCAAGTTGATAATGAAGCTTTGGAGGCCCCGGCAGCGTGACTACGTTATCACATGTTAACTGCCTTCCTTCCAAGACGCACAAACCTTACCTCTTAACTTTTCACACTCTTTAACTAGAAACTGGAAATCCAAAGCCGTGCGTCACTAACCCATGATAGTGACCCTAATTACTGCTCAGTGGAACGAGCGTGCCTGTTGACTTAAACTCTCAGAGGAGAGCAGGGATTTTCAAGTATTTTGGTAATGAATGTTATAATGTTTTGAAATTAGGTTTTACCCAGGTAAGACAAACATCTAAGATGCAAAGCTAGTAAGACTTTTCTTTTCTCCGTAATTAACCATGTTAGGCCTGATCCTTCAAGCCTTCAGGAAACTCTCAGATGCATTTGAAAAGCAATATTAACTTCCCATCAAGCCTAAAGCACCTGCTCTGCACGAGGCATGTCTGCTGTCCTTCCAGCTAGGTTTTGTTCAAAAAGCAGCACTTCCTGCTTCCTGCTAGGTTAGTAGTCTTTCTTGAGGAGAGCAAGAAAACCATAGACAATTCAGGAACTTGACAACTTTAGGAGCATAAACCCATCAAGCTTTGGTTGGGTTTATGGAGGAAAGAGGCAAGTAAAGAAAGAAAGAAAGAAAGTTCTGGAATGCCGGTGCCTCCTATTACACAGTTCAGAAAGAATAATTTATACTTAGAACATTTCAGGTCCCCTTGCCTTTTAAGCATCTGAAGTCCTCTCATCTCTCTCTGCAGACAGAGCACACTCCTCCTTACGATGTGGTTCCTTCTATGCGACCAGTGGTCTTGGTGGGCCCTTCTCTGAAGGGGTACGAGGTAGGTGTCTGCCCCCTGGAGTGCACTACACTTGACATTCGCATGCTGACCTGCTTTGTGGTTCCGCCTCCCTCTTGAATTTCAAGCTTAAAGAGCTTGCAGCAGCCAGACACATTATTTTCCAAGCTGTGGTATATACTGTTTCCTGTTTTGATCTGCTTTGTTTTGATGGCTGTTGCTGGGGACCTTTTGCTAAGCTTCAGTTTACTCTGGGGAAATGGTATCTAATGGCGAGCGCCTGAAACCACTTGGGACGTCATCGTCATGTACTGTCACTGAAACATCAGCATAAATTTGGGGAACTTCACCTTTTTCATTGTGCTTGTATCAGAACTCAGCCGTGGGAGATTGGGGCAGTCTCACATGTGCTCGATCCAAATGGGATAAACAGTCTTGGGGACGAAACTGTTTTGTTGTAATTAGTAATATTTTTGCCGTATCTTAATGTATTGCTTGCTCAATTGCAGGTCACAGATATGATGCAGAAAGCGTTGTTTGATTTTTTAAAACACAGATTTGAAGGGCGGTGAGTATTCTCCAAATCCTGGATTTTGTGGATTCCTCCGTGAAGATGGCAAAACCCGGGTGGGACAGGGCATGTGATCGCAAGAGAAAACTACCCTCGGCGGTCTGTATGGCGACGGGCAGTGAGGTTCATCCAGTTCTGTCGGATTCAGTAAATATTTGTCGTGTTTGCTCAGTATCTCCTCAACCCTGGATAAGCCAGCGCTCTCTTCCTGCACCTGTGTCTAAGCTGAACTTGGCCACATTCCTGTTGACCTGTCTCACCCTGAATTCATGATTAGCTGGCGCTTAGGGCTGCTCAGCAATAATACTCACTATCTCTCTTCCATTCACTTTTCTACTCTTCAAGACTTCCGGACCATCTCCTCTCTCAGCAGTCCCCCAAACTCCTCATCCCTCTTCCCGATGAACGTGCTTCCTCTTTCACAGAGACAACAGAGGTAAACAAACAGAGGAGAACTTCCAAGAACTCTCCCCACCACATCGAGCCCGGCTTCAGTGTTTGCCTGAGTGTCCTGCTTTTTTCCCTTTCACTGTGCTCCTAGCCATGGCCAACCCACCCAGTTGGGCTCTAGATCCCATTCCCCATAGAATCCTTTCCTTTCTCATCACTGCTGCTCATTCTCGTGGGAACTCCATCAGCATCAAAGGATGTGGTTATTTCTCCCTTCGATGGAAGTTTGAACCATATTCCCCTCTAGCTAGCCCATTTTTCTCCTTTTCTTTACAGCAAATCTCCTTCCACACGTAGTACATCCTTGTTCTCTCCTCATACTGAAATGTATGCCAGTTAACGCATCCGTCACTCAACCGATCATCAGTGACCTTCACGTTGCTAAGTCCAGGGCTGAGCCTCAGTGCTCCTGTTAATTGGCGTATTGGACTGCTTCTTCCTCTTTTAACTCCTTGATGTGCTTGCTTTCTGCAAGCACACTTTTCTAGGTTTTCTCTTATCTCACTTTGTCTCCTTTTTCTCCTTGGCTGGTTCTTCCTCATCGACTAGACGCCTTGGAGCCCCCAGGACCAAGTCCTTTGGTCTTCTCTCTTCTGGTTGCATTCATTCCGCGAGAGATTTCATTGGATGTGTGACTTGTCAATAGCATTCCTTCGCGGGTCCGTCCTCTGAATTCCAGATCCTTGTATCCAACTGCCTGTTCAGTCTCACCACTGAGATATCGAATGGATTTCTCAGACGGAACCTCCCGGCTCCCTCCGAACCTGCTCCTCTCCTAGTAGCCCATGCCTCATGTACACCTGCTTCATCTTTCAGACCCAAGACCCATCCACCCCGAATCACCGAGTCATTCTTGACTGCTCTTTTTCTCTTATGTCCCACATCCAACTGCCATGGTGTGTTTCTTCAAAATATATCAAGAACCGAACGACTTCTCGCACATCCTCTGCTATCCTTTTGGCCTAAGACCCTGGATCGCGTCATGAATAGCCTCGTAACTTGTATCTTTGCTTCCGTCTTCGCTTCCTTGATCTCTCGTCTCAATTCTGCACGACTAAGGCTGCGCGACTCTGTTAAACTGTGAGTGTGTCTCATCCCGGCTTTGTTCAGATCCAACCAGCGACTGCTCTTTTTACTCAGCATAAAAATTGAAGTCCCTACAGGGGCCTTTAAGAACCTCTCCGGTCAGACCGTCCACACTCCCCCACCCCCTCCTTTCTTCCGACTTCATCTCTTATACTCTCCCGCTTGCTCATTCTGCTCCTGTCACACTGACTTCCTTGTGGCTCCATGAGTGTCCCAGACAGCCTGGTATATGCCCACCGCAGGGCCTTTGCATTTGCAGCTCCCTCAGCTCCCTGTGCGAGGAAGACGTTTCCATCAGATACTGTCCTTGGTGTAGGTGCACACAAATACACACTACATTACACACACACACACACACACATATACACACACATTCTCTCTCTCCCGTCCTTGACTTTTTCCATAACTCTTTTATATATTCTATTAATGAACTTTGTTGTTATTCTCCCACAGTCAGAATATAAACTCCATGAGGGCAGATTTTTTTTTTTTGCATTTTTTTTTTTTCTATCTGCTGTGTGAACTCTTGTGTTCTCAATGCCTGGAACTGTGCTCAGTGGGAACAATACGTGGGTGAGGCTGAATGAATGTCTCCCCATGTGCACCTCCAGCTAAAGAAATGGAGAGATGGGGAAGCCACTCACTGTCTTTGTGGACCTCAGGTGTCAGCCATCAGTGGAAACCTTGAGCGGTAAACTACAAAGTAAAGGAATGGGCAGCTCAGCCCCTGTGTGTCCAAGGTGCACATGGCGTAAAGGGAGGAAGGATGGACACTGACAGGGATGTTACCATCTAAGAAAGGTAGCTAAGATTTCACTCACTTGAATTAGAAAGAGAAAGGTTGGGCCGGTGGATGGGTGTTAAGTGGGTGAAGGAATCAGGGTGTGACACAGCGTCATGTGGAAGGCAAGCTCCTTAGAGATCCTCAAGGCAAGACTCTAGACAAGGAGCAAGTGGTGAGAGAGCCAGGGCTGTATCTCGTGTGCCATGTCCGTCGGCTTGGACGTAATCCAAGTCTGTATGTCTGTAGTTTTTTAAAGATAGATATTTATTTGAGAGGGAGTATGCACACAAGTAGGGGGAGCAGTGGAGGGGAAGGAGAGGCACAAGCAGACTCCCCAGTGAGCAGAGAGCCCAAGGCGGGGCTTGATCCCAGGACCCTGAGATCATGACCTGAGCCGAAGGCAGACGCTTAACTGAATGAACCACCCAAGCGTCCCTATATTTCTATATTTTTAATAAGACAAATTTGGTGCCTCTACTCTACATTCCTGTCCTTCTCACATCCTAAGGATACAAGTACAATAAATACATAGTATCTGTGGGTTTCAGTGTTCTTTTAAATTTCAAATTTCTAAGTATACTGCTTTCTTCCTTGACCATACCTGCTCCTAGAGCCATTTGTAATTCATATCAACTTTTAGCAGGGGAGGCAAGGCCACACGGAAACCTACAGCAGGACAAGGACAGGACTGAAAGAGACAGTAAAAGAAAGAAGAAATTATGTTTCCAGGTGTAAAAAAGACTATATAAACAAGGCCCACATAATCAAATGTTCCTTATTTGACTTTTTTTTTTTTCCATAATTTTATGAAGTATGTTTTAGTTTGTGCCAGGAAAACACAGGGTTTGGCTTGGTCCAAGGCTGTCTGGCACTGGCCACGTGAAAAAGACATACCCCTGATCGGGCTCATTTACCGTTCAGTTCTTTATGCTTAACTATGTCATTTATCCTAATTTGGGGTTGTCTCCTTGAGCATACACCCCCAGAAAATTACTAGACAAAGCACTGTGCTTTCCCTGAGTTAACCCACTGCGCTTTCCAAAATGCCAAAGATGGAAAAATGAGATGGCATTTCCTTACTGTTTAAACCTAGTTAAGTTCTGAATTTGGAAGACCGAATCCAGCCATAGGACATGTCTTGGCCCCCTGTTTGAAAGTGTCGGTCCATCCAGATTGATTTCATTTAAGAAACAAATGAACAAAATATCTGAATGTTGTCAGTCTGCTCTTTCTGGCCAGAAGTAATTTCCACGGCTTTCTTAATGCATCTGCCTTGGCTCATTTGACTCAGAGCTCAAGTTCAGCATTCTAGGCTTCAGAGTACCAATTAAAGATCCTCAAAGGAATTAATAGGGCCCATAAGATACACTTAAAAAATCCATGCAAAAAATTTTTAACCCACAGCAAGACATCCGGAGTACCTGAATCATTCAGTGTCTTTGGTTCTGGCAGCAGTAGGGGGAGGAAACTGATCCAAAGTATCAGGTACTTCCATATACATGTAATTTTAAAAGGGAGAAATGAATTACTCTTTCATTATCTATTAAATAAACTAAACTTATTTTTAAAAATTTAAAGCCCAAGGGGAAGAAAATATGAAAGGAAGTGTTGGTGATGAAAAGATTCTTGACGGAAATTCTTTTCTGTTCCTAAACCTAGTTAAGTTCATTTGTTGAAGCCCTGGGGAGTTGTCAGAATCGTGATCCTGGCTGTCAGATCAAGGAATAGATGATAAATCATTACCGTCTTTCTCTTGTGTGCAGTAGAGTAGCCCGTTTACAATCAGACCCATCCTAACCAGCTGTGTCATGTAAACAAAGCAACCTTCACATTCCCCTTGTAGGATATTGACAGGTAAATTAACAAGGAAATTGAGGATGAGAAGGAAGGCTACCACCAGTGATGAATTCGGTTTCCTCCCCAGAGACTGAAAATGTCAGCTCTTGGCACTAAAGTGTCTGGAATGGGAACAGAATTGTAGGGATATGTACACTGCTGAATCTTCTGCGAGAGAATCTTATTGGAAATCAGTAATCCTGGGTAACATTACATCACTTTATTTTGTTGTGTAGATCATTTAGTTAGATGTGAGACAACCTCTAAACTGGTGGTTATCTAGCCTGGCTGCACATTAGAATCATCGGCAACACTTTAAAAAATAAAACACCAGCCCAACAACAAGGGCTTGGGTTCCATCTGTGACCAGCTGAAACCACATTTCCAAGGCAGGACCTCCTGTAACTGTAAAAGCTGGTACGGCGATCTTGATACATTCTGAGAGGGTTAAGAACCACTACTCTAGGGGCGCCTGGGTGGCTCAGTAGGTTAAAGCCTCTGCCTTTGGCTCAGGTCACGATATCCCAGGGTCCTGGGATCGAGCCCCGCATCAGGCTCTCTGCTCAGCGGGGAGTCTGCTTCCCCCTCTCTCTCTGCCTGCCTCTCTGCCTACTTGTGATCTCTCTCTCTGTCAAATAAATAAGTAAAATCTTAAAAAAATTAAAAAAAAATAAAAAAACACTACTCAACTTTTTGTCCCCAGAATTTGGCCCTTAGGATTATCAAGGTCTTCTTTTTGGCAGAACCCCAAGTAGTGACAATTCCCAGAGCATAACTGTAGGAGTTGAAATAGAATAGTGACCCAACTTCGCACAGCCTACTGAGCTAACGCGAGAAGCAGGTCAGTGGATTCTCAGCTGAGCAGTACCATGCACAGAGAGGTCCAAGCATGTGGGAGAAGGAGGACGTATTCAGCTGGCTCCATTTCTTAGTACGTATTATGACTCTCTGGATAATATTCCAATGAGCTGTAGTATACACTGTAATGACTCTGTCTTCTGTGTTTTCCTTGAGATAAGGAATATACCTTTCTACGCTTGCTTTACTTCCTCTGTGTTTGGCATTAATTCAGCCCTGAACCCCCCAGCTGTCGGAACCTCCTCACAGTATCCTGAGATGCATCCTGTTGTCACTCCTCTTTGTCTTCTCGAACCTCTGGGAGCGTTCTGGCCATCTCTGGTCTGGACAGTTTCTGTCTTTGATGGGTGCACATTGTCATTCCAGGACATCCTTCAACATTATTCTGGATATTCCTTTAGCCTTCCTCTTGGGTCGGAGCCCCTTTTCCTTATATCCATTGATCTGGGGCTTTACCCTGTCCTTTCCGTTGACAGTGTTCTCTGGTAGTTTCCCTAGAAAAGTCCCTAACTTTTTGAGGCCCTGAATGTCTAAAAGTGTCTTTCATCAACCTTCCCATTTCACTGACAGTTAAAATGGCTACCGAATTTATTTTTTAAGATTTGATTGATTGATTCATTCATTCATTCATTCGACAGAGAGCAGAAGTAGTCAGAGAGGCAGGCAGAGAGAGAGAGAGAGAAGCAGGCTCCCTGCTGAGCAAGGAGGCCACCTTGGGCTTGATTCCAAGACCCTGAGATCATGACCTGCGCTGAAGGCAGACATTTAACCATCTGAGCTCCATCTGCCCCCTAATGGCTATAGAACTTTGATTGAAATAATTTCCCTTTAGGATTTTGAAAACTGGGCGCCTGGGTGGCTCAGTGGATTAAGCCGCTGCCTTCGGCTCAGGTCATGATCTCCGGGTCCTGGGATCGGGTCCCGCATCGGGCTCTCTGCTCAGCAGGGAGCCTGCTTCCCTCTCTCTCTCTGCCTGCCTCTCTGTCTACTTGTGATTTCTCTCTGTCCAATAAATAAATAAAATCTTTAAAAAAAAAAAAAAAGGATTTTTGAAAACTTTCTGCTCCATTCTCTTCTGGCTTCCAATGTTGAGAAGAACAGAAGACTTCCATTTCAGACCCTCAATGTGGGACCTGTATTTATTTATTTATTTGTTTGTTTGTTTATTTTAGTTTCTCTTCTTTCGTTATTCCCTTTTTTTCCTGAAGTTCTTGTGTTATTTGGAAGTTGAACCTCCTGGGTGGTTCTCCCATTTGTATACTTTTTCTTCTGTGTTCTCTGTCTTTGCCTTTTTTGTTTTCCCCTTTAGAGTTTCTTAACTTTATGTCCCAGCTCTCTTTTGAATGTTTCTGTCATTTTTAATTGCCAAAAACTCATTCTGAGTTTCTAAATAGAAATTTGTTATAGTTTCATAGATATAATAATGTCTTAGCTTTCAACTTGAAATACAGCTGACCCTTGAACAACAGGGCTTTGAACTGTGGCTCCTCTTCTAGGAGAGTTTTGTTTTGTTTTCAGTAAATATATTGGAAAATTTGGGGGAGGATTTAACAATCTGAAAAATCTTGCCAGTGAACCACCTAGAAATATTGGAAAAATTAAGAAAAACTTATTATTGTAAGAATACAGTGTATAATATATGTAAGATACAGAATATGTATTAATAGACTGTTTAGGTGATTGGTAAGGCTTCCTTCCAGTCAACAGTAGGCTACTAGCAGTTAAGCCCAAAGCTCGTGGTGGATTTTGACTACCCAGGATGTCAGTGCCTCCAACCCACACGTTGTTGAAGGAGTCAGCTATATTCTTCATTTATTGATTTTTCTTTCTGGGCTCTCATTTCAGAGGTTTTCCTAAGATGCTCAGTGAACACCACAGTGCTCCAATTTAAAAACGGGACATCCCGTAATCACTTGGAAATTGCATACTCGTAGGTGAAGCTTGTTGGCTTGGTGCTTCCCTATAGGACAACCTCACCAGGCCATGTCCATAGGAAACCTCCAGGGTTACTGTTCTGGAGTCTTTTTCCTTTTGGCCTTTTCCCTCAGGTCAGATGTCCCAGGGACAGAGCTTCCTTTTTTTTTTTTTTTTTTAAAGATTTTATTTATGTATTTGTATCATGACTTGAGCCAAAGGCAGAGGCTTTAACCCACTGAGCCACCCAGGCACCCCAAGAGCTTCCGTTTTGATCCCTGGAGTATTATAAGCCTGGCTATCAAAATTGTAAGATGGGCAAGAGGCTGGAAGCTCACCATTTAGAATCCTTTCTTTTCCGTCTAGTGGCCCTGTCCTCACTCTGCCTAGGGTGTCCTGGTCACGGGCCCTGCGTGTGATTGCCTGTAGAGAATAAACTAGCCATCTTCTATCAAGCATCCCCTGGCAACTTCATGTAATTAGAGGGGAGGTGGAGGGCTCTAACTCAGAAACAGACTTTTTCACCAAACCTTTAATATCCCTTTTACCATTGCCTTCAAAGGTATTGTGAGGCTTCTGTTTTACCCCCTAGCTTTTCCTATTGTATATTTGGATCTCTGTAGTCTAAATCATTTTACTGGTAACAGTAAATGCTCTCATTTCTACCACACCTAAAATGCCCCCCAACCCCCGCAATACCTTACCACCAGACACAATACCCTGTCTTCTCCACAACAGCCATCTTGAGCTTTAGTGATTTTACCAGGTAATGTTCTTATCTGTTGCCCATCTCTTCCACTAGACTCTTCTCTCTCTGAGGGAGACCGTGTTTGTCTTGTTCTTACTCATTCTTTGTGCCTATCACAGCACCACACTTCCGATGCGGGGGCTAAGAATACAGGTTTTCGGCAGCCTGGGTTCAAGCCCCAGCTCCCCCTTTTAGACGTAGACAGTCTTGGATGAATATTTGGCTCATTTTCTTCATCAGCAAAAGTGGGACTATAAGAAGCCTCTCTGCTCGTGTTGGGGGGATAAGTCAGTGAGATATACAGCGCTTAATACTTGGTAAGCAAACAATAAATGCCGAGTAAGAAGTTGCAGGATAAGCAGAAATGAAGGATTTGGTGCCCTAACATCTTTTCATTTGAAAATACTGTTCACTATGCATTTCAAACTTAAGTGAGTTTGGGGAATGTACTTCTATCCCCTTGTATTCAGCTAATAACCTCAGAGTCTTCTGTTACGTTTTCCCCCCAACAGGATATCCATCACAAGGGTCACGGCTGATATCTCGCTTGCCAAGCGCTCCGTGTTAAACAATCCCAGCAAGCATGCAATAATAGAAAGATCCAACACAAGGTCAAGCTTAGGTAAGTCTGTGCACTAGACTTGGGCTTAGGCTATTTAAACATTTCTCTCCGGAGGCTGCCAATGAGAAGATCTGACTAGATGGTAATTCCATGTGTCACAGAGCAGAGAAGAAACGGACCCACGTTGCCAGTGGCTACTGCTACAGTCTTAGTGATTTCATGCTATGGAAAGATTTGTTATGATAGTTTCAAGTTAAATATTCCACTGGCTGTCAGGATTAATGTTTTGGTTGTGGTGTTCTTTTGTGGTTTTTTGTGGGTTTTTTTTTTTTTTTCTGCCAAAGTGAGCTTTGCTGTCTACAGACTAAAAACTCCTGGCTTAGCATTGGTGTTACCATGGGCAAGTTCATAAACTTCTGTAGTGTCTCGTTTCCTCATCTAAGCAACAACAACAACAAGAGAGAGAGAATATTAACTACCCTGTAGAATTACTGTAAGGATTAAACACAGTATGTTCTCCATGAAGGCTTGCTATTATCCGAAGACCCTCAGTAATGGGATTGTACCGGGGATGACATCATTTTCAGGATAGTGTTTGTAAGGGGTTGGGACAGTGTTGAAATAAAAAATGAGGTCAATTCCTGGCCATTTTTACTTGATACCAGTATTTTTATTTGTAAAAACAATATAGAGATTTTAGTTAACAATTCTATAGGGTTATGTTTGGATACTGTTTATTAACATCTACTGATTTGTTGAAATGATATCCTTTGCAGCTATTTCTTCTCTGTGGCATTTACTTGGAGTCTTAGGTTAATTGCAGTTACACAGTAGCTTACTGGCTTGTTAGGTTGTTGTTAGGTTTCTGTTACTACAATTTTTTTTGAGAATTTTTTGTAAATTTTTTGCCTCTTGTTAGGTTTCTGTTATTACAGTTTTTTTTTTTTTTTGAGAATTGTTTGATCTTAGTTCATTTTTTTCCTGTTTATATGTTAAATATGTAAGTCCATTGGGAGACTGGTCTTTAACATCAACGTTTTTAGCTTACTCTGGAGCATATTATATAAATCATAGAGAAACTAGTACAATTAAACTTTATCTGTTAGTAATGTCTAGAATACCTCATAAAACTCAGTTTTGTTCCTAACAAACCCTCCCTGACTACACTTCATTTTGCTTATAGTAACTTCTTTTCTTATTCTTACATTCTGTGACCCACATTTTTGATGTTCACGGAAATTGTTAGAAAATGCTCCCTTCAGTGACTCGCCTCCTTAACAATGTCAGTTGTTTACACTCGTATGGTACATCAGTGGCATGGATTTGTTTGCATTTCAAGGCCTTTTATAACTACCAGCTATATATTATTTTTAAAGGACTGTTCCACGTCATAGATTTTATTGAGCATATACTAGACACCGACTGTCTGGGGGTACAAAGATGAATTAGATGAAGGTGCTGCCCCCAAGGAGCTTGGTATAACAGTAAGGCAGAGAAGTTAAGGACCCATTGGAGTAGAAGGTGGTGAGCACAGTGGGCATGCGTGGAACTGGTTGCCAGAGAGGGTGCAGGCCCCTAAGGAAGGTTTTGCAAGGAGCTAATAAGCCCGAGCTGTCTTGAAGCCCCACAGGGTTTAGGCAAGACAGAAGGGAAAGAGGTAGAGAGGGTGAAAGGCACTTAAAACTGAGTAACAAGAGGCTTCTAGAAAACATAGGTTCTTTACCTGAGCTGTGAGTGTATGGTTTAAACCAGAGGGTGAAGGCAGATGACGCCAGAAAGGCAGAGGAGAGATAGTAAGGAATTCAGAGCTTATCCTTAAGGCTATTTTAGAGCCAGGTATCGATTTTAGGCATGTATTCGTCCATTTAACAAATACTCGAGTGCCAACCATATGCTAGGCATTACTGTTAAGTGTTGGAGACAGAGAAGTAAAGGACACCACATC
This sequence comes from Mustela erminea, assembly GCF_009829155.1. Taxonomy (NCBI): domain Eukaryota; kingdom Metazoa; phylum Chordata; class Mammalia; order Carnivora; family Mustelidae; genus Mustela; species Mustela erminea. Next base: position 122,530,177 of record NC_045619.1, read on the forward strand.
CTCACTCTCATAGTTTTTGTTTCATAGGGAACACATGGACAAAAGCTAATAAATGTAGATGTAGAGTCAGTGGTTAAGGAATCTGGGAAGAAAAAGCAGGCTAAGGGGTAGAGAGTAAACTGAGAAGAGTGTGATTTTACATGGGGAAGATGGGAGCCTCTTTGAGGAAAAGACATTGTAGCAGAATGATTTGTTGTGAATTCTTTAGCCTTACAGCTACCTGTGAAAAGACTGTTTTGGGGAGAGGGAGCTGAAGGTGCAAAGGCCCTGTGGCAGGAATATGTGTGATACGTTTTAGGGCTAGTGAGGAAGCCAGTGTTAACAGATGTGGAATGACAAGGGGGGACCAGGAGGTCAGAGAGATTGTGCCTGATCGTCTAGAACTTTATAGGGCTTTTATAGTGGATGTGGTAGAGAGGTGTAGGAAAGCAGACCCTATGACACAATAGGACTTGTGTTTTAGAACTATCGCTGACAGCACCGTGGAGAAATGCATGGAAAGGAGAAAGAGCCAAGTCAGGGAAAAAGTCAGACTCTCTTAAAGCAGATTCAGGGAAAAACAATGTACTCTGGGCAGAAACTAATAAAACCAGTGCCTTGAGGAGAATCTCTGTCGCAGTGGGCTGGAGATGGGACAAGAATTGGACAGGGAGGTCATTTCGTAGGCTGATTTCATCCCTCAAGGGAGAGGTTCAGAGAGGACTGAAATCAGACAGTGGTACAGGGAATGAGTAGAATGAAAGGAATCCAGAGATAAGCGAGTCCAGTACTGGCAATCTGGAACATGAAGAAACCAACTCCAACATGATCTCTAAGGTTTTCCTTTCAGGAGTCGGGTCATCGATGGTGTTATTCTGGGGAGAAGGGATTGAGGATGAGGGGCTAGAAGGAGTGGACCGGTCAGGGGGTAAGGAAGATCCTGGCCGCCTTTGTGCACAAGTTGAATTCGCAGCGTTTCGGCTCCCCCACATACCCGGCAGGCGATCACCTGTATGTACAGACCCGGAACTCGGCACCGAGGACAGGACTTAAGATGCAGCCCATTCTCAATATTCACAGTAGTTACGTTGTCATGGCTCATGTCATGGCCTGAGCCAAAGACAGATGCTTAAGTCTCCATGAATACTGAACTAGCAAATACGGAGTCTGCTCCCAGGGAAACACAGGGGGGAGGTTCCTCTGTAAGTATGAGAACTTGGTTTTTTGGTTGTTTTTTGTTTAAGATTTCATGTATGTATTTGACGGAGAGGTCACAAGTAGGCAGAGAGGCAGGCAGAGGGAGAGGAGGAAACAGGCCCCCTGCTGAGCAGAGAGCCGGATACGATGCGTGGCTCAATCCCAGGACCCTGAAATCATGACCTGAGCCAAAGGCAGAGGCTTAGCACAATGAGCCACCCAGGCGCCCCAAGGACTTGTATTTTTTATAGCAGCCCCAGGAAACAGGTCGTGATAACAGACAGGAGAATGGTCAGGTGATACCCCTTCTGTGTCAGTAACATGCTGAATAATAAGTTATGCGTGTTTTGTGGACTCCACTACATAGGAAACATGTTTATGATCTCACAGTACAAAACTGATACTTGAACTCTCCTGGAATGTATGTATATGTGGGTATGCTGTACCTTAAGATTCTTCTGCATTTCGTCAAGGTTAAATATGAGAAGATCTACCTCAAATCTAACAAAGGAGATCAGTTTTAGCATTTACATCTTTTACAAAAGGATGGAAGTTCCAGTACAGTGAAGACGAATTTGATAGGTAAAAATTTGCTTTAGAAAACTTCTGTTACATAAACAAAAGTAGAGTATGTTGCCTTTGGAGTTCATTTTGCTGATGTACCACTGTATGATAGAAAGGAAAAGAAAACCCTGAAAAATTTGAAGCTTTAAGCACATCTTCTATACTGCTTTAGGTTGGTCTGGAACTTCTCTGCATGGACACGTGGCTTTATTTGTACTCCTAAGACTCATTCAAGTTAACCTTTTATCCCCTTTGCAATATTGGTCAAGCATCACAATTTAAGATATCTACATTAGCTATTCCAATGGTAAGGAATGCAAATAAAGAACATTACAGTCTTAGAAATAAAAATATTACTTGAATGTTAATAGTTATGGGGGTGGGTATCCAGTTAATTGCCAATTCCAAGTTCAGACTTTTTTAAAAACAATATATTTAGATAACGATAGTACTGCTTTCTAAGAGGAGTCACCTTGGAGTTTCTCAAACTGCACAACTTCTTCAAAAGTATGGTTTGGTTTTACCCTAAGCACCTTCCCAGAGACAAATCAATTAGGGGAATACGGTACATCCTTGTACATGTTTGTACTCAGAGATGTGAGTATAGGGCCTATGTGTACCACTTGAGAGCAAAAATCGTGTGCTGAAGGTGGGAAAATATTGAGCAGATATACAAGAGTTAAGGAAGCACAGGTGGGTTTCGCTGTGCACGTGGCAACAGTTGCAGCTGGTGGCATACAGGGAGTAAGGAAAGGCATTCACCTTGGGTGTTAGCAACCCAGGTGGAGAGATCACAGTGTTGCCAACCTGGTAAATATTCTTAACCCAGCTGAAGAGCTAGCTTAGGTCATTTATTTTGTCACTTATCCTGTGATGGAACTGTTCTCTCTGAACTGTTGTGCTGGATGCATGAAACAACACATAGGATAAAATCCCGTACAGCTCAACAGACACACCTACGGGAAGTACAGGAGAACTGGAGAAATCTGGAGAGGATTGGTAGGTCATAGTAATACTTTGGTTGTGATACTGCATGATAGTTTTGCAAGAGGTTTCCATTGGGGAACACTGGGTCAATGGTACAAGGGCTCTCTGTGTTTTTCTTACAACTGCATGCGAATGTATCATTATCTCAATGAAAGGGTCAGCTAAGCAGAGTTCATCACTTGGGTTATAGCACCAGGGACTTGAGAACCGGGATGGAAAACTTGAGAGCGTTCAGTTCCGTGGTTCTTGAAGTGTGTTCTCCAGATCAACAGCGTCAGCATCATGGGCCGTTAGTTAGGGATGACTGTTCTAAGACCCCAGCCTGACCCACTGCATCAGAAACTCTAGAGGTGGGGCCCTTATAGCCTGTTTGAGTAAGCCCGCCACGTGATTCTACTAGCTGGCAAAATGTGAGGACAACCAGCCTTGTTCAGGCCCATCGCTGTATAGCAAAGAATCTAAGAGCCAGGGGCGCGTGGGTGGCTCAGTTGCTTACGCAGCTACTTGGGCGCAGGTCAGGATCCCAGGGTCCTAGGATGGAGTCCCATGGCAGGCTTCATGCTTGGGGTATCTACTGTTCCTGCTCCCTCTACCCCTCCCCCTACTTGGGTGTGTGTTCTCTCTTTCTTAAATCTTTAAAAAAAAAAAAAATTTGAGAACCACAGGAAATGAATAGCTCTGTGTAGTTACACTTTATACTAAGGTGTAAAACGAAGGCTAGACACGGGGGTCTTGACTAGCAGTCCAGATTTTTTTCCCAGGAGGCAGTGCCATCTGGCAGTGATGCCGATTGCATGTACTTGACCATCTGCCTTCTCTTCGGAAGAACGGAGAGCAAAGGGCTGATGATAGAAAGCTATAAAATTAGCCTTGCAGATGAACGTGGAATTTATGTGACTAGTTGATCTTTTGAATCTAATTTCTTTCCTCCTTTTGACCTATTGCCAGTGTAGCTGTCTTAAGACATTAGCACAGTCTTTGTTCCACAACACACTGATGCCCCAGCTCCAGCACTCTCTCTTCCCAAAGGAGTAGTTCACGTTGTCTGCATACATTTTGGTAGTCAAATTCGTTATTTAATTGGCTCATTCTTTCAACAGAATTTGAGTGCCAACTATGTACCAGGCACTGTACTGTGGGGGAAGGAAGAGAACTCATTATGTATTGCTCTGTCATTCCACTGCCTGCTGGGAACATTTTCAATCCTGTCATCGAAACTCAGTGGGGTAATTGTTAACAGAAGTAGGTACAAAGCAATACAGTTGACTCCTGAATGACGGGGGTTCGAGGCACCAAGCCCCACACTGAAAATCTAGGTAGAACTTCTGACTCCCCAAAAACTGAACTACGAATAGCCTACTGCTGTCCCTAAGCCTTACATGAACAGTTGATAAGCACATATTTTGTATGTTAGATACACTGTATACTGCCTTCTCAGAATAAAGTAAGCTACAGAAGAAAATTATTACCGAAATCCTAAGAGAAAATACATGGACAGTGCTTGAAAAGCATTTACTGAAAAAGATCTTATTGATCTTTTTTTGAAAAGATCTGCTTATTGAAAAGATCTGCTTCTAAGGGACCCACAGAGTTCAAAGCCACATTTGTTGCTCAAGAGTCAACTGTACTTGACTCTTGACATTCATTACTTACTAGGGGTCAGACACTGTAATTAGGAACATAGGTAGAACTTACTGAGCTTGAGAAAAGGAAAAGATGCTTAGAGGCAGCTTTAGAGATTTTCTTTTGGGGGACAAATAAGGCACTTGTCAGAATTAGAGTTTTCTGCTTAGTGATTATGAAAATGGCACTGCAGTTATCATTCAGTAACTAGATACTAGAACAATATCACAGTTTCGTTATTAACCAACCACTTAGATATTCCTATATAGCACAATGAAAGTAACAATCTCATTCTGTTTTTATTTCCAAGTATTGTTCAATTGCAGAAACTTCTACACAAAGTAACTTTTTCTTCTTTCTTGTCTTGGAGAAAACATTATGATTGTTCCTGAGTGTTGTTTCTAGATGTCAGATATAAATTTTCATTTTACTGGTGCCAGTTTTAACTCCACAGGTAGAGACAGTAGGATATGGACGGATGAGTTAGGCCTGCCCATTTCAAGATGCAGAGTGTGTGCATCCTTTCACTGGGTAGGATGACTCTGATGGACCAAAATGACTTCAAGACCATTTTTCAATTTCATGACTTCCAAGGAAGTCTTTGGCATTTTTTTTTTTTTTTTTTTTTGGAGATAAATTCTAAGTGTGATGGACTCTGTCAAAGGAAAATCTCTAGTACCAGATATATTGCTTGCCGCTCTCTCTATATTTTTTATTGAAGTGTAATTAACATGCCGTGTTATATTGGTTTCAGATGTACAATATAATGACTCAACCGATATACACATTTCTCAGTGTTCATCAAGATATGCATACTCTTAATCCCCCTTAAGTGTCACACTTTCCTCCACCTCACTCCCCTCTGGCAACCACCGGTTTGTTCTGTGTATTTGTAAGTCTTTTTGGGGGGGGGGGTCTCTTTCTTTGCTCCTGTTTCTTAAATCCCATGTAAGTGAAATCCTATGCTATTTGTCTTCCTCTCATTCCACCTGGTGTTAAATCCATGTTGTTGCAAATAGCGAGATCTCATGTTCCATGGCTAATAGTCCATTACTTAGAGATGTACCACAATTTTATTACCCATTCATCTATCATTGGACCCTTGGGTTGCTTCCATATTATGGCTATTATAAATAATGCTGCAGTAAACACAGAGATGCATGTGTCTTTTCAACTCAGTGGTTTTGTTTTCTTTGGGTAAATACCCAGTATGGAATTACTGGATCATAGGTTAATTTTATTTTTAATTTTTTGAGGAAAAATCCATACTGTTTTCTACAAAGGCACCAATGTGGATTCCCAACAACAGTGCCCAATGATTCCCTTTGTTCCGTATCCTCACCAACACTTGTTGTTATTTCTTGGTTTTTGATACTAGCTTTTCTAACAAGTATGAAGTGATATGTCATTGTGGCTTTGATCTGCATTTCCCTGATGACTATTGATCTCTTCATGTGTCTGCTGGCTACCTGAATGTTTTCTTTGGAAAAATGTCTATTCAGTCTTTCTGCCCATTTTTTAAATCAGACAGTTTTCTTGCTATTCAGTTTTCTGAGTTCTATATTTTGAATATCAGACATGTCATTTGCAAATTTTTCTCCTTGATAGGCTGCCTTTTCATTTTGTTGATAATTTCTTTTGCTGTGCAGAAGGTTTTTAGTTTAAGGGAGTCTCTTTTGTTGATTTTGGCTTTAGTTGTGTTTGCTTTTGGTGTCAAATCCAAAAAGTCATCAACAAAACTGATGTCAAGGAGCTTACCACCTATGTTTTCTTCTAGGAGTTCTATGGTTTTAGGTCTTAGATTTTAGTATTTAATCCATTTTGAGTTAATTTTTGTATATGGGGAAAGGTAGTGGTCCCACTTCATTCATTTGCAAATGGCTATCCAGTTTTCCCAACACCACTTATTAAAGAGACTATACTTTCCCCACTGTATATTCTTGGCTCCCTGGTCATAAATTAACTGTCTATGCATGGGTTTATTTCTGGGCTCTCTATTCTGTTCTATTGATTTATGTGTCTTTTTTTAATGCCAATACCACAGTTTTACTATAATATCATAATATAGTTTGAAATCAGGAAGCATGATGCTTCCAGCTTTATTGTTCTCTCTCAAGATTAAGTTGGCTTATCAGAGTCTTTTGTGGTTCCACACAAATTTTAGGATAGTTCTGTTTCCATGATAAAGCCATTTTAATTTTGACAGGGATTGCATTGAATCTATAGATTGCTTTGGGAAGAAGGGAAGTTTTAACAGTGTTCAAGTCTGTAAGCATGAAATATTCTCTCCATCTATTTGTATTTTCTTCAGTTTCTTTCAGCACTGTCTTGTAGTTTTGAATGTGCAGGTCTTCTACCCCCTTGGTTACATCTTAGGTATGTTCTTTTTGATGCAGTTGTAAACGCAATTGTTTTCTTACTCATTCTGATAGTTGATTTTAGTATGTAGAAACACAGTGTATGTTTTTATACCAATTTTGTGTCTTGCAACTTTACTGGATTTATTTATTCTAACAGTTTTTGGTGGAGTCTTTAGGGTTTATAATAATGTCATCTGCAAACAGTAAGAGCTTTACCTTCCTTTCCAACTTGGAGGCCTTTTGTTTTTTGCTTAATTGCTCCAGCTAGGACTTCCAGTAATATGTTGAATAAAAGAGTGGATAAGAGTAGGTATCCTTGTCTTGTTTCTGATCTCTGAGAAAAAGCTTTCCGCCTCACTATTGAGTAGGATGTTAGGTGTGGGCTGATCAAATTTCATAACGCTTACAGTAATATTTAGACTGGAACTTGATTGTTGGGGGTCAGTGGCCATGAAGACATGGATGCAGCCATACAAGGTGATAACTGAAATATAAATGTAAAGATCAACAGAATATCTAAATAATATTAGTAATGTTTTAGAACACTTATGAAAAATCAGAATATATAATTTTTATTTTTAAAAGTGTTTTTGAAGTAAATTCAAATATATAGGGAAGTAAAAAGTTATAACCTCAGATATCCATCACCCACTTTCAATATTCATGGCCAGTCTTTTTTCATTTCAGCCCTCCCCGTGCCCTCTGGATTATTTTGAAGCAAATTCTAAGCATCATATGATTTTACCTGTAAACATTTCAGTATGTATTCTTAAAGATGAGGGACTATTTAAACTACAATGCCATTATCATATATTAACAACACATCCCTAGTATCATTAGATGTTCAGCCATGTATCATTTCCCAAATGTGATGTATATTTTTATATATACATCATTTTATTCATTTATGTATTATAAATATATATAAATTAATAATTGCTTGAATCAGAATGCTAAGTCCATAGTGATTCGTTTGTTCATAGGTCCATGAGTCTTTCCTGTAATTTTTTTTTCATTTTAGTGAGCTGTAAGTCATGTTCCATCAAATTCACCCTTTTTAGTTGTATATGCACAGTGTTGTGCAAACCATCACCGATATCTAATTCTGGAACAAACCCCATCCATTAGCAGTTCCTCCCCAGTCTCCTGTCCCAGGAACCCAGGATATTCACTGATTGGCTTCATGTCCCCACAGATTTATCCATTCTGGATATTTCAACTAAATAGGGTCATACATCATATGGCCTTTGAGTCTGGCTTCTTTCACTTAGCATTATGTGTTCAGGATACATCCATGTTGTGGCAAGTATCACGACTCCATTCTTTTTTGGCTATTATTCTACTACATGTACATACTACCTACCACATGTACTGTATTCATGACATGGTTGGGGATTTGGGTTGTTTGCACTATTCAGCTGTTGTCATTATTGCTAGGAACATCCGTATACAAATTTTTTGTGAGAGCTATGTCCTCACTTGTCTTCGATATATACCTAGGAGTGGGATAACTGGGCCACACAGCAATTCTGTTTAACTTTTTGAGGAGGCGCCAAACTGTTTTCCGCAGCAGATGTTCCATTTTGCCTTCCCACCAGCAATGTATGAGGATTTCAGTTTTTGCACATCCTCCCCAACAATTCCTTTCATTTTTGAAATTTTATCCATACTAGTGGGTGGGAAGTTGTAATTCATTGTGCTTTCAATTTTTGTTTCCCTAACAACTAATATTTTTTAACATCTTTTCATGTCTTTATTGGATATTTGTGTATCTCTTTTATAGAAATGTCTATTCAAATGCTTAGCCCATTTTTAATTGGATTGTCTTTTTTTTTAAATGTTGTTAGCCACCGTATAGTACATAATGAGTCCTTGATGCAGCGTTCAGTGATTCATTAGTTAAGTATAACACCCAATGCTCATCATAGCATGTGCCCTCAATACCCATGGCCCTGTTACCCCTCCCCCCACTCTCCTCCCCTCTGAAACCCCCAGATTGTTTCTCAGGGTCCATAGTCTCTAACGGTTCATCTCCCTCTCGGATTTCTCCCCCTTTGGATTTCCCTCCCTTCCCCTATGGTCCTCTGTGCTATTGCTTGTGTTCCACCTATGAATGAAACCATATAATTGTCTTTCTCTGTTTAACTTACTTCACTTAACATAATCCCCTCCAGTTCCATCCATGTTGTTGCAGATGGTGGGTATTCATCCTTTCTAATGGCTGAGGAATATTCCATGGTGTATATGGACCACATCTTCTTTATCCATTCATCTGCCGAAGGGCATCTCAGCTCCTTCCACAGTTTGGCTATTGTTGTCTGTGAGTTTCTTAATCTGTAGTTTTCCATGTCTTTTTTTCCCCCCCTTCTAATTTCTTTCTTTCTTTCTTTCTTTTTAAGATTTTATTTATTTGTTTGACAGAGAGAGAGATCACAAGTAGGCAGAGAGGCAGGCATAGAGAGAGGGAGAAGCAGGCTCCCTGCTGAGCAGGCAGCCGGATGTGGGGCTCGATCCCAGGACCTTGAGATCATGACCTGGGCCGAAGACAGAGGCTTAACCCACTGAGCCAGCCAGGCGCCCCCCACCCCTAATTTCTTACTTGAAGAGATTGGGTCACTTATCCATCTGAAGTTTTCTAACTGCATTATATGGGTGTAGTTTATGTAATTGTCTATTCTTTGTGTTTCTTGTCAACTGGTAGATCCAGAAGCTTAATCAGATTGCTTTTGGTCTTCCTTTCTGCAAGACTGTCATGAATGGCTTGTAACCAAATATTATTTTAAAGCTACTACTGTAAATGACTTCAGCCCAGATTTTAAATACATCCAAGGAACTAAAAGGATTCTAGTCATAACTTACTGTGAGGAAGAGGAGTAGTGACTTGTCTTTTCTGCAGTAATATACTAGTTGAAATTATCTCCAGCACTCTTCTGCATGGATCTAAATGGCTAAGAGGAATTGGAAGGTATTCTGTAGGTCCAGGAATCTCATAGAGTCTGCCTTTCATGATGGTAGAGGACACTACAAGCTACATGTTAGGCCTTTATAGATCTGTGCTGCCTAGTACAGTAGCCTCTGGCTATTTAGCTTTTATTTAAGTTTAAAACTTGAGCTTCTCATTCGTTCTAACTACAGTTCAAGTGCTCAGCAGCCTCCGAGCAGCTATCATACTGGATGGCATTGACACAGACTATTTCCACCATCACAGAACATTCTGTTGGACAGTCCTGTTTTGTATTCTGGAGGGATCGTGGAGTAGATAAACTGAACTTTTCTTGGTGTTCAAGCATTTTTTTAATTAAGTTTTTCTATGAATCTTAGAGTTTGGATTTCTGTAGTGCTGCCTCTAATGGATAACTCCCCTTTTAAAATACGAATACTGCAGGACCACTCATCTGTGGGCAAAAACTTATGAGAAGTGTGCTTTTGGCCAAGTTTGTTACAGATACTATTAACGTCTCTCTCATTTTATGTTGGATTTCAGCTTGTTAATAAATCTAGAATATCATATAGAGAAAGTAGACCAATAGGTGACAATATAAACACAGATCAAGCTGATACAGTGAAAAGAAATGTGAGAGTTGCTATGGTAACGTGGTCAGAAACAGACAAGTTAAAGATATCCTTAAGTTTCTATTTTACAACATCTTTATGAAATGATTTCACAGAGTGAAGTTTTATAGCACAAAGAATGTTATACTGGAAGCAAATTTTATAGCTGGTTGAGAGAAGAATTCCCTCAATACTAAAGGTTCTGTGGAGAGACAGCTCTTTCCAAAGGATAACTTTTATCACCTTGATTGCCTGCAAACCTTAACCTATTGGCTGCCCTACTTCCCTTCCTGTTGAAGAAACAGTGTACCATTTTTATTTCAATTTGGTTTAAAAATACTTTCAGTAATTGAACTCTGCTTATTAACCCTCTACAGCGGAAGTTCAGAGTGAAATCGAAAGGATTTTTGAACTTGCAAGAACATTGCAATTGGTAGTCCTTGATGCAGATACCATTAATCATCCAGCTCAACTCAGTAAAACTTCTTTGGCCCCTATTATAGTCTACGTAAAGATTTCTTCTCCTAAGGTAAGCGGGCTTGTTCTTATTTGCTCTCTAATCAAACTTCATTACAGTTGTTTATGTTCTGCTTTACAATTGTGGTAAGTTATATCTCTACCCATCATAAAGAGTTTGAAGAGACAGGGTAGTCAAGAGTTTTTAAGATTCATGTAAGCAAAGCATGGTTATTAGTTTCATGGCTTAGAACACCGATTCCCAAAATGTGGTCCTCGGTGTCCTGGAGGAAGGTTCTGAGAAACTTCAAGAGAATCCAGGAGGTCGAAATTATTTTCATGATACTAAGACATGGTTCTCCTTTTTCACTGTTTTGACATTTGCACTGAGGGTGCAAAAGCAGTGGTGGGTAAAAGTGCTAGTGTTCATGAATGGGGACTGGTAACAGACGGTGCGCACGGTCCAAAAAAACCTACCACCACCCAGCTTCAGTTAAGTATGTCTTGACAAAGTAGTAACATTTATTAATGTTATAACTTTTGACTCTTAAATACAAGGCTTTTCAATATTCTGTGTAATGAAACTTGAATAGCTGAAACACTTTATCAGTCATCTTGAGGACACATAGTGACTATTCAAGTTATAAACTCAAGCAGCCTCTTTCACAGAACACCATTTTTATTTGAATGAACAACTGACATACTATAAGACTTGGTTTTTTGGTAGATATTTTCCCATTTGTCACCAGTGATAAAACTGGAGCTTTCAAACAAAAATTAAAATTTCAGAAAATTTGTATCTGAGCTTAGCAGCTTCTCAAAAGATAGCCTTTTCTGATGTGATCAATGGTAATAGCAAATACGTTTTGATATTGTTTAAGAAGTGTGTCAGCATTTGAAAGATCTGAAGAATCTGAACCATTATTTTCCAAATGATCAATGAAATGATGTTACAAATCATGCACAGTAAAAGATCCATTTGTATTTCAAGATAAACCAATGGAATGTAATTTAACAGTAAGAAAAGTTCACTGATACAGTTTAAGCTTTTTCACATGCAACTAGTCTTAATAAACTGCCACTTGTTTAGTGTAACATCAAAGAACACTGTCACAATTCTGAAAAGGCTGCTAAAATACTCTTCCTTATCTGAATTACCTAGCTGTAGAGGGATGGATTTCTTCACATTATTTCAACCAAAACAAGACTCTGTAGCAGGTTAAGAAGCAATTAGAGAAATTGATTAAAAATGTAGTTTTTTAAAAAATAAGTAATTTGTTAAAATATAACCAGCTTATCATTCATTTTTAAATGAATATTTAACAATGTGTTCAGTTGTAATTTCTACTGTGGTAAACATTATACTTCACATAAACAAAAACTCTTGGGCTTCTCAGTTTTCTTTTAAACATAAAGGAGTCATGAGACAAGAAGATTGGTAACTGCAAGCTTTGAAAGAGAGTAAGCTCCAAGCTAGCTATCTTTTTAAAGTCTGCAACTGAGATATCTGTTAACTTGTTAATTTTGCAGCTAACTTACATGTTTTCTGGCTCAATCTATTATAAACCATTTGTGCTATACATAAAAAGGCCCTGGAGTGAGTAACAAACCTTGTTCTTTACCTGAATGCAGATATTCTTCTGTTAACTCTTATCTTGCACAGGTTTTACAAAGGTTAATAAAATCTCGAGGGAAATCTCAAGCTAAACACCTCAATGTCCAGATGGTCGCAGCTGATAAACTGGCTCAGTGCCCTCCAGTAAGTCGTCTCCATACACGGTAAAATCCACCTGAAGACATTAGCCCTGGTTTTATATTTAGAAAGCACAACCGGCCAATAACCGGACAGGAAAACAGGTGTTGGGGGCGAGAATTCTCCCCACTTGGCCATGGTCTTCATTCCCAAGAAGTGAACTGTCTGACCACCTCCCATAAGCACTCGTCTAGATTATGGCTTACAAAAAACTCCAGTGCATTTGGTGGTTACCTTGCTTTGTTAATACCTAATTCGTATCTTAAATGAAATGAGATTATGGTTTCAAAATTTGGTTTATAAAGTGGATCTGTTTGGGCTGTGTTAGTCGCTTCTAATAACTCTTAATAGCTTTCTTAATAATTGAGAAATTGATTTGAGACCATGTTAAAAAAAATTTTTTTTTTCTAAACAGTTACGTAGCTTCTGACACCTCAACAAATTCTCCTCCTGATCCCTGCTTTTTACATATCATGGTTTGAGACTAACGAACACCTCTAGGTTTTCATTTTGATATGCAGTATAGCAGAAGCTCTAAGAATTAATTGTTTATCGCTGGGCATATTTTGAAGTTTGGGCCCTGTCAAATCATCAATGATTTCAGCTTTTGTCTACCAAATTACCTGTCCTAATCTTGCCTCAGCAATTTCCACGATTAAGTTTTTCATAGTCTCTATGTCAAAACCAGGCCTCTTTCTGTACTGTCCAGATTATATTTTTATTTCTCTACCTCTTTTCTATCATGTCTAAACAACTGTCATTACACTGAGAATCGCTACAGGTTAAACAGCCAGAGTTGTGAGCACTGATCTGAGGCAGACAGACACAATCTGACTCCACAGGACATTTAGACGATTTGAAAAGTAGAGAGCAGGAGCACCCGTGCAAATACAAAGGGGTGTGGCCCCTTCCTTTGGGGAGTACCCAGCCGGTGCGAGTGTGTCATCGGCAACGTCTGCCTCTGCAGGAGCTGTTTGATGTGATCCTGGACGAGAACCAGCTCGAGGATGCTTGTGAGCACCTTGCCGACTATCTGGAGGCCTACTGGAAGGCCACTCACCCTCCCAGCAGCCATCTCCCCAACCCGCTCCTTAGTCGTACTTTAGCCACTTCAGCTCTGCCCAGTAGTCCCACTCAAGCCTCTAATTCACAGGTAAGAGGGGCTCTTTCTTAAGCCCTAGAAACTAGGCTGCCTTGGGTCATCTGGCCGGGATCCAAGCCCAGTTACCTTTCACGGCGAGTTGTGTACCTGTAAGAAAAACCGTGTCAACACTATACTGCAAACATACAGAAACTCCTCAGCCCCATGTTCTGTAAGACAAGGATAGCATTCTTCTACACTGGCAGCAGCACAGCCATGGAATCAGACTGCCTGGGCTCGAATTCCTGCTCCAACTCTTACCGGGTGTGTAAGGTTGGAGAAGTAGCTTACCTGCCCCTGGCCTCAGGAAGACTAATGGCAACTGGTCTCGCAGGGCTGCTGCCACATTACTGAATTAACACCAAGGACTGTCTTAGGACAGTACTTGCCTCATACTAAATGGTATGTGAGTATCGGACATTTTATTTCTTCCCCAACATCTTAAGCATTTTTAACCTTCCCACAGGTCCTCAAGTGGAGGTAGTGAAATGTACTCTGGTGTGTAAAGAAATTTTAGGTAGCTGTATCTGATTTGAACGTCAGGAGAATATATAAAAGGATGCTGTCCCCCCTTCACTTACTCATTAAGGAAAAGAAAGTCTGATATAACGTAGTACAAGCCTTGTAAATGCCACCGGATGTTATCAAAAGAATTAAGTAACTGAGCAAGCTTAGATTTCATTTTAGAAAGTCCCCAGGGAATAAACCCTTGAAAGGGCAGCCTTGCTCTTGTGACATATTAGTTCTTTACACGGTGACCTCAGCTGACGCCCGTGTTGGCTCCCTTTCCCACCAGGGTTCCCAAGGGGATCAGAGGACTGAGCGCTCCGCTCCCGCCCGCTCTGCCTCCCAGCCTGAAGAAGAACCCTGCCCGGAGCCCGTCAAGAAACCCCAGCACCGTTCCTCCTCCTCCGCCCAGCATCACAGCCACCGCAGTGGGACGAGCCGAGGCCTCTCCAGGCAGGAGACATTTGACTCAGAAACCCAGGAGAGTAGAGACTCTGCCTATGTGGAGCCGAAGGAAGATTACTCCCACGAACACGTGGACCACTATGCCCCCCACCGTGACCATAACCACCGAGAGGAGCCCCACGGGAGCAGTGAGCACAGACACAGGGAGTCTCGGCACCGTTCCAGGGACCTGGATCGAGAGCAGGACCACAACGAGTGCAACAAACAACGGAGCCGGCACAAATCCAAGGATCGCTATTGTGACAAGGACGGAGAAGGCCTCTCTAAAAAACGGAACGAGGCTGGGGAGTGGAACAGGGATGTTTACATCCGCCAGTGACTTGGGCCCTTTTACGTTTCTTTTTTTTTTTTTTTTTAAGTCTTGTATACCCCCACCCTCAGACTCGATCTTTGGGGTCTACATTGCAGTCATATGTGATCTGTCCTGTATACTTTGTATTGCTGTTGCTCGAATAGCAATAGCATGATAGAGAGTATTAATATACCTTTTTTTTTTCTTTTGTAAGTGCTCTATAAATTCGCCTGGTATGGCTGCAGTCCTCCGGTTGCATACTGGACTTCTCAAAAACTGTTTGGGATCGCTGCCACTTGAACAAAATCTGTTGCCATCCAGGTGGCATTAGTATTTTAAGAAACATAGTTGATGTTTTCAAAAATGTAGTTAATGTATCCAGCAAGCCAGAATTGACCCAGGTGAAAAGTGGAATTTCTTGATTCTCCAGATTTTTAATATGTAGGCACCTGATTTGCATATTCATTTAACCATGGACCACTGTTTCTTGCTTGTACCTCTGGCTGACTAAATTTGGGGACAGATTCAGTCTTGCCTTACACAAAGGGGATCATAAAGTTAGAATCTATTTTCTATGTACTAGTACTGTGTACTGTATAGTTTGTAAATGTTATTTCTGCAAACACCTTCTTATGATAATTATATATATATAATATATATATATAATATATATATATATATATATCTCAGTTTGATCACACTATTTTAGAGTCTTAATGCCAAGTCAGCAGATTTGCTTTATGAATTACAGGGACTAGAAATGCCCACCTTCAGGAAATTTGTAATATCGTCTAGACACCTATCCCCATTCTAATAGAAAGTCTGTACATACTGTAAATACGTGTGATTGCCTGACTTGAAGAGGTTTGATTTCTGAATGTTTTACCATCCTTGTAAGTTTATAATTTTGACCATAAATTATGGTAAATATAACCAAACTCCAAAGGTTGTTCTAATCCATGCAGTTCACACTGATTGTGACAAACACATTCTTAGTAGCTAGTGTCTTATGTCACTGCACTGGAGTATACGAGCCGGACCTCCGTATGCAAGCGTGTCTGTGTGTACGAGTGTGTAAAAGTGTGCACGAGTGACTGCGATGGAACTGAGTGCTCAAGACTCGAGACTGAAACCTAGAATTCTACTCACCTGGCTTTGTATTTAATTGTGCTACTTGTTGCTTTGAGAATCCGTTGAGCAGTCAGGGAATGTGAGGAAGCTTGCTGCCAAAGGCGACGAGGAAGGCATTCGTCTGCTGGCTCCTTGTTTTTGCTCCTAGAGAGTAAAATGCAGGCAACTTTTAACTGTGAGTGTTTCACTGGAAATGTACAATCTTTGTGTGTTTGAGTATTTGTTTTAGTAAGAAATGTTTACACAGCTTGTAGAATTATTTCGTGGGAAAATAAATTTTTCTAACTTCTCCCACCTCCTTTCTAACCTTGCCTATGGTTCCTGTTGTTCATCTCCCTTCAATTTCCCCCTTCATTCCATTCCCTGCCCCCAACTCCAACAGTTTCGCTGTCAATCAAAACCTAGAAGTGCTTCTTATAACCAAAGTTTCTGCTCTTCAGAAGTAATCAGGGCAAAATGAGGTGACTTGAAGTGAACAAAATGGTAAGACTATCTTCCTCCATTAGATATCCGCTCTGAAAGGGAACCCAAAAGATACTATTCTCCATGCCCCAGTGATACCACTGTAAGCAGCTCCCAGGGTGGTTGTCACGCTAAGGCTAAAACAACCTTCTCCGTATCGCTTACGTGTACTTTTTGTCCAGTTACGACTGGACAGGTAAGACAGTATTAGGTGTGCAAGTACCCAGCACCTGAAGTTTGTCCCTGAAAAATGCCGAGCTTTAATATAATGGCCTAACTTCAGATCTGTACATTATGAAATTATTTTGTTAAAGATGTTAATCTATTTTTGTTTTGCATGGATTATTCCAGGTTCTTGCCAAATATTCTGGGACTTAAGTAAAACTGTTTCACATTTAACTCCTTCTTTTCCTTCCTCCGCGAGAAAACTCAGTTTTAAAAATGAGTTACATTTGAAGGGTTTTATCAGTTAATATAAGGAACATTTTCCTCAGAATTCATCTTTTTGTTAATTAGCTCTGTACTGTTGACAAATTTATTTATTGAATATAAAAACAATAGTCATAATATATGCATTTTTGATGTAAAGTATTCATATCATTGGGGAACCATATTCCAGTTAAAGTTACTTGTATAAAATATATCTGAAACTTTCATCCCAATTAATGACTTTGGGATATCTAAAACTCTTGAAGTATAACTGGTATTTATCTTTCTCGCTGCTACCACGAATCCCTTTCAAAGAGTCATGCTAACAGATTCCAGTTCTTTTCACTTTTGGATTCTTTTCACTTGACTGTGAAACATACTAGTCCAAATCAGAGTATTCCTCAAAAAACGATATTGTAGGATTTGACAGTGAACATCTATACGTGAAAACTGTATAGCAGGCATATGTGTGAACAGTGTGTACTGAATCTGTAAATGAAGAAATAATCCCAAGGGCAACGGGAGATTTTACTGACTTGTGGAATGTAAACTTAGTCTTTTCACTCAGCAAAGGCTTAACCTTAACCTACTCAGTTGTAGAATCATGATCTTTGTAGTCAACCTAGAAAATGCTGGAAATGGAAATGTTCTTAATAGTTCTGTTTTATTGTCAAACCCATTTCAGTTTTTCCTATGCTCTTTCTCTACTGCTCATTTAAGTTACTGTTACAAAAAGGTGCTGCTAAATGTAGGATGTCTTAGTCGTATTGTACTTTGGGACAATGCCACATTTTTAACATGGTCTGCTATGCATTCCTGTTAAACATTCACTGTCAGCTACACTGAACTGTTCAACAAATCTGGTTTAAAGTCATTCATATAAAACAAATAAAGAGCTGGCTTTCTGCACTGTTTATTAGTAGTAGTATTAATTGCCATTTTAGGAATGATTCTTATAGTTGAGAATATGTCAGATTTTCAACAACACTTACCACGGTGGGAGCATCTTTTCTTAAGGGCAATGCTGATCCCTGAATTTCCTTTAGTGATGTTCCCATTATGTCACATAAAATGCTAGTTTATGGCAGGTAATAAAGATCTTTTAAGATAGGAGCAGAGCAGTCTTTCTCCCACCTTAATTCTCCATGTGTGGCAATTCAGTTTTTTTTTTTTTTATTCTTCATTTTTAAAATGAAAATCGATCTTGATGACAAATTTAAATCCTCACCCCTACCCCCCCTTTGCTCAATGCTGCTAGTCTTGAAAACTTTCATCTTAGTAGTGGCATGTCAAGAGTCACACAGTCAAGGAAAACAGGTAACTAGATGATTCTAGACCAGTTATTTAATTCTGGCTATATTATATTTGTACTTCACCTTACTATTTAAGGTAAAATGTGGCACAGGGTTTTGAAGTAAAACGTACTCACTGTTAAGTTGCTTTTTTTTTCTTTCACAGAAATATCTGTTAATCTTAAACACGTTAAGAGAGAATATATTCTTTTCTTCCATATTTCCCAGATGTTTTTCCCTTTTTATTCTACTTGGTCTTAACTTTGTGTCCCTTAAGATTGAATGTGTTTTATTTTCCAATTTTCCCTATTTTTTTGAAGGAACTAAACCCACTGAAAAGGTCTTTGTCAAAGCCAACATTTTTAACAATATTCCTTGTCTTCCTGTTTTAATATGCAAATATTGTTCTTTTGTTTTGCCGGCATTGCTTGTATTTTGCTATTTGTCAGTATTAACCGACAGTTTACATGTCTACTGCTGGGCTCCCTGTCTACGATTTTCATCCCAGCTGAGCACGTAAGGCTTGGCAGAGAGCATGAGAAGACATGGATTTTTTTTTAAAACACACTTAAAGTTTGGAGAAATGTGTGAAGCCCTAGAAACGGAATTACACAGGTAAATGGTGCTTCTCTTTAGTCCAATGACATCTACTGGATAAAAGGCAGAATAAGTGATATAAAGAAGTCAGGCACATAACTGAATCTTATGGAACCTGAAATAGCTTGTCCCTCATTCAATAAGCATGTATTGATCTATTCTACAGCAGGAACAGAAAAGACAGGGCTCCTGCCTTCAAGACCTTCCCCCGAACCTGGGAGGAGGAGGGGGGTAAGGAGGGGGCCTATTAAAAGAAAAGTGAGTGTGTTAATGATAAGGGCAGGAGAAGTGGGTCCTAGGGGTGTGGGAAAAGATAGAAATGCCTAAGCCAACCTAAGTGGAGGATGTTCAAGAAAAGCTTCAGAGAAGAGGCTTGCTAAAGGTCTTAACCTGATCAAAGAGACCTTGCCATCTTGATGGACACAACAGTCAGGAGAAATTCCTAACAGAAACCTAGGAGGGGGAAAGAAAGGAACTATTAGGCAATTGTTCCCAACTGTCCACCTTATATACCCGAGGCTGAGAAACTCTGGGGTGATCCAAATGGAAGTTAAAACATTTAGATGTATTTAATACTGTAAGAGACAGCCTTTAAACTAGGCTGGGTATTGGGTATTTTAACGTATCTTATCTGAAAAGCAGTAGGATGAAGCAAGCCTAAGGTTATAATTACATTTTAATAAAAGCAGTCACATACGGGCTGCTCACAGTGGGATGTCTGGTTACTTTTGCAATTAAGGGAACGTTCATGTTTTATTGGATTCTAGATTTGCTTATAAAGTGGTCTTTTTTGTCTTGATCTACTATATTCGTACTTGGCTTTGTCGGATGTTGATGTTTGGTGACTGAATGTTCAAGAGGACACCATCAAGGTATAACTGAAAGTGCCAAGCCAGTTTCCAGCTACCAGAAGCTGCTCTTTTCTGTCTCCCCAATCATATCACATTAACTTGTATAAGCTGTTCCAATGGATGATGAAAGTACCCAAATTGTGAAATATTCTCATAATTTTAATATACAGAGTGAAGAAAATATTTGTTGTAAGTTTCAGTTTAAAAGCTTTAAAAAAGAAAAAAGAAAGAAAGAAACATGGTAAAGGCACACTACCATTTAGGAGAGGTCTAGACACCATTTGAAAGAGTTGATTTAGGAGTACCGGGTGGCTTAGTTGGTTCAGCATCCAACTCTTGGTTTCGGTCAGGCTTTGTGCTCAGCCCGGAGTCTTCTTGAGATTCCCTCTCCCTCTGCCCCTCCTGCTCACGGCTGCTCTCTCTCTTTCTCAAATACGTAAATCTTTAAAAAAAAATTTTTGATTTATCATGTAGTAAGCAGAAAAATTCCGATAAAATGCTCAGTTCAGTTATGGGCATATGGAAAACGTTATAGTTCCCATACCCTGAATTTTTAGGAACTACTTTAGGAACTCAAGAACAAAGAAAAATTTCTACCAAATTAAATACTGCTCATTTTATTCCTTTTGTTAGAATCATGAACTTTAACATTAAAAATGATGTACATTCTTTACACATTAAAACACAAAGCCCCAAATGAAAATGCACTCTACGCTCCAAATATCTGCAGGCATCTCCTTTTTTTATACTGTGCTAATCCTTAAGAAAAAAATTATTTACAAAATACAAAATATAATCATATACCACCCCCAACTACTTCCTCCATGAAGCAGAGTCTCTTGATCAAATCTCTTGGTCCCTGGTAGAACAGCTGGCAGCCTTTTCGGTTTCCTTAGCAACTCTGCCTGACAACAGTTGGGGGGGAAAAAACCATATAGTGAACGTTTAGAATTTTCATTTCTAAGAGTTCTTCTATGTGCTTTTGCATTTTACGAATTTTGCAATAAAAAAACCTATACAATCCTTATTTGCCAGCCAAATCATGTCTTCTATCCTGGCATCTCTGAGAGAATCAATGTCAGTGTCCCGTAATGGCACAACAGATGGATCAAATCGCTGCAGCTGTTTCAATTGTTCCAATGATAGGCCAGCTCCCATTATTCCTTCTCCTCCAATCTGTGGTTCCTGTTTGGAGAAAATGAGAGAACGTGACCATCCTATCATTGGTAAGTGTGCCCGCATACATTTAAGCTAAAAGACAAAACTGGGGCGCATGGGTGGCTTAGTAGGGTGAGTGTTGGCCTTCAGCTCAGGTTGTAATCCCAGGGTTCTGGGATCAGGTCCCACACTTCGTGGGGAGTCTACTTCTCCCTCTGCTGTGTACTCCCTTTCTCTCTCTCCCAAATAAATGAATACAATCTTTAAAACAATATAGATAAATAAATAAAAGACAAAACTGAGGTCTAAGTACCACCAATTCCAAAAAGAGACAAATGTCTTTGTGGAATGGACATGCGGTTTTTCTGGGTAGTAATACCTGGTCTCCTGATGACTGAGTTTCTATTATGACCCCAGATACTCATCAAGAACCGTGGCTTTGCCACATTTTCGCTGTGTGATCTTAAGCAAGTAACTTCATCTAACTCTTGTTTCCTCATCTGTATAACATATAAAACACTCGGTTCTCAGATTTTATTTAATAAGGTGGTAGTCTGCCTGGCATGTAGTGGTCAGTCCGTAAGTGGATCATTATTATCAAGAACAGCAATAAAAGAAAACTCAGCTTTATTACCACACTCCCCAAAGCTGACAGGAGTTCCACATGCACCTAAAGGTGACTTTCTCTGACCCAAACTAATTGGATGATTAAAGATTTCTATTGTTGTTTTTGAATGTACTAGAATATTAGGAGATAAATTAAGGCTGTGTCAGTTAGTTTAGAATACAGAATCATGAGGATCTGAGTGAGATGTGGGAATCTCAACTGCACAAGATCCGTAATCCTAAATCAAGTCAACACTGTGTAAATGTTTATGGTTAATACTTAAGTATTATTTAAAAACCTACTGTTTATTAATCCATGGGGGAAATTTTCCATCTCTTTTAGGTATATATCAAGTGTATATGTATATGTACACACACACATAAAATTCAAGTGAATTCTGAAGTCTTCTTTTCCTCTACAATGCAATTACCTTCCTTTCCGAGTATAGAAACCATCTCTGGATTACTTTTTATTCATATATTCCAATTACCTAACTAGAGTTCTGTACAGAAGGGTACTGAAGTTAGATGTTCCGTGTATCCAACTGAATATGAGCATTATTACATATTTAAACTTCCTCTCAAATATCATGGGTTAAAAATGTAGTCACACTATACTTCTGACAAAAACCAAGACCAGTAAAATAAAGTATAAGAAAGCTTTTTAAATGTTACATATTTTATGTCAGAAACCATAAAGAAGCAATATTCTTTGTTGCTGATGTGACCTGAGCAAAAATGTTGAACATACTCCATACCAGCAAATCCAGGAGCGGGAGGGGAAAAGAAAACGACTTTTTAGAAAAAAACGTTCTGAGTAACGTAAGCAAGAGCCGTGGGTGAAAGAAGCACGGAACACGAGTACCCCTGAGCTCTGGGGCATTTCAACACAACGGCAAGGAACGAGAACACGGAAAAACGTGGTTGGGAGGTGGAAATTCTCTGTGGGCAGCCTACAATGGATCTCATTAGAGAAGCACTCTTGTTTACTGCTTGTTTCAGAAGTTTTGCTTGACATAGTTCTTCCTGTAACAACCCAAGCTCAAGTTTCCGTAACTGGTCAGATTATACCGAGAACACTGCCATCATTCTTACCTGGGGCTGAAGCTGAAGGTAAGGAAACGTTCGGAGGGCCCAGGCGACCTGTTCTTCGTTTTCGGCCAGCGAGATGGTGCATGTGCTATAGACCAGCACGCCCCCCGGCTTCAGCAGCTCAACGGCCTAAAGAAACACGATCAGACTCTGGACCGCAAGGCACGATCGACACTTTCCGGGATTTTAGATCGCTAGGATACCTTTCAAGGGTTTGGGATAAATGTTCCGTATGACCAAGACTGGTTCTCTGTTCCAGACTAGATGCATTTCACTCTCTCAGAGCAGTTATAATCCGTTTAAACCAAGACTTCCCTGAACATAATCATTCCGTTTCACTCCTTTAGATACCCCTTTTGGTGCCCAAAACTCACACATGTACCTTTTTAAACCATAGTCCTTTCTGAACTCTGTACTCGTGTACGCACTTCCTTCTTCATACGTCTGCTATCCAATTCGACAGTGAACACCTATCATCCCTCTGAGACCTATTCGAGATATGCTAGTTTCAGGCCCCAAACCTGGTATTGTCTTTAATGCCTCTCTTGCCCTCATACTCCCCATCCATTAGCAAATTCTACTGGCTCTTCCTTTAAGATCTATCCAGAATTTGGCTATTTCCACTGCTATCATCCTAGTCTGAGCCCCACTATTTTTGGCCTGGATTACTACAGCCTCTTCAGAATCTGAATTCTCAGATTCTGAGGATGAAGGAGAAGGAGGACGTAGAAATGTGGCTGATCATAAGAAAGGAGCAGAGAAAGCTAGAACTGAAGAAGACAAGAAAGAAACAGAGGACAAAAAAGCAGATGTTAAGGAAGAAGATAAATCTAAGGACAGTAGTGGTGAAAAAACAGATACCAAAGGAGCCAAATCAGAACAGCTCAGCAACCCTTGAATTTGAGTGTCTCACCAATTTCAGAAACCATAAAAGAGAAAATATTGGGAAGAAAAATTTTTTCTTTTTGAAGACTTCTGGCTTCATTTTATACTACTTTGGCATGGACTGTATTTATTTTCAAAATGGCTTTTTTTTGTTTTTGTTTTTCTTGGCAAGTTTTATTGTGAGTTTTCTAATTATGAAGCAAAATTTCTTTTCTCCACCATGCTTTATGTGATAGTATTTAAAATTGATGTGAGTTATTATGTCAAAAACTGATCTATTAAAGAAGTAATTGGCAAAAAAAAAAAAAAAAAAAAACCTGCTTCCCTGTTTGCCCTCCTATAGCCTCTTCTCCATACAGCTGCCTGAGCAGTTTTTAAAACTTCTCCACTCAAAACCCTACAAACGCCCTGACCTATGACTCGCAGTCGATGCCCAAGTCCTTACAGTGGCTTTCCAAGCCCTACGCAGAGCAGGCCTCTGGCTGCCCTTCTGACCTCCCCTCACACCTCTCGCTCGCTTTGCTTTAGCAACACTGGCCTCCGCTGTTCCGAAACACACATGGCCCACTCCCACCCCAGGAGCAGTGCACAGGCTGGGAAACTTCTCATCGTCTGCAAGTGCTTCTTCACAGTCTTATCTTTGTGTCTCGGCCACGTTCCCGGCACTGGCCCTCCCAGGAAACACTGCCACCATTCCAATCCAGCGCTCCTAGCCTCCCTTCCTTAGTCTGCTCCGCGGGGTTACTGCTCTGCTACTGGACTTCCTAACTTACTCAGCTGTCTGCTTCCTTTCCTCCCAATTAGAAGAGACACTCCATGAATACGGCAGGGGTTGTTATTTTTTTCGCTACTATATTGACAGCACCCAGAATAGCATAGATTATGTTATCCTCAGGTGCTCAATGAAAAATAGTCCAGTAAATAAGTGAATCAGGAAATAGGTATTATAAGAAAATGAGTTTTTCCCAAATAACAGTTTATCTTTTCAGACTCCCAGACACTTAAAAACATTTCAAAGAAAAATCTTTAAAATATATACTATATAGTATATTATTACATATATACATAATACATTATATATATACATATATACTATATGGTATATACAAGTATGTAATAAACTATATAACATATAGTATATCATATATAGATATAGTGTATCATATGCTACATATATCTTATTGTATATAGCATATATTGTGCTTTCTTAACTAGAGTAGACTGATCAAAACTGAAACCATTACTGTACTCGTGCCAGTTATGGTTTTAAGCATTTTACAAGGATTTTCTCAATTTACTTATAACCATGAGGTATGGTTACCATCACCAATGAGGTGAACCTATTAGGTAGCGTATAGTCTCCACTTC
The DNA here is from genome assembly GCF_009829155.1 of Mustela erminea. Lineage (NCBI taxonomy): Eukaryota > Metazoa > Chordata > Mammalia > Carnivora > Mustelidae > Mustela > Mustela erminea. The sequence goes on from NC_045619.1 coordinate 122,554,924, forward strand.
TCATATGTGGTAACCAATGTACCTGAAGTCACTTACGCAGAAGCAGCACAGCTCCAGACAAGCCGTTTCTGATTATAAGGTCCACATTCTCAATTAACACCTCTCAGTGCAGACTGGCAAACCTGCTACATCCTAAATTCTCCCTTGTACACAGTCAGCTGTTCCTCTTCCCTGTGATCACTGCAACTACTCCTAAGTAACTTTTTAAAATTTCCTTTCTGCTAGGACCTAAAAAAAACAAAAAGCCTACTCTTTTTAAAAAATTTTTAAAAAAAGATTTAATTTGTGAGAGAGAGAGCATGCACGAGCACAAGCAGGGGGAGAAGCAGGCTCACCACCAAGAAAGGAGCCCGATGCGGGACTCCATCCCAGGACCCTGAGATCATGACTTGAGCTAAAGGCAAACGCTTAACTCACTGAGCCACCCAGGTGTCCCCAAAAGCATAGTCTTCTAAAATAGTATCCTGGGGTGCCTGGCTGGTGCAGTTGGTTAAGCGACTGACTCTCAGTTTCAGCTCAGGTTGTGATCTCAGAGTTGTGAGATTGAGCCCTGTGTCAGACTCTGTGCTGTCTGGAGTCTGCTTGAGTTTCTTTCTCCTTCTGCCTCTACTCCTCCCCACAATCTCTGATCTCTCCGTCTCTCTCTAAAAAAAAAAAAATAATAATAAATCTTTAATAATACAGTGTCCTAATTTTACTCTCAAGTCAAAGTGGGTTTCAGCTATAAGTAAAGCTTCCATTTTTTTGCTTCCAGGATGTGTTAAGACTGTACAGAGAAAAAGTTAATCTACTACCAGCGCATCCTTCGTGTTTAAAAGAAGATACTAGACAGATGAGCAAAATTGTACTCGAAGACAACTTTTAGAGACCCACTATTGGGTCTCTATGTACTTATAACTGCTGGGCTGAGGGGAAGTGATTTAGTCATCTTTGGTCAAATGCTCTACATTCTGTGAAATCCATGGAATCATTTGTTCAAGCCTGAAAGAAATCCTCATACGTTCTATTTGGGCTTCTCCCGAAATGTGCTAGACACCAGCTCAATTGGCAAAGTTTTTACCATTCTTCTATATCCTACACTGAACAGTCTCTTCTCATTTTTATCAGTGTGTTTCCCTCCCCTGGACCTCCCCCCTCTCATATGCTAAGATGATCCAGGAACCCTATAAAAAAAACCTATAAAAAAAGAGCAATTTGTTTTATATTCCATTTCTTACACATCCCATTCTTTAACTATGATATTAACAGCTCACTGACTTCTTTAAGATATAGCAGAAGGTTGGAAATTCATTAAATGTTTCAGTGAAATTTTGCTACTGCCTTTAAATGAAAGAAATGATCAACATAGGGGCGCCTGGGCGGCTCAGCGGGTTAAGCCTCTGCCTTCGGCTCAGGTCATGATCTCAGGGTCCTGGGATCAAGCCCCGCATCAGGCTCTCTGCTCAGTAGGGAGCCTGCTTCCTCCTCTCTCTCTGCCTGCCTCTCCGCCTACTTCTGATCTCTGTCAAATAAATAAATAAAATCTTAAAAAAAAAATGATCAACATAAATGAAAGATTCTTGGATTTAAAACTAGGTTTTTTTGTCTTTTCGTCTGATAAAATAAACATAAAATTTGCCATTGTAACCATTTGAAAGTGTCTAGTTCAGTGGCATTAAACATTCACACTGTCATGCAACCATCACTACCATTCATCTCTCTAGAACTTTTCATCTTCTCAAACTTAAAATTTGTACCCATTAAATACTAATTCCCCATTCTTCTGTCCCTCCAGCCCTGGTAACCTGTATTCCACTGTCTCTATGGATGTTCCTAATCTAGTTACCTTGTATAAATGGAAACGGACAATATTTGTCTTTCTGTGTCTGGCTTCTATCACTTGGCAGAATGTTTCCAAAGTTCATTCATGTTGTAGCAGAATTTCATTCCTATGTATGGTTGTATAATGTTCCATTCTGTGTGTACACCGCATTTTGCTCATCTGTTCACCTATTGATGGATCACTCGATGGACTCTTTCTACATTCTGGTTATCATGAAAAATACTGCAATGAACAATGCTCTCAAATGAAACATCCAACTATGAAGGCCAACTTTCTTTCACATCAAAGTATCATCACATACCACAGTGAAGAGTTTTCTCTGTAATGGTGGATATGATGTCACTTCTTTCAAAGTCCAAGAACAAGCCATGTTTGGTCTCTGTCCCATTCCACTACATGGTGCATCAAGAAGAATTCGATCAAAAGATTCTGCTAAGAATGGAGGTTTTCCTATGAAGAGAATTATAAACATATTTGCTATCTGCCTACTGATCTAGAATAGGAAGCTCCTGGAATAGAAATAATTATCAGCAATTTAAAATCATAATCTAGACTACAAAGAAAAACAATTTCTCCTTTCAAATAGCGGTAAAATTAATTCTAACATATGCAAAATAGTAAAAATGTGATTATTATAATTAAGGGTTATTCTGTTGACACAGTGCAAATCAAGGCCAATCAAATGAGACTCTGAATCCCCAGCATCAGGAGCCATAGTTTATCAGAGCTAGGATCTGGAATTACCTCTCATCATCCTGAAGGCTGACACTTCTCTGGGCAATCCCTACTGAACACAGCCCAGAAAGGAAGAGTACCCGTGAGGTTCTAGTCAAATCTACTGGTTCTGAGGTTCCTCACTCTCCTTGCTTCTGGGCCATCAGCAAGGCTATGCTCTAGAGTAAGGCGGTATGTCCCTGCATCGAATCATGCACAGGTTTCCCTCTGCATTCACCTGACTAACTTTCACTAACTTCTGAGCTCTTTTAAGTGTTACTAGAGAAAGTCATGAAACCAGTCTGCTCATACATACGTTTATGCTACTTTACTGCATGCAAGACACTGCTGCTGACTGCTTTCAGAGGAAGCCAGCTGACTGTCTACAGTAACCACAGCAATGTTCCAAATACCACACCAAGATAACCTGCTTTTCTCTAATTGCAAGACAAGCAGACAAGACTGCTCATCAATTTAACTCATCTCTATCTAAACCCATCCTTGCCTTCTTACCTATGGTCTCAGAATATCTTCTCAAAGTGAAGTTATTTTTAAGGATTTTGATACATACTGAAAAAATGCTCTAGAAAGACTATACCAATTGATATTTCCATTATGATTATACTTATTCTCCCAAAATTCTTCATCAAAGGATTATTTTTATTGTTACTCTTGTTGTTTTATTGGCCATTTGTATTTTTCTTTATATGGCCACATTGTTTTGTCCTTTTCCTACTAAGATTATTGTCTTTCTCTTTTTTTAAAAAGATTTTACTTATTTGTTTGAAAGACAGAGCAAACTTCAAGCAGGAGGAAGGGGAGAAGGAGAAGCAAACTTTCCACTGTGGGGCTTGATCCCAGGACCTGAGATCATGACCTGGGCCGAAGGCAGATGCTTAATCGACTGAGCCACCCTGATGCCCCTTTTATCTTTCTCTTATTGATAAGAAATATAAGGGTAGTAGCTGTTTCCTGCCGTGATTAGCTCTCGGATACCTTAGTGATCTCTTTTGCTTTTCCAACTCTTCAACATCTATTTAACAGATTCCTTACACTACTTATTTATACTACATTGTCTCTGTTGAAATACCTTATATAACTTTTTTTATTCCTGTGGCCAAATATACAGCTCTCAACAAGTTATTCATTTCCCTGACAAAGTAAAATAAAACCAAAAAATCAACTCCTGAGACTAACAAATACAGACCATTAATGATGAACAATTTGGCCTCATCCAGATTCTTCTCCAACCACATTTCTCAGTACTCCCCCCAGATCTGTCAATGTTAAAAACAAATCCACATCACCACTTTGTTACCCAAAACTGTCACGAACTCTATTTCCATGCTTCTAGTAATTCTATTCCCCTGAGAAGCCCCCTGCACTTATTTTCATTTGTCAGAATGCTCTCTACAGTCTCAAGGCCTAACAAATGCCACCTCCTCACCTAAATGCTTTTTCCATTGTCCCTTTAAGAAGTAATCCTTCCTTCTGAGTTCCTACTGCACTTGGTATCTTTTGGATGTATGGTATTGTTTTTATATTTATTTACTTGAGAGACAGGGAGACAGAGAGTATAAGCATGTGGCAGGGAGGGGCAGAGGGAGAGGGAGAGAGAATCTTCAGCAGACTTCACGCTGAGCATAAAGCCCAATGGAGGGCTCCTCTCCTGACCTTGAGATCATAAGCTGAGCAAAAACCAAGAGTCAGACGCTTAAATGAGTACATCACCCAGGCGCCCCTGGCTGTATAGTCATACAATCCCTGATGATCATGTCTTACTTGCCCCCAGCACTGAAAATTCCTTAAAAATATCAGCAAGCTCACAAGATACCTCTGTGTGAACTAGGATTAAGATATCTGCACCCTGGCTTTCTTCAGAGATGACATGATACTTTTTATGGAAAACCCAAAAGACTCCACCCCCAAACTACTAGAACTCATACACCGTTCAGTAATGTGGCAGGATACATAATCAAGGTACAGAAATCAGTTGCTTTCTTATACACCAACAATGAAAATACAGAAAGGGAAATTCGAGAATTGATTCCATTTACTATAGCACCAAGAACCATAAGATTCCTGGGAATAAACCTAACCAAAGAGGTAAAGGATCTGTACTCAAAGAACTACAGAACACTCATGAAAGAAACGGAAGAAGAAACAAAAAGATGGAAGACCATTCCATGCTCATGGATCAGAAGAATAAACATTGTTAAAATGCCTATACTGCCTAGAGCAATCTACACTTTCAATGCCATTCCGATAAAAATTCCACTGGCATTTTTCAAAGAGCTGGAACAAACAATCTTAAAATTTGTATGGAACCAGAAGAGACCCCGAATTGATAAGAAAATGTTGAAAAAGAAAAACAAAGCTGGGGCATCACATTGCCTGATTTCAAGCTTTACTACAAAGCTGTGATCACCAAGACAGCATGGTACTGGCACAAAAACAGATACGTAGACCAGTGGAACAGAGTAGAGAGCCCAGATATGGAACCTCAACTTTATGGCCAAATAATCTTCGACAAAGTAGGAAAAAATATACAGTGGGGGAAAAAAACAGTCTCTTCAATAAATGGTGCTGGGAAAACTGGACAGCTATGTGTAGAAGAATGAAACTCGACCACTCTCTTACACCACACAAAAATAAACTCGAAATGGACAAAAGACCTCAACGTGAGGCAGGAATCCATCAGAATCCTAGAGGAGAACATAGGCAGTAACCTCGTCGACATCGGCCACAGCAAATTCTTTCAAGATATGTCTCCAAAGGCAAAGGAAACAAAAGTGAAAATGAACTTTTGGGACTTGATAAAGATCAAAAGCTTCTGCACAGCAAAGGAAACAGTCAACAAAACAAAGAGGCAACCCAAGGAAGGGAAGAAGATATTCGCAAATATCTTCACTACAGTCGAAGGGCTAATATCCAAGATCTATAAAGAACTCCTCAAACTCAACACACACAAAACAGATAATCACATCAAAAAATGGGCAGACGACATGAACAGACACTTCTCCAAAGAAGACATACAAATGGCTAACAGACACATGAAAAAAATGTTGACCATCACTAGCCATCAGGGAGATGCAAATCAAAACCACACTGAGATACCACCTTACACCAGGCAGAATGGCCAAAATTAACAAGACAGCAAACAACATGTGTTGGAGAGGATGTGGAGAAAGGGGAACCCTCTTACACTGCTGGTGGGAATGCAAGTTGGGGCAGCCACTTGAGAAAACAGTGTGGAGATTCCTCAAGAAATTAAAAATAGAGCTTCCCTATGACCCTACAATTGCACTATTGGATATTTACCCCAAAGAGACAGATGTAGTGAAAAGAAGGGTCATCTGTACCCCAATGTTCATAGCAGCAATGGCCACAGTCACCAAACGGTGGAAAGAACAAAGATGCCCTTCAACGGACGAATGGATAAGGAAGATATGGTCCATATATATAATGGAGTATTATGGCTCCATCAGAAATGATGAAGACCCAACTTTTATATCAACATGGATGGGACTGGAAGAGATTATGCTGCGTGAAATAAGTCAAACAGAGAGAGTCAATTATCATATGGTTTCACTTATTTGTAGAGCATAAGGGATAACATGGAGGGCATGGGGAGATGGAAAGGAGAAGTGAGTTGGGGGAAATTGGAGGGGGAGACAAACCATGAGAAATTGTGGACTCTGAGAAACAAACTGAGGGTTGGAGGGGAGGGAGGTGGGAGGTTGGATGAGCCTGGTGTGGGTATTATGGAGGGCACGTATTGCATGGAGCACTGGGTGTGGTGCATAAATAATGAATTCTGGAATACTGAGAAGGATGGATAGATAGATAGATAGATAGATAGATAGATAGATAGATAGATATCCGCACCCTGGAATTAACATAGTCCTACACTATGATACACAGAGTACAAGTTGGAATTCAGCCCCTCAACATATACCTCAGCCAGGTCCCTTTGGACAGAGCATAACTATATGCCATGGCCCTGACAGGGGGAGTGACAAGAATGTCTCATCACTGAACTTACTGTTCTTGGTAAGTTCAGTGATGATATTTAAGACTTAAAAAGGCGGTGGATAATTATACAGAAACTGAGAAAATCATAAAAATCGTCTAGACCAAGAATCTGTCTAAATCTGCCTAAAATCAGACCAAGATCACCAAACAGCCCCCAAATGTACCTGATCCAAGAGAAATTTCTCTTGTTCAAAACTAGAAAGCCATGGAATGAATATTTAAGGCTTATACATAGTATAAGAGTACCCTGCTTTCTGTTTATGCAAATCTTTTTCTCTTAATATATAATCTTACCACTACATTTAGTGATTTCTAAAACTGCATTAGTTTGGAGTCTTATATAATTTAGGTGCAATTTTATGATACAAGTAACGAGACTGAGACAACTTTTGGAATGATGGCATATGCAGATCTTCTTCCCAGTGAAACGACTGGTAAAAACTATAACAAAACCAAAAACTGCCATTTAAAATCTCTACAAAATGTCCAGGATATACATCAAATGAAGAAACACTTATTAAAGAAAATCTAAGGAATGTGAGTGTCTGTGGTATCTGAGCCACAATCTGTTCCTTCCTTTGCCCCAACAGCCTCTTTCCTGAAGTTCAGGGTGAAAGGTGATCCACTTCATGTGGGTACGGCCAAGAACACATGGCTGCCTCTCTCCCTACACTCCCAGGCAAGAAATACGGTAATTCACTGGAGATGACAGGCCTGCCTGCATTTCTCATCTCCTCAAGACCCATGTTGGAGAAGCTAAATTCCAGCTTAAGAGCAGCTGAAAACTCTGGGGCTGCCTTCCTCCATCCAGCCCCCACTCATCCGTGGACAGCTCTAGTCCAGGCACAGCAGCCTGAGAATACCAAAACCCCAACTGTCTCTGCCCCAACCTAACAAAAGAACCTCCAAATATAAAAAGCAAAAACTGGGAGAACCAAAGGAAGAAATATACCATTCAACAATGAGCGAAAGACTTCCACACCTAATTTTCAATAATAAAAATAATAACCAGGCATAGGATCAAAAAAGAAATAGAACATTTCAACATAGAGGAGACCTAACAGATTATATATAGAACATTCCACTCAACAGTGGTAGAATACACATTATTTTCCAGTGCACATTGCTCATTCCCTAAGAGAAAATAAAGTGAGGTCATAAAACACAGATCAATACTTTTATTTTTTTTTAAGATTTTTAAAAATTTATTTGACACAGAGAGAGAGATCACAAGTAGGCAGAGACAGGCAGAGAGGGGAAGCAGGATCCCTGCTGAGCAGAGACCCCGATGTGGGACTTGATCCCAGGACCCTGAGATCATGGTCTGAGCCACCCATTGAGCCACCCAGGCACTCCCAGATCAGTAAATTTTAAAAGGCTGAACTCATACATTTGTTCTCTATCAAAATGGAATGAAAATATGTTAATAATACAAGGAAATTTGGGAATATCACAAATATGTGGAAGTTAAAAAACATGCTCCAAAATAACCATGGGTCAAGGAAATCATAGGTAAGTCATAAAATGATTTGACATAAATAAGAACAAAAACACAATATACCAAAACTTATGGGAAACAGTGAGACATGGCTTAGAGGGAATATTACAGCTGTAAACACCTACGTTTCTAAAAAAGGTATCAAATCAACAACCTAGACTTCGATCTTAAAGCAATGGAAAAAGAAAACTAAAAAGCGAAGATGAAAATAATAAAGGTTAGAGCAGAAATTAATGAAATAGAGAAAAAAAGAAAAAAATCAAAAACAAGAGAAAGGATCAACAAAACCAAAAGTTAATTATTTGCAAGGAGCACAAAATAGACAAAACTTCAGCCAGACTGACCAAGAAAAAAAGAGAAAAACTCAAAATGCTACTATCAGGAATTTAAAAGGAGACATTACTACTGACCGGATGGAAAGAAAAATAATTAAAAAGGAATACTACAAACAACTGTACAGATAATTTAGATGATATGGATAAATTACCAGTGAAACACAAACTCCTGAAAATTATTTAAGAAGAAAGAAAATCTGAATAAATCCATAGTAAGTAAAGAGACTGAATTAATAATTTTTTAAATTTTCACAAAGAAAAGTCCCATCCGGATGTTTTCACTGATGAAGCTACCAAACATTTAAAAAATATTTAATAATTTTTGATAAATTCTTTCAAAAACAGAAGGACAAAGAATACTTCCCAATTCATTATTTGAAACCAGAATTACCCTAATATCAAAACCCGATGAACACAACACAGGAAAAACTACAGACTAGTAGCTCTTAAGAATATCAACATAAATACAAACAAACCTGATCAAGCAACATGGGAAAAAAATTATGCACTATGACCAAGTAGGATTTATTCCAGGAAGCAAGATTGGTTTAGTATCTGAAACTCAATAAAGGTCAAATACCAGAAGATCATCTCAATAGACACAGAAGAAGCATTTGACAAAGCCCAATATTATTTTATGATTAAAAACAGCAGCAAACCAGGAATAAGAAGGAAAACCCTCAGCGTAATAAAGGTTATCTATGAGAAACCTATAGCAAGTTTTAAGCCACTAGAAAGACTGATCAGCAATAAGATATGAAAGTCCTCTGTTACCACTTCTGCTTAAACATTCTACTAGAGGTTCTAGCAAGGACAATTAGGCAAGAAAATGAAACAAAAGGCATCCAAATTAGAGAGAAAAAAGTAGACCTATCTTTATTATCTGTAAATAAACAAAGATGGAAGACACCTCACTTCCTGATTTCAGAATTTACTAAAAAGCTACAGTAATCAAGACAATCCTTACTAACTCACAGATAAAAATATCAATCAGTGGAAGAGAACTGAGAGCCCAGAAAGAAACCCTTACATTTACGGCCAACAAAAGTACCAAGACAATTCAACAAAGCAAAAGAGCATTTCACCAAAAGGTGCTGGAGCTAACGAGTATCTATAGGAAGAAGAATCAAACTCAAGTTGGATTCTCTCATCACACCATAAACAAAAATAATTTCACAATGGATTCTAGATCTAGTTGTAAGAACTAATATTATACAGTTCTTAAAGATACCCAAAACACAAATAACAAAAGAAAAAACAGGTAAAGTGGACAACCAATTAAAAACTTCTGAGCGTCACAGAACATCATCAAGAAAGTGAATGAACAACTCTCATAATGGGAGAAAATATTTATAAATCCTATGTCTAACAAAAGACTTGTATCTGGAACATATAAAGAACTTGCACAGCTCAAAACATAAAAAGACAACCCATTCTAAAAATGGGGAAAAGGATCTGACTAGCAGAGAAACACAAATCAACACCAGAAGACAGTACTCCACACCTACCAAGGTAGCTTATAAGCAAAGGGACAGATGCTGGTAAGGATGTGAAGAAACTGAAACCTTCATATATTGCTGCTGAAAATGTAAAATGATCCAGCTACTTTGTAAAACAGACTGGTAGTTCTGCAGAAAGTTGAATGTTGAGTTACCATTTGACCCAGAAATGCCACTTAAAGGTATTATGCTCAAGAGATATGAAACCTATGTCCACACAGAAACTTGTACACAAACGTTCACAGCAACATTTTTCATAACAGTCAAAAAAGCGTCAACAACCCAAATGTCCACCAAATGATGATCATCGGTGCGGTGGAATACTGTTCATCCATGAAAAGGAATGAAGTACAGAGACACACCATGACATGGATAAAACATAAACACATTATAATAAATGAGAGAAACCAGTCACAAAAGCCCACATACTCTCTCATTTCCTTTATATGAAAAATCCAGAACAGGCCAATCTGCAGAGACAGAAAGTAGGTTAAGAACTGACTAAGCCTGGGGGGTGGAAGTATAAGGGAATAGGGAGTTATACTGAGTATGAGGTTTCTTTTCAGCATAATGAAATTGTTCAAAAATTAGAGTGTGATGATAGCTGCATATCTCTGAATAAAAAAAACTAGTGAACTGTATACTTTGTGTGAACTATATGGTACACAAAGTATACACTGATATACAACAAAACTGTTAAAAAAGTGAAGTCAGATTATTACAAATTTTCATTCTAAAGCAATCTTTATTATTCATCCTACATGAAGAAAACCCACTATTTTTTCCCATTTAACAAATAATACAGGGGTGCCTGGGTGGCTCAGTGGGTTAAAGCCTCTCCCTTTGGCTCAGGTCATGATCCCAGGGTCCTGGAATTGAGACCCATACCGGGCTCTGCTCAGGAAGGAGCCTGCTTCCCCCCTCTCTCTGCCTGCCTCTCTGCCTACTTGTGATCTCTGTCAAATAAATAAATAAAATATTTAAAAAAATAATACAGGTAGATGTAACTCAAATTAGGTAAGAGAAAGAAAAATAATCGTTCAAAAAATCTCTACTATAACATGAAATGTTTCCTTTTGCATCAAGAATAAAAGCTGCTTTCTAGAATGATTTTTAGGACTTACCCTATACATTAAAAAACAACTGGTTTCTTTTTATAAATTGTATATATGAGGGAAAAGATAAGATTCAGGCTACTCCTTGTAAGTTAAGTATAACATTAAAGATGTGGATAATCTTTATTCCAAATAAATGACAGCCAAAGTGAATATACTTCTTAAAGAGTTCAAAATGAATATTCAGACTGAGTATTTTCTCTCTTTAGGTTTTTTTTGAGGGGGAGGATATTAAAATCTCCTTGTTATGCTACATAAAACTTTTAATCATACTAATTCAATTTACAGAACAGGTGAAAATCACCCTGAAGTAAATTGTCAGAATTATTGTTTTTATGCTCTTTCATTTTCCAAGTCAGTATTTATTCTTTGTGTCCAACTAACAATCTATTGTGCATACAAATTAAAAATTTCTAATAAAAAAATAATTTAAAACGGTGGAGGGGTGCCTGGGTGGCTCAATGGATTAAGTCTCTGCCTTCAGCTCAGGTCATGATCCTAGGGTCCTGGGATCAAGCACCACATCGGGCTCTCTGCTCAGCAGGAAGCCTGCTTCCTCCTCTCTCTCTGCCTGCCTCTCTGCCTAATTGTGATCTCTGTCAAATCAATAAATAAAATCTTTAAAAAAAAATAAAACTGAGGAAAAAATTCTGTTTTCCAAAGATGACTGTGACAATATCTTTCATTCCACATGCTTTCAATTTGCCATTGACTCTTCTCCCACAAGAGATGGGGTCTAATGCTCCTTCTCCTTTATTCTGGACAGCACCAAACTTGATGCTACACGACTTTTGGACGAGGTCATAAAAGATGATACAGCTTCTGCCTGGAGCTCATGGGACACTCATTTTCAAAACCCAACCAACATGGTCTGAGAAAGACCAGTAAGGTGATGTGTAGGTGCCTTCTGAGAGCCACCATTAACCTCCAGACAGGTATGTATTAGACAAACCTTCTGAGATGACCCCCCACCATTGTGTAAGACACTGAAAGTGAGAACCATTTGAGTTCCCTGTTAATCCCTAAAATTGTGAGAAATATTGTTTTAAGCCACTAAGTAATGGGATGATTTGCTGCAACAGCAGTCCATACCCAGAACAAATTGTTTAAAAATCAATACTGCCCTGCAACATGACATGTGCACGGTGACTGAGTCACTGAATCAACTCCTTGCCACCTTATACTACACACCTCATTCATCTGCTCAGAGGACTTCAGACTCTCATCTTAAAAGTAAAGAAGAAATTTATAACTAAAAGGAGTAAATTTAGAAAACATGAGGTGGGAAATGGCAGAGTAGGAAGAGCTTGAGCTCCCCTGATCCCACAGACACACTAAACCAACAACCACAACTACTACAACTAATTCTGAAAATCTGAAAACAGAAGATCTTCCAAAGAGAAGGTCACATCAAAAAGGGTAAGAGTGGCGGAGATAACCAAACTCCTGGTGTGATTAACCACAAAAGGAAGGAACATCACAAACAGGAAGGAATCAGACTCCACCGCTGGCAATCCCAACCCGGGAAGATGAGACCTCATGATACCTAGAGCTTTGAAAATCAGCAGAGCCTACCTAACCTTGGGAGTTCTGACAATCAGGCTATCAGTTGATTTTTCAACAGAAACTTTGCAGGCCAGAAGAAAGTGGCATGACATGTCCGAAGTGCTGAAAGGAAAAACCTACAACCAAGAATATTCTACCCAGCAAGGTTATGATGAAGGAGAAATAAAGAGTTTCCTGGACAAACAAAAGTTAAAGGAGTTTATCACAAGTAAACCTGCCTTACAAGAACTGTTAAAGGAAATTCCTTAAGAGAAAAGAAAGACTATAACTAGAAGAAAATAATTAAAGAAAAAAACTTCACTGGTAAAAACAAAAACATAGTAAAAATAGTAGTTTAATCTCTCATAAAACCAGTATGGAGGTTAAACCACTAAGATTGTGAAATCAAGTATATGTATAAAAGGAATAAAAGGAATAAAATCTATAAGGAATACACAAAATAAGAAGATGAAAAATATGACACTGTATACATAAAATGAAAGAGAAGTAAAAATTTAGCGCTTTCAGAATGTGTTCAAATTTAGGTGACCACCAAATTAATACAGACTGCTATATACAATAGGACGTTATAAATGAACACCATGACAACAAATAAAAGACCTATAACAGATATTAAAAAAAAAAAAGTAAAAAGAATCTAAGCATTACACACACACACACACACAAAACGAAACAATCAAAAAAAACTACCAAAAGAGAGCAAGAAGAAGGAATCAAAGAACTACAAAAACAACCAGAAAGCAATGAATAAAATGGCAATAAGTACGTATCTATCAATAATTACTTAAAGTTTTTTTTTTAAAGATTTTATTTATTTGAGAGAGAGAAAGAGAAAGAAAGAACAAGCATGAGCAGGGGGAGGGGCAGAGGAAGAAACAGACTCCCTGCTGAGTAGGGAGCCCAAAGCAGAGCTCGTTCCCAGAGTCCTGGGATCATAACCTAAGCCAAAGGCAGATGCTTAACTGACTGAGCCACACAGGACCCCAGTAATTACCTTAAGTTTAAATAAAGGCTTAAATTAAAAGACCTGGTGACTGAATGAATAAAAAACCAAGACCCATCTATATGCTATCTATAGGAGACTCACCTCAGACCTAAAGACACACAGAAACTAAAAATGAAGGAATGGAAAATTCCATGATATTCCATGCAAACAGAAAAAAAAAAAAAAGGCAAAGCCAAGTAAAAACACTTACATCAAACAAAACAGACTTTAAAACAAGGCTCTAGGGTGCCTGGGTGGCTCAGTAGGTTAAGCCTCTGCCTTTGGCTCAGGTCATGATCCCAGAGTCCTGGGATCGAGTCCCGCATCAGGCTATCTGCTTGGTGGACAGCCTGCTTCCCCCTCTCTCTCTGCCTGCCTCTCTGCCTACCTGTGATTTCTCTCTCTGTGTGTCAAATAAATAAATAAAATCCTTAAAAAAAAAAAAAACTCTAATAAGAGACAAAGGCATTACATAATAGTAAGTGGATCAATCCAACTACAGGATGTAACAACTGCAAATGTCCACACAACACAGAGCACCTAAATACATAAAGCAAATATTAACAGAGGTAAAAAACAATATAACAACAATGTAACAATATACAATAACAGTAGTGGACTGCAACACCCCAATAACATCAACCGACAGATTACCCAAACAGAAAATCAACAAAGAAACAGTTGCTTTGAATGACACATAGAACAAATGGACCTAAAAGATACAGAATGTTTCATGCAAAATGAGCAAAACATACCTTTTTTTTTTTAAGATTTTTTTTTATTTGTTTGACAGACAGAGATCACCAGTAAGCAGAAAGGCAGGCAGAGAGCGAAAGAAAGGGAAGCAGGCTCCCTGCTGAGCAGAGATTCCGGACGATGCGGGGCTTGATCCCAGAACCCTGGGATCATGACCTGAGCAGAAAGCAGAGGCTTTAACCCACTGAGCCACCCAGGCACACCCATACCTTCTTTTCTAGAGCATATGGCACATTCTCCAAAACCAATCACATGTAAGGCCACAAAATGAGCCTCAATAAATTTAAAAACACCAAAATCACGTCAAGCATCTTTTCCAACCACCCCAATGGGAAACCAGAAATAAATTAACAGAAAAAAACTGGAATAAACCACAAACACATGGTAGCTATACAACATGCTACTAAACAACAATGGGTCGATGAGGAAATCAAAGAGGAAATCAAATAATACCTGAAGACAAATGAAAATGGAAACATGACGGTCCAAATTTGGGGGAATACGGCAAAAGCAGTTTTAAGACACAAGTTTACAGCTGATACAGACCTACCTTAAGAAATAAAAAAACCTCAAACTATCTGTCCTAAAGGAACAAGGAAAAAAAAAGTCCAAAGTTAGTAGGAGTAGGTAAATAAAAAGAGTAGAGCAGAAGTAAATTGAGACTAAGAAACAACAACAGAAAAGATCAACGAAACCAAGAACTGGTTCTTTGAAAGGATGAACAAAATTGATAAGCCTTTAGCCAGACTCAACAAGAGAGAACTCAAAGAATAAAATCAGAAACGGAAGTGAAAAACAAAATCAAAGAGCAGAAATAACGGACAACATAGAAACACAAAGGATTACTGAGATTATAAGAGAACAATAAAGTTTTATCCAAACAAATTGGACAACCTAAAAGAAATGGATACATTCCTAGAAACATACAATCTTCCAAAACTGAATTCGGAAGAAACAAAAACTAAACAGACTTATTAGTAGTAATGAAATTAAATCAGTACAAAAAATTCCCAACAAACAAAAGTCCAGGGCCAGAAGACTTCAAAGGTGAATTCTACTAAACACTGAAAGGAGCGTTAATACCTATTCTTCTCAAACTATTTCAAAGAATAGAAGAGGAAGAAAAACTTCCAAATTCATTCTAAGAGGCCAGCATTAGCCTACTATTAAAACTAGACAGACACTACAGGAAAAGAAAACCTGACAGACAGTTGCAAAAATCCTCAACAAAACATCAGCAAACCAAATTCAACAATATATGAAAAGGTCATTCACCAAGATCAAGTGGAATTTATTCCAGGGATGCAAGGATGGTTCAATATTCACATACCAATGTGATACATTAACAAGAAGGATGATCATCTCATCAGATGCAGAAAAAACACCTGACAAAATACAATATCCATTCCTGATTAAAAAACAAAACAAAACGAAACAAAAAAACTCTCAACAAAGTAGGGTTAGGAGAAACATTCCTCAACATAATAAATGCTATATATGAAACAATGTACAACCAATATCATACTCAATAGTGAAAAACTGAAACCTTTCCTCTAAGATCAGAAATAAGACAAGGATGTCCACTCTAGCCACTTTTATTCAACACAGTCCTAGAAGTCCTAGCCAAAGCAATCAAACAAGAAATAAAAGGCATCTGAACTGGTAAGGAGGAAATAAAACTGTTACTCTTTACAGACATGATACTATATATAGAAAACCCTAGAGACCATAAAAACCTATTAAACAAATGAATTAATGTACATAAATCTGTTGTGTTTCTTCTGTACACTAATAATGAAGTAGAAGAGAAATTAAGAAAACAATCCCATTTACAAATGCATCAAAAAGAAAAAAAAATACCTAGGAATAAACCTAACCAAGGAGGGGAAGACCTACACTCTGAAAATTTTAAGACCTTAAGGAAAAAAACGGAAGACAATACAAATATATATAAAGATATACCACACTTGTGGATGGGAAGAATACTGTTAAAATGCCCATACTACCCAAAGTAATTTAAAGATTTAATGCAATCACTACCAAAATAACCACAGTGCTTTTCACAGAACTAGAACAAATAGCACTAAATTTTGTATTAAGCCACAAAAGACCCCAGTCAAAGCAATCTTGAAAAAGAATAAAGTTGGAGGTATCACAATCCCAGATTTCAAGATACACTACAAAGTTATAGTAACTGAAAAATACGGTACTGGTAGAAAAACAGATCAGTAGAATAGGAGAGACTGCTTGGAAATAAAACCATGCTTTTATGTTCAATTAATCTATGAAACAGGAGTCAAGAGTATCAATACAGAAAAGACAATCTCTTCAATAAATGGTGCTGGCAAAATTGGGTAGTTACATGCCAAAGCATAAAACTGGACCACTTTCTCACACCATGCATAAAAATAAACTCAAAATTATTAAAGACCTAAAATGATTAAATATGAGACCTGCAACCATAAAATTCCTAAAAGAAAACACAGGCTGTTTTGACTTTAGCCTTAGCAACATATTTATAGATACGTCTCTTCAGTAAAGGGAAACAGAAGCAAAAATAAACTATTGGAACTAAACCGAAATAAAAAGCTTAGGCACAGTGAAAGAAACCATCAACAAAACAAAAAGGCAACCCTACTGAATGGAAGATTTTGAAAATGATGTCATCTGTAAGGGATTAATTTCCAAAATATATACAGAATTTACACAACTCAACACACACACACAAAAAACAAATAATCTGATTAAAACATGGGTGCAGGACCTGAGAAGACATTCTTCCAAAAATATACAGATGGCCAACAGACCCACAGACCCACAAAGATGCTCAACATCACTAATCCTCATGGAAATGCAAATCAAAACCACAATGAGGTATCAGCTCACACCAGTGAGAATGGCTAGTATCAAAAACGTAAGAAATAACGTAAGAAACAACACACGTTGCAAGGATGTGGAGAAAAGAGAAATCTTGTGCACTCGTAGTAGGAATGTAAATTGGTGCAACCTCTATGGAAAACAGCATGAAGATGACTCAAAAAGTTAAAAATAGAAGTACTTTATAATCCAGTAATTCTACTACTAGATAACCAAAGAAAATGAAAACATCAATTCAAAAAGATATATGCATCCCTATGTTTATTGCAGCATTATTTACAGCAAGCAGTATTTTTTTTTTTTTAAAGTAATCTACCAAACATGGAGCTCAAACTTAAAATCCAGAGATCAAGATTTGTATGCTCTACCAGCCAGGTGCCCCTTTACAGTAGCCAATATATCGAAGCAATCCCACATGTCTACTGATGGATGGGATAAAGAAGATGTGGTGTGTATACATACACACACACACAATATTAGTTAGCTACAAAAATGAATGGCATCTTGCTATTCATGACAGCATGGATGGACCTAGAGGGCATGGTGCTAAGTAAAACAAGTCAGACAGAGAAAAACAAATACCACAGAATTTCACTTATATGTGGACTCCAAATGTCAAAACAAATGAACAAAGAGAAACAGACTCATTAATACAGACAACAAACTGGTGGTGGCCAGAGGGGAGGTGGGTAAGGAGATAGGCAAAATAAATGAAGGAAATTAAGAGATACATACTTCTAGCTATTAAATAAGTCACAGAGATAAAAAGCACAGTGTAGGGAATAAAGTCAATAGTATAGTAATATTTTATGATGACAGAGGATGACTTAACTGCAGTGAGCACTGAGTAATATATAGAACTGTAGAATTGTTACATTGTACACTTGAAACTAGTAACACTGTCAACTACACTAAAATAATAAAAATTTAAAATAGCTTATAAATTTTAACAATCACCATTACCACTTTTAGTAATACAAAGACTTTGTCAGACTGCTAGTTGTTCTTTAATATCCATTCTCCTCTTTTCCTAAAGTCATGGGGTTTTTTTGTTATCTTTTTTTGTTTTTTAAAAGATTTTATTTATTTATTTGACAGACAGAGATTACAAGTAGGCAGAGAAGCAGGCTGAGAGAGAGGAGGAAGCAGGCTCCCTGCCGAGCAGAGAGCTCGATGCTGGCCTTGATCCCAGGACCCTGGGCCACCCAGGCACCCTAAAATCATGTTTTGAACTGGGCACATGGCTCTACAGCTAATGAGTATATTTTCCAGCAACCCCCACACTCCCCCGCAGTTAAATTGATCAAATGACTAACCTGGCCAGTAGCATGTGAATTCCTAAGGATTCTCACACCCTTTCCCTTCCCCTTAAAAGAAATGAAAAATCTGTCTTGGACCCAGAGATGAAACTACTAGCACCAGAAGCCCACTCCTGTTACGTGAGACCAAAATAAACAAAAACTAAGAAACAAAAAATGCTTCTATCTATTCTAAGCCACTATATTTTGAGTCTCTCGGATACAGGCTATATGCGCTAATATAGATCTCCTGCGAGTTCCTGGCTAACTCTTCTGGGTTAACGACCAACTGACCATGAGATGCTGTTCTCATGTCATCAGGCAATTACATCTGACCTATTCCCACCTCCTTCAGAAGATAAATAATAGTCTAGACCTTGCTATTCAGAATAACCCCTATTTTTCTAGGAAGATTTCCATGTGTTTCATTTATTTCTTTATTTCCATGTGGTTTATTAGACATTAGGCAGGTGTCACCAAATAACTTCTCCCTTTCCAGGAGTCTCAAAGATACGGTGATGTTCACATTACTACTGATGCATTTTCCATCAAACAAATTGGATCTATTGCCAGACACTCTAGGTTTAATAATCCAAATCAAACTACCACATAGTCTGCGATGAATCATGTCTTAATGAAAAAAAAGAGCTAAAGATGACAACCTACGACCATCAGCTAATAGTGATGTGGATGAGAGAAAAATCAGTGATTGAGTATCCCAAGTCAATTAATGAATGTCTCCTTATAGCACAGAAGGCCAACCTCTAGGATGGCTACTCCTGCATCTTGATTGTTCTTGCCAATCTTAGCCTATTATGTGCTTTTGAGTATGATTACTCTCTTTAGTGTAAAACTTGGTGACCTACCAACAATTTCAGTTAAGTGACAGTAATAGATTATATTGCACTGTCCACTGTTCACTAGTCATCCTTATGAACAAGAGCTTATATATGAGAAAATTAGATGATCTATAAAGGGTTGGGAATCAAAACAATGTCCTCAGGTTTTTAAAATCATCTTTATTCAAATAGCATCTTTAATTTATAAACATTTCAGGGAAACTGATGCCAATTAGTTTGTTAAAATATGCAAGTTTCTTGAGTATTTCATGAAATCAAATCTGAACAAAGAATGAGACGAATAGAGAACTTAATAAATGCAATGTTTTATTCCAAGAAAAATCATGTCACAGGATATGTGACAGTTTTTCCTCCCTTCCTAGCTCCATAGCCCCATTCTCTCAAGAAAAATGAAGAAAACAAAATACCTCAAAAATCATAAACTTGAAAGGCCAATAAGCTTGAGATTTAACAGGAAATTCAGAGAAATACTTAAGACTAAAGAGTCTGACAAAGTCTTGGAGTTTGATTTTATATTATTAAAATCTGACATACATTTTACATATGGGGACTATTTATATGTTCTGGGATAAGATGAAAGGCAAAATGATACCTATTACAGATGCCTATCTTAGATCCCTGCCCGTTTCAAGGTCTTATGGATATTTTAGGCTAGAACAATGACAGCAAAATCTGTTTCCAAAAGCCAATTATAGAAGCTTATAAAGATAAAATTTAACTCACCTTCAGCATCCTTAACCATATCGAGTTTAAGAGCCTTTGTTCCATCAAAGCAAAATGCCTTGATGGAATTCAGCCCTAACAATAAAGCATTCTGTTTTATTTTCTCTACTTTTTTGGATATTTTATCCAGTGCTATTACTTCTCCCTAAAAAACAAACAAAACACACATAAAAATGAGGTGTAAACCCAAAGCAGTCACGACAACTACTAATAATGAGGAAAACTGGTGATAAATTATGGTCTTTCCTACTTTCCTCCCATCCCTAGTTTTAAATCTGAATTCATTAACCAAATGGGTATCAAAGTTACATTAAAATACTTAAGTCTTATCCTTTTAAAAAACCCCATTCTTAGAGCGAGACAAACCAAGAAACAGACTCTTAACTATAAAGAACAAACTTCTGGTTAGGGGAAGCGGGAGGGGGGTAGGGGCAACAGGGGACGGGGATGAATTCCCTTCATTACTGAAGGCTACTCACTGAGGCTGCACTAGTGTTACCACCAGGGGTGTGTGTGTGTGTGTGTGTGTGTGTGTGGCTGCATGTATGTACAGACTGCATATATTCATACACACATAGAACATAGATACACATACAATATAGGTTTTAACTCTTCAATATGTTTATTGAAAATATAAATTTATTATGTATGTACATATACATGTATGCATGTGAGTGTGCATTATTTTCTTGCTCGTGACACAGTGAATGTTTCAAAAATTGTAATAGTATCAAATACTAATATGCAGGTAATGTGAATTTTCATCAGAAGTCTTTGGATAAAATGATTTGCACTAATGAAAGGGAAAAATTACAATTTCATCTTGACACAGTAAATGTTCCTATTATTTTTTTGCAAGACTGTTTTTACCAATCTTTGGCATTTACAAGATTGCTTGTACCAAATGACCGTCCTAAAAACCATCAAATATAGATCAGAAATAGTCATCTGGTAAAGTCCAACATCTGGCACTTTGGGGAGTGGGCACACAGATATTACAACTTCTATCAACTGAATCAGAGCAGAAGGGCTCTGCTAAGCCTCACAGAACAGTATTTCTATGCTAGAAAGTCCTACACTTCATGTAGGCAATTTTTACTTATTTATAAATGAGTACTATAAAAAAAAAATGCCAAGTTTCCTAGGTGCCTAAGATTTCCTACCACTGTATAAATCTGAGCTAACTTGGAAAAATAACAATGGATCCACTGTCCCCAGTCTTTTACTGCCTTTGCTATGCTCTTTACCCAGTTTAGATTCCATGCTGTATCTCATTACTCTTATACACATCCTGTGTCTTAGATGTAAGCGTGACAAAAAATGCTGCTGTGGTTAAATCCAATTCTTCACCAACTTCACATCCAAACCCAAAAGCTAAAAAATGCCCATCACTATCCCAACAAATTTTACCTTACATTCATGACCACTGTATTCACAGAGCACATTGTGCAAACTGGAATTACTAGGACGCGTCCATAGCCCATTCTCACTTTCATTTTCCTAGATTAACTTTTCATACCCCCCAGCTCTTACTACTCCTTCCCCATCCCCATTCTCATCTGATGACCTTGCTTCATATTTCACTGAGAAGACCCAAACAACTTAAAGAAACCTTCCTACCTCTTACCACATTGACCGGCCCACCAATATCTGCACCCACGTACTCCAACCCCCTCCTATTTCCAAGGATCAACTGCCACATGCTACCATCTAAAGCCAAGTGTGCATCAGACTGTATCCCATTTCCCCTCCTCAAAGATACAGTTAGCAATTTCCCCTTTTAATGGATCTCTCATTAGCATACAAACATGATCATTTCTATCATCTTAAAGTATTCCCTGAGTTCATTTCCAACTACTGCCCCATTTCACTGTATTCCTGTAAAAATAACTCCCCCCACCACCCCTGCCAAAGGAGTGATCTTGATTCACTTTCTTGGATTCCTCTCAATCTCAATCCAAGCAAGGATTTCCACTCCCCAAAGCTGCTTATGATAAGGTTGCCCATCACCATCCTGGTGCTAAGCCCACTGACGCTCCCAGTCCTCAATTTTTGTGTCCCGGCAACAACATCTGACATAGCTGATCTCTCCACTGTCTTTCAATCCCTTTCTTCCCATTGTTTCCAGGGTGTCAGACATACTCCTCTGGTTTTCCTCTTACACCGCTGTTCATTCCTTCTCCTTTCCCCAACCTATGAATGTTGGCACACAGCACCCATGCAGCTCAGTTTTCTGGCCTCTTCTACTCTCTGTTGCCACCCATATCAGTTTTATGGCTTTCATATTATCTCTAAGCTGAAGACTTCCAAATTTCTATTTTATATATTTTTACACTTCCAATCTATATATTTATTTCCAGTCTATACCTCTGTCCTGAACTCTAGGCTCAAATATCCAATTGCCTGCTCAGTATCATCCATTGCAAGTCTAACAGACACTTCAATTTAATATCTCCAAAACTAACTTTCTGACTTGCTCCTCCCATAGTCACCCTTACCCAAAATCTGTAGGAGTCACCCTTGATCACTCTCTCATTTCCATAACCCACATCCAGTGCATCGGCAGCTTCTTACAACTCCACCTTAAACACATCTCCAGAACTTTTTGCCATCTCCATAATGCTTCCCTGAATTACTGTCTCAGACCAGTCACCCCTGCCATCCTCCAGTCTGTTTTAAAGGCAATAGCTAAAAGGATCCTGGAAATAGTAAAGAGGCATATGTCACTCTTCTGTGACTTCCCATCACTCGAACACAGCCAACATCCTGTGAGACCCTACCAACAGCTAGACCCAAACATTCTCCCCTGAGCGTCCCTCTCTCTGTTCTCTTTTCTTCCTCCTGTCTTTCTCACTTTGTCTTTCTTAGCAAAATGCAACAAAATGCAGAGGTTCCTCCAACAGGTCAGGTGTGCTCCAGCCTCAGAGCAACCACACTTGCTTTTTGCGTCCCACAGACCTCCATGTTGCTCATCACCTCAAAGTCCTTCCTCAAAAACCATCTTCACAGGGTGTATTTCTCACCACCCTCCTAAACACTGCATACCCACTCCCCTCCACAGCCCCAGTGCCCCTCCCCTTCCTCTCTTGCTCACCAGCGCCCTTACCGCGATCCTACATGCCATAACGTGTATTCATTTAGCTTATTATCTGTCTCTTCTTAACTAGAAGGGAAGCTACACGACGAAGACAATTTTGGTCCCAGTGGTTTATTGCTGCATCCCCAGTACTTGGCATATATAAGTACTGTCTGTTTAATCAACCAACCAACCAATTAAAATCTGCCTCCAGATCAAATAGGTGAAGATAATAGTGTGTCTAAGCATTTCAGGAACCATGTAATTTTATGATTTGACACAAGAAAAAAGATAGCATCAACTGGCCCTATTCTTCTTGAGCTGAAGAATCTTAGGTGCAGCACAGAATGGTCACAGTGAGTGACAACGTCACACTGAGTTTTAGACACAAAGTAACCCATAATGAAAGGAAACATATTGTCAAATACATATATGTGGGGGAAAAGCCATAGAATCTGAAATAAAGTCATCCAAGACTTACTATATTTTATGACAATGCAACAAGCTTAATAATTAAGCCATATCATAAGGTTTTTATGAATCTCAAGAAAATGTGTTTGATGTGCACATATCATAATGTACATATATATTATCAATGTATATATTGATACTTCAATATATACTATCAAATTAAGTTTCAGAGGCAGATTTTAGTAGTTTAAGAAGTGTCAAGTCTGATAATCAAGAACATAAAAAAATCTCTTAAATGTTGCATTTAAATGTAATTTTATGAAGAAGACTTCTACTCTACAAATGTATTAGTATATTTAGGATTTAAGAAGATCTTCAGATAGTCTTCATAAATGTTAATTATCTACTGAACTCAACATGTGAAGAATGCCATTACTGAACAGTCTTCACTTTGGCCGAATCTGAAATAATTCAGATTATAAATGTCTATATAATGTTCCATAAGTAACATGAGGTTCCACCTTCAACACTGAAACATGTGATATGTTGAGAGTAGTTTTTGCTGTGAAGACAGTCTCACCTGATCATGCATTAATGCTGCAATGTGTGTTGTTTTTCCCCCGGGCGCTGCACACAAATCCAGAATCTTCTCTCCGGGTTGAGGATCTAGAACATGAGCTACTACAGCAGATGGCAAATTCTATTAAAAAAAAAAAAAAAATCAACTACCAATGATTCTAAGTCCTTTTAAAATTCAGAATAAGAGAACATAAAGAAATCTTTGGAGGTAATCCAATACAACATCCTCTATCAGGAATAGGTTTTCTGTAAATATACCAGTGTCAGAAAATTCAGTTTCCAAGAGTATCCTATGATCTCACTGGACATTCATACACGAGACACACACATGCATGATGTATTTCCCCTATCAATTTAACAAAAAAAAGCACATTATTCCCCCCTCAATTCAGCGGTCTCAATATTGTGAAGGCCAAAGCCCTTTCAGAAATATAACAAAGCTCTGGATCTTTTCCTAAGAAAATGTACAAAATTTTGTAATTTCAGGTGCTTCACCATCTAACACCCACTTAAGAATCCTAGTTTTATGCTACTAATGCCACTCAAAGACATCTGGGTTCCTATCTCCCCGCCACTACCACATTTCTGTAGAAGAAAAGTAAAATGTAAGCCAATCTTACTATTTCTGATTGACACCTAGAAATATGAGATTGGACAACTCCTGTATCTACAGCAATAAGCCATACGGCAACCAGTTACATTATACCATTAAATCATTATTAGTTTTTGTTTTTTTAAAGATTTTATTTATTTATTTGACAGACAGAGATCACAAGTAGGCAGAGAGGCAGGCAGAGAGAGAGAGAAGGAAGCAGGTTCCCTGCTGAGCAGAGAGCTCCATGTGGGACTCGATCCCAGGACCCTGAGATCATGACCTGAGCCGAAGGCAGCGGCTTAACCCACTGAGCCACCCAGGTGCCCTTTTCTTTTTTTTTTAAAGATTTTATTTAAATCATTATTAGTTTAAAAAAAAATCATTATTAGTCTTGATCAAAAAGGATTGCTACTGGGGCGCCTGGGTGGCTCAGTCGGTTAAAGCCTCTGCCTTCAGCTCAGGTCATGATCCCAGGGTCCTGGGATTGAGCCCCGCATCAGGCTCTCTGCTCAGCGGGGAGCCTGCTTCCCTCTCTCTCTCTGCCTGCTTCTCTGCCTACTTGTGATCTCTGTCTGTCAAATAAATAAATAAAATCTTTAAAAAAAAAAAAAAAGGATTGCTACTCTAGGGTAACAATTTGCCTTAAATAAAACAGAATAATATCCCAAAGTAATGCATTTTTTATTTTATTTTTTTTTTATTCCCTTTGTTTTTTTTGTTGTTGTTGTTGTTTTTGTTTTGTTTTGTTTTGTTTTTTATTTTTTTTTTTTATTTTTTATTTCCAGCATAACAGTATTCATTATTTTTGCATCACACCCCGTGCTCCATGCAATCCGTGCCCTCTATAATACCCACCACCTGGTACCCCAACCTCCCACCCCCCGTCCCTTCAAAACCCTCAGATTGTTTTTCAGAGTCCATAGTCTCTCATGGTTCACCTCCCCTTCCAATTTCCCCCAACTCCCTTCTCCACTCTAAGTCCCCATGTCCTCCATGCTATTTGTTATGCTCCACAAATAAGTGAAACCATATGATAATTGACTCTCTCTGCTTGACTTATTTCACTCAGCATAATCTCTTCCAGTCCCGTCCATGTTGCTACAAAAGTTGGGTGCATTTTTTAAAAAATATTTTATTTATTTCACAGAGAAAGTGCACACAAGGTGGAGGTAGAGGGTGAGAAGCAGATTTCCCACTGAACAGGCAGCCTGATGCAGGACCCTGGGATCATGACCTGAGCCAAAGGCAGATACTTACCCGATGGAGCTACCCAGGTGCCCCTGTAATGCATTGTTTTTAAAGTAATGTATTTTCTAAATTACTTTTCAAGAAAAAGCAGTAGAGGCTAATAAGCAATTAAAACACTTTTGTGCAACAGAAGGTTTTTTTTTTTTTTTTAAAGGCTAAAATCAGCTGAGAAAAAGAAGAGAACATGTACAAAGGTTGGGTTTTTTGTTTTGTTTTTGTTTTTCGTTTTTACTGCTTTACCAAAGGTAGATCAGAAAAATAAATCACAAAAAGTATGGTAATAGAATAAAAACTTAGATTTGAAATAACTCGCTGAGTTTATGTTTCAATGTCATTAAATATTTTATCCTAACATATACTTGCCTGTAAAAATAAGTAGCTGGGCAGTACATTGTCAAATGAGGGGCTGAGATATATTGGTTCTGTCATTCTTATGCCTATACCTCTGAAAAGTAGAAAAATCAAACATTAGTCTGCATAAATTCCTGAGTCCGTACAAATTAAACTTCCAGGAACATACCCACACTGCACAACAAATAAAAGATGTTCTCCCTTTTTAAAAACCTCTTTTACTCAATACCACAATACTTAGGCTATTCCTGTGAATTGTTCATGACTTGTTCCTTGCAATAGAAGGCCATCAGAAAGCTAAAAAGGATAGTTCCATATATTTTTCATTTAGGCACAAAGGAGTTTCTTCAGAGAGTTGAACAACTGAGAAAGGCAAATAAGTGAGTCTTTTTTTTTTTTTTAACATAGCTATGCAATTAAAAATACTACTTATGTTAACAGAAAGCATTTATTCTTACTTTATTTTTAATGCCAGTATACAGTGTTAAGTTTCAGGTGTACAATATTGTGATTCAACATTTCTATATATTACTTAGTGCTCATCTCTTATATACTACATACAAGTATTTAAGAGTATACTCATAAGTATACTCTTTTTTTCTTTAAAGATTTATTTATTTTAGGGGTGCCTGGGTGGCTCAGCCATTAAGTCTCTGCCTCAGGTCATGATCCCATGATCCTGGGATTGAGCCCCACATTAGGCTCCCTGCTCTGCAAAGAGCCTGCTTCTCCCTCTCCCACTCCTGCTCGTGTTCCCTCTCTTGCTGTGTCTCTCTCTGTCAAATAAACAAAATCTTTTAAAAAAGAATTTACTTATTTTAGAGAGAGAGAGAGCACATGCATGCATGAGAGAGGGTGGGGCAGAGGGAAAGGAAGAGAGTCACAAGCAGACTCAGCACCGAGTATGGAGCCTGATGTGGGGCTCGATCTCATGACCCTGAGATCACAACCTGAGCTGAAACCAAGAGTCAGATGCTTAATGGACCACACCACAGAAGCACCCCAGGATAAGCACCCTCTTAATCCCTTTCACCTATTTCACCCATCCCTACCCACCTCCCCTCTGAGAACCACCAGTTTGTTCTCTACAGATAAAAGTCTGTTTTTTGATTTGTCTTTTTTTCCCCTTCATCCATTTGTTTTGTTTCTTAAATTCCACATATGAGATCATATGGTATTTGTCTTTCTCTAACATCTGAATCTTTATTTGTTGATTCATTCTAATCTTTCTGGTAACAGATTCATGATCACTGTTAACAGCTTTTAATTCAATAACCGTTTTCTGAATGCTTGTTTGCAAGGCACTATGCCTAAGTGCTTGTATGAAAAATAAAAATATACCTAAGAATCATGCTGATGCTAAGCAACCACAAATACACCACACAACTCTCTCATCTCTTTAGAGAGTAACTGCCCAGTACTGACACAAGCCTCAAGATGAGCTTTTCTACCTTTATCCCATGTTAAAAGTGGCAGTGGAACTGATCAGAGCAGGAAGGGCCAGGACCCAGGAGAACATGGTGGCCGATGATTTATTAGCACAAACATTGCCATCTAGGAGTGGCTATCAGAGACCATCACAGGGAAGAGAAAGCACACAAATACTGTTGGCTTATCAGGCCACGCCACTGAGAGCAAGAAAAAAGGGAAATCAACACCATGTTCCAGGGATTAGAGGGGCATAGAAAAAGTGCATTCTGGTAATAAAGGCAAGATTAAGAATCTGGATTTAAAACCAGGTACAGGAGTACAAGCAAGGAAGAACAGGGAGAACAAGAACAAACTCCTCCGGTCCAGTACAGTAGATGAGGTCAGAGCTTCTGAACCAGTGTTCGCAGAGAAGCATCTACATGGATGGTTTGCACTCAGCTTTATGTAGGGAGGTGGGCTCATTTTACCCATAATACTCCTGACACCAAATGTGTGGCGTTTTCTCTCACACCAGCTGGGAGTCCTCCACTCCAGTTCATCCTGACACAATCTGCCAGGGGTTACTGTGAGATGCCATGGGCTCAACAGTTGGATCCGATACAACGAGTGTGGCTCCAGATGCCACTGGCACGTCTGGGCTGCCGTCTGTACTTTCTCCTCAATGGGCTGCAAATTTGGGGGTTTCCACACTGCCCTCCTCGGGTTTGAAAATTCACTAGAACAACTCACAGAACTCAGAACAACACTTACTAGTACGGTTTACCATGGAGAATACAACTTGGAAATGGCCAAAGGAAAGAGATGCACGGGAGAAGGTAAGGGAGAGGTATATGGTTCACCACTCCCCCCGTGCCTGGATGTGTTCACCAACCTGAACCCCACCATCTAGGAGTCTTTATGGAGGTTTCATGACATAGGCATGATTGATTAATTCACTGACCACTGGATATGAACTCAATTTCCAGGCCCTCTCCCCTCCCTAGAGGTTTGGGGGTAGAGCTACAAGTTCCAACATTCTACATACAAGGTTGGTTCCTCCAGCAAGTGCCTTCCAGAAGCTATCAAGGGACCCCCAGCTACCAGTCACCTCATTAGCATATAAAAGACACTCATCACTGCAGAGGTTCCAAGGATTTGAGGAGCTGTGAGCCAGAAACCCAAAGACCAAATTATTATTATGCCACAACAGGATCGGTTTACACTGCTCTTTAGATGAAATTATTTCTGTCGATACTCGTGGACTGCAACTGCAGTGGTTAGGACTACGATGTCCACTCGGTTCTAACATCCTTTGTCATACAATAAACGTTAATTCCTTTCTCCTTCTACCCATCACTTTTATCCTCACTCATTTGTTTACCACTTGATATGTCTGAATCTATACTTTTAATCAGACTTAGTTAATCAGTTAGTCTTTGGTCCTTGCTCCAGCCAGGATCAAATCTAAATATTTCCCACAAAGTTCCTGCCCCTGACCAGAAAAAATACAAAGGAACCTTGTGAAAAGTCACAGCCTCACATTCAAAAGTCAGTCGTTTGTTGACACAACAGTGCACTCATCTTGATCAACACCTCAGCCCCAGCCCAGTCTGGACCCACTACTGGACACCTTGAATTCCATGACCTGCTCACTCTTTCATAATTTAAATGACTTTCTGACTTGCAGGACACTAGTCCTCAGAAAAATACTCAAACGATAACATTTATATGTCTGCCTTTCTAATCCAGTTCCTACCTAGCGCTTCAAGTTCTGCTATTTCTTTGAGTACTCCTTCTGACCACCAGCACAAGTAGTCCATCTTTCCAGTAATCAACTTAAAACAACAAGGAATAATTTAAACCAATTATTGTTCCAGTATGGGATTATGTTTCTTTCTTTTTGACTATTTGGGGGGGGGGGGATAGGGCAAATTTTATTTTTTTTAATTTTTAAGGTTTTATTTTTATTTATTTGAGAGAGAGCATGGGCATGGGGACCGTACAGGGAGAGGGAGAAGAAGGCTCCCTGCTGAGCAAGGTGCCCAATGCAGGGCTCTATCCCAGGACCCGGGGATGATGACCCGAGCCAAAGGCAGATGCTTGACCAACTAAGCCACCCAGGCACCCCACAAAAAAATCTTTAATAAAATCTTTTGTAATATGTATCTCCATATAATAATGCAAAGCACCAGATCTCACATGATAAAAAGGCTGTTAGTAAATTAATCTACCTCTATGACGTCTACGACTGAACTCCACTGTAATTTAAGAAAACAAAGGGTGCAAATTTACTAGCTCAATAACAAAGTACCACTAGTAGACATAGTTCTAAAATTTTATAATAAGAAACATGATATATGCATAGCGTTTCTTTGTTATGGAAGCATGCTCTTCCTCATATAGGCAGAAAAAGAAATCCTAAGAGCATACTGAATGCTGAGTTTAAAAGTTGAGTTAAAGGGCGCCTGGGTGGCTCAGTGGGTTAAGCCGCTGCCTTCGGCTCAGGTCATGATCTCGGGGTCCTGGGATCGAGTCCCGCATCAGGCTCTCTGCTCAGCAGGAGCCTGCTTCCTCCTCTCTCTCTCTCTGCCTGCCTCTCTGCCTACTCGTGATCTCTCTCTGTCAAATAAATAAATAAAATCTTAAAAAAAAAAAAAAAAAGTTGAGTTAAAAAAAACCAAAAAAAACTGGGGCACCTAAGTGGCTCAGTGGGTTAAAGCCTCTGCCTTAGGCTCATGTTCCTGGGGTCCTGGGATTGAGACCCGCACTGGGTGCTCTGCTTAGCGGGGAGCCTATTCCCCCCCCCCCCGCCTACTTGTCATCTCTGTCAAATAAATAAATAAAATCTTTAAAAAAAAAAATCAACAACTTTCTGAAAGATGGCTGTCTGCTACTTCTACCAACAAACAGTACTCAGAAAGGTCTGTCAGCAAAGTTACTGGAACTTTGAATAATATAAGAGAATGAAGAGTGGAAGATGGCAGAATAATAAGGATCTGAGCTCACCTCCTCCCCCAAACATAACAGACTGAACAGGACCTAGAAAATAGATGAAGAGAGCCCTCACAACAAGGGACAACACCAAGATGAGAAGAAGAGGCAAAAATATAGTCTTGCTAAGGCAAAAACTACAACTCTGGAGCATCATTCCACGGTCTAGACAGACCTTAAAGAAAGGTTACCTCCTTGAGGAGAGATTCAAACTCCACATCCGACAACCCAACCCTTAGATAATGCATTAAGAGATGAGCTTCCAAAACATCTGGCCTTAAAAACCAATACAAAGTATGTCCAGGAAAACTACAAAACTGTAAGGAAAAGAAACCCCACTCATAAAGAGCTTGCACAGAAACTCAACCCAGAAACCAGAACAAATGGTTTCAAATCAGATCAAAACCACATGAAAAAGATCAAAAAAGATCAAAAGCCAGATCAAAAAGCACATAGACCATAGGTGAAGTAGGCCTACTTACTAATCTTGGAGCACCTGATGAAGGGGATGGGGGAGGGGAGCCCTCCTGAGGAGTAAGACACTGCTGACAGCCATTTTTGCTATCTTGTTCTGCCCTGCTGATGCTGGAGATGACAGACACCATTTTGAAATTCTCTCTCTATAATGCTACTGCCAGGGTGTACGCCCCACTGAGAGCCCCATACAACCCTGTGCCTCAGAAAAGCCTCGCAGTCTATAAGACTCCATCCACCAGCACACCTGTATCCATCAAGAATAGGCCTCCAGCTAACTAGGCAGGGGAGGGAAGCCAGCATCACCCAAGAGTACACCTGCAGCTGTCAAGGGGCTGCCATAAGAGAAGGACACACACAGCCCACTCAGGAGACACCCCTGAAGCACCTGTGTCTGGGTACCAGGGTAAGAGAATTGCACTACTGGGCCCGACAGGACATCGCTTATGTAAAAGCCACCCCTTCAGAGCCAGGAGTTGTAGATGAACTACCTAATACACAGAAACACAGAGTTAGGCATAATGAGGAGACAGAAGAATATGTTCCAAACAAAAGAATAACACAAAACATCAGAGAAAGAACTAAACAGAATGGAAATAAACAATTTATCCAATAGAAAGTCCAAAGTAATCGCCATAAAATTGCTCATCAAACTCGGGACAAAAAAGGATAAACACAGTAAGAACTTCAACAAAAAGAAAAGATTAAAAAGTTCCAATCAGAGCTGAAGAATAACAGAAATAAAAATACACTATAGGGAACAAACAGCAGATTAGTAATATAGAAGAACAGGGCAGTGCTCTGGAAAACAACTAGTAAAAAAAAAGATCACCCAAACTGAACAAAAAGAAAAAGGAATTTTAACAATGAGAATAGTTTAAGGGACCTGTGAGCTAACATCAGGCGCACTAACATTCCCTGTATAGGAGTCCCCAAAAGAGGAGAGAGATAGAGAAAGGAGCTGAAATTTTATTTGAGAAATAACAGATGAAAACTTCCATCATCTGGCAAAGGAAACAAATGTCCAGATCTAGGGAAAAGAGTATCCCAAAAATGATGAACCCAAAGAGATCCACACCAAGATACATTATAATTAAAGGGTCAAAAATTTAAAATAATGACAGACCTTTAAAAGCAGCAGGAAAAAAAAAATAGTTATATACACGGGAACCCCCATAAGGCTATCAGCTGATTTCTCAGCACAAACTTTGCAGGCCAGGAAAGAATGAGCGGCACATTCAGAGTGCTTACAATCAACAATACTCAGCAAGGTCATCATTCACAATTGATGATGGAGATAAAGTTTCCCAGAGAAGCAGAAGTTAAAGGAGTTCATCATCCCTGACCTAGTTTTATAATATTAAACAGACTTCTACAAGGAAAGGCCGTAACTAGAAATAAAACACATGAAAGAAAAAAATCTAACTGGTAAAGGCAACTATATCGTAAAGGTAGTAGATCTACCACTTACAAAGCTAGTCTGAAGGTTACAAGATAAGAGTAGTAAAATCAACTATATCTATAATAATTAGTTAAGGAATACATAAAATAAAAAGATGTAAAATATAATGGCGGCGAGGAGGGGAGAAACGTTTTGGAATGTGTTCATATTTAAGCAACCACACATGAAATGGACTATATACATAGGTTACTATAGACAAATCTCATGGTTACTACAAACTGAAAACCTATAATAGGTACACAAAAAATAAAGAGGAAATAATCCAAGCATAACACGAAAATAACCAAATCCCAAGAGAAGAACATAGGATTACAAAAACATTCAGAAAGCAAACAACAAAATGGCAATAAGTACACATATATCAATAATTAAAGGAAAGTGAACTAAACAATCCAAGCAAAACACAAAGCATGAAGGAATGGACCCATCTATAAGCTGACTACAAGAGATTCAAGTCAGATCCAAAGACAAATACAGACTGAAAGTACAGGGTTACAAAAAAATATTCCATGTGAATGAAAATGAAAAGAAAGCAGGGGTAGCAATACATGCAGGACACAAAACAGACTTTAAAACAAAGGCTGTAATAAGAGACAAAGAGCATTACATAATCATAAAGAGAATCATTAATAATAGTAATGATTATAGTAGGGGACTTTAACACCACATTTACATCAGAGGATAGATCACAAAGACAGAAAATAATGCAATAACAGCAAACAACACATCAAACCACATGGACTTGATACATACAGGATATTCAATCCCCAAACAGCAAACAAACAAACAAAAAACAAATGGCAGAATACACATTCTTCTAAACCGCCCATGTAACATTTTCCTGGATAGATCATGTTATGCCACAAAACAAATACTAATTTAACAAGACTAAAATCATATCAAGCTTCTCTTCCTACCACAACAATATGAAACTAGAAATCAATTTTTTTAAAAGATTTTATTTATTTATCTGACAGAGATCACAAGTAGGCAGAGAGGCAGGCAGAGAGCGAGGGGGCCAGTAGCAGGCTTCCCGCTGAGCCCAATGTGGGGCTTGAACCCAGGACCCTGAGATCATGACCTGAGCCGAAGGCAGAGGCTTAACGCACTGAGCCACCCAGACACCCCAGAAACTAGAAATCAATTATAAGAAAGTAGAAATTTTAAAATGTAGAATTTCTACATTAAAAAATGTAGAAATCGAGGGGCGCCTGGGTGGCTCAGTGGGTTAAAGCCTCTGCCTTCGGCTCAGGACATGATCTCAGGGTCCTGGGATCGAGCCCCGCATCGGGCTCTCTGCTCAGCAGGAAGCCTGCTTCTCTCTCTCTCTCTCTCTCTCTGCCTGCCTCTCTGCCTACTTGTGATCTCTGTCTGTCAAATAAATAAATAAAATCTTTAAAAAAAAAAAAATGTAGAAATCGGGCGCCTGGGTGGCTCAGTGGGTTAAGCCGCTGCCTTCGGCTCAGGTCATGATCTCAGGGTCCTGGGATTGAGTCCCGCATTGGGTTCTCTGCTCGGCAGCGAGCTGCTTCCCTCTTTCTCTCTCTCTGCCTGCCTCTCCATCTACTTGTGATTTCTCTCTGTCAAATAAATAAATAAAAAATCTTTAAAAAAAAAAAAAAATGTAGAAATCCACCACAGGAAGAAACAAGTCCACAGGTAAATGAATGTATTAAGAAAATGTGGTACACACCCACACATACACACACACAAAGGAATATTAGTCATAAGAATAATATTTTGCCAACATGACAACACAGACTGTCCCAGAGAGTATTATGCTAAGTGAAGTAAGTCAGACAAAGACAAATACCGTATGATTTCACTTATATGTGGAATCTAAAAAACAAATGAACAAACAAAACAAACAGAAACATAGACACCGAGATCTGATGGGTGCTACAGAGAAGGGTTGGGGTAACGAATAAGGTGAAAAAGACTAACTTTCCAGTTATAAATGAGTTACGGGGACTAAATAAATTATAAACAAGATGAAATAAGTTATCAATACAACACGGGGATGTAAGGTACATCACAGGAAATATAGTTAATAATATTGTTAACTTTGTATAACCACAGATGGTAATGCCTTATTGTGGTGATCACTTCCTAATGCATATGAATATTGAATCACTGTGTTGTACACCTGAAATACAGTATTATATATCAATTATAATTCAGGAAAAAAAAATCAAGCCAGTCACAAAAAAAGAGAGGATGAAGAGTGTACCACTAATAGCAGAACCAAAGAAGGAAGTCAAAATGTCAATTTTCTATTACAGACCTAAAGATAAACAGAACATACATAAGCTTTATCTTTATATTCATAAAATCTGAGGAAAATAAAATCTTTGCTCTTGGCCACTTGGAAAGTACTGCTATCCACAGTTAGTTAATCCAATAATCTGTCTCTTCAAAGGAATTAATTTCAACTATAAACCCAGACTGCTGCAACATGAAAACTGTCCCAGGAATCAGGGATGTAGTCCAGTTCTGCACAGATAAATTCAGTTTTCAGCACGTCTACATCAGCTGTCAATGGTGGAGTAATGGAGTTGTCCACAGAACTCCTTTAACAGACTGAAAATATGAAGCAAAATGACTCTGGATCACCAACAGATTTAATTTATTTAGAATCAGTAGCAACTCAGGATGATTTAAAACTGTTTTTTTAATTTGGTTTGAGTAAATCCAAATGTTCTTTTTTAAAAAAAAGATTCAAAAGAGAGCATGTGGGAGCATGAGCCAGGAAGGGGCAGAGAAAGATCTAAAACAGACTCCACACTGAGCGTGGAGCCTGACATGGGGACCGATCCCACGACCATGAGATCATGACCTGAGCTGAAATCAAGAGTTGGACGCTCAACCGACTGAGCTACCCAGGCACCCCAGATTCATGTATTAATTCTTGACCACAGTAGCCATATGACTCCTGGCTTTCTGATAAAAAAAAAAATTTTAATAAAAACTTTAATTTAAAATTTAATTTAAAAACTTAAATTTAAACATTTACTTTTACCCAAAAGTAATTTTTCAAAAAAACATGGAAATAGGCATTGAGCAATTATTTTCCAGTCAAATTTATACCAAAAAATTTTATAATGCAATTAGATATATTTTTACTTGTTTTTATTTTCCTCAAGCCACCAGAAAGAATGCATATTTCCCCCAAACATTTGATGACATACTTTAGTTCAGGTAGTCCACTGAAGATTTCTTTGCGGCTTAGTTCAGAAATCCCATTTCCAAGAAATACTTTTGTTCCATCAAATTCTTTGGCTCCTTTTTTGCATTTGCCTTTAATATCAGAGTATACAGAAATAACATCTCCAGCTTTCATAACTAAGAAAAAAGAAAAGCGGCTTATACTAATTAGACCGTATTTTGGTAGAAGAATAGTGAAAATTCTTTAAGCTAAACTCGGGACATCTAAGGGCATCAATAGTGGGCATGAAGAGGTCTAATCTGGCTCATTATCTCAAAATAACCCCTTATACTTTTAAATGTTCATAACAATCTATCTAATGGGAGATTATTTTTCTAGGAGAACAAAAAAAATACAAGTTTCAAAACATCCTATCTAAATTGGAACCCTTTGGCAAAGCAGAAAATGAAGGATATTTAATATTTAAATTGTTTTTTCCAAACCTAACATTCCCTAAACAATTTCATGTAAGTTTTGGTATCTTTGGCTCACTCCTCAAAGTTCTAAGTTTTCTTTAAAAAGATTCATCAAAAATGTACACTAAAATCCCTCAAAGAAATGTTTCTAAATCCCATAACCCTGTTGTTATTTCTCTGGTTTTCTATTATAGCAATTAAAGCAGAGATTTTAATGATAAGTACATTCATATATATGTCTGTGTGTATGTATGTATATACATGAGTGTGTGTATACATAGGTACATGTACCTACGTGTGTGTGTGTGTATATATATATATATGTACATTACTCAGAACACCTTGAAACTACACAGCATATGGAGTTGATTCTTATGGCTGATTAAGTTTATGTTTTGTATCCATTTCATTAAATGATTTTCAGTAACCAATCCCACTGACTTTAATAATGGGAAACTCAATTCCACTTTCATGTTCTTAGACATAGCCTGTCATAAATTTGTCTAGCCCATTAACTTGGGAACAGTAGTGAGCAATCTATCAACTAGGGCATTCGAAGGACTGTTCAAATCACATAGATCAAACGTCAATGAACTTTTCCTACAAAGGACAAGTGAATTCCTTGGGCTTTGTGACCCACATAAGGTCTCTTGGCATATTCTTTGTATTTTTGTAAAACAACCTTTTCAAAATGGAAAACCCATTTTCAGCTGTGAGTCATGCAAAAACAGACATGGGCCAGACTTGGCCAGTAGTTTAGCACAACCTAATATAGGTCAAATTGTTCGTTTCATAGATAAAATAACTTAAGTCCACAGACCGAATAACTTTCGAAAAGATCAAAACCCATGTGGCTTGACTTCAAGCCCAATAAATTAAGACTGAACCACAGTGACTAGCTTATTAAGCACATGTCATCAACTGAGTGAGTAAATTAAGAATACTGGCTTTTATTCCAATATTAAGATCCCAAGTTCTAAAGGTTATCCTCACAAATAACGGAAGTGTGAGGGCAATGGAGTTAAGACTACAAAATAAAATTTCACTGACATCTTACACTCTATTAATCAGTAATGATCCTATAAACATCATCTCACACACTCTTTTATGGAAAAAAAATGGCAAAAAAAATATACAGACGCCCAATTTGTTAGACCATATCAGATCAATCTCTTTCTAGCTATCCCAAATGTAAAACTTGGAAAATATCTGATAAAAGTAAATTTGAAATGCATCTGAATGATAGTTTAATACGTTTTCCACTTGATAATGTATACAGATTTTAAAGAATCTTTTCTTGTACAGGGAGGCTGAAACACTGCACTTACTTTTTTTTTTTTTCTTTTCCTTTAAAGACCCTATTCATTTACTTGACAGAAAGAAATCACAAGTAGGCAGAGAGGCAGGCAGAGAGAGAGGAGGAAGCAGGCTCCCTGCTGAGCAGAGAGCCCGAAGCGGGGCTCGATCCCAGGACCCCGGGACCACGACCTGAGCCGAAGGCAGAGGCTTTAACCCACTGAGCCACCCAGGCGACCCTGCACTTACATTTTGAAGCTGACACAATTCCTGGAACATAGACGTGGGCTCCTCTTAACACTGCATTGCCACATTGTGCTCCAACAATTGCTTCACAATGTTGTTTTTTTATATTCTTCCTAGAGAAGTAAGATGAGCAATTTTGAGAGTAATACACCTCCAACCCCCACTGACCTTTTTAATGTTTCAGTCTAAACCCTAAATAAGCCCTTTACTCCTGACTGTCCCAAGATCATGCCACGAATGAATAAATAAGAAAAAGAAGTTGAAAAAAAGGATAAATATAGAGGAAGTGGTTTAGAGAAGGGGAGGGAGCACACTTGAGAAAAGAAAAAGTAGAGCTCTATCTGGTAGAAAGCAATAAAGTAGCACCAAAAACTGCTTAATAATTTAAAGAGCACCAGTTTCCATGGTGGATTTAGAAGGGAAAAATAATGTCCTTATCTTCAAAGACTGAAAGAGACAATATACAATGAATTCTAAAACATTTCTAAATGGTATATTGCTGCATGGTCAACTAGTCATTTTTTAAACCAGATGATTTTATTCTTCCTTTACTGTCCAACTTTTTTGTTTTCCAATTTCTCACCTTCTATTCATTCCATTAGACCACTAACATATGAGTATTACTTCTAACTCATAGAAAAGATGTTTTCAAAAGTCAGGGGATGCCTACGTGATCAGCCCTGAATAAAGACCTTAAGCACGGAGTCTCTTATGCATGTCCGTGCTGGCAATATTGCACTTGTCACATCTCCTTGCTGTGGCAAAGTAGTGGGTCCTCTCTTTCTTCCATGATCTCCAGATGGTCAAATCTCACGGAGCTTCTCAGTTTTATACCACTTGTTTCTCATGTTCTACCTGCTCATTCCCTATCTACTTCTTAAAGAGGTCCATTCCCCCAAGTTCGAAAACATGCTGCATCTCTTCTCACCTCGGATTCTACTCTCGGCGATCTCAGACTTTCAATAATCACTTACAAAAATGACCTATGTGTTCTCATGTTTGGCCCTTCTAGACACTGAATTGGTATTTCTAATCACCCACTACCATGTGTATGTGTATGTAGGCTATGTGTACGTAGGTTTCTCGTGGTTACTTCCAACTCAGCAAGTCCTAAACAATGTTACCTTTCCCCTGACCCTCCATCTTTGGCACATCCCAAATCTTTCCATCGTTCCGTTGCCAATCTTGAACTAAGTGTTGTCATCTGCCTCGATAACCAAACTGGAAGCCTCAACATCTTCCTAAATCCTCAAACTCAATACTTGCAGTGTTACCAAATCACACCACCCCTAATTCTCTGACAGGTCTTCCAGACCCAGCCTCCAACATCAGACATCTATCAGCTTCTAACCTGATCACTGAAATAACTTCTTGCCTTTTTTTTACCTTTAACGGTTTTCAGATCTTTATGTCTTTGGTGTTCTGCAGTTTCATTCTGAAGTAGACATGGAATTATTTTTACTTTTGGCTTTAGACTCATTATAATTTTTTTTTTAAGATTTTATTTATTTTAGAGGGCTGGGGAATAGGAGTATGAGTCAGTCCCAAGCAGACTCAGAGCTAAGCTTGACGCC
Organism: Mustela erminea; assembly: GCF_009829155.1. Classification (NCBI taxonomy): domain Eukaryota; kingdom Metazoa; phylum Chordata; class Mammalia; order Carnivora; family Mustelidae; genus Mustela; species Mustela erminea. Next base: position 122,594,341 of record NC_045619.1, read on the forward strand.
CGAACTGGAGCTTGATCCCATGACCTCATGACCGTGACCTAAGCTGAAAACAAGTCAGATGCTCAATCGACTGCACCAACCAGGTGCCCCCAGACTCACTGTACTTCTTAAATCAATTGTGGAAAATTCTTAGTCATTACATTTCTGAATGCTGTCTCTCATTACTTCTATTCTCTACATTTGCAACCTATTAGAAATATGAAGTATCTTTCCATTCTATTTTTGACTCGATTCAACTTCACATTTTTATTTATCAATCTCTGCTGCATTCCAGATCATTTCCCATGGGTCTTCTACTTCAATAATTCTCCATCAGTTGGGTCTAAGGTACAATTTAACTCACTGAACAGATTTTTTATTTTAATGATGATATTCTTATTTCTAGACTTTTTTTCAATTCTACTCCTTTCCTCTTGGGATCTTTATACTTTAGATTCTGCTTCTGTTCTTAATCATTTTAAGAAATTTGATTTTAAAGTCTCTACTAGATAGCTCTAATCTGCTAAAGTTTGGGGGGAAATCTGATCCTTCAATTTGTGACTTATGCTCTCACTTATGGTGGTTTGAATCCTCGTGTAGCTTTCAACCTCGTGTAGCCTGGATAGAATGTATGCCTCTCGAAAGCAGTTTTGCCTGGCTTTTGCCAAGCACCTGAGGAACTGGCTTGGGATTAAGTTTTTAAATTAATTTCCCAGATTTTTGGTTTTAAGACCACTTAGGTAGCATGACTTTGAATTCCAAATCTTTATAAAGCATGGAACCATAGTTTCACATTCACAGATCTGTCTTCTTCAACCCAAACCCCAAGACAAGAGAGATCTAAGGGTGCCTGGGTGACTCCATTGGTTAAGCAGCTGCCTTCAGCTCAGGTCATGATCTCGGGGTCCTCAGATCAACTCTATATCAGGCTGCCTGCTCAGCGAGGAGTCTGCTTCTCCCTCTCCCTCTGTCCCCCTCCATTGTGCAAACTCTCTCCCTCTAATAGATAAGTAAACCTGTTTAAAAAGATGAGAGATCTAACTCCTTAATTATTGTCTTGCACTGACTTCTGGATATGTCTCACGTTATCTCCTATATTAAAAGGAAAACCTCTAAATGTAGAAGACCAACCACCTCCTCTCCCCCATCTCCCAAACCCCGAACATTCACTCACAGGCTTACTGTTCTGCTTTCAGTTACTCTTCATTCTAACCCCTGAATATCCACCTACATGGTCAATCACTCAGTTGTGCATTTTATTGCCTTATTTTTTATTTAGTATTCCTAGGTGTATGCAAGTAGAAACATTTTTAGAAATCTAGGTTACCAAATTATTGGAAATAAAACACTCTAAAATGATTTCCTAATTGGTTTCCAGTCTTATAATTTTTCTTTTAAACTTTTTTCACTGGAACCCATAGAAATGCAGTTAATATCACAACTCAGGACATATGTGTGTATATATGTATACACACATATATTTATACACATATTTATATCATTTTACGAAACACAATCCGTATATGCAGTACAATATGATACCTTATGAAATATCCCATTTCTTTTTTAAAATGCTTAAAAAAAGGACATTAAATTGATTTTACAACCTTCTAATGGATCATGACCTCCATGTGATTGAAAAAAATAGCTTTATGCTACTATCAGTATTCTTTGGTTCCTATGTTCTAAGCAAAAAACTAAACATTCCTGGGGCACCTGGGTGGCTCAGTGGATTAAAGCCTCTGCCTTCTGCTCAGGTCATGAGCAGATCCCAGGTCCTGGGATCAAGCCCCGCATTGGGCTCTCTGCTCAGTGGGGAGCCTGCTTCCTCCTCTCTCTCTCTGCCTGCCTCTCTGCCTACTTATGATCTCTGTCTGTCAAATAAATAAATAAGGTCTTTAAAAAAAAAATAAAACTAAACATTCCTTAATTTAAAAAAAAGAAAATCTTTTACATTTCACAGCTGGCCTCTCCCAACTTCTTCAACCTCACCGTTTCACCACCCTCTCTGAAAAAGCAACTAAAGAGCCAAACTTGATCACTTTGACACGAGCCAACTTGTATTTTCAGGCGTCGGTACTTCTGCTTTCTCTTCACCTCCCATAACCTTGGCCATCTTACCCCACCAGCCTAATGCCTAAACACGATTCAAGGCTCAAATGAAATAATAACTACTCGAAAATCTTTACCAACTTCCTTTCACTCCGTCCTTCCTATTCTGTGCTCTGATACTTTATTAATACCTTCACTGCAGCACTTTTAACAATCTTGATTCATACAAAGGTTTCCTGTTGTTAAACCAATCAACTGCATTTCATTCATCTTTGTAACACCCTTGGGTCTTAGACATAGCACCAATCCGAAAAATGTCTTGAGATATAGAACCTTGCAGTTTTAAGCAGAATGTTTTTATGGGAATAACCATTTCATGGAGATGACAGAAAGATGGGCTACAGAAAAAAAGAGTTAACATAGCAGTCCTGAATTACTGTCCTTTCTTTGGACAGCATTGTCCAAAGGTTGTCCCTGCATTGTACAAGATTGGTCCCTGGCTGCCATCTGGGAACTCAGATTTCAGAAGGATACCCACTATTCACTGATGAGAATAGCTCACTATGCTTAAATCATCTGTACAAATATTACAGTTACAGCCAACAATGACTTTCCTTCTGAGAGGCCAGAATATGGGCATGTGCCAAGTGTGGAGTGCTTACATGACCAGATGCAAATAAAATCCTGGACACGAGTTGCTAATGAATTTCCCTGGCTGGCAACATCTTACAGTTTGTCAAGCCTGTTCCTGAGGGAATTAAGTGTTTCCTGTGTGACTCCATCGGAAGAGAATTCTGTAAGCTTTCAACTGGTTCTCCCTGTACTTTTTCCCAGGTGCCCCCTCCCTTTGCTGATTCTGCTTCAGATTACTTCACTGTAATAAATTACAGTCACAAGTACTACTATATGCTGAATCCTATGAGTCGTCCTAGAGTCATCAAGCCAGGGAGTGGTCCTGGGGATCCCTCAACACTAGGACTAATTGTATAAAAACATAAGATCCCAAATATGCAAGTATCAAGGTATAATTCAGCTTTGCTAAAGGGGAAATTTTGAGGCAGCATAGATAAAGGGAAATGTGAGTTGATGCAGGGCCATAACACATGCTAAAAGTTTAATTTTTTATTGCAATATTTATAAATAAAGAAGTAAACATTAAAGAAAGAGGACCTTCTGATAGTACAGTAATATAGATGGGAGGGGAAAATCCTATGAAGGTACTCAGATTAAGAAAAAACTAGTAAAATAGCTTTAAAAAATGAGGTGTCTACAAATTAAAGAGTGGGATTTTAAGAATGTCCCACTAAAATACATATAAAAATATAAACTTACCCATTTGGCGCTTTTTTTTTTTTTTAAGATTTTATTTATTTGAGACAGAGTGTGAGAGAGAAAGCTCTCATTCGAGCACAAGCAGGGGGAGTGGAAGAAGCAGACTCCCCACTAAACAGGGAGCCTGACATGGGGCTCAATCCTGGGACCCTGGGTTCAGGACCTGAACCAAAGGCAGACACATAACCAACCGAGCCACCCAGGCGCCCCTCAATTTGGCATTTTACTGCACATATTGGCAACTCTACACCAATAGGAGATAATGATTATAATTTTAAGATGTTGTATATTATTGCATGCCAACAAATATTTCTTTTTCGGCAGGCCTGCCATCTGTACTTAATCAACCATTTTTGTGCAATTACTTGAACATTCTATTGCATTTACCGTATTATTTCATATACACAAACAGCAATTGAAATATTAAAGTGCTGATACTAGCAAGAATGATGAAAGATGGAAATCAAGCAGGCTCAGAGAGACGAATACAGCCTCATGTGGATCTCAAGAGAATTATGCTACTGGATTAGTTATTCATTGCAAAGGAAAAAAAGAAAATTTTCTGACCTGTTGAAAATATTTTGCTGAGATTTTTGTCAAAAAGGGAGGTACACTAATTAAAAAAAAATGTAGAGATCTTTAAAAATTATGAATTGAATGTTGACCTAAAAAATTCTACTAGTATAAACTCAGTCTTTAGAAAATGAGAAGAGAAGCCTGGCATTCAATTTTCTCCTAAGTTTCTCAAATAATGTTGACGTTGATACTGTCAAATTCAACACTACAGCCTTATGTTCAATCTCATGACATTACCAATGATAAAACCTTAAGCAATGTTAAAACAGATTTAATCAGCATATTAAGTATCATATTAAGTAAACTGAGGGAACCAGAATTTATGGTGAGAAATTACTTTTAAAATTATTCATTATCTACAAATACAGTTTCACCTCTATTCGGTATTTTAAATAATTATAGGATATTGAGTATACAGTAAAAGATCAGTAAAAGACTGAGAGTGTATTTCTTTTTCTCAAGTCTGTACAAAGGAAGAAAGAAACAACGATTTGAGAAGGGCATGCCATTTATAATAAAACTGACCAACAGCTATATTTCCATTGAGGAGGAGTAACTGTCTGACACAGAAATTTGGATCAAACCTAGTTCCTCGACAGGGTATAAATGTCTCTGAAAAGAAAAATCTCACGGAGGCCTAATCAAATATTTATTACTTAGAACCTGGACGGGGGGTTCAGGTTGAGAAATGAGAATCTGAGAAGTTCTTGTTAGTGTCCCGCTCACAGCAGACACACCTGAAAGAGGAACAGGGTCATCAGCACATCTGCGCCTTCCCTGACAAATCTGGATAAACTGCCCGAAAGTCGCTAAGGGAAGGGAAAGCGCAACCAAGTTTGGTGCCCCTCACCAGACTCAACTAAGCAGACGCTATCACTAAATCCCCATGCAAAAAAGTGCCGAGGTTCTGCCGCGCACGCAGCCTCGCCTTCCGGGCTCACCATCTGCCCCTCCCCCGCCCGCCGCCGTCACCGGGGAAACGGGCTGACCCGAAGCTGGTTTCATGGCAGCCGAGAAGAAAGCAGTTTTGGGGCCACTGGTGGGGGCAGTGGACCAGGGCACCAGCTCAACGCGCTTTTTTGTTTTCAATTCAAAAACAGCCGAACTACTTAGTCATCATCAAGTGGAAATAAAACAAGAGTTTCCAAGAGAAGGATGGGTGGAACAAGATCCTAAGGAAATTCTGCAGTCTGTCTACGAGTGTATAGAGAAAACATGTGAGAAACTTGGGCAGCTCAATATTGATATTTCCAACATAAAAGCTATTGGTGTCAGTAACCAGAGGGAAACCACTGTAGTCTGGGACAAGTTAACCGGGGAGCCTCTCTACAATGCTGTGGTGTGGCTTGACCTAAGAACCCAGTTTACCGTTGAGAATCTTAGTAAAAGAATTCCAGGAAATAATAACTTTGTCAAGTCCAAGACAGGCCTTCCACTTAGCACTTACTTTAGTGCGGTGAAACTTCGTTGGCTCCTTGACAATGTGAGGAAAGTTCAAAGGGCTGTTGAAGAAAATAGAGCTCTTTTTGGGACCATTGATTCATGGCTTATTTGGAGTTTGACAGGAGGGGCCAATGGAGGTGTCCACTGTACGGATGTAACAAATGCAAGTAGGACAATGCTTTTCAACATTCACTCTCTGGAATGGGATAAAGAGCTCTGCGAATTTTTTGAAATTCCGATGAAGATTCTTCCAAATGTCCGGAGTTCTTCTGAGATCTATGGCCTAATGAAAGCTGGGGCCTTGGAAGGTGTGCCAATATCTGGGTGTTTGGGGGACCAGTCTGCTGCACTGGTGGGACAAATGTGCTTCCAGGATGGTCAAGCCAAAAATACATATGGAACAGGCTGTTTCTTACTATGTAATACAGGCCGCAAGTGTGTGTTTTCTGAGCATGGCCTTCTGACCACAGTGGCTTATAAGCTTGGCAGAGACAAACCAGTGTATTATGCCTTGGAAGGTTCTGTAGCTATAGCTGGTGCTGTTATTCGCTGGCTAAGAGACAATCTTGGAATTATAAAGACCTCAGAGGAAATCGAAAAACTTGCTAAAGAAGTAGGTACCTCTTACGGCTGCTACTTCGTCCCCGCGTTTTCGGGGTTGTACGCACCTTACTGGGAGCCGAGTGCAAGAGGGATCATCTGTGGGCTTACTCAGTTCACCAATAAATGCCATATTGCTTTTGCCGCATTAGAAGCTGTTTGTTTCCAGACCCGGGAGATTTTGGATGCCATGAACCGCGACTGTGGAATTCCCCTCGGTCATTTGCAGGTAGACGGAGGAATGACCAACAACAAAATTCTTATGCAGCTGCAGGCAGACATTCTGTATATCCCAGTAGTGAAGCCTTCAATGCCTGAAACAACTGCCCTCGGAGCGGCCATGGCGGCGGGGGCCGCGGAAGGAGTTGGCGTTTGGAGTCTCGAACCCGAGGATCTGTCAGCGGTCACAATGGAGCGGTTTGAACCACAAATCAATGCTGAAGAAAGTGAAATTCGTTACTCTACATGGAAGAAAGCTGTGATGAAGTCAGTGGGCTGGGTTACAGCTCAATCTTCAGAAAGTGGTGACCCTAGTATCTTCTATAGTCTACCCTTGGGCTTTTTTATAGTGAGTAGCATGGTAATGTTAATCGGAGCAAGGCACATCTCAGGTATCCCATAAATGACACCAACTCACGGATTCCAAAGATGCAAGCTCTTTGCCTAATGAGAGAATCCAGCGATTGTCTCTTAATGTGATGACTCTATTCATAGACTCTGATTTTATTTATAAGCCACTTGCTGCATGACCCTCCAAATAGACCTGTGACTTGAAATAAAGAAAATGCAGCAGAAAGAATGCTATAGAAACATTTGGTGTGTTTTTTAACATCAGGAGTTAAGATTGGACCAGCCACCTTGGGGGCTGACCCCTCCTTTGCCATTGTGTCCTGCCCCATTCCCTCTGAGATCTAGGAAGAATTCAGGTCCTTCATTTCATTGGAATCTTTCATCAAACACACTAAACGCCAATGATGGTCTAGGATTTGGTTCTCTGCACTACACACACTTGACTAAGGGATGATTACTAACCAGCTAAAAATGAGTGGCTTTTTGTTCCGTTTCTTTTTTTTTTTTTTTTAAAGATTTTATTTATTTGTCAGAGAGAGAGAGCGAGAGCGAGCACAGGCAGACAGAGTGGAAGGCAGAGTCAGAGGGAGAAGCAGGCTCCCTGCGGAGCAAGGAGCCCGATGTGGGACTCGATCCCAGGACGCTGGGATCATGACCTGAGCCGAAGGCAGCCGCTTAACCAACTGAGCCACCCAGGCGTCCCTGTTTCGTTTCTTTTTAACAGACCCTAAAAGTCCTCTTTTCTGCATATTAAGGAGGCCACAACATCTTCCCCGAATGTTTAAATGGACACCTCTATGGAATTCTTAAAATGCAAATTGAGTACTCTCATAGCTTAAGACATTTTCCAGAAAGGTATTTGCCAAAACTGAAATTCTTCAGAAACTTTATGTGGTCTCACTCATTCACTGAATTGCTGTCTGGATCTTCTAGGCAAGGACACTTTTTCCTCTCTTTTTTCATCTCTCCTTTGTATATTTTTCATTTTGTATGTATAACATACATGCCTATACATATTTTATACAGTGAGGGCAGTCCATTTATAAATCAAGAGTACATTTTACATGATCTCACTAATACACTGAATATCTGTTTGGATCTTACAGGGAAGAACACTTTTTTCTTTTCATCTCTCCTTTTCATATTTCTTACTTATATGTCTAACATACATGCCTCTATATTTTATATACAGAGGGTAGCCCATTTATAAATTCAGAGCACATTGTATTCAGTAGGTTATAATGGGGCTGGTCTTAAGTGGACCACTGTGTGTATAAATATTTTGGGGAAATCACTGTATACATTTTTGGGCAACGGTTATACAAATTTAAAAAGAGAAACTTTTTCTTAAGAGAGCCAGCATTTAAAGTTTAAGTATATGTTCTTAGTAAAAGAAAATGTACTTCATCGTGACTTCAGCTATATTTCTTAAACTTTTTATTTAATTTTTTTAGCTGGATACCTGTCTTTAAAAAAAAAAGGAAAAAAACAAAACTGTGGAATACTATGGTAAATACTGTTTTCAAACAAGCACTAGTCCATATCAAGTTATCTTCCTTTGACATAATTTTAGAAATATTTGGGATTGTTTAGAGGGGATAGCAAAAAAGCCTAAACACTGAAGTAGAAGAAAACCTTAGGAATAAAGCCAATAATCTCTTTGTATCCAAATATGTTATTAGTTGCTCGTAAGCAAGTATAATTTCTATTTGGGATCACAGAGACTTATCTCCAGTTACTGTCCTAATACAACTGAAGAAAGGTTTGCAATTAGAAATGGCTTCCAAGGGCGCCTGGGTGGCTCAGTGGCTTAAAGCCTCTGCCTTCGTCTCAGGTCGTGGTCCCAGGGTCCTGGGATGGAGACCTGCATTGGGCTCTCTGCTTAGCGGGGAGCCTGCTTCCTCCTCTCTCTCTCTGCCTGCTTCTCTGCCTACTTGTGATCTCTGTCTGTCAAATAAATAAATAAAATCTTAAAAAAAAAAAAAAGAAACGGCTTCCAGTGAAATAAAGAATTTCTCAAAATAGTATTACATGTTATAAAAACCTACCTAATCTAGCATCTTAATGTCAATTTTTTAAAATCCTAAAATTAATTTGCTTACTACAAATAAAATACTATCTCCTAATATTTTCTTCAACCAGTGCTGAAAATGGGGAAATATTTATATATTAGTATAAAAGGTCTTGTTTTGTTTGGTGTTAATGGTGGCTTGTATTTGCAGTTCTGATTATGCTGTTTCTAAATTATTCAATATACTTGAGTTTTATTGCTGCAGCTGCCACTTGAGTGACAAAAATATTACAGAAAGGTACTGTGAAATTATTACTTTGTGATGAGGGTACTTTTAAACATAATTATGTTTCTACAAAATCAGTTAGTTGTAAATAATTGTTAAATCACTGTTCAGATAATTTTAAGATTCCACTAATTTTCTATAAATTGAAATATTTATAAATGTTTGAAACTGTGCATATTGGTATTTAATGATGAAATGACTTAAAATAAATTGACCCTCATTCTTAAAAAAAAAAAAAAAAGTGCTGAGAGCTGGAACCCTTCACAGAGAACCTCGGTCTTTATCAGCTGTGCTCACCAGGACTAGAACCGTGCCACTAGGGAAAACTCGTGAAACCATTTTTTAAAAACCCATCTGTTTAGCTGTATAGGGATACAGTTCACACCATTCTGTATCATTTTTGAGCAAACTGCATACTCGAAGAAGCTATATGAATTCAAGTGTTTCCCTCCAGTGAGTTAGAGAAGCAGAAAGGATTCATTCAACTCAGGACCTAGACATATATAGTAGCAAAATAAAACAAAAACAAAAACCCAAAGAAAAAAAATTTCGAATGGGTCATTATATTTTCAAAAACAAACGAAAAGGAATAACTCAAAATGGAATCTAAGAAAAACTAGATAAAAAAGTAGTGAACTGGGGGCGCCTGGGTGGCTCAGTGGGTTAAAGCCTCTGCCTTTGGCTCAGGTCATGATCCCAGAGTCCTGGGATCGAGCCCCGCATCGGGCTCTCTGCTTAGTGGGGAGTCTGCTTCCTCCTCTCTCTATGCCTGCTTCTCTGCCTGCTTGTGATCTCTGTCTGTCAAATAAATAAATAAAATCTTTAAAAAAAAAAAAAAAGTAGTGAACTGGAAAATAAACAGTAAGAAAGTCTCGGAAATAAGAGAGAACACAACAGGCTTGAGACTGCTATTTTTAGAAAGGTCTGCTTGAAAGATCAACCCTTGGCAGGCATCTGCAACTGTGACTGGAAAACCGTTCCCAGGACTAACTGAAAACCTTCTGTAATGATAAGAGTGGATTATTGTTCCTAAATATTTGTACAAGCAATGTGCTTTGTTCTGAACACCTGTTCTCCTTTCCAGAGGCTGAAATTTTGGTATATGCAGGGCAGAGGGTGCCAACATGACCAGCACCCGATAAAACACTTGCTACTTGCTAATAAGCTTCCCTCCTAGACATCTATTCAACTCTTGTCAAAACTCATTGCTAGAGGAATTATGCATGTCCTAGTAACTCCATTGGACAAAGGTCTCTTGGAAGCTTGTGCCTGGCTTCCTCCAGGCTTTGCCCCATATACCCTTCCCTTTGCAGTTTTTTGTGTCCTTTATTGTAATAAATCTTCACCATGACCACAACTACATGATGAGTCCTGTGGGTCCTTCTTGCCAATCACCAAACCTGGGGGCTATCTTGGGGTGCCCCAACACAGGGGGTATCTGCAATGGAAATCCAACTTATAGCCCTAGTGGGGTTTTTAAAAATATTTTTATTTATTCATTTGCAAGACAGAGGGCGCACATGAGCAAGCACATGAGCACAGGTGAAGGGAGAAGGAGAAACAGACTGTCCAAACAGCAGGGAGTCCTACAGGGGGTTCATGGGGCTTGATCCCACACATGAGCTGGAAACACTTAACTGACTGAGCACCCAAGCGCCCCCTAGTGTTCTTATACAGAATAGAGAAAAGTATGATACTGAAAGGCTCCTAACTAAAGAGTTACACTGTTTCATTAAAAAATAAGAAAGAATGGCACAAAACTAAGGGTGCTGGGGGGAGAGGAGGTATGGAAGGGTGGTTGCATTATGGACACGGGGGAGGGTATGTGCTATGGTGAGTGCTGTGAAATGTGTATGTCTGATGATTCACAGACCTGTACCCCTGAGGCAAATAACACATTGTATGTTAATAAAAATAACTAATTAAAAAACTAAGAAAGAATGTTAAAAAAAAAAAAAAAAAAATCAAGCTATCAAGTTTCTAAAGTTTTGGAGAAACTTTAGTTTAATGATAGAAAACCTGTAGATCTCCAAGCAAAAACTAAGATACTGTTCGCTGGGGCCTCTGATTTTTTTCATAGCAACACTTGATGACATAACATTCCAAAAGCAATGTCTACAAAGGGAATTATATTCCCTTAGCAATGCCTGCTAAGGGAAATAATATAGGATCTGAAAGTACTATAATCAGCCAATCTATTGTTTAAATATAAAGGCAACAGGCAATTCTGAAGCAAGAGTGTAAATACTTTGGAAATGAGAATACTTACTTTGGAGACGGGAAACAGGTGTTGCAGACCTGATAAATGACTAAGGTCACCAACCAAGAGTAATCAAGACAAAGAACTCAGGAATGAACTGTTAGGACTAAAAGTAAGCACAGCATTCATTTGAATTGTGCTTCTAGAATAACAATGTTATAAGCCTGTGCAATGCTTAAAGAACACAGTAAATAAAAATTGGCTGGTGGATGTTTTAGGGGATAAAATTTAAGTGTAAGATTTTTAAAAAACTAAGTGTAAGAACTTCCTCATTTTTCATAATGAAAAGGAATATAATAATAATAATACTGATAATGAGTTTTAAAAACAAAAAAGAACTGATTTGCTCCTTTTAGAAGTGAATAGTAGGTATGCAAATCTATAATCCTAAATGATTTTTGGACTTTTCTGTCATAACCCATCATTTATGTCTTATAATTCACTAACTTTTTTTTTTTTTTAGATTTTATTTATTTGACAGACGGAGATCACAAGTAGGCAGAGAGGCAGGCAGAGAGAGAGGAGGAAGCAGGCTCCCTGCCGAGCAGAGAACCCCCGAGTCAGGGCTTGATCCCAAGACCCTGGGATCATGACCTGAGCCGAAGGCAGAGGCTCTAACCCACTGAGCCACCCAGGTGCCCCTAATTCACTAACGTTCTAATGAGTGTCTAGATCACTACAAAGAATAGGATGAAAGGGTACTAAGTTCAGAAAATAAAGTTAAATCATCTAAATACTTCAAAAGAACTAGTATGGCCAGTATTAGTGAGAATGAAAGACTGATACTCTCTCATATACTACTAGAAACATTAAATGGTAACTTTATAGAAGGCACTATACCTCAAACTAAAATATGCACAGACCAATGAACCAATGATTCTATGCTGTACCAGTTTATCCTGTAGACCTGCTTACACAAATTTACAAAGAAACATCCTTAGAATATTTACTGTTGGTAATAATAAAAAACAGGAAAAAAATAAATGCCTATCTATATTACAGGGATGAATAAATGTTTTAAAAGTATGCACATATTAAAAAGAATGAAATAGGGCCAACTGGGTGGCTCAGTTGATTAAGTGTCTGCCTTCGGCTCAGGTCATGATCCCAGGCTCCTGGCACTGAGCCCAGAGTCCGGCTCCCACTATGGAAAGTCTGCTTCTGCTTCTCCTCTGCCCCACAACCCATTCATGTGCTATCTCACAAATAAATAAAATATTTAAAAAAATAAATAAAGGGGCACCTGAGTGGGTCAAGGCTCTGCCTTCGGCTCAGGTCATGATCTCAGGGTCCTGAGATCAAGCCCCACATCGGGCTCTCGGCTCAGCAGAGAGCCTGCTTCCCCCTCTCTCTCTCTCTCTCTGCCTGCCTCTCTGCCTACTTGTGATCTCTCTCTCCCTGTGTCAAATAAATAAATAAAATCTTTAAAAAACATAAAAATAAAATAAATAAATAAAATTTTAAAAATGAAATGGGTTCTATTAGGGAGAATTATGGACTTCTTTCTACCTTGATTGGGATAGGTCTTGGCTACACAGCTGTACAAATGTGGAGAAATTCAGCAAACAGTACACTTAATTAAAATCTCTTCATTTCACTGTCTACACAGTTTATCTTAAAAAACAGATAAGGAACTCACAAAATCTTTTTTTAACTGCCAAAGGAATACATGCTTATAGTAAAAATAACACAGAAATGTTACAAATGAAAATCTCTTACCCCTTCTCTCCCAATCCAAACTCTTCAGAGTTAACCACTCAAAATTAACCTCTATTAATAGCTGGGTATATTAAAGCCTTTGGACCTTTCCCTGTATATAAGTAAATATACATAAATGTGTAGTTGTTTTTCGTAATTGCAAAATAAAGTGTAATTATCCCATACATAACAATCTCTTTTTGATACTTAATTGTGACTATCTTCTCTTACCGGTACATGTAACTCTTCCTCATTAAAGTCCATATTCCACTGCACGATAAACCATAATTTACTGAACCACGGCTTTACTGACCACTAAATTACTTTCAAGCTTTAACAAAATGAGCATTTTTCTATTTTCTATTTTATTTCTATTTAATATCTTTCTTAGGGGTATAAAAAATTAAATCATAATTAGGGATTTAAAAATATTCCTTGGAAGTTGAACTCCCATTACTCCCATTAAAATATGAAAGCCCCCCCACCCCCCATTTTCAAACATATGCCTTCCAAATACATAAATGAGAACAATGCCTGTTCTACTCATAGAACATTCATAGTAAATCAAAGTAACTGTGAATTACTGAATAAAATTTTACAAACACATTAACTAGGAAAGCAGGAAAAATGTTATATATTTTAGTGGCAGCTCAAAAAAAGTTTTAAATTAGCCTTGGAACCTCTTAATACATATAAGTAAACAAATGAAGTTTCTTACTAAGTAGGAGGAAACTCTGCACCAAATGGACTAAAAGGCATTACTTTCAAGGTATCTGGACCCATTCCTACTCTTTTATAATATCTTCTAAGACAGAATACGAAGTTACATTTATGAATTTGTGAACTGTCTATATGAAATTGCTAATAATAGAGAAATTTAGTATCACCAAACAGTAAGAAAAAAAACCTATGACAAATTTTTAGAAAAATTTCATTTGAAAATAAAATAATTACAAACCTAGGTCCAATAACAGGAATAAGTAAGACATCCTGAAGGTCTGGATGTTGAAGAACAGGAACATTTAATCCATTAAACTGCTGTTAAAAATAAACAAACAGAATTATGGATCCATCAATATAATTGACAGATTTCAATTTACAGTTCTTTTCATTGTCATTACCTAGCAGAGCATGAAGCTTGGTTTAGGATATTCTTACTTTATACCACATAACACTATAAAAGACAAAGATTTCAAAACAATTATGTTTTCTCTGTGTTTTATTCTGAAGTATCTCGATTTCTTTATAAGGTTCAATTTTGTTTATAATTTGGCTTTATAAAGACAACCCATGTTTACCTTAGGTGACTTATTTTGAAAACATATAACCAATATAGAATTACACATTGTACTTTTTTTTTTTTTTTTTTATTTCCAGCATAACAGTATTCATTATTTTTGCACCACACCCCGTGCTCCATGCAATCCGTGCCCTCTATAATACCCACCACCTGGTACCCCAAACTCCCACCCCCCGTCCCTTCAAAACCCTCAGATTGTTTTTCAGAGTCCATACACATCGTACTCTTATTTTTTTTTTTTTTAAGATTTTATTTATTTATTTGACACAGAGAGAGAGATCACGAGTAGGCAGAGAGGCAGGCAGAGAGAAAGGAGGAAGCAGGCTCCCTGCTGAGCAGAGAGCCTGATGTGGGGCTCGATCCTAGGACGCCGAGACCATGACCTGAGCCAAGACAGAGGCTTAACCTTACACTGAGCCACCCAGGCGCCCTCATCGTACTCTTTTAAGGAAACATTCTGAATAGGACATTAAGGTTTGAGATTATTAAATACTATTTATTAAACACCACCAATACTGAATGCCATGTCAGTTTTGCTAAGGGAAATAAATGCTTTTTGGCAAAAGTTCAGGATTTTCAGTATCCTCTATCATACTTGGTCTTTAAACTGGAAATGGGTACATGATCAGGAGTGTAGGTGTCAAGGCCAGCTCACACAGTCTCAGGAGAACCAACTATGTGCATCTCTGTCCAATTTCAAGGTCACAAGGGTAACTTGAAATTGACAGTAGTGGGAGTATTTACACCACTGAAATCAGCAAATGCTACAAAGGGTTGTTTTTCTCAGAAAGTGGGCTTTTCAATATGTACCAGAACACTACTATTGCAGAAGAAAATAACAAGGCACTGCACTCATCAGAATCAAGAGCAGAATAGTGGAAGGGATAGCAAGAATACTACAGTCTTAGGGGGAGCTACATGCAAGTATTTCAGAACAAGTCTTGGCCATGAATTTTAAAGCGTGAATTTTCACATACTATATTAAAGAATAGTAACAATAATAGGTATTTCCACTGCCCTGTGGCATCCGTATACTACTTAGAAAAATTCTCAAAAATCAATTTATTTCCAAGTTGATGAGAGAAAAAATTTGTATTTTAGCAATCTATATTTCTACCATATCAAGAACTCTCCTGACTTTTGCTTCTTCCAGGCAAAGGAGATTTCAGACCAACCTTACTTAACAGATGGCTACTAAGAAATCTGAAATGTAGGGGTGCCTGGGTGGCCCAGTCAGTTAAGCGTCCACTCAGGTCATGGTCCTGGAGTCCTGGGATCGGGCTCCATGTTGGAGAACAACACTCTACAACATTCCACAAGACTGTAGAAATGCAATTATGGATATAATGACAGAAAATTTGCGCATACCTTCTGAAGTTCATCAAACAACAGATCTTTCACATGTTGCACTGAGGCTAGATGTGTATTTACTCTTACTGTTGTGAATGACGGAGGATGTGACAAGCGATTTAACAGAGTTTCAAATTTCCTTTCTGCTTCTTGTTTTCCAAAAGCAGATACAACCTGAAAAGAGGAAAACAACACGTTAATGTTTCAATGTCACTATAAGAATTAACTAAAAATATTAAGTACATTATGCATACCCGATTAATGAAACATCTTTCAGCAATTATGCAGTTCCATTTCATTTTGCTACTTTAGTTGCATGTTAGTTAACACTAACGGAATGTAATACTTCACAGGGTTTTGGGGTTTAATAGTGGTAATAAACACCTAACAAAATGCCCAACATAAAGGTCTTTGAAAAAACTGCCTCAACTTCAAAGCATTATTAACATTTTGAACATATTAATGTCTGCTATGCTTTTCATATAAATTCATGATTTTATTCTATTTATAATATACCAAATATTATATCGTTCTGTAGAGCTATTTACTTGCTGGCCTCATACCTAGAACAAATTCATTAGCAGCCTTTGAAAGCACCAGTATTTGAATACTGATACTGATACTGATATTGATACTGTCATCTAAAGGTCATCCACACCAGCTTTCGAATATGGTATTTTTAAATGTAATAAATACCACCCAAAAAGACAGGTAGCAAAGATAACCTGTCAGAAATGGAGGTTTAAAGATAAAAACAAAAACAAAAACCAAGTCCCCCTGTGATTAACTGAAGCTTTGGGAGACATGTATTTTCCCATTTTTGTCATCTTTAACTGTACTCTGCTTCACAGCATCATCTTAAACTACCTGCCAGAGTACTCATCCACCAGCCTCAAAGTATTAGTATTTTCTCAAGTTTAGTTTGTTTTTATTAAAACTGAATATAACTTTACTTCCAATACTTATACAAAGGAATGTTTTTTCTTTTCTTTTTCTTTTTTTTTTTTTTAAGATTTTATTTGACAGAGATCACAAGCAGGCAGAAAGGCAGGCAGAGAGAGAGGGGGAAGCAGGCTCCCTGCCGAACAAAGAGCCCGATGCGGGGCTCGATCCCAGGACCTTGGGATCATGACCGGAGTCAAAGGCAGAGGCTTTAACCCACTGAGCCACCCAGGCGCCCAGGAATGGTTTTTTCTAAAATCATTTACAGTTAGCGGGCTTGAGACAGAGATGGTGTCAAAGACAGACATTTGGATCTTCTATAATACAATATTTACCATTTTAAAAATAGTTAAGAAAAACTGCTGAATGCCTCTATTTCTCTTAATATGCTCCTTATATTTTTAGTTCTTTGAAGTCAAGAGAAGGTATTTTCTCTTTCCATACTCTCTAATCCCTTAATCTAATCTTTGGAAATAAAATGTAGAAATCAAATCTAAGAAGTCATAGCTTCAGTAGTATCTTCATACACGAATCACATTTAAGTCTTAGATTTTACTCTGAATAAGAAAAGCAAAAATTTAGAAAATACAAAGTTGCTTAGAGGCACGAAGTAAAATGCAAAGAGCACAAGCCTGACAATCAAAGACAACATTCACTGAGGACTTCTGTGCTCGCTACTGCTCCCACTGCGTGGAATGAATATTTGTTGAGGACTAATGTGCCAGAACAATACCAGCTGCATTCACTTATGGTTAATATTTTAAAATAACCTTGTAAGGTAAATATTTTTAACATCCTCAGTTTCCACAGAAAAGGATATCAAGGTTAAACGGTATGAAATAATTTACTCAAAGCACAGGGGCACCCATCAAGGATCTGGGATGCCAAATCTGTATTTTTTTCACTGTATCTGAGCTCTTCAGCTTCAGATTTCAGCCCTATTACTTGATAGCGGTGTCAATCTGGGTCAGCTGCAGGACTCTTGGACCCTCAGCTCTCTCACCTATTAAAATGCAGAAGAAATCTCTTACCCCCCCCCCAAAAAAGAAATTGCTAATATTAAGATGTAAAAGTCTGCAAATCAGCTAGCACAACTAGTGGCATTTAAAAGGCATTGACACATTATCTCTTTCACCTGAGAACCACAGCAAGCGCTCTAAGGACACGTGTGTATCTTCTCCACTGGACTTAAATTCTCGAGAACAGGAATCTTTTCCCCTCATTCTTGTAACCCCTTCAGTGCCATGCCTACTGACACGCACATAACCGCTCTCTTCCCTTCCCTTCTGTTCACATTCGTTAAGTGTTGAAACGTAGACCTCATTCACCTCCTATCTCGAAAGCATTAAATGCCCGCAAGAAGATACTGGCAGTTTTTACATTCCAAAAAGAGTAATAAGAAACAACCGTGTAAAGATTAGATCTCGCTTTAGGGTTTTTTGGTTTTGTTTTGTTTTTTGTTTTTGTTTTTCCTATTTTCCCAGCGTGTGTAAACATGGAATTTTTGCAAGCATCATAAAACAGGTTTGACCTACCTCCTTATTCACAAAACCCTCTTTCAGATACTTTTCAACCTCCTGTCTCAACGATATTTTAGGGAACACGGACATTTTCCCTATTGTTTTGTCCTCCAAGAAAAATGTGGGAAAACGGTGACTATTCTCTTTCCGGATTAACAGTGAGCAGCGTCTTGGCAATGGGTAACCACCCACAGGCGCCGGGACCACCAGCTGGCCGGGAAAACTGCGCCGCTCTTTCCAAGTTCAACTCGGGATTGCGGAGGTACATCCACGCTTTCTCCGGCATTGCCCGTTCAGAGCGGCTTCCTCGCCTCCACCATAGCCGTCTCTGGTGCTTCTTGAGACACGCTCACGGAAATCACTGTGAGGTCATGTCCCCCCGTGCGGCAGAGAATATACAGGTTTAAAAAAAAAAAAAAATGACAATCCAATCCGTTGTGAACTGGCCTGGAAAACAGACTGACTTCAGACTTCTGTTCACTCATGTTCAGGGTTCAGACCTCATTTCAAAACCGCGCCCCCAATTTCCCGGCCGAAAGCCGCTTCCGGTTTGCGTCACTTCCGGCGACGCGTCCCACCCTCCCCGGTTCCCCAATCCGCAACCGCGAACCGCCGTACGTCTGGTAGGCGGAGTTTCCGAGGTCCGCTGGCTGCAACTCCACGTGCGGGTGGTTTTCCGGACCTCTGAGTGGGGGAGGGAGGCCGCATGGGTGAACTGGCTGATTTAGCGCCTGGGGTGGGTTCCAGGAGAAAGGAGGAAAGGGTGTGGGTAAAATCGAGATGGCTTGAGTAAACTGGAGGTCCAGTTAGTTCACCTGCCTGTTGACCTCCTACGTTAGAAGGAAGCCAGAGTTTATTTGAACGTAAAGCCACCCTTTGCTTCAGACACCTGGCCCTCGGTGACTACTCATCTGACTTCAGCTGTGAATGATCGCCGTTATTTAAATTTCTGAAAGCTGGGTTAATGGTGTGTTCATACCCATTAATGATCAGTTAAAACTAAAAAAAAAAACCCGCATATTCAAAATTAGTTGAATGAGGCTAACGGTTACCTGTATTATCCGAGACGCTTACCCTAATTTATGTGTTACAGATGAAGGTAAAGATTCAAAAGAAGATGCATAATGAAATTCAGACATTTTATGATTGAATACGAAACTAAAAATAATTGTCTCTTTGTCCTAGGTTTTTGTTTTTGCAGCTCACCGTGTTAACTGTAGGAAACGGTTTTTTCTAAATCTCACACAGAGGTGTTTAAAAAGTTCAGTTACTTTGTATGATACGCTGACCAGGTTCTGTATAAAATATTTTAATTTACCGCCACAAAACAACCCTGTTAAGTGGTTATATCCCTTTTATGAAAGAGTGAAAAGGCTCCCACAGCTGAAATAAGTCTGTAGCCTCACAGAAAGAAAAGAAAGACCACAGCCACCTGCCTTCTAAGTACCAACTCTTTTCACTATGCCATGCTTCTCCAGTAAGTTGATGGGATGCTTCCGTGGCAAAATCATTAAAAGTGATCATCAGGAAGATGTCAAGGGGGCTCTGGATGGGTAGGCTGGTAAGCCTCCGACTCGCGGTTTCCACTCACGTCCTCATCTCACCGTCCAGGTTGAGGTCTGCATTGGAGTCTCTCAGCCCAGAGTCTCCTTAAGACTCCCTTTCCCTCTCCGCCTGCTTCTCCCCACTGTGTGCATGCTCTCCCACTCTACAATAAATAAATCTAAAAAACAAACAAACAAAAAAACCCGTGATTACGAAAATACCTAGATCAGGCATTTACAAAAGAATTTTTTTTTAAGATTTTATTTATTTATTTGACAGGCAGAGATCACAAGTAGGCAGAGAGACAGGCAGAGAGAGAGGAAGGGAAGCAGGCTTGCAGCTGAGCAGAGAGCCCATTGCAGGGCTCGATCCCAGAACTCTGGGATCATGACCTGAACGGAAGGCAGAGGCTTAACCCACTGAGCCACCCAGGTGCCCCTCCAAAGGAATTTTTGCAGCCTCAGCATTTTGCCCATGGCACCAATAATGGTTGGAATCTCTATTTAGGAGAAAAGGGAGAAGGAACAAGTTGGACTACATTGTAAATTCCATGAGAGTAGACTTCATCTCATCACTGCATACCCATTGCCTTAACATGTAATAGGCACTTAACTGTTAAATGACTAGGTGAACAGATATATGGGTATCTATGTGAACTAGAGAAAGAAAGTGCTGATAAAGCATGTATATGCTGGAAATTAGTTCACTAATTAAGCACACATGAAGAGTGCTGAGCACAATTAGACTATTCTTGTCTAGACGCTATTGCAGTGACAGTTATGTTGATGAAGAGACCTCTTGGTGTTCCAGGGTTGGGTTCAAGAAAAGTGTATTACAAATCTGAAGTTGGCGTAGCACAAACTGTCCAAACAAAGGAAGATTTCTATAGGAATACACCCATTTAGGTTGTATATGGCCCCCAATGTGGTGGAGCAAAAAAATCTTAGATATAATCTTAAATCTCAGTTTATAGTGCTCCAAAGTTAACCTTATAAAAAAGAAATCCAAAATATTTAATTTCATGAAGAAGGTATGAGAGGATTAGGAAAAAAAAAGGTCTAGAAAAGATGGAAACCTTCGATCTCAGCTCATCTGGAGACTAAAGTCAAAGTGGAGATAATCTTAAATGCATAGGAGAGTTGGTTTTAAAGAGTCAATTCAATTCCTAGTTGGCAGAACATGCTGTCCCTGGCTCCCTTGGTTCAAGCCATGCAGGCAATTTATCTTAGCTAACAGTAACAAATTGAATTCAATACCGGCTGTAGGCAATTCTTCTAAGTATTTTCAGAGGTTAATTGATAATTAGTTCCTTCTAAGAAATATAGTTTGTTGTTTTTAATTCCCTAGTTCAATGTTTCATTTTTCCTTGAA
Source organism: Mustela erminea (assembly GCF_009829155.1). Classification (NCBI taxonomy): domain Eukaryota; kingdom Metazoa; phylum Chordata; class Mammalia; order Carnivora; family Mustelidae; genus Mustela; species Mustela erminea. Next base: position 122,615,176 of record NC_045619.1, read on the forward strand.
ATTTTAATTTGTTTTGCTCTAAATACATTACACTTTTATCTTTTTTCTTAAAATTTGTTGAATTGGCATTCCATTTTAATTAAAGGAAGTTATTTCCAGTTAACACTTAAGTAAATGAGTTATAATCCTAACACTAGTATTATATTCCTTTTTTATGACTTTTTTCTTATTTCACAAACTCAAAATATATTTATATTCAAGTAGTAACATTTCAGAGAACTGTGTTTCCTTCTTTGGATCTTTTGAAATTAGTTTTAAATAAATTAAAGGAATATTTTCAGGAAAAAAAAAGAAGTGTTTTAAGTGCTATATTTAAAAAGTATATTACTCAAAATTCTCTAACTTGATTAAATTCTTAACAAGTGTTCCTACTATATATAATACAAATGTTCAATATGAACTATATGTATCTTTTCAAAAAATAATTATGGTATATTAGTGTGATTTATGTTCAGATGATTCACAGCTATATTTTATTATTTTTTTAGTTGTGACTAGTTTTCTTTCCTTCCAGTCAGTAAAAATTTCAAATTCCTAAATGTACAAATAATATTTTCTAATGTGAAAAAATATTTTTAAAAGATTACAACAGTCCTGTTGTCAGGTAAATTGTAGAAGAGATAATAAAAATTAGAACAGTTCTTCAACATAAAAGTTTCAAATATTTTGGGGCACCCGGCTGGCTCAGTTGGCAGAGCATACAATTCTTGATCTCGGGGTTGTTAGAGCCCCACATTGGGTGTAGAGATTTACTTAAAAAAAAAAAAAATGTTTCAGACACTTTTGAAAGAGTAGAATCAATAGAAATATTAAATGTCCTGCTCAAATATATTCATTCCACTTAATTAAAAGTGAAACAATGGGGCACCTCGGTGGCTCAGTCGTTAGACATCTGCCTTCGACTCAAGCCCATTGGGCTCTAAGCTCCTTAGGAAGCCTGCTTCTCCCTCTCCCCCTCCCCCTGCTTGTGTTTCCTCTCTTGCTGTGTCTCTTGCTGTCAAATAAGAAAATAAAATCTTAAAAAAAACTAAAAGTGAAAAAATACTTCAAATTTACTTTCTAAAGTATCATTAGACCATCATAAAAATATTTAAGAAATATGTAAATTTTTGGCTTCAAAGCTCTGCGAAAAAAAACTGCTTTATTTCAGAAACTGTTTATTGGAAATCTGAAACCCAGAAAAAAATAGAATGTGGTTTATATATATGTCTAACAATTAAAGAAGCTAAGTTACAGAATGTAAAGGTTTTTTTTATATATAAATAATGAAACGAGGACTAGAAATGTCCCTTCGAGTCTCTGCTTACCCAAGCACAAAATCATCTATATTTGAGCCAATTCATGGTTCTGAAAGATAAACTAATTTATGTGGTCTCAGCACATACCTTTTCCTCCTTGTGGGAGGTTATAACTTGTCTTTAATGTCAGAAAATTGGAGCACATTATCCCATATATGTCCTAAAGGTCTTTGAATCATCACCCTGGGAGGACTTCATAAGTCATACACTTCTCTTTGTAAAGGTAATAAAAAAGAGTCTAGCATATCAAAAGACCGTTCTTGCCTGGGTTAAAATGTATCACTTGACCAAAGTCCATAGCTTTTCAATTAAGTTCTCTCCTGAACTGTGAATTAGGCTTCATCCCAGGCTGTGAAGCTTTTAAAATTTGTTGGTGCTTCAAACTTAACCTTATCAAAAGAACATGGAACCTAACCTGGAAAAGAATTGGGTAATAGCGTTGTACCATGACAGATGGTAGCCACACCTGCGGTGAGCACGGCTGATAGGGATGTTGACTCACTACGTTGTCCACCTGAAACTAATGTAACATTGTGTCAACTATCCTCAAATAAAATTAAAAGTTAAATTATAAAGCGGAATGGACACAGGTAGGGGATTAGCTGTTTGATTTAAAAGGTTAGCTGAGTAATAAATCAATTACAGCTGCAGCCAGTTCCTTCTAAGGAATATTAGATACATATTTTCTTAATTGCCTAGTTCGACCTTTTCCCCTGAAATTTCAGTTTCTTTGCTCTAGGTAGAGCATGTTTTCCCCTCTATTTTGTTGAACTGAAGAGATTGCTGGGATCCCATTTCAGTTAAAGGAAGTTATTTTATTTCGTGTTATTTGGGCTCCATGAAAATTCGAACGCATGGCCAAACTTGGAGGCTTTCAGTTAATCACATAACTGAACTCCGTGGCTACCGGCATTCCATGGCTCGTCCCCCACTAATTCTATTTCGAATCACCGCGGAACCCCAAGCCTGCCTGCCTGCCCAGGGGTGACAGTTGAAGGAGAAACACCCCTTACTTTCCTGCGGGAACAGGGCAGCGAACGGCGGCTATTCGGTGGGAGGAACTGCAGTTGCCCCTAGGTTTTGAGGGGACAGAGGCGCACCTGCCCAAAAACTCAAGAACCGGAACGTAGCAAACGTTTGCAAACAGTGACCGGTACAAACGCTCACGGAGGGAAACTCCCCGACTCCCACGCCCCGAAACCGCCCACTCAGCGGAGCAGTCTGGAACCCGCCCACCGGAAGTGAAGCCGGAGGAAACGCCACGTCGAAAGCGTGGGTTAACGTAAGCGTGCCGACGTCAGGTCCCGTCCTTCCGGCGATGGGTGGTCGGGACTCGGGAGGGGAGGCGGAGCGGAGGCGGGGCTTGGGGGTGGTTGAAGCTCTGGTGGGTTGGTGGGTTCAGACCGAAGGGACTACGGGTCGGCGTTTGGCTCAGTGGGCTCGAAACAAAGGACTATCCGGTAGGGACTCGGCGCGGTGCCTGCTGACCGGTAGCTGAGCGGCCCATCGAGGTTTCTCGGCCAACCAGTACCCTCACCGCGCGGTCTCAGTAGGCTTCTCCTCGGTTCCCTACAGCCAGCGCCGTGGTGGGGGGCCCCGCACAGCGGCACCTGCTGCTGAGGGACCCCGCGGCCCGCCCAGGTGCTCATGATGGGGCTGATCTTCGCTAAACTGTGGAGCCTCTTCTGTAACCAAGGTGAGAAGGATGGAGCTGCGCAACGGCCCGACTCCAAGGAGGAGAGTCCGGTCGCCTTAGGGGACAGCCAGAGGCAGGGCTGTCGGTGGACGCAAATGTTCTGAGACGCAGAGAAGTGATTGTCTCGAGGGGACGGGTAGAAACTCGGTCCTTTAGGCTGGGAGAAGGTGCAGGAGAGACTGGATGTGTGGGAGAAATGAGGAGTGAAAAGAGGAGGCATTCGGGAGCCCAGAGTCCGAACTGAGAATTTTTGGATTTTAGCGAAGCAGAGCGGAAAGCACCTAGTGATACCTGGAAGCATTTCGAGGGTCTTTTCGATCTCTAATTAAGTATCCTGTGGCTTTCCCCTAAGATAAGTCCGCCCAGAAACCTATCAACTTTTTTTTATTATTATTATTTTTAGTAGTGCTGCTTTTTTTTCCCTACACTGTTCTTGAAGCCATTGCGCCTTCACGTTCTGATTTCGCCTGCTTCCTCGGACTCGGGAATGAGTTGTTCTTTGAGATGCACGGGTTTCCGGAAATCTGCATCCTAACCCTTTTATTCCTTTCCTAGGTATTATAATGAGAACTAAATGCTTTGGGTTCTGTATAGGAGATTGCGTGTCCGTAATGAGTCTAGAACAGGTTATGAGACATTTTAGAAGTTGGAAGTCCAAAGGGCCAAGAAGTTGTAAAACCTGTTCTGAGTCAGAGAATGAGATGTCATGTCTTCTGAAGGGAGAAAATACACAGACAAAAAAGGGTCTGGCAATAAAGTTTTAGAACTTCTTTGAACAGAATGCTTTCTTAGTAATTGGATCTGCTTTTTAAATATAGTTTTGTTTTTCGTTTAACACTCTACATAATAAAAACAAGTGTTTTGTAATGACAGCAATTGTTACTGCCAATGTGTTTTTTGTTTTTGCTTTTGTTTTTTGCGGGATTTGAGAAGTGAAGAAAATGAAAGGCTTTAGTTCATTTGTTCCATAGGTCAGAGCACAAAAATCGTCTTTTCCAAACTTATAAACGCAGGTATATGTATATACATATACAAATATGCATATATATGCAATTATATGTATATATACAGTTACCACAAGTATCACGCTTAACGTGATTTCAGAGTTTAACTTCTTAAATATATCTATATATTTAATACATGCTTTTTCAGTTTATATTTTCTAGTCCTCATTACATGAATTCACTAGTATATGTAAAGGAGTATTTTAACATGTTAAAACGTATAAAGATCAACACAGTTATTATCTGCTTGTCTTTTCCCATAGTTTAAGAAACAAAACATGACCAAAGTTTGTTTCTCCTTGTGTTACCCATCCATTTCCTCTTTCTCTCGTTTTATTACTGTTGTTTTATTTTCTTGTACTTCTTTTTTTTTCTATTTATTATTATTATTAATATTACTGAGCCTTCTTTAAATCAGACTAGAAGGGAACAGAGGATGTAGTAAATGAAGAAAACATTCATGGGCTGCTTAAAGCCCCATAATTGTTCAGGCCTTTTAAATCCCCATTACTATGTAGAATTTTTCTTTTCCTTTAACTTTCCTGTTGAAAATTTAGACCCAGTGGTTATGCTCTCCTTTTATCCTCATTCACTCATGCAGCTAACATTTAATCAAAGTCCATCACCAATCTTCAGTTAGGCTTGGAGATACAAAGATGAAAAACAAACAGAAAAGATAACATAGTTACTCAAAAAGTACTCAGAGATCAGCAAATGAGACCTGTGGGGAGATATGCAGTGTGATAACTTTTTTAACAGGTATGTACAAAAGTGTGTTGATGATTACCAAGAAGCAGGTGATTAGTTTTTCTCACGTGGTTCTTGGAAGACTTTACGGAAAAAGGTATACTTACACTTGTACTCTGCTGTAAGTGGGAGTTTTCTGGGCATGCTAAGCAGACTGAGTAGAAGGGGCATATTATTCTAGGTTGAAGGACTCCTAATATGCAAATGGGAGAGGAATCAAATACTTGGGTACATTGGAGGAAGCTGAGGATAGTTTAGCTTGGCTGTATCTTAGTTGGCCTGTGGGGAAGTTAGAGGTGTTGAGGTTGGAGAGGTAGCTAGCGCCTGGAACCAGATCACAGAGGGCCTTGTGTGTCAGCCGACTAAGACATTAAACTGTACAGGGCCGTTGAAGAGATTGCTCATTGTATGTTATTTTTTAAGCTGGGGAATAATGCCATCAGACTGTTACTTCAGTCCTGTATTTTTTCCTTTCTATATCAACAAAATTAACTAACATTCTCAGCATTTTCCATTTTCACACTATAATGAAACTAATCCAGAGATACTGATATCACTCAGTCTTGTTTGCATATTAGAATAATAAGCCCATGGCCCTATCTCGGACCAGTTAGAAATGAATGGGGCAGGGTGGCCTGGGCGTCACTGCCTAGATGATTCAGATTTGGAGTCAGAGTTGAGAACTCCATATCGCTTTACTCTTTCTCCTTATCTGTTTTTCACTATTTGCCTCCCATCTTTTTTTCCTGTAGCATTTTACAGCACAAAGCATCTTCTTATAAATTTGATACCTTTCTGAGAATAAGTATGCTAAAGTGTGGTTGTCTAAGTAAAACTCTGACAAAGTATACAACCTGAGCAATTTTGTATTACTTCATTATAAGCTAGAAGACATTGCTTGGATGCAGTTATCAATGAAGGAAATAATTTCCAATCTGATTATCTTTTTTTTTTTTTTTTAAGATTTTATTTATTTATTTGACACACAGAGAAATCACAAGTAGGCAGAGAGGCAGGTAGAGAGGGAAGGGGAAGCAGACTTTCTGCTCAGCATAGAGCCCGACACGGGACTTGATCCCAAGACCCTGAGATCATGACCTGAGCCGAAGGCAGAGGCTCAACCTCCTGAGCCACCCAGGCACCCCCAATCTGATTATCTTTACAAATCTATGAACATATCTGTTACAGGACATACTTCCATATTTTTTAATTGTATGCATATGTGGAAATTTTAAACATTATCATTTGTCTTTTATTGAGATATAATTGACATACAACATATTTGTTTCAGGTGTACTAATCATTTGTCTTAGGGTTAGAAGAGAAATTAGTACTTTTATGCCCTCATCATCCCAAAATACAGTGTTTTGCTTAAACGTAGTCTTTTTGTTATTGTGACCATAAAATTTAGTTACTCCTGTGCCAGAGTGTGCTAGAATTATGTTCCCCTTTTTCCTACAAGTTTTCCCCCTAGAGTAAATAATTACAACATCTCATTGCCTTAGTTTTCTTTGTGTGTTTGATTAAGTCATTTCATTCTGTCCCAATACTCTGTACAAAGTTTCCCCACATCACACTTAATCAGATGTCTTATTCCTTCTCCTGACCCCCTCAGTATTTGCTTCTGTTCTGAACTTAGCTTGCTTCCCTCTGCCTGCTCCACAGCTGTGCCAGACTTGTCTATGCAGTCATGCCAGGAATTTCCTTTGCTTTTCTGTTTTATTAGAACATACGTCTTTCTTGCTTCACTACTTTTTGTTTGGGTTTGGGGTCTTTTTTTTTTTTTTAAGATTTTATGTATTTATTTGACAGACAGATCACAAGGAGGCAGAGAGGCAGGCAGAGAGGAAGGGAAGCAGGCTCCCCGCTGAGCAGAGAGCTAGGTGCGGGGGCTCAATCCCAGGACCCTGAGATCGTGACCTGAACTGAAGGCAGAGGCTTTAACCCACTGAGTTACCCAGGTGCCCTGTTTTTTTGAAGCACATTCTACCAAAATTTCCTGCAAAGATGTCCAAAGCGGTAATTTTTTTTTTTTCAATTCCAAATGCCTGAAAATGTGTTGGTCTCACTTTGCTTTTGATTTATAATTGGGCTGAATATAAAATTCTGAGTTGGAAAACATTTCTTTCAGCAGGCGTTTGAAGGTATTGTCATGGTCCTCTAGATTCCAGTGTTTTTAAGACCAGTATCATTCTTATTCTGAGTTTTTCTCTTTTTAGTAGATTTTAGAATTTTTCATTTATTCCTGGGGTTTTTAAATATGCAAGGTGTGTGCCTTGTAATGTGTCTTTTTTTGGTTCATTGTGCTAGGCCTTCTGGAGCTTTTCAACAGAAAGTTGGATGTTTTTTGGTTCTAAGATTTTTTTTTAATTAAATTTCGCTTAAGGTGTTTTCCTCTACTTTATCTGAAATCTTATCCGTTGTATTGTGTTGCTTGATTATCTAGCATTTTTCCATTTTACTGTCTTTTTCTCAGTACTTTCTGGGGTATTTCCTTTGTCTTTTAATCTTCTTATTGAATATTTTGATTCCACTATCATATTTATGCCACAGTTTGTTTATTAATTTGCATCATGATGAATTGTAATATGTGAATACTCTCAAGTATGTGAATACTCTTTGTAAACATGTTTTCATTTCTCTTAGATGAGTATCTAGAAGTGCAATTTTTAGATCGTAGACTGAATATATGATTAGTTTAATAAGAAACTATTAGATTGTTTTCCAAATTGTTACACCATTCTCATACTCTCACCAGCAGTGTTGGAGACACCACTTTTTTTTTTTTTTTAGATTTTTTTTTTTTCTACCTTTACCTTATAGAAAGCGTAGATGCACACACACAATTGGAGAGGGGTGTGGAGTATGGACAGAGGGAGAGAAGCAGACCCCCCTCTGAGTGTGGAACCCAACACTGAGCTCAGTCCCATGACCAATAAGATCATGACCTGAGCCAAACCAAGAGCCAGCGGCTTAACCGACTGAGTCACCCAGGCACGCCTTAGACTTATGTTTTAACATCCTTACCTACAGATGTCGCCAGTCTTTTTAATTTTAGTTTATTCAGTTAGATGAGTAGCAGTATCTCAGTTTGGTTTTAATTTGCATTTTTCTGATGATTTTTGGATGATAAGCACTTTTTCACATGCTGGCTGGCCATTTGTATTTCTTTTGCAGAATGTTCAAATTCTTTTCCTGTTAAATTATTCTTTTATCTATAAAATTATACATATAATTATTTATATCTTTTGGACTTGAGTCTTTTGTCAGATACGTGTTTTGTGAATATTTTCCTCCAGTCTGTGCTTCCTTACTCATTTTTTTTTTAAAGATTTTATTTATTTGACAGAGATCACAAGCAGGCAGAGAGAGAGGAGGAAACAGGCTCCCTGCTGAGCACAGAGCCCGATTCGGGGCTCGATCTCAAGACCCTGGGATCATGACCTGAGCTGAAGGCAGAGGCTTTAACCCACTGAGCCACCCAGGTGCCCCCTTATTCATTTTCTGAATGTGGTTTTTGCTGAGTGGAAATTTTAAATTTTGGTGAAGTTCTGGTTTTTCAACTTTTTTTAACAGTTACTGCTTTTTATGTCCTATTCCTTTCACCTACAAACTTTGGCTTTTATTCTTAGGTCTGTGAGCCATCTCAGATTATTTTGCAGTTATGATGTGAGTCAGGGGTTGGGATTCATTATTTATTTGTTTGTTTTTACATGGACATCTACTTGTTCTAATAATTTACTGAAGACTTTCCTTTCCCAAGGGATCGCCCTAGAGCCTTTGTTGAAATACTGAGTCTCATCTCTGGACCTTTCTCTTGCATTGTTCTGTATGTCCATCCCAATACCATACTACACTATCTTGATTATTGTACTACTTCCTGATAAATTTTGAAGTCTAATAGTGTCTGTTAGACTATTGGACTAACAGTCAAACATGTCTGGTGATCATTTCAAAGATTTTTGTTTTGTCTGTTTTCTGCTTTTTATTTTACTAATGCCCTGCTGTTTGTCTTTCCATCTAGTTACTTTGGGCTTACTTTACATCCCCCTCTCCCGTCTTCTCAAGGGTGAGCTGTTCTCAAGGGTGGGGTGCGTGTCATTGTTTTTGTCTCTTATTCCTTTCACATGGAACATTTTAAAGCTGAAAGTGTCCCTCCTAAGAATTGTGTTAGCTTCATTCTACAAATTTTAATTTGTTGTATGTCATTCATTCAGTTTGAAATATTTTAATTTTTTTGTGTTTTTTTTTTTTTGACCTATGGGTTACTTTTAAGTGTTTAGTTTTCTATTTTTCTAGATAGCTTACTATTCATTCCTAATTTAATTCCATTGTGGTCAGAAGTATACTTTAAGATTTTCATCTTTTGGTCAGATTTTTTTTAAGGTTCTTATTTATTTATTTGACACAGAGAGACACAGGGAGAGAGGGAACACAAACAGGGGGAGTGGGAGAGGGAGAAGCAGGCTTCCCGCTGAGCAGGGAGCCTGATGCAGGGCTCAATCCCAGGACCCTGGGATCATGACCTGAGCCGTAGGCAGACTGAGCCACCCAGGCGTGCTGGTCAGATTTATTGAGGCTTTTTTATAGTCTATCCAAATGGTCCGTTTGGTGCATGTTCCTTTTGTGCTTGACAAAAATGTGTTATCTGCAATTATGTGTAGTACCCTAACTCTGTAGGTTAAGGTTATACCACTCTGTTAGTGGTGTTCAGATAATCTGTATCTTAATGTATATCCCTGCTAGAGAGCATACAGTGTGATCTTGTGTTTGTTTGTTTGACTTTATTTATTTATTTGACAGAGAGAGATCACAAGTAGGCAGAGAGGCAGGCAGGGAGAGAGGGGGGAAGCAGACTCCCTGCTGAGCAGAGAGCCCAATGCGGGGCTCGATCCCAGGACCCTGAGATCATGACCTGGCCCGAGGCAGAGGCTTATCCCACTGAGCCACCCAGGCACCCCTGATCTTGTGTTTCTTAATCTAGTATGAAATTCTCCTTTAACTGTAATGTTTAGTCAAATGTATTGATGCAGTTCAATTTATGATACAGTCAGATATCAAGGTATGCTATTTTATTATTTCCTTTTTGCCCCATCTGCATTTGTTTTGTTTAATTGTTTTCTGTTCCTCCTTTCCCACTTTGCTTTGGGTTGTTTTTTTATTGTTTGTTTTCTTAAAATTCCATTTTATTTACTGGCTACTTTAATGATCCTTTTTCCATTATTTTTATGGTCCTTAGAGATTGCAACATACGCTGTTACCTTTCCTCGGTCTACTTAAGAGTAATGTAACATTTGGAAAGTGGAAGAACCTTGAAACTGTGTAGTATACTCTCCCCTCCCTTAGTCTGTTACAACCATGCAGGTTATATGCCATAAGAATTGTATCTACAGGGACACCTGGGTGACTCCCGTGGTTAAGTGTCTGCCTTCAGCTCAGGTCCTGGGGTTGAGCCCCGAATTGGCCTCCTTGCCCATCGGGGAGCCTGCTTCTCCTCTGCCTGCAGCTCCCCCTGCTTGTGCGTGCACACGTTCTCTCTCTCTTTCTCTCTCTGACAAATAAGTATTTAAAAAATTGTATCTATATTAGTTGTAAACTGTACAATATAGTTATATTTTTGCTACAAAGATTCACATGTTCCTGAATAAATATAAAGGGTAGAATTTTCTTTTATATTTACTTACATTACTATTTTTGATGTTTTGAGTTTCCATCTAGTATAATTTCCCATGAAGCCAAAGAATTTCAGCATTTTTGTAATGTAGCCCTGTTGGTGATGAATTTTCTTAGTTTTCTTTTATCTGAAAGTGTCTTTATTTTGCCTTCATTCTTGAAGTATATTTTTCCTGAATATAGAATCTTTCCCTCTTTAGTGCTTTAAAGTTGTCATTCCATTGACTTCAGACGTCCCGTTTTTTTTCCTTGTGAAAAGTCAACCAACGTTCGTATTTTACTTCCCCTTATATAGCCTGACATTTTTCTCTTACTGCCTTCAAGATTTTCCCTTTATCTTTAGTTTTCAGCTGACTGACCGTGATCTAACCTAGATTTGCTTTTTTTTTTTTTTTTAATTTATCCTGTTCGGAGTTTCTTATATTTGCAAGTTTTGTATATTTTTGCAGTCACCCAGTTCACTTGTATTTCTCAAATACAATTTTTCCTCGAATTGTCCAGTATAGCCCGTTCTATAGAGTCAATTTAGTGAGGACTGCCATTAAAAGAAGGAATGAGGGGCACCTGGGTGGCTCAGTGGGTTAAATCCTCTGCCTTCGGCTCATGTCATGATCCCAAGGTCCTGGGATCCAACCTGGGTTCTCTGCTCAGCAGGGAGACTGCTTCCCTTCCCCTCTCTCTGCCTGCCTCTCTGTCTACTTGTGATCCCTTCTTTCAAATAAATAAACTCCTAAAAAAAAAAAAAAAAAAAAAAGAAGGAATGAACATTCTAAATTTGAAACTATTACAGTGTATCTCAGTTAGTAAAGGTATCATTGTGTGAAACTTCCGTTTCAGTTGTGTGTGTCCTGGGTCATAATGCAAAATGTATTTATATTGTGTATGTATAATCTTGGTTATGGTACAAGTTTGAAAACCATGCATTGTCTCTGCCCCTTAACATTTGTTTCCCATTGTAACCTTCCCCTGGGCAACATTTGAATTCTCTAGAGAACTGTGTTGAGTTAAATCAGTTTCAGTATTTCCTGTTGAAGCCTTTTATCATTCTTTTGTTCATTGAGTGTGGTGGGTGCGGGGGTGGGGGGTGGGGGGGTGGGGTGGTCTTTGGTCTTCACTTCACTCTGGACTGGGACCTTAGAGTAGTCTACCTACTTAGACTCTTTAATCTTCTTCTTCTTTTTTTAAATCTGTATTTTTTCCCTTATCTACCAGAAAAGTGTTTTTGTTCCACCCAATAAGCTGTTCTTATTTGTTATTGTTAGATACTAAGACTTCATTTTGTCATAAAGATGGGGAGGCATCACCCTGGGAGACCATTAGCCAAACTTCCAGCATGTTATTTAACTTAAGACTCCATTTCCTCCTCAGTAAAATGAAGAATACCACCCCTTTCTCATGGCATGATTGTGAGCACTAACTTTCACAGTGCACTTAAATTACTCAGATTGAAATTCTGTAATGTTCTTTTTTACCCTTGGCATTTCTCTCCTTCCCTGAGAGCTGGATTCTAAATCTAAATCTCAGTTTTCCTTGAGAATATTACCATCTGATACTTCCATATCTGTTGCTTTGTACTAATAGTTCTGTACTGTAAGTGCTTATTTCCATAGCCACCTGTAAGATTTTTGAGGGTAGAGAGAGCTTGCCTTGTTTGTCTTAATCACAAATGTTAAAGTCAGGCATAAAATGAACTCAATAAATATTGAATTGTTGAATCCTCAGGTTTACATAGCTGCTCTTAGCAAAATTTAGGTTATCTAGGAATATGGGAACTGGGGTGGGAGTGGGAGGAGACTGAAGAATTTTGAAGGGGAGTTAATACATTAAAGCAAAAAAAGGCAGGAAAATAAATGCAGGTTCTTAGCAGTGTTTAGTAGAACAAATTACTTAACTTAATAGGACCTTAATTTCCTAATCTTTTACATAAGCAAGAAAACAACCAGGTCAGTAGTTAGGACCTGAATTTTCTAATCTGTAACATAACATGACAGATTTTGACAGATTGTGACATCATATCTTCCAGCTTTTTAATACCTACCCCTTGGAAGAATTCAAACTCATTTTCTATATACACAAAATCCCAAATTTGACAAAGGGCATTTTTGTTAAGTTATGAAGTTGTTTACATACTCTTGTGTTCATATAAGGCTCTCCTCTTATATCTAGAAGGTAACGATCCCTATTTGATGCTGTCTTTGGGCTTTCTTATATTTTAAAATTAAAAGTTGATCATTTTATCACATCTTAACAATATCCAGTTTTAACATGATAACACAGTTTTCCACTTTATTGGCACTATATGTAGTGCTTTTCTAATATTTTTCTTCTCTTGTGTTTATCAATTTGAATTATTTGGTATTCTGTATAAAAACTACATTTTTTTTTTAATTTAGGAATGGGAAAAGGGTTTTCTTTGATTTTTCTTCCACTTACTTTTTTTTTTTTTTAAAGATTTTATTTGTTTATTTGACAGACAGAGATCACAAGTAGGCAGAGAGAGAGAGAGGGAAGCAGGCTCCCTGCTGAGCAGAGAGCCCGATGCGGGACTCGATCCCAGGACCCCGAGATCATGACCTGAGCCGAAGGCAGCGGCTTAACCCACTGAGCCACCCAGGCGCCCCATCTTGCACTTACTTTTTTAAAGTTCCTTTTACTATCCTTTTTCTTTTATTTATTTATTTATTTATTACAGATTTTATTTATTTATTTGACAGGCAGCAATCACAATTAGGCAGAGAGGCAGGCAGAGTGAGAGAGAGAGAGAGAGGAAGAGGAAGCAGGCTTCCCGCTTAGCAGAGAGCCGGATGCGGGCTCAATCCCAGGACCCTGGGACCACGACCTGAGCTGAAGGCAGAGGCTTTAACCCACTGAGCCACCCAGGCGCCCCATCTTTTTAGCCATCTTTTACCTGTGCTTGTTCTCATGCAAGTGCTCTTACTAATTTTCTTTTGAAGCCTCATTCTGTATAGGCTTTATGTCTTTATGCCCTTCTTACAAAATAGTATGATCCAACTTTTTTTTTTTTTAATTTTAAAGATTTTATTTATTTGTCAGAGTGAGAGAGAGCACAAGTAGGGGGAGCAGCAGGCCAAGGGGGAGGGAGAAGCAGGCTCCCCGCCAAACAGGGAGCCTAATGTGGAGCTTTATCCTAGGACCCTGAGATCATGACCTGAGGTGAAGGCAGACGCTTAACCGACTGAGCCACCCAGGCGCCCCAGAACCAACTTTTAAGGACATCGAGGAGAGCAAACACCATAGCCAAGAGTGCAGAGAAACTTTTGTGTAAACAGTTGGTCAAAATTAAACAAAAGCTCTGCAGTTGGGCCTTCATTTAGTATAAATAAACATGCTTTGTGTTGACTCTGGAGATGCAGCGATTAGTAACATTGGAAGTGCTCCTCTCCCAGACCTGTGTTGTGTGAAGAGGTGGGGCTTGGTTCCTGGAAGAGATTTCTGGTGAAGTGTGATGGCAAGGTGACTGTCTCGTGGTGTGCAGGCACATTTTACAAACATTCAGATTCAGAGTGCCTGTCTGGCTCAGTCGGTGGAGTATTTGACTCTTATTTGATCTCAGGGTTATGAGTTCAAGCCCCAGGTTGGGTGTAGAGATTACTGAAAAATAAAATACTTAAACGAACAAACAAACCCATTTGGATTCAGTGTAACTCTGCTACTTATGGTAGTGTCTTAACCCAAACTTTACTTGGCTATCCGCGAAAGTTTTGAGTTGTATACACTCTATCCCCAACATAAACGTTTCTGGCCCCAAACATGGGCAGCTTCTACTCTGTCCCCAAACTGATTTTAATAATGCTACTGAAAAAGACAATAAAGAAGGTAAACTTCAATAAGTACATCTGCAAAATTCATTCCAACCAAAGAATTTTGTATCCCTGTTCATAGTTTTCCCTATTTAAGGTTCCATAAGAATGGACTGTGTCTCAGCCTATCAACTAAACATTTCATTTTCATGGAGAGTAATTGGAGGAGTTAGAAGAATCTACAGCTTATGTGTGCGTGTTGAGGACCAGTTGAAGTTGTAAAAGTATACAGTTGTATAGTTTTCCCCTCACACCTTGAGACATTTCAGTGGGTCTGTAAGTAAAAGTGATGTTAAATGGCTAGTACTCATCTGACTGGTAGCAATTCAAAAATCTGACCGTAGCATCATTCTTTCTTACCTTAACCAAGACTGAATTGAACTATGATCATATATTTTTAATGTTTTTTTTTAACCTATTAGGTAAACAAATAATAAAAATTATTGCTTGGAGATATAAATAGTACAAATTTATAAGTGTCTCCTTACATCTGCTTTCGTTAACTATGACAGGTGAAGGAAACTTTTATCCTGACTGTAGGAAATCACTAATATAGTTCAGTTGATATTTTTCCTTTTCAGTACATAATATTTGTATGGGACCTGTTGATTCTGCCCAATCAAAAAGACAGCGATACAGAACAAGCACCTTAAGTCATGTTTTTAACATCAACCAATATCTTACACCACCACATGATTTGTACTTTATTAATCTAGACACCACTGGTGGTCATTTCAAGCAACACATTAATTTCCTTTTCTGCTTACAACAAGCATGTGTCATTGTCCCTTGTTTTTCTCATTGTCCCTTGAATAAGTAAAAAACTCTATTAACTAGCATTTGGAAACTAAAGTTTTTCGGTCATTGGCGTACTCCAGTTGCAGCTAAGGACAATGGAGGCATTTGAAGGAAGACGGAGGAATTACAGTTATGCCACAGAATACAAACAGCTCTTATTTTGTGCTTGGCTTTTTAGTAAATGCCCTTTGAACTTGATTTCCCTCTTACAGTGCAGATAATGCTTAAGAGATTTTTTTTTCTCTTTTTAATTCAAGGAAAAGATTTAAAATAAATCCTGTTGCTTGATGCATTTAGCTTTTTTCTGTTGGTGTTTTGTTATAGAGACTCAGGTTGATGATAATATCAGAAGATGGACCTCGGTTTAACTGAAGGATTGATGTTAATACCTTCATTGCAAGAGTTGAAATTGTGTGTTTTGTTTTGTTTTGTTTTGTTTTCAAGATTTTATTTATTTATTTGAGAGAGAGAGAAAGAGAGAGAAAGCTTGAGAGGGGAGAGATCAGAGGGAGAAGCAGACTCCCTGTCGAGAGGGAGCCTGATATGGGGCTTGATCCTGAGGCTCCAGGATCATGACCTGAGCGGAAAGCAGTTGCTTAACCAACTGAGCCACTCAGATGCCCATGTGTTTTGTCTTAATTGCTAGAATTCCCTGTCACTGAGGGGAGAAAAAGAATCTGAAAAAGACCTTAAGTTAATCATGCAGTTGAAACTGTAACAAAACTCATACTCTATCCCCCTTCAAAGCTTGTCACCTCTGACTTAGTTCACATTGGGCACCAGTCTTTCAAAATGATGAACTGTGTATGAGTTTTGACATCATATGCCTTAAATATTGTGATCATCATCATAATAGAAAATGTGAAGCAGGGAGCAGGACTCTCTAAAAATGGCCCTAGGTGTTGGTACACTTCAGTTGCCTCAGCAGTGGACCAGCCACCTGATAATGCTTCTCCCGGCAGAGGTGTCTGCTCCTCAGTGTAGCCTCCTTCCACACTAGTGGCTTCCTTCCTACTCCTGCAGGGACCCCATGGGTTCCAGATGCCAGGCAGGTGGTTTCCAGCTGTCACCAAAATTCAGAATGCTGTTCTTCCATGAACAAGAGGGTTCTCATTCTTATACCAGAAGGGAGAAAGATAGGGCGACACTTAAAGCTTGGCTGTGTTAGAAAATAGGGGTTATGAACCAAAAGAGTCAAAAAAGGAGAATGATAGTGAGTTACAATAAGCAAACAAGTTTTGTTCTGTTTTGTTTTTTTGTAGAGCAGTTTCTGCCATAGTGGGAAAAAGCCCTTCCGAGGACCGTGGCATTTGTCCTGCAGTATTATAGGCAGTACTGAGAGTGTTCAGGTCATTGGAAGGCACAAACATGGTTTGTCACCTAAGAACTTGTCTGTGAATTATGGCCCCTCTTTTTGATTGATACAGTCAAAGTAACACTTTAGAATAGGAATACCAGATGATGCTTGATAAAATGTATAATCAAAACTTTGACATTCATCATAGGTTAACAAGAAGAGCAGGGCTGTGATAGGAAATTTGTCAGATCATTGGCTAAAAATTAATCGATTGTGTTGTGGTTCAAGGTTCACTAGTAGTTTTTTAAGCATTCTGCCCTGGGGACGAGAGGTATCTTCTGTAAAGGTTAACATCTAGAAAAGATGATTCTAGAGTGTTTTCTCACAACTGTGTTCAAAGGAGGTTTCAGAATATGTACCATTTAACAGAATAATTAGGTGGGCTTTAAATTCTGTGAAACAAGTGACTGTTCTGTGCATGACACCAGAAGAAGATGGAAGTTTTTGTTGCATGAAGAGCAGAGATGGTACCTGCTCAAAAGAATTGTAACATCCAGGGCCACCTGGGTGGCTCAGTTGGTTAAACACCTGCGTTTGACTTAGGTCATGATCCCAGGGGGGGAATGTGCTTCTCCCTCTGCTTCTTCCCCTCCCTACCATTGTGCTCTCGCTTGCACACACTCTCCTCTCTCTCTCTCTCTCTCACAAAATAAATAAGTAAAATCTTAAAAAAAAAAAAAAAGTTGGGGGCGCCTGGGTGGCTCAGTGGGTTAAGCCTCTGCCTTCGGCTCTGGTCATGATCCCAGAGTCCTGGGATCAAGCCCCGGGCTCTCTGCTCAGCGGGGAGCCTGCTTCCTCCTCTCTCTCTGTGATCTCTGTCTGTCAAATAAATAAATTTTTTTTTTTAATCTTTAAAAAAAAAAAAAAAGTTGTGGGACGCCTAGGTGGCTCAGTCACTTAAGTGTCTGCCTTTGGCTCAGGTTATGATCTCAGGGTTCTGGGATTGAGCCCCAGGGGGTGGGCTCCCTGTGGAGAGCCTGCTTCTCCCTCTTCCTCTGCCTGCTGCTCCTCCTGCTTGTGCTCTCTCTGTCAAATAAATAAAATCTTCAAAAAAAATTTTGTAAAATCCAGATTAAACAATCATTGTGGACTAAGTAAATGCTTATTTATCTGTTGATTAACAGAAGGAATAAGAAACTGAGAGAGTATATTGTATGTCTTGTTAGTGACAGGGAAACCTTTTCAATTTTATGTTTTAAATTGGATTTCTTCATGAAAGGAAGAAAGAAATCTTGGTTATATATAGGTGGGAGAATTTCCAGGTGTAGAAACAACTTGATAAAAAGCTAATTTGATTAGCAGGGTTGACAAGCAGATGCGTAAAACAATTTTTTAAAGATTTTATTTAGTTGAGGGGGAGGAGGGCACAGAGGAGCAGAGGGAAAGGAACAAGCAGATTCCCCAGTGAGTGCAGAGCCCAATGCAGAGCGGGATCTCAGGACCCTGAGATGGGGACCTGAGCCAAAATCAAGAGTCTGGTGATTAACCCACTAAGCCACCCAGGTGCCCCAAAACAATTTTTTTTTTGAACTTATAATTTAAGTCATAATGCCTTGTCAGGACCAGAATTTGTGTTTTTCCTCCCAAACAGTATTGTGAGCAGGTTCTCTTGTACTTCCCTCCTACCCATAGCTCAGTCTCTTACAAGACAGCCAGGTGGAGGACATCATCCCAGACTGCCTCACTTAACGCAGGTGACCTTGACACCATGAAGTTCTCTTCACTCTGTATTTTAAGAATCCAGTACTAAGTATCTAGTGAATGATTCTCATTAGAAAGCTAACTAATAATCATTTTGAAAGCATGTAATTATAGTATGCAGTAGTGTTAAATGTTTACGGTTTGTTTTCTTTTTGTAGAACACAAAGTAATTATAGTGGGACTGGATAATGCAGGGAAAACCACCATTCTTTACCAATTGTAAGTATAGTTATTTACTTAAACAGTTTTCATTATTTTAGTTATTAGAACTAGTTTTATGTAATTAATAAGGTGCCATTGTAATAAAACAGAAGAGCTCCAGCATAAGGTTTTGTATTTTACCAAACATAAAATATGTTTAAAAAGTGAATAAAAACTGCTGTGTGTTTTCTAGAGCCTTCACAAACACTTGTCTTATTCTGGCCTTGAAAGAAAGAATGTTAAACTAAAATGAATAAAGTACATATAATAGTGCTGGAGTGAAGTGGTAAAGTGTTTCACTTAATTCTTCCTGCACTGCGGTTCATGTGAATAGAAGGAAGCTTATTGCTCCTCTCCTGATTGATAGCTCTGAATTGTTGCATGTAGCCAGACTTGTCAAATCCAAAGAAATGAAGATCACCCCGGAAAGTACTGCTTTTCTAGCTTGCAGCAGGGAAAGGCTTGAGACTTCCAGGGAAATACATTAATACTTGCGCGGAGTTTTAACATCCCATCAGTCTGCTTGTCAGAGTAGCTCCCGTTACTGTGCCAGTGTTCATGGAACAACCTGCATTAAGCAGTGGAAATGGATCTGTGTCCCAAGCATTTTAACAAGTAGTTATTAGATAACAGTGCACCGTTGACGGGTTCTTCTCTCTTTCCACCTCACGCTAAGTGTGTCAGCTGACAACTCTCCAGAAATACTTCACTTACGCAATGCCTGATGTAGTTTTCAGCAACTTTGCTAAAAAGCTCCTAACTTGTGGCTTGTTGTTTTAGAGACGAATTAAGTACTTCTTTTCCTTTAAAATACTCGTTGGCCATTATGTATTTTAATATGATTTCGCCTTTAACATCAGATACAAACATCTCAGAAACCTGTCAGTTGTTGAAATAATTTTCCACATAACTTCAAAAATACACATAAAACCCAAGAGACAGTGCAATTATAGGCTTCTTCCAGCACAGTACTGACTTATAGGCAAGTATGTATTTGTTGAACGAACTAATTCTCTTAGCCAAGAATTATGATAATATATGTGGGTATGAGCATTGGTGTTCTAAACGTATTTATAGTTATTCTAATTAAAATTTTCATTTGTCTATCGCCTTATCTTTTTAAAGCTGTAGTTTAGGTGGACAGGCCTGAGTCTCAATTTTCTCACCCAAACAGTCTTCACAATTATACATAGCATAGCCTACTGGTCAGTGGTTGCTACTTTTGCAAATATTGATGTCACAGTCACCAGGAAACTTGCTCCTTCAGGAAGAGGCACTGGGCACTGCTCTGATAACAGGGCATAGTGGTATTGGAATTTTGGCCACAGAAATACAAATTCACACCATGGTGTTCCTTTCTCCCCAAACAGGCTTTAATTTATTCCAGTAAAAGGAAAAAAAAAGGTCGTCTTCAGGAGTTGTTCTTTGTCTAGATACTTGTTTGCACAAATGTGCTCTAAGGTTTTGATGTTAATGATTACCATCATCGGTGCAATTGAGGAAGGGTGATTGATTCTCAAAATAGAGATAAAACTTCCTTCAGATTCTCAAGATTTACCAAAGATTTTTTTATGCTGTCTTTCAACAGCTTAATGAATGAAGTGGTTCATACATCCCCAACCATAGGAAGCAACGTCGAAGAAATAGTTGTGAAGAACACTCATTTTCTCATGTGGGATATTGGTGGTCAGGAGTCCCTGCGTTCATCCTGGAACACGTATTACTCAAACACAGAGGTATCTAAGTTGCCTTCTGAATATGAATACAAAGAACCAAAGAGTCAGCACAGAAAAGAGATAGGCTGTCCATGATGGCGTATTGACAGTTGCTTCTCAATAAGATTGTGTTCTGTAAGGAATGTGAGGTTTTCAATTAGAAGAGAAAAGGCCAGTAGAAAGAGTAACTCTCACTGTTGGTTGTGGGTTTGCTGTATGGCATCTGTGAGTTCCTCTGCACAGCAGTACTGTGACAGCGCTACTGTTGAAGCAAGCAAGGACAGGGATCAATCAGATAATCAGTCTCAAGATCTCACAGCTCGATGAGGCTCTGGTTAGGGGAGGAATAAAATATTTTAAGCATAATTTAACACAGGATTTCCAAAATTCAAATTTTTGGTGAGATTATATTTTAGTTTTAAAAAAGGAATTTATAGTCCCTCCCTCCCCCAAATTTTCTGTCAGTTATTTCATTATTTGACTACTTCAGACCCAACCTGGGAAACAGTCTGGACTAGCTTCTATTTCTGTTTTTATTTCTTGTTGGAGACAGATTTTTTTTTAAACCAATGCAGTGCTATTGAGAGATTTATCTTTGAGTACACTAATGTACAGTTGCATCCATAATTTCTCTTTACAAACAGGTACATCTAACCAATTTTTTTTTTTTTCTAAAATGAAGCCTATTAAAAATTGAGTGGGTGTTTTGAAGGGGATGTGCTGAGGAGGTGGGAAATGTAAGGAAGTTTTGTTGAATGATTCTTTTTTAACCTAAATCCTTGAGATGATATTGCAATTACATGAGTATTTGTGTGGATATATTCCAGTGCAGTTTGTGACTGTCAGAACCAAATAGCATATCCTAGATTTTTAGCAGTGGTGGTAGCACTTAATTCTTTTTATTTGCAGGGGAAGATAGGATGGTTAGCAAATATGGTTATAGATTAACTTAATATACACTTCTTTTTCTTTTAATTTTTTTCAGTGTTCAAGATTCATTGTTTATGCACCACACCCAGTGCTCCATGCAGGACGTGCCCTCCTTAATACCCACCACCAGGCTCACCTCTCCCCCTACTCCCTCCAAAACCCTCAGTTTGTTCCTCAGAGTCCACAGTCTCATGGTTCGTCTCCCTCTCCAACTTAGCCCAATTCACTTTTCCTTTCCTTCTCCTAATGTCCTCCGTGTTATTCCTTATGTGCCACAAGTAATTGAAACCATATGATAATTGACTCTCCGCTTCACTTACGTCCCTCAGCATAATCTCCCCCAGTCCCATCCTTGTTGATATAAAAGTTGGGTATTCATGCTTTCTAATGACTGCGTAATATTACATTGTATATATAGACTATATCTTCTTTTTCCATTCGTTTGTTGAAGGGCATCTTGGCTCTTTTCACAGTTTGGCAGTTGTGGCCGTTGCTGCTATGAACATTGGGGTAATATGGCCCTTCTTTTCACTACATCTGTATTTTGGGGTAAATACCCTGTAGTGCAATTGCAGTGTTGTAGGGTCGCTCTATTTTTAATTTTTTGAGGAATCTCCACACTGTTTTCCAAAGTGGCTGCACCAACTTGAATTCCCACCAACAGTATAAGAGGGTTCCCCTTTCTCCACATCCTCTCCAACACACGTTGTTTCCTGTACTGTTAATTTTGGCCATTCTAACTGGCATAAGGTGGTATCTAAATATGGTTTTGATCTGAATCTCCCTGATGGCTAGTGATGATGAACATTTTTTCATGTGTCTGCTAGCCTTTTGTATGTCTTCTTTGGAGAAGTGTCTGTTCATGGAATGTTATTTTATGACAGAAATATGTATTAAGGGGCAAAACATGAGCTTAATACATACTTCTATCATAAAATAACATTCTGAAACGAAAACACGTTGGAAAGTAAGAGATAAACAATCTCTTATGATGACTGCAGTTGCCCCTTGAACAATGCGGGGTTAGGGACACTGACCCACTTGCACAATCCAAAATCCGTGTATGACTTGACTCCCCAAAAACTTGACTGATGGCCTGTGTTGACCAGAAGCCTTACCGATAATATAGAGTGGATAAACACATATTTTTTATGTTGTACAGACTATATACTGTATTCTGACAATAAAGTAAGCTAGAGAAAAGAATGTTATTAAGAAAATCATAAGAGAAAAGGCGTGTTAAAAAAATCTCGTTGAAGGGGATCTGTTCAGTCAGCCCCATGCTGTTGACCTGTGTTTAAAGCGCCAGCGCTCAGTGTGTGTGACTGCAGGTGTGAGAAGGACAGCTGCAGCTCTCATGAGTAGGTTAGAGTTGGTGGTCCAGAAAGAAATATGTTATTAATGACACCACTTGTATGGAATGTTTCTTTAGTAAACTCTTTCTGTCAGTATTGCAAAATGGGTACACAAAGACCCCCTGGCCTTTCCCACAGTACGCCAGTGTAGCGCCTAGCAGTTGCGATCTTAGATGCCAGGTGGGCATCCTGTCTGTGTGGTGTTGCCCTGCTGGCTTTGTTCACCCTCGTCACCTTCTTAAATTCCTTACCTCCAGACCTCTAAAAGCCTAAGGTCTCCGTCATAATGCAAGGAGTTCAGCTGTTGGCAGATTCCTGACAACTTCTGTCATTAGTGTCACTTCCCCGTATTCTGTCCCTGCTCATTTTGCCATGGTTTTTACATTTCTTCCTTCTAGTCTCTTCCCTTTTATCCCCTGTGAAGCCCTTCACATTGTATATGCAGATCACTCTCCTGGTCTCTCTCTGAACAATCTGGTGTCACCCTCCCTCTCTCCGTTTATTCTGCGTCATTCCTCTGTTACAACCTTAGCTCTGCTTAATCTCACTTCTTAACTTTTTCTTCTGAGATATTCAATTAGGGGCCCTTGGCACTATATCTTCTTATTTTTCTTACCAAAGATCCTTTTACTTCTAATGTGTAAGACCCACCTTTCTTCATACGCACCGTTACCAGCCGCTTTCTCCAGTGCTCTGTGCTTGCCCCTCTTTAGTTTCAGCTCCATCCCCTCTAACATATTAACCCCTAAATAGGTATGTTTCTATTTAGCACTTTTTTCTGGGGCTCTTATTGTTGATCTTGTATTAAAACATCTTGTTTATCGGTTGTTGTTTTTTTTGTAAATTTGCTTCTCTTTTTCTTTAAAACTTGTGTGCTCCTTTCTAGTGGGCAGGAGACTGTCTGAAACATAAATAATTACTGATTGCCAAATGAGCAGTCATCGAGTATTTTCAAGTTTTAGTAAAAGTTATTTAAATTACTGTGACTTTCCCTTTGAAATTTATTTTTTGTTACCTGCATTTACAAATAAATCTTTGTGTTACAGAGTTTGATGTTTTAAGAGATCACCTTTTCAAAATAAACTTAGGATATAGCTTTTATCTGTTGAAATTATGAGTTATTTTCTTATTAACATTTGGGTTTTACAGTAGAATATAAACTCCTTATGATGAAAAAGCAGTAGACCATTTTATGGTAATGATGATGTCTTGTGAAGAAAGTATTCTCACTGAGAGTAGTTTTGCATAAAATTTCGAGGTTTCATTCAATTTTCTTTCTTTTTGGTTGTCTTCTAGTTCATCATTCTTGTTGTTGATAGCATTGACAGGGAGCGACTAGCCATTACAAAAGAAGAACTATACAGAATGTTGGCTCATGAGGTAAATTTTGAAAGCAAACATAAACCATGGAGTAAGGTATTTTGTATACTGGCTGTGCTTTTTTACAAAGATTATGGGCTTTGCTGTTGGTTATTTCATCATTAACAGAATTTTATATTTTGATGAAAGTCTTAAAGTCAAAAAGTTTCATAGTTTCATTACATTTTCAAGCTTGGAAAAGCTCAATACATTAATTTGTAGACTGTTACTGTTACTGACAAGATTTTTCAAAGTTTAAACCACTTATTAATGCCTTAAAGAGGCTGATAAATTAAAGCAAGAAAGACAAAAATTTAAGTGTTTTTTTTCCCCAAGAGTTTATGACTGAAAAGCCTTTAGTGAATAGTCTGAGTTCACTTAATTCTATTTCAGATACACAAAAGCTTAGAAAATAAAACACATTTGTCCATCAGCCATTCAGTGTTAAGATATGAGATATCTTATGTGACCCACCAATCTCATTTTCTTCCTTTCTGTCAAAGAATTATGAGAGAATTACATTATCTTAAAAGTAGTGATGATCAATCCCATGTATATTTTTATACTTTCCCTACATTTTTATTTGTCAATTGTACAAAATATTACATTTCATTGTTCATAAAATCTTATATAATGATCAAGAGTATTTTTTTCCCCTTAACTCAGTTTGGGGTTTTTTGGGACAATATTGTGATTACCCATGTCCGTACATAGAGCTTTAGTTCATTCTTTCTGACAACTCTGTAGAGTCCTAGTATATGATTAAACCACAGTTGATCGATCTTCTTCTCCCTTTTTTTTTTTTGTCTGTTCTTCTATTAATGAACATTTAGGTTATTTCTACATTTTGATAGTTTGAACAGTTCTACAGTGAACATTAATGAAATACAGTTAGTCTGTTACAATATTAGTAAGATAAGTATTACCCAGCTCTTACCTTCAGTCCTCTTCTTTAAATTTGGAGAAATTCTGTAGTATTTGGTAACATATTACCATATTTGCCCATTAGAGTATCATTGCTCATAGAGTTTTAAATCAGTGTTTAAGATGCATGTTTATTTTACTTTTGGCCCAACAATATAAAATAACTTTTGATTATCTAGCTTATAGTTAATAAGCCTGTCTTTGTCAGAGTCAATCATTAAATTACTGTTACTTGAGGAAATTTATTTTCATTTCAGTACAACTTTTATTTATTTATTTATTAGTTTTTATTTTTTAAGTAAGCATTAGGCCCACTGTGGGGCTTAAGCTCACAATCCCAAGATCAAGAGCTGTGTGGTCTACCAACTGAGCCAGCCAGGTGCCTATCAATAAAATTTTAAAATTTAAATATTACTGCCTAATAATTTTAAAGTAGAAGGATTTCATTATCACTGTCCAGTTAGGCATATCTGACCTTCCTCATGCATTAGTTTAATTTGAATTGTGGTCTTTCATGTATTAGAAATATTTCATATTGATTGCAGGATTTACGGAAGGCTGCAGTCCTTATCTTTGCAAATAAACAAGATATGAAAGGGTGCATGACAGCAGCTGAAATCTCTAAATACCTCACCCTTAGTTCAATTAAGGATCATCCGTGGCACATTCAGTCCTGCTGTGCTTTAACAGGAGAAGGGTAAGTGCTAAACGGTATGAGGGGAGCTATGACTTCTTTCAAATTTCTGTCAACTTTTCTTCTTTGATCCTATTCCCTTTTTTGTTCTTAAAGATAGTTTTCATATTGTATTTCAATTATTTAAGGTAGAAATAATTTTAGTCCGTTACTGTTGTTAAAGTACACTTTAGCAGAGTTACTGACACATTTTTTGTAATTTTTAATATAAACAAAGTATTTTAGCAAAAAAGTCAATAACAAATGTCTGGATGAAGTTGTCACAATCCAGATTTTTAGTTGCTGTTTCGTTTCTTGCATACAGCATTACAGTTAACCTGAATTAAAGAGGAAGCTTCAAAGCAATTTCAGATTTTCTGTAAAGCCTTAATAAAGCATGAGCTCTCAGCTTTCCACAAGAGTACATCTCCTTTCTAATCAGGAATCCTTTCAGGGGACATACTTCGAGAGAGGAAACATTTGAGATAACTGCTTCCTATAGCTTATTCTTTTTTCCTGAGAACTTGAATTTGGATGGAGTAGGCTAAAGAGAACCCAGCGTGTTACACGTGACTTATCTAGTTGATTTCCAGGAGCTTATTTGTCCTTTGATCAACCTGACCTTCTTTGTTATGCTCCTATTGGAAATAGCTTGTAATAAAATAGCTCCATGTAGACTTTTTGACCTATCCTAAGACTGGGCCATAAGCATTCCATTCTTTAGAATTTAGGTGCATAGGGGAGAGTTTCTGTAGTGGTTTCAGTTTTAATCTTAAAATTAGGGGGAGAGGAGTATTTGCAGTCTTGATTGTAGAGCTGGGTTATCTTCAAGATGAGACTGAAACCATTTCCCAATTACTCAACTAATCTGGTCCCATCATTTTGTCTAAGTGAATCTTCCACTTAAAAATTGCACTTCTGGGGGCACCTGGGTGGCTCAGTGGGTTAAAGCCTCTGTCTTCGGCTCAGGTCATGATCCCAGGGTTCTGGGATCAAGCCCCACATTGGGCTCTCTGCTCAGCAGGGAGCCTGCTTCCTCTTCTCTCTCTGCCTGCTTCTCTATTTGTGATCTCTGTCTGTCAAATGCATAAATAAATAAAATCTTTTTTAAACAAAAAGGGCTAAAAATTGCACCTCTGGTGTTATCTACATATTTTACTTGCCTATATAAATCATTACTGCAGTATCAACATTTGGGTAAGACTTAAAAATAATAAGTATGCTTTCAATTGTAAGTATTTCCATTTTGAAAATACTTCTGTCTTTTGTTTCAGGTTATGCCAAGGTCTAGAGTGGATGACCTCCCGGATCGGTGTGAGATAACTTTTTGCTTGAAAAGAGACTGCTCTATTTATTCTGTGACATGAACATTTTCTTAGTACCTTTGGCTGCTAAGGCAGCAGGCATGTTTAATTTATAACAACACAAACCTCTATGAGCAACACTTGAATCAAGTGCAGCTGAACTGGAACATAAAAGATTTTTTCTTAACTTTTTTTTAATGCACTAATCTTCAGTTGGATGAACATAATGTGTAACTATGTTTTCAGCAACATAATTCTTCTGACTGCTGATTCTAACTATTCAATGACTGCCTTGTAAGAAATGTTTGTCATATGTTTAATGTTTTCCGAAGTATTGTAATACCTTTAAATGACCAATTTCTTTCATTTCTTGACCACCCCCTTTCCCTACCAGATAATTACTGGTTTGACATGGTAGTAGTGGAAATCATCAGGTTCTGCTTGCAAACTTAACTAGTACTAAATATTTGCTCCCTCTTCAAACCACTTACCTTTTGAACAGAACTTACTATAGAGAAAGAAATCTACCTAGAAGATACGTATATATAAGGAAGACTGACCATCATGAGAACTGCCTTTAAGTTAATTTCTCCCACATTATTGCAAGTCATGGGGTAATTTTAACTTACTATTAGCTTGGAAATTAAGTAGGCTGTTTATCTAAAAGAATTAAATTCACTTTTCTGCCTCTAACACGAGATTAGTTTTGACTGAAAACTAATCAAGGAAAAATATTTGAAAGCCCAACTTTGATGGTAAATATTTTGATAAATCTGATGTTTTAAAAATGTCATATTATTCAACACATACATTAACTACCGGAAATTGTTAAAGCGTACCAGCACTACTATCAAAACAAGACACTTGGAATATATTTTACTATCAATTATAAGCAACTTTCATTATCAGCAGAAAGTTCAACTATTCCATTTGCAAGGGAGAGCACATCTGCTTTGGCAATAGCTGAAGCGGAGTATAAATATTTCATTTCTTAAAAATTTGAAATTGTGTGTGAATTTGAAGTGTTTCTACCACCAGCAGTATATTATACTTAGAAAACCATATGACTTTCCCTTAAATCTATCTGAGGTTATAGTGTAATAGGCTTAAAACAGTTGCCCTCTTTACAGAACCAGATGTTCTAAAGTCTTTTGCTGGGTTACAGGAAACTGCTGAATTTAATCCTAGCTTTTAAAGTATTACTAGGAGACTGAAAGTCAACACTAACATAAATTTTAAAATAGGAAGAAAAAGTCATATGCTATCAGAAGTTTATTACATATCATTGAAAAGTTTCAAGGCAATTGTCTAATATGAACAGTAATATATAAATAGTGCATACTTTAGAGGGAGGACAAATATTATAATTTTGATCCTTTATTTCAAATGTGTGATTTTGCTATAATGAAAGGGATAAAATGCATACTTAGAGAATAATAATTCATTTTTGCAGTATTTTTTTCATTTGGGTCAAAAATAGGATTTAGTGTTCATAAGAATATCAAAATACCTGTTCAAAAGTGGTATTTTAATTTTAATATTTTTATTGTAAATTGGTTTTACTTTTGCTCTGTTTTCAGGTATACTTGATTTATTATATTTAGTCTAATTGAATGTGGTAACAGTTTCTTTCTATTTAGTGGTAGCACACGCTAGACTGAAAAATGGCCAGAGGAAAGCTTTCTGGACTTTGGGAACTAGTGGTCTATTAACC
This sequence comes from Mustela erminea, assembly GCF_009829155.1. Lineage (NCBI taxonomy): Eukaryota > Metazoa > Chordata > Mammalia > Carnivora > Mustelidae > Mustela > Mustela erminea. The sequence continues at coordinate 122,643,446 of NC_045619.1, forward strand.
TTGTTTTGAACCTTTTTCCTTAGTGATTCTATACCAGGTAGAGCGTAAATTTTGTTTTTAATAAAATCCATAATCTAGAATGTGAGAGAAAGAGCAAACATAAATCAATATGGATGCTTCGTGTTATGTGCTTGGGGGCAGGGAGCAGGAAGAATTATGAAGACAACCATTTACCTAAAGCACACTTTGCCAGAATTTCTGTCTTGGTTGTAGAGTTCAGCCATAAATACTGAGGATAATTCTCTTAGCTCCATCCTGAGAAAATGTATTTATACCCTCGTATCCATCCCTATTATGAAATTTATCTTACATCTAGTAAGATTGGCTGGCTCAGTTTTCTTCTATCAAATTATACGGTTATTTTTTTATATTACCACATCAGCATTATATTAAAAGTGTTTTTAATAGTTGATTGTATTTTGTCAAACAACTACTAGTATAGATTCAAGTTTGCTATTTAATTTTTTAAAATACAATTTATTTTATTTTCTAAATTTTTTTAAAAAGTGTTTTGTTAGTTTGGGATTAGAAATGGTTTATGTTAGCTGCGTTGATAATGAAATCGATATCCCACTAGTTTTTGTGGCAGTGATTTGGAAAAGTTTAAATAGAAAATTCATGTAAGACTTTTTAAAGGTGTTTTATAGGTTCTCATTAGAGATTTCCTGTTACATTGATAAGAAAACTGATTATCCTTTACTCCAAGAGAATGTTTTGTTTGACCCAAGCGGGTATCTCATACTAAAGCATTGATTAGGACATTCATTGTCAATCAACTATAAAATATTGTTTGATGAAAAATGTAAATTTGTAATTAGTGCCTTTATTCACATTTTGAGATGAATTCTCAGTTTTGTACTATACCTGTTCTCTAGAAGTCAGATTAACAGCTGATTAACTTGACAATGAAATAATTCAAGATTCACCTCCCCACCAACCCTTCAGTTGCCTAGCAAAGTGCAAAGCATGGGACCCACCCACATTACTTTTGGGAGATTATTCTAGATTTTATTTTTATTTTGAGGATGAAGCAATGAAAGTTTAAATATTTTATTAGAACTGAAATGTAACTGCCACCCAAATACGGTATTTTTCTCCATTTTGAACATGTTACATTCTTCATGTTTAAACCCACTGTTGTTATTGCAGCGCATTTGGGAACTCTTAGAATTAACAGGCCCTTTTATATGGGAATACACTACATAATTTGTATTCTTAGTGTAATTTAATTCCTTAAAATCTGAAATAATATATATATATAATCTATTGGAAAACTCATGGTTAAATATGTAATTTTTGCTTTTAGATTCTGTGTTAGTTGTGCTTCAAGGTATAATTTTATTCTATATTCCTTAGAAGAAAGATAATAAATTCAAGTTTTATTGTTAAAAAAAATTTTTAAATGGGCACTTACCTTTATAGCCAAAGTCCTTTTGTTTAAGCATAAATTAACTTTTATTTTCTATAGCATAAAGAGAAAATTATTTTCCTATGAAATGGTGAGTGATACAAGCAGTGCTGTAAACAATAGTCTCTGAAGAACTATGGGGAGTCAGCAAAGAAAATTTTAAAGAAATCAATAAATCTTTATATTTTTAAAAAATCTTTTTTTTGTAGTATCTTAGGACAAATTTAGACATGGGATTGCTTGTCACTAGCACTCATTTAATTCTTAGCTATGGAAAACTATATCAGTAGATAAATGTAGTGGTATTATGCCTGTGGATGGGTAAATTCCATTGACATTTATGTTTGAAGACCAACTTCCTGAGTCTAAAGTTTTCTCTGTGGCTTTGGATCTAAAATATTTCATATTCAGTTCAATTCTAAAAGAGGATCTTTTATGTTTTGTTGGGATAAAGTCCCTTCAAGATGTAGTCTGTTAACTTGTATCTAATAGAATACTGTGCTGGCTCTCGAAAGAGGTGGATTTGAATCTTAATTTGGCCATTAATTGTCTAGTTGACCTTAGATGGTTACTGTTCACAGACATTTTGTTTTCTCCCATATTGAGACACTTAAGCCAGCTGGAACTCCATTATCTTGGTTTTAAAGTCCTAATTCCTTACATACTACATTAAAGTCCAAAAGTTAAAATACCAGGAAGGGACATGTAATATGAAATTAAATTCACTTTTGTCTGTTCTTTGATTCCCACCTCATTTTCATTTCATTTAGTTCATGAATACAATCAAATAAGAAAACGAAGTATCAACTAGTAACTGCTACTCAGCTTAAATTGAGCTAAGAGCTAATGATAATGCAGAAGAGAAAATAAGCCATATTGCTAAGAAAATTATTTTAAGCTGCTGATAATAAAACACCAGTGTTGTGTTTAAAGTACTGTCTTTCAGAGAATATCTTGCTTATTTTCCTGGCTTTTATCAATTAGAAGTGGTCAGTTTGTTCAGAGTCTGTTGGCGTTAGATGCTTCCCCAAACTCCCAGTTCTGTTTGACTTTTCAGTATTGAAAGGAGCATATAGCCAGGCTGTCAATATTTTACTAAACTTCTCTGTAAATCTGAGAGTAGTTTACATTCAAAGTTGGTTCCTTCAGTAATGTCTCGTCCTTACTCATTTAGCATTACTGTGAAACCTGAAATCCAAGGTTCCCAGAAAGTATTTTTGAAAGAATTCCAGGTAGCCAAAAGTAAATAGAGAAGATCGATTTAAAAAAAAAATTTTTTTCTCCATTTATTTTTTTTTTTAATTCTCCATTTAAAGTAGAAAAAATATTGTGTTCAACAGATCCAAAATCACCTTTAATTGTATATGATTTGGTAAAATGTTTGGTAAAGGTTAATTTGGGGTATAGAGTGTCGTACCTAGAAATGAAGTAGAATCATTTGGTAGTAAAGATAAACATGAGGTAGAAAACCCTTCAAAAGGATATTAAGTAAGAGAAAATGTGAATGAAAACAGTGAATTTCCCTCATTTAAGGCACTAAAATTGCTAGAAAGTATAGTCTCTTTACTGTAGAGCTAGGTATCTTACTTTTAAAGTGGCCAAACAACCAAAGACTGATCAGGTTTTTAGAATTTGTTAGTGTTGTCAGTCACATCTTTTTAATTTTTTTCTTAAATTGGTAAACTGCATTGTCTCCTAGAAATGGAGAAACAGTAAAATGTGTCGTACATATCTTTTGGAATAGATGACAGAGTTCTAGAAGAATGGAAATGTGTTCTCTTGCACAAACTTATAAAATCTTAATTAAGAAGTTACCTCATTTTTCAGTCCATAAGGTGCTTTGCTGAAGCTTGTGGGATGTTAGGCCCATAAATACTCCCCCTTCACGCCAACTGTATTTGAAATATGCAAAATTCACATGTAAGGGATAGCATTCTTGGGAGATTCTATTTCGTTTTATTCTTGGTTGCGGCGGGCAGGGCTGGCATGGTATAGCAGATTCACGTACTGTCTTCATTAAAGCACACAGGCAAGTGCTCAGTCAATACTTAATTCATTTCATTAAAAATCAAATAAGGGCAAGGAAGAACCCTCAAAGTTGATCAATTATACTGTGACCATATTTCATTACGTGTTGGGAGGATGTCAGATGACTATCATTTGATCTTGGTTGTGCCTAATTTCTTCGCATATTTTGTCCCTATTCCTAAGTGATTATTTTAATCCTCTTATGTTTTCCCTCAGGAAGTTCAGGGACTCGACAAGTCCCTCTTTTATTCTCTTGGAGTAAACTGTTCAGTGCAGTTATGAGATTTTTAATTTCAATTTAAAAAAAGTTTAGCTGCTATTTCTTTAAAAGCGTGAATTATAAAATGATGGTTATGATTTTTTTCCAATTATGTGATAGTATTACATTTTACCCTATTTATCTGTTGCACAGAGTATGGTTTTTAAAAAGAAAAGAAACAAAAACTAAAAGCTATTACAGCCTTGTCCCTGGATTTCTCCTAAGCAGAATATAATGGTTATAATCACACATTGCCATCTTCATATAAATTGGTGCTTTAGAGCATTAACGAGGAAACAGCAGGCCCTGTAAAATATACTTCTTGCCTCAGAATGTAAAACTACTTTAAAGTGTGTATTTATGTTCATTTCTTAAGGCTTAAATACAAATTGTTGTTATCCATCAAGCTTTAGGCTTTCTACAAAAGCTGTAACAGTATCTTTGCTAATCAGCTTGGTCAAAATAGATGGTGTTAATACGGACAAAATTAGGAATTGGATCTCTCTGTGGGTCCCTTGGTATTGCATAGGAGGGAAAAAAGAATGTTTTTCATGCCACGAACTGTGCTTCTTAACCCCAACCAAGCAACTGAAATGTGTGCTATTGGTCTAATATATAGCATTAATAAAATAAAAAGAGCAAACCAATTACTTAGTGCATTTACATCATCACTTCTTGAAAATGGTTCAAAGCATGTTCTACGAATGGTGGGGCTGTTTAAAGACATGTTTTAAATTTTTTAATAGCTTTGTTACTGTCATAAAATGCTTCTTTTATATGTTAAGTTTAGGTTGCTGGTACTTAACGGATTTTTTTATTTCTGCAATTATGTTATAATGAGTTGCTTGCATGCCTACTCACACAAGTAAAAAGGATGCTGTTTGCTCTGGAATGTTCATTTTTTAGACAGGTTTTGGCTCATTTGCAATCATGGTGCAATACAGTGTAACATTCATTTGTTTTCAGTCAACAGTTTTATTTTTGTCATAATAAATAATTACTTTTCCAATATGACACGAACCCAGTGGTTTCCTTTGAAGATAAAAATCTGTCTTAAAAATTTGTTGCAAGTAATAGAAACCTACCTAAGCTAACAAAGTGATGGGAATTTATTACAAGAGTAAGGTCCTATTGTGGGTTCTAATGGAACCTAAGGAAGTCAGGGATACAACTGGGTTTTGGGGATAGGCTAGGGCCAAAGACCTAGACTCCGGGATGCTGAGGAGAAACCAAAAAGCTCTTTTTCTCACCCATCTCTTTTTCACTTGTTTCCTAGGAAGTCCACATGGCAGATAATGTCCAAACCAAATAGTTACCATAGTTTTATCTTTGTACAAATAAGAAATCAGATCATCATTAGGTTCTTAGTTATGGTGTCAGAAACCAACCTCCGTGTTTTGGAGTCAAAATAGAATGCATAGACGGAGTTTAGGATAAACAGGAACAATAATGATGTAGGAAAAGATGTTAGGGTTTGAAGCCGACGGCCAATTAGAGAATTCTTTTTTTTTTTTTAATTTATTTTCAGCATAGCAGTATTCATTATTTTTGCACCACACCCAGTGCTGCATGCAATCCGTGCCCTCTCCAATACCCACCACCTGATTCCCCCAACCTCCCACCCCCCGCCCCTTCAAAACCCTCAGACTGTTTTTCAGAGTCCATAGTCTCTCATGGTTCACCTCCCCTTCCAATTTCCCTCAAGAAGAGAATTCTTAAGACAACTTAGTGCTAAAAGGTGGTTTTATTAAAGCACGGGGACAGGACCCTTGGGCAGAAGGCTGCATGGGGGAGGCGGGGGTGGGGGGGAGGCTGTCATGAGGAGTGGCCCGTTATATACTTTCAAGTTGAGAGGGGATTAGGGAGAGCCTAAGCCACCCGGGTATTTTGGAAACAAGGTTTCCAGGACCCTGCGGGAACTAGCTATCATTAGGAAAAGGTCCTTTATTACTGTTTAGTAAAAACTCAGTCATGAGACTCTTCAGATGTATATCAATAGGTGGGTCATATGCTTGGGGGATGATGGCCAGCTTGTATCCTGGGGAGTAGAGATAAAGGAAGTTTCCAAAGGAATGTTTTTTTTATGTTAAGGAAGACTTACAGGATTCTAGGGGTCTGGCTAAGATTACCTACTGCCAGCCTTGTTGGTCAGGTTTTCAGGGTGGTTCAGGGTTCCTGAGACACAAGACCAAGAAGGGAGTAGTGGAGGAGTGTGGAAGAGAGGAAAAGGTAACTTAGTTTAAAATTGAGCCTTGCCCGTGGCCTTAATATGGCCATTAAAAAAAATTTTTTTTTTCAGCTTTATGCTTTTAATTGGTTTCAGTTACAGTTTCATATTCCCCAAGAACATTGTTCATTTCCCTGCAGTGGGTCGGTTTCTCTTTCTGGTCTGAACAGCTGGGGTTTGGAGGAAGGTCCACTTACCAGAGAAGGGGAATCCCTGGACTATAGGCAAGCCATCCGAGGGGGGGGGGGGGGCGATGTAAAAGGAAATATATTCAGTCTTTGAAACCTGGTCCTGAGACAAAACTCCTCAAACCCTTGGAATTTCCTGAATGATTGGAGTGTCTTTTGTCATTCATAAGAAGGCTCTTTAGCTCATGTAAATGAGGTGACTCAGTGGGCTTCTTTTTTTTTTTTTTTTTTTTTTTTTAAAGATTGATTTATTTGAAAGAGAGAGATCACAAGTAGATGCAGTGGCAGGCAGAGAGGGAGGGGGAAGCAGGCTCCCTGCTGAGCAGAGAGCCCATGTGAAACTCGATCTCAGGACCCTGAGATCATGACCTGAGCTGAAGGCAGCGGCTTAACCCACTGAGCCACCCAGGTGCCCCCTCAGTGGGCTTCTTGACCGACTTAGAGTGGAGCTGGTCTGCAGGAATACCAAATGATGAGAAGGTTGGAGCTTTCAGCTCTGCCTGCCAGCCTCTGGAAGGGGAAGATGGAGGAGGAGTGCTGCTGATCAACCTCTGTGAAGGCTTTTTTTTTTTTTTTTTAAGATTTTATTTATTTATTTATTTGACAGATCACAAGCAGGCAGTGAGAGAGGAGGAAGCAGGCTCCCTGGTGAGCAGAGAGCCCGATGTGGGGCTGATCCCAGGACCCCGGGATCATGACCTGAGCCAAAGGCAGAGGCTTTAACCCACTGAGCCACCCACGCGCCCCCCGCTCTTTTTTTAAATCTCTATACCCAGCTTGGGGCTTGAACTCACAACCCTGAGATCCAGTGCCCCATGCATCACTGACTGAGCCAGCCAGGCACCCTTCTGAAAACTCTTGGACAAGACTGATAAGCTGAACACATTCAGATGCTGGGTTGGTGGTATACCTCGGTTCCATGGGGAGCCTTTCAGACTTTGCCCTATGTACCTATTCATCCGGCTGTTCTGTATCCTTTATAGTAAACTGGTAAATAGAAGTAAAGGTTGAGTTCTGTGAGCCACTCTAGCAAATAAATTAAACCCAAGAAAGAGATTGCAGGAACCTCGTGTCTAGAGCCAGTCAGAGATACAGGTGAAAATCTGGACCTGGCATCTGAAGCAGAATGGGAAGGGGGCAGATTTGGGAGTGAGCCATTAATCTGTGGGGTCTGCCCCATTCTCCAAGTGCATAGTGTCAGAATTGAGCTAAATTTTAGGACAGCTAAGTCAGTGTCTGCTGAGAATTGGAATTGCGTGGTGGTGCCTGAAAAAAACACCTGCTTGTGTACTCCACTGTGAAGCGTAATTGGGATCTTCTACGCATTGTGTGTTCTTATTTTTTTTAAAAGTTGAGATTATCTCAACTTGAATAAGATCTTAAGTTTTCATTATATTCATAACTTTTCATTATATTCATTAATTCAATTTCATTATATTAATTATATTCATTCCTCGAAAGTAGACTCCCTCCTTATTTCAAAGCCTTCTTTGAGAACATGATTCAAGATGTCTACATTGAAAAATTAAACATACATACTGATATAAAATCTTGGGGTCCAGTCAAGAAAGAATTCTTGAGACGTCTTCAGTGGGAAAAAAGATGGTTTTGTAAAGCACACGGACAGGACCCATGGGCAAAAAGAGCTGCACTGGTGTTGTGACAGGTGACTAATTATATGCTTTCAAGACTTTCAAGCAGAAGTCTCTAAGGAATTTGGAAGCAAGTTTTCCAGAACCTTAAGGTGTCATTTAATACTGTCTAGTAAAACCTTAGTCATGAGACTATCAGATGTCTATCAATGGGCCATATGCTTGGAGGATGATTCCAACATATGGGGGGGGTAGAGATAAAAGGAAGTTTCCAAAAGGATTTTTATATGTTAAGGAAGATTTACAGCATCCTGGAGGTCAGGCTAATGTCAAGCTAAGGTTGCCTTTTGCCTTTAGCCAAGTATTAACATTGAAGCAGTTTAATTCCTGGAGGTAGTTCATCCTGCTTATCTTAAGTACTTACCAATAGCTGCAAAGGAAATTTAATTTTTTTCTTTTGCCTCTGTTCTCCAAAGTTACAAATTTTGTATAGGTTGGGAACATAGGATGCCTTAGTTTAAGAGTTCTGCTACTCTATACGACTTCATTAGCCAAGCATTCCAATTTCTACTGAGAAACACCCAAATTCAGTAGCCTATTTATTAACAGCTTTACGTAGGTACAATTAACACATAAACTGTGTAGGTATAGGGTGCACGATTTGAAAAGCTGATGTGTGTACACTCAGAACACCATCCCCACAATCAAGATAATGAATTATCTTGGTTATCACTCCAATATTCCTACTGCCCTTTGTAATTCCTCCCTTCTGCTCAAATCCCAACCTCTGAGTTTGCTTTGTGTTGGTTTCATAGAATTTTATACCATCATAGCACAATTACTTTGAGATTTACTCATTTTATTGTATATATCAGTGGTTCATTCCTTTTTCTGCTGAGAAATATTTCATTGTGTCAATATATATCACAGTTTGTCCTCTCCCTGTTAGGAACATCTGGGTGCGTCTAGTCTTTCACTATTACAAATGAAGCTAGCTGCAAGACTGCTAGAACATTCATGATCAATCTTTGTAGAAACATTTGCTTTCATTTCTCCCGGGTAAAGCACAAAAACTAAGAATGGAATGGCAGGGTCGTATGGTAAGTACATTGCACTTTCTAGGAAACAACCACACTTTCAGAGTCCTCGTCCCTTTGATCACATCCCCACTCTTGGTGTATGACAATCACAGTTACTTCTCATTCATGCCAGCTCTTGGCCTGGTCACGGATTTTAGACATTCTCGCTGTCTCATTGTAAGTTTAATTTGCATTTCCCTAATGACTGCTGACGAACATCTTTCATGTGCTTGTCTGCCATCCCTATATCTTGGTGAAGTGTTGGTTCAAATCTTCATTTTTAATTGCACTTTCTTATGATTGAGTTTCAAGAGTTGTTTAGTTTGCCTATAAATCATTTATTAGATATGTTATTTAAAGTTACCTCTCCCAAAAAAATAAATAAATAAAAAATAAAGTTACCTCCCAGTCTAAGCTTGCCTTTTCATCCTCTTAACAATATCTTTTAAAAACACTCTGTTTGTAATGCTATTCTTCATATATATTATATATATATATACACGTGATGTATATATATACACATCACCAAACACACACACACACACACACACACACGTGTGTGTGTGTTTGTAGTTTTGTTTTTAAGATTTTATTTGACAGGGGCACCTGGGTGGCTCAGTGGGTTAAAGCCTCTGCCTTAGGCTCAGGTCATGTTCTCAGGGTCCTGGGATGGAGCCCTGCATCGGGCTCTCTGCTCAGTGGGGAGCCTGCTTCCTCCTCTCTCTCTGCCTGCTTCTCTGCCTGCTTGTGATCTCTGTCTGTCAAATAAATGAATAGAATCTTAAAAAAAAAAAAAAAAAAGATTTTATTTGACAGAGCAGCAGAGGGAGTGGGAGAAGCAGACTCCCCGCTGAGCAGGAAGACTGATGTGGACTTGATCCAAGGACCCTGGGATCATGACCTGAGCCAAAGGCAGATGCTTAATGGACTGAACCACCTAGGCACCCAACTATTCCTCATTTATAGATGAGCCAAATACAGGGGCATCAATAAGGGAGTTCAGATTAATCACATGGTTAAACTGACTTAACAATCCTCTATAGCTTCCATGTACAATTTATATGTAGTTCTCTTAATGTCCATGTCATTTTCTCATCCCTAGCCTAAGCTTGCTTGGCACATCCTTCATGGGAGTGGAGTTTTTTGTTTGTTTTCTAAACCAAAAAAGTCTGATGTCGAAGTATATTTTTTAAAGTACAAAACTCTGTTGTAAACTATAAAGAGCACTTGTCAAAGATTTATTTAAGTTGTTAATTAAGGAAACAGCAGGCTATAAATCTGATTCAAAGGATTACACATCAGAAGAATTTACACTGGCTACATCTTTCCAACTAACTTTATATAGAGTCTGGGTCCTAACTGTTAGTAACTAAGAGATCAAACAGAGCTACATCACCTCGTAGAAAGTCGGATGGTCCCTCCAGAGACTTTCAGACATTGCCCTAGTAAGACTTTGAAAGAGCATAGTAATCTTTCTGCCTTATTTCTGAGTTTTGGATTAAAAAAAAAAATTTTTTTTTTCTATTTTTTAAAACCCTGGCCTATTGAAATATGGAATACAAAGTTGGCTGTGGGGAAGGGAATCAGCCAACCAAGGGACAGAATGTTTTTGGTGAAAAGGGTGAAAAGCAGTATAAATATCCAGCTAGTGCAAAACAAGCTCTCAAAACCCAGAATGGCTCAAGCCAGACCAATGATGCCCACAATCTTCAGCAACCCACAGCTACTGGGAAACCAAATGAGAGCGCTCCCTGGGCAGTGGTTTGGTAGCTCCCCAGAACTTGCCCCATACTACAGTTTGAAATCGGAAACTGCCATGTGTCAGCATCAGAGACTGTTTTGGGTTAGGACACCTTTCGCTCAGGAAGCTGAGAAAGGCAGAGAAGAAGATTGTCCCCAGAATCCTTCACGTAAAATGCAGCCCCGCTGGCAATTGGATTTTAAACTGTAGTTCTGGAATACATTTTTCTTCTTTTAAGCCACTAAATCCATGATAATTGGTTACAGCAGCAGGAGGAAATGATGACAGGACCATATGTGTTTTCACAAACTATTAAAGATCAGGAAACTAGAGAAAATCTAGCAGAGATTTTACTTGAGAGACTCAGTGTGTGTGGTTTGCGTGGCTCTTCCAGACAGAAAAAGAACTATTAAGGTATTCTATGAGTTGAGCTTTATCAATTCTAAAACCTAAATTTTCCTTACATTTTTTTTTTAAAGATTTTATTTATTTATTTATTTGACAGGCAGAGATCACAAGGAGGCAGAGAGGCAGGCAGAGAGAGAGAGAGAGAGAGAGAGAAGCAGGCTCCCTGCTGAGCAGAGAACCCGATGCAGGACTTGATCCCAGGACCCTGAGATTATGACCTGAGCCGAAGGCAGCGGCTTAACCCACTGAGCCACCCAGGCGCCCCTTTCCTTACTTTTTTAAAGAGATTTTATTTATTTATTTGACAGAGAGAGAGAGAGAGCGCGCGTGCACGAGTAGGCAGAGCAGCAGGCAGAGGGAGAGGGAGAAGCAGTCTACCTACCGAGCAGAGAGCCCGATGTGGGACTCGGTCCCAGGATCCTGGGTTCATGACCTGAGCCGAAAGCAGAGGCTTTAACCCACTGAGCCACCAGGCGCAGCACCCCTTTACATTGTTTAAGTTCAACTTTTTTTGTTTCAATTTTATTGAGATGTAATTGACATTACAGCACTGTGTAATTGTTTAAAGTATACAGCATCGTGACCTGACTTACATACACTATGAAATGATAATTGTGATAAATTTAGTTAACATTTGTCATCCTATATAGATATTTTAAAAAAAAGGAAAAAGTTTTTTCTTATAAGAACTTTTAGAATGTACTGTCTTAGCAGCTTTCAAATATACCCTTCAGCAGTGTTAACCATAGGAATCATGATGTACATTACATCCCCAGCATTTACTTATCTTGTAATTGGAAGTTTGTACCTTTTGAACTACCTTCATAAGTTCAATTAATAATCTTAAATTCATTTTTGAATGACCATTAAAATGTTCATCGTTCTAAGAGTTGGTTTCAAGGAAACTATTATTTCATCCATTATTAAACATAGTTAATTAGGGATGCCTGGCTGGCTTACTCAAGTTAAGCGTCTGACTTAGTCGCAGGTCATGATTTCAAGGTCCCAGGATCGAGCCCACCTCTCAGTTGGGCTCCATATTCAGTGCTCAGCGGGGAGTCTGCTTGTCCCTCTCCCTCTGTCCGTTCCCCCCAACCCCCTCCCTACTCGTTCTCTCTCAAATAAATATAAATAAAATCTTTAAAAATACATAATTAAGTCATCTTAAACAATTTTTAAGTGACTCTAAAGATAGCTTTGAACATTTTTAAATACTTCAAATCTGACTAAACCTTCCCATGTACTTAGATAATTCTAACAAATCTAACAAATGTATTAAATGTAATAGATCCTCTCTTTCTTAAATATTAGCAAATTTTCCTACAACATTTTTTTTTTAAGATTTTATTTATTTATTTGACAGACAGAGATCACAAGTAGGCAGAGAGGCAGGCAGAGAGAGAGGAAGGGAAGCAGGCTCCCCGCTGAGCAGAGAGCCCGATGCAGGGCTCTATCCCAGGACCCAGGGATCATGACCCAAGCCAAAGGCAGAGGCTTTAACCCACTGAGCCACCCAGGTGCCCCTCCTACAACTTTTTAACTTAAAACCAACAAATCTAAAATCATTTATCCATTCATGTATTTTACGTTAGAATTTAAGTTAGTGTGTTAGATTATTTAATATGACAAATCTTAAATATTATACATACTCTACATACTAAGTAGGCATAGGCTATTCTTTTTTTTTTTTTTTTTTAGATTTTATTTATTTATTTGACAGAGAGAAAGAGATCAGTAGTAGGCAGAGAGGCAGGTAGAGAGTGGGGGGTGGGGTGGGCGGGAAGCAGGCTCCTGCTGAGCACAGAGCCTGATGCAGGGCTCTATCCCAGGACCCTGGATCATGACCTGATCTGAAGGCAGAGGCTTAACCTGCTGAGGCACCCAGGCGCCCCAGCATAGGCTCTTCTTAAACCTCACACAAAAGCATTCTACTATGGGTTTGTCTTACTTAACCCTTGTCTATTGATTCTTGGTTTAAAAGACCCTTCTTTGTTTAAAAAGGACCCTTCCCCCTGAGAAAACAATTTTATAGCCCTAAGCAAAGTTGACTTCCCATGTTAGTGGGCTGAGATGTTTGAGGAGGTTTTGCGACTTGGTGGTGTAGTTACCCGAGAGGATTCTTCTGGTGCAGAAACAAGTACAACATGAATTCCGTGGGAGAGAACCCATACCTTCCAAATGAGGTTGGTTATTCTGTCATTTCTTTGTCATTAAGCACCTAACTTTTTCGGTAGATGGCATTGTTTATAACTTGAAGTCAGGAAATTCTACACTTGATAGGAATTGTCTAATCTATTTATTGCTTGATTCTATTCTGAATTAGTTTCACGTTCTATTTAAATTACAGCGGATTGAATTCTGCCCATTTTTAAAACATGGGATTGCTTCTGGCACTGGATCCAGTTGCTGAGTCAATGGGAAATGGGAAGCCTATAGATAGTTCCTGGGGAATTGGTAGGTGGATGAGATGGAAGCCACAGTTTTTAAGAATGTGTTTGAGAGGACCAGGTAGCTGTCATGACTTAAAATAACATCGGCCATTTTGAGCATTCCACATGCCACACCCTTTGCTAACCACTCTATTATATTAGCTCATTTTGCTACAACAACCTTACGAAGGCAAAAAAGTATTTATTCCTATTCCACAGTTAGGAAGCAGACTCTGAGAGGTAAAGTGACCTGCCCAAAGTCACAAGGTTAGTAAGTGGCACAACCAGGATTCAAAACAGGTATGGGTCATTCTAAAGCTGTTAACGGTCATGGAGAAACTTCTAGAAGCTTTTCACACTTGCTTCCTTTCCTCCTAATAAAAGAATGAAAGGGAAATGGAAACGTTCCCTATAAATGCTTTGCCTGATAAGAAGGCACAGGCATAATGGAAGTTCCTTGGCTAGAGTTTGGATTCTGAACATAGATCCTGTGCTCAGAAGAGACAAGACTGGGAGAAGGATTCTCATTCCGGGGGTAGTCTTAACTATATGCCGGACGGAACTACATCAAGACTCTCTAAATTCCTCTGCTTAAAAATGAAACAGAAGTAGAAGCAAGGAAAGCAGTGGTTCTTTTTTGAAACCTGTTCTTTTTTGTTCCTTCCTTCCTCATTGGCATTATAATTTCCTTGTTTTTGTGAAATTGTAACTTATATAAAGTCCGTAAAACAGTGGTACAATAAATAAGGTGAACGTAAAGTCCTCCTTACTGGTCATTGTCTTCTTAGTCTATGCAGTGTTCCTCCCTGAAAATGGCCACCTTTGTAGGGTTATGGGTACCACTGCCATTGAATGTATTCAAGACCATCTTCTGCCTTCAAGGCTGGACCTGGAGCTGTGACTGATTCTCCCCAAAAGAACCCAAAGAACTCCTCTGAGAAGGGTTTTTACAGTATTGTGATAAGGAGAAATCTATCAGGGAAAAAGCTCTAATCTCTCATCTGTATCTTTTATTCCCTGGATCCCATGGCATAGAGATTGTTCAGGTATAAGCTAATAACGAAAAACAAGGAGAATCAAAATTCAACACTGATAAAAGTTTCTGAATGAAATTTTACTTTATCGAAATCTTGAGCAGCTGTGGATGTTAATGCCAATAGCGTAAAATTTCCAGTGACACCAGTGGATCCCCTCTGTGGATAGGACCCAGCATTTCTTTTTTTTCTTTTTATTATTATTATTTTTTAACCCGGCATTTCTAGTGAGTCTCCCTCAGTCATCTCTTCCGCTAAGAGATTTTGATGCACTTTCTTGTGGAAGAAACTGGGTGCCCCTGCTTTTGAAGTGAGAAGAGCAATTTACATGCTCATGAAGGTGAGAATAAAAAGTATTTATGCTCCAGATTCAAGGAAAGGAGATTGTCTGGCGGCTGATGAAGTTTCTTGCCGGCAATAATGGTGATCTCCGCACACACGTGCTTGTCGCTGTGGAAGCTGTTGCCCAGGCGCACTTAGTTCTTCTCAATGGTGACCCAGGCTGCTGCCTTCGTGGTTTTGGTACGAGGGCGGCTCATGTGGATGGGTCCCTCATAAAAAAAGCTGTGGTTGATTTTTTTTTTTCAAAAGTAGTTTGAGGTTCACAGCAAAATGGAGTAGAAGGTACAGAGATTTCCCATATGCCCCCTGCCCCGTACATAGGCACAGCTTCCCCACCATCAGTATCCTGCACTAGAGGGGTACATTTTCTACAGTTAACAAACCTATATTGATATATCACTATCACTCAAAGTCCATGGTTTATCTTGGGGTTCACTCTGGGTGTCGTACCTTCTATGAGTTTTGACAAAAAATCTAATGAGATGGACCCACTGGTATAGTTTCACTGGCCTAAAAATCCTCCCTGCTCCACCGAATCATCCCGCCCTCCCAAGATAGTTGGACCATTGACTGAAGTGGAAAACCTTCAAGAAGAAGCCCTTCTGTGATATCTGTAACATAGTCTTTTTTTTTTTTTTTTTTGCATTTTTGAATTTTTTTTTCAAAAGATTTTTATTTATTTATTTGACAGAGATCACAAGTAGGCAGAGAGGCAGGTAGAGAGAGAGAGGAGGAAGCAGGTTCCCCACTGAGCAGACAGCCTGATGCGGGGCTCGATCCCAGGACCCTGAGATCATGACCTGAGCCGAAGTCAGAGGCCCAACCCATTGAGCCACCCAGGCGCCCCTTTTTTGCTTTTTTTATAAAAGATTTTTTTAAAGACCTGTCCTTTTCTTACCCTAGTTTCACAGAAAATAATTTTTGCTCTCTTTTTGTTTTGTTTTGTTTTAAAGATTTTATTTATTATTTCAGAGAGACAGAGAGAGCACACACTCAAGCATGAGTGGGGGGGAGACACTCTGCTGAGCAGGGAGCCGGATATGGGGCTCAATTTCAGGATCCTGGGATCATGACCTGATCCTGGGATCATGCTTAACTGACTGAGCCATCCAGGTGCCCCGAATTTTTTCTTTTTTATTTAATATCAGTTTGAGGGCTACCCTGATTTTTCCCAAGAACATTTAAAAAAATTAATCCACTTGACTTTTTAAAAGTAGGTTCAGATTTACAGAAAAATTGAGCCAAAAATAGAGTTCCCATATAGTCTTTCTCCCCACCTCCCACAATTTTCCCTACATACTTTGCATTGGTGGGGTACCTCTGTTACAATTCAGTAACCCGTATCAATACATTATTATTAAAATGTGTCGTTTACATTAGGATTCGCTCTTTGGCAAGTGCATAATGTCATGTGTCCACCATTCTAGTACATTCCAGATGTCTCCGAGGACATCTTCTTGAAGATTTTTCATCTTAGTAAATGGCCCAGTTACCTAGGTGTACAAGCTGGACAACTAAAGGTCATTTTGACGCCAACCCAGAACACCCTTTTACACCCACTTGGGATGATTAAGTCCCTATCTGTCTTGGTCCATTCAGGCTGTTATAAAGGAATGCCATAGACTGGGTGACCTGAAACACAGACATTTCTTTCTCGCAGATGTAGAGGCAGAAAGTCCAAGACCAAGGTCCGGGCAGATTTGGCGTCTGTTGAGGACCTGCTTGCAAGTTCACAGACAGCATGTTCTCGCTGTGTCCTCACGTGGTAGAAGGGGTTCAGGAGCTCTGGTATTCCTAATGGGCATAAATCCCATTCCTGAGGGCTCCATCTTCATGATCTAATCACCTCCCAAAGACCCCACCTCCTTAAACCAGGGGCACAGTCTATAACACTACCTGTTTTCCCTCCTCTAGGACTGAAGTACGCCAGCGGAGGCCACTGCCCAACTCCAGGAGACACTACTGACCCAGACCACAGTCCCATGAGACTTGTCTTCTGCTGTGACACTGCTGTACAACAAGCTGTTGTCACAGGTTGCCTCTTAGGGGTCTTGTGTTTGGTCCATTCTTGGCTCCTTTCTCTCTGTCACCCACTGGACCCAGACTAGTCTTTCAAAAGCACAAATCTGATTAATTCTCTCTTCTTGAAACTCTTCATAACTGGCTCATTGTCTGTCATCTGTCTCCAGATGATTAGACCCCAGGCAACCCCTGCACACTCAGCCATACCCATTTCCCACTAATCTTTAGTTCCACAAGAGCATCAAACCTCCTTCCAACCCAGGGCCTTTGCCAGTGCTGTTCACCCTTCTGGGAATGCTCTTTCTTTCTGCTTTGCTTATCCTTTGGATCTCTGTTTGTTTATGTGACACAGAGAGAGAGAGACAGCGAGAGAGAGAGAGAGAGAGAGAACACAAGCAGGGGGAGTGAGAGTGGGAGAAACAGGCTTCCCACTGAGCAGGGAGCCCGATGTGGGGTTCGATCTTCAGACTCCAGGATCATGACCTGAGCAAAGGGCAGTCACCTAACCAACGGAGCCACCGAGATGCCCCATGGATCTCTCATAGAATAACTTCTTTAGAGAAGTCACACCTGATCTCATGACTAGACCAAGTCCTACTTGCTGTAAACTCTTCCTTAGTTCCCTGTATTTTTATAATTTTATATGATTGATTAATGTTTCGTCCTTAGTAGACTATTAGCTCGTAGAGAGCAGGGACTCTGTCTCTTTCATGTGGCATTTCCCCTTCAGTGCCTATCACAATGCTCAGCCCATAGTGCGCATGTATTAAGTATTTATTGAACGAATAGATAAATGAACTGAAAAAACAAAACAAAACAAAACAAAACTGGACTTAGATTGGGCAATGTGGGTGGGAGTGAAAGCAGCAGTAACCAATGTATGATGTCGAACAGAGTATAGAATGTTTGTTGGCTTCAGTTTCTTCCACTGGAAATGAAGAGATTGAAGATTATCTTCACTGTCCCCTTTAATTATGAAGCTCTTTGATTATATGAATGGCCACCTGTTCGCTGATTTTTTAAGAAAGTATATATTTGGTTGTAATAAACTCTGAAAAGCAAATACTTTGTACCTATAAAATGCTACTCTGCAATTTAAAATACCACTTAATGCTTGTTTTATATATTAGGTCGGGTAATTTAGAAAATTTTAAAATGTGGGACTGAAAATTTCAGTGGAAACCATCACTAAAAAGCTTCAGTTTAAGCTGATGCATCCACAATGACTGGCCAGGGCCATGTTCTTAGAAGATATACCTAAGGTGGGGCTTTGCATTTGCAGGGGGCCAAAGCCTTGGAAGCCAGATGGGGCCAAGCAAATTTGGCAAGGTGTACATGTCAACTTGATGCTGATCCACAGTAGTTGTTTTTAAAGATTTTATTTATTTAAGAAAGAGAGAGAGAGAGAGAAAACACACCAGTGGGGGAGGGGCAGAGGAGAGGGAGAAGCAGACTCCCCCCCGCACCCCCCATACTGAGCAGGGAGCCATTATTGTGGAGCTCAGTCCCAGGACCCTGGGATCACGACCTGAGCAGAAGGCAGATGCTTAACCCACTAAGCCACCCAGGTGCCCCTCTAATCAACAGTTTTTTAAAAAGTGCTTTTTAAACAAATTATTTTTTCTGTGTAATGAAATCTGATAGTGTCTCAGAGGAAAACAAACCTCTTTCACAATTCTCCCCCACCCACTTTCTTTTAAACAGAGTATCTCTGTATTTTAAACTTCAGGAGCCATTAAGATTGAAAATATTTTTGACCATTCTAACTAGTATAATGTGGTATCTCAATGTGGTTTTGATTGGTGGTGGGTATTAAGGAGGGCACGGATTGCATGGAGCACTGGGTGTGGTGCATAAACAATGAATCTTGGAACACTGAAAAAAATAAAATTAAGATGTTAAAAAAAATGATTTAAAATATTTTCTAGGCAGTTAGCATGTGTCCTCTAGATGGCAGAACAGGATTTCATTTTGCGCTGTTGAAGCCTCTTTGTCATTAATTGAAGGTTTCCTACTGCAGAAAGTTCTTAGTGATTTTTTAACCGAAAGACTCAATATATGTCAAAAAATTTCTTTTTTCTTCTTTTTTTTTTAAAATTTTATTCATTTATTTGACAGAGAGAGATCACAAGTAGGCAGAGAGGCAGACAGAGAGAGAGGGGGGGAAGCAGGCTCCCTGCTGAGCAGAGAGCCCGATGTGGGGCTCGATCCCAGGACCCTGAGATCATGACCTGAGCCGAAGGCAGAGGCTTTAACCCACTGAGCCACCCAGGTGCCCCCCAAAAATTTCTTTTGTCCAAATAACAAGTTGACCAATCCAAAGTCACAAGACGAAGAATCAAGGTGCATTAGTAGAAAATCTGAACAATGAGTTTTTTTTTTTAATCCAAAATATTTGGTGTTCTTAAGCTACTAAATTATTTTGAATAAACTGCTTATTATTTTGCCAAAATGTAGATCCTGCTAGACTGGCTTTAATGGACAGACAAGGCTTGTTGTTAATTGACCTTTATTGTTGCTACTTAATACATGTTGCTGGAGTGGAGTCCCTGAAGAGTATTCTCTTATATAGGTTAAAAATGCTGTTACATTTTCCCTTCTGTTGCAAATCTGCTTATTAACATAATTTTTCCCAAAGACATTTCAAAAACAAGCTTTAGAACAGACTTGCCTTAGTTATTAGGAATTTTGGATTGGTCACATCTGAAAGATGAGGTTTACATTAGCCCCTTACACCATTGTTTAGAAGAGTTTATGATATTATGGAAAGTCATCTCTGAATACAATCGCCATGGGGGCTCTATTAGCTTTCTTCCATCTGTTAATACGGATTCCTACCAGGGAATACATTTTCCATAGAGCAGACACTCAGTAAATATTTGTGAATTTGAATGGACTCGAACACAGGTCACCTTCAGAACTTGGATGTGAAACATCTCAAGGGATGAGTCTGAGAGGGATCCCATTTCCCCCCCAAAAAGCTTGGATTGCATGTTTCCAAAATGAAGACCACTGTATCCACTAAAATGGAGAAAGTAACAAAGACCAATATCTAGATTTTAGGTTTGCTTATATTGAGGTCCAAGGTCTGTATATTTTGTTTTAGGTAGCAGACAAAAGTGATGAAGTCTGTGCTTTCTCTGTCTCTGAGAATGATGCCTATGAATGATGACCCCAAGCAACCATGACAAATAACCATTGCCTGGAGGATGGGCAGCTGGGGCTTCTAAGACAGCCTTGCTGACGATTCTGAGGCCAAGTCTGCTTGCGGAAGGAAAGACCTTGTGATTGATGAGCTTTTTCTGTCATGGTAGTAGAACGGGGAAGCGGGGCAGACATCCCAGGAATCTGTCTTCTCCTCTGGGTTCTGGCTGTGATGTCAGAGAGATCTCAGGGTCATTTCTTCAAGGGAATTCAGTGATATGCGGCTTTTGTACTACAGGATCAGAGTAGTTTCCCTAAGAAGGCTTTTTCAGGGATGCCTTTCAGAAAGCTTTGCCAGACCTTCTCCAGTTTCATATTTTTGTTATTGGTTTGTTTTGTTTTGTTGGGCATGCATTGGGGTATTAGCTGAGAAAAACGAGTTTATTACACATTTTAAGAAGCAATAGCACCGATTCCTTTCAATTTAGGCATTTGTTCATTCATTTTCACTACAGATGTTAGAGAGCAGGGCACTGTGTTAGGGATGGGGTTATGTTGCTGGGGAAAAGAACATTCTCACTGTCCTGGGGATTCGTTTCAGATTTGAGTTTCTTTAAAGTTACTTTATTGGAAGGACCTTTGAAGTCCAGTTGACTCCCAGAATGTGCCAGCTGGTATTCTAGGTGCTGTGGCAGTCGCAGTGACTAAAACACAGTTCTGATTTTCATGAAGCTTTCCGTTAAATATACAGTATAATGTCAAACATCAGTGTCATAAAGGAAAGCAGAAGGAGGTAATAGGAAGGGAAAGGCTGGTCAGGGAAGTTCTCGCTGTGGATTTTTTATCTGTTAAACAAATAAATTCAAAACATGAACTTGAAGGAGAGGTATGAATGGAGATCTTTGTGAAGACCCGTGAGGAGAGAGAAGGGAAAAACCAGAGAAGGTCTTCAGGTTCGCACTCGATGAGCACAGCGCCCCCTGAGGAGGCCATGGGATCAACCAGTGAGCCCCAGAATACCACAGAGAAGGGGGAAGAGAGCAAATTAGATATATAGCCAGATACACTGCCATGGTAAGGACTTCAGCTTTTATTCAAAGTTTTTTGGGAGACATTGGAGGGTTGTGCACAGAGCAATGATACAATCTCAATTCGTGTTAAAATATTCACACTGAGGGCACCTGGGTGGCTCAGTTGGTTAAGCTGCTGCCTTCGGCTCAGGTCATGATCCTGAAATCCAGGGATCGAGTCCCACATCAGGCTTCAGCTCCACAGGGAGTCTGCCTCTTTCTCTGACCTTCTCTCCTCTCAAGCTCTCTCTCTCTGTCTCTCTCTCAAATAAATAAATAAATAAAATCTTTAAAAAACAAAATATTCACACTGATAGAGTATAAGCCAAGGAGAGAACTAGATTAAATAAAATAAATAAAATAAAACTCTATTATAAAAAGTGATAAAGATTATTATAAAACAATATATTTTGTTTTTATACATTTTATGAAACTATATATATTATTATCAAAATTCTCAGAGATTAAAACTTCATGTATTTTAAAAGAAATCCTAAACCAGTTAGCCCTTGTATTGTTTAATACACTATAGCTCAAATATCTATACATCATATAACATTTTAGAATTCAGAAAACATATAAAAATCAGTGATTTCTGAATTTAGATATTAAGAGACACATAAGAAACACCCAGGGCCCAACTTACCAGATTTTGCACAAATACCAATGATGCTCAGCTTGAGATTATTGGTGACAAACAAACAATATCTAGGCTTCATCAGAACCTGTATTTGGGGACCTGAAAGTACAGGCAGTTTGGATGGAAGTTCCAAGAATATATAGGGTATTAAGAAAGAATATTAATTGTTATTATTACAAACCCAAATATGAATATAGAAATAGGATTATTTGACCTTCAACTTGGATATAAAGAGATTTCCTCATTTTTAAGATTTTAATTTTTTTATTTGACAGAGAGTAGGCAGAGAGGCAGGTGGGGGGTTGGGGGAAGCAGGCTCCCCACTGAGCAGAGAGCCCAACACGGGGCTCAATCCCAGGACCCTGAGACCACCTCATAGTAATATTTGATAAGGTTAAGAGGGGAGGGCGATTAGTGTTGTTTGCAAACATTTCTGGTTCTCCCCCACTCTAGGCATGTGAAAAAATTGAACTTCCTGACGCCTCATGGATGGGAGCCATGTACGTCCGTTTCACTTCTCCAAAGATCCTTTAATTGACAGAGCAGTATCAGCTGGAATTTTAAAAACTAGCTAGTCCTATAAAGGATTAACTAGGAAAGTATACACAACACAAGTAGTACTAGATAGCAGAAGAAAGGCTATATTTGTCCTTATTTATTTATTTATTTTTATTATTTTTTTTAAAACATTTTACTTATTTATTTGACAGGCAGGGATCACAAGTAGGCAGAGAGGCAGGCAGAGAGAGAGGAGGAAGCAGGTTTCCCACTGAGCAGAGAGCCCGATGTGGGGCTTGATCCCAGGACCCTGAGATCATAACCTGAGCCAAAGGCAGAGGATTTAACCACTGAGCCACCCTGCCCCTATTTGTCCTTTCTTAGATGGCTGTACAACTTGAATTGACTATAATTTTCATAAATCGCTTGTTCACTATTTCCATCATCTAGAGGCCATCTTCACCATCATAGCCTGAGAAGAAGACCAAAGCCACAGTTCTAAATTTTATCTGATTTCTACCACTAAGGTTACTAACGTAACCCTATCAATCGAAACTTGAAAACAAAATAAGGAACAAAACAGTTGAAAGAGGATGACCAAACCTAAGATGTCCTGGAAGAACCTTAGTGGTTAAGTGGTCTCTGAGACGACCCCCAATGATGCCAGCCCCTAGTATTCATGTCCTTGCGTGATCCCCTTCCCTAGAATGTGGACTGCACTTGGAGACTCATTTCTAATGAATGGAGATGACAACTATCACTGCCACTTCTGGATTAGATTACAAAGGATTGGCCTCCATCTTTGGCTTCTCCCTCTTGTTTTCTTGCTCACCTTGTCAGAGGGAAGCCAGCAGCCATGTTGGAAGCTTCCCTGTGGACAGGTACCTGTGCAAGGAAATGAGAGCGGTCTCCTCACAGCCAGTGAGGAACTGAGCCAGGGAGGAACCAGTGAGCCAGTGAGGAACTTGACGCCATCAGTCCAGCAACCCATGAGGAACTGAATTCTGCCAATAATCACATGAGTGGACTAAGAAGTGGATCCTTCTCCAAACAAACCTTCAGATGTGTCCTTACCCCAGCCAACAGTGTGACTGCAAGGTCAGGAAAGACCTTCAGCCAGCCACATCCAAATTTCTGATTCCAGAAGCTGAGATAATAAATGTTTTCTGTCTCAAGCTGCTAACTTTTGAGGTAATTTGTTATATGGCAATAAATAATACAATACCTTAAGTATATCCTGGAGCACAATGCCAGAGAATATAAATGCAGAACTATGGGCTGCTGAGGGTATATTTTAAACATGTCTGGGCTGAATCCAATTATCATAAAGGAAATAGTCCTTTTAGCTAAATCATGGAGACCATGTGTCAAAACGCAGAATTACTTGTTAAGACCAAACGACGACTTGTTTATATTCACCCTCAGTCGTGTGCAGCTCTTCGTTTCTCAGATTCTCTTAAAGTTGGATTCACCATGTGGCTAGGTCTGTCCAGTGGAACATAAGTTGAAGTAAACTGTTTTATTTCTGGTTGATTTCTTCCCCCAATATGCTGGCTCAACTTGAAGCCAGAGGATGGTGAGACCCCAAGATGGAAGGAGCATGTGGCAAGAGGGAGAAATAAACTCAATGGTATTAAGCCACTAGGGTTTCACGTTTTATCTGTTACCATGGTGTAGCCTATCATACCCTGGCTACTATAGCCAGTAACAGTTACAATGTAAGGGGTGGCATGTCCATTGAAGTAACAGTTTTTAAATATCCTCACTGGAGACAATATCACCTGTCTAATTTGTAGGGAAATATATTTTTATTTTTTCCCTTAGTGAGAACACATTTCTCCTCTTCTACAGGGGTTTGTTTACACAGTCTAGAGGAGAGCTAGCTGCGATCTGTGTCCTGGAAGTCAGTGCCACTTGCACATTCCACTCCTGTTGCATTTGAGTTACTGGTATATGAAACTTATGTATTTTTGGTAGTGATTTGTGTGCTTTTTTTTTTTCATTTTTTTTTAGGTTATATATACATTCTTAGATTCCTTCAGTTCTTTAGAAACTGTCAAATGGGAAAAGCAAGTGCTTTAATAAAGAACTTTTTTTTTCAGGATTTTATTTATTTGTGAGAGAGAGAGCGAGCGAGCACAAGCAGGGGCAGTGGCAGGCAGAGCAGGCAGAGGGAGAAGCAGGCTCCCCGCCAAGCAATGAGCCTAAAGTGGGGCTCAATCCCAGGACCCTGGTAGCATGACCTGAGCCTAAGACAGACGCTTAACTGACTGAGCCACCGAGGCATCCCAAGAAACGTTTTAATAAAGAACAATTTCTTAGTCTTTTTTAAAAAAGTAATCTTTATGCCCAATGTGGGGCTCAAACTCAGGGCCCCAAAATAAAAAGTCACATGTTCTACCAATTGAGCCAACAGGCACCCCACAATTTCTTAGTTTTCATTGGTGTGGAAACAGCCCAGGACAAATGGTGGCCCTTTGGCTTTACTTTTATCTTCTAGGTCACATGTAAACACCTTGTGTCTAGACATGAAATACATTATGGAGGACACCTGGGTGGCTCAGTGGGTTGAGCCTCTGCCTTAGGCTCAGGTCATGATCTCAGGGTCCTGGGATCGAGCCCCGCCTTGGACTCTCTGCTGGGTAGGGAGCCTGCTTCCCCCTTTCTCTCTGCCTGCCTTTCTGCCTACTTGTGATCTTTTTCACTCTGTCAAATAAATAAATAAAATCTTAAAAAAAAAAAAAAAGAAATACATTATGGAGACTCTGAAATCCCTATGATGTCATGTTTCAAAAAGGAACAGTCTCCTGGTGTCAATCAGAATGCCTGTTATTCATTCATATGTTAATCAACTAATTCAAGAAGTATGTATCGAGTACCTAAAACGTGATAGGCTTCATGGTAAGTGGTAGGGACACAAAGATAAGGAAGACCTGGTCTCAGTCATCAGGGACAGTAGAGGCCACAGGAAAAAGCTATACTGAGGAATCGTTACATGAAGAGCATTCCAAAGGCGTTGGGTTGTAACAGGTGGTAGTTTGGGGTGTGAGGGAAGGAGACCCGGGTCACGGGGTCACAGCGTCCGGAAAGAAAAGAGTGACGTTTAAGTTGAAATTGAAGGGTCAGCGGGAGGGAAGGGTGTAGAGAAAGTTCTGCACTGAAAGAACATCAAAGGTAAAGGCTCCAAGGTGAGGGAAAAAATGGATGAATTAATGATAGGAAATGAAATCAGACCAGTGTGCCTGGAGGTAGCTGGGTCTTTCGGGGCCTAACCTTGATAATACATCATATAGTTGGAGAAACTTGGCAGAGAGGGTTTCCAAATTCAACAGGGAAAATAAGAAAAGTTTTTTCCTTTCTAATTCTGACTGCTTTCTTCCATATTGTCCATCTTCTATAAAATGAACTAGACTGAATACACTATTTTCTTTCTTCCTTCCTTCCTTCCTTTATTTTTCTTTCTCAAGTTTCACTGATGGTTGAGTTTAGGGTACTTGGCTCAAGCCAAGTACATTCTTGGCCATTTTATTTTTTCAGCATCGTCTGTGACATATGAACATATTGGGGAAGCTGAGAGGTTAAAGGCTGAGGCTTTAAACCATTGTAGAATAAATTCTGTGGTAAAGATGATGTTACATTTACAGTACAAATGTTAATCAAAGGAGTCACTCAAAATCCTTGTTTTAAAAAAAAAAAAAATACCGCTATAAAGCTGTGTGTGTGTCTACCCCCTGACCCTGGAAACTCTCATTCTCAAACTTGAGTCAAAACCCGATCTTTGATTTTTCCTGATTGTATCCCGAAAAATGTGAGCTACCGAAATGGTCCATTATCCTGCCTGTACTAGGTGGTTATGTTTGCCAGTGGCTTGGAAATGAATCAGTTGGCCTGGTCTAGGAAGGATCTCTTTAAAGGAAACCATAGGATAATATTAGAGTGTATTGTTCGATGCTAGTCAGTGGCGGGCAAGGCCGAGTGCCCCGAAACGAGACTGCCAGGTGCCATCAGCCTGAGTCCCAGGTGCTGAGAGATTCGTGGAATGACACTGCCCTCCCCATGCTCATCTACCCGTGGTGGCAGAACAAACTGTGCCTGTAGCTCATTTATCAGCAACCAGCACCATTCGCACTGATAATGTCTGCAATTAGAGCCTATTAGTTCTGATTGAAAGTGAGGGATCAAAGGTGTTATGTAATTTGGGAAAGGAGAAACAACATCTGGAGCCCTGTCATCTTGGTGGGAGAGACGGGCTTCATTCCAGGGAAGAGTAAATGCGAGCTTCTGTTAAACAACGCGTTGGGGCGGGCGGGGGGTCGATTTCTTTAGGGACTGGATTCCATGTAACTTTAGAGCTGCTTAACCGTACCAGCTAGGGTGGACCGAGCGTCGCAAGGACTGGGCTCAATGTTGACGTGAGCGAACTTGCTAAAAGCTCACCACAGCCCTGTGAGAAGGGGTACTGTCATTGTCTCTTTACCTTTGGAGCTCTGTAAACAGGGAGGGGCTGCAGAAGTCAAGGACGCACACAGGGCCCAAGAATGCAGAAGCTGATGCTGCGCTGCTGAGGACCACGATGCTGGACCCTGATGTTAGCCCCAGGGTCCTGCTTCTCTGCCCTCATCTCTAGGCTACACCCCATTTCCAGCTCACCAACAGCAACACAGGGGATGAAGGACCCTGAAAGTATCAGGAACACTAGGAAGAAGGGCGAGCTTATTATATACCAGGTCAAGGTGCTCGTCCATGTGATGTATTAAGGACGAGCTGCTTGGCTATCCCCAGATAGTCTCTGCTATTTGCTAACCGATGCCTGAAATTCCAAAGCCTCAAACATTAGGCTTTAATCCTGCCAGAGCATTTTCCTCTTTCCTGTTAAAATGTAGGAAGGTGAGATCTTTAAGCTCTAAATAAGTAGTGGTATTTGTATAATGTGAATGAAAGGTAAGAGATCTGTGTTTTCCAGGATATGGGGGCATTGTGAGGCCACTGAATGGAAGAGACTAAGGCAAGAAAGGGGGAGGGGGTGTCACAGGGTGGTGATGAGGGAGCAGAAGGCAAGCTGAGGACAAAGTCCAAGCCCACACCCAGCCAGCCTGTCTTCCCACTCCTGGATAGGATCTGTGTGATATTCCTCCCAGAGGCTCCCAACTGTCTTAATGTTAATGCCTTGCTAGAGGTAAAAACAACCTTAAGTTGACAATGGCGAGGCTTTCTGTATCCTGTGAGGCTTTAACATATGAAAATCCTTTTGAAACCTCCCTTTTCCTTACTTTCCCCAACTCCCAAGTATATAGTCAGCCACCCTCTCACAAACCCAGTGCAGCAGCTCTTTCTGCCCATGGGTCTTGTCCCTGTGGTTTAATAAAACCACCTTTTTGCACCAAAGATGTCTCAAGAATTCTTGGCTGCTGGCTCTGGATGCCCCCCCCCCCACCCAAACCTCATGTATATTCCAAAACCACATCAGGTGGGAGCATTTATTTAGACTATAATGTGAGTGGTGTCCCCAGAAGTACCCAACACTGCGGTGGGCAGGAAATTGGGGCTGCCTGTGCATGTGTGTGTGCATGTGTGTGTGTGTAACAGAAGATGAACTGAGAGCATATTTTGCTTCTTTGTCAAATACTTCTTACAGCAGTTTCCAAGGCATTTCCTTTTTCAACTTTAAAATGTGCCCTTCTTTTACACCGGGCTGAGTTCAAGGAGGTTTCTGCCACCCGAACTGACCCATTTATTTCCTGAAGTCCAAGAGACTTAACAACTTGTCCATGTGACCACAGAGAATGTATGGGACATTGATACTCAGTATTATCCCATTCTGGTTAAAAAATGAAAATTAACAAGCCATCAACCTCTATAGTTCATAAATATTTCATTAAGCTTTGATTGTAATGGGAAATTCTGAAAAAATTGTGTAACATTGAAGTTATAAAAAATTAGTCTTTTAAAAATTGTTCCTACAGGCAACCTGCTTTGAATTATTACTAAGCAGTAAAAACAAGGGCTGTGTTAGGGCCAGATGATAGAAACTGAAAGCTACATGTGGTTTTTCTAGCAAGCATTCCCAAAGGGGCCCTGGTGGCTAGGTACATGCTTTTGATTAAATTCACTGAGTTTCTTCTATTGTGGCTACAATGCTTGGGCTGGTTACCAAATGTGTTCCCTTCGTGGGGATTTGTGCTTTAAAAAATCACAGAAAGGTTCCTTCTTAAAATGTCATATTATGTGAATGTTTTATATTTTGTGAATGCTGACCATTTTGGGTAAGGTTTTTAACTTCAAGATAATCACGCCCGGTGTACTCGGTGTGGGCATCCCAAGGTTAGCAGGATGGAAAGTACATCATAGTCACCCATTCCTGAAGGTTCCTTCTCCTTGTGGTATGTGTGTGATGCCTCTTTGCTGAGCTTGATTTTGCTGACAAGTAGACATTAGAGCTGAGTTGCCTGGGTTGGCGTTCCGTCTCCATCATTCCTTAACTGTTCAACTTCAGCAATTGGTTTAACCTCTGTGTCCGGGGTTGCTTCTCTGATAGAGAGAGAGAGATAACGGCACTTTCCTTGTCAAACTGTTGTGAAAATTAAATGACAGAATACATATACAATGGGTTTGGAATTATGTGGCTCTTAACAAATTCCCAAGAAATATTTATTATTCCTCTTGCCCTTTCTAATTTTCTTTTCCTAACCTTTCCCCTCAATCTCTTCCTCCATCAGTCTTACCTCAAATACATCTCGACACCTTATGACATTTCCCGTTTCATCTTTGAGATTCCTTCCAACTCTGAGTTTAAGATTCTAGGTTTCTTTGATATGTCAGGCATTGCAATAGGTGTGCTGGGGAGTACAGATGAAGAGATGTGGTCTCTGCTCTCAGATTACAGCCCTGCAGTGGAGAGAAGTCAGTTTCAGCTAATGGCTGCCTTAGATAGAATGTGATACATACTCTTACGTATGTATCAAGTGTATTGGTGATAGAGGAAAGAAAAATTTCAGCTGGAGAATGAAATATGATTTGGGATAGCCTTTCGGCCATCTTGGCCTTTGCATTTGTTTTTTTTTTTTCCTTCTTTTTTGGGATTTTATTTACCTATTTTAGAAAGAGATAACATGGGCTGGGGGAGGGGAAGTGGGAGAGGAAAAGAGAGAATCTCAAGCAGATTCCTTGTTGAGCAGGGACCCCAGCGAAGGGCTCAGCACGAGGCTCCAAATCATTACTCTGAGATCATAACCCTGAGATCATGACCTGATCTGAAACCAAGAGTCAGATGCTCAATGACTAAATTACCCAGGCACCCCCCTGCATTCCATCTTCAATGAGGACATTTGAAGGTGTGGGAATAGGTGAGCAAAGCCTTAGAGGCTGGAAAGCGGTAGAATGAGTCTGGAGAACTTGAGTGAGTCTATGGAACTGGAACCTAGGGAGTCATGCCCGGCAATTGCAGCCCAGGAATTCGTGATTGCTGGAGGAAGAGCCGGACATGCTAAGACTGGAGCTCGTTTTACTGGTAATAAGAAGTGCTTGAAAGTTTAAAATAAATAGGGCCAAAATCAGTCCTTATTTCTTCTTTCTTTCTGTTCTGTTCCTTCTCCTGTTCCTTCCTTCTCTTTGCCACTGATTAAAGGACTGCTTTTCATTAAAGCAATTGGTCAGCCCTACCAAGCCTTTCCCTCTGCCTCACATTAAACTTGCTAGGACTCCCCCTGGACAGGGAGGACTGTGTCTTCTGTTAAGGTAATTTATTCTCCTCTGGGATCTTAACTTACGCTTATATATTCTAAATGACAGATGCTTCCAAGTTTTTGGCAATTATGAATAAAGCTGCTATAAACATCTGTGTGCAGGTTTCTGTGTGGATAGAAGTTTTTAATTCATTTGAGTAAAGAGTTAAGTGGTATAATTCTTGGATTACATTGTAAGAGTATATTTAGTTTTGTTGGAAACTGCCAAATTGTCTTCCAAAGTGGGTGTACCATTCTGTACTCTCACTAGCAATGGATACAAGTTCCTGTTGTTCCACATCCTTGTCAGCATTTGGTGGTGTCAGTGTTTTGGATTTTGGTGATTCTAATGGGTATATAGTGGTGTGCCATTGTAGCTTAATTTGAAATTTCCTGATAATGTATGATATTGAGCATCTTTTCATATGACGATTTGCCATCTATGCATCTTTTTTTTTTTTAAGATTTTATTTATTTATTTAACAGACAGAGATCACAAGTAGGCAGAGAGAGAGGGGGAAGCAGGCTCCCTGCTGAGCAGATAGCCCGATTCAGGGCTTGATCGCAGGACCCTGAGATCATGACCTGAGCCGAAGGCAGAGGCTTTAACCCATTGAGCCACCCAGGTGCCTGCCATCTATACATCTTCTCTGGTAAGGTGCCGGTTCCTTTGCTCATTTTTAAATCAGTTTGTTTGTTTTCTTATTGTTGAGATGTAGGCTTCTTTGTATATTTTGGAGAGCAATCTTCTATCAAGTATGTCTTTTGCAAATATTTCTCTAAGTCTGTGTCTTTTCTTCTCATTCTCTTGACCTAGGTCAATCATTCAAATAAAAAAAAATATGAATTAGATGTTTTAACAAGGAACGTACAACACAGTGATGAGAAATAGTATTGAGGCAGCTAGAGAAGATTGAGGGTTTTTTTTCCCCCCACTGTAAAATACTAAGTGGCTAGATTGGTTTTTTAGTCTTTTAAAGAACATTTTCATTTTAAAATAATTTTAAATGCACAGGATTACAAGATTAGCACAGGGAGTTCTCTTTTTACTTCTCCCCCTGCTTCCCTTAATGTTAACCATCTTAAATAACAGTGATACATGATTGCAACAAGAACTAACATTGAAACAATACTCTTAGCAAAACTACAGGCTATTAGGATTTGACCAGCTTTCCGCTAATGTCCTTCCTCTGTTCCAGGATTCAGCACATGTTGTATTTAGTTGCCACACCTCAGTGTGGGTGGAAGAAAACCTTTTATTCCAAGCATCATAAAATGCACACAGCCTGCCCCACATTGACCCCTTTTTTTTTGTCTCATCAGCTAGCTCAGACCTGCACTTTGATATCCTGATTAAAACTAACTCTTTCGTCTGTTTGCACTGTCTTCTCAGCTGCTCTTGGGGCAACCGATAACATTCCCTCCTGCCACCAGGAGCCCTGTTGGATTTGACTGTGAGAATAGCCCCTGTTGAGCCAGGCGTGGCTTTCCTGTCTGGCTGGTCTTCTTTGTCACCAAACCCATGCCAAACATGGCTTGGAAAGCCTGGGCCTGTGGCAGCTGACAGTCACAAACATGGCCCAAAAGTTAAAACTCAGCATACAGGAAACCAGATCCTGGTGGAGTCAGTAAATTAGCATATTCATCTGAGTCAGTTTCACTTAAACTAATTAAGGTTCCCTTTGCTCACCATCCTTTGTTGAATTTTCTCAAGCTTTTTATGATTCAATGAAACACAAGCTTGTGGATTCTTTCCTAAGACACTTAATAGACCAGCATGTCAGCAAATAACTTCTTTTCAGGGAGGTGGTGAAATGCAGGGGTGACTGACAATTGCTTAATTCCTAGAAAAAAAAAAATACAACACCAAAGAGGGCAGGCTGGGAAATGAGTACAGAAACATGAAAGCTTAATCTGCAATTCTAGGTTTTAATGCAGAGGGGATTAATATAAAAATGGAGAGTGTTCCTATTGATTTCTGAGGAAAAAATATATCAGATTATTCCTTCTATGCGGTTTATTCATTAAGCATTGACAAAGACACCATTTCCCCATACTTTGGCTTTTCTTATCTGTCATCAGAGACAGAAATTGATTTTTTTTTTTTTATTTGGGGCTGTCAAATCTGAATGACGAAAATAGCTAGCAAATTAGCTAAAAGATTTACCGGGCTAAATGTATGCTTTTTGCTATTTGGTATAGTAAGAGTTGAGATTTTAGAAAGAGGATCTGTGGATAAGGCCTGGGTAAGAGGAAGAAGTCATTAAAATTACAAAGCCTTAGCACTTTTACAGAAAATTGAACTTTAGGGAAGAAAAATTGGGTGGTATTTGTTACATGGTTGATTCTTCCCAGCTGGTCTATGTTCAAATACTGGGCATCTTCCATGTGTGGGAATGGCAGTGATGGTGACAGCAATCCAGCATGTAGGTTTCCATGTGGGGCTCACATAGGGCTTTAGTGATAAGATTTGGGCAGAACCTGAGAGCGGCCTGCATCACTTCCAGAGTATTCAGTGATGTTTGAAGTTTCTCCCATTAGGATGACATTTATATCTTGGCTTCATCATTTGGGTTTCTGAATGTCCCTGTTATCAGGACAGAGAAATATCTTAAACATTAATAGGTACCAAAAGTCTAGATTAATTGCTTCCTACCCCACAGTGAGGAAAGCCCACTAAAATAGAATGCATGTGCGCTGGGCAGTGGACAATGATTAAAATGATGGGAATAGTTCTGCTGAAAGTGGAAGGAGGGACAAAAATAAACATGCTGAACATTCCAGAGCAAGAGTTCATGCTGTGGTTCTGGAAGATTCAGATATTCAGGGGGTGATGAATGAAAAATAGGTCTTTGGATCATAGCAACACATTTTTGTATGTTTTCTTTTCTTTTCTTTTTAACCATTAGCCATACTTGTTGCTTTTTCTGTTTAAAATGCAATTTAAGAAAAAGGAGCACCTGCATGGGCCAGTCGGTTAAACATCCAACTTTCCATTTTGGCTCAGGCCGTGATCTCAGGGTCCTGAGATGGATCCCCTAACGGCTCTGTGCTGGGTGTGGAGGCTGCTTAAGAATCTCTCTCTCCCTCTCCTCTGCCTACCCTCCTCCACTCCCCTGTTGGCACATGCACGCTCTCTCAAATAAACCAATGAATACATAAATGCAATCACTATGATTGAAGGCATAACGATAGGAGAAACGGTTTTACCCCGGGCACAGATACCTGTTCTGCATAAATTCCAGGCGATTCCAAGTATTTGTATCCAATTCTATCATATTGTAAGCACTATACTGTTATTTAAAACTTCAAAGCTGTAGTCAAAACACAACTAAAATGCCCCATTACATATGTTTTCTTTCAAAGGAATCAACCAATAAAACTGGAAGCAGCCGTTAACTTCAGGTAATCATCTCCATCTGAGAGCTCAAGGCTCCAAGAACTACAAAGAATGTTTGCTGACAAGGTCATGCAAAAAGGATTCCCTGTTTTGATGTGACATTCAAAAACATTTTATGAGACAGTGGTGCCAACTTGACTTCTTATTTATTTGTTTTTAAAAGATTTTATTTATTTATTTGACAGAGAGAGATCACAAGTAGGCAGAGAGGCAGGCAGAGAGAGAGAGGAGGAAGCAGGCTCCCCGCTGAGCAGAGAGCCCGATGCGGGACTCAATCCCAGGATCCTGAGATCATGACCCCAGCAGAAGGCAGAGGCTTAACCCACTGAGCCACTCAGGCACCCGCCAACTTGACTTATCTCTACAGTCACTCCCCCTCATCTGCGGGGAGAAGTTCTAAGACCCCCTCCCCCACAGCAGATGCCGGAAACCTCAAGATAGTACCCAACCCTATACACACTTTGGGTTTTTTTCCTTATCCATACAGACCTATGATAACTTTAATTTATGAATTAGGCACAGTAAGAGATGAATACCCAAACTAATAGTAAAGTAGAACAATAATAATAATATGCTATAATAAAATGTGAATGTGATCTCTCTCTCTCTTTCAAAATATCTTATCGTAGGGCCCTCACGCGTTTCGGAAGGCCGCGCCTGCGCAGGAGGTGAAGTGAGCCAATGACGCAGCATTGTGACGTCACAGTAGTTAACGCTACTGTTGACCTTGTGACGCCACAAGCCTGCGTCAGGAAGATCATTTACGTCTGACTGGGGTTGACCTCGAGTAACAAACTGCGGAAAGCGATGCTGTGGATAAGGTAAGACTACTCTTCTACGTTGTGATTTCTGGTGTAAGGATTTTTTTAAAAAAAGATTTTATTTATTTAACAGAGAGAGATCACAAGAGGCAGAGAGGCAGGCACAGAGAGAGGGGGAGAAGCAGGCTCCCCCTGAGCAGAGAGCCCGAGGCGGGACTCGATCGCAGCACCCTGGGATCATGACCTGAGCCGAAGGCAGAGGCTTTAACCCACTGAGCCACCCAGGTGCCCCGTAAGGATTTGTTTTGTATTGCTAGGAGGGGAAAAAAGTCACTTCTCGAAAACTGCATGAAGAATAGTAGTTCGTCTTTAGTACAGAGCCCTGACGTGGGGTTTTCCCTCTTTTCCTGCTCTCATTACATTCTATTTGCCGATAACAACTGGAATAATCTTCTAGAAATGTAAATAGGATTATTTCAACCTCTGCTTAACTTTCCATTGCTTTTCACATATTTAAAATTTAAACTCCCCTACTCGTGTTATGAAGGTGGAAGGAATGAGTCCTTTCTCACCAGCCTTATCTCGTGACACTTTCCCATTTGCTTACTTGGTTCCAATCACACAGACATCTTTCTGTTCCTAGATAAATGGCCTGCTTCCTTCCGACCTTGCCTTTGTAGTTGCTGTTCATACTGCCTCGAAAGCTCTGCTCCCTGATTTTCGCATGACTGGCTCCTTAATCGGGTTCCGCACTCAAATGGGTCTCTCCTTCCGAGTAAGGTCTTCCTTGCCCTCCAAGCCTAGGGGTAACTTTGATCCCAGTCAACATCACATCACCTGGCTTTTTTCTTTTTTAATTCTGTTTTTCATTATCTGAAATTATCTTGTTCAGTCCTCCGTTTACTTTTTGTCAACCCTCTGCAAGAATGTATCTCCTTGGAGAAGAGTCATTGTCTCATTGTTTCCCTCCATACTTCTGGACTGATAACAGTCTGGAGTTATGTAAATATTTCTTGAGTGGATAAATGAATAAATTATTTCTTTTCTTGGTTGGTTAGTTGACAACCGGTAGAAACTGCACAGTAGTAAAGTAGATGTATTCCAATTAGTTTGTATACACAGAGAGATTAGCAATTATTGTTACCAACTCCAAGGAGATTAGGTTTCTCTGACCTTTGACCTAGTAAGAATAGACCTTTGTCTATATAAAAAATAAATGGCATATAAAAAAATATATATATATATAAAATAAATGGCACTGGTTCTTTAAGAATGTAATCTCTTCAGATTAGTCAATCTGAATAATTAGTAATATAAATTACTAATTAAGTAAATACCATACAAATTAAAAAGAGGGATGAGGAGGGAGTTCAAAAGAGGTTGGAGGGTAGACATTATATAGATCAGCCTAGAGAATTCTTATTCGCATTGTCGATGCCAAGGGATAAGCTTGTAACCTGAAAGGACAGTGACAGAGGGCCTGGCAGTGACCCTCTGATGCTTTACATGAAGAAATGTGAGGCACGTGGTGAGGAAACCAATCTCTGTATTTAAGCCGCATTTAATATAGGGTAAGGAAAGTTTTTCGACAAAGGAAAGTGTTGGGGTTGCAGTGACAGAACAGTCTATGGAGTGTAGGAGAGTGAGTATGTATGTAGACTAGCGGGTAACAAGCGGCTAAAACAGATATGAAGGGTCTTCTGAAAGGGAGACAAAGTTTCTAAAAATAGAGGTTGCGTTTAGAGGGAGAAAGGGGCTATTTCAAGCTTTGTCCTTAATGGAGAGAAATGGAGTATGGGGTTGGGAGCTAGTGGTAGGGAAATACATAAAACTCCTTCTGCTCAACTTTCCATGAACTTTTTGGAGCAGTTAACAGAGGCAGATGTTTTCTTATTTACTTATTTGAGAGGGAGAGAGCACAAGGCGTGAAGGGGGGAGGGGGAGAGGCAGAGAGAGAGAAGCAGACTCCCCACTGAGCAGGGAGTCCACGTGGGGCTCCATCTCAGGACCCCGAGTTCCTGACCTGAGCTGAAGGCAAACACGTAACTGACTGAACCACGGTGGCATCCCTAGAGTCAATTGTTTTCTGCCCACTTGTCACCATTTTAAGCCACAGTGTAGATAATGGTTAGCACAGAGCTAGCAAACAATAACCACCTTGGGCAACTGAACCCATTCCAGGGATGGCTTTGCTGATGTTACACTTTTTATGAGAAAGCTCCCCCACTTGCCTCAGGTAGTGACAATCAACAGGATTCAGCAAGGGGCCAAGACCAGTAGTGAAAGTCTTTCTACGGCTTGGTAAATTTATGAATGACCCTGCTACATTGAAAGTAACTCTGGCTATCCAGAGACTCCAAAAAGAGTTCCTGTTGCTTTGCGAATATGACTATGTAGACTTTGGCTGATGGACAAATGACTCATTGCCCTTGAAAATACTATGGAAATGCTATGCTTTGCATCTGTCTCAGGTTTAATTTGCTTTTGATGGACATTGTGATGGCAAACAATTTAAAGTAAAGAAAAACAAAATGTCATCTTTGGGGGCAGATGCTAGTATTTGAAGTCAAATGTGAGGGAAATGGTTTTAAAAATGTGCTATTTCTCTGTGTCCTTTTATGCTGCAGGGAAAAATTTTTATTCTTACTCTCATTTAAAAGTCTGTGACTGCAGCATTCATTGTAAATGAGAAAACATTGTCCACCTGAATTTTATAGTGGGTACACAAGGGTTTGGCAATAAATCGTTTAGGGGGCCCTGTAACTTCAATTACTGTTGTAATTTCAAATAACTGAACAACTATTTGTGTGTGTGTGTGTAATAATATTCTGTGAAAGCTCACAAATGTTTATTGGAAATTCCTTGTAAAACATCAGATGCTTTTTGTTCTGGAGCATTGGGCTCAA
This sequence comes from Mustela erminea, assembly GCF_009829155.1. NCBI lineage: Eukaryota > Metazoa > Chordata > Mammalia > Carnivora > Mustelidae > Mustela > Mustela erminea. The sequence continues at coordinate 122,680,343 of NC_045619.1, forward strand.
AATCTTTAATTTATTGGCTAGAATGAATTGTTCTAGTACTGAGACAGTATGATGGCCCCTTTAATTCACTTAGCATATTTGGCATATGCAGATGATATATTAATTAAAACAAAACAAAACAAAACAAAACATTAAGGATGCTTTTAAATAAGTTTTTCCATGAAGGCCTGAAAGGGTCCATGCCTCTTCTCCCAGGAAGTTTCCTTGACACCGGGAAAATCAGATTTCCTAAATATAACTTGATATTATCCTTTATTTACCCCAGAAAGATAAGATGGCAAAACAGCACGCCCAATTCAATAATAGATAAGAAACACACACTTTATATTTTCTGACAGCTGTGTAACCTCTGGTCCATTTGGATGTTTAGAGAATTTTTCTTTTTGTACTTTGTGGGAATTTTTTTTTAAAAGATTTTATTTATTCATTTGACAGAGATCACAAGTAAGCAGAGGCAGGCAGAGAGAGAGGGGAGGAAGCAGGCTCCCTGCTGAGTAGAGAACCCAATGGGGGTGCTCAATCCCAGGACCCTGGGGTCATGACCTGAGCCAAAAGCAGAGGCTTAACCCTCTGAGCCACCCAGGCGCCTCATGTACTTTGTGGGAATTTTAAAGATATATGGCAAAGAGTTTATATCAAACAAAATGACCTACTTAAAATAGAAAAAAATTGAACCAGTTCCATTCATCTGAGCCAGCAGAAGCTGAAAAATCCTTGATAATGTTCTTCTCTACTGACTGTCTCACTGCAGAGAGACACTCGTTTAATTTTCTGGACACTCCTCATTTCGGAGGGACTGAAATGTTATCAGCTGGAACACCCCTTCAGATGTGCACCCCAGATTCTCTCCAGGAGACCTTTGGGCTCTTCACTTTGCATTATTATCTGATAAGAAAGGACTCATACCCACATACCAACTGTCACTCAAGTTCCTTCCATGCCAACCATCCTTGAAAGTGACCTAACTGTGCAGGTCTGTCCCTGCTGCCCCAGGGACACCTGGGCTCCCCGGCTTAGTGGATCCACCACAAGGCTCCACCATGCTCTGTGACCCACTCACCACTTAGCTTTAGGTGATCTTCAGGATTTAAGATTTTGTCACCTTCTTAGCCTCAGTTGTCCACATTACCCTGTCATTCTCTACTTTACTCTAATTACTTATGACTCACAGAACTCAGAGACCATTCAGAATGTGAAAGTAGGAAAGGTCTTTAAGAAGTTGAATAATCTGACTTCCAAAAACTACAGTTTCCTCCTTTCTGATATTCATTTCTTTGAGAACTTTTGCTGTTCTCCAGATCCTACATGGCTATTGTGAGAATAATCATCATTAATGGAGATTCCTCAAGAAGTTGAAAATAGATCTACCCTACGACCCAGCATCAGTGTAAGACTGATGATTCACAGACCAGTAGCCCTGAAACAAATAATACATTATATGTTAATAAAAAAAGAATAATCCTCATTACTCACTTTCTAACAAATTGTAAAATTATTTGAATGGACATTGAACCTATTGCTAATTAATTCTGCTTGTTTTTTCTTGGAGCCAACAGGGGAGGACGCGGTGGGTGGGTGGAGAGAGAGAGAGAAATATGTCAGTGTGCACATATCCTTGTATACATGCCATCTGTGAAAAACTGGTGTCTAGTATTCTACAATTTTTTTTATTGAGATATAGCTGACATATAACGTATTAGTTTTAGGTGCACAACATAATGATTCAATATTTGTATATATCACAAAATGTTTGCTGCAGTAAGTTCTGGTTACCATTCAACACTATACATAGTTACAATCTTTTTTCTTATGATGAGAACTTTTAAGATCTACCTTCGCTAACTTTCAAATATCAAACACGGTATTGTTAACTGTAGTCACCATGTTATGTATATTTCATCTCTAGGACTTCTCTATTTATAACCAGAAGCTTGTACCTTCTGACCACATTTACTCATTTTTCCTACCCCTCACCCCAGAATTATAGAATTTAAAGGCCCATTTTCAACATGCCAATTATTATATCAGAAAACTCTAGTTCCTTTTTGCTTTTTTAAAATGAAAATTTTGGGGCTCCTGGGTGGCTTAGTTGGTTAAGCAACTGCCTTCTGCTCAGGTCATGATCCTGGAGTCTGGGATCGAATCCCACATCGGGCTCTCTGATCGGCAGAGAGTCTGTTTCTCCCATTGACCTCTCTCCTCTCATGCTCTCTCTCATACTCTCTCCCTCTCAATAAAATCTTTAAATAAAATCTTTAAAAAAAATGAAAATTTCGGTCTAAAACATGATTTCTTTAATCATAGTCTCACCTTTTTAGAACATTTTTTATTTTGGTTTTAAGTTTTATTTTATTTAAATTCAATTAATTAACATAGAGTATATTATTAGATTCAGAGGTAGAGTTCAGTAATTTATTAGTCTTATATGATACCCAGGGGTCATTACATCATGTACTCTCCTTAATGCCCATCACCCAGTCACCCCATCTCCCCACTCTTGCCCCTCCAGCAATGCTCAGTTTGTTTCCTATGATTGAGTCTCTTATCGTTTGCCATCCCTGTCTAATTTCGTCTTGTTTTTTTTCCCCCTTCCTTTCCTCTTTGATCTTGTGTTTTATTTCTTAAATTCCACATATGAATAAGATCCTATGATAATTGTCTTTCTCTGGTTGATTTATTTCACTTAGCATAATACCCTCTAGTTCCATCCACATCATTGCAAATGGCAACATTTCAATTTTTTTGATGGCTGAGTAGAATTCTATTATATATACATACATACCACATATTCTTTTTCCATTCATCTGTTGGTGAACATCTGGGCTCTTTTCGTAGTTTGACTATTGTGGACACTGCTGCTATAAACATTGGGGTGTAGGTGACCCTTTGGATCACTGCATTTGTATCTTTGGGGTAAATACCCAGTAGTGCAATTGCTGAATTGTAGGGTAGCTCTATTTTCAGATTTTTGAGGACGCTCCATACTATTTTCCAGAGTGGCTACATCAGCTTGCATTACCACCAATAGCATAAGATGGTTCCCCTTTCTCTGTATCCTCGCCAACATCTGTTGTTTCCTGTGCTACTTTTAGCTGTTCTGACTGGTGTGAGGTGGTATCTCATTGTGGTTTTGATTTGTATTTCCTTGATGTGAAGTGCTGCTGAGCATTTCTTCATGTGTCTCTTGGCCATTTGTATGTCTTCTTTGGAAAAATGTCTATTCATGTCTTCTGCCCATTTCTTTTTCAGATTATTTGTTCTTTGGGTGTTGAGTTTGAGAAGTTTTTTTAAATAGCATTTGGATATTAGCCCTTTATCTGATAAGACATTTGCAAATATCTTCTCCCATTCTGTTGGTTGTCTTTTGCTCTTGTAGACTGTTCCCTTTGCTGTGCACAAGTTCTTTATCTTGATGAAGTCCCAATAGTTCATTTTTGCCTTTGTTTCCCTTACCTTTGGAGGTGTGTCTGGGAAGAAGTTGCTGCCCCAGGATCACAGAGGTTGCTGCCTTTGTTCTCTAGGAATTTGATGGATTCCTGTCTCCCACTGAAGTCTTTCATCCATTTTGAGTTTATTTTTATGTCTGACATAAGAGAAAAATCCAGTTTCATTGTCCTGCCTGTGCTTGTCCAGTTTTCCCAACAGCAAATAGTCTCTTGTTGAAGAGACACTTTTTTTCCATTGGATATTCTTTCCTGCTTTGTTGAAGATTAGTTAACCATAAAGTTGAGGGTCCATTTATGGGTTCTCTAGTCTTTTTTTTTTTTTTTTTTACATTTTATTTATTTATTTGTCAGTGAGAGAGAGAGCACAAGCCGAAGGGAGCGATAGGCAGAGGGAGATGCAGGCTTCCTCCTGAGCAGAGAGCCTGATGTGGGACTCATCCCAGGACCCTGGGATCTAGACCTGCGCCAAAGGCAGACATTTAACCTACAAAGTCATCCAGCCACCCCCAGAGATGGTTTTTCTAAAACTAATTTCAATGTGACTAGATTTATATACAGTTTTATATAGGAACTGCTTACCTCTGCAGACAGATGGGCCAAAGTGGGACAGAAAGCTGCTATCCAGGGGCTCAGGTGCCTATTAGAAGTTGATTCCATTTAAAGTGGCAAATTTAAGAAAGGAAATAACAGTGATTCAGCATCCTTTCAGAAATATCAAAATTCTATGTAAAAAGAGAGAATCTATACTTAAATGATCTCAGGATATGAAATTCTATCAATTACAGTTTTCTCCCTATTAAGACTGGGAGTAATTTACTCATATTTGGAAGCTGAAGTGAATCTGTCAGGCTGCCAGAGTTGAGTGTTTGATAAACTAGTGTGTGTCAGAGTCGAGATTTGCTTACTCTATGAGGGAGCCCCCCCTCTCACAGTTGAAGTTGCGTCTGAAAAAATATCTGAGACAACTTCCTGGACTTATTCTGTGTTGTTTCTGTAAAGTCTGAAATTCGAAGGATGATGTTTGGGATCAGGCAGACAGAATATTTAGGTATTCTCAAAAATAAATGGACTCTACTTCCAGCATGAGAACTTTGACCTGAGTCATGAGCAAAGCAGGTGGGAGAGTGGGCAGGGCCGAGTGCTTACACACTTCCGAATCCTTTGCAAGATGTGATGTGCTCTGAGGAACCAGTGAATAGTAATCAGACCCATATTTATCCACCATTGTAATTCTGAAGGTTTTTAAATGACAAATTCAGTAATCTTATAAAATGATAGATTATAAACCACTATTTTGTACTTCATAAATATATAAGCATGCATACTGGAATTCATTTTGATAGGAAATTCATGTCTTTTTAATCAGAAAATTGATGTCATTTATTATACCCCAAGTGTCATTCTATTATTCCTTTCTGGGAAGCCCTGAAGTAAGCTGATCAAAGAAAAGAGCACTACATTGTAAAATGATAAATTTTATGCCGGTTTGATATGAAAAAAGCTATGCTGTATAATGGGAAAAAAATGTCTTTGAAGCAAAAATTTTAGAAATGATTCCCTTACTCTTACTAAATTAAAAGATAACATCTCTTGATCAGAAAGAGTCACTCCCAGGGCCACTTTTCCTTTCCCTACCTCAGAGAATTTTTGTGAGGGGAGAGAGAGAAGATGTAAAACTGTTTATTCATTTATTTTTTCAAAAAATTACTGAGTGCTCATTTTATGGAAGTTTCTAATAGCAAATAGGATCTATAAACTATCTAATCTATAAAAGCAGTTTACATAGCAGTGCATTATGGCTGTTTTCTTTCACCCCGCACAGTGCCTTTCTAAGCAGTATATACAAGCACACTGAGGAAACTAAGGGAGAAGGAACTGCGGACTTCTTGTTGGTTAATGGTGACCACACACACAATGTCTTTCCCCCTCCCTTTGCTATTTCTTCAGTGCAGTCTGTAGTAACTTGAGTATGGAAACAATCCTCAATAAGTGGGTGACTTCCCAAAATTTGGAAGTGTCCTTTGGAATGGATGTTTTAAGTTACCAAAGTCTCACAGAAATCCCTGGAGTTAGATGTAGTTAGAACTGAACTGAAATTCTGCCTTAACATTTATTTCATCCATGGAGCCTTTACTTAAGATTGAGGAAGGTAATGTCTGTCCTGGCTGAAAGCATTTATTAAAGAAATCAGTTATAAAGCACCTGGTGTCTGGCTCAATAGGGTAGGGGGCCTGACCAAGAGTGGTGAGGGTCTTTTCATAACACAAGCCCCCCTGGGGCTGTCTTCTGTGGGATGGGTATAAGATGGTGGGGTGGTCCTTCAAACTGTGAGTCCCCTTGATTTGCACTGAAACTTCTTGGGAGGGAAAATATCTCGTAGTTCAGGGAAACTGACGATTATAAGCATTCAAGAGTATGTAGCAAAGAAAATCTCAGAGTGAACTCAGGACACTGCCAGTTCCACTCAGCCAAATCCCACCAAGAACATACCTATAGATGGAGCCAGGGACACAAACTTTGGGGACAGTGAGGCATTTTGGTAAGAAGTAATAAGGAAGGACTTTCAGTATTTGGACCTGTGCTGGGGATTTGGGAGATGGTTTAAGAAAGCAGAGCTTTACTCTAGATTGGCTGCTGTCAGGAAGGGGGTGGTGGTGGAGAGAGGTAGGTAAGTCTATGACTACGGGAGTCTGTTAATCTGCTAGGGCTGTCTGGAACATTTCCCAACACCACCAAGCAGTTCTCTAGTTCTCAGTGGACACCAACTGGGTGTCCTACAAATTTAACACTGTCTATGTGGAAACAGCATCAGATCTCTCAGGTTAATGGCTCAGTCCCATAAGGCTGTCTCTACTTCAGATGCCAATTCAGATTGTCTCCTTAATTTCTGACTGGCTATAAACTGATTTCCCTCAACTTCCTCCTAGGGTTTATTAATTTGCTATCCTGGCTCATAAAGCTCAGGAGAACATTTACTTACAGTGATTATCAGTTTATCATAAAGAATGCAGATGAATATCAGATGAAGAGGTATATGGAGTTCTGGAAGGGTCTCAAGAACAAGAGCTTCTGTCCCCATGGGACTGGAGTGAACCACACTCCAGGCACAAGATATTCTCCAGCCCAGAAGCTCATCAGATCTTGTTGTTCAAGAGTTTCATCTCCAGCCCACCACTCTCCTACCCTTCACAGAGGTTGGTGGCTGAGACTGAAATTCCAACTCTGTAATCACTTGGTCTTTCTAGTGACCATCTCCATCGTAGGGCTCTGTAAGGGCTCCACCCTAAGTCACTCCATTAGCATAAACTCAGGTGTGACCCAAAGGGATTGCTTTGAAGAACAAGACACCCCTGTCACTTAGGAAATTGCTAGAGTTTAAGCTCTGTGTCAGAAACCAGGATGAAGACCAAATCTCTTTCCTATTATACCACAGGCTGCTGTAACAAATTACCACAGACTGGGTAGCTTAAAAAACCGAATTTATATCTTCACGATTCTAGAGACTAGAAGTCTAGGGCAAGGTGTTGTTAGGGTTGGTTTCTTCTGAGGCCTCTCTCCTTGCCTTGCAGATGGCCCTCTTTGAGTCTTCACATGCTCTGCCTTCTGTCTCTGCATTTTAATCTTTTCTTTTTATAACAACTTAATTGACTCAATCGTATTGAGTTAGGACCCACTCTGGTGACCTCATTTTAACTTATCTTTTCAGAGATCCTACCTCCAAAATAGTCACTTCCCAGGTACTGCGGTTTAGGGCTTCAATGTATGAATCTTGAAGGGCCACAGTTCAGCTGATAAGAGATGTCTTAAATAATCTTATCCAGAAGTTCAGACTAAGGTAAGGCATTACTCATACTAGCGAGGGTAGGGGTATTTGATCATTAATGTGGCTTTGCCACTGTTCATATTTTGCCTGTGTTAGTAGTTTCTGTCTTGATTCACCCTGGCCATAGAACATCCTTATCTGATGTTGATGTTCTATGAAATTGTTTATGTTCAACAGGAGTACACCAAGTCCTACCTGGTAGTGCCAGGCCGACTCCTAGATGTTAGGGACTGCTGTTCTCTTTCTCAGCATCATTAAAAAAAAAAAGAAGAAAAGAAAAAAGACAAACGGAAATATACTAGTTCATATTGCTATCCTTTTAAAACTATCCAATTTAAAACTATGTGTTTTGGTCAATACATCGTAACAGTTTTTCCAAATAGGCTGGCACCTAATAAGTGTGAATAAAACCTCTTCCTAAGCAAGATAAAGTGAAGAAATAAGTTGCAATGAGAACGTAATGCTAAACTATATCACCAGACTCTTGCATAAATTGGTTTATTAAGAACTGAAATAAGAAACAAAAGGCTATCTTGTGATCACTCAGCATAACAGGGAAGGCTGAGCACATACTGCTTAAGTGAGGGGTAAGCACATGACACCATAGACATGGTAACATCTTGGAAGCGACCAAGAAGCCCTTCAGTAAGTGACTGGATAAATAAACCGGTAAATCCAGACAATGGAGTGCTAATGGTTCAGTGCTAAGAAGAAATGAGCTCTCGTGTCATGGAAAGACATGGAGGAAACATAATTGTGTATCACCAAGTATAAGAAGTCAGTCTGCACACTGCTATTTGTATGTATTAAATGTTTCATTACAAAAACTTAAAAGTATTCTGTCTTTATATATGTTATTACATCTGCCTTATACAACTTCCAAAGCTGACAGGATGATCAGGCAGAGACACTGAGATATATTTAAATATCAGGAAGTTGCCAGTTCTGAGTGCAGTGAATTCTACTAGTCTGTAGCAAGGCTACTGGTTATTACCTTAAAGTTCTGTTTAAGAATAATTCCCAGGGCGCCTGGGTGGCTCAGTCAATTAAGCTTCCGCCTTAGGCTCAGGTCATGATTCCCGGGTCCTGGCATAAAGCCCCATGTCAGGGTCCCTGCTTTGTAGGGAGTCTGCTTCTACCTCTGCTTGCTACCCTCCTCTTTCCACCCCCCAGCCCCAGCTCATGCTCTCTCTCTCTCTCCATCTCTCAAATAAATAAGTAAATAAACGAAATCTTAAAAAAAAAAAAAAGAATAATTTCCCATCCTTAACAACTATAAAAAAAGTGACAGTAGTGACTGCTCTCACATGGGGACATTAAAAAAAGGAGATATCAGGGATATTACAACAGTATTAAAGTTCCCTGTATGACTATGTGATACAAAAAAAGTTTAAATAAGCCACCTTCAAGTTTAGCATTGGGGCCTGAAGAAGAAAAAGATATGAGGAATATGTCAGGACAACAGCAAAAGTCTGAGACATTGTTTTTGTGTGGAAAAAAATCCTCCTCGCTGTGCAGAAATCTCTAGAAATGTTATACTCTAGGGTTCGAGAGACCGAGATGAAGCAATATAAAAATAAGCTCTCTTCTGGAAGAAACCCGAGCTGAAAACTGATGAAATAAGAATGGTGCCAAGGTTCAGCTGCATTTTTATCTCACATGCCCGCCTGCATTCAGATTTGACCAGGTCATGAGGTAAAATGGGTTTGTCTGGTCATGCCTGGTAGCCATTTATCTCCATAACGAACCCGCTCAATGACACAAAGGCAAGGAGAGAGTAAATCAGGCCATTTCCAAATGTGATTTTCTAATTTGCCTAAGAGACCGAGACCCTGTTTGACAACTGCCTAGATAATTCCACTGACAAATTATGTTAATGATTATATGAATTTAATTACTTCCCAATTTATACACTACCATTGTCCACGAATAATGCAAAGCCACTTAATCAGGATATTTATATAGTTCCTCACATTTAATGCATTTTAGCAGGTTTTGTCTGTTCTTAAAATAAGGCTGTGAGTCCAGGATCAACAGCTCACTTTCACAGCTGGCGAAGCTACAGTCCACAAAGATTAGTTGACCTACTCTGTTGTGAGGGAGGTATTGGTGTTGTCTTCTTGCTAGGTGGGAAGTGAAACAGAAAAGAAGCTGATTGCTAAAGAAGACATACCTAGTTTGAGGTGGGATTTCGACACAGATTTACTGACCTCAGAGGACTGTCATCAACTACCTTGGTGTATTACCTTTTCTAAATGTTGTTTTTATGGAGGGTTTAGCCAATTAAAAAAAAAAGAGTCACTCAGTTGATTCATATTTCCAAATACTATTTGAAGAACATGGATGCAATTTAGAGTAAATTTCAAATTCTTCTGATGCCGTGAGACATTTTATTTTGATTTCCGAAATATTGGTCCATCTAGAGAATTCTGCTTATATTTACTTGCGTGATTTTACCTAGTAAATTCTAAGAAAAAGTTAACCTTGGTAGAAAAACATCTGCTGTTTTATCTGTGGAGAAACCCTGAGTCATTGCAGTTGATTTCAAAAAGAGTTCAAAATAATGTTGTTAACCTTTACTGTTCATTGTGTGCCCTCCACAAATATGTTTTCAACCTGACAAAATGGAATTGATTACCCATGACTCAATTTCCTTGCTATTTAAATACCATTAGTCTCCAAAGCATTAAAGAAATTAAAATAAGAATATAAGAAGTGACGGGGGAAAATTAACACTGGATGCTATCCCATTTAAAATTTGGGTCTTTTAGTCATGAGGAAAAGCCCAGAGTGACTTTTGGAGACATTTTCTGAGAGCTACTTACCATGTATTTAGTCAAAGTAAACACATGAATGAACTGTCTGCTTTTGCTGAATACTAAATAGCGATAAAATGTTACTGTTCTAACTCCGGTTTCTCCGGCCACAAGGTTTTGAGACCAAGGATGCAGAATGGCTGACACCGACACCCTGCAGTTTAGTTCATCTTCCTCCAGGGGTCACTGGAACCCAGCCTCTGTATAACCATTCCTCCGTGTGGGGGTGGAATAGGTGGTCCTTGAGATGGGTCATCACACTTCTGGAGTGCTTGCCTGGGGGATCCCTTAAGAATCCAAAGCCCGGAAGTAATGCCATCGACTCACTACTCCCGCTCTGATGCCAGGCTAAGCATTTCTCTATAACCCAGCTGCTGATACCTGGGCAAGATGCCTCTCTGGGTGCCCGAGACTTGAGTCTCCTGCAGTGGATGATGATGACCTTTATCTTTTTCGTGCTCTCCTCCTTTTAGGACACTCCTTTTAGGACGTAAAACTGATCCTCCCACACCAGCACATGTCTTTGAACCATTCTGATGGTTCTGAAATATAGTTGAGAAGCTTCCAACCTGCATCAGCCCCTCTTCTCTGGACTTTGGTGCTTTTTCCCCTTGTATTTCTTTCTGGGCAGTCACCTCCCTAGGATTCTGTCAACAGATTAGACATAAGTCTTGTGAAAGCTTTTACAACAAGTTTTTCACTTATAATGTAGATTTCTGCAAGTATGTTGTGGAGAAATAAATTAGGAATGTTCTATAACAATTAGAGAAAAATTAAAAGTTAATTATAAAAGAATTAAACACAAAGCAATTAAGCATTAGGGGAAATAAAAACAAGACATAACATTTAAGTTTAAGGGTGGCATATAAAATTCCAGTTACAAGTTAAGTCCTGGAGATATAATATACAGCATGTTAACTATAGTTAATAATATTATGTGCTTTGGTGAGTGCTGTGGGGTGTGTGGACCTGGCGATTCATGGACCTGTACCCCTGGGGATAAAAATATATGTTTATAAAAAATAAAAAATAAAAAAATATTATGTTTGAAGATTTTGAAATTTGAAAATTGCTGAGAGAGTTAATCCTAAAAAGTTCTTATCACAAGAAAAAAAAACTGTCCTTGTGTGTGGTGACAGATGTAAATGAGGCTTATTATGGCAATCATTTTATAATATATACAAACATGGAATTATTATGTTATACCCTGAAACTAATATAATGTTGTGTGTCAATTATATCTCAATGAAAAAATAAAATAAACATAAGGATGATAAATATAACATGTCACAAGTGCTTCTTTAAAACCAAGTAGTTTTAGGCTTATGCCTAGGCATGTTGGAAGTGTGAATGGCTCACACCTAATATTGTCTTTAAAACTGGCCTGTTTTACAAAGAACGTAATGGATGCAACTTTTGCCTAATGATTGGGAAATGGATATTCATTGTGAGAGCCCAGTTGTCAATAAGACCTTCGTGAGCTTTTGAAGAAGCGCTATGCTCAGTATTGACTTTGCTTTTGGAATCTAGGACACAGCTGAAATTGCTTAGCGCGGACGACTGACTGTCTCATCTGGAGTAATCTTCTCACAATCTTTTTTTGGCCTAATAGATATTTCAATCTCACACATTCGCCAAACCAGACATCCGCTCTCTTCTCCTTTCTCTTTCTCCTTGAAGAGAACCGATAGTTCTTTGAAATGTGAAAACAAAAACCAAATAGCAAACTTCAGTTCTAAGATTACAGTTTAATAGGAGATAACGCGCTCATATAACAAACTTCAGAACCCTTGTTCTGTGCTCATAAGTGACCTAATTTAGCACTGAAAAATAATAATTTTGTTTATTACTTGGTGGAAGATAAAGGTTTATTTCTAGTTTTTGGTAATTATCAATAAGAGCTGCTAAAAAGTTTTATATGCTAGTTTTTTTTTTTTTTTAAGATTTTATTTATTTATTTGACAGACAGAGATCACAAGTAGGCCGAGGCAGGCAGAGAGAGAGGAGGAAGCAGGCTCCCTGCTGAGCAGAGAGCCCAATGCGGGACTCGATCCCAGGACCCTGAGATCATGACCTGAGCCGAAGGCAGCGGCTTAACCCACTGAGCCACCCAGGCACCCATGGCTATGTGTTTCTTAAAATCGTTTTATCTACCTCCTGGGCTCACTATCAGATGATAATTTCCAACCTCCCTTGCAATTATGTCTGGCCATATGACTAAGTCCTGTAGACATTTTCATGCCGCTTGCATGCTTGGCCCATTAAAAACTTATAACTCTCTACTCTTTCTCCTTACACAAATTCGGGGTAGATACAGAAGATCCACCAACAGATTTAAGTTCCTGTGGACTTAAATGGAATTGCTAAGTGGAAGCTACCTGGGTTTCTGAGTCGTCATATGGAAGGAAACCTTCAAGTGGAGTGTAATGGGAATAAAAAAATAAACTTTCATTTTGTTAAAGTAATACGAATTTATTAGGTTTCTTTGTTGTAGAACTCTGTGTTACTTTCCCTAATCTGAACAAAAAACAATCAAATTTCTTTGCCTATTCAGGCATATTAAAAGCTTGGAATTTTTGGTAAGAGGAAAATGAGATAATAAATCCATGAAGATGGAGGGCTTCAGATATTTTTGGATGTGGCATTTCGGTGGGAATATTTTGAGGGAGTTTTTTTTTTTTTAAGATTTTATTTATTTATTTGACAGATGGAGATCCCAAGGAGGCAGAGAAGCAGGCAGAGAGAGACAGAGAAGCAGGCTCCCTGCTGAGCAGAGAGCCCAATGCGGGACTTGATCCCAGGACCCTGGGATCATGACCCGAGCCGAAGGCAGAGGCCTTAACCCACTGAGTCACCCAGGTGCCCAAGGGAGTTTTTTGACCCATAGGTTTTAAGAACACTTTTTACATTTCATTTGAATTGTTATGTGGTAGCTAATTTGTCTTATTAATGGAAAGGGCGTATTAAAAACATTCTACTATGTTGGTAGATTTCTGTTTCTCATTGTTTATATAATTTTTTGTTTTGTGTTCACTGAACTTGTTATTAGTTGCATATAATTTTAGAACCGATATTCTTCTATGTATACTGAAACATTTCTAAAAACTTTTATCATTATGAATTGACTTGTTTCTTTTTTTAAAAGATATTTTTAAGACTTCATTTATTTATGACAGATAATGAGAGAGCATGAGCAGTGGGGAGAGGGAGAAGAAGGCTCCCCAGGGAGCAGGGAGCCTGACATGGGACTCCATCCCAGGACTCTGAGATCATGGCCCGAGCTGAAGACAGACACTTAAGTGACTGAACCACCCAGGAGACCCTGAATTGACCTATTTCTAGTAATGCTCTTAGCTTATGAATGAATTGTTGGTATTAATGGAATCATGCAAGCTTTCCTTTGGTTAGTATTTACTTAACATATACACTTCTACTTATTATGGCTTTTACTTTCTATACCTCTATGTTTTTGATATATTTCCTATAAATAAGATATAGCTGAATTAAATAGTTTATAATTTTCTTTTTCTTAAATTGAAACATTTGGTCCATATAATCTTAAATTATTAACATATTTGGAATAATCTCTTATTTTATTTTGTGATTTCAGGGTATCTTACCCACAGAATGGTTTTAGTGAAAGGATAGATATTGTAGATCAGTGGGAAAGAATTGGGAATCCAGAAATTGACTCATACTTATGCAGTAACTTGTTTTCAACAATGGTGATGAAGCAGCTTATTAAAGAAAGTCTTTTTAACAAATAGTGCTAGAAAAAATGGATATCCATGTTTAAAAACAAACAGACCTCAATCCTTAGCTTACCTTATATACAAAAATTAACTTGAAGTGGATTATAGACTTAAATGGGAAAGTTAAAAATAAAAAACTTCTAGAAGAAAAAGTAGGATGAAATATTTTTTGCAAATTTGAGTAGGAACTTTTTTTAAGATACCACACAAAAAGCATGAACTACAAATGAAAAATATTGGACCTTATCAATATTACAGACTTTTATTCTTCCAAAGACACTGCTAAGAAAATGTAAGGTAAGCCACAGAATTGAATAAATTATTTGCAATACATATTTCTGACAAAAACTTATTTCTAGAACATGTATAAAGACTTTATTTTTTTTTTAAAGATTTCATTTATTTGTTTGAAAGACAGAAAGAGCACAAGCAGGGGGAAGAGAGGAAGAGGGAGAGGGAGAAGCAGACTAGCCACTGAGCTAGGAACCTGACTTGGGACCCCATCCTGGGACCAGGAGATCATGATCTAAGCCAAAGGCCAATGCCCTACCATCTGAGCCACCCAGCCACCACAAGACTTCCTTAGTGAAAAAATAGGAACATGAAATGACCAATTTAAAAATGAGCAAAAAATTTTAATAGATACTTTAAAAAACAGTGGTCAGTACGACTTCAAATGATATTCCATATCATTTGGAGAATGCAAGTCGAGGCCATGAGATGTTACTACTTACCAGTAGAACACTGACTTTGGGGGCACTTGGGTGGCTCAGTCGGTTAGGCATCTGCTTTTGGCTTGGGTTGTGGTCCCAGGGTCCTGGGATTGAGTCCTGCATGGGGTTCCCTGCTCTGTGGGGAGCCTGCTTTTCCCTCTGCCTCTGCTGCAGCTCCCTCTGCTTGTGCTCTCCCTATCAAATAAATAAATAAAATCTTAAGAAAATAAAGAACATTGACATTAAAATTGCCAAGAATACACATACTCATGAAAATGTGAAGCAATAGGAACTCTCATACACTCACAAGGTCTTTGGAAAATTGACAGTTACTTTGATAAGTAAATGAATACCTACCTTATGATCCAGGCTTTTCTCTAGGTATGAAGTGAAAAAAAGAAAAAAAGAAAAAAAAAATATCGGTACAAAGGTGAATGCTTATAACAGGTCTAATAATAGCTAAAAAGTGGAATCCACCTAAATGTCTCTCAGTGAATTTTTTAAAAATATGCAGTATCTATTCAACTGATTATTATTCAGAAATAAAAAACAATGAAATACTGATTCACAATACAACACGAATCATCCTCAAGATCATAATGCTGAGTGAAAGGATCCACACAAAAAAATACATTTTGTATGATGTCATTCATGCAAAAAGGAATTTAAAAAATGCTGTACTGGTAAAGAATATATATCTGTGGTTGTCTGGTGCCAGTGGTAAAGGATAGGATGTACTGCAGAGGGGCTTGAGGAAATTGTACACATTAAATGCTTGCAGTTCATTTTCAATATATTATAACATCAATTAATTTGGACTACTACCTCAAATTGGGTTTAGTATGCTGGTAGCTAATTTTTCTCAGCATGCATATAATTCCACCATCTTCTGGTTTCCACTGTTACAAATGATAATCCTCTGTTAATGTAATTATTCCTTTATAGTAATTATCATTTTTTTCCTACCTTTTTTTTCACCTGGTTCTACTTAAACCAACCCTTCCTTCCTTCCTTCCTTCCTCTTTCTTTCTTTCTTTCTTTCTTTCTTTCTTTCTTTCTTTCTTTCTTTCTTTCTTTCTGGTTTTTGATAGTTTCATTGTAATATGGATTTCTCTTTCTTTATTCTACTTGATATTTGTGAAGCTTTCTGAATCTGTGGGGAGAGGTCTTCTGTAAGTTTAAGAAGCTTTAAGTCAGGGTGCCTGTGTGGTTAGTTGGTTAAGTCTCTGCCTTTGGCTCAGGTTATGATCTCAGGGTCTTGGGATCAAGGCCCACATCAGATTCTCTGCTCAGTGGGGAGCCTGCTTCTCCCTCTCTTTCTCTCTACCTACTTGTGATCTCTTTCTCTGTCAAATAAATAAATAAAATCTTTAAAAAAAAGAAAGAAACCTTAAATCATTGTTTATTCAAATATTTCCTATAATTCATTCTCTTTCCTCTCTCCATCAATTAAACTCTTATTTGTGCATGCCTTGGGCATTGTTTTCTGCTTCTGCACCTTTAAAGCCATGAAAGCCAAAGCTTCAAATTTCTAAACTCAGAAATTGGCTTCCTCCAAGGAATAACCCATTTTAAATTCTCTATTTACCTTGCTGCATTTCTGCCCTCACTTAAATTTTGGCACCTGAGTATTACTTTCTTGCTAGATCCAGGCATTTGAAAAGATTTACAAATATATCTGACTTAGCATTTTGATTTGTTTTTTGCTGGAGGATCAGTTATGGAATCCAGTCAGTACTTTGAGAAAATGGAACTGCATCGTATAGATGATTCCACTTAAATAATCGCATTATGATATATCTCTTACAATTTAAATTATTTCTTTAATGATTATCCCTTAATTACTATATAAGTAGGTAGGGTCTGTTTTTGGGAGCTGAAAAAGAGTTTATAAACCCAAAACACATTAGGAAATCCTGGAGAGATTTTGTTTCGGTGGTATCGAATCATCTCGGGTCCGTTTGCAATGAGATTGCAACAAAGCCAAAGACTTTGACATTGAACAGGAGATTATATTGCAAAGACTATGCGGTTTCTTAACAGTTCGCATTAGAAATTGTATATTTTCAGAATGATCTCAAATTATGGAAAGAAAATTTGGTAGCTGAGATGAAAATCTTTTGAGACACTTTTGATATTAGAAGAAAAAGGAACAATTCATTTCTTTTCTCTAGGTTGGTGAAATCATATTTCAGAAATGACAGATCTTACAGATGGAAAGTTTTTAACTTGATCATTATTCAACTCATGCCAATTTTAAGCATATTCAGTAGACAAGTTATTCTCAATATTTTGGAATTTGATACATAGTTTGACTTCATAATCATTTTACTTTATTTTATGAAACCTCTGTGAATTTCAGATACTGTGGTGGTGTAAACCAAGTTTGAGTCCTGGCATTCCTACTGTACATTAGCCAATGTCCTATCTTCTGTTTATATATGCCAATTATAGCTGTTTTCCACATCTCTCAGGCAACTAACTGTACTTTTAGCTTATAAAATTGATTACACACACACAAGCACATACATCAGTGAAATAAACAATTTACTTTTAGCTCCAAAAGACTTCCATAAACATTTGCAATGAACTAATTTAGGTGTCTATATTATTTTGGGGACTGCTATCAATGTCCTAAATATATTTGTTGTTCAATGTTTGTTAGTAAAGAAGGAGATTTTGAATTTATATCTTAGTATGGGCCATTCTGAGTGAGATTCTTACCTTTTTTTTTTTTTTTCAAAGATTTTATTTATTTATTTGACAGACAGAGATCACAAGTAGGCAGAGAGACAGGCAGAGAGAGGGGGAGAAGCAGGATTTCTGCCAAGCTGGGAGCCGGATGCAGGGCTCGATCCCAGGACCCTGAGATCATGACCTGAACTGAAGGCAGAGGCTTAACACACTGAGCCACTCAGGCATCCCCTTACCATTTTTTTAAAATAAAACATTTCTAGGTTGTCATATTGCACAGTGAATATACTTTGAAATTTGTTAGTTGTGTGTTCTTACTTTAGATGCATGGTAATTTTGTATTTCTGAGAAAAGAATATTGTTTTAATAAGCCTTTCTTTAAATTTCTGAACAGAAAGTTAAAGGGGAGCATGGGCTTATCTCAGGCTCCAGTTTTGAAAAAGTGTGTGTTGTTTGGATAAGCATACTTTAAATCTCTGAAGAGAAAGAAATAAGGAAGACTAGAGCAATATTGGATATTGTAGAATGAACATAGATTTGGAAGTTTAAGTCTGACTCCACCATTTAACAGATATGTAGCAGCAGATGAAGAAACTTTATTTCTATAAATTTTGAATGGCTCAAATCTAAAGAGTTGAAAGTCAATAAAAAGTAAATAAACGAGTTGAATATTACCGATCAAACAGGGTTATGTGTGTCAATTAAGTAGTATATGTGTGATCATAGGTACTTAAAAAATTATCTTTTTTTTTTTTTAAGATTTTTTTTATTTAAGTGAGAGAGAGCACAGGCAGGGGGAGCGGCAGAGGGAGAGAAAGAAGCAGACTCCCTGCTAAGCAGGAACACATGCAGGGCTGGATCCCAGGACCCTGGGATCACGACCCAAGATGAAGGGAGACACTTAACTGACTTAGCCACCCAGTCGCCCCCCAAAATTAACTTTTCTAATTTTGGATCATCTAAAGTTTATTTGTGGGACAAGAATAAAACAGCCTGAAGCGTATGCTTAAAGCTTTAAAAAAAAAGAAGAAAAGAACAATGAAAGAGGGAACTACCTTTACTGAGAGGAGGCGCTCTATCAGTCTTTTGCTGGAGAAAGTTTTAAATGAATGACTGCTTCTGTTTTTATATTTTATATTTTGAAACTTCTGCTTCTGATGCCCAACAGGGCCATCATAAATAGGACAGGACAGATGTTCAACTGAAGGCGGCCCACAAAGAATCAATTAGCAAGAACTTACTCTTTTTAGTATCTTGGTATTATCTTAGCACTTTCCCAAGCCCCGCTGAGACAAGTGATTTCTATGGAGGATTGTTTGAAGTAGCCCATTCCTTTCTGTGAACTAAACTGGAACATCAAAAAGCTATGCAGTTAGTGTTTATTTTACTGTGCATTAGACACCATGCTAAGAGTAAAAGAGAATGGTAATAACATTCTTAAGTGATCTGTCATCAGCCCTTTTTTTTCTTTTTTAAAGATTTTATTGTTTTGACACAGAGAGAGAGAGCACAAGCAGGGGGAACAGCAGAGGAAGAGGGAGAAGCAGGGTCCCTGCTGAGCAGGGAACCCATGAAGGGCTCTATTCCAGGACCCGGGATCATGACCTGAGCCAAAGGCAGATGCTAACTTACTAAGCCACCCAGGAGCCCTTTATCAACTCCTGCTCAAGTTAATGACTCCTCCATCTTTGAAACACTCTACATGGTCTATTCTCTCTTGGTTTGCTCCACTCTCACTGACTTTCCTTTCCAACGTATCTACCTGGTATTGCTTATCTCCTTGATCTTTGAGAATTGAGTCCTTGGTCCTTTTTTTCTACATCTATACTAGCTCCCTTGGAGATCTCATATAGTCTTGGGGTTAAAATATCATGCTGACAACTGCAGAATTTATATCTGTAGTCTAGACCTTTTCCCTACAGTCTTATATGTCTAATTGTCTCCATGACATTTGTACTTGGATCTCACATTTTACAAATTTAAACAGAGTTCCTGATTCTCCCCAGGACTTGATCCTCACAGAGTCTTCTGGGATCAGGTAAATGCAACTCCATCTTTCCAGTTGCTCAGGTCAAAAGTATCGGACTCTTGGGGCGCCTGGGTGGCTCAGTGGGTTAAACCCTCTGCCTTCAGCTCAGGTCATGATCTCAGGGTCCTGGGATCGAGCCCCACATCGGGTTCTCTGCTTAACAGGGAGCCTGCCTTCCCCCCTCTCTCTGCCTACTTGTGATCTCTGTCAAATAAATAAATAAAATCTTTAAAAAAAAAAAATACCGGACTCCTCTCTTTCCCTTACCTTTAACTCTTCTCCGAATCTTTCATCCCAAATACAATCTACGAGTAAATTCTATTGGTTCATATTTGAGCTATGTCAAGATTCTGATGCTTTCTACCTCTGTGACAGCTCTGATCCAAGCCACGTATCACATTTTACCTGGATTATTGCAGTAGCCTCCTGTGTCACACCAACTACTATAACACAACTCTAAAACCACAGCGGCTTAGTGCAACAAATGTTGATTATTTGCTCACATAACAGTAAATGAATGAAGGGACTCTGATCTACATGGTCTTTAGGGATCCAGGATTTTTCTATCAGATGGATCCTTCTTTCCCTGCAACGTGGAATTCTCTACTGGATTCTCTGCATGTGGCAGAGAATGTGGGCAGGGTGTGTGTTTTCTTACAAGCCAGGACTGGATGCAGCATACATTACTTCTGATTGTTCTCCACGGGGTACATCAGTCACATGGTGCCATTTGCAAAAGAATCTAAGAAATTTCATTGCAGTGTGTATACAGGGAGGAAATAAGGTTATTTGGTGAACACTTAGCTGTCACCGGGTATCCTGTTAAATAAAAGTACCAAACTGCATTACTGCTCAAAACTTTCCAATGGCCTAACTTCTCACTCAAAAAGAATAAGAATAAGAATAATAAGAATAGGAAGAAGAAGAAGGAAGAGGAGGAGGAGGAGGGGAAAAAGAAGAAGGAGGAGGAGGAAGAAGAATAGGAAGGGGACACCTGGGGGGCTCAGTGGGTTAAGCCTCTGCCTTCGGCTCATGTCATGATCCTAGGGTCCTGGGATCAAGCCCCATATTGGGCTGTCTGCTCAGCGGGGAGCTTGCTTCTCCCTCTCTCTCTGTCTTACTCTCTGCCTACTTGTGATCGCTCTCTCTCAAATAAATAAATAAAAACTCTTAAAAAAAAAAAAGAAGAGGAGGAAGAAGAAAAAGCTAAATCTGTAACTTGGGTAAGAGATCTTCCATGAACTGGCTACCATTACCTTTGTCACTTTATTTCCTACTCTTCCCCTTGTTTGCTCCTCTCCAGCCACACTGACTTCTTTGATGGTCCTTGCATGTGCTAGGCATGCCCCCATCTCAGGGTCTTTCCACTTGCTGTTTCTTCTGTGTGCAGTGTTTCTTCCTGGTTATCTGCATGGCTTTCTGCCTTAGCATCTTTTTATCTTGGCTCAAATGTTGCTTTCCCTGCGAGTCCATGCCTGCCTGCCCAATTTGAAACAGTAGCCGTCAACCTCAGTACTCCTTACCCTGCTTCCCTGGTTAATTTTTTTCATAGTTCTTATCACTTTGTATTTTATGATATATTTACTTTGTTTCTTGTGTCTATCCTAATAGAATGTAAGTTCCAGCAGAACAGGGATCTTGTTTGTTGTATTCACTGCTGTAGCCTTGGCTCCAGAGGTATACGTGGCATTTGGAAGGTTACTGAAAAATAATTATAATAAGCATAATTATGCAAATACAACAATAATAATACAATCTAATCTTTTGAGTAAGTGAATTCTCCATTCCCAAGGATTTTAAATCAAGCTAGGAACACAAACAGACAACTGTAACATCTCATTACAAGATACAAATACTAATTGTTAAAGAAACAAAGAAAAGATATACTTGTTCTGCCTGGAACCTGAGGCTTCAAAATGACAGTGTTGGACCTGCACACTGAAGAGTGAATAGGAGTTTTCCAGATGTTAAGGGGCATTCTGTGAAGAAAAATAGCACAAACAAATACTTGGCAACAGGAGAATTAAGACATTTGGGTAACAACTGAGGAATCAGAGGTGTCTGGAGGTGGACAGGTGTGTATATATTTAAGAAGGGGGATATTAATCTAAAATGTTAGGTTAGTACAAAAATGTTTGGTATTTTAACATTTGGATTTGGATATTACTCTGTTGGCCATGAGGAGGTTGGCAGTCTCTAGTAGGAGTATGATGAGTCCAGGTGTGCATGTGTGAAAAATAAGCTTGATGACTGAAGGGCAAGTGACAGGGACGTACATGAGAGGCTGCTCTGATACTCCAGACAGAAATGAAAACCTGACCTAAGAGACTCAACAATGGCTCAGATGCACAATTCTAATCAGTCACGAAGCTCTCATCTAAATTGCTGGCTTATAGTCTCCTAGTGGAAGGTGTGAGAAGTCTGCCCAAGTGTGGCTAACACTGAGAGCACAGAGATCACTAGGAACACTGATATTGACTGAAGCTAAGCATTCTACACCTCTATCCACGCAAAGCCTGTCTCTAATGCTGTCCATCGCCATGATAGCAAAGTCCTCAAGGTCTGGATCTCAGCCATCTTCTCATAAAGATATGACTTTGTGATCAAAAGAACATATGATCATTTATATTATTAAGTGTTCACACATTACTTGGTTTTGAACTTCGTCCTTGATTCCTCAGGCCTGTTTGGCTTCACTCAAATGAACATCAGGATCTATAAATGATTTATGTCATTATTGATTTTATTCCCTGCAATTCAAAAAGTATTGATTCCCTATAATGTTCACCTTGCAAGGGACTATAAGATACACAAATATGACTATACTTAGAGAAAAACATTTGAACCACAGCTTCTATCTATCTATCATTGTCTTGGTCCTTAATGAAGTGATAATCAAAACCTGTGAGCCTTGTAAATAATACTTTAATAGGATTGCTTCCCCATCAGTAAACCATTTGTGTTTATATTCACCTTCCAAATCTGAATTGAATAATTTCCCAAAGATGGTCTTTTTTTGTTGTTGTCTTAGAATGCTCTGAAATTTAGCATGTGATGTTGGATATAAAAGTTGCATATGTGTGCGCACACTCTTCTGCCATGGCTAAGGCACAAGACTAATGAGCAGCTAGGCTACAACCAAGTGAGTACTAAGGAACCAAGACCATCCATCACTTTCAACTGACATAACACGTTTATCTCTCTAGACAGTACAAAATCCAGAAACAACTTGTTTTGTTTTTTCAGTGATAGATGCTGCTTCTTATTAATGATTTTTTTTCTCTGTCTGACATACGTGTATGTTAATAGTGAAGAAATGTGAAAGCCCAAGCTTCCTGGGAAAGTGCACATTTGTAAAATTCTCTCATGTAAAACATTATGAAGGATGTGTCTTTTCCCAGCACTGGAGAAATTGGTGATCTAAAGCATCTGAGCTAGGATTGTAATTCCTCTGTGAGTTCATTTCACGCTGAGTAGTAGAACTCGATAAAATATATTTGACTAAATTCTGGGCATTGGTGGTATTTCATTTTTGTGGGTGTTCTTAGCTTCACTGGACTTAGAAATAGCTTTGTTCTCAGGGTGTAAATAACCGTTTTCTCGTAGCCTTCTCATCTTTTATATTTCCTCTAGAGAACCCTTCCTCAACTTGGTGTCAGCTTCTCATTCTACATCTGTCTGTCCCGGTTCTATGAAGTAAGAAACTTTTGGGGGGGAATCTTGAACTTAGGGGTCTTCATTAGCGTGGTTGTACCTGTTTCTTTTTCAGATTCACTTCTCATTTTAGTAAAATCATTCAGTCGAAAGGTTTTTTGGTTTGTTGGGTGCTCACTTTTTTTTTTTCTTTTCTGGAAGAAAATGACATGGTTCTCAAAAGTTAACCAGAAGATTTTTTCCCCCCCATTGTTATAAGCCTTCTGGAGAAAAAGGAGCGTGTAGTAGGAGGCATATGTGCATTATTCTAGAGTAGAGTCTGAACAAACAAAGAAAATACTCTCCATAGCAAAACGAATTTGTTTAATAGTCGTTCATTTTGGGGAAAATGCAAAGTTTTATACTTTGTTTTGAGATGACTTTGACAGCCTCAAGAAAATAGGTGTCGTCATAAGCCATAATCGTTGGTGTGGAAGCATAAACAGATGATCATCAAGGAGGTTGCTGAATCTCAATGGGAATGGGTCCAAGAATCAGGCTGTTTTCTAAAAAAATTTCAGCTTTACTGAGGTTCAATAAAAATACAAAGTTGCAAGATGTATAAAGTATATTTTGTGATGATTTGATATACATATGTATTGTGGAAGGATCCTCCTCATCTAGTTCATTAATAAGCCCATCATCCCCCATAGTTATCTGTTTTATTTTTTCGGTGAGGACATTTAAGTTCTACTCTCGTAGGAAACCTTAAATTATACAGCACAATATTATCAACTATTTTCACCATGTTATACTTTCGACCTGCAGAACTGACTCATCTTGTAGCTGAAAGTTTGTCCCCTTTTACCAGCCTCTCCCTATTCTCTAGCCCCTGACAACAACTTTTCTAAGCTTTCTAGGAGTTTAGCTTTTTTTCTTTTTTGGCTGTTATGTTGAATGAAGAAGGTTGAAGCAGATGAACCTGAAAGAAAGAGTTTTTTTTTTGGAATGCAAGCGATCCTATAGATTGTTCCTAAATAGAGTTTCAAAATCTACTATGGCAAAAGAAATGTCTTGGTAAAATGTATCGGTATCAAATTTCCATAATATATAGCCCATCTTCAGTGTTCTCATGAACTGCTGTGCTTCTTAATAAAATGTTCACTGTTCAGAGAAAGACAATTATCATATGACCTCACTGATATGAGGAATTTGCAAAACAAGTGGAGGATCTTAGGGGAAGGGAGGGAAAAATGAAACAAGGTGAAACCAGAGAGGGAGATAAACCATCAGAGACCCTTAATCTCGGGAAACAAGCTGAGGGTTGCTAGAAGGGAGGGAGTAGGAGGGATGGGGTAGCTGGGTGATGGATATTGGGCAGGGTATGTACTATGGTAAGCAAAAAAAAAAGGAAAAAAAAAGAAAAAAGAAAATAAAATGTTCACTGAGTTATTTTGGAAGTGATATTTATTGAGCACTTACTCTGAGCCAGGCACTGTTCTAAGCACTGGAAGTATGGCGGAATATAGCAGTATGTGAACACAAGAGTTGTGATGTAATAGGCATTTTTTAAAAAAGATTTTATTTATTTATTTGACACAGAGAGAGGTCACAATTAGGTGGAGTGGCGGGCAGAGGGAGAGGGAGAAGCAGGCTCCATGCCAAACAGAAAACCTGACATGGAGACTGGATCGCAGGATCCCAGGATTATGATATGAGCTAAAGACAGGCACGTAACGGACTGAGCCACCACGGTGCCCCTGTAATGGGAATTCTTGTACCTTTCCCCATTGGGTTCATAAGCCGTTAAAGCCCTTGACAGCTCTCCAAAGGTAGATGTACTGGAATGCTCCTCAAAACTGTGACATTTGGAGTGCCTACACCGAAGTTACTTTCAGTCAAGATGGTAGGGGATTAACCCTATCCTCCATGCGTTCCCATGCCAGAGAGATTTTAAGACCACATCTATGCAGTCATCTGTGAACTTTTTGACTGAAGACCATGCCGTGATATTTTTGAACACCTCTTCTAAAATATATGTATATGTAACCCTACAAATGTTATTTTAAAACATATACAAAACAGAAATTGTCAAGTGATGAAATAATAACAATAAATGTGAATAGAAGTTACAATATTCTCTTCTGTAATCTCAACAGATCATTTTGTTGATTCCTTTAATCTCAGCATTTAAATTGGTAGAAAGCTGCCACATGAGGACAATGTTATCTCTGGGTATAGATGTTTATGGAGTTTTCCTTCCTATACAGAAGAATTTTAGACAGGTTTCTAAAAATTTATAACAACAATCCAGCTTCAATTCCTGGCATATCAGGTAGTCAGAGCAAATGAGATCTCTTTATTCTGTATCTCAGGAACTGTTAGGGAGTCTGGTCTGGATTTTACTGTACTTTCGTCTCATGGGACAGTTTAAAGCAATTCATGTTTGAGTCGTAATCTAAGGCTCTTCTCAGCTGCTGTTACCACAGAGGGATTGAAGGTATGTGGAGATACTGAGTCCCTGGTCCCGTCCAGTTGTAGGCAGGCATGTTCAAGATCCTTTGGAGGGATATGTGTGAGTCTGAAAAAGTATGGCCCAAAAGATAAATTGATCATTCATTTTCTGGATTTTCTAATATAATGTCACCAGAAAGTTAGATGGATATTTTAGATGACTTTAATATGCTGTAGAAATTATTCAAAGAATTTTAACATATGTTCTAAGCATTTTTTAAAGAATTTATTTATTTGAGAGAGAGAGAGAGCATGGTAGGGAGGGGCAGAGGAAGAGGGAGAGAGAAACTAGTAGATTCCACATTCAGTGTGAAGCCCGACTCTGGGCTTGATATCACGACTCTAAAATTACAATCTGAGCCAAAATCAAGAGTCAGATGTTCAACAAACTATGCCACCAATGCATCCAGCATTTTTTTTAGACGATTATTATCCAAAAAAACCCCACAGAATATATTGTTATTGATGATACATGCATTTAGCAATGTTCGTCATGTTATTAAATATTCTTTTTTAAAAAATATTTAATTTATTTACTTAACAAAGAGAGAGAGATTACAAGTAGGTAGAGAGAAAGGCAGAGAGAGAGGGGGAAGCAGGCTCCCCGCTGAGCAGAGAGCCTAGTGTGGGGCTCGATTCCAAGACCCTGAGACTATGACCTGAGCCAAGGCAGAGGCTTATTAACCCACGGAGCCAACCAGACCCCACAAATATTCTTAATGAAATTACTAGCAGGAAACTTTCTCTCCCCTGAAAATGAAAAGTACAGTAGGGTAACAATAATCTTCTTTCTTTAATTTCCATTTCATGAATAATTTTGTTATTTTTTTTGTGGGAAGCCAAATGTTAAATTTTATGGTTAGATCATCTTGTATCAAGAATTAAAAAAAAAACATTTTGTTCAAAATACTGACATTTTGGGGCACCTGGGTGGCTCAGTGGGTTAAGCCTCTGCCTTCAGCTCAGGTCATGGTCTCAGGGTCCTGGGATCGAGCCCTGCGTCAGGCTCTTGGCTCAGTGGGGAGCCTGCTTCCTCTTCTCTCTCTGCCTGCCTCTCTGCCTACTTGTGATCTCTCTTTGTCAAATAAATAAACAACATTTAAAAAAAAATACTGACATTTTTATTAAGGAGTTTACTTTAAAGATTCCTTAGACAGTGTGTTTTAAAGATTGCCATTTGCCATGAAGATTGTCAGACTGAGAAAAATACTTGGCTTTGAGCGTGCGCACGTATATGTGTGTGAGTAACTTTATAACGGGGCTACATAACTCTGATATTTGCCAAGGGATATATAAGGATGTATCTTTTTACATCTTTGAAAATATTAAAGATGTTTGAAATATTTCCCATCCAAAAACCTTCTCTTGATCCCTCATATCCCAACAGTTCCTGTCTCATTTCTTTAATTTCCTCACTAGCAAACTTCCTTGAAAGTTTGACAATACTTTGTCTTCTCATTTCCCACTGAACTCACTCTAGTCTTTCCCCTCATTCCACACCTGTTTCTTATCCATGCCCTCGATGTTCTCCCTGTTGCTAAATTCATTGGTGAATCCTCAGTCCTCCTTTTACTGACTGAGCAGCCACATTTGACCTCACTGGTTGCTCCCTTCTCTTTGAAACTGTGTTGGGTACCTGGGTGGCTCAATTGATTAAGAGTTTGCCTTCAGCTCAGGTCATGATCCTGGGGTTCTGGGACTGTGCCAGGCATTGGGCTCCCTACTCAGTGGGGAGCCTGCTTCTCCCTCTCTGCTTACGCCTCCCCCTGCTTGTGCTCTCTCTCTCTCTCTGTCAAATAAAATAAAATAAAATAACATAAAATAAAATAAAATAAAAAGAAACTATGTCTGTAGTTGGTCACTAGAATATCCTTCCCTTTATGTTTTATTTCTGTCTCACTGCACTGCTGCTTCTCTGTTTTCTTTGCTGCATTCTACTGAGTTTGTGACCTCAAATATTAGAGTCTCTCAAGGTATAGTCTTTGGATCTCTTCTCTTCTCTGTCTGTATTCACGCACTTGGGTTTTCTCATCCTGAACCAGAGATTTGACTCTCAAAAGTATCTACTTTTCCTTGAAGCCCTATGTTTCAAAATATCAACAACTCTACCTTCAACGTAAGTCTGAATTTTGAGCGATCAGTGAAATGTTTTTGGTCCAAGCTGCTATCATCTCTTACTTGGTTACTGGAATAGGTTTTGAATGTGTCTCCCAGCTTCCCCTTTTGCTCAGTCATCATCCCCTACCCCTGCCCCAATAATGACTTACAGTTTCACTCAGAACAAAATTCGAAGTGCTTACCATGGGAAATAATATTCTCAGTGAAACAGCCTTTTTACCTGTTTCTTTGCATCGCTTTCCAAGTCTTGGCCTCACTCAGTCTACTTCAGCCAAACTTAACCTCCTTGTGTCATCCCTGATCATTCTAAGTCCTCCTGGAACTTGGCAAAGGGCGCTGCTTTTGCTGGAAGCACTTTCATCAGATAGCCTGGCGGTTTGCTGTCTTACTTCATTTAGGTTTTCTATCCATTGTCACACCACCTGGTCCAAGAGTCCCTCCCCGAACCTCCATCGAACATAGGAGCTCTGCCAGCCTTTTAATTCCACTTTATCCTTTGACTCCCTTTTCTTCTCCTTAGAGCACATATCAATATTAATTACCTATTGATTCAGTTGCTTGATTGTTGCCTTTCTTCAGTAGAAGGTAGGCTCTGTGGTAACAGGGATTTTGCCTTTGTTTTTGCAGTTACAATAAGGACTACCTGCCTACAGCAAGCGCTCAATACTGTTTTCAGTGACTGAATGAATAGAAGAGATGGGAAATGGCTTTCAGGGTATTGGCTGGAAGCATTTCTTTTTCTTATGTATAATCTATAAATTGCTGGTGTGGGTTTATGATTAATCAATGCTATGCCTCTTTACCCGGAGAATTCTTTGCTCCTCTGAGGAGCTCATTCAGGGTAATGCAAGGGTCATTCCACATGTTTTTTGCTGGAAGAGTCTTTTCCTGCTTAGACTTCTAGTGGAAAACCAATCCAGCCTGGTGAGAAGGGTGATTGCTGTGAAACTTGTCTCCTACTCCAGTGATTGTGGGTCTGGCATTGAACAAGGCCATCACCCTTTAGTTACTTCTTCACAAAAGCAGGATTTATTTTCAACCCTATCCACTTATTTTCTGGAGCCTAGTTCTGTAGTATCATTGTTTTATTTTATGGGAGGATGCTGGGGAAAGGTGTACAAATTGCTCAAAAACAAAGATATATTAGAAGTATTTCTGCTGTGGCCAAATTGTCTGAATCTGACTTTGAAGTCGATATTTTCATTGGATATTTAGTGCTTATCAAAATCATTTGCAGCCAAAATAAAATGTCAGTCAGAGGCACACATTTTACCACTACAAATTTAAGATTTCATAGGATTTTTGTGATGTATATCTCTTCAGGGTATGGTTTGACAGAAATTAAATTAAATCTGCCATTTCAAATAAATCCTGAGGATGGAAAAATTACAGATAATTTTTAATATTTGATAAATATATGTTCTTCTCTAGTAGTGAATGCTACTATTGAAATAAATAATAATTTAAAAAATTATTGGAGATAAACATTGTTTTCAGTAAAAGATATCATTAAAGAGAATGACATGGAAGCCCTACTAAATATTACAACAGGAAGATGATTAAAATTCTCCATGTGATTATCATAAATTACAAAATTAATATAAAGATTAGTGGGGCTTTTTGGTTATTTAATTCATTAAAATATTCCACATTTAGTAAATGAAGTGTTTGCTAGAATTTTTGTGATATATCATAAAATGTTAGAATAGTCAAATATCCTTGTATGAAACTTTTAATTTTAAAGAATATAAAAAATTAGTTTCAAAAGGAAACCCAGAAGAAGAACATATTACTATATTACTATAACACATTCCATAAAATTACATCATTTTTAACTTAAAATAGCTATAAAGTTAATAAAAAAATTTTAAAGAAATTGGAACACTCTGATACATAAATTGCATTTATATTTCATGCTTTTTCCAGTCCTTACCTCAATTCACACATTTTTTAATAGGTATAATCATGTTATGTGCAATTTGATATCTGTGATTTTAACATAAAATTATATATATTTTCATATCTTGCTGTGTAATCTTTATAAGTATCATTTTTATTGATCACTATATTCCTTTCAGTGGATTGCTGTAATTTGCCTAACTACTTTTCTCATGCTGGACTCAGTCACATTTATTTGCTTCCTGAGAACACACTTGAAATATTAAGTTATAATAAATAACTCCCTATGTGGTATGATTGGAGTAGGGCTGAAAAATATTTCTCATTTCAAAATATCCATACAAAGTTATTATTCATTCTTATACCTTGGCCTGAACAAGTTAGCATATTAGTTCCACCCAAAATATGAGAAATAAATTTTGAATGGAGAAGACATGAACACACTGAGTGAGCTTAGGCTCACTCACCCTGGGGTACGGAGCTGTGGGTTGACACTGAGCACAGGCTCTTGTGTGAGAATCAACACCCCAAAGGGTCAGTGAGGATACCTCATTTGCAGTATAAAATTTATTTTTGGGTTGAAGCATACAAACTATACAATTTGTGAAGAGGTTAGCTTTGTAACCTTTGTAGAGGTTACTTTGTGTAGAGTTAGCTTTGAAGTTAGCTTTAGACATGGAAAGAAACTGCCGATGAAAAGAGATGACTGTAAGTGTGTTTTTCCTGTCTTGGGTTGGAGGAGCTTTAGGGAGATGTTACTGATTCACAGTGTGTATCCAGTGTGGGTAGAAGAATAATAAACTGACTTGACCAGAAATTGAACACAACACAGGAACATGACTGTGTTGAACATGAACACATGAACATGACAATGGTGCCAAATCAGTAAAGTCAGAGCCACACCTGTCAGTTCTGTTGTTTGTCATTATGCCATGCAGAAAATACTACAACTGGCAAGGTGATCTTTTTTCCCCCCCTAGATTCTTTCATGGTCCAACTGACCAAGACATCACTAGATTAAGGGTTCCTCTAAATTGTAAGGCAGTACACGAGGAGCAATAGGATTCCATTTTCCATTAGTGGGCTGTATTATAATTTAGAAGCTAATTTTTGTTCACTAAATTGAGCTATGACCGTTTATGACCAAAATGATAATACCTGGTTTTAAGGATTTAATTGGAGCAATGAAGTAAATTGTGAATTTCATGAGTTGTTAATTATGTGTATAAATGTAGCAGTAATTATGTTCATTCATTCATTCACTCACATTATAATAATATTCATATTCATAGCAATATTCTTTGAGGTTTTACATGTGGCATGCTGTAGTCTGGGGGATATCATACTGAACAAGACAAAGTCCCCATTCTAATGCAGCTTATAGTATAGCGGAGTGAGATAAATGCTAAACAAGTAAACATACATATACAAAATTTAAAATTTCAGCTTGCACAGGAAAAACAAAAGTAAGCTAAGAACACTATAGGCAGACCTGTTTTATTTATTTCCTTTTTATTTTCAGTAGGCTGCATGCTTCACATGGGGCTCAAACTCGCTACCCTGGATCAAGAATCACAGCCTCTACTGACTGAGCTAGCCAGGCACCCCCAGATCTGTTTCATATTAGGTGGTCATAGAAGGTTGGAAAAAGCAGAATCATGACCTGAAGACAGGAGAGGACAAGCCTGCAGGTATGTGGAAGGACTTCTACATGGAAACATAGCAAGTGTCCAGTGTTGAGGTGGAACATTCTGGGTATTATCTGGGGGAAGAAACAAAGCCATTGTGCTAGGGCAGAGTGGATGAGGAGGACACTTCCATACAATGACTTCAAAATGTTGTGTGTGGGGGTGCAGGGTATGGAGGGTGTAGGACTTTTAGACCACTGTAGTGACTTTGGCTTTTACATAGGAGGAGATAAGAATCCATTACAGGGTTTTCACCAGATGAGAGATATGCTTGGGTTTGTTTTAAAGGAATCACTCTGTGGTTTGGCAACTAAAGATGAGAAGAAAAAAGGGAAACTAGAGAGCGATTTTATGCAGAGATGGTAACTATATCTTTGAGATAATGGAAGTGGTTAGAATCAGGATATATTTACAAGGATAACTGATACGTCTTCTGTTGGATTGAGCACCTAGTGTGACATTGAGAAGACAAGGATGACTAAGGCATCTGGTCTGAGCAAATGGGAAGATGAGATTGTCATTTAGTGAGATACAAAGTGTTCCAGGAGAAGCAGCCCTTTACTCCATTTTGAGTTAATTTTTGAGTACAGTATGAAGTAGGGGTCCAACTTTATTCTTTGGCATGTAGATACCCAGTTTTCTCAGCAATGCTTGTTGAAATGACTGCCCTTTCCTCACTTGAAGGTCCTAGAATCCTTGTCAAAATTATGTGAGCACCTCTGGGAGGATTTGCTTCTGGGCTCTCTCTTCTGTTGCACTAGAATGTATGTCTGTCTTGATGACAGCACCAGAGCTTGGATCAGTATAGTGTTGGTAGAAACTATTGAAATCAGCAAGTGTGAAACTTCTAAATTTGTTCCCCCCCGCCAAATTGTTTTGGCTGTTCAGGGTCCCTTGAGATGTTCAGTGAATTTTAAGATGGAATTTTCTATTTCTGCAAAAAAAAAAAAAAAAGTCTTTGGGATTTTGATAGGGATTTTGTTGTGCATGTAGATCCTTTTGTGTAGTATTGATATCTTAATGATATTAAGTTTTCCAGTCCATAAGCATGAAGGTCTTTCCATTTATTGGTGTCTTCTTTAATTCTTATAGGAACATCTTGTAGTTTTCACTCTTCTCCTCCTTGATGGATTTTTTACTAAGTATTTAATTCTTTTGTGATGCCATATTATTTTTTATTTTTAAGTTTCTTCTCCAGATTTATTGATATATAATTGGGGGAGAAAGATTCTCTCAGGGAGAGCAGGAAGAGAGAATCTTCAAGTAGACTCTCCGCTGAGCATGGAACCTGATACTGGGCTTGATGTCACGCCCATGAGATCATGACCTGAGTCAAAAGCAAACATATACTGTTGTGTATGTTTAAGATGTACTATGTGATGATTTGATAGATGTATATATTATGAAATGATTACTAGAATAAGGCTAGTTAAAACACAATTTGTTGCTATTTTATAAAGTGGAATGGCATTCTTTTTTTAAAAAAATTTTAAGTTTTTATTAACATATAATATATTATTAGCCCCAGGGGTACAGGTCTGTGAATCACCAGGTTTACACACTTCACAGCACTCACCATAGTGCATACGCTCCCCAATACTGGAATGGCATTCTTCATTTGATCTTAGCCAAAAGGCCGAGAAGCGATTGGAATGGCATTCTTAATTTCCCTTTTGGATTGTTCATTGTTACTGTATGGAAATGCAACTGAGTTTTGTTGAAACATTTTTTTCTCCCATATAATACCTCTAAAAACCCTGAAAAACTATTGTCCTGTAGAGCACAGTTCAGAAAATACTGCCCAAAGGGACATACTAATTTTTGTTGTTGCTGTTGTTGCAAAGTCTTTCTTTAAACGTATTTGCTTTTCCATATCATTTGGGGAACTTTGTTTATGTCACTTTTCACACTTATGATAAATCGTATTCTTATTTATTTTGAAGGAAAAGACTCTGGAGAATTTGAATAATGCCTGTAGTCAAATAAAAGGTGATTTATGCATCTGCCAGAATTCCCCATTTACCTTCATCTCATTAATTCAAAGGACAAAAGTTTAAATCTAAGTTCTACTGTATGTGAACTATATGACTTTGAACATCTTGCTTCATGATTCTGAGCCTAAACTTTCTAATTTGTAAAACAGAGTAACAATGCTAGAATTACTTTTGTTCTAATCAAAGGACACAAATATGTCTATTTCACTTAGGGAGTGTTTTAAATTGGAAGTGAAGAATGTGTATTGCCTTTAGACTCTGCTATTGGTTCTTTTTTTAAACTGAAGTATAGTTGACATACAATGTTGTATTAGTTTCAGGTATGGTACATAGTGACTGGGCAAATCCATTCATCATTTAGTACTTACTATGGTAATTGTAGTTATCACCTTTCACCCTATAATGTTATTTCAGTATTATTGACTATATTCCTGTGCTATAATTTTTATACCTTAAACTATTTAATAACTGGAAGTTTGTATTCTTTAGTCCCCTTCACCCATTTTGCCCATCCTTCCCCTCCCAGGCCCCTCTCTCTGGCAACCAGGAGTTTATTCTCTACTTGTAAGATTGTTTCTAGGTTGATGTTGTTTATTTTTAAATTTACACTTTATTCTTTCTTTTGTTTTCTCAGTGTTCCAGGATTCATTGTTTATGCACCACAGCCAGTGCTCCATGCAATATGTGCCCTCCTTAATTCCCACCACCAGGCTCACCTAGCCCCCACACCCCTCCCTTCCAAAGCCTCAGTCTGTTTCTCAGAGTCCTTTCTAGTTTTGCGTGTTTGTGTTTGTTTGCTCATTTTTTAAGATTGTATTTATTTATTATTTGAGAGAGAATGAGAGAGAGAGACAGCATGAGAGAGGGGGAGGGTCAGAGGGAGAGCAGAGCAGGGAGCCTGATCTGGGACTCGATCCTGGGGCTCCAAGATCATGACCTGAGCCAAACGCAGTTGCCCAACCAACTGACCCACCCAGGTACCCCTGTTCATTTTTTTTTTTTAAAGATTCTTTCATTTTAAAAGATTTATTTATTTATTTGAGCAAGAGACAGTAAGGGGAGGAGCAGGGAGAGAGACTCTTCAAGCAGACTCCCCGCAGAGTGCGGAGCCTGACACCGGGCTTGATTTCATGTCCACGAGATCATGACCTGATTAAAAGCAGGAGTCAGGGTGCCTGGGTGGCTCAGTGGGTTAAAGCCTCTGCCTTCGGCTCTAGGTCATGATCTCAGGGTCCTGGGATTGAATCCCGCATCGGGCTCTGTGCTCAGCGGGGAGCCTGCTTCCCTCTCTTTCTGCCTCTCTGCCTACTTGTGATCTCTGTCTGTAAAATAAATAAATAAAAAATTCTTAAAAAAAAAAAAGGGCAAGAGTCAGATGTTCAACGGACTGAGCCACCCAGGCATCCCTCATTTGTTTTGTTTTTTAAATTTCACATGTAAGTAAAATCATATCATATTTGCCTTTCTGTGTCTCACTTATTTCACTTAGTGTGATATTGTCTAGTTCTATCCATGTTTTCATGAATGGCAAGAGCTTATTCTTCTTTATGGCTAAGTAATATTCCATTATATAAATAGCTCTGTCTCACATCTTCCTAATCCATTCATTTATTGATGGACACTTAGGTTGCTTCCATATCTTGGCTATTGTAAATAATACTGCAGTAAGTGTAAGGGTACATCTATCTTTTCAAATTGGTGTTTTTGTTTTCTTTGGGTAAATACCCAGTAGCGGATTACTGGATTGTGTGGTATTTCTGTTTTTAATTTTTTGAGAAAACTCCATACTCTTTTTCATAGTGGCTGCACCAGTTTACAGTCCATCCAACAATCCTTGAGGATTCCCTTTTTACCACATCCTCACCAACATTTGTTATTTCTTGTCTTTTTGATTCTAACCATTCTGACAAGTGTGAGGTGATAAATCATCGTGGTCTTGATTTGCATTTCCCCAATGGTGAGTGATGTTGAACATCTTTTCATGTGTCTGTTGGCCATCTGGATGTCTTTCTTGGAAAAATGTCTGTTCAGGTTCTCTGTTCCCTTCCTACTCAGACTTTCTTTTTTCTTTTTCTTTTTTTTTTGATGTTAAATTGTATGAATTTCTTGTATATTTTGGATATTAACCCCTTATCAGATAGATAATTTACAAATATCTCCTCTCATTCAGTTGGTTGCCTTTTTGTTTTGTGGGTGGTTTCCTTTGCTGTGCAAAAGCTATTTGGTTTGTTATGGTCCCAATAGTTTATTTTTACTTTTGTTTCCCTTGCTTGAGGAGACATGCCCAGAAAAAAGCTGCTAAGGCTGATGTCCAAGAGATGACTGTGCATATATATATATATATATATATATGGAGTTTTATGGTTTCAGCTTACATTTTAGACTTTTATCCATTTTGAGTTTATTTTTGTGTATGGTATAAGAAGGTAGTCTAGTTTCATTCTTTTGCATTGCTATTCAATCTTTATGTCCTATGTTGTAATACTAGACTTAAAAAATTATTTTTTCATTCATGGAAAAGTGAGATACATGCAAATTATAAGGTCTAATAATATCATTAATTCATTTCTATTATTTAGGCTTGACTATTGCTAACCTTGTTAATTTCTCTGAAATGGTCTGACAGCTGATATTTGAAACACAAAATGGGTGATATTTTCTGTGGTTGGGGAGTTGAATGAGTCATTCCTAAGCATGATCGCTAAGAAACATTGTTTGAGCGAACCATTAAGGAAGAAAGAATCAGAACCTTGGCTTGTTGGTAGCAACCTTCCTTTCTCTTCCTTATAAAACTTTAACCATTTTTCTATAGCCCTATGCACTGTGTGAGAATAAACTCATTGTTAAGGATAAAACACCCCCGATGCACTTGAAATCATTGACTACAGAGGCTTGAGTCGAGATTTTTTTCTCTTTCTCTTATTCAAACCTGTAGAACAGATTTACCCTGAAATATTGTAATTATTCTTTTCTTTAATCTCAGTTCTCTCAGGAAAGTTTAAGCTAACTTCTTATCACTAGCCTTAGAGGTGGCATTGCTATTATCTTCACGGTGATAACGTGCTTTCTGCCATACAGCATATGGTTGCAGTCATTTCCCTAAAGGGCTTATTTCCTAAGCAGGAAAGTCCATTCCCCTGTAAAATGCCTTAATGAGAAATACTGGCGGTGTGCAATTACTCATTCCTTGACTCTGGTTGGAGGCAGGAAGTAAAGAGATTTTAGTTCCCTGAGAAGTATTATTGTTAGAGGTGGAATCAGCACTTGTATCTTTCTGTGTTTCTTATGGGTACGCTGGTGTCTGGAGGCAGCTCTGCCTCTTGTTCAGGCTCAGTGAGAGGGCAGAATTCCCTAATTCCACACCATCGGTTCCTCGAACTCACCAAAGCCCTCAGCGACAGCAGGCTTCAGTAATCATCAGTTGTGTCTCTGTCAAAACCACAAATGCTCAGGAACGTGCTCACCTTTTTTTCCTTTTATTTGTGTATTTGCTCATTTGCTCAGCAACATCAGTAAGGCAATCCTGGAGACAGAGATAAAAAAAAAAAATTTCTGACCTCAAGAAGCCCTCAGTCTGTTAAGGTGATAAATATATAATTCCATTATACTATGATTATGACTAGGGCACAGAGGAGGGACCTCTTACCCATGAGGGGGAGGGAGAAGGTTGACTTGACATGAAACAGTAAGTGCAGTATTCCTAATGTAAGGAGTGAGGTTTAGAATCCTAGGCATTGCAGATAGCTCACACAAAAGCACAGGGCAAAAGCACAAGGCAGTTTTGGTGGTGGTGTTTGAGGATGGAGGCGGCTCCCCTTGAATGTGTGCTGTGAGTGGCCAGGCTGCTGCCGGATCTTGGTCAGTGAAAGAGTGGGTGCTTCCTGCAGCTTCCTGTAGCTAGATGCTCACGGAATTGAACTGATGTTCTGACAGGGTGCCAGTGTCCAGGTCCACTTACAGAAAGGGGCTGGAATCCTACTCTTGATTCCCTTGCATGAATCTCCTGGAGAGATCAGACTTATAATGATGACTCCCGTGGTTTCTGCATCGTCTGGTGTCTACACGCCTTGTAGATTGTCAACATCTCACTGAGATGAGGTCTTCTCACATGGTGTGGATGACTTACCCTTCCCCTGAGACGCATGGCTCTACTCTTACTCCCTGCAGGCCTCCTTCTGCCTCCTCTTAGGAGAGTGTCCTCCTAAGTCCCACATAATGGCCAGCTGGCAGACATAGTCCCATACTTCAAGTTATATCTGGGTCTTCCCTGGATGGAGATTGTTCCAGAAATAAGTTATCATTTAAGACTTTGTTTATTTATTAAAGATTTTATTTATTTATTTGAGAGAGAGAGGGAGAGACACAGAGGAGAGCGTGAGCAGGATAAGGGGCAGAGGGATAAGCAGGACCCCTAGGAGCAGGGAGCCCAACAGTGGAGTCCCAGGACTGTGGGATCATGACCTGAGCCAAAGACAGACACTTAACTGACCCACCAAGGCGCCCCTCATTTCAGACTTCAAGGGGAGTTGAGGACATAAAGGAATTATAAATGGTCAGTAGGAAAATAAAACAGAAGAGTAGTGAAGAAGAGAAACTGAATGCTAAAAGTAGTAAAGTGGGGCGATGTTGATATATATTAATGAAATCTGTATAATCAAAATGATGGCTCCAAAGCTTTCCACGAAGGGATATGGATGCACTGGTTGTCTGGAAAGGTAGATGGTAACTGTGGCTTAACAAATGTATTTTGCAATAATGATTAAAAAAAAATCTATCCTTTTTATAAACTCCATCATTAGATCTCTCAATTACAAAAATACTCTTGTTGGTAGTGGCCATTCACCTTTTTGGTATAGTCTGAACACATTCTAGGGAACCAGGGCTCACCCCAATGTCCTGCCCGGCCTGGGGATCAGGCACATATGAAACCTAGAACTGCCAGGATCCCAATTCCCACAAGACTCATCCACTCAACCCAACATGACCCACTTAATGGAAAGAAAAAAAAATTCAGACACTCTAATCATTTGATAACAATACAGTAGAATTAGTCACAGCCTCACACCTGTGGCAGGATTGGTAAAACTCAACCAGGTGAAATCCAGACCATTAGGAATTTGCTTTGGGACAACAAGACAGCTGTTAGGGCTCAAAGTTGCGAGTTTGCTCTAATAGGTTCCTCTTGCCCCAGACACAAACATTGGGTAATCTACTCGAGAATTTTGTGTACTTTTTTATGAGTTTTCCCACAGAGTTACCCCCCTCTTTTTTGTCAGTTACAAGATGCTAATATGCTAATGTTGGCCTAGACAGGGATCATAAATATTCAAATCAATTCCATGTAGTGCTTGTTATGTGCTTGGCTGTAGCTCTAATAAAAGATGAGTAAAATACATTCTGATCCTCAGAGAAGCAGGCTAATTGCTTGGGAGGAATGCTAAAATGTAAACGTAAAATGCCTTATGTTTACAGGGGAATTACACCTTGAAATACTGAAATGTGGTGGAAATGCAGGACAAAGGACTCCAATGAGCATCCCAGATAAGGAATTTTAGTATTTATGTGTCCATAGCAGGTCACGACACTGTGGCTTCATGGTAAGACAGAAAGTTTTTGTGAACGGACTGAGACTTCAGTGGCTTTAAAGAATGAACGGGAGCATGGTAGACAGACTGGGGCTTGGGAAGATATTTTAAAAGGAGAAACAGCCGAGAGTCTCAGAAGGCTGAAGGAAGGTAGTGAGGCTATCTCCTTGGATGGCAGATGGGGAAAGATAACGTTGGCACATCATGTTATGGGCAAATTGTGGGAGGCCATGAAGATGAGATATTTGCTCTTTATTCTGGAGAAAACTGGAAATCACAATTATTTGAGCACAGCACTTGTGAGTAGGTACATTTATTTGCTAATTTCTTGAAAATAAGGAGGTCAAGAAGTACTAACTTCCAGCTGTAAAATAAATAAGTCTCAGGGGCTTGGGTGGCTCAGTCAGTTAAGCATCGGACTCTTGATCTCAGCTCAGGCCTTGATCTCAGGGTCATGAGTTCAAAGCCCCATGTTGGGCTCCATGGTTCTCGTGGAGTCAACTTAAAATTAAAAAATGAAAATAAAAAAATAAATAAGTCATGGAGATATAATGTATACCAGGGGGCTATAGTCAATAATATCGCAATTTTTTTCATTTTATTTTATTTTATTTTATTTCAGTGCTCCAAAATTCATTGTTTATGCACCACACCCCGTACTCCATGTAATATGTGCCTGTATTGCAAATTTGGAAGTTGCTAAGGAAGTAAATCCAAAGTGTTCCCATCACAAGGAAAAAAGATGTAATCTTGTACAATGACAGATGGCAAATAGACTTAAATGTGATCATTTTTCAGTGTATACATACACTGAATCATTACATTGTACATATGATTCTAGTATAATGCCATGTCTCGACTATACTACAATTTTTAAAAAGTATGTTAGACCTGGATATTAGAGAAGGCAAGGAGAGAGGTTGATGGGATGATAAAGCAATCTGGGGAACATAAATATTCTTTATTAATTAAAGTTGTGACAGCGAGAACAGAAATGATCAGGAAAAAATAATAGCTAACACAGATCCACTAGGATGTGGCAGACACATTTCTAATTCTTTTATTATATTACTCATTTACTCCTTGCAGAAACTATGTGGTATGTACTATTATAATAATCCCCATTTTTATAGATGAGGAAACTGAACAAGAGGTCGTGTAACCTTCTCATGGCACATAACAGCCTGGATCCCACCAGGCACTGACTACATAGTCTGTGCTCTTGGCTGCTAAATCCCGTTGCCTTTGGGATGGGTAAAGGGGTATTTACGAAGAAATGTACATAGTATTTGGAATTGCTATATTGTATGTGAAGACAAGCAGCAACATCTCTGTCCCTTGCATAGCTTTTAGTAACTGTTTATTCAACATGGTGTATCATTTGAGTTAAGGGTAGATAATGCATGTTTAAAATAGAATGATGAGTGGGGCTCCTGGGTGGCTCAGTGGGTTAAGCCACTGCCTTCCGCTCAGGTCATGATCTCAGGGTCCTGGGATCGAGTCCCGCATCAGGCTCTCTGCTCGGTACGGAGCCTGCTTCCCTCTCTCTCTCTCTCTGCCTGCCTCGCTGTCTGCTTGTGATCTCTGTCAAATAAACAAATAAAATCTTTAAAAAAAAAAAAATGGTGGGGCGCCTGGGTGGCTCAGTAGGTTAAGCCGCTGCCTTCGGCTCAGGTCATGATCTCAGGGTCCTGGGATCGAGTCCCATATCGGGCTCTCTGCTCAGCAGGGAGCCTGCTTCCCTCTCTCTCTCTCTTCCCTCTCTCTCTCCATCTACTTGTGATTTCTCTCTGTCAAATTAATAAATAAAATCTTTAAAAAAAAATGGAATGATGAGAGATAAATTTTTAAATGTCTTCCTTTGATTTGTCTTTCAAAGGGTAGAGATATCTTAAATCTGCTTATTCCAATGTCTCCAAAATGATAGACATTTATATTTTTTTAGATGTAAATGTGTTTTTTGAGGTGTTTTCAGAAATGTAATTGAAAATGTAAATAGTTGATTCATACTGTATGCAGGATGCAAATGAAGACTTCTATACATGTTAGGTTGATTTTGGGTTACGTAGCAAAACCCGCACATTTTCCTTTATAAGGTGAGCAATTTGCCAAAACGCTTTTGGGTAACTTACTAATTCAACAATAAATAGTCTGCCTTAATATTTATTGTAATATGAGTACTCAGTCCTTATGTCAGAAGATAGAAAAAAACCCATGGAGAAAAATGTTTTTTACAACTTCTCTGGCTCTTACTCTTTATTTAAGTGGTGCATTGTACTTCTAAAGCGAGGACAATCTCACACTTGACATCTGTTATTAAATATGTGGTTTGCACCTTTGTTGGGGGTACATTTTTAAGCTGTTTCATAAAAATGCTAACAATTTTATACTAATAACTAATCAAAAATAATGGAAATATAGAGCATTTTAATTAATGTCATATTTGATTGGACTTGTTCTGAGCTTAATGATGGAACAGATAAGATATTAAAGACCTCAAAATGAACATTTCATTGGTCTTGTCCAAACTATTTCTTTTAACTTGGTATTTAGTTAGAAACATATTTTATTTCAACAAGGAAGTACAGCAGGGATGTATTTATTTCTTTCCACATGAATGCGTTGACTTTAATTTTTAAAGAAAAACCAAAAATGGGACGCCTGGGTGACTCAGTTGGCTAAGCATCTGCCTTTGGCTCAGGTCACAATCCCAGGGTCCTGGGATCAAGTCTGACATCTGGCTCCCTGCTCAGCCGGGAGCCTGCTTCTCCCTTTCCTCCCTACTCCTGCTCTCGGTCACTATCTCTCTAAAATAAATAAAATTTTTGAAAAGGGAGAAAACCAAATATGACCTTATTAATACGTAATGGAATATAATAGGTCTCATTTTTAAGAAGACTGAATTTTTAATTTGCTGCATTGAGATATTTGGACATGATGGACATTCCAGAGCAAAGGTTCAAGTTCTTGCTTATATTTGTTGTTATTTGCAAGGGAGGACAATGATATAAAAGACTTTTGACAAGAAAGGCTGGTCTTTCAGAAAAAAAGCCTTTTCTTTCCAGGACTTTTAAAAATTTGCTTTGGGAGCACCTGGATGGCATAGTCAGTTGAGCGTCTGACTCTTGGTTTTGGCTCAGGTTGTTATCTCAGGGTCATGGGATCCTGCCCTGCAAAGGGCTCCAGGCTGGGCAGGGAGTCCGCTTGAGATTCTCTCTCCTTCTCACTCTGCCCTCCCCTCCATCCCTGCATTCTCTCCATCCCTGCCCCTGCTCTTTTTGTTTTGTTTTGTTTTGTAAGTTCTATTGGTGGTTTAAGTTTGGCTTATCTTACCTTATAGAGTCAAATTGTTCCATTTCCCTGCAGGATTACATGTTTTAATAAATCATTCGTA
This sequence comes from Mustela erminea, assembly GCF_009829155.1. Classification (NCBI taxonomy): domain Eukaryota; kingdom Metazoa; phylum Chordata; class Mammalia; order Carnivora; family Mustelidae; genus Mustela; species Mustela erminea. The sequence goes on from NC_045619.1 coordinate 122,722,441, forward strand.
AAAGGTTTTATTTTTTTATTTTTATTTTTTAATTTTTTAAAAGATTTTTATTTATTTATTTGTCAGAGAGAGAGAGAGAGAACAGGCAGAGTGGCAGGCAGAGTCAGAGGGAGAGGCAGGCTCCCTGCGGGGCAAGGAGCCCGATGTGGGACTCGATCCCAGGACGCTGGGATCATGACCTGAGCCGAAGGCAGCTGCTTAACCAACTATGCCACCCAGGCGCCCCAAAAGGTTTTATTTTCTGCGTGAACGACTTCAGGGTCTCTATCACAGGCAGATAGAACAGGCAAAATGACCTTCAAAATTGCTTTCAGGTCAGATGCTAAACTGATTATTTGTAGAGTCTAAAGTCACTAGAATTACCTAGCATAAGGAAAGAAAGAAAAAACAAAACAAAGAATGTGTTTATTTCCAAATGGTATTCATTGTATATTTACTCAAACAATGATTTCTAGGATTTAAATAGAAGTATTTTGCAGAGTAGATAACTTTGTGACACAGAAATAAAAACTGGCCCAGATTTAGAGGAACCAAAAAAAATAGTCTAAGTTGCTATATCTATTGCTGACTTTCTAGTGATTGTAGATCTTAAGATAAGAATATAGTTCATTTCTGCACGTGTATAACATTAAATTATTAAATAGAAAAGTGCAAAAATTTAGCTATGACCTTATTGTCAAGGTTATGTGGGGCTACATGACCTGGTGAGTATAAAGTGCATGAGAAGAGCAATAACTTAGAATCAAAAAATAATATTTCTGATTATAAAAATAATATAAATGCAATATAGATAATTTGAAGGTATAGAGACATAGAAGAAAGAAAAAAAAACTATAACATGCAACCTGGAAATAACTTTTGTTTACTCTGTTGTATTCCTTCCAGTATTCTTTATTTTTACATATGAATGCAACTGATTTGGATCATATTTAATTATTGTTTTATTCTTTGTGCATTTTTTCATCTAATGTTCTATCAGAAGCATCATTAAAATTCTTTGAAAATTTAATTTTTAATAACTGAGAAAAAAATCAAGATATAATTCATTTAATGAATCTGCTTTGATATTTAGTTTATTTCTACTTCATCCATGTTGCAAATAATACATTAATAAACATCTTGATAAATCTTTATCATCGCTGTCTTATTAATTCTGTAGAGTTGATTCATAGGACTGGAACTACTGGGTTATTTACTTATTTAATCATTTGTGCAACTAATATCCTTTGAAAACCATCTTTGGGCTATGAAACATTTTTTAGTATTTTGATACATATTATAACATTGCTATCTAGTGTGGTTATACCCATTTATTGGTGTTTATTCCAATATCTCCCTCCTGGTATTTATGCCCTTGGATAGTCCCTTCCATAATGAATAGGGTTGACCTGGGTAAACCAATATGATGTTATGGAAAGGAAGGTTAGTCAGAAAGGACATTGTGGTATCTGCCTTGCCCCCTCTTGGCTCACATGCTCTGAAGGAGCCAGGTGCCATGCCATGGGAACACTTAAGCAGCCCCAAGAAGGGGTTTTGTAGTGAGAAACTGATGCTCCATCCCAAGAGCCAGCAAGGACCTGAGACCTCTAGCCAGCAATTATATCAATGTGCCCTCGCTCAAGCATCCTCTAGGCCCACCCAGCCATCAGATGGCTGCAACCCTGGCCAGCACCTTGATGACCACCTCCTGAGAACTCTTGAGCCAGAACTGCCAAGTAGCTAAGCCACTACTTGATGCTTGACCCTCAGAAACTGTGTAGGATAATAAGTATTTGTTGTTTCGTTCTATTTTAGGACACTTTGTTACACATCAATAGATAAATAATACCCATGCCTACCAGCAGTTGGCATAGTCCTTGCTGACTTTGTCATTTTTGAGCTAATTGGGCAGATAAATGTTATCTTCTTGTTTTATTTTAGTTAGTGATTTCCCTGTGATTAATCATATTTTTTTTCACTTCCAGTGGTGATTTATGTCTCTTCGTGGATTTTAAAATGAGAGTTTCAGTTTTTTCCTTTAATTTCCATCAAGAACCCAGTACGACAGTATAAAGGTACAAATAGGAACCACCAGAAAACCTCAAAATGCATGACTCAAGGATTTTGCAAGAATAACAAAGGGTCAATATTGAGACAAAAACTAACTCCTAAAGATGCAGTTTAACATTTCTCCTGGTACCCTCTTGGATCATCAAAGCAGCTGTGGCAGATCATATATTCCAAAATGCCAGAACAATATTTCCTATCTACATGCTCTTCCTACAATATGAATTTGACATTCCTTCCATTGAGTGGTTGGTTCTATAATGTACATCACTTTGAGCCTGGAAGAATAGAGACTGTGTAAGTTCAAGTGAAGATATGTGAGTTTGGAAGTTAGATCGTAAAAGATGCTATAGTTCCTTCCTGATTCTCTTTCGATGCTTCCTGTTGGAACTTAGCTACTCTCTTGCAAGGGAGTCAAAACTAGTCCACATGGAGAGATCACTTGTGGGTTTTCCAGCCAACAGTCCAATGGAGCAGCTCCTAGTCAACAACCAGCACCAACTGCCAAATATGTAAGTGGAGATGCCTCCAGAAAATTCTAGCTCTAAGTCAACCCCCCAACCCCCGCCACTAATCTTCGAGTGTTCCCAGATGAGGCTGTAACCATCCTGGAACAGAAGCAAAAAAATCTACTTTGCCATATTTGAATTCCTGACCTATAGTATTTGTGAGCATAATAAAATAATTGCTTTATGTCTCTATGTTTTGGTTTGCTATGTAGCAATCGTAACTGGAACAGCAACCATATAAGGACAAGTAGGTTAGTCAGATGTTTTTATCACCATTTTACTTGTGGAAATACAAGTAAAGAGAGAGAGATAAGTGACATTCTCAGGGTTTCCAAATAAATTAGTGTCAGTTCAATAGTGGACTGTTTTCACCACAGGATATGCTTTTAAAGATATAACTAGTGATAAAAATAATAATGGAAATATTTTATACTCAATGATTCATTCAGAAAGGTTTATTGACTAGTACTAGCTTACATGCGATAGATGAGGTTTTTGTGGTAAAATAGTGAGCGAAAAGAAGGTATGGACTCCGTCTACCTGGGAATGACAGGCCAGCACAGGAGACATTTATCAGATAATCACACACATACATAAACATTGACAACTTGTTACATCCAATAAAGGAAATTATAACAGTATCCTAAAAGCAATACCAAATTGACGGTGGTCAGGAAAATGTGACCGGCATTTGACTTGAGTCAGGATGAGTAATAATATTCAGCTGTACTTAGGTTTTCTTTTCACATGTTATTTCATTTTTTATTTGTTCATTTGCTTTTCACTATAAAATTATATACTGCTTTAGACCAGAAAATGTGCTTTCTATTTCAGCTGAATAACTCCATGGAGCATAATTATAGTCATAGTTATGCTAAGGCTTCCGCAAGTGGTACAATGGACTTAAGAATAATTCAGCTTAGGGTTCCATTTCTACAGTTGTTTTATGATGCTGTTATCCTGTCACTCACTTCCAGGTTTTAGCAGAGGTCTTTGCATCACCTGTACTAAGCTCTTCTGAAAAGTGTGAAGCCAATGTGTTGGGACACTGATCTACAATGGAGGATTCAATTGGCCGATGCATTTATTTGGCAAAATAATGGGTCATGTCCACTAACAACATTAGTACTTCCTGTGCTATGAAGTATTCAAGGACACTTAGTGGTTATGAATTGACAAGATAAACTAGTAAGAGTTTATAAAGATTTACAGAATTGAATAATTCTTACCAATAATCCAAAAATGGAAACAAAGTGATAGAGGGGTGGGATTCAAAATCCAAAAATTCTCTAAAACTCATTTTACAACTTACAGACCTAATAAGATTCTCAATGTACTGTAATGAAATTTCTATGAAAGAGTTGTGACTGTAAAGGAGAATTCCAGTAGGCTCAGACTTGGAGGGTCTGATGAAACGCAGGAGGACATGCAAAGGGGTGATGGGGGACAGGGGGAAGACGGAAAGGAATCTGAGGCAGAACACCATAATTCAGTCAAGCATTTGTACTCCATCAGGGCTATCAGGGACAGATGGTCTGAGATGAACATCACTCTGGAATTGTTCTCTGATTTACGACTCTTTTCTTTTGGAAGATCTATCTATTGTGGTACCATGACTCCCCTAAACTTGCTGAAATACAGTCCATTTATCTTCTTGTCAGAGACGTTAGCTCTCTAAGGATTGAGCAGAGGTTGAGGTGGACAGAATAATATCAGGGGATTTGGTATATTGGAGTTGGGGACTAAGAGATGCTGTGAAAGGGAGTATCTACTGGCTTAGGTTCTGATGGGTACCAGGGCCAAGTGGATGGTAAAGTAGACTTTCTAGTAGTTTGAGTTAAATTAGAGCTGTTTCATTCATTTGAAGTTAACACATTCACTCTGATCAGTTTGATGACAGGAAAAAAATACAGTCATATCTGGGGCTTAAAATGGACGTCTCAGATATGAGATAAGATTATGGGCCCTGATTTGGGAAGTCACAGAGCTAAAAGTCTTATAAGAACAGAGTTTCTCTTTAAATGAAGTTAGGGAAAAGGCTATTGTTTTATATTCAAGGTCACTAGTAAGCCGACAAAGTTATTTTTAAATCTGTTTAACCAACCAATAATAGTTCTGTAGCTATTGTAGTAACCAACAGACCTGGTTTAAACATCTTTAGTTGACGAATGACTAACCACCTGAGTTAAACACAAACCTAAAATCTAGCCATGAATGACAGCTTCATACTTTGAAAGTCAGATAGTTGATGGAGAACTCATCCCAGTGAATATGTGTCTAAGATTGATATCAACTCAGTCCCTGTTGTTAGCTTAGTCCCCTCTCTATAACAAATAAAAACATGCTTACATCAATTCATTCCTGCTGACATAACCAACACAACTCTGAAACAAACACTTTCTGAAAACCCTGTATTAAGTCAGCAACTTCCTTTGTCCAAAAGACTGCTTGTTCAACACAGCTCTTCTTTATTTAGGTAAACAGTAAATTCAGTTTTTAGTTCTAGGTACCAAGTAGTGGTCTCTTCTGTCATGGTTTCAAAAGGCATTGAGTATATCATGGAAATCCAGAAAGGAGGTGTGTTGGGTCCTCTGTGTACCATATTGGACCAGGGACCAGACCTCTGGTAGGTGGTTGGTGAGAGGACCTAAACTCTTTTGGACTATTTTTAAGGATGTTTGTACAGTGAACATCCATGGAAGAAAGAGATAGTGTCTTCTACAGTCAAAAGCAGGATTGTTCAGTGTACTAAGAGTGGGGAGGGAGATCTTGAGAAGATAGCAGATAAGGGAAGAGAAAATTGGGTCCTGAGTTAATGAATTACTAAGGGAGATAAAGAGCATGCTAACTGTGCTATACGTTTTCCATTTGTCCCTCTGTAGCCTGAGTGGTAGTATCTAGAAGTTGAACAGCTTGGACTACCATCAATGTAGAGTTTTATACCCTGGCTTCCAGTTATGTTCAGACAATGATGCGTGCAGGCTACATATCAGCGGAGTGACAGAGCATGAGATGAGGATATTTATACCCTGTCCTCCACCTCCACCAGCTTCTTCTGTTGGGAATCACCGGGGTCTTGCTGTGGCCCAAGGCCATAATTCCTGTTAGGTCTAGCATTTTCCAGGTGCCTTCCTATTTCCATTATGATTTCTTCCTTTTGTTGGCCCTTTGGTCCTAGGGGTCCTAATGGGTTCTCTCCATATTATTTTATTAACACCTCTATTAACCTCTCTGCAAACTGGCCAGTTTGAGTGTGCCATCTACTTCTCGCCAGGACCTGCTCAATGCACTATTGATGTTATGACGCAAAGGCAGAAATGATGGGACTTGGCAACTGACTGATTGTCAGGGGCAGAGGAAGCAAGGAAGCAGAGTGGGTGTTGCTTAGGGGAACGGAAGCCGTTCACGGAGACCAGAAGACCAGGGGAGGGTTTAGAAGGAACACTGGCAAATAAATTTTAAGGATATTGTATTTGAGGAGAAGGCAGTTAAAACTCAAGATTGGCGCCCAGGACAGAAAGCAGGACTGGGGATATAAATATATTCCTCTACATAGGAGAATATGGAAACTACAGGAGTGACTGAAAACAATCAAGGGAGACTCTACAGATCTTCTACTAAGCTAAGACTTACTAAGTCTCAGTTTAGACAGGAAGCAGAGTCATCAAAGACATACAGTTCACCAAGTCTAAGTCAAAGTAATTAAAAAGTATCTACTTGAATTGCCGAAATGCTAAGAAGGAGATAAGACATAGACAGTAAAGTCTTGAAATCTTTTTTTTTTTCATCGATTCTTTTCCACCCACAGTAGTTTTTCCCTCTTTGTAGGACCTTCCTTCTGCAAACTATATGCCCAACGTAAAACTTCCTTTCTTGACATCCCTCTATTTATTATTCTCCCGATTCCTTATCACAGTGGTGAGAGGAGGTCAGATTTTAGATCTGTTCTGGAGGTAGAGCCAGGAGCACATTTGCTAATAAATGTGATTGGGGGTGTGAGAGAAGGAGACAACTTCTCCCTGGCATGTGAGTGTGCATGAGTGTGTGTGTGTGTGTGTGTGTGTGTGTGTGTGTGTGTGTGTTGGTGGGATTGACATCTGCCACTGATCCTTTATCTATGGAGAAGACGAAACTTGAAATAGCCCTGGAACAGCCTGACTGGAAGTCAATATTTTTACCAATCTGTATTCCATAATTACTTCTCTAAGACCTTGAGAAACCCTCCCTAAATTGCGTTTTTAAATTTCTGTTCACTTTTTGCATTGAGTGTGTACAGTTTAATTTTCAAACCTCTCACTATAGTGCTGTGTATTTTTATTTTGTTTTTAGACGCGTGATTAGTTGACATTCACCTGAACTGCCTAATGGAGGAAGTCTTTGGATGCTGCTAAGGAAGAGGGATGATTTAGAGCCCATGCCAGCCAGACTGCAGTAGGATGCTGGTAGAACGCAGAATATAAATGATAAAAATGTGGACCTGAGATAGACTATAGGCATAAAAGGACAGAAGGACCTAAATTTAGTGAATGCAAAAATTTAGATTCAAAACATGACAATTGTCATTTGTTGTCCCTAAAACAACCCCATATTTATAGTTTTAAATTAAATTCACTATTGAGAATAGAAGTATAAGAGTACCTCAGATTTACCTAGTTAACTACAGCATCAACTTTGCCTTTGTTCACAGAGGTGTTAATTTTTGAAACTTAGCTGTATTTTTTGTTAAACTAAGTAATTTATCGCAGATTACCACCAGATATACAAATACCTCAGATCTATTTTTCATCTTCTTTATCCCCACTACTTTAGTTTAGGTTCTCCTTGACCCCAGCACTTACGGAGTAAACTTAAAGAAAATCATTACAGAGAATGCCGAGCACATAAAGCCCTATAGAATCAGGCATTTGCCTGCTCTTCTGCCCTAATCTTTCTTCTCACCTCCTTCCCCAGTGTCTGCACCCACATCAAGATATGAATGGTCTTCTGAACCTACTAATCCAGTTAATGACCCTGCGTTTGCATTTTGTTGTACTGCTTTTTCTTTGTGGGGACAACCTTCCAGGATTTGCATATATCCTGATCAACTCCTTCTGTTATAAACCTCAGTTTGGAGAGGGCTTTGAAATAAAGCTCTGTTTTCATCCCAGGAAAAAACTCAGTCAGCTTCAAGAGCCTCCTTAGCATCTAAACATCTAACACTTACCACAAGGAATTGTAATTATTTTCTTACATGTCAATAGGCTTTTAGCAGGAAGGGCTCGATCTTATTTTTCTTTGTGGTCCTAGGCCCAGAAGCAAAAAAATGTGCAAAAAATGTTGAGTGAATATAAAAGATTCTTTCCTATTTGTGGTGTGGTAAATGGCCCATGGCAGCAAGTAAATAATCAATGAATCATATATCCAGTCAAAAGCTTCTATGTTGGCTCTCTCCCCTGAGATATAAATGGATTTTATTTTATTTTTTTTAAAGATTTCATTTATTTATTTGACAGAGAGAAATCACAAGTAGTTGGAGAGGCAGGCAGAGAGAGAGAGAGGGAAGCAGGCTCCCTGCTGAGCAGAGAGCCTGATGCGGGACTCGATCCCAGGACCCTGAGATCATGACCTGAGCCGAAGGCAGTGGCTTAACCCACTGAGCCACCCAGGCGCCCCTATAAATGGATTTTAAAACGTGTAATCATAATGACTCAGGATTTTCATTTTTATTTTTATTATTTATTTATTTTTTAAAAAAGATTTTATTTATTTATTTGACAGGCAGAGATCACAAGTAGGCAGAGAGGCAGGCAGAGAGAGAGAGAGAGAGAGAGGAGGAAGCAGGTTCCCTGCTGAGCAGAGAGCCCGATGCGGGGCTCGATCCCAGGACCCTGAGATCATGACCTAAGCTGAAGGCAGAGGCTTAACCCACTGAGCCACCCAGGTGCCCCTTTTTTATTTTTTTATTTTAAAGTTTTTAAGAATGACTCAGAAGTTTTAAAAAATAAATTCCACCTATCTCCCTTGATGAATTTTTTTCGTCAAGACTATAGAAATCACATCAGATTTCAACACTTTTGGTGGCAGGATTTGTTAATCATGATTGTCCTATTCGATAGGTTCTCTTATATTCCATATATCTAAATGAGGGAAATCTGGTCCCAACACCCTTCCCTTAGGTTTCACTAAAAAATATTCTTTCCTTCGGTAGAGTCTCCGGTGAAATAGTGTTTCTGGTGTAAGAACATCTCATCCTCTGTTAAGTGCAGGGGCTTGTTTGCTAAGCCTGTTTTCCTGAAATGTGTGCTAATGCCTTCTCTTCCTCAGAGCTGCCATTAGCAGGCTTTTAGGACCCCTCCAATCAAACTCTAACAAGGCCTTGCTCGGTTGAAGGTAAAAGGAAAAAGAAAATGTACACAGATAATGCCCGAACACTCTCAAGTGTTTCAGGGAAATAATTAGTGTTTACTCTTGAGTCTTTCCCTTTGAAGACATTTTTAAAAAATCAGATTTGTTGATCATATGGATAACACAGTTGCAGATAAAAACTCTAGAGAAAATGCATCATTTCTTTCTGAGTTCTTTTTGAATATGAAGCCAAAATGTGTAATCTCAGGGAGAGATCTATATTTGGTTTTTCAGGGGGCTAAACTCATTTTCAGGCAGGATTAATTTACATCAAGAAAGCTGGACAGTATTGTTAGAAAATGTCAGGAAGGAATTGTTTTTACAAGGGGCAGATTCCTGAGGGATCCGGTGCCATTCTGGCTCTAAAACAGCATATCGCATCCATCCTAAAACAGCAGAATACACATAATTTTCAAGTGCACACAGAACATTCTCTAAAATAGATCACGTATTAGCTCGCAACACAAACCTCGACACATTCAAGAAGATCGAAATCATATCATGCATCTTTTCTGAACAAAACGCTATGAAATTTGAAGTCAACCACAAGGAAAAATCTGGAAAGACCACAAATACATGGAGGTTCAATAACATGCTACTAAACAATGAATGGGTCAACCAGGAAAAGGAAGAAGAAATAAAAGGTACATGGAAACAAATGAAAGTGAAAACACAACAGTCTAAAACCTCTGGGATATAGCATAAGTAGCTCTAAGAGGGAGGTTTCTAGCCATACAGGCCTATCTCAAGATGTAAGTAAAATCTCACACAAACAACCTCACCTTGCACCTAAAGGAGCCAGAAAAATAACATCCAAGACCCAAAACAATCAGAAGGAAGGAAATAATAAAGATTAGAGCAGAAATAAGTGACATAGGAACTAAAAAAAACCAAAAAACAGGGGCGCCTGGGTGGCTCAGTGGGTTGAGCCGCTGCCTTCGGCTAGGGTCGTGATCTCGGGGTCCTGGGATCGAGTCCCGCATCGGGCTCTCTGCTCAGTGGGGAGCCTGCTTCCCTCTCTCTCTGCCTGCCTCTCCGACTACTTGTGATTTCTCTCTGTCAAATAAATAAATAAAATCTTTAAAAAAAAAACAAAAACAAAAAACCAAAACAAAACAAGAAAACAACCAACCAAACACACACACAATATAACAGATCAATGAAACCAGGATCTTGTTCTTAGGGAAAAAAAGATCAATAAAATTGATAACCTCTAGGCAGACTTATCAAGGAAAAATGAGAAGGGACTCACATAAATAAAATCACAAGTGAAAGAGAAGAAGTAACAACCAACACCACAGAAATTATCAGAGAATATTATGAAAAACTATTTGCCAGCAAATTGGACAACTTGGAAGAATTGGATAAATTCCAGGCACCTGGGTGGCTCAGTCAGTTAAGTGTCTAACTTTGGCTCAGGTCATGATCCCAGGGTCCTGGGATCAAGCTCCAGATGGGGCTTCCTGCACAATGGGGAGCCAGCTTTTCCCTTTCCTTTACCGCTCCCCACCCCCCACTTTATGTGCTCTTAATCTCTCTTAAATAAATAAAAAATAGATAAATAAATAAAATCTTAAAAAAAATAGGGGGTCTGGGTAAAAAGAATGGCCAGATCATCAAAAGTATCATCTCTGAAACCAAAATAAAATACAACAAAAAGCAAATGAAAGCCAAAACCAAGCCAAATCCTCTCCCCTCCTTAAAAATACCAACATTTGGGTGCCTGGGTGGCTCAGTGGGTTAAACCTCTGCCTTCGGCTCAGGTCATGATCTCAGCGTCCTGGGATCGAGTCCCGCATCAGGTTCTCTGCTCAGCGGGGAGCCTGCTTCCTCCTCTCTCTCTCTCTCTGCCTGCCTCTCTGCCTACTTGTGATCTCTCTCTGTCAAATAAATAAATAAAATCTTTAAAAAAAAAACATTTACGGAGGATGGGTCAGTGTCTTCTTAGTATGTGAAAAATAGCACATTAAGAGAATTAAGTTCCTGCTTTCATAACTCAATCTTTTTTTTTAAGAAGGATTTTATCTACTTATCTGAGAGACAGCATGAGAGAGAGAGCGAGCGAGAATGCACACATGTGCACAAGCAGGGGGAGGGGCAGTAGCCAAGGGAGAATCAGCCTGTCTGCTCCGTAGGGAGCCCAACTCTACTTGGGGCTTATTAAGGACTTGATCCCAGGACCCTGGGATAATGACCAGCGCCAAAGGCAGAGACTCAACCCTTCAACTGACTGAGCCACCCAGGCACCCCTTAAATTAACCTTTTCTTTGAAGAAAACCAAATCCAACAAACAACAACTTTGGGTTGCATTAACAAGTCTGAAGTAGAACGCATTATATAATGGTAGTTCCAAGGGGCCTAGAGTTTTGAGGTACATGTGCTAAAATTGGCCATGTCGCCTTGGACAGGACTTCTGGTCTTTAGCTTTTCCTATTTGCAAATTGAGAGAATTTAATTAGATGAACTGGAAATTATCCTGGCTCTGCTGTTGTTTAAAAATGGTTTTGAAGCAAGAATGATTATATTTTTGGAAGCATATAGGTCTGCAATGCCAATTGATGCTATATTAGGACATTTCCTAGAACTGAATGTAGCTGGAACTTTTAGATTAATTACTCATCATGGATGGTGCAATATTCAGCTGACTTCTGGTTCAAGCACTGGAACAGATCTGAAATTGCTCTCTAAGAACTCTTAGATGACCTGTGTGAGCTCCAAATCTTCCACTCTGGCCATGTCTCAACTAAGGAACTATATTTCTAATAATAAAGTATCTTTTTATAATTTCTCTTCCATTTGTATGTTGAACAAAGGTTTTCAAACTTTATTACACAAAGAATCACCAGCAGTATTAGTTAAAATGCAAATTTCTGCATTCCATCACCAAGAAAGGGTTTTTCCTGTTCTAAGGTCTATTTATTTTATTTTATTTTGTAAATCTTTTAATTATTATCCATTTATTTATTTGACAGAGACTGAGATCACAAGTAGGCAGAGGCAGGCAGAGAAAGGGAGGGAGGAAGCAGGCTTCCCACTGAGCAAATAGCCTGATGGGGGGCTTGATCCCAGGACCCTGAGATCATGACCTTAGCCGAAGGCAGAGGTTTAACTCATTGAGCCACCCAGGCACCCCAGTAAGGTCTATTTTTACATGTATTTTTTAGCAAGCTACCAAGGGGGATGGGCCTATTTGGACAGACCGATTTGAGAGACAATAGTTCCCATTACTTTCAGCTAGCCTACCTGCCAGACCCTCCCTCTTTCTTCTTCTTGAATCAGAACAATTCCAGCAGTGACAATGGATTTTTGAAAGTGGCAGTTCTTGGAGTTGGTTTTCTGCAGTCACCTGAGGATCACTTGTTCTATGTGTAGATTCTTGGTCCCAGCTAAGAGACCCTAGGGATCAGTGTAGGAATTTATACTTTTTTTGACAGCTCCTGTGTGATTTTTATATTTGATTAACTTAGGGAAACACAGGCTTTATGGATTTGTCCATTTCTCAAGATTTTCTGAGCATTTAAAAAAAAAAAAAGATTTCCTGAGCATAATGTGATACTAGTCATTCTTTCACTGGAGGAGGTTACCAAAAGTCGGCATACCTGTACCAAATTATTAACACTATGCTCCTTGCTTTCATGGAGGCTTTGATATTAAAAATAGCCATATAGCCATATGTTGAATGACGTTCTTTGTTCTTTACTGCTTTAGAGTTCACAGCCCATTACATTCTCAATGGTTCTTATAAAAAGACTTTTGGGACAAATTTTTCATTAACACTCAGATGTAAGAAAAAGTTTCTTTCACCTGTTGAACTGATGTGCTTGCTTCTCCTAGGAGGGAGAGTTATGTAACATATCAACCTTTCCTAGGTTGCTAGGAAGTTCAGGGCAAACCTTTGAGTTTAGCTGTTTTAGCTTTCATCACTCAGAATTTTATGGATTATTAACTGCTACCCCCATCCTTATAAATTGGCATTTTAATTTTTTAAATTTAAAATAAAAAAAAGATTTTATTTGTTTGGGAGAAAGAGATTGAGTGCAAGTGAGCAGGGGAGGAGGGTTGGGAGGGTGTGGGGAGGAGCAGAGGGAGAGGGACAAACAGATTCCATACTGAGTTTGGAACCCAAAGCAGGGCTGGTTCCCATGATCCTGAGATCATGACTTGGGCTGAAACCAAGAGTCACATCTTTAATTGACTGAGCTACCCAGGTGCCCTGGCATTTCTAATTTTATTGAATATCCATGTAGTTGTAGTTGTAGTTTTGTTCGGCAGTCCAAATCATTTTTTGAAATGGAAAGAATAGTTAGACTTAATGAGATTCTTAAAATCTTTACCTTAAAAGCTTAGCTTCTTAGCTGCTAGTCCACGTACACTGGTGAAGTACTGTCTTTCTTGTTTCTTACATCTGAGACGTGATTTGAACACCTTGCAGTCTGCATTAGGCACTGTGATGATCAGCTGTCTTTCCTTATTTATTGGATGAAGCCCTGGTTGTTTATCCTTCATTCCCTTCCTGTCTTGGCTGATTTTCACTTTGCTCCTCTTTCAGTGTTTCCAAATCTTGCCTCATCATAGAACCACGTGTAAGTGCTTATTTAAAACACCCAGTCCCAGAATACCCTCCTCCTGTCCCAAACTTTTGATCTGGTAAGTGGATGATACAGTGAAGGTGCATTATTTAAGCATTCAGCTGTTTAACTGATGCTGGACTTCAGAGAAGACCAAGCCGTACCTTTTGTTCCAAGGCATCTACTAAAGTTGAGATTCTTCAGTGTTTTCACTGAAGAACATAGTACACCTTGCAGAGAGGATTGAAGCATGACATTATCCATCACTATTTGGAATCCTGGCTTCATGAATCCTGGCTTCATCCAGTCTTCCTAGGAATTAGGAGACATTCTGTCTCTGAAATGAGAAATAGATACAAAAATGCTATTACAGTCAAAAGCTAGGTGAGTTGTAAGATTCAGAGGAGGCAAAAGCCAGAGACATTTATATTGCATCCTTCTTTGATGTATTCAACAACTACTCATTGATCTTTCATAGTATGTTACGCTGGAGATTCTCAACTTTGGGTGCTTTGGTATAACCTACGGTGCTTTAAAACATATGGATGCTTTAGCCCAAACACTGTCTGCCAAATGAGTATCTCTTGTGTTGAGTCTGAATGCATGTATTTTAAGAAAGTCAATTTGGGAATTTCTGCAGTGGGCATACACTTGCTCTGACAGAGTTTGTCATTTAGTAATTGAGATCAGTAGTTCTTGGTTCTGACTCTAAAATTCTGGAAAAAGTTGTATAAACTCCTGAACCCTACTGCCATTTTACTGAATCAGAAGCTTTTGGAGGCAGAACAAGAAACCTGTATTAAAAAAAAAAAAAAAAAACCAAAAAACAAAAACGAAATCTGATAATTCGGCTGGGTTTGAAAAGAGCTCCTCTAAAATCAAGGAACTTTGGGAGGAAGTGTTTGTGAGATAATTTAATAAAATGATTTCTTGAAGGGTGACAACACCAAGCTAAGAGCTGGGAAGCCATAGAATTCTAGAGCAATGTTTTTTCTAATTGTTGATCTGAAGATGTCTGAAGCAAAGTTTTATGATGTCACATCTCTATTACCTTTCCCTTCCCTCGTGATAATTCCAGTCTTCTCCCGTTTTCCTTTTTAACTTCTTGTCTTCCTTTATTTCATTCCTGCCTAGAATCTATATCACAGAATTTAGTTTACTGAGCTGTATAATTTATCTCAATAAGCACTGTTTGTATATGATTTTAATTAGGGGTAGGGCAGAATTTCTCAAATCTGACATTAAATTTGAATTCTCTGGGGAGCTTAGAGAAAAATACCTGAGACCACGCACTTGCCTGCCCCCACCCCTATAATTAAATCCAAGTCTAGAATTCTGGTATTTGTATTCTTCTGAAAGATTTCCTGTTGATTCTAATGGCATTCAGGGTTGAGAATAGCTAGGTAATTTTGCTTGTCCTTAAGGCATTCAAGTTTTTAAACTAGGACTAAGATCTTCTGCATTCTGCCTTTTTAGTTGTTGTTTTGCATATCATTTAAATGCAAAAATTTTATATTGTATAGGACAGATTTTTTAAAAAATTTATTAACATATAATGTATTATTTGTCCCAGGGGTACAGGTCTGTGAATCATCAGGCTTACACACTTCATAGCATTCACCATAGCACACACCCTCCCCAGTGTCCATAACGCCACCACCCTCTCCCTACCCCTCTCCCTCCCCCCAGCCCTCAGTTTGTTTTGTGAGATTAAGAGTCTCTTATGGTTTGTCTCCCTCCCAATCCCATCTTGTTTCACTTTTTCCTTCCCTACCCACCAAATCCCCCACTCTGCCTCTCAAATTTCTCATATTAGGGAGATCATATGATAATTATCTTTCTCTGATTGACTTATTTCGCTCAGCACAATACCCTCTAGTTCCATCCACATTGTTGCAAATGGCAAGATTTCATTTCTTTTGATGGCTGCATAGTATTCCATTGTGTATATATATATATACTACATCATCTTTATCCATTCATTTGTTGATGGACATCTCAGTTCTTTCCATAGTTTGGCTATTGTGGACATTGCTGCTATAAAGATTCAGGTGCACATGCCCCTTCGGATCACTACATTTGTATCTTTAGGGTAAATACTCAGTAGTGTGATTGCTGGGTCGTAGGGTAGCTCTATTTTCAACTTTTTGAGGAGCCTCCATGCTGTTTTCCAGAGTGGTTGCACCAGCTTTCATTCCCACCAACAGTGTAGGAGGGTTCCCCTTTCTCTGCATCCTCGCCAACACCTGTCATTTCCTGACTGGTTAATTTTAGTCATTCTGACTGGTGTGAGGTTGTATCTCATTGAGGTTTTGATTTGTATTTCCTTGATGCTGAGTGATGTGGAGCACTTTTTCATGTGTCTGTGGGCCATCTGGATGTCTTCTTTGCAGGAGTGTCTGTTCATGTCCTCTGCCCATTTCTTGGTTGGATTATTTGTTCTTCGGGTTTTGAGTTTGATAAGGTCTTTATAGATTTTGGATACTAGCCCTTTATCTGATATGTCGTTTGCAAATATCTTCTCCCGTTCTGTCAGTTGTCTTTTGGTTTTGTTGACAGTTTCCTCTGCTGTGCAAAAACTTTTGATCTTGATGAAGTCCCAATAGTTCATTTTTGCCTTTGCTTCCCTTGCCTTTGGCCATGTTTCTAGGAAGACATTGCTGCAGCTGAGGTCGAAGAGGTTGCTGCCTGTGTTCTCCTCAAGGATTTGGATGGATTTGTGTATCACATTGAGGTCTTTCATCCATTTGGAGTCTATTTTTGTGTGTGGTGTAAGGAAATGGTCCAGTTTCATTTTTCTGCATGTGGCTGTCCAATTTTCCCAACACCATTTGTTGAAGAGACCATCTTTTTTCCACTGGACATTCTTTCCTGCTTTGTTGAAGATTAGTTGACCATAGAAAGGACAGTCTATTTCTGGGCTCTCTGTTCTGTTCCATTGTTCTATGTGTCTGTTTTTGTGCCAGTACCATACTGTATAGGAGAGATTTTAATGAGATGGCAAATTGCTTCATTGAGACCCAAAAGGATAAACAAGGTGATGAGACATTACTTTGTGCCTTGTAACCAGAGTACTTACTACCAAGTTTTAACATCCTCCATGAGAAATATGGATACAACATCCATAAAAGCAAGATTTTGGTTTGTCTCTTGTCATCCATTTTAAAAAATATATAATTCCAAATATTTTGTAGTGAACTGTGTGTTTTCCTTGGAGACCACAGTATTTACGTCTTAGAACTTCGAAGATGTGCCATCATATCTCTACAGTGGAGCCCTTTTATTCTTTGTCTTTTCCAGGTAAGGAAAAGCTTAGATTGTGAGTATTTTTACAAAATCTTCTTAAAAATCCATAAACAGGGATGCCTGGGTGGCTTAGTCATTCAGCGTCTGCCTTTGGCTCAGGTCATGATCTCAGAGTCCTGGGATTGAGTCCTGCATTGGACTCCTTGCTTAGCAGGAGCCTGTTTCTCCCTCTGTCTGCCTCTTCCCCTGCTTGTGCATTCTCTCTCCCATGTTCTCTCTCTCTCTCTGTGACAAATAAAATCTTAAAATAAAAATTAAAAAAAAATCCATAAATAAGTAGAATTTGGAGAGCCTGTTGAATTGAAGCCAAGAAAATAATGAGATGTTTTGTTTCCTTCAGAGCATTAATAGTTAGATTCATCAGACATTAGGGAATCTCTGTTCCAGGCACAATCCTGGACATTGGGAACATTTATATGAATAAGAGCTTTCTGTCCTCCGGAAGCTCACCCTTGACGGGATGAAAAGATAGTACTAAACAATAGAATATAGATATGTGCAGCCTAGTTAGGAAAATAAGGCCAATATGCATGACATAAATATTAAGAAATGGTTATTAGAGGGGCGCCTGGGTGGCTCAGTCATTTAAGTGTCTGCCTCTGGCTCAGGTCCTGATCTCAGGCTCCTACTCACGAGGACTGTGCTTCTCTCTCTGCCTCTGCCCTCCACCTGCTTGTGCTATCTCTCTCTCTCTCTCAAATAAATAAAATCTTAAAAAAGAAGGAAATGGTTATTCGATCATAATTGGAAATTACTAAAGAATGATTAAGTGATAATCTGAGAGAGGCTGTTCAAAGGAGAATAGAAATTCATTGGTACTTTGGAGGAAGACAGAACTTGGGTAGGTGGATGTGTAAAAGGGGGCCATTCTGGCTGTGGGATCCAGCAGAGCAAAGGGGCCAAGGAGGAGTTTACCTTACTATGTGAAGAGGGGTAGGCATATGCAGACACTGAGAAGTGAGTTCTTACATTTTGGAGGGGGGGTGTCGTGAATCCTTTAGACAAGATAAAGAACATTGTAAAACCCTTTCTCCAGAAAGAGGCATATGTATCCAAATGTACTATTTTGTACTTAGTTTTAGGGATTTATAACTTCTTTAAATGCTAATGGAGGAAATACGGTAGAAGTGGTTTGTTTCAAAATGAGTATTGATTTATGAGCAGTGGAGTGAAATTATACTTGGGTTTATTTACCATTTTTCTGGCTTAGGGAAATTATCCTGATAGCAGTATAACTAAAATGATTGGAGCCAGGAAAGAACTGAGTAGAGAAAGGTAAAAACGAAATGAAAACAATCCGGACTGGAAAGGCAGCTGTAGGAATAGAGATTAAGGCCGTAAAAGGAAGATACTGCTCATTTAGTAAATGAAGATGAGTTTTTTGGTCAGTGGCATGCAATGAGTAATTTTCTGGTGTGCATTTTAATTTTTACATGTAATGTTCCAAATATTTTAGCAAGTATTCTATATCAGAGGTTCTGTAGTTAGTTATGTGAGAGGCAGGATGACTAGTAACGTTTTTAGAAGAGGCTGTTGGAAATGAGTTTAGTTTGTAGGAGATGCAACAGAGGAGGGTTAAAATTTGATACTGTTATCAAAATCTTCAAAATGGTTGGGATTTGGCAGGAAGGAAGATTTTGCGTATAATATTCAACAAAAACATACATTTTAAAGAATTTTTTACTTGTTCACTCATAGCTTGTCTGGGTAACTTGCTTCTTTAAAAGGTACTGTAAAATAGAAATTCTGATGTGTCAAGGACCCACATACGGGAGGAAGAGAGAATGAACTTGAACGTCCTTACCCTTGAGGAAGACAGCCGTTAGCCAGCAGAGGGAGTACGTTAACTGGATTTTCAACAGTGTTCACCTTTCTCACGCAGGAGGCTGAGTAATAACGAAAAGCTTTGCTATTACAGGGTGAAAAATCAAAATTATAAAAATTATAAAAGTGCCATCTACCTTGGTGACTAGGCTTAATGATATCTTTTTTTTTGTAAAGATTTTATTTATTTATTTGACAGACAGAGATCACAAGCAGGTAGAGAGGCAGGCAGAGAGAGAGAGAGGAGGAAGCAGGCTCCCTGCTGAGCTGAGAGCCCGATGTGGGACTCGATCCCAGGACGCTGAGATCATGACCTGAGCCGAAGGCAGAGGCTTAACCCTCTGAGCCACCCAGGTGCCCTTAATGATATCTTTTTAGGAGGATCTCTGCATCATGCTTTTATGAAATTAGCCATGAAGCTGAAATAGGCAAACTGCAGAAAATGTAATACCTGTTGTCTTATTCATGTTTACCTTTGTGGAGTTCCTGGCCTTTTTGCCTTCTGTCGGCCCAAGAAGGGAGGTATGATTTTTTAAGAACTGAGATATGGTATTGCAGATGTTCATGTTTTTGACAAAAATATTATTCTTGTACAAAGAATACTTATGACAAGGGGACAATAATGCCTTGTAATTAAAGGAAGATGAGATTTTCAGATAGGTGAAACTCAACCAAAAAAATTTTTGTATGAATTTTAATTTTGTCTCCTTTAAGAAGAAATTGTAAATCCGGTGTATATTATTACCATAAAATGAGGTTTGCCCAAACCAGCTGGCTAAATAAAGTTAAACTAAGTTAGCAACAGTTTAATTAATAATAATGTAATCATCCCAGAGAGAAAATAAGGCAGTGCACAAATTTAACTAGAAAATAAGTAGATGGAAAATCCGTAAGTAAATAAACCAATCTTAAAGTGTTGGTGGTGAGAGAGATGGAAAGAGAAGGGCAAAAACCTAGAAAATAAAACTGGGATAAAATTAGTATTTTTAAGACCCAATCTATAAAGGTTAAGCATTTACTGAAATTGTGCAGAAATTTGATTCTGACTTCTTTGTAGCAGGAAACAGAATAGGTTACATGATTTTCTTCTTCTTTCAACTGACAACGTTCAGAGCTTTATTGACACAACTCAATACAGTTCACACACATTGAAAGTGTGCAATTCCACGGTTTTTAGCATATTTATGAGTATGGGCACTCGCGACCGCAGTTTTAGAATATTTTTATCACCTCAGAAAGAAACCTTGTACGCTTTAACTTTTACCCCTCCATCCTTCAGTCTGCTCCCTACCCACCAGCCACGAGAAACCATAATCTACCTTCTGTCTCTTTGATGTTTTTCATTCTGGGTTTTTATATGAATGAAATCATGTCATATATGGTTGTTTGTTGTTTTGTTTTAATGACTGGCTTCCCTCACTTAGCCTAATCTCAGGTTTCATCTCTATCATAGTGTTATCAGTACCCCATTCCTTTTTGGTGGCTGAATGATATTCCCTTATGTGGCGACGTCTCATCCATTGATGGACATTTGGTTGTTTCCACCTTTTGGCTATTACGATTATTGCTGTCATAAATATTTGTGTACAAGTTTCTGTGTGGAATGTGTTTTATTTCTCTTGAGTATATAGCCAAGACTAGAATTCCTGGATCATATAGTAACTTTAGGTTTAGTGCTTTGAGGAACTGCCACATCGTTTTCCAAAGTGGCTGCCCCATTTTGTATTTCTACTATCACGATATCCGGATTCCAATTTTGCCACATATTTGTCAACACTTATTATCCAATTTTTTTTTTAATTGTGGCCATTCCAATGGCCATGAGGTGGTATCTCATTGTGATTTTGATTTACATTTTCCTGATGACTAATGATGGTTACATGTTTTTTAATAATCATATGGCATAACTAAATAATTTGCTTAATATCATCTACCCATATATCTGCTATGTACATGGATTTGAGAGAACCTTATCTTATGGGTCTTCATGTAGAAAACTCTGTATGATACCGGAGAGAATCTCCTCTAAATATTCCTAGGCAACAAAATAATATGTCCTGCAGGACAAAAAGCATGAGTCCATGTTGGAGTTGGGAGATATGAAATACTGCAGGAAAGATAAGAATTTAGGACTGTGTTTTATAATTAGGGCTGCCTTACGTTTCCTTTAATGATGTTGATTAAGGAGACACAGCTGTTAAACAAACATGTGTTTTCTCCAAAGCACATCTAGTGAGCAGCTGAGATACCCCTTTGTTTGTCCTTCTAGGTGTGCTAGTCTTGCCAAATATAAGTCAATAATTCTATTTACACTGTTCCGCCTGAAATTAAAAGGAAAACAATTTAAGCCTGGTTCGAAGAATTCATTCTAAAGAACATGACTCCTATTTTTCTTTCCAGGAATCTTTTGTTATCAGCAGGCTCTGCAAAGATTATGAATCCTGTCTCCTGCTGAATGTCCATCTCATTAGAAACTCTGTTTCGCTGTGCTTTTATCTGCTTTAGACTCTTCCAGATCTCTACAGTTGGGTTGAAAATAGTAATAGACAAAAGCCCTGGGAAGGATTCATCCCCTCAGGTATTTTTGCTGCTGGGACTCAAACAGGGCTATTTTTCTGTGTCCTTTTCTTAAAACTGCAACAGAGCTGGCTTAAACTATGATATTATTAAGAAAATAAAAGTACTATTTTCTTCCCTCAAATTAAACCCTGTGGTGTTGAATTAGCCCCTGGAGGTGGTTGAAGAGGGATGGTGCATCTGTTCAAGAATTAGACGGTTTACAGTTAATAAGACTGCATCGGATGCTACATTATTCCCTTGTCAGAACCTTATAAATCATTTCACAATTTTGAAAGACTGCAGGAAGTTGTAATAAAACTTCGCTACTCTCATTAGCAGTCCTTTGTTACCAACGGTCTCCTCTAGCTTTGAGGACTTCATCTTTTTGATGATTTATTTAATGTGTTCTAGATTCTCTGAGTTTGGCAAAGAGAAGCTACATTAAAAAAAAAAAAAATTAAAAAGTCCCTAACTGCCCTCTTTGTGAAATTTATGGGTCTCAGTCCCTGTACTCTAAATTTTAACCAAGCAAATAAAAACAATTCGGAAATATATAAAGATTTTGCTAGATGCCCCAGCAAACATTTGAAATAACCAGGCAAAATTGTTCTGATTATGTCACTTACACTGAATACATAATTATACTTTCTTCTTACCGTCACTTTTAACTAGTGGGGGAACTAAATTTCATCAAAACTAGATTAAAATTTGTGGACCTCCTTGACCCTAATAATAAAAAAAGTAAGTTGTTTGAGTAGGAGATAGACCAAAGTAAGAAGAACAGATTTATTTCCTAAACATTTTTTATAGTTACCCACTAACAGCAAAGCTGTTAATTAAAAGTGTCATCAATAATAAGAAAAAGAAAATGAAGCCACTCAAAGCATATCTCAGAAAGTCTCCCTTTCATCACATATTTGTCTAAATCTCATTTGTTTTTTTCCTGGCAGCTCAACAGAGCAGAGAAAAAATACGGAGAGGAGGATTTTCTTGTGCCAGAGTCACCATTTCTATGGCTCAGTCGGTTCTCATTTGTCATCAGCCTATCAGTCCATATGCCCCAGCGTGGAGGACCCTCTGTTCCTAGGACCTGTTTCACGGATGTATGATCAGTGCAGGCACTTGGAGTTTAATGCTCTGCAATGGCCAGTGAAATTCTTCATGCTTTAGTCTTCGTGTTTGTGCTCTGGGGGTGAAGTCTGATGGGACAATGAAGTCAGAGCCAGAGCCTTGGAACCTTGGTTCAGGGAAAGTCTTGCCATCTGCCATGCCTGTACCTCCCCAGGACAGATGCTCAGGCACCTGCTCTCCTGCTCTACCCAGCAGCTGCCTTGTGGCCTCCAACCCGAGCAGGGGGCCTGGGTGTGGGTGCAAGGGTGGTTGGGATTGGGTGTGCACCCTAGGTGCCCAGCTGGGTGGAGCCGTGAAGTCATCATGCTCCCAAGAGGGCGCAACATTAAATAGTAAGTAAAAGAAACCAGGGCAAGTCAAGAAACAGATGTCAAAAGCAAGAAGGGAGCTTTTTTTTGCCAGCTTTGGGACCACAAAAGTCCTGCCTTTTCATTTTGCACTATGCCTTGGAAATGACATAGCTGGCCCTATCTGTTAGCCCATGATTCTTCCCATCTTGCTCTTGCTATCAGGTGGTTTTCTTTTGAAATGTGTGGAGAGAATAAAAATAATATCGTATTTTTCTTGTTTTTCCCCACCAACATGTCTGAGTGCTTTTATGGTTTTTTTCCACGGGTCAGGTCTGAGGCTTTAGGGCTCCAGTGACCCTTTCATACAAAGGCCATGTCCTAAGGACTCTAGGATTAATGTCTTTTTGAATGAGTCTACTAGATTTTTGCTGTTGTTCAGGTAATTCAAGGAATCATTACATGAAAGATTTCTGTAGTGATTCTAATGTCCCCTACCTATTTTTGTTACCGTTGTGTTGATTAGCAACATAACCTTCTGGTCTGAAAGACGTATCTGCTTACTTCTTGAGGTGGGACAGATAGGCCCGCCCATTGGTTTTCCTATACTTTTGATTGGACTACCTCCCCAGGTCAGGTGGGTAAGTCCTAGGGGAACTGTTTCCAGTAATCACTGAATGCTTTTCTTCTCCTGGGCCCCATAACATTAAAAAAAAAAAAAAAAGCCATGCCACCCTACAGATCACCCAGAAAATACTGTCCAGATATGACCTAGCTCCCCATACTGATACGCCCTAGAGCAAATGTTTGTAACTGGCAGAATTTGATTACTCTCATTATTTACAGAAGGACCACGCCACATATGCCAAGTTAAAACAGATGCCTTAAAAAAAAATTGATGCCTTAAAAAATATTGAGCATACTTAGCTTAAAGAGATGGAAGCTGAAGCCAGGCAGTTTTTCTGTCTTCCTTTTCTGAAGCTCTCCTGGAGAGAATGCTCACAGCTCTCTTAGCAACTTGCATTTCTTTATAGCAAATACCACCCCATGCTTGCTTTGTGATGTTCCTGTGGCTTAGATTAGTGTTTCACAAACTGTCATCTACACACCGTCCGGAAGTTAATCCCTCTTAAAAGGGGGCCATGACTAGAAAGCTGTACACATACCATCCCCCTTCTAGGAGGATCTCCGCGTATGCCCCGCCATGGAAACCTCTCTGTAGACCCATAGTAAAATGTGTTTAACATATTTTTAAAAGATTTTATTTGTTTATTTGAGAGAGGGAGGGAGCATGAGCAGGGCGGGGGGAGGGAGGGCCGAGGGAGAGGGAGAAGCAGACTCGCTGCTGAGCAGGGAGCCCATGATGGGGTTTGGTCCCCGGACCTTGGGATCATGACCTGAGCTGAAGGCAGATGCTTAGCCAATTGAGCCATCCAGGTGCCCTAGGCACCCCATGCACTTAACTTTTTTTTTTTTAAAGATTTTATTTTATTTACTTGAGAGCGAGTGAGGGAGTGAAAGAGAGAGCACAAGTGGGGTAAAGGGCTGAGGGAGAAGCAGACTCGATGTGGGGCTCAATCCTAGGACCTGAGTATCATGACCTGTATCCTGACCTGAGCCCAAGGCAGACACCCAACCTACTGAGCCACAGGTGCCCCAACGTTTTTCAATGTTGGGTTTTCCTAACTGATCTGATCATAAGTCACATTTTCCCCCACCAATATCTATTAACATTTGAGGGCAGAAGCAAGTGAGGGCGAACCTTTTGGTAATTGCTGGTCTAGACAGTTGGAATGCAGGGGTGTTCCGTACAGCCCTAGTTGGCCGTGGTTGTATGGTGCAAGAAACTAAGAGTCTATGCAAAAAAGTTAAAATCATGAAATGGATTCTCTGAAGACAAATATCTCTGACTCATCCCAGTTCCCTCAGTAATGTTTGTGCCTCTTCTTATGGGATGCGAGGGTAGAACCTGAAGAGCATTTTGGAAGATTATGCAATGTGATAAAAATTGGCTGAATAATAGCCCCAAGGATATTGGGTACAAATCCCTGGGAACTGGAAGTGTTGTTATTTATGGAAAAAGGGTATTTGCAGAGGCAGGTGTGTTAACAATCTTGAGATGGGGAAATTATCCTGAATTATCTGGATGGGCTTAATTGCAGTCACAAGTGTCCTAATAAAAGATAGGCAAGAGGAAATCACACACAGATGAGAAGGCAAGGTGACCACGGAGGCAGCGTGGAGGGCTGTGACCATAAACCTGAGTGTATTAATCAGGGTTCTCCAGAGAAACAGAACCAAGGATAATTATAGGAATTGACTCAGGTGGGTACGGAGGCCGAGAAGTCCCACAATCTGTCTTCTGCGAGCAGGAGAACCAGGAAACCCCGTGTTATGTTTCAGTCCAAGTGAGGATCTGGGGACTGATAGTGTAAATCCAGTGTGAGTCCAAAAGCTGGAGAACCAGGGGCACTGACATCTGAGGGCAGGAGAAGATGAATGTCTTAAGCTCAAGCAGAGAGGAGAAATTTGCCCTTCCTTTGACTTTTTGTTTGACTCAGGTCTTCGACAAAATGGATGATGCCTGCTCATATTGATGAAGGCTGTCTTCTTTACTCTGTCTACTAATTCAACTGTGAATCTCTTACATAGGTACCTCCACAAAACACTTCCAGAAATAATGTTTTACCAGCTGTCAGGGCATCCCTTAGCCCAGGCAAGTTGACCCTTAAAATTAACCACCACACCAAAGAAAGATGGCAGTCGCCAGACTCTGGTAGAGGTGAGAACAAATTCTCCCTGGGAGCCTTTGGAGGAGGCATGGCACCCATGACATTTGCTGACACCGTGGTTTTGGCCGAGGGATACTAATTTTGGACTTCCGGCTTCCAGAACTGTGAGAGAATAAACTTCTCTTCTCCTAAGCTACCTAGTTGTAATTTATTATAGTAGTCATAGGAATCGAATACAGTGAATAAAGAGAGGATTTCAATTTTTACTTTATTGACCTAGGCTTTAGATTACCTTTTTCTTATTTCCATACAACTGGAAGATCGAGGGATCTTTAGCATTTCCTTCAAATTTGGAATGAAGACTTGTATCTCTCTTGGCTGATATTTCAGGATTCTCCAGGAGGCCATCGTTACAGGAAGAGGAATGTGTGAGAAAGCAGGTCTTGGATCCCATAACAAGAACAATTTCGGGGCACCTGGGTGGCTCAGTGGGTTAAGCCGCTGCCTTCGGCTCAGGTCATGATCTCAGGGACCTGGGATCGAGTCCCGCATCGGGCTCTCTGCGCAGCAGGGAGCCTGCTTCCCTCTCTCTCTCTCTGCCTGCCTCTCCAACTACTTGTGATTTCTCTCTGTCAAATAAATAAATAAAATCTTTAAAAAAAAAAAAAAAAGAACAATTTCAGTTGTGCTCTAGGTGGAAGGAAGAGTATATAGTAATTATAGTAATTATGACGTAAATGTATTTTCTTGCTGGCCGATTTCCTTGAGGAGTTCCCTCATATTTGATGGGACTCCATCCACATCATCTAGGGAGAGCAAAGTCAAAATGGAATCTCGTTATTAACAAGGATACATACTGTTTCATGGGATCTGACTTGAATATAAGATCAGAACCAATTGGGACCGATGGAGATAATTAATTAAAAACTGAAAGATAACAAGAGAAAGGCAGGAAATGTCTGATTAAACAAGAATTTGTAAAGAATAAAACCAAAAGTGGACATTTTCAAATTTGTGGTGATTCAATAGGAGTGCCCTGGAATGTCATTTGGCTCAGGGGAAAAAAAAAAAAAAAAAAAAAAAAAAATCTCTGCAGGCACCACCATATAATGGTATTTAAATTTTATCTATTTCTATACTCCCACTCACACCACAAAGCCCCCTCCCCAGCCCCCCCCCCCCGATGCTGTGCCATTTAGTAAGAGCAAAACCTTCATTTCCAAATTAGAAAGGCTTAGCGAAGCTCAGCTGAATGGATGAGTGCATAAAATGGTATTTAGGAGGTGAGACTTCATGAATACTAAGGACTGTCCCACGACTGAATTAGCAACAAGGAAAATCCAATCCAAGTGCACTGATGCCGAGAATGGTGTGGTCTCCTCGCATCCAGAGCAAACCCCCATGGGCCCACCAAGCTGATTGTGTCACATCAGAAGTCCAGGAACCAGGTGTCAATCCTGGGTCTCGAGGCACATACAGGACTGGGATCACCAGCCAGTGGTCAATTGAAATGGAAATGAAAACGCTTCCATGCTCCATTGGCTCCAAACTGCCTGTTCTGAGCTTTTCTGGCTTGCTGGCTGTCCCCTTTATTACCCTGTCCCTGAACCCTCCCTGTCACACAGCCTCAGTTTTGCCTTTCAGCCTGTGATTTAGAGACGGTCTGTGCGTTCCGATTTCAGTCTGGGCTGAGTCCCTGGACCAATTCTTCACCTACCGTGCGCCGGTCTTAATCTCTCCCCCTGGCTAAGCTGTAATTCTCAATGAGGTTCACCGCTGTTGTTCGTTCTTTCCATTGTGACACTCAGCTTCGAATCCCGGTAATTGGGAACCCAGCATATTGGGGACTAGGAGGGATCGTAATTTTTCTGTCTTTCTCATCAAATATTAAGCTCAATTATCTTGCTCCCATCATCAGCAATTATATAAGCTTGCATAAATTTATGCCACTGCAGTAGTCATATTGCCCAACCGAATGTCTGGCAAGTATAAATGTCATTGTCAGAAGCAATTTATCGCACAATTCAGACAGAGATGCTCCTCCACCAAATCTCTTTCCCCTTGACTCTCTGGATGCCTAATTAGAAAACTCCATGTGAGGACAAATAGCAATAAAGTTGCTATGTTAAAGGAAGAGAGAATTAACAAAGCAAAATGATTATTACTTACTTCCTTGGTGGGTGTGTATGAGCGCATGCGTGTGTACGTGAAAGAGGTAGACATTGCGGAGACACGAGGCAGGTCGTTTTCCTATGTAGTTGGTCAGCTCAGTTAAAAATTCTTTCAATAAACAATAGATATCAGAAATTTATTAATGATGCAATTAGACGCTATGCAAGGCAATAAGGATGTATTGAAAAGTAAGACAAAACCTTGCCTCGAAGAAGCTAGTGGTGTGATTTTTCTTTGTTTTTGTTGACCTCTTCCTGTATTTCAGGGGACAGGTCTGGGGTTCTTAGGTCCAGATGACTCTGGAATTTTGAAAATGAGTTAACACAGAAGGGACTACTTACTTGGGCCATTTGATAGCATCCTTAGTGTCTAGGTTGCATGTAACATCGAACAATTTTTGTCCTTATTCCTCCCTTTCACTGTCCAAGCTCAAAACATAATCGAGACAATGGCCCTGAAGCTAAAATAGACAATCCACTTAACTTTCCACAGCCCAAAATAATTAAAGGAAAGATGGCCTAATATTTTTTCATTTCCTATGCTTGAAATAGTTGTAGAGAAAACCAGAAAATGGTCTTTCCCTGAGCTCTTGTCTGTTTGTCCTAGGGGATTCTGGGTCTTTCCGGATTCAGTGAATCTGTAGTGTATAAAGTGTATTTGGTAAATAGCAAGATAATAGAAAAAGGCGTTTTTTAAGTTGCCAAACTTTTTAGAGTTAGACAGCATTTACTGAGACCTTGATTCTGAGGGAAAAAATTTGCCCTATTGGTATTGTTTTCCATTATAGTTTGTTTACTTTCTGAGCTCGTTTAGTGACTGCCCCTTAAAGTCCTTCCATTTCTCGCACATTTAGTGGTATCATATGGAGAGAATAGTAGTCAAAGTAGAAGTAATAATCCTTTCCTGCTTTACACCGTTCTTTGCATTTCTGGGAGAACAGTAATGAAGTGCATTTAATCGCTGAGTGTTCTTCCTCTGGAGGAAGATCGGGCTTGGAAACCATCAGCGTAAAACTGCATTTTTCTCAAAGATAATGTCTTACTGTTTCCTGCCCTAAAGTTTCCCGAAAAACATTGTCAGAGTTTAAAGTAAAGAGTAAGTACCGTCATTCTAATAACTCCTGTGGGTAGATCACATTTTCTCTCTAAGATGTACCCGGAAGTTACATTTTTCGATTCAGAATTTTATAATGTTTTTGAAACCTTATCTTTTTAAGAGTGTTATTCAGAAAGTAAAAAATGGCAACACAGATAATAAAATCCATTTTGGAGTGAAATATTAAGTATTTCACCCAGGAGGGATTTTATTTGAATTAAATGGATTCATCGTAAAGATTCATTGCCATCAATTTTATTCCTACAAGGAGTACATTCTTGTTGGTAGAAATCACCTTAATATAGACACTGTGCAATTCAGAAAAATTAACCGTTGAGTTTTATGAGGTACACTGCATTATATTGAAAACAGGAATAGTGTGGTTCTCCCCACCTGCATATTTTATGTCTGCATCATCACAAAATAATGAACTGGTGATTTTAATTTCCATCACTTATTGGGCAAAAATTTCAATTTCATTTGCTGGTGAGCTATTCTGATACAACAAATAATTAAAGGATATTGTGATTTTTTTTTTTTCCTGTAAGGCATTAGGAATTTTTAAAAAGGAGCCAACTTTAGAAAATTCCTGTTTGAGATGTTGGATTGCACAGAGGCTGAAAATTCCTGTTACTATTTTAAACATACACAGTAGTATGACAGAATTATGTCCACATGAATCAGTAATAATTAGATATAGAAATGGGTTTCACTCCATTAACAGCATCTCTCAGACTCATTAAAGAAAATAAAGCCAAACTCTATGTTTCCTTCGTTTTAAGATGCATATTATTTGACAACTTTTGACAACTCTGAAACTACAAAATATCCTAGGCACGGCAGATGTGATTGGCATCCCTAGGATCTATAGTTTTCCTGGTGACTCAAGGAGGCTACAGCAACCCTCCGATGTTCCGGTCAACAAATCAGTAAGGATCATTTGAAAGAAATCTTAGTCTGCAATGTTTGAAAACCTTCTGTTGACATCTTAGGATAAGTTTAAGAAAACACTGACATCAAGCCTTGTCAGAATGAGTGTCAGCAGCTTGGAAGGAAATTCTGGAGGCAAGAATGAAATTTCCAAGAGGACAGAAGCCCCCCATCCTCTTGATGGTGCACAGGACAATAGCATATGGAAAAACGTGAATGGAACATCTCTGAGTAAAAAGCCTTTCAGAAACACTGCATTCTGAGTGTGAAGAAATTTTGTTTTAGGCATAACTTTACCATTTGATTTTGCTTATATTTCTTTAAAAAAAAATCTTATTTATTTATTTGACAGAGAGAGAGAGATCACAAGTAGGCAGAGAGGAAGGGAGAGGGGGGAAGCAGGCTCCCTGCTGAGCAGAAAGCCCCATGCAGGGCTCAATTCCAGGACCCTGAGACCATGACCTGAGCCAAAGGCAGAGGCTTAACCCACTGAACCACCCAGGTGCCCCGCTTATATTTCTTTTTTTTTTTAAAAAATACATGCACATAGTCGATATATATTAACAGCCAACTTCTAAATACTAGTTTTGTAAGAGTTGTTTACCAGGTGGTGGGTACTATAGAGGGCATGGATTGCATGGAGCACTGGATATAGTGCAAAAATAATGAATACTGTTATGCTGAAAATAAAAAATAAATTTAAAATAAGTGCAAAATTAGAGATCTAAGTAATAAATACATTATTTTATACATTATGTTTGTTTATATTATTTGTATTATACATCATATTAATTATATACATATTTACATATTAATTAGCAGAGGTTATTTCTTTCACAGAGATAACTAATATAATGATGGATATATAGACAGCAATGGTCTTAGATTAAATGAAATAATCCTTTTAGGAGACACAATTGAAAAAGCAAATGATATGATTGGAAAATAGAAGGAAAGAAAAATTGTAACAAAAAAGGTGGTATATAGCCTTATAACACAAAACAGTATTTGAAGCACAAATCAATGAATGCTGAGATAGGAATTTCATATTGATAGAAAGGATAACCCACCAAGAAGATATACTATCAAACTACATTCATGCAACTACATAGCCTCAGAAAATATAAAACAAAAATAGAACTACAATTTAAAAAAAGGTCAAATCTGTAATTATAGCTACAGAGCTTAGTATACCTTATTCAAATTCTGATAGATTGTTTTATTAATACAACCCATATTGAATGTCTGTTCTGGGCTGGATTTGTTCTAGCTTTTTGTAAAATAACTTTTATTGAATAGCATTTACTGAAATCAGAGCTTGCAAAATGGAAGACTTTGAAATAAATCCCCACAAATATAGAGAACTGATCAAATGGAAGACTAAGACCGTAAATGGTCTACAGTTTAATGTAAAAATTCTGTAATTGCATTTTGAAATATGTTGATTTGTGCAAGAACAGAATCCTTTGGTGGGATCACCATTTGAACTGGACATATTGTTCCCTGGAATGAGTTTGTGACACACAATTTGTGGCATCTGTATTTGTTTCAAAATTAAAAAATAATTCTAAATAAACACATTTGTGAGATGTTTTATCTTGCAAAATTTAAGGAAGGTCCTCTGAATGATGGCAAAACATGAACATCTGTGAAAATAATTAGGATGGAATACTTACATACTTAAGTATCAGAGGAGAAATACTCTCATTCTGTTGAATTGGGTTTGAGCTGAACAGATTCCTCACAATCTGTAAGGAGACAGTCTTCTAAACTTAAACTATCATAGTTTCTCAAGAAGAGCTAATTGGAGATGTTAACAATTTCAGATTTGTTAACCATAAGAATGCAAATTTTGGGGACGCCTGGGTGGCTCAGTGGGTTAAGCCTCTGCCTTCGGTTCAGGTCATGATCCCAGGGTCCTGGGATTGAGCCCTGCATCGGGCTCTCTGCTCAGCGGGGAGCCTGCTTCCCCCTCTCTCTCTGCCTGCCTCTCTGCCTACTTGTGATTTCTCTCTGTCAAATAAATAAATAAATAAAAATCTTAAAAAAAATGATATCACAAACAAAACCACCCCCTTGAATTTTTGATATTAGTAATTTGTGTCAGCTTTCTTTTTTCTTAGTTAGCTTGGCTACAGGTTTATCAATTTTACTGATCTTTTCCAAAGAACTAGTTTTTGGTTTTACTGATCTCTATTTTCAATACCATAGATAACTATTCTAATTTTCATTATTTCTTCACTTGCTTTGCATTTGATTTTCTTCTTTTTTAGTTTCCTAATGTAGAAGCTTATATTATTGATTTTAGATATTTCTACTTTTCTGTTACATGCATTCAATGAGATCAATTTCTTTCTCTGCACTGTGTTTGCTGCATCCTACATGATTTGATCTTTTGGATTTTTATCAGCTGCAATGTCTCCTTTTCCTTCCCACAAAAATAGCACTTATAACTTAGATTTTAGCTATGGACACAAATCATAAAAACAAAATAAGGCTGATCAATTGAGAAATTTCTCTTTTTAATAAGTTCAATAAGGGCTATAAGTAATTGATTACATTCATAGTTTGGGCTTAAAATCATGCCTAAAATTTTTGAGGATATTGCTAGACTAAGTATGAGCTCTCAGCCAGCGGTTTTGATTCTTAGACTGGCTTTGAGAAAATCATGTTTTTAAGATTTTATTTACATTTTTGAGAGAGAGAGAGAGTGCATGAGAGGAGGAAGAGGATGAGGAAGAGAGACTCTGAGGCAGATTTAAGCCTTAGTGTAGAACCTGACTAGGGGCTTGAGTCACAACTGTGAGCTGGTGACCTGAGCCAAAACCTAGAGTAGGGCACTTAACCGATTGAACCACCCAGGAAATCAAACTTTTAATGTCTGCACAGTTGGTACATTATTGTTATTCATGTTCAAAGCTTTAAGAATTGACACATAATGATATTTCCTTATGCATTATATTATATGATATAATAAGCTAATCATATAATATAATGATAAGCTAATCATATAATATAATGATGTAATAAGCTAATCATATAATATAATGCATAAGGAAATATCCTAACTTCTTCATTAGTATAATGCTTTCTGGTTCCTTTGTTGTTTTGAAGATATAAAAACCAATCTTTCATGCAATATAAAAGGAGCACATATTATTGGGTCATTTCTTCTAATTATTCTATGTATAATATCATTTCCAAGTTGGAGGCTTACTTTGGAAAGAGAAATTTCAGTTCTGAATATTTGAGACTAGCACTAGTTAGTGGTGCTTTGCTTTGGTCTGTAGAAATTCAAATTAATAAAGCTTCCTTGTTCCCACTTTTATTCTAGGAAGGTATGTTCCTAGCAATTGTCACCTGTGGAAGAAACTTGGTTAACTATGGTTCTATCACTCTAAAAAATTCATATACAGAAAAAGCAGTCATTTGCTCTTTATTTTTTAAAATTTAAATTTAATAATTAACATACAATGTATTATTATTTCAGAGTTAGTAATATTTTATTTTTTTCCATTTTTTAAAATTTAAATTCAAGTAACATATAACGTATTATTGGCTTCAGAGGTAGAAGACCAGTCTTTTGCTTTTAAGATGATCTTTTCCTTCGTGAGTTTCTATGACCTTGTTGGGGAGGAAAAAGTTTTTCTCGACCCTTTTAGGATGCCTGGCTATGCTTGCAGTTTTAACTGGAAAGGACAGATTCACAGGAAAAAACCATGCAAATGTATTTAACATAAATTTTACATGACATGGGAGCCTTTATAAGGAAATGAAGACTTACAGAAACAGACTAGAGTATTTTCAAGGGAGGCTTAATGAACTGTAACTGAACCCAAGTGCATTTGCCCTTCGCACAGCAAAGCTAATCACTGAGACATCAGGTATGCAGCAAGGAGAGGATTTATTAGAGAGGTAGCCAAACGGAAAGACAGGAGGGCAAGGCTCAAATCTCCAAAGAAGAAGAGAACGAGTTTTCCCATAATCATAGGGGTTGAGATTACAAACATATTGATGAAAAAGGCAGAGAAACTTAGGCCTACTCATGAAGAAGGACAGAACATGTGCCTTGAGCCAACATATATGTAACATATATTCCATGTGTGCTTTGGGGGAACACTTAACATCAGAAGGAGACAAAATTCAACCCGAGTCAGGAGGTTGCCTTAGGACAGCAAGAAGAGGTATGGGCATGCTTCCATAACTGGTAAAAACTGGATGGAGTCTTGAGCTCATTACCTTGGGGAGGAATGCGAGGTCTTTCTTGTTCACACACTGAAAGCTTATCAGTTGACCTCGAGTCCAGGCTTCTGCAGAGACAGCGAGTGGATTTGTTACTGGAGTCTGAAAAGACACAATAGCTGACTGGGGAGAAACAGTTCTCTGAAAAACAAGC
Source organism: Mustela erminea (assembly GCF_009829155.1). Taxonomy (NCBI): domain Eukaryota; kingdom Metazoa; phylum Chordata; class Mammalia; order Carnivora; family Mustelidae; genus Mustela; species Mustela erminea. The sequence continues at coordinate 122,756,380 of NC_045619.1, forward strand.
TTTAGCTTTTTGGCCAGTTTTGACCTCATTAGCCCGTGGGGCATGATTTCAGAATGGACAGTTGAATAAAAAGATGATAGAATTCAGGGGTAGGAGTTTAGTGTGGTCTTTAGAGATGAAAATGCTTTTTTCCTTCGGGTATGGGAAGGGCGCCCCTCACATGCAGGTTTTATGCACTGTTTCAGGGGAGAAGGGTAGGGGGAAAGTCAGAGTGACCTTCTGCTTCTGCCATTTACTCAAACTGCTTCAGTTAAAATATTCGAGACGCAGGTGCCAGACTTTGGGGTAGCACGTCCTGTACTCTACACTGTTTGGGCTGAAGATTTTTTTGGCTGGTAAATGCACTTGGGAATGTCGACTTAACGCTTCTTGGGGAAGAGAATTATTTGGAAAGTGATTACAATTATGTAACTGTGCTGGAAAGTCCTGTGAAATATGTATTTCTACCAGGACACCATGTTCAAAAGTGAGAACAGCATTAGACTATGGCTGGAGACAGAGGACGGGTGGGTAAAAAGCAGGCGATCTATACCTTTAATATCGTGGCTGTTCACTACATCTATGAAGGCAGAAAAGAGCAAAACCAAATACAGTTGTACACTCATGGGAACCCACCACCTAAGGAAGAAACACCTGAGATTCTGGAGCTCTTTCCTATGCCATATTGTGTTCAATTTCCTCTCCGTCTATCATTTTATCTTGCATTTTGCTAAATTGCCTTTTTGACTAGTTTGTTATCCACTTTTCCGTGCCATTCTCTCTAACATTTTCAAGTGTCTGTTTACTTTTCATTTTTTCATTAAAAGAAGAAAAAATCTACTGTACTTTGGGTGGAAAAATCTTTTTTTCCTTTTTTCTGTTTATGCTGGACTCATTTTGTGCAATTTCAATGATTCAAGGCAGAATGACAAGTTTTTCTTACTCTTCATATCATCCAAATTGATCTCCTGGAGTCATGGGAAGTATAGAACTCTTGAAAATTATTGTAGAGAAGGAAATGGAATTTTGTCTCATTTCTATGCCCTAATTTTGTTCATAAAACTAATGCTTCCTTAGCTATACATATCCCACCTCAGGTGAATAAAAAATGAGGAGGCTTTCCCAGCATGATGAAATGCCAATCAAACTCCTTGTCAGTAGTCAACTTCTGTTCCTATAACTACAAATTCCTGATTAAATATCTATTTAAAAAAATATTTTTATTTATTTGTGAGAAAGATAGAGACAGCGAGCACAGAGGGAGAGTGAGAGGGAGATGCAGACTCCCCACTGAGCAGAGAGCCCAATGCAGAGCTCGATCCCAGGACCCTGCGATCATGACCTGAGCTGAAGGTAGACCCGTAACTGACTGTGCCAGTCAGGTGCCCCGAATATTTATTTTCAGTGAATTGGCCATGAAGAGTGCAGAAAGATAATTTAAAATCACCGGATATAATTGTTTCTAGTGGTCCTTCTCAGTGTAATAACCGCATTGGATTATATTCGAATATGATCATTCCCAATTTTGGCTCATGTAGAATGAACTCGGGGGCTTGTAAGACACAGATTTCTGGGTCCCACTCCGAGAGTTTCTAGTACACTGAGTAGGGTGTGGGGCCAGATCATTTGCATTCCTAACAAATTACCAGTTCATGCTGATGCTGCTTGTGAAACTCCACATTTTAAGAACCCCTGTTTTTAATTAAGTGAGTTGATTCCCTTCTCTGACTTCCCCCCAGTAGGTGACATATAAAATAACTTACATTGCTCTTTTCATCATTTTGAGTGTCGATTGCTTCTTCTCTAAAAGGGTTACCTAAAGATTTATTTTTCCCCTCCTGAGAATTAGAAGGTACGCAGGGGCAAATGTTCTCATGAAAGCTAATCTTAAGAACAACAAATAAAATCTTCCAAACATGGACACCATCACTCGCATGTACGGGAAACTTAAAATTTTGTTTCACATGCCTCTCTGTCATGCTTCTCTATTGCTGACAAATTAATGATCCACTTTAAAATAAATAAAACTAGTTTTAAAAATAAATGTGTGTTAGTCCTAGATTCAGCTATGGCTGCCGTGCTATGCCATTTATTATTTCAAAAGCCATCTCAAATAACTAAACATTCTCACTTTTATTTCTGAATTTTTTGACAAAACGCTCAGGGGGAATTCCACCTTTAGCTTTCTAAGGGCGCTTCTCCATTTTTTCTGACCACTCTCTCCGACATTTTTCTGCTATAAAATAACACCAGTCAATTTCTGTAGTGATTGTTGCCTTCATCATTGCAGGACTCTGTTGCCCGGAGGACAGGCATCAAACCCAAGTGAAAATGATGGTGTGAAGTGTGTATGTCTAGTCTCAGGTGATAAATGTACTCTTACTGCTGTAGGTTACAGACAACTCTTTTCATATAAAGACAAGACAACAACAACAACAACAAAAACAAAAACAAACAAACAAACAAAAAACAACCAACCCCCCCCAAAAAAACCCACCAAGCCCCCAACTTAATAAGATTCTATTAATCTACTTTCTAATGGTCTAATCGCCACAAACCTTATAAATTACAGTTCATATTGTCAGAGAAACTCTGGAATTCCTCAGGTGATAGTATTTCTTTCCATGTGGAGGAGCTTGACATAATCAGAAGATTAGAGTTACTTTTAGGAGAAGTCAGGTATATTTCATGTCATCGCAAAACAAGACATTATCTTTCTAATTGACTCAGGGTTGGTTAAACCTGAATGATTAGAAATTAGGATTCACTGTAGATATATTGTTAGCAGGTTCCCTCTGGCATATCATAAAAATGGCTGCCGATTTCTTCCATTGCTTTATGCACACCACTTTGTGTTTTGACTCTTCTGGTTGGTCTCAAGGGATGGAGTCATGGCTTCATTTCTTGATGTAGCTCTTGGCCACGTGACTTGCTTTGGCCAATAGGGCAAACTCACATAAGCAGACACTTAAAGAATGCCGTGCAGGAGGGCTTCTGATCTTGCTACATCTGGAACTCCACGTAGGCAACGTGAATGAACACAGGCTGGTGTCATGGAGAGGGAGAGGCTCTGTGGAAGAGAACTGAAGCACCCTGGCTGATCTTGAACCAGCCAGACCGGCACGTGTGTTAGACCACATAGACCAGGGGATGGTAAACAATGATGGTCTATGGGTGGAATCCAGCCCACCATCTGCTTTTGTAAATAAGGCTTTATTGGAACACAGTCATGCCTATTTATTTGCATATTGTCTATGGCTACTTTTATGCTCCAACAGTAGTGATCAGAGTGACTGTGACTGAGACCATCTGGTCCATAAAGTCTTTTGCAGAAAAGGTTTGTCGACTCCTGTTGTAAACCACCAGCGCCAGGTAAGCTGACCCAGACCCAAAGAACTACTCAGCTAAACCACAAAATCATGAGGGATATATATGCTTGTTGTGAGACTCCAAGTTCTGGGTGGTTTGTTATGTAGTATAAGCTGATACTGACACTGCCTGATAACTACCTCTATCCCTAGCACTTAATACCCTTTCTCTGGTTCTCTTAAGCTTGGAGGATTGGTCCATAAGCTCAGTGAATATTGGAGTAATCTTGGAGATCATTTAGTCCAATCCTTCCATTGTATAGACCAGAGAATAAACTCCAGGAAGAATATTTAAGACCACATAGATAACATTAAGTGACAATAAGCTTTTCACTAGTGAACCTCAAATCTTTCTTCCTTTCTAATTAGACTATAAAAATATCTTGGTTTGATTGTCTCAGGAAGAAATTCCATATGTTCACCTTAGGCAATTTCTATTCCTTCTGTATTATTTTTCCCAACTGGGGTATTTGGAACAGCGGGTATGAATGTAACTACTTTCACTGGGAATTCTGACACAAGGATGTGTTTGGGGTTCATTACACAGAAATGATTATTCATCTCTGATCACACCTGGAGGGGCCGTTTGGTGTGATGAGAGCTAGTGAATGGCTAGGTATAGTATTTTTGCTTGTTCCTTGGTTTCCCTGAATAGTTCAGGTAGGCTACAGTTGGATAAATTAATTAAAGATTATTTATTTATTTATTTGACAGAGGGAGAGAGATAACAAGCAGGTAGAGCAGCAGGCAGAGAGAGAGAGGGGGAAGCAGGCTCCCTGCTGAGCAGAGAGCTTGATGTGGGGCTCGATTCCAGGACCCTGAGATCGTGATATGGGCTGAAGGCAGAGGCTTAATCCACTGAGCCACCCAGGTGCCCCAAAGATAAATTAATTAAATGGTTTGTTTTTACCTTTCTTATAGACCTTTATTTGGATTGCATGGAAGATGCTTGCAATGCAAATTTTTGAAATGCCTTGAAATATTGGTTGAAAAAATAACTGCAAAACTACAGTTATTATTTAAGTTTACCTTATGAATGTCTGCAAATAGCAAAAGCAAAATAACCATTTCAAGGATAAATACAGGCTAGTTCTTCGTCTTTTGCAAGAGTAATTAGGGGCCTGAATTACAGAACTGATGAGGATGATGATAATTCTAAGTCTGGCTTCATTTTGATCATGTATAGATATTTATTCATGTGGAAACAACTGTCGGATATATTTTTAAAAGACTGGGAATTTAAATGAGAACTCAAAGAAAGTAGTTTCCTTGATTATATTTTTGTGGATGAATGTTAGTATTGCTTTTCTTCTGTCTTAATAAAAAACCAATATACAGGATCACTTACACATGTATTATATTTCAAATAACAATTTTATTGATGGCATAAAGTTAACACGTACATATTACAATGTACCTATAAAGTAGGTTGGCTATAACTTCTTACCACTTAGTCTACACATAGTTTATAATGAGTTTTCTAAGTCATTTACCTCTCCCGAAGATTAATCACAATTGATATTTGGTGTTATATATTCTTTTAGTTTTCTGTTAATTTGCCTGTATGTGCCTATGTCTGTATTTTAAAACCATAAATTGGATTTTAATGGACATATTGCATATTGCCTCAATTGTTTAACATTTTGTGAGAATTTTCTGTGTTAGAACACATAGGTTTTCCTTTTTCTTTTTAACATCTGAATATACTTCCATAGCATGGATACCATGTTATATAAAAATTCTCTAATTGATAGACATTTGTTTTAACTTTTTCTTACAAGCAATGCGTATTTCTTTGTGAATTTATTCAAGTATTTCTGAAGGATAAATTTGAGGAACTGTAGTACCTTGGTCTGTATTTGTGCCTGTTTTAAATTTTGATTGATTTTATCAAATGTCCTTCAAAGTGGTTTTGACATTTTATGTTCTTACCAATAGTGTAAGGACATGCTGACATTAGATGTTATTGTTCTTTTTTCAGTCTATTCCAAGTTGATGGTAAACTTGAATTCTTATAGTTTCTAATGATTTGATCATTTCATATGTTTATTTGGACTTTGTATTTATTCTTATTTCTATATAATTGCTTACATATATGTCTGAAAGGCATTTCTATTTCTTTAAAAAATAAGTTTGAGAAGTCCTTAATACGCTATAATCCTCAATCTCTCATCTATTTTTACTTTGTTTAAGGGATTTTTTTAAAAAAATATTTTATTTATTTATTTGTCATAGAGAGAGAAGCGAGAGCAAGTACAGGCCGACAGAGTGGCAGGCAGAGGCAGAGGGAGAAGCAGGCTCCCCGCCAAGCAAGGAGCCCGATGTGGGACTCGATCCCAGGACGCCGGGATCATGACCTGAGCTGAAGGCAGCCGCTTAACCAACTGAGCCACCCAGGCGTCCCTGTTTAAGGGATTTTTAAAAAAGATTTTATTTATTTATTTGACAGACAGAGATTACAAGCAGGCAGATAGGCAAGCAGAGAGAGAGAGGAGAAAGCAGGCTCCCTGCGGAGCAGAAACCCAATGTGGGACTCAATCCCAAGACCCTGGGATCATGACCTGAGCCGAAGGCAGAGACTTTAACCCACTGAGCCACCCAGGATCCCCTGTTTAAGGGGCTTTTGTTACTTTTTAAAGTCAAATTATAAAATTTTCTTTTATGATTTCAGGTTTGTTTCAGAAGGCTTTTTTTTTTTTTTTTTACAAAAATATAATTTCCTATATTTTAAAACTTAGTAGTTTTGTTGTTTATATTTAGGTCTTCAGTATGACAGGGATATATTTTTATGACTGTCTGTTATAGTGATCTGTAATTTTTCAAGTAAATAATTTTATAATGCTATTTTTCTCAATTATCTGAAATGTCAACATTATCATATATTAATTCTTCTTTAGTGTGTAGGTCTGTTCTGCAGTATTTGGTTCCATTTATCTACTTCACCATTCCTAAGACAATCAGACTCTTTCTTAGAACTAAACTTTTATTATTGTTTTGGTATTTAGTTGTCCAATGAATCACTCTCACTATTCTTTACCATTTCTTTAAGATTTTATTGTTCTTTTTGCTCACTTACTTTTGCAGTTGAATCCTAGAATCACTTTGTAAAATTCTATAAAATTTCTGTTTGAATTTGATTCAGATTGCATTGATTTTATAGATTTGAGGGAAGTTGATGGCTTATCCGTTTTTTAACCTTTAATCCAGAATAAGGTGTGATTCTGTGTCTTGTGTCCATGAATAAAGTTTAAATTCAGTAGCTTCTTGGTATATCTCTTGTATATCCATTCTTATGTTAATTCATTGGCATTTTACAGTTTTTGTTGCTATTATAAACTGAATTTTTCTTACAGTAAAAAATAGTGCTTCAGCCAAAAATTGTTGTCCCCTTGCTGAACTATTCAACTGCTATTATATATATCATATCATATCACATCTTATCATATCATGGTCTGCAAGTCTCTGAACACATTTTAATATGTCCGTGGCTTCTGAAACTATTTAAAAACCAAGAATCGAATATTTCTTTTTCTTGTCATCCCAAAATTTCTTCTGATATAATGGCGCTGAAAACTGCCAATGTATATAACTGTTCTTTTCTCTTTATAATATGTCCCTTTTCTGTATTTCAGATCTTGTCTGAAGCCATGGACCTTCTTGCATCTCTCTAGTCTTCCACCTTCTTACTCTTTATTGTCTCCATCCTTTGGGAAAGAGAAATTCCCTACATGCTGTGCAGTGATTTTATTTGTAGTTAAGGCACTTCACCTCTTAGAAGAGCTTACTGTCACTTAAGAATGAGAACTATGAGAAAGCAAGAACTTGTAAGATACTCAATTCTTTCACCCCTTTTGTAAGTATCCTTTTTCAAGTGTAGCACTGTCAGTGTAGGGTTTATGGCATAGTAGTTAGAAACAGTGGTTAGCTTCATGAAAAAATTTTTGGACAAAAAAATTTTGATGTCATTTTAGTTTTTACAGTAACAGCCTGTCACCACTGGCATGGACAGGGCAAATGGGCAGGGTATGGGTTCTGGCCTCACGGTTTTAGGAACGCCTGGTCCTGAAGATGAAATTCTGGAAGCAGCCGCCAGGTGGTGCCAGGCTGCACGACTGCGCCAGGATGTGAGGTTCAGGGCTGGGAGCTGGAAGTCGGCCAGAATTCCAAGGACCTCCAGGACTACCCCTCCACGGGCCCAGTGGGTCTAGGAAGCTCTTTCCTCTAGCCTCACAGGGGTTTCGCTCCCGTAAAGGAGTCTAGTCCTGGTCTGGGCGGGCCTCGGCGGTGACCATCTGTTGGAGGTGCAGCTCGGTGGTCACAGCCGGGTCTTGGCGTGGCCTGGCCCGTAGTGCGCATGATCAGTGCCTGCTGCTGGCCGCGTGGCTGGGGCGGTGGTGGCCGGGAGAGCACTAGGCCATCAAGTCACCGTGTCCAAACTCCACGCAATCCGCAGCCAGAACCGGGGTGGCCTCCTGGAAACTCCAGCACTCGAGGTAGGCTACTGCGCCCACGGGCTGCGCCACCTGTGGACACCTGTGTGGGATCACCCGTGCCAACCCATTTTCCGCAGCCTCTTCACCAGCGCCTTGGCCTTGCGCGGGTCAGTCTTGGAGCCCATGACCATGGACACCTGCTTGAACAAGTACTCACCTCCAGTACCCCCCGGGGCTAGCTGTGTCACAGCTGTGTGGGGGGGGTGGGCGGCGGGGTGGGGGGAGGTCAAAAGACTTTTCATCGCAATTTCCCCCTCCCATTTTGGAAATTTGTGTGTTTCAGCAATACAGCTGGCCAGGCTGGGGTATATCTAAGGTCGTGGGCCGCGTTGTTCAAAATAGTATTTGGATATTTCAAATCTAGTTCGAAGTCACAGTACAAACCTGATGACTAAATGGCAAAGTAAAATTGAAATCACCATTTCTGTTCACTTTAGACTTAATTTTGCCCAAATTTAATATTACTGGGGGTGTTCCTGGTATTTCGAATTCGCGTGCCTCATATTCTTAGCCTTTAGTGTATAAATATAAAAATGCAGTCCTTCCTTCAGGGTATAAAATAACTCAGATGTTTTCAAAACACTTTATAAATTTGAAGTGCCTTTCATTGCAAATGTCCCACCACTATATTCTGCTGTTCAAAGTGCAGTACAATATAGAGGCTTTAAAAGCCTGGATAATACATTTCATTTTCATTCATTAAGGAACACCCATAGTGAAAGGTAATTATTTTCCCTTGATTATGAAACACTAGGTTGCCATGCTATATGCAGAAATTTCATTTAATTATAAACAGAACAGCCTTGGGATTTGACATGGTGACAATGGGTAGGAAAGCAAGGTTTAAGAGCTTTTCAAGCTGTGCTTGTTTCATTATGTGGAACTGTCCTTTTTGCTGACTCCTGGTAGTTTGCTGAGGACCTGACAGGGGAAAGTATCCGTCTCTAGCTTCTAATACTAATGTTAATCTAATTATAAAGCCAGCACATCTTTTTCTCTTACCTCACACAAAGTTATAAATCAATTACCCAGCGTCTCTTATCAAAAGAATGAAAGGAAGCATATTTTTTAAACATACATGATGTAATCTATAAATATTTTCTAAGTGTCCATGATTTGGGTTGTTGTTAGGCATTTTGTAGTAATTTGTGGACCTCACCTTCAGTCCTCATCATTACAGAATAGGTCAATTTTGTCATCCCCATTTTATCAAAGTGACTATTCTTTGTAGTTGTTGGGTGTGAAAAAAATAAGAAGCGATTTTTGAGACTCTGTGTGTGACTTTGTTGTAGAGAGATTTTGCCTTTGCTTTGGACGTGCAGAAAGTTCGGGAGAAGAACACTTCACTCTCATCTGGCATTGAGCTGATTTGCCGCCGTATTTATTTATTTATTATTGTTTTATTATGTCCAGTTAGCCGCTGTGTGCAGCCATATTTAAACTTTTGTGAAAGCTGTTCCATTTCCTGTTGCCCTTCCTCCTATAGCATAGCCCCTCATGAGTTCTAAGTGACATCCACAAGTGGCTACTGGGTTCTTCCCTCTTGGTGTGTTCTCCTTTTCAGTTTTTAAAATTTCCTTAGTCTACTGAGGCCACGGAACTGTGTTGAGCTCTGCTCAGCTTTTCAGCCTCCTGGTCACCACGTAAGCAAAGCCAATGACACAAGGGAAAATATAATGATGAATTTGAGCTTTCTCTCTTTGTATTTCCCTTTTCTTGGGGATATCGGCCCCTCAAGTTCTCGCTGCCTTGGTAGTTTTTAAATTTTTTTTTTGTTTTTCTTTTTTTTCTTTTTTAAAGATTTTATTTACTTATTTGACACAGAGAGAGAGATCCCAAGTAGGCAGAGAGGCAGGCAGAGAGGGGAAAGCAGGCTTCCTGCTGAGCAGAGAGCCCGATGTGGGCCTCGATCCCAGGACCCTGGAATCATGACCTGAGCCGAAGGCAGAGGCTTTAACCCACTGAGCCACCCAGGTGCCCCTTTGTTTTTCTTTTAAAAAAATTTTCTACCTGTGTTTTCTAGTTTTCAGCAGCAAGTGGTCAGACAGCAGCTGGCCTCTGTAGGTATAAAGTGGAAGTCTTTGATGGGAGTTTGGAAGCCTATTGATTGATTTCCTTCTGGAAGCAAATTCCATCACTGTTCAGGAATCACAGTGATGCTATTCTTGGCCCTCTTCTACCAATATCAATGCATAATCCAGAAGGCTGAAATGAAATATGCAGTCTGCAGTATTTGTCTTAAGTGGAAAGTTTTGTCCATCTGACAGTTCGTTGGCCGGTACCCACTTCCAAATGCTGCCTGTAGCTATTGCTTTAACAACAGGAAGGGGGATAAACAGTACGATTAGGTGGGGAAAATTCAGATCGCTCTGTATCCACATTCTGATTCTAATTTAGAATCTATTGGATCCTTAGAAAAACCCATAAAATGCAGTATTTGAAGCCTATTGTGTGTATAATGTAAAGGTCAATTAGACAATTTTGGACAGTATCCCATGTTGGAAATTTGAATATCGTTACTTTGCTGCATCATTTCCTAATTAGTCAAGCCATGAGGCACTAAATACAATGGTGACGATAAACCATGATTATATTAGGATCACCTGGAGTGCTTTAAAAATTTTTTACTCCAGGTCCCATCCACAAAGATTCTGATTGAACTGATCTGGGATGGGGCACAGCTGTCTTCCACTTCCCATCTCCGATCTGAATCCTACTTAACCGAAGTATTTTTTTCTCTGTAGTATTTTCTTCTACATCTTTGGTCTATATTTCTTTTTCCTTTTTTTTTTTTTTTTAAGATTTTATTTATTTATTTAACAGACAGAGACCACAAGTAGACAGAGAGGCGGGTAGAGAGAGAGAGGAGGAAGCAGGTTCCCTGCTGAGCAGAGAGCAGGATGCAGGGCTCGATCCCAGGACCCTGGGATCATGACCTGAGCCGAAGGCAGAGGCTTAACCCACTGAGCCACCCAGGCACCCCTGGTCTATATTTCCTCAATCTGAATTTCCAAGCTTATTATACCCTAAAACATTTATTAAATCCTTATCACATTGTCTTACACATACATATCTTGCCTTACCATATATATTGTCACCTCTTTGACTAGGATCCGTATCTCAACCTTATTTTGGATAACTATTGACACAGCCCAAACTTTGGCAAGGAAAAGGTATATGAAGGTGAGAAACAACACAACAGAATACCACTCAGAGAAAGCACGACATTTGCTTAATACTTGATAAGACACTGCGGATAAATGTGAGCACCTGAAAGTTATTAGCCCGAGACTATGCGGGAGGCAGCAGATGAGCTTCCTAAATGCTTTTGTTTTAGAGATAAGAGAAATCCAGGGGTGGGGGGAAAGCAAAGGCTGAATAAAATAGGAGAGAGTGGACAGGAGAGAGGACAAGGAGGAGTAGGGCTGAGCAGCTGGCATACTCAGCGAGTGGCTGGGGAAAGTTTAATGAAAGGGCGTCCTTGCTCAATTTTAGGTTGTCAGTCTTACTGCCATCAAGAAAATAAACTCTCTGGCTCACCCAAGAAATCAGCAAAGACGGCTGCTACATACCACCTTAAGAAAACTATTATGACTTGTTTAGCTTACTGCTGTTGTTATTATTATTTTTTAATAGTGGGAAGTGGCTGATTACCAAATGTCCCACGGGTCAGCAAAGACTTAAAACACGGGCAAGTGCAAGGCCTGTGGATGTCCAGGATGTTCCTTGAACCAAACTAATTCAGTGGAGGCCAGAGCTTGGAGCAGAACTGCCTGTTTGAAAGACTCCGTGTAGAAATTTGGGGGAGGTCCGTAGACATTCCAAAGACACTTCAGTGGAGGTTCAAGCCAATGTCATTTAAATCTTATGGTTTTGATGCTTTATGATGTTAAGGTATGAGACCTTATTAAGCCATCACCTTGGCTATAGGAAGAAATTGCTTTTTCTTACTTGGTGTGAGGAACATTCATATGTAGATTTTTTTTTTTTTTAATTTATTTGACAGACAGAGATCACAGGCAGAGAGGCAGGCAGAGAGAGAGAGAGAGAGAGAGGAGGAAGCAGGCTCCCCGCCGAGCAGGGAGCCCGATGCGGGGCTCAATCCCAGGACCCTAGGACTATGACCTGAGCTGAAGGCAGAGGCTTTAACACACTGAGCCACCCAGGCGCCCCAGATCCATATGTAGATCTATAGCAGGCTGCCTGCTTTTAAATCCTGACTCCGCCATGTGTTTCCTCTTTGACCTTGGGAAAGTCATTCAGTTTATCACTGCCTCAGATTTCTCAACAAAAAAGGAGACATAATGCTAGCTTCCACCTCAGAAAATTGTTCTGGAGATCAAATGAATTGAGACACGTAGGTCTCTCAACCGAGCACCTGGTACAAAGTTGTGAACTCCTGTCATCATCCAGCATCATTGCAGTGCTGTCCGGCTTCACCTTGCTTTGCATCAGTCAGCCACAGTGTTTGAAAAAAAAAAAAAAAGCCCACGCTTTGGGGTTCTACCCCAAACCCATTAATCAGAATTTCTGGAATTGGTGTCTGGGCATGTGGGGGAGAAAACTCCAGGGATTCTCAAGTGTAGTTAGCTGTGAGAAGCATTTCTAGTGATGAGGGAAAGAGGCTAGCTGAGGACAAAGCCCAAGCTTACAACCTGCAAACCCGCCCCCCCACCCCATTCCTGGATGGGATATGTGTGATATTTTCCCAGGAAGCTCCCAACTGTCTTAATGTTATTGCTTTAGTAGAGGGAAAAAACAACCTCAACTTGGGCGCCTGGGTGGCTCAGTGGGTTAAGCCGCTGCCTTCAGCTCGGGTCATGATCTCGGGGTCCTGGGATCGAGTCCCGCATCGGGCTCTCTGCTCGGTGGGGAGCCTGCTTCCCTTCCTCTCTATCTTCCTGCCTCTGTCTGCTTGTGTTCTCTGTCTGTCAAATAAATAAATAAAATCTTTAAAAAAACAAACAAACAAAAAACAACCTCAACTTGACAGTGGCATGGCCTCTGGTATCCTGTAGGTCTTTAGTATATGAAAGTTATTTTGAAAATCTCCCTTTTTAACATATGAAAGTTCTTTTGAAAACTCCCTTTTTCCTTACCTGCCCCAACCCCATGGTGTATAATCAGTCACCCCTCACAATCCTGAGGTAGCAGCTCTTTTTGCCCCTGGGTCCTGTCCCTGTGCTTTAATAAAACCACCATTTTGCACCAAAGATGTCTCAAGAATTCTTTCTTAGTCTTCAGCTCTGGACCCCACCCCACCAGACCTCACCTACATTCCAAAACTGCATCACTAGGATTCTCAGGTAGAAGAAACCTGAAGATAAGCAAGAATGGTAGTCCCCTGTAGAAACCGTATCACTAAAGGCACATAACTCGAGCTACCAAGTCCTGAACCCATTAATACTGAAGTAAGTCATGTCCAGAAGTCTTTGGCTGTCAAGTGGAAGTGTGGAAAGCAGCTGTTGAATGGGGTCTATGTGGAACAAGGCTTTGGGGGAAGAATGTTTGCCTATGTATTACCAAGTGGCTCCTACTGAAAAACAATAGCACCTTTCTGTTTGATTTGTCTTGAGAATGAATTCAAGGACCCCAAGAGGCCAATTGGTGTCATGGTTATGAATGTTCACATTGAAATGCAGAAATGTATTTTTCCTTCAAAGTGAATACAATTGTTATTGCTAACCCGTTACTTGCATTTTAGAAGGCTAGAATGGGAATAATTATGTTCTGTCGTTGTGATGAGGTGGACTTTTCCAGATAGTTGTGGTTTCCTGGAATCCCTCTTGCCTGGGAGGGAGTACCACCTATCCGCCATTTTTGCTTCTCATACTGACATCTGACCACATGTACACACTCTTAATTTCTTTCTCAGATTTTTCAGTGGTTCCTTATTATTGAGATTACAGGATAATAAAGACTAAACCAGCTGGCTGGTGTTCTAGATTCTCCAGGCCAATTATTTCACTCTTATTTTAGTCAGTTGAGTCTATTCCCATTGTTCCAAACACTCATAAGGATAGAGGTGATTTTGAGTGTAGTTGTTAAAATTAACCTAACAATAGACATTTGCCAGAAGGCTCAGCTTTTCTCTCCTGTCTCTTGCTTCACAATCTGAGGATAGCCCAATGAAAATTATAAGGATACAAAAACTTGTAATAGGGATTGAGGGACTATCATATGCCCGCCATGTTGATTGAATTCTTATTTAGTGGGAGTCAGAAGACTGCAGTGATTAAAAGAAAATACTTTGGAGGTAGATTTTTCTTGGGAAATTTATTTGGCTTCCTTATGCTTGTATCTGTAAAGTGATGATACATTATAGTAAGTATTTCATAATATTGTTAGGAAAATTAAAAGAGTTTTCTTTACAAAGCACATGAAACAGTGGCAAGCATATAGCAAACATTATATTAATGTTTGTGAAATAGAGAAAAAAAAGTTAAGGCTATAAAATGTCATAGCCCATTTGAGGAACCAAGTATGGCTTTCTCTCCTGATTTCTTGCCTACCCATTCAGGTATTAGACTCTCATCTTAGAATTTGATTTATTCCTTGGCATCCAGGTCAACCAAGAGTTTGATTTTTCCTCTTACTGGGTTTGCCAAGAATCATCCTGACCACTTGCAATTTTCATCCTATTTTTAACATTAATCCAAAAGGGCTCTTATTGCAGTTAGACTACCATAAACTTTGTGGAGTAAAAGCAAATCCCACTTGAGTACTCCATTTTTGGAGTCATTTTGGGTTCCATATCGACTTCTAGGATGCCACAAAGAAGGAAGATCTTTTTGTGTTCTGTTGGGGACTCCTGCATTCTTGTGTTTCATCATTCCTGTAAAACTGGAAACTTGCTACTTAAACTGGAACCTGGACTCAGTCATTGGTCAGGCCAACCATGTTGTAGCAGTTGCTGTTGGTTCTCCACGCCTGCTACCCAGGAATTGCCATGTTTGTGCCTCACATCAGACTTCCACCTACCATGGTCTTCCAGAGGGCTTTCTCTGAAGCTAAAAAGTGAAACTTGACTATGTCCATGACTGGCCCAAAGTGAAGGAGAGTTGGTATCACCCAGCACTGGCTCTCAACCCATGATTGATGGGAGGTAGTATCCAAATATACCAAGTCCTCTCCTTTGGGTTAAATCTAGGGCTCTTCCAATGGGTTAAGCAGTAGGAGAGTCGTCTTTGTTCCTTGACTAACTTCTCCATTCCCTGGCTGATGTTCCTTCCCTTCACAAATAAAAGTCTTATATTCAAATATTTGTATGAGCATCTGCTTGTAGGGGAACCCAAACTAAGAGCCACCTGTTTCTTCAATATGTAGAGTAGAGGTTAAAGTGATAAAGTGAAATTTGAGGTGCTCTTCAGGTGCAGGAGAAGCTGTGATCAGTTGTTGATACTGCAGCATTAGTTGGTGTCATAGGTGATATGGGAGATAAGAAAAGTAAAGAGTTGGAGTCTCATGTAAGGAACAGAAGAGTCTAAGTGATGAATACATCCTTACTTTTTACTAACTTTTTACTTTGAGACCTATCCTTAGTATTCATCTGGATAAGGTACCACTCAATCTAGAGGGAGAGAGGGCTCCTTCACAGATTCTGAAGAGGAAATTACTAGAAATACATGCTAGATGGTTGTATCATTCTAGATCTTTAAAAATGTATACATGGAGGTAAAAATTGAAAAATCTCTTGCTGACTTTTGTATTGTAACCATTCTTTGTATTATTCCCATTCTTTTTCCTGGCATTCAGACACTGTGTATCTGTACCATTTTTCACAGACACAACCCTATTTTATCAACTACTGCCTCCTATATATCCTTGACAAAAGTGAATTTGTTTTGTTCATTTTTCTCTAAACAGAAGGCATTCACTCTTGGATACGGTCATGTTTCCTGCTTTTTTTCCTAATGGGAATTCTCTCCCATTCTTCTCTGTAAAATTAAATTTTATTCTGTATTTAGGCTGTGTCAGCTGGGATAAAGTAATTATAAGTAGCAGAAAATTTGGGGCACCTGGGTGTCTCAGTTGATTGGGCAACTGCCTTCGGCTCAGGTCATGGTCCTGGAGTCCCGGGATAGAGTCCCACATCGGGCTCCCTGCTCGGTAGGGAGTCTGCTTCTCCTGCTGACCTCTCTCCTCTCATGCTCTCTCTCTCTCTCAAATAAATAAAATCTTAAAAAAAATAAGTAGCAGAAAATTCAACAAATAGTGATTTAACCAAGTAAGAGATCTGTCTCATGTGACAAGAAATTTGGAAGCAAGAAGTCTTAACCTGGCAGAGTAGTCTAATGGTTTCATCATGGACCTGGATTCCTTTCATCCTTAAACTGTGTTCTTCATCGTCATGGTTACACTATGGCTGTTCCATCTGTAGGCATTGTATCTTTGTTCCATGTAGAAGAAGGGGAAAGGATAAAGGGCGAAAGCAGAATGCCAAAACTTACAACATTTTCCATTTAAAAGCCTACTCAATGATGTCTGCTTATGTTTCATTGGCTGGAAGTGAGTCACGTGGCTAAGCCCAGATGTGAGGGATTCTGGGAAGATATCCCAATTCTCTAGTCTCTATTACAGAAATCAAGAAAAAAATAAGGTTGTGGATGGTATTCGCATATCTAGTTTGCAGCATCAAAACATTCAGCATTTAGCATTCATGATCTCCAGAAACATTTTATTTCTGACAATAATTTTATTTGTAATTTAGCCGATATTGTCATGAATGAAAAAGACCTATATATTTTCATTTGTGTCTGTGTGTGTATAAAACATCTCTTTGACTGGATTACAAACTATGAATTTCATCTTGTCATGTGACTAGCACCTACTTAAATGTTTCTTGAAACTAAACTTAACCCATTGAGGATGAATTAAGCAAGAAGAGAAGCCACTGCAAAGGGAAGTGGCAAGATCCATAATATTGATTTCATTGGCTACCCATCCTTTAAGATATTCCTGGTTAATCCCCGTATTTCATGGGCAGGTTGGTCAAAGCCACTGGGCACTGTATAGACTGAATAAAATGCATTTAGGAAAGTCGATACAAGTGTGGGCTACTTGAGGGAATAAAACAGTGTGTGTGTGTGTGTGTGTGTGTGTGTGCACAAGCAGGGGCAAGGACAGAGAGAGGGGGAGAGAGAATTTTAAGCTGGCTCCATGCCAGCAAGGAGCCCAATTTGGGGCTTGATCTCAAGACCCTGAGATCCTGACCTGAGCCAAAATCAAGAGTCAGATGTTTAACCAACTGAGCCACATAGGGGCCCCAAGCAATGTTGTTTTAATTCATATTTAATGTTAGTTATATATAAAGAAGCATTGTTTCATATAATTTTGAGAAGATAGTGAAGTAAATTTTGACAGGAGGGAATTTCAAAAAAATTAAACAGTTGGCTTTAAATAATACAGTGGCAAATAATGGAGCTGGGATTGGCAGACAGGTCTAGTTCAGAAGTTGACTTCTTTCTGCTGGTTTAGGATAAAAGACTAAGGAGAATTAATGTGGCTCAAAGGTCAGACAACAGCTAGCTTCCTGTTTCTAATGTAACTGTTGGAGGGACATTACCTGGGTATTAATCAAGGTTAATCACTTCTGACTATGAAATAAGTGTCTATTTAAGTGACCGTTGCTAGGAATGAAAGCATGCCACAGTGTTCAAATGATTTTGCTTAATGATGGAGCTAGATACTTTCACATGTCTTTTCAGAACTGATTTGAGCAAGTGAAATGAAAAGTTCAAAAAAATACAGCTTTATAAATAATGGAAGTCTTGACATTCTTTAATATTACAGACCAAATAGCTCTACATTCTAATCACTGGTGTATAATGTTGAGTATCTTTGGTGGAGTTAATTAAAGAGTGACTTGAATATTTTGCCTAAAATGTCCATACCTCACATTTACACTGCTATGTCCTTTGAAAAACACATGCTAATAGCTGGGAAGAAACACGGCCCAGACTACATTTTTTTTTTCTTTTTTCTTTTTTTAAAAGACTTTAATCATTTATTTGGGAGAGGAAGACACGGAGAAAGAGGGAGAGAGAACCTATAAGCAGGGAGAGAAGCAGGAGAAGCAGATTCCCCACTGAACAGGGAGCCTGAAACGGGACTTGATCCCAGGACTCCAGGATTATGACCTAAGCTGAAGGTAGACAACCGAATGAGCTACCCAGGCGCCCCCAGACTACATTTCATTTTAGACTTTGCATCTCAGTTCTGTGTATGAAGGGGCTGCAGAAAGGGATGTTTATGCTAGGAGAGAAGACAGAGTGAGTATCCTGAGTCAGCATTAGAGGTTTTTTGTTCTTTTAGGTTCTTATAGTAATTTCTTGGTTGCAGTTGATGAGGTAATGTATTTGGGGTACTTTGCATTTTTTCTTTTCTTTTTTTTCCCATTTGTCTAATACTGTAGTCTTGTACAGTTATGGAGAAGGTACTAAACTACTTTTACTGTTGAGATCATGATAGGACCAGTAGAATAGAGATTTTACTGTTCAAGGACTAGTGTAGAAGTTTTCAACTTTTTTCACTCTGAGGAATTCTATTTAAAGTAAAAAAGAAATTAATAGAAACATTTGTGTTATATTACTTATACTTCTCTGGTGGTTGACAGGACAAAAATGCTATGAATTTAAGAATACTTCAAAGAATTTATAATGAATTAATCACTGAAATCTGTGTATATTTGAAGTATAATAACAAATACATGTATGAAACACATTGTTTACTCCATACACATTGAATGTGCTGTGTGGATCCACACAGCTTATTCTCATGCTGCCTTCTAGAATTCAATAGGAAGGATCTAGAAGGAGTAGAATTAGGGAAGCTGAGCCAAATAGCAAAGGGCAATAGATTTCTTGGAAGAACCTGCTAAATTTCCAGTGGTTTACAGAAATTTTTAAAACTCCAAATGAAAGACACTGAGCCTCACACTCCACAGTTTTGCATTCAGCCTGGTAAACTGAGCAAGGAGGTTCATAGTTGACTCTGGTTTCTCTAAAGATAAAGTTGCCATTTGAATTTCCTTGACTTGTCAGTACTATTTTAATGTAGAGAAATTATGAGGAGTTACCCTGAAGTGTTTAGCCTATTGTTTTGACCTTTGACCACTAACAGTTCAAAACTAAGTGTAGCCATTTTTAACAAGTGACAGGGTTCTGTTGAAGTTGGCACAGATCTGGGACTCAGGCACTGATGCACTTTCTAGCTCAGTGGCATATTATCTGCCGGCCGTTGATCATTTTATTTATCCTCTTTGGTTCTTTATGTACAAAAAGGACTATTACGAGGATTATGGTGACGATTAAATACATTACATTTAATGTACCTAGTACAAGCCTGGCACATTTTAATGCTTATTATTGATAACTTTTATTAGTATCACCATCATCATTATTGTTAAATAATGTCCTTTCTAGACAGAACAATAATTTCTGAGGCAGAAGCTATGATTTCAGGGGTACACAAGTAAATAGTACTAGAAACAAAGGGTCTTCTGTTTTCCTAGATGAGTGTATTTTGCTAGTATTTCCAATAACACTCTTTAGACAAATCTTTTGAAAAATGAATCCAGTATTAGTGGACTGGCTTGATATTAAAAAAAAAAAATCAGTGTGAGGGTAACAGTTGGTGTTAAAAGGCATTTATGCAGAGGTCTTGCTATTTCTGAAGTGGTCAGTATTTAGGGTTGAGGGACTAAAAGCAACAGGATGTTTGAGTAGTTTACATGTTGCCTTCTTTGACATGGACACCTATGTGGAGAGGAAGTAGGCTTCTTATTTTCCCTCTATTATTCTAAAAGCTGTTCTCATAGGAGGACCAAATCAAGAAAAATTTTTAAAAAATTGTAAAAGGAAAACCAGTGATCTTTAACCAGTGATTTTTAAAAATAATACAGATACAGATACCAGAAAGAGATACCAGAAAGCAATGGCTTTTTATAAATAGGTCTGATGGTGCTTGAGCTGAAAAAGATTAATATTTACCTAAAATTAGAATTCACAGGAAGGGGTGCCTGGGTAGTTCCGTGGGTTAAAGCTTCTGCCTTCAACTCAGGTCATGATCCCAGGGTCCTGGGATCAGGCCCTGCATCGGGCTCTCTGCTCGGCGGGAGCCTGCTTCCTCCTCTCTCTCTCTCTGTCTGCCTGCCTCTCTGCCTACTTGTGATCTCTGTCTGTCAAATAAGTAAATAAAATCTTATAAAAATTAGACAGCAGTTGGGATAATGATATTAGTATTATTATTGCACATTATTACATATAATGTATATAAATATTGCCATGTAAAAATATAAATGAAATTTAGAAAATCTCATTGAACTGCACATCTAGTACTTGGGGTTATAATAAGGAAATCACACAAGCTAGAAGAGTAGCTTTTTAAAAAAAATTTAATTAAATTAATTAAATTAAATTTAATCTAATCTATTTAAAGATTTACTCATTTATTTGAGAGAGAGCAGGGGGGAGTGGCAGAGGGAGAGGGAGAGAGAGTCTCAGGCAGACTCCATGCTGAGAACGGAGCCTGATGCAGGACTTGATCTCACGAACCTGAGATCATAGCCTGAGCTGAAGCCAAGAGTCAGATGCTTAACAGACTGTGCCACCCAGATGCATACTGCCCCCCCTTTTTTAAAAAGATTTATTCATTTGCCTTTTTATTTTGGAAACTTCAGAGTGTATTTTTGACTTTTCTAAGAAGTAACATAAATAAATAATTCAGTGACTAGACATAACATTGTTTAATATGATTATTAAAACTACCTTATAAAACTCCCTGCAAACTCACAAAGGTGTTCATATCTCTAATTACATTTCAAGAATACAGCATTTCAGCCTGGGAAGTAAGCTGCTCACTGACTGACCCAAATTGATAAATAGAAGTCTGACTGCTTATCTAATTACTTCAGCCGAGGACCCTTGAGGAAATCTTGTTTCTGAAAGTAGGGTTGGAGATTCTAGAAGTGTGATTTGAGGACGGAGTAGGTTAAATGAAGTAGAAATAAAGTTCGCCTATAAATAGGGGGTGTATAGAGATGGATGTTTCCTTATCTAAATGTATTTTCATCTTAGCACATAATTATTACTCTATGGACTGAATGTTTGCGTTCCCCCAAAATTCATATGTTGGAACTGTAATCCCCAATGTGGTGGTGTTTGGAGGTGGGGCCTCTGGGAGGTAATTAGGTCATGAGGATGTAGCCCTCATGTGGATTCATGTCCTTATAAAAAAAGGAAGAGATATGAAATCTCTTTCTCTCTTTCTCTCTGTCTATCCATATATGGCCTTCTGAGATAGAGATAGAGATATAGAGGTAGAGATAGAGAGAGATCTGTAAGATACTGTCAGATATCTCTCTCTCTTTCTCTCTCTAGACATATGAAGACATAACTAGGGAGAGGGCCCTATACCAACCCGGACCATGCTGGCTCCCTGATCTTGGACTTCTAGTTCCTAGAACTGTGAGAATTAAGTGTTTGTTGTTTAGCCGTCCGGTTTATGGTCTTCTGTCAGAGCAGCTCAAACTGACGAAGACAACTACCAATTGGATCCATTCAAACACACATATGGACATCCATGTAGACATATAGACATAGACATTTTCTGCACTACACTTTTTTTGAGAGAGAGAGAATGCGCACAAATGGGGGGCATGGGGCAGAGGGAGAGGGAGAGAGATAGTCTTAAGCTGGGCGTGGAAACTTCAGGGATTTGATCTCACAACCCTGAGATCATGACCTGAGCTGAAATCAAGAGTTGGATGCTTAATGGACTCCACCCAGGAGCCCCTTCTGTACTACATTTTTATGAGAAACACCCTTGTTAACACCAAGGATTTATTATTTTTAAGGACGTTTATTTATAGTCCTAAGCAATTTTCTTTTGAATTTATCTTCTTAAGATTTTTTGACACTTTCAGTTAGTATAGTTTGTTTAGCTGCTTCATAATCTATTTGGGAATAATTGATAACATTTTAATGCACTTCTACCTTATGTAAGGAGTTCCAAACTGAATGGCATTAAGAAATCTGCTAAGTTATGGCTAAATTATTAAGTATCTTGAAGTATTTGTAAACAAATTAGAATACCTATGTTATTGGTAAAAGGTGAAGATAGAAAGGCAGAATGTGAGAAATTAATATTGGGATAATCCCTTCTTCTAAGAAGACTACAAGAAAACTTCTCAAGAAGATAATGCTGGAAAAAATTGATAGTTTGATGATATTCACCAAATTCGGGTCATGCAAAGAAAAAGATTTACCAATAATCTTGTATTTGGGGAGTAACATAGCAGATGGAACTGAAGTCAAGGTTTTCATGTATCATTGCATTATGATGACTCTAAAAACCTTGAAATTCTTTTTTCAGTTTTTTAAAAAATTTCTTTCCAGCGTAACAGCATTCATTGTTTTTGCACCACACCCAGTGCTCCATGCAATACATGCCTCCCTAATACCCACCACCTGGTTCCCCCAACCTCCCACCCCTGCCCCTTCATAAACTTCAGATTGTTTTTCAGAGTCCATACACTCTCATGGTTCACCT
This sequence comes from Mustela erminea, assembly GCF_009829155.1. Lineage (NCBI taxonomy): Eukaryota > Metazoa > Chordata > Mammalia > Carnivora > Mustelidae > Mustela > Mustela erminea. The sequence goes on from NC_045619.1 coordinate 122,778,770, forward strand.
CCCCTTCCAATTTCCCTCAACTCCCATCTGCTCTCCATCTCCCCTTGTCCTCCATGCTATTTGTTATGCTCCACAAATAAGTGAAACCATATGAAAATTGACTCTCTCTGCTTGACTTATTTCATTCAGCATAATCTCTTCCAGTCCTGTCCATGTTTCTACAAAAGTTGGGTATTCATCCTTTCTGATGGAGGCATAATACTCCTTAGTGTATAGGACCACATCTTCCTTATCCATTCGTCCGTTGAAGGGCATCTTGGTTCTTTCTACAGTTTGGCGACTGTGGCCATTGCTGCTATAAACATTGGGGAACAGATGGCCCTTCTTTTCACTACATCTGTATTTTTGGGGTATTTTGAGGGAAAGGGTGACATGCACATAATTATATAGAGGACTGTAATGAGGAGTCTAGTGATGGGTGTTCTGTACCTCCTCTGAGTGCAATAAAGCCAACTGGCCTTTACAAGCCAACAAAAAAAAGATGTAGGCTAAGTGTAAAAAAGGGGATTGTCATATAGTTGAGCATAAAATTGGCTTATGGGTTGTTTAACTTTCTTTATTGCAGATTTAAAAGCAGATGAGCATTAATCTTAATTTAGGTAGCACTCTTTGTTTAGATGCAGGACTGACAAGTTAATCATCTGATGTGGAAGTTAGGGAACTTTTTCTTTAAAGGGTCAGATAGTAAATATGTTCAGTTTTGGGGACCATGTGACCTCTGTTGCAGCTATTCAACTCTGACATGGTAAGATGAAACTGCCTTAAACTGCCTTAAACAGTATGTAAGTGAGTCAACATGGCCGTGTTCCAATAAATTTTTGTTCATAAAAACAGGAGGCAGGTGGGATTTGGGCCATAGTGTGTTAGCTCTGTAGTCTGATATTTTTCTATGGAAGACTGGAACATTGGCATGGTAGAGTTTAAGAGGAATGATAATAAGTGAACTCTCTGTGATTTTAGTATTCTACAATTAATTATCATTATAATTTGTAATTGTTCTATATAGCTCACCTTGGGTATGACCACTAATGGAAACACAACAAATCTTTGCAATTTCACACTTACTTGTCTATATAACTCTGGGACCCACTCCAGACCATAAATGTTTTAATGGCAGAGCTGATTTACTTCACTTCCGTATTCTTAGTGCACGGTATAGTGTCCATCTTTAAATAGATATTTAATAGATATTTTAATTGAAACATCAAGTGTTTAAACATTCTAGCCTTAAGCCATTAAAATCCTGAAAAAATCTAGAGACAGGGTAAGTACTCAAGGGTCCCTTTTTATACAATAATGAGCCTACCAGTAAATGTTTCTTTGGGCCTTTGGAAGCATTTTTATTGCTGCAATACCAAGAAAAGCTCTTGACTGCGAGCTTGTATTCAGGGAATCCATGTAATCAGACACCCAGACCAGGTAGGTTTATGTCAGAGAAATATCAAATTCAGTGTGTGGAGCACTAAAATCTGATTTAGCAATATAGTAAAGATTCCCCTATCTGGGACCCTGCAGAAACAACTTCCAGGGGCCTGATTTCTTTATCAAATCCTTCTGTGGGAGCAATTAATATGACCAGGGTGTAGCAGGTTTCCTTTAAGTTCCGGTGATAGGTGATTGACAGAAAAGTGTTGACTGGAAAATTTTACAAGGAGGAAGTAAATTCCTCATTCTAAGAGAAAGTTTTACAACTATCATTGAATAGAGGGAGGTTGCAGTTACACTAATAGCAGTAAAGGATGGCATGAATGAGCAAATCCCATATTCAGGGTCAGTGAAGTTTTTCCAGTTGTCAGATAACTGGTACAGTGAACAAGACAACTTGTGGGATGTAATGAAAAGGTAATTTAATTTTTTCCTTAGTAGTCTCTCCTTTTGTTTGGTGGGTCTCATTTGTCTTCTGCCCTGACTGAAAACTCTGGGAACCCTCATCTGAACACTCTTAAGAAATAGATATACATATATATTTTTTTAACCATCGTGTGTAAATCATAAATAAGATTCATTTCTAAAATTTAAAATGTCTTGTTTCTACTAGATAACTTTCTCTTCTGAAAAAAAAGCAAAAAACTGGACAAAATACATGAAATAACAATTTTGAAGGCCTTAGACATCAGGCGTATGAAGGAGAGTGAAGGCTGAGGGGAGACAGAAAATAAATGAGGTGAGCCTTGTGATTGTTACAGGAGCCTTCAGAGAATTCCCAGGCTGTAATGCAGGATAGGGTGATTCAGGTAGAAATAGAGGACTCCCTGAATTGAAGAAATAGAGCTGAGAGTTCAAGGTGACCAAATCGGCTACAGTCTGTCGAACAGAGCCCTGGAAAGGACAGAGTTGTACAAAGAAAGAACTCTTGAGATTGCAAGGGGATCCACTTGACTATTGAGCAGAATATTGATCAGCATATGTATGTGAGAAAACAATAAACGTCAGGAAATTAAACCATCCAAAAGGATTACTAGGAGCATTGTGTGGCAGTCAGTCAAGGTTGGAATATCACCTGTCCCATCAAGCCAGTCTAGAAAATTTCACCATTATGGGGCACTGGGTAGAGAGCTCAGAAAAGTCTTGCCTCAGTATGGTGGAATAATTAGCCCTAAAGTAAATAGTGTTTCAAATATTCAAAAATTAAAAAAAATTAAGTAAAGACATGGAAGATTTTAAAAAGACATAAATCAGACTTCTAGAAATGAGAACTTAAGGTGTCAGAAAAACCATACTGATTTGGATTAATGGAAGATTTGATATCACAGAAGAAAAGATTAGTGAATTTGAAGACAATACTAGACAATCCAAATGAAACATGAAAAGAGAAAATGAAATTTTAAAAAATCATCGAGCTGAGGGACAACTGAATATTGCTTAATACTCACGTGGTTGTAGTTCCCAAAGGTGAGGTGAGTAGAAAAATCTGTGATAAAATAATGGCTGAACATTTTCTGAATTTGATGAAAACTGTAGATCTACCGAACTAGGAAATTTTATAAATTCCAAAGGCAGGAATAAAGAACACTGGAAATGATAACTCTACCAGTCAATGCATAAAATATTTTCCTATTTAAATCTCCTAAAGATATACTTGTTTAAACATAAATTATAATGTACTCTAAGATTCCTAATACATATATGTTATATTTGTAATGTATACATAAGTATGTTAAAATGTAACAAAAATGATATAAAGCCCAGGAGAGGAGAAATTAAAGTACACTCTTGAAAAGTTGTTATACTATTTTTTTAAAATATCATGCTATGTTTGAAAGTGTGTTGTGATAATTAAAGATGTAGACCATGAATCCTAGAACAATCACTAAAATATCAAAATGAAGAATTATAATCAGTAAGCCAGGAGGTCAAATGAATTCATAAGACTACTCAATCTAAAAGAAATTAGTCAAAGAAGAAAAAAGGAACCAAAAAAATGAGGTAAATAGCATGACTTAATTGTATCAATAGCCATATTAAATGCAAATGGTATGAATACCCCAGTAAAAGGCAGGTGTTGTAAGACTCGATAAAAAAGCAAGACTCAGTTTATATTTCAGCTTCTAGAAATTCACTTTAAATGTAAAGACAAATAGATTAAAAGGTTAAAAATATATATAATGTTAACAAGAGTCAAAGTACAGTCTCTCTTTTTGTTTTTTTTAAAGATTTTGTTTATTTACTTGACAGAGAGAGTGCACAAGCAGAGGGGAGTGGCAGGCAAAGGGAGAGAGAGAAGGAGAAATAGGTTCTCTGCTGAGCCGGGAGCCCGATGTGGGGCCCATTCTCAGGAGTCCAGGATCATGACCTGAGCTGAAGGTAGACGCTTTTAGACGCTTAACCAACTGAACCATCTAGGTTCTCTAAAAAGGACATACCATATGAAATGCTTGTTTACCAAGGAACAGAGCACTGAAGTACATGAAGCAAAAACTTACAGATGTACAAGGAGAAATAGACAAATCCTTAATTGAAAGTGGAGATTCCAATACCCTTCTCTGGATAATTGCTAGAACATTATATGGAAAATCAGTGAGATATTGACTTGAACAGCAACTTTATCTAATTAACATGTATAGAACACTCCATACAAGGGTTGGGTACACATTCTTTTCAAGTCTCATGGAGCATTTGCCAAGATATACTGCATTCTGCACCATATAATACGAGATTAAATAAGTTTAAAATAATTTGAGTCACACAGAGTATATTCTCTAATTTTCCAGAATTCAACTAGAAATTGAGCAGAAATATCTCTAAAGAATCTTCAAATATTTGGAAACTAAACAACAGAATTCGGAACAACTCACATGTCAAAGAATGAATCCAAAGGAAAATTTGAATTTTTTTTGAACTAAGCAAAAATGAAAGTACGATGTCTCAAAATTTCTAGCATAAAACGTTTTAGTGGAAGAGAAGAAACTTCTCAAATTAGTGACTTCAGTCTCCTCCTTAAGAAACTAGAAAAAAAAACCCAAACTAAACCCAAAGTAATCAGAAGAAAGGAAATGTAAGCAGAAGTCAATTAAATAGTCTCTCATGGTTTGTCTCCCCCTCTGATTTCCCCCCAACTCACTTCTCCTCTCTTTCTCCCAATGTCCTCTGTGTTATTCCTTATGCTCCACAAGTAAGTGAAACCATATAATTGACTTTCTCTGACAAGCTGACAAAATTCACATAGAAGCGCAAAGGATCTGGGATAACTTTGAAAAAAAAAAAAAGCGAAATTGGGGATCAGAATTATTTAATTTCAAAATTTACTATAATGCTTAAGTAATCAAGAGATTGTGATTACTGATAAAAAGATAGACAAATAGATTTCAGACATAGACCCCCATATCCAGATAATTTTTTTGGTGTTTTTAAAGTAGATTTTGTTTGTTCGTTTATTTTTTAAGATTTTATTTATTTATTTGACAGAGAGAGAGAGATCCAAGTAGGCAGAGAGGCAGACAGAGAAAGAGAGGGAAGCAGGCTCCCCGCTGAGCAGAGAGCCCAATGAGCGCTTCCATCCCAGGACTCTGGGATCATGACCTGAGCCAGACACAGAGGCTTAACCCACTGAGCCATGCAGGTGCCCAGATTTTCTTTTTCTGAGTAGTTTTTAGGTTTTTAGAAAAATTGAGCAGGAAATATGAAGTTCCCATACGCAGTTTCAAAGTCTCCTGCTCCCCTTTTTAATTTTCCCCATTTTTAACTTCTTGCATTAGTGTGGTACACTAATCAATGTACAATCAATGAGCCAATATTATGCATTACTCTTTTTTTTTTTTTTTAAAGATTTTATTTATTTATTTGACAGAGAGAGATCACAAGTAGGCAGAGAAGCAGGCAGAGAGAGAGGAAGGGAAGCAGGCTCCCTGCTGAGCAGAGAGCCCGATGCGGGACTCGATCCCGGGACACTGAGATCATGACCTGAGCCGAAGGCAGCGGCCTAACCCACTGAGCCACCCAGGCGCCCATTATGCATTATTCTTAACAAAAGCTCATATTTGTGAGGGTATGCTTTTTGTGTTATACATTCTATGAGTTTTGACAAATGTGTAGTGGGCATGTACCTATCATTAGAGATTCATATAGAGTAGTTTCATTGCCCTAAAATTTCCCTCCATTGTGCAACACTGGAAAGAATTTTTATTTTGCTTTCTCTCTCTTTTATTTTTTGTTTTTACTATTTCTATAGTTTTGCCTTTTCCAGACATGTAGTTCTAATTATATACTAGCTAGCCTTTTCCGATTGGTTTCTTTCACATAGCAATATGTGTTTGTATTTCCTCCATGTCATTTTGTGGTCTGACAACTCATTCTTAATGACTGAATAATATTCCACTGAAGGAATGTGCTATGGCTTGTTTATCCACCTATGTATCTAATGACATCTTGGTTGCTTCCAAGTTTTGGCCATTGTGAATAAAGTTGCTATAAATATTTTTACGCATGGTTTGGTATATATATTAGTTTTCTACTCAATTGGGTAAGTATCAAGATTGCTGAAAAAAAAAAGAAATGTGATTGCTGGATCGTATGATAAGAGTATTGTCATTTTAACTTGCAATTCCCCAATGACAAAAGATGCCAAGCATCTTTTCAAATGCTTATTTTCAACAGCTATCTTCTCTGCTGCGGGGGCTATTCAGATCTTGGCCCTTTTTTTAAAATTGGGTTGCTTGTTTCCTTTTTGTTGAGTTTTAAGACTTCTTTGTGTATTTTGGATACCATTCCTCTAGTAGACACATTTTGCAAAGAGTTTCTCCTGGTCTGTGGCTTGGGTTTTTTTTTTTTTTTTTTCTTTTGACAGTGTCTTCAATAGACCAGGAATTTTTAATTTTGATGAAGTACACTTACCAGTTGTTTTTGTTTTTTTTTCCATGGATCATGCTTTTGGGTTGTATCTAAGACATCACTGCCAAAGCCAGGTCACCAAGATTTTAAGTTATTCTAGGAATTTTATATTTTTTCAGTTTATGTTTAGTTTTATGATCCATTTTTATTTTTTAAATGGCATAATGTGTGCTTTCAGATTTTTTTTTTTTTGTATGTGGCTATTTTGTTGTTTCAACACCATTGTGGAAAAGATCATATTTTCTCCATATAATTGCTTTTGTTACTTTGTGAAAGATCAATGGACGATATATGTATGGGTGTATTTCTGGGGTTTCTGTTTTGATTCATTGATCTATTTGTCTGCAAATTGATTTTTGAATGTTAAACTAGCCTTCTGTACCTGGAATAAATCCCACTTGGTCGTCATGTATAATTATTTTTATGTATTGTTGGATTTGATTTGCTAATATTTGGGTAAAGATTTTTGCATCTCTGTTCATGAGACATATTGGTCTATAACTTTTTCTTTTTGTACTGTCTTTGCCCGGTTTGGTGTTAGGGTAATGTTGCTCTTATAAAATGATTTAGGAAGTGCTTCCTTTTCTGTTGTTTTCTGGAAAAGATTATGGAGAATTAATATGAATTGCTTCTTTAAGTGTTTGGTAGAATCTACCAGTGAACCTACTTGGGCCTGATTCTTTCTGTTGGAAGGTTATTAATAATTAATTTAATGTCTTTAATAGATATAGGCCTATATTTAGATTAGATTACCTTTCTATCTGGTGTGGAGATGTAGACCATGATACATTGTGTTTTTCAAGGAACTGGTGTAATTCATCTTGGTCATTAAATTTGTGGACATTAGATTCTTAATATTTCTTTATTATTCTTTTATTGCCCATAGGATTGGTAGTGAGAGTCCCTCTTTCATTTCTGATATTGGTATTTTGTATCTTCTCTTTCTCTCTCTCTCTCTCTCCTTTTTTTCCCCCCTATGTTAACTTGGCAAGAGATTTATTAATTATAACTATCTTTTCAAAAAAATCAACCTTTTTTTCATTGATTTTGCCCATGATTTCTTTTTTCAGTGTCATTGATTTATTCTCCATTGTTTATTATTTTATTTTGTCTGTTTGGCTTAGATTTAATTTGTTCTTTTTTTTTCCTCTGGTTTCTAAGGTGGCAGCTTAGATTACTGATTTTAGATATTTTTCCTTAAAATATGCATTGAATGCTGTAAGCTTACTCTAACACTGAATTCCTTATCTTTCACTGCAAATTTTGTTAAGCTGATTTCCTGATCATAAACCATCCTCCCCATAAAACACCTGCCTATGGCCACCAAAAGTTTCTTGAGTAAGTTGCAGAACTTAACTGGTTTGAAATCTAACTTTCCTCTCTCTGTTCTCTTGTAATGAATAGTAAAATAATGTAAAGGGAGGGAAAATATGATTTTTTCTAGCAACAGCAATCAGACAACAACAACAACAAAAAAGGCATTCAAATTGGCAATGAAGAAATCAAACTCTCTCTCTTCGCAGATGACATGATACTTTATATGGAAAACCCAAAAGACTCCATCCCCAAACTACTAGAATACATACACCAATTCAGTAATTGTGGCAGGATACAAAAATCAATGTACAGAAATCAGTTGCTTTCTTATACACTAACAATGAAAATATAGAAAAGGAAATTAGAGAACTAATTCTTTTTACCATAGCACCAAGAACCATAATATATCTGGGAATAAACTTAACTAAAGAGGTAAAGGATCTGAACTCGAGGAACACTCATGAAAGAAATTGAAGAACACACTGAAAGATAGAAGACCATTCCATGCTCATGGATCGGAAGAATAAACATTGTTAAAATGTCTATACTGCCTAGAGCAATCTATACTTTCAGTGCCATCCCAATCAATATTCCACTGGCATTTTTCAAAGAGCTGGAGCAAATAATCCTAAAATTTGTATGGAATCAGAAGAGACCCCGAATCGCTAAGGAAATGTTGAAAAACAAAAATAAAACTGGCGGCATCACATTACCTGATTTCAAGCTTTACTACAAAGCTGTGATCACCAAGATAGCATGGTACTGGCACAAAAACAGACACATAGACCAGTGGAACAGAGTAGAGAGCCTGGATATGGACCCTCAACTTTATGGTCAAATAATTTTTGACAAAGCGGGAAAAAATATACAGTGGAAAATAGTCTCTTCAATAAATGGTGCTGGGAAAATTGGACAGCTACATGTAGAAGAATGAAACTTGACCATTCTCTTACACTATACACAAACATGAACTCGAAATGGATAAAAGACTTCAATGTGAGGCAGGCATCTATCAAAATCCTAGAGGAGAACATAGGCAGTAATCTCTTCAACATTGGCCACAGCAACTTCTTTCAAGACATGTCTCCAGAAGCAAAGGAAACAAAAGTGAAAATGAACTTTTAGGACTTCATCAAAATCAAAAGCTTCTGCACCGTAAAGGAAACAGTCAACAAAACACAGAGACAACCCACAGAATGGGAGAAGATATTCGCAAATGACACTACACACAAAGGGCTGATCTCCAAGATCTATAAAGAACTCCTCAAACTCAACACTCACAAAATAGATAATCACATCAAAAAATGGGCAGATGGCATGAACAGACACTTCTCCAAAGAAGACATTTAATTGGCTAACAGACACATGAAAAAATGTTCATCATCATTAGCTATCAGGGAGATTCAAATTAAAACCACATTGAGATATCACCTTACACCAGGCAGAATGGCCAAAATTAACAAGACAGCAAACAACAAGTGTTGGAGAGGATGTGGAGAAAGGGGAACCCTTTTACACTGTTGGTGGGAATGCAGGTTGGTGCAGCCACTTTGGAAAACAGTGTAGAGATTCCTTAAGAAATTAATAATAGGGCTTCTCTATGATTTTTGCTTTTGAAATGATACTTTTCTCTAGGTTTTGTGTTTAAAATTTAGATGGGCATGAGGGAGTGCACTTGCTATCATGAACCCCTGCTGATGTATGGAGCTGATGAATCCCTCTATTGTACATACTAATATGACACTATATGTTAACTAACTGGAAGTAAAATAAAAACTGAAAAAAACAATGGGGCACCTGGGTGGCTCAGTGGGTTAAAGCCTCTGCCTTCGGCTCAGGTCTTGATCCTAGGGTCCTGGGATCGAGTCCTGCATGAGACTCTCTGCTCAGCGGGGAGCCTGCCTCCTCCTCTCTCTCTTTCTGCCTGCCTCTCTGCCTGCTTGTGATCTCTGTGAAATAAATAAATAAAATATTTAACAACAACAACAACCAAAAAAAAACAACTAAAAAAAAGAATATTTTAAAAAAGCATTTTGGCAATGATCAATCCTCTGTCTTCAGTAACATTAGGAACACTTGACATCTATAAAGAAACCATTTTGTTTTCTTATAATCTTTGTAATTTCCTCCCTCAGCCTTCTTTTTAGTGCTTAAAAAAGAAAAATCTCACAGAGTACCATTTGCATTTTAAGGCTCTCCTTTCTGTTTAAGCAAGTGCCCTAGGACATCTATGAAATACCACTCTTTCTTTAAGTTGGACATTTTGACCTGTGTCCTTGAGAAATATGAGGCTTACAGGCATTAGAGCAGTTCTGTGATTCACCGGCAGGTTGCAATTTGAGACATTGACTTTAAATGAAAAATGTTATGATCGGACTGCAGTTACCTTAGAAAAATGCCTTTTTCTCATGTGGTCTCGGGAATAGGAAGGATCTGTCTGTGTGCTCTCGTGCTGTATCTGTGGTTCAGCTTCAGGGGAAGCAATGATAAGCGACGGTGCTCCCATCTTTGGGTTTCACACCTATTTTGGTCTGTTACAGTTGCACTGAAATAAATTTTTTTAAAGCAGTGCAAAATCTGTATTTTGAAAAGTTTGTACAGGTGGGGTTTGGCGGTCCCGGTCTGGTGACTTAAAAGTATGGTTCTACTTAAAAGGATATGCTTATAGGGTGGAAATTCCTCCTTTAGAAGCATTTTTGTAGACATTTAAAATGAATAATTCCATCTGCAAGTCATAGGCTTAAATTTTTATATCATTACTAATAAAAATGTTCATTTACATTTACACTGCTGGATTTGGTATGTGTAGCGCTGAGTAATTTAGACGGCAGTGCTGACCCTCAGTTTAACACTAATTTAGAGCATTTTAAAGAGTGTATGAAATACTTTAACATAACTGAATTGTATAATTGTATTCATATTAGAGCCTAATGTACTTTAGAGGTGATAGGGAAGCACTGAGGTTTTTAAAAATTGTTTTGAAATGTGGGGTGCCTTGGTGGCTCAGTGGGTTAAAGCCTCTGCCTTCAGCTCAGGTCATGATCCCAGGGTCCTGGGATCGAGCCCTGCATCGGGCTTAGCAGGGAGCCTGCTTCCTCCTTTCTGCCTGCTTCTCTGTCTACTTGTGATCTCTGTCTGTCAAATAAATAAATAAATAAGATCTTTAAAAAAATTGTTTTGAAATGTAATTGCTCATTATATACAACAGACCATATTTATTTTAAAATTATTTTCTTTGTTCTTTCTTTTTTTTTTTTAACTCATAATTCTTTTATTTCCAAAGCAAATACCAAAGTTCAGTACATACATGTACATTTGCCAAAGGATTACTGTGCCTTTTACCACATCCCTTGCAATATAAATAACTTATCAATTTTAGCTACACATTACATTGAATGAAAATAAAGTAATGAGGAACTGCATATTGATTTTTTTATAACTTATGATACAATGAATAAATTCTGTTAGATCTTATGTCATTTTAATTAAAAATATTTTCTTTTTAAAAATAAAAGCATAGGGGGCACCTGGTTGACTCAGTTGGTTAAGCATCTGCCTTTAGGTCAGTTCATGATTCCAGAGTCTTGGGATCAAGCCCCTTGTCGAGCTCCCTCCTCAGTGGGGAGTCTACTTCTCCCTGTCCCCCTGCTTGTGCTCTCTTTTTTACTCACTTTCTCTTTCAAATAAATACATAAAATATTTTAAAAAACAAGAGTATAATTACAGTACTTTATCAGGAAAAATATAAATATGAGCACTTAGAATGTCTTCACAACATCCCAGACTGTCTTGACCAATTTCGTGATAGAGTTTCTACTACATAATTCAGTCATTTGCCAACTAAGATATTTTTGGTTGAAAAGAAATGTAATATAAAAGTAATAGTTTCTGTTGCCTTGTGAGAGACCACAAGCCCCATCTCTCATGCCATAGCAGTCTGCTTACTAGGAATGCAAATTCTTGCTTTTTTTTTAAATATCAGAGGAAGTATCATTCTTTTACAAAACCATGTATGAGACATTTGTGAAGAATAAAATAAGCTGAGAATTGTGTTGGTTATCCACACTTGCTTTTTCAGCTATTACAACAAATTTTTAAATTTATAGTTTTAGTTATTTGTCCCAGACTTGCTACATGTACAGAATTTTCCTAAATGTGTATATGATAGCTATGTTTCTTCTGTAATGTGCATTTTATTTACTTTTTTAATATAATATTCCAGCCAACATTGATATCCTCAGCAGATATACTTACTTTGTTTAAGAAAAATATTATTATAGAATTTAGAAATAACTCTGGTCTTGCCATAGAAATACATATAAAAATTACCTTAGGGGCACCTGGGTGGCTCAGCGGGTTAAAGCCTCTGCCTTCGGCTCAGGTCATGATTCCGGAGTCCTGGGATCGAGCCCCACATCGGGCTCTCTGCTCAGCAGGGAGCCTGCTTTCCCCTCTCTCTCTGCCTGCTTCTCTGCCTCCTTATATCTCTGTCTGTCAAATAAATTTAAAAAAAACTTTAAAAAATGACCATATAGGTTATGTTAAACTGCTATATTACTAGATATTTCCACACATGGTAACATGTAGCAGGCTGTGATGGTGAACACGAGTGGATTTGACCTGGTGTTGCCTTTTTCCTAATCATGATTAACATTGACTTCATCATCTTTCTTCAGCCTTCTCAGAACTGGCAAGCCTAACATGGGGCTTGATCCCATGACCTTGAGATCATGACCTGAGCCAAAACCAAGAGTTGGACGCTCAACTGACTGAGCCACCCAGGTGCCCCATGTTGTTGACATTTAATTGGCAGTGAGGTCATGGGTGACCTGAGGTGCGGAGTTTTGATGAGTTGCAGAAGCCAATGAGAGTCGATAAAGGAGCTGGAGATGAGAGAATGGAGTCACAGGCAGGACATATGCTCAAGAAACGATGCCAAGAAGGTGAAGCTTGAGGGAAGGTAGAACAATATGTGGAACGAGAAGGGAAGTGAGAGGACATTTTTGTTTATTTCTGGTTTTTACTTGGGAGAGGTTGAGCGATAAAAATACAAGCATCGCTTAATTGCTAGTGTTAACTCATCAGAAGACAGGAGATCTGCAGCCTGGGAAAAGAGATATCTGAAGCTAAGAGTCTGGCATCTTTTATCCTCAGTGAGAGAGAGACAGACAGACAAAGAACAGAGAAAGTGAGAGATGATTCTAGTTAATTATTCACTTCCTGCGTGAAAGAAATGCCTTTTGAGGTCCTATTGCTTCCGAGTTTTGGCCTAACTACTAATTGGGTCTCCCCAGCAGCTCCAGTGTCAAGTTTACTGATTAACTTTTACGTGGTTAGCTACTTTCAATCAGGTTCTTGGAAGCTCTTTGGGGGCATTAATATAATGGAGTTTCTAGACCCTCAGAGAAACGATGGAGTGTAGAACAAGCTGCCTGCATGAAGATATGACTGGTTCAAACTGGCGGAACAGTTTAGTTCTAAGTTACTAAGAGGCATAAAAATAGTTACCATTTGTCCAGTCCTTGTCATGTGTCATATTCTGTGCTGCACACATTTCTCATCCTTTCTCCAACTCTGCAAGAAGGTTGTTACTATCATTATTTTATAGGTGAAGGAATTGAGGCTCAGATAATTGTTTTTGTTTAAATTTTACTATAGGAAGAGTCAAACATACATAAAAATAAAGGAAATGGGGTAAAGAAACCCAGATTCAAGCATCCCTGCTGTTTGTCCATCTTTTTGCAGCCGTGCTCTCTCTTTGCTACGTCCCCAGCACATTTTTCTTTCCTACAGCTCAGGGCATTTAAATGCTTTGCCCAGGTCTGCACAATCAGCGTGCTGTCCACGTCCCTCCTAGGAATCCGGACTAAGTTGGCTCATTGGAAGTGCAGACACAAAGAAGATCTGGTCTTCTTCACCACCATCACCACCTGTGAGAATTGTTTCAGTCAGTGGTTAGAACAGTTCCGTGTGATTAGTGTTACAGATGTGGAAACTGAGTTACAGGGAAGACCAGTGACTTGCCCAAGCGTGGTAAAGCTGCCTTCTAACCCAGATGGTCTGACTCTAGGACTGGTACAGTCTGGTGGGCAAAGCAGCCCACAGATAATTTAGGAGGATTGGAGATGTGATAAAATGATATAGAAGGTAAAACCTTTTAGTCTCCCTCCCTACTCTCTTTTTGATCTCCCTCTCCGGATAGAACATCCCATAAGGAGAGCAAACGTTTGGGTCACAGCACCAACATCATTTAGAACACTGGGTCTAGCTCTTCTCTAGTCTGTGGCCAAGTCAAAATGAAAGCAGAGAGAATTTTGACATTAATGCTAGACTCTAGCCAGCTCGTGTTTAAGAGGCTGCTAACCGAATGATGTGTGTGTGATTGCACATGTTAGTACAAGGTGGCAGGGTCAGCCTCTAAAAAGCCTTGCAGGGGATTAAAGCTAGAAGATTTTTACCTGCCAGCTAGACTTTGTTTTAGCCATGATGAATTCAAATGAGCCAGGCTGCATTTCGAGCATGCCCATGGGCTCATCATGTTACTTTAAATTACATAATATCTCAGTCACTAATAAGCATTGTTCTTTCATCTGGAGTAGAGAAGAGTAGAAAAAATTGCATCAGGAAGATGTTCCTGTTGATTTATTTTTTTAGTTCCCCATGGATATTCAGATATTATTCAGATAGTACTTAGATTAATTGCTTATGTGATTAGCAGTGATTTTTGTGCCTGCTCTAGGGACTAACATGGCAGCTTTGTTACCCTATAATTCAAAGGTAAATGGATAAGGATGTAAACTTATAGCCATGATGCTGGTAGGAGGAGGTAAGGAAGAAAAGGTAGGAGGGGAAATGAAATGATTAGGTGGTAGAATAATTTTTGTCCCCTTTGTTAAGAATCCTGATATTCTGGGGCAGATGATGGGTATATGGAAATGGTCACTTTTGAATGAAATTCTTCTTAGAGGGGTCAGTTGATGTCAAATTTGTATCTCTTGATTTGTGGCCAAGAATTGGGCAATTGAATTATTTTTGTCTTGTTTTGAAACTCCTTTCTTAGAAATTCAAGCAAAACCTATTAATGCCTGTGAATTGAAAGGCAGTTCTCTTGGTCGATGTTGAGATTGTACCAGTGGGGAAGTGAGGTAGCTTTTGACTGATGAACTGTTTTGGAGAAACATTGTACTCTAAATTGCTTCCAAGTTTATTTTGTAAAATGCTTTGGAAGGTTATATTTTCTAGATGCTTGGCAGACTGCTGGATATCTAGCATTCAGCTAGTGAACCCTTTTAGTTATTTATCAAAGAAAGAGTCTCAGACTCCCACTCACCTTGCAAATTCTTATTGAGCTTTTGATGGAAATAAACTGTAACTCTCACTGCATTCACTTTCCTATTAAAAACAAAAAAAAGGAAGGAAGGAAAAGAAGTCTTTGTCACAATGATTCATTTGAGGCAACCGCCCATGTCCCAGTTCATCTAAAGTTCATTAAGTTCCAATTCTCCCAAATGCCAAGCTCCAATAACGTTGTAATCCAAGAAGTCAAGGAAATAATTTATCCCAACAGTTTATATACTTATAAATGCCTTGCTAGCCTTGTGATGTACATTGTTGTGTTGGGCTCATTACTGTATTTGACAAGTTTATATGTTAACTTTGTGCAATAAGAATTTTACATAGTAGAGAACATATACACTGGCCATGTGTTAACTAGCCACACATATGAATTCTGTGTTAGTTTGTATAACTTCAAGGTTTGAAATCATTGCTTTGAAGAATGTTTTACTCTTTTCAAAAACTTTCAGAATTGACTTTGAAGAGCATAATTGCAAATTGTACTCCCTCCTTTGTATGTCTTTTAAAATTATTCTCGAGTGGTATCATACATGCTTATGTGGCTACTGAAAATTCAAAGAAAATGTAAAATATTAACATTTGTTTTACTAGATGCATTGTTATTTAAGAGCATGAGAGTTAAGAAAGGTGAACTTGACTCAGAAAAAAATGAACTGCCTTTCTGGTGGGGGTATATTAAAAGAGAGAAAGAGACTGACTTAAGAGCTATCTTTCCTCATTTACAGAAGAGGAATAGCATATTTTGTCCTACTCCCTTTTTGTCTCTGAGGTGGTGGGAAGATGGTAGGGTGGACATGGTTGGTGGGGGTGGAGGGAGCTGTTGAGGAGATTAATTTGGACTTCATGCATCCTTTATCTATGCTGTATTCATGGGTATATTCACCGCATTTCAGATTGTTCCTTCACTTTGGTCATTGCATTAGTTTCCTGGAATTGCCATAAGCAAACTGAGTACCTCAAAACAAGAGACATTTATTCTCTTAAAATTCTGGAGGCCAAAAGTCTAAACTCAAGGTGTCAAGCAGGGTCATGCTTTCTGGCAGAATCCTGCCTTGACTCTCCTCAGCTTCTGGTGATAACCAATAATCATTGGTGTTCCTTGGCTAGTAGACTCTTGGCACATCTCTTGCTCCATTGTCACATGGTTGTTGTCCTGCGTATCTGTGTCTTTCTTCTTTTAAGAACACTTGTAATATTGGATTAGGAGCTACCTTACTCTAGCATAACTTTATTGTAACTAATTATCCCCAAAGCAACCTCATTTTCAAATACAGTCACATTCAGCATATCTTTTGGCGGGGGATCCAATTCAACCCATAGCAGTCATGGAGATCATGATTCTTGCTGGTCTTCACTACAGACCTGCATATCCTGTGGTGCTTGTAGTGGCTTTTTCTCCTGAAAGCTTTTTTTCTTTTCTTCTTTTAAATTATCTGGGGTTGCTAGCTCTCTACCCTGGCAGGCTTCTTTCCAGATTGACAATAATAAGAAGAGTGTTTAGCCTTCTCTTCTTCCCCCAGTACCCTTTCTAAGGACTACACTGAGATTAGTGTTCTCACAGAGCCAGAATCTTCCATCTTGCTCCCCTGACCTACCACTCTTTGAAATCTTTTGAATTTAGAGTGTACCTACTTCTTTCGTAGATTGCTGCTACCTTTTAGTAATTTCATTAGTTACGTGAGAACATCTGTGGTCCAATTTATCTATCACTACCTAGAAGTTCAATTTCAAAAATCTGAGCATAATTTTATAAAATATGTATTATAAGTTATTCTCAAGAACTATGAGTAGTCAGAGATTTTACCCTATGTGCAGACACAAGTTAGCCTGTCACAATGTCATGGATGCCGGAGGGACAAACAGACATCCTGGGTTAGAGATGGAGTGTGATACATCACTCACAGCACTAGCAGTAGCCAGAGTATCAAAATTCTGTACCAGTTCCCAAACATGAGCCTCAGTCCCAAACATGTGATGTGAAGCGAGTCCAAGTACAGCTGCACACAACAACAGGTTAAACTGCAGGAGAGGAACCCTGAGCTTAGGGAACTTGAATCTTTTATAATGGGCAGCAAGCATGACTGCCTTTTGCTTCCGAAGGAACATTATCTTCATTATACTGTTCAGTAAGCATGTCTGCCCTTTGCTCTGGAGGGAGACACTGTATTTTCCAAGGGAGCATACCAACTCCTTGCTCCCGAGGGAGAAATGATCTCTATCTTCCAAGGCAATTTTTTTGTACAAACATCCTTGAAAGGGTGGTCTAGAATGAAGAGCAGTCAGTGCCTTGCCTATTAGGCATTCGTAGGTGCAAAGGGGCCCATGGAAGAGTTGTCTTCTAACAATTGTTATGAGGAGGTATTTTCTCACAGGAAGCACTTGTCATGATGTCATTATATTTTCTGGAAAATGTGGTATTTGTGTAAAGTTTTACAATGGTAATATATTTAAATGCTGGTAAAAAAAAAATCCCTGCTTAGAATAATATTTTCATGCCATGTGTTCCAGGGTGTATTTCCTATATGGTTTTAGTCATAGTCTTATGCAGTAGCTGAAGTAGGGGCTTTGGAGACAGGCAGGATTGAATTTTATTGCCATTTAGGCTGTTTATTCATACATGGGTGAATAAAAAAAAAATCTTCAAAATTGTTTTCTTTTTTAATCCTACATAATCCTGAGAAAACCAGATCAGATTGGAGAGGCTTATTGTCTTTCCCAATGCCATTGTGCTAATAGAAGATAATCAGGATTCACACTGAGGTCTACCTGACTTCCAATCCTGAATTCTTAACCACTCTATTATTACAAGTCCATGAAGTAGCTGGTGTAATCAGTAGGAGGTGCTTCACATCTAGAACTTAGAATTTATGGGAGAATCTCAGTCAACAGGTCCCTGAAATGTATTCTAAAGTACTCCTTGGAAACAGACAAGACATGGTTGTGTTAAGGAAGAGAAATCAAAGCAAGGAAGCTTCCCAGAAAACAGACATCTGTCACTGCTGTTATTGAACTTTCAGAGAGAAATTTGTTATAGAAAAGAAATTGTCATTCATCCAGACCGGACCTCGTGTATTAGCTGCTGAGATTGTCTGGCTAGCATAGCCAGTAAACTTGAGCTATGATTTGGATTTATATATTCATTTGATTCCTATGTGTCAAAACATTGGGATAGAAGAGGGAAATACTATTTTATTTTGCTGGTCAGAGGACAGAAAGTTTCTTGTTTTGTTGGCTTGGTGTGGAAGGGAGTCCTGTACTATGGTCTAGGTATTTCAGCTGAGTATACAAACAAGTGTTATAGTCTGCTTACATTTTCTCCTTTGTGTACTTGGCTTTATCAGGTTTGTCTAACCTCTTTGACATGGCATTTTACTTTGATTTTGTTGCTTTATATTTACTGGGTGTTAACAAGTTGCAAGCACAGTAGGAGATACCAGTTACATAGGGTTCCTCCTCAGTAAATGTATCACAGAAATGCAAACATCAAGTGGTATTTTATGGGATGACAGGTGAACATTTCTATTTTAAATTTCTTTTCAGTGATGGGTCAGTAGATTTTCAAGTGTCATGCAATTGGAGCTTATTATCTAGCATTTTTTTTGCTAAACTTAAAATTTTAATTTGGTGGGACTTTGTTTTGTTATTGCTGGTGTTTATGCTGTTCTGTTTTCCTTACTTAATGGTATAATTGACTGTCCTACTCAAAGATGTTGGATAGAAACCTGTCGCCAATAATTAATGAATACTATTATTTAAGGCTTACGGAGGGAACTTTGATCCTAAAATAAATGTTTATATGTGGGTCATGCCTTCCATTGTAATGTGAGTTTTCTTTGCCCTGCTTAGCATTGGAGTTATCTTTTGAAGAATGCCAATTAACTGCATACCTGCCCTAGGGAAAAAATGTCTTTCAAACACAGGCTGTGTGCAGAGGGGCACAACCTATAGACAAAACATTAAAGTAGCAGGCTGGAGGATTGCAATTTAATCCTGATGGCTCTCCTTATTAAATTTTTAATTTTGGAAAAACTCCCTTAACCTTTGGTGACCATCTTCTCACTTATAATGAGAACACATGAATAGCTCTAGAACTGACGTATGTATATCAAATATATGTGATATATGCATATAAAATGTATTTGTACTTGTTAATTGTTAATTTTATTTCTTTTAACTTTTGTTAAAAGTTAAAGACTTTTGGATTCCTGGGTGGCTCAGTCGTTAAGTGTCTGCCTTCAGCTCAGGTCATGATTCCAGGGTCCTGGGATCGAGCTCCACATTGGTCTCCCTGCTCAGCAGGAAGCCTGCTTCTCCCTCTCCCACTCTCCCTGCTTGTGTTGCCTCTCTGGCTGTCCCTCTCTGTCAAATAAATAAAATTAAAAAAAAAAAAAGTTAAAAGATTTTAAGAATTTTCAAGTGTGTCATAAAATTTTATGTTCTAATAAGTCATCCCAAAACATGGTGGCTTGAAACAACAATCTTTTTTTTCCACTCTTTTTTATGGATCTGCAATTTTGGCAAAGCTCAACAGGGGGCATCTCATTTCTATTGGATATCAGCTGGGGCTGCTTGGGTGGAGGCTAAGGAATCCATATTCAAGATTGCTGTCTCACATGGCTAGCAATTTGGTACAGGCCATTGCCTGGGAACAGTCAATGTGGGAACAGTCAATGCTGTGGACTGGGAGCTGGTCCCTCTTCACCTGGGCCTCTCTTTGTACTTGGAGTTTGTCACAGTGTGGTGGCTTGGTTCTAAGAACAAGTATCCCAAGAGACAGGAGTGAAAGCTGCAGGTTTCATAATGCCTGGACTCAGAAACTGATACAATGTTACTTTTTGCTATATTCTGCTATTCAGTTTTTCATAGAGCCCCAATTCAAGAGGAGGGAGCATAGACAGCACCTTTCAATGAGAGGTGTGTAATTTGGGGTCATGTTTTAAAACCATGCTATCCTGTACATGGTTCCTGAACTACTGACAATAAACATGCACATTGTAAAGAGCACTCCCAGTGTTTGATTAACATCTATTTTTTTTCTTTACAATCATGAACAGTCCCTTGATATTCTGCATCATCTCTTACCATTGGCATCATTGTTTATTTTAAATTTTTTTATTAATTATTTTTATTAACATATAATGTATTATTTGCCACAGGGTTACAGGTCTTACATCATCAGGCTTACACATTTCACAGCACTCACCATATCACATACCCTCCCCACTGTCCATAACCCAGCCACCCTCTCCTTCCCACGCCCCAGCAACCCTCAGTTTGTTTTGTGAATTTAAGTCTCTTATGGTTTGTCTCCCTCCTGATCGCATTTTGTTTCATTTTTTCTTCCCTATCCCCAAACTTCCCACCGTGCCTCTCAAATTCTTCATTTCAGGGAGATCATATGATAATTGTTTTTCTCTGATTGACTTACTTCGCTCAGCATAATATCTTCCAGTTCCATCCACGTCATTGCAAATGGCAAGATTTCGTTTCTTATGATGGCTGCATTGTATTCCATTGTGTGTGTGTGTGTGTGTATCTGTATATCTATCTATCTATCTATCTATACATATACTTCATCTTCCTTATCTATTCATCTGTTGTGGACATCTCGGTTCTTTCCATAGTTTGGCTATTATGGACATTGCTGCTATAAAGATTTGGGTGCACATGCCCCTTTGGATCACTAGATTTGTATCTTTAGGGTAAATACCCAGTAGTACAATTGCTGAGTCATAGGGCAGCTCTATTTTCAACTTTTTGAGGAGCCGCCATGTTGTTTTCTAGAGTGGCTACACCAGCTTGCATTCCCACCAACAGTCTAGGAGGGTTCCCCTTTCTCCGCATCCTCTCCAACATCTGTCGTTTCTTGACTTGTTAATTTTAGCCACTCTGACTGGTGTGAGGTGGTATCTCATTATGGTTTTGATTTGTATTTTCCTGATGCCGAGTGATGTGGAGCCCTTTTTCATGTGTCTGTTGGCCATCTGGATGTCATCTTTGCAGAAATGTCTGTTCATGTCCTCTGCCCATTTCTTTTTTTTTTTTTTAAAGATTTTATTTATTTATTTGACGGAGAGAGATCACAAGCAGGCAGAGGCAGGCAGAGAAAGAGGAAGGGAAGCAGGACCCCCGCTGAGCAGAGAGCCCGATACGGGGCTCGATCCCAAGACCCCGAGACCATGACCCGAGCCGAAGGCAGTGGCCTACCCCACTGAGCCACCCAGGTGCCCCCTCTGCCCATTTCTTGATTGGATTATTTGTTCTTTGGGTGTTGAGTTTGCTAAGCTCTTTATAGATTTTGGATACTAGCCGTTTATCTGATATGTTATTTGTGAATATCTTCTCCCATTCTGTCCGTTGTCTTTTGGTTTTGTTGACTATTTCCTTTGCTGTGCAAAAGCTTTTGATCTTGATGAAGTCCCAATAGTTCATTTTTTCCCCTTGCTTCCCTTGCCTTTGGCCAATGTTGTTAGGAAGAAGTTGCTGGGGCTGAGGAAAGAGGTTGCTGTTTGGATGGATTCGTGTCTCACATTGAGGTCTTTCATCCATTTGGAGTCTATTTTTGTGTGTGGTATAAGGAAATGGTCCAGTTTCATTTTCATGCATGTGGCTGTCCAGTTTTCCCAACACCATTTTTTGAAGAGACTGTCTTTTTTCCATTGGACATTCTTTCCTGCTTTGTTCAAGATTAGTTGGTCATAGTTGGTCAAGATTAGTTGGTCATTAGTTGGTCAAGATTAGTTGGTCAAGATTAGTTGGTCAAGATTAGTTGGTCATAGAGTTGAGGGTCCATTTCTGGGCTCTCTGTTCTGTTCCATTGATCTATGTGTCTGTTTTTGTGCCAGTACCATACTGACTTGATGATGACAGCTTTGTAATAGAGCTTGGTGTCTGGAATTGTGATGCCTCCAACTTTGGCTTTCTTTTTCAGCATTCCTCAGGCTATTCGAGGTCTTTTCTGGTTCCATATAAATTTTAGGATTATTTGATCAATTTCTTTGGAAAAAATGGATGGTATTTTGATAGGGATTGCATTAAGTGTGTAGATTGCTTTAGGTAGCATAGACATTTTCACAATATTTGTTCTTCTAATCCATGAGTATGGAATGCTTTTCCATTTCTTTGTGTCTTCCTCAATTTCTTTCGTGAGTACTTTATAGTTTTCTGAGTACAGATTCTTTGCTTCTTTGGTTAGGTTTATTCCTAGGTATCTTATGGTTTTGGGTAAAATTATAAATGGGATTGACTCCTTAATTTCTCTTTCTTCTGTCTTATTGTTAGTGTATAGAAATCCAACTGATTTCTGTGCATTGATTTTATATCCTGATACTTTACTGACTTCGTGTATGAGTTCTAACAGTTTTGGAGTGGAGTCTTTTGGGTTTTCCACATAAAGTTTCATATCATCTTCAAAGAGTGAGAGTTTGACTTCTTTGCTGATTCGGATGCCTTTAATTTCTTTTTGTTGTCTGATTGCTGAGACTAGGACTTCTAGTACTATGTTGAATAGCACTGGTGATAGTGGACATCCCTGCTATGTTCCTAACCTTAGGGGAAAAGCTCTCAGTTTTCCCCCATTGAGAATGATATTCGCTGTGGGTTTTTCATAGATGGCTTTGATGATACTGAGGTATGTACCCTCTATTCCTACACTTTGAAGGGTTTTGATCAAGAAAGGATGCTATACTTTGTCAAATGCTTTTTCAGCATCTATCGAGAGTATCATATGGTTCTTGTTCTTTCTTTTATTAATGTATTGTATCACATTGATTGATTTGTGGATGTTGAACCAATGTTGCAGCCCAGGAATAAATACCACTTGGTCGTGGTGAATGGTCCTTTGAATATACTGTTGGATCCTATTGGCTAGTATTTTGGTGAGAATTTTTGTGTCTGGGTTCATCAAGGATATTGGTCTGTAAATCTCCTTTTTGGTGGGGTCTTTGTCTGGTTTTGGGATTAAGGTTTTTGGGATCAAGGCCTCATAAAATGAGTTTGGGAGTTTTCCTTCCATTTCAATTTTTGGAACAGTTTCAGGAGAATAGGTATTAATTCTTCTTTAACTGTTTGGTAGAATACCCCTGGGAACCCATCTGGTCCTGGGCTCTTGTTTGTTGGGAGGTTTTTGATAACTGCTTCAATCTCCTTACTGGTTATGGGTCTGTTCAGGTATTTTATTTGTTTGTGGTTCAGTTTTGGTAGTTTATACGTCTCTAGGAATGCATCCATTTCTTTCAGATTGTCAAATTGGCTGGCATATATTTGCTCATAGTATGTTCTTATAATTGTTTGTATTTCTTTGATGTTGGTTGTGATCTCTCCTCTTTCATTCATTATTTTATTTATTTGGGTCCTTTCTCTTTTCTGTTCTTTCTCTTTCTTCTGGATAAGTCTAGCCAGGGGTT
This sequence comes from Mustela erminea, assembly GCF_009829155.1. Lineage (NCBI taxonomy): Eukaryota > Metazoa > Chordata > Mammalia > Carnivora > Mustelidae > Mustela > Mustela erminea. Next base: position 122,802,175 of record NC_045619.1, read on the forward strand.
TATCAATCTTATTAAAGAACCGCTCCTAGTTTTGTTGATTTGTTCTACTGTTCTTTTGGTTACTATCTCATTGATTTCTGACCTGATTTTTTTGTTTGTTTGTTTCTCTTTTCCTGCTGAGTTTAGGCTTTCTTCTGTTCTTTCTCCAGCTCTTTTAGGTGTAAGATTAGGTTGCGTACTTGAGACTTTTCTTGTTTCTTGAGAAAGGCTTGTATCGCTATATACCTTTCTCTCAGAACTGCCTTTGTTGTGTCCCACAGATTTTGAACCATTGTGTTTTCGTTTTCATTTGTTTCCATGAATTTTTTCAATTCTTCAATTTCCTGGTTGACCCATTCTATCTTTAGCAGGATGCTCTTTAGCCTCCATGTATTTGAGTTCTTTCCAACTTTCCTTTTGTGGTTGAGTTCTAGCTTCGTAGCATTGTGGTCTGAAAATATGCAGGGAATGATCACAATATTTTAGTACTGGTTGAGACCTGATTTGTGACCCAGGATGTGATCTATTCCGGAGAATGTTCCATGTAAACTAAAGAAGAATGTGTATTCTGTTGCTTTAGGATGGAAAAGTTCTGAATAGATCTGTGATGTCCATCTGGTCCAGTGTGTCATTTAAGGCCTTCATTTCCTTGTTGATCTTTTGCTTTGATGATCTGTCCATTTCAGTGAGGGGGGTGTTAAATACTATGAGTATTGTATTATGGTTGATGTGTTTCTTTGGTTTTGTTATTAATTGGTTTATAGAGTTGGCTGCTCCCATGTTAGGGGCATAGATATTTAAAATTGTTAGATCTTCTTGTTGGAAAGACACTTTAAGTATGAAATAGTGTCCTTCCTCATCTCTTATTATAGTCTTTGGCTTAAAATCCTGTTTATCTGATAGGAGTGGCACCCCAGCTTTCTTTCTTTCTTTCTTTCTTTTTTTAAGATTTTATTTATTATTTATTTGACAATAAATAGGCAGAGAGGCAGGCAGAGAGAGAGAGAGAGAGAGAGAGGAGGAGGAAGCAGGCTCCCTGCGGAGCAGAGAGCCCGATGTGGGGCTCGATTCCAGATCCCTGGGATCATGACCTGAGCCAAAGGCAGAGGCTTTAACCCACTGAGCCACCCAGGTGCCCCCCAGCTTTTTTTGGATATCCATTATCATGGTAAATTGTTTTCCATCCTCTCACTTTAAATCTGGAAGTGTCTTTGGGTCTAAAATGAGTTTCTCATAGACAGCATATTGATGGGTTTTGTTTTTTTATCTATTCTGGTACCTTGTGTCTTTTGATTGGGGCATTTAGCCCATTTACATTCAGAGTAACTATTGAAAGGTCTGAATTTAGTGCCATTGAATTGCCTGTAAGGTGACTGTTACTGTATATTGTTTCTCTTCCTTTCTGGTCTACTACTTTTAGGCTCTCTCTTTGCTTAGAGGACCCCTTTCAGTGTTTCCTGTAGGACTGGTTTGGTCCTTGAAAAGTCTTTTAATTTTTGTTTGTCCTGGGAGATTTTTATCTATTCTTCTATATTCAGTGATATCCAAGATCTATATAGTATTCTTGGCTGCATATTTTTCTCATTTAGTGCTCTGAATATATCATGCCAGTTCTTTCTGGCCTGCAAGGTCTTTGTGGATAAGTCTACTGCCAATCTAATATTTTTACCATGGTATGTTACAGACTTCTTGTCCTGAGTTGCTTTCAGGATTTTCTCTTTGTCACCAAGACTTGTAAATTTTATTATTAGATAACGGGGTTATCTAATAATAAAATTTAATAATAAATGGGGTTATTTTTGTTGATTTTGAGGGGGATTCTCTATACCTCCTGGATTTTGATGCTTGTTCCCTTTGCCACTTTAGGGAAATTCTCTACTGTAATTTCCTCTAATATACCTTCTGCCCCTTTCTCTCTGTCTTCTTCTTCTGGAATCCCAATTATTCTAATATTGTTTTGTCTTATGGCATCACTTATCTCTCGAATTCTCCCCTTGTGGTCCAGTAGTTTTTTGTCTCTCTTTTGCTCAGATTCTTTATTCTCTGTGATTTGGTCTTCTGTATCACTAATTCTCTCTCATTTATTCTAGCAGTAAGAGCCTCCATTTTTTATTATGCCTCATTAATAGCTTTTTGATTTCAACTTGGTTCTTTTAATTCTCCAGAAAGGGATTTTATTTCTCCAGAAAGTGTTTCTCTAATTTCTTCCATGCCTTTTTTTAAGACCAGCTAGCACCTTGAGAATTGTCATTCTGAACTCTAGTTCTGAGACATTATCAATGTCCATATTGATTAGGTCCCTAGCTGTTGGTAGTGCCTCTTGTTCTTTTTTTTTTTCTTTTTTTGTGTGAGTTTTCCCACCTTGTCATTTTATCCAGATAAGAATATATGAATGAGAAAATAAAAATACTGAAAGAGTTGCAAAGATCCCAGAAAACTGTACACTAACCAAATGAGAAGAGACCCAAAACCAGGGGGAGAATAAAGGGTGAAAAAAAGAAAAAAAAATATATATTAGACTAGTGACTAGAACATAGTCACCCACTTGATTTTGGGTGTATTCTGGTCTCTTAGAAGAAACTACCTCCTAAAATTTTTAAGAAAGAAAAATATATATACAAAAATAAGGGCAAACACAATGAAGGGATGGAATATGACTGTAAAGATGAAAATTAAAAAAAATTCTAAAGGAATTGATAAGATAAGTTGGCTGGAAAAAGGGAAAAAAAGAGAGAGAATGTGCTCAGACTGGAGACTACAACAAAGCCATGTGCTAGATTTAATGTGTATTTTGATCTACTAGAAGAAATTGTATCCCACAATTTTAAAGAAAAAAAAAACCCTAAATGTATACAAAAAATAAGGTTAAATACAGTGAAGAGATAAAATATGACTATAACAATGAAGGTTTAAAATGATCTTTTTTTAAAGAAAGGTATTGTTAAGATATACTAGTTAAAAAACGTTGAAAGGGGAAAGTGGGGAATTTAAAAAAATTGAATAAGAAAAAATAAAAGTAAATTTAACTGTGCAAGGCTAAAGGATAATGGGGGAAAAGCCATGTATTTATGTGTTGTTTTCCCCCAGCTCTGGAGTTCCGCTATTCTCCCTGATCAGTGAGCTTGGTCTTGGCTGGATGTTCTTGCTGATCTCCTGGTGAAGGGGCCAGTTTGTGTGAGTCTCAAATGTCTTTGCCTGAAGCAGAATTGCACTGCCCTTGCCAGGGGCAGGTTAAGTTATGTGTTTGGGTTCACTCTTGGGAGCTTTTGTTCCCTGAATCCTTTCCATAGGAAAAGGATGAGAATGAAAATGGCGACCTGGAGGAGGAGAATGAAAATGGCGACCTCCCAGTCTCTGGCCTGGTGTAGCAGAAAGCTCAGGGCCCCACTCCTCAGTTCACCCTCAGAGAAAAGCATTCAGTCATTCCCATCTCCATGGTCTCTGGCTGTGCTCTGCGTTCACCCAGCCTGTGACCGAGCGCTTCTGTCTCTGGCACAGGGCCCTGTTTGGAGTTCTCCAAACCCAGCAGATTCCTGGATCCCATGCCATTCCTCTTGGAGGAGAAGGAGGGGGTCTCTCCATATCTGTCACTTGTGGAGTCCCTGCTTGAAGAACAGTGGCATGACTGTACCTTGGATCACGGTTGAAGGTGACCTCAATCTGAAAGCTTTTTCCTCGGCTCCGTCTCTGTAGTCAGCTTCCCCTGCTCCAGTACTGGGAGCTCTGCCACACACCCCTGATCTTTCTGTGACCCCGTGGGACCTGAGACCACACTGTCCCAGCGAGGGCTCCACCCCTGCTTAGCCTCTGGCACATGTCCTTCAGTGGAGCAGACTTCTGAAAGTTCCAATTTTGTGCTCCACTGCTCCACTGCTTGCTAGGAGCTGGCCCCTCCCCCTGTGGTCTACCTTCCTGTCATTTCAGATTCACTTCTTTGCACATCCTACCTTTCAGAAAGTGGTTGATTTTCTGTTCCTAGAATTGCTGCTCTTCTTCTATCTCCCGTTGAGTTTGTAGGTCTTCAAAATGGTTTGATAACTATCTAGCTGATCTCTTGGGACCTGAGTCATTTAAATCTGCTACTCCTCTGCCATCTTGCTTTTCCCTCAGGCATCAGTGTTTATTTTATATATTTATGTAGAATTTCTAATAAATCAAATGAACAAAGGACTATAAAACCAAAGCATGTCACCGTCTATTTGTTACCACCTATCTTTAGAAGTATTTAAGACTGTCATTAAAAATGTGCAATACAGGGACGCCTGGGTGGCTCAGTTGGTTAAGCAGCTGCCTTCGGCTCAGGTCATGATCCCAGGGTCCTGGGATCGAGTCCCACATCGGGCTCCTTGCTCGGCAGGGAGCCTGCTTCTCCCTCTGCCTCTGCCTGCCTCTCTGTCTGCCTGTGCTCGCTCGCGCTCTCTCCCTCTGTCTCTGAAAAATAAATAAAATCTTTAAAAATGTGCAATACAATTTGAATTAAGAAAAATAAAACACATCACTGAGGAATTCTTGTTCAGTGTGAAATCAGTGTATCTTCCAGAGGAAAGCCTACAGCAGAGCTAGTGACCAGCCTTTGATAAACTGTAATATAAGTTCATTGGGAGCACATCCTCACTACTCTGGTCAATGTCACCCAAACAAGAAAGGGCAGGAGTCACAATCAATAGAGAAAATATGTCACACAATGGGGTTCGAGCAGGGTTTGCCAATGTTGGCTCTGGGTGTATGGCAGGGTTTTTGAGCAGCTCCAGAACAGTGAAATAGAGCTGTAGAAACTCAGTGAACATAATGGCCACAAGACCTTTAAAACATTCACTGACACACAGTTTCAGAAGTTTTAGCACAAATACAGCTTTGTAACAGTTAATGATAGGTGTGAAATGATCTAAAATGGATTTGGTTTATTTTGTGGGAGAGAAAATATGAGTCAAGGAAGGAGTAGGTGAACTTCCTATTGGTCACTGAAAATACTAGCCATTGAAGGCTCCTTGAAGGCTCCTATCATAGTAAGGACCTCTGTGGGGACCTGTGTTCTTCCAGTGGTCCCAAGGAGGGAAGAGATGGCCGTGTGAGAGTAGCTTATCTCCTGCTCACCTTATTTCCATTATACTCCTCTCTGATCCTGACAGTTGGCACTCACCTGTCATGGCTTTTTCATGGTCTATTATAGCTTATTTGGTTACGTGTACATTTCCTTCACTTAATGCAACATGATACCATCATTCATTGAATGAATATTGATCTTTTTGCTCCATCCAGCAGTCCATCCCACTTTGTGCAGTTACTTATTCTTCCTTATTGGCCTAAAGTCACTTCCTTGTATGTGGTAAGTTTAGGTTTGCCTTTTATACTGACAGAATAGATGGAGAGTAGTATTCATCTGCTGTAAGGGCCTTGTGAATCATAAACTTTTTTTTTTTTTAATCAGAGTCTTTTCCAGTAATGATTTAAGATTGCGTTTTCAGCTACTTGCTTACTATCATATCATACAGTTATATTAAGAGTAAATGCTTTGATATTTACACTACTAATATAACAGATCAAATTTATATTTGCTTCTTTTTATTGACTAGGGAGGGAATTCATTAATTTTTGAAATAGTTCATTTGGAACTTTATTAAATAAATACAATGTATATTTGAGAATATAATTTATGTGGTAGTTAAGAGGGGTAAGAAGTCAGCAGTGTTGCTTACCTCTTGTGTCCCCCTCACCTTTGTTACTTACCTTCTTATTCGAGTTGTTGCTGTGGCAACTTCTGTAGGGTGGTATAACCTGACAGAACTTTGTCTCAGCTGATCTAATATTTCTACCTCAAGACTTCTTTGCTACTGTTGTGTGGGATGTCCATGGGAATATCCTCAACCCCTTGGACCTATGCATAAACCTGCATGGGTGAAGGAATTCATACTTCATGGAGTAGTCCTTCATTAATGGAGCCTAAACGTGAACACTTCCCTTTTCTGCATGGTTCAGAGAAAATTCAGGGAAACACTTGATTTATCATAATACTGATATAAAGGACACAACTCAGGAACAACCAAATGGAAGAGATGCATAGAGCAAGGGGAGAGGTGCAGAAAGCTTCCATGCCCTCTCTTGGTGTGCTAACCCCCCAGCACCTCAGGTGTTCACCAATCCAGAAGCTCTCAGAAGCCTGTTGTTTAGAGATTTTGGGGGAAGTTCCATTATGTAGGCACAATTGACTAAATCTTTGACCATTGGTAATTAAAACTCAATCTCTACTCTTTCTCTTCTCTCTAGAGGTCCAGGGGTCGAGTTGGAAGTCCAAACTCTCTAATACATGGTGGGTTCCTCTGACAACCAGCCCCATTAGGAAACCATCTAGGGACCCACCAAGGGTCACCTCATTAGCATAAATTCAGGTAAGGTAAGAAAGGGACTCATTACAAATAACAAAACATGCTCCTCAGGAACTTTGGGAGTATTAGAAGTTCTCTGTCAGGAGCTGGGAACAAAGGCCAAATAAGTATTTCTTATTAACCTACTTTCTTTGTTTTATTCTTCTTGGTCTTTCATTTCTTTTTTTTTTTTACAGTCACCTTCCAGAATAAATTAGTTGCATGCAAATTTTTGTCTCAGACCCTGTCTTTTGGGGAAATCTGAACCAAGATATCAGAAAAAAGGATAGGGACGCCTGGGTGGCTCAGTTGGTTGAACTGCCTTCGGCTCAGGTCATGATCCTGGAGTCCCGGGATCGAGTCCCACATCAGGCTCCCAGCTCCTCGGGGAGTCTGCTTCTCCCTCTGACCTTCTCCTCACTCATGCTCTCTCTCTCAAATAAATAAATAAAATCTTAAAAAAAAAAAAGAAAAAAGAAAAAAGGATAAAGGTAGGAAGAATCAGGTTCTGAAGTATTCTTAAACACTGGGACCTTAGTTGTTCATCTGGCTCTTCATCACTGCTCTTTTTCTTTTCTTTTCTTTTTTAAAGATTATTTATTTATTTGTTTGAGAGAGGGAGAGAGAAAGAGGGAGAGAGAGATATATCACAAGTAGGCAGCGAGGCAGGGAGAGGGGGAGGCAGGCTCCCCTCTGAGCAGAGAGCCTGATGTGGGCTCGATCTCAGGACCCTGAGACCATGACCCGAGTTGAAGGCAGAGGCTTAACCCACTGAGCCACCCAGGCACCCTTCTTTTTATTTTCTTGTACAAGATACATTGTCGGCAAAAGGTGTTCTATACAGCACCCTTCCCAGTACTTTTTTTCCTTTGGCCTGATTCTAAATTTAAATATACAAGTCAATCCATAAAAATGGTACCGCTGAATATGTATACTTCATGTGGAATTCACTTTCCATGCCTATAGAATTGAAAAGCTCACATCACAAAATCAATTAGAAACATCAGCCTTATGAAGACAGAGGAAAATATAGGAAGTAAAGAATCTATTACTGTGGTGACATTTTTAAGGGAGAATAGAGGAAAATATAGGAATCAAAGAATCTACTACCATAGTGATTTTTTTTAAGGGCAAACAAATTTGTATTCTTCATTTTATCAAGTTAATTGAATTTATGTACAGTATAAGACGATTATGTTCTTGCATCTTCTTTCTGATTTATTCCTTATTTTTGCCTTCGACTTTCTCAATGAGATTTGATTTCATTTTTAAACATCCTTCTGTGATCTTTACCCAGCTTTGGCTTGGTAATAACCATTTTGGAAGGGAAAGGAACAGCAAATAGCATCACCTTTCACATTAAACCTATTCAATGCATTTGACATATTACTTTCTGAAATTCTGGAAAATTGGCTGATTTATTAATCTTTTGGGTGTTCTTGAATGTTTTAACTTTAATGTATATTTTTTACTAAAAAAGATTATTATAAGAATATGAAATAACTCAGAACCTAATGATGAAAGACCCAGTAGACCACGCAGAAGATTAGATAAACAAAATGGAATATTGATAGGAACTAGAGCAGCAATTCTTACTATCCTGCATAAAAGTTTTTTCATCTCTCTCTTGGGCCATAAGTTCTCTCATCTCTATTTTCCTCTGTATGTTGGCTTCATTCCTGTCTTTGTCTTGTAGTAGCACCAGATGAATATGGTTTTCTGCCTGAATATTCAAGAGACATGTCCTATATTTGATACACCATTTATTTATATATTACTAAGAAAAAACACTATTAAATATGATGCACAGGCTATTGTGAGATACCTTGTGATTTTAGAAATGATAAAAATGTGCATCTTGGGGTGCCTGGGTGGCTCAGTGGGTTAAGCTGCTGCCTTCGGCTCAGGTCATGATCTCAGGGTCCTGGGATGGAGTCCCGCATCGGGCTCTCTGCTTGGCAGGGAACTTGCTTCTCTTTCTCTCTCTCTCTCTCTCTGCCTGCCTCTCTGCCTGCTTGCGGTCTCTCTCTCTCAAATAAATAAATAAAATATTAAAAAAATGTGCATCTTAATGTCAATATAATATAGTACTGGTGTGTTTGGGTTCTTTTTTTTTTTTTAAGATTTAATTTATTTGAGAGGGAAAGAGAGAGAGAGAGCAGGGAGAGGAGCAGAGGGAGAGGTAGAAGTAGGTTCCATATTCTGCAGGGAGTCTGACATAAGGGCTCGACCCCAGGACCCTGGGATCATGACCTGAGCCAAAAGCAGACACTTAACTAACTGAGCCACCCAGGCGCCCCTGGTGTCTGGGTTCTCAATGACTGGAGACAGAGAATTTGAGTGATTCAGTCCAGTCAATGGATTGCTTTTTTCAGGTCCAGCTGTGTACGCCAGGACCAAGCAGCCACAACAATAGGAAAGTTCTTAGGCAGGTGGGTTGGGTGGGGACAAAAATTACAAAGGCTGTGTTACTGTACACTGTATACTGTTCCTTGTCATTTTCTAGAGTTTCACATTCAATATTTTGGTAACATAAAAATATTTATATATTTACACTTAGGTTTCCTGTTTGTTTTGAATGGCTGCAAAATATGGATTGAAGAGACACGTCAGCAAAAATCTGATGTCCATATTAAATTATTAATTTAAAAATGAAAATAAATTCTTTTGGCTGTTAAAAGTTCCATTATGGGTACAACTGTAAATTTTAAATAGTTTGACATTTTGGTGCAGTTTTGAGTATGACTTCAATAAAAACTAATAGTTAATTCTTTATTTTGAGGTAAGTTTAGACTTCAGAAGAATTGCCCAAGTAGGACAGTGAATTCTCAGATGCCCTTCATTCAGCTTCTGCTCGTGTCAACATCTTCTGTAACACCGAGCAATGATCAAAACTACAGTACTTGACCTAGGTACGATACTGTGAACTAATGTACACAGAACTTCCTTGGATTTTGCCAGGGTCCCAGCTAAGCCTTATTTCTATCCCCAGGACCCAATCCCAAATTCTGCATCCTGTTGAACTGTTCTATCTCTTTTAAATCTGTGTCAGTCCCTCCGTCTTCCCTTGGCTTTTGTTACTGTGACACTCTGGAAGACTGTTGGTCAGTCATGCTGTAGAACGTTCTTCAGTGATTCTGTGTGATCACGATGAGGTTTGGCATCACTGGGAAGGGTGCCACAAAGGTATCAGAACATAATATCTGGGCTCCATAGTGTCGGTATATATTACTGGGGATGTTAACCTTGATCAGTTGGTTAAGGTGGTGTTTATCAGGAATTTCTACTCTAAAACCAAGCACGTTCCCTTTGAAATGGGTAAGTATTTGGGGGTGGGTACTTAGTGTCCCTCTGGATATCCTGTCTTTGCCATCCAGGTTTGTTCCTGTGCTCTTTGACGTGCTACCATCTTTTTTTCTTTAGGCGTGCTTTACTTTCTGACTTCACAAGAGACTCCAGGCTGACCCTGTGTTTTTCCTGTCCTAACCTTGAAACCCACCAGTTTTCTTTTTTTTTTTTTTTTAAGATTGATTTATTTATTTGACAGACAGAGATCATAAGCAGGCAGAGAGAGAGGAGGCAGGCAGAGAGAGAGGGGCTCTCAGCAGAGAGCCCGATGCGGGGTTCGATCCCAGGACCTTGGGATCACGACCTGAGCCGAAGGCAGAGGCTTTAACCCACTGAGCCCAGGCGCCCGAAACCCACCAGTTTTCTATGGAGCTCTGCTCCTTGTGTTGGAGAATGGGATTTGGAGGCCACGATTTGAGTACCAGAGTGTTCATTCTTATTTCTAATGCCTCTCGGGAAATAGAACTAAAAAATAAATGATGCGTGGTAACCCACACAGATGCAAACAGTACACCTCTCTCTCCGTCTTAAATGTTCCTCTCTCCTCTCCATGATGTCTTTGACTCCTATCCCACACCACCCAGTTTCATTCTAAGAAAATTAATTTTGATTAAAAATTTTTTTTTTGTATTATGGTTAGGAGGTAGGGCCCACACAGTATTTATTCTTTGGAATTTATTGAGACTTCCTTATACTGAGGCCTAATAGTTCATTTAGTACGTGTCCCATAGGCACTTGAAGAGTGTATTCTTTGTTAGACATAGAATTATCTGTTCATCTAACAACTTATGAGTGTATTATTCAGATATTGTAGATCACTGATTTTTTTTTCTTGCTTAACTTTCAATTTCTGAGTGAAATATGTTTTAGTGGTTCTCAGAGTGTGGTCCCCGGACCAGCAGGTTTAGTATCAGCTGGGAATTTAGAAATGCAAATTCTTGGGACTCACTCTAGTATGATTTTTATTCCTTTTTGGATTTCTTCCTCTCTGAAAAGCTTCAGAATTTTCTGTTTGATGTTCTTAAAATGTCCCATCATCTGTCTTACTGTGGTTCTTTTTTTCTTATCTCTTATATTTAGTGCTCTGTAATCCCATTTGATCTGAGGTCTTTTATCTCTCTAATTCTGGGAAATGTATCTCTTATTTCTTCAAGACTTTGCCCCTTCAAATTTTTACTTCTCTTCTAGGACTCTTATAATCTGTATCTTGGCTCATCTATTTCCAGATTCTTTAACTTTGAAAAGAAATTCTCTTTCTTTATCCTTTCCTACCATTTTTTTCAGTTTAATTTTCCAACTCTGTTGTGTTTTTTAAAAAAATAATATTCATCTTATTGCTTAAATTGTATACTGTGTTCACTCTCATAATTGATATTACACTTGGCGCTACTTGTGATTACTTTTTCTTCCTTCAAATTGAGAATAACCTTTTGAAAATCTCTCCAGGGGCTTTCTACTCTTCATTTCTTGGTCTTCAATAATTCTGCTGTAGGCCCAGGGACATCTTTGGTTAAGCTCCTGATTCTTGGTTTCAACTCAGCTCATGATCTCATGGTTGTGTTATCGAGTCCCATGTCCAGCTCTACACTCAGTGTGGAACCTGCTTGAGAGTCTCTCTCTTCCTCTCCTTCTGCCCCTCCTGCTTGTGGTTGTGCTCTCTCTCTCTCTCTCCCCCAAAAATGAATAAACTTAAAAAAACAATTCTACTGTAGGTTTTACATGTTGCTGATTTAACCCATTTCAGTTGAGGTCATGTTAAGCTTCGGTTATTATTTTTGTCTGTGTGCATTTTTCTGGAATACTCTCAGGCAGTGTGAGTTTGGAAAGAACTGTTTATCCAGGCTCTGTTTCACTGGGAGACTCCTGGGAGAGAGGGGCCACACTCCAGAACACCAGTCTCTATGGATTCCGCAAGGAATAACCACACCCAGAACCACCTTTACTTCTGGAGAGGGCCAGCCCTGGGCAGATGTAGTCTGTTCTCTGAGCCCTGGGAGCTTTGAACAGGAGGGAATGGAGGAGTAATGCAATAGGGCAGCTGGTCAGGCCATACCTGCTTATACCGACACCCAACACTGTAGCAGGTTTTTGAGCCGGACACTCTCCTCCCTAGCCAGTGCCAGAGGCCGGTGCTATTGCTGCTAATTTCTGTGGTGAGAGTAAACACAGTAGTTGTCCAGGGCAACCTTGGGGAGAGGAAAGAATAACATTGAAAGAGCCTTCCTGCCTACCATCCTCCACACAGCTGTCACTCACCTTCCCACCCCCTTCTTCCCCTACACATACACCAATTCGAGGCAGCTTTTGTTCTTTCTAGTAGTTTCTCACCTTTGGTTTGTTCTTTTGATTTGTTTTTTTCTTTGTTCTGGAATCCATGTTTGCTTCCTGAGTCCATATATTCTCCAGGGTTGAATTTTGGGAAAAGGTTTGAGCGACTCTGCTATTTTGCCATCTTGACAGGCCATTTAATTTGTGCTGATCTATGACCATTGACTCTACTCTTGGATAACCTCCAGTCCTCATGGCCTCTGCTGCCTTGCCATTGTCCTGGAACCAGACATCACTGCTGGTGGGAGCCAAAGAACGGAGCGTGCCCATTTCAGATTGCCGTCGGTCATCTCATCTCGCCTTCCATGGACCCCTCAGTCCCGATCGCCTACAATAAGTACAGGAACTACTCTTCCCTTTTTCTCCCATCTCCGTTTTCTCCTTGCCACGACTGGTTCCAGGGAACGGCCAAGGTTTTTGTTGGGTGGAAGAAGATGAACGATGAGCTTCCTTGCCCAAATTCTTACGTATTTCCTCATATTCTCGTCTCTGGCCTCAACCTTCCGTCCAGTTCTAGAACGGAGTAGATATTGCTGAAATAAACTTTCCTCTTGTTCTCTGGATCCCATTTTCCTCGGGATGATTTTTCTGTACTCATCTTTCATATTGTTAGCATGATTTTTTTTTTTTTAAAAATAATTTTGGGGCGCCTGGGTGGCTCAGTGGGTTGAAGCCTCTGCTTTCGGCTCAGGTCATGGTCTCGGGGTCCTGGGATCGAGCCCCGCATCGGGCTCTCTGCTCGGCCGGGAGCCTGCTTCCTCCTCTCTCTCTCTCTCTGCCTGCCTCTCTGCCTACTTGTGATCTGTCAGATAAATAAATAAAATCTTTAAAAAAATAATAAAAAAAATTAAAAAAATAAAAAATAATTTTGTTACCATTTCCTAAAACTCTCTATATTTTACATGAAGTTTTAAAAACTCATTCAAGTTTTTCTTAGTGTGAGTTTCTTGGCAAAACAGAGCTTGAGGCAAAAGCTTTGTAGCTAAAGCTTCGCTGGGACCAAAGGAGCATGAGGCAGGGAAGGAGTGGCAATAAGTATGAATTAATATGTTACCGAGCTGTTCTCGCTTTCAGGGCAAGCCAATCACTCATTCAAACTTTGACATCCTCAAAGGAGCTCTGGGAAGCTACTGTCCAGCAAATAGTCTACCTGGGAGTAGACTATTTATCCATTGTATACTGTCTCCTGTTTGTCAGAGTTTATCTTGTTAGAGTGCCAAATCCTTGCATTCTCTCCCCGCATTGTTGGTCTCGTGAGTCAGGGTAGAGGCTGAAGGACAGGGTGAGGAGTGCGGTGAGGCAGGGATGAGGTGTGCTGAGAGGCATGAAAGACTGGACCTCTGTCTAGACAGCAAGGCAAGGGTTTGGAGCTGGGTGCCCATAAACTGAACCCAAATGACAGTATATAAAAGATACAAAGAATATTAAATGAGATATCAGGGTTCTCACCGAATAGATTAAGGAGGAGAAAAGAACGAATAATGCTGTAGCTCCCTATAAGCCTTTGTCCATTCAGACTCTCTTTTTCCCTTTCCCAATCATATCTACTCTGATTTTTATATTATAATCCCATTGTTTTCAATAGCATTTAAAAATAATACATATCTTTAACAATATGTTGATCAATTTTGGATATTGAATTATCTATAAATAATACCTCCTTTGTATTTTTCCGTGATTTGCTTTTGCTGTTGTTGAGGAAATGTAATTAAAAACAAAATTTCCTGCCAACCCAGGAAAGCACTCTACAAAGGAAGAAGAGAAAGAAAGCAATTTTATTATTGAATAAGCATTAAAGCAAAGTATAACGTGCATCACAGGCAAGTGGCATAACAAAATCATGCCAGATTATTTTCCAAAATTGTTGAATCAATTTACCTTACGCTAACAGTGCATGGTTTGTTGCTCGCTGTAATCATGAATACTTGCTAAAGTCAGGTGTTTACATTTTTGCCAATTTGGCTTGGGCAAAATGTTCTCTCAAGGTTTTAATTTTCATCTCTGTTTAAAAGTGAGATTGGGCTTCCATTTATTTATTAAGCATTTATAGTTCTCTTTTTGACCATTTTTCATCTGATTGTTTTCCTTTTTGGTTTTTAAGAATTGTTTACCCACTCTGCTTATGCTCTTTGAAATGCAAACACATCTTCTAATTTTGATATTTAATTCTGCATTTTCTTTTAAAGTATCTTTTGATGAAAAGATAACTTTAATTCATATGTATTTATTTTTCAATCATGACTTATGCTTTTGTGTCTTGTTTAAGAAAGTAATTTTTACTGCAGTTGAAGATATTCACATGTATGTATGTACATATATATGTATATAGTTTTTTTTCTTTTTAAATATTTTATTTATTTATTTGACACTCAGAGATCACAAGTAGGCAGAGTAGGCAAAGAGAGAGAGGAGGAAGCAGGCTCCCTGCTGAGCAGAGAGCCCGATGCGGGACTCGATCCCAGGACCCTGAGATCATGACCTGAGCCGAAGGCAGCGGCTTAACCCACTGAGCCCCCCAGGTGCCCTGTTTCTGTGTTTTATCATTTCTAGAAAACTCTTAGGCATCATTCTTTTGTTTGTTTATTTATTTATTTATTTATACTCCAATCTCTGTGTTCTTTCTGTTTGGAACAGTGATTAGGTATGTGTTAAAGCTTTTCGTTCTATTTTGTATTATCTCTTAAATTTTCTAATTTATTTATGCTGCCTTTGGGTAATTTCTTAGATTTATTTTCTGGTTTATTTATTCTCTCTTTGGTTTTGTTTCATTTGCTGTTTAACTCTTCCTTGTATCTTGAATGTCAACAATTCCTTTTTTTAGAACTTTCGTTTGGTTCTTTGTCAAATTGACTTGGTCATTTTTATATCTTCTCGAGCTTTGGTTATTGCTTGATTCTTTATTCTTTTGCCATTCTGCATTCTGTTCTGCTTTTTATTGCTTAATTATTTTATCTTCTGTGTGTTCTGGTAATGGAAGCCTTGGGGATCTAAACCTATTGTTTTTGTTTCTACTGATTCTCACTGAAGATGACTGCTGTTTGTATGCATTTGATAATTATTTTGGACTAATATTTGATTGTGGGAAAATCCTGTGGGGTCTCCATTGAGGATTATTCCCTCCAGAGAGGATTTGTGTGATCATCCCAGGTCAACCTTAATTAATATTTTGGCTTCATCTTTCTCAAATCATCATCATACATGTAATCTAGAATCAAGCCCAAGACACATGTGCTGGCAGGTCTGTAGCTAAAATTTTTTTATGAGGCCATTTTTCTTCTTTATTTCCCCTCTGGAACCAAGGTTGGGACAGACAGGTTTTCTTCTTAGCTCCCTTTATGGCAGGGCTGTGTTGCATACTCATCCTTTGATCCTGGTTAAAGTTCCTTCTTTGTATGGGGTTTTATGTCAAGTGGTTTCCATCCTGGCAAAGGCCTGGAGTCCTGTCCTTAGTTACCAGTTTGGTGATAACTCCATCCCAAATGCTGGACTCTTGTTATTGGCATTTGTCTCTAGAACATTTCCAGCTTTTTATGTTCTCTTTCTTATTCTATTTTAGCTTTTTTATTATTATTGTTATCATTATTTCTTGCCTTGGGGTTTTTTTCCTGACTTTCTTTTTAGATTAGCAATGCATTTGAAAAATATGACTCTGTAATTTATCCAGTATGTATTTTTTTTTTAAATGCAGTGGTTTGGAGTACTGGGTTCAAAGTATTAATTCCCAAATAGCCAGAAACAAAAAAGTCTCATCATTTTTTCAGAAATATAAGGAACCAACATTGCAATTATTCTGAGCTCCTGGAGAAGAAGGAAATAAAGGGAAAAAATAATTGCCTTGTAATATGGGAGGGTATGTTGCAAATATCAAAATTTTGGGAGGCAGTGTGGCTAGACCACACTTTGTCTCTGTGTAACTGTGAAGCCATTGCCCTAAATTATTTTTTAAAGGCCACAGATTAGAGTACAGTTTAATCCTCATGGAAAGGAATAGATGTATGTAAAATCTCAATCATAGAGTCCATAATAAAATTTTCTTAGCTGTGTCTCTGTTATAAGACCCTTCCCCCTGCAGTATTTACAACGTGAATGTTATCTTAGAACTGATGAAAGTCTGTATCTGCTGAATGGCTTCATTTAGAATGTTCTCTTTTGATTTTAATAATGAGCCAAGAAGTATCACTCCAATAATGCAATTGAAGGGTTTCCTGTAAATTTTACTAAGGATGTAAAACTCATGGAAAATTGGACATATGTTGCATTAAATTCTTTTTGCATTGGAATAACACTGGAAAATTAAGTGGCCTCCTGATTTATCCAATTAATCGTATGTACAACTATCAGAATATTTTCTTTCCCTTTTAAAAATATTTATTTATGTATTTGAGAGAGAAAGAGAGAGAGAGAGAGACTGAGACTGAGAAGGAGAGTGGGGGCAAGGGGCAAGAAGGAGAAAGATTCCCAAGCAGATTCAAGCCTGAACATGGAGTGCAATGCAGGACTCAATCCCATGACCCCGAGACCATGACCTGAGCCAAAACCAAGAGTGAGATGCTCAACTGTGCCACCCATGTATGCCCAGAAGAATATTTTCTTAAAGCACAAATCCTAATTTATGGCCCTTCCTTCGCTCAAGAAAACTTGAATTAATTGCTATTTCTACCTTCTTGTTAGACATTTCTATGTGAATGCCAACTTCACAGTCAAATACTATCTATCTAAATCTAAACTTATCCACATTTACTTTCATTAAATCAAGATTTATTGAAGTCTTTTTCAATATTTTATTCTGTGTGAGGCAAGTGAATCAAAGATGAATTAGCCATGGTGCTTACTTTCTAGGTGACATTCAGTCCCAGTGAGGGTGGAGAGGAGGGACAGACAGCATGTAAAAAAATCACATAGTGTGGTAAGGGCTCTAATGGAAATTTATGCAAGTAGTTCGTTCTTTTTCTTAATTTTCATAGCATTTTATCTTAATCCCTCATATGCATTATGACTTCTACCTTTTAGTACAGACATTATCTCTCCTTTATGACTTTAAAGATTTTGAGGAGCAAGTCATGGATATTGGGTTTTTTGATATATTTTCAAGACAGTTGAATTTTTTTTTATTTTTTAAGATTTTATTGAGAGAGAGAACAGGGGGAGGAGAAAGGGGTGAGGAAGAAGGACAAGCAGAATTCATGCTGAGCATGGAGCCCAATGTGAGGCTCCATCTTACGACTCTGAGATGACTTGAGCTGAAGCCAAGAGTAGGATGATGCTTAACCAACTGAGGCACTCAGGCACCATTTTAAGATAATTTTTTAGGGAAGTTTTAGGTTCAAAGAAAAATTGCAGGGGATATGTAGAGATTTCCCATATACCGCTTTCCCCACACAGGCATAGCCTCCCTATTATCAACCTCCCCCATTAGAGGGGAGCATTTGTTTCCACTGATGCGCCTACATGGACACATCATCATTACCCATAGTCTGTATATTAATTAGGGTTCATTCTTGGTGTTGTACTTTGTTTGAGTTTGGGCAAATGTATAATGACATGTATCTGACATCATAATATCATTCAGAGCACTCTTACTGCCCTAAAAATCCTCTGTGCTCTGCCTGTTGATCCCTTCCTCTCCCTTACAGTCCTGTTTTTAATTCTACCACACATTTAGCTTAATTCTTTCCATGGAAAAATAATGGTAACAGAACAATAGCGGTAACACCAACAGTAATATTACTTACACACTAAATATGTGCTGGTCCCTGTCCTGTGGTTTTGTACATACTAATGCATTGACTCTATCCAACAACCTCATGAATTGGATACTATCATGATTCCCATTTAACTGAAGCACAAGAAAGTTAAATAATTTGCTCAGACTCACATAGCTAGTAATGCAAGATGGATAGACTAGGTATCTAGAGCTGGATACAAAAGTGGTCAGTGAATATATACTGGAGACATGATGAATTAATATTAGGTGGCTGTTTAAAGAAAACCTTAAATGCAAAGGTCCTAGAAATTCTACATCCAATACTGATATACTTTCCTTTGGTTTGGGGGCTGTATAATTTGTGGAGACTATAAAGCTATATGTGCATTAAAGGATTTTATTTATGTCTGATGGGAAACTCCTTAGTGTTGTTGCCCTAAGACATGAAAGATTGACAGATTTTACCTCTAGCAGTTCTTTAGTTTTGTTGTCCTGTTTTTCAAGTTGGATTGTCCTCAAAGGACAGAAACTTCATTGGCATGCTAGATGTTTCTTGTGTTTTACACAGAAACCTCCTCAATGCTCTGAATATAAAGAAGCTTTACCTGCAATGCAGAACAACTGACTTTATAACTTGCATATTAATGGAATACACTAAATGGAAAGTCATTTTGAAATCTGGACACTTCTTGCTTTCTTGGTTTTTTACCTCAGGACCTAAGATAATCACAGCTTGCTGGAGCTGGCAGGGGCTTTGGTGATCATATGGTCCAACAACCACCTTTTATGGACAAGCTAGCTACTGTTCAGAGAAGCTCTGACTCGCATACATTAAGAGAGAATAGAAATGTGAAAAGTCCTGTTTAGAGACAAGATTTGACAGGCTCAAAACAATCAAAGACACAATCAGAGGGTAGCCTGAGCTGTTACCATGAAAAAAATTATATGTACCATTCTCTGTATTCAGGTAATTTTACAGTTAGGAGTAGAGAATATCGGCTATGAGGTCCTACTACAAAGGAATCTGATAGGGTCCACACAGGTAGAGCTAGAGGTAGATTATAGAGGTAAGTTATATGGTATCATAGAGGAATAAGGGGTAACTTCTGGCTGTTGTATTCAGGAAAACTGCTCATTCCTTTCTTCTTTTCAACATATTTCAATCTAGCGTGTTTGTTCCAAACACCATTCTGCATTATGGAGAATCAGTGATTAATGAGATAGACTGACTTTTCCTTATGGAATTTATATATTGATTGAGATAGATTATTGATGTAGAAATGAATGAAGGCCAATGAAAATAATGAGAATAAGCAAAGAATATTGGTTCAGCACTTTCTATAGTAAAGAGAGTGAGCCACTACCATTACTTGCCTCTGGCAGAGACTCAAAGACAGGCTGAGGAGTGGGAAAGCTTTATAAGAGAGAAAAAAGGTAGTCTTCAAGCTATTGGCATGGGGAAGCTGAAGGTAGGCTAATAGAAGTGGGCACCCTATGTGATTAGTTAAGGGTGCATATTTGGCTTTCTCCAGTTTGCCCTAAGATAGAAGCAGGTCAGAAGTTAGGGAAGCTGTTAGCTAATCAAATCCTGGACATTTGGGGCCAATTTGTTACAAGGGGTATTGTTTGACTTCCTATAATTGTTGTTAGAGATAGTGGTCAGACTTTCTACAAGTCCGATTTGTAGGTAATAGGTTGACTTCCTGGGCTTGCTGTAGATTATGAGTCAGAGTTCTGTTTTTACATATGATCTAGTCACTGTCTGTCTGTCGATTTCATCTTTCAACAGGGAAAAAAAGTGCTCTAAGTAATACAAATAAATGCAAAAGTGAAAAGTCAGGGAGAGGAATAAAGTGTGATCAAGCAGTGGGAAGGAACTTATTTTAGACAGGGTAGCTACAGAAGGCTCCTCTGAAAAAAGTAACATTTGGGCAGAAACTTGAATTTTGGGAAGGAAAAAGCTATGAGGAGTTTGGAAGCTAAGTGGAGGAGGGAGAAGAATGTTTCTGGTGGAGGGAAAGGCAGATGCAAAGGCCCAGAGGTAGGAATGAGCTTAAAGTGCTTGAGGGACAGCAAAAACCCAATGTAGGCAGGCAATGAGAATGGAGAGTGCTAAGGATGGTGAGGACTGTTTAAAGGGAGATGGAGGGGGGGCAAGTGCTGGGATGTTGGTGTCCCACACGTCTTCTAGACCTTACTCTGAAATTATCAAGTGTCACCTACAGTGGAATGAGCTAATTGCTAAATATCAGTTTGGCCACCATGTAGGACATAGTAAATATACTGTCAAATGTGGAAGCAGGAGCAATTAGAAAGCTAATTGTGAGGACAGTTTGAGTGGAATAAGACTGAGAGGAAAGATGGGAAGACTGTTTTAATGTGAAGGAGTGGTATGAGAAAAGTTAGAGACGATGGTGAGATAATTATGACAGGAGAATGGAGAGGCATTCTCTTGTGTTCTGGGGGTGGCTGAAACATGGAGGCAATAATCTGAGAAAAAATTACAGAAGCATAGATTTGGTTAGTTAGGAAGTATCTGTTGTGAGAATAATATAATTAATCTTTTTGTTTAGGACATTTTATTTCTTCGTGGTTGTGCAGTGGATGAGGGAGATGGGGCTTGTTAGTGGGAACACTGGTGTTGAAGTTATCTGTGTGTGAGACATTCCTGACAGTGGAAACAGAAGGAATCTAGGGAAGTGATAGTTTTTATTGTTGTTTCAGGAATTCAAAAGAATGGAGAAATAATTGCACCGCATGGGATCAATACAACTTCATATGTGTACCATTGGAGCTGCAACACAGCTTTTAATATCCACTGTTAGAGCTGGGCCATGTCTAATTACAAATGATAGGGACACTCGTGAAGCAATGAGGTTCTGAATAACGCACGAGTCATTGAGGCAACATTTGGCCTGGAAGATATAATGCTCCTGCCAAAAGTTAGGAAGGTCTGAAAAACTTCACCTCACACAAAGAAAGCCTGTGGTACGAGGCATTGTATAGAAGGTAGAGATCAGTTGCAAAGCACATTTTTGTTTCCATCCTCTCTTTTTCTCTATGCATCTTAAAATAGCTAAGTTGAGACTGCAGATAAATTTTTGAGTCTTATTCTTCTCAGGCAATATTAGAAGTTTCCTCTGGTGTAAAACTCCTGGAGAGCACAATTTTTAAGAATATTCATGTCTTTGTACATAAGCCTTTACTATTATTTCGGATTATTCCCCTAGAAAGTACTACTAGAAAAGAGATGAATGGATCATTTCTAGTTACTTCTGTTCCTAGTAGTTCTTGCATTAGCCTTGAGATGGTAGGAAATTCAGGACCTGGAGAATCTTTTATTATTCCTTTCAAATGCAAATGTGGGAAGTTCGAAATGAACTATAGAAGCACATCAATGGCTGACTTAGAATAATAGTGATCACTTGAGTGACTACTGATTTGTACCAGGGTTTTCATAAATTGTCTTCTGTAATCCTCAAAGCAGTTCTATGAGACAACCATTTTTATTTTTGCTTTGCAAGTATGGAAAGCAAGACCATGAGGTTGTTAGCTCAAGGTCTTCAGACTCCTACATTTGACTCCAGAGTCTATACTGTTAATCTGACCAGATGGACAAACAAAACTAACTAGATAATAGCCTGAAAAGAGTCAATCCTAGCCATTCCTGGGCTTCACCCTTCACCTTATGAAGGAATCACTCTCATCTGAAACCCCTCTTCTATTTTCCTCCCAGTCTTAAACATGCTGCTGAAATGGGTTTCCCCACAATTTCTTTCCCAACAGTTCCCTCTGTTCCACATTTTTCTGTATTAGCCTAATGATGATAACTATAGTGTCAGATCTTACTGTAATACATTTAAGGTTGCATTAACATGGCGTATAGTTCATACTCTTGTGTAAATTAAGTAGTTATGAAGTAATGATTTTGTTGTTATCATAAAATTGTATGCATAAAAGACCCTGAAGAACAAAACATTTTTTCCTTGTGACCCTTATGAGAACTTGACCCCAAAATATTTCTCTTCACCCTTCTTGCTAAACCTAAATCATCCACTGAACCAGCTACTGAGCTGCTCCTTTATTTCTCCTTTATTTACTGAGCTGCCCTCTGGTCAGCACAGCCCATTTTCTGGAGCCTTCTGAGAATTTGAACAGCAAACAATTCTTAGAATAATATTGGTTGAATTTTCTCTCTCATAAGATATTTTCTTCAGGTATTTTTAAGGACCTACTATTCAATTCAACAGACCTGACTCACATTTAAAGTCATTTGTTTTAGCCACAGTTTGAGAAGACCATGTAATTTGTTATTTTAACAACTCATGCCTCGATAACAATATGAAATAGTAAAATCATTTACTGAGCCATCACCCAGTACCAGACGCCGAGCCCTTTTAATATACCAAGGCATTTACTTCTTAGAAGAAATGTGTGTGATACAATTATGAACCCATTTTAAAAATAATGAAAGTGAAGCATAGTTTAAATGACTTTCCAAGGTCAAACACATCATAAACAGTGGAAGGCAATTCCTAATCCAGATGTACTTGACCGCAAAGCCCAGATTTCTAAGCTCTACAGAGCTCATACCTGGCTAGGCAGGCCACTCTTAAAACAACTATAGATTCAAACCCAAGGTGCAATTCAGTTACATTTAATTGTTTATCGTGTATCCTAGTACTTAAATTCATAGTACAATTTCCTGTTTGATTAATGAACCATGATTATATTTCAGATCTGTCTTCTGTTGGCTCACCTTACCCTCAGAATATTTTTTGTAAAAGCAAGTGTGACTGAAGTATCTTTTCAAAATAAAAGTGAAGAAAAGCTCTTTACTGGAATTGAAAGTCCACTGATTTGTATTTCAGTCATACCTTTGGAGAACACAGGGCAGTGCTCAAACATCTCTCTTTTATAGTCTGAAAGCACAAAATTATGTTATTTATTTAAGTTTTATGAAAATCTTCAAGATACCTTGAAAATGAGTTTGTCTAAATATTATTTTGTTTTCTGGGTGCTTTTTTATTAAAAGATCATTTCATTGATACTTTTCATAAATGTCATCATTAAACAACGTAGGGGCCACTTGTTTGGCTCTTTGTTTGCTTATACTGAGATTGAGGGAAATGGCCCACAAAAGCTCAGCTGGTGAAGAACCCCGCACCTGTGAGTTCTTGCTGTCTGCCAAGTCTTTAAGACTTGAAGAGCAGCTTTAAATAAATTTCTTGCTATTTCCCAGAGATGATTGGACCACTCTGTGCCATCTGCCAAGGATGTTTTAGGTGGCATATTCTTCAGCGGAATTCATCTTAGCCATCTGATTTTGTTCATTTTTTGGCATGTAATATGGGCATCACTGAAGTCAATGAAATCACCACAGTCATATTAATTTGCTCTGCTATCATTATGGGGATGGGTTTGCATCAAAGCTATTTGGGTAACAATGAATATTTTAAATGGGCAGAGAGCAAAGAGTTGGGATCTGTCTAAAATGTGAAATGTTTTAATAGCTTTGGAGTCAATCCATTTCTTCAAAGTTCTTTTTTAAGCTTTTCTTAGTGGAGATTGTACTTAGGTTATAGACAGTTCACAAATACCAATGTTGATAACATTTTCATACTTTTTATTAAATCAGTGCATGGTGAAAACATCCTTTCTGCATTTCTATAAGAGAATCAAAATGCTTTGAACACCCTAGAGCTTAAATTTTAAGAAATTTTTAATTGAAGTATAGCCAACATAGAATATTATATTAGTCTTAGGTATACAATATGGTGATTCAACAATTACATGCATTATACAGTGTTCACCACAATAAAGGTAGTTACCATCTGTCACCATGAAAAGTTATTACAATATTATTGACTTTATTCTCTATGCTGTACTTTTTATCCCTGTGATTTATTTATATTATAATTGGAAATTTGTCCCTCTTAGTGCCCTCTATCCATTTCACCCATTCCCCACTTCCCTCCTCTTTGGCAACCACCAGTTCTCTGTACTTGTGAGAGTGTTTCTGGGCTTTTTGTTTGTTTTGTTTTTTATATTTCACACTTAAGTGAAATTATATGGTATTTCTCTTTCTCTGCCTTAATTCATCTAGCATAATAACCTGTGGGTTCATCCAAGTTGTCATAAATGGCAAGATTTCATTTTTTATGGCTGAGTAATATTCCATTATATAAATAGCTATTTATATTATATTATACATATATAATATAATATATATATTATATTATATAATATTCCATTATATAAATAGCTATTTCTATAGCTGTCATTGTATATAACATCATCTGTATCCATTCATCTATCTCTGAAGACTTAGGTTGCTTTCCTATTTTTGCTAGTATAAACAATGCTGCAGTAAACATAGGGGTACATATGTATTTTTGAATTAGTGTTTTCATTGGGGAGGGGGTGAATACCCAGCAGTGGAATTACTGGATTATATGGTATTTCTTTTTATAGTTTTTTGAGAAAATGCTGTACTATTCTCCATAGTGGCTGCACTAATTTACATTCCCACCAACAGGGCATGGAGTTCTCTTTTCTCCACATCCTAGCCAATAGTTAAAATTTTTTTGTCTTTTTGTTACTAGTCCTTCTGACAGGTGTAATGATATCTCACTGTGGTTTCAGTGAGAAACCACACTGAAATTTGAATTTCCCTGATGATGAGTGATGTTGAGCATCTTTTCATGAGTCTGCTGCCCATCTGTCTGTGTTCTTTGGAAAAATGTCTGTTCATGTCTTCTGTCTATTTTAAATCGGATTATTTGTTTTTTTGGTATATGTATAAGGAGAACTATACTTTTTTCAAGGACGAATATACTTAGATATTCATTACTTTCTTTAATTCTAAAGATCAAGAAGGAGGAAGAGAAAAGGACTCTTAGTTATATACTTTATAATATGGCTATTCTTACAGAAATGCTTTTATATTAGTTCAAAACAATCCTAGAGAAGAGATAAAGTTAGAAAACAGGTATTTAGAATTTTAGCTCAATACCTATTTATCTCATTAAGTGACACACAGTAGTCAACCCTTAAAAAATAGACTAAGCTCTTTTAAGGATTTTCCTAAATCCATTAAATAAATTTTATTGAACTGTCAGTTTTCTAAGAACTCATAAAGCAACATTTCCTGTTAGTGAGAAGACTGAACAGTTTGGAAGCATAAGAAGCTATGCCTACCTTCTTAAACTGTTTGATTTCAGTCTTCCATCCCAATGAGTAGCATCTTAAAAAAGTATAATTTTACATTTCTCCTTGTTTGCTGGGCTGGCCATGGCCTATTTGCCTTCCAGCCATTCCTAGTCTTTCTCTTACCTTGGCAGTGGGGATCCATGCTTTTTTCCAGGTGATGTTGGCTTCCAGCTGGGCCTGGAAAATGGGATAATGGGTGGGAAATTACAGGGTATCTCCAACCTGTGTTCTACCCTGCATGCCTACAGCCTGATCTGTCTTTGTCACCTGCTCTGTCTCTTCAAGAAACCCCCTTTTCTGCCTGGCAGGCTTACTGTTGGTTTACCTACTGTGGAGTGATTCTGATCCCTGGAACATTATTACTTCCCTTGTCTCTCCAGGCTAGGCGTGATTGCTGGGTTGCCTCATTATTGTGTTGGACCTCTTTATCCCTCCGAACACCACTATAACTCATTACTTTAACTTAATTCTATTTTAAATATTTGGAGTGTTTTCTGTCTCCCTGAGCAGTCCCTGTACAGTGTACTTGCCCCTGGTGTAATGATTACTTTAAGAATATTCTGTAGTCTGGTATAGATGTATAATCACTTTCTTTGGGGCCATACCAACTGTACTGGGTCGAATCGTTTTCTCTCCAGATTTGTGTCTACCTGGAATCCAAGAATGTGTCCTAATTAGAAAATAGGATCTTTGCAGGTACATTTAGTTAATATGAGGTCATACTGAGTTAGGAAGGGCTCTAATCCAGTGTCTTGTGTCCTTATACGAAAAGCCATGTAACTATGGAGGCAAAGATCAGAGTTATATATCTATAGGCCAGGAAACACCAAAATCACTGATAGTCACCAGAAGGTAGGAGGGAGTCATAGAACAGATTGTCCCTCAAACCAGAAAGAACTAGCCTTGCCAACACAACTGATTTCAGACTTATGGCTTCCAGAAATGTAGGAGAATACATTTTTTTTTAAAGATTTTATTTATTTATTTGACAGACAGAGATCACAAGTAGGCAGAGAGGCAGGCAGAGAGAAGAGAGGAGGAAGCAGGCTCCCTGCGGAGCAGAAAGCCCGATTCAGAGCTTGATCCCAGGACCCTGGGATCATGACCTGAGCTGAAGGCAGAGGTTTTAACCCACTGAGCCACCCAGGAGCCCCCATTTCTTTTGTTTAAAACCACCCAATTTATGGTTCTTTATTATAGGAACCCTAGGAATTTAATATACCAACTTTTTTTTTTAACATAGCTATTATTATAATTCTTACTTATTTCCTAATTTATGTTATTAATTCTTACTTCTTTCTTAATTTATGTTAGGTCCAGTCTGCTGATTTTCTCCAAGATCGGGGCCAGGTAATTTACATGGTTGATCTAATGAAAAGTAAGCAATGACCTTAGAAAGGAGTGCTGGCTTGATTGAGTTCACCCTTAGCCACATTACTATAAAGCCATGCCAATTCCATGCACCAATTCTGTAAGAACAATATTTTAAGACATTATTTAATTATATATATTATATATAATATAAATTTATATATATAACATTATATATTATACATTATATATAAATTATATATAAATATACATTATATATAAAAATATTATATATATAATGAACCTATTTATAATTTATAAATTTATAAATTTAAATTTATAATTTATAAACTAGAACAGAGGTATGTAAATATTTTCTGTAGAGGACCAGATACAAAATATTTAGGTTTTGTGTTTTGTTTTGTTGTGATTACTCAACTCTACTAGTGCAGGAAAGTCACTATGCCCTATTGTGTAAATCCATGTGTTCCAATAAAACTACAAAACAGGTGGTGGCTAGGTTTGACCTATGGTCATAGCTTGCTGACCCTGAGCTAGATCATTACCATTACAACTCCATAACCCTTCCCTTTGCTCTGAGCAGAAACTATTGCTCTGATTTTGATATTTATCATCCCTTTTAAAAGATATATTAATTCATTTTATTTATCTGCAGGCTTTATTAAAATGCCCTTTTAAAGAAAAAAACCTGGATTATGTTTGTGAGATTCAATACCAATAATTCATGTATTGAGTAGATCAGTCTTTTCACTGCTATAAAATACATTTTGTATAAGTATTCCATAATTTTTCATTTCCTGTTGGACACTTGTTTGCTGTAATTTTTTTTTTTGCTATTACTAAAAAAGTTACCTGGTTTATCATACTCCTATTGAGATGAACATATGCAGAAATTTCTGTGGGTCATATACCTAGTATAAAATTGTTGGATGAGAAGGTATGCACATTTTCAACTTCATAAGAAATTCCTAAATGGTTTTCTAAAGTGGTTATATCAGTTTACATCTGTCCCATCAGAACTAGATAAGGATCCTCATGATTCTAGATTGTTGCCAAAACAATATTACTAGATTTTTATTTTTGCCCATCTCATGAATAGAAAATGTTATCTTTATTTGGTCTTAATTTACATTTCCATGATTATTAAGTCAAGAAACTTTCAGGGGCCTCTTATTTACGTTTCTGTGAAATTCTTGTATTTTTGTTCCTTTCTTTATATTTCTATTGACTCATGTGCCTTTTCCTAATTGATTTGTTAGTTCTTTATATATGATTGATACTAATCCTTTATATAATTAAAATAATAGTACAAGGATTTGCCTTATGTAAATGGTTTAATGGGTTTTAGTAAAATTTAGAAATCTACATTTTGAGTCTTAATTTTTTAAAAATTTGATTTAGTGCTAAAAAACCTTACATTTTTGTGGTCTGAGTAAATGAGATCTATGAAAGACATTCTGTTTGCTGGTAACAAACTAGTTTCTAATGATGAAAAGCTGTAATTCTTTAAAAAAATAAGATACAAATGAACAGTAGGAAGTATGAGTTACAGAGAAATGTATTGAACTTAAAATTTAGAGGTTATAAATGTTTCACAAATGCAGTTAATTTATTTCTTATGCATGTGGGAGAATGGTTAGAAGAGAAGTTTCCAGAATAAGATTCAAATGTATTGTTTTAATTAAAAATTTAACCTTAGTCTGTGCTTTTGTGTATATTTCCTACAGGATCACAGGATTATTTTTCCTGAGAATACTTAGATAAGTATAGCTTATACTTATCTAAGATAAGTATAGCTCCATTTAAACATAATGTTATATTATAATGTATTTTATTTTCATAATGTTATGTTATAATGTATTTTATTTTTGTATCTCTACTGTAGCTTACTGTCAAGAGTTTTAATTGATATCATTGTTAATTTGGCAAATGAAAATATTTCCCTGACATATTTGAATTGGAGGTCTGGAGACCCAGAGTTCTGGAGTCCTGATGTGTGTAATCAGACTTCCACTAAGGAATTACACAAAGTTCCAGCGGAATAACTGGGAAACTTTTCTCTCTCCTCTCTTAAGTGTTTATTAAGCCAAATCCCTACACAATTGTTCAACTAATAAATCTAATAAAATTAAAAATTGGCATTGTCAAAATTATATTACTTTCTAAATGTGATTTCTTTTTGTGGAGATCAAATAAATAGACCATTTTCTGCTCACAACTTTGTGATTATATAC
Source organism: Mustela erminea (assembly GCF_009829155.1). NCBI lineage: Eukaryota > Metazoa > Chordata > Mammalia > Carnivora > Mustelidae > Mustela > Mustela erminea. Next base: position 122,830,674 of record NC_045619.1, read on the forward strand.
TAGAGAGCAACTGCCTATTCATTTATGTCCCTAGCCTTAGTCAAATGAATTTCTGTAGATGAAGAAAACAACTCAGTAAAATATATTTTTCTTAAGTGATTACTTGAAAACTTCAATTTATTTTCATGTTATTATATCCCGATTTGATAGGAAATTTCATAGATTTGCCTTTTAACAGCATCTTCCAGTGCAGGCTCTCCTTCTTTTGAACTATCCCTCTTTTATCCCTGTCCCTACAGCCTACATGTCTTGTTACCTTTATATTTGTTTGCCAAAAAGGTATTTGCTAGAAGAATTATTTCAAAATCTTTGCTTAATATTTCAGTTGTTTTATTAAAATCAGAATGTTTTCATTAAAAAAGAGATCTATCTGTATGACTTGAAATTTCCCTATTAACATACCCATCTAAAAACACCCAACAAATATTAAGTGCTCAACTTAATGAATTGCCACAAAGTCTGTAATGACCATCTAGGTCAAAACTGAATTTTGCCTATATCACACAAGACCCTTTAGTGCCCTTGCTCAATCTTTATTTCCTCCCACAAAAGAATCACAGATCTTGACCTTTAACTCTATAGTTTAATTTTGCCTCTATTAATTTTGGTGTATTTATTAACTAGAATTGTATGTTTGTTGTATATTGTGTGGGCCTGGATTTTGTTAATTAATATGTCTATGTGATTCATCCAAATTCCTGCTGTGGTTAATTCATTTAATATATTCTGTTATATGGATATATCACCATCTATTCTACCTTTGGGGGGATATTTGGGTTGTTTCCAGTTTTTTGCTATCATGGACAATGCCAATATGAGCATTTTTTCCTGTCTCTTGCTACACATATATATGCGGTTTTGTTGGATATATATACCTAGGAATGAAGCTGCTGGGTCATAAGAGTGTGTACGTTCAACTGTGGTGGATAATGCCAAACAATTTTCTATAGTGTCTTTACTGATTTACACTTTTCTCAGTACTGTAAAAGAGTTCCTAGTTTTCCAGATCATCGATAATATTGGGTGCTATCAGCATTTTAAAAATTAGCCATTTTTATAGATAGATAGTGGTCTTTTGTTGTAGTTTTAGTTTTAATGTTTCTGATGAGTAATGGTGGTTAAGGATGGGTTATGCGCTTTTCCCCATAAACATTGTTCTCTTCTGAAGTGCCTCTACTAGTTTTTGTCCATTTTTAAATAGGGTTGTCTGAATTTATGGAATGGCTTTATATCTGGATTTGAGTGATTTGTTTTGCTATAAGAGTGGCAGAGATTTTTTTCCACTCTGTGATTTGACTTTTCATTTCTTTTAATTTTAATTTTTATTTATTTTATTTGACTTTTCATTTCTTGCTGCTGTCTTTTTATATAAAGATGCTCTTAATTTCAACATCCAATTTAGCAATCTTTTCCATTATGGTTGGTGCTTTTATTTTTGTCCCTGTTTAAGAAGCAATTTCATATTTTAAGGTCATAAAAATATTCTAAAAATATACTAAAGGCTTCTAAAATATTCTAAAATATCCCAAGACTTCTAAAAGTGTTTTATATTTTACATTTAGATTTACGGTCCACCCAAAACTATTTTTTGTGCATGTGTTGAGTTTTATTTTTCTCCCCTGAGGATATCCACGTGATCTTTCTTTTTTTCTTAAAGATTTTATTTATTTATTGGACACAGAGAGAGATCACAGATAGGCAGAGCAGCAGGCAGAGAGAGAGGTGGGGAAGGAAGCAGGCTCCCCACTGAGCAGAGAGCCTGATGCAGGGCTCAATCCCAGGACGCTGGGATGACCTGAGTGAAGGCAGAGGCTTAACCCACTAGGCACTCCGGGAGACCCTTCACTTGATCTTGAGCTGGTTATTGAAAGGGCCATCCTTTCCTCACTAATGTGTTCTACCATCTTTGAAATACATAAAATGTATACATATGAGCCCATTTTAGAATTATTTCTTTGGTTCCATTAGTTTATTTGTATGTCCTTGTGCCCATACCACAATGCTCTCATTGCCTTAACTTTACAATAAGTTTTAATATTGGCATTGTGAATTTTCTCAGATATTTTTTTTTTCCTCTTTAAGAGCATTTTGACTATCATTGGCTCTTTGCTTTAATGAAATGTTTAAAATTGATTTATTTCCACAAAAAAGTATTAAAATATTTTTGGTGACTACATTTAAGCCATAGACTTAGAGAAAGCCATTTCATAGAAATTTACATCTTTTATATTGACTTTTCCATCTATAGAAACAATAATTTTTTCCATTTATTTAGATCTTATAAAATTTCCCTGACTGTTATGGTTTTTTTATGTAGAAGACTTGCAAATGTTTTGGTAGATTTATTTTTGTGTTTCTGATTTTTTTTTTTTTGTCATTTTGTTTGTTTATTTATTTGAGAGAGAGAGGGAGAGAGAGTGTGTGAGCAGGGATGGGGCAGTGACAGGGTAGAGGGAGAGAAAGCAGACGCCACACTGAGCATGGAGCCTTATGCAAAGCTCCATCTCACGACCATGAGATTATGATCTGAGCTGAAACCAAAATAGGATGCTTAATGAACTGTGCCACGCAGGTGCCTTGTAAATGATTCTTTTTAAACTTTCATTTTCTATTGTTCATTGCTATCACATGGAAATGCTTTTCTGTGTCAGTCATGTATCCAGCAAACTTTATACATCATTTATTAGTTCTAGCAATTAAACTGTGTAGTCCCTTGAATTTTCTAAATATCCAATGAAGTTTTTTCTAAGAACATTTTCTTTTTCTGTTTTTCCAATATTTATTTTTCTAACATTACCACATGAGCTCCACTTGTGTCAGTTTTGTTAGGTTGCATTTTTCAAGGATTTTGCCTACTTCATCTAAAATTTCTTAAATTGTTGTTATAACTTTGTTTATAAAGTTCTCTTAAGGTCTTTTACATGTTGGTTGGATCTGTAGTGATGCTCCCTTTTCATATGTTTATTTGAGCTGTCTTACTCTTTTTCTCAGTCTTGCTAGCTGTCTGTTAATACTATTTGTCTTTTCAAAGAAGTGAATTTAAGTTTTGTTGATGATCTTTATGTTTTATTTTCCATCTTACTAATTTTAGTTCTTTTAAAGTTCTTTCCACTTACTTCCTTGGATTTAATTTACTCTTGATTTGTTAACTTAGTGTTAAGGATTCTCTCTTTCCTCTGTTGAGCAGATAGAGTGAGATTCTTCTAGCTCCAATTCAAAATTGAACTGGGTAATAGCTGAGTTCGAGTTTTACTTATACAGTCTACCTCTGGTTTACCTTTGTTTCTAGGATGAGGCTCTCCCAGACCTTTGTTTTAGGGTCTGGACCATCTTATTCTTCTCAGATGTGAATCACTGTTAGTAGTTCTGGTACTATGCTTCAGAGCTAAATCTCTAGGCTCATACCCCACATATTTTCAAAACATGCAAATATTGAAAGAGAAAGTTGACAGTGAGTTTGAAGCAAGTTTTTATTTCCTAAGCATTGAGAAATGGACAGAATTTCATTCTGCCTCTAGGAGATTTTAACCTATGTCTGTTTATACCATCATGGCCTCAGAATACAGAAAATGTCCCATGAATATGTCAGCTATTGTTCTGGTTCCTTTAGGTTTTCAATTTACCACACTATTTCTTCTATGATTACCCACAACTTTTCCAGGTTACATTTCCCTCATTACAGGCCCTGTGTTTTGGCATACCTGAAGCTTGGAGAAACTAGATCTTTAGTATACAGCTGAAATTACCTCTGTTCTGTGGGGGAAAATAATTGGATGTTACTAGCTTCCCTGAGAAAATTTGTCTCTTAGATACTCCTCTTTAGAATTCTCCTTGGGATTTTATTTCATCTAACTCTTTGTATCCACAGATTCCTAATACCTTTAAAAATATGATTCAAATAATTAATTTTTTCCTAATTTTGCAAGAACATTTGTCTGTTGTGAAATAGCTATAAACTCATTTGTTTGGCTTGTTTATTTTTATTATCCCTCTTTATTGGCTTTTTACTTATACAGTTACTTACTCTGTTCTTTTAAGTAATTACCCTGGATACTATAGCATGCATTCTAATCTTATTTTTATTACCTGGATAGTGAAAGATGTTTCTGCCATCTAATTTTGCATAAAAGAACATTGCAAAACTTAATCCGCTAAAGCAACAACTTATTATTATTACTCATGTTTCTATGGTACCAAGGCTCACCTGGAGAGTTTTCATTTGGATTCTCTTATATGATTCTAGTCAGATGATGGTCATCCTAAGGCTTAACTGGGAAGGGTATTCTTGATGTCTCCCTCATGTGGTTGGCAGTGGTGCTGGTTGTTGGTTGGGAGCATACTTTCCTATAACCTAAAGTCTTCAAAGATGTTCTGCTTAATGGATCATGTCCTCTAGTATTCAGTGCATAGTATATTCTCCTATCCTTAAGTCTGGGCTGACACTGTGACTCAGTTTTAACCTGTAGAATATGGCAAAAATAATGCCACATGACTACTGAGGCAAAGTTGCAGGAAGCCAGGTAGCTTCCACCTGGGGCTTCTGGCATGCTTCCTTATGGAATTCAGTTATCAAGATGTGACAGGCTTAAATCAGGTATGAAGTCCATGGAAGGGTATTCATGTTGACAGTCCCTTTTCAGCTGGTCTTGCACTCCCAGTTTTGGTTCTCAGGCCTCATTAATTTTTGTAAAGCCTTGTTCAGCTCTTCTCTCTTATGTGCCTCTTCTAGAATTAGAAAATATTCCTGGGGGCGGGGGGAATAGCCTTAAGTGCTAGGTTCACCTCTTTTGATATTTCTTTTTATCTAGGTCTTGAACATATAATTTTTTAAATTGCCTTATTAACCCCTTAGAGCCAGTTATGGATCTTTAAAAAACTTTTAGGGAGCCTTCTAATTTTCTTCTGCAGGGAAGTTTGGGTTGCCACTACAGGAAGTAAAATTTCCATATATATTTTTGAAATATGTAATAATTGAAATTCTCACAAATCTAATTAGACCATGGTGAAGGCTTTTCCTCTACTTATTTTAATATCATTAGCCCTTCAACAGAATGTATGGACCTTTTACACTGAATAGAAGTGTGGATAGTGATAAAAGAAGAATTGTGTCAGATTATTTTCCCCTTGAAATTGTTTGCAAATTCTCTTATTGTACATTTTATACCTTTTGATTTGGGGCTTATCCTAGCAGGATGACAAAGTTTTGATACCACATTCTTGTGAAAATATAATAAAACCTGGTAAAACCTGTATAACAAATCTGTCCTACACAGCTACTTACACAGCTACTTGCCTACTATGTAGACTTTTAAGTCCTTGAAGTTGTACTTTGTGTGTATCTCATTGTTCTTTAACACTGCATTGAAATCATATACTTATGTTTCTAAGTTCACAGTGCAAATAAAATTTCCTCAAGGACAGTGCTTCTTCTGATTCATCATCTAACCTTACCACTCAGGAGATGTATGTTGATCTGACCTGAAGGGAAGCAAAAGCCTCAGTTTTGAGATCAGTTAGCTTTCTCAGGATCTTTATCAGTTTAGGTCCTGTGACTTTAGGTGTGTGTAAAGATCTAAATATAAATAGAAGAGAGTTTAAATATTTTGTTCAACAATAGGGACAAATCTAGATGGTTCTAGAGGTTCTAGGGTATAAAACAGGGTTTAATTCAGTATCAAATGATTACCATGGTCACTGAGTAAAAAGAAAAAAATGTACATTAAATCGCCAGAAAAAAATTAGTCATTGCATTTCCCTACAAATCCTGTTCTCTTCTTTTGCTAGATCTCTCCATTTCTTCTCTAATTTTCTTTATTATTACTCATCATTATCATATACAACTGACATTACTTGATCCCCACCTAGCATTAAGTGTTGGAATACAAAAGAAAGTTATATTTTGCAAGGCAAATATTTATTGATCATTTATTATTTGTCAGGCATTACCTCAGATCTTCATTTTTTTAAAGTTTTCTTTAAATCCCAGGTAGTTAACATACAGTGTTCTATTAGTTTCAGGTATCCAATGTAGTGATGCTGCACTTCCATACAACATCCAAGGCTCATCACAAGTACACCATCACCCATTTAACTCATCCCCCTACCCACCTTCCCTTTGGTAATCTTTGGTTTGTTCTTTATAGTTAAGAATCATTTCTAGGGGTGCCTGCGTGGCTTGGTCAGTTAAATGTCTTACTCTTGATTTCGGCTCAGGTAATGATATCAGGATCATGAGGCTGAGCCTGGTGACAGGCTCCTTGCTGGGCATGGAGCCTGGTTTAAGATATAACCTCTCCCTCTGCTCTCTCTCCCTCAGCCTACTCTAGTTCACACATGCTCCCTCTCTCTAAACAAGAAAAAAGGAAAGAAAAAAGATAATGATAAGACTTTCTGAGAGAAAATATTTGCAAAGAATATGTCTGATAAAAGACTTGTCCCCAGAATATAGAGAAAAGTATCAAAACTCAGTAATAAGAAAAAAACAGCCTAGTTTTTAAAATGGGCCAATTTAGGGTCACCTGGGTGGCTCAGTGGGTTAAAGCTGCTGCCTTCGGTTAGGTCATGATGTCAGGGTCCTGGGATTGAGCCCCGCATTGGGCTCTCTGCTCAGCAGGGAGTCAGCTTCCCCCCCCCCACCGCCCCCTGCCTGCCTCTCTGCCTACTTGTGATCTCTCTCTCTGTCAAATAAATAAATAAAATCTTAAAAAAAAATAAAATGGGCCAATTTAAGCAAAAAACATACAGGTAGAAAATAAACACTTGAAAAGATGTTCAATATCATTAGCCTTTAGAGAAATGCAAATTATAACTACAGTGGATACAACTACACACCTTTTAAAAATATTGAGCATGTCAGGTGCTGGGAAGGATGTAGAAGAATGGGAATTCTATATGCTGCTGGAGGCGACATAAAATACTGATATTTATCATGTAATCCTCACCATTCTACTCCTAGGAACTTACCCAAGAGGAATTAAAGTGCATAGCCTTACAAGGATTTGCATACTAACATTCATGGCACCTTTATTTATTATAACACCAAAGTGGAAACAACTGATGTCTAGTGTCAGGTGAAAAGTTGGACAAATTATGGGATACCCAAATAATAGAACAGTATTCAGCAGTAGAGAGGAGTAAATTATTGATATATCCAGCAACATGGGTAAATCTCAAATAATTATATTCAGTGAAAGAATCTGGACAAAAAGGAGTTCATATTTTGTATTTTCTTTTACATAAAATTTTAGAAAAAGGAAACTAATCTACAGTGGCAGAAAAGAGGTCAGTGGTTGCATGGTATGTTAGTTATCTATTGCTGTGTAACAGTATTTCCCAAAATTCAGCAGGTTAACATGACATATATTTATTATCTCATACTTTCTGTAGGTGAAAAGTCTGGGCACAGCTTAACTGTGGGTCCTGTACAAGGCTGCACTCAAAGTGTTGGTCAGGATTGTGTTCTTGGAGTCTAGTGTAGGGAAGGATCTGCTTCCAAGTTCATGTAGTCGTTGCTAGCATCCAGTTACTTCTTTGTCTCACTGTTAACAGAATCTTGATTCTATCTTCATAAACACAGACTATAGTAATCCATGAGTATTTCTCCTCATTAGAAAGCAATACACTTCTATGTTCTTTCCTCCTTCGCTCTTTTGATGATATATCTCCCATACACTTTCAAAATTAGCAGTAAACATGAAAGAAACTCAGTTTTTGTACCCACATTTCTATTGTTACACCATGCTTGCCATGTTGTAAAACAAATTTTCATAATTTCATTATCATGATAAAATGAAAAAGAACTTGCATTCTGACATTTAAAATAATACACCTTCTCTAAAAATAATATACCCTCTCTGCAGGCTGCTGGGCTGAGGCTTCGGTTTCTCTCTGGTTTTGGGGCTCAAGGCTGCCCTCAGTTCCTTGCCTCATGGCCTTATCCATGTGGCAGCTCACAAACTGATACCTGGCTTCCTCAAGGCTAGCAGGGAGACATTACATGTATTACAATCCATGTACGTTACCATATGCATGTACCATCACGTACATCCCATCACGTTTGCATATTCTGTTGGTTACAAGTCACATGTGCAGCCCACACTCAGGGGGAAGAGATTATGCAAGGGCATGGACAACAGGAGGCCACCTTGGAGTCTCTTCACCACATTTGGGAGGGAAGACTGCAGAAAAGAGGATAGATTTACAAAACAGCAGAGGGAAACTTTTAGAAGTGATGGATATGTTTATTATCTTTATTGTGGTTTCTTCATGGGTGTAAATGTATGTTAGACATATCAAATTATATAATTAAATGTGTGGAGTTTGCTGTATGCCATTGATAGCTCAGTAAAGCTGTTAAAAAAAGAATTACATTCACTTATATATCCAGATGGAATTGGAAGCCAAGCAAGAATAAAAAGGCGAAGAAAAACATTGGCAATTCCTTAGCTGCAGATAAGTTGACTTATGGTTACGACCTTGACTGCTCTCTAGATGAAAATGTACTAATAATATTAATGTAGTCAGCTTTCTGTAAAGAAATGTAAGGTCTACAAAACATTACCGCTACTCACATCAATTCAGATGTTACCAAAATTATGAGCTCTTGTAGTTTGTTTTATATGGAATAATGAACAATGCAATTTGTATATAGTTCGACTGACAAGTAAATTTCCCACATAAAGTATAAATAGAATACAAAATAATTTGTCACATCTGTGAGGCTGAAGTTAGAGCTCTTAGAGAGGGTATATTATTTTTAGAGAAGGTATATTATTTTAAATGTCAGAATGCACGTTCTTTTTCATTTTATCATGATAATGAAATTATGAAAATTTGTTTTACAACATGGCAAGCATGGTGTAACTTAATAGAAATGTGGGTATAAAAACTGAGTTGCTTTCATGTTTACTGCTAATTTTGAAAGTGTATGGGAAATACATCATCAAAAGAGCGAAGGAGGAAAGAACATAGAAGTGTATTGTTTTCTAATGAGGAGAAATACTTATGGGTTACTATAGTCTGTGTTTATGAAGATAGCATCAAGAAGATTGTGTTCACAGTGAGACAAAGAAGTAACAGTTATTGAGTATTAGTAGTATATTAGGAAAATACATTCCTAATATATTCATATTATGAATTGAAAATTATTTTTTATAAATACATTTGTATTATAAATTGAATTTTTAATTTTTACAAAATTCCTACCAGTCATTTTTAAAAAAGATTTTATTTATTTATTTGACACAGAGAGAGAGAGAGAAAGAGAGATCACAAGTAGGCAGAGAGGCAGGCAGAGAGAGAAGGGGGAAGCAGGCTTCCTGCTGAGCAGAGAGCCCGATGTGGGGCTCAATCCCAGGACCCTGAGATCATGACCTGAGCCAAAGGCAGCGGCTTAACCCACTGAGCCACCCAGGCGCCCCTCTATCAGTCATTTTTAAAAGACAGGAAGATGGGGCTGAAGTCGCATGGAATTGTCCACAGTGGAACTGGATTTCCAGTGATGGCCTGCTTCACACCTCACCCCCAGTATTTTCTTCAGTACGAGAGGCAGGATCTATTGTGATTAGAGGCACAAATTCTGGAGCCATGGTGCATAGGTTCAAATTCTGGTTGTATAAGCTCATATAAGCTATTATTTTCCTTCTCAGTACCACTGTTTTTCTTACTGAAAGTATCAATAGTATCTGGTGCATCAGATTACAAAGAATGAGGAAATTTCTAGAAAGAACTTAGAACAGTGTCCAGCACAAAGTTAGCTTTCTGTGAGTATTTCTTCTCATTATTATTACATGCTTTGGCACACATGTGTTAATCAAGGTTTTAATCAAGAGAAACAAAACCAATAAGCTCTATATCTATCTATCTATCTATCTATCTATCTACTTATTTATTTATTTTAAGGAATTAACTTACATAATTGTGGAGGCTGACATGCCTCAGGATCTGCAAGGTAAATCAGTGAGCTGGAGCCCCAGGAGATGTGATATTTCAGTTTGAGTTCAAGCGCAGGAAAAAGCAGATGTCCCATTTGGAAAGCACCTAGGAGGAATTCTTTCTTACTCTGGGTGGGGACAGGCCTTTTTTGCTATTTCTGTTCTATTCAGGCCTTCTCTGGATTGGATGAGCCTTGTCCACATTAAGAAGGTCAATCTGCTTTACTCACTCTTATCAATTTACATGTCAATCTCATCCAAAAACACTCTCATGGAAATACCAAGAACCTTTTACAAAATATTTGGGTGCCTCATCACTCAGTCAAGTGGACACATAAAATGAACCAGCACAGGGGCGCCTGGGTGGCTCAGTGGGTTAAAGCCTCCGCCTTAAGCTCTGGTCATAATCTCAGGGTCCTGGGATTGAGCCCCACATCAGACTCTCTGCTCAGCAGGGAGCCTGCTTCCCCTCTCTCTCTGCCTGCCTCTCTGCCTACTTGTGATCTCTCTCTCTGTCAAATAAATAAATTAAAAAAAAAATGAACCAGCACAGCATGAAAACTATTAGACATTGACCCAAAATTATGTATACCTAGGTTCTATATGCTGTGATATTTTGCATCTTTTTTTAAGAGCATTTCGTAGTTATTTTTATGTCTTTTTATTACTGAATGCTTGATGGTCTCCTGCCTTGTCACAATCATTACGATTTCTCCCCCTTTCAGAATGAAGACTTTATAAGTTTTATTGGTTGTAACATGACAAGTGGGCTGGTTATTATGAAAACAAATCAGAAGTTTTATGAATGATGAAATGACAAATCTTTTGGGGTTTTTTTTTTGATTGATGACATTCATTTTTAAAATTTGTGAAATAATCCAGAAATTTGGGGCCTGATTGGATCTTTAACCATTTCAGCAATAAGGAAGAGATTAAATAAAAATTTTAAACAATTAGTTATGGTGATAGTTGTAGTACCATTAATATTTACCATTTATTGAGTATTGCATCTTAGCTACCATTTCAGCAGGAAGTGAGACATTAAACAAACTAAAATAATTATAGTGTTATTAATAATACCAGTAGTAATATTTACCATTTAATGAATGTATTTACTGTCTGTTGCACACTGTAACAGGAACTCCACAGTGTTTACTTCCTTTTTTTCTTTTTTGTTTTGAGAGAGAGAGAGCGTGAACATGGATGGGCATGTGCAAATGCAAGCAGGGCTGGGGGAAGTGGGGGTGGGTGGAGAGGAACTGGGGGATTGGGAGGGAAAGAATCAAACAGGCTTCATGCTGAGCATGGAGCCTGATGTGGAGCTTGATCTTATGACTTTGAGATTATAACCTGAGCCAAAATCAGGAGCCAGCCGCTTGGGGCACCTGGGTGGCTCAGTCGATTAAGCATCTGCCTTTGGCGCAGGTCATGATCCCAAGGTCGTGGGATAGAGCCCGGTGTCGGGCTTCTCCCTCTGCCTCTGCCCCTTACCCTACTTCTGATCTCTTTCTCTCAAATAAATAAATAAAATAAAAAAGAATCGGATGCTTAACTGACTGAGCTACCCAGGTGCCCCTCACAGTGGTTGTTTCTTTAATTCTTTTATAGCCCATGAATTTGGAACCATTATCTTATTCATATTATATAGTCAGCGAGATGGTCAAATAAATTAGGTAAGCATTGGAGCCAGTCTGGGCTTGTAAGATGAGAGGTTTGATTTTTTTTTTAATTTTAAATTTTTTATTTTTTTAATAAACATAAAATGTATTATTAGCCCCAGGGGTACAAGTCTGTGAATTGCCAGGTTTACACACTTCACAGCACTCACCATTGCACATACCCTCCCCAATGTCCATAACCAACCACCCTCCCCCCTCTACCCCCAGCAACCCTCAGTTTGTTTTGTGACATTACGAGTCTCTTATGGTTTGTCTCCCCTCCGATCCCATCTTATTTCATTTATTCTTTTCCTACCCCCCCAACCCCCCCCAAATTGCATCTCCACTTCCTCGTATCAGGGAGATCATATGGTAGTTGTCTTTCTCCAATTGACTTAATTCGCTAAGCATAATACCCTCTAGTTCGATCCACGTCGTCACAAATGGCAAGATTTCATTTCTTTTGATGGCTGCATAGTATTCCATTGTGTGTGTGTGTGTGTGTGTGTGTGTGTGTGTGTGTATCTCACATCTTCTTTATCCATTCATCTGTTGATGGACATCTAGGTTCTTTCCATAGTTTGACTATTGTGGACATTGCTGCTATAAACATTCAGTTGCACATGTCCCTTTGGATCACTACATTTGTATCTTTAGGGTAAATACCTGGTAGTGCGATTGCTGGGTCATAGGGTAGCTCTCTTTTCAACTTTTCGAGGAACCTCCATGCTGTTTTCCAGAGTGTTCGCACCAGCTTGCATTCCCACCAACAGTGTAGGAGGGTTCCCCTTTCTCCACATCCTCGCCAGCATCTGTCATTTCCTAACTTGTTAATTTTAGCCATTCTGACTGGTGTGAGGTGGTATCTCATTGTGGTTTTGATTTGTATTTCCCTGATGCCGAGTGATGTGGAGCACTTTTTCATGTGTCTTTTGGCTATCTGGATGTCTTCTTTGCAGAAATGTCTGTTCATGTCCTCTGCCCATTTCTTGGTTGGATTATTTTTTCTTTGGGTGTTGAGTTTGCTAAGTTCTTTATAGATTTTGGATACTAGCCCTTTATCTAATAAATGTCGTTTGCAAATATCTTCTCCCATTCTGTCAGTTGTCTTTTGGTTTTGTTAACTGTTTCCTTTGCTGTGCAAAAGCTTTTGATCTTGATGAAATCACAATAGTTCATTTTTGCCCTTGCTTCCCTTGCCTTTGGTGATGTTCCCAGGAAGAAGTTGCTGCGGTTGAGGTCAAAGAGGTTGCTGCCTGTGTTCTCCTCAAGGATTTTGATGGATTCCTTTCATACATTGAGGTCCTTCATCCATTTCGAGTCTATTTTTGTGTGTGGTGTAAGGAAATGGTCCAATTTCATTTTTCTGCATGTAGCTGTCCAATTTTCCCAACACCATTTATTGAAGAGGCTGTCTTTTTTTCCATTGAACATTCTTTCCTGCTTTGTTGAAGATTAGTTGGTCATAGATTTGAGGGTCTATTTCCGGGCTCTCTATTCTGTTCCATTGATCTATGTACCTGTTTTTGTGCCAGTACCATGCTGTCTTGATGACAACAGCTTTGTAATAGAGTTTGAAGTCCCGAATTGTGATGCCACCAACTTTGGCTTTCTTTTTCAATATTCCTTTGGCTATTTGAGGTCTTTTCTGGTTCCATATAAATTTTAGGATTATTTGATCCATTTCTTTGAAAAAAATGGGTGGGATCCTGATAGGGATTGCATTAAATGTGTAGATTGCTTTAGGTAGGTAGCATAGACATTTTCACAATATTTGTTCTAATCAAATGATGTCCATGAGCGTTATTAAATGATAATCCAAATGATGTCCATGAGCATTATTAAATGATAATCCATCAGCATGGAACATTTTTTCATTACTTTGTGTCTTCCTTAATTTCTTTCATGAGTACTTTATAGTTTTCTGAGTATAGATTCTTTACCTCTTTGGTTAGGTTTATTCCTAGGTACTTATGGTTTTGGGTGCAATTGTAAATGGGATTGACTCCTTAATTTCTCTTTCTTCTGTCTTGTTGTTGGTATAAAGAAATGCAACTGATTTCTGTGCATTGATTTTATATCCTGACACTTTACTGAATTCCTATACAAGTTCTAGCAGGTTTGGAGTGGAGTCTTTTGGGTTTTCCATATATAGTATCAGATCATATGCAAAGAGTGATACTTTGACTTCTTTTTTGATGATTTGGATGCCTTTAATTTCTTTTTGTTGTCTTAATGCTGAGGCTAGGACTTCTAGAACTATGTTGAATAGCAGTGGTGATAATGGAGAAAGGTTTGATTCTTGATACACTACTCATGCCTCAGAGCCACTCTGGAGACAGACTGCTCCCTGCCAGATGGCAGATACTAGGGAGGGATATTTTAGCATTAATACCTGGTTTACATTTCACTTCTCATCACTATGATTACTCTCTTCTCAGTACTGTATTATAGTGGGAGCAGTGGTCCACAAATATACTATATTAATAGAAAATTTGAGGTATAGTAAGGCTAACAGTTTTGAAAATAACTGTCATTTAAAGGTTTTTTACCCACAGTTCCCAAGAGGAAGTAGGGTGCCATGTCATGGTGGTAGGGCTACACAGGGAGAAGAGGAGCTATGACCAAGAGCCTTTGTTTTGGGACTTCTACAGGAAGCAGTGATTAAGTTAGAGTAATCAGGCTTAGGCTTGGCTGGTCAGAATGATTTTATCAGGCTCTGGGGCATAATGGCTGTCCCTGGGTGTCTGGTGCCTGGCCTTGGGGTAATCACGGTAGGGCTTGGGAGCAGGGACTCTGGATTGGTTGATTTGTATTTCAAAGTCACCCCCTGGGAGGAGTGCTTCTAGGGACATTGATGAGGAGTGGGAGGGGATGCTGAGGGAAGCAGGAGGCCAAGGCAAGGAGACTCAGGTATATGTCAGGTTGTGCAGAATAAGGTACATCCAACTTATTACATGGAGGGCAGATGTTAAAGCATAAAGTTTATAGAGGTTAGAAACATGGTTAATGGTAATAGCCTTATTGGCTTCTAATAGAGAAAGGGGATTTCACGAGGTTCAAATTTATCATTATCCCTCTATTTTACCTGTTTTGGCAGAATTATGCAGAAGTGTTCTTACAGTGTCCATTCATTGCCTGGTGGTCCAGAGTCTCCCACCTGCAGGGAAGGAGCCCTTTTGTTTACCCCAGTGGTAGCTGAGGGTAACAGCTTATGAATTTGCTACTCACCAGAGAGAATTGCTAACATGTGCAGACATCCTCCTTTGAAAGGTAGAGATGGAAATACCAAGGTTCCAAGAAAGATTAAAGTCTCAGGAAGCCCTGAGGTTTGTGAGAAGGGGCTGTGATTGCACCAGTATGCAATGCCACCTATATTTAAAAATATTATTATTATATATGTTTATAAAAAATAAAAATTAAAAAATTATTATTATATATTGAATTATTATATTATATATAGTATATATTATAAATATATATTGTATATATTATATATATTTATTATATATAATATATATATTATATATTGAAATTCATGAATCCTCTGAATTCTTCCCGTCTTTTTTCCTACTTTTTTCACTCTTCATTCTCTTCATCCTTTAGGATATTGCAACAGTCACCAAGAGAACATAATGACAAAGCACGTTTGATAGAGACAGAATATCTTCACTTACAAGGGAGGGTAAGAAGTTGAGTGAACTACTGCTTTTAGGACAAAGAAACATCCTTATCACAGAAAACAGAGGAAAGAGAAATTTTTGGAAATATTTACAGTTTAAAACGAGGGCCTGTCAGGTTTGTAAGAAGCAGATAGGTTGCAGCAATTTATGGATTTCAGGGTGGTATGAGCCTGCAGCAAGAGATTGTTATGCATGTCTGTGCGGACTCAAATACTGTAGTATGTGAGCTGTTGAAAGGAATTTGGGGGAAGTTATGGGCTGTACTTTCTTTCATTCTCATATTAACTGCATGACAAAGGTGACCTTTTTCTCAGTGACCCTGAGAAAAAGCATAGAAATCTTCCTTGGTTGTTGAGGTTCTGTTGGGACAAGTTGAATAGCGTAGAGAACCCATTCCAGGCAGACTTTACAGATAATAATAGATGACCTGCCTGAAGGAAAGAATTGTTCTGTGCATCCTTCTAGAATCCATGAAGGACTATTTGATTCCTGTGAAGGATTAATTGAAAGATTTTTTTTAAAATCAACTCTACTCTTGTCTTCTGCTATTCAGGCAAAATCACAGAAAATGGATTTATTGATTGTTCAGAGATATTTCTCAAAGCTGAGGCACACCAGGCCTTAAGTAACCCTTCCTCAACCAGGTTGCATGGTTGGCTTTGGAACTCAAATGCAGTGGAAGCTAGGGGGAGACATTAAGAAGTGAAAGTTATATAATCTAGTGCAGAGTTCCCAAACCAGCAGGTTCTGGGGTTGCCAGATTGGAAATGGAATGTTGTTTTTTCCATTTACTCTAGTATTCCTTGCAAACGTGACCAAGTTATATGTATTTCATGGATGGGAAACTGGTTGGAAGGTACTAATTGAAGCAACCGTGATCTAGAAGGAGAATATCACCTGTTTTTAAAATAGTTACACCTTTTATAACCTCTTTAAGGCAGTGACCAGCCTTATCCCTTATTATAAACATACGTGTTTCAATTGCAACACAAGTGTTACGTAGGAAAAACACCAAGATTTGGGGTATATACAAGCATATGAATTAAGCACTAGGAAGCTTCTTTTCAGCATCAGACCAATCAGTGCTTCTCTTATTAATGCAGGGACCTCTGAGGTATCACATCAAATAAGTTGGATTCATGAAGTTCTGTAAGTAAGCAGTTGAATAGCAAAATATCATTTTTCCTTCATTCTAGTATAAAATGCTCTGATTTAGGTAAGTGCTTTTTGTAGCACTACTCTCTATATTTAGATAGCTCTAAGCTGAAAACGAAGGCATTCTTTCCAGGTCAAGATATCACATAAGATATATAAATCAAGATTGCTTTGTGTTTTCCTCTTGTAAATGGTGCTGAATTGCTGTTCATTTTCTCTTATAAGGACAACTTTTGGCAGGATTCCTTTCTCCACATTCTCTATTTTAGTGACTGAAAATAATGAAAGCCAGAGATGTGGGAGTTACTTTTGACCTATGACTCCTTTTCACCTCCTCTCCTGAATTTGTCACCAAGTCTTTTCAATTTTCTATTATTTCTACCTTAATTTGTGATCCTAGGGATTACTACAACCACTTCTTTATAGGTTTCTCAAAACCCAAGCCTACCGTTCCTCTTCAGTCTGTCCTCTGCATTACTACCAGAAGGATGTTCTTCCTAGAGCATAAGTTTGGTTTGATTCATTTCTGTTGCCTATAAGATAAAGACCAAGTTCCTTAGTTTTAGGCTGAGAGTAACTAGTTAACCAAATTTTTTTCCATTTTACAAGAGAATTTTTTGTGAAATGGGTGCCTCCCCCTCACCAGAAACTTGTGAAAGGTAGAATGTCAGGTATATTACTGGGCAATATTTCTAGTGGTAAAATGGTTACTATACTGTGTCTGGTCTAGAAGAATTGTGAGCAGAAGACCATGGTTCTGGGTTTCATGAGTGTGGTGATGCATGTAACTGGGCATATCTCTTTGAGTCCCTGGAAGCTACGTCTGTATACTCTTATGAGAGAGTGGTTTCTGTGTGGGTCATGGGGCTACTAAACTGATTTGGTGCCCACATCCACCAATCAGATCTCATTCCTTTAGCACCTGAGTGTTGGCTGGGGCACAAAGAAACTATACTTCTGTGAGAATAATTGAGGAACCATGTCTGAAGCTGCCCTCTTGACTTGTCCCTTGCCCTAAGTTAATCTTACGCCAAGTGTAGCTTACTATAGTCCTGTGGGTGTGACTATTTAGCTGAAGTCAAAGATCAACAAGAGAGGCCAGTGCAGTGATATACCACTTCCTGTCTCTCCTTCCCACATCTCCAGCCACTCTCAAACTCATGTCTTACCTACCAGTTTTATTTGTATTTCTCTGAGTGTGTTATATTCCTTCATGCTCAGATCTGTGTGTTTCTTTCTCCTCCTCCTTCTCTTCCTTTATCATTTCCTTCTCCTTTTCAACCTTCCTCTCTTCCTCCTCTTTCTTTAGACCATTATTGCCCTAGTGAGTTCTAGTTCCTCAAGTTTCAACAAAATGAAAGCCCTCCTGGATGCATTCCTTGACTGTTGAGAGCAGGGATTGGATGAATTGCAAGTCTGTTTTCTCTATGGCCTGATGCTAGGAGTGATTTCTATCGTTTTGAGTGGTTCAAAAGAACCTAAAGAATTATAATGCAAGATGTAAAAATTACATGAAAATCATATTTCAGTGTCCATAAATAAAATTTTAATGGAACCTATTACACTTACTTGTTTCTTGGTTATGGATTATCTGTGACTTCTTTTGAACTATAGTAGCAGAGCTGAGTAGTTGAGACAGAGACTCTATGACTCACAAAGCCTAAAATACTTACTATTTGACCTCTTTTAGAAAAAAAGTTTGCTAACCTTTAGTCTAGAGCAGCACTGTCCAATAGAAATTTCTGTAGTGATGGACAGATTTAAATGTGCACTCTTCATTAAGTGGCAACTAGCCCCATGTCACTATTTAAATTTAAATTAATAAAAAAATTAAAAAAATCAGATTGTCAGTCACATTGGCCAGGTGTGGCTGGTGGCTACCATATTAGATAGTCCTAGTGTAGAAATCTGGGTACTGAGTAATTTCCTAGCACCTTGAATATAGCTCTGTTATTAAATTTAATACATTGTTCAATGCCTTTGTTTTCTTAACTTTTTTTCCTTACCTAGATAATGAATTTGGGGGAGAAATTTGCTTTTGTTTTATTTAACTTATTTTTTTAAGTTTTATTTATTTATTTGGGAGAGAAAGAGGACAAGTTGTAAGGAGGATCAGAGGGAGAAGGTGAGGGAGAAGCAGAATCCCCACTGAGCAGGGATACTGATGTGGGGCTCGATCCCAGGACCTGGGATCATGATGTGAGCCAAAGGCAGACATTTAACCAACAGAGCCACCCATTTTATTCAATTTTGAATTGTTGGGACCTATTATAATACACGGGAGATGGCAGGACTTCAATAGAAATTTGTCTTATAGTTTCATATGGTAGTGATGTTTTAGATACACACACCTCTGGTGAGATGTTTGCTTTTTGTTTCAGAGTCATAAAGACTTTAGGAATCTACTGTAACATGAATAGATTTGTCAGAATGACCAACAGGATATTTATTCCTCTCTTACTGTCATTCAGGGTTTGTGCTAGGCATTACTGTATGTCGTATCTTAATTTGATTCCCGCAAATCTGCAAAGTAAGTTGTCCATTGTGGTCGCAATTACATAGCTAGTGAAGGACAGATTCGTTATTCATATGTTAAGGTTTTACTTCCTCTTGGGGATTTTAGATTTTTAAAAGGAGTGTTCTTTAAATCAATTAAGTGATTCTCTAATGCAAAATTTCAGTGATCCAGTATAAGTAAGAAGGGATGATATTTAGGGACAGAAAAATACTTTCTGGTAATAAAAATCTTATTACATGGGTGATTGTCTGGCTTTGTGCTTTACTGGTACATCTCAAAGACATTTAAGTAATATAATTCCCTTTTTCCATATGGCTGGGGAAGGAATCTGATGGGATTCAGGACATGCTACCACAAAACATGGCACCTTGGCATATTGAATATTTTGGGCTCACAAAGTTTGAGAAAACCACAGAAGCAGACCTTCCACACCTTCTTCTCCCTAAAAACAGATCCCAAAGTCCCATGTGAGAAGTGACCTCCATGTATCCAGAGAAAAGAGGCATCCTTGTCTCAGAAGACAAAAGGATGCCCAAAGAATCTGAATAAACAGACGTTGGTTAACTCCCCCAGTTTACTATAATGACCTCATACCTTAACCTATCATATCCTTCATGACTGTCCACTCTTCATCAAACCTAGCACAAAAATACTCAGGTCTAACTGTTTCTTCAGGTTCTCATGTCCTTTCGAAGCCTCCCATGTCACATAAAATTTATAATATACATGCATATGCTTTTCTCCTGTTAATCTGTCTTTGGCAGTTTTAGACCTAGCCAGGAACACCCTCACAGGGTTGAGGAAAACTTTTTCCTCCCCTACATAATGTTCAAAATTGTCTTGTGAGAGCATACAATTGAATTCTTCTTTACAGACTAGAAATTTGAGGAAAAGATTGGGAAAAAAATGACCAAATTGGGACTCAAACACTGGATTCTGTAGCCCAAAGGCTATGACTTTGGTCGTTATCTATTTGGGTTGCTAAAATAAAATACGACACACTGGGTAGCTTACAAACAAATGAAATCTAATTGTCAGGACCAAGTGATTGGAAGACTCAGATCAGGATGCCAGCATGGTTGGGTGAGGGCCTTCTTCATGGTCCTGTATTTCTCCTTGTATCCTTATGTGGTGCAAGGGACAAGGTAACTTTGTGGGGTCCTTTTATACAAGTATTAATATCTGTTTGAGGGCTCTGCCCTCAGGACACAAGCACCCCAAAGGCTCCATCTCTTCATATCATCACATTGGGCATTAGAATTTCAACATATAAATCTGGGGGGGGGGCAAACATTCAGATCATAGCAAGTTTCTTAATGGGAACTCCCTTAGTAGACATACTTTAGAATCACATGCCTTAGAATGATGTATCTTTTAAAACTGAAATACTGGGACAATTTTGGGATCAAGGAAGTAGCATTTATATACAGTGTAGAGACGGTGCTGATGTTCCCAGGTGGTTGAAGAGGATTTTGAGTTTTCTGTGTCTGTTGTTGCCCATCGGTCAAAATTAAAGCCACAATTAAATGGTATCAACAACTTGATGAAAGAGGGATATACTCTTACTGTTTTTTGTCTCCCTATTTATCTTATGTGTTCCCTGAAGAGACTCTTGCAACTTCCTAGATTTTCAAGATGTTCTGCACATCAAATGAAATATCACTAAAATATTTATCATCCACAGCATAATATTCTTTTAACAAATGAGCTAAGAAGAGAGAAAATCTATTTCGTTGTGGTAGTTTCCTATAGCTAAGTTTTATTTTGAAGGTGTTCTTAAAATTACATAAGTAATGCATGAAAATATGCTCCCTAAGGAAAAAAAAATCAATAAAGTTTATATAGATTTTAAAGACAACACTCTATTTTATCCTTTATGTTTAATCTACTTTTCTCCCTAGAGGTAAATGTTGTAAACATTGGTGTATATCCTTCCAGATTAGGTGTTTAAAAAATATATGAATCAGATTTATTTTGTACATAATGCAATCATTCTAGAATCATTTTCCAGTGACTGACTTTATGACTCAATTATTATCTTTGAGATTATTATGTGCAAATGTATTTCTCAATGATCTGTTTTCACAGTGATGGTGTGTAACAAAGTACCCCACAACTTAATTTAATTAAAACAGCAGCCATTTATTATTTCTAATGAATCTATTGTGTAGCTGGATAGTTCTTTCTGATCTAGGCTGATCTAGGTTTGGTTTTTGCATGCACTTGCTGATAAGTAGGCTAGGAGCTTGTTGTATAATGGCCTCAACTGGAAAATTTGGCTTTTCTCCATGTATCTTTCACATTTCTCAAGAGGCTAGCTCAGGCAGGTTATAATCATGGAGGCAGGGATCCAAGAATTGATGAAGAAGCGTACAAGAGTTTTGTAAGCTTCTGTTAGCATCACATTTGCTACCGTCCTATTGACAGTAGGAGGTCAAGCTTAGAATCAGTGTGGGGGGTACAAGCAGGTATGAAAAACTTAAGTTATTAATACAATCTGCCCTAATGCAAATGTAGCATGATTTTAATTCTGTGTTGTATTTTACAGTTGATGACACCAAAATTTATTAATCTGACCCCTGACTTTGAGGGTGCTTATAGTTTACACTGTTAAAAACACTGAGGCAGGGTACATTTTTTACATTTATATCTATGTCCATATTTTAATTTCTCAGTAGGAATACATCCCAAGAAGACCTAGAATTATATTTTTCATTGAAAGGATAAAGATGTGTGTATAGTAAAAAGAAAAATTGCCTAACTCCAAGAAGGCTGCTTTTCTCAATTAATTGCTTTCTGTCTTTGGAAACAAGATTTGGGGCCTACAACTTGAGATTTTGAATTACAGTTGAATCAGGAAAGAGCAAAGGGTATGCTGCTTTCAATCCTCTTTTGTTCCTCTTAGTGGTTTAAAGTGGGGTCCAATGAGGAGTAGAAACTAATAACTGAACAGTATATAATGTCAAGTAAATACTGTATTTTATTCTATATTTACTGTTTCTTTTTAGCATGTGTTGAAGTCATAAAAACTAGCACCTTGTCTCGTTTGAAAAAAATAATAAACTGTAGCATATGCTGCTATTTCCTTCTTGGATCTACAAAATAGAGATGGAATCAATAAAAAGTAATATCAAGTTACGTATAATTATTAACAATTCCCTATACTGTGTTTTTGTTCTAATTCCATATATGGATCAGTGTCAGCACATAGTAGGTGTTTAGTAAATTTGTGTTGAATAAATGTCAAAATTATGTTTATAGCCTATACTATAAGTCCCTAATGTAGCAGAGATTATGGCATAGGAAAAAACTGGGCTGATATTTGAGATCTGGAAAATCTTGTGTCTTAGATTCTCAGGAACAGTTTTACAAAGCACGAGAACTCTGTTTTGCTTCCCTATTCATTTGGTGTCTAAGATACTGGGAATAATAATTCTCTGCCATTATGCAGTTCTATTCAGCCTTAGATATAAGAGTCCTTAAGGTGCAGCATAAAGATTGACACTTTAGAAATGGATTTGTAAAGAGCCCAGGGCCTTGTTTGGGGTCATGTAATTGAAGACAATTTTCCTAAATATAATGAGAGCAGCCAAGGCCTAAAAGCTAAGAGTTTAAAAGGAACAGATTTATGCAAGGATGACAAATGCCGAGCCATTATAAGAAGCAAGTAATTTTTCTGTTCTCAAATTGCATTTCCTAATAAGTCAAGGTTCAATTTATTTTACTTATAAATGAATATACACTTTTGCCCTGCATCTTCCCGGTTTGATTGTAGGAGTTACGTTCAGAGAGTGGGGAAAAAAAAAATAGTGTGCCATTGGTCTTCTTTAGAGGAGAGATGATCATATAATCACCAAATTCAATTAAGAATATGGAAAACATCTTTTTAAACCTGCTCTGTATAAAAAACAGTACACTCTCACGTCACTGACAGGAAAAAAAAATGTAGTCTAAAGCAAGATAATATATTAGCCATCATTTTTTTGTCATCCTGGAAAAATAGCTTTAAAAAATGAGAGCTGATTCTTTCATTAACTATAAATATTACTGCTAGCACTATGTAAGTCAATCTCCTGTGTTTTGCTTCCAGGACAAATATGCTAAAGGCCTAAAAACTCTTTTGCCCTAAAAATTTAGAAGTCTAAAAAAATGATGGCTTAACCACATTTAGATTCGGTCTTAGAAGGAAAAAAAATGTAGAAATATTACATAATGTAACCTGTATTTTTCCAAGTCACAGGAGGCAACATGAGGTAACATGAGGGTCCAAGAAGGATCACTTCAAAAACATCTGTTCTCTGTTGACTCTCAACATGCCCTGTTCACCCAGAGCCTCGGGAATCCTGCCTCCCTTATTTTAGCCAGTTCCCCAAAGTGTCTCCAGAACAAGGCTTTCCATTCCTATGCCATACTCAGCCTCCTCCTCATTATGACTCCAGCCCTACCTCACTGATGCTGGCTGCCCCTGACATTGCTTGGGACTGAGCCACACAGCCATTGGTGCCAGTGGCCACTCCGAGAACATCTACTGAGGTGTGCTGCCTTCCTTCCCAGTGATTGCCCAGGAGGTACAGTAATGTAGAATCAGAAAAAATAATGTCTGTTAAATATTTAATTTTCTTATGAGTAAGATCAAATACAAATTGCACATGGCCTGCCTTTCTGAAGGAAGAAGTTCAGGCTGCCCTACATTAACCTAAAATTTGGAGTAAGTGATGACGATGGTGGTGGTAGTTGTAGGAAAAGCTTATAGTACAATACTGCCTTGTTGTATGTTTATGATTATCATTTTCATTTTTCTTATTATTTTTTAAAAGATTTTTATTTATTTATATGACAGAGAGAGATCACATGCAGGCAGAGAGGCAGGCAGAGAGAGAGGAAGGGAAGCAGGCTCCCCGCTGAGCAGAGAGTCCGACATGGGGCTCAATCCCAGGACCCTGGGATCATGACCCGAGCCGAAGGCAGAGGCTTTAACCACTGAGCCACCCAGGCGCCCCCCATTTTCATTTTTCATTTTGGTGACCTCATTACCTTATTTTGGAAGTAAGGCTGGATAATTTCTATTTAGTGGTAACTTTAGTGGCTGTGGAAAATGTCAGGATGACATCTATATATAATTCTAATACAAAGATAGTTGTACAGTGCCAATTTTACAGTTTATTAAAATTGTATGTACCTTGTAGAATTTAATCTTTTAATGATTCTCTGAGAATAGGTGATAGATTATATTTCTGGTTAAATTTTACAAACGAAGAAACAGGCTCTGGGGGTTAATTTATCTAAAGTGGTATAGCTAGTAACTGGCAACGGCAAAATTTGAAGCCAGGTCACTTAACTGAAGTGACCCCCAAAGTAGTAACATTACCCCCTATTACTACTATGACTTAGAGAGCCCATTACTTTCTGACAATTTTTTCAAACAGCCCTTTGTTTTTTGAAAGTTGAAATGTCCACATATGCATGTACTTGCACACATGTGCATACTCTATGAATTCATTTTATTATATTATACTTTTTGCTGAACTTCTCCCCTTTTTTTCCCCCTCTGCCATCACATCACCCTGATGTCCCATCTGCACCACAGGCATCCCGTGCTAACAACACATTCTTCTATTTTCTTCATGCTTATATAATCACAAAATACACATGGATGGATGTGAATGATAATCATATTGAAATAAACACAGTTTTCTGCACTTTGTTTCTCTCATTTGACAATGGAGTTTGGAAATTTCTCCAGAGTCAAAGATTTAGTTGTCATTCCTTCTTTTTGTTTGCTATATAATGTATCATGGTTGGCTGTACTGTAAGTTGTCCTGTATTCCCAAGATGATGGGCATTTCAGTTGGTTTGCAGTTGTAACGACTCTCAACAGTGTTGCAGTTGATGTTGTTATACATGTATCTTCATATGCCTGTTTGAAGGGGTATGATATTCTTTTTTTTTTTTTTATGAGATTTTACTTATTTATCTGAGAGAAAGAGTGAGAGCATAAGTAGGGGGAGGGGCGGAGGAACAAACCAACTCCCTACTGAGTGAGGAGTCTGATGTGGGACTCGATCCCAGGATCCTGAAATCATGACCTGAGCTGCAGTCAGAGGCTTAACCACCTAAGCCACCTAGGCAAACCTGAGGGCTGTGATATTTTTAATTTTAATAGTTGTTGATAAATTGCTTTCCAAAAGATTTCCAATAGAGTTGTAAGAAGCCAATTTTTCCCCAAAATGTATGAAAGTAAACTTTCTTTACATTCTATTTGCAAGAGATCACATCATTTTTTAATGTTTGCCAGTTATATGGGTATAAGATGATAGAGCCCTGTCGCTCTCGACCCGCAAGAACGACCCGTAGGCGAGGTGAGTGGCAAACTTCTTTATTCACAATCTTCAGCCGGGGACCCCCCCCCAGTCTAAGACCCCCAAGTATATATCCACCAAGTGCGAACTATATCCAATCAGAGTATACCACGACTAACAAAACTACCAATCAGAAGGACTATCTATGTGCATGCATCGTGCTCGTGAGCACGTACATGACTCCATAGGTTTTCTTTGTTCTACAGATCATGCGCCTTTCCCTTGACTCCTGGTATCTATCAAACGTCACCCGCGAATGCACTCACAGTCCTTGGGTTAATCTCTCACTCCTCCCACTCTTCAGGCCTCGCTTAGTACGTGACTCCCTGCATCTGCTCGCATTCCTTAGGCAAACTATCTACAGCCCTGGCCCCTCAAGCCTTGCTTAGTACGTGACTCCTTGCTCCTGCTGCATGGCTCTCCACAGAGCCCAGTAACTTTAATTTACAATTCTCTTGCTCCTAATATAGTTGGACATTTTTTTAAATGTATTTTTTGTCATTCAGATGACATCTTATGTGAATTATCCTTAGTATGTTTTCCATATCCTTAGTATGTTTTCTACAGTGTAGCTTATCTTTTCCTTAGCTATTTGTAAGAATTTTATTATGTTAAATTATTTAAATTATATGTAAATTTTTTGTTGTGATATTTTAAAAATCTCTTCCTCATCTGTTAGGTTCTTACAGCATACAAAATTATTTATTTTTAAAATTTATAACTCAAAGAAAGCCACTGATTTCTGTACATTGACTTTGTATCCTGCCATGTTGCTGAATTGCTGTATGAGTTCTAGTAGTTTGGGGGTGGAGTCTTTTGGTCCGTATACACTATGGAGTATTATGCCTCCATCAGAAAGGATTAAATACCCAACTTTTGTAGCAACATGGATGGGACTGGAAGAGATTATGCTGAGTGAAATAAGTCAAGCAGAGAGAGTCAATTATCATATGGTTTCACTTATTTGTGGAGCATAACAAATAGCATGGTGGACAAGGGGAGATGGAGAGGAGAAGGGAGTTGAGGGAAATTGGAAGGGGAGGTGAACCATGAGAGACTATGGACTCTGAAAAACAACCTGAGGGTTTTGAAGGGGTGGGGGGTGGGAGGTTGCGGAAACCAGGTGATAGGTATTAGAGAAGGCACGGATTATATGGAGCACTACGTGTGGTGCAAAAACAATGAATACTGTTATGCTGAAAAGAAATTATAACTCAAATAAGTTTATCAAATAAGTTTATTTCCTCTTTCATAGCTACTGAGTTTTGATTGTAAAGAAAATCTCCTTAGATTTTATATTGTGTAGGAATTTTATTGTTTTATGTTTTATATCTAAATATTTCATCCTGAAATGTATTTACATATGTGGTGAAAAAAATGGATTTGCTTTAATTTTCTTCCAGATGGAAATCCACTTGTTTCACTATCATGTGTTTATTTGTTTTTAACTTAAATTCAGGTCAGTTAACATACAGCGTAGTATTGGTGTAGGAAATAGAATTTGGTGATTTATCACTTACATATTAACACCCAGTGCTCATCCCAACACGTGCCTTTCTTAATATCCATTGCCCATTTAGCCCATCTCCTGCCCTCCATACCTTTGATCCAACAACCCTCAGTTCTGTATAGTTAAGGGTCTCTTATGGTTTGCCTCCCTCTCTGGTTTTATTTTTATTTTATTTTTCCTTCTCTTTCCCTAGGTTTATCTGTTTTGTTTTTTCAATTCTACATACGAACAACATCATGTATTTGTTTTCCCAACACCATTTGTTGAAGGGATTATCTTTTTTCCATTGGATATCCTTTCCTGCTTTGTCAAAGATTAGTTGACCATAGAGTTGAGGGTCTATTTCTGGGCTCTCTATTCTGTTCCATTGATCTATGTGTCTGTTTTTGTGCCAGTAGTATACTGTCTTGATGATGACAGCTTTGTAATAGAGCTTGAAGTCTAGAATTGTGATGCCTCCCACTTTGCTTTGCTTTTTCAACATTACTTTGGCTATTCAGGGTCTTTTCTGGTTTCATGCAAATTTTAGGATTGTTTGTGCAAGTTCTGTGAAAAATGACGGTGTTATTTTGATAGGGGTTGCATTGAATGTGTAGATTGCTTAGGTAGTATAGACATTTTAATAATATTTTTTCTTCCAATCCATGAGCATAGAGTATTTTTCCATTTCTTTATGTCATCTTCAATTTCTTTTATAAGATTTCTGTAGTTTTCAGAATACTTAACCTCTTTGGTTAAGTTTATTCTTAGGCATCTTATATTTTTTGGTGCAATTGTAAATGGGATCTACTTCTTGATTTCTCTTTCTGCTGCTTCATTGTTGGTGTATAGAATTGCAACAGATTTCTGTACATTCATTTTATATCCTGTGACTTTACTAAGTTCATGTATCAGTTCTAGCAATTTTTTTGTGGAGTCTTTTGAGTTTTCTATATAGAGCATCATGTCGTCTGCAAAGACTGAAAGTTTGGCTTCTTCCTTTCTTGCCAATTTGGATGCCTTTTATTTCTTTTTGTTATCCGATTGCCAATTTTAGGACTTCTAGTACTATGTTGAGCAACAGTGGTGAGAGTGGACATCCCTGTTATGTTCCTGACATTAAGGGAAAATCTCTCAGTTTCTCCCCATTGAGGAAGATATTAGCTGTGGGTCTTTCATGTATGGCCTTCATGATTTTGAGGTATGTTCTTTCTATCCCTACTTTCTTGAGGGTTTTTTTTTCCCCTTGAGGGTTTTTATCAAGAAAGGATTTTGTCAAATGTCTTTTCTGCATCTATATTGAGGATCATATGGTTCTTGACTTTATTTTATTGATGTGGTGAATCATATTGATTGATTTGTGGCTTTCGAACCATTCCTGCAGCCCAGGAATAAATCACACTTGTTAATGGTGAATAATCCTTTTAATGTACTGTTGGATTCAATTAGCTAGTGTCTTAAGTATTTTGGCATTCATTCCTGTTCCTGAAGATCGTCTCTGTTTCTTTCTTGTCTTTGTTGCTTTTTGTCTCTCTTTCCTGCTCACAGGGTCTTCTTTAATATTTCTTGCAGAGCTGCTATAGTGTTGATGAATTCCTTTAGTTTTTGCTTATTTTGGAAACTCTATCTCTCCTTCTATTCTGAATGACAGCCTTGCTAGATATAGTATTCTTGGCTGCATATTTTACCCACTTAGTTTGGTGAGTATACCATGCCAGTCCCTTTTAGCCTGCCAAGTTTCTGTGGACAGGTCTCTGCTGTAACCTTACGTGTTTACACTTGTAGGTCAAGGACCTTTTGTCCCTAGCCTCTTTTGGAACTTTCTTTCTCTTTTTAAAATTTCTCTTTTTACAAGTTTCATTATGATATTGACCAGTTACGTTGATTTGGAGGGGAGTTCTCTCTGCCTTTTGGACTTGAATTCCTTGAATTCCCAGATTAGGAAATTCTCAGCTATAATTATTCAAATAAGTCTATTTTCTTGACCTAATAATTTTCTTTCCCTGGGGGTGCCTAGGTGGCTCAGTTGGTTAAGTAGCCAACTCTTGATTTTGGCTCAGGTCATAATTTCAGAGTCCTGGGTTCAAGCCCTTAATTGGGCTCTACACTCAGCAGGGAGTCTGCTTGAGGATTCTCTCTCTCTGTCTTTCTGTCCCTCCCCCCATAAAAAATAGTTCTAAAAAATAGTATTCTTTCTCTTTTCTTTTCATCGTGATTATTTTCAATAATTTTATCTTCTTTATCACCTATTTGTTCCATTGCTCTTTCATTCTCATTCTGACTGTATCTAGTCAGTTTTGCATCTCAGTTACAGCATTATTTATTTTGGCCTGACTAGTTTTTAGGCCTTTTATCTATGCAGGCAGTGTTTCTCTGGTGTCTTCTATGCTGCTTTCAAGCCCAGCTAGAGTACTTATGACTGTTCTTCTAAATTCTTGCTCAGGGATATTGCTTTTATCTGTTTTGAGCAAATCCCTGGCTTTGATTTCTTCTTGATCTTTCTTTTGGGGAGAATTCCTCTGTCTTGTCATCGTGTCTAGGTTTCTGTGTTCTGTTACAAAAGCTCATTATATTTTCTACTCTTGAGTGTAATACTATATTAGGAAGGGGTTCTACACTGTCCAGGGCCTGGCACTTCAGGAAATGTTTCTGGTGTGTTCTGTGTACACCCTGCCATTGTGTTTTGGTTGCTCTTTCCCACAGGTCAGTCATCTGTAGAGTTCCTCCTTGCTTGCAATAGCAGTGTTTGGATCTTTAACCACGTATGCTTTGATTTGTTTAGATAAGCCTGATTTTAAAAAAAAGCCTAATCCACAAAAAGAGAAAAGGAAAAGGAACAAAAAAAGCAAACAAATAGACAAACAAAAAACTATAAGGGTGATTCCAAAGAAAAAGAAAGAAGGAAAAAAGAAAAGAAAAGAAGCCCAATTCAAGAAACAAAAAAGGAGACAAGCAAACAAACCAACAAATGAACAAAAACTGTAAGTCTGATTCCAAAGAAAAAAGAAAAAAATAAATTCAAAATAAAAAATGAAAAAACAATATAAGAATGGCTGATCCTATTTCCTCCAGTTCCTTCCAGAACTGAGGCTGATACTTTGGAGCACTCTGTGATGAGTAGACTTGGTACATGCCGGGGCCTGTGTGGGTGTTCTGGGGGAGAGGCCTGCTGCTCAGATCTGCCCTAGTAAAGATGGCCTCGCAGGTGCAGTGGGGCAGGGTTTGGTGTAAGTGACTCCAGTCTTCCTTGAAGGTGCCATGTTTCTTGCTGAAGTCTGACCATGCTGGTGGGAGTTGGCAGGGGTGGGGAGGAGGAGTCGTAGGAGAGTGAAAGATGGCATCACTGCCGCTGTTCAGGAGGCCCTCACAGATAAGTGAATAGTCTCTCCTCCTGTGTCCCAGGCTTTCATAAGTTCCTTGCCCTCCACCTGTCTGTGCCCAGGTTGTTGGCCCTTCCAGTGACACAGTTCTCCTGTGTTTTGTCTCTGGCCGGAGATTGGGATTCGAAAGTCCAAATGTTAAAGGACCTGGCAAGGTGCAGACCCACTGTCCTTCCCCAGAGGAGAGCCTTGAAGTACTGCGCCCAGCACTGTTCTGTCCCAGAAGAGCAGTGGCACACCTGCACAGGTGCGTTGAGTCTGAGGTGAAGCACAGTGAAAAGCTGTGACCAGTTATCCACCCTCTGCGCCCACCCTGTCCCATGCTGTTCAATGGCTGTTCAGTGGCACCTGGAAGGTCTTTTGTCCTTGGAGAGGCAATATATCTTCTCCCAAATGTACTCCAGGAAGGGAACATTCTCTCCCAGTGTGACCCAAGGAATCCTCATACCATGGCATCTTCCACAAACCCTACACGCTGCTCTCTCTCCCATTCTCTTCCAGACTTCCTTCCTTGAAAAGGGCTCCCTCCCCTCCATGGCACCACAGCTTTTCTCTTCCCCAATTCACATCTCTGAACCTCGCATCTGCCATGTTCCCTCCCTCCAATTGTACAGATTGTTTGCACAATCCTCGGATTGATTTCATAGTTGTTCAAAATGATTTGATGTTGCTCTAGCTGTGTTTGAGGGCAGAGGCAAGTCCAGGGTCCCCCTACCACTCTGGTATCTTAATTCCTCCCCCTGTCCACTACAATTTGTTAAATAAGTCATTGTTTTTCACTGAATTAAAATTTCTCTTTTGTCAAACATGAGCTTTTCAACTATACTAGATATATTTCTGGATTATGCTTAATAGATAAAGACCTTGGAGGCTGTGAGATTTAATCCTACCTCTAAGTTGACAAGTTAGCCTGCCACAGTTTTACAGGTGCTGAAAGAAGGTACAAGACTTCTAGGTCAGAGGCAAAGGACCGTTTATTACTCACAAAAACCGTAGGTATAGATTCATAATTTTCTCGCCTGGGTTATCTGAGCCCATTCTTGCAGGGTAATGCAACAAGGACCAGAGGACACTACTTTAGCTGCACTACTTGAGTATTAATATGTTGTCATTTTCTCCCCATTCAGTTCAAGAAATTTTCTGTGTTGTTTGAAACATCTTGTTTAATTTTCAAATAGTTGGGTATTTCTTGTATTTTTTTTCTGTTATTGATTGCTAATTTAATTTTATTGTAGTCAGAGAATATAATCTGTATTCTTTAAATACCTAAAAATTTATTAAGACTTTCTGATTTGGATGTCTTTTATATATTTTTCTTGCCTGGTGGGTTTGGCTAGGACTTATAAAACTGTGTTGAATTCAAGCGGCAAGAGTAGGCATCTTTGTCCTATTCCTTATCTTAGAGGAAAAGCTTTCAACTTCTCATTATTGGATATGATATTAGTGGTGGGTTTGTCATATACAGTGCTCATTATACTGATGAACATTCATTTATACCTAATTTGTTGAGGATTTTATGATGAAAGAATGTTGAATTTTGCCAGATTGTTTTTCTGCCTTTGTTGAGATGATTATATGATTTTTTAAAAGATTTTATTTATTTATTTGATAGAGAGAAATCACAAATAGAGAGGCAGGCAGAGTGAGAGGGAGAAGCAGCTCCCTGCCAGGCAGAGAGCCCGATGCAGAGCTTGATCCCAGGACCCTGAGATCATGATCAGAGCAGAGGCTTAGCCCATTGAGCCCCACAGAAGCCCCTCCAGATGATTATATGATTTTTATGCATCATTCTGGTAATGTGGTGTATTATACTTCTTGAGCTGCATGTATTTAACCATCCTTGTATTGCATGGTGAAATCCCACTTCATCATAAAATGTGGTTCCTTTAAAGTGCTGTTGAATTGTACCGTTTCTTGGTATTTTGTTGAAGACTGTGATGAAAAAGGAACCATTGTACACTGCTGGTAGGATTATAAATTGGTGTATGGAAAACACTGTAGGGTTTCCTCAAAGCATTAAAAATAGAACTACAATATCATTTAGCTATCCTACTTCTAGGTATTTATCAAAAAAAAATGAAAACAACTTGAAAAGATATATGCTTTCCTATTTCATTGCAGCGTTATTTACAGGAGGCTAGACAGAAACAGTTTAAGTGCTCATCATTGGATGAATGGATATCACATACACACACACACAGCAGAATATTATTCAGCCTTAAAAAAAAGAAAGAAACCCTGCCATTTCTTTTCCCCTAAAGATTTATTTATTTTGAGAAAAAGAGAGCAAGTGAACATGGAATGAGGGAGGGGCAGAGGAAGAGGGAGAAGCAGGCTTCTCACTGAGCAGAGAGCCCGATGCGGGGCTTAATCCCAGGACCCTGAGATCATGACCTGAGCCGAAGGCAGACCCTTAACCGACTGAGCCACCCAGGTATCCCCCAGATCTTTTTCTTTAATATTTTTGAACATGTTCATAATAGCTTCTCTGAAGTCTGTGCCAGCTCCAAAATTTGGATAATCCTGTAGTTGCTTTCTGTTAACTGGTTTTTCTCTTGACTGTGGGGCACTTTTTGTTTTTATTTTTTTCTTTGCCTTCTTTTTATGTCAGATTTTTTTTTTTTTTTTTGAGTGTGTGGCATACTGGACGTTGTGGTTGATGTATTTTAAGGGTTCTGGATTTTTTTTGTCTTTCAGTGTAGAATCTTGGCTTTAGTCCTTGCAGGCAGTTAAGTCCGCTAAATTGCAACTTCTAACTTTGCCACAATTCTGGTGAGCAAAAAGTTAAAGTTTCCTGTCAATTCTTTGAGCCGCCAGTATTTTTTTCACCTGGTACCCTGGAGTATGTGTAATTCAGAGACCAGCCAAAGGTTTGGATAGAATTTATAAACAGATTTGTTCCCCTTTCTTTATAATTCTCTTTCCTGGGAATTTTCCCCATCAGACCTGAACTTCGTTGGCTGAGTACATGATGTCTTAGGCTGCTCAGACGGCGAAGTAACCTCATAGACAAAGTTGCATAAACATAAATTTCACCTAGTGCAGTTACTTTTTTTCACAGGTGTTTTCTCCTTAAGGTCCAAAAGTTTGGCTCATTCTTTAGTGCCTTCACTTAAATTGATCGTTTTTATTCATATTTTGTCCAGAGTTCATAGTTGCTATCCATGGGAGGGTCATCCACTTTGCCATTACTGGAAACAAACTCAGTATAGACTTTTAATAAACTAAAGTCACCATCAATTATGAAATCTGTCTTAAGGCATCTTAGGAAGGAAAAGTCAACAAGCATTTCTGAAGTCAGTGATTCTTTTTTTTTTTTTTTTTTTTTTTTTTAGGTGATCAAACAATGAATGTTTTCTGTTTGTAACTCACCCAGTTTGTACCGTGAAAGAAACCAATTACGGATATTCTAGCTTGTTCCTAATGCAGTTTCTTCTAAACACGTAGCAACGACTATGTGTTTAGATAAATTAACTCACGTGTAGTAAAGCTGATCCTTGTGCTTAGTGCTCATTTACTGACGGTGAGACTCAAATGTAAACTTGAAAGTTCATTGATCAGTAAAAACATGTGAAAAAAGAAATGTTAATGGCAACACACATTGTTGGGACTTAGAATTAGATGTGCATGGAAAAATGTTTTGTTTGTTTTTTTGACAAAAACCTGTATGGAACCTGAAGATGAGTGTGGGTGAAAGTTATTCAAAAAACCTGGTTAAAATGACCAAGTCTCTCTTTTCTCATGTCACCGAAGCCAATTACAGTTTGACAGGAATGGAGAACTGGGACAGATGCAAGGTGGTGTTTGTTTTCTTTTAAATCACATTTTCTTCTTCTTTGCCTTTTACGCCCAAAAGGCCATAATTTTTTACAAAATGAGTTTTATAATATGTATTTGTTTAAAAACAAGCTAACCAGAGGGAAGAGTCATTGTGTGTTTTTTCCTGACATTGAAAATATCCTTTGTAGGATGTTGAAAAAAAGCATGAATAGCAAAGTATGTTTTTTTAAAAGATTTTATTTATTTATTAGAGAGAGAGATCACAAATAGGCAGAGAGAGAGAGGGGGAAGCAGGCTCCCCACTGAGCAGAGAGCCTAATGTGGGGCTTGATCCCAGGACCCTGAGATCATGAACTGAGCCAAAGGCAGAGGATTAACCCACTGAGCCACCCAGGTACCTAGCAAAGTATAATGCTTAAGAATAACTGGTACTGAGTTTGTATAGGATATAACAGTTAATCGTCTTTAAATTTTTAATAGGATATTAATTTTGTCAGCAGATATGATTGTTGATTCCAAGCTTATGATATAAAGTTGCTTATCTTGCAGAAATAAGCACATTTGATTTACCACACCTTATAGAACAATGCCATTTTCTAATGTTCATCCCTAGAAGAATAAGTTAGGGTCGACAATATTTAAATTCAAGAGAAACAAACAAAAAGTCATAGTAAGCATCTTTTTAAAGTAAAATGCAGAGCTTATAATCAACCAAAGCTTCAAATATGTAATTTGAAATTTCTGATGTTTCCCATGGATAATTTGGGTCCAAATCACTTTTACTGGAAATTATATTTATAATCACTTATATTTCCAGTGTACCTACATTCCTCAGAATTGCTTAAGAAATAATTAAGGTAGAATCCAACCTCCAAGCCTCTGATTTATTAGAGGAGTTTTGCAAATTTGTTTTATATGTAATTTATATATCATCATTTTAAGTAAGAATTTTGCATTTTTCTTTTTGAGGTTCCTGAAAGTGACATGTAAAGAGAGGTTTTATTTGACCTGTGAGTGCCTCAGGGATAGACCTGCATTGTTGTATTCCTTAGTACCCCAGTGTGTAGGACCTTTCCTGGCACATAGTAAACAGACAAGAAATACTCGTTTTCCAAGTGGTACATTTTACTATTAATATCTTCTTTAAGTATTGAAGAATAACTGATATCATTGGATTTTTGTAATTTCTAACAATTTACACATTAATTTAATGGCAAGTAATTTTACTACAAATACTTTAATTTTAGATAAATTTCTTCTCTGTCTCCAAGTATAATAACTTATTATGTAAGTAAAAACTTTATTCTTCAAGTAAAATATTAATTCTGGAAAACAAAGATCTCCCTGCTTCAAAACGATGGTCACATTTTTATAACTTAAAGTTGAAACATAGCTAGAGAGGCTATTGTTTAAGGGGAAAATCATAAGACTCATTGTAAAGGCAATTGGTATATTATTCCAGATTTTTCTGTATTTGGAATTCTTGGCACATAGTAGAAAATCAATAAATGTTGCATTAAATCAATGAAGAGTGAAAGTTAGGGTTACTAAAATATATTATTAAAATAATAAATGTGATTCTAATATTTCTTAGCTAATAAATTGTCAATCAGAAAAAAAATCATAGATCAATAGTAATGCATTTCTTGTTTGCACACTCCATTAGAATTTTCAAATGTAGCATTAGCTTTCAGTGATCTACCTAAATGTACTGACTTTCCTGTACTGCTTTATCATACAAATTGTGTTATACATATGTTAACACATATACATATGTTAGCGCTGTTTGTTTACTGTTTCTGGCAGCTACTCTGCAGTGCGTTGAGGACCTGAACATTTTGTAATTCTGATTAACAGGGATTTTTTTTGAAGAGCTCATCAGTAGGTGGACACCCATCTGACTCATTTTAGGAAAGGAGCTTCCCGCATGCCCTCCTCCCCCTCCCCCGCCCAGTGTCTAGTACTCATTGTCTTTCCTTCACCTAATATACGCTAGGACTATTGGTTATGAATATGAAAATGAATTATTTAGAACATAGCATATTGTGCATTTGTCCTTTCTACCACACTACTCTTTTTTTGACCTTGCATTTTTCCATTCATATTTATGTAGCTTCTATGAAATCATGACAACAATGATTAATCTATAATTCTAACGCAGTTGGTTGGTCTTTTTCTTTGTTCTTTCAAATACATGAACTAACCACCTAAATTAAAAATAAAATAGATGGATGTATTTCATACTAGTGTTATCAGTCAGTAGTGTTTACTCAGAACAAACAAGCCCCTCTGCATATTTTGAGTAGAGAGGGATCTAAGGTAGAGATCATTTTAGTAGTGCTGTCGGGACGGGAGAAGAAAGAGGACTGACGTCTTACTGTTGGTTGGCTGGAGCCCAACATCCCTACTCTCATCACTAAAGCTTCTAGGAATTCCAGAGCTGCTGGCACTTTGGATTCAGAAATAGATATTTTCTCCTTCAGAACTTTATCGAAGTGCATAGGTCAATAAAAGCAAACTCGATTTAATTTGAGTTATGGAGTATAAAATATAGTTCATAAAAATACATACTAATATGTGTCTGCTGCTCTATTATGATGGCACCACTAGGTTTTGAATTCCTAAAGAAGGTCTCTATTTGGCATTATTTGCTCAACTGAATTAACAAGTTTATTTTTTCTGACTTCATAAAAGATTATCAAGGAGGAAAGGCAGTTAACTAAAATTTTAAAGATCTTTTGGCTCATTCATCTTGGAAAACTCATTTTTACAGTTATTATTTGCTCTTAAGAATTTTAGGGAGAAACTAGTAGGATTGATGGGATTGAGATGTGTCTGCTAGTTCAAACTTAGAAGCATAATATTGTAGTAGGCATAATAATCTCTGCTATGGAAAATTAATTTTACATGTTGTATTAAACATTTGAATGTAAAAGCCTAACCATTTGTAACATTCCAAGTTTCAGAGACTTTGTTAGTACTTGTGAAATGAGAATTTAAAATGTATCTTAAAATTATTTTTATGTCATGAAGTGTTCCAACCATTTAAAAAAGTATAGAGAATAATGTGATGGACATCCATGTTTCTACCACCCACCTTACTTCAGAATTTGGAAGAGATTTTTAAGTGTAAGAATAGAGCAAAATAAATACTTTTTTTAGTGTATATGTACATTATCTATTTTTATGAAATCTTTACAAAGTTGAGCTGACTCTTTTAAGTTAACTCTGTCTTCAAGAATTAAAATTCCTAAGCGTCTGCCTTCGGCTCTTCTTCACGTCATGATCCCAGGGTCCTAGTATCAAGCTGCATGGGCTCCCTGCTGGTCAGGAAGTCTGCTTCTCCCTCTCCCACTCCCCCTGCTTGTATTCCCTCTCTTGCTGTCTCTCTCTCTCTCTGTCAAATAAATAAATTAAAAAAAATTTAAAAATCCTATTTCTAAATTCCTGGAATGGTGCACTTTAGTTATTTTAACATTTTCATTGGTTGCATTAAGTGTCAGTTCAGTCTTATTGGCTCTCAATTTTACATAAAAGTAGTTTGTCGTCCTGTTTTTGAAAAATTACCTCCTTATAGCCCCACAGTTTATAATAAATGGCACATGAGAAGCTCCATAAAAATAACTAGGCCCAAATCAAAACATATGAGTACTTGTGCACTTTATATTTATGCAGAAATACGATGTATATTTCAAGCATGTGGCATTATCAAGCATGTCAGTGTTTCACCCAATAGTTTGGTTGGAATAAAATTATGAATCTATTATTTAAATGAGGTAAAGGATTATATGGTTCTTTATGCAGAAAATATATCTCGTTTCTCTTACTTTATTATCTCATTTGGTTTTAGATGAAGGATGTCAGATTTTATAATGAAGAAACCTGTTCTCATTTTCGCCAAGATTGCCCAGATTTAATATGTGTGCTTCAAGCTTCAGTATCCTTCTAAGTAATAATCTGCTATATATCTTACTTTTTTGTTTGTCAAGTGGGGGCAGGAGCATTGTGAAGCTTGTAATTTTGATGTGTTCAATTGCTTATAACAATATTAATTGAAATTAGTTTTCTATGATATTAAAAGTTGTAATTTTCTTTTTTAAAATTTTTGGTTAAATTCAAGTTAGTTAACACTGTTTACTGTTTCTAATATGCTTTTTAAAAATTTTCAGATTCATTGGAATTTATTAGAGGTAGCACCCAAAGACACTCTCATGAAATATTTCTAACAAATTTGCAAATTCCTTATTCATAATGAAGAAATAAAACACGTAATGAAATGTATATCCAAGTCTCAACCTACAGAGGATTTTTTCTCCTCTGATATAATCAATTCATAGTATATCATTCAATGCCTATACTCTGAATGTCTTTGTAAACATTTAGAAGAATAAAAGGACCCATCTTGTCTAAATGTCTCAAAGTTGATGTGGAGAACAAAGGCAAAAGAAATGTAGAAAAAATTAAATTTCTTTACAACTCAGTGCAGGCAGTATGACCCCCTCAAGCTGCCCAACTGCCTCAGTGTTAACGCTTTGCTAAAGGCAAAAAAGTCAGCCTCAACTTGACATTCACCCCACCTCAAGGATCCTGTAAATTTTCTTTAACATATAAAAATCCCTTTGGAAACTTCCTTTTTCTCTACCTCCCCCTTACCCCTATATGTTGGAATCATCCTCCAAGCGTATGGCCCACTGATAGACATCTGAAGGGTCTCATGACGAAGGTTTTACTAGACAGTAGTAAATGACCCCCAAGGTCCTGGAAACCTTGCTTCCAAATTCCTTAAAGAACTCTGCTATCCCTAACTCCCTCCCAACTTGAAATTATATGATCAGTCACTCCTCACAACCCTCCTACAGCTCTTTCTGCCCACTGGCCCTGTCCCTGTGCTTTAATAAAACCACCTTTTATATTTTACTTATTCTTTGTGTAAATACCATGCACATTCCTTGAGCCCTCTTGTCAGTCAGCTAGCCCACGCTTTTACCTAAAGAGAAGATGGAGTAATAATAGTGGTGAAGTGAAGTGAAATGAAGGAGGAAAAAATAAAAGGGCCAGTTTTGCCAGACTTGTCCTTTCTGGGAATAAAAATAGCCGGAGGGAGTCAAGTTGTTCTGAGGAGAAGTAGAATGGCCATTTATTTTATATTGTGTTAAGACAAGAATTTAAAGTTTATATTGATTAGAAGGAAGGACATAATTTGATTCCCCATGTTTAATAAAATAAGTCCACCATTTACCTGGAAATGCATGCAGGAAATGAAATGGCTGCAGTGAAGAATTACCTTAAGATTGTTCAAAAACAACATGTCTCTGATTAAATTTGAAGATCTAATTGGCTTTAT
Organism: Mustela erminea; assembly: GCF_009829155.1. Taxonomy (NCBI): domain Eukaryota; kingdom Metazoa; phylum Chordata; class Mammalia; order Carnivora; family Mustelidae; genus Mustela; species Mustela erminea. The sequence continues at coordinate 122,869,972 of NC_045619.1, forward strand.
TCAAGGTTTCATGAATGGGGCAGCATCCTGCCTAGCAAGTAAGATGGAGCTCTGAGGAGCTGTCCAAAATGGAAGACTTCTATAAAAGGTGGTAATGGGCATGGGACAAGAAAGTTGTCAGCAAAAAGAAGGATTTCAGGCAAAGTCACCTTTCTTTGGGGGAAGAGCAGGGGTCTGTCATGCAGATTACCTCATTATTGCCCATCAGAAAATCCCAGACTTACTGTTTAAAGGTCAGCACTGGGTGTGGTGCAAAAATAATGAATACTGTTATGCTGAAAAAAATAAATAAATTAAAAAAAATAATAATAAAGGTCACATTCCTGAAGTTGGAGTCTGTTTGTTGCCATGAGTACATGTGATCCATTTTAGGCTCATTTTTTCTTTCTTTCTTAACAAGAAAGATCAGTCAAATCATGTGTCTTAATGGCTTGCTGCCGTACTTGGCACTAAGAAATGCAAAACAAGATGAATAATTTAATTATGAGGATAAGAAATTATATTAATTCACATATTATTGTGTACTTAGGGAGCATATAATTAGGACCCATGGTGTTTACTTCCAGAATAAGTCCTATTAGGCTAGGCAGTAGATAGAAAGTTCTAGAAAATGCAGGTGACATAAAGGCAGCTGTGGAAATAAGTTTTAGGTGTGTACTTAGGACCGAGGGGAAAAAGGCCTGGATGACACCCAGGCTCTTCACATCTACTTTTGATCTGATTTATCTGAAAGGTTCAGCTCTTGAGAGATAAAGGTTGAATAATGGGGCAGGGCTTGATTTCTGTACTGATAAGGAAGATGGGCTGTTGTCCAGAAAATTGATAGTGAAAAATGATCAGAACCTTGGTCCTGATAAGGCAAGGGGAAAATGCTGAGACAGGGAGACTGTGACATTTATAAAGACAAGTTTATGCATTGAAAACATATTCAAGTATTTATAAAGGCCACTTTTTATTGACTGATCAATCTGTATGCTCTGGTAAACCCTGGAGGAAAACAACGTCTAAAGACGTTGGTTTTTTGGGGGAAGAAATCCACAGCGTTTTTTTTCTTACTTTTTTTTTTTTGGGGGAAGAAATCCACAGCGTTTTTTTTCTTACTTTTTTTTTTTTTTTTTTTTTTTTTTTAGAAAAAAACACCCCATCCCCGCCCCTGTCACTAGAAGTGAGTAAAGACATACTCTTTATTTGCCATGCTGTGATACCTCCCCTTTAAATTTCCTCCTCCTGAGTCTTCTGCCTTGAGTCTGGCTTCCTTTAATGTAAGAGCAGAAGTGCTCTACCTAACAGAACCCAGTTCTTTGATTTCTGAATAAAGTCTTTATTTTAAAATGACTATAATGCAGTGGATTTTGTTCTTTCTATATCTGGTGTATTTTTGACCTTCTTTTGAAACTCATACTAGTTTTACTTTCTTCTTTTCTACTGTGGCTCATGCAGAAAACTCAGAAAGTTAAAACTTAGTGATCTCAAAGTAGAGGTTGGGAGAGTAGGGGTAAATTATTTGAAGTCAACAGGATACTTTTAATTTTTCACGTTCCCAAATGTTCCCATCCATCACATGTGAAACAGAGAATATGTTTTGGGCAAGTCCCTTGAATTCTGAGGGTACTGTCATCTTCTTTTGAGAAGATACGATCACATAACTCTTTTTTTTTTAACTTAAAAAATTCATTGAGGTGTAATTGACATATAACATTATATGAGTTTGAAGTATACAACATAATGATTTAATAGTCATGTATTTTGTGAAACGACCACCACAAGAAGTCTACTTAACAGGCATCATTATACATAGCTATAAATTCTTTTTTTCTGGTGTTGAGGACTTTCAGAATCTATTCTCTTAGCAACTTTCAAATATGCAACACAGTGTTATTAACTATACTCACTGTGCTGTATATTACATCTTGATGAACAATTGTTCTGTCATTTTAATGAATTTTTCTTGTCCGTCCCTTATCTTTATTATTTTACTTAATTTTATTTTATTATTTATTTGCATGTAGTCGACATACAATGTTACAGTAGTTTCAGGTGTACAACATAGTGATTCCAGAAGTCTCTACACGATGTTGTGCTCAGGGCAAGTGTAGCTGCCCTCTGCCTCCAGACAACACTATTACAATATCACTGACCATCCTTCTTATGCTGTGATTTTTATTCCCATAACTTATTTATTCCATAAACTGGAAATCTGTATCTCCCTCCTCTCCCCTTCACACATTTTGCCCATGTCTCCATTCCTTCCCCTCCAGCGAATACCAGTTTTTGTGTTGATAGTCTTAATTCTGCTTTTTGTTTATTCATTCGTTTTGTGTTTTAGATTTCACATAGAAGTGAAATCATATGGTATTTATCTTTCTCTTTCTAACCTATCTCACTTATGAATGACAAATATAATATAAAGCTACTTGAAGAGTAGCTTTATAATATTATTAATATATTATTAATATAATATAATTATAAATTATATTATAAATATAATATAAATATTATATTATATTATAAATATATTATAAGTATAATATAAATATATATAATATAAAGCTACTGGAAGAGTAGCTTTATATTATATTTTAGTCATTCTATCAGGACGTACCATGTTCTATGTAAAGGCCATACTGGGTTTTTATGTCTAAGCACTTAATTACTGATAGTGCTCTGCAAGTAGCAAGTACTCATTTCTACAAAGAATGAATGGCATAGATTTTATGGTGTTTTCAGCTTCAGTTAGAAAGTCATATGATACATATTGCCATCTTCAAATACTAACAGCACCCCTGTTTATACCTGATACATTCTCATAATCTTTCCTATTTATTCTTTTTTCTACTAGCAATGTCTCATTATGCCAAAATTTGAAAAAAAAATTAGGAAAAGTCTCCCTTTGACTCTGTTAATTTGACAGTAGCTCTAACAAATAAAACTAATTATAGCTGAAAGGATTTTCACCACATCTCTCAAACTCATCCTTGAGCAATAATCAGGAAAGGTAAAGTGTAAAACCAACAGAGATTGTTCAAGGGATTTATATGCTAGTGAAAATAGGAAATTTCAATAGAAACCATTTTGTAAACTTTACTCTGGTGTTGTAAGTGCAGATGCTGAATTGAAAATGTGACCAAAATGTTCAATGACAGGCCATCTTGAGGGCTTTCTGAATGAAAGCATTCAAAAGTACTTTGTAATTTCAGTTCCTTTAAATGTTTAATCTCTTTGTCATTTATTCCTGATCTCCTTTATTTATCTATCTAGTATTGATTGCAGAAATTCTGATCTAAAAATCCTATACTTCAGGGCGCCTGGGTGGCTCAGTGGGTTAAGCCGCTGCCTTCGGCTCGGGTCATGATCTCAGGGTCCTGGGATCGAGTCCCGCATCGGGCTCTCTGCTCAGCAGGGAGCCTGCTTCCCTCTCTCTCTCTCTCTCTCTGCCTGCCTCTCTGTCTACTTGTGATTTCTCTCTGTCAAATAAATAAATAAATAAAATCTTTAAAAAAAAAAAAAATCCTATACTTCAACTTGACTTAAACATACTGCTGTTTAAACAAAACAAAACATATTGCTGTTTATACCTGATTCACTTACAGGGCCCCTGGACTCTGATTAATAAAAATGTACCGATACTGGTTCATTAATTGTAACACACACACCTACTAATGCAGGATGTTAATAGTAGAAGAAAGTGTGTGCAGGCAGGAGAGGAGGCATATGGGAATTCTCTGTACTTTCTGCACCACTTTCCAGTAAATCTAAACATGACCTAAAATGTAAAGTATATTATTAAAAAATAGTAAGATCAAAATATGTTATTATTATGGAAAATGTGTAATTGTAAGGAGTAACATTAAAATTAGCAAGTTATGCTTTAAATTATCTTATCTAAACAGTCATTGCCAAACCCAGGATCACCTAGATTTTCTCACTATGTTTATTTTCTAGAAGATTTATAGTTTTCATTTACATTTAGATGTATGATCCATTTGAGTTAATTTTGGTGAAAGGTGTAAATCTCTTTCTAGATACATTTTCTTACATGTGGATGTCCTATTTTTTTAACAGAGTTGTTGGAAAGGCTACCCTTTCTGCACTGAATTGCCTTTGTTCCTTTGTCAAAGTTTGGTTGACTATGTTTTTGTGGAGCAATTTCTGGGCTCTCTATTCTGTTCTAATTATTTGTTTTACTGTCTGTGTCGCTCTGTCTTGATAACTGTAGCTTTATAGTAAGTCTTCATGTCAGGTCGTGCCAGTGTCCTCTAGCTTTGTTCTCTCCTTAAGTTTTGTGTTTCCATTTGAGATTTTAGCAGAATTATCAATGTTCTTTAAATTCCCCATTTGACAATTCCAAAATGTCCGCCCTATCTCAGTTGGTTTCTGGCGCTTGCTTATGTCTTCAGCCTGTCTCTTGCTTTTTAGGATGCCTTGTAATATTTTGTTGAAAGGGGTTCATGAAGAACTGGGTAAAAGGAACTCCAGTAAATAAGCCTTTAGTTTGAGGTTTTATGTTTATCTGGTTAGAAATTAGGCTGTGTTTACTCTTTGCTATAGCTGTAGGTCTTAGAGGCTAAGAAATCCCTGGGCAGGCTTGTTCTTGGCTGCCCTGTTATCTTTAGGTTTCCTTAGATATTTCTTCTTAAGTGAGTTTCTAATTGTTTAAGCTGTAATCTGCTGTGTTATACAGGAGCCTGATTGATGTATTGGGGAGAGGGGAGGGAGTGCGTTCTTAATCCTATGATTGGGTCTCAGGGTTTTGGTGAGCTTGTACCATTGGCTGTAACTTACAAATATATCTCTGCCTTCTACATCCCTGACATCTTCCTGGAAGTGACAGAAAGACAAGAAGTGGTAGACTCTGGTGGAACCCACATTGATTATGGTCTAGTTTTTACTAGAGCTCAATTTTTTGAGCTTTGGGAATATTTAAAAGTGGTTACTTCACCCCCCCAAAATGTGGGGACCCCCCCCCAAACTTCCTTAAGAACCAGACGGGACTCTTGGAAACAAACTCATGAAAATGTTGGGAGGGTCTCTGTGAGGTTGGCTTCCCAGGAATTTTTGTCCCTCAATCATGTCCATGCTCAGTTTGTAGCAATAAATGAATCACCCTTTAAATTTTCCGACCAGTGACTGGCTCGAATGGTGGTTTCTATTCCTGGTATATCATGATTCTCTGTGGGGGCCCCTCTTTCTAGCTGTTGGGGTGACCTTCTATTGTGTGACCTCAATTGAGGCTTTTGATTATTTCTATATAACTTAATATTTGGATATTTTAAGAGGCTTTTATAGAAGCATTCCCAGTTTATATACAATATTGCTTACTCAAGTTTGTCTGGGTGCACCAGCTTGCAGAATACATAATATTAGAGTCTTTGGCAAAAATTACACATATGGTTTATTCATGGCAATTGCTTCAGCTCTACATGGGAGAAACTAAGACTCTTGGGGTCCACAGAAGTGTATATGGTTTCAATATTTTGAAGCATTTGGGGAGAGATACGTGCTTTCAGCTAAGTTCTTAAAAGTTGCACATGATGTATATTCAGTTTTTACCTCCTTATCTCACATCTTTTGAATGTCTGCCATCCATTTAAGATGCTATATGTCTAGCAGTGAACATCGCATACATGTGATTGACCTTCTTGGAGTTTCCTCTGGAGTTGGGTCTGGCCTTGACAAACTTCTCTATGGTTACGAAGAGCTCCCTCTAGGAAGGACTGAATCAAAATTGGAAAGGCAGTATTTTCACCAAATTCTTTGTCTCCTCCCTTCACCCTTTTCCTCCATAAAATTAAAAGAAAACAAAATGATGTATAGTATTAAATTAGTAAAAAAAAAAAAAGTGATTAATTTCCCTTTCCTCTCTTATCCTTTGCCACAATTTCTGGCAAAGGCCCTAATCCTCAATGAGCCTCATTATCACCCTTCCCCAGGCTGGCAGTCAAGCTCATGAGTTTTGGCTGAATAAAATCAAACACATTTAGATCACAAATGACTTCCTCATGGATTAATTTAATTAACGATTTTCAGTCCTCAACGTATTTGACGTCTCAGCAGACATAGACATAACTGCCCACCATCTTTTCTTTTCCGTTCTTCTGAAATCTAACATTTCTCTTTTTCCTACTTTTCCAGCTTCTACTTTTCAGTTTCCTTTATTGAGTCATCCTCTTTCCCCTGACCGGTCAGTAGAACATTTTTTCAGTGCTTTGTTTTAACTTCTCTTCTCTTCCCACCACTGCTTCAGTTCCATTACTGCACACCAGCAATTTCCAGGAGCTCTGTCTTGGCATATCCCCAGTGGAAATCACCTCTACCTACTTCGCCTTTCCCTGCTTCTCATCGTCAGCTTACTCTTTAGTATGTAATAGTAGCATCTATAGAGTTGCTTATACCACAAACCTGGGCATCATTTGGATAATCTTCTTTTCCACCTCTGGTATGCAAACATGTCACAAGCCCACATCCCACATGGGTACATGTGAGAGGAAGGCACTCTATTGTCATTTTAGGATTCCACACAAGAGATCTTGGAAAGAAAAAAGGGACCACATCAGTTATATAGGACCAGAAGAGGAGACATGTTTGCTCAAGGAAGCTGCAGTTGAAAATCACATGTGAGCCCCTAGAAAAAAGAGCCACTGGAGGACGTTGTCACTCCAGAGGACCCGTGAGATTAAACCTAAACATCAGCCCTAAAAACCTGCCTTTTCACTGAATCCCCTCTTTCCTGAGTACAATGCTGCGAGGATTAGAAACAGCAACCCAACTTTGCAGGAGACAAAACAGGAAGATCCTCTTTAGTATCCTCTTACAAAATCATATGCCAATACATTCTAACATCTGATGATTTCACCTGCTACATAGTTTAAGATCATTCACACTCGTACATGCTGTTGTTTACATTCTAGTTGAAACCAGAAAGATCTCCATCTTCTATGATAATCTTTTTAAAAAATCCGTATTTTCATATGATTTCTCTATTGAAATATTTCGTCTTATTTTTTTAAAAGGTGTTATTTGTTTGAGTGAGGGGGAGAGAGGGAGAGAACATAGAGGGAAAGGGAGAAGCCAGATGCAGGACTCGATCCTAGGACCCTGCGATCATGACCTGAGCTGAAGGCAGACGCTTAACCGACTAAGCCACACAGGTACCCCAACTCTATTAAAATATTTTCAAAAATTCTGAGCTAGGTATATCTATATGAGTCTAAGAATTACAATTTTTCAAATTATGAGAAAGAAACTAGATGGGTTCTAAGAATAGAAACATTCTGGGGTTTGGTTATAGATCAGTATTTTTGAGTGAACACTTCTGTTACCTTAGGCTTTCTTATCCCCTGGTCCTGACAATTTGGGAGGGGGAGATTCTAAAACAAAAGGCCTAGTTTTGTTTTGTTTTCATTTTTGTCTGATTATTTTTTGACATCTTGTCTGAATGTCGTACATGTAGACATTGGAAGTAAATAGTTTTCATTTTCCTCTGACTTGGGTAGAATTGATTTCTTACTGCCTTTTCGGTATTCTGTTGTTCCTTAAGAGAATAGATTTCCATTTCTGAAAGCGTCTGACAAGGTATTTTTGAAGACATTTTCTTTGAGAACTATAATATTGAGGTGATAGAACAATCACACTTGTGTTCTAGCTAAACTGCATCTGTAAAATGACAAAAAGATTTTTTGGATCTTTAACTTCACATACTCTGACTCATAAGGCCAGAAAGAAAACCTCAAATTTCTGTCAGTCTGTATAAAGACTTGATGTTCAACTAGGACTAAATATTCAAATTGTATTACTTTGTCCAGAGACTTTCATATTCACGGGAGACTGCTCTGTAGTTCCAGCAGCTCTGTGTCTGATTGAATCTTTCCTTTTTCTGTTTAAACTTTCTTCCTGAACAAATGATTGCTGTTTTTTTAAAAAAGATTTTATTTATTTATTTGACAAATAGATCACAAGTAGGCAGAGAGGCGGGGAGGATGGGGAGCAAGCAGGGAGCCCCTACTGAGCAGAGAGCCCTACGAAGGGCTCGATCCAAGGACTCTGGGATCATGACCTGAGCCGAAGGCAGAGGCTTAACCCACTGAGCCACCCAAGCTCCCCAAGTGATTGCTGTTTTATAGGCAACTCTATATTTGCTCAGATGATTATATAATTTTGAAAGTAGATTGCAGACATTATGATCCTTCATCTCCAAATACTGCAGTCTGTATCCTTAGGAACAAGGGCATTCTCCTATAAAACCACACTACTATTATCATGCTCAAAAATTTAATAAGGGATATTATAATTCTCTCTAGAGTTTTTCTTTTAGTAGGATTTTCTTAAAAGTGTAATTTTTCTTTCATTTTCTTTTTTTAAAAGATTTTATTTATGAGAGAGAGAGAGAGCGCGTGAGCGAGCACAAATAGGGGAGGAGGAAAGGGGAAGGGCCAAGCAGGCTCCCCGCTGAGCAGAGAGCCCGATGCGGGGCTCGGTCCCAGGACCCTGGGATCATGACCTGAGCCAAAGGCAGACGCTTAACCGACTGAGCCTCCCCACAGATGCCCCAATTTGTGAATTTTTCATGTTCCTCCCATTTCACTATTTTTCTCTTGCACATCTCATGTCCCTTTAGTAAAGGTTGATTACCAAAAATAAAGAAAATAAAATAACATTTATTGCTGTCTTTTTTTTTTTTTTAACTCTTGGAAGAAGAGAAGATTGTGGTACATTATTATGATTGTGCTACTGCAAATATGAAGGTCGTCAAGAGTGGTCAGTGAGTTTCTTATGGGGACCTGAAGAGCCAGTGTGTTATGATAAGGATGATTTGGCATGTATATATATATATATACACACACGCACATATATATATATATATATACATATATATGTGTATATATATATTTGTTTTTCCTTACACTAGATTAAAAATTACATTTGCTACTTTTATGAAATGTATTGGGTATTCTGTCAAATTCAAAACTTGAAAAGTAAAATGATATTGACATTACGTTTTGAAAATGAATCTCTTTTAATTATCCCTTAGGTAGGTATGTGTTTAGAAATGATACTGCTTTTCCAGGCAATTACATTGCCTTGGGTCTAGTCGATTTCCTGTGGCTACCTGGTCTTCTTCACCCTACAGTCTGACTTGAGTTACTTCCTTCTACTTATCTATAGCTTGTTTTTCTTTTCTCTAACTTCTGTGATCATTCTGGGTTGCCTAACCAGTGCCATACTCCATTCAGGGTGGGGATGTAAGATTTTCTAATTTCTGTGTCTCTTCTTGGTGAGTGATGATTTTATTCATCAATATTAGAACTCATAGAAATATCTGTTTCCAAGTGTTGATTCAAATAAGCTTGTTTCAATTGCAAGCAACAGAAACCAACTTGACAAGCCTAAAAAAAAAAAAAAGAAAAGAAAAGAAAAGGAATTTATGATAAGGGTAAAGGAAATCAAGGAGTGCTCAGATAGACGGAAAGTTTGGAGAACAGACCTGGTAATAGATGGAGACTAGGGCAATTTTTGAAATATATAGCAACTATTTGTTAGACAAGGTAGAGTCATTCTGTTCTGGTCATAATAGCTGGAATAAATAAGGTTTACCTAGTTCTACCTTGATTGAAAGTCATTCCCGACTATATCAAAACAGGGAAGAAATGATTTTACCCAAGGATATTAGGTTGTCATTTTCAGAAAAGGTGGAATCAGTGTAAACTCAACAAACATCCAGAACAAAAAATCTGTGTTTGAAAGTCATAATAGTTTTATGAACTGGATTTTGGCACTCTAGACAGGTATCAGAATTTACCTAATAATGTTAAGATTACATGATTTTGTACTTTTTAAAAAAAACCTTTACGTGTTTGAAAGTATCCACAAAAATTGAATGTAGGTGGGTGTAGTTGGTTTAAGAATGATTTTAAATAGTTTTATGGTCTTTAATTACTTAATAACTTGTATTAAATATTCCCAGGAATATGTTAATACAAAATGATAAATTATTTTAAGAGAGATTTTTAGAATTTTATACCCTTCTGAGAAATAATGCAGTCCTATTTTATACTACTATTTCAAAAGGTCTGCCTTTTTGTGCTATAAGAAAATGTGATCAGAAAAATTACTATAAATTAATAAATTCATTCCCTAGAAGAAATGTAGAACATTTATCTACTGAGAATCACTTATTCAGAGAATAAAATAGGGGTCAGGTCCTATACTAAAAAAAGAATTAAAAAAAAATTAGAGGTGTGCCTGCATGGCTCAGTGGTTTGAAGCCTCTGCCTTTGGCTCAGGTCATGATTCCAGGGTCCTGGGATCGAGACCTGCATCGGGCTCTCTGCTCAGCAGGGAGCCTCCTTGCCTTCCTCTCTCTCTGCCTGCCTCTCTGCCTACTTGTGATCTCTCTCTGTCAAATAAATAAATAAGATTTTTTAAAAAAAATTAAAAAAAAATTAGAGTGATATACGCAACATTCAAACTACTTTTGTTATTCTTAAGTTAATAACATTATTTAATCAAAAAGTGTAAGAAGAATAACTCAATATGAACTAGAGTTTCAGCCTTGTAAGGGAAAGAAAGAAACACAAAACAAAGCCCAGGAATAGAAACAGAAATAGCAAAAGTGAAAGCAGAAATAGTAACGTGAAAGAAGGGCAAATGGTCACTTTGCATGACCCCATTAACGGACCACAATGGCTTCAACTTACTCCTCCATTCCTGAGTCTGCAGGACACGCTTTCACCCTCTGCTTGCCCCTGCATTCTGAATAAGACATTTCTGTCTTGGAAGTTGATCTTGCTCCACAAGTTCCCTTAAATTCATAGCCATGAACTATCTCTACTTTCTCTATGTGAATCCTTTCAGTCTCCGCTTTCCATATTTCTCGACACTCCCTGGAATATAGTCCAGAATCGCCTTTTTCTCTGGCCTGGCCTACTGCCAACATTATAAGTCTCTCCCCCCTACCTTCACTCCATCAACAAAAACTACTCTTGGGAAATTCACTATTAATTATCTTCCACCTGACTTCTCAGGTTGTCATCATCAATCAATTTGTTAAATATTTATTAACTTCAGAACGAAGTATCAAGGTCTAGCCCCACCACCCTGTTCCACAATTTCCCAGGATTTGCTGACGTCCAGATTTCTTATGAGAGCTGCCAAATAGTTACGTTTATTTAACTTCTTATTACATTTCTAAATTAAACCAAGGTCCTGATCTTGTCACCCTTGAGTATGGACTCATGTTTCTCTCAAAAATGTGTCAACTCTTTGAGGACTCCTGGGTACATGAGTTTATGGACTTTAAAAAAAAAAAAATTTTTTTTTTTTTTTTTTTTTAACCATTGAGCCAGGTATCCTTTGGGACAGGGACAGAGGCAAGGGTCAAGAGATAATATCTAACATTGAAAAAGAAGAAGAAGCAATCCACTCCGAGTTGCTCATGGCCCTACTAAAATGAAAAAAAAAAAAAAAAAAAGATACAAACCTTCAGAATGAATCCTTCCCTTAAGGTACCACAAGGATGTCACAAATGTTATAGGATGGACACTATTTAGGATACATTTAGACAAATTCCTCTGAGAAGTCTGTTTTATTTTATTTTAAAGATTTATGTATTTTAGAGAGAGAAAGACAAAAGGGAGGTGGGGGGTAGGGAGGAAGGGGTGGAGGGAAAGAGAATCTGGAGTAGACTCCTCTCTGAGCACGGAACCTTATGTGGGGCTTGATCCCACGACTGTGAGATCATGATCTGAGCCGAAATCAAGAATTGGACACTCAACTGACTGAGCAACCCAGGTGCCCCAAGAAGTCCACTTTAGTATAAAAAAATCTAAAGCTGAATGTAATATTTGGGTAAGGTCTAATTGAATGAGAATTAAAGTAAAATTAGGGCCAGGAACATGGGAGAACCCTCAGTTCTGGTGGTGTGATCATAGATCAGCCACACATATCTTCCAGCTAGGAAACTTTGCTACACTATTTCCCACTAACTGCCTTTATAGTAATTTACAGCATTTCTCATGTACTCTAAGAGCTCTGTGCTCAAGCTGTGAGGCCCACTTCTTAGAACTTGACTCACTATTTATCTGATCGGTTGAATATTTTCCCTTTTGAGATACTTCTTAAAGTCTAAAAAAATAAAATTGGTGTCATTTGGTTTTATTTTCTAATTTTTATGTCTGGTCCATTTCTGCCTCTGGAATCAAGATTTCATTTTTATAATTCAAGCTTGACAGGGAACACTGGATCCTATTGGGAGCGTATGGTCTTCTTGCGATCCTTCATTTTTGAGGTGAAAATGCTGCATCGCTATCTATGTGGGATCTGGTTAAGTTTGCAAAATTTCCCACTTTGTGGTTTTACCTGATTCTCTATTATTGATTGATTGATTGCCACTGTGTACAGTGGCTATGGTGTTGGAATCTGTGTGTGAAATGCCCAAACCTCAGATCCCAGTGCTCTGGATTGATTTCCCTTCCTCCCTTCCCTTTTTCTTTCTCTCTCTTCTTCCACCAATATTTGTGGGACACATCATTAATGTCAGGTACATGCTAATAAAAGACGGTGAGCAATATAGAAAGCCCCTCCTTGAAGAACTCACTACCTAATGGAAAAGATACACATTAAATAAAACCATGCAAATAAGTGAACAGAGACTATAATTAAAGAAAAAGTGTTAAGTGCGTAGAAGGCAAATTAAAGGCAGACATTCCCTCACCATCTACGTAGTACTGAAGTAGGCCAGCTCCTGTCATTCTCTGTCTTTTGAAAGCCTCCTTGATCTGTGACTCTACAGAACTCAGCTTAAAATCATTGTCACGCAGATCATGTAGACATCCAGAACAGATAAATAAGTTAGCCCATGTCTGAGCTTTCACACTGTCCTGATTCTCCCCTTTAGCATTTACTTAAATGGAATTAATCATTCACTGGCATAATTAAGTTTAATGTCTCCTTCTCCCATTGGCCCGCACCCTGTCCATCTTATTCATATATATCCCAACTGCCTGGAAAGAAAACATAGTAGTTATTTAAGAAATGTTTTTGTTCAAGCAGAGACAATGGACTATGGTGACTGTGTTCTTTCTCCAAGATAGGAAATGAAGAATTTTATGTATCACTGTGGTTGTTTCTTTGTGTCTATTCTGTACTTTTATTTTCTTTCAAAGATTTTACTTATTTATTTGAGAGAGAGATAGAGAGATCATGAGCAGGGGGGGAAGGTAGGAGCAGACTCCCCATTGAGCAGGGAACCCAACACAGCATTTGATCCTAGGTCCCTGAAATCATGAACTGAGCTGAAGGCAGACATTTAACCAGCTGAGCCACCCAGGTGCCCTATCCTTTTATATAGGGTGGTGTGAGGGTAATTCCTGGAGCACGGACTCCAACTTCAAGGAAGGGGATACTGACTAACCTGTGCCACTCCGTAATTTGATCACTCTTACCATATTGATAGGTTCAGGATTCAGAAGGGTCACCTGGTTACTTTATGACACTCTCCTGGCCAGGGGTTGGAATGGGTTTGTGATCAAATCTGGAAGAGTAAGCTTCAAAGACAGATTTGCTAGAGGCTTTCTGGACAGCTTTCACTTTCACTGTCTGTTCTAGAATTCAAGTGTGAGGGCGAGGCTGAGACACACGGAGAGGGACATTGAGGAAATTCCACAAGCAGAACCAGGGTGAATTGACTCTGCTGAGCTTAACCCTGACTTCTGCCCACCTCTGCTTTTTCCAGTGACCTGGGAAAATAAATGGTTTTACTGCTTATGCCAGATGGAGCTGTTTTTATGCTACCTAAGGATCTAAGCTCATTTCTCCCATTTACACTGGTGAGATCTGTCTCTGTTTCCAACTCTTTCTCTGCCCATCCCGGCAAACCTACACTATCAAACAAGCAAAGAAGGTATTCTATAACGGAAAAAAAAAAAAGACCTATAATTAAGAAATATCTGTCTTCACTTAAACAGCACATATTTTAGAATGACCTCATTTAAAAAAAAGATTTTTTGTATTTATTTGACAGGGATCACAAGTAGGCAGAGAAGTAGGCAGAGAGGCAGGCAGAGAGAGAGAGAGGGGGAAGCAGGCTCTCTGCAAAGCAGAGAGCAGATGCAGGGCTGGATCCCAGGACCCTGGGATTATGACCTGAGCTGAAGGCAGAGGGTTTAACCCACTAAGCCACCCAGGCACCCCAGAAAAACCTCATTTTTAATCTAGCACATTGATCAAGTTGAGTTAACTATGTTCCCAAGAATAAATAATTAAGCTTTTTTTTTTAACTTTTCAGGACCCCCATGTGATTTTTTTTTACTTATTTTTTAGGTTTTTTTTTTTTTGAGGTTTTTTCATTGTTGTAAAGTACACGTAAAATTTACCATTTTAACCATGTTAAGTGTACAATTCAGTGGCATTTAGTATATTCTTGTGTTGTGCAACATTGTCACTATCCATTCCCAAACCTTTTTTTTTTATTATTATTCCAAATAGAAACTCTGTACTTTTTAAATAATAACTCCTCATTCCCTTTTCCCCTCCTGCTCTAGTAGCTTCAAGTCTACTTTCTGTCTCTATCAGTTTGCCCATTCTAGGTACCTCATCTAAGGAGGATCGTACAGTGTTTGTCCTTTTGTGTCTGACTTATTTCATCTAGCATGGAACCTTCAAGGTTTATCCATGTTGTAGCATTTATCATGATTTAATCTCTTTTTAAGTCTAAATAATATTTAATTATATATATAATTATAAATACGTACATATATTTATACATATATATATATATGACATTTTATGACATTTTATATACCCATTCATCCATCAGTGGGCATTTGGGTTGTTTCTACCTTTTGGCTCTTATGAATTATACTTCTATGAACATTGGTGTGTAAGTATCTATTTGAATACTTGCTTTCAGTTCCTTTTAGTATATACCCAGAAGGGAAATTTCTGGGTCATAAGATAATTCTATGTCTAACTTTTTGAGGAACTGCCAAATTATTTTCCACAGTGGCTGCATCATTTTTTGTTCCCACCAGCAAAGCACAAAGGGCTCCAGTTTCTCCACATTCCCCACCAATACACCCACACTCGTTATTTTCTCTCTCTTTTTTAGGCTACTATGCATCCTAATGAATGTGAATTGGTATCTCATTGCTCATTGTGGTGATTTTATGCTATGAATAGATTTACCAGTTTGCTATGAAGAGGCTTATTTTGTAGCATTTCACAGTGTGGTTTTTTGAGCCAAAGTGCCAGGGTTCAAATTCCAACTCTGACCAGCCACTAGACCCATCAGGAAAACCTTGAGATATTTATTCAACTTGTCTGTGCCTTAGTTTATTCTTATAAAAAATGAGGATAATAATAGTAGCTGATCACATAAAATGGTACAGATTGAATGAATAAATGTGATACAGTCATGGGAGTTTCCTTTCAGTATTCTGAGCATAGATAGTATTGTTTCAAGTTAGTCCTTTCAAAAAAATCTTTGTAACTTATCCAGCATTTCTAGTTGCTTTTTGTAGGAAGAGGAATTCAAGTCATCTCAGTCTTTATTGTTACTGAGGCCCCTTGATACTATTTCCTTGAAGAGCTTTCTTCTCCATGCTATGAATTATTACTCAAGCACCAACACTGTTAACATTTTTTATATTTCTCTGCCAATACATATATATGTTTAAATACAGTTTCTGTCTCCTTGGTACTTACTGAAATGAGTTGAAAACTCATGTCCATATAAAAACCTGTACACTAATGTTTATAGCAGCTTTATTCTTAATTGTCAAACTTGGAAGCAACTAAGAGGCCATTCAGTAGGTGTAAGGGACATCCATACAATGAATGGACTTTCATACAGTGGATGGACATCCATACAATGGAGTATTATTCAGCAATAAAAGAAATGAACTATCAAGCCACAAAAAGACATGGAGGTGACTCAAATGCATATGGCTAAGTGTAGGAGGCCAATCTGAAAGGATTGCCATAATGTATGATTCCAACTATCTGACATCCTTGAAAAATGTAAAACTATAGAGAATAAAAAGATCTGTGGTTGCCAGGGATTGGCTGGGAGCATGAATAGGTGAACCACAGAGAATTTTTTTAGGATGGTAAAAATACCCTGTATGACATTATTAAGATGGATGCATGTCATAATACAGTTGTTCAAATCCAAAGAATGTCCAACACTAAGAGTGAACCATAATGTAAGCTATGGACTCTTGTGATAATGAAATGTCAATGTAGGCTCATCAGTTAAAATAAATGTAGCACTCTGGTGGGGGACTTTGACGTTGGGGAGGCTATCCAATGGGGATGGGGTATTGGGAAATCCTTGTCCCTTCCCTTCAGTTATTTTTTTATTTAATTTTTATTTTTTAAAAGTTTTTATTTTTTATAAACGTATAATGTATTTTTATCCCCAGGGGTACAGGTCTGTGAGTCGCCAGGTTTACACACTTCACAGCACTTACCATAGCACATACCCTCCCCAATGTCCTAACCCCACTCCCCTTCCCCCAAGCCCCTTCCCCCCAGCAACCCTCAGTTTGTTTTGTGAGATTAAGAGTCACTTATGGTTTGTCTCCCTCCCAATCCCATCTTGTTTCATTTATTCTTCTCCTACCCACTTAAGCCCCCATGTTGCATCACCACTTCCTCATATCAGGGAGATCATATGATAGTTGTCTTTCTCTGCTTGACTTATTTCACTAAGCATGATACGCTCTAGTTCCATCCATGTTGTCGCAAATGGCAAGATTTCATTTCTTTTGATGGCTGCATAGTATTCCATTGTGTATATATACCATATCTTTATCCATTCATCTGTTGATGGACATCTAGGCTCTTTCCATAGCTTGGCTATTGTGGACATTGCTGCTATTCGGGTGCACGTGCCCCTTTGGATCACTACGTTTGTATCTTTAGGGTAAATACCCAGTATTGCAAGTGCTGGGTCATAGGGTAGTTCTATTTTCAACATTTTGAGGAACCTCCATGCTGTTTTCCAGAGTGGTTGCACCAGCTTGCATTCGCACCAACAGTGTAGGAGGGTTCCCCTTTCTCCGCATCCTCGCCAGCATTTGTTATTTCCTGACTTGTTAATTTTAGCCACTCTGACTGGTGTGAGGTGATATCTCATTGTGGTTTTAATTTGTATTTCCCTGATGCCGCGTGATGTGGAGCCCTTTTTCATGTGTCTGTTGACCATCTGGATGTCTTTTTTGCAGAAATGTCTGTTCGTCTTCTGCCCATTTCTTTTTTTTTTTTTTTTTTTTTTAAATTTTATTTATTTATTTGACAGAGAGAAATCACAAGTACACTGAGAGGCAGGCAGAGAGAGAGAGAGAAGGAAGCAGGCTCCCTGCTGAGCAGAGAGCCTGATGCGGGACTCGATCCCAGGACCCTGAGATCATGACCTGAGCCGAAGGCAGCGGCTTAACCCACTGAGCCACCCAGGCGCCCTTCTGCCCATTTCTTGATTGGATTATTTGTTCTTTGGGTGTTGAGTTTGCTAAGTTCTTTATAGATTTTGGACACTAGCCCTTTATCTGATATGTCGTTTGCAAATATCTTGTCCCATTCTGTCTCTTGTCTTTTGGTTTTGTTAACTTTTTCCTTTGCTGTGCAAAAACTTTTGATCTTGATAAAATCCCAAGAGTTCATTTTTGCCCTTGCTTCCCTTGCCTTTGGCGATGTTCCTAGGAAGATGTTGCTGTGGCCGAGGTCTAAGAGGTTGCTGCCTGTGTTCTCCTCAAGGATTCCATTCTCACATTGAGGACCTTCATCCATTTTGAGTCTATTTTTGTGTGTGGTGTAAGGAAATGGTCCAATTTCATTATTCTGCATGTGGCTGTCCAATTTTCCCAACACCATTTATTGAAGAGGCTGTCTTTTTTCCATTGGACATTCTTTCCTGCTTTGTTGAAGATTAGTTGACCATAGCGTTGGGGGTCTATTTCTGGGCTCTCTATTCTGTTCCGTTGATCTATGTGTCTGTTTTTGTGCCAGTACCATGCTGTCTTGATGACGACAGCTTTGTAATAGAGCTTGAAGTCCGGAATTGTGAGGCCACCAACTTTGGCTTTCTTTTTCAATATTCCTTTGGCTATTCGAGGTCTTTTCTGGTTCCATATAAATTTTAGGACTATTTGTTCCATTTCTTTGGAAAAAAAAATGGCTGGTACTTTGATAGGAATTGCATTAAGTGTATAGATTGCTTTAGGTAGCATAGATATTTTCACAATATTTGTTCTTCCAATCCAGGAGCATGAAACATTTTTCCATTTCTTTGTGTCTTCCTCAATTTCTTTCATGAGTACTTTATAGTTTTCTGAGTATAGATTCTTAGCATCTTTGGTTAGGTTTATTCCTAGGTATCTTATAGTTTTGGGTGCAATTATAAATGGGATTGACTCCTTAATTTCTCTTTCTTCTGTCTTGTTGTTGGTGTAGAGAAATGCAATTGATTTCTGTGCATTGATTTTATATCCTGACACTACTGAATTCCTGTACAAGTTCTAGCAGCTTTGGAGTGGAGTCTTTTGGGTTTTCCACATATAGTATCATATCATCTGCAAAGAGTGATAGTTTGACTTCTTCTTTGCTGATTTGGATGCCTTTAATTTCCTTTTGTTGTCTGATTGCTGAGGCTAGGACCTCTAGTACTATGTTGAATAGCAGTGGTGATAATGGACATCATGCAGCCGTGTTCCTGACTTTAGTGGAAAAGCTTTCAGTTTTTCTGCATTGAGAATGATATTGGGTTTTTCATAGATGGCTTTGATAATATTGAGGTATGTGCCCTCTATCCCTACACTTTGAAGAGTTTTGATTAGGAAGGGATGCTGTACTTTGTCAAATGCTTTTTCAGCATCTATTGAGAGTATCATATGGTTCTTGTTCTTTCTTTTATTAATGTGTTGTATCACATTGATTGATTTGCAGATGTTGAATCAACCTTGCAGCCCAGGAATAAATCCCACTTGGTCGTGGCAAATAATCCTTTTAATGTACTGTTGAATCCTATTGGCTAGTATTTTGGTGAGAATTTCGCATCTGTGTTCATCAAGGATATTGGTCTGTAGTTCTCTTTTTTGATGGGATCCTTGTCTGGTTTTGGGATCAAGGTGATGGCCTCATAAAATGAGTTTGGAAGTTTTCCTTCCGTTTCTATTTTTTGGAACAGTTTCAGGAGAATAGGAATTAGTTCTTCTTTAAATGTTTGGTAGAATTCCCCCGGGAAGCCGTCTGGCCCTGGGCTTTTGTTTGTTTGGAGATTTTTGATGACTGTTTCAGTCTCCTTACTGGTTATGGGTCTGTTCAGGTTTTCTATTTCTTCCTGGTTTAGTTGTGGTAGTTTATATGTCTCTCAGAATGCGTCCATTTCTTCCAGATTGTCAAATTTGTTGGCATAGAGTTGCTCATAGTATGTTCTTATAATTGTTTGTATTTCTTTGGTGTTAGCTGTGATCTCTCCTCTTTCATTCATAATTTTATTTATTTGGGTCCTTTCTCTTTTCTTTTTGATAAGTCTGGCCAGGGATTTATCAATCTTATTAATTCTTTCAAAGAACCAGCCCATAGTTTCATTGATTTGCTCAATTTTTTTTTTTGTTTCTATTTCATTGATTTCTGGTCTTATCTTTATGATTTCTCTTCTCCTCCTGGGTTTAGGGTTTCTTTCTTGTTCTTTCTCCAGCTCCTTTAGGTGTAGGGTTAGATTGTGTATTTGAGACCTTTCTTGTTTCTTGAGGAAGGCTTGTACTGCTATATATTTTCCTCTTAGGACTGCCTTTGCTGTGTCCCACAGATTTTGAACCATTGTGTTTTCATTATAATTTGTTTCCATGAATTTTTTCAATTCTTCTTTAATTTCCCGGTTGACCCATTCATTCTTTAAAAGGATGCTGTTTAGTCTCCATGTATTTGGGTTCTTTCCAAATTTCCTCTTGTGATTGAGTTCTAGCTTCAGAGCATTGTGGTCTGAAAATATGCAGGGAATGATCCCAATCTTTTGATACCAGTTGAGACCTGATTTAGGACCCAGGATTTGATCTATTCTGGAGAATGTTCCATATGCACTAGAGAAGAATGTGTATTCTGTTGCTTTGGGATGAAATGTTCTGAATATATCTTTGATGTTCATCTGGTCCAGTGTGTCATTTAAGGCCTTTATTTCCTTGTTGATCTTTTGCTTGGATGATTTGTCCATTTCAGTGGGGGGAGTGTTAAAGTCCCCTACTATTATTGTAGTATTGTTGATGTGTTTCTTTGATTTTGTTATTAATTGGTTTATATAGTTGGCTGCTCCCACGTTGGGGGCATAGATATTTAAAATTGTTAGATCTTCTTGTTGGACAGATCCTTTGAGTATGATATAGTGTCCTTCTTCATCTCTTATTATAGTCTTTGGCTTAAAATCTAATTGATCTGATATAAGGATTGCCACCCCTGCTTTCTTCTGATGTCCATTAGTATGGTAAATTGTTTTTCACCCCCTCACTTTAAATATGGAGGTGTCTTTGGGTCTAAAATGAGTTTCTTGTAGCAACATATAGATGGGTTTTGTTTTTTCATCCATTCTGATACCCTGTGTCTTTTGATTGGGGCATTTAGCCCATTAACATTCAGGGTAACTATTGAGAGATAGGAATTTAGTGCCATTGTATTGCCTGTAAGGTGACTGTTACTGTATATTGTCTCCGTTCCTTTCTGGTCTACCACTTTTATGCTCTCTCTTTGCTTAGAGGACCCTTTTCAATATTTCCTATAGAGCTGGTTTGGTGTTTGCAAATTCTTTCAGTTTTTGCTTGTCCTGGAAGCCTTTTATCTCTCCTTCTATTTTCAGTGATAGCCTAGCTGGATATAATATTCTTGGCTTCATGTTTTTCTCATTTAGTGCTCTGAATATATCATGCCAGCTCTTTCTGGCCTGCCAGGTCTCTTTGGATAAGTCTGCTGCCAATCTAATATTTTTACCATTGTATGTTACAGACTTCTTTTCCTGGGCTGCTTTGAGGATTTTCTCTTTGTCACTAAGACTTGTACATTTTACTATTAGGTGATGGTGTGTGGACCTATTCTTATTGATTTTGAGGGGGGTTCTCTGCACCTCCTGGATTTTGATGCTTGCTCTCTTTGCCATATTAGGGAAATTCTCTCCAACAATTCTCTCCAATATACCTCTCTCTTTCTTCTTCTTCTGGAATCCCAATTATTCTAATGTTGTTTCGTCTTATGGTGTCACTTATCTCTCGAATTCTCCCCTCGTGGTCCAGTAACTGTTTGTCCCTCTTTTGCTCAGCTTCTTTATTCTCTGTCATTTGGTCTTCTATATCGTTAATTCTTTTTTCTGCCTCATTTATCCTAGCAGTGAGAGCCTCCATTTTTTATTGCACCTCATTAATAGCTTTTTAAATTTCAACTTGGTTAGATTTTATTTCTTTTATTTCTCCAGAAATGCTGAGAGGGTTTCTCTGATATCTTCCATGCCTTTTTCGAGCCTGGCTAGAACCTTGAGAATCGTCATTCTGAGCTCTAGATCTGACATATTACAATGTCTGTATTGATTAGGTCCCTAGCCTTCAGTACTGCCTCTTGTTCTTTTTTTTTGTGGTGAATTTTTACAGATAAGAGTATATGAAGGAGCAAGTAAAATACTAAAAGGGTGACAAAGACCCCAGGAAAATATGCTTTAACCAAATCAGAAGAGATCCCAAATTGTGGGGGGGGGGGTGGAGAAAGGGGATAGAAAGTGGTTCAGAAGAAAAAAAAAGAAACAATTAAAAAAAGAAAATGAATAAAGAAAAAATATAAAAAATAAAAAAGTATATATATATATATATTAGATACACTAGTTAAAAAACGTTAAAAAAGAAAAGGGGGTGAAAGTTTAAAAAATTTAGCAGCAGAAGAAAAAAGATGGAAAAAGAAAGAAAAAAATTAAGTTAACTGCAAAACTAAAGAATTATGGGGAGAAAGCCATGAGTTCCGTGCTTTGCTTTCTCCTCCTCTGGAATTCCACTGCTCTCCTTGGTATTGAAACTGCACTCCTTGGTAGGTGAACTTGGACCTGGCTGGATTTCTTGTTGATCTTCTGGGGGAGGGGCCTGTTGTAGTGATTTGCAAGTGTCTTTGTCCCAGACGGAATTGCACCGCCCTTACCAGGGGCCAGGCTGAGTAATCCGCTCGCGTTTGCTTTCAGGAGGTTTTATTCCGTGAGCGCTTTCCGTAGAGTTCCGGAGGACAGGAATGAAAATGGCGGCCTCCCAGTCTCTGGCCCGGAGTTGCCGAGAGCTTGGGGCCCCACTCCTCAGTGTGCCCTCAGAGAATAGCACCCAATTACTCCCATCTCCCTGGCCTCCAGCCGTGCTCTGAGCTCACTGAGCCTGCGACCGGTTCAAGGTAACCCTGAACTGAGAGCTCACTCCTCGGCTCTGTCTCTGTAGCCAGCTTCCCCATTCTAATACCTGCAAACTCTGTGACACTCAGACACCCCCAGTCCTTCTGTGACCCTGCCAGACCTGAGGCCACGTTGACCCCGCATGGGCTTTACCCCGGTTTAGCCTCTGGAGCGATGTCCCTCAGCAGAGCAGACTTTTAAAAGTCCTGATTTAGTGCTCCATTGCTCCACCGCTTGTTGGGAGCCGCAGTCTATCTTCCCGTCATTTTGGATTCACTTCTCTGCCAGTCCTTCTTTTCAGAAAGTGGTTGATTTTTTGTTTCTAGAATTGCTGTTCTTCTTCTCTTTGATTTTCCGTTGGATTTGTAGGTGTTTGCAATCTTTAGATAAGCTATCTAGCTGATCTCCTGCTACCTGATGTAGCCTCAGCCTGCTACTTCTTCGCCATCTTGACTCCTCTCCCCACTTCAGTTTTGTTGTGAGCTTAAAACTACTTTAAAAAAGCTCAAAGTCTTGAGGAAAAAAAAAAAAAGAAAACAAAAATACCCTGTAGTTTTAATAATATATCTGCTATTATACTACAGAGAAAAATGATGTTTCCCAACAACATGACTTCATAAGGGTTTTTGCATGTTGTCATGTGATCATTGTAAATATCATTTTAAGTTAATGCTAAAATCACATTTGATATATTATGGTTTAAAATATCTAACCCCTTTATAGCACCTACCGTGTGTGAGATGCTTTCCTAGGCACTTTATATTTACTATTTTTATTATTTTGAGGTAAATATTATGTAGTAAAAATGACTTTTGTTGTACGGTTCTATGACTTTTGAAACATGTACAAATTTGTGTTAACTACCATCACAATTGGGATATAGAACAGTTCATTATTACCTAAAACCATCTCTTGCGCTACCCCTTCGGAGTCCACCCTTCCTATTACACTTCCCCCCTGGCAACCATTGATCTACTTTCTTTCATTGCTGTTTTGTCTTTTTAAGAACATCATATATTTGGAATTATACAGTACATACCCTTTGGGACTGGTTTCTTTCAGTCACCATAATGCTTTACTTTAATAGTGATGCAGTTTGTTGTGTGTGTGTTATTGATTTGCTCCTTTGAATGTTGGGTTGTATTCTACCATATGACTACACTACAGTTTTTTTCCAAGATTTATTTATTTGAGAGAGAGAGTGCCACTGGGGGAGGGGCAGGGAAATAGGGAGAGAATGAATCTTTTTTTTTTTTTAAAGATTTTATTTATTTATTTGACAGAGACAGAGATCACAAGTAGGCAGAAAGCAGGAGGCAGGCAGGAGGTGGGGGGAAGCAGGCTCCCGGAAGAGCAGAGAGCCCGATGCCGGGCTCCATCCCAGGACCCTGAGATCATGACCTGAGCTGAAGGCAGAGGCTTTAACCCACTGAGCCACCCAGGCGCACTGGGAGAGAATGAATCTTAAGCAGGCTCCATGCTCAGTGGGGAGCCTGATGTGGGCCTCCATTCCATGGCCCCGGGATCATGACCTGAGCTGAAATGAAGAGTCAGGCGCTTAGCTGACTGAGCCACCCATGTACCCCTCACCACATTTTTTTTTTTAAATCCATTCACCAGTTGAAGGACATCTGGGTTATTTCCATTTCAGTGAAGGATTACAAATAAGTTTCTATGAACATTCACATACGGTTTTTGCAACATATATTGCCATTTCTTCAAGAGTGGATTGCTAGGTTAAATGATAATTGAATGTTTATATTGTAAGAAACTACCAAACTTTTCCAGAGTGGCTGTACCATTTTACATTCCCATCAGCAAAGCATCAGAGTTCCAATTGCTCTACATCCTTGTCAATATTTCATATTAAATATAACTTTATTTATCCTAATAGGGATGGAGTAATAGCTCATTGTCATTTTAATGTGTATTTATTTAATGACAACAGAGGTTAAGCATCATTTTGTGTGCTTATCTGCCATCTTTATGGCCTCTTTACATTTTGCATTTATCAGCTTATGGAATTCTCATGACAATCGTATGAAGCTATAAAGTAGGTAATATTATTATCCCCGTTTTACAAATAAGGAAACTAAGACACAGCAGAAGTTAAGTAGAACCAAGATTCTTACCCATGTTCCTGTAAATGGACATTTATGTTGTTTGTAATTATTTTTCTAGTTATGGTTATTTCTAAGAAGAATGTTATGTTTATGAAACTTTTACATATGAGATCATTGGGATTTATGCTAGAGATCAACTTAGTGGATCAAAGGATAAGGAAGTTTTTCTTACATGTCTCTTGGTATAGTGTCAAATTGTTTTTCAAAAATGTTACACAAATTTATGCCACTCAGTAGTGTATATAGTTACTTGTACCATTTTTCTTGGGTGTCCAGTGGATCCTAGCTGCTTGAAGTCCCCCTAATCTAGGTCACTTCTTATTCTCCCTTCTTAATCTGCCTGTAAGTACAAAACTGTGAAATTGGGTGAATGGGCTTCTATTTTTCTTTCAAGCTATTAGTTTAGAATTATTCATGAGATACTAAATAGACTCTAAATAAGATTAACCTTTTTTTTTTTTAACACAAAATTAGGTGGGGCATGCAATAACCTTTAAGTCATATTCAGAAAAATTCTAGAGGTCTTGTTTCCCCATCAAAAAATATTTTTCCTACTGACCCATCCAAATACTATCTTCTTCCCTGTCTGATCTATAATTCCAATGGGAAGAGTCAAAATAGCAGAGGTAGGAGACATTACTAAAATCGTATTAAATTAGTTTTTCTTCTTGGTTAATTCTACTTGAAATGGAGAACAGCAGGAAAGGGATAACTTACCCTGAAGGGATGAGTTTTGATTGTATTTGAATGCAGATATTCAGCCACTAATTCTGAAACTCTGAAGAGTCAAACGAAGAGGCAGAGCCCCCAGAGAGCAGGTAAAGGGTGGCTGTGTGGAGGGCAGGAATTGGTCAGAGGACAACCACCTACTGAAAAATATGTCCCAGACCTAGGCAACACTGCCTTACCTTTTAAAAGCCATTATAAGCATTCAATCTTTAGATTTTCAAACTACATTATATTTTCCTCATTTTATTATATTATTCTATATTCTTTCTCCTGACAATGCAAGCTATTTATTTTCATCCAGTGGGTTCATTTTGGAGGCTTTGTAAGATCCTTATGGTCCCACTCCCCTCTTTCAATGGTTAACTCTCATGATAACTATCCCTGTAGATTCCTAACTATTTTTGTGACCCTTTCTTGAGTATTTCCAGTTTTGTGTTGTACATTTATTGTGTGCTTGCTGGGTATACAGCATTTTTAGACCCTGGTGCTCGTTTAGAAAATGTATCCCATTCCAGAAGTGCATCTTCACAGACGTAATTTGAAAAAAAATAAAATCTATTTATGTTGGTTACAAAATTATTTGTAATATAAAACCTTCAAAAAGACTAAATTAGAGACAATGGGAAATGGTTATATAAATTGTTAAATCAACTTGATGGAATATTTGAAGGCACTTTAGCAACCTGGCAACATAAAATTATATGTAAGGTGTCATGATAACCATAAAACTCTGTGAATATAGATGAGAATATTCAAAGGAAGACAGAAAAAAATGGGCAAAGTGATAGGTTCATTGCACTAGGGGTTCATCACCGTGTATTCTTAATTGCTTTAATGTTGAAATGTTATACAGTTTTAAAAAATGGAAGGTGTGATCTGTTGGGATGTGGCCTGAATCCACAAGAAGGTTGGTTTGTAGTTAACTTCAGGAAAATAATACACTTGTAGATGAAAAGATAATTGATGCTCTGAAGCTTCGTATGATTAAGATAAATGAATACCATGAACGGTAAGAATTTCGGTTAGAGCGTTTGTCTTCAATGTTGGCATTTCCATCTCATGAGATATTGGAGAGGTGGTCAATTCTGATTCCATCAGATACAAGAAACATATTACATAAAGAATAGTACCCGTAGTGCATTACTCCTTCATTTCCAGCTCATTTAGTTTCCATCTACAAATCCATTTGGTGCTTCTATTACACAGTGAATGATTTTCCAATTTAAACCATATTCATTGATATTTTTACTTAGTTTTGTTTTACCATAAAAAGGAATACTCTTTAGGATAAGGCTTAATGTTCATTGCTAATTAATTTTTTAAGAATTCCACTTTTAATACTTGTGAAGTTTACATTTGCATAGGGAACTGGGGACGTTGTAATTCAGTTCATCCTACTTCTGAATAATTGTAAGTAAAATATTTTTGAGAAAGTGTGATTGTCATCACTTTAGAGAGGGATAATTTTAAAGTCTGCCCTTGAGGCAAAGGTTCGTGTCTTACGATTGTGCACAATTAGACCAGAAGACTAATGGATCAAGATGTGGCCAAGTTAGGTTTGGAAATAAGCTTGTAGCTTGTAGCTTGCACCTTGCCCATGGTTTGAGGGCCTTACTTACCAATGTTATAGATTGAACTGTATTACCCACATTTCATATGCTGAAGTCCTTAACCCCTAGTATAAGGTATTTACAGGTAAGACCTTCTGGAGATAATTAGGTTTAGATGAGGTCATGAGAGTGGGGCCCTCATGATGAGACTGGTGCCCTTCTAGGAAGATATACCCTAGAACTTGTGCTCCTACCCATCCCCTCTTCTTGCTGAAGGTGGCCATTTAGTCAGAAAGAGAGCTTTCATCAGAAATTGACCATGTTAGCGTCTTGATCTTGGACTTCTAGCTTCAAGAACTGCGAGAAATTAAATTTATGTTGTTTAAGCCACCCTGTCATGGTATTTTGTTATGGCAACCTGAGCTGATCAAGGCCCCACTTCATTGTTTGAAGGTTAGGTTTCCATTGCCATTACTGTAACTTGTCTGAGGGCTTTCTCTGAAGCATCAAATGGGAGCTCAGTCTATGGTCTAGAAAATGCCAAGAAATGAACCAGTGCTGTCCCCACCCTCACAACTCTCAGCTACTGGCTGATGGTGTCTAACTCCTGGCCTCTGGAGGGGAACTCTGCAGCTGTGTTCTAAATCATTTCTTGACTACATCAGCGGCTGACTTAGTGACACAGCCTTTTCTGGCTGCTTCCTTTTGCTGTCATATCCTCACTCCCTGACAGTAATCTCCTGTGTGAGTCAAAGTACTGGGCGCTTGAATCCTGGCCCAGAGTCTGCTTCCTTTGGAACACAAGACATGTCAAACCCTTCTTTTGGCCATTTTGTCAAGGGATACAGCTGATTGCTATGGGGGAAATTGCAGGCATTTGGAAATAGGCAGTTGGTCCTCAGCATTGTTGGAAAAAGGTTTAAGCACATAGTCTAATACTGGTGGATTAATAGTATCTTTTTTTTCCTTCTTCCCCAGAACACTCGGACAGCATGTGCATGTTTACACTGAGTGTTTGTATATGTATAGTGACTATTTTATTGTTTTCCTGATCAGTCATATAATGGGCTCTCACATAGTACATCCAAGCAGGGGGCAGGCCTTGTTCACAACCCATTACCATACCGGAAGGGGTATTGCTTTTCTGGTTTGTCCACTCTGGGTGCCATGATCCTAATGGCACTTGTTTACTGGGAATGCATATAGGGTATTGACCCAGTCATGCTAGTTGTTGAAATATTCAAATACTTCTCAACTGGTTGTGAGAAGGCTGCCTCCCAGATTCTTTTAAGCATCTTTCTTCCCCTGTCTTTTCCCTCTAAGCTCTCTAGCCCCTCCTGACTATTCTCATCATCATCATCATCATCCTGGTCTGACAACTGAAAGAGACCTCACGTGTAATTTCAGCACTGTGTATGGAATATGGTTGAGAAAAAAGATATAGGTGCTCTTAAAAAATTTTAAAGACATCCCTGTAATTAGCTTGAATGACTGAGTCCACTTGAAGTAAGCTCTGTTTATTTTTCCTTATCAAATAGCTTTTTATTTATCAACTAGCTAAAACATGAATATATATGAATGTGTCCATGTATATAAACATTATGTACATATATATTTATATACATACATATTTACATGTAATCATTTTAAAATAAATATTTTTTCCAGCTCTACTGAGATATAATTGACATATGATTATTGAAGTTTAAGGTGTACAACATGTTGATTTGATACATTTTTATATTGCAACATGATTACCACCATAGCGTTAGCTAATATCTCCATCATATCACATGATTACTATTACTTTTTCTGTGGTAAGAACATTTAAGATCTACTATCTCAGCAACTTTCAAGGTTTATAGTATTGCTAACTATAATCACAGTGCTGTGCATTAGGTTCATAGAATGTGTTCATCTTCTAACTGGAAGTTTGTACTCTTTGACCAATGTCTCCCTATTTCCCCTACCTCCAGCCCCTGGTGACCACACCATTATATTCTCTGTTTCTATGAGTTTGGCTTTTTTGATTCCACATTTAAGTGATAGCATAGAGCATTTGTCTTTCTCTGTCTGCCTTATTTCACTTAGCAGAATACCCTCAAGATCTAGCTGTATTGTTGGAAATAGCAGCAGCATTTTCTTCTTTCTTACAGCCAGATAATATTCCAGTGTGGGGTGTGTGTGTGTGTGTGTGTGTGTGTGTGTGTGTGTGTGGTGTGTGTGTGTGTGTGAGATATCTTCTTTATCCATTCATCCATTGACAGACTCTTAGGTTATTTTCATATCTTGGTTATTGTGAATAATGCTGCAATAAAGATGGAAATATAGCTGTCTCTTCAATATTTGTTCAATGGAGTACTCAGAAGTGGGATTGTTAGGTCATATAGCACTTCTATTTTGAATTTTTTGAAGAAATTCCATACCATTTTCTGTAGTGGTTCTGTTAATTTGCATTTCTACCTAAAGTGTTCAAGAATTTCCCTTTTCTCCACATCCTCTTATTTTTACTGGTGACGGCCATTTTAACAGTGAGAGATGATAGCTCATTGTGGTTTTTATTTGCATTTTTCTGATTATTTGTGATGTCAGACGTCTTTTCATGTACTTTTGGCCATTTGTAGGTGGTTTTTAAAAAATGTCTATTTAATTTGTCCATTTTTAAATTGGATTTTAAATTGGACTGTTATGGAGTTATGTGAGTTTTTTATATATTTTGGATATTAACCCCTTTATTTGATGTATGGTTGATATATGGTTTGCAAATATTTTCTCCCATTCCATAGGTCGCAATTTTATTTTGTTAATTATTTTGCTGTGCAGAAGCTTTTTAGGATAGTCTGGGGAACACCGTGCTGATCTAAGCCAGGGATCTCTGCAGGTTGCTAAGAGTCAGCAAACACATCTTAATTGTGATGACGTGTGATTATCTGAGCAAAGATGGTTCATCATTCTTTTCTGAAAGAATCTTTTTTCTCCTTCCTCAAAGTCCCTGAGAAATACCTGTAGCCTGTTATCCTAAGAAATTTTTTTTTTTTAAATCCAGTATGGATTTCTGTACACATCACTGCTCTGTTAACTCTCCAGTGTTATTCCAGTGGAAAGGGTCTTTGGGGTTTGGAAAAGAAAAGAACAAATTCTGAGGTTGATGATAACCTGAAAGTCTTATTTAGCACACAGAACTTATGACATCTCCTCTGTTTTAGTAGAAAATATTTCTCTTGGTGTCGTGACCACTCTGTTTTCACTGCTTAATTTTATGAAGTCCATGAGTGTATGTTATACTTTTGAATGCATCATTTTGCTTAATTCCCCAATACCAATGTTATTTAGGATGTTGGAAATTCTCTATTTTACATTTCCAGATGAGAGTGTTGAGACTCAGTATTTTGCCTCAATAGTATATAAATGGCCAAATTAATAATTGCAACAACAGCTTAAAAGCAGCATAAGAGCATTGCTTTCTTGAGTCTGCTGCATAAATGTGGAACTATCGCCAAACATAGGCAATTTGTATGAAAAAGGATGATCATCGATTAAGATTTTAGAAATGATTACTTTTTTGTAAAATGTGATTTTAAAGATGCTGCTGGTAATTCAGCATCTGTTTCCATTCTAATTAGGTGTTTCTGGTTGTCTTAATTTCTCTTTATTTTTACCTCTTCAACATATTACTTTTTTCCCCTTGCTGTTGTTTTTGTTCCTTTCTTTTGCATTGTCTCAGGCAAGAACACACACCTGCAGCCCTTTATTATTTGGATTACTAGAAAGCCATCTGGTAACCACAATTTGCTTCCCTTTCTTGTACTTTTTTTCTATGAGATGCACAGAAGACATTTGGAATTCTTGGGGAAGATCATAAGGATGATTTTTTTTTTTATTTTAGGAAATTTAATTCACAGGCCCCACAGAAATTCAAAATTGACATTGTCCAGTGTTCAGTTTTTGTGAAGTAGGCATTCTACAAAGTACTTGACAAAAAAAATTCCTAAAGAGGATATATATGAAAATTTGAAATGTTTTTCCAGTACTAAGCATTACTCTAGCTGAGCAGGAAAATACTCATAAGGATGATTTTTGAAGGGAGTGAATTACATTATTCAGTTTGAGCCTCCTGGAGTATCTAACATGATGTCATATAGTCATAAGGCACTTGTTTGTTGACTGAATGCTTGAGGGAGAGAAGGACAAGACCAGTAGTAAGAGTTTACATCCCTCAGTTTAAAACGGGAGAAAAAGTGACAACCAAGAATGACCATCAAAAGATGATTGAAAAGATTCATAAAAATCTATTCTTTACCA
The DNA here is from genome assembly GCF_009829155.1 of Mustela erminea. NCBI lineage: Eukaryota > Metazoa > Chordata > Mammalia > Carnivora > Mustelidae > Mustela > Mustela erminea. The sequence continues at coordinate 122,901,072 of NC_045619.1, forward strand.
TTATTGGGTTGTGCATAAAAGATTAAGTTTTCAAAAGAAATTTAGATTGATATGACAGAATACATCAGATTACATTATATATAGAAAAATAAGTATAATTTTTACATACATACTTAGTCTCTTCATTGATGCACTAAAAATGAATCATTTAATTATGTGCCAGCCATTATGATAGGTACTGTGAATACAGTGGTAAGTAGAAATAGATATGGCTTCTGTTTTCACAGCTGATGGACTACTGTGATATAAAGGAACTAAACATCAAAGTGGTGTTTAGCTGAGAGCTTTTCTTCTACGGTCAGTGACAAGACAGAGATATCTGTTCTCACCACTGTTATTTAACATAGTACTAGAAGTCCTAGCCTCAGCAATCAGACAACAAAACAAAATAAAAGGCATCCAAATTGGCAGGGAAGAAGTAAAACTTTCAGTTTTTGCAGATGACATCATAGTCTATGCAGAAAACCCAAAAGACTCCACCAAAAAAATCACTAGATCTGATACACAAATTTAGTAAAGTTGCAGGATACAAAATCAATGTGCAGAAGTTTGTTGCATTTCTATATACCAATAATGAAGCAGCAGAAAGAGAAATCAAGGAATTTACAATTTACATTTACAATTATACCAAAAACCATAAGATACCTAAAAATAAACCTAACTAAAGAGGCAAAAGATCTGTATGAAAACTATGGAACATTAATGAAGGAAATTGAAGATGACTCAAAGAAATGGGAAAACATTCCATACTTATGGGTTGAAAGAACAAATGTTGTTAAAATGACTATACAACTCAAAGCAATGTACATATTAAATGAAATTCTTATCAAAATACTTTTCAGCTTTTCAGAACCATCAATCCTAAAATTTATTTGGAACCACGAAAGACCCCCCAATAGCCAAGACAATCTTGAAAAACAGAAGCAAAGTGGGAGGCCTCACAATTCCATACTTCAAGTTACATTATAAAACTGTAGTGATTGATTGTATGGTAGTGACACATAAACAGACATATGGGTCAATGGAACAGAATAGAAAACCCAGAAGTGAATTCACAATGAAATCCTAAAACCGTCTTTGACAAAGCAGGAAAGAATATCCAGTGGAGGAAGAAAATCTCTTCAAGAAATGGCTTTTGGGGAACTGGACAGCAACATCTAGAAGAATAAAACTGGACCACTTTCTCACACCATCCACAAAAATAAATTCAAAATGGTTGAAAGACCTAAATGTGAGACAGGAAATCATAAAAATCTTGGGGAGGACACAGGAAGTAACCTCTTTGACCTCAGGTGCAGCAACTTCTTACTAGATATATCATCTCCTAAGACAAGGGAAACAGCAAAAATAAACTATTGGGATTACATCAAGATAAAGAGCTTCTGCCCAGTGAAGAAAACAATCAACAAAACTAAGAGAACTGGGGCACATCGGTGACTCAGTGGGTTAAAGCCTCTGCCTTCAGCTCAGGTCTGGTCTAGGCGTCCTGGGATCGAGCCCTGAATCGGGAATCTCTGCTCAGCAGGGAGCCTGGTTCCTCCTCTCTTTCTGCCTACCTCTCTGCCTACTTGTGATCTGTCTGTCAAATAAATAAATAAAATCTTACAAAGAAACAAAAACTAAGAGAACTACTGAATGGGAGAAGATATTTGCAAATGCCATATCTGATAAAGTGGTAGTGTCCAAAATATATAAAGAACTTATAAACTGAACACTCCAAAAACAAATAATCCAGTTAAGAAATAGGCAGAAGACATGAAGAAGACATACAGATGGCTAACAGACACATGAAAAGGTGCTCAACATCACTCATCATCAGGGAAATACAAATCAAAACTATAATGAGATATCACCTCACACCTGTTGGAATGGCTAAAATGAACAGCACAGGAAGCAACTGGTGTTGGTGAGAATGTGGAGAAAGAGGAACCCTCGTTCACTCTTAGGAATGCAAGCTGGTACAGTCACTCTGGAAAACAGTATGAGGTTCCTCAAGAAGTTAAAAATAGAGCTACCTATGACCAAGCAATGGCACTCCTGTTTATTTATCTGAAGGAAACAAAAATATAATTTCTAAGGGATACGTACACCCCAAGGTTTATAGCAGCAGTATCTACAACAGCCAAATTATGGAAACAGCCTAAGTGCCCATCAACTAATGAATGGATGAAGACATGGTATATACACACAATGGAATATTACTCAGCCATTAAAAAAAATGGATCTGGCCATTTGCAAGAACGTGAATGGATCTAGAAAGTATTATGCTAAGTGAAATAAGTCAATCAGAGAAAGACAAATACTGTCTGATTTCACTCATATGTGGAATTTAAGAAACAAAACAGATGAAAACAGGGGAGAAAAAGAGAGATCAAACCAGGAAACAGACTCTTAACTCTAGAGAACAAACTGAGGGTTAAAAAGGGGATGTGTTTGGGGGGATGGGTTAAACAGGTGATGGGGATTAAGAAAGACACTTGTGATGAGCACTGGGTATTGTATGTAAGTGAGGAATCACTAAATTCTACACCTGAAACTAATAATACATAGTATGTTAACTAACTGGAATTTAAATACAAACTTGGGGACAACAAAGGAAACTAAAAAAAATAAAGTGATGTCTAGGATTCTTCTGACTGTAAGAAAGAAAGAAATGAAAATAAGTGTGGTGGAGGTAGAAGTGGTAGATGTGGGTAAGAATTTTGGGCACATATAACTGAAAGGTGTAGGTTATTTTGAGGCAGTAGGACTAGGGAACTGTCACTCACCAATTCCCAGATTCAGTCCTCTTGGGTAGCTTATGATCAGGCAGGCTCTCTGCCTGTCTTAGCCAAGATGACTCCTTGTACTCCCAGTTTACATTGTCCTGATCACCTGTGATCTCAGAAGGAAACAAGTTGTCCTTTCTTTGTTGTTTTAGTTAAGATGGCTGTAGTCAGCTGGCAATTACTACGGAAGTACTGGTTATACAAGTCGGTGGTTGGGATAGGTGAAACTTCACCCCTGCATAAACCATTTAAAATGTATTCTCTTTTTTATGGAGAAGAAAGGAGGGATGATAGGAAGGCAAAAATTATTATACATAACTTAGTATAAATACTAAGTATAAATACTATCGTATGTCGTATTTACTATACTGAGCCATACTATAAATATACTATAAACACCAGTGACAAATATAGAAATTAGTAATAGGAATGGAATACAGTTTTTTAAAAATCAAGTTAAAGAAGTAAAAGTGGCTAAAAAAAGGCAATAAATATTGCTAATATATGTACAGCCCTTATATGGCTACAACAATCATATAAATGAAGAAACGCAAGCAGTATTCCTTTAGAAATCCACAAAGATCCAGATATGCTCTTGTCATTATTTGTATTAGAGATTTTACTGGAAATTTTGGCTGTGTAGTAAGTCAGTAAAAAGAAAGTTAAAGCACAAAGATTAGAAAGTAGGAAATGTAACTGTTGCTGGGTTGCTTGATACAGTTGTCTACCTAAAGATATTTAAAATAATCTGATGAATTATTAGAAGTCATTAGATCTAAAACTAAGATTAGCAAGATGACTGGATATAAGATTAATATAAAGAAGTCAAGTGTATCCTAATTCACCAGAAAAAAAAGTTTTTAAGCATCGTTTATATTATTTCTTTGTTTTGTTATAAAATACTGAGTCATACTAAAGCATCATTTATAATAGCAACAAAAAACTATAAAATACATATAAATAAATTGAGCAAATGATGAGCAAGATATATAATTATAAGATTTTATTAAAGCCATTAAAGAAGACTCAGTAAATGGAGAGTTATATCAAATTCATGGATGAGGAGACTTAGTACCATTAATAATTCACTTTTTCCCAATTTGTTTATAGAATTCATGCAGGACCAACAAATATCCCGACAGAGTTATTCATGGAGCTTGACGAAGTAATTTTCTCATTTATATGGGAGAACAGAGGTTTAAGAAAAGTCAAAAAACCACACACACACACAAAAAGAAATAGTTGCCATAACGTATGTCAAGGCTTTTATGGAGATGTAGTAATTAAGACAGTGTATTGTTCATGCAGAGATGGACAGATTGAATAATGTAAAAGAAGAGAATGACAAGAAATGGGCTGTGCATACTTGCAACTTGATTACTTGGCAGAAGTGACAAAACAGATCCTTGATAAAGGTGACAGTGTTCTTTAAATGACATTGGAGAAGCTGGTTAACTACATGAAAACAGAAAGCGAGATCCTTACATTGCATCGTACTAAATATTTAATCCCTAATAGATTAAAGACATACTATTATAAGCAAATTTTTTTTGAGATTTTGTTTATTTATTTGAGAGAGAGAGAGAGAGAATAAGAGAGCCAGCATAGGGAGGGAGAGGGGCAGAGCAGGGAGTCCATCACTGGGCTTGATCCCACAACACCAAGATCATGACCTGACCAAAGGCAGATGCTTAACAGACTGAGCCACCCAGGTGCCCCTAAAGTTTCAAAACTTTTAGGGGAAAATATAAGGAAATGTCTTACTGGTTTTAGGATTAGAAAGGATTTCTAAAGATATGCAAAAAGCCAATAGGTAAAGAAATTATTTGTTATATTAATATTAATAAATATTAATATATTAATAATTGTTATAATAAAATGAAGAACTTCTATTTACCAAAAACACCTTGAAAAACCTGAAAAGAGAAGCTGCTGCAATCTGGGAAATATAAATACCTGGTAATAAGATTACTTAAATAACTTCTGCAAATCAGTAAGAACAACAAAGAACACCATATTAAAATGGGTAAATGTATGAATAGGTATTTCACAGAAGGAGAAATTCATACTGGCAGCACTTGAGTAGTCTGATATTTTACATATTGCTGATAATCTATAGGCTGGGAGTAAATCTGCTTAAACATTGACCATTGTATTTGAATTGTTTGCCTTAAAATTCCAATCTTAGAGCGCCTGGGTGGCTCAGCTGGTTGGGTAACTGCCTTCAGCTCAGATCATAATCCCACATCGGGCTCCCCGCCTGTCAGGGAGTCTGCTTCTCCTGCTGGTCTCTCTCCTCTCATGCTCTGTCTCTCTCTAATAAATAAATAAGAAAAATATTTTTAAAAATTCCAATCTTAGTTATATATTCAAGAGACTTTTTTTATCCAGAAGCACCAAGAGAAGTGAAAAGTAATGTTCCTGCTCTTCAGAGCAAAAATTAGGGAAAAAATCTGAATATTCAACAAATAGGGATAAATTGTGGTAAGTTTCTACTATGGGATACTTCAGCTATAAATTTTTATAATAATAATGGATAATATTCACAATATAATTAAAAAAAATCCCCCATCAAATCCCAGGAGACTATGTACTAGGTACATGGTTCTAAAGCAGGAAACAGTAAACAACTTATTATATTGGTATATACAGCAGGGAATGATTAGCATGAATTCAGATTAGATGTTGTCACCAGGAGAAGATTTGTAGGGGTAGAAACCAGGTATGGGATAAGAGAGGAAGAGTTCAGAGGTAGATTTAAATTATTATTAATTTGCTAGTCCTTCATTTGGGAAGCAAATTAAAATTGGCTATTATATTTTTAAAATTTGCTGAATAAAGTAAAGCCATGCATAGGTTGGTAATCACCAGTAGTCAAGGATTGAGTAATCCAATATAGTGTTGGGTTTTGGTTGCACAACTAGGAAGAAGATAAAGTAATTCACAGAGAAACCTGGAAGAAGACCAGATAGAAAAAGAAAAGACCTGCTCTGGATTGTAATCTGTCTCATTCCTTTTCATTAAGCAAATTGTTGTGCGCTGTTTCACCAGAGTTACTAACGTCATCATTCTAACAGTATTCTTTTTCTTTCTTTTTCTTCACAGTTCATGTTGTCTTACCTCTTTTTCTGGGTAGTATGATGTACACTGAGGACCTTTTTACTTTGTTCATACGTATTTCATTTATGAGATGATCTCTTTGTGTAGAGGAGTTCCCAGACTGCGTTTATGATTAGTCCACAAACTACATTAAATATGTCTGAGAACTCATTAGGGAATGTGCATTAAGATCCGACTTGCGAAGAGGGACTGAAATGCTTCCTCAAGGAGAACTGTTCCATAAAAGAAGAGGGAGTCAGGCAGAGAAGCTTGACCCAGTTCTAAATTAGGCCAATTGCATTGGGGTGGGGTGATACTAAATATAACATGGTATTTGTTCATTGAATTTCCCTTCACTGATTTACATATGTATTTTAGGGGAGTGGGAATTTGAAAATTCTGTTGTGGAAGAGGAACTCTCTGTTACAAAAAGAAGATGGTCCAAGCTGATGCATATGTATTTTCCTGGTACAAATATGGAGAAATGCTGGATAGATATATCCAGCATTATAATACCATACAATAAAACCAATTTTAAAAAATTACCATGCTCATGGTGCCTGGGTGGTTCAGTTGGTTAAGCCACTGCCTTCAGCTCAGGTCATGATCCTGGAGTCCTGGGATCGCAGCTCTGCAAAGAGCCTGCTTCTCCCTCTGACCTTCTCCTCTTTCGTGCTCTCTCTCATTCTCCTTCTCTCTCTCAAATAAATAAATACAATTTAAAAAAATATTACCGTGCTCATGAGAAAAAAAAAAACAAAACGGTGGGAGATATTTCCAAATTTAAAAGACAAAATCAAAAGGAATAGTTGTGAGCTGTAGTTCATGTTAAAGCAATTGATAGGGCATTAGTTAAGAATATAGACCTTTGAGGAAGGAAGCTGTAATTTTAACCAGAATATGGAAACAAAGTTTATGGTGTTGGTCCTGAACTAAGTGGAAAGTTGCAACCGGTATTTTGTATGAAGTTGAAATACTAGAAGAGCTTTCTAGTCAGTGAAGTGGAATAGAAAAACTGTGGAACATAGAACAACAGTGATTTCTCAAACTCTCAGTGAAAAAATATTATAGAATTTCCCTGAGAGCACATACCAAGATATGGAAGTGAGGTTTGATTTTATATGACATGCTTGCTGTGGAAAACCCAAGCTAAGCTATAAACATTAGTCCTGAGGTGGGGACTAATTTCCAGAAAAGAAGAGGGAAAACAGTCTACATGTGAACATAACCATGAACTAGGGCACACTGGACTCGTAAACAACATGCATTAAAGGCAGTTGCACGATGAAAAGAATTACATCCCTCACTTTACCATCAGAAGGTAAAGTCAATGGATAGAGTAATGAGATAATTGACACTCTCAAAAATCAGAAATAAAAATCTAAGAGTATACATCAGTTTGAAATTCTTCCAGCAATAAAGAATTAAAACTATAACGAAGAATGAAATACTATGAAGAAAGAATAGATGGTATTGTTATAGGAATTTCTAGAAATGAAAAATATATTCATTGAAATTAACAGTCTGGTAAAGTTAGAAATTAACAACCCGATGGTTATAGAGAATATTAGGCAATGCTATAAAGAAAGTTAGTAACCTTGGGGCACCTGGGTGGCTCAGTGGGTTAAGCCTCTGCCTTTGGCTCAGGTCATGATCTCAGGGTCCTGGGATCAAGCCCTGCACCAGGCTCTCTGCTCAGCAGGGAGTCTGCTTCTCTTTCTCTTTCTCTCTGCTTACCTCTCTGCACACTTGTGATCTCTCTCTCTGTCAAATAAATAAATAAAACCTTTAAAAAAAAAGTAACCTAGAAGATATAACAGAAGGACTCAGAATAGACTCCAGAAAGATAAAGAAATGGAAAATATGATGTTAAAAAATATAAATCTTATACATAAATCACCAAATGTAATCAATTAGAAATCAACGAAGAGGAAATTGAGAATAGGAGACAGGCAGGATTCAAAGGGATAATGGATGGAATTTTTCTTAAATGAACAAAAGATAAGAATCTGAACCAAAGACACTCACTGGTTTTTAAATAGAATAAATAACACAGATCCTACCTAGATATCCTGCAGTGAAACTGCAGAACATTAAACACAGGAAAAAAACTGAAAGCAACCAGAGAGAAAAGGCAATTATTTAAAAAGAATGACAGTTAGGGCCACCTGGGTGGCTCAGTTAGTTAAGCGTCTGCCTTCAGCTCAGGTCATGATCCTGGGGTCCTGGGATTGAGCCCAGAGATGGGCTCCCTGCTCAGCAGGGAGTCTGCTTCTTCCTCTCCACCCACTTGTGCTCGCTCCCTCTCAGACAAATAAATAAAATCTTTAAAAAAGAAGAATGATAGTTATACTGATAACAGACTTTTATCTTTAGAGTATTTTTTGGAAGGAGCAATATCTTTGCAAGTTAGAATCTGAAAGTCAAAACTGAGCTAACATCACATTTAAGAGTGAAGTAAGTAAAAAGGAATCACTAAATTGAGCCTGAGAATTTTTTTTTTTTAATTTCAGATAATTGCCAGAAGTTCTACTACAGACTGCACTTAAATAAGGAGGACCTTGAACCCCAAAATAGGAAGTGGGATTCAAGAAGCAATCGTCTAACCTATCTAATCATTGACCGTGACAAACAACAAGAATTACATCAACAATAACAATAAATGTAGTGATCACTAATTTTGAGATTAAATATTTTAAAAATAAATGAGACAATACAGATAGGTAAATGCTCATTAAATATCAAAATGAGATTGTTTATTGAGTTAAGTGGTATGCAGTCTGGTCGGGAGGTTATGAAGGGACCAGGATCCATAGGGAAAATGAGATTCAACACAGTATGGCTAAAAGCAATAAAATAACTTACACTAGTTAAAACAGAGAAAATGCCAGCAGAAGTTACCAAGAAAATGAAACAGTCACAGGTGAATAGTTTTAGAAATGAAAAAGGACTCATAAATACAGAAAACTTTGAAAACTTCAAAAGGCATAAGAAAACACCATGAATACCTTTTTCCCCCCACAAATTTGAATACACAATATTTTAGAAAAATATGGATTATAAAAATTTGTCAAGAAGAGAGAAAAAGCAGGAATAAACCAACATCTTTATTGGTAAAGTTTAAATTGACACTTTAAAAAGTACTCATAAGTTAAATGCTTGTACAAACATATAAACTGCTCCAAATAAAGTTAAAAAAAAAAGGGCCAATTAAAGGGGCCCTTTAAAGGGCCATATTTAAAGGGCCATATTATCTTGAAAAATTACGACAAGCTGAATTATGAACTTAATCATATCCAACAGTTATGTAATATTTTTATAAACTCAATAATTTCCTAACTGCCTTATGTCTATTAACCCATTATAACCCTCAAAAATTCTAAATATTAACAAATATAATTCAGTAATATGTTGGAAGAATATTGGTGATCCAATAGTATTATCCCAGAACCTCAAGAGTAATTTAGCTAGAGTATCTGTCAATAGAGTTTTCTACATTAGTATAGGGAGGGAAGAAAATCATATAATCTTAATACATACAAATAAGTAGTTGTTGAAATTGTTTTTCCACTTCCTGCAGTTTGGTATAGCCAAGTTCTGGGTAATAGGTTATCATCCTTTTGAACCCTTTATAGGAGATAGCAGGTCTATGCCATTCCCCTTGTCTTCTTTGTTCCTTCTCTCATCCTGCTCTGGTTGGACGGTGGAGGCTGCCATCTTGGACTTTGAGAAGGAGGCTCCCTATAATAGTAAGATAAAGGAGGCTGTGTGTCCAGTTCAGCCACTGCAGCAACATCTATCTGCCTGGTAACTGTTTACCGCAGACAACTAAATACACAATAGCCTGTGGGGCAATCTGTGACTTTTACATTGTGTACCCTGAAGGGAAAAGTCAGAGGAATTAACACCTAAGAAATGTATCTACTGAGCAATGTGTGGTGTTCCTCTTTCTGAAGCCAGCTACTCTGGGAAATAGGCATTTTCTTCCTTTACAAATGCTAGAATAATGGTATCAGTGGCAGGCTGATAAAAACTTAACAAGTGAATTTCAAGAAAAAATCTGATTTTTTAAAAAAAAAGATTTTATTTATTTGACACACAGGGAGAGATCATAAGTAGGTGGGGAGGCAGGCAGAGGGAGGAGGGAAGCAGGCTCCCTGCTGAGCAGAAAGCCCGATGCGGGGCTTGATCCTGGGACCCTGAGATCATGACCTGAGCTGAAGGCAGAGGCTTAACCCACTGAGTCATCCAGACGTCCCCCAAAAATCTGATTTCTATCATTTTCTGATTTTTGAGTTGTAAATTTTTCTGCCATGGCCAATTTCAAGCTACCATTATGAACTTCCTGATGGTGGATTTGGGTAGAGATGCGTACCTTTAAGAACTTATGAGTCGGTGTGAGCCAGTCCCAGTATCTGTCTGCAATGGTAGAGGGACAGATGTGAGGGTTGAAAATGAGTGGGATAACCTCTTTGGGTTTTCTGTCCTTATGATACTGTACCTTCAACTTGGAGGTCCTTTATGTAATAGATAATATATATTCTTAAGCATACATTCTTATTTCAAATTTATCTGACTTCCTTACTTGTGCTACTTAAATCTAAATTAATAGTTTCCATTGTGATTCCCAGGATTGAATTTTCATTGGCAAAGAGAAACATTAGTACAATTAGTTTCCCCAAACAATGAAATATGTAAAAAAAAAAAAAAAAATCTACCTTTAGTAAGTGGTGAACTGCAGCTTAGATAAGAACCACCTACAGATAGATAACTTTCAAATGGAAGTCACTATCAATGTTGTTTTGGATTCCTTTATCTTTTACGACACTAACTCAATGCTTATCCCCATCTTGATTTTCCCTGTGGTTGGAGTTAGTGCTGTGGATTATTAGGCCAAGGTTCAGACACAAGGAACAAAGATAAAGCAACATAAATTTGAACTTTGATATGCGGCAGCTTCTCTGTGATAGAAGTTTAGTTGCACTAAATGCCAAGTGAGATGACACCAGGCAAAAAAGTATCATGTGTCAGTGGGAGGGAGAAAGGATAAGAGAGAGCTATTAAGAGACAGGGGCTATGAAGAAAATTCAAGAAAATCTCTGAGCACCGTTTCAACCAAAGGGTTCTTTCTTCACATATCTCAAGGCTAATATTTCAAAGGACAATCTAGACTGGACACAAAGTAACTATTTTAATCCTTTACAAATAAATACTTTGGTAAAAAAGAAAGATGTAGGATATTGAACATTTTTTACTGAAAGTTAAGATATTAAATATGTTCTCCCATTAAAAAAAAAAGATTTTATTTATTCATTTGAGAGAGAAAATGAGAAAGACAGAGAGAGTACAAGATGCAAGGGAGGGTCACAGGGAGAAACAGACTCCTTGCCAAGCAGGGAGCCTGATGTGTGGCTTGATCCCAGGACACCGGGATTGTGACCTGAGTGGAAGGCAGACACCCAACCGACTGAGCCACCCAGGAGTCCCTGTTCCCCCATTAATAAAAATATGCTTAATTAGCACAGGCAATTGAAAAAGAGTTATAGCAGGTATTAAAATGGATTTTTGAGACCCAGTTTAAAGGTTCTAGTTGTTTGGGGGCTCTTCCTAGTCCTAAAGTGTACAGGTAAGAAAAAGATTTATCTTTATTATAGAGAGGATTAAAGTAGTTCCAAGTTGGTACTTGGCTACATATTTCTAGTTTCAGGTATCTGGGGATTTTTCTCTTTAATGTGGATTTAGAAGAAAGAGACAGTAGTGGAGAAGTTCCTCACTAACAATTCCAACTTAGCTTCCAACCTCCCAAATGCAGTATCATGCAAATCGCATTTGGGCCTCAAGCCCTCAGAAGCTGGTACTGCAGAGAAGCCTAAAGAAATCTTAACTAATGTCTAATTCGTGGTATGATACAAGCTATTAATACAGAAACAGGGCAAAATAGCATCTGAAAAGCTAGAGTAAGACAGCATGTAAATATATATTCTTGTTCCCTGAAATGGAGTTGGAATGCAAAACAATGAAAAGCAAAACATAGTTTGTTCAAATCTTTAAGAAATAGTAAAGAATGACAAAAAGATGGCTCTAAAAGCTTTAAGAGAAGGAAATTAAGAATATATAGAATATTGGTTTACTTAGTGGATGGTAAAACAAGGAAATTATAAATATTAAAGAAGGATTCAAAAAAGTCTTAGAGAGGAGGTACAGTCAATCTTCATTATTCATGGACACTGTACTTGCAAATTTATTTGCTTGCTAAAGTCTATCTCTAAGGCCCAAATTGATACTTAGCATGCTTTTGCAGGCATGAGTATATGCAGATTGGCAAAAAATTTGAGTCATCTAAAGCTCACGTTCCCAGCCGAGGTTGAACGAAGTGACATTCTGCTTTCTTGTTTCAGCTTTCATCCTGTAAACGAGTATCCTTTTCACGGTCTGTTTACTGCTGTGTTTCTTGCCCAGTGTCACTAATCATCTGAGAAATGCTAATCAAAACCACACCTGTTAGAATAGCTATAATAAAAAGAAAAAATTACAAAAGACAACAAAGGTTGGCAAGGATGTGTAAAAATTAGAACCCTTGTACCCTGCTGGTGGAAATGTAAAATGGTACAGCTGCTGGGGAAAACAATATGGAGATTCCACATTGTTGGGCTTTCCAACAATGGAATTGTTGGGAATTCGGTGGGTGATTTTTGTGGTTAAAATGGCCTCCAAAAATAGTGCTTAAGCGCTGGCCGTGTACCTATGCGCAGGAAGCCAGTGATGTGTCTTATGGAGAAAATACATGTGTTAGATAAGCTTCATTCAGCCCTGAGTTCTAGTGCTGTTGGCTGTGAGTTCCATGTTAATGGATTAACAATATATGTAACAGTATATGTAATTGATCAATAAAAATTAGGGGTATTTAAACAGAAACACGTAGAACATGCCTATCTCTTGATTGATTGAAACTCACAAGGAACTGAATGGTGAGTTTCCCTCAGAAGCAGTGGTTGGGTATTCACTAATTCACTGTTCACGATGACTTTATAGCACAGAACTACAGTAAATAATGAGAATTAACTCTATATAATGTATTATAAAAGGAAGCTTAGGGGGTTGCAAGATGCATCCGTATTGTAAGATTGTCAATTCAGAGGACTGTGTCACAGTGGTCACATGAAATCACTTGGAATCAGGCAGAAAGAAAAAAATAGACCGAGTGGGCCAGCCTGATGCAGTAGGTCAAGTCTTTTGTTTTCAAATGACTATTTCAAAAGATGTAGTCAAAAGAGCCTAAATAAATTCTTCCTTGTATAATAGTAATGCGAGGAAGTCACGTGTAAGGGTGACTCTGTATGGGTCATGAAATTGGAAAGGGCTTTGGAAACTACTTCTTTGTCGAAAGATCTGACAAGGGATTTTGGGGTACCATTTGTTCCCTGGATTATCAGATGCTGTCATTTGTACCCTGGATGGAGAGGCTGGGATTTTTCTTTTCCTGAATATCGGTCCAGTGTTTTAACTATTGCACAATCTTATAAGATAAACATTTTGACCACGCCTTATTGTAAAATTTGAGGTGATATTTGCAATTATTTCTTCAAATATAGTTGAAGAACATAGAGAATTTATGGTACTTTGATGCTCTGTAAAAGAAAACTATTGATTAATAATTTTTTGATGGTGGAGATATGCTCTTAAGTCATTATGTCATTAATATTTGATCTGAAAAATGAATTTACTATGTGCTTCAAAACTGATGTACTATAACATTAAGTGTGTAGTTTTAAGAATCAGAGCTTCAAAATGCATCTATTTGTATCAGGAAATTTAGTACACTAGAATACATCATGAATACAATGTATCAATGATTATTATTATATTATTATCATAATGAAGAACTTCATCTGTGCCTTTCAAACTTACAATAACATGGGGAGGGGAGTGGTGCACCAAAATTGTTTTACTTATTTATTTTTAAAATATTTTTATTTATTTGTTTGAGACAGAGAGAGAGAGAGAGAAAGACAACCGAGTAGGGGAGACAGGCTCCCCCACTGAGCAGGGAGCCTGACGTGGTGCTGGATCCCAGGACCCTGAGATCATGGCGTGAGTTGAACATGACACTTAACCAACTGAGGACCCAGATACCCCAGAAATTATGTTTCAGATGGAACTGTGACTCAAGGAGATTATTAACCCTCTCTGACGCAGCACTGACAAACAAAAGTCTAATAGAGAAAAAAAATCTTTTTTTTTTTTTTTTTTTTTTTCAGCTTATGGAGCAAGCTGGAAGTTGTAGTTAGGGAACAAATGAATGAAAGGGACTTTAATAGATGATATTTGGTTTTGCCATCAGTATCTGTTTATTTTTCTTTAGGATGAATACTCTAGTTTTCTTCTAGAGAACAATATATTCCTCTCTAGAAAAAAAAATCAGAGTATTTTCCTTTACATTAAATACTTCTGGTCACCAAATGTGTGGGGGTTTTCTCAGATTGACTTTTTTTTTTTTTTTCAATACCAGCTGGGTGTCCTGTGTTTCAGTTTAGCTGTGACACTATGAAGTTTAAAGTTGGATCACACAAGTTAGGGGCTTGGACTCAAAAATTTACCCCAACTTCCAATGCCAATTTCAAGTCTCAGATTATTACCTATACTTCTAAACAACTGGCTATCTATTAGAGGTCTTGGAAACCTTGGGTTTGGTAATTTGCTGGAATAGCTCATGGAAATCAGGGAAATATTTACTTATAGGTTACCAGTTTCTTATAAAGAATACAATAAAGGGGCACCTGGTGGCTCAGTGGGTTAAGCCTCTGCCTTCAGCTCAGGTCATGATCCCAAGGTCCTGGGATCGAGCCCGTGTAGGGCTCTCTGCTCAGCAAGGAGCCTGCTTCTTCCTCTCTCTCTGCCTGCCTCTCTGCCTACTTGTGATCTCTGTCAAATAAATGAATAAAATCTTAGGGGAAAAAAAAAAAGAATACAATAAAGAACACAGATGAACAGTCAGATGAAGAGATACACAGACTAGGATCCAAGAGGGTCATAAACACATGAACTTCTGTCCCTGTGGAGCTGGGCTGTACCTCCCTCCAGGCCTATGGGTATGTTTACTTAGTTGACAGCCCTCTGAACTCCATAGTTGGGGGATATTTTTATGGAGGCTTTATTATGTAGGCATGATTAATCATTAACTCAACTTCCTGCCCTCATCCTCTTTCTGGAAAGGTAGGGTAAGGCTAAAAGTCCTAAGCTTCTAATAATGGAGTGGTGTCTCTGATGACGAGCACCCATGCAAGAACCCACCAAAAATCACCTTATTAGAACAAAAGACACTCTCACGCCAAAGAAGAACTGAGAGATTTAGGAGTTCTGCTATCATTTAGGAAATTACAAGGGTTTTAGGAACATTGTGCCAGGGTAAACAGGACCAAGAACAAAATATTAGCAGGAATCCAGAGACCAATATGTACATTTCTTATTATTTCACACTCCAGTTCTTAGTCTGTGTATTGAATTGATAGACCTGTATTTCAGTCTTGTTCCATCCTAGCAATACATTTCATCGGCCACAAGGGTTAGTTTAATGATGGACCTGAAACGAACCAGAGCCAAAGGCAGGTCTGGTGGGACTGTTGGGGGAGGGAGGCATGTGCTTTCTTTGCCCCCATCGACCCCTTGCCATTAGGAAGGATGCATCACTGCTCTTTTAAGAGCCAGCTATAAAATCTGATAATGAAGCCGACACGGAGAAGGCGGAGGAACTGAGAGAAGGAAACTGAATTCTATGACACTGCTTCATACTCTGGATTGGAATTTCAGCTGTATTATAACTTCCTTTTTTTAAAAAAATGCTGAATTTACTCAGATTTTTTTACTCTTAGAACTAAAAGTGTCCTAATTGCTACAGATACTTAACTACTTCAAGCCCCAAATTTCAGAACTTGAAATGCCAATTGAATATTACCCCCACCTTAAAAGACCACCAGAGACGTGAGTCAAAGCCAATCAGCAAGGGTCGTTTATTGCAAGTTCGAACCTGGACCTCTGCGCCGCTCGTTGCCGATAACGCCGAGAGGTCCAGAGCTGGGTTGGTGCAGGGTTTTTATAGACAGGTACAAACAAGTTTTGGGTAGGGCTGTGCCAATTGGTTGACAGTTTGAACAGGTATACCTGGCGCCAGAGGATTGGGTCGGGGGACCCGTGTACACAAGCAGGGATCCGCGCGAAAGCAGACAAAGGGTCCGCGCGAAAGCTGACAAAGCATGACAAAGCAATCTTACAGAAGCAGATCTGGCTGGTTAGCCCGCGCATGCGCGGAAAAGCAAGCGTTCATACAGAAGTGAAACTAGCTGGTTAGAAACGCACTTCTAGCTGGGGGGGGAGGCGGTTTTTTTTTGGTCTCTCAAACTAATGAATACTTTAGCATCAAATCTCCCATTTTACCTTATTTGGCATAATACAGAAACAAGTGGGCAGTAATTTATCTTTGAAGGAGGAAGACACTTGGAAACCTTCCTGACTTTGGGAAGAGTTTAACCTGGGGGCTGTGGAGGCTCACTGCACGTAGAATATTACCAAGAAGATGTTCAGATACTAGTTCAATATTAGCTGTAATTTTTTTACCCCCCCTTCTGGTTGCTTAAATTTCTGTTTAAGGCTGAAAATGTTTTAAATAAGATATAGTACTTCTCACCTTGTTTTAGAATATTTTGATTATAAATGCATATCAGATACATTTCCATTGTGTTTTAAAAATTCTTTGCTATTTTTATAAAAAAATGTTGACATTTCCATTCACTAAAAGTTGAAATAGGCTGATTGATTCAGCCATAAAATATATGGGCCAAATTCAAATAATCATGTCTATCATATCGCATTAATTGTTTCAGTGGGAAGGTTCAGATATAATTGTTTGTGGGTTCTAAGATGCTTTATAGAAGAAAACTTGTGTACCATAAAAGAATTCATGCACAACTCTGTGAAATTGGTTCCGCTTTTTCAGCTCTGGTATTTATATGAAGAATGTAATATAGCATGAGGTAATCTTCCTGGTAGGGCATATACTTTATAGTTGGGTTACCAATCAAAATGACTGAATCAATACATCCAGATCTTATTTGATAAAGATGACAAGCAGGCTTGTTCCTTTGAGAGACATTTTGTAAATTTGACCTTTAATGTAAAAAAGGAAATTGCGCATCTTTGATTTTTAGAATTCACCTTGTCAGAAAGCAGTCAGGGCTGTCTCTATATCATTAGTTTTAGAACAGAATTCATCTTCAAAAATATAACTCTATAAATTCAGGAAAAAGAAAAATATGTTTTAAAAGTCACTTACAGAGGGGGCACCTGGGTGGCTCAGTGGTTAAGCCGCTGCCTTCGGCTCAGGTCATGATCTCGGGGTCCTGGGATCGAGCCCCGCATCCGGCTCTCTGCTCAGCAGGGAGCCTGCTTCCTCCTCTCTCTCTGCCTGCCTCTCTGCCTGCTTGTGATCTCTCTCTGTCAAATAAATAAATAAAATCTTAAAAAAAATAAAATAAAAGTCACTTACAGAGATTATGGGCAAGTGCAGGAAATGGGAACTACTTGGTAAGCAGGGAGCCCTCTCTTCCTTAAAAGAGCATTCTATCATGTAATTCACAGATATTCATTGGCTTTTAAGGATACCCTGCTTCTTAAAGGTTGGAGTACAGAGATAAAGATTAGCTACATTACACCAATAAAAATATAAGGACAATGCCCAGACAGTTCCTAAAAGCAACCTGTTAACTCAGCAAATGTGAGCTCTGGGAAATAGCTCAAAAAATGAATCCAGTGGTTTTTTTTTTTTCTTTACAGATTCATAATTCTTCACCAGTGGAGTGAGATAAATTATATCTGTGGACACATGGACACAGAATAAATAATGCAATTGAGAGAGAACATAGAATATGGCCCAGCTTCTCATCTTAGAGTTAGGAAATGAAGCTCATTTGAGATTGACTGAAAACTGGAAAGAATATTAAGCATTTAAATTGTTCTCTTTACTTCTTTTATTTAATTTTTTACATGAAAGAAATAGCTGGAAATAATTTCAAAGTCAAGTAGGACTATGAGGATTGTAATTTTAAAAAGCAGCTCCCTGTCCCAGTCCTTTGATAATATTTTAATATGATAGTATTGAGAATATGTAAATATTATTGACAAGTGAACTACATTGCATTCGGTGTTAACATTTACTTTGATGTACACTCCTGTTTTCCTTGGAAGAAGCTGTCTTTTTTGTGTTGGTTTTGGTCTCTGAAGTTAATCAAACCCATCGGTTATGACTCCTGACTCCTACTGCTTTCTCATGGGGACATTAGTCCTAGAGATGAGAGGTTTCTACTTGTTTCCTCTAATGCAGACTGCTGCTGTCTAGATCTGCTCCACAGTATCGTATATGAAATGATGATGTTGTGCTGCTTTCTTGTAGACTACTGCTTCCTGGATCCCATGTCTTCTTTCTTGGCTTTCCTCTGGTCTTAGTAAAGCATATGCTTTCCATGCTCTTTGAGAAGGGTTACTTTGGAAGCAAAGTTTTTGTGAACTTGTTTGAAAATATTCTTATTTTTCCCTTAACTTTGAGTGTTCAAGATCACACAGATTCTAGGTTAAAAATCAATTTAAAAAATATTTTCACTTCATAATTTTAAAGCAGTGATAGAGTTACTTTTACCATGTAGGGTTTCCTGGAGGAAAGTCCTTGTGGTTTCCAGTCCTGTGTGTGTGTGTGTGTGTGTGTGTGTGTTTGTGTGTATTTTCTTCTGAAGCCACATAGGATCCTTTTAGGTCAATAGTATTCTGGAAATTTGTTTTTGTTTTCTGTTAAGACATCCTCATATAGGTACCCTATTATGGGAGGGAGTGGTGAGAGATTTTTAAAATTTATTCTTTTATCTATCAACTATACAATACAAGATTATGTTGCTATGCCTTAGACTGACAGAAGTTATTCATTTTATAACTGGAAATTTTTACCTTTGGACCACCTTTATTCTTAGTCTGTGTGTGACCTTAAAGCTGAGCTTCTCGTAGGCAACTTGTCTTTGGGTCTTTTTGATGCATTTAGCCTTTTGATTAGAGAATTCTAATCCATTTACATTCAAAGTAATTACTAGGAAATAGGTAAGGACTTAATATTTCCACTTCATTAATTTTTTTCTGTTTTATAGATACTGTGCTCCTTGCTTTCTCTTTTGCTGTATTTCTTCTTTTTTTTTAAGGATTTTATTTATTTATATGAGAGAGAGATCATAAGTAGACAGAGAGGCAGGCAGAGGGAGAGGGAGAAGCAGGCTTCCTCCTGAGCAGAGAGCCTGACGTGGGACTCGATCCCAGGAGTCTGGGACCGTGACCTGAGCTGAAGGCAGATGGTAACGACTGAGCTACCCAGGCACCCCATCTTTTGCTGTATTTCTTATGATCGATGACATTGTGGTGATATGTGTTGACACTTTTATCATTATCTTTTGTGTATATACTAAAGGTTGTTCCTTTGTGACCATGAGACTTATATAAAATACTCATAACATTTTAAGCTGATAATAACTTAAATTTATAGTATACAGAAACTTTAAACTTTTATTTCTCTCCCCTCACATTGTAGATTATCAGTGTTACAATTTATATTTTTATATCATGTATCCAAATAACAAACTATTGTTTTTAGGATTTTTTTTTTAAGATTTATTATATGTTTTCGAGAGAGGGAGAGTGAACAGGGGGAGGGGCAGAGGGAAAGGGAAAAAGAGAAGCAGACTCCCCACTGAGCATGGAACCTGACTTGGGGCTCGATCCTACAACCCTGAGATCATTACCTGAGCTGAAATCAAGAGTCAGATGCTTAATAAACTGAGCCACCCAGGTGCCCCTGTTGCTAGTTGTTTTTTTTTTATTATTATTATTATTATTATCATCATTGTTATTATCATCATCATCATTAACTTTTAAACTAGAGTTTTAAGTGGTTCCCATACTATCATTACAATATTAGAAAACCAGACTTTGACCACATTTACCTTTAATGATGAAATACACACATTCATATGTGTTTATGATGTTAATTAGAATCCTTTCATTTCAGTTTGTAGAATGCTCATTAGCATTTCTTGTGAGGCTGATCCAGTGGTGATGAACTCCTCAGATTTTGTTTGTTTGGGAAAGTCTTTCTTTCTACTTCATTTCTGAATGACAGCTTTACCAGATACAGTATTTTTGAGTTTTGTTTGCTTCATAGTTTGAATATGTCTTCCCATTGTCTCCTGACCTGTGAAATTACCACTGAGAAACTGCTTAATCTTTTGTGTGTCTTAGGTGTAGGGCTCTCTTGTATATGACAGGTTGCTTTTCTATTGCTGCTTTGAAAATTCTTTGTCTTTGATTTTTTTTTTTAAACAATTTAATTATAATGTGTCTCAGTAGAACTTTTCACGTTCAACCTATTTGGGATACCTTTAGCTTCATGAATGTGGGTGTCCATTTCTCACCTCACGTTTGGAAAATTTTTGTTCATTATTTATTTAAATATGCTTTCTGTTCCTTTCTCTTTCTTTTCTGGGATTTCCGTAATACATACAATGTAAAGGATCCATCTTCAAGTTCGCTAATTTCTTTCTTTTGGTGATGTTGAATCTGATTGTGTCTGATGTTGAAACTGTCTTTTAGTGGATAAATTTGGTATGTATCATTGTGTAAATTTAAGGTATACAATGTGTTACTTTGATACATTTGCCTATTGTAATAAAGTTGCTGCTATACTATATTGAATCCTTCAGTTGAACCATTATATTCTTCATCTCTCAGATTCTTTTTATGATGGTTTCTCTTTCCTTGTTGAACTTCTCATTTTGTGCATGCAATGTTTTCCTAATTTTGTTTCATTGTCTGTGTGTTCTTATAGTTCACTGAACTTCTTTAAGAGAATTATTCTGAATTTTTTTTGAGAGTTTATAGATTTTTACTTCTTTAGGGTTAGTCATTGGAGCTTTGTTAGTTACCTTTATTTACCTGATTCTTTATGATCCTTGTATATGCAGTTATCTGTGCATTTGAATAAGTGGTCTTGTCTTCCAGATGTTACAGGTTCATTTCAGCAGGTAAAGACCTTTACCATTAGCTCAGCTTGGCATATTGGGTAGCATCTGTGAGCAGGTGAGTCTTGCTATCAGTGTCTCTAGCTGTGCAAGATCACTGCCTGTGCTCTAATTGTGAGGGCTGGGGGTGCCTCTAGGTGGTCTCTTTGCTTGGGGCCTGTTTTCAATTGGGTCTTTTGGGTGGGATCCCTGATTAGGTGAACCTGCTGGTTATTTTCCACAGATGGGGCCTTAGTTGGATTCTGCAGTCATCTCTGGTTGGGCAGGTTTGTAGGCTGTGTTCTCTGGCAGGGTGGTGCCATTGTTTGTATTCCACAGTTGGGCAGGGCTGAGGGCCATGATCCATGATCACTCCTGGGTGGGTGGGGTCTTAGGCTGTATTCCCTTGACTGGATGGTTCCACCGGCTTGACTTGATGTTCAGGCAGGGATGTAGGCTGGGCTTCATGGTCAGATGTAGCTCCGGGCTGTGCTCCAGAGGGGCCTGGGGATTCAGGCTGGGCTTTGCAATTGAGTAAGGCAATTCGTTGTGTCCTGTCTTTGGTTGAAGTCAGTGTTCAGGCTTTCTGGTTGGGGAGGACCTGTCATTGTACCTCACAGTTGGGTGGGGCTGGAGACCGTGTTAAACAGTTGAGCAGAGCTATATGCTAGGCTCTGCTGCTCAATGAGATTGTAAGCTAGGCTCTGAGTCTGTGTGGTACCAGTGCTACCACAAAAACAAGTGCTCAAAATGAAGACAACATGGTAGGTGGGAGCCCACAATGGGTGTGTAACCAAAGTGAGAAATAATCCTGTGTTATAATAATCCCAAGATCCTGGGATCTTGGGGTAGTTTGTTGCTATCATGTAACTTAATAAAAGTTGAGTGATGCAGAGTTCTATTATTGCCTGAATATAGTCCAGAAATATGACCCTTTTTATTTTAATAAATTTTAGTTCCTTTTTAAAAGTAGACGCTAAATACATATTTTTGATTGAACTGAGACTTTGTAAATTATGTCATTTTTAGTGGGTTTTGTTCTAAGTGAGACAAAATCATCTTAAGTGTACTTAAACAGTGAGGAGAGATCACTGGTTTACATATCAGTAAATACAAAGGTGAAAGAGTCTTTGACCCTGGTTTGACCTAATGGCTCATTCACTTCATCAAGAATGGAGTTCATCTATGTCTCTCTGTATTGCCTTTGACAACGTCAGATTTTTTTTGATCTGATGCTGCCAACTATTCCCAGGGATACATGTTTCCTGGTCAACAGTAGGAAGAGAGTGCCCTTCTAGAAACTCTCACAAGAGTGAATAGACAGCTTGCTTAGATAGGTGTCTTTCTTAGAAGCCACAATAAATTTCTTGCATCTTAGTGATAGGAAGTGAGTCACCTGCTTCTGAATTCATAATTGTAACCTATTTACCTCAGCCTCAAGCACAGATTAAACTTCATGAGCAAGGTGTGGTTAAGCCACCCCTAAAGGACTGGGGAAGTGAGTTTGCCAAAGCAATGAGTAATTAGATGTCCTAGACAAATTTGCAATGAACACTATGCATCGACCCAGCTTTTTTTTTTTAATCAATCCTTGAACTTAAATATATGACACAGTGCATCAGATGATTTGTGCTTCTGATCTTTGCTGAATATTCTTATACATTTGGCATAATCCAAGAGAAGTAGTAATTGAAGAAATGATGACAAGCACACAGCCCATTTCCCATGGCCACTAGAGTCATCCAACCCAGTTTTGCAAACTGCAAATCTGACACATTCCTTATCTTTGATATGTTTCCAGATTTTATGCTCTCAAGCTCTTCTTCTCCCTTCATCTCTCCCTCCCTCTTTTTCTTTCTCTGATATATAGATATATCTCCATTATTTATCTCTCCCTCAAGGAGTTAAATGCTTAAAATATGTTAAGCTTTGTGTGTCTGCTTCCTTTTCTTTTTTTTCATATGCACTAAATTCTTCTTCTTTTCTTAAAAACATCTTCATAGCTTATTAGATTTCTGAGCAAGTAGTTGGTCTAACATTAAAACTCAAAATAAATAATTTCATACTTTTAATGAAACATTCTTGATTTTATCTTCTTTGGTGGAATATAGCAAGAGTTATATAAATATTGGGGCTTGTTTTAGCATTATTTTCTTGTAACTATTGGGTATTTGAAGCATAACACCAATTCGGCCATGAAAATCCATTTAAAGTCTTGATTTTTCTTCTTCCTTATTTATCTAATGCTCAGACAGAGATGGTCTAAAGGTTTTGCTGAGACACCGTTTCACTTTGAATAATTTATAATCAATGTGATTTTTCTGGTTGTGCTAGATGACTGATCATTTATTTATTACATGCCTGGATGTTTCATATGTCAAAATAGAATTTTAATGGGCATTAAATCAATTAGAATACATTTGACAATCATTGCAGATTAACTGTATGTGGAGGTCTAAACCTTCTTTATTTTGATAAACGTGACTGATAAATACAGCACTGAGAACTGTTGAGAATCCCATTAAAACGAGGGAAAACATTACAGTGAATACTTTCCTACTCTGTCATATAAAGAAGTCCCTTTAATGCAGCCTAGATTTTGTAAAGTTCCTATTTGGTAAGGGAATGAATGTATTACAAACCAGCAGTTTTAGTGAAAATGCCTATGCAGTGGCTCAGTGGGTTAAAGCCTCTGCCTTCAGCTTGGGTTGTGATCCCAGGGCCCTGGGATCGAGCCCCACATTGGCCTCTCTGCTCGACAGGGAGCCTGCTTCCTTCTCTCTCTTTCTCTCTGCCTACTTGTGATCTCTGTCTGTCGAATAAATAAATAAAATCTTAAAAAAAAAAGAAAATGCCTATGCAATATTTAAAGTAAATCAATCTGTAATTGATATTTGCACTTGAAATAAAACGTATGTGTTGTAAGGGAGTTGCATTAATTTTCCAATCATAATACTGTAAAATTTTTCTGTTGGTTGTTTTCCTCTTTTCAACCCTGCGTTCACAGTGAATCCATCAGAAAGATGCCCAGGGGAAATCAGAGATGGTGAAACCCAAGTGCAGAGCTCAGCCGCAAAGAGACAGAGGATGACTATCAGTTCAAGGGCTTGGCTAGAAATGAAGTTTTTGATTGATGCAGTCACATATTTTTCCGGATTAATTGGGACCAAAGCCAGGGTGGCCAAAGGAAGCATTTGTCTACAGTGGGGAACAGGGGACTTGCCCTGTTGCCTAAAATTTTATCATTAGAGCTTTATTCCAAGAAGAGAGAGAAAAGGGAGAGCAGACATCCTAACAGTGGGAAGGGAAAAGCAATTACTTTTGATCAAGCAGAACTAAATTTTAATCCCAGTTGTACCTCTCAGTCGTTTCCTGTAATTTCTGGGCAATTATCTCACCAATTTAAGACTTGGCTTTACCATTGGAATAAATATCTAGTTCACTGGGTAGTGGAGAGAATAATGTCAAATGAGTTAACAGATGCAGAAATGATCAGACACCATGGCCACCCCATGGTAGGGACTGGGCGACTGCTGGGTCCTTGCCTGCCTTCCTTCTTTGTCCACTCTTTCTCTACTTTCCCTTCCCCCAGAAGGAAGTGGGAGGGCGCCGGAGGTTAACATAGCCATGATTAAGTTGAAGACTAGCTCACAATGGGGCACCTACTTCTCAAAGGTATAGTAAACCGTGGAAGGTGTCCCATTTTTCTTTTTTAATTGTTAAAAAGATTTTATTTATTTATTTGACAGAGAGAGAGAGTGCGTGAGCACAAGAAGGGGGAGTAGCAGGCAGAGGGAGAAGAAGCAGGCTACCTGCAGAGCAGGGGGAACCTGATGTAGGACCCAAACCCAGGACCCCAAGATCATGACCTGAGCTGAAGGCAGTTGCTTAACCAACTGAGCCACCCAGGTGTCTGGTGTACTTTTTTTTTTTTTAAGATTTTATTTATTTGATAGATAGAGAGAGATCACAAGTAGATAGAGAGGCAGGTAGAGAGAGAGGGGGGAAGCAGGCTCCCTGCTGAGCAGAGAGCCCGATGCGGGACTCAATCCCAGGACCCTGAGATCATGACCCGAGCCGAAGGCAGAGAGAGGCTCAACCCATTGAACCACCCAGGCAACCCTGGTGTACTGTTTCTTAAACATTAAGTATAAGCTTTTCATATCACAAAATGGTTTTAAGAATTAGGCAGATTATTATACATAAGACCCTAATGTGCTTAAAAAAGAAAATAATAATAATAATAAGAAGAAGAACAACCACCCCTTTCGAATCAGAGACATCTGACCTCAAATATCACTAGTCCTAGAGCTTGGGAACAGTCTTGATCTTCTCCGACTTCCGGTCGCCTTTTCTTTAAATTGTGATGGCAAATGAATGTGAAGCGCTATCATGAATTTATGGAGCACTGAGCTCGGCACTTAGTAGGCTCTTAGTGGGTTTTGCATCTTGGGGCCCCATTATCACAAATAAAGTGGAGCTGGTTGAACTGTGTCAGATGTTAATCCAGCAGCCGTCAGCTGAAAGAATTTAAAAAGTTGGCTGCGTGCAGGTCTTGCTTGGCAGATCCCTGAGCTACAGCTGTCACTGATAATTGCTTAACAGCTCAGTTAGTACGAGGGCAAGTTGTTGCTCTCAGACGACTTGTGTATTTGGGAAGAGACTTCAAATCATTTCAGAGAACGTACCAGAATTTCAATGAATTCTAAAAGGTGTGTTAAGCGCTTTGATGACCTTGGGTTTAAACTTTTATTCAAATTATTTGATGTAACTGTTTCTCTCTTTGTGAAAAAGTTTTCTCCAGGATGTAATGAATCATTTTGACAGTCCAAACACAGAGTGGCAATTGTATTTGGTGTTCCATCAGTCAGGATAGCAGTAAGAGTTTATTGCTGCACTTAAAATATCTGATGTTAGACATAACCATTAAATTAGTTTCAAATGTTTTAAATTCAGAATGTATGGAATATGATTGGCCATGCTTAAACAACCCTGCTGCTGCCAGCAACTGATATATAAATTTAGCAGTGGGGACCAAGATCGGGGATTATAGGTGAAGTGGTTAAAATATGCATATAGAAAGGGTATTAGCAGTGGCTGTGAAATTAACTTTGGCCTTGATGTGGCATGTGGAGGGGACGGGCCTTTCTTGAGCCCGAAGCAGGACTTAATATTTTTCTCTCCTTCCAGTAGTCAAGTTTTCAATATCCCTCACTGAAGAGTTGTGCTTAGGATGATAAATCTGTTACAAAGATGGCAGTTGTTTCAAATGTTTCTTGATTTTGCCCATAGGTTTACTGTTTATAGTTTCCGAGATGTAAGCATAGATCTTTCCGTTGAAGTCGATTCTTAGTTCTGCCCTGATAGACCCTGAACTTCTGAGTCAGAGTTGAGGAGAATCCAGTGAAAATTTTCTTATCCATCTGCCCCTACTCGTTGAAGTGCAGAGCGGGGATTCTCAAACTGTAGGTGTGTTGATCTCCCCTGGAGGGCTTGTTAAACTGGATTGTTGGGCTCCATCGCCAGAGACTGGGAATCTGTATTTTTGTAAAGATCTCAGGTGAGACGAAGGTTGCTAGCCTGGGAATCCTACTTTGAGAACCACTGGGACAGAGGAAGTGCTGCTTCAGGTGGGATGCTTGATGTTACAAATAACAGAACACTTGACTTCAGTGGTTCAAACTATAGATCTTATCTCATTTAACAAGAAATCCAGAAATAAAGGATTCTGAGTAGGTTCAGTGGCACAAGGTCATCCAGGGCGCACACTCTTTTCTTCCTTCCGTGACAGTGAGTATTGGTTGTGTCTTCCTGAAATCACCAGATATCACTGCTACCTATAACTGGATAGCCGTGGCAGCTCTAAGCATGAGGTACCAAGGCAACAGCCCTCATGAGCAGGACAACGGAGGGATAAGTGTATTTTTTTAGTATCTACTGTGGGAACACTCTTCAGTGTTCTGTTCTGTTCACCAAAAGTGAAGAAGGGAAAAGACTAAAATGGCCAGTGATCAGTAACCAGCAACCATCAAGGGCACACTTCCAGGTAATATTAGGAAATGATCCTCTAGATTTTGTTTTCCACACGGTATTTGGAATGACACAAAAGCACTGATGGCTGTATCATCCTGGTTCCCACCTCTTTCCCTTGCTTCCTCTCTGCCTTCCTGCTTGCCTGACTGTCTGCGTGTCTGTCTTTCTTTTTCTTTCTGGCTTTCTCTTACTCTGATTGTCTCCATGACACCCTCTTGCTTCCAACATCTCTTAATACGGTTTTCCTCGAACATCCTTCTTCCCATGCGCTAGGAATTTAAGACTGCATTTTGGATGATGAATAGCTGCAGCCTGAAATCTGACAGTCATATGCCTTTTCTTTGCTTTCCGTGGAACAGAGTTGGATTTCCCTTCTCTTTCCTGCTGTTCTAGATTGCCCGCTTTCGCTCTTTATTGGGAGGAGCTTTTAGACAAGACAATAAAATCTTGGTTTGCCTTGTAGAGTCTCACTCTTAAGAAAGGAAAGTCCCAAAGCCCATCAGATCTGATGTTGAAGCCTCAGGGGGAGCCATGATGGATGTTTAGAACCCCCAGGATTTCACCTTGCCTTCCTAGGATGGAGGGCATCCCCAAATGCCGACTTCCTACAGTCTTGCCCATTTCCATAAGAGTTAACTCTGTACCTCTTTATACTTGTCAGGGCAATATCTGCGACTCATTCTTGATTTCAGAAATAATTCTTTAGCACAACTTGGCAGTTTAAAAAAAAAAAAGACTTTATTCATTTGACAGAGAGAGAGACACAGTGAGAGAGGGAACACAAGCAGGGAGAGTGGGAGAGGGAGAAGCAGGCTTCCCACCAAGCAGGGAGCCGGGTGCGGGGCTTGATCCCAGAACTCTGGGATCATGACCTGAGCCAAAGGCAGACACTTAACGACTGAGCGACCCAGGCACTCCATGATTTGGCAGTTTTAACTTAAGAATATGCCCCCACTGTAACCATTTCAGGACTCTCATAGTTACAACACGGGTGCTACAATCCAACATTCTCTTATCTAGGTTTTCTTTCATCTGGGTGTTCTCGCTGCTCCTGCCTTGGACTTCTTAAATTTATTCCCAATGCAGGAGCCAGAATGTTTCTATTAAAATGTAAATAAGATTATGTCACTACTCTGTTTAATACCCTTCAGTGGTTTCACATCTCATTACAAGTGAGAGCCAAGATTGTTACAATGGCCTGCAAGGTGCCTTAATGATCTGCCCCACTCCTCACCTTGCTCTCCCTTGAACATGCCAAGTATGTTCCCACGTTGGGGCCTTTGCTCTTCCTGTTCCCTCTCATGACCTGTTTCTTCCCCCCCCGCCCCAGGCCTTCCTCAAATGTCACCTTCTTACTGGGTCCTTTATCATATTATTAAAGTTGGATCACCAGCCCTTGTTCCTCACGGTTTCCCCTCTGTCCGTTCTTCCTTTACAGCACCTATGACCACCCGTTATACTTTATCTTTTATTTATTCATTGGTTATCTATTTACTGTTTTATTTATTTTTTATCTTCCTCTGCTACAATGGGATCTCCATGACACTAGCGATATTTCTTATATTAATTGCTCTGTTATCGGAGGAGCACCTAATACATAGAAATCCCTAAGGAGTATTTGTTGCGTGAGTGAATGAATCACTATACAGTAATTTACAATCAATATCATAATACCTATAAAAAATATATAAAGCAAAGACAATAGGGTAATGGACCACCTTGTATACCAGTCACTGGTTTCAACCATGATCCTCCTTCTGTTATTCTGTTCTCAACTAGCCCATCTATCTCCTACTCAATAATAATTCAGTGTGGATGCAATTCTTTTTTATTTTTTTTTCAGGTAAGATTACATATATTAAAATGCATAAATCTTATCTGCACAGTTTTGACAAATGCATATACCTAAGTAAGCCACACCTGTATCATGATATGAAACCGTGTCACCTGCCCAGAAAGTGCAGTCATATCCCCTCCAAGGCAATCACCTCCGTCCCACCCAGCTAATGACTGCTCTGCCTTTTTCCTGCCTTAACTTGGTTTCACCATTTCTGGAACATCAGCTGTAAGTTAAACCGTGCAGTAGGGAGGGACTCTTCATTTTTTTTCTGCCTTGTTCACTCAGAAAAATGTCTGTTCATTCATGTGTTTGCATGTATTAGTAACAAGTTCCTCTTTCTGTTGAGTAGTATTCCATTGTATGAACATACGGTAGTTTCTCATCCCATTCTCCCAATGATGGACATTTGCCCTTGTTTTGTGGCTCAACACGTGGACTACCTAGCTGTATGTTTCCTGAGCAATTGAAAGGAATTTGTTTTTGGCTGTTGTTCGAAAGCTGCTACATACACTTTTCTCTAAATCTTTTTGGTTTTGTTTTCGGACATCTATTTTTCACTTTTTTTCTGGAATATCCTTAGGAGTCAAATAGTTAGGCCAAAGAATTGGTATATGTTTAACTCTGTAACAAATGCCAAACATCTCTCCACATACTTGTACCACTTTATATTTCCACTAATGATGCTTTATGGTCTTAATTTCCAGTCCTCTGATGGCAAATGATATTGAATATTTTTTTCATATGCTTACTACCTATTCATTTATTGTCTCCTCTAAGTATCTTTTATATAGTCTGAATACAAGACTGTGGTCAGCTACATGTTTTGTGAATTTTTTTCTGGTCTGTGGTTTGCTGTTAATTTTCTAAATGATGTCTCTTGATGAACAGCTTTTAATTTTGAGAAAGTCTGATTTTTTTTTCTCTTTTGGCTATTTCTGTTTCTTTCTAATAAATCTATGTTTAACTTCAGTCTGCAAAGACATTTTCCTATGGTTTATTTTAATTTTTTGAAGATTTATTTATTTATTTGAGAGAGAAAGAGAAAGAGAGAGAGAGAGAACATGAGGCAGAGGGACAGTGTGACAGGGAGAGAGAGTCTCAAGCAGATTCCATGCTGAGCATAGAGCCTGACTCACAGCTTAATCTCACAACCCTGAGATCACGACCTGAGCTGAAATCAAAAGTCTGATGCTTAACTGACTGCGCCAGCCGGATGCCCCTATATTTTCTTTCTTTCTTTTAAAAAATGTTTTTTAAAAAAGATTTTATTTATTTATTTATTTGAGAGAGAGAGAGAGAAAGCAGGGGGAAGGAGAGGGATAAGCATACTGTGCACTGAACATGGAGCCTGATGCAGGGATCAATCTCAGGACCCTGAGATCGTGACCTGAGTTGAAATCAAGAGTTGCTCAATTAACTGACTGAGACACCCAGGTGCCCCCCATATTTTCTTTAAAAGTATTTTAGTTTTATCTTTTATATTTATGACGCTACTTCATCTCAGAATAATTTTTGTATATAATGTGAAATAGGGGTGGATGTTACTGAGTTATTTTTCCACTTGGATATCTAGCTGTCCTTGTATTATCTGTTGGAAAGATTTTCTTTTTCCCATTCAGTTGCTTTGATACCTTTGTCAAATATCAATTAACTATTGAAAATGTGGGTCTATTTCTAGACTTTTTCTTGTATTCCAATAATCTGATTGGTCTCTTTGTCTATTCATATTCCAAGTTCAAACTGATTACTGTTAAGTTAAAGTAAATCTTATAGTCAGATAGTATATGTTTTTAACTTTTTTTTCCCAGATTGTTTTATGTATTCTAGGTCCTAGGAGTAGATAGTCAAGTCTTATAAAAATATCTTGCTGGGATTATGATTGGTATTTTTGTGGGTCAGTATCATGGTCCGTATAACTGAATGTGTGTATGCATTTGAGAAGAAATACATTCTACAGTTTGAGGATATAGTGTCTATAAATGTCAATAAGATCAAGTTGGAGGGTGCCTGGCTGGCTCAGTTGAAGGAGCATGTGACTCTTGTTTTGGTATCATGAGTTCAAGCCCCACAGGAGGTGTAGAGATTACTTCAATAAGTACAACTAAAAATAATAATAATAATAAAGTCAAGTTGGTTGGTAGTCTAATAGCTCTATCATTTACTGAGGAGGGATACAAAAATGTCCTCCTCTGTTGTAAGATTTATCTAGTTTGCCTTTTAGTTTCATTAGTTGTTTTTTTTTTTTTTAAAGATGTTATTTATGTTTTTGACAGGCAGAGACACAACAAGAGAGGGAAAATAAGCAGGGGGAGTAGGTCCTGCTTGATGGGAAGCCCGATGCAATGCGGGGCTTGATCCCAAGATCCTGGGATCTTGAGATGAGCTGAGCTGAAGGTAGATGCTTGATGATGGAGCGATCCAGGCACCCCAAGTTTCATTAGTTTTTACTTCATTTAATTTGATGCTTTGTAGTTAGGTATACACACATTAATGAGTGTTATGTCTTCATGGTGTATTAACTCCTTAGTGATGAAAAGTTTCTTTTTATTTTGGTAATACTTCTTGCCTTGATGTTTATTTTATTTGATGTTAATATAGTGACTCCAACTTTTTTATAATTATGTTTTTCATGGTATATCTTTTTCCATCCCTTTTCTTTCATCTTAGTCATGTCTTTAAAGTGTACCTTTTAAAGACATAGAGCTCTGCTTTTTTATCTAGTCTGACAATTTTTGCCTTTTGGTGGAAGTTTATCCCATTGAAAATAAATATAATTGTTGATATGGTTGGATTTAAATCTACTCTTTTATTAATTGTTTTTTATTTATCTCATCTCTCTTTTGTTTCTTTTCTTCCTTTTTCTGATTGTCTTTAGGATAAACCAACTATTTATTTTAACCAACTATTTTTAAATATTCTAGTTTGATACTTACATTTACAGCTTTGCTCTTTCCCTTTGAAAACCTTTTAGTGTGCTCTAGGAATTG
Organism: Mustela erminea; assembly: GCF_009829155.1. NCBI lineage: Eukaryota > Metazoa > Chordata > Mammalia > Carnivora > Mustelidae > Mustela > Mustela erminea. The sequence goes on from NC_045619.1 coordinate 122,932,879, forward strand.
CATTTTTTATATTTAATAAAAATCTGCTTAGAAGTTATTATTGTACTAATCTGTAAAAAAATATAAGAATAGTCCACCAGTATAATATCACTTCCTCCACTGTTTCTTGTGCTGTTATAACATATACATTACAACTGTATGCATTCTAAACTCTACAATATAGTGTTATGATTTTTGTTTTAAACTGTTATATAACATAAAGAAATTAAGATATTTTGTGGCCAGTTATATTTTATATTTTATGATGAACTAAGCACAACCACAAATATTTATTCTTGTACTAGTTCTGTTGAAATGTAGAGTCTAATTTCCTATCCTCCTGGTTTGGGGCTGACTTCAATGCTTGCTCAATAAAACACAGCAGAAGTAATGTTCTTAGTCTTGCAATGCTAGCTCACAAGAGGCTGTGTAGCTTCCATTGGAGTTTGTTGAAACATTCTTGTCACTCAGCCACCATGACGTGAGGAGCCCAAATGAGGTGGAGAGGTCTCAAGTCAGCTCCTACCCGGGAGCCACACCAACTACCAGCCATGGAGTGAACCATCTTGGAGCTCTTGCCAGTTGTATTTTTCCATGACTCCAGCTTCAGCCATCATCTGAATGTCGCCATATTACCTGACTGATTCCAATTAACCTACGTGACCGTGAGAGAGAAATAAACATTTTTCTAATATTTTAAGCTACAAATTTTGGGGTGGTTTGTTAGGCTGTGTTAGAATATGTACTCACAGTGTCATCATTTCCTCTACCAATTATCACTTGGTGTCATTTGCCTTCAGCCTGAGGCACTTCTACTAGCATTTCTTGTGATGCTTTTATATTTTATTAATATATGAAATGTCTGTGTTTTACCTTTTTATTTTTTTTACCTTTATTTTTTAAGAATGGTATTATTGGATATTGAATTATTAGGTTGACAGTTTTCTTTTTTCTCAACACTAAAACAATGTTGGTCCATTGTCCTTTAGCCTTTGCTGTCATTAAGCAATAATTTTTATTTTTTATTTTATTTTTGAAAATATTTCATTTGAGAGAGAGAGAGAATGAGTGAGGGGGAAGGGAGGAGCAGAGAAAGAGGGAGAAGCAGAGTCCCTGCTGAGCAGGGAGGCTGACACGGGGCTTGATCCCAGGACTATGAGATCATGACCTGAGCCAAAGGCAGATGCTTAATCAACTGAGCCACCCAGGAGCTCCAAAGCAATAATTTTTAAACATTTTTCTCATGGTACTTCTAGACTCACTCTCTTGTTTATTTATTTTAGTTTTTTGATTATGTTGTGCTTTCTTTTTATTTATCATGCTTGGGGCATGATGACTTTCTTGGATCTTTAAATTGACATCTTTCCTCATATTTGGAGAGTTTGGAGCCATTGTTTTTCAGTTTTGGACATTATTTTAGATATTAGCCTCAAGCTCAGCTCAGAGATTTGTTCCTTAGCTGTATTCAGCCTATTAGTGAGCATACTAAAGTATTCTTTATTTCTGTACTGTGTTTTTGATCTCTAACTTTTCATTTTGATTCTTTCTTAGAATCTCCATCTCTCTGCTTACATTTTCGATCTGTTCTTGCGTGCTGGTTACTTTTTCCATTAGAGTTCCAAACATGTTGATCATACCTGTTTTAAATTCACAGTCTGATCAATCTAACATTCCTGCCCTATCTGACGCTGGTTCTGATGCTTACTCAGTCTCTTCAAGCTGTGTTTTTGTTTGTTTGTTTGTTTGTTTTTTGTCCTTTATATACCTCATAATTCTTTCCTGATAGCCGGATACAATGTATTGGATAAAAAGAACCATAGTAAATAGGCTCTTAGTAATTTGGTGACGAGGTGTGTGTGGCGGGGAATGGAGCATCTTCTCGCCCATGATTTGGTCTCAGTCTCTTAGTGACTCTGTGCTCTAGGCTGAGAACATTATAAGTGCTTCTTGGTTTTTGTGTTTTTGTTTTTACAACCCTTTTAAGTGGTACGGGGATGACTAGAGGGGACTAGAATTAGGTGTTTCTCTTGCCTTGAGTTGATTTAACTCGCTAAAACCCCAATAGGTTAGTCTCTGATGAACAGTTTCTCTTGAGGGCAGGCCTTGTGAAGAACAGAATGTGTTGGCATATTTCTAAATGGTTACTTTCCCCCACCCCCTACCAGAAAGCTCAAGGGGATTTTTCTCTTATCTTCACTGTGAGAATCTATAGAGTTCCTGAAGGGGAGACTCAGGTAAATGTAAGCCCCCACCCTGCCCACCATGACTCAAGTCCCCCACAGTTTTTAACTCTTACACGTATCCACACTGAACCTCTAACAATTTCAGAAATGTGTGAGAGAGGTGTAGACCTGTCTAGATTGGTAGGAGTTCAGGTTTTATTCCGGTATGATTGAAAGTCCTCGGAAGGTTTATATCAAGAATGACTGGATCTAACTTACAATTTTCAAAGATTTTTCTGACTGATTTGTGGAGACAGGAATCTTTTTTTTTTTTTTTAAATATTTTATTTAGGGACGCCTGGGTGGCTCAGTGTGTTAAGCCGCTGCCTTCGGCTCAGGTCATGATCTCAGGGTCCTGGGATCGAGTCCCACATCGGGCTCCTTGCTCGGCAGGGAGCCTGCTTCTCCCTCTGCCTCTGCCTGCCATTCTGTCTGCCTGTGCTCGCTCTCTCTCCCTCTCTCTCTTTCTGACAAATAAAATCTTAAAAAAAAAAAATTAAATATTTTATTTATTTATTTATTTATTTATTTATTTATTATTAATTCATTTATTTTCAGCACAACAGTATTCATTATTTTTTCACCACACCCAGTGCTCCATGCAATCCGTGTCCTCTATAATACCCGCCACCTGTTACCCCGACTTCCCACCCCCCCCCCCGCCACTTCAAACCCCTCAGAATCTGGTGTAGTGGGTGGGACAAACATGGAGGTTGGCGAACCAACTGGGAGGCTGCTGTGGTCATCCAAAATGAGAGCTGATGTGCTCTGAGCATCAGTTATGTTTCTAGTCTCTGCCATGGAACTACCTCAGAATAGTTCCAAGAGCAGGAGAGACAAATTCTGGACTATTCAGTGGTCTCTGGGGGCAATATATCACTATTCTCCAGTCTAAGTCCTGAAATAAATATCGCATGCTGGAAAGTAATGTCTTTATATTTAGTTTTATTGTCATCAACTCTGTGGCTCAGCCGAAAGAATTATTGGTCCCTTCCTGAACTTGTCTCATGGTTCACAATTCTGTACTTCTACACAAGACATTTCTTCCTGTTTGAAATGTATTTTCCTTATACATTTAAACAATTGTTTTTGAGATCCTATTCAAATACTACTGAGGAGATTTTTTTCTCTCATCTCTGATGCAGTTTTATTATTACATTTTTCAAGGTAGATGCTCTGTACTCTGATTGCTAAATAGTCTATACTCTAATTGCTATTTCACATTGCCAAGTATCATGAATAACCTGAGAATTTATACTAATCATACACTAACAAGTTAGCAATTCACAATTTCATGGCTATTGGCAGAAGACACGAGATTCCTGAGTCAGAGACTAAAGACTTCAATACTATGACATAACAGGAAGCATGAACTTCATGTTTTGTTGATTCTTTTTGTTCCCTGAGTGCCATGGAATAAAAGCCCAGGGGAGACTGTGTACTCAGGGGCTTTGTGTCGTGGTTGAGGAACATCAAACTTAGGAAATCTAATTATTTCCTAATAAGCTGCAAATAAATCTTCTAGATTTTTTTCTCGGGGAGGAGACATTCTTCGCATATATAATGGTGTTACAATCAGCAAACCTACCCTCTGCTCTGCCTTGTAAGGGTGTTCACTCTACAAATATCTTTGAAAACATAGTCTGGAACCAAAAGGCAGTTCATGCTTCTGCTCACAGGGTGTGTGGAACCACGAGATTGATTGAGGATTATCTCTCAATGTCATTAGCACAAAGACCAAGTGTCGTATATGATTAGAGACTGGATGTTTGTGACCTCCCTTAAAATTTATATGTTGAAAGCCCAAGCCCCAGTGCGATACTATTAGAAGATGGGGTGTTGGAATGTAATTACAACACGAGGGCAGAGCCCTCATGAATGGGGTTAGTGCTTCTTTATAAAAAAAGAGACATTATAGAGCTTGCTTCCTCTCTCTGCTCTCTGCCATGTGAGCACACTTCAAGAAGACCCTATTTGCAAAGTGGGAGGAGTGCTTTCACCAGGACTTGAACTTGCTACTTCCCTCATCTCCTATTTCCAGCGTCAAAAAGTGTGAGAAGTAAATGTCTGTTGTTGAAGACACCTAGTCTGTATTTTGGTTATATCACTTTGAACTGATTTAGACATATGCCTCTACCACATATGCCTATACCCCTAGCCCAGGCCTATATACTTAGGGATTCAGGAAAATATGTATCAAATAAATGAAATACCTGATTACATTGCTTTTTCCTATTGTCTGCATCTACCCAAATCCTATTAATATGGATTAATATCAATTTAGTATTTTTATTTTTTAAAAAAATTTTAAAAGAATTTTGTTTAAGAGCCATAATGCTGTTAGTTCAGCTCCTTTTGAGACTATACATTGTGGGAAAAATTAATTTGTCAGATATTTACTAAAATGTTGCTCATTTAAGGCACAAGATATACAACTGAGAGGTTTACTTTAATTAGAAGCAAAGAGTTCTTGGAAAAGGCAGTCCAGGAATGTTTCTTGGTTAAGGGTAAATGTGTCAGCAGAGGAAAAAAAATCCCTTAGTCAGAGAGAAAGCAGGTACAGTTGTTTATAAAGAGAACCCCCAAATTCTTGGGTTCATAGTCTCAGCAGCTGATGAAACTATGAAGCTTTGCCCTGCTCTTTATATAAGAAGAGTGCTATTGTGGTTTTTTGTTTTTGTTTTTGTTTTGTTGTGTTTTGTTTTCATGGTAATTCTTCATGGTGAGAGATTGCCCAGGACATTTCAGGACATTTAAATTCCTCAGTCTCAGGCTTTATGTGCCAGCAAAACTCTCCAGGTACTGTTCATTGTATATATTTGTCAAAAAATACCCCCCAGCCGAAACAAAATAAAACAAAACAATATGCCCTAAGGGGATGGTATTGTCCCTTCAAAAGAACTAATGGGTGAGATTTAAAGGTCTCACCTGAATATATCAAGATCAAGATAAATTCTAAAGCTGTGTGGTGATAGCTACCAAAACTGTGGATGCTGGCTTCCTGGGCAGAATATTATCTCCTAGTGGTGATGCCCACAGGTACTATTAAAATTCTATACAGATGCCTACTTCTCCATGAAACCACTGAATTCTCTATATCTGATTTATACTTTCTTAATCCAACAGCTTTTATTCATTTGTTCAAAATGTTTGTTGAGTCACTACTATGCACCAGACACTATTTCTGGGTGTTGAGATAGGGCACTGGATGAGAAAAGGCCTCTGGTTTCACAAAGTTTACACTCTATTAAGAGGAGATAGATAATTAAAGTGTGCAATAAAACAGGGAACTTCATGTGTAACAAATCCTTAAGGAATTTGGGGCTGAGATAGTGCCTTGAGGAGGGGTTAAGAAGAGGCTTCCTTTGGCTCAGAAAGGTTTCTCAGAGGAGGGGATCTGAAAAATGATAAAAGGCTGGGCTTAGGAAGACCTGGTGGGAATATATTTTATTTTATTTTTTATTTTAAGATTTTATTTATTTATATGTCAGAAAAATAGAGAGAGAGAGAGAACAAGCAGGAGAAGAGGCAGGCAAAAGGAGAAGCAGGCTCCCCGCTGAGCAAGGAGCCTGATGCGGGGCTCCATCCCAGAACCCTGGGTTCATGACCTGAACGAAGGCAGATGCTTAACCACCTGAGCCACCCAGGTATCCCTGGGAGTATGTTTTAAAGGGAAGGAAGAGCAAAGATGCTGAGAGAAAATGAGTGTATATTTTTTTGTACTAATTATTTGGCATGTAATTGGGTATTATCTCATGATATCTTTCATTATCATAGTACTGATGGTTATCATTTTGTGAACCTTTACAGGCCCTGCATCAGTTCATTTAATTCCCACAACAACTCTATAGGTATATATGATCACTAATTTAAAGAATGACAATTCTGTCTTGGAGAGGTTCAGTTACTTGAAGAATTTCTACTCAAAACGAGGTCACTTATTGAATCCTGACTCTGTCTGACCTATTAATTTATTCTGTAATTCTATCCTACTTTCTTAGGTAGATTCTGAATTTTATAAAAGGTGATGTATGAGTCAGCTTCAGATAACATAACAAAATACCACAGGCTGTGTGGCTTAAGCAACATATTTTTATTTTCTCACAGTTCTGGAGGAGGGAAGTTCAAGATCAAGATGATGGCTGATTTGTTTCCTGGTAAAGGCTCTCTTCTTGGCTGGCCACCTTCTCACCATGTACTTACAAGGTGGGGAGAGAGAGAACTGGTCTATCTTCCTCATTTTATAAAGACATTAATCCCATCATGGGGGCCCTCTCTTCATGGTCTTATCTAAACTTAATCCCCAAAGGCCCCACTTCCACTGTTACCTCATTAGGGGTTAGGGCATAACATAGGAATGTTCTGGAGACATATTTAGTCCATAACAGATGGGAACCATGCATTGTATGTATTGAGTATCCTCTAAAATAATTAACAAATATTAAAACAGTATCACTGGAATGAAAGCTTAACTCTTTCGCCTCATTAATTCCTACTTGTTTTTCAGGTTTCAGCTTAAGCGCTCAGCTTCCCAGGAAGCCCTGGGTTGGCTGTCTCTCCCAAATGCTTCATAGTATCCCACTTACCTATTTGTGGTTTCTTATGTGTTCTTTCTGATTTTGTGAGCTCCTTGAAAACCATCCTCATCATATTCCCAGTGTGTGATGGTATAGTATCGTATGCATAGTAGCTGCTCAGTAGTTGTCTAGTTAATCTATCATCCTTAGCATGTTAAAAGCTTTCCGAACCTTAGTTTCCTCATCTATAAAGTGTAGGTAACCCATTGCACTTGGTTAAGAGAATGCAGTGGGACAAGGCTGGGAAGGTGACAGAGTAGGAGGATGCTAAGCTCACCTGCTCCCATGGATACAACTAGATAACACTCACATCCATGTAAATAAGCCAGAAGAAAACCTGAAGACTGACAGACAAACTCCACAACTAAAGGTAGAGAAGAAGCCACATGGAAAAAAGGGAGGGCAGAGATGTTTGGGAGCCAAACAGACCACCCTGATGGAGAAGGAGCCAGTAGCACATAGAAGAGCAAGAAACAGACTGTCACACTGCAGACAGCAGCCTGCATGGGGAGGGTGAATCCCCATAACATTTGCCTTTGAAAGCAGGAGGGGCTGAATTTTGTGAGTTCTTACACACAATACTACTTAGACACTGGGATTTAAAAAAAAAAATCAGCAGGCTCAACTCTGGGAGATAGCCTGTAGAGATACAGCATAAAAGTAGCAGTTTGAAACATGTCTGTGGTACATAGGAGAAATCCTTTTATTCATCTCAGGACATAGCTGGAGAGACAGGGATTGTGGCGAGAACCTTCCAGGAACAAAGGAGCTGGCAGGTGCCATTTCCTTACCCCACACGTCCAGCATAAATGCATGGTCACGTGTGGGGACTAGCGTGGTGCTGATACCCATTACCTAATTGCATATATCCAGCCTCACCACCCCACAGTTTGGCAGATCTGTCTTCTCCAATCATGCTTGCCTCAGTCCCAGTGCTGCGGGACTTCCCAGAAGACTAGCATAAACCCCACCAACACCACTTCTCTGACTCGTGCACTTTGAAGGACCTTGATTCAGTGGCAGCAGCCACAGGTCTCATTTCACAGGCAGACCAGCATACACCTTGTTAAACTTAACCCCACCTGACCAGGGACCAAACCCTCCCCACAATAGGCAAAGAGAACCCCTGCAGACAAATGGACTGAAGGGGAAGGTGTCCACAATGTAACATCAGGGCACAGGCAGCATACATAGGAGATACTACCTGAAGTGCCAGGTCCTATTGAACAGGGGACACTGTACTGCAGGGCATTGTAGGGCCTTTTCTTCATAAGGCCACTACCTTCAAAAGCAGGAGATATAGTTGCCTTTTCTAACATACAGAAATAGACATAGGGAGGTAGGAGAATATGTCCTAAATGAAAGAACAAGATAAAACCATAGCAAGAGACGTGGGTGAAACAGATATAAATAAACACCTTGTAGAGCACTTAAAGTAATGATTATAAAGATACTCACTGAAAGAAAAGAGTGGAGGACACTCTTTTAAGGGTGTCAATGAGACACCCTTAGCAAAGATATTAAAAAAAAAAAAGAACAAATCACAGAAGAATACAATAAACAAAATTAAAAACACTCTTGATGAAATAAATGAACTTATATCAGGCTAGAGGAAGCTGATGAATGAATTAATGACCTGGAAGATAGAGTAGCGGAAAGTAATGAAGCTGAGCAGGTGAGGGAGAAAAAAATTATGCAAACTGAGAATAGACCTTGGGGATTCTGTGACTCCATCAAGCATAATGACATTTGCATTATAGGGATCTCAGAAGAAGAAGAGAAAAGGGAGCAGTTTATTTATTTAAAGTAGTAATAGCTGAAAACTTCTCTAATCTGGGGAAGGAAACATCCAGATGCAGGAGGCATGGGGATCTGCCAATAAAATCTACTGAAGGTGGTCCACACCAAGACACATAGTAATTAAAATGGCAAAAAGTAGTGGTAAAAAACATTTTAAAAGCAGCAAGGAAAAAGAAGACAATCAAATAGAAGGGGAAACCCCATAAGGCTGTCAGCAGATATTTTAGTAAAAACTTTCCAGGCCAGGAGGGAATGGCATGATGTATTCAAAGTGCCGAGAGGGAAAAATCTGCAGCCAAGAATTCTCTATCCAGCAAGGCTATCATTCAGAATAGAAGGAGAGATAAAGAGTTTCTCAGACAAACAAAAACTAAAGAAATTCATGACCATTAAAACCAGCCGTACAAGAAATACTAAAGAGGATATTTGAGTGGAAAGGAAAGACTGTAAGTGAGAGTATGAAGGTTAGGAATGATTAAAACAGTATAAGTAAGTATATCTGTAAAAATCAGTAAAGGTACTCACAAAATAAAAGGATGTAAAATATGACACTATATACCTAAAACTTGGGGTGGGGGGGTGAGGAGTAAAGAACTCGTTCAAATTTAGGCAACCATCAACTTAATATAGACTGCTGTGTGCAGAAAATTTATATGTAAACCTAATGGCAATCACAAAGCAAAATCCAGTAATAGATATGCAAAGAATAAGGAGAAAGGAATCTAAGTATATCAAAGAAAGCCAAGAAATCATGAAGGAAAGCAAGAGAATAAAGGATCAGAGAAAATCTATAGAAACATCCACAAGGCAAGTAACAAAATGACAATACGTACACAGCTATCAATGTTTACTCTGAGTGTAAATGGCTTAATGATCCAATCAAAAGACATAGGGTGTCAATATAGAGAGCCATCTATATGCTGCCTGCAAGAGACTCATTTCAGATCTCGAGACACCTGCAGATTGGAAGTGAGGGGGTGGAGAAACATCATGCAAATAGATGTCAAAAGAAAATTAGGGTAGCAATACTTACAGCAGTCAAAATAGAATTTAAAACAAAGACAATAACAAGATACTAATAAGGGCATTATGTAATAATAAAAGGGACAATCTAACAAGAAGATTGTTATAAATATTGTAAATATTTAGGCAATATTGTGATTGTAAATATTTAGGCAACCAGCAACAGAGTATAAATACATAGTTAACAAAGATAAAGAAACTAATCCATAATAATACATTAATAATATGTATTTAATAATATGGAACTTTAACACTCCACTTCTATCAATTGACAGATCATTTGAACAGAAAAACCAATAAGGAAACCGTGGCTTTGAGTGATACACGGGGAATAGAGGATTTAATAGATATATTAAAAATATTCCATCCTAAAACATCAAGAATACACATTCTTTTCAGTTGCACATGGAACATTCTCTAGAACAGATCACATATTAGGTCACAAAGTGACCTCAAAAAATACAGAAAATCAAAGTCATAACATGCATGGTCACCTTCGCGAGGTGGGGATCCTGGTGATTGGAGTCTAAATGATGGGGGGACTACTGACTGATGATCAGTAGATGTCTTTATTTCTTACAATCACTTCTTTTATACCTTCCATAAGATCCAATTAGAAATAGGGTATAGATTTATGTGCAGGGTGTGGGCTACATGTGAGATGTGATTTAGTGCAGGCGATCAAGTGAGAGGAGTGAACAACAACGATTATCTCTTAGCTTTAAATGACAAGAGCAAATTAAGGATTTTCTTCACTTATCAGATCTATCTAAAGGAAACCAAGAAAACACTCCAGGGATTTTCCCTTGTTTATTCTGGGTGTCGGCCCAGGGAGACTCTTGCCCTCCTTCTCCTAGAGTTTTCTCACAGGATTTTCCATGACCCCAGTCACATTGGCAAGGATCCAGGTTGTGTTCCAACAATGCATCCTTTTCTTACAACCATGCCATGAAACTAGAAATCAATCACCTGGAAAAATCTGGAAAGACCACAAATACATAGGGGTTGAATAACATGCCAGTAGACAATAAATAGGTCAACCAAGAAATTAAAGAAGAAATAAAAAATTACATGGAAACAAATAAAAATGGAACACAATGGTCCAAAATCTTTGGGATGCAGCAAAACTGGTTTGAAGAGAGAAGTTTTTAGCAGTATAGGCCTATCTCAAGAAGCAAGAAAGAAAAATCTCAAATAAACAACCTAACCTTACACCTAAGGGAGCTAAAAAAGAACAACAGTAAAAGCTAAAACCAACAAAAGGATGGAAATAATAAAGATTAGAGCATAAATAAATGATATAGAATCTAAAAATAAATAGAACAGATTAATGAAACCAAGAGCCAGTTTTTTTGAAAAGACCAACAAAGTTGACAAACCTCTAGCCAGGCTCATCAGAAAAAAGCCAGAGAGGACTCAAATAAAGAAAATCTTTAATGAAAGAAGGGAAATAACAACTAAGACCATACAAATACAAAGAATTGTAACAGAATATTGTGAAAAATTAGATGCCAAAAAAACCTGAAGAAACCGGAAGAAATGCATAAATTTCTAGAAACTTATAACTTGCCAAAACTGAAGCACTAAGAAATAGACAATTTGAACAGACCAATTACCAGCAAAGAATTTGAATCAGTTATCAGAAAACTGCTAACAAACAAAAGTCCAGTAACAGATGGCTTCACAGGAAAATGCTACTGAATATTTAAAGAAGAGTTAATACCTATTCTTCTCAAGCTATTCCAAAAGACAGAAGGCGGAGGAAAACTTCCAAGTTCATTCTATGAGGCCAGCATTACTCTGATACCAAAATCAGATACTGACACTACCAAAAAAAAAAAAAAAAAAAAAAAAAAGAACTACAGGCCAATATCTTTAATCAACATAGGTGTAAAAATTCTCAGCAAAATACTAGCAAACCAAATCTAACAATATATTTAAAAAAATCATTCATCACAATCAGTGTGACACATCACATAAAGGAAAGGATAACAACCATATGATCATTTCAATAGATGCAAAAAAAATTTGACAAAGTACAACACCCATTCGTGATAAAAAAAAAAAAAAACAACCTTCAACAGAGTATGTTTAGAGGAAACATACTTCAACATAATAAAAGCCTTATATGAAAAATGCACAGAAAACATCATCCTCAATGGAGGAAAAATGAGAGATTTTCCCTTAAGTTAAGAACAAGACATGAATGTTGACTCTCACCACTTCTATTCAGTATAGCACTGAATGTCTGAGCCACAGCAATCAGACAACAAAAAGAAATAAAAAGCATCCAAATCAGTAAAGAAGTAAAATTTCCACTATTTGCAGGTGACATGATATTATATATAGAAAACCATAAAGACTTCTCAAAAAAACTGCTAGAACTGATAAATGAATTTGGTAAAGTTAAAGGTTATAAAGTCAGCATACAGAAATCTGTTGTATTTCTATACTAATAATGAAGCAGCAGAAAAAGAAATTAAGAAAACAATCCCATTTACAATTGCATCAAAAATAATAAAGTATCTAGGAATAATCTTAGCCAAAAAAGTGAAAGATCTGTACTCTGAAAACTATAAAACAATGATGAAAGAAATTGAAGATGACAAAAAGAAATGGAAAGATATTCTACCCTCATAGATTGGAAGAACAAATATTGTTAAAATACCTATACTACCCCAAACAATCTACTGATTTAATTCAATCCCTATAAAAACACCAAGAACAATTTTCACAATTCCAGGCTTCAAGTTATATTACAAAGCTTTAGTAATCAAAGCAGTATAGTACTGGCACAAAAATAGACACATAGGTCAATAGAACAGAATAGAAAACGCAGAAATAAATCCATGATTATGTGGTCAATTAACCTTTGACAAAGCAGGAAAGAATATGTAATACAAAAAAAAAAAAAGGCAGTCTCTTCAACATACAGTATTTGGGAAGACTGGACAGCTACGTGCAAAAAAATGAAAGTGGACCACTTTCTTATACCATCCACAAAAGTAAACTTAAAATGGATCATGTACCTAAATATGAGCCCTAAAACTGTAAAAATCTAGAGGAACACAGACAGCGATTTCTCTGATATTAGCTGTAGTAACATTTTTCTAGATATGTCTCCTGAGGCAAGGGAAATAAAAGCAAAAATAAACCATTGGGACTATGTGAAAATAAAAAGCTATTGCACAGAAAGGAAGCAATGAAGAAAACTAAAAGACAACCTACCGAATGGGAGAAGATATGCAGAAATGACTTATTCAATAAAGGATTAGTATCCAAAATATATAAAGAATTGATAGAACCCAACACCCAAGGACAAATAATCCAATTAAAAATGGGCAGAAGTAATGAACAGACATTTGTTCAAAGAAGACATCTAGATGGCCAAAAAACGCATTCAAAGATGCTCAACATCACTCATCATCAGGGAAATGCAAATCAAAACTATAATGAGATATCACCTCGCACCTATCAGAATGGCTGAAATCAAAAGCAAAAGAAACAACAGGCGTTGGCAAGGGTGTGAGAAAGAGGAACCCTCACGCACTGTAGGTGGGAATGCAAACTGGGGCAGCCACTATGGAAAACAGTATGGAGTTTCCTCAAAAAGCTAACAGTAGAACTACCCCTATGACCCAGTAATTGCACTACTGGGTATTTACCCTCCAAATACAAAAACACTAATTCAAAGGGATTCATGCACCCCTTTGTTTATTGCAGCATTCTTTACAATAGCCAAATTATGGAAGCAGTCCAAGTATTGATAGATGAGTACAATGAACTATTGTTCAGCCATAAAAAAAGGGAACGAAATCTTGCCATTTGCAATGACATGGTTGGAGGTAGAGAGTGTTATGCTAAGCAAAATAAGTCAGAGAAAGGCAGTTACTATATGATTTCACTCATATGTGGAATTTAAGGAACAAATGAATGAGCAAAGGGAAATAGAGACCAAACAAGAATCACTCAACTACATAGAACAAACTAGGGGTCATCAGAGAGGAGTTGGGTTGGGGGATGGGTGAAATAGGTGAAGGGGATTAAGAGCCACTGAGTAGTGTATAGAATTGTTGAATCACTATATTTATACCTGAAACTAATGTAACACTGTATGTTAACAATAGTGGAATTAAAAGACTTGATTAAAAATGTAAAAAAAAAAAAAGAATTCAGTGAACTGATGGATACGAGAACATTCTTGCTTCATTTTTCCCTTTGCCTCATCATCCACCACTTACATATTTTCTCTGAAAGCTCTTTGCTTTACTTGCAACACACCTTATGATTTAGCTATCTGAAAAGGTTAAGCAAACGGTGGCCGGTGATTTCAAAATGGATCTATATTTCCAGAACTGTAGCTGTAATTCTTTAAATGCCATGGCTAAAACAGCAAGATGATTGTTTTGTCTGAAGGTGACCTTTACCGCACTGAAGATATAGGCGATAGATTTTTCTCTACTTGTGTTCAAGGTTCGTGATAGCCCAGCATTCAGTTCTTTGATGTGCCTAAATCACATTAGCAATAGATTAAAGGTAGAGGAACAATGGTTTTCAATCAGAAAATTAGGTCACATGATCCGATGAGTATCAGCATATTTATCAGGGTAGTAGGATAAAATATTTGAAATTATGACTATTCTGGAAAACCTAAGGAGGTATGAACAGATGAGTATTTGACTAGGTGATCTCAATGTACATCATTATTTCCATTCCCTAGGTTGTTAATTTCATGAAGAAACTCCTTGAAGTTAGTTAAGTTTATCTTTAGATATGGATACAAATAATATAGATATAAATATACTTTAGCTTAAATGATAGGGCATATAAAGAGTACTTGGTCATTGTATTTTTATTTTTTAATTTATTTTTATCAAATTAATATGTATATACTTGATATTAAAATGCCAAGCTTACCTTAAAAAACAGGGGTCTGCCACCCTGACTCCCTTTAACCCTTAGTCTCTTTCTGCAAAAGCAGTAACTTTTATTTCATTTTATTTTTTTTAAGATTTTTATTTATTTATTTGACAGAGAGAGATCACAAGTAGATGGAGAGGCAGGCAGAGAGAGAGGAGGAAGCAGGCTCCCCGCTGAGCAGAGAGCCCGATGCGGGACTCAATCCCAGGACCCTGAGATCATGACCTGAGCCGAAGGCAGCAGCTTAACCCACTGAGCCATCCAGGTGCCCCAAGCAGTAACTTTTAATTCTCTTGCTATTTCATCTGGCATTAACATACATATTTTCAAGCAACATATGAGTCTTATTTCTTTATTATCAATTTTGGACTTTGCTTCCTGTGATGGGAGTTGATAATATGCCTCTCTCAGACCCCCTCTATATTAGAGTTTTTATTTACACCATAGTTGATGCTTACATTATCATTATTATGTGAATATTGCTGATGGTTTTCTTTCTGGCACAACATTTTAGTTTTTTTCCTGGAATTAATGGCAGTCTCCTTTTTTATTCCCCAAATATTCAAATGCATCAACTAACCCATAATTCCTCTTTTCCCCCTGGGGAAACATCTTTCCATATCTTGGCCCTGCCCCTGCCTGATGGACTGTTCTCTAGATTTGCTCCGTGACTGTCCTCCTGGGACTTCCACTGTCCAGCCCCAAGGATTGAAAGCCTATTTCTTGATCCCAAGTCTTCCTCTCTTGGTTTTCTACCTTATTTTGCTGTAACATGTTCAATTGTGGCTTCCTAAGGAAAAGAGCATAGATGATAAATTTTCTGCAGTTCTTACAAGTTTTGAAATATCTTTATTTTGAACTTAAGACTTGGTTGACAGTTTGACTGGGTTCATAATTCTAGGTTGAAAGTAATTTTCTGCCAACATTTTGACATTATTACTTCATTGCCTTCACATTCCCATTGCATCGAGAAGTCCTGTGCCATTTGATCCTTTGTATATTATCTGTCTTCTCCTACCTGAACACATATAGCCAAATGAGATTTTATACGTGTTACATGTGTAGGTACATGTGCCATCTAAATAAACTTTTCATTTTGAAATAATATAGAAATAATACAATTTACAAAAACAGTACAAATAATTCTTGGATATCCTTCACCCAGCTTCCCTGATTTCTTAAATTCTTTTCTTGATAATTTACTCCTTCTGTTTTCTCTGTTCTCTCTTTCTAGAATACCTATTAGTGGGATGTTCTATGTCCTGGGTCAGTGCTCAAATTTTTGTAAATTTTCTCTCCCATTTTTCTGTTTCAGTCTTTCTTATTTACTTTCTAGTAGATTTTCCTTAGTCTATCTTCTATCTTTAAAAAAAAAATCTTAGTTGATTAAAATTTTAATTTCCAAGAGAATTTTTCAGTTCTCTGATAGCTTTTCTTTAGCATTATGTTCTTATTGTTATTCATTGAATGTACTATCTTAATACCTTTTATTATTCTCTGATGTTATTTTTTGGTATCTCCTGTTCATAAATAAGATATTTATGAACTGATAATTGATATATAACTGATAACTGATGACCTGATAACTCCGCTATTTCTAAAAAGGGGTCTCTGCTTATTTGGCTCGGTCTGTGTCTTTCAAGTCAGAGGCTGTATCGATAGGATTCTGGTAGGTGACAGTTGGCACACACAAGCAAGATCTGTTTGCAGGGTTAAGGGTTAACAAAAAGGAATAGTGAAAAGCAGAGGTTAGCAGCCACACAGAGCTGTTACTTCCCCGAAGCCTAAAGGACAGGAGAAGGAGAAATTATTGGAACTAATGATAGTTGTTGCTGGAGAAGAAGGTTGCCTGAAAATACCTACTTAAAAAAAAAAAAGCCACTATTATATTGCTTAATAAATAGCATATCGTTTGATAAGGAAATGTTGTTACTCTAACCTGTGGCCCAGGAAGGAGAGAGATTTCACTGTTCCTTCACCAGCAGTCTGTAGCTGGTGCCGGACATTTACCAATCCACATGGGAGACAGGACTTGGCTTGGGTCTCTGGAGCTTGGCCTCCTAAGTCACACTTCAGGGTAGAGAGGAAGAGGGGTGGTTCTGGAAAGGCAAATGGATAATATCTAGCACTGAGCCTTCTGAAAATATTAGTGTTCCTTTGCTATGCTTTATTTATGAGTGATGCAATTAAGAGCTAATTGGAAAGTCTAGGATTTCTTTAAGGCCAGACTTTGATCTTCCATAGGATAAATGGAAGGAGAAAGGAATAAAGGGCATTGGCCCAGGTGTGCTGGGTTAGGGAGAGATCTAAGAGGTTAAGATTTGTATGCCAGCTTTTAATAGAGTCTTAATTTTTATTCCTGCAACTCAATTCTGCTTTCCGAGGTGTCAGTGTCTCCAATGGCTGAAGTTCTCTGGATTTCTGTTGGACGCGTAACTTTCTGTCCTCTTCTTCCCCGCAAAGTCATTTACAATTTCTCCGTCTATTTTCTGTCTTTCAAAATGTTGTTGAGATCTCATTTCTACTAGTCTCTTCTTTCTTGATCTCTTTGTACTTCTGCATTTGTATTTTTTTTGTCTTTTATTCTTATATTAGGTAACTCGGGAATCAAAGAAACTATCTGCCGTGTTTAACGGCATAATTAATATGTTTAACGGCATAAATTAATAAATTAACATGTTTAATTTATTCTTTGATATCTTTATAAATTGACTCATGGAAAATGTAAATTTCACCAGTGAAATTTCTTAATTAAATCTAGTAATTTAATTAAGAAATTTAACTAATTTAATTAATTTACTTAAATTAATAAATTAAAATTTATTTGTTAATTTCTTAATAAATTGAGAAGCACTGGTTAATAACAATTTTATCTACTAAATATGTCTGTAAGTCTAGAAATTCATGAATCTGTCCACTGTGCGGTACAATGAAAAATTCTGTTTTGTATTTGCCCTCAGGGGGCTGAGGGTTGTACAGCATTTTCTTCACTTTTCTGTTTTTTATAAACAGTTCCAAACAATGTGTGGTTACTGTTTCTAACATGGAGTCATACACCTGCAGGGATGTACGTATACTCATCACTTCTTGTTCTCTCCATTTTCTAGCAGATGTGTCCATACACTGAAATTGCAAAGCGGAGGGAGAAAGAAGGAAAGGAACCGAATTATCCACCCTTACAGGACTGGGAGTTGGGCGCACCAGACATCCCCAAAAGAAATCTGCCCAGGGTCCGTTTTAATCAAACATATTTATAACTCAGTCCTTTCCATTTGTAATTTAACAACTGAATTAGTTCCATTGAACTGGCAGCAGATGGTGTGTGATAATTGCCTTCCTAATAATAATAATAATAATAATAAAAGCCTGTCAATACATGTTAAATATGGATTAAGCCAAGGGTTACTGCAACTGCTTGCATTTTTACTAATACAGTTCGTTCAAGTTGAATTTGGCAATTAAAATGTGTAGAAATCCCATGAATTACATATGTATTATGTATCTTGGCACCTCAACTTCCAAATGAAGTAGTTTGGTAGTGAATTCTTCTGGAAATAGAACTCATTTTTGTTATTTAAGTTAGAAAATAAAACGGTATCTGTGTAAACAGAGGCAGACGTTTGCATATTTTAGAATTGATTGTGTTTGCGAAATGCTGTCCTCAAGCCCAGAGACCCAGGAGACTGTAGCCTGCACATCCGCCTGGCGATCTCTTCGGTTTAAAGGAAGGCAGCTTGGAGGTTCGGCCAACACGGGCTCCCTTAAATCCAAGCAGTGGATTGAATTCAAATGATATTTTCATTCTTCAGACCCTGTCGCCACGTTTTTTTTTTTTTGTGGGGGGGGAAGGTAAAGTATTATCCAGCAAATCTATACATAGACCTGTTCAGAAGACTCAAGGTCCCTTTTTAATTGATTCTTTGGGTCCACACTGGGTCATCGTGCTACCATTTGGAAGTTTTCAGGCTGGAACAGATGTTTGAGCAAGGAGAATCCGCCGAGTTATGTATTGAGGGAGAAACAGCGCGGGTCTTACTGGTTCAGACTTGAGGTGTGTTTGCTTGTTTGTTTTTCAGCAAACGTTGACTGTCTTCTTGGGCTGTGGGGGTTGTTACTGTTTGGAGGGGTTTGCTTCTCCTGTGGGTCATCACTCATCCTCGTGATATTTTTCTGGGAAATCTCTGTTTCAGGGCCAGGCCCGGGAGGGGTCCCTGCTGAATCTCAGTTTTCTCCCTCAGGGGCTCAATTGATCTTTCTACTCTGTGGACCCGTCACTTCCCTTTCCGCTTCTGAGAGCTCATCACTCATTTCTCTCCTGACTGACATAGATGCCTCTTTCTTCAATTTTAAAAAAATGCTTTTTGCCAGTGACTTTTTTTTTCAAAGAAAGTTTTTAGATGTGTGTGTGTGTGTGAATGTCATGTAGTTCTAAAACAAACTAGGAACAGATACAGAAAAGATATGGGAAGGCTGAATGCATTCGCATTTTGGCATTTGAAGAAACTTGCTCATAAAGCACTCCAAAAATCCTATGGTCTATTAGGGCTTGGGTCCCTCTGCTAAAGTTGGTCACAGATTTGGGAACTTAAGAGTTGAATTGCATTTAATTTTTACAGAAAAGGAGCAGTTTTGTATGATGCAACACAATATTTATTGATTTTATAAAATTAGCGTGAACAGGACTTGGTCATTTATTTTATTAGGTGCTGAAAGAGGAAGGAGTTAAGTGACTCTGATAAATATTGATCTTTGGTGTTTATCTTGAATTGAAATTAATTCATGGTCATTAACATCAATATAGATAGTGGTTGTAGATAAAAGTTACTGCTTCAGGCATAATTCTATGCTATGTGTCTGTCATCTGTATATGTGTGATAAATATAGATGATCGTCTAATCCTCTATTCTTTAAGGAAAGTAGTATTATCATTCCTGTTTTGGAGAGCAGGAAAGGGAAAGCAGAGAGTTACTAACTTGCACAGATCACAAAGGTAAAGCTGAAAGAGGCGGCGTTCTCAATCAGATTCTCTGGCTCTGTAGGGGCCATGTCACTCTGCCCAGGGGGCTCTGAGGGCTGCTGTGCTGTTGTGCAGTTGTCCTCAGTGCATTTACTCTTCCCTCCTCTCTTGTAGGACGACTGTATGCCTCTCAATTTTCCTCGGGCCTCTAGTACCTCCACTCCTTTGTTCATTCTCAGCCTGTGATTTTGCTTTCTACGTCTCCAAGAAAATAAAAATCATCCAAAGAGAACTCTAGCACTATTAACTGCCTGCCTACCTCAGTCTGCATCTATAATCTGAGCCATCTCCAGGAAATCTAGACCAATTGCCCCAATACTTCTGCCCCAGCACAGAGGAGTCTACCTCCTTCTACTACTCCACAGAATCCTGAGTCATTTTCTCCTCTTTTGCATTATTAATTCTGTCCTTTCTTCTGTGTTGTCCTCATAAACATATGAACATGCAGTTTCTTTATTCTTTAAAAAAAAAAAAAAAAAAAAAAGGTGCCTGGGTGGCACAGTTGGGTTCCAAAAGTTCTGGCTTCTGGTTTCGGCTCCGGTTGTGATGTCAGGGTCGTGAGATCGAGCCTGGCCTCTGGCCCCATGCTCAGTGTAGAGTCTGCTTAGTTCTGTCTCTCTCTCTCTCTGCTCCTCTGCTTCTAAAATAAATAAATGAATCTTCAAAAGAAAAAAAAAAGAAAAACAAAGAAGCTCCTTTCACCTCACATCTTTTCAGGGACTCTCCCACTTTTTTCTCCTACTATCATAAAGCTCTTGGAAAAGTTACCTACAATCACTTTCCCCCATTCCTCTCCTTGCATCCAGTCTTCAACTCCCGGTGGGTTCTTGCCTGCTGCTCTTAAAAGTCAATAACCTTCACATTGTTGCTGTAAGCCATCATTCTTTTGCTCAGTTGCTCCCCCGGCTATTTGACATAACTGATGACGGTCTCCTCTTGAATCCCTTCCTTAATTTACTTCCAAGAATGCACACTGTCTTGGCTTTTATCCTACTTCCCCCATAGTTGTCTCTCTGCCGTGTCTGTTCCTTAACTTTCTGCTTCAAAGCACTGAGGTCGTCCTAGACTCAAAGTTTCTCTCTCTCCGTACTGTCTTGATGCTCTCCATCCTGTCCCATGGCTTTCAGTACTGTTTGTATCAGCTTTTCTTGGGTACCATTTCACATCCTCTTAGACGATTCCTTTTGTTCTGGCTCTGCATTATCTTCATCCTTCACCCCCAAGCCCCTTGGTTTTTCCTCCTGTTTGCCATAGACTGAGTCTGTCTCCTCGAGATTCTTATGTTGAAATGGAATCCCCAAGATGGTGGTCTTTGGAGGCACGGCCCTTTGAGAGGTGACAGGGTTACCTGTCAGAATGAAATTAGTGCTCTTAGAAAAGAGACAATGGCTCCTTCATCTCTTTTCCCCTGTGAGGACACAGAGAAGATGGCTGTCCAGGAACCAGGAAAACGAGTCCTCACCAGACACTCAGTGCACCTTTATCTTGGACTTGCTAGCCTCCAGAACTGTCAGAATAAATTTCTGAGGTTTGAAAGCCCACCCCCCCCCCCCAGTCTGTGATATTCTATTACAGGAGCCTGAATGGACAAGCATACAGTGAGAAGCTTCTCTGTTAATGCCACCTGGAGCCCTGTCTGCTCACGCTCCCCATCCATACTTCTGCAGCCCAGCAGGGGGTAACGTCACCTGGCACTGAGATTCAGTGGATGAATTCTTTTCCTATTTCCCACTTACTGGCTCTCTTATCACAGTCAATTTTGCAATCCCAGCCCCTGGTGCTTTTGTTTTCTTTATACTTCTTCACAGTTTTTCCAGGAGTGAGAGCAAGCAAAGAACACCATTCACATTTTCCTGTAAAAGACTCCAAACATAGCCTTGACAAAAATGTTACATATCTTTTCATTAGATTCCAGAATTTTTCACAACCATCATATTCTACAATTTTATTTGGGGTCAGATGCTCTGTATCTGTTTACCATGTGAAGTTATATACTGATTATATCAGTAAATTTGCCAAGTTTCTACGACATACCCATGCATAACGAATGAGGACACCCCCCCAACCCAATTTTACTTTCTACTTTGTAGTTAAAATGTTATAGTTACCTAAGCTTTCAATGTAGGTGCTGTCTCAACTTCTTATTTGTGATTTGATCTTCTCTTTGCCTTAGTGAGTCTCTCTGCTTTTTCTCCCCGTCAAGCTTGCTTTTGTTAATCATTTGCTTTAAAAATATCTTTCAATGTCTTGCTGCAAGGATCTCTGACCCATGCTTTCCTAACCCAGCTTCATACTATACACATCTTACATTCTCTGACATTGGTGTTTATTCAATTGTAATTCTAAGAACTCAGTGCATCTGGGCCTTTAAGAGGTTGAAGAAAAGTAATAGAAAAATAGAATGGTGAATAGAGTGAGAAATACCAGATGTGTCTTTGTTTACTATTGAAGAGTTAAAAAAAAAATCATTCTTTTTATTCACTTGGACCTCTTCTTGTTCGCTTGCAAGCTTTTCAAGTTCCATTCTATGAAGTTTGTAATAATAAGCAGCCTGTCCTATGTCCTCCCTTCCTCTCCTTCCTACCTCTGCACTCTTGCTAAGGAACAAAGGGTAAAGGGCAAGTACAAAAGTAAATGTCAAGAAAGCGAGCATTACCCAGATTTAATCACAACATTTGGCATATTCCTTGTGTGATTTATTTGTCTAGCTTCTGTCTTTAAGCTTAGAGTGCCATATGTCATGTGGAGGGATAAGGGTTTTGGTCATTTGTTAGATACCAAAAGTAGCATCATCCAAGTTCCACCTTTTTTTTTCCTTCCCCTAAACACAAGCACACATGGACATGCAATTAATTTGTTTTCTTTATAATTGCCTATTTCCTGAACTGATCACCATACCATCACAGTGTCTACCATGATTGTAGGGTTGCCAAGTTGCTCCTACCTTACTACTTTAATCTTCCTTACGTATCCGTTTCTAATTCTCTCTCTCTGGGATCATTATTATTGGGTGCCATTCTTCTCTAGCTGCCTTTGTCAAAATTTGGCTCCCCAAACATTACAACAAAGCCTTTTGATAAGAGAAAGCTGAATGTATTGCCTACCATGGCAAGAAGGAGCTCCACCTCACAGAGCTTTGGCACTGTCTCGGAGAATTGGAAATTTGACTTAAGGCAGGCCTGTCAAGGCAAGGACCTGATTAGAATTGGGTAAGAGTCATGATACAACAGTTCAGGATTGCCGGAAACAGCAAGGTGACGATTTTGAGGCAGTGATTCAAGGACTCTTTCGGTGCAAACCCAAGGGCAGTTCTGGAAGATCCTGGAACCGATTCTAATCAAGACAGTCAAAGGCAGCAGAGCCATTTTCATGAAGACAGTAGGATGTGGTTTGGATTTCAACATCCAGGCTAAGTGTTGGGTTTGACAGTTTTGTTTCTCACTTTCTATTTCTTATGTATGTCCTTGAATGACTAAAATGCCTAAAAATTAATGTGCCTTTTCTCACACCCTCATCCATGAAAAGAGAGATGATTACTTTGAACCCAACGATGGATATTTTCTAGGTTGGAGTTTGAAAACACTGGTCCATTTGGTTGAGTTTTTATGTGTTCAAGTTATTTCTAGTGTGTGGAACAAGCTTGCGCTCCAGCCTGTGGCCATTTGATTTTACCATTTGTGGCTAAGCTAGCACACTCAGTCCCCTTTGAGGGGTGTCTCTCTCTCTCTCTCTCTCTATTTTTTTTTTTTTATATAAAAGCTTTGGGGAAGTAACACACCACTGGAGTGAATAGTCCATTTGTGCTATTGGTGTTAAGAAAAAAATTTTACATCCATCAAGGTAAGAGCTACTTCCTCATGACTAGTAATGTAATGGTCCTGTTTCTATCCTTGGAGTCAGAGAACAAGACTGAACTCTCCCTTATTAATGGTCTTTAAACAGTGAAGACAGTTGTGTGATTTTCCTTAATTTATGTCTTCTGCTGTAAACTTCTTAGAACAAAGCTTTGAGTTGTTTTTCCCTCCTGGCCATTCTTTTGTTCTCCCTTTGAAATGCTTCAGATTATCAGTTGTTTTCCTCCAAGCAGGACACAACTGAATACAATTCTCAGAGTTTTGTCCAGTACTCTAGATATGGAGCAGAACGATAACTTCTTTGGTTCTCGATACTGTTTATGAAACAAAAGATTGACATCTTTTTCTGGAGGTCATACCACACTATGAATTGCTTAAACATTGATATCAAAAATGACCCAGGAGTTTTGCCCCAGCCTTGCCATCAGGACCCATCTGATCCATGCCTTTGCAGGGCTGGATTGTGTAGCGGTGAGACACATAGTCTTAGGAACAGCACTTTCAAGACTTTAACCCCAGCTCCATGACATTCTAGTGCAAACTTGGACAAGTAACTAGCTCTCTCTTAGTTCTGAAATTGACAATAAGACTGGAAAAGTATATATTTTATTGGATGTTGTAAGGATTCATGTGAGTAAATGCATGCTAAGTCCTGAGACTTGCTGCCATAGAAAGGAAGCATGATAAGTATTAACTTTGACTATGTATTAGGGGGCTCTCTTTTTCAAAATGAAAATAGCCTCTTACTATAAAAATGACACATGTACATTACTTTAAAAATCAATCTGTGAATGAAAAGGATAAAGAAAAAATACAGTTTCAGAACTCAGAAATCACCACTGTCACTCATTTTCTTCTAGATATTTCTGTGTGTGTACACATACAGCTGCAGAATTTTATAAAATGAAATACTACACATGCTGTCTTGTGCCATGCTTATTATATGAACATCTTTTTTGGTCAGTTTTTATGAGGGGTCAGCGAACGTTTTTTACAAGGGGCCAGATAACAGATATTTTATTTATGAGATATATGCGGTCTCTGGTGAATGGTATTCCTCATTTTGTTTTGTTGTTGCTATTTTTTTTTATATCACAGAGCCTTCAATACATAAAAACCACTTAAAAAAAAGATTTTATTTATTTATTTATTTATTCATTAGACAGAAAGAGAGAGAGAGACAGATTGAGAGAAGGAACACAAGCAAGGGGAGTGGGAGAGGGAGAAGCAGGCTTCCTGCTGAGCAGGGGAGCCTGACGTGGGGTGGAATCCCAAGACCCTGGGATCTTGACCTGAGCCAAAGGCAGAAGCTCAACCACCTAGCCACCCAGGTGCCCCTAAAAGCCACTTTTTAGTTCTCAGACTGAACAAAAACAGGCGACAGGCCAAATTTGGCCTGCAGAGCATAAATTGTCAACCCCAATCTAGGTAATGATTTCTCAATACCTAAAATGTATATATGTGTCATATTTATTAAACTCTTCCACTATTTACATTTTCCCTTAGCTTAAGAAGTGCAAAAAAGATTTTGAACAGTTTTGTTCTTTCGTTAGAGAACATTGTAGCAGTGGCATTGCTTGGTTAACATCTTTCTGGGCATGTATTGAAAAAGTTATCTTTTGAGTTAAGAACAAGACATTAAATTAGGAACCTGATTCTGTCATCTAAATTATTAGTTATTGTCCACAGCTTCTGGTTATTGGAGAATGTCTTCAGAAGTCCCTCATCTGAACCAGTGGTCAGGTCGAAGCAGAGGACAGCAGCATGCAATTACCTATCCACTTTTACTTTGACATCATATATTTTGGAATTGTTTGGGACCTTTTTTTTTTTTTTTTAAATGAGAAGAGAATTCTGAACAACTGTAATTAACATCAGACACACGTTTTTTTCAGCTCTCGCCCGGTAATATCAGAGGTCACCAAAGGACGTGGTACAAATCAGGACTGTTTACTTCCTTAACGGTTCATACACTTTTTTGAACTATTCTAAAATATTTTCCCAGAGCAGCAGCAAAACCTGGCCGCAGTTTGTTTTTCATTCGTGAGTACATTCTCTACTCTGTCAGGTACTGAGGACACACTTGAGGAAGATGGAATCCTTGTCCCCGATTCTAGTGAAGAGCTGGCACATGGGTCATTACAGCGCTGTCTGCTAATTAGCATGAGATTCATACAAGGCAAGACTTGATTTGTGAAGCAGCCATATTGGAGCACCTGCTGACTTTAATTTTGCATGAATGATTGACTGCAATGTTTTCCTTGAGTTGTCTCCGTACTCTAGGAGATCTGACCTGATTTAGAGGCATTAATTCTGTCACTGCCATCTATCAAATGGGTGCAGAGCTCACCTTATGGGTGAACAGAAATCTTAGACTTACATGGATTTAACAGGAAATCAACAATACAGACTGTTGTACTTTAATTAAATATGTTCACAGTAATTATGTTTCTGGATTCTAAGACCAGAGTACGGACTTTCTACTTAAGGCTTAAATAAATAGGAAAGATAAAGAAAACTGAAATATTTTGATATTAAGAGAAGTGTTCCAAAGTCATATTTCAAGAACACTTCTTTTGAGAATTAAAAAAAAAAAGATTTAATTTATTTATTTGTAGGATGCTTGGGTGGCTCAATCGTTTAAGCATCTGCCTTCTGCTCAGGTCATGATCCCAGGGTCCTGGGATCAAATCCTGTATTGGGCTCCTTGCTCAGCTGGGAACCTGCTTCTCCCTCTGCCTGCTGTTACCCCTCCTTGTGCTCTTTCTCTGAGAAATAAAGTATTTTTAAAAATTAAAAAATAAAGATTTTATTTATTTATTTGAGAGAGAGAGCATGAGATTGGGGGGGTATGCTGAGGGAGAAACAGGCTCCCCACTGAACAGGGAGCCCCACACGGGCTGGATCCTAGGACCCTGGGATCATGACCTGAGCCGAAGGCAGATGCTTAAGTGACTGAGTGATCCAGGTGCCCCTTAACATTTTGAAAGCATCATCACTTTAAGAGACTTAATGATTCTTTTCATTTGGTCTGGTGAATTCCTGGTTTCGATAGCTGCCTGCATTTTGTGTACAGAGGACTATTTATGTCAGTTGGTGGAGCTAAATCATTCCAAAGTTTTTAAAAGAATTGCTCTGGGCATGTCGCTTTAACTGAACATATTAGCTTCCATATCAAGGAGACAGAGTAAGTCCTGCACTTCAGTAGATGGGGAATGTTGGAGCCTTGAAGAGGATGAAATCAAACTTCCTTCCTGTGATCTATTTGAGTCTTTGAGACTGTATTTCATCCCTCAAAAATAAATTTGCTGCCATATCAGTGTTTCCCCTGAGCTAGAACCCAGATTCTCAGCACTAACTCAGACTTTGCTTGCTGCAGTGATAGCTATTGCTTTAGATTTGATTTTATATGGTGCTTTTAACTGTGTCATCTAATGTAAAATTTGTAACATACCATCTTTTTATTTTAAAATATATTTATTAATATTTGAAAGTTTTGCAAATAACATGACTTAAGTAAAAATTACCCATAACCTACAGTTTGGGGAAACTTTTGAAAGGTAGTAATGAAGTTCTCATCTGCCCTAGCAATACACTCTGCAGAGATGACAGCCATGTAAGGTGTTGTTGAACATTTCACTGATGAAATGTTCTTTGCATCTTCAACAGAGTTCAAACAAATTCTGAATGTAGACTGAATCCATTAAAATACATTCTTTTGCAATAAATTGACATGCAGCTCTTGAGTATTTACTGTTACTTCCATGAAGCTGGGATAGCACAGTAATTAGCGCTGTATGCCCAGTGCCAAGCTTTATAAAATAAAGCTAATTGAATAGAGAGACACTAGGAGAGATTTATTTGAAAAATATCCTCTTTCCTTAAGTTCAAAATCAATATTAATTGAATAGAGAGACACTAGGAGAGATTTATTTGAAAAATATCCTCTTTCCTTAAGTTCAAAATCAATATTAAATACAGTAAGAGAAAAAAATAACAAAATTGTATATATTAGTCTATACATTTTGGTTGGCTAGGAGAGAAACTCAACAAAATGTACAATTCTCTGAGCTTATATAAATGAAGAATCTTGGGTATGGATTCAGTTTTCAGCATCTCTGTGTTTAGGGACTTAACCAAAGACAGATTTATCCATCTTCATCTCTTGGCTCAGCTAATATGTGTATTGGCCTCATTCTAAGAAAGGTTCTCCTCAAATGTTGCCAAAGCTAGCCACCAGAAAATCTGGGCTATGCTGTCTTGGCTTGGCCACCTCAGCAGAAGGAGCACCTTTTCTTCTAATAGTTTCTGAAGTCTGGAACTTGCCCCTTCATGGCTTTGCTTGGGTCATATGTTTATCCTGGTACAAATCACTGTGGCCAGGAGGGTAGATAGGTTCGATTGACCAAAACTAAGTCCTCTTTCAATACTGCTAATTTGTAAGAAATTGCAAGACCTTAGAATTAGTTTGTGTGGTTTCTTAAAAAAATAAAAAATCAGTCTGCTATCACCGAGAGGGGAAAATACATGCTGGACAGGTAAACAAAAAATGTTCTAAAATATTTCATTTATTTATTTGAGAGAGAGAGAGAGAGAGCAAGCGAGCATGCATGTGGGGAAAGGAACAGCAGGAGACACACAAGCCGACTCCACATTGAGCTCAGAGCCCCACATGGGGTTTGATCCCCGGACTTTAAGATCATGACGAGTCAAAATCAAGAATTGGAGGCTCAACTGACTGAGCCACCAGGTGCCTTTAATTTTTTTTTTCTTTTTCAAATCTTTATTGAAGTTCTAGTTAGTTAACATATGGTGTAACATTGGTTTCGGGAGTAGAATTTTGCATTCGTCACTTCCATGTAACACCTGGTGCTCCTCACAAGTGCCCTCCTTAATACCCAACACTCATTTAGTCCATCCCCACCAACCACACTCCCATCAATCCTCACTTTGTTCTCAATTGTTAAGAGTCTCTTATGGGTGATTTCCTATTTCTTCTCTCCCCCGTTTTCCATATATCCATCTGTTTTGTTTCCTAAGTTCCACATATGAATGAAATCATATGGTATTTCTTTCTCTGACTGACTTATTTCACTTAACATAATACACTCTAGCTCCATCCACGTCAGTGAAAATGGCAAGATGTCATTCTTTGTGATGGCTGAGTATCCATCTACTTATCCGTTCATCTGTTGATGGACACTTGGCTCTCTCCATAGTTTGGCTTTTATTGATAATGCTGCTATAAACATCAGGGTGCATGTATCCCTTTGAATTTGTATTTTTGTATCTTTAGGTTAAATAGATTGCTAGGTCATAGGGTAGTTCTATTTTTAACATTTTGCAGAACCTCCATACTGTTTTCCAGAGTGGCTGCACCAGCTCACATTCCTACCAACAGTGTAGGAGGGTTCCCTTTTCTCTGCATCCTCGTTTTAACATCTGTCATTTCCTGACCTGTTAATTTTAGCCATTCTGACTGGTGTGAGGTAGTATCTCATTGTGGTTTTGATTTTGTATTTCCCTGATAATGAGTGATGCTAAGCATCTTTTCATGTGTCTGTTAACCATCTGGATGTCTTCCTTGGAGAAATGTCTGTTAATGTCTTCTGCCCATTTCTTAACTGGATTATTTGGTTTTTTTTGGTGTTGAGTTTGACAAGTTCTTTAGATTTTGGATACTAACCCTGTATCACATATGTCATTTGCAGATATATACTCTTTAGTAGGTCACCTTTTAGTTCTGTTGATTATTTCTTTCACTGTGCAGAAATATTTTATCTCAATGAAGTCCCAATAGTTCATTTTTGCTTTTGTTTCCCTTGTCTCTGGTGATGTATCTAGTAAGAATTTGCTGCAGTAGAAGTCAAAGAAGTTGCTGCATGTGTTCTCTAGGATTTTTATGGTTTTCTCTCTCACATTGAGGTCTTTCATCCAATTTGTGTAAGAAAATGGTCTAGTGTCATTCTTCTGCATGTTGCTGTCCAGTTTTCCCAACATCATTTGTTGAAGAGATTGTCTTTTTTTTTTTTAACCCATTGGGTATTCTTTCCTGTTTTGCTGAAAATTAGTTTCCCACCAGATAAACAAAATTTTAAAAGCCCAGTAAGAATTTGAGGCAGTTATTTTTATAATGTAGTGCTTATTCATTCATGTATACATTTGATGAATATTTATTGGGCACTAATATGTAATGAATGCTGTATTTAGCAGTGAGAATAAAGAGATGAATGAATTTGTAGCCCTAAAGAAGTCACAATTTAGAGGAGAGGGTCAGACACTGAAACTTACCATCAAGATAGAGTCTATTACAGAAATGTAAGCTAGCTGTCATGGAAACAAACAAACGAACTAGGAGGTGGCAGAAGTTGGGAATGGTTTTCAGAGGATGTTAGGATTAAATTGAGTCTTGAGGGATGAATAGGAGTTACATAGAGAGATGACTTAGAAGGACCTATTACACAAAACAAAAGCATCTTCAAGTTAAATACTTCAACTTTCCTCAATAGAGACTTCTGAGAAGTTTCACAGTAATTATCATAATTTTGGTCCAATATAAGCTACTTTTGCTTCATATCCTTTGTAATAATTCAGTATTCAAATTTGCTATCCCTACTTTTAACGAGTATTTGCCCTGGATTTTTAATTAAGTGCTTAGTTTCGTAAACCTCTCAAATTCTCTCCAAAAACTTGAATAAATAAATGGATACAGAAGAAATACATTGATAGGTGTCCTTGGAGGGGAAAATAAAGGGGCACTCTTACCTCTTCTGCCTTGATCTCAGCCTGTGCCTCCCAAATACTGTGTTTCTGGCTCCAGGATCAGGCACCTGATTGGACCATGAGGCACAGTCAGACCAGATCAACCCATCACTAGGAAGGCTACTGGTAAGACTTACTAGGCTGGCATAAATTGAAGAGCTGGGCCACTCTATTTCTGAAATGTGGATTAATCAACATAAAGACTAAATGAAAGAACAGATGAAACTGAAAGCTTCTGGCATCTCAGGGTTCAGAGTGGCCCGGAGAGGGATTATCTTCAAGTGACAATTGAACAGTTGAGGAAGCAAATTCTGTGCATAAGCAGCTGAAGCTCCCAGTAGAGAGGGGAAAAGAAGCAATTCTTTGCCTCATGTGCAAAATGCCAGGGTGAGAGCAAGAGAAAGAGCAGGAGAAAGTATTCATTTCCAGAGACATCTTAGTTCTTGAATTTCTCATCCACTTCCTCCATTACTAACGCTGACTACCCTCCGTCATCACCTTTGTCCTGCTACACACTCTAGGTGATTACTCTGCTTCTACTCCTGTTCCTCTTGTACCTGTTCTCCAAACTGGAGCCAACATGATCTTTGAGAATGTAGATCAGATGATGGACTGCCTCTGAGAAAAAAAAAAAATCCCCCAATGGCTGTCCTTTGCTTATACACTAAAGACAAAACTCCCTATGTAATTTGGCTCCTTCCTACCTCTGAAGCCTCACTGCTGGCCCTTCTTTTCTTCCATCCATGGGCTCAGCTGTATTGACAGGCTGCCTGTGCCCCAAACACACGCACATCAGTCCCTCTCCTTTTTTTTTTTTTTAAAAGATTTTATTTATTTATTTGACAGAGATCACAAGTAGGCAGAGAGGCAGGTGGGGGGGGGGAGAGAAAGAGGAGGAAGCAGGCTCCCCGCTGAGCAGAGGGCCCGATGCAGGGCTCGATTTCAGGACCCTGAGATCATGACTTGAGCTGAAGGCAGCGGCTTTAACCCACTGAGCCCCCCCGGCGCCCCATCAGTCCCTCTTCTGTATGTCCTAGGGGACCTCACATTTGTTCCTACCTCAAGGCCTTTGCACTTGCTGTTGTATTTCCTTGGAATATATTTCCTCTAGATCTTACTGTGATGACTCTTCTTTTTTTTTTTTTTAAACTTAAATTCAATTACTTAACCTATAGTATGTTATTATTTTAAGAGGTAGAGTTTAGTGATTCATCAGTTGCATGTAACACCCAGTGCTCATTCCATCAAGTGCCCTCCTTCATGCCCATGACCCAGGTCCCCTATCCCCTCATCTACCACCCCTCTAGCAACCCTCAGTTTGTCTCCTATAGTTAAGAGTCTCTTATGGGTTGTCTCCCTCTCTGATTTCATCTTATTTTATTTTTCCCTCCCTTCCTCTATGATCCTTTGTTTTGTTTCTTCAATTCCATATAGGAGTGAAACCATATATTTGTCTTTCTCTGATTAACATATTTTACTTTTTTTTAAAAAAAAGATTTTATTTATTTATTTGATAGACAGAGATCACAAGTAGGCAGAGAGGCAGAGAGAGAGAGAGGAGGAAGCAGGCTCCCCGCTGAGCAGAGAGCCGGATACGGGACTCAATCCCAGGACCCCGGGATCATGACCTGAGTCGAAGGCAGAGGCTTTAACCCACGGAGCCACCCCGGCGTCCACGTATTTCACTTTTAAGCCTCAGATTAAATGGCTCTCAGAAATCGCCTTGTCATCCGTTTTCTATCACCATTTCTTGTTTTCTCCATAGAAGTTAATAGTATTTGAAAATTTTCTTCCTTCTTTTTTTCCTCCTTCCCTTCTTTTCTTCTTTCCTCTTCTCTCTCCCTATCCCTACCTTCTGTTCTCTCTTCTTTCTATACTGTTTAATTTTTTTTGGATGATTTATCTTTTAAAATATGAACACACAAAAACATGAAATTTGTTAGACTTATTTATCATCATGTCCTTAAAACTTAGAAAAGTGCTTCGCTATCAGTTAGAAACAGATTGATTGAATAACTCCGGTCCTAAAACAGATTTCTAATAAATCCTCCTTCCTTGCCATCTTTGGAGGTAATTTGAATAATGCTATTAGTGATAGCTAATCGTATCCAAGACTAAATTAACAGTTGTGTTATTATTGGTATTGTGAAGCCATTTCTTCATCAGCATTGCAACATTATGTGAGTCTGGTTGTATGAGTCATCCCTCTGTTGGAAACCATTTCTCCCAAGTAGCCAGAAATCCTGACCCTTTCAATATAGTTTGAAATTCAGCACATTAATTTTATAATGCATCATTTTATTAATTAATTTTATAATTATTGCATTATTTTATTATCAAGCTCCATTTAATAGTGAAATTATCTAGGAGGCCCACTGTTTTCTCAAGGTGATTTAATCAATCAGAATGCTTTGGAAGTTAGGAGAAAGACATTCCGAGGGCGAAGTGAGGAGATTGAGGTTACTGGGTGTTGTGAAAGTGGAAGGCCAGATGGGGCCTTGCAGTGACCCAAGGTCATGTATGGAGGGACCGAATGTAGGAGGCAAAAGGAGAAGAAGCCAGCTTCTAAATTTCTAAACAGAACCACCCTGTTAACCATCCTGTTAACCTACACTTGTCCTGTCCTTGGGTAGTAATAGAAATGGGATGTGGGAAAGGGATTTTAGGAGAGAGGGTAGTGGGGAACCATAGAAATTTGGAGACTGAATTCACATTCACAGCAACTCAATGTTTCTTCCTTCTTCCCAGCTTCTTCCCAGGTGGACATAACCTATAGAATCACTTTGTCTTGGGCCTTAGCCTTGTGGAGTGCATGCCCCCCATCCAGAGACCTGGTGGGAGGGTTGGTGCTGCCCAGGTCAGCTTCTGTTTTTTCTGGAGAGGAACTCAGGTCAGAAGTAATGT
The DNA here is from genome assembly GCF_009829155.1 of Mustela erminea. NCBI lineage: Eukaryota > Metazoa > Chordata > Mammalia > Carnivora > Mustelidae > Mustela > Mustela erminea. The sequence goes on from NC_045619.1 coordinate 122,965,937, forward strand.
GTTGGTGCAGGTTGTGTATTCTACCGGAGAGGGAAAAAGTCAAATGTGAAATGCCCCAAGTGAGAAATGGCTGAAAAAGTTAAACTGTGTGCTAATAGATATTTTGAAAAGAAGAACTCTAATATTTGTTGGAAATCTGACCTCTCTTATACTCTCTTCACTTCTGCACAGTTAGCTCTCTACAGAGTTATATTTATTTTATGGTAGAAACCAATAATAACAGACATCCACCCCACTGTGGAGAAAAGCAATAGAACTCCACAGTTTGAGAGATCATACAATTTTGATTACTCCAGAGTCTCTGGATGGCTCTTCTTCAACTAGGAATGTGATCATCACACTGTATGCCCAACTCCTGTGGGAATGAAAAATCATCAACAAAACGTTTTCAAGTCTTAAAGGCAAAAATTGTATGTTTAGTTTTGGGGGAAAATGGCTATTATCACACAAAACTTTTTCTCTAAGGTGGTTTCATTAGCTTGGTTATAACATCTAAATAGTTAAGATATAGTTTCTGGAAAATTCTCTGTGAAATAGCTGCAGATTTCTTGCTGTCCAGTCAACTTTCCCTTTTCTGCATGGTGTTAGAAGACACTTCCTCCTTCTCCAGCTCTAAGCCCTTTATTCCTTGGTCTGCCAATCGATCTCTTGTCCTCCATTTTAGCATCTACTCTTATGGGACCCAAATAACACATGTACTGTGAGTGGTCTAAGATAACAGTCGATAAGATGAGGTTTTAAATACATCTAATGCATTTTCATCCCCAAGTTCCTGAGCTGATGCATTTTCTCTCACAGACTGGGCAGGGAGTGGAGTGGGGTTTAGGGATATTAACCCTCTAACCAGTGTGGAAATAAACAAAGACCACTCAAATGAGAACAGTCTGTTTAGTCAGAGCATGCCACAGCAAGAGAGTCAGCCACCATCATTTGTGTAGAGACTCAAAGGCAGACAGAAAAGTACGGAAGGTGTAAAATGAAAAATGAAAAAAAAAAAAAAAAGGGAAGAAGGGAGGAAGGAAGGGCGGGCTTCAGGTCTGACCTGCTTGGATGGTGTTGCCCAGGGAAGCTAGAGGCGGACCTGCCAGCTAAGAGTGAGGCCTGCTATGTGATCCATTGGGGGAGCATACTTGACTTTCCCTGGTTGATTCTGAGTTGGAAGCAGAAGCAAGGACGGAGCTTGTGGTCCTGGAGCAGGTCCTAACCATTCTGTGTCAGTTGCAACAATAATTATGGGTTAGCTTCCTGGCCTGGTTGCTGCAGAAATGGTGATGTCCTCTGTGGTCTGGCCACCATCTGCTTGTTCACTCTGTCCCTCACCAGGATGGCTCTGGTGGGCTCTTGTGAGGGTTGCAGCAGTAGCACTTGGCACTGTTTTTTTGGTGTCCTTTTCCCCACATGCCTCCCTGCTGCCCTCTGCTGCACCCTCCAGAAGTGATTTTGAAGTCTCCCCGGTAAAGGATAGAAGTGGAGAGAGATACATTAGTTATGGGAGGGTGCAGAGGACATGTCACCCGCCAAGACTATGAGGACCATGCGGCTGAGGGGGATATTAGCACATTCGGGGTAGCTTTCTGCAGGCTGGAGCTTTTGACAGAACTGGGCTCATTCCCTTATCCAAGGGCATCCAAGGGAATCCTGGAGTGATAGAGACCAGGTGGTAGGTTCTAAGTGCTAGCAGCTCAGAAGCTGCAATTGAGCCTCCATAATGACTTTCAAGGTCAGAGGGGCAGCCAAGGGGCCTTGACCCACAGGGATATGATCAGTTCAACCCCACAGGGATATGATCAGTTGAACTTGGCATCCTAAGGGGAAACACAGATGGGCAACCAGTGAGGGTGCTGCTTAACCTCTACCAGTAGAAAAGGCAAATGTGGAGATATGGGAGGTTGACAGTGGTTGATGCAGTAAAAATCATGGTCACTTGTTCAGTTCCTGAATTCTTGCCAGTTTTTTTTTTTGTTGTTGTTGTTGTTTTGTTTTGTTTTTGTCTTCATACACTTTATTTTGTTGAGCAGTTTTAGGTTTACAGATAATTGCACATTGCGCAGGAGCTACAGAGAGTTCTCAGATCCCCTCTCTCTCCTACCCCATAATGTCATGTGTCCACTGTTACAGTATTATATAGAATGGTTTCAGCACCCTGTAAATAAGTGCTCTGCTCCATCAGTTCATTCCTGCCTTCCTTCCTTCCTTCCCTGGAGCCCCTGGTGACCACTATCTTTTATAATCTCTACAATGCTGCCTTTTCCAAGATGTCATATAGTCAGAATCAAGGAGTATAAAGATTTAGACTTGCTTCTTTTATTTAGAATAAGCATTTAATTTCCTCTGTGTCTCTACAGGCTTGACAGTTTATCTCTTCTTATTCCCTGATAATATTCCATTGTATGGATGTACTACAATTTGTTTATCCATTCAGCTGTTGAAAGACATCTTGATTATTTCCAGTTTTTAGTGATTATAAAGTGCTCTAAATATCTATGTGAAGGAGTTGTGTGGACAAATTTTCAACTGATTTGGTCAAATACCAAGGAGTGCGATTGTTGCATCATATGATAAAAGTATGTTTAGTTTTGTAAGAAACTGCGGAACTGTCTTTTGAAGTGACTGTATCATTTTGCATTCCCACCATCAGGGAATGAGATTTCCTGCTGCTTTGGACTTTAGCCATTTTAATAGGTGTGTAGTATTATGTTAGTATTTTAATTTGCATTTCTCTGAACACATGTTATGTTGATCATCTTTTCATATGCTTATTTACCACCTGTGTATCTTCTCAGGTGAAGTGTCCATGATTTTTGCCATTAAGGTTTTTTTTCCTCTAGCTTTATGATAATAACATTGACACACCATCATGTAAGTTTGAGGTGTATAATGAGTTGATTTATTTATTTACCCCAAAATGATTACCCATCATAGCGTTAGCTAATACCTCCCTCATGTCACATAATTACCATTTTTTTTGTGTGTGTGTGTGGTAAGGAGACTGAAACTCTACTTTCTTAGCAACTTTCAAGTATATAATATTATTAACCATAATCCCCAAGCGGTACATCAGATCACCAGAACTTATTTTTCTTTTAACTGGATATTTGTACTGTCTGACCAACAACTCTCTCCATTTCTCTTACCCTATGGCCCTCAGTAACCACCATTCTGCTCTATTTCTATGAGTTTGGCTTTTTTAGATCCCATGTATAAGTGATATACAGCATCTGTCTTTCTTTGTCTTACTTATTTCACTTAGCATAATGCCTTCAAGGTTCATGTTGTTGCATATGACAGGATTTACTTCCTTTTCCATGGCTATAATAATGCTTATACATTTTTTTTTTTATTTCCAGCATAACAGTATTCATTATTTTTGCACCACACCCCGTGCTCCATGCAATCCGTGCCCTCTATAATACCCACCACCTGGTACCCCAACCTCCCACCCCCCGTCCCTTCAAAACCCTCAGATTGTTTTTCAGAGTCCATAGTCTCTCATGGTTCACCTCCCCTTCCAATTTCCCCCAACTCCCTTCTCCACTCTAAGTCCCCATGTCCTCCATGCTATTTGTTATGCTCCACAAATAAGTGAAACCATATGATAATTGACTCTCTCTGCTTGACTTATTTCACTCAGCATAATCTCTTCCAGTCCCGTCCATGTTGCTACAAAAGTTGGGTATTCATCCTTTCTGATGGAGGCATAATACTCTATCCCCAGGGGTACAGGTCTGTGAATCACCAGGTTTACACACTTCACAGCACTCACCAAAGCACATACCCTCCCCAATGTCCATAATCCCACCCCCTTCTCCCAAACCCCCTCCCCCCAGCAACCCTCAGTTTGTTTTGTGAGATTAAAAGTCACTTAATGGTTTGTCTCCCTCCCAATCCCATCTTGTTTCATTTATTCTTCTCCTACCCACTTAAGCCCCCATGTTGCATCACCACTTCCTCATATCAGGGAGATCATATGATAGTTGTCTTTCTCTGCTTGACTTATGGGCAGAGGACATGAACAGACATTTCTGCAAAGAAGACATCCAGATGGCCAACAGACACATGAAAAAGTGCTCCATATCACTCGGCATCAGGGAAATACAAATCAAAACCACAATGAGATATCACCTCACACCAGTCAGAATGGCTAAAATAAACAAGTCAGGAAATGACAGATGCTGGCGAGGATGCGGAGAAAGGGGAACCCTCCTACACTGTTGGTGGGAATGCAAGCTGGTGCAGCCACTCTGGAAAACAGCATGGAGGTTCCTCAAAATGTTGAAAATAGAACTGCCCTATGACCCAGCAATTGCACTATTGGGTATTTACCCTAAGGATACAAACGTAGTGATCCGAAGGGGCACATGCACCCGAATGTTTATAGCAGCAATGTCCACAATAGCCAAACTATGGAAAGAACCTAGATGTCCATCAACAGATGAATGGATCAAGAAGATGTGGTATATATACACAATGGAATATTATGCAGCCATCAAAAGAAATGAAATCTTGCCATTTGCGACAACATGGATGGAACTAGAGCGTATCATGCTTAGCGAAATACATCTTTTTTTTAAAAAATATTTAATTTATTTATTTGAGAGAGAGAGAGCACGAGATGGGGGAGGGTCAGAGGGAGAAGCAGACTCCCTGCTGAGCAGGGAGCCCTACACGGGACTTGATCCTGGGACTCTAGGATCCTGAACGGAGTTGAAGGCAGTTGCTTAATCAACTGAGCCACCCAGGCACCCCCGCTTATACATCTTTATCCATTCATCTTTAGACAGATGCTGAGGTTGTTTCCTTATCTTGGATATTGGAATAATGCTTAAATGAGTATGGGAGGACAAATAGTTCTTCAATATCTTGTTTTCATTTCCTTAGGATACATTTCCAGAAGTGGGACTACTGGATGATACGGTGTTTCTATTTTTAAGTTTTTAAGGAATTTAAGGAATTTTTTGAAGAATTTCCATAGTGTTTTCCAAAGTGACTGCACCATTTTGCATTCCCACCAACAGTGAAGTGGGGTTCTCTTCTTTCCACAACCTCACCAACACTCATCTCTTGTCTTTCTGGTAATAGCCATTCTAATAGTGTGAGGTGATATCTCATTATGGTTTTGATATACATTTCCTTGATGATTAGTGATGTTTAGTACTTTCTCATGTACCTGTTGACATTTGTACATCTTCTTTGGGAAAATGCCTGTTCGGTTCTTTTGCCCATTTTTAATTGGATTGTTGTTTGTTTTGATACTGAATTGTATGGATTCTTTTGAATATTAACCCCTTGTCCTGTATATGTTTTGCAAATATTTTCTCACCTTTGCTTTTTTTCTTCAAAATTTTATTTATGTACTTTGGAGAGACCACACGTGAGTGGGAGGGCGGGACAGAGGAGAGAAAAAGAGAGTCTCAAGCAGACTCCACACTAAGAGTAGAGCCTGACATGCGGCTCAATCTCAGGACCCTAATATCATGACCTGAGCTGAAATCAAGAGTTGGGTGCCTCACCAACTGAGCCACCCAAGTGCCCTTCCTTTCCTTTTTAGAAGCTTTTTAGTTTGAGGTAGTTCCTTTGTTTGTGTGTGTGTTTATTTTTGCCTTTTCTTTTAGTGTCAAATCAAAAAAATTATTTCCCAGATGTAGATCAAGGATCATACCCTTTTCCTTTCTTCAAAAAGTTTTCTGGTTTGGGGTCTTACATTCAAGTCTTTAATCAATTTTTCTGTTGCCCATTTTTGAATTAGATTATTTGTTTTTTCATTGTTGAATTTAAAATGTTCTTAGTTTGGATACAAGTTCTTTATCAGATATGTGTTTTGCAAAGATTTTCTCCCAGTCTGTGGCTCATCTTTTATTTTCTTAAGAGTCTTTCAGGGGTGTTTGGGTGGCTCAGTCATTTAAGTGGCTGCCTTTGGCTCAGGTCATTATCCCAGGCTTCTGGGATTGAGCCCCATATTGGGTTCCCTGCTCAGCTGAGAGCCTGCTTCTCCCTCTCTCTCTGCCTGCCCCTCTGCCTACCTGTGCTCTCTCTCTCTCTGTCAAACAAATAAACAAAATCTCAAAAAAAAAGTCTTTCCAAGAGAGTAAGTTTTTAATTTTAATGAAATCAAACATATCTCTATTTTTCTTTCTTGCATAGTGCTTTGGATGTTGTGTATTAAAAGTCATTGCCAGAGTAGCTGTCTGGCTCAGTTGGTAGAGCATGTGACTCTTGATCATGGGGACATGAGTTTGAGTTCCAATGTTGGGTGTAGAGATTAATTAAAAAAAAAAAAAAAAGCCTTTACTAAACCCTAAGTCACATAGATTTTCCGCTGTGTTATTTTCTTGAAATTTTTTATTTAAGCTTTTTACATTTATATTTATGACCCATTTTAGCTAATTTTTTGTGAAAAGTCTAAAGTTTGTGTTTATATTAATATTTTTTGCATGTGGTTGTTTAGTAGTTACAGTACCATTTGTTGGGAAGATAATCCTTTATTCACTTGCTTTTGCCCCTTTGTCAAAAACCAGTTGAATATATTTTTGTGGGTCTATTTCTGGACTCTCCATTCTGTTCCACTGATCAATTTGTATCTATATGTCTATGTTCTCACCAGTACCACACTGTGTTGATTACTATAGTTTCATACTAATTTTTGAAATCAGGGACTGTCAGTCTTATGACATAATTCTTCTTCTTCAGTATTGTGTTGGCCATTCTGTGTCTCTGCCTTTCCATATGAATTTTAGAATCACTCTTTGGGTAAAATGACTCACTGGAATTTTGATTGGGATTGGGTTAAATCTGTCCATTAAATTGGGCAGGACTGTCAGCTTAACATTAAGTATTCCAATCCATAATCATGGGATAGCTCTCTAATTATTATAGGTTTTCTTTTTTCTTTCATAAGAATTTTATATTGTCCCTCATATTTCCCTTGTACATATCTTATTAGATTTAGACTTACACTTATGTATTTAATTTTTGGGATACTATAAAAACTGCTTTTTATTTTAAATTTCAAATTTTATTGTTCATTCTTGGCATACAGGAAAACAGTTAGTTTTGTATATTAACTTTGTATCCTGCAACTTTGCTGTGATCATTTAGTTTCGGAGTTTTTTTGTGTGATTTTTAAGTATATTCTACATAGGAAATTTCATCACTAGTGAACATGACAGTTTTATTTCTTCCTTCCCAATCTATCTTCTCTTTTCTTTCCTTGTCTTACTACATTAGGTAGGACTTCCAGTATGAGGTTGAATAAGAATGACAAGAGGAGGGGACATCCTTATCTTGTTTCTCATCTCAGGGAGAAATCATCTAGTTTCATCATTAAGTATGATGTTAGTTGTAGGTTTTGGTATATATGCTTTATCAAGGTGATAATTCTCCTCTGTTCTTAGTTTTCTGGGAGTTTTTAATATAAATGGGTGTTGGATTTTGTCCAATGCTTTTTCTACATCATTTGTTATGATTATATGATCTTCATTCTTCAGACTGTTGGTGTGATGGTTTACAGTAATTGATTTTGAATGTTGAACTAGCTGTACATACCTGGAATAATTCGCACACTGTCATGATATATAATTGTTTTTATACATTGATGGACTTTATTTGCTACTTGTTGAGGATTTTTACATCTTTGTTCATGAGAGATATTGGTTTGAAGTGCCTTTTAATGTCTTTGTCTGGTTTTGGTATTAGGGTAATGTTGTCTTGTCTTCATGAAATGAGGTATTTCATTGTTTCTCCTTCATGAAAGGAGGTATTTCATCTGTTTCTATTTTCTGGAAGAGATTGTAGAGTATTGGAATTATTTCTTCCTTAAATGTTTGGTATAGTTTGCCAATGTTATCATCTGGGCTTGCTGCTTTCTGATTGGAAGGTTATTAGTTGTCAATTGAATTTCCTTATTAAATATAGGCCTGATTTAAGCAAGTTTTCATATATGAAACCCATTGACTATAAAAGTCTTCAGGTCCCTGGGAAGAATTGTTCTGCAACACACTGTGATTATTTTCCAAACTTTTTCCCAAAGTTCCCATGATCATTTACTTGAGTGTACTTTATATCGGGTATGTTAGGTCTTTCAAGAAGTAGACTCCAAGACAGGATTATGATTTTGGGATCTGTGAGTAATTCCTAGAAATTCCTTCTAAAGTTTACCCCTTCAGCCTTTGCCCTGAAGTTTCTTATTTTGAAACTAATGAAAGGCTGGTAATTTATAATCAGCTTAACCCATTTATTATCTTCTTAACCCATTGGAATACTTTCTGTTGTTGGCTGCTGACTTAATTGATGATACACTTGCTCACAAGAAAGGTTGCCAACCACAGTTTTTTTTTTTTAAGATTTTATTATTTATTTGAGAAAGGGAGAGCACAAGCAGGGGGCTGGTGCAGGGGGAGAGGGAGAAGCAGACTCCCGACTGAGCAGGGAGCCCAATGACATAGGGCTTGATTTCAGGACCTGGGATCATGACCTAAGCTGAAGGCAGATGCGTAACTGACTGAGCCACCCAGGTGCCCTGCTAACTAAAGTTTCTATAATCAACTACATCTGGGATGGAGTATCTGACTTGATTGGGGTTTAAAGCAGTGAAAATCCTTTAACATTTGCCATAGTATATTGCGGCAAAAAGTGGTAAAATTTCATCTCTGTCAATATGGGCTGAGGGGCATATTGAAGGTGAAGATTTGGCAAATCAGGTTGCTACTATGAAAATTCTGTGGTTGAAAAAGTAGAATTCAAGAATTGTAGCATTGGCTGGGTACAATTCTTCAAAAAAATGACAGATTCAGACTATTAAATCTTGGTGGAAGTCATGGTCAGAGGATCATGGAAACTTTATGGTTTCCTAAAATAACCTTTGTTGTATTGTTGTTGTTGTTATAAACTGAGTTTATTTTTGTAATTTGTTGATTTAAAATATAGTTTGAATTCAAAGACTTCTTAAGCCTCATGTGGAAAAGTGAGGGCATTGTTTATAAGAGTGTGGGATCCTAAGAATTGGGATGGGGAACCGGGAAGCATTTGGATGACTGCAAATACCTCTAATCCCTGAAATCCCTGCTTCCACCTTCCCTTGATAAAAGAAGTAGCCCTTCCTCCCCTGATAAGACTGATTATACCTTGTCTGGAGATACACAGTCACCTCAATTGTGTGTATAAGTTTGCCACATGCCTCACTCTGATCATTGTCATTCTGAACTATAAGCAGACTATGAAGACAAACTAACACACAGAAAGGATTTGCAATTATTTGCTAAATCATAACAGTAGAAAATGGGAAATATGTGTGCAAATAAAGAGCCTGGTTCAGGTAAGAAGAAATATAATTTTGAATTAGGTTGAAGATCTCTTTATTTTTGATCATGTAGAGTAGGTGCTAACTAGCCGCTTAGTTCAACTGACTGAGACCTAGACTTTATTCATTAAATGAATTTGAGATGTTAATAATAAAGAGGCAGTAAGTCAAGACTTAGGAAAATAGGAATGTTGGAGTGGATTGTTTGGTAACTAATGCCAAATGATAACCAATAGAATTTTTGGTGTAGTTTGTTTATTCTTCTCCTAGTCTATATAAACTGAGATGGCCTAGAAGGGCATGTGTAATAAAACATTTAGAAGTAGTTTGTTGAGAAGAGTGTTGACATTTTTATGAAGTGCTATAATGGCTGAACTATTCAGACCTCACATGAAGTGGAGATGATGGTATTTTTATCCGAAGGGGCACGTGCACCCGAATGTTTATAGCAGCAATGTCCACAATAGCCAAACTATGGAAAGAACCTAGATGTCCATCAACAGATGAATGGATCAAGAAGATGTGGTATATATACACAATGGAATACTATACAGCCATCAAAAGAAAATGAAATCTTGCCATTTGCGACAACATGGATGGAACTAGAGCGTATCATGCTTAGCGAAATAAGTCAAGCGGAGAAAGACAACTATCATATGATCTCCCTGATTTGAGGAAGTGGTGATGCAACATGGGGGCTTAAGTGGGTAGAAGAAGAATAAATGAAACAAGATGGGATTGGGAGGGAGACAAACCATAAGTGACTCTTAATCTCACAAAACAAACTGAGGGTTGCTGGGGGGAGGGGGTTTGGGAGAAGGGGGTGGGATTATGGACATTGGGGAGGGTATGTGCTTTGGTGAGTGCTGTGAAGTGTGTAAACTGGGCGATTCACAGACCTGTACCCCTGGGGATAAAAATATATTATATGTTTATAAAAAATTAAAAAATTAAAAATTAAAAAATTTAACAAAAAGATGCTGGTCAGTAACAAAATGTAATTGTTAGAGGCAAGGGTAGCATGATTACTGTAATATTATTATAGTGGTCAGCAAAGCCAGGTACTCTAGGGACTTTGGTGGTGGCTAGTGGAATTTGAGATCCACTGCAATAAAAGATGTAGGAAAATCCTACATGGCTTGGTATAAAAACCACAGAAAAACCTCTTCTGGGTCAGGTGCCTATGTGGTTTAATGGTAATGGTTCACTGGAAAAATGGGAAATACTCAGATGCTGGTTCTATGCTGATATTAATCCCTGGATATTAGGAAAATCACCATGATTCTATTGGTCAGAGGTGGGATATAAGAAGTTTAGGTGATGAATGGAATGTAGGTCCAAGTCCACTTCTCAGTGGCTCACAGATTCTACAAAACCATTCTGTGGTTGCTGTTCTACTGGTGAATGGCTAATTGGCACAGATGTACTCAGTATTTGGTAGTATCTTCACACTGACTCCTGATCCATTAAATGAGTTCCATTATGGGAGGGTGTCAGGACGCCCTCAAAACTATCCCCAGGTTCAGTGATTTGCCAGGGGGACTCACAAGACTCAACATATAGTTGTGCTCATGGCAAAGATTTATTACAGTGAAAGGAGACAGAGCAAGATCAATAATGGGAAAAGGTGCATGCGGCAATGTCTAGGGGAAACCAGGGGCACACTTCCAGAGTCTTCTCTTGGTGGAGTCATGCAGGACACACTTAATACAGCAAAGATTTGTAACAACCAGGGGAGATCCTAAGATACTCAGTGCCTTGGATTTTTTATTGGTGGTTAGTCATGTAGATCGTTTCTGCCTGGTTGATATTAAAATTCTAGACTCACGGAAAGAAAGCAGGTGTGCAGCGTAAACTAGATTTTTGTTTGCACAAACCACTTAGGTATAGTGAGCTACTCTTAATCAGTCAGAATGGTTGGAACTGGTAATCCCAGATGCCAGCCAAGGGCCAACATTGAAAGTCTGGCTTTTGAAGGATATTAGCCAGTCCTGCTCATTCTTCATAGGTAAGACTAAACAAAGGGAAATCCCATCTCTGGGGGAATTGCGGAGATGGGTGCCACCATCGGCACCAATTCCTGTCAATTAACTTGACCTGCCTTTTTGTCCTTTGTGAGAGTGGTTGAGTCTTGGAAAATAATGGTTTGTTATTGAAAGTATAACCAGTTTAGGATGCTGATAGCAGAGCTCTTCCAGTTATAGTTTCTTTACTGAGCAAATCAGCAAAACCTCTCTGTAACTCTAAATTTTTTTTATTTTTTATTAACATATAATGTATTATTAGTCCCAAGGGTACAGGTTTGTGAATCGCCACATTTACACACTTCACAGCACTCACTATAACTATAGCACATACCTTCCCCAATGTCCATAACCAACATCATGTCCCTACCCGCCCCCCAGGCAAACTGTATTTGTATTTTCTATTCCAATAAGCAGAGAACTCTAGAAATATTTTGTTTTCTGTCAAGAGGACAACATATGCCTTCATTGTGTGTTTCAGATCACAATCAACTCACTCGCACCGGATCATGTATGGTCTGTAGATGCCTGGATTGTCTTACTATTGGGTAGGACATCTTGCTCACTCACTACAGACATGGCAATAATCTGACAGAATTTGGTAACCACAGGTTAGCAGATTTTTACAATACTTTGGAGAAGTTCATATATGGCAGAGGTTGGGTAATAAACCCCATGGGTATACAGACTTTGAATGCATTCATGAAGTTATTTGGAATAAAGAAAGATAACTCTCCAAGTGAGAGAAAATTTGCCTTGTCTTGCATCTTAAGCTTCTAAGAAAAATAAAGAAAACCTAGTTGGCTTATTGGAGTTTCTGAAGAAAGCTTCAGAAGCAAAGCCTAAAGCTGTCTGGTATCTAATACGAGGCAGTGTTCTTGAGTTTGTTAAGGCTTCAGCCCAAGGATCTGTGGACATTTAGTCTGCTTGATAAGAGTATGTCCAACTCTGTCAGAGAATCACATTTATAGGTCTGGATCATTTTAGAGTAAAGCCAGCAAGTAGGTATTTTTTCCTACTGAGAAATAGCTACTGGGCATCATTTAAGACTAAATTCCTGACCATGAAATAATGACCCTGCAACTTGAGCTGCTTGACATAAGTTGAATGTGATGTAATTTGAGAGTGCTAAGCAACAGCATTCGGTCATCAGTGGAAGCAGTGTATACAAGACCAGAATTGAGTAGGGCCTGCGGTCTCAGATAAATGTCACAAGAAGATGGCTCACACTTCCAGGGCATCTGTTAACAATGCCATATCATTTATCATTTATATGTATATATAAATGCATAATATGGCAATGATATATGCAATATAGCCATAAATGATATGGCAATATATATTTTATATATAATTAATATATTAATTATATATTAATATGTATTCAATTAATTAATATATAATTATATATAATTAATTATAAATGAAACGGCAATATATATTTTACATACAATTAATATATGAATTATATATAAAATAGATTTTTATATATTATATATGAATTATATAAATATATATTTATATGTAAAAATGTATATATCTTATTTATATTTATATTATATATATATTTATATTTTATATATATAAATCTATTTTATATATAGTTACATATAATTTACATATAATATATTATATATAATTTTATATATAGTTATATATAATTAATATATTAATTATGCATAAAATTATTTTTATTGATTATATATTATATATTTTATTAATTATATATAAATATATATTTTATATACACATTATATATTTATATATAAAATATATTTTAATATATAGATTTAATATGTAAATATAATATAAAATATATATTATATTATTTTTATATATAAAAATATATTTTTATATATGACATATATTTTATATACATATTTTATGTATAATTAATATATTAATTATATATGATATATTATGTATTATATATTACATATAATAATACAGTGAACGTAGATTTAACGGCAACCTGAATGAATGAATATATATATATGAATTTATATAATATATAATACATAATATGTTATATATAATTAACACATTACTTAATATATTAATAAATTAATAATACAATATATCAGTAATATATTATATTAATTAATATAATTAATATATTAATTATACATAAAATATATTTTATTAATTATATATAAATATGTAAAATATTTATATATAAAATATAAATTATATATAATTAACAAATTAATTATATATATGTATAAAAGTTTCACTAAAAAATAAATTTCTTTTCTGTTTTGTGATTTTCCACTGAAGGTCATTGCCAGCAGAGAAAGTCATCTGGGTGATACCAAGTCTTTAAAATATATTGAAATTAGTTTTATGAACTAGTATTTTATTTCCATGTATTCTTGTTGGGTGCAGAATTTAGAATATATCCATTACTTAGGGTCTGTCAAAACCAAACTCCCTCATTTTTTAACCATTTCAAAATTATCTTATCCCCTACTCTGAATACTCATTCAGGTCGCCATTAAATCTAAGTTCACTGTGGGTTTTTTTTTAATCACTATGAAAACATTATTCCATTATCTTACATTTGCAGCTTAACAATTTTTTTTAATTTTTTATTTTTTATAAACATATGTTTTTATCCCCAGGGGTACAGGTCTGTGAATCACCAGGTTTACACACTTCACAGCACTCACCAAAGCACATACCCTCCTCAATGTCCATAATCCCACCCCCTTCTCCCAAACCCCCTCCCCCCAGCAACCCTCAGTTTGTTTTGTGAGATTAAGAGTCACTTATGGTTTGTCTCCCTCCCAATCCCATCTTGTTTCATTTATTCTTCTCCTACCCACTTAAGCCCCCATGTTGCATCATCACTTCCTCATATCAGGGAGATCATATGATAGTTGTCTTTCTCCGCTTGACTTATTTCGCTAAGCATGATACGCTCTAGTTCCATCCATGTTGTCGCAAATGGCAAGATTTCATTTCTTTTGATGGCTGCATAGTATTCCATTGTGTATATATACCACATCTTCTTGATCCATTCATCTGTTGATGGACATTTAGGTTCTTTCCATAGTTTGGCTATTGTGGACATCGCTGCTATAAACATTCGGGTGCACGTGCCCCTTTGGATCACTACGTTTGTATCCTTAGGGTAAATACCCAATAGTGCAATTGCTGGGTCATAGGGCAGTTCTATTTTCAACATTTTGAGGAACCTCCATGCTGTTTTCCAGAGTGGCTGCACCAGCTTGCATTCCCACCAACAGTGTAGGAGGGTTCCCCTTTCTCCGCATCCTCGCCAGCATCTGTCATTTCCTGACTTGTTGATTTTAGCCATTCTGATTGGTGTGAGGTGATATCTCATTGTGGTTTTGATTTGTATTTCCCTGATGCCGAGTGATGTGGAGCACTTTTTCATGTGTCTGTTGGCCATCTGGATGTCTTCTTTGCAGAAATGTCTGTTCATGTCCTCTGCCCATTTCTTGATTGGATTATTTATTCTTTGGGTGTTGAGTTTGCTAAGTTCTTTATAGATTCTGGACACTAGTCCTTTATCTGATATGTCGTTTGCAAATATCTTCTCCCATTCTGTCAGTTGTCTTTTGATTTTGTTAACTGTTTCCTTTGCTGTGCAAAAGCTTTTGATCTTGATGAAATCCCAATAGTTCATTTTTTCCCTTGCTTCCCTTGCCTTTGGCGTTGTTCCTAGGAAGATGTTGCTGCGGCTGAGGTCCAAGAGGTTGCTGCCTGTGTTCTCCTCAAGGATTTTGATGGATTCCTTTCGCACATTGAGGTCCTTCATCCATTTTGAGTCTATTTTTTTTTTTTTTATTTTTTTTTATTTTTTATTTTTATTTATTTATTTTTTTAATTTCCAGCATAACAGTATTCATTATTTTTGCACCACACCCCGTGCTCCATGCAATCCGTGCTCTCTATAATACCCACCACCTGGTACCCCAACCTCCCACCCCCCGTCCTTTCAAAACCCTCAGATTGTTTTTCAGAGTCCATAGTCTCTCATGGTTCACCTCCCCTTCCAATTTCCCCCAACTCCCTTCTCCACTCTAAGTCCCCATGTCCTCCATGCTATTTGTTATGCTCCACAAATAAGTGAAACCATATGATAATTGACTCTCTCTGCTTGACTTATTTCACTCAGCATAATCTCTTCCAGTCCCGTCCATGTTGCTACAAAAGTTGGGTATTCATCCTTTCTGATGGAGGCATAATACTCTATCCCCAGGGGTACAGGTCTGTGAATCACCAGGTTTACACACTTCACAGCACTCACCAAAGCACATACCCTCCCCAATGTCCATAATCCCACCCCCTTCTCCCAAACCCCCTCCCCCCAGCAACCCTCAGTTTGTTTTGTGAGATTAAAAGTCACTTATGGTTTGTCTCCCTCGCAATCCCATCTTGTTTCATTTATTCTTCTCCTACCCACTTAAGCCCCCATGTTGCATCACCACTTCCTCATATCAGGGAGATCATATGATAGTTGTCTTTCTCTGCTTGACTTATTTCGCTAAGCATGATACGCTCTAGTTCCATCCATGTTGTCGCAAATGGCAAGATTTCATTTCTTTTGATGGCTGCATAGTATTCCATTGTGTATATATACCACATCTTCTTGATCCATTCATCTGTTGATGGACATCTAGGTTCTTTCCATAGTTTGGCTATTGTGGACATTGCTGCTATAAACATTCGGGTGCATGTGCCCCTTTGGATCACTACGTTTGTATCCTTAGGGTAAATACCCAATAGTGCAATTGCTGGGTCATAGGGCAGTTCTATTTTCAACATTTTGAGGAACCTCCATGCTGTTTTCCAGAGTGGCTGCACCAGCTTGCATTCCCACCAACAGTGTAGGAGGGTTCCCCTTTCTCCGCATCCTCGCTAGCATCTGTCATTTCCTGACTTGTTTATTTTAGCCATTCTGACTGGTGTGAGGTGATATCTCATTGTGGTTTTGATTTGTATTTCCCTGATGCCGAGTGATATGGAGCACTTTTTCATGTGTCTGTTGGCCATCTGGATGTCTTCTTTGCAGAAATGTCTGTTCATGTCCTCTGCCCATTTCTTGATTGGATTATTTGTTCTTTGGGTGTTGAGTTTGCTAAGTTCTTTATAGATTCTGGACACTAGTCCTTTATCTGATATGTCATTTGCAAATATCTTCTCCCATTCTGTCAGTTGTCTTTTGATTTTGTTAACTGTTTCCTTTGCTGTGCAAAAGCTTTTGATCTTGATGAAATCCCAATAGTTCATTTTTTCCCTTGCTTCCCTTGCCTTTGGCGTTGTTCCTAGGAAGATGTTGCTGCGGCTGAGGTCCAAGAGGTTGCTGCCTGTGTTCTCCTCAAGGATTTTGATGGATTCCTTTCGCACATTGAGGTCCTTCATCCATTTTGAGTCTATTTTTGTGTGTGGTGTAAGGAAATGGTCCAATTTCATTTTTCTGCATGTGGCTGTCCAATTTTCCCAGCACCATTTATTGAAGAGGCTGTCTTTTTTCCATTGGACATTCTTTCCTGCTTTGTCGAAGATTAGTTGACCGTAGAGTTGAGGGTCTATTTCTGGGCTCTCTATTCTGTTCCATTGATCTATGTGTCTGTTTTTGTGCCAGTACCATGCTGTCTTGATGATGACAGCTTTGCAATAGAGCTTGAAGTCCGGAATTGTGATGCCACCAACGTTGGCTTTCTTTTTCAATATCCCTTTGGCTATTCGAGGTCTTTTCTGGTTCCATATAAATTTTAGAATTATTTGTTCCATTTCTTTGAAAAAGATGGATGGTACTTTGATAGGAATTGCATTAAATGTGTAGATTGCTTTAGGTAGCATAGACATTTTCACAATATTTATTCTTCCAATCCAGGAGCATGGAACATTTTTCCATTTCTTTGTGTCTTCCTCAATTTCTTTCATGAGTACTTTATAGTTTTCTGAGTATAGATTCTGTGTCTCTTTGGTTAGGTTTATTCCTAGGTATCTTATGGTTTTGGATGCAATTGTAAATGGGATTGACTCCTTAATTTCTCTTTCTTCTGTCTTGCTGTTGGTGTAGAGAAATGCAACTGATTTCTGTGCATTGATTTTATATCCTGACACTTTACTGAATTCCTGTATAAGTTCTAGCAGTTTTGGAGTGGAGTCTTTTGGGTTTTCCACATATAGTATCATATCATCTGTGAAGAGTGATAATTTGACTTCTTCTTTGCCGATTTGGATGCCTTTAATTTCCTTTTGTTGTCTGATTGCTGAGGCTAGGACCTCTAGTACTATGTTGAATAGCAGTGGTGATAATGGACATCCCTGCTGTGTTCCTGACCTTAGCGGAAAAGCTTTCAGTTTTTCTCCATTGAGAATGATATTTGCGGTGGGTTTATCATAGATGGCTTTGATGATATTGAGGTATGTGCCCTCTATCCCTACACTTTGAAGAGTTTTGATCAGGAAGGGATGCTGTACTTTGTCAAATGCTTTTTCAGCATCTATTGAGAGTATCATATGGTTCTTGTTCTTTCTTTTATTGATGTGTTGTATCACATTGACTGATTTGCGGATGTTGAACCAACCTTGCAGCCCTGGAATAAATCCCACTTGGTCGTGGTGAATAATCTTTTTAATGTACTGTTGAATCCTATTGGCTAGTATTTTGTTGAGTATTTTCGCATCTGTGTTCATCAAGGATATTGGTCTATAGCTCTCTTTTTTGGTGGGATCCTTGTCTGGTTTTGGGATCAAGGTGATGCTGGCCTCATAAAATGAGTTTGGAAGTTTTCCTTCCATTTCTATTTTTTGGAACAGTTTCAGGAGAATAGGAATTAGTTCTTCTTTAAATGTTTGGTAGAATTCCCCCGGGAAGCCGTCTGGCCCTGGGCTTTTGTTTGTTTGGAGATTTTTAATGACTGTTTCAATCTCCTTACTGGTTATGGGTCTGTTCAGGCTTTCTATTTCTTCCTGGTTCAGTTGTGGTAGTTTATATGTTTGTAGGAATGCATCCATTTCTTCCAGATTGTCAAATTTATTGGCGTAGAGTTGCTTATAGTATGTTCTTATAATAGTTTGTATTTCTTTGGTGTTAGTTGTGATCTCTCCTCTTTCATTCATGATTTTATTTATTTGGGTCCTTTCTCTTTTCTTTTTGATAAGTCTGGCCAGGGGTTTATCAATTTTATTAATTCTTTCAAAGAACCAGCTCCTAGTTTCGTTGATTTGTTCTATTGTTTTTTTGGTTTCTATTTCATTGATTTCTGCTCTGATCTTTATGATTTCTCTTCTCCTGCTGGGCTTAGGGTTTCTTTCTTGTTCTTTCTCCAGCTCCTTTAGGTGTAGGGTTAGGTTGTGTACCTGAGACCTTTCTTGTTTCTTGAGAAAGGCTTGTACCGCTATATATTTTCCTCTCAGGACTGCCTTTGTTGTGTCCCACAGATTTTGAACCGTTGTATTTTCATTATCATTTGTTTCCATGATTTTTTTCAATTCTTCTTTAATTTCCCGGTTGACGCATTCATTCTTTAGAAGGATGCTGTTTAGTCTCCATGTATTTGGGTTCTTTTCAAACTTCCTTTTGTGGTTGAGTTCTAGCTTTAGAGCATTGTGGTCTGAAAATATGCAGGGAATGATCCCAATCTTTTGATACCGGTTGAGTCCTGATTTAGGACCGAGGATGTGATCTATTCTGGAGAATGTTCCAGGTGCACTAGAGAAGAATGTGTATTCTGTTGCTTTGGGATGAAATGTTCTGAATATATCTGTGATGTCCATCTGGTCCAGTTGTCGTTTAAGGCCTTTATTTCCTTGCTGATCTTTTGCTTGGATGATCTGTCCATTTCAGTGAGGGGAGTGTTAAAATCCCCTACTATTATTGTATTATTGTTGATGTGTTTCTTTGATTTTGTTATTAATTGGTTTATATAGTTGGCTGCTCCCACGTTGGGGGCATAGATATTTAAAATTGTTAGATCTTCTTTTTGGACAGACCCTTTGAGTATGATATAGTGTCCTTCCTCATCTCTTATTATAGTCTTTGGCTTAAAATCTAATTGATCTGATATAAGGATTGCCACTCCTGCTTTCTTCTGATGTCCATTAGCATGGTAAATTCTTTTCCACCCCCTCACTTTAAATCTGGAGGTGCCTTCGAGGTTAAAATGAGTTTCTTGGAGGCAACATATAGATGGGTTTTGTTTTTTTATCCATTCTGATAGCCTGTGTCTTTTGACAGGGGCATTCAGCCCATTAACATTCATGGTAACTATTGAGAGATATGAATTTAGTGCCATTGTATTGCCTGTAAGGTGACTGTTACTATATATGGTCTCTGTTCCTTTCTGATCTACCACTTGTAGGCTCTCTCTTTGCTTAGAGGACCCCTTTCAATATTTCCTGTAGAGCTGGTTTGGTGTTTGCAAATTCTTTCAGTTTTTGTTTGTCCTGGAAGCTTTTAATCTCTCCTTCTATTTTCAATGATAACCTGGCTGGATATAGTATTCTTGGCTGCATGTTTTTCTCGTTTAGTGCTCTGAAAATATCATGGCAGCTCTTTCTGGCCTGCCAGGTCTCTGTGGAT
The DNA here is from genome assembly GCF_009829155.1 of Mustela erminea. NCBI lineage: Eukaryota > Metazoa > Chordata > Mammalia > Carnivora > Mustelidae > Mustela > Mustela erminea. Next base: position 122,985,819 of record NC_045619.1, read on the forward strand.
AAGTCAGCTGCCAATCTAATATTTTTAGCATTGTATGTTACAGACTTTTTTTCCCGGGCTGCTTTCAGGATTTTCTCTTTGTCACTGAGACTTGTAAATTTTACTATTAGGTGACGGGGTGTGGGCCTATTCCTATTGATTTTGAGGGGCGTTCTCTGAACCTCCTGAATTTTGATGCTCGTTCCCTTTGCCATATTGGGGAAATTCTCCCCAATAATTCTCTCCAGTATACCTTCTGCTCCCCTCTCTGTTTCTTCTTCTTCTGGAATCCCAATTATTCTAATGTTGTTTCGTCTTATGGTGTCACTTATCTCTCGAATTCTCCCCTCGTGGTCCAGTAGCTGTTTGTCCCTCTTTTGCTCAGCTTCTTTATTCTCTGTCATTTGGTCTTCTATATCACTCATTCTTTCTTCTGCCTCATTTATCCTAGCAGTGAGAGCCTCCATTTTTGATTGCACCTCATTAATAGCTTTTTTGATTTCAACTTGGTTAGATTTTAGTTCTTTTATTTCTCCAGAAAGGGCTTTTATATCTCTCGAGAGGGTTTCTCTAATATCTTCCATGCCTTTTTCGAGCCCAGCTAGAACCTTGAGAATTGTCATTCTGAACTCTAGATCTGACATATTACCAATGTCTGTATTGATTAGGTCCCTAGCCTTCGGTACTGCCTCTTGTTCTTTTTTTTGTGTTGAATTTTTCCGTCTTGTCATTTTGTCCAGGTAAGAGTATATGAAGGAGCAAGTAAAATACTAAACGGGTGGCAACAATCCCAGGAATATATGCTTTAACCAAATTAGAAGAGACCCCAAATTGTGAGGGGGGAGAAAGGGGATAAAAAGAGGTTCAAAAAGGAAGAATGAAAAAAAAAAGAAAAAAGAAAAAAAATGAAAAGAATTAAAAAAAAACAAATAAGAAAAATATAAAAAAGAAAAAATATATATATTAGATGATGAACTGGTTAAAAAACGTTAAAAAAGAAAAAGGTAAAAGTTAAAAAAAAATTTTACCAGAAGGCGAGAAAAAAAACAAAAAATGAAAAAGAAAAAGATTAAATTAACTGCAAGACTAAAAAAAATCACAGGGAAAAAGCCATGAGTTCCATGCTTTGCTTTCTCCTCCTCTGGAATTCTGCTGCTCTCCTTGGTATTGAAACCGCACTCCTTGGTAGGTGAACTTGGTCTCGGCTGGATTTCTTGATGATCTTCTGGGGGAGGGGCCTGTTGTAGTGATTTTCAAGTGTCTTTGCCCCAGGCGGAATTGCACCGCCCTTACCCGGGGCCGGGGTGAGTAATCCGCTCGGGTTTGCTTTCAGGAGTTTTTGTTCCCTGAGCGCTTTCCGTAGAGTTCCGGAGGACGGGAATACAAATGGCGGCCTCCTCGTCTCCGGCCCGGAGGAGCCGAGAGCCCAGGGCCCCACTCCTCAGTGCGCCCTCAGAGAACAGCGCCCAGTTACTCCCGTCTGCCTGACCTCCGGCCGCGCTCCGAGCTCACCAAGCCTGCGACCAGTTCAAGGTAACCCCGAGCTGTGAGCTTACTGTCGGCTCTGTCTCTGTAGCCGGCTTTCCCGTTCCAATATCCGCAAGCTCTGCGACACTCAGACACCCCCGATCCTTCTGTGACCCTGCGGGACCTGGGCCACGCTGACCCCGCTTGGGCTTCTCCCCGGTTTAGCCTCTGGAGCGATGTCCCTCAGCGGAACAGACTTTTAAAAGTCCTGATTTTGTGTGCCGTTGCTCCGCCCCTTGCCGGGAGCCGGCCCCTCCCCCTGGGGTCCATCTTCCCGTCGCTTTGGATTCACTTCTCCGCCGGTCCTACCTTTCAGAAAGTGGTTGTTTTTCTGTTTCCAGAATTGCTGTTCTTCTTCTCTTCGATCTGCCGATGGATTTTCAGGTGTTTGCAATCTCTAGATAAGCTATCTAGCTGATCTCCGGCTAGCTGAAGTAGTCTCAGCCTGCTACTTCTTCGCCATCTTGACTCCTCCCCCTTACATTTGCAGCTTAGGCCACTATCTTATTTGCTTATATTGTTGCTGTTGAAAAGTTAATGCTAAATTGAATAATATGCCTTTATAGATATGTTTTGTCTCTCTAATGGATTTGAAGAACTTCACTTCTCTTTGGAATTCTTCAGCTTAATTACAAAGTATCTAGCTTATTATATTTTTAATTTACCCTGCACCCTGATTCTTAGAGTTCATGACTTTTTCACTTCTGAAAAATTTTCATTTCAATACTGCCTCTCACTATTTTTTATCTCCCCTATATGGTTCATTCAGTCATGCATTGGACCCTATCATTTATCTTCCAGGTTCTTAAACTATATTTTTTCCATATTTTTATACATCTCTTTATTGCATTTTATGTATTTTCTCTTAAATATCCTCCAATTCATTGAATTCTGTATGCACTTTTTTTTTTCTATTTATACCACCTACATTGTTTTCATTTTGAATGGTTATGTTTTCATGGTCACTTTTACAAAACCATGCCTGGATTCTTCTTCTTTGTGCTTATTTTAAAAATTTAATCTTTTATATATTTGATACATAAATTTTTTATATTCATTATCACATCATGCTAAATGAGTAAAATCCTTGGGTATCTATTTGTGCCCTATTTCATTTGATTATTTGTGCTAGCTCTGAATCATCGAGATGTGTTTGTCATTTGCCAGTTAATTTATCACTGTGAGTCCTTATTTTGATTATCATAATCTATGGGAATTCTGATATGGCCTTATGAAGGTGCCAGGAATTTTTTTACCTAGCAAAGTCTTCCTCTGGCTTTATGCAAAGACGTCAGTTTGTTTTTTTTAAAAAATATTTTATTTATTTATTTGACAGACAGAGATTACAAGTAGACAGAGAGGCAGACAGAGAGAGGAAGGGAAGCTGGCTCCCCGCTGAGCAGAGAGGCCGACGTGGGGCTCGATCCCAGGACCCTGGGATCATGACCTGAGCCGAAGGCAGAGGCTTTAACCCACTGAGCCACCCAGGCGCCCCAAGAGGTCAGTTCTAATTCCTTATCTTATACAGATCTAAATTCTTTTATTACCTTTCTCAGTTCCACTTTCAAGACTAAGAATCTGGGTTGCTTTTATCTGCATTATAGCTTCAGTCTCTCCTCACATTCTTGTATCTTTTTTTTAATTAATTCTGGAATTGTTTTTTGTTTGTTTGTTTGTTTTGGTTTTGGTTTTGTTCCAATAGGCTCCATGTCCAGCATAGATCCCAATGTGGGGCTTGAACACACAACCATGAGATAAGACCTGAGCTGATATCAAGATTCAGACAATCAAACCACTGGGGCCTTGGACTAGTTCTTAAAATATTTCTCAGGGTGGTCATTCAGTAATAAACTATCTGTTATGTTGGCTTCACTTTCTCCCATCTCCCTTTCAATTCTTGGGATTTGCTTTACATTTTGCTGCCTTGGGACTCAGCTCTATATTTAAAAGCATTTTATGTTCCACTTCTTAACACATCTAACATTTTTATAGTTTGAAAGTTGGGACTTCTATATTTTTATAGACAATAAAAACCCACTGTTTTTGCCAAACTAGAAGCAGCATGTGTACATGTTTTGTAAGTGTCTTATATCTCCTTTCTCAAGTTGTACATTCTTTTAAACCTGGACACTGTCTTATTCTTCACTGTATCTCTCCTGTCTTCCTGACCCTATTCCCAGTGTCTAACATAAATAGTGTTTGGTCTTTTAAAAAGAAAGATAAAACAATGTGTCTACTTGAAGATGAATTTGTTCTGTCACTTTTGAATATTTTGCTCTTTGGAAGTCTCAGAGATTTTTAAATGCCTCATGAAAATTATTGGCAATATAATTCAATTAAAATTATCTGGTTTTTTTTTTTCTATCTTGGGTCATATCCAAGCTCCATCATTTAATACTCATGGGATCTTGGGCAACTGAGTAAAGATTTTTAAAGGAAAAGTGGAGAATAGCACAAGATGGTATTTTGGACATAGTGAGACAATATATATATGAAAAACCTAGCACAGTGTTAGAACATTGGGATCTACAAGGCATCTTTTTCTTCCTCAGAAAACCCTAAAGAGAACCCTAGTTGCTATCATTATCTATTTAATCCTTGTTCCTTTCAGTGCATGCAGAGATAAAAATGATAAAGAAATTATCAGTTGAAAATAATTTTGTTTTTTGGCAACAAAATATGGATTTGTCTTATAAAATATTCTGCTACTGGGTTATATTGATTTACTTTCTGTGATTTCAGTTCATTTCTAGTCTAAATGATGAATACCACTTGAAACAGTATACGGTAACGTTATTTTTAGTAGGCAGTAACAGTTAATAAAGGCGTTTCCCAGCTGAAATGGGGGCACTAAACAGCTATGACAGCAACAAAATATGTAATTTTTTTTTCTTAATGGAAAACAGTGAACATATAGAATGTTATGGAACCTGAATTCAGAATCAGGATATAAAAGAAATGTTCCAGGGTTTGCAGGTCTCTTTGCACTCTTGCTTCTCTTCCCTCTTCCCGGCTTGTCTTCTTTCTCTTCCTCCTTCTTTATTTCTCTCTTTGTTTTTTACTCTCTTCCTTCCTTCCTACCTTCCTTCCCTCCTCCCATAATTGCAGGCCTGTACCTCTCTCTCCCCTTGGGAAATGGAAAAGCAACATTAAACACAAGAATTATATATCTTTCATATAGTGGAATTTCAAAATTTCACGTCTTTATTGCATTTATTTATATGCGCCTCGCAAAATTAAAAATGATTGTCAATATCTCATTAATTCCATTCAGTTCGCAATTATTATTGAGTAACTATGATCTGCCAGGAACTGTACTAGTAACTGAGGATACAACAGTGAAAAAGTCACCATCCTGCTTTATTCTTACAGACCAGTGGAGGCACCACTGAAGTAAACAATGACCATTCCAGAGCCGTAGGTACTAAGATGACTGGGAACAGAAAGTCCCTGAAGTTGAAAAATAAAGAAAAATTAGTGTTAATTTCCTAACTGGTAATTGGAGTGGGGAAAAGATTTCAGATCTCAAGTCAAAAGATGGCGTGTTCAGAAAGCTGCCCGCCCAATAATTCAGTAATAGTGGGAGGGAGGGCGTAACAATGAACCTGGAAAGGCAAGCTGTTTGTAAGTCATGCTAAGGAATATGACAGTTATATTAATTTCAGAGGAACTTACATAGGAAGACACTTGTGCTTTAAAATGATGACTGACTGAAGGATGGGAAATGAGTGTGGGTAGCCGCAAAATCCTGTTTGGGGTGTTGCTGAGATGAGAATTGGTAGTCTTTGACTGAAATATAGAATATGGAAGACTAGATGATTGTTAGGTAGAGGGAGTGAGAGCAGTCCAAGAACACTGTCTAGTTTCCCAGTGTGGGATGGAAGAAAGTGGCCTTCATTGAAACATGAGCTGGTTGGCTGGGTGCGGGAAAGGTAGGAGAGTTTAGTTTTGGAGATTTGGGGTGTCCATCTGTGTGGGCTGTGTGTGTGTGTGCACGCATGCATGCTCAGAAAGAGGACTTGCAGTATCGATTTGAGGAACATAGCCTGTCAGGACTTCAGATACGGCTTTGGGGCAAGATATAGATAATGCTCAGAATCATGAGAGAGAAGAAAAAGCCTAGGGGGAAAAAAAGTATAATCTGAGCAGAGAGAAGGATTAACATGGAACTATGAGGATAATCAACATTTAAAAGACATATACAGAAGAGAAGTAGGTTAGGTATTGATTAATATTCATTTATAAAATAGAAGTAAGGAGAAGAAATATTTTTGAAACTGGAGTAAAGCACAGAGCAATGAAAAGCCGGATTATGTGGAGGGCTCAATGACTGGGCAAAATTATGGATTTTCCTCCTGGGATCCTGAATGCCCATACTTTATTTATTTATTTATATTTTGGGGTAATTTTATTTTTTTTTCAGTGTTCCAAGATTCATTGTTTATGCACCACACTCAGTGCTCCATGCAATACGTGCCCTCCTTAATACCCACCACCAGGCTCACCCGACCCCCACCCCCCTCCCTTCCAAAACCCTCAGCGTCCACAGTCTTTCATGGTTCATCTTCCCCTCCGATTTCCCCCAACTCACTTCTCTTCATCTCCCAATGTCCTCCGTGTTATTCCTTATGCTCCACAAGTAAATGAAACCATATGATAATTGATTCTCTCTGATTGACTTATTTCAGTCAGCATAACCTCCTCCAGTCCCATCCATGTTGATACAAAAGTTGCTAAATGCCCATACTTTAAACCCATATATATATATATAGGTTTATATATAATATTTCTATTATTATTTATTATTATATATTTTATATGTATATATCTTTTTTCTAGAATATGGGGAAATTATTACTTTCCTAATGTTTTTATGAAATGTTTGGAGGCACTCCTATCCCTGATCTATGGTCCTGTTTTTCACTCTACCTTCCCCAATTGCTTCATATAGTCTCATGGGGTGTCTTGTTTCTTGCTGTTACATTGCAGAAATGAAAAGAATGTAGTTGAAAAAGAACTCTGATATGCCTTTAAGAAATCACATATAAAAGAATATTTTGAATATTCAACTTCATATAATTTCTGTGATTATGCAGCTTCATAGAATTTTATTATGAATACATCAGTGTGTCCTAAACTTCAGTATACTGTTCATTTTGAATATGCATTCTGAAATTATGTTTCAGTTGTAGAAACAAATTAAAATGAATTGACAAGAGGATCGGTGTGCTATAGAAGAGAGAACACTGCCCTTGGCAGTAATAGGAAATTTGAATTCTAGTTCCCAATACCACATTGCTGTATTTTCTCATAAATACCCTTAACTTCTTTAGGCCCAAGTAATGTAATTTGTAAAACAATGACCTCCAATATCGCTTCAACTTTTAAAATCCTGTAGTTCTTGGGTACCGGGGTGGCTCAGTCAGTTAATTGTCTCCCTTTGGCTCAGATCATGATCCCAGGATCCTGGGATTGAGCCCATGACAGGCTTCCTGCTGAGCAGGTAGTCTGCTTATCCAAATTCCTCCCCCACCATCTCCCACTCCTGCTCTCTCTCTCTCTGAAATAAAGTCTTAAAAAAGCCTGTGATACTCAATTTATCTAAACAAGCAATACAAGGTTTCTATTCGATTAACTAAGGCTTCACATTTTGAGCTAACAGAGAAATTCTAATAATTGGGCCTGAAATATTTGAATAAGTTTTAGCCGCCACAATGGTGTTCTAAATTATATGAATGTGATGATGTGAGCACAGGAATTAATACAGAACATTGCTATAACGTTACTTAGTACTTTACTGTGGTCTTCCCCCTGGCCCCCTGCCTCATTTATGTACCTGCCCTTTGTTTCTTAAAATTTTCTTTCAGGAGATAGCATGATCATAAAGGCTTACATTGTTTAAATATGGTATGCACAGGGCAATAAATATCCACATCTAGCTAGATACAGAAATGGTGCAATTGCTCAAGTTAAATATTTTCTAAAGACACTCCTCTGAAAGAGTAAATGAATTGCTCTGGGAGTCATTTGTTACAGTTGTATGAGTATCCGATCTTAAGAGACAATCCTGGAAAAGAAAGAGTAGAGAAAAGAGAAAGGATGTTTCTAATTATAGCTTCACCTATTATCACCTCCTGATCTTCCAGAGACCTGTCAAGTGATGCTCTTCTTCTTGGCCAAAATGTTAGCATTCCCAAGGAATGAAGAATTTTGTTTCCTTTGGATTGCTTGTGCTTTCATCTCCGCATGGGTTCAGCAAGGAACGGAAGCTTTTCGGTGTGGCAACGGATTGTCCTTGCCTCCTGACAACGTGTGTGACTTCACGGATCAGTGTGGGGACAAGAGTGATGAACAGCAATGTAAGTGCCTTTCTGCTCCTTTGCACAGTTTCGAGTCCCTGGACACCTTCAAACCAGGGGCCGACAGGCAGCCCAGGGAGATTTGACTAGGTACCTGGCCCTAGTTTCATTTATATGCCTTTAGTGTAAATCGGAAAGTAAAATATACTTTTCAATAAGGAGGTGGGTTCATAGACTAAAATTCCTCTCATGAAACTATATCACATTGCTAAGCTTCTAACGGAAGGGAATGTATTCTAAACTAGTTTTAACTGATTATAAAAAAGGAAGTGATATGCAGTCATGTAGCTTTTAATGTATCAGGGAAACAAAATTCCAAAGAAGCTCATGACTGAAGCTTTAAAATGCTGTGATGGAAATGATGAGCCTAAATCTGGCTTCAAGATGGAAATGTTTGAAACGACTTTTAGGTTGCATGAGTAGATTTGATTTTTGCTTATAGGACACTACCTCCCAATGAGTTGGTACTAACTGCACACGGAGTACAGCCTGGGCTTGAATCCTTTGATTCTGGGGTGCTGGAAACAGCTTAGGAGAGGGCAGGACCTAGATTTGGATCCTGCATAAACTATGTACCATTTGTGTGATCTTGACCCTCTATCTCATTACAAGAGGTTGTAAAGTGAGATAAATTGACTTTCAGCAGCAGGAAAATGCTCCATTGCTAACTGGTATCATATGAAAAAGGAAACTGTTCACCAAGGCAAGATATGGATAAAGACCAGTGTGTTTCTATCATTTCTCTTGCAATCCGACATCCCGAAGGAACACTGCATTTCACTAGTGGAATGAGGGCGATCACCTTTCACAGACGACATTTTCATACAATTAAGAGAGTTCATTGTTGGTTCATAGTAACTGCTGGTTCAGTTATTGGGAGGCACTAATTCTAGTAGTTTAGAGCACCTTACACATATTTTCTAGTTTTTGTTCAGATGCTATATTAATTCATGTTTATGGAATTTTTCATTTTCTTCTACTAGAATAAGTTTCTACATGTTCAGTTGTGCTATTGTTGCTAGGTTTCCATATCTTCATTTTTGCTATTGTTGCTTAGTTTCTATATATTCAGTTTTGCTATTGTTGGACTTCTACTTACGTAGTCAGTTGTCGTTGGAGTTGAACAAGAACAGTGAATAGCGAAAAATCTCTTCTCTGCAGAAGAAAACAAGCTATTGATTTGTTTCCCATAGTTTGGGACAGCGATCATGCCGTTAGTAACTGTTAAATACAAAATGCCACCGAAGACAAGGGTTCATTTATATTTGTCCAATTTGCCCAGAGAGGCTGAATGTGGGTGTGCTGCCCTTTCTCTCATCTGTCTGGGAAAACCTTTCCTGTTCTTTGGTGAGCAGCAAAGAGGAACCACTTGGCTGGTTTGACAAGAAGTGCAAAGTCCCTTCCCTTATTAATCTCTGTGAAGCTGCCTTTCGCACGCTTGCTGTGATAACGTGCATGGTCCTGCTTCGGGGAAAAGGTTAATGTGAAAGAAGGGGAAAGCTGCCGAGTGCAAAAGGTCTGGGCTGCGTGAAAAATTCTAATACCTCGCGGCCGTGGAGAGAAACGAAGGAACAGATCTGTCGAATAAACAGATTTCATTTTAAATGTTACATTAGGAGATCACCTTTTGGCTTATTTTTCATTTTCGTTCCTGAGAACTTTCCACTTTGGTATTTTATTTAAAATTGGACTATAACCTTGTCGATAAAAACTGAGAATCACTATGAAGGGTGAGTTGCTTTTGTACACCACAGGAGGGGGAAAATATTGGGGAGGAATAATGATGGCAAGCGATTTTTCTCATAAAAATTTGTGACGCTCAAACTTATAGATGAGACTTCTTTTAAAAAAAAAAGTTAACTTTTTAATGATGTTAAAATAGGCCCTTTTTGAAAAAAAAAATCAACCTGTGTCTCTTTTTAGCATCCAAATGGTGTGACCTTTAAAGAAATAGATTACTATGTTGACTTTTTGTAATGAAATTGGCCTAGTTGTAGTTGAATTTCAGATGCAACTGATTCTATTAATAAGATATGATGGACCTCCTTTTCAGAATACTGGAATCTTTTTTTTTTTTTAACTCAGATTTTTTTTTAACATTTTACTTATTCATTTGACGGAGATCACAAGTAGTCAGAGAGGCAGGCAGAGAGAGAGAAGAGGAAGCAGGCTCCCTGCTGAGCAGAGAGCCCAATGAGGGGCTCAATCCCAGGACCCTGGGATCATGACCTCAGCTGAACGCAGAGGCTTTAACCCACTGCGCCACCCAGGTGCCCCTCAGATTTTTTTTAAAGATGAGAGTTTTAAAAAGACAGTCTTCACAATGAAATAAATTCTAGTATACAAGATTGAGCATTTAATATATAATGATTAAGGAAAATAATTTTTTAGGTATCACAACTGTTTGGTTCTTGTGTTGACAAGAGCCCCTCTCCAATATAATTTACTGATATCCTGAGACAGGGAAATAAATGTTATAGTCCTGGGTATCTTTTTAAAAAATCATGTTCTCAACATTACATTGCTTCCATGCTGATCCCCATTGCCCATCATTCTCTTTGATTTATATTTGTTCATTTTAATATCGGAACCCTTATGTCAAATACAGAGAGAATCTAACTTCTCTCCTAGCAATTTCTCAAAATTATTTGATATACAAAGTCTTGACTGTTATATTTTTACTTAACAATAAAGAAAGGAGCCTTGCTTATATTGCAACCATTCAAAGGCAAGTCAACCAGAAGATTATAAACTACTATTGATAAGTGTTGAGCTATATCTCATGAAATGGATCCTCACTGTTGATGTGTCGCCGGAAAATAAATATTCTTAGATAATTACTTTTGCATACCTGAAGTCAGTATTAAAATTAACTGTTTCATGCATTCACTTTTAGAGCTAACTCGTGACTCAAATGAAAAAGATATATTCCGTTAAATTGACATTTTTCTCTCCTATCTACCTGTCACACTTAAGAAGTTTCCATTTGGTCTAGTGTTTTTACAAGGAGATAGGAATCTATTTATATACTTTGATTTGAAGGAATACATCATAAGAGTTGGGGTTTTACCTTATTTCTTTTGCAAACTTTTTGGATTTAGGAAGAAGAAATTTATTCAAAAGGTTTTTACTTCATATAAATCTAAATTTATATGTAAAAAATATAAAAATTACCTTAGAGGTACAGTCTCAAAATTTGAGAGATGACAGTGTTTAATCAGGTGATGTTTAAGTACAAATGTTATTTCTTTAATAGGATGACATGTCAACTACTTTTAAAAAGTAGTTCATTTAAGGACCGCCTGAGTGGCTCAGTGGGTTAAGCCTCTGCCTTCAGCTCAGGTCATGATCTCAGTCAGGATCTTGGGATTGAGCCCTGCACCTGGGCTCTCTGCTCAGCAGGGAACCTGCTTCCCCCGCCCACCGCACCCCTGCCTGCCTCTCTCCCTACTTATGATCTCTCTCTCTGTCAAATAAATAAGTAAAATAATACAAAAAAGTTGTTCATTTAAGTACGAAGTTAAAGAATTAATGAATGAAATATGAGATTTCATGTACAATGTTTATCTTACTACTATAATGTATGCAAAATGTTTGACATATATTTTCATGAAACAACTAAAATTCTAAGCAAAGTGTGTTAGTTTGAGCTCTTATAACAAATACCATAAACCGGGTGGCCCAAACAAAAATAACATTTAATTCTCATAGTTCTGGAGGGCGAGAAGTCTAGGATCAAAGTACTGGCAGATTTGGTGTTTGATGAGGGCCCTTCTCCTGGTTTGCAGATAGCTGTTGGGTTTTTTTTTTTTTTTAAGTTTTATTTATTTATTTGAGAGAGAGAGAGAGCACACACATGTGCAGAAAAGGGGAGCTGAGGGACAGAGGGAGAGGAAGAGAGAATTTCCCAAAGGCCCCACCTCCAAATATTTTAACACTGGGGATTAGAGATTTAACATATGAATTTTGAAGGGATGCAAATACTCAGTCCATAGCACAATAAAATTTAAAAAAATCTAATAATAAATATATAGAGCCTAGCTGAAGAAAAATTATAAAAAATTACTGATGTATGGAAGAAAGACTCATGACAAGACTATTTCCTAATGGTGTGCTTCAGTAGCGTAAATATGTATATTTTCCATGTTCATGAAATCAATCTCCTTAAATTCTATACAGGATAAATTTTGGAATTTATCTGGAAATCTGATAAAAGTGATTTTTAAGTTCATTCAGGAAAATGTGTGAGAATAGCTAGAATAGAGCAGTGGGGAAGAAAATGATTAATAATGGGGAATAACTTTTATTAGTAGGTTTGTAATGGGTATCATGTAAACTACTCCAACATTGTTAAAGTTCAAAATTAGAAAAGCATCTGATCACTAGAAATAATAATACTTCTATATATAAAAATATTAAGAAATATAACACAGTATCTATAATGTATTAAAAAATAATGGTGGCATTTGAAGTCAGTTCATAGTACTTCCTATAGGTCAAGCATTGTTGAGAAATTTCCATAGAGTATCTCATTTAATCTTTACCAAACATCAAAATAGTAAGAAATATTATTGTTCCCAATTTACAGCTTGGTAAAAAGAGGTTCACTGTCAAATAGATAAAGAATCTTAAAAAAAAAAAGAGGCTCAGATTAAGTAAATAAAAATGCCAAAGGACCCAGTTATTTAGTGGAGGAACTGGAATTCACAACCAGTTCTGTCTGATTCTGATTCTGGAACCCTTAATTCTTTTTTTTTTTTTTTTTTAAGATTCTATTTATTTATTTGAGAGGGAGCGAGAAAGAGAGAGTGGACACAGAAGCGGGTGGGGAGAAGCAACTCCCCAGTGAGCAGAGAGCCCAATATGGGGCTTAGTTCCAGGAGCTGGAGATCATGACCTAAGCCAAAGGCAGACACTTAATTGACTGAGCCACCCAGGTGCACCCTGGTACCCTTAATTCTAACCACATACAACACTAACTGTGTTTTTATTTGCAACCAATGAAGATGAGACAATTTTATGGAATAAATTTCTTATTTACTCCACACATCAAAATTTCCATAAGGTAAATGTTAAATGTAGAAGATAAAGCCATAGTCTTTATTATTCTTGATGATATGTTTTGAAGTCAGGAAAAATTTTGCTTTGAGGTGTAATAAATCCTCAAATATATATTTTTGAATATTGATATTGGGTAAATATTTGAACGAGGAAGGGCTGTTTTATGCATTACATGAAAGGAAGAATGTACAAAAATCAGTGAATTAGAATATAAAATAACAGTTTCAGTGTATCAAAAACATTGTAAATAAAAATGAAAGAGGAACAATGCTTTCAACCTATTTGACAAATAGTTCTCTTCCAGGTAAATATATCAAATAAAAGATGCATTCTCTCATAGAAATATGGGTAAAAGTCCTGAAAAGATAATTCACAAAACTTATAGAAAGGGAAAAATCACATGTGATGAAATGATCAACTTCACCGTCAGTCGTATATCATAGTCAAAACCCAAAAGCTCTCAATAATTTAAAAAATTAAATACACATAAATTACAAAAGAGAATGTCCATAGTGTGAAGGGTATGAAAAATGAACATTTTTTATATACTGTAGGCAGTGGTGTTAATAAACTCTTGCATTTTTGGTAGTATCTTTGAAGTTTGAATAAATATTTAAAAAAGTGATCATGCCCTTTGACTAGTAATTTCACTTTTAAGAGTTTATTCTAGGAAAACATTTAGAAAGAGTGCATGTTAAAAGTCTCATCACAACTTTATTTAAGATGGTGGAAATTGGAAAAATGTCATTTTATAATATTAGGTTAATGCTTAAATAAATTATGATGCATCTATACTATGGACATCTGTGCAGCCATCTGTCATAATTTTTGGTGCTGCTTAAAAGTGGGGGAAAGCTCATGATATATTGTCAAAAGAAAAATTATGATAACTGATCAATACATATACTTAAAAATAGAGTATGGCATTGCATATAAAATACTAGATAGAATAATGTGTAGGTGTTAGAACTACAAGTGACTTTTCTTTTTTGTGCATATTTATATTTCAACTTTTCCCAAATAACATCTGTTGTTTTTAAAATCAGAATAAAATGGAATTTTATTCTATTAGCTCCTCTACTGTGCTTATTGTAGAAATGAAAACAAAGTCATTTTATACATGTAGGCCATGTGATGCTGAACAGAACTCCTGTTCTCTTATTTGCCTTTTAACTTTTTCTCAAAACTCAACTGTGACATATGATTGACAGTGAAGTTGGAACACTTTGTCACCTGTGGTTCCCTTTCTGTAAGTTTTGTGAGTTGCCTTTTCAGGAATTTTGCCCATATTTCTATGAAAGAATGTATCTTATGTTTGATATATTTACCTGGAAGAGAACTATTTGTCAAATACATTGAAAGTATTGTTCCTCTTTTGTCTTATTTACAATGCTTTTGTTACATTGCAACTGTTATTTTATATATTCGAGTTTACTGATTTTTCTATTCCTTCTGCCTGGATATCACAGGCATAACTGCAGAGTTTACCAGAATATACAGTCACAGCTCCACTGTGGGCTCCACTGGGGGCTGCAAACAGTGAGATTATGAAGAATTATCTGCCCATTGGATGACGGGCATGAAGGAGGGCATGTGATGTGATGAGCACTGGATGTTGTAGGTAACTGATGAATTATCGAACTCTACATCTGAAACTAATGATGTACTATATTTTGGCCAATCAAATTTAAATTAAAATAAATAAATAAATAAGAAAAGTAGTAGAAGATTACAGCATTCCAGTTATGGAATGACAGGTCATGGGAATGAAAGGACAGCATAGGGACTATAATCAATGATACTGTAACAGCATTGTATGGTGACAGATGGTAGATACACTTGGGAGTGAAGTGTAATGTATCTGTTAAATCATAACCTTGTACACCTGAAACTAACGTAATGTTGTATGTCAACTATACTTAAAAAAAAAAAAACTAAAGAAAAAAGAATTATCTTAATTCTGAAAGTTGGAATTTGGGTCTGAATTTCTAGGTAAGCCCAGAGAAATCACCATTTTGGGGTGGTTGGATAAAATATTATGATGTGGTTTCAAAAGGTCCTCATTCTAGAATTGCAGTCCTTAAAATAAACAAAGAGGGTTTCAGATTCTAGATTCATAAGTCCTGTACAAAACACCTAAAATTCTCAAAGTCTTCAGTGTTTGCCTTTATGGCTGCTATCCTACCAGAGCTGCCAATAGTTTCATTAATATTCTGAAGGAGGTCATGGAAAAGCAAAATATTAACTTTTGAGGATGGGGAATTTACCTCATTCATCCCATATTCTAGAAGACTGATGGCACACAGAGTCAAAAAATGTTAGGTAGACTAGTTTACTAGGCTAGATCTGTCAACAGCACTATTTTTTTTCATCGTGGGATTTGATGCAACTACTCAGTCTTGCCATGTAGTCTGTTCTTGTTTTACTGATCAAGTGTGCATTGACATCATCCAAGAAGGACATTCAGAATACAAGTTCCCTTAAAAAGTTTCAAAGACACCTGGTGACATCAAATGGCAAACTGTTTCTTCCACAAGCAAAGTATCTTCTAAAGCCAGCATATAAACATGGCTAGAACTCCTGCAATTCTTTTCATCTTTTCTGTTTGTCAATAAACGCCATTTCTACGTGTGCAGGTTGACCCTAAAGGCTTGGCTAGGAATCTTGAGAGAAGACTTACATTGTTTGGTCAAAGTTACCAAATATATGAAGGCAAGAACCTTGAATCACAGCTATTAAATAAGTTTCCATCAACAAAAGTGGAAATAATATAATATGATGTTCTTTACAACCCAGAAAAAATTGTGATTTCCGGTGAATAAGTCTTGAGATGCTTGATAGGATTTGGAAGAAAAATTTAACTTATTTTGAAAGAAATTGAAAGCCTATTTAGGGAAGAAAAAAATATGAGAGGAATTTATTTGTGCCTGAATTAGTTTCTGTGATGCAAAATTTCTTCATGCAAGAATATATAACTTTCTGATAGATTCCCTGTATTCACCATTATAGAAACTACTGAAAAGCCCTAAGATATTTTGGCTAATCTGCTACTCTGGAATAGAAAATTATATGTAAACAGCTATGCAACATTTATTACTTGAGTGAATACTGCTGCAGACTAGAGTTAATGCTATGCCTTGTCAGTGTTTCTACAGAAATCACCAGACACAAGCACTCCTCTGAACTTCTTTGAAGGTTACTAATTGTGAAACAATGTTATAGTTAAAACATGGTTTGGAAATCTTTTTCTCATTGACTTAGATGCCTCAATGACTCAGTTGACAGTCTCAATGCCAGAGACAGTCTCAATGACCTGAGAATAAAGTTGACTGTATGACAAGAATCCATTGAAGATAATATTGGATAATTCTGGTGTGAGCCATAGAGTGCTAATTCCATTTGCTATCATGTAACTTTGTGAGTTAGGGTTTTTCCTGTTTCTGTCTGAATGAAAATATTAAAATTAATTCAGTGTGAAAGACAAATATTTCCTTGTAAAGATTAATTAATATTTTAACTTGCCAGGCCAAATAATAGCAGTCTTTCATTGAAATTTGAGTGTAATTAAATTTTACTTTTATTTAATTGGAATATTTTAAATTCATCTCATCCTTTGTAGGAACTGACCATTACTTTTTACATTAAGTGAGAGCAAAGATAATTTTTTGTGAATATGTTTTTATATGTTATCTACATGAAGGAAGTCATTCTCTAAATGGTAAAATGAATGGTATGTAAAATATTGTGGCTATGTAATAGATAGCTTTCCTCAAAAAGGGAAGGAGCTAAAACCACTTAAGAAATTTGGACTAAGATGCTGGCGAGGATGTGGAGAAAGGGGAACCCTCATACACTGTTGGTGGGAATGCAAGCTGGTGCAACCACTCTGGAAAACAGCATGGAGGTTCCTCAAAATGTTGAAAATAGAACTGCCCTATGACCCAGCAATTGCACTACTGGGTATTTACCCTAAAGATACAAACGTAGTGATCCAAAGGGGCACGTGCACCCGAATGTTTATAGCAGCAATGTCCCCAATAGCGAAACTATGGAAAGAACCTAGATGTCCATCAACAGATGAATGGATCAAGAAGATGTGGTATATATACACAATGGAATACTATGCAGCCATCAAAAGAAATGAAATCTTGCCATTTGCGACAACATGGATGGAACTAGAGCGTATCATGCTTAGTGAAATAAGTCAAGCAGAGGAAAACAACTATCATATGATCTCCCTGATATGAGGAAGTGGTGATGCAACATGGGGGCTTAAGTGGGTAGGAGAACAATCAATGAAACAAGTTGGGATTGGGAGGGAGACAAACCATAAGTGACTCTTAATCTCACAAAACAAACTGAGGGTTGCTGGGGGGAGGGGGGTTGGGAGAAGGGGGGTTGAGGTTATGGACATTGGGGAGGGTGTGTGCTATGGTGAGTGCTGTGAAGTGTGTAAACCTGGCGATTCACAGACCTGTACCCCTGGGGATAAAAATATATGTTTATAAAAAATAAAAAATTAAAAAAATATGTTTATAAAAAATTAAAAATTATTAAAAAAATAAATAATAAATAAAATTAAAAAAAAAGAAATTTGGACTAGAGGGAAATTACCTCAGCACAATAAAGGCTATATATGAAAACCCACAGATGACATCATATTGCCTGGTGAAAGACTGAAAGCTTTTCCTCTAAGATCTGGGACGAGACAAAGATGCCATCTTTCATCATTTCTATCAACATAGTACTGAAAGTCCCAGCCAGAGCATTTAGAGAAAAGTATTCAGACCGGAAATGAACAAGTGAAATCATCTGTTCACAGAAAATATGATCTTGATGTAGACAACTGTAAAGATTCTTTCCAAAAATCCTGTTAGAACAAATAAAAAAATTTAGCGAGGTGGCAGGATACAAAATCAACACCCCAAAATCAGTTGTGTTTCTGTACACTAGCAAAGAACAATCTGGAAAGGAAACTTTTAAAAAAATTCCATTTACAGTATCATCAAACAAAATAAAATACTTAGGAAACACCCCAATAGATACAGAAAAAGCACTTGACAAAATTCAGCATCCATTTATGATAAAAAAAAAACAAAACCTCTTAACAAAATGGTTATAGAGGGAATGTGCATCAACATAATAAAGGCCATATATGACACCCCCCCTCAGCTAACATCATACTCCATGGGGGAAAAATTGAAAACTTTCCTTCTAAAATCAGGAAAGCTTTTCCTCTAAGACAGTCTTCCCACCTTTGTTCAAAGTACTGCTGGAATTACTGGCCACGGCAATGAGGCAAGAAAAAGAAATAATAGCATCTAAGTTGGAAAGGAAGAACTAAGATTGTCACTGCTTGCAGATGACATGATGTTGTATTTGGAAAATTGTAAAGACTCCACCATTTAGAACTACTGCATGAATTCAGTAAAGTTTTAGAATACAAAATTAATACACAGAAATCTGTTGTGTTTCTACAAACTTATAAAAAACTATCAGAAAGAGAAATTAAGAAAATAGTCCAGGGGCGCCTGGGTGGCTCAGTGGGTTAAGCCGCTGCCTTCGGCTCAGGTCATGATCTCAGGGTCCTGGGATCGAGTCCCGCATCGGGCTCTCTGCTCAGCAGGGAGCCTGCTTCCTCCTCTCTCTCTCTGCCTGCCTCTCTGCCTACTTGTAATCTCTCTCTGTCAAATAAATAAATAAATAAAATCTTTAAAAAAAAAAAAAAAGAAAATAGTCCAGTTTGCAATTGCATCAAAAAGAATAAAATACCTAGGAATAACTTTAACAAAAGTGGTGGGAGACCTTCTCTGAAAATATAGTATAAAACACTGATGAAGAAATTGAAGGTGACTCAAATAAATAAAAAGATATATTATGTTCATGGATTAGAAGAATTAACATTGTTAAAATGTCCATACTACCCACAGTGATTTACAGACCAAGTGCAATCCTTATCAAAATACCATGGCATTTTTCACAGAACAAATTCTGTGGTATCACAGCTTCCAGATTTCAAACTATACTACAAAGCTATTATAACCACAGCAGTATGGTACAGACACAAAAACAGACACATAAATCAATGGAACAGAAAAGAGGGTCCAAAAATAAATGCACACTTATATGGTCGATTAGCATATGACAAAGAAGGCAAGTCTTTACAATGAGGAAAAGATAGTTTCTTCAATAGATGGTGTTGGAAAAATCGGGTTGCTATGTGCAAAAGAATGAAAATGGACCACTTTTGTATACCATATATAAAAATGAACCAAAATGGATTAAAGGCTAAATGTAAGACCTGAAACCAGAAAACTCCTAGAAGAAAACATAGGCAGAAAACTCTTTGACATGTCTTATAAATATAGATATATATTTTGGCTCTGTCTCCTTAGGCAGGGACAACAAAAGTAAAAATAAATAAATAAAACTACATCAAATGAAAAAACTTCTGCACTGTGAAGGAAACCATCAACATAATGAAAGAACAACTAACTGAATGGGAGAAGATATTCACAAATGATATATCTGTCAGGGGTTAACGTTCAAAATATTTGAAGAACTCATACAACACAATATCAAAAAACAAAGAAACATTTCAATTAAGAAATGGGCAGAGGTTCTGAATGAACATTTTTCCAAAGACATGCATTTAGACAATGGGTACATGGAAAGATGCCTGGCATCACTAATCATCAGGGAAATGCAAATCAAAACAACAATGGGATACCATCTCACACCTGTCAGAGTGGCTATTATTAAGATAATAAGTAAAAATGTTGGTGAGGATGTTTGGAAAAGGGAATCCTCTTACACTGTCGGTGGGAATATAAATTAGTAAAGTTACTGTGGACAACAGTATGGAAGTTCCTCAAAAAGCTAAAATTAGGACTATCAAATGATCCCAAATTCCACTTCTAGGTAATTATCTGAAGAAAATTAAAACACTAATTTGAACACCCCTGTGTTCACCACAACATAATTTACAATAGCCAAGATATGGAAGCCACCTATATCTAGCAATAGTTGAATGGATAAAAAGATGTGGTATATATATATACAATGAAATATTACAAGCCATGAAAAGGAATGAAATCTTGCCATTTGTGATAGCATGGGTAAACCATAGTATTATGCCAATTTAAAATAAATCAGACATAGAAAGACAAATACTATGTGATTTTACTTATATATGGAATCTAAAAAACAAAACAAATGAATAAACAAAACAGAAACAGAAATGGACTCATAGGTATAGATGACAAAGTGATGGTTTTCAGAGAGGAGAAGAATGGGAAGATAGATGAAATGTGTGAAGGGGATTAAGAGGTGTAGTCTTGGGGCGCCTGGGTGGCTCAGTGTGTTAAAGCCTCTGCCTCCAGCTCAGGTCATGGTCCCAGGGTCCTGGGATCAAGCCCCACATCAGGCTCTCTGCTCAGCAGGGAGCCTGCTTCCCCTTCTCTCTCTGCCCACCTCTCTGCCTACTTGTGATTTCTCTCTCTGTCAAATAAATAAATAAAATCTTTAAAAAAAAAAAAGAGGTGGTAGTCTTGGGAGGTGGGTGGGGGGTTGGAGTAACTGGGTGATGGACATTAAGGAGGGAACTTGATGTAATGAGCACTGGTTATATGCAACTGATGAATCACTAAACCCTACTCTGAAACTAATAATATACTATATGTATTTTTATTTAAATCTAATTTAAATAAAACTTGAATTTAAATTAAAAAAAGGTATGGTATTCCAGTTATAAAATAAACAAGACATAATGTAACATACTATGTTGGGTAGTATAGTCAATATATAATATTAGTCAATATGTAATATTTAGTCAGTATATAATATTAGCATATGTATAATTGACACATATAGTTAGTAATGTAAAAATTTTGTATGGTGACATATGACAACTAGGCTTATTGGGGTGATCATTTTGTAATGTACATAAATACTGAATAAATGTTATATATCTGAAACTAATATAATATTATTTGTAAATATTACTTCAATAAAAATACATTTCTTCTTCCTCTAAAAATTAAAACATAACCAAGGAGACTAAAGACATTACATAGAAAACTAAACATTGTTGCTGAAAGAAATTAAAGAAGACACAAGTAAATGAAAAGACATCTCATGTTCATGGATTGGAAGAATCAATATTGTTTAGATGTCAATATTACCAAAAGTGATGAACAGAGTCAATGTAATTCCTATCAAAATCCCAAGAATATTTTGTGCAGAAGTAGTACAATCCATTCTAGAATACATACGGGACCCCAAATAACCAAAACAATTTCAAAAAAGAACCAACCTCAAATAACCAAATAACCAAGGGACCCCAAATAACCAATTTCAAAAAAGAACCAACCTATAGCCCTTAGAGTTCCTGACTCAAAACTTATTACAAAGCTAAGGGTATTAAAAGAGTTTGGTATTGACATAAAGACAGACACATAAGCCAATGGAATGGAATACAGAGCCCAGAAATAAGCTTTCATATGTAGACAAATGATTTTTGACAAGGAAATTTATTTCTTGACCATTCATTGGAGAAAGAACAGCCTGCTCATCAAATAATGTTGTAAAAACTGTATATACATGCAAGAAAGATTAAAGTTGGATCCCTACCTTACACCACATACAAAATTAAGTCAGAATGGTTTGAAAATCTAAATGTAAGAGCTGAAACTATAAAACTCTTAGAAGAAAACACAAGTAAAATCTTAAGTAAAGTAAAATACTGGATCTTTCGGGATGAAATACTGGATTTTACTGGGTAAAATACTGGATTAAGTAAAATACTGGATTTAGCAATGGTTTCTGGAGGACACTGAAACCAGAGGTACCAAAAAACAAAACAAAACAAAACAAAACAAAAACCCTGGATAAATTAAAGTTAATAAAAAATGAACACTTTTTTTTGTTTTGTTTTGTTTTAATTAAATTTATTTCTTTTCAGCATAACAGTATTCATTATTTTTTCACCACACCCAGTGCTCCATGCAATCCATGCCCTCTATAATACCCACCACCTGGTACCCCAACCTCCCACCCCCCACCCTTTCAAACCCCTCAGATTATTTTTCAGAGTCCATAGTCTCTCATGGTTCACCTCCCCTTCCAATTTCCCCCAACTCCCTTCTCCTCTCTATCTCCCCATGTCCTCCATGCTATTTGTTATGCTTCACAAATAAGTGAAACCATATGATAATTGACTCTCTCTGCTTGACTTATTTCACTCAGCATAATCTCTTCCAGTCCCGTCCATGTTGCTACAAAGGTTGGGTATTCATCGTTTTTGATGGAGGCATAATACTCCATGGTGTATATGTACCACATCTTCCTTATCCATTTGTCCGTTGAAGGGCATCTTGGTTCTTTCCATAGTTTGTTGACCGTGGCCATGGCTGCTATAAACATTGGGGTACAGATGGCCCTTCTTTTCACGACATCTGTATCTTTGGGGTAAATACCCAGGAGTGCAATTGCAGGGTCATAGGGAAGTTCTATTTTTAATTTCTTTTTTTTTAATTTATTTTTATTTTTATTTTTATTTTTATTTTTTATTTATTTATTTATTTTTTTATTTCCAGCATAACAGTATTCATTATTTTTGCACCACACCCCGTGCTCCATGCAATCCGTGCCCTCTATAATACCCACCACCTGGTACCCCAACCTCCCACCCCCCGTCCCTTCAAAACCCTCAGATTGTTTTTCAGAGTCCATAGTCTCTCATGGTTCACCTCCCCTTCCAATTTCCCCCAACTCCCTTCTCCACTCTAAGTCCCCATGTCCTCCATGCTATTTGTTATGCTCCACAAATAAGTGAAACCATATGATAATTGACTCTCTCTGCTTGACTTATTTCACTCAGCATAATCTCTTCCAGTCCCGTCCATGTTGCTACAAAAGTTGGGTATTCATCCTTTCTGATGGAGGCATAATACTCTATCCCCAGGGGTACAGGTCTGTGAATCACCAGGTTTACACACTTCACAGCACTCACCAAAGCACATACCCTCCCCAATGTCCATAATCCCACCCCCTTCTCCCAAACCCCCTCCCCCCAGCAACCCTCAGTTTGTTTTGTGAGATTAAAAGTCACTTATGGTTTGTCTCCCTCCCAATCCCATCTTGTTTCAAAAAATGAACACTTTTGCATATCAAAGGACACAATCAGAAGAGAAAGGGAATCCACTGAATAAGAGAAACTACTTGCACATCACATATCTGATATGAGGTTAGATTGATACACAGAACATATAAAGAACTCTCACAATTCAACAAAAACAACCTGATTTAAAAATGGACAAAGGACCTGAATAGATATTTCTCTAAAGATGATACACAAATATGAGCAAGGACATGAAAAGATGTTCAACATCTCTGATCATTAGGGATAGGCAAATCAAAACCAAAATGAGATAGCACCTCATCCTCATTAGGATGGCTTTTATAAGCAAGCAAAACTCCAGGAAATAATAAGTGTTGGCAAAGATGTTGAAATATTGGAGCACTGGCGCCATGTGCTGGGAATGTAAAATCTTTTAGCTTTTCTGTGGAATAGCATGGCAGTTCGTCAAATAATTAAAAATGGAATTATCACATGACACAACAATTCTACATCTGGAGCTACATCCAAAAGAAATGACAACAGGAAGGCTAAGAGATACTTGTATGCCAGTGTTCATAATAGCATTATTCCTAATATCAAATGGTGGGAGCAACCCAAATGTCCTTTCAGAAGATGAATGGGTAAACAAAAGGTGGTATATACACGCAACGGAATATTATTCAGTTTCAAAAGGGAAACAAATTCTGACATATGCTGCCACATGGATGAACCTTGAGGACATAATACTAAGTGAAATAAGCAAGTCACAAAAGGACAAGCACTGTGATTCCACTTACAGTAGGTATATCAAGTAGTCAAATCCATAGGGACAGAAAAGAATGGGGGGTTAGGGATAGGAGAGAATGGGAAGTTAGAGTTTAATGGAGTTTCAGTTGGAAAAAAACAAAAAATTCTGGGGTTAGATGGGGGTAATGGTTGCATGACAACGTGAATGTACTTAATACCAGAGAACAGTACACTTAAAAATGGTTAAAAGATAAATTTTATGTCGTGTAGTATTTTGTCACAATTTTTCAGAAAGAGCAGGACTCATCATTAAGACTACAACTGGGCCTCATGGATCTTTTAAGAGGAAGAGAGAAATGCATTATTACTATAGGCCCAGGCAAAATTGTAATATAAATGGTTTGCTTTTAATATCTTCTGCCTCGCCCTTTTTAGACTTTCCTAATTCTTATATTTTCTATGTCTTCTAAGAACTTTATATTGTGATCCATACCATACCTAATTCTGAGTTCTGTACCAATTTTTTTCACCATTACCAGTATTTAAAAGTTTATTCTATTCCTACCCATTTTCTCAGAAGTATGCCCTAAGTTAACCATCACCTGGGGATATAATTTGATGCTTTTCTTCCCATGAAGGTGTTAATGATTGAATCTAAGAAGAACTCTTCAGTGAATTTTAAATGAGAGAGTCTGGCACTGTGGAAGACATTTTGGGGGTAACTGGGCCTTCTGAGCAACCTCAGATGACAACATGGAAACACTCTCCCTCTTTGAGTACAGTACATCCCACCTTTGGGATCACAAAATTGGAAAAATGAGTTCCACACATCAAAAAGCCCACGAACGTGGATTCTACTGATAAATTTCTGCACACAGCTCCTCATTGTTTCCTATCTAGTCAAACTGTGGCCTTACTCAATACAATTTAGTGATGGCTGTGATAGCAGAACTCTTAACGCAGACAGATTTTAGCAAAGCAAATAGTTTCAGATTTGGATGTAGACGTGTGGCATATGGAATTAAGAGGCAAGTCAGCGACAGTGCAAGAAACATGGTTCAAAGGGTTTTAAAATACAGCACTCTGTAGGGGGAAAATAAATGGAAAATTTTCAGATGTGATTTTTGAATAATCTAGCAATTATTAGAAGTTTGTGGTTTTTACAAGAAATACTTGAAAATGTATGTTCATTAGATTCATTTTATAACAAAAAGAATCCCTGTTGAGATTTTCAGAAGCAAAAAATGTTCTATTTAGCTATTTTTCTAGCTTTAACACTTCCAGAAATCATTTTGATTATCTTTCTGTATTAAAAAGAACAAAACATTGTGAACGGAAGTCAACTAAGTAATTGTAATGCAAAGTGATCTTGGTATTTAAAAAATGTTTCACACTTATGTGAGAATATATGTATATTTCATACACATAATTGCTGAAATACGGTGATGAAAATAGTTTAGAATATTTTAGAATCACAAATAGATTGTTGTAAAAATTGCTAGGAACTGTAGGAAACTTGAAAATCTATTTGTGCAGATGCATGCATAACTAATTGAATGACATGTGCACATCTATACAAATAATTATATAATTTAGTTACTTTTTTTTTTTTTTTTTTTTTTTGTTCAGCCAGATTCTTTGGATCACAAGAGGTCCATGAGGTAAAAATTGGGATATTCCAGTTATTTTAAATATTTCAAAGACATTATGGTAATTGTAAATTTAGCCATGGTATGATTCCCAAACTAATCAACCTTTTTACCTTTTGAATAGAATGACATTAGTTCAGTCTGGAAATACTGGTTGCCTTGGGCAGACTAGCGATTCTGATAGACCTCTGACTCTAAGTTTTTGATCAAAATAGGAGAGTGCACTAATAATTAGGCCTCAGAACAGAGCTTTGAGTCCATGACCTGAAATCAGAAAGAGACCTGGGTTCTAATCTTAGCCTCAGCCCTCACTAGCTGTTCTATCTCAGACAAATTACTTCATGTCTGTAACACAGAGTTTAAGCTTCCTCACTTTAAAAAATATATATATATTTTAAAAATTTATTTATTTATTAGAGAGAGAGAGAGAGAGCATGAGGCGGTGGGGCAGAGGGAGAAACAGACTCCCCGTTGAGCAGGGATCCCAACATGGGGCTCGATCCTAGGACCCCAGGATCATGACCTCAGCCTAAGGCAGACAGTTAACCGATTGAGTCGCCCATGCCCCCAGCTTCTTCACTTTTAAAATGGAAAACAATGCCTGCCCCATACGGTTGTTGTAAGGAATAAATAAACAACCACAAGTAGAACGCCTAGCACAGAGCAAAGTACCTTGATAAATTGTAGCTATTAAGATTTTTGTTATTATAGAACAGAACTGGTCTATGAAATCTTTCAAAATAAGGATCTAGGAGAAAAATAAATGAAATAGACCATTGGTAATAAAGCGAGTTTACTTAATATTGTTTAAAAGTGATATTTCTAAATCAGCTTTCAGTACACAGATGTATGATCTCAAGAGCACGCATCCGATATATTATTGTTAAATAATATTTTGTCCAAAATATGCTTAAGTAAAAATTATGATTTCCCGACTGGGTTGCCAAACGCTGCCTAACTATTCACTGGCATATTTACTCCTGCAGTGGCTGATGCAACCAGTCAGGGCAAGAACAAATTCGTCGAAGGCAAACCTCCACAGTTGTTAAGAACTATAACCCAGCACGGGCTATTTGTGGTCCAGATAACCTGTTTTTTAGAGAGTGACATTCGCAGATGTTGGATAATGAAATGAAGCCCGACCTTGTGGTTATTGTGAACAGATAAATGTCCAAATCCTTCAGCTTCTGCCAAGCTGCTCAGATCACTTAAAGCTGGGGAAAAGATCAAAAGAGCGAGAAATTGCCATTGTGATAAAAGCACCAAGAATTCCAAGAACACTGATATTTAACAGGAAGGTGCCCTGTTTAATTGCAGGGATGCGTCACAGCCATGGCTGGCTGGTCTCCAGTGAGAGGGTCCTCGGTGTGCTCTGACCACACGGGAGATTCTGATATGCCTGGAAGCCTGGAATATCAAGGTGGAGCTGAAGATATAACCTGAATAATAATTCCTCATATTTTATGGTTCTAAGAGTTCTATTTTACATAAGTTACATCATTAGATTTTCATAGCAACCGTTTGAAGGGGAGAGTTGCCGGATGTCATTATTCCAATCTTACAAGGGAAGAAAAGGGCTTGCTATGGTTACGTGGTTTAGCAGGCACTCAGGTAACAGGAGACAAAACCAGGATTAGGTCCTCCGTCTCCTGACCTCACGTGGCCTTCTTTCTGTTTGACCACACTGTGTTTTCTTTCTTTCTTTTTTTTTTTTTTTTTAAGATTTTATTTATTTATTTGACAGAGATCACAAGTAGGCAGAGAGACACGCAGAGAGAGAGGGGGAAGCAGGCTCCCCACTTAGCAGAGAGCCTGATGCAGGACTCGATCCCATGACCGGAGCTAAAGGCAGAGGTTTAACCCACTGAGCCTCCCAGACCCCCCGACCACACTGGTTTTTGTGTGTGGCAATTTATTAGAATGTCATCTGCAAAAAAGCTTTGCATTAATAAAGTAGACATAAAATGTGAAAAATAGTCCTTATGTTATTATGTTAATCTATATTTGCCATTTGTTGCTAAGTTTTTTTTTTTTTTTTCCCCTCTTATTCCTGTCTGATTTCTTAAGAAGCCAGATGGGGTTTTGAAAGCTACTTTCTTTTTTCTCTCATTAGGCTCCAATTATGAAAGATGTGATTTCGAGAATGGGCTCTGTAGTATGGCACGAGACCAGAGTCTGCAGGTTGGTTGGACAAGGAGAACTGGGATGACTGGTGGCTCACCTCCATTTTATGATCACAGTGGCGACACGTCTGGTAAACACTTTGAATTTCTTTCTCGTCAAGTGGTTGATTATGGCAGTAGAATTTTGGCTGATATTTGGAAATCAATTATTATAATGCCTAATTTTATGCCTTCTTTAATCATTTTCAGGATGTTTATGATATAAAATATCACACTGGAGTCTCATAGTTGCATTCTTGGGACCCTGACAGTCTATCTATAGAATGATTGGATTTTCTAGCTGTTTTGACTCCTTATAGAAAATGGAAAGTTTATTATTATTTTTTAAGATTTATTTATTCATTTATTTGACAGAGATCACAAGTAGGCAGAGAGGCACACAGAGAGAGAGGGGGAAGCAGGCTCCCCACTTAGCAGAGAGCCCGACACGGGACTCCATCCCAGGACCCTGGGATCATGGCCTGAGCCAGAGGCAGAGGCTTTAACCCACTGAGCCACCCAGGCACCCTGGAAAATGGAAAATGTAACATGATAAAGCTACACAGGTTAATTCATCAAATTACGTTGCTTTTGGCTATACTGATTTCAGCTCTAACAACACTTGTTTTCTTAGGCTATCTAGGAAGCTCTAATGGACCTCTCATTAGCCTTTGAGGTGGCTCTGAAGCCAATCATTTATTGACTTCTTTACTTGATAATCGATGGACTTCATCCACTCACCATTTTGTACCAGGTGATTAAGATATTTTAGTGAGCAAAACTCAACTCTTTACCTTTCCTCATCTGATGGGCTTAAACATCACATGAAAAGAGGTAGTATATGGTGCAGCATAACTAATTGAAGGCTGGATTTTTTTTTTATAAAAGTGATGCTTCTCTCAAATAAAAACAACCTAATTTAAAATGCGAGTATTTTCCCTAGAGATAATTGAAAGCAAGCAAGATGTTCAGGTATCAGGTGTTTATTGTTTAGAAATGTTTGCATAAATACTTCATATGTAAATTGGAATCTTAGCTCCATCATTTCCTAGCTGTATGGTTTTGAGCAATTTATTTATTTTTTTTAAGATTTTATTTATTTGACAGAGATCACAAGTAGGCAGAGAGGCAGGCAGAGAGAGAGGAGGAAGCAGGCTCCCTGCTGAGGGGATGCCGCTGGATCCCAGGACCGCAGGGATCATGACCTGAGCCAAAGGTTAGAGGCTTTAACCCACTGAGCCACCCAGGCGCCCTGCAATTTACTTTTTTTAAGCCATGATCTTCTCAGCTCTGAGGGGGGAATGATGATACTTAATTCATAGGTAGTTGATGTAAAAGCTAAATGAGATATTGTGGATATAACTTGCCATAAAACATCTGACATTCAAGGAAAGTTGATATTTAGTACATTTCTGGATAATTTTGGTGTTCCTGACTCTAACTTCTAGGTAAGTGAACTGCAGTTTGTTATTTTGCTTGGCTTTGACAGCAAAAATACTTCTTAAAAGGACTTTTTGACAATTGTTAGGAATAAGCCAACCTTATCACAAACAAGGGATCAGCTTTTCAAGCAGGACCAATGACTTGCTGCAACACAGAAAATTTCTATGTGTGCAGTTACGCTACATGGTGATGATATTGAATCTGGTTCCTACCTTTTAGTTATTACAATACCTTGCAAATTGTTTGATTCTCTATATATCTATCTCTTTTAGAACCGCCCCACTGCTTCTTTCTTTTACTTAAAAACTTTCACAGCAGCCATTTACTTATCCTAGGCTTCGTCTTGGGCAGAATACCTGAAATTTTCTCCTTTTGTTGCATGTGGCTCTTTTTCTGTTCCTCTTGTATGCCCCCTCATCTTCAAGTTAGACAACCAGACTGTCATTGTGCTTCCTGCTTCCCACTCTCCTTCCTTTCTTTCTCTTCTCTCTCTTTCCTTTCTTTCTTCCTACTCGTTTCTCATTTTGTCATGCTGATTTTTTTTTGATAGCTGGTCAATAAATAAATGGGAGCAATTATATCAAAATTGAGATGTTTTATAGGCAGATATCACTGTAGCTGCATCACTTGGTTTGAGTTCCCATCCCTGACGTCAAACTAGATGGGTTTGAACCCCGGCACGTCAACCTGCTAGTTCCGTGGTCTCAGTTTCCTCATCTGTAAAGTGGGAATAATAATAAGACCAGCTTCATAGGGAGAACAGGGCAAAATATTGTCTGGCATAATTACTGAAGGCTGGTGATTTAATAATAGAGATGCATCTCTTGTAACTATAAGTAAATGTTTAAATATGAGTATTTCCCTAGATATAATTTTAAATAGGCAAATGTTTTGCCTTTAGATATTAGCTGTGAAAATGTTTATAGAAAAATCATCTTGTTGGAATCTTGTCTCCATTCAAAAATCCTTATTTCATGAGTATTAATAAAATTTTTGATTAACTTACTCTTGAAATAATTTGCTAGTGCTCCAACATAATATTTTCCATCATGTAATCAATGCCTTGAGAAGTTTTCAGAGCTAAGTTTGAAAATCTAAGAACATTAAAAACATGACTGTGTCAATATTTGAAGTCTACTAAAGCTTGGAGCAGAGTGATTAAAATATAATACTGATTTTTAAGAAGTATATAATATTACATTGAGATGAAATGATATTCCTACACTGCAAATACATCTTTGCAACAATGGTAAAACTTTATATTTTAAAAAAGAATGGAATATGAGTTTTTCTTGTAACTCTTATCAGACTATCAAGTTTTAAATAATTCTAGCGCTCAGGTGATACTAAAGAAGATATGTGAGGCTTTTAGAGTATGTAATTTATTATAAATCTAAAATGTATAGATTATCAAAGATAAAAAATAATGTATTTGAAAAGCTAATATTTCCATCTATATTTCCATCTTATTTTTCTCATTTGGTATTTAAAATCAGGTTTGAACGGAGGTATTAGAACTCTTGTTGTTTTTTTTTTTAAGATTTTATTTATTTATTTATTTGACAGAGAGAGAGAGATCACAAGTCGGCAGAGAGGCAGGCAGAGAGAGACGGAGAAGCAGGCTCCCCGCAGAGCAGAGAGCCCGATTCGGGGCTCGATCCCAGGTGTCTGAGATCATGACCTGAGCCAAAGGCAGAGGCTTTAACCCACTGAGCCACCCAGGTGCCCCAGAACTCTTGTTATTTTGACCAGTTATTGAATTAGATCTAAAATCCATGTATTATCATATGACAAACACAAATTATTAAACATCATCCAATATTTTAATTTTATTCTAGAAAGTGTGATAGTTTTAGCCTAAGACTGAAGGCCTTTCGCTGTTCTCTATGGCCACACCTGCACGACCCATTGCTGGGGCATTTCTTACAATTATTATTTTTTTAAATTTTGAGGTAAAGTCTGAGTTACATGAACACACCAATCATAAATGTACTATTTGATAAGTTCTGATAAATGCATTCACCTGTGCAACCTGAACATTATCTAGAACAAAATCTAGAACATTATCCTCACTCCAGAGAGTTCACTCTAGAACAAAATCTAGAACATTATTTTCGCTCCAGAGAGTTCACTCATACAACTTCCTAATCCATTCCTGCTCCCACCTTCCACTCCCAAGGGAATCACCATTTCAGTTTCTTCCTCCTTGGGTTTGTCTTGCCTGTTCTCAAACTTCATGTACATGAGCACATACAGTATATACGCCTGATGCAAGGCTTTGTTCACTTAGCATAATGCTGCAGATTCTTCCATGTTGTTGGCGTGTATCATGAGTTCTTTCCTTTTTATTGCTAAGTAGTGTAGAATTGGCTGAGTTTACCCATCCATTCTCCTATTGATGGATTTTTTCCCGTTATGGAATTTCATGAAGAAAACTGCTATAAACATTCCTATATAAATAAATCTTTTTGCCCTGAGATGCTGTGTCAATGAATGTCCAGTTTTATGAGAACTGCCAGAGCTTTTTCTAAGATGTCTATAATTTGTTTTGTTTAAGTGGAGGCTTAACTTGTTTAGACTCAAATGGAAAACTCTGTTTTGTTTGTTGTGGGCAGAAGTTCAGGTGTCGATTCAGTTCTTTTAAACTTTACTAGACGTGCCCCTTGCCTACACATGCATGTTTTGATTTTAGCCTGAGATCTGGGTGGTTTATTTATGGAACATAAGCCACCTCTTCTTCTTGAGCATTTACATTGCTTCATATATTATTATAGGATCTAGAGATATTAGAGTGAAGAACAAAGTTCTTTTACCCAGGGAATTCACCATCTAGTGATGGAGACATAAACCTTATACCTTTTTTATTCTATGAATCTGCATATATTTTCCTTCAAGGACCAGAGAGTAAATAATTTTAGCTTTTTAGATCACAGAGTTTATGTCCCTGCTACTCAACCCTGCCATTATGCAGTAGAAGTAGCCATAGACAATACATGAAGATTGAGCATGACTGTGTTACAATAAAACTTTATTAATGGACTCTAGAATTTATAATTCATATAATTTTCACATGTCAACAAATATTATTCTTTTGAAATTTTCAGCCATTTACACATGTAAAATCCCTCAGTTCTCAGGCCATACAAAATCAGGTGGCAGGTGGGATTTGTCTATGAGCCATGGTTTGCGGTCTCATGTTTGTTCAATAAACATTAATTGAGCATTTTTGCTTCTGACAATATGCACTGTTGGGGATACAGGAGTAAAGGATCAAATTCCTTTTCCAAGAACTAACAGATAAGTTATCTTGATTTTAGTGGTTATTGGTCACTTTTGTAGCTAACATAGGTCAGTATACCTGATGTATGCACTGATTCTGTGTAAAAATCAGCTTTATCATGCTGTTACTTCAACATCCATCTGAATTTTCTTTTTTTAAAATATTTTATTTATTTATTTATTTGACAGACAGATCACAAGTAGGCAGAGAGGCAGGCAGAGAGAGAGGAGGAAGCAGGCTCCCCATTGAGCAGAGAGCCCGATGGAGAGCTCGATTCCAGGACCCTGGATCATGACCTGAGCTGAAGGCAGAGGCTTTAATCCACTGAGCCACCCAGGCTCAGTGGCTCCATCTGAATTTTCGATGAAGGAGAAGACTATGATAGTAGGTCAGCTTGGGTCTTACAATAAAAATACAGGTAGGCAAGGTTTGTATTTGTGAAATGAAATTCAGTATATTGTCCCATTTGTGCCATTTTCAATACTTTAGTAAAAAAATAATTAAATGTGAAAATTTTCTTTTATATATTTACATGCATGTGTTTATATATGGTGGCGACAATTGTGAATTTCAGTTCAAAAGCTTTTATTAACCCCAATGTGTGTAAGGCATCACAATGTGTGCTATGAATATAATAAAGACTGTTACGATATATGCTGCATATGATATGATAGGATCTCTTTGAAAAGCACGCTTGACAATAACACAATGAATTATAATATGCGGAAATTTTTTAAAGTGCTATGACATTAGTCAGAGCATACTGCTCTGTGGATATAGGCAAATTCTGACACTGGAAGAAGCCCACTCCAGATGGAAACTGATGTCATCACTTTGAGACAAGACTTGAGAATGGACTTGAAAGATGAGTGGTATTTCAATGGGCAGGGAAGTGAGAGACATCATATTTGAGACTAAAAGAACCACATAAGTACGCTGTAGAGATACCTGGTGTGCTCAGACAGTGAAATACCAGTCTGCTCTGAGGATGTTGTCTTTGGAAATGAAGATTAGGCCAAATGTGTCTTTGGGAATGTCAAGATTTATGTCAGCCAAAGGTTACTGATTTTATTCATCAGGACCATTGCCTTCTCTCTTTTCCCTCCTCCTTCTGCAGAAAACACATGTGACAAATTCTCATGGTGAAAATGTTCAACATATGAGCCACAGAAGGGAACATGCATACCTGACAAAAAAACCCTCACCTAACATCATGCCTGATGGGAAAAGATTGAAAATGCCCCTCCTAGGAATAAGACAAGGATATCTGTTATTACTACTTCTATTCAAAATTGCACTGGAGTTTCTGGCCAGACAGTTAGATAAGGAAAAGAAATGAAAAGCATCCAGAATGGAAACAGAAAGTAAAACTGTCTCTATTTGCAAATGACGTGATCTTATATAGAGAGGGTCCTAAGGCGACTTCTACCTCTGTCCAACCAGACAGCAGAAATGAGAGATGTTGACAGATGTATCGTAGTGGCTTAAATGTTACACAAAGAATTTCAAAGGCTTGCATATTTGATACTTAATGATTCATTCTGTCTCAAGTAGTATTTTGCAGAGAGCTTTATTTCTTCTACAAATTCTTTGTCAAGCTAATAATATCAAGATCCGTGATGTGTGCCGCATGTTGTGTGCATTTTAAATTCGTGAGCTACATGAAGTTTTCATAATTCCTGAACAAAACTGATGCCTATTTCTTATTAGATAATATGATATCTGTTTATTTTCCCATTTCTTTTATTTCAAATTCAGAGTAATACATCAGTCAGGGAATCACAGTTGACAACTTAGATGATTATTTGACTTAACTGATATGACATCAATGAAAATTTTCCATATAACAAAAGTAGTCAAGCTGTCAAATATTTTAAAGTAAATATTATTATTCCACAGATTTGAGCTTAATAATAATACATTCTGTAATTTCTCTGTAGAAATACATAAATTTATTATTCCACGGGTTTGAGCTAAATAATAATACATTCTGTAATTTCTCTGTAGAAATACAGAAATTTTTCATAGGTCATTTGTTTTTCTTTTGGCACGAATTTTATTCTTTACAGGCAGATGGCTTATTTCTTTGTGAAATTTATATGGATATATATTCTTCAAATTAATTCAGCCACAAGTTAAAAAAAACCCATGCCCCCCCCCAGAAATACATAAAGTCAAATAATAGTGTATTAAAATAAATATGATACAAATTTCAAAGAACATATTTTTGTTTAAAAGAATATATCTTTGGAACTACAGCCAAATAACCAGTAGACTGAGATTCTGCCAAGTGAAAGCGGGCAGGGAATTTTACCAATTAAAGCCCTTGGAAAGGACCCAGTGGATTGCAGTTCTTTGCAAATGAAGTCTGGCAACATGATGAGAAGATACATTGATTCAGTGTGTGCTACAACTGAATTAGTCAAGGAAGGATTTACAAGCACTCAACTAGTTTAAGCTTCATAGACTAGTCAGCACTTTTAACATGTAGCAAGTAGAATGAGAGAACCAAACTAATGCCTATCTAATTGTGGTAGGCAGAATTCTAAAGAGGTCCCCTGCCCACGTACCCTAAGATTCCCATCCACTGGTTATTCAATCAAAATAAATCTAGGTGCTATTGTAAGAGGACTTTATAGATGTACTATGGTTATGAATCAGTTGACCTTAAAATAAATTGAATCTGGGCTGTTGAAGTGAGCCCAGTGTAATCACATGGTTCCTTAGGACCCTCTCTATATAAGATTATGTCATTTGCAAGTAGAGATAGTTTTACTTTCTGTTTCCATTCTGGATGCTTTTTATTTTTTTTCCTTATCTAACTGTCTGGCCAGAAACTCAAGTGCAATTTTGAGTAGAAGTGGTAATAACAGATATCCTTGTCTTATTCCTATGAGGGGCATTTTTAATCTTTTCCCATCAGCCGGTAAGTGTTTTTTGTAGATGTCATTTGTCAGGTATGCATGCCCTCCTGTGGCTCATCTGTTGAATATTTATGTCATGAGAATTTGTCTCATGTGTTTCTGTGTTGATTGAGATGATCATGAGATTTTGGACTTTACTTGATCAATATGGCATTTTGTAATGATTGGTTTTCATACATTGAACTAACTTTGCATTCCTGAGATAAATCCTACTTGGTCGTGGTGAATAATCCTTTTTATATCTTGCTTGATGAGACTTTCTTGTATTTTGTTTAGGGTTTTCACATTTATATTAGTCTGAGATACTGATCTATACTTTTCTTATCATTTGGTTTGTCTGGTTTTGATATCAAGGTGACAATGGCCTCACAGAATGAATTGAGAAGTATTCTCTCCTTTTGAACTTTGTGCAAGAGTTTGTGAAGTACTGATTTTAATTTCTGTTGGAATGTTTATAGAATTCACTGGTTAATCCTTCTGTGACTGAGAATTTCTTTGTGGAAAGCTTTTTGATGATAGATTCATTCTCTTTACTTATTATAATTTATTCAGATTTTATATTTCTTCTTAAGTGAGTTTTGGTCCTGAGTCAATGTTTGTGTCTCTCTAGGAACTTGTCATATCATCTATATTATCCAATTTATCTATATTATAATCTATATTATCCAATTAGCTTGAAATTGTTGATAATATCACTCTATAGTTTTTTTGTTTCTATAAGGTTGGTGGTTCCAACCCTGTTTAACTCTTCATTTAGCAAATTGAGTCTTTTTTTCCCATTAGTCAGTTTAGTTAAAGATTTGTTAATTTTGTTGATCTTTCCAAGAACCAACTTCTGGTTTCTTTATTTTGTTTCTGTTATTTTTTTATTTCATTTATCTCTGCTCTAATATCAAATTAAACTTTGGCTCATTTGGGGTTTAGTCTGCTTTTCTTTTAAGCTTCATAAGGTGGAAGATTAGTCTGTGATTTAAAAGTTTTCTTTTTTTCAATTTAGAAATTTGCAGCTACCAATTTATTTCTAAGCACTCATTTAACTGTGTCCCATACATTTTGGTATTTTCATTTTCATTCATCTCAAGTATTTACTAATTTCTCTTCTGATTCTCCCTTTGACCCATTGGTTATTTATAAAGATTTTATTATTTATTTATTTGAGAGTGAAAAAGAGAGCATGATCATGGAGGGTAGGGGCAGAGGGAGAGGAAGAAGCAGACTCCCTGCTGAGCAGGGAGCCCTGTAGGGCTTGATATGACCTGAACTGAAGACTGACGCTTAACTGACTGAGCCACCCAAGCACCCACCCCATTATTTAGGTGTATGTTATTTGATTTTCACATATTTGGAAATCCCCACATCTCTTTCTACTGTTGACTCAAATCACTCCTCAGTGATAGAACATACTTGTTTAATTCATATTTTGTTAAATATATTGAGACTTGCTTTATGTCCTGAAATATGGTCTTCACTGGAGAATATTCTGTGTGCACTGTAGAAATATGTGTATTTTGCTGTTGTTGGATGGAGTGTCCTGTAGGTGTCTGTTAGGTCTAATAGATGTATTGTGGCTTAAGTCTTTTGTTCCCCTACTGAATTTTTAGGTGGTCTATCCATTCTTGAAAGTGGGGTATCTGTTCAACTATTTTTGTTGAATTGTTTATTTTCACTTTGCTTTTATTAGCTTTTGCTTCATATACTTTAAGGCTATGTTTTGAGGTGCATGTGTTTATAATTATTTTATTTTATTGATAGCTTGATTCTTTTATCATGATAAATTGTGCTTGTTTGTCTCTAATAATATTTTTGTGTGTGTGTTCAATCTTTTCTTCCCCCTGGGTTTCCAGCTCTCCTTTTGTTATTATTTGTATGTTATGGTTTTTATATGCTTTTATATTCATCCTTTTGAGGTAGTTGTATTGTTTGATCATGTTTTTATATAACATGTTAACCTCAGTTTTGATTGGAGACTTTAATCAATTTACAAATAGTATAACTTCTACTAAGGTGGGATTTAGACCTGCCACCTGCTGTTTGTTTTCTGTATGTCTCATGCCTTTCTTGTTACTCTTTTCCTCCATTACTGTTTTCTGCTACAGTATAGGTATTTTGTAATGTATCCTGTTAATTTACTTTCTCATTCTTTCTCTTTTTCATTATTTCTCATTCTCTTTCATTAACAGTGAATTATAATTTTACTTTAATCAATTATAACAACAAATTAAGAGACATGTTCTATTGATCACTTTTTTTTCTTTTTTATGGGTCATATTTTCTTGTTTCTTTATGTTTCTCACAATTACCTTGGGAACATGGATATTTAAAACAATATAATAAAGCAAATCTGAAAGTCTGATGTCTTACCTGCCACATTTTGTTGTTATCATTCTTGTTGTTTGTTTAATTTGTTGTTTTTTAGTTCAGTGACTTTTCTAGACCAATTCTGGAGTCTTTATTCTTGACATGTATAGCCATTGGATTCTCTGTATGGTCAACTTCATGGTCAGTTAATGATCAAAAAGAGAATTCCTTAAATGCCTGCAATCACTAAATCTCCCAGTGTTTGTTGAGGGACTTGCTGTGCCTGTTGAGGATCACTATCAACAAAACCAGGCAGTTGACAACTCCGTCTTAGTATTAACTTTCTGCTTTCATAGAGCCTCAAAGTCAGCCAGAGATGAAAGCTGAGGGCCTTTTAGGCCTTTTGTGCAAGTATATGTCCATCTAGATTTGCAGGAAAAATAGGAGTATTTCAAAGCCAAGTCATATGGGACATCCCAATCCCCAGAGTTTGCTTTTAGCTTTTTGGTTAGACTTTTGAGCCCCAACTGTTATATGCTACTTCAGGCAACTATAAAATTAAAATACTTACCTCTCATTTCCTCCATTTCCTAAGTTGTAAGTGATTAATAGGAATGAATGTGAGCAGAAGGATAAATAAATTGCATGTTACAGGTAGCCTGTGGGCCCAAGTGCTTGCAGGGAAGAAGGCTTTTTCCACTGAACAAGGTATTAAAGTGGTGAGTTTCAGACAGCCTTGTAAGTGGGCTTTTTTGGGGAAACATCAGACATGTCAAATAATGACGGTTATTTGGTAATGAGGTTTTGAAAGAGCTCTGTTTTCTTCTCATTGCTCTGGCTGCCATGCTGGACTGCTATTTTTCAAAGTTGTTACGGATCTGGAAGTGGGCTGTGGGAATAGAACAAGTTAAAAAACCATAAGGGGAGCCCGGGGACTCAGTCGGTTGAACATCTGACTCTTGATTTGGGCTCAGGTCTTCATTTCAGGGTCATGCATTAAAGCCCTGAGTTGGGCTCCACTTTGGGTGTGGAGAAGACTTAAAAAAAAAAAAAATGGCAGAAACAAAAACACAACCAAAACCCATAAAACTCATTTGCTGGTTTTTGTTTTTGTTTTGTTTTTCTTCATTGCCTGAATGGAGGAGTAAATTTTCATTGGCATTTTTGTTGATATCACCCTTATGCTTATGGTCAAGTTTTATGATATATTAAAGTGATTCCTGTAGCTCTTCATCAATGAAGCAGGCTTAAATTGAAACGGCCACATTCATTGATAAGTTGCCAGCAATATTAAGAGATTACTATTTGAGGGTGTCCTTTAAGACATACAGTTTTAGCAAATATTATGTGGTTGTGTTGAGATTGTTAGTTTAATGAGTGGGTATGAGATAAAACTTATGATTTAATGGAAACAGAATTTAATAAATAGAAATTACCAACCGAAAAAAAATTATACTAAAGACTGTTATCTGAACTTAGTCATATTTCTGTCGTAGGTGAACACACTTTTGCCTTTCCAAAAGTTTTGACATTTTAACCTTTGGGCCTTGTCACGATGATCCATTTTTGCAGCCTGATTTTTGGAGAAATGTTCTTGAGGACTGATATTATCTCACTGTCAAAACACTCAAACTTTTTAAGCTCCTTTGAGCCAGTTGGTTGCTCTATAACATGCAATAGGATTTATGTCCCTTCTGCTCACACTCATTCCTATTAATCACTTAGAACTTGGGAAATGGAGGAAATGCAAGGCTGCTTGTCAATAGTTGAAGAAAGTGAGACTGAAAATTCTACCTTACCTCTCCTGAGGATCAAGGTTGCTGGAATTCACTGCCAAAGTTGTTGGATTTAGCCCTTCTGACTTGACTCATGGTTTTTGTTGCTTTCATATTTTATATGCTTCCTTTTTTTTTTTTTTTTTTTGGTCATCAGTCTTGGTTTATGTTGGGATTTTATTTCAACCCTTACCCAGCAACTGAGAAAAAAAATTTTCTTTGAAAGCCCTTTAATGTAAACATTTAACATTTTCAATAAAATCACACTACTTATTCTTACTTTGCCATTTTGATAGTTAACACTTTACCATGAGATTATTTGAAATATGTTTTAAAGATATGCTGTGCATTTACTTTTATGGATACAGGCATAAAATGGGAATTTAGGAGCCATATAAGCAAACCGAGATGAATACAGTAGAGGTGGATAGGAAACTTATAATGGTGATAGTGATGTTTACGTACATGTGTATAATATGATTGTTGGTAGGCTACTTCAGGAGTAAGAGGAGTATGTGTCAAAAACATTTGGAACATTTTTGGTTATCAGCTTCGTGAGTCTCTTCTCATTGGTTAAAAGCAGCAGTAGGATGGGGTGTAGAATGAGGGAATGTACATGTAGGGAAAGCTTACACTGCCAAGGATGTGCTTCTTTCTTGTATACTTATAGACAGGATGACTAAAGTATTTTGGAGAACAAGGGAGAGTTTTTCATAAAATAGTATTTTTCTCTAAGGAACAGCTTCATCAGTTAAAGAAATTCTATATTCACACTGTAGGGATCAAGGTAAAATTGAGTGTGCATTTAAATACTTTGTATTGCCACTACATTGTTGGAATTAAAAGTAGAAATCAGATGTTGGTGTTGGGTGCATTTTGAACACTGCTTTGTTTTCTCCCATAAGAAGAAAGTTTATTCCTAGACAAGTGTTAAAAGATCTCAAGCTGTTTCTGAATTTAAAACGTTACCTTTTGGGCACGTGGGTGGCTCAGTCAGTTAAGCATCTGGCTTCAGCTCAGGTCATGTGGGGTCCTGGGATAAAGTCCTGCACTGGTCTCTCTGTGCTGCAGGGAGCCTGCTTCTCCCTGTCCTCCTGCCTGCCACTCCCCTGCTTGTGCTCACTTTGTCTCTCTCTCTCTCTTTGTTAAACAAATAAAGCCTTTTTTAAAAAATAAAACTTTACATTTTAAAAAAAGATATTTATTTTTTATATATTTATTTAGAGTGTGAGCAGGAGAAGGGGCAGAAGGAGAGGGAGAGAGAGAACCTCAAGCAGATGCCACACTGAGCTTGGGGTCTCATGCGTGGCTTGATCTCACTACCCTGAGATTATGACTTGAGTTGAACTCGAGAGTTGGATGCTTAACAGACTGAGCCATCCAGTTGAATACTATTCATTTGTATTGCTAGTAATATGATTGCAATAATACTTATTTAAGTGATAATATGATATATAGTAAATATAATAACTCATGATTACTTGATTATTCATTTGTTTAGCATTTGCATTACCTTCTGAATATGAAGCAAGAGCAAACTAATGACTGTCCACTGTATTACGTGATACCAGCTCTTCGTCTAAATCATGTTTATATAATTATTCCAGGGAGTACATTCTCAGAATGGTCTTCTGTTATTGCAGGGGTTTCAGTTATGGCTCTGACCTTATTTACAGCAATCATTAATGTCATTATTTTCTGCTAATTAGGGTGTAGTTTTGAAATAGGTCTAGGGAAGAAGAGGTGTCTTAGGTTTCATAATTTTACTATTGATTCTCTCAATGATATGACAATTAAATTTGATTTCCAACCCAGCTTTAAATGACCATGGAATAACTTGGTCGATAGGTTATCATAATCATCAACATTATGTTTTCATTCCTTTTGACAAATAGCAAGACACCAAATAGAGTAGGACACAGTTAGTTCCCCAATTATACGCTATAACCGTGTCAAGCATTGTAGGAAATTATGAAAGCCCAGAAAATGTCCCACACTTATGTTCTAGCCCTTTAATAATAATGGTTCTCTGGCAAGGTCTTCACTGCAAAATGTGGGACAGCATCAGGGCTCTGCATCATTTTCTACGATCACAGGGAAAGCTGGGACTCTTTGATCCAATTCTTTCTAGAGCAAACAATGATCTCCTTTGAAGTTTTCATTTATTTTGGTGATGCCAGTACAATGTTTTCCCTGGATACTGTCTTTGCAGGGATATAACTTCCTGTGTTGCAGGAGATAAATTAGGTCATGACTGCAGCTCATAGTAGTGTTATAGGGAGTATAATCACAAGAAGATATTTCTCTGGGGAATGTAGTGACATAAAACGATCAGCCAGACCATTTGCAAAAATGAATGGTGTGGTTAAATATTTTATTCTTGAAACAGAAATATATTGACCTATGTGGATATGGGCCTAAATTTTTACTGCCTGGTATACTAAATAAATTTACCAAGGATTTCTGTCAGTAACACACTGACTGTTGTTGCCCACAGCCCACTTCCTCTCACTGGTCTCCCAAGGGAATTCTACTTCCTCAGACTTAAGAAGCAGAATCTTTCTTCCGACGAATAACCAACATGCCTGTCAGGTACTTGAAAACACACAGCATTTCAAATACTTTTCACATTTGGGAAATTCTGTTTTATAATCAGTAATATAATTTGGATATTACTTATTTTTCACAGATTACATTTTATTACTTCTCCAGCCAGGTGAGTAACAAATTAGTGGCTGGCCTTCAAACTACACGTGGTGGTCCCATCCAGCATTTATGGCAAAGCACAGCTGGGCTCCGCAATCAGTGGGAGAGAAATGTCATGGACATCCAGAGCAACCAGAAATTTCAGGTATGCATGTTATATTTTCTAACTGTGTCCTTGAAGGAAAAAATGGTAAAATACAGGTCTTTAACTGATGTAGGAAACAAAGGCAGAAGAAAAATTATTAAATTTCCTTACTCCCTACAGCCTATTGACAAGTCCTTAAAATAGGCAGAGTAACATTCCTCTAGGAACTCAGTTACCTTGATGTTATTTGCTAATGGGAAGAGGCAGTCTTAGCCTGACCCCCAGGACCCTGTAAGTCTATTTTAACATATATAAAAATTCCTTTGGAAATATCCTGTGTCTCTACCCCCAAGATACATGTTGGCAATCATTCTCCAAGCATATGGCCCACCAATACACATCTGAAGGGTCTCGTGTCTCAGGTTTTATTAGACAGTAATAAATGACCTTTCCCAACAACAGCTAGCCCCCTCAAGTCTGGAAACCTTGCTTCCAAAATTCCTTAGAGACGAACACTATCCCTAACTCCCTCCCAACTTGAAAGGATATAATGAAATTCCTCGTGACCACAGTGTAGCCCTTTCTACCCATGGGTTTTATCCCCGTGCTTTAATAAAACTACCTTTTTGCACCAAAGACATCTCAAGAATTCTTTCTTGGCTGCCTGGCTTCGAACCTATATCATTAATAATAGATGAATTAAAAATAAGATGACCAGTGTCCCAGTTGGCCAAGGCCTAAGGGATTTGCCAGGACTGTCAAGCACTGAAACCAAACAGTCTCAGGAAACTGGGATGGCCAGTCACCCAAAAGACAGGTTTAAATGTTATGTATAAAAACCGAAGTTGAGCAACATGGGGGCTTAAGGGAGTAGGAGAAGAATAAATGAAACAAGATGGGATTGGGAGGGAGACAAACCATAAGTGACTCTTAATCTTACAAAACAAACTGAGGGTTGCTGGGGGGAGGGGGGTTGGGAGAAGGGGGGTGGGGTTATGGACATTGGGGAGGGTATGTGCTTTGGTGAGTGCTGTGAAGTGTGTAAACCTGGCGATTCACAGACCTGTACCCCTGGGGATAAAAATATATGTTTACAAAAAATAAAAAATTTAAAAAAACCCCCCAAAGTTGATATATTTTAACGTATATTTATATATCAGTAAAATACAGCTTTCTAATTATCTTCTTAATTTCTTAAATCCCCTTCATTTTCTATTTCTTTTACTATTCCAACCTCCTCTTTCTTCTCATTTCTTATTCTTAAGAATTACTTATCATCCAAACTTTTCTCATGCTTATCAGAGAACAGGGTTATATTGGGTAATGAGGAAAGAGACTATTTGATTTAAATACTAATTCCAAATGCTGTTGAAGTAGAATAATTGTCATATTCATTTCATGGCTAAACTCAAATTATTCAATACAGCCTTTATTTTCCAAAATAATTTTGAGAATGAAAGCCCATGCAAGCCTATAAAAGACAAACTTATTTATGCAGCCTAATAAAACTTATGTATGGTGGAAATTATAATCTCATGATTATTACAGGAGTTCTTGGTAAAGCATTGCATATTTTTACATTTGAGAGAGCTGAGAAAAATTTCCCATTAAAAACAGGATCTTAAAGCATTTTATAAATTTGCTTTTTAAACCTGGTTTGCAGGCCAATTTAGCCATCTTGGCTAAAGCAGGTTTCCTTTATTGTCTGTTATTTGAATAGTATAATAATCAATTTTGTAATTTTAATACAGAGTAGAAAATCATCTGCCATGTGATGGATTTAGCACTTGCTTAACTATAGGGATTGAATTGGATTGAATTTTAACTTCAGTTATTTTGAGTGGCAAGAGGAAAGATGGGAGAATGAGCAGGATTTCTACTGTAAAATTGAATTGTAAGCTATAAGAATGACACATTTTCTTAATTGATCTGTCATAAATTCACTGTAGTTTGAAATTTCAGGCTTTTGTAAACTAAATGGGGTTCCAAAGAGGATCAGAGAAAATCACTTCGTAGATGGTTAAATGACACCTAGATGAGAGCACGTTGGAGGAACTGTATGGCTGGAAACATAACTCTGCCACTTGAAGCTTTGCACTCTATTGAAGTCAGATATATTGGTGTGGGGGCTGCGTGGGGACCATAGGGTATCTTAAGCCATCAGGCATTCAAGTCCTCCTGTGAATGATTGATTGATTGATTTAACAAAGACTCACTTGGGGCACTCAGGGTGTATCAGGTGGGATTCAGGGAATGTTCCTAGTACGTGTGAAGAAAAGAATTTTCTCCCAGCTTTATTGAGATATAACTGATATATGTGTAAGTTTAATGAAAGTAATACGATGATTTGATGCATGTACATTGTGAAGTGATTTTCACAAAAAAGTTAGCTAACATACCCATCACATTGCAAAATTATAATTTTTATCATGCAGTAAAAACATTTAAGATCTACTGTCTTAGCAACTTGGAAGTATATAATACAGTATTATTAGCTATATTCACCATGCT
The DNA here is from genome assembly GCF_009829155.1 of Mustela erminea. Classification (NCBI taxonomy): domain Eukaryota; kingdom Metazoa; phylum Chordata; class Mammalia; order Carnivora; family Mustelidae; genus Mustela; species Mustela erminea. The sequence goes on from NC_045619.1 coordinate 123,030,445, forward strand.
GTTTATAGATACTAAGAATTTAGTCATTTGATAGCTGGAAGTTAGTGCCCTTTGACCAATATTTCCCTGTTTCCCCTACCATGCAGACTCTGGCAACTGAAAAATTACTCTGTTTCTATGTTTGGCTTTTATAGATTCCACATGTAAGTGAATCATAGAGTATTTGTCTTTCTGTGACTTATTTCACTTAGCATAGTACCCTCAGAGTTCCAGCATGCTGTCCTAGGTGATAAGATTTCTTTCCATTTTTGGCTGAAGTATACTTTTTTTTTTTTTAAAGATTTCATTCATCTATCTGACAGACAGAGATCACAAGTAGGCAGAGAGGCAGGCAGAGAGAGAGAGGGAAGCAGGCTCCCTGCCGAGTAGAGAGCCCAATGCAGGGCTCGATTGAATTATACTTTTGTATGTATATACATTTTCTTTCTCCATTCATCTGTTGATGGACACTGGGTTATTTATGGCTTGGCTGTTGTAAATACTGTTTCAATAAATATGAGAGTGCAGATATCTCTTTGAGGTTGTGATCTCAGTTCAATACCCAGAAATGGGATTGCTAGGATCATACAGTAGTTCTGTTTTTAATGGTTTGAAGAACCACCATACTGTTTTTCATAACGGCTGCACCAGTTTCCATTCCCAACAACAAGTGAGTAAGGTTTCCCTTTTATCCGCATCCTTCCAAACACATTATCTCTCATCTTTTTGATAATAGACCCTCTGAGGGGTGTGAAATGGTATCTCATTGTACTTTTGATTTGCATTTCCCTGATGATCAGTGAGGTTGAGTATCTTTTCATGTACCTGTTGGCTATTTCTCTGTCTTCTTTGGAATGTCAATCTTTGGAAGGATATTCTCTAACTATTTTATTTGTGTGACATTTTTTTCGCTATTGAGTTGTACGAGTTTCTTATCTATTTTGGATGTTAACCCCTTATCTGATAGTTAGTTTGTAAGGTGGGCAGTAATGATAGGCATGTGGAAGGGAGAGTATGTGTTCCTGGATTTGGGGTGTGTGTGTGTGTGTGCAGACTGAGAACTCTGAGCACCATTAATGCATCTAATTTATTGTGGATTTTCACGTATCATTAACCACTAAAGAAGTTTCTAGTTTCTTTCTTTCTTTTTTTTTTTTTTTAAAAGATTTTATTTATTATTTATTTGAAGGAAAGAGAGACAGCATTAGTGGAGGGGGGAGGGGCGAAGGGAGAGGGGGAAGCAGGCTCTCCACTGAGCAGGGAGCCCAATGTGGGGTTCGATCCCAGGACCCTGAGATCATGACCTGAGCTGAAGGCAATTGCCCAACCCACTGAGCCACACAGATGCCCCTAGTTTATTTCTTAACACTTCTCTTTTTTCTCCCCTATGTCTCTCTGTCTTCTCTCAATAACAAAGCAAAACAAAACAAAACACAAGAGCAACAAATCAGAGCCAAGAGTGCTTTTGAGGGGATCAAGTCACAATGACTAGATACTGAAGGATGAACTTGCTGAAGTCCCTTCTGTCTATATGCTCACATAACTTTAATGACTGAAACAGGATTTTGTCTGTGTATAAACTTTGTCAGCATTTACACATCCTTTCTGACTCTGAAGCAGAGTGGATGGTTAAAGGACCCTAACCTATCTTTTTGCCAAGCTTTCTGCCGTCCCATCTCTGTTTCCAACTCAAGGTCAAGATCTTCATGGGTAGGGTACCCAGACGGAGATCTGGGCATTGGGTAGAACTGGAACCAGCTGAGACTTGTGTGTTAAACCCTTTAAAACAACTTCCTTGTTTTTTCCCATCCATCCGTTCCCAAGTGGCCCATTGCAGGGGCTGATGATTAAATATGTGTAGCAGCTAACTATAAAACTGAAAACTCCCAAATATATCACCGCGGGGGCCGCGGGGCTGTAGCTGAGGCAGTGAGGTTATTCACTTGAGTGCTTTAAAATGAGTCAGTGGCTCCAGCGAAAGCAGATGCCTGTGCAGTATAAGTAGTTTGCCAAAATACTTTATTGCTGATATGAAAACAACGCCTCTACCTTAGAAGCTTTGTAAAACTTAGGAAACCGTATGACTCTCCTGGGATCCTTTGGCTACACCAATCTTTAAGATTGCAGGCATGTGTTCGTTCTGTCCTGTCAGCAAGGGAGCAGGTGTCCACATGCTTTTGCTTAGCTGAGCCACAGAGACGCACTGTGCTTGTCACACTTCCCGCCATCCTCTCGTAGCTTCGTCCTGCAAAAGCTTGAGTGACAGGCTTATTGGAGGGTATTTTGTAATCAGCGTCTCCCGACAATATCTGCTGCCTCATCAGTTTATAGGCCTCCGAGAATTACTCTGTTTTCTGCAGTTTTCCTCCATGCTGCCTTCCCACAGTTTTAAAGCCTTTCATGCTTCCTTTAGAGATGTCCAAGTAGGAGATGGCAGTTTCCGCTGGACTAGGGTGTAGCGTGGGCTTCTGAGAAAGTCTCTGTCATGTGGGGGCTTTGTTACCTTTATGTGTACAGTGCCAGGTCCACGTCTTAATGAAATGAAGCTCGTTCATTTCTGAGGGAATACTGCAACCTGACAAGGAATTGTGTTTATGCATCTAGTCAACAAAGACAGCAGCATTTAAGAAAGTTTCTGAAGATGTTTAAGGAGTAATAACATCTAGTATTTACTGAAAACTTACTACCCCATATAATGCACTGCATTTAGTCCTTTGTATATATGATTTTATGGGCCCTGCACAGCAGTCTTCTGAATCAGAACTATAATTCACAAGCTTTGGAGAGTGAAGTAACCTATTAAACTCCATCCAGATTAGAACCCAGTATAGTTTGATTTCACATCTTAATCATTTACTCACTGAGCCGTGATCATTTCTTTATCATGTTAAAGCATTATAAGGATTAAAAAAAATTAAAAAAGCATTATAAGGATTTATAAAGTATAGATGGAAAAATCCAACTTCTAGATTTGTCCAAATATGTTGCAGGTGACTCATGAAACATTCTTTTGCCTTCTGTGTTGGATAAAACAACATTTTTACACATTATTCTGCTGATTAACAGCAATTGCATTTCTCAGAATTGTAGATTTAAGCAATTCGTTTTGCTATTGTCCTAAAATATTGGCAAAAGCAAATAATAAACCAGGCCAAATATATAGCAGAAATTTAGTCTCAGATGCAAGTAAAACCTTCCCTCACTCTTCTTTTCTTTGTTCTTGAAGGCACTTTCATATTGGTTTTATGGGTAGGAAGGAAGGAATACTCTATTACTAAGTATATCATTGACCGTGATTTTCATGTCAAATGCTTGGATTCTCAAAGTTAATGAGAAGTCAATGCCTGAATTTTAAAATGATATCAAAGCATTTTTATATGCTATTATCTGCTTGTCATTTCTTTGATATTCCATTTTGACATGCCAAAGAGTTCTTAGCAACCTTGTATTCAGAAACAATAGATTTTATTAACATGGACGAAAGGGAAGTACTCATAAAAATAAATACAAATCATTAAGTTAAAAAAATCTACTCTCAAACTCTCCTAAATCATGATTGGAGTCATTTTCCCTTCTAAGTCAAGACTATTTACTGTGTGAACCCATGATGGCAAAAAATTACAGTCATCTTTTTGCATTTCACATGTTTGCTTGAGAAATAATATTGAATGCACACTACTGATTAAGAAAACTTTCAAATGATAAATCTAACTACTAGAGTTTCTGTTCATGCAGTTACTGGTGTCACCCAAGCAAGTTTATGGCCATTATTTAGCTACTGTCAAAGATTCATTGAAGATTTAAATCTTGAAGGCTTGAACACTGACTCCTTGCCTCCCTTAGAGGCCATCTTCTCCTAAAATGTTTGGGGTGAAAGCAATTTGTCTATTATTTACTGTTGATCATTGCAGCCCTTACCTGACTTCTGTGATGTCGTTAAACTTCTAACTTCATTATCTGGTTATTTTATTTTCTAGTTTGCTAGTCTTTGCTTTATTTTCCCTAATGCAGTTAAAATGAGGTGGATGTTTGGAAAAACTTATTTACCAAAGTTTTGGGGAAAACAATGAATGCTAGACCTCACTTTTCTTAGAAATATGACTACCATACACAAACATGGCTTCTGACCCCAGACCTGGCTTTTTAAAAAAATCATCTTGAGATTCCACTTTCTTGAGCTGGTTCAACCTATCCCTCTTTTCAGGATCCCAACCAAAATATCTGGAAAGTCTTTCTGTTTAAATATATTTAATCTGAGTACTGCATTATGTCTGATGGGTCTTAAGTTTTATAGCTACACAGACCCATGTGTGAATCTCCCTACATTTAGAGAAATAGTGTTCTCCCTAAGAGAAACATTTCCCCTTGCTAGTCCAGTGGGTTCAAATGAAAGCCAATTTTCACACTAACTTCCCTTCAGTTAGACCAAGTTAATGTATAATTTAATTAAATCCAACAAATATGCATATTGCAAACTTTGATGGAGACAATTGAAGGTGAGAAGGTCACTTAAAAGCCTTTTCATTAGATCAGGAATGAAGATACAGGGAGAGAAGTTGGAATAAAAAGAAGAGAAGGCTTCACAGGTCTTAATGGTTTGGATGTAGGGCTAGAAGAGAATGTGATTCCTCAAGCCACTTTGGAGTTTTGAGCATTGAAAGTGACAGTCTTCTTGTGCCACTGTCAGAGAATGGGAGTCATGGGAGGGGAAAAAATATTATGACTTAGAAGTGACTTTTGTCATCTGGTAAAAATGTCCAGGAGGCTGTGGAGATTCCACATGTAAGTGAATCATAGAGTATTTGACTTAGAAGAGTATGACTAGAAGTGTAGTCTATGAGAAGTCTATCTTCTCTTAAAAGAGAAGTCTATCTTCATAGAGTATGACTTAGAAGTGACTTTTGTCATCTGGTGAAAATGTCCAGGAGGCTGTGGAGATATGGGCAGAAAGCTCAGAGAAGTGCATGATGTTTGTGATATAAATTTGTGTTTCATCGGCTTGGGTGACAGTTTAAACCCTGAAGATCAATGGGTTTGAGAAGAAAGTGTGGAGAAAGAAGGAACAAACTGGTGATTAGTTCATGCTTATCTCTCCTTCTCTCTTTAAATATGGCTGCCACTGGTGTGTCCTTAGCTCAGCAAAAACAGGTGAAAAGATTTTCAAGAAGGATACATCTTAATCTGTAGAGAACAGATTTTTTATCTATAAACACACTATTCATACAGTGGCTTACATACTTTATAATAACTCTGTGTTACAATAATAGGTAACACTTATTTAATCCTAACTGTATACCATGTGCTGATAGACATGTAATAACTCATTTATCTGTGCATAAATCTTAACATATAGGGAATAACATTATTATTATTTTAAAGATTTTATTATTTATTTGAGAGAGAGCTCATTTGTGAGAGGACATGAACTGGGGGGAGGGGTGGAAGAAGAGGGAGAAGCAAACTCCCCACCGAGCAGGGAGCACCAGGAAAAGGACAGATGCGGGGCTCGATCCCAGGAGCCTGGCATCATGACCTGAGCCAAAGGCAGACGCTTAACCGACTGAGTCACCTAGGCACCCCAATAACTTATTTTAATCAGTGCCTTTTTACAGTGCCTTTTTACAAACTGAGGTACAGAGATGTTAAATAACTTCTAATGACCTGTTGCTATTAAGTGGTTTAGCGAGGGTCTGAACCCAAGTAGTCTGTTTCCAAACACGTACTTTAATCATTGAGCTCTACTCCCCTCAGATAAAATCAACCCTATGTAAGTCTTTTCTTTCCCCTCTGAAATGGCTTTTTTTTAAATTTTTTATTTTTTATAAACATATTTTTATCCCCATGGGTACAGGTCTGTGAATCGTCAGGTTTACACACTTCACAGCATGAAATGGCTTTTTATTGAAAAGCAAAGCACGGCACTTGGGTGGCTCAGTGAGTTAAAGCCTCTGCCTTCTGCTCAGGTCATGATGCCAGGGTCCTGGGATTGGGCCCCACATCGGGTTCTCTGCTTAGCAGTGAGCCTGCTTCCTCCTCTCTCTCTGCCTGCCTCTCTGTCTACTTATGATCTCTGTTTGTCAAATGAATAAATAAAATGTTTAAAACAAACAAACAAAAAAAGCAAGGCAAATTTGCAACACAATTTTAAGTGTTTGTAAATTGGGTCACAAAAGGGATGAAAATGTTTGCAGTGTAACTATTATATTCATGCAGTTTAAGTCATTCATTGAATCTTACACCAGTACAAACATAAGGTTATTTCATGACTAAGAGTACAAACATAAGGTTATTTCATGACTAAGAGTGGCCCAAATTTGGGCACCTGGGTGTCTCAGTCAGTTAAGCATCTGACTCTTGATCTCGGTTCAGGTCTTTATCTTAGGGTCCTGAGTTCAGACCCTCTGTAGGGCTCTTCCCTGGATGTAGAGCCTACTTAAAAAAAAAAAAAAAAAGGAATTAATAAAAGAGTAGCCCAAATCTAATAACCAAAATTGTCTCAGTATCAGAAGTAATATTAAAATGTTAAATGGAAAAGATATCCACTAATTTTCTTACCAAATGGAATCTACAAACTAAATTTTTAGAAACTGTTAAAAGAATGACTAAAACTATAAACCAAACAGGTTTATAGAAAATTCTGGGGAAAGTAGTGAAATAAAATACTGAGAAAATAATCTATTAGTATGCATGTAAAATACTCCCATTTTAGTCATGATTTTGATACTAATACACTGTAAAGGGATTTTGCAGAAATTTATCAGCTAGGTGCTACAAATAAACCTTGAGACTCAATTCTCTGTAATTGTTATCTTCTAGATGTGGTTTACTTGAGGTTAGTCACATTTCATCTACTTTCCTGTATGTATTCCCAGAAAGACCTAGTCTCTACCAGAGATCACACAATCTGTAGTAAAATCATTTAGAGATGGTTACAACTGTTTGCCAAGTACTTTTGCCATCCTATTTCTATTTTTCCTCAAAATTTTCTATTTCAAATGTATAGCCAGCACTTCATCTTTTGTTGGTCTACGCAACAATCTTTGATAGGCCTTTTCCAGCATTGTCCTCCTTTACAAGTAGTCGTGTGGTTATTATGTTTTATGTGATGAGGACTCTCTTAGGGCTACATGTTGACATATTACTCAACAGGTTGTGGATGTTTCACATTGTATTTTCAATAGTCTTTTAGATAGCATCTTGTTTGAAAGGAAATACATCAGTATGTCATGTTGCAGAGAGAATGTGGTATGGCAAAAGGACCTGTTAGGGTCTGCTGTGTGGAGATCAGCTGTCAAGCTAAAAAAGCAATGCTGACATTCTGAAATAATAAAATGTTTATATTATAAATAAAGCTGAACAGTGCACATGGTTTAATGCATCTATGAATTAAGCCTCAAACATCACTGGTATTCATTGGTGAGGTTGGGAATAATGCTCTCCACCAACACAGCAATTTTCTGTTGATATAAGTAACTAGGAAATTAGAGAGTCATTTCTTCCTAAATTTCTCAGATTTATTACACCAGAGTATTTCATCTTGGTGCAGACTTGGGCTAGATTTACATCACAATATCACATTCCTCATTCTTTTTTAAAAAGATGTATTTATTTATTTATTTATTTATTTGAGAGCAAGAGAGAGGGAGAGAGCAAGAGTGAGTGTGATGGGGGGGCACGGGGACAGACGGAGAAGGAGAGGGAGAATCCTCAAGCAGACTCCTCACTGAGCATGGAGCCTGATGTGGGCCTCAATCCCAGGACTCAGAGATCATGACCTGAAGGAAAATCAGCTGGCTGAGCCACCCAGATAACCCTCACATTCACTCATTCTAGTAATAAGTCACTGCACAACCATTTCTAGTCACTGTCCCAAGTTTTGTTTAGATAACAGCAGAAAATGTGCAGAAGGATAGAGCACGAGGATGCCAAGGCAAGCCTGTGAGCAAAATTTAGAGAGCCAGAGGTGGAAATGTGGCACTGTTGCAAAATGCCAAGAACCAGAGATCAGGATGGGGCTGGGTCCAAGGGCTGGTAAATACTGAATAGTGTGAACACATACAAACCAAGCAGAGACCATAAGAGGGCAAAAACCAGATGAATATTGGTTCATTTCACAAACATGTTATATAACCTATGGTAGACATTGGAGATAAAGAGGTGACCAATTTTCTTGTCCTTGAAAATATACGTGTGGATTTCTTTCGACTTGGAAATGTCATGGTCACCAAAGTGTTTCTAGAACTGGCATGTTTTTTTTTTTTGTTTGTAGGCTCTGTGCTATAATATTCCTTGCTTTATGCTTTTGTTTTGTTTTTCTTATGCAGGTTGTTTTTCAAGGTCAAATAATTTCAACTCCTGAACAGGATGAAGTCATAGCTGTTGACGATATATCTTTCAGTTCAGGCTGCTTGCCTGCAAATGGTAAGAACTTTTTCTCATTTTGATCCTTATTGTGTATATAAATTCAGTGCATTTTAAACATTGTGTAATGACTTTCATTCTTTGAATGAAATGAAAGCATTGTGTATGCTCGTTCGTTTGTGCTTTCTTTCTGGCCTGATGTTTTAAAGTGGGCTATTTTCCATTGTATAACAATGTCTAGGTTTATGCCAGAAGTTAAAATAAATTGTTTTTTTCACTGTGTCTGATGCTGTTAAGAGTTGAAGGGATAATTTGGTCTCAGATTTGAAACCTTGTAGCAATGTTTACACTGGCTAGTTAAATCTCACCAAGAGAACTCTTTCCCCCTTAGGAGATAAGTGAAAACTGGCTTCTCCAGGCTTGAAATTATCTTCTTGGTGAATTGATTTGACTCTTCCACTGAAAGACACAACTGGAGGGAGAGAGATATTAGTTATAATCTATTTTCTATTTAGACTGAAATAGCTAGATCAATAATCCACATGTATCAGATCTTAAAAATTACTCATATTGGTTCTCTGATTATATTAACTGAATTCTATTTACCATGCATATTGTTCTCAATAGAAAAGTTTAAAATTATGAATTGGTCAGGATAAATTAATTTTATAAATAAAAAATAAATAATAAATTTATTATTAAATAAATAAATAATAAATTTTATAAATAATAAATAAATTATGAATTGGTCAGGATAAATTAATTTAGTCTAATGATTATGCAAGAATCATATATATGATTATAGATAGTTGATAGATTTTTTTCCCTTTTAAATGTTATACTGTAGTATGAGATAGCATAATATAGGTACTTTGTAGAGAGGATTCTAAGTTCTAATTTGGTACGAAGATATGGTAGTTGTGGTAAATTATATTTTGAGAACAGAAGAGATGAGTTGATCTACCTAAAGGAGACCAAGGAATCTTGATAAAGGATGCCTGTATTATGCTTCGATTTCAAACAGCACTTCTGCTGGTAGAAGAGCTTTATAGGAATGCATCTCTTGCCACTTAGACAAGATGGTAGGGTTTTATAGGAGCTGTTGACAGCTCCTTCCACACTAGAACACAAAAAGCTTTCTCTCATCTTTATATTATCAGTTATCAGTATATTTTAGCTAAGAAATCACTATATGGTAAATTGACTTACAGATAAATTGAAACGGAGAACTAAGGGAGCAGACTATAAGGTCCACCCATTCCTAGAAGTAAATAGTTGAAGTATAAACCTCAATGCCTTTTCACCAACAGAAGGTAATATTTCTAGGATTTATCAGAAGGGAAGCAATAGATCAGGAGAGAATACACTGTCGACCACAGGCCGAGAAGACCCAACTACTGACTGCTCTGCCATTCAGTCTCCCCTCATGCTGTCTTCTCTGTTACCCTGGATGGTATTCCTGGGTCCAGAGCATGGCTTGTAATGGGGCAGCTGGTCCCTAACTGTGAGCACTTCAGCAGTATCTTCATGTATCACCTTTTCTTAGCAGTTTCTGCAGAAACTGAGATCTGCCAAACACATTGATCCTCAGCTAGTCATGTGTATTGCTCAGTCTAGCTAATCACCCGCCAAAGAAAATAAGGAATGAAATCAGCTATTGGCCAGACTTTCCTAACTGTAGGGAAAATTAGGACCTGGCCTCTGCCTCTAAAACATTGCATTACGACAAACAGGAATGTGCTGGGGTTGTGCTTGGGACTTTACATCGCCTGTATTAGGACTCTGCTGTCATTTCACAGATGACCTTTCTGTTCATCTTTGGATCTGGGAACCAAAGCCATTTTCTTAATTCCTCATGATCCATCTACTGGGACAGAGGCCAGTGTAGATGGACCATGATAAATATTCAGAAGACAGATGCCAGATTTTTAGTAAGCACTTAAAAGAGCTCTATAAGAGCACTATAGAAGTGAAAAAGCAATAGTCACAGGAGTGAGAGCACAAAAAGTTGGACATTCAGTGAAAGGTCGTGGTCAAATAGAAAAAATATTGGTGTCTATAATTTCTAAGACGGTAGTTCCAGATAATGTTACAGCCATATTGTTTTTGAGGTGGTGATGATAAAGTTTGCTGAAGATAAGGCTTGAATTGTAATGCAAAGTTATAGGCCTTTCACATGGATATTAAATTTATACAGCATTACAAGGTATGAGGCTAGAGAAGATTTTGAAATCCCAAACTGAAGTCATCCGTGAATACGGATGCGTGGATTACTCAGGGCGGTAAGCTGGATTTCATGAGCCAAGATGTTTCTACACATGGAAGAATAAGTGAATCAACATCAGGGATTTAGAAGAATGGTGACTTTAATTTTAGGCCTTGTATTTATTGGGGCATTGGGAAAAGATATCATCCCTCTGGAGATTTGCAGAAGAAGTAGTCTCTTTTTGGAAAACGCCAGTATCCAGATAAGGTCACACAGTATGTTCTTCTAACTTGAGGGCGCAGGGCGTTTAGTTTTATTGTTTTTCAAATGGAATGAGGGTCAATGGCATATTTAAACTTTTGGGAGGAAAACAAAGCCGCATGAGGTTTAATAATGGAGAAAAAGAATAAAGTGTAATGGAATAGGATTGACATTTGGTTGGAGTTGCATTTTGTAAATGGTAGGAGTGTGAGAGATGGTAGTATTATGTAATGTTAAATTTCCAAATTAAGGGCACATGGGTGGCTCAGTGGGTTAAAGCCGCTGCCTTCTGCTCAAGTCATGATCCCAAGCTCCTGGGATAGAGACCCACATCGGGGTCTCTGCTCAACAGGGAGCTTGCTTCCTCCTCTCTCTCTGCCTGCCTCTCTGCCTACTTGTGATCTCTGTCTGTCAAATAAATAAATAAAATCTTAAAAAAAATTCCAAATGATTCTTTCTAGTCAAGTTCAGAGATTATAGTGATAGACTAACCCTAGTCAATCACTAGAATCAAAGAGAAGTGATTAATTCTGAGCTTTATTCCAGACTATTAGATGGGGATCACTGAGGTTGGTGCTTGCATTTTAAAAAAGGTTCTTGGGACACATTTTGTGAAACTAGCTGATCTCAGGTTTAAGAACTGAACTAGGATTTGGGGCGCCTGCGTGGCTCAGTGGGTTAAGCAGTGGACTCTTGATTTTGGCTCAGTTCATGATCTCAGGGTTATGGAGGCTGCTCTCTTTCCCTCTGCCTCCCACCCCCCTGCAGCCCCTGTATGCATCCATTCACTCTTTCACTCTTAAAAAAAAAGGAACCGAACTAGCATTTGAGAATCATGCATCCTGGTCTCATGCTGATTATTGCACTCGGCAGGGCGTATCCTGGGACAGAGTTCCAGCTGATCAGAGAGTGGTTTTAGTCCCCTGCAGTCCTGATGGTGATGGTCAGGGTGCATCTGACACATGCAGGTAGAGCCGACTCAACCTTTTCCAGACATCACCATCAGAAATTTTATTCCAGTGGAGGGTGGGGTTAGGGATGCATCTGGATGCAAAAAAGGAGTTTTCTAGTTGACTTAAGAAAACAAGAGGAGATGGACAGTTATGAAGTAGATTCTTCAACTTTGAGACTGTTAAAGTCAAGGACCAAGGGATTTCCTTGGTATTTACTTCATGCCTGTCACCTTACATTCTTAAAATGACTGTTGAGGTTCTATACATCTCACATCCAGGCAGGAGGAAGGCAGAAATGAGAAAGGGCAATGTTTTTGGTCATGCCATTGGCTAGATGATTCTCAGATGCTACCTCGGTTGCTAGGCAGACTAATAAATTTGAGTATTTGGATTCAGCCTCTATAATAGAGGCACGCAAGGAAAACAGGTTTATGAGATGAGTGGGCAAACCAGAATACTTAGAAGTAAATTCTAGCTTTCTTTTAAATCTGTTCCCTTGCCTATATTCTCTTTTTAAATTATTGACATCTGGTCTCGCTCAGTAGCCTAGGAGTTATTCTTAAATCATTCTCCCCTTTTCGTATCCCTCTGTTAATTTAGTTAAAAAATAGCAGTGACGGCCTGTTCTTACATTTTTTCAAATTGTCTCTTCTTATTTACCATTATTGTTTATCCAACTGTGATTCCCTTAATCACTTAATGTATTTTTTTCCCATGGATTTTTAAAAATTCTGGTTTTGATCTATTCAACTCTACTACCCAGTACTATGTACTGTCCACCAGATTATACTTTCTAACATACAAATATGACCAATATCTACTTTTTAAAATATATCAATAACTCTTATCATGTCCAAAATGGAATTCACATTTCTTATAAATTCTTATGATTTCAAGTTTCTAAGCTCACAGGATCCTGCACTTGCACACAAGCCCAACTTCCTCCTTCATAGTGCTTCAAGAATCCCCAGACTCTGACCAGAACAAATTGCTTGGTAGTTCAGCAACCCAGTGTCGTCATCTTATTCTTGGGTATTTTTGTAAACTTTGCTCCCTCTGCCCATTTCATGACTTTTTAATTTTTTAATTTTTTTGGCTGTCCTCCTACTACTGACTGAGCAGACTAAGTGGAGGTCTCTTTTCTGGGAAGCCTTCTCTTACAGAAAATTTTCCCCAGACTCTCATCCCTCCACACACACACAGACACACACTGTATTGATTTATTTTTGTAGCTAAAAACTAAGTTTCTTAAGGAAACAGTTACTAGTGTCTTATTCCTTTGTGGATCTCCAGCACAGAGCAAACACTTAATAAATACTTGTTGACTAAATGACTCAACACTGAACATGTGCAATTATTTAAGTATCAAGTATTTGGGAATTTGAGTAAATTCTTCTTTTCTCTGAGCTGTAAGTGTTCCATTTCATAGAACAGAGATTTAAATAAAATACCATGAGACTATTTTTTATCAATACTTATATTTATGCTAAGAATATATATATATATACATATATATATATATTTTGCTTTTGTTTTAACATCAGAAATTGAGGTGTGTCTTCAAGTTATCTAATGTGATTTTAGAATCTGAAATTTCTAGCTTCCAAAATCATGAGAAGACAAATTATGTTGAATAAGTCACCAGATTTGTGGTGCTTTGTTTTGGCACTCTAGCAAACAATTAGAGAGGCTTTCCTGAGCTAATTCTGTAACATATGAATTCTTTCTCATCTGTAGCTACTAAAGTCTCTGCTTAGGAGAGGTGGTCTTCTCTACATTTTATGTAGAGACTGTAGTTTTCCCATCAGTATGGCAGCTAGAATACAGAGATGCATTTTTAAAATGCTTAAACTAAATAACTCTGAATCCTATATCCATTGAAAATATCTTTCAGGAATTAAGATAAAATAAAGACATTCTCAGATGAAGAAAAACTATAGAATTCATCCCTGGAAGATCTACTCTAAAAGAAATGCTAAGGCAGGTTTTCCAGCTAACAAACAACAACAACAACAAAAAAAGCCAGAGGAAAATTTTATCAGTAGGAATAAAGAAAGAAAAACAGAAATCATAAATATCAGAGTAAATATAATGTAATTACCTCTAAAGATTTTTATGTACACAGGACTCTTACAAGCAGATTTTTGAACATCCTCTTGATGGGTTCAAAATATGTAGGCGTAACACATACGGTAAGTAAACCATAAAGTTGGAAGTGTAGAAGTCCATACCTTTAAGACATCTACATTTTATTAGAAATGCTAACAAACTCTATGTGGAGTGTTAAACTGAGAGGTGTGTATTATTATTCCTAGGAGGAACACTAAACAGATATAAGTAAAGGAAATAGATACACTAAAATTGAGCATAAAAATATTAAAATACTGAAATAATCCACTAGAAGACAAAAACAGAAGGTAAAAGCAGAAATTATAGTAGCGTGGTGGTAAAGAGCACAAAGAATAATAAATGCCAAGGACACAAACTGAAAAATAATAAAATTGCTAATTTAGTTATAATAATAAAATAATTACATTAAGTATAAGTGGCATTTGTATTCCTTTTGAAAGTCAGAGGCAGTCAGATTGGTTGAAAGATAAGAGCTAACTATATTTTGACTGCAAAAGCTCATTTAAAAAATAATGATATAGATTAGTTAAAAGTGAAGGTATTCAAATATGGTTAATTAATCTATAACAAAGTAGGGAAGAATATACATTGGGGAAAAGACAGTCTCTTCAACAAATGGTGCTGGGAAACTGGACATCTACATGCAAAAAATGAAACTGGACCACTTATTACCATATACAAAAATTAACTCAAAAATGAAGTAAAGACTTAAATGTGAGACACCTGGGTGGCTCTGTTGGTTGGGAGGCTGCCTTTGGCTCAGGTCATGATCCCGGTGTCCTGGGATCGAGTCCCACATCAGGCTCCATGCTCAGCAGGGAGCCTGCTTCTCCCTCTGCCTCTGCCTGGGACTCTGTCTGCCTGTGCTCGCACTCTCCTCTTTCTCTCTCTGACAAATAAAAAAAATAAATAAAAAATAAATGTGAGACATAAAAGATAAAATTCCTAGAAGTAAACATAGATAATATGTCTTTGAGATTGGCCAGCTAAGGAAAACTATAACAAAATGACACGGCAAACTACTGAATAGAAGAAGATATTTCTGAAAATATATCCAATAGATGTAATTATCAAAATATATAAAGAAATTATACAACTCAACAGTAAAAACTTCCAACAATCCAATTAAAAAATGAGCAGATGATCTGCATAGACACTTTTCCAAAGAAGACATTCAGATGGCCAACAGACACATGAAAAGATGCTCACTATCACTCATAATCAGGGAAATAAACATCAAAAACCACAATGAGAAATTGTTTATGCCTGTCAGAATGGCTAAAATGAAAAAGAAAAGAAATAATAAATATTGGTCAAGGTGTATAGAGGAAAAGAAACCCTCATGTACCATGGTGGAAATGTACAGTGGTGAAGTCACTGTGAAAAAAATATGGGGATTTCTCAAAAAACTAAAATTGAAATACTGTGTGATCCAATAATTCCACTATTGGGTATTTACCCAAAGAAAACAAAAACACTAATTTTTTTTTTGGTTTTGATATATATATTTTTTAACTTTTAATTATTTATAAACATATATTTTTATACCCAGGGGTACAGGTCTGTGATTCGCCAGGTTTACACACTTCACAGCACTCACCAAAGCACATACCCTCCCCAATGTCCATAACCCCTCCCCCCTTCTCCAAACACTTATTTATGGTTTGTCTCCCTCCCAATCCCATCTTGTTTCATTGATTCTTCTCCTACCCACTTAAGCCCCCATGTTGCATCACCACTTGCTCATATCAGTGAGATCATATGATAGTTGTCTTTCTCTGCTTGACTTATTTCGCTAAGCATGATACGCTCTAGTTCTATCCATGTTGTCGCAAATGGTAAGATTTCATTTCTTTTGATGGCTGCATAGTATTCCATTGTGTATATATACCACATCTTCTTTATCCACTCATCTGTTGATGGACATCTAGGTTCTTTCCATAGTTTGGCTATTGTGGACATTGCTGCTATAAACATTCGGGTGCATGTGCCCCTTTGGATCACTACGTTTGTATCTTTAGGGTAAATACCCAGTAGTGCAATTGCTGGGTCATAGGGCAGTTCTATTTTCAACATTTTGAGGAACCTGCATGCTGTTTTCCAGAGTGGTTGCACCAGTTGCATTCCCACCAACAGTGTAGGAGGGTTCCCCTTTCTCTGCATCCTCGCCAGCAACTGTCATTTCCTGACTTGTTGATTTTAGCCATTTTGACTGGTGTGAGGTGATATCTCATTGTGGTTTTGATTTGTATTTCCCTGATGCCAAGTGATATGGAGCACTTTTTCATGTGTCTGTTGGCCATCTGGAGGTCTTCTTTGCAGAAATGTCTGTTCATATCCTCTGCCCATTTCTTGATTGGATTATTTGTTCTTTGGGTGTCGAGTTTGCTAAGTTCTTTATAGATTTTGGATACTAGTCCTTTATCTGATATGTCGTTTGCAAATATCTTCTCCCATTCTGTCAGTTGTCTTTTGATTTTGTTAACTGTTTCCTTTGCTGTGCAAAAGCTTTTGATCTTGATGAAATCCCAATAGTTCATTTTTGCCCTTGCTTCCCTTGCCTTTGGTGATGTTCCTAGGAAGATGTTGCTGCGGCTGAGGTCGAAGAGGTTGCTGCCTGTGTTCTCCTCAAGGATTTTGATGGATTCCTTTCGCACATTGAGGTCCTTCATCCATTTTGAGTCTATTTTTGTGTGTGGTGTAAGGAAATGGTCCAATTTCATTTTTCTGCATGTGGCTGTCCAATTTTCCCAGCACCATTTATTGAAGAGGCTGTCTTTTTAACACTGGACATTCTTTCCTGCTTTGTCGAAGATTAGTTGACCATAGATTTGAGGGTCTATTTCCGGGCTCTCTATTCTGTTCCATTGATCTATGTGTCTGTTTTTGTGCCAGTACCATGCTGTCTTGATGATCACAGCTTTGTAATAGAGTTTGAAGTCCGGAATTGTGATGCCACCAACTTTGGCTTTCTTTTTCAATATCCCTTTGGCTATTCGAGGTCTTTTCTGGTTCCATATAAATTTTAGAATTATTTGTTCCATTTCTTTGAAAAAGATGGATGGTACTTTGATAGGAATTGCATTAAATGTGTAGATTGCTTTAGGTAGCATAGACATTTTCACAATACTTATTCTTCCGATCCAGGAGCATGGAACATTTTTCCATTTCTTTGTGTCTTCCTCAATTTCTTTCATGAGTACTTTATAGTTTTCTGAGTATAGATTCTTAGCATCTTTGGTTAGGTTTATTCCTAGGTATCTTATGGTTTGGGGTGCAATTGTAAATGGGATTGACTCCTTAATTTCTCTTTCTTCTGTCTTGTTGTTGGTGTAGAGAAATGCAGCTGATTTCTGTGCATTGATTTTATATCCTGACACTTTACTGAATTCCTGTACAAGTTCTAGCAGTTTTGGAGTGGAGTCTTTTGGGTTTTCCACATATAGTATTATATCATCTGCGAAGAGTGATAATTTAACTTCTTCCTTGCCAATTTGGATGCCTTTAATTTCCTTTTTGTTGTCTGATTGCTGAGGCTAAGACTGCTAGTACTATGTTGAATAGCAGTGGTGATAATGGACATCCCTGCTGTGTTCCTGACCTTAGTGGAAAAGCTTTCAGTTTTTCTCCATTGAGAATGATATTTGCGGTGGGTTTTTCATAGATGGCTTTGATGATATTAAGGTATGTGCCCTCTATCCCTACACTTTGAAGAGTTTTGATCAGGAAGGGATGCTGTACTTTGTCAAATGCTTTTTCAGCATCTATTGAGAGTATCATATGGTTCTTGTTCTTTCTTTTATTGATGTGTTGTATCACATTGACTGATTTGCGGATGTTGAACCAGCCTTGCAGCCCTGGAATAAATCCCACTTGGTCGTGGTGAATAATCCTTTTAATGTACTGTTGAATCCTATTGGCTAGTATTTTGGTGAGAATTTTCGCATCTGTGTTCATCACGGATATTGGTCTATAGCTCTCTTTTTTGACGGGATCCTTGTCTGTTTTGGGGATCAAGGTGATGCTGGCCTCATAAAATGAGTTTGGAAGTTTTCCTTCCATTTCTATTTTTTGGAACAGTTTCAGGAGAATAGGAATTAGTTCTTCTTTAAATGTTTGGTAGAATTCCCCCGGGAAGCCGTCTGGTCCTGGGCTTTTGTTTGTTTGGAGGTTTTTAATGGCTGTTTCAATCTCCTTACTGGTTATGGGTCTGTTCAGGCTTTCTCTTTCTTCCTGGTTCAGTTGTGGTAGTTTATATGTTTCTAGGAATGCATCCATTTCTTCCAGATTGTCAAATTTATTGGCGTAGAGTTGCTCATAGTATGTTCTTATAATAGTTTGTATTTCTTTGGTGTTAGTTGTGATCTCTCCTCTTTCATTCATGATTTTATTTATTTGGGTCCTTTCTCTTTTCTTTTTGATAAGTCTGGCCAGGGGTTTATCAATTTTATTAATTCTTACGAAGAAGCAGCTCCTAGTTTCGTTGATTTGCTCTATTGTTTTTTTGGTTTCTATTTCATTGATTTCTGCTCTGATCTTTATGATTTCTCATCTCCTGCTGGACTTAGGGTCTTTCTTGTTCTTTCTCCAGCTCCTTTAGGTGTAGGGTTAGGTTGTGTACCTGAGACCTTTCTTGTTTCTTGAGAAAGGCTTGTACCGCTATATATTTTCCTCTCAGGACTGCCTTTGTTGTGTCCCACAGATTTTGAACCGTTGTATTTTCATTATCATTTGTTTCCATGATTTTTTTCAATTCTTCTTTAATTTCCCGGTTAACCCATTCATTCTTTAGAAGGATGCTGTTTAGTCTCCATGTATTTGGGTTCTTTCCAAACTTCCTCTTGTGGTTGAGTTCTAGCTTCAGAGCCTTGTGGTCTGAAAATATGCAGGGGATGATCCCAATCTTTTGATACCGGTTGAGTCCTGATTTAGGACCGAGGATGTGATCTATTCTGGAGAATGTTCCATATGCACTAGAGAAGAATGTGTATTCTGTTGCTTTGGGATGAAATGTTCTGAATATATCTGTGATGTCCATCTGGTCCAGTGTGTCGTTTAAGGCCTTTATTTCCTTGCTGATCTTTTGCTTGGATGACCTGTCCATTTCAGTGAGGGGAGTGTTAAAGTCCCCTACTATTATTGTATTATTGTTGATGTGTTTCTTTGATTTGTTATTACTTGGTTTGTATAGTTGGCTGCTCCCACGTTGGGGCCATAGATATTTAAAATTGTTAGATCTTCTTGTTGGACAGACCCTTTGAGTATGATATAGTGTCCTTCCTCATCTCTTATTATAGTCTTTGGCTTAAAATATAATTGATCTGATATAAGGATTGCCACTCCTGCTTTCTTCTGATGTCCATTAGCATGGTAAATTCTTTTCCACCCCTTCACTTTAAATCTGGAGGTGTCTTCGGGCTTAAAATGAGTTTCTTGGAGGCAACATATAGATGGGTTTTGTTTTTTTATCCATTCTGATACCCTGTGTCTTTTGATTGGGGCATTTAGCCCATTAACATTCAGGGTAACTATTGAGAGATATGAATTTAGTGCCATTGTATTGTCTGTAAGGTGACTGTTACTGTATATTGTCTCTGTTCCTTACTGATCTACCACTTGTAGGCGCTCCCTTTGCTTAGAGGACCCCTTTCAATATTTCCTGTAGAGCTGGTTTGGTGTTTGCAAATTCTTTCAGTTTTTGTTTGTCCTGGAAGCTTTTAATCTCTCCTTCTATTTTCAATGATAGCCTAGCTGGATGTAGTATTCTTGGCTACATGTTTTTCTCGTTTAGTGCTCTGAAAATATCATGCCAGCTCTTTCTGGCCTGCCAGGTCTCTGTGGATAAGTCAGCTGCCAATCTAATATTTTTACCATTGTATGTTACAGACTTCTTTTCCCGGGCTGCTTTCAGGGTTTTCTCTTTGTCACTAAGAGTTGTAAATTTTACTATTAGATGACAGGGTATGGGCCTATTATTGATTTTGAGGGGCGTTCTCTGAACCTCCTGAATTTTGATGCTCGTTCCCTTTACCATATTGGGGAAATTCTCCCCAATAATTCTCTCCAGTATACCTTCGGCTCCCCTCTCTCTTTCTTCTTCTTCTGGAATCCCAATTATTCTAATGTTGTTTCATCTTATGGTGTCACTTATCTCTCCAATTCTCCCCTCGTGGTCCAGTAACTGTTTGTCCCTCTTTTGCTCAGCTTCTTTATTCTCTGTCATTTGGTCTTCTATATCGCTAATTCTTTCTTCAGCCTCATTTATCCTAGCAGTGAGAGCCTCCATTTTTGATTGCACCTCGTTAATAGCTTTTTTGATTTCAACTTGGTTAGATTTTAGTTCTTTTATTTCTCCAGAAAGGGCTTTTATATCTCCCGAGAGGGTTTCTCTAATATCTTCCATGCCTTTTTCGAGCCCGGCTAGAACCTTTAGAATTGACATTCTGAACTTCAGATCTGACATATTACCAATGTCTGTATTGATTAGGTCCCTAGCCTTTGGTACTGCCTCTTGTTCTTTTTTTTTGTGGTGAATTTTTCCGCCTTGTCATTTTGTCCAGATAAGAGTATATGAAGGAGCAAGTAAAATACTAAAAG
This sequence comes from Mustela erminea, assembly GCF_009829155.1. Taxonomy (NCBI): domain Eukaryota; kingdom Metazoa; phylum Chordata; class Mammalia; order Carnivora; family Mustelidae; genus Mustela; species Mustela erminea. The sequence goes on from NC_045619.1 coordinate 123,050,932, forward strand.
GGTGGCAACAGCCCCAGGAAAATATGCTTAAACCAAATCAGAAGAGATCCTAAATCGTTAGGGGGGAGAATGGGGATATAAAGAGGTTCAAAAAGAAAGAAAGAAAAAAAAAGAAAAGAAAAGAAAAAAGAAGATGAATAAAGAAAAATATAAAAAAGAAAAAATATATGTATTAGATAAACTAGTTAAAAAATGTTAAAAAAGAAAAGGGTAAAAGTTAAAAAAAATTTTAGCAGAAGAAGAGAAAAAAAATGAAAAAGAAAAAAATTAAATTAACTGCAAGATTATAAAAGTCACAGGGAGAAAGCCATGAGTTCCGTGCTTTGCTTTCTCCTCCTCTCCTCCTTGGTATTTAAACCGCACTCCTTGGTAGGTGAACTTGGTCTTGGCTGGATTTCTTGTTGATCTTCTGAGGGAGGGGCCTGGTGTAGTGATTCTCAAGTGTCTTTGCCCCAGGCAGATTTGCACCGCCCTTACCAGGGGCCAGGCTGAGTAATCCGCTCGGGTTTGCTTTCAGGAGCTTTTGTTCCCTGAGGGCTTTCCGTAGAGTTCCGGAGGACGGGAATACAAATGGCTGCCTCCTGGTCTCCTGCCTGGAGGAGCCGAGAGCCTGGGGCCCCACTCCTCAGTGTGCCCTCAGAGAACAGCGCCCAGCAACTCCCATTTGCCTGACCTCCGGCCACGCTCCGAGCTCACCGAGCCTGTGGCTGGCTCAAGGTAACCCCGAGCTGCGAGCTTACTGTCGGCTCTGTCTCTGTAGCTGGCTTTCCTGTTCCAATACCCGCAAGCTCTGCGACACTCAGACACCCCCGATCCTTCTGTGACCCTGCGGGACCTGAGGCTACACTGTCCCCACGTGGGCTTTGCCTCGGTTTAGCCTCTGGAGCGATGTCCCTCAGTGGAACAGACTTTTAAAAGTCCTGATTTTGTGCTCCGTTGCTCCGCTGCTTGCCGGGAGTCGGCCCTTCCCCCCGGGGTCTATCTTCCCGTCGCTTTTGATTCACTTCTCCGCCAGTCCTACCTTTCAGAAAGTGGTTGTTTTTCTGTTTCCAGAATTGCTGTTCTTCTTCTCTTTGATCTGCTGATGGATTTGCAGGTGTTTGCAATCTTTAGATAAGCTATCTAGCTGATCTTCTGCTAGCTGATGTAGTCTCAGCCTGCTAGTTCTTCGCCATCTTGACTCCTCCCTCCAAAAACACTAATTTGAGAAGATATATACACTCCTATGTTTATCACAGCATTATTTACAATAGCCAAGCTATGGAAGCAACCTACGTGTCCATCAGTAGACAAATGAATAAAGAAGATGTGGTGTGTGTATTCACACACACACACACACGAATATTATGCAGCCATAAAAAAAGATGAGATCTTGCCTTTTATGACCACATGGATGGAAGTAGAAGGTATTATGGTAATGAAATAAGCCAGACAGAAAGATAAACGCCATATGATTTTAATTGTATGTAGAATTAAAAAAAACCCAAATGAATAAATAAACCAAAAACAGAAACAATCCATAAACAGAACAAACTCATGGGTGCCAGAGGGGAGGGGGGTGGAGGGATTGATAAAATGGATGAAGGGGAGTGACAGGTCCAGGCTTCCAGTTTTGGAATGAATAAGACATGAGGATAAAAGGTACAAGGTAGAGACTATAGTCAATGGTAATGTAATGGTTTTGTATGGTTACAAATGGTAGCTACAGTTGTGGTGAGCACAGGATAATGTATAGGTTTGTTCAATCACTAGGTTGTACACCTGAAACTATTGTAACATTATGTGTCAACTACACTTAAAAAAAGAAAGAACAATAAAGAATTTTTAAAAAGTGAAGGGCTTAAATGAGGTGGTATCGCTATATTAATGTCAAACAAGATGTGCTTCAGAACAAGGAAAATTAATAGGGATAAAGAAGGATATGATATGATGATAAAAGGATAAACTCACTAAGAAGAACAGTCCTAAAGATATGTGTGCCTAAAAGCAGCATGAAGAGGGACGCCTGGGTGGCTCAGTTGGTTAAGCGGCTGCCTTCGGCTCAGGTCATGATCCCGGCGTCCTGGGATCGAGTCCCACATCGGGCTCCTTGCTTGGCGGGGAGCCTGCTTCTCCCTCTGCCTCTGCCTGCCACTCTGTCTGCCTGTACTTGCTGTCGCTTCTCTCTCTATGACAAATGAATAAATAAAATCTTTAAAAAAAAAAAAAAGCAGCATGAAGAAATGAAAGAAGAAATAGGCAAAACTACAATTAAAAAAGGAGACTTGAACACACACCTCTCAGTAAATAATAGAAAAAGTATACCAAAAAACATCAGTGAGAATTTGCAAAACCTTTGGAAAAAAATTTGTATGGAACCACAGAAGACCTCAGATGACCAAAGCAATTGTGAAAGAACAAAGCCAGAGGCATCTTACTTCCTGATTTTAAATTAATCCTACAAAACTCTCCTAATTAAAACAGGTTGGTACTGGCATAGAAAAATGACACGTAGACCAATGGAATGGAATAAAGAACCCAGAAATAAAACACTATATATGGATCAACTAATATTTGATAGGGGGTTAAGGATACTTAATGGAGAAAGGATAGTCTCTTCAATAAATGGTGTTAGGAAAATTGACAGCCACGTGGAGAAATGAAATTGGACTCTTATCTTGTTCCACTAACAAAAATTAAACCTAAATGGATTAAAGACTTAAACATAAGACCTAGAGCCATAAAACTCATGGAGAAAGCATAGGGGAAAATCTCTGACAGTAATCTTGGCAACTTTTTTTTTTTTTTTGGTATATAACACAAAAACCATAAGCAACAAAAGGAAAATCAACAAGTGAGACCATACATCAAACCAAAAAGCTTCTGCACAGCAAAAGAAACAATCAACAAAATGAAAAGCCATCTATGGAAAGGGAGAATATTATCTACCTACTTGAGATAATTGATATTTAAAAAAAATAATTTAAAACCATAGCAGTAAAGAACTTAAACTCCTTTTAAGTGCTTGTGGAACATTTAGTAAAATAGACTATAGCCTGGGCCCAGTGGCAAGACTACAGGGAGGCAAATAACATGCTCTCACAGATACATAATTCAAGGGGTCACTAAAAGCTTGTTATTATGGACCAAATTGTGTCCCTTTCAAACTTCAGATCTGGAAGCTCTAACTCCCAGTGTGACTATATTGGAGATAGTGTCTTGGGTAACTAAGATTATATAAGATCATTAGGGTATGGTCGTAATATGATAGGAAGGACTATAGCCTTGTCAGAAGAGGGGTTCACTCTCTCTCCCCTCCACCCCAACTCTCTCCCTCTCCCTCCCCATCACCCATGTCTTTGTCTCTCCCTGTCCCTCTGTCATGTGAGGACACAGTGAGAAGGTGGCCATGTACAAGCCGGGAAGAGGACCCTTATGAGAACCCAACCACACTAATAGCCTGATCTTTTATGTCCAGGCTCCAGAACTGTGAGAATATAAATTTTTGTTCCTTAAGCCATCCAATCTATGCTACTTTGTTATAGCAGCCTGAGAAGAGTGAGACAAGCACTAATTAAGATAAATAATATTTTAATACCACATAGTGAGAGCTCACGATTAATGAAAAAAATCAATGATGAACAAAATATAAAAATACTAAATGAAGATAGTATTACTGAATTTTCCAGTCTCCGATATGGCTTAGCAGTACTACGGGGGCTGCAGACAAACCTTAAGAATGTTAAAACAATTGAAATGGTAAAAAAAAAAAAAAGTCCTCTGAGCAAAATGAAATTAAACTACAAATCTGGGACATCCACAGTCATTTGAAAAGTAACTGTCACACATTTACATAAAACAGACTTTGAAGTTGCCAAGTATTTTGAACTGAAAGAAAATGAAAATATAACTTACTAAAATTTGTGTAACATAGCTAAAGCAGTGCTTAGAAAAAAAGTAATTGATATAAAATTTTTATTAGGAAAGAAGAAAGCTCTCAAGCCAGTAAATTTAACTATCCATCTAACTAAAGTAGAAAAAGAAGAACATATAAAAGCTAAAGCAAGCAGTGGGAAAATAATACATATAAAGACAATAAATAATGGAATTTTAGATGAGAAAATAATAGAAAAAATTACCAAAACCAAAAGCTGGTTCTTTGAAGAGGTAACTAAAATTGATAAATTCTTGCTGGATTGGCCAATAAAGAAGGAGAAAAGGCACACATTACCTAATTAGGAGAGAAATAGGGCTAATACCAAAGACTCTATGGGTATTAACAGGATAATAGGAATAAGGAACTAACTACCAAAACTCTATGCACATAAATAAAACAATTTATGTGAAATGAACAAATTCCTTAAAAGTCATAAATGAGCAAAAGCTATTCAAGAAGAATGTGATAACTTGAGTAGTTTTATGTTTATTAAAGAAATATGACTCATAGTAAAAATCTTCCATTAGAGAAAACTTCAGGACAACACCTGAAGTGTCTCACCGGAAAATTCTATCAAATATTTAGGGGGAAAAAACCCCACAAGTTTTATATATTCTATTCCAGAAAATATAAGTGAAGGTAATGCTTGTTACCTTAGTCTATAAGGGCAGCTTTGTCCTACCATGAAACCGAACAAGGATATTTTAAGAAATGAAAGCTACAGACCAATATTTCTATCACAAAAGCTCTTTAACAGCATATTAACAAATGGAATATGCCAGGAATGGCCAGCAATTCCTGTACCCACAGATGCAAAATGTCTCCAGACTTTGCTGGGAAAGAGAGGAGAAGACAAGGGGGCCCATGCTCAGAGGCGAAGACCTTTGCTCTTTTTGGCTCTCACTTTTATTGGTACTTCAGGATACTCACAAATCCTCATCACTAGTTCTCAAGTGGGTGATGTGTGACAAGGGGCCTTATAGAAACTAGGAGGATCTGTTTACAGGAAAGATAAGAAACACTAATATGCTGCTAAACATAGCCTAAGGCAGGCTGTTTCGGCTAAGAAAGCTTCGGGAAGGCAACTCCCAAAGGCATTACAACCTTTCAACAGCTGACTGGCCCACAGGCCTTGGCATTCCAAAGGCACGTAGCTACTCTGAAACCTACTCCCGCCCCATGTTACATTTTAACAAGCCAGGTATTATAGTTGATTTCATTAACCCCAATGGAAATCCAGTAACGTATTAGAAAGAGAATACATTAAAATCATCCAGGAGATGCAGAGTTGGTTCAATGTTTGGAAAGCGATCAGTGTAATGTACCTTGTTAACAGACAAAAGAAGAAAAGCACATGATGATCTTAGTAGATGCAGAAAAAGCATTTGACAAAATCAACATACAGCCATAATTAAAAACCTCAGCAAACGATAGACATCTATAACCTAATAAAGGGCATAGACAAAGACCCAATAGCTAACATCATACCCATTATGAAAGAATGAATGCTTCACCTCTAAAACTGAGAAGCAGGCAGTGATGTCCACCCTTACCGCTTATATTCAATGACGTACTGGAAAGCCCAGCCAATGCAATAAGGCAAAACGTATAAGTAAAGGCATACAGTTGGAACAGAAGAAATAAATCTATCCATATTTGCAGAAGACATCATTGTCTATGGATAAAAATCATAAAATGTATTTAAAAAAACTTCTAGAATTAGTAAATGAATTTATCATAATAATGATACAAAGTTGGTATAAAATCAATTGGATTTCTATATAATGGCAATGAATAATTGGAAACTGAAATTAGATAAATGAAATTTTTAATACAATCAAAGTAAATTCTTACCTATAAATCTAACAAAAAATATGCTGACTTCATCAAAATCAAAAGCTTCTGCACAGCAAAGGAAAGAGTCAAGAAAACAAAAAGGCAACCCATGGAATGGGAGAAGCTATTTGCAAATGACAGTACAGACAAAAGGTTGATATCCAGGATCTATAATGAACTCCTCAAACTCAACACACACAAAACAGGCAATCATATAAAAAAAAATGGGCAGAAGATATGAACAGAGACTTCTCCAATGAAGACATACAAATGGCTATCAGACACATGAAAAAATGTTCATCATCACTAGCCCTCAGGGAAATTCAAATTAAAACCACATTGAGATATCACCTTACACCAGTTAGAATGGCCAAAATTAACAAGACAGGAAACAACATGTGTTGGAGGGGATGTGGAGAAAGGGGAACCCTCTTTCACTGTTGGTGGGAATGCAGGTTGGTGCAGCCTCTTTGGAGAACAGTGTGGAGATTCCTCAAGAAATTAAAGATAGAACTTCCCTATGACCCTGCAATTGCACTCCTGGGTATTTACCCCAAAGATACAGATGTAGCGAAAAGAAGGGCCATCTGTACCCCAGTGTTTATAGCAGCAATGGCTATGGTCGCCAAACTATGGAAAGAACCAAGATGTCCTTCAATGGACGAATGGATAAGGAAAATGTGGTCCATATACACTATGGAGTATTATGCCTCCATCAGAAAGGATGAATAGCCAACTTTTGTAGCAACATGGACGGGACTGGAAGAGATTATGCTGAGTGAAATAAGTCAAGCAGAGAGAGTCAATTATCACATGGTTTCACTTATTTGTGGAGCATAACAAATAGCATGGAGGACATGGGGAGTTAGAGAGGAGAAGGGAGTTGGGGTAAATTGGAAGGGGAGGTGAATCATGAGAGACTATGGACTCTGAAAAACAATCTGAGGGGTTTGAAGGGGCGGGGGTGGGAAGTTGGGGTACCAGGTGGTGGGTATTAGAGAGGGTATGGATTGCATGGAGCACTGTGTGTGGTGAAAAAATACTGAATACTGTTATGCTGAAAATAAATAAATTTAATAAAACCTGACTTTAAAAAACAAAACAAATATGCTGGGTTTGAATTCTGAAAATTCAAAGACATCAAGAAGATCTGACTAAATAAATGGAGTATTGATTGAAAGATGATGGGTCTATGTTTGCCAAAATTCATAGAACTGGATAATCAAAAGTCTGACTTCATTTTCCATATGTAAGTTTAAACATTTAAAGAAGAAATAGTAACTTTTAAAAGTTTAAACAATTCTGATGGTGATGAAGCTGCCACATAGAGTATTTAGTAGTAGTATCTTTTTAAAAAAGATTTTATTTATTTATATGACAGAGATCACAAGTAGGCAGAGAGGAAGTCAGAGAGAGAAAGGGAGAGAGGAGGAAGCAGACTCCCTGCAGAGCAGAGAGCCCGATATGGGGCTCGATCCCAGGACCCTGGGATCATGACCCAAGCTGAAGGCAGAGGCTTTAACCCACTGAGCCACCCAGGCGACCCAGTAGTAGTTTCTTTAAAGAAAAAGTACAACTTTATTGTTGTGCTGTATGTATTTCTCTTCACTATAAAAATGTGAACAACTTTATAAATGTGCTTATGGTGTAGGTATAGGTACCCTTATAGTTTCTGAACATTTTAGTTCAACTAAATTCTTTTTCTAACATTAGAGAAATCTTTTATATTATTCCCACACTTTCAAACAGTATCATTCTAATTACTGCCCTTTTCCAAAAAAATTCACTGCACATTCATTGAAAGAAGGATCTTTTTAGACTTTACCAAAGTAGCATGTATGAAAGAAAAGTCATGCTTTGTGACTGTGAATAAATAGGTATGTGTTTAGCCACTGATTTTTGAATAAATTGCTTATTATAATTTTTATAAAAGTGGCATGGTCTTGTGGTTCATAATCAGAATATTGTGAATATTCTTTGAATATTTTTATATTGGTTTGCCAGGATCTTGCCTTCATCTCATTTATGAAGGCCTCAAATACACAAAACCATCTTTTAATGAGAATTTGAATGGTGCATACATATTACCCAGTTAAATAACTAAGGAGCTAGTTACCTTTTTTGTCTTATTAGCTTCTAGCTACCTTTTAGGATCCAATAACTGTTCCTTGAAATTCATTACTAATTTAAGAAAATTGACAAGGAGATTGTCTAAAGCCCCAGGAGTCAAAAGGAGATGCCAATTATAACTTCTACTCCAATGGCCTTGAGACTTTGACTTCCTTCTGTACCATGTGAGAGAGAATCTGGCCAATTTTGCATAACCTGCTTGTACAAGATAAGATTTGAAGGAAATGTGTCTTCACTTATAGAGACCTTAAAATGGTTGACAAAGCTTCATCCTGATGAACGAACACGTATCATGGATGGAAGATTTTAAAATCCCCAAAATAGTTTTCTGCAGCCAGATTGTGGTGTAATGTAACAGGGAGAAATAAAGAGGGTGGGGATGTAGAGAAAATACCTATTAATATATAGATAATTGCCATCATTAAATAGTTTTGAACTCTGAGACTGAATGCACTAAAACAAAAAGAGGTACCCAGGAGATTAATTGATTGTCAACGCAGACCCCCACCTACTGTTTTATGGTTATAAATTCCAGTTTGAGGGATGAAGGTAATAATGGTTGACACTGATGAAAGACATTGAATACCAATTGACACAAGCTACATTTTTAATATCTTATAATTTATATTTGACTACATTGCTATTTTTGTTTATAGTACTTTTGTGAGGTTTTTGTCTTGTATAAATAGTAAAAAATTAGAGATAATATACAACATTTAGTTGAACTATGGCCAATACTTAATTATTTAGCTCTAGGGGGCAGAAGATCTGCAGCTATTATGTGAATCTACAAAAATTACAGTTTTGTTTCATGTTAATTGTTATTGTGTAATCTTAGCTTCGTTTATTTCTCACACTCCCTTAATTGCATCTGCAGTTTTATTTTCACTGGATCTCACATTCAAGAGACTTTGCAAATTCATCATTTTTAAGCTCCCATGATAAGAAATCAGCTTACAGATGTTATTCATAAATCGTTTTATAACCAATTGCTTCAATTTTATTCCAAATAAAAGTGTAAACAATTTATATACTATCTATGATATTTTCAAGAATTTTGTTGAATTGTTCTTAGGTCATGGATTTATTCAGTCCTTACACAAGTATATAGAGAACACCTATTTGTGCCAAGCGTTGTTTCAGACAAGGGGGAGATAGCAGTAAAAAACAAATAGCCATCCCTGTGTTCGTGGAATTACATTTTAGTGAAAGAGAGAAATACAGTAAGTAAATCAAAACAGAATTTTATGTCAAGTGGTGATATGTGCCATGGAGAACAATAAACCAGAAAGCCAAGAAAAGAAGTGCCACAGATACAGGTAAGTTGGAGTTTTAAATAGTGTAGTCAGGCATAGTACATGGAGAGCACATTTATGAGCAGAAAAATCCCCAAGGAGTTGAGGGAGTAAGCCATGTGTATTTTGGAAGGAACCGTAAATGCAAAGGTCCTAATGCAAGAGTCGTCTTGGTTTGTATAAGGAAGATCATGGTAAGAGCTAATGCATTTATTCATGAAGGACAGAAACCCATGTAATAATTTTGAGCAGAGGATACATGATCTAACAGACATATTTAAATGTCAGAAGACGATAAGGAGGCAAAATAAAAGTTAGTGTAATCCAAAAAGCGTGATGCTCCCTTGAGTCAGAATTGGTAGTAGTAGCCAAGGTGGTAGGACATAGCGAGATTCTGGATGCTAGTTTACAGACAAAGAAAAGATTTGCTGATGGATATAGTGATGGGTGAGAGCAAGAGATGGGTCATGGATCCAGATTTCTTCCTGAAATAGAATGGATGGAGTTTTCATGAGCTGAGATGGGAAGAAAAGCAGAGGATAAAGTCTGGGGAGACAGAAGCAGAAGTTTAGTTTTAGACCCATTTCTGTCAAGATGCAGTTTAGTTTTAGACCCATTTCTGTCAAGCTCTCCAAGTGAAAGGGCCAAGACAGCAACAGGATATATAAATATTGGAGTCCAGGGAAGCTGGGACTGAAAGATAATTTTATGGGTCGTTGGCATCTAGGAAGTGTTTTAAATATATGAAATGAGGTGATATTAACAAGATTGTGGGTGTAGAGAAGAGAAGAGATCCAAGGACTGAGCTCTGGGGCATTCTCATGTTACTTTGTGTAATGCAGAGGAAATGAGGAAAAACCAGCAAAGGAGACTGAGAATGAACAGCTAGTAATTGAAGAGGAAAACCAGGAGAGAATTGTGTATCAGAACCTAGTGAAGAAACGGTTTCAAGAAAGAGGGAGTGATCAAGTATATCCAATATTACTGACATGTCAGGTGTGACAAGGAGGAAAAATTAAATATGGGATTTAGCAATATAGGTCATTCCTGATATATGCACTTTCAGTGGAGTGGTAAGGGTACAGAAAAGAAAAAAAAGTTCTGATATGCCCTACAACGTGAATGAACCTCGAAAACATTATGCTAAGTAAAAAAAGTTGAATGCAAAAGGCTAGATATTGTATGATTGTGTTTATGTGAAATGTCCAGAAAAGGCAAATCTATAGAGATGAAAAGAATGTTGGTGGTTGTCAGAGCCTGAGGAGGAACAGAGAATGGGGAGTGACTTATAATGGGTATGGGTTTTATTTTGGAGGGATGAAATTGTTTTGGAAGTAGTGGTAATAATTGTACAATATTGTAATTATAGAAAAGCCACTGAATTGTATACTTTAAAATGGTGAATTTTATGTTATGTGAATTTTAGCTTATTAAAAAAAAATCAAAATCCTCACTGGAATAGGCTCAAGAAAGGAATTGGGGAGAAGAACTGGTGTTGGAGTCCATGTAAATAGTTAGAACTTAGCGAAGTTAGCTGGAGGGGGTTGTAGGGTCCGAGGGTTTTCTTTCCATGGGTGAAATTTTGGCCCCCTTGTGTACTGAAGTGAAAGAAAACCCGTAGATGTAAAGGAGGGGAGGAAATTGCTAGAATAATTCCTAAAACAGGAAAGAGGAGATGATTTTCTGAAGAAACATGGGCAGCAGTGCAGGGAGATGGGTGGTGGGACTTGGGAAGTTTTCTCCTGTTTCCTCTCATTCTCCCAATGAAATGTGAAGCAACATGATGATCTGAGAATGATGATGGGGAAGAAGGAATTGGAAGGTGAAGGAGTGGGTAAAGGATTTTGAATAGCTACCTAGGAGTGGTGGAAAAGGAAAGAAAAGAAAATGTGGTGGGATGGCCACATGCAACCAAGTGAGTAGTCACAGATACAAAGCCATTTCAGTCGGGGTGGTGGTGGGCTCTTGCGTGCTCACCTTCCATCACACAGATACAGGCTGGAGTAGGTCTTGAATTTCCTTCCTGGAGGTCTCAGCGTATCCACAGTGATGCCTTTGACTGGAAATGCTCGGGGCACTCACCTGCACCCATGTTGCTTGTGGTGAGCTCCTGCGCTCATTTCTCCCACCCCCACCAGAGCCCATGTTGTGGCTGTCCCAGGCCTTGGGGTTCTTGTCAGGATTGTGGCTCAGGTATTTCGGGAGGAGAGAGTGAGAATTGTCTGGAAGTAGCAACAGGACAGGAAGGATACCTGGTCCACTCTCCAGCTCAGTGTTGGGAGGGTAGTGGAGGGAAAAACAGACACAATGGGAGAAGATGGCAGGGGCAGTCGTTCCAATAGATCAGCTTCCAGCTAAAAGGACAGTCTATCTTACAGTTGGCACATGTTCCATTATGCTCCTCACCATAGGCTTTGTGTTTCCACATTAGGCCGTGTTACTTCATGGATACATGGAAGATTTGGTTTGGGAGCTTGGTAGTCACCACAGGGATCTGGTTAAAATGCTGAAGCACTAGCAGGGTTGTATTGTTCTCTCTGTCTCTGTCTCTCTCAGTGTGTAATGGGGTTGCCTGAGGGGAGACGCTGCCACAGAACAGAGTTGGGTGGAGAGTTCTTTCTAGAACAAATGCTAACATTTTAAAAAATACTTGTGCCTTTCTAGATGCACTTAATCTCATTTCTTGCCAATTTTTAAATTTAACAGATGAAATTTTACCCTGTCCAGAAACATTGACTATGGAGCAGGAGCAGTACCATCTAGATACAAGTCTCTGCAGTTTTGATTCTACAGATGAAGGACTGAGGGGTAAGTGTTAAATTGAGATGCCCACAATAATGGTAGGTAGCCACCCATGAGACTTGGAACCACTGGTAGTAATTCAGACCACTACTATTGATACTCACTTGGCAAACTTTGTTGACATTTATGTCCTAATTTAGCCAAAGTGTTATTGAAAGTCTGTGGTTTATTCAAAGCATGAAAGATACTAAATATGTCAATTTAAAGTGATGTTTCTCTGTAAAATAGTTCCATTAAAGACCATCTTTGAATTATATCTATTGTTTCTTCTTTAAAATTTCAGTGCGATTATGAATAGCAAATGATTTAAACTAACTTAGTTCTGTAAGATAGGTCAGGTCAGATAGTATGTATGCCACTGAAAGCATTGTAACTGGAGCAGGGGTACAAGAAAAAGTGAAAACATCTTTTTACTTTTAAATGGTAATGGTTTTCCTTCAGGAGGGTGCCCATCTGGGTCAAGGAAGAACTTTTGAAAAACAGGTATGCTGGTATAGTTCAAGGCTTATTGAACCAAAATTTCTAGGTATGAATTAGAAAGTGTGTGTGCATGCGGTGTGTGTGTGTGTATGTGTGTGTGTGTTTGTGTGTGTGTGAAGCCTTGATTACAACTCATATGCTATGGCTAAACAGCCACTCTAGTGACTTTTCCACGTCACGTCTCTGTAGTGTATCAGATCTGTGGATTGGAATTTGATATGCGTGACTGGGCGTCTGAAACATCTGCTGGGCAAATTTCCTGGATGCGCACAAAAGCAAGAGAAGTTCCTGCATTAGAATCTAGACCTCAGCAGGATCAAAAGAGTGATGAAGGTAGGAACTAAAAAAAAAATACTCTTTATATATTTTTTTCAGAATTGTGATTTATTGTGAGTGGTATTAAAACATTTCATCAGGGATCCTGATGAAGATACTGAGTATATTTTCTTGAAACTATATTTACCATACATAGTGAAAGTAAAAAAAATTAAAAACCTTATTATCAATAATGTAAAGGAAGAATTATACTAGGTAAACTATTTTAATTTTGTAAATTTTATTATTTTCTTATCACCAGGAGATAATAGATTTTGTGCGAACCAATAGGAAAGGTATTAAAAGGCTTCTATCAAAATGTATTTGCTCTCCCTTTCCCTAGTGTCGATAAGTTTCTTTTTCATCTAATATTAAGTTTGTGTTTCTGTTTATTGTTCTTTCCACTGTTTTTCTTTCTTTTTTTTTTTTTGAGGAGGCATATTGTTAGTCTTTTCTTAAAGTAGTAATTTAAGATTTTACTTGATTTAAGATTTTGCAGAAAGCAATAGCTGTTTTTTTCTTCTTCCATGTAGATTTTACTTTCTCCATAGTTTTGCCTTTTCTGGAATGTCATATAGTTGGCATTATACAATAGGTAGCCTTTTTAGATTGACTTCCTTCATTTAGTAATATGCATTTAAGATTCCTCCATGTCGTTTCATGGCTTGATAGCTTATTTCTTTTTCATAGTGAATCATATTCCATTGCTTGGATGTGCCAGACGTTATTCACCTCCTGAAGGACATCTTAGTTGCTTCCAAGTGTTTTGCAATTATGAATAAAGCTGCCATAAACATCTATGTGAAAGTTTTTGTGTAGACCTAAGTTTTCACGTCTTTTGGGTAAATGCCAGGGACCATGATTGCTGGATCATGTAGTAAGAATGTTGGGTTTTGTAAGAAACTACCAAGCTGTCTCCCAAAGTAAAGGTACCATTTTTTATTCCCATCATCAGTGAATGAGAGATCTTGTGGCTTCCCATCCTCTCCAGCATTTGGCAATGTCAGTGTCCTGGATTCTGGCCATGCTAATGGGTGGGTAGTGGTATCTCCTTGTTTTAGTTTGCATTTCCCTAATGCCTTATGGTATGGAGTGCCTTTTTATATGCTTACTTGCCATCCATATGTCTTCTTTGGTGAGATGTTTGTTAAGGTCTTAAGTTTTTGTTTTTTTATCTTTTATCATTTTCTTTCTTTCTTTCTTTTTTTTAAAGATTTTATTTATTTATTTGAAAGAAAGAGAACACAAGCAGGGGGAGAGGCAGAGGGAGAAGCAGGCTGCCTTGCTGAACCTGGAGCCCAATACAGGGCTTAATCCCAGGACCCCAGGATCATGACCTGGGCTAAAGGCAGACGCTTAACCAACTGAGCCACCCAGTCATCCCTATCATTTTCTTTATTCACCATTGTTTCTTTTATTTCATGCCCTTGATTTCTTTTCCTTCTTGAAAAGCTTCACTTACTAATTGTCCTTTAATTTAGAAAAGATCTGTGGTGATGGGCTTGCTTAACATTTCTGTTATAAACTTAGAATATTTTTAATGACCTCACTCCTAAATAATAATCAATCAGGTCAGGCGATTTTCTAAAGAAAGTCTGCATATTTTATTTCTAAGCACATGGAGATGGTTCTTTATTTCCTGATATCTACGGTAGTCATTGGGAAGTCTGAACTCATCTAATTGTTTTTCAGTTTTATGCAGATTTAAAAAAATGTTTATCTCTAATGTTTGAAAATGTCACTATAATGAGTACAGATCATGACTATATTTTTAATTAAAGTTTTCAATGCTCAGAATATATGCATTTCATCACTTGTGGAAATGGTATGTTACTCTTTTCTAATAATTCTCGTTGAGTCCCTCTGTTCTTATCTTCTTGAGTTCCTATTAAATATAGGTCCTGGGGGCCCGTGTGTTAGTGTTTTCTATTTGTTGCTCTTGTTCTTTGTTCTTATTTTTGTCTTCCACTTCTTTTATGCCTTTGTAGTTTTAAATGAAGATTTTATACGCTTCTTTTTTATTTCCTGTTTTAGTATTTCAATTATACTTCCTTTTTCACCCTTTATTTAGTGCTTGCTCTGAATTTGTGAACTTCATTTACAACTAATCCAATTCCACTTTCAAATAGTTTCATACTTCTTCATGTAATGCAAGTATCTTATAATAACAGAATATTCCCAATTCCTCCCTCCTGGCCCTTGCATCATTGTTGACATTCATTTCACTTATTTGCAAACTATAATCATCAAATGCACTGTGGCTGTTACTATTTTGAACAAACTATGCTCTTTTAGATCAATTAAGGAAACTATAAATTAAAGATTTTGCCCAAACCTAGCAACTGATGTGTTTTATTTATTGCTTTCCTAGTACTGTTCCTTCCTTTATTTAGATCTGAGGTTCTGACAGATATCATTTTCCTTTTCTTTGAAGAATTTCTTCTGACGTTCCTTAAATTCAAAGCCATTGTTTCCTTGTTTATTTTCTGTTTAGATAATCTGTCCATTGATGTAAGTGGGGGCTTTAAAGTCCCCTACTATTATTGTATTATTATCAATTAGTTCATGTTTGTTATTGTTTTATGTATTTGAGCGCTTCCAAGTTGGGTGCATAAATATTTACAATTGTCACATCTTCTTGTTGGGTTGTCCTTCTTATTATGATATGGTGCCCGTCTTCATCTTTTGTTATAGTATTTGGTTTAAAGTCTAGTTTGTCTGGGGGCCTGAGTGGCTCAATCAGTGGAATATCTGATTTTTGGTTTTAGCTCAGGTCATGATCTCAGGGTCATGAGATCAAGCCCCATGTCCGGCTTCACAGTTAGTGCAGAGTCTGCTTGTGATTCTCTCCCTCTAGCACTGCCCCTCCCCCTGCTTGCATGCTTTCCTTCTCTCTCTAAAATAAATAAGTAAATCTTTAAAAAAAATAAAATCTAATTTGTCTAATATATGTATTACTACTCCTGCTTTATTTTGGCATCCATTTTCATGGTAAATGTTTGTCCATCCCTTTACTTTCAATCTATAGACATCTTTAGGTCTAAAATAAATCTCTTTTAGGCAGCATATAGATAGGTCTTGATTTTTTTCCCTTTCTGACAATCTATGTCTTCCTAATGGAGCATTTAGTCCATTTACATTCAAAATAATTATTTAAAGATCTGTATTTATTGACATTTTATTACTGTTATATTGTTGCTTCTGGAGATTTTCCCTGATCCTTTCTTATTTTTGTCCCTTTTGGTCTCTCTTTTGTACTCAGAGATTCCTGTTTAATTTTCCTTGCAGGGCAGTTTTAGTGGTCACAGACTTCTATAGTTTTTGTTTGTGAGGGAAACTCTTTATCCCTCTTTTTAAATTTTTTAAAAATTAAATTAAATTTTTTTTCAGTATTCCAAAATTCATTGTTTATGCTATTCTAAGTGAGAGCCTTGCTGGATACAGTATTCTTGGCTGCAGATTTTTCCCCTTCAGCACGTTGAATATGTCATGCCTCTTTCTTCCGGCTTGCAGTTTCTATTGAGAAATCTCTACCTAGCCTTATGGGTTTTCCTTTGCAAGTTAAGGACTTCTTTTAAGATTTTTTTTTTATTATTATATTTTAAAAATTTAATTATAATATATTTTGGTATTGAACTATTTAAAAAATTTGATTACAATATGTTTTGGTGTTGGACTATTTTGTTGATTTTGATGGGAATTCTCAATGCCTCCTGGATCTGGATATCTGTTTTGTTCCCCAGGCTAGGGAAGTTTTTTACTATTACTTCTTAAAAATTCCTGCCCCCCTTTCTCTCTTCGATTCTTCCAAGACTCCTAAATTCTGAATGTTATTGTGAATGATGGAGTCATTGAGTTCCCTCCATCTATTTTTCTGTTGCATAATTCTTCCTCTCTTTTGTTCAGCTTCATTATTTTCCATTATTTTGCCTTCTACATTACTAATTCATTTCTCTGCTTCTTCTAGCCTGCTGTTCATTCCATCAAGTCTGTTTCCAATCTCATTTATTGCATTCTTCATCTCTGATTCTTTTTTAACTCCTTTCCCCCTTTGTTAAGGGTCTCACTAATGTCTTTTATTTTTTGCTCAAGCACAATGAGTATCCTTCTGATTGTTGTTTTAAATTCCTCATCAGGTCTGTTACTTATATCTGCTTCACTTATATTTCTGGCTGTGGCCTTATTTTATTCTTTCATTTGGGATTAATTCCTCCATCTTGGCATTTTGTCTAACTCTCTGCCTTCTTCTCTGTGTTAGAAAAGCCAGTTTTGACTCCTCTTGAATCTAATGACCATGAAGAAGAGGTCATGTAGTGTCAGGGTCCTGGCACTTCAAGGAGTATCTCTGGAATGTCCTGAATGCACTCCACTGTTGTGTTCTTGTTGATCTATCCTTCAGGCCAGTCATCTGTAGAGGCTCTTGTTGTCTGCTATGAGCAGTGTTTGGTTCCTGGCCTGAATGTGACAAGTTTTAACTAGAAGTACTCAGGTCTGTTTGTGAGACCTGACACCACTTTCACCAGAATGGAGGCCCTGAAGAACTCACTGGCAAGGAGACATGATGTGAGCAGGGGTTTGTGCTCGTGTTCTGAGGAAAGAGCTCCTGTGTTAGGATTGAGGCATGCTTGACTGAGAAGAGCAGTTCTGTCAGAGTTCAGGGGTATGAAGCTTAGTGTAAGCAAATTAGGTAGCTAATGTTGGTGCTATCCTGCTTCCCTTGGGTGGGCTCTGTGTTTATGCTGGTGCCAGCCAACTCCTTTGTTCCTGGAGAGGCATCTCTGTGAACTCTGCCTTTCAGGTGTGTGCTCTGAGAAGAGCGAATGTAGGTCAGTGCTTCTGCACTGTTTGCCCTTAGGTTGTTTGCCTGCCTTCTCTCCAGAAGTAGTGTGGTGACCTCTGGGCTCTATCTCAGCCAAGCTCATTGACCTTTAAATTTTCAGACTTTAAGCCCTCCTAGGTGCAAGAACTCATAATCTTCAGCTCCTCCTCATTTCCAAGCCAACGACTTTGGGGAAACTTTCTCTTTGTGCATTACCCTGTGTGCTCTTCTATCTCTTGCCCTTCTCAGTGACCATGGCTCCTTTCCCTCTGCAATACCCACCAACCATTTCTGCTCTAAACCACATCTTCACACTTTCTACCTTCTTCAGTGTGGTCTTTTCTCTCCCTTTAGTTGTGGAGTTTGTTCTGTCAGTCTTTGGCTCAGTTTCTGGGGTATTTATAGTGATTTGATAGTTATCTAGTTGTGTTCCTGGGACAAGGTAAACCAAGGGTCCTCCTACACTGCTGCCGTCTTTCTTTCCTAACATTACTTACAAAACAGGTCTGTTGGCTACAAATTATCTCAATTTTCATTTGTCTGAGAAAGTGTTTATTTCTTCTTCATTTTTTAAAGATTCTGTTTATTTTAGAGAGACAGAGAGAGTGCACACGTGAATGTGAGGGGGAGGCAGAGGGCAAGGGAGAGAGAGAGAATCTCAAACTGACTCTGAAGTGAGCATGGAGCCTTGTGTGGGGCTTGATCTCATGATCCTGAGATCATGATCTAAGCTGAAATCAAGAGTTGGACCCTATTAAAGGCAATCTTCATTTCTGTTATAGTGTTTTGTTTTGGTCTCTAGTATTTTTTATTCTTTCTTAGAATTTCCAGCTCTCTGACTACATCTTCCATCTCTCTGACTACATCATCTATCTTTTTTTGCATGTTTCTACTTTTTTTCCATTAGAGCTCTTAACTTATAAATTATAGTTGTTTCAAATGTTTAGTCCGATAATTTCAACATTCCTGCCATATCTGGGTCTTGTTCTGATACTTACTCTTTCTCCTCAAACCCTATTTTTTGTGTTTTTTTTTTTTTTGCCTTTCAGTGTGCTGTCTAATGTTTTGTTGAAAGCCAGACATGAAGTGCTATATTAAGGGAATTAAGGTCAATAAATATTTAGCATGACCTAATATTTTTATGTAGCTAGAGATTAGACTCTACTTTTTGCTACAGCTATAGATGTTTGAGGCTAGAATTTCATCTGGTATCCTTGTTTTTGTCTTACCTGTTGTCTTTGGGTTTCCCCAAAGACATCTTAAATTAGGTGTGAGACCTACAGTTCTTTGGATAGTATTATCCTATTATTATACAGGACCCCTTTTGACTAATAACAATACTAGTTTAGGGTTTCATCTTTGTGATAATCCATAGAATTTTGCACATCCTATCACTTAGTCAAAGCGCCAGGTAGTGACTGTTGGTATATGTTCCGCCTCAGTTTCTGAGCAGGATTCCCCAACTCTAATCTTTGACTTCATTGAGAGAGTTTTTTCCTCCAGCTTTTGTTTGCAGCATTCAAGTTAGTCAGAATCTAAGCTACCACAGCTTGGGGCTGATCTCAAAGTTCCAGAGTTCTTTGGTGTCAGCCCTACTTATCACTTGGTATAATTGTTCTTTACTTAACTATTGAGATATTTTATGTTGAAATTGAGCTGTCTCAGCTTTTGTAAAAATATGTCTTTAGCTTATTTATCATTTCTTTGTGTATAAGTTAGATGCAAAGTGTTAACTTAAAATTGTATTTTGCCTAAAAGTCTTCCATTTTGCAGCAAATAAGAGTTTTATCTAATTTAAATTCATAGTTTTAAGAAACTATAGGAATATTCACTAACTTACATAGAAATAACACATTGGAAACCATTACTGAAAAGCTATAAGAGCATAGAAATATCTTTGTATCTCTTCATTGTCTATATCACTAAATTTAAAAATAATGCAAATTGGTTTTAAGTATCAGATGGGATAAAATTGATTGACAATATTTTTATGTAGTACAAAATCCATACCTGCAGTTTAATGGAACTGTGGTATCTGATACTTCCATGTGGTTGGGTAAGAAAGAGGGCTGTTTATATTCCCTTAAACTAAAAAGATTATTCTACAACTAAGAAGTAGAAAAAATAATAGGGGAAATAATTCTGGGAAGAAAGGTGAGGAATTCTTGGTTAAAAAAAGATTGCAGTGTGACATTTAAAAGAAAATGATGATAATTTTGTAGCACGAGATTTTTATATCAGTCGATATCTTTTTAAAAGAATATTGAATTGAAATTTCCTAATTTCAGGAACTAGGAGCAGATTTCAGTGCATTTAAAAATCACATATAGAAATGAAAGCCTATAATTTGTAGTTGACACAATCATTTTAAAACATCATATCCCTCAAAATAATGAATAAATAAATAAGTGAATGAATAAAACATCCTATCCCTTTAAGTAAAATATTTGTCTTCCAAGCCTGATTTTGAAAAGTCCACAAAGCAATGATTTTTTTCAAACAGAAAGCATCTCATTTTTTCCTAAATTGCTCCCTTTTCCTTTATTTTTCAGGTTACTATATCTGGTTAGGAGCTAAGGATGCTTCTACTCTCAACCAGTTAGACAGCAAAGCTTATTTAAATAGCTCTCTGTGTCACTGCCTGGGCAAGAGCTGCCATCTTCAATTCTATCATTCCATGGAAAACAGTGTTCTGAGAGTAGGACTATACAATAATAAGGTGAGAAGAAGCTTACATTTATCTCAAATTCATTTAATAAGTGAAATTTCTATTTGGCAACTTGTGTTTCTATTTCTCATTTGTGTGTAGGCTTTAGGTATTCTTTAACTTGACTTTATTTAGTATACCTTTGAAAATAAATATTAAGAGCCTGATTTAAGACATACTGTGATGTAGGTGTGCCTGGGTGGCTCAGTTGGCTAAATGTCCTACTCCTGATCTCAACTCAGGACTTGATCTCAGGTTGTGAGTTCAAGACCAATGTTTGGCTCCATGATGAAAATGGAGCCTACTAAAAAAAAAAAAAAAAAAAAAAGAAGCCATCATATAGAAAATATAATGTGATAATTTGTATAATATTATTTTACAAAATCATTAAAAATTCATGAAAGTATATTAAAGAAACTATAGGTCTAATAAAAATGAGATATTTGAGATTCTGTATTATTGGCTCATATTGACTTTCTGATGGGATCTCTTTTGGATTTTAGGTCCATATATCACTAGATCTGTAATTATGATGGAAACAAATTACTTGTTATGGTACCAGCAGATACAATTTTAGAGACTGGTAATTACTGATTAAATACAAACAAATGAGTCATTGGAATGGGCAAAAATGGCTCACTGGGTTGAATGAAAGTTGCAGTGGTTATGCTAGCAAATAAAACAAATCTAAGCTTTTTTTTTTTTAAAAATATACCTAACTTTAACTGAAAACAATCCTCCACAAGTGGAAAAATATCAGAGGTACTTCGAGAATTTCTGTTGTGAAGAAAATTTATTTATAGATGGAATTTTTTAAAAATCACAGGCATAAATAGTGGTCATTCTAGCAATGGGAAACATTTGACTATAATTGCAGGAATTCTGAAAGGAAAAGGAAGATAGTAAAAACATCCAAGTTAGATTCTTTTGGCTTCAGATGCTTTGAATAAATCAAGTTGACACTTCCTCCTCATATTGGCCAGATTCATTTTCCAACAAAAGTTTATTTACCATCTATTCTTATCAAGTATCACAGACCATCTGTCAATAACATTTTCTTCTGTTTTGTTTGCTTCTGAAGTCTGAAGTGCCATCATAATTAATCCTTAGATATGACCTAGTAGCTGCCTATTACTGGGAGAATTGAAAATTCAAAAGGGATTCTCTATTTTTTTTTTCCCGGTTCTATCACATCGCTGTTCTCTTTTTCTTTTGTATCATTTTCTTCTTGCCCAGTCTTTTTTCTTCTACCTCTTCTTTTCCAAAACATTCACAGAGTTCTAAAGCATGAAATTAGAGAAATAGGCTCATTAGATGGCCTAATATAATTTGTTTGTTTTTATGGATGAGATACAATTTCTAGCATTCTATAATTATGTTATATTTTGGTGACATTTTTATGGTAGCATTTGACAGTAGAATAATTTTGTTGAGTTTATGTTATAGTTAAAGGTGCTT
This sequence comes from Mustela erminea, assembly GCF_009829155.1. NCBI lineage: Eukaryota > Metazoa > Chordata > Mammalia > Carnivora > Mustelidae > Mustela > Mustela erminea. The sequence continues at coordinate 123,072,690 of NC_045619.1, forward strand.
TAAAAAATGTATGGTCCTGCGTGACTAGGTGGCTCAGTCAGTTAAGCATCAGCCTTTGGCTTAGGTCATAATCCCAGAGTGCTGGGATTGAGTGTCGCATCAGGCTTCCTGATCAGTGGGGAGTCTGCTTCTCCCTCTACCCTTCTCCACCCTGCTTGTGCTCGTGTTCTCTTTTTCTCTCTCAAACAAATAAAGTCTTTAAAAAAATATATGTTCCTATGATAGTGCTTTTCACATGACAGGTAATTACTATTCACTGAATGTTGAATGAGTTATCTTAAATTTGAGTAGAAATTTGTTCAATATGGCTCCTAATCCTAAAAATTATTTTGATCTACCCTGAACATCAGTGATGGATTATAAACTTTGGGACTATATAAGAAAAGATTATAAACAAATTGACTCCAGATACCACATCATATAATACGAATAGAATTATCAGAGCTCCATCTCCCACATTATAAGAAAAGAAGTTAGTCATGGAGAACTGACCTAATGTATTAATTAGAACCAGTGGGGGCATACATCTCAGAGCACTGAGCGATGTTTTGTTTCTTAGTTTACCCAGTATTCTGCAAGGCAATCTCCTGTTTTTTCTTTCATACTATTGGCTCTGATCTCTACATATAATGTATAACATACTGGTCACTAATGGAAAATCTGCATCAAAATACTTTAAAGTTTTAAGCTCATGTTTTATCACAAAGCTAAAAAGGACTCCAAACCTATCGTTTAAAAAATTAGCACTTCATGAAATGATCATTTAAATCTTCCATGAATAGAATGTAGACAACAACTCTTAGGATATGTGCAGGTAAATCAAGGAATACCTAGGAAAGATGGTGAAAGTAGTTTTTTCTATATTTTCAGAGGACATCAGACCTTAAGAAGTAGATAACACAGGTAAAAGACAAGTTGTTAAATAAAAAGTTGACTCTGTTAGGATCAGCTTAAGTGTGTAGCCGTTCTAGTTTGTACCATATCACCGTCCTTGAGATTAGGTCTCTATCTTCTATAAAATAATAATCTTAGCAACAGCCTATCCTTTATCCTGAAGAGAGTTTCCACGTCAGTGAGCCAAGGATAGCGTGGTGCCCAGCTTGTGGTACCTTTTAGATATTTTAAAAATTTCCGGTGACAAATAGGAAGAACACATAGCTGGGGCAGGGAAGAAAATGCCTTAGAACGTATCTTTTCTCATATGATACTGTTTTTATTTATTTATTTATTTATTCATTTTTAGATTTTTAAAAATTTATTTGACAGACAGAGATCACAAGCAGTCAGAGAGGTAGACAGGGGCAGGGTTTCGGGGAGCAGGCACCCTGCCAAGCAGAGAGCTTGATGTGGGGCTTGATCCCAGGATGCTGAGATCATGACCTGAGCCAAAGGCAGAGGCTTAACCCACTGAGCCAGGCACCCCGATACTGTTTATAAAAAGGAAAGCCATTCATAAGCTATCCTTGAAGGAAAGACTTTGCTAAAGTACATGTTCCTGTTCCTGCATTTAATCAAAAGTAGTTAATTTGTTTTAATTTATTTATTTGAGAGAGAGAGAGAGAGGGAGAGAGCAGAGTGAGCAGAGCAAGTGAGAGAGGACATAAGTAGGGGCAGGAGCAAAAGGAGAAGAAGAAACAGACTCCCTGCTGAGTAGGGAGCCTGATGCAGGGCTCCATCCTAGAACCCTGGAAGCATGATCTGGACAGACGGCAGATGCTTAACCAAGACTGAGCCACCCAGGCACCCCTCAAAAATAGTTTTAAAAGAACAAAAAAAGAAGCTGGAAATTGGGACCTTTGATTTCTTCACTGACAGAGGGAAGGATAAGCTCAGGTCTCTTAGGAGATAGAGCAATTCTTTCCTTAAAAGGTAAAATGACATTATTGATCCTAGTCTAGGGGAGTAAAGATACTTTAAAAAATTGATTGGTTTATTGATTGATTGATTGATTGATTATAAGATAATAGAAAATTAAAACATCACTTGAAAGTTTTTTCTGAGCTGAGGGTTTCTTTCTTACATGGATACCTGTTGAAAGTAACTAGGTAAGAAGAATCTGAGAGTTAGGACAGAATAAAATAAAAGCTGCTTTTATTTAGTTGAAGTAAACTCTTTTTCTTTTCATTACTTGTGTTGTCAGACAGGAAACTGTGATAGAAAAGATCTGTATTTCATAACATACCATTAACTTAGAGTACAAAAAGCCATTTAAGTTTAGAAAGAATTCTGCTCACTTTTCAAAAAAATGTAAACACATTCTTCTTCAGGTAGAGTAGAGGGGAATTAATTAGTCATTGTGAAAAAAGAGCACAAATTCTCTAAGTTATTTTCATAAGATGGAAAGTGAAGGGATATGATGAATGAAACTTGCCAAGCGTGTCACTTAAAGCGTCTGTGCAAGAGATAAGTGTCTCGAGGCTAAATAGTTGAAGTTGCATAGGAAATTATTCCAAGAAAAATTAGTTGTGTGTCCCAACTGTGTATAACTCCACTTCCTCCTGAAGTGACCCAGAAGCTCTCAGCTGAAAATACGTCTACCATGGACGTTTCACTGTCTTGTCGAAGTCTTAACAGTTGATATGAATAAGTAATAAAATGAAGTACATTTTAATGGGTTTGGACTGTCTTCTGAAATATTTAAGACTTGGAAATTGGAGTAGACATCAGAGGGTAAAGGACTAAGTTGGGAATAGATTCATTTTTAGAAAATGTTGGTTATGAATGAAATAAGCGAAGCTGAGGGGAGATTGATGCTTGCGAGAGTCTGAAAAAAGTCCAAGTGTCATGTGTCACTTGAATTACAATGAGATGTCACCTTCCAGTGCTGTCTTCTATCCTAGTAGAAGGAGGGCACAGTCTCAGAGCTCAACCTGAGACATATTTATGCCAGGTTGCATTTTCACTATACTGATACACAAAAAAAATCAATGCATCCATTGGGTAAATATTACAAACAATCTGGGCTGTCTTTACCAAGGAATTGTCAAATGAACTTATATGTTTGGTAGAATCTAAAGAATTTATTATTTCAGAGCATATAAGCATGGACATAGATCATAAAGCACAATAAAATAGGCAAAACTTTGGACTACATTATGGAATTTTATTAAATATCTTACCTCATAGTGTATAGTGGAAACATAATTTTGCATACACTTTGCCACCTGGAAAATGATCATTTCACAGATGCATGACATAGCGAACTCTAGACGGCATAAAAAGGTCTGATAGAATGACAAGAGAGTCAAATAGAAATATAATCTCCAGAAAATAACTGTATTGTTTGGAACTTGGAATGAATTCTCCCATAGGGGAAAAAAAGGTATGTCAATTTATTGAGACTGTGCAGAAAAATATATCTGATAACATTGTTTTTTAAACTTCCATATTAAGTGTTTGCCTGTCATTTCTTTTCTAATGTCTTGGCAATATAATAAAATGTAGTAATATTATTGGGACCAACATTAAAGTAGCTGGCAGTATGAATTCCTATTTAAATTTGTATTTTTGAAGTACTTTATTTAAAATTCTTTTTAAGGGGCACCTGCGTGGCTCAGTGGGTTAAAGCCTCTGCCTTAGGCTCAGGTCATGATTCCAGGGGTCCTGGGATCTAGCCTGCATCTGGCTCCCCTCAGCAGGGAGCCAGCTTCCTCCTCTCTCTTTCTCTGCCTGCTTCTCTGCCTACTTCTGATCTCTGTCTGTCAAATAAATAAATACAAATCTTAAAAAAAAAAATTCTTTTTAAATGTTTGTTCTGTCCTTACTTGCCATCATAAAAAAATAAACAGATTTACTATATAGATATGCTTTATTTCCTTATTTTTTTTAAAGACTGTTTTTAGGGTTGAGCCTCTGCCTTTGGCTCAGGTCATGATCTCAGGGTCCTGGGATGGAGCTCCAAATCAGGCTCCCTGCTCGGTAGGGAGCCTGCTTCCCCCTCTCTCTCTTTGCCTGCCTCTCTGCCTGCTTGTGATCTCTCTCTCTGTCAAGTAAATAAGTAAAATCTTAAAATAAAAAATAAAGACTGTTTATAGAGAAGTTTTGGGTTCCTAGCAAAATTAGGGGGCAAGTACAGAGATTTCCCATTTTCCTCCTGTCCCCGCACACGCAGAGCCTCCCCATTACCAGTCCTCCCTGAGAGTGGTACCTTTGTGATAATGATGAACCAGCATTGACATGTCGTTATCACTGAAAGTCCATAGTTTACATTAGGGCTCTGGCTTGGTGTTGCACGTCCCACGCATTTGGACAAATGTTGAATGACATATGTCCACCCTATGTATCATACAGAGTATTTTCACTGCCCTAAATATCCTCTAGGCTCTGCCTTTTCTTCCTTCCCTCCCTCCATTTTATTGTTCCTTTAAAAAAAGGTCATATACCTTTTTACCAATACTTTAGGCTTTCTAGTACTTGGCGTGGTGCAGGTAGGGTAAACTCTACTGAAATGTAATTGAGAGAGTACATATGGAACCATGAGGATAGAATTTGGGGAATGACTAATGTCGTTTCATTTGAATCGAAGGAAGAAGAAGTATTTTGGATATACAACACATCAACTGATGGAAAATGGGTGAAAGCAGAGGTGTTAATACCAGAAAGCCTGAAGACGTTTAAGGTACACAATGGAAAAACAAGTATTCTTTTATATCATAAGTTACACTGGTAGCTTTGCAGTAGTGAATTTTATCACCCATTGCTAAATTTAAGTTAGGACTTAGATTAAGGATGTAGATTTGTGTATTTGGAGAGAACAATTGCCTACTTCCTTTCATTGTACTTAGCCTTTCCCCTGCCCCGTTACTCCTGTATAAAGCTTCTTCATTGTACATGGGTTCTCCTCTACCCTCTCTAACCCCAACACCATGCATTGCCAACAAGGAAGAAAATATCATTACGAAGCAGATAAAAAATAAATTGGTATTGAAAACCAGTAAAAACCATACAAATGTTTTGAAGGCAGTAATTCGTATCTTTATAAAATACGGTTATATCTACCTGTGCAAAGATATATCTGAAATAGCTGAAATATACATGTGCCCAGTGGGAATATGGTCTCTTAAGAAAATGAACTTGGGATTTTTGTATTGTATATAGAGTTGAGATTGTGCAGAAAAATATATCTGATAACTTTTTTTTAGCTTTCCTATTAAATGCTTGTTCATCATTTCCTTCTTTCCTAATATCCTAGCAACATTGCAAAATGTAGTAATGTCAGTGTGATCAACATTTAAGTAAGTGGTATTATTGTTATTTATAATTTTACTTTTAAAGTGTAGTATTTTATTTAAAATTCCACTCTTTTTTGTTATATGAAGAGTGTCTGAATATGCTTATGCTGGACTGTCAGTATAAAATAATAAGATTGTACATGTGGCTCATGAAACCAATTTCATTCCTTTATGGTAATATCGCATATATACATTTTTCTAGGTGCTGAAAGGGAGAACCCAAATGATACTGAACTGTAACCCATACAGATTTTTAGAATCCCATTTACTGCTGAGATTGGAATTTCTGAACCATAGCATTTTTGTATTAATCACAGCGGAGTTGAGGTTTATATCATAGCCAATTGAATTAATATTTGACACTATTTTAATTTTCTAAGCTGATATTTATCTTTATAACTTCTGAAAGAGGTACTAAATGATTGGAGTTTCATTCTTTTATATAAACTGAATATTAAAGTTGGTCTTGTTATTTAGTTCAAAGATAAAACAAAATAAAAAGAGTAATTTGGGAGTTATTCTAGATTTCCAAGTGCATATTAAATGTAATTAACTTTCAATAATAGCACCTTTTTCAAATCTAAGTTTAAATGCATCAATTTTTGAAACCCAAACTAAATTTTTGAAATCCAAATGTCATTTTTGCATCCCTAATCTCTTGCTGCTATAAACGTATACGGCTGTAGGACCAATAATTTATACATAATTATACTATGATATTCACTATGGGGAATATATATAGCAGCATATAGGTTTCCTATTATTAGATATGATTTGAATATAGTATCTTCTGGACTAAATTGTTAAATATATTTGCAAACTAAGACATAATCCTTAACAAATATATATATATATTTTTTTTTTCCTCATATTTTTGCAAAGGAGAAAACCTATCCAGAAACTTTCAGCTGGAAAAAATGAAAAGGAATTAATCTTTCTTCCTAGTATCTTATTTATACACAAACTACCTAGTTCATTGCTGTTCAATAGTATTTTCTGTTCTAGGGGAAAATGTAAGTATCTGTGCTCTCGAATATGGTAGAAGGTAGGCATGGAAGACTGCTGAACACTTGCAAAGTGACTGGCTGAAGTTACTTTGCAAGTAAGTTAGTATGAAGTTAGTATGGCTGAAGAACTGAATTTTAATTTTATTTTAGTTAATTAAATTTGAAATCGCCCTTTGTAGTTGTGGCCACCCTATTGGACAGGAGAGAATTAGTTACTTGGTAAAGTCAGCTATTCATACCTCTCCTTCTGTCTGGTGTTAGCCAACCTTTGCTCTTGGTGGAACCTCAAGGAACATTAATACTTTGATATAGTATTTTACATTGGACTAGAAAGGATGGTTGTTTCACTTGCTAATGTTGCATACCCTCCAAAAAAACTAGTAATTTGACTGGAGAAAATGAGATTTATTTCTTTTAATTGGCACTTCTTTGATTATTAGAGAAATTCTTCTTTTGTGAAAATAGATTTTTATATTTAGTCTTTTATGTTTTCTGTTCATCTGTTGTGTCCCTTACTATTTGTCTAACCTTCCCCTGCCTGCATTCCAACACTAAATGCAGTACTTTAAAAACCAGATCTAGTTATAGCTCCTGTTATATAAGTAGTGATAATGCTTTTTGTTTTTCCTACATGTTAAAGAGAGCCATGAAGATGATGCCCAAGTTAAAAGTTAGCAGGCAGGGACATGGCCCATCATTTAAGTCGCATGTTGTATTTCATTGGATCATGAGTGGTTTCTCAGAGGCCTCAGTGGATCTACTGTGTCCATGTCTTTATACTTTTCCCCTTGGGGACATATATTATGGATTGCTGAACTTTACTAAATGTAGGGTTTTTTCCATTCAGATCAATTACACGTGTGAGTCAGGTTTCCCAAGTAGGAACTTTGGTGGTTGTATTTGCTGGCTCTTTTAATAGGTATTTGTCTCGGTAATTATTAAATGTCTATTATTCCTTTTTGGATGGGTCCTTTAAAGGAGATTATAAACTCATAAATTGTTCACGTTTTGCTTTTTTAAGATTATATTTGAAGGCACTCTTCTGAGCCAGAAAGGTTTCATTGGGATGCATCAGCTCTGGGTCTATGCCTGTGCACTTGCCCCACCTAGAAGGCTTTGCCCTAAGGATGAGTTCACTTGTGCCAGTGGCCAATGCATTTCCCAAGAATCGGTCTGTGACTCTCATCCAGACTGTTCTGATGACAGTGATGAAGACCCAACAACTTGCTGTAAGTGAATTAATGGTTTACTTGTTCACATGCTCACATTCATGACTGTGTTTGGATTTAAGTCTTTGCTTTGAGTGAGTTAAAGTTAGTATGTATAACATGAAATGAATACACATTCCCAGTCTGCAGCTATTAGCACTGTCCTTTGGAGGGGGGTCTCTATGCTAATATAGGCTTTGGTGCTTTTTATTAACACGGCAACATGGCGTGTGTGTGTGTGTATGTGTGTGTGTGTGTGTGTATCGGTTAAAAAGGAAAATGGGTGGGAGAGGGAACCTCTTTATACTTTTCCCTTGGGAGACATATATTATGGATTGCTGACCTTTACTAAGTATAGGGCATCTTCCATTCTGACCTCTTATGTAGAAGGCTATGGGGAGGGGTTTAAGAGGAAGGGCTGTCACTGCCTTCTAGGCAGCCATGATGACTATAGAAATCATGTCAGCCATGGTTGGATTCATGACTGGGTAAAATTTAGGTCCAACAGCTGCCTTTTAGGACTTTTATGGAGAGTCTTTGATAGGAGTGATGACTAGAAATCCCATTATTATTCAAACCTAGTTGTATTTGAAAGGAAATATAATTTAATTTACAGCCCACATGATGGTTCTCATCTGAGGTAACTTAGCAACTAAGATACTTGTGTCTCTGGAAATGATGGATTCTAACTAAATGAATCCAAATCCCATATCGCAAACAAGTGGGTTTTCTTAATTATTAAAAATTTGACATTTATTTTGCTGCACTGTTTTATTTTAGTGATGTGTGTTGTTGAACAAGAGAAAAATATTGCAACAAGATAAATGTGTCACCTTTTTAATGAGAAGTTCTTTGTACAAAATGCTTCTATTGATGGGGAGGGATTTTATTAAGAACAATAGAAAGAGATACAGGAAAGAGGAGATGAGTAAGCCAGGGAAGACTCCTCTGCTTGTTTGTAAACAGCACCATTAATTCCTCATATTGCCCTCGACCCGCAAGGACGACAAGAAGCCCCAGTTCAGATGTATCTTCTCTCTCTCTTTATTTCCGCAAGTCTACACACTTATATACGTTTACATGACCAATCAGTGAGCAGGGTACAGGAGGGAGCGAATCAGGCTGTGCACCTAAACCAACAGCTTCGCTAGCAACCAATGCTGTTTACCTCCTCTTTGGGCGTTCCACTTAGTCTCACGAGGCAATCCTAACCTGGCAAGTAGCCAGGCACCATCTTTTAATGGCGGAGGCCGCCCTGGCCAGGGGCCTGCCTCCGACATCTCCCCCTTTTTTCTTTTATGGCAGGGATCGTGCCTGTCTTAGGTGGTCAGTGGCGGGGAATATCCTTACCCGTCATCAGACGGCAGATATCAATGATTTGCGTCCTGTCTTAGGTTGGTATATTTCCCCCACCAATCTTACCCATAGTTGACTACCGATCCAGCATACTTAGCCACACTTGGGGGGATGTTCCAGCCTCGATGGCTAACAAGGCCTGCACCATGGTTTGCTGTTGCCTAGGTTGCTGTCGCCTCCAAATTTGCAGTTTCCTTACTAGTAGAATCAAGCCCACTACGAGGATTGTCATCAAACCAATTACGTTAGCCCATTGTTTCATAAAGGTTAACACGTCTTGCAATGTTTTGATTATCTCTGGGAAGGTTGCAAGCTCAACTCTGGTGTTATTTATCCTTGTTATGCCTAGTAGCAGGTGCTGAGTGTAGTTTTGGAATTATGCAGACTAATTCCCCCGCAAGTATTGGGAGAGCTGTCGGGAGACATTCTGTAAGTCACTCATATTAGTATAGGCTATGGGAGTTACACAAATTGCCGGGAAGGGTGCTACACATCCCAGTCCCAATAGGGCCCCCAATATGTCCACTTGTTCTTGAACCAAATCCACTCTCTGGTTGACTATCAGGATTCCTGCTTGCAGATGTGCATTGATCTGAGTCTGTGTTTGAAGGGCAGCCACCGTTCCTTCTGCAAGGGTGTTCACAGCTTCCGCAGTGGGTATAGTTGTAGCAAGCGAGGCTGCTGCTGCCGTGGCAGCTGCTGTAGATATAGCCAATGCTGTCACAATGGCGGCTGTGATACCAAAATCTCTTTTCTTTTGGATAGCACCACCGGTAACTTGTCCTCTGGAATGGAAACTGGGATAGGAACAAGGGTAGGGATACGCATAATCACAGCCAGCTTGAAGGCCGTAACATTCCAGCACTGGGAAAGATAGCAATTCTTAGTGCAATTCAACGTATCATTCAGCTCGCTAGCACTTGTTACGAGGAAAAGGAACAGTGGCGAGACGCATATGGGAGTGGGCTGATAAGTAATATTATTGGGACAAGACACATTAACTGTTGTCTCAAAGGTACTAGAGTCATTTTGTTTATAAAAACAGTTGAGGAATTTGCCACCATTTAACATGGACACTGCTGAGATATCAGTACATGCTCCTAGCAAGTTACAGACCTGCCATGCATCAAAGGGAGAGGAGGAATTGCCTTGCTTTGGGTTTTGAAAGGAATAATTGTACCCTGTAAAGGTATTATTTTTATAAGTAGGAAAGCGTAGAGTGAATGTAAAGCTATGCATTTCATTGATGTAAACTGAGCGCAAGGTACTCTCACATCCAGACCACTCCGGTGGCCATACCCTGTTATTGATGCACCTGGGCAACTTAAAAGGTTGATATGGCCCCGAGGCATTAATAGGTTTCACAGGGGCCAAACCCTGGATCACAGGTGGTCCCACTGAGGTATGTTTAGCAAGCCTTCATCTAGGAACCATGGAGCCGCCTTTTCCACTGTATTCAAAAAGGCCCGAGCAGTTTTTGCTTTTAGTGGAGTTCCATTGGCTTTCAGCAGGTCTTTTAAAGACCCTTCCAACTGCATTTTAGATACTTCAGATCCCATTATGAACACACAGACAACAGACACAGATGTTAAAGACACTAACTAACACATTAACTTTTTACACGCATATACTTCAGTCGACCTTTACTCCCCGCTTTACTGCAGAATTCCCACTTTTGAACGTGGCTAATGTCCCCGCTTACCTGCGGACCTTTACTCCCCGCTTTACCGCGGATTACCTTGCAAGATTCCTTTATTTAGTTCCCAGGTTTCGGCACCATTTATCGCCCTCAACCCGCAAGGACGACAAGAAGCCCCAGTTCAGATGTATCTTCTCTCTTTATTTCCTCAAGTCTACACACTTATATACGTTTACATGACCAATCAGTGAGCAGGGTACAGGAGGGAGCGAATCGGGCTGTGCACCTAAACGAACAACTTCGCTAGCAACCAACGCTGTTTACCTCCTCTTTGGGCATTCTGCTTAGTCTCACGAGGCAATCCTAACCTGGCAACTAGCCAGGCGCCATCTTTTAATGGCGGAGGCCGCCCTGGCCAGGGGCCTGCCTCCGACACCTCAGACACCTAGTTTTAACACTAGTCGTAAACAAAACAATCTACTTCTCAATATGATCTCCGTGGAATTTTTGGGTGCTTTTTTCACTCAAAAAAACATGTGAGGGCAATTCACTATCTCTAATATGGGTGTCTGTTTCTTTTCTGTGCTTTAAAATTTCTCACAATTTGGTCCATTTCTCTGGAGAGATTCACCTTTCTAATGGTTTGCATTATTCTCACTTTAACTGAAAGTAAATATATTTCCTCTTTTCACTTGTACATATTGACACTTTTTTTCTCTCCCCTCCCCCCACAAAGCATTCTTTATCCTCTCCTTTTAATTTGTTTTCTTAATCAAATTTTGATGCCAACATGAGTATTTCATGTCAATATTTGTACAATCATGTTTGTTTTAAGGAAATTGTTTATGGAACAATGGAATTATTTGAATTGATACTACATTTTTTTCTGCATTAGGATATTTAATACATTTGTGCATACATACACATGCTCATGTATATTATTACTAAATAGAGAAACTTCCTTTAAAATTCAAAACCATTTTGAAACATTCTACAATACTTTAAAAAAATATACTTCATTTACTTATTTATTTGAGAGAGAGAGCGAGAGCATACACGTGTTCAAGAGTAAAGGGGGGGTAAAGGGAATCTCAAGCAGACTCAGTGCAGAGTGGGGAGCCAAGCGCGGGACTGATTTCCCCACCCTGAGATCATGTCCTCAGTAACTCAACTGAGCTTCTCAGGCCCCCTGATTCTACACGTACTTTTAGGTTTGTATTTTACAAGTTGAATTTGTAATGCAAACTCTTCTTAGAATTCCCCAGTTCGCGAAGCGAATGAAACATGCTTGTATACCTCCTTCTTATCCCACTTTAGGATGGATCTCTGAGTGGAGCTCATACATGCAGGTTGAATAGCACCAGGAGTTCTTACTGGAGACTCGGTAATATTAACTGATGGATGTTGTTAGTTGGTATTGTTGTCTGTGTGCTTGTCCCCAAAGGCACACTCACTCAGGTATTTTTTATTACCAAGTGCCTCTTAATTCTAGATACTTTTAATAAAAGTAGTTGACAGCCTTTAGCCCCATGCCTTTTCTGAGGCAGTTAATTGGAAGTGAAAAGGAGTGTTGCTTGTGTTTTGCTACGATGCGTTGTGGACCAGTAGCATTAGCATCATCTGGGAGCTCTTTTGAATTACAGAACCTCAGGCTGCATCACAATCTTACCGAACCAAAAGTTGCCTATTAACAATGTCTCAGGTGGTTCCTCTGCATGTTAAAGTTTGAGTACCACTGTGCCAAATAACCTTCAGAAATGAAAAGACCACTGAGAGGAAAACAGATGGCCTATATAAAGTAGACTCAAGGCAGGGTGCCTGTGTAGCTCAGCTGATTGTCTGCCTTAGGTTAGGGTCATGATCCCAGAGTCCTGGGATCAGCCCCACATGTGGCTCCTTGCTTGGTCCTCCCTCAGCCCCTCCCCTATACTTGTGCGCTTTTTCTCTGTCGAATAAATAATTTTTTTTTTCTTTTTTCAAATGTTTTATTTATTTACCTGACAGCGAGAGAGAGCGAGAGCAGGAACAGGAGCAGGGGGAGTGGAAGAGGGAAATCAGGCTTCCTGCCTAGCTGGGAGCCAGATGGGGGGCTCCATCCTAGGATGGTGGGATCACGACTTCACCTGAAGGCAGACGCTTAGGGACTGAGCCACCCAGGCGTCCCTAAATAAAATCTTAAAAAAAAAAAAAAAAAAAAAAAAAAAAGTGGACTTAAGGCAAACCAGCTGGCGGATCTTTAACAGAAGCTAAAACTCCTGTAACTAATTCCTAAGAGCACCACTACACCATCAAACGATAAATTTTTAAAAAGCTTTATTGAGGTATAATTGACATACAACAATACACATAATTAATGTATACAATCTGAGTTTGGAATATGCAGACATCTGATCTTTATCCTTCACCTCCAGAAGTTTTCCTCTGTCCTTTCTTTTTGGAGAAAGGACACTTAACGTTGAGATTCACCCCGCGAACTTGGTGGGGCACCACGTGTGGCCGCAGAGGTGGGGAGAGTTGCCAGACGGTCACGTGTAGCTTGGCGCGCGCCCCTTGCACTTACCTGTCCCTCTGCCCCCGCGCCCCCCACCCAGCGTCCTCCCCTGCCCGCCCCCCTGGCCGCCCGGGCGGGGCAGCAGGCCGCACCTGGGCGGGGACTCCCTCCCGCTGCCTCTTGCGTGGCCTCGTGGTCTTCGCGGGCCTCCCGCAGCCGGGGGCCGCCGAGTACTTGGACGGTTACCGGCGGGCGGGCGCAGCTCTCGGCCGGCAGCCGCAGGTGAGTGCTCCGCGCGGTTTCCGCGGCGGCTACCGGGCTCTGCCCGTGACCCCGCGCCGCGAGGTGTGGCTGTCGTGCTCGCTGGGGCGGCGCAGGCTGCTGTGCACTGCCCGCGACTTCGGGCGGCGTTCGGGGCTAGGGCGGGCGGCCGCGGCTCCGCATTCCCGCAGCACAGCCCGCTTCCCGCGCGGTCGCCGTGTGCTCGCGTGTGGCCCTCTACCACCGGACCACCCCCAGGAAAGGGGGCGAGGCCCGGGCTAGCGAACGCAAGCCGGCGGGGGCGGGGGGTTCGGGGAGGCGGGGCGGCCCCCGCGGTGAGCGCCGGGGTGCTCGCAGACGAGGAGGGTGGGAGGACGGAGGATCGCGGTGACGCGGGGAGCCGGGCCCCCGCGAGGGAGGTGGGCGCCGCCGCGACCCCAGCCCGGAGCAGCGCACCCGCGCTTCCAGTCCGTACGGTGTTGATCGCTGCGAGCGCTGCGGCACCCGATGGCACGGTGCCCTGGTGTGGGGTGTGCAGGGCGGTTCAAGCAGTGATGCCGAACTTGTCAGGTCTTAAGAACTCTTCCCGAGTGGAAGAGATCTCCTGTCAAAGTCCTAAACAGACTAGATGCTCCTGCTCAGGAAAACTTCGCCGCCCCGACCCTAGAAGTCCCTGTCATTGGGATTTGTGGGGGAGTTTCAAACATCGGGGACCGCACTTTCAGCCTCAAATATATCATTTAAATGAGTGTGAAAAACAGTCTTGCTGAACGTGTGTTAAGGAACAGACAAGTGAATTTTTTTTTTTTAATGCCCCTTTTCTGCCTCTTTGGAAAATAATTTATGAAAGGTCCTATTTTCAACAAAGCCTTAAATAAAAGTATTGCCAAACAATTGAAAAGCGCAATACGGTATTGTTGGCAATAGGCTTTGTGCTGTGGGAAATTCTGAATTAATTCATCTTGCATGGCTGAAACTTCATACCCATTGAACAGCAACTCACCATTTCCCTGTATCCCCCAGCGTCTGGTAACCACAGTTCTATTCTCTGATTTCAGCAGTTTGAGTATTTTAGATAGGTGGTGTAAATGGAGTCATCATGCTAAGTGAAATAAAGCAGCCACAGGACAAATAGTGCCTAATTCCAAGTGATAAGTGCTCAACAGTTATTGATATGCTCCTGTATAAAATAGAGGCATTGCATTACAATGTATCTTTACATATTTCTAATAAAATAATTAAAATATACTTTGTCCCAGACATATCTAAGGGTGTACATTGGCTAGCTGAATAATTTACATATAAAATGTACCTAATCTCCAGACAGGTGCCACAATATAGATGAACGTTAGACATTATGTTAAATGAAACAAGTCACAAAAGGATAAATATTGTATAATTTTACTTATATAAGGTACATGGAGGAGTCAAATTCATAGAGACAGAAAGCAGAATGGGGGTTACCATGGAGTAGGCAGAGGGAAAGACCGGAGTTGGTGTTTAATGAGTATGGAGTTTGACTTTGCAAAGATGAAGTTCTGGAGATGGGGGATGGTGATGGATGTACAACAGGGTGAAGGTATTGAACGCTGCTGCATGGTACACTTAAAATAGTGAAAAATGTTCATTCTATGCCATCTTTATTTTTCCACAAAACTTTAAAAGTATATGTGTATTTTTCAATTATGATATGCAAAAGGACTGTAAGTATGTTCCAAAAAAGATGGGAGCATGGACAGATCTGTGTTCACATCAGAAAGGTGTGGGAAATTCTGAAGGAGGAGAAGTTCTTCTAATTTTTTTTTTTTTAAAAGCTTTTAAAATGCTAATACAGAGGCACACAGTGGCTCAGTCAGTTGAGCATCTGACTCTTGATTTCAGCTCAGGTCATGATCTCAGTGGTTGGGATTGAACCCCTGGTCGGGCTCAGTGCTCAGTGTGGAGTCTGCTTGAGATTCTCTCATTTTTCCTCTCTCATTTCCCCTACTTGTGCTTTCTCTCTCTCTAAAGAAATAAAATCTTTTTTAAAGATTAAAAAGATAAAATGCTGTGCAAATGGTGACACTTCACAGGAGAAGTTGGTACAATATTCAGGTGAAAGAAGCTTAAACCAAGAATTCCGGGGAAGTACATTTAATGTTTACTGTGATGCTGTCCCTGAATGTCTTTTATATTTTGAAAAAAAAAAATGCTAAAAATTTCATGTTACACAAGGGAAGGATACATGGGAGAAAAGATCCTTGTGGTTTCTCAATAAGTATTAACAAATGTTTATATAACATCATTTTAATATCTAGTAGATGCTTATTGAATGGAACATTCCCCATTTATTCCCATATATTTTTCTAATATAATAGGAAATTGACTTATTTCTGAACTAGAGGATTCATAAATATTTTAATTTTCATGATCCAGAAAAATTTTTCTCAGCTGTCACAGTGAATTTTTTTCTTCTTCTGCCAATATGCTGCAGTGGTTAAATATGCAAGAGAAGGCTTTGTCATAATTTTAAAATATTGCTCTGATGAACTCAGCAAAATTTCACTCAAATTATGAACAGTGGTATTTCTCATGCTCTGATTAGAAATAGTGAAGTGTGTTCTACAATCACAGAAAGTTAAAATAAAAGCAACCAAATAATCAATTCTCTGTAGTGAATACATTCTACCTATAATATAAATAGATGATTTTTTAAAGACATTATACATATTTAGCATTTATCATAAATGGTATTAACAGCGTTTATTAGTGTCCAGGATGTGTTTGGTTCTCCTGGTTTTCTTCAGATATTTATAACTACACCTTAAACTTACTGAATTATGTAGGGAAGTTTTAATGTAAGAACCTAAACTTTGGTGACTGAAATTTGATTTATATTTTATAGCACAGTTAAGTTCTAGAATACTTAGCTTTAAAAAATGTCCTTTGCATTATATGGGGGTAAATGTCATTGGTAAAAACAGCTGAGCCATTCACTAAGATTTTCATAGAGATGACTGTCCAATTTTGCTTTCACATATTTTTAGGGTGATGAATTTTAAAGACTAATTTTCATTTTTCAAAGGACAGGGTGTTTCATGTTTTACAAAAAGTGCAATGATTGCCATTTTACCTGGTGAAACATCAGATATGGAAGAAAGCACACATTTCAGAAGCACTTATACAATCCAATGTTATTTTTTCTTGACATCTTTGTATCTTTGCAGTTCAGTGACCTAGGAACAGTTGTGAAGAGCCATGGAAGGATTTGGTGATGGTTGGGTCACATTGTACTTTCCGTCCACCCTTACTAGTCTTACTGCCGTTTTGTACCATTGCCTATTTGGGGAATAAGATGGTTACTTGTTCCTTCATTGGTCATCTGCAGTGAATAAGATTGCTATTTGCACAGATTTATTTCCTTTGTGTATTAATACATAATATTTTTAAAAAGATTTATCTGTTTGAGAGGGAGAGAATCTCAAGTAGACTTATGCTAATCGCAGAGTCCCACACAGATCTGGATCCCACAACCCTTAGGTTACAACCAGAACTGAAGCCAAGAGTCAGAGGCTTAACTGACTGACTCACCCAGGTGCCCTAATATGTAATTTATAGCCTACAACAGGACAATATTGAATTTATTAGCCAAACAGGGACACTTGAGGTGGGGGAGGAGAAGGCATTCATTATTATGCTAGGACAACAGGCATAAATTGTGGCAACCCAGATATGTGGTTATCCTACCCATAGAAGATTTTCTATTCCAAGAAAGTGTTTTCCAGGGAAGAATTAGGGTACCCTTGGGAGTAGGTGGAAGGGTTCCCTGACCAAGTCCAAAACCAAGGATTTGGAAACTTTAAGCAAATTTCAGTGGTCAGATATGTACTTTGAGTCTTGTGTATTTCTGGACTCTACCAACTAACTGAGAAGAATTCTGAGGTCACTTAACAAGTGGCAAGGTTCATAGAGAACCAAGGAACTAGACCAGAGGATTTTCTGGATGCCTGGGGAGACCATCACAGCTCCTCATTGGTGCTTAAGTGTATGTCAAAAAACAGAACAGACTCTTCTTTGAGGAGTGTCAGTAGTATCCTATGAACTCTGTAGGCAGAGTTGAGTAAAGAAGAACACATCCAGAAGCAGTAGGTTTTCAGTTAGGTGTATGGGTGAGTGGCATTTCCTTGCATATTGATTCACCATTAGGTGATACAAAACATCTTTTCCTTATTATATTGTACTTAACTCATGTCTATTTTGGGGGAAATCCATTTAAGTGAGAATACAGTATTTGCTTGTAAAGGAAAAATAACGTATCCATTATGACTGTCTAAATTAGCATAGCTCTGAGATCTAAATGTTCCCATGTAGAGAAAAAAAATTTTTTTTATAAACATATAATAACTTTTATCCTCAGTGGTACAAGGTCTGTGAATCGCCAGGTTTACACACTTCACAGCACTCACCATAGCACACACCCTCCCCAATGTCCATAACCCCACCCCCTTCTCCCAACCCCCCTCCCCCCAGCAACCCTCAGTTTGTTTTGTGAGATTAAGAGTCACTTATGGTTTGTCTCCTTCCCAATCCCATCTTGTTTCATGTAGAGAAAATTTAAGTGGTAGTGTTACTGCATAGCGCACTTCAGTGTTTTAAAAGTTGACATGTTAGTGATGAACTATCTGGTCATGAAACCAGGCATCCCTGTTTATAGAAATCTGAAGATCCTTTGATTATTAAGCTATAGTGAGCTTTTGCAGTATACTGGTCAATTTGGTCATTATTAATTTTAAAAATATTTATTATTTATAGAGCGAGTGAGTTGGAGGAGATGCAGAGGAGAGAGGGAGAGAGAGAATCTCAAGCAAACTTTGAGCTTGACATGGGGCTCGATCTCATGACTCAGAGGTCATGACCTGAGCCAAAGTCAAGAGTTCGATGCTTAAATGAATGAGCCCTTTAGATGCTTGGATTTGGTCATATTATTGAAAGTTGAAAATAATGATTAGGAGCAGTTTTAAGGTGATAGGATCTCTGGTTTAGGGAGGCTTCACGGTGTGTAAGCTTTGGTGTCGGACGTTCCAAAGCCTAGATGTTCCATTTACTAAATTTACCGCAGACAAGTTGCCTAGAGCAGCTTTTCTCTTTGGGGGATGATTACCCTTACTGTGCTGGGATTTGAAAGGACCAATGGTAATAGATCCAAAAAACCTGACATGTACTGGGAGCTTCTGGTAACATGTCTGTTGTTCTTATTACTAAAGATAATAGCGTTCTGATCCTAGGGAGCTTGCTAAAACTTCAGGTTTGTGAAAACTTTGGGTGTATTCTGACCAAGAGTTATTTCATCTCCCTTCACCCGGTATTATAAAAAAGCTTATGCATGGAAAGGAATATGTAGAAATAAATTTTTGTGTTACGTTAATTTATTCCCCAAGCTGTTAACTAAGATAGCCTGATACTCTGATTCTTATTTTAGCCAAAGGGAATTTAAGCACATAAAAACTGATGTCTCAAAAGCACAAATCCTGTTGTTAGAATTTTTAGTTTATGGCCCAGTCTTGCTCCTTTTTTCTCGCAAATTTGGTGGCAAAGCTGGTAAGGATTCTGTGAAGCTAACTAACCCCAGACACTGACTTAATCTAGAACTTATTTTTTTTTAAGTTATTTCATTTTTTTTTCAAGTTTTTATATAAATTCTAGTCACGGTTCAGTGTTAAATTAGTTTCAGGTGTAGAATTTAGTGCTTCTTTGGTTACATACAATACCCAGGGCTCATCAGAAGTACACGCCTTAATCTCCATCACCTGTTTAACACCCCGCCCCCATAACCCTCTTCTTTGTAGTTGAGTCTGTTTCCAGGTTTATCTCTTTTTCCCCTCTCCCATATATTAATCTGTTTTGTTTCTTAAAGTCTATGTATGAGTGAAATCATACAGTGCTTGTCTTTCTCTGATGGACTTACTTCGCATTATACTGTCTAGCTCTATCCACGTTGTAGCAAATGGCAAAATTTCATTTTTTATGGCTGAGTAATATTCCATCATATATACCATCCCTCCTTTTTCCATTCATCAGTCGATGGACATTTGGGCTCTCTCTGTAGTTTGGCTATTGTTGATATGCTGCTATGAACATCAAGGTGCATGTCTCCCTTCAGATGAGAATTTCATATCTCTTGGGTAAATACCTCATAGTGCAATTGCTAGATCATAGAGTAGTTCGATTTTTAACTTCTGGAGGAACTTCCTTACTGGTTTCTTTTGAGATCAATTTATTTTTTTATTTTTTTCCTTAAAAATATTTTTTTTATTAACATACAATGTATTATTAACCCCAGGGGTACAGGTTTGTGAATCGCCAGGTTTACACACTTCACAGCACTCACCATAGCACATACCCTCCCCAGTGTCCATAACCGCACCTCTCTCTCCCTACTCCCAGCAACCCTCAATTTGTTTTGTGACGTTAAGAGTCTCTTATGGTTTGTGATCAATTTAGACACTTAAGTATTTCCCAAATTCTTAGTTGTGCTTTAAGAGGGAAACAAGAGCAAAGTTCAAAATGTTCTAATTTACCTGCATTTCCAAAGTGGCTAGTCGTTTTATTTATTTATTTACTTATTTTTGAGAAACTGTTAAAATAGCATATCAGAATGAATACCAAGGGGCCAACCTCAAACTCTTCAGGTGTCCAGAATCAATTCCCCTCTTTCAAATGGATCTTTTTAAAACTATGAACTCAGCAGGTGAATCCTGTTGGTCTTGGCCAGTGCATCGGTTAGTGCCTTGAAGAGCTCTAGTTTCAATGGGGAAGGCTAAGTACAGCAGAGATGGCCAGCCAGGATGAAGCATCCCACACTCGCAGTTAGAAGAATATAGAAGGACGGTTCCTCACACAACACACGGAAAACTTTGCGGCTGGAAAAAGTAAAACCGTTTTGGGAATCAGAAGACATTTATTACAGAGTGGGATGATTGCTCTGCCCTCCAACGTTGATTGGCTAATGTGAAGTCAGTGTTTCAGGAATTAAATTTCTTGCTTGATTTCTCCTCACCTGTCTTCCGTGTGGAACAGCACATCCCCTCACGTGTGACTTTGAATCTGGTTTCTGCGGTTGGGAGCCATTTCTCACAGAAGATTCGCAATGGGAAATCATGAAAGGATTGGCCAGTGGAGAGAGCCACCTTCCTGGTGATGATCACACAGCAAACACAAGTCATGGTAGGATATTTTCCTTTTAAAAAAATATTGGTTGCCTTTCTGTCATGTTGCAGAATGATGAACCTTTGTGTTTTCATTTCTAGCTATAGGCTACAAACATGGAGCTCTGGTGTGTCTCGCTTGAAACTCTCCTGATCAACATCATAATTTGAGTTGAGTTTCTGAAAATAATACTGTTTTCATAACCAACATTTTTGAGGTCTCATTTTTTACAAGGTTGGGCTGAAAGCATGGTGAGAAGGGAAGTCTTCTGATAATTTTCTTTAGTTGCCAGAACTCATGTACAATAGGCTTGTTTTCTTTTTAGAGCAATCCAATTTTTGCAAAATAGGAAAAAAATACTTTAATCTTTCTGGAAAAGAGAACAGAGGTTTAGTGCTATCTATAAAATAAATCGACAAATGTTTGAATGCAGTTTAATCACTCTTAAATCTTCTTTATAACAATCTTCTTTCTCATGTATTTTTAACCTACGTTACAATTTCTCCATGTACTCTTAAAATACAGCAGTCAAATGACACATAGCATTTTGATCTGGGTTTGTGAATCTCCAAGGAAAACAGAAGGGTTTTGTTCTACTTTCCCTTGTTGGTGTCCACGACATTGCCTAGGTACATGAATATCGTATTAACTTTATAAAAACACAACTGCACTGTCGATCCTCTTTAAGCTCATATAACCCCCTTGGACATTATTTATTTCTCCTTTGAGATTTCCGAAGAGGTATGCCAGAGCTAACAGTGTTGACCGTGTTTTAAATTATAGCCACTGGAAACTGGAGTTGGTGGGGGATGTTAGGGGTTGGGAGGGAGAAGTCTAGCCATCCATCTGTGGTCTAAAACTATAAACCCAGCTTATTTGGCAGTGGAGTAAGGTCTTACTTTTTCTTTTCATGGCAGTGAACCATATTTTTTCTTTCAGATTCTGGAGGATTAAAGTTTGAAACAGGACTAATGATGGGAGCTCTAAGTTAATAGCCCACTTTCTTTAAGCTCATATAATGTTTCTTTTTCTGCTCTAAAACCGTTGACTGAATCCATATCCTGTACTACCACCTGGGGTACACAGGTGGAAGCCATGCTCCCTGCCTCTGGGGTGGTCTGAAGTCTAGTGACTGAAGCCAATAGGTGAGGATTTGCACTAAGATATAATCAATGTTTTATATGAGATGGAGGGTGACTCAGTGGAATCAAGAGGCCTTCCTGGAGGAGGTGACTCCAGAACTGAGCACTGAAGGGAGAGTTGCCAGAAAGGCTGAAGTAAGGAGAGGTATTGAGGGAGGTGTTCTAACTGACGGAATATCCTGGAAGAGGATGGGAGAGATGTAGGTGGTTCTGGCTGAGTGATCGGTATGTCTGGGCAGAGTATAGAGAAGATGAAGCAGCCAAGAAAAGAGGGGGAGTACGGAGTGCTTGGAATTTGAAATCTCTCTGGAGGCTCATGGTAACCATTCTGTCTATGAAAGCACGTGACCCATTAGTTTTATTCTAATAGGCTGAGATGCAACACTTTTCTGTAACACTGAATGGCCTGTTGATTACCCTTTAAAGGAAGCTCCGTGGTGGTTCAGAGGCTGGAACTTGGCCTGGCTGGGGGCTGTAGTTAGGATGCCTTAAGAGCTATCTGGGAAGGGTGAGACACACTGAGGCCTCTGGCCATTTTATTGGGGCTCGCCTGTCAGTGTGTTCAGTCTGGCTCTGTGCCTGGGTCTCTGGGGGAGATGGGTTTGCTGCTTTGGGGAGTGGAGCTCTGCCATGTACGAAATGGTGCTTTTCTACTTTTCTACTCATAAGCTGCTCACATGGTGCATGGGGTGGCCTTGGGTGACTTCTTTGAGAGCAGGGTGGCAGAGATCCCTGTTTGCCCAGGGGTAAGTCAGGATGTTGTTGACACTGCATGAATTCGTTAAATGCCTTTGTGCCCCATTTTTTTTTTCAGCTAGAAAATAGGTAAAATCAAAATATCTTTCACATAAAATTATTATGAGGATTAAATGAAGTAATACCTGCTAAGGCTTTTAATGTGGTAAAAGTCCACTAAATGTGACTGTCTGTTGTCTGTTTGTTCTAGTAAGAAAACTAGGAATACCACCAGGGCTGTGATAATAAGAAAACATTTATTAGTAATCTTCAGATATCGTGTAATTACCACTGAATTATGATTTATGCCAAAAAGAGATGTTAAAGTTCTCTTTTGTTAAATATTGAAGGACCCTTTTTTCTTTTTCTGTGATCTAAACAATGCTTACAGATAACAATACACTGATAGAACTGGAGGCAGCTGTTATAATTGAAAGTGAGAGCGGCAAAGAAATTGCAGCAGTTCTCTCTGGAAAGGGCACATCAAGGAGTCCCTCTGCCATTAAGTCTGTCCTTTACCTGTGATTGTCATTGTGACTTTAAGATGATCACTAGTGGTCTTACATCGCAAATGAGGAGGCGGAAAAATTGTACCAGGAAGCCCTAGGAGAAGTGAAGCGGGAGTTTCTGGGAGAAGCTGAGGATATCTCTAATCATTTCTGTATTTAGGGTCTTATTGCTAAAGTTAAAAAAATAACTTAATCACATTTCTTTGTTTCCATTTACCTTATCAGATTTCTTACTAATACTTATCATTATTTAACAATAGAAGCCTTGGGAGTTTCTACTTTTATGGTAATATTATTGGCAAAACATGAGAACTGTATTTCTATTTTCTATTATATTTGCTAAGTATATTATTTTCTTGACTTACATTCCCTAGGCCTATAAGATAATGTTAGTCTAAGGTAATTAATATTATCTGTGATTAATAGTGATAGAAATCTCTAGTTTCTCATTTTAATTAAAGTAGCTTTGTTGTTTGCCATTTAGGGTATTTGTTTTGGGGTTGATTATTGGTCTGCATTTAATTATTTACTTTTAATATTTTCTTAAGTTTTTTAAATTGGCAATGGCTGTTTTTTTTCCACAGTCTTCTCAATACTTGTTGATCCGAGTCTGACTCTACCCTTTAATTTGTTGATCTGAATGACTGTGTTGATAGAGCAGCTAAATTAAACTCAGCTTCCATTCATGGAAAGCTCAGTTTGGTCAGGACATACAATTTTTTTGATAAGGATTTCAAATATAATTGATAACTTTTTTTTTTAAGATTTTATTTATTTTATTTGACAGAGATTACAAGTAGGCAGAGAGGCAGACAGAGAGAGAGAGGAGGAAGCAGGCTCCCTGCTGAGCAAAGAGCCCGATGCGGGGCTCGATACCAGGACCCTGGGATCATGACCCGAGCCGAAGGCAGAGGCTTTAACCTACTGAGCCACCCAGGCTCCCCATATAATTGATAACTATTTAATTGGAATTTTGTATCTATGATCATGAGTGACATTGCAGTTTATTTTTTATTTTCCTATTTCTGTAACTTATAAGTTAGAGATATCTGGCAGGGAGATATCTGAGTCAAGGAGTTCTTCATATTCTTTAAGACTTAAGATCCCTTGAATAATGTTACAAGTATTCCTTAAAAATTAAATAAAACTCAACTGTTTTGCCATATATGTCCAGTAGATTTTTTTAAAATCACTTTTGTAGTCATTTTGTGGTATACCTAATTTATTCAAGCCTTTACTGCTTTTAGAATTTGGAGTTTTAGTTTATATGTCCCGTCCTTTATTGACTGCTTGTTTGAAATTGTATATATTGTTTTTAAATGACCAGGGCACTAGGATCCTTGAATATTTGTTAATTTGTAGAATTTTGATTAGTCTTTTAAAAGTATTCAATTGAATTTTAGTTGAACCTAAGAATTTTTAAGCTGAAACAATTTTTTCAAAATCCTCTCTTCCTATGCTATTCTTTTATAGGTGAAACAGAATTTAATGAGCTTATATAGTTTCTCTCACTCTTGGTTTGAAGTTAGGGAATAATAGCTTTTATTCTTCCCTGTTGGTTTTGGGATGTTAAAGCCCGTATAGAGGAGTGGCTGCCTCCAGTCCATAGAGCATGTGACTCTTGGTCTCAGGGTTATGAGTTCAAGCCCCATATTTAAAAAAGAAAAAAAAAAAAAGTCTGTATAAACTGGTTCTGTTTTTCTCATTCAGAGATGATATTGCTGATTTGCAACCTTGGTTGTTCGGTTAAACACGTGGCCGTAGCTATAAAATAATACAGTTTAATTCTGAAATCCTTTCCGTGTAGTTAGCATTAACCAGTATCTAGGAAAATCACCTTCTGAAAATGGTATTTTTCAGTCAAAATTGTCTGCTTTCCCAGTTGCCCATCACTTCGTGATTATCAAAGGGCAGGATCAGACCTTGACATTGTTCTGCATAGCCTTCCTTGTGAATTTTCAGTATTCGAGGAAGCCACCCCTGACAGCAGTTCAGAATGTGTGATCTTTTGAGCTGCTAAAAGATGTTATCCTCCTGTATGTTTGCCATGAGCGCATCCACGGAGTTAAAATCTAAAAGCAGTTATTTTGTTAACGCTCAGATTAGATCTTTAATTAAGCTTTCATCCCCACTAGCACAGACAACAATGTCAAACATGTAAGCCCCAGGAGAAACCCAGTTCATTCCACAGGCTCCCATCTTTCAGTCCTTTGTGAAGAAACTTAAAAATAATGCTCTCGTGAGAATTTCATAAGGGCGTGTTGACTATCTAATTGTTAGCTTAGAAGCTTCGTTTAATTTGATTATAGATTCTAATTATGACCCAAGTTAAGACATTAAACCTATTCGTTTAGGGGATTTAGATCAAGAGCTTGTTTTTAATCAATTGGATTTTATCTTACTTAATATTATCCATATGAAAAAGCTTGGTCATTCACAGAACTAAATGGTAAATAAGTAAAACATGTAATTTTCTTGTTGTGATTGACAGTTGATTGTCTGTAAGGATAAGATGTTAGAGCAAAGGACTGCTAAATGTATAAGAGAATTTGTATCCATGTGACTTTTACAAATTATTTATTTATTTATTTCGTAGGCTCATTCATTTATTTCCGATCCCATCAATCTCCAAGAGTGGCCAAGCTTGGAAGTCCTGTTCTTACAAAATCCCTCACTGCCTCTACCCCATGTCAGGTAACCAGTTATTGGAACTTCCATCCACCATTCTATGGTTGTAAACTGTTAGGTGTGGGTTACTTGGGCCAGTAAATGACTGCTTTGTTTTGCTGCCATTTTCATGATGAACTGAGAGATTTATACAGACTATCAGCACGAAATGTCATGTCCTTCCAAAAGACCATTTGCAGTCTATGACTTAAATGGTTCTTTTGTGAGGCCTATTAAAGAATATTTCTTTCATTTTGTATTCTTTCCAAATAATCCTTCCAGTAATCCAAAGCTGTGGGTACAGGTTGCCAAAGCTGCTGATTGTTTTGGCCAACAGTGTTAATTGAGTAAAATAAAATAAGCCAAGCAAGTGCTTGCTGAAGGGAAGATGAAAGGGCAAATAAAGAGAAAGAACTGTGTGCAGAAAAAATAATGACATTTTCTGAAATTTTATGTCTTCAGTTAGTCTTTGTATGCCAAGTAAACACAGCAGGCGACACGTGCTCAGTCCGTTTCACCAGCGTGAGAGAGAAGAAGGCAGAGAAGGACTTCGGAGCCTGACAGACCTGGTTCTGATCTCCGTTCTGCCACCGACTCTATACTCTCTTCGAGACTCCGTGTCCACACTGGCAGTGTAATATTAGAGTACCTTTTTTCACCTGGCTGTGAGGATTATCTGACAAAGTATCTGGCACATAGTAGGTGTTCACTAAACAGAATTCCTTTATTTTCTGTAGAACTAACACCTACACTTCGACGTTTCTGTTCAGCTTGCTTTGTTTTCTATCCTTTTGAGCATTCCAGCAAGCCTGCAGGCCCTCAGGATTGCAGTTTAATTTTTGTAGTTATCAGAAGACAGTGCAGATCGATACCGCTGCACACCAATTCGTCTCCTGTAAATGTGGGGGTACAGCAGTTTATTCTGGCATTCCTGCTGACAAATTACATATTGTTCAGAGGAATAAATCTAATTATGTGTTCAACTTGATATAAATCTGAATGGGAGTGCTCAGATCTCTTAATGGATTGTCCTCTCTCTCGTTTTTTTCCCTTGTTATTTCTCTGTGGGGATTACATGTAAAATAACTGCCTGGACTCCACTTCGCCCACAGGCATTCTACCTTCGCTTTGTTTCGCTGTGTGATAGATACAGATTTTTTTTTTTTTTTTTTTTGAGAACTCCTGAGGCATTGACTCGTTCTGTAAAAGTACTTTTCAAGCTTACTTAGCCTTAATTCAAGGTCCTACACCAAAGGGCTGGGATCACCATTGTTACATACATAAGGCATTGGATACTAAACAATAAAATGTATTAATTCTACTTGTTCTGTGGAAGTCTGAAAGCAAACATTAAGAGGTTATTGAAATTCCCGAGATTCAGGGAGGAAATCATATACATTTTTTCTTTTGAAAGATTATCCACATTTTCCATTGATGTGTGCTGGTAGCCATTAATCTGTATCATTGGGATTATGTTTCAACAGATGGTTGTTTCCACTTGGAAGCATTTTTCTCTGTTGTCACTTAGGAGTTTAGCGCTTGTGGGGCCTCAGTGAAAGCCATGGACAGTTTGGACACTTGCTGATTTATTTCTCAGAACCAGTACTCAATCTCCCAAGGCCTCGAATGCTGAGTTTGTGGTTTGTCTTGCTTTTTAGAAAAGTAAGAGTGTTTCAGGGAGCCATTCCAGACTGCTAGAAGAGATTTGTTTTTTTTCCCTGCCTTTATCTGTATCTGCTTGAATGTTAGTACTTTTGAGTTAGAAGGATGGATATTTGCGTTACTTTATAATACTTTTGGTCTAGGAAGTGGAACTAGACAATTAGAGAAGGTTGTCTGTAGTCTGAGATACACATAGCTTAATGTCTTTCCCAAAGGGGTATTCTAAGAATATAGTATTACTTTTTTACAAGTCTGTGGTACTGTGTGATACTTTCTTTCATAAAAGTTATGGAATAAACAAACCAAATTCTTCTTGAATTATCAGCAGTCCAGCCAATCTTCCTAATTGGAACATATTGATAATACTTATATTCGTGGAATAGCAGATGTTAGTCATTATAAAATGGTGAAGTTAGGCAGGGACATACCGAAGTTGTGTGCTTTGATATGATTAAAGTCTTCATTTTATGAAATTACATTTTTTTCCCTACATAATCATACGAAGCTAATGCATTTCAGAACCTTTTTTTTTGAAAGGACTTTAAAACCGGGAAGCTTTCTTTTGAGTCTCCTTTTCTAACAACAGGCTAGTAGAGTCATTTTGCATGAATTATCTTGTGCCTTATGTATAGCCAGCACATGGCATCAACACGTGCAAACTTTCCTACACCCACTCCTTGCTTAAGAAGCGGACTTTAATTTAAAGACTTCAAAAGTCCCTTCAGTCACTGTTGGAAACTTGGCGTTTTTCCATGGAATAGCCAGGAGATAGGACAAACAGAACACATGGAGGCCAGAAGCTACTATTTCTTATTTGTGTTGAAATGCTGTTACTGTTTTGAATTAACTAAAATATCCAATATGAAGGAGATTTATGGTAGGTATTAATACTTTCTGAGTTCTCCTATTTGAGTTACTATATAAAATCACATTTGGGGGGACACCTGGGTGGCTCAGTGGGTTAAAGCCTCTGCCTTGGGCTCAGGTCATGATCCCAGGGTCCTGGGATCGAGCCCCACATCGGGCTCTCTGCTCAGCAGGGGGCCCGCTTTCCCCTCTCTCTCTCTGCCTGCCTCTCTGCCTACTTGTGATCTCTCTCTGTCAAATAAATAAATAAAATCTTTAAAAAAATTACTTTTGGGGCTTCATGATTAATTAAAGACAGGATGATTGATATTACAAAGCTCCTGTTTTCGAAGCTAGTTTGCATACTTGTCTACTTTAAAAACACTTCCCCCACTTGCTTCACACTTGTTTTAATAGTCTTTAATTTTAAAAATATCATAAAATTTTTTAAAAAGTGAATGAGTTTATCAGGGAAAAGATAGATGAAGCAAGAGATGGGTTGGTTCCACAAATGAAGCTTATTAGATCCAGGCTACACATTTGAACTAAGTTTTCCAGCAACCAGTAGAGATGGATGAATCATCATTTGGTTTAGATCTAAGGCAGTAAAAATAAGAAAACAAAGCAAAAATAGTTCTTGTGAGAATTCTTTCCTGAGTGCATACAGTGATAACAATGTAAACATTCTTGCTCTGATTTGGCACACACATACTGCTTACCTGCTCTGTGCTGACCACAGCCCGCAATTCTGAGAATACAACAGAGACAACCGAAGTACGTTTGTCCTAATGAAATGTCGATTTTAGGGATTCTGATGGCAATTCAGTGTTAAAGTGCTCTGAGAGAGTGGGTACAGGATAACAATAATAATCCACTTAAAACAATTTTCAACAAATTTTGAAAGGCCATGTCTTATAACGTTCCCCAAGTGAACTCATGTCAATGAGAAATACAGTAAAAAAAAAAAAAAAAAAAAAAAAAACAACAACAACAAAAAAAATGATGGAGTGGGACTTGCAATGGTGCAGTCACACTTTGTCCCCTGATTGTTTTGTTCAATCCAAGTGTAGACGTTAAAGTAGGGCATGGATTCTAGAGGTAGTAACAGTGTATGGAGGAAAGGCTGAGCCGGTACCCTCTCCACCTGCGCTTGAGCAAAACACATGGAGGCTAATCATTTAAATGGAAATAACATATTTTACTGAAGATTTGAAACTTCTAATTAAGCTTATTCAGATGAAGAATAGACAGGCAAACACGTAATTATGACTAGGATTAGAGAAATCACTATGGTAATGTGGAGGGTGTGTGTGATGAATGATCCCCACTCAACATGGACTTAGTCCCAGCTGAATTTTGAGGAGCTACATATATATCATCTTTTTTCTCTCTCTCTCTCTCTCTTTTTTTAACTATTTTTCTTCTATGTCTTGAAGATAAAGCAGGTGTTGCACATACTAGACAGGGTCCTTTGTGAGGCAGAAAAAGCAGAAGTAGCTGAGCATTTGCAATACAGCTGAGAAAGAGCTTTAAGATCTGGCCAAGCAGTTCTGAGATAGGAAAAAGAACTGTAGGAAAGTTGAGGAAACATACAGAACCTTTGAAGAGTTAGAGTTGCAGCTGGACACAGACCAACATCGAATGAAACAGAAATAGGAAGAAATTATTTTCAACTTGTAAATAATGCCCTGGAAGGTCATTCACAGAGTTAAGTATCAGAGAGCCCAATTACTCCTTTGTAGACCTGGGCTCTCGCTCTTCTGGGCTACTTCATGGGGCGATGTAGGAACAGAAGGGCAAATGGTATGACCAGGGCCATCACACTTTCCAGACTATTCACCTGTACTCAGAACTATTAGTATACCACCTGAAAAGCTGTCCTTTCCTTCTGTAATAAAAATGAATTATTGGGTATTTTATTTTTTATTTTTATTTTTTAAAGATTTTATTTAGGGGAGAGCACAGAGAGAGAGAGGGAGAAGGAGATGTAGAGGCAGAGTCCCCTCTGAGCAAGGAGCCTGATGCAGGGCTTGATCCCAGGACCCTGGGATCATGACCTGAGCTGAAAGCAGACGCTTAACTGACTGAGTTATCCAGGAGTCCTGACTGGGTGTTTAAAAAAATAATAAAAATAATGAAGTCAGAAAATAAAGTTTAAACTCATAGAATAGTCTAAGCTTCATTTTCTTTTTCTCTCCAATTTGCAATTAAAGTAACTGCTTTGTGGGAAGCTTTTTTAACCACACAACATTGTTTTGATACAATAATTCATTGTCTGTATAAAACATGTCTTAGTGAAAAACCAAAAGAAATAACACCAAGCCTTTAATATTAACATTGATCTGGCTACTTTTTAATGAATCAGGCATGAATCACAAAAATAATTTCCTTTTGACTGGTAAGTGGTAAATACAATTTAAATGGTTGGTGTAATGTTAACATACCTGTTTTATAGTTCTGTGTAATAGAATTTTCTGCGATAATGGAAGTTTTTCTCTGCTGTGTCCAATGTGGTAGCCACTAACTGCATATAGCTTTTGAGCACTTAATGTGTAATGAGTATAACTGAGGAGCTGGATTTTTCATTTGGTTTCATTTTAATTAATTTACATGTAAATAGCCACACGATTATTATACCTTTGCCACTATACATATTATAGTTAATTGTTCCCTTTTCATTTCATTCTCCCCCCAAAAACTCTGGCGTCCCTAAAGACACCTAATACTTTGTACCTTTTCTGACACGGAGCAGCTTCCTTCATGCTCTCTGGGAGAGTTTACAGGTGTTCACTATCAGTGCTGATGCTAATAGTCCTGTTCATCGCTCCCTTCTTCTTTTTTAAAAAACACCTATTAACTGAAAACCTATTAAACACAAACTGCTTTAATAGACTCTGTGAGGAATTCATGACACACCTCGTGCGCTTGGGTTCCTGGCTTTGCGTTCTCTGGCGTGCGGCAGATCGAGAGCTGCAGAGGTTGCACGCTTGACAAGAGTCTCTGTGAAACCACAGCTGTGTTAGTGACTTTGTTCAGTGAGTTCACCCTTACCAATATTAAATTTGAAAACAGCTAAGCTGAAGAGTTCTTAATGGTCTACGATGCCAACTCTGCTAATGCGGTAAATTAAATATAAATCTTAAGCTCTGAGCCTATTTAATATGGATCCCATTGGTATTTACTCTTAATACACTATTAAAATACATTAACACTGGTGATGTACTGAATGACAGTTTGACAGCTTGATAGTCTGATGGGGCTTGTGTATCTCTTGTACTACTAAGGTTAAAGCTCTGGTTTGCATATTTACAAGCTTGGAACGTGCTGAAACTCTAGCAGGGATCTAACATTTAATTCTGGTTGAGGAACCTAAATAATCCCTTCCCATAGGATCTAATCAGACACTTCCATTAGACTTTTCATTCCTCAGTTACCTGTCTTGCTTATCAGAGTTTAGGGGAGTGTGTTAGTAAAGTCTAAAATGAAGTGGACAGAATTTTTTTGATGAAGTGGTGCCAGTTAAATAGATAGACTAAAAGAACGTGTGCCACATTGGAACAGAGGATGTTTGCTCTTTTAAGCTAGACAACGTTTTAAAAGTGCATTTAAAAATTATTTGACTTCATGGGTGCCTGGGTGGCTCAGCCAGTTAAGAGTCCAACTCTTGATTCTGGCTCAGGTCATCATCTCAGGGTCATGAAATCAAGCCCTTTGTTGGGCTCCATGCTCAGTGGGGAGTCTACTTGAGATCCTTTCCCTTTCTCTCTGCCCCACATCCTGCTCACACTCTCTCTCAAATCTATTAATTAGTTGTGTCATTGATTGATTGATTGTGTTAACATTAGTCACCATAAAATATGTCCTTAGTTTTTGATGCGGTGTTTCAAGATTCATTGTTTATGTACGATACCCATTCATTGTTTATGTATTCCATGCAATACCTCCCCTCCTTAATACCCACCACAAGGCTCACCCTCAGTTTGTTTCTCAGAGTCCACAGTCTCTCATGGTTCGTCTCCCCCTCCGAAATTCCCCCAATTCACTTTTCCTTTCCTTCTCCTAATGTCTTCCTTTTTATTCCTTATGTTCCACAAGTAAATGAAACCATATGATAATTGACTTTCTCTGCGTGACTTATTTCACTCAGCATAATCTCCTCCAGTCCCATCTATGTTGATGCAAAAGTTGGGTATTCATCCTTTCTGATGACTGAGTAATATTCCATTGTATATATGGACCATATTTTCTTTATCTGTTCGTCTGCTGAAGGGCATCTCGACTCTTTCCACAGTTTGGCTCTTTTGAACATTGCTACTATGAACTTTGAGGTACATATGGCCCTTCTTTTCACTACATCTGTGTCATTGGGGTAAATACCAGTGCAGTTGCTGGGTCATAGGGTAGCTCTATTTTTAATTTTTTGAGGAACATCCAGTATGGAGGTATGTTTTCCAAAGTGGCTGCACCAACTTATATTCCTACCAAAATGTAAGAGGGTTCCCCTTTCTCCGCATCCTGTCCCAACATTTGCTGTTTCCTGCCTTGTTAATCTTTGCCGTTCTAACCAGTGTGAGATGGTATCTCAATGTGGTTTTGACTTGAATCTCCCTGATGGCTAATGATGATGAACATTTTTTTATGTGGCTGCTAGCCATTTGTATGTCTTCATTGGAGAAGTGTCTTTTCATGTCGTCTGCCCATTTTTTGACATGATTATCTGTTTTCTGGGTATTGAGTTTGTGAAGTTCTTTATAGATCTTGGATATTAGCCCTTTGTCTGTAGTGTCATTCGCAAATGTCTTCTCCCATTCCGTGGATTGCCTCTTTGTTTTGTTAACTGTTTCCTATGCTGTGCAGTTTTTTTTTTTTAAGATTTTATTTATTTATTTGACAGAGAGAGATCACAAGTAGGCGGAGAGAGAGAGGAGGAAGTAGGCTCCCTGCTGAGCAGAGAGCCCGATGAGGGACTCGATCCCAGGACCCCGAGATCATGACCCGAGCCGAAGGCAGTGGCTCAACCTACTGAGCCACCCAGGCGCCCCTGCTGTGAAGTTATTTAAAAGAAAAAAAAAGTTTTTTTGACTTAAATTTCCACCAAAATTGGTACCAAGCGTAAAATAAATGGGGGAGACTGTAGATGCACTAAGATCTGTCCATGTAACAAAACTAGCAGTGAAGGAAAAATCCCAAGAATCTAAAATACAGTGCAGGTGAAAAGGAGTCACTTTGAATCCCAAGAAAAAGATTTTACTTCTGAGAGGCCTCATCTCTGAATTGTGTTTTCTTAGAGAGTCCTAATGCTGCACTTTTCAAAGACATCATGAGAAGGCTATGTGTCCGAAGTTGTTTTTAAGGTGATTTTGTAGACATATTTTATAGAGTGAATCATCCAGTTATTGAGGGAATGAATCCCTGCCTCTCACAGTATCTGATACTTAGTAAATGCTCAGTAAATATTGCTTGAATAAATGAGACTCCTGAATTTCATGCTTTAGCTATTGCTGTCAGCACTTAAAATAATTCTTTACTTTTTTTTTTTTTTTAACTCATTTAGTTAAGTGCTCAAACACTTAGATTGTCATCCCTGATAATGACTAGGAGGTGAAATGATCACACACCCCCCAGGTGGTTTTCTTACTTAAATTATGAACCAACAGTTTTATTTGAGTTCCCAAGTTTTTTGATAGTGTCCCCAAGAGAGGGAATTAATGAAAAGTACTCAGTACAGTTTTCTTTTACCTGAGAAAATAATTTTTCAGGAAAATATCATTATATTTTGGTTTGGTGTTTGAGACATCAAAGAGAGTATATAAGTAAAACCCAATTTTTGTACACTAAGAATATGTAACTCCCCAGATTTATAAGAAGCAAGAGAGAAAGGCCCTTCCATAGAAGGAAAGATCATAGAAACTAATGTGGAAGCAGACTGGTACCACCCATGGTGTGAACAAATACGTGTTACGTGTCCTCAGTGCTGACGTCCCATTTCTTTAGACCTCTTGATGGCATGTGTTAAAAATACCAGTCAGTAGAGCCGCCTTGAGCCTTTTCTTTAAGGGGAGAATGCAAAGGCAGGCAACAGACATACTTAGCATATTCTGGCTTGCATATTTGGAAGAAAGGAGACTTGAGATTTTATATATATATATATATATATATGTATTTTAAGATTTTATTGATTTATTTGAGAGAGAATGAGTGAAAAGAGAGCATGAGAGAGGAAAAGGTCAGAGGGAGAAGCAGACTCCCCAAGGAGCTGGGAGCTCGATGCTGGATTGATCCTGGAAGTCCGGGATCATGACCTGAGCCGAAGGCAGTCACTCAACCAACTGAGCCACCCAGGCACCCGAGATTATATTTTTTTATTTTTTATTTTTTATTATTTTTTTAAAAGATTTTATTAATTTATTTGACAGAGAGAGATCACAAGTAGGCAGAGAGGCAGGCAGAGAGAGAGAGAGGAGGAAACAGGCTCCCTGCTGAGCAGAGAGCCCGATGCGGGACTCGATCCTAGGACCCTGAGATCATGACCTGAGCCAAAGGCAGCGGCTTAACCCACTGAGCCACCCAGGTGCCCCCCGAGATTATATTTAACAGCAGAATGATTTGTGGTATTTTTAATGATAGAAAAGCTGTTGGAGACTGGCAAATGAAATAGTCATGTCATTCAAAAACATTTCCAACAGGTGCGATTTTGGTATCATTTGTCCCAGCATTCACATCTCTCGGTTTTTACAAGAACATCCCTGGATGGGGATTTGCAAAAGCAAGGTGATCTCATTGGAATCTCCAAATCTCAGTGGACACAAGCAAAAATCCATCTCCTTGTGAAGGCTGGAGAATCTACTCTACCTTTTCAGGTAAGCAAGCACAAAAGAAATGAATACAGCTCAACAAAAGATGCTAACTCAATACTATTTTTCTTAGAGAACAATGTAACACATATATAGCACATATGTCCCATAGACTGATCAGATATTGAAAAAAACAAGCACATTCACAGTCCGGGATGAGGACAGATGTTAAACTGAGCGCTCAGAAATTATAATTTTTCATTTTAGAGTTCTGAATTTAATTATATAGAAGTAATTGCGTGGACACTTAGCAAAATTGGAGATAAGAATCGAATAGGAGGAAGAGAAAACAATCGAATAGGATGGCAGAGAGAAAAGTAATTTAATAAGAAAATGTTTATTTTTTAAGTGAGAATGGCAGATTATATAAGATGGTGAAAAAACCTAGCTTGCACTCTGCTTGCCTTTTAATTCTGATGCCTTATTTTCTGCTGCCCATTAATACTGAGATTTTGTATCAATCTTTTCTGTCATTTTCTTGGCTCATAATAAAAGGAGACAACTGTAGATAATCAAATTGGTGCCCAAACTTCCATCCTCCTGGATATGGCCTCCCTCTGGATGACAATTGAAAAGAGAGATTTTAGAAACTAGATTGGATGATAGAATATAGCAGAAAACACACCCTTTGGAGTTAGGTGGTCTGAGTTCTGATCTCTGCTCAGCGCATGGGTTACTAAGTGACTCCAAATTATATTTTTGAGCTTCACATTTCCCTATCTGTGAAAACCACGGAGATACTAAAAGCAATGCTTCAGGGGAGTCTGAGTATTAAAGATAAAGCTAAAATGGTGGCCACAAACATGGGCTCTGGAGTCTGGGGTTCAAGCCAGGTGTGTGTCATCATGGGGAAGTTGCTTAATCCCTATGCACTTGTTACTTCTTCTATTAAATAGGAGGGGAGGGTCATTGTTGGGGGTTAGGAGCCCTCATGGTAATGTTCCTCATTGGCCCTCATATCTGAACAAGTTCAGATAAATTTAGAAGTCAAACAACAAAATATTTTAGAGGAGATGCTTTTAGAATCTGCAGCCATATGCAGAATACAGGGATTTTTCCAGAAAGCAGTGAACTGTGCCAGAGAAATCCAGGACTCACATGTTGGGGGGAAACCTATGACTATTAGCCAGAGCTATGTCAGAGTTTAAGTGTCCAAGAGTGGTAGTTGAAGGAGAGACAAACAGCATGAATTTAGCACATACAGCTTATTCTTCTAACATCACTAATCAGTTATATCCTCCTGTTTATGGGAGAGAGTGAGGTCAATTATAGCAGTGTTTCTGCAGGGGAAAGTTCCTGCCCATTGGAAGTAGGAGGAGTAGAGAATAAATATGGACTCTTGTCAGTATTCTTTTCTTTCTATAACTGTTGTGAAGGTTGGAAAATTTATATATGTAAACCACATAAGTAAAGATATTCTGGTATAGAGTGAACACACAAAGTTAACTCTTATTATTGCTGTGATTGTCAATTGGACATTATCTGGGAATAGTAGACACTCAGTAAATATTAGTATTCTTTATTTTGAAAAGGAGTTTCCTCTTGACCAGAACTCTAGGCTCAGTCATTAGAAGCTATGTCACTCAGGTCTCTTAAACTCCCTGATTTTCAAGGATCACATTTATGAGTCTGCTCCCATATCTAATGGACAAAAGTACTGTGAATATAGTAACTCTTAATAGGACAGCAGTAAAGGCCAGTTATGGGATCACATAAGTGCCAATCTCCATTACATGTGACAGGACAAAAACAATCAGAACAGTCTGTTCTCTTGTTTCATTTATTTATATTCTGTACGATATGATTTTCATTAGGTTTGCTTTTAGTTAGAATGAAACTTACCATGAAGATCTTTCTCAGTCCATTGTTAATTCCCATTACTGGGAATTAAACAGAATGTCCTTCTCCACACAAAAACCTGCATGTGAATAATGATTCATGATTTCCTTGTAATTACCCAAACTTAGAAACATTCCAAGATGTTCTTCAGTAGGTGAATGGATAAATACACTGTGTTCCCTCCAGAAAATGGAATATCATTCCGTGCTAAAAATAAATGAGCTATCAAGTCATGAAAAGACATGGGGGATCCTCAGGTCCATATTACTAAGTGAGAGCAGCCAACCTGAAAAGGCTACTCTCTCCCTCAGTGCACCTATATGGCATTCCAGAAAAGGCAAAACTAGGGAGACAATTAAAAGATCAGTGGTTGCCAAGGTCTGGGGGTGCTGGGAAACAGGAGGGATGAACAGATAGAGCAGAGAGGATTTTTAAGGCAGTAAAAATACTCTGTATGATAATATGATGATGGATAAATATTATACGTCGGTCCAAGTGCACAGAATGTTCAACATCAAGAAGGGACCATAATGTAGACAGTGGACTTCGGGTGATTATGAGGTTCATCATTTATAACTCATGTCCCACTGTGGTGGGAGATTGTTTTTTGTTTTTCTCAGAGGCTGGGGGGTGGAGGGAGAGGTAGAGAGAATCCTGAGCAGGCTTAAGCCTAGTGCACAGCTTGATGCGGGTCTTGATCTCACGACCCTGAGATCATGACCTGAGCTGAAATCAAGAGTCAGATGCTCAACCAGGGAGCCACCCAGGCACCTTGGGATGTTGATAACGAGGAAGCTGTGCATATGATGGGGCAGAAGGTACAGGAGAAAACGACACCTTCTCCTCAGTTTTGCGTGAACCTAAAATTGCTCTAAAAGTCTTAATGAAAAACAAAACTAAACCAGATTGTCTCCTGTTAGAACCAGTTATTTAAGAAAAGTTTTGGGTTGAAACTTCCTGTCTGGGCCTGCAGGCCCTCATTAACCGATCACCATTACTGAAAGGATTGAGCATTGAGCCCTTTTCTTTTCCCTTTAGCATTTCTTCCTCGGGGTTCTGTTTTGTGTTTTGCTTTGTTTTGTTGTGAAAAGTGAGCCTGTTCTTTATTATCTGGGGCATATGAACTGGTTTGTAGGTTGACTAGTGGTTTGATAGGATTTTGTAATTGGGCAGCAGTGGATTTGTGATGTTTTACTAAATGGTCCCGGGTTCTTGCTAGATCTTTTTTTGCCCCAGAGGACCTTTTAGTCTCTGCCTCTGTCCTCCTTAATTCCATTACTTGCCTCAGTATATTTTAGAAACTGCAAGTAGAAAAAGAGTGAGAATTCCCTCCGATTTCATCATCAAGAAGCCCATTGTAGGTCCACAATCTCTAACCAACAATTTGGAAAGTTAAGATTTGGAGAATGGTAAGCTTTTGAAAAACAATTTGGAGGCAAAACTTAACCTCACCTGCACCTGTGTGATGTGTTCAGGCCGCTCATTCCGTGAGATGCTGGATTAGAGAGTGCTGCTTCTGGAATACACACGCTAAGTGGTAGATGGACATTCTCAACTCTGAACTAGTCAAATTTCAAAACCCAGCTGGCCCCAGAGGCTTTGGGAAGGGATGCGGTCCCGTGTCCACATTCTGGAGTGAATCAGTCCCGAATTTATGTAGACACACACATGTACACGCTACATAAATACACAGTCACATGTACACATGGTAGTATTTAATACATTATTACTACATATATATTAAATATTTCAAACAAGTAGAAAATACAGAGGCAGCTCTCCTGTATTTGTACCTCAGAATGTACTGTGAGCATTCTGCTTGCTTATAACAGGATACCTGTTTGCATATGAAGATACAGCTTTTGTTCTCTTTGCACCCATTTCTGTTCCTTTTCTTGTCCTCTGCTGGGAAAAAAAAAAATTGCAGATCTTATGTTGGCTTTAGCCTGACTTCTGTAAATGCTTATTGGGAAACCTGGAATTCTGCGTGAGGATTCTAGCTAGAATTCTAGCTAGGTGCAATTCTTCTTTATTCTTTTAGCCACAATTGCAACAGATACTCTACCTATAAATAGTCACTTTAGCTTTTTAAAATATTCAGATATTTAAAGTTTACATTCTTGGGAACGGGCTTCTTTGCCACTTTAGTAGACTGAGTCCTTTAAGAGTTACCGGAGTCATCCGTGGACTGTCCTTCAAAGTGACTGAACTCTGAACGTATGTATACAGCCTCTCCCAATCCAAACACTGGAAATGAGAAAGGCATCAACCCATATGACCTCTGTGTCCCCTTGTAGCCACGAACTCTTGATGCAGTGTCGTCCTTTTGATGTCTCTTGTAGACCTCCCAAATCGCTTTGAGTTTCTTAGGAAATAAACATCCTTAGGTAGGTAGGGTTTTTTTTCTCCCTGGTAGAAAAGGATAAGGCTTCCTCTTTATTCCATAAGAACAGCAAATTAACACCATTTCCATAGTGTCTCCCTTTCCTGTATGTTTTTTTATTGAAAGAATATAAGTCAAGTAGTTAATAGTGTTCTTTTTAATCTGTTTTAACTTGGCTCGCTCATTGGTTATGTTGAGTTTTTAAAGAAAGGTACTCCTTTTCAATTTCTTCTTCCTCTAACTGCTGTTCTTAGTTTTACTATCTAAAGGTGGTTCTTTTTCTGAATACTGTCCATTGATTTCCAGCTGATGTACTTTTTTCAGGTTTCCTATTAATACGTAATTGTATCATATTTTAGACTTCATTTTGAAAAGACTCTTTTGTGAAATTTTCCACAATGATGGATACGGTGTTCATTCTTTATCAGTCAATGATATCAATCAATAACAATTTCCTGACATTATTTGAAGATTCAGTGAAGGGCAAGATTTATAATACAATAGTAAAAGCTGGTGTAGTCTCTATGAAGTTACAACCTCCTCAGCCTTCTTAATTTAGGGCTGCACTGAATATTGTTCTACCAGACAGCTCTGGTCTGTAGCATCTGCTAAAGGCCAGTTAGCTTTTTATTTTATTCTAGCAGCGCAATGCAGCCTAATCCTTAATGGCTCTGGTTACCTATCTCGTTTATGAGATAGATGACCTTTAACCAGTTACTTTACCTCTGAAGCTTCTGTTTCTTTTGCTTTAACATGAGAATGAAAATAGCACATCTTCACAGGGTTAGAACAAATGAATGTGCTTCGTATGCAGTAAGCTTTAAATAATGTTTGTGATTGCTTTTATTATTGATTCCATCATTCAAAAATTACTATATTCCTATTTATCTTATATTATCTACATTCCCCATTGCCTCTTAGATTTCTTTTATGTTGTTGCTGTTCTTACTCCTTTTTTTAAAAACAAGATAACAAAGAACCAAAATCTAAATGTGCTAGTTGAGTATTTCTCTGGAAAGGCTTACCTTGGTTTTTCAGATATACAAAGTAATCACTGGAATATAACCAACATTTCTTTAAGTTGTTTGGTTCCTGAAAGCAAAAATTAGAAATAATTTTGCTTTTCCAGGGATTAATATGATATCACTGAATAATACAAATGTCAGCAAGATCCTAAGCAGTAGTTTTAGAAGGGGGAGACTTTTGCATATAACTTAGAATTTAAATTCTCAGATTTTCTTGAGAATCTTAAAAAATGAGGTTTTCACTTCTCCTTCATTCATGGTTGAAATACCCATGGTTGGGACGCCTGGGTGGCTCAGTGGGTTAAGCCGCTGCCTTCGGCTCGGGTCATGATCTCAGGGTCCTGGGATCGAGTCCCGCATCGGGCTCTCTGCTCAGCGGGGAGCCTGCTTCCTCCTCTGTCTCTGCCTGCCTCTCTGCCTACTTGTGATCTCTCTCTGTCAAATAAATAAATAAAATCTTTAAAAGAAAAAAAAAAAAAAGAAATACTCATGGTTGAAACATTTCTTCTGCGTGAACTCTTTCTCACTTACTGATTATTAATTGGTCCTGTATTTCCCGAAGGAAAACTGCCTTTGGTCACAAATCAAAGGATCGATTTAGTTGAAACAAGCAATAAAAAACAGAAATAACCAAGATGATTCTAGAATCATTTGATAGTAGTATTTACAGATATAAGATACATTTTTAAAGGAAGTGAACATTTTTCTTTTTAAATTTGGAAGACTTTAATTCATGGTAGAGTTATAATTTTTCATTTTAGAATTCTGAATTTAATAATATGGAAGTAAACATGGTGTACATGACCCAATGTGATTTTTATTTGGCTTTGGCTGTAGTTTTATATTAACATTTTAATATGAATATCTGAAAGTTTAGTGGTTCCCTTCAGACAAAATGATATAACCATATTTTACAGACCTGTTCCACAATTCTATTTCAACTTCTGCCAGGGTCCCAACCACTTCATGTACTTCTTTATTTTTTTTTTTAAGATTTTATTTATTTATTCGACAGAGACAAAGATCACAAGTAGGCAGAGAGGCAGATAGAAAGGGAGAAGCAGGATCCCCGTGCAGCAGAGAGTCCGATGCGGGGC
This sequence comes from Mustela erminea, assembly GCF_009829155.1. Classification (NCBI taxonomy): domain Eukaryota; kingdom Metazoa; phylum Chordata; class Mammalia; order Carnivora; family Mustelidae; genus Mustela; species Mustela erminea. The sequence continues at coordinate 123,113,827 of NC_045619.1, forward strand.
TTGACTCTAGGACCCTGAGATCATGACCTGAGCTGAAGGCAGAGGCTTAACCCACTGAGCCACCCAGGTGCCCCATGTACCTACCTCTTTAGATGCACAGAGAAGTGCCTCAAGCATTCTTTTCCCCGCACTCTTTTTAGAAGTTGTTAGGGTTTCCAGTATGGTGTTTAATAAAGGCTTGTCTAATGAGTCTGAAGAATTAAGCATTTGTATTTTAACTGACTTCAGTCGAGGATGATTTCTAGTAATGGATGAAAGGAAAAATCTTTTAAAATTAAAGCTGTCCAGAATAGATTACTATAACTTAATGGTGCTAATAAACATAATATTGTTTTTCAATTACAGTGTCTGTAGATACTTTGTCAAAATCCTTCCTTAAAAGCTATTGTTATTTTCTGCCTTATGTTTGAAGACCAAGTGCCTTAGCTGGTTAAGACTCTACAAAAAAAAAGTTCTAATAAAAATTTTAAAAATCATTAAAATTATATATATAGCTCATCAAAAATTGCAGATAAGGTAACAGTCTCTCCTGACCTCTTTCACCTCTTATTATAGTCTTTATCTTGAGGTTAGCATAGACATTGGTTCATTTTTACTTCTGAACCCTATTATATTTATGTAATGTGTATGTATGTACCACTATATGTAGAAATCGAAACCATTGTGTTCTTAGCCTAAGTAGTATCTGATCGTAAACTTTTTTCTGTAATTTTTCACTCAGAAATACATATTGAGGCTCTGTCCATATTAGCAAATAGAGGTATTATTTTTAACTGGCATGGTTACCCATCGTCTGTATAACTATTTTTTTGATTGATGTTTAAATTGTTTCCATTTATTTGCTATTAAAACCAACATTGAAGTAAACATTCTGGACAGGTTTTCACATACATGCTGATGAATGTGTCTCTAGCATAAATGCTGAGAAGTGGGTTTAATTTTTGTAGTCTGGGCTATTATTTTTTTTATTTTACTGTTAGTCACTATACAGTACATCATTGGTTTTTGATGTAGTGCTCCATGATTCATTGTTTGCGTATAACACCCAGTGCTCCATGCAGTACGTGTCCTGCGTACTACCCACCACCAGGCTAACCCAACTGCCCACCCCTCACTTCTCAGTTTGTTTTCCATAGTCCATAATCTCTCTTGGTTTATCTCCCTTCTGATTTCCCCTCCTTCATTTTCCCCTTCCTTCTCCTAATGTCCTCCATGCTATTTTTCTCTTTAATAGATAACATCGAATTGCCCTCCAACCGGGCTTCACCAGTTCTTGCTTTCAGGTTGTTGTATCTATTACTATTACTTCATTTATCATTCTCTTAAAATCCTATACTCCTATGCATGGGAGGAAAATATATTCTCTTATGGTTTCTGGCTGTGTCTGAAAATTAAACTAGTAAAGCAGATTGAAGGAGAAAGTGTATAAAATTATTTAATACAAGGCTTACATGACAGTGGAGCCTTAACAAGGACATAAAGACCAGTTAATAAAGAAACAGTTAATCCTAAGCTTTTTCATGCAATGTTCAATGAAGAACAGACAGTCATGGGAAGATATGATGGGGTAAAGAGTATGAGCGAAGTGTGATCAACTGGGAGAAACTTTCCTAAATTCCTCCAGCTTGAAATACTGATTATGCCAAGGTGCACCATATTTTGGGGATAGCATGTCTCAAAACCCATCATCCTATAGCACCACTAGTTTCTCGTCCATGTGCTGCTAAAGCAAGCATTGCACCCAGTGTTCTAAAAATACCATGCACATCCACATCTCCTTGCTTTTTGCTTGTAATGTTACCAGCTTCTCTAACAAAATCTGAAGTGGCAGTTACAGCTGAGGAGTTATTATTAGGTAATTAGTTATTGGTTGTTAGATAATTTGTATTTTTACCAACTTTTTTTTTCAACTTTTGTCTCAAATTCTTAGCAGAAATAATGAAGTGTTTTTCTTTGATTCTCATAGTATCTTAAACATATCTCTTTGTATAGCACTTGTGATATAGTTTAGCTGTTAATGTGTCATACCAAGTAAATCAAAAGGTCTTGGGATCTGAGGTCCTCTCTTTTAAGACCGAGATGCACAGCCTACAGTGTCCTGGACAGGTGGTCCTGCTACATGTCTTTGACTTCAGACAAAATTTCTCTCTCTCTCTCTTTTTTAAGATGGTATATTAACAATGTAATAATGTGATTAACAAGAAAGAAATCAAATTATATCAGTCATTATTCAGAGTATTAGAATGAATTACACAGAAGTAGATGCCTCTGAGTGCTTTAACTTATGAATATTATTAACCACTGTATGTGATTATTGATTCTGTGCTTTCCCTCACCAAGTAGGTTTCTGTATATATACATAATATATATTAGTATTTAAATATTCTGATATGAAAATGAATCATTGCCTCAAGCAGACCCATTATGAATGAATTCATATCTCAATTAAATTGAGTTGTAAACCACACAGTTGATTACCCCAAAGAGCTAATTTTAAGTGCATGTGACTCTTAATGGCTCCAGTGGGAAGGCAACTCTTCAGGAGTGATGAATGTTTCAACTTTTATTTGAAACGAGGTTACCTAAGACATTAAGGTTACAAAAGATGCTGTCAAAGCTGCTGTGACTTTATAAATTTATAATTTGAACATTCTGGTCAAAACAGTGTTCTAAAATTAGACTGGAAGGTGGACAGATGCAAATGAGCTTCTCCACACAAAGTATAGGATTGTAAGACATCAATGGTGTATTTTTAATAATTTTTTTTGTAATTATAGTTGATTTTGGAAGCTACTGTTTTATCATCAAATGATACTGTTGCTCTAGATGACATCAGTATATCCCAAGAATGTGAAATTTCCAATAAGTCACTTCCAGGTACCAGCATACTAAAGAAAGGTAAGTTATTTCTTGTGGCCACTGAAGTTTTAAACATTGAAATAATGAGTTCCTCCTGATACCAAAATTTAAAATATATTAGAGTCCTTCAGTAATATAGTCCATGAATAGCTAATACCAGGATGTGGATTCTATCACATATCCTTGAAAACTAAAACATACTTTAAAAAATATATATGTATATGTGTGTGTGTGTATATATATAAGCTATATCACAGCTTAGGCCTTATAGACTTTTCCAATAATATTCAATTCCTGTGGCTAAAATTGTCACAGTTTTTTAGTTATAGGAAATATGAAAGAATTCTCATTATTTTGCATGTTTTAAAAACACTTCTATAAAAATTTAATTCTATTTTAATTTTATTTGGCACTTCTAAGAATATATAATGCAATTCATCTTCAGAATCACCTAGGAGTTCAAAAAACTTACTGTGTTTGGAAAAGTGACTTAAGGCCGGCCAAACATTTAAATCTTGATCCTAAAATTCTCTTTAAATTTAGAACATATATTTTCAAGTAACAGATGGAGTTTGGCCAGTTCTTTGACTAAATATTTTGTAGAGAATTTCAATTAAGAGGCCAAAAGATTGTCATACAAATGAATCCCCGATAGTCAAATAGGCATTTTTGGAAAATCGAACCATTGTTTAGGTTCTGAGAATGGATTGCAACAGCTTGCACTGTGTCTGCAGTTACCTGTTATTTTAACATTGATTGATCTTTCCCTTTGACCACTCCTACCCCGGAGTCTGTTAGTAAATAGACAATGTTAAAGATTTTGCCTGAAAATGATCACATTTTATTTTTCTTTATATACATGAATGTTACTTGCATTTAGAAATCAGGCACATTTTATAATCTGAAGTTATGTTTTATTAAAGAACAGTAACTAGAAAAGTTGAATTCTTACATAAGCTAAATGCAGTAATTGAGGGTACTATAGCAGAAACAATTCTGGACTGAGAACTACATTGAAGAACTTCTAATTAGTAGTCTTTTAGTAAAGACCTCTTTCATTGGTGAGATTATAGAATTCTCTATACTAACTTTATATTGTCCTGTGTATTTACTTTAGTCAGAATATGTGTTCTGAATAATAAACCGTTCTAAGTGCTGTGTATGTGTGTGGTTCTGATAGACAGTGGGGAATGCAAAGCAGCAGATTTAATGATTGAGGTGTTTTTTTTTTTTTTGTAATTTAAATGATTGAGTTTTTGAGGGTTAACCAGTGTTACCTTATTTCTGGTATTTAATTAAACATTTTCTTTCTCCTAATCAAATACTGCTTCACCAGAATTGGAATAGCAGAAAGTTGACATTGAAGAGAATGTAACTGGAGGCAAGACTGTGGTTAAAAGTTTTAAATTATCACTAGAATCAACCTTAGCAGAAGTCTCTGAGAGTGCTTGATCTCATTTACAGAGAATTCTCTTCAGAAATTAAATCAAAACTCAATCTATGTGTGCTTTAATCCGAACTCTATCATTGTTGGGTAGAGCATAATTCTAATCAGACCAAAATTATATGAAGTTTTCCTGAAAGGTCAATTATTGTACACAAAGAGAGAGGGAAAAAAAAGCTTTCTTACTGTTTTTGCAAATTTGGCCAGTAGGTCATTATAAGATCTTTGTAGAATTTAGTATTATCACCCAGCAGAAGTTTAGAATGGGACTGTAATAGGCTTTTAAAAAGTAAGCCAAATCCCACTGGTAATGAATTATGTTATACTTGTGGGGCAGAATGCCCAGAGATTCACCTAGACCCTGTGTTTGAATTAAAGCTATTGAAGGCTTTAATCAGCATGCAAATGGCTGTAAGATCTTCAGTGCATTCCTAGTGCCTTCCATATACATTTGAAGCACCATACACAGGATGAAAAGAGAAAGCTATACTCTGATTTGGCTTTTTGATCTAGCTTCTGTGTCTCTAGCATATTTAAAAACTAGTGTTCATAAAATAATTATGTATTCCATTTATTGAAGGGAAGAGTATGTTTTATCCTCTCCGTCTCTTAATTTTGAAGGTGGATTTCTGTCACGTGAAGATGCAGGCTCTATTTCATCTAGCAGATTCTGTGATTTTCCATCTGACTGCGCAGATGGAACAGCTGAAGCCAGTTTTGGTGAGCCAGTACTTTAATTACTTAGTCCCTTTAGTACTTAGTCATTGGCTAAAATTTATGTGCACAGTGGTCCCACCCCACCTTATCCACAGGGGATACATTCCAAGACCCCCAGTGGATGCCCGAAACCACAGGTAGTACCAAATCCAATGTACTTTATGTTTATTCCTATATATATATATCTGTGATAACGCTTGATTTATAAGTTAGGAATGGTAAGAAATTAACAACAATAATAGAACAATTATAACAGTGTACTGTAATAAAAGTTATGTGAATGTAGTCTGTTTCTCAGAATATCTCATTGTACTTACTCTTTCTTGTGATGATGTGAGTTGATAAAATGCCTGCTTGATTAGATGAAGTGAGATAAGCAAGTAGTTATTGTGACACAGTGTTAGGCTACTGTTGACTTAAAAAAAAAATGAACTCCAGTATGTTAATGTACAGTGTTATACTAGTTTCAGGTGTACAATACAGCAATTTAACACTTACTTACAACACTCGGTGCTCATTAGGACATGTGCACTCCTTAATTCCCATCACCTATTTCACTATCACTATTTCACACCCCCCGTAACCATCAGTCTGTTCTCTGTAGTTGAGTGTGTTTCTTGTTTTATCTCTTTGTATTTTTCCCTTTGTTCATTTGTTTTGTTTCTTAAATTCCAAATATAAGTGAAATCATGTTATTTGTCTTTCTCTGATTGAATTGTTTTGCATAACATTATACTCTGTAGCTTCATCCATATTATTGCAAATGCAAGATTTCATTCTTTTTTATGGCTGAATAATATTCTGTTAGTATCACTAAACCACATCTTCTTTATCTACTCATCAATCGATGAACACTTGGGCTGCTTCATAGCATGGCTATTGTAAATAATGCTGCTATAAACATATGGGTGCATATATCCCTTTATATTACTGTTTTTGTGTTCTTTGGGTAAATACCCAGTACTGGGATTACTGGATCATAGGGTAGTTCTATTTTTAGCTTTTTGAAGAACCTCCATATTGTTTTCCACAGTTGCTGCAGGAGTTTGCATTCCTACCAACAGTGCCCAAGGGTTCCTTTTTCGCTACGTCCTCATCAACATTTGTTTCCTGTGCTTTTGAGTTTAGCTATTCTGACAGATGTGAGGTGATACCTTGTAGTTTTGGTTTGTCCTTCCTTGATGATGAGAGCGATGTTGAGCATTTTTCATGTACCTTTTTGCCAGCTGGATGTTGTCTTTGGAGAAATGTCTGTTCATGCTTCTACCCATGTTTTAATTGGATTAGCTTTTTTTTTTTTTGGTGTTGAGTGTAAGTTCTTTATGTATTTGGGATACTGACGCTTTATAAGATATGTCATGTGCAAATATTTTCTCCATTCAGTAGGTTACATGAAAAATAATAAGAGGGAATAAACGTAAGCAAAGAGGTAAAAGACCTGTACTCTAAAAACTTAAAAACACTGATGAAAGAAGTTAAAGACAACACAAAAAATGGAAGGACATCCTATGCTCATGGTTGGGAGAACAAATATTGTTGAAATGTCTGTAGTATCCAAAGCAATCTGTAGATTTAATATAATGCCTATGAAATACCAACAACATTTTTCCCAGAACTAGAATAAAAAATTCTAAAATTTATATGGAACCACTAAAGACCCCAAATAGTCAAAGAAGTTTTTAAAAAGAAACCCGAAAGTATAATTCCAGACTTCAAGTTATATTACAAAGCTATAGTAATCAAAACAGAATGCTACAGACACAAAAATAGACACATAGATCAATAGAACAGAATAGAAAACCCAGAAATAAACCAATGATTATATTGTCAATTAATCTTCAATAAAAGATGCAAGAATATCCAATGGGGAGAAGATAGTCTCTTCAACAAAGGGGATTGGAAAAACTGGTCAGCTACATGCAAATAAGTGAAACTGGAAAACTGAACCACTTTCTGATACCACACACAAAAATAAACTCAAAATGGATTAAAGACATAAATGTGGGACCTGAAACCACAAAAGTTCTAGAAGAGAGCACAGGTTCTCTGATGTCTCTGGCATTAGCCAAAACAATATTTTTCTAGATAGGTCTTCTGAAGCAAGGGAAATAAAAACAAAAATAAAGTATTGGGACTACATGAAAATAAAAACTTCTGTACAGCCAAGGAAACAATCAGCAAAACTAAAAAGTAGACTAGTATTGACCTTTTTGATCATTCTTCAGAGTAAGGATCATCTGCTCCCTCAGACAGTTGACCTTGGTTACCTGAAACCAGAGAGAGCAAAACCGCAGACAAGGCGGGGGGGGGTGGGCTACTGTACATATCTACTCTGAATGTAAAGTACACACTACTCAAGTGAATATTTAATGAAGAGCCCCAGAATGGAGACTGCTATAAAACTAAAATGACTTGCAGTTGAAAGCAAACCAGATTATCTTTAAAACAGTAGCAGAAAAATGAAGATACCTCTTTCCTTCAGTTTTGCTGTGTTGGAGTATAGAGTTTAAAATAAATGCAATATAGAACTCAAAAGACAACAAGATTATATTATAAGTATTCCTTTATTCTTTGTGGATATATAAGAATGCTTACTCTTACTCTAAACAATTGTCACTCAAGTACAACTAATGGCAGAAGACTATAGAATACTTAAGAATGTTCCTTCAAACTACAGTGTACCCATAAATCAGTTGGTCATAAAACTATAGATCTTGGCTAGTTCGATATGTTTTTGAATTTTTAAGGGTTTCCTTTAAGTTTTTCCTTTCTGAAGGCAGTGTATCCATCCATTCTGCAATACCCTTACATGGCTGTAAAGTTATCCTACCATACCTGGGAAAATATTAAAGAAGGAAAAGAAGGTGATGGTGTTGGTGAACAATCTTTTACAAAATTATTTAGATAACACTTGTAGAAGACGCTGAAGTCAGGCAAGAGGGAAGCTTATAAGAATCGCACATTTTACTTATCATCCATACCTGAAATGAAACTCAAGTATTTTTACTCAAGACCGTATAGGGGCATGGACATTTTTATGAAGCTTGGTGGAGCATAGCATTGGAAAGACTCAGCAATCCATGCAAAACGTAGGTCAGGATGGGGAGGACATCCGGGGCATTGTTGGGTTGTGATAGCCATGCTCTGGGTCCTCGCAGACCTATATTGAGCTTCTATCCTATACCAAGAGATTCAGTGAAGAATAAAATGTGATGATTTCCCTCAAGAAGCTTAGTGCTTTGGGTAAGAAATACTATGTATTTCTTTATGTATAATATACATACATACATAAATACATAATATAATTATGTATTTCTTTATGTATAATACTGTTGCACTGTAATTATAATGCGAATAGAGGTATAAACAAAGAGTTGTTACAAGGATTGAAGAATGTGTTCTTTAGAAGGTAGATAATTTCTCAGCAGGAATTTCTTTAAAAATGTTGTTTTTTTTCTTGTTAGAAGAATGATCTACTGAAAGTTCTGCCAGGGATTAACAGTTTTAAGCCTGTCTCTTCATACATTAAGACTGTTACCGAATGTACATGGTTTTAAGAACTTTATATGAACTCTGTAAAAATCAAAACCAGTCTAAGAGGTCAGTATTGTTAGCTTACGGACTTTCTTAACAGTTAGTGTCCATTCAGGCGTTGGAAACCACACTAGTGGTTTCAAATTACTAGACCACACTAGTAATTACGTAATTTGAAAAAGTGGTTACCTACAAAAGAAATAAAAGAACAGTACAGAAAGGAATGGCAAATGTGGGGACCAACTGCTATTTCTAGTGCTGAGACAGACAATCCAAGGAAGGAATTGGTTTGAATGAGTGCACCCCACTCCCCATATCCCAACAGTGAGATTTAAACTTTAATGGGGGAAAAAAAAAAAAAAAGCTTTATTGGAGAGGGTGTTACTGGGACCCACTGGAAGGTAGAAAAATTTGCTGGGGTGAGCTAGATTTGGTTAATAGCTCATGGGCCAAGGGAGAAATTATCCACCAGGATATCTGCAAAACTCACTGAAGGGGCACTGTAACTGGGTTGTTTTAAATTGTTGGCAGTCACAGGGCAAAAGCAAAAAAGAACAGGCAAACAAACCAACCCAAGTATTTTGGAACCACAAAGAGAAGCTTCCAGAAGCTTCCTATTCTACTGTGCTTTGTGGTATCCATCCTATGCTGTCTACTAACAAAGCCAAACATTGTATGAGCTACTCAGAAATGTTTACAGAGTCCAGCATGGGAGGGAAGTGTGGACTTGGAGTTGAGACTAATAAATTTATTTATGTATTTATTTTAAAGACTTTATTTATTTATTCATTTTTAATGTACTTTTTTTTTTTTTGTAAAGACTTTATTTATTTCACAGACAGAGATCACAAGTAGGCAGAGAGGCAGGCAGAGTGGGAGGGGGAAGCAGGCTCCCTGCCGAGCAGAGGGCCGGATGCTGGGCTCTATCCCAGGACCCTGAGATCATGACCTGATCTGAAGGCAGAGGCTTTAATCCACTGAGCCACCCAGGTGCCCCAAGACTAATAAATTTTATAATGCGCATCTTTGCCTAATGTCAGGTCCATAAATGATGGAACCCCATATGGAATCTAGGCTATCAGCCTCCCTACTCCACATTCTTAGCACACATCACACAGCCCTTTCATCCTCTCAGAGTCATGATTAAATTGAGACAAGCCAGAGATAAAGACTTCACTTTTGGAGGAGATATCATGCCCTTAGGCCCCTCGGATGTCAAATGGTCATTTTCCAAGGGTCATTTATCATTGGAATGGTAAATGCTATCTACAGGTCTGATGTTCTTTTTTCCCCCTTCAGTTGTATCGAGAAATAATTGACATGCATCATGGTAGAATTTTAAGGCATAACACTTGAGGGTTTGATTTTCATATATCGTGAAATGATTACCACTGTGGGCTCAGCTAACATCCATCTTCTCGTACAGATGCACTGAAAAGAAAGGGAAAAAAAAAAGGAAAACAGTATTCTCTTTGTGATAAGAAAGCTGAGGATTTACTTTCATAAGAACTTCTGTATATATCATACAGCAGGGTTAGCTGTGGTCCTCCCATTGGGCTTACATCCCTAGTACTTACTTATCTTATAATTGGAAAGTTTGTATATTTTGATCACCTTCTTCCAGTTCTTCTCCTGTCCCCCTTTAGCCTCCACCTCTGGTAACCACAAGTCTAATGTCTTTTTCTGTGAGTTTGTTTGTATTAGAGTCTACGTATAAGTGAGATCATTTAGTATTGATCTCTCTCTGACTTATTTCACTTAGCATCATGTCTTCAAGACCCATCCATGGTGTTGCAAATGGTAGGTTTTCTTTTTTGTTATGAAAGAATAATATTCCATTGTTTATACTTATATACATGTGTGTGTATGTGTATGGATACCATTACTTTTTTATCCATTAACTCACTGATAGACACGTAGGTTGTTTCTGTGTCTTGGTTATTATAAATAATGCTGCGATGAACATAGGGGTACAGATACCTTTTTGCGTTAATGTTTTTGTTTCCTTCAAGTGTATTCCCGGAGGTGGAATTGTTGGATCATGTGGTAGTCTTAGTTTTAGTTTTTTGAGGATCCCCCATACTGTTTTCCATATTGGTTCCTCCCACAGTGTAAAGGATTCCCTTTTCTCCACATCCTTGCCAATATTTGTTTTCATTTTTTGGTAGTAGCCATTCTAACAGGTGTGAAGGGATATTGTGCCTTTAATTTGCATTTCCCTAATGACCAATAATGTTGAATGTCTTTTCATGTATTTGTTGGCCTTTTATATACCTTCTTTGGAGAAATGTCTATTCATGTACTTTGCCCATTTTTTAATTGGGTTATTTGTTTTTTGCTCTTGAGCTTTATGGCTTCTTTGTAATTTGCAGGAGATAAACTTATCTCCTTTATTAATATTTTTTTGCAGGTAGTCTTTTAACCTTATGGATGATTTCTTTAGAGTGCAGAAAGTTTTTAGTTTACTGTAGTCCTATGGCATTATTTATTACTTATTTTTGCTTTAGTTGCTTTTGTGTTAGGTGTTAATATTTAAAAAATGATCCCCAAGACCCATGTTAGGGAAATTTAGTCTTATGTTTTATTTTTGGAGTTTCATGTCTCAGAATTATGTCTTCATCCATTTTTGATTAATTTTGGTGAGTGATGTAAAATATGGGTCCACTTTCATTCTTTCACATGTGAATATCCAATAATCCCAGAATCATTTATTGAAGAGATTGTGTTTTCTTCATAGTATTCTTGTCTTCCCTCTCAAATATTAGTTGATTGTATATGTTTGGGTCTATTTCTGGGTTTTCTGTTCTTTGCATGGGTCTCTTTGTTTTTGTGCCAGTACCATACTATTTTGGTGACTGGAGCTTTATAGTTTGTCTTGAAACCAGGAAGTGTGATGCTTCCTGCTTTGTTCTTTTTTCTCAGGATTTCTTTGCCTATTTGGGTTTTTTTGTTGTTGTTTGTTTGTTTGTTTGTTTTGTTCCACATAAAGTTTTGGAGTGTTTTTCCTACTTCTGATAAAAAACAAAACAACAAAAAACCCCAAACCAAACCAACAAACAAAACCTTTGGAATTTGGACTCTATAGATGGCTTTGGGTAGTATTGACATTTTAATAGTTTCAGTGTTTTCAATGCACAGCTTCATTTATTTGCAGCTTCCTGGATGGCTTTCAACAATGCCTTATAGATTTCAGGATAGAGATCTTTCATCTTCTCAGTTAAACTTATTCCTAAGTATTTTATTGTTTTGATGTAATTGTAAAGTGGGATAAGTTTCTTTATTTTTCAGAAAATTTGTTGTTAGTGCGTAGAAACCCTATTGACTTTTGTATGTTGATTTCGTATCCTGCAACTTTACTGAATTTGTTGGTTAGCCCAGCAGGCTTTTGGTTGAGTTTTTAGGATTTTTCTCTATTTAAAGACATGTTATCTGCAAATAGAGACCAGGCATCTTCTTTTTGAATTCTGATGGCTTTTGGTTCTTTTTCTTTACTGATTGCTCTAGCTAGGACTTTCAGTACTATATTGAATAGGAGTGGTGAGAATGGGCACCTTATCTTGTTTCTGATCTTGGAGGAAAAGCTTTCAACCTTTGACTAGTGAGTGTGATGTGTGATGTTAGCTGTGGACTTGTCATAAATGGTCTCTATTATATTGAGACATGTTACTTCCATACCTTATTTGTTAATTGTTTTATTCATGAATGACAGTTGGATTTTGTCAAATGCTTTTTTTCTTTTGAGATGATCATAGGATTTTTCATTCTATTAATGTGAGGTTATCGCATTGATCCATTTCCGTATTCTGACCCATCCTTTTGTCCCAGGATAATTCCCAGTTGATTGTGGTGAATGATCCTTTCAATGGCTGCTGAATTTTTTGCAAGAATTTTGTTGAGAATTTTTGCCTCTGTATTTTTCAGGATACTAGCCTGTAGTTTTCTTTTCTTGTAGTATTTTTTTCTGATTTTGTTATCAAGATAATGCTGGCCTCCTAAAATGAATTTGGGAGTGTTTCCTCCTCATTGATTTTATGGGAGAGTTTGAGTAGTATTGGTGTTAATTCTTTTTTAAATGTTTGGTAACATTCACCAGTGAAGCTATCTGGTCTGGGACTTTTCTTCTTTAGGGCATTTTCTTTTTTTTTTTAATTCAACAAATTTATTGAGCACCTTTTATATGCCAGGAATGAACATTGAACAAAATGACAAAAACCCTTTGCCGTAGTGGAATTTACGTTTAAGTAGCGGAATGTAGACAATAACAAAAGAAATAAGTAAAATGTTTACAGTATGGAGAAAAATTAATCACATAATGGTAAAGGGGAGATGCTCATGTGAGGAGGGAGGTTGTAACTTGAAAAACTAATTTATTTTAAAAAATTCCATTGTAATTAACACACAGTGTTATATTAGTTTCAGGTATACAATATAGTGATTCAACAATTCTATACATTGCATAGTGCTCATCGTGATGAAAGTGCTCTTAATCTGCTTCACCCATTTCTTCCCATCCTACAACCCATCTCCTCTCTGGCAACCACCAGTTTTTCTGTATTTAAAAGTCTGTTTTAGGTTTGTCTCTTTTTTTGTTGTTTCCTTTCTTAAATTCTACATGAGTGAAATTATATGGGATTTGTCTTTCTCTGACTGACTGGCTTAATTTAGCATTATAGTCTCTAAGATCCATCCATGTTTTTGCAAATGGCAAGATTTCATTCTTTTTTTTTTTATGGCTGAGTAATAATCCTGTGTGTGTGTGTGTGTGTGTGTGTGTGTGTGTGTGTCTTTTGGTATCAGTGTGCTTTGATTTCCTATCAGGTTTTATGTAATTACTATAGGAGTTTCTTAGTAGTTACAATGAGGCTTACATAAAATATCTTCAACTTAAAACACCTCATTTTAAACTGATAACTTTATTTTATAAATAAAATTTATAAACCTTACACTTTTACCTCATTTCCTCCCTTTTGGTTATTGCTGATACAATGCGCATATTTTACATTGTGTAATTCATAACAGATTATAATAGCTACAGTCATTTTTACCACATTTTTTTAAACTTAAGGTAGAATTTTAAGTGAATTCACCCACATTATTAACATATTGCATAAATATTGCTTATCTGTGACTCTATGTTTACCATTACCAGTGAGATTTACGCTTTTTATGATGATGATTAGTATTCTTTTTTTGATAATTTTCAGTGTCTTCTCTTTCAGATTACTGATTGTCTCTTCTGCATGGTTGAGTCTACTTTTGACATTTTCTGTTGAATTCTTCAGTTTAGTTATTTTATTTTTTAACTTTAAGGATTATCTTTGGATTTTTTTTAATGGTTGCCATTTCAAAGTTCTCATTTTATTATGCACTGTTTTCCTAATTTCATCTAGCTTTCTGTGTGTGTGTGTGTGTGTGTGTGTGTGTGTGTGTGTGTGTTTCATAGTTCACTAACTTTCTTAAGGGGATTATTTTGAATTCTTTCTCACAGTTCCTAGATCTCCATTTCTTAAGGTTTAGGTTTTGGAAATTTTATTAGTTTACTTTGGTTGTGTCCCATTTACCTGAGTTTTTGTGATCTTTGATTCCTCATGTTGGTACCTGTACATTTAAGTAATTGGGCTCCATTTCCAGACTTTACAGGTTTGGTTTGGCAGAGACATTTCTTCACCATTCAGTCAGTTTCAGTTTCTGGGCATGTGCTGGGAATATCTGGGCAAATGGGACCAGCTGTTGTGGTCTTCTCTTGGGTGAGGCAACTGTTTAAGCTTTAAGGTCAGGGATGGGACGTGTTCCGGTGGCAAGAGCAATTGGATAGGACTGCTGGCTTGGTTGCCTATGAGAGGTTACAGGATGGGCATCACAGCTTTCTTTTTGCTTTGGTCAGCTTCTCCGGTTGGATAGGCTGATGGCTGCATTCAACAGTGAGCAGGGTTATGAATTAGATTCCCTCTCTAGGTGCAGTGGGAGCATCAACTAAAGCCCGTAAAGTTCTTTGTAGTCTGAACTCAGGCTGACCCACAGTCTCAAGTTCCCTGGCCAAACAGGGCCACTGTCTTTGCAAACTTCAGCTCTTCCTACTTCTCAGCTTGACTGTGTTGGGTCACATAGCTTTTAGGAGTTTTCTCCAGTCCTTTTTGTCAGATGGGGCTGGAAGACACTCTCCACAGAAGGGGCTGTGATTCAGCTCCCTCCCTGAGCTTAGGCAAACTTGGCTCTGTGGTCAACAGTATTCATTTGAGGATCTGAAGAAATAAGATCTGTATTCTGCCAAGTTCCTTGGTCAGAGTTTATACCCATCTTGGTTCTGATAATGAGCAAAGCAAACAGTTGATATTATTACTTGGGCACAGTTGGTGTGAACTTGGTCTGCCAGGTTGTGTGCTGGTTGTTGCAAGCTTCCCTCCACTTCTCTGTCCCAGTCTGATTCCCAATGGTTGAACCTCATAGTTTTCCTGCAATCCCTGTGCAGGTATGAGATCAGAGTAGGGGCTCCCACAAAATACCCACAGTGCTGAGTTGGGGGTGCTGGTTGTTTCCCTTAGACTCTCTTTTCTTCCCTTGGGGAAGAAATGGAAGTTCACGGGAGACCTCAGTGGGTGCTATGCTTGCCTGGGGTGGATGGGGGGCATTAGTGAGGTCAATGTGTATGTAGCCACTTCTCTTCCTACATAGTTTCTTTGAGGTGCAGGGGTTACTTCAGCCTCACCCCCGTGTTCTAGGAGTCTCTCAGTGGGGTCTTGTTCTTGAATAGTTGTTTGTTTTTCTTGAGAGGGGACTGAAGTCAGGAATAAGCTATGCTGCCATCTTGGTGATGTCATTCCTCATGTTCTTTTTTTTTTAAAAATAAAAAGATTATAATTTCCCATTAGTAATTATTTGTTTAATCACATTATATTTCATAAGATAGTTTTATAGACATGAAAAGAGGTTAGGAGACCACAATTTGGCAATGGACCCTGATCATAGTGAATTGAATTAAAAAATTAGTAAATGAGCTCCAGATTTCTAAAATCTCTATTTTTATTTCTTTGCCTGCTTTTTTTTTTTTGGCAGAGTTAATTTTATACTGTGAATCTATTTTATTGATAGAAATTCTTTTTCTTTACCCCATTTTTATGAACCTGTGCATTAAAAATTCTGGCATTGAGTTGAGATGAGGTAAAGACATTAAAGAGTTGAGTGGAGTAAGAGTAAGGGTCTTTGTCTGTTTTGCAGCAAAGGGAGAGAAGCCAGTGGAATTTAGGCTGAGAGTCTGGCAGTGGACTGATGAGCATATCATTTTCCCCACAGAGAACCTTAACTGCTTGACAAAACAGGCGTTTCCTACGAGGAGAAAAACACAATACCACCCTCAGGATTTCTGTTTATGAATATTGGTATTCTAGAATTTCAGATATTTAATATTTTTAATGCAATTTATTCTAATTTTGTCATTTTTTATAAGCATCTCTAACATAATTTGATTTCTTTTTCTTTTAGATGAGACTGTTACTTACCCTCAGAGATTTATTAAACTTACCATGGATTTAGGTTTTCGGTGCCTCTAAAATATTTTCAAATGTTTTGGAAAAAAATATGAAATATATGGCTTAACACAATTTTGGCAAGAAAAAAGTTAATATTTTTTTTTTTAAATTGGGAATGTTAAAAATAGGGATTATAGCACTTGCAGATTATTTGAGAATCTTAGATTATTTAATGGAATGTTTATAATACAAAACTACAACTACTTTAATCGTCCTAATTATATTTTATGAGCACACTGTCTTCCTGCCATCCTGCCCCTCTCCTTTTTCCACCAAGGGTCACTGTGTTAAAAAAAAAAATGGTCATACCAGTAAAGTAGAAGTGTTTTAATTTCTCTGTGCTTGAAGTGCCTTTTGAAATTTGCTTTTACTCCTCTCATGGTCATGAAGATACTCTTCAGAAGTTTCTATTTTTGTGAACAAATATTAGCTTTCTCAAAGGCTAACATAAGGAATATTACTTTACACCAAGCTTGGTTTAGTTCCAAAAAATAACTTATATACTAGAAAATGAAGATTTCGTGTGTCAAAAAGCATTAGTGGTACATATTCTCAGGTCCATGTTGTATAAACAGGACATACATAAATTATTTTGTTCTAGTCTACATTATGTAATATAGATGGAAGTCCAAAGTTTTCATAAACTCTGTACATGATAAAGATATTGTAATATTCTCAAACAATTTTTTTGAGCACTGCAATTTATTTCTACCTGCAAACTGTTGAGTTGTGGGATTAAAAAAAAAAGATCTAAATTATTTCTCAATTTCTACTTTATCTCTTCACAGGAAAAACCACATAAGTCAGTATGTAGTATTTGAATTCAGTAAAGTCTTAGCAAAGACAGGTGAAGCAATATAGGAAAATGGAATGATTTATTATTTTTCTGATTTACATTTTCAAACTTAAATACCAGTTGTATGTTTTTTCAAACTACTATATCTACTAAATTTAGGAATTTGGGCTGGTGTTTCTGCGGCTGAGATCTCAAATAGAACCTGACTGAGTTTATGTGCTGGTGCTTTGGAAGCCACCTCCAGTACGAACCGTATTCGTATTTTCACAATTTGTTACCCTCTCATAGTAATTGTTGTATTCTGCATTGAGATTTAGGGATTTCGTTCATCCCATATATGCACTGTTTAAAAGCTTGAATTGCTTATAGCCATGTGTCTTTTGCTGTGAATTTATTATATATGTGTGTATCTTCTATTTAGGACTGTACTTTTTCTGCATGTATTCTGAAAAAAATGTTTCAAGAAGGTATTTTTGTGGTGAGATTTGACATATTTAAACTTAATTGTAGAATTAAAGTCTTCCTAAAATGCTCCTCTCTGTATAACCACAAATTGCTTTTTTGTTTTAATAGAAGACGGGAAATGAAGCTACTATTTTCTCTTTTCTAGCTTATACTCTTTTCTATAGGCTTAACTACCAAATAAATTTGCTAATTATTGAGCATTTATTTTTTTATTAAGTACCTATTAGTAAATAAGTCCTTGTAGGAAAAAGAGTTCCTAGTTGTTTTGTTCTTAGTAAACTGGATTTTCATTGTCTTCTTCATATTGTCCTCAAATTGTAATTTAAATACTGTTTTGTAGTCAACAAACACAGTTCACTTGACAGAAGTGATTGCAAAAGACTGGAATGAGAAGTTGTTGAGGTAAAAGGCTCATCATTACTGTGACATAAAACCAAGAAGTAGAGAAAAAGTCTATTCTTTCTCATTTATGGAGCCATTGATCACTGAGGAGGAAAAAAATATATTTTTGTAGAAGGTAAAATCTGGTAAATAACCCATGGTATTTTCAGCAGTCTTTGCTTCAGATAATTATATTGCTAGATTAGAGAAATTCGGGATGGTAGAGATAAAATAATAAAGTGGATAATAAAGTACGTAATAAAGAGTTGAGACAAAAATAAAGGATTTTTCTCAGTTGAAAATTCTATTGAGAGCAAGATTTGTATTTAATAAGAAAGTATTTTTCTATGATTATTTAAGATTAAATTTCAATAAATTATATTATTAAAGCTGTCTGTGGAGACAGTAGATTTTTTTTTCCTGTGTCATTACTTTGAGTTCCTTTGGATTTTATTTTTCTGCAAGATCATTGTTCTTCACTCTAAAAATTATAAATTAGAACTGTAAGTGGCATTTTTTTTTTGCTTGTATGTCAGAACTTCTTGAGTCGTTCTCTTTTCTTCCATAAGTACTGCTCTTGTCCATTTTGTTTCTATTTTCATACTAGCAATGTGTATGATGAGAAGTATAAGAAGAGATAATGATCCTCCCTATTTGACACCAATTTTCTTAGCAGCCTGTGTCTCCTTGCCTTACAGAACTTTACCATGTAGATAGTGAAATTGACATTTCCTTCTAGTGTTCATATAGACCTCTCTTCTTGGGATAAAGATTTAAAGAGTCCTGAAATCTATACTTGAGTATAGATTTAAAGACGCTTAAAGATACTGTATGATAACATAATAAATACCAACTGTCAAAAGGCACTTATTTTGTACCTGACATTCTTTGAAATATATTTATATGTTTTAAGTAATTTACAGTTAAGAAAAGTCAGGCATAAAAAGAATGAATGTCATGGCTCTTTTCACACACGTTACTTTAGGGTAGAGGCAGGAGTGTGAAATGGATCTTTGGGTTGATTTTCATTTCACTAAGTCTTACAGGGCAATAAATTTGTAAAGTTCTTCAGCAGTATAAACCTCTTCACACCTTTGGGCATTTAAAAGGGAGGCTTTTAAATAGGCTAGTATTTCTCAATTTCCAGTAACTATATTTCAAGTGTGTTTGAGCATTTCCATCATTTTGCTGGGTTTGTATGGAAATACACATAAACAAATAGAAAAAGTAGAAAGGAGTCTTTCCTTTAGGGAAAAAATAATCTAGTGAGACAATCTGAACACATGTGCATGAAAGAAGCCGTAGCAGCCCATCAAATGTAGTTGTTAATAATGACTGTTTAATACCTGCTAAAAAAAAGTGTGCAGAGAATGCAAAGATGTTAGTGTATTTGCCCTGCTGTGGAGTAGATTACAGTTTAGATGAGAGGATAAAAAATACACACAAAATTGTAAAAAGTAGAAAAAGTTTTGCTCCATTGACAATAAAGGATGGTCTAGATTGGAATCTTTAGGAGTCTAAGCTAAGGAGCACAGGAGGGGCATTAATGAAAACTTCAGGAGTGAAGACATTTCTTGACTTCGTTTGGAAACTCCGTATAGCTCATGGGAAGTTGGCTGGAAGAATGGTTTTCAGTTGTAGAAATGAGTTGTTACTAAAAGTAAGAGTGAGGCAGGTTGGCTAGAGAGGGTCTACGTGGGGAGGTAATTTTATATTACTGTGGTAAAGGAGTGGGTACTTGGGGAGGGTTCCTGGAGGGAGTGGATAATAGTATTATATAACACTTGTCCTCAGGCTCACTTTGTTTCTTTTCTTTTCTTTTTTTTTTTTTTTAAGATTTTTTTAATTAATTTGACAGATCACAAGTAGGCAGAGAGTCAGGCAGGGGAGGGGAGAGCAGCCTCCCCGATGAGCAGAGAGCCTGATGATGTGGGGCTCGATCCCAGGACCCTGGGACCATGACCTGAGCTGGAGGCAGAGGCTTTAACCCACTGAGCCAACCAGGTTCCCCGCTCAGGGTCACTTTCATTGGATAAATATTTACCAAGCACTGTAGTCGACTCTATAGCTGTTTACAGAGTGAACAAGACATACGGTTTCTGCTATCATAGAGATTATAGTCTAGTGGGGAAAACTACATTACACCCATATATACATAATTCCAATCTTGATGAGGCCACAGAGTGGCTGTGAAAGTTACAGATTGACTCTCAGATTAGCACTAGTGTGGAGATAGCCGGATTTAAATATGCATTAAATTTTTTTGAAATTTTCTTTAATTGAGTTTTTTTTTTTTTAGAGTACTTTTAGTTTCACAGCAGAATTGAGGAGGAAGGTACAGAGATGTCCTATATAGCCCCTGTGATGACACATGCATAACTTGCCCATTATCAACATCCCTAACCAGAGTGGGGCATTTGTTTCAAATGATGAACCTACCTTGACACAACATGATCATCCGAAGTCCGTGGCATACCTCAGCGTTCACTTTGGATGTTATACATTGCATAGCTTTGAACAAATGTGCAGCAACATGTATCCATCTTTATGGTATCAGATAGAGTATTTTCACTGCCCTAAAATCCTCTGTGCTCTGACTTTTCATCCCTCCCTTGCCCCCAACTATTGTCAACAGCTGATCTTTTCACTATCTACATAGTCTTCGTTGCCTTTTCCAGAATGTCACATAGTTGGAATCATATACTACATTGCATTTTCAGATTTTTTTTTCACTTACTGATAAGCATTTAAGCTTCCTCCATGTTTTTTCATGGCTTACAAGTTCATTATTGTTTAGTGTTGAATAATATTACATTGTTCAGTATTCTGTATGAATAAAGCTGCTGTAAACATCCATGCCTGCTTTTTATGTGAACATAAGGTTTTAATTCTTTTAAGTAAATTCTAAGATGCATCATTGCTGGATCATAAGTATATATTTCATTTTAGTAAAAACTGCCAAAATGTCTTCCAAAATGGCTGTACCGTTTTGTATTCTCACCAGCAATGAATCAGAGTTCTTATTGCTCCACATTCTTACCATCCTTTGGTATTGTCAGTGTTCTGGTTTTTAGCCATTCTAATAGATTTTTAGTGGTATCTTGCATTTCTTTGATGATCTATGATGTGAAACAACTTTTCATATACTTAGATGCTATATGTATATCTTTTTTGGTGAAGTGTCTCTTCAGGTCTTTGGCCCATTGTTTAATCAGGTGGCTTGTTTTTACATATTTTGGGTAACAGTTCTTTATCAGATGGATCTTTTGTATTTCCTCCAAGTTTGTGCTTTGTCGTCTTATTCTTTGACGTTGTCTTTTGCAGAGCAGAAAAATTTAATTTTAGTGAAGTCCAGTGTATCATTATTTCTTTCATGGATTGTGTTTTGGTGTTGTATCTAACAAGTCATTGCCCAGGGTCACCTACATGATCTTCAAGAAGTTTCAGAGTTTTGCATTTCATATTTAGAGCTCTGATCTATTTTGAGTTTTTATTTATGAAGGATGTGAGGTCTGTCTGGACTTAATTTTTTTGCATGTGGTATCCAGTTGTTCATCATCATTTGTTGAAAATCCTGTCTTTTTCTTTCATTATGTGGTCTAGTCCTTTGTCAAGATCCATTGACTATAGGAGTCTCATTAACTTGTAAAAAGACGGTGATAGAATGAATTTGAATAACTAAGTGAACATAAATGGGGGGTTCCAAACAGAAGAAATGGACTGTAGTAAGGCATTAAAATGAGTGAGGAGGAAAATAATCTTGATTTATTAAAGAAACTGTGATAATAGAGGTAGTTTGAGCATAAATGCAAGAGAAGCCCAGAGGTTGTTGAGAATTAGCTTAACCATGATAAGGATTATTACACTAAAAAGTAGGAAAGCCATTTAAGGATTTTTGTGCAGTTGCATGATCAGGTTTGAATTTTAGAGGTCTTTAAATGTTTATACGTTGGCTGCGGTGTAGAGAATGAATTGAAGGGGAAAGTATGGAACTATTGGTTTCAGTTGGGAGGCTTTAAGAGGAAAGGTAAGAGATTATCATGAACAGAAGTGACATGTAGAGCTAGGTCATAATAAAAGTTTAGTAAGTAGAATAAAGAAACACTCGACTTGAGTTTTGGGAGAAAGGAAAAGGGATGTTTTAAGTAATAGCCTTTAGCTTTTATCTTGACTTACAGAGTGAGAGAAGGGGAGCGGGAGGGAGGAAGACATTATTTTCTCGTTTTTTTTTTCTTTTTCTTTTTTTGGAGTTTTGACACTAATAAGGGAAGAGTGCATTAGAGGAATAATTTTTTGATTTATTGACATAAATGATTAAAGCTTTGGTACTGTGCTGGATTTGCCAGGATGGGAGTATTGAGTAAGAGCCAGTGTTTTTAACTAAAACTTTGACATGGTGGCACTGCTTGAAGTTTTCCATTTTAGCTGACGTATGAAAGATGGAGTCTCCTCTCTTCAGAGGAGAGAGGTTATTAAGTGTCAAAATAAATGAGGAAGTGTAAAGGGTCAAGTACCAAACCCTAAGGAAAAACTCACAATTAAGGAAATGTGAGGGAAGATAAGCCTTTGGGGGGAAAAAAAAAATTAGGAATGGATGGACTATTAAGTAGGATTGTTTTAGAGTACCAACTAAATAGGTTTAACTCTTTGATAGAACCAAGAATTTGAGGGAAATGAGAAAGAAAATTTCATATTGGAGAAAGGAAGGTCACTAGTGCTCATAACAAGTGGTATTGAGTGCCCCCTGTATGCTACGCATGGTCTGAGATCCACAGTAACAAACAAACAGACATTCCTGTGCTCTTGGAGCTTGCTTCCTAATTAGGGAGACACTGAACCTATAATAAATGAGTAAATTTAATATTTTTGAAAGGCATCTATACCAAAGAAAAAAGGCAAGGTAAGAGTAATGGGGAAGTGATGTGGTTGGCGGAGGGCTTTGCAAGTTTAAATACGGTGATCATAGCAGGTCTCAGTGCTGAAGTGATTTAAAGGAAAGTCTTGAAAAAGGTCAGAAAATAAGCTCTGAGGATACTTGAAGTAAAAGTGTTCCATGCACAAAGAAGGAAGTGAAACAGGAACATAGTTGGTGAGTTTGAGCAATAGCAAGTGGGCCAGTGCGGCTGGAAGAGAGACAGGAGAAAAAAATAATTAGAGATGAGGTGAAAGGAATAAGCAGCCCATCCAGAGCTGGGGTCCTCAATCTTGGCTTCTTTGGAGAGGCCACCTGAGAGCTTCGAAAACTCTGGATGCCATATCCAGTTAAGTTACAATCACTGGGAGGTGGAACCCAGGCTCCCTCGAGATTTTAACGTGCATCCAGGCTTCACAATCATTCAGCTAGGACCTTAGGAGTCATTGTAAGAGGGCACTGGCTTTTAAACGGGCATGACGGGGTGGTACTGGAACATTTTGAACTGAGGATTTACTGGATTTGACTTAACAGCAGTACGGTGCTTGCTTAGGGCAAGTAGACAGGAGAGTATTAATGTGTTTCAGAGACCACCAATAAAATGCCTGTAACAAAGTTGGGTTTACTGATACTTGGTGAATAAGGATACATGGGGATCTGTGAGGCATCTCAGCAAGAGGTGTTAGGAGGAACTAGGGACAGTATTTGGGCTTGCGCTGGGTGATTTGCAGGAAGACGCAAGGAAGCTGGAATTCTCTGGATTGGATGTTTACAGGAACAGGATAACTCTTTGATTGTGTATCTAAATAAATTTTATTTGAAAAGTGACAGAAATGGAACTAATATTGTAACTATCAAAGATGCAACAGTTAACTCATGTTATCTAGGACATTTACACAGATTTTGAGTTTACACAGCAGTCTTTTTTTTTTTTTTAAGATTTATTTTTTTAAGATTTATTTATTTGAGAGAGAGTGCTCAGGAGACGTGTGCTTGCATGGGAATGGGCAGAGGGAGAGAATCTTCAAGTGGACTCCCCACTCAGTGTGGAGCCCAGTGTGGGGCTCGATCCCACAATCCATGAGATTACGACCGAGCTGAAACCAAGAGTCAGATGCTCAACTGATTGAGCCACCAGGTGCTCCTGCACAGTGTATCCTTTTGCCTGGGCTCAGATACAATTATAGACTTTTTTCTGGTTTTTCTCAGTTGACACAATGTCCTTGAGATTCATGGTATGTGAAAATTTTTATGTTCAACAAAAGTGCACTGCATTATTGCCAGGACTGAGAATTGACTTTGGATGTAACATTATGACATCGTTGTGGATTTTGATAAAAGGAGTAAGGCCTGACTGAAGGGAGCTCAAGAAAAAATTGGAAAGATAGTAACTCTCATCAACCTCTTTCTAAGACTTCAGAAAGGGAAATTGAGAAATGAGTTGGTGGTTGTTCTGTGAGATGGGGTGAATAGAGTTGAACAGCATGTTTTTATAGGCTTGTAGACAAAGTAGAATAGATAGGGATGGTGTGTGATGTAAGAGAGGGGAGCATTTTCTGGAGAGATACAGTTGAATTTCCGAGGGAGGGTGTGATCTAGTATATAAGCAGAGAATGGCTAGGAACCCAGGCAGTTGTAACAGAGGAAAGTTGGACTGTATAGGGGTAGACCCTGCAAGGTGGGGAGGTGTGGCCATGAACATTGTGGGAATTTTGCTTTAGAAACTGGGAATTATGAGGAAATAGAAGATTCTCCTGTAATACTACAGACTCTGAAAGTGGAAAAAAAAACCACATTTTTTTCACTTACTGGATTAATGGCTCCCAGCTTGGAATACCAGACCTCTAGGGTCCTTCAGGAAAGGAGGCAATAAGTTACTGCAAATATTTCAAAAAGGCAAGTGAAATTGTATCTCTTTTCATATTTTTTTCCCAGTTTTATTGAGAGATAGTTGGCATACATCACTGTATGAAGTTTAAGGTACATATAGTGCTTTCCTTTCTCTAGTTTAATAGTAGGAATACAATATACAAAGTATGTATTTATTGATTATGCTATAAGTAAGGCTTCTGGTCAATGGTAGGCTATTTAAATTTTTGGAGAGTCAAAATTTTTTTTTAATTTATTTTTTTTTTAAATTTATTTGACAGATAGAGATCACAAATAGGCAGAGAGGCAGGCAGAGAGAGAGGAAGGAAAGCAGGCTTCCTGCTGAGCAGAGAGCCCGATGTGGGGCTCGATTCCAGGACCCTGGGATCATGACCTCAGCTGAAAGCAGAGGCTTTAACCCACTGAGCCACCCAGGCGCCCCTGGAGAGTCAAAATTTGTATGCAGATTTTCAGCTGCATGGGGTGGGGCCAGCACATCTAACTCCTACGTTGTTCAGGGTCAGTATCTCTAACCCCCACAGCTTCTCTATCCACTCATCCATCATTGGACGCGTAAGTTGTTTCCCTGTTTTGACTATTATAAATAACGCTGCTATGCATAGGGAGGTTCACTTCTCCTTTCTGGTTGTGTTTTCAGTGCCCTTGGATATAGTCCCAGAAATGGATTATATCTAGTTCTATATTTAATTTTTTGAGGAACCTTCATTCTGTTTTCACAGTGGCTGTACCAGTTCACAATCCTCCCAACAATGCCCAAGCGTTCTTTCTTCTATATCCATGCCAGCATTTGTTATCTTTTGTCTTTTTGATGATGGCCATTCTAAAGGACCTGAGGTGGTAACTCATTGTAGTTTTTAATTTGCATTTCCCTAATGACTAGAGGTGTTGAACATCTTTTCATGTACCTGTTGTATATCTTTTTAAAAGAAATATTTATTAGTTATTTGCTAATTTTTAATTTGGGGTTTTTTTCTGCCATTGAACTTACATGGTTTGGATATTACTGCTTATCAGACACATGGTTTGTAAATATTTTTTCCCATTCTGTAGGTTGTCTTTTCACTTTGTTGTTGGTTTCCTCAGGTGTGCAGAAGCTTTTTAGTTTTATGTAGTCCCACTTGTTTATTTTTAATTTTTTTGCTTCTGCTTTTGGCATGATTTCTAAAATGTTATTACAAAGATCAATGTCAGGGAGCTTTTTCCTGTGTTTTTCTTCTAAGAGTTTCATGGTTTCAGGTCTCACAGTTAAGCCTTCATTTAATTTTCAGTTAAATTTTGTGAGTGGTGTAAGATACAGGTTCAGTTTCAGTCTTTTATCCAATTGCTCCAGCATCATTTGTTGAAGATGCAGTTCTTCATTGAGCATTCTTGACTCCCTTGTCAAATATTCGTTCACCATATATTCTTGGGTTTGTTTCTGGATTCCTTGTTTCAGTGGTCTCTTCTATGCCAGTACCATCCTGGTCTGGTGACAGTGGCTTTATAGTATAGCTTAAAAGCAGGAAGTATGGTGCCTCCTACTTTGTTCTTTTTCAGGATTTCTTTGCTTTTTTGGGGTCTTTTTTGGTTCCACATAAGTTTTAGGACTGTTTTTTTTTTTTTTTTTTACTTTGTTAAAAAAACAAAAACAAAAAACAAAACAAAACAAAAAAAACACTGAAATCTTGATAGGAATTGCATTGAATCTATAGATGACTTTTGGTAGTATTGACACTTTAATAATATTAATTCTTCCAGTCCACAAAGATGGGGTACCTTTTTCCATTTATTTGTGTCGTCTTTAATTGCTTTCATCATTGTCTTAGAGTTGTTAGAGATATTTCACTTTCCTTAGTTAAATTTATTCCTAAGTATTTTATTGTTTTTATTGTACTTAATGTCGTTGTAAATAGGATCACTTCATTTCTGGTTCAGGAAATTTGTTGTTAGCACATAGAAACTCTGTTGACTTTTGTATGTTAATTTTGTATCCTGCAACTTTAGTGAGTTTTTTTAATTAGTTTTAACAGTTTTTTGGTTGGGTATTTAGGATTTTCTCTGTATAGAAACATGTCTTCTACAAATAGAGATCCTTTTACTTCTACCTATTGAATTCTGATGCCTTTTCTGTTTGTTGACTGATTGCTCTAGCTAGGACTTTTAGTCTTATATTGAGTAAGAGTGGGGAGAGTGGGTACCTTATCTTGTTCCTGATCTTGGAGGAAAAGTTTTCATCCTTACACCATTGGGTGTGATGTTAACTGTGGGCTTCTCATATATGGCGGTATATTACTTTGATACCTAATTTGTTAACTGTTTTTATCATGAATGGCTTTTGGATTTTGTCACATGCTTTTTCCGTGTCTATTGAGATGCGTATAGGGTTCTTTTTCTTTCATTCTATCAGTGTGATGTATCACATTGATCCATTTCCATATTTTGAACCATCCTTTCATCCCAGGGATAAATCCCAACCGATTATGGTGAATGATCCTTTTAATAGACTGTTGAATTTTTTGCTAGTATTTTATTGAGAATGTTAGTATTTATAATCATCAGGGGTATTGACCTGTAGTTTTCTTTCCTTGTAGGTTCTCATCTCACTTTGGGTATCAGTACAATGCTGACTTCATAAGGTTTATTTGGCAGTATTCTCTGCTTTTGGCTTTTTGGAAAAGTTTGAGACGATTGGTGTTTTAATTCTTAAAAGTTTGGTAAAATCCACGAGTGAGGCCATCTGGTTCTAGGCTTTTCTTCATTGGGACTTTTATTATTATTATGGTTATTACTGATTCAGTCTCCTTACTAGTAATTAGTTTAGGCAGATTTTTCTGTTTCTTCCTGATTCAATTTCAGTAGGTTTTTTGTTTCAGAGAATGTTTTTATTTTGTCTTGGTTGTCCAGTTTACTGGTATATAGTTGTCTGTAGTAGCCTTTCATGTTTTTTCGTACTTTGGTGGTATCCATTGTAATATCTCCTTTTCCATTTATAATTTTGTAATTTGAGTCTTGTCTTTTTTTTTTTTCCTTGCTAAAAATTTGTCAATTTTGTTTGTCTTTTCAAAGAACCAACCCTTAGTTTGGTTAATTTTTTCCTATTGTTTTTCATTTCTCCATTTCATTTATTTCTGCTCTAATATTTATTATTTCCTTTTTCTCTGTTAACTTTGGGCTCAGTTCTTTTTCCTACTTCATTAAGGATGGGGTTAGGTTATTTATTTGGGATCTTTCTTGCCCCTTAATGTAGGCATTTATTGCTATGAACTTTCCTCTTATAACCGCTTTTGCTCCATTCCTTAATTTTCTGTTATGTTTCCATTTTCATTTGTGTCAAGGAACTTTTATTTCCCTTCAGTTTTTTTCTTTGATTCACTGGTTGTTCAGGAATGTGTTATTTAATTTCTGTGTATTCAGACGTTTCCTGTTTTCCTTAATTTTTATTTCTATTTTCACACCATTGTGGTCAGAGAAGATACTTCATATGATTTCAGTCTTTGTGATTTTGCTAAGACCTGTTTTACAGCCTACCATATATTCTGTGCTAGAAAATGTTCCGAAATATGCACTTGAGAAGAATGAATTCTGCTGTTGCTACATAGAATGTTCTGTATATGCCTTTTGGGTCCATTGGGTCTCTAGTGTTGTTCAAATCTGCTGTTAACTCACTGATTCTCTGTATGATATATCCATTGTTGAGAGTATGGTGTTAAAGTCTTCAACTGTCATTGTATTAGTGTTTATTTCTTCTTTTATCTCTGCTAGTTTTTGCTTCATTTATTCAGATGCTTTGATATTGGTTCCATGAATATCTACAGTTATTATGTCTTAGTGATATAGTGACCCTTTATCATTAAATAATGATACTTTCTGTCTCTTTTTTACAATTTTAAAGTCTCTTGGTCTGATACAAGTGTAGCTATACCTACTACAAGGTACAGCTACAAGTGTAGCTATACCCACTCTTTTTTTTTAATAGTCTACTCAGCCATTCTGTCTCTTTTAATTGAAGAATTATTTCATTTACATTTAAAATAATTATTGATAGGTCAGGACTTATTTTTTGTCATTTAAAAAAATTGTTTTCTGCTTGTTTTATAGATGCATTGTTCCATGTTTTATTTTTGTGTTTTTAATGTTTTTTGGTATTCGTATGCTTTGCCTTCTTTGTCATGTTCTTTTGTGTAAGTGCTGTAGGTTTTTTCCTTGTGGTTTTAATGATGTTTATATAAAACATCTTAGAATTAAAACCCTGTTTTAAGCTGATAACAACTTTATTTAATAGAATTCCTAAAATTGTCCCTTCTGCTTTTCCTCATATTTTAGATAATTTCTGATAGTATTTACATATTTTTTTGTGTGTAACTAATAATTATTATAGTTATGGTATTTTTACTGTAGTTATTTTAACTTTTAAACTGAACTTTCAGTGAATTATGCAACATCATCACCATATTACAGAATCTAACTTTGTCTATTTACCATTACTGGTGAGTTCTAGGCTTTCTTTTTATATTTTTATAAAGTTTATGTTCTTTTGCTGAGAGAATTCCCTTAGTCTTTCTTATAAGGCAGGTCTAGTGATAATGAACTCTCTTATCTTTTCTTTGGAAAAGTCTTTATTTCTCCATTTCTACAGAACAGCTCTGCTCCTATAAAATTCTTAATCATTCTTATTTTGAATATGTCATCCCATTTTGTCTTGGCCTAAAAAATTTCTGTTGAGAAATCTGCTTATAGTCTTATGTAGGTTCCCATGTATGTAGCTTTTCTCTTTTAAAAATTCCTTTTTTGGGTTTGACAATTTAATTATAATGTGTCTTGATGTAGCCTTGTTTAAGTTCAGGCTATTTTAGGTCCTTTGGGTCTCATGGATCTGTATGTCCATCTCTCTTCCCAGGGTTGGGAAATTTTCAGCCACTATTTCTTTAAATTTACTTTTTCTTACTTTTTCATTATCTTCTTCTGGAATTTCCATTGAGTCCTGTGAGTCCCTTAAGATTTTTTCACTCTGTCATTTTGCTTTCTGACTGGATAATTGGTATGTCTTTTTAGGTCACTAATTCTTTCCTCTGCATGGCTAAATTTGAATCTCTCTATTGAGTACTTCAGCTGAATTATTTTTTTTTTCAACTCTAGGATTTCTCTTTATTTCTGCCTTCTTCTTCACTTTCTTTCTTTCTTTTTTTTTTTTTGCTTGTTGCTATTTCTTTGTGAAACTTCTTGTTTTGTTCATGTATTATTTTCCCAATTTCATTTAATGGTCTATGTATTCTTGTAGTTCCCTTAATTTAAGATAACTAGTATAAATCTTACAGTTCATAGTTCTTCATTTTCTTAGGGTCAGTTTTCAGTTTTTAGAACTTTATTAGTTTCCTTTGGTGATTTCACATTTACTTGTTTTTTTGTTATCCTTGATTTCTTACATTGGTATCTGCACATTTGAATAACTGGGCTCTTCTAGAGTTTATAGATTTGCTTTGGCAGAGATAGATCTTCAACAGGCAGCTCAGTTTGGGTTTCTAGGGATGTGACTTTGGGCAGGTGGTGCCTGCTATTGTCTGTTTTTTCACAAGGCAACTTTCCAAGCTCTGAGGTTGGATATGGGGAAGGAAGTATGCCACTGGCTGAGAACGGTTGGATAGGACTACTGGCTTTGTTCTCTAGCACTTTGTATGTTGTCTTAACTCAACCTGACCTGTGTCCCACGTTCCCTGGCCAAATAGAGCCACTAGCTTTCCTCTGCTCACCATTGCATCTGCCTGTCTGTCTCTTGGCTACAGCATTGCTAGCTTTTTGTCCCTCCAGGTATTTTCACCAGCCCTTCTGGTCAAGATGGGGCTGGGAGATGGTATCTGCAGTGGTGGGGCTGTCTCAGTTCCCTTTTCTGAATGGGATAGGGAGGGGCTGCTCCAGGCTTCTCTGTTTTTCTGTCTTTCCAGTCAGTAGGGGTCAAGAACTACCCTCTGTTCTGGCTATGCATTAATCTCCCTGCTTAGGTGTAGCAGGCCATCCCTTTATACCTGGTACTGGCTTTGCTCTGGAAATAGTCAGCTCTGCCTTTCTGCTTATTGGCTTAAGCATTTCTGGTTACATAGCTTGGGTGTCCTTGCCAGCTCTTCTGGTCAAATGCGGCCTGGGAGCCATAATGGGTTTCAGCTCACTTGTCTGAATGGGATTGGGAGGAGCCTCTCCTGACCTTGCTCACATGTTCCTCAAACAGGTTTTCTTTTAGGAGAGGCTATGAAGAACCCTCATCACCTAAATTATCTAATCAGTTTTAGATGTGGTACATCTCCTGGCCATAATTCCTTCCGTCTGTTGACCTGTGAAATTAAAGATAGTGTGGGTTTTTTTTTTTTTTTTGAGATTTTATTTATTCATTTGACAGAGCACATGCACAAGCAGGGGGAGTGGCAGGGAGAGGGAGAAGCAGGCTCCTTGCTGAGCAGAGATCCCAGTGCAGGGCTGGATCCCAGGATCATGACATGAGCCAAAGGCAGAGGCTCAACTGACTGAGCCATCCTGGCACCCCAAACATAGAAGTTATCTGCCTCTAACATTCTTAACAGACAATCATAACACAGGCATCAGGATAACACCTGGCATTTTAGTTAAAAAGCAGAGGAAGAATGGAAGGTTTAAAAAAAAAAAAAAGTCACTGGTTCAAAGCAGTTTTGAAATTCATCTGGGAAAACTTCAGCTGGAGTTCTTTGATTGCAAAATCTGGATTCTTCTGCTGTCTGGACACTTGGTTCTACCTTCTGAGTCATTCTTCCTTTTGCATGAAATGTAACATGTGTTAGCAACAACTAGAACCCCTGCACTAATGTATGACTGTCTTCCTGTTTTTAGCTACTTCCTATTTTATTTTGTTTTAGATCTTTTCCTCTGTATCTGTTGTTCCAACACTATATCAGCATTACTGATTCCTACAGTCTGTGATTTTACCAATACTCCACTGCCCCTCATTCTTTTATGTACTCACTTCCCTTCTTATACAGTTTAAATTCCATGGCCTAATACAGGAATGACTGCCTTACACTGGCCTTCAAATGCCTTGCTGTCCTTTCATAGTCACTAAAGCACTAACTGATTGATTGTGGCTCTCAGCCCCCTCAGCTCAGATGAACTGCACAGCCCCCTTAGCTGCACAGCTAAATGTGTCTGGGGAAAAAAACAAAGCAGTGTCGTCTGTCCTTACTGTACATTGATAATTGCTGCCCCACTTTTGTTCTTAGCTTTCCAGGAATCACATTGTAATTCTCCACTCCATTTCCTCACCGACTAACCAGTGACTAGCATATTTTCCTCCTGTCTTCTCCAACATCCATGTTCTACATTTCTATCCCTAGCCTCAGCTGAGGATCTTATATCAAAGGACTTTTATAAGCCCCAACACCCCTTCAGCCCACCTGTAACCTCTCTCTTTTCTCTTTTATCCTGGATAAACTGTCCATGCTCCTAACAATGGTCACCCCATTTCTCCTATTAAGTATAACCCATCCGCATGCCTGCTTGACACTGCTCCAGTGATTTTCCCTCTTTCCCGTATCTTTTCTATTAGCAGAAAACCATGTTTGTATTTCTCACATCTGAAATTTTTTTTTCTCTTGATCCTACTTCTTCCTTAGCTATCACATCAGTTTTCCCCTTTCCTTTCCAAAGTGTGTGTATATATATATATATATATATATATATATATATATCTCAAAAGAATTAATTGTATTTACTGCCTTTAGCTTTACTCTCCAGAATTTGATTGATTCACTTTCATCAGGGCCTTGCTGTCACCATCAAGCAGAAAGTGTTCTCATTAAAGTCACCAATGATCAAGAGCCAGTGGACCTATCAACAGCATTTGACACCAATAGTTTAATAGTCACTTGACTTCATCTCTATGACACTGGGAACCACTCTTGATTTTTCTCTTGTTTTCATGTCTTGATCTTGCCACTTTGGTTATTTTCTGATTTATATTTCCAGCCTGGCCTTTTCACCTGAACTACAGACTAATTAATATACCCAGATCTCTATTACATGATCACTTGAATACCTAATAGGAATCTCAAATATAGCAAGTCCAAAACTGAGGTCCTGTTTCCTTCTTCTCCCCAAAACCCTGATTATTCATAGTCTTCTCCATTTCATAAATGGTATTTCCATTGTTTCAAATGCTCAGGTCAAAGACTTGGAAATCCTGTTGTTTCATCTCTTTTTCTCACGCTCCATAACTGATGTCAGTTAATTCTGTTATGTCTGTCTCTAAAATATAACCAGAATGCCTCATTTTTGTCTCATTGTTACCACCCTGGTCTAGACCATTATCACTTCTTATCTGAAAAATTTTAAAATATTTTGTTTACTTATTTGACAGACAGAGATCACATTTGGGCAGAGAGAAAAGCAGAGAGAGAGAGGGCGGGAAGCAGGCTCTCTGCTAAGCAGAGAGCCCGATGTGGGGCTTGATCCCAGGATCCTGAGATCATGACCTGAGCCAAAGGCAGAGGCTTAACCCACTGAGCCACCCAGGCGCCCCTTCTTACCTGAATTTTTGAGGTATCCTTTTCTTTTCTTGCTGATGTCACCCACTTTTGCCTTCTTTCAGTACAGTAGCCATGGGGATGAGATTAAGTCAGAATTTGTCACTCTTCTCCTTAAAACATCCCAATTGTTTCCAGTATCACAAAGCCAAAAAAATTAAAATGACCGCTCTGATTTCATCTGTTCCTCTCCCTCACTTACTCTTCTGGAGACATCATAGTCTCTGATATTTCTGGAATATGAAAGGCATGCTCTTGCCTCAGTGCTCCTTTCCTTTATCTTCCTCTGTGTTGAGTCATCTTTACCTGCATAGTCACATGCTTTGCTTCCTCACCTGCATCTCCCAGGAGTTTCTGGTTGCCAGCTTCTCTGTGACACTTCCCTTGATCACCATCTATGAACACCCTTCTCTGTAATGCTCTATTTCTTTCTTTCTTTTTCTTCTTTGCCTTATTATCATCAAATGAATTATATATATTTTACTTTATTCTTTTGTTTTTTCACTTTTGTTGTTTCTCCCCTAATGTCCCTACCCTTCTCACTCACATTATTTTAACTCCATGAGGACAGAGATTTTTTTTCTGCTTTCTTTCTCCCATTTTAATTTACTATGTTCTTAGAAGACCCTGTGCCTGTGCCAAACATATAGCATGTACTCAGTACATGTTTGCCAAACGAATGAAGAGTGAATGAACGAGTATATGTTAGTTATTCTGTTGTCTTCATTGCCTGTTTGCTTATAAATTTCCCACACTAGATTCTAAGCTCATTATTGGTGATTACTATATATATATATATATATATATATATATATATATATATATATATCTACACAAAATACTTCTATATTTTGTGCACACACACACACACACACACACACACACACAGTATTTAATTTACTGTGTGTTGAGAAATGTGAAAGGTCTGAAACTTTCCCCTACTTATAAGCCAACAAGTTAGCCTGCCATAATTTCATGGATGCTGGCAAAGTGGGTGAGGCTCCTGGCTCAGGACAAAAGGACGTATGATTATGGTGTAACACACAGCATAAGTGTCAAGATTGCCCTTGTTCCTCTTGCTCCCTGAGCCCCAGGATCAGCACAGAGAGGTCCAGGTGGATGTACACATGAAATAGCTTTTGCATCAAAGCTAAGAAAACCTGAGTTTATGGAATCCAAATCTTGTATAGTGGGATTCAAGCATATGTGTCTGTCCTCTGAGGAAGACATTTTCCTTATTATATCATACAAGGTAATAGCTTGCCCTCTGTTATAGGTGGAGTCACTACCTCTGTTTATCCTTAAAAGGATGGTCTGGAACAAAGGGGTGGTTAAGGGCTCAGTTTATAAGATATGCACAACATGAGAGACCCATGGAGAATTGTGTCCCAGCACTGTCTTTGTTGGTCAGATTACAGGAGACCCTTAAAACCATATGTAGAATAAGGTAATTAATCATTTTTATTTC
The DNA here is from genome assembly GCF_009829155.1 of Mustela erminea. Classification (NCBI taxonomy): domain Eukaryota; kingdom Metazoa; phylum Chordata; class Mammalia; order Carnivora; family Mustelidae; genus Mustela; species Mustela erminea. The sequence goes on from NC_045619.1 coordinate 123,148,338, forward strand.
AAATGCAATAATTTTGAATACCAGATGTTATTATTTATGCATTGGTGCTCCTTTAAAAGATTTCATTACTTCTATTTATTTATATAGACATCTTTTTTGTTACATGGTACTTTTTTAAAAAAATATATTTTATTTATTTGACAGAGAGAAAGATCACAAGTAGGCAGAGAGGCAGGCAGAGAGAGGGGGAAGCAGGCTCCCTCTGAGCAGAGAGCCTGATGCGGGGCTCAATCCCAGGACTCTAAGATCATGACCTGAGCCGAAGGCAGAGGCTTAACCCATTGAGCCACCCAGGTGCCCCTACATGGTACTTTTATACATATTTCTTGACTATATTATATTTTAAATCACTAACAAATATTAACTATTAATGAAGTCTACAGTTATTTTAACATTATTATAACTTCAAACATATAACCATTTGAATGCATGAAAAAGCCTGAAAGATCATGTTCTAAAATAGTGAATATGGTATTAATGCATTTGAGGTTTATAATAATCTCTTTTTTTTAAAGATTTTATTTATTTATTTGATGGACAGAGATCACAAGTAGGCGGAGAGGCAGGTAGAGAGAGAGGAGGAAGCAAGCTCCTCATGGAGCAGAGAGCCTGATGTGGGGCTCAATCCCAGGACCCTGGGATCATGACCCGAGCCAAAGGCAGAGATTTTTTAAACCACTGAGCCACCCAGGTGCCCCTATAATAACCCCTTTTTAATCAAATAAAGTACAGCCTCGATTAACTTAAGACAGTGCACTAGAATACTCAGCTAACTTTTGTCCCCCGTCATGCAACTTTCAGGAGGGTCATGAAATCTAGTGAAAGAAAGAAACTTACGGAGAGGTAATGTAGTGGACTTCCAGTTATTATAAACATGCCTCTGAGATACTGCGGGTTCAGTTCCAGACCACTGGAGCAAAGCAAGTATTGCAATAAAGCAAATCAGTTGTTTGGTTTTCCAGTTCTGTTTTCACTATGCAGCAGTCTTTTAAGTGTGCAATGGCATTATGTCTAAAATAACAATGTACATACCTTAATTAAAAAATACTTTACTGCTAAAAAAAATGCCATCATCTAAGCTTTCAAGGAGCCATAATAGTTTTGCTGGTGGAAGTTCTTGCCTCTGTGTTGATGGCTGCTGACTGATCAGGATGGTGTTTGCTGAAGATTGGAGTAGCTATGACAATTTGTTAAAATAAGACAATGCAATTTGCCACATCAATTGGCTCTTCCTTTCACGAACAGTTCTCTGTAGCATGTGATGCTGCTTGATAGCATCTTACCCTCAGTATAACCTCTCTCATAATCGGAGTCAGTCCTCTCAAACCCCGTTGCTGCTTGATCAACTAAGTTTGTATAGTATCCTGTGTCCTTTGTTGTCATTTCAACAACCTCCATAGATCCTTCCCCAGGAGTAGGAGTAGGTTATACATCCAGGAAAACCACTTTGCACATCCATAACAAGCAAATCCTTACTTGTTCAAGTTTTTCTTTTTTTCACTTTTAAAACCATCATTTTTGGCATTAATACTTTTTTTTAAAATAAATTTCAAGTTTTTATTTAAATTCTAGTTAACATACAGTGCAACATTGATTTCAAGAGTAGAATTCAGTGATTTATCATTTATGTGTAATACCCAGTGCTCATCCCAAGTGCCCCCCATCACCCATTTAGCCCATCCCCCGCCCACCTCCCCTCCAACCCTGTTTGCTCTCTGTAGCTAAGAGTCTCTTATGGTTTGCTTCCCTCTTTTTTCTCTCTTTCTTTTCCCCCTTAGCCTGTGTTCATCTGTTTTATTTCTTAAATTCCACATATGAGTGAAATCAGACGGTACTGGTCTTTCTCGGACTTCTTTCACCCAAGCTTTCTTAGGAGATTGCAGCAATTCAGTCACATCTTCAGGCTCTCCCTCTAACTCTAGTTCTCTTGCTGTTTCCACCCCACCTGCAGATACTACCTCCACTGAAGTTTTGAGCCCCTCAAAGTCATCCCTGGGAGTTAGAATCAACTTCTTCCAAATTCCTGTTTATGTTGACATTTTGACTTCTTCTCATGAGTCCTGAATGTTCTTATTGGCATCTAGTATGGTCAGTCCTTTCTAGCAGGCTTTCAGTAGTCTTTGCCCAGGGGCACCAGAGAGGAGTCACTGTCTTTGGCAGCTATAGCTTTATAAAATGCATTTCTGAAATAATAAACCTTGAAAGGTGCAGTGACTCCTTGATCCGTGGGCTGCAGAATGGATGTTGTATTAGCAGGCATACAAACAACACTGATCCATTGTACCTCTCCATCAGAGCTCTTGGGTGACCAGATGCATTGTTACTGAGCAGCCATATTTTGAATCTTTTTTTTTTTTCCTTTCCCCTGAGCAGTAGGTTCAACAGTAGGCATAAAATAGTCAGGAAACCATGTCATAAATAGATGAACAGTCATCTGGGCTTTGTAGTGGCATTTATAGAGCACAGATGGGAGATTTAGCATAATTCTTAAGGGCCCTAGGATTTTCAGAATGGTAAGTGAGTATTGGCTTCAACTTAGAGTCACCAGCTGTGTTAGCCCCTCACAAGCCCCTAGCAATAGCCCTTTGAAGCTTTGAAGCCAGGCATTGAGTTCTCTCTTGCTATGGTAGTCCTAGATGGCATCTTCTTCCACTAGAAGGCTGTTTAATCTACATTGAAAATCCATTGTTCAGTGTGGCTGCTTTCAGTAATGACCTTAGTTAGCTAGATCTGCTGGAGATCTTGCTGAGCTTCCACATCAACATGCGCTTCTTCACCTTGGACCTTCATGCTATGGAGATGACTTCTTTCCTTAAACCTCATGAACCAGCCTCTGCTAGTTTCAGACTTTTCTTCTGTAGCTTTGTCACCTTTCTCAGCCATCATGGAACTGAAGAGAGTCAGGACCTTGCTCTGGATGAGGCTTTGGCTTGGGGGAGTGTTGTGGCTGATTTGATCTTCTGTCCAGACCACTCTGACTTTCTCCATATCGACATTAAAGCTGCTTTATTTTCTTATCATTTGTTTGCTTAAAAGTGCTTAAAAGTCACTTTTAATTTCTTTCAAGAACTTTTCCTCTGCATTCACAACTTGGCTAACTGCTTGCTAGGTTAAGAGACCTAGCTTTTGGCTTATCTCAGCTGTTGACATGTCTTCTTCCCTAAGCTTAATCATGTCTAATTTTTGATTTAAAGTGAGAGACATGTGACTCTTCCATTCACTTGAAGAGTTAGAGGGTACTGTAGGGTTATTAATGGGCCTACTTTCAATGTTGTTGTATCTCAGGGAATAAGAGAGGCCAGAGGAAAGGGAGAGAGACTGGGGAGTGGCTGGTCAGTAGAGCAGTTAGAACACACACATTTATTAAGTTTGCCATTAAGTTTGAGTGGGCACTGTTTGTGGTGCTTCAAAACAATTACTGTGGTAACATCAAAGATAACCGATTATAGATCACCATAGCAAATATAATAATAAAAAGTTTGAAATACTGTGAGAATTACCAGAATGTGACCAGAATTACCAGAATGAGGTGAGCAAATGGAAAAAATGGAACCTGTAGATTTGTTTAACGTAGGGTTGCCATAAGCCTTCAATTAGTTAAGAACAAAAACAAAAGTAATATTTGTGAAGTGCAGTAAGACAAGTTATGCCTTTATTATTATACAGTTTAAGGTCTACTTCTAGAGCATGCCCTGTAGTTATACATGTTTAGATTTTATATGATCTTGCATTAAAAACTCAAAGCAAAGTGCTTGGCATGTAATAGTTCTAAAATTATAAGTTATCATTATTATTACTTTAACTACAAATGCAGTATAATTTTTTAAGAGCACAGACTTTGACATCAGGTCCCGGTTGGAATTTTGTCAGTAATAATGACCCCCGTAAATTATATGTTAATCCTCTTTCACCCTTATCTTTCTCGTCTCTAAAATGGGTGCAGAAATATGTTCTGTATTTAAGAGAATTAGAGACAATGTGACATATGCAATAAATGGATGTCTTTCATACAACAGTTATGTCTTTACTGGTTTAGATCTCTCTATAAACTACAGTGTGCCCTTCAGATGGGCTTTAGGTTTCTAATTTTTACAATTACCACTTACACGTTTAGCCATTTTTCTTTTTTTTTTCCCCTGAGAATCTTTTGTTCATGTGGCTGAAACCAGAGGGGGTTTGGAGTTCAGCTACATGATGTATAAGAACATATGTCCTCCTATAAAATTTTGTTTTCTTTTTCTTTCCTTTTTTTTTTTTTTAAAGATTTTATTTATTTATTTGAGAGGAAAGAGTGAGAAAGAACATGAGACGGGAGAGGTCAAAGGGAAAAGCAGTCTCCCTGTGGAGCTGGGAGCCTGATGTGGGACTCGAATCCAGAACTTGATCCTGGGACTCCAGGATCATGACCTGAGCCGAAGGCAGTTGCTTAACTAACTGAACCACCCAGGCACCCTGTTTTACTTTTCTTTAAAGCACTTACCTTAACTGAGTAATTATTAATTAATTATTAAGGTTTTTTTTTTTTTAATAGCAGTTTTAGAGTCACAGAAAAGTTGAGGAAAAAGTAGAGATTTTCTATCTACCTCCTCTACCCTGTCTCTCTCTCTCTCTCTCTCTCTCTCTCACACACACACACACACACACACACAGCTTCTCCTACATCAGCATTTGGCAATATGGGAGGGTGAGGTGGGGTGGGGAGGTTTTGTTACAACTGATGAATCTACACCGATACCCAGATAATCACCCAGAGCCCATAATTTATATTAGGATTCACTCTTGGTATTGTACATTCTGTGGGTTTGGAAGAATCTGTGGTACAATCTGTCAATATGGTGTCATGCAGAGTATTTTCATTGCCATAAAGATGCTCTGTGCTCCACTAGTCAGCCCTCCCCCTACCTCCAACTTCTGGCAGCTACTACTCCTTTTACTGTCTTCACGGTTTTGCTTTTCCCAAAATGTCATATAGTTGAAAGCCTACAGTATGGGCCTTTACATACTGGCTTCTTCCACTTTGTAATATGCATTTAAGTTTCCTCCATGTCTCTTCATGGCTTGATAGCTCATTTCTTTTTATTGCTGAATGATATTCCACTGTTCCACTGTCTGGGCGTACCACCATTTATTTAACCATTCACCTACTGAGGGACACTTCTGTCGCTTCCAAGTTTTGGCAATTAGGAATAAAGCTGCTAAAAAAAAAAAAAAAAAGGAAAAAATGCTGCTGTAAATATCCATATACAGGTTTTTGTGTGGATGTAAAATTTTGAGTTTATTGGGTAGATACTAAGAAGCACTTTCCTATAAATTTTCAAGTCTTTGCATGGGACCCAAATTATCAGCTCGGACACTTTCTACCTTTCATGTTTATGGCTTACACATGATTTTCTGTAGGGATCATCTCAAACCATCAAAGAAGTTCTGACAGTGAATTTGATATAAGGCCATCTGATTCTGTATTTTTCCCCCTCACAAGGTTCCTTGGCTCCTACATAAATTTATCTTCTTCCGTCTCAGTGCAAAGCTCTCAGCATGACCGTGATAGTATAAAAGGCTGGAGCTGTGTGTCAGTCCACCGAGCATCCCCGGCACCCTTTCCTCAGGGGTAGCTACTGAAATTATATTTATGCAACTAATAGAGGCTACAAGGGTCATTTTGCTAAATATTAATAAAAGCTGCTGTGGAGTCACTAGCTTTTTAACCCATATCCATAGAAATAGATAATTTTAAAAAATTTATATCAACAGACATTGTCTTATGAACTTAATAGCTCCTAGCACAAAGCTTGGTACAAGATAAACCCTGTAATAGTGGTAACTGATTGTTCTTGCAAATTATGAGGATAACTGAGATGATGATATGATGATAACTGAGAAAGTTGATCGTGAGGCCCCAGAAAAGTGAACAATCTTTGAACCTCAATTATCAAAATGTACCAGGATATTGTATTTTAAGTCAGGAAAAGACATACATAATTTTCAGCAACTGTTCTAATGAAGTATGTACTTGGTAAACAGCTAACCAGATTAATTTCAGGTGACCTTATTACATCTCTGATCAGCTTAGGTGAATTTTAAAGTGTGTATAGAAATCTAAATATTTAGGAACAAAGTAGATGAGACAGGTGTATTTGAAGTTTAACAACATAACCATCTGTTAAAGATTGATTTTTTTTTTTTGATGGGCTTTATCTAGAGAACTAGTAAATTGCCATAATGGTTCCTGAAATTTTACTACCATTAGAATATTCATTTATTTCTACATCAGTATCTCCCTGGACAGTAGACAATAGAGGATAAGACTCCCTTTCCAGGTAGCTATGTGGGATAACTATTCCAGAGCAGCAATACCTCCTTTCCTTTCCTTTGCATAAAACAACTCCTGGATCCTCTTCTTCTTCTTCTTCTTTTTTTAATTTTTGGATTGTCTGAAATAGCAATAAAAAGCAATATATATATATATATATATATAAAATTGCTTTCCCAGGAATTGAAATGGCACCTACATATTTTGAAACCCCTAAAATCTGGATAATTTATATATTATATATTTATAAACAGAGATGGCCTTTGAAAATATAGTCTTAAATATTCTGAGCATTTATCCCTAACTTATCATAATTATCATTATTATTTTTCAACTTTGAGCAGCATTTAATTGTCTCTCCACAAATTTGTAAACTTTACTCGAGAAATCTTCATTCTAAGTATAACTAATTTGTTGATTTTTCTGATTTCTAATAAAATATAGTTATTCCCTGCTTATTAAAGTTGATGCAACATTTTATTATTTTATTTGTGTCCTTTCTCAAGATTTATTTTTTTAAATAAAAAAATTTAAAAATTTTTAGAGATTTATTTATTTTAGAGAGGGGGAGGGGGAGAAGCACAGAGAGAGAGAGTCTCTAGCAGGCTCCCTGATGAGCACTGAGCTTGATGGGAGGGCTTGGTCCCATAACCCTGAGATCATGACCTGAGCCAAATCAAGAGTCAGATGCTTAGATGACTGAGCCACCCAGGTGCCCCAAAGTTGCTGCAACATTTTAAAAGTATCATACATTCTCATTGATTTTTGGTCTCATTTTCAAGTTACTCTGCCAGTAACTTGATAGAAAGCAAGCATATTTTTGAAATCAGATATTTTTTAGAAACTTAAAATATAATACTTATAATATTTATAAATATTTTTAAAAAATTGTATTTATGATATTACAGCTCACTTCACCTTCCTCCCTGTGTAGGTAAAGCATTTTCAAAATTGAAAATGATTTATCATTAGGTTCAGTGAGTGATTTATTGTATACTTTTGTTCCCTAAGCTTAGTGCTTTCTTCCTAAGTCTTTTTATAAGGGAACATCTATGCAAATTACTACTGTATCCTTGGATATAAATAACCAGTGACCAAGGATTCCAGTGCAACAATCATCTGTAGGAGCAAACCTCATTTTGTGTTGTGATATATAGTAACACTGAATGTCCACACTGAACAAACTCAAATTGTGCATTTTGGGTTTATCTTTCATCCAGAATCATAGCAATTAACAGTTATTGTCAATAGTTGCAGAAAGGATATTAGATTTGGGGTGAAAATCTTTGGATTTCAATCCATTTGTACAGTTTCCTAACTCTCTGACCTTGGTTAGATCGGTAACTTCCCTGAGCTTTCCTTTCTTCATCTGTAAAGCAGTTATAATAATAACACTTTCTTCATTGGGCTGTTGTGAAAGTTGGATCTATATAAAGCATTTAGTACAGGGTCTGTGACATAGGTACTTATTAAGCATTAGCTATAATTCAACACTATTATTATAACTTCCCAGTCCTGCCTTTTCTCTTCCTCTTTTCTTATGGCTTTGTGGAAATTAACTGGTAAATTCTGAAAAGTGGGTCAAATTATTCTTCTCTACACAAATTACACAATGCTTCAGGAAATATTAAGCTTTACAAAATTGCTGATGAATGTTATATTAAATTTAATCTGGATTTTTCAAATATTGATATTTTGGGGAAGTAGCTACTTACCATATTTTAATGTAAAATAATCTGTAGGAATAACTAATTCTTCCAGATGATGTCATAGCAGCAGAGAAATAACACGAGTATCAGAATAAATTAGGTAGAAATTAACATTCTATAACCAAAATGGCTATTAATACTCTTTCTTTGAAAAAATATTTGGTAAAAATTTAATTTCTTGAATTGATAATTCTGCCTTATCAATTTCCAGTATGAAAAGCACAAATCTTTTTTTTTTTTTAAAGAACTGATAGGATCCTTTTTTTCCTCCAAGATGTCTTTTAATGTACTTAGAGAGGTTTAACAAAGTGATAGTTGTACCCTTTCTAAAGTTTGTGAACACTTCGGAGAGTCACCTTAGGAGTCACATTTTGTTTTTTCAGGTTCCAGATGCGACTTTGAAGCAAACAGTTGTGGTTGGTTTGAAGCAATTAGTGGGGACAATTTTGACTGGGTATGGAACTCTAGAAGTAACCTTTCCACTGAATTTGAGCAACAGGCCCCACTTTGGGATCATACTCACAGCACAGCTCAAGGTAAGAAACAAGGAGAGGCTGGCTGTCACTCCTTCCCTTCACCCTTGGTCAGGTCTGTTCAGAGAAAGAGAAGCATTTGAAGTTCTATGCAACAAATAGTGTGACAGCTCAGTTATGCTTATGTTTGTTATTATGAAGTGACTCCTTTATGGGTGGTGGGGAGAGATAGAGATATATAGATATAATTTTGGCTGAATTCACTGAAATCATTAACTTTTTACATCATTTTAACCTAGAGGGGGATACTAGTTTAGTTCCTGCAAGAGTAAATTTGACTAACAATCACTTTTATTGATTTTTAATGGTTTAGTCTTAATTTTAATCAGACACAGAGCTTAGGATGGGGTTAAGGGGCAGGTGTGTCAGCTCAGTCTGCTAACTTAAAATTTGTATTTGTGTCCCAATAGGGCATTTCATGTTCATTCTGAAGAAAAGCAGAAGCTTGTCACAAGTTGCCAAACTCCAGAGCCCAACCTTTAGCCAGGCGGGACCTGGATGCACGCTTTCCTTCTGGTAAATTCTAGAAACTGTGGTCAGATACCCTTACAGCCCTGTGGTTGCAGGCACACTCCTGCACCTATCAGACTTTATGATTTGCCCCTGGTTTTGCTTTAAAAGTAGGTATTGTGTTAGATTTACACAGTTAGAATTTTTCTTAGGAACACATTGTCAGCATTTGTTGTGTTCTTCCTTTGGAGGAAAGGGACTCTTTCCCTCCGACAGTGGATTATAATTTAATTAACTCTGCCTCCCCTATTCTGAACTGAACTCCTTGAGAAAGGCTCCCCGGGTCCTGCGAGCCAGAGTGTGCCCCTCAGAAGATAAGCTCTCGCGTATGAGCAGCCGCAATTACTGCAGGAAAGAAAGGCGTCCGTTGTGTTAGCTAATTATTAATTGGCTGTTGATCAAGCGGAAGAGCCTGTAAGTTAAAAGTTTAGTCTGTGCCATAAATCATTTCCATTCCTTGTGTTGCCTTTTTCAGGTTTTATAACTACGGTCTGTCAGTGGGGGCCGCTGAGCTCCAGCTACACGTGGAAAATTCCAGTGACCCCACCGTACTCTGGAGAGTTTTATATAACCAGGGCAACCAGTGGTCACAGGCGACTGTTCAGCTTGGACGCCTCACTCAGCCCTTCCATTTGTCTCTAGATAAAGTCAGTCTTGGCATTTATGATGGAGTCTCCGCGATTGATGACATCAGATTTGAAAATTGTACTCTTCCGCTTCCTGCGGACAGCTGCGAAGAGCCAGATTTCTTCTGGTGTCGACGCAGCAAAGCTTGCGTAGAGAAGCTTCTGTTATGTGATCTGGTAGATGATTGCGGTGATCACACTGATGAAGATGACTGTGGTAAGTATTTTATTATTTCTCTCTCTCTCTTTTTTTTTTTTTTTTGGTCCTTCTTATTTTGATAGTGGGGATCTTGATTAGTTCAGTGTTTTCTAGCCTGCTGAGGCAAAGACACGAAGCATTGTTCCAAAGTTGATGACTACGATGAGTGATGAATTAGTTGAGCTACCAATATTTGTTATGGTGACTGAGGAACTAGTTACTAGAGATACAATGCTGAACACAACTACTGAGTCTCAGATCTCAGGAAGCTTACGGTCTAATCGAGGAGATGGATGTTATTTGAATATTTAAAAAAGAAATACAATCTGGCAGCTTTGGTGGGAGATACAGAGAGGGAAGCTGTGACTTTTTATAATGGTATTGAACTTCCTAGAGGTGACAACTTCGCTGAGCTCTGAAAAGTAAGAAGTCAGAGTGTCTGTGCAAAAGCCCTCATAAGTGACTGCATGGCAGGCGGAGGCCAGCCAGTGTGGCTGGAGGGGGCGTGTGAAGGGGATGGGGGGTGCAGCACGAGGACAGGAATGTGGGGGAGGCCAGATCTGCAGATCTTCATTGTCCATATTAGGGAGGTTTTTCTTCATCTGAAGGTTTTTAATAAGGAAGGTAATATAAAAAATTGGCATATTAAAGCATGTCACTGTGGCTACAGTGTGATGAGTGGGCTGGAGGAGAGTGGGTTCAGAAGACCCATCGGTAGGCCGTTGCGGTGGTCCCTGAGGACGGGTCGGCATCCCAGCCGGAGTGATGGAGATGGAGGGATTGCTATTTGGGGAAATGTTTGGAAGGAACATTTGATGATGTTTTGGCTACAGGGAGCAGAGATAGATAAGCTGATAGATAGGCTGTCAAAGATAAGTCTTGAGTTTCTGGTTTAAATTACCACAAAGCTTATGGTATCTGATGATAACATGTGTTCTACAGTTTTATGAACCTAGATCCAGAGAGTGCCCACTGCACATACTCCTGAAAATGAATCAGAAGCTCATAGCTGTTTTTTTTTTTTTTTCAATTACAAAAAATCATTCAGAAAAAGAGTTTGCATCTTCCCTTGTTTTGGAAATAGCAACAATTCTTAAAATTCAAGCTATATGCTTATTACATTGAGAGGCTAATTATACATCAGAGAGAAGCCATAAAATGGTTGGTACATCATAGGAAATCCTGCATTAAGAAATTTCCATATAAAGTATTATAGAGAGTCCTGCATATATGTGGTCTTTGATACAGTCAGGTGGATTGAAGTCAGAATTACCATGTGTCTCATTACACAACTAATACTTGAGTGGATAGAAATAAAGTTGATAGTTTAGACAATGGCTAACACAAGAAATGTTACTTGTCCTCAAGGTAATTTATTTGTTCAGATTTAGAAAGCTTTTTCATCTTTTTGAAGCTCTCTGAATCCCCCTCCTCAAAAAAAAAAATTGGTATGTTGCTAAAAATAAGCAAGTTATCCTTCAAATCACTCAGGGCTAACTTAGAATGGAATTACTGGCAGTACAAATGTAATATGAGAATCTTCTTGTGACTAAATATTAATGAAAGAGAATAGGAGTGGCATTAGATGGTGAGTTTCTCTCACAGCTGTCCATATAGACATATTATTGGTTGGAATAGAACCATTAGACATCCAGAAATCGCTGTCATGTTTCCTAAAGTTGCCCATGTTTAGAGACAGGGTCTTTTATTTAAAGGTGGAGTTGTACACATTCCCTTTTGAAATACAGATCGCACATATAGTCCATAGGAAGACAGGCAATATCAAAATCTGTTGGCTTGAGTGCCAGTTTTATGTCAAAAAACTTAGCAGTTTGACATTCTCCTTCTGCTCCACAACCAAAGACTGACACCTGGGGAGTACAGCGCAGGTCCCCAGTTCACGTCACAGCTGGGCTTGATGAGTCACAAGTGAGGAAATATCAAATGAAAGCTCATCTTTCATTTGACATTTACTCACTGGGTTCCCTTCATTAGGTCTAAGCTCCCGTTCTGTGGTTTGCAGAGACAGATGATCTGTTCTTGCCTGGCTGCATTTATCCACATATGCCTGTCTTTACTGTTTCAGAATATTTATTCCCCTTTGGCAAAAAGTGCATTTACTAAGATGAATAGTTAAAGGACAGCTGACATTTATTTAAAAAAAAAAAAACCAACTTATGTAAATGAAGCCAAAAGGTAGAACTCCTCGTTAATTCTAAATCCTGTTCTTTCTGCCCAAATAACGCTAAATGTATATTCTCTGGCATTTATTCTACACAAATCCTGGGTGTCAACAAAAATGCTCACATCCCCCAAAATGAATACATTCCTATATTATGCTAGAAATTACGGTAGATTGGCTAGTTGACAAGGGACAAGTCAATTCTTCGTAAGTGCTTTCAATTCTTCTAGAGACTGAGGGGAGTTTAAAGTTTAAAAGCTCCAGCTCAAAGGAGCCGCAGTGGTGGGAAGGAAAGACTGCCTCCCAGGGGACAGAGCACAACAGGAAGCATAAATAGGGAAGGAGAGAGGCGTGAGGTGTTTAAGCATGTGGGGAAGATGGTATATGAGAAATGAAAGGATAGTTAGGGACGAACAGGAAGTTAATTTCATTTGGGAAAGGGGAGGATTGAAAGAAGAGTTTAGATTTAAGTTTAGATCAAGTGAGTATATGTTATAGGAATTTGAATAGAGGAGGAAAATGATAAATTGCCATGGAAGGTGAATGAATGGTCGTTCTGGCACTGGGGCCAGGAGACATTTGGAACTGGGCCAAGATGGAACCAGAGGGAGGAGTTTTTCAGCATGAGGTCTGGAAAACATTGACATCAGAATCCTTTTGGGTGCTTGTTAAAAATATGGATTCCTGGGCTTCACCCCGTATCTGACAAGCTAGTACTTGTATGGGGCTTCACCATGGAGTGGGCGATTCTACCAAGCTTCAGGTGATTCTGAAAGACTGAGCCCTATTAAAATATGACTGTTCTCAGCTCTGCATGTTCGACTCACCAAGGGAGATGATGAAGTATCCTGATATTTGGTGCACGATTTGCACCAGTTACATCAACATCTCTGGGGGCGCCCAGGTGGCTCAGTCGGTTGAGTGTCCAGCTCTTGATTTTGGCTCAGGTCATGATCTCAGGGTCATGAGATTGAACCCTGCGTTGGATTTCATGCTCAGCGGGGAGTCTGCTTGACAGTCTCTTTTCCTCTGCCGCCCCCTCCTCCCCACACACACTCTCTCTCTCTCAAATAAATCTTTTTAAAAAAATTAACATCTCTGGAGATGAATTCTGGACCTTGGTGTTTTTTGTTTTGTTTTGATATTTAATGTTCGCTGGTGTTGGGACATTCAGCCGAGGTTGCAATCAGCTGAGCCAGGAGTTGGGCGCCTGGAGCTAGCCGTGGTGTCATGATCATTTGCATGGAGTCACAGTGCTAGAAATGATGAAGGGCTAGGCGTGAAAGGCATTTGGAAGATGATGGCTAAAGTAATGCTGCCTTCAGTCTATAAAATATTATTGCGTGATGTAAATCTAGGATTTATTCACCTTTTAGAAACTTTAATGTTGCATTTAAAAAAAAATGGTTAACCATGTCAGGAGCAAAATATCAAAGAGTTTTCTTAATTGTAGTTATTTTTGTCCTAAATTATTCATTCATTCATTCATTCATTTATTTTCTATTATTTAATGCAATTTCAGTACCTGAACTCCAGTGTAACTTTGAAAATGGAATTTGTAACTGGGAACAAGATACAGAAGATGACTTTGATTGGACCAGGAAGCGTGGTCCAACTTCGACACTTAATACAGGGCCCATGAAGGATAACACTTTGGGCACAGCTAAAGGACACTATCTCTACATAGAATCTTCGGAGCCACAGGTTTTCCAAAACAGAGCTGCTTTGCTCAGCCCTGTCCTCAATGCCACCAGTACAGAGGGCTGTACCTTCCGCTTCTATTACCACATGTTTGGAAAGCACATTTACAGGCTGGCCATCTACCAGCGAGTCTGGAGTAACACAAGAGGACAGCTGCTGTGGCAGATATTTGGGAATCAAGGCAACAGATGGATAAGGAAACACCTCAGTGTTTCCAGCAGGCAGCCTTTTCAGGTATGGATAATGGATTTCATTATGTGTGTTTAAAATGCATCAGAATGTCTAAGGAATATGAAAGATTCCTCTAACCTTGAATTAAAAGCAAGTGGAATTTGATCAAAGTTACTTCGAAATACATTTATCATTCAATTAAGGGTGTACCAGAGCTTGTTAAGTTGTTTTCCTCCTCGACTACCCCCAATAATGTGTGATTAAAATTTCTAAAGGTGGACACATGGTATTGGCAACAGCTGCAGGTCCCTCTGACTTGAAGTCATTTTTCTACTGAAATAAAAAATCTGGAGGGAAAAAGAGTTCTGCACAATTTCTGGTGTTCTGCCAAATGTTCAGATTCTAAGATCTCTTATTTTGAATATTTCATTTGACTTCTCCACATTTTGTAGGTAAGTAACAAAAATTCGAGAGGAGTGCGTGCTTTGTTGGAGAATCACACAGCTACTCTGGGACCAAGCCAGAGGTCAGTCTAGCTAGGTCACCCCACTCCTGGTGGAGTAGTTCTTTACTTCTTTACTCTGAGTCTCGGACCTTCTCCTAAAAGGAAAACTTAGAATGGCAAGTTTAAATGCTTATGTGACTTTTGTAGTTTGGTGGAGGAATTTTCCATCTATTATCTCTTTGATTCCCTCAGCAATTCCCTCAAGTGGGTACGTCTGGCTTCCTTTTTGTCAGTTTTACAGATAGGAATAATAAAAAAAAAAAAGCCACCGAGGTGGTTATTTATATCTGGTCAAAGAGATGGTGAACAGCAGAATGGGGACTTGAACTGGAAGCTGAGGTTTCCGATTAATTCTCATTCATTCCCTTCCTTATATATCATGTAGCTTGTCACATGTAGGAGGGTTGAATATTTTGTTCTTTTCGCCTTTGCACAAATAGATCTACATATAATATATGGAGAGAGACTTCTTACCTCTCTTGGCTAAACATTTTTTTTTTTTTTTTGCTTTCTTATATAGGCTGAGTTTCTCTGTTACCCTAATTTTAAAGTACTGCCTCTTTCTAATTGTCTTCACAGCTTTGTAGCCAAGAACTTAGCTCCAGGCCCCCCATTAAGAGCCATCATAGATATACATCATATATGACTCACTAGAAAACACACTGAAATTAGTTATTTGTCTAAATAGGCATAAGATGAAATCATGAGAACTGATCTGCTGCACACAGAGAGTTTAGCTGTAACGGTAAGACGGGTGTAATCATAAGATGAAATTGAAGGAAGGTTCTTTGACTTTTATTTAATAATAGTTCATCCACTTCAAATTAATTCTTAATATTTAATCAGGTGAATTGTAATTTGGGTCAAACTAGTATTCAGTGGATAAACTCTCCTTGTGATATTTACTCAAGAATTGGTTGCCAGGAGAAAAATCATCTTGGCAAGGGAGCTGCTTCACATTCAGATGAACATGGAACTAACCAAGGAATCCTTTAGTTATGAATCTGAAATATAGAAATTGGGGTTTGAAACCCATTTTGGGTTATATATGGAGTTCTGTTTGATTTCATCCAGTGGTTCTTCTAGGGTTTTGGTTTTTTTCCATGACATTCAGGCATGAAAAGGTGAAATCAGATTGTGCATGCCATGTAGGTTAATTATTTAAGAGTGTAAAAATTGGGTCCAGTTGAAGCAGCCAGATACTTTTCTTCATTGAATGAGTATACGTAGTTGTTGCAAGAGCAGCAATAACCAAGATTTTATTCAACTATGATATTGTTGGTGAAACTACCTAGTATCAACCCAGGAGGTAACGTGCTCATTAAATGTTTATTTCAAAGAAAAAATCAAGGATTTTTCAGGGATTTTGTTCAACAGAAGTGTAGTTACCTCCTGTCCTGATACACTGTTTTTACACCATCATTAGCTATGTTTCTCATGCTGTGCATCCATCACTATGACTTACATGTTCAATAATCAGAATTCCGTAACTGCCACTCACCTTCAACTATTTTGTCCAATACACCTCCTCCTTCCCCTCCAGCAACCACCAGTTAGTGGTCCGTATTTATAGGTCTCATTTTGCTTTTTGTTTGTTTATTCATTTTTTTTAAAACTTCCAGATAGTGGAATTATATGGTATTTTTCTGATGTATTTCACTTAGCGTAGTATCCTCTAGGTTAATCCTTGTTGTCTCAAATAGCACATCTCAGCCTTTTTATGGCAATACAGTATTCCTGTGTTGTGTGTGTGTGTGTGTGTGTATGTGTGTGTCACTTCTTTCTTACCCATTTGTCTTTTGATGGACACTTAGTTTGCTTCCATAGCTTGACTATTATGAATAATTCTGTAGTAAACATATGAGTGCATATATCTTTTCAAATTAGTGTCTTTGTGGTTTTTTGGGTAAATACTCAATACTGGAATTACTGGGTCATATGATATTTCTATTTGTAATTTTTTGAGCAACCTCCATTCTGTTTTCCACAGTGGCTGCTCCAGTCTGCATTCCCACCAACAGTGTAAGTTCCTTTTTCTTCACATCTTTTCTAACATTCTTTATCTCTTGTGTTTTTGGTTTTAGCCATTTTGACAGGTATATAGTGATATCTCATGGTGGTTCTAATTTGCAGCTACCTGATAATTAGTGACGTTGAGCATCTTCTTATGTGTCTGCTGGCCATCAGTATATCTTTGGAGAAATGTCTGTATATGTCATTTGCCCATTTTTTAATTGTTTTTTTTTTGGTGTTGATTTATGTAAGTTCCTTATATATTTTGGATATTAACCCCCAATTGTATATATCGTTTGTAAATATCTTCTCTTCTTCAGTAGGTTGTCTTTTTGTTTTGTTGGTTGCCTTTGCTGTGCAGAAGCTTTTTATCTTGATGTAGCCCCAATCGTTTACTTTTGATTTTGTTTCTTTGCCTCAGGAGACATATCAAGAAAAATAGTGCTATGGCTGAGGTCTGGGAAATGACCACCTGTTCTCTCTTCTAGGATTTTTATGGTTTCAGGTCTCACGTTTAGGTCTTTAATCCGTTTTGACTTGGTGTGTGTTATTAAAAAGTGGTTTGGTTTCACTCTTTTTCATGTAGCTGGACAGTATTCCCAGCACCATTTATTGAATTGACTGCCTTTTCTCCAATGCATATTCTCGCCTCTTTATTCATAGATTAATTGATAATATAATCATGTATTTATTTCTGAACTCTCTTTTTTATTCTGTTGATCTGTGCATCTATTTTTTGTACCAGTACCCCAAACTGTTTGAATTACTACAACTTTGCATAGTATATCTTGACTTCTGGAACTGTGATACCTCTAGCTTTGCTCTTATTTCTCAAGAGTGCTTTGGCTATTCAGAGTCTTTTGTGGTTCCATTCAGATTCCAGCATGATTTGTTCTAGTTCTGTGAAAAATGCTCTTGCATTTTGATAGGGATTGCATTAAATCTGTAGATTGCTTTGAGTAATGTGGACATTTTAATAATATAATTTCTCTAATCCATGAGCATGAAATGTCTTTCCATTTTTTAAATATCATCCTCAATTCCTTTTATCGGTGTTTTATAGTTTTCAGAGTACAGACCTTTCATTTCTTAGGTATTTATTCCTTTATGATGCAATTTTAAGTAGTGTTGTTTCCTAAATTTCTCTTTCTGCTACTTCATCTATAGTGTATAGAAATGCTACCAACTTATGAGTGTTAATTTTGTTTTCTGCAACTTTACTGAATTCATTTATTATTTCTAGTAGGATTTTCATATCATCTGCAAGTAGGGAAGTTTTTACTTCTTTCTTACCAATATGGATTCCTATAATTTCTTCTTGTCTGATTACTGTAGCTAAGATTCCCAATACCATGTTGAATAAAACTGAGAGGGGACATAGGTGCCTGGGTGGCACTCAGTTGGTTAAGTGTCTGACTTAATTTTGGCTCAGGGCATGATCTCAGGGTAGTGGGATCAAGCCCTGTGTCAGACTCCATGCTCAGCGGGGAGTCTGTTTGGGATTCTCTATCCCTCTCCTGCTGCCTCTCTCTCTCCGCACCACATGCTCATTCTTTCTCTTTAAAAATAAATGTTTAAAAAACAAAACAAAACAAAACAAAACCAAAAATATGAGAGGGGACATTCTTATCTTGGAAAAGCTCTCAGTTTTTCCCCATTGAGGATGATGTTAGCTGTCCTTTATTATGTTGAGGTATGTGCCCTCTGAAACTACTTTGTTGAGGGTTTCTATCATGAATGGATGTTATAATTTGTGAAGTGCTTTTTCTGCATCTATTAAAATGATCATATGATTTTTTTTTATCCATTCTCTTTTTGATGTGATGATTCATGCTGATTGATGTGCAAATATTGAACCATGCTCACATTCCAGGAATAAATTCCACTTAATTGTGGCAAATGATTTGTTTAATGTACTGTTGGATTTGGTTTGCTAATATAGTTTAGGATTTTTTTCATGTGTGTTCACAGAAATACCAT
This sequence comes from Mustela erminea, assembly GCF_009829155.1. Classification (NCBI taxonomy): domain Eukaryota; kingdom Metazoa; phylum Chordata; class Mammalia; order Carnivora; family Mustelidae; genus Mustela; species Mustela erminea. Next base: position 123,166,777 of record NC_045619.1, read on the forward strand.
TCTGTAGTTCTCTCTCTCTCTCTCTCTTTTTTTTTTTTTTTTTTTTTTGTAGCTTTGTCTGTTTGGTTTCATAGAATGAATTTGGAAGCATTCCTTCCTCTTTTATTCTTTGAAACAGTTTGAGAAGTATAGGTATTAACACTTATTTAACTCTTTGGTAGAATTCCCCTGTGAAGCTATATGGTCCTAGACTTTTGTTTGTTGGGAGTTTTTTGATTATTGATTCAATTTCATTGCTGATACTTGGTCTATTCAAATTTACTATTTCTTCCTCAGTCAGTTTTGGGAGATTATATATCCATGTTTTCTGTGTTGTCTATTTTGCTGGCATATGATTTTTTATAACTTACAATTCTTTGTATTTCTATGAGGTCACTTGTTTCTTCTCTTTCATATTTTGAGCACCCCCCCCCCCCACTTTTTATTGTTTGGTGAGTCTGGCTAAATGTTGGTGAGTTTTGTTGATCTTTTCAAGGAACCATCTCCTGAATTCATTGAGCTGTTTAATTTTTATTGTTTCTGTGTCATTTATTTCTGCTCTGATCTTTACAGTTTACTTCTACTGGTTTTGAATTTTTTTATTCTTTTTCTAGCTCCTTTATGTGTAAGTTTAGGTTGTTTATTTGAGATTTTTCTTGCTTCTTGAGGTAAACCTGTATTGCTATAAACTTCTATGTTAGAACTGCCTTTGCTGCATCTGAAAGATTTTTGGACAATTGGATTTTCACTTTAATTTGTCTCCATGTATTTTTTTTTCTTTGATTTCTTGTTAAATTGTTTAATTGCATGTTAGTTAACATACATGTATTAGTGTATTGTCCAGATTTTTTTCTTGCTGTTGATTTCTATTTTCATAGCATTTTGGTCAGAAAAAATGCATGGTATGATTTCAGTCTTTTTAAATTTGTTTGTACTTATTTTGTGGCCTAACGTTTGATCTGTCTGGAGAATGTTCCATGTGCACTTCAAAAGAATGTATATTCCACTGTTTATATGTTCTGAATATATCTGTTAGATCCGTCTTGTCCACATGTCATTTAAAGCCAGTGTTTCCTTGTTGATTTTCTTTTTTTTTAAAGATTTTATTTATTTATTTGACAGAGAGAGATCACAAGTAGGCAGAGAGGCAGGCAGAGAGAGAGAGAGGAGGAAGCAGACTCCCCGCGGAGCAGAGAGCACGATGCGGGACTCGATCCCAGGACCCTGAGATCATGACCTGAGCCGAAGGCAGCGGCTTAACCCACTGAGCCACCCAGGCACCCTCCTTGTTGATTTTCTGTTTGGATTATCTATCTGTTGATATAAGTTGGTTGTCAAAGTCCCTGACTATTGCTGTATTACTCTTGATTACTTCCTTTATATTTGTTCTTATGCTTTATGTATGTGGGTGCTCCTATGTTGGGTGGATAAATTTTTACAATTGTTATGTCTTCTTGTAGGATTGTCCCCTTTATTATGATACAGTGTCCTTCTTTGTCTCCTGTTACAGTCTTTGTTTTAAAGTCTGTTTTTTCTGGTATAAGTATTGCTTCCCAAGTTTTCTTTTCAATTCCGTTGCATGATAAATACTCTTCCATTTCTTCACTTTCAGTCAGCATGTTTCATTAGGTGTGAAATGGGTCTCTTGGAGGCAGAATATAGATTGGCTTTGCTTTTTTTTTTTTTTTAATCTATTGCATCAACCTCTGTCTTTAGTTTGAAACACTTAGTCCATTTACATTGAAGTGATCATTTATAGGTGTGTATTTATTTGCATTTTTTTTGGTTGTTTTATGGTTGTTTTGTGTTCTCTGTTCCTTTCTTCTCTTGCTCTTTCTCTCAGGGTTTGCTAGCTTTCTTTAGTAATGTACTTGGATTCCTTTCTCTTTATTATTTGTGTATCTATTGCCACTGTTTGATTTGTGGTTATCATTATATTTATATATAACATCTTATTCATAAAGAGTTTGTATGAAGGTGATGGTCACTTAAGTTTGGCCCATTCTAAAAGCACTATATCTTTATTCCTTCCTTCACCGCATTTTAGGTGTATGCTGTCATACTTTATATCCTTTTATTCTTTTTTTAAAAAAAATTTTATTATTTCTTAATAGACAGAGAAGTTGGGGGGGCAGAGGTAGAGGAAGAGCGAGTATCTCAAGCAGGCTCCATGCTGAGTGTAGAGCCTGATGTGGTGCTTGATCTCACAACCCTGAGACTACGACTGGAGATGAAATCAAGGTGGACTTTTTTTTTTTAGATTATTTATTTATTTATTTGACAGACAGAGGTCACAAGTAGGAAGAGAGGCAGGCAGAGAGAGAGAGAGAGGAGGAAGCAGGCTCCCGGCTGAGCAGAGAGCCCAATGTGGGGCTCGATCTCAGGACCCTGGGATCATGACCTGAGCTGAAGACAGAGGCTCTAACCCACTGAGCCACCCAGGCACCCCAAAGGGTGGATGTTTAACTGAATGAGCCACCCAGGTGCCCCTTTACATCCTTTATTTTGTGACTCCCATGACTGGTTTGTTTTATAGCTTTGCTTAATTTTACTGCTTTTGTGCTTCTTAGTTTTCTTACTCCTAGTTATGTTCTTTCCTTTCTAGTCATGGAGTCCCCTTTAACTTTTCTTCTAATGCTGGCTTATGGTGATAAATTCCTTTCATTTTTGCTTGTCTGGGAACTCTTTCTCTCTCCTATTCAGCACTATAGCCTTGCTGTATAGAGTGTTCTTGGTTGCAGGTTTTTTTCTTTCAGCACTTTGAATATATCATGCCATTCTATTCTGTCTTGCAAAATTTCTACTGAAAAATCTGCCTTATGGGATTTCCCTTCTATGTAATTTTTCCCCTCTTGCTGCTTTTGAAATTCTTCATCACTATTTTTTTTTCATTTTTATTACTATGTGTCTTTCATCTATTTCTAGTTTATCTTTGTGTATGGTATAAGAGAATGGCCTAGTTTCATTATTCGGCATGTGGCTGTCCAGTTTTCCCAGCACCATTTATTGAAGAATCTGTCTTTTTTCCAATGGATATTCTTTCCTGCTTTGTCGAAGATTAGTTGACGGTAGAGTTGAAGGTCCATTTCTGGGGTCTTTATTCTGTTCCATTGATGGATGTGTCTGTTTTTGTGCCAGTACCATACTATCTTGATGATGACAGCTTAGTAATACAGCTTGAAGTCAGGCATCACGATGCCCCCAGCTTTAGTTTTCTAGTATTTAGTTAATACCCTGGCAATCTGGGGTCTTTTCTGGTTCCGTACAAATTTTAGGATTGTTTGTTGAAGCTCTGTCAAAAATGTCATTGGTAGTTTGATAAGGATTGTATTGGAAGTATAGATTGCTCTGGGCAGCACAGACATTTTAACAATGTTTATTCTTCCAACCCATGAGGATGGAATGTTTTCCCATCTCTGTGTCTTCCTTAATTTCTTTCATAAGTGTTCTGTAGTTTCTAGTGTTTAGATCTTTTACCTCTTTGGTTAGGTTTATTCCTAGATATCTTACGGTTTTGATGCTATTGTAACTGGAATTAATTGCTTAATTTCTCTTTCTTTAGTTACGTTGTTAGTATATAGAAATGCAACTGATTTCTGTGCATTGATTTTGTATTCTGCCATGCTGCTGAATTGCTGGATGAGTTCTAGTAATTTGGGGGTGGAGTCTTTTGGGGTTTCCACATAAAGTATCATGTCTTCTGTGAAGAGAGAGAGTTTGACTTTTTTTCCAATGCCTTTTATTTCTTTTAGTTGTCTGATTGCTGATGCTAGGACCTTTAGTACTATGTTGAACAATAATGGTGATGGTGGGCATCCCTGTTGTATTCCTGACTTTATGGGAAAAGCTCTCAGCTTTTTCCCATTGGACTTTTCGTAGATGGTTTTTATGTTGAGGTATGTTCCCTCTATCCCTATACTTTGAAGAGTTTTAATCAGGAAAGAATTCTGTATTTTGTCAAATGCGTTTTCTGCATTAATTGAGAAGATCATATGGTTCTTATTTCTTTTATTAATGGGCTCTATCACATTGGTTTCCAAATATTGATCTACTTGCATACCAGGAATAAATCCTACCTGGTCATGTTGAATAATCTCTTTAATGTACCGTTGGAGTCTTTTGGCTAGGATCTTGTTGAGTCTTTTGGCATCCATGTGCATTAGGGATATTGGTTTGTAATTCTCCTTTTTGGTGGGGTGTTTGTCTGGTTTTGGGATCAGGGTAATGCTGGCCTCGTAGAATGAGTTTAGAAGTTTTCCTTCTATTTCTATTTTCTGAAACAGCTTCAGTAGAATAGATATTATTTCTTCTTTAAATGTTTGGTAGAATTCCCCTGGGAAGTAACCTGGTCCTGGACTCTGCTTTTTGGGAGGTTTTTTGATTACTGCTTCAATTTCCTTACTGGCTATTGGTCTGTTCAGATTGTCTATTTCTTCCTGTTTTATTCTTGGTAGTTTATAAGTTTCCAGGAATGCATCCATTTCCTCTGGATTGCTTAATTTGTTGGCATATAGTTGATGGTAATAATTTCTAATAGGTGTTTCCATTTCCTTGGTATTAATCGTGATGTCTCCCCTTTTAGTCGTGATTTTATTTGGGCTCTTTCACTTTTCTTTTGGATAAGTCTGGCCAGAGTTTTATCGATCTTATTAATTCTTTCAAGAACCAGCTGCTAGCTTTGTTGATCTATTCTACCTTTTTTTTTTTTCTGGTTTCTATTTCATTGATCTTTCTTGTGACCTTTATTACCTTTCTTCTCCTACTTGGCTTAGGCTTTATTTGCTGTTCTTTCTCTAGGTCCTTTAGGTGTAAGTTAGCTGGTACACTTGAGATTTTTTCGAATTTTTGGAGAGAGGCTTGGGTGGTTATGTATTTCCCTCTTAGGACCACCTTTCTAGTATCCCATAGGTTTTGGGCCAATGCATTTTCATTCTCATTAGTTTCCATGAATTGTTTAAGTTCTTCTTTCATTTCCTGGTTGACTCAATCATTCTGTAGCAGGATGCTCTTTAACTTCCAAATGTTTGAGTTCCTTCCAAATTTCTTCTTGTGGTTGGGTTCCAGTTTCAAAGCAATGTGGTCTGAAAATGTGCAGGGAATCATCTCAGTCTTTTGGTGTCAGTTGAGACCTGATTTGTGACCCAGTATGTGGTCTATTCTGGAGAAAGTTCCATGTGCACTGGAGAAGAATGAGTATTCTGTTGTTTTAGGATGGAATGTTCTATATATATCTACATAGTCCATCTGGTCCAATGTGTCATTCAGTGCTCTTGTTTCTTTATTGATCTTCTGCTTAGATGGTCTGTCTATGGCTGTGAGTGGAATGTTGAGGTTTCCTACTATTAATATATTATCAGTATTTTTCTTTATTTTGGTTATTAATTGGTTTATATAATTGGTTGCTCCCATGTTGGTGGCATATTTAAAATTGTTAGATCTTCTTGTTGGATAGACCCTTTAAGTATGATAATCTCTGACGTTTTAATGATTATGTGTGCTGGTATGGATCCCCTTGAGATCATCTCATTTGTAACTCTGCTTTTTTGACTTGGATGTCTATTTCCTTCCCTATGTTAGGAAGGTTTTAGTTATTATTTCTTCAAATCAGTTTTCTACACTTTTTTCTTTCTCTTCCTCTTCTGGGACCGCTGTAATGTGAATGTTTGCTTAACGTTGTCTAAGAGATCTTTTAAGCTCCCCTCCCCCTTTTTTTAAAAGTTCTTTTCTCATTTTACTGTTTAGTTTGTGTGTTTTCCATTCGGGATCATTTGTTTAAAGTGAAATGCATAGGCTAGAACTAGATTGCACATGTAGGTATAGGAAGTGTTTGACTTGTTAACATCAGTTGAAATAATTGAGGACTGCTATTATGTGTGGCTTGGTCAGTAAGGCTCAGCTGGTCATTTACATATAAGACTTTACACCAACCTTCTAACTAATTTTTTATTATGGTATTTATTGTGGTATAATTGACATGTAATAAACTATACATATGGAAAGTTTTGAAACCATCACCACAATCAAGATAATAGATAAGTATGCTTCACCTCTAAAAGATTCCTCACGTCACCTTGTAATACCTATATCTGGCCTTCACTCCCATCCCTTAATAACACCAAATTGCTTTCTCTTAGTATACATTAATTTATATTTTCCAAACTATTAAGTAAATTGTACAATATGAGGTTTTTTTTTTCTGATTTACTGCATTTAGTAGATTCCTTTATGTTATGGAATATAACTGTAATTCATTTGTATCTATTGCCAAATAGTATTGTATTATATGGATATAACACTGTTTAATCAATTATTCATCTATATTTGGATTGCTTGTAGTTTGGAGTATTATAAGTAAATCTACTGTGAATATTTGCATGTAAATGTGTATATAAACATCTGCTTTTATTTTTCTTGGTAAATACGCAGGAGTGAAGTTGCTGGATCATATGCCAGAAGTACGTTTAACATTTTAAGAAACTCTTGAACTGTTTTTTCATAGTGAGCCATTTTTTATTCCCATCAGCAGAATATATTAGTTTCAGTTCCTCCACATTTTAGCCAGTACTTGTTATTATCAGTCTTCTTAATGTTAGTTATTAGAAGTATATAATGGTATCTTATTGTGGTGTTAATTTGCATTGCCCTAAGCATTAATTATGTTGGACATATTTCCTATGTTTGCTTGCCAAATGGACATAATTTGAAGTGTCTGTTTAAATCTTTTGCCCAATATTTAGATTGGATTTTTGTTTTCTTATTATTGAATTTCAAGCTTTTTAAATATTTTCTGGATGCAAGCTTTTGCTTGGATACGTTGATAACAAATATTTTCTCTTGGCTTGTTTTTTAATCTTTTAATAGTTTCTTCGAAAAGGAGGCACTTTTTAATTTCGATGAAATCCAATTTATTATAAACTCAGACCCCCAAAGCTTTCCTTTCCTTTTTTCCCTATCCTTTGTGAACTTTGATTACATGTAAATTAAGCTGTTTGAAGTTGTTCCAGATCTTATTATTGCTTTGTTCAGTTTTTTCCCAATTTTGTTTTCCTTCTGTGTTTTACTTTGGATAGGACCTACCTTTGTATCTTTAATGCCTAAGCTACTATTTAATGTCTAAGCTACTATATCTTTAATTCCTAAGCTACTAATCCTTTACAGTGTATATTTTCTTCTTATTTTCAATTTTATTGTCAATTTTATATATAAATTTTGATTTGAGCCTTCATGTTATTTTCCACATCTCTCTTTTAGACTGCATAGAGTAGTTTTCATAACTCTTTTAGATGATTGAAGTGATGAAAACAAGGTAGCAGTAAGGAAGATCCCCTGCTTGTATTCCTCTCAAAAATAATTGGGTAATCATCCATGGAGAAAATGACTTTGAGGAAGCTATGGGATTCAGCCACAGGGTGGGAGACATCCTGCCTGCTCACTGAGCTGCCAGAAGTTACATCCATGACCCCAAGAGGTTGCCTCACCAATCTCAGTCCAACAGTGATATTGAATCAGCACTACAACCACGCCATTACCTCTCATTTATGGTACAGAAGTGATCCTACCTTTTCAGGGACCCACCGGGAGATATTGGCATCTGTTCTTCTAGAGGTGCCTTTAGACTTTCATCTGACTTCAGATCTTGAAGCATCCCTTTAAGCCAGTTCAAGCTCCTCACAGCCATACTTGGGGGGTGGTCCATTTTACCCAGGAAACTTCCTAGTGATCTGACAGGAGCCTGCTTAAGGACCACACAGGAACCATATTTGTCTGCATATCTTGTTACAGTCCTGCCATTTGCATGCCTAACTGCAGACCATGAGGCAGACCTCTGTCCTGTGCCAGCCATACTGATCAAACTTTCGGAGGCAGTTCTTTCTAATCAGGGACCAGGGAAGATCTCTGTCAACCTAAATCACTGGTAACAGGCCTGACAACTGCAAAATCCACTGAGCATTCAGGAGCAGCCATGAGACTTGGCTCCAGTTCTGGTCACCTGTGATGTTGTGAGCCGGGGGACTGACAGAAGAAGGTTGTTAATTATTGAAACCAGACCATAAAGATTGGAAGAGGGTTTTGTCTTTCAAATGCACAGACAGAAAACCAAGGCTGCATGGATCATGAAGATTCAGGCAAACATGATGCTACCAAAATAAGTTAATAAACCTTCAGTAACTGACCAGAAAGAAAGAGATTTACAAATTTTCTGTCAAAAAATTCAAAATAATAATCTTAAAGAAGGCCACTGACATTAAAGTGAACATAGTTATACAACTGAATGAAATTGAGAAAATAATGTGTGAGCAAAGTTAGAAATTTAATGAAGAAATGTAAATCTTTAAAATAAAACCAAACAATTTCTGGGGCTGAAGAATAGTGGCACAACTGAAAATCTCATTAGAGAGCTTCAACAGCAGACTAGTTCATATAAAAGAGTGAAGAAAGCGTATGGGGACTGTAGAAAATCACCTACAGAATAAACATGTGCATTCTGAAAGAGAAGTGAGAAATGAGCAGACAGCTTATTTAAAAAAATTGTGACTGAAGACTTCTCATATCATGAGAGAGATTTGGCCATTTATATATGAGGCTCAGGATTCCCAAGCAAGATGATCTCAAAGAAGATCTCTTTGACACCCATTATATTCAAGCTGTCAAAAGTCAAAGACAAAAATTTTGAAAGCAGTAAGAGAAGAGTGACTTGTCACATGCAAGGAAAATCCCACCAAATGGCTATCAGCGATATTCTGAGCAGAAACTTTATAGGTCAGGTGGGAATGGAATGATATATTCAAAGTACTGAAAGAAAAAAAATGCCAACCATGACCGCTATATCTGGTAAAGTTGTTCTTCATAAATGAAGTAGAGATAAAGACATTTCTAGATAAAAGCTGAAGTAGTTCATCACCAATAGACATTGCTTCCCATAAATGCTAATAGGGGCTCTTTCAGTTGAAACAGAAGGATGCTAAGTAACAACATGAATACATGTGTAAGTATAAAAGGTAAATTTAGTCAAATTCAGAATGCTCTAATACTATAGTGGTGCTCAAATCTAGTACTCTAGTATAACAGCATAAAAACATATTAAAAATTCTATAGTTATAATAACTTATTAGATACACAATACAAAAAGATAAAATTTATACATAATATGAAAGCATCAATAGCATAAAGTATGGAGAGAGTGTAGCTATAGATTTATAAAGTTTTAAAATGCAGTTGAACTTATCAGCTTAAAATAGATTGTTATAACTGTGAAATAGTTTAAGTAAGCCTCATGGTAACCACAAAGAAAAACTGCCATAGAGACACAGAATTTAAAGAGAAAGGAATCAAAGCATAACATTACAAAACATTACAAAAGAAGACAGCAAGAGGAGAAAAGGAAAAACAAATACTCAGAAAACAATGCAAACAATGGCAATAGTAATTCCTTAACTATCAATAATATTTAAAAATATAAATGGACTGTGGTGTGCCTGGGTGGCTCAGTCAGTTAAGTGTCTGACTCTTGATATCAGCTCAGGTCTTGATCTCAGGGTTGTGAGTTCAAGCTCTGCATAGAGTGGGTGAATGGTTTACAACAATATACAAGATCCAGTAATATTCTTCCTGTGAGATTTGTCTTAGTTTTAAGACACACAAAGGTTGGAAGGGAAGGGTTAGAAAAAGATTCTCCATACAAATGGTAACCAAAAGAGAGCAGGTATGGTTATACCTATTTCAGGTACAAAAAACTTACAGTCAGAAGAGTCAAATAAAGTCATTAATGGAAAAAAGGGACAATTCATTCAGAGCATGTAGCAATAGTAAATATATATGCACACAATATTGGAACACTTAAATATGTAAAGCAAGTAGTAACAGAATGAAAGGAGAAGAAACATCATTATAATTGTAGGGGCCTTCAAATTCCCACTTTCAGCAATGGATAGATCATCAAAACAAAATCAGTAAGGAAGCGTTAGGCTTACACTGCATCAGATCAGGTGGACTTAATGACATCTACAGAACATTCCATTTGACTGCAGCTGTGCATATATTTTTTTCAAGCACACATGTAACTTTCTCTAGGATAAATCATGGGTTAAGTCACAAAGCAGTTCTTAGCTAATTTAAGATTGAAATCCTGTCAAGTATCTTTTATAACCATAACAATATGAAACTAGAAATCAGAAACAGGAGGAAACTAGAAAATTCACAAATATGTAAGAATAACCACACTGTTGAATAACCAATGGGTCAAAAAAGGAATTAAAAAGGTAGAAAAAGCTTATCTTGATATAAATGAAAATGAAAACACAACATACCAAAATTAATGAGAAGCAGCAAAAGAAGCTTTAAGAGGGAAATATATAGTGATAAATACATATTGGAACAAAAGAAAGATCTGAAATAATCTAATTTTATCCCAAGAAACTAGATAACAGCAACAACTAACAACAAAAACATTTAAGCCTGAAGTTAATTGAAGGAAGGAAACAAAATACAGGGCAGAAGTGAAAAAGAGAGTAGAAAAACAATGGAAAAGATCAACAAAACTAAGACTTGGTGTTTTGAAAAGAAAACAAAATTGACAGAAGAATCAAATAAATATAATCAGAAATTAAGTAGGAGACATGGAACTGATACTACACAAGTACTAAGTATTGTAAGAGACTGTTATAAACAAATATATGCCAAAATGTTGGATAAAAGAGAATGGATACATTCCTAGAAACATAGAACTTAATGAGACCACATCATGAAGAAATAGAAAATCTGAACCAATCAGTAATGGGTAAGGTGATTGAATCAGTAATCACAAACCTCCTATCAAACTGAAGTTCAGTATAAGATGTCTTCCCGGTGAATTCTAACAAATTTGGAAAATAAATACCAATCCTTCTCAAATCCTTCAAAAATAGAAGAAGTAACACTTCTGAAATTGCTTTACAAGACCCAACATTAACCCTGATACCAAAGCCAAGGAAAGACATTTTAAGAAAAGATTTTTGACCAGTGTGTTTGATGAACATTGATGCAAAAATACTCTACTAAATGCTAACAAACCAAAGTCAATAGCACATCAAGAAGGGCAAGTGAGATTTAACTCAGGAATGCAAGGATGGTTGATTTTAAATAAACTGTTGAAAGTGGTAACCACATTAACATAAGACTGAAGTCCTATGATCATCTGATACTTGTTGACGAAACATTTGACAAAATTCAGTATCTTTTCTTGATAACGATTTCTCTGATTAGCTATAGAAGGATTATACTTCCTACATAAGAAAGGCCATCTATGGAAAACCTACAGGTAATGTAACAATGGTGAGACTTGAAAGCTTTTCTTCTAATATCAGGAGGAGTGCAATGAGAAGCCCACTTTTGTCAGTTCTGTTCAAGCTATTGAGGATAAAATTGTGCTTGTAAATGACATGCTCTTAGATACAGAAAATCCTAAACACTCCATCAAAAACTTTTAGAACTAATAAATGAATTCAGTACAGTTGCTTGATAAAAGTCAATATATTATAGTCAGTTGCTTTTCTATGCAAACAGTGAATGATCTGAAAACAAGATTTAAGAAAACAGTCTTATGAACAATAGCATCAGAAAGAAAAACATACTTAGAAATAACTTTAACCAAAGGAATGAAACATTTATACATTGAGAACTGTTAAGACATTGATGAAAAAATTTACAAGACTAATAATTTGAAAGACATCTTGTTTTTGTGAATTGGAAGTTTTCATATTGTTAAATTATCCATATATTCAATGCAATTCCTATAGATATTTATTGACACTTTTTATTGAAATGGAAAAAAATTCCTAAAATTTGTGTGGAACCATTCAAGACTCCACATAGTCAAAGCAATCTTAAGAAGAACCAAGTTAGAGGTGTTATTGTTCCTGATTCTAAACTATAGTATAGAATTTATATATTCAAAATATAGTTCTGACATAAAATCACATAGTATAGTGGAATAGAATAGAGAGCCCAGAAATGCACCTAAGCATAAGTGGTCAATTAGGCTTTTTCATGGATACCAGACATACCTAAGAGGCAAAGGATAGGCCCTTTAGTAGAAGGTATTGAGAAAACTGGAAATTCACATGCAAAAGAAAGAAATTGGACCTTTATACCACTTGCAAAAATTAACTTGAAATGGATGAAAGGCTTGTATGTAGATTTGAAACCATGAAATTTCTATCACATGGAGAAAAAAAAGCTCCTTGATAATGATGTAGACTTTTTTTTTAAACTTTTTTTTTAAAGATTTTATTTATTTGACAGAGAGAGAGAAATCACAAGTAGGCAGAGAGGCAGGCAGAGAGAGAGAGAGAGAGGGGAGGAAGCAGGCTTCCTGCGGAGCAGAGAGCCCAACGTGGGGCTGGATCCCAGGACTCTGGGATCATGACCTGAGCTGAAGGCAGAGGCTTTAACCCACTGAGCTACCCAGGCGCCCCTGATGTAGACATTTTTTGATAGACGCCAAAAGCATAGGCAACAAAAACAATGATAAAAGAGGGGCTGCATCAAACTAAGATACTTTTGCATAGCAAAGCAAACAGTAAACAAAAGGAAAAGGCAATTTATAGAATAGGAGAAAATAATTGCAAACCACATGTCTGATACCTTATGAATCTTGAAGTTTTTCTAGTTTGGCAAAAAAGGTGCTATTCCCAGACGTTTGCAAGTGCATGGACTGTTAATCTCTGTTACTCTGATTCTTTCTAGTGGTTCCTCACAGAAACAGTACTCTACCTGTTTTCTCTGACCTTGGTCAGTTATTCACTGCCTTTAACCTCATCGGTGATGTGAGAAAGGCAGAGTGTGGAAAAATGCAGTTTCCTTGGAGTATAACTGGTTATGTGATGATATTCTCTCTTCTCCTTATGCTGGTTTTCTTCCCTTTTCACTTTTATCTTTCTCCCTCCTTTCTCCTTTCCTCCTAACTCTCAAGACTTAGTAAATATGTCCTGAATATTATGATGTTGTTACAAAATATTATTTAATCCTCAGGTAACAATAAAAGTTCAGGTTCAGATAATAGTTCGGTTTTTTTTTAAATCCCCATATTACAGTTGTAATGAAATCAGTTGCTCTTAGGTTCATTCCCTTGGATTTATCACTGGTTTCATTTCAGTTAAGGTCATCCCCATCCCTGACTAGTTGTAACAGTCCTCTTCAATTGGTCCTGCCATCCTTCTTGTACTTCCTGAAGCAAAATTGATCTTTCTGAACTGTAAACCTGGTCTTGATACTTCTTCACTTAAAGACCGTTGCTGGTTTCCCATGATTGATAGCATAAAGTCCAAATTCCTGCGTGTCTTCCCTTATTTCTTCTCTCCATGCCCAAGTCTGCTTTTGCTTCCTGAGTGTCAGAAGTTGCCAGGAGTGCCCTGATGTCATTCTTTTTCCGTCCTTGGGAAGACTTCTTCATCCTGCACATTTTTTTCTCCAAACATACTTGGAATCTAACCACTCATCTTTTTTAGATTCAGCTCAGCTTTCACTTCAGTTTGTTTTACTGTTTATGAAGTTTTTCCATATGCCTCCATGGAATTGGCCACTAATTCTCCTTTTCTCTTTGTAGACACAGTTGTATCATACCATTTTCATGTGTGTCTGTTCACCTATGAAATCAGCCAGTGCAAGAAACATGTCTCTGTTGTCCTAGCATAGAGCACAGGGCATGAGATATTGGGGTGGTGTTGAAGTTGAAGAACTATTTGACTGCGTAATTAAAGTCATATTTAGTAAGTGGAGAGCCAGGATTCCTTTTCAGTCCTTTTTTTTTTTTTTTTTTTTTTTACTTAATTTTGGTTCTTTTAGTGTATATTCATGATTATTTCTTAGTGATCTGAAACTATGGAGCATTATGTCAGAGTCATTTAGACAGTGATGGGCTTATACATGTGTAGGGCTTTCATAATTTGGCATTTTTATTTCAGTTTCAGCAATTGATCTAATCGATTTCTTATGTTTTGGATTATGTACATTTTAAATATAAGATGAAGCTATGTTTCACCTGGAAAGTACTCATGTTCATTATGACAGTAAGGTGAGTATCACTCTAGATTTACTTTGAAGTAGTAAAAGTTCTGGTTAGACATTGACTATGCCAAGAGTGTGCCTTCCTCTTTTCTTCTGTACAGACTAGTGTGTACATATAAATTATTTAAATCTTCAGAAATGTAAAAATTATTATGTTTCCTACTTTTAGTTCTTTAATATCTCAGAATTCCTTTGACACATGCACATAATCTCAGAGAAGTTGACATTAATATTTTAGGTTAATTTCATAAGATAGGATTGTCTTCATTTCCATCAGTTGGTATAGGGGATGGACTTTGTTTTCCAGGTGGAAGCTCAGTCATAGAATTAGAAAACTTATAGGCAGAATGGGATAATTTAGGTAACCTTTTGTTCTGTGGGTGAGAAAACTAAAGATCCAGAAAAATCTCTCTTCTTTAATGTCTTTATACTTACTTAAAAAGAAAGACTAGGTCCTGAGTTTCACACTCCCAACTCAACAATCTTGACACTGCAATACCCTTGATCAACATTATCCATATAATTAAGCATAACTGCATGTTAAAATAAGCAAAAGTATAAGAAATATTATGCAGCAAAATATATTATCTTGCATATTTTGATACTCAAGTTCAGTACGTAATAACTCAAAGATTAATAATTCTAGTCATTCCTTGACTAAACCATTTTTTTCAAATAAGACTACAATTTTGTAATATCATAATTTTGACTGTTCCAAATACTACCCTTTTGATCTGAAAAATGTATTTATGTGCCATGGAGTAAAATTTATTTATTCCAAAGGACTAATTTTCAAATATATGAATCTTATGAAGGTATACTTATGTTTCTCACAATTTTTCTAGATATACTTTAGAGGGCATTTTCAGGTTTTCATGATGCAGAAGAAAGTATGGTGTAACAGCTTTCTGAAGGAGAGTAATGGCATTTATTGTAACTTTAGGAGATTCCCGTTATTTTTGGAATATGGTTGTTGTAGGCCTCGTCATTTATACTAATTATATACTTACTAATACTAATAATACACTATGCTAAATTATTAAGTGTTGGTCTAAATGAAGCCCTATAGGATACTGCAGAGAAGTGGTTGTATATGGATACTGGAAGGTAGATCAGTATAATGTTTCCTTTTCCAAAAGATATTCTTCAGTGTTTTGTATTTTGAATGGTGTTGTACTCTTAAAAGCGTGGATCTGAGAATGAGATACAGAATTTGTACATACTAATATTGTAGTATACTTTCAGGTTTGATAAGGAGATGTTCCATTTTTTTTTTTAAAGGTTTTATTATTTGAGAGAGAGTTAATGAGAGAGAGTGAGTACACGCCAGGGAAAGGACAGAGGGAGAGGGACTAGCAGATTCCCTGCTAAGTGGGGAGCCTGATGTGGGACCCCAGGATCATGACCTGAGCTGAAGGCAGCCACTTAACTGACTGAGCCCCCCAAGAACCCAGATGTTCCATTCATTTCAGAATACTGTCACCAGAAGAATATAATTAAACTTTATCACTAAATCTTTAGGTCCAATACAAATTATTGTACTTCTTCTTTGTTTTCGTTTTTTCTTTTAAAGAGTTTATTTATTTATTTGACAAAGACTCAGTGAGAGAGAAACACAAGCACGTGCAGAGGGGGAGGAAAAGCAGGCCTCCTGTGGAGCAGAGAGCCGGATGCAGGGCTGGATCCCCAGACCCCAGGGTAATGACCTGACCTGAAGGCAGATGCTTAATGACTGAGCCACTCAGGCACCCCAAATTATTGTACTTTTTTTTACCTAGATTAGGTTGCTCTTGCGTTGGCTGTCTTTTTTTTCTTTGAAGGATCCTCATTGTTTTTTTTTTTTTTTTTTCCTAAGCTGGTTTTAATAAAGGTGTTCACTAATACTTGCTTCAATTATCCAGAAGTTATTTAGAAATCCTTAGGACTTACTGTTATTTCATTTTCCCAGAATGACTTTTGGATAGGAGATACCTCTCTTTCTGTTGAGTCCATACTACTTCGCATGAATTTTCCATGAAAAATCAACATAGTAAAACAACTTGTTATAGAGTACCCTATGTGTTGGGGGTTACTCACAAGGCAAAAGAGAAAGGTGTTTGAGTCATGCTCAATTGTAGAGGGTCTTGAGTGGGAATAAGAGAGAAAGGATAATTTATCACAACTGTTCTGAAGAAAATTTCCAATTAGAACTTTTAAAGATGTTTCAACTCTCATAATAGCATTTATTGACCTTCTGAAGTGCTATTTCTCACAAAGAAACCACAGTGAAATTCTTTATTGTATCTGGTCTCACCTGTGTACCTCATTTTTGCTAACACTTAAATGAGGGTGTAGATATGTAATGGAAAATAGCTATCTTACCTAAGTAGCTATTACCTGATATTCTTAGTTGGCTTTATTGTTTGTGCACCTTGAGTTAATTACTTCAGAATCATAAAATATTCTGAATTATGTCACAGAAAAATTAGTTCAAATACTTCTTTTCCAGGTATTTGGCCCAGAGGTACCCTAGCACCTTTAGTGTTAAGAATTTATTGCTTTGCGATGTTTTCTATCTTATCTGAGGACATACTGACAGAAAATGTTTTCTTTTACAGCATTGAAATCTGTCTCTCTTTTGCTTTTTGGTGGGAAGATTGAGTTTCTTGGTGTAGATTCAGTATCTGTGGTAGTCACTGATAAGTATTACAAAAACCCACTTTAATTCAACTTACTCATTCTTTGGCATGAATTACTCATTCTTTGGCACTGAAGAAACTGGGACTTAGTATTCTCAGCTCAATTCTTCCCAACATGACCTCTTTTTTGGAAGTGTATATTTATGTGTGAGGTAGAACTGGGGAGGGGTTGTTGGTTTTCAAAGACAGGATTCTTCAGCTCAGCCTTTTAATGCCATAGAACTTTCTAACTAAATCTGAAATAATTTTGCCAGGTTCTAATAACATCTTCAGCAATAAAGAAAAAGAAACTTTTCCCAGGTAGATTTTCAGGGGAAAGATTTTAAAAAAATCACAATTGTAATATGTTTTCATTTGTGGAATATGCCTTTAAATTTTAGATGGTGCATCACTTTTCAGTACATCTAGGAAAAAATGTTTCTGGAGTTATGTTATAAATAAAACAGGGTCATATTTAATAATGTTAAGTTGATCCCACTTTCTGTGAAATTGTATACAGAAATGCTAAAAGTATAAATTATATATGCAGCCTCATGTAACATTTTTCTTCCAAGTGTGTACAGTTTGCTAAAATTTGCATTGAAATATTTTGGATGGAGTCTGCTGGCTTGAAGCCTGCTTAAGCAACTCTCATAGATTTGTTGCTTACCAAACAGCACACTAAATCTCGTTTTACAATCTTTAGTTTCTCACAGTCTGTCGTCTTCAGCGGGATTCAAATATAACCACGCTTATGATATCACTTCTTCATTAATTCCCGATGCAAATTAATGAGATTGATTTCCAGTGTGAAGAACAAATTAAAAAAAGGGGAGAAGAAAAGTTTAGTTAGAGGTTATTACAAGTGTGTATAGACGAGAAAACAAGCCCAATTTCCTAGTAAATCCATTATGTAAATCCCACTGTGTTTGTTATGACTTCTATAATACTAAATGGCATCTAATATTTTTGACCCTTCACAATAACAGTAGAACATTATTATTGGTCATTAAACACTGAAGATATTTCTTTATGAATGCTATTAATAATATATGTTATTGTAGGTCATTAGGCATTAGGAATTCATAAAAATTTGTATATCATATTGTGATATCCAAATATTTGTATAATCCATATTGAAAAAGAGAGAAGTAAGATTTGGGTTGTTGAGTTGAATTTTTTTAAATTGCCAATTAGTTACATTAAAAAAAAAGTGGGGGTTAGGAGAAATAATAAGTACAAATTAATGCTTTAATTCCAGTGTGTTTTTTTATCCCTTCTCAGTCTGTGCCCTGTTTTGAAACTTCATGTAACTATGTTTTTGTTTGTTATTCTTTGTCCCTGGTGTTGCATAAACTATTTGGGCCCCCAACTTGTGAATACTTCCAAATCCCTTTATCATTCCTTCTGGCTAGATTTAGTAGAATGGAAGGAGAAAACATTGACCTAGTGTGGGGGTTGTCATATTTGATTTTGTGAATTTTTTCCCAGCAAGACTGTCCAGCTGAGGGCCTTTGAGTGGAGTTGAAGTCTTGAGTGGTGGAATATACATGCCATTTGGTATGTATGCAGAAGTGCTAGATATACTAGCAGCTGCCCTCCTGGCCTCCTTTTTACAAGGAAGTATTCAGTAATACTTATGAGAAGCTACCATGTGAAGCAAAGTACATTCGATTATTAGGGATGAATTATTTTGCGAAAAATTATACGTTCAAATAACACACTGGATGTGAATCTTCTGATTGAGACCATATATCTGTAACTCACTAGACAAATGAAAGCCACTGTTTATTCTCCTTCAGTGTAGTATCACTCTCCAGGAATAAATTCTGTGAAATTTATTTTAAATGTGTTTTTCCTCTGCTGATTGAAACTTGTTTTAATCATGTGGAATGTTTCAGATTTACCTTTTCTCTACAATTTTTAAGTATAACACTGAACCAAATAGTTTTGCTTGCTTATATTGATGACACATGATTTTGGCTTTTATCTTCACTAGAAAATCAATGTGTCCTAGTGTTCACTAAGAGAAGATAGGGGACCTTTTTTGTAATTCTTTGTCAGATGATTGCTTTATCTTGATTTATGCCTTCAAACTTTTTCTCATTCAGCAGAAAATATTGTGCTGCTGTGAAAGCAAAGCGATCTATACCAATTTATGCTCTCAGCACAGCCTCCTTCCAGAATTGTTTATGGAATATATCAACTGTATAGATTAGGGATACCATGTTTTTTCTTTTGTAAATATTTCAGATTGATGATTTGGGTTCATACCAAATTTTTAAATTAAAATTTTTGGTAAATATAGGTTAAAAGGAGATTGTAGGTAATTATTATTTCTAGTGCAGCCCAGAATTTGAAGGTCTGAAAACAAACTCAGTGGTCTTGTCTTAACAAAATTTCCCTTACTTAGGTCAGGATTCCCATTTGGAACTGCTGGAGGGGCTCTTCTGAAATTATTTTCAAAACTGCTTTGTCAACTATTGCCAAACTGAAATCAGATTATAAACTTTTAAAAACTAATTTCTTGAATGAAATGCAAGATATTATCTTTCAAGTACCTTTTTACTCAAATACACATTCTAGTTTGCTTTATGATGTTATTTGTGTTGGAATAGAGTATTTCTTTGTTACCATCTTGAACTTTTAATGGAACTTAAAAATTATCAGTCCTGCTTTGTGGTATGGAGATATTCTTTACATTTTATGATATAAGCCTTCAGCAAAAGGGAAAAACAAATATATGAATGAAACAAATATATGAATATATAGGGTTGAAGATGCTTATGGATCCTAAGTCGATCTCCAGGAGGGTTAAGAATAGAGAATGAAGATGGAGAAAAATCCTAAAAAATGATAAAAATAGGAGTTAGTCCCCATAACACTGAACTTAGGATCTATTGGGGAATTTCATGGTGTACCTAAAGCCTGTATTTACACTGAATATTTGACAAAGAACTTTTTTCCTTCCAATTTCTGTGTGTGTTGCTGCATATGGAAATTTCATTTATGTTTGGATTCATTAAAATTTTCAGGGCATTTGAGAGGTCTATAGAAGCTTCTTAGGCTATTTGAAGTGAAGATTCTTCTGGAAAATCTGGAAATGTGTGTCCTTGTACATACTAGTCATTATTAGGTATAGGCTGTTTCCCTATTCCCTTGTCTCTAAATTCATGGTTCCATGATCACCTCTGTGTACAAATATGTATGTTAATATTTTCTCTGTCATTAGCATGGTTTTTGCGATTTTCATTCATACATATTATTAGTATATTATCTTTTTAACTGCAGTGTTCCCATTATTGCTTTAATCAGTACAGATTCACCCCCAGTGTACATAGCTGAAACTTCATCTAAATTTTAACTGTCAAAAGCAATCAGAATCCACTGAGAATTGCAAAAGAAGCTAGAGAGCTTCCAGTTTCTATCAGAGAATAAGGCTTTATGTTACCTTATTATATAAACTCTATAACTACTTGTTTTGACCTCCAAGACCCTATTGCTCTTTCTGTGTTGTCCCATTCTATTTTTTTTTTAATTCCATTTTTTTTAAAGATTTATTTATTTATTTATTATTTATTTGACAGAGAGAAATCACAAGTAGATGGAGAGGCAGGCAGAGAGAGAGAGAGGGAAGCAGGCTCCCTGCTGAGCAGAGAGCCCGATGCGGGACTCGATCCCGGGACCCCGAGATCATGACCTGAGCCGAAGGCAGCAGTTTAACCCACTGAGCCACCCAGGCGCCCCTGTCCCATTCTTTCTGATCTTTGATTTGATCACACTTAAAGATTTACCCTTGCTTCTTTCTCGGCTTCTCTGCTATCTGTGCTCGTATAGGCAATGCGACCCTCCTCTGTAACTCTTGACTTTATCCCTGCTCAGATAACCGCTAATGATAGAGATAGGTATTTTACATATCATTCTATTTTAAGCAGGCTTTGTATACCTTGTGACTACTGTCTGTACGGTTATATTACGCATTATGCTATACAATGCTATTACTTCATATCACCTCAAAGCTACTATTGTATTTTTGGTATAATAAATTTAAATGTTTATTATAGAATGAATTCAAGCTACTGAAAAAGATGCAGTTTGAACTTTGGAGTAAAAGTGTTTAAGGGCGCCTGGGTGGCTCCGTCAGTTAAGTGTCTGTCTTTGGCTCAGGTTATGATCTTGGGGTCCTAGGATCAAGCCCCGTGTTGGCTTTTCCCTCTCCCTCTTCCACTGCCCCTGCCCCTGCTTGTGTTCCCTCTCTCGCTGTGTCTCTCTCTGTAAGATACATAAATAAAATCTAAAAAAAAAAAAAGAAAGAAAGAAAAGGATAGATACTCTCTTTTAAATGTTTGTTGGAATTCAGCTGTGCACCTGTCTGGTCCTTTTATGTTTTTGGAGTTTTCCAAATTACTGATTCAATGTCATTACTCATAATCAGTCTGTTCAGAGATTCAGTTTCTTCATGATTCCATCTCTGAAGGTTGTGTGTTTCTGGGAAATGTATCTGTGCCTTCTAGGTTTTCCAGTTTGTTGGCACACAATTTTTTATAATAGTGTATTTCAATGATGTCAGTTATAACTTCTGTTTCTGATTTTAATTATTTGGGCTCTTTCTTTTTTTTCCTTTACTGAGTGTGGCTAGAGATTTATTGATTTTGTTTGTCTTTTCAAAGAACTAGTTTTAGTTTTATTGAACTTTCCTGTATTTTTTAATCACTCTTTCTTTTATTTCCACACAAATATCTTTTTTATTTCCTTCCTTGTAACTTCAGGCTTTGTTCTTATTTTTTGTATTGCTTTAGATGTAAATTTTGATTATTTAGTATTTTTTTCTAGAGATTTTATTTTTAAGTAATCTTATGTACCCAGTGTGGGATTTGAACTTACAATCCTGAGATCAAGAGTTGCATGCAGTTCTCTAACTTCAAATGCATTATGAAAGCACTACATTTTTACCCCCCTTCGCATTTTATATTTTTGATTTCATTTTACATCTTTTTGTTTTGAATATCCCTTTACCACTTATTGTGATTATAGTTGGTCTTACTACTTTTGCCTTTTGCCCTTCATATTAGCATTTAAAGTAGCTGAACCACTGTTTTTACTATATATTTGCCTTTATCAGTGAGGTTTTTTTTTTTCTTTTCATATATTTTCTTTATTTCCTGTTAGGATCTTTATGCTTGAAGAAGATCCATTAACATTTCTTGTAGGATTGGTTTAGTGGTATTGAAAGCCTTTAGTTGTTTTTGTTTGTTTTTAAACTATTACTATTTTATTTTATTTTTTTATTGAGGTGTAATTGACATGCATTACATTCATTTCAGATACAATAAAATGATTTGACATCTGTGTGTATTACAAAATGAGCACCACAGTAAGTCCAGCCAACATTTATCATCATATGTAATTACAGATTTTTTTTTCTTGTGACACAATCTTTTAAGATCTACTCTCTCAGCAACTCTCAAATACGCAATGTAGTATTATTAACTGTAGTCACCATGCTGTACATTATGTCTCCATGATATTTATTTTATAACTGGAAGTTTATACCTTTGGCCTCTCTTCACCCATTTCATCCACTCCCTACACCACCTCTGACAGCCACCAATCTCTTCTCTGTATCTATGAATTTCAACTTTTTTTTTTTCATTTTATTTTGTATTTCTTTTCAGTGTTCCAGCATTCATTTTTTACGCACCACACCCAGTGCTCCATGCAATACATGCCCTCCTTAATACCCACCACCAGGCTCATCCAAACCCCCACTTCCCTCCCCTCCAAAACCCTCAGTTTGTTTCTTAGAATCCACAGAATCCAGAACACACAGAAACTCAGAATCCAGTTCTCATGGTTTGTCTCCCTCTCTGATTTTCCCCAACTCACTTCTCCTTTCCATCTCCCAATGCCCTCCCTGTTATTCCTTATGCTCCACAAGTAAGTGAAACATAGTTTTTGCATCTCTTCTTTAGTTTTGAATGATAACCTGGCTTGGTAGGGTATTCTTGGTTGTAAGTTTTTCCATTTCAATACTTTAAATATATATCCTGCCACTCCCTTCTGGTCTGCAAAGTCTCTGCTGAAAAATCAGCTCATAGTATTACGGGGTTTCCCTTGTATGTGACTAGTTATTGTTTTTTGCTGCCTGTAAGATTCTCTTTAACTTTTGAAATTTTATTTTATTATTTATTTATTCATTACTATTTTTTAAATATTTTATTTATTTCAGAGAGCGAGAGCAGGCACAAACAGGGGGAGCAGGAGAGGGACAAATAGGCTCTCTGCTGAGCAGGGATCCTGATGCAGGACTCTATCTCAAGATGCTGGGATCATGACCTGAGCCAAAGGCAGATGCTTAACCTACTCAGCTACCTAGGTACCCCTAACTTTTGCTGTTTTAATTATAACATATCTCGGTGTGGATTTCTTTGTATGTGTGGATTTTTTAAAAAGATTTTATTTATTTGTTTATTAGAGAGAGTGACAGCGAGGGGAGGAACAGAGAGAGAGCAACAAGCAGACTTCATACTGAACATGGAGCCTGATGCAGGCCTCTTGATCCCATGACCCTTAGATCATAACCTGAGCCAAAATCAAGAGTCAGATGCTTAACTGACTGAGCCAGCTAGGTACCCCTTGGTGTGGGTCTCTCTGGATTCTTCTTATTTGGCATTCTCTGTTTATCCTGAACTTAGATGTATGTTTCCTTCACCAGATGAAGGAAAACTTTAACCATTATTTCTTCATATAAATTTTCTGCCTCTTTCTCTCTCTTTTCTTACTATGGGACTTGTATTTAGTGTGAATGTTAGTATGTTTGATACTGTCCTGGGGGGAGGACTCTTAAACTATCTTCATTTTTAAAATGTATTTTTCTTTTTATATTTTTGATTGTATAATTTTACTCTTTTGTCATACAGAGCCGCGATCTGTCTTCTGCATCCTCTAATCTTCTGTGGGCTCCCTCTAGTGTATGTTTTATTTGAATGACTGTATTCTTCAGCTATGATGGTATCTTGAATTTTTTAACTCTTTGTTGAAGTTCTTACTGTGTTTCTCCATTTTTCTGAACTTAGCATCTTTACGGCTGTTACTTTGAAGACTTTATCAGATAAATTACTTGTTTCTGTTTTATTAGTGTCCCCCCCCCCCCCCCCGGTTTTTATCTTATTCTTTGATTTGGTACATATTCCTCTCTCTCCTCATTTTGGCTGACTTTCTGTATTTCTTTCTATTAATTAGGCAGAACAGCTACCTATTCTGGTTTTAAAGCTGTGCACTCCTGTAGGAGCATTTCCTAGATTATTTGTGCTTGGTGGCTTTGTCAGGCCTGCTAGAGCTGGAGGAGTCATGGGTCAGGGATGGGTGTCATTGGGTGTGGGGACGTTGTCCTGGAGTGCACTGTGATGGGACTGCCCTGGTAGGTTGGCTGGAGCTGGCAGAGCCAGAGGTCTGAGCTTGTGCTATATGGGGGCCACTTTGGTGGGACAACACAGCTGAAGTGGGTGTAGCTGGGGGTTGTCCTTAAGTACCCTTCACTGGGGACTTCTTGGGTATGGCTGGAGCTGTATGGGCCAGGGACCCAGGGAATGCTTGGGTGGCCCTTGCAGACCAGCTAGAGTGCTTGCACTCTGCTCTCACTATCAAAGTGGAGGAAGAATGTAAAAAGTGACTTTCACTGGCACTTCTGCGCCTGCCAAGAGTTCTAGAAGTTCCTTGCCCATTTGGTAGATGCTCTAGGTTTAGTAAATGGATATCCTCCATTTATTATCTACATGCTCTTTAAACTGCAATTTTGTGTGTGTGTGTCTTTGGAAGAGCAAATCTGCACATGGGCTTCTCAGTGCTACCCCTTCCTACTGTAGGTCATCACACTGGGAGGTAGAAAACCTATAATTACCTTGTTGTCTTTTCTCCTGCCCATCTTTACGTGGTACTTCTATTATTTGTTGTGTAGCAGATGTTCAATCAGCCCTTAGTTCTTTTTTGGAAGAATTGCTATATAGTGAGTATAAATTCATTGTGTCCATGGAAATAGGTGAGGTTAGGGCCTTCCTGCTCTGCCATCCATTGGATGGTCCTTCTTGCATGACCTGATGTGTAATTTTTAAATTGTTATTTGAGATAAAGGAACATGCTAAAAGAATTTGAAAATGGTTTATATTGCTTGCATTGTGTTCTCTATGGTGGCATGAACCATATGTCTTTAATTCATGTAATTATATATCAGAAAATATTAGGTAAAGAAAAAAACTGGTATAGGAAAGCTATATACTCTTTAGTAGGAGATTAAATGGAGCTTTATATACTTTTTTTGGGAATGTTTAGAGGGGAAATTTTTACCAAAATATGTTGTCAATATTCAATCAGATTATTTCAGAATTTGCCTGTGTTTCAGTTATATGTGATAACAAATTTCTCTTTGAGTTCTATTTCATTAGTTAGCTTTGGTAACAGAGAGGGCAACTCCATCTAGGATTTCTCTAGCCTCTCTGGGTGTAGGATTTTCGTTGTTTCTTCTGACACATATCTCTTCTGGTTGCTGCCTAATCTTTGCCTTCCATGCCTCTAGTTTGATGTGTGTATGATGTGTAATCCAGATTTATTCTATCATAGCTTTTACCTACATAAAACAGATTTTTTTCTTCTCTCCTTTACTAGTAACACCCCCCCCTCCTTTTTTTTACTTGTAGTCCACACATAACCAAAACAACAACAGCAGCAACAAACAGCTCTTGGTTGTTGTTATCATGTGTCATCTATTTTGTTCTGAATATCTAGATTCAACTTGATTTCCACTGCTCACAGAATTTCCTGATGTAACCTGAGGACTTCTATGTGCATTGAAAGAATGCCCATCTGTATTCATTCCAGAGGTATCATCAATGGATGCTGCCAATGGATGCATGTTCATGACGGTCAGGATCTTTAACAGTCCTGAATGCTGGAAAGGGGAAGAGAATTAGCTTCTCTCTTTCCCTAATTCTATACTGCTCCATGTTACACTAGTAATTATTTCTCTCTAAAGGTTTTTAAGCAACTACAGAAAAACAAAGCAAGGAAATCATAGCAGAAGACAAAAGTTATAGCACACTTTGAGGAGTAATTTATAGATTTCAATTTATCTTCTTAATGTCTGTCACCCAACTGAATAAATAGGTTATGTAGTTATGGAATAACTCACTGGCCGTGAGTTAGCTCTGCCCACAAAGTTTCTCATGAAAAGTTGGACCTGTGTAGTTTGTTGTACCTGACCCCAATCCTTCCTCATGTTGAAGTATTTCTCTCTCAGATGCTGTGATTGTTGGCAGCTAATGTCTCCCAGCTGATTTTATCTCTAGAAGTTGCCCTCAAGAGAGGTAATATGCCAAGGAGATGCTTTCTCCATGGAGACAGCCCATATCTGAAAAAATAGCCAGTGCTGGATATAAGAACTCAGTACTTTTACTTCAGTTTGGGGCAACTTTGAAGGGCCATCCCAGTTCTTAAGCACCCTGTGTGATTGCCTGAGGGCTCTGTTGTGACTGCCTCCCAGGTGAACTCCTCAGTTTTCCCATTCTTCTTCCTTTCACTCCCCACAGGGGTTGCTTCCAAGGGGTATGCAGGGGTGCTGTTAAAAGTCTTGTATCCAAATTTCTATCTGTTTTACAGGAATCTCACCTGAAACATTTTTTCATTACATTTTGGCCATAACCGTAATTATTTAGAAACTCAAAGCCAGGTTATGGAGCTTTACCTTTGTTTTTCTTTGTTTTTTTTTTGTTTTGTTTTGTTTTGTCTACTCTGTATTCATTTTCTTTTCTTTACTTTTCTCCCCCCTAAGATTTTATTTATTTGTCAGAGAGAGAGAGAGAGAGAGCAAGCGAGCGTACAAACGGGCAGACAGTGGGAGAGGGAGAAGCAGCCTCCTTACTGAGCAGGGAGCTGGATGTGGGACTCAATCCCAGGACTCTGAGATCATGACCTGAGCCAAGTACAGATGCTTAACGTACTGAGCCACCCAGGCATCCCTCAAACATGTATTTCTAGAAAAGCTTTATTCATGTAGATATAAAACAAAACAATTGCTATGGCTAATACTTATTTAATACTCTCTGTGTGCCAGGTGCTGTGTTTTCTACATTATCTTCTTGTTATTTCCCCCAAAGTCCAACACAGGGGTTCTATTCTTTCATGGAGAAAATGAGGACTGTTCTGTAAAATATTAACATTAGGGGAAGTAGGTTGAAGGACATAAGGGAACTATTTGTGTTATTTTGCACCTTTTCTATATATTAAGACAAAATAATTTTTAAAAAAATATCGAGTAGTAGAACCAGGTTTTTAAGATTTAGATTTAAGTTTTTAGTTACTAAATTGCTTTTAAAACAAAAGTACTTTTGAACTCAAACCAAGACAGTGTAACATGAGTGTTTGCTTTTTTTACAGAAAGTGAAGTAGGATGTGTATTCAGACAGTTGTTGCAATGTTCTGTCACGGGTATTAGTTTTTATATAAATTATCAGCAGTATTAGCACTGAGATTGCAATTGCCTAAGAAACAGGGACCAATTTCTTATAATTTTCACTGTATCAGCTAGAATAAAAAACGTGAATTTCAGTGAATATAGTAGTGCCAGTCCCCAAATAAGTGAATCTGTGACCTCCAGCCTGTTACCTCTTGCTTTTTAGTGTTCCAAAAATGGAAATGGTTCAAGCACCCTTATCGTTAACACTTTGTCATCTGCAAGATGCTTTTTACTTTTCCTTATGGACCTGAGTTCTTGGGATGAAGAAGAATCATCTTGTTTGAATAAAGCTGTTGAATTATAAAATCTTTCCAATAAGCTTTAAAAAAAGGAAAAACTTAGTTGGAAACAAATATTCTTCAAAGTGATTCCAATATGGTGAATCTTTGTAATTCTAGCATGTGTTAAGATGAAAAATAGATTTTATATTTAATATGAAGTATAATGTAATGAAAACAAGATTGTAATGAAAAATGAGAATAACTCAATTCAGTTTGCTTCAATTTGAAGAATTGGATTAAAATGAATTAGCTTATATTCCATCATGTTTACATAGAATTTATCTTATTTTTTCAATTTGTTTCCTTTTGGGGGGGGGTAAGAAAAATGCTTTCCCAAGAAGTTTTACTGTTCGATTACTATTTATATTCGGTTATTCTGAGATGCTTTTAATATGGAATTTTCTTATTTAACTTTGATAAATGCACATGATTGTTATGCTCTTTTGCTGAGTTTGTTATTTGGTGCTATACATGTAAAGCAAATTTAATTTTTCATTTAAAAAATATAACATTGTTATATAATATAATATAATTGTTATATTAGTTTCAGGGATACAGTGTGGTGATTCTGTAACTCTATACATTTCCCAGCGCTCATCGAGAAAAGTGTACTCCTAATTCTCTTTATCTGTTTTATCCATCCCGCAACCCACCTCCCTTCTGGCAACCAGCAGTTTGTTCTCTGTATTTAAGACTTTGGTTTTTTGTTTGTTTGCTTGTTTGTGTGTTTGTCCCTGTTTTTCTTTGTTTGTTCCTTTGTTTTATTTCTTAAATTCCACATAAGAGTGGAATCATATGGTATTTGCCTTTCTCTGACTGACATATTTCATTTAGCCTTATACATTCTAGATACATCCATGTTGTTGCAAATGACAAGATTTCATTCTTTTTTTTATGGCTGAATAACACTGCATTGTGTTATATGTATATATATGCCACTTCTTTATCCTTTCATCTATGGAGGGATACTTGGGTTGCCTCCGTGTCTTGGCTATTATAAATAATGCTGCAGTAAACATATGGATGCACATATCTTTTCAAATTAGTGCTTTCATTTTCTTTATACAAATAGCCAGCAGTAGAAGTACTGAATCATATGGTAATTTTATTTTTAATTTTTTGAGGAACCTCCATACTGTTTTTCATAGTGGCTGCAACAATTGGCATTCCTACCAACAGAGCGTGAGGGTTTTTTCCTCCATATCCTCACCTACACTTGTTATTTATTGTCTTTATGATTTTAGCCACAGTGACAGGTGTATAGTAATATCTCATTTTGGTTTCAATTTCCTTTTTCCTGATGATGAATGATACTGAGTATCCTTTCATGTATCTTTTGGCCATCTGTATGTCTTTCTTGTAAAAAATGTTTATTTGGGTACTCAGCTCGTGTTAAAATTGAATTGAGTTTGTTGTTGTTATTATTGTTGTATTTTTGTTCTGGTGGTTGGATTTTTTGATGTTGAGTTGTGTAAGTTCTTTATATGTTTTGGATTCTAACCCTTTATCAGATGTGCCATTTGCAAATATCTTCTCCCATTCTGTAGATTGCCTTTTAGCTTCATTGATAGATTCTTATGCTATGTAGAAGCTTTTTTATTTTGATGTAGTTCCAACAGTTTAATTTTGCCTAAGGATAGGTGTCTTGAGAAATGGCTAATGTCAGAGAAATTACTGCATGTGTTCTCCTCTAGGGGCTTTATAGTTTCAGGTCTCACATTTAATTTTTTAGTCCATTTTGAATCTATTTTTGTGGATGGTATAAGAAAGTGAACTAGTTTCATTCTTTTGCATGAAGCTCTCTGGTTTCACCAGCACTGTTTGCTGAAGATACTATCTTTCCCCCATTGTATATTCTTGCCTTCTGTGTTGTAGGTTAATTGACTATGTAAGTGTGGGTTTATGTCTGGACCCTCTTTTCAGTTCCATTGATCTTTGTGTCTGCTTTTATGCTATTACTGTACTGGTTCGATTCCTACAGGTTTGGAGTATGTTTTGAAATCTGGGATTGTGATACCTCCAGCTTTGTTTTTCTTCTTCAAGAGCGCTTTGTCTATTTGGAGTTTTTTCTGGTTTCTGTGGTTCTGTGAAAAAATGTTTTTGGTATTTTGGTATGGATTGCATTAAATTTGTAGATTGCTTTAGATAATATGGATATTTTGACAATATTGGCTTTTCCATTCCATAAGCATGAAACATCTTTCCATTTGTGTCATCTTCAGTTTCTTCCATCAGGATTTTATAGCTGATAGAGTACAGGTCTTTCACCTCTTTGGTCTAGTTCATTTCTAGGTATTTTATTATCTTTGGTGTAATTATAAATGGAATTGTTTTCTTAATTTGTTTTTCTGCTACTTTATTATTAGTATATAGAAAGGCAATAAACTTCTGTATAGAAATTTTGTATCCTGAGACTTTACTGAATTTATTAAGTTCTGAATGTTGGTGGAGTCTCCAGGACATTTTATTAATAATATCAAACAAGTCTCTTAAATTCAAGTTTGAAATCATGTCCTGCCTCTTTTCTGACCACAGCTGTATGAAACTGGAAATCAATCACAAGAAAAAAAATCTGGAAAGAATACAAGTACATGGAGGCTAAATAATATGCTACTAAATACTGAATAGGTCAATGAGGAAATTTAAAAAGTACATGGATACAGATGAAGATGAGCATACAATGTTTCACATTGTGAAACAGCCAAAGCTGTTCTAAGAGGGAAGCAATACAGGCCTACCTCAAAAAACAAGAAAAATCTCAAACAACCCAATATTATACTTAAAGGAGCTAGAAAAATAAGGAGAGAAATAATAAAGAAAGATAATAAATAAAGAAAAATAATAAATATAGAAAGAAATAATAAAGAAAAAAGGAGAGAATGAAGATTAAAGCAGAAATAAGTGATACAGAGAACTAAAAAAATAGAGCAGATTAGGAGCTGGTATTTAAAAAAAGATCAAAGAAAATTGATAAACCTTTAACAGGACTCATTAAAAAAAAAAAAACAGGACTGAAGTCAGAAAGAAGGAGAAATAACAACTGACACCACAGAAGTAC
This sequence comes from Mustela erminea, assembly GCF_009829155.1. Lineage (NCBI taxonomy): Eukaryota > Metazoa > Chordata > Mammalia > Carnivora > Mustelidae > Mustela > Mustela erminea. Next base: position 123,197,302 of record NC_045619.1, read on the forward strand.
AAAGGATTATGAGAAAATATTATGAAAAATTATATGCCAAGGAACTGGAATAGATAAACAGATAAATTCCGAGAAGAAAATAACCTTTCAAAGTGAATCAGGAAGAAATAGATGATTTCAAGAGACTTCTTACCAGTAATGAAATTGAATCCAAATTTACTTTAGAAGGCCAATATTACCCTGACACCAAACCCAGACCAAAGACACTACAAAAAATGAAAACTGTGGGCCAATATCCCTCATGAACACAGATGCAAAAAAAATTCAAGTATTAGGAAACTAATCTTCGACAAAGCAGGAAAGAATGTCCAATGGAAAAAAGGAAACTGAATCCAACAATAAAAATGAATTCACCATGGTCAAGTGAGATTTATTCCTGGGATTCAGGGGGTGGTTCAGTATTTGCAAATCAATCAACATGATAAATCACTTTAGCAAAAGAAAGGATGGGTGCCTGGGTGGCTCAGTTGGTTGCACGACTGCCTTCGGCTCAGGTCATGATCCTGGAGTCCAGGGATCGAGTCTCACATGGGGCTCCCAGCTCCATGGGGAGTCTGCTTCTCCCTCTGACCTTCTCCTCGCTCATGCTCTCTCTCACTGTCTCTCTCTCAAATAAATAAATAAAATCTTTAAAAAAAAAAAAAAACTCTCAGCGAAGTAGGTTTAGAGGGAACATATTCCACATAATAAAAACCGTATCTGAAAAACCCACAGCTAATATCCCACTCAGTGGGGAAGAACTGAGAGCTTTTCCTGTAAAATCAGGAAAAGAACAAGGTTATCCACTCTTACTACTTATATTCAACATGTTATTGAAAGTCCTAGCTAGCCACAACAGACCAAAAAAAGAAGTAAAAGGCCTCCACATTGGTGGAGAAAGAAGTGAAACTTTCATGTTTTGCAAATTTATTTTTAGAATTACTGAGGAAACAATATGATAAATTAGAAATGACTTAGTCCAGGAGTTACAGTACATTGATTCCTATGTTTAAATATTTTACTAAGGGATCTTGTGATCTTATTGATGTTCCTTGATCTTTCAGTGACCTAACTCCTCATTAGAATAATGAAATAATCTAAAATTATTTCAGTTATAAAGTACTAAAAATTCTAGTTTTTAAATTTATAATTGAACTTTATAATTTTTTTTGTATATTGTAAGAGCTGTAACAATCTTTATTAGAAAATAAAACTTAGCTTCTCGTATTGTTACAGAAAGCTTTCCTTAACTTCTAGTATAAGCTATTATAAATTCCAGTTTTTTTTTTTTTAAAGATTTTATTTATTTACTTGAGAGAGAGACAGTGAGAGAAAGCATGAATGAGGAGAAGGTCAGAGAGAGAAGCAGACTCCCCATGGAGCTGGGAGTCCGATGCGGGACTCGATCCCGGGACTCCAGGATCATGACCTGAGCCGAAGGCAGTCGTCCAACCAACTGAGCCACCCAGGCGTCCCAAATTCCAGTTATTTTTGAATACCTAAAACACACAGTCGTGGTGTGCTTTTAACTTATTTTCAACTAATACAATTTTTTTTGGATATCAGTAGCTGTATTTTCATATATCTTAGATAAAATTATTATAGTTCCTCTTTTTTATACCTGCAAGGAGTATTGATACATTGAAAGTAAGTAATGAGTTGTCTGTAAGAAAATGGAACATAAATAGCAAAAATGAACTTTTGAGTATAATCTCCCTGTGTAAATTTTAACTTGGTTCAAAGGTAACCTTTTTATTTAAGTGCTAATTCATGTTTGTTGGTGTACTCATTTGTTCACTGATATTAGGTCCTACAATCCCCTAGGCATTGTGCCACTTGGTGGGCTACAGATAGGAATACTAGATGATTATTGTCTTCATAGAGCACAGAGGGGACAAAGTGAGACAGAGACAAGCAAACAATTACAATAAAAAAGATAGTGACATCTGACTTAGCATGGTGATTTTAAGGGAAGTGTTGTAAGAGTTATATCTTAAAGCATTAGAAGGAGAAAGCCATCTTGGGGTTGGGGATTAGAGACCTATGCAAGTAGCATGCTCTTGTGAAGAAGTACGGAGCAGATCTGGAATTCAGGGTGCATAAAGTTTGAGGCAGGAAGAAGTAGACTGAAGCTAGAACAGGGAATGTCTCACAGGTCATGTTCTAGAGTGCATGTATTGACCTACAAGTGATGGGGAACCATTAAAGCTTTTATTCTGTTGACTGAGCTAATCAGAAGAGACTTTAGATAGAATCGCTGTATTGCCTATGAGGAGGACATGTTTGAAGTAGGGATACCATTAACTATATACACATATACATGCTATTAAATACATATATATGTGCAACTATATATCATACATTTATATATTATGTTTTTATTTATTTATGTATTTATATATTTATATACTTACATATAATGGCATGTACATAATGTTATGTATGTACATCTGATGTGTATATGTATTGTACATTGTATATATATGTAATTTATATACAATTACTAATGTATATAATATACTAATATAATATACTATATATAATGTATATTATATATAATATACTAATATACCAATATATAATGTATATAATATACTAATGTATATTAGTCTAGGTAAGAGACAATCAGAGCTTAAAAAGGGAACATAGGCTAGTCCAGATGGAATGAAAGGGCTTCAAGAAATATTTAGAAAGTAATTCAGTTGAGCTTGCATGTGTAGCGTGAAGGAAGGTGAATAGTCAGGGATAATTCAGAATTTTTGTGGGGACAACATTAGGAGCTATTGGTTGAACGATAGAATGGAGAAAGGGAGAGGGAGTTTTAGGGAGAAAAAGGAGTTGTTTTTAGACATTTTATTTTATTTTTTATTTTAATTAATTAATTAATTGTATTTTTAGACATTTTAAACTTTGACATTTCTGTGGGACATCAAAGGAGAAATGCCCAGCCCATGATTGGGAAAAAAAGTCTGCAATTTAGGGCAGAAATACAGAGTGAAGTGAGATTTGGGATAACCATTCAGCATGTCTCTGGTAGTTGAAAATACCAACTTGGCTCACATAGGGAGATTATTTAAAGTGTTGAAGGACCAAAATGCAGATAGCAGGAATAGGTGACTTTTCAAGCCTGGATTTCCATCTCTTTTTGACAAAATGTGTGTAGGTGTGTGCTTGGACTGGCTTACTTCTCATGGTTCTATACACTTCACGAAGTGAGATATTCATGGGGGTGCAGCCAAGAAGTTGGGGAGAGTTTGTGCCCATGAGGCCACTCGTGGCTGACAGAGGATGAAGCCCTTTGCTCCTCCTAGATTAGGAATTCTTAAATTATTTCTTTAGGTTCCCCACAAGCCCATTATGTTCCAACCCAGTGACAGACATGTTGATAAGTCCTTTTCAGCCAGCCTTCCTTCCTTGTCTCACTCTGCCTTTTATGCTTTTTCGTTCAGAGTTAACCTCGCAAATAAAATGCCTACTTTCAGTACTTCGCCTCATGTTAGAGAGAACATTTTGATATTCCATTTATATGTCCAAAACTTAGACTCCAACCTATAAAACCACCAAAAGCAAATAAAATGGAAGATTGCTATGTAGAAAATTTGGCTTCATGGATGAAGTTACAATTTTCCAAAATATTTTAAAATATTATTTTTTTAAAATATTTTTTTAAAAATTTATTTGACGAGAGAGAGAGAGATCACAAGTAGGCAGAGAAACAACAGTTGGGGTGGCGGGGGGCAGGCTCCCTGCTGAGCAGAGAGCCTGATGCAGGGCTGGATCCCAGGACCCCAAGATATGACCTGAGCCGAAGGCAGAGGCTTAACCCACCGAGCCGTGCAGATGCCCCTATTTTAAAATATTATTGCAGATACACTTTTCCTTTTTGTAGGTATTAGCCAAGAGTAGAGTTCACCTAAGAGTACACTGAAGAGTATATAGTATAAAATGTGTTTTGCATTTCACGAGTTTAGCTCCGAGTCTTAAAAATGCAAAGATCCACAGATATTCCTGACACTTTTTTTTTTTTTTTGGATTTAGAATGGAGTTGAAGACAAAGCTTTTAATATTTACTCTGATAGAAAGGAATTATGGATCCTAAAAGGGCAACTTTGAAACACTTTAGTCTTAATGATTCAACATCAAGTGATGTGTTAAGATCTTTTTGTATTTTTAAGTTGCTTAAAAAAAAATCAAAGGTTGTAAAGGACCTTTTCATTGTGTTATTGATTCTTACAGTCAAAACAGTTTTAATCTATAACAGCCATTTGCACACTTCTCTTTTCAAGAGTGAGGTACTAAATATTTTAGGCTCCACAGCTGTAGTCACAACAGTCAGGACTGTTCAACTCTGTCACTGTACCATGAGAGTAGCTTCGAGAATACAACATAAATTGGTATGGCTATGTTCCAATTGAAAAACAAACCAAAAAAGGCCATTTTTTTTTTCCATAAGGCTTCCAGGTAAAAATAATAAAAATTTACTTACAGGTTTGCTGAGCTCTGATCTTTCTAACCAGCCACTGTGGATTCCAGAAGATTGTTGACTTCTTTCAGTATACAATCAAAGCAGTATTTTTTGTTGTTGCTGATCTTGGAAATTCTCAGTCATCTTTAGTCATGATTCTGTTTTTTTTTTTTCCTGCTTGTTGCCATATTACCAGTTGCTGCTTTGAACATAACTTTTAACATTTCCAAGCACTTTGATTTGTTTGCATGACTCTATAGGCAGACAGCCAGCACTAGCAGGCCCTTTCTCTCTTACCCTGGAGACAGAAAACATTCATTCGCTGAAACGTATGTTGGGTATTGTATCAGTGCTCCTTTGCCATCCAGGTTTGGGGATACAGTTGAGCCTTGAACAACATGGGTTTGTATCATGTAGATGCACTTACACATGGATCTTTTCCCCATAAATATGGTACAGTACTGTAAAGGTATTTTCTCTTTCTTAGGACTTTTTTTGTGGAATTTTACAAAGGTTTATTTATTTATTTTTCTAAAGATTTTATTTATTTATTTGACAGAGAGAGAGATCACAAGTAGGCAGAGAGGCAGTCAGAAAGAGAAGAGGAACCAGTCTTCTGGTTCAGAAGGCTTAGATGTGGAGCAATGGTTCTCTGATGAGATTGGAAGCAAAATAGAAGTGTTTAGAAGGTTTAATAGAACAGATGGGAAAGAAGTCCCTAATACAAGGATGAGGACAATGCGAAGGGCATAAAAGTGCGGGTTTGCGAAGGGAAAACTTACTTGTATAAATTACAGGGAAGTGAATGTCTTATCCTTAATTTAAACTAAAGGAATCTGTCTACTCTTCTATCAAAAAATGCCTTCTAAACTAATAACTCATTTTCTAAGAAAAGTCCCCATGTTTTAAAACATGTTAAGTGACAATCTTTTTTTAGTACCACATTACACCATACTGTTTATATATATGGTTTACTACATTTGTTCCCCCACTAATTTCTTCCTGAGGCGTCACCTTTCCTTGCATGCTTAATTTTATGTAGAATTAATTTTTACGGAATTAGTGATAGGTGAAACTCTGATTTCCACCCGGTTCAAAATTAGGAGAGTTCCAAGGCTAATGACTTATTGTAAAAGGCCATTGCTTGCTTGTATTTTCTGGAGAACCAGCAGGTGCATCAACATGCAGCTCAGAAACCAACTGTTTTTTAGGTATACTTAGATTTTAGATTTACTTTGAGACTCATTTATTGCAGACTTTATCTTTTATTTGCCAGACAAAATGTCGACTGGTCGTTCTGTATCTTGTTGTCTTTAACACTTCTGAGAGTGTCGAAGCCTTGTGTGTGAGTTGTCCCAGTTATGCGGACACCTGTCTGTACCTCCTTCAGGGGGAGAGTGAGCCAGGATCATCAGAACCAGGGCAGTGAGAATGGTTTCTCAGCTGATTTTTAGATTGCATTTCAGTAACTTGTGATTTCTATTGATGAGCTTGCAGCATTGCACAAGTGTACCTTTACAATCCTGGGGATGAAAAGCAGGTTTAAATAAATACTGTGCTAAGTGGCTTTCATCTTGTGCTAGTTCTAATTTTGTTTTAGTGTCAAAATATTGTCATTAAAGAAAACTCATATCCTGCAGAAGCTCAAATACTGAGAGCTCACTGTGAGATGCAGTATTTTGGAGGATAGACCTGGAGAACTAGAAGAAACAGAATTGATTCTTAGGTAGTAGAAACTGAACAGGGAGCTTAGCCAAATGGAAACTGATTTTCTCACAAGGCTTTAGCTGGTGTACAGGAGGCTATAAGATACAACTAGGAATCATCTAGAGTTTAGGAAAAAGTCAGGAAAAATTTCCTTTTGAACAACAAAATAAATCTGTGCCTAATATGTATTTCCTGGTAACATGATCTAATGGACAAAAATCTGGTTTAAGAGGCATTCATATGTGAGATTTTATTTCTGTTTTAAGACAAAATACTATGTCTCTGGGGGCATTTATCTGTTTGTGTTTATATACATACATATATGTATGTGTGTGTATATATATGTGTACGTATATACACACATATATATAGTGTGTGTATTAATACCTTGTCAGGCAAAGAACTTTACTTTGTCCTTTTAAAAACACAGAATTTGGATTAGGTTAGTTCTCAAATGTTCCTGATGATTAGAATCCTCTGGAATCTTTTGAGAAAGATATAGATTCTCAGTCTTTATACATATCCTATCAGAAACTCCAAAGGAAATTCTTAAGAATCTGTATTTCTAACAAAAATCCTTAGTAATTCTGATGATAAAGCAAGTTTAGGAAATATTAGATTAAATGATGTCTAAATTAAGAGCCACAGTTATTTTAATGTCAGTCTATTTTTTAAATACCTGGAGATGAATTGTAAATGGAATTATTCATTTTAGCTTATCTGCCAAATAGCGTCAAGGGGCCTATATTCTCTCTTAATTGCCTTAAAAAAGACACCAGCTTAAATGTAGTTAATGGAAGATAGCTGAATATCATAAATGGATGCTTTATACTCCTAATATAAGCTTCTATCGCTGGTGAAGATTTCATCTGTGTTTTTAGTTCTTTATAAAGGACGTTATGCCTTTCTGTCTGATGGACAACGGATACTGTGTCTCCTGGAAATTCCACACCATCTTCTCTCTGTGTACACACCAGCCGTGCTTCTGATCTTGGTTTTGTTCAGGTAGATTTCCTCACCCGATAACCTTGTTTGAGGACCAGCTGGCATAGGTATTCAGACCCATTTCCAGTTATGCTTATATTTTATATTAACAAACTGGTGTTCGAGGTTTATATTCAGTTTCTGGGGAAAGTGCCTGGGTCTCTAAAGACCAGACCCAAGGTGACTGTACCGAGCTGCAGATACTGAAAGAAGGCTGGCGAGCCCCAGTGCTGATTTTCTCCTGCCCTGGAGTGACTGGGCATAAGGGGGAAAGACCCGGATGGAAAGTGGTCTGCGATTTCGGACCCAGGGCTCAGAAGTAACTTTTTTTTTTTAAATTAATTAATTTATTTTCAGCATAACAGTATTCATTATTTTTTCACCACACCCAGTGCTCCATGCAATCCGTGCCCTCTATAATACTCACCACCTGGTACCCCGACCTCCCACACCCCCGCCACTTCAAAACCCTGATTGTTTTTCAGAGTCCATAGTCTCTCATGGTTCACCTCCCCTTCCAATTTACCCCAACTCCCTTCTCCTCTCTAACACCCCTTGTCCTCCATGCTATTTGTTATGCTCCACAAATAAGTGAAACCATATGATAATTGACTCTCTCTGCTTGACTTATTTCACTCAGCATAATCTCTTCCAGTCCCGTCCATGTTGCTACAAAAGTTGGGTATTCATCCTTTCTGATGGAGGCATGATACTCCATAGTGTATATGGACCACATCTTCCTTATCCATTCGTCCGTTGAAGGACATCTTGGTTCTTTCCATAGTTTGGCGACCGTGGCCATTGCTGCTATAAACATTGGGGTACAGATGGCCCTTCTTTTCACAACATCTGTATCTTTGGGGTAAATACCCAGGAGTGCAATTGCAGGGTCATAGGGAAGCTCTATTTTTAATTTCTTGAGGAACCTCCACACTGCTCTCCAAAGAGGCTGCACCAACTTGCATTCCCACCAACAGTGGAAGAGGGTTCCCCTTTCTCCACATCCTCTCCAACACATGTTGTTTCCTGTCTTGTTAATTTTGGCCATTCTAACTGGTGTAAGGTGATATCTCAATGTGGTTTTAATTTGAATCTCCCTGAGGGCTAGTGATGATGAACATTTTTTCATGTGTCTGATAGCCATTTGTATGTCTTGATTGGAGAAGTAACTTTTGATTTGAGACACTGTCTGAGACTCACTTGTTCTCTTGAAAAGAAGCCCCGGGGACAGAGAGTGGCCACCAGAGGGCGAAAGACAAAGGAGAATTCAAGCTTATTTCATGTCAGATAAAGTTGAGGTGACTCGTGCTTTGATATTTTCCTCAGGCAGAACTGGGACAAAGGGCCCTCCAGCTGAGCCACCAGAGAGTGCAGGGTGAGGGGTTTTGATAACTAATTCCCTGTTTTCAAGGGGAGATAATATACTAGTTTGTCAGAAATTGGTATTTGCTTTTTATTTTTATTTGATTTGGGTTGCAGGGGCTTCCCGGGATGTAAAATACAGTGTAGATTTTCCTCTAGCTCTCTGTGGTTAAAATTATCCACTCTTCCAAGCATTTAGGGAGAGATGTTTAGTGACTGTGTTAAAGGGTGTGCAGCATTTATGGGTATTTCTGTGTGGTATTCTTGTAATTCTGTGCTTTAGGAAGGTCATTATGTACTTTAGCCTAAAGCATGAATATCTGTGAAATCATGGATTTCCATGAGGTAGATTCCTCCCCTCCTTACACGTGCCTACAACTGATAAAGCTATCAATTACATGGAGATAAAACCCCTGTAACAAATGTATTTTATACCATCACAGAAAAAAAAGAAATGCTTCAAAAACAAACTGAAGATTAAAAAGGAAGAACCTGGAAATGCAGATATATTTGCATTAGAAATGGAAAAAGGAAGAAAAGCATAGGAGAGCTCTATAAATACAGGTTAGAAATTGAATCGGAATCCAGGAACAAGGCACTGTAAAGAAGGGAAAGACACAGGGAATTGTAAAAGGAAAAAGGGACTTAATTTGTCAACAGTTTAGGTATGTGATGTGAAATACTAGGACAAGTCAATACATATTGCACCTTTTTGTTGATACGATAATCATGTGTCTTGTGAAACATGTGGGCAATATGGTATGACATTATGAGTAACACCAGTAATTTCATTTTACTTTAAATGTAGTTGGCATGCAATATTACGTTTCTGTGTACAGCATAGTGATTCAGCATTTACATACACTACAAAGTGATCATCATGGTACATCTAGCTACCATCTGTCACTGTATAAAGCTGTTACAGTATCATTAACTGTATTCTCTATGGTGTACATTGCATCCCTCTGTCTTATTTTATAACAGGTAGTTTGTACCTTTTAATCCCCTTCCCCTATTTTACCCATCTCCCGCTCCTCTCGCCTCTGACAACCACCAGATTGTTCTATGTCTCTCTGGTTTTTTTAGATTCCACACATACATACACACACCATATATTCTTTATCCCTTCATCTATTGATGGACCCTTTCGTTGCTACAATAGTTTGGCTATTGTAAATAATGCTTCAGTGAACGTAGGGATGCATGTTACCTTTTTGAGTTAGTGTTTTCATCTTCCTTGTATAAGTACTCAGAAGTGGAACTACTGGATCATGTGGTAATTCTATTTTTAATTTTTGGAGGAATCTCCATGTTGTTTCCCATAGTGGCTGCATCAGTTTGCATTCTCACCAACGGTGCCCAAGGGTTCCTTTTCCTCCACAACCTTGTCAACACTTGTTGTTTCCTGTGTTTTTTATTTTAGCCATTCTGACAGGTGTTAAGTGATACCTTATTGTGGCTTTGATTTGCGTTTCCCTGATGAAAAGATGAAAAGTGACATCGAGTGTCTTTCTGATACCTGTTGGTCATCTGTATGTCATCTTTGAAGAAATACCTAGTCATGTCCTCTGCCCATTTTTAAATCAGATCTTTCAGAGGGGTACTGAGTTGTGTGAATTTTTTATATGTTTTGTATATTAACCGCTTATCACTTATATCATTTGTAAATATCTTCTCTGATTCAGTAGGTCACCCTTTCATTTTGTTTCTTTCACTGTGCAATGTGTGTGATATAGTCCCATTTTTGCTTTTGTTTCCGTGCCTGAGAAGAAAGATCTAAAGAAATATTTCCAAGACCAGTGTGAAAGAGCTTACTGTCTATGCTTTCTTCCAGAAGTTTTATCATTTCTAGTTTTACATTTAAATCTTTAATCCATTTTGAGTTTATTTTTGTATATGGTCTGACAACGTGGTCTAGTTTCATTCTTTTGCATGTAGCTGTCCAGTCTTCCCAGCACCACTAACTAAAGAGACTGTCTTTTTCCCATAGTATATTCTTGCCTCCTGTGTCAAAGATTAATTGACCATATTACTGGGGGTTTATTCCTGGACTCTCTTCTGTTCTATTCATCTGTGTGTTCATTTTCATGCTAATACCATACTGTTTAGTTACCAGAGCTTCCTAGTATAGTTTAACATCACAAGGTGTGATACCTCCAACTTCGTTTTTTTTTTCTCCAGGTTGCTTTGGCTATTCCAAGTCTTTTGTGGTTCCATGCAAATTTTAGAATTTTTTCTTACAGTTCTGTGAAAAATGCCATGGGTATTTTGATAGGCATTGCATTGAATGACATCAGTAATTTTAGTTGAAATTTATTATTTTTCCCTGAAGTATTCAGGTGCTTACTAAGTACTTACTGTGCGCCTGACACTGTTGTGGGTGCTGTGTATTCCCCAGAAAAGTCTCATGGAGCCTGTCCTTAAAGTCTCTAGATCGACAAGCATTTAAATGTACAAATACTGATATAATTAAAAATTATGAGAAAATTATAAAGGAAAATTTCCTCAGCTTGTGTGATAAAGGAAGGCTTCTCTGAGGGAGTAGCATTGATGCCAACACCTGAAATAGGATTTTTCATGATAACTACTTGGTGGGTATTATGGGATATTAAACTAGACTAAGAGGCAAATGAGTGTTATTGTTTGGGTTTAAATCTGTGACCTAGTTTTTGGTGCTTTAAGTACAGATCACCTTTAGGTTGTCACATAGTAGATGTGTAGGGTTTATTATTTGGAGCCTTCTTTCACGAGAAGAATGAAAGGTAGATAATATCGTAAAAGAGCATTGTGTATCAAAACAGTAAATTACAGTTCTTTTTTCCCTTTAAATATTACCTTTAATGGCATAGGGGATGAAAAATTAGCCTCATGATTAGAAAAAAAAAATAACAGTAGGAATTTTAGAACTCTGCTCCTTAAAGAAATTTCAATCTGGCATGTGTGAGCCAGTCACTTGGGCCAGTATTGTATTGTAGGAAAATCTTATTATACCTTACTGCATCATTTTTAAATAACAAAAAACCTACTTTTATGAACTTTTTTTTTTTAAGATTTTATTTATTTATCAGAGAGAGAGAGGGAAGAGAGCGAGCACAGGCAGACAGAACGGCAGGCAGAGGCAGAGGGAGAAGCAGGCTTCCTGCTGAGCAAGGAGCCCGATGTGGGACTCGATCCCAGGACGCTGGGATCGTGACCTGAGCCGAAGGCAGCTGCTTAACCAACTGAGCCACCCAGGCATCCCTACTTTTATGAACTTTTAATAGTTCCAAACCTTCTTTACTTTTTTTCCTCTTTGATATGGACTAGACTATTTTCAATTAAATGCTTCTTTGTAACCTCCAGTCAGATTGCTTCTGTAAATTCCCAGGACAGGGGAAATTGAGTATTATTTGTCCACATTGAAGTAATAGATGAGATGTGAAATGGGTTACATGGTATGTGGGTCTCCAGAGGATGCTTTAAGTAGTGTGTGAGTTTGCGGAGTGTCAAGTAGCCAATTAGTTTCAGACTGATTAACATTTATTTATTTATTTTTTTTAACTCGGGCATATTAGGCAACTATATTTGAGGGCACGGGGAACTCACTAAAATTTTGGCTCTTCTCGTACATCTGAAACTACATGAAATACCTCAGAAGACCTGCTGTGGTTTGCCAACCCTTTAACAATCATGGAAAACAAATCAATTTCACATGACCTGCATACTTAGACATGATTTTTTAAAGTTTCTGTTTCTTTCATTCAAGAATAACAGAATTCTGTCAAAATAAGGAAACGTGAATGATATTTTGAATGTCCCAAACGCATTCCCCATTCCTTGATTTTTTTTTTCTTTCTTTTAAATCTCTACTCTCAATACAGCAGAAGCTCTGATGGGAAGAGATTCTGTGGGTATGAAAGGAGCTAGACCAACAGAAGGTGGGTGGTCATCTCTGGAAGACTCCAATGAATTATACCCATTTAGTTTAGAATAGTAAAAAATGGGGTATTGTGTAAGAGAAAAGGAGGCTGAATTGATATAAACCTTTTAATTAAAAAAATAACAAACATTTTAATTTACACCTACATTGGCAGGAGTGATAGTGCTTCCACGAATTAAATACATCAGCAATGTGGCAGCATCCAGCTACGTTGCTGGGAGGTAATTCTCTGTGGATTTCTTGTGTTCTTCACAGTTCAGTATCTGAGTAAGGAGTGTGTTTGAATAGCCTTTACCCTGAGACATTTGCTTACAAATTTCGGATTAAGTTCTCTCTCTCCCTCCTTCCGATCCTCCCTCTCTCTCTAGAATTTGAGATGAGCAGGTGTCTCAGCAGCTTATAACAGTTAGTGTCCTCATGTTGAGATCTTCTTCTGTGGAGGAAAACATCTAATTGAGGGAAAAGTAGAAGGAATTCTCCTGGCTGATGCTGTTTGCTGTCCCTCTAAATCAAGCGTCTGGTGTCTTCTGTCCGTATATGTGTATGAAGCGGGAGCAGGCTATCTTGTTAGCTTGTGAGCAGGGTCAAGTCTCAGACCCTTCATGGTTTCTGACCTAACATGCACAACGAATTGCAAACTCAAATGCCTGTGGGAACCAGGCAAGGGATAGGAATTGGAAGTAGGTCAGGTGTTAAATAATAAATGGCCGTGGACACTCAGCCTTAGAGTTAGTTTTTAATAGGGAGTAACGGGACCGTAGCAACTACAGGACAGTATCTTTTTGTGAAAGAATCCTACTTTTAAAATATTTGGCAACCTGTTCTCCTTGAAAGCCCTGTTTTGATCAAATCACACTCCTGGGAGCCATCCTGTCTTAGACGGTGAAAAATCACCAAGATAGACTTTTCTTTTTTTTAATTCTTTTTGGTAACCATGGAAACATTTGGCACAATGCCAAAGCACACAATCATTAAAGAATTAAAAATTCTTAGGAAGTCATATATTATGCCTGATATTAGGTAAGAAGATACATGGTATGTGGCCAAAATACCAACAAAAATTTTGCCATGATTTTTTTTCCCCAAACAGATCTTAAACAGATGAGGCAGACGTCAGACATTTTCTTTTTAAGTAATCCTTTTATTACACTTGCCCTGCTTATCTGTTCCCACATTTTATTTCATCTCTCTAGTGCCATGGTTTTATTTTTATTATCCATTTCTGTGCTCGGTATATACACAATTTAGGTAAAACATTTGTGACCCATGTTTAATGATAAATGATGTTCATATACATTGTATAATAATTGGAAAACTCTGATTACTCTGCACTTTTGGGTATGTGATATGGCCAGAGACATTAAAAAAAAAAAAAAGGACAAAGGAAACACAAAATTTGTCAGACAAATCTAAGTTTTATTTCCTTGAGATTAGTTTCAAGGTTGTATAAAAAATTCCAGTAGTGATTTTAAGAAACTTTTTATGTTAAATCTAGCAAATATTTCCCTAGATATTAACCTAGAAAGTTTGAGATCCCAAGCTGACTTTCTATGAGCCCTTAAATTGTAGCTTATCTGGTAAAATATTAGTTGTCTGGATGTGTTTATGAGAGTTTGGCTACTTCAGCTGTTAGTCAAGTATAAAAACAGGGTAAAAGAGAATTTTTATGTCTCTCATTTTCTTTGTTTCTGCATTTTTAATTATGGAAATAGTAAATGAAAATAAGTGGACATCACTAGGAAGTATAAGGGAAAACACATATTCTCTGGAAAATTATTAGTGGATCATAAGCCAATTTTCAGAGCTGAATTAAAAAATACAGTGGGTTACTTCAGATTACTATGTGCTAATTATAAAATTTCGTGCATGAAATTGGTAATTTAGAAAAGAGTGAAAATACTACATGGGATAATGATTTATAGCAGTGAGTATAGAATAAATGGTTTTGTTTATTGATGTATAATTTACATAAGTAAAATTCATCCTGTTTAGGTGATCAGCTCTGTGAATTTCAGTAAACTTATACAGTTGTGTAACCACCTCCACAACTGAGGAAATCTATCCCTCATCTCCCCAGATCTCCATTCTTCTGTGTCATCAGTCCCTGTCTTCTCGCCACAGCCCCTGGCAATACTCATCTGATTTCTTTCTCCCTAGTTCTTCCTATTCTGGAATGTTGTGTAAATGGATTGATCAAATATGTAGCCTTTTGAGCCCAGCTTCTGTCACTACGTGCAATGCTTTTGTGACTCACAGCTGTCGTTATATGTACCCCTAGTTTGTTTCTTTCCATTGCTGAGTGGAATTCCATTGTATAGATCTCCCACAAGTTGCTTTCCTATTTACCAGGTGAAGGATATTCGAATTGTTTTCAGCTTTTGGAGATGAAGATCGTAAATAAAGCTGCTATAAACTTTGTGAACAGGTTTTCGCTTGGCATGGCTTCATTTCTCTTAGGTAAACAATACCTGTGTGTGGGATTGCAACATTGTAGGGAAGCACATGTTTAATTTTATAAGAAGCTGCCAAACCATTTCCAAAGTGGTTGCACCATTTTGGATTCCCATCAGCAGTGCATTGGAGTTGTAGTTGCTCTACATTGAGTATAGGGTTTTTGTTTGTTTTGTTTTTATCTTAAAGTAGAAATCCTTTCTTTCAAGTCTTTCTGAAGATGCATTATATTAAAAATCGATATACTATGTTTGAATTTTGTATTCTTTTACAAACATGGGATGGTTAGGGTATTGGGGTGTCAGGTTGAGTTAATACCATTTTTCCTTTCCTATGAGTTAGTTCACAAATATAGATATATATATTAGGAAATTAAAGATATTTCAGTAAAATTATGATTAAATGGTGTGTTACATATATACAATAATGGGAGTTTCCAGATCACTTAAAATGCTTGGCCAGTAATTCAGAACTTCCTAAATATAGAGGCAAATGAATTCAGGCAAGTCTTGAGACCCTTCTAATAGCTGAGTCTTTGGTTAAATTAGAACTACAAGTTGGAATGTAGTTGGCAAGGCCACTCTGTCTTTAGTTGGAGCATCTAGATGCGGCAGCCCATGAAAACAGCAACTTAGAAGCACAGGAATAGTTTATAAGATTTCCAAGCCAGTGATAGTTCTAATGTAAGTAGAATTGGCCTCTACAGATTATGCAGGTCATTTAGACCAAACTGGAATTTCCAATTGCCCTTTAAGTAATTCAGTGAGGTACAAATGGCACTTAAGAGTAAAATGTGGCTTCTTTAATTTCCAGAACGGCAGTACTGCCCTGCATACAATAATGTTTGTGTTTTACCATCCTCCCATTTATTCTGGGAAAAACACCAGAAATGAAAGTGAATTTTCCAGAATAAAGACATTTGGGTTTGTTCCTTTTTGTGTGTGACTATTTTCTTAGGACTAGTTTCTCAGGATAACATGCAAAGTGTTTTGCAAGACCACATCTAAATATAGGGCAAAGGTAGAATTCAACCTGAACATTCATAACTTTCTCAAAATGTGATTTGTTACCACGTAGGCTCTTTTTTTTTTTTTTTAATGGCTGGTTTAATTAAATATTTGAAAGAGGCTGAGACTGCAGATATACATACAAACTAACATTTTTAGTATTTCAGCGTGAAGCTATAGTTTATTTTCAAAAATGTTAACATTTAGAGGGTTAGGAAATGGAATATATTTTGGCAAAAATTATAATTACATTGTGTCTTAGCACAATACCTGACTGCCTTCTGCCTCAGATTATTTCTTTGCCTTCTTCTTGGCACCTAATGCTAATACAAGCACTATGAAAATGCTTCTCATGTAATGTGCAGTGAACTCCAATAGAAACAAGGTTTTGCAAACAGCATCCATTCAGAGGTGTGCTTACCTCGTGTGGCCCACAAATGAGAATATTCATAATTTTCACAAGTGGCCATTGCTTAAATTTGTGATTACATTATGACAACAAAAAGAGTACTTTGGAACAGTTGAGTCCACATTCTCAAGTGGAGAGAAGTATGTATATGTCCCCAGAGTTAGCTTACAGATACTTATGTAGACAGGCACAGTGCTTTCCACAAACTTTGGGATTTATATATTATTTTCTATTCCTCCTCATTCATGAACTAATATAATCATGAGCAGTGCAGCAAGGACAATTGTGTTTCTTCTTATTGACCCTGATTTTTTCTTTTTCTTGCATCTTCTCAGCCTTTCTTAGCATGTCGTGTGTGGTACTACAGTGAGATAGACCTATTGATCCAGGGAATTAATTGGTAATTAATCTTTGCATTTGCCTTTGCCCTCTCAAGGACCCAACTGCCGTCTTCTTTGTTTTAATAGAACAAAAAAATATTTTCTTTCAGTATGTTCTGCCAAATTCTGACCACTGAATTTTGTTTACTAGAATAATTGATGATTTTCTACTGAGTATTCTTTCTGCTTTTTTTTAAAGATTTTATTTATTTACTTGACAGAGAGAGATCACAAGTAGGCACAGAGGCAGGCAGAGAGAGAAAGAGAGAGAGAGGAGGAAGCAGGCTCCCCGCTGAGCAAAGAGCCCGATGTGGGGCTCGATCCCAGGACCCTGAGATCATGACCCGAGCCGAAGGCAAAGGCTTAACCCACTGAGCCACCCAGTCACCCCTCTTTCTGCATTTTTGTATTCTGTCGATAATAGTTCTTTCATTCATGACCATAGAGAAACAAAGGGTGCTTTTATATTTGGGGCGATCCATTATAAAGCACCAGGACACTTCTTCCGTAGTACTGGTACATAAATGTTCCTCTGGCAGTAGTAGGTGGGTTACCTTCACCCATTGGTACATACCTTTCCCACGTTGTTTAATTTCCTTACTGACAAATGATGGAGTAAACTCGGGTAGTTCTCAAGAAAGACTAGAAAGTTGGAAAAGATGTCAAGAGGTTTGAGGTTAGCAATTTAATCTTTTAAAACTCCCCTTCAGCTAAGATACCCATAAATAATGTGTGAGACAAGTTTGAACAGAAGCTAAGAATTAAAAAAAAAAAAAAGAAATAAAATTTCAGCTCTCACATACAGCATTTGTGACGAAAAAGGCGACAGAAACCTATATTTATATAAATAATGGGAAAACAGAAAGTGTTTTCTGAGTTTGCTTGAGTTCTTCATTATTAAATTATAGCAGGATTCCTATTCAATATGCAGCATATTTGCATAAGTATTAAAATAATTTATCATGATTAATTCTATTATAGTAAATTTCAGGCCTAATCACAATCTGCCATATACTGTAGTGGTTTGTCAGTATTTCGTGTTTTCCTGGAGGTTTGGTGGAATTGGTGCTCCTGGAACAGCACAGATGTCATCGGAGTTTGCTGTGATTAATGCGGTTCTGAAAGAGATCTAATAACGATTAGCCAGTCTCATAAAGTGTTACAGAATTAGGTCAGTGCGAGAAAATTCTAAAGCTCTTAAAAATGTACATGCTGCCAAGTCCCTCTGGCCACAAACTGGATTTCTTGAGCAATGAGGAGCTCTGACCTTGGAAACAGATGAACTCTTTGGGCAAAGGTGGGGAAAGGAGACCATTTGTCCTCAGATACTCAAAGGATCAGAAAAAAATAATGTGGGGTGAGTCTTAAACTAAAGGTTGAAAGTTATAGGGAAGTAGATATAAATCTGATCTATTATAATTTTTGGAAAATCACTGGAAGCGCAAGGGGCTTCATGTTTCTAATGGGCCCACAAAGGAATGGAGCTTCCTTACTGGAATCATCTAGGTAGGGATAAGATACCTGTTTAGAAACACTATCAGAAAGTATTTTTTTCAATGGCTTGGAAGGAATTTCTCTTTAAGCAAATGCTGATTTTTTTTCTCCTACCGTGAGTTTCCATAAGTTAATGTCCTTCTCAGTATCAACAGATTTCTTGTATTTTTCTTAGGTGTTAGTGGAGGCTTCAGTAGGAGATGGCTTCACTGGAGACATTGCTGTTGATGATTTGTCATTCATGGACTGTACCCTCTATCCTGGTAAGGAAGAACATTTTAACATATGAGTATTCTCAAACCTATTTACTTGGGGAAAAAAGGCTGTGGAGGAAATCAGTATTTCATTCCCACAATATTCTAAAAATACCCTTACTTCTGTTCTGTTAGTGTATTAACTCTGGAAAAGATTACTGTGAATCTTTGCTAGTAATTAGTCTTAATATCTTTGCAAACATGGTAAAGAGGTTTGAATCAGTTATGCTTCTGTCTCATCATGTGGAAAATATTAGGAAATCATGTCTGACGTTAAACCATAATTCCATTATACTTGAGGGGTTATAACAACCGAATTGGTCACCTTGTAATTACATTGTTTTGGAGAATGTATACATCTCTCCATTACCTTCAGAGATGGTTTCCTGTCAGGTTACACTAAATATTCCTAAGGATTGCTGTCAACCATTTCTTCTCTGTATCACACATTTCTTTTATGGAAAAAAAAAAAAAAAAAAACCGCCAACAACACAAATATATGTTTCCCAGATTTCTCTTTCCATCCTCAGCCTTTACCCTGAGATCCAGACTTGTTTACTAACTACCTACTGAACATCTCAACTTAGAGGTCTGGTAGACTTCTCAAAGATAATGAAGGGAAATAACCTAAGACAAGCCTATGATAAACTAAAATAAAGCTAAAACAAACACCCCAGGCAAAGTAAAAAAAATGGTAGCAATCTAATAGGACTGGTTATCAAGCTCAGAGGCTGGAGGCTCTTAAATTGCCCAGCAAGGGGGAGCACAGCTTCCTTTCCAAAGAGATCAGAGGCACAGTAATTTAAAAAGCAATTGCAATAATCCATGTAGAAAGCACCTCAGTTCTGAAGACTTAACCTTCTGTCCTGCACCGTCACTGTAGTGTTACTGGTTAGAAGAGCACCAGCCTCTCCTTGGACACAATCAGGGCTGGACTCTGGTTCTTTTCGTTGTACTGTGGGACTCAGCTCTGAGTCTCTACCTCATCATCCTGGCAGGATTAGTTCCCTTAACTGCTCTGTGTCATGGTTTCCACAGAACTCTGCAGAAAGCCAAATCCTTCTCTGGATAAGACCAGCAAGAAGGAAATTAGAATTCAACAAGTTCACCCTTATCTCTTGATGGCTGCAAGTGAATTCTTGGCTACTGATGGTGCCCTCCATCTTGCCATTCTTCCACGCCTCCCTGTCTTGGTAAATGACAGTTTATTTCTCTTTGTGTATTTTTCATGAACAAATCTGCATCACCAGTAGCTTCAGATATATCCAGAGTCGACTGCTTCCGTCCAAGGTCCAAGCCACCACTGTGTCTGCATGGATTATCATCGTTGCCTTTTAAGCGATCTCTGCTTCTACCCTTGGGAATATAATCTGTTCTCCAAAGAGCCGGCGAATGATCTTTTTCAAACTTAGATAAGAGCTTGTCCTCCTGTCATCAAAGGCTTCCTATGATATCCTCTTTCATGGAGAGCAAAAGCCAACTTCTATAGTAGGTTCCAGGGCAGGCATGCCTGGTGCCCTCATACCTCGGGACTTCACCCACCACCCCTGGGCTTCTGCTTGACTTGTCTTATCTACAAGGCCTCTCCGCTAATCCTTAAATCCTCCAGCCCACTTACGCCTCAGGGCTTCTTTACACCTTCCGGTCCTTCTTCCTGAGATGAGAGAAATACTCCACTCCCTTAAATGCTTCTTTCTGATCTGCTCCGAAGTTTCTTCATTAGTAAGGATTTCTCTGAACATCACACACACACACAGAGTCTCTTCATTGACATTTTTTTTCTTTCTTCTTCTTATGTTATTTTTCTCTGCAACGCCTATCACCCTTATGGTTCTGTTTCTGTTTCCCCCAACAATACTGTTAGCTGCCTGACAGCAGTGATTTTTAATTGATCACTGTCTTATGTCCAGAAATTAAACAGCATCTGGCACATAATATTACTTAGTGTTAACCTTTGTTGGATAAATGGATAGAAAGGTGGAGAGATGTCTATATCTTTTGAAGTGCTTTATATAGTTTTGATATATATTTTAGTTTATTATTATTGCTACAATATTATTTTTATAACTTATAAATTTTATATATAAATATATATTATATATAATAGGCCTGTTATATATAATATATATTTATATATATATTTTATGATTTATAAATTTTTATTATAAATTATATATAAATTATAAATTTATGATTTATAATTTTTTATAACTTATAAGACACACTCATAGCCTAGATTTTGTTGAAAGCCGAGCCTCCGTGGCTTATAACCACAGACATTTATTTCTTGCTCTCAAGCATGTGGGTGGGCAGAGAACAATAATGGCAGAAGTATGTGTTTCTTGTTCAGAGTTCTTATTAATTCTGTAGAGCTTCAGGTTCTGTGTTTCTGTTTCTTCTGTCCTGTTTATCTGGGACAAAGCTAGAGGACAGAGGCCTTACCTGACATATTTTGTTGTGAAGTAGAGGGCAGGAAAAAGAAAACACACTTAAAGCTTCTGTTGGGACATGCTCTGCACAATGTCTGCTCACATCCACTGGTCAGAATAGGTCACGTGGTCAAGACTAACAAGGCGGCAGGGAAACCTTCTCAAGTGATGTGGCAAGGATAGGAATACAGAAAGTCCTTATGAAAGAGAGAGGGAGGTGATGAATCGGTATACTAATAGCATTTACCACTCATGTGTACCATCTTACATACTACTCTAACTTCTTTGGTTTTGATGTTTTATTTTTTTAGAGAGAGAGTGACACATGCACCGCGAATGGGGTGGGCAGGGGGAGTGGAGGGGGCAGAGGGAGAGGGAGAGAGAGAATCATAAGCAGGTTCCACATCCAGCATGGATCCCCACATGGGGCTCGATCTTACAACCCTAAAATCATGACCTGTGCCTGAATCAAGACTTGGTTGCTTAAATGACTGAACCACCCAGGTGCCCCCAATCCTCTAACCTTTTAAGAGTCGAGAATAATGTTTAGTCCGTTGTCAGTAAAGAGATCTTAAATGTAGGATAGGGTTGATCTCTTTGCTCTCCCAGTTTTATGGAGCACACCGAGAAGGGGATAACCTGCCCAAGGCTGCCTAGCTAAAAAGTAACAAATTATGTCAACTTGTTAGGAGAACAGTGTTAACCACTATCATACAGCTCACCAAAAACACTAACCTCACAAGGAAGAGAATATATATTCTACTTTATAGATGTGAAAAATTAAATGTAAAGAGCCTGAAGGGCAGGGATGAAAATACATAGTTGAGGGAAGGAATGAGAGCTTCATCTAAGAACCTGTGATTTCAGTGCCCAGGGCTTTTCCCAAATCGCCCCGAGTCTGAGCTTAGGGAGCATCACTGTGACCCCAGTGGCAGCGGAGACCATAAAATAATACAGAAGGGAACACAAGTTACTGCCGATACTGTTGCTACTCTGGTTATCTTGCTACTTACACTCTGTGGCTGATGGTTCCAAAGGAGAGAGAGAAAATGAAGTGGCCAGACCCAGAGGCAGAGATGTGTAGTATCAGTTACAGACCATTAGTCCTTATTTTCTGGTTCAGGTTTTGGATGAAAAATATGGAATTTTAAAAACTTCCTGAATTATATGGTTTTAATGTTGGCTTCATAACTAAAGAAACACCGGATTAAAACCACAGAGCTTGTTGAAACGATAGGTTTCTTAAAGGAATTTGATGTCATCTTTCCATAAGATGAACGTAAAAATGAAACTTCGGCTTTCAATAAAAATATTGCCCTTGATGATGACCAGTTTTTTTTTTTTTTTCTTTCTATGAGCTGAGACAGGATCAGCACATGTAGATTCTCTTACAGATGTTGATTTGTTTTCCAATATGAACTGATTATCTACAGTGTTTTTCTTCCTTGGCTAATAAAACAAAACTTAAAAATACATACACACAGATGCAAAATATTGACCTAATCCCCAAAATGTGGGTTGGCACATAACCAATATCTTTCATCTTGTGCTAAATGACCATAAGGAGTCCTTTATTCCGTTTTTACCTATTTCCTCAAAATCAGCCTCTTTTTCCCTCATTTCCTTACACCTTTTTATGATGTCACTATTCTCCAGCAACCCAGATTGAAATTCCACAGTATTCTTTGACTTTCCCCTTAAGATTGCCTACTTGCAAAACTTGCTGACTCCAACTCCAAAATAATTCTCAAATTTCTTCTGTTTTTTTTTCCCCATTGTTACCGTAGTTCAAAACAGTGTTGACTAGTAACCTTTCAACTGCAAACTTTCATTCGTTTCCCCCCAATAGTATATATGCCGTGAGCTTAGTTTCCTTTCACTTTTTCCTACAACATCATTATTTGTTTTCCTAGGTCAGCTCTTTCTCATGTTCTCACTTCCAGTTGTTTCTAACTTAATTTTCAAATCCGTTCTCTGTTATGGATTGTACCTTCTTTGTTTTCGTATCTTGATCAATATAGATTATTTTAAAACTAATCCAGGAGGATACTAGAGAAAAGACATTTAGACAAGATTAATTGCATTTCTAGGGAAAGTAGACAAACTTAACCATGCAATAGAATCCTGTGATTATTTTTGTGTCCGTGTATAATGATGTTGCTCATTCCCAGAGTAGAGAGTCATGGAAGATGGTGGCAAAGTCAAATCCCCTCACTTTGAACCAGATCATCAGAGTAGATGATTAAATAAGAATTGTTGCCAGACAATATTCAGATTTAAAAATAAGTGTCCCATAGAAAATATCTGTTTTTCATGACTCTTTCTCCAAACTGTATGAGAAAAGCAAGAAGGGTGTTCCCTTCAGCAGACCACATACGACAGTTTCTATCTTGCCTCAAGGATTATTTGTGAGATAGCTGGGTCGTTTGTAAAACTAAAGTCATGACTACATGACATCACAGCATACTGTGTACAAACTGAAAAAAAAAATCGCCTAAGTGCTTTTCATCCTATTTTAAAAACTCAGAATTCAGCAATATCAGAATTGTTACTTGCTAGATATATCAATTATTAGAATGAATATCCGGTATCCCAAGGTATTAGTGTTTTATTTTTTTTCAGGGAAGTTGTTACGATGTCTGTGGTATATCTTGCAGCTGATGATGGCTTACAGTTGAGAAGGTGTGGTAACTGTTTATAGGATGCTTAAGCATAATTTTTATGATGTCCTCCTCCAATGGTTTTGTTGTTGTCATTGTTAAACTGACTGAGCTGTGTATTTTTGGCATCCCTCCTCATTAACCTCAATGTCTCACCAGCTTTATGTGTAAATGCTTGTTCAAGTCACCCTTCTTTCTGCAAAGAGGAATGTTTGTTTCAGCATGAATGAAAAGGCAAGGGGAAAAGTTTGGGTACTTTTTACTTCTTCGTTTTTAAGGCCTCGCCTGCATCTTTTTACTTTATAATTTTAAGTCATTTGGTGTGTCTGTTATGCTTGCCTGAGAATAATCCGTTCCATAAAAGTATTTCATTTTAAAATCTTCCCTGTTTTTCTAAAGGAAATATGGACTCTGAAAAAGCAAATTATTGGAAATATTTACAGTTTAATAAAAGACTTCTGGAGAAATTTGAAACTCATGATGGCAGTCTTAAGTATTCTGGTTTTAGCATGTTTGGTGTAGTCTTGCAAAATATAGGAAGCATATAGGAATATTAGCAATAAGTAGAAATATATTAGAAATATGTAGAAAATAGTAGCAAATATATATGAAAAATATTGGCCAAAGCCTGTGGTCCATTCAACTTAGTATTTTTATTGTTTCTAGAAAATAAAATTGGACAAATAAGTAACCTTAACCTATTGTAAAGTCAAACCTTTATTTTGTCATCTTTTTTTTTTTAAGATTTTATTTATTTATTTGACAGACAGATCACAAGTAGGCAGAGAGGCAGCAGAGAGAGAGAGAGAGAGAGGAGGAAGCAGGCTCCCTGCTGAGCAGAGAGCTCAATGCGGGGCTTGATCCCAAGACCCTGGGATCATGACCTGAGCCTAAGGCAGAGGCTTTAACCCACTGAGCCACCCAGGTGCCCCTATTTTGTCATCTTTTGAGAGAAATGCTAAATACCAAAAATGGAGAAGGCTGTTAAAATACTTTGATTTTAGCTTGAAAATTGTTCAGCTGCTACTTTAGTCTACTTGTAGTCATGTTCATATGTGATAGTGTTTGTAAAGATGGAAAATACTTGGTGCCACCTAGAAAATTTCATTGAATGCATGAGTTAAAGCAAAAATGTTTCAAAAAGAGCTGAGTTGTGGTGGCTGGGTGGCTCAGTCATTTAAGTGTTTGCCTTCTGCTCAGGTCAAGATCCCAGGGTCCTGGGATCAAGTTCTATATTGGGATCCTTGCTAATGGGGAGTCCGCTTCTCCCTCTGCCTGCAGCTCCCCTGCGTGTGCTCTCTTTTAGGGGCACCTTCAATTGTATCTTCAATTGTATACTTTTCAAGTATACTTTTAGATTTTTAAATTAAATATATTTCTTAACATCAGAAGACCCAGGAAAAACGTAGACATTATTACTGGCTATAGATAAAGAAGAACTAGGCATGTCATCAGTCAAGCAGTTCACACAGTTAAGGTATGTTGAAATTGGTGATAATTTATCAAGGACTAGAGGTGTTAAAATACTGGTTTTATAAAATGATCAAAGAGAAAAATAAATGTCCAGTACACTATTTTTGAAAGATAAATAAAAAGATGGCTTTGAAGATTAAAAAGAAAATAAAATACTGGTTTTATTTTCTTAATTACCAATGCAGGAATGGCTATAGGAAGTGACGTCTAGTATAAAGTGTGTTTTCTTTCATCAGAAAGATTATATTGGGATAACATGAAGTATATTTGCTACAAGAATTCACAGAGCAAGAAGTTATAACATTGAGTACATCTGAGCAAGAAGTTAGAACATTGAGTCATTTACTTAGGATGTCAGGTGGGCGGGTGAGTTGGTTTCCATGTGGCCAGACTAATCTGCTTCTTAGTGTAAATTTCAGTCATCTACATTTCACCTTTGCAATTTTGTTCAACATGCAAAGATATTTGTGTTGTTTCTGTTTGTTGGTTTGACTTCATCATTACTTTCATTTATCTTTACTACCAGCACTAGCCTTTTAAGGTTAAAAATAGGTGAAAAATAATTGTCATAACCTTTTCAATGGACTGAATGTTTATGTCCTCACAATAGTCATGTGTTGAAGCCCTCACACCCAATGTGATGGTATTTAGAGGTGGGGCCTTTTAGAAGTAATTGGGGCTAGAGTAGGTCAGGAAGGTGCTGCCCTCCTGATGGGATTAGTGCTCTTAGGAGAAGAGGAAGAGACATACATCTCTCTCTCTGCATGAATGTACCAAGGAAAGGCCCAAGAGATCATAAGCAAGAGGAGAGCCCTCATCAAGAACCCAACCATGCTGCACCATGATGTTGGGCATTCAGCCTCCAGAACTCTTAGGAATTTGTTGTTTAAGCCACCTAGTCTATGGTATCTTGGAAGAGCAGCCCAAACTGACTAAAATGGGCATATTGTTCTAGATATATTTTATTATTAAAATTGTTCAAAACTGCAAAAAGTAATTTCTAGTATCACCTGAGTTGAGAGTATGATGATACTTTAGGAAATACTGTTTGAAGTCACTGCAGTATAGAGCAAGTTGACTTTCATGCTCTTGGGATGAAAGTCTGGACCATCTGCCCAAGCCAGAGAATGTGTCAGGAAACATGCAGTCTTTTGCATGCCTCAGTTTCCAAATTGTGTCTTGGTCTAACCATGTTTCAGGCGTTTGTTTTACTCCTACATACCAGCTGTCAAGGAATCAGCTGCAACTTCATTTTTGTAGACAGCTACAAACACCACCTTTTCCAGTTTGGATCTGGAATAAGAGACACTTTTCTCTATTTACTCTTTTGTTGCTATCAAATAGAAACATATTGGACTTAACTTGGTTTTTAAGATGAACTCATTCTGGTAGACTAACAGAGTAGTGAGGACAAAGTATTTCAGGATCTTACAGTTTCTGTTTCAGAGTACTGGTCCTTTTATCTGTCATTGCTGGCTCACTTCTGATATACAAAAATGAGTTGTCTCTATTTTTCCAGAGCATTGGCTCATCAACCTTCTTTTTCTAGATACCCATTCATGGTCATGATTTCTTCTTAAGGGAAATGGTTTCTTCATTTAAATTGAAATCAGGCCTAAGGATGCAGTTATGACTACTGGTTTTAATAATATGAAAGACCAGGTGATCTGAACAATGTAACATGACATATATCTAGAAAAGTCAAATATAACATGCATTTAAATGCTAAGTCAAGCTTAAAAGAAATCCCCAGATGAGAGGAACAGAGTATGGGAAAATAGAACAGGAGGCATAATGTGATTTCAGAGTTAAGACATAAGAAAATATGGGCTAGATGAGAGGGCAGAAAACGTAAAATAGGGCCAAAAGGAACATTCCATACCTGGACTGGGGCTACCAGTGGGGTTCCAAGAGAAACGACTCAAGGTTGATCTAGAAGAACTCTTGGACAAACTAAGTGACAAAGAAAAGTAAACACAGCAAATTATGGTAACCATAGTCAAAAAGCTCTCAGTGATTCCCCACTCTGGTTATTCATGCCCTGTGTACCAGTTTCCTCTCACACTGACCTGTGTAACCATTGACCCACACGGCAGTGACTATGAGTAGTTTCCAAAGCTAGACTTCTGTCTTCCCTTGGATCACTCAGTCTGAGGGGAAGCCAGACACGATGTCAAAAGGATACTCAAGCAGCCCTGTGGGGAAAGCCTGGGAGCTTGAGGCCTCCTGCCAATAGAAGCACTAACTTCTCAGGAATGTGAGTGAGCCCTCTTGGAAGCAGATTTTCTAGCCCCAGGCCAATCCTCAGATGATTGTTTTCTTGGCTGACATCTTGATAGCAATCTTAAGAGACTCAATGTCAGAACTACCAAGCTAAGCCTCTTCTGCACCTTGCATTCCCAGAGACTGTGTCAGACAATAACTGATTATTAGTCTTAACTTCTAAAGTCTGTGGAAATTTGTTATGTAAAAATAGAAAACTAATAAATACTTAAAAATACTAAAGGATTCTAATCCCTAAGAAAATAGCATGACATTGTTTTAAAAAAGTGTTTGGGGACTGTGGGGGAGGAAACAATATTTAAAAAAAAAAAATCCTCTTGGCTTTCTTGAAATGAGAAATAAATGAAATAAAAATCTCAGTGCATGAATTAAATAGCTCAAAGATAAAAGTCGATGTTTTGATTTGTCAGTGGGAAAATAGGTATGAGAGTTTCATAGTGTAATATATACAGATGGGGGGGGGGATAGAGGAGTAGACTTACTTGAAGGATTGATTATAAAAGCTGTTGGAGTTCCAGAAAGAGAATGAAGAAAATGGAGAAGTCATTTTCAAAGACTGCACTGGCTTAATATTAATATAAGGCACAGATTTAGAAGTTGTGCAAAATACTATAGTAAGAATATGTCCAGGTCTTGACTCCTGGAAATGAATTAGAAAAACAACAAAGAAGAGAGAGGATTATGTTAAAAATAGCCAGAGATTAAAATACAATTACAAAAAGACCACAATTAGACTCATGACAGACTTCGCAACAACAAGCATGAGAGTCAGAAGAGAGTTGAATTGAATTTAAAAGTCCTGCGAAATAATAACTATTAGCCTTGAGCAAAAAAAACCTTCCAGGAATGAGGGTGAAGAAAGGCTTTCAGAGGATAATATCTGCAAATACACAAAAGAAGACTTTGCTTCACCAGACTCTCACCAGATGAACTATGTAAATGTGAGCATCAGACAGAGATGAAATGAGCCCAACAAGGGCTGAGAGGCACAGGGGAATAGACAGCAGAGGAAGCGGCAGACACGTGCGTAAATCTGCATCTACCAATGGACAGTGTGTGGGCCACACAACCAGAATATTTATACACTGCTGGGAGGTATGGAAATTGATGCAGTGACTTTGGAAAACAGTTCGGCTTTTTCTAGTAAAGTTGACATACAGTTCTCCATTCTCTCCGACTAAGCAATTCCACTCCTAGAAACATCAGGAGAAATGTATGAAATAAAACCTCAAACAGAATCAGCTTAAAAAAAAAAAAAACCCACTGATGATAGAATGGCTAAATGATATATTTGATCACGTAGTGAAATCTTATACAGCAGTCAAACTATGTGAACTGCCAGAACATTATTAACATGGATGGGTGAATACACATTGCTCAGGAAATAAATCAAGTTGCTGAAATTCATATAGAGAATGAGTCCATTCATCCAAGTTCAAATTTAAATGGCTTATTTATTCAAAAAGGACCTACATGCTATTCCAGCTGTATAGTCACTGTTCTAAGATGTTTGCGACATCAGCTCATTTGATCACATCATGAGCTAATGGGCACTGTAGGTTATCTGGCATATATGCAAACGAGGAAGATGATAAAAGCAAATGAAAATGGGGTGCCTGGGTTGCTGTGTCAGCTAAGCGTCCAGCTGTTGATTTTGGCTCAGGTCACGATCTCAGGGTTGTGAGTTCAAGCCCCATGTCGGGCTCCCTGCTCAGGGTATAGCCGGCTCGTCTCCCTACCTCTGCTTCCCACACTGTGCCCTCCCTCCATATGAGCTCTCTATCTCTAAAAATAAATAAATACAATCTTTCAGCAAAGAGCCAATGAAAACAGGAGTGTAAAACACAAGATTCAGCGTACCGCAGACCTGGAGGGATGGCAGCATGGGGTCAGCAGGGAAACAGTGGAGGATTCAAAAGCTGTGAATTTTAATTTCTTAAGCTGGATGGTAGATTTATGGATGTTCCTTTTTATTACTATTTAAACAAGGTATATGTTTTCTATCCATTCTTATATATGAGTAATACATTTCATGATCAAATATAGAATAAGTGAGAAAATTTCAAGTTGCTCAATAGATCAGTAGATCCAAAATTGGACACTTCATATAAGGAAAATTGAATTAAGTTCATATCGTATAGAACAGATAACAGTAAAGTCCAGCTGGAGTAAAGACCTAAATGTAAAGAGTAAAACTATCAAAATTTTGTGAAAATCACAGAAAAAATATTGATGATTAAAAAAGGAGGAAAGAATTTTTTTTTCCAGTGAAACTTCAAACTACATACCATAAAGGAAAAAACTGATAAATTGGAAGGCATTGAACTAGAAATTTTTATTTTGAAAGAAACCATACGAAAAGAAAAGACCTACCATAGACTAGTAGAATGTATTTTTCACCCAGGTAAATGACAGGGGATTAGTATAGAGTATATGGGAAATAAAACTATAAATTAATAAGAAAGAAAAAACAGCCCAAAGAATGCAATAGAAAAAAAAGAGCAGTGCATGTGAACAGTTAGTCAAAAGCGAGGGCAAGGTACTTGAGTAGCCCCTAAAATTAAAAAGAAAAATTCTCAGTAATTAGGGAAATACAGGTTAAAATATGAAGGAATTATTATTTCAGACCCATTGCACTGGTAGATCTTTCTTACATTGGATAATGCCACGTGTTAGCTGGATTCGGAGAAGATGAGAAATGCACACATTTCTGAGTGGAAATGTGTAAAATCACTTTTGAAAACGACTGCTTAAGTTGACTGATCACATACCCTATAACTGCAATTTCATTTCAGATGATTTGTCCTGGAAATAACACTGGCATGTGTTCACAAAGAAAGATTCAAAAAGAAATGGACAGCGATGGGTATTGCAGTGCACGTTAATACTGTCTAATAAGGAAGGTGTATTAAGGTCCTGCCCTGCTTGGCAAGAGATACAGACCCTTCCTACAATAAATATTTAATCAAGTGTTCATTTAATTGAATGCCCTAAACAGTGAATACTGTTCAGTGCTGGAAAGAAATGAAGTGTCAGGCCATTGAAATGACCTGGAATAAACTTGAATGCATGTTATTCAGAGGAGGAAGCCTATCTGAAAAGGTAACATACGATGCCAGCTGTATGACACTCTGTGAAGGGGAACCCTATGGAGACAGTAAGAGGATCCAGGGTTTCCAGGGACTCAGACAATGAAGGAATTGAGTGCAGTGAAACTCCTCTGTGTGACACTATGGTGGAAGCATCATTGCATGTTTGGTAAAACCCATAGCAGTGAAACCCTAAGAGTGAACCCTAATGTCAGCTGCGTGGAAAAGTCAGAGCGGACTGCCCAGTTTGCAAGGAGGGCCAGAGCATGCGTACATGTTGCCTTAGTTTCTTTTCTTTTTCGAGCTGGTTAGCTGAAGGGAGAATGAGATCTGCTTAACTTCTTGCAGTAGTTCACAACGGTAGGCTTCCTTCTGTACAAGGCAAGCTGGAAGTTTCCAGTACAGATTATAAGATAGGCTGCTGCTTTCTGAGTTTTATGCTTTAAAAGACCACTTGTCTATAGATAATAGATTATTAACTTCATCCATAAAATGTTGATATTTTGATTTATCTTACATGCTTTTGTCTTATTAGTTCTTAATTATTTCAAAACTTGAGCTGAGAAGCCAAGTAGTATTTTTTGGACTTTCCTCAAATTCCCAATACCACCCAAATCCCCAGTCCTCTAAGTACTGGGTGTTTGACGTTGCTCAGGTCTCTGCTTTTTCCTCCGTACTCTCTCTGCTTTGGTTTCTTAGTTGCCTGGAATTAAAGTAAAAGCTTAGCTGTTCCTGTTCCTGTCAGAACCACCTGCAAATCATTCTTCACACCGATGCCAGAAAAGTATCTCTTAAAGTGGGGATTGTGTACCTTGGCATTTCTCCACCGCTTTTTATATTTATTTCAAACTCCTAAATTGGTCCCACTTAGCTCTTTATGATAGGCTAATTGTCTCCCAACTAGTACCACATCTAGTGACTTTATCACATGCATTCTTACTCTATCACAGAATGTTCCCCATGCCAAATCCTCACAGCATTTGAAAAACGATGGGCCAGTATATTTTTCTGCCTTCACACAAATCTTTGCTCATTGTCCAAAAGGAGCTTATTCCCATTTTCATTTCATCTACAACACCTCATCTTTTAAAACTAAAAACTTGTGTCTGGGTGGCTCAGTTGTTTAAGCGTCCGACTTTGGCTCACATTATGATCTCAGTCAGGGTCCTGGGTTCAAGCCCTGTGTGGGGCTCTGTGTTCACTGGGGAGTCTGCTTCTCCCTCTCCCTCTGCCCCTCCCCCTGCTTGTGCATATGCTCTTACTCTCTGTCTCGGTCTGTCTGTCTCTCTCGTGTAAGTAAATAAAATCTTAAAAAAAAAATAAAGTTAAAAACTGAAGACATTATTTTTCCAGGAAGTCTTCCCTACCTCCCAACTAACGTATGCTTTTCGTGTGTTTTCTATACATTGTACAGTCTTCTAGTTGTCCATCTGTTCATTCCCTCTGTCATCCATCCATCCATCCATCCATCCATCCTTCCATCTGTCTGTCTATTCACTCATTTCTAAGTGATGATAGTGCGCCCACCATGTACCACAGTCTGTGAATTGTGCTGTGAATGCAGGAGTGACAGGGTAGGTGTCCTTCTTGCTTCCATGGTGTTATACTCTTTCTCATACATGGATCCTATGGAACTGTAATGAAAGATTGACCTGAGTGCCTTATCCACTACTCAGTAAATTATTTGACAGCAATGAAAACCTTTGGCTTTCAGTCAGTTGCACCTCCCATGCCCGTGATATGGGGTGTTATTAATAAATGTTGATTGACTAACTTACAGTATAAATTAGCTTCTCTGAATTTCTTCTCAGCTCTGTAATTTCAGAAATTATTATCTTAATTATATAAATACTTGCATAGGAATCTCTCTCTTGCAACTTTGAAAATGTAAGGGCAGGTGAAACAGGGATGAGGAGCTGCTGGGTTCATTGTTGCAGTGGAAGAGCCATGTTTATTTACCTGGTGGACTAGAAGGTTTAACCAGACCTTAACGCTGGTACCTGATGCCAGCATCTGGGACTCCCTTGATTCCCAGGGATCCCAGCCCTGTCCTTGAGCCTTCCATTTATTCAGTGAGTTTTGAGCAGTTTTTCAGTAATTTCTCTCTGTAACTTCGTCTATTTATATCCAACTATTTGTTGTTGCTAAGACCGAGAACTCCAACTTCTATGCTTATGTGAAATTCAGCACATTACCAAAGACTACCAAATGTTCTTAATAATATTGAATGTGAAACGTACTTATAAAAGCTTATTGTGTCAAATCTTAAATAGAGAATCTACTGAATTATGCCTGTATGTTATCCCTGACCAAGGTACTTTGCCAGTGGACCTCCCAACTCCACCAGAAGTGTCAGCTCCAGTAACGCTGCCTCCACACAACTGTACAGACGCTGAATTTGTTTGCAGGTCCGATGGTCACTGTGTTGAAAAAATCCAGAAATGTGACTTTAGAAATGACTGTCCCGACCAGTCAGATGAATCATTCTGTGGTAGGTGAATTCCTGTTTTGTATTAAAACATAGCATAAGATCTATAAGACAATAATGGATAAGACAATACTAATATGATCTTTAAGTAGCATGTCCTCATGTGCTAGTTAGAAATTTTTGACTTGGCTTAGAATAGGTTCTTAAACGTAAAAGTTGCTTGTATAGAAAATTAGAGTAGAAGAGTCAGTGTTGCATTCTTCTGTGATGCTCAACAAGAGGTAAGTGTTTCTAAATTGAAGTTTTAGATTCAAAACACTTGTTTCCTGGACTTTACTGGACTCTGGGACTGTGATTGACTAGGTGCTCCCCAACTCCACCATTTGTCTCCCTTCTATTCCTCACACTCACAAAATAGGAATGTTTAAAATGGAAGTATTATAATACTCTCAAAATAGATGAATTTGTTCAAATTTTGCCATTGCCAAAATAGAAAATGAATACTATGTTAAATATGTAGAATTCATAAGAACCAATACTAATACAGATGGGCCTTTCAGCACCTGGGTCCTATTGAAAGGTGGTTTTTACTTATCGGCATCTGCTAATCTCTGGCTTTTAGGGCAGATTTTTAATTTACAAGTGAACTTCTCAGCTGGAGATACAATCTTAGAGGAAAAAAAATTGATCTGTGTACCTGCAGGGGCGAAGCACAAGCTCAGAAGGAGTGAACACTTTTGCTTTTTTTCCCCTTCCCTATTATTTATTGGATGGTATATGAATGCCCTATACTGTAATATTTCTCAAGTATCTTAATGATATTAAGGGTTCAAACCATACAGATAATACAGAGTGTAGTGGAACTCTGTTCTGTCTTCTGTCAGCATTATGCAGAAAATCTAAAACTTGAAAAGCCAAATGAGGTTCATATTAATTTAACATAGAAAAAGAAATGCTTCTTAATGTATAGATACACAATAAATTAACCAACTTAGCTAGACCCCAAAACTCATAAAATCAAAGCTAACTCACTTTGTGAATGAGACAACATAGTCATTAACTCAAGTTGGCTAGGGATATGTATGGTGCATTGCAGATGGGGGATAATATAATGGAAAGTGTTGTGGTATTCAGACTTAACTCGTGGGAAGACTATATCCTGTTTTGATCACACGTAAGTTGTGTTTCTGAAAGTTTACACAGAATTAATTCCGCCTAATGAGTATCTTTAGCGAATACTGACTTCTTTGTTCACCTTTGCAGTTTTAGTGGCGTCTTTGATGATTGGGTAGGCGGTTTTGATAAAGTTCTTTAAATGTCCTGAATGAATGTCTCCTGTAAAATTATTATTTTAAAATCCTGGGGTTATTGATTTACTTTGAATACATATGAACTGCATTTCTTACTCTCAACAAATTATGTGGTCTTTCTTCCTCCATCTTTTTGTAAGAACCGCTGTCATATAATAAATCTGTCTGTTACCTGTGGTCTTGCATTTTTAATGCTTTTTATTTTATAAGGAACACAACACGAGAGCTGCCCTCAACACATTTTTAAGTGCATGATGTATTATTGTTGACTATGGGTACAATGTTGTACAGCAGATCTTCGAGCTTATTCGTCTTGTTTGACTAAAACTTTATGTCCTATAATTTAAAAAAAAATCAATGACTATTTTCTTTTTTATGATATAAAGAACAGAATCCTATTGAATATTAAATGTCTGGTGGGTGGGGATATGGGGTCGCTGGGTGATGGGCATTAAGGAGGGCCTGTGATGGAATGAGCACTGGGTGTTCTATGCAGCTGCTCAATCACTGGACTCTACCTCTGAAACAAGTAGAAAAAAAAAAAAAGAAAAAACAATTTTAAATCTCTTCACAAGATTAATATAATTATATGATCACTATTAATGTCAGAGATTAAATGACATGCCTGAGTGTCAG
This sequence comes from Mustela erminea, assembly GCF_009829155.1. Taxonomy (NCBI): domain Eukaryota; kingdom Metazoa; phylum Chordata; class Mammalia; order Carnivora; family Mustelidae; genus Mustela; species Mustela erminea. The sequence goes on from NC_045619.1 coordinate 123,232,021, forward strand.
GATTAAAAAATCACTTTTTTTTTTTGTTTCCTTCTCAAACTTTACATTAAATCATGAACTCAAGTTCCTAAAAGATGGTGATGGTTTGCCAACATTGCTTATACTATTTAAAATATGGAGTCTTCTACAACACACAGAGGAACAGTGGAGAATTTAAGAGAGACACACGGACATCTTCAGAGAGGAAGAAAGAATATTTCACACTCAGCCTATGTATTTCACAAATCACTGGACTTGTAATTTCTTTTTTTTTTTTTTTAAGATTTTATTTATTTATTTGACAGATCACAAGTAGGCAGAGAGGGAGGCAGAGAGAGAGGAAGGGAAGCAGGCTCCCTGCTGAGCAGAGAGCCTGATGCCAGGCTCGATCCCAGGACCCTGGGATCACAACCGGAGCCGAAGGCAGAGGCTTTAACCCACTGGGCTACCCAGCTGCCCGATGGACTTGTAATTTCATGTGATATCAAGTTACAGTCATTACAAGGACATTGAAAACTTTCAAAGAAAATATTATTGCTTTGAACTTAAGGAGTTTGGAATTTAGTCTAACCCCTTCAAAGGCTGAGCTGAAGTTCAGCTTTGTAATAATGCTGTGGCAGAAGAACAGACTTACCAGAACTTGGTAAGCAATGTTTAGAAGAGACTTGGAATTCTGAGATTGCTATTTGAGGACCTAATTAAAATCTCACCTCCTTATCAGAACTAATTCTTCAGTATATGCATTTATTTCCATGTTATAGCTGCTGTAGATATTTGAATATAGTGCACATAGATTTCTTTAAAACTCTTCTAATGATAGTAGAAATCGTTTTTCTAATTATTTTAATTATGCTTAAGAAATAATTTTAAAAAACCCAAATAGTAAGACAGTGCTTGATTCGGGTAGAAATTACCTTTTGTGGACACATTTATTGTGGTTAGCTCATTTGTCTTCATTCTACTCTATTCAAGCTACGAAAGTTTGCAGCTTTGAAAAAGGAAGCCTGTGTCAGTGGTACCAGCCAATCCCAGAAAACCTAATTCAAGATTCGAACACATTCAGATGGGGACTTGGTAATGGAATCAGTATTCATCATGGGGAAGAAAATCACAGGCCACTGGTGGATCATACAACGTAAGTGACCACATGCTTTGAACATGTCTCTTAGGAACTATGTGTTAAGCAGTTCCCAAATTCTTGCCATACTGTCTTACCCTAAGCCAATGAGTGATGAAATTACAGACTAAATGGGCTGAGTATACTCTCTGATATAAAATTGAGAAAAAACATACAGCCATTCAGTTGAAAAAAAGCTGTCAATCAAGGCCTCTGGGTGGCTCAGTTGGTTAAGAGTCTGCCTTCTGCTTAGGTCATGAACCCGCAGTCCTGGAATCAAGCCCCACAGTGGGTTTCCTGCTCAGCAGAGAGTCTGCTTCTCCCTCTCTCTCTCTGCTTCTCACCCCATTCCAGTCTGCTTTTCCCTCTGCTCCTTACCCAACTTGTCCTCTCTCTCAAAATAAATAAATAAAATCTTAAAAAAAAATAGAAAAGGCTGTGAATGCTCATAAAAGTCATAGAAACTAGAGAAAAGAAAATATAAGAAAAATAAGAAAAATAATTTGTAATATAACTACTCATGGAAAAGCACTATTAATATGTTGTTTTAAAATGATCATTCAGGGATGCCTGGCTGGCTCAGTCAGTAAAGCATGTGACTCTTGATCTCAGGGTCGTGAGTTCAAGCCCCATGTTGGGCTTGAAGCCTACTTAAAAAATTAAAAAAAAATTGTCTTAATTAAAAAATTATCTATCCATTCCTTCCCCTGTCCAAATCTTTTATCTGTTTTCTTTTCTTTCTTTCTTTTTTTTTTTTTTTTTTTTTTAGCTCCTTCTCCTCACCCCTTTCCTCCTCTTCCAGCCTTTGATCTTTGTTGTCATTTATTTTGGTCTTTCCTTTTCAAGCCTTCATAACTTACACCTCTCCCTGTTTTATAGGCCACAGATATATTGAGTGCTTCCTTCTTAGCAGATCCTACCAGTCATTCTTTCCTTTTAAGGGTTTCATGGAAGTATTACTGAAGAAAGCAAGGGGATCCCCATTTATATTACAGAGAATGTCTTCAGAACCTTTCTGCCTTCACACCTTGAAGAGCTCTCCTTGTGTGGCTTCCGTTTCAAAGAAAACTAACAGTGGCATGTCTGCTGCCTGTCCATCGTTGCCCTGGCCAACATGGCCTGGTGCTTGAAGAGAGCCATAATACCTCCTGGGCTGACTTTTTTACTCTGGTGTCCTGATCTCTCTTTTGTTGTTTTATTTCGTTGAAAGGGTTCCAGTTACCATCATTTGATTTCGATATTAGCAACCATGTTGCCCAAAGTATATAGATTGGCAGATAAGAATACCAAGCGTTTATTTCACTTTCAGCAGTTGGCAGTGAATTTAGGAGGTTTCCGTCGCGGACTAGAATCTCCCTTCTATGTGGGAAAGGTCTGAATAGAAACACGGTAGCATGTTATAAGCACAGTAATAGAGTTGGCTTTTAACTTCCTTGTCTCTCTCCTTGCCTTGCCCATTCCCAACGTAGACTGTTCAGTCTCTGAGGAATCACAGGGTCTGTGGCTTCCTTCTTTACTGCATTCTTTCTAAATGACTGGTACATAATAAGTCTCCATAATTATTTGTTGAGTGAATTAGTTGATGATTAGAACCTATATATTTGTGCTTTATAATTATAAGCTGCAAGCAAAAAAATATATTTTAAGTAAGAAAAAATTTTTAAAGATTTTATTTATTCATTTGACAGAGAGAGAGAGAGAGGGAGAGAGAGCAAGCATGCCGAGGAATGGGGAGTAGCAGGCAGAGGCAGAGGGAGAAGCAGGCTCCCTGCTGAGCAAGGAGCCTGATGCAGGACTTGTTCCCAGGACTCTGGGATCATGACCTGAGCTGAAGGCAGTTGCTTAATGGACTGAGCCACCTAGGTGTCCCTGAATAATATTCACTAGTCAGATAATGTTTAATAGATTTGCTGTACATGACAATGAATCTGGAAAAGGGAGTGATGGTCCCAAAGCTTGCATCTGCCCTAGCTGTCCTCTCCCCTATCTCTAGGCTCCTTCTGCAGCCAAGGAAGGTTTGACATTTTTCCTTTGTCCTGAGGAGTAGTTTTTATGCATCATATATCCATCCTACTCAGTGGCTTATAGTATATCTCCAAGCTCCATTTTCCAAATTTTATTATTTTATATTTAAAGGGAGGCTCACTCTTCCTTCCTTCCTTTCTTTCGCTATTTTTTTTTTCATTTTATTTTTTCAGTGTTCCAAGATTCAAAGGGAAGCTTTTTCTATCTTAAAAAATGCTTTTTTTCTCTCAGATGTTTGGCTCCAGAAATTAAAGCCAGGTGTTTAAGCCCATTGTGTTTGAAATAGTTTTCAAAACCCAATTTTGGAAATCAAAAAGCTCTGGACCAATTCTTTCTTCGTCTTCACATTCTGAGATAGCAGCTCTCCTAAAGGCAGACATGGGTTCAGGCTCAGGTTGGTAAAAATCAGAACTGCAAAAGAAAAAGAGCACATTAGTATATTTCAAAATAGTCTCTCATTTCATATACTTAATGAAGCCATAAAAAGTCTAGGAAAGTAATGGTGGTGTGGGAATATGTCGGGAAGTTTTCGTTGTGTAGTCAAGTCTTAGATAACAACTTAAAATTTTTTTTTTTAAGATTTTATTTATTTATTTGACAGAGAGAAATCACAAGCAGGGAGAGAGAGAGGGGAGGAAGCAGGCTCCCTCCTGAGCAGAGAGCCCGATGCGGGACTCGATCCCAGGACCCTGAGATCACGATCTGAGCCGAAGGCAGCGGCTTAACCCACTGAGCCACCCAGGCGCCCCTAGATAACAACTTTAAAAAAAAAATCATTTATTTATTTTACAGAGAGAGAAATTGAGGGGGGGTGGGCAGGGACATAGGGAGAGAGAGAATCTCAAACAGACTTGACGCCCAGTGCAGAGCCTGATACGGGCCTTAGTCCCACGGATTTGTGATCATGACCTGAGCTAAAACCAGGAGTCAGATGCAACCAAGTGTGCTGCCCAGGTTCCCCTTAGATAACATCTTAATATGTGTGATTCATGATGAAAATGTTGTGGTAAAAGCTAAAAGAAGCGATGTTCCAAGGGACATTCTACCATTTGGTCTTCACGCTTTCATGGCCTCAAGCCTAAGTATCCGAAATGTAGCTTAAAAAAAGGGTTATATCTTTAATTTTCACTTTGTGGAGAGTACCACTGGTTTATTCAGCACTTTAATATGACTTAGAAAAAGGTATCTCTTTTTCTCAGGCTGGGGACATGCAGCCACAGCCTTGGCAAAGGGCTTGACGAATGGATTCTTTCTACACTCTGCTCCACAAGGCCCAACTAAGGGCACCTAAGCGTGATTTTTACCTAGGATTGAAATCAGGGCACATAGAAATCAATACCGTTCTCAGCGATACTCCGGTCAAATAAAGTAAAGTGCTTTCAATGTAAATACCATCAGTTGCGATTTGCATGTTCTTTTGAGATTGGGGTTGGGTGAAATTTACATTTCCTTTAACTTATACAGTGACAGGGAACATTTAGTTGAAAAGTTATTTTCTTAGTGTTTTGGGAAAAGAAACATAATGTAGTAAAAAAGAAAAAAAACTCAGAAGAAAAATGAGTTTATATCCATTCGCATACAGGGTAGTACTGGGGAACTCAGCAAGAACATTAGTCCTAGTCAGTTGAGAATTTTTTTTAATCGCTTAACATTGAATTAAGATATTGGGATTGCCTAACACCTAGGCTTTGAAGCTAATTCAAATTTAAATATGTTTAGAATATTGTAGATTTGGAATTGTTGCGTCATGACCTGAGTGGAAACCAAGAGTTCGGTGCTCAACTGACTGAACTCCCTGTTTGTAGTTTTATATGATCTCAGACGTCTCTACTCTGACCTCCAGATTCGGTTTAATTAGCCTAGTCTTTTAGCTCAGGCAGTTTTACCATAGCATGTAAATTGGTTTGTAGCTAAGTACCATAAATTTATAATTGTTTTTATCTCCTAGAAGGAGACTTTGTTTGATCCAACTTACTATTTATTTTTATTGAAAGAAGCCAAGGAGAGCAAAGTCTTGAGTTCTTGGCCCTTAAGTCAATTTTTAAAAAAATTTTTTAGACTAAATGCCCATCTGTTGGTTAAACAAGGTTTAATATTAAGTGTTATCTGGAGTATAAAATCATCCCCTCAGGCAAAGTTAAATTCTCCATACTTGATTGTTGATATGGAAAGATGTGTAGGGAAATATAGATGCCTATTCCAGATTAGTGATTTCTAACTGTGCTCACAGAAGCCTTTTGGAAGTTTTTCGAAATGGCGATTGGGGCCACTGTCAATTTATATATACATACAATATATTTAAATGCAGATTCAAAACACTTGATTCAAAATCTCAAGGAGTACATCCGGGATTCTGTATTTTAGTGTAATTCCTAGAAGGTTCTAGAACCTCATCCCTAGATGACTCCATGGCAGGAGGTGGGGAAGGTATTGCTGAAAGACAGAGGTTGGCTTTCTCAATTCCTTATTCCAGTTTTGGTCAGAGAAGATTCATTTTTCTCTCTATCTAGTGACTAATTTTAAAAAAAATAGTACAAAATATTTCAAGACAAAAAATTTGTTCTAAGGTAATTTCATTTAAAAATAAAATGAAATGTGTGTCTTGAAAAGTAACTGTTCATAACTGAGAAATAGTGTGCAAGAAATATCTTTACCCTCAGGGGGGCTCTGGGTGGTTCAGCCAGTTGAGTGTCTGACTCGGTTTCCATTCAGGTCATGATCTTGGGGTCAGGATGGAGCCTGGGGTCGTGGGATAGACTCAGCCCAGAGTCTACCTCAGAGTCTCTCTTCCTGTCCGTCCTGCTCACTCTCTCCCTCTCTGTCTCTCAAATAAATAAAATATACCAAAAAAAAAAAAAAAGGGAAAATACCTTTATTCTCAGTTAATCTAGAAGACATGTAATTTCAAGGCACCCTCTACATTGTTCCATTCATTGTATAATCCCCAACACTTTTTTTTCTCAGACTGTTTTTGCCTATCTACAGAAGAGAGGTACTTTAAAATACATTGGATTTTAGTTTGCTTACAAAGTGTTGAGAAATGATTTGAATATGAACTATCTCATTTAAAATGCAGATTAGGTAGAATACCGTTTCTTAAGTCTGTCATTTGTAAAGTAGAAGTACGTTTTCTTAGGTTTTTCCTTTTACTTCATAACACTAGTCATTGTCTTTCAGGAGGAAATGAGTTATAGCACCCACTGTTGGAAGTGCACCTGCCTTCCAACGTACCTAATGCATTTGTGCAGGCTTCACATCATTATAAACTAAAAGCCACATAAATAATGTGAACTGTCCCTGTGACATAACCGTGCATATCATCATGTATCTGAGTGCTGGATGTAAATGTGGATAAAAGCTTCAGTAAAACTGAAAATATTTTAATGTCTTCTGCTCTGCTACAATAACAATTTCCAAAGCTTTAATCTCTTAGACATTAAATACTAGAATTATTGCTTTCTCCAAGCCTTCTTTGGTAGGAAGATAAGCTAGTATTTTATAGGCCAATTTAGATGCTTTAACACTCTCTCAATATAATTTCTAAAAGATCCAGTTTTATAAATCTGGAATAATGGTTAAATACCGGGCTTTAGTAACACTTTTGCTGAAATAAAAATAAAAGTGCAAACAGTCAAAATCTAAATTAACTGTAATAATTTTCTCTTAATGGTTGTAATACTCATGGGAAGCGACATTTCTGGCCGTGTTGCCACAGGAATGAATATGAAGCGTGGCTGGACCTCTAAAGCCAAGGAAAAAATTGCTCCTCTTTACATTGTCCTTGAGTTAAGCACCTATTCTGTATATTTGCATACATTAATAATTTGTGTTAATGAAGTGAATTAAATCACTTTAATTTTAATTTTATTCCAGTGTATTTTAGCTTGGTAAGTAATTTTAAAAGTTAACTACAGTGGCTTAAAATTACAGAATTTGAGAAAAATCTTTGCTGAAAGTCACATTTGCACACCATACCTAAAATAACAGATCCACATTGGTTAGGGTGGTATATTTGCTATCTGCTGAAGCTGAAGTTTTAAGGAGATAAATTCGTCATGCAGTGTACGATTTTACATTGTTATCAAAGATCACTGTTTAATAATCCAAAAATTTTATATTGTGGTTGTAACTGCATTCAGATATTAGAAATTCATTTTCATTGTATAATTTTTGAATATGCTTTTCCTTTACCTATGTTAAAATGAAAAAAAAAATGTAGTTTTATTCTATTTCCTGCACAGAACTGTTATTTTTAGATACAATCTAGAGGAAACATCCCAGAGCTCTGTGGCCTGAAAGATGTGGAGGTAGCCTTGGCTAGGCCCCCATAATTTATTATGGTAGGCATGTGTTTTCTGAGCATCTAGAAAGGATAGAAAACTTAATCACACGTAGGACCATCATATGCATGAACAAATATGTGATGCTGGGAAAACACGTAACTTATTGAAAGAGAGGTCCACTGGGAGGTTCAGTTACCAAGTCTTCAGCTCTATCTTGGTTGTGTGTGTGTCTTTAATAATACTTGAAGGAGGTCTCTATTTTTGGTTGTTACTGGATAATGCAGATGAACTAAGATCATACTTTTGGTAGAGACCGCATACTGACTCCCTGAAGAATTTCTTGCCTTTTTTAGTTTCTACAAAAATTCTTTTCCTTTACCACAAAAGACGGAATCCATCTCTATTGTAGGAAAATGTCTGAATATAAGTAGGAAAGATAAATCACATCCATGATAATTATACCATCATGATAAAAGCATTATGTGTGGGTATGTATGTCTACACAATCAACCACATTGCTTTCAATTAATACAATAAATAAAAACCACTATTTTCAGTTAACCTGCTTTTAATTTTATATACAATCTGTGAACAACTATTCACTAATTCACTAATACTAATGGGCCAATGGTATTTCATTAAGTGGATGCAACATGAATCACCAATTCGGTTCCTCACTATTGATTTGTGAGTTGATTTTGGTTATACCCAAATTTAATCAGTCTTTACTGGACTATATACAGGTTTGCACGCATTGCAGATTATATCCTACGAGTAAACAAAACAGAGTAGAATTTTTATCTTATTATTCATTTTTTAACCATTTGATTTACAATTTTAAATTATTCCTCAAAAATGTACCTTTTTTTGAAAGCCATGCATGACTACGTCTGTTTTTCTGTATGCTTGAGTATTTTTCTTTTTCACAGTTCAAATTTTAAAATAGGGTTAAAGTAGCAGCTAAATATATATTTTTCTGTTTCTTCAATTCTAATCAGGGTAATCAAGTTTGTGTGTATGTGTGCCTTGTCCATTTGTATTTTTGTGTATGTGTATCTGTATTTCCTATTTGTGCTCTTTGCTTGGTTTTCAGCAGGTAGTGGTTATTATTTTTCTTATTGACTTACATGATCTTTTAAAGCCTCAAGGTATTTTTTTACTTGTTAGGAATTTTGTAAAGACTTTTCCCTATTTTTATTGGCCTTTTATTAGTTTATAATGTTTTTACATTTCAAAATTTTCAGGTTGTACATGTTTATGTCTGCCAACCATATTCTTTAAGTTTAGTTTTACTCATTCTCAGTCTGTTCAGATACTCTATTTCTTCTTGATTCAGTCTTGGTAGGTTGTATGTTTTTAGGAATTTATCAGTTTCTTCTAGATTATCCAATTTGTTGGTATATAATTGCTTGTAATAGTCTCTTCTGATATTTTGGAATTATTTTGTTTCATTGTAATATCCGTCTTTCACTGATAATTTTATTCATCTGAGTCTTCTCTTTTTTTTTTCTTGGTTAGCCTAGTGAAAGGTTTGTCAATTTTGTTTCCTTTTTCAAAAACCTAACCCTTAGTTTTGTTGGTTTTTTCTTTTGTTTTCTTTTTCTATATTTTATTTATTTCTGGTCTAATCTTACTATTTTTTTCTTCTGTTAACTTTGACCTTAGTTCAAGTTCCTTGACATGTAAAGTTGTATTGCTTGAGATCCTTCTTTTTTTAATGTAGGTGTTAATAACTGTAAGCTTTCTTCTTAGAACATCTTTTAATGCATCCCATAAATTTTGTATGAAGATATTTTTATAATTTCTCCTTTGAGCCATCGTTTATTCTGGAGCATGTTTTGATTTCCATATATTTGTAAATTTCCCAACTTTCCTCCTGTTATTGATATCAGTTTCAAAGCATTGTGGTCAGAAAAGGCAGGTAATTTTAATTTTCTGGAATTTGTTAAGTTTTTTAAATAGCTGAACATACAATCTATCCTGGAAAATGTTCTGTATGGACTTGAGAAGGATGTGTTTCTGCTGCTGTTGGATGGAGTGTTCTGTATATGTCTGCTGTGTCTATTTGGTCTTTGGTGTTGTTGAAATATCACCATATAGTGTTAACTCAAATAGCAATAGTCAGTCATGTAACATAGTCATATGTTATATATAATCATGTATATAGTCAAGTAACACTGTAGTGCTCTTTATTGATTCCTGTCTGAGTAGTCCACTATTGGATGTGGAATATTAAAATCCCTCACTATTACTGTATTGTTTATTTCTCCATGTAGTTCTGTTATTTTTTGCTTTATATATTTATATGTTTTAATGTCGAATGCATAAATATTTATAATTGTTATATCATTTTTGTCATCTTACAGTGACCTTCTTTTTGTGTTTCTTGTGTCTATTTGTAACTTAAAGTCTATTTGCTTAAGTATAGCTGCCCCTCCTCTCTTTTGGTTACCATTTGTGTGGAATCTTTTCTGTCTCTTCACTTTCAGCCTATGAGTGTCTTTAAAACTGTAGTTAATCTCTGGCAGGCCGCATATAGTTGGGTCTAGTCTCTCATTTTTTAACCCTTCAGCCTCTCTAAAGCTTTGAATTGAAGAATTTTATCTACCTATGCTGAAAGTAATTATTGATAAGTTGGTTCTTACTATTGCCATTTTACTGTTTTCTCACTGTTTTGTAGTTCCTTTATTCTGTTTTTTGTCTCTTGCTGTCTTCTGCCTGTGATGTGATGATTCTTTGTGGTGGTGTGTTTGACTGACTCTTCTATCTCAATATTTTATTTATCTACTATAGGTTTTTCCTTTACTGTTGCCATAATGCTTACATAAAGGAACTTAACAGTTTCAGCTTTCTCTTGTAAGCCAGTAATAGTTCACTGTGGGACTTGAGTGGGTCAGATGGAAGTAACTGTGGGCAGGAGGGGCTTTTTATTAAGGTTTCTAATTCGGGAAGGCTCCCGTCTGTTCTCTGAGGTGGGAGTGCTTCTGGCTGAGCTCTGTGGTTGAATGAGCCTGCTGACTCAGCTTGGCATTCAAAGCTTGGCTGGTTCCCTTGTTGGTGGTGGTCAGTTTGGCTTCTTTGGCTCCATGGTTCAGCGGAGCCACTGGCTGGCCTCAGCATTCACCTCTGGTTCGCTGGGGTCACAGGCCGGGTTCCCTGGCAAAATGGTGCTACTGGCTGGACTCTGCGTTTAGCTGGGGATGCAGGCTGGGTCTGCAGCTGGGCTTGGTTGGATGGGATGCAGGCCATCCTCCACAGCTAGATGTGCCTCTGGCATGACTCCGCCTTCAGGTAAGACCTCTTGGGATTAGGTGGAACCTCAGGCTATGCTCAGCAGTGAGGCAGAGCTGTGGGCTAGGTTCTTTCCAGTGATGGACAGGACCACCGGCTATGCTGTGTGTCCTGGCAATACTCTATGCTGAGCTCCAAGGCTCCCCATGGTCACTATTCAGGTGTCCTGGTTAGGCAGAGCTGTTGTCTCCACTTAACAGCTGGGCAGGGCTACTGGCTTGGCTCCCTGTCTGTGTGGGGTCATAGCCTAGGCTGTGGGACCTCCCCGGGCTCACTGATTAGGTTCCCTGTCTGGGTGGGGCCAGAGGCAGTGTTCACCTTGGGTGGGGTTGCAGACTTCCTGCCCTGTGTGGTCAGGCTATAGAATGGGCTATACATAGAGGACCCTTTGGCTGGGGACCCAGACCCAAACCTAGCCAGTTGAGCTCCCTGGCCTGAGGAGGTCATCATTTTGGTTACGCAAATGGAAAGCGTCACTGGCTAAGATCTCTGCTCAGGTAGTACCACCAGCAGGACCACAGCTCACCATGATCCCTGCATTATGGACTCCTTTTCCCTCTCTGTCAGTGATACCTGGATGTCTAACTCCACTTGTTTGTCCAGGGAGTCCTATGAGATGAGACCTAAGTGGGCATCCTTAGAAGCACCTGTACCATTGGGGAAGCTGGATGCGCACCTTGGTCTCTTATTCACAGTGGAGAAACCAGAGGTTTCTGGGGGTACATCTTGGTGCCATGCTACACTGGCTTTGGGAAGGGGTGATTGGGTCAGTGAAACTGTGCCTTTTACCCTTCAAATGCATTTTTTTTTTTAATGAGCCAACGGGGGTACTTCAGCCTCACCCCTGGCTCTGGGATTCTTACCATTGTGCCTTATTTATGGATAGTTGCTAGTTGGTCTTTCTCTGAGGAGACTAAACAAGAACCATTTTTCCTGCCATCTTGCTGACATCACTCCATCTTTTACACTTAGAAAGGCCTTCTAGGGACGCCTGGGTGGCTCAGTTGGTTGAGCAGCTGCCTTCGGCTCGGGTCATGATCCCAGCGTCCTGGGATCGAGTCCCACATCGGGCTCCTTGCTCAGCAGGGAGCCTGCTTCTCCCTCTGCCTCTGCCTGCCATTCTGTCTGCCTGTGCTTGCTCTCTCCCCCTCTCTCTCTCTGATAAATAAATAAAATCTTTAAAAAAAAAAAAAGAAAGGCCTTCTATATAAATGTTCGCATAAAATTCACTTGTATTTTCTATTGTATGTCAGTAGTTCCAGTGTCTCACAATTACGTCCTTAATTCATCTGACAACTTATTTTGGTAAATGTTATGAGAAAAAACACCTCCTTTTCCTTAATAACTAATCTGTTTGGCACCCTTTAATATAGGCATGCCTTGTTTTATCGTGCTTCACACTTTCTTTTTTTTCTTGCAGTATTTCAAACTTTTTCATTACTACTCGATTTGTTATATGAATCTATGATCAGTGATTACAACTCACTGGAAGATCATATGATGGTTAACATTTGTTAGTAATTCAGTAATTTTAAGCATAAGGTATATACACTGGTTTTTTTTTTTACATAATGCTATTGTGCACTTAATAGATTACAATATTGTGTAAACATAACTTTTATATTCAGCGGGGAACACAAATAATTAATTTGATTTGCTTTATTGAGATATTTGCTTCATTTTGGTGGTCTGCAACTGAGCCACAGGATCTCCAAGATGTGCCTATAAATGCAGTCTGCTTTAATTTACTATACTTTCTCACTGAAAGATGCATAGCCCTAGATAACAAAATCTACCTCCTGATTCTGGTGTCTTTCTATTGCTAGTACTTAATGATGTCCATGTTGAGTAGAATCATCAAAGGCAAGGCTCTCTCTGTCACATGTAGCCAGGGATCTGCTTTTATGTTGCCCCTTCATTAAAGCATGCACCTGCTTGCAGCTGTTCACGCAGCAATGAATGCATGTGACTACGTTCATCCAACATACCTTACTAGTTTGCTGTGACATGGGACTCTCTCCCTTCAGAAACGCTGTTTCCGTCTTGCAGAATTAGCTCTGCCAGGTTCAAAAACCATCTTTTCTTGCAATATAGCAACAAAGTTTCTAAGGTTACTGTTGACCTATGTCATCTGTGATGCTTCTCTAATTCTAATTTGATGCCTTGTTATTGAAGAGTATTCCCAGCCTCTGGGCACCCCATTTCCTTCAGGTTGGGTTATTTGATTTTTTATATCCAAGCTACTTTAGACTCGGAAGTAAGCCCTTGTGCTTTGAATATGCTTCTTTTGAGTTTACATTATAACGCAGCTTCCTAAAATTTAGCCAAATGCATCTTTTACTGTAATCTACATTCTTAGATAATTTTATTCTAATGAAAACATTTCTTTGCTTGTACCTGCTTGATTTAGTTCTACTTTCAATTTGGCATTTTAATCTTCATTATAAACATTATTAGTTTAGTTTAATATTTTCAGTCACCAAGGAGTAGCATAAAAGTGGGTTTTTAAACTTCTATCCATTTAAAAGAAACTCACTAGATTGAATTTCAACTTTTTGATTTTGAGATACTGAAATAAATTGAGCAGAAGTTAACAAAGTCTACATGAGGCTTAGTGTAAAAAAAGTACATGTGAACTTTAATAGAGCAGTAAAGAAAGCTCAATTATCTTCTCTGTTTGTTGTGCATCCATTAAGTAGGCACAGAAATACAAGGAGGACAGTGCATTTTCTCTATGGAATGAAGGTTTTTACTTAAATCTAGTGTTTGTGTTTTGCCTATTAAAAAGGTGTTTAGAGGCGCCTGGGTGGCTCAATCTTTTAAGCGTCTGAATTTTGATTTTGGGCTCACGATCTCAGGGTTGTGAGATCGAACCTTATGTAGGGCTCTGCACTCAGCTCAGAATCTGCTTGATATTCTCTCTCCCTCTCTCTAGCCCCTTCCCCCACTTGTGTGTGTGTGCATGCACACACATTCTCTCTCCCTCTCAAGTAAATAAATCTTTAAAAAATAAAAATAAATAAAAGATATTTATTTGCGGGATGATATGACTTTAATGCAGCCATCCAAATACCTCTGACATTATGAACATAAATTGTTCCTGAGAGTTATATGATATTTGAATTAAATCATAAACTAGGAGCACAGGTAGTTTTCATTTAGTAATGCTATCTGGCACAGACCTTTTCTCTAAGGTACTGTTTACATTGATCTTATAAAGTCTGTCTCTTAGAACTGCAGTCATAATGAAATTGGGAGTATAGTTCCTTTATCTCATGGATTTTTTTCAGCAAGGTTGCTATTTGGAACTAATTTTCTTCAAGTTTTTAGTGACCTTACTATCCAAGAAGAGTAGTTTTGCTTTAGTTATCCAGGGGGCAGATCCAATTAGTTTATCAAAAAAGATAGCTGATTACCAAAAAAAAAAAAAAAAAAAAAAAAAAGCTTTGTTTATATTTTGTTCTATTTTATGGGCTAAATAGCCAAAGGATAGAAGATGACATAATAAAGAACATAATATTTTTTCATGCATTAATGGATAGATCTCACTCCTTTGACTGACCCTAGTATTTATTTAAAAGGTACCTATGCAAAACCTTTCAATGCATTTATTAAAAGTATGCATAGTCTTATACATAATAGCTACTAATACCAATGTGCTTACCAATTCATAGATAATATAAATGTGTTGGCTAATGGAAAGAATTATTTCTACTTTAAATTGTTTTCTCTAGAGGCTTCAGGTGATTTATGTATCAGTAGTAAACTTTAAGTTGAGTAAAAATAAATTATGTCTATGGTTTATATCTAAAACCTACCTTTAATTTGCCTGTTTGAAAGAATAAGAGTTAAGTGAATGATATTGATGAAAATGGGGGGAAATGCCAGGTTTATAAGTAAGTTGTGACACATCAGTAGGTGTGTGTCTTCCCCGTGTCCTCTCTGACTATACAAAACCCCCAGGAAGGTCTGATAAATGAACAGGAGTGGCTTTTGTATAATGAAGCATCTTTGAAATGAAAGCAGTACTAACTGAGTAATTATTGTGTGATCACTTCCTCACAGTGAAGTTTTTGGGGGGGTGGTATAATTATCCCTGTTTTACATATGAGCTAATCAAAGTTCAGATGTTAACCAGCTTGCCTGTGAGCCCACAGTTTAGTAAGCTTGAGAGCAGGAACCTTGAAATCCAGATCTCACCTGTGCTAAAGTCTGTGCTCTTAAATGCAGCCCTCCATGTTCTCATACATCTCTCTCGCTTAAAAGCTAAGCATTTTCAAGATTTATGACATGATTTGATTGCGGTTTTATGCCATAGGAGATGGGAAGAGAGAAAAAATGGTAGTCTGTAAATAGTTCTGAAGAAAGAGCAGAGAAGATGAGAGAAGTGTTAGTGATGACGACCTGGAGAGAAAGCAGTCATCAGGAAATGTCCAGTGCCCCAAACCATTCTTGCCTGCCTTCTTTCCTAATATCCAGACCCCAGAATTTGTGCATAGGAGCCAATCAAGGTGATCTCATTCTGCTTTGCTGAGGATTTTTTAGTTCTGCTCTTCTCAAGCCTGCATCAGAATCACCTGGAGAGCTTGTTAAAACACAGGCATCTTGGGCTCACTCTAGAATTTTTGATTAAGTGGGTCTGGGGTAGACCCTAAGAATTTACATTTTTAACAAGTTCCCTGGTGACATGGTTTCCTGCTAGTCTGGAAACCACACTCTGTGGTCTCATTTGTTTAGTCGAGATCCGATGGTTCAAATTGGCAGCGCTTAGAATTACCTGGAGACACAGTTAAAAGCTACCGATATCCAGGTGTCATACAGATAACTTGAAACACCAGCTCCAGAGACAATTTCCTGCCCCAATTCTCATACAGGAGTGGGCTTCTGATAGCTTTTCACCATTATCAACATCATACTGCATTGAGAAGTGTAGCCCATCAACAGTGTGTGTGTGTGGGCGGGGCGGGGCGTCCCTGCCACTGTAGAAATTCAGTGATGCCAAAGGGGTAATGAAGGTGCTTTGGTTTTGTGCTCCTTTGAGGCTCTGAATAGTATCACTGTTCATGCTTCCCTGTTTATATTGGCTCATAGAAAGCTCTGAATCAGGTATTTAATCTCATATTAGTGATTCTGTGAAACATAAAGAATGCATTTTGTGATCTAGTTTTATCTGTGACTCCATTTAGTGTTTCAACCCATATTTTATGGGTTTGTGTGTCTTTAAGTTTATGATATTATACTTTATCATATGTATTTTAATAACATTATATTTTGATAACAAGGTTAGATTTTAAAAGTAATAAAAATTAAATTAAGGAAGTACAAGTAATAATGCTCCCAGAAGTATACTCGTTCTGTGAACTTTGTTTTAATTGGGATACTTTATTATTTACTGATAATTGTTTTCACTTTTATGAAGTAATTTCATTTTCCTCATTATTTGGGCATAAAATAATTAAAAGTAGTTCCTAAAACTCTACCATTGTAAGATTAAAAGAGAGTACATATAGATAATTTCTTTAGGCAACTGAATATAGGGTATTTTTGTTGTGGCATAAAAATACAATTACAGTAATGTGATTTCTGGGATAATAAGGCTTGGGTTCAGATTTTAGATTTTAAACACTGTATCATCATTGCTGTTTCTCAGAATTGTCTCTATGTATCTAGTCAAATTTTTGTAAGAATGTAGCCACTACATAGACTGTTTCATAAATATGAAAACTGTAACATGATATTCCCTAAGATACATTGCTTGTGAAGGCATGTTAAAATTTAATTTAAGAGAGATTTTTGTACACGATTTATGTGGAATGTTTAATGCTAGCAACAAAAGAAGATGCAAGAGTTTTAAAATTTAGGAGTACAGATAAGACAGACTTTAAAAATTAGGTATGATTTAAAACAGAATTTAGGGGCACCTGGGCTCTCAGCAGGTTAAAGCCTCTGCCTTCGGCTTGGGTTGTGGTCCCAGGGTCCTGGGATCCAGCCCCGCATCGGGCTCTCTGCTCTGCAGGGAGCCTGCTTCCTCCTCTCTCTCTGCCTGCTTCTCTGCCTACCTGTGATCTCGCTCTCTGTCAAATAAATAAATAAATAAATAAAATCTTTAAAAAAAAAAAAAAACCCAAAAACAAAAACAGAATTTAAAGCCCATAAAGAAAGTACTCTGGTGGATAGTGCACAAGGAAGAAAAGTCTGATGAAAAAGGTAATGTTTGAGCTGCCCGGAATTTCATCAAGCAGAGGTAAAGTGGTGGTTATAGCCATTATGGAGGAATGATAAACATTCATTTTATTACATACAGAATTAATAATTCAGAGCAAATGGTTGGCAGGGAAATGTTTGATTCCCAGATTCAGTGTCATGGTGACTGGAAGGGTGTTGGTACCAGAATGAGAAATAAAGATTTCGTGAGGAGATGGTTTGCAAATCACCAGTTAAAGACAAGAAAGACTAACAATATTACGGAGGGAACATTCCACTGTCTTAAGAAACATAAACCCTCGAGAGTTTGTGCATGTTCTCTGTGATTATTGGATTACTAGAAAAAGTCAATGCCAAAAGGGTAAAGCAATCACTGGGGTGTAAGAGAAGAACATGACTGCAGAGAATCTTCTTTTAGTGCAGAGCTAAAAAAGGGAAAGAAAATAATATATGTATGGGCCATATATTTTATAATTCCACTGAGATGAAGTGTCCAGAATGGGCACCTCTGTCGAGACAATAGTAAGTACATGGTTACCCAGGCTGGCGGGGTGTGGAATGTACAGTGACCACTAATGGATAGGAAGTCACTTTTTGGGGGTGATGAACGTATTGTAGAACAGTGTTAATGGATTCACAACTCAATGATATTAAAAAAATCTCTGAATTATGTGCTTTAAAATGTGAACTTTATGGGATATGAATTATATCTCAATAAGATTGTTGTAAAAAATAAGCAGGAAAGGGGTACATTTATTTTGGACTCCTGTATTCTGTAGGTGAGAAGTGAATTTTTTAACACTTAATTAAATTGAGAACGTTCTATCTCTAAAAAGAGGTTAAAATTAAAAGATAATAGAGAGGAGCAGAAAGTGGAATAAAAAAATCTTGGCTAACTCACTAGAAGGATGAAAGGAGGAACAAGAAATTAAAAATGTTGGAACACAGGAAAAAATGGTTTGGAGGTACATTAAACCATACAGTTGTAATATTTAAATATGTGTGGACTAAATACTAAAGTCAAAAACTGGATAAAAGGGAACACCAAAACCCAGCTCTGTGGTGCTTACAAGACAAGCACTTTAAATGAAAAAGATTTAGCAGGTTTGAAAATAGTATGATTTAAAAAAAAAAAAAAAAACTTAAGCCAACAAAATAAAAAAAATATATATATGCCATTAAGAGACCAAAACAAGAAAGGCAGTTTGACAGTGCTAACATGGAGAAAATAGACATTTGGTCAAAAATGCTACCAGAGACTGAAGACCATTTAGGGGCACCTGGGTGGCTCAGTCAGTAAGCATCTGCCTTCAGCTCAGGGCATGATCTCTGGGTCCCGGGATTGAGCCCCATTTTAGGCTCCCTACTCTGTAGGGAGTCTGCTTCTTCCCTTCTTCCTCTGTCCCTTACCCCTTTCCTGCTCCCAATCTTTCTCTCTTTCTCAAATAAAATAAGTAAAATCCTTAAAAAAAAAAACTTTTATAATGAGAAGATTGTTATTACACTAAACTTAGGTTGCCATTCTAAATTGGTGTCTTTTATAATATATCTTTAAAAATATAACTACAAATATGCAGAATGACCAGAAGACACAGATATAAATACACAAATCACAATTAAAATGGGAGATTTTGATACACCTCTCTCAGAAAGATACTAAACAGAAAAATCAGCGTGTAGAGGTAAGCTATAGAATTGGTTAACTTGAACTAATTCATGTATCTAGAACACTGTATTCAGGCTGTCCAGTAGAAATATAAGGCAAACCATGTGTAACTTAAACATTTTCCAGAAGTTATATTATACAAAAAGAAAAATAGATGAGGTTGTTTAAATAGATGAGATTATTTCTGGTATATTTCTCTACCCAATATATGCAAACTTCATTTCAACATGTAATAAATATAAAATTGAGATATTTATGTTCCTTTTTATAATCAGTGTTCAATATCCAGTGTGAACTTTACATTTCACATTGCAGTTTGAACTCTAAGTTTCTATTGGGAAGAGTTGTTTTCGGTGTAGACTTAATAAACTTCACAGTTGAAAAAGTAAATTCAGGTACTCAAGTTGTTCCAAATATACTTGAGTTCAAGACCAAAATATTATTTTCCTCTCATGTTGTCATCATATTGAGAAACTGGCTCATTGTGTTTATAACAATTAGCCACTCTGATATTAAAGCAACAGCATATCCGTTTCAAAACTTCTTCTGTTCAAGTGAAATAAATTCTCTCTTTGTATTATTAACATCTGGATCAAAGACGTACATCAGGAATTGAAAGACAACTTTTTAAAAAGTTGTTATTATAATTCCTACTAACATGCAGTGTTACATTAGTTTCAGGTGTATAATGTAGTTCTCCTTAATTTCCATCACCTGTTTCACACCCCCCATTCCCCCCCAACCATCAGTTCTTTGTAATTAAGAGTCCATCTCTTTGTTTCTCTCTTTCTTCCCCCCCCTTTGCTTCTTTGTTTTGTTTCTTCATTCCACATAGGAATGAAATCATATGTTATTTATCTTTCTCTGACTTATTTCACTTAGCATTAGATGCTAAAGCTTCATCCATGCCATTGCAAATGGTGAGATTGCATTCCTTTTTATGGCCGAGCAATATTCCCTTTGTGTGTGTGTGTGTGTGTGTGTGTGTGTGTGTGTGTGTGTGTGTGACTTTTTTTTTTCCACACCAAGGTCTTCTTTTATTTCTCCTATATTGATGTTATTGACAGATTACAAGATGAGCAAATCTTAAGTGAACAGCTCTTGAATTTTTACACACCCATGTGCCCAAGTAATCACACCCAGATCCAGACATAGAACATTCCCAGTGCCCAGAACTCGCTCAGGCCCTCCCAGTCAGACCCCACACTAGAGGGTTCACATAGTTTTGATGTCCATTGCCCTGGGACCTTTTCCCTATTCTGAAACTCGGTGCACTGAGAACCGCCCAGTGTGCTCTCTGGGCCTGGTGTCACTGCACAACTGTGTGGCTGTGCGTCATGACGGGCTGTTCCATTTCTTTATCCATTCTTCAATCAGTGGACACATGGGCTGCCTTCATATTTTGGCTATTGTAAAAGAATCCTACTGTATACATATAGGTGCACGTATCCCTTTGATTTAGTGTTTTTGTATTCTTTGGGTAAATACCCAGTAGTGCCATGGCTGGATCATAGGGTAGTTCTATTTTTTAACTCTTAGAGGAAACTGTATACTGTTTTCCACAGTGGCTGCACCAGTTTGCATTCCCACCAAGAGTGCGAGGTTCCCCTTTCTCCACACTCTTGCCAACACCTCTTGTTTCTTGTGTTGTTGATTTTAGCCTTTTTTGACAGGTGTGAGGTGATATCTCATTGTAGTTTTGATTTGCATTTCCCTGATGGCAAGTGATGTTGAATATCTTTTCATGTGTCTTTTGGCCATCTGGATGTCTTTGTAGACATGTCTATTCATGTCTTGGCCATTTTTAATTTGGGTTATTTTTTTTTGGGTGTTGTGTCTTTTAAGTTCTTTATGTACTTTAGGTACTAATCCTTTATAGGATAGGCCATTTGCAAATATTTTCTCCAGTTCTGTATGTTGCCTTTTAGTTTTGTTGATTATTCCCCTCACTTGCAGAAGCTTTTTAGTCCCAGTAGTTCATTTTTGTTTTTGTTTTTGTTTTTGCCTCAGGAAACAAATCTAGAAAACAGTTGCTATGGCTGATGTAAGAGAGGTTATTGCCTGTGTTCTCTTCTAGGATTTTATGGTTTCAGGTCTCACATTTAGGTCTTTACTCCATTTTGAATTTATTTTTGTGTATGGTGTAAGAAAATTTTAGTTCCTTTTGCAGGTTGCTATCCAGTTTTCCCAACATCATTTTTTTTTAAAAGATTTTATTTATTTATTTGACAGAGATCACAAGTAGGGATAGAGACAGGCAGGGGGTGGGGGAAGCAGGCTCCCTCCCCCTGAGCCACTCCCAATGTCATTTTTAGAGGAGAATGCCCTTTTCCTATTGGATATTCCTTCTTGATTTGTTGAAGATTAATTGAGTCAATAGTTATGGATTTACTTCTGGATTTTTTATTCTATTCCTCAGATCTCTGTGTCTGTGTTTTGTTTGTTTGTTTGTTGCCAATACCATACTATCTTGATCATGGTAGACTTGAAGTCTGAATTGTGTTGCCTCTAGCTTTGCTTTTCTTTTTCAAGATTGCTTAGGCTATTTGGGGTCTTTTTTGACTTCATACAGATTTAAGATTATTTGTTCTGGCTCCTTAAAAATGGCTGGTTGGGAAGTCTGGGTGACTCAGTGGATTAAGCCTCTACCTTGGGCTCAGGTCATGATCTCAGGGTCCTGGGATCGAAGCTTGCATTGGGCTCTCTGCTCAGCGGGGATCCTGCTTCCCCTTCTCTCTCCGCCTGCTTGTGATCTCTCTCTCTGTCAAATAAATAAATAAAATCTTTAAAAAAAATGCTGGTTGTATTTTGATAGGTACTGCATTAAATATGTAGATAGATTTGGGTACTATAGACAATACATTACTTAACAATATTTGTTCTTATAATCCATGAACATGGAATGTCTTTTTATTTCTTTGTGTCATCTTGGAATTATTTCATTATTATTTTCTACTTTTCACAGTATAGGTCTTTTACCTCTTTGGTTAGGTTTATTCCTAATATCTTATTTTGGGTGCAACTGTACATGGGATTTATTCCTCAGTTTCTCTTTCTGCTTCTTTATTGGTGTATAGAAATACAACAGTTCTGTAGATTGATTTTGTAGCCCATGACTTTGTTCAGTTTATCAGTTCTAGCAGTTTTTTCATGTAGTCTTTCAGATTTTTTATATATAGTATCATGTCATCTGCAAGTAGTGAGTTTTACTTCTTTCTTACCAATTTTGATACTTTTATTTCTTTATGTTGTGTGATGGCTGTGGCTAGGACTTCCAATACTATGTTGAATAAAAGTGAGAGTAGACATCCTTGTCTTGTTCCTGACCTTAGAAGCTCTCAATTTTTCCCTATTAAGGATGGTGCAAGCTGTGAGTTTTTCATATATGGCCTTTATTATGTTGAGGTGTGTTACTTCTAAACCTACTTCGTTGAAGTTATTTATCATGAATGGATGTTGTACTTTGTCAAATGCTTTTTCTGCATCTATTGGAATGATCATGTAGTTCTTATCTTTTATTGGTATGATTTATCACATTGATTTGTGAATATTGAACCACCCTTGCAATCCACGAATAAACCCCACTAATTGTGGTGATTTTTTAAAAAATATATTGTTGGATTTGGTTTGCTAGTATTTTATTGAGGATTTTTTGCATTCATGTTCATCAGGGATATTGGCCTGTAGTTCTCTTTTTTAGTGGTGTCTTTATCATACAGTTTTGGTATCAGAATAATGCTGGGCTCATAGAATGAATTTGGAAATTGTCTGTACTTTTCTATTTTCAGAATAGTTTGAGGAGAGCAGGTAGTATTTCTTCTTTATGTGTTTGGTAGAATTCCTCTGTGAAGCCACCTGGTCTTAGACTTGTGTTTATTGAGACTCTATTGATTATTGATTCAGTTTCTTTTCTGATTATTGGTGGTTCAAATTTTCTATTTCTTCCTGTTTCAGTTTTGATAGTTGATATGATTCTGGGAATTTATCCATTTCTTCTAGATTGTCCAATTTGTTGGCATAGACTTTTTCATAATATTCTCTGATAATTGTATTTTTGTGGTGCTATTTCTCCTCTCTCATTTGTGATTTTTTAAATTTAAGTCTTTTCTCTCTTTTTTTTTTTTTTCTTGTTAAGTCTGGGTAGAAGTATAAGAATTTTATTGCTTTTTTTCAAAGAACCATCTCCTGATTTCATTGATCTGTTTTTTGTTTGTTTTTTTAGTTTCTATATCACTTAATCTGCTGTAATTTTTATTACTTTTTTTTATGGGTTTTAGGTTTTGTTTGTTGTTCTCTTTCTAGCTCATTTATGTATAAAGTTAGGTTGTTTATTTGAGGTTTTGGTTGCTTCTTGAGTTAGGCCCATACTGCTGTGAAAGACTTTCTTAGAATCACTTTTGCTGTATCCCAAAGGTTTTGGACCATTATATTCTCATATTCAGTTGTTTTTATGTACTTTTTAATTTCTTCTTTGATTTCCAGGTTACTTAACCAATGTATAATAACATGTTATTTAACCTCCATGTCTTTATGCTCTTTCCAGATTTTTTTCTTATAGTTGACTTCTAGTTTCATAGTGTTGTGGGTTTTTTTTTTTTTAATCTCTTCTGTCACCCTGTGTATTTTGATGGGAGTGTTTAGTCTATTTATATTCAAAGTAATTAGATAGACATATATTGTTGCCATCTTATATTATTAATTTTATTTCATTTTTTACGAGTTTCTTTACAGATTTTTTACAGAAATACTCATTTTTACTGCTTTTTTGTTTCCTACCTTTATACTAAAACTTTTGATCTCTCCTTTCCACTCAGAGTTCCCATTAATATTTCTTCCAGGTCTGGTTTACTGGTCACAAACTCCTTTAGTTTTTGTTTGGGGAAACTCTTTTTCTTTCTATTCTGAATGATAGCCTTGTTGCATAGAGTGTTCTTGGCTACAGACTTTTCCCGTTCCAAACTTTGATTATATCATGGCATTTTGGCTTGCAGAGATTCTGGTGAAAAACCTCCTACTAGCCTCAAGGGGTTTTCCTTTGGAGGTTGTTGACTACTTTTGCTGCTTTTAAGAATTTTTTTTTCTTCTTTATCATTATATTTTGCAGGGTTGATTCCATTATGTCTTTGTTTGGCCTTTTATTGATTCTGATGGGTGTTCTTTGTGCCTTCTGGATCTGGATGTCTGTTTCCTCCTCCATATTAAGGAAGTTTTCAGCTATTATTTCTTTAAATAAATTCTCTGGCTCCTTTTCTCTTTCTTCTTCTTCTCAGACTCCTGTAATATGAATGTTACTATGTTTGATGGTGCCCTTGAGTTCCCTAAGTCTAATCTCATTTGGTGTAATTCTTTTTTCTCTCTTTTGTTTAGCCTGATTACTTTCCATTATTCTGCTTTCTAGGTCCCTCATTCATTCTTCTGCTTCTTTAATCCTCCTACTCATTTCATCAAATGTTTCTCATTTTTTTTTTCTTGAGCCTTTTAATCTCCACTGTTATTCCTCATCTCTGTGTTAAGGGTTGAACTCATGTCTTCTACTGTTTTCCTAAGCCCAGTGAGTCTCCTTGTGATCATTGCTTTGAATTTTCTATCAAGCATGTTACTTATATCTGCTTTTCTTAGATCTCTGGCCATAGCTTTGTCCTGTTCTTTCATTTGGGATAAATGTCTTTTTAAAAAAAAAATCATTATTTTTTTAAATTTAAATTCAGTTAGTGCAGGGATAAATTTCTGTCTCCTCACATTGTCTGCCTCTTTGTTTCTATTTCTGTGTGTCAAGTCGGTCAGCTATGTCTTCTGCTCTTGGAAGCAGTGACTTTATGAAGAGGAGATCCCAGAGTGCCCTGCAGTGCAGTGTCCCCTGTCACCAGAAACTCGTTCTTCAGGAGAGTATCCTATATGTGATGCTTATGTCCTGCTACTATGTCTGAGTCACTTTTCCTTTTTTCCTCACTGACTCTCTGCCTTTGGGCTCTGTTTGCTGTTTGTGGTGTTAGTGGGACACAGGCTGGCCAGCTCTGGTGGGGGTTGTCTGCTGTGGACCTTGGGTTTGTGGTGGCAATGTTAGCAAAATTTGCTAGGGCCTGTGTTTTATGCTGGATCCCAGTGTGCTGTGGTGACTGGGGGCTGCAAGCAGGGGTGACTGTGGGTGCGAACCTGGACTCAGTGTGCATTGATGATTAGTCATTGCTGGGCTTGGTTAGTGAAAGTGACTGGTGGCATGCAGCTGGGCTTTGTTTGGAAACTGGGTATGGCTCATGGAGGCAGCTGTGCTCCAGGTGGCTGGTTGTGCTGTGCAGGCAGCTTTAACAAAATTTGCTCTGAGACTACAAGTGTCTATGCAGCCCAGATTCCTGCAGATGTCTCTGTTTATGCTGAGGGTCAGGGGAGGAAAATGGTTTTCAAGGATGTCCCCCAACATGGTCCAAAATCAATATGAACAGATATGTCTCTCATTTACCCCTATTATTGTATAGACAACTTTTAAATTTGCCTCTCCACACAGGCTGGTGTCTGTTTAAGGGCTGCAACTTAATATTTCTTGTCCTCTTGGCTCACCCATTGCTGAGTCAGGTGACCTTCAAAGCTCCAGGTTCTTCAAAACTCCAAGAATTCAGCCTCTCTGGTTTTTAAAGCCACATGTTATGAGGATTAGTCTTCCCCACATGAGTGAGCCCCCTGGTGCAAGGACCCATTTCTCTGCCCTCTCTTCTTTTGCAGCTTCCTCCTTGCTTCAGGCAGCCTCCCTCTGCCTTTCTGACCTTCTGAACCTTTCAGATGCAGCTGCTTCTCTTCATTTAGTTGTGGAGTTTGTTCAGTTAATCTTAGAGTCATTCTCTGGTTTACTGACTTGGACGTAGATGGTATCCAGTTGTACATGTGATGCACTCAGGGTCCTGAAAAACAACTTTAAGTTCATCGATATCAACAAAGCATTCTTGAAATTATTTTTGTAGATTTGTAGACCACGTATATAATGCCACTAGTTATATCTAAATTAAGCTACATGTTGATTTATGTTAGAAAACATGTAATATCATTACTATCAATTTGTACTATGAAAACCTTCAATTTCAATATGAATTCTTGTACTTGCCACCTTTGTGATCTGGTGACAAGTGTCGTAAGTGAGCTTTTTTCTTTCTTGAAGTTTTAGTTTGTCCGTATGCAGTGTGATGTTGATATATCTGAGAAAATGTAAATCACACTGCCAGTTTTTCTTTGATTATTGAGAATTTGGTAAACATACCTTTTGTTTCAAAGAAATCTTGAATGGGAGTTAGTAATATAGTAAATTTTTATGGACTGCTTCCATTATTCAACCAACAAACTCTGACAAAGAATGTACATGTAATCATTAAATTCATTGCCTTCTACCTCCTTCAGGGGGGCCATAATCTTGACATGATTCATAGCATTAGTTTGTAAATACTGAACGACTTTAACAATAAAAATCCATGGAACTTCATGTAAAGTCTGACATAGCACCATATGGATATACTATAGAGAATTCCACATATAATAAGTTTCAGGTAAGGACATAAATATGGCCAAATATAAGTGTGATCAGAACGATAAGTGGATACATTTTGGTAAAAAATACTTTTTTTCTTTTATAAGATGCAGAGTAAGAGAATTAAGTAAGCAGAGGGAAAAAAAGAGGTATTATAAATTATTAAGTATTGGTGACTATTGTTCTTTGGAGGTTCTAATTAGAAAGTCAAAATCACCACATTAGAAAAAGCCCAAGTTCTACTCTGATTGCCATGTGTCCTCTAAAAATAAATTTAAACTGCATACATCTCCTCTGTTAGATGAAATCCAGTTGGCAAGCAAAAACAAAAGAAATTTTGGTTCCTTTAACAATTATATAACAACTATTACATTTAGAATTATGGTAATGGGAAAACCTTAAATCCTATCATTTCCAATTTATTTGTCTATCCTAATTCTGATTTGCAATATAAGCTTAAAACCCAGATTATAAAGTATAATGCCATTCTTTTAATGTTCTAAAACAAAATCTTACTCCATCCATTGTAGGTCCCTTGCATTTCTTTCTTAGTTTAGCTGTACTTGATTTATAATATTCCAAAAGCAAAATAATTTTTTTCTGAAGATTGAATTGCATCTTTTTTTCCTCTGGATTTGTAAATTTACATTCATTGAACTCTTTTGTTCCAAGTGCTGTATTAAAAGCTGAGGTACCTGAGACAGAAAAGATACCTCTTTACCTTTAAAGGGCTCACAGTGTAATAGGAAAAATGGATTCTATGCCAGTTTTTACTGCCAGGTATGCAGTTGGCCTCTTTGATGTCATGGTGAACTCATCCTGGACATGGGCAGGGCCGGTGAGGCAACCGAGACCAGCAAAAATGAAGCCATTATCATCATCTCTAAACTCACAGGGACAAAGGAAGGAGACTGGGTTGTACAAACACAGGAAAAGCTGGAGCTGCAGAAGAGGCATTGCCCCCAAAGGGAAAAACCCTTAAAAGTGCACAGCTCCCTGTCAGAACCTTGGTGATGCAGAGAGCATGGGGTTGTGGATATAAGTACCCAGGATGATTTTTCCTCCCACCCTCCAGTCTCTTGCTAGTGTCTTATATTAGCCAAATTGAACTGGGAGTCAGAAGCTCACAGATCGTGCTTTCCTTGAATAATTACCTAACCTTTGAAACTGAGTTGAAAGTCAGCTCTCCTAGGAAACTTTTCCTGGTCCCTCTCCCTAGTCTGATTCAAATATTTCTTCTATGGGTGTTTTTTCTATTACAGCATATGTCCCAGAATACCATCCATATTAACCTACTTGTCTGCCTCCTTCATGATACTGTGAACATCTCAAAGGAAAAGGTGTTGGTGAATTTGACTGTTGTAGTCAACACCTACCTTAGGGCTTATCTCATATCAGGTGGCTACGTGAAAAGGGATTCCATCAATGATGAAGAGATGACAAAAATGAAACATTTAATATTTGGGCCGAAGGAGAAGAGTCCTTAAAAAAAAGAGCTGAAGGCAAAGCCAAAGGAGATCGGTGACAATAATAAAATCTTGAGGATAAAAAATTATTTTTTTTCTTTTCTAAGCTGCTATAGATAGAATTGTAGTGCTTTTATGAATTATTTCCTTCTGTCTTATATTCTTAACTCACATGTACAAGTACATTACTTTTATTCACTTTGGATATATTTAACATGAGTTGTATAAAGTTTCTCATAAAAAAAAAAAAGAGAAAAATGTCTTGAACTAGAATTTCTTTGGGGAAATCACTAGGTTTAAAATTAAACTTTCTTCTATTCTCTTTAGAGATCTAAATTTCCTGCCAGGGATTACTTCTCAGTCTCTTTTAAATTAAATACAAAGTTTTCTAACCAAACACAGTCATACTGTTGGCTAGGACGTCATGAACTCAAAATAGTACTCTGGGAAAGCTTTTATCAAGTTAACTAGAAAATGTAGATTTTAAAAATTAAATTATCTTTTCCTAAATTATTTTAAATTCTTAAATTCAGTGCTTTAACTTTTTATCAATAAAACTTCTGGAACATCTGCATATGAACACCCAGTAGTTCTAGTCAATAGAATCAGCCTATTTCAAAGCCCTGTCTAAAATGAAAGGGCATAATAAGCTTTTTAGGAGATGGAAATATCAGGTCCTAAGGTGTTCTGTGCTAGACTTTTTCAGTGTTCATGTTCAAATCAAGAAAGACTTCCCTTTTAACAGTACTTAACTGCTGTATCTTGCTATCATTTGTGTTTCATTGATAGTGTTGCCTTCGTGAGATTCCCGTTGGACCATTCTGTACTCCTATCCTTAGAAAAAAGGGAATGAGCTGCCAAATGCTGTGGTGGTGTTTGTTTACATTCGAAAGACTTCCTACATGATCTACATCTTTTACATATTCAGTATTTAGATTGGCCTTTCCATTACAGACCAGTGATGCTATAAATAACTGATAATGGCAATTGTTGATGAGGGGTGCTGTAGAATAATGCAAAGGTCAAAGTATGATAATTCACGATCATCCTTAACAAATCGTATAAGGCATTAAAATACTGCTACTGAACTCCGGTGCCACAGCACAGGGACAGGAATCCCCTCAAGTAAACGTGACTGTGAGGAGGTTAAGAACAAGAATCAAATTTTCTCTCTCACGGTGAATGTCTAAATCCGAGGGTCAGCTTTTTGTGGATAATGCAGGAGAATAGATTTATGTACCATGGCTGCTGTATTACTAATTTAATCTCTGGTTAAGTGTAGTGCAGCTTTTAAAAAAAAAAAAAACATGGTGCAGAAGAAGTGTTTCGGTTCTGAAGACCGCATAGCTTTTAACCTCTTGCAAGGTCTTTCCGGTTGTGAATATTGCAATAAAGGAATCATTTCCATTTTGAGCATATGACAATTTTTGTTTTCCAGACCCTGGTAATATTGAAGGAGTAAGAATCTAACCAGAAAGCCTTGCTTCATTTGCATATATGTGATCGTCATTTACATCTGACCAGCCTATTACCTGCTAACAGGCTGCTTGTACTTACTTTTATCCCCCTACACTAGCAGGCTGATGCTGATTTTAGATTATAGACTAAGGAAAACTGCCTTTTACAGGAAAGTATCTTTACACAGTTGTCTCTCTATTACAGATACTACTTTCTTGAGACAGAGTGCTATATTTCTGCCCCCTTCAGTTTCTCCTTTGACTTTCGGTTCCTGTATTCCTACAACTAAATTAACTGGCCAATAACTAGGCAAGGAGGCTTAAATACAGCTGTGCTTCTCAGTCATTGTCATGTCATTGCACCTGTAGGAAACTATAATATAAGTAATACTCTGGGTAAATTAGAGGAGATTTGAGGGGGTATTTATATATATGATGATAAGATTAAAAAGTCTATGTTTTTTAATGGAATAATGGTAAGAGAAAGCAAAACTTTGGAAGATACTAAACATTGGATTTCAATAGAGCTAATGATTTTTTAAAAATGATAAAACCTTAAATTTGTATTGTGCTAAATTTTTTCTTTAAGATTTTATTTATTTATTTGAGAGGGAGACAGTGAGAGAGAGCACGAGAGGCGAGAAGTTGGAGGGAGAAGCAGACTCCCCGTGGAGCTGGGAGCCCCATGCGGGACTTAATCCTGGGACTCCGGGATCGTGACCTGAGCTGAAGGCAGTTGCTTAACCAACTGAGCCACCCAGGTGCCCCAATCGTGCTAAATTTTTAAAAATTTTCTTATTGTGATAAAATATATATCACATGACATTTTACATGTATTACATGTGTTCCTTGTTGATAACACTTATTTTTTATTTTTGATAATAACCATTTTATGCATGTAAAGTGGTTTTATGGTTTTGATTTTGCATTTCTCTAAGGATAGTGACATTGGCCCTCTTTTTATTGTTTACTGGTAATTTGCATGTCTGTTCAGGTCCTTTGTCCATCTTGAATTGGGTTTTTAGTTTTTGGTTGTTGAGTTGTAGGAGTTCTTTATATAGTCTGGATTTTAATCTCTGATCAGAATATGATTTGCAAATATTTTTCTCAAATTCTTTGTGTTTACTTTTCATTTTGTTGGTAGGGTCCATTGATGCACAAAAGTATCAATATTGATGTAGCCAATGTATTTATTTTTTGTTGTTGTTGTCTTTGCTTTTGGTGTCATCTCCAAGAAATTGTTGCCAAATGCAGACACGGGGTCTTTCCCCTAAGTTTTCTCATGAGAGATTTATAGCTTTTGCATTTAAGACTTTGATTTAGTTTGAGTTTATAAGCAAGGTAGTTATTTTGCAGATGGATATCTGGTTTTCCCGCCCCCATTTATTGAGAAGACTGTCCTTTTCCCATTGACTAGTCTTAATACTCTTGTCAAAATCTCACCATATGTGTGAGGGTTTATTTCTGTACTCTTTTTTCTAGTCTATTGGACTTTATGTCTGTCTTTATGACAGTGTAATTCTGTTTTGCTTATTGTGGCTTACCACATATTTTGGTAAATTTTGATTTCAAGAAGTATAAATCCTCTAACTTTGTTCTTCTTTTTCAAGATTGTTCTGGTTGTTTGGGATCCCTTGAGATTCACATGAATTTTAGAATGGATTTATTTAGTATTGTGGAAAAAAATTATTGGGATTTTGGTAACAATTGCATTAACTATGTAAATTCCTTTGAGCATTACTGATATTTTCATAATATGAAGTCTTCTGATAAATGAACAGGGGATGTAATCTCATTAATTTGTCTTTAAATTCTCTCAGAAATATATAGTTTTTCAGTGTACAAGTATTTTGCCTTTTTGGTTGAGTTTGTTACTAAACATTTTATCCTTCTTCATGTGCTTATAAATGGAATAGGTTTTTTTTTAATGCTTTTGTGGATTATTCAACATTAGTGTGAAAGCACAACTGGTTTTTGCATGCTGATTTGTATTCCACAATTTTGCTTAATTTCTTTATTCTATGAGGTTTGGTTTTGGTGGAAGCTTTCATGTTTCCTACATAGAAGATAGTATTGCCTGCAGAGGTTATTTTACTAGTTTTTCTTACAATTTGGGTGTCTTTTATTTCTTTTTCCTCCTTAATTCCTCTGTTTAAGGACTTCCAATAATATGTTAAATAGCAATAGTGAAAGTAATCCTTCTTGTTTTATTCCTCTGAGGAAAAACTTTCAGTCTCTCACCACTGAGTCTGAAGTTAAGTGTGGGCTTTTCATATTTGGCCTTTATTATGTTAGGTAGTTTCCTTTTGTTCCTACTTTGTTGAATCTTATTATGGAAGGGCATTGGGGTTTTTCAAGTGCTTTTTCTGCTTCAATTGAGATAATTATATAGTTATTTTCCTTTATTCTGTTGATGAGGGTGGGTTACACTGATTGATTGTTGTATGTTAAACTATCCTTGCATTATAGGAATAAATCCCACTTCGTCACGGTGTACAATTTTTTCTTTCCTGCTGCATTCTGCTTGCCAGTATTTTGATGAGCAGTTTTACATATTTATCAGGGAGTTGGTCAGTAGGGTGTTTTATCTATATATATTTTAGTGTCTATATATATTTTTGTCTTTGTGTCTTTGTGTTTACCTTTGCTATCAGGGAGGTACTGGCCTCATAGAGTGAGTTAGGAAGTGTTCAATTCAATTTTTTGAAGGAGTTTGTTGGCATATTTACTTATAGTCCCTTTCCCGTGTTTTATATCTTGTGATTTTTTTTTTTTTTGGTTGAAAATCAGACATTTGTTAAAAACAGCCACCTCTCTGAGTCTTTACAGAATTACAAGCCTATCAAAACAATGTTGTTACTTTCGCTTTGTTCTGTCTTATGCCTTTTAGTAGGAGTAAGAGGAAAAAAAAAGAGTCCACACACATATATGTATTGCATATATAACTTAAAATATATAAGTAAGATACATAAAATTGCATATATATATAATTTTTAAGAACATCATTTTAATCCATCTGAATTCCTAGCTTATGTTATTTCTGCAGGCTTTCTAAAGATATTCCTTCAGGTTTTTTTGTTTTTTGTTTTTTGTTTTTTTAGCATTTCTTGTGGTAAAGGTCTGCTGGTAAATGATTCCCCCTCTTTTTCAATTTAAAAGTTTCTTTAATTCCCTTTCAGTTTTAAAGACAGTTTCACTGGGTGTAGAATTTTTCTTTGTTTTTATTCAACGCTTTGAAAAGAAATTTCAATATTTTCAATCATTTCAGGTATCTATTTTTATTCATATTGATGTTTGTCTTTATTAAATGAATCATTTTTCTTTGCTTACAAGATTTTCTGTTTATGTTTGGATTATAACATTTTAGCTATAATGTATCTATTATTAAGCTTTCTAGATCCTTGCATTGTTTTCTACCAAACTTAAGGTTTTCAGTCATTTAGTTTTTCAAATATTTTATCTTTCCTGTTCTTGGATTCCATTTATGTCAATATTGGACTGTTTTGTATTGTGTAGTAAGTTTCTAATGTGGTGTTAATTTTTTTTAATCAGTTATCCTTGTGATTCTTGAGTTGATAACTTTACTGATGTAAAGTTTATTCAATCCATACTATTGTTGAGCTCATGTATCATCTTATGTTTTAATTTTGATTGCTGTACATTTCATTCTCTGAATTACTAGTAGTTTGTTTATTTAGAGTGCCCATTTTACTCTAGAGATTATCCATCTGTACATTCATTTATATCATAATGTTCTTTAATTTATTTGAATAATTTTCCTTTAGTTCATTGGATATATTTATGAAAGGTGGCATAAAAATCTTGGTTTGATATGTCCAACATCTTTACCCATTTGGTTATTTTTTAGTCCATAATGATCACACTACATTTTTTTCCTGCATGTCTAGAAAAAATTTTTTTTATGTCTAGAAATTTTTTATTGAAAATGATATTATTGATAATATATTTTAGTGACTCTGGAGTCTGTCATGTTCATATGAAGATTTTTGTTTCTTGTTTTAGTAAGTGGTTAATTTATCTGGTTTCAAACTGTAAACTTTATCTCTTGCACCATATGCAACTACTCCTATTTCTGCTCTGTTTTTATGGCTTTCCACTGTTGCTTTTTTGCGCATTCCTTCTCTATTTTTCTGTGCTCTGTCAGTTTCAGGCTCTCTCTTCTGAAACTTTAAGTCTACCAGGACTTAACAGCTTTGTGCCTCTTGCTGTTTGAATTATGTCTGGTTAAAAATTTACTGTTAGGAGAAACCTCAGCTTTGAAGATTGGGTCCATGTAGCTCTAGTTTTTGAGTATAGTTTTTTCTCTGATCTCTACCTGCATTTTCCCTTACTTCCTGTTGTCTTTCCTATACCTGCCTAGCTTTGTTGTTAGGATTTCTCCTCTAAAATTTCTTCCAAATAATGATCCCTGTTTCCTTTCACCAGTGAGGTTATAATTGTGCCATTTTCTGCAAAAATAGCCAAAGGGTAAGAGAGATTGTCAGTTTTCTCAGATCAAAAAGCCACAAAAGCACTGTTCTCA
Organism: Mustela erminea; assembly: GCF_009829155.1. Taxonomy (NCBI): domain Eukaryota; kingdom Metazoa; phylum Chordata; class Mammalia; order Carnivora; family Mustelidae; genus Mustela; species Mustela erminea. The sequence continues at coordinate 123,265,562 of NC_045619.1, forward strand.
CCACTCTGCATTGCAGGTTTGTGTGTGTATTATGTTTTCCTCTGATTGTTTCTTCTTTGTAAGTTTCCTAGTTTGTATTTTTGAATTAACTTTATATATTTTACATAATACTTATGATTATTATCTTTGGGGAGAGGGGGGACCAGAACCATTTTAATCCCCACTAGTACTGAAATTTCATCTATATAGCATTCCAAAATAAGTTTTGGCTGTATCTTATATTGATTTATGCTTACTGTGAATTTCACAATCCTATAACATTATAAGTCCATTTCATAAATTTGGAGAAAATCATGACTCTAGTGAGCAGAATCCAATTTGCTAGTTGTGTTATGGAACTTTCAAAATTCCAATGAAGTTACAAGTAAAGTTTTGAATAAATATCCTTATAAATCAGTGCTGGAAAGATTCAATTTATTATTTTTTTAAATTTTTTTTTAAGATTTTACTTATTTATTTGACAGACAGAGATCACAAGTAGGCAGAGAGGCAGGCAGAGAGAGAGGGTGAAGCAGGCTCCTTGCTGAGCAGAGAGCCCGATGTGGGGCTCGATCACAGGACCCTGAGCTCATGACCCGAGCTGAAGGCAGAGGCTTAACCCAGTGAGCTACCCAGGCACCCCAAGATTGAATTTTTTAAAAATCAGGTCGGTCTTAATAAATAAATGCATTTACCACAAACACTGCTGGCTCTTATTGTTTCAGGAAATATTAAGAATTCTCTCTTATTTTTGACATTGAAATCAATTGAAATCAATAAACTAATGGCTGTATCATTTGTATACCATACTGAAATTTTTAATTTTCAAGTAATTTTGTGTCTTCTACCTTGCTCCTACTTGTAATGCATCTGTGTGATATATTAAGCCTCTCTTTGTATCTGTATCTGTATCTATAGATTCTTCCCTTATGTGCAAGATGAACTTGGCTTCATTCTCTAGAATTAATGCCATTGTATTTGTTACAGTTGAGGGACTTAAATGACATACAAAAATACCCATATTTTACATTACAGTTTACTTTTGGTTTTATACATTCTATGGGTGTGGACAAACATGTAATGGCATCTATCCACCATTAATGGAGAGTACCTTAATTGTCCTAAAAATCCTCTGCTTTGCCTATTCATTCTTTTCTTTCTACCTACCAAAGCCCTGGCAATTACTAACCTTTATTGTCTCCATAGTTTTGCCTTTGCTAGAATATCACATAGTTGGAATCATACATCATATAGCTTTTTCCAGTAGGCTTTTTCAGTGAATAATATGCACTTAAGTTTCCTCCTTGTCTTTTCATGTCTTCATAGTTCATTTCTTTTTAGTGCTGAATAATATTCCATTGTTTGATGTACCAAAGTTTATTTGCCTACAGAAGGACATTCGGTTGCTCCCAAGTTTTGGCATTTGTATATAAAGTTGCTATAAACATCCATGTGTGGGTTTCTGTCTGGAAATAAATTTTCATCTCCTTTGGCTAAATAACAAGGAGCATAATTTCTGGATCATATGAAGAAGAATATGTTCAGTTTTGTAAGAAATTATCAAACAGTCTTTTAAACTGGCTATACAGTTTTGCATTCCCACCATTAATGTATGAGAATTCCTGTTACTCTACATCCTTGCCAGCATTTGGTGTTGTTAGTTTCTGGATTTGGGCCATTTTAATAGGCATATAGTAACATCTCCTAGTTCTATTTTATTTATTTAAGATTTTGTTTATTTGTCAGAGCACAAACCAGGGAGTGGCAGGCAGAGGGAGAAGCAGACTCCTCACTGACCAAGGAGCCCTATGCGGGACTTGATCCCAGGACCCTGGGATCATGACCTGAGGTGAAAGCAGTTGCAGAACCAACTGAGTCAGCCACGTGTCCCAACATCTCATTGTTTTAATTTGCATTTCCCTGAACATGTGTATGGAGCATCTTTTGATATACTTATTTTTTGTCTCCTGCATATTTTCTTTGGTGAAGTGTCCATTCAAGTGTTTGCCTCATTTCTTTTTTTTTCTTCTTCTTCCTGTCTCTTTTTTTTTCTCTCTCTCTCTCTTAAACAGGGGTATTTTAGTGCTTTTTACAATAGGATAAATAGTTTTCTTGATGACTGCAGATATGTTAGGCTGTTTGGTGGTATTCAGAACCACGACAGTAGTGGTGGTTTTCTCTGATTGGTATGTAGTCTTCAGTAATTATAAGGAGTTATTTGTCTGAAACTGCTCTCAAAGCAAGACTGCATTTATCCATCCATTGTTTTCAAGATTGTTGGTAACTGGGGCAATATTTTCTGCAAATAACCTTGCCTCCATGTCTTCCAAGGTCCAAGTCACTCACGTTCACCTCAATAACAGTATCTTTGGTAGTAACACCCAGAGTGGTATATAGTTGGGATGAGGGATTCTTTTTTACACCAAGTATCGGCAGGTAAAAGGTGGCTTTCAGTTCGGGCTGTATTGCATGGGCCTTTTTGAATCGTAAGTCCATTGGCCTAATGAATCTCTCATATTTGGGTAGTTTTTGAGTAAAACCATCTCCAACAAAGCAGACATTAGTAACCATCCTATTCCATCATTCTTTCTCTTCCCTGTTCAGATAACTTTTAATATTTCTGTTTCTTCCCGGGCACAAACTTTGTGCAAAGGAACTTCCCATTTTCCTACTTTCTCGCTTCATTTTTGTTTAATCATATTGGAAAGTACTGTAGCTCTGGACTGTTCCTCCCTGTCCGGCAGATACACAGGTACTGCTCCTTGTGGAGACCTTTCATCTTTCTTTCATTTGGTGTTTGTCTTTTCATGCAGCTCGGGCCTTTTTCATTTGTATTTTCCTGGCATGGTGCTGTTTATGGTAGAGCTTAGCTTTCATCATTTTGCCTTCATTATTTTTTTAATTATTATTATTATATTTTATTAAGGTACATAGTCACCATACAGTGCATCATTAGTTTTGACGTTGTGTTCCGTGATTCATTGTATGCATATAACACCCAGTGCTCCATGCAGTCTGTGCCCTCCTTAATACCCATCACCTGGCTCACCCGTCCCCCTGAACGTTGTTGAGCCTCTTGACCTTCATTCTTTCTCTATTTCTCATGATAATCCATCCAATAGCCATAGTGCTTCTAAGGCCACTCAACATAATCATTTCGTGGCATGGTGACAGCCATAGGGCCACTGGGGGCAGCTGCTGGGAAGCAAAGAAGCTCTCCATTTTTGGGTCTCACAGACCCACCAGCTGACTCCACACAACCTGTGATGGACAGACAGTTCTCAAACCTGGCCCTTTTTATAATCGGGTTATTTGTTTTCTTATTGTTGAGTATTAAGAATTTTTTTTGTGTTTTATTTAACAGTCCTTATTAGATGTGGATGTTCCATATGAGCTTGAGAAGAATGTATATTCTGATGTTATTGAATAAAGTAGTTTACAGACGTCAATTACATTCATCTGATTAGTGATGTTGAGTTCACATTTGTTCTTACTGATCCTTTGCCTATGAAATGTGTCAATTTCTGATAGAGAGGTGTTGAAGTCTCTAACTATGATAGCAAATTCATCTGTTTTTTTTGTTGTTTTTACTTTTGTTTTTTGCTTTTTAAAAATTCTGCTAGTTTTTGCCTCACATAGTTTGATATTCTGTTGTTAAGCTCATGGACATTAAGGATTATTATGCCTTCTTAGACTATTGACCTCTTTATCAATATGTAATACTGTTCTTTATCCTGATAACTTCCTTTGCCTTGGAACCTGGAACAGATTTGTCTGAAACAAATGGAACTTTCATTCACAGTAACATGTAAATAAATTCTTGCATTAATAATTGTCATTTCTGATAAAGTATAATTTTAAAATAATTTTTATTTTCTCAAAAAAATTTAAATTACTCTAATTTGTTTTGAAATCTAGGTCAAAAATTTTTATTAGAAGGTATTACTTACCTCTTGATTCTCCAAAACAGTTCATCGGTTGTTTTATTTGTTTTATTGATTATTCATTCACTTGACAAATATTTAGTTGAGGACATATGATGTGCCAGACTTTTTTTTTTTTTTTTTTGGTCAAATACATTAAGGATGTGTGAGTTAGTTTAAAAAAAAAAAAAAAAAGCATAATGGAGAACCGATGACAGAACTCCTAAAAAATTATTTACATCAAATCTGTGTGTAGGTATGTGTGGATGTAAATGGTACTCTGGAATTGCTCATTGAGTTTCTCAATATATTTGACTAAGAATTCCAACCCATACCTCCCTCAGCCAACTTTCTCTCTCTCTCTCTCTCTCTCTCTCTCTTTTTTTTAACTAGAGTGTAGTGTCTGTGTTCTACATAGTGTGTAATAGAAAATGAGATGTTGCAAAAAACAAGTGTTAAGAAATTATCTAATCTTATAGTTATTTATTTTCCACAGAGTGTTCATTTTGAGAAGAAAATTTAAGCTTGATTGTCTGTTTTCTAAGTATTCCTTTTGGATTAGCATCTGATTTGGCAACTTAGATACTATTTTAGCTGTTAGTGTAGGTAGTTTTGGGCAGTGGATCTCAAAACTTAGCACGTACCGGAATAAGCTAGAGAATTTGTTAGGCAGACTGCTGAACTCTACCCTGGGGGTTCTTGATTCAGTATGCCAAGATAGGGCCCAAGATCTGGTGATTAAAGTGAATTTCCAGGTAATCCTAATGTGGCTGGTTCTGACATCACACTTAGAAGACAACTAGTTTAGAATATGAAACATGGGGAGAAGGATCTAAGTGTTGTCGTGATTTTAATACTCACCAAAGGAATTAGCACAGGCAAATTATTTAATTTTCCTTATCTGTGAAGTAGTAGTGGTTATGACTGCAGCTTCTCGAGAAGCTTTGTTACAAATATTGAATGACAAACTGTTATTAATACTCTCTAATTGAAAGGTTACAATTTAGGGGCACCTGGGTGTCTCAGTGGGTTAAAGCCTCTGCCTTCGGCTCAGGTCATGATCCCCGGGTCCTGGGATAGAGCCCTGCATTGGGCTCTCTGCTCAGCGGGGAGCCTGCTTCCTCCTCTTTCTCTGCCTGCCTCTCTGCCTCCTTGTGATTTCTGTCTGTCAAATAAATAAATAAATCTTAAAAAAAAAAAGGTTACAATTTAAAAACCAATCTAAAAGTCTCAAATACTTTTTTCCATCTCAGAAACCAGTATATATATATTTTTGGCCTAAATTCTATTTTACAAAGAATATAATTAATGGCTTTAAATTTTCTGTTTTGAAATTAGAAAATAAATAAATACAACTACATTGTATAATTCAATTTTGAAATTTATCCACTGTTATGTGTGTGTGTGTGTGTGTGTGTGTGTGTGTAAATACTTGCCTCACAAAGATTTTCTGCAGTGAATGCCATACTTTATTGAAACAGGAACTGTGGGGGCTCCTAATTAAAATAGCTGGCTTTGATACATGTTATATTGAATTTGAGTTGGGAAAACCCCAGGTGGTTGTATAAAATTTCAGCAAATGTTGTGCATGACTTCATTTTTATTTCATGAAACTAGGAAAGAGAAATCCAAAAGCACTTTGCTAAAATTTTAAGTCCCCCCCCCCCTTTTCTTTAAATTGAGATAACTTGCACTTGTAAAGGAGAATTTTGATATAGAAAATCACAAATTCTCTAACACTTTTATTTAATCTTCAGCAACAGATTCAGGAAATATTTATTGAGTACCAGTGAGTTTAAGCCACTTTGCAAGGTTCTCTGGATTCACAGGGTGATGTAGATAAGTGAGTTAAAATCTGTTCCTTGATATGTATAGAATCTGCGGGGGAATAAAGCTTTATATTCAGTGAATTAAAATGTAATGTGAAGAATACATCTAAGAAGTTATATATAAATGCTAGGAAAGTTTTAGGTGAGGGGGTAATTTTGAATCAAGGACTTTAGAGCCTAGGAATCTAAGGGGGCTTGGAAATAAGAGTATATATGAAATAAGTTGTGGAGGAAATATCAAAGTAGTATAGAGGACAGACCAAGAGCAGAGGTTGTTAAGTATGCTCAGGAGAAGGACAGATACAAGGGAGACAAAGAAAAGAAAGGGCCTGATGTATTCAAGTCATTACATGAATGTTACAGTAGTTATAAATCTGGGTGTCTGAGTAAAGTAATATGTGAAAGTCGATGCCAGATATTTTTATGGAAAGTTATTCCTCTGATCCCAATGAATGGAGACTTTATGCATAAAATAGTGGTGAGCAAAGTATGGTCTATGGGCCAATTCTGGCCTGAGGCCTGTTTTTGTAAATACAGTTTTATTGGAACATGGCTCTAACCATTTATTTAAGCAATCCATCGAAGCTTTTATCCTACGAAGACAGAAGTTTAATAGTTGTAACAGAGATCTTATGGCCCACAAAACCTAAAATATTTACTATATGGCCTTCGCAAAAAATAAAAATCAGACATAGTTATGTCTGTGTGTTATCTATCAGTGCAGTATAAAATGTACCATTAGTTACCAATACATGATGATATAAAGAGCTTGCACCAGAATGCAAATTAATTCACTGTTTCCTTTATCTAGAAGGCCGTGCTCTGAAAAAAGCTATGTCAGCTGATCTGGACACCGTGGGTAGTGAATAGATTTGTATTTTACTGAAGTTTTTTTTATTGTCGTGTAATGGCATATAGTTTAGTTCAAGGGTCTTTGACTCAGTAAAGATGCATTGAAGATTTTTTTTTTTTTTAAGATTTTATTTACTTATTTGTCAGAGAGAGAGGGAGAGAGAGCGAGCACAGGCAGACAGAATGGCAGGCAGAGGCAGAGGGAGAAGCAGGCTCCCTGTCAAGCAAGGAGCCCGATGTGGGACTCGATCCCAGGATGCTGGGATCATGACCTGAGCCAAAGGCAGCTGCTTAACCAACTGAGCCACCCAGGCGTCCCTGTATTGAAGATTTTTTTAAAGATTTATTTATTTCATTTTATATTATTTTATTTTAAAAGATTTTATTTATTATTTATTAAAGATTTATTTATTTATTTGACACAGAGAGAGAGATGACAAGTAGGCAGAGAGGCAGGCAGAGAGAGAGAGGGAAACAGGCTCCCTGCCGAGCAGAGAGCCCAATGCAGGGCTCGATCCCAGGACCCTGAGACCAGGACCTGAGCCGAAGGCAGAGGCTTAACTTTTTGACCCACCCAGGGGCCCCAGATTTATTTATTTTAGAGAAATCGTGTGAGCAGGCAGAATCCTTACTGAATGTGGAGCCTGACTTCGTGCTCAATCCCATGACCCTGAAATCATGGCCTGAGCCTAAACTAAGAGTCAGATGCTCAACCTACTGAGCCAGGTTCCCCTGTATTGAAGATTTTTCTAAGCAGGATGGCAGGATCAGATGTGTATTTGTGAAAGGACTAATAAATTGAAATAGAGCCGTCCCCCCCCCCTTTTTTTTTTGGTCTCTTCTGAATCACCAAAGCATACTGTAGACGGCATGTGTGTTGTGTTTTAGAGTCAGAACCTTGGGGATGCAGCTACTAAGATTTGATGCTCAAGAGCTAAAATTCCTTTTCCCTTAATTTGTATTCTGAAAATCGCACACGGGAGCACTGACTGGTATGCTTGCTTAAGAAGCCTACTACAGCAGTTGGTGGGTCAGTGGGGGAGCAGTAAGTTTCACACAAGAATTGTTCATTATAGATAGTAGCATAATGCTGTGGGAACCAGCAGAATAATTGTATTGTTGAACACTTTATATTTTCTGCTACACATGAAGCTAATAAAGTTCATGACCACTTTTACTAGATCATATCTCATCAGATATGTTAAAAACTCCTGTAATATCATGACAAATTAAAGGACATTTTTAAGCCCCCCAAATAAGCCTAGAGAATATGTGCCTGATATTATAGATGCACAGGGTCAAAGGTTAGTTTGTTCTAACTCAAAAATATTTTTTTAAATTTTTTATTTTTTATAAACATATATTTTTATCCCCAGGGGTACAGGTCTGTGAATCACCAGGTTTACACACTTCACAGCACTCACCAAAGCACATACCCTCCCCAATGTCCATTGGAAAGAACCCAGATGTCCATCAACAGATGAATGGATCAAGATGATGTGGTATATATACACAATGGAATAACTCAAAAATATTTTGATTTGTCCATCTAAGTGTATTTTTTTCTTACTAATTTAATTAGCAGGAATACCCAGGAGATTCTCAAATAAGAGGATAAAGGCAATATTTTAATTGCTTACTTTATGTAATGTTAAGACTTGCAGAAACTGATTTTCCTATGAGGCCTGGAAGACTTTCCTTAAAATAGCATACACTGTAAAAAACATCTCTCTTTTTTTTTTTTTTTTTTAAGATTTTATTTATTTATTTGACAGACAGAGCTCACAAGTAGGCAGAGAGGCAGGCAGGGTTAGGGTGGGGAAGCAGGCTCGCCGCTGAGCTGAGAGTCCGATGCGGGGCTCAATCCCAGGACCCTAAGATCATGACCTGACTGAAGGCAGAGGCTTTGACCCACTGAGCCACCCAGAAGATCTCTTTTTATAATCACTATTTTTAATGACTTTTACATCATCACCTGGTATGTTTACTTTTGCAACTCCTGGGTGTACAACACTTTCCATGTGGTTTATGATATGTTTTATTAGAAAATATAGATATACCTATACAAAGTTCTACTTCGTACCTCAAATGAGAAAAGACCTTTTGAAGGCCGGTGGAGAGATGCTGATATTTTGTGCGAGACAACATTGTCAGGTGTGGTCATTACTGCTTGGCTCATTCCAGGAGGCGAGTTGATTTCCTTTGCAGGTACATGCTTGAATAATCTCATCCTAGACACAGGCAAGTGTTTGTGTAATTTGTCATTTTTCCATTAGGGATCATACATACTATGTCATGTGCCCACAATTAATGTACGTAAGATTGGTGACCGATGGAGGTACCGCTCCACCAGCACTGTGTTCACAGTAGGATGTAAAAACACCGGTGCAGTTTTGTTGCTTATAGTGTTCAAATTGATCACCTGGTATCAGTATCTCCTTTTTTCTTCTTCTTGAAGGTGGGAAGTTTTACAGGGGTATATAATTATAAGATATGGTTTTAGTATTTTATATTTGCATTCAAATTTTAATGGGTGATATTGATTCAGGAAAATTAAACATGCATGGTTGTTCAGTGCATAGTTTCTGGGGAAATTAGTACAGAGACCTCCAGTGGAAGAACTTTGACTAGATGCTTTTATCATTGCCAGAATTGTGACTTTTAGTCAGTTAATTCCTCCACGGTTTCTTGTTGGGTTTGTTTTGTCTTTTCTTATGTTGTTTTTCTCCCCTCAGTGTGAGACACATTTATCAACTTTTCATGAATAATTTCATCTGAATCCATAGTTCTATCACTCCTTTAGTCTTTTTATTTCTACAAATGTTTTACTAATTTTAATCATTTATTTTGTGTATTTAGTAGTTTTTGAGTTTCTATGAACCAGGTACTGCTTTGAAAACAAAATAGAGCCCCTACACACACACACACACACACACACACACACAATACACACACACACACACACGGTTGAACATCCTGCATAGTCCATGGCACGTAGCAAGCAGTCAGCAAATATTATATTCATTAAACACGATACATAGGTTTTCCTCCAATTTGCTAATGATGTTTCAGTGATGACTTTGATCATCATTTCAGTATCTTTGATAGAAATCCTTGATTTGAATACAGTCCATTTTTAAACACTTCCCCTCATGTTAGCAATTTTTGTATATTATTAAAACTCTCACTTTCATATCATGAAGATCATCTTAGAGAAGCTTTATTGTTTGACCTTTTACACTGCAGGTGCCATCTACCTGGAATTTATTATTTTTGAAGGCTGTGAAATAAGGGCAGGTTTTGTTTTTTTTTTCCCACATTGCTACCTAATTTATTCAGTACACACAGAAGAGATAGTCCTTCCTTTAGTGCTCTGAAGAACCAAACTTTTCATAAGTCAGGTGTGCACATATATATAAATGGGTGTTAGGACTATTCCATCCATTTATCTGGTCCATTTGCCTGTCTTTATTCCAGTATCTCTGTGTCTTGATTATCCCACCTGCATAATGAACACATCTGTCAATAAATTCTCTAACTTTGTTCTCCTTTACGTTAAAATTGGCTATTCTTTGTCTTTTGGATTTCCATAAGAAGCTTAATATCTGCTTGCCAATCTGGGAAAAAATATCTGTAGAAATTGTGCTAGATCTCAGTGAATCTATAAATCAGTGAATCAGTGAATCAGTTATATATTAATTTCTGTTCTTGATATCCCTAGGATGCTGGGATATTAGGCACACAAGGAACAAAGCTGGAAGTGCTTATGTATTGAGACATTATTAATTCAAATTAATTTAATGATCCTGTCTCTTAACAAATGATCTTGACTCATACCCTCTGTGGTTTGTAGGACACTAAACTCTTTATTCCATTAGCAGCAACTAATGACATAAACATAACCACAAATCACAACTGTCATTTATTAAATATATAAGATAGGCCAGGTACTGTTTTAGATGTTCCTTTATTTTATTTTTAATTCTTTTTTTAAAAAATGTTTTATTTGTTTATTATTTGAGAGAGAGATTGAGAGAATGAGTTGGAGGAATAGTAGAGGGAGAAGCAGACCCCCTATGGAACAGGGAGCCTGAGGTAAGATTCGATCCCAGAACCCTGGGATCATGACCTGAGCCATTGGCAGATGTTCAATTGTCGCTCTCGCCAGCAAGAACGACCAGGAGACCTCAGCGAAGCAAGCTTTATTTCTGGGTAGCTGTTGGGATCTCTCCCTCTCCCCCGCCCGTGCATGTCTATATATACCAAGGTTGCACAACCAATCACTCGCAGCCACATAGATACAAAATCTTAAGTTCCGCCTACTGGCTCACATCCAGCCGCCATCTTAATGGCATGTTTACTTTCGGGCACTGAAAAAGTCATGCGGCGCCCGAGGCCCCCACGGGCCCAGCCGGAGCAGCTCCGCATCGTCGCCACCTGGCGGCAGCGACGGCTTAAGGCAGCGGCGGCCGAGGCAACGAGCGGGCACGGCGGAGCCCAAAATCATCACCGCGCATGCGCTACAAGCCGCTCGGGCACCGACATTCAACGACTGAGCCACCCAGGCACCTTTTATTTCTAATTCTTAAGATGTTATATGGAACATTTCATAAATGAAGAAACTAATATGTTATAAGAGGTTAACTAACTGTCTAATGTTGTCCACTTAGTAAATGATGAGGTCAGAGACCAACCCCTGTTGTATGCTGTGCCCACAATCCCATTCCTGGGGCCTCAGGCAGACAAAACTGCAGAGACTGATGATAAATATGTGGGGGTTGAATTAATACTTACATGTTTTTCTCCATTGATTTGCTATCAGTGATTCACATTTCTTTCCTCAAGAAAAATGATGAAACTTTCAAGATAAAAATGGTTTTAATAAGTAGCAAATTTACATTGTATAGTATCTAGCATGATACTTAAGTGAGAAAGTGGTAAGAAATCTAATTAATCAAAATGCGTGAAAATGCCCAAACTGTGGGGAGTCATCTCTTCATTTAATACTTCAGAAGACTGTGTGTTACCTAGCTGTCTTTAATGTTTTATTATTTCTTTTAGAAATTGATATTTAAAGTGGGGGCATCAACTCTTTCTTTTATGGCAAGATTATATTGATATTCAGTTGTTTTCAACCTTTCCTCTTTGATTCAGAGGTAGGAGAAAAAGACATACTTTAAAAATTATCTACCAGCTTGTTAAAATATTAACAATATTTAAGTAAAACTGACCTAAATTAATAGAGATTAAACTTGAACCTTGAAATCCTTTTAGACTTCTAAGTAGAACCCCAGGCCAGTTTGCTATTTTACATGCTTAATTTTTTATAAATATTTTTCTTTTTTATGTGCCTCTTCTAAAAGTATTCAGTTCTTTAGAGTCCTTTTTTTTAAAATTTTTTATTTTTTATAAACATATATTTTTATCCCCAGGGGTACAGGTCTGTGAATCGCCAGGTTTACACACTTCACAGCACTCACCAAAGCACATACCCTCCCCAATGTCCATAACCCCACCCCCCTTCTCCCAACCCCCCTCCCCCCAGCAACCCTCAGTTTGTTTTGTGAGATTAAGAGATTAGAGTCCTTTTTACACACATGAAAATATGATTTCACTCACACGTGGAATCTAAAGAATAAACAGAAAACCAAGCAGACTCTTAAATACAGAGAACAAACTGGTGGTTTCTAGAGGGGAAGTAGATGGGGGGGATAGGCAAAATCGATTGAGAGGTACAAACTTTAAATTTCCAGTTATAAAGTAAGTAAGTCACAAAGATGAAACGTACAGCATAGGGAATATTGTCAATAATGTTGTAATAATATATGGTGACAAATGGTGACTACACTTATCATGGTGAGCACTGAGTAATGTTTAGAATTGTTGAGTCAATATGTGATTCATCTGAAACGAATAACATTGTCAGTTACACTTCAGTAAAAAAATTAAATATTGAAAAAAAAAGCCATACAAGACTGACATTAGCAATATTATTATAAATAACAAAACAAAGAAAAAGCACACAACCAAGTAATTACAGATTAGACCTGGTAATTTCAGCCTTTTCCATAATTTGTACACATTGTACCAACTGATACATGGATTGTAAATCAAAATAGTAGAGTAATTCTTTCTTTCTCTCCTTCTCTCTCTCTCTCTCCTTTTTTTTTTTTTTTTGGCTTCTTTGATGCCATCAAATAACTTTATTCACACAAACATCCCTGAATTTACAAAGCCTGAGTCATTCATCCACATTAGGGGGATTCATAGTGTTCAAGGAGCTTAAATATAACCTATCACACCAACCCAAGAAACCAAGAAACCCAAGTACAAAAATATTCATATAAAACTGTTACATGTAGGTGCTAGATTACCAGCTTCTGTGTAAAAAAAGAAAGTAAAGAAAAATGGATTTATTATCTAGTATTTGAAACTCACTTTGTTCCTAGGCTAAAGCCTCCTTGCCCCTGAGTTGACCCCACACAAATGTTAAATCACTGCAACCTGCTTTCCTGCTTAGGGCCCCTGGGGCACAAAAGAGTTCTTTAAAACGTTCCTCAATCAACTCCCTTCCGCCTGTGGGCTCTCATGGAACAAGATGTGGACACATCTGGCAACCAGTGGCAGTGGACTCACTTCTGGAAGCTTATGTTAACCAACCTCAAGTCCTACTTCCTGGTTTCCACTCTGAAGACATCTCTCTAGACAGGAAACCCCTGTCCTCCAAGACTAGCAGACAGGATCAGAGATGGGTCTGGCATCCCCAAAACTATGTCTCAGCCCATTGTGGGAGGATGGCCGAGTTCCTAGGTGACTGTCTGGGGGCCACCAGACAGACCAAGGGCAGGGAAAGGAGTCAGGGGAGAGTAATAACCCAACACCCACCAGTGCCCCCCATATATGTAGGGGGTGCAGGTGCAAGCAGGATCAAAGTTGAGCAGTGCACGTGATGGATGGCCTGGAAACACAGGCAGTTTGGAGCAAGCACGAGTGAGGGGTGAGGCAGAGAGTGAGAGGTCCCCTCCTTAGGCTGTAGAGGCAGAACTCTTGCTATTCCAAGTTTCCAAAAGATACTCTGATGCTGAAGCTCAGACATCTAGGCTATTAAGATCTGTTTTCTAAAAAAAAAAAAAAGTAACCTGCAACAGCATAAAGATTACCAGAACGCTCTTTTCCTTTCCTTAGAAAAAAGATTCAAGCAAAAATAATCTTACTGCTCCAAACCCTGACTTTCTAGGAGAGAGCTGATAGGTCAAGGAGCTGAGAACCTTGGAGGAAGGGACTGATAGAAGCAGGGAATACCCAGGCGCAAGAAGGCTTTGAGAAAGGTGGTGAGTGGTCTTTGTACCACAGGATCAGGGTGCAGAGGGAGTGCAGGACATATGGTCCTTGTCCCTGCCATGTTTGTTCATGTGCTCTGGGACACCCCACTGGCAGTGCCGGAAAGGAGACCAGGGCCTGGCTGAGAGTCAGGTGTCCACAGTGTTGGGCATCTTTCTTCAGCTGTCAACACGGTCTTCCTCCCTCCCTTCCTTCCTTTTTTATATTTTTAAAAGATTTTATTTATTTATTTGACAGAATACAAGCAGGCAGAGCAGTAGGCAAGGGAGAGGGAGAAAAAGGCTCCCCCCGCACAAACCAGGGAGCTTGATGGGGGGCTCAATCCCATGACCTTGGGATCGTGACCTGAGCTGGAGGCAGATGCTTAACCAACTGAGCCACCCAGGTGCCCTCAACGTGGTATTTCTTAAGTAAACATTGGATTCACTCCCTTAGAAAAGCAGCCATGGTGGGCAGACCCTGTCTGGACAGGAGGACAGAATTTCTGCTCTCCTGTCCCAGTGCCTCTGGGATGAGATGAGGCTAAGACCTGTGACCTTTGTCCCCAGCCCTCAGAAACTGATCAGATGGAGCTGGTCTTGAACGAACCGACTGTGGCATCCTCCTGGCTACAAGAAAAAAGCAGTAGATTATTCCTGCTGAAGATTGTGAATCATCATTATGCTATAAAACATTATTATGCTTCTAGGAAAACTTACAGAAACATAAAATATGGTCAGTGATGAACTGTATTATATTTTATGATTTTCTTCTTTTTTGTAAATCTAATACACACTGTACTTTCGGCAGAAATACCACAGATGGCTGGTACCTGTATGCTGATAGCTCAAATGGAAAATTTGGTGACATGGCTGATCTACTCACTCCTGTTATTTCACACACGGGACCAAGGTGCACCCTGCTCTTCTGGACTCATATGAATGGTGTCACAGTGGGTTCTCTCCAGGTACTCCTTAGGCAATTGTACTTTCTAAATTTTCTCTATAAAAATTCATACTGTACAATTTAGTGTTATTAAAATATAGTCTGCAAATAGATGAGAATGGGTAATTATCAACACCTTACTAGTTTCAGTATGGTATGATTTTAAAAAATAGCCTTATTAGCAGAATTAGACCTGAATGGCCGGTAGGCTGTTTTTACTCTTCATTTTATGGTTATTATCTTTATTCTGAGGTTACAGCTTGTGTAGTACAGTTTTGTACTTGAAGTGTTTCAGGTAGGTTTTAGCAACAGCGTTCTGAGAATACCAGTGTTCTAAGAACAGTGCAATGGGTCTTACACGCTTCAGGGACCTTTGAATGTGCATCTTCTGCCCATGGTGCTGCAACTGCATTTTTTAATTGTCTTTTTCCAGTTGTTTCTTGGTTAGAAGAATTAAACTGTTTCAGAATTACTGTTTAAACTATTTCAAACTGTTGCAAGAATTTCACAGAGAACCCCCATATAACTTTCGCTCAGAGTTCCTATTTTTTGGCCCATTGTTCCAGACCATCTTTTATAGGAAAAATTCCAGACAGGATCGTGTATCATACCTAGTTATTTCTTCCTAGTGTCTTTTGAATTGGAATGATTCCTTAATCTTCTCTAGGCTTTTATGATCTTGATAATTTAAAATACTATAATCCAATCTGATATATAGAATCCACTCAATTTAGATTTGTTCAGTGTTAATCCTCTATATAAATATTATATATATCATATATATTTATATATATTATTTATTTATATATTTTATATATATTTGCTGTAGTATCACCAAAACTGTTTTTTTTTTTACTGCATTCCATTGGTAGTATATGATATCTATAGGTCTTATGACTTTGTTCTCTTTGTTATCAATAAATATTTTGTGAAGAGATATTTTGATAGTATGTAAAATCCTGTTCTCAAGTCAATTTTACATGCTAGTTTTTGCTTAGTATTTTTTACTGGATTAATTTAAATCTGATGATTCTTTTTTTTTTTAAAGATTTTATTTATTTATTTGACAGACAGAGAGATCACAAGTAGACAGAGAGTCAGGTAGAGAGAGAAAGAGGAGGAAGCAGGCTCCCCGCTGAGCAGAGAGCCCGATGCAGGGCTCCATCCCAGGATGCTGCGATCATGATCTGAGCCGAAGGCAGAGGCTTTAACCCACTGAGCCATCCAGGTGCCCCTGCTCTGAAGATTCTTAATTGTGATTTTTTAGCTGTATTATTCTGTTTACATTTGTTGTTTGGTTTTCTATTATAAAACACTATCACCACCATGACCAAGAAAATTACCTCTCCATTTATGGATTTATATTAGTGTGGATTCATGGATCCTTTTTGTATTCAATTTGTTATTATCTATTATTTTTGTTATTTTTCATTGATTCTTAAATTGTCCCAGATTTACTCTTAGGAGACCTTTTAAGCTGACTTCTCTGTCTCTTTGACAATCCCATCAGTCTTTGAGCAGTTTCTTTTTTTTTCTGTCCAAGAAGATGTTCCAGACTCATGCTGTTTTTATGTTGTTCCATCCCTGGAGTTAACTTTTTCCAGAGGTTCCAATTTCTTTTAGAAGACCAAGTGATATAGGCAAACCAGAGAGAGAGGTGCTGGAGTCTCAGTGCAGATGCCGAGGTCCTTTTTTCCCATCTTGGACATGCCTTATACAATGTATGAGTTTTTAAGTAATATGTGTAGTTGCATCATTTACACAGAACAAGCCAACTCAGTTGTCAGACATCTCTATTTGTACTATTTCATACCCTAGGTAGCATTTTCCAGGAAGCCATGTCTGAAAGACCAATCCCAAAATTCTAGAATCATTTACTGTGGCAGTTTTAGTCCAGGATTATCTTGCTAAACGCAGGCATAGCAAAGGGCTCTTCCCCTTGTCAAATACCATTAATTTGCTAGCAAAGAAGTCTACGTTTAGCATATTTGCAAAAAGATTACAGGTAGGTTACCTACTCCCCCCACCCCCAATAAAGAAAGAAACAGACTGCAATCCAGCTGCGTAACCACTTCTTCCCCTATACCTTTTGATTATAATTT
Organism: Mustela erminea; assembly: GCF_009829155.1. Lineage (NCBI taxonomy): Eukaryota > Metazoa > Chordata > Mammalia > Carnivora > Mustelidae > Mustela > Mustela erminea. Next base: position 123,282,512 of record NC_045619.1, read on the forward strand.
TAATATTAGGTGCTTTATCTCTTCATTTTATTACTCTCTTATTTGAAGATTTTCCTGGCTATATTAAATATTTATTTTTCCAAATATGTTTTAGATTAACATATTTTACAGATGCTGTTAGGTTTTTTGTTTTTGTTTTTGTTTTTTTTTTACTTGAAAATATATTTACTTACCAGTTTTGGAGGAATTACCTTCTTTATTATAGGTGAGATTCCTTACTAATAATGATTTAGAAGTAAACTTGTTTGTACGTAAGTATGCATGCATGTTTGATAATCTAAAAACATCCAGTAGTCTTATGGATTAAAGTTATACCTTATCATTTGTTTTACATTGATTTTTTTTTAAAAAATGGTTCTTGGCAAACAATACAGCTTACTGCAGGGTTTTCATCAGAAAAATAAGAATTATTTAACTGGTATATTTTGTAGTTAAGATTAATTATCTGAAATATACTTTCCTTTTTCAGGTACAATTTGTATTAGGTGAAAAATGATAAAATATTAAAATGTTAAAAGTAGTTATCAAATTAACTAAAATGGTAATGCATGTGATCCTTATTTTTGTGCATGAACACATTTTTCTTAGTCATTTGTATGTAGAATGGTTTTCATACAAAGATCTATTTCCCATCCTTTTTTAAAGTATTCATAAAATTTATTTTTTTTGAAATTATATTTTTTGACCTTGATAGCGTGTTGTTTTAACTTAAATTATATAGACTGAAACTATGGTATTATTTTTGTTAGCCCCATATTACTTAGAGATTCTAAAGGGTCTGGAAACTCTATTTCTATAAAATTAATAGCTTGAATGTTATTTAGACTCCTGTAAAAAATAGCTGTTTCAATTTCATTGAAAGTAAGGAGATAATGAAACCATTAAAAGTTACCTTCACTTTCAGAAGTCAAAACCTTTCACAAACCCATTACCAGAATTATTCTGTCGGTTGTACACATTGTATTTTTTAAAAAGTAATGTTGTGAAATCCTTAAATAAGCCAACTAAGTCTGTTACTTTAAAAGGTAGAATTGTTCTGCTTTTTCCTGTTCTCTTCAGTTACTCTCTTTTTGGTTTATTCTGTAACATTCTAAAAGGAGAGCCAGGATAATTTGTCTGCTGAGACTAATCGGAATTTCCCTTAAGAGTAAGGATATAGTACTGATGAGAATGCAAGGTTTCAAGGCTCTTGGGTGGGGAGCTCTTACCATCACAGGAGGGGTCATCGCTCACTCATATCATCCAGGTGTGCTGTTAAAATTGAGTGGATTCCTATTTTAACACACTGTCCCCACTCATCCCAAGAGCATGAGGAAGGGAAATCATCCTCAAAAACAAAAACAATAAACCAAAGCCCAAAACTGTTTTAGTAAGCAATAAGTGCTTTTGATTTCGACTCCATGAACATTATTTAATTTATAAAATTCCAGTTGTTACTAATGTCAGGTTTTTGTTTTTTATTTTTTTGTGGTTTATTTTTGTTTTTTTGTTTTGTTTTGTTTTAAAGCCAATGTACTTAAGGGTTAATGAGATCGCGTCTAGACCCTTTGGACTTGACTGACAGATACTCATGTATACCTTTATTACACAAAGCTTGTGAGGGATCCTGGAGACACATTGCTATGTAGAAAACAAAGACATGTAATGAAAACTGTCCCCACTTTTCTCTAGGGAACTTCAAGGTGATATTAAAATTTTAAAAACTCACTGGGCAAATTCTAAATGTTTAAAATTTATCAAGACAGAATAGTTTAACACCTCTTACTTGATTTGTCTCTGTAGGTACTCAGCAAGAAAGACAATGTTGCTTCTAAATTGTGGGCTCAAAGAGGACAGCAAGGTGCACAGTGGAAGAAAGTAGAAGTGTTTCTAGGTGTTCAGTCACAAATACAGGTTGGTAAGCCAAGGAGTTGTTGGGTGACGAGGGAGGGTTTTCATTTTCTTTTTCTTTAATCCTACTTTATTTCCTCTACTCATAGCCTTTTTTCCCTCCCATTCCTGATATGTTATATGAACGCTTACCACTCCATGTCATTTCCATAAGGAATTTAATAGTTCCAGATGTCCTAATTTCTCCCAATCAGACAACCAACTATGTACTAGGACTACGTAATTTTAATGCCAAACTTATGCTGCACTTTACAATCAGCCTCTTCGTATAAAGAACACCTCCCTTGATTTTACAGATATAATCTCAGAGACTGCAGAGTAATTATGGTACTCTATTTCAAAGCTAATTAAAAAGATAGACTTTTGAAGCACATTGTATTCTTGAACCTTGTTAGAGGTAATAGATTTACCTAATTGAAAAATATTTGGGGGTGGCATGAAATTATATAATGCTGTATTTGTCTTCATGTAGATTACAATAATATTAGGAGAATATGACCTATACATATCTATAAATTTAAAATAAGAAGTAGCACGTGTGCTTAAATTGAAGGTAATTACATGCCAAGATAATTGGTGTGGATTTTGTTTTTTATGGGTTATCAAGAAAATAAAAGCTCATGGGGTGTGTGTGTGTGTGTGTGTGTGTGTGTGTGTGTGTGTGTATGTTGTGCATGTATTTGGCAGAAGGGGATTTTCTTGGAAGATGAGGCTTAGCTATTAAAATTGTAAAGATTTGAATCAGGAGAGTGAGAATCCAGAGGCATTTAGGCTGGGGAACATTTTCTTAGTCTTAATTGCACAGGGCTTAATTTCATGAATTTAGAACCATTTATCTCTAGATAGAAGATATATCTTGGCTAATTATTGCATTTCTAGTCCTCTGTATATACTAGCCTGTTTTGCTGTGCAGTCAGTAACTCTATATAGTTATGTGCTGTGTGAGAGATCAGCCCCTCTCCATTCCAGTGGAAACACAGAGCTAGCTACTTCTCTGTAAAGGGATTAATACAGTACTGTCCCCAATTTCTTGGAATGGCAGGTGTGATAAAGTCTGTATGTTTTTGGCCTCTCACTGGAGTCCTGTTTTCTTATGTCATTTGTAGATAATTTAGGAAATTGATAAGAAATAAGTTCAGCCTGAAGATGTAATTATTGGACTGCACTTTTATATTGCACAATATGAAATTTATTTTTGAAATGATTCCGCCAGTTCATTCCCTAACGTCTTTTAATTGAGGGTAGAAGAATCCTCAGCAAGAACATGGAGAAGGTTTCGCTGCTGCTGGACATAGGCTTCTACCCCAGGCAATGAATTCTTAACTAGTTCTGGGCAAGTGGAATATTTGTATAGTAAAATCATGTTCAAAATAACATTAAGGGGAATTTAAGCAGGAAGAATCAATTATTAATTAACTTAGCCTTGCTGAAATGTGTTTTCTCATATATTGAAATTTGATTGAAGAGATATATGCCTGTGTTGTTTGACTCTTAAAATTAGATAGTAACGGCTTGTGAATATTTGATGTTTTTTGGTGATTCACTCTTTCTTTCAATACAGACCTACTAAGCCCCCACTATGTGCAAAGCTCATTACTGTGCACTGGAGATAGCCTGATGAGCCAGGCATACTGTCTATGTTTCTTCCGTTTTTACAGTGCCACCCCTTTCACCTTAGGACGAGGTGAAACTCTAACCTTGAGAGAAGTCAAAGATATGGTTAGAAGTTATATGCGAATCAATTCTGAGTAGTTTTCAGAGTTGTGTTTGGGAGCCCTCAAATGTAAACAGAGTGTTTAATTAAAATAGTTTGATTAACTAGAACAGGCATATACTTAGCACTTAGTAAGTGCTAAGTACTAGTCTATAAATTTGAAACATTTATTTGTTTTAGTTTTTACAGTAATTGTATGGTCATTGTCCCCTTTTATAGATAGAATACACAATTACCTACACATGAGGGAACTCCTAGTTGCAGACTACAAAGTGGCATAGGCAGACTGTCAACAGGGCCAATTCATTAAGTTCATAATCCAAACAAGCACTGTGCCATATTGCTTTCCAACTTTTCCAGAATAATTGACCCTGCTTTTATTCTACTGAAAAAATATAATTCTTTTTTAAAAAAAAGTGTAATCACATTCGGTAGGAAAGTCTATAGAATCTTAACCAACATTTTATGGAGCATTGGGATATAAGCAGGGATTTGATCATTTGGACCTCGCAGGCACCTGAGAGTCCATCTATAGAACTGCACAAGAATAAATTAATAAAGAAACACTTATTATCTGATTCCTTTTTCATAGAACATTGTATCACATATTTAAATGTTTAGATGCATCCAGAAAATAGAGTGCCCTTTTCATTTGTGTAATGGTGTTTCCTTATAAAACACTGTAGTCCTTATTCTTTCTAATTTTACCTCTTCGAAATAAATGACTTCCAACCTCTCAATCAAATTTATTTTTCTTTTCCAGCATATCTATTATGAAGAACAGTTTATGTAAATTTGGTGTATGAATTTACATAAAAATTGTATTTTTTTTTTGGTTTTGATAATTTGAGAGGTGTGATTTTCAATTCTAAAATCTAATCTTAAAAGGAGAACACAGATGTTTTCATGGAGTCACATGAAAGCATAACACATCCTCAGGAGAAATTGTAATTCTTTCAAGAAAAATGTTTAGATTTGGTCAAAAGGTGTTTGGGAACTTGAACAATAAATATTTGTATAAAATCACAAATAAATCTGTATTCCTTGTTAACTCATTTTGAATTGTTCTACATTTACTTTAAAAAGGGAATATTTTTTATGTTAATACACAAATACATATTTGGCATGCAGAAAAATTTAATAGAAGCATTCTGAATTAATGTCACTTAGAAATTTGAAACTAAATAATTTGTGACTTCTTGTGTTCTGTGAAACAGTGTTAATTGTTCTTCCAAGCATTGGTAGTGTTACAACTGAAGACGAAATTTCTAAACATATTAGCAGCTCCTGTTACTAGTTTTAATAATTTCGAGTTCATTTGGAGACCATGTTCAGTGGGACCTCCCTGTCAGTGGCACAAATGAGAATTTTGTCAATCACTTACATCAAAGGCAAATGAAAATCATTTCCATTCCGAATATGGGGGCAATTTAAAAAAAACTCATGGTATTGAGGTTTGATATCTTTCCTTTCACATAGTTGGGGTGGACAGATCTGAGGAGTGGCAACATATTGGTCACAATAAAGGATGTGGTTGTATCTTTTTTCTCTTTGTGTGCTTTGTCACCTGATTGGCCTCCTTCCTCCCATACAGGGTGCAAGTGAGGCCCTAAGAAGCGAGCAGATCTTGTTTTGGATGAGAGCTGCAGAAGCAGCACTGGTAGCTTGGTGCCTCCTATGGGTTTTCTTTGCCGCCTGTCCTAAAAATCTAGACAAGAGCAGTGCTATTGCCCCTCCCGCATTTGTGGGATGACCCTCAGGCATTTTGGGTCAGTTTCATTTTGGGGGTGTTTTTCTTAGATTCAAATCTGATGTCCTATATTTAAAAGCTGCCTCAAATTTTGAATTATTAGTTCAACTAAAATTGGATTTATTTACTTCTTTCCTCTCTTCCTTACCTTTTTTTTGTTTTTGTTTTTTTAAGATTGTCTTTAGGGCAAAGCGTGGTATCAGTTACATGGGAGATGTAGCAGTGGACGATATTTCCTTTCAAGATTGTGCCCCCTTACTTAGTCCAGACAGGAAGTGTACCGCTCAAGAGTTCACGTGTGCCAACAAGCAATGCATTGCAAAGGACAAGCTGTGTGATTTTGTGAATGACTGCGCTGATAATTCAGATGAGTCTACTTTCATTTGCAGTAAGTGGAAGTGTTCTGTTTCCTCCCTTTTCCCTTTGTCTCCTACAACCTTAGCTTGCATGTAGTGTGTTAGTTGCTGAAACATACAAAGTATGCATAGCCTAGCGGCCAAGGCAGGTAAGGTGATTTACCTATGTAAATACATTTCTTTCTTTCTCTCCATACTTAATTTAGAACTGTAATTCATTTAAAACTAGTTGGTGGCTTGGTTATATGTGAGATAATTGGCGATAAATTGAAAAACAGGTGTCTTCGAAGACAAACAGAATGGAAACAGGTATTTTTCATACGAAAGAAAGAATGTTTTGGGAAGAAGACAAGCAAAGCATCCATCAATGCCAATTCATGCAGGGCTCACTGGCCTCTGTGCTTTGATGTGCTGGAGAGAGTTGTTATTCTCTTGTGTAAATTAAGAGATGTGATAAATGTTAAAAAAAATATGTAAATACCTACATATTATATTAAACAAAGCGGTCTTCTAAAGGAAATACATATCAGCTATGTGATATTATTGTAGGAGATCAACTCATAATAAACAGCACCTATTAAAATATCCTTAGCTAAATGGGCCATATGTGCTCATTTGGTAAGTCTGTAAATTGTGCAACACAGCCTGGTTATTACCTCATTTCATTGCAAATGAAGTGAATACATATCTTTGAAATGAAGGTTGACAAATTATTCTACTTACTAGTAATAATTTCTGAGCAAGAATATTTTAGTTTGAGCCTTTGTTGTTGTTGCTGAACCAAATCTGTGAATATCGGGAACAATTTCAGTAGAATGAGAGCTCTCATTTGGATAGAACTTTTAACTTTCAAAGCCATCTCATTTACTAATGTCTGCTTGATCTTCACAGAAGCCCTGAGGGGTGAGTGGGACAGAGACTCTTAGTGTATATTGCACAGACAAAGCTGCCAACAGGAGTGCTTAAGATTTTGTCAGAGTTCTTAAGACTGGTGTTGACAGAATTGATCCTAGAATCAAGTACTTTATGATTCACTGCTTTGCTCAAGCTACCATACCTCCTCTGTGTAATGCTGAATCTTAACAACATAAAAAAAAAGTTGTAGACATAGAAATCCTATTTATATCAAGTAACTATTCCTTTACTTGTGGATTGTTTTGTACAATATCTAATTATTAGCACATAGGAACCAAGCAAAAATATTTGGCTAATCTTGAGTTCTGAATTAATATTTATCTTTACCTTATAAATGTTTTCTGCTGCACATATACTTTCTGCATCAAATGGTTTTTACAATTTCTTCATTGCCATTTTCATTTCAATATCACAGAAATCTATTAGGTTATCAAATAGAACAGATATTAGGCTTTTGAATTTTATTTCTTATGTTGCCAATCTATCTCTTTCGCCAGATAAAATGTAATGTAATTTTGAAAGTATTGATTTATTTATAGCCAAAGTTTCCCAGAACTCTTTGTATTTAGGTTCTAAATTTGTAAATCTTTCAAGGAGTGCTTTGTCTGTGTTCAGGAAAGGCTGCTGATATGCTGACAGAGTCTGAAATGTGTGGGAACTTACTGTCGTGGTCGTTCTTCCTTTTTTGAGCGCAGTGGACACAGTTACACGGTTTCAGGTGTACAGCATAGTGATTCAGCGGCTCTATACACCATGCTGTGCTCGGCACCAGTGTAGCTGCCTGCTGTCCCACACAGTCCTATTGCGATACCATTGACTGTAGTCCCTGTGCTGTATTTTTCATCCCCATGACTTACTCAGTCTGTAACAGGAAGTCTGTGTCTCCCAACTGCCCTTCGCCCATCTTGCCCATCCCCCACCCTCTTACCCTCTGGCGACCATCACATAGCTCTCAGTATTTATAGGCTTGGTTCTGCTTTTTGTTTGTTTATTTAATTGTGCCATGTTTTAGATTCCACATACAAATCATCTGGTATTTGTTGGCTTTCTCTGACTTACTTCACGTAGCATAATGCTGGTAGTTCTTTTGTATGAAAAATAAAGGTAAAAGAAATCATCACACTTTGGAGGGAAAGTTGCACTAGAATGTGTTTTTTGGTGAAGTGATTGCCAAATTACCCTTGTTTAAGGTTTGAGTGGGCTACGCGTATCAGTAATACTAGAGCAAGAAAGCTGAATTACTTCCAGATATTATATAGAAAAAAGAAAACTTTTTCAGCTCTTAGAACAAATAAACAACAACAAGACGTTAGACCTTATAAAAGAGACCCCATTTTGATACTGGTTCTCCTACATGAGTATGATTATTTATTTACTTATTTGTACATTATTTTTTAGATTGTTATGTTAGTCACTATACAGTACATCATTTGTTTTTGATGTAGGGTTCCAAGATTCATTGTTTATGTATAATTTTTTAAATAACATTGCTTAAATATTATGTATTTTTAAAAATTTACCTATAATCTCATTTTATAATATTAAACATTTTAAATATAAAGTGGCTAACATATGCCATATGCATTATAAGTTGTTATCCTGTGTATACTGTAAACTTTGATGCTCTGATTAGTCCCAGAAGAATAGGAAGGGAAAAAAAAATCTTAAAAATTACCATAGCAACTGGTTGCAGAAATTTGGGTGACAACCAATCAAAAATCCAGCCTTGAGTTCTGTAGTACTTGGGGGTTTTGTTTTTTTGTTTTATTTAGAATCCTATGTAAAGTCTGATTGAATATCACAACTCTAAGAAAATTTCTGAAATATCATTAGGTAGAAATACACCATGGAGGAATAGCAGAAAGATTTTAAAACTCCCTTTAAGGGAATGGACTGTCTCTGATGCAAAGGAAGAGAACAATCTTTTATAAAATAGTAGTACCTGCTGCTAAATTTTCTGTAGATCAATATAGACTCTGAAAATAAAATTTGGCAGAAAAATTAAAATGTTATTTTTGACTTTACTATATAAATATCATGTGTAAAATATGGGACATAGTAAACAAGAAGAAAGTAATATGTATGTCTGACAACTCTAAAATCTTATTTGAACATATCTTTGCCAATGATATAGAAGCTTGTTCAGAAAGCATCCATATTTTTTGTTTCAACATATAGTCTAATTAGCATATTTATTGTTTATACATAATTAAGAGTGTCTCAGGCATACTGAAAGTAATTTAATTCTGTACCATGATTAGTAAGGATGCCGGATATTTAATCAACATAATTAGTAAGGAATCTGAACCTAATGGGCAAAGGTAACACTGTATTTACCATCTGTAGATATCTATTCTTTTGAAGCATACACAGTATATTTATCAAAAAATAGATTATAGTATTGTTAAACATTAAGGAAATTTTAATGCTTTAAAATGGATTAAAGTGGCACATTATGTCTTTTTAATTAGATTGGAAATCAGTTAGAAAATAAAAGCTGGAAAATAACTATTGGTTAGGAGAAACACACTTTTAGTAACCTATTCCTCCCGTCCAATAAAAAAAATTATAGTAAAATTAGAAAATGTTTTAACTAATAAAAACAATGCACACAAATCTTGTGGGATTTAGTCTAGTGAATACATAGAGAAGAATTTATAGATATTAGAAACTAATATATAATTCATATTAGTTTATTTCAGAAACTAATATAGAAACTTTATATAGAAATCTTATATTAGAAGCTAATTAGCTACTGTGCAAATTAATGGAATAGAACATAGTTAAAAGACAGAGAAGGTTTGTAAAGATATAAAATTTTAAAACCCCTTCAAAGGAGGTGGACAAAACAGAGCGAATAAATTTAACACATATTTATTGAGAAGTTTTCTGTTAAGCTGTGTTGGAGACACCTAGTATATGTCAGTAAGTGAAACAGAAAAAAAATGAGTTTTCTCATCTTCTATATTTAAACAAAAAATGTTCTCTTTCTCCCGCCTCTGTCTTCCACCTACCCCCACATTTGTCTATAAAAAATTATAGAGTTTTTAAAAGGTGACAAGTGCTATGGGAAAATACAGAGTAAACTGAGGGAGACCATACATGGGGGGAGGGCAAATGGTAATGTTAAGGAAATTTGGCTGTCTCTATGGTCTGGGACTTAGCTAACACTTGTTGTTTATTATTCTTGTTATAATTCCTTTTTTTAAAAAATAGCCATTATAGTACATTATAGAGTGGAATCTCATTGTGATTTAGATTTGCCATTCCCTACTGACAGATAATGTTAAGCATCATTTCTTGCACTTAGTGGCTATTTGTGTATCTTTTTAGGAAAAATGTGTATTGAAATCCTTTGCCTGTCTCTTTAATGGATTGTTTATTGTTGTTGAGGTATAGGAGTTATTGATATATTTTAGATCTTAAACGCTTATCAAATATAATCAAATGTATGATTTACAAATAATGTTTGCAGTTCATCCTTTCTGATGGAGGCATACTACTCCATGTGTATATGGACCATATCTTCTTCATCCATTCGTCTGTTGAAGGGCATCTTGGTTCTTTCCACAGTTTGGTGACTGTGGCCATTGCTGCTATGAACACTGGGGTACAGATGTCCCTTCTTTTCGCTACATCTGTATCTTTGGGGTAAATGCCACTAGTGCAATTGCAGGGTCTTATGGTAGCTTTGTTTTTAATTTCTTGAGGAATCTCGACACTCTTTTCCAAACTGGCTGCACCAACTTGCATTCCCACCAACAGCGTAAGAGGGTTCCTCTTTCTCCACATCCTCTCCAACACTTGTCATTTCCTGTCTTGTTAATTTTTGTCATTCTAAGTGGTGTAATGTGTTATCTCGATGTGGTTTTGATTTGAATTTCCCTGATGGCTAATGATGAACATTTTCATGTCTCTGTTAGCCATTTTGTATGTCGTCTTTGGAGAAGTGTCTGTTCATGTCTTCTGCCCATTTTCTGACGTGGTTATCTGTTTTGTGTGTGTTGAGTTTGAGGAGTTCTTTATAGATCTTGGATATCAGCCTTTGGTCTGTAGTTTCATTTGCAAATATCTTCTCCCATTCCATGGGTTGCCTCTTTGTTTTGTTGACTGTTCCTTTGCTGTGTAGAAGCTTTTGATCTTGATGAATTCCCAAAAGTTCATTTTCACTATTGGTCATTATTGTTTCCTTTGCCTTTGGAGACCTATCTTGAAAGAAGTTGCTGTGGCCGATGTCGAAGATGTTACTGCCTATGTTCTCCTCTAGGATTTTCATAGATTGCTGCCTCATGTTGAGGTATTGTATCCATTTCAAGTTTATCTTTGTGTGTTGTGTAAGAGAATGGTCAAGTTTCATTTTTCTACACATACTGTCCAATTTTCCTAGCACCAGAGCCCAGGACCTGACAGATTCCCTGGAGAATTCTACCAAACATTCAAAGAAGAAATAATACCTATTCTCCTGAAGCTGTTTCAAAAAATAGAAACAAAAGGAAAACTTCCAGACTCTTTTTACGAAGCCAGCATTACCCTGATCCCCAAACCAGGCAAAGATCCCACCAAAAAGGAGAATTTCAGACCAGTATCCCTGAAGAATATGGATGCCAAGATTCTCAACAAGATCCTAGCTAATAAGATCCAACAGTACATTAAAAAAGATTATCCACTATGACCAGGTGGGATTTATCCCTGGGATGCAGGGGTGGTTCAACATTCACAAATCAGTCAATGTGATAGAACAATAAAAGAGAGAAGAACCACATGGTCCTCTCAATTGATGCAGAAAAAGCATTTGACAAGATACAGCATCCTTTGCTGATTAAAATGATTCAAAGTATAGGGATAGAGAGAACATTCCTCAACTTCATAAAATCTGTCTGTGAAAAACCCACAGAAGATATCTTCAATTGGGAGAAGCTGGCAGCCTTCCCTTTGAAATCAGGAACATGACAAGGATGTCCACTCTTGCCACTGTTATTCAACATAGTACTAGATGTTCTAACAACAGCAATCAGACAACAAAAAGAAATAAAATATTCAAACTTGTGAAGAAGAAGTCAAGCTTTCTCTCTTCACAGATGACATGATACTTTATATGGAAAATCCAAAACACTCCACCCCCAAACTACTGGAACTCATACAGTAATTCAGTAATATGGCAGGATACAAAATCAGTGCACCAAAATCAGTTGCTTTCTTATACAATGAAAATATAGAAAGGGAAGTGAGAGAATCAATTCCATTCACTAGAGCACCAATAACCATTAGATACCTGGGAATAAACCTAACCAAAGAGATAAAGGATCTGTACTCGAGGAACTACAAAACACTCATGAAAGACATTGAAGAAGACACACAAAAATGGAAGACCATCCGTGCTTATGGATAGGAAGACTAAACATTGTTAAAATGTCTATACAGCCTAGAGCCATCTATACTTTCAGTGCCATCTTGATCAAAATTCCACTGGCTTTTTTCGAAAAGCTGGAACAAACAATCCTAAAATTTGTATGGAACCAGAAGAGACTCCGGATTGCTAAGGAAATGTTGAAAAAGAAAAAGCTGGGGGCATCACATTGACTGATTTCGAGCTTTACTATAAAGCTGTGATCACCAAAACAGCATGGTACTGGCACAAAAATAGACACATAGACCAGTGGAACAGAGTAGAGAGCCCAGATATGGACCCTCAACTCTATGGTGAAGCACTCTTTTTCTGTTTTTAAAGGCAGTTTTAGGTTCACAGCAAATCAGAGCTCCCATATACGTACAGTCTTTCCTACTATCAGGGTCCCCCACTGAAGTGGTGATTTGTTATGATCAGTGAGCCTACAATGATGTTATCATTATCCATCACAGACCATAGTTTACTTGGGTTCCCTCTTGGTGAAAGGACATTTGATAAATAATATTGCATACTCTTTTTTTTTTTTAAGATTTTATTTTATTTATTTGTCAGAGAGAGTGAGCACAGGCAGACAGAGAGGCAGGCAGAAGCAGAGGGAGAAGCAGGCTCCCTGCTGAGCAAGGAGCCCGATGTGGGACTCGATCCCAGGACCCTGGGATCATGACCTGAGCCGAAGGCAGCTGCTTAACCAACTGAGCCACCCAGGCGTCCCAATATTGCATACTCTTATACTGAATTATTAATAGCAGCCTTATTTGAGTCATTATAAATATTTTTTTAAAGATTTTATTTATTTATTTGACAGACAGAGATCACAAGTAGGCAGAGAGGCAGGCAGAGAGAGAGAGAGGGAAGCAGGCTCCCTGCTGAGCAGAGAGCCCGATGAGGGACTCGATCCCAGGACCCTGAGATCATGACCTGAGCCGAAGGCAGCGGCTTAACCCACTGAGCCACCCAGGGGCCCGTGAGTCATTATAAATATTTTAAAGCACATTTTCCCTACTGAATCAAATTTTCCTCAAAATGCTAGGTTTTAGAAATATTAGTGTGTAATTTAACACTGTGAAAAAAAATCTGAACTCTGATACTCAAATCTGGATCCATGGATAAACAGTTCTTAGAATTCAGTACCCATCCCAGAATCATAAATTGTATTTTAATGACAACCTCCAGTGAGTTACATGTACATTAAAATTTGAGAAGCACTAACCTAAACAATACAAAATTTTGAAAAAGGGTGAAAAGAGAGCTATTATTTTGTTCTTTATTTTCTTATTGACATATGCACAGATATCAGGCTTTTAACCGGTGACAGTAGTGTTTGAAATTTAAGAAAAAATATCATTCTGTGTGTATCTTCTTGATGAGTTTAATTAATACAGTTATATTGAAGTCAAGGTTTAGTGTTTATATATGTATATGATTACTAGCTATAATTTATTGGAGGTATTAAGAAAAAAATTTAAAATGAAAATTTACTCATTCATTCAGTAATATTTATTCAACATCTATTATGTGCCAACGTTCTGATTATTTGGATGTGGTGAAGAGTGTAGACAAATTTCCTGCTTTCCAGGAGCTTCTGTTGTTGTTGGTAGTGTTGCAGAGGGACACAAACTTAAGCAAAATAAGTAAAATGACACACTGTATTTCATAACAGTAAGGGTCTAATGAAACGTAAAATAGCGAAAAGTAGGAAAGAAAATGTTTAGAATGGTGGATATGGTTTTAAATAGGCCGGTCAGAGACATCCTCTTTAAGAAGTTGCCATTTGAATAAAGAATGAAAAAAATAATAGATTAAACTAAGTGATATCAGGTATTTGTGCCAGAATTTTTAAAAACACTCAAAGGTATTTAAAGAGTCAGCCATCATGAAAACACAATCCTTGGGTATTTAGCCTAAAGATACAAACGTAGTGATCCAAAGGGGCACGTGCACCCGAATGTTTATAGCAGTAATGTCTACAATAGCCAAACTATGGAAAGAACCTAGGTGTTCATCAACAGATGAATGGATCAAGAAGATGTGGTATATATACACAATGGAATACTATGTAGCCATCAAAAGAAATGCAATCTTGCCATTTGTGATGACGTGGATGGAACTAGAGGGTATCATGCTTAGCGAAATAAGTCAAGCGGAGAAAGACAACTATCATATGATATCCCTGATATGAGGAAGTGGAGATGCAACATGGGGGGTTAAGGGGGTAGGAGAAGAATAAATGAAACAAGATGGGATTGGAAGGGAGACAAACCATAAGTGACTCTTTATCTCACAAAAACAAACTGAGGGTTGCTGTTAGGAGGGGGGTTGAGAGAGGGGGGATGGGGTTATGGACATTGGGGAGGGTATGTGCTATGGTGAGTGCTGTGAAGTGTGTAAACCTGGCGATTCACAGACCTGTACCCCTGGGGATAAAAATATATGTTTATAAAAAAATTAAAAAATCAAAAATAAAATAATAATAAAAAAGAAAACACAATCCTTTCTATATTATCACCTTGTCAGTAGCAATGTCTTTTGGTTTCCATACATGTGTAACTATAATTTCCTGACATAGTTATCCTTCAGAATTTTTTCTTTGTGAACATTTGTTCTGAGTTGACTTATATTGTGACTGCCTTCTTTCATTTGTTATAGCAGAATTCTCTCATTTTTTAATAAGAAGATGAATTTAGGGGGAGTAGGAGGAATGGCCTGATACTATTATATGTATTTTAATTGTTGCTCACTGTGGAATTATGTATATTACTTCTCTGCCATATCCAGTTCAGTATTCCCTCTGAAACATTTAGCATATACAAATTTGTGCTCAGTCATGGCAAAAAATGAAATTGAGAGCATAGGGTCCCCCAGTTGGAGGGCAACTGTGCAGTAATGCACATCACTGAAAACCACTGACCTAGACAATTACTTCGTTCCTTGTCAATAGTCATATAAAATTTAACCAAGCATTTTGTAATTAACGCTTGCATCTCTGACATGTACTTTTCATTTATTTATTGGGTTAACATTGGGTACCTCAGATATAAGTGGCCCTGGAGCATAAACAAACAAAAACAAAATATTACCCAAGTAACTGTGAACTCGTCTAGTAAAAGAGATACATAAGCATTCACATTAATAATGAGAGTTAGAATAAGGTACAGATCACTTTTAGAGGGGACAAGGAGAGATAATTTAGTTATATATAAAATACTAATCCCAGCATGAGCTTTCGAAAGTAATACATCACCTTGAAAACAGCTAGTGTGTTTTTAGAGACTTTATTAATCACGGACTGTGAATAACTGAAGTTTTCTTTGGGAGATTATGTGAGAAAGTAGGTCAGGTATCATAATGTTATTTAAAAAAACAGGCTTCTGGTGAAGGATCAATTGTCTTAAGCATCAGAAATTCATTACTGTAGACTGTAGCTGAATGACTGGGATTCAGAAAGCTCTCATAGTCTTTCCCAAATTTCCAGTACTGGTCCCTGCTCCCCGAAGCCAGTGTTTTAAGTGACGGATGTAAGGGTAGTTTTGTCTATATTATGAAATCAAGTAGTTTATCAGGAAAGAAATAATTTATGTGTTAAGAGCATCTTTCAATCAATTTACACTTGTAAATTTTCAAAAAGTTGATATTATCAGCAGGGTTTTCCAGATTAGCCCCCCAAACCCTTTTTGTATGGGAACGATTATATTCTATATAGAACATTTGTTTCGTGAAACTGTCTGGAAAATGCTGCTTAGAAAATTTATTATTATTACCTGATAAGATAAGGAAACACAAAGGAAGTTAAATTCCTAATGTCACCCAGTGATAACTGGAGAATGATATGAATTTTTTAACTTCAGATTTTGAAGTAATTACAAATTCATAGGAAGTTACAGAGGTAGTAGAGAGAAATCGGTGTGCCCTTCATGCATTTCCCTCAGTGATACTATATTATAATATTAAAACTGGGAAACTGACACTGGTTTGATGTACATGTAGAATTCGTCATTACTTTATTTTGTCCATAAATTCACGTAATCATTACCAAAGTTAAAATATTCCATCCCCACGAAGATCTTCCTTGAGCAAATCCTTTATACTTACACTCCTATCATTCTTATCTTAGCCTTGGGAAACTGTTACTTGGTTCCCCATGTTTATAGTTTGTCATTTTGAGAAACTTATGTAAATGGAACCATATAGTATGTGACCTTTTGAGACTTTTTCTCATTCAGCATAATCTTCTTGTGATCCATCAAAAGTGTTGTGTGCATAAGTCATATTTCTTTTTTTGTTACTGAGTCATGTCCTATGGCATGGATGTAACAGACCATGATACTGTTTTTCAGAGCAGCTGTGTTTTTTTATATTACCACCAACAGTACATGAGAGATCCAGTTTCTCTGCTGCTTTGTGAACATTTGGTATTTGCACTGTTTTCATTTTTGTTTTATCGATGTGGAGTAATACCTAATCAAGGTCTTAATTTGCATTTTCTTGATAGCTCATGACGTTGAACATCTCTTATGTTTCTTTGCCATGTAGATATATCCTCTTTGGCAAAATATTTCTTCATGACTTTTGACTATTTTCTAATTTAATTTTTTAAACTGTTGAATTTTGAAGGTTTTTTTTTCTTGATATACATTATAGATATGTCCTTTGCCAGATAAGTGAATGCAAATATTTTCTCCCAGGCTTTAGATTGTCTTTTCATTCTCTTAATAGGAAAAGAGCACATATTTTAATTTTATTTTGATATAGTCCTATTTATTGATCTTTCCTGTTAGGAATCATGCTTTTGATAGCATATCTGAAAACACTTCACCAAGTTCTAGGTCACAGGTTTGTTTTCCACCCGCCCCATTTTTTTTTTGTTAAAATTGTATAGTGTTATATTTAAGTTCATGACTCATTTTTTTAAAAAATTTTCATATATGGTATGAGATTTAGGCCAAGATTTTTTTCCCCATGATTATCTAATTCCTGCAACACTATTGACAAGACTGTTCTCTCTTCATTTGACTGGTTTTGTATCCTCCAAGTATTGGCTGTACTTATGTGAAGCTATTTCTGGGTTCTCTGTTCTATTTTACTGTTCAAAGATTTTATTCCTCTATCAATACCATAGTTTTATTAACTAAAACTAACAATATAATAAATCTTGAAATTGGGGTGAGTGATTCCTCCTAATTCATTCTTCTTTTCAAAATCAGCTATGTTATTCTAGTTGGACTCTTCATATAAATTTTAGAAGAATCCTGTCTATAAATAATATTTTATTAGTTTTGATAAGAATTTCATTAAACGCATATATCAGTTTGGGAGTAGTAACATACTTCAGATGTTGAGTATTCCAGTCTGTGAGCACAGTATGTCTCTTCATAATTTACATTTCCTTTTTTTAATCATTATTTTAGTTTTCAGCATAAAAGTCCTATACATATTGTTGGGGAAGAAGAATTTTCTCTGCCATTCAAAATCCTTCCAGTTGGACTGAGAATCAAATTGACATAAAACAGATTAACAAGAGAAAATAAAATTTAATGGAACATATGTAAGGAATCCACACAGACATGGGAATTCCAAAGACAGTGAGGTAACATGATGCTTACATGGACTAAGGAGACGAATAGGGGTCTGAGGTCTGAGGTTACAAAGGGGAGAAAGACCGTTAGCAGGAAAGTGGCAGGAGATGTTTGGGAAACAAAGGTTGCCCTATTATGTAGATGAGTTTCTTAGGTAATAGAGGAATCTGTATTAATAACTCTCTCCATAGTACAAAAGTACATCCATGTTGTCACAAATGGTAGGATTTCCTCATTTTTCATGGCTAAATAATATCCGTGTGTGTGTGTGTGTGTGTGTGTGTGTGTGTGATTTTATTTATTGTAGATAATATTGCTGTGAATATGGGGGTACAGTTATCTTTTCAAGTTAGTGTTTTTGTATCCTTTGGGTATATCCCCAGAAATAGAATGGTTAGGTCATATAGTAGTACTATTTTTAATTTATTGAAAATCCTCCATACTGTTCTCCATAGTGTCTCTAACAATTTTTCAATCTCACCAACAGATAGAAGTTCCCCATTTTCTCTCCATTCATTCCAGCATTTGTTGTCTCTTGTCTTTTTGATGATGGCAATTCTATATGCATGAGGGGATAACTCATTGTGGTTTTTATTTGCGTTTCTCTAATGACTAGTAATGTTGAGCACCTTTTCGTGTACTGTTGGCCTTTTTAAAAAATGTCTTAAGAGACAGGTTTCTTCAGATTCTTTGCCCATTTTTAAATTTTTTTTTGGTTTTTCTATTAAGCTTTATGAGTTCTTTATATATTATGGATATTAACCCCTTATCAGATATATGGTTTGCAGATATTTTTCCCATTCTGTAGGTTGTCTTTGCATTTTGTTGAAGATCTCCTTCAGTGTACAGAAACTTTAGTTTGATGTAGTCCCGTTTTTTAATTTTTTATTTTATTTCTTGTGCTTTTGGTGTCATATCCAAAAACTCATTACCAAGACCTGTGCCAAGCAGGTTTGTTTCTGTGTGTGTGTGTGTGTGTGTGTGTGTGTGTGTGTGTGTGTGTGTTTAAGGGTATCTTGGTTTCAAGTCTTACATTTAAGTCTTTATTTTGAGTTAATTTTTGTGACTGGTATAGAATTGGACTAGGTCCAATTTCATTCTTTTACATGTGAATATCCAATCGCCCCAGCATCATTTACTGAACAGACTATTCTTTATTGTGTATTCTTGTCTCCCTTGTCAAAAATGAGTTAACCTTATGTGCTTGGGTGTATGTTGGGGCTCTCATTCTGTTTCATTCATCTACTTGTCTGTTTTTCTGCTAGTATCATACTGCTGTTTTGGTTATTATAACTTTATACTATAGCATGTAGTCAGGAAGTATGATGCCTCCTGCTTTGTTCTTCTTTCTCATATTTTCTTTGGTTTCTAGGGGTCTTTTTGTGGCTCCATATAAATTTAACGAGTGCTTTCTCTACTTCTGCAAAAAAATTACATCAGAATATTGATAATTTTGGTAGGATATGCATCGTGAAGCAATAGACGGCTGCTGGTAGTATTGATATATTAAAAATATTAATTCTTCCAGTGCATGAGCATGGGATAACTTTCCATTTACTTGTGTCTTTTAAAAATTTCTTTCATCAGTGTTTTGTTCTTGTCAGAGGAGAGATTGTTCACCTCCTTAGTTAAATTTATTCTTAAGTATTTTATTGTTTTTGATGCTGTTGTAAATGGGATACATTTCTATTTTTTTTTTTTTAAGATTTTCTTTATTTGTCAGAGAGAGCAAAGTAGGGGAGTGGCAGGCAGAGGGAGAGGAGGAGCAGATGTCCTCTTTTTTACTTTTTCATTTCTTTTCTGAAAATCCATTGATGGGGAGCCCGGGTGGCTCAGTTGGTAAAGTGTCTGCCTTTGGCTCGGGTCATGATCACAGGGTCCTCGGACCGAGCTCCACATTGGGCTCCCTGCTCAGCGGAAAGCCTGCTTCTCCCTCTACCTCTTCCTGCTTTGGTCTTTCTTTCTGAGAAACAAATAAATTAATTCTTAAAAAAAAAAAAAAGAAAGAGAAAAGAAAATTCAGTGGTACTGTAAAGAAACACTACTGAATATTATTTTTGGATTCTGCAATTTTCCTGAATTCCTTGATTATATCTAAAATTTTTTGGTCTAGTGTTTGTGATGTTTTATATAAAACCATGTCATCTGTAAATGGAAACAATTTTGCTTCTTTCTTTTTGTTTCTGATACATTTTATTTCCTTTCTTGCCTGATTGCTCTGGCTAGGATTTCTTTTTTTTTTTATGCTATATGTTACATTTATTGAATTGAAATAACCATAAAGTCAAATATAAAGTCATATTCTCTTATTTAGTGAAAAATTATATAAAGATAAAACATGACAGATGTGATTTCTAATACAATGCTGAATAGGAGGGGTGGGAGTAGATATCTTTATCTTGTTCCTTATCTTAAAGGAAAAGCTTTCAACCTTTCCCCATTGAATATGATATTAGTTGTGGGCTTGTCATATATGGCCTTTATTATGTTGAGAAATGTTCTTTCTCTACCTAATTTATTCAGAGTTTCTAATAAAAAATGGATATTGAATTTTCCCAAATGTTTTTTGTCCAATGAGATAGATGGTCATATGATTTTTTTAAAAGATTTTATTTATTTATTTGACAGAGAGAGAGGGAGATCACAAGTAGAGATAGAGGCAGGTAGGGCAGTGGGGAGGAGGCTCCCTGCTGAGCAGAGAGCCCGATGCAGGGCTTGATTCCAGGACCCTGAGATCATGACCTGAGCTGAAGACAAAGGCTTAACACACTAAGCCACCCAGGCGCCCGCCCCGGTCATATGATTTTTTATTATTCTGCTAATGTGATGTATCACACTGACTTGCATAAGCTGAATCATCTTTTCATGCCAGGGATAAAAACCACTTGACATGGTGAATTTAATGTGCTGCCAAACTCAATTTTCTGGTATTATACTGAGAATTTTTGCATCTACATTAACAAGAGATATTGGCCTATAGTTTTCTTTTCTAGTAGTAATCTTTTCTGGTTTTGGAATAAAGATAATTCTGGCCTCCTAAAATGTATTTGGGAGTGTTCCTTTCTTCTTGATATTTTGGAAGAATTTGAGAAGGATTGGTATCAATTTTTCTTTAAATGTTTGGTAAAATTCACCAGTGAAATTACCTGACTCTAGGTCTTTCTTCATTGCTGGAATTTTTATTAGTAATTCAGTCTTCTTACCGGTAATTGGTCTATTTAGATTTTCAATTTTTTTCATTATTCAGTATTCAGTCCTGATAAGTTGTATATTTCTAAAAGTTTTTCCTTTTCTTTTGGTTTGCTCAGTGGATGGTGTATATTTCTTCGGAATAGCCTCCTAAATGATCTTGATTTCTGTGGCATCTGTTATAATTCTTATAACTTATAATTCTCTATAAATGTTTTCCATTTATAATATTGTTGATTTAGCTTCTTTTTTCCTTGGCTAAATGAGCTTAAGATTTGTCAATTTTATTTATCTTTTCAAAGAGCAATTTTTTTGTTTGTTTAATCTTTTTGTTTTCTTCTGTTCTCTATTTTATTTCCATTCTAATCTTTATTTTTTTCCTTTCTTTTGCTAAATTTGGACTTGATTTGTTCTTTTTTTTTCCTTAATGATGTAGAATTAGGTTCTTTATTTGGTATTTTCTTGCTTCTTAATATAGGTGTTACGTATTTCCCTCTGAGACCGGCTTTTTCTGCATCTCACAAATTCTGGTACATTGTATTTCCATTTTTGTATCAACAATCTTTTTTGTTTCCCCTTTACATTATTCCTTGAATTACTGCTTGTTCAGGAGGGTGTTGTTCATTTTCATATGTTCATGAGTTTTCTATTTTTCCTGTTTTTATTAATTTGTAGTTTCATGCCATCCTGGTCAAAGAAGATACTTCAGTCTTCTTGAATTCACTAAGATTTGTTTTGTGAAATATCCAAGAGAATCTTCTATGTGTACTTGAGAAAACTGAGTATTCTGCTACTGTTGGACAGAATGTGCTATATATGTCTTTTATGTCTATTTGGCCTGTAGTGTTGTTCAAATCCAATATTTCCTTATTGATTCTGTATCTGGATGATCTGTTCTTTGTTAAGAGCTAGTATTGTTTGAAATGCCCCAATATTATTGCATTTCTGTTTATTTCTCCTTTTAGTTCTGTTAGGTTTTACTTTACATATTTAGATGCTGTAATTTGGGGCTCATAAATATTTGCAACGTTATATCTTCTTAATGTATGCACTCCCTTGTCTTTATAAAATGATCTTCTTTTCTTTTTGTACCATTTTTAGTTTAAAATCTATTTTGTCTGATAGAAGCATAGCTACCCCTGCTTTTATTATTAAATTTATTACTATTATTATTATTATTGGTTACTATTTACTTAAAAACATCTTTTTCCATCACTTCACTCACAGTCAATGTCTTTAAGGCTAAAGTGAGCCTCTTTTAGGCAGCATACTGTTGGATTGTCTCTTTTTTTAATCCATTCACCCTAAGTCTTTCAATTGGAGGATTTGTCCACTTACATTGCTGTAGGTAAGTACTTACTATTGACAGTTTACTCATTGTTTTCTGTATACTTCGTAGATTTGTTATTCTTTGTTCTTTACACTGTGTCTTGTATTTTGTTGTCTTTTGATTTCAGTATGCTTGGACATCTTCATTATGTTCTTCTGTGTTTTTATGACAGAATTTCCTTTGTGGTTATCATGAAGCTTACATAAAATCTCTTAAATTGGACACCTTATTTTAAACTGAAACAATTTAACTTTTAAGAATTAGTAAACTCTACACTTTTGCTTTTTCCTTTCCTACATTTTAAAATCATTTATGTCATAATTTACATTTTTTAAATATTGTATAATGAATAACGATTGTAGTTATGGTAATTATACTATATTTTTTAAACCTTTAAACTAGAGTTGTAAATTAATTATGCATCATTATTAGCATATTTCAGAATCTAACTATAATTATATAGTTACTATTACCAGTGAGATTTATATTACCTTTTATGTTTTATGTTTTTGTGTTATTAATTAGCATTCTTTTTCTTCCACTCAGTACCTGTTAATATTTCTTATAAGGCAGATCTTGTGGTAATGGACTCCATCAGTTTTTGTTTGTTTGGGAAAATCTTTATCCCGCCTCATTTCTGAAGGATGGCTTTACTAGGTATAGATTTGTTGGTTGACATTTATTTATTTATTTATTTATTTATTTTTCACAATGTGAAATGTTACCGATGTCATCCCATTCTCTCCTAGCCTGAATAGTTTCTGTTGAAAAATACACCAAAGTCTTATGTAGTTCCCTTTGTATCTTTTATCTATTCTTTTTTTTTGTTCTTCAAATCCTTTTTTTGTATTTGACTTCTGACAATTTAATGATTATTAAATTTTGTCTCATTGTTGCCCTATTAAGCCAGATGTATTCAGTGTCCTTTGGGTGTTATGAATCTGGATGACCATTTCTTTACCCAGGTTTGGGAAGTTTTCAGCTGTTATTGCTTTAAGTATACTTTCTGTCTTTTTGTCTTTCTCTCCCTTTTCTGGAATTTCTGTAATACAAATATTGCTTCTTTTCCTTGTGTTCCATATTCCCATAGGTTTCCTTCACTCCTTTTCATTTTATCTCTGGCTAGATAATTTCCAAAGTCTAATTCTCTAGGTTGTTTAATCTTTCTTCCATATGGCTGATTGTGCATTTAAACTCTATATTGAATTGTTCAGTTATTATATTTTTCAGGTATGGAGTGTGTGTGTGTGTGTGTGTGTGTGTGTGTGTGTTTGATGGCTGCTCTTTCCTTAGAAAGCTCAGTTTGGGATTTTGGGTGTGCCTTCTGGTAATGTCTTTGGGCAGCTGGAGTTTCCCATTTGGTCCATTTTTTGGTGGATCAACTGCTTGTGCTCTGAGGACTGAGATAGGGGATTGTGCCACTAGCTGGGAATAGCTGGATAGGGCTTCCCTACACATGTGAGGCTTTATTTTGGGCTCTGCAGTTCTTTGATTCTCTAATGAGGCTTATTAAATTTTGGGGAGTGGGTACTATGTTCATTATTAGGTGGGTTATAAAATAGCTTCCCAGTCCTAACTGGGTAGCCAAATAGGAATCGAGAACTTGTATGGCCCCAGATAGGAATCGAGAACTTGTATGACTCATTGCTTGGGGTCCTAAATCAGGCCAGAGTGTGCAAAGAATTTGTTGGTCATGTGAAGCTGCTAGCTTTGCTTTGCATACAGGGGGAAGTCATGAAGTATACTCTCTGTCCAGGTGTTCCATATCTGGACCACATTGCATAGCTTCTTATGTGTTCGAGTTAGGTTCTCTGTTCAGATAGGTTGAAATCTGTGTTCAGTAGGGCTGTGAAGTTGATTCCCTGCCCTAGTACAGCAGGAGAAATGGTTAAAGCCAATTAAAAAGTCTTTGTTGTGTTAAATCAAGCCAGTTTGCACACCAGCTTTCCTAGCCAGACAGGGCCACTGGCTTTGCTCTGTAGACTGTTGGCTTTACATGCTTGTGTCTTGGTTCAAGCTTCACTAACTTTCATGGTTTCAAGGAGTTTTTGCCAGTTCATCTGGTCAGATGGGGCTAGAGACACTCCACAGCTGGTGGGGCTATGTCTGGACAGGATGGGAATGGCTCACTCCAGGCCTTTAGTTTTTTCCATATAGACTTCAAGTCAGGAGGGGCCATGATACACCTCCAGCCTTGGTTATGAATTAGTCCCCCTGCCTGGGCAGTGCAGGGGAACATTTTATGCCTGGTCCTGGTATTGCTCTGGAGATGATCAGCTGTGCCCACCCACTTCTCAACTCAGGTAGCATTGGGGCGCACTGATTGTAGGAGTTATCACCAGTTTTTGTGGACATATGGGGCCTGAAAGACACTCTCCAGAGAATGTGGAGATGTGATTCAGCTCTTTGCCTGGTTGTAGGCAAACCTGTCTTTGGGGCCAGCTGAACTCCTCCTTTGAGGATCCAAGTCAGGCACATCTGCAGCCTTCCGCATTTTATGTTTGGAGTACTAATTTCTTGATTCTACAGATGAACAAAATGCTGGTTGGAATTACTACTTGGTCACTGCAGGTATGAACTCCATCTGTCAAGACCCTTGAGCCTTTTATAAGCCCCTCCCCACTTCTCTCTCAGTGTGTTTCCCAGTGGTTGAGCCCTGATGATTATCCTGTAATCCTTGTGGTGCAGCATCAGAGTAGAAGCTCCTGCAAAACAGACACACATGTTGTGGAGTTCTGGTTGTCCTGCTTGGTTTCTCATTTCCTGCTGGAGTAACTGAGGCTCGGGGTGATCTCTCTACGTGGCGCTTCTCTGGCTGGGGGGAGGGTAGTACAGTCAATGTGTAGCTGCTTTTTTAATCTTTGTAATACAGTCTGTCCTGGTCTCTCTGATGCAGGGGCAGATTCATGCTGACCCATGTGATCTAGGATTCTTGCAATGGTGTCAGAGTTGTTTGTTTGTTTGTTTGTTTGAATAGTCAGTTGCTCTTATGAGGGAAGTGAAGTCAGGAACAATCTATTTTGTCATCTTGGTGCTGTCACTCCTCATTACCTAAATATTTCGCAAAAATCAGTTGGGCTTTTTCTATCCATACACAATAGAAAGTGAAATTACATATCTATAGCTTTTGAATTTCACCAGTCAATATAAGGCTAATTGGTTTTATTTTAAGTAAGATAAAGCCGCCAATATGTAGCTATTTGGTTTTAAGTAATATAAAAATAGTATCTAACTTTTTAAGAGAGTTTTCCATTTAAAATGTGAGCAAAAGAAAACCTATTTACATCTCCTTGATTCCCCCCCGCCCCATCATCATTTTTCCAGAAATAAGAAACAACATTATGTAAAAGAAGGCAAGAAGCTGCATTTGGACTCATATAGTACTACTGACTAGTGAGGACTGGCATTGGCTGTTGAAGGGTTAGGGAGAGTATGTACCCAAGAACATGCTGGGAATTGGTGCTAGTTGACAAATATAGGTTTTTTTTTTTTTTTTAGTTGTTTCTGATTGTTTTGCATTCTGTTAATTAAAGAGTCATAGGGCCAAGAAGAAATAGTCACACCTCATTATAAAAGATTACATTAACTGCAGTTTGTTATGCACTAGAAACTGGAATATGAATAGTCTATGACCTCCAGGTATACCTCTTCTACAAATTACCAGATAATACTGAATCAGCCAAAGGAAAGTTTCATAACCTATTGATAATAACCAGCTCTGCAATATTATCTAAATGTCGACTGGTAAAACAACAACAAAAAATAGGAACATCAGAGGGATTTAATTCTTCTGAAATGTTTTTATTACATTAACCCAGGTAAAGCAAATATATTCATATATATGTATGTGTGCATGTGTATATATATGTATATATTGTTGTACATATCCAACATATTGTAAGAAATTACAGATTGTATAAAATATAAGTAGAAGGCCATAAGAGGAAAGGAAAGAAAAGGTTAAGATGAAATTAGATAAGACAAGATCTATATGGTATTATCTTAATTATCCATAAGATAATCTATAATTTCTTAAAATCTGTAAGACCTTATCATCAATAATATAGGACAATAAAAATTATATGAAAAATAATTACAACCCTAAATGAAATTTTGAGCAGGAATGACATATAGAAGAGTGAATTATTGCTAGGGAGAACAAATTTGAAAATCTTAGGACAGAAAGAAAAATGTTCAAAGATTTGAAAGACTGAGAGGAAATAATAGATATGA
Organism: Mustela erminea; assembly: GCF_009829155.1. Lineage (NCBI taxonomy): Eukaryota > Metazoa > Chordata > Mammalia > Carnivora > Mustelidae > Mustela > Mustela erminea. The sequence continues at coordinate 123,308,869 of NC_045619.1, forward strand.
CAGAGGATGAAAATTAGTACTGGGCATAATTGGTTATGATAAGTAAGACAATAGGGCATATGTAAAACAAATAATAGCCAATATATAGGATATATGGTTTTCATAAAATTAAAAGTATTTAAGGTACTTAAAATTAAGTTACACTAATTAAGAACTAAATTTCCTCATAACTTACAGGAGTAAGTTTTACCAAAGGAATATTGTTAGTGATATATAAATGTAGGCATTGATATAAGTGAATAAAACATCAACAGCAATTTATGATATAGTGAAAGATTAAATCAAAATTTCTGAATCAAAATTATTGAATGATAAAAGGTGAAATCTAAAACGAAGATGTAATTTTTGAAGCTATCTGCCTCAAATAGGATAACTAAGTTTATAAAACTAAACTCTTTGCTGTATAACAAGAAAAATCTGAAGATCCATAAGCTGAACCATATTTCAAAAAACCTCTATTTTTCTGATTAGATTAAAAACATACGCATTGACTAGTTAATTCATTACAGTTAACCCTTGAAAAACATGAGTCAGGGATGGTGACTATCTCACACACACAAACGCATTTTAATATCCCCATATAACTTTTACTCCCCCTAAAATGAACTTGTAGCCTGCAATTGACTGGAAGCCTTACCAATAACGTAAACAGTCTATTAACACATATTTTGTATGTTAAAGTTAGGCAGAGGTAAGGAAATGTTATGAAGAAAATCATAAAAGAAAGTACTTTTATAGGGAAAAAAAATCCATGTATTAGTGGACCTACACAGTTCAAACTACTGTTGTTCAAGGGTCACTTGTAAGTTAAAAAAGCATAGAGTACTTTTTATTTTATTTATTAGTGTTTTTTATTTTATTTATTTATTTGAGAGAGAGACAGTGAGAGAGAGCATGAGAGGTGAGAAGGTCAGAGGGGGAAGAAGACTCCCTGCGGAGCTGGGAGCCTGATGCAGGACTCGATCCTGGGACTCCGGGATCATGACCCGAGCCGAAGTCAGTTGCTCAACCAACTGAGCCACACCGGTGCCCCAAAACAGCATAGAGTACTTTGAACATTAAAAATGAAAGTATTTCTTTTAACCATACTTATTACATTTACAAATTTGTCACGATTTAGGAGACAATTTAATAAACTTATTATAGAAATTATAGAGGTCATATTATTCACTGGAAATATGGTAAAACCAAATATTAATTTTAAATTTAAGTTAAAATGCCAGGGCAATTAGATACATATTTTTTACTCTTTTAAATAATTACTGAATAAAAGAGAAACAAAAATGCACTTAATATACTAAAGTTAAAACATTCGTAAAAGATGATTAAAAATAAATTGAAAAGCTTAAATATCATAACATAAAATATGCATGCATATTTGCATACATTATTGAAGCAAAGTAATAAGAGAATCAGGTAGGTAAGATACTAGAATATGAAATAATATTAGGAAGAACTTATGCTTCCATCTGTCAAAAAAAGCTATTACTGGTCTTGTTCCTTTGTCAAAAGCAGCTACAGAATGGGACATAATATATAAGACAAATGTTTTCAGTCATTACACAATTTGTAGCTTAGGACTGTGATTCTTTAGAGATGGAAATAGAAAAGATGAGCTTCATAATTGCCTCAAGATTGTCAAAGATTTCTGTGTGAGGAAATTTTTGTATCACAGAGCAGAGGTAGAGTTAAAAAAATAATATCGGTGTCACTAAATTCAGAGATTAGAATTCTTGGCTGCTGAAGTGACTATCTGAGAAAAGAAACTGGTCCCTGTGGTTGCCCTAGAAGATTTTGTGGGGATTAACCACAGGTCTGCGGCTAAGAGTTAGACTCTCTGTGCCCATGGTACAACCCTCTAAGGAAAGATGATATGGTGCATAACTGAGGACTGAATGTTTATTCCAGAGGTAAGCAATTTGGAGACATATGAAAGTTCTAGCACAACTGGTGTTGAAAGGTGGTGCTAAACACTTCAGGCATTCAAATAAGATCACAGTAAGTAACCAGGTTATCAACAGGAGCATAATCTTTTTTTTTTTTTTTTAAGATTTTATTTATTTGTTTGATAGAGATCACAAGTAGGCAGAGAGGCAGGTAGAGAGAGAGGAGGAAGCAGGTTCCCCGCTGAGCAGAGAGCCCGATGCGGGGCTCCATCCCAGGACCCTGGGATCATGACCTGAGCCGAAGGCAGAGGCTTTAACCCACTGAGCCACCCAGGTGCCCCTAGGAGCATAATCTTTTTTTTTTTTTTTAAGATTTTATTTATTTATTTGTCAGAGAGAGAGCGAGCGAGAGCGAGCACAGGCAGACAGAGTGGCAGGCAGAGTCAGAGGGAGAAGCAGGCTCCCTGCGGAGCAAGGAGCCCGATGTGGGACTCGATCCCAGGACGCTGGGATCATGACCTGAGCCGAAGGCAGCTGCTTAACCAACTGAGCCACCCAGGCGTCCCTAGGAGCATAATCTTAAGGTTAAGTGGAACATTTTAATATACCTAACCAAAACAATAATAAAATTTAGCTTGATTAGATAAAGAAGATCTGTCGGGAATTAACTGTAAAATATGTAACACATTTTTAAGGAACATGGCATAATTCTAATTTGCTATAATGTATAATCTATAATCCTACCACATAAGTAAAAAGGAAAAAAATACACATATTAAGAAACAGGAAAATTGATATTCATTTGAGAGAACAAAAACAAAATATCAGTAGAAATTGAGCCTGAGGCTCCTGGGTGGCTCAGTCAGTTCAGTGTCTGACTCTTGATTTTTGGCTCAGTTGATCTCACCATTGTGGGATTGAGCCCTTCATCAGGCTCCACCATTGTCTCTCTCCCTCTGCTCCTCTTTGCATATGTTTTCTCTCTCAAATAAATAAATAAAATCCTAAAAAAAATAGCTAGAGCCAAAAATGATTTAAAAAACAACAACAACAACTTGGATTTAGTAAACAGGAGATTTAAAACAGGTGTTACAAATGTTTTTGAGGATCTAAATAAGAATATAGCCATAATGAATAAACAAGTATTGAGGATCTCAGCAGAGAAAAAGGAAATGAAGAATGAGAAGAAGAAAAAGAAAAAAAGAAAACGGGGAATAATAAAGAGGAGGAAGTAAACTAAAAAGAGGAAAGAGAAAAGAATAATAGAAGAACCTAAGGGAACTTCTAGAATTGAAAGGTACATTATCTGAAATAAATTCACTGGGTGGACTTAAAAGGATGTTAGAGACAATGGAAGAATGATCATTGAACTTGAAGACAGAACCACTAATTAGAAGTTATCTAAGAAGAGAAAAACAAAAAAAGAAAAGAACCTGATCAACCAATGCCTTAGAGTTGCCCAGGACCCCATCAAATACTCTTACATACATGTAAACACCACGAAATGGGGAAAAATGAGGCCGAAAAATATTTGAACAAATAATTATCAAAACCTTTTCCAAATCTATGGAAAATATCAACTTATGATGATTAGGATTATTAAGACAAAGTCAGTGAATATCACTTCAAAATAAAAAAGAAAATCTTTGCCAATACCAGGAAAAAGCTCATCAAAAGTAGAATAATCATAGGCTTATTAGCTTCTCATCAGCAAACAAAACCCAGAAATAGGCCTAAAGATATTGGAAGAATATATTTAAACTGCTAAAATGGGAAAGGAAGGGAGGACCTACCAGCATGAAATTTTCTACCTAGGGAAAATATCTTTCAAAAATTAAGGCAAAGTAAAGATATTTTTAGATAAATGAAAAGCAAAGGTATCAGTATACATCAGCATGCACTGTAAAAGATGTTAAAGGACATGTTTCAAGTCAAAAGTAAATGATGCCGGATTAAAATTTGAATCATTAGGAATGAATGAAGATAATAATTTAAAAATGTGGGTAAATATACAAGACCACATTTTCTCTTCTACTTTCTTTCAGAGATACATGACTTTTCTAAAGAAAAGATACATTTTTGCAGCTTTTATATCCTAGGTGGATCAACATCACAAAAATAGCACAAGGATCAGGAGGTGAGTGCAATTAAACTGTACCAAGGTTCTTAAAATTTTGCATGAAGAATAGTATCATCTCTAGATAGTGATAGTGAAGTATGCACATGAAATCACTAGACCAACACTAAAATGTAAAGGGATACATTAAAAACCCAACAGAAGAATTAAAATGGAATACTAAAAGTATTCAAAAGCACACAGGAGGAAAAAATAATAAATAACAAATGGGAAAAATAATTTTAAAAAGTAGAAAAAAATGATAAAATGAAAGATCTAAATTTTTTTTAAAGATTTTTTATTTATTCATTTTTCAGAGAGAGAGAGAACACGGGCAGACAGAATGGCAGGCAGAGGGAGAAACAGGCTCCCTGCTGAGCAAGGAGCCCGATGTGGGACTTGATCCCAGGACACTGGGATCATGACCTGAGCCGAAGGCAGCCGCTTAACCAACTGACACCCAGTGGTCCTGAAAGATCTGAATCTTGTCAAAACATTTAATTAAATCAAATGTAACTAACCTAAACATATCAATTAAAATGCAAAAAATTCTGATTGGTTAGAAAAGCATGATAGAATATTTGGTTTATATTTTTCCAACCTTTGACTTCTAACGTATCTCTGACTTTATATTTAAACTTGTTCTGTTAAAGACAGCAAATATATATATAGTACAAAAAGTTAGTATTAAAGTAGACTTCTGAAAAAATTACAAATGATAAAAGGAAAATTGTAATAAAGTAGTCAGTTATTGGATGCCTGGGTGGCTCAGTTGTTAGGCATCTGCCTTCAGCTCAGGTCAGGATCCTAGGGTCCTGGGATCAAGGCCCACATGGGGCTCCCTGCTCGGCAGGAAGCCTGCCTTTCTCTCTCCCACTTCCCTTGCTTGTGTTCCCTCTCTCTGTTTCTCTCTGTCAAAATAAATAAATAAAATATTTTTTAAAAGAAGAAGAAAAAGTCGGTTATCAGGAAATTATGTCAGAAATGTGCGCAATAGAGCTTCAAAATGCGTGAGATAAAAACCAGACAGAATTAAATAAAAATAGAAGTATTCACAATTATTGTGAGAGATTTGATCACTTCTGTCATTAATCCTTACAACTAGATAAAATGTTCAGTGTGTTAGCAAGAATACCACACATACAGGGGCGCCTGGGTGCTCAGTTGGTTAAGCATCTGACTTCAGCAAAGGTCATGATTTCAGGGTCTTGGGATCAAGCCCCTTTTTGGGCTCCTTACACACCACGGAGTCTGGTAGAAATTCTTTGTCCCTCTGCCCCTCCCCCATGCATGCTTTCTCTCTCTCTTTGAAAACAAATAATAAATCTTAGAAAAAGAAAAGTACCACAGATGTAATCATGCGTCCTTCTCAGTGCATCATATGAGGAGGCATGTGTTGATTTGTGCTCCTACTCCTGATGTTTACTTTGAACAATTGGTTAAGGTACAGTCAACCACATCTCTCTTCTATAAAGTAATTCTTTTAAAAATAATTATTAATTCATATGCAAATACCAGTGAGTATGAAAATATACTGCCCTTGTCAAACGTTCAGCTAGTTTTAGCTCCTATTGATGATTGATTGATTTCCTTCCTTCCTTCCTTCCTTCCTTCCATTGTAGTAAGAACATTTAACCTGAGATCTACCCTCAACAAATTTTTTTTTTCTTAGTATATGTGCTGCCGAAGCGAGCACAACCCTCAACAGACTTTTAAGTGAATGAAATATAGTATTAACTCTAGGCACTCTGTTATATAGTAGATCTCTACAAATTTTTCATTTTGCATACCTGAAACTATATACCTATTGTGGACAGCAACTCCCCATTTGCTCCTCTCTGCAGCTTCTGGCAATCATCATACTACTTTCTGTTTCTTTGAGTTTGGCTATTTTAGATACCTCATGTAAGTTGAATCATGCAATATTTTTTCTTTCTGCAACTGACTTATTTCAGTTAGCGTATTTCAAATTCAACCATGTTGTCAAATATGACAGTATTTCCTTTTTTATGGCTGAATAATACCCCATTTTATGTAAACACCACCTTTTCTCTCTATCTGTTCTCCCATAAGTGTATGTTGAGGTTGTTTCCTTATCATGGCTATTGAGAATAATACCACAGTGCATGTCAGAGTGCAGTTATCTCATCATGTTCTTGACTTTTTTTTGGATATACCCAGAATTGGGATTGCTGGGTCCATACAGCCCACTGATGCTTTTCTTATGTCTTCACACAAATTGGTTTTCTACTATAAAGAAGAGCTTTGCCTTTGCTCTATTCATTTCTTAACTTGTTATTTATTTATATTATTATGGTCTTACAGATTAAAATTTCATCCAAAGGGTTATAATCATCAGAATTCATTCTGATTATCAAATTATTCCAGCTTAGGCTATTAGGAACTCCTGTAAACTATCTTCTGTGAACTTTTCAAAGCTGTTAACCACTCTTTGATCACTTCCTTTCATCTTGCACAACAAAATATCCCACACTGATCTTATACTTTTTCTTCCCCAGACTTGATATCAGCTCTAAATAGCCCTGATTCTTTTTAGTGGAGAGTGATAGTTTAAAAATCAAGATTATTTTTTTAATGAGTCATTACTTCTTGGCCTTCTCAGTGGACAGAGCTAGTAAATATATGTATATGTATACATGTGTTTGCGTATTTCCATGGCTATTGTCTGTCTGTTTACCTGCCTGTCTACCTATCTACCTATTTACCTACCTATCAGTCTACCTGTCCACCTCTCCAGCTACCTATCCATTCATCCATCCATCCACCATGGATAACACCAATTTTAATCCAGTACCACATTTTCATATTTGTCACCTGTATCTACAACATCAACAGCCTAGTACCAAGTTAAATCAATTTTTATATTTAATTGCTCAAATCTAGAATATGCAGAAAGCATTCTAATTTCAGAAATGCCAACATATATCACTGTTAGAAGCAAGCAAAATAATTAGAATTTGATATTTGTTCTTAGTTTTTTAAGATGAAATATATAGTGCATACATCACAATTTGATGTTTTGACAAGTACATGCACATATATCACAAATATAGTACATTTATATCATCCAAAAAAGTTCTTTCACACTTCTTTCTATTACGTGTCTGCATATTTACTATATACACAAACATTTTTACAAAGAGACTCTGGGATTTCAGATAGGTTCATATTGAATCTATAAAAGAAACTGGAGGAAAACTTCATGTTAATGACCCTGAGTTTTCCAGGGATGACATCCTATATAAGCAAGTCCAGTATAGACATCTTTTTAATATGTATTCCCAAATACTTTATTCTTTTAATACTTGTGAATAAAATTACTTTCTAATTTCAACTTGTAACTTTTTGCTGATAACTTGTAGAAATCCAATTGAGTTTTATATATTTTCCTTGTATCCTATAACCTTACCAAATTTAGTTAAGAGTTCTAGTAGTTACCATACAGATTTCTTAGAAATTTTTTGTGTAGATAATTGATTAATTTATGTGTTTTTATATGCTTTCTCTTCAATTCCATTTTACTTTCTTTTCCTATTGCACAGACTAGAACTTTCTGGACCGTTGTTGAATAACGGTGGGCTTTTGGACTTTTGGACTACTTACTCTGTTCCCAATATAAGGGTAAAATTCTGCAGTATTTAACATTTAAGTCTTAAACTAGCTATATGTTCTCCACAGGTCCCTTTTTCCAGTTTGAATGAGATCCCTTTTATTGCTAGTTTACATTAAGTTTTATCATAAAGAAGTGTTGAATATTATCAGTGCCTTTCCTGCATCTAGATGAGAAGATCATATGATTTTTTTCTCCGTTTGTATTAAAGTAATGAATTACCTTAGTTGATTTTTGAACATTAAGTCAAACACATTCCTTAATAGGTGTATTGTTAAAGATTTTTGCACCTATGTTTATGGGGGAATTGGTCTCTAAATTTCCTGTAGTTGCTTGTCTGCCTTTGGTATTGGCATTATACTGGCTTTATAAGGAGAGTTGGGAAGAGTTCTCTTTTCCTTATGTTCTGGGAGAGTTGGTGTAAGTTAATACAGTTTCACCCTTAAAAGTTCAATTGATTTGACCCATGAAGCCATCTGAGTTTAAAGTTGAGTATGTGGGAAATGTTTTATTATGAATTCAGTTTTTGTAATGGATAGAATCTCATTCAGATTTGTTTCGGTTTTAAGTTTTTTTTTTTTTTTTAAAGGTATTCTCTATTCTCTCATTTCTTTCAAGTTGTTGATTTTTTTAGAATAAATTTATTATTCAAAACAGTAATTCCCTTATTTTATTTGAATATCAAAGGTTTTTCAGTGCTATGCTATCCTTACAACTTTTCTATAAGTTTGAAATTATTTAAAAATAAAAATTTATAAGAAATGTAATATTAAGAAACTCAGGAGAAAGAAGTAATGGTTTGGAAAACAAGCAATTCAAATGATAAATTCAAAAGTATGTTATTTTTTAAGGTAGACAAAATACCAACTTTTAATTTTTTTTAAAGATTTATTTATTTATTTATTTGACAGAGAGAGATCACAAGTAGGCAGAGAGGCAGGCAGAGAGAGAGAGAGAAGAGGAAGCAGGCTCCCTGCTGAGCAGAGAGCCCGATGTGGGACTCGATCCTAGGACCCTGAGATCATGACCTGAGCCGAAGGCAGCGGCTTAACCCACTGAGCCACCGAGGCGCCCCCAACTTTTAATTTTAAAAAAGGAGAAAAACACATTTGAATAAATGTGGCCTTGTTAAAGGAGAATTAATAACCATATAGAAACCAATAACTTTGTGATAGCTTGAAAATATCAATGAGCTAGTTAACTCTCTATGAGAAAAATGCCAAAATTAACTAATGAAGTAGAGAACCTGAATAGACCATTAACTATCAAATAAAGTTATCAACAAATGTCCTTGATTTTGTCTCTTGAGATTGGTACTACAGCATTCTATCACATTTTAATGAACTGATAATGACCAAAGAAACTATTCTAACATATAAAAATGACTGAATTTGTTTTATGAAGCTAATAAATCACTGATGAAGAACCCTCCAAAAAAACTGGAAAAGTAAGAAAACTGTAGTTCAAACTCCTTGTGAAAATAAATGTAGAAGAACTGAAAATGGTAGCAAGCCAAATTCAAATATAGAACCATTATACATTTTGAGGTCAAAATCTTACACTGTTTAAAGGAAATAAGACACTGTCCATGTAACCAAATAAACCACCGAAAAAAATCGTAACAAACTGTTAAGTGCTTTCTGTAATATATGGAATGATAGAACTTTAACATCTTACAGATGATTGGATAAATTGAAGGAAATAATGAAATATTTTTATTAAAATCAAGATTATATTGAGAGTGTTTACTATTATTATTTAACACTCTTGTTCTGGTTCTATGCAGTATTTAAGGCGTGAAATGAAATACATTAACATGAAATTATAATGATTTTCTAATGATGTGATTATATACCTCAAAATCCAAGAGAGTTGCTTTAAAGAACATAATCATTCCAGTATTTGGTTGTATAATGTCTTCCCAAAACTCAAGTTCACGAAGTGAAGGTGAATGTGACCTTAGCTGAAGCAGGGTCTTTGCAGATGTACTGAGTTAAAATGAGGTCATACTAGATTAAGGTATGCCCTAGGCCAATGACTGTTAACACTTTTAAGAAGAGTAAATATGGACATAGATATCCAGAGGGAAGATAGTGTGAGAACACACAGAATGTCATGTGACTGGAGGAATGTATCTATAAGCCAATGAATGCTTAGTTTGCCAGTATCCACGAGAAGCTATAAGGAGTCAGGGAAGTATTCTCCGCTAGGGCCATGAGGGAGAACATGGCACTGCAGACACATTGATTTCAGACTGCTATCCTTAGCAGCTTTGAGGGAATAAATCTCTATTGTTTAAAGCTACCCATTTTGTTGTACTTTATTATGGAATTACTAAGAAGCTAAAACAATCTCCAAAGTCACAAAACTGAGAAAGTACCCCATTTATAACTGGAAACTAATTTCTCAAATTATGGGGTTTTTTTTTCTTGTTTATTTTAATAGAATTTGTAAAACTTGTCCTGTGCATCATCAATGTAATAATCTACACAATTCTCATAGTTCTACTAAATAAGTAAATAAATTCATAGCTTCCTTAGATAGGTTGGGAATATTCTTTGTTATATAAAAAAATAGTTTCCATATTATGGGATTTCTCAGAGCTAGTGTGTTAATAATATGCTCGTGTATTTTTAAATCCCTTTAACAGAGATAATTTGTAGGATTCATCATATCCCTTTGACTACAGTCCCTTCTTCCATATGTCCGTATGTCCGTAGGACATTTATATTTAGATGAATAGTGTAAAAGAATTGATAAACTACCTCAAGAAGAAGCAAGTCAAAGTGGAGGGTTGCCATCTTTTCATAGCCGCCTACATGTAAAGAGATCTCTTTGAGAATTTTCTCATAGACACATACAGTTTCTTAGCCTGTAGTATTTATAGATTTATTATTATTATTTTTTATTATTATTTGCAGCTCCCATCCTGGAGCACTGCATACTACATTATAAGAGGGAGTAGTGGCACAGGGTTCTGTGTAGATCATTCTTCAACTCATAGTTCTGCTACTTACAGTGTGATACTTTGCTTAGTATCATACTCTGAACTTCAGCTTTCTCATCAAACAAACTAAAAATAACAACTATTATACTGATATGTTGTGGGACTTACATAACATAACATAAATAAAGAGAATGTTCTGAACCTGACACACATTATGGTCAATATACAATAGCCCCCCTTCCAGTTAGTTTTTTATCTTCCTAAATGTGCCTTATTTATAGCATATGCTCAATAAATCTATATTGAATGAACAATTGAATAGAACACTGAGATCTTAATTTTAGGAATTTGATGGTTGCGTCTTAAAAGGATTTAGATTATTGCCTTTCAAAATTATGAACTTTTTAAATGAAACTGATATTTCATGCTCATGAAGATAGTGATCGATGGAAAAGTTATAGTGTTTAGAAAGGTAGAACCTGGTTTGATGGATGGTACAGCTGTAGACAAAGGTGATCATTGTCTTCCTGATGGCACACATGTCTGGTTCTGGCATTAATTGCTCCATGAAGTGACAGGAATTGGCATCTGCACAAAAGACTGTTTGCTGCTTTTCTCACCTGGCACCCAGGGGAAATTGTGAAATATGAAATTATAAGTTGTTCCTTCTCACCACAATGATCTGAAATCTTAACAACTTATGCCTGCTTATTGTATTTTCCCCACTGATACATTAGAATTAAAATTTCCAAGGAAAAATATCTTTAAAACAATAGTAAATATCAGAAGAAAAACAGAATTTACATGATAGAAATTCATGTAGCATCATTTGTATGATTTTTGAAACAGAACAAATCCAATTTTCTCCAGCAAACATCATTTTTAAAAAAATTTCATTTTATTTCTTTTCAGTGTTCCAGAATTCATTGTTTATGCACCACACCCAGTTCTCCATGCAATAAGTGCCCTCCTTAGTACCCACCACCAGGTTCACCCAACCCCCCACCCTCTTCCCCTCCAAAATCCTAAGTTTTTTTCTCAGAGTCCACAGTCTTTCATGGTTTGTCTCCCCCTCCAATTTCCCCCAACTCACTTTTCCTCTCCATCTCCCAACATCATTTCTTTATGCAATTGGCCTTTCTGGATGCTGGTCTATATGGCAAACTAGTCTTCATGGGCTGATCAATTTTCCAACACAAGGTGAACTGATTTAGTTACTTCATTTTATAATTTTTAATTAAGACAACTATTCAGCTTCTAAACGATGCTGAGTTGGGGTTCATTATTATTTTAATGTATTTACCTCTCAGGCCTCTGAAAGGATACTTAGGAGAACTTTACTATTGTAAAGCAAAAGAGACTATTACAGTTTATTGTAGGAAAGAATAAATTACCAGAAAGTATCAAATGCAATTTTTAAAAATCAAATCAGCAATTGGATAGAAAATGCTATCATGTTCATTTGGTGACAGAATTATGACAGAGAAAGTTTCTCTATCCCTGAAAGTAGTAAAATCAGTGTTAGCTAGACTGTTAAGCCATTTTTTAAAAAGCATATTAGTCTTGATGCTTTCTTAAGTTAATTAATTTTTAGTTATTTCAAAAACTGAAGGCCATTCTTCACTATTGGGCAAGTGTTTTTTTTTTTTTTTTTTTTTTTTGGATGGTGTGATAAAATTAACTTTCATCTTAGTGGTCTTTACCCTCCAAAATGGTATCAAAACAATGGTAAGACCCATGTATTTTCAAGTTTTCTACTTTACTTAAAATAACTTAATAGTTATTTTTGTGTATTTAAACAATTATACTGATCTATGCTAACTGTAAGAATGAATCCATAAAGAAAGACACGATTTTGGTGCCTAGCAGAATTTGGAGAGTCTTAAAGAGTCTGTTGATTACATTCTATTAACAATAGTATAGAATCTTGTCCCAGAATTGCTGTGGCTTCAGCTGGGATGTGCACCTGTCTTCCTTTGGCCTGTGCACTGAGGAACAGGGCCCTGAGAGCTTTGGTGGCAGAATCATTCCTACTCTCATGTACATTAAATTTCCTTAAAATTTGAGAACTTGTTCTAACTAGCTTTCTTGAAGAGACAAAACTATATAAATACTTAACATGCTGCAACTTCAATCCTTTTTAACTATTTTTAGTTTTTGAGCACCACCTCACATAAAATTAAGGTTTTTAATATTTTCATTTTCACTTTAATATTCAGAGAGAACTTAATAAAGAATAACTATTATCAAAGAATTCTGACCTGTACATTTTATTACTTAAGATCAGATTGCTCGTTGGCTTTATGCTGAATCATGCCTTTAAACATAAAGAACATGAAAAGTATCCTACACATACAATTTTAGAAAATACAAACTCTTAGTAACACAATGCTTAGTTTTACAGCATCATCACTTACATCATCAGCTAGGATTTACCAGCAGAATTATAGGAATTATAGGAAGAGGTTTGTGTAGTTCCTACTGTCCAGTGCTATATATGATGATTTTGGAGGTCACAGCTCTCTTCTAACAAGTCAAAGGCTGAAGAGACTAAAAAATCAAGAACTCTTATTAAATCCACAGGACAAATATCTCTGAGATTGAAGAGAGGCAAGTGAACCCAGGGAATCACACATTAGCAGATTAGAAACTAACGGAATCCACTAACGGAACCAGTACCTGGGTAAGAGATCCGAATTGGTTATTGATGACGTACTGGAATTGCCACATGGACAAGCCCAAGAGTTAAAAACTTCAGGAAACCCACTTATCGGAACACCCCATAATATTATGAGATTGATATTTATAATCTTTATTTATGATATTGTGTATAAATGTAATACTGCAAGGAGTTTGGCCAGGTTTCCAGTAAATATCAGAGAAAAATCCTCTCCTGTTTCCAACAGCTGGGGGCGGGGGGGCGGTGGAAACCATTTTAAGGTATCACAGAGCACTTTGCTTTTCCTCACAAGGCGTTCCCTCAGACAATGAAAGCCTAAACTGCCAGGGTATTTTCAGAGCCTAACTGGCCTCGTGGAAGGGAAATCTCTATTGCTAACCCTCTCTAGATATCCCGTTCCATGTAAGGAGAGGAGAAAAAAAATCTGAGAAATGCTTGTGAGGTTCACAGTCCAGAGGTTCATGATCCCTAAAAGACTGAGACCTAATCATAGAACTCTAGAATTCTTCCCCTCTCCCCACATTAAGGCCTATTTATAGCAGTTCCTCTTACTGTATCATGTCCAGTTCCTCTTAGTGTATCATGTCCAGCTATTGAGAAAGTATCACATGGTCCGATTTGGAGAAAGGAAGAATTAGAAAGAGACATGACAGGCATGTTGGAATTATTAAACCAGGTATTTAAAATAACTATGATCAGTGTGCTAAGGCCTTTAGTGGATAAAACAGCAAGCAAGAAAGATGCGCAGTGTAAACAGAGATCCTCAGAATCAGAAAGAAATCCTGGAGATCAAAACCTCTGCGACAGAAACGAGTAAGCTTTGGTGGGCTTATTAGTCGCCTGGACACAGCTGAAGAACGATATCTGAGCTAGAAGACATCACAATAGAAATTTCCAAAACTGGGCGCCTGGGTGGCTCAGTGGGTTAAGCCGCTGCCTTCGGCTCAGGTCATGATCTCAGGGTCCTGGGATCGAGTCCCGCATCGGGCTCTCTGCTCAGCAGGGAGCCTGCTTCCCTCTCTCTCTCTCTGCCTGCTTCTCCATCTACTTGTGATCTCTGTCTGTCAAATAAATAAATAAATAAAATCTTTAAAAAAAAAAAAAAAGAAATTTCCAAAACTGAAAAGCAGAAAGAACAAAGACTGAGAAAAAACAACAGATGTTCAAGGACTTCACAACAAGATATGTGTGTAGCGGGAATACCACATGGATAAGAAAGAGGAAAGAAACAGAAGAAACATTTGGAAAAATAATGACTAAGAATTCTCCCCAAATGAATGTTGGACACAAAACCACAGCATAGAACATGAAGCAGGATAAATGCAAAAACAAAACAAAAATGTAACCAAAAAAAAAAAAAAAAAACAACAATCAAACAAAAAACACCCCTACACTTACATATATCCTTTCTAAGCTATGGAAAATCAAAGTAAAATCTTTAGAGAAGTTGGAGAGATAAGATGCTTTACCTACAGAGGAACAAAGGTAAGAATTATACTTCTCAGAAATTACACAAATGAGAACTGAGTAGATTGAAACACTTAAGGTGTTTGGGGGGATAAACAACAACAAAAAACTACCAACCTTGAATTCATACCCTGTGAAATTATCCTTCAAAAGTAAAAGACAAATACTTTCTCAACTTTGTCAGACAAACACAAATTGCGAGAATTTTTTTTTTTTTTTTTTTTTTGCCAGAAAACCTACTTTGAAAAAAAAAAAAGTTTTTATATCAAGGAAAATGATCTAAATCAGAAACTCAAATCCTCAAAAGGGAAAGAGAGCCTTGGAAAATAAATGAAGGTAAAATAAACACTTTTAAAGTTATCAAGGATAAATAAAGGCATTACATAACAATGAAGGAGTCACTTCCCCAAGGAGGCATGACGATCCCTAATGTGTATGCATCTAATAGAATGTCATACAACATGCAACAAAAACTACTAGAATTGCAAGAATAGATGAATCGACTATTGTAGTTGGAGATTTCTGTACCCATCTATCAGAAATAGACCCATTGGTCTGTGTGTCTGTTTTTGTGCCAGTACCATGCTGTCTTGATGAGCACAGCTTTGTAATACAGCTTGAAGTCAGGCATTGGATGGGTGAGCTGGGTGACGGGTATTAAGGAGGGCACGTACTGCATGGAGCACTGGGTGTTCTACGCCAACAATGAATCATGGAACACTACAGCAAAAACTAATGTCATACTGTATGGTGACTAACATAACACAATAAAAAAGAAAAGAAATGGATAGACTCAGTAGGCAGAAGGTCAATAAGGTCATAGTTGAACTCAGTAATTCTTGCTGTCTTGGAAGTAGAAGAAAACTTTAGCAATATTTGTAATAAAATATTTTTAGGAACCTGGGAGAGATAGTTGGTATTTCATGCAACCTAACATATTTAATTTCTGCAACTTATTATAATAAACTCCAATTAGTACACTTTTTACCTTTTTCTGTTTCACAATTTCTCATCTCTAAAATGAGGATTTTGTTTTAAAAAACAATTTCATGGTTATAACTTTTACTTTAGGCAGCATTTCCCAACCCAAACTGTATTGAACAGAATAAGAAGCTTCCTGAATTCCCTACCAGGACCTGAGGAGCAAAGATGAGGAGAAAGAAGAAATAAAATTACATTGACTAAATAGGTGTTTAGAGGAGGTTATGTGTGTAATACTTAAATATCTTCTCATTGATATTGGGACTGAGAATCAGATTTGTGGAAAAGTAAACTTGCACAAGCCATGGAAATGGCTATATGTAGCAAACTAAAATATTATTTTCTTTTGTTTTCCTTTTTTTTTTTTTTGTCAAAAAGACAATTGAGAATTTGAATGTTTGGGAGAATTTGAATGTTTGGGAGGATTGTTAACAGTATCAGAAGGTTCTAAAGCATGTAATCTAATTAGGGTCACAGGTCACTATAAAACTCAATATTTCATTATTTCTTTTACCAACAAGGTTAATAAGGGATTTCATAGGCAAAAACATTGGATTATATAGTTGTTAGCAAAACTTTGCCCCTTTAATTTTGAGAAGTTTTAACTGCTTCAAGTAGTCAAGACCTGATAAAGACAAAACAGAAACTCTGCTTTTAATTTCTTACTAAAGCAGAGCAATAATCTAAGAAAACCATCTTTTTTAGCAGAGAGAGAAACCAGGTTTCAATTTTATACTAGTGTACTTTTAAAACCCATTTATTCCAATCCAAGTCAGTCCTGACCCTAGCAAAAATTCTCCAGTGATTCCCCTTCACAAATGTTTTACAGATTTCTTTTTTCTTCTTTTTTTTTCTTTTTCAATACAGATTTTGGTTTAAGTCTCCTATCTCTAAATAACCAGTTTCATTTTAGGACAAAATTGCTTTCTTTTCCCTCAACAAAAATGTAATTTTATCCCTTTTGTCTTTTTATGCACCTCTTTCTTACACACAGAGTTGCTTCCCTGAGCCATTCTAGCATCTTAATTACATTTATCAGAATTTTAATTCTTAGAAACCTTAGTTTCTAAAAACAAAGTAGTAACCAAATGTGAACTGTACTACTCCCACGTCTTCCCAAGCCTTGCTAGATAATCAGCTTTTATTTTACCAAACTTAGGAGTTCAGTTCATGTTGGGACTGGTGCAGTTTGCCAACAAAAATGACCTAAGATCATGGTTGATTTTTGTCTCTGGAAGTTTTCATGGGTAATTGTTAAAAACAAGTTGGTTGAAATATTAAAAATATTGTAGACAAATTATTAAATGGCTTTCAAAATCTTTGGTAACCTAACACTTTGAAGTTTTGCTAGGTTAATTTATTGGATATTTGAGTCTTCTCTAAGATAAAATGCGGAAGCATTAATTATTAAACATAGATTTTAAATATTCTATTTTAATGCTAGTGTCAGGATAATTTTCTCAGGTGCTGTTACAGGATGTATCAAGATTGCTCTAGTTTTGGACTGCGTATCTTAAAACCTGCTAATTTTCTCTCTGCCATAATTTGGGAAATGTTTTCCAGGTACCTCCAGTGGGCGCTGTGATTTTGAATTTGACCTCTGTTCTTGGGAGCAGGAGCAGGATGATGACTTTGACTGGAATCTGAAAGCTAGCAGCCTCCCTGCTGTAGGCACAGAGCCAGCTGCTGATCACACCTTAGGAAACTCCTCTGGTCATTACATCTTCATAAAGAGCTTGTTCCCTCAGCAGCCCATGAGGGCTGCCAGAATTTCCAGTCCAGTCATCAGCAGAAGAAGCAAAGATTGCAAGGTAAGCAAAATACCCAGAAATGTTGTGACTGCTGAGAGCACTAATACAGAAAATGGAATACAGAATACCAATACAGAAAGGTTGTTAGAGCTGTGGGAAGAATTTATCCTATTGATAAATTCCATAGTTATTCGAATTGTGGAAAGCACCGGAAGACTTCATGGTTACTATCCGTAAAGTATGGATAGTACAAAGGAAGTAAAATGCAGTTGCTTCCCCTCAAGGAATTTAGTACTTACTGTGTTATGGCCCAATAATGGGTCCGTGATTAAAGGAGCGAGACTGATACAAAGCGAAGGTCAAGCAAAGCTTTATTTCGTGCCAAGCATCAAGAATCAGACCGAACATTTGGGGACACACCTCTTACAAGACTGGGCGACCCTTCTCTGTTTCAGTCTAGCTATTAAGGGCAAAGGCCATGCGGTCAGGCCTGGCCACGCACAGGTGGCCAATGAGATTGTAACACACACAGGAAACTCCAAGTGATGCTAGTGACCAAATGAGTTACAATTTACCCTAGTAGACATTTGAACCAGCCTACTACACCTTGACTAGGATTGGCGCCAAAAAAGGCTTCCAAAGGGCTGGGGCCCATACTCCTTGGTAGCTAGGGAGATAGTATGCAACCCCCTACTGATTGGGTGTCTCCACTGGGCCTGACCCACCCTTGTATCTGGGCTCTGTTACCTGGAGCTGGTTTCTGGGACTTGTTTTTAAGTAGGTCCCCTGGGGGAAGGGGAGCAGGGACAGTTTAAGGGTTAAACAACAAAGTTATTGTTTAAACTTAATGGAAGCTTCTGGCTAAAATAAAAAAATAAAATTGGTCCTTACAACTGGAATTATGAGAATTTTACCATCAGAAAGAAAATTCAAGTAGTATATACTTAAATATTCCCACGAACAAATGTTAGAGCTGGATCCACTGTAAAATGGTTGAAAAAGTCTTCATGAAAAAGGAAAGATGAAAATTAGCCCTAAAAAATGGTAGAAGAACTTCTGTAGCCAGGAGAAGAAGAGGGTTTGGCTATTATCCTGTGGAACTTTCAGGAAAATGTTAGTACTATTATAAGTATAAATAGGACAGTATGGCTCTTTGGGACAACTGGCCTCCATGATGACTGTGTATTTTCAGGTCCGTCCCTTTTGTTTATTGATTGCTTTTATTTCACAAAGAATGAGAGTCAGCTGAGTTAGGATCTAAACTTAGCTTTACATATAACATAAATTAACCACTCAGAGATGACTTCCCAAGAATCTTGCTTAAAAAGTATAGTATATGAATAAATGTGGCATTTATATTTACAATGGGAACTGTGATCTCCGTAGGATCAGAACACACATATTCTGACTGGTGAGTTCTCAGGGTCTGAACACTGAAAGGAAAGCAAATTCCATTCAGAAAGATGTCAGCTGATGATCAAAGACAATAGCATGATCGAAATCTTTGTTTTCGAAGTATAATATTCTTGTGTTGCCGCCTCCACCACAGAGCCTTAACCTTTGGAAGGAGACATTTTAAACCTTTGACCCAAGGTGCCCCAGATTCCCTGCCCCCATTACAGGTGCTCGCTCCTCTGTTTTGTACCGAGCAGCCTTCACTTCCTACCATTGTCATGGTTTTAATGCATGTTAAGCTTTTAGTTTGTATTGGAAGTTTTTCTGTTTCATCTTAAGTTGATTTCGTAGTTTAACTCTCAGGGGATAACCTCATTTCTATTATCTTGTGAGGCACATTTGATAGAATTTTCTGCAAGAGAGTGACATGATCTGATCAGAGTTTTAGAGAGAGAACTCAGCAGTCTAAAGCAAATATAACAAATTATACAGGATAACATTAAACTTTAATTCGTTTGGCAAAAAAAAGGAATTTTAATCAAATGTATTTCTCATCTGTTTTGTTGTTTTCCACATTACTTGATAGGTTTCTCCAAAACAAAGCCCAAGCACACCAGATTTTATATGTCAAGTCTCTATCTACAAATCTCTTATGTCCATAGATGTTCTGAAATTTACAAATTTTAGTCTTAGAAAGCTAATTAAAAATTAAACACAAAATGTAGAGTATTCCAGCTTGACTTCATGGCTTTTTAACTTAAGCTTCCTCTGAAAATGCTCCAAAGCTTTGTTTTTCATAGTGTAGTAACTCAGGATTTCATCCATCTCTATTTTTCCCTGGTCCCGGAACTGTAGTCCCCACTGTTTTAAACATCTGTGTGAGAATAATGAAATATGCCTAGAAGAAATGTCAAAAAATTAATGATGAATGGTTCAGTTTATGAATATTTATGATATAGATTGAATACAAAGAAGTGAGGAAAGGTCATGCTGGGAATGACTGTGTAGCTCATATAAAAAATATGTATATCAGGTAAGCAGAGTGACCTCCCAGATTTCATGAAAATCCTTTCTGTCACTTGACCTTGTGGAATACCTTGAAGCAGAACAAAATCAAATTGAAGATTTTTCTTCCTTTTTAGGGATGGATGGTAGGAGGAATGAGACAGATTGATATGGGAAAGGATGAGACCTTTGAGTAACTCTAAAATTTTCAGAGAAAGTGCCTCTCTAGTTGAATCTCATACTTAGCATTCCCTCACTATGCTCTGCAGTTAGACTATGTTGTTGTCAAGTATTTTCTTAACATGTATTGACACACACATGTCTAAATATTTGCATGTTAACCACATGGGATCATTCAAGAAATGACCTCAAGAAGACAGGGAAATATTTATTGCAACTTAAGAGGTAGGCCTCAGATTTGTTGCACAAATAAGACAAAACAAGGCAGACGACTAGAAAGGCCATGTCTGTGACTGCAGGGAATCCAGACAGACATGTGTGACGCACACTGGACCATTTTCTCTCGTCTCTGTTGATGCTGGTCAAGAGGCTGGCCATAGGCCCCTTATGTTTCTTCCTTTCATGAGTCATATAACCCAGATTTCATGGGTCTTCTCCCAGAACAAGTCATAATGGTCACAGAGCTTGTGTTGGAAAGCTTTGTCAATAGAAGAAACGATTTTGGATCACAGAAGAATGCCTGAAGGTTTCATCAGCTAGGAAATTTGAGTAGTGTCACTTCACATGGCTTACTTATTCTAAGTTGATGCTTTTTTTTTTTTTTTTTTTTTTTTGACAGAGAGAGATCACAAGTAGGCAGAGAGGCAGGCAGAGAGAGAGAGAGGAGGAAGCAGGCTCCCCGCTGAGCAGAGAGCCCGATGCGGGGCTCGATCCCAGGACCCTGGGATCATGACCTGAGCCGAAGGCAGCGGCTTAACCCAGTGAGCCACCCAGGCGCCCCTCTAAGTTGATGCTTTTTGAAGTATGCACTGCATATTTTGTTTAATCAGATTCTTTTCCCCTTAAGCACATTCATTCCTTTCATTCTCTAAAGTGTAATATTACATGACTGCTGGTGTTTCAAAAATACCTTTATTCTGTGTGGGGATCACTCACCTTTACTGTGTGCCCTCATTCATACACCTGATAAGATAAAAGCTTAAAAGTGCTCTGAGTTCATATTTTTTCTAACCTATACAGTTCTTTCTCCTAGAATTTCCCCTAACTTTTCCCTTCTGTGTAACAATTACTAAGAATCTGGTGAGCTGTTAATCTTTGAAACTACTTATATTGATTTTTCTTGTGGGGGGAGAAATGCCCAAGGCTGCTTTCTTAGATCATACCTCTAGCATTTCAGCTAAATTTGGATAACTGCTGTTCTGTTGCTGGTAGTTGGTGGTAGATAGCGGAGCCCTGAAAATCGTATATATCTAAAAACGTGTTTCAAGTGCAAGGAATATGGTAGAATAAGCATCAGAGTACTCCACTGTTTTGAAGAAAATGATTTAAAATTTAAAAGACTGAAAATGGTCTTCTTTAGTTCCTACTATTGTTTAATCATGAAGAGTCTTTAGATAATGGATCATATTTTAACGATATTTTATTCCTTTGCCAGTGGACTTTAGGAGTTTATTGGGAAATACACCATTTAGAAGTTAAAGAATGAAAATAAACTCTGCTCAGGTTTTCATCTAAATTTCTTTTTGATTCTTACTGCTCTGTCTTCCATATATTCGTAACTTATAATTTAAGGCTGGCCTGACTCCACTCAGTATTACAGTACTCACAGAACAACAGGCCACGCAAATCTAGTTTTCCTTTGGGAGTCTGTTAATAAAGGAGAGGAGGGCAATATTATACAATTGAAGGTAAAGTGGAGTTAATCGTACTAGCTATATACAATATTCCTGTTTTTGGTTACAGATCATTTTTCATTATCACATGTATGGAAATGGCATCGGGGCACTCACCTTGATCCAGGTGTCAGTATCCAACCAAACAAAGGTCCTACTTAACCTCACTGTAGAACAAGGCAATTTCTGGCAGCGGAAGGAACTATCACTGTCTGGCGATGAGGACTTCCAACTTCAATTCGAAGGAAGAGTTGGTGAAGGACACCATGGTGATATTGCCCTCGATGACATTGTGCTTACAAAGGGCTGTCTGTCACCTCACCGCTCTGTGACAGGAGACCTCCCCGAGCCTCTTCCAACAGGTACATTTTAACAACAACATTTTAAGTTGTGATTACTTGGTATTTTTATAGAGTGGAAAGGTGGAAGGGAAGGAAAGAAATGGAGAAGAAATAACAGAAACCCCGAGTGATTCATTGCTTTCATAAAGAAAAAAGTCTTAAAATCTTTCAAGCCTTGACTCATAATGCTGTCCTCCAGATTTTTTCCAAGCTTCAGTGTGTTTACTAGTTTCTGACTTCTGTTTAGTCAGCTGCTTCTTAGATCAACAAAATAAGAGAAGACTCCTTTGTTTGCAGTCCGATTCAGAATTCAATCCTTAACAAATATCATTTTACCCAATGAAATATAAGAACATCAGAAACAGAGTTACTTGATTTTAATTAGGCATGACTGTGGATGGGCCATTTACTTTATTCTTTTTAGACCTGTGGATATTGCGACTTGAACGGTTACATTTACATATTTAAATAGTTCAGGAGATTGAATATGTTCATATACTCTTTTAAACTCTCCTTTGGTAATTTGTCTAAGGAATTATATCAGCATATTGGTATGTATATGTTCAATATAATGTGTATAGTAACAATGTTGTAGGAAGTGGGAATAGCAAGCACCATTGATCTGTGTGATCTCTCAGTGGTATGGAATGAAAATAAATGCTGTCTATGTTATTAAAATGAAAGGACAACAGATTTTGTCAATTTGTAGGACATATTAATATTTAAACCCTGAGTTTACTGAAGAAACCGAAAGTGCCATTCCTTTGGTATATAAATTATATCTTTCATAATTAGTGAAAAAGAAAGTGCTTTAAAAAGAACAAATGTTTGCTCTGGCTTTTAGCATGGTAGATGGGATAAGGAACATTACATTTAGTATTTTCATTTGGTTAAGAGGAAGTTTCTAGATAGATGTTTCCCAGTTGACTGCGTGTTGAACAGAGTCTTTCCCTGACATGTTTCTAGCACTGTGTGGATTAGTATAGAGAAAAACAAATGAATATTTGAAGGCTGTTTAGGTATAAATGTCCTCATGAAATTGTAATGCAGGAGCATTTTACATACCTCAGACTTCATCTACTTCTTTGAGAAAAGCTTTGCTTTCCATTCTGTGTTGACTGGATGGTGGCTATACTAGCTTGTGTATAGGTCTAGCCTTTGAAAAAATAATCTAATAGCATCTACGTAGTGAGGGGAGCAAGGTTTATGTTCAACCACTTCAAACTTTAAAGAAAAACTATAAAGCGGGGTGCGTGAAGAACAAATCAGTCTTGTTGGGAATGTCAGATTCTTAAATTGTGAAACCTCAGATAAAAGTTAGTTAAAAGCCATTTCCAAAAGGAAAATTTAAAAGTTATCTACAAAGTGGTATAAAATATATATTATCAAATGAAGGACACATATTAATAATGGTAGAGTTCTTTGTCTATCCTTATGATACTTGAAGTGTCATATTAAACTTTTTTCTTTCTTTCTTTCTTTTTTATAATTTTTAAAATGTTTTTATAAATATATAATGTATTATTAGCCCCAGGGGTACAGGTCTGTGAATTGCCAGGTTTACATACTTCACAGCACTCACTATAGCACATACCACCCCAGTTTTCATAACCCAGCCACCCTTTCCCTACACCCCTCCCCCCAGCAACCCTCAGTTTGTTTTGTGAGATGAAGAGTCTCTTATGGTTTGTCTCCCTCCCGATCCCATCTTGTTTCATTTATTCTTTTCCTGCCCCTGAAGCCCTCCACATTGCATCTCCACTTCCTCATATCAGGGAGATCATATGATAGTTGTCTTTCTCCAATTGACTTATTCTGCTAAGCATAATACCCTCTAGTTCCATCCACGTCATCACAAATGGCAAGATATCATTTCTTTTGATGGCTGCATAGTATTCCGTTGTGTATATATGCCACCTCTTCTTTATCTCTTCATCTGTTGATGGACATCTAGGTTCTGTCCATAGTTTGGCTATTGTAGACATTGCTGCTCTAAATATTCAGGTGCACATGCCCCTTCGGATCACTACATTTATATGTTTAGGGTAAACACCCAGTAGTGCAATTGCTGGGTCGTAGGATAGCTCTATTTTCAACTTTTTGAGGAACCTCCATGTGGTTTTCCAGAGTGGTTGCACCAGCTTGCATTCCCACCAACAGTTAGGAGGGTTCCCCTTTCTCCACATCCTCATCAGCATCTGTCATTTCCTGACTTGTTAATTTTAGCCATTCTGACTGATGTGAGGTGGTATCTCATTGTGGTTTTGATTTGTATTTCCCTGATGCTGAATGGTGTAGAGCACTTTTTCATGTGTCTGTTCGCCATCCATATTAAACCTTTTGATGAATGGAAAATAAAAGAATCTCTGCTCTTAAGAATAATTCAGTATGGTAACGGGTTATAGGAAAAACTCCTCAAGTAACTCTAATAGTAGGTAGGCTATAATTAAGTGCCAGGAGAAATATACAAAACTTTATGAGAATGCAAAAAAAAAATGAAGAAAACCCCCAGCTGAGGGCATCTGATTTGAGGATAATTTATAGAATGTGCAGGAGTTTGGAACCCCACCTAGGGCTTATAGGAAGGAAAGCCTCCTTCAGTTTGCTGGATAGAGTTGCCGAGTGTGAGCGCAGTAGATCAAATAATGAATGTGGGGAGGAAAGCACTGTGGGCACGCCTAAGGGCATGAGACAGGAGAGACGGTGTCACACAGGCTGCCAAGATGGCCTGTCTTGTGAGTGGATAATTTGTCTGAAGCAGGAACCTAGTACCCCTGAGTCTCTGTGATAATATTACAAATGAAATAGGGAGCTAACCTGGGACCAACTCAATTATTGGCTTGTTTCAGTTTTTTCCCCAAATGAACATGCATTGAAAATGTATTGACTAGTCTTAGGAAACAAATAAGAAGGAAGAAAGAAAGGAAGGGAAAGCAAAGGAAACAGTAAAAGCTCAAAATAAAATATCGTATTCCTTTGCATAACGTATGGTAACTGGTAGAAATGGCTGTGGTAGAAGGACTCCAAGAAGAAAAATTTTTTAAAAAACCACCAAATGTCTTTATTTATATTATTGATGAACACTCTGAAAAATAAGGTGAAATACTTGAATTTTTTGATGGCTCCCTTAGCTCCAATACCCACATTCAAATGTGGCAGATGAGAAATATGTGTGTATAGAGTTAACATTCCTACAGACTATTGGAGTATTTGTAACTATGCCTCCAGAAACTTTAAGTATATGACCTTCTCTTGGGAAAAGTGAAAAGCTACACCTTGTTTAGACTTGAACTATGAAGTGATTCTGACACACTATGGTATCTTGAGTTTAGAGGACTCTGTTGGAGTCACTGATATTTTTAAAGGAATGCTCTCTCTCTCTCTCTCTCTCTCTTTCTCTGTAGATTTCCAGGATGGGTGGAGGAGGGTGGTATACTGAACACATCACTGTTGCATTCCCACCAACAGTTAGGAGGGTTCCCCTTTCTCCACATCCTCGCCAGCATCTGTCATTTCCTGACTTGTTAATTTTAGTTATTCTGACTGAGGTGAGGTGGTATCTCATTGTGGTTTTGATTTGTATTTCCCTGATGCTGAATGATGTGGAGCACTTTTTCATGTGTCTGTTGGCCATCCATATTAAACTTTTTGATGAATGGAAAATAAAAGAATCTCTGCTCTGATACCATGAATGTCTAACAGAAGTATAAGGAGAGTCGCAAATGTGAACCACATAGGTAATTTTATGTTTTCTAGTAGTTCTATTTTAAAAAAAGTGAAATCAATATATTTTTATTAACTTAATATATCAAAAATATTATCATTTCAATACAAAGGCAATATAAAATATTAATAAGATGTTTTAAATTCTGTATATTTTATTCTCACAACACACCTCAGTTGGGATTGCCTGCATTACCTACATTTCAGTTGCTCAGTAGCCTCTTCTGGCTAATGGCCACCATAGTGGACATAGTGGACATATAGTGGACAGTCCAGGAGGTGAAGTGAATATTCTAGGACATTTTCAGGTCTGTCATAGGGTTCCATTTAGTTAGGGCAGAATTCATGAATATCCAAGAATTGCAGTTATATTCTTTAAATGGAAGTACAGGTATGTTTCCCCAACACCAAGTGTGAAAGCACAGGTACCATGTTTGAGCAGACTAGCTACTCATCTCAGACTCCCTTCTTACTACTATGCATTGCCTAACTGCCCTGAGACTCAAATTTCCTCATCTGTAAAGCAGAAAGAGTATCTCTTATTTCCTAGGCCCCTGAGGATAAAGAGGTCATTGCCTATGTAATTTGCCTAGTCTCATGTTTGGCTCACGGTAGACATTTATTCAATAAAATCAACTCATATTATCCTTTATTTGGGGCATCTTTGTCAGTTTTCCTTAGGTGATACAGATATTTGAGAGTAAGCCTCCATTATTTGCACTTTATTAAGAATATGTTTCTTTCATATATTTTGAAAAAAATGTTTTGTTTTGTTTTTTGCTGAGATCACATATAATTTTTTCACATTGCATTGTAATTGCTCAGTCTTATCACTTTCTGACAGTCTAATTAACTATTTTTGATGTGTCATTAATAACATGTGTATATACCTATCTTGAAAAGGCTGCTAATTTCTCTTTCCTGCGAAAACACTTAACTTGGAACTTGTACAGATTGAAGAAGGGTAAGTGGCATTATGGGCCATAAACAGTAGCTACGTCCATTAAACTTTTGAAAATGACTCTTATTCACATGCTTTTCATTGATATTCATGTGGGTAGGCTATCAGTTCCATCAAGGGTGGCTTAAAATAGGAAAGACAAGAGGAGACAAAACATATATATTTAGGAAGATGCAATTGAATTGAATCTGAAATCAGTGATTCTAATTAGTCAAATAAGACCCAGGGATTTATTAGCAAAAGTGATATTAAATTATTTTTAAGTCTCTACAAGTTATATTTGAGAGCTTATTTTGATGGCAATTTTGTTAATTGCTAAGTGATGATGGATAAAAATAATTGTTTAATGAATGTTAATAAGAAAAAGGCAACCAGGATTCATCTTCTAAATGTCCATATGCAAATTTAGTCACTACCATATTCTCTGCATTGTTGGCAGACATTTAATAAAAATTCTGAGTATAATGAAGGCAGGGAGCAGGTGTATGTGTGTGTGTGGGTGTGGGTGTGTTTTAAATCCCTACAGTCATTTCCAAATATGAGTTATACAACAAATATATTTTGGGATATCACATGCTAATCAACTTTTGCTTTAAGAAAATGTAAGGCAATGGGCACCAAATGGATTAGCTCCTCTTTGAGGTCACTCATTTCCCTGAAATATTTGGCAGTAATTAAAAGGCTGCTACCTACTGATGAAAATGCTGGCACAGCAGCTCAGGCAGAGTCCTGAGTTAGGAAAATTTGGCCAATTGTGCTTGGCTCTAATTTAATGAACCCTGTACAAAATGCTTGTGCAAAATGCGTGCGTCTGAGGTTTAAAGACATGGGCTTGGACCTTTGCAAGGCCCACTACATGTATAATGTCATCTGGTCTACTTAACCTCTCTAATTCTTATCTTCCTTGTCTCCAAAAATGAGACAATTGGAATTTACTTCTGAGTGATTTGAAAAACAGTTAAGATAATAATATTCAGTGTGTTTTAAACAATACCTGGCAAGTTGAGGTTCAGCAAAAATGTTACTTCCTTTTTTTCCTTGTTATCCCTCTTCCCTGCTAGAGAGATTACAAAGTTTCACTGTGTACACTGAAATTTATTGAAAGCATATTGTCTACTTGCTATTTTTTCTCCAACATATTCCAACTTAATTGCTCAAAACAAGGGTTCAGACCTGCTTTGTCTTTCTCATTCCCTTCAAAGAAATGGCTCTCACAATAGCCCCAAACACCTCATTGCTTGAATGAATCCCTACATTCTACCCTTGAAAATAATTTAAAAAATGAATTTGTTGATCTCACTTACTATTCGTAATCATGCAGAGGAAAAACAATATTCTTGAAAATCACAGAGGTGGATGGCTTGGTTGGGTGTGATAGAGGGAAGAGGAAAGAAGTTGATACAGGCACACTCTTTACAGAGTGTTTCCCAAGTTAATGTTACAGTAGAATACCTCTTGTTTTTAAATACTCAAATCCATAGCATGCTTGTATCCATGTATCTCTTCTTCCTTATTTTGTGTTGTTGTTGGGAGAGGGCACTAATATTTATACTGGAAAATATATTTAGATCACCCAAAACTCATTAGAGTACTCTTTAAGCAATATGTTCTACAGGGAAAATCTCAAGTCGCATTCCAAATACAATTGGTAGACAAAGATGTTTTCAGAATTCCCTGCAGTAGCGTTACATAGGATATTCATCTCGGGCATTTTTACGGCTAAGAGAAAGATGTCACAGCAGCAAATGCGCCCTGAGCCATTATTTCATTGTGCATTTGTCTTGACTGTGTTTCTTCAGTGACTTTCATAGGTAGTCATGCGTTGTCTAAATTGAACAAGGACTGCTTCTAGAAATTGAGAAAGTCTTGAAAAAATCTGTAGAGAGGAAAGCAAAACAAGTGAAAGATTATGATGTAAGAGAAGAAAAAGAAAAATATAACATTTTGATCAAGGAGAGCTGGCTTTGCAGTGGTAGACCAAAAAAAAAAAAAAAAAAAAAAGAGAAAGAACTCTTAGAATATCTCATTGACAGATTGACTTCTAAGTTTGTTCGTGTAAACATGTAATGTTAGTCGTAGGAAGACAACAGTGAACTCTCAAAAGACCAGCTAATCAAACTGACAGACATTGCTGGTTCAAATGAATTTATGGCTCTCAAAATACAGTAATAAATACAGTAGCTTTATTGGTGTTTCACTGTTTCATTTGCATTTTTAGAACTTAGTTGTAAATACATGGGCAGATAGGTAATGCATTATATTTTCCAATTTAAATAATGGAAATTAGCTACGGGTGTAGCATTTCAAAACCCAATTTCTGCCTCTTTGGAACACATTACCAACAATATGTAGGAAGGGCTTATGCTTAGCTTAAGTATTCGGTGGGACACAGTGGTGGATACAGTTAGCCAGCACTTGGACATGTGAGAGTTTGGATTTGAACAGTGAGATACTGACTGGGCCTCTTCAAGTTTGAGAGTTCTGCTTTTTATGTGTGTGTGTGTATGTGTGTGTGTGCGCGTGCCACTTAGGTCCAGGTCCATTGAAAAAATACCCATCTTCTGTTCATGGATGTAATAACTAGTAACATCACTGACTCCATGGCCTCTCTTTTCTTCTTTAATACAATTAATTTTTTCTGGAACCCTTCTGCTTTTTTCTATATTCCAAGGAAAACTTAGCTTTTCTCACTATGACAGCTAAGTGTCTGCCTCGCCTTCCACTTTCTCCTGTCCCACATTTGTGTATTGCTGCAATAGACTCTATTTTATGAAATTTCTTTCTTTTAGTTTTATAGGTTGTATGACGGATATTGTATAAAATTAGTGCAACATGCTAGCCAATATATTTAGAATACTTAAAATCGGTTTTGGAAATAGCATAACATAGTAAGCAGTTTTATAAATATTTATTCAGGGGCTTCTCCCACATTATTTATCCCATGTATCACTTTTAAATTCATGAAATCAGCACTTCTTATGAAATTATAGAGTGTGTTAGTAGAAATTAATAAGGTATATAATAATAATTTTAGGTAATAAGGTAAAATAGGTAATAAGGTAAAAAATAATTTTTAAGGTTTTACTTTTATTCTAGTTCTCATACAGTGTAATGTGAGTTTCATTTGTGCAATATAGTGATTCAGCACTTCCATACAATACCCAGTGCTCATCACAGTAAGTGCCCTCCTCCCCATCACGTGTTTCACCCATCCCCCCCACCCAGCTCCCTTCTGGTAGCCATCAGTCTGTTCTCTGTAATTAAGAGTTTGTGGTATGGTTTGCCTCTCTTTCTTTTTTTTTTTTTTTAATCACTTTGAGCATTAGTATTGCTTCTTAAACTCCACACATGAGTGAAATCATATGGTGTTTGTGTTTCTCTGACTGATTTATTTCACATAGCATCATACTCTCTAGCCCCATCCAACACATTGCAGCAAATGCCAATATTTTGTACTTTTTTTTTTTTTAAGATTTTACTTATTTATTTGTCAGAGAGAGAGAGCGAGCACAGGCACAAGCAGGCAGAGTGGCAGGCAGAGGCGGAGAGAGAAGCAGGCTCCCTGCTGAGCAAGAAGCCCGATGTGGGGCTCGATCCCAGAACACTAGCATCATGACCTGAGCTGAAGGCAGTGGCTTAGCCAACTGAGCCACCCAATGTCTCAATTTTGTACTTTTTTATGCCTGAATAATAATCCATTATATATATGTGTGTGTGTGTGTATGTATATATACATATATGCACATACACACATCTACCATTTTTCTTTTTATTAGCTAATATTGGTGATACATTAATTTAAAATTTTTCTTTAGTTGTTAAGGTAACCAGGGAATTTTTTTTTTTGAAAATTTATTCCTTCATATTGCTTTACTACAATATAATTATTATACAAATTAACTATATAAAAGTAAATGCAGCTGTGAAAACAAGATTTCATTTTTTATAGAATCATCTGGGATTGGAGGTGTGCTCTATTTGTTCTGCAATGGCCAGTTTTTTTCCTGCTTCTTGTAATAAAATTCTTCAATAGTTAGTTAGGCATATAGCATTTCTCTTCTGCAATAAATGGAAGAACATTTTATTTCCATGGATTAGAAGATCCAGTAATGCATTCTAGTTTAATGGTAAAGACATTTAATATTTTTTAAAAGATTTTATTTATTTATTTGACAGACAGAGATCACAAGTTGGCAGAGAGGCAGGCAGAGAGGGAGGGGGGATGTAGGCTCCCTGCTGAGCAGAGAGCCTGATGTGGGGCTTGATCCCAGCACCCCAAGATCATGACCTGAGCCCAAGGCAGAGATTAACCCATTGAGCCACCCAGGCACTGCAGCAATTAATATTTTAAAATATTAACCTTCTAGGGGTGCCTGGGTGGCTCATTCATGAAATGTCTGTCTTTGGCTTGGGTCATGATCCCAGGGTCCTGAGATCAAGCCCCCACATCGGGCTCCCTGCCTGGCAGGAAGCCTACTTCTCCCTCTCCCACTCCCCATGCTTGTGTTCCCTCTCTCTCTGTGTCTCTCTCTGTCAAATAAATAAATCTTTAAAAAAAAATTAACCTTCTCTATGGCAAGGGTAAGTGCATTTATTTAGATGATTTTTAATTTTTCTTAGTAACATTTTGTGGGTTTTTTGGAAAGAGTATTTTAGATGCTAGTGGCAAAGTGGTATTTTTTTAAATACTTATTTTAAATGCTAAAGCAAGAATTTCATTATTTTGTTGACAGATAATGTTATATTAGTTGCAGGTGTACCACATAGTGATTGAACAATTATATGCATTACTCAGTGATTACCACAACTAAGTGTAGTCACCATATGTCACCGTACAGTATTATTACAATATTATTGACAATATTTCCTATACTATACTTTTGATCTTCTTATTTATTTTATAACTGGAAGTTTGTACTTCTTCATCCTCTCACACCTGTTTTGATCATCACCCCACTCACCCTGGAAACCCCCAGTTCTATGTATTTATGAGTCTGTTTGTTCATTTGTTTTGCTTTTTAGATTCCACGTGTGACTGAAATCATGTGGTATTTGCCTTTCCATGACTTATTTCACTTAGCCTAACACCCTCGAGTTCCATCCATGTTGCTTAAAATTACAAACTTTCATTCTTTTGTATGACTAATATCCCATTGTATGTGTGTGTGTGTGTGTGTGTGTGTGTGAGAGAGAGAGAGAGAGAGAGAGAGAGAGAGAGAGCGTTCTCCATTCATCCGTCAATGGGCATCTAATTTGTTCCATACTTTGGCTATTGTAAATTATGCTGCAATAAACACAAGGGTGCATTTATCTTTTCAAATTAGTGCTTTCGTTTTCTTTGGGTAAATACCCAACAGTGGAATTACTGGTTCATATGGTATTTATATGTTTACTGTTTTGATAAACTGCTATACGCTTTTGTATGGTGGCTGTGTCAAATTACATTCTCACCGACAATGCATGAATGTTCCTTTTCTTCCCATCCTTGCCAGCTCGTATTACTTGTCTTTTTGACACTGGCAATTCTGACTGGTGTGAGGCGTTACCTCATTGTGGTTTTGATTTGTATTTCCTTGATGATTAATGATGTTGAACATTCTTTTCATTTGTCTGTTGACCATTCTTATGTCTTCCTTGGAAAAAATGCATATTCAGGTCCCCTGCCTCCCCCTTTTATAATCAGGGTTTTTTTTTTTTTTTTGGCTGTTAAGTTGTATAAGTTATTTACACATCATTTTGGCTATTATGCTTTATTGGAATATTTTCTCATGTTCCATGGATTGCCTTTTTGTTTGATGGTTTCACTTGGTGTGCAAAAGCTTTTTATTTTGGTGTAGTTCCAGTAGTTATTTCCCCCTTTTTTCTCTTGCCAAAGGAAACATATCTAGAAATATGTTGCTAAGGCTGTTGTCCAAGAGATTACTGTCCAAGTTTTCTTTAGAAATTTTATGGTTTTAGGTATTACATTTAGGTGTTTAACCCATTTTGAGTTTATTTTTGTGTAGGGTATAAGAGAGCAGTCCAGTTTCATTCCTTTGCATGTACCTGTTCACTTTTCCAACACCATTTGTTGAAGAGACTGTCTTTCCCCCATTGCTACCTCCTTTGTCAGATTAATGAACCATAAATATGTGGCTTTATTTCTAGGCTTTCTATTCTGTTCCATTGATCTTTGGTCTATTTTTGTACCAGAACCATAATGTTTTGATTAATATAACTTGGTAGTATTTCTTAAAATCAAGGATTGTGATACCTCCAGCTTTGTTCTTTTTTTCCCAAAATTGCTTTGGCTATTTGAGGTATTTTGTGTTACCACATAAATTCTAACATTATTTGTTCTAGTTCTTTGAAAAGTGCTATGGGTATTTTGGTACAGATTGCATTGAAACTGTAGATTGTTTTGCATAGTATGGACATTTTAACAGTACTAACTAGTTCTTCCAGTCCATGAGCATGGTTTATCTTTTCATTTGTTTGTGTCATCTTCAGTTTCTCTTTTCATTTGTTTGTGTCATCTTCAGTTTCTCTTATCAACATCTTACTGTTTTCAGAGTATAGGTTTTTTTTTATCTCTTGCTATCTCTAGGCATTTTCTTCTTTTTGGTTCAATTGTAAATGAGGTTGTTTTCTTAATTTCTTTTTCTGGTGCTTATTTTTAATTTAAAGAAACATGATAGGTTCCTTTAGATTTTGTATCATATATATATATATATATACACGTGTGTGTGTGTGTGTGTGTGTGTGTGTGTGTGTATTTATCAATAATCTGTAAATCATGACAGTTTTTCTTTGTCCTTAACAATTTGGGTCCTTGTCTGATAGCTGTGGCTAGGACTTTCAGTAATATGTTGAATGAATGTGGCGATAGTGGACATCTTTCTCTTCTTCCTGATCTGAGACAAAGTTTTCAGGTTTTCATCATTGAGTATGATGTTATCTCTGTTTTTTTCATATGTGGCCTTTATCAAGTTCAGGTATGTTTTCTCTAAACCCACATTGTTGAGAGTTTTTGTCATGAACAAATATTGTATTTTGTCAAGTGCTTTTTCGGCATCCGTTGAGATAATCATTTGGTTTTTATCCTTCATTTTGTTAATGTAATGTATCACATTGATTGATTTGAGAATATTGAACCACTTTTGCATCCTTGGAATAAATCCCACTTGATCATGGTGAATTATCCTTTTAATGTACTGTTGAATTCAATTTGGCTGCTTTTGTTGGATACTGTGTAATTTTGATGTTTACTTGGCTATTGTCTCTAGTTATACTTAGAGGATCTCTAGTTTTCCAGATGTCACCAACAAAGATGTTCTATGATTTCTGTGTTGATAGTTGGCCTCTTGGGAAGTCAATTCTGGGAGTTATTCCTCTGGGACCACACAACAGATCACTCCTTTAACTATTTCTCAATATAGTCTCTATATAATTCTCTATGAAATCACATTCTGTTTAAAATAGAGTAATTTGTATTATCTGTGTTTGAATCCTGATCAATCAAGCATTTGGCACAGAAAGTTTGATTTTATTTTTTTGATTACTTGTAGTTGTATGGGTTTTACAAATGTGCCATTCTGATTCTGAGAATACAGAATAATTTGCTTGCAGGTAGAATCAGAGCATATGATGGAAAGTGTTGGAAAGGGACACATAAGTTAAAAAAAAATTGAGCATGGAAGAAGGGAAAACCAGTTTTTATACGAGAGACTAAGAAAGAATTGGGAACTAAAAATCACCTCTTTTTGGATAAAGTGTTAGGAAATGATGAAACTCAAGAATGAAATTAACTGAAGACAGTGTTAAACATTTTTCAGGTAGCACCTTACACTGTATTTATTGAATAACTACTGAAATAATTTAAATTGTACTTGGTAAACCAGTTTGTAATGAATACTTCATTTCTTACTAAATGATTAGTAATATGATATCATTACATAATTCTCAAAAATATGCTTTGGAAAGTTAAATATCTTCCTTTGTATTTACATTTTGGTTCTTAGGAACTCCAAAAAGAACACTGCATTTGTGATCTCTTAAAGTAATATATGTGTTTGTGTTTCCTGTAAACTTGATCCTTACTGAAATATTTCTATTATAAGCAAAGTTAGAAATCATAACATTATCAGCATATTATCTTGGTTATCAAGGTAACATTAAACTATTTTTATTTTTTGTGTCCCCAAAATATATTCCAGTTACATAAAAACCAGGAATGGTCGTATGATAAGCTATTTGAATGGTTGAGTGTCAGTGAAACAACAGAGATAATGTTTCTCTTGGAAGAAAAATATGATTGTGTGAAATCAAATATATTTCACGACCCAGTGAACTTAATATGTCGGGAAATTTCAACTTCACTTTAAATGCCAATTGGCTGTACCCTACTTATGTAGTCATGGAGAGATGCAGTTTAAAATACTTTAATTTTTAACTGTATTATTGTTCCAACAAAATGTCCTTTATTCACTTTAGGATTTTTTCCACATGAGCCATTTCTTTTATTTTGTGGAAAAAATATTGAGAATTAGGATATCTGAGGGGTATTATTTTAACTATACTTGGAATTTCCAATGAACATTGCTTTAACAGTCATATGGATAGATTAACCAGAATAAAATTATTTAATCAGAGTATTATTTAAAATACCACAATTGCTAATGTACAGTTTTGTGCCAGAATATGCATGTTCTGTCTTTGAAATCTTTTCATCTAGAAATATTTTAATACAGGAAAAGGTTTGACACTTTTACACCCAGTTTCTTCCTCATTTTTCTATTTATATCTTCTGAACTTTTTTTCTGGAAATACTTTCTTGCTTCCTGAAACATAACTATAAGTAGTCCATTAAATGATAATATTTTAATGTTGAATCTAATTAAATGCTTTAATATCAACATAATGTTTGAATGATACTTTCATTGGGCATACAGGTTTAGTTTGACCATGATTTTCTTTTTCTTTTTTTTTTTTTTTTAAGATTTTTTTTTATTTATCTGACAGAGATCACAAGTAGGCAGAGAGGCAAGCAGAGGGAGAGGAGGAAGCAGGCTCCCTGCAGAGCAGAGAGCCCGATGTGGGGCTCGATCCCAGGACCCTGGGATCACGACCTGAGCCGAAGGCAGAGGCTTAACCCACTGAGCCACCCAGGACCATGATTTTCTATTAAATATTTTTTTTAAAGATTTTATTTATTTATTAGACAGAGATCACAAGTAGGCGGAGAGGCAGGCAGAGAGAGAGAGAGAGGAGGAAGCAGGCTCTCCGCCGAGCAGACAGCCCGATGCAGAGCTCGATCCCAGGACCCTGGGATCATGACCTGAGCCGAAGGCAGAGGCTTTAACCCACTGAGCCACCCAGGTGCCCCTCTATTAAATATTTTAATGGCCGTTTTCTCACTATATGTTGGCTTCTACTGTTGAGATCAAGAAATCAGCTCTTAATCTAATTGCCATTCCTTCATAAGTAGTTTCTTTCCCTCTCCGCACTTAAGATTTTCTTATTTTCTCTGATATTCCAGTAAATTGTGTGAATTAAGGTAGTCCTCTTTTTATTCTGCTTGAGCTTCATTGAACTTTTGAATCTGAGGATTGATGTGCTTCATGAATTCTTAAACATTCTAAGCTATTATGTCTTTTGATACTGCTTTTCCCTCATTCAGTCTTTTCTCTCTGGATCTCTGGTAAGACTTATTTTGGATCTTTTCATCTTCTTTTTCCTTTTTGAAAATGAAGTACAATTTAGATACCATGAAATGTGCATATTTTCAGTATATAGTGCAATAGATTTTGACAAGTTCATGCAGTATAACCCAAATCACATCAAAGTATAGAACATTTCCGCCACCCCAGAAGTTTTCCTTTTTCTTCTGATTAATACTCCCCTCTAAAAAGAACTACTCCCCCCCCCATCTCTCCAGTCTGAGGCAATCAATGTTCTGACGTTTATCCTTATATATTAGATTTGCCTGACATGAACTTCCTATCAGTATTATATCTGGATCCCCTTGCTCAGCACAAGATTTTGAAATTTATATTGTCAAGTGTATTACTAATTTGTTTCTTTTTATCAATGAAGAATATTCTGTTATGTGAATATATTATCATGCATTCATTCTCTTGATGAACACATGGGTTGTTTCAAATTATTGGATACTGTGAATTAAGATGCTAGGAAAATTTGTGTGTACATCTCTTTGTGAAAATATGTTTTCTTCTTATAAATACCTGTTACTGCAATTCCTTGGTCATAGGACAGATGTATGCCTTGCATTATTAAAAAGTTATTATTTTGTAATCCCACTAGCAACGCATGAGATTGCCAGTTTGTTTTCTGCCAGATTTGGTTTGTTTGTTATTTTTTAATCTTAGCTCTCATAGGTATGAAATGATATCTCACTGTGGTTTCAGTTTACTTTCTCCTGATGGCTTGTACTTGTGCTCTTTGGTCATCTGTATATATTCTTCTTTGGAGTATCTGTGTAAGCATTTTTTTTTTCATTCGTATGTTTAATACTGAGTTATAGATACTAAATACTGAGGATATCTCATATCAGCATATATATGTTATTACATGTTTTTGCCCCCTCAACATATTTGTGTCCCATCCCTTTAATGGTGTTTTCTGCTGTTGGGAAATGTCCAATTTATCTATTTTTTTTCCCATAATTCTTACTACTTTCTGAGTCTTACTAAGGAAACTTCCCATATCTAAGGTCACAAAAATATCCTTCTATAATTTCTCATAAGTTTTAGAGCTTTAGCTTTTTTTTTTTTTTTTAAGATTGATTTTGTTTATTTGGCAGAGAGAGTATGCGCAAGTGAGCACATAAGCAGGGGGAGCTGCAGAAGGAGAGCCTGCAAGCTAGGCTTAATCCTGGGACCCTGGGATCATGACCTGACCCCAAAGCAGATGCTTGACTGACTGAGCTACCCAGGCGCCCATAAAGCTTTAGCTTTTATATTTATGTTCCTGGTTCATCATGAATTATTATCATGCATGGTGTTCCAACATCATTCGTTGAAATTACTGTTGTTTACTTATTGATTGCCTGGAAACTTTTGTCAAAGATTAATCGTATAACTGTAGAACTAAAACTAGTCCTTTGCTCTCTTCTACTGATTTATTTGTTAACTCTCACTACCTGTTTTACATCCTACGTATATATATTTTTTTCTTTTAGATTTTATTTATTTATTTGACAGAGAGAGATCACAAGTAGGCAGAGAGGCAGGCAGAGACAGAGGGGGAAGCAGGCTCTCTGCCGAAAAGAGAGCCGGACATGGGGCTTGATCCCAGGACCCTGAGACCATCACCTGAGCCAGAGGCAGTGGCTTAACCCACTGAGCCACCCAGGCGCCCCTACATATTTTTATATAAATTTTTGAGTCTGCTAGGATATTGGTTGTTGGTTGTCATAGCATTGTATCTGTCAATTTAGGATGAATTGATATATGAGTAATACTAAGTCTTCCTATCCATGGACATGACATATCTCTGCCATTATTCAAGTATTCTTTAATTTCTCTCAGTCCTGCTTTGTAGTTTTATCATGTAGGTCTTCCATATTTAAAAAAGTTATCTCTAACTTTGTAATGCTATTATTAGTTGTACTGCTTTATTTTGTCTTATTTTACAGGGGTTGATTATTTATATTTGAGTTTGTGATAATGTTATATCTATAGCTTTGTAAAATTCACATATTAATTTTTATAGTCATCTTTCATGAATTCTTTAGGATTTAAAATCATGGAACACGATAAAAGACATTGTTATTCTTCCTTTCCCAGCTTCAAGAGTTTATTTATTTTACTTGCTGGCTAGAATGGACATGGAGGGCAACACCAAAAATAAGTGGTGGTGAGGCACCTGGGTGGCTTAGATAGTTATTGTGGACATTACTAATTAAACACTGGAGTGCAGGTACCCCTTCAGATCACTATATTTGTATCTTTGGGGTAAGTACTTAGCAGTGCAATTGCTGGGTTCTAGGGTAGCTAGCGCTCTTTTTAGCTTCTTGAAGAACCTCCATACTGTTCTCCAGAGTGGCAGCACCAGCTTGCATCCCTACTAACACTGTAGGAGGGTTCTCCTTTTTCTGCATCCTTCCCAACATTTGATGTTTCCTGACTTCCTAAGCCTTCAGCTTAGGTCATGGTCCCAAGGTCCTAGTATCGACCCTGTGGCAGGCACCCTGCTCTCTGCTTCTCCCTGTGCCCTAAACCTCACTCATGCAAGTGTGTTCTGTTCCTCTTTCTCTCTCTCTCTCTCTCTCTCTCTCAAATAAATAAATATATAAATAAGATTCTTAAGAAAAATTAGTCATGGGCAGAGACATTTTGCCTTGCTTCTCATTTTAAAAGAAAGCAGTCTGTCTTTTTCCATTAAGTATAATGTTAGTTGTATAATTTAACGTCCTGTCCATTTATCAGTGTGAAGAAGTTTCTTTATATTCTTGATCTTCTAAGAGATTTAATCATGATTGGATATTAAATTTTGTCAAATGCTCTTTCTGGATTTATGAAGAAAATCATGTGTTTATTTCTTCTTTAATATCTGTATTACATTGGCCGATTTTCAAATCTTAAACAACCCTTGCATTCTTAGATTTAAGCCCCCTTGATTAGAGTGTATTGTCCTGTCTACATTTTAGATTATAGCTGATAAGTGTTTGTTGAGGGTTTTTGCATATATATTAATCAAAAGCATTGTTCTGTAACTTTTTTTTTTAAAGATTTTATTTATTTGACAGAGAGAGATACAGTGAGAGAGGGAACACAAGCAGGGGGAGTGGGAGAGGGAGAAGCAGGCTCCCCACTGAGCAGGGAGCCCTATGATAATGCAGGGCTCTATCCCAGGACTCTGGGATCATGACCTGAGCCAAAGGCAGTCCTTTAAAAACTGAGCCACCCAGGCGCCCCAGCTTTTTTTTTTTATATTTTGTTTAAGTTACCTCATCTTTTATAGTATATCTATCAAATTCATTTATATATTTATGTTACATTTCCCCTTACAGAATTTTATTGCACGTTTTCAGACATTTTTAGAGTTGCTTGTTTTTTTGTTTGTTGTTTGTTTGTTTTACTGCTTGGCACATAATTGGAGCTCAGTAATTATTTTTCTTTCTTTTTTTTTTAAGATTTTATTTATTTGACTTTGAGAGAGAGAGAGAGAATAAGAGCACAGACAGACAGAGAGGCAGGCAGAGGGAGAGGGGGAAGCAGACTCCCCACTAAGCAGAGAGCCCGATGCGGGGCTCTATCCCAGGACCCTGGGATCATGACCTCAGCCAAAGGCAAAAGATTAGCCAACTGAACTAATCAGGCATCCCTCAGTAATTATTCTCTAAATGACCTAATGAGAAAGTCGAAGGGAATTTTCACAGATACGGGTATGGAGTTGGTTCACGAGGCAGTCAGCTAAGATTGGGTCAGGAGGCATAAATTGCAGAAGCAGTATCTTCAAGAAAACATACAAATAATTGAGAATAGGAAAACTAATAATTGTGTAATGTAAATGTAATACATATACATGTACATTTGACATATACATTAAGTCAAAAGACTAATGTGTATATATATATATAAAATTTGTAATGATAATGAACACTGAATATGAATTTCACCAAAAATTATAATAACTTTCAGATATATGGGGATAGAGTATATGTGTTGGAGAAGAGAGTTGTGTAAGACTTATGTCCTTATTTCCCAAAGGACAAAAGCAATAGGTTGTACCTAAAATTTAAAAATTCAAGGATTAGCATAAATATTTTATTTATACACACATAGAAAATAGCAGACAAAATAGATAAAAGAGGCAAAAATGAATTTATCCAAAGTAATAATAATAAACTTAGTGTGGAATGAGACATGAGTTACCTGAAGTAGTTTTTAGCTTTTAAAACTCTCTATATAGAGAGTTATATTATTATTGAAAAATAAAAAATGATTTAAATTTTATCTGTATAAGTAGGTTATGTATAATGAAGGCAAGACTGGTCTAGTTTTTAAAAAAATCATCAGGTTTCTCAAGTCTGGGATTACCAGTCAGACCATCTATTTTTCTTTGTCATTATATTCTTCATGAATAATCTATAGTAAGATCATTAATGATTAAAAAAATCAATACTCTTGTGAAATAAGTCCTCTGGCCAAATGAATGTTTTCAAGTGGTCTTTTAAAGATTGAAATTCTTAGAAAATGTGAATTTACACTTTTTGGAGAAAACTAAGTCATTGCTAAAATATATGCTATTTCAGTAGAAGGGAAAGATAAAAGTTCATCTTATTTTTTTACAGGTTTCTTTTTTACATTTTAGTAAATATTAAATACAAAAAAAAGAAAGAAGAAAAAGGGATAATGTAAAGCATGAGGAAAATGTTTCTATAAAACTTTTAAGGAAATGTGTTCTTGTAAGTTTCCTTTTTTGTTGTTGTTGAGATATAATTGAAATACAACTTTATGTTAGTTTCAGGTATAAAACATAAAGCTTTGGGGGACCTGAGTGGCTCAGTGGGTTAAACCCTCTGCCTTCCGCCCCAGTCATGATCCCAGGGTCCTGGGATTGAGCCCCGCATTAGGCTCTCTGCTCAGCAGGGAGCCTGCTTCCTCCTTTCTCTCGCTCTCTGATCTCTGTCCGTCAAATAAATAAATTTTTAAAAATCTAAAAAAAAAAAAAGATTTTTCTTTTTTTAATTTATTTGACAGAGATCACAAGTAGGCAGAGAGGCAGGCAGAGAGAGAGAGAGGAGGAAGCAGGCTTCCCGCTGAGCAGAGAGCCCAATGCAGGGCTCGATTCCAGGACCCTGGGATCATGACCTGGGCCAAAGGCAGAGGCTTTAACCGGCTGAGCTACCCAGGCGCCCCCTAAATGACTTCTTTATATATTTCAGATATTAGCCCCTTGTTGGATATACGATTTACAACGATCTTCTCCCATTCAGTAAATTGTCTGTTTTGTTGATGGTTTCATTCACATTGCAGAAACTTTTTAGTTTGATATAGTCCCATCTTTTTTATTTTTGCTTTTGGTGCCATTGCCTTTGGTGTAGATAACAAAAAAAATGTGTTTATTACCAAGAGCAGTGCCAAGGAGTTTATCATCTATGGTTTCTTCTAATAGTTTTGTGTCTGATGCAAAACAGTGGTCCCTTTTCACTCTTTTGCATATGGCTGTCCAGTTTTTCCAGCACCATTTATTGGAGAGACTGTCTTTTCCCCACTGTGTATTCTTGTCTGTGTATCATAAGTTAATTGTCTATATATGCTTGTGTTTATTCTGAACTTTCTGCTCTATTCTATGGATCTTTGTGTTTTAGGCCAATACCGTCCTATATTGGTTACTATAGCTTTGTAATATAGTTAGAAATTAGGGAGCACGATGACATCATCTATGTTGTTCTTCCACAAGATTGCTTTGGCTATTGAGGATTTTTGTGGTTCCGCACATATTTTAGGATTGTTCTATTTCTGTGAAAAATGTCATTGGCATTTTGGTAAGGATTGCCTTGAATCTATATATTTCATTGGGTTAAATGGATATTTTTAAAATATATTAATTCTAGTCCATTAACCTGGGATAATCATCCATTTATTTGTGTCTTCTTCAGTTTATTTCATCAGTGTCTTATAGTTTTCAGACTATAGGTCTTTCAGCTCCTTGGTTAAATTCATTCCTAGGCATTTTATTATTTTTGAAGCAACTGTAAATAGGATTGTTTTACTTTCTTAATTTCTCCTTCTGATAATTTTTTGTTAGTTAGAAAAACAACGTAGTTAGTAGAAAAACAAAGCGTATTTTTGCATATTGATTTTGTACCCTGCAACTTTACTAAATTCCTTTACTGTCACAGTCTGTTAAATTTTTTTTTTTTTTTTTTTTTGCAAAATCTTTAGGATTTTCTCTATATAAAATCATGTTTTCTACAAATAATGATAGTTTCACTTCTCTTTTTCCAGTTTGGTCTTTATTTCTTTTCCTTGCCTGGTTGCTCCAAGACTTCAAATACTGTCTTCAATGAAAATGGCAAGAGTAGGGATTCTTGTTAGTAATCTTAACAGAAAAGCTTTTAGCTTTTCACAGTTGAGTCTGATGTTAGCCCTTAGGTGTTATTTATAGCCCTTATTATATTCAGATTTGTTTCTTCTATACCCACTTCATTGAGAGTTTTTATCATAACTGATGTTGAATTTTATCAAATGCTATTTCTGCATATATTGAGATGGTCACATAATTTTTATACTTTGTTGATGTGGAGTATCACATTGCTTGATTTGCAGATGTTGGTTGAAACATCCTTGCGTCTATAGAGTAAGTCTCACTTCATCATGATATATGATCTTTTTATTGTATTATTGAATTCACTTTGTTACTATTATGGTGAAGATTTTTGCCCCTATATTGCAGAGTTACTGACTTGTGGTTATAATTATAATTATAAATATTATGATGATG
Organism: Mustela erminea; assembly: GCF_009829155.1. Lineage (NCBI taxonomy): Eukaryota > Metazoa > Chordata > Mammalia > Carnivora > Mustelidae > Mustela > Mustela erminea. The sequence continues at coordinate 123,352,058 of NC_045619.1, forward strand.
ATGATGATGAAATATGATGATGATGATGATGATGATGATGATATGTGTGTGTGTGTGTGTGTGTGTGTGTGTGTGGTGTCCCATGTCTGTTTTTGGTATCACGGTAATGCTGATCTCATTTTATGAGTTTGGAAGTATTTGCTCCTCTTCTTTTATTTGGAAAGGTTTGAGAAAGATAAGGTGTTAAATCTTTTATGTTTGTTGAAATTTACAAGAGAAGTTATCTGGTCCTAAACCTTTCTTGTTTAAATTTTTTTTTATTGGTAATTTAATCTCCTTACTAATAATCATTTATTCAGATTTTATGCAGGTTTTTTTTTCATGATTTAGTCTTGGAAGATAGTTTCCTTCTAGGAATTTATCCTTTTTTTTTTCTAAATTGTCTGATTTTTCAGTCTGTAATTGTTCATGGTAGTCTCTTATAATCCTATATATTTTTATGGTGTCAGTTGTAATTTTTCATCTTTCATTTCTGTTTTGATTTGTCTGAATCCTCTTTTTTTTTTCCTTAGTGAACAAGGTTTGTCAATTTTATCTTTTCAAAGAACAAGCTCTTACTTTTATTGATTTTTTTTTCTATTGTATTTTTAGCCTATTTTATTTATGTTCCCTCTGGCCTTTGTTATTTCCTTCTTCTACTAATTTTAGGCTTTATTCATTTTTCTTTTCCTAGTTCCTAAAAGTGTCAAGTTAGATTGCCTATTTGAGATTGTCTTGTTTTGAGGTAGACCTGTGTTGCTACAAACTCTGCTCTTAAAACCACTTTTGCTGCATCCTGCAGATTTTGGTATGTTGTAGTTCCATTTTCACTGTGTCAAAGTATCATTTGATTTCTCCTTGGATTTCCTTGTTGATCCATTGGTTTTTTAATAGTATGTTGTTTAATCACTAAAAATTTTTGATTTTCCCACTTTTCTTCATATAATGGATTTCTAATTTATACCACTGTGATCAGAAAATTGTTTGGTATGATTTCAGTCTTAGCTTACTGAGACTTGTTTTGTGGTTAAGCATGTGGTATGTCCTGAGGGATGTTCCAGGTACATTTGAAAAGAAAGTGCATTCTACTGTTTTGGGATGGAATGTTCTGTATGTCTGTTAAGTCCATGAGGTCAGATGTGTTATTTGAGGCCAATATTTATGTTTCCTTATTTACTTTCTGTCTGCATGATTTATCCGTTGATATAAATGAAGTATTAAAATCCTTTAATATTATTGTTTGTGGTCGATTTTTCCCTTTAGGTCTGTTAATATGTACTTTATATTATATATATTATATGTTTATATATACAATTGCTCCTGTGTTGGGTGCATAAATATTTACAAGTGTTATATGTTCTTGTTGGATTGACCCCTTTTCATTATGTAATATGCTTCTTTGTTTTTATTACAGTCTTTGTTTTAAAGTCTCTTTTCTGATGTACGTACGTATAGCTACACCCCACTTGTGTTTTCCCTTTGCATGAAACATTTTGTTCCGACCCTTTCCTTTCAGTCTGTGTTTTGTTTTTACACCCGATGTGTGTCACTTATGGGCAGCACATGGTTAGGTCTTGTTTTTTAATCCATTCACCATGTGTCTTTTGCTTGGACAATTTAGTCCATTTTTAGTCCATGTGAAGTAATAACTAATGGGTATGTACTGATAGGTATGAGACTGAGAAATGCCATTTTTTAACTGTTTTCTGGCTGTTCTATAGTTTCTCTGTATTCCTTTCTTTTCCTCTTTGTTCTTTTGTGGTTTCATGACCTTCCGTTGTATTTTGCTGAAATTTCTTTCTCATTATTCTTTCTATGCCTATTACAGGTTTTCGCTTTTTGGTTACCATGAGGCTTATGTATAAGGAGAAACACACACACACACACACACACACACACACACACACACACACAGTCTACTTTAAATTAATATCAAGTAAAGATTTAATACATTTTATTCCCCTCCCATTAATGTTTTTGATGCTATAGTTTACATTTTTTATGTCTCCCCTATCTAATTAGTTTTTTTCTACTTTTGTCTTATTTTAATCTCTGTACTAGCTAAGTGATTATTCCACTCCCTTTCCTATATATTTACCTTGGCTAGTGAGATTTTTACTTTCTTATGTTTTCTTATTGGTAATTTAGTACTCTTTTTTTTTTTTAAACTGACGACCATCCCTTTAAATTACTTATAGTACTGGTTTATTGGTGGTGAACTCCTTTAGCTTATGCTTGTCTAGAAAACTCATTGTCTCTCAGTACTCTTTGTAGAATATTCATGGTAGAGAATTCTTGGTTGGAAGCTTTTTCTTGTCGCGCTTTGAATACATCATGTTTCTTTTTTCTGGCTTACAAAGTTTCTGCTGAGAAATCCTTTGATAACCTATGGTGTTTTCTGGTATGTAATGAGTTGTTTTCTCTTGCTTTTTAAAAGATTTTCTATTTTTCACTTTAACAGTTTAATTATAATGTGTGTTGTTGTAGATCCCTCTTGGTTCTTATTATTTGAAACTCCCTAGGCTTGTGGGAGCTGGGTGTCTGTTTTCTTCCCTGGATTAGGGAAGATTTTGGCCATCAATCCTGCAAATATATTTTCTGCCACTTTCTTTTTCTCCTCTCCTTCTGGGATTCCTGGAATGAGATATAACTGCATTTGCTGTTGTTCTATAAATCCCTCAAGTTATTGTCACTTTTTAAAATTTTTATTTCTTTTTGTACTTCGTTTGGGTGAGTTCCGTGGCCCCAAATTCCAGATCACTAGTCTGTCTTGTGCTTCATCTAATCTGCTGTTGAATCCCACTGGTGTTTTTTTTAGTGCAGTTATGATTTTCTTTAACTCTGTCATTTCTCTTTGGTGTTTTCTTACATTTTCTGTATCTTTACTGAAGTTCTCTCAGCATTCAACCATCCTTCTCCCAACGTCAGTGGACATCTTTATGACAATTACTTTGGACCCTCTATCAAGTAAATTACTTACCTCCATTTCATTGAAGTTTTTATTCCCCTGGGGTTTTATCATGTTCTTTTATTTGTAACATGTTCTCATTTCCTCATTTTGGTTGAGTCTGTGTTCATTTCTCTGTATTAGGCAAAATAACTATCTTTCCCATTCCTGAACAGGTGGCCTTGTGCGGGAGATGTAACTTATTGTTTAATCTTTGTCTTGATTGTCTTTCAAACCATCTCCCTGATTGGTTCAGAACCCTTGGGATCTGTCCACTTGTACATAACAAGCTGGCATTCAAGATATATCCCTTGTGTGGGCTGCACGCACCTGCTGGCCGTGGGACACCACAAAGGCAGGGAGTAAACACGGTGTTTGCCTCCTGTCTCCTGAGTGGTGGGGGTAAGGTGCTCACTTACTGTCTTGGGTGGGACTGTTGAGGCAGTGTGGTGGGGTGGGGTGCTTGGGACTGTGGAAATAGGACATGAGGACATTGTGCTCACTATTTGCCTCTGGCAGGGCCATGGCCCTGTGCGTGGGGGCAGGCACTAGTTGGAGAGAATGATAGTACAAAAATTGTACTTGGCAGTGTCAGCACTAGCCAGGTAAAGGAAGAGCATAAAAATGGTGCTCACCAGCACCTCTGTCCCTGAATAGTAATACAAGAGACTTTTTTTGCAGCCTCTTTAAGATTAGTAAGTGAATCGGGGCGCCTGGGTGGCTCAGTAGGTTAAAGCCTCTGCCTTCGGCTCAGGTCATTATCCCAGGGTCCTGGGATCGAGTCCCGCATTGGGCTTTCTGCTCAGCAGGGAGCCTGCTTCCTCCTCTCTCTCTCTGCCTGCCTCTCTGCTTACTTGTTATCTCCGTCTGTCAAATAAATAAATAAAATCTTAAATAAAAAAAGATTAGTAAGTGAATCTCTTGCACATATGATTTAGATTCTTCAAACTACTGCAGTTGCTCTGGGTCTTGGGGATAGTGAACCTCTGTGTGATCTTTCAAGAGCAGAATCTCAATTCTCTACAGTCTTGTGGTTCTCCTAGATGTGAGCCCAGTTGCCTTCAAAGCCAAACATTTTGGGGACTTGTCTTTGTGATCCACCTTTGAAGGCCTGGTGTGCCTACTGTGGAACAGAAACCCCTTGTTCCAAAGAGAGAAGTTCCATATTTGTAGATCCCTCACACTGGTGGGTTACTGTGCCAGGAGTGGGGTTTTGGTGAAGTGATGTCTGTGCCTCTTCTCTCTGTCTTGATGTGGCCCTTTTACCCTCTTTTGTGGAGTAGTCTCTCAGCTGGTTCTCAGAATTTTTTCTATATGTAGCTGTAGATTTGTTGTGTCTATGGCAGGAGGTTATTTCAGGATCTTCCTCTGCCACCATTTTGAACCATCTCCCCAATGATGATTTATTGAGCTCCTACTTTGCATGTCAGTTTCTACTATAGGCACTGGGGAAACAGAAGGATACAAAACAGGCCCTGCTCTCACAGAGCTTTGCATTCAGTGTGAGACTTTGACCACAGCTTTGACCTCTCTGGTGCTTAGTTGCCATCTGCTTTAATGTGAGCCTTCTCTTGTTTCCTGATGCATAGGACTTGCTTCACCAGTTTTTAGGTTTTCTTTTAGGAAGTTTTTCCATATGTAGTCGCAGATTTGGTGTATCTATGGGAGGAGGTGAGTTAAGGATTCTTGTACATGGCCTTCTTGAACTGGATCCCCTCTCACACTTTTATATGTACTGTTCCTCACTTTGAATTGTCCTTGGATCTGTGGGTTGGTTATTGTTCACAGTATTTTCCTAAAAACTATAAAGACCAATTAGCTAAGAAGGTTTGCAGGTTTTCCACTGTTTTGTGGCTATGACCCAAACATCAAACTGAGGATATAAGTCAGCATGGAAATAGAAAAATTGGAATTTTCTATCAGCACTAAATATTCAAGAAAACACATTTATTGGTTCAAACCAATTTGTGACCAGGTTGTTTCTTCTTCATGTTGGATATTGCACAAGCAATTGAACTGAATGAAATGCAGTTCTTTACTGCTCACTTAGCATAAATTATTGTTTGTACTGGTAAATTGAGACGCTATTTGTGATGGGACTTTAATTTTGACATCTTTATTGCCTTTTCAAAGAAAGTTCATTTCAATATATGTGTGCGTTAGCTACTTTTTAAATGTTTTCAGTGACTCTGACTGCATATATAAGCATACACTGCTGTTTCTTACATGCTTTATTTAGACTGCATGCATAGTACAATAGAGTAGTCAGTAGAGTAGTGATGTAGAAATCCATTTGCTTGTAATACAGAGAACAGTTTAGTATGCTAGAAATTATATTGTAATAATCTTGCCATGCCATATCACTGAGATTTCAATTTATATTACTATAGTAGTTTATTTCCGATAAATTAAAAATTCCAATGTAATATTTTCATGATAAATGTTCACATTAAAGATTTCATGATTGGTACATAGCCTAGCAGCACAAATGTTATAGGTTATTTTCAAGCTATCACTAACCTAGTTAACATATTTTCTGAAGTCCTGTGCAAATTTTTTGAGACAGTTATATGCTTTTCTTTTAGTATCACATCTTATTCCATAAGTGATTTGAAGAAGTACATATATAATGTGTACTAAAGTATATACACATACACATATATACATTTCTATATGTATATAGAGAGAGGGTATGGGGAGGAGAAAGAAAGAGAGAGAGAGAGAGAGAGTGTGTGTGTGTGTGTGTGTGTGTGTGTGTGTCTGTGTGTGTATCTTCAACGAAGGGTATAGGGACCCAAGTTCCTAGGGACCCAATTCACTGCTGTCCATTAAGGCGATTATTCACAGTCCTCAGTCTTCCTGATCCAAGATGGTGGTAGTGAGATGGTTGGAGAGACAGTGAAAACGATTGATGAAGATGTAGAGAAAATTACGAACCATTTTTGGAAGTTGCCATAGCGCACTTGGGGTGATACTGGCAAGAATCTAGTCCCATGATGACACTAAGAATTTCTGGGAAATGGACTGTATGAGTAGCTCTGTATCCAGCTAGAAAGTACATCAGTAGCAGAAGACAGATATGTGGGACAAACTGCGGAACAATGCTATGAAATAATATGCTGTGGAGTGAGAGTTAGAATAGGAAAATCATGTCATAACATATTGCACAGCATCTACAGACAGACCAGAAATATTATAAGCCTCTTATTGACCAGGGGGAAAATAAAATTATGATAATATATAATAATATCCATAGCCATAATCAATAATCAGTTCAATAGACACAGAGCTTCCCTTAGTTCAGGACCTGATAGTATTTACTACCGGTATACATTCAGCATTCCTCACAGTAGATATGATAGGTGACTTTAATGTTTCAGGTGTTTAATGTTTCTCAGAGTATGCCAACGGGTAATTCATCAATGGCAACGCCAGAAGAATAAGAAATAAGACAATGGTATCCACAGATATAGGATGGTATAGTTTGATCTAGTATAATGCTTATTACAGAGGAAGAATTTCACTGTGATGGTGAGGGATGAGGGCTTTGGGAAAAGAGAAGGTTGTAATCATAGAGAAGTATATTGAACTTTATGGTAATAGTCTTAACTGTGTTGACAAACCAATATAACCTGCAAAACCTTGTCAAAATGGCAGACATTCAGCCACACTGTCCCCGTTCTCATATCCCGCTATTTTGCTGGAAGACCTCAGGCCTAGCCTAGCTACCTGTATTTTTTTTTTAAGATTTTATTTATTTATTTTGACAGAGAGAGAGAGGGAGATGACAACTAGGCAGAAAGGCAGGCAGAGAGAGAGGGGGGAAGCAGCTCCCTGCTGAGCAGAGAGCCTGATGCAGGGCTCAATCCCAGGACCCCAAGATCATGACCTGAGCTGAAGGCAGAGACATAACCCACTGAGCCACCCAGGTGCCCCACTACCTGTATTTTTTAAAGGATACATTGGTCATTTTGATAGTTGATGTGGTTGAGAACCCTTGGTATAGATGTCAGAAGTTTTATTTCCTTATTATAAGAAGGCATAGAAACCAATTCCTTGAATGCCATCAACTACCCAAACTCAACCAATATGAAATAGAAAACCTGAAAATCTGTCCTATAACCATAAAAGAACTTGAGTTAATAATTATAAAGCTCCCTAAAATGAAATCTTCAGGCTCTGATGGCTTCACTGGAAAATTCTTCAAAGCACCTAAAGAAGATCTCTTTCTTTTCTCTGTCCTCATGTCCTTCAAATTATAAGTGTTAAATATTTTATTTCCTCCAACTCCTACCCAAATTAATTTGGACTAAGGATTCTATGGTTAGTATAAGGATTTTCAAGTCATATTACACCAAGTTTCTCCTTCTCCGAAGGGCCTCTCAAAAAGCGATTAAATGTGGTGGCAAAAGAATGTTGAGAGAGAGATCTCCAGACACCATAACCTTACTTTCCCTACGGCAGCGTGGTGGATATTCTTTGATGTTGGGCCGTATTCGAACAATTGAGAATAAAAAGATTTTAAAGCCAAGAGGTTGATATATTATCCTATTCAAGTGACGTTATTTTAAAAGGGAAGAATTCATTTTGTTCTTATGAAGAGACTCTACTAACTTGATTTATCAGGGAAAAAAATAAAACTAAATAGGAATAGCAGAGGGACTCTCTTTTCAAATTTTATTAAGTGGAAGGGGAAGATAGACATGGTAAGATAAATAAAACATGTTCTGCAATTCTTGCAACGTGATTCTCTGTTAGTACAAAATAGTCAGTTGAAAAATACAACATAGTGTCAAATAGGTTAAGGCATAAACAAAACTAGGCAAAATGAGTTCAAAACAATTATTCGATCTTTTTTTGCCATCTCTATATAACTTGTTCATTAATGTTTATAAAATGGAGAGAAAGCTGAGGGAGGGCCATTTCAAAAATGAAAAGTGTTTGAAACAATAAGGAAAAATTAAATTAACATGTCTATATTCATGAAGGAAAGAGTGTTTACTGAGACACATGTCATGCCCTTCAGCAAGCAGCAATATGCGTAGTATTTAAGAATATGGACTTTCAAACCAGTTACCTAGGTGCCTCTCAGCTGGCCTTACTGCCTCTGTGGCATTGAACAAGGTACTTGATTCTCTCTTCATAAGATTTTTCACCTGTAACATGGGGTGACTCAGCAAGTCAACCCCATAGTGTTGTGAAGCTTGAATAAGATCTATAAAGCAATTATAAGAGTGACTGGCAATTGGTCAATTCTTTGTCAGTATTAGTCATGATTATTGTTCTGTTATTGTTGCTAATAATTACCATTCATCACTTGACCATTGATGACTTAGGGCCAGGTTTGTTACTGTGAGCATTTATGTTCAAAGAAAATAACAGGTATAGTGTAAATGTGATTTCAGGGAATGGTAGGTTATGATTTCTGAGTATTTTTTTTATTACTGCCAGCAATCTATAGACAAATTAATAAACTCAAAGTTGATAAAATTGACATGTAATTTTTTGTGACTAGATTTTTAAATACTCCTTGAGCAATGATTTACTCAGTTTTATGATATAATTGCCAATTGCCAGCAATAAAATCCCAGTACAACTTAATTCACCCTTTTCCCCATTTTGTCAACCTAAGAATCATCAGGAATTTCAGGATAGAAGTAAAATTGATATACAGATTTCAAAACTTAATAGGACTCATTGACACTATCCTTCCGTACCAACTGTTACATACCTCATTAGAAAACAGAAGTCATTTAGCTTTTTGAGTGCATATAATTTTTTTCGCACTAAAATTAAAATTTCTGGAAACCAGGTACTAGATTTTATGGTGTATGGAAGTCATCTCTGTATCTTGAACTCAAATTACACTGAAGCTTTAATAATACATATTAAATTAATGATGAGAGACATTTAATAGTTTTGAATTTCACAAAGCCCCATTGGAGATGAAACACTTCTCCATGATGATTTACCAGATGTATTTTATAATGATCTGTATGGTGAGATACAATCTACCAGTAGAAGTGGATTTGCTGGATGGAAATGTGTTTTCTAGGCTCGCTTTATGCCACCTTACCAGCAGATGCTCTCCAATTCAAATAGTATTTCTATAGCTGCCATGGGAAGGAGTCCTGACTCCCGGAGGCAAAGGGATAAAGGAAATGAGAGCCCGCAGTGTTCTGGTGTCGTTGGAAGAACGCAGAGCCTGTCACCGGATGTATAATCTGGCTCCTGCTCTGCTATGTTCAGTTTTTTCCCATGCATCTATGGAAAAGACTTTGTGCTTTTCTCCCCATTATTTTGCCTATATGGCTATTTATATTAATATTTAGACAAACCCTATGCATCTTGGCTTAAACATTTTCACTATTATATCTTCTCTGTCACTGGATTTTATTCACTAGTTTACCAAAAAATATTGTCTGCGTTCATGAGCAATGTTGATCTATCATTTTTGGGGTATTACAGTAACACTAACTTCATAAAATGTGTTTCCTCTGCTTTTTGATTGAAGAGTGCATAATTGGATTGGTAGTCTTTTTCCTCAAAAGTGTGGGATGATTTATCAGCCAAATTTTGTCCTAGAGTCTTCTTTGTGGGAAGGTGTTAATTACGGATTTTATTCATTTAATTCATACAGAGCTATTCACCATTTTTGTTACTAATTGAGTTAGATTTGGCAGTTTGTTTGAAGGAATTTATTTCACCAAAATTGTCTAATTTGTTGTTTTAAATTTTTCATAAAAGATAAACTATTATGTTTTTAATATCTGCACACGTCTTGATATCCCTCCTTTTCATTTCTCATGTTGGTAATCTGCATCTCATTTTTATTTTTTCAGTTAGTGTCAATGGAGAAGACTATCAATTTTACTGATATTTTCAAAGAAACAGCTTCAAGTTTCACTCATCTTTTTCATCCTTTTGTTTTGCCTTTCCCTGGACTCTCCTCTATATTATTTCCTTCCTTTACTTTCTGTGACTTAAGATGGCTTTTTGTAGCTTCTTTAAATAGAAACTTAGGACAATGGATTGTAGACCTTTTAGGATTTTCTAATATAGGCTTTAAAGCTATGTATTCACCTGTTCTGCTTTAGCCACATCCCATCAATTTTGATACGCTGTTTTCATTCAAATATATTCTAATTCAAATATATTCTAGTTACTTACGTGTTTCTTTTTTGAACCATGGCTTATATAAAGGTGTGTTGTTTGGCTTCAAATATTGGGTGGATTTTCCAGATATCCATTTGTCTCCTGATTTCTAATTTGACTTTGTTGTGCTAAAACAATATACTCTGTCTGATTTTGTTTCTTTAAATTTCTTATGGCCCTACATATGGTCCATCTTGGTGACCATTCTATATCCCCTTGAAAATAATGTATATTCTGTTCTTGTTTGGTGTGTGTTCTATGAATGTTAAGTAGGCCGATTTGCTTGCTAGTGAGTTCAAATCTTTCGTATCTTTAAACTGTTTCTATCAATACTGGAAGATCAGTGGTGATATTCCCAACTAAAATTGTGATTTGCCTATTTCTCCTTTTGGTTCTGTTCCATTTTTGCTTTTTTGTAATGAGGTGCATATACACTTAGGATTGTTACATTTTCTTGCTTAAATGAGCCTTCATCATTGTAAAATGTCCGTCTTTATGCTTGGAGGTATTTCTCACCTTGAATTCTACTTGTTCTCTCTACTCTGATGGGGTTGATTGTAGTATCTCCCACATCTCTGGGGGTTAAGGGATTTGTTTTGCTTTTTGCTTAGTCTTTTTTTTTTTTAATGACTTTTAAAGTTTATTTTATGCAGTTTTTAATTTCTGCCTCTTTTGGAAAATATACACTTTAATTTAGATTTTACCTTAGAACTTTAATTTATATGTATAGGGTTTAATGCAACTTGTTATCTTTATCATCCTTCTGGATATTACCTAAAAATTTAAGATACTTTAACTTCAGCTTCCCTTTTAATCACTTCTATGAAGTTTTAAGTGCTTTATTTCTATTTTGATATTTTATATCAAAAGTTGACCTCACTGCTGTCATTATTTTGTAATAGTTACCCTTCTTATAGCATTTGTTTACTTCGCATTTCTTCTAACATTTCAGATTTTCTTTCTAGGATCATTTGGCTTCTTCCTGGAGAACATTTTTTAGCATTCCTTTTTCAGGGGTCTTTGGAGGATAAACTTAGATTTTTGTTCACCTGAAAATGTCTAATAATAAACCCTTACTTTTGATGGCAGTGTCGGGGTCATGGATATGCCTTTCATATATATATGCTATATATATAGCATGCATATATATATATATATGCTATTCATATAATAGGCATAGATTGACCATTGCTTTCTCTCAGAGTTTGAAGATGTATGTTATTCCCCTCTTCTCAAGATTCTGTTGTTATTGATAATTCACTGTATTATTACTCTTTAAGTCCTTTTAAGGTCTTCCATCGGTAGGGGTGTTCCGCAGTTTCACGAGGGCGTGTTTGACACTGAATGTCATCTTACTTATTCTCATTTAGCTCTTCTTTCCTTCTGGAATTTAAATTAGCTGTAGCCAGGTTTTCTCACTGTATCACTTACTCTCTCAAACTGAGTTTTGTATTTCCATTTTCTTGTTTCATTCTAGGTGATTGCTTCAGATTTGTATTCCTATCTAATTTTTATTTCACCTGGATTTAACCTTCTGCTATTCTTTCTATTGTAATTTAAATTCAGATTTTATAAATTTTTTTGAAATGTTTTCTCGACATTTGGGATAGTGTCGTGTTTCTACTCTCCTCTTTTATTTTTAAACTTATGAAATGAATTTGTTTTATATTCTGTTTTTAGTAGCATCTGTTTCGTGGTGTTTGTGAACCTGTTTCAGATGGTTGGTGACTGCTTCTACTCACACCGACTTATGATATGTTTTGAGTCTTGATAGTGAGCTCATACTTGTTAGAAGGTCACTTGTGTGATCTCTTTGTGGCTAAAGTTAAGTGTCTGTTCCTCCCAGCAGGTGTAGTTTTGCTCCAGCCAAGCACCTGTTGTCAGCACAGGGATAGTTGTATTTTCAAATTCAGTTTTCAGCTTGGTCTAGAGGGCTGATCAGATAGTGTGGACTGGTAAAAATACCTGTGTAATATACAGCTAATAGCAATAAACTGTCAAGGAATTTTACTTTAAGTAAATTTTACTTTATTCTAAGATCTAAGGTCAAGATACACAATGATTTTTTTACGATGACTTTTGAAAAAAAAATTTATTCTTTGGAATAGTGTTCTTCTTGGCCCCAGTTTTATGTGCATTTGTCTGTTTTATAGCTCCCTGCAGCTTCAAAGGTCCAAAGTTGACTCTAGTCTTCACTATAAAACCTTAGGCTGAAGCTTCCCAGCTGGTATTCTTGGTATATGGGTATATTGTAATTGGCTTAGAGTGTACTGAGCCACTGATCCCCTCAACTCTCAAGTCAGCCAGAATTGGGCTGGGTATTTTAATCCACTTTGGCTGCTATAACAAAATACCATAAAGTGGGTGGCTCAAACAACAAACATGTATTGCTCATATTACTACAGGTTAGAATTACCAGATCAGGGTCCCAGCATGGTCAGATTTTGGTGAGAGCCCTCTTCTTAGTTTTTAAACAGCTATCATCTTTCTGTGTTTTCACATGGCTGAAAGAGAACTAGCTAGCACTCTGAGTTCTTTATAGGACCTAAATACTATTGGTAAAGACTCTGCTCCCATGACCCAATTACTTCCCAGAGGCCCCACCTCCAAATACCATTGCCCTGGACTAGGGCTTTAGCATATGAATTTTGGATGGTCAGGAACATTCAGTCTACTGCACTGGGCAAGCCAGGGCAGCCAGGCTGATTGCTTCTGTTAGTAAGCAGACCAACCATTTGTCACAGCGAACAAATAATAATAATTTTTGCATGAGTCATGAGGTGAGAAAGTTGGGAAACATGGCTTTACCCTGCATGGTTCTCTGTTATTTCCTCAGTGTATTTAGCAGTGTCACTGCAGGATTTTCTTCAGAATCTGCAACCATAGGTATTCAAACAGGGGTTCCTATACTCAAAAATGAGCATAGAGCTAAGAACAATCTACTTATGTTATAAATGGCCAACACCAGAAAAAATACTCCACATCACTTGGCATCAGGGAAATACAAATCAAAATCACAATGAGATACCACTTCACACCAGCCAGAATGGCTAAAATTAATAAGTCAGGAAACATCAAATGTTGGGAAGGATGCAGAAAAAGGAGAACCCTCCTACAGTGTTAGTAGGGATGCAAGCTGGTGCTGCCACTCTGGAGAACAGTATGGAGGTTCTTCAAGAAGCTAAAAAGAGCGCTAGCTACCCTAGAACCCAGCAATTGCACTGCTAAGTACTTACCCCAAAGATACAAATATAGTGATCTGAAGGGGTACCTGCACTCCAGTGTTTAATTAGTAATGTCCACAATAGCCAAACTATGGAAAGAACTAGATGTCCTTCAACAGATGAATGGATAAAGAAGATGTGGTATTTATATGTATTTTTATGTATGTATAATATGTATGTGTATGTGTGTAATATCCCATAGCGTGTATGTATGTGTATGTATTTGTAGGTATGTGTGTGTGAATGGATAAAGGAGATGTGGTATTTGTATTTATGTGTATATATACACACATAAACACACTCACACATACATACATGCTATGGGATATTGTGCAGCCATCAGAAAGGATGAGATCTTACCATTTACATCAGTGTGGATGGAACTGGAGGATATTATGCTGAGCGAAAGAAGGCAATCAGAGAAAGACAATTATCATATGCTTTCACTCATATGAGGAATATAAGAAATTGCAGAGAGGATCATAGTGGAAGGAAGGGAAAATGGAATGGGAAGAAATCAGAAAGGGAGGGAGACAAGCCTGGAGAGACTTTTTTTTTTTTTAATATTTTATTTATTTGACAGAGAATTAGAGAGAGAGCACAAGTAAGCAGAGCGTCAGGGAGAAGGGGAGAGAGAGAAGCAGGCTCTCCGCCGAGCAGGGAGCCTGATGTGGGGCTCGATACCAGGACCCTGGAATCATGACTTGAGCTGAAGGCAGCCCAACCAACTGAGTCACCCGGGCGCCCCAAGCCTGGAGAGACTCTTAACCCTAGGAAACAAACTGAGGGTTGCTACAGGGGAGGTTGGTAGAGCAATGGGGTAGCTGGGTGTTGGGCCTTAAGGAGGACACATTATGCAATGGGCACTGCATGTTACATGCATCTGATGAATTATTGAATTTTATATCTGAAACTAATGATTTTCTACATGTTGGCTAATTGAATTTAAATTTAAAAAAGAATAATTTACTTGTGTCTCTTCTTTTTTACATTTACCTTTACATGTACTTTTTACATTATGTATTTTCTATATTGGTTATTTTCATTGTTCATATCTCTGCGAATTGAAATTAAATTAGTGTCGCTTTTTAATGTACAAATAATACCATTCCAAAAGATTAAATTCTCAGCCTAAGAAGCATAGTATTTACTTAAAAATTTAAAAAGAAAACAACAGTGGAGCTTTTTCTAAAAGACTAGAAATGTAAATAATATGAAAAGCATTTTGTAAACCTAATTTTGATCATGAGAATATGGTGGTCACATCCCAGTAAGTAGGATGCCCTAGGTTAATGAAAATTAAACATTCCTTACCACCATACTACATTACTTTCTGGTTCAACAGTTTTCAAACCCATACAGAGTAAAATAGTGAATCATCAGTTTGCTTAGGGAAGTATACTAACCTGAGATTATGACTGAACATTTGTCTCCTGATTGAAGATATAGAACAAAATACCATTTTGACTGAGACACAAGTGACTTGAGAAATTACCTAGCAAAATCTTGCACTTCAGAGATAATAAAATTGAGTCCTATGGCACTTAAATGATTTTTCCAAGATTACACATCTAGTTAATAGTGAATCTGTGACCAAAACCCACAAGGCTCCTGATTCCATCTTTAGCATTGAAACACTCTTCATTCATTCACTCTTTCATTCATTTATTCCTTCCAAAGCATTTTGGCATATATAAAGTGTTAGGGACTAAGGTAATTAAAATAATGAAATTCAGCATGTTTAGTGAAGCAGTAGTTGTGTTGTCAATATAGTAGGGGACCTCAGAGAATGAAGATGCACTTAGTACCTATTAGGAATAAAGTTGTCCATAAACAGGTGATATTTAAACTGAAACTCAAAGCATGGGCAATGAAAAGTGAAGGAGACCGTGCCACAGTGAAAGGAATGCTCAGAGAGGTGGATGCAGAAAGGGAAGGTGGTTAGCTATTGGCAGGACTCCCCATGTTTGTCCTTAGACATGGGAATGATCATGTGGATGCAACTGAAACAGGCCTTGAATGACATGTTAAAGAGCATGAATATTCACGTTGGGGTTTGATGGAGCTCATTAACTCTTGGATACTGTAAGGCTTTTTAGGACCTTGGGGGTGATGTAATTCATTTGTTAATTAGAAAAATAATAGAGGCTGAGGACATGTGGGAGGAAGGGAATTAGGAGGAAGGGAAAGCTAGCACAGTATTCCAAATGAAAGATAAGGAGTATGTGAATCGAGGCAGTGTGTTAGGATAAGAGACATATTTGAGAAGTGTTGTGTAGAAATAACGCAGATTGGGGACTGTGGACAAAAGAGGATTGGCCATAAGGAACCTATAATTTTTCTTTGGCCCCTTTGTATAACTTAACAGGTGACCTTTGGGATCAGAGGTACAGGGAATTCTAGACATGTTGAATATTAGCTATTCAAGTGATATTCGGGTAGAGAATATGTAAGTGGTTATGTTTAGGGAGTCTGAAGCACAGGAAAGTGAAGGTTAACGCAAACTTTGCTTTGACTAAGGGTTCAGCAGCATATTGAGACCATAAGCGAGAGAATGAGTTTATTGATGATGAAAGTTTAGATTAAAAGGGCTAGAGATGGTTCATCATGGTTTGGCTTTTATTGTCAAGGATCCCTTTTCCACTCCAGTGGGATTGTTTGAGGTTTCAGAATGTTATAGAGAGTATGGAGAACTTAAGCCTTGTGATAATTGGGTGTCACCTATATAGCCAGTGACATTACTGATTTTGACCCTGAGTGTATATAGAAGAAACGTACTTTGTGATTGGTAGATATACTCTACCACAGCATCAGTCATTTACTGTCTGTTTGCTCTTCAAGCACTAGGCAGTTCTTTCTTGCTTAAACACCTTGCACAGCCCCCAGAAGGTGGTCTTACACACGACCACATATGGCCTATATGCATCAGTCATTTCTTAAAGAGCAAGGTCTTTACCTTGCCCCTTGTGAATTTCATGGTCTGTGAGTCTTCTAGTTCTTTGGAAAAGACACTCTGTGGCAAATGTCTAACATTCGGTTCTGAATCAGCTGCCACCAAACTGTCTTGTGCTAGCTATTTCTATCTTGTTGCCTAAGTCCTGTACAATTTAGGTTACTTAGAACATTATATTGCACAATATAATGTACAGATTTCTTATGGCCTTCATCTCTGTGTATTGCGCAAATGATTTTCTTCATTTTGTCCCTATACATTTATTCATGACTCATAAAATCGTTATCTATTACTTAGGGTATGAACCCAAAAAGGCCTTCCCTATTGTATTTCTTGTAAGGGGAACCCTCACTGCATGATTTTTACTTGAGGGGTAGGGCTTTTTAACAATGGTGCTTGCCATTTTTTAATAATTTGGGAAGAATCTTTCTGCCTTTTTTTTTTCTTTCCTGTCCACTTGTGAATGGGCCTTTCTGATTTACTGAGTTCCCAGCAAAAAAAAAAAAAAAAAAAATGCATATGTAAATTTATATTATAGTGACAAATAGGATATGTGACAGTTATGTTGTAAATTATTAACTTTGTTATCATAGAATTTGTATGGCTATACAAATTGTAGAATTATAATTTCCTATTTTTAAAAATGTCTTTTAATACCAAAACTGACTATTATCTAGTAGTTTTTCTACTGCCAATCATTTGAAAAAAAAAAAAATCAAGGGACCATAAAGTAGAAGATATCTAGGAAAAGAAGAAATAGTTGCAACTCCACTTGTTGTTTGGTTTAATTTTCCTTTATAGAATCTATTTCAGGACACCTGGGTGGCTCAGTTGGTTAAGCATCTGCCTTTGGCTCAAGTCTTGATCTCAGCGTCCTGGGAGCCCCATGTCTCCCAGGGAACCTGCTTCTCCCTCTCCCTCTTCCTCTGCCTTTCCCCTCAGCTTGTGCTCGCTCATTTTCTCTCCCCTCTGCAAGTAAATAAATAAAATATTAAGGAGTCTATTTCATTTTTATCTCAAGAGTTAATGTACATGAAATCAGAGTTAATGGAAGAAATAACATCATATACATATTAGGAATTGTAGCCATTTTATCTTAGTAAAATATTCATAAAAATATAATATAGATTATACCATGACTGCTACTTTCGTACTATTACATTAAAGATGGAAGATATGCAAATGTCATTTACATATTTTCCTAGAAGATGAATGCACCTAGTCTGGAGGACAGAATGCCGAACAAATTCTTGCATTAAATTTCATTTCACAGGAATCAGTTAAGTTACTGGACCGGTTGCAGGCACATTAGCCAAATGTTTTATCTCTAAGTATCTCTCCTTATGGATATATAGTATATCTTATTTTCGGTAATTTTCATTATTGCCTCAGTTAAAAATAGGGTTATTATTAATGTTATGAAGCAGAAAGCAGTATAAGCACTTAGGGAAGAAAGATATTTCCAACTGAATGAACTTTTAACTGAATTTTCTGATAACTGGTATCTATTAAAACATGATCACAAATGCTATAAAACTTGTATGTGTATATATTCAGGTGTGTGTATCTTTTGAGAAATAGCTTATAGATTATTGAACTTGAAAACACTGCCCTTAAGGTCAAGAATGTATCTTTTCTGTCAAATGCCTCCTGACTTTAACAATTAAGGAAAATAGTTTAAGAGTCTTAGATCTCACAGCATTAAAAAAATTCCAAATAACTAAATATAGTTTTCACAATGCACTGTTTTGATACTTTTTTTCCTAAGTAACTGTAAAAATAAATGAAAATTTGATGTTCAGAATAGGCCTAATTGACGTGTACAATAATGTGATATAAGTATGACATCAGATACTATTTGACAGATGTAAGTGTGTGTGTGTCTGTCTGAGAGATGGAGATAGGAAGAGAGTGTAAAGAAGTGTTGGTGTAAAGTCTGAATGTCTTTATTCTTGGCTTATCTGCTAAGGTTTACATGATTACAACGTAGGTGACATTTTCTTATTTACGTCTCTTAATTTTAATTACTCTCTGATTTTTATAATGTGATTTCATTTGTCTTATTTGAGTTTGTATAAGATAGGATTGAGGAGGTAGTAACCTGGAATTTTCACATGCTGTGTAATTCAGGTAAGAATTAGAATTTTTTTTCTCCTGGGAATGATGTGCTTTCTATAAACTTCCCTGGTCTGCTGTGGGAATCCTTATAAAGTCAGGGGACCCTCAACCTCATTTCTCCAGAGTGTTCGGGGAGTAGGACCCTTTGGTACATTTGAATGTCTAAGAGTCATGTGGCGTGTATGATGAAATTCCATGAGGACTTTCAGTGTTTCTCCAAAAATTAAAAGAATGTAGACTATGTCTTCAATAATTAGATTCTTACCACCTTTGAGAAACAAACTTGTTTATGGGACCTAACACATGTTTCTAAATCTTTTGGCAACAATTACTCATAGCAGAAATGAAAGAGGGAACTTTGCTATAGATCACATGGTTGTTAAGAGAATAATAAAGGAATATTATAAACAGATCTTTCCTCACAAATTTTGTAATTTCGATGAACTGGACCAATTTATTGAAAGCCATAATCTTGCAAAACTCACACAAGAAGAAATAGGCAATTTGAATAGTCTTATCCCTTAATACTAACTAGCAAAGCCCCAAATGGTACATTGCCCTGTAACATTAAATAATCTTGGGATGAGCTTATTAATGCCCCCATATGATACCGAAAGGATTATGACCCTCTTTTGTGTTTTATTCCCAATTATTGGATAGTTTTCCTTAACACAATAAACCAAAATATAGTTGACCATTGCCCACTACAGTGAGAAATGGATTAAGGAAGTATTTAGATTATCGAAGCAACTGGATAAAGAGAATGGTAGAACTTGAGATAAAATCAAGAAAAATCTTGGGATTCTGGATTGAGAAACAAACTAGCCAGTATTGCAAATTTACCAGTAGGGAGATCAAGCAGAATTTATGGGGGTGAACTCACTAATTCAAAATGTTTAGGGATGGAGCACCTGGGTGGCTCAGTCATTAAGCGTCTGCCTTCAGCTCAGGTCATGATCCCAAGGTTCTGGGATCGAGCCCCTCATAGGGCTGTCTGCTCATCAGTAAGCCTGCTTCTCCTGCTTATGTTCCGTCTCTTGCGGTGTCTTTCTCTGTCAAATAAATAAAATCTTAAAAAATGTTTAGTGATGCCTGGGTGGTTCATTTGGTTGAGCATCTGCCTTCAGCTCAGATAGTGATCCCAGGGTCCTGGGATCAAGTCCTGCATCAAGCTCCTTGCTCAGTGGGAGCCTGATTCACTCCCCCTGCTTGTGTTCTTTCTCTCTCTCTGACAAATAAATAAATACAATCTTTAAAAAATAAATGAAATAAAAATGTTTATCATCCCGAGAAATTTTGAGGAGGGCTCTGGATTTTCCAAACAACATGGGATGGATGCTTCATCTAGTCTCTTTCCTAAGTGCTAGAAGATAGTGAACCCAGAAATCTGGGGTCTTGTAGATCCCAGCTGTATGGGTTACATCATAATCGATATGTACCATTCCCATCAGAATGGTAGTGTGAGGACTAAAGGAGGAGAAGAAAATATGAGTAACTACACCACCACTATTGGTAGAAAACGTACCTTTATTACTAACCCTTACAGACACCATGGTAGGTTTCAGTTTTACTAAAGACATTTTAGTGACTGTTGAACAGATGAAGAGAGATAGGATGCATGCAAAGGCCACAGTTCCCTCCAAGCATCTTCTACCAGAAAACAAACAAAAACCTTTGGCTGACGCTGCTACGTTCTTGACATCATGTACCTGTGGCTTCTTGCTGACAGACTTGCTCTGTATTTAAGGCACACAGATGTAATAGGAAGTTGCACAAATTAAAAAATAAGATTGAACAATTTGGTAAACATTTGACCTTTAACAGATGACAGAAGCATAAGCACACTTACAAAACAATTGTCTTGAGTGGGTTATGTGCCTAATGAAGGCATGCCAAGCTGAAAGGGCAGAAAAAAATTGGAGGTCTGAAGTGAGAGCCACAAGAATAAGCCGAAAACAGCCAACACTCCACACAAAACATACACATGAGGATTTAATTACCAGAGACTCAAGGCACAGCCAAATTTTATAGCTATTTTCTTTTATTTTTCACAATGAATCGAACTTTTCAGTGAGGTCATCAAGCAAATATTCTGCATCCATGAAGGGCTGTGTGGTATAACCACTGAAATGTAGCCATATGCTTTTAGTCTCATAACAGACATGACAACATTAAAAATAACGATTAGAAGCATTTAGGGATGAATGTAAATAAGATGTTGTACACAAAAATAATTCTTGTTGCAATTCTCAAGATGGTAGAGAAATCCAGTTTTTTTACATAGAGTGTTTTGTGTTTCTAACCGCTGTGCTTAATACTGTCCTGAACAATCTAGAAATCATGAGTTTTTGATGCAGTGTTCAATGACTCGTTAGCTGCATATAACACCCATTTTGCATGTAACACAAAAACAAGAACTGATGTGTGCTGAGATCTTAAAGACACCACCACAAAGTTAGTGAGACACAGGGGGGGAAAAAAGCAAACATAAAACAGGGCACATAGTACATACTGGGTTAGTTCCTTATTATTATTATTTTTAGAATATTCACTGGGGATTATAGAAGTTACATGTATACATACTATATATAGATATAGATATAGACATCTATCTATCTAGATAGATAGATCTATCTATCTATCTATCTAGATAGATGTCTATATCTATATCTATCTATCTATCTATCTATCTAGGCAGTCTGTTGTGTTCCATTGGTCTGTATGTATGGTCTGTATGTTTGCCTTCATGCCATATATACATACTATGTATAGATATAGATATAGACATATATCTATCTATATAGGTAGATCTATCTATATAGATAGATAGATAGATAGATAGATAGATCTACCTATATAGATAGATATATGTCTATATCTATATCTATCTATATATATATATAGGCAGTCTGTTGTGTTCCATTGGTCTGTATGTATGGTCTGTATGTTTGCCTTCATGCCAGGATCATGCTGTTTTTATAACTACAAATTTGTAATATGTTTTTGAAATCTGAAAGTATGGTTCCACCAGCTTTGTTCCTCTTTTCCAATATTGCTTTGGGTAGTTGCAGTGTTTTGTGCTTCCATTTGATTTTATGATGGATTTTGCTGTAAAAAAATTACATTAGGATTTTAGTAGGTATTACATGACATCTGTAGGCTGCTTGGGTAGTATGGACATTTTAACAATATTAATTCTTCCAACCCACAAACAAGGGGTATCTTTCCATTTATTTGTGTCTTTTAAAATTTCCTTCATGAATGGTTTATAATGTTCACTGTGTAAGTATCACCTCCTTCGCTGTTTGTTTATTCCTAAATTTTCTTTAGGGTTTTCTACATGTAAGATCATGTCATTTGAAAACAGATGTATTGTGTTTAATAGAAATGGTGAAAGCAGGCATCCTGGTCTTGTTCCTGATCTTAGAGGAAAAACTTTCAGTTTTTCACCCGTGAGTATGTTAGTGGAGAGCTTGTCATACATGCTCCATGATTTCCATCACTGAATGGACGAACATGTGATTTTTATCTTCCATTAAGTTTATGTGGATTATCACATTAGTTTGTTTGCATAATTTGAAACACTGCTGCATTTCAGGGATAAACTCCACTTGGGGATAGAGTTTATCCTTTTAACATGTTACTGAATTTGATTTGCTGGTATTTTGTTATCTGTATTCATCAGGACTATTGACTTACAGTTTTCTGTTCTTGTAGTATCTTTGCCTGGTTTTGGTATCAGGGTAATGGTGCCCTCATAAAATGACTTTGAGAATGGTCTCTCCAATTCAGTTTTTTGGAAGGCCTTGATGAGGATTGGTGATAATTCTTCTCTAAATATTTGGTAGAAGTCACTGATGAGGGGCCCCTAGGTGGCTCAGTCAGTTAAGAGCTTCCTTTGGCTCAGGTCATGATCCCAGGGTCCTGGGATTGAGCCCCACATCGGGCTCTCTGCTCAGCAGAGAGCCTGCTACTCCCTCTCCCTCTGCCTGCCATTCTGCCTATTTGTCCATGCTCTCTCTCCATCAAATAAATAAAATTTAAAAAAAAAGGTCACTGATGAAGCCTTTAGTCTTGGGCTGTTTTTTGTGGGAGGTTTGTGTCTACTGCAGTGTCCTTACCAGTAATTTTTCTGTTCAGATTTTCTATTTCTTTAAAATTTAGTCTCAGTAGGTTATATGTTTTAAGGAATTTATCCATTTCTTGTGTATTATCCAATTTGTTGTATCGTTGTTCATAGTAGTCTTGTAATTCTTTGTATTTCTGTTCCATTTGTTGTAATGTCTCATCTTTCGTGTCCAATTTTGAGATTTTCTTCTACTTCATTAGTTAGTTAAAAGTTTGTCAATTTAGTTTACCTTTTAAAAATCCCCAACTCTTAGCTTTTCTGACGCTCTGGTCTTTCTAGTCTCTATTTTATTTATTTCTGCTCTAATACCTTCTGCTTATTCCAATCTTCTTCTTCTTTTTTTTTTTTTTTACATTTCTTGAAGTGTAAGATTAGGTTTTTGAATTTTTGTTTTGTTTTACTGTAGCTGTTTATCACTTATAAATTTTACTTTTGATACTTACTTTGCTACATCCTAAATTTTGGTATGTTACATTTTCATTTTCATTTGTCTTGAGATATTTAATTTTCTTTTTAATTTCTTCTCTGCCTCATTAGTTATTTAAGAATGTGTTAAGTTCCACATATTTGAGAATTTTCTAATTTTCTTTCTTTTTGATTTCTAGTATCATTCCATTGTGGTCATAAACCATACTTGATATAGATACCACCTTTTAAATTTGTTAGGATTTGTTTTGTGACCTAATGTGATCTATCCTGGAGAATATTCCACATGCACATGAAAATGTGTATTTTCTGCTGGTGTGGAATGGAATGTTCTGTGTATGTCTGTAGACCCGTTTACTATTATTTAAGTTTGCTGTTTCCTTATTGAGTTTCTGTGTGGATGATCTGTCCTTTTTTGTAATCAGGATATTGAAGTCTCCTACTATTTTTGTATTGTGATCTATTTATTCCTTCAGACCCATCAATGTTTGCTTTATATATTTAGGTGCTTTGATGTTTAAGGCATATAAAGTTTATAGTGATGAAGTATTCCTGATGATCTGTCCCTTAAATCATTATATAATGGCCACCTTTATTTCTTGTGACAAATGGACTAAAAATCTTTTTGTCTGATCAGAAGTCTTTCAGTTACTGTTTGTGTGAGATATCTTTTTTTCCTCCATTCCTTTACTTTCAGCCTACGTCTGTCCTTAAACCTGAAGTGAGTCCATATAAGACAGCGTATGGATGGATTTTTTAAGAAATTCAGTCAGCTACTCTGTCTTTTCACTGAGCAGCTGAATGCATTTATGTTTAAAGTAATTATTGATAGTTAAGCACTTACTAATACCATTGTAATTGCTTTCTGACTTTTAGTTCTTTTGTCCCTCTTTCTTTCTTTTGCTGCCTTCCTTAATGATTTGTTGATTCTTTGTAGTGATATGGTCTGATTCTTTCCTTTTTTACCTATAAATAAATACCTATAGGTATTTTCTTTTTGGTTACCATGAGACTTATAATAATTATAGTCTATTTTAAAAACTGGTAACTGATTGTATGCAAAGTCATTTATAATTTTACTCTGTTGCACACAGTTATTATCACAGTTTCATCTTTTTATATAGTGCATTCATTAATAGATATTTGTGGTTGTAGCTATTTTTAATACTTTGTCTTTTAGATTTTAAATTAGAATTAAAAATGATTTACATATAACCATTGCAGCATTACAGTATTCTGTATCTGTCTATATATTTGCCTTTACCAATGAATTATGTACTTTACTATGCTTCACTGTGGTTTATCATCCTTTCAGGTTAACTTGAAGAACTCCCTTAGCATTTCCTGTAAATCAGTTATAGTGGTGATAAATTCATTCACTTTTTGATTGTCTATGAATGTCTTGAGACATTCACATTGGAAGGGCAGTTTTATGTGATACAATATTTTTGATTGGCAGGTTTTTTTTTGTTTTGTTTTTGTTTTTTTTTTTTCTTTTAGCACTTTAAATCCGTCATTCCACTTGTGGGCAATAAGATTTCTGCTGAGAAATAGTCTGATAATCTTATGGGAGCCTCCTTATATGCGATAAATATTTTTTTCTTTCAAAACTTTCAAAGTTCTCTTCTTGTTTAAATGTTGACTATTTGATTATAATGTGTCTTAGTATAGACTTCTCATGATTTATCATCTTTGGAGTCTTTTGGATTTCCGCATTCTGGATGTCCCATTTGTTTCCCCAGATTTGGGAATTTTTTTTTTTTCCATGTAAGCATTCCATGTCTTTCTCCCTACCCTCTCCTTGTAGGACTTCCATAATGCATATGTTGGTTCACTTGGTGGTTGTCCTATAAGTCCCTCTGTTTTTCTTCACTCTCTTTCAATATTTTTCTTTTTGTTTTTCTGACTGGATCATTTCAGATGACCTTTTTTATTTTTTAATTTCCTGTTCTTCTGTTTATCAAATTTGTTGCTATAGCAATTTTTCTATGGATTTTTTTCAGTCAATTATTATATTACTCAGTTCCTGAACTTCTGTTTTGTTCCTCTGTATTTTTTTTTAAAGACTTTATTTATTAGGCAGAGAAAGACACAGCAAGAGAGGAACACAAGCAGGGGGAATTGGAGAGGGAGAAGAAGCAGGCCTCCTGCCGAGCAGGGGACCTGATGTGGTGCTCAGTCCCAGGACCCTGGGATTATGACCTGAGCCAAAGGCAGACACATAACGACAGAGCCTCCTAGGGGCCACTCTTTTGTATAGTTTCTATCTCTTTGTTAATGTTCTCATTTTGTTCAAGTATTATTTTCTTGATTTCATTTGTCTATCTTCATTCTCTTGTAACTCACTGCACTTTTTTAAGATAATCATTTTAGATTATTTGCCAGGAAATTCATAGATCTCCATTTCTTCAGGGTTGGTTAATGGAGATTTATTTTGTTCCTTTGTGTCATGTTTTCTTGAATCTTCATGTTCTTTCTGGCATAGTATTGGTGTCATTTGAAGAAAGAGGCACTTCCCCTAGTCTTATTAGTTTGACTTCAACAGTGTGTCCAGTTTGAGATTCCAGGAGCTACTCAGTTCTTTTCAGTGAATTATACTCTCTGGACTTTTAAATATAAATTCCTAAATAGAAAGATGATTTCCTCCCCTTTTTTCCCCCAGCATCTCATAATCTCTTGCTCTTTACAGTGTCTTACTGCTAGACTGTGGGATGGGGCATTGGAGACATGCTCACTCCTCTCCCTTCTTCTTTGTGGAAAAGTTTATGCCTTCTCCTTATCTCACAAAACTGCTGGGCACAGTTAGATGCTGACAGTATTTCCTTTGTTTTTAATTTATCTGCACCAAACCATGCTAGTTCCAACAACATTTCAGGTTAGGTGAGATGGAAACAAGCCTCAAGGATTGTACACTGAAAAGGTGGGATTTTAGAGGCTTGCTCTGCCCCTCTCCCTTCTTTCTGGAGGAGAAGCCTCAAGGTTTGCATCATTTCACAGTCTTTTTCCCCCTCTCCCAAGCTTGCGGAACCATGCTGGGTCCACTCCTTTACTTTATCCTTATCTGTACCTAAGCATCCAAACTATGCTAATGCCCTCAGCACTCCAGGTAAAATGAGGCACAAACTGGTTCCTAGGGTAGTATACTGAAAGGGTATTGGACAAACTCCAGTTTTTTATTATTTCCTAGGGGAAATAAAATGTCACAAGGTTTGGTACCTTCTCTCAGCCCTATAGAATCATGCAGGCAGCGGTATGTCACTCATCCCATTTCTTTGTTCTTAGCAGTCTCCAGGTGTCAAAACTATGCTGATTCCATCAGTGCTCCATGTAACGTGAGACAGAACCTCATCTCTCAGGCAGTGCACTAAGTGGCTGGGATATTGGATGCACGTTCCAGTCTTTTTTCTCTGAGGGAGAAACTAGGCCAACACAATCTCTGTTGGTACCTAGCTGTACCACCTTGGGGGAGGGGCTGATGCAGGTAAAGTGAAATTGTCCTTCCAATCCATTTCAGCATGACTGTTGTCAGTTTTATGCTTGTCTGGAGTACCATCACCAATTAACTGGATTTCAGACTTCTCATAAAGATATTTTGGCCCGTATATTGTTGGTAAATTGGTGGGTTTTTTTTTTCTGTGGGCTGACAGGGCTAGGACTTCCTATTCTGCCATCGTGCTGATGTCCCTCTAAAGACCAGACTCTTTAAATGAAAAAAGAAACGAGACCATCAATAAAATTATGTTTTCAGTGCCCATGACTCAGTCAAAACTTGCTAGATATGGGCAACATATATACACACAAGAAAAACAGTAAAAATCAATAAAAACCAAAAAAACCCCACCAAAAAAAAGCCAGAGATAATAGAATTATTAATAGAGAATGAGATTAATAAATTAATTATGAATATAATCAAAGTTTTGAAGAAAAATATGAATATAATCAGGAAAAATAGAAGCTATATAGAAAAAATACATGGATTTTAGAGATGAAAGATTATGAAAATTATGAAATAAAATATTCACTAGGATTAGCAGGTTAGACAGTGTAGAACAAAAGGTCAGTAAGCTTAGAGAGATTGCAATAGGAATAATCCACATTAAAGAAGAGAAAGAAAAAAGATGAAAAAGAAAGAGCTTTAGTAGCCTGCAAGACAATATCAAATGAATTAAAATACCACTAGTTTTGGGGAGCCTGGGTGGCTCAGTTGGTTATTCGTCTGCCTTCAGCTCCGGTCATGATCTCACAGTCCTGGGATTGAGCCCTGCATCAGGCTCTCCGCTCAGCAAGAAGTCAGCTTCTCCCTGTCCTTCCCACTCATGCTCTCTCTTGCCATCTCTGTCTCTTTCTCTCCAATAAATAAATAAAAATCTTAAGAGAAATTTTATAAAATAAAATAAAATAAAATAAAATAAAATAAAATAAAATAAAATGCTGCTTGTTTGAATCCTAGAATGAAAAGGAGACTAGAAAGTAATTTGAAGAAATGTTTAGGACATCCATGTATTTCATGAATTCTGTTCACTCACTGACTCAAAATCTTAGCAGATGCTAAACAAGGTAAATAAAAAGAAAGCCTGTAAGATATAAGCAGTCTAATGGCTGAAACAATGTAAAGAGAGAATTGTAAAATTAGCCTCCAAAATGAAACTGAAAGGTTTTTTTAATTTAAATTTTCAAATTCTTCATCACCCTACATATGCAAAAAAAAATCATTAATGGGATTTGTACAGGTGGAAGGAACTTGCGTCATCCAGAAACTCAGATCTAAATAAGAAATGAATAAAACCAGAAATGCTAAATATGCGGATAAACAAAGCATAATTTTCTCATTAAAAAACCTTTAAAAGGTAATTGTTTAAAGGAATAATATTTACAATGTATTGTAATGAATTTACAAAAGCAATAATAAAGTAGAACAATTTGTGAAAACACAAGCCCAGGGAGAGCATTAATAAGGAAGTATACTTTTGTGAGGTTCATACCTATGTTTATTAACAGAGACAAGAGTAGCTGAGAGTAGGCTATTATAAATTACGGATGCATATTTTAAATCAAAGCAGAATCCTGTAAAATTAGAAAAAAAGTAAATTAATAAGGCAGCAGAGGTGATAAAATTACAGTTATTATGAATGCTCAAAAGAAGCTAAAAAACGAGGAAGAAGGAATGGAGGACAGATGGAATCATTAGAAAGTCTGTGCAAGAGATAAAATGCAAATTAAAATGTATAAAAAAATGTATAATAAAAAATATAGATGTGAAGGAATATGTGGAAACGATAGGAACAGAGAAGGTACAGGGCAAAGAGAAAACAATTACTAATAAGGGAGATTTAAGTATAATCACCAATAATTTAAATACCCTAAACACTTCATCAAAAGGCAACTATTGGATTAAAAAGCAATATTCCACAACTTGCTGCTATAAGAAACCTACTTTAAAGGCAAAGAAAGAAGGGGCATCTGGGTGTTTCAGTTGGCTAAGCATTGGAATTATCTTTTCTCTTCAGGTCATGATCTCCTGGGTCATGCTCAGTGGGGAGTCTACTTGAGATTCTACCCTTATGCCCTTCCCCTTACTTGCTCATGGCCACTCTCTCTCTGTCAAATAAATAACTCTTTTTTAAAAAATTAAAAAATATATATGGAATGGAGACACTAATAATAAATCTGGAGTGACTATAATAATTTCACACTAAATAGGGTTTAATACAATTGTTTTTAAAAAAGATTTTATTTATTTGACAGAGAGACAGCACACAAGTAGGGGGAGTGACACACAAAATAAGAAGGAGAAGCAGCCTCCCTGCTGTGCAGAGAGCCTGATGGGGCTCGATCCCAGGACCCTGGGATCGTGACCTGAACTGGAGGCAGATGCTTCACCTACTGAGCCACCCAGGCACCCCACAAAGTAGGTTTTAAAGCAGAAAATATTACCGGGAAATAATAATTTATTATAAAAGGGTCAATTCATCATACATTCCTGAAAGTCTATGCATTCAACAGCTAAGTTCCAAAATACATGGAAACAAATGAAAAAACTGACAACTGAAAGGAGAACTAGAAAAATTAAAAATGTACTAGATGTGAGGGTTTTGTTCTCAATTTCTAAGAGAACGAGAACAAAATCAATACACACCAAGGTGTGGAAAACAGTATCAACTGTAATTGTTGAAATTCACATCTTTAGGACACTCCACCCAGTATGTCCCTGGCAGAATTCTAAGGACGTCCTCTCAATAAGATTCCTGTTCCATGTTCACTCGAACACTAATTCGGGTGTTTTGTCTATGTACTGCATGTCTCCAGTCCTTTACCTTGAGATAAGGAGATCACCCTCTGGAGTACTACTCGGGAGCCCTTTAAAAAGTAGAGCGATTGTTCTGGCTGGCGGGCAGAAGTTGTTGCTGGCTCTGAGGATGGTGAAGGGCACTTGAAAGGGGCGCAGGTGGCTTATAGGAGCAGAAGAGCAGTCCTTGGCTGACAGCCAGCATGGAAACTGGGACCTCACACCTACAGTTGCAAGCTTTGGGACTTTGCCAACAACCTGAATGAGCTTCCAAGTATATTTTTCTCCAAGCATCCAGATAGGAGTTCAGTCTGACCAATACCTTGAAGACTTCCATCTGACTAGACCTTAAGCAGAAAACCCAGTACAGCCTATCCAGACTGGTAACAAACAGAACTTCGGGATCATAAGTGGCTTTGTGTAAGCTGGCAAATTCGAGGAAATCTGGAATAGGACAGTAGGATATTTATATGCAGTTACAGCAAACACTCTGATTTCAGTGCACAGAGAACATGCAATTAGATACTGAACCCTAAAACTAGTGTCAGTAAATTTAAACGAATGGAAATTATACAAATAATCATCATAATCATATGTTCTCTAAGCATAATGAATTTAATTAGACATTAATATTACCATATCTGGAATATTCCAAATACACAAAATTAAGGCTTAGTCTTCTAAATAAACTGATCATCAGAGAAGAGCGCGCTTGGACGGCTCAGTTGCTTCCGCATCTGACTTCGGCTCTGGTCATGATCTGGCATCAAATCCCACATCTCCCTTTGCCCCTCCTCCTGCTTGTGCTTTCTGTCTCTATCTGTCTCTGTCTCTCTCTCCCTCCAATAAATAAACAAAATTTAAAAAAAAAAAAAAAAAGGAAGAAGAAATCACAAGGGAAACTTGAAAACATTTTGAGCTGAAAATACAGCCTATCAAAATTATCACCATAGATGCCACTCCCATGTATCTCTTAGTTTTTAAAAAGTGTCAGTTTTACCTAAAATTTTTAATCCCATTCCCTTCTGAAAACGAATTGATTCCTGACTTTTTTTTCCTACAATCCGTTCTCAGGGGTGCGTCACTTTCGTTTGCGGCCATCCTGGTCAAGTGAGTGTACCGCCCAGAGGCCACTGACACGAAAGAAACTGGAAAGAAGCATCACATAAATGAATTGCTGCCCTGTGGCTGTAGGCAACAGAAAGCACTCTCAGGAGCTCTTTCCCTCTCTCTCTCTCTCTCTCTCTCTTTTTCATAGACCAGCCCTAGAGTTTGTCTTACACACTGAATCTAATCAGTTGGCTTCCAGATAAATACCTGGTTAGAAGTCATGTTGCCATTCATTTCCATAAATGAGGGTCATGTTTATGCAGGAGAAATATTTCTCTTCAGTGAGTACGTCACAGACAATAGCATTAAGCTTCATGGACCTGGAGAACGAGGAACCATAAAACACACCAAACCCCCAAAACCTTACTTACAAAAGCAGCAGTTAGAAGCAGGTTGGAAGATGAGAGTTAATGAGGACGTGGTTGTACTCCAGGTCACCACTATTCTGAGTTGTTGATATTGGTTATTTCAGCAATAAAGAGCTAAGAATAAGTGAATAAAGAGCTACGAAGAAGTATTTCAAAGGAAATTTCCTCCTCCTCCTCCTTTCTTTCCTTTCCTCTCTTCTTCTCTTTAAAAAATGCATGCTTTGTATGGATAATAAAACTGGAATCATGGCCCTTTAGCCACATAGGGAATTGCACTGAAAGCAAATCTAAATAAATCCTAAGACTTTCCCCAGCTGTCTTTGCTCTCAAACAGCACAGCTCCGGAGGCGGGTTTCTGGATGTCTACGGCACTCCTTAAAATATTTTTGATAGTTTGACTAGTTATTCATTGTGTTTCATTTTATTCACTTTCTACATATATTCTGACTGCTCCAAGGCCAACCTACTCATACCCGAGCAGTTCTCATCAGAACTGCGAATTGTTCTTAGAACCATATTGCGGTTCAACGTTGAATACTTAGAATGCCTACTACATGCAAGGCAGGCATGAGCTGTAATTGCTGTACAGAGACTTAGAAATGGAATGTAGGTTTTAAATGATACAACCAAAAATATTTTGTATTTACGGAGTCCCCATTTGGAATGAATCAGATGTTTCTGTTTACTGATACCATCGTAAATATATGAAACTTAGAAGGCATTGTTTAAGGTATTAAGAACAAATATCCTAGGTGATGTATGTTTAGGTTGTCTATTGATGTTATTGTGGGAAAAGAATAAATGTTCCTTTCTGGCTTTCATTTATTTTTTATGTTTCTTAGGGGCAGGGTGCCAAGGTTAGACGACCTGTGAGGAGGGTGTGAAACAGGCACATCTCACTGGTGCACCCGCAAAGGACTGCATTTGTATATTATTGAGTTAATGTTTTTGTTAATTTTGTACCCTTCATTAAAAGACAATGCCATTAAATAAATCATTGTGATCTAAAAGTTAGGACCTTATTTCACATCTACAGATGTCTATTTTTACTGGTTTTACTTTGACATCGCAAAGTTTATCAACTTTTTTTTTTTTTCAGTATACGGTGTTAAAATCCAGAAAAGTAGGATGTATCAGAGTATATGTCACATGATACTGCTTGACTCAATTTTACCATTACTTCTACAAATAATTCAACCACTACTTTTCAGTTTTAACCTATTGTTGGGACAGAAACTCTACCATCAACCCATCTCATGTTCTTGCTGAGTGTACCAAACTGTCCCTTGACATTTACACTCTTTGTAGCTAGTCACAAAGACAATTAAGTAGGTCAAGGTCACCACAGAGTGACTCTCCTGTGACTGGTTTCTCCCCAGAGGAGAGGAATTGGCTTGTTAGCTGCCTGTTACAAAAGCGGTGGAGACCTGGGTCTTGAGGGCTTCAGGTGTGGAATGTGATGATCATCAGTCAATGTCAAGGGGCCTCTGTGCTACTGAGATGCTGACCTATAATTAGACAAAGGAAAAGGAAATCCCGGACCACTTTACACAAGAGACCACAATGCTGTTGGAGCCTTGGCTGGTGCCCCTAGGAGAAGAAGCAGTAAAAAAGGTTGTGTTCTTAGAAGGCCAAGGGCAACCATCCCACACATGACTTCATGCTTCAAGTTACTATGATTCAATTGAGGACCACATCTGCCCCAAAGAGAGCTTGCTACTTTGGATTTCTGTTTCTGTGATTACAATATAGCTAACACAGGGACACTTCTCCAAGGCCGGTATAATTCCATGCAGTCCCATGGAGGATGTGAGTGAAAGTGGCTTCATTCTTGCTGTGTAATTTGACACAATGACAGCTCTGAACATGAATCCCTCATATGGAGAATGACTGATAAGTTTTAAGGTCTGCTGCATTCATCCTACTGCACAATATGGAGGACTTCACTAAACGTGTTGTTAGTGCCAGGAGGCCCTTTGTAGCAGGCTTTGCTCATTTCGAGCCAAAACAGGCCCAGGATAAAGACAGGCTCTTCCCTAAACTAGGCAAAGTATGCAATACAAGACAATCAGGTGATTATGCAACTAGTTGAAACAAGGTATTTCTATAGAACCAAATTCTTCCGTAAAAATAAATTTTCCTTAACTGGAAAAACCAAGGGTGTGGCTCTTAGAACAAATTAATCCTTACGCTTCTCCACTATGTGACCCTGGACCTCAGTATTCTCATCTGACAGCCTTTAAGGAAAAGGGAGAACCAAGGTGCACCTTTCAGGTTTCCCATCTACAGGTGAAACAGAAAGCCTTATATCCCAGTGAAGATATAGCGGGGTAGGAGCAGAACATGATCGACAGAAACATTTATGCTCTTTGAGTATCAGGTTCTTTTGAGACATGTGAGCCAAGCATTCAATTGGCTGGATTTTGGAAATGGAGTGAAATCAGGAAGGGAGGTAACTGCAATCATTGGGTGTGAACATTCAGATGCATATTATCTTCTGTTGTCCGTGCTGCTGAACATACTGTTGGCTTTGATGTTTTATCTGCCTGTACTATGAGAGCTCTTCAAGTCCAAGTGGGATTTTGTGCATTTCAAAGAACATCTTGTAGGGAGGCTCTAGTGGGACTAGCAGTGCCCATCATACCATCAAATAGTCTTCCCATTTGTATTAAAAAAAAAATCCAAAAATCCCAGACATTCTAACATTCCAAGAGGAGAAAAGAAGGTCACAGAGTTTTTGTGAGTTGCTCAGAGCCCCTCTCCAACAATGCAGTCCACTACCTGTCCAAGTGCCACGTACTCTTCCTCACATCCCCCCCTTGGAAATTCAAACTCAGGGAACTTAAACTAAACACGGTGATGTTCTGGCCAGTGCTCTGACCCTGAACATTGAACTGTCCTTTATCTCTGAGCCAAGAGTCTTGGATTTCCTAATGGTATGCATAAAACTGTGGCAAGCCAACTTACTAGCTTGCAGTGAGGGTCCACGTTCAAACACTTCACAGTTCCTGACAAGCAAGTCAGAACGTAAGGAGCAACATGGGTTTGAGGCTCAAGATTGATCTCTGAGACAGGAAAGGAACATTTTCTTGGCCCTGTGGCCCTCAGTACCAAAAAGAAAGTCTGGCACCTAATTAGATTGTTTTGATATTAAAGGCAATATCCCCCTTATCTGGGGTCCTTTGTGCAAGTTGGGTAGAAAATATGGCCAGTAGGGCTGGGGTCTTGCGTAGTGCACGGTGCAACGGGCCGTCTCAGCAGCATTGCTCTTGTGGTTTAAATCCCCCAGCGTTCCATCTGAACTACACAGATCTGTCACTGAGGACTACTCCGACGGGAGCCTCTGACAGAGGGAGGCAGCTTCTGTGTGGTGGTTTTCTACAGGTACTGGACTCCTTGCTTCCCCAGGAGGTCTACCACTGCATTCACTTGAGACACAGGTACTGGCCTGTTTGGGGGAACTCCTGGAGACCAAGTGCCTTTCACAGGATTCCCAGGTGAAATATTGCTTCCAGAGAGTCCCATGTTGGGTTGGGAGCCACTCAGTGGCTAGCCGCTGAGTTGGAAATGTTCAACAGTCTTCTTTTATTAGGTGGAGAGGGTATATTCAAAAGAGGAGCCATCTGGATCTGCAGTCATGTCTTCCTTATACAAAATGGCCGCAGGCACATCTTCAGAACCTTTTACCCCCCCCCCCCCCCCTTAACCAGTAATAGAAAGCATTGACTACCATGGGAGCCCGCTTCTAGGAATTCATTGAGGATGTCTGGGCTTGGTTTATTGATAGCTTGGGCAGACTGAAAGCCGTGTCCACTGGGGGGCAGCAGTCATCCAGCCCTGTAAGTACTCTGAAAGACTGTTATTCTGGCCTTAGACCAGTAGTCTGCAAACCAGTCCTTATTGTGTATGTTTCACATACAAATTTCTTATTTTACTAGGAAGATTGTAAGCTCACAGAAGGCAGCAATCAGATCTTGCATATCACATGTCTCCAGGCCAGGTCCTATAAGAATTATCCCATAGTTCAAGATACATCTCTTCAAAGAATGCATCCTCTATTATAACTGAATTTAAATTAAATCTTCATTTCCTTAAGAATGTATTTTTATTTTATATCTTGATTCAATGAATTTGAAGCATAGGGTCCAGTTTATTTGTTTGAGCAACTAACATCCTGGCTAGTTGTTTCAAAAAAAAAAAAAAAGAAAATCTTAAGGCCACACAACAGTTCACCTTATTGTAATTAGAATATTTAGATGACTCACTGACTGAGGTTGGGGTGTAGATAGTGAGTGGTGAATTCTTGCCACGTCCTGTTGCGCATTCCCAGGGTCTGGTTTGTTTGTCCCAATCGGATGTGCTGAGAGAGTGGACTGGCGTCGGTTCCTGAGAGGTGTGTCCCTGATTTCAGAGAATCCTGTTAGGTTGAACGATCCCTAGCCATTGCTCCTGCCCCCAGTATTTATTCTTATGCTTGGTTCTTCATGATTCTTCATATTTTATTGAGTCTCATGAGACCTACTGTAACCAAACACTACTATCAGCACAGAATCCCAGGAATAGCTTTGCATGATTTTATGTCTAGCTTCAGCCCTCTGAATCAGTGCTTCCTTGGAAATTAAGCTGAAGCAGGGGAGGCTCTCCCTAGTTAATTTTCCATTATACGTTAGAAAGTAGATATACTGTTGGGCCGGTGACCTTACTTCTTAGGTTTCTGTGTTAAGTTCGCCACCAGACTCTAAACCGCACGCAGCAATGCTGCACAGTGGAAAGAATATTGGACTTGATCTTTTTAATGAGTTTTAGCTCTTTGTCTCCTCAGTTAAAAATATAGCCTTAAGTAAGCGACTTCAATCTCTGCCAGTTTTCTGATGTGTCAAATCTCAAATGAAAGAAACTAATTAAGACCTAACTACTCTTCCTGCCTCCAGTCATTCCCAATGTCAATTCATTTTTCAGTTTTAAAGGATTAAACTTCCTAGCACAGGGAAGGTGGGAAGGTGGGTTCCTTCCCAACCTCCCCGCCATGCCCCTGCTGAGAATTTCTGAACATTTCCTGTGCTGAAAGATAAAGTTCAAACTTCTCAGGTGGGTATGTCACTTTGTTTCAATTCAACGTACATTTGTTGAGGGGAAAACTATATATAAAACAATAATTGAGGCTCTAATGATGCAATGATGAATACCATAGGCTTCTTCCCTTTTTTTAAAGAAATTTACAGTGTAATAGGAACACCCTTGTAAATGAACAGTTCTTTTTTTTTTTAAATCACACTATTTACAGTAGTACTGTGATAAACATATGTGTTATGAAGATCCTTCAAAAAGAGAGAATTAAAATAATATCAATAGCCATTATATTAGTAATAATAGTAATAATGAGAGCCATTGTTTGTTGATAGATGTATGGTATGTTTGGAAGTTTAGATGCATTTTTTTGTGAAAGATTATCTTCTTTTTACAAATTATATAATTTAATGAAAAGATGAGAAGTGGGATTCATACTCAGATTTGCCTAATTACAACATCCATGCCCCACTGTATTAGTTTTATGTGGTTGCCATGACAAAATACCACAAATCTAGTGGCTTTAAAGAACACAAATTTGGGTGCCTGTGTGACTCAGCAGGTTAAGTCTCTGCCTTCAGCTCAGGTCATGGTCTCAGAGTCCTGGGATAGACCCCACATCAGGCTGTCTGCTCAAGGGGGAGCCTGCTTCCTCTTCTCTCTCTGCCTGCCTCTCTACCTACTTGTGATCTCTCTCTCTCTCTGTCTCAAATAAATAAAATCTTAAAAAAAAAAAAACCCAACAACACAAATTTATTATCTCACAGTTCTGTAAGTCAGACTCAGTGGGACTCAGGTCTCACTGAGTGAAAATCACAATCTGAAGGGTGCATTCATTCCTTCCCAGAGGCTCTAGGAGAGACTCCTTTTCTTTGCTCATTCAGGCTGTTGGCAGTGTTCAGTTCTTCATGGTTGTAGGGCTCAGCTCCCCATTTCCTTGCTAGCTGTCAGCTGAGGGTTGTATCCAGCCTTCTGAGGCCACCCACATTCCTTGGCTAGTGGCTCTCTTTGTCCATCTTCAAAGCAAGGAATAGTGAATCAATTCCTTCTCATAATTTGAATCTTCTTTGCCTCTCTCTTAAGTCTTCACACTTTGCTCTTCTATCCTTCCTCTTGGGCTTTTTAGGATTTATGAGATTAGATTAGGTTTGCTAGGAGAATTCCAGATAATATTCCCATTTCAAGGTCCTTGCCTTTGATCACAGTGCCAAAGTCACATCTCCACCTCCACCCCTGCCATGTGAAACAACATATTTGCAGAGATTTGAGCAGGGACATTATTCAGACTACCACTCTCAGTTTCTTTATCTTCTTTTTCCCCCTAAAGAATAAGGTATCTGGTGAAGTTCAGTTACTTGGATCTAATGGAGTATACCCCAAAGTGGGCAGAACATGGGCAAGGACTCAGGCACATAGAAGTCCCTTTATGTTTGGAGGAATGGCCAGGTATCTGGTATGGATGAAAGACAGACTGGGTAAGACTTGTGAATGGCTCTGAGTAATGTACTAAGCAGTTGAGAGTAAATCCCAGTGAAGGTGGGGGTGAGGAAATGCTTTGACCATGAAGCAGACAGCTGAAGATCCCTCATCATTACATCTCTCCTAATTCTGTACATGAATTTTGGAGTGAGAGCATGTGGATTGAGTTGTGGATCCAGTAGTGACTGGTTTATTCCATCCATGATTGCTCTTATAGTTTGATGGAGAACAAATATGATCATACATATACGTGTACAGGCAGGTCCGTGTGTGTATATTTCTGCACACACACACACACATATGAAAGTGTTTGTAAATTATCAAGTGCTATAAAAATATTCATTTGCCTGTCAAGTAAGATTGAGTTGATTCTTAGTCACAAGCATGCTGTGATTCATGCCTGTTTTTATGAATCATGCCGGTTTTCAATTGCTGGAAAGGCATTTTCTATTCTCTGTATTTCTTCCATGAATTCTGCTCTTCTTTATAAGGCAGTTTAGTATCCCGTTCTTCAGTATCCAGCTGCTGTGACCCTGATCGCCTCATGTCCCTTCGTGTCAGAGACCTTGCATTGCATTCACAATGTCATTCAGTTTTCCCACCATACATTGAACCATGTGATTAGGAAATCTTTACTGTAATTGCATACACAGGTGTTATTTTTAAATACCTTTAGGAGGGAGATGTAACCATTTGCTTCTTGTTATTTCTTAGTTTTTCTCTTTGGCCTAGGATTTTAGGCAATGGACTATGATGAAAAAGAGCACAATTTCAGTGTTAGTTCCATTTGGGTCTAAATCCTAGCTCTGCCATATGCCAACATCATGAATGTGCTAAAGTTCATTAATTTTAGTGTAAAATCAAGTTAATATTTATTTTTCAATGCTGTAAGAATTAGAAATTATATATAAGTATATTTATAAATACAAATTATTATACCTATATGGTGTCTGGTTTTGGTTGACATTCAGTTAATTATAGCTATGGTAATGAAAGTGATGACTACTAATGAATGTTTTCGTTATTTTTAACCAAAGCGTATGTTCACCTAAATTTGTTTTGATATAGTTATTTAAATTGTGATTGGTTCCCCCCCCAAATATCTTATAATTATTTATTTATATTTCAAAACAGTCTTGTAAGTGAGGTTAGTTGTAATAACTGTTACAGTAATGGAAACATTTTTATACAGAAAGGCTAAAAGAACTAATTAAAACCAGACTTTGAGGGGCATCTGGATGGCTCAGTGGGTTAAAGCCTCTGCCTTCGGCTCAGATCATGATCTCAGGGCGCCTGGGTGGCTCAGTGTGTTAAGCCGCTGCCTTCGGCTCAGGTCATGATCTCAGGGTCCTGGGATCGAGTCCCGTATCGGGCTCTCTGCTCAGCAGGGAGCCTGCTTCCTCCTCTCTCTCTGCCTGCGTCTCTGCCTACTTGTGATCTCTCTCTGTCAAATAAATAAATAAAATCTTAAAAAAAAAAAAAAAGATCATGATCTCAGGGTCCTGGGATTGAGCCTCGCATTGGGCTCTCTGCTCAGCGGAGAGCCTGCTTCTTCCTCTCTCTCTGCCTGCTTCTCTGCCAACTTGTGATCTCTGTCAAATGAATAAATAAAATCTTAAAAACAAAACAAAACAAAAAACCCAGACTTTGAATCACTGCAGTTCTGTGACTTGTCCTCAATATGGTGATTTTTGATGCTCTGATTAGTTAACTATTTTGCTTCCTGCCATTAAGCCCTCTCTTACCAAAGGTGAAATTTGTGGTCCTAAGACTATCTGGGTTTTGTACATCTCCACTAAAATTATTTGGGCTCTTGATTATGCAACAGAAAATCTAAACAACAACAACAAAAAAACAGTTTTTCTTTACACTGGTTATTTGTTATTTACAAAAATGTTATATTTTTAAAAACCTCAGAAGGAAGGTACCTTTGATTACCTTAATTGCTTCATTGTCTCTACCCTTCAGTTCATTTCTCAACCTATTTTTTGTAATTTATGCCTAGTCCCTAGTATAGAAATACATTGGTTAGATAGATAGCTGGATAGCTAGTTATGGTTACTCACCATCAAACTTCGGGGAAAATTCAGCATTATCCTTCTCCAGAGATAACGGCTGAATGTGGCAGTACAGTCAGTATGTGCTAAGGCATGATTAGCTGTGATAATATATCTTGGCTGATTTATAGACTTTGAAGCCATTTACGTTTCCTGCAAATTCAGTTTTCTCATCTATAGAAAAGGATCCTGGTCTCTACATCTCCCTAGGGAATGAGATGAGAGTAATACAAAATAATACATGTTAATACTCTATAAAAATAATTTCCAACATGGTTCTAATTTCTCTTTTTTACAAATAATATTAGAATAGAACTTTATTCTGCCTCAGATTTCTCCCCGCTATCCCTCCCCAACTCCCACTTGAGTAAAAGTTTACGTCATTCACCCAGTGTTTTATGCTAAAACTTCAAAGCAATTCTTGAACTCTCCCACTCTGATTATCTATCTTCAGTCTTTTAGAAATTTCTGTGGGCTTTGTCTTAAAAACATCTTCAAAATTCATCCCCTTTTTACTATCCAGCCTGTACTCTAACAGTAATAATGGGAGCTCACATTTGTTAAGTGCTCACTGCGTTCCAGGCCCTGCCTATTTAATACTCTTAATATTGCTAGTGTGAACCTACTGCATTGCCTCACAGGGTTAATGGAATAGACTTACAATTGGTTTCCTTATACGCATTCATGCTTCTCTATTGTCCATGTTCCATATACTAGCTACTGGGCAAAAACTGCCAGTAGCTCCCCATCTCAGAGTAAAGCCAAAGCCTTCACAATGGCCATGGAGCCTGCCTGCTGTTCCTCTGTATCTCTCCTCCTGTAATTTAGAACCACGCTCACTAGGATCTAGCCATATGGGCTTTGCGATGACCCTCCACCATTCCTCAAACGTAACTTGGGATTCCCTTGACCTAACTTGCATGGCTTTATGCTCTACATTTTATTTAGGTTCTTTACGTTACATTTTATTTAGGTTCTTTAGGTTCTTTTAGGTTATTTAGGTTCAGTGTTATATCTTTGGAGATGCCTGCAAAAGACCACTGCCTCGGCCGCCCACACACACTTTCCTCTCACTCCCTTGTATGTGTATTCCAGCATTATCTTTCTCCTCCTGGGAGGAGAAACACCATGCGGACCAACACTATCGTCTTCAACACTGTACTCCCTGTGCCAGAGCAGTGTGCCTGGCACAAAGGAGAACATTGTTACTTCTCTGTTGTATAAAGGAGTAAGTGAAGTAATGATGTGCAAACTCTTGTGATACTTTTGGTCTTATCAAAAGTGTAATTCCCTTAACTTAATATTTATTTATTTATTTATGACAAGGACTTTTACAATATTGAAGATCCATGGGAGAAATTTTTTTACAGCATAGTTTCAGGGAATGCTATGTTTCTCCTAAGCAAATAATGTGACTTTATCTTACAGATATTGATTTTTATAATTCTTTATGCCTCCGTTTTGTAATATTTTCAGAGTGATCTCATGGCCCAATTATTTTAACTGCAGGATGATTTTATCTAGATTCATTGTACTAGTCCCTCTTTATACAAGGCCGATATAATTAATTTACACGTTTGGCTACTTCGGTTCTTACTGAAAAGAAATAAAATATTAAAATACTAAAATGTATCTTTGGTAATCTCTGAAATTGTGTTTATCCATTATTTGACATGTAGATCCACTTATGCTTTAAACTAAGATACAAAATGGTTTGCCCTTGATACACGAGGCTGGAGTTGGCCAAATGAAATCTTTGGGTCATTCTAACCATGTTGACTCTTTGATCCGTTTGTCCTCACACTTTGTTGGAAGTTTCCCCCTAAAACCTGAATGGGGTGCTCTCAGGGTTTCCATGTTCAAGATCGATGTTACCCATTCAGTGATAAACAAGGGGCTTCAGGTATTTTGTCCCTTCTCCTTACCGTGTGAAGGAGTGGAACAATCATATTCATCCATTATTATTTTAAGAGTCATGGGTGGGTGCAACAACAAAAACGGGGGCACGGTGTGTGAATTCACATCTCAAACAGATATGAGACTAGGACTGTTAGCCCTTCCCTGGAACATATTGGTTTGGAGTAGGTTAATCAGATTATATGGTTGATAAAGTGAGACAAATTGTGCAGTCCTAACACAGTGCCATGGTAGATGTTCAATGTACCACTCTCACAGGGTGATTTTTTAAAAAATTTAATTTCTTTTAATTTTTCTATAAACATATAATGTATTTTTATCTCCAGGGGTATAGATCTGGGAATCACCGGTTTTACACACTTCACAGCACTCACCATAGCACATACCCTCCCCAATGTCCATAGCCCCTCCCCTCGCCAACCCTCCCCCACCCCCCGCAATCCTTGGTTTGTTTTGTGAGATTAAGAGTCACTTATGGTTTGTCTCCATCCCAATCCCATCTTGTTTCATTTATTCTTTTCCTACCCTCCAAACCCCCCATGTTGCATCTCCACTTCCTCATATCAGGGAGATCATGTTAGTTGTCTTTCTCCAACTGACTTATTTCACTAAGCATTATACCCTCTAGTTCCATCCATGTTGTTGCAAATGGCAAGATTTCATTTCTTTTGATGGCTGCATAGTATTCCATTGTGTATATATACCACCTCTTCTTGATCCATTCATCTGTTGATGGACATCTAGGTTCTTTCCATAGTTTGTCTATTGTGGACATTGCTGCTATAAACATTCGGGTGCATGTGCCCCTTTGGATCACTACGTTTGTATCTTTAGGGTAAATACCCAGTAGTACAATTGCTGGGTCATAGGGTAGCTCTATTTTCAACTTTTTGAGGAACCTCCATGCTGTTGTCCAGAGTGGTTGCACCAGCTTGCATTCCCACCAACAGTGTAGGAGGGTTCCCCTTTCTCCGCATCCTCGCCAGCATCTGTCATTTCCTGACTTGTTAATTTTAGCCATTCTGACTGGTGTGAGGTGGTATATCATTGTGGTTTTGGTGATGTGGAGTGATGCCGAGTGATGTGGAGCAGTTTTTCATGTGTCTGTTGGCCATCTGGATGTCTTCTTTGCAGAAATGTCTGTTCATGTCCTCTGCCCATTTCTTGATTGGATTATTTGTTCTTTGGGTATTGAGTTTGCTAAGTTCTTTATAGATTTTGGACACTAGCCCTTTATCTGATATGTCGTTTGCAGATATCTTCTTCCATTCTCACAGGGTGATTTTAAGAATTATATGACATAATGTACTGCAAGCACATACCACAGGCCCAAGCAGGAGTAAACACTTGATAATTAAATTATAAGCTATTATTAATGTTATTATTTTACTTTGCACATGCTTGATAAATTTTAATAAAGTTAGGAAATTTTAAGTCAGATACATATTAGATGTAATCTTTGAGAATTGCACTTTAGCTTTCTTACCCTTTATTGCCACAGTTGAAAATAGAGACAACTAAAATTGTGGAAATAGCCCAAAGGTCCGTCAGCTGAAGAATAGATCATGAAGAAGTGGCAGAAGAAGTGGCATATATATATAATGGAATATATATATATATAAGTGGCATATATATATAATGGAATATTATTCAGCTGTTAAAAAGAATGAAATCTTACATTTGCAATGACATGAATGAAGCCAGAGAGTATTTTGCTAAGTTAAATAAGTCAGAGAAAGACAAATACCATATGATTTCACTCATATGTGGAATTTAAGAAACAGACAAGCAAGGGAGAAAAAAAGAGAGGGACACACAAACCAAGAAACAGACTCTTCACTAGAAAGAACAAACTGCTGGTTACCAGAAGCATGGTGTCAGGGATGCACTAAATGGGAGGTGGGCATTAAGGAGGGCACCTGTCATGGTAAGCCCTGTGTTATAAGCAACTGATGAATCGCTAAATTCTGCGCCTGAAACTAATACTACACTATATGTTAACTAACTGGAATTTAAATAGAAACTTAAGAAAAAGAAAAAGAAAATAGAAGTAACTAACATTTCTCATATGAGAATTAGAGATAATATTCATCAAGTACCCAGCACAAAGCACAGCATGTGGGAGGTGATGACTAACTAGTCGTTACCATCACGACTAATTTTATCATCCACTTGTACATTGCTCTGCAGTCATTTTTAACTACGCCTTTCTTACATATGCAGATTCATAGATATAATGCTTTCACAGCATGCATGCACAAAATATACACAGTTATATGTGACATGTGAATTTTGCAACACACACATGTGATGTGTGTGTATACAGACATGCACATGTGCCTACATATGCACACACACACACACACACACACACATACTGGAGAAAAATTTTACCCTAGTTTGATGATACATGCCTGTTTTTTTTTTTTTTTAAAGATTTTACTTATTTATTTGACAGAGAGAAATCACAAGTAGACTGAGAGGCAGGCAGAGAGAGAGAGGGAAGCAGGCTCCCCACTGAGCAGAGAGCCCGATGCGGGACTCGATCCCAGGACCCTGAGATCATGACCTTTGCCGAAGGCAGTGGCTTAACCCACTGAGCCACCCAGGTGCCCCAATACATGCCTGTTTTAAGGAAAGAGAACCCATATATGAATGCTGTTACAAAAGACTTTTGTACTCTATTCATTATGAATGATGTATACAAAGTAAAAACTATATACATTGAAACAAATTCAAACCTAATTTATGCCAGTTAATTTGAAGCATAACTGGAGTGGTGTTCAGGCATACAAACACTTTGGGTTTGTTTTGCTTCCTATTAATAGAATTTAGCTTAGATGACTTGTTTTCTTTTATTTTCCCCTTTGAATGAGATAATTGCCTTAGTTTCATTACATAGAATTTGTTTTCACCACGTTGGCAAGGTTTACAAATGGAAATTGCTTTGTTATAGATCACGTTATACACAGCTAGTATTAAGCTGGGACTGTGACTGTAGAATTCTGTCTATACATAGAGTAAGGAAATCTTTGCGGAAAGTGTTAGAAATGTATATTTTGAACAAATTCAGTAACCGCCGTTACTATCTAAAACAGAAGAAAGAAACTCAGAAATGTTTGTCATTTTCATCACAGTAAATAGGTCAGAGGTGATTGACTCTCCTTCTCTAATACGTTCAGTCTTGGTATCTCAAAGTTCAGCAATCCAAGCACTGCTCTCTCCCTGTCATTTTTATCCAGAAACCAAAAGGCCAGCTCATC
The DNA here is from genome assembly GCF_009829155.1 of Mustela erminea. Taxonomy (NCBI): domain Eukaryota; kingdom Metazoa; phylum Chordata; class Mammalia; order Carnivora; family Mustelidae; genus Mustela; species Mustela erminea. The sequence continues at coordinate 123,396,536 of NC_045619.1, forward strand.
TTCCAGTAAACCATTTCCTGGAAGGCTCTCACTTGCTCACGGATGTGTGCCTCTCTTCCTGTTCTCTTCAGTTCATTCCTTCACTTGTTCATTCACTCGTTTCTTTGTTCACCTGGAAAAATGCACAGGGAGCATTTTCTGAGTACATGGTAGTTTCTCTCCCCCATGGGTGGTGTGGACTAGCAGGGGAGAAAGAGTCATTATGCACAGAACCATGTGGACAAGTACAATGGATATAATTAAAGTTTTGTGAAGAAGGGCTGCCTTGGTGAAAGACCATGGTGGATGGTCTTGACCAATCAAGACTATTTAGCAAGAAAGTGGAAATTGTGCTGAAATGTGCAAGGTTTTCAAAGAGAGTTTTCTAGAGGCAGGTGGCCAGCAAATGTAAAATATCTGTGGTTGGAGAGGTGCAAGAAGGCTAGTAGATTTTTATGGTGGAGGCTTGAGGAGGGACCATGAGATGAGGTTGGAAAGGTGAACAGCACACGGACCTTGAGTTGAACCTGTGTCATTAGTCCAGTAACATTGTTGGTCTTGACCTTAACTCTGATAGGAAGCCATTTAAGGACGTTCAAGCAGTGTAGTGGTCCAATTTGCATGTCAGAAACATTGCTGTGTTCACAGTGTACGATAAGAATTTCAGGGGCACTCACGTGGATGCAGAGCATCAGTTAGGATGCTGTTTCATTAGGGAGAGACCTGAATGTCCCTGGAGAGGTGGGTGGTTCAAGAAAAATTGAGAAAATAAAATGGGACAGTGTTAGTGGTTGGTTGAATCCAGGAAATGAAGGAGGAGCAGGCATCAATGATGACTACGGGATTTCTTTTGAATTCTTTTTCCACTATCTTCCTTCCCTATTTATTCTGCCTTCTGTAGTTCATACTCCACTATATAAATGTAGTATAGATCTTTCTATATTTCATAGAGCATTTCGTTCTGTATATCTTCTTGTCCAAACTGGAACTTGGTTCTTCCTTAACTTCAGCATTTTGTCCACAGCCACCTGGAATAGAGTTCAGTCTTCATTTTCCAGAAACCATGATGTCCAGAAAACTCTCAACATTCTTGTCCCTCGGTTCAGGTGAATACTCATTAGAGGAGTGTTAGCTATTTTGGATTCCCCAACTAGAATTACGACTTGAATCCTTTCTTTATCCTAGGTAGATGTCCTGGCATGTTATTTTTAAATAAAGCAAACATTTATTTCAATATACATAGTATCATCAAAATTGAGCTGGATTAAAGAAAAATATTTTCTTCTGACTTCTTTGTTTTCTATTTCCAGAGGTACTGCTAATTTCTTATGTCTCTTTCCAAAGACATTCACTAAACACACCAGCACGAGAGCATCTGGATGGCACAGGCTGTTAAGTGTCCAGTTCTTGGTTTCCGCTTGGGTTGTGGTCTCAGGGTCGTGGGATCGAGCCCCACATTGGGCTCCGTGCTCAGTGCAGTATATGAATAAATTTCTCTCTCCGTCTCCCTCTGCCCCTCCTGCTCATCCTCTCTCTCCCTCCAGAATGAATAAATAAATCTTAACACACACACACATCAGCATGTGTGTATGTTGTACGTGTGTGTGTTCCTCTTTCTCACTTTAAGAATATTCTTTTACTCTGTATGTGGGGTACCTGGATGGCTCAGTGGGTTAAGCCAAAGCCTTCGGCTCAGGTCATGATCTCAGGGTCCTGAGATGTATGCCAAAGTAAATTTCAAAGGTTTAAAATATTTAAATATTTTTTTAAAAATGAAATTACACAGCAATCATATAGTACTAGAAAAAAATATGGCAGGGCACCTGGGTGACTGTGGATTGAGCCTTTGCCTTCAACTCAGATCATGATCTCAGGGTCCTAGGATTAAGCCCCACATTGGGCTCCTTTCTCAGTGGGGAGCCTGCTTGCACCCCTCTCTCTGCCTGCTGCTGTGCCTGCTTGTGATCTCTCTGTCAAATAAATAAATAAAATCCTTAAAAAAAGAAAAAATATAGAAGAATTTTAATATTGCATTGTCAAAAACCATTAAAGGAAAGAATGCAAATTTGACTGCATAAAAGTGTAAAATAAAATTTTCCTGAAGTGATTTTGATCTGGAGATTTATCCCTAGCTCTAGCTCTCTGTCTCATGGTAGTGGCTTCATTTGTGATATCTTAGAACCAATTCTCCCTAAATATTCATAGCCTCTAACAAGTACATTGGAAAACAATAAAATATTACTGTATTTTACATTTCCTGACAGCAGAAATAATTCCTTGGACTGTCTTCATGTTATTCCTGATAGATGAATTTGAAACTTCAGAAAATGATAATTTTAAATTATCATTTAATTTAAATGAGTCTCTCATTTAAATGAGTCTCTAGAAACTAGAAACTCAAGGTATACAATTTGTTCACCACCAAGATGTCAGCAATTTCCTCCACGTCAGAATCATGAAGGAATATTTATTTTTAAAAAGTAGCTTTGGATTTCTTGTTTGAGTGCTTTTCCAGCAAAGGATTAGAACCGTTCGAATATTAACATGTAATGTTAGCATAGTATTTCCTAATGGTTAAGTATTAAAACTGGGTAATTAAAAAACTGAGGAATAAACTGTTCTTTCTGGAAATATCTTTTTGAATGAACATGAGTGGCAATTTAGTGTAAATTTTTGTCATGCTGAGCATGGCTCTAGGGAGTGCTCTTCACACATTTTGAACATTTGATGGGAATGAAGACGAAGGAAGCTGCCGGAACAGTATTTGAGCCAATGTGCACGTTGTTCTCAGTCGAGGGCTGAGCCCACGGCCCAAGAAGCCTAAAAACAGAGAAGCTGCTGGTTTTTGAACAAGAGTCTCTGACAGACTGCAGTAGTTAGCCACTTTGGAACCGTGATGGTCCTTCTTCTCAAAGCTTAGGCACTTCTGTTCCTCCTAGACTCCTTTCCATGTTTTCCTTGCTTTCTTAACACAAACCACAATCCCTCTACCTGTTTTCTTTGTCCATTCCTTCAGGCTTCTATCATCTATAGTATGGAATTTCTTTTGTGCTAACAGTAAAGTGGATGCCACAACACCTTCACATTTTTAAGTCTTTGCTTTAGATTACTAAGGGGAGAGATCAAGAGGCTTAAAAAAAATAACAAATATGAAGCACATTCAGAATGTTTCAGGGTCTCCCAAAGCAACTGGTCTACCATTTTTTTTTTTTAACTTACTACATAAAACCCAAGAACCATAAGGGTTTTGTTTTCTATTCTTACATCCCTTAACAGGGTTGGCTGCTCATCGGAACTCTCTTGCCACATAAATAGAACTGCAAAGTGAGAAAAAGAAAAGTAGCCCATGACATCTGGGACCTGGCCTGGTACTATATCATTTAGGCTTTGGTGTTGCTCTGAGCTGGTGGTTCTCTTGTTGGACATCAACAATTTCACAGAGTGTCAACATCTGACAAAGCCACTCCGGAACCATGGATCAAGATAAAAACAAGATCACTTTGTAATCGTGACTGAACACAGGCCAAACACGACCATTAGCTTGGCCAAAAAATAAAGGACCAGACTTCTCCATATCTTGACTCATAGGAGTGTTTCCAACCCATCCTGACTTTAGCCTATTCTAGTCATCCCTTAGTTAGGTAAGAATCATTAGGATAGACAATCATGTAATTATTTCTCCTTCCTGAAAGCACCCAATCTGGATCAAAATTCCACTTTCTTTGACCCTCCCCAAAATAATCTACCCAAAGCCCTAATGTTGTTGTTGTTTTTTCTTTTTTTTTTTAAGATTTTATTTATTTATTTGAGAGAGACAGAAAGGTAGAGAGAGCACAAGCTGGGGGAGAGGCAGAGGGAGAGAGAGAAGCAGACTCCCATTAGTCTGATGTGGGGCTCGATCCCAGGACCCCAGGATCATGACCTGAGCCGAAGGCAGAGGCTTAACCGACTGAGCTACCCAGGTGCCCACATACTAGTAATTTTTAATTTGATGCTGGAATTGCGAATTCCTGTTGCTAAGTGTTAAAGCTTGATATAGTCCTTTAAAAAGCATTGAACTTTGTTCTAGAGGCGCTGAAGTTGCTAACAGTTCTGTCGAGTCCTTATGGAGTTTAAGCTTTTTAAAAGACAGATTTAAGATAGAAGTCTGCAACTTTTTGATACTAGTTTTTGATTATATAAAAATATTTTTATATTTTTGATATAAAATTTTTGATATTGATTTATTGAAGTATAGTTAAACATATAATATTGCATTATTTTGGAATGACAACAGTGATTTAACCATTACATATGTTGCAAAGTGTTCGCCACAATAGCTGTAGTCACCATATAAAGTTATTACAGTATTGCTGATTATATTCCCTATGCAGCACTTTCCATCCCTGTGACTTATTTATTTTATGACTGGAAGTTTGTATTTCCTTATCACTTGCCTCTTTGCAAAATTTTCTCTGTGTTTTTTTTCTTGAACTCAGGAAACTTTCGTTTTTAAAGTAATCTAGTGTAAAAACAAGTTGAGGTTAAAAGAATATGTTCAGTGAGTATGTTCAGCTTTGCAGGCCATATGGTCTTGATTGCAACTACTTAACTGCCATTTTAGTGTGAAAGTAACCATAGATAATGTGTAAACAAGTGGGCATGGCTAAGGCCCAGTAAAACATTATTTACTTAAACAGGTGGTAGGCCAGATTTGGTCCTAAGATGATAGATTGCCAATCCAATCCACGGTCTAGATTCTACTTCCTTCTAGAGTTACCTTGGCCCCTACTAAATTGTACCCTCTGGAGTTCCTACGGAATGCCCTGTGTTTTCACCAAGGACTCCACATTCTGGCTGATAGAAACTCAAAGGTATGTGGCCCTCTGTGAACTCTGGCAATTTTTCAGCATATAACTCCTAGTTATTATTCTCTTAGAAGTTGTTCTCAGTCTCTCTTTTTGGATTTTTATCCTACAAATATAAAAACTAGAATTTAAACCAAGACTTAGGCATATCTCTGGGTCTCCTTCTCTGTACAGCACTCTTTCCTCCACCACCCAGCCTTGAAAATTCCAGCTGTCCCATACTATCTCCTCTACAGCGTGTGACTCCATTTAATGCTGGGCTGATCCTATTGGAGTTCAGAAAGTGCCTCCATACAGAAATCTAGGGGTGATCATAGGGTATGCCTTTTTTCATTTCTCTAAAAGATCACAAACCTGTATTTCCTGATGTTCAGTGTCTATAAACACTTGTATATACTTTGCCTACATTTCTAGTTGTTTATTGCTAAAGGATAATTTCATGGTTTATTACTGTTTCCTGCTGTGTATATCCTGGGAGCAAAAGTCTTCATATTACTTATTTTGATACTCAAGTTGTCTCTGATTTGGCCAGTAAATTTCTCTAAAAGCTGCCTCCTTAAGCCTTTCATCATAATGCTATAATTTTTTGAGCACTTTATTATTTTCTGGTACCAAAAAAAAAAAAAAAAAAAACTAGGTTCATCTTGAAATTCTTTGTTCTTAGTTCCAAACAGACTATTTTCTCAGAGATCTGGCTCCTTGTAATGGGGAATAATATTTAAATATAAATAGAATTTGAAATAGAGGAGTGACATTCAATTATGTTAAAATACCACATGGTTTTATTTTGTTTAATGGACCATAAAGGGTCAAGGGTAAGGCACAGAAATCAGGAAGGAGAGCATTATAATAAAATCACATAAAATGATAGTCTCTTAGACCAAAATAGTAACAGTGAAAAATTATATATGTTATGAAATAAAAAGTTTTATACACACACACACAATTGTGCCCACCTTGGAACTGAGGATTGGCTCACCTTCGGCCAAAATTTGTTTTGGATGCTAAAACTGACAATATTGATTGTACACTCAAAGGGTTGAAAATGTCCATTACTCACATAATGAGGCCTTCTGGGACAACAGGGTAGTTCCAAGGCATGTCCAAAAGCAGTTTTAGGGAACAAGGAAAGGAAATTGATTCGGAGTTTTCTGGTGGATGGTGGGACTGGGGTGAGAATTTCCGTGCACAGGTAAGGACATACATGGTTTGAACTGCCTGCCAGTAAGGGGAGCACCTGGGCTATGGCGCTGGGTTTCTGGATGTGGAACACAGAGGAAGCACTGTCAGCAATCCAGTCAGACATCAAAACGTGGAGCTAGCCCCTGCCACACTGAGCTCCTTCTAAGATTTGTTTTTCCTCCGAGTAACTAGGGCTATAGAGTTGCCATAAACACAGTTGAGGAAGGCTATTCCCTGGAAGAATTTGGAGGCAAAGAATCAGTTTTCATTCCAGTAAGTTAAGCTTCAGATGTCTCTAAGATTTATTTGCATTAAAGGTTTTCACTTTCATCATTTCCTTTTTGCAAAAATAAACGGCCCACCAAGAAGGTCTCTGTCCAATTTGAATAATACATTTTTTACTAAAAATCAAAGTGATAATAATGTCATAAAAGCTTTCATATCAGAATCACTTAAATATATACACCCTCCCCCTTAGTAGCTGGTGTCTTTGGACAAAACAACAGACATGGGAAATAATTTGGAAATAGGTAAATAACACTATCAACGTTTATAATTTTCCTTGATATTTGGCAAAATGTTTTATGGGTAGGAACACATGATAGCAATGAAATTGTTTTTATTAATGCTTTCTGTTCAAAATAATCTAATGTAATATTGAAATTGTTATGTTTTTTGAATTATGTAGCTACATATGTTTTAGAAATTTTAAAAAATTATGATTATTCTAAAATATTGGCTATATCTGTTGTATAATATATTGGGATCTGTGGTGTGTTTCCATTTAGAAACATGTTCAAATTACTTTCTTGTTTGTTTTAAAAGAATTAAATTTAAGTTTGATGCAGTCACTTTGGAGAAAAGCATCTTTTTTTTAAATTCACTTCTCTTTTTATTGGTACTAAGTGATCTCCTTAGAGATACAATTTAATTTTTAAATTTTTTTTTAAATTTTTTTTTAATTAATTTTTTATTTTTTATAAACATATATTTTTATCCCCAGGGGTACAGGTCTGTGAATCACCAGGTTTACAAACACATAATGTGTTATTAGCCCTAGGGGTACAGGTCTGTGAATCACAGCACTCACCATAGCACATACCTTCCCCAGTGTCCATAACCCCACCACCCTCTCCCTACTCTCCTACCCTCGGCAACCCTCAGTTTGCTTTGTGGGATTAAGAGTCTCTTACGGTTTGTCTTTGGAGAAAAGCATCTTAAGAACCAGTTTTTTTTTTTTTTTTACTCCCCAAACAAGTTGGAATTGACAGAATCAATACAAGTGTCAACTTGTGTAAAATTAAATGATCTAGTAATTTCGCAGGTTCTCAATAGTCCCATGAGAAATAATGCATCTGGTAGTCAACACTACCATTTTTGTTTCTTGGTGGTCTGGTCTGGTGATAGTTGACCTGGATCACTGTTCTTCTTTTTTTCAATAGATTAAAAAAAAAAAGAAAGAAAAAAAAGTTCAGAAGACAATAGACCTGGGTCCAAATTGCATCTCTGCTCTTAAAAAATCATCAAGTTGCTTAACATCTATAATTATTTATTTTTCATCTATAAATGAAGGATAATGTACATGCTCTTCATTTCTCTGTAGCTTAGAATTGCTTTAATGTTATGATTCTGAGTCAGGCTCTGTGAATGAAACATTAAAGGCCTTTTGTCTTACCCCCAGTCTGCTAAAACTGAACTGGGCAGAAATAAAAATAGTTTAATCCCACGCTGCAAGAAAGGAAAATGTTAGCAATTAACCCGGACAAGAAAGTTTTGTTAGAGGCAGAATGCATGGTTGAAACTTATTTTCAAAGGCTTTGCAAGTGTAAAGGGCATTTAATTAGGCAATTTTGAACAAACAGTCCAGAAACAGCTTAGTACCCAAAATGGCTAGAAGCCTTCAGAGCACTAGTCTTCTCCCCAGTGGTTTCTACATGGCATCCCATCCAGGTCCTCCCACTTCTTCCCTCTTAGCCATCTAGTTTCTAAAATATGGGACTGATCCAGGACCTGAAAGCTTCTTTATGAGATTTTGTCCGCAGTTTTCAGCAACCAGAACACCGTCTAGTGAATCCCTGCATCACCCCACAGGTCCAATCCACACCTGTCCTCAGCTCCCAGACAGCCTCAGGCCATTGAAGCTACCACACAGAAATAAAATAGGGAGGCATTATCCGTTTCTGTACATGTACCAGTTGGGGAAGACAGAAAGGGAGAAAATTTCTGATACTGTGGAGTCACAGCAACTGAGGAGTGGATAATCCTAAATTGGATCTTTGAATGACTTCTTCTACTAAAATATTGTTACCCTGGTGTTACACCCTATTGTAATATTGGAGCAGGATAATTATACTATCTTAAGCTTATACACTGAACTGGTTTGCCATTTCCAGAACACTGCATTTCACTCACTCATGTATTTGACTAGTATTTTCTGATCACCTACTAATGGCCAACCTCTGTTCTAGGCACTAGGGATAACAACAGTAGTCTCTCTAATTAGCTTAACTTCTGTAGGTGGTACTATTCTTTTTTCTTTTTTTAGATAGAGAAACTAAACTCATCAAGGATAGGATGATGCAAGTCTCCTAGCTGAAGAGGATCAATACCAGGGTTCAAACTCAGGTCTTCGGAAACATTGCTCTTTATTTTAAGCTTTCTGGAGGAAAAGAAAAATCAGCAAAAAATAAAACTATTGTTGATATTTCTTTGTAGGGAAATTATTTCTAAAATTCTAAGCAATTGACAGATATATATGCTTTTTAGAGAAAAATCTGTTATAAAGTTGAATATTATTTATATATTCATATCCCTGCTTCTTTGGAAGTACTATCTATCTATCTATCTATCTATCTATCTATCTATATATATATATATATATCTGTATTTGGTTTCTGATACATATTGAAATGCATGGGTGGTAATGGACTGTGCTTCCAAATACACCATAATACATATGCTCTTAGTATCCTAAAGATTTTGTTTCAGGATAAAAAATGGACAGCCTCACTGGCTTTCAGATCTAATTTTTATCCTTGAACTTAGCTTGCAGGAAATGCTGTATTTGAGGAGACTTGGGGTACTTTCCTAGATCAATAAGATGATACTTGATTTTTTTTTTTCTTCATTTTGAATAATCCTAGTAAGCGATCTGTTGGCCAGAGCACTGGACAGGATCAGGAGAGAGAGATTGGTGTCAGATAACTCATACTCCTAAGAACACCATGTTTCTTTATATGTTAAAGTAAATCTACTCTTACTAGCTTTTAAGCTCAGTGATGAGTTAGTAGTGTTTCCTCATCTTCGTTTATTTTCTTTTTTCTAGGTTCCTGCCCCCGTGGCTATCGGGAATGTCAGAATGGCAAATGTTATAAACCAGAGCAAAGCTGCAATTTTGTAGATGACTGTGGAGATGACACAGATGAAAATGAATGTGGTACCTCCTGTACTTTTGAGAAAGGCTGGTGTGGCTGGCAAAACTCCCTGGCTGAAAACTCTGATTGGGCTTTGGGAGTTGGCTCTCATCAGAGCCTACGACCTTCTGAGGACCACACACTTGGAAACAAAAATGGTAGGTTTTCCTCATCGTTGTCACAGTGTTGTCATCTTGTTGTCATTCTGGACAGCGACTGGAGAGCTCCGGAGAGACTAGTGTGGGGTCAGGGCAGGCGAGTCCAAAGTTTGACGAGTGTATTTGTCTCCCGAGGCTGCCATCACAAAGTACCAGAGATGTAAACCACAGACATTTTCTCACAGTGCTAGAACGAAGATGGGCAAAATCAAGGTGTCAGCAGAACTGGTTCCTTTTGAGGGCTGTCAGGGAGAGTCGCCTATTCCGTGCCTCTCTTGGAGCTTCTGGTGGTCTCACACATGACTTGACTTATAAAGTGGCGTTCTCTTATGTCTTTACATTGTCTTCTTTCTACGCATGTCTGTCTCTGTGTCCAAATTTACCCTTTTCATTACCCTGAAGGGCCTACCCTGATAATTTCGTTTTAATTTCATCATCCACAAAGGTCCAAATAAGGTCACTTTCACAGGGACTGGGATTAGGACTTCACCATTTTTGTGGGGTTGGGCGAGGAGACACAATTCAACACATCACAGCGAGTAACCAAAGTTTAGTGTTGTTCTGATCGTTGTAGATAGATAATAATGTATGCTGCCGTCAGCCACCTTTCCTCAATGACCCATCTTTATAATTAATAACCCTGAATTCTGCCACTCATTGGATCATTCACCTGCCCTGTAGCTTTTCAGATTCTCAAATTTCTCATCCACAAATGGAGAGAATCCAGTTTTCCCTGTGTCCCAAGCAGGGATTAGAGAAATGATATGATACATGTGAAGGGAAAGCAGGTTTGGAAGCTGTAGATGGTAACATGCAGATGAAATATAAGGTCACACCTGTCAGACGTGTTAGAATGCCTCATTTTTGCAGTGAGTAGATGAGGTCTAGTCTCAGACTCCTTGGTCAAAGGACAAAGGATGTCAGCAGAATAAAGCAAGGACCCTGAATTCCTGGAAGCTTCAGAATAGGAAAGAAGGTGTCTTAGAGTAGCAATTCCTCATGCCTATGATATAGCAAAACCCTCCAAGCCAAACTGACCACACCAGAGAAAGGAAGGTCTGAGCTCTGTGCAGACACTCCGCTGTACATGTAAAAAATGTTTCAAATATTTGGATACATAAATATAAAACTCAGGGTCTTCCATGTAACATATTAAGATTCTCAGCATTTTATTTTTGCTCGCGGTAGATGACTGCATTTTTGGAAGTACATTATAACTCCTTTATTTTTCATAGATAATATCTTTGCATTGTTTTACAAGAACTGGAAGGTATAGCGAGTCTGTTAAATGATATCTGTAACTATGTTGTTGACTCAGTGACATAAATATCCTGTCACATCAGTTAATCTGCATACTGTGAGGTACTTTGCTCAAAGCACAGACAGTTGGAAATCATTTTGTCCATGAGCTAGAAGCAGGGCTATTCGATTTTCTTTCTGTTTCAAATGCAAATGCCTTTGGCAGCTCATATCCTATAAACTATAGTTAAAACCCCTAACTAAGATGGAAAAGCTAAAATAATCCCCTCGTTGTTTCTGTCGTAATCTGAACGCTATCCTCTTTCCTAGGGCACTTCTTGTACCTGGAGGCCACTCCGGTGGGCCTTCGGGGCGAAGAAGCACACCTCAGGAGTGCTGTGTGGCAAGAATCCAGCGCTGCCTGCACCCTAAGCTTCTGGTATTTCATATCTACAAAAGCTACAGGCTCCATTCAGGTCCTCATTAAGGTAGGATCCTTGTCCCTGCTGCCTCTCAGCTTAGCGAAGGTTCCTACAGGCAGCCTGTGGCCGAAGGGAGTTTTCACAATTCAGCTACCTTGAACAGAGGAGGCTTCCTTTCATCATGGGGCACTTCTGTTTGGGGTTCAGATGCTCTCGGGGGTTTGATAAGCAACATGGGCATGGGAACTAGCTTGGAGCTCAACAGCAGACTCTGGGGTTATGACTGAATCCCAGAGATTCCTTTTATGATAACATTTAGTCGAAGACTCAGGTTCTTCCTTGCCATCTTGGCATCTCCTTCCCGGTAAAAGAGAATCGATTTTCTGTACATCTTAAGGGAGAGTGACTATCCATTTTTTTTTTTTTTAAGATTTTATTTATTTATTTGACAGAGAGAGAGATCACAAGCAGGCATAGAGGCAGGCAGAGAGAGAGGGGGAAGCAGGCTCCCTGATGAGCAGAGAGCCCGATTCGGGGCTCCATCCCAGGACCCTGAGGTCATGACCCGAGCCGAAGGCAGAGGCTTTAACCCACTGAGCCACTCAGGCACCCCGGGACTATCCATTTTTAACTCCTGTATGAGCAATCACGAAGGAACTAATATTAGACATTTGGGTTCTAACCATACCTTGCCACGGACTGAACCGGTCAGATGAATGATCAAGGTGGGATTACGTTGAACTGCTTATTAATTATGACACAATAGTGCATTTTCTTAGTGAGAATTAATTGGATGTTTCTGTCAGGGCTTTAATTTAGTATAACAAAGTGACAGTGTTCAGGGAGCAAAATAGCCAAGTATATATTCATATTAATAGGACTTGGTTCATATACCTCTATTCTTTGGCAAGTTAAAACAGCAGGAAAAAGGAGTGTGTGTGTGTTTGTGTGGGCGTGTGTGTGTGTGTGCGTGTGTGTGTGTGTTTATTTAGAGAATCTGGTTAGAATTCCAAGAAAGCTGACTTTAGAAACATGCTGTTGAGGCCACTGCGGTTTTTTCACGCATGAGCTTGCCTGGAGTGGCCTAACGCCGGCCAAGAATGCCCGACTAGAGCGCCACAGGGCTCCCATGTCTGACGCGACGATGGCTGCATAGCCCGTGTTTTATCCGAAACCTGAGGTAACTTCATCATTTCGGATTCTTCTATCATCAGAAATGCTGATGAGATACATGCAGCAAATACCACAGTGAATTATGCTTTTATCTAAATAGAGAAGCCTGGAAGTAGTGCTGGAAGTTCTCATAAGAGTCGTTTGCTCGTACGTTACTGAGCGCGATGCTTGCTGACACAGACACAGGGAAGGATTTCCCACATGAAGGATGTCGTACCCCTCTGAGGGTTTCGCTGTTAGGATTTGCTTCCCTCATGTTCACCTTTAATCTTAAATCTCAGTAACAAACTTTTTATTACTGTGTGATGTAAAATGAAGCTATCTTGCAAGGTAAGTCTTCCTGTGAAGTCAGGTTGAACTCCTGTGGTTCCTCCCACCGACTTCTCTGGGCATTTCACAGCATTTTTAAGGAACTAGATTCCTACCATATTTTTTTAAAACACAGTTAACACTTGCTTAAAGGAAAGATGCTTATCCTCCTTTGGGGACATTTATTGCAAAAGAGAAATCTTTCGTTTTGTATATTGATTTTACATTCAGGATTTTTAGGGCAATCATTTTATTTTGGTAATTAATATGGTAAGTATTTTTGATCATCATTACAAAGTACTTCTAAGGCTGCTCTCTGTGTGGAACCATGCTGGGTTTTAACCTGCTCATTAAGTCGAAAGCTTCCGAGCCAGATGGCAAACACAATAGGGGCAGGGATTCTGCCTTTTCTTTCTCTACCTCTCGCTTTTGAAATGGTCTCAATTTATGCATGTGTTGCCTCTGGCTCAGTCTCCCCTGTCTGTTCTCAGGACAATCTCCTTCTTGTTTCCCTGTTTTGCCTCCTACCAAAGCTAACAGAATCTGGCAAATTCAGCTTTTCACAAAACTTTCCTTGACCACTTTTGCCCACCACGATTACTCCTTCTCAGACTGTACCTCACAGCTCCAGAAATCTTCTTTCTCACTAAAGGTTCAATTATATGTATTCTATTCAACAGGTAGGTCATAAAATCGTGAGAGTAAGACCTTGAAGTTTTAGTCTTTATGTCCCTCTGAGCTCTTCAGAGAAGGTGATGAAGTCCCAGAACCTAAGTCAGGTTCGGTGGGGTGAGGAGGTTCGGAGCCGACGACTAAAGAAAGAATTCTTAAGACGTCGTTGGTGCAAAAGGTGATTTATTAGAGCACGGGGACAGGGACCGTGGGCAGGCGAAGATGCGGCTGCCCGGGGTTGTGAGGGTAGGCAAGTTATATACGCTGCGGTTGGGGGAAGGTGAGGGGAAGGGAGGTTTCAGTGGAGTTTTCATATGCTAAAGAGGGCCTACAAGGTGCCAGGATGTTCCAGGCCTGCCGGAGGCCTTGCCCTTGCAGCTTGATCAATGTTGTCTTTAGACCAGCCATTAACATTAAGATAGTTGGGAGACTTTTTGGTGGGGTGTCACAATCCTGCTATCAATCGTCTTTGTTAGTGAGATTTAGGACATTTGTAAGCCAAGGGAGACTCCTGTCTAGCAGGATTGTGAGCTCTGCAAGTTAACTATTTGCTTATTGTTCATGGCAGTCAGGGCTGCCTGAGGGATGCTACACATATGGAGGGGAAAGGGTGAAGAGGGGGTGCAAGGCGCCAGCTTTTGCTTTGTCCTCAGCCAGCCTCCTGCTCCCTCATCAAAAGGACTGCTGGAAAGGAGAGTTGTCCTCTTTGAGCTCACGGCCAGGCTCAAGGCATCCCTTTTTGGGACAGTCCTTATGAAGGAATGACTGTTAAGGGTAACATGCACAAAAAATAAATTCTAGTCTGGGAAGCAGGGGTGTGGTTCAAGCTTAGGAAGCTAAACACAACTCCTTCCTTTATATACAACAGATTTATAGATACATATGTAATTTTCCTCTGTAAACAAACAAAAACCCCTGAGAACTAGATGACTAGCATTTCCACAACAAAAGACAGAAGAGACTTTGAGAAGGATGGGACAGGCCGAGACACATCCTCCCTGGAACCCTACCACAGATGCAGTGATCCCACAATGGGAGAGATCCCTCAAATTTGGAATTCTCCCTCAAGGAGTAAAGAACTTGTTCCCCACGTCAGGCACTCTGACCTTGAGGGCTAGCACCGGAAAGTTGAGCCTGCTAAATACCTGATTTTTAAAATAAAATCAGGGGATGAAGACCAGGAGAAACATCGAACTATAAGGAACATATACCCCATTCGAAGAAGGCTCACTGCAAACCCCCTCACACTGAGATCCAGCACAAGAGGAGCAGACTGAAAAGTACCGAGACTATAAGCAAGGGAGATCTGCTTACTAATTTTAAAGTGACTGCCAGGGAGGCGGGAACGTGTGAGGATTTTATCCAGGGCTGGAGCTGCTGGTGCATGCCGTTTTTGCCACTCACGCTAACTTCCTGGTGATGGAACATGGGTGCCATTTTCGGTGCCCTCTCTCCCGGTAACACACGGAGGGCTTGATCTGCCCTCCCCGTCATATAACCAGACTAGGGGAAGCACCCCATGTTCCACTCACCCTGTACATTGTCGGAGCTGCAGCAAGGCCAGGCACGTACCAGGAACTCATCTTCCCCATGCAGCAGACAAGGCACAACCAGGACAGATGAATGCCCTGGACCCCAGCCACCCTGTGCACAACTGGGACGGGTCAGCGATGTAAGTAAGCCCTGATCTCCCTGCACAGCAGCTGTGGCTCTGTCTGAGCCAGCATAGTCATGCAGCCCATAGAGTGCCTGGTTCTGGTGGCCAAGGGAGGTGGTGCTTCTGGATCCCATGCAACAACTCCTTCACAAGACCATCCTTTCACGACCAAGACGGCTAGCCATTTCACCCAATATAAAGAGAGAAATAAAGAGAAACAAAATGAGCAGAGAGAAAAGTTTATTCCAAACCAAGCAATAAGGGAACTTCTCAGAGAAGGACCTAAATGAAACTGAGATAAGCAACACCCTTAATAAAGAATTCATAGTAATGGCCATAAAGATGTCCACTGATCTCGGGAGAAGAACGGATGAGCATAGAAAGAATTTCAACAAAGAGAGAGAAAAATAGAAGAAAATGACCAAACAGATGTTAAAACGGCACTGAGAAATAACACTGTAGGGGTTCAACAGCAAAATGGATGGAATAGAAGCATGAGTCAGCGAACCAGAAAGAGAGCAATGGAAAACACCAATCACAGCAGGAAAATGAAAGCAAAAAATAATTTTCAAAAAGACAGGACGCCTTAAGGGACCTCCAGGACAGTATGAAGCAGAATAACATTTTCATGATGGGAGTCCCAGAAGGAGGAGGGGAGGGAGGGCCAGAAAAATTCTCGAAGAAATGATGGCAGAAAACTTTTCCTAATTCCGGGAAGGAAACAAATATCCAAGTCCAGAAAACCCAGAGAGTTCCAGACAAGAGGAACCCAGGGATGCCTTGGTGGCTCAGTCAGTTGAGCGACAAGCTCTTGGTTTGGGTTCAGGTCGTGATCTCATGGGATGTGGGATTGAGCCCCACATCAGGCTCCACAGTCAGCGGGAAGTCTGCTTGAAGATTCTCTCCTCCTGTTCCTCCCTCTGCTCTCTCTCTCAAACAAACAAACAAATAAATAAACCTTTTGAAAAAAGAGAAAAGATGAACCCAAAGAGAAACACACTGAGACACATTATAATTAAAACAGTAAGAATTAATAATAAAGAGAAGATATTAAAAGCCAGAGAAAAGCAATACACTGTATGAAAGGGAACCATTATAAGGTTACCCACAGGTTTCTCAGCAGGAAGGTTACAGGTCAGAAGGTCGTGCACTGCACAATAGATGCAAAGTGCTGAAGGGAAGGCTTCCAACCCATTCAGAATTGAAGACAAGATTAAGAGTTTTCCCTGAAGCAGAAGCTAAAGTAGTTCATCACCACTGAACCCGACCATACACATAGGGAATGTTAAAGGGGGTCATCTAAGCTAAAAAGAGAAAGGCACAAAGGCTAGTAGGGAAACACATGAAGTTGAAAACCGAACTGGAAGAGACAAGTCATCAGGATACTGATTGACACCTTACAACGGGAGTATAAAGGGTAAAAGACAAAAGTAGTAAAATTAGTTAAAACTGCAATAATTAGTTAAGAGATAAACAACACAAAAAGATGCAAAACGTGTCATCAAAGATATAAAATGCACAGGAGGGGAGTAAAAATATAAAGCTTTGGAATATGTTCAAAATTAACTTACTGCCAACTTAAAGGAGACTGTTAAATATGTATTGTATGCGAACCTTACAGTAACCACAAATAAAAAACTTAAGAACACAAAAGTAAAAGACAAAGGAATCTAAATGTAAAGAAAATAAACACAAAGGAACAAACCAAGAAAAGAACAGAGATGAGTAACAAAAATAGCCAGAAAGCAATTAAGAAGATAACAGTAAGTCCATACTTAATCAGTGATTACTTGAAGTGTAAATGAACCAGTCCACAATCAAAAGACAGAGTGTGGCTCAATGGATATGAAAAGCAAGATTCTTCTATATGCTGCCTTATGAAAATCTCAGTGAGCTGTCACCTCATACCTGTCAGAATGGCTTTTATCAAGAACACAAGAAATAACAAGTCTTGGTGAGGATGTGGGAGCCCTCGTGGACGGTTGGTGGGAATGCAAACTGGTGTAGCCACTGGAAAGCAGTATGAAGTTTTCTTAAAAAAAAAAAAAAAAATTAAAAATAGAGCTACCATCTGATCCAGCAATTCCACTTATGGGTATTTATACAAAGAAAGCAAAAACAATGATTGGAAAAATATATATATGCATGCCTGTGTTTATGGCAGCATTATTTACCGTAGCCAAGATAGGGCAGTAACCTAAGTGTCTGTTGAGAGATAGATGTTAAAGAAGATGTGGTGTATTTATATAACGGAATGTTGTTCAGCCATAAAAAAGAGGGGGGGGATGAAATCATGGCATATGCAACAACACAGGTACACCTTGAGGGCATTGTGCTAAGTGAGTAAGTCAGAGAAAGACAAGTACCATATGATTTCACTTACGTGTAGAATCTAAAAAAGCAACTAAACCAAACCAAAGAGAAAGACAGACTCATAGATACAGACAACAAACTGGTGGTTGCTAGAGGAGAGGGGGTCAAGGGACAGTTGAAATAGGCAGAGGGGATCAAGAGGTACAAACTTCCAATTATAAAATAAATAACTCGTGGGCATGTAATGTACAACATAGGGAATACAGTCAATAACATTGTAGAAAGTTTGTAAACAGATGGTAACTAGTCCTCTCCAGGTGATCATTTCATAATATGTAAAAATATCAAATCAGTATGCTATATACCTGAAACTAATATAATAATGTATGTCAATTTTAATTCAATGAAAAGTGTGATCTGGAAAATTTGTAATCTTAACTCTGAAATATATACATGCAATCAGATGCAAAAGGCACACAACCATTGAGCAATCATTTAATGACTCTGTAGTTTTAAAGGACAATATTGATTACACATCACAACCACAATAGTAGATACATCAACTCTTAATACAATTTCCTGTAATTCTTAGCACAGCCCTCTGAGTTAAAGAATGTGAGCCCTTTTTTTACTGAAGGTGGGCCAAGGGGTCTCATAGAAATAACCTGCCCATCCTGTGGCTACATAACCTGTCAAGAGACAGACTGGGACTCTGAATCCTTATGTTCTTACCAGGAATTTTTCCACTGATGTTAACGACTTCTGCTTTTTTATGAAATGCAGATTATATTTTAGTGAGATCCATTTTCATGGGATGAAATCATGGAATATTTTCTTTTTTAGGAAAACAAAAGGAGTAATAGTTCTTAGCATGGATATGTGTGATCCTTAAACTACTCCTGAGATAAAGGTGTGAATTTAGGAAAATAGCAGGAAAGCAATGCTATTTGTTTAGGAAGCAATTAGTAAAGAATGGTACAATTTTACTTATTCTATATATTTTTTCTTTCTTCTCTATTTCTTGCTTACAGTCACATGAGAACTAATTTTCACTAACGTGATATGTTTGGAGCAAATGTAATGTTTGTGTCTTGAAGTGATGGGTGAATTACAAGAAGATGGGAAAATATTTTATTGAGAAATTAATTGTTCTTTCCTTTGAGTTTGCTTTAGTTATATGTGTAAAAAATATACACACATACACACACGATGAATTTTCCAAGAGAAAAAATTTTTTAAAATATAACTGAGGGGCACCTGGGTGGCTCAGTGGGTTAAGCCTCTGCCTTCGGCTCAGGTCATGATCCCAGGGTCCTGGGATCGAGCCCCGCATCGGGCTTTCTGCTCTGCAGGGAGCCTGCTTCCTCCTCTCTCTCTGCCTGCCTCTCTGCCTACTTGTGATCTCTGTCAGATAAATAAAGAAAAAATCTTTAAAAAAAAAAAATATATATATATACTGAATTTTTTAAATGAAATGAATATTTTAGTACATAGAAGGATATAATGATAACTCATTTCTTGGGCCAAACCACTTTGTGAGTAGGACTTAGTGCATGGGGACTAGTTGTGGTCTCTGTGATTTTGTTCCCTTCATTTATGGTGAGTCAGTCAAAACTCAGAGGGACTTAAGTTAAAGGTTATAAGAAAGTGGATGAGCTCGAACTTGAACTCAGGTGATTAAAAAGTTAAGATTGTAATGTTACGTAATCAGTTTTGTTTTTCTCTTTCTATGGAGGAAAGTTGGATGTTGAGAATTTAAAATACATTGGCTGAGTCTTTTTCTGAATTTAGCGGTTCTTTTTTTTTTTAATAGTATACTCCTTCTTGATGACATTTATCATTTCTACTTACCTTTTACTTTTACTCATTTACATTCAGCATTAAATTTCTCACCAAATGTATTGCTTTTTAGACCATCTAAGTGATGAAGTCCCAGAACCTAAGTCAGGTTCGGTGGGGTGAGGAGGTTCGGAGCCGACGACTAAAGAAAGAATTCTTAAGACGTCGTTGGTGCAAAATGGTGGTTTATTAAAGCACGGGGACAGGACCCGTGGGCAGGAAGAGCTGCTGCCCCGGGTTGTGAAGGTCGGCATGTTATATACCCCACGGTTGGGGGGAGGTGGTGACGGAACAGGAGATTTCAACAGAGTTTTCACATGTTAGGGAGGGCCTACAAGGTGCCGGGGGAGTCTTTGCCCTTATGGCCTGATCAATGTCGTCCTTAGGTCAGGCATTAACAAGATAATTGGGAGATTCTTGGTGGGGCATTATGATCCTGCTATCATTTACATTCCCTTCTACCCCAGTCTCCTCCAGTTTATGATGGGAGGGGGACATTAGGGCTTCAGGAACCAAGAGTTATTTGCCTCTGGAAATTTGTGCTATTGATAAGGTAACTTCCCTGTTTAGGTCTCTAGGACATCTTGTAGAGCAAGGGAGATTCCTGTTCTGCAGGATTGCGATCCCTGCAAGTTAACTATTTATCATTTTATGGCGATCAGGGGTGCCTGAGGAATGCTACACATATGGAGGGGAGCGGGTGAAGAGGGGGTGCAAAGCGCCAGCTTTTGCTTTGTCCTCAGCCAGCCTCCTGCTCCCTCATCATAAGATTTAAAACGAAAAAATGAAATAAGTGCTCAGGGGTGGAACAGAGTTGCGTTACATAAAAGTCAACTTGGTTTTACAAATATATTTAATTTTAACTATTTATGTAGTGACTTGTTTTGTGATGGTGTTAATCAACGATGAGTAATATGTAGATTTTAATACATGATGAAGAATTCAAAGGGGTTTTTAAATTTACTGGTGTTTGACGATTGGTTTTCTTGGGTTAAAGTCTGTCTAGCCTCATTAGGAAACAAAGAAATTTTGCATCTTTTCAGCTAGACATTTGAATAAAATTCAGGAACACCTGCTACCGGAAGAGCATTATTGTTTTTTGGAACCACTCCATCTGTAATAAACTGTTGATATTTTAATCAAGATGACTGTGTGCTGTAGGGAGTTTTAACATATTTGACCAAAGGCATTCAGGGCTGTTATACAGTTGTGATAGAAAAAAAATAATTTATTCAAAACAGAAGTGGAGAAAAATAATGTATTTCAGGAGAGTCCTGATTATAGCAACCTAGTTACGCTGAAAGACCATTACTAAATTAGTTCATTGTTTTATCTTGCCTAGTGGTTCCGAGAATTTGAGAGCAGATGGGGTCGCCAGTAATTTGTTTAATCTAAACTATTCATTTACAGATGAAGGGGCTAAGATTAGGAGGTTATATTTCTTGCCCCAGCTCACATGATATTTAAGAAAAAGAATATGGATCCAGTTGTTTTTTGTGGCTTTTCTTTTCTTTTCTTTTTCTTTTTTTTTTTTTTTTTTCCCTGATTTCTCATTTAGAGCTCTGCTATTTGTCTACCTGGCATTTCTATCTGAAGATCCTATTCAGTATGGAAATACAGATTTTGTTCACTAGGCAGTGCAAAAGGTCAAACCAACAAATGAAAGGCCAGATTCCTTTCCCTGCTTAGAAGACTGTGGTCTTCTGACTCTGCTTTTCTCCTCAGTCCAGCGAACAATGAACCTCAGTTGTGTGTAAGGGTTAACCAGCAGGAGTGAACATTCCCTCTCCTTCCTGAGTCACCAACCCCCGCCCCCAAAATGCTCACCGCAGTCCTCATCTGAGGAGATCTACAACTAATTGCTAACACTCCAAGGGTCCAACACTTGGAGTGTGTCAGATACATTTTCGGGTTTAGGCGTATTTTGATCTCCTCAGCCTACTGAACATCTGATCCTGTTTTAGTCATCTTGGCATTTTATTCATTGTTTCAGAGGAAAGAATGTTGGGAACATGGATGGAGAGGATACGTAGAATCTGGGTATAGAAAATTGATTTCTCAAAGACTGTCTAATCGATTTTAGACCATAAATCCATTAAACTAAGTCTTTAATGCCAAAGCTTCTCTTGCTTTTCCTGAATTGTTTCAGCATGTTAGCAATTCAATCTGCATAATTTTGGCTGTATTCTATTATTGACCTGGAGCAAACTGAGAGGGAAAGCAGTTTGATTTTTGCATTTTAAACTCCAGCACACAAGATATCAACACCTCCAGAGCTTTATTAAATTAATTGCCACAAGCTCACACTGCCCTGATTTATATAAAAATCAATGTTTCTTTTTATCATCATGGAGAACATGGCAATATTTGTTCCGGGCTTATTTCTGACTAAGATTTTTCTAAAGTTCTTGCCCCGCCCCCCCCCCCCAACACTTACAGCTTTCAGATGCCTCAAATGCTAAAGAGAGGGTTTCTGTTCAGATGCTAACAGTTTCATTTAATTGCTTCCAGTAGTTTTGCTTTCAGGAAAATCCTATGACCAATTCTAAAGAATGGTATTTTCAGGGGTGCCTGGGTGGCTCAGTGGGTTAAAGCCTCTGCCTTCAGCTCAGGTCATGATCCCTGGGTCCTGGGATCAAGTCCCACATTGGGCTCTCGGCTTGGTGGGGAGCCTGTTTTCCCCAGCTTTCTCTCTGCCTACTTGTGATCTCTGTCAGATAAATAAATAAAAATTAAAAAAAAAAAAGAATGGTATTTTCATACCTTTTCTGCTATTTCCCTTCCATTTTTCCTCTCACTCCTGGTGCCGCTCTTGTGATCAGTTCCCAGTTATGAGCTGATTCCCTTTTTCCATATGATGTGCTCATTCTTTTACACTTGTTAACTCAGTCTTCAGAATAAATTTGTGAGGTAGGTATTTTGTCCTAATTTTTCAGGCCTCAAAATTGAGACTCAGGTCACATAAATGGTAAATGGTATAATCAGCATTAAAAGCCAGTTCTAACTCCAAAATCTATCCTCCAAGCCACTGCATTCAACTTCTGCTATTAGAATTTACAACATTCTCATATCCAGGAAGCTGTGATATTACTATCAGAGTTTTCCAGTGGCACTGATCCACGTATATTAGAGAGGGGAAGTGATAACTTATGTTCAACAACTATTACAGTTTTGTTTTCTAACTTAGCTTGTCAACAGCTTGTGACAGTAATTATATTTATCTAAATCATTCTGCTTCACATCTAGCATAATTCAAAAATTTCAAAATCATATTTAATAGCTGCATTTTAATTTTAGTGAGAAATAAGTGAATTAGAAACAATGTAATTTGGGGCGCCTGGGTGGCTCAGTAGGTTAAATCCTCTGCCTTCGGCTCAGGTCATGATCCCAGGGTCCTGGGATCGAGCCCCCATCAGGCTCTCTGTTCAACAGGGAGCCTGCTTCCCCTGTCTCTCTCTGCTTGCCTCTCTGCCTACTTGTGATCTCGGTCTGTCAAATAAATAAATAAACTATTGAAAAAAAAAAAAAAAAGAAAGAAAGAAACAATGTAATTTGATTTTTATAAGAGCAAACAAAGCTAACTAGATAAAACCTCTTAATTATATTAATTTTTGTTCAAACACGAAATCTTTAAAACTGTTGCAAACATCTATTCCTCGGGAATCTTCTCTCTTGGGCTTTTAGTATGATCAGACTTGGTTAGTAACGGTTTTTCCCTCTGAAAACAGGGATCAAGGAGCCATCCAGGGGCCCCATGACCAGTGCTTCTTAATCATGTGCTTCTGTGTGTCACACATCTCTTTGGCAGTCTGATGAATGTCTTAGTTCTCATCACACTGTATCAAATGTATGAAGCAAAATTCTAGAATTTTAGAGAAAACACTACTAATTATTAAAATATATTAAAATCCCAAATTTTGACTTAGTGAATATATGTTAAGTGATAAGAGCTGAAGGAAGATGGAATTAACTGTTATAACTTTAAAGGACTGATAATCATAAATGATATTTTTGACATATCCCCAATACTGTAATGTGATACTAAAATAATTAGTATTATCATTGGTGAGAGAGTCACAGGTGTATTAACACCGTGATTTGTTGCTTGCTTTCATGACTCAATAATACACCAAATTTTAGTTTAAGTTAGTAAAAATAAAGGTGTTTTTCTCCCATTAGTGTTATGGTCTCTTGAAAACCACTATTTTATATGCAAGAAGCCTTGAATTTTTTTTAATGGTGTAAGGGTATCTATCTTATGTGCTCAGCATTTACATTTATTTATTAAGAAAGAAAGATCAGTGTGCCTTCAGTTCTTAATAGTTGAGGCACAAAGACACAGAAGGTAACATTCTCTCTGAACCAAGTTCAGATAAAGCTAATCATCCATGACATGTAGGTGATGCCACAGCAAGGGGCTGGTTTAGCAGGCTTAGTAGCAGGCTCTCAGCTGGTCAGTGATTTACAGATTGGCTGCTAGTGGATGAATATATTGAGATTCGTCACCCAAATTATGGGGTGTCTTTTCCCATGTCGTAAGTGGTCATAGCTAGCGATTTTTCCATGTAATGTAAGATAGGGGAGAAGGCAGGGAAGAAAAACAATATTGTAATTTTCCTCGTTTGAGAGGTAAGTAGCTAGTCGCTTTACAGGTTTACCATTCATTTGTCCCCAGAGAAGTCGTAGGTGCAGCTGTGTTCAGAACTAGTCTCTGATAGGAATTCCATGTGCTTGTTCATTTCCCTTGTTTGTTTCCTGTGATGTTTTCATTTTAACTGTTTGAAACAAATTTATCATGAGAAGACAGTCCTTTGTTCTCTCACTACATTTCTTTATTTTTTTAAGGACACTGCCTGAAAAATCATAATGGTCTTCAGCACATGGTAGTAAATTTCTGGAATTCACAAGTTCTCATCAGTTAATTTTTAACGCCTGCTCTGTTAATTTTCCACACAGTTTGTGACACAGGCTCCTACCAAAATAAGTTAGAATTGCTTATCTGTCGGCTGATTATTCTAACTGAAATCACATCTCTGACTCAGAGGCTGCTACAAGATTGGCAATCTGTGTTTGCTAATTATAGATCATAGAGTCCAAGTAGAGAAAAACCCTGTGATTCACCCTTGTATGCATTTTCCAAATAAACAAAATTCTAATAACGTTAGCAATCTTCCCTCTGTAAGAAATGAATATATCACATATTCCTGTTTGTAATCTCTGGTGAATTTTGGTTAAAACAAATCTTTAAAATTTCTTCAACAGTGAAGAAATATTTAGGCTTAAATTCACATTTTCCAGATTAGTGCCTCTCTTCACATCTTCTACAGAGGTCAGAAATATTTTCTATTAAAGTGTAAGTTGTTTCACATAGTTGCAGAAGGGCTTCTGCAAAATCTGCTGATTCCACTTCTGTGGATAGCATTATGTGACACAAAGAAAATCTGGGCACTTTAAGATATACTATGCACTAATTTATGCAGTCTGTTGCTAACTAACAATCTCTTTTATTTATTTTATTGAGGACTACAACTTTTCCTTTGCAAATACTGGGTTCTGGCTCAATCCCCACTCTGTCCACCCCTCGCTTCCAGTTCACGCATTCAGACAGATCTTTACTGAGCATCTATTAAATACACTCCCAGCTGTCATGGAGCTTCTGAGTTTAGAGTGGAATTAACTGTTTGCAAAAAGCAGCAGTATGCCATTCAGTCTTTCTATCACAAACAGCCAGAGCTCTCCATTAGTCCCTGAGTGTTCTTCAATATTTAATTGTCCTCTTTCTGAAATTATCCTCTTTCTGGGAAGGTGACTTGGGACTTCCTGTGCTGTGTTCTTGGAACTGGAACCTCTTCGAGGTTGTGTCCTCTTTGGGTAGCATCATGTCTCCATACCACTGGGTCTTTTTTGTGGTCCTGTTACCCTGCAGGATGACTCTGTGTTTGAAGTTCTATTTTCCAATGACTGGGGAGCCTTAACCACACCAAGACTGCATCTGCCTGGTTTACTGTCCTATTTCTAGCTGTAGCAGTGTGCCTAGCCGGTAGTAGGTACTTTGATAGAATGAGTGAAAGTACAAGCAATGGATAATTAAATGGCAATTACGTATGAAACATATTTAATATTCTAGGAATGGAATTCAAAGCTATTAACATGTTTATGAACTGAAAGTGTTTAGAGGATATAAGAAAAAAATTGAACTGGATTTTGACCGTTAAGAAGGATTTAGATAAATAGAGGAAAGGAGGCAGGGCATTTCAAATGAGAGAACGCGTGAATGTAGGAAAGCAGAAGATGTGTCCCACAGACCTTGAGTTTACCAATTATCAGCAACGAAAGATAGAATATTAATGGAAATAATAAAGTAAGCATTGATTTAACTCTTCAGTTTATATCTGATACTGTGAAGTTACTGTTATTTAACACAATGTTGCTTTTATTTTTATAATTTTCAATTGTTGCTGATCCTTACCTTTTGTCCTTTTTGGAGGAAATACTATATTTTATGAATGTCATTTTTTTAAAGTTAATTGATATACAAGATAATATTAGTTTAGGTACATATCATAGTGATTTGATATTTTTACATGTTACAAAATGATCCCCATGGTAAGTCTGATTATCATCTGTCACTGTGCCGAAGTTACTACAATATTATTGACTATATTCCCTGAACAGTACATTACCTCCTCATGACTTATTTCTTTTATATCTGGAAGTTTATACCTATTATTCCACTTTACCAAATTTATTTGTTTATTTATTTGTTACCCCCTTACTCCTCCCCCCTCCAGTTTGTTTCTTGTACTTGTGATTCTGTTTTGTTTGTTTTGTTTTTTAGATTTTGTCTATGAATGAAATAATACAGTCTTTGTTTTCTTTTTCTATCTGACTTATTTCACTTAGCGTAATAGTCTCTGAGTCCATCCATGTTGTTGCGAATGGCAAGATGTCCTTCATTTTTACAGTTGAGTAGTATTCCATTGTATGTACCTAGCACATCTTTATGCATTTTTCTATTGTGGGGCATTTAGGTTGCTGCCAGAGCTTGGCTATTGTAAATAATGCTTCAGTAATCATAGGGTGCATATATCTTCAAATTGGTGTATTCATTTTCTTTGGATAAATAAACAGAAGTGAAATTGCTGGACTATAGGTAGTATATTTCTAATTTTTTGGAGAACTTTTATAATTTCCATGGTGGCTGCACCAATTTAGATTCCCACCAACAATGCTTTGGAGTTCTTTTTTCTCCACAGACTCCCCAATATTTGTTATTTTTTGTCTTCTTGATAATAGCCAGTATGACTGGTATGATTCGCATATTTCCCCGATGTTTAGTGATGTTGAGCATCTTTCCACATGCCTGTTAGACATCTGTATTTCTTCTTTGGAACCATGTCTGTCAAACTTCTCTATCCATTTTTAAATCAGATTGCTTTTTTTTAGTATTAAGTTGTATAAATTCTTTATGTATTTTGGATGTTAAACCCTTATTGAATGTATGACTGTACAAAAGATTTTTACTTTGATATAATTTCATTTGTTTATTTTAGCCTTTTGTTGCCCTTACCTTAGGAAACTGATCAAAAACAAAACAAAACAAAACAAAACAAAAAACTGTTGCTAAGACCCATATCAAAAGTTTACTGTCTATGTTTTCTTCTAGGGGTTTTATGGTTTCAGGTCTTACATTCAAATCTTTAGTCCATTTTGAATTTATTTTTGCATATGGTGTAAGGTAATGGTTAAATTTCATTCCCCTACATGTAGCTGTCCTGTTTCCCCAAAATCATTTATTGAAGAGAATTTCTTTTCTTCATTGTTTTTTCTTGCCTCCTTTGTCATAGGTTGATTGACCATATATGTGTATATTTGTTTCTGGGTCTCTATTTCATTGATCCATGTGTCTGTTTTTGTACCAGTACAATACCGTTTTGATTACTGTAGCTTTGTAATATAGCTTGACGTTAGGGACCATTATACCTCCATCTTTGTTCTTTCTCAAGATTACTTTGGCTATTTTGAGTCTTTCATGGCTTCATATAAATTTTAAGGATTCTTTGTTCTACTTATGTGAGGAATGTCATCGGTTTATTGATGGGAATTGTATTGAATCTGTAGATTGCTTTGAGTAGTATGGACATTTTTATAGTATTCTTCCAGTCTGTGAGCACAGTATATCTTTCCATTTATTTGTGTTGTCTTCAGTTTCTTCCATCAGTGTTTTATAGTTTTCAAAATACAAGTCTTCACCTCCTTAGTTAAATTTAATCCTAGGCTTTTTATTTATTTTGATGCAGTTGTAAATGAGATTGCTTCATTAATATCTTTTCCTCACAGTTATTAGTGTATGGAAGCACAATAAACTTCTCTGTAAGTTAATTTTGTATTACAACTTTGCAGAATTCATTTGTTAATTCTAATAGTTTTTTTTGTTAGAGTCTTTAGGGTTTTCTACGTATAGTGTAATACCATCTGCAAATTGTGACAGTTTTACTTCTTCCTTTCCAATCTGGCTGTTATTTAAATTGTTTTTATTATCTAATTGCTTTGACTAGAACTTCTAATACTATATTGAATAAAAGTGACAAGGTTGGGCATCCTTATCTTGTTTCTGAACTTCAAGGAAAAACTTTCAGTTTTTCACCATTGAGTGTGATGTTGGCTGTGGGTTTGACATGTATATCCTTTATTATGTTGTTCCCTCCATACACACTTTGTTGAGAGTTTTTATCATAAATGAAAATTGAATTTTGTGATATGCTTTTTCTACATCTGTTGAAAAAATCATATGATTTTTATTCTTCATTTTGTTGTGGCGTATCATGTTGATTCGTGAGCATAGAACCATTCTTCCATCCCTGAGATAAATCCCATTTTATCATAATGTATGCTTCTTTTAATATTATGTTGAATTAGGTTTGCTAATATTTTGTTGAGGGGGTTTGCATTATGTTCATCAGAAACACCAGCATGTGATTTTCTTTTTGTATGGTGTCTTTGGATTTGCTGTCAGTGTAGTACTGGCCTTGTAAAATGAATTTGGAAGCATTCCTTCCTCCTCAGTTTGTTGGAATAATTTGAAAATTATAGGTACCAACTCTTCTTTAAATGATTGGTAGAACCATCTGTGAAGCTGTCCAGTTCTGGACTTTTGTTTTGGGGAGGTGTTTTTTTTTTTTTTTTTTAAATTCTAATTGGCCAATAACATTGCCTGTATCTTCATTATTCAGTCTTCGAAGATTGTGCGTTTCTAGGAATTTATCCATTTTTTCTAGGTTTTCTAATTTGTTTGCATATAATTGTGGCAGTCTCTTATACTTCTTTGTCACTTGTAACTTACCCCCTTTCATTCCTGATTTTATTTGGGCCCTCTTTCTCTTTTGATGATTATGGCTAGTTTATAGGTTTCATTTATCTTTTCAAAGAACCAACTCTTGGTTTTGTTGATCAACAGAATTATGTGTGGGGGTTTTGTTTGTTTTTGTTTTTGTTGATGTTTTGTTTTTTAGTTTCTAGTTCATTTATTTTTCCTGTGATCTTCATTATCCCCTTCCTTCTACTAACTTTGGTCTTCCTCTGGTTTTTTGTTTTGATTGTTTGTTTGTTTTTTGTTCCCTTAAAGTTTGATTGTTGACTTGGGATTTTTCTTCTGTGAGGTAGACCTGAATTGCTAATGAGTTTCTCTTCTATAACAGTTCTTTCTGCATCCCATAGATTTTGGAAAGTTCTATTCCCATTTTCATGTTTCTCAAGGTGTTTTTGATTTCTTGTTTGATTTCTTTGTTGATTCTTTTGTGTTTTTGCCTTTTCATTTTCTTCTTTATGTGAACTCTCCTGGAGAATGGTTCCTGTGCATTTGAGAAGAATGTATATTACTTCTTTTGGATGCAGTGCTGTTTATATATCTACTGAGTCAGTCTGTCTATTGTGTCATTTAAAGCCAGTGCTTCCTTACAGATTTTCTGTCTGGGTGATCTGTTAATGTAAATAGGGTATTAAAGTTGTCTCCTATTATTACATTATTGTCAATTTCTCCCTTTATGTCTATTAATATTTGCTTTATAGAGTCAGTGCCCCTATGCTGGGTACATAAATATTTATGAATTCTATGTTCTCTTCTTTGACTTCTTTATTATAATATAATGTTCTTCTTGACATTTTGTGACAGTCTTTGTTTTAAAGTCTCTTTTGTCTCTCTGAGCACTGCTACTCCAGCACTCTTTTCATTTCCATTCACACAGAATATCTTTTTCCATCCCTTCACTTTTAATTTGTGTGTGTTTTAGATCTGAAGTGAGTCTCTTACAGACAGCATATAAATGGGTCTTGTTTTTTGTTTGTTTGTTTTTATATCCATTCACCTAATGTTTTTTGTTTGGAACATCTAGTCCGTTTACATTTAAAGTAATGATTCATTATGTTTGTACTTACTGCCATTTTGGGTTTTTTGTTTTTGTTTTTGTTTTCTTTTGTTTAGTTTTTGTAGTTCTTCTCTGTTCCTGCCTTTTTCTCGGGGTCTTTTCCTTTATGGTTTGATGGCTTTCTTTAGTGTTAAGTTTGGGGTTTTTTCCTCTGTATTTTTTATGTATCTTGTGTGCTTGGTTTGTAGATACCATGAAGTACATGTATATGAACCTATATCTAGAGTGTCCGTTTAATTTGATAGTCACTTAAGTTCAAACACATTCTAAAAGTATTATCTTTTTACTCCCATTCATGTTTTATGTTCTTGATGTAATATTTTACATCTTTTTTATATCCTTTCAGTACTTTATTAACTTTACCTGTCTATTATAGTTGATTTAACTATTTTTGTGTTTTCATCTCAAAACTTTTTTTAGCTTTTTAAGTGACTGATCCACTCTCATTACTATGTATTTGCCTTTATCAGTGAACATTTTTATTTATTTATTTATTTATTTATTTATTTTTAAAGATTTTATTTATTCACTTGACAGACAGAGATCACAAGTAGGCAGAGAGGCAGGCAGAGAGATAGAGAGAGAGGAGGAAGCAGGCCCCCAGCTGAGCAGAGAACCTGATGTGGGGCTCGATCCCAGGACCCTGAGATCATGACCTGAGCCGAAGGTAGAGGCTTTAACCCACTGAGCCACCCAGGCGCCCTTCAGTGAACATTTTTAAATATAGTTTCTTATTTCTAGTTATGGCCTTTACTTTTCCACTTAAGACCCATTAGCATTTCTTGTAAGGCCTGATTAATGGTGATGAGCTCCTTTAGTTTTGTTTATCTGGGAAACTTTATTTATTCTTGAGTTTTGAATGATAACCTGCCTCGGTACAAAATTTCTGGTTGTCTTTCATTTCAGTACTTCAAGTATATCCTGTTCTCCCATTAAATTAAAAATACATAAAAAGTAAAGTTTATGCTGAAAAATCAGCTAATAATCTTATGGGGTTTTCCATGCATGTGACTGTTTTTTTGTTTTGTTTTGTTTTGTTTTTTTGTTCCTTTGAGATTCTCTCTTTAATTTTTGCCATTCTAGTTATACTATGTGTAGATCTCTTTGGGTTCATTTTCTTTGGGATGCTCTGTGCTTCCTAGACTTGGATGTCTTTTTCCTTCCACAGGTTAGAGAAGTCTTCAGCCGTTATTTCTTCAAATAAGTTTTCTGCCACTTTTTCTCTCTCTCTCTCTCTTTCTGTTTCTCTCTCTCTTCTCCTTCTGGGAATCCTGTGATGTGCATGCTAGAATGTTTATTGTTGTCTCAGAGCTCCCTTAAACTATCGTTATTTTTGAAATTATTTTTTCTATTTGCTCTTCTGATTAGGTGATGCCCACTACCCCATCTTCCAGATCACTGATCCTTTTTTTATTTCCATCATTTAAATTGCTGTTGGTTCCCTCTAGTATATTTCCATTTTAGTTATTGCATTTTTCAGCTTTGATGGGTTCTTTTGTAAACTTTCTAACTCTTTGTTCAAATTCTTATTGTGTTCCTCTATTCTTCTCCCGAATTTGGTGAGCAGTTTTATGACCATTACTTTGAACTCTTTGTCAAGAATATTAATTATTTCTTTTCCATTATGTCTTTTTTTTCTGGGTCTTA
Organism: Mustela erminea; assembly: GCF_009829155.1. Taxonomy (NCBI): domain Eukaryota; kingdom Metazoa; phylum Chordata; class Mammalia; order Carnivora; family Mustelidae; genus Mustela; species Mustela erminea. The sequence continues at coordinate 123,427,810 of NC_045619.1, forward strand.
TCTTGTTCTTTTGTTTGGGACTTAGTTTTCTGTCTCCTCATTTTTTTTGACTTTCTATTTTTGTTTCTACAAATTAGGTGGAATAGCTACCTCTTCCAGACTTGAAGGAGGGGGCTCAGGTAGGAGCATCCCCTGTATGAAATCTGTATCCCTGGTGGCTTTGACAGGTGAGCTGTGTTGCCCCTGGAACTGGACCAAGTGTAGGCTCTGGGGTTCCTGGGTATGATGTGCCAGGACCACTTTAGGAGGATGGCTAGAGCTGCCCAAGTCACACTGTGCTGGGTCTGCCTTGGCATGCCAGCTGGAGCTGATACAGATGTGGTCTGGCAGGAGAGTCCCATGGTATGCTGTACTGGGGCCACTTTTGTGAGATAGTTAGAGATGGTGTGAGTACTATCCCAGGGTATCCTTGGTCACTTCAGATGAAAATCACATTGGTCAGGGGGCTGGTTTGTATGCAGGCAGAGGTGGAGGGTTTTAGAGCACATGGTCCCTGGGTCAACTATAGCTTTACCTTAACTTTATAGCCACATTTATTGAGTAACTTGTAATTAGTTACAGTAAATAAATTGTAATACATCAAATTATAATTGGAAATTAGTTAACTGTGCAAATACTGGTGATAGTTTAATCACATTTAAAAATAATTCAAATTGCTTTTTGAAAAGCAAAAGGAAAACACTTGAAAATTAAATTCTTAAAGTTTATTTTAATGAATTTAACTTTAAAATTTTGCTTGATATGGGAAAACAAGTATCAAGTGAGTTGTTATATATTCATTCAGGCATTGTTGACATTTTATTTTCAGTAACTGACATGATGGTTTGTGTAACTTATGTAGAATTAAATTAAAAATACATATAAATTTTATTTAGTTCTCATAGCCCAAATTATGCACAAAATCTCTTAAGATCAAATATAAACAATATTGATAAAGACAGCTAATGGCAGCTAAAGATACACAGTAGCCACCATTCAAGGTGACATTAATATTAAGCTATCAATTAAGAGTTTTTCTATTCAGTGCTGTTCATTTACCAACATTTTGTAGCACTCATCTTGCATACACTTTATGTAATTTTTTAAGAACTCCATGTCACTGCTGCTCATGTGATTAAGAAACTATAGGATTAATTAAATACTGAAGAAAAAGATTTTTCTCAGTAACATTGAGTTTGGAAGGCCACAAACCATTGTGATATCTGAAATTTTACTTCCCAAGAACCAGGTTTTGACCCCATTAAAAGTGTCTGTTATAATCTTTTACTTGCCTCTCTGCAAGTCCCAGCTATAATTTCTGCACATCCTCCTCCTCTTGTGAGGACCTCATTTCTCATCTTTTCTCGCGACAAGCTTTCTAACTTAACACCATTGCTACATTTAATTTTTCCCTTAAACTATTTCTCATCAAGCAAATATAAACACATGTTATCATGTACATTTATCTTTTTTGCTCATATCCATGGCTTCTTATTATTCATAATTTAAAAAAACTGATGTCTTTTTCTACATTCTTCTAGTACTTGTCACTTTTTACCACTATCTTGAAGGTAGGATACAACTACAATTTATTTTGTGTCCCCCATAATGAATGATTCATTTTAGGCACATAGAATACCTGTTAGCGAAAAGATAAATGCACCCTATGTTTATTGCAGCATTATTTACAATAGCCAAGATATGGAAACAACCCCCATCCCCATCAATAGATGAATGGATAAAGATGTGGTGTGTGTGTGTGTGTGTGTGTGTGTGTGTGTGTGTGTATAGATATATAGATATATGTGTATATAGCCACAAAAAAGAAATGAGATTTTCCCATTTGCTACAAAATGGATGGACTGAGAATGTATTATACTTAGTGAATAGGTCAGAAAAAGACAAAAACTATATGTCTTCACTTATATATCGAATCTAAAAAGACAAAACAAACTAAAGAAGAAAACCCAAACTTTTTAATACAGAGAATAAATTTGTGGTTGCCAAAGGGGAGGTGGGCAGGGGAATAAGTGAAATAGATGAAGAGGATTAAGAAGCACAGGTTTCCAGTTATAAATAAGTCATGGAGATGAAAAGTACAGCATAGGGAATATAGTCAATAACATTACAATAACATTTTATGGTGACAGGTGGTAACTACACTTACCATGGTGAGCTCTGTGTAAGGTATAGAGTTATTGAATCAGTATGTTTTAAACCTGAAGCTAATATGTGGTATGTCATTAGCCTTTAAGTAAGATAAGGGAGAAGGGAAAGACCTTGGTCTGTATTTCTGGAAGATTCAGTGATGGGCCAATTGTCACAGATATCACCTCAGCATCCAGGCTCTGTGCCCATGCCGACCTTTTCCCAAACAGGTCTTAGATACTCTAAAATTTGTTTAACCCATCCTTATGCGTTTTATAGTAACCTTTAACATAATTGTTAACTTTGTGTTATTGCCTACCCAAATTCCTATTTCCCTGTCTTCATTTTTAAAATATCAGTTCTAGGATAGCATTTTGTTGTTTTGATTAGGACCATTGCCATAGAGAAGACTTACGTTAGTCTCTAGCCACTGAAGTCTAATGTATATTTGGAGTGTGATTATAGTACTACTTTGGAGAGATCTGCACAGATTTATGATAGACATAGGATGATGGAAATGAGTTTCGCATCTTATAGGGTTAGTCCTTGTATAACCTGTCCCCAGGTAATTATCCGTAGCTCTCCTTTCACTTTCAAAAGTATCCCAGTTTGGATGATAAAGCATAGGATTACCCTAAGTATATTATTATGTAGTAAATCAGTGAAATGTTTAAATAAAAAAAAAATACTTGTTAGGAAAATAAAAAGATGATCAGTATCTCAGGAAGCTTAAATATAAACAAGGGAAGCAATATATTAATACATAATAATAAGAATTTGCAAAGTAGAAGATTTGGGGTAAATGTTGAGTAGGATCTGAAGATAGAATTACCTGTGCAATCTAGACAGATTGTTCATACTGTATAAAACCACTACTTTTTGGCCCTAAATTAAAACCCTTGATCGTGTTGTGATTGATATCATTCTCTTAAGAAAAAAAAAAATAGAAAAAAAATAGATGTTTAAAGTGGATTTGGCTGAAATACTGTTCTTTTTATCAACTAGACCATCTCCTTATGGATTTACTTTATAGACCAAGTGTAGGCTCTCGGGTTCCTGGGTATGCTGTGCCAGGACCACTTTAGTAGGATGGCTACATATCAATTGTATGGCATACATATCAAATTTCCATGAAATTACTCATTGAAGACTTTGCTGTTGGTTCAAATACTAGTAGATTTTATTTATTTATTTATGTAAAGATTTTATTTATTTATTTGACAGCCAGAGATCACAAGTAGGCAGAGAGGCAGGCAGAGAGATAGGAGGAAGAAGGTTCTCTGCTGAGCAGAGAGCCGGGTATGGGGCTCCATTCCAGGACTCTGAGATCATGACCTGAGCCGAAGGCAGAGGCTTAACCCATTGAGCCACCCAGGTGTCCCTAGATTTTATTTTTTGCTAACTGTGTGCTATTTATTATTTTCTGTAGATGATCAGTGTGCATTGCCTTGTCCTCTTTTATGTTAACCCATTAGTGGCAAGAAAGTGTACTTAGTTCTTCAGTTTTATGAGCTGAAGGATCATTATTCTGAGTGCTAGCATGGAAGTAACATAGACACTCGAGGTTAAAAAGAAGGATAAAATAATATTTTTTGTCAATTCATGGATTTCTTTTCATTAGCATTCAGGAGCCCTAAGGATTTTAGGGGTCATATTTTTAATGAGTGATCTTGACTCTTTTTAACTTCACTGAGGGTCATTCAGCAAATAAAATCTCACCAAAGTTAGAGGTGCCTATGGTTCCTGAATGACAGAATGGTGAGAAAATTCTTTAAGTTATAGGAGGAGGACTTAATTCATGGGGGGGCAGGGGGAGGGGAGAGGAAAGGTGGGTTCATTGAAATTACTTTTGAGAAAAGCTCTAAATTATAAGGTAGAATGTTAAGTTAATAAATGTCTTAACTTCATTGGAACCAGACCTAATTTTTCTTTGTAGTCAAAAGAACATGTACATACACAAACACATAAATTGAAAAACAGAAAATAAAATTTCAGATAGTGTTAAACAAACTAAGCCTTTGCAAAGCAATTTTGTTCCTTTTGAGGGTTTTTTTTTTTTATTTTGAGAAATGTTTAAAGAGAAGGTACATAAAGAATGAAATAGTCATAATTACAGGAAATTTTTTCTTTTTCATTTTCTTTCTGAATTTGAGCACAAAATATGATAGGCCCACAGAAATAAACTTTTTGGCAATGTGCTTTGTTTAACTTAGATGTGGGGAGATTGTGAATAATTGTATCTCTATAGATATGTAATTAATAGTGAGTTCAGAGTACATTTATGCTTTTTTATTACTATTCTACCCATGCAGCAGTAAACATCATTTAGGAAAAACTCATACTTTAAATAGATATTTAAGTACTTGAAAAATGTTTTTATACTTTGTAAAACAGTTAAAGGCATATTATTGACCTGGAGCTCCAGATAATTTTATTGTTGCGAAGATGCAGTATTTTTTATTTCATATGAAAAGTTTCTTATTTATCTCATGTTCTCGAAAATCTTTTTTTTTTTTTCTCCAAACTCTCTAATCCCAAATACATGGACTTTTTTTGGTCTGTCTTAAACCTATTAAATTTCTAAGAAAATTTTATGAATTGAAACATAGGCAGTGAACTAGAGACAAATAAATTGCAGAATTCTGACTGACAGATTCTGTAGAGTCACTTTGTTTTCCTAGCTCTCTGGGGAAGTGGTAGCTCCATATTATATTTTATCTTGCACACACAAAATGTAAATTACTTATATTTTCTTTTAAGTTAGCACTTAGAAAAGTTCTGTTGAATATGTTAACTTCAGTGTGAATTGCTAAGATCAGAGTCATTAACACAAGGCACAGTACTCAGTCTTTTTTGCCTTCTCATGTATGATCACCGCTCTGAATATATATGAAATTTTATGCACAGAGAAAAGAAAGCAAACTTACCAATTTTCTCTTTATAATTTACTGTGAATATATTCATGTAAATAAAGGGCCTATATGTGTATTCATGAAGACAATTAGCATTTTATTCAATAAGTTTTACATAATGACAACAAAAATTCAGTGCTTTGAATGGCAAAATTTGTGAAAATGAGATTTGAAATGAAGCATTTGCGATTTTTTGTATATATTCACCTTAGTCTAATTTTCTCTGTATTTGTGAATTTGGTAAGATACTTGGAATGACATCCTTGTCCTTTTTGATGAGGGAAGTGGTTACTATTAGTAACGTGCAGAAGCTCTATGACAAATCAATTCGGTTTATGGAAATTTATGTTGGACAAGAAGGGCTACCCCTTTCAAGGGTCACTATTTTCTAATATTTTTGGTCTTGTTTTTATCTCTACTACTGAGTTGTTTATCAGGAAGCTGCTTCTCAGCCTTGTACCCCTCTACTTGCAACTCTTAACAGTATTTTTGGTCATTGATTGTTCTGTTCTGGTTGCTGGCTGGGACTCAGACTCCTGGCTTGATCCTCCCCTGCTGGCACCTCTGGCACCTCGTTGTTTTCAACAAAGGAAGAGCATTATGTTCCCCTTTGATCTCACCCACCAATTCACAATAAAACCACTAACAAGTCTTAGGTGTATGCCTTAGATTTTACAGGCCTGAATCTAATTTGAAGTTTAGAACATTGGAGAGGAAACAAAGTTAGTTCCCAGGCTTATATTTTGCTTCACTTTTGACATTTCTTGGAGTCAGTTAAGGAATCTCATGGTCCATCTTTCAATGCATAGATGGATTCCAGACTCAAATAACACCGTCCCCTAAATATAGCAATTGATCTTGACTCTGGATGCACTTTCCTCCCTTTTGCCAAAGCAATCAAAAAATGCCAGGACCTATATCAGCTCTCTTCCCAAAATGTGAGATATTTAGTTGACAGAACATCACAGTGGACTTCTTGATATGACAAAAGATCACTGGACAAGTAGCCAGAGAGAGAAACTTAGATTTGAATCCTAACTCTGCCACTTGTTAGTCAGGACCTATGACCATGAGCTGGTATAGCATCTATGAGCTACCATCTGTCTATATAAAATGGTAGTTACAACAGGAATTTCATAGTTTTAGGATCATCAGATGCTGTAAGTGAGAGTGTGCTGCACATCCTCTAATGCACTTAGCAAATTTTAGGTTCTTTTTTGTTGTTGTTTGTTTTTAAAAGTAAGCATAGGGAAGGGAGGAAAAAGAATAATCCAGAATATTTATTTTTGTCCTTTTGTTAAAAATAAATTAAGTACTACTAAATGTATCATCCAAAAAATGAGAGTTTTCATTTAAGTGGAGCCATTTTTTTTTGATGCCATAATTCCTGATATGTGTTTATTCCCACCCATTGTCTGCTTGGATGGGTGTGCATAGAACTTTGTCCCTCTGTTCCCTGGTAACTGAGCCATGATGAGGTTCTGTCAGGTGTTAAGCTTAGAGTACAAGCTGTTATTGTTTGCTTCTCATAACCTGGCTAAGGATGTCTGTCATTTAGGAGATAATGTTAAAAAAGCAGAATGTTGTCCTGAGGTGGGTTTTTCATGACAAATAAATACCCAGGTGAAACTAGGATATTTATTTTTAAAGTAAAGGAAGGACATTGAGATATGTCAATGTATCCTATTAAGAAAACATTATGTCCCTTTTCCCACATGATAAATGCTCAAATAATCAGCATATCTCACAGGTTAGGAGAACATTAGCATGACATAGTGTGCAGACAACTCACTTAGTAGCTCTCTGCTGAGAAAAAAAATAGTGTCCACACGTGACCAGAATGCCAGTTCTTCAGAAAAGCACTGAGTAAGAGAAGGATGATCTAATGATTGATTTTATAGATACCTTTTTTTTTTTTAAGTTTTCCATGTACACCACTGTGTCCTTCTTCCACCTCTAAATACATTTACAGCTTTGATTCCTGTCTTAAGTGATGATAGGATCTCTCTTCCTGATGTAGGCGAAGTTCCACTTTTAGTCTTAATTGTTCCTTCATCCTAGAATCTGGCTTGACATGAGCCTGGATTAAATCTCAAATTTAAGCCTAGGAATCTGTAACTTTAAACTACCATACCCTATTTCCTCTGTAAATAAATAAAGAATTCCTACAAAACATAACCAGATAAGCAGAAGATATATGTAGGTATTCTACGCAAGACAAAGTACGAAATGGCCATTGAACATATGTAGAGATGCTCTACCACTGGAATAATCAGGGTAAGGCAAGTCAGAACACAGGCAGACCTTATTGCATACTCAGTTGTTGAGAAAACTTTCCAAAGGCATTTCGGTACCAAAACAACAACAATAACCAAACCAAACCAAAACAACAGAAACAAATTTACAAGACAGTACCGAGTATTGCCAAGAATACAGGACAAGCAGTGAAAGATTTTGAACACTTCTTTTTTTTTTTTTTTTTTAATTTCTTTTCAGCGTAACAGTATTCATTGTTTTTGCACCACACCCAGTGCTCCATGCAATATGTGCCCTCCCTAATATCCACCACCTGGTTACCCCAACCTCCTTCAAACCCCCTTCAAACCCCTTCAAAACCCCCGGGTTTTTTTTTCAGAGTCCATAGTCTCTCATGGTTCACCTCCCCTTCCAATTTCCCTCAACTCCCTTCTCCTCTCCATCTCCCCTTGTCCTCCATGTTATTTGTTATGCTCCACAAATAAGTGAAACCATATGATAATTGACTCTCTCTGCTTGACTTATTTCACTCAGCATAATCTCTTCCAGTCCCTTCCATGTTGCTACAAAAGTTGGGTATTCGTCCTTTCTGATGGAGGCATAATACTCCATAGTGTATATGGACCACATCTTCCTTATCCATTCGTCCATTGAAGGGCATCTTGGTTCTTTCCACAGTTTGGCGACCGTGGCCATTGCTGCTATAAACATTGGGGTACAGATGGCCCTTCTTTTCACTACATCTGTATCTTTGGGATAAATACTTAGTAGTGCAATTGCAGGGTCATAGGGAAGCTCTATTTTTAATTTCTTGAGGAATCTCCACACTGTTCTCCAAAGTGGCGGCACCAACTTTCATTCCCACCAACAGTGTAAGAGGGTTCCCCTTTCTCCACATCCTCTCCAACACATGTTGTTTCCTGTCTTACTAATTTTGGCCATTCTAACTGGTGTAAGGTGTTATCTCAATGTGGTTTTAATTTGAATCTCCCTGATGGCTAGTGATGATGAACATTTTTTCATGTGTCTGATAGCCATTTGTATGTCTTCATTGGAGAAGTGTCTGTTCCTATCTTCTGCCCATTTTTTGATATGATTATCTGTTTTGTGTGTGTTGAGTTCCTCAAACTCAACACACACAAAACAGATTTTGAACACTTCTGATGGGAATGTAAATTGGTATAGAAATTTTGGAAAATAACTTGGTAGTGCTAAGTAAAATTGAAGCCACATGTTTTGTGTTAGTTGTGTTTCTCCTTTGTACATTTAAAAAAAAATACTTAAGTATCCAGGAGTCATGAAAAAAAAAGTATTCAAAGCAGAGAGTTTATAAATGTTCTAAGCTAGGACCAACCCAAATATTAGTCAAGAAAAGAATTACTGACAGTGACTATTCCCTTCACATAAAAGGAGAAATAAATATCAAACTTTCACACGTGAATTCCCTTCTCAAGCACATTCTGGTTTCCAGCCTTGCTCTTTTACTGAGGTTTTGACCCTCCTTTGCATATTTCCTAGGAATTACCTCTCCTGTCCTCCTAATGCATTCATAGACTCCATTAAATAATATGTGATGTGTTGAAACAATGTAAATCATACATTAGTGGACTATGTTAACATAGAAAATGTTGCACTATCCAGTTAGGTAAGAGACAAAAGACATAAAGAGATGTTTCACTGTAGAAAGTAGATGGTCCCCCCTCCAAAAAAAAGCAAAAACAAAAACACCAGAAGGTTTTCAGTATTATTGGCTATTAGGGAAATACATGTTAAATATACAGTGAAATATCCATCAGAAGGGCTAAAATAAAAATAAATAAGTAATGTCCACACCAGGGGCGCCTGGGTGGCTTAGTGGGTTAAGGCCTCTGCTTTTGTCTGGGGTCATGGTCCTGGGATCGAGCCAGTGTCGGATTCTCTGCTTAGCGGGGAACCTGCTTCCCCCCATCTCTCTGCCTGCCTCTCTGACTACTTGTGATCTCTGTCTGTCAAATAAATACATAAAATCTTTAAAAAAAAAAAATGTCCGCACCAAATGCGAGAAGCGTGTAGGGGTACTGGGGCACTCCTGTGGTACTCAGACTATGAAACAGTACAGCCCCTCTGGAAAACAGTTTGGTGATTTCTTAAATCAACAAAAAGATATAAATATGTAACTACTGTGTGATCTAGTAATTGAACTTTCAAGTGTTCACCCCAGAAAAAGGAAGACCTATGTTTACATGAAAGGTTGTGCCCAGATGTTGATAGCAGTGTTATTTGTGATAGACACAGCCTAGAAAGAGCCCATATTTTTTTCAGTGGGTGAATGATTAACTAAACTGTGGCATATCCGTGGAATAGTAACTCTGCCATCAAAAGGAGCAAATTATAGATACTACAGATCCTGGTATTATCACAAAATGGCTACCATGGTAAGCTCACAATATTCCAGATTTTAGTTAATTGGAAAGTTGCTCTTGTCTATTATAAACCACGTCTTGGAGAAATTAATGCACAGATAATATCCCTGGCTACTTATGGTTTCTGTTCAATTTTACCCTTATTTCAGCAATTCCTATTTCCAAATGTATTATTTTCACACACTCTGCTTTTCATATTGTCTGTATTATCCCATGTCAAGTTATTAGGTTTTAACTGATCGTATGCTAAGTGGTTTTTGATATTTTGTGCCCAAGTTGTGTGGATTTTTTGTTAAGCTCACTACAAATCACTCTCAGTGAACCTCGAAGCAGTGCTCACAAACGTGAAGCCTAGAAAGCAGATACTTTTCTCACTACTCTGAAATTTTAGGTGAAGTAATTCTCACTTTGTGATGAAGCTGTAGGCAGGTATTTCAAATCAAAAGAATTGCATAGTACAAGCTCAGCTCTCGACCTCTGGAAATCTAAATTAAATCTCTCAGCTAAGTGTGAACATTGTGCACTTCAGGAAAATAACCTCGGTAATAGATTGGGGGAGAGCGGAAACAGAAGCTAGTGAACTGCTCATCTGCCCTTCCTTCCTTTCCTCCCTCCCTCTGTCCCTTTAAAGCTTCTCCCCTTCTTCCTCCCTCCCACCCTTTTTCCTTCCTTCCTTCTTCCCGCCCTCCCTTCTTTCCTTCCCACTTCCCTCCCTTCCTTATCCCCCCTCCCCACCCTCCTCATTTCCCCTTCTCCCTTCCTTCCTTCCAGTGTTTAATGAGGACCTACTTTAAGCTAGGCAGAGATGGGAATAAATATTGCATGGTAGCAGTGAATAGAGGATTGATTTAATATTCTAAGATTTCTTTATAGCTTATGGGTTACTTCAGGGGTTTCAGACTTGGACACCACTCCATCAGCAATTAAATTTGTGTAAAAGAACATTAAATAATAATAATAATAATAATAATAATAATAAAAAGGATCCTCTTGGTGTCAGTGTTTCTCAGCAACGTAGTCTCTCTTAATAAGTTATTTGATGATAAGGATTTTTTTTCTTCCAGGTTAGTTTTATTGACTCTCTCTTAACGGAACTTTTTTGATAAATATGCTGCAATTTCATTTTAGAAAAGTTTTGTCAATGAGTATGTGATTTAATAGGATATCAAGTTGCACACTTTTTTGACGAGGAAGCTGAATATTGGGCTACTGTCTTAGTCAACAGCACGTGGGGACGAAGGACATTTCAAAGTCGGCCGTAGCAGTTGTCTACGGTGATGTGTGGGCCAACCCTGAATGTATAAAATCCGGGCGTGTAAGAACATATTGTTTACGCTCCATCCTCTTACCGTTTTAAGCTCAGGAAAGATACGGAGACCATAACTTAAAATGTCTGGGTTTGTGAATGGATTAGCCTAGTTCTGGAAACTAGTAGCGGCAGCAGCTAGCGCTTATGCAGTAGGGTCTAATGCCAGTCATCTCTGAAGACTACCTAACGCTGAATAAGCAGTTGATAAACATCTGCTTAATGGAACAAAGGGTAGATAAGTCTTATTCATCTGTTCTTACAAACTAAGCTCTCTTTTAACTCAATACAATGCCTCATTTAATCCTTATAATAACTCAGCGAAAAGGGCATTATCATTCCGCTCTTACTCAGAGGCAACAACTTGCAGAGTACTCATTAGCTTCTTAATGTTGGTGGCTGAGCTGGTCTACCTCGAGGATTCAAGCTCCCAAGCATTAGCTTAGGGTGCCTGTCTACTTGTAGGACTCCGAGGTTTGCAAATTCCACTTTTAGCCTTCACTCAACATCTAGCAGGGAAGCGACCAAAGGACACTAAGTACTTCCCTAGAATTCTTTGAGCATAACAGTGATTTGTAATTCGGTAAGAGAACATTTTACTACTTAATTACAGAACTCCATTAAAGAGTTTTAAAGAAAGTTATGAGCTGTGTGGGAGATATACACACATTTTTCTGATATGTTTCTGTCATCTTTATTTCACAATGATTATTGTGTAAGTAAATTTCGTAACACACACTGTATTAAAAAGTTTAGAATGGAATCCATGCTTTTAAGGAAGGAAAAATGGGTCTGGGTTCATATAATTAACCCACGTAAATTGAGTCAACCAATAATCAAGAAAAATGGTACTAGCAAAACCCCATCAGTCATCAAGGAAAGGCAACAAAGAAGTAGTATGCCACCTCTTGGAATCTTGTGTGAGCCTAGAAAGTCTCTGAAATACTTGAAAACACAGATTTGTAAAATGTTCCGTGGGAAATCCCGGTGTACTCGGTCTGCATGGTGGAGACACACTGAGCTGAAAGGTTAGTATTAATGTGAATGTAGGGCAGCTAGAACCTTTAGGGCTGAACTTGAAGTCCTGTGGAGACACAGCCATAACTTAAACACACAACCTCCTGCAAAGGATAGATTCACAATTAAAAATGACAAACCAAGACAGTAAATGAGCCACCTCAAGTCTGTATCAGCCACCAAAAAGCTGAAGAACTACAACCTCATTTCTCTTCCCGAGATTACATCTTGCCATGTTTCTCCTCACACATTTGCCCATCATCATGGGGAATTCTGTGATTGGCGTGTCACTGTTTGCTCTCATAGTCATGATAAGTGTTGGATGCTTAAAACATTGAGTAAATTAAAAGTTTACAGAGAAGGGGGAAAAAAGTCTTTCCTGGATCATGCATTTTAGAAAATAATTTTATATATTGAACCTACTCAATATACCTAGATCGAAACCTTTGAAAAGAAAGTGAGAGTAAATACCAGTTTGGAGCATCTTCTATGTGCAGGTACACCATATACACATAATATATTGTAGTTCTTTTAAAAAGCATTATGAGGGGCATCTGGGTGGCTCAATTGGTTAGGTGTCTGACTTCCGCTCGGTTGTAATTCCAGGGTCCTGGGTTTGAGCCCCATGAGAATCATGTCAGGTTCCCGGCTCAGCAGGAAGTCTGCTTCTCCCTCCCCCTCTGCCTGCTGCTCCCCCTGCTTAGGCTCGCTCTTTCCCTCTCTCTGTCTGTCAGATAAATAAAATAATTTTTTAGAAAAGTATTATAATAAAGGTTATCTGTTACACTTTACAAAGTAAAGAACCAAGACACAACGATTTTAAATCTAACTTCATCGCTTTTGGTAACAATGAACTACTACCAAAAGAGTTTTGAAATTTGGGAGCTATTGATAATTTTATGCTAGCATTTTATTTAATGTCTTTGGGGGTACCTGGGTGGCTCAGTCTGTTAAGCATCTGCCTTTGGCTCAGGTCATGACCCTAGGGTACTGGGATAGAGCCCCAAGTTGAGCTTAGCGGGGAGCTTGTTTCTCGCTCTCCCTCTGCACGCCCCCCAACCCCTGCAGTTTATGCTTTCTCTCTCTCTCTCTCTCTTAAAGAGATAAATAAATAAAATATTTAATAAAATAAAATAAATTGCCTTTAATGTTTTTTATTGTTTTACAACACTACTTCAATTTAGGACTAAGACATTGATTAAAGTTCTCAGATAAAACACAGTAATACTTTACTGTTAATATTCCATTTTCTATGGTTTCCCTCTGCTTCTTTTGCCAATTTCCTACTATTAGATTGATTTTGAGAGATTCTCTCTACTTACAACTTTTGATTCATGCTTACAAAAATGTATGCTAAATTTCTCTTTGGTGTGCACAATTCAAATGGACTATTTCTCTTTTAATCGTGAAAAATAGAAGAATTTTTGAAAACATTTATTTGCATTCCCAACTATCTCCATCCATCTATGGGGTTACTATTCTCCAGTTTCTCCTTTTTTTCCTACTCCAGTCCACAGCCAGTGAGTTGGGGATGATTTTTTGTTCTGTTTTGGTTTGGTTTGATTTTTTTTTTAATAGTGTGTTTACCAGTTTCTTCACCCCTGCTTCCCACTCCTTTCTTCTAGGTTAATTTGCTTTTAAATGTAGTACATTATTCAGTAATTTTTTTTTCGATTCTCCTAGTTCTAGAAGCTGTACCCCTTTTATAACCACATACTGTGTCTAAGAACTAGTCCTCTGGATAAGTAATCTTGACTCCTCTTCTAGATGGTAATTCTAATGGTAGCACCTGGGATGCATGTGAAGGGGAGAAAGAACAAAGTCCGTTCAGGTGTAATTTAAAACTCATAAAGTACTTATTGATAAACCATTTTGCCACAAATAGGATGGACACTATATGATAAGATCTTAAAACACGTTGTTAAATAAGTGATTTGTGACTTGGAATTGGGAAGCCAGATAAAGAGAAGGACAGATTTCCCAAGTTTGGAATTTGAGTGGTTGGGGTAAAAATTCCAAGTGGGAAGATTCGGGAAGTCCGAGGAGGATCAAACTCATTTTGGAAGGAAGGTGATGAGGTAGTTTTAGGTTGTGTTTTAGTGCTTATGTGACATGGGGCATGTCAGTTGAATTACGCAGCTGTGGTCAGGAAGACGCTGGTGGGGGAGAGAAAGACTTGGTGGTTACTCTCAGGAATGTACTAAAGTTGGGGAGAAGGATGTAAATTTCAGTGTGCAAGAGAAGCGTAAAGAGGTAATGACAGCTGTGGACAATCAGTGTTGTAATCAGCATCTTCTGAGCCACCCACTCCCCAAAAGCTCTGTAGGTTAGCAATTTTCTGGACTGTTGTGGGACTTAGGAAATTTCTTATAAAATTTATAAATGGCATAACTTTTTACATAAATAGCAAAACAGCAGAAAGCATCTTGAATACACCGCAAGTCTTTACCACAACCAAGTCTTCCTCACATCAATGCTGGGCAGCCCCAGATGCGTGGATGTTTTATTTTCCAAAAGATCAATAAATCAGCTGGCTCGAACTTGCAGCACATTTTTTTCTATAGAAAGAATATTGTAAATCATGGTTTGTTTCAGAAACCAGTTCATAAAACCCTATTGAAACTATAATGCAGCTCTATATCTAAAGTCAAAAGCATAGGTATAGAAAACATCTTTTTGTTTTTTGTAAACACCAGAAACATAATTAAGCAAATGGGACAGACAAAATAGCCTTCAGCAGATGCAATGATTTTTAAATATGTTGAATTAGAGATAGCTAAACCAAATGGAAAACATGCCTTGAGTAAAATGGGTTTTTAGATTTACTTTTGGTTGTTAGCAGTGGAGAAAAATTAAATTTCTTTTGGGAGTGATAAAATAAATGGAGGCCAATGGGAATTCATGGGCAATCTCAGAGTCCTTGAACAGCTATTGTACTTTTCTGTTCATTTAATTTTATTTTAATACTTTTTACTTTTTTCCCCTGGTATTTGTAGATTGCCAACACTAAAAGTTAAGTTCGTTTTATTTATTTGAATTATAATTAAAGCAAATGTTTTTATTTGAGGGCACCAAACTTTCTGACTGCCTCTCCTAATTTTTCATGGTTAAAATTCTTCTAATTTTCCTTTGGATTAATTTTTTTCTGTTTTATTTTGTTATATTTTCCTTATTATTATTATTATTATTTGCTTACTTCCTTAGGGGAAGAGCCTTTCAGACTCATCAGTCTTCTTTTTTTCTATTGCATGTTTGTTTCACTTTGTATCTCCAGCTGGACTTCAGTCTTTAACCGCAAAGTATCTGAGCTCAGGGTCCCATGTCTTCACAATGGTGTTACTGCCCCTTTAACGGACAGGTGTCCCTCCCTGAGAAACTCCTATCCTGGCACTTCCTAGCTCCACATTTAAATTGTTCTACCCCAGAGGCATTTATCCACTAAACCATAGGACATAAGATATTATGAAGGTTCAGTTGAACTGCTTTAAGCAATTGGCTGTGGAGCACTGTGGCCTCTTCCCAAAATAACATTATATCCTAAAAACCTATGGACTCTGAAAAACAATCTGAGAGGTTTGAAGTGGCGGGGGTGGGGGGAGGTCGGGGTACCAGGTGGTGGGTATTATAGAGGGCACGGATTGCATGGAGCACTGGGTGTGGTGAAAAAATAATGATACTGTTATGCTGAAAATAAATAAATGAAAAAAAAATACCAAAGCAGTATGATTGGAACAGGAAGAGGGCCTCTGAATCAGGTACTCTGGGCATGGGAAGGTAGCTCACCCAGGCTGCTGAGTCAAACAGCGAAACTTAAAGGATGCCTAACAGGGCATGGACAGTGTATGCAGGACTTGGGTGCGGTTTATAAGAACCTTAATAGCCACCCAGATAGATGGCCAACCAGCTAAAGCACACATACTAGTGATATACAGCTATAAAAGGATTTTTCTACTAGGGAATTGATCATACCTTCAAATCAGTATAAGATCTGTACTCATTTATGGGGCGCCTGGGTGGCTCAGTTGGTTGAGCGACTGCTTTCGGCTCAGGTCATGATCCTGGAGTTGCGGGATCGAGTCCCGCATCGGGCTCCCAGCTCCATGGGGAGTCTGCTTCTCTCTCTGACCTTCTCCTTGCTCATGCTCTCTCTCTCACTGTCTCTCTCTCAAATAAATAAATAAAATATTAAAAAAAAAAAAGATCTGTACTCATTTAAATGAAGGTTGGTTACATAAACTTCTCAAAAAATAGTTAGAGGTGCGCCTGGGTGGCTCAGATGGGTAAACGTCTGCCTTCAGCTCAGGTCATGATCCTGGGATCCTTGGATCGAGCCGCACATTGGGCTCCTGGTCAGTGGGGAGCCTGCTTCTCCCCCTCCCTCTGCCTCTCCCCCTGCTCATTCTCTCTCTGTATCTCTCTCTCTCTCAAATGAATAAATAAAATCTTAAAAAAAATAGTAAATGATATTACGATTCCCCTTCTGACTTATTAGACAAAATCAATAATTTAAAGCCATAATCTCTCTAATTTTTGAGAGTCTATTAGTTAAGATGATTTGTATTTTCATAAATAATGTATTATTACACTGTCTTCATGCTAATGAGTTGATTCACATATTTAAGCATGATAAATGGCAATCAACGTGCCATTTCTATATGTTGATCAGAGAGGAAATTAGAATTTTTTTAATAGGACATACGCCAAGTACCAGACCGTCTTAATGGCTTTCTTTGTTTGTTTTTTGTTTTTGTAGCTCATTGAATGTGCTCTTTTAAGAAATAGATCCTAGGGAGTAGATTATTTCTGTAGACTTCCACATGATAACTATTTTTTAAAAGATCCTAGGATAGTTTTCATATTTAATGGACATACTAAAAGAATTTTAAGAAGTGAAAAACACTGTAATACTGCCAGTAGGAAAGGGTACGCTTATGGTCTTTATGATCTCTGAACAGTTAACTTGTTTCAAAGTGGTCGGGGATTTTTGTCTCTTTCTTTCATAGATGAATTCCAAGCATCAGGAATTGGGCTTGGTAAAGAGAGACACGCAGCTACTCATTTACTTAATGAATTAGACTTTTAAGAGAAAAAAAAATCTAAGGAGAGTGTTGTGGCTTGCTTCTGGCTGTAAACAAATTTCCTACAAATCTGTTTGTAGGAAACCACTGGTTGCCTGACAACTAATTTGCCTATGGGAGCGAGGCAGAAGTCACAGTGTCTTTTACCAGCCAGGTGGGGGCTGGGGGCCCAGCTGGGAGACTGGCAGCCTGATAACCACTACCGGAGTAATCTGCATTGACGTACCTTCTGACACTCCTTGTTTGCTCATATATATTCTGCAGTGCCTCGTGCCCAGGTGAATAACCAGAAAATTGGAATCTGTAATCCTTGCTAAATCGCTCTTGCGGGTTTGGCAGTAACCAAAGTTCATATCCTTGTCCCATATGGGGGGCCTCTGGTTACCATCCATGCATTTTCTGGATTGTAATCTCTCTCCTTCTTCTTCTTCCTTTTTTTTTTTTTTTTAAGATCTTGAGAGAGAGGGAAAGAGCACAGGCACAAGCTTGAGCAGGGGGAGCGGCAGAGGAAGAGTGAGAAGCAAACTCTCCTCTGATTAGGGAGCCCCAAGAAGGGCTGGATCCCAGGACCCTGGGATCATGACCTGAGACAAGGGCAGAGACTTATCCGACTGAGCTGCCCAGGAGCCCTTTCTCCTTCTTCTGTGTTAGCCTCCTTAACCCTGTCCTTTCTCCGGTGTTTTCATTCTTACCATCTCAATGCATCACGTCGGTGTGCAAAGGTCTTCTAAAAATCCTTTACCTCTCATCCTTACTGCAATCACCATGTCTTGATTCAGCTTCCCTGCTCTCACTTCTTCAATTTGTGTTCACCTCTCAAAACTTCACTGAATCTTCTCTTGGAAAGGTTACCAGCTTTATCTCACTGAAGCCAGTAACACTTTTCTGTGCCCAGATTGCTTGGCCACTCAGCAGCATTCGACATCTGTGTCCATCCCTGCTTAGAAACACTTTCTTTTGCTTTTCTTAGCTTATGGGATGCTCTACCTGAATGGCGTTACTCTACATCCTCCATCTTTTCCTTTCACTTCCTTTTCCAGACTCTTCTGTTTCTGCTTAACTTGTAAAATACTGGCTGGCCTCAGGACAGGACCGTTGCTTCCCTATTGTTTTCTCTTCATGTCTCCTTGTGTTATTTCATCCTTTCATATAGGGTAAGTGTCCACTATTTTATTACTTGTCTCACATCAAACTGTCCAGTGAATTCAAGTTCAATTTACCCAGTAAGTTTAATATACCCAGATGAAACTTTGATTTTGGTGCCTGTTTTAATGCTCCCTTATTTTTATAATAGCTTCATCTATGCATGATTTATATTCCCCAGAGTGGTTGTTAAGTACTCAGTTTTGAAATTGTATTTCACACCTTTATATTTGTCATGTCATATAACACAAGAGGAAGGAGCTATTTGACGCTTAATACTCATTGAATTCAATTAATGTATCAATATGGCAGGAGGAATAATCTCTGTAAAATAAATTCAATCTTTGCTCTGGGCAGGGAAACAAATTTACTTCTAAGTACAGTTGTTAATTAACCTTTCTGTAATAATTTATATAAACAAAAGTATCTAAAACTATGTCTTAAGTACATGTACCGTTTTTCATGTAGATAGAATGTGCTTCCATGTAAATGAATACAAAATGCTTTTCTTAGATTGACACAATTCTTTTTCATTTATGCCCAGTGCAGTTATTTTTGCTGCTATTTTTATTCATTTCTTCACCTCAATGTAGAGTGTAGGATTCTCAATTCAAAGTTATAGATAGATATGGTATGATAGATATGTATATTTACATTACATATCACATCATATAAATATGCAGTGTCATGTTATCATTTCCTTGTCTTTCAACAAATGTTTACCAAGTACCTATAGTGTGCTTGGCCCTGGGGTTACAATAGCAAACATATGCATGCATAGACCCCTGCCCTCTGGATTCATTTCTCTTAAGGCAAATAGATTCACTTAAGAGAGGTCTTAACAGTTGTACATGCACGAACCCCTGAGTATCCTCATCACAAACAATGCAAAGATTTAGAATAAAGGTAGAGCTTCATACATAAGTATGTGCTGATAACTATCATAATATCAGGGCTTAAGGGATATATTCAGCTAGCTAGATAATATAGACAGATGGATAAACATCCGTATGCACACATATGCATTGCTTTCAAACATTAATGTCATACTTTACAAGATTCCACACTAAGAATAAAATAAAAGTTTATAATTTTTAACATAATCCACTATTTTTTAAGGTATGTTTATATTGTCTTTGGAATTTTAGCATAAGTGTTTTGGAGGTTGGGGTTAAGGTTTTATTCTTTGAATACACTCCAACACCCACTGTAGTTTCTAACATGTGGTAAAATTATCATAAATGTGGGTTGCTAGGGCCTTCCATGATGTCCAAGTTGTTTACTATCACTGTTCTAGAGTAGGATGATAGCTAACCTAGTATGGTCATATGGCTTTCCTTAGGTACATTTCTGATTACTGAAATTACTGCAAAATGAAGACTTGTCATATTCTATATGTTAAACATGATGAAAAGCTTCTTTTCAGAGTCATATAGAGAACATGCTCTTCCGTAAATGTAAGGAAAAAATGACATATTTCCTTTCTCAAAATAAATTGATCATGATTTCCTCCTAGTTTAACCCATAAATGTTTTATGACTTCCTCCTTTCTTAATAGCCAACATCTCAGTTCAGGCCCCTTATCACACAGGAACTGTGGGACTGGCCTCTCTAACATTCTATCTTCACGTGTCCTTAACCAGCTAGGATAGTGGTCTCTGTGTCTTTTACCTCCTTTATCAATCCACAAAAAGTAGGATTCTGAAACACATATGTGATCATTTCACATTCACATTTCATTATTCAAGATCGGTTGGCGGACTCCTGTTACCCTCGAGGATGAACTCAAATGGTTTCAATATGCACAACCTTCTCCAGCTAACTGCTTTGTTTTCCCACCTCCCTCCACTGCCAGCTGAGTCCCACAAGGTCTACACTCTAGCCATTCCAGTCTATTAATACTTACTTTTGTCTCAGTAATGCATGTTCCTCTGTGGTTTTCATAGTTTTATGCATGGCCTTTTCAGAATGATCTTCCTTACTTCAAATGAGGAAAAAAAAAATTCCTCTTACTCTTCAAAACTAATTCACTATCACCATTACCATGAAATATTCCAGCCAAGACCTGTACCCCTGGGGCTAATAATACATTATATGTTAATAAAAAATTAGAGATTAATAAAAAAAAACAAGTGGCCTTTGCATTTTGCTCATACTTCAATTTTAGCAGTTTGTAGTATTTTATATTATATATTATATCTTTTCCCGTAGTCTCTGAGCTCCTTAAGACAGATAGCTTTCCTTATTCATAGGCCTAGAACCAGGCATGATGAATGTTTACTGAATGGTTCAGTGGACTAAATACAATGCTGTTATTAGGAAAAGGAAAACAGGAAGACCTGAAGTGAGGTGTTACTTTCCTTGCCCTCTAGGAAATGTAAAGATAAAAGTTACCTGCAGAAAGAAGAGCTATCACATATTTGTTTCTATCCTATCTTATTTGTGGAGTCACTGTTTTCTTTATCAGATATGAAAAAGAGAAGAATAAGTTTTCTTTAAAGTCATCTCTATATTTAACTAATGCTCATCAGCGAGCCATGGTTTGGGTTACAGGTCATTTCATCAAGTTTCAGCTAGTAATGGAGCATATTGTTGTTGTTGTCTTAAAGATTTTATTTATTTATGACAGAGATCACAAGCAGGCAGAGAGAGAGGGAGGAGGAAGCAGGCTCCCTGCTGGGCAGAAAGCCCGATGCAGGGCTTGTCGCCAGGACCCTGAGATCATGACCTGAACTGAAGGCAGAAACTTTAACCCACTGGACCACCCCGGTGCCCCAAGCATATTGTGTTTTAAAGCCCTGTTATTATTGTGTCTTTAACAGTCTTCTCTGCATTTATTCTCTTTACCTGGATTGGATCGTTGCCATCATGTTGAATAGCAATATTATGAAACAAAAGAACACATTTTCTTTGCAGAAATTTTCAGGGATAAAGATCTAAACAACAAATGTAGTGCAAAAGGGGCAGTGATATCACCAAAGGGGCTCACAACATCCCTCCTGTGAAGAGCTACAAAGTGTACAGGGGTGTGAAATCATCTATCTGTTGGTCCACTCTGGATTCTCAATGAGGGTAAATCTTACCAAAGATAAGTGGGACACAGTAGGTAAACTAATGGGAAAGATATTGTGCTTTTGTCATCTGTCTCAAAGGGATTCCTTTCTAAATCTGTCAAAACAATAATAGCTCTTATTATCTTTTTCTGTCACTGTAGATGTTTCTGGTGTGTGTGTGTGCGCGCACGTGTGTTTTAAAGCAACACACTACATCGCAGAAATTCTGCTAATGAGAACCAGGACTTGAACCCTGGCTGTCCAATGCACTCTGATTTGAAGCACTGACATTACAATGCTGGCTTTGGAGATATGCAAAGAAACTCACTAAGTTAAATAAGGAATACCAAGTAATACCCAATTCCCTTGGGGTCATTGTGGGACAAGGCAATCTTAAAAGAGGGCACTTTTAATTCTTGGTTAGAGGCCACAGAGAAATAAGTACAAGACATTACAGACACCAAAGTATTATAATTACTATGTCCCTGGATAATTACTCCAGGGTTAGAGAAAGTTTAAAAGCTTTATACACTGAAGAGTATAAGAAAGGAACACACTTTATCATTGCAAATATGACCAAATGCACCAGTGATTAATTGCTGCTCTAGTTAACATATCCTGTATATCCTTCTCAAATTAATATGGTTAGAAATATCACCAATCTTTTTTCCCCACTCTCAGAGTTTTGGCTGTCGGATATACATAAAAAAGACTTTTATAATTCATCATATCCCTCTCAGTCTTCAAAGGCAGACTGTTACTGCATCTTTTCTTTCTTTTAAAACAGGACAGGGTTAAAACCCTCAACTTGAAAGACATGTAGAAAGTTTGGCTTAGTTACAGGGATTTCAAAGACCAGAGCCAAAGTTAGTATGTTTGTGCCAAGAAGAAGGATGGAAGGAGCATATGACTGGACCCATCTGTAGCAAATTGCCTTTGATGATGCAACAAAAAATAATTAAAACACAACAAAGAGCAGCGAATGATCCCAGTAGTGAACAAAATCCTTTAGAAGGCTGATAAAAATGCTGGTGCAGAAAAACAGCCTTTCTTCCAGGAAGAGATTTTGAGAAGGGAAATCCATTTCTTGAACCTTTAAAGAAGCCTTACTGTTTCTATGTGGGCTCTGCCCCATTTACCTTCTTTTCTAACCTCATGTTGGCATTAATAATATTCAGCAAAATTGACTCTGAAGCCCTGAGATGGAATGCCACTATGCAATATCTTTGCAATTTTATGATCAATAAAATACCCTTATGCCAGAACATAGTAATCAATGCATGAGAAATGAATTTCAAACAAAATAATAAAAGTATTAGCAAGACAAATATCTTTTAGATATTAAAAATGTCATATATAGAAAATAAACATAGCAACACGTAGACTACAACAGGAAGACCTATGGTATTTGGAGAAGTCATGAATTAAAACCCGAAGGCTTACGAGATAACACGTTAGAATTTAAGAATGGTGAAAATAATTATTGCCCCATGATATTTGTGCATAGAGTGGTAATTGCTTTCTGGCTCCAAAGACACAGATTTAGACCAACAGATTTAACAAATGAGAATTGCATTTTTATACCTAATGCTAAGATGTAGAATACTCTGGATCTATGAAAACAATGTAGAGTAATTACTATATCCTATAATCTCCTAAGCCAGATTTCACTTCCTGTCTAGAATTCTTTCCTAAAGTTTATTTGTCTGGGTTTTCATTGTTCCTCCAATGTGGGAAGTTTATGAAGCCTCACTAATTGGCCTGGAAATTTCTGTGAGAAATGCAAAGTGTGGAATAATGATAGCATTCTTATTCTTCACTTTTGGGCTTCAAGTGTACCCCCAAGAGAAGTAGTTTGGGTCTGCACTCTTCTCTCTGGTTCCACTTTAGGGCAATTCCATCATTAACCAGGCTCTTCCCTCACTTGTCATGATCATAACTAATCTTCTCCTAAGCAGTGAAGTCCCAGATGAGCTTCTCAAGCCCTTGCAGCGCTCACTCTATATTCAATGGCTGCTGGGTTATGCTGTCAGGTTGGAAGAGGCCCCTTAGGATGGAAAGAATGAGAGGATTCAGCCAGAAAATAATGTGCACATTCCAATTGAAGAAGTTTTGTGAAGCCTAGTGATTGCTATTTGAGGTTCAGCTAAATCTGGCTTAGTAGATTTTATAAGGTGGTAATTGTTTGTATTGTTCCAAGAAAGCATAGGTCTATATATTTTATAATCTTGCCATTCCGTGGTAAAATGCAATCCTACTTACTAAGTTTTACTCTAAATCTCTTTAGTTGATGACAGAACTTTACTACAACTAACTCTATGAACAAATACCATAATAATTATTTCTACTATCTTTAAGGTAGTCTATATTAACTCAAATGACCGTGATTAAGGAATATTAGGCTTCAGAGTTAACATGAAACTAAAATGGCCAAATGCAAACACCCTACAATGAAGTACTCTATGCAAATGATGATATCAGGATTTAGACGAAATGCATTAAGTCACAAGTATCCTGCTTGTACAAAATGGAGGACAGATGGCACTTTGAGGACCCACAGAAGAATACCAGAGTATTGAGAGACCCCAATGGCAGGTCGTCATCTATATAAAGACATGAGACAACCAACTGACCCTACTACCAAGAAGGAAGAGAAGAGAAATAAATTTGGGACCATGGAAGGAAGGTTGTGCGTTCCTTCCGCATGTGATGTCCAGAACCCAACTATTGCCAAAGCAAAAAGGAGACTTCTATCATCGGCAGCTGAATGTCACCCTGAAGCACTTGCTTCTGCTGTTTATGAAGGCCAGGACACGGCAGGGAATCTGATTTCAATCAACATAAGGACAGCCATCCTACCAATGAACACAATGTGACAAAGGAGGAGGCTGACCAATATCCCAAGAATGAAAGGAGATGATTATGTCATGTGAATAATTTATGGGAAACATTGATCTAATTAGGGATGACATGTAAAGATATAAATGAAGCCAGTCTAAGAAGAGATTGATGTAACATGTGAAGTCTAAAATAGAGCAAAGAGAAAAAAAAAAAGCCATTTGTTTGGAATATATGCTTAATTAAGAATTGAACTGGGAGTATGGAAATCCAGCTCATATTTCTGGAATTAGGCCAATTAATTGTTCCTTAAATCTTAACTTATTTCAGCTCAAGCGGTACAAAAGAGACATTACTGATTGTCCCTCACACAAACATTCATTACCCTGAGATCTGCCTCTTTACAGGGCATTTCAAAAATCAAAGCTAATGTCATTATGAGTATATGATTAAAATATAGAAATTGATTTGTTGCTTTTGTAAAATGAAAAATTCACTCTTAATTGCTCTTGTATTCAGAAACTCCTCCAGTTGTGTTTGGTGTTAAGTATTAATGTTTGCCATAAAAATCACAAGTTCATGCTCTCTAAGACTTGAAATGGCCGTTGTCCAAAAGCGATAAAAATCCGAGCTGAGTTTAGTTGGCAGCATATGCCAGCAACCAGATTAATATCAGATACCAGAAAATTTGGGGGCCGTAGGTGAAAATGGGTGGCTCTTTAAAGCCGGATATGAAGAGATTCCAAGAGTGGGGGAAAAAGAAAAAGAAAAAGAAAAATGCAACTAAGGGAAAGAAGGTAGGGTTGGAACAAGAGAACAACTTTCCGAAAAGATATCAGTGGTTGACATGAATTACTTTGGGGTTTGTCTTTTTAAGTACTGTAGTTGTATATTTAATCACATCATTAAAAGATGATTGGGGCTGTCTCTTCTGTTTCTTCGTCTGCTGGAGTGGTTTTCCAAGACAGTAGTGATCTGCTCTAAGACAGCTTTTCAATGACAGTGTAAACTCCCCATCTTTTTATTGGCCCTTAAAAGAACAGTCTTAGCCTACATAATAGAATCTTGGCAGCTTATTTTGATTTTGCCTCAGTTTGGTCCTCTCTCCACCCATTATTCACGATCTCTCTTTTAAAGAGAATGGCTCTCAGGGGCAGGAGCATGGAAAGTGTTCTGGTGGGTATACGTAAGTGTGCGTATGCGCACATACACAGTCTGGCCGTAGAGGCACAAATGCGGGTGTGTATACACATGGCATAGTAGCTCTACATACACGTGTCTGTGTGTGCAGGTATGTGTATACAGGCCCGCACATATATATGTTTTCACTGGATCCCCACGAATGTGCCATCAGAGGGAGGTTATGACTATTCTTACCAGTCCGCAAGCCTGGAGCAGAAGTGAAGGACCCGAGCCTCTTCTGTCTGTTGTATTAAAAGACCTGCATGCATGCCCCCGACGTGGTTAGAACTACAGGAGGAAGGAAGAGGGCAAAGATCTCCAGCGGACATTTGGCAGTACTTTGACAGGATGAATGTGCAGACCTCTGTGGTCCAGGGCATTGTACGGGAGAATGATTGCAGGGGAACTGTTTTGTCCTTAGAGTGTCCTTCCAGTGCAAGGTACCAGCTCGTTCCGAGTCTCCCTCCCCTCCCGCAGGAATGCTAGGGCACTAATCTAGTCCTGGAGACTGAAGAGATCTATGTATCTCATATTTATGTATTTGTATTTGTTTTTCTCATTTTTATTTTTCTTCCTCTCTCTCCCAAAACATCCCACTAGAAAGAAAACTGGACGAGGGATGACCTTGTTTAAATAATTATTTATATTTTACAAATACTTTTTAAAAAGATTTTATTTATTTATTTGACAGAAATCACAAGTAGGCAGAGAGGCAGGCGTGGGGTAGGGGAAGCAGGCTCCCTATTGAGCAGAGAGCCCTATGTGGGGCTCGATCCCAGGACCCTGAGATCATGACCCGAGGGGAAGGCAGAGGCTTAACTCACCGAGCCACCCAGGTGCCCCTAGAAACACACTTTTAATGTACTCCGAATAATGTTCAGTATTCATGCATGAAGATACTGGTAAAACATTTGTGTGTCCTACACGCCAGGCATCGTGTTAGCAGCTTTAAATGCTCAATCTCTAATTGTCACAAAACACAGGGTAAATATGACAGTTTCCATTTTTTACATAAAGAAAGGGAGGTTCATGACGGTTAAAAACATGTCTAATTAGTAAAGAACTGGGTTATTTCTGTAACGCTCCACTGAGCTCAAAATAAATATACTTGAGTCAGATTTGAAAGTGGTGAGAGGTTGTAGTTTCTCTGTCACTGACCATGTGGTTTAAGGGGTGGGAAATACCGAGAAAAAGCCACATTGCCCTCCTATACAAGTCTCATGGAAGACATTACTCATTGTTCTTTTTCTGCTAAGCCCCTGGGCAGTTTTGGAGTTTTCAGTCTTTGATAAATGAGAGGCAGCTTTGGCATCTCAAATTTATGGATAGAACTTTCTATCAATTTTATTCTTTTAACATATTCACATAATCCTTTTCTAATCTTCCTGTTTTTGTGTGTGTGTGTGTGTGTGTGTGTGTGTGTGTGTCTATTTGCAGCTTCCTTTTACTAATGAATGTGGTCATGAGGAATTTCATCGCCGACATCTAGGTCAGTGTACTAGGATCTGCCTAATTTTTACCATAAGTTTTTTCTTAACCACCTTATTATCACTTAGTTTTATCTTGTTACACTCTAGCATCATCATTTCTAATCCCTGGAACAAAAACAGGAGTAAATAAGTGCAATAATTATTCCTTACATGTAGTGTTCTTGTCCCTAGTAAATTTCTTGCCTTTTATTGCTGAGTAATTAACCCACCACTAATGGGCATTCAGGTCTCGGTGATGTCGCCCAAGACTTTAAGGAATGCATACAGCTCTTTTATGCTATTAAACTTTAGTATGGCTCTCATATTTTGTGTGTGTTTGTGTATATGTATGTATGTATACATATATTCAATCATATAGATAGATGATAAATAGATAAAATTAAAGGCTAAACCAAATCACTTTCATGTGTGGTTCTTATTCTAGCATTTCAGCAGTTAAAATGTCCAGATAATAAATTATAGAGTAAGCGTTGTTCAGTTTTTAAACAGAAATAATACATGTGGTTTAGCAGGGGCATAAACCATGTCTTACATATGACCTCTTGTTAGCAGAGCCCTCCAGTTCCCGGTAGTGGGCATTAGATTCAGACAAATCTGAGTTCAGTCTCTGCTCTGCCCTTAAATTGCTTGCTGTGTGTTCTCAGCTTCAAGTTTCCCAAATACTGAGACTCAGTTTTCTTATTTATAAAGTTAATTATTAATAGGTAATTTCAGGATTGTTTTTAGCATTCTAAGACTGTATCTAAGACCCCAGAATAATTATAGGTATTACTATAATTACTATGTTAATACTATTATAATCTATATATAGTATATACGTATAAGAAAGGAAATAAAAGATTCAATTATCTTCTGTATAGGAGATATTTTATATGGCATCTTTGATAGAGGAACACAGAAATAAGACATGGAATTTCCCATGAAGGAATTCATCCCAATAAGATACACACACACACACACTAAATATAACTACACATATACATATACAAGCAGACCAAATATTAAATCATGTGCAATAATTTCCTGAACTGGAAGCATCAAGAGTTGTAAAATTTCCCATGAAGGAATTCATCCCAATAAGATACACACACACACACACACACACATATACATACACACACAAAATATAACTACACATATACATATACAAGCAGACCAAATAATCAAATCACGTGCAATAATTTCCTGAACTGGAAGCATCAAGAGTTGTAAATGCTTGACAATTCTTTCTTACCACTTGTCCAGAATCTCTGACCATTGTCAGCTGTTCTAAGTCAATGTCCCCACCTTGTGGACAGAATAAAGAGTCTGACCCCACATCACTTTCCCTTTCTGCCTTCTTGCCTTCTTGGTGTGGGGAGAGAGGCTTTGGTAATCTGGACACAAGTAGATGGTCTCTAAAAGATTTAGCTGGCTAAATCTAAATTCACTGCAGGCTCCATATTTGGTGATTTTCATCGAAGGTATTCCTTCTTCATGAAATACAGGAAGATGTTTATCTCCTTCGTCTTTTCTCTTCAAACTTCATAGCCAGGCAGATGCTCAAAATGATTTGTTTATCTGAAATTGCTCTTATTAACTCTGAAATTCTAATCTCTGATTACTACCTTCTATCGTTTTATTTCTCAAAGTACTAAACATTGCTTTCTATCTCATGGTAAGCCCAAGATCTCCTTTTTCTCCTAATCTCTGCCTCTTCTCCATCATGCCCACCACACCCATCCCCATTTTCAGAGGATTGTTTCCCATATGCTAGGTGATCTTCAATAGCCTTTATATATATTATCTCTTTTAATCATTTCAGTCTTATGTGTTGGATGCTATAGGTCCACACTTCCCTGTCCAATTTTAAATTCAAAACCCTAAAACACTCTGAAAATTAAAAACAATGTTTTTTTACTCATTTGACATCAAGACCTGACAAAAACTAGAAGAGGCTATTGCTAGTCTTGATTGATTCCACTGAACAAAAAATAGTCATGTTTTACTCCGGAAGTATTCATGTATCTTATTGTGGAATCGATAGTACAAACTTGCTGGATATACACCTAAAATAGGATAGGTGTACTGTAATGTCTTCCTAAAGTCTGAAAAATTCTGAATTAAAAAGCACATTTATCACAAAAGGTTGAAATCGCAGACTGTGAATGAGTATTGCTGTCATTGTCACTTACTTCACAGCTAAGGAAGGAAAGATCAAAGTGAATGGGGCCACCTGCCCAAAGTCACACGCTAGTAAGTGATGTAACTAAAATCCCAAAGTCGATCTGTATCCAGAACCTGATCTTTAAGCACGCACTTCTTCTGATAAATGCTGTAGCCCTAAATTCTCTGAACTCTGTCCTATATATTTTTCCTGCATATTTTCAACAGTCTTTGTATGATTTCTAATTCCTAGTTTCGGGCTACCAAGGAAGCAGTCTCACTAAGTTGCTCCATTACTTATCAGCTACCAGGGGCTTCTGATTGGTTATAGGACTGATTCTTAAATTCTCACAAAGGCATTAAAGACACTTTCCATAACATGACCCTGGTCTGTATGTCTGTATGTCTAATCTTGACTCTTCGGTTTTTAACACACTTTTGAAATTCTAATTGCATCAAACAATTCAGGGCCCCAAATATTCAAGCACTTCTGTATGCCAGTGCCTTTAATCGTGTGGTACTCTTTGCTTGGAATGTTCCCATTATAGCTGATGTACTTGGTGGTCTCTTGATGAGTTTTCAAGGCCCAATTCAAATGCTACACCCTTTAATGTATCTTGTTAGTTTCATGTAGACCCTTCATCTCACTGCAAACCCCCACCAAAGTACTATGCCATGTTCCATGATATAATGGAATTTGCTCACACTCGAATGCGATATATATGGTGTTTTTCTCCCCTTCGGTTTGTGAGCCATTTAAATAATAACTTATTTTTCTTCTCAACACTCAGCTGAATTAATGGCATATAAAAGAAACCTAATAATAATTGATTGAAATTAAAATACAGCATTCATGTGAATCATATCTATTCGGATTTCATTACTTTCCTCACATGCATCAGGGGATATTAAAATGTAGTTAGCAATTTCAACATGCCTCCTTTGAGCTTATGCAAAAAGAAACTTGAAGTTTTATTTCTATCATTTTAACATTTTATTAGCAAATGGAAGAATGCCTGACTTAGGAGTCAATGCTCAATATATGGGTTAAACAAGTAGAAAAATGATCAATTTATTTTATGAAGCTGGCATTTTAATCTTTAATTAATAAACCATTATTTATCTTATTTAATTCCTATCCTTTGTGAATTAATGGCTAGTCTTATCTCTTTTATTATTGACTTAATTCTTATATTTGTATGGTCTTTCATCTTTGTTTTCATATCTTAGGTTTGTAATCTTTTTTCAATGTATCTTTTTATTTCATTATTCTACTCTGAGAATAGAAGTTTGGGTATTTTTGACTTGTCTGTTAAATACCAAACATTATTCCTATTTTGGGGAATCCAGTGATTTATTCAAGCAAGAAAATTCTCCCATTCTTTATATATACATAATACATACTTTCCTGAGTAGTAGCACCTTTGTACATTGAATTTTGTGTTTATTACCTAGTATTGATTCTTAGAGGAATTTGAATTGCAAATATGACTTTTAACACTCTACCGAAAGATTTTTATTCACATTTTATAAACAATGTATACTGGTGTCCCTTTGTGAAGAAAAATTTTTACAAGGATCTTAGCTTGAAGTTTGCTATTCATTTGTACACATTTGCTGTTGTACACACATTTATCTGTTTTATTAGCTCTGCCATTATTCCCCACCCCTCAAGGAAGACAGCAAACTGAGTTACGTCCAATAATTTTGTCATAAAATGTTGCTCTTCTGTTTGCATTGAATCATTATCAACTCTCATGAACAGCAGTGTGCCAAGGGACAGATACAATCATTCATGACTGATACTTTGCTCCAGACCTTGCTGTCTCCTTATATTATTCTTCCTGTCAGATGCTTCCTAAGGACTCCTCATTTTTATTTTTTCCCATTGTTCTTCTGTGCTCAACCATAGGAATGTTTTTCTCCTTCAGGAACCAAATGTAGTGTGAAAGACAGTAGAAACCAGCCATCAACCACTAAGTAGGAAATCACCTTGAATATCATAGATTGGGGATTTTAATTGGGTTAGTGAGCTATTTCTATAAAGAGTATAATAAAGACCTTGCAAGAATCATTATGAGTCTAACTTTTTCACCTCTATGGCCTGTTCCTTATTATGGATAATTCTTGCATTCCTTTTTGTATCACCTGAGATTTAGAACAGTTGTAGGAAAATTATCTCTATGCATATAGTAACACACTCTTTAGAGAACATACCTTTTGGTGGGTTTTTAAAAGTTTATGACAATTAGGGGTGGCTGGGTGGCTCAATAGGTTAGGGCACTGCCTTCGGCTCAGGTCATGATCTCAGGGTCCTGGGATTGAGTCCCGCATTGGGCTCTCTGCTCAGCGGGGAGCCTGCTTCTTCCTATCTCTCTCTGCCTGCCTCTCTGCCTATTTGTGATCTCTCTCTGTCAAATAAATAAATAAATTCTTTAAAAAAAAAGTTTATGACAATTAAGTTATACAATTTAAACTTATTGAAATTAGGGGCACCTAGGTGGCTCAGTGGGTTAAGCCTTTGCCTTTGGCCTGGGTCATGATCTCAGGGTCCTGGGATGGAGCCCCGCCTTGGGCTCTCTGCTCAGTGGGGAACCTGTTTCCCCCTTTCTCTCTGCCTGCTTCTCTGCCTATTTGTGATCTCTGTCAAATAAATAAGTAAAATCTTTAAAAAATTTTAAAAATAAATTAAACCTATTAAAATAAGTTTTTACCTGTATCAGAGAAAGAATCTGAAACCAAATAGAAATTTTAAAGGAAGCTTTGAGGTAATTTTCAGCTGTACTAGTAATTTCATGCAACATCTTAATTCACAAGTTGAAATTAAATATCCATTCATTCATTAAACAAATGCTTTTGTAGGACCTGCACTATGTCAAGATCTGTTTTAGGCGTGGTGCTCCAGAGGTGAAAAAGATGGGAGAAAGCTCTCATCCTCATGGATCTTAAATTGTGGTGAGAAAGACAGACAATGACCAAATACTGAAGTAATTGAAACATAAAATGATATTGAAAAGTGAGAAGTGAAAGGTACTATCAGCAACAGAGTAGGAGTGAGGGTAGAACCCACCCTCAAGGTTCTGTCCACTTCTCTAAGGTGATATGGGAAGAAAAAAAATCCTATCACTAAATACTGCACTTCTGTAATTCCAGTAATTGCATTCCTGCTACAGTTTTTTCTTCCTCTCCCAAACTCCAAATATGCTAGATCCTTGTCAACAGTTTGAAAAAGAAATTAAAATATTTTAGATGCTTTATAATAAAAATGTTTTCAGATGATATTCTATACATTGCATACTCATCAAGTATCTGTTACGCAAGGTGCTTTTGTTTCTTTTCACAGAAATATGTCTACAAAATGCAGTCCATTTCTGGTTGTCTATTAATCACTCACTATATGCAAGGCACTGTGTGAGGTACCATTTCTCAGATCTTGCCCAGCATTGCCTTCTGTATATCTAAGAGGAGAGGCAGATATTTATCTGGTCGTCACACTAGTAAAGACTTGATATAATTACAAGAGTGGTAAGTGCTGTGAAGGAGAAGCACATAGTCGTCTCAGTCTCTGGCAAGGAGGTATGATTGAGTTGAGGAGATCACCGAGAGCTGCACAAGGAGGTGGTGATTCCACTGAAGCATGAGTAGGAATTAACTAGATGAGAAGAGGAAACTAAAAGATTTCATAGGAATGTGCAGAGAAGGGAAGGAGCCTGGGCTATTGGAGGACTGCAAGAGAGTGAGTGCGCTTGAGGCAGGAGGAGGAAAGAAGAGAAGCCTGGTGAAATGAGCTCGGGCGGGGGTCTGTGAGCCACTTTAATGTTGAGACTGCAGGTGTCTGCTAATCGAGCCATATAGCAGCCTTCTGGTGTCATGATGTCAACGTTGATTTTATGAGATCACTTGATAGGGCCAAATTTTATTTAATAGCATGTCAGCCATACTGCCTATGGCACATAGACCCTGCTTACTCACGATTTACTCTACCACCAAGAGAAATGGGTCCATGCAACAGTTAGTCTATGAGGTAGTGCACCTGCACCTCATGCTTTCCTGGTTAAAGGATATCTTAATGCCATATTCAGTGGATGATAAAATAGTTCTGGGTCAGATATATTGGGACACTCTTGATGTCCAAACCCAACAAACAATGATAATTATTCTAGGGCACTGTGGGAGAAATTCCTTAGCTCTACTAACTCTATCTGAAAACAACAGCTTTCAACAATGAGCGTGGAAGAAAGTGACCTTGTGAACATGGAGGGAAAAAATTAATATTTGTGTGGAATATGGAAAAACTCAAATAAGAGTTGTGCATGGGGATTTTTGTGATCACTCTATAAACAAAGAGGACAAACACTGTATGAACTTCTCCAGACCATGTAAACATGTAGCTCCCAGTCCCAAAGGGAAATCCATAAAGAGCTTTCATCAGCTGTGATATGGCAAAAATACATATGAATGGAAATAGGGATATAAATAGGGAATGTAAATAGGGATTAAAAAAAACAAAAATGTGTTTTTATGAATGAAAAAGGAACTGAACTTTCTATCTTACATACTATAAATACCTTTATGATTCTGTGGCTGGAAATCCTGGAAAACAGAAGGATTGGTATGGTAAAATGAAAGTGATTATAAGAAATTAATTATACAACTTCAGCTTCGTTGATCTCTATACTCACAAACTGTTTACTTAAGTGACACATACTGGTTGCCTAATTTTTTTAAGAAATTTGTCAAGAAATGCATGTTTTGGATTTAAAGGCACAATATTCTAGCAAAAAAAAAAAAGTAACAGTATCCTGTTTAAAATGGTTTTGCCAAATATATGTTTTGTTTTTTTAATTTATTTATTTGACAGAGATCACAAGTAGGCAGAGAGGCAGGCAGAGAGAGGGGGGAGGAAGTAGGCTCCCCGCTGAGCAGAGAGCCCGATGTGGGGCTCGTTCCCAGGACCGTGGGATCATGACCTGAGCCGAAGACAGGCTTTAACCCACTGAGCCACCCAGGGGACCCTCAGCAAATACATGTTTAAAAAACCCACATATATCTACCCAGTGAGTATATAGATTTCTCAGTATTATCCACCCCCCAGCAGAAAAACTCCTGTAAACACAAGAGCCACTGACTAAAGATATTATTGCAAGAATACCTGTTTGCTAGGTATTACTGTGGAAGAGATTTTATGCAATTTTAAAATAGCCTACCCTTGATTTCATTCTATTTATAAAAACTCAGAATAACATTAGCCTGTATACAAACTATAACCTTTTAATATGTTTGCAGTTTTAAAGAAATTTCTAGGTTTATTTTTAAATACTTGATGTTTTAGAGGATTTAAAGAATTAGACATTATTTATCCACTTGATACAAATATTATTCTAAGCCCTAACCACTCCTTTCCATTCCTTAAAATGTATTTTTAAAATATTGTAACTATAGTAGGTTTTAATACCATTAAAATCATCCATGTGGATTCAAATATTCAGTGTTTTACTCTTGTCCAGAGGCAGAGAATGAAACTAGGCTGTGAAGCCAATGATTAGGGCCAACCATGTATTAAATGATTTTTCTTTTATTGGTTAGATTCAAAATGATCTCTCTACGGCATTTCATCTTTTTATGTATCTTTTATGTGCTCAATCTTTTATGAGCATAATGCTTATTTATAAATGTTTAAATTGTTTTGATTAATTTGAAAAAAAAATAAAAGCAAGAAAAATCACGGACATACTAGACACAAAGCGAAAGTTTAATTTGGGGTGCCTGTGTGGCTCAGTCAGTTAAGCTTCTGCCTTCCGCTTAGGTCATGATCCCAGAATCCTGGGATTGAGCCCCACAGGGGGTTCCCCGCTCAGCAGGGAGCCTGCTTTTCCCTCTCCCTCTGCCTGCTTCTCCCCCTGCTTGTGTTCTCTTTCTTTATCTGTGTCAAATAAATAAAATCTTTAAAAAGAAGGAAAGAAAGTTTAAGTAGAATATTTATTATGTTACACAGTTTTTTGTCTTCCTTCCCAATCCATATACTGTTTCTTTTTTTTCTCCTTACTGAACTAGCACAGAGTTACAGTACAGTGTTGAGAGGAGTGGTGTAAGAGGGAACATTCTCGCCTAAGCTATAGGATCTTAATGGGAAAACCAAGTTTCTCACCATTAAGTATATTTCCTGTAGATTTTTTATAGATGTGTTTTGTCAAGTTGAAGTTATCCTATATTCCTAGTTCACTGAGAGTTTTTATCATAAATGGGCATTGGATTTTTGTCAAATGCTTTTTGTGCATCTCTTGATATAATGTGATTTTTGTTTTTTACATATTCATGTGATGGATTATATTAATTTATATTCAATTGTTGAACCAGCTTTGCATACCTGGGATAAATCCCACTTGGTCACTGTATAAAACTCTTTTTTTATTTCTTTAGATTAAGATCTATAGATGCTTATATTTTGTTCCGGGTTTTTGCATCTACGTTTCTAAGAGATATTGGTCTATAGTTTTCTTGTAATGTCTTTATGTTGCTGTTAGAATAATGCTGCCCTCATAGAATGAATTACAAACTATTCCCTCTGCTTCTATCTTTTGAAAGAAAATATAGAGAATTCAATAGAATTTATTTTTTAAATGTTTGGTAGATTTCACAGATGAACTCATATGCGTCTGAATCTTTTAGTTTTGGTAGGTTATTAATTATTGATTCAGTTTCTTTCATAGCTACGGTATAGGCAGATCATTTGTTTCTTCTGTGTGAATTCTGGCAGATTGTGCCCTTCAAGAAATAGTATATTTTATGTAGGTCATCAAATCAGTGGGCAAAAATTTGTTCGTAGTATTCTTTTATTATCTTTTTAATTTCCATAGGCTTTATAGTGATGGTCCCCTCTTTCATTTCTGTTATTAGTATTTGTGCACTCTCTTTTTTGTCTTAGCATGACTAAAGGATTATCAGCTTTTTTCTTATCTTTAAAAAATAGATTTGGGGGGCGCCTGGGTGACTCAGTGGGTTAAAGCCTCTGCCTTTGGCTCGGGTCATGATCCCAGGGTCCTGGGATCGAGCCCCGCATTGGGCTCTCTGCGCGGCAGGGAGCCTGCTTCCTCCTCTCTCTCTGCCTGCCTCTCTGCCTACTTGTGATCTCTGTCTGTCAAATAAATAAATAATCAAAAAAAAAAAAAAAACCTTTTGGTTTTGTTGATTTTCTCTTTGTTTTTCTGTTTCAATTTCATTGAATTCTGCTATAGTTTTTCTTTTCCTTCTCCCTTTTTTTGGACTTAATTCAAAATAGTTTTGAAGGTAGAAATTAATAGTGCTAGCCACAACAATCAGACAAGAAAAATAAATACAAGGTGTCCCTATTAATAAAGAAGAAGTTAGATAATTAGTTTTAGATCTTTCTTCTTTTCTAATATATCCATTTAATACTACAAGTTTCTCTCTAAGTACTCCTTTCAGTACATTGCACAAATTTTGATGTTTTATTTTCATTTCAGTTTAGTTAAAAATACTTTAAATTTCTCTTGAGACTTCTTCTTTGACTTATGAGTCACATAGAAATGTTTTGTTTTGTCTCCACGTATTTTAGGATTTTTAACTATCTCTCTGTCCCTGATTTCTAGTTTAGTTTGATTGTTGTATGAGAGCAGATACTGTGTGATTCCTATTATTTTTTCAGCTTAATACGTTTGCTTTATGGCCCAAAGCATGGTCTGTCTTGACAATTGTCCCATGTAAGCTTGAGAGAAATCTGTATTCTGCTGTTGTTGGATGAAGTAGTCTATAGATGTCAAGTATGTCCAACTGATTGATTCTGCTGTTGAGTTCAGCTGTGTCTTTACTGATTTTCCGCCTGCTTGGTCTGTCCCTTTTTAAGAGGCATGTTGAGCTCTCCAGCTATGATTGTGGATTCATCTACTTTATCTTGCAGTTCTATAAGTCCTTACCTCATGTAATTCAAATGCTCTATTATTTGGTACTTACATGTTAATACTTGTTATGTCTTCTTTGAAAATTGATCTCTTTAACATTGGTAGTTTCTTTTTTGGAATACTTCTCCCTTTGCTTTTAAATATATCTCAACAGTAGCCTTGATGTGATTTTTAAGCCTCTTTTTGAATTATGGTAAAATGCGTAGAACACTAGTGTACAGTTCAGTGGCACTTAGTACATTCACATTATTGTGCAACCATCACCGTCATCCCTCTAAGAATTCAGGTTGAATAACTGAAACTCTGTAACTCTTAAAAAGAACCCCTTTTTCATCCTCTCCCAGGCCCTGGTAGCCACCATTTTAGTTTCTGTGTCTGTGAATTTGACTATTTTAGATGCTTTATATAAGTGGGGTCATCAAGTATTTGTCTTCTTGTGACTGGCATATTTCACTTAGTATAATGTCTCCAAGTTGTATCTATGTTGTAGGAAATGTCAGATGCCCTTCCTTTGTAGGGTGAATAATATTTCATTGTATGTATTGGCACATTTTATTCTTCCATTCCTCTGTTAATGGGCCCTTGGGTTGCTTCCACATTTTCCGAATTGTGAGTAATGCTGCTATGTACATGAATGTACAAATACTTCTCTTCAAGTCCCCGATTCCAGGTCTTTGGGTATATACCTAGAAGAGGGATTGCTGGATAATACCATAGTTAGTTTTTTGGTCTTCGAGGAGCTGCCTATCGTGACTGCACCATTTTACATTATCAACAACAGTCCGCAAGGATTTCATTTTTTCAACGTCCTCACCAACGCTTGTTATTCCTTTCCCTTTCCTTCATTTCTTTCTCTCTTCCCTCTCCTTTCTTTTCTTTTCTTTCTTTTCTTCTTCTTTCTTTACATATGCTTGGTTGTATGTATTTTATACTGTATGTGCTATTCTTTTTGAGTACGTTATAACTTTGATTATATTGATTATTTTCCCCCTTTTTTTCCCTAAAGATACATCTTTGTTTTAAATATGTGCATCCAAATGATCATTTCCTATTGCTGCAAAACACTCTGTGAGGTATACTCATTATATTTTGCTTTTTCACCCTTTCATTGCCTGACTTCCACAGAGTCTGAGGATCTCTTTGCAGGTCATTTGATCTTTAAAGTTTCCTCTTACATAAATTGTTTGTGAATCTCTCTTACATATTTTTTTCTGCCTTGTAATTTTTCTATTGACTTTTTGGAGTTATTCTTAAAATTTAGCTTTTAGTCTTTAACATATTTATATTTCTTTTTTTTTTTTTAATTTATTCATTTGACAGATAGAGATCACAAGTAGGCAGAGAGGCAGACAGAGAGAGAGGGGGAAGCAGGCCCCTAGCCGAGCAGAAAGCCAGACGCGGGGCTCGATCCCAGGACCCTGGGATCATGACCCGAGCTGAAGGCAGAGGCTTTAACCCACTGAGCCACCCAGGCGCCCTCATATTTATATTTCTATTGTTGCTGTTATGGTGAGACTTCCTAATTGCTATTTCTTTCTCTTTTTTTTTTTTTTTTTAAGTTTACATTTGACTTTTTCTTCTTTTTTTAAGGCTGGTTTTGGTCTTTAACTTAAAACACATTACTTACGCTCATTTACCCCCATTAATTTCTATCCCTTAACTAGATAAGCCATTTATTGTGCTCTTATGACAATATTATCTCTGTCCATCACTTTCTCCTATACTTCTTTCCACTGCCCTAAGAACTGATAATATGAATACTTTCTTTATTTTTCTCTCTGGATTATTTGTGATAACACTCTGTATTCTTTGGCCCCAACTTTGATGTTTTAAGATTTTATTTATTTATTTTAGAGAGGGAGAGAACGCGAGCAGGGGGTAGAAACAGGGAGGGAAAGGAAGGGGGAAAGAATCTCAGGTAGACTCCACATTGAGCACAAGCCTGACATGGGGGTCATCCTCAGGACCCTGAGATCATGACCTGAGCTTAGACCAAGAGTCAGATGCTTAACTGACTGAACCACCCAGATGCCCACCAACTTTTATATTTTAACACTACCCTCATTTTCTGTAATCTTCTGAGAGATTCTCTTGAATTTCTTTTCTTATTTTACCATATGCTCTAATATTTGTGATGGGGTCTTTTTTATGTCAAATTTGAGGTCCTGTATATGGGATGATAATTTTTCTTAGGCCTTAATATTTGACTGACAGTGTGGCTGGGTATAAAACTTTAGGTTCAAGGTCCTTTCCTTCGATACACACAGTTATTATTTTACTGTCTTCTTGTATCCCAGATTGTTATGAGGAAGTCTGATTTCTATCTAATTATTGACCTTTTCTTTTTCTGGAAATTTTTAACATTTTTTTCTTTGCTAGTCTCAAGTTTTACTGTAGTACATAAGTACATTTGTCTTTCTTTTCTATCTTATTTGATAATTCACACTGAAATATTGTCTTTAATATTTTTATGTGTCCCTTTCTTTTCTTATTTCTTAATCTTTGTGGAACTCCTTTTATCCATATATAGGCCTATTTTTATCCTTAAAATATCCTTTAGATATTTTAAACTTCCTACTCCTCCTTTTTCTGCTGACTCCTATGAAAGTTTAGGAATCAGATTCTTTCTACTCATTAATTAATTTTTCAGTGGTAACCATTCTTCTGTTTTTATACCTATTTTGTTCTATATGGACATACTATATTTTTCTTTTTTTTTTTTTTTTTTTTTTTTTTTTTTAAAGATTTTATTTATTTATTTGACAGACAGAGATCAGAAGTAGGCAGAGAGAGAGAGAGGAGGAAGCAGGCTCTCCGCGGAGCGGACAGCCTGATGCGGGGCTCGATCCGAGGACCCTGGGATCATGACCTGAGCCGAAGGCAGAGGCTTTAACCCACTGAGCCACCCAGGCGCCCCCATACTATATTTTTCTTACCCAATATTTCTACTTAGTTATGTTCATGATTTCTTGTTTTATTTTATATTGCTATATCACTGCTTCTCTTCTTAGGTGTATGCATGAAACCTTTATTTTTGTCTCTAATGTATTGTTTAAGTTTTTGTTTAAATTCCAGTTAGTTAATAGGTAGTATAATATTAGCTTCAGGTGTACAATACAAGTTATCCTGTACTTCCATATAAAACCCAGTGCTAAAACTCTGATTTCATCTGTTTTCTTAAATTTCCCTTTAGATGTTATATGTTGTTTAGTTTATTGTTATCTTTTTTAAATTAAAATATAATGTATTATTAGCCCCAGGGGTACAGTCTGTGAATCATTAGGCTTACACACTTCATAGCACTCACCATAGCACATACTCTCCCCAACATCCATAACCAAACTACCCTCTCCCTAGCCTCCTCTCCGCCAGGCAACCCTCAGATTGTTTTGTGAGATTAAGAGTCTCTTATGGTTTGTCTCCCTCCTGATCCCATCTTGTTTTGTTTTTTTTTCTTCGCTATCCCCCAGCCCCCCCACGTTGCCTCTCAACTTCTTCATATCAGGAAGATCATATGATAATTTCTTTCTCTGATTGACTTTTTTCGCTTAGCATAATACCCTCTAGTTCCACCCACATTGTCACAAAAGGAAAGATTTCATTTCTTTTGATGGCTACATAGTATTCCATTGTATATATATACCACCTCTTCTTTATCCATTCATCTGTTGATGGACATCTAGGTTCTTTCCATAGTTTGGCTATTGTGGACATTGCTGCTATAAACATTCAGGTGCATGTGCCCTTTTGGATCACTACATTTGTATCTTTAGGGTAAATACCCAATAGTGCGATTGCTGGGTCATTGGGTAGCTCTATTTTCAACTTTTTGAGGAACCTCTATGCTGTTGTCCAGAGCTTGCATTCCCACCAACAGTGTAGGAGGGTTCCCCTTTCTCTGCATCCTCGCCAGCATCTGTCGTTTCCTGACTTCTTAATTTTAGCCACTTTGACTGGTGTGAGGTAGCATCTCGTTGTGATTTTGATTTGTATTTCCCTGATGCCGAGTGATGAGGAGTATATTTTCATGTGTCTGTTGGCCATCTGCATGTCTTCTTTGCAGAAATGTCTGTCATGTCTTCTGCCCATTTCTTGATTGGATTATTTGTTCTTTGGGTGTTGAGTTTGCTAAGTTCTTTATAGATTTTGGATACTAGCCCTTTATCTAATGTGTTGTTTGCAAATCTTTTCTCCCATTCTGTCAGTTGTCTTTTGGTTTTGTTGACTTGTTTCCTTTGCTTTGCAAAAGCTGTTGGTCTTGATGAAGTCCCATTAGTTCATTTTTACCCTTACTTCCCTTGCCGTTGGTGGTATTTCCAGGAAGAAGTTTCTGTGGATAAGCTCAAAGAAGTTGCTGCCTTTGTTCTCCTCAAGGATTTTGATGGATTCCTTTCTCACATTGAGTCCTTCATCCAACTTGAGTCTATTTTCATGTGTGTTGTAAGGAAATGGTCCAGTTTCTTTTTTCTGCATGTGGCTGTCCAATTTTCCCAACACCATTTGTTGAAGAGACTGTTTTTTTCCATTGGACATTCTTTCCTGCTTTGTTGAAGATTAGTTGACCATAGAGTTGATGGTCTATTTCTGGGCTCTCTATTCTGTCCCATTGATTTATTTGTCTGTTTTTGTGCCAGTGCCATACTGTCTTGATGATGACAGCTTTGTAATAGAGCTTGAAGTCTGGAATTGTGATGCCACCAATTTTAGCTTTCTTTTTCAATATTCCTCACGCTATTCGAGGTCTTTTCTGGTTCCATATAAATTTTAGGATTTTTGTTCCATTTCTTTGAAAAAAAATGGATGGTATTTTGATAGGGATTGCATTAAATGTATAGATTGCTTTAGGTAGCATAGACATTTTCACAATATTTGTTTTTCCAATCCATGAGCGTGGAATGTTTTTCCATTTCTTTGTGTCTTCCTAAGTTTCTTTCATGAGTACTTTATAGTTCTCTGAGTATAGATACTTTGCCTCTTTGGTTAGGTTTATTCCTAGGTATCTTATGGTTTTGGGTGCAATTGTAAATGGGGTTTATTCCTTAATTTCTTTATTCTGTCCTGTTGTTGGTGTAAAGAAATGCAACTGATTTCTGTGCATTGATTTTATATCCTAACGCTTTACTGAATTCCTATACAAGTTCTAGCAGATTTGGAGTGGAGTCTTTTGGGTTTTCCACATAAAGTAAATAACCATCTGCAAAGAGTGAGAGTTTGACGACTTCTTTGCTGATTTGAATGCCTTTAATTTCTTTTTGTTGTCTGATTGCTGAGGCTAGGGCTTCTAGTACTGTGTTAAATAGCAGTGGTGATAATGGACATCCCTGCCGTGTTCCTGACCTTAGCGGAAAAGCTCTCAGCTTTTCTTCATTGAGAATGATATTTGTGGTGGGTTTTTCATAGATGGCTTTGATGATATTGAGGTATGTACCCTCTATCCCTACACTTTGAAGAGTTTTGATGAGGAAAGGATGCTGTACTTTGTCAAATGCTTTTTCAGCATCTATTGAGAGTATAATATGGTTCTTGTTCTTTCTTTAATTAATGTGTTGTATCACATTGATTGATTTGTGGATGTTGAACCAACCTTGCAGCCCAGGAATAAATCCCACTTGGTCGTAGTGAATAATCCTTTTAATGTACTGTTGGATCCTATTGGCTAGTATTTTGGTGAGAATTTTTGCATCTATGTTCATCAAGGATATTGGTCTGTAATTCTCTTTTTTGATGGGGTTTCTGTCTGCATTTAGTATCAAGGTAATGCTGGCCTCCTAAAATGAGTTTGGAAGTTTTCTTTCCATTTCTATTTTTTGGAACAGTTTCAGGAGAATAGTTTTAATTCTTCTTCATATGCTTGGTAGAATTCCTCTGGGAGGATACCTGGCCCTGGGCTCTTGTTTGTTTAGAGATTTTTGATGACTGCTTCAATCTCCTTACTGGCTATGGGTCTGTTCAGGTTTTCTATTTCTTCGTGGTTTGGTTGTGGTAGTTTATATGTCTCTAGGAATGCATCCATTTCTTCCAGATTGTCAAATTTGCTGCTGTTTAGTTGCTCATGATATGTTCTTAAAATTGTCTGTATTTCTTTTTTTTTTCATTTATTTATTTTCAGCATAACAGTATCATTATTTTTTTCACCACACCCAGTGCTCCATGCAATCTGTGCCCTCTATAATACCCACCACCTGGTACCCCGACCTCCCATCCCCCCACCACTTCAAACCCCTCAGATTGTTTTTCAGAGTCCATAGTCTCTCATGATTCACCTCCCCTTCCAATTTACCCCAACTTCTTTGAGGTTGATTGTGATCTTTCCTCTTTCATTCATGATTTTATTTATTTGGGCCCTATCTCTTTTCTTTTGGATAAGTCTGGCCAGGGGTTTATCAATCTTATTAATTCTTTCAAAGCACCAGCTCCTAGCCTAGTTTCTTTGGTTTGTTCTATGGTATTTTTGTTGTTGTTGATGTTTTTGTATTTTTGTGTGTGTGTGTTTCTATTTCATTGATATCTGCTCTGATCTTTCTTATTTCTCTTCTCCTGCTGAGTTTAGGCTTTCTTTGCTGTTCTTTCTCCAGCTCTTTTAAGTGTAGGGTAAGTTGTGTATTTGAGACCTTTCTTGTTTTTTGAGAAAGGCTTGTATTGCTATATATTTTCTTCTCAGGACTACCTTTGCTGTGTCCCACAGATTTTGAACCGTTGTGTTTTCATTATCATTTGTCTCCATGAATTTTTTCAATTCTTCTTTAATTTTCTGGTTG
This sequence comes from Mustela erminea, assembly GCF_009829155.1. NCBI lineage: Eukaryota > Metazoa > Chordata > Mammalia > Carnivora > Mustelidae > Mustela > Mustela erminea. The sequence goes on from NC_045619.1 coordinate 123,471,436, forward strand.
ACCCATTCATTCTTTAGTAGGATGCTCTTTAGCCTCCAAGTATTTGAGTTTTTTCCAAATTTCCTGTTGTGATTGAGTTCTAGCTTCAGAGTATTGTGGTCTGAAAATATGCAGGGAATGATCCCAGTCTTTTGGTTTCGGTTGAGACCTGATTTGTGACCCAGGATGGGATCTGTTCTGGAGAATGTTCGATGTGCACTAGAGAAGAATGTGTATTCTGTTGCTTTGGGATGGAATGTTCTAAATATATCTGTGGTATCTATCTGGTCCAGTCTATCATTTAAGGTCTTTATTTCCTTGTTGATCTTTTGCTCAGATGATCTGCCCATTTCAGTGAGGGAGATATTAGAATCACCTACTATTATTGTATTATGATCGATGTGTTTCTTTGATGTTGCTATTAATTGGTTTATAATAGTTGGCTCCTCCCATGTTAGGGGCATAGATATTTAAAATTTTTAGATCTTCTTGTTGGACAGACCCTTTGAATATGATATAGTGTCCTTCCTCGTCTCTTATTATAGTCTTTGGCTTAAAATCTAGTTGATCTGATATAAGGATTGCCACTGCAGCTTTCTTTTCATGTCCATTAGCATGGAAAATTGTTTTCCACCCCCTCAGTTTAAATCTGGAGGTGTCTTTGGGTCTGAAATGAGTTTCTTGTAGACAGAATATGGATGGGTTTTGTTTTTTTAATCCATCCTGATACCCTGTGTCTTTTGATTGGGGCATTTAGCCCATTTACATTCAGTTAACTATTGAGAGATACGAATTTAGTGCTATTGTATTGCCTGTAGGTGACTATTACTATATATTGTCTCTGTTCCTTTCTGGTCTGTTACTTTTAGGCTCTCTCTTTGTTTAGAGAACCCCTTTCAATATCTCCTGAAGGGCTGGTTTGTTACAAATTCTTTTAGTTTTTGTTTGTCCTGGAAGCTTTTTATCTCTCCTTCTGTTTTCAATGATAGCCTAGCTGGATATAGTATTCTTGGCTACATGTTCTTCTCATTTAGTGCTCTGAAAATATCATGCCATTTATTTCTGGCCTGCCAGGTCTCTGTGGATAAGTCTGCTGCCAATCTAATATTTTTACCGTTGTATGTTACAGACTTCTTGTCCCGAGCTGCTTTCAGGTTCCTCTCTTTGTCATTAAGACTTGTAAATTTTACTATTAGATGTCGGGGTGTGGACCTATTCTTATTAATTTTGAGGGGGGGTGGTTTCTGCACCTCCTGGATTTTGATGCTTGTTCCCTTTTCCATATTAGGGAAATTCTCTACAGTAATTCTCTCCAATATACCTACTGCCCCCCCCCTTTTCTTCTTCTTCTGGAATCCCAATTATTCTAATGTTGTTTCATCTTATGGTGTCACTTATCTCTTGAATTCTCCCCTCATGATCCAGTAGTTGTTTGTCCCTCTTTTGCTCAACTTCTTTATTCTCCATCATTTGGTCTCTATAGCACTAATTATCTCTTCTCCCTCATTTATCCTAGCAGTAACTGCCTCCATTTTTTTATTGTACCTCATTAATAGCTTTTTACAATTTCAGGTTGGTTATATTTTAGTTCTTTTATTTCTCCAGAAAGGACTTTTATTTCTTCAGGGAGGGTTTCCTCTAATATTTCCATGCCTTTTCTAAGCCCTCCAGCACCTTAAGAATCATCTTTCTGAAACCAAGATCTGACTTATTACCAGAGTTCTCTTTGATTAGGTCCCTAGCTTTTTGGTACTGCCTCTTGTTCTTTTTTTTTTTGTGGTAAGTTTTTCTGCCTTCTCATTTTATCCAGGTAAGAATATGTGGACAAGAGAGTATAATACTAAAAGGGTGGCAAAGGCCCTAGAAAGATGTATGCTAACCAAATCAGAAGAGACCTTAAACAAAGGAGAGAAGAATGGGGGTAAAAAGAATTTTTTTAAAAGAAAAATTTAAAGTAATTTCTATATATATATTATTATTATTATTTTAATTTTAAAATTTTATATATACATATAAAATTCAATATATATATACACACACTATGTATTATATATATGTGTATATATATATATATATATATGCACACACACACACACGTGTGTGTATATATATATTAGACTGGTGAATAGAACAGAGCCACCCATTTGATTTTGGGGGTATTTTGGTCTCTTAGAAGAAAATACCTCCCAAAATTTTAAAGAAAGGAGAACATTTATATACAAAAATAAGGGTAAACATGATGATGGGATGTAATATGACTGTAAAGATGAAAATTTTTTAAAAAAATTTTAAAAAAGGGGGCGCCTGGGTGGCTCAGTGGGTTAAGCTGCTGCCTTCGGCTCAGGTCATGATCTCAGGGTCCTGGGATCGAGTCCCACATCGGGCTCTCTGCTCGGCGGGGAGCCTGCTTCCCTTCCTCTCTCTCTCTGCCTGCCTCTCTGTCTACTTGTGAGCAATCTCTGTCAAATAAATAAATAAATAAATAATCTTTAAAAAAAAAATTCTAAAAAAGGAATTGATAAGTTGGTTGGGAAAGAAAGAAAAAGAAAGTGGAGAAAATTTGTTCAGGCTGGAGACTAGAACAAACCCCTGTGCTAGATTTATGGTATATTTTGATCTATTAGAAAAAGTTGTGTCCCAAAATTTTTTAGAAGAAAAACCTGTTATGTATACAAAAAATAAATTTAGATACAATGAAGGATAAAATATGACTATAATAATGAAGGTTTTAAAAGAGTTTTTTTAAGAAAGGTATTGTTAAGATAAACTAGTTAAAAAATGTTAAAAGAGGGAAGAGGAAAAGTTTAAAAAATTAAAATAAGAAAAAAAGGTAAAATTAAAAAAATTTAATTAACTTTGCAAGATTAAAGAATCATGGGGAGAAAGCCATGAGTTCTATGCTTTGTTTTCCTCTCCTCTGGAATTCCGCTGTTCGTGATCAGTGAGCTTGGTCCTGGCTGGATGGTCTTGCTGATCTTCTGGGGAGGGGCCTGTGTAGTAATTCTCAAATGTCTTTGCCTGAAGCGGAATTACACTGCCCTTGCCTGGTCCCAGGATAAGTAATCTGCTTGAGTTTCCTCTTGGGAGCTTTTCCCTGAAAGCTTTCAGTAGAGCTCTGGAGGACTGGAATGCAAAAGGTAGCCTCCCAATCTCTGGCTCAGAGGAGCTGAGAGCTTGGGGCCTCACTCCTCAGTGCACCCTTAGAGAAATGCACTCAATCACTCCCATCTCCCTGGTCTCTGGCTGTGCTCCAAGCTCACCCAGCCCATGACCAAGTGTTTCTATCTCTGGTGCATGGCCCCATTTGGAGTCTCCAACCACAGCAGATTCCTGCCACTCTGCTCTTCCAGTGGCTCTTCCCGGATCTGCCACTTTTGGGATCCCTGCTCAAAGAGCAGTGGTCTGATTGTGCGAAAAATCACAATTTAATGTAATCCTGAGGTGAGAGCTCACTCCTCAGCCCGCTTCCCCGCTCTAATACCTATGAGCTCTGCTACACTCAGACACCCCTGATCCTTCTTTGACCCCATGGGACCTGAGACCACGGTCTCCCAGCAAGGGCTCCACCCCTGCTTCACCTTCAGAGCGATGTCCCTCAGTGGAGCAGACTTTTAAAAGTTATGATTTTGTGCTCTGTTGCTCCACCGCTTCCCGGGAACTGGCCCTTCCTCCCATGGACTATCTTCCCGTGGCTTCAGATTCACTTCTCCACACATCCTACCTCTCAGAAAGTGGTTGATTTTCTGTTTCTAGAATTGCTGCTCTTCTTCTCTTCGATCTCCTGTTGGATTTGTAAGTGTTCAGAATGGTTTGATAACTATCTAACTGAACCTCTGTGACCTGATGTCATCTCAGTCTGTTACCCCTCTGCCATCTTGACACCACACTTATTGTCATCTTTTAATAGTTATTTGGCCCTGGGAGCCTAGTAACTTTGGCCTATGAACTTGTAGTATAGTAGTAATGTGAGTTGCTGTCTCTGGTGATTCAGGGAAAGGCAGAAGGCCAGCCATTTGCCTGTCTCCCACTCACCACTGTAACACACATTGCCATATATTTGGATATAAATGTTAAAATAAGTATGTAACTTATTTATTAAAAGGACAAGTTTTAGTAAGTGACATAAAGAGTCCTGAATAAGTAAAAAAATAAAAGATATCTCAGGGTAAAAATAATTCAACATTTAAAGTTTCAGCTATTCATTAAATTATTCTAAAAATCATTTGGGAGACTGAATGTATGAGAAAACCTAAAGAGCAAAAGAAAAAAATTGAGGATGAAAATGTGACCTGATAAAATGCAACATTAAGACTTAATCAACTCCAGTATAGCAACTTTACTTCCCTTTATGTCTTTACTCTCTTGCACTTAAAGTATTTATGCCTTAATTATTTTCTTTATATACATTGAAAACCACATGAGATGGTATTTTAATTTTTCCTCAGCCATCAAAAATAAATTCAAGAACACAAGAAAAGTTTACTGTATTTACTCATATTTTAGCTGTTTTTTAAATCCCTTCTTGATAATTATTCTAAGGTTTATTCTTTTATCCTCTCCTTTATGCTTGAAGAAACTCTATTAGCCATTCGTTTATGTTATGTCTACTGGTGACAAATTCTCTTTGTTTTCCTTCATTTGAAAAAGTCTTGGAAGAAGCGGTCCTAGGCTCTGTGCAGCATTTGCTTTGGGGATGGAAGCAGAGTTTTAGTATTTCTTACATATTTTCTTTTCATGACACAAAAGGGAAACACTGACATAAACTATGAGGGCAGGGTTGCCTGGGTGGCTCAATCCTTAAGCATGTGCTTTTGGATCAGATCATGATCCCAGCACCTGGGATCGAGCCCTACATCGAGCTCCCTGCTCAGAGGGAAGCCTGCTTCCCCCTCTCCCACTCCCCCTGCTTGTGTTCTCTCTCTGGCTGTCTCTTTCTCTGTCAAATAAATAAAATAGTTAAAAAAAAAATAAAGTATTAGGGCAAATACATTTAAATACACATATAAAATAAAGAGTCAAAATGCATAATACATGGAAATCAGTTAAAAGTTAGGTAAATTGTTAAATTATAAGAAGAGAGTATTCCTTCAATTTCTATAATTTAATTATTATTGAACTAATGTCTATTTTTACTATTATTAGTGTGGGCAGTCACTTTTCATATGTTTATTACCTTGGGTTCTTGGGATAGTTCACCACCCATACGGATGAATGCGAGAGATATGTCCTTGGCCAGTGGCAGAGTCATGAGTTGAAATTAAGAGGGTTTTCCTTTTATCAATTTAGAAAGAATAGAAAATCAGAATATTAAGTAAATAAAGCAACAGTGTATGTATGTGGAACAAAAATTAGATTGACATATAACTACTTTTTGAAAAATTGTTCTGATGTATATTGACATATATAAGAATAATAAATACCTATACTTATGTAACTTTTCTAGTAATTTATTTTTATGACTTTCTCATATTAGATTATTACCTCCACAATGAGACACACACACACTCTCTCTCTCTCTCTTTTTTTTTTTTCACCTTTTTATCCCTGGTATCTAACATAGTACATGTGAACATCAAATGTTTGCAGAATATATGAATGAATGGACAGATAAACTAATAAGCAAATAAATCTCCCATTTTACATTTAGATGCATAATTTTGGAAATTATGGGGATAAGATTTGATATATTTAAAGAGGAATGATAGTAAATATATTAGATATTCTAATGCCACCCGCCATGAGATTGACCCATGGTTGGTTTTCCAAAGAATTCACCCTTGTTTTCTTTTCTTACTACATAATATGATAATGGATATATTATTCAAATCTCTTTTTCACAAGAAGGTCAGTTGTAAGATTGAAGAAATGGTTTTTATTTTATGGATTAAAGTAATCACACAACCTTCTGTGATGGTATTTGTTGAAAACCCATTGGGGGCTTGTCACAGTTAATGAGTGGTTCTAGAAACTTCAGAAGTAGATTAATAGAAAATATTAGCAAAGTGAGTTAAGTTTGTAAATTAAGGCAGACTTTACCAATATCCATGCCTGTTATGTTGTTATGTGTCAGACAGGCCCCCTCTACTTTAATCTTTAATTTAAGTAATCATTCCTTTGATTCCGCATCACTACAACATCACTGACAGTCAGTGATTAACCTTAAAAAAGGCTTTGCTTCTTTAGTCATCAGAAGGATATAAAATTCTATTAATTAGGTGCGAATTTCCCATCCCCTTCAAGGCAAAAGTTACATGAGTCTCTGGGTATAAAGACTTTTCTTATTCTTATTCTTATTATTATTTTTTTTTTTTTGGAGGGGGAAGGCTGTTCAGAAATCTATCTAGACACCATTAGTTGTTTTGCAAAGTTAAGTTTGGATTAACTAATATGAGGCTCCACTTTCTTTGTAATTCAGCCAAGGAAGAACTGTTTGATTGTGTCTCCCTCAGCACAACAAGGTGTCAGCCATATTTATCAACATTAGTACCCTAAAAGCTTGAACCTGTAGATATGTAATTCCTTTGAATCCTTTTTCCAATATTTCTCTTTTTCTTCAGCTTATATTAAAAAAATACCTGTAAATTATGTATTTCACAGTTGCATGCTATAAATCTGTTGGAACAGCTTGCTTGATTTTCTGGCTGCCATTCCCCTCAGTATTTTCCCTCGATTCCACGGTTTGATTACAAGCTTCAGACACAAGGTTTTGTTGTTACTGTTGTTAATTTGTTATGAAAACAAAATAGTGGATCCTGAGATATTAGTTATTTGGGGCTAACCATAAACATAAACATAGATGTGCATATATTTATAATACTATATATAGAAAATATATAGTTTATTTATTTCTCCTTCTTTCAATGTGTCCATCATCATGATTTATTAAAACATCCAATTCTCGGGAGGAACTAGGTCTAGAAGACCAAAGAGCAATGAGAACCAACTTTAAACATATGGAGGAGGTACTTACATAAGTGTTTTAGAAAATTAATTTTTCCTTTATAACTGAAGAGTGATCCATCATATTATAATAGAATTTTTTAGATAGCCAAAATAATATATTAGTAGGATTTTTGAAATCTTGCTGATCTTAGAAATCATCACTTTGCCACCATAGCTCACTTCACAATCCCTTTGTTATATCCGTCAGGGATAGTGATTTCCCCCACGTATTCCTCCTTCCATCTCATTTTTTCTCTTCCCCTATGTAAATTATTTCCACTCAGAATACGAATACAAGGTTGGGGGAGCATCCCAAGCTATAATCCAGGGTTTCTATAAAATGTTCAGATCCCATGAGATATCGAGGATTTCGTGTGCCTGCGGAGGAGAAGTGGAAAGCACCGAGTGAGCTACTCCTAGATAGTGGTGTCTCTGAAAACACCCAACAGATTTATCGGTGCTGCTAGGAAACCCTGTAGTAGACTAACATGCCTCGGTTTCGCTGAGGTCAGGGACATCACGGATAGTATCAGAGTTCCAGGGTTTGTTTGATAATCAGTTTTCCCTAAGCAAATGCTTCTGTTCTAAGGGATTGGCTGTGTTTCTTCTTTGGTGTTTATTTCTCTACTGCAGACAGAGAAAGGACTGTCAAAAGTATGGCAAGAACCTGAGCAGAACTCTGCTGAGCATTGGCAAAAGGCTGCCATCCTGCTAGGAAAGCTAAGGAATTTCGAAGTCATATTCCAAGGCATCAGAACCAGAGATCTGGGAGGAGGAGCGGCAGTTGATGACATTGAATTTAAAGACTGCATGACTGGTGAGTTTCTGGAAATCACTTCTTTTTGGAACAACTGTCGTAATCTAGGCATTTTTATCTTTACTTCTCATTTACAAAATGTTCTGCTGTCATCTATTCGGTACATGCATACAAATATGTTGAAAGGGTTCATTTCATAATTGTTGAACACCCATGTTAAGGGAACATAGCTTCTCCCTCCCATTAGTACATAAGCATTTAATTCCTTTCTTGCTTCAGACCATCCCCTGACATACAGAAATATTTCCCTTTGCATTTATTTTTCAACACAATGTAAGTGTATGCCTAACATTTACATACATTTATCTAAATCAATTTAAAATGAACCAGTTAAAAAAAAAATTGGTAGAAAGCCATCACTTAGTGGAAATAGGAGAAATAAATTCAACCCAGACTTGAATTGAGAGCAGAGCTTTGGGTATTTAAAATGCTACTTCAGCAAGTGCGCAGCAACTTGAACAATTTTGCTCTCATTTATCTCACTTCCAAATGTGTGAAGTATAACTGTACTTAGATGTTCTTTACAAAACTACCCAGAAAATGTCAAAAATCATTACAAATACACTGGCAAAGTTCTTTCCGGGGCACTATTCCATCAAATTTCCAAAACAGCGCCATGCGAATGACACTGCCAACGAATTCTGCACTGATTCTCTTGGAGGCGAGCTCCTGGGACCGAGAGCTAAACTTGAGTGCTGTTTAATTTTATTATTGCTCTCACATTAAAGTATCTTTTCACTGAGGCAGCTCATTTTATGAGCAAGGCAGCTTCAAAGATCCCAGATGATGTAGGGAGCGCAGAGCTCCGGGTCTTCATGTGGAGAATGGGACAGGATTTGGGCGTGGAGATGTTTGGGAGAGGGTTCTGGACAACAGGAAATGAGGCTCTGGACATATAATCATGAAGAGGTATCTTAGAAGGTAGGCGTTTGTTCTAGAAGAAAGAACTTCTTCAGTTCTTCTCTAGTCACCTTCCTAGTAATATGCTGATTTTCCATTATAGTTAGTTCTTCAATCTATAAATGATTCTGGCAACTTAAAAAAAAATCTCCAGAACTTTTTTTCTTAAGATTTTTGAAAGAAAGAAGTTTTTATTGAACAGAAGAGATTCCTTTCCTCTTCAGGGAGGCTGAATGATTATTAGATGGGCTGATTCAGGGAAGATATCTGAGCATTATTATTCCAACTTTGCCAGTTTTGTGGAGGAGTTTACACTGTTTCCCCCCCCCCCATTCTTATGAAGTCCTGTGAGAATTTACATAATTATAATCATTGCTCAGCCTACTGAGAAATACTTTAATATCTTATGTTTAGTGATAAAGTACTTTTTAGGCCTATAGTTCTTACTGTGTCTTGGAAATAAAGAGGCAAATCATGACGAGTTGTACTTGAACGTGGTCAGTTGTGTATCAAATATGTTTTAGGACAAAGTAGCCACTGCTTTATTAAGAAGCAGTTAAAGCCCAATCTGCTACAGGTAATGAAGGTTTTCAAATTATGTTTTAGTTAAGATAGAAGAAAAAAAGCATTACGACAAAGTGTGCAAGAATATCTATGAAACTAAAAGACAATGATTCTTTTGTCGCCTTAGGTTTTTCTTTATTAAGTTGTTTTTGTTTCTTTGACCGAGATAGTGAGAGAGGGAACACAGCAGGGAGCCTCATGTGGGGCTTGATCCATTGATGCTGGGTTCATGACCTGAGTCAAATGCAGATGCTTAAGGACTGAGCCACCCAGCCACCACTTGGGTGTCATCTTAGTTTTAACCTACATGCCATTAAAATGTTAATGTATTACTCAGAATTTGTTACCCTAAGCTGCTTGGCACTGCCACTGATTTAGAAGAGAATGGCGTTTAACTAAACACCCCAAAATCAGAAAGGCACTATAGAACAGTTGTTAAGAACAGAGTCTTGTGATACCTGGGTGGCTCAGTCAATTAAGCATCTGACTCTTGATTTCAGCTCAGGTCATGATCTCAGGATGGTGAGATCGAGCCCCTGCCCCCCTCAGTCTCCCCTGTCTGTGAGGAATCTCCCTTCTCCCTCTTCCTGTCACTCTGCTTCCCAACCCCCACCTTGAGCTCTCTCTTTGTCTCTCTAAGATAAAATAAATCTTAAAAAAAAAAGAAAAGAAAAGAAAAGAAAAGCACAAGGAGTCTTATGGGACACCTTATGGGTGGCTCATCTTATGGGTGGACATCTTATGGATGGCTCAGTTGGTTAAGCGTCCGACTCTTCATTTAGGTTCAGGTCATGATCTCAGGGTTGTGAGATTGGGCTCTGTGCTCAGCAGGCGTCTGCTTGAGAGTCTCTTTCTTCCCTCTCCCTCACCCACTCTCTCTCTCTCTAAAAGAAAAATAAAATAATAATAAAAAAAAAGAACAAGGAGACTTGAGTCCAACTATCTGGGTATGGAATCAGCTTTTCCAGTTACTAGTTTGGGTGACTTTATTTTAGTTTGCCTCAGTTTCCTTATCAATAAAATGGGGACGATAACAATAGTACTTCCATCATAACTTCCTGTGAATATTAAATCTGTTAATATATGTGAAGTGCTTAGAAGAGTCTTGACACACAGTAAAATTTGCATATCACATTTTATTGTTATAGTCGTCACCCTTCCTATTGACCATGACCATGTTCTCAGTTGGTGTTTTATTGCCCTGCACCAGGTAGCCAACTTCAAATCATATGCAGACACATTGTCATAGAGTCTGCCATGGAATTGTTGCTGTTAGCCATTTGAGGTGAAGAACTTAAAACATTACATCATGTTTATTTTTCTGTCCCATACTACTGATAGCAAAAGACCATATTTTATGTGATACCATTTATATGAAATATCTATAACAGGCAGATGTGTAAAGACAGAAAGTAGATTAGTGGTTCCATAGGGCTGAAGGAAAAAAGGGCTGAGGAGTAACTATTAAGGAACATGGCATTTCTGTGGAGGATGATGAAATATTCTACCTTTTTTATGGCAGTTGTTGCACAACTGCATAAATACACAAAAGACATTAAATTGTAAACAAAATACAGGTCACCTTAATGGTATGTAAATTCCAAATTATAACACAATGAAGTTGTTTAAAATATGTATAAAAGCAGGGAGAATTATGGAAACATGGTAGTGATGATGCAGAGTGGTTTTTGGGTTTTCCCAAGTTCTCACATCAAAACAGTCAGAGCACCTAGTTAGCAAAGTCAGTAAATCACAGAAAATACAGACAACAAAATTAAGTGCAAAGGCATCCCTCCAAAAGCCAGTATATAAGCAAATAGGGATAAACCACCAATAGCCACAAGACCTATATGTTATTTATGTCTGTAAGGGAGAAGGCAGGAGAATCATGAGAGAGCCAACAGACACTCACTGGGAAACTCAGTCATGCGGTTTGAGAAGGCAGCTAAAACTGGAGGGAGCTAAAACCTATGGAATGAATGGGTCCAGAGCTCTGCGGGAAGTTCTGTGGGGTTGGAGTCGTTGACACCATAAACTCTCAAGCTTGATCCACCATGATCCCCTTCCATTTCAGTGGTTCCCATTCGTAAACCCAGCGAAGCAAAACACGAACAGACACAGCACTGGAGTGGAATCAAAATGGAGTAGACTAGGGACAGACGAAGGAGAGGGAAGACCCACCTCAAAATAGGGGATGGGGAAGAGCCAGAAAATCTCAAAAAACAAGGTACCATATGTTTTTATAGATTTATATAGATTATATAGATTTATGAAGGTTACTATACACTAATAACCTTTTTCAGGGATTTAACACAAATCCTTTAACTTCCTCCGTGTCATTATAGAGCTTCACTTTTCACATTTGCAGAATGACAGGATCATAATGGACTCTGAGATTTTCCCAGAATTATCTGACAACCCTGGAATCTATGCATATTTTTAAAAGTTTGGAATAATTGGGAACAAAGTTTAAAATTGATGAAAAGTGAATGTGGAAGAAGGTGGAGGATATATATGATTTCCATTTTTTCTATTTCTGTTTGGTGGTTATCTACTTTACCTGCAAATAAGGAAGCTATTTGAGCTCCATAGTTACTTTTTATTTTCCATTCAAAAAGTTACAACTCAATTTATTAGATAATATTTAGTACATGACCGACATAAAGCTGTATGTATTTTTTTTATTTCTTTGCATTCTGAATACATCACCGTACTATCTTCAATTTAATGTCAAATCTATTGTATTTTTCTAAAAAGAAAAATAAGGCATAGGCATAGTCTTCAGTCTGTCCAGGGACACGTTAAGAAGCATGTCTCCTTTTTGGGCAAGTTAACAAGGAAGCAAGTAGCTTATTCATGGAAAAATAAGTGACAGATTAGGAACTCGTTATCTCCTCTTTTTAAATTCATGTTGATTTAAATGTTGTTTTTTTTTTTTTTTAATAAAAATCTTACAAAGTGCAACTACCATCCTACAGAAGAAGGATGTAGGACTGGAATTTATATAGACAGGAATGAGATAGTCCATCATTGTAATTATCAAAGTGTCAATTCTAAATTTAAATGGTCACTCATTTTTCAAAGAGAGTATTATTTATTAAGGACTGTCATTCAGCTGGTACTTACTGCATTTACTATGAATACTAAGTAGCATTTATGTCAGTTGTTGGTAGCCCAGTTCTGCAAAACCATTAGGTGCATATCCTAGGTTACACTCTTGCAGTCCGCTCTGTGATTTTAGGCAAGTCACATGATCCTCCTTTGTCTCACTTTCCTCAGCTATGAAATAATAATAGTGCTTCCATCTCGGGGAGCTCTTAGGACTAAATCATTTCCTTCATGCAAAGTGCTTTGAGGAATGCATGAGATAGACAGTAAATCCTGAATATTTGTTAGCTAAAAGTATAAAGGAGCAGCAAGAGCACAAGACTTGATAATTGTAGGCATCACACTTTTTGTATCATTGTTCAAGATCTGGTTCTCTTCTGTTCACTTGTTCAGCAAACATGTATCGATTGCCTGGACTGCAGAAAACTCTGTGCAATGTACTGTGCACATCTCCTCTGAACAGAGCTGAGATGCACATGTTACGCAGTGTTTGGCTTCATTGATTTTCCATTTCCCCTTTCAGTGCCCCTGCCTTGACTGCAGCACTTCCTCCCCTTCCCCACATGCCCCCTGTGCCTTATATTTCCTGGACTGTTCTGTGAACTGTTTCCAAGAAACTCGCAAGCCTGGTCCCTTAGCCTAGTCCCTTAGGGTGGAAGCCAATAATAGTGTAAGATGTTGCCTTTTCCACTAAAACATCTAGAAGATTGAATTGAATGATGACTAGATTTGAGTTTAGGGAAAAGGAAGGAATGATTTAGGGAGTAGAAAATGCTTCCAGAAGTCAATAAAATCTTCTAAGTAGACAGTAGCACAGTAGCTATCCTGTGTTTCTCTAAATTCATACAGAACAAAATAATCATGCTTCCCAAATAATCCTAAGTGTAAAGGGAGGGAAATAGTTTGGAGATAAAATAAGGGAAGCCAGCGTCATTATAATTTTAGCTGTCTGGTGCATTGTCTTCACACATAAACTGAAAAGGCTTACTCTTTCACACCTTTCATTTTTCCCCTCAAAAACTATATGTATGACTCCTAAGTGTCCTTTAAACAGTAATTGATCTGGAGTGAAAAATAGTGGCTTGATGATAATGATTTCATTGCAGCATTACTCTGGATTCAAATTGAACTGGGGAGATCACAAAACAGTGATTGCTCTATATAAAGTTCAGGAATACATAAATCTATAAACAGAAGTCTGTAGAGTTTGCCTTCGAAACTTAACCTTTGTCACTTAGTTCAGATGAAAAGCTGTACTTCTGCTCAACATATGAGTGCTTCAAGTGTTACTTTTAGATCTCACACAATTTTTTTTAATTAAAAAATTTTTAAAGATTTTATTTATTTGACAGACAGAGATCACAAGTAGGTAGAGAGGCAGGCAGAGAGAAGGGTGGGGAAGCAGGCTCCCGGCTAAGCAGAGAACCCGATGTGGGGCTCGATCCCAGGACTCTGGGATCACAACAGGAGCCGAAGGCAGAGGCTTTAACCCACTAAGCCACCCAGGCACCCCTCACATAATTTTCTTTTAAAGTATATGTTGGAGAAAAGAAGAAAAAAAAAGGATGGCAGTGAGTAAAATAATAATAGCAATTAGACATCTCACCCTTATGAAATAATTAAAAGCCACTTATTTTTAATAACTAATGGTTAGATGATTTATAGCTCTGAATAATATAAGGATAGATAAAGATGAATCCAGATGGATGGATGGAAGGAAGGAAGGAAGAAATAAAGGAAGGAATGACAGGTAGATTAATAGAAACCGTTTATTCAGATCTTGGTATGTGTGTGAAAATTCAGATCAGAGCAGTTTCTGCCTTCCTTGAGTTACATTCTGGTGGCAGACGCAGATAATAAGGTAATATGTAATATTGTGTCATGGGGTAATAGATGCCATGAATTATACAGGGAAAAAGCGATGGAGAATCATTACCTTGATTAGAGTGGTAAGAAACAGTCTCTTTGAAGGTTACAGTTGAGCAGAGCCTTAAATGAAAGAAGGGCTAACCCTGCAAACATCTCCGTGAAGAGTTCCTCTGAGCCAGCTGGGCAGATTTATCAGAAGGAAAGCACATTGATGGACGAAGGGTAAGGGGATAGCAGTGGGTCTCATCGTTCAGAACTTCGTCATCAGAAACGTCTACTCTGTATTGGGGATCTCCTCACAGCGCAGGAGTTAAACAGGCCAACTGGAATTGGTCCCCCTAGGTTTCAATTCTGTCACTGCCACTTACTTGCTATGTGACCTTGAATACATGCTTATCAACTTTGTCACCTCCATATCTTTTTTTTTTTTAAAGATTTTATTTATTTATTTGACAGACAGATCACAAGTAGGCAGAGAGGCAGGCGGAGAGAGAGGAGGAAGCAGGCTCCCCACCGAGCAGAGAGCCCGATGTGGGGCTCAAACCCAGGACCCCGGGATCATGACCCAAGCTGAAGGCAGAAGCTTAACCCACTGAGCCACTCAGGCGCCCCTGTCACCTCCATATCTTTATGGCAGTAAAAATCAGACCTACTTTTATAGATTTAACAAATTAACATATGCAAAGAGGTTTAAACAGAAACTCTTTAACTACTCAATAAATGCTAAACATATGATTATCATCATCACCATCATATTTAATCTAATTCTCAGTAAAACTCCAGAAAATTGAGGTACCTGGAGGTTGCAATAACTAATACCAGCTAGGTAGATTTCCTTACTGATGCTTAACAGCATAGAACCTTAGCCATGGTTAGCCATAAAAACATGTAGCAGTACTAAAATTGTCATAAATACCCTTGGGTTTTTAGTCAAAGAGAGGTAACTGATTTTTATTGATTCGAAAATTTTGATTCTTCATCAGTGGAAAAGAGTGGTGATATCAGTTCATGGACTTAGGAACAAAAAATACAATTTTTTTAAACCTATCATTTTTCGTTGTAGATATTATTTACTATTCGCAAAATATCCATTTTTGTTTGTCTTAATTATGTTCATTTAGCCAACGTATAGTACGTCGTTAGTTTTTTTTAAGTTTTTTTTTTTTTTAATTTATTTGACAGACAGAGATCACAAGCAGGCAGAGAGGCAGGTGGAGGGTGGGGGTGTGAAGCAGGCTCCCTGTCAAGCAGAGAGCCCAATGCGGGGCTCGATCCCAGGACCCTGGGATCATGACCTGAGCCAAAGGCAGAGGCTTTAACCCAGTGAGCCACCCAGGTGCTCCACATCATTAGTTTTTGATGTAGTGTTCAACAGTTCACTAGTTGTGTATAACTAACCCAGTGCTCATCATTTCTGTCCATGTTTCCCAGACCCTTTTGGGTAAGTGGATCCATGTGAAAAGATGTGGTCAGTGCGCTCTGAGAAAGTAAAGCATCACTTGCAGGTTGAAGCATTTATGTGCTGGAAGACAGCCCTGCAGGTCTCCCTTCTGATGCTGTGGTAGAGGAGGCCTTATTTTTCAGATGTTGTGTCTCCAGCTGGCTGGTCTTTCCTGAATTGGTAGAGAAAAGTCCCTCTGCCAATTTATTTTGGATATGTATAGCAAGTGACCCTCCAGAAATGGTGTTTTTGAAATTTTGGGTTTATTTGTTATGGGTCATATCCCCTATATTACAGTGGAAATATTTTTACAGCTAGAGCTGTTACAGAATTGTAGTAAACATATATAAAGTTGTATTTGACACTGGGTTGTCAAATTTATTGAAACAGATACATTTGTTGTCTTCGAGGTTACCTCATGAGGATTGTTGTTGCTTAATTAATGAACAAAAAGAAATCACAACCCAAGCTATCAATCCTTTGCAGGTTTTTTTCCAAACTGAAGATGTAAGGGAGAAGGATACCTATCTTTCAGAATCTAATACTCTATGTTAAGAAAGAGCTTTCAGCAACCCTTCTCCTAGCCTTGTGGGGAAAGTGGTTAGGAGAAAAAAGTTGACATACACAAAATTCAGAGCCAGGGATTGAGAGTCCTTGTGGCGTCAACCCTCTGCTTTCAGTTGTTGCTAGCTAGTCTTCACTTTGCTTTATTGCTTGAATTGATTGGAGACAGGCCTCAGGAGAGAGGCTTCATTGTCACGGTCAACCAACAACATTGTTCTTCAAAAAGCCTTAGAGCCAAGTTATTTGCTTCTTGTAAAATCAGTGCATCGATTCTTGTTCTTGGTCCCATGCCCATATTTTTAGAAATAGAACTATGCAGTTGAGGTTGTTATAGCCATAATCAGCTATTTCAAATTAAAAAATTGAAGCCATTATACATCTAATTACTTTAACATGATATTGAAATCATTTTTTATATACCTGGGAAATATCAGATATTACTTTATCTTTCAATATAGTTGATAAGATTAGTGTTCCAGTGTCAAAAAAAGTCCATACTTAAAGCTATAATTATAATCATATCACAGTGACAAACTAAATATTATAGTTAATGTAATTATTCTTGATTATAATCTAAGCACAATGATATAACTTCATTCATTCATAATATTAAAGAAAAGTAATTGCTGAAGCATACATTTCAGTAAGGATTAAATGCCTTCGAAATACCCCTAAGTTCAAATGAAGGCTACTATAAATTTGAATACCAACATTATCCTCAGTTTGTTTAGTTTCTAATTCGAATTTTTGTTTTAATTACTATTAAACTATTTCCACAGTTACCTTGGTCGGGAAGACCATTGCACAAACTATTTGTGACAATATGGAACCTCATTTTTTACTGAACTATGTCTTAATAATTATTTTCTATTCAAAATTAATATTCATATCAACAAAACTTCCATTTTATATTCATGTTAATTTAAAAAAAATTTCCATTACACAGTTGAAAGGTGTGTTCTTCAGTCTTGAAACATTAGTAGAAATACATGTAATATATATAATCTACAGGTATACTTCACACAAAAAATTTATATCAGTTGGGTCAAAAATAAAGAAGTAGATTTTAATAAAATTTGCATATATATGTACGTGTACAAATATTAAGCCAAGGCTAGAAACAAACTTTCTTATCTGTCATATTTCATGAAACACACAAACACATACACACTGAGGCATATGTGAGTTTCTGAAAAACCTCATATTTTGAATAATCACACAAGGAAAGGGCTTGTGTGTGAGGCATAGATAACTAATGTAAATACTACTAATATAAACAATAATAATGGTAATAAAAAATACTAGCACAGTATAAAATATTTTAAAATCCTCATGGAAGAACTTTTCAGAAAATATATTACTGCATCTAAAAAAGGGGTAAGTTGGGGCGCCTGGGTGGCTCAGTGGGTTAAGCCGCTGCCTTAGGCTCAGGTCATGATCTCGGGGTCCTGGGATCGAGTCCCGCATCGGGCTCTCTGCTCAGCAGGGAGCCTGCTTCCTTCTCTCTCTCTGCCTGCCTCTCAGTGTACTTGTGATTTCTCTCTGTCAAATAAATAAATAAATAAATCTTTAAAAAAAATAATAAATAAAAAATAAATAAAATAAAAAAGGGGTAAGTTGGGAAGCCAGAAATCTTGGTGCTAGGTCAAGCTAAACCTAGCCCATGCATGATTTCTTTTAAGGAGGGGATAAAGATATTTAAAAAAATGTGTGAGGCTGTTTAATAATGGAGACAAGGGGAAAGTGCCGAAAGACTGGAATAACTGTATGATAAAGAAGTACTTGGCAAAAGAAAACATGTGGAGAAGCAGAGTGAACACTGCATAACACGCATACTGAACAGCCCTGCATTTTCTTGGCTCTCTGGCTCAGCTGTGTTGGTTTCCTTACTTGGTGGCAAAAGGCATTATTTTATTGAAGAGCATCATAGAGGAATCAGCACGACTTCTGTGTTGTAGTGACCTAATTCCCCCCGGTCAGTTGCATAAAATCTTCATTGTTCTACAGAAACGTGGATTACCTATGAAATAATGAAGATAGTAGACGGGACCTAGTACTACTGGACATTAGTGGGTGCCATGGTCAAGCTAGACCTAGCCCATGCATGATTTCTTTTAAGGAGGGGATAAAGATATTTAATACAGAATGGGTTCTTGAAGGATTTGAGCAAAATAAGTCACACAAATTGTCTGGAAAGTTGCCTCAGCAGATTTGGGAAATACAAAGTTTCAAATTGTTGACTCAAAGGTCAGGAAGGAGCTCAGCAAAAGAAACCAAGTGTGGTTTGGATTTCTTTCCACTAGTTTACTTTTTGGTCTTTGGGTCTTTATACATTCTCGTGATAATTTCTGGGAAGTCTCTAGGTTAATTAGGTCTAGTTTAATTGCCAATAGCATTAAACACAAAGTGAGTTTATTTAAGGATAGGAGACATTTTAGGAAAGCCAAGAGCAGGAACACAGTCCAGCTTCAAGAAGATTCTGGAACCAAGATTGAAGAGGGAATTTGAGCCATGCTTTTTCTGTGCCTCTTGTCTCTTAACTGCATGTCTGTACATCTGTTTCACTCCCTCCGCTGTGGAACCAGCTTTCTCTGCTTCACCATGCATAGGCAGAAAGCACGAGTATGCCTCATGATTTAAGAGCCCTAACAACATTGCAGCAGAAACTCATTATATTTCTAAATTCTCTGGTAGAGTACTCTGATTGATCGAGATCAATGATCAGATGACCTTTATCAGAACTATAGTCCGATGGCAGGGACATACTGTACACCTAAGCCTACTGGGACCCAAGCTCGGTAACCATATGGATGAGAGGGAATCATCAGATGAAGGGAGTGAGGTAAACAAGTCTAGTGCGGGTCCATTGACAGTGTATTCTTAGGATGTTGTATCATTCACTAAACAAATATTAATATGAGACTTTCTACAAACAAATATTATAGGACACAAATGAATTGACTGTTTCAGTAGATGGCTAGTCTAATGGCATAGGTAAAAAGCAATGAACTGACCTGGAATATGCAGTGGGAATAGAGCAGTGGTCGAAGGGTGTATAAAAAATTGTGGGGAGATGACAGTTCAGGATGGGTGCTTTTAGGTCTGGTCATTATGCCTACCTTCCAGCTGGCAGGGAAAAAAAAAATAAGGTAGAGAAAGAGGCAAAGAGCATATACTAACTGTCCTTTAAAAGATTCTGTTGCACAGCAATTTCATTTATGACTAATTAGCCTAATTTTGAATCCGTGTTCAAACTATAAAGAAATTCAGGCCATGTGTTTATTCAAAACTAAGGAAAAAGGTAGCAGAAATTTGTTTAGAGAAAAATAGCCTACCACAGTTTCCTGCTAGGCAACTTCTCAGCCTAAGAACATACAGAATTATGACTGTAACTGTATATTGTCTGGGCGTCTGGGTGACTAAGTCGGTTAACCATCCAACTCTTGATTTCGGCTCCAGTCATGATCTCAAGATCCTGGGATCCAGCCCTGAGCCCCAAGACAGGCTCTGTGTTCAGCGGGGAGTTTGCCTGAGAATTTCTCTCTCTCTCCCTCTCCCCTTCCCCCTGCTCATGCTTACACACTCGTGTTCTCTCTGTCTCAAATAATCTAAAATTAAAAACTAAATAAAGGTATATTGTCCCACCCTTCTTCGGAGCACCCAGTTCTTTGCTCTGTTTCTCTACATGCTCTCTGCTAAGGTGCCTGTGTGTTAACTTTCAATCGTTGAGCGTATGCGCACCCCCCGCAATCTCCGTAATATCCCCTTAACCCTTTCTTAAATTCCCACCTTTTCCATCAAGATTGTTTCCCTTTTCCATAATTTTTCCTAATTTAGTAGGCGAGTTGATACAGTGTTTTAATTTATATATACGATCAATAATGAGGTTAAATCTTTTTTAAATCAGTCTGGTCCTTACGCACATTCACATTTCTTCTTTTGAGACTTGCCCATTAGCTTCCTTGCCAAAGATTTTTATTGAGTTGTTTGCTTTCTTATGTTGATTTGGGCATGCTCTTTCTTCACTAACTATATAAACCCTCTATTTTAAGATATATTCTAAATACGGTTTTCTTGCTTTTCATTGTCATTTCATATTGTTTATAGTACTTTGAGAACATTTCATTCACTTAATTCTGTTCAATTTAATTTAATTTAATGAAGGTTTTACTTTATAGGTTTGCTTTTGTCATTAAGAAACACTCTGAGATTAAAAATGTGGGTCTCATGTTCTTCTGTTTTTCATCTTTAATTTTAATGCTTATATTTAAATGTCTTTGTGCCATACTTCTCCATCACCATAGAGATTTTTGGTAACTTTAATTATGCTTTATACTTTTTGTTGTTTCTTTTTCCAAAGTGCCCTACCAAGAACAATTCACCATAACATTATTGTTGTTTTCTTTATAATATTCTGGTACATTTTACTTTCCTAGTGTTGTGATCTACTATTTTATTTTTTAGTTTGTTGTGCTGTGCACTGGGGGAACACCCTAGTTTCTTTTCAGTTGTTATTTCTTAGTGGTTAATTAGAATTCTCTTAATTGTCTTACTCTGGTGGAAACTAAAACATGGAATTAGGTGATTATCTATATTATCAAGGACTCATCGGAATTCATTTGGCAGGGTGATGTTTTCATTTTCTTAATTGCTTTAAGCATAAGCATAGTCCAAAGTATTAAAGGTTCTTTTAATCTATACAAAAGCTAAATGTCTTAGTTGAACTATTAAAAAAAAAGAAAACCAAAAACAAATGAAATTAAGAAGTTCACCATTTTATTATTCACTAACTGATCTGTTACTGTTGGTATATTTCGAGATCATCTTTCCAAGACAGTTTTATGCCTAGATATATTTTTATGAGTTGAGTCATTGATTGATTGTTATCTCAGTATATATTAAATATCATAACCTTAAAATAATATCTCTACCCAGGCCTCCTTCCAGACCAATTAAACTGTTATCTCTGGGTGTGGGGTTCAGGCATCCATAATTTTTCAAGCTTTATGTAATTCTAACATGTAGCCCTTATTACACATATGAAACAGTAACTTAAATTATATTTTCAGTTTAATATTAGAATAAAGTGATCCCCCAGGTTACTATACACAAATTAAGAGCATTATCTATACTTTGGAAATTTTTTAGGTGCACTTTTCTGCTGGAGAAAATCACTGGCCTGCATTTTATGATAATCATCCTCTGGAATTTATTTTTATTGTAGTGCAGTTGATGGTACTAAATAATGTTATTTAACTTGGACAGTTTTTTGTACTTGATATAAATAGAGTTACGCTATAAAATAATGTGCATTTTTGGTGACTTCCTTCTTTTCTAGTTGTGTGGTTGTGAGGTTCTTCACTATGCATAGAACTGTGACATTAATTGCATCAGTTGTTTCATATAGTCATGGGCAATTATCTCTTAGCTCAAAAATAATTTGATTTAGGGGTCCCTGGGTGGCTCAGTCAGTTAAGCTTCTGCTTTTGGCTCAGGTCATGATTTCTAGGTCCTGGGATGGAGCCAGTGTAGGCTCCTAGCTCAGCAGGGAGTCTGCTTTTCCCTCTCCCTCTGCCCCTCCCCCCACGTAAGCTTTCTCATGTGCTCACCCTCTCTCTCTCTCTCTCAGATAAATAAATAAAATCTTTAGAAAAAATTTGATCCTATTTCTAAAACTTGCTTTTAGAGAATTCAGTGCTAAAAAGCCTCATTCATATAAGATTGTGACAATTGCTAAGATGGGAGTTTTGTCATAGCATTTTCTCTCAAGTGTTTGAACTGGATTATATGTCAAAATAGGTTGTAAATTAAAAACTACTGTATTAAAAAAAAACTACTGTGTAATTAAAATTTATTTTTTGACCCAGCTTCAGAAAATTAAGTCACTCCTCAGATTTTGGAAGCAACAAATTAGAAACCACCCGACTTAAAAAATATTTATTACAGTACAGTTGGTAGAATCATTCATTTTCTCAGTTTCTGGGAACAGTATCCAAGAATTATTTACATATCAAGACTTAGAGAATCACCGCTAATAAATCTTCTTATGCTTCTTCTTTGTTTAACTCAATATACTCCTAAAGATGTGGAAAATTTGAAACATGAATAATTTGAATATAGCTTTGTCAATTATTTTTTGATAAAATAAGTTAATGTGATTTTAACTTATTCAGACATGATTCAGACATACTTATGTCTAACCTTTGGTGATGCAGAATTAGTTCACCTACTGATTTGAAAATGTCTGCCACGTGTACTGTTTGGGAAACACAGTTCTCATTGTCAAAATGGCAGATTAAATCAGGGTTACCTGTCATTATAATAAGCCTGTCTTTTTTAAAATTCACGTTTAAGTGTGTAAAAACACATCCCCCTCTCAGTTGTAAATGCAATACTTGCAGAATACGAATTTATCCCACATTCTTCACATATTTCTTTAAAACGTATGCTAGCTTAATATCCTAAACAATAATGTTAGCCATTTTAATGATAATGTCCCACAGTCCATGCAAATCAAAGGCAAAACATTTAGGCATCCAACATTTGTTCCTCAGTAAAAATGTTTCCAAATTTAAGCTGAAGATAAACTCAGGCTTTGCCGTAACACTGGCTCCTAGCACGGTACCTAGCACTAGCACTTAGTAGGCAATCAGCAAACATTTTTTTTTCCTTTTTAAATTTTTTTAATTGTGGTAAAATAAACAGAACATAAAATGTACCACTTTAATCGTGTTTAAGTGTGTAGTGTAATGACATTAAGATATTTACACGGTTGTGCTACCATCACTGGCATCCACCCAAGAAGTCCTTATCTTGGAAAACTGGAACTCTGTGCCAGGTAAACCTTCACTCCCCACCACCCCCTACCCACGGCCCATAGCAACCACCATTCTACTTCCTGTTTCTACGAATTTGACTACTCTAAGTGCCTCATCTAGATGGACCCAGACTTACTTGTGATTTGCTTACTTCACTTAGCATAGAGAGTTCATCCATGTTGTAGCATACGTCAGAATTTCCTTCCTACTTAAGACTGAGTTATATTCTGTGGTATGTATATTCCACATTTTGTTTATGGTTTCTCTGTTAGTGCACACTTGGGTGTCTTCCACCTTTTCCCTCTGATGAATAGTAAGAATATGAGTGTATAAATACCTGTTGGAGTCCTTGATTTCAGTTTCCCAAAAATGGACTCACTGGATCATATGGTAATTATATTTTAGTGTTTTGAGGATTGCCATTCTGTTTGTCATGGTCCCTGTGCCATTTTACATTCTTACCAATAGTACATAAGCATTCTGGTTTCTCCATATTCTCACCAAAATTTGTTGTTTTCATTATTTTTTATTTATTTTATTGTTTTTATTTATTTCATTTATTTATTTTTATTTATTTATTTTATTAATTATTTTAATTTATTTTTTATTTTACTGTGTTTATTTATTTTATTATTTATTATTTTCTTTATTTTGTTTTACTAGGAGACATCCTAATGGGCATGAGGTGGTATCTCATTTGGGTTTTGATTTGTATTTCTCTAATTTGCATTTATGACGGTGAACATCTTTTCATGTGTTTATTGGCTATTTGTCTCTCTTCTTCTCAGTAAAACCATAGTTTTGTTTGCTCTAAGGCATAGTTTTGTTTTTAATCTACCATAATTTGTGACACAGTCTGTTGAATAGAGGCTTCAGCCATCATATTTATTCATCAAGCACAGTGATTTCATTATAGAGAATTAGTTTTCTGAGGTGATGAGCTGAACTGCTAACTTATAGCTACTAATGTATACTGAGGACTGCCATTTTTCTGTGGGTGTGTATGCTTCTCTAGCTTTCACTGTGAGCAGTTCTCTCATTTGTATCAAAATTCCGAAGACAACTTTGATGAGAGCTTGTGAGTATCAAACCTGTTTACATTTATACTTCACTTGTCCTAATTTCCTTCTTCTCTTCCTCCCCCTCCCAACCTCCCCTCTTTCTCCTTCCTTCCTTCCTTCCTTCCTTTCTTTTGATTTTATTTATTCATTTGACAGAAACAGTGAGAGCAGGAACATAAGTGAGGGAGGTGGGAGAGGGAAAGTAGGCTTTCTGCTGAGCAGAGAGCCTGATGCTAGGTTTGATCCCAGGACCCTGGGATCATGACCTGAGCTGAAGGCAGAGCTTAACGACTGAGCCACTCAGGTGCCCCAGTTTTCCTAATTTCCTAATTTTAAAAAAGTAGCTTTAGTTATGTATGCATTGGTAGTAAAGAATATTGTATGATTAAGTGGCCTCATGCTAATTTTGTTTTATTTCAAGCTCATGAAACTCCATCTAGATGAGTCCATTTTTTTTTTTTTTTAAAGATAGGGGTATCTTTTTTTTTTTAAGATAAAGGTTTCACATTTAATGTGAGGCATTAAATGCACTAGAAATACCACATCTCTCCTGTCACAACCTGGCCATATATATATATCTCTGAATGTCAGATAGAGGAAAGATGAAAAGGTCTGTCTTCTGCAAAGTATGGAGTGTGCTGGTAAAGCAAGTGCATAAAGGAGAACCAGAGTGATCACGGGTGCATTCTCAAGCAGAGCAGTTTAGGAAGCTTTGCATTTGGAAATGAAGATCTAAAAATTGATTTCCTTAAAACTGTATTCCTTTATCTCCATTGTAAAATCTTTATGTACTCTCTGATGTCTCCATAGCTCAGCCTGAAGATTGATGATGTATATATTTAGTCCTTTGTTTTCCTTCCAGTCTGCATGTCGGGTCTGTCAAAAATCAAATTTCTAAACACATGAGGCTCAGACTAGGTTTTTAGGTTTCGGTGGTCTATTACTCTACCCCCTTCTCACACACCATCTTGTTATGCGTAAGTTTTGTTATCTGGAGTCTATAGTCTCTTATGGGAGCACCTTGGCTCTTCCTTAGCTTTTTGTTATTCCATGGAAATTTTAGATTCGTGTGGATATGAATACACAAGCACACAAACACACAAACACACACACATCCATCTTCATATCTGCGTATATTAATGTACATTCATCTGCCACTGAGACAGGTTTCTCATTTATTCTATGCAGCAGGTATAAGCCTGCGGGTCCTGGTTTTGTGTGGGAGCCTCCAATACATCCTCTGCCCTGGGCTGGCCCTAAGCCAATGAAGTTGTCTCCAGATTTCAAAAGAAATTTCCAATTGGCTGAATCCGTTCCATCTCTGGCTTTGAAGACTCTTGCATTAAAAAACATTTCAATATTGTATTACACATGTAGGTATTTCCTCTCAGATGATCTTAATAAGGTGACTAAAATCTCATACTGCCCAAAATGCTAATCAAAAAGTGATTTTTCCATCCATAATATTTAAAAATGTAGAATATAATAGTAACATAAAGGTGT
Source organism: Mustela erminea (assembly GCF_009829155.1). Lineage (NCBI taxonomy): Eukaryota > Metazoa > Chordata > Mammalia > Carnivora > Mustelidae > Mustela > Mustela erminea. Next base: position 123,497,002 of record NC_045619.1, read on the forward strand.
TTTAGAATGTTCTATAACATATATTATGAAAAGTTATAATACCATTTTTGAAAGGTTAGCTATTTAAAATGTACATCTTTTCCCAAGATGTCAGTCTTGCTTTATTCTTTAGGAAATAATGTACTCTTTGGTGAGCTTCTCTTTAAACTAACTTATGAAACATATTAAGCAATTGAGATTTTTAGTGAATCCAGTGAGTATCCAGGTGTTTTGAGTCTAAAAGTTTTATGTTGTGTTCAAAGAAAACATTAAATATTTTATCATTTTTCAAATTTCCTTAAAAGTGTAGAACATGAACTTTATTTAATTTTATTTTATAACATGAACTTTAATTATATTCTTTCAATTAATTCTCTCCAAAACAAGGAGAGATTTTTGATTGGAAAAGCGATGATCTTAGATACTATATAACATGATAGGATTTCATATCATTGTCTGAGTTTGAATTTTAACTCTACTATTTCTCAGCTGTATAACCTGGGACAAGTCATTTAGCTACCCTGCCTCTTCTTTACAATTAGATTATTGTGAAAATGTATTGATTTAATCCTTGCAAAGTGATCCTAGCCTAAATCAACAATTTTTATTATTTGTTAATGCTGGTTTTGTTTTCTAACTCTGTTTAGAAAGTAAATGATAACATAAAATATTATTAATGTTTCACAAAGCAGTGTTTTGTTGTAGAAAGAATGCTGGCCCAGGATGAATGAATTAGAACTTCCATTATCCATAAATAGGATAGTTTTATCAGCTTTATATACTCTATGTTAGCTAAATCTTTGAAGAACACATTTTATACATAAAGAAAGGTTTTGAGAGACAAGCAGTCCAGAACCCAGAAGAAAATGGAAGAACTGACGGTAACAGAACTTTTACCAAAGTGTCAAGCATATACTAAAAACATTGCATACATCATCTCATCTGATGTTCACACACAGGTTCAGATAGGACCTACAGTATCTCCATGTGTCAGAGAAAGAACCTGAGCCCAGAAAGATCCACTGATTTAAGCAGATCACACAGTTGTTACAGATTTTGCTCAGGGATATTTTAAGGTTTTGTTAAAAAATATTTTAAATTTTCTTTTTTTTTGTAAATTATTTGTTTACAATTATAAAGTACCTCTAAATGTGTTTTTTGAGTCTCAGTTTTAATAATCATCTTTAGTCGATAGTACTCCTCTTAAATTCTGAAGAGCGGATTCAAATAGTGTATTGACAATACAGTGCAGAATAAAATTTTATACATCTTACAAATGTATGAGAGTTCAATGGAAAGGGTCAAAGATAATATTTACTGTGATTAGACTTGTTTGTATTCATTTTGCACACAAAAGCATAACTTGATCATTGTATGACCCTGAAATTTGCACATAAATTGAAAATTATATAACAGTGTCCTACAGTAACCTTACTACATAAATAATAGACATGATGGGCTAATTACAAGGTCTGAATTAGATTGTTCAGCATTTTAGAATCTCTTATTCTCCATTAAAGCCCATAAATGGTACCAAAATCAGAGAAATTTTCACTCCTTATATTTTTAAGATATATTTTTAAGATGTATTTTCATACATGGGATTGTTTTTTATTGCATATGTTATTGGCAATTGCTATAGCCCATCCAATCTATAATAGGACCAAGAGAGATCAATAATTGATGTAATTAACTGCTCACATTCTTTTTTAGTCCATGTCCTGAAATCAGTTTTACCAACCTTGAGAAAATCAAGGTCACTTTTTGTTAAAGATTCTGGGATGAGAGCATAGAAACATGAATATAGGCAAGAAATAGCTGAAAAATCTCTATGTTTGGGACCATACATAGGTAGGCATTATGAGGTTTATAAGTAATGTAAGAAGGTGGGAGAGATAAAGTAGGCAAAAGAAGAAAGTGTGTGTATTTTTTGTTATATTTAGTTTGTCTGATATGCTGTAGAGAAATCCAACAGAAAAATGTATTGTAGGTTTCTAAATTCAGGAAGAGGTACAGATTGGGATGTAGATATCAGATCATCAGGCCCAGGTGGCACCTAAAGCCATGATGTCCAAGGAAGAACAAAAGAAAATAAATCAGGATCACAGTTTGTTTTGTTACCATTTATTATTTTTTTTTAAGATTTTATTTATTTATTTGTCAGAGAGACAGTGAGCGAGAGTGAGCACAGGCAGACAGAAAGGCAGGCAGAGTCAGAGGGAGAAGCAGGCTCCCTGCGGAGCAAGGAGCCCAATGTGGGACTCGATCCCAGGACGCTGGGATCATGACCTGAGCCGAAGGCAGCCGCTTAACCAACTGAGCCACCCAGGCGTCCCAGTTTTGTTAGCATTTAAAAGTCTTAGCCACAGGTGCCTGGGTGGCTCAGTTAGTCAAGCATCAGACTCTTGACTTCAGCTCAGGTCAGGATCTCAGGGTCCAAAATCCAGCCCTGTATCTGGCTCCTTGCTGAGCATGGAGCCTGCTTAAGATTCTCTCCCTCCTTCTGTCCCTTCCTGCCACTCGCTTGCATGCTCTCTCTCTCAAAAAAAAAAAATTAATTGATTGATTGATTGATTAATTAATTAATTAATTAAAAGTCTTGGGCTAAAAGGAGCCGAGATGAGAAGGAAGGTAAAGAAATGTCAGAGGGCCAGGTATGTGATTCCTTTAGCCAAGGAGCTAAGGGAACAGCGGGCTTCAAAAAGAAAGGCATTTCCCATACCAGAGGCAACAGTGAAGTCCAGAATGGACAAGGTTGATACTTCTTTCAAAATGGTAATCAGGAACTCACCAGATAGCTGAACAAGCATCCTGTTTGTGGTATATAATGAATAGAAAAGAGGTGGGAATGGTAAGCACTTCTGAATCACTAAACCACTAAAGCATTCATGCATAAAAGTATCACATTCTGATACCACATTCTGTTAGTGGTGGTGTTTTATTTCCTTATTATTTCTCCTTCCTTCCTTCTCAGGCATTCTAATAATGTTTTTCTGTCTAAACCTTTGAGTCACTGATTTGATATATTGCCTGGGGTTCAGCATTGTTCTTAAAGAATACAAAGAATCCATAAAGAACACTGGATATTTAACATATGTCCTGATCTAAAATAAAAATATCAATATTTTCATTCATACAAACCTAGAAATAGTTTATGAAATCACCTTTCTGTGTAAAAACATGAAAATATCAGTCTTTAGAGATTTTAGCGTGCACCTTGATTCTGTATCAACAGTTGAATCTCATTTTATTTTTTTTTTTGGTATGTTCCTAAACCCTTGCTGTATACCAAGACACAGTCCACTAAACTCTGCTAACACTTCTGATAATTTTGACACAAGCTGAACTTTGCCTTCGTGGAGACCACTGAGGTTATATTTTCAGAGGTCTTGCTAAGAATTGCCTGATATGTTCATTGACCTTCTTAAAACCTAACAATTTTTCTGACATAAGATAGATTTAAATGCTTCCGCTGAATAGAAACTATGGAAGGTATTGTTAATTTCCAGATGTTTGAAAATACGGGTCATGCGATATTAAGTTGTCAGCAGTGTTGAGATCGCCTTTCATTTGCAGATTTGCCCCGATTGCATTTACAGAGCAGGAGAGTGCTCAAGTGAAATAAACAGTTCACCTGTGAAGGAAGATTTGGGGTGCATGATCCTCTTCCAAAATGTGTTTTAGGCTTTTTCTTTTTTACACCAGATGTTGCTCTTCCTTCAAATAGACCCGAACCTTCCATATGTTGCCAAACTTTCTTGTTAAGGAAACTGAGAAGAGAGGAGATTTATAAAGGAGATTCATAGAGGAACTGCTTTGTCTCGGTCAGGTGGTCCAGTCTATCTTTCTAATTGGTTAAATGACTAGCTGAGAAGACAGACACTTTGAAAGGCCATCAATGATAGAACTGCATTAAATATTTATTAATGCAACACTGTAATCTTGGACTTTTTATTGCTTTCTGAGAGCAACACATAAATATCTTTAATTATAGTGCTATCCATACTGTTTTACTAATAAATTTTTATCCCCAGGTTATAAATTCTTTGAAGGTAAGAACAATTGTAATATCTACCATGTTGTCCGACAGTGGCTTAATACATGTTTCTAGGATGAATGAATACAAGATTCTAAGTTGATAACACCACTAGATGTAAACTTTTAGTACTCTTTATGGGAGACTGATTTTCAGTATTCCCATTTAGAGATGAATATTAAATGGCTTACCTAAGGGCACAGAGCTTTTATAAGAATGGGGGTTCAGATCATTACTTTGGTCCTCATATTTGGACTGACCATTAATAATCGGTATTGATGGGGCGCCTGGTGGCTCAGTGGGTTAAAGTCTCTGCCTTCCACTCAGGTCATGATCCCAGGGTTTTGGGATCAAGACCTGCATTGGGCTCTCTGCTGCAGCAGGGAGCCTGCTTCCTCCTCTCTCTCTGCCTGCCTCTCTGCCTACTCGTGATCTCTGTTGGTCAAAAAGATAAATAAAATCTTTAAAAAAAAAGTGATATTTACTGCTGAGCACTACCAGTTCTCACTAGAGGTAAACTTACTTAGAATGATAAAACTTTTGAAACATACCTTCCATAAAAACTATCCAAAGATAATCAAGATGTTAAAACAGACAAATGACCAGGCAAACCCACATATTAACCTGTAAAAATGTTCCCTCTTTCAGACAGTACAAATGCATCTTAATGTTTCTGCTTCAATGGATGCCCTCAGATGTTGATATATGTTTACCTTTAAGTGAACACAAGATACAAAAAAAATCATATATGCCAATTTCAGGGATTCTTTTTTAAAGCATAGATCTACCATTGAACAAAATGCAATTAGAGTAATGTTTATATTAAATAAAGAACTATTGGGAGAAAATTTTTATGGGACATTCTTTGGGTTATCTTTAGAATACATGGTCTAAGACATTAACAGTTTTTAAATATTAAATTTATATTGAAATTTAGGCTATGGAAGAACTGACAAAATTATATCATGGGATATGCTTCCCACTCACTAAAACATATAAAAATACTTTGAAAAGTGCAAATTAGTACTCCAAACTAAATTTAAAGAAAGAAAAAAAAAATCTACCAGTCTTAGGATCATAAGAAGGGATTCAAAACCTAGATCATAAGTGGATGCTAACTTCCCAGTGGCCTAAAGGTTTTGAGGACCTGGCCATAGAGTATAGTATCTGAAGACCGGGTTTTTTAATCCTCTAGGGGAATGGGAAAGGTAGACAATGAAACCGCTGCATAAGGCCCAGTCCTTTCCAGAAAACCCTCAAAGATAATTTGTTGTCTGTCTAGGGGCCTGGGAAAAACAAACAAAACAGGAGCTACCGTCATGAAACCAAAACCATGAAATTGTGCCACTCCACATATAGGATGGAATATGATGTTAAGAGTGAGAACTCCAAACAGCAAATTAATATTAAAATTTTTAGAACCACTTTAACTTCAAGGACAGTGCAGAAGCCAGTGTAAATTTATGCTGTTGAGGCCATAATGGAGTTATGATACAGAAAAAAGGAAAGCATGACAAAAAGAATAGGCAGGATGCTAAATAAAAAGAGTTAGCAAAAATAATGAATACTGTTATGCTGGAAATAAAAAAAAAAAAATTAAAAAAAATTAAAAAAAAATAAAAATAAAAAAAAGAGTTAAACTAGTAATAAAATTATAACTGAACATAATTATCAATGGAAAAGTGAAACAAAGAGATTAGAGAAAAAACTGAAGGGTAAATCATCAAATTAATATGGGTCTGGGGCAGCTGGATGGCTCAGTCAGTTAAGCCAGTGACTTCTGGGTTCACCTCATGGCATGACCTCATGAGATCAGCCCCAGCTCTGCCCTCTGTGTGGATCTGCTTGAAGATTCTCTCCCTCTGCTCCCCCCACTTGCATGTGTTCTAAATAAATAAATCTTTATATATATATATATATATATAATTATATATATATAAATATATATTATATAATTATATATATATAATTATATAATATATATAAATATATATATAATTATATATATATAATTATATAATACACACACATGTGTATATATTTTTTATATATATACATATAAAATATATATATGATCTTACTCACCAGAATGCAGCACAGGAAAGAGGGGAAAAAACAGGACAGTGACTAAGAGACACTGAGGATCAGAGGAGTAAATGCAACATTTTTCTAATAGGACCTCCAGAGGTAGAAAACAGAGACTTAAGGAAAGACATTAGTTGAGGAGATAATACTGATGATTTTTTTAAATGAAAAAATGGCATGACTTTTCAAGTCATTAGAGCTTAGAAACAATGACATCTCAGTGGCAAGGAGCAGCCTAGTACCCAGAGCTTGGTTTCATATAACATTTTCCAGTAAAAGGAACCAGGGCGAGGAGCTTAAGTGGCTCAGTTGGTTAAGTGTCTGCCTTCCACTCAGGTCATGATCCCAGGGTCCCAGATGGAGCCCTGCATCAGGCTTCCTATTCAGTGGGGAGTCTGCTTCTTCCTCTGCTCCTCCCTCCTACTCTGTTCTCTCTTGCTTTATCTCTCTCAAATACATAAATAAAATCTTTAAAAAGGCTAAAAAAAGGACCTACCATTTCTTAGAGAAATGGCTGATGGCTGATCCTAGGACTGGGCCAGAAAACATGCAAGATGAGCCTGAAGCAACTTGCAGTGCTACAAGATAAGGTGGTGTGCAAAAAGAGAAACCTACATCGGTGGGTATATCAAAGGAACCGAGGAGCCAAGTGAAAGCCCTCCTCTTGGCCAAAGTTGGAACAAGTTGGACAATAAGATAAAGTTGCATTGTATTGTGACTCAAATTATAAGATATTCTTGAGTCCATACTAATATTTACTGAATATTCAGATTATCCGAATAAATATTTGCTGAATAAATAAGTAAACGAGAGAGAAGAAACATTTTCCATGAATAAGAATTCCAGCTAATTTATGTAGATTCCCTGCCGTGAAGGAGGGGGACTGTAGATCACTGTAGATGTGGCCTACACCCAGTGATTCCCTTCCGAAGAATGCAGTATGGAAAGGGATAGAAAAGAGACCTTACAGTGGAGAATCATGGCAGGCACTACACCAGCCAGGTGAACAAGGTCAACAGGAGCACTACCAAGTCCTATTAATAGTTTATGCTCTTGTCACTACCTGTTGAAAAAAACACTTCTGTAGTCTTTCTTCCCCCAAACCATTAATTCTATCTAATCATGAGGGGAAAACAAATAAAACAATAACAACAACAACAAACCCAAATTCCAGGAGAAAGGCATGCTACGAAAGACTTGGCCAGTATTCTCCAACTAGGAAAAGTCATCAAAAACAAGGTAAATCTGAGAAGTGGTCAGAACAGAGTCACCTGAGAAGTCATGGCATTACCACCTAAATAGCATTGTCTTCAAAGGCAGGGAATATGTCCATTATGTCTTGCATATGATTAGTATATTTTGTAGGAGAAATGAAGGTGCTGAAAGATGTGTGCCCATGTGAAATTTACTGTCTGAAATGGAGGGTATATTGAATATCATCACTTGAGAAGATGATAAAACTCATGTTTGCTGGCAAATACAATCTACAGAACGATTAGTTCTGTATAATGAACCCTGTATATAAACTTTTAATCCAAATAGAAATTTAAAGGGGCGAGAGCTTCTTGATTGTCAATTCTGTTTCAAAGCAGAATAAAGCCAGTTTTAAACTGGAGTCACTTTCAGGCTGGTGACAGTCTGTTCCAGTCCATAGCAGATTAGTCTTAACATATGCATCATCCTTTTATTGCATTAAACATCTCAGCTACAGGGCACCTGGATGGCTCAGTGGGTTAAGCTGCTGCCTTTGGCTCAGGTCATGATCTCAGGGACCTGGGATCGAGTCCCACATCAGTCCCTGTTGAGCAGAGAGCCTGCTTCCCTTTCTCTCTCTCTCTCTCTCTCTTTCTGCCTGGCTCTCTGTCTGCTTGTGATCTCTCTCTGTCAAATAAATAAAATAAATAAAAATCTTTAAATATCTCAGCTACATTCTTCTACAGACCTTTTCTTCATTGTAGGATTTTTGATTTATCATGCTTTGGTTTTAGGTCTTTAGGATTCTGCCACCTTTTTTTTTCTTTTTCTTTTTCTTTTTTTTTTTTTTTTTTTGCAGGGGAGGGATGGGTAGAGGCAAAGAGAGTGGGAGAGAGAGAATATTCAGTAGTCTCCATGCTCAGCACAGAGCCTGATGTGGAGCTCGATCGTACAACCCTGAAATCATGACCTGAGCAGAAATCAAGAGTCAGATGCTTAACTGACTGAGCCACCCAGGTGCCCCAACTTTTTTTTTTTTCTAAAAAAAATATTAACTCTAGTTCTTTTTTTTTTTTCATATGCTCACTTCTGCCAGCCCTATTATCTCAACCCTCTATTATGAGCACCACTGTTCTTTCCACTCTTATAGCATTAACTGTGGAATCTGTGAGATTATTGCTCATCCCACATATTTGTCAACCAGGTAGGAGGTACTACTTGTATCATTTTGATTGAATAAACCTGAAAGTCGCTGAATATGTGTAAGACAGTCCCACTAACATAATCTGCCTTTTCTACTCACCGTGATGTTTTTGGTAACAACTGTTTGTCTATATTCTTGTCTTAAAGAAGATCTACTTCTCTTAGAATTGTAGGCTCTTTTGTTTTTTCTTGGGATGATGTCTAAAGTATAGATATTTTAGTCTTTGCTTGCTTTACTGCAGTGCAAAGAGCTGACTTGATTTCTTTTCATGTCATTGCTACTCTATATTGTTAAGGAAATGAGCCTCATTTAGACATGTAGTCCATTCTAGTCATTTTTAAAAACTAAAGAGTGAATTATTTAAAGTCAAAACACATTTCCTCTGTGGAGTAATTATATAGGGCTCCACAGCCTATGGCATGGAGAAATAAAATAATCCCCGATGCATAGAGTTGCATACTAAATAATACCCACATACTGCTCTGAGTTAACTATAAATTCTCACTAGTGTTAATTAAAAATTATATGGCAAAGCTTCTTCTATAAACCACTCAGTGAACATGACCTTTAATTCTTCTTGCTGATGCCCATAGTTAAACTACTTGCCATTTTCTTAGATGCCTTCTTTTCATTCTTCATTTTTATACTATATTTTACTGGTAAATTATTTCTGGAAATTATAGAAGTTAAAACTTACATTTTTATCAAGAGATTTACTCTTTTTCTTCATGGAAATACTACCTAACTTTGAGTAAATTACCCTTATCTCAGGCACATCAGCTATGTACCTGTTATAATCTGTAACAAAGGAATTGTGAGCTTTATTTAATTTGTTGAACTAGATTAAAAATAGTTTGGGACCATTAAGGCACATCTCTGTGAAGGTATAAAGTATCATCATTGGACTTCCTGTGATTTAAAATGATACTCAAATATGTAAATTGCTAAGATTGCTTTGGGTAATATGGACTTTTAACAATGTTGGTTATTCCAATCTATGGAAATGGAATATCTTTCCAATTTTTTTTATATCATCTTCAATTTCTTCCATTAATGTTTTTTAGTTTTCAGAGTACAGGTCTTTCAATTCCTTGGTTAAGTTTCCTCCCATTTTGTCATTGTGGGTGCAGCTGTAAATGGGATTGTTTTCTTAATTTCTTTTCCTACTACTTTATTATTAGTGTATAGGAATGCAGAAATTTCTGTATATTAGTTTTTTAATTAATTTATTAATCTTGTGACTTTACTGAATTCATTTATTAGTTCTAACAGTTTTTTGGTGGAGTCTTTAGTGTTTTCTATATGTAGTGTCATGTCATCTCCAAATAGTAAAAGTTTTACTTCCTTACCAATCTGGATGCTTTTTATTTCCCTTTCTTATCTGATTGCTGTGATTGGGGCTTTCAGTACTACCCTGAATAAAAGTGAGAGTAGACAGTCCTTGTCCTGATCTTAGATGAAAATATCTTCTTTTTCTCCCTTGAAGATGATATTAGTTGTGGATTTTTCATATAGGGCCTTTATTATGTTGAGGTATATGTTCCCTCTGAACCTACTTTGTTGGTAGTTTTTGTCATAAATGGATGTTGTACTTTGTCGATGTTTTTTCTGCATTTCTTGAGGTGATCATATGGTTTTTGTCCTTTTTCTTATCAATCTGATGTCATGTTGATTGATTTATGAATAGTGAACCATCCTTGTATCCCAGGAATAAATGCCACTTGATTGTGGTGAATCAGTTTTTTCACATGTTGCTGGATTCAGTTTGCTAATATTTTGTTGAAGATTTTTTCATCTTTGCTCATCAGAGATATGGGCCTACATATCTCTTTGTCTGGTTTCAATATCAATAAATCTGGCCTTATAGAATGAATTTGGGAACTTTCCTTCCTCTTTTATTTTTTTAGAATAGTTGGAGAAGAATTGGTATTAATTCTTTAAATGTTTAGTAAAATTTACCTGTGAAAATTGTTTTTTTTAAAAATTTTTTAAATTTTTTACAAACATATAATGTATTATTAGCCCCAGGGGTACAGGTGTATGAATCGCCAGGTTTACACACTTCACAGCACTCACCATAGCACAAGCATATACCCTTCCCAATGTCCATAACCCCACCACCCTCTCCCTACCCCCCATCCCCCCTGCCCACCCTCAGTTTGTTTTGTGACATTAAGAGTCTCTTACATTTTGTCTCCCTCCCAATCCCATCTTGTTTCATTTATTCTTTTCCTAACCGCCCAGCCCCCCTCCTTATTGCATCTCTAAGATTTTATTTGACAGAGAGAGAGATCACAAGTAGGCTGAGCAGAGAGCCCAATGCTTTGGGGCTCAATCCCAGGACCCTGAGATCATGACCTGATCCGAAGGCAGAGACTTAACCAAATGAGCCACCCAGGTGACCCTACCTGTGAAAATTGTTAAAGTGGCCATACCACTCAAAGCAATCTATGGATTTAAAGCAATCCTTATCAAAATACCAATGACAGTTTCCATAGAACTAGAACAGTATTCCTAAAATTCATTAGGAACCCCAAAATACCCCGAGTTGCTGAAGCAGTCTTAAAAAAGACGAACAAATCTGGAGGTATCACAATCCCAGATTTCAAGATGTACTACAAATCTGTAATAATCACACCAGTATGGTAATGGCACAAAAATAGACATATTGATCGATAAAACATAATAGCAAATCTAGAAATAAGCCCACACTTATATTGTCATCTGCTAGAGAGGAGGCAAGAATATACAATGGGGAAAAATAGTCCTTTCAAGAAATGATTTTGAGAAAACTGGACAACTACATGGAAAAGAAAGAAACTGGACCATTTTCTTACACCACACACAAAAATAAACTCAAAATGGATTAAAGACCTAAATATGAGACCTGAAACTATAAAACTGCTAGCAGAAAATATGGGCAGTAATTTTTTTTGGAAATTTCTTTGGAAAAATGGAAACATTTTTCCATTCAACATGTCTCCTCATTCAAGAGAAACAAAGCAAAATTAAACTCTTGGTACTAGACCAAAATAAAAAGCTCTTGCACAGCAAAGGAGACCATCAGCAAGACAAAAAAAGCAACCTACTCAATGGAAGAAGATATTTTCAAATGATATATCTGATAAGGGATAAATATCTGAAATATATGAAGAACTGATACGACTCAGTACCCAAAAAACCCAAATAATCACATTAAAAAAATGGACAGAGGACACAGACATTTTTCTAAAGAAGACATATGTATGGCATAAGGACACATGAAGAGGTGTTCAGCATTACTAACCATCAGAGAAATGCAAATCAAAACATTGAGATATCACTTTTTACCTGTCAGAATGACACACACACACACACACACACACACACACACACACACATACACAACAGAAATAGCAAGTGTTGGCAAGAATGTGGAGAAAAAGAACCCTCATGGGGGGGAGGAGTCAAGATGGCGGAGAAGTAGCAGGCTGAGACTGCTTCAGCTAGCCGGAGATCAGCTAGATAGCTTATCTAAAGATTGCAAACACCTGAAAATCCATCGGCAGATCGAAGAGAAGAAGAACAGCAATTCTGGAAACAGAAAAACAACCACTTTCTGAAAGGTAGGACCGGCGGAGAAGTGAATCCAAAGCAACGGGAAGATAGACCCCGGGGGGAGGGGCCGGCTCCCGGCAAGCGGCGGAGCAACGGCGCACAAAATCAGGACTTTTAAAAGTCTGTTCCGCTGAGGGACATCGCTCCAGAGGCTAAACCGGGGCGAAGCCCACGCGGGTTCAGCGTGGCCTCAGGTCCCGCAGGGTCACAGAAGGATCAGGGGTGTCTGAGTGTCGCAGAGCTTGCGGGTATTGGAACGGGAAAGCCGGCTGCAGAGACAGAGCCAACAGTAAGCTCACAGCTCGGTGTTACCTTGAACTGGTCGCAGGCTCGGAGAGCTCGGAGCGCGGCCGGAGGTCAGGCAGACGGGAGTAACTGGGCGCTGTTCTCTGAGGGCGCACTGAGGAGTGGGGCCCTGGGCTCTCAGCTCCTCCGGGCCGGAGACCAGGGGCCGCCATTTGTATTCCCGTCCTCCGGAACTCTACGGAAAGCGCTCAGGGAACAAAAGCTCCTGAAAGCAAACCCGAGCGGATTACTCACCCCGGCCCCGGGTAAGGGCGGTGTAATTCCGCCTGGGGCAAAGACACTTGAGAATCACTACAACAGGCCCCTCCCCCAGAAGATCAACAAGAAATCCAGCCGAGACCAAGTTCACCTACCAAGGAGTGCGGTTTCAATACCAAGGAGAGCAGCAGAATTCCAGATGAGGAGAAAGCAAAGCACGGAACTCATGGCTTTTTCCCTGTGACTTTTTTTTAGTCTTGCAGTTAATTTAATTTTTTTCTTTTTCATTTTTTGTTTTTTTTTTTTTTTTTCCTCGCCTTCGGGTAAAATTTTTTTTTTTTTTAACTGTTACCTTTTTCTTTTTTAACGATTTTTTACTAGTTTATCTAATATATATATTTTTTCTTTTTTACATTTTTCTTAGGTGTTTTCCTTTTATTTTTTTTAATTCTTTTCTTTTCTTTTTTCTTTTTTTTTTTCTTTTTTCTTTTTTTTTCTTTCTTCCTTTTTGAACCTCTTTTTATACCCTTTCACCCCCCTCACGATTTTGGATCTCTTCTAATTTGGTTAAAGCATTTTTTCCTGGGGTTGTTGCCACCCTTTTAGTATTTTACTTGCCCCTTCATATACTCTTATCTGGACAAAATGACAAGACGGAAAAATTCAACACAAAAAAAAGAACAAGAGGCAGTACCAAAGGCTAGGGACCTAATCAATACAGACATTGGTAATATGTCAGATCTAGAGTTCAGAATGACAATTCTCAAGGTTCTAGCCGGGCTCGAAAAAGGCATGGAAGATATTAGAGAAACCCTCTCGAGAGATATAAAAGCCCTTTCTGGAGAAATAAAAGAACTAAAATCTAACCAAGTTGAAATAAAAAAAGCTATTAATGAAGTGCAATCAAAAATGGAGGCTCTCACTGCTAGGATAAATGAGGCAGAAGAAAGAATTAGTGATATAGAAGACCAAATGACAGAGAATAAAGAAGCTGAGCAAAAGAGGGACAAACAGCTGCTGGACCACGAGGGGAGAATTCGAGAGATAAGTGACACCATAAGACGAAACAACATTAGAATAATTGGGATTCCAGAAGAAGAAGAAAGAGAGAGGGGAGCAGAAGGTATACTGGAGAGAATTATTGGGGAGAATTTCCCCAATATGGCAAAGGGAACGAGCATCAAAATTCAGGAGGTTCAGAGAACGCCCCTCAAAATCAATAGGAATAGGCCCACACCCCGTCACCTAATAGTAAAATTTACAAGTCTCAGTGACAAAGAGAAAATCCTGAAAGCAGCCCGGGAAAAGAAGTCTGTAACATACAATGGTAAAAATATTAGATTGGCAGCTGACTTATCCACAGAGACCTGGCAGGCCAGAAAGAGCTGGCATGATATTTTCAGAGCACTAAACGAGAAAAACATGCAGCCAAGAATACTCTATCCATCTAGGCTATCATTGAAAATAGAAGGAGAGATTAAAAGCTTCCAGGACAAACAAAAACTGAAAGAATTTGCAAATACCAAACCAGCTCTACAGGAAATATTGAAAGGGGTCCTCTAAGCAAAGAGAGAGCCTACAAGTGGTAGATCAGAAAGGAACAGAGACCATATACAGTAACAGTCAACTTACAGGTAATACAATGGCACTAAATTCATATCTCTCAATAGTTACCCTGAATGTTAATGGGCTAAATGCCCCTGTCAAAAGACACAGGGTATCAGAATGGATCAAAAAACAAAACCCATCTATATGTTGCCTCCAAGAAACTCATTTTAAGCCCGAAGACACCTCCAGATTTAAAGTGAGGGGGTGGAAAAGAATTTACCATGCTAATGGACATCAGAAGAAAGCAGGAGTGGCAATCCTTATATCAGATCAATTAGATTTTAAGCCAAAGACTATAATAAGAGATGAGGAAGGACACTATATCATACTCAAAGGGTCTGTCCAACAAGAAGATTTAACAATTTTAAATATCTATGCCCCCAACGTGGGAGCAGCCAACTATATAAACCAATTAAAAACAAAATCGAAGAAACACATCAACAATAATACAATAATAGTAGGGGACTTTAACACTCCCCTCACTGAAATGGACAGATCATCCAAGCAAAAGATCAGCAAGGAAATAAAGGCCTTAAACGACACACTGGACCAGATGGACATCACAGATATATTCAGAATATTTCATCCCAAAGCAACAGAATACACATTCTTCTCTAGTGCACATGGAACATTCTCCAGAATAGATCACATCCTCGGTCCTAAATCAGGACTCAACCGGTATCAAAAGATTGGGATCATTCCCTGCATATTTTCAGACCACAATGCTCTAAAGCTAGAACTCAACCACAAAAGGAAGTTTGGAAAGAACCCAAATACATGGAGACTAAACAGCATCCTTCTAAAGAATGAATGGGTCAACCGGGAAATTAAAGAAGAATTGAAAAAAATCATGGAAACAAATGATAATGAAAATACAATGGTTCAAAATCTGTGGGACACAACAAAGGCAGTCCTGAGAGGAAAATATATAGCGGTACAAGCCTTTCTCAAGAAACAAGAAAGGTCTCAGGTACACAACCTAACCCTACACCTAAAGGAGCTGGAGAAAGAACAAGAAAGAAACCCTAAGCCCAGCAGGAGAAGAGAAATCATAAAGATCAGAGCAGAAATCAATGAAATAGAAACTAAAAAAACAATAGAACAAATCAACGAAACTAGGAGCTGGTTCTTTGAAAGAATTAATAAAATTGATAAACCCCTGGCCCGACTTATCAAAAAGAAAAGAGAAAGGACCCAAATAAATAAAATCATGAATGAAAGAGGAGAGATCACAACTAACACCAAAGAAATACAAACTATTATAAGAACATACTATGAGCAACTCTACGCCAATAAATTTGACAATCTGGAAGAAATGGATGCATTCCTAGAAACATATAAACTACCACAACTGAACCAGGAAGAAATAGAAAGCCTGAACAGACCCATAACCAGTAAGGAGATTGAAACAGTCATTAAAAATCTCCAAACAAACAAAAGCCCTGGGCCAGACGGCTTCCCGGGGGAATTCTACCAAACATTTAAAGAAGAACTAATTCCTATTCTCCTGAAACTGTTCCAAAAAATAGAAATGGAAGGAAAACTTCCAAACTCATTTTATGAAGCCAGCATCACCTTGATCCTAAAACCAGACAAGGATCCCACCAAAAAAGAGAGCTATAGACCGTTATCCTTGATGAACACAGATGCGAAAATACTCAACAAAATACTAGCCAATAGGATTCAACAGTACATTAAAAGGATTATTCACCACGACCAAGTGGGATTTATTCCAGGGCTGCAAGGTTGGTTCAACATCCGCAAATCAGTCAATGTGATACAACACATCAATAAAAGAAAGAACAAGAACCATATGATACTCTCAATAGATGCTGAAAAAGCATTTGACAAAGTACAGCATCCCTTCCTGATCAAAACTCTTCAAAGTGTAGGGATAGAGGGCGCATACCTCAATATCATCAAAGCCATCTATGAAAAACCCACCGCAAATATCATTCTCAATGGAGAAAAACTGAAAGCTTTTCCGCTAAGGTCAGGAACACGGCAGGGATGTCCATTATCACCACTGCTATTCAACATAGTACTAGAGGTCCTAGCCTCAGCAATCAGACAACAAAAGGAAATTAAAGGCATCCAAATCGGCAAAGAAGAAGTCAAATTATCACTCTTCGCAGATGATATGATACTATATGTGGAAAACCCAAAAGACTCCACTCCAAAACTGCTAGAACTTATACAGGAATTCAGTAAAGTGTCAGGATATAAAATCAATGCACAGAAATCAGTTGCATTTCTCTACACCAACAACAAGACAGAAGAAAGAGAAATTAAGGAGTCAATCCCATTTACAATTGCACCCAAAACCATAAGATACCTAGGAATAAACCTAACCAAAGAGACACAGAATCTATACTCAGAAAACTATAAAGTACTCATGAAAGAAATTGAGGAAGACACAAAGAAATGGAAAAATGTTCCATGCTCCTGGATTGGAAGAATAAATATTGTGAAAATGTCTATGCTACCTAAAGCAATCTACACATTTAATGCAATTCCTATCAAAGTACCATCCATCTTTTTCAAAGAAATGGAACAAATAATGCTAAAATTTATATGGAACCAGAAAAGACCTCGAATAGCCAAAGGGATATTGAAAAAGAAAGCCAACGTTGGTGGCATCACAATTCCGGACTTCAAGCTCTATTACAAAGCTGTCGTCATCAAGACAGCATGGTACTGGCACAAAAACAGACACATAGATCAATGGAACAGAATAGAGAGCCCAGAAATAGACCCTCAACTCTATGGTCAACTAATCTTCGACAAAGCAGGAAAGAATGTCCAATGGCAAAAAGACAGCCTCTTCAATAAATGGTGCTGGGAAAATTGGACAGCCACATGCAGAAAAATGAAATTGGACCATTTCCTTACACCACACACAAAAATAGACTCAAAATGGATGAAGGACCTCAATGTGCGAAAGGAATCCATCAAAATCCTTGAGGAGAACACAGGCAGCAACCTCTTTGACCTCAACCGCAGCAACATCTTCCTAGGAACAACGCAAAAGGCAAGGGAAGCAAGGGCAAAAATGAACTATTGGGATTTCATCAAGATCAAAAGCTTTTGCACAGCAAAGGAGACAGTTAACAAAATCAAAAGACAACTGACAGAATGGGAGAAGATATTTGCAAATGACATATCAGATAAAGGACTAGTGTCCAGAATCTATAAAGAACTTAGCAAACTCAACACCCAAAGAACAAATAATCCAATCAAGAAATGGGCAGAGGACATGAACAGACATTTCTGCAAAGAAGACATCCAGATGGCCAACAGACACATGAAAAAGTGCTCCATATCACTCGGCATCAGGGAAATACAAATCAAAACCACAATGAGATATCACCTCACACCAGTCAGAATGGCTAAAATCAACAAGTCAGGAAATGACAGATGCTGGCGAGGATGCGGAGAAAGGGGAACCCTCCTACACTGTTGGTGGGAATGCAAGCTGGTGCAGCCACTCTGGAAAACAGCATGGAGGTTCCTCAAAATGTTGAAAATAGAACTGCCCTATGACCCAGCAATTGCACTATTGGGTATTTACCCTAAGGATACAAACGTAGTGATCCGAAGGGGCACATGCACCCGAATGTTTATAGCAGCAATGTCCACAATAGCCAAACTATGGAAAGAACCTAGATGTCCATCAACAGATGAATGGATCAAGAAGATGTGGTATATATACACAATGGAATACTATGCAGCCATCAAAAGAAATGAAATCTTGCCATTTGCGACAACATGGATGGAACTAGAGCGTATCATGCTTAGCGAAATAAGTCAAGCAGAGAAAGACAACTATCATATGATCTCCCTGATATGAGGAAGTGGTGATGCAACATGGGGGCTTAAGTGGGTAGGAGAAGAATAAAAGAAACAAGATGGGATTGGGAGGGAGACAAACCATAAGTGACTTTTAATCTCACAAAACAAACTGAGGGTTGCTGGGGGGAGGGGGTTTGGGAGAAGGGGGTGGGATTATGGACATTGGGGAGGGTATGTGCTTTGGTGAGTGCTGTGAAGTGTGTAAACCTGGTGATTCACAGACCTGTACCCCTGGGGATAGAGTATTATGCCTCCATCAGAAAGGATGAATACCCAACTTTTGTAGCAACATGGACGGGACTGGAAGAGATTATGCTGAGTGAAATAAGTCAAGCAGAGAGAGTCAACTATCATATGGTTTCACTTATTTGTGGAGCATAACAAATAGCATGGAGGACATGGGGACTTAGAGTGGAGAAGGGAGTTGGGGGAAATTGGAAGGGGAGGTGAACCATGAGAGACTATGGACTCTGAAAAACAATCTGAGGGTTTTGAAGGGACGGGGGGTGGGAGGTTGGGGTACCAGGTGGTGGGTATTATAGAGGGCACGGATTGCATGGAGCACGGGGTGTGGTGCAAAAATAATGAATACTGTTATGCTGGAAATAAAAAAAAAATTAATAAAAAAAAAAAAGAATAGAAAAATGCAAAAAAAAAAAAAAAAAAAAAAAACCCTCATGCACCATTGGTGGGAATGAAGATTGGTGTAGCCATGGCAGAAAACAATGTAGAGGTTCCTTAAAAAATTAAAAGTAGAAATACCTTATGATACAGTAATTCCATTACTGGATATTTATCTAAAGCAAATGAAAACACTAATTCAAAAAGATATATTCACTCTTCTGTTTATTGCAGCCTTATTTACATAGTCAAGATATTGAAGCAATTCAAATATCCATTTGTAGATGAATGATTATGGTGTGTGTGTAGATTTATATATATTATGTGTAAATATACACACACACCATACCCTATATATAAAGATATGGTGTGTGTGTACACACACACACACACACACACACACACACACATATATGTACAGACCCACAGTGGAATATTATTTAACCATTTGCAGCAACATGGATGGACTAGAGGGTATAATGCTAAGTGTAATAAGTCAGTCAGAGCAAGACAAATATCACGATTTCACTCATAGGTGGAATTTAAGAAACCAAACAAGCAAAAAAAAGGAAACAAACAAACTCATAAATAGAGTACAAAGTAATGACTACAGAGAGGAAGGCGTTGGGGGATGGGTGAAAAGAGGTAAGTGGGATTAAGAATACACTTAATGACTACTGAGTAATGTATAGAATTGTGAATCTTTGTATTGTACACCTGAAACTAATATAACTGTATGTTCATTATATTTCAATTAAAAAGTATGAATTGCTTTGAAAATTCTATGCTAATTCCTAAACTCCCTTTAGATAAAACCATTATGCCTTCAGTTACTATAGCCAGAATTTACTAAGCACAAACTATGGATTAGGAGCTATGCTGGGCTTAAGAAAATGCAACCCAAACTCCTGCTTCTAAGGGGCTTGGAAACTGGAGGGGCAGACAGAGCTGTAATGCAGCTCCTCTATGAGGTGGTAAACATTTAACATAGGAATAGAAGGGTTCTTCTGGTGGCATGAAACATAGCATACCCACCTGGGGCATGGCTGGCAAAGAAAAGGCAAAACAAGGGGAGAGGAGAACAGTTTCCTGGAGTCTTGAGTTTGAGCAGACCACCAGGAACCCAAGAAGGAATGGCCAATGTAGGTGAAGGAGGTAGCAGATGTGCACACATGGAGAAATGAACATGTGATCTCTTCATGAGCCCTTAAGGAGTAGGGCATACTGTGGTTTAGCTGCAGGTGCTTACCAGGAGAGCTGCAGAAAATGAGACTAGCAAACTAAGCTGGCACCCAAATCAAAACATTTTAGTGCATGGATTAAGATGTTGGATTTAGGCAATGGATGATTTTGAAAGCACAGTCTATTTAATTTGCTGGAAAACTGGCTGTGAGACCGAGAGCGGAGAGGTGTCTAGAAGCCTGCCTTGGACAGCTATTAAAGCCAAGAACTTACTTAAGTGTATCTGTAAAACCACTAAAAGGGATATTAGAATTTCAAAGAAATATTATAAAAATGACTTTGTTTTTATTATTTTTCCCCAGTGGGAGAGACTTCTGAGAGTTGCCCGGAAGCCACTGATTTTTTGTGCCACAACAAGAAGTGTGTTGCGTCCCACCTTGTCTGTGACTATAAGCCAGACTGCCCTGATGGGTCTGATGAAGCTCACTGTGGTAAGTGATCTGTCTGCTCTCATGCAGCCTGTTTAGCACAGATTTTACTACATTAAGAAAGTAACATATTGGCATTGATGACAGAGAGGAAATACTCTTTTCCGTGCACTAGAGGAGATTTAAAATAGTCAAAACATTTTTCCCAGCTTCTTTATCCACACATCCAAATCTCAGCCCGCTCCACTGTTTTATCCCCATACTAAACACCACAGCAAATGTTGTCCTAAAAATTTCTCAACGTGTCATTGCGTAGAACTGCAGGGGGAGGAGAGTGTCAGAATTTTAATCGCCAAAACTGACCTGTTGGTCTACATTTCTTCATTGGTTTTTATTTCCTTTTCCAGAAGATTGATTTTATAGATAAGGCTAAAAATGAGCACTTCAAATAAATACTAGTAAATGATTAATTTTATCAGTTACATTGCTCTGGGAAAACGGAACTAGATTGGCCACATTGGTTATTTTATTCAAACTTTAATTCAAGTGATTTTTAGAAGTCATGCATAAAATCAAGTATGTAGTTTTAAAATATGAGCATGTATTTAAATCCAAAGAATTTTTCTTTTTTTTTGTATTTCTTTTTGATGGGCATTCATAGGGAACCTCACTACCATATAAGCTACCTGTTGCAATTAGGGTTTGCTGCATAGCAAACTACCCTAAACTTTAGTAGCCTAAAAAAGTTTCATTTTGTACTCAATTTTGTGGATCAGTAATTCAAAAAGGAATCAGCAACGCAGGTTGTTTCTCAACCACATGGCTCCCAGCATGTATCGCTGGAACTGGAGGGTCACTTTCAAGATGGCTTCCTCCCCTCCGGGTTTGGCACATTCTTACTCTCTTTGATCTCTCTGTTTGGCTTGACATAGCATCTCGTTCTCCAGGGCTATCTAATGTGGCTTGGGCTTTCCATAACAGGACTATCACAGGACCGTCAGATATCTTGAATGGGATTGGCTTTCACCAGAGTAAATACTTTCAAGAGCAAGCATTCCAAGAGCCACAGGAAAAACAGGAAGAATTCATATGATTTAGCCTCGGAAATTCTAGAAGGTCACTCTTGGATCTTTCTAGTGGTCATGCAAATTAAAATATCTAGCTTCAATTCAAACAGAGAAAGTGGGGGTAGATTGTACCTTCGGGACAATTTCATGCATGTACAGGAAAGGAGTATCATAGAAGTCATGTTCAAATTTTTCTTTTTAACTCAATATCCTTTTTATTCCTCAAGATCTTATAGTAATGATGCTTCTGAAGTGTTCATTTTATCTTCTTTTGTGTTTATTAGTTTCATTAAATTGTGGTGAAATGTGAATAACATAAAATTTACCGTTTTAACCATTTCTAACTGTATAGTTCAGTGGCATTAAGTGCTTTGGCATTATTGTCCAGATATCACCACCCTTCATCTCCAGAACATTTTTCATCTGGAAAAACTGAAACCCTATACCCATTAAACAATTAATGCTCCAATTTCCCTCCCCCAGCCCCTGAAAGCCACCATTTGATTCTCTGTTTCTATGCATTTGACAATCTGGCTATCTAACACCAGTATTTGGAACCATATAGTATTTTTCTTGCTGTGATGGACTTAATTCACTTATCATAAATTTCTCAACATTAATGCTATATTTTAATTTGAAATCAAAGTGTCAAAGGGAGTGAAAAATCACTGGCACTTCCTAAAACTGTACTACCAATGCCACAGTATTATAATCTTAATTTTATAAACTATTATATATTACCTTTATAATACATGCATTCTCAAATGAAATTCATAATATATTGAAAGATACTTCCTACTGTTCTTTTTTTTATAAGCTTCTATTTAGGTTTAACTTAGTGTTTTTTTTTCCCTAGTGTTCTTTCTAGCTTTTTTAAAGTACTCCCCAAAATACATTTTTTGATACTGACTATAGAGAACCGATTCCAGTGAAGCTCAAAAAAAAGCTCCAAAACGTTTGTAAAAATCGCTATTTTCCTCACCAGACATAACAAGTAGAGAGTATTTAAAAAATCATCAGCATATAGTACCATTATAGTATATATGTATCCTATACACATATAGTATCATTAGTTTTTGGTGTAGTGGTCAACGATTCATTGGTTGCATATGAAAATAAGTAATATCCAATCAAAAGTCAAAGAAAAAATCACCAGCAAAAGAAAATGAATTTTCTAAAAGAAAAATAATTTGAACAAGGTGACATTGACATACCTAATCCAGGGATGGGAAGGAGAGCTGTCCTGTGCACAAAGAAAAATAGTTACAGGCAGTAAATGTTCCTCCTCTCACTTCCAGATGCACATGTATTGAAAATATTTATATACAAATTATATTCTTCCATTTACTCCTATTATTAGTATGGGCTGGGAAAAGCTTTCTAAGTGTTGAATATATAAAAATGAGTAAGACATTGTCTTAGATTTCAGAAACTCACTTTCTCCTAGGTGGGGGATACAAGGGGATATATCAAAATACGGTGTTCTCTGCTTTTTGAAAAAGTTGGTTATAAAAGAATTCTGATTACTTTTGAGATGTAACACGCACTATTCATAATAAGGTTATCACAGCACATTTGGACAGTACAGATGAAGGCAAGCATGTGTGTGCGCACGCACGTGTGTGCACGTGCCCGTGAAACGTAAATAGCGGCTTGTACAACCCAAATAGTTACTATTTTGGTTTTTCAAATGTGAATGTTGCTTTTTGTCGTCCCCCACCCCCCACCCTTGGCTTCACTCATTTTTCCTCTCAGACTGCTTTATATGATTTTATTTTTCCCACAGCTACTTGACGTATTGATGTAAAAATACACAGAGGCAGTTTTGATTTTCAGAACCTGAGTCAGTTGCATGCTCATATTTGTTCGTGTTGCCTTCAGCATTGGTGGACAACCGCATGCAGAATTTGATTTTATTAAAAATAAAACAATATGTTGACAAATAAAATGGTCATTTTCCTTAAGACCTTTGACAGACTTTGTTCACATCCAAAAGGAGCACTCCACGGCGCATGTGGGTATACACAGGTGACTTATTGATTCTGCAAAGTGACTTGATCAGTATTTTTTTTAAAGATTTTATTTATTTATTTGAGAGAGAATGAGTGAGAGAGAGCATGAGAGAGATGGTCAGAGAGAGAAGCTGACTCCCAAAGGAGATAGGAGCCCGATGCGCGACTCTATCCTGGAAGTCTGGGATCACGACCTGAGCCAAAGGTCAACCAACTGAGCTACCCAGGCGCCCCTATCAGTATTTTATGTTGAAAGTCTTTTGGATACATTGGAGACATCAGGGTTAGATTCCTGCAATCAGATAATCTGTTGTGGATGATGAAATAAATTACAAAATTTTCAAAATGGCCTTTGGAGAAAAATAAGGAAAAAATGGACGTTTGGTTTATTAAACTGAAGTCTTCATTTTGATGTTGGCCCTCTCATGTTCAGCAACTATTTAAATTCTCAGAGACTTGTTTCCTCATCTTTATCTTAGCTAGAATCCCATCCGTTCTATAGAGTACTTTGAGAATTAAATGATACAAAGAATGTATTTGTTCAGTCTTCTAGGATTGATAATGTCAGCCTCTTCCATTCATTATTTTTATACTCTCTTGAAATTTGTCAGTCAAAGTGGATGTATTATATATACCTTATATACTTACCAGAAAATAAACTCAGCAATTCCTCAAAAGTAAATTTTTACTGTAGGTTTTAAACAAAGGTAAATTTTTATTTTGTATCTCTAACTCCTGTTAGAAAAATTCCTGGTTTGGAATAAATGAAATCGATTCTTTTTAAAAGAAACCATAAAGTCCCAAAATGCGCTCTTTTTTTTACTTGGAAGAAAATTATTACCTAATGCCTGTATTAATTGCTTTGTACTCTAGGCTAGGGATGTGCAGGGTGTATGTAGATGGGTGCATACTCTGCTGCCTTTTACAGCAGCTACAAACATGATTATCCAGTCAGAGCCTTCTTTCCCACTGAACCCAAAGTCTTCCAAATCCTTCTCAATGCAGCACTCTATGAAGCCATTTCATGCTGAGGAGAAAGTATTAAATATCCCTGTATTATGTATCGTGGTATAGCTCAATAGGGCAAATATGTGAATGTGATGAATTAAAAATAATTATGAAGCCAGCTCTTAAAAATATATAAGTAAGTTGATCAATTTTACACTGACCATACCACTGTATGGCTGGAATACCATACTACTGGGAAAATGCCATTTGTTGAGACGGTGGTAGTAAATACTTTAAGTCTGTTCGAGGAATCATGACAAAGATCACAATTTAGAAAATACTTTATCAAGAGCAATAACCATTTTGAAAATACTGACCACATAGTCATTATCAAGAAATATTACGAAGTTCCTTATATCATTTATGATTTAATAGCTATATATGGAACCACTATGGGCAGTAGGAATACTGCCCACATAGTAATGTTTATAGTAATTCAATGGTAAACAGTTACAGTGACAATCCACAATAAAGAAGTAATGAGGGGCACCTGGGTGGCTCAGTGGGTTAAGCCGCTGCCTTCGGCTCAGGTCATGATCTCAGGGTCCTGGGATCCAGTCCCGCATCGGGCTCTCTGCTCAGCAGGGAGCCTGCCTCCCCCTCTCTCTGCCTGCTTCTCTGCCTATTTGTGATCTTTGTCTGTCAAATAAATAAATAAAATCTTAAAAAAAAAAGTAATGAATTTCTAAATGAATAATAATAACTATAATCACTGTTAGGTGCCATAAAACACACGTGCACAATACTCTGACGTGTTTGGAAAAGGGAAAGATAGGACGGAAGTTGAACATTCAAAGACAACTATGATCTACGAGATGGAATGAAGAAGATACGTTAGTAAATATACTTACAGTAGGAACTTCAACATCAGCCAGCCTAGCATCATGGTAATTCCTGTTAGTTGCCTGGCCCTCCTTTGTGTTTCTTAAAAACAGAACTCCCAATTTTATTTGTGCTGGCATTGTGACCAGCGACAAATACCATCTTCTCCAGACTTCCTTGTAGCCACCGGAGGCCAATGACGTATACATGGGAATTTGGGGAAGGTATCTCTTTAGAAGGAAAAACACCAGCCTAGAGGAAAAGTCTCTTCTCTTTTCCTCTTCCACTTCTTTCAGTGCCTTGAACACATGTGATTCTAGGGAGTACCACAGTCCCTTTGCAACCATGAATGAGCAGGAGGATGAGAAGGTGACAGGAATAACAGATGGAAAATATGTGCTTCACAACCACACAGCTGAACCACAATACCAACCCTAAACAGACAACTTCCTCGCCTCTTTTTAACTGAGATGAATTAATTCCTGTCTGTTTCAGCTTCTACTACTTGGGTTTTCAGTTGCTTGGAACCAACCGATGTTTAATTAATACAGTGAGGAAGCTGTATTATCTCCTGTAGCAAGAGGTCAAAAGCAAGAATCCTAGAGTTGGTTGATTTTAGCAATTTCTGTTATCAAAACATTAGAACTACATGGACTCCTTCCTTCTTTATCCAGGGCTATTTTCATGTAAATGACTTTGTAATAAAGTTAGTTACCCTACCCATATAATCTCTTCGGTCCCCAGGATCATATCTTTACAGTGATAGCCTGAGAAAGAATAAACGGATTTTCTTTCTTTTGATTTGTTTTTAAGAAAAAGGCAATCTTTTCCTAGGTGCCTTTTCCACAGTAAGGCTCAATGTCTAGATTGTATCCCAGGACTAAGGCTAAACTAATCAAGATGAGGAAAGAGAAAACATTGCCCATCATGATTGCTTAGATAACCTTTAAGTCATGTCTGGCTATCTGAATGAAAGAGGGTGGATTGTCAAATAAAATAGCACTTCTGTCCTCTACAAGAGAGAGAAGGAATGACAGATAAATGAACCCCCCAAAACTAAGGAAAACATTCAAAAAATAGAGGAAAGTAATCTTAAACATAAAATTTGAAAAAAAAAATCGGTTTTTATTTAAGAGATAATTTTCTGAAAAATTTAGTTGACACAGAGGTCATTTTAAGATTCAGTTTCAAAACGTTTTGCATCAAAGTAAAGGTTATTGTATGCAAGGTAAGGGGTTTAGGAGAGTATATTCAAATAGTATGAAAAACCTGATATTTTGAGCCATGGAAATAACACAAGAGCGTTCTTAAAGAAGATTAATGTGGTTTGGGTTTGTAAAGTTGATCAATGAAGGCTACACTGAAAAAAAAAAATAGGCTCTTAAATAAATCAGGGGCTTGGACCAATGGAACTGGGACAGAGGTTATAAACTTCAGGGGAAGGAGAGAATTAAGTTTTCAAATAGAGAACCGACAAAGTGTTGGTGATAGACTGAATATGGAAATGAGGAATGTAGAACCAAAGATAACTTCAAAGGTAGAATCTTTTCTTTTTTTTAAGATTTTATTTATTTTATTTGATAGCGATCACAAGTAGGCAGAGAGGCAGGCAGAGAGAGAGGAGGAAGCAGGCCCCCTGCTGAGCAGAGAGCCTGATGCGGGGCTTGATTTCAGACCCTGGGATCATGACCTGAGCCGGAGGCAGAGGCTTTAACCCACTGAGCCACCCAGGAGCCCCAAAGGTAGAATCTTTAAGAAAAGAGAAGATTCATGCTCTGAACTTAATCAGTAATCTCTGAGAAGAACTCATTTGGAGAGGTGAATGATGAGTTCATGTTAGGCTTTTTGATTTTGAGACAACAGTTGTATGTTCCAAGTGGAATATTCAACAAACGTTTGAAGGTATACACCTGCATTCCATCCTGGCTGTAGATCTGTAGGTCATCTGCATTAAAGTGTGAAGGGCTGTGGGAAAGGTTGAGTGAAAGGTATACAGAGCAAGAAATTTAAGGATATAAAATTAAATCAAGAGGGACACCCTGGTTATGTTTACAAGTTATAAGAAAGGAATTGGTAGAAAATGTGAGATTGAAGGACCTGGAAAAGTTCTCTAACTAAAATAAATGGAGCCATAGAATGCTAATAGCTATAGAATGCTTGATAAGGTGTTGAAATCTTAAGCTGAGATTAGCCCTACAAAAGGGAAAGGAAAAAGTGACATAATTTTGAGGTAGAGAGAATGAAATAGAATTTATCGTGATTGTATTGGTATCTTTAGAGTCATACATAAAGTCATATGTTAGATAAGGTGGAACAGAAGGTTCAAGGGTGGTTACAGAGAATCAAAAAAGATAGAGAACAATGATTTTATAGGTTCTGTGTGTTAGGGAGTCAGTTACATGGAAATACAATAGTGCAGAACCTGTATATGACATCTTTCTAAAGAACACACAATGGCCATTTTGTATTTATACTGGAAGATTCTGCATGTTTGCCCTTATGTTAGCTAAACACCTGGAGAACTAGATTTCTTACTTTCAGCTGTACTGATAGCACATTATAAACCTGTTTATATCATGATACTGGAATGATAAACCTAAGGGGGGGATATAGAGAGCCCATAAATAAGCATCTAAAATTAAATGCATTTTATACCATGTCAAATTAAAGAAATGTACATAATTAAAAATGATTCTAGATTTTAAGGATAAGATGCAGTCATGCCTGAGTAGTGAAATACTGATATTTAAAGAGAATATCGTCAGGAATCCAGAACATTTTCTGTACAATTTTTTTAAACTTTGTTTTTGATATGTTTGTCATCCATTTTAACAGCATGTTTTTCTCCTGATGCAGTTTCTTTATGCTAGTATTAGTTTTACATTAAGAAGAAGTTATGAACGGGAAACCATCTGGAGAAGAAATATTAAAAGCAACATAAATGTCATCTCTCTAAAAAGGAAGGAAAAGTCAATAACAATCTCAATTCATTCACAGTGGTTAAATCACGCAATCATTCTGTCTGTACAACACACTTTTACAGTGAATGCTCAAAGATAATAACTGCTGTGTGAAAAAAATTAAAAACGAAAGCAGATATCAATTGTATTATGATGGTACTTTTCACAGATGACTAAGTAGTAGACATTCAGCTATTATCTGGTAATTTGTCTCATTATGAATAACTTAATTTTTAATGAGTTATCAATCAACCCTTAGAAGAGAACTTTTTTCAATATTGAGTGACTAGCCCTGAAATGTTATATGTGGTTGGTTAGTATGATATCCTGAGAGAATGTGTGTCCTCTACAGTTTACTACTTCTCCAAAGACACCTTTTTTTAGCTAATGACTTTGCCCCTCTAATCGTCTGTGCTCTTCAAACACCAGAGTGAACACAGGGACTGAACTGAACTTTGAGACAATTGAAGCTATTGATTTAGTCGATCTGACTTACCTGGATTATCATAATATTATGTTCATTGCTTATGTGTAGACACAGTTTTATCTATCATCTATAATATTATTAGTCAATCCATACAATGCTTTCATGGATAAATGACAGTGTTCATGCACTGCCTCTAGAATTTCTGATTAAAAAAAAAAAAAAGCTACCATGTACATTGTACAATTAAAATCACCAATGAATGCCAATGTCCTAGTTCTTTAAATTGATTAATAAGTAAAATAGGCAGGCACTAATTCTAAATCATCACAAATGTAGTATAATACCAAGTGTAGTGTAAATTTCCAGAACATTCTATTAATATCTTCCTTTCCTTAGGCCATTATACAAGCACACCAGGAAGTTGCAATTTTGAAATAACTTCAGGAAACTGGACAACAGCCTGCAGTCTTACTCAGGACTCTGAAGATGACTTGGACTGGGTCATTGGCACCAGAATTCCTGCTGAAACATTGAGCCCAGACTTGGATCACACCCCAGGTAAGTCTAACAGAGATCCCCAGGCCAAGTAATGCACCCCTGGAAATCTGCCCTCACCATTTGAGTGAATATCAGACGACATTCCTTGTGTGTGTGTGGGGGGGGCAGAGCTCTGTAGTCTTCATGAAAAGAGAGTGAGTCCTTTGTAACCTCTGAATTATTGACTAGACCCAGAACTGACATTGCTACAGCAAGGAAATCCATGACTCCTGTTTTAAGAGACTCACAGGTTTTATCTTCTCAAAAAGTAAGGGACATTCAGATGAATGCCTGCCGTAGGCAGAAGTTAACAATGGGAGGAGTTCTCTTGTGGCCCCAGTAGCCAGCAGCTGGCCACCAGTGTTGTTCCAGTCCCTCTGATGTGTAGGGGCTGAGACATAAAAGGTAAGTGGTGACGGAAGGAATGGACATCAACAAACTCTTGACAGGGTTTGCCTTCTTCCTTGTTATTTGAGGTTAAAGGAATCCTTAATGGTCTGCCAGGTTAATAGGATCAGAGCAGAGGGCGCCTGGGTGGCTCAGTGGGTTAAGCCGCTGCCTTCGGTTCAGGTCATGATCTCAGGGTCCTGGGATCGAGGCCCGCATCGGGCTCTCTGCTCAGCAGGGAGCCTGCTTCCCTCTCTCTCTCTCTGCCTACCTCTCCATCTACTTGTGATTTCTCTCTGTCAAATAAATAAATAAAATCTTAAAAAAAAAAAAAATAGGATCAGAGCAGAAGTAAGCTTATATTCTCATTTACTTTTACCCAGAAGTCTTGCCTACTCTGTATGCCCCCCACCTTGGAATCTAACTTTTGTTAGGGATAAAAAAATAATCATTTTAGAGACAACTATTCTTAGGGATAAAATTTGTCTACATTTTCTTAGGGATAAAATCTAGCTTTTCTTAGGGATTAAAAAAAAAAAACTGAGGTATTTGTGATGGTTACTTTTACATGTCAGCTTGGGGGGGGGGTGGTCTTTGGATGAGGTTAGAGTTTAAATCAGTGAATGTTGAGAAGATTACCCTCCATAATGTGGGAAAGGGGTGTGGGGCTCATCCAATCAGTTGAAAGCCTAAATGGAACAAAAAAGGACTGGCCTCCCTGAGCAAGAAGTAATTAATTCCCCTCAGGGCTGCATGCAGATGTCATGGGTCCAGTTGACTTTCCTGGTCTTCAGCCCGCCGGCCCACACTGTGGGGGCGGGCTGAAGACCGGGGGCTTGCCAGCCTCTGTGATCACATGAGCCAATTCCGTATGGTAAATGTCTTTCTGGATTCATATACATTTTATTGGTTCTGCTTCTCTGGAGAACTCTAATACACTATCACTCAAAACAATTGAAGCATAGGCACAATGATAAAGGACAAGATTATAATGGAATTAATTAAAATGATGCTTTAAAGGAAAAATATGCAAGATTGTCTCAGCCATTCTATGACTAGCAAAAAGAGAAGAATACTTGTATTATTTATATATTCAGGCAGATTGAAAACTTTATGACGTTCCATTACAGCCTACAAGTTCATTTTTGCTTGACATTTGGCCCGGATTTCAATTCCAAATTGAATATTCTTACTCCATTTGACCTGCCAGATTGTATTTCCTCTTCCTCACCAAGTCTGGTTTTTGGGTGTTTTGTTTGTTTAGTTTTTTTAAAGCATGAAGTTAGTGTACACTAGATTATAAGTTAATGGAACAGGATAGGCCATCAGGACACTGAGGTTGGTAATTAGGATTTAATACAAAACAGAGACCAGTTCAGTGGGGAAAAAGATAGCCTTTTTCAGTATGGAGTTGGCATATCTGGGTACATAGCTAAAAGAAAATGACTTTTTTTGTGTATTTTACTTTTCTGTGTTTTATAGACAGAAATATATTTGGATGAATTAAAGACTTAAATGCAACAAGTAAAAACAATAAAACTCTTGCAAGAAAACAGAGGGTGAATCATGGGTAATGTAAAGACAGAATCTCACTTCCAAAAGACCAGAAGCCACAAAAGAAAAGATGATGGTGAAAAATTATAGCTGTAGGGGCGCCTGGGTGGCTCAGTGGGTTAAAGCCTCTGTCTTCCACTCAGGTCATGATCCCAGGGTCCTGGGATCAAGCCCCACGTTGGGCTCTCTCCTCCATGGGGAGCCTGCTTCCTCCTCTCTCTCTCTGCCTGCCTATTTGCCTACTTGTGATTGCTGTCAAATAAATAAATAAATAAAATGTTTAAAAAAAATTATAGCTGTGGCCTAAAAATTTAATAAACAAAATCAACAGGAAAACAATAGGCTAGAAAAATTTTTGTGTGTCAATTACAAGTTGGATACATATAGATAACTCTTATAGACTTAATGGAGATGAAAATTTTAACAACTAGAAAAGATGTGTATAACTCATTCACAGGTGATTGCATTCAAATAATCAACAAAAATATCAAATGATGCTCAAGTCCTCAAGTTGTCAGAAAAATACAAATCAAAATAAAAAGAAGGGGAAAGGTTTTTAAAAACTACCATTGGATGGCAGAGAAATGGAGAAACAGGTGGCCAGAGAAGGATACTCATGCTTCTCTGGGAAATTTTCCATTCTGGAAAGCATTCTGACCATATAGAAATAAAAAGATCACCACATAAGCACATGTATATAAGGATATTTGCCTCAACATTGTTTGTCGTTGAAAATAATCAGAAATAAAATGAATGTCCCTCATTCATACCATCATTTATTTGTTCCCTCATTCATTCAAGAATTGGCCTATTGAATGCTAGGTACTGTTCTAGGTGCTGGGGATACGTTAGTGAGGAAAACTCAGCTGCCCCAGTGCAGTCCACATTCTAGAAGGAGGGAAAAGCTAACTGATTCAACATGGTAAGGGAATAAAGTATGGGGTCCGTTAGAAGTTGAGTGGAGTAAGAAGTAGGATTGAGAAGGCATGTGGACGGTTGTGTGTGTTACAGCTGGGGAAGGATCACAGTTTCTAGGCTGGTCAGTTAGGCTGTGGTGGGAAAATGCCATTCAAAAAAGACTTGAAGGACATGACTAGTGAGCCATTTGGATTCCTGAGTCAAGAGTATTGTGGTCAGAGGAACAGCCAGTGCCAAATGCCCTGAGATCCGAGTATGCCCGGGGTGTGTGTCCCAGGCCACAGGTGATGTTTTAGGTGACCTAATGAGTTACGGTGGTACGTCCTGTGCACTGTATGATATTTGCTGGTCTTCCTGGCCTCTAGTCACTAGATACCAATAGCATTCATCTCCCTGCTAAAAAGGTTTTTAAAAATTGCCAGCTTGCCCTTGGGGGACAATGTCTCCCCTTTTTGGGAACCTGAAGGGACAGCCTGGAGGCCTGTGTAACTTTTTAAATCCACAGCATACAGTATCATGCCGCCACAAAAAAAGAGAGATTCTGGCACTATGCAGTTGATTTGTAGGGATTTCCAAAACATATTTTTAAAGATATTATTTATTTATTTGAGAGAGAGCAAGCACAAGCAGGGAAAGCTGCAGAGGGAGAGGGAGAAGCAGGCTCCCCACAGAGCAAGAAGCCTGATGTGGGACTCGATCCCAGGACGCCCGATCATGACCTGAGTCAAGGCAGACTTTAACCAACTGAGCCAGCCAGACATTCCCAGAACACATTATTAAAGGCTAAAGCAATACACAAAATGATTCTGTAGCATCTGTGGTCCAATTTTTTGTAGGACAGATAATAACAAATGCCCCCTTATTCAGGAACATATATAGTTCCACATAGTATGTCTGTGAATAACTGTGTGAGCGTGGAGAGGAAGATAAAAAAGGATATACGAGTTTATTAACCCAGAGCCCTTGGATGAATGATAGGGCTGGAGTAGACAACAGGGAGAATAAATCTAAAAACAAAAAGGAAAATAAATAAAAACAAGAATTGCACCTCAAAAGAAAATCCAAGGTACATGATGGTAGCACCTACCTTTGTTTGTGGAAACTGTGATGAGTATTTTTAAGTTTTACCATGGAAAAACCCTTAAGAATTATCTTTTTCTTCCATTAATATTGATTTCTTTCCTTAATATTTCTTTTCATCAATTTTACATTGCTACGTACTGCACCCCTTCCTAAAATTTAAATGTGTAAATAAGCAGAAAAAAGAAAAAAAAATAAAACTTCTCTGGTAATCACAATAAAGTGATAGATTCACCTATAATCTTTCTATTTGTATAACTTGCCAGTCTTTCTGGATGTATACATTTTCATATAAAAATAGGTTTCTACTAGACCTAGTGATTTCATAAATATACTATGAACAAGTTTGTATGTGATAAAATTTTTTTTTAAATTTTGAACTCTTAATTTCTTTTTTTTGTTAACATATAATGTATTATTTGCCCCAGGAGTACAGGTCTGTGAATCATCAGGCTTACACACTTCACAGCACTCACCATAGCACATACCCTCCCCAATGTCCATAACCAACCATCCTCTCCCTACCCTGCTCCCCCCAGCAACCCTGTTTGTTTCATGAGATTAATTAGAGTCTCTTATGGTTTATCTCCCTCCCAATCCCATCTTGTTTCATTTTTTCCTTCCCTACCTCCCCAACCCCCCACTTTACCTCTCAAATTCCTCAAATCAGGGAGATCATATGATAATTGTCTTTGTCTGATTGACTTATTTTGCTCAGCATAATACCCTCTAGTTCCATCTGTTACAAAATATTTTTAACATGATATTCTGCTTTTTGGATATAACATAATTTATAAAAACTATCTAGTGGTAAACTCTTAAATTATTTCCTAACAATTTCACTTATAGTAAACATCACAACAGTGAAAATACGTTTAGATGAAATTTTGGGGTTTTTTTTACTTTTATGATAGTTCCTGAGGATAAATACTTTCTCTTTCTTGAGAACTTTTGAGAAATAATCCATTTTTCATTTTTGCTGCTAAGACCGCAACAGTCCCATTTAGATGTAATGTCTGTGAGGTCTCCTGATAACATCTGCAGAAATCTTTCCTTATCTTAAGACAGAATTTGGAAACCGGGGAGGACATCTGCTAGTATAATGCTTCTAAGGGTACAAAAGTTTCAGAGGCTCAGTCTAGGAAAAGATAAAAGTATAATCAGCAGACATGGGAAATGTTCTGTGCATTGCTCAAAGAGACAAACATGAATGATCAATTGATACCTTTTAATGGAACAATTAAAGACTATTAATGGCTGCTTTTATTTTCTTTTTTGAACTTTTATAACTTGTGTGAGTTCATGAAAGGCCACCTGAAAAGTTTTGAATCTGGTCATTATGCCATATTGTACACAAGTAATGTCCACAGATAAAGAAAAGTAATCATTCTGACAGAATACTTTATTATCCTCCTTGTTAATCACTACTTGAGACAGTGTATTTTTACAGAGTACTTGCTTCAAAGCAGCCCGATTAGATCATCCTTGATACACTAATGTGGCTCACTGAACTTGTGTAGGCCTCCCTGAAACAATGGGCCGCTAAATAAAGGACATTAATTAATTTTGACCCCCTGGGAAAAACAAAATTCTTCACGAGAAGGCCAACCGATTCAAGGAGGCTACAGTCTATTTCTAAACATCTCAACGTTGCTGTTAATTAAAACTGTATTTATGGATCTTTTCACTTATTGTCACCAAGATGAAGCATTAGATCCTTAAGGAGGACATTTTCAATGCTCATCACAGGCCTATTTATGAGCCTTTTTGGAGCCATTGTGGAAGCTGTGGAGGAAAACTACAGACATTAATCCACTCTCGTGTGCACATGAATAGTGTTTAGGCTTAGTATATACAGGCTTTAATGGCAAGAGTGACATTTGGGTAACACGAACTAATGAAGGTATAAAACAAAAGCTGCCGTCTCTCTCTCTCTCTCTCTCTCTTTTTTTTCCCCCTTTCTTCACAACTTTATTTTCTTTTTTGTGGTATAATTGACCATATCCACAATTAAATTCTAAAACTGGGAAAGATAAGAGTCATCTTTTTGCTGTTTTTATATTCTCTCCAGCATTGAAGACGGAAAGGCACTTGATAATACTTGTGTAGGTCTCATGTTACTTGTCTGTGTCCTTCTGTGTTTATTAACAGGAAAATATTTTGGATTAATTAATGCAACAAGCACTTCCTGAGTGCCTAGTAAATACACAGTGTGTTGGTAACTAAGGGTGTGAGTTAAGGAGATGTTTGTAAAGTAACTGGAATGAAATACGCTGCTTGATGTAAGGCACAGGAAGTTACTATTGTGCAATTGTATATTCACAACACAAGGTCAAAAAATATTCTAAAACTATCTTAGTGATACTAATGCTCTAATGTATATAGTGACAATTTAAAGTACTAGGTGTTCAACAGATAAAACTTAATTGATAACGTGGGTTGACAGAGCCATAGGCAGATGATAATGGTACTTCTTTTTGAGTAGATGGGGCAGGTGCTATTATTACTCCCACAGGTGAGGAACCAGAAAAGCTGAATGACTTGTCTAAGCCTGTATAAAGAATAACAAAGCCAGAACTGAACCCCTGGTGTATGAGCCTAACCCAAGCCCACTCCAGGACCTCCCAGGAGCAGGCTTTATCCTTAATGTGTATTCACTATTGTGTTGGATCTTATAGAGAGAGTGTGAGGTTGTAATTTAGGAGTTAACCTTAGATACTTTTGTAAATCATGAATCTCCTTCCTCTCTATCTGGGGCCACTTAACTTCTCTTTCAGTCTGGGGGATATTACCATCTCACTCTGGTCTCTAATAGAGTAGAGGGAGACCCTCATATTCATTCGCTTGGGAGGTTGGGGCTTGGCCAAGGATATGGAGTTAGAGATACGGAAGCCAGCCTTCACTCACAGTTTACCAGAATGCTCACTCTGATCTTACTCATGTACACTCATGCACTCATACACATGAGAAAGATAATAATTGTACCGTAACACATTTTTGTAAACCATCACGTTTAAAATCTGATCATTGGACCAGCAGTTTTTGAGATATTCCAGGAAGCAGGGGAGAGGCCAATGGGACCAGAATGAACGGATAAAACAGTAGAAATTCCAGCCCAGGGAAATATGGTTCACTGTAGGTCTTCCCAAGGAAGCTGTATAAATAGTCTAAAATCAAAGTAAAAATACTGGTATGGACAGGATTGTGTCTCTCTAAAATTCATACGTTGAAGCCCTAACCCTCAGTGTGACGACATTCACAGTTGGGACAGAAAGGTAATTCACGAAGTCTTAAGTGTGGGTCCTGAATCTAATGCTGATGTCCTTATAAAAAAAGGAAGGGACACCAGGGATGTGCTCACACGCAGGAAAGACCCTGTGAGGAGACAAGGAGAAGCCCCTAAGCCGAGGAGAGAAGCCTCACGAAAAAAACCCTGCCAGCACCTCTTGGACTTTCAGCACCTCTTGGACAGAAGGTGAGAAAATCACCTTCTGTTGCTTAAGGTGGTATTTTGTTATGGCAGGTTGAACCGATTTATACAAATACCAGGAAAGATTGTGAAGAACTCTTCAGAGTAACTCACTGGAAACCAGCACTCAGATCACCCAGCAGAGTTGGGAACTTGGCCCCACCCGCGCATTTCCTCCTGTGACCACAGAAGGGCTTTTTCTCACAAACTAAAATCAGAGAGCTGCCGGGTACAGACAAGCAGACATATGAGTGGGGAGAGATTATCGTGAGACAATTACAATCTAAGATAAAGGCACAGTCATGTGTGGAGTTACACTGGATCAACACTGTAAATATGCAGGGAAATAAAGATAACTCCATCCAAGAATTTAAAAAAAAAAAAGCACTAAGGGGATTTTGGGGGGTTCAGTTAGGTGAGCGTCTGACTCTTGATTTTGGCTCAGGTCATGATCTCGGGTTCAGCATGGAGTCTGCTTGAGATTCACTCTCTCCTCTCCCTCTGCCCCTGCCCTGCTTGCAACACACACACACACACACACTCTCTCTCTCTCTCTCTCTCTCTCAAATAAATAAATAAAATCCTAAAAAAAAAAAAAAATTGGAGCATTACAGTTTGCCTGCCTGCTTACTTACTTAACCAAAGAAAATGGTTCTCAGACTTGGCTGCATATTAGAATTATCTGAAGAGTTTTTTTTAAAAAAAGGCAAATTATCTGCCTCTACCCACTCAGATCCTGATTTAACTGGTTAATATTGTGGCCTGAGTATCAAGACGTTTAAGAATTCCTCAAGTGATTTTAGCACGTAGCTGAAGTTGCGAACTACGGGGAGGCCTATACCCCCAATGCACCTGTAGCACACCTACTTTTCATTCTCCCGAGGGACAAGCCTTCCAGGAAGATGGTTCTCTATAACAGCAGTGGAAATTCTTCCCAGCTGCCTACACTAAGCAATGAAAGCCTTCATTCAGAAGTTTCAATGCCTAACCAAGAGTCGGCAGGCAACCAAAGACAACCAATACCATGAAAGAGAGAAATGGGGATGTGAAAAGAGAACAGTTGCCCCTGGAGGAGATGGATGGCTCGGTGTAGCGGACGTTCGTTATATTTTCTCCGTGCTCTTTAGAAGGCTGTATTTCATACTGAGCGGTAGAAGCCCCATCCGGGTGAGCTCGCCCAGCTTCTCATGGATTTAGGATGAAAGGCGCCAATCAGATACATGCCTGCAAGACCCATTATCTACCTCTCTTTACCCCAACATGCTCTATAGGACTATAACCATTTTTATGTGCAAAATGATACTAAAATATAAGAACGTATATATAATACCTATATAGTATTCCAACAATCTTATCTATACTTAATATTAATATGTCTTAATATAAACTGTTTCTTATTGATCAAAATTTAATTACAATAAGGAAATACAGTTATTTTTCATTATAAAATGCTAGTTATGAAAAAATCCTAATCTTATAGAAATATATACTGATGTGGTTAAAGGAGATGTAATTGATATCCAGCATTACTTTCAAATTAGTGGTGTTAAGGAAGTAGGTGTTAAGACAGAGGAAACAAAATTGACCACGGTTGAACTTGTTGAAGCTAGGTCTTGGGTTGGGGGAAGTTCATTATGCTATTCTTTCTACCTTGGTAGAAGTGTGAAAGTTTCCAAAAACAAAATTGTTCCCTCAAGAGGTGAGTGTGACTTACCCAAAGTGAAAAAACTGACAATATGATGTCTAGTGTGAAATAAGAACTGAGTAATCAGAAAACACCGAGAGAATTGTCAACAGGTAGAAGTTGAAGACAACAAAAATGATAATAACAGAAATAATATCTTCGCTAGATCCTCCAAGGACACTGATATATCAAAGGATTTAATTTATAAATCTGCCTTTTATCTAATCATTTAATAATACACTGGCATTTATTATGATACCAGTTCAGAAGAGATTTCTGTTTAAAATTGGATGCCTTCTGGATACACTAAGAGGAGTTAATTCTTAATATACCATAATAATAATAATTACATTAAAGTATGAGAAGAGTGTTAAAAAGAAATGTGATTCATGTGATGCTTCAACCATCACTTTAAAGATACACGTGAGGAAATGGAAGATAAAATTATATGCATTGGCATGGTAAAAAAATGTTTTTCCCCCATTCATTCATTTCACAAATGATGAGTTCATTTTTTGCCAGCCACTATTTTAGGTAATTAGAATACTTGTAGGTCAGATCGGAGAAGGATCTCTGCCACCTCATGGCTAATGTAACAGAAAGGGATAGAAAATCAGTGTCAAGCATTATAAATTAAAACAATGGGGGAGAAAGGAAACAGAGCAGTAAAAGAAGGATCAATCAGGAGAGGACCAGTGCGGGGTGGTGTAGGAATTATGGGGGTATGGGGAGGAAGTAAGTTAAGGAAATTTTCATGTGTAGTCACTAGAAGGAGGGAGCCTTGTGTTCCTGTTTTCAGTTTTATAAAGGACTGAATGGATGTCAGACAGTCACTCTTCTTATCCATTCACTCAAATCCAAACAAATAATTATTTTTCCAACAAAAGAAGGAGAAATTCCAGAGGGATCTAGAGAAAGGGAAGTAACAGCAGTTAAATATTTCCTAAGAGTCAGGCAATGTAAAAGGTGATATAGATGTTATCTCATTTAATCTTTAAAACATTGTGACATGGAAGATACTAAATTCTTAGAAAGGTTAAAAAATTTGATCAAGTCGTGGGTATGACTGAGCTGGAGGATTTGAATATCAGACTGTGACTCAAAAGACTTTGTTCTATAGCCTACACTGTCCCATATAATAGCCAGTAGCTACACAAACTACTGAGCCCTTGAACTGTGGCTGGTGCAAGTTGAGATGTGCTATAAGAATAAAACACACATTGGACTTGGAAGATGTAGTATAAAATATATATATATATATAAAACAATTATCATTTATTTATTTTTTATTTTTTTAAACATATAATGTATTATTAGACCCGGGGTAGAGGTCTGTGAATTGCCAGGTTTACACACTTCACAGCACTCACCATAGCACATATCCTCCCCAGTGTCCATAATCCCACCCCCCTCTCACCCCGGCCACCCTCAGTTTGTTTTGTGAGATTAAGAGTCTCTTATGGTTTGTCTCCCTCCTGATCCCATCTTGTTTCATTGATTCTTTTCCTACCCCCCAAACCCCCCACACTGCATCTCCACTTCCTCATATCAGGGAGATCATATGATATCAACAATTATTTATATATTGAAATAACACTTTGGATTCATGGGTTTGATAAAATATATTACAAAATATATACAGAATAAAATAAATTACAAAAAATTCACCCATTTCTTTTTACTCTTTGAAATGTGACTACTGAAAATACTAAGACTACATAAATGGCCCACAGTATGTTTCTGTGAGACAGCCCTATTCTGTATTACACTGCCCACACCATAGGGAAGGCTTTCCTGTCTACAAAGGGAATAAAACACTAGAATCAACTAAAGAAATACTGGAAAGTGCCCATCTCTGGATCTGTTTAAAGATGTGCAGTCTCTTGGTTATGAATTCACACACTTCCAGCTGGGACCTCCAAAGATGATCTATTCACAGGTTCCAATCTGGTTTAAGTGGAAGGTACTTAGAAAGCAAAGCAGTAACAATTATAATAATTTAATCCAATTTATTATCTTCAGAATATTTCATTATGTATATTAACAAAGTACATCCACTAAATAGTAAACACAGTCTTCTTATGATATTAGCAATTTTCATGTCCAAAAATAATGCTTTTTGGCATTATTGCTCAAATATGAGAGTATCTTCTTCCATAATTTTCAGGTCAATTATTCCATCATTTTACAAGTATCCAGGCATTATAGTTTCCCAAAAAGGAATTCACCAAACTCCTATGTATTTGTTGACTTTATTTCTCAGTAAAATAATGAACCATTAAACTTAATCCTTTCTGTCTTCTCAAAAACTTTTCTTTTTGTATTTATTCCTTTTTTCTAAGTATCCTTAAACTGCCTATTACTGTTATCATACTTTTTGCCTTTAAGCATCACAGTTTTCTTATCTTGAAAAAAAGAAATCTAACCTCAATTTCACTTCTAAGTACTATTGTTTTTTCTTATATTTCAAAGATGAGACAATACAAAAAAGTGTTTATACTCTCCACTACACTATATATACTTTCTTTGGTTCCCTGCAGTTTATCTTCTGCAAAAATATTATTTCCTCAGCAAATAATTTTTGGCCGTCCACTCTGGGTCATGGATCTAAACACTTTAGTGACTCACATTTACCAAACACACCAGCTCTCATGGGGCTTAAGTACTAGCTCCTTTGAGGACTTTATGATTTCGTAATTCTTCTTGCGTTATTCTGATTCTTCTCATGTTGCACTTGGCACTACTGCTTAATGCGCAGCTTCCTGGAAGTTCTCACCTGCAGTGGACTGTGATATGTATTTCCTAATATGCGTCTTTGATGCTTTTTCTTTTTCCTTGTAAAACCCAATTGTGAGTCTTACTCAGTATTCCTACTTTTACTATTTTAAATCTCTTCCTACACTTGTTGATTGCACAGAGTTTTCATTCTCTCAATGTTCAAAATTTGCTAATTTCTGCATGCCTCTGGTCTCTATTTCCATGTTCTAATCTCACATTATCTGTTATCAGTGGGATGATTTCCAGTGTCTGCAAGTCACGTATCCAGACTCAAGCTTACCTTCCATTCAGAAAGGATCTCCTCCTGCTGCCCCTAATATTTCTGTTATTGACATTATTGTTACTTAACACAAGTCTTTCTCAATTTCTAATTCATTGAACTCTTCATTCTCAATTTACATGTTTTTACTTGGCATTTTCACTTCTGTCATCATAAGTCACTGTTGGGCTCTTATTGCCAGTGTCAAGAAAACTCATCACCAGTGCAAATACTCTCCTAAACCAGGCCACTCTTCTCACTGACACAGGATTAATGTTTCAGGATGGGGACTATTAGTCCTGAAAATCATCAGAAGCTCTCCGTTGACTTTTAGGGTAGCATTAAGGGCTTTCTATATTCTTCCCCAAGTGACATTTCTGATTTTAATTCACCTACAAACTCTTTTTTTTTTTTTTAATTTTTTTTTTTTAAGATTTTTATTTATTTGACAGAGAGAGATCACAAGTAGGCAGAGAAGCAGGCAGACAGAGAGAGAGGAGGAAGCAGGCTCCCTGCCTAGCAGAGAGCCCGATGTGGGACTCGATCCCAGGACCCTGAGATCATGACCTGAGCTGAAGGCAGAGGCTTAACCCACTGAGCCACCCAGGCGCCCTCACCTACAAACTCTTGTGTTCTTGTTCCTCAAATGTGCTCTGGGAGTTATAAATGTCATCTTTTGGTCATATCACCGTGTTAGCGTGGCTTGTAATTTTTTTATTGATAGTGGATACAGTGTACCAGGTAAAAGGAATCAAGGTAAAGAGGTCTTCGGTGTGAACTTTTCTGTCTATTCGGTAGGAAGTAAGGTCATTTACTACTTACTGTTGGCTGGAGCTATAGGAGTCAGAAGGTTTTAATGTCTACTGGTATCCCCCTTGGCTTCTCCCTTGTCTTTTGGTTTCCCTAGTGAATTTCTTTCCTTTTTTCTTTTTAAAGATTTTATTTACTTATTTGACAGAACAAGAGAGTGTGCATACTGGCACAGGAAGGAGGGGCAGAGCGAGAGGGAGAAGGAGACTTCCCGTAGAGCAGGGGGCCTGACGCAGGGCTCCATCCCAGGACCCCGTGATCATGATCTGAACCAAAAGCAGACACCTAACTGACCGAGCCCCCAGGCACCCCTCCCTAGTGACTCAGTAAGCTCTGAGAGAGGGCGTCCTTTCCGCTGCAGCCCCCACTGGAATATAGGAGCCTGTGGATGGGGTGGGAAGGTGAAGAGGTGTTGAGTGTGAAAGTCAACGGCACTAGGAACCCTCCATAATCCTGTGATCTGTCACAATCTTTCAGTAAGCCTGTGCTCTTTTTACTGTGACCTTGACAAATACTTCTCAGTTTTCCCTCTCCCTTAGGGGATAGGAATTCTAGACCTTTTTAAGAAAAATAGGCATACTTCAAAATGGCTACTTTTCCTTTCTCCCAGAAAGAAACAGAGGGGATTTTTCTCCCGTCTTCACTGTGGGAACTTGGTAGGGCTTCTGGATATAAGACTTTGGGGATGCCCTTAAGACTTGTCCCCATGGAGTTCCCATCTCCCGAGCTTCTCCATGCTGAGCCTCCAGCAGTCTGTTCATTGCGGTTTCCCTTTTCCTCACCCAGGGCCGGCTCCATCTGTGGTTCCTGCTCCTGCGGTTTTGCTCCAGTGAATTGTGATTCTCTGTATCTGCCTTCCTGTCTCCAGTGGTTTTCCCTGTGATGTCTACTCTAATTCTCTCATAGATATAAGGAGAGTTTTTGATTTTTTTTTAGTTTGGCTTTTTTTGTTGTAAAGATGAGGCTGCCTCTAAACTTCTTACATGCTAGACTAGAAACCAGGAAGAACCTCTTAGTGATTTTTTAAGAATGAACTTTTGCCCCTCTAACCTACTTTCTTTGCCTATTACCATCTCCATTATATTCCTTAACATCTTAATATAATGATAGGTCTCTTATAAAGTCTTTTCTTAGTCATCCAGTTTAAGTCATCTTTTATTAGATGAACTAGATGGCATTTATAGTCTATGTCAATATTTGGCATTAAAGGCTCACAATAACCCCAGTGAGCTGTATATTATTATTATTATTACCACCCATCTGACAGAGGGTGGATATGAGACACCATGGGGATTCAGTGATTTTCCCAAAGTCACAAAGCTTGTAAGTACCAGTACGGTACGCTGGGTAGTCTGGCCTGTAATATGTCTTCTAAATAGTACGTACTGCTAGCTTTCATTGTCAGATTCTTTGAGATGTTTCTTGTGTTCTGATCTATAACTTGTCTTTCTCCTTAA
Source organism: Mustela erminea (assembly GCF_009829155.1). Lineage (NCBI taxonomy): Eukaryota > Metazoa > Chordata > Mammalia > Carnivora > Mustelidae > Mustela > Mustela erminea. Next base: position 123,540,521 of record NC_045619.1, read on the forward strand.
CATCCAAATGCAAGACATGGCACCTTCCTTGTAGTAGTCATCCAGTCAATAACTTGTGATTGATTGTCTTTTTTTTTACCACTAGAATCATCTTTCGATCTATTTTTTTTTTTTAATTTCCAGGAGAGTAGCACTAATTTACACCTTTGTTCTAAGCACTTTCCATGTAGTGTATCCTTTAATCTTTACCACAACCCCATGAGGTAAGGTACTGACTATAATTATCTCTTCATGCTTCTGATCCTGAGAATTTCCATAGGCTGCACAAGGTCACATACCAAATAAGTGGTTATGTCAGAATTTGAATGGAAGCCAACAGCTCAGGTACCTGCAGGCTTAACCATAGGGCCAGCCAGCCCAAGGTTTCTGCTCATTACATATTCATTAAAATAACCTGATGACACTGTTTTCTGTTTCAGTGAAAGGAAATTCTTCTGTTCTTGTTTGCTTTCCACACTCTTTCAGGTAAAATGGGTCTGAAATCTAAACAAAGTCAAAGTTCATACCATTTATCATTTAACTAAAGGATTTATGCTTTATTAGTTTTCCCTTCCTATGTGACAAGGAAACAAGTTTTCTTTTTAATCTCAATTTGGCAAATAAAATCAAGTTACACAAATGCTATTAAGCAAATGCTTGTTTCTCTAGACATCTTGACAACAACACATAAAAGAGGTTCTTCAGGGTTCTTGCATTATGAAGATTAAGAGAGTCAGAATCCTTTGTCTCCAGCTGCATTCCTGAAAAGTGCCAACAACTCCATTCATAAGGCACCTTCATGGGATTGAGGTATACTTATCCCTGAGCAAATTAAAATCTCTTAAAATAAGGTGACTATATCCCTACGATGAATAGATTGCGTTTTGGCGTGTCTCAGTGTTAAGCTTCATTTTTAGATCAGGTTAGTGATTACTGAAGGAAACAGTTCATAGCACCAAGATTTGGTAATAATAAATAGCCTTACAATGAGATAGCCTGTTTTTTCTTAATAAGTAATAATTATTCTTAAGAGGAGTAATGCCTGAAGAATAAACTGTTAGAAAAGGTAGAAATAAAGAAATGCCAAATCAATTCATTGTACAGCCTTTCAAAAAGCAAATAGAAGTGATGTAATGACAGACATTTTCATCAAATGCCATGAAAACATTTCATTTGACTTCAGAGGCGCTGGATCTGTGGTTGCCATTTTGACAACTTTAAGGAAAACTTTTGTTCTCTCTCTGAGCATGTTTACATTTCACAGTCTTTAAAACTTGCAGACAGAAAGAGAATGAGGGCATTTCAGTTGATAATCATTGTGCCCCCTCCCCTTTCTTTGTAGAGCAAGGGACAGGCAGAAATTACAGAGGATGTGGACCCAAGCTAAGTAAGTCTAACTCTGAACAAGGGGGCATTTGCTATTTTGGAAGAGAGGCATATTGCATCACATTTTCAAAAACCATTAGGCAACTTTATTTTATGAGCAAGGGGAAAAAAAAAAGACTAAAATTGCTTACAATTTAAAGCGGGAAGTGAATTCAGATCACTTGAAGTGGGAAATTGTCTTTTATGGTTTGACCCTCGTAGAAGTGAGTATGATTCTTCCGAGGGCACTGGAGCTGAAAAAATATAGCTTTCTTTGGGAAGTATTAACTGTCTTTTTATAAAAGAAATGTCAAATTTATTATGTTATGACATAATGACTCAATGAAACATTTCCAAAAACTCAAGATTGTAGCTAATCACATAGAAAGGACAAATTAGAGTCTCTACTGCATGCCAAAACCAAAGTGAAAAAGAATGTCTGTGAGGCACAACGTTTGATTCTGAATGTGGCTAATGTATTTTGGCTCTCTCCTGTCAAGTAACAATGGAGAGCCGAACAAAGTGATGCTGAATTTATAGTCTTTGACACTAAGTGGCTCCAGTTTTTGAGAATGTATGTAATTCTTTAAAGAGTGTCTAAGGTAAAAATTGAATATTGATGAGAAACTTTTTTCCAGTGCCTGATTGTAGTTAATTAACATATGACATATAAAATCTGTATGCTAGGAATCCTAAGAATTTGTAATCCTAAAACCTGTACCAACAAAATTGAAGTGTTACACTGAAAGGTACAGAAAATATCAGGAGGCAGAGTGTAGAGAGAGGTAACATTCAGACATATTTAGTAAGTGCCCACAAACCGGAGTACTGCTTCTGGCAGTATTAAAGTTTTACAAACCTAATTAAAGGCATTCTAATATAATATATGAGAATTAATTTACAATGGCCAACAGAAAGCCATAAAGCAGTTTAAAATCAGACTGACAATCAAAAAATCTGCTTCTGTAAAAATCTGTCCCATGACTGTTGGGAAAAGTAGGGATTGGGAAAAATAAATGTAGAATTGGAAATGAAGGTGGTTGATCATTCCACAGAGTCACATGTAAACAAAGTCAACTGGTTCAATGATTTACCATTAAATTCTAAATATGTTGTGGCAGTTGAGACTTTTAAGCTTTCTTATCTGCTTTAACAAATTCTGAACTTCGTGTGGGAAGCTTGATTGACCTTCCCCAAGGATTTTGCTAGATATAAATAGGTAGTTCTCAATGAAGCAACCTAAAATTTATAAATGTTTGAAAGTAGGTCTAGTCTGAGCTTGCTAGATAAAGAATGAGTCTATTTCTGAAAATATAATTCAATGTAAGGTTTTGTAACTTTGTGATATAGTACATAGTTCCTGGATAATTCACATATTTCTATTAATAATTTCAAGAGGCTAAGCAACTTTTCACCTTTGTGATTCTCAGGAAAAAATATGGCGTTGCAACAAGTCTATTCCCCTTACAAAGTCAAGCTTGCATATACTAGAGTTCTAGAATTAAAAATACCAAAATACCAAATTTGCAATGGTTGCTTCTAAATTTCCAGGCACAGTTTTCTATTCTTAAATTTTAAAATGGTTAAAAGTTCACATTTGCATGCATTAATACATCAGCCAGGAATTGACTTTCTGACTTTTGTGTTCCACTGCAGGATGCTGTAAGACCAAATTGAATATGCAAATAAGGAGAGGCTAGGAGGGGTACACTTTGAAAGCTCACCCACAGTCCCCTAACTAATAACTGGAGTTGCTTACCTTTGATGTTGAGCCCTACAGAACATTGCCTTATACTGAAATAAATATGCTGCAGTGAAACATCCTGGATATTTATCATCCCCCATGAATTACTTTTTTTTTACATTAAGTTTCATAATATATCCCTAAAATGCAAACACTATATTGTTCTACCTTCCTTTCAATGATGTCATATCTTTGCTAAGCTGATTTATGGTAGTTGCTATGATTAAAGTAAGTACTGGGGAAAACAAAAATGGGATAGGAAATGAAGGTGGTGATGTTCAATGTAATTCCAAGGTTTGAGACTTTGGGCAGTGCCTAATGAATACACTCTCTAGGGGAAAGTAATCGTGGTTATTTAAGAATTGTTTTGTTTTTTTTTCAGTTTGTATGTATTAGTTTTTCGAATGCCCGCGGTGTTGTTAGTATTTTAATAGGCTTTAAGTTGTTTGGACTTAAGGACTTAATAATAACAAAACCAAAATATTGCTTTCCTCCTGGGGTGCTATGAAAAAATTATTGAGATCCTGAGGATGCTGTGACTGGGGTTCCACGAGGAGCCTATCGGCAATGACTAAGGCTGGAGAATTTGGTTAGGTTGTATTCATTTTGTTGTGCAGACTTAAAACCTACCTTTAAAAAAGAAGTATCACATGATTAAAATTACTCAAAAGAAACATCTGAGTTAGTAAAGGATTAGTGTATTTATGTAGTTAGAAGAATAAATTTACCAAAATATAAGATTTTAATTCAGAATTTCTAGTTTTAAAATGGATTAAGTTTATGCCAGTGGACACAATCAGTTCTTTTCTCACTATTCCAAATGTTTGACATTCAATATCAGGTTAGTAGTACAGCATGGAAATATGTATATTTAAAGTCAGGGTTAAACATGATTTGCTTTTGAGATGGAGGTATATTACTTCTCATTATATATGTCATACTATTTAAGAGCTGAGCTATGAAATACAGAATAGTTTCATACACACATACTGACCATTAATTTTTCTTATTTGGAACTAGGTCAAGGCTATTTCTTCGCATCCAGTATAGTATGACTAGATTCCATGCTTTCATCTTAACTGTATACATTATTATTATAGTGAGTTGGACTATACTATATTTTCTTTATTCAGGATAACATTGTAAGGTTTGTCTGATATTGTTCTCCAAGTGCATTGGGAATCCTTACAGACATAAAAGGCAATAAAATGAGGGAACACCTAGATCTTCTTCTTTAATCCGAGAATGTAGATTTAACAAATGTGTGTTCTTAATGAATAAGTCACAGTTTGTAGGAGATGTGACTGATGGCGTCTAGGTCTATCGTGGCTGCACATGCCACATGCCTGTCTTCCTGTTCCAAATAAGAAAACAAACATGTCATCCTTGCAAAGGAATATGAAAGCAAACTTTTCTGTGGCTGACTTAAAATATTGTGCACAATTTTCCTAATCCAATGTTAGCTAGTACATGTATTTCATAAAACAGTGAGGAGAGAAAACAGTTCAGTGGTGCAAGCCATGAAACTTAACAGGTTATTTCCACTACTATTTTATATGGAGGAAAATCTCGCAGCATCCGTTCACATGTCATATTCCTTGGTAGTTTCCTTAAGATTTTTTTTTTTTTTGGTGAGACTTTTATAAAGTGTTCTAAGTGAACGGAAATATTTTCAGTAAGGAACCTAAAAAGAAAATAGGGGCGCCTGGGTGGCTTAATCAGTTAAGCATCGAGCCCCTGAGGGTTGTGAGATTGGAGCCCGAACATCCAGCTGGAGCTCAGTGGGGTGTCTGCTGGAGAGTCTCTCCCTCTGCCCCTCCCCGCACTCACTTGTGCACAGGTGCATGTTCTTTCTCTTTCTCTTAAATAAATCATTAAAAAAGTAGATGTGAGTCCCTTTCAGTCTCTGGTCTGGCAGGTAAGGAGCTAGGAAGTCATCATTTCTTTCCCCATAATAAGAAAAAAACCAAAAGCTGAACAAACTAAAAATCAACAACTCTTTTTAAATTTATTAGAGAATTAAGAGCTCCACACACACACCACTGCCCCCAAACTGGAGACAAGCAAGTGGAAATGGAGAATCACAACTTACTGGAGCAGATGCTCCAGTTAGTATGGGGCCAAACAGGAGTCCGGACGGGGCAGGACATCCTCACCAATTACTGATGGATTGCTGCAGATTCAATGTGGATGAGTTAGAGAGCTAGTCCAGGGGGTTTCAGTGTTAGGAAGCCCCTACACTTTTGTAAGTTTTACCTTTAGGAACCCTGTCAGTTTTTCACAGTGAAGATCAGAGGAAGCTCCTCTCTGCTTTCAGTAGGTAGAGGGAAGAAATAGCCATTTTGAACATTTCCCAGAGCTTTCTGTTTTTCATAACAAAAAGAGAAACTATTTTATTAGCACCTAACGGACCTAAAAACACAAAACAAAACAAACAAACAAATAGACAAAAACAAACAACTGACCTAAGAGATAAGAGATGGGAGAGTTTACTGGGAAAATAATCTGGTATGTTTCTTACACTACTCATGAAGTGGTATCATGATATTTTAAAGAGGACTTGGATTAGTGGTAATATATATTGCAAACTCACTGTCAACCCCTAGAAAAGATTAAAAATATATATGTAATTGGTATGCTAAGACATGATAAAAAAATGAAATCATATGAAATGCTCAATTAAGATCAGAGAAGACTGAAAAAGAGTGAAAGAAAAAGAGAAAGAAAAATACCAGTGAATAGCAAATTCTAACAAATAAGGTAAATGTTAATCCACCTATCTCAATAATCAGCTTAAATGTTGCTAGTCTATCTATATTCACCAATTAAAAGACTAAGAGAAGATTAAAACAAAACAGAAGAACCATGTATTGTCAGTAACAAACCCATTTCCAGTATAAATACATTGAATGAATGAATGGGGAAAAAAGTGAAAGAATGGAGAAAAATATTAACATTAATTTCAGACAAAGAAGACTTCAGAGGAAGGAGAACATGGAGGGATAAAGAGAAGGATTAACAAATGATAAAAAGGTCATTACTCTAAGAAGACAAAACATCCTTCAGTGTGTAAGCACTTAACCTCAGAACATCAAAATACACAAAGCAAACCTAATAGCATTGCAAGAAGGAAAAGAAGAATCCACTACTACAGCTGGAGACTTCAGCACCCCTCTGTCAATAGAAGGGCCAACAGGCAGAAATCAGTAAGGACATAGTTAAGCTGAGCAGCACCATCAATCAACTGGATACAACTGACATTATAGAATCCTTCAACAACAGCAGAATATACATTCTTCACAAGCTCACATGGAACATTCACCAAGATAGCCCACATTTGAGCCATAAAACACATCTTAACAAACTTAAAAGAAATCCTACAATGTGAGCTCTCAGAACATAATGGAATTAAGGTAGAAATCAGTAACAAATATTATTGGAAAATTCCAGAAAACTTGAAGATTAAATGGGTGGATTTCTAAAAAAGCAAATATAACTTATAAAAATTTGTCAGATTCAGTGAAAATGAATAGAGGGAAATTTTTAACAACAAATGCATACATTAGGAGGAATATTTAAAACTGATAATTTGTTTGAAGCCTAGGAAACTAGGAAAAGAAGAGTAATTTATAAAATTGAAATCAGGAAATCATTAAGCAAATAATCCAGTTAAGAAATGGGCCAAAGACATGAAAAGACATTTTTCTGAAGAAGACATGCAGATGGCCAAAAGACACATGAAAAGATGGTCAATGTCACTCATCCTCAAGGAAATACAAATCAAAACTAATATCACTTCACACCTGTCAGAATGACTAAAATTAACAACACAGGAAACAGCACATGGGGAAGAATGTGGAGAAAAGGGAATTTACACTATTGGTGGGAATATAAATTGGTTCAGCCACTGTGGAAAACAGTATGGAGTTTCCTCAGAAAGTTAAAAACAGAACTACCCTATGAGCCAGCAGCTGTACTACTGGGCATTTACCCAAAGGATACAAAGTAAAGATTTGAAGTGGGGCTCCTGGGTGGCTCAGTTCATTGAGTATCTGATCTTGATTTCAGTTCGGGTCATGATCTGAGAGTTACGGTCAGCGGGAGTCTGCTTGAGATTCTCTCTCTCCCTCTGCCCCTCCCCCTGCTTGGGATCACTCTCTCTCACTCTCTCATTCTCTCTCTCTCAAATAAATAAATTTTAAAAAATACAAATTCGAAGGGGCACCTGTCCCCTGATGTTTATAGCAGCATTGTCAACAATAGTCAAATCATGGAAGGAGCCCAAATATCCATCCACTGACGAATGGATAAAAAAAGTAAGATAGATGAATAGATAGGTAGATAATGGAATATTACTCAGCCATAAAAAATAATGAAATCTTGCTATTTGCAAGAATGTGGATGGAGCTAGAGTGTATTACGCTAAGCAAAAGAAGTCAGAGAAAGACAAATACTATATGACTTCACTTATGTAGAATTTAGGAGACAAAACAGATGAATGTAGAGGGAAAAGAGAGAGGGAGGCAAACTGTAAGAGACTTTTAACTACAGAGAACAAAGAGGGTTGCTGAGGGGAGGTTGGTTGGGGGATGGGTTAATTAGTGTTAGGTATTAAGGAGGGCACATTTGATGAGTTCTGTGTAAGTGATGAGTCACTAAATTGTACTCCTGAAACTAATATTACACTATTATGTTAACTAACTCGAATTTAAGTAAAAACTTGAAATTATAAAAATCAAAATAAATCATAGGTAAAATCAAAATGAAAATCTAGTTTGTTGAAAAGATTAATAAAATTGAAGATCTTCTAGATACATAAACCTAAACAGAAAAGAAAACACAAACTGCTAATTATCAGAAATAAAAGGGGGAACCATCATTACTTAAATGATACAAAAATGATAATAGACACTAAATGATAATAGAAATGGTACTAAAGTGATAATAGGCACTAAAATGATAATAGAAAAATATTATGTACAACTGAGTGCCCACAAATCTGGTAATCTAAGTAGACCAATTCCTTCAAAGACACAAGCAACCAAAATCACATGAGAAATAGATAATCTAAACAAGCTTGTAACAAAGAAATTGCTTACAGGGGTGCATGGGTAGCTCAGTTGGTTAGATGTCCAACTCTTGATTTCAGCTCAGGTCATGATCTCAGGGCTGTGGAATTGAGCCCTACTCATGCTCCACATTCAAGCAGGAAGCTTGCTGGAGATTCTCTCTCTCTCTGTCTCTCTCAGCACCACCCCCCACTTCCACACGCTCAGGAACTCTCAAATAAATCTTTTTTAAAAATTGAATACATAATTAAAAATATTCCAAATCCGAAATCACTAGACTTGACTGGATTCACTTGAGAATTCTCCCAAACATTTAAAGAGGAAATGAAACCAGTTATATATAGTCCAGAAAATACAAACAAAAGGAGCATTTTCTGCCTTGTTCTAAATCAGACGAGGATTTGAAATAAAAAACAAAGACATTACAAGAAAAGAAAACTACAAATCAGTATCTCTCATCAACATAGATGCAACAGTTCTCCACAAAATATTAGCGGATCCAATCTAATGAAAACATATATATGCAGCACAACCAAGTAGAAATTATTCAAGTATGTCAGACTTGTTTTATATTTGAAATTCAATTAATGTAATCCATCACATCAACAGAGTAAAGCAAAAAATTAAATGATCATGTCAATAGATGCAGAAAAAACATTTGAGGGCGCCTGGGTGGCTCAGTGGGTTAAGCCGCTGCCTTCGGCTCAGGTCATGATCTCAGGGTCCTGGGATCGAGTCCCGCATCGGGCTCTCTGCTCAGCAGGGAGCCTGCTTCCTTCTCTCTCTCTCTCTGCCTGCCTCTCTGCCTACTTGTGATCTCTCTGTGTCAAATGAATAAATAAAATCTTTAAAAAAAAAAAAAAAAAGAAAAAACATTTGAAAAAATCCAAACATCCATTTGTGATAAAATACCTCAGTAAACTAAAAACTGAGGTGAACGTCTCTAACTTGTTAAAGAATATCTTGCTCCTGCAGCACATACTGAAATTGAAATGATACAGAGATGATTAGCATGGCCCTTCCACAGGATGACACATGAATTTGTGATATATTCCATATTTTTATGGTGACTGTGGTTGATAATACTGTATTATATACTTGAAATTTGCTGTGAGAGTAGATCTTAAGCATTCTCATACACCTACACACACACAAAGTAAATATGTGAGGTGATGCATGGATGAACTCCTTTGTGAGAAGCCTTTCAAAGTGTGTACAAATGTCAAATCATCATGTTGTACACTTCAAATGAATTCCAATTGTATTTGTCAATTATGCTTCAGTAAAGCTGAAAAAAGATATCTACAGAAAACATACAGCAAACATTTATAATTGTGAGAAATTAGGTACTTTCCGGGTAAGAGCAGAGTAAGACAAGGCTGTCTGTTCTCACCACTCATATTCAACATCATCCCAGAATTCCTAGTTAATACAGTAAGGCAAATGAGGAAAACAAAAGATTACGAAGATAGATAGCAAGTTGTGTTTGTTTGCAGATGACATGCAGTTATACACCATGAAGAAAACTCTTGGAATTAATAAACAGTTATAGCAATGTTGTCAGATACAAGGTTTGTACACAAATGCCATTTACTTTATTATATGCTAGCCCTGAACAATTAGAACTTGAAATTTAAAACACAATGATGATTATATTAATACCAGAGAGAGAGAAAGAGAAATACTTAAGTATAAATATAACAAATAAGTACAGGTTCTACATGAGAAAAAAATATAAACTCTGATGAAAGAAATCAAAGATCTAAATAAACTGGGAGATATTCCATGTTCGTGGACAGGAAGAATAAGTATTTTGAAGCTGTCCATTCTTCCCAATTTGATGTATATGTACAAGGTAATTCCAATCAAAATTCCAGAACATAATTTTATAGATAGCAACAAACTTATTCTAAAGTTTATATGGAGAGGCAAAAGACTCAAAATAGCCAACAAAATATTGAAGTATTAAAAAAAACAAAGTTGGAGGAAGTATAATACCTTATTTCAAGACTTACTATGAAGCTATAGTAATTAAGACAGTGTAATATTGGAAAAATAATAGAGAAATAGAGAAATGGAACAGAACAGAGAGCTCAGAGATAGACCCATATGAGTAAGATCAACTTATATTCGACAAATGAACAAAGGCAGTTCAACAAAGAATGGATAGTCTTTTCAATAAATGGTATTAGAACAATTGGACATCCATATGAAAAAAAAATCTAGATACATAACTTAAACCTCTCATGAAAATTAACTCAAAATGGATTATAGATCTTAAAGTAAAATGTAAAACTGTAAAACTCCTAGAAGACAAAATAGGAGAACATTTAGGTTACTCTAAGTTTGGTGATGAGTTTTCAGATACAATACTAAAAGCTTGAGTTGTGAATGAAAAAATTGCTGAGTTGCACTTCATTAAAATTAAAATTTCCACTATGCATATGACACTATTAAGAAAAATAAAACTTAAGCCACAGACTTGGAGAAAATAGTTGCAAACACATATCTGAGAAAGGACTGTGTCCAACATGTAAAAAGAATTCTTAAAACTTAAGAGTGAAAAAGTAAAAAATTAGACAAAAGATCTGAACAGATACCCACTGTAGAACATAGATGGCAAATAAGTATAAGAAAAAATGCTCCATATTATATGTTATCAGGAAAATGCACATTGAAATGACATTGAGTTGAAATGAAATACCACGGCATACCTAGTATAATAACTAAAATCCAAAACACTAACAACATGAATGCTGATGGGGATAAAGAGGACAGGGGACTCTCCTTCCTTGTTGATGAGGCTGCAGAATGGTACGGCCAACGTTGGAAGAAGAGTTGGCATTTTTTACAAAACTAAACATACCATAAGATCCATTTTTATAAAACTAAACTTACCATAAGATCCAACAGTTGTGCTCCTTGGCATATACACAAATGAAAACTTAGGCTTACACAGAAGCATGCACACAGTTGCTATAGGAACTTTATTCATAATTGCTAAAAGTTAGAAGAAACCAAGATGTCCTTCACAGGTGAATGGATAAACACACTGTGGTACATCTATACAAAGGAATTTTATTCAGTGATAAAATGAAGTAAGCTATCAAGCCACAAAAAAGATATGGAAGATCTGTAAATGCATATTGTTAAGTGAAAGAAGCTAACGTAGAAAGGCTACATACTATATCATTACAAGCATATCATACTCTGGAAAAGGGAAACCAGCGGATACAGTAAAAAGATCAGTGGTTGCCAGGCATTTGATGGGGGAGAGTGGGAGGAAGAGATGGAGAGGGGCTGCATGGGAGATCTTAGAGCACAGAAACTCTCCTGCACAATAGGGCAGTGGTGGACATGTCATTAGGCATTCGTCAGAGCCCGTGGAACACACAGGGGAATGAATGAACCCTGACGTAAACTATGGACTTCAGTCAATAATAATGCATCAGTATAGGCTCACTCAGTGAATGTAACAAAGTACCGCACTAATGCCAAGTGTTAATAGTGAGCAAATTCCATGTACTGGGGAGGTTGGAACTCTATAATTTCTCTCAACTCCCTTTTTTTAAGTGGATACAAGAACAAGTAACCCCTTAATGATTTCATGAGGACTCCAACCAGCCTGTCTTATTAACCACATATTTATATTTACTGGCAATCCATTTGGTGAAATAATGGTATTTGTGAACATGAACAGGCGAAAAGTTAAACCATTAGAGGGCGTGAATGTGATCATCTAACTCTTTTGCAATTCTCTTCGGCTACTTCTGTTCTTAACTCTATTCAAGGGAGTAATGCATGCGTGTTCCTTGCATTGAAGAATACAGTGCCATAGGAATAAAGGTAACAACATATATACTGATTCCTCAGAGAGTACTAAATTCACCTGACAACAAATTCTTAAATAGGAAAGCTTCATAAAAGAAGCCTCTTGTACTATTAATGTACCATTGATGAGTGAAAACCATATATCTCAGTAACAGGACTAAAATGTCCGGGGAGAGAATATTTTAATTAGAAAATACTTTAATAGCTTTGATTTAAAACTGTAAATAAACATTTAACCTAAGAAAGCATACACACACACACACACACACACATATATGTATGTGTATGTTAGTACACAATGTCATTTACTTTATTATATGCTAGCACTGAAAATCAATCAATCAATCAATCTATCTATCTATCTATCTATCTTTCTATCTATCTTCATTCTTTCCTAATAAAAGCCATGCAGAGGACAGTAGTTATGATGAATTTTGACAGTGATGTCTGTAGAAAAAAATCCATTTGTGTTTAAATGGAGAGATCTTTCATGTACGGCTGCAGCTGAAGAGAATAGAAGTTATCGCTCAGCATGGTGACTTTCAAGTTTACATTTCATTTACTCTTACTGCCATTCGCTACTACTGTGGTCATTGTGGGAATCAGAACAACTGGAAATGAGATACACTATCAATCAGCCTCCAATACCCCATGTCCCTGCTCTACACACAGTATACAAAATATTTTCCTACCTTGAAATGGACAGACAGGTTTGAGCAAATTAGAAGAAAAGAAATGTACCTGAAGAGTGAGCTCAGATATTCGATCACTTTTGGTCAGAGTCACATACTCAGGTGAATTTTGTGAATCATGTAATCACAGTGACATTCTTTTTTCTCCTTCTCCTTCTTCCTCTTCCTCTTGTTTTTTCTTTTTGGGTCAAAAGAATGAAACATCATTGATTTGTGACTCCACAGAAAGAAAATGACATGTGTGTGTTTGTGTGTGGGTGGGAGGCATGAAGTTTGCTCATGGTTTAAATATGTTCTGCCTCACGCTATGGCACCTATCATTGTGCTGAAGGAGTTGTATTTGTCTATTTCAAGGGAGCGGCCGGCACTTCCTGTATGTCAGCTCATCTGGACACAAAGAAGGACACACGGCAAGAATCACTACTTCCCAGTACTTTCCAGCAAGTCTCGGAATATGTGCTGTTCGGTTCTGGTTCTACATGGTTGATCCCAGGAGTATGGGGGTATTAAAGGTACGAAAGGAAGGCAGGAAGTTTTTCACGGAAATGTTCATAGCATGTGTTTAAACATTTTTTTTTTTTTTCCATCACACAACACGGGTGTTGAGTCCATTAATTTCTCATTTCTTTCTGGGACAGTGGGACTTTGGCCAGTAGTGCTGTCATTCATCTTAATCTCATTCAAGATTTATCTCATTCAAGGCAGCCACCTGAACTCAATTATGGCGTGTGCTATTGAAAACATCATCTAGAGATAAAAGAGGACGGGTACATTCTCATGCATCTTCTACTAAAAACTTAGAAAAAATGCAGAAATGTGATGGCAGGGATAATGATAAAAAGAATTTTCTTCCCCAGACAAGGTAAAAGCAAAGAAATTTACAATTTTAAGCATCTTTCAGCTTACCTGAAAAATAACATTGTCTGCTCCATTTTTGACTAATTTAAGACAAGAATCTGCATCAGATGCAAATGTCTTTGAAGAAGCAGGTTACTGCATTTTTACTTTTCATTGTCTGGAATATCCATAAGCTTTTCAATCAGCCTAAAGCAATTTGGAAATCCTGATTTCTAATGGTAAGATTTATATATCAGAACACAATACCTGGTGTTACTGCTTTGTAATTATACAACTACCTGTTGTCTGAATAAAGACAAGAGGAATCTTTGTATCTCAAACATCATCCCTTATAAACAGTAGCAGTTACTAAGTGATCTTAGTAACTGGGTATTGTGAACTTGTATCTGCTCTCTGCTTTAATTCTACCATTCATCTCATGAGGTAGTATATTCACCCCAATTTTATAGTTTAAAAACTGAGACTCAACATGGCTTAGTAACTTTTCTATTACAAAATCAATGAAAAATCTGATTTCAAAAATCTGACATTCCTTGCCCTGCATGGTTTCACAGGTGTTCTGCAGTCTGTCGAAGAAATCTAGGGAGGAACCTGGGAACAGAGAGAAAGGGGAAAAAACGGGCCTTATTCATTCTAGCCAGCAATAGAAAAGAGAGCTCTTCAAGTAAAAATGCAAACATGCAAAGAAAGTAGAGAATTTGTACTGATTTCTCCAAGCACGTCTGTTTTCCTGAAAAGCAGTGGGTATAAACAACAGAGAAAGATCATTTTTAACAGTTTAGAAACAAGTAAATGAAGATCCTTTGACAACTTTGGAAATTTTTTCATAGTTTTTAGATACAGTACCTGAAACCTCAGCAGATTAGCCTATTGCTTATGGTCGATTTTACGTAGGGTAATTTATAACTGCTAACCTTAGACAGACTCCACGGCGCATTATTTCTACCGATGTTTTAAATGCAGCTTGCTGCGGTAAAAGAGGACGCAAGTCCGTGGTGGTTATTTATGGAAGTAAATACCAAGGGAAAGGCCAAGAGACCTTTCAACAGAACACGAGTTGATGTCAGTCACTTACTCTCAGAATGTTGCTTCCTTAGTTCAAAAAGAGCATCCTTATGTCTTTGAGCTCCTCACCAGCTGGTTGGTCAGACCGAATATTTTTGCACCCCCCACCCCCACCCCGGGCAGTTCATTTGTGAGCTTCTGAGGCAACTACTTAAGTTACCCATTGCTTTGAGCCATATTTCGGGAAACATGTAAACGTCAAAAAGAAATGTTGTCCTCCACTCTTGATTTTTGATACCTAGCTTTTGGTGACTTTTGGTTTTCCTAACCAGAGGCAGCAAGTACGCATGGCGATGCTTTTATGCTCCGGTGTTCAGAGAGGTCTACTGGGAAGAATAGTGCTGGGGGATTAGCAGGACAATTGGTTTTTGAAGAGGAATCACTCTCCCCCACTCCAGACCGTCTTGATAGGGTTGACGGTCACTCTAGGTTTCTTGCATCGCCTCCACAGCTGACCCAGATCATAATCTTCTCCAGTAGTTGATGCAGATTATAGGATGATTTGTCCTTCTTCTGTTTTACAAGTCATAAGGAGATAGACTACATTTGGGCTCTTGGAGACCATCTTTCCCCAATGTGGAGAGACAGACTGAGAAAGAAGCTAACATAAGAAGGACTCCAACTAAAAAAAATATGAAGAAACAGAACAGTATTTGTTCTGTTTAAATCCTGGATCCTACCTTGTCTGAGCCCGTAAAATTCTCTGTTACTTGCTACTGAAAAGTCCTAGGCTTTACAGAAATCTAAAAGAAACCATTTTCATAATGTATCCTTATGTCATTGACAAACATAAGGGGCAAGTCTCACTTTCTCAGCTATTGGTCTGGAAAATTCTATGTATGGTTCTGGAGCACATGGTATATCATAATTGTTCTAATCTGAAACCATTTCTTAAATTGATTGCAAAAATCCTTTAGAAAAGGTATGGCAAAATAGCCCCCCAGGGTGAAGTTGTAGTAGAGGGTCCTGTAAATAGCTGGGCATTCTTAGGAGAGATTTCAGATTGTAGTTTGTGGTGGAATGCTTTCTTGTCAGCACACATGTTATGCAATTGTATTAAGTGCTGTGCATCCCCAGCCCTTCTGTGCTTTGTTCTGTACCCAAGAGAACTACACTTCCCAGGCTGCTTTGCTCTCTGCTTTCCCGGACAGGTTTGGCCAGTGCTTTCCATTGGCCAAAGACAGGAAAGCAGGAACACAAGCCTTTCTTCTCTCCCTATCCCTTTCTCCCTCCCTCCCCCCATTCCTTTCCATCCTCCTCCTCTCCTCTCCTTCCTCCTCCCCCTCCTTCCCCATTTCCCTACCTCCCCTACCTCCAGCACCCCCCTCTGCTGAATTTCTAACTGCATTTCATTTATGACTCAGCTTGTTCCAGTTCAGCCCTGCCTCCACCAAATAAGCCAAACTCCATCTTCCACAATCTCAGTTTCAGTAACTCCCTCCCTTTGACTGTCTGGTTTTCGAGGTGTTTCCTACACATAATGATTAATCTCTAGAATGCTTCATGATTTCCTTGGCAATGAACTTTGTAACCAGTGCTCTACATTAAAGTTTTTCTGTTTGAAATACATTAGTCTATATTTTCTAGCTTGGCCCAGTCTGATACAGTGTCCACTCCAAAGAAAACACAAATCTTTTCAAGATAATAACTTGTAACACAATGAAAAATTTTGAGCAAGCTCCAGTCAGCTTAAATTTGTCCTCCTTATATTGACTTGTTAAAAACTTGCCCTTCAGTTGGGGAAGACAGAAAATAAATTTAAAGAAATGCAAATATGAAAACCTCAACTTGTGATGCAATACTCTGGAGCAAATAAAACAGGTTTCTATAATAAGTAGTTACTCCTGGTCTGCTGAAAGAGTTTTATTTTATACTGAATGGTAAGGAAGTCTTTGAGAAAGATGACATTTGAATTTAGGCTTGAAAAAAAAGAAGGAGCCAGCCTTGGTAACATCTGGAGTAAGAATGCTCTTGGGAGGCAAAACAAGCTAGAGAAAGTTCAGCATATAAGGTATTTGAAGGACAGTATAGCTGGAGCAAAATAAGTGAGGGGGGGCGGGGTGGGGGTCAGGGGAATCATGACCAAGCAGGCTAGAGTCAGTTCCTATAGGCGGGGGTCTTTTAGGAACACTTCCAAGAACCACAGAAAGTCATTGAAGAGGGTCTTAGTCACCTTGGGCTGCTACAGCAGGTTACTGTGGCATAAGCAATGGAAATTTTCTAGAGGCTGAGAAGTCCAAGTTTAAGGTACTGACCAATTCGGTTCCTGGTGTGGAACCTCTCCCGTCTGGTTTGCAGACGGCTGCCTTCTCACTGCATGCTCACCTACAGAGAGATCATCTCTCCCTGTCTCATCTTATAAAGACATGCATCCCATTCATTGTGTGTGTGTGTGTGGCGGGTGGTATCTACCCTCGTGACCTGATTGCCTCCCAAACACCTCACCTCATCTCCAAAATGCAGAACACTGGGAATCAGAGCTTCTGCATATGAATCGGGGTTGAGGGGATGTGTTCAGTCGATGGCAGAGAGTATTTAATTGTGGAATAATATAACCTCATTTGAAAGTTTAGAAGATCTATCTGGTTGTTCTGTGGGAAGAAATGGGGACTGGTGGGTGGTAGGTGGCCAGAGGTCCGGCAGTGAAACAAAGAGGCAAGTTAGAGGTGATTTCCAGGCTTTGCTTAGAGTCGAAGCTAAGGAAAAATTGGGAAGTAATTTCTATAAATAATGAATGCTTAGATCTTTACTTGGCATAAAAAACTATTTTCTAAATAAAACATGCTTTCATTTTATTAGTATATTAATGAAGGGCATCATATAGAGCTAAAGCAGATAAGACTTGTACTGTCAATGAGATCAGAGTGAAAACCAATTATGATTTTCCGATTAATTTTTAGGGTAAAAAGCCAAAATATTCAGATTTACCCCAGCCTGCAAAGTTGGCAAAATAGGTTGCATAGAGAAGGCTTGTATTTTATAGGAACATGGAAGCCTGATAGTAAAGGAATAATATTCAGAGTAATAAATGGATAATATTCAGAATAATAAAATGTTCACACAGGCATCAGTGTCCTTTGATTCAAAGGCTCAGAAAATAAGAGGATAATACTAATACATACTTTATTTTTTAGATCAGGATTTTTTTTTTCTGTCTTTCAATCACCTCCCTACATATAAAATTAAAGCACTCCTTAAATTGGTGCTGGTCACTTTTTGATCCATATTGCTAAAAGAGCCCTAAGTGAACCAAATAATTTCCCATGAGATGACTTAGTTCCATTAGTTCAGCTTCCTAGCTACTGGCTTGTTTTGATACTTAGCCAACTCAGGTGAATTATTGAATGCTGACGAAAAGAAGTAACGTTTGTCACAGGGAAAGAGAGTTTCTTTAAAAATGACTAATATCTTTTTTATTATTCTGGACTCATTTGTAAAGGCACAGAAAGGAAATGAATAGGGAACTTTTACAATTGATACTTTTCATAACTTTTTTTTTTAATTTACAGAAATTTCTAATTGCTCAGAGGGGAAAAAAATGAACTACTTCCTAAAGTTTCCTTCAGTGATAACAGATGAATTAATAGATCTAAATGGTCTTCAAGAAGCCTATTGTTCATATTTCAAAACAGTCAGCCTACCGTGTGAAATGATCTTTATCTTAGGGTTGAGTTTTAAACAAATGATTTCTGCTAAACCCTGTGGAATTTAGCATGTAAATGTTCCAATCAGGGAATGGTTTTTCTTGTGGCCCCTTGTTTGTGAATTTTGTTTGTTTTGATGTGATGTTTATGGAGATAGTAAGAACAGAGGGAAAAAAAGACTGAGAAAAATATCTGATGGATACTATACCATCCAGTGTTTGAAGTACTATGTGTGTGTGCACGCGTGTGTGTGTGTGTAGTCTTCACACTCCAGTGGGACAATACTGACATTATCTACATTTTAACAGATTAGGAAAATGAGATAGAGAAAGCTTCAGGAACTTGTTCAAGGTCAGAGAGCTAGGAGATGGCAGGCCAGGGTGTCCCCAGATCCTCTGGCCCTGGTCTGTGCTTTTAATTACTCTGCTCTACTGCATCTTAGTACTAGAAGGTATTTTTTTTTTTTGCATATTTTATGTTCTGTATTTCTATTATTCAAAATAATGTTAGACCAATAGTTATTCTTTCAAAGGTGCTTTGCCTAGTGTATGTTCTGCATATTATAGTTTTCTGTATAGATTTGGTTTGAGTTTGTAGACTTTACCAAAAAATGGCATAATTATCATGTAAATAGTCAGATGCAGAAATTCATCCAGTCCTATGTTGAATAACAAGAAAAATGAGCAAAAATATTAAGTTTCCAAAGGGGAGCAAATATATTCATAAAAGTCTAATGTATATTTGATTTACAAAAATACATATTCAAAATTAAATAGATACAAGTTTGCATAGCATATGCTTAAGGCAATTTATAGATTTTTATTCATTTTCTTTACTATTAATGCTTCATTTTAAAATACATTTTTTATGATATATTATTATGAAAGTTGTTGGGAGGCACTGTCAGTGTTCTATATATAGTCTTATCCTTTAAAAAATTTCTTTTAAAGATTTTATTTATTTGTCAGAGAGAGCACAGAAGCAGGGGGGGAAGCAGGCAGAGGGAGGAGCCTGATGTGGGGCTCCATTCCAGGATGCTGGGATTATGACCTGAGCCAATGGTAGATGCTTAATTGACGGAGCCCCCAGGTACCCTTAATCTTACTCTTTTTAAAAGTACATTTTACCCGATGTTCCAGGCTAACCGCTGCTCTCTCATTCCTGTTGAACGCCGAACCTCATGAGCGTGTTCGTACAAGTGACGGCACCCAGTTTATGAAGGAAGCTTTTGAGAATGCCCATTAAATAATGTTTAAGACAAGAAATAATAGGGTAAATGTCCCCTTGCATAAAAGGTAGAGAGATGAGGGTAGGAGCTGTTGAACATACTTAACAAATTTCTGCCCTCTAAACAGACTTGTAGGGAAGATTCTGGATCGTACCCTAATTTGAGCATTCCATGCTATTTTAAGCAGAAATATGGAAAGTAAAATATGAGGTCAGTAGTACTAAATGTGTTATGCACACTGGTGTGGCACAGGTCATATCGAGAACAATAGTTGAAAGGAACTGAAGTATGTTTTAGCAGTTTCCTCCTTTTTGAGAATCGATTCACAATTCTCCCTATATAATATCAGTATCCTGTATTTTAATCTGATAGGTCTCAGGGTAGAGGAGAAAGGTAAGGTGGTATCCAGTGTGCAGTTCTGCGAGGCAGTTCACCACGTCCGACACTGCGGTGGGTTACACATACGTAGGGGTTACACATGTCTCAAACACACACATGTCACCCAAGACATAGTCAGAATCCTGGGCTTGTATCAGCAGCTTAGTAAAGACAGGCGTACAGATCTTCACAGCAATGAAACTTTGATAGCTCAGGTAGAGAAAAGGATGCCAACCTGTATTGTGTATTTTCCATTGTAGATAACAGAAAAGTTAACTAGGATGGTAAAAACCTGGCTGTTAAGTTGCTATGAAATGACTGATAAATTACCAGAATGGGAAGGTGCCCCCAGAAATGAAAGGTTGACACTTGAGAGAAGGAGCTAATCTAATTTGACCTTCAGATTAGACTTTGCCTTCAGAATATCAGAAAAACAGGAAAAGAAAAGTGACCTCAATTCAAAGATATTTGCTGCTAAAAATTAAAATCAAGTCACAGTTTTAAGACAGAGATGTGGGAATTTGCAAAAGCAGGTATTTCTTACACCTGCCTACAAAGGGGCAAGATGGAAAGTCACCTTGAGAAAGAACCAAAGGTCAGCTTTGCTTAGAAGTCTAGGTCCCAAGCACAATTGGATTTCTTAAAACAAAAACAAAAACAAAAAACATATTCAAAGTTAAAGCACCTTTTCTTTTACATTTTTTTTTGAGATTCGATTTCTTTTTAATATCACACATAGATTTTAAGCATGGGAATCATATTTCAAAACCTAAATTTGTTATAGACCCCAAAATGTACTCTATTTTTTTTAATTTTTAATTTTTTATTTATTATAAACATATAATATATTTTTATCCCCAGGGGTACAGGTCTGTGAATCGCCAGGTTTACACACTTCACAGCACTCACCAAAGCACATACCCTCCCCAATGTCCATAATCCCACCCCCCTTCTCCCCACCCCCCTCCCCCCAGCAACCCTCAGTTTGTTTTGTGAGATTAAGAGTCACTTATGGTTTGTCTCCCTCTCAATCCCCTCTTGTTTCATTTATTCTTCTCCTACCCCCTTAAGCCCCCATGTTGCATCACCACTTCCTCATATCAGGGGAACATCATATGATAGTTGTCTTTCTCTGCTTGACTTATTTCGCTAAGCATGATACGCTCTAGTTCCATTCATGTTGTCTCAAATGGCAAGATTTCATTTCTTTTGATGGCTGCATAGTATTCCACTGTGTATATATACACCACATCTTCTTGATCCATTTATTTGTTGATGGACATCTAGGTTCTTTCCATAGTTTGGCTATTGTGGACATTGCTGCTATAAACATTCGGGTGCACGTGCCCCTTTGGATCACTACGTTTGTATCTTTAGGGTAAATACCCAATAGTGCAATTGCTGGGTCATAGGGCAGTTCTATTTTCAACATTTTGAGGAACCTCCATGCTGTTTTCCAGAGTGGTTGCACCAGCTTGCATTCCCACCAACAGTGTAGGAGAGTTCCCCTTTCTCCGCATCCTCGCCAGCATCTGTCATTTCCTGACTTGTTGATTTTAGCCATTCTGACTGGTGTGAGGTGATATCTCATTGTGGTTTTGATTTGTATTTCCCTGATGCCGAGTGATATGGAGCACTTTTTCATGTGTCTGTTGGCCATCTGGATGTCTTCTTTGCAGAAATGTCTGTTCATGTCCTCTGCCCATTTCTTGATTGGATTATTTGTTCTTTGGGTGTTGAGTTTGCTAAGTTCTTTTTTTTTTTTTTTAAAGATTTTATTTATTTATTTGACAGAGAGAGATCACAAGTAGGCAGAGAGGCAGGCAAAGAGAGAGAGAGGGAAGCAGGCTCCCTGCTGAGCAGAGAGCCCGATGCGGGACTCGATCCCAGGACCCTGAGATCATGACCTGAGCCGAAGGCAGCGGCTTAACCCACTGAGCCACCCAGGCGCCCAAGTTTGCTAAGTTCTTTACAGATTTTGGACACTAGTCCTTTATCTGATATGTCGTTTGCAAATATCTTCTCCCATTCTGTCAGTTGTCTTTTGGTTCTGTTAACTGTTTCCTTTGCTGTGCAAAAGCTTTTGATCTTGATGAAATCCCAATAGTTCATTTTTGACCTTGCTTCCCTTGCCTTTCGCGATGTTCCTAGGAAGATGTTACTGCGGCTGAGGTCGAAGAGGTTGCTGCCTGTGATCTCCTCAAGGATTTTGATGGATTCCTTTCTCACACCGAGGTCCTTCATCCATTTTGAGTCTGTTTTCATGTGTGGTGTAAGGAAATGGTCCAACTTCATTTTTCTGCATGTGGTTGTCCAATTTTCCCAACACCATTTATTGAAGAGGCTGTCTTTTCTCCATTGGACATTCTTTCCTGCTTTGTTGAAGATTAGTTGGTAATAGATTTGAGGGTCCATTTCTGGGCTTTCTATTATGTTCCATTGATCCATGTGTCTGTTTTTGTGCCAGTACCATGCTGTCTTGATGATGACAGCTTTATAATAGAGCTTGAAGTCCGGAATTGTGATGCCGCCAACTTTGGCTTTCTTTTTCAATATTCCTTTGGCTATTCGAGGTCTTTTCTGGTTTCATATAAATTTTAGCATTATTTGTTCCATTTCTTTGAAAAAGATGGATGGTACTTTGATAGGAATTGCATTAGATGTGTAGATTGCTTTAGGTAACATAGACATTTTCACAATATTTTTTCTTGCAATCCAGGAGCATGGAACATTTTTCCATTTCTTTGTGTCTTCCTCAATTTCTTTCATGAGTACTTTATAGTTTTCTGAGTATAGATTCTGTGTCTCTTTGGTTAGGTTTATTCCTAGGTATCTTATGGTTTTGGGTGCAATTGTAATGAGATTGACTCCTTAATTTCTCTTTCTTCTGTCTTGTTGTTGGTGTAGAGAAATGCAACTGATTTCTGTGCATTGATTTTATATCCTGACACTTTACTGAATTCCTGTACAAGTTCTAGCAGTTTTGGAGTGGAGTCTTTTGGGTTTTCCACATATAGTATCATATCATCTGTGAAGAGTGATAATTTGACTTCTTCTTTGCCGATTTGGATGCCTTTAATTTCCTTTTGTTGTCTGATTGCTGAGGCTAGGACTTCTAGTACTTTGTTGAATAGCAGTGGTGATAATGGACATCCCTGCCGTGTTCCTGACCTTAGCGGAAAAGCTTTCAGTTTTTCTCCATTGAGGATGATATTTGCAGTGGGTTTTTCGTAGATGGCTTTGATGATATTGAGGTATGTGCCCTCTATCCCTACACTTTGAAGAGTTTTGATCAGGAAGGGATGCTGTACTTTGTCAAATGCTTTTTCAGCATCTATTGAGAGTATCATATGGTCCTTGTTCTTTCTTTTATTGATGTGTTGTATCACATTGATTGATTTGCGGATGTTGAACCAACCTTGCAGCCCTGGAATAAATCCCACTTGGTCGTGGCGAATAATCCTTTTAATGTACTGTTGAATCCTATTGGCTAGTATTTTGGTGAGAATTTTCGCATCTGTGTTCATCAAGGATATTGGTCTATAGCTCTCTTTTTTGGTGGGATCCTTGTCTGGTTTTGGGATCAAGGTGATGATGGCCTCATAAAATGAGTTTGGACATTTTCCTTCCATTTCTATTTTTTGGAACAGTTTCAGGAGAATAGGAATTAGTTCTTCTTTAAATGTTTGGTAGAATTCCCCCGGGAAGCCGTCTGGCCCTGGGCTTTTGTTTGTTTGGAGATTTTTGATGACTGTTTCAATCTCCTTACTGGTTATGGGTATGTTTAGGCTTTCTATTTCTTCCTGGTTCAGTTGTGGTAGTTTATATGTTTCTAGGAATGCATCCATTTCTTCCAGATTGTCAAATTTGTTGGCATAGAGTTGCTTATAGTATGTTCTTATAATAGTTTGTATTTCTTTGGTGATAGTTGTGATCTCTCCTCTTTCATTCATGATTTTATTTATTTGGGTCCTTTCTCTTTTCTTTTTGATAAGTCGGGCCAGGGGTTTGTCAATTTTATTAATTCTTTCAAAGAACCAGCTCCTAGTTTCGTTGATTTTTTCTATTTTTTTTTTTTTTGGTTTCTATTTCATTGATTTCTGCTCTGATCTTTATGATTTCTCTTCTCCTTCTGGGTTTAGGGTTTCTTTCTTGTTCTTTCTCCAGCTCCTTTAGGTGTAGGGTTAGGTTGTGTACCTGAGACCTTTCTTGTTTCTTGAGAAAGGCTTGTACCACTATATATTTTCCTCTCAGGACTGCCTTTGTCGTGTCCCACAGATTTTGAACCGTTGTGTTTTCATTATAATTTGTTTCCATGATTTTTTTCAATTCTTTTTTAATTTCCTGGTTGACCCATTCATTCTTTAGAAGGATGCTGTTTAGTCTCCATGTATTTGGGTTCTTTCCAAACTTCCTCGTGTGGTTGAGTTCTAGCTTCAGAGCATTGTGGTCTGAAAATATGCAGGGAATGATCCCAGTCTTTTAACACCAGTTGAGTCCTGATTTAGGACCGAGGATGTGATCTATTCTGGAGAATGTTCCATGTGCACCAGAGAAGAATGTGTATTCTGTTGCTTTGGGATGAAATGTTCTGAATATATCTGTGATGTCCATCTGGTCCAGTGTGTCATTTAAGGCCTTTATTTCCTTGTTTATCTTTTGCTTAGATGATCTGTTCATTTCAGTGAGGGGAGTGTTAAAGTCCCCTACTATTATGTATTATTGTTGATGTGTTTCTTTGATTTTGTTATTAATTGGTTTATATAGTTGGCTGCTCCCATGTTGGGGGCGTAGATATTTAAAATTGTTAGATCTTCTTGTTGGACAGACCCTTTGAGTATGATATAGTGTCCTTCCTCATCTCTTATTATAGTCTTTGGCTTAAAATCTATTTGATCTGATATAAGGATTGCCACTCCTGCTTTCTTCTGATGTCCATTAGCATGGTAAATTCTTTTCCACCCCCTCACTTTAAATCTGGAGGTGTCTTCGGGTTTAAAATGAATTTTTTGTAGGCAACATATAGATGCGTTTTGTTTTTTTATCCATTCTGATACCCTGTGTCTTTTGATTGGGGCATTTAGCCCTTTAACATTCAGAGTAACTATTGAGAGATATGAATAGTGCCAGTGTATTGCCTGTAAGGTGACTGTTACTGTATATTGTCTCTGTTCCTTTCTGATCTACCACTTGTAGGCTCTCTCTTTGCTTAGAGGACCCCTTCAATATTTCCTATAGAGCTGGTTTGGTGTTTGTAAATCCTTCAGTTTTTGTTTGTCCTGGAAGCTTTTAATCTCTCCTTCTACTTTCAATGATAGCCTAGCTGGATATAGTATTCTTGGCTGCATGTTTTTTTGTTTAGTGCTCTGAATATATCATGCCAGCTCTTTCTGGCCTGCCTGGTCTCTGTATATAAGTCTGCTGCCAATGTAACATTTTTACCATTGTATGTTTCAGACTTCTTTTCCTGGGCTGCTTTCAGGATTTTCTCTTTGTCACTAAGACTTGTAAATTTTACTCTTAGGTGACGGGGTGTAGGTCTATTCTTATTGATTTTGAGGGGCGTTCTCTGCACCTCCTGAATTTTGATGCTTGTTCCCTTTGCCATATTGGGGAAATTCTCCCCAATAATTCTCTCCAGTATACCTTCTGCTCCCCTCTCTCTTTCTTCTTCTTCTGGAATCCCAATTATTCTAATGTTGTTTCATCTCATGGTGTCAATTATCTCTCGAATTCTCCCCTCGTGGTCCAGTAGCTGTTTGTCCCTCTTTTGCTCAACTTCTTTATTCTCTGTCATTTGGTCTTCTATATCGCTATTTCTTTCTTCTGCCTCATTTATCCTAGCAGTGAGAGCCTCCATTTTTTATTGTACCTCATTAATAGCTTTTTTGATTTCAACTTGTTTAGATTTTAGTTCTTTTATTTCTCCAGAAAGGGCTTGTATATCTCCTGAGAGGTTTTCTCTAATATCTTCCTGCCTTTTTTGAGCCTGGCTAGAAGCTTGAGAATCGTCATTCTGAACTCTAGATCTGACATATTACCAATGTCTGTATTGATTAGGTCCCTAGCCTTCAGTACTGCCTCTTGTTCTTTTTTTTGTGGTGAATTTTTTTGCCTTGTCATTTTGTCCAGATAAGAGTATATGAAGAAGCAAGTAAAATACTAAAAGTGTGGCAAACAACCCTAGGAGAATATGCTTTAACCAAATCAGAAGAGATTCCAAATCGTGAGGGGGGAAAAGGGGGATAAAAAGAGGTTGAGAAAGAAAGAAAGAGAAAAAAAACAAAAAGAAAGGAAGAAAGAAAAGAATTTAAAAAAGAAAACGAATAAAGAAGTATAAAAAAGAAAATATATATATATTAAACTAGTTAAAAAATGTTAAAACAGAAAAGGGTAAAAGTTAAAAAAATTTTAGCAGAAGAAGAGAAAAAAATTAAAAATTTTAAAAAATTAAATTAACTGCAAGACTAAAGAATCATAGGGAAAATGCCATGAGTTCCGTGCTTTGCTTTCTCCTCCTCTGGAATTCTGCTGCTCTCCTTGGTATTGAAACCGCACTCCTTGGTAGGTAAACTTGGTCTTGGCTGGATTTCTTGTTGATCTTCTGGGGGAAGGGCCTGGTGTAGTGACTCTCAAGTGTCTTTGCCCCAGGCGGAATTGCACCGCCCTTACCTGGGGCCAGGCTGAGTAATCAGCTCTGGTTTGCTTTCAGGAGCTTTTGTTCCCTGAGCGCTTTCAGTAGAGTTCCAGAGGACGGGAATACAAATGGCGGCCTCCTGGTCTCCGGCCCGGAGGAGCCGAGAGCCCGGGGCCCCACTCCTCAGTGCGCCCTCAGAGAACAGCGCCCAGTAACTCCCGTCTGCCTGACCTCCGGCCGCGCTCCGAGCTCACAGAGCCTGCGACAGGTTCAAGGTAACCCCCAGCTGTGATCTTACTGTCAGCTCTGTCTCTGTAGCCGGCTTTCCCGTTCCAATACCCGCAAGCTCTGCGACACTCACACACCCCCGATCCTTCTGTGACCCTGCGGGAACTGAGGCCACGCTGACCCCGCGTGGGCTTCGCCCCGGTTTAGCCTCTGGAGCGATGTCCCTCAGCGGAACAGACTTTTAAAAGTCCTGATTTTGTGCTCCGTTGCTCCACTGCTTGCTGGGAGCCGGCCCCTCCCCCCAGGGTCTATCTTCCCGTCGCTTTGGGTTCACTTCTCTGCCAGTCCTGCCTTTCAGAAAGGGGTTGTTTTTCTGTTTCTAGAATTGCTATTCTTCTTCTCTTCTATCTGCCGATGGATTTGCAGGTGTTTGCAATCTTTAGATAAGCTATCTAGCTGATCTCCTGCTAGCTGAAGTAGTCTCAGCCTGCTACTTCTCCGCCATCTTGACTCCTCCCCCTTTTACATTTTTATCTTATGAAATCTGTGAATCTATTTTACTAGTAGATTCTAGATTTAATGCTCAGGAAGCCCTTGTCTGTTGTAAAATAACAAAATATTCTTGAGGCACCTGGATACCTCAGTTGGTTAAGTGTCTGCATCTGTCTTCAGCTCAGGTCATGATCCTGGGGTCCAGATGCTGACCCCCTTCTAGCCAGGCTCCCTGCTCAGTGGGGAGTCTGCCTCTCTCCTTCTCCCGCTGCCACCTCCCCCACTACCCTCATAATCTTTCTGTCTCAAAAAGGTAAATAAAAGCTCTAAAAAAAACACAAAATTTTGTCATTTGTTTTAGTTAATACATAATTTCAATTTTAGTTTAACCTAATTAAGCCACTTATAATTCATTTTGTGTAGGTATGGTGAAAGGTTAGAAGCTCATTTTTTTTTTCCCCAAATAGCAAGCTGGTTCTTTCAGTACTACTGATTCATTATTGTGTCCTCTCCCTGTTAATTTGACATACTTTCATTACCACATGTGGAATTCATATGTTTATTTGTGAATTTTCTTTGGGTGTACAAAAGAATGATTACGACTTCCTACAAAGATAAGTAGATGGAGAGAGAGATGATAGACGCACAGAGATAAATTAAGTCATACTCCTCTACATATTTACTGTTATCTCAACTTAATTAGTCAATTTAGGAAAATAATATTTTAAACTGCTTCAGGGAAATTATGTAAGTTACAGTTTGTTTTCCTTATTCTCGGCCTTTTATATTCCAGAGCCATTTGTTGAATGTATAAAGATTCCAGGCAGTTATATGTGCTTGGAGAGTCATAACTTTTATCACTATTAAATGTCCCTCTTTATACTTTACCCCAAATCTTATTTTTTTCAGTTAATAATATGGAAGTTTCTTTTTTTTAAATAATGTAAAAAATAATTTTACTAGTACTTTACCCATGGCTTTATTTTTAACTATCCCATGATACTTGGCTTAGTTATATCAGTTTTAAATACCATATGGCTAGATTTTTTTCCTCCATAATCTGAATCTCTGGCTTTTATAATTGAATTCAGTCCTTTTCACATGTGTTATTGTTTCATCATGATATAGACCTATTTTTTGTGTGTTTTCTATTTGTGTTTTATTTGTTTTATATTCTCCCCTATACCAGTCTTTAGTAGGTTGATTAGATTTTCTGAATTTTTGCTTACTTCCAGTAAATTTTATTTTCTTTATTTTAATTTTTAAAAAGATTTTATTTTTTTTTACTTGTCAGAGAGAGAGAGCACAAGCAGGGGAAGCAGCAGGCATTGGGAGAGGCAGTCTCCCTGCTAAGGAAAGAGCCTGATGCAGGGGTTGGATCCCAAGACCCTGAGATCATGACCTGAGCCAAAGGTAGATACTTAACCAACTGAGCCACCCAGCTGCCCCTAACTTCCAGTAAATTTTACTTTCTAGGTCTCTCTTTCTAAAGTGGATACAGGTTTTAGCAAATCACTTTGTTTAAGTTATTTAAGATTTTAATGATTAAGATTTAAGAAGGATCACTTTGTTTAAAATATTTATCCAGTATCACTGAAAATCAGTTGCATGTTTCCACCCACCCCTCAAATGAAAGACAACTTTGGCAAGTTTTATTACCCCAGCTCGTCTTCTCCTATAGCCCTATGTCTTATTCTTGTTGGCTGGAGCCTTAGATTCAGGGTGTAAATAATTCATCTGCTTTCTTCACAGTCATATTCGTAAAAACACTGTAGACCTCATGAGAACACAATTACCAAGTGTACGTTTATACTATATAATTCTGTATGTTTTCTAGGCATCTTTTCTCACTACTCTTTATTGATTCCTACAAAATCCGCTATGTTGGATTCTTTTTTTTGCTGATACTACTTTGCTAAGGCTGCCTTAAGGAGATACCACAGACTGGATGGCCTACACAACAGTAATTTATTTTCTCACAATCCTGGAGGTTAGTGGTCCAAGATCAAGGTGCAGGCAGGTTTGATTTCTTGAGTCCTCTCTCTTTGGTGCAGATGTTTGCCTTTTTGCCATGTCCTCGAGTTGTGTGTCTTTTGTGTGGGCAACCCCAGTATCTCTTCCTGTGTGTGCAGCTCCCGTATCTCTTCCTGTGTCCAAATTTCTTCTTCTGAGGACACCAGCAAGATTAGATTAAGGGCCATGTGAATGGCCCCCATTTCATGTACTGACCTCTTTAGAGCCCCTGTCTCCAAATACAGCCACATTGTAAAGTACTGGGGTTTAGGGTTCAACATGTGGACCCTAAAGGAGTTAGGGACTCCTGTTAGGGTCAGGAGGCACATTCAGCCCTAACAACATGTTTTGCTTATGCATCTCAGAAATTGTGCATGGGTGATAAGCTTTTTGACTTCCTGATTGACTGGAAAAAGATGTGTGTGTGTGTGTGTGTGTGTGTGTGTGTGTGTGTATACATACATATGTACCCATATTAAAAAGTAGTTTGATCTAGGGTCAGACGTATTTTTTCCTTAAGTAATTGACAGCGTTGTTTCAATGTATTCTAACATCCATTATCCACCTGCCTTATAGAAGAGAGATGTCTGATTATTTCTGCTCCAGGATTTTTGCATATTCTTCTTTTCTGTCAAGAAGCAGGGAAAATGTTCTTTTTATGCTTAGAGTTCATAAATCCCTACAGCAATTTGATGGGCCTTTGTCATTTTTCATCTCAGGGAGATTTTCATCTGTAATTTATCTGATTATTTCTTTCTAGAAAAACCTATGAGACAGACATAAAAACTTCTGGATCTGTCCTTGCTATCCCTTCGCAGATATTCTCCACGTTTTCATCTCTTGGTTCTCTGGCACTGTAGTCTTAGAAGGATCACTTTACTTAGTTTCCCAGTTCACTGGTTGGAGTTTAATCTGCATTGATTCTGCTAGTTATTTCTTCTCTGATAGTTTTATTTTAGCAATCATTTTGTTAATTTCTGAGAACTCTGAATGCTGCTTTTAAAGCCTGTCCTATTTCATAGATATGATGGAGGCCCCAGTTTCTCAAGGGAATTAATTACATTTCCTTATTTTTCCCCATTTATTCTCATCCTCATGGTGTTCAGTGTTCTGTTTAATATAATGTCTCTCTCTCAGAATTTTCCTCAACTGTCAGGTTAATTGCTGTTGCTTTTCTATTCCTATAAGTAGATGAATCCAGATTGAATAGTATTACTCTATGCATTTTATTGCCCTCAGACCCAGTAAGAAATTTCACTGCTCCAGCAGGGAATGCACGTCCTGATTCAGGATTTCTGGTTATATGTTGCTCTGAGTGTAGAGAAGGAGTTCTATTTTCCATTGGGCTTATGTTAATGGTGTCCTGGTAACTTCTTTATTTGGGGGTGGGGAATGGGAGGTAAAGTTGTCCATCCCATCGGCCCCTCATGGACTCCTGTGTCACATCTCCCACGTCAGCAGTGATTACCCATCCTGGATGTCCTAAGTACAAACACTTCTAATGCAAGGGAATGACCTGGCTTTTTTAGGAGGTGTGTTGACTTATTTAGTGACGCATGTACAGCTCCTCCACTATGGCCTCCATCAATCTGGGTTATTCCAGAATTCTGCTGGGAACATTTTTTTGTTCCTCTTTGTTTCACCTGCAGGTGTTTGCAAGTTTTTCAATTTCACGCATTTTTATCCAACAGTTTCCATTTGTTCTATAGAAAGTCCTTAAAAAACTATTTCTGTGTGTTGGTAGCTGTGCTCCTCATTTTTCAGTGATTCTGGGGATTTATATTAGAATTTTTTTCTGTCTTTTCAGTGGAATAGTTTTGAGGAATATAGGTAAGCATATTTTATATTTATTTTGAGGAATTTTGAGGAATTATTTTGAGGTAAATACGTGTTTTCTGTTGCCCATCAGAACCAGAGACCATCTTCTCCCCATATTTACAGTTTTATAGAACACACTAAAAGAAAAGTTAGTCAGCTACAGTTCCATGTTTTTTCCTTTGCTATTTTGCAGTCTAAATTTTCCTTCACTTTGAGGGAAGTTGTTTTGAAAGCATTTTAAAGTTGGTCTTGTCAGGAGGGAGAAAAAGCACGTGAGTATCAGCGTAACATCGAATGCTACCCAGGTCATTCTGCTAGTAAGAGACATTTGGTTGGTCCTTTATTTCTCATTACTCCTAAACAGTCTGCCTCTTTCAAGGAAAGTGAAGTTAATGTTGTAGAGCTACATGCAAATCAGCCATTTCAATGTTTACATGGGTAGTAGCTGTAATTTTTCTCAGCTCTTTCCCCTCTGATACAGCCTGTGATGTTTATTGCAAACTGAGTGATGTTCAGGAAAGGCAATTGACTGGAAGGTAGGAGACCTGTGTCCTAGACCCAGCTTCCTAAGTTACTAATGACTGGAAACACAGAACATTTCTAAAGCTCTTTGGTCCTCCTTCCCTTTATTTATAAGGACCCGGGCAATGTTTTTGTAAAAAAATCTGAAAAAATCTTAAATTGTACTGTGAGATCATTTTTTGGGATCCCACAAAGAGTATCAGCTTTTCATAATGAAATCATCCAGTTAACATTCTCACAAACATACTCATCCGAATATGTGAACTTTTTCTTTTTAGAATAGATGAAATAGGTTGTGTAGTAGCAAACATGTAAATAATTAATAATGGAAAGGAAATGCACTTAGTGTTAGTACTTTATGTACATTTATATACTTTGTACACATTATTTTAATTTAGATCTAATAACAGACTTATCAAATAGATATTAATATTTCTTCTACTTAATAGAGGATAAGTCGCAGTTCAAGGAGATTAAATAATTTAGCCTAAGATATCCAATTAGTATTGGGATGGCCAGGATTAGAATTTGGGTCCTAGCCTCTGATTGTAACACTGTTCAGCCTTCTTATTGCTAGGTAAGTTAAATACTAAAGCAAAGTTTCCCACTTTTAAAATATGATAAGGATGACCAGAAATGCCTTCCTATACCATAAATAATCACCAGCCACTTTTAGATAGTTCTTTTTAGTTTGAACAATGGTTTCATGTAAATGAATTTACCTCATCTGCTTTGAGATATTAGATAACAGACTGGAGTTCTCGATCCCCTATCTCAAATGAGAAAGACAAAGAAAAAAAAAAAGTGTGATGTATTAAAGAGTGATATATTTCTTCAACTTTTATTTTTTTATTTATTTTTATTTTTAAAAACTATTTTATTTATTTATTTGACAGAGAGAGAGGGCACACAAGCAAGGGCAGTGGGAGAGGGAGAAGCAGGCTTCCCACGGAGAAGGGAACCTGATGTGGGGCTCGATCCCAGGACTCTGGGACCATGACCTGAGCTGAAGGCAGATACTTAACCCACTGGGCCACCCCGGCAGCCTGCTCTTCAACTTTTAAAGACAGAGCTGAATTGTCGATTGTTCTTTGATTCAAATTCTGATCATTCCAAGTTTTTTGGGGTTTTGTTTGTTTTTTCATCACCTGCTCCTCTGTTTAACCTCAGATAAATTCCTTATCTTAAGGCACTGTAGCTTCTTTATAACTCAGTGACTTCCAAACCCAAAAAGTTGTGTAGTGATGTCTTAGTGTGAACACGCACTTAATTGTAAACTTAGCCATGAGAGCTTTGTTAGCTCTCGGTGCAGTACCCGCATGATGTTGATTCTTCTAAGTATACATTTATTTTTCAAACAAAATAATGGATTTGCTAAGGTGAAAATTGCAAAGCGAGAAACCCGAGATTCTGCTTCCAACCTGGACTGGAGTCAGGCATTCTCCCTGGTTCTCTCTGAAGTTTTTGACTAGAAAGTCTTGAGATGCTCTCCAACTCTGGAGTTATGAAATGTGGAACTTTTCCATTCTTTGATTCTTTAGCAAATATTTGCCGAGCACCTGTTATATACATGTATTCTAGACGTACCTAAATAAACAAAACAGACTCCTTGCCCTGATAGGGTTTCCGCTGTCACCGTGAAACAGACGTTAAACAGGGAACGTGATCAGTGAGTAAGTGGGATACTCTTTGCAAAGACCATGTAACACAGTGAGGCTGAGTAAGAGGACTGGTGGGACCTGGGATGGTCACAGTGGGCCACGATGAGATTGGAAACTTGGAGTGAACACTTGAAAGAGACCAGGGAGCGAGCCATGCAACTAGGGAAGACATACTGGGAGAATATTTCAGACAAGAAAACAAAGCAAAACAGTGCAACAGCCCGAGTTGAGAATGTCCTTGGTGTTTCGGAGGACTGGCAAGGGAGCCTCATGGAGGGAGAGAGTCGTGAGATGCGGAAGAAGAGGGAGGGGAGAGAGATCTTGAAGAAGTATTTATGCCTCTGAAAGGACATTTTTATTACCTATGTTGTGAGGCCCGGTTCTAGAAAATTGCTATTATTGAGTTCTTCAGGGCTTCCTTTGATAGCTTAATGTCCCTAGTACTTTGATAATTCATGCCTCTAATAGGCAAAGATGCTTCTTAAGAGGGAACTGGGGTAAGCAGTTGACATCTGCAAGGCAAGAGATGATGGGCCACGTGGTTTTTATAAATGTCCAGTATTGGAAATAGAAAGTGTGATGGAAAGGGAAGGGAGGAAAGAGAGAGTAGATGTGTTCAGAGCACTGGGCGCCTGGATGGCTCGGTCCGTTAAGTGTGAGGCTCTTGGTTAGGCTCAGATCATGAGATCAAGTCCCCTGTGGAGCCTTGCACTGAGCGTGAAGCCTGCTTGAGATTCTCTCTCTCCCTCTCCTCCTCCACCCACTTGCATACGTGCTTTCTCTCCCTCTCTTTCTCTAAAATGAATAAATAAATAAATAAATCTAAAAAAAAAAAAAGAAAGAAAGAAAGAGAGGACCAAGTGACCCATTTGAATATTGCTTAATTGGTGTTGAAATGGATGAGACTTTAGTGTTTTTCCAATAAAATAGGCAATTGAGTGAATCAGAGCAAATAAGAAAAATTCTCCACTAGTTATATTGCCTCTCTACTGTGTATATTTGTATTTTTTAAGTATTCTTTAATTAATATTGTAATTTTTGAGCAGTTTCAGGTTTCCAGAGAAAATGAGCAGCCTCTGCAGACGGTTCCCATAGAGCCCCCCCCTCCAATTTTGCACTGTTATTGACATCTTACATCACTGTGGCATGTTTGCTTTGCTGCATGAGTCAATATTAGCACTTTATTAGTAAAGTCTTTATTAGTTGACATTGGGGCTCACTCTTGGTGCTATGCCTTCCGGGGGTTTTCACATGGATATCATGACTTCTGTCGACAGTATTGGACAGAGTGGTGTCACTACCCTGAAAGTCCCCTAGGCTCGACCTATTCCTCCCTCTCTTCTTCTCCAACACCCTTGGCAACCACTCATCTTCTTTACTGTGTCTATAGATCGTTTCACTTTTTCCAGAAATCCATAAAGGTACAATTATACTGGAAACTGCGTTGATCCGCACCATGTTGCGGTGGTGGACAGGGTGCGAGGGGCCTGCCCCAGCTGCAGAGCCCCCAACGGAGCAGATTTACCCCATTGCTGCTGCTACCCCCACATCACCCACACCTCCACCTCCCCAGGGAGCCTCCAAGCGCCTTCACCCTCTGCCTTCCCTGCACTCCCAGAACAACCATTCTGTTCCCCCAGGAAACCACATGCAAAAGTCCCTTGTTTCTGGGGAGGCACAAGACCGAGTGAGGAGAGGGGCCCAGTGGGGACTGAGGCCCATGCCAGCCCTGTCCATTTCCTAGGTCGCCAGGCAGAACTGGATCTGCAGCCCCAACACAGCTGCTGAGACTGGTCCTGGCCTCCTACCCATTTGTCTTTGTTTTCCTGTCCCTCTGTCTGTCTACTTATCTGTCTGGACAATTCCTGTCTGTCTGTCTATTCCTGGGAAGCTCATTACTACAGGCCCTAGCATCTACCCACTCTCTCCCGTACTGTTATCCTTAAACTTACCTCTTATTCAAAACACATACACAAAATTAAAACAGCAGAAACAAATGAACAAAACCAAAAAACAAACAAAACAAAACCCACAGTCACCTAGATTTTTTCCTTTGTTATCTTCTCGAGGTTTTCTAGTTTCTAGCCTTTTCACATTGGCTTCTTTAACTTAGAAATAAACACTAAAGTTTCCCGATGTCTTTTTGTGGCTCGATAGCTCATTTTTTCGTTTATGGCTAAAGAAGCTTCCAGTGTACAGATGCACCAACATTTGTTTATCCATTTACCCGTTGAAGAACCTCTTGGTTGCTTCCAAGTTTTGACAATTATAAATCTGCTATAATCATTTATGTGTAGATTCTTGTATGGAAATAAGTTTTCAACTCCTTTGGGAACACAGTTGCTGGATCATATGATAAGAGTTTATTTGGTTTTGTGAGAAGCTGCAAAATTGTCTTCTGAAGTAGCTGTCCCATTTGGCATTCCTACCGGCAGTGATAAAGAGTTTCTGTTGTTCCTTGTCAGGATTTGGTGTTTTCAGTGATTTGGACTTTAGCCATCCTAATGAGTGTGCTAGCCGTTTCTGTTTGCATTTCCCTGGTGATATATGATGTTGAGAGTTGCTCCTCTGCTTATTTGGCATCTGTATTACTGCTTTGGTGAGGGGTCTCTTCAGATCTCTTGTCCCTATTTTAATTGGGTTACTTTCTCATTTTTGTCTTAAACGTCTTGCGTATTTTGGATACTAGTCCTTTTATCAGATGTGTGTTTTGAAATGTTCCCCAGGTGCTCCTAGGGGCCTCATTCGTTTGAGCATCGAATTCTTGGTTTCAGCTCAGGTCATGATCTCAGGGTCATGAGATTGGGCCTCGAGTAGGGCTCTGTGTTCTGCTTGAGATTCTCTCTTTCCCTCTCCCTCTGCTCCTTGCCCCCCACTTGCTCTCTAACATGCACTTTCTCACTGGGATAAATAAATTTTTAAAAAATATATTTTCTCCAGTTTTTGTGTTGCCTTTTCATTGTCATAACAGTGTCCTTAACAGAGCAGAAGTGTTTAATTTCAATGAGGTCTACCTTACCAGTTTTTTTACTCATGGATCATGCATGATTCTTGTTTTATAGCTAAAAAGTCATCTCAAAACCCAAGATCAGGAATGGCTGGGTGGCTCAGTCGGTTGGGCATCTGCCTTCAGCTTGGGTCATGATCCCAGAGTCCTGGAATTGAGTCTCACATCGTGCTTACTGAGCCAGAGCCTTCTCCCTCTGCCTGCCACTCCCTTTGCTTGTGTGCTCTTCTTTCTGTCTGACAAATAAATGAATAAAATCTTAAAAAAAAAAAAATCCAAACAACTTATGATCACATAGATTTTTCTCCCGTGTTATCTTCTTTGAACTTTTAGAGTTTTGTGGTGGACATTTAGGTCTGTGAGCTACTTTTAATTTATTTTGCTGAATGAGATATGGAAGTTCCATGTCTAGGATCACTTTTTTTTTTTTTTTTTTTTTTGCATGTGGATCTAGTTGTTTCAATACCATTTGTTGAAAATACTAATCTCCCTTACTGAGTTGCCTTTGTTTCTTCATCAAAAAGCAGTTGACTGTACATATGTGGGTCTGTTTCCAGGCTCTCTTCAGTTCTTTGATCAGTTTGTCTAGTCTTTCGCCAGTACCACCTGCTTGATCACTGTAGCTTTGAAGTGTCTTACAGTCAAGTCGTGTCAGTTCTTGGACTTTGTTCTTACTCTTCAGTATTGTTTTGGTTATTCTCTGACTTTTGTCTTTCCTTATAAACTTTAGAATGAGTTTTTCAGGCGCCTCTGTGTTACTTGCTGAGATTTTGACTGGGATTGAATTGAATCTATGTATCAAGCTGAGAAGAACTTATATCTTGACAATATTGAGTCTTCCTTACAGAATATCATCCATTTAATTAGAGCTTTCATTTTTTTTTCATCAGTTTTATAATGTTCTTCAAATGGAGCCTGTACTTTTTGGTCTAGTATAAGTAGTATTATGTTTTTAATTTCAAATCCAGTTGTTCATTGTTGGGTTAGAAGAAAATGAATGACTTTTGTATATTAACCTTGTATCCTGCAACCTTGCTGTAAATTAATAGTTTCAGGAGTTTTTGTTGTTGCTGATTCTTTGGGGTTTTCTATGTAGACAATCATGTATTTTGCAAACAAAAGCATTTTTTAAGGTTATTTTTTGTTGTTTTTTTACTAACATAAAAATGTATTATTAGCCCCAGGGGTACAGGTCTGTGAATCACCAGGTTTACACACTTTACAGCACTCACCATAGCACATACCCTCCCCAGTGTCCATAACCCCACCACCCTCTCCCTACACCTCTCCCCCCGGCAGCCCTCAGTTTGTTTTGTGAGATTAAGAGTCTCTTATGGTTTGTCTCCCTCCCAGTACCATCTTGTTTCATTTATTCTTTTCCTCCCCCGCACCGAGCTCCCCACGTTGCATCTCCACTTCCTTATATCAGGGAGATCATATGATAGTTGTCTTTCTCCAATTGACTTATTTCACTAAGCATGATACCCTCTAGTTCCATCCACGTTGTCGCAAATGGCAAGATTTCATTTCTTTTGATGGCTACATAGTATTCCATTGTATATATATACCACATCTTCTTTATCCATTCATCTGTTGATGGACACCTAGGTTCTTTCCGTAGTTTGGCTATTGTGGACATTGCTGCTGTAAACACTCGGGTGCATGTGCCCCTTCGGATCACTGTTAACATTCGGGTGCATATGCCCCTTCAGACCCCTTTGTATCTTTAGGGTAAATACTGAATAGTGCGATTGCTGGGTCATATGGTAGCTCTATTTTCAACTTTTTGAGGAACCTCCATGCTGTTTTCCACATTGGTTGCACCAGCTTGCATTCCCAACAACAGTGTAGGAGGGTTCCCCTTTCTCTGCATCCTCGTCAGCATCTGTCATTTCCTGACTTGTTAATTTTAGCCATTCTGACTGGTGTGAGGTGGTGTCTAATTGTGGTTTTGATTTGTATTTCCCTGATGCCGAGTGATATGGAACACTTTTTCATGTGTCCGTTGGCCATCTGGATGTCTTCAAACAAAGGATTTTTATTTTTCTATGATCAGCATATCTTTTTTTCAAAGATTTATTTATTTATTTGAGAGAGAGAGGTGGGGAGGGGCAGAGGAAGAGAATTGCAAGCAGACTCCTCACTGAGCATGAAGCCTGACATGGGGCTGTGTCTCAGGATCCTGAGATCACTACGTGAGCCCAAAGCAAGTGCTGGAAGCTTAACCAACTGTGCCACCTAACCAGCCTGATCAGTATATCTTTTTATTCCTTTTCTTCTCTTTATTTTATATATACATTA
Organism: Mustela erminea; assembly: GCF_009829155.1. NCBI lineage: Eukaryota > Metazoa > Chordata > Mammalia > Carnivora > Mustelidae > Mustela > Mustela erminea. The sequence goes on from NC_045619.1 coordinate 123,579,053, forward strand.
GCTAGGACTTCCAGTACAAATAGAGGCAGTGAGAGAAGATACACTTGCTTATCTCATGATCTTAGCAGAAGAGTGTATAATTTCTCACCATGAGGAATAGGCTTAGCTGTAGGTTTTTTGTAGATGTTCTTTATTAAATTGAGGAAGTTTCTTTCCTATTTCTAATTTCTTTGAGTTATTATCATGAATGGGTGTTGGATTTTGTCATATGATTTTTCTGCATATCAGTCATCAGTATTATCATATAATGTTTCTTTTATATCATGCTGATATGATAGATGACATCAATCAATTTCCCAGTGTTTATTTGCCTATCATACCTGTAATAAATCTCACCTAGTCGTTATTTGTCATTCTTTCTCTACATTATTGGATTCAATTTGCCAATATTTGCTGAGAATTTTTGAATCTATATATTCATGGGTGATACTGCTGTGTCATTTTTCTTTCTAGCGTTTTCTTTGCCTAGTACCTGCATTAGGGTAAAGCTGGCTTCATAGAATGGATGTGGAAATGTTTCCTCTTTTTCTATTTTCTGGTTATGATTACATATAATTGGTATAATCTCTTTCTTTTTTTTTTTTTTTAAAGATTTTATTTATTTATTTATTTAACAGACAGAGATCACAAGTAGGCAGAGAGGCAGGCAGAGAGAGAGGAGGAAGCAGGCTCCCCGCTGAGCAGAGAGCAAGATGCAGGGCTCTATCCCAGGACCCTGGGATCATGACCTGAGGCGAAGGCAGAGGCTTTAACCCACTGAGCCACCCAGGTGCCCCGGTATAATCTCTTTCTTAAATGTCTGGTAGAATTTACCAGTGAACCTATCTGGGCTTGGTGCTATCTCTTTTGGAATAATTGATTCAATTTCTTTATTATTACAGGCCTGTTGAGATTATCTATTTGTCCTTGTGTGAATTTTGATAGATATGCCTTTCAAGGAATTTGGCAGTTTCATCTAGTTTATCAAATTTGTGAACATAGAGTTGTTAATAATAATTCTTTATTATCCTTTCATGGGATCACTAGTCATAGTTCCTCTGTCATCTCTGATATTTGTATTTGCATCTTCTTTGGCTTCCTTAGGTTGACTAAAAGTTTAATTTTATTTTAAATAAATATGATAATAAATAAACATATTTACAATAAAAATAACAAATATAAACAATAATTTTATTATACTTTTCAAAAAACTAGCTTAGGTGATTGATTTTTGATTTTCTTGCTTGCGATTATATGAATTTAAGTCTATAAAATTTCCCTCTAAGCACTGCTTCACTGCATCCCACAAATTTTAATTAAAAGTACTCTTATTTTCATTTAATTTGAAATGGTTTCTTCTTATTATTTCTTCTTTAATCCATGTGTTACTAAGAAGTGTGTTATATAATCTCCAAGTATTTTTGGGTTTCCTATATATCTTCCTGTTACTGTTTTCTAGTTAAATTCCATTGTGACCTGAGAGCATATACAGTACTATTTCTGTTCTTTCAAATTTGCTACAGTGTACTTGATGACTTAGAATGTTGTCAGTCTTTGTGAGTGTTCCCTGTGAAATTGAGAGTGCTGTGTCTTCTGTTGTTGCTGCATGAAGTATTCTATAAATGTAAAGTTGATGGTTGCTGTTCAGTTCAGCTATGCCCGTACTGATTTGCTGCCTCCTGATTGTCAATTAGTGATAGAAGGATGTTTAAGTCTCCAGCTATGAGAGTGGATTCATATGTTTCTCCTTGCACTTCTTCCAGTTACTGTCCAAGCATTTGACATTGTGGTATTAGGTGCATACACATGTCTTCTCAGGAATTGGCCACTCTCTTCATTTTATAATAAACTATTGTCCCTGATAATTTTCCTTTCTCTGAAATTTGCTCTGTCCAAAGTTAATATAGCTTTTCTGGGTTTCTTTTCATTAATATTAACATGGTATATCTTTATTCCTTTTACTTTTAATCTATCTGTGTCTTTATATTTAACTCGAGTTTCTTATAGGCAACATAGAGTTGGGTCTTTTTTTTTTTTAATTCACTGTAACAGTCTCTTTAATTGGTATATTTAGAAAACTATCATTTAAAGTGATTACTGGTATTCAGATTAATTATCTAGCATATATGTTTCTCTTTTATACTTGTTGACCTTGATTTTTTTTTTTTTTACCCCCTTTGGGTATTTTTGTTTGTTTTGTTTTGTTTGTTTTTGTTTTGTTTGGTTTGGTTCTCTACTCTTTTTTTTTTACCTTTGTTTTAATTGTTTTGTATGATTCCTTTTCTTCTTTTTTCATAGCATATCGATTATACTTCTTTTTAAACTCTATTTTTCTAAATTTGGGCCCATGAATTTGCAGTATGCATTTATAAGTAACCCAGGTCCACTTGCAAAGTGCCACTTCATGGGTAGCGCAAGAACATTATAAACAGTATTTTCAGGTCCTCCTTTCTGTCCTTACAACATGCTGCTGTTCATTTATTTCACTTACCCCGCAACTAAAATCACTGAATACATTCTTGCTGCTATTATTTTGAACAAACTGTTACCTGTTAGATCAATTAATAATAAAAATAGAATATTTTATTTCTTAATTTATTCTTTTCCAATATTTTTATGTAGATTATATTTTCTGAATGATACCATTTTCCTTCTCTCTAAAGAATTTATTTTTAACTTTACTTGCAAGGCAGTAGAACTAATGAAAAATTGTTTTAACTCATGTTTGTCTGAGAAAATCTTTATTCTTTATTTTGATGGGTAATTTTATTGGGTACAGAATTCCAGGTTGGAGTCTCTTTTTTTTTTCTCTCTCTCTTTCAGTACTACCAATATTTTTATTTCACTCTCTTTTTGTTTGCATGGTTTCTAAAGAGAAGTCTGATATAATTCCTATTCCTTCTTCTCTCTAATTAAGGTATTTGCCACCACCGCACCCCAACCCCAACCCCCTGTGGCTTCTTTCAAGATTTTCTCCTTGTCTTTGATTCTCTGGAATCATATGCCAAGGTGTAGGTAAATGTTTGGTATTCACAAATTTTCAGGAATCTGTGGTTTGTTGTTTATCATTAATTTTGGAAAATTATCCTTCATTATCACTTTAAATATTTTTTCTGTTATTTTGCTTCTCCTGGTATTTACCTTATACATATTACACCTTTTGGAAGCATTTCACAGTTCTTGGACATTCTGTTCCTTTTTTTTTTTTCCCAGTCATTTTTTTTTTCCTTTGCATTTCAGATTTGGTAGTTTCTTTTTTTTTTTTTTTTTTTTAAGATTTTATTTATTTATTTGACAGAGAGAGAAATCACAAGTAGGCGGAGAGTCAGGCAGAGAGAGAGAGAGAAGCAGGCTCCCGCTGAGCAAAGAGCCCGATGCGGGGCTCGATCCCAGGACACTGAGATCATGACCTGAGCCGAAGGCAGCGGCCTAATCCACTGAGCCACCCAGGCGCCCCAAAGATTTGGTAGTTTCAATTGACATATCTTCCAGCTCACTCATGCTTTCCTCTCCTATGTCCAGTATAGTGGTGAGTCCTTCAAAGGTGTGTTTCTTTTCTGTTAGAATGCTTTTGTTTATTTCTAGCATTTACTTTTTATTATTTCTTAGAGTTCCCATCTCTCTGTTTATACTGTCCACCCATTCTTGCATATTGTCTACTTTTTATGTTAAAGCCCTTACCTTATTAACCTGTATTAATTCCTTTCTTCATAATTCCAACATCTCTACCATATCTAAACCAGGTTCTGATGCTTGCTCTGTCTCTTCAATTTGTGTTTTTTGTCTTTTTTGACAGACTGACTTGATGTACTGGGTAAAAGGAGTTAGGCCTTTAGTGTGGGGTTTTATGTGTATCTGGCTAGAGGTTAGGATATGTTTACTCTTTGCTGTAACTGTAGATATCAGTTATTATTTCCCTGTTACCTTTATTTTTGTCTTCCCTATTGTCTTTGGGTTTCCAGGGAGATTTATATCTAAACAAGGCCTGCAGTGTGCTCTGTATCCCTTGTGTTCTTCTGTTCTTAACGCAGAAGCTCTCCTTATGTGCTGGTAAGTTGTGGGGTTTATGATTAGGTCTTAGTGAGTCTTTTTGTGCCACTGGGTTGTATCCTTCACAATCCTCTCAGGTGTTTGTTTGTTTGTTTGTTTGTTTATATCTCCACTCCTGAGGTAAGACAGGAAGGCTAGAAGTTGCTGGAATTGCTTCTTTCCCTTTCCCCACCTAGAATGCTACTAGGACCTGGAGTTAGGTGTTTTCCTTTCTCCAGTCTTGTTAAACCCCAGTAAGTTACAGTCTCTTTAAGTCGTTTGTCTTGAGGGAAGGTCCTGTAGGAGAACAGAATGCTTTGGGTATATTTCAAAATGGCTACTTTTCCCTTTATTTGCCAAAATTTTGAGAGAATTTTCTTCTAATTTACCATACAAGAAACCGGTGGAGTTCCTAGAGGTCAAACTCACTAAAGTGTAGGGGCTCTTTAAGAATGTTTAACTTGAAACTTCTCTACAGTGGGCCTCCAGCCTTTCATCAGTTTCAGTCTGGGTTTTTCTACCGTACTACTCGTTCCCACAGCGTTTCTTTCCCTGGGCTTCTGCCTCGGTAAGCTGTGATTCTTTGTGTCCGCCTATTATTCTTCCCAGTTTGGGGGCAAGTGGTCATGCTGGCTCTGTGACATCAAGTGTCTGATAGATCTAAGAAGAGTTGTTGATTTTCAGTTCAGCTGTTTTCTTGTTAGGACCAGTATGATGATTTCTGATCTATTTTATATGCCATACGGAGGACTGGAAGCCTGTGCCATGTACAAGTAATGGATTGTTCAATCTCACTCTACAACTCTAATTCCAGATTTGTAGAGGGTGGTCAGTAGTCCTACCCTACATTCACACACGGAGTAGAGTTTACAAAACACACGTGACTGTGCTAAATTTTCATTAATATGGACAATGTTATTTCTCTTTTATTAAATAAGTTTAATGCCTATAATCTCTTCTTTTTGAAGGAAATTTCCCTTTTCATTACTTTTGATTTTTTTTTCTTATATTATATCAATCTGAGTGTTTTCAAATGAAGCCATGAGAAGCTGTACACTGATAAGGACTTACTGTAGTTCAGTTCCTTAATTTACCCTATCAGTGGTGAAAGAAAGACATCTAGCAGAATAGCTGAGTGTAACTGGGACCAAGTAAAGCTAAGGTTTCATCTTGCTGCTATATTTGACACACTAATTTCAATAAGTTAAATATATAATGAAATGAATAAAGTATCTCTGATATCTGGAAGTGTCCATTAGGAGACGTTAAGTCAGCACCAGCCTACCTTCCGTGTTGCCAGGCATTTGGAGATTGTGACTGGCTGCAGGAGAGGAACTTCAGGAAAATCTACTAATCTGGTTCTTGCAGTTTTTCACCAGGAAAACTTACATACTTGGGTATTGTTGAGATAACTGCTCTCTGGTTTCCATACTATTCTGTAATTTAATCATTAACTCATATTTTTTATTACCGCATCACACCTTTTGTCAAATGTTTTCCTCCCCAGGCATGCTCACTCTAAATAAGTGCTGAGGAGTCTCCTCTCAAAAAAACTTCCCATATATTTAATTGAATATTATTATAATATTTGTATTTAAGTGATGTATCATTTTATTCTTTGTTTTGATTTAGTAAGTTCTCTTCAAGTTTTCCCTGCCCTATATCATAAGCAGTTAAAATTATATCATCCTTGATTATAATATAATCTTGATTTAATATATATATACATTATATTTTATGTGTTTTCTTTGAATCCATATTGTTTTATGATAAAAATCATGTTGAAATGATTGTTTTTAATATATAATATAATGTAATTATATTAATGGTTATGTATCCAACCAACATTTAGAATATCGGAATAGCAGTATCCAAATTATTTGTTTAGCAGCTGATTTTAGAAGCTATTTCAAATAATAAGTTAATATTGCAACATAGATTGGTTTTTGTAAAATGTGTATAATCAAATATAAAATTTGAAACAAATTAAACTAAAATTATTTTTCAAGGATATTAGCCATTTTACTTTTCAAAATAATAGATTTTTGAAAAATAAAAAATATTTTGCGGACAGTTATCACAAAAATTTTCTGTGAAGACAGAGAATATTATTTTCATTGAAAGACAGAAATAGATAATATTAACCTTTTATAGGGTTCTTACTTGCCAAAAACAAAAATCAAACAAACAAAAAACCACAAAAAACCCCAGCATTATATGGAGCCCTTAAATGGTCCTCCTATTTTTACCATTGGCCATTGTGGCTACAGAAACACTGGACATAGCAATTATTCAGTTTAATGCACTGATAGTATTATAAATACATGTTACAATTGAAACAATCCATGAGATTGTCAAAAAGTTTCATTGGAATTAAGTAGTGAATTAGTGAAGTTGATCAGAATGAATATGGACTGTAGTAGGGTGAAATATTGGGTACCATAGCTTGAAGTCTATTAGAGTTAATGCTCATGATGGGACACAGGGGAAGGAGAACAGGCCGGGGATGTCATGGTGGATTTAGGAGAAGCAGAGTAAAAGGAGCATGAGGGAGATGGAATTTGGCAAGAGCATGCTAGCTTATTTGAAGATTAAGATGACTGAAAGAGAAAAATGAAATGAAAAACAATAAAAATATATTAATAAAATACATTTATACTAAGGTTTTGAAAAAAAAGCAAAAAGTGTTAGGTGTGTCTTCATGTAATTTAGTTTTCTGAATTGCTTTTTGTAGAAAAAGTTGTAAAATAAAGCCATCCCCTTTTAAATCTTTAAGTTGTAACTCAGGATTTATGAAGGAAAAAAAGAGATACTTCAACTTTTTTGACTTTATAAAGTTGTCCTCTTATCACATTGAATTGGAAGCTTCTTACCTTTTTAATTTTTTGAAAATGGAGGAAATTTGTATTTATTTGAGAGATAGGTACCCACCAGATCTTAGAGCTTTGGGATGAATGTTTGCTTCTGTTGAGATTGGAAACACTCTGTTGACCCAGATTCCCTTCATACTGACTTTTAGTTAATTTCATCTACTGAGGAATCAATGTAAAAAGGGCTTTTGCTTATGAAATGTGTGCTTTTTCTACCATTGATGTTAAATCTCACTTTTCAGGTTTCCAAATTTGGGGCAAGTTTTTCTATTTTTCTTTCTCTATGATCATCTTGATATGTTTTTAATTTTTTTTTAACGTCCATTAATAGCTGGATTCCTGACTTAGACTTTTTGCAACAGTGAATGTTACAGTTGTAGTGGTATTTGTACAGTAACATTGTAGTTGCTAACTTCAGTTAGCAGCATGCTAATTTCTGGCTCTAGATAATTTGGTGGAGTATTTCTGGAATGCCATACAATATCATATCATTGCATGCAACAGAACGAGTGGTGTTATTTTCTCCTGATAGTATAAAATATGAATGAACTTTTGATGGATAAATTATCTTCAGATAAATTTTGATACCAAGAAAAAAAGTGAGAAAGTAGGATTTTTTAGTAGGAAGAAATGTTGTTAGACAAAAACACTGTTGTAATAGAAGAAAATTACTATTATATGTTTTCTTTTCTCTGAGTCATATTTTTCCCATATAAAAGAAAGCGTTATATAAGTGATTGCTAATCTGGACTAAACATCCTTGTGTGGTCAGCGATTGGAAGTAAAAGAACTGGTTGGATATATGGACATGTTCCTCTCTCCAGCACTAGTACATTCCTATATGTGTGTGTGTGTGTTTGTGTGTGTATAACTATCATATCTAGGGAAATGATAACTGAAAGTTAGATACAGAAAGGTAGTATAGAAAAATAGATTTACAACCTTGCCTGTTTTTGTCGTTTAAAATACAGATTTTTTTTTTAAGTGCATTAGGAAATGACATTTTTTGTTTCGTTTTGAATTTCTTTTTACTGTTCAAAAAGATTATTGGAACTTGGCCTGGTGATTGGTTTCAAAGCTAACTTTATTGCTCTTTCACTTTTCTGTGTTGAATCTGTGAGTTCTTGCATTTGGAAAGTCCTGGGTATTGATGTTAGTTAATTCAGGAAGATACCCTGTTTGTCAGAATAGTAAGTATGTTCTGCACATTGCTTTGGCTTTCGAAATGACTTGTACATGGCCATGTTCACGTACGATATGCGTTCTCTTCTTTTGAAACAGCCTTGGGGAAATATGGTCCTTTAGCCTGAGAGATTCTAGTTTTATAGCTTTCCAGCTCTTAGATTCTTAAGATAGTTACAGGTTTTTGCCATGCCTACCATGATACACAGAAATTGATATAAAAAAAAACAAAGGTCTGACTGTTTAAAGAAAAAATAACTCACTGTCTAACCCCAATTTGTACAGAAAGGAAGTATTATAGCCGAGGTGTCGTGCTGTCCCATTGCCAGACTCCATTCTTCCATTAACAACCAGGATGCCCATATATCTCTAACATCCAAACCATAAAGAGTTGACTTTTCTTCTTTTGCCCCCATTCTTAGGTATATACCATTGAGGAATCTGGACTAAACATCCTTGTGTGGTCAGCGATTGGAAGTAAAAGAACTGGTTGGATATATGGACATGTTCCTCTCTCCAGCACTAGTGCATTCAAAGTGACATTTGAAGCTGATTTGGCTGGAAATGAGGACATCTTCATTGCCCTTGATGACATCATTTTCACCCCAGAATGTGTCTTTGGAGGTAAGTGATTTCCTTAGTAGGTGGGATGTGCAAGGATTGTTTTACTATCCACATATGGAAGAACTGGGAATTCCTGATGAATAACATTTGTTTCCAGGCCTAAGACTGTTCATACATTGAAGGAAGATCAGTGTATGTTGTAGGGGGTAAAGTTTTTCTGTCCATAAACCTAACCATCAAGTTTTCATGTCCTCTAGGCAACCAGATACCGTGATTACCGTCCTTTAAGAGACGTAGGGGAAAGTTAGTTTCATTAGAGGAGCATTATCGCCTCCTTTCTTTATTTCTAAAGGTTCACAAGACTTACACAAGGTAAGGATTCTTCTGGTCACCTGTCATCTTCCAAAGTGTCTTTTCCGTCCATGTTAGCTTTTCCCCATCCCCTGGGTTATTTGCCTTCTCCTCACTGTTTCTACAGTGCAGTGTAGAACTCTTAGTCAAAACAAGAGTCTTGTCAATAACACATTTTGTAAGAAATCATCCCCTTAACTGTAATCTGAATTTCTGCTATTTATGATGCTTCCGCTTGACTGGCTGTTTAGTCTTTATAAAATCTTCAGATTTTCAGTGTTAAATAATAGGGTCATTGTCTTTCTGGCTACTCTATGCCTCATTCAAAGGTTTATTTTTACAGAGTGATTTAAAAGTTTCTTCTTTTGGGGAAGCCTCGCTGACTCAGTCTGTAGAGCATGTGACTCTTGATCCCAGGGTTATAAGTTCAAGGCCCACACTGAGTGTAGAGATTACTTAAAAAAAAAAATTAAAATTGTTTTTTTTAAATTTTCTTCTTTTTAAGAAAAAAGACACATCTGGGTTCTTATCCTTCCAGTAATTTTTCTCTAGATCCTAAATCCTGGGCAATTTCAGCTTCCAGGTCACTCAGCCCATGTATAGTGTTGACCTTTTCAATTTCAGTTACCTTCATAAATATTCTTCCTTCATAACCAGCTCCCACAGTGGATCTTATCATCCTATCTGAAATTTTAGGGTTAAAATTTTCATCTGATCATCATATCCTCTACTTTCTAATTACTCCTCCAAAACCTGTTTTCAAACATTGTTAATAAGAAAAAAATGCAATTCTAGATTCTCAGTGCTTCCCGTTTTCTCCCATAAAACAGTGTCTTTATACTTTTTTCCCTAATAATCCTAGATCTAATGATCTGACATTTTAATTCCATTCTCAATCAGCACTTTGAATTATTTTATGTCCCATTTTTTTATTAATAACTTTTTAGAAGGATTTTTATTCATTTGAGACAGAGAGAGAGAGAGCGAGCGAGCGCCCTAGCAGGGGGTAGGGAGCAGAGGAAGAAGGAGAAGCAAACTCCCTGCCGGGCAGGGAGCCTGAAGCCGGGCTCAATCCCAGGACTTTGGGATCATGACCTAAGCTGAAGGCAGGCACTTAACTGAGCCACCCAGGTGCCCCATGTCCAATTTTTGAAAAGATAAATTTGGGTTCTAATTATATGCCAGGCATCTTGCTAAGTACATTATGTGTATTAACACATTTATTTATTGGACAAACTCTGTAGGATAAATAAAAATATCCAAGACATATTCAGTCATAATGGCTTTATTGGTCTTTGAAATTGGGTTACTATAACCATTTGTATTTTCCAGGCTACTGCTGATCATGTTCACTGGGACCACTAAATGTTTTGGTTTATCACCTTAGCTGGTGGTCAAGGGTCCTACACACATCTATTTCCCATTCCTTGGCACTGATTTTCTACAATAATCCTCAAATCTCCCAGCTGTTCCCTTGAACATCCTTCACTCTGCCAAAGTTCTTATATCCCTTGAATAGAAAATAACTCCCTTAAATAACAAACACCCTTAACCTCTTGTTTCTACCTCTAAATGTGACTATATCCACAACCAAACTCTTTTTTGTCACCATTTGTTTCAGGAAAAATCTTCTGTCTTTCAAGAGTAAATGTTCTCAGTCATTTCCACTCTTAGTTCCTCCCAGTCACTGTCCCATCAAAGTCTTCCCTGTCCTATTCTTCCATTTCTTTCCTTCCCCTACTTACTCAGCTCTTCACACACACATGCAAACATACATACGTACATATGTATATATATACATACATATATGCACATTCATGCATTTATACATCACTTCCCACTAATTTGAGCTCCTCATGAGCAAGAGGAGCTTGTTTATTTCATCTCCAGAGTCTAACACAATGAGTAGGAAATTTGGGCTGCTAAGTTATTATTATTCTAAATAATCATAATAACAAGGATAACTAGTTGTGTGAACAGAGTTGCTAACATTTGCCTTAGGTTCTTGCCCACTATGTTATAGGACAGATTCTGCTTTTGAAGATAGTTCAAAACAAACAAACAAACAAATGAAAAACAGTAAGATCTTTAGCATTAAACCATGTCTTCTTTCTGTAAGTTTCTACAAAGAGGCGCCTCCAACCAAGCCCACATCCAAAATCCAGAATCTTTGGGTATAGTTTTTACAGCAGTGCTTTGTGATTGATTCAAGCAGATGTTTTCAGAAAATCATCAATTGAACCAGTGTTTCTCCAATGGGGGTATCAGGACCCCCATAGTGACATGCCAGGAAGCATGTTCCATTGGATTCACTTGACGATCCAGGGAGAGAAGTTACATAAAGCGTTACATGACATTTGGAATAAACATGTACTGAGTGCTGGGGAGGTAACAGCTGGACTAAAATTGTGGAGACACGAGTCTAAATCATGACTGAGTCACTAAATAACTGTACAATTCTGAGAAAATCATTGTAACTCCTTAGACCATGTTTCCTCATCAGGGAGCTGAAGTAGATGATCTCCTAAGTCCCTTCCAAATCACACAGGGCTGGGTTTGTACAAGAGGATCAGGAAAGCGGAAGGAATGCATGGAGAGTGATGGAGAAAGGGAGAGACCTCAGAGAGAAGGAGGCAGGGGGCAGGTAGGGGGTAAGGCAGGGGTAAGGCAGACAGGGGAAAGCAGAGGTGACATTGCAGTTAGAGAAGGCTCCTCACTCTTCGGTGTGTTGGTGAACTTGAGCAGGACGGCCAGGTTAGTTGGGAATCTACTGTGTACTGTCCTGGATTTGGATTGGAAGGGCACTTATGAGCAGAAGTTGTGTGTATCTGTGTGTGTGTGTGTGTGTGTTTTAACCCCTCCATTACCTTAGTCTAAACAAACCTCAGGCAGCAGATTCTATAGATTTTGCCCCCTCCCACCCCTTCGCTTCCATTTTACTGTTCAAACTCTAGTTCAAGTCATCCTTATTAGTCACCAGAATCTCTGTAATGGCTGCATTACTGATTTATCTAATTTACTGACATGTAGCAAACTACCAAATTCATCTTCTAGGACCTATTATAGAAAAGTAGATCTGGCATCTTTCTTATTCAACACAATAATGATTTTTTTTTTTTTCCCCAAGCAACAGAATCTGACTTGGGTTAACTTAAGTAGAAACTAAGTTTGTTGAAAGGATTTTGGATAGTTCCAAAAATTTAATAGAATACTGAGAATCTAACTCAGAAAAACAAGTGGGAAGCAAGTGAGATAAAGTACATTAGAGGGTAAAACTGGCTAATTCCACTGTCTTTGAAAACTTGCTTTGGAAACTGGTCTATCTACTCCCCTGTCATCACTCTGAATGATCTCTAACAGTCCCTGTGTCATTCTGTCAGAATTAAAATTGTTGTTTGGAAGCATACCCTTGACCAAGCCCATGCGTCAGGGTCCCTTAGGCTATGCTCTCATATCTAACCTCCACACCATCCCGGTCTGCATGATGGCCAGTTCTCTTTTTAATCATAATCAGTCTTGAATACTCTGAAGCATATGGACCAAATTATATAGTTAACCAAGAATAGTAAATTATCTGTCTGGACTCTAACAGAGAGGGGGGAAATAAAAGGGAAACTAATCAAAATACACAAATTCATACAAGTTACAAAGAAGAAAAATACTTATAGGCTCTCAATTACCTACTAAATAAGTTTCATATCCTTTAGTACAACTCTTGTCTTATCTGTCTCTGTCTATGAAATAATTCCTCAAAATAGCACCTCCTGCCTCTATCCAACTATGCCCGTAGTCTTCCACCTCCATGACTTTGGACCCACTACTTCTGTGGCTGGGAACGCCCTGCCTTTTACCTCCTCTTGTGTAAATGCTTTTCTACTTTGAAGGGCAGAGCAAAACCGCATTTTTCATGAATTTATCCTTGAAACTCCCCACAGGAAGCCAAACTCTGTTGCAGATTCTCTTAGCTTGAAGTTTACAGCTCTCCTATAATATAGTTTACATGGTGTTTTATGATATTCGTGGCTTATTTTGTCTTTTTTTTTTTTTTTTGGTCCATGTTAAAAAATCATCATTGTCAAAAAAAAAAAAAAAATCATCATTGTCACTGTCTTGTTCTGTGTGTGTGTGTGTGTGTTTTAATTTTAGTGAGAATGAGTGATCTTTAACTTTTAAGTTGAGAAAAATCTAAAATAAATTCCAAGTCAGCACATGATATAAAATAGACATTCATTTTATATCAGAAGTGATATAGTAATTATAGATAAATTATTTAAAACATGATTTTAATGTATGGTTCATTTTTATAATTTTGATTCAGTTAGTGAATCATGAGACTAATTTTAAAATGAGCACTGATGATTACCAAAAAAGCTGAAAGAAAATGGTTACCAGTCAACCCCAGTTCACTTTTTGGCTTAGAGAATATTATTAGACTTTAAATTTATTCTTGTGGGTTATGAAGTCCTCACAGTTTATCAAAGGATGGGATAATTCCTTTTTACTGAAGGAAGGAACATTAAATTTAAAGGAAAAACAAAACAAAATACAAGAACCAGAAAATGGCATTAAAAACTAATACCAGGCAGGCTTCTGCCAACAAGACCTGGGTTCTCCCTTGCCTATGTTTGGAGAAGCTTGCATGTTATACTCTGAAATGGTTCTTACTTGATTTATTACTTATTATCAGGCTGGAAGGAATTTTGTTAAATTAGGGGGAAAGTTCCAAATGAAAACCATGAAAAACTCAGTCCCGTTATGAACCATACTCCGTTAGGTTGGCTGGATTTGACAAGTACCTCCCTTTGAACCTGAAGATAAACCACAGGTTATTGTTCTAACTCTGTCTTAAAGGTGAATGCTTTTACGTGAGCACTGATACTAGCACATAAACATACATATTTCTGTATGTATGGCATATAATATATACATAATATATATTTTAATGTATAAGTAATATAACATCTATATAAAACAAAACATGTTGTAGTAATATAGCCATTTCTCTAACATATGAAAGCAGTAATCAACTCCTAAATTCCTAGTCATGTTTGGAAATTATCATAACCTTTGCTAAATCCTTTCTTTTCACTCAGAAATAGGGCCAGCTGTTTTACCAGGCCAAGTGTGTCTGAGACATTCTGGGAGTTTTTCATTGCCAAGGTCTATCTGGCTCTGTTTTGTTCTCTTGGGCTATTAGAGTCTACTTTTATCATGGTTTTCCTAATTCCCTGGAACACATATGTTACCTAGAAAACATCCAGACTTTATGAAAACAAGTTTGTTTGTTTGTTTGTTGCCTAAGAAATAGAATAAAAAAGTGACACTGCTTCACTAAAAACACACACACATCCACAAACTGTTTTAAGAAGATTTTTTTAAATTAAAAATCAAGTGACTTCAACAATTCTCATAACAGTTTTTCTGATAACATCTTATTGGCCTGTGACAACATTTTACCCAGAAATGACTGATCACTCTCTCTGAGAATAGTTGGAAGTGACAGAAATAGAAAACAACAAAAACAAATAAAACACAACTTTCATGGCTTAATGAAGAATAAATGGGTTCATTCATATGTGTTATTTTCACTAACAGACTTGCTCAAAACAGAAAACATGAGGTTAGGGAAATAACCAGGTTTTGGTAAAAACAGCTCTAAAGAAATGACGGTTGTTTCTGCCAGGTGGAGCAAATGATTGATCAATTAGGAAGTAAGTCCAAGTTCTAGAATATCCAGACTTTGCTGTTTGCCCCTTCTGGTCTTTCTGATTGTAATATAATTAACATAATGTTAGTCTTTCCTTCTGTAGAATCCCATATGGGGCAAGATAACCCAATATACTTCAAAGTAATCACTTTTAATCATTTCATCAGAGAGGGAAAAATTAATCTTAAAAATTATGCATTTTTTTAAAATAATAATAATCACATACAACACTCTGAGCTTAGAGGTGAGCTACTGATTAATATTTCTCAAAAGTTAATATTGATTAAATTAAACATAGCTCTATTTTTCTCTGTCTCCAGCGCCAGTGGCCTATTAACTGGAAGTGATGGTATCACAGCCATTTTTTTCTGGTTGGGTCATAGAAGTAGTCAAGACACTACAGCTGAGAGATCTCTGAAAGACCACCATAGAATTCTGTTTGACCCCTGAGTGGTCTTCTCTACCACCTGCCTCAGTACATCATCCATCTGTACTTTGGCCTTCCTAAGACAGGTACAGCAGGTGTTTCTTAAGTGTGTATGAAATTGAACAATCTTCTCTCACTACAGATTGCTTTAAACTCTTTAGATTCCCTTCAGTGCCTGTATTTCTGGTGTGTGATGGAGAGATAGCTTCCTACTCTCCATCTCAAGCCTTCTATGCTTAGACAAAAATCTAATAATTGATTGGTGCCAAAATACTCAAAATTTCTGTAAGTAAAAGCTTGCCAACAACATTTTCTTTCCTGGTCCTTTCCCAGCCAGCAAAGAGTATAACACCATCATATCTGAAATGTTCATTATTTCCTCTGCAATTATAGGCTTAAGAGGGAGAACATGGGTGAGGCTGAGTCAGGCATCAGGACAGTGGTACTTCAGCCCTTAATCCCGTAAAGCATTGGAGAACCATTTTTTTGAGCAGGAGTCTTCCTTTGGGGAATGTAACCTGGAAGCAATATGAAGCATGAATTTAAAAAGGAATGTATTTAAGAATAATGGCCCTAAAATTAGAAATCAAGAGTTCAGCATTGGGGGATTTTTTTTTTTTTTAAACTATTCAATAAAGTTGCAGTTAATGTGGGCCAGAGCTACCAAGTGAACAACAGCAGTCAGTTAGGTCAAGTGCGCAACCTGGTCCAACACGGAGCATAGCTAAGGCCACACCAGCATAGATATGTCCGACCAGGAACTGTCACACCATCTGGAAATGATAAAATAGGAATGAATCGGTTAATCCACTAGGGTCTGTCTGGGCTCCAGGCTTCATGACAAGAAAGAAATGACCAGCAACATTTTATATATGTTCCCACATTCACACACGTTTTAGATTATTTGAGGTTAGTTGATGGCAGAAAATTCTTCATTTATGCAATGTCAGCCATTTACATTACCATCACTGTTTTTCCTTTAGGAAGGAGTTGGCCATAATTGTGGCAAACGTTGATGTGGAGTAAAAGGGATCATTCTTTGGGGGCCTCTGAATTAGGTCCTGTTTCCTCAACTCTTGATGTTCCCTAAATGTATTCCTGATTTTCTTTTAAGTGTGTGACCTCCGTATGAGCTGGGGGTGGGGGGAAGCGGGAACTAGGGCAGTAGAGTACTCACCCCTCCACAGCCTTATGTGCGCTTCCCTTCTGGTGCCCATCACCCACCGCCTCCCCCCCCCCCCCCCCCCCCCCCCCCGTCACTAGCGAAAAGCTCTGTGCTTTCAAACCACCCACCGATGTGCGCGAGTACATGCGTGCATACAGGTGAACACACGGTATTTGCACAAATGCACATATACACATTATACGTATGTCTGTATACATTTTGAAATTCATTCAGCTTTCTTCTATATTTATTATAGCTTAGCCTTGAGTGGCTGCAGCTCTTCCCTTTGAAAATAATGATGCCTTTCTATTTGGCATCTGTTCTCAGGCCCTTATCAGCTTCCATGCTGGATCCAACTTCTGGAAGCTTTTAGATTTCCCTGCCTTTGGTCTCTTCTGTCAGACTTTTGACGTTTCTCGTTTGTGTAGCCCTTCTGACAAGCCGTGTAAGCCCTCCTGACTTCTCACATACGCTGCATGCGGCCCGGACGTCTCTGTGTGCCCCTACTCTTCTGTTTCTCTTTAGTCCAAACAGAGGTCACATTCCATCTTTCCAGGAATATTTAAGCTATTAGATATGGAAATTAAAGTAGATCAAAATGATTCTCTTAAGAGTCCAAACTAGAGATAACCATTATTAATGAAAAAAGAAATGAATATTTTTATACTTTATGAAGGTCCTTCAGGAAACATAAAATTATAACTCAAAATAGCCTCAAACCAAGAGTTCTAAAGAATTAAAATTAAATATATACGTGTGTGCGTGTGTGTATATATATAATTAAATATATATATACACACATTTATAACCGATATATTTTACAGTGAGCGTTTAACCATTTATGTCATTGAGTATGGCAATATTTGGCAACAGCTTACTTCCTGCTCTTTAAAACTGAACTTCCTTGTGCATATTTTTTTCCTTTCAAAACAGGCAATCAATTTTGCCTTCACTAAGCATATTAATCATAAAGATAAAAATCCATCTGATTATCCTTGGGACTCTCGGCTCTTATTGAATTTATATGAAAATCATAAGAATGTTTCACTGTGTTTCACTGTAAATTGTCAGTATGAAGTAGTTTTTATTGGTATGAGAAAGATATTTCAATTGCTTCCCAAACTGAGTGACCAAGGAAGTTCAACATCCTGTAGGACAAAAGAAATACCCCCAAATATTAGGAATTATAACTGTGTGTAGAGCATAGAATGAAGCAGACTGTGGTGTTCAGAAGAATGTCTTAGTTACTGGGAATTTGAATGTTAGTTAACAGTGTCAGTTCCCCTTTATCCCAGGTGTTTTGTTTTTGTTTTTTTCTACCATATCCTGAGATTTATTGCAAAACCAAAAGGGCAGATTTATTCATAAAGAGAGCGTGGTCTGTCAAAGTCCTTAATGTAAAAATCCCATAAACCTTCTGAAGCAATTGGTAAAAACCCATAGTGTCAGTATGAATGTAGGATAGCTTTAGTTGCTAAATTATAGATTTACTAAAATACATTGGAAGGTTATTTTTGAGAGAACTTCTTGGTTTCTATTTTTCTGGTCTACCCTGTTTCATGGCTAATTAAATCAATGGACATAGTCATTTAGTCAGTGCATTCGTTATTTTATCCATTTTGGTCATTTCACTGCGTATTATCAAGGAAAGTAAAACTACTATTATAAACCATTCCCTTATTATTCAACCATTTAAGAAATATTGAGCCCACACTTCACCTGTGCTCCCTTGGACATTAAGATGTCACTGTATTTTCAAACAAAGGTCAAAACTTCACCTCTGGTTTGGATTGTCCAGACTCCACGTGAAATGACCACTCTGAGCAAAAACCGGGCAGAGACTTGGCAAGTAGGCGGTCGCAGTGATGCACCTGCCCTTTTTTGATGGCACTAGAATAGCTTCCATGGTGGGATTTTTCGCTGGTTTCAGAACCACTCTTGTCAAAACAAACGACCATACAAATCCCCTGTACTCTAAAGCAGCATGTCTTAACCTGTTTTCTGCTGATACACACCAAAGTGAATGCCCGTGTGCTTCCCGCTCTCCTCATGCAGCAAAGACAAGAGGGCGGTGACTTCAGCACACTTTGTGATGCCGGCTGTGCCACTACCCACACCCCCCCACCCCCTCCCCCCCCGCCCCCCCCCCCCCCCCCCCCCCCCGCCCTGGACTTCCTCTCCCCTTGGAGGAATCATCCTTGGCAGGAGGTAGCGCAGGGGCGTAGCTTTACTGTTGGGACAGCCTTGCGTCGGCTTTAACATACAGAGAGTAAATCAGTTGCAGACTGCAGCAGGAGATCCACCTCATTATTGATCTCAGCCCCCGTTAGACTTGGAATTCATTTGAGACACTTTCCCCTATGGCTAATAGGAGATAGTGTGTGTGTATGCGTGTATGCATGCGCAATTGCGCCAGGTGTAAATGTGTGTGTGTGTGTGTGTGTGTGTGTGTGTGTGCGCGCGCGCGCGCGCGCGCACGCGCGCACATGCACAAGTGCACCAGGCTTGCCCCTGGCCTCTGGCTTCCTCCTGCCCCAACCTCAGGTCCACCCAATACCTCTCATCAGATACAGCCTGAGGGATGGTGACTTAACCACAAGTACCTTTAAGTTTAACCGCGAATCTTCTTGTTAAAATGAGTCCACCATTCTCCTGAAGTGTCTTTTTTCCTGCTCCTGTCTCTCCCTGTCAGTCTCCACCATATGTGCAACCTTCTCTCTCTCCTACTTTCTTTTACTTTCATCTATGCTGACAGAGCCCTTCGGGATATATGGAAAGGACACTGTGAGCCCTGAATGTGCTATTTTAGCTCACCTTCCCGGTGGAGGTCTTTGTTCTGCTCTGGCCATGTTGTTATGCAGTGAAGAGCAATGCACATTTCCAACAGAGCATGCCAGACTTGGGACTGATCTGGCACTTGTCCCCTTGTGTGTTCACTGGCCTCGCACTTTATTTTATTTCATTTTTTAAGAAGATTTTATTTATTTATTTGACAGAGAGAAAGATCAGAAGTAGACAGAGAGGAAGGCAGAGAGAGAGGGGGAAGCAGGCTCCCTGCTGAGCAGCGAGCCCGATGTGGGACTCGAACCCAGGACCCTGGGATCATGACCTGAGCCGAAAGCAGGCGCTTAACCCACTGAGCCACCCAGGCACCCCTGGCCTGCACTTTAGTTCCCCTGGTTTTAAACAACCTGCCTAAGTGGCTCACTGGGCCTGGTAAATAATGGGTCAGTGTGCTTGGCCTGTGTACTCTATATTTTTCATCATATTGTGTACTTTATTTTTTATTAAGATTTGATTGATTGATTGATTGATTGGAGAGAAACAGAGAGTGCACATGACGGAGGAGCAGAGGGAGAGGGACAAGCAGACCCAGCGACGAGTGCGGAGCCCCACACAGAGCTCAGTCCCACAACCCTGAGATCATGACCTGAGCTAAAAATCAGACACTAAACACTTAACCAAATGAGCCACCCAGGTGCCCTGAAAGCATTGTGTACTTTTTTTTTCCTTCTCAATTATTTGTTTTTTTAATTTTTAATTTTTAATTTTTTATAAACATATAATATTTTTATCCCCAGGGGTACAGGTCTGTGAATCGCCAGGTTTACACACTTCACAGCACTCACACATACCCTCCCCAATGTCCATAACCCCACCCCCTTCTCCCAACCCCCCTCCCCCCAGCAACCCTCAGTTTGTTTTGTGAGATAAGAGTCACTTATGGTTTGTCTCCCTCCCAATCCCATCTTGTTTCATTCATTCTTCTCCTACCCGCCCTGATATGAGGAAGTGGTGATGCAACATGGGGGCTTAAGCATTGTGTACTTTAAATGTTGAATTTCAGAAGGGATCTGGAGAAACTAGAACATAGAAATTTCAGAAGCAGAACATCAAATATGAGTTACAGGCTAGCATACAGATTCTGAGGTATATTGTCGCTGCTTTCTCTTAGACGATGCTTTCTTGCTGTGTGCTCACAAGGTGGAGAGACCAAGAGTTATTT
This sequence comes from Mustela erminea, assembly GCF_009829155.1. NCBI lineage: Eukaryota > Metazoa > Chordata > Mammalia > Carnivora > Mustelidae > Mustela > Mustela erminea. Next base: position 123,599,333 of record NC_045619.1, read on the forward strand.
TGATCTCCGTGGGGGCTCTACCCTCATGAGCTAATCACCTCTCGAAGGCCCCACCTCCAGATTTCATCACATTCCAGGGTGTGAAACTGGGGCAGGGGGACACAAACATTCAGTCTGTGGCATGACACGTAGCCACTATTACAGTGTCGTACAGAAGAATTTGTCCGCTCTAAAGTCCCCTACGCGCCACCCATTTATCTCTTCTCCCCCAACCCCTGGCCACCACTGAGCATTTTTCTGTCTCCACAGTTTTGCATTTTCCAGAATATCATATAGTTAGAATCTGGCAATACTTAGCCTTTTCAGATTGACTATTTTTTTTTTTTCATTCAGTAATCTGTGTTTAAGATGATGCTGAGAATATTCTGGTTATACAAAAGAACAATTAATACTGTTCATTTTTTACAGGACTGTATGACAAAGATATCACCTCTAATGATTAGCTGACTCCACGGGTGACACCCACGAATAAATACATTTATTAAAATTTTAGGAACACTTTCTTAACGTCTCGAAGGGATTTTGCAGCAGAACGCGTTGAATTCAGAAGATAAATTTGCCACGTCTTCCCAGAGTGCTCATTTCATTTGAATACCTGGAGGAAGTTTTTTATATTAGAAAAAAGCACGGATATATTCTGTAGTAGAATAGAGAATTTTCATTAGATAAAACAAGAGACTTAAGAGAAATGCTGAGCGTGTGGAGAACTGCTTCTGGCTAAGAGCCTATTTAGACTCCCCTAGAGATGCAAGTTCGTGTTCCTCTTGCATCAGAAATACTTCAGTGGAAAATTTAAGAAGTGATTCAGAGGAATTCGGTTAAAAACAAGATACATTTTGGTGGTTAGAGAGTATCTTAGGTCGGGTTCCCAGGGAAGTGGACCCCAAGGCACTGATTCCTATGCAGAAAGCTGACTAGAAATCCTCCCAGCAGCAAGCCCGGTGAAGCCAAGGGAGTGGGACTGGGCAGAGGGATGGTAGGGGAAGAGGCAGGCGCGGTAGGGGTCTCAGCCCATGTCACCGGGCTCTGGAACTGCACTGGCCCTTTCAGAGATGTCCCTTACTGAGGCACAGGTCCTGGGCCATTTTAGGCCCAGTGCACCAGTCAGTGAATGGAGCTGTTCCCTGGAGGGAAGTTCCCGGGGCCGCACTCAGCTGTGAGCTGTCTGAAAACCTCCCGACACCTATGGGATAGAACGCCTTGATCTTGGTGGAGGAACCCGGGCTGCCCCAGACAGAGTCCAGAAAAGCTAGCACAAGTCCACCAACTTCCTTGTAAAGAAGGACCTAGAATGAGTGAGTTCTGTATACCTTTTCCTGTAAAGAATTCTAAAATAATGGATTCACTATCTCCCAGTGAAAGAGATTATTTTATATTTGTGTATCCAATGTAAAGAAAAATGTAAAGGAACACACAAACCCCCTTCTGAACAGGAGAGAAGTATAAGGAATTTGTTCCTGTCTTGGAATATGGATAATTAATTCCTTCATGGTTTTTTTCAGTTCATAAAGATAAAAGTTCAATGCATAAAATAGTTTAGAAAAAAAAATCAAATTAAGAATGTCTGCCTTAAATGTGAGATTAATCTAATGGGTGTGAGTGTGTGTGTGTGTGTGTGTGTGTGTAAAGGTATAAAAACTTAAATCCAATTTTTTTTCTAAGTTCGAGTTTCTGACGTACTTGTGGGAGCATACAACTCTGCCGCTCTGACCTGTCAGTCGTTACATAAGGACAAGGTAGCAGTGTCTCCCGTTCAATATGCTGGTTTCCATGGAAGGTTCCCTCAAATATATGGCTTTCCCCACAGAGTTTGAGTCTAAATATATCCCAGATATATTACCACTAGTCAGTGAATCAGGGGGAAAAGGAAGTGTCAGATTTTGTTTTTGTTTTTTAATAAATTCACATCACCATCCTAATGCATAAAACAAATAATTCTTATATATATTATATAATTAATTAAATTCTTACATAATCTCACATATATTACATATAATATATAATCTACATCTGATATATAATTATGTAATTATAATTATATCACATATATATTCTTTTCATTTTATTTTATTTCTTTTCAGTGTTCCAGAATTCATTGTTTATGTAGCATACCCAGTGCTCCATGCAATATGTGCCCCCCATAATACCCACCACCAGGCTCACCCAACCTCCCACTCCCCTCCCTTTCAAAACCCTCAGTTTGTTTCTCAGAGTCCATAGTCTCTCATGGTTTGTCTCCCCCTCCAATTTCTCTCACCTCCCTTCTCCTCTCCATCCCCCAATGTCTTCTGTGTTATTCCTTATGCTCCACAAGTAAGTGAAACCATACAATAATGACTCTCTGCTTGACTTATTTCACTCAGCATAATCTCCTCCAGTCCTGTCCATGCGGCTACAAAAAGGTATTCATCCTTCCTGATGGAGGCATAATACTCCATTGTATATATGGACCACATCTTCCTTATCCATTTGTCCATTGAAGGGCATCTTGGTTCTTTCCATAGTCTAGAGACTGTGGCCATTGCTGCTATGAACATTGGGTACAGATGGCCCTTCTTTTCACTACATCTGTATCGTTGGGGTAAATATCCAGTAGTGCAATTGCAGGGTCATAAGGAAGCTCTATTTTTAATTTCTTAAGGAATCTCTGCACTGTTTTCCAAAGTGGTTACACCCGCTTGCATTCCACCAATAGTGTAAGAGGGCTCCCCTTTCTCCACATTGTCTCCAACACTTGTTGTTTACTGTCTTGTTAATTTTGGCCATTCTGCCTGGTGTAAGGTGGTATCACAATGTGGTTTTGATTTGAATCTCCCTGATGGCTAATGATGATGAATATTTTTTCATGTGTCTGTTACTCATTTGTGTGTCTTCTTTGGAGAAGTGTCTGTTCATGTCTTCTGCCTATTTTTTGACATGATTATATGTTTTGTGTGTGTTGTTTGAGGAGTTCTTTATAGATCTTGGATATCAGTCCTTTGTCTGTAGTGCCATTTGTGAATATCTTCTCCCATTCTGTGGGTTGCCTCTCTGTTTAATTGACTGTTTCCTTTGCTGTGCAGAAGCTTTTGATCTTGATGATGTCCCAAAAATAAATTTTCGTTTTTGTTTTCTTTGCCTTTGGACACATATCTTGAAAGAAGTGGCTGATGTCGAAGAGTTTACTGCCTATGTTTTCCTCTAGGATTTTGATAGATTCCTGCATCACATTGAGGTCTTGTATCCATTTCAAGTTTATTTTTGTGTATGGTGTAAGAGAATGGTCGGGTTTCATTCTTCTACACATAGCTGTCCAATTTTCCCAGCACCACTTATTGAAGAGACTGTCTTTTTTCCACTGTGTATTTTTTCCTGCTTTGTCAAAGATTATTTGACCATAGAGTTGAGGGTCCATATCTGGGTTCTCTACTCTGTTCCACTGGTCTATGTGTCTGTTTTTGTGCTGGTACCATGCTGTCTTAGTGATCACAGCTTTGTAGTAAAGCTTGAATTCAGGCAACATGATGCCCCCAGTTTTGTTTTTCTTTTTCAACATTTCATTAGCAATGCAGGGTCTCTTCTGTTTCCATACAAATTATAGGATTGTTTGTTCCAGCTCTTTGAAAAATGTCAGTGGAATTTTGATTGGGATGGCACTGAAAGTATAGATGGCTCTAGGCAGTATAGACATTTTAACAATGTGTATTCTGATCCATGAGCATGGAATGGTCTTCCATTTTTTTGTGTCTTTTTCAATTTCTTCTATAAGTGTTGTGTAGTTTCTCAAGGACAGATTCTTTACCTCTTTGGTTAGGTTTATTCCCAGGTGTCTTATGGTTCTTGGTGCTCTAGTAGCTGGAATTTCCCTTTCTATATTTTCATTTTTAGTGTTTAAGAAAGCAACTGATTTCTGTACATTGATTTTGTATCCTGCCATATTACTGAATTGCTGTATGAGTTCTAGTAGTTTAGGTGTGGAGTCTTTTGGGTTTTCCATATAAAGTATCATGTCATCTGCAAAGAGAGAAAGTTTAACTTCTTCCTGGCCAGTTTGAATACCTTTTATTTCTTTTTGTTGTCTGATTGCTATTGCTAGGGCTTCTAGTACTATGTTGAACAACAATGGCAAGAGTGGACATGCTTGTCATGTTCCTGATCCCACATATATGTGGGAGCATATAACTCTCTATGCTGCTCTCACCTGTCAGTCGCTAAATAAGAACAAGGTAGCAGAGTCTCCAGTTCAATATGCTGGTTTTCATGGAAGGTTCCCTCAGATATATGGCTTTCCCCACAGAATTTGAGTCTAAATATATCCTAGATATATTACCTCTAGTGAGAGAATCAGGGGGAAGAGGAAGTGTCAGATTCTGTTTTTTTTTCTTAATAAGTCACATCACCATCTTAATGCATAAAGCAAATTATTCTTATATAATTATATAATTAATTACCATTCTTACATAATCTCACATATATTACATATAATATGTAATCTATATCACATATAATTATGTAATTTTTATATCATATACTATATAAGATATATAATTTTACATATAATTTAAATAATTTATGAGTAAAAGTTGTTTTAAGATGTAAAGAATACAAAACTATTCCTGAACTGGTCCCCACTATTATGTATTTTTTTTCTCTCTTGATATACAAGAGAGATGAGTCGCCCATCAACTACTGTCAGAGAGACAGTACGAAGTATAAGGACCATTCTACTAGTAATGTTCCAGCAAATTAGTGCACTTAGATATATTCTCATGTATTTCTGACCTCTGAAAATTGCAACAAGTCAACAGTCTTTTTTCATGCTTTAGGTTTTGACTGAGAGCTAATTTTAACCATTTCTGCAGAATAGTTTCATGTGCTAATAATTTATTAAGCTAGTATTGTGTCTTTGGGCCCTTAAAATTCTGGGTCCTCATTTGTAAAAGAAGTTGGTTTGGGTTTGAACCACATTATCTTCAGGATGCCTGCTAGTGCAATATCTTGTCATCCAGTATGACTTTGTAGGCACTTTACATATGATAGCATGTGACCTTTGAGCTGTCATCAAGACCCAGGGGCAGAGAGGAGTGTGATAGAGTCATGGCAGAGGTCTGCTTCTGTGACCCCGTCCTAACCAGGGCCTCAGGAGCTAAATTTCCCAAGTGGAACCACAGAATGTTTATTAATTTCCTACTGGTAGGATGACAATTCCCTTCACAAAATTTGAAAATTATGAATGCAGCTTCCCAAAATGCTTACCTGACTGCATAAAATATCTTTACTCTCGAGGAAAATCTGATTTAGTGGTCAAATTTAAGACCGATGAACCAATATTTCTCCTTTAATTTGAAAGTGTTTTTTTTTTTTTAAGAATGTCGTTTCTGAGGTTAAGAAGAGACATCTTCTCTAATAGCACTTGGATGTTTTGTAGAGCTCCTATCATTCCTAATTGAAGATTAATTTACTTAAATTACCATAATTTTTCATTTTTACCCAGGAATAAATGTATCCTATAATGTTTCAACAATGGACAGAGCAATAATTCTCCTCATACGGAAATGACTTGCTTTCTGTTTAGGTCCTGTGGCACCCCGGCCATCAGCCTGTGAAGCCAATCAATTTTCTTGTATCTACACACTCCAGTGCGTCCCTCTCTCGGGGAAATGTAACGGTCAGGAAGATTGCATAGATGGCTCTGACGAAATGGATTGTTCTCTCAGTCCTGCTCCTCAGCGCTGTGGTGAAATGGAGTTCCAGTGCTCGAGCGACGAGTGTATCCCGTCCCTCCTGCTATGCGATGGAGTGCCCGACTGTCACTTTAATGAAGATGAATCCGGCTGCTGTGAGTTATTTTCACTAACTCGGTGTGCCAGGGAAGAAAGGCAGTTTGGAAATTATAAAGAGAGCTGGACGGGTGAAACAAGGTTCTCTAGAGTCTTACTGTGATTTTCTCATCAGTAACATAGTTGCTTGTATTATGTTGCTAAACAAAGCATGTAGGCCTTGCTTAGCATTTTTTAAATTAACTTATAATGTATTATTTGTTCCAGGGGTATAGGTCTGTGATTCATTCAGTCTTGCATAGCACCCAGCACTCACCACAACACATACCCTCCCCAATGTCCATCACCCAGTCACTCCATCCCCCCAAAACCCCCTTTCCTCCACAACCCTTGGTTTGTTTCCTGAGATTAAGAGTCTTTTACAGTTTGTCTCCCTCTTTTGTTCCATCTTAGTTCATTTTTTCCTCTCTTCCCCTATGACCCTCTCTCTGTTTCTCAAATTCCTCAAATGAGTGAGATCATGTGATAATTGCCTTTCTCTGATTGACTTATTTGACTTAGCATAATACCCTCTGGTTCCATCCATGTTGTTGCAAATAGCAAGAGTTCATTTTTGATGGCTGCATACTATTTCATCATATCTATACCTATATCTAGATCTAGATCTAGATATAGATATATAGATATATCACATCTTCGTTATCCATTCATCTGTCAGTGGGCATCTGGACTCTTTCCAGATTTTGGCTATTGTGGACATTGCTGCTATAAACATTCATGTATACGTGCCCCTTCAGATCACTACATTTGTATCTTCAGGGTAAATACCCAGTAGTTCAATTGCTGGGTCGTAGGCTAGCTCTATTTTCAACTTTTTGAGGAGCCTCCATTCTGTTTTCCAGAGTAGCTGCGCCAGCTTGGCGTTCCCTTGACGAGTGTAGGAGGGTTCCCCTTTCTCTGCATCCTCGCCAGCATCTGTCATTTCCTGACTTGTTAATTTTAGCCATTCCGACTGGTGTGAGGTGGTATCTCACTGTGGTTTTGATTTGTATTTCCCTGTGAAATACAAGTGATGTCCACAGTAGCCAATCAGTATGGCTGTTGTCCACAATAGCTAAACTATGGAAAGGGCCCAGATGTCCATCGACAGATGAATGGATGAATAGTGCCATATAAGCACTATTTCATGTGTCTGTTGGCCATTTGGATGTCTTCTTTGCAGAAATGTCTGTTATGTCTTCTGCCCGTTTCTTGATTGGAGTATTTGCTCTTTGGGTGTTGAGTTTAAGTTCTTTATAGATTTTTGATTTTTGGATACTAGCCTTTTATCTGATATGTCATTTGCAAATATCCTCTCCCATTCTGTTTAGTTGTCTTTTGGTTTTACTATTTCCTTTGCTGGGTTTACCAGCAATGCTGGGTTTTCCAGCATTTCTGGAAACATACTGTTTGTAGTCACACTAATCTCTGTTAAACTTACCTGATTTCCGTTTTTATTTACATCTGAGCCATTCATGTGGAGAATGCGCCTATGTATTTTTTATCTTTTTTGTTGTTGCTATTACCGTGTGCCACCATGCAAAATTGTTAACAGTATTATGGACTACATTTCTTATGCTGTACTTTTCATAGCCATGACTTATTTATTTTATAACTGGAAGTTTGTACCTCTTAGTCCCCTTGAATGATTTTGTTCACCCCACAACCCCTCTCCCCTCTGGCAGCCACCAGTTTGTTCTCTGTGTTTGTGATTCTGTTTCAGTGTTTGCTTGTTTTTAAGATTACGCATTGGAGTGAAAACATATGGTATATGTCCTTCTTTGTCTGACTTAACTCACTTAGCATAATACTCTCTCCATCCATTTATACTGTCACAAGTGGTAGGATTTCATTCTCTTTTTTTGGCTATATAATATTCCATTGTGTGTGTATGTATGTATGAATGTGTGTGTGTGTGTGTTTGTGTGTGTGTATATCTCATTTTCTTTATCCATTCATATATTGATGGATGCTTGATTTCCATATCTTGGATATTATAAATAAGGCAATAGACATAGGAAGGCATATATCTTTTTGAATTAGTGTTTTGTTTTCTTTGTACAAATACTCAGATGTGGAATTTCTAGATCATCTGGGTAGTTCTGTTTTTAATTTTTTTAAGGAACCACTGTAGTATTTCTTGTTTTTATTGTTTATTTTTGTTTTATTTTTATCGCTGCACCATTTTACATTCTTACCAATAGTACACAAGTGTTCCTTTTTCTCTACATGCTAAACACTTGTCCCTTCCTTTCTTTGACACTAGCCATTCCTACAAGTGTGAGGTGATATCTCTTTGTACTTTTGATTTGTATTTCCCTGATGATGAATGATGTTGAGCAAATTTTCATGTTTCTGTTGGCCATCTGGATGTCTTCTTTGAAAAAAAAGTCTCTTCAGGTCCTCTGCCCTTTTTTTTTTTTTTTTAAGATTTTATTTATTTATTTGACAGACAGAGATCACAAGTAGGCAGAGAGACAGGCAGAGAGAGAGGGGGAAGCAGGATCCCTGATGAGCAGAGAGCCAGATGTGGGGCTTGATCCCAGGACCCTGGGATCGTGACCTGAGCGGAAGGCAGAGGCTTTAACCCACTGAGCCACTCAGGTGCCCCTCTCTGCCCATTTTTAGTTAGATTACGTGTGTGTGGGTAAGTGTGTGTGCAGTTGTTTGTTTTGGATAATAAGCTCTTATCAGGTATACCATTTGCAGATACCTTTTCCCATGTAATAAGGTTTTGTTGTTGTTGTTTTTTTGTTTTTTTGTTTTTTTTGTTTTAAGTTTTGCTGATAGTTTCTTTGTGTAAAAGCTTTTTAGTTTCATGTACTCCAAATGGATAATTTTCACTTTTGTTTTCCTTGTCTGGGGGGACAAATCCAGAAAAATAAGGCCAATGTCCAAAAGTTTACTGCCTATGTTTTCTTTTAATTGTATGGTTTCAGATCTTACATTTAGGTCCTTAATCCATTTTGACTTTATATGAGTATATGGCATAAATGCTCCGGACTTACCCCTTTGCATGTAGCCATCCAGTTTTTCAGCACCATTAAGCGAAGAGACTGTCTTTTCCCCAGTGTGTGCTCTTGTCTCCCTTGTCATGAAGGGACATAGTCGCCTTATGTGCATGCTTATTTCTGAGCTCTGTTCTATTCCATTGATCTGTGTGCGTGATTTCTGTTGGTGCTATACTACTTTGACTACTATAGCTTCGTATTATAGTTTGAAATTTGGGATTGTGATGCTTCAGCTTTGTTCTTTCTCACGATTTTGGCTATTTGGAGTCTTTTGTGGTTCCTACAAATTTTAGGATTATTTGTTCTAGTTTTGTGGAAGATACTATGGGTATTTTGATGGGGATTGCATTGAATCTGTAGATTGCTTCAGATATTTTGGACCTTTTAGCAGTACTAATTCTTCCAATCCATGAGCATGATACATCTTTCCATTTGTGTTGCTTTCAGTTTCTTTCATCAACATCTTACAGTTTTCAGCATATAGATTTTACATCATTACAGTTTTCAGCATACAGATTTTTCACCTCCTTGGTTAAATTAATTTTTAGATATTTTTTGATGCAGTTGTATATGGGACTTGTTACCATTTTAACAAATGTTTTTGGAAATGGATCGAGGATATGTAGGTAAACTTTCTTCCCAATGTAAGTATTTATGAAGCTGGCTCAAGCAAAGGGCTATAGGCAAATACTCATTTTAATGAATATATGCAGGTAGAGGTTGGACCTCGACCAACTACCTGGGTAGATATGTCAATAAGAGTTCATGGGATAGTAAATCCTAAGGACATGGGTTTGAATATCCTCTTTATCACTTACTACATGTTCAGGCTTGGGAAGGTTATTAGAACCAGCCTTAGCATCCACATAATATTGCCTTTTAGAGCTATGAGGATTTGAGAGAATATATGGACAATCCTTAGCCTGGCATTCAGCACTTTCTACTTTCATTATAACTAACCTATTCGTATAAGGAAGGGAGAATGTTGGTTAAGAAGTAATTACACCGGGGCGCCTGGGTGGCTCAGTGGGTTAAAGCCTCTGCCTTCGGCTCAGGTAATGATCCCAGGGTCCTGGGATCGAGCCCCGCATCGGGCTTTCTGCTCATCAGGGAGCCTGCTTCCCCATATCTCTGCCTCTCTGCCTACTTGTGATCTCTCCCTGTCAAATAAATAAATAGAATCTTTAAAAAAAAAAAAAAAAGAAGTAATTACACCAGTCATTAAGGTGAGCACAAAAGCATCGTGAGTCAAAGCACCACTATCATCTCATTTAATTATTTGTATGCTTGGTGTTATATTATACTGTATTCTATATTTGGCATAGTTGCAGTGATAGTGCTATGTAAACTACCTGTTAATGACCACTTTTCTTTTTTAAGTAGTAAAAAACATCTTGGAATGTAAGAGGGGACACTGAAAGAAATATAAGGCTATTTCAGTGTCTTATTTAGAGTGGGCATCGGGAATTATAACTGTCAGAAAAGGAGTACAGATGAATACAAGAAAGGGGAGACAGCATTTGGATGTTTAAAGGTTTTAGTCATAAATAAGTGAACTTCGTTTCCTAGTTTAGGCTTAGAGATTGGTTTTCCATTTCCATGTTATTTCCTACACGTAGATTCTTTCTGTAATAAAGCCAGCTTGTCAAGTCCTATAACATTTTCTTAGAGGAAGGTAAACAAATGGAAGTGAATAAAGAAGAGAAAGCCTGCCAAATAATTCATCCCTATTCCCATCAGGGCTCTAATGTAATTTGGTTGAAAGAAATCTTAGTAAGTTCAATAGAGTCATATGATACTTGATTTCAAATACGAATGCTATTTAAATAGGAGCTTAGGAAAGTACAGTATCCTTATATTTTGAGACACTCTCTGGAAACTTGGTGTTTGATGATGGAGTCACATGGGAAATTCTGCTCCTGAAGGGAAATAAGCCCATGCTAGGAATAGACTGGTATCATGAGAGTATCGCTTCTATCCATCTCTGATATATTTGATTAAGTTGTGGGTCTCTAAGGAAAACTGTTATGAAAATAAACTAGTGAAAAAAGTGCTAGGGCAAATTTATAGGATAAAAATACCTAATGATGACAGTTGACCAAAAGATTAAAGACATACTAGTTTTTTTGTTTGTTTGTTTTTCTGGGTTTACCTACTGATTTAGAATGGTAATTTTTAAAAAATTCAGTCATTTCTTCATTCACAAACTCTCAGTAAGAATGTAGTCTATGCCATATATTATACGGGCATTGATGATAGATGGATATGGTATTAGACCAACTCAGGTTGTAGATACATTATATGTTACTGAAGGTGATAGTCAAGAATAAAATGTGAGAAGTTCTGTGACAGATAAGCACAGTGTTATTGACTGTGTAGGGTACTTCCTAATAGTGGTGCTAGGGCATCTGTAAATTTTAATAAGAAAAGTGATTTCAGGGGCAAATTTAGAAAGATAGTAGTCATTAGGCAAGTGAAGCAGAGGTGCTTGATTCCACTAAAGAATGGTCTGGAAATAGAGAAAAAGTTGTTTGCCTGAAGCAAATTTTGTATAACTGGAGTGGAATTTGTGGTCAGAAATGTAGAAATAAGTCTGGAGAGATAAGCAGGGACTAGGTCTTGAAGAATCCTTCCTCACCCATCATACTACCGCCACCCACAGTTCAGGTAGTAGAGGGAATGTGCTGGAGTGAGGGATGGGCTGGCTGGGAGATGCCATAGGAGTTGATTGGGGAACAATGTGAAGGAAAGATTTTGATGAGACTTTAGAGATGGTCAGGTGAGGAGGAAGAGAAAGTAACCAACATTAGTTTCCCTGTTTCTGATTTGGGCAACAGGACAGCAAATTTGCCCTTTCCTGAGCTGGGGAAAATGGAAGAGAAGCACCTCTGAGGGGAAGATTATGGCTTCATTTTTAAACATGTTGTGATTGTGGTATTTATGGCACATTCACATGGAGATACTCAGAATGTATTCAGAATGGATATGTGGAGCTCAGGAAAGAGATAAAGCGATTTACGTAAATCACCCGGGCCTTCAGTATACAGGCTTGAAGCTGTGGGTGTGGAGGAGATAACAGAGAGAGGAAGACACAAGGTGGAGCACAGTTAAGAAAAAAACAAAATGCTTAAAGACACAGAGATGCGGTCACAGGCACAAGAGGACAGCAAAGGAAGAGTGATAGCCATAAATGAGTTGTAGAAAGTCTTAAATATGAAGAGTATTCACAGGTTGGAATGTTCTTAAGAGATCATGTAAGATTTGGCCTAAAAACTATGGATTGGGAAAAGCACAGCAAAAGTCCTGGTGACCTTGGAAAGGAACTTGCTGTCAACAGGAAAGGGAGAATTCTGAAGCCAATCTTTTATAGAGAAAATAGTCAGAGACATCAACTGTTGACTCTTCCAAGAAGCTGGCACTTAGAATGTGATATAGAACAAAATAAGAGGTTTTTTGTTTTGTTTTTTAAGTTGGTTGGTTTTGAGAACCTTGTACACATTTAAATGTTGGTAGGAATAAGGATTCTGAAGTGGTTATAATTTAAACAGGGAAATCAATAGAAAATGGTATTTAAAGGCCTTTTATTCTTGCAAAAATAAATGTTTTAGGGATCAGAATGTTTATGTAAACCTGTGATGAGTTCAGCATTTAAAAATAATTCATATTTAATATTGTCTTTCTACTGGAAACATTTTTTTTAAATAAACTGAAGTGGTACATCTTTACCAAAAATAGCCCCCTTCCATTAAAAAAAAAAAAAAAAAAGAAAAGAAAAGAAAAAGGAGGAAAAATAAATATGGTTTAATTATAAAAGAAAATAGCACAAAATTAGGAGGATTCCTCTTATTTATATTCCCCCAATTCATCAGATGTTACCTCAGTCAGTATCCTGGCAAGACAGAGATGGCACACTGATACTGTAAAATTTGAGATTATTCGATAAAGGAGTTATTTAGGGAAGTAGTGTGCAGAAAGAAACCACAACAGATAGTAAAAGCAGGGGCTGTTATCACCCTTGGACCAAAGGATGTGAGAAGAGGGAAGATTTGTCTTAACCTGGAATCAGAGAGAGCCTCCTGATGCCAGGTCAGGGAACAGCTAGCCCATGGTGATCTCACAGCCTCTTCCATCCGTGTTACTTCTTGCCGGTTCTACATATCAGCCAAACCCAAGGAAAAGCTAGAGGACCAAGAAGCATGTGGATATGTCCTTTATAGTTCAGCCTCCTGGATCCCGAGCAGAGAGAGAAGATGCAGAAAGTTCCAGGAGAGGCCCATGGAAGCTGCCAGTGATGGATGTGACTGTGAAAAAGATAGGAAAGTGGGTAGTGTACCTACTTCCTAACTACCTACTTCCTAACTTTATACTCCCGTACTAGTCAACATGTCTTATGAAGTTGATTGACACTTGGAAGATGTAGAATGGGTCATGCTCCTCAGATCTGTGGACCAACCTTTATCATCAATATTTTTATTACTTGCCTTTAAATATATTCGCTGTGATCCCAGCATCCTCAGGTGCTTCTCAGTGAGAGTAGGAAGATCATCTCTCTGCATTTGCCAGCTTCTTACCACAGTGTTCCTTGGCTTATTCAACATTAAAATAATGGTGATTGTCTGTTTTCCAGAGATATCGAAGAATTGGATGAATACAGTCAATTGTGTAATACACATAATAAGTTATTATTTTTTTCCCATTACATTGTTTTTCTAGTTTTAAAAAAATTACTTAAACTGCCCAGATACTTCAGTAAGAGTAGTAGTTGGTTTTAGTTTAAGGATAGAGTAAATACCCATCCCGGCCTGTGCTAGGTACAGGCATGCCTTGAAAGGCTGATAGCCTTTATTCTCGGAGCAAGAGCGTGGTCACTCTGCTCTCAGAAGTGCTGAGCTGCATGCATGAGTTTTCTTCATAATAGTAAATGGATACACATCCCTAGACACATGTACTTTACTTTTATGTATGTTTGTATGCAGCAACAATAATTTATAAAGGGAATTTTGCTTTAGGAAAGTAACTTCAGTGAACCCTTCATGAATTGCTTCTGTTTAATGTATCTCTAATACCTAGTGAAGGAGCTAAAAGTCACAGAATGTTCTGTGTTACTTGGCTTATTTTGGTAAGAAAGAATGTCAGACTCTAGGATGACAGATTGAAATAAATGTTTCTGTAGACATTGAACCATAATGTTTGAATATGGTGAAAGTAGATATTATCCAGGGAAATTACAAAATCTGAGTTTCCTATAAATTTTATATGTAGATTACTTGGAGTATTTTTGAAATTTTTCTTTGTCATATCTGTAATAATAATGAAGGAGAAAAAGAAAGTAATGGTTTGATGACTTTTCCTGTATTCAGTACAATGTACTTTGCTGTGTGGGTTTCAGTAAATACTACTTGCTAGTCATAATTTATTTGCCACCTATTTTTAAAAGGAAATTGATATATATCTATAACTTTAATATTATACTATTTTAAATGCCATAGAAACTAAGAATTTAGTTTTAAATTTCATAAAACACCTAATTTTAATTTAAATTCAAACTTTCTTAATTTAAACTTTCTCCAGAAAGGAAAAGTAAGACTTTTTGTACATTGAAACAATTTATTTTGTTGCATATTTTTTATGTGTTTCAATACTATTTGGGCCAAAGCTGAGAGGATTTATAGCCCTTACAGGTTAGAGCTCTTCACTGTATAGTCAATTTGAAAATAAGCTATCACTCACACTGGAAATTGCTTTAGGGGATATGGTTGGAGTAGATGAGTATTTTCCAGAGTAGAAGTGTCTGAAATAATGCTTCAACAGTAGATGAGTATTATCTATGAGCTTTGTATACAAATTTCAACATACTATATTATCTAAAACATTAAAACTGTTAGGGTGCCTGGGGGGCTCAATTGGTGAAGCATCTAAGACTTCGTTTCAGCTCAGGTTGTGACCTCAGGGTCACGAGAGCAAGCCCCGTATCGGCCTCTCTGCTCAGAATGTCGTCGGCCTGTGATGCTCTCTCCCTCACTCTGCCCCTCCCATTTGTGTTCTCTCTCGCAAATAAATAAATCTTTTTTTTTTTTAAGATTTTATTTATTTATTTGACAAACAGAGATCACAAGTAGGCAGAGGCAGGCAGAGAGAGAGGGGGAAGCAGGCTCCCCGCTGAGCAGAGAGCCCGATGTGGGCCTCGATCCCAGGACCCTGAGATCATGACCTGAGCCGAAAGCAGAGGCTTTAACCCACTGAGCCATCCCGGTGCCCCTCAAATAAATAAATCTTAAAAAAAAAAATTAAAAACCCCTAAAAACTGTCATCTTATATGATCTCTCAGCCCCTTGCAATGCAAAACAATGATGACAAGAATGTGTATACACACACACACACACACACACACACAAATATATAGCGCATGTGTGTACATACATATTCATTTTTTACAAACACCTCTTCATCTGAGAAGAGTTGGAAGATTATTCTGTTTCCTAGTTTACTTGGTTTGCAGTATCATTTATCTTGTCAATGTAGATCTTAAAATTATTTAACCTTTTGCAAAAGCTTAAAGATCATCTCTTCTGGGACATTGGGCATTTGTACAGTATGGTTTTGGGTGGTTTTTCAGTTTGTCTGCACTACCTCCTTACACACACTCCCCAGCGAAAGGCAAACTGCCTTGCTCACTATTCTAATATCAAACCTATTGATTCCCCACTTACAGATTTTGTTCCCACTCTGCTAAATGGCTTTTTACTAGAAACATGAAAATTTAAAACATCTCCAGACTCTACTCATTCAGTCCTTACAGACTTTTGTGCACTGAAGGAAACTCTCATTTTTATAATACTGATCTGTACCAGTGCTTTTGCAATTAAGACTGTCCTTTTGGCATTTCTTTATGTTATTATTTTGGACTCTTAACTGGTTTCATATTGGCATTTTGCTTTTATTGTTACATATGTTCTGGTCACTCTTTCTGTTTGTTTTCTCGTCACTCTTTCTGTAAAGTGTTTCCCTGCACTCTCCAGTTGGAGTGCTAAGCATAGACTCTTATGTGGAGGGACAGCTCTGTAATATTTACTGGTGGAAACTGAAGTTCTAGCACCCCAGGATTACTCAATGAAAAGCATCACTTTAATTTTCAGAGCTAGGATTTTTAATCAATGGACAGACACACTCTTAAAAACATCTTGTGTGTAACTTGAAAATTAATTTTTGATAGGTAGCTGTCAAACTGTATGATAACCAAACAATTCCAATCCATAAATATACTTTTTTTTTTAAAGATTTTATTTATTTATTTGACAGAGATAGACATAGTGAGAAGCAGTATGCTTCTACACAGTAGAAGCAGACTCCCCACTGAGCAGGAAGCCCGGTGCGGGACTCAATCCCAGGATCTTGGGATCATGTCCTGAGCCGAAGGCAGACGCTTAATGTACTGAGCCACCCAGGCACCTCACCAGCCATAAATATACTTAAAGAAAAGAAAAAAATCATGATAATATTGGCAAAATTTGTGTAAGACCCACTCATGGGTACATTTATTCCTGAGTCTTCTAAAATACCAATTTAGCTTGAGAAATTTGAACTTGTCTCTATCCTAGTAGAAGTAACTTCCCAGGTCAATCCTTCTTTAAAAAATTCTAGCAGCGGGATTGGATTAAAGTGTTCAAATAAGGTATTGTATGTGACACCATTAGGGAAGTCAGAGAAAAGCAGAACCATTCTTGCTGAACTTGGGTTAAGCACCACAAAGCCTTGCCCTCCATTTATCTCTGAGGAAACCTAGGACTCAAAGGATTAAGCATAGAAAATCAGCATAATCAATATTGTTATAATTTCATGCCTTTGAAATCTATCCAGGATTCCTGACGAGATGATGCCATGGGTCCGTGTTTCAATATTCCCTCTATTCCAAACACAGCAAAGCTAGATGGAAGAGTTATCACAAAGAAAGGCTTAGAGACATGATAGATTTCAGCATGGGGGAAAACTGGAGTAGAACCAGAGAGGAGAGATCAGGCATGATTCCAGGTTCTCAAGCAAATACAAGATGAGAGATGTCTAATGACAGTCTGGAATGGAGGGTTCTTCTTCAGCGCTAACTTGTAAAAAGAGCCTCAACATTTTACCGCTTTGCAGGAAATTATAGCCCTGATGAGACAAAAGAATGAGGGGCAGGAAGACAAAAATACAGTTTCAGGACTAATTGTAGCATCTGGGGGAAGTCGAGTACCTGTCAGGACTAGATTGCCACGGAAGTATCAGTGCCCTTGGTTAGCATCGGTAAAGTCATTTTTCTGAAACAACTCATCCTATGAGCAAGACTTGGGCTTGTCTCTTGAAGTCAGGCTGACAAGAGACTCTGGAATTAGTAAAATGCACCACGCCAGGAAGACACAGAGTCATCTTACATTGAGCTGCTGTGACCTACATCATGTACCCGGTGACCACCCGGGATTTACAACCGTGTGGAAATTGATGAACATTCAAGTAATGGTTGCTGTCATTGCAAATGAGCATAATGTCAGGGACATTAGGGGAGCAGCAGAGGAACAGAGAGCTCTACTTGGACATAAAAGTTAAGTCTAAAATCCATTCAGACGACATAGTATACACAGTAGATTTTATACATACGTGCCTGTATAACAGTACCTAGTGAGCAGCTGGGAAACGATTCTGTCAATAAACTTCTTTTTGAAAAATCAAAAAGAACTATAATACATAATTCAAATATAAGACCAGAAAGATGAGGGATGGTATAATAAACTGTCTTACTATTTCATTAGAAGAAATTCATTTTTTAAAAAATGATGATTATTCCCCACAGCCAACGAGAGCTGTTCTGATGGTGCGTTGACGTGCACTTCCTCTAACAGCTGTATCCCAGTTCACAAGCGCTGTGATGGTTTGGTCGACTGCATGGATTTCCAGCTTGATGAGTCCAGCTGCACAGGTACTCTATTTCCATTAACATATTCTTTACAATATAAGCCAGTAACTTAACCCATAGATGATAAAAATAACAAAACTTGAAATTCTAAATAATTGCCAAGTATGGAATAATTGGATTTCTATTATTAGTTTAGGTCAGGAAGAATATTAACAGTAACATATAAAAAGCTTATAAATATATAATGTAATATATAACATATATAATATATATAAATATATAATGAACTCATGCTTGTTCTATATAAATGAATGTTCCCCGATGAAGAAAAATCAAACACTAAATTTTAAGTTAATAAAACTTAAAGTTATTAGTATTTGATAATATCTTTGATGCAAATTGCTTGGTTTCTAAAATAAGGAAACAATCTAACATGTTATTAATTTTTTAATTATAATTTTCCCACTTCTCTATTTGCATGATCTAGTCATGTTTAAAAGTCAGTTTATTAAGCTTTAGACTGACTTTTAAAAATTCTTCTCTCCTGACCCTGCAATATTTATCAGAACTGGTAATGTATGTTTGTGATTATACTTTTATCAGAACTGCTTTAAAATTCTCTAAATTTATTATAGTCCATTGCTAACATCTCTCCTGGGTAATTGAACTTTTATTTCATGCAGGAGATATATGAAATAATAGATAAGTAGGGGCAATATAAATCTCTCACAACAAAAATACAAAGTCATAATAGAAGATATATTCAATCATATATTTTAAATAAATTGGAGATATTTAATATCAAAACTAGGTGAGAATATATTCTTTGTATCTTTCAAGAGTGCAGACTATTATGAGATAAGTGACAAAAGCATGATAATTATAATCAGATCACAGTGCAAGAAAGTCTTATTTTTTATGCTACTGAAATGAATACTCACAGAGCACTGAATTTTATGAGTACAAAAGGAAATCAAGAAGCGAGCAAATCTGGTCCCATAAAATATGCAAAGATGAACGGTCTCTGCCATTATTTCTGTATGAGGCATGCTTATACATCAGACTGATACCCAAAGGAAATGCTTTCACTTTCTTTCCAGAGTAAGAAAAATAAAAACAAGATAGTTTCAGTCTTTGAAACTATTAAGACAAAGCACTGATATCCACTACCCAAATTTATTTGCATAAAGGTGAGATTTTTGTTCAGGATAGTCCTCAGTGAGAACAAATATACCATAACATGTGATGGGTTATTGTCTGACTTTAGGTATTTTACTTTTATCATTCATCCTGACGACGTGGAGGTAGTAGCAGAGAGCACATTCTGGTCGCCCCATCTAGTTGAGCCATTCAGCAATTCATTCACCGTTCATTTACACATCACACTGCCCCAGCTGCTGGGTTACAGTAATATAAAGAACTCGTGAAACAGCTTTCAGAAATAAAATTCACATTACATTTTTTGTTCTCTATATTTTCTGTGCTTTTTAGTTTGTCAAACAGATACGATGTAGTCAATGCTTCTGTGTTTAAGAATGTGTCTAGGCTTAATCCACACGAAGAGGTGTCAATGCCCGTGACACCTTCCTCTTTCTTTCCAAACATCATCTCCCTTTTGGGTAGCGTTTCATAGACTTTATGAGCCCGATCCTGACAGCATCCAGTAATGTCCCTGGTCGAACAGCAGGCGGTGAGCATCTGGTCTCCCCTCACCTGAGGTTTAAGTCATTAACGGGAACATTGACCTCAGGCCCTATGCAAGTGTTGCAGGTTAAGTATATTTCGACAAGGCCGTGTGTTCCCAAGTTATGTTAGAAAGGCATATTATTTTCAAGTTTTGGTTGCTGATGCAGCAGAAGGTTATTGAACAGAATGTGTCTGGCTTAATTTAAATTGGGAGTTTTTTCCAGTCATCTGTAGTAGTGGAGGTTAATGAAAGTTATGTTAAGGTGATACTATAATTATGATAATCATCCTTTGAAGTAGAATAAGGAAAAGGCATCAAAAATATAGAGTTGCAGGGATGCCTGGGTGGCTCAGTCAGTTAAGCATCTGGCTTCAACTCAGGTCATGACCTGGGGGTCCCGGGATCAAGCCCTGCACCAGGCTCCTCCCTGCCCAGTAGGGAATATGCTTCTCCCTCTCCCTCCGCCCCTCCCTTCTCCCACCGCTGGTGCTCATTCTCGCTCTCAAATAAATAAATAAATAAAATCCTTGAAAAAAAAAACGAGGTTTTAGGATGGGATGTTATGAATACAGTTTAATATGTTTAATAATAATAATAGTAAGGCCTAATAATATTTCAGAAGGTTTTATTTTTATTAAGTTTTTTTAAAAAATTTAATTCCATTGGTCTCAACATGTAGTGTTCTATCAGCGTCAGGTGTACAATACATTGACTCATCACGGCTGTGCCTCACGCCGTGCTCGCCTTGATGAGTGTGCGTTTCGTCCCGTCACCTCTTTCACCCATCCCCCTGCAACTCCCTTTGCTCTATTTTCAATGAATACCCTCCGATAGAGCTACTCTTCTTTCCAACAAGAACATTTTTTACTCGAAGCATACACCAAACCAAAGCACTATAGAGTAGAGCTATGCCAGATTGCTAAGCCATAGTTAATCTTCCCTGCAGTCCCTGTGCTGGGATTTCAAGATAAAGAGAACAGTCTGTGCCCACTGGGTATTTGGTTTACTGCACCAAGCCATTTGGTTTTCTGGAAGATTCTTAGACCCTTATAGCTCCTGAAACTTCAGGCAAGTTATTGGCAGGTGTATATCTAATCCATGACAGTGCATAAATACTGTACCATTCAAAGAAGCTGATGATCATAATATCAAGAACAGCAAGGGGTTATACAGAAATTCTGACCTGAATAGCAGATCATTTGACACTTTTAAACCAATAGACTTTAGGTGTTAGAGGACTGGAATTTAGCTCAGTATCTGTTGCTCCTTTGCTATTGACTTGAGCAAATTATATTATTAACCAGTTTCCTTCTCTGTGAAAAAGGATCTCTATGAATATAACACATACTGCTATGAGGATTAAATGAGGTAATGCCAGTAAAACTCTTAAGACAGTCTCGACACAGATCAGGTCTTCAGTAATTGATAGTGGTACTGGTGCTCATAATGGCACAGGGGAGAAGGAAAGGAAATGCTGGAGAGAGCATTGGTCATAGAAATTAGGTTTCATGGGCAGTTTAAACAATCCCCAAATACAGAGAGCTGACTGAGAACAATTATTTAATACATTATGCATACCTAACTCACTCGTATAGAAATGTTACAAATACCTTTCATTTTATCTTCTCAACAGCCCTAGAAGGCAAGGTGATAGATATAATTCGCACTTTAAACATGAGAAAGCTTAGACTTAAACCGCTTAGTCCAAAGTTACACAACCCATTACCTGAGCAGGTGTCAAGGAGGGAGAACCAGGACTCACGTGACTATCAGTCTTCTCAGCAGCCCACTGTACGAGAGCTCTCACTTCCTAGCCTCCAGTTGAATCATACTGGCCTCCAGATACACGGTCATAATAACCAATGCAGGAGGGCACAAGGCGGCGAGACACTGATGTGGCTAAGGAGCCTGAGGTTCTCCTATCAACCCCATAGACCCCGACTTGACATTTGAGAGCTGCTTATATCCTGGGAGTTTAATAGTTTAATCTCTTCATTGCTAACTAGTCATAGACCCCTCCCTGCCCATTTCAGCTGTTCCCTACTTTAAACTGTTTTGAGTAAAGTAAAGGTGAAAAGATGTTGTACTGTGGCTTTCCATTCTTATGGATAAAGAACCTGTGGAGGTCATCTACAAACAGTCTCTCTTCCAAAACACTGAGTTTAACTCCTTGCTCTGGCCAGTGCTTCCTTTCCACCGTGCTCCATTATCCAGTGTAATAAAATGCATATTTAAATTTCCACAGCTTTATTTTGATGTAAAGCAAGCCTATGTTTTACTCTCAGCAATCATGGTAAATACTAATAATCCCAGGGGGGGAAAATGAGCAGCTATGTGTATTTTGATGTTCTATGTAATATCAGACACTCTACGGTTTTTTTTCCTTATAAAAACAAAGCCCTTATGTGAGGAAGACTGAAATTGTACTTAAGACCAAACATAACCATAAAATGGTTTATCTGAAAGGTTTCTAGCTATTTATGCTTTATCATGCTGGTGGGCTGTTTTTAGTCAAACCAGCTAATTTCTTGTTTAGGAAGGAAATTTCACATCTGTTGTGTTCAGCTGAGCATGCCCTGAAAGCCTGAGGGGTGTAGCTGTACCCCCATCTTCAGTGCCACACTCCCTTGCTGTAATTAAAGAGGAACTACAGATGACCCTGAAGTAGCACAGGTTCAAGCTGTGAGGCTCCACTGATAGGCAGAGTTTTTTACAGGAAAGTACTGGAAATGCAGTTGCTCTTCCTTTGATTTCCCTCATAGCATTTTCTTCTCCTAGCTTACTTTATTGCAGAAGTACAGTATACGATACACATCATATATAAAAGATATGTTCACCGACTGTTTATATTATCACCAACTGTTTATCTGAAAGATACATTCACCAACTGTTTATATCATCAGTACGGCTTCCAGTCAACAGTAGGCAATTGGCAGTTAAGTTTCGGGAGAGTTCAAAGTTATCTATGGGTGGTTAACTGTGCGAGGGTCAGTGCCCCAAATCCCCACGTTGTTTAGGGGCCAGCTACATCCCTGGAAGAGCCAATCACTGGAAACCTTTGAGAGCAAAAAGAACAGCAGACACGTGGTATATCGCAAACGTGTTCCCACACTGCAACCTCCTCCTTCCGATTTTCCTCTTTCATCCTCCCTCTTCTGCCCCCTTCCCGGTGTTCTGTGACTGACTCCACAATCTGACTCTCTCTCTTCTCCGAGGGCTGTTTTCCAACACAGCATTTTTGCTTCTCCTTATTACTTTTCTGCTATTCTTCAAAACCATCATCCTTTCCCGACCCAAGTAAATTGCTTCTCTTTCTGCTAAGGTTAGTCTGCTCCTGTAAAGTCAAAGACTGTGTCTTTGTGACCCCCGTGACACTTAATAAAATGATCTCAAGTGATTTTTGAGGGGCAAGCCTGAAAATTGATGGTAGCTGAAAGGCAGAGGAAGAAATCCAAAGCTTCAGATCCATGCCCTAGCCTGTATTTTATCTGAGCTTCAGACCTGCAAATAATATTGCCCAAGGAATACTTCCACTTCGATGTCCCCTTAGGCACTTAAAACACCAGCATCTTTCCCTACAAATTCTCCCTTCCCCTCAGATCCCCCAGTTCAGTGAATGAAACCATCAGCTAACCAGAGGCCCGGCCAGAGGTTTTAACATCACCCTTTATTCTTCCAGATAATCACCAGGATCTTTCAATCCCAACATTTAAATATCTCACAAATCCCCACAATTCTCAGGCTCCTACCCCACCTCTTTCATTCAAGCAACCACGGTTTCTTACTGGATTATTACAAAAAGCTCTTAACTGGGCTCTTGCATTTTAGTCTTAGCCCTTCTCTTGACTTTACATACTGGATCCAGAATTGTCTTTTTAAAGAATGAAGCATGCACTTAGTTTCTTAAAATTCTGGCCTTCTAGGTTAAAGCTTAAACTGCTCACTGAGCCTATATGAGCTGGCCCCCGTGTGTCTCTGACCTTCTCCCCTTCTCTCTCTGCGTGATCGGTCCAACCAGGCTGAACCTCCTTCCGATCCTCAAACATACCATACTCTCTTCGTGGGCCTCTGAGTCTTTATGACTATATTTAAACACACACATACACCCCCGTACCCAAATGAATGCTGATTTTCTTCTGGAAAGCTTTTCTTTATTCCCCAAATTTGATTTAGGTGCCCTTATTTGTACTCCAATTACCCTTGTTACATCCATTCCAAAGTATACTAATTTTAATATTGTATTTTAACTCCCAAGTCTTTTTCTTTTTTGTATTTTCTATAAAGTTAGAAGGTCAACATGAGCAAAAACCACAATTGTCTTTTTTTTATTATTTCTTTTTTTTTTTAAAGATTTTATTTATTTATTTGACAGAGAGAGAGATCACAAGTAGGCAGAGAGGCAGGCAGAGAGAGAGGAGGAAGCAGGCTCCCTGCTGAGCAGAGAACCCGATGCCACCTGGATCCCAGGACCCTAAGATCATACATGGCAGAGGCTTAACCCACTGAGCCACCCAGGTTCCCCTCTTTTTTAGGTCAACATTTCTTAAGCATGTATCATGAGCTAGGTGTGTTCTAACATTCTCAACAACTCTAAGATAGATACTATTTTTAATCCAGTTTGACAGAGAGGAACCAGAGATACAGAGAGATTAACTAGCTTATCCTGTATTATACAGCTAATTAAGTTGAGTTGAGATTCTTTCTCAGGCAGTCTGGCTCTGGTGCCTGAAGTTTTAATAATTTTGTAAACTTCCTGTGTTATATATTGTTATATATCCAGTGCCTAGCCTAGTGCTGGATATTAACAGATGCTCAGAATAGTTATGTTGAATTACAGGTTTCCACCAAGTATTGGTGGTAAGACAGCCCAACCAGGGGAGAATGGTATCCTGCAAGAGAGAAGTTGTTTAAAAAAAAAAAAAAAAGGGTGCCTCAGTGGCTCAGTGGATTAAGCCACTGCCTTCAGTTCAGGTCATGATCTCAGGGTCCTGGGATCGAGTCCCGCATCGGGCTCTCTGCTCAGCAGGGAGCCTGCTTCCCTCTCTATCTCTCTCTGCCTACCTCTCTGCCTACTTGTGATCTCTCTCTCTGTCAAATAAATAAATAAAATCTTTAAAAAAAAAAAAAGCCAAGAAAAGCAATTTGGGGATTAAGTGAGTAAGGAAACCAACACGTCTTAGTAGGTCAGGATACATGTAAGGATCCAAGGATACTGTAAAGAAACCTGAAGAGCTAAAGGCACTAACCACTTCCAGTGTCATACCTATGAGACAGTATCTAGCTTCTTTTTCATCTATAAGCAAATCACCTTTGAAGATAAATGTTGACACTAACCTAGGAGTGGGGAATGATACAAGCAGCAAGAGACCAGGGCCAGGGAAACAAAGGTCAATTTGAGCTATGCTGATGCTTGTCATGAATGCAAAGGTTGGACATGCTCATGCACAAGTGACATTTCACCAAGAAGACAAGGACACCCAGGAAAGCATTGTCTGTCATGATAGTGACTCGTGTGTGGAACTGAAAACAATAAATGTTGCATTAAAGAACAAATTTCAGTATAATCACAACCATGAGAGACTATGGACTCTGAAAAACAATCTGAGGGGTTTGAAGTGGTGAGGGCGGGGGAGAGGTTGGGGAAACCAGGTGGTGGGTATTAGAGAGGGCACGGATTGCATGGAGCACTGGGTGTGGTGCAAAAATAATGAATACTGTTATGCTGAAAATAAATAAAAATTTAAAAAAATCACAAATATGTCTTACAGACATGTTCTAAATAAGTAGATTTTGCTAATCCAGGGGAGGAAAGAGTCTTCTCTTGCGGTCAACCACTCAGGCATGTGAAGAGAATGAACACATCAAGGGCGGTAAGGGCCACAGAACAAATTTGTGGGCCACAGAGAAGTAGCCTAGGAGAATTCTTGTTCTTTTAGAAGCAATTTATTCTCAGTGGCTAGATTTAATGCAGCGATTAACAGTAATATGTCCGCCTCCTTCCTAATAATATTTACAATTAACTGTGGGCTTTGTGATGCTTCTTTGTAGAGTGCCCATTGGGTTACTGCAGAAATGGTGGGAATTGTGTAGTGGAGAAGAACGGCCCTGTGTGTCGGTAAGGAGCATTGTCTACTTTGTCTTTGAACAGTTATTGCCATTGCTGACTTATTTTTCTCAAAGCTGGTATAATACAACACCAATGAACACGAAGTTATTCAGGCAAAAATAGTGGATAATGGCATTATTTGCATTTATCTGTCTGAATATGAGAAAGGAAGATGTGGGTATATTTTAGAAAAAAGGCAATTATTTAACATGATTTTATGTCTTAACATTTTGTATTATATAGGACGTAGTTTTAATACTCATTCGTTCTTATTTTTAATATTTATATCAGGTTATAAAAAGATTTTATATATGGGTGTCATCCTATTTCAGATGAACTTAGTGTCTGTATTTCCTTATTCCCTTTTTATTTCACATTTCATATTTCTCTTTTCTAACAACAAAGGATAAAATTAATTCATAAATAAGACCTTTTTCTAGTTTAAGCAGTGGATGTTTATGAGTACCCAAAGTTAAGGTACAGATAAGGAATACATTTGCATGCTTAAAGCAAAAATAAACAAAAACAGTCCTTGTGATTTCTTTGGGGAATTATTTATACTGCATATCAAAGATTGCTTGATTTTTTTTCCCCTCACCCTTTAGGGAATTGTGCAAAAACAGTTTCATAAATTCCAAAGGAAATGATGCATATTCCATTATATTTGTGTTTATGACTTTTTAATCTTGCAGACCAATGGATATATTACTTTGCTTATTAGAGAATGGATGGTAGTTTGATACTGAAGTCATAACAAAACACACAGAAGTATCTGGAAAACAATGATTGATAGTTGTTTGAATCCTTATATCCTTCTGAGTCAACACGTATATTTTAGGAGAAGTTGTTTATGCCTTATAAAAGCAAATATCTCTACCAATTAACACAACAGCAAAATTTTTTTGATGAGATATGTTTAGACACTGTTTTAACTTTGTTGAAAGTGAATTATTAATGGGTTTCTCTAAGTGATTTGTCTCTCTACTTCATTACAAATTTATTTCACAACATCTCAACAAAATTATGCTTTCCCCTGTATCAGTTTCCATGGAAATTAATTTTTTACAAACTGTAAGTTGATGGAAAGACAGGATGCATAGTATAATTTCTAAAATCTCCTGAAAGAAATTGAGAATGATGGCATAAATAATGTCCATCTTATGTCAGCTGAGTGGATAATGTTGTTTAGTGTCAACTATTTACAATAAGGAGGTTTGCATTTTTGTCTTCTCTAACCCTGCCAGACAAGAAAGCTCTCTGAGACTGTAGCTAGTCTTAGCTAAGCAAACAGAGTTTTGCGTTCTTGGCAACATCCTCTGGTACTTAAATAAACTTTAAAAATGGAAATCCAGATGGTGACGTCTGAGATGGGTTTCTCTCACATGAGAAAACTCTTAACATGAGGGAGAAGATGCAGCGGGAGGATTAAGAGGCAAAGGGACCAGAGGAAGGAAATCGGTGTGACAAATGTAGAAAGAAATTCACTAATCAAATATTTTTAAATAGTGTTTTTAGTAATAAATAATACTTTTCAGATAGTGAAATGACTCATTGCCACTAGTATAAACAAATGTTTGGAATTAGTGTTGTTTTCAACATAGGTATGAAAAATGACTTGTGGGTTGTTTTTTTTTTATATTACAGTATGGTAGTTTCTTCATTCAAACTCTAATTACTTTAAAGCCATGAACTGCAAAAGTAAACATATGTATATTACAATAAACTTTTAGAAGGCATATACTAGTACATCAGGCAAAAAGTAGAAACCCCAACATCTAAATCCCACTTTGCAGTATTTTTCTCTCCACTTAAATATGGTTTTCCATTCACCAACACATGTACCCACACCAGCACACGTTTGTTTCTTATAGAAATATGAATTATACTTTATACATTCCCTTTGTACCTTGTTTATTTTTTTTTCTCTTAATAAAATATTGTGCTGTTATTCCATGTCGGTACATCTGGCTCCTAGATCCATCACTTCTTGGCTGTGTAGTGTTGAGTAAATTTCCCAATCTAATGTGTCCAGCTTCTTCTCTGGCAAACTGGACAAGATAATAGCACCTACTTCACAGGGTAGTTGTGAGACTTGAGGGGGTTAAATATGTGAGACACTCGGTACTGTGTCTGACATACAAAAGATACTATAGGAAGGCTAGCCATCAGAACTATTATATCATCCCTTTTTATGCTGTGTAGTCTGCAATATTTAATGTAGGGTTTGTCATCATTTAAATAACCTCATTGATACTATTAATGGTTGTTTAGTTTCTTTCTTAAATATTTGCTTTCACAAATAATCTTGCAACATGCATCCTTTGACTTGGACCGAGCAAAATTCCTTAAGCATAACATACCTTATTGAAATGCAAAATAACAATGTAAGTTGTTTCTAGTTACATTTAGTATCAAATTCATTTCCAATTAAATTTCCAGGTCATGTCACACACAGGTATTCTTTTTTGGATTTAAGTTTCAATGAGGATGGCTTTAGAATGAAGAGCTTTAGAGTAAACATAAAGCACTATGGAAAGATGTTGGCTTTATATCAAACCCCTGTCATTCCCAGGCATGAGAATTCAAGGTCTCTGTCACTCAAAGACGTAAGGACAGACCAAAGCCCATCTCTGTCCGGGCATTGTGAATATAAGAACTTCATGGTATTGAAAAGGAGGCTTGTCACAAGAGTCTTTGGGTTTTCTCTTGGAATCTAAGGTATCTTGAGAAAGGACCTTCAGATTTTACCTGTGATCCTAGAGAAGAGAGACTTAAGAAAAAAAAAAAAAGGTCATTTGGGTTGCTGGAAGTTTATAATTATCTGCAAGCATAAACACTACTATGTGAACTATGGTTTTCCATGACCTGAGGACCACCAACAGGGTGGCATGTCTGAGGGCTGAAGAAGAAAATCATGAGCCAAAAGAGGGAAATTATTCCTAACCTAAGGAGGCTTGGTTATTATATTATTTTGATATATCAGTATGTTTCTTTGAAAAATAGACTGAGCTATGTAATTAAATTCCAAAGGGCAGGAAAGAGGTTACAAAGAAAAAAAAAAAATCAAGTCATCAAAGCTAAAAGAAAGAAATAGGAAACAGTATCAAATTAATGCATATATAATTATATATATACACATATAGAGATAAATTTATTATATATTTCATATATATGTATACATGAGATCATGTTGTTAGTGAAGCTAGGCAGAAAAAGTATTAAAGCTTGGGTTAATTTATAGATTTGGAATACAATTTATTAACAACTATCCTATCCCACTAGGTTCCACATTCTTAAATTTGCTTGCCAATAGGACACCAGAGTTCCTTTGGATATATCATAGGCATTACAGATTTAACATGTCCAAAAAGATCTGGCATGTGGGCAGGCCATATTCTTCTCTTTCTCTCAGATTTACACGCACTGTTCTCTCTACTTAGAATTTTATTTTTCTGCATTTGCCCAAAAGATGCCTTTTAATCCTTTAGAGCAAATATAAATGGCAATTTCTCTGGGAAGCCTTTCCCAGACCAACCAGAGAGGATGCCTCATCCCTCCTTCTGGGTTCCTTTGTTGCTTCCCTCATTCTTTTATTTTACAAGTACTGGTTTTACTAAACTACGTATTGGAACCTGTTATATCCTATGAAGAAATATATTTCCAATTAAAATTTTATTCTTTATGACTATCAAAATTTATTCTGTCCACTTTTTACTACTTTTATTTGTAAGGATAACTTTTAGACAATTATGGTCACTAAAAATTTTTTAAAAAATACTATGTTCATACTTTTGGTGTAAAAAAGATTTAAAAAATAATCAAAGGCTTTTAAGTATAAACTATATTATATTAGGATAAATATTTGCTAGGACAGGGCCAAAGTAACAGTTTAAGGAGGAAAATGATCAATTGGAATTTCTAACTGTTAAAGACAGAGTATGCAGGCAAAATTTTGAAGACCATTGTCTTAGAAAATAAGGGTTATATTTTCCACAGCTTTTTATGACTAGTACTAACACACACTTGACATTGTAAGAGCTATTTGAATAATACACTGACTAAAGTATAAGTGAATGAAATACAAATGGAAAGTCCTGAGATTTCAAGGAAAAGTATCAGTACTTTTAAATATGTTCCTAAAATGTATTAAGACATGAGTAAATAACATACCA
Source organism: Mustela erminea (assembly GCF_009829155.1). Taxonomy (NCBI): domain Eukaryota; kingdom Metazoa; phylum Chordata; class Mammalia; order Carnivora; family Mustelidae; genus Mustela; species Mustela erminea. The sequence goes on from NC_045619.1 coordinate 123,628,994, forward strand.
CAATCCAAACAATCACAAAGGAGCTCTTGGGTACTTTACATGTAGATAGCAAACAGTGTAGTGAGGGAGCATACGATATACTCATTATACTATAAAACAAAAATCACTCCAGTGTATAGGACAGAACAGATACCCATAGAAAATATTCACCAAAGAAAGTCTACTTTGCTACAATGACAGAAGAGGGTACTCTTAAAATAGGAATCTTGTAAACTACCTCAACTCTTCAACCCTGGGCTTAAAATTAAGAGGTAAGTGCAGTTATCCATCTATAAAAAGCCACTGTTTAAAATAAAATTCAGCTTATGAATTCTCTCATTTTCCCCATCAAAAACAAAACAAACAAAAACAAAGAAATATGAAGCAAGAAAGAAAGTACTCCAAGACCCTGACTCCAAACTGAATTAAATATTAATTCATTTAAATTTAGGGAAAAGGGGTGAGGTGGGGAGTAAAACTTAATTGGGATTTTAAAGGCCAAATACAACTGGATAACAAAACAGTAAGAATCAAATAAGAGTGGATTGAAGCAAGGAAGGAAATGAAATAGAAAGGAAAGACTAAATTATAATACGTCTCCCAAGAGAGGATAGATTCAAATTAATTCTATTAAAGAATTCTGAACAAAGTTGAAAAATAACCAAGGGAACAAAAAGAAGATAAAGTACATAACCAAAGAGAAAGTAGTTGAAGTGGAAGATAAAGAGCATGTATATAATTGGAGTCCCTAAAGAGGAAAACAAAACAGTGGAGTGGAACTAATATTTAAAACTATAATCCAAGAAAACTTTCAGAAATGAAAGAAGAATGAATTTGCATGATGAAAGGGCCAGAAGTTACCTGGGAAATTTGACACAAAGCCAGAAACTCCCAAGACATGGCCTAATAAAAATATGGGACTTCAAAATGAAGAAATATATACTCCTTCAAGAATGGGAAGGATAGGTGTTTTCCCTGATATTATCTACACAAACACACACACACAAAGACATATATATATATATATATATATGCTTCCTCAGGGCCTCTAGGGAAAAAGAACAAATAATAAAGGGATTAATCTAGTATTAGATTTCTGAAAGCTAAGAAACAAGGAAACCCATTGTGATTGTCCCAGAATTGCAAAAAAAAGTCTTTGACAAAATTCAATTACCATTCCTGATATTTTTTAAAGGCACTAAAGAAAATGTGAATTGGTATCCAACTGATACAAATCCTTATTAAATTCAACATCTTACTTGACAGAGAATCATGAGAGACATTACCATTAAGATTGGGAACAAAGGCACACATGACCTCTGTCTTTACTGCTATTTAATATCAAATGAGAGGTAGTAGGCAACATAATTTGACCATAAGTAAAATAAATAAATAAGAATTAATAAAGGGATACCTGGGTAGCTCAGTCAGTAAGGCGTCTGACTCCTGATTTTGGCTCAGGTCATGATCTCAGAGTGATGGGTTAGAGCCCTGCATCAGGCTCCAAGCTCAGAGTGGAGTCTGCTTGAGAATCTCTGTCTCAAAATAATAATAATAATAATAATAGTAATAATAATAAAGTTAAATTATCATGATAGTATCCCAGGAGAATCCTAGGGAATTAATCATAAAAAGTTATTAAAAAATTAAAAACAACTCAGTAAGTAAGGTTGGGGGACATAAAATTAGCATTGAGGCAACAGTGTATGTACACAAACAAAACTAGAGGGGCAATAGGAAAAGGAAATATAACCACAATAAAAAACATAAAATATTTAGGAATAAATTTAATAAAATAAACACACCTCTATGATAAAAAACAATCCCCAAAGATTTGAACAAGTAGAAACCCATTTTCTTTTCTGAATAGCTGGCTCAAAATAGTAAGGATCTTAGTTCTTCCTAAATTAATCTATATATTTAATGCAATTCCAACAAAAACACCCACAGGCTTTTTGTGGGATTAAATAATTCGACATTAAAGTTCCTATGGAAAATGAACATGGGACTAGCTAGTTTAACATGGAAATACATAAGCTATTAGGGGCTGAGGAGCCTTACTAGTATAATTGGAATAAAGCTCTTATTGTTAAAGCAACATGGTATAGACACCTGAAAGACATTTCAGATGAACAAAGTAGAACATCTAGAAATACATTCAAGTGCATATGAAAATTTAGTAAATGATAAAAATGGCATCTCAAATCACTGGACAGGATGGACTTTTAGACAGGGAGTGTCAGGCAACTAGTTAGCTATTTGTAAAAAGACAAACTTAGAACCAGGTACACACATAAAAATAATCTTCAGGTGGAGCAGTATGCAGGGTGAGACCATAAACATACTAGAGAATTACACGATAAATTTCTCCAAACTCTGGATGTAAGAAAGTGCTTTATTCAATGACTCAAGCCCAAATGCAATGAAAGACAGTACTGGTAAATTTACATAAGAATTAGGTTAAAAAGAATATTTTGCATGATATAGAAATACATAAGCAATGTCAGAAGACAAAGGTCAATCTTAAAGGAAATGCTTATATCATAAATTTCAGGAAAAGGAAATATCCCTAATACTTAAAGAACTATTTCAAGATATGGGAAAAGATAAACCATCATATTAAAAAACCTGATGATTATTATTTTTCAGGTATATAAAATGATGATCAAACATAAAAAAATTCAACTTCATAACAGAAAGGCAAAGTTAGTGATACTAATATGCTTTTTGTCCCCTCTCCGATGAGAAACATATTCTGTTGGTAAGGATGCGAAGAAACAAACATTTTGCTAACAGAAATGGAAATTAGTATAACTTCTGTGGAAGTGATTTTGGCAATATCTAAGAAAACCTATATATGCACATACTTTTTGCCCTAGCAAAATTAGAATTTACACTGGTGGTACAACTCCAGCACTATAAGAATATGGAGCAACAAAGTTACTCACCACAGCATTCTTACAATTTCAAAATATTGGAAAGAACCTAAATGCCTCCAAATAGGAGAGTGGTCAATAACTATGGCATATCCACACAATGGGGTATAACTCGAATATGGAACAGTTAAGGAGTGTCCCTTTAGCCAGGTGTAGAAAGGTGATGTGGGGAGCAGCATAAGGGAAAATGAAGAAATATAGAATAGTTCTGTAGTTCTTTCGTTTGACTCAAATGTTGAAATTCTGGAGAGTAGGGGTGCCTGGGTGGCTCAGATGGTTAAATGTCTGCCTTTGGCTTAGGTCCTGATCTGTGGTTCCTGGGATCCAGTCCCATCTCAGACTCCTGGCTCAACAGGGAGTCTGCTTCTCCCTCTTCCTCTCCTGCCCTGCTTGTGCTCACACTCTCTCTCGTTCTCAAATGCATTAAGTAAAAATCTTTAAAAAAAATCTCAATGTTACTGTTGATAATAACATGTCAGAACTTCTTACGTGTTTGACATGTCTTTGGCCTTCACATGAACCTAGAAGACAGATGATCATGTACTAATTTAGCAGTTAATGAATTGAGACTTAGTGGAATGAAATTAAGTAATTTTCTCAGACACAAAAAGCAAGAAATGGTGGATTTCAGGGCACCTAGGTGGCTCAGTTGGTTAAGCATCTGCCTTCAGCTTAGGTCACGATTGCAAATCGAGCCCTTGTTGGGCTCCCTGCTCAGTGGGAGGTCTACATCTCCTTCTTGCTCTGCTGCTGCCCCTGCTTGTGGTCTCTCTCTTTCTCTCTTTCTTAAATAATAAGGTCTTAAGGAAGGGAGGGAGGGAGGGAGGGATGAAAGAAATGGTGGAATTCAGATTCAAAACCTGTCTTTTTGCCAAGGTTTATATGCCTAGGTTATCAATCACTGTGTCTTATTTCCTCTTTGGAGATTTGACTAGGTGGCTCATGATTCTATGATTGCAAGATTCTATGAGTAGAGATATGAATCAAGTACCTATGGAAAATCTAGAACTAAGTTTTATTTGCACTGGGCTATTTTTTTTTTTTTAATTCCTGTGGGTGTTCATGTCATTCCTTTTGCCCCCTCCCCCCTTTTTTTTTAAACCTTCCTACCTGGAGTACTTGGAAAAAACCTCTAAATTCATCTTTTATGTCCCAATCTGTGCAGACCTTCCTCTCTAGAACTCTCCCTGAACCCACATGCATGTGAGTCATAGCCTGTGTGCAATGTACAAAAGAAGACTGGGATATGAGTCTTAAAAACAGGTTAACCTCAGTTTAGGTATGAACTCCATCCAGTACTTACTAATGCCATGACTTTGAATAAATAACTTAACCTTTTTCTAAGGGGGGAAGAGGAAAAGGGATATTCACTAAGAAACTAACATTCTCTGCCACCATGGCACTGTGAACTGAAAAGGGCTTCTGTATTTCTGAAATGTATAATTCATAATTGTTTTATTTACTGAAGGACATTTTTTAAAATGTTGTATCTCAATGGAAAGCATTAGTAATCTGTTAACCAGTTTCTTATTTAACATCATCAAAATCATCTCCATAGCAACCAACAATAGTTCTTTATGAGGTGGAATACAGAACAAACCATCAAAATTTAAGATCATGGCCTCCGTTGTTATTTTTTCCAACACGGTACTCAAGCACTAAGGACTAACAAATATTCATAGTAAGCTTAAATGTTTTGTAAATGAAAATCATTTCAAATTTCAAAAATCCAATTTAAAGAGGAGGAGGGCATTTAGAAATCTTTAATGCTATAAGCTTGAGAGGCCATGTGGGTGTCTGTTTTTCAAATCCAGGACATGGAAGAAACAATTTTCTGGTTAAATATGAATTACCAAAATTGCCCCAAGAAGAGGTATTAAAGTTGAGTAGATTGAATGACATAGTGGAAATTTTAGAAGTCAAAGATGTAGTCCCTCTCTTCCAAAAACTTAAATGCATATATCTATTTCAATAAACTAAAAGCATTTCTCTTAAAGCTAGGAATAAGAAAAAGAATGGTCTGTTAGCACTGGGATTATTCTATTATTCTGTTTGCTCAAGAGGTTTTAGCCAAAGAAACAAGCACAAAGAAGTAAGGGTTAAACGTATTGAAAAAGAAGAAACACAAATATTATTGCAGATATTCACAGTCTAGGAAATTCAAGCCAATTAAGTGTAATACTGTTAGAATGATTAAAAAAAAAAAAAGAGGTTCAGCAAGGTAGACAGATACATGATAAATATGCAACACTAGGTACATTTCCTTTTCACCAGCAGGGACAATGACCGAACAAAATAATGGGAAAAGAACTCAATTCTGAAAGAGCAGAAATTATTGTAATATATGCAGGCCTACACTAATAGTGAATATACACTTAATAGTAAATAGAAAACTGCAAAGCTCACATGAAGGGTGTTCAAGGACTTGATTATGTAGATAGGAAAAAGAATGGGTAAACTTACTTCTAGAATCAGCAGTATTCACTAGTGTACAAATGACAACCAAAGAACATTTTCAGTGTTCTAGATTTTTGTTGGATTTTTTAGACCAGTGGATTTTAATGGCCACATAAATAAAATATTTAAAGGCAAAATTAAGACTTGATATATGTTGTACTTGATATTAAAGTATGCTGTAAAGTCATGGTGATGTATACTGGGAGCCAGGACAGAAATAGACAAATAGGCTAGTGCAAAAGAATGAAGATTCTACAAGTAGATTAATGTAGCCATGTGAAACTAGGATAAACTAGGCAGCATTTCGAGTTGATGAAAATGGATGGATTGAATTAGTATTAATTGGTATTAAAATAATTGGTTAGCCATTTAGTTAGAATATAAATTATTGACATTTTACACATGAATTCCATATTTAATAAAGGAATAGATAGGGTAAAATTATAAAAACTTTTAGAAAGAATAAAGAATAAAGGACCATTTTAAAATCTTGAAATATGGAAGCCATTTATAAGTTTATCAGCAGCCATAAGAGAAAAGATAAACAAATTTGAAAATGTGATCACATGGATAGTTCTCAAACAGAATTAAAGCTGCAGTATGGTGAAAGATATCATGTGTGTGTGTGTGTGTGTGTGTGTACACACATACATATGATATCATTTTTTTAATAATACATAACAGGCCCAAAAAAGCTATATAGTATTATACAGTACACTATAGACAGGGATTAATTATTACATTAATTCGTTATCTGTATATAGTGTTCCCACAAAGAAATAAAAATTATGTAACTAGACAGAGATTATTCACAGAAGAATTAATATAAATGCTCAAGACATACTTGGAAAAAATTCTACCTTCATTAATAGGTTAAGCGCAAAGTAAACCTTTGGAAATCCCAGTTTTACTAAAGTGACAAAAAGAAATTAGGAATATCCATTATTTGTGAATATGTAGAAACACTGGCACTTTTATACATAGATTATATGAATAAAATCTGTATATCTAGGAAGGTAAATATACAACAAAATATACAGCATTTAGGAAAAGAAACTTTCAGGAAAGACAAAGGGAAAATACCCATTCAAGATTCCAATATTTATACTGTTTATTTTTTTTTTAAGATTTTATTTATTTATTTGACAGAAAGATATCACAAGCAGACGGAGAGACAGGCAGAGAGAGAGAGAGAGAGAGAGGAGGAGGCAGGCTCCCCGCTGAGCCGAGAGCCCGATGCGGGACTCAATCCCAGGACCCCGAGATCATGACCTGAGCCGAAGGCAGTGGCTTAACCCACTGAGCCACCCAGGCGCCCTATTTATACTGTTTAGCTCAGCAACCTCTGTCCTAGGAATCTAGCCTACTGACATATTAACAAGAAGTATGTAGGTAAACATTCTGAAATTGGTATTTTTTAGTACCTTTTTTAAAAAAGATTTTATTTATTTATTTGAGAGGGGGAGAAAGAGTGAGAGAGAGCACAAGGGGAGGGAGGGCAGAGAGAAAGGGATAAGCAGACTCCCCGCTGAGTGCGGAAACCAAAGTCTGGCTGGATCCCAGGACCCCTGGATCATGACCTGAGCCAAAGGCAGATGCTTAACTGACTGTGCTACCCAGGCGTCCCTATAGTTTTGTTTTGAAAACAAAATTAAGTTCAAAATAGTGTAATGAGATGTTGTAAAACCAGTTGTTAAAATGGAAAATATAAATTCTGACATAGAAAATTATATTTTTAAATGAAAAATGCAAATTCCACAATAATATGCATATTAAAATCTATGGGGGGAAAAGGTGTAAAAATGTGAGTGCCTATAAATAATGAAAAACAAGTCTAGCAGTGTCATATCAAAGTGTTAGGAGTTGTAAAAGACCTCTCTAGAAGGAAACCGGCTTTGGGGGATAGCACAATTTCATATTTTAGTTTCTTCATTTTTTCTTTAACAAATACTGCTTCTGTAACTCAGAACTACATTTTTAAAAAAGGCCTTAAAACAGTTACAGTATTGAAAAAATAATAACACTGCTTACAGTAAAAGGCAGAGCCAACTGGCTGCTTTTAACAGTATCTCCAAGATAAATGGGCCTGTCCCTTGGTTTTTCTCCCTTGTTGTCAGAAAGTATTACACACTTTCTGCCTCGTGAAGAGCCAAACAAGCCAGACAGACTAGGAATGTGATTGAAGATGAAGCAAATAACCTCTCTCACCAAACCTCTCTCCCTCCCCCCCAAAACTGGATCCTTCTCCAATCACATATGCCAAAAGAGTCATGAAAATGAAAAGCACAGTAATACCTAATTTTCCTTCTCTGCCTCTTTCCCAGAAAGAAAGTGTTGTGGTGTGTTTGTACACTTAACTGTTAGATTGTGTTTAGACTTTTCATGCCAGGCATAAGTTTTCACAGCTGAACACTGCATTGCTTTGACAATTTGATGTAAGTGTCTCTTGAATGACCTGTTGACTCATCCAGGGAGGGCATTCTGCAAGGAAGGACATGGCCCAGATTTCGTTTACTGGTCACTGGTGACAGGGATTTGTGATCCAGATATTTTCCAAAGTCTCTGGTATGACCTGACTGTTAAGTAGATATTTCTTTCCTCCTGGAAGAAAAGTGGTGGGTTATTTCTGGGGCAGTATCTAATGCCAAAGAACTTGCTTTAAAAGAGAGAACAAGAGATAGCTGTCTATATTATAAGGATTAAGAACTTGAAAAACCCCACTACTTCACTGGTCTTTTAAAATAGCTGCACAGGAAAATGTTTCCTCTAATCTGCACAATTTTTGTCAATTTTCCCAGCATGTGCACGACTGAGCTTTAATGGGACAGCAGTTAATTGGAAATAACATCTTTTCTTTCTCTGCTGTGTGTGCCGTGTGCATGTGTCCGTTGTACTCTTGAAGGGGAAGGAGAGGCACAGCCCCGTGGAGGCACTCAGAGACCTGAGCGTTGAAGAATGCTGACAAAAAGTCATTCCTCAGAATGAATTTCACAATTTCCCAAACTAGGCTCCCCAGTGACACTGGAACGGCAGGCCATCCAGCTCTGCCCTGATCCTACATAGCTTTTCTTCCTGCTCAGCCAGCATGAGTTTAACTATGTCAGAGTAGAATCTTTTGTGCTGTTGCTAGGTGGCTGATCTCTGCCTTACAGAAGCAAAATCTAGCAAATGAGGTAGAACTTTTTGAACCTATCCCTCTTACTAGTGAAATGTTGACAGATCTAAGTAGTTCAATGCATTTTAATTTTGAAGCCCCCGTGGGACTTTTCTTATCCTCTGAAAGCCCTAGTTTATGTTTGCCGTTGCCTTAATCTGCTGTCCATCTATACCTCCGAGATGTAGGGCACTTCTTTGTTTTCTTTATAGACTTAGTTTATTTTCCTTATTTTCACAAGGAGGAAGGAGGAGGCAATGGAAATTATTTTGGTCTTCAAGTTTAATAGTAAGTGATGACTGTTCATGATCAGTAGCTAGATTTTATGTAACCTATAAATCTCTAGATCCACATTATCCTCTGTTTACTATGTACAGAGAAATAAAGAATTGTGAGAGACATGCAAAAACTGTAAAGTATAACACACGATATAGAAAAAAATAATATTCTAGAAATTACAATGATAGTGTTGATACAACTCCTACTTGCCTTTTCATTCTCTCTGTGTGGGACAATAACTGAATATACAAATGCATTGTAGCAAATGCCACAGCGACAGCAAGAAAAAGATAAAAGGAGAGAACATGCATTTTGGTACTGAACAAAGAGAAATGCATTCCCTTTTGAATTTACTGCTTGAGGATCCAGAGTAAAACATTTAAGATCACTTTACAGCAAATCGTTTCATTTTAGAGTCACTACCATCTAATAATGTTGAGGACTAAAGGGGCATGCTTTTTTGAATATACATGGAGAATTCAAATTTTGGAATAAATATATACTAATAATGACATTTTTAACTTTGTAGATAAAATTGAAAACATGATTCTCTTGTTAGAGTGTCAGAATAAAAATGTGTTTAGTTTGAAAAAAAGACTTCAATATAGGAAATGAGGCTTTACATATATTACTCTTCTCCATTTTGTTGGAATTAAAAGTGATAATATGAAATTTCTCTGTAATAAGGTAAATTATAATGCATTGTATTCTTCTATTGGTTATGTGTGCATTCTATGATGCTGAGGGAATCCAAGCTATGAGAATAAAAAGGTATATGTTGATAAATGGTATATATTATTTTATAAAATATTGTTCACTAGGATAAATCACCCTAGTGAACACATACATATCCATATTGACAAGTATTTTGCTAAGTTTCTTTGTTTTTTATGGTAAAACTTCACAATATATAAAACGCAGTCATTGAAAATCAAGTTTAATGAAATACTGTGTGGTACAAGGAAAGGAAGACTAGACTTGGAATTAGAAATTCTGCCTTGGCTACATTTAATACTTACATAGCAGTATTAGTCAGGAACCCACCAGGAAAGATAATTCACCCCAGATGGATGTCATAACAAAACTTTCAAGAATACTTACTTTACTGATGGGTATAGGTAAGATTAAATTAATGACAAAGAATGATAAGACTCTCAGAGACTAGCAGCAGTAGAAAGCCTAAATTGGAGGGACAAGGGGTAGACCATAGATAACCAGTTCCCAGTGAGAGCTGTGTGTATGTTTGGGGAGGGGGGGGTGGAGGGGTAGAGAGGTGGGGGGAGGTTCAAGCTGAAAGGGTAGTTGGGGAAAGATGCAGCAACTGACCTGGCATAGAAGCTGGAGGAAACTGACAAACATATTCAGATTTTCTCTCCTCCTACTGTCCAAGCTCTGGCTTCTGTCTTCCATTGGCTAAACCCAACAGAAAGCCAACAAAGGACCAGAGATAAGGATGCAATCCTTAGTGTTCTCTCAGGCCACAGATTAGGGTATCAAAATGGATCTGAGTCCACTGACTAACCTCAGCAATTCTCTGAACCTCTCTCTGTCTTAGAATGTGTATCAATTAGGAAGCCCATTCAGCTTCTAGTAAAAGACATCTGGCTATAGTGAAATTAAACCTAAAGGTAAATTTTTTTCTTATGAAAATTCTAGGAAAAATGATTACTAACGTCAGTTTACTTCTTCAGGGATGCCCAAAACGAATTTGTGATTTTTTTCCTGATTTGCAGTGTGGGATGGTACTCCATCATAATCCTTTCCTAAACCACTCAAAACAAACAAACTCAAAACAAACAAACAACAACAAACCAGAAAGGAAAAGGGAGCTTAACCAGAATCTCACATAACAATTTCTGAATATACCTCCTTTGCCTAAGAAATACACTATGAGAAGTTATTCAGTGGAAGTTTGGAGTAAGAGGTAAAGAGCAATAAGAACATCAACTTAAAAGAGACTGATTTTTAGACAGCTTGGGTAACATTGAAACTATTAAAAGTGTTGACAGAGAACTTTTGAGGGAGTTGATTTATGAAGATTTCTTGGCCATGTTGAGTCCCACCCTGTCCCTCGAGGTATAGCACAAGGAGATTGGCTTCAGAAAGACGTCTCAGAGATCACTGATAATAGTTCCTAGAGTTCTAAGAAATCATAGGACTAGTGTTTGTCATGCATATGAGATGTCTTGAGGTGTTTGGCCGTGGCTCCTACCCTACAGTGGCAGGGCACAGTGGAACAGTAGCTGGAACCTTGGAAAAAAAGTGCATGTCTCCCCTAGAAATAGGTCACAAATACACAAATCCTGGAGATACAATATTATACTCAATTAGTAATGTCATCCTGGTGGTTTTAAACAAACAAACAAAAAATCTTTCACCAGAGGTTATGCTAGGAGTTGAGGAGACCCCAAACTAGAAGGACAAAAACAACCTTCTGAAAAATCCAAAGATTCTTTACATGCTTGCAAGGCCCAGAGAACTGGAAGCACAAGTCAAGGAAGGATGTTCTTTTTCTCCTTCCCAGATCCCAGCGATGGACCAGAAGCAGTGGGAGGGGAGAGGCTGAGGGAGAAAGAAAATGCCAAGTCACGTGTTCCCAAAATGTGGCAACCATCCTAAAGCTGGTCTCTGCTAAGAGAAGGGAAGAAACACAACCTTAAGTTCTGGGTTTTGATTATTACATAAGATTGAACACTTAAATTACCAAAATGATGCCTTTATCACTTAGAGTGACGATCATCTTACTCATTTACCTAAACTGAGCAAGAGAGTCATGACGCCTACTAGAATTTTTATTTATATATAGTAGATTTAAAGACCATGGAAGACAGAAAGGTTTATTTTTACTATAACCCAGAAGCCATGCTTATGCAATGTCAGGTTTAATAATTTTTTAGCTGGGCATTTTTCAGGTTTCTTTTGGTGAGGAAGAAGGAGAGAATGGATATGGCTAGGTGCTGAGAAATCTCTTCCATAGAACTCATCTACAAAATAAGTGGAATTAACTAGACTGGAGTCCTCAACTATGACCGCACATCTATAAAAAATAATAGGCCATTAAAAAACAAGCTGTAAAAATTTGATAAGAAGCGTTTGATTCCAGAGACTTACTTGGCTAAAACCAAATAAAAAGGACTATAGAAAGGACAAATTGACTGACATCTGACTCCTGTAGAACTGGTACTGGATATAATTCCAATTTGGTGGAAAAACATATGAAACAAGGTAGCAAGCAAGATTCTGCACCCATGAAATCAGGATAAAAAAACGGCAATTGTGGTGTTTGTTGATCTGTACTTTTTGTGAAGGAGAATGCCTGTCATAGCAAGAACACAGATTGCACTGCAACTAGTACTTGGCCCAGGCTACCTAGGGGAGTGAGTACTACATATTTGAAATCTGTAATATCGTGGCAGCCATGGAGCATTGAAACACTAAAACTTGGACAATGGAGAGCAACCTAAGAAAAGTAACCTAAAACCATGCCATAGGGAGAATCATGAGAGAGAACTCCAATTCAGGATGAGTTCACAAAATAAAACTCTAAGGCAATAAGACGAAAGCTAATGATAAAAGAGACAACAAGCAAAACCAACTTCAAACCAACCAAAAATTTAAAAAAGCAATTTAAAATATGCTTAAAGTAGGTATGTTAAAGATCCTCAAAAATCGAAAAGAAGAAATACCGTCCATGAAATGTAGAATTTTTTAAAATAATGAAGCAGCTATAATTTTTTTAAAAATTGGATGAAAAAGTAATCATGGAAATTTAAAATAGAATCTAAGTTGAACACAGTTGAAGAGGGAATTAATTTCTTAAAGATTTTATTTACTTATTTGACAGAGAAAGATCACAAGCAGGCAGGTAGAGAGAGAGAAGGAAGCAGGCTCCCTGCTGAGCAGAGAGCCCAATGAGGGGCTTGATCCCAGGACCCTGAAATCATGACCTGAGCTGAAGGCAGAGGCTTAGCCCTCTGAGCCACCCAAGTGCCCCTACAAGATATTTTTTAAATGACTCAGAATAAAACACAGAAAGACAAAAAGATATAAAAATATGAAATAATACTTAAAATATAGAGAGATATAGAGGGCAGATTATGAGCTTCAAAATATGCCACTATGGTTTCTAAAAATATAGAAAAATAGAATATTAGAAAATATAGTGGCTGAGAATATTTCTGATTTGAATAAAATCGTGGATTTAAATTTAGCACATAAAATGCTACACGCACATGTACATGCAAAACAAAACAACAAAAATCCACACCTTAATGTAGCATAGGAAAGTCGCACAGTATCAGGAGGAAGGGAGTATTTTAAAAGCAGAAGAAAATACACGCAGTACTTTTGAAGTTTTATTAAACTGACCATGGAACTCCCTCAGGAATATGAACACCAGAAGATAACAGAGGAAAGATGCTGAGGGAACATAATTGTCAAATTAGAATTGCATGCCCTGGAAAACTGAAATAAAAACATTCTCCATCATACAGAGATTAGGAATATTTACTATACATAGACCTTCTGATAAAAGAAATAATTCCTTGGTAAACACTCAAGCAAAATGAAACTTTGATCCCAACGTGAAAGTGAAGATGCAAAAGCAGTGATGATTAAAGAAACTGGTAAGCTCTTCTATATATTTATTAACTATTAACTACAAAAATTGTACCCATTTTTAAAACTTGTTTTAAAAAGTGAGAACTAAAATCTGGAAAGGAATAGCATTGAGAAGAGGAAAGAGTTCAGAGGGTAGTTCTAGGTGCAAATTCCTTTTTTATTTTAGAAGTTCTTTTATCCACTTTTACTCCTGTTATACTCTTTCCCCTTTTCATTCCTGTTTTAAATGAGAGATAGGTATTTACCCAAAGAATACAAACATACGGATTCAAAGGAATACATACACTGCGATGTTTACAGCAGCATTATCTATAATAGACAAAGTATGGAAATATAAGTATATGTGCATGCACACACACAGACACACACACACAGATACACACACTGGAATATTACTCAGAAATGAAAACATGAAATCTTGCCATTTGCAATGACGTGAGCTAGAGAGTAGTTAGCTCAGTGAAATAAGCAATTAGAAAAAGACAAATACCATATTATTTCATTCATATGTGGAATTTAAGAAACAAAACAAATAAGCAAAGTGGAGGGGGCGGAGAGTGGAAAACAAAGAAACGGCCTCAATTATAGTTAACAAACTGAGAGTTACCAGAGGGACCATTGGTGGGGAGGGGGTAGAGGAAACAGGTGGTGGGGATTATGGAGCGCACTTGTCCTGGTGAGCTCCAGGTGCTGTGCCGAAGTGCTGAATCATTGTACTGTGCACTTGAAACTAATATTACATAGTATGTTCACTAACAGCAATTTAAATAAAACCTTAAAAAGAAGTCAAGGAGGACTCTGTAAGTGGAAAAGAAAAACGGTAAGTAAGAGAAAAATAGCAAGCAAAAAAAAAAGTGTATCTGTAAAAATTAGTCAAGAAAAGCAATTAAAGGATATAAAATATAAAAAAGAAAATTGAAGAAAATATATATTAATAAATAATTTCAAAGGAAGCTCCTATATCTGATGATTTTGTACGATGAAGTTTACTTACTAAATGTTCATAGGACAAAATCCTATTTTATACCAATTATTTCAGACATATGAAAGGAGGTGGAAAAACCATGCTACTCATTTTATGAGATAGAATAATGTTGATACCAATCGTGGATAAGGACAGAACAAAAAAGATCAATTTTACTTCTAAGCACAAAGGCAAAAATCAAAAGTGAAATATTTGCAGTTTATCTGATAACAGTTGTTATCAGATAAAGTAATTTAGTCATAGAGAAACTCACAGCTTGCCACTTTGCGAGTGACAAAACTGGATTTTGGGCCTACCTGGTTCCAGACTCAGAGTCCAAGGGGAGTCATTGATGGGTTATACCCACATTAATCAAATGGTCAAAATTCCATTTTGGGAAGGTAAATGTCCCATTCCCTCTACAGAAATATGAATTAACATAAAAATTAACAGAAAAATGAATCAACAGATATGCCAGCCCAATGATGGGAGCACCTGGGTTTAAGTCACAGTACTGGTATGCCTGGCAAGAGGCAGTCTCCAAAACAAGGTTAAGATCATTTTCCCAGAAAGGAGCCACAGCACCACATGACAGATCAAAGAATTCAGGAGAGAAGGCAGAAGTTTTAGTTCTTAATGGTCAAGAAAAGGAATGCTGGAGGGTATGATAACAAGGGAAGCATTTAGACAAAGCCATGAATAAGATCAAGTGCCAACAGCCACTTCTTTTTTCCTTATTGGTTTCTCACCATAAATTATGAAAACATGTCAAATTTGTTAAAGGCACAAGATAAACAGAGTGGAGAGAATGTTTAGAGAGACTGAAATTAATTGTAAAACTTACAGACACACCGCTAGTCTAAAAGTAAAGCCATAAGTAGCAGAAGATTAATTTTGGAAAAGAGATGTTAGAATTTAATAATGAACTGAATTTGAGTAAAGGATGATGGAGAAGAAGAAAGAATCAAAGATTATCCTAAGCTAATAACTTGGAAGATGGTGGCACTGTTAGCCGGAACTTGAATGTCTGGAAGAAAAGTTGTTTTTAAGAGAAGAAACCTACTATTCTATTAAACTATCCAGGAAGTATATTTCCAGCTACTTTAGGAATGTGAACCAAACAGTCCTTCACCAGAGTAGGGTTTGTTTGCAATTATTATGGCCTTTTTTTTTTTTTTTTTAAAGCCTTTGCTCTTAGATTCCAATGAGGTCACCTCCCACAACAGATTGTCTGTGGAAGCCAAGTGTTTGGCAAGACTCCTTGTGAAGGAACTTCAGACTCAAACCATAAGAGACATGTCAGCAAACAGTTTAACTTCCTTTTTGTCATGTGGGTGACCAGAGTAACAGGAAGGCTAGTTGTTCTTTTTTTTTTTTTTTTAATTGAAGCCTCATGAAAACTAAATTCTTAAACTCTGCTTTATCTCAGGAAAAAAAGAAAAAAGAAAGAAAGAAAAGAAATAGGTCAGAGCTCCAAAGATATACAACTAAACAGGAAGTAAAAGTTAGGAAATGGAAGTGAGGAATGGTCCAGAAGTTCAAATACAGAGACAGATATGTTGTCCAAACATACATCTTTTTTCTTCTCAAAAAAAAAAAAAAAAAAAGAGTAAAGAAAAAAATTTAGTCTTGAGACAGTTTTTTTTCAGAAAAAGCATCCACTGTATCATCTAGTAGGGTTCAATTGTACATAGATCGATGAAACTTACGTGTTTATTTTTCTGCAGAACCATGGCAGGATACAGTCCTCTCTATCCTGGGAACATGGCTGAAATGAAGTAGTTTAAATTCAACAGATACATCTCTTTGATTCCCACAAGAATCCTTTGAAATAACACTCTGCCCACTACACAAGGAGGTTCTCATACCCTTTAAAGCAACCGTTCCCTAGCTCAAACTATACATTTTGGGAAATACACCATCAGCCAGTCCATCAACAGAACTAGAATCACACTTCAAAATCAGGCTCAGACTCTCCACAACATCCCTGAAGGGGTCACTGACATCTCAGTGTTCCATTCCTTCAGTACACAGAAATCAGCATACATTTCTAGTCTTTTAGCATAAAATCAGTGTGAGACATTACATACACAAATTATTTTGTTGGCAGGGAGAATTAAAATAAGAGAGTGTGAATGTAAAACAGTTGAACATCAGTATTTTCTATCATATTTGCAGTGCGTATGCCTCTGACCAGAAGTTAACCATTGTATCGCTCTCAGAATAGATAATTAGAATGTTTTTAACTTAAGAAGAGAAGATATACTTTAAGTCACCATTCATCAAACCTCAGAGTTGCAACTGCCTTAAAGAGTCAATATGTTGTTTTGTATTAACAGAATTCTTTTTTTTTTTTTTTTTTTCCGGGACTGGTGGTAGTGGAGATAGAGTCTATTCTACAGCCAAGCCGCACAAATTAAATTAAATTAAATTGAAATTTGCTCAGGTCACCTCCTGTCCTCAGTGCATACCAGTGATTCACCATTGACTATGATGCCCACCAGGGGGTAATGTTCCTTTACGTTCTACTCCTTAGGTGGTATTCCCTGAAGTCTAAGATTGTAGTATCCAGGGGTGTCTGCAACCCTGAAAAAGGGGAAAGGAAGAAAAAAGTCTGTTTTAGTTTTTAAAATAAATACATATCTATGAGGTCTTTCAAAAATTGAAACTGAACACTGAACATTTTGTTATTATTCTTTTGTGCCCTGACCATATTTTGTATCAGATTATTTTGTAGAGTTTCATAGCACTATGCTATTTTGGAATATGTGGTATCCAGTAGCACCTAATTCTAATACATATCTCTTTGGGTCACTGTTACTCTGTGGTTAAAAATTTCCTTTTATTTAATTTCTTGAACTTATCTAGTTTCCTCCTTCCCCCTTTCTACACAATTTAGAAATAACAGCATTCATGGTATTCAGCAAAAGAGCTGAAATGTGGAAATTATTTAATAATTTTTTTGATTTTCAAATGAAAAAAGCTAATAAGGAAATTGTCAGAAAAATGGAGTTTTATTTTTATTTCTTTTTTAAAATTAATGTATAATATGTTATTTGTTTCAAGGTACAAGTCTGTGAACCATCACTCTTAGACAATTCACAGCACTTACCATAGCACATACCCTCCCCAATGTGTTTTATTATTAAAAAAATAGTGATACATGGTTTTCATATCCAACTAGAAGACATCTAGGAATTGCTCTCTACTTATATTATTATCATCTTAGCACCATCTGTATTTATCTTGTATATTAATTTTTACTAATGATCCCAAAGGAAGAAACAATTTAGGCTTGAATAAGAGAAAAAGGCTAAAATTATCAGATTGAAATGTGCCAAAATTATGTTTATCATAAACTTATAAGATTTAAACATCCCAAAATTTATATCGAAGTATAACTGAACTACAATAGCCTATTAGTTTCAGGTGTACATCATAGTGACTCCATATTTTTATACATTACATAATGATACCCACAATAAGTCAGTTACGTTCTGTCACCATACAGGGTTGTTAACAGTATTTGATGGTATTCCTTATACTGCACATTATACCCCATGCCTTATTTATTTTATAACTAGAAATCTGTACCTCATAATCACCTTCACCCATTTTGCTTCCCGCCCCCAAATCCTCCTCCCTCTGGTAACCAACAGTTTGTTTCTTGTATCTTTGAGTCTGTTTCCATTCTGTCTGTTCATTTGTTTCCACAGATCAGTGAAATCGCATGGTATTTTTAGATTCCACAGATAAGTGAAATCACATGGTATTTGTGTCTGTCTCTCTGACTTGTTTCACTTAGCATAATACCATCTAGGTATATCCATGTGGTTACAAATGGCAAGATTTCATTTCTGTTTTATGGCTCAGTAATATTCCTCTGTGTGTGTGTGTGTGTGTGTGTGTGTGTCCCCGCACCGTGCGCACACACACGTGTACTCACACACAGGCAAACATAACACCACATTTTATCCATTCATCTATCAGTGAATACTTAGGTTGGTTCTTAGCCAGTATCTTGGCTATTTAAATAATGCTGCAGTGAACATAAGGCAGACTGTATCTCTTCAAATTTGTGTTTTTATTTCCTTCAGATAAATATCCAGAAATGGAATTGCTGGATCATATGGCATTTCTATTTTTAATTTTTTGAGGAACTTCTTTAATGTTTTCCATAGAGGCTGCACCAATTTACATTCCCACCCAAATGTACAAGGATTTCTTTTTCTCCACGTACTCACCAGTACTTATTATTTTTTTGTCTTTTTGATAAAAAAAAAACAATTCAACAAGTATAAGGTGATATTGTGGTTTTGATCTGCATTTCCCTAGTAATTAGTCATGTTGAGCATCTTTTCATGTGTCTCGTGGTCATCTGTATGTCTTCTCTGGAAAAGTGTCTATTCAAGTCCTCTGCCCATTTTTTAATGAGGTAGTTTTTTAAATATTAAGTTGTGTAAATTCCATATATTTTGGATATTAAACCCTCATCAACTGTATGATTTGTAAATATCTTCTCCCATTCAGTAAATTACCTTTTCATTTTGTTGATGGTTTACTTCACTCTACAGAAGCTTTTTAGTATGATGTAATCCTACCTGTTTATTTTTGCTATCATTGCCCTTACCTGAGGAGACTGCCCACCCCAAAATATTCCTAAGACTGATATCACACTTACTTCTTTTAGGTAAAATGTTAGGTTTGTTGGTGGGGGACTTTCTTATTTCTTGAGATAGGCCTGAATCAGTATCAACTTCCCTCTTTAAAGTAGTTTTGCTATACCTCATAAATTTTAAAAAGTTGTTTTTCCATTTACATTTGTCTCAAGGCATTTTTTTTCTTTAATTTCTTTGTTGACTTATTGGTTGTTTCATAGCATAGTCTTTAATCTCCACATGTTTGTGTTTTTCTAGTTTTCTTCTTAAAATTGATCCTAGTTTCATACCATGTGGTTGGAAAAAAATGCTTGATATGATTTCAGTCTTCTTGAATTTTTGAGACTTGTTTTGTGGCCTAACATGTGATCCATCTTGGAGAATATTCCATGTGCACTTGAAAAGAATGTGTATTCTGTAGTTGTTGGATGAAGTGTTCTGTATATATCTATTAAATCCATCTGGCCTAATGTGTCATTTAAAGCCAGTTTTCCTTATTTATTTTCTGTCTGGATAATCTATCCATTGATGTTAGTGGTGTATTAAAGTTTTCTCCTATTATTTTATTATTGTCAGTTTCTCCCTATAAAGGGACTCCAACATATATGTAAATGTTGGGTGCAAAAATATTTATAAATGTCCTATCTCCTTAGTTTGACCTCTTTATGTGGTATCCTTCTTTGTCCTTTGCTATAGTCTTTGTTTTAAACTCTTATTTTATTTGATATGAGTATTAATACTCCAGCTTTCTTTTTGTTTCCATTTGAATAAAGTATCTTTTTCCATCCCTTCATTTTCAGTCTGTGTGTGTCTTTTGAACTGAAGCAAGTCTCTTTAGGCAGCATAAAGTTTTTTTTTAATCCATTTAACCACCCTATACCTTTTGATTGGGGTATTTAGTCCATTTACATTTAAAGTAATTACTGATAGCTGCATACTTATTTTCATTTTGTTAAGTGCTTTCTGGTTCTTCCAAAGATATATTTAGTATAGTTTCTTTGGTATGTTATGTTTTTATATGATAACATACACGGTATAATAAATCTGATAAACCATAAGTAATGCATAATGACATTTAGAATTAACATTCAAAATCTTATTGTTAGATAAAATGGCTAAAGTGACTACATATCATGATGTTAAGTAATAATTGTATGTACACGCATTACCCTTATATTATTAGACAAAGACTTTACATGAAAAAGGAAAAGGTTTATTCTTAAATACAAAAAGAAAACAGACGTAGATAATACTTTATAAGAGTGTGGTTCCTAGAAGAAAAGACATCATCTTGAGACATATGAATAATTTTATTTTCATAGTGAGGAAATTAAAAATTTTCCCTTTACAATATGGACTTTGCTTAGGACTTTTTGTTTATGCTCTAGTTCTCCATTACAAATTATAGGACCCAATAAGCAAAGAATGGAACAATAAGACCTTCAAGGAATCTTAGAAGCCTTTTGCTACCTTCCTAGAGTGGAAAGCTTTTGTTAGAACAGTGAGCATGGCAGCTACGTTCCCCTACTTATAATCTAATGTGGATTTACCTGTTTCTTATGCAAGCTGCCTGTTACAAGCAGCCTAAATTTTATGACAAGTGTACTTTACAAAATATTTCCTAGTCACTAGGCCTGACTTTCCCAGAGTTAAACTGTAAATTCAACACTGATATATATTAAATGACCCAAATTGTGTTACAGTCCATACCTCTAAACCCTGTCCTTTTATTTTTGGTAATAACAAGTAAGCTTTTAATGGTAAGAATTGGAGATTATCTTTGAGTGAAATAAAACTTTCCCTCAAAATGAAAACTGATCTTGGTCATTTAAATTGTATTTTTAAATGACCTTTAAATGATATATTTCAAGCTTAAGACCTATATTAAATGTATAAAAACTTTACACTAGAAATATGCATATTCAGTCCCCTCTTTGAAGCATATATTCCATCCTCCCTGTTCTCCACCGTCTTTTTCCACAGTCTGTGCCAGATGCTAACCTTCATGGACTACATAAACAGGTTCCTTTGCCCTTTGGCTTCTAATTGAATTCAGCCAGTGGGATACACTGGTAGAGATCAGAGGGTATAAGGAGTGTTTTCCCTGGCCCAATCCCTTCTGGGCTCGTACAGACTGACTACCTAACCACTTCTGAGTCGTTGCTTCTGACAGGGAGCCCTTCCTGCCACAGTTCTATTTTGAGCTCAGGAAAGAGCTCTCTCCTTTTGCCTCTTCCACTTCCCACTGGTACTTGTCCTGGTTTACTGTTCCACCCCTTGTTGCTTTGCCTAAACCTTTCCTTCACATCTACAAAAATTCCCTTTAACAAACCTTCCTCAATTAACCAAGTTGTGTATGTCATCTGTTTTCTGCAAGACCCTGCCTGAACACTTCCTCTCCAAACTCTTGATTTGAAGGACTGAAAAGACTCAGAGGTAGTGCTTTGTAAGCTTATAGTGCCGCTAAGTATGGACACCAGAGATCTCCTGGGATAGTGTCTTCCTGAACTCATATTAGATACCTGATCTGCCAAAGAAGCCCTGTTGTTATTCATTTGATAGAGACAATGATGTACTAAGGTTCAGCAGATGTTCACCATAACTGCCCATCAGTCAGCTTTGTTGAAAGGAACTAACATCTCCAGAGCTTTACGTGTGGGTGTCAGAGAAGGATACAGGGAAGCAGTTCATTCATTTGGGCCATGTGCACTGATAGGGGGTCATTTATACTTGTATAAATATATACCTATACTATTTTATGCTTACAAGCAAGACAGTTTCATATGCTAAGGAATAAAATATTAAAATTAGCATTTTCAAAGATCTTACTTCATGAAAAGATTCCATGGTGAAACCAAAACAGTTGTGTTAGTAGACTGTATTCATCTAATATATGATAATCATTTTTTAATACTATAGGTCAGGTAGCACTGTCGATTTTAAGAAAAAAATTCCATGAGGATATTATTCTCAGACAGTGGGCCTGAGGATCAAACATTTTATTAACTTTCTCAAAGTCATTAACTTCCTCAAAGCGAATAAGTAGCAAAATTGGAATATAAATGAAATGTCTGACTACAAATAATAATCTCATAACTACTAGCCTCATAATTAGCCTTTGGTACATATGTAGAAAAGCAATAGTTCATAAAACTGCTTATTGTCCATTTGGGGTAAGTACAGATCCTATAAAAATTAATTATATTTTAATAGTTTATAGACAGTTATCTGGTACAGATTAGAACTTGGAATAAACTATATGTCAATTCTCACTAAAGGACATTATCCGGTAATTTTCATAATTTTTTCATATTTAATGGTTTTATTGATCTTATAAAATCTTGGACTATGATTTCTGAATTCAGTATATAAGAAATAGGTAGGAATCAAATTATTTTCTTAACTCCTAAACAGTGCATTAAACAACATCTTTTTTTTTTTTCATACAAAAACAAACCCTGGTTTTCTTTCATTTACATTTCTTTTGTTGACTAAATGAAAGTTTTGTAGTTCATGTAAAATAAGGAAAAGCAAAGTTTTACTATATTGAATGTAGATGAAGTTTTCCCCACTTTTCCTTTCTTTTCTTTCTAAAATATGACACTGTTTTTTCTTTTATTTTCTCTGAGACACATTAGTATTTCCTTTTTCAGCAGTTCATTAGGGAGGGCATTGGCCTGTAGCTGCTGGCTAGGATTATTCCAGTAGGGGAAATCATTCCAGTGTCTCATCTGTTACATTGTTTCCAACTTTTGGTTAACCAATGACCCAACCTATTTGTAGAATGTAAAATATTTTATGTCTAAAGTAGGTTTTAAAGCTTCCTCTGTCAGTTTCTCAATTACAGGGCTGAGTACATGTTTATGTCTGTTTCCCTGGCATTCAGGATAGTGTCTGGCACATGTGTGCTTTAAAACAAAAATAGGGGTGCCTGGGTGACTCAGTTGGTTAGGTGTCTGCCTCCACCTCTTCCCCTGCTTGTGCTCTCTCACTATCGCTCCCTCTCAAATAAATATATAAAATATTTTTAAAAAATAATACTAAAGGACATAATAATAATCATACATTTTTTCACAGAGTTATTTTCTGTGTTGAATGAGAAAACCTATGAATGGCCTCTCACTCTTTCTGATTCAGTAGTACAGGGACAGAAGTATGCATTCCTTTGTTGTTGAAGACCTAAAATGTGCTGGAGATTTTATATTTATATATATAGAGAGATATATACCTCTGTATCTATAGATATATATATATCTTAAACAGAGAAGTTGTAACAGCTGTGCCAACTAATGAGTGATAAAAGATCTATGAGAGGTGAATGGGCAAACAGAGGAAAGGCACAGACAGCAATTTTAAAAGCTGGATAAGATTTGAAAAATGCCTTCGTATGACCTAGAAGTAAGTATTCCTCAAACGTTTTTTTCCCCCATCAGAAGAGTCCTAGTAGCAGAAAGAAACAAATGCATTTCCCTTGAGAAGCTTAGGGGTGCAGCTTGAAGCAACTAATTCCAAGTATGGTATTTCCTGATGGTCTCCTACTTTATCTTGAAAAAGTTAGCAAAAATTACAGTGTATGCCATACTATAACTGTTTTTCTCTCTATATAATACTTTTCAAAACTCTTTAATTGATGTTGCAACTTAGGTATAGCATTTTTGTCATGTTTAGCATACTCCTTAGCATTCCACTTTTATATCAATCCATTTGAATAAAACTAACCTAGAGGGTTTTCACATGCCCAGTCCCCTTGGGGACACATGGCAATTGAGATTTATATTAAAAAGTTACTACTATGGATTAACTACACCTGAGCAGGGTTATATAACTAAGTAAAGTAACCATATAATTTATTCTCCTACTTGGAACATGTTCGAATATCAGAGGGGTACACTTGGCACAGGATAAATTATCCCAGACTGTCTCCAGTAAACCGGGTCTGAACTGGTTTACTCACAACACTTATGATACCAGTTGTGTGGGTATTTTCCTTACACCAACCAATTCGCCAACTCTCCAGACACCAATGGGGTGTCTGACAATTTAATTCAATTATAACTAGAATTAACATCAGATCCCACAAGTCTGTTGGGTCCACAAGATGGCCCCCACTTCCAGGTACCAAGCACAAGTGCCGGTAAAGTGCAGGAAAGCATTTTGCTTACTACGACCAAGTTATTAAAAGATCCAGCTCCGGAACGACCCAATGAAGTATATGCACTGAACAAGGTATGAGACAGAGGCAGGGACCATTCATGCTTTCTCTCGGTCCGCCACCCTGCAGGCCCCCTCAGTATGTTCACCAACTCAGATTTCTCCAAACCCCACCATTTAACGGTGTTTTTGTTTTGTTTTGTTTGTTTTTAATCAAGTTTCTATTACACAGGCATGATTGATCAAATCATTGGCCACTGGTGTTTGAATCCAATCAGCAGCAATTCTCTTATCCCCTCAGGTCTAGAGACAGGGCTGGAAGTTCCCAGGTGGGTTTCTCTGGCAACCATATTCTAGGAAGAATCTATCTAGGGGCCCACCAAGAGTCACCTCATTAGCATAAACTCAGTTATGGTTGAAAGGCTCTGGTTATGAATACCAAAAGATATTCTTATCACCTCTATTACTCAGGAACTGAAGGAAGAAAACCACAAAATATATATTGCGGACTGTATCCCACCAGTATATATAGTAGTCTGAATACAACCAGTTAAGGAAGAAAGATTTGGCCTGGAATGTAGACATATATGAAAAAGAAAGGAGGAAATAGACAAAATGGAATATTTTAACCAACAATATTAAATATTAGGACTTTTACTTTCAGCTATTATGGGTGAACTGATATCAAACTAGCCATCTCCTTATAAACAGTAATAAAACTGGGCAAAAAATATAATGCAAATATTTTTCTAGCACTGGACTAACAGGCAGCACCTGTCTGCAGTCACTGGAAGAAGGGAAAATTATGAGGTAGGCCTCATGGTTTCATAGACTCTGCTCTGCCTGGACTTAATTTCCCAACTGTGAAAGCAGGTGTCTAAGCAGGACATAATGTTTAGGACCTTTGAAGCTACTGGCATTTGCAAAGAAGGGTACCACGTGGGGAAAAGCTCTGAAGAGTTGGGATCCAGAAATCTGTGAAGGTGGTACTGTACATGCATAGTGCAAAACTACTCAAGGATTAACAGAAAACAACTGTTATGGGGTCAAAAATGGAAGAGAAATTCTAGAAGTCAAGTAGTGCTGAGGGTGGTGTTGAGAGTTCCGTTCAGCCGCAGTCCAGAGATCTTGTTAACATCTGTTAACACCACCAACATTAAATCTGAAAACATACAAAATTAGATGTGAGATAAAACTGCATTTTTAGGAGTAAGGACCACGTTCCAAAATAAGGCCTAATTCATACCATTCTAAAAAGTCTAAAACCAAATCTTAACAAATGTACCAAGTAGAAAGTTTGAAGGTAGAGACATGACCGTATTCTGAGATTTACCTCCAGCAGCTTTACATGATTCCCACAATGAATATCGGAGAAAAAATCCTTTATTCCAACAGTGGTAACCAGGGAAATAAAGGAACCATTTTTAAATACTCCAGAGCATCCTATTCTTAACAAGGCCTATCCTCAGGGGAGACTTGGTTAATCAGACCTAACTGACTTGGGGAAGGAGAAATACCCAACTCCAGCCCATTCTAGCCATCCTGTCCCACCTGGGGCAAGAAAAACAAAACTGGAGAAACACTTCTGAAGTTCATGAGACACTAAAAGGCTGAGACTTAATTATAGAGCTATAGATTGCTTCCTATTCCCCTATACCTCACCACCTTATTGCTAAAGGCCTGTTTACAGAAGTTCCTTTTACACAGAATATAGTGTCTGGCTATCAGGAAGAAAAAAATTAGAGGGCATACCAAAGGGCAGAAAACACAACTTAAAGAGACATAGTAAGCATCAGAACCAGACAGGATAGTGGTACTGAAATAATCAGACTAAGAATTTAAAATAATTATGATTAATATTGGGCTCAAATGCATAAAATACATGATATCCAAGAACAGGGGGGAAATGTAAATATAGAGATGGAAATTCTAAGAACCAAAAGAAATGCTAGAAATTAAAGAGATGAAAAATGCCTTTGATGGGCTCATCAGACTGGAAATGACTGAGGAAACTCTCAAGTTGGCTAGTTGAATTCAAATTTAAAAAAAAAAAGGGGTGCCTGGGTGGCTCAGTGGGTTGAAGCCTCTGCCTTTGGCTCGGGTCGTGATCTCAGGGTCCTGGGATCAAGCCCCACGTCGGGCTCTCTGCTCAGCAGGGAGCCTGCTTCCTCCTCTCTCTCTGCCTGCCTCTCTGCCTACTTGTGATTTCTGTTTGTCAAATAAATAAATAAAATCTTTTAAAAAATTAATTAATTAATTAATTAAAAATCTAGGCTATAAGTGACATCTATAGACTACCTCATCCCACAACAGCAGAATACACACTCTTCTCAAACTCACATGAAACATTCACAAGACAAACCACATTCTGGACCATAAAACATACCTTAACAAACTTAAAAGAATGTAAATCATACAATGTCTGCTCAGACCACAAGGGAATTAAACTGGAATTCAGTAATAGAAAGATAAAAGGAAAATATAAAAAAAATTCATGGAATTTAAACAATGCACCTCTAAGTAACACATGGTGAAAGAAGGAATCTCAGAGGAAATGAAAAATATTTTAAACTAAGTGAACATATAACATCAAAAATTTGTGGGATGTATCGAAAGCAGCGCTTAGAGGAAAAATTATAGTATTGAATAAATACATTAGAAAAAAGGGAAGATCTAAAATCAATAACTTGAGTTTCCATTTAGGAAACTAGGAAAAGAAGAACAAATTAAATCCTAAGTAAGTAGAAGAAAAGTAATAAGAATTTGGTCAGAAATCAATAAATCTGAAAAAAAGGAGTCAATAAAGAATATTGATGAAATCAAAAGCTAGTTCTTTGTAAAGATCAATAAAATCAGTAAGCCTCAAGTCAGGCTAAATAAGATTTAATTTGCTTTTCTTAAAAAAAAACAATGTAAGTAGATGGTTGGTATTTTTGTGTATTCCTAGAAATCTGTCACTTTATTGCCAATAGGAATTTGGTCATAACTCTTAAATAGTAAGCCTTCTACTTAGAGTAGGCACTTATCATTATTATTAATGTTGTATTCATAGTGACAGGAATCCATTCCACATAATTTTTTAAAAATATACTTCTAATAACATCAGTTTTTATCTTCCACTTAAAGAATGGGCCCATTTTTGTTTCCATGGTAGTTGTATATATGACTTAGATGGTATAAATATTTTTTATAACATCAAGCATTTTGCTGGGCACCTTTTATGTATTATCTCAGTTAATCCTCAAAGGTACTCTGAAATAGTAATATGGATATCCCCATTTGAGGGATGAGAAAATTAAAGCTTATAGAAGTGAAGTAATTCAAGTCACAGGATTAGCAACAAGCAGAGCTAGAACTGTGACCCAGTTTGGGCTCAAGATTCCCACAATTAATCATGTCAGTGTTTACATCAGAAATCTTCTTGTGACAGAGATTTCTTTTAAAAATTGGTTTTTTGAATGTTTCATCCTTTGAGTTCTTTGCTTTTCTTCAAGATGTTTAGTCTGCAAATCAATTAAATATTTTAAATGTTTATTATGTTTGGGGTGCCTGAGTGGCTCAGTGGGTTAAAGCCTCTGCCTTCGGCTCAGGTCATGATCTCAAGGTTCTGGAATCAAGCCCCGCATCAGGCTCTTTGCTTGGCGGGGTGCCTGCTTCTCTCTCTCTCTCTCTCTCTCTCTGCCTGCCTCTCTGCCTACTTGTGATCTCTGTCAAATAAATAAACAAAATCTTAAAAAAATAAATAATAAATGTTTATTATGTTTGAGAAATAACAGTATTATCACATATATTAGTATTAATTAACATTTTAGTATAAATGTTTGTTATTATCAACTATGATCTTGGTACTGTTACATTTTAAATATGCTAAAAAATCAAAGCATTGTTTAGAATTTCTTGGAAGAATAAGAAAAACTGATTAAAGCAATATAGAAATCACTGGAAAGGATAAAATGGATATTACTGACTAGTGTCTCAAGCATCAAATGGGTCCTAGAAAAAACGGAATTGACTTGTAGAAAAGCAGCTTTTAAACTTTTATTTTAAGGGGACCTGGCTTATAGGAGTTATCCTATCATGGCTTATTATTTTTTTAAAATTGCCAAGCACAGTATTTAGATGTGTAAAGATGAATGGTAAAATCCAACAAAATTCTTACCCACAAAGTAGACTATGGCAGAGACACATCAATTTATAATTGTAATACCCAGTTGTAAGGTCAGTAAAATTGGATTTCAGCCCTAACTAATGTCTTTGTAATAGCCTTTTGGTATTTCTAAAAATAGTCAGATTTTTAACCAATTCATATGCATTTTTTTAATCAGTGTGTCTCATTTAATAGGTCAGGTAGGACCTAAGAATTTGCATTTCTTTTTTCTCCCCATTTTATTTTATTTCTTTTCAGTGTTCCACAATTCATTGTTTATGCACCACACCCTTGTTCCCTGCAATACATGCCCTCCATAATACCCACCACCAGGCTCACCCAACCCCTCACCCCCTCCCCTCTAAAACCCTCAGTTTGTTTCTGAGTCCACAGTCTCTCATGGTTTGTCTCCCCCTCTCATTTCCCCCAACTCACTTCTTTGGTCCATCTCCCAATGTCCTCTGTGTTATTCCTTATGCTCCACAAGGAAGTGAAACCATATAATAATTGACTTTCTCTGCTTGACTTCTTGTCACTCAGATAATCTCTTCCAGTCCTGCCCATGCTGGGTGTTCATTCTTCCTGACGGAGGCATAATACTCCATTGTTTATATGGACCATATCTTCTTTATGCATTTGTCTGTTGAAGGGCATCTTAGTTCTTTCCACAGTTTGGCAACCGTGGCCATTGCTGCTATGAACATTGGGGTAAAGATGGCCCTTCTTTTCACTACATCCGTATCTTTGGGGTAAATACCCAGTAGTGCAATTACAGGGTCATAGGGAAGCTCTATTTTTAATTTCCTAAGGAACCTCCACACTGTTTTCCAAAGTGACTGCACCAACTTGCATTCACATGTAAGAGGGCTCCCCTTTCTCCACATCGTCTCCAACACATGTTGTTTACTGTCTTGTTAATTTTGGCCATTCTAACTGGTGTAAGGTGGTATCTCAATGTGGTTTTGATTTGAATCTCCCTGATGGCTAATGATGAACAGTTTTTTTCCTGTGTCTGTTAGCCATTTGTATGTCTTCTTTGGAGAAGTGAATGTTCATGTCTTCTGCCCATTTTTTGACATGATTATCTGTTTTGTGTGTGCTGAGTTTGAGGAATTCTTTATAGATATTGGCTATCAGCCCTTTATCTGTAGTGTCATTTGTGAATATCTCCTCCCATTCTGTGGGCTACCTTTCTGTTTTGTTGACTGTTTCTTGTGCTGTGCAGAAGGTTTTGATCTAGATGAAATCCCAAAAGCTCATTTTTGCTTTTGTTTCCTGTGCCTTTGGAGACATATCTTGAAAGAAGTTGCTGTGGCCAATGTCAAAGAGGTTACTGCCTATGTTCTCCTCTAGGATTTTGATAGATTCCTTCCTCATGTTGAGGTCTTGTATCCATTTCGAGTTTATCTTTGTGTATGGTGTAAGAGAATGGTCTACATGTAGCTATCCAATTTTCCTAGCACCACTTATTGAAGAGACTGTCTTTTTCCACTGTATGTTTTTTCCTGCTTTGTCAAAGATTATTTGACCACAGAATTGAGGGTCCATACCTGGGCTATCTACTCTGTTCCACTGGTCTGTGTGTCTTTTTCTGCCAGTATACCATGCTGTCTCGGTGATCACAGCTTTGTGGTAACACTTTAAGTCAGGCAGTGTGATGCCCCCAGTTTTTTCTTTTTCAACATTTCATTGGCAATGTGGGGTCTCTTCTGGTTCCATACAAATTATATGATTGTTTGTTTCAGCTCTTTGAAAAATGCTGGTGGAATTTTGGTTAGGATGGCATTGAATGTATAGATAGCTCTAGGCCGTATAGACATTTTAACAATGTTTATTTTTCCAATCCATGAGCATGGAATGGTTTTCTTTCTTTTCGTGTTTCCTTCAGTTTTTTCATGAGTGTTCTGTAGTTCCTCGAGTACAGATTCTTTACCTCTTTGGTTAGGTTTATTCCCAGGTATCTTATGGTTCTTGGTGCTCTAGTATATGGAATTGATTCTCTCATATCCCTTTCTGTGTTTTCGTTGTTAGTGTATAAGAAAGCTATTTTTGTTGTCTGATTGCTATTGCTAGAACGTCTAGTACTATGTTGAAAAAGAGTGGTGAAAGTGGGCATCCTTGTGTTCCTGATCTCAAAGGGAAGGCTGTCAGATTTTCCCCACTGAGGATGATATTTGCTGTGGGTTTTTTGTTTTTTGTTCCCTCTATCCCTGTACTTGGAATTATTTTAATCAGGAACAGATGCTGTATCTTGACAGATGATTTTTCTGCATCAATTGAAAGGACCATGTGGTTCTTCTCTCTTCTCTTACTGATTTGTTCTATCACATTGATTGATTTGCAAATGTCGAACCACCTTTGTATCCCATGGATGAATCCCACCTGGTTACAGTGGGTAATCTTTTAAATATACTGTTGGATCCTATTAGCTAGGATCTTGTTGAGAATCTTAGCATGCATAATCATCAGGAATATTGGACTGAAATTCTCCTTTTTTGGTGGATTCTGGTTTGGCGATCAGGGTAATACTGGCTTCATAAAAAGTATCTGGAAAATTTCCTTCTGTTTCTGTTTTTTGAAATAGCTTAAGGAGAATAGGTATTATTTCTTCTTTGTATGTTTACTACAATTCTCCAGGGAATCTGCCAGGTCATGGGCTCTTGTTTATTGGGAGTTTTTGTTTTTGTTTTAATCACTGCTTCAATCTCGTTACTAGATATTGGTCTATTCAAGTTGTCAATTTCTTCCTGATTCAGTTTCAGAAGTTTATAGGTTTCCAGGAATGCATCCATTTTTTCCAGGTTGCTTAAGTTATTAGCATATAACTGTTGATAATAATTTCTGATGATTGTTTCTATTTCCTTGGTGTTTCCTTTTCATTCATAGTTTTTAATTTGGGTCCTCATTTTTTTTTTTTATTAGTTTGGCCAATGGTCTATCGATCATATTCTTTCAAAAAACCAGATTCTGGTTTTATAGATGTGTTCTACTGTATCTCTAGTTTCTATCTGATTGATCTCTGGTCTAATCTTGATTATTTCCCTTCTCGTTTGTGAGTTGGCTTAATTTGTTGTTGATATAACTTCTCCAGTTATTTAAGGTGTAAAGAAGCTGGTGTAATCCGGATTTTTGGGGGGTTTTTTTTGAGGGATGCTGAGATGGCTATGGATTTCCCCCTTAGGACTGCCTTTGCTGTATCCCATAGGTTTTGGACCAAAGTTTCCTCATTCTCATTGGTTTCCATGAATTGTTTAAGTTCTTCTTTGATTTCCTGGTTGATCCACACATTCTTTTTTTTTTTTAAATAATATTTTATTAACATATAATATATTATTAGCCCAGGGGTACAGGTCTGTGAATCACCAAGTTTACATACTTCACAGCACTCACCATAGCATATACCCTCCCCAGTGTCCATAACCCCACCACCCTCTCCCTACACCCCTGGCAGCCCTCAGTTTATTTTGTGAGATTAAGAGTCTCTTACAGTTTGTCTCCCTCCCAATCCCATCTTGTTTAATTTATTCTTTTCCTTCCCCCCAACCCCCTCCATGTTGCCTCTCAACTTCCTCATATCAGGGACATCATATGATAGTTGTCTTTCTCTGATTGACTTATTTCGCTAAGCTTAATACCCTCTAGTTCCATTCAAATTGTCGCGAAAGGCAAGATTTCATTTCTTTTGATGGCTACATAGTATTACATTATATATATATATATATATATATATATATAATATATTATAGTATGTAACCATCAAAAGAAATGAAATCTTGCCTATATATATATACGAATATAGGAATCTTGCATATATATATATATATATATATATATATATATATATATATGCCACATCTTCTTTATCCATTCAGCTGTTAATGGACATCTAGGTTCTTTCCATAGTTTGGCTATTGTGGACATGGCTGCTATAAACATCTGGGTGCATGTACCCCTTCAGATCACTACATTTGTATCTTTAGGGTGAATACCCAGTAGTGCAATTGCTGGGTCATAGGGTAGCTCTATTTTCAACTTTTTGAGGAACCTCCATGTTGTTGTCCAGAGTGGTTGCACCAGCTTGCATTCCTACCAGCAGTGTAGGAGGGTTCCCCTTTCTCTGCATCCTTGCCAGCATCTGTCATTTCCGGACTTATTGATTTTAGCCATTCTGACTGGTGTGAGGTGGTATCTCATTGTGGTATTGATTTATATTTCCCTGATGCCAAGTGATGTGGAGCACTTTTTCATGTGTCTGTTGGCCATCTGGATGTCTTCTTTTCAGAAATATCTGTCCATATTCTCTTCCCATTTCTTGATTGGATTATTTGTTCTTTGAGTGTTGAGTTTGGTAAGTTCTTTACAGATTTTGGATACTAGCCCTTTATCTGACATGTCATTTGTAAATATCTTCTCCCATTCTGTCAGGTGTCTTTTGGTTTTGTTGACTGTTTTCCTTTGCTGTGCAAAAGCTTTTGATCTTGATGAAGTCCCAATAGTTCATTTTTGCCTTTGCTTCCCTTGCCTTTGACGATGTTCCTAGGAAGACATTGCTGTGGCCGAGGTCAAAGAGGTTGCTTCCTGTATTCTCAAGGATTTTGATGGATTCCTTTCTCACACTGAGGTCCTTCATCCATCTTGAGTCTGTTTTCATGTGTGGTGTAAGAAAATGGTCCAGTTTCATTTTTCTGCATGTGGCTGTCCAATTTTCCCAACACCATTTGTTTGAAGAGACTCTCTTTTTTCCATTGGACATTCTTTCCTGCTTTGTCAAATATTAGTTGACCATAGAGTTGAGGGTCTATTTCTGGGCTCTCTATTATGTTCCATTGTGTCTATGTGTCTGTTTTTGTGCCAGTACCATGCTGTCTTGATGATGAAAGCTTTGTAATAGAGCTTAAAGTCTTGAATTGTGATGCCACGAACTTTGGCTTTCTTTTTCAATATTCCTTTGGCTATTCAAGGTATTTTCTGGTTCCATATAAATTTTCGAATTATTTGTTCCATTTCTTTAAAAAAAATGATGGGATTTTGATAGGGATTGCATTAAACGTGTAGATTGCTTTAGGTAGCATAAACATTTTCACAATATTTGTTCTTCCCGTCCATGAGCATGGAACATTTTTCCATTTCTTTGTGTCTTCCTCAATTTCTTTCATGAGTACTTTAAAGTTTTCTGAATACAGATTCTTTGCCTCTTTGGTTAGATTTATTCCTAGGTATCTTATGGTTTTGGGAGCAATTGTAAATGGGGCTGACTCCTTAATTTCTTTCTTCTGTCCTGTTGGTGTAAAGAAATGCAACTGATTTCTGTACATTGATTTGATATCCTGACACTTTACTGAATTCCTGTACAAGTTCTAGCAGAGTTAGAGTGGAGTCTTTTGGGTTTTCCACATAAAGTATCATATCATCTGCAAAGAGTAAGAGTTTGACGACTTCTTTGCTGATTTGGATGCCTTTAATTTCTTTTTGCTGGCTGATTGCTGAGGCTAGGGCTTCTAGTACTATGTTGAATAGCAGTGGTGGTAATGGACATCCCTGCCGTGTTCCTGACCATAGCGGAAAAGCTCTCAGTTCTTCTCCATTGAGAATGATATTCGCTGTGGGTTTTTCATAGATGGTTTTGATGATATTGAGGTATGTACCCTCTATCCCTACACTTTGAAGAGTTTTGATCAGGAAAGGATACTTTGTAAAATGCTTTTTCAGCATCTATTGAGAGTATCATATGGTTCTTGTTCTTTCTTTTATTAATGTATTGTATCACATTAATTAATTTGCAGATGTTGAACCAACCTTGCAGCCCTGGAGAAAATCCCACTTGGTCGTGTTGAATAATCCTTTTAATGTACTGTTGGATGCTATTGGCTAGTATTTTGGTGAGAATTTTTGCATCTGTGTTCACAAGGATATTTGGTCTGTAATTCTCTTTTTTGATGGGGTCTTTGGTTTTGGGATCAAGGTAATGCTGGCCTCATAAAATGAAATTGGGAGTTTTCCTTCCATTTCTATTTTTTGGAACAGTTTCAGGAGAATAGGGATTAATTCTTCTTTAAACGTTTGGTAGAATTCCCCTGGGAAGCCATCTGGCTCTGGGCTCTTGTTTTTGGGAGATTTTTGATGACTGCTTCAATCTCCTTACTGGTTATGGGTCCGTTCAGGTTTTCTATTTCTTCGTGGTTTGGTTGTGGTAGTTTATATGTCTCTAGGAATGTATCTATTTCTTCCCAATTGTCAGATTTGCTGGTGTATAATTGTTCATGATATGTTCTTAAAATTGTCTGTATTTCTTTGGTGTTGGTTGTGATCTCTCCTCTTTCATTCATGATTTTATTTATTTGGGTCCTTTCTCTTTTCTTTTTCATAAGTCTAGCCCTATGGGTTTATCAATCTTATTAATTCTTTCAAAGAACCAACTCCTAGTTTTGTTGAGTTGTTCTGCTGTTTTGTTTTTTGGTTTCTATTTCATTAATTTCTGCTCCATCTTTCTTATTTCTCTTCTCCTGCTGGATTTAGGCTTGATTTGTTGTTCTTTCTCCAGCTTCTTAAGGTGTAGATTTAGGTTGTGTATTTGAGACCTTTCTTGTTTCCCGAGAAAGACCTGTATCAGTTATATATTTTCCTCTCAGGACTGCCTTTGCTGTGTCCCACAGATTTTGAACCATTGTGTTTTCATTATCATTTGTTTCCATGAATTTTTTTCAATTCTTCTTTAATTTCCTGGTTCACCCATTCATCCTTTAGAAGGATGCTCTTAGTCTCCATGTATTTGGGTCCTTTCCAACTTTTCTCTTGTGATTGAGTTCTAGCTTCAGAGCATTTTGGTCTGAAAATATGCAGGGAATGATTCCAGTCTTTTGATACCAGTTGAGACCTGATTTATGACCCAGAATGTGATCTATTCTGGAGAATGTTCCATGTGCACTAGAGAAGAATGTGTATTCTGTTGCTTTAGGATGGAATTTCTGAATATATCTGTTATGTCCATCTGGTCCAGTGTGTTATTTAAGGCCTTTATTTCCTTGTTGATCTTTTGTTAGGATGATCTGTCCATTTCAGTGAGGGGTTGTTAGAGTCCTCTATTATTATTGTATTATGGTTGATGTGTTTCTTTGATGTTGTTATTAATTGGTTTATATAGTTGGCTGCTCCCATGTTAGGAGCATAGATATTTAAAATTGTTAGACCTTCTTGTTGGACAGACCCTTTGAGTATGATATAATGTCTTTCCTCATCTGTTATAGTGTTTGGCTTAAAATCTAACTTATCTGATATAAGGATTGCCACCCCAGCTTTCTTTTGATATCTGTTAGCATGGTAAATTGTTTTCTACCCCCTCAGTTTAAATCTGGAGGTATCTTTGTGTCTAAAATGAGTTTCTTGTAGACAGCATATTGATTTTTTTTTTTAAAACATTCTAATACCCTTTGTCTTTTGATTGGGGCATTTAGCTCATTTACATTCAGGGTAACTATTGAGCGATATAAATTTAGTGCCATTGTATTGCCTGTAAGGTGACTGTTACTGTATATTGTCTCTGTTCCTTTCTGATCTACTACTTTTAGGCTCTCTCTTTGCTTGGAGAACCCTTTCAATATTTCCTAAGGGCTGGTTTGGTGTTTACAAATTCTTTTAGTTTTTTTTTGTCCTGGAAGCTTTTTATCTCTCCTATTTTCAATGATAGCCTAGCTGGATATAGTATTCTTGGCTGCATGTTTTTCTTGTTTAGCGCTCTGAATATATCATGCCAGTTCTTTCTGGCCTGCCAGGTCTCTGTGGATAAGTCTGCTGCCAATCTAATATTTTTACCATTGTATGTTACATACTTCTTGTTCTAGGCTGCTTTCAGCATATTCTCTTTGTCACTAAGTCTTGTAAATTTTACTATTAGATGACAGGGTGTGGACTTATTCTTACTGATTTTGAGGGGTGTTCTCTTCACCTCCTGGATTTTGATGCTTATTCACTTTGCCATATTAGGGAAATTCTCCACAATAATTCTCTACAATATACCTCCCCCCCTTCTTTTTCTGGAATCCCAGTTATTCTAATATTGTTAGAATATTCTAGAATAATCTTATATTCATTGTATGGTATCACTTATCTCTTGAATTCTCCCCTTGTGGTCTAGGAGTTGTTTGTCTCTCTTTTGCTCAGCTTCTTTATTCTCTGTCATTTGGTCTTCTATATCTCTAATTCTCTCTTTTGCCTCATTCATCCTATCAGTAAGAGCCTCCATTTTTTACTGCACCTCATTAATAGCTTTTTTTTTATTTCAGCTTGGTTAGATTTTAGTTCTTTTATTTCTCCAGAAAGGGCCTTTATTTCTCCAGACAGGGTTTCTCTAGTATATTCCATGCCTTTTTCGAGCCCAGCTAGCACTTTGAGATTCGTCATTCTGAAGTCTAGATCTGATCTGACATATTACCAATGTCCGAATTAATTAGGTCCCTAGCCTTCGGTACTGCCTCTTGTTCTTTTTTTTTTTTTTTTTTTTTTTGGTAGTGAGTTTTTCCACCTTGTCATTTTATCCATGTAAGAATATATGAACGAGAGAATAAAATACTAAAAGGGTGGCAAAGACCCCAGGAAAATGTGCTTTAACCAAATCAGAAGAGACCCCAAATCATGGAAGGAAGAAAAGGGATAAAAAGAAGTTCAGGAAAAAAAAAGTTAAAAAAAGGAAAAAATATAAAAAAGAGAAAAAATATATATTAGACTGGTGAGTAGAACAGAATCACACACTTAATTTTGGGAGCATTTTGGTCTCTTAGATGAAAGTACCTCCCCAAATTTTAAAGAATGAAAAACTTACATACGCACACACACACACACACACACACACACACACACACGTCCGTATGTCTATGTATGTGTGTGTATAAACACACACACACACACACACACACACACATAAAATAAGGGTACACATAATGAAGGGATGGAATATGACTACAAAGATGAAAACTTAAAAAAAATCTAAAAAAGGAGTTGATAAGTTGGTTAGGAGAATAAAGAAAAAGAAAGTGGAGAGAATTTTCTAGGTTGAAGTATCAACAAAGCCCTGTGCTAGATTTAGGGTATATTTTGATCTATTAGAAGAAGTTGTATCCCATATTTTTTTAGAAGATATAACCCTATGTGTATACAAAATATAAAGTTAGATACTATGAAGGATAAAATATGACTATAATAATGAAGGTTCAAATTTTTTTATGAAAAAAATGAAAGGTATTCTTGTGATAAACTTACAAAATGTTAAAAGAGGAATGAGTAAGTTAAAATTTTAGCATAAGAAAAAAATAAAATTAAAAAAATTAATTAACTTTGTAAGACGAAAGAATCATGGGGAGAAAGCCAGGAATTCCATGATTTGCTTTCTCCTCCTCTGGAATTCCGCTGTTGTCCTTGATCAGTGAGCTTGGTCTTAGCTGGATTTATTGCTGATCTTCTCGGGGAGGGGCCTGTTAAAGTGATTCTCAAGTGTCTTTGCCTGAGGCAGAATTGCATCGCCCTTACCAGGGGTCAGGCTAAGTAATTTGCTCAAGTTCGTTTTCCGGAGCTTTTGTTCCCTGAACGCTTTCCGTAGCATTCTGGAGGATGGGAATGAAAATGGTGGCCTCCCGATCTCTGGCCCAGAGGAGCCGAGAGCTCAGGGCCCCATTCCTCAGTGCACCCTCAGAGAAAAGTGCTCAATCACTCCCATCTCCCTGGCCTCTGGCTATGCTCTGAGCTCACCCAGCCTGTGACCAAGCATCTCTGTCTCTGGCACAGAGTCCCAGCTGGAGTCTCCAAACCCAGCAGATCCCTGCGCTTTTCTGGGGGGGGGTCTCCCCAGATATTATGTGGTCCCTGCTTAAAGAGCAGTGGTCTGACTGTGCCTCAGATCACAGTTTAAGGTAACCCCGAGTTGAGAGCTCACTCCTCAGCTCCATCTCTGTAGCTGGCTTCCCTGCTCTAATACCTGCAAGCTCTGTGACAGTCAGATACCCCTGATCCTTCTGTGACCCCACGGGACCTGACACCACACTGTCCCCGCCAAGGCTTATCCCCGGCTAGCCTCTGGAGTGATGTCCCTCCATGGAGCAGACTTTTAAAAGTTCTGATTTTGTGCTCCGTTGCTCCACCACTTGCTGGGAGCTGGCCCCTCCCCCAGCGGTCCAGCTTCCCATCACTTTGGAATCACTTATCTGCAGGTCCTACCTTTCAGAAAGTGGTCAATTTTCTGTTTCTAGAATTGCTGCTCTTCTTCTCTTTGATCTCCTGTTGCATTTATAGGTGTTCAGAATGGTTTGATAAACTATCTAGCTGATCTCCTGCTACCTCATTTCAGCCTGCTACTCCTCTGCCATCTTGACTCCTCCCCTCCAGATTTTATATTTCTATTAACCAGTTTTGCACCGAAGCTCAGAGTCCAAATGTAAAGACTCACAGCCCCACGTTGAGGCACCAAATGATGAAGTTCTAGAATATAGATGAGGTTCGGTGGGGTGAGGTCTGGAGCCGATGACCAAGAAAGAATTCTTGAGACTGATCCAAACATTCTTAAGCAAGGTGGTCTTTAGCTTTTAGTGTTGAATTCCTTCCAAACATTTTCTTGTGGCTGAGTTCCTGTTTCATAGCATTGTGGTCTGAAAATATGCAGAGGATAACCCCAATCTTTCGGTACCGGTTGAGTCCTGATTTGTGACCCAGTATGTGGTCTATTCTGCAGAAAGCTCCATGGGCACTCAAGAATAATGAGTATTCTGTTGTTTTAGGGTAGAATGCTCTCTATATATCTATGAGGCCCATCTGGTCTAATGTGTCATTCAATGCTCTTGTTTCTTTATTGATTTTCTGCTTGGATGACCTATTACTGACAGTGGCATGTTAAGATCCTTTACTATTAATGTATTCATATCAATATGACTCTATCTTGATTAACAGTTGTCTTATATAGTTGAGAGCTCCCGTATTGGGGGCATAAATATTTACAATTGTTAGATC
Source organism: Mustela erminea (assembly GCF_009829155.1). Taxonomy (NCBI): domain Eukaryota; kingdom Metazoa; phylum Chordata; class Mammalia; order Carnivora; family Mustelidae; genus Mustela; species Mustela erminea. The sequence goes on from NC_045619.1 coordinate 123,668,328, forward strand.
TTCTTGGTGGACCGATGTTAAGAATGATGTAGTGTCCTTCTTTATCTCTGACTACAGTCTTTAGTTTAAAATCTAATTTATCTAATAAGAAAATCGCTACCCCAGCTTTCTTTTGAGGCCCATCAGTGTGAAAGATGCTTCTCCATCCCTTCACTCTGTCTGGATTTATCCTTAAGTTCAAAATGGGTCTTTTGTAGACAATCATGTGGATGGGTCCTGGCATTTTATCCAGTCTGCAACCCTGTGCTGTTTTATGGGAACACTTAGGCCATTCATGTTGAGAGTGATTATTGAAAGATACGTTTTTATTGACATCCTGTTGCCTGTGAAGTCCTTGTTTCTATAGACTGTCTCTGTAAATTTCTGCTCTGTGATACTCTTGGATTCTTTCTTCTTTTATACAACCTCCCCCCCTTAATATTTCTTGTAGTGCTGGCTTGATGGTCACATTCTCTTTTAAACCTTGCCGGTCTTGGAAGCTCTTTATCTCTCCATCCAGTTTGAATGTCAGCCTTGCTAGATAAAGTTTTCTTGGCTTCATGTTCTTCTCATTCAGTGACCTGAATATGTCTTTTCAGCCCTTTCTGGCCTGCCAGGTTTCTGCGGACAGGTATGATGTTATTCTGATCGTCCTTCCTCTGTAGATAAGGAATCTCTTCCCCCTGGCTGCTCTCAAGAGCTCCTGTCTAAAATTCTGATTCATCAGTTTAACAATCAGGTGTCTGGAGGTCTTTCTAGATTCTGTGATCTTGAGGGGAGATCTTTCTGCCTCTAGGACACAAACACTGGTTCCATTCCCCAGATTGGGAAAATTTTTATGGAGAATTTGTTCAACTCTATCTTCTAGTCTTCTTTCTTTCTCCTCCCCTTTAGGGATCTCAATAATTCTGATGTTGGAACATTTCATGGCATCATTTATTTCCCTAATTCTGTTTTCATGGTTCTAAGCTGTTTGTTCCAGGCCTCTCCTGATCCTTTTTCTCTATCATTTTGTCCTCTAGATCACTAATTGTATGCCTTGGTTACCCTAGCTGTTAGAGAATTTAGATTAGATTGGATCTCATTGATAGCATTTTTAACTTCTTCCCAGGCAGCTTTCACTTATGCTCTAATAGATTTCATGTTGGCATTAATGGTTTTCTCTAACCTAGCGATTGCCTAGATAATTGTTACCCTGAATTCTCTTTCCACCATACTGTTTATGTCCATATCCAATAAGTCTGATGGAGAGGGCACAGTCTCTGAATTTTTCCTCTGCGGGGTATTCCTCCTTCTAGTCATTTTGGTGAGAGGTGGTCAAGGGGATGTGTAGCTGAATATATCAGCTGTGATCCAGGCAGGTTGTACTCTGAAACACTTCCAAGCAATTGCAAGTCACCACCAAAAAGAAAGAAAAAATTTAAAAAGGACAGAGACAGGGAAAAGAGAAGGAGAAGGGGAAGGGGAAGGGGAAGGGGAAGGGGAAGGGGAAGACGACCCAGCCAGAATGGGCCCAAAGGTAAGCTTTATAAGGTATATGAACAAAAACAGACAAATTAAAAGATTGACAGAAGTAAATGACAAGGGGGGAAAAAAAGCCATAATGAAGCCCAAGTATAAGATTTATATAATACCAGAACAAAAACAAATACACAGAAATAATGATAGAAGACAAAGTTGGAATGGTGGTTATAATTCCTCAATGTAGGCGAGGAAGGTTATTTTGATTCTTCCTGGGTGTATCTTGGTATCTTTGTTAAAGGACTCAACTTTCCAGAGATAAAGGGAGATTAAAACTGGTTTATATATAGGGGTAGTATTGATTAGAGAAAGAGGATTACCTTGAAGCTTAAGCATTTATGTACATATATCTATATGTATATTTAAAAAAATAGAAAAACAATAGAAAAACACAAGTATATGTATGAAAAAAGTCCAAGTTAAAAGATTATTATGGAATTTGTTGTATTGAACCTCTTGTAATGGTAAATAGGTTAAAAAATTTAAAAGAACGAGAATAGTGAGAACAAGTTTAAAAATAAAATTGTATTTATGAAATACACAGGTTTTAGGGCAATACTGGGAGCTTAATATCTTCTTTTCCTCTGATATTGGGGCTTTACAGTTTTATGGGGACCCTGGGGTGGTTGTCTTCTCATTCTTTGGTTTGCAACCATGAGTTTAATATATTGTTTTCCCCGGATGTTGGGATTTTACAGTTTTATGGGGACCTTGTGGTGGTTGTCCTCTCATTCTTTTGGCTTGCCTTTTGGGGGCGGGGTCTGCCAGGTTGTTTTTGATTCATTCTTGATTGGGTTGAGTCGTCCTGCCCCTCCCTATCAAGGGGCTGGGCCCTGTGGAAACTGGTTTTTCAGGCTTTTGTTTTCTGGAGGTTTTGTTCTTTGGTGGCTTTTTGCGACTTTCCAGAGGTTTAGTGGAAAGCAAACTGTGCCCAGACCTCCGCCTCAGAGAGAAGCCTCAGTCTGCTCCCCTCCGGGTAGTCCAGAACACACGGACTCCCCCTCTGCAAATTCAGCTGAGCCGTCAATCTCCCACAGGCAGTGCGCACCCCCAGCCACTGTCTCAGGAGTAATGCAAAGCACCCCTGCTTGTCTCTGCACCCCCGTGCTACTAAAACTGCTAGCGATATTGGTTCAGGGATCCCACTTCCAATGGCTGCCTTTGTTGGACTGTGGTAGACCAGAGATAGAGCGCTGAGATTTTCAGGCTTGGGCTGGAAGTGTTCAGACTCTGGGCCGATTCTAGCACGCAACCAGGCTAGCGCCTGCACAGAGCACTCAGGCACGGGCGGGGAGCCTGTGGGTTCAGTCCCCAGTCCGTCGTACAGTGAGCATGCAGAGTGCAAGAGGCTGTGTTTCTCGAGAGCACTGGCTGGTGCACACATTGGACTCTCATGGGGAGGGCGCCTGGCCCACCACTGGTGCAAGCCCCTGAAAGGCAGAGGCTCAAGGACCACAGCCTGGAGGCTTTGCAGCACTCCCTCTGGCATGGGTGGCCTCGGGCAGTGGCCGTCCTGGGTCCGTGGGCTCAGGCCCATTTCTGTGACCACCTGATTCCACCAGTTGCCCCTTAAGATCTTTTGCTCATTTTGAGTCCTTTTAACCAGACTCCAAGTTAATGCTGGTCCCCAATCACAGGGCACTCTTGGGTTGAGGTAGTACTTTCCAATGGGATGCTTCAGGTGGCTCCCTCCCCAATCTGTTTATTTTCTGATATCAGTCCAATTTCCACTTTACCTCTCGACTGGCATCTTCTGACCCCACAGAGATCCAGAAGTGTATAATCCTACATCTCAGGCTGGTTTCATGAGTGTTCAGAGTGTTCTGAGTGCGCTGGAACCACGTAGTCCATGAGGACAGGGCCATCTACCAACTCCCATAAGCATCTTTTTAAGTCAGCTAGGCCTCTACTAACTGTTTCCTGTGTGTCCCATTAGGTTAAATCTGCAGTTGCAATTTGTACTGAGAGTGAGAACTGGTGTCACTTCAACCTGACAGTCAATCCTTCTAATCAGAAGACTGTAGTGAATGTCAGAGGATATACTGGGTGTTGTTTCTTTCTTTCTCTCTTTTTAAAAAATTCTTTATTTAAATTCATATATATATATATATATATAGAGAGAGAGAGAGAGAGAGGCATATATATACATATACATATAAAACTATGTTATATTTAACAAAAACTGTTATTATTAGTTTCAAGGATAGAATTTAGTGATTCCTCAGTTGCATATAATACCCAGAGTTCATTATATCACATGTCCTCCTTAATGCCCATCACCTGGTTACCCCACCCCCCTACCCACTTCTCCTCCAGTAACACTAGGTTTGTTCCCTCTAGTTAAGAGTCTTGGTACTGTTTCTATTGAGTAGTCAGTAGAAAACCGGTCTCCTCAACTTCTTCAGAACTGTTATCTATATCTAAGGGTAGTCTCTGAATCAAATGGAATAACTGAAATGAGTAACAGAAATTTTTCTATATACCATTTCTTTCCTTCTCCTATTTAAAAAAAAAAAAAAAAAAGGTGAATTAAATGGTCATATGTCCAAAGAAGTTAGGCATTGTTTTAATTAGAGTAATTTTTAGAGTTAACTGTCATGGTTAGGAAATTGATGTTTTTAGTTAAGAATATTAGTTAGGAAAACTGATTGGGCCTGGGACATCTTCGAATATGTTGAGATGTCCTGTGGTACCTAAATCTTATGTACTTTCAGACACATTTTATTAACAGACAGACTGTTGTTTGATCTCTCAGTTATGTATCTTTAGAAAACACTTTAAATCATCAGATTCAATATAGGCAGATTGAGCCTACATAGGCTTCATTGTTTATTTTTAAGAGAAGGTCATTATTTGAAGGAGAAAAAGCATAATGTGCAGAAGCAGACTACTTCAGAATCACAAATATTTAGATATTCATTAAACAGTATCCTCATTCAAAACAAACACTTACTGAGCACTATTATGTATCAGGACCTGTGATAGGATATGGACAGAAACATAAAGAAGGCAATTATCCTAGCTTCAGAATGATTAATATAGTGGGGAAGACAAGTGAGCATTAGAGACACAATTTAATAAAAGATGTGCATAACAAAAAGAATGCTAAGAGATCAGAGTACAGCTTTTTAAATCCTGCCTGGGCATGACAATCAGTGCTCTTAGTTGCAAGCAACAGAAATGACTCTGGTAGATTTCAGTAGAAAGGAATTTATTTTAAAAATCCTGTACAATCTGCAGCAATACTTGAAGGTAATCAGGGGCTATGAAGCCAGGGACAATGGCCGACTTCACACCCCAAAACTGATGGTGAAGGGGCATCACTGTAGCTGTCATGGAATGTTAGTGTTGCACCTCTAGCACTGTTGTGTAGTATTGTCCCAGAAGCTAGTAAGTGATGAGACTCCCAGTGCTACCAACAAGGAGCCCCATGATGCACCCCTAGCTCCAGATTCGATGTCTAGAGTGAGAGCCTCTCCTTATTCCTAAGTCATATGCTGACATCTTCGCTGCCATGGAAGCTGGAAAAACAAGTGTCTGGAGTGTTCAATTTCTCCAGTGGGATGTGGGCTCTGCCTCCCACATATGACAGGAAGTGCTTTTGAAAAATAAATAGGTATTTACTAAATAGAGAGGGAATTACATATTCTATGAAAAAGGAACCAAATGCATAAGATTTTTCTTGAATGTGCTGCTCAGATATGTAGCCCATGTGAGAGAGGTATAGAAGGTAAAATTCTAAAGGCGAAGAGTATCCAGATCATAGAAGTTCATGTATGCCATAATAAGAAAGGGAAGTCTTATTCTGAGAGAAATGAGGAGGCACATTCTTGGATTTGAATCTTATAAAACTGTATGCATGGTGGAGGCTGCTCTAAAAGTGGAGTTTGGGTCAGTACCACACAGAAGCAAGGAGGGTCCAATTAGGAGTCTATTCAAGGAAATTAAAGGTGAGGAGAAATGAAGGCCTGGACGATGGTTATAGTTACAGGAACAAATGAAGAAGATACAAATATACATACATATAGGTGTGTGTGTGTGTGTGTGTGTGTGTGTGTGTGTGTGCATGTGTATGTGTATGTGTGTGTATATATATTTCTCTCATATATATAGGAGAGAATTCAGCAAGACCCCAAAACTGATCAGTTATAGGCTTGATTGAAAATAAATGGTGTAAGGTAACAGAGGTTTGTACAAATCAGTTGTTAATGGAGTAACAGTCTCTGAACTAAGTGAGACAGATATGTTAGATAGTTTTGCAGGATGATGTTGGGTTAAACCTTGGATATCAAGGATATGACCTGAAGCACCTGTAGAATATCCACAGGGAGATACCTTCCCGAGAATTTGGTATAAACAGGGCTTAGATAAGACTGTTGATCAGAATCTGTATGGTACGGTGCAGGGGCTGATGGTTTTGGTCTGTTTTTTATTTGAGTCACCACTCGTACTACTTACAGGCTGTGAGACTTGGGCAAGTTACTTGAACTCTCTGAATTTTAGCTTTTCAATTATAAAACAGGATTAACTTGTATTTCTAGGGTTCATATATATGAAGAAATGTTTATGAGTCATAATGAATACCTGCTAAAAAGCAGGTAGCTCTTAATATTTAGAACCAGAGGTTTTAATTTTGGAGTTGCCAGACTATAAATTCAAGGGACAGGCAGAGTGCAGAGAAGAACATAAGGAACATTCTGACTAAGGAAGATAACTGGGAGAGTTGGTATCATGAAATCCTAGAGGAGATTCAACTGGTTATCTCCATTGTCAAAAGATCCTAGAAAGGTAACGTGTGGAAGATGTCCACCTGGGAACAGATACAGTATCAGCAGCCTTAAAGCCAACTCATAAATTGGGGAGGTGCATGGGATATAGATACCATAAATATTAAAAAAAAACATATTGAGTAAATATGAGAAGCTAATGACATTTCTTTAAAAAGAGAGGACTGAAAATTATTTTGCATCTTAAAAATGCAAAGAATAAAAAAAAAATGCAAAGAATCCTCTAAGTCCCTAGCAAGAATAAGCCTAAACAATTACTGAATATTATTTTTCCTTAGATATAAGTTGCATTTTCCATAGGTTTAAAAGCAGGGAAAGAAAGGAACAGAGAGGAACACTTGGGAAAGAGTTTGAAGCTCATTTGCCCTCTTTCAGTCAAGCTTTTTTTTTGTCCACTTGTAAATTTTTCATTGTGCTTTTATCTTAGAGGACTTAGTTCTTCCTTACCTCTATGCAGGTAATCCAAAGGCAACTTCTAAACTTAATAATTTCTCAGTTATTCTTTGGTGGCCATGGTGATCCATTTGAATAGTTTCTCCAGTATTAATAAAAAATGTTTGAATTCTACACCATTGCTTATGGCTTACAATTACTATTATGAATATATATGCAAATTTATGCAAGATAACGTTTTTCAGTGTCTAAAGACTTTAAAAATCTGTTTTCCCGTGACATCCTTCGGATAATCTACAAATTGCAGACATCCCTCCCTTAAATCCCTGTGCCTTTCAGTTCACTGAAGTACTGACTCACCACAAAGATAATTATGACTTCTTCACCAGTACAGCTCTTACACTTAGTTTAGAGTTTAATTAATTAGCTATTTAACTTCCTAATGAGAGGAACAGCATAGTAGAAACACAGAGACAAACACCTATAGATGAAAGAAAGGAACCTTAAATATCATTTAGGTTTTTTCTCCTTCTTCCACTTTTTTTTTTTTTTTGAAACCTTGATGAGACAATTTGAGATAGCAGCAGCAATCCTTGATCCCAGCAATCACCCAGAGGGTCAAATCCAAGAGGAACTGTAATCACATGTTAACAGTTTAATTAAGCTTTTTGCTAACAATGAGTAGGGTTATCATTGATATACTGAGTGGCTTTCTGACATGTACAGCATTAAGAATAGGCAGCCATAGACTTTATAGCACAATATTGTCTCCTGTGAAAGCAGATGAATTTGTGATTTTCTCGAAATGACAAAATGATTTATCACCTCCCATATGCACTGCTATCCACCTGGCAGGAGTAATGCTTCCCCTGGCAGGCTCCTTCCAATGGGAAAAAACAATTTTGATGGATAAAAGACTAAACCAAGATTAAGAGAAGGGAAAGAAAAAAAAATTATCAAAAAAATGTTTTTTTAATCCATCTTATTAGCAAGATGTGTAGCATAACGCATTCCATCAAACATAGTTGTAATTCAAGCCTTTAAGTGAAGGCCTGTTTATCAATGTTTTGCTGATTTATAATGTAATCGTCAGTAAAGAAGATATAAGGAAACAGATATGAAGGCTGTCTTTGGCTGCGACAAATGACCGTTATTCATACTTCTACATAGACAAACTCAAAAGGAGAGTTATATTAAATAGTACAATTTCTTGTTCTCACTATATTTTGGAAAGGAAACATTTACTGTGATAAATGGCTAGATTTCTTTGCATTTGCTTATTCCTAATCACAAACAAATAACTCTGTTGAATCTAAAATTCAATGTTCTTAAATTAAAAAGAGGTTAGACAACAAAGTTGCCATAAGAAACTACCTTTGTTGTTGAATACAATAAAAAAGAAAATGAGATAGCATGAAAATTGAAGCTGAAAATATCCACATACAGAGGGGTAAATCAGGAAGTGAGTAGCAAGAGAATCAGATGCAAGAAAGAAATGTGAAAGAGACAGAGCAGAGTGTGCTGGGGCTGAGTTCTTGAATATTTATGCATTATTGCAGCTTCCTGCCCCACCTGCTACCTAAAACTCTTATGAAGATTTGAGGAATTTGGTTCAGACAAAGAGTATAGAACATTAACTTTTTTCCTGTTTATGTAACCGAAAGGAACAGTCCTTCTCCTCTAATAAGTAACTTTAAGTTCATCACAGAATTTATGTAAAACGAAAGACTCATTGTCAGGAACAGGACACATAGTTCGGTTGGTCAATATTTTGCCATATTCTGTGGGATAAAAAAATCACACATAGTTTAAATTTTTAGACAGAATAAAGCTTCAAAACTTGGAGAAACTGCATTTGAGATTTAAAAAAAAAGAAAAAAGAAAAAGAAAACCTGTGCATCAGTGTGGGGATATTTTGGTGGTGGTTGTTCTCCCACAGTCTTATGTCCAAATTAATTTTTAGAAATGTAAATTGAATAATGTTTAAATTTCTGCAGTAAGATCCGAGAGCAGGATCTGTTTCTAGGAGTTGTCATTTGTATGCAGTGAGAGAGAAGTGATTTTTATAGACCATTACTGACCGTAATTGCTCCATACTATTTACTACTCTAGGCCTGCCTTTCTTCAATTTAACAACAGATGACTCTTGAACAAAACAGGGGTTAGGAGTGCCAACCCTTCACAAGTCAAACAAATCCATGTATAATTTTCGCCTCCCCCAAAACTTAATTACTAATATAATGGGTTGACCAGAAGCCTTATTGATAACATAAAGTCAATCAAGACATTTTGTATGTTACATGGATTATATATTATGTTTACAATAAAGAAAGTTGGAGAAAATAAAATATGAAGAAAATCATAAGGAAGAGAAAATATATTTCCAGTACTGTACTGTATTTGTCCAAAAACAAACAAAAGAGCTGCCTTTAAGTGGACCCAAGCAGTTCAAACTCATGATATTCAAGGTCAACTGTTTTTGATGATTTGAAGATACACTTGATATTAAAGAACCCAAAGATCCCAGAAAGTCATTATATTTGTGGAGATAAGACAATGAATGGTGTTATCCAAATTATTCTCATTATGCCTGAAATAAAACAGTTGCTATATGAGATATAAATAGACATATGCAATGCTGAAAAAATACCAGATACAATTTTTTTAAAGTAGGTAGTAACTTATTACATTTCTGATTTATCTTACAATCTCCACTTATCTTTGCTTTACTAGAGGGCCACACACTGTCCTTAATTGCATAGTCTTGATTTAGAACACCAGAATGTCATGACTGAGTGTATAGAATTTGGGATTCAGGGTGTCTGAATTGATATTCTGGTTCCTATGCTAACTAGCTGCACAAGCTTGGGCAAGTTCATTACTCTTTTTAAAATTCTCATGTGAAAATTGAAAATTGTAATAGAACCAAGTGTAGGTGTGAAGGTTAAATGAGTTAATATCGGTAAAACACCTAAAACAATGCCTAGCACATATTAATTCTTGAAGCTATTATAATTATTTTGGTAGAGTGGCATTAAGATAAAGCTCTGTATTATAGAGCTTATCAAAAACCAGAGTACTGTATCTTATATCTTAGCTCAAATATATTAGGTCAAGTATGTTGTGGAGTGTGTGAAGGTTCCAGTCATTTTTATGTTTAATTATGCTCACCAGTTATAACCTCATATTTGAAAAATATCTATGAAAGATCAATTATCTTAGAATGCTCTATTTGATCTTGTTCACAATAGCCAATATATTGATGTTATAATTAATATATGTGAGAACAATAATCAGACATATTTGCCTGCATTTTCCAATTTACTAGTTCTATAAATGTTTTTCTTTGTTAAATAGCATTTAAAAATAATACTAAGGGCCAATTACTTCTTGCGAATTTCTAGTATTCTTACAAAGTTTTTCAGTATTTCTTTTGCTGTTGTGGTACCGAAAATTCTGGCAGTATTTCACACACTGAACTTTGTTCTCTCTGTCTGACCCAAATTAACCTTCACTGCTGTGTGTTTATCTGTAGCCTCCATGTAGTCTTATTAAAACTTCCTAAGTAGATAGAATATTGGCATTCTAGGCAATGTTTCTAAGCTATATAGTTGCTTTATGAGTAACATGATGATTTTAGAGCAGGCAACAGTTTATTCATTCGGTTGTCCATCAGATTGTCCAGTACTTCTCCTGACCTTGTCTTCATGAAACATGATGCTTCCTGTCTTCTGCTATTATTGTTTGTGAGAGTTCTGGAAATTTTGATTTCTCCATCTTAAAAATGGGATGGCAGTGTTTGTCTTGGCTGCTTCATAGGTCTATTCTGAGAACTGAATAAGGTGTACAGAATCCTTGTGGACTGAGGACAGTGGACAGAGTATATAAGGTGCTCATGTCCTTTCTCCATTTTTGCCCAGGTGATCTGAAGTCTGTCACAAATCAAACTGCACATGTTAACGGACACAAACAGTCCTATTTCAGGTTCCACTCTGAGGTGCTGAGCTGGACAATCTTCTATTCTTGCCAGCTGGCCTTTGGATCTGCTGAGCTGATGAATAACAAATACTGAATTGTGTATGAAACAATGCATAGCCTGAGCTAGTGTGAGGATCTTCTCCCCACCTTCAGTGACTTGAACTGCGGGGACGTTATCTTGAGGACATAATGTACCCAATCAATATCTTTGTGTCATGTTGCTTTCTGGGGCGAATCACCCAGTGAAAAGACACAGAGAGATAAAAGCACACCATGGCAGTAACAGAATGACTTCTTGTTCTTTGCTAGACACAGCCACTGAACTTACGGCTAAAGTTTGCTTATATAAGATGTTAAGGCCTGGGTACATTTGTCCTAATCTGCCTAATTTGTTATTTTAAAAAATTTCTCCCTGTCTCTGGCAGTTGGTGGGATATCAATCTTAGTTTTGGGTTTCTGAGTTTTCTTCTTTTTCTAGGTCATCAGAGATAGCAATACAAGAAGTTATAAGCATTCAGAACAATTTAATTCAAAATGTGTATACTGAATGACCACAAAGTGCTTCCTGTCCAGGCTGTGGTGAACAAAACAGTGAACAAGACAGACCTGACAGCTGCCTTCATGGGTCTTAAAGGTTACGTGGATAAAAACACTCTTAACAAGTTGTTGTATCTGCATGATGAATGTATGAAATTGGAAGAACAGGATACTAGGCATATTTACAGCAGTCAGATATCATTTCAAAATGTCCAAATTATTTTATAAGCTACCTTCACCTTTCCCCATGTGAGGAAGTTTGGTTTTGTTTTTCTTTGCTTTGCTTTGCTTTGGAGAGTCCAAAGAAGTTGTAATCACTTGAGAACACTGGATATTTTCTCACATAAACACTCAATTGAACAAAATAACAGGCTATCAAAATAGTGGCATTAATTCTAGAAGGCTTTTCTTACTTCTTTACATTTCCATTAAAGAGAGACCTAATTAGGAACAGTGATCATCATTCTTTAAAGAACCGGACTGCAGCTGCACTTGCTTGTTAACTGTCTTTTTGTGCAGGTGACATGGTAGACGCTTCAGTTATTCCAATACCATCATTCCTAACACACTTAACAATTTTTCTTTGTTAAAAAAGGAAAACAAATAACAGGTCAATATTAACAACAAGGGAAAGCTGAGGAAAACAGTCTCACTTCTTGTGAGGAAATCTGAGGTTTTGAATAACTTTCCAATATGTAAACAGATTCACTGTAACAGCCATTCCTCCATTCTTTCATTCTTAAAAATGCATCAAAAAAGTAGCATCTGTTAATAAAATTATAGATTACTTTAATATGAAGAACTATAATAAAAAAAAGAGTATAGTAATTAGTACATACTATTGAGTTTCTACCTAACCAGCTCTTTGTAAGTGAGAGACAAGGCACAGAACATTTTAGAGTACTAGGTTGCAGAAGCAAAAAAAGTAAAGAGAGAAAGAGTCTTTTTATTCATCATATTGAACAAAATCAAACGTTGTTGAGTTTATATAGTGTCATTCTCTGTGAAGAATTCAGAATTATTTTCCCATTCTTGAAACAATTATATATTCATAGCATTTCTGAAACTTAAAAAAGTATACTGTGGACATATGCAGACAAAGATACTGAAAGTTTAAATGATTTACTCAGGGTCATCAGGTTATCCAAAGAAAGAGAAAAGTCAAGTTTTTAAATTTCCAACAGTTCATGCTTTAGTGCTATTTCATGCAGTTCTATATATAACTTAGTAAAACATGATTTCTGATTATACTTCATCATAGGGTTTTCCTATAACCCAAGTAACCTCCATCACAAATCCAATAAAAGCAAAGAAAGTGAGTCAAAATTATTCTGAAAACTCTCCGTGATAGCCCTTAATTTGTAGATGAGTGCACTGAGGAGGTGACTAAGTTTCTATAGAAAAAGTCAAGATGAAAACCCTGAAGAGAAGAGGCCAGTATTCATCTACCATGGATAACCCACAGAAGAGTATGATCATGGAAAACAAAACAAAACAGAGTATTAGCATGGCTGGGCTGAGTGGGTCCTACTGCACTTGGCTCCCTAACTCAAGCTGGGTGCTTTCAGACGGTTTCAAAAGAATTCACCTCATAGGATGGGGAAATGGCACAACTTCTTCCCTGGCACTGGTCTGGATAATAGGTCGGTATGGTTAAAAGGTCTCTATTCTGCTGGGCCACCTTTAACCAGTTTTATGGCTAGGGAGAAAACAGGCTTTGCAGGGAACCTCTACTGATTAAAACTATATGAGACTATGGGTGTAATCTTGGAACACTGAAAAAAAAATATGGCTGTTCATGGGTTGTGCCCTTTTCTACTGTGCAGACAGGGATATATTAGAGACAAGGAAAAAAATAAACAAAAGCTACAGGAAACTCATCCCCACAGGATTCCTCCATTCCTGAGCTCCTTAGCCAGTTGCCTCCTATTCTTTTCCTTTTAAAAATAAAAAGAAAAAAAAAAAGAAAGTAAAAGAAAAAAAAAGATGATTAATTCAATTTACCCACTAGTTAGATGATTAATGATTCATTAAAGCTAATATAATTTTCATTTTATACTTTTTTTCATTTTATACTGTTTTATAAAAGCAGTTCGAAAATGTCTAATTGGCAGAAAGATGTCTCACTTCAGTAATTCTCAGGTGGGGCTACAAGATTTCTCTTTCTTTTTTAAAATCACTTTCTCAGTGATGCTGATGTTAAGTGCCGTCTGGAAATCATTGATTTAAAGTGCTTGTTCAGTTTCATGTTGAAAGTGTCAGGGCCTTTGTAGATCTCAAAGTGAACTGGATTACTACTCTGGAAGTCTCATATAGTGACTTTTTTTTTCTTTTTAAACAAGCCCATATGTAAATAAAAGAAAAGATTCATTTCATGGTGTAATATATTTTAAAAGATTTCGGTTGTCTCTTTCTTATAAAAAAGTATTATGTTAATATACTTATCATAGCAAATTTTAAAATTCAGAAGGACACCAAAGACAAAACCTTAAGGTTTTCTTTTTTTTTTTTTAAAGATTTTATTTATTTATTTGAGAGAGAGACAGTGAGAGAGAGCATGAGAGGGGGGAGGGTCAGAGGGAGCAGACTCCCCATGGAACAGGGAGCCTGATGTGGGACTCGATCCCAGGACTCTGGGATCATGACCTGAGCTGAAGGCAGTCACTTAACCAACTGAGCCACCCAGACACCAAGAGAAAATCTTAAAAATAGTCAAAATTCATATGTTGTTGTATAAGTTTACTTTTAAATTAAGATCATACTGTTTGTGTAATATTTGAAACATGTTTTTTCTTACTTTTCATTTTATCATAAACAATTGTTGCATTTTCTTTCAGAATTCTTTTTTTTTTTTTTTTTTTAGTATATGTGCTGCCAAAGCGAGCACTTACAGAATTCTTTTTTTTTTTTTTTAAAGATTTTATTTATTTGTCAAAAAGAGGGAAAGAGAGCGAGCACAGGCAGACAGAATGGCAGGCAGAGGCAGAGGGAGAAGCAGGCTTCCTGCCAAGCAAGGAGCCCGATGTGGGACTCGATCCCAGGACGCTGGGATCATGACCTGAGCCGAAGGCAGCTGCTTAACCAACTGAGCCACCCAGGCGTCCCCAGAATTCTTTTTAAATAATATTAATTTTTCATGTATCATCAAGAATTTAGATTTAATCCAAAGGCCATTACCAAAAGTCTTGGTAGTTAAACAAGCACTTATTTAGGATTGACTGTGTTTATTCTCTTCCTCCCCCCAAGACAAGGCATGACCTTACACTATTGAATAGACCAGCTGCCTTGAACCCTATCAAAACTTAGGCATTCAGGACCTTAACTTAAACTTTAGCTTTTCTACATTTTTTTTTCTTCCATCTTTTATGACCAAGGACTTTCATTCTCATTTTGTGAAAATATACTAATCTAAATCAGTCCCCTACCTCTTTTCTTAGATACTTTCCTTTTGTCCCATCTCTAGATGTATGATCAACAAACTTTCCCATAGCCTCTCAGCATCATCTAGAGTGATTTTCTTTACCTCCCTGCTGTAACAGAAAACAGACTGTCCCTTGAAAAATGTGTTAACTGGCCCCACCATTTGCTGCTCCTCATTGTTGCCAGCATCTGCCTCTCTGCAGAGGTTTTGGCTTTCAGTTGTATTCATTTCCATTCCTGTACTCATTTTTAGTGAGCTAAAAGGCAATGAGTGTGTCTTTAAAATATATCTTGATCCTTTCAATTTTCTGACTTCTCCCCAGTTAGCTTTTCTTTTATACTTCTAGATCTATTCACTTTTACAGTCACATTCTGGACACTGTCCTCACCTACAGCTACATTATTTAGATTTCAAATAATA
Organism: Mustela erminea; assembly: GCF_009829155.1. Taxonomy (NCBI): domain Eukaryota; kingdom Metazoa; phylum Chordata; class Mammalia; order Carnivora; family Mustelidae; genus Mustela; species Mustela erminea. Next base: position 123,683,364 of record NC_045619.1, read on the forward strand.
GTCTTTTGACTAGAGCCCCACACTTCCAGACCACATATCTGACATAGCATATTTACTGCAGTAGTCTCTACTTTGATTCAGAGTCCCAAACCATTGACCTCAAACTAGTTTTTACATTCTTTATCATCTTCTTCATGTCTTTACTTCCATTCTTACCAAACTTTAATTCCCATGGTCCATTATTAAAATAATTTCTTGGGAAAAATTTCACTTCTGAGTGAACCCAAACATGTGTATTTTCTATGAATACATCAGAACAGCTAAAAGTAGATGAACTAAATTATAAAAGCTGAAATTATTTACCCCATCTTCTTTCCGCACCTATCAAAATAACAACAACAATGGATAAAAGCTCTAAAAATCTACAAGGGCAGGTAATGAAGAAGGGACAACAAAGGACAAGAGAAGTTGATAGCATTTCAGGAGACAACATACGGGTGGAGGATGAGTTAGCTTAGTGGAACAAGCTTAATCCTAAGCACATGCAGAAGGAGCTTCCAATGAAGTGCAAGTGCATTCATTCTACAGACACCCTAGAATGCCTAATGATTACAGAGGTATTGAGTACCTGAGTACCTCCGTGTCCAAACAGTACACTCAGAAAATAATGTGTTGAAAGTCTATAAGGAGTTCTTAGATAGCCAAACCCAAATGTACCCATCCATTCAGGAGATCTGTTCTCTGAAGAAATTGTGCCAAAGACTCTGGACACAGGAAGAACAGTTTTGGCAAAGCTCACTCACGAGATGCTGCTCCAGGAATTGGCTTTTTTACTTGTTTAATGAAGAAAACTCGATTTTCCTTTCCCTTCACAGATCCCAGAAAAGCAGCAGTTAATCTTATATCTTCCCGATGCCAAATCCCCACACCCACCACAGAGTGAAAGACTGAAGCCTCTCTCAGCTGAGAGGCTGAATGACACCAGAATAAAGACCTAAAATTCCATAATGGGACAGCACCCAAAAAAGTAGGCTTGTTGCCTTAAACCTTAGCCTATCAGTGAACTGGTACAGTCCATGACAAAGACCCAGTGACCATCTTTTTTAGGGTTTTACTCTTAAATACACTTAAAAAGCTAGATAACAGCTAACATGGAAGAGACTAATATGAAAAATAGGTTGAGCTAATAAATCAGTAGATTCAAATAAAAAAATAGAACTCATATAAAACAGAAATGTAGGGATCTAAAGAAAAGTTTACTTCTATTCAGTGTGCCCAGAGTGGGAATATATTATGTCTGTTATCTATGAAAAATAGAGAAAAAAAGCTTTAGGAAATATATAATTCTTAAAATTTTTAAACATTAATAAAAACATTGGGAGATAAAAACAGAGCATTCTCCTAAAATAAAAATATATAAGCCCAAGGAAATATGTGATAAAAATAAGAAAATTTAATGATTAATTCAGGATGTTCAATATCCAAAGACCAAGAATTCTAGAAAGAAAGTGAAAATAAAATGAAGAATTTTCAAAGAACTAATGAAAAAAAATCCCTAGTTTGATGAAGTGTCAGGTATAATGGATAAAGAATTATACTAGGACTCTCCATGGGGAAATTTCAGAAAACCTGGGATGACAACTCTATATGTGAATGTAAAAGTTTGCATGCAAAGAATGAAGAATAATCAAAGTACTAGAAGCTAGAAAATGATGACAATATCTAGAAGACAGTAAATCTTCTGACTGATTAGATTACATGATATTCATACCTGAGTTCTAAAGCCAAGCAAACTAAAAATTGAATATAAGTGTAACATTTCAAACAACAGATTTTTTTTAAAGATTTATGTAGGGGCACCTGGGTGGCTCAGTGGGTTAAGCCTCTGCCTTCAGCTCAGGTCATGATCTCAGGGTCCTGGGATCTAGCCCCACAAGGGGCTCTCTGCTTGGCAGGGAGCCTGCTTCCCCCTCTCTCTCTGCTGGCCTCTCTGCCTACTTGTGATCTCTGTCTGTCAAATAAATAAAAAATCTTAAAAAAAAAATAAAGATTTATTAAGTGAGAGAGCATGGGTGTGCGTGCACAGCGGGAGAGGCAGAGGTAGAGAGAGAATCTCAAGCCAACTCTGCACTGAACATGGAGTTGGACTTGGGGCTCAATCTCACCACCCTTGAGCATGACCTGAGCTGAAATCAGGAGTGGGACCCTTAACAGACTGATCCAGCCAGACATTCCCAAACAGCTGATTTTTTTAAAATGAACGTCCCCTACACACTGCCCTAGCAAAATGAGGGAGGAAACCAAAGAGGACAAACTGGGATACAGAACACAGGGCTGATGGTGAACAGAAGTCCTTGAAGCTCTTGAAAAGCAGCCTATACAGTGAGCAGTCCAGGTTGGCCTAAAGGAAGACGGGGCTTTGGAGGTTTCCAAAAGAAATAGGGTACTAATAGTCTATCTGATATTTTAATCTCGTGGAAAACTGTATTGAGAAAGTTGTTGGAGGGTTTAAGAATTAGCCAGAAAGCACAGAAAACTAAACAGATTTAAATAAATTGGAAAATTAACTCCAGAAAGAAAGCAAGAAAGAAGGAAATGGATGTTTAATCTTGGTATGCTATTGGCTCAGTTGTGAGCAGCAATATTTATTTAGTAATAATATTAAAAACTTTGAGTATGGATTTAATTATACTGAGTGGTGGAGGGAGGCCTCCAAGAGGTGGTAAGTAAGAAACTGCGGGTTATATAATGTAGTGAAATTTTTAGCTATAACAATAAAATAGATAAATAAAAAAACCCACCACATATGTATGTTAGTTATAAAAATGGAAGTTCACACTAGAAGAAATAGTAAGGAAATTGAAAGTATTTATCTTAGGAGCCTTAGACTTTTAGTGCATCTTGAGTTTCTGAACAGTTTGTATGTAATAATTTAATAAAAGTCTAAATATAGCAAAATGCCCACTGTTTCTCTCTCTCTCTCTCTCTCTCTTTCATACACAACACAAACACAGACCTCAACTAGGCACTCAACACTGCATGAAAACCATTGTGTTTCTAGATTGAATGCTTTCTGAAAGTCAGAAATTACTTCAATATTATGCTTTCTCCCCTGGTTCTCAAATCCCCACCACATTGTATCATCTTTGTTAATTACTTAAACTCCAGTTTCTTTAAAAGATTCATTAACAGAGAACTCTCCAGTTGTTCCATCAGCAAATGATCTGTTCTGTTCTTATGTTTCATGTCTTCTTTCAGAAAAGACCTTATAAACCATGGGCTCTGGAATCCATTCCTTTCACTCACCCTAAGAATTTCTCCTATGTCACCCTTCTCTCATCATCAGATACCAATCTCTCCTTGTTTACTGAATTAACAAACATGCTCTAGTAGCTATGCCATTTTTAAAAAGAAGACAACCCTCACATGTTCCCACTTTCTGTTCCAGCTTTCAACAAAACTGTCTTCTCCACTTCATAATACAAATTCTCAGGGGCGCTTGGGTGGTTCAGTCCATTTTGAGGTTTTTTTGTGTGTGTAGTGTGAGAAAGTGGTCCAGTTTCCCCAACACTGTTTCTTGAAAGGACTGTCTTCATTGCATATTCTTGCTTCCTTTGTTGAAGATTAATTGATTATATAAGTGTGGGTTAATTTCTGACCTCTCTACTCCGGTCCATTGATCCATGTCTCTGTTTTTGTGCCAGTACTATACTGTTTTAATTACTACAGCTTTGCAATACAACTTGAAGTCTGGAATTGTGATACCTCCAGTTTTTTCTTTCTCAAGATTGCTTTGGCTATTCAGGGTCTTTGGAAGTTCCATACAATTTTTAGATTGTTTGTTCTAGTTCTGTGAAAAATGCTGTTGCCATTTTGATAGGGATTTCCTTAAATCTGTAAATTACTTTGGGTAGTATTGACATTTTAGCATTTGTTTTTCTAATCCACGAGCACAGAATATCTTGCCATTTGTTTGTGTCATCTTCGATTTCTTTCATCAGTGTTTTATAATTTTCAGAGTACAGGTCTTTCACATTTTTAGTTAAAATTATTCCCTAGATATTTTATTATTTTTCATGCAAGTATAAATAGGGCTGTTTTCTTTCTTTCTTTCTTTCTTTTTTTTAAGATTTTATTTATTTATTTGACAGACAGAGATCACAAGGAGTCAGAAAGGCAGGCAGAGAGAGAGGAGGAAGTAGGCTCCCTGCTGAGCAGAGAGCCCGATGCAGGGCTGGATCCCAGGACCCTGGGATCATAACCTAAGCCGAAGGCAGAGGCTTTAACCCACTGAGCCACCCGGGTGCCCCAGGACTGTTTTCTTGTTTTCACTCTCTGTTGTTTCATTATTGTATAGAAACACAATGAATTTCTGTATATTGATTTCGTATCCTGTGACCTTACTGAATTCACTTAACAGTTCTAGTAGTTTTTTTGGTGGTGTTTAGGGTTTTCTATAGATACTATCATGTCATCTGCAAATACTGAAAGTTTTTCTTCTTTCTTCTTTAGATGACTTTTATTTATTTTTATTTTTTTGCTCTCTGACTGCTGAGGCTAGAACTTCTAGTAGTATGTGGAATAAAAGAGGTGAGAGTGGACATCCTTATCATGTTCCTGACTGTAGGGGAAAAGTTCTCAGTTTTTTTCCCATTGAGTATGATTTAACTGGCAGTTTTTCATATAAGGCTTTTGTTATGTTGAGGTATATGTCGTCTAGACCTACTTTGTTGAGGGTTTTTATCATGAATGGATGTTGTACTTTGTCAAATGCTTCTTCTGTAACTACTGAAATAAAAATATGGTTTTTATCCTTTCTCATATTGATGTGACCTATTACATTGATTGATTTGTGAATAGTCAACCACCCTTGTATTGCAGAAATAAGTCCCACTTGATTATAGTGAATGATTTTGCTAATGTATTGTTGGATTTGGTTTGCTAGTATTTTATTGAGGATTTTTGCATTAATTTTCACCAGGGATATTGGCCTGTAATTCTTTTTTAGTGGTGTCTTTATCCAGTACCAGGATAATGCTGGCATTATAGAATGGATTTGAAAGCTTTCCTTATTATTTTTTTTTTGGAATAGTTTGAGAATATTGAATAGGTATCAGCTCTTCAAATGTTTTATAGAATTCACCTGTGAAACCATCTGGTCTTGGACTTTTGTTGGTTGGGCACACCACCCTGTTCTTATTCAGAGATTCTGCCACTGTGCCAACTCCAGCCAGTCACCTGGAGCTCCCACATTACCAGGCTTACACATTGAACACCATGACTCTTCATTTTGTCCAAGAATGTTAAGTCTTAAAAGATCATGACGTACTCTAACAACAGATACATAAACAGTGGAATTACACACACACACACACACACACAACTATCTGTTCTTCAGACTCCTTAATAGATTTTTTTTCCTGTATTTTGAGACTTTTGCACATCTTGGCATGAGACTGACCTGTGATTTTGTGGATATCCTATATGTGATTTATGTAACAGATATATAGCTTTATGAAACATATCTTTTCATATGTTTAGAAGGGCTCATATAATTTGGAAATTTTCTGTTTATTTAGAAATTTGAGAGAATTCACCAATAAACTGATCTAGACAAATAAATATTTTAGGGGACTTTTCATTAATAACAAAGTAGTTTTATTGCTATTACCCACTTTATCTATTTAGAAGACTTTATATAACATTAGAATTATTTATTATTCATTTATAGCTTAAGAAAAATCCTCAGTATCATGATTTCAAGATGGAAACATTGGAAGGGAATCTGCTGGTAAAAGAGCAGAGCAGATTTTCTACTGTATTTATACTACTAACTCACAAGATCTCCTTATACAGATTGTTTTGCCTCTTCCTCATGGGTTATAACTGCATACCTAAGGAAGAGGCAGTGTTTACTAAATTTTTTTAAAGATTTTATTTATTTATTTGACAGAGAGCATGCACAAGAGAGAGCACAAGCAGGGGGAGCAGGAGGCAGAGGATGAAGCAGGCTCCCGCTGATGGCGGACTTGATCCCAAGACCCTGGGATCATGATCTGAGCTGAAGGCAGATGCCTAACCAACTGAGCCATCCAGGCATCCCAGTTTTTACTAAATCTTACATCATACTGTATTCAGATTCCTGGGAATTTATTTAGGATTTTGACATTTATAAGTAACATTGTGTTTTCTTTGGAGCCAAATTATGTTTTGAGGTTCTGTTATCAGGCAAACATTTGCCCCATGAAGTAAGCAGCCTAGACTTTTATTTTCTTGGACAGCATGTAAAACGTGAGCATTACCTTTTTTGAAATTTTCAAAGAACAAAACAACAAAACAGCCTCATCTTGAAGCAGTTTTTAAGGCTTTTTCAGTATCATGTATTATTAATAAGTGCTATTGAACTACTGTGAATTTCTACTAACATTAATTTTATAATTTATATTATCATTACAAAACCATTGAGATTTTTCAATTTTCTCTTCATATAATTTAACATATATATATGTACACACATAATACATAAATTTATTTTTCACATATATAATCTACACTTCCAATTAATATTTATACTTACAAATATATTTTAAATATGTGTACATACAGATGCACATGTGTGCATGTGCATGAAATTGGGGCAGTAACAAATGTAATAAAAAATAATTCAAGTAAACAGTCCTGGAAAGGCATGGGGAAGGAATGCTGGCAGTAGTATATATTAGATAGACTTGTTGATTAAGGCCTTTCCGAGAGGGTATAATTTAAGCCAAGATAACAATTACATGAAAATTTGAGCTAGTCCAAGATTTGGGTAAACTGCTTAATTATCAGAAAAAGCATAAAACATTAAGTGTCTGAGGCAAGAACAAGCTTAGTGTTTAGGGAAGAACATTATCTTAATGAAGCTGAGTGAGTTTGGAGGCCAGAAAGCATGAAATTTAATAGACAGCAGTGCACTTAGAACAAGGCCTAGCAAACGAAGACACTGAATTATTGCTTAGGGAACAAAGAGTATAGCGTTAGTTTGCTGGAAAGCCATTAGAAAATTTCTTGTTTTGTACTGAGCAAGTAAAGGACCTTGTTACTTTACCGAAAGATCAAAGTGAGTCTTAGACAGCCATGGATTATAAATCTGACCTGTAAGGATACTGTGGTTAGTGGTAGTTCCTTCTAGAGCCCAGCAATTCGTTGTCCTTCCCGATTTTCAGCCTCTCCATTTGTGCTTATATGTGTGTTTTCATGTGTATTTCAGTGTGAAGGAGAGAAAACATGGATAAGATCTTGCTTAACCTAAATCAGAACCTGTGTTTAAAAAAAAAAAAAATTCTTTCATGCTTCATATGATGACAGAGAAAATTTTCAAAACCCTATTTTTTGCTAGTACTGTATTTCACAAGAAAAAAAAAATTAAAAAACAATGTGCTGACCTTCTTCATCTTAGAAAAAGATTACTTTCTATTGACTTGCAACCCATTTTCAGTTGCCCAGTTTGTGAGTTCGTTTTCTTATTTCTTCTTCCTTTTTTTTCTTCCATTCAACTCCAGGGAAATATGACTTCATAACTTTATATGCTGAAAAAAATCAGTAAAAGCGTAAAACTCAAAACATCAACTTGATTATTTTTTTAATTAAAAATGGTTTTTTTTAGTGTTACATCAGCCACAACACCACTCACCAATCTATTTGAACAAAAGGTAAACAAAAGAACACTTTTTTTTTTTTTTTTAAGAACAATTTTTATTGCTTGGTTTCTACTCTGAAGTAATCATTTTTTTCTACGGTGCTATAATAATTTGAAATGATGTTTGAATGTGCTTCCTTCCTATATTTGCAATCCTCTACATCTTGAACTACCAGTTCAAGTGGAATTGCAGTAAAAGCCACACAGGGCATGTCATTTGCGTTTTTTTTTTTTTAAAGATTTATTTGTCAGAGAGAGATAGAAAGAGCACAAGCAGGGGAAGCGGCAAGCAGAGAGAGAAGTAGGCTCCCTGCTGAACAAGGAACCGATGTGGGACTTGATCCCAGGACCCTGGGATCATGACCTGAGCCAAAGGCAGATGCTTAACCAACTGAGCCACCCAGATGCCCCATTATTTGCACTTTCAATTTATTATCCCCAAAGGACAGAATCTGATAATATATTCACTGCTTTTTATGAGGAAATGGAGTATAGTATTTCATTAATATTCATATAGAACAATGACAAGATGACAAGACCATAAACTAAGCAGCTCCCAGGACCTGAATTCACCACTTACAAAGTCACTGCTCTCTGAGCTTCAATTTCCTCTATAAATTGGGAACAATAACATTTAACCACATAGGAGTGGTCAAAGGCAATTGTTCTGAAAGTGTGGCAGAATTATTAAAAATTAAATTATTGGGTCACCCCTGGCCTACTGAATCATAAATTCTGGGGATAGACCCAACAATCTGTGTTTTAAGAAACTTTCCAGGTAAGTTTAACGCATGGAAAAGTGTCAATAACTATGCTAAATGATTAAACAAGACAATGGATGTAACAAAATAAAAGTGCTTTTATCACTGTAACACATCATCCACAGGTTAACTGCCATTATTATGACTATAATAATATTTTCCTCAGGGGCGCTTGAGTGGCTCAGTAGGTTAAAGCCTCTGCTTTCGGCTCAGGTCATGGTCCCAGGGTCCTGGGATTCAGTGCCACATTGGGCTCTCTGCTCAGCAGGGAGACTGCTTCCTTCTCTCTCTGCTTGCCTCTCTGCCTACTTGTGATATCTGTCAAATAAAATAATATTTTCATCAAATACCTATGTGCAGATTCCTTCAATAACTGAGTATTTATAAGGAAACCAACATTTGCAGTACTGTGTGGTAAGTGCTGTCACAGGAATCGGCAGGGTGCCATGGAACCAAAGACAGGGCACCAAGGAAGCTTTTCAGGGGTAAATGTTATTTGGTCTATGTCCTTAATGGGAAAATGAGTCAGCCAGATTGATAAGGAGTAAAGCCATCTTTGGGCCAGTAAGAATAGATATGACGGAAAGTTCTCCAAGTGTGGAAGATTGTATCTCTCAGGTGAAGGAGTTTTAAATTAGAGGAAAGTATTGGGGCACCTGGGTGGCTCAGTCAATTGAGTGTCTGACTCAATTTCAGCTCAGGTCATGATCTCAGGGTTGTGAGACTGAGTCCCCCATCAGGCTCCGTGCTCAGTGGGGAATCTGCTTGAGATTCTCTCTCCCTCTGCTTCTGCCCTTCCCCTGCCCTTTGCACACTCTGTCTCTCTCTTTCTCTAAAATAAATCTTAAAAAGATTAAAGGATTTATGAGCAAAAGCAGAACTGAGATCATATGCGCTCCACTATTAAGAGGTCATATCAAATAAGAGCCTCTGTGTAAAACTGCTTTGTCTGGACAGGATTTTGAAAGCTGTGAGAATGTAGGAAAGGATTTAAATCAGGGAAGTTGTCAGTCTGAAGGTAGGGCATCCAGTCAGGAACCTATTACTGTAGAGCGATAGGGGACTCTGGCCACATGGTCTAAGCAGGATGGGGGCAGGAGACGATATGTTAGATACGTTTACCAGGTAATTTTATGGAACTTCTGTGACTGAGATGATGAAGTAGGAGTAGAGGAATGGATATGGGAATTCAGACACTGTTTATATATATATATATATATATATATATATATTTAGCATTAAATTCTTACCTCTTTCTGATGCTTCGAATGTCCTTTATCAGAGTAGGATTAAGATTCCCTTTAATTTCATAATTATTAGGAAAAATGCATTTATTTTTTTTTAATTTATTATTTTTTATGAACATATATTTTTATCCCCAGGGGTACAGGTCTGTGAATCACCAGGTTTACACACTTCACAGCACTCACCAAAGCACATACCCTCCCCAATGTCCATAATCCCACCCCCTTCTCCCAAACCCCCTCCCCCCAGCAACCCTCAGTTTGTTTTGTGAGATTAAGAGTCACTTATGGTTTGTCTCCCTCCCAATCCCATCTTGTTTCATTTATTCTTCTCCTACCCACTTAAGCCCCCATGTTGCATCACCACTTCCTCATATCAGGGGAACATCATATGATAGTTGTCTTTCTCTGCTTGACTTATTTCGCTAAGCATGATACGCTCTATTTCCATCCATGTTGTCGCAAATGGTAAGATTTCATTTCTTTTGATGGCTGCATAGTATTCCATTGTGTATATATACCACATCTTCTTGATCCATTCATCTGTTGATGGACATCTAGGTTCTTTCCATAGTTTGGCTATTGTGGACATTGCTGCTATAAACATTCGGGTGCACGTGCCCCTTTGGATCACTACGTTTGTATCTTCAGGGTAAACACCCAGTAGTGCAATTGCTGGGTCATAGGGCAGTTCTATGATCAACATTTTGAGGAACCTCCATGCTGTTTTCCAGAGTGGCTGCACCAGCTTGCATTCCCACCAACAGTGTAGGAGGGTTCCCCTTTCTCCGCATCCTCGCCAGCATCTGTCATTTCCTGACTTGTTGATTTTAGCCATTCTGAGTTGTGTGAGGTGATATCTCATTGTGGTTTTGATTTGTATTTCCCTGATGCCGAGTGATATGGAGCACTTTTTCATGTGTCTGTTGGCCATCTGGATGTCTTCTTTGCAGAAATGTCTGTTCATGTCCTCTGCCCATTTCTTGATTGGATTATTTGTTCTTTGGGTGTTGAGTTTGCTAAGTTCTTTATAGATTCTGGACACTAGTCCTTTATCTGATATGTCGTTTGCAAATATCTTCTCCCATTCTGTCAGTTGTCTTTTGGTTTTGTTAACTGTTTCCTTTGCTGTGCAAAAGCTTTTGATCTTGATGAAATCCCAGTAGTTCATTTTTGCCCTTGCTTCCCTTGCCTTTGGCGTTGTTCCTAGGAAGATGTTGCTGCGGCTGAGGTCGAAGAGGTTGCTGCCTGTGATCTCCTCAAGGATTTTCATGAATTCCTTTCTCACATTGAGGTCTTTCATCCATTTTGAGTCTATTTTTGTGTGTGGTGTAAGGAAATGGTCCAATTTCATTTTTCTGCATGTGGCTGTCCAATTTTCCCAGCACCATTTATTGAAGAGGTTGTCTTTTTGCCATTGGACATTCTTTCCTGCTTTGTCGAAGATTAGTTGACTGTAGAGTTGAGGGTCTATTTCTGGGCTCTCTATTCTGTTCCATTGATCTATGTGTCTGTTTTTGTGCCAGTACCATGCTGTCTTGATGATGACAGCTTTGTAATAGAGCTTGACGTCCGGAAATATGATGCCACCAACATTGGCTTTCTTTTTCAATATCCCTTTGGCTATTCGAGGTCTTTTCTGGTTCCATATAAATTTTAGAATTATTTGTTCCATTTCTTTGAAAAAGATGGATGGTATTTTGATAGGAATTGCATTAAATGTGTAGATTGCTTTAGGTAGCATAGACATTTTCACAATATTTATTCTTCCAATCCAGGAGCATGGAATATTTTTCCATTTCTTTGTGTCTTCCTCAATTTCTTTCATGAGTACTTTATAGTTTTCTGAGTATAGATTCTGTGCCTCTTTGGTTAGGTTTATTCCTAGGTATCTTATGGTTTTGGGAGCAATTGTAAATGGGACTGACTCCTTAATTTCTCTTTCTTCTGTTTTGTTGTTGGTGTAGAGAAATGCAACTGATTTCTGTGCATTGATTTTATATCCTGACACTTTACTGAATTCCTGTACAAGTTCTAGCAGTTTTGGAGTGGAGTCTTTTGGGTTTTCCACATATAGTATCATATCATCTGCAAAGAGTGATAATTTGACTTCTTCTTTGCCGATTTGGATGCCTTTAATTTCCTTTTGTTGTCTGATTGCTGAGGCTAGGACCTCTAGTACTATGTTGGATAGCAGTGGTGATAATGGACATCCCTGCCGTGTTCCTGACCTTAGCGGAAAAGCTTTCAGTTTTTCTCCATTGAGAATGATATTTGCGGTGGGTTTTTCATAGATGGCTTTGATGATATTGAGGTATGTGCCCTCTATCCCTACACTTTGAAGAGTTTTGATCAGGAAGGGATGCTGTACTTTGTCAAATGCTTTTTTCAGCATCTATTGAGAGTATCATATGGTTCTTGTTCTTTCTTTTATTGATGTGTTGTATCACATTGACTGATTTGCGGATGTTGAACCAACCTTGCAGCCCTGGAATAAATCCCACTTGGTCGTGGTGAATAATCCTTTTAATGTACTGTTGAATCCTATTGGCTAGTATTTTGTTGAGTATTTTCGCATCTGTGTTCATCAAGGATATTGGTCTATAGCTCTCTTTTTTGATGGGATCCATGTCTGCTTTTGGGATCAAGGTGATGCTGGCCTCATAAAATGAGTTTGGACGTTTTCCTTCCATTTCTATTTTTTGGAACAGTTTCAGGAGAATAGGAATTAGTTCTTCTTTAAATGTTTGGTAGAATTCCCCCGGGAAGCCATCTGGCCCTGGGCGTTTGTTTGTTTGGAGATTTTTAATGACTGTTTCAATCTCCTTACTGGTTATGGGTCTGTTCAGGCTTTCTATTTCTTCCTGGTTCAGTTGTGGTAGTTTGTATGTTTCTAGGAATGCATCCATTTCTTCCAGATTGTCAAATTTATTGGCGTAGAGTTGCTCATAGTATATTCTTATAATAGTTTGTATTTCTTTGGTGTTAGTTGTGATCTCTCCTCTTTCATTCATGATTTTATTTATTTGGGTCCTTTCTCTTTTTTTTTTGATAAGTCGGGCCAGGGGTTTATCAATTTTATTAATTCTTTCAAAGAACCAGCTCCTAGTTTCGTTGATTTGTTCTATTGTTTTTTTGGTTTCTATTTCATTGATTTCTGCTCTGATCTTTATGATTTCTCTTCTCCTGCTGGGCTTAGGGTTTCTTTCTTGTTCTTTCTCATGCTCCTTTAGGTATAGGGTTAGGTTGTGTACCTGAGACCTTTCTTGTTTCTTGAGAAAGGCTTGTACCGCTATATATTTTCCTCTCAGGACTGCCTTTGTTGTGTCCCACAGATTTTGAACCGTTGTATTTTCATTATCATTTGTTTCCATGATTTTTTTCAATTCTTCTTTAATTTCCCGGTTGACCCATTCATTCTTTAGAAGGATGCTGTTTAGTCTCCATGTATTTGGGTTCTTTTCAAACTTCCTTTTGTGGTTGAGTTCTAGCTTTAGAGCATTGTGGTCTGAAAATATGTAGGGAATGATCCCAATCTTTCGATACCGGTTGAGTCCTGATTTAGGACCGAGGATGTGATCTATTCTAGAGAATGTTCCATGTGCACTAGAGAAGAATGTGTATTCTGTTGCTTTGGGATGAAATGTTCTGAATATATCTGTGATGTCCATCTGGTCCAGTGTGTCGTTTAAGGCCTTTACTTCCTTGCTGATCTTTTGCTTGGATGATCTGTCCATTTCAGTGAGGGGAGTGTTGAAGTCCCCTACTATTATTGTATTATTGTTTATGTGTTTCTTTGATTTTGTTATTAATTGGTTTATGTAGTTGGCTGCTCCCACGTTGGGGGCATAGATATTTAAAATTGTTAAATCTTCTTGTTGGACAGACCCTTTGAGTATGATATAGTGTCCTTCCTCATCTCTTATTATAGTCTTTGGCTTAGAATCTAATTGATCTGATATAAGGATTGCCACTCCTGCTTTCTTCTGATGTCCATTAGCATGGTAAATTCTTTTCCACCCCCTCACTTTAAATCTGGAGGTGTCTTCAGGCTTAAAATGAGTTTCTTGGAGGCAACATATAGATGGGTTTTGTTTTTTTATCCATTCTGATACCCTGTGTCTTTTGACAGGGGCATTTAGCCCATTAACATTCAGGGTAACTATTGAGAGATATGAATTTAGTGCCATTGTATTGCCTGTAAGGTGACTGTTCCTGTATATGGTCTCTGTTCGTTTCTGATCTACCACTTGTAGGCTCTCTCTTTGCTTAGAGGACCCCTTTCAATATTTCCTGTAGAGCTGGTTTGGTGTTTGCAAATTCTTTCAGTTTTTTTTGTCCTGGAAGCTTTTAATCTCTCCTTCTATTTTCAATGATAGCCTAGCTGGATATAGTATTCTTGGCTGCATGTTTTTCTCGTTTAGTGCTCTGAAAATATCATGCCAGCTCTTTCTGGCCTGCCAGGTCTCTGTGGATAAGTCAGCTGCCAATCCAATATTTTTACCATTGTATGTTACAGACTTCTTTTCCCTGGCTGCTTTCAGTATTTTCTCTTTGTCACTGAGACTTGTAAATTTTACTATTAGGTGACGGGGTGTGGGCCTATTCTTATTGATTTTGAGGGGCGTTCTCTGAACCTCCTGAATTTTGATGCTCGTTCCCTTTGCCATATTGGGGAAATTCTCCCCAATAATTCTCTCCAGTATACCTTCTGCTCCCCTCTCTCTTTCTTCCTCTTCTGGAATCCCAATTATTCTAATGTTGTTTCGTCTTATAGTGTCACTTATCTCTCGAATTCTCCTCTCGTGGTCCAGTAGCTGTTTGTCCCTCTTTTGCTCAGCTTCTTTATTCTCTGTCATTTGGTCTTCTATATCACTAATTCTTTCTTCTGCCTCATTTATCCTAGCAGTGAGAGCCTCCATTTTTTATTGCACCTCATTAATAGCTTTTTTGATTTCAACTTGGTTAGATTTTAGTTCTTTTATTTCTCCAGAATGGGCTTTTATATCTCTCGAGAGGGTTTCTCTAATATCTTCCATGCCTTTTTCGAGCCCGGCTAGAACCTTGAGAATTGTCATTCTGAACTCTAGATCTGACATATTACCAATGTCTGTATTGATTAGGTCCCTAGCCTTCGGTACTGCCTCTTGTTCTTTTTTTTGTGTTGAATTTTTCCGTCTTGTCATTTTGTCCAGATAAGAGTATATGAAGGAGCAAGTAAAATACTAAAAGGGTGGCAACAACCCCAGGAAAATATGCTTTAACCAAATTAGAAGAGGTCCCAAATCGTGAGGGGGGAGAAAGGGGATAAAAAGAGGTTCAAAAAGGAAGAAAGAAAAAAAAAAAGAAAAAGAAAAAAGAAAAGAAAAGAAAAGAATTTAAGAAAAAGAAAACAAATAGGAAAAATATAAAAAAGAAAAAATATATATATTAGATAAACTACTTAAAAAATGTTAAAAAAGAAAAAGGTAAAAGTTAAAAAAAAAATTTAACCAGAAGGCGGGAAAAAAAAAACCAAAAAATGAAAAAGAAAAAAATTAAATTAACTGCAAGACTAAAAAAAATCATAGGGAAAAAGCCATGAGTTCCATGCTTTGCTTTCTCCTCCTCTGGAATTCTGCTGCTCTCCTTGGTATTGAAACCGCACTCCTTGGTAGGTGAACTTGGTCTCGGCTGGATTTCTTGTTGATCTTCTGGGGGAGGGGCCTGTTGTAGTGATTCTCAAGTGTCTTTGCCCCAGGTGGAATTGCACTGCCCTTATCAGGGTCGGGGGTGAGTAATCCGCTCGGGCTTGCTTTCAGGAGCTTTTGTTCCCTGAGCGCTTTCCGTAGAGTTCTGGAGGACGGGAATACAAATGGCGGCCTCCTGGTCTCCGGCCCAGAGGAGCCGAGAGCCCAGGGCCCCACTCCTCAGCGCGCCCTCAGAGAACAGCGCCAGTTACTCCCGTCTGCCTGACCTCCGGCCGCTCTCCGAGCTCACCGAGCCTGCAACCGGCTCAAGGTAACACCGAGCTGTGAGTTTACTGTCGGCTCTGTCTCTGTAGCCGGCTTTCCCGTTCCAATACCCGCAAGCTCTGCGACACTCAGACACCCCAGATCCTTCTGTGACCCTGCGGGACCTGAGGCCACGCTGACCCCGCGTGGGCTTCGCCCCGGTTTAGCCTCTAGAGCGATGTCCCTCAGCGGAACAGACTTTTAAAAGTCCTGATTTTGTGCGCCGTTGCTCCGCCGCTTGCCGGAAGCCAGCCCCTTCCACCGGGGTCTATCTTCCCGTCGCTTTGGATTCACTTCTCCGCCGGTCCTACCTTTCAGAAAGTGGTTGTTTTTCTGTTTCCAGAATTGCTGTTCTTCTTCTCTTCGATCTGCCGATGGATTTTCAGGTGTTTGCAATCTTTAGATAAGCTATCTAGCTGATCTCCGGCTAGCTGAAGTAGTCTCAGCCTGCTACTTCTCCGCCATCTTGACTCCTCCCCGGAAAAATGCATTTAAATGCATTCTCCTGTATTAGTGAAAAATATTGGATCACATCATTTAACTTATATTTCTAATCCCTCCTAGATTTGAATATGCAGTATCAACATTTTTATGAAATAACTTTGCCTCTATATTAGCCCTTGATTTGTCTTATTACTTTAGATTTACTAGAAAAATTCAACTCCTTTAAAAAACAGAGTAAACCCTCCGCCAGTTCCCACCAAATGACTCCATGAACACATGTTTAGAAAATATGTAGCTCATTTGTTTTCCCTGGCAATGAGACATTTAGGCTAGGGCTGGCACACAAATGACAATATGGATGGGAGGGGCTTTTTCAGGTGTTAGTGAGTAATGAATGGGTGTTACCAAGCGGACTGAGAAATAAATGGTTTCATAACTCTTCAGTTATAACCTATTAATAGCAGAAGGCCTGTTTGAATTTAGGGTGTTGGCTCTGGCTGAAAGAGTCTTATTATATTTTATTTCTCCCTTTCTCCTGTTTGTGCAAAAAACCCAGGCCCTTATGCATGGATGGAGTGGGACATTTATCTTTCTCTTTCAGGTGGACCCTACTTAATTCTTAATGTTACAAAATATGCTGTAACTAATTAATCAACAGGAAATTAGTCTAAGCAAATTAATCACTGGTACTCAGTGTGGAATTTCAGAGCTTTGGGGCTCGGAGATTATATAATGGCTTTTCCTGCTTTTTTGTTTTCTGTTAAAATGAATTCACCCATGACAATAAGGATGGCTCCTTAAGGGCTTACCTCAATTGTCCCACTCCCTTTCTGCTGACATCCGCTCAGCCTGCGGCCCAGAAAACACTCGGGTTTGAGCTGATGCTTTCATGCTGCATTGAGCCAGCATTACTCTCTCCCTGCCTGCAGTACTCTAATGGGTAGAAGCCACCAGGGGTGGTAGGAAGAGGAATGTGCAGGGCAAGCAATAAACATCTTCAACACCTGCCACCTGCTTTTTCTTCCCTTACATGTGTATTGGATGAAGAACCTTCAGGCATATTCATATGTAAAAATGTTTTTAATGGCATAATTAATAAGTCATGAAAACAGAAGCTATGGGGAAGGCTTTTCATGGCTTCCTGATCCTTAAACGAAGGCTCAGGCAACAATGGAAAATAGGGCAGGAATGTGAGGACCAGTCTGTTAGGGCATGTGGGCATAAGGTCAGCAGGAGCAGGCGTGACCATGATTTGTACCAGAAAGCAAAAGACTGGGTGTCAAACAGCTTGGCATAAATAACATTTTACAGTTAACAGTATGTTTTCATGTCACTGTTTTAATTTTCATCTGCATTCTATGAGGTGAGTTGTAATTTTTATTGCTTATAACAGAAAACTAAAATTATGTGACTGTTCCAAAGCTACATAAATAGAAAGTGGCAGAGTCTTGCCTCAAATTCATTCACCTGATACTTACTTTTTTCCCACCCTGGGCCACATCTGAGTGCCGTCAAACCTAGAGATGCTTCCAGGGTGAGCTTTAATTGATAAGTGGACATTTTCAGACCATTAAGACAAAAAATTTCTTCTAGTGTTTCTACTCTAACAGACAAAGAATTTTCAAGTTAACTACCATTATAAACTTTAGGAAGATTATGGGAAGGAAAGCCAAGTAGTAAAAAGAACATCTCCTGAGAAGCCAAAGAGATACAATATAAAAGTTACTCAGAATATACCTCTGGGTAACTTCCTGCTCAATCTCTCTGTGCCTTATTTCCTCAATCATCAAATGGAGAAATAATCCCTACCTTGTAATATTACTGTATTACAAATAAGATATTAGAACATTTAGAATTTTTGTTTTTTTAGCAAATAGCAGGTATTCAATACATTATTCCTACTGGGCTTTGTATATTGGAGTTTTCTGAAGCATGGGATATAAATGTAGAATAATACAGACTTCTAACACAAAAACATATATATGAATTTCAAACTCATGATGTTATAATATAAATGCCTAATAAGAAGAAAAATAAGTGTAGTGCTATTATGCCAAACTAGAAATCTAATGTGGAATATATAAAAAATGCGTACTCCAGAAGGGATTTTCCTTCTACATTAAAAACTAATAGATTAGAGGAACTATAGCTGAAAAATATACTGTAGCAAAGGACTGGAAAATCTAGTTTTAGGATCCCCTTAATAATCTGAAGAAAATCTGAACCTATCTCTCCAGATCTTAACAGTTATAGGTGATTTCTGTATATACTGCATAACCAGTTTTTCTGAAACAGTTATAGAATACATATATAAGCACTTCGTTTTTTGGAATAAGTTATTACCTGTTCCATTAAAGTCTAGTTGAGATAGCACATTTTACATTTTCTGGGTCTGAAAATATAAAGATTCTTTTTTTTTTTTTAACAGGTTGTGACTTTGCTTTTTATTTCCTTATTAATTTATTTTCATTTGTTTAGATTCCATGTTAGTGAAATCATATGGCATTTGTTTTTCTCAGTCTAATTTATTGCACTTAGCATAATATACTCTAGGTCCATCCATGTTGCCTCAGATGGGAAGAGTTCATCCTTTCATATTGCTGCATAATGTTCCTGCGTGTGTGTGTGTGTGTGTATCCCATCTTTTTTACCCATTCATTTATCAGTGAGCACTTAGATTGATTCAATAATTTTGGTATTGTGAATGTTTCAGTAAACATAGGGGTCCATAGATCTTTTCAAAATTGTATTTTCATATTCACTGGGTAAATAGCCTGTAGTGAAATTACTGAATTATATGGTATTTCATTTTCAATTTTTAAAAGATCCTACACACCGTTTTCCACATTAGTTGCACCAATTTACATTCCTGCCAGCAGTGCACAGTGTTCCTTTTTTCCCCACATCCTTACCAACATTTTTTAATTGTCTTTTTAATTTTAGCCATTCTGAGAGAGATGAGGTGATATTTCATTGTGGGATAGATTTGCATTTCCCTGATGATAGTGATGATGACCATTATTTCATGGTCTTTTGGCCATCTGTATGTCTTTGGAAGAATGTTTCTCTAGATCTCCGTTTTTAATTGGATTTTTGGGGGTTGAGTTGTGTAAGTTCTTTATATATTTTGATATTAATCCCTTATACAATATATCATTTGCAAATATCTCCTCCCATTTAGTAAGCTGCCTTTCTGTCTTGCTGATTGTTTCCTTTGCTGGGCAAAAGGTTTTTACTTGGACATAGGATCAACAGTTAATTTTAATTTTCTTTCCTTCATCTCAGGAGACTTATCTAGAAAAATGCTAGTCAGTGTCAGAAAAATTACTGTGTTCTCTAGGGTTGTTATGGGTCAGGTCTCACATTTAGATCTTCAGTCCACTTTATTTTGGTGTATGGTAGAAAAGTGGTCCAGTTTCATTCTTTTCCATGTACCTGTCCGGTTTTCCCAGGACCATTTATTGAAGAGACTTTTTCCCACTCTACCTTTTCTGCCTCTTTTGTCATAAATTAACTGACCGCATAAATGTGAGTTTATTTTCAAGCTTCCTCTTCTGTTCCATTGATCTATGTATCTATTTTTGTGTGTGTGCGCCAGTACCATAGAGTTTTGGTTAATACAGCTTTGTAGTGTATGTTGAAATCTGTGATTGTGATACCTCCAGTTTTGTTCTTTTTCAAGACTGCTCTGGCTCTTTGGAGTCTTTCATGGTTCCATACAAGTTTTTAAGGCTCTTATGTTTAAATTATCTGAAATAGTACTGTTGGTATTTTGATAGGGATTTGCATTAAATATATAGATTGCTTGGGTAGTATGAGCATTTTAACAAAATTAATTTTTCCAATCCATGCTCATGGAATTTCTATTTGTTTATGTCATCTTCATTTCTTTCACATTTTATAGTTTTTAGAGTACAGGTTTTTCACCTCCTTACTCAAGCTTATTTCTAAATATTTTAATACTTTTGGTGCAATTGTAAATGGGATTGTGTTATCTTTCTGCTACATCATTAGTGTATAGAAACACTACCAACTTCTGGATAGTGATTTTGTATGCTGTAACTTTACTGATTTCATTTCTGTCTGGAGTTCCTTAGGTTCATCTATTTGGAACTCTTTTTGCTTCTTAAACCTGGGTGTCTATTTCCTTCTCTAAGTTAGAACAAGTCAGTTCTTATTTCACCATGAGTTTTCTTACCTCTCTCGGTCTCCTTCTGGGACCTCTATAATGCAAATGTTTGTTCATTTGAAATTGCCCAAGAGATCACTTAACCTTTCCTAATTTTTTAAAAATTATTGTCTCTTTTTGCTGTTCAGTTTGGGTGCTTTCCATTCACTTGTCTGCCAGATTATGGATGTGTTCTTCTGCATCCACTCATCTGCTGATTCCCTCCAGAGGATGTTTTATTATTGTATCCTTCAGCTGATATTGGTTTTTATTTTTTTATCTCTTTATTGGAGGTCTCACTAAGTTCTGCCATTCTCATCCCTAGCCCAGTTAGCATCTTTAATCAGGCATATTGCTTATCTCTGTTTCATTTAGTTTTCTGAGATGTTTCTGAGATGATGTCAAAACATCTGAGATGTTTTGGAGAATATTATTCTGTCTCCCTGATCTGCTATATTTTGTGTTTCCATTGATTAGGTGGAACAGTTCCTTCTGAACTTCAAGGAATGGTCTTGTGTATGGTCATTCCCTATATATATAATGTGTTCTTGGTTACTTTTCCTGGCTGGCTGGGTTCCTGGGGCTCTCCACATAGTGGGTTCCCTGCCAGGATAGTTAAATTGGAGGTAATCTGGGGTGTCTCAAAACTCTACATGCAGAATATGCCTTGGCAGGACAAGTAAGGCTGAAGTGAAACCATCATGTTCCAGGACTCTCCACACAGAGAGTACCCTGAAGAGGTGCCTAGAGCTGAGGTGGGGCAGAGGCTGAGGGGTGCTGGGGCACTCTGCAGGGAGCACCCCTGCGGGACAGGTAAATCTAAAGCAGTTGTGTAAAGCCAGTGTAGTCTCTGAGCTCCTTATGCAAAATGTGCCGTGACGGGACAACTAAAGCTGAAGCAGTTTTAAGCTGGGCTGTCCCAGTCCCACTGGGGCCGCCCATGCAGGAGAGCTGATGCTGAACAGGGTAAAAGCTGGACTGTCCCTGAGTGGCCAACACAGGGTGCCCTAGCCACAGGACTGAAGCCAAGGCCAGTGAGGGTAGGAGTGTTCTCATGTGTTCCACACAGGAGGTATCCCCTGGCGGCATGAGTGGAACCAGTGCAGGTAAGGGCCAGGGGTTCTCTGGGTGCTTCACACCAGGGCACCCTGGCAGGGCAATTGGTTCCAAAGCCAGAAGGTTCGAGAGCATGTTGATCCAGGGGTGCCCAAGCAAGCTGTCTAAAGCTGAAGTGGTATGGGCCTGAAGTGTTCCAGGGTACTTTGTGCCTGTGTGTCCTTGGCACATAGGCTGGGGTGGTCCAGAGCACTAACCAGTGGTATCCTACTGTGCACCGCACTTTGGCCTCCTTAGTGGGACAGCTGGGGCTGGTGGGGGCTAGGGGCCCAGGGTTCACTGAGGTCGCAGGCCAGTTAGGGAACGGGATTGTATACTGTTCTACGATTTCGAGGTGCAGGGGGAACATGGATTATGTCCATCAGCCCCTGCTACCCAGAGGGAATTTTAGTAGCACCCTCACCACTCGATTGAGTTCTAGGGCTGGTGCTTTTATATGGTAATCATTCTTTTAAACCCTGGGTTTGTTTGTTTGTTTGTTTTTCCTGTGCCCCAGCACAACCAGAGCTGGTGTGGGCTTGGGGACCTGGCACCTGTTGAAGTCAACTGGTTATGGTGTGCTGACCCTACTCCAGTGTGTACTTTAAATGTGGGGTGGAGACAGCATAAATTCTGTCACCGTCCGGTCCCACTAACCCAGAGATTTAATTATATCATGAAATCAGATTCAAAAAGGTCTAATAAATCTGAATATAAATATAAATCCTGAGGTAAAAACTATAATCTCCATACCAAACTGATGCTCAAATGTTTACTTTTTTCTCAATCATCTGATATTAACAGATTAAAAATAATACATGCTTAAAGTCTTAAATGAAATCATGCAGAAACATATGTTAAAACATAACTCTTCATCCCCATATGCATTCAGGAGACTGGAACTGCGTATGGGGGTAAAGGGTTATGTTTTGACATATGTTCGTGTATAATTTCATTTAAGATTTTAAGCATGTATCAGATGACTGAGGGAAAAAAGCATATTTTGAAACTAATTTTGACCCATATAGTCCATTCCTTTCCATTAGTTTTCACACAGTTACATGACTTGATCTATACTTTAAAAAAAATTGGTCCTTGGTGAAAAATAAGTAAGTAAAAAATAAAAAATAAAAATTCGGTGATATATATTTATATACCTACTGAAAGGAAAGGTTATTTCCTGTTATTTTCATAGGTAGACTTTCATCAACTACACCTCTATCTTTCCTTTTATCCATAGGGTCCATATTTCTGGGAAAAAAATTTAAAAAAATAACATCAAAATTTTTTCGGTATAAACTCTTCAAAGAAACATCAAAGAAAAGGTCATACAATACTCCCACTTGTTCATCACCAGGTTTTATTTACATACATAAATCTATAAATATGCATAGCTAAATAAAAGGGAGACAGACAGGTAGACAGGCAGCATGCATATGACTTCCCCATATGGCTTTGCCTGTTTTTTTTTAATTCCCATTATAATGAAAGTACAGTATTAGTTTCAGTTGCACAACATAGTGATTCAGCAATTCTATACCTTACTCAGGGCCCGTCATGATAAGGGTACTCATAATACCCTTCCCCTATTTCTCCATCCCTCCCGCACACTTCCTCTCTGATCACAAACCACTAGTTTCTTCTCTAAAGTTAGAGTCTGGTTTTATGCCTCCCTTTCCCCTTGTTCCTTTATTTTGTTTCTTAAATTACACATGAGTACAATCAAATATTTGTCTTTGTCTTATTTCACTTAGCATTATATCCTCTAGTATATCCATGTTATTCCAAATGGCAAGATTTCATTCCTCCTAAGGTTGAGTAATGTTCCTGTGTGTGTGTTCCTCTGTGTATTTTGTTTCTCCACTCATCTACGGATGGACACTTGGGTTGCTTCCATAATTTGGCTAAGGTAAATGCTGCAATAAACATAGGGTGCCTATGTCTTTTCAGATTAGTATTTTCATATTCTTTGGGTAAATAATCAGTATTAAGATCATTGGATCAAATATAATTTTATTTTTAAACTTTTGAGGGAACTCTATAGTGTTTTTTTCACAGGTGCTGAAATAGTCTGAATTCCCAACAGTGCACAAGGGTTCCTTTATCTCTATATCCTCACCAACATGTTTCTTGCGTTTCTGATTTTAGTCATTCTGAAAGGTGTTAGGTGGTATCTCACTGTGGTTCTGATTTACACTTCCCCGACGATTAGTGATACCAGGCATCTTTTCTTGTGTCTGTGGACCTTCTGTATGTCTTTTCTTTGGAGAAATATCTGTTCATATCTTCTGCACATTTTTTTTAATGCTTTTAGTAATTTATTTGGTTCATCAGAAAATCTCTCTTCCCATCCCTTCTGTGTTACCTCTTCCCTTACTCAACTAGCTCCTCCCGAATCCCCAACCCCCCTTCGTATGCACACCTCACTCAGAAGAACCAAACGCATCAAGAATTTGTACTAGATGAGAGAGAGAAGGCCAACTAAAGTCCAAGAGTGGAGTTGAAAGCCTCCGGCACATGAATTTTTCAGTTGTTAGGAGGCAGTGAGCTGAAACTGGACTTCTGCACATTTTTAAACTGGATCATTTGTAGTTTTGGTGTGGAATTATCTAAGTTTATCATATATTTGGATTCTCTTTATCAGATATATCATTTGAAAATATCTTCTTCCATTCAGTTAGTTGTCTTTTTGTTTTGTTGATGGTTTCTTTTGCTTTGCAGGAGCTTTTTATTTTAATGTAATTCCAGTAGTTTATTTAGGCTTTTGTTTCCCTTGCCTAAGATTTATCTAGAAAAGATTCAATGGCCAATGTCAGAGAAATTAATATGTTTTCTTTACAAATTTTATGATTTGAGGTCTTACATTTAGGTCCTTCATCCATTCTGAGTTTATTTTTTGGTATGGTTTAAGAAAGTGGTCCAGATTCATTCTTTTCCATATACCTGTCCAGATTTCCTAGTACCATTTGTTGAAAAACTTCTTTTTCCCATTGCATTCTACTGCCTCCTCTGTTGAAGATTAATTGACCTTGTTTAAGTGTGGGTTTATTTCTGGGCTCTTTATGCTATTCCACTAATCTGTGTGTCTATTTTTGTGCAAGTAGCATACTCTTTTGATTACTATATCTTTGTAGTATATCTTGAAATTTTGGAATTGTGGTACCTCCATTTTTTTTCCCTTTTTTAAGATTACTCTATTTTTTTTTTTCTTGGTTCCATACCAATTTTAGGACTACCTGTTCTAGTTCTGTAAAAAATGCTATTGATATTTTCATAGGGATTGCATTAAATCTGTAGATGGCTTTGGGTAATATGAATACTTTCATAATATTTATTCTACTGATCCATGAATATGGAATATCATTCCATTTATGTCATCTTCCATTTCTTGATCAAAGTGTGATAGTTTGCAAAATACAGGGAGTACCTGGCTGGCTCAGTTGGTAGAGCATGTGACTGTTGATCTCAAAGTTGGTTATACGTTCAAGCCTCAGGTTGGGTGTAGAGATTACTTAAAAACGAACAACAACAATAAAAACTGCAAATCTTTCACCTCTTTGTTTAAGTTTATTCCTAGGTATTTTATTCTTTTTGGTGCAATTGTAAATGGGATTGTTCTCTTTCTGCTACTTCATTATTAGTGTATAGAAATGCAACAGAGTACTGTGTATTGATTTTTTATATACTGACTTACAGAATTCAATGATCCATTCTGGGTTTTTTTGTTGGTTGGTTTGTTGTTTTGGTGGAATCTTCAGGATTTTATATAAATATCATTTCATTTTCAAGTAGTGAAAGTATTTTTTAATCTTCCTATCTTCCTTACCAATTTGGATGCCATTTATTTTTGTGTCTGATTACTGGGCTACAAATCCACTACTATGTTGAGTTTTTCAGCACTAAGTAGGATGTTGGTTGGGGTATTTTTATATATCACCTTTATTATGTTGAGGTATGTTCCCTGTAGATGTACCAGCGCTTTAATCATGAATGAATGCTGTGCTTGGTCAAATGCTTTTTCTGCCTCTGTTGAGATGCTCATTTGCTTTTTGTCTTTTCTTTTGTTGATGTGATGCATCACATGATTGGTGACAACTGAACCACCCTTGCATCCCAGAGATAAATCCGACTTGATTGTGGTGTATGATTTTGATGTAATGAAGGATTAAGCTGAACAGTTTTACATCATGTTCATCAGAGATACTGGCCTCTAGTTCTCTGTCTTTGTAGTATCTTTATCTGGTTTTGGGAACAGGGTAATGCTGGCCTCATAGAATTAGGCTGGAAAGTTTTCTTCCTCTTCTATTTTTGGAATACTTAGAAAATAACAGGTGTTAACACTTCTTTAAATGTTTGGTAGAAATCACCTTTGAAGCTATCTGGTCCTGGACTATCCTGATTCACTTCGGGGAGGTTATTTGCTTCTAGGAGTTCATCCATTTCTTCTAGGTGTTCATCCATTTCTTCTAGGTTGACCAATTTGTTGGCCAATATTTTTTCATAATATTCTCTTACAATCCTTTGTACTTCTGTGTTGTCAGCTGTTACTTTTCCTTTTGTTTCTGATTTTACTTTTTTGAGTTCTCTTTCTCTTTCTGTTAGGTTGGCTAATGGTTTATCAATTTTGTTGATCTTTTAAACCAGTCAGCTCCTAGTTTCATCAATCTGTTATCTTTGTTTGGCTTTTAGTTTCTATTTTTATTTATTTATTAAAGATTTTATTTATTTATCAGAGAGAGACAGCGCGTGCACACAGGCAGAGTGGCAAGCAGAGGCAGAGAGAGAAGCAGGCTCCCCGTCAAGCAAGGAGCCCGATGCGGGACTCAATCCCAGGACCTAGGATCATGACCTGAGCAGAAGGCAGCAGCCTAACCCACTGAGCCACTCAGGCGTCCCTAGCTTCTATTTTTAAAAAAGTTCTTCTTTTGGGGCACCTGGGTGGCTCAGTCGTTAAGCATCTGCCTTTGGCTCAGGTTATAATCCCAGAGTCCTGGGATCGAGCCCCACATTGGGCTCCCTGCTCAGTGGGAAGCTGCTTCTCCCTCTCCCACTCTTCCTGCTTGTATTTCCTCTCACTATCTCTGTCAAATAAATGAAATCTTTAAAGAAAAAAGTTCTTCTCTTAAATAAAGGAAATCTTTATTTCCTTCCTTTTGCTGGTTGTGGGTTGATTTATTCTTTTTCTAGCTCTATTAGGTGTAAAGGTAGGTTGTTTTGAGATTTTTCTTGCTTCTTCAGGTAGCCCTATATAGCTATAAATACTCTCTGAAAACAACTTTTGCTGCATTCCAAAGATTTCTGACCATTGTCTTTCATTTTCATTTGTCTACATGTATTTAATTTTCTCTATGCATTGCTGGTTGACCCATTCATTGTTTAGTAGCATATTATTTAACCCCATGTACTTGTTTTCTTTCCTGATTTCATTTTGTTTATTTCTACTTTAATAGCATTATGATCCAAAAGATACATGGTGACTTCAGTATTTTGAATTTGTTGAGACTTGTTTTGCGGCTTAATGTGTGATCCATTCTGAAGAATGTTCCATGTGCCCTTGAAAGAATGTGTATTCTGCTGTTTTAGGATGGGATGTTCTGAATATGTTTATATATCCATATAATCCAATGTGTCACTCAAAGCCACCATTTCCTTTTTGCTTTTGTCTGGATGATCGATCCACTGATGTTAAGTAGGGTGTTAATGTTCCTTACTATTACTGTACTTCCTTTGTGTTTGTTAAAAAGCTGTTTTCAGTATATGAGTGCTTCCATGTTATACAATTATATCTTCTTGTTGGATTTTTCCCTTTATGATTATGTACTATCCTTGTCTTTTGTTACAGTCTTTGTTTTTGGGGGGGCACCTGGATGGTGTGGTGGGTTAAGCGTCTACCTCTTGGTTTTGGCTCAGGTTCTGGTATCTCAGCACTGTGAGATCAAACCCAGTATAAGGCTCTGTGCTCAGCATAGTGTCTGCTTTAGATTCTCTTCTCCTTTCCCTGCCCCTTCTGCTGTGTGCTTTCTCTCAAATAAACAAAATTTTAAATTAAAAAATAATGTCTATTTTATCTCAGGATGCCTATGTTGCTCAGTTGGTTAAGCAGCTGATTCTTGATTTTGGCTTAGATTATGATATCAAGGTCCTAGGATCAAGCCCCACATCAGGCTCCATGCTCATCTGAGAGTCTGCTTGAGGATTCTCTCCGTCTCCCCTCTGGCCATTTGTGCACTCTCTGTCTCTAAAATAAATTTAAAAAGATAAAAGTCTTTTCTCTGACACAGGTATTATGACCCCAGTTTTCTTTTCATTCCCATTTTGCATGATAAATGCTTTTCCATCTCTTCACTTTCAGTGTTCATGTCTTTAAGTCTGAAATGAGTATCTTTTTTTTTTTTTAAGATTTTTATTTATTCGACAGAGATCACAAGGAGGCAGAGAGAGAGGAAGGGAAGCAGACTCCCTGCTGAGCAGAGAGCCCAAAGTGGGGCTCAATCCCAAGACCCTGAGATCATGACCCGAGCCGAAGGCAGAGGCTTTAACCCACTGAGCCACCCAGGCACCCTGAAATGAATGTCTTGTACACAGCATATAGGGTGTTGCTTTTTAATCCATTCTGTCACCCTATGTCTTTAGATGGGAGCTTTTAGTCCATTTATATCCAAAGTAATTATTGCTGGTATGTACTTACTGCCCTTTCACTTTTATTTACTTATTTTTTGGGGTTGTTTTGTAGTTCTTCTCTGTTCCTTTCTTCTCTTACTCTTTTCCCTCATGGTTTGCTGGCTTTCTTGAGTTACATGCTTGGATTCTCCTTTCTCTTTACTTGTTGTTTATCTATTACCTGTTTTTAATTTGTGGTTACTGCTAAGTTTATCTATAACATTTATACATGCCGTAGTCTGTATTAAGTTAATGGTCACTTCAGTTTGAACCCACGGTAGAAGCACTAAAACGGACTGTTCTCCTCCCCACATTTTAGGTATATGGTGTCATTCTTTACCTTCTTTCCTTTTGTGAATCCCTTGACTGATTTTTATTGAAATACTTAATTTTACTGCTATTGTGCTTCCTACTTTTCTTACTGCTGCCTACATTTTCCTTTCAAATCAAAGGGTCCCATTTTAATATATCTTATAAGACTGGTTTAATAGTGATGAATTCCTTTAACTTTTGTTTTTCTGAAAAACTCTTTAATCTCTTCCATTCTGAATGACAGTCTTGGTGGATAAAGTATTCTTGGTTTTAGGTTTGGGTTTTGTTTTTGTTTTATTTGTTTTCCTTTAGTACTTTGAATATATGATGCCACTGCCTTCTGGCCTGCAAAATTTCTGTGAAAAAAGAAGTCAGCTGACATGGGGTTTCCAGTTTCCCTTAAAGGGATCTGCTTTTAAAATTCTGTCACTACTCTTCACCACTTAAATTACTTTATCTCTTGGTATAGAACTCCTTGGATTGGCTTTATTTGGGGCTCTGTGCATCATGCATCTGGCTTTCTGTTTCTTTCTCTAGATTCAGAAAGTTTTTAGCTATTATTTAAATAAGTTTTCCACTCCCTTTTCTCTCTCTTTTCCTTCTGGGATCTCTATAATGTGAATGTTATTACACTTGATGGTGTTGCTGAGTGCCCTTAATGTTTTTTCTCATTTTTTGATTTATTTTTTTCTCCTGTTCAGCTTGACTCCTTTCCATTACTGAGTTTTCCAGGTCGCTGATTCATAATTTTCCTTCCCTTAGTCTACTACTTATTCCCTCTACTGTATTTTTAATTTCATTTATTTATTCATCTCTTATGGCTTCTTTTTTATGTTTTCCATCTCTCTGTTGGAGGTGTTACTTAGATCCTCTACTCTTTCCTCAAGTTCAGGGAGTATCTTTCTGACCATTACTTTAAATTCCCTATGAGGCATATTATCTCCATTCCGGGTTTCTTTTACTGAGATTTTGTTCTTTTCTTTCATTTGGGACAGATTCTTCTGTCTCATTTTGTCTAAATCACTCTTAGTATTTCTCTGTGTTAGGATATTCAGCTATAGCTCCTTCTCTTGAAAGTAGTGGCTAGATGAAGAGGTCCTGTAGTGTCTTGCCATGCTATGTCCCCCATTCACCAGAACCTGACACTTCAGAGATGTAGCCTGTAGTACTGCATGTACCCTACCACTGTGTCGGAGCCACATCTGTCATCATTCCAGTTGGCTCAATGGTTCTCTTCTGTTGTGGGCAGCAATTGGCCCTTCTATTGAAAGACCAGGCAGGGGCCACCTTGAGCTTGAGTTGGATCAGATCAGGAATTTTTTTCAGAGCCATAATAGCACCTGAGTGACATCTCCAGAGAAGCTTTCATAGGTGGGCACAGCCTATATTCAGAGTAGATGCCTGCCCCCAGCCCACTGCTGTGGCTACAACTGAACTGGTACATGTGTGTTTTTTGTTTTTTCCCCTCTCCATTGTGCAGCAGTCACTTCGAAGTAGTGCTAGTGGCTGTCTGGGCTGCTTGCACCACTGCTATGCTTTGGATGGACACTCTCCAAGGGCATATTGAACAGGACAGGTCAGCAAGAGAACACAGTGGTTACACATCAATGTCAGCAAGGTTCGCGCAAGTCTACTATAGGAGGAGTCCTGTAGCTGCTTTGGAAAACTCCTGCGAAGGAGGCAGGTCTGCAGGAAAATTCAGAGGCAGGGTGAAGCTCACTTGCACTGTTCCAATCTGTGGGAGGGGACCTGTGGCTGCTTTGAAAAACTGGTGAGGACTGGTTTGAGCAGGTGGGGTCAGGCCACTAGCTAGGTGGAGAGTAATCAAGTTGCACCAGTTCCTGCAGGTATCATTGTTTCTAGGCTGGGGGATGGTGCAAGGAAATGGTGCCACCCACTCTTGTTCTTGGAACAGTCTCCCAAAGATCCCTGCCCCTCTAGGATATGTTCTGAGATTAGGATATAAATCTTCCTATATACCTTAGGTGTTTTTCAAACTGCTGCTTCTATACTGCATTTCAGGGAAGCTGTTATGCTGGTCGCTTTAAGGGTGGAACTCTGCTGCCTATCCCCTTCTGGCTCTCCCACAGCTAAACCGGTTGATTTCAAGTGTTAAGCACTAGTGATTATGAAAATGCATGAAATTAAGACCCTCTGGTTTTCAAAGCTAAATGTTATGGGGATTTATCTTCTCAGCAAGGTTCCCCTGTGCCTGGGGTGTCTGGTGTGCTCCTCTCCCCTCCACATGTGTGATATCCCTCTCAAAACATACACTTGCAGGTCAGTTTGGCTCCCAACCAGACCTCTGCCCTTCCTACCCTCTTCAAAATGGTCTTTTCTCTATATTTATCTGTGGAGAGTCTGTTCCATCAGTCTTTGGGTCATTTTCTGCTTTATCTGTACTTTACATGGGTGTTACCTACTTGTATCTAAGGGATGAGGTGAGCTTGGGATCCTTCTACTCTGCCAACTTACCTGGAAGTTTCGCCCACTGTTATTCCAAAATACTTTCCACTGGAATTTATTTTTTTTTAATATCCTTTTTTTTTTTAAGATTTTATTTATTTATTTGACAGAGATCACAAGCAGACAGACAGAGGTTCCCTGCTGAGCAGAGAGCCCGATGCCTATGCCGGCCTTGATCCCAGGACCCCGGGATCATGACCTGAGCCGAAGGCAGAGGCTTCAACTCACTGAGCCACCCAGGCACCCCATCCACTGGAATTTATCTTAATAGGCACATTCAAGCATGTACAATTTGTTTAAAATTGCAATTTGCCTAAATATTGTTGTAGTTCTGATCTGACACTGGTGAAGTGGAACTTCAAAATCTAAAGGAGCCAAAATAACCCAGGAGGAAAAAGTGTCCCCCATTACTAAGTTCACAATGTCTGTGCATGTGAAAACTGGCATGTAGATTCAATGTAAACTAAGGAATGACAAAGAAACATCTTGTGAGTGACAAGAGTAAAAAAAACAAACAAACAAAAAAAATTGTTTCAGAGACAACAAAACAATTTATCCTGTATTTTTACTTTAAATAAATAAGGAAATTTTTTCTTGCAGTTTCTCCCTCTCCCTTTAACACATTTTGCCCATTCCCTACTACCCACCCCTCTGGCAAGTATTGTTTGTCCTCTTTACCTAGAGGTCTCTGACATTGTTTTAATACTCCACATATAAGTAAAATAATTTGGTATTTGTCTTTCTCAGTCTGACTTATTTCACTTAGCATTATACCCTTTAAGTACACCCATGTTGTTGTAAATGGCAACTCTTAATTCTTTTACATGGCTAACACACACTCACACACTACATCTTCTTTATCTATTCATCTTTTATGGACACTTAGGTTTCTTCCTTGTCATGACTATTTTAAATGATGTAGCAATAACTTAATGGTTCATTGATCTTTTAAAATACTATTTTTATATTCTTTGCGTAAATTGCCAATACTGGATTTACTGAATCATAAGATATTCCTATTTTTAATTTTTTGAGGAAACTCCATACTGTTTCTGTAGTAGCTATGCCAATCTGCCCTCCCACCAACAGTACACAAGGGTTCCTTTTTTTTTTTTTTTTTTCATCCTGGTCAATACTTGTTTTTTTCTTCTCTTTTTGATTCTAGCCCTTTTGACAGGTGTGAGGTGGTATCTATTGTGGTTTCCCCCTGTATATCCCAAATGATTAGTTGATGCTGAACATCTTTTCATGTGTCTGTTGGCCATCTGGATTTCTCCTATGGAAAAATGTCATGACTTGACAATGAGGACCTGGATGGTCAGATATTAATTCAGATGTATCATTTGCAAATACCTTCTCCCATTCATTAGGTTGTGTTTTGTTTTTTTGATGGTTTCCTTCACTGTGCAAAAGCTTTTTTTAAGGCTTTATTTTGGTGGTGTCCTGATAGTTTAATTTTGCTTTTATCTAAAAGAATGTTGCTAGGGCCAATGCAAAGAAATTACTGCTTATGCTTTCCTCAGCGTTTTATGGTTTCAGGTCTCACACTTACATCTTCAATCCATTTTGAATTTATTTTTGTGTATAGTGTAAGAAAATGGTCCAGTTTTATTCTTTTGCATGTAATGTCCAATTTTCCCAGAACCATTTATTGAAGAGACTGTCTTTCTCCCAATGTATACTCTTGTCTCCTTTTTCATAGATTAATTGACCACATAAGCATGGGTTTTTTTCTGGGCCATTCTGTTCTATCTGTCCAAGTATTTCTGTGGCAGTACCATACTGTTTTGATCACTACTTCTTTGCATTATATCTTGAAATTCAGGATTTTATCTTTCAGTATTGTTCTTTTTTTTTTTTTTTTAAGACTGCTTTGGCTATTCAGGGTCTCTTGTGGTTCCATATAAATTCTGGTATTATATGTTCTAGTTCTGTGAAGGAAAGAAAGCATTCTTTTTTATTTTATTTATTTATTTTTTTAACTTATTTGAGCCAGAGTGAGGGAGAGAAAGAGCACAAACAGGGACATTGCAGAAGGAGAGGGAGAAACAGGCTCCCCGGTGAGCAAGGAGCCTGATACAGGGCTTCCATCCCAGGACCCTGAGACTGCAACCTGAACCCAAGGCAGGTGCTTCACTGACTGAGCCATCCAGGTGCTCCTATTTTATTTTTAAGATTTTACTTGAGAGAGAGAGTACAAGAAGGGGTAAGAGCAGAGAGAGAGGGACAAGCTGACTCTGTGCTGAGCGCAGAGCCCAATGCAGGGCTCAGTCCCATGACCCTGAGATCATGACCCGACTGAAACCAAGAGGCAGGCACCCAACCTACTGAACCACCTAGGTGTCCCAGAAAGAAGGCTTTCTTATGGATCTTCTTGAAACTCTAAGCTTTTTATATTTAAAGAAGCTACTGCTTTTGTGCAGAAATTGCTATTAGGCATTCAAATTTTCAACCTCAAAAAGATTGAGGGAAAATACACAACTGTGTATTGCAAGAGCATTGCTTGTAACACACAGCTTCAGTGCACACATATTCAAAAGCTACCTTTTAATCCTATTTGTGAGATGTACTATGAACTTGGCAGAAAATTCAACTAAACAAATACAAATAATTTGTATCCTGTTATTTCTGATAAAAAAAAAATGAATACATAAGCTTTCACACTCACACACAAACACACTGTACCAGAAAAAAATCTGACGTATTTACTGCTTAAAAATAAACCTGATTTCCCTTTGAGATATAAGCTAATCCCCATTTTGGAATGTTCTGAAAGCTACCCATAAAGGAAATACTCCCAGTATTCCAGGTTTCATTATGCTGTCCCCAAATAAAGCAAAATTAATTAAGTCATAGTAGTACTACAGGTATACCCAATGATGTTATTAACCTGGTTTCAAATCTATGTACCGAAGGATCATCCTGACATAGTGATAAACATACTGTCTGATTTATGTAAATATGTAATTTTAATATTTCCATCAATATTGAAAAAAATTCTGTTTGTTAGTGAAAAATACTAGTTTTTAGCTTTGAGACAAATGAACAATAAAAGTGGATTGGACGTTCGTAAAAATCAAATCAATACTGAAAGTAACAGAAGAGCATGTGAAAGCTAAGTTCCCACCTTAGAGATAATTTCAAGGTTATATTTTTAAAAATCATCTCAATTATGAAAATAATAAAAATTTAATTTTGTTTTTGCTCTTATTTAATATTTTTGGTTTCTTATCAAAGTTACCCACATTCCTTGTATTATTATTTATTTACACTCATCATTTTATTCCATTATAATGCTGCTAAAATAGGTTTCTACTTTTTAAAATTTAAATATCACATTTTATCTCCTTTTCAGATGTGGACAAGGATGGAAAGGAAATCGATGCCACATCAAGGTGAACCCTTCCCCTGCAGAGTTCACATACACTCAGAATAGTAGGTGATATTGTGACTCTTAGCTTAAATTTGGAATTTTGAACGTTTTTCACTGCATACTTATCTTTCTAATTGGTTTGAAATTCCAGATATATGGACTTTCCTGGGCATTGGATTAGCTTTCCTGACGATTCATATTATAGTCGCAGTTGTGTGTTTTCTTGCAAACAGAAAAGTACCAGTCAGGTAAGTGATGCCTTTGATTGCTAAATAAAATATACTGTGGCAGAACAATTTTCTGAAACATTTCAGTTCCTTCGTTTTTCTTTCACTTCATTTACATGCAGGTAACTTTAGTGTTTCTACGCTTTGTGGATTTCTTTCCTTCTGGGCAGAATGTAGGAGCCTACTTAACAATAATCATTCTTTTTTCAGTAAAAAGCCTTAAGTTTACTTTCCACATTGAGTTAAAAGCAGTTTTGATGACAGGAAAGGGAATGTGGCATTCTCCACAGATTAAGAGACATGAGGGTATCAGGGTCCCACTTGCTGGTGGCACCTGGGGAAGGCAACAGAACTGCAAATGAGATGCTTTCTTGGCCCTCCCAGTGAACTCTAAACATCAGTGTTTCAGGTCAAGACTCCCAGATTCTAGGTGATATACAGAACAGAGACCAGGAGTTGTACCCAAAAGAATTCATGCAAAACTAAGAAGACCCCAATTACTAGAGGGAGAGAGCCCAAGAGGATAGTGGAGTAGGAGGATCCGAAGCTCACCTTCTCCCCTCCTAGATAACAGCCACATCAGTGCAACTAACCCAGAAAAAGACTCAAAGACTGGCAGAACAGGCTCTGTACAGTTAATTCTAGAGCATCAGCGACACCAAAAATGGTGGGAGGCACAAACAGTCAAGAACCAAACTCCCACAAGATTAAACTGCACTGGAGAGATCAGTCCCCCTAATATTTTACTCCAAAAATGAGCAGGGCTTAACTTTTGGAGTTTTTAATAAACTAGAAGAGCTTAAAACTGGGTACTTTAAAAATCAGTAGGCTTTATTTTGGAAGAGCTAGAAGGCAATAGGAAACTGAGTTGCCATCCTTAAAGACAGAACATAACAAACAACCCAGCCAAACTATAGCAAAGCAGCAGCAATCTGAAAATTACTTGGGGCATGCATGAAGTAGATTTCTTTACTAATCTCAGAATGCATGCTGCAAGGGCAAGGACTTTTAGGAGACTTATCCAAAAACATAAGAACTGGCAGGTGACATTTCTACCCCCTGGCAGTTTAGACAACCAGACACCTTCAAGAATGAGCATGAACACTCGTTATCTAGCTTGCTAACACTGTATACCCTACCCCACATTCTCCTATGGATCTGGCCCCATCATACCCACCCAGCTGGGCAGGAGTCATTCCAAAGCAGTGACTGTCAAAACTCATTCTACAAGTAGCCCTGCTAGGAACTAGTGACATTCTTTACCTACCCTGCTAACACCACACGCCCTGCATTCTACTGTAGACCTATCCCATCCAACCTGCTCCACTGGGGAAGAATCCCTCCATAGCAGCTTCTGACAAGTATCATCCTGCAATCAACTACAATAGTTCAAAGCACCACTCCCAAGTGACTCCTGCCCTGGGGAGCTGGGGAGAGGGGAAGATAACCATACACACCAGTTCCACTGCAGCCCCATCAGGGGACTAGGGATAGACATCTGAAACGACTGCCAACATCATCCACCCACAAAAACCTCATGGGGAACAGCACAAGGAAAAAAACCCTGTAGTTCAGGGCCACTGCAACCCCAAGAGACTGGGGGCAGATATTTGGTCTCAGTGAAGACCCCACTCACCAATGAAAACCTCTCAGGAAATGATGCAGGAAAAGCATCCTACAATTTGATGCTACCACAGCCCCAACAAATGGGCTGATGGTAGGCATTTGGTCTGAACCAACTTAAAGCCCAAGGTAACCACGGACTGGCCCTTCAACAGCATAAGGATCATACCTTACCTAGAACAGAGAAAGGGGGCCACTGTAGCCAACTGGACAGAGGGCAAACAAGGCTCAGCCCCAACAGGATGCATGCAATACATAAAGGAAACGCCTCTGTTGTGACTGGCTCTGGTGAACAGGGAGCAGTGCTCTAAAAGGCACCACAGGACCTCTTCTTTGTAAGGCCACTAATTTTAAATCAGAAGACATAACTGATTTTCCTACTATAGAGTAATAAACACAGAGACTTAAACAAAATGAAGGGACATAAGAATAGATCACAAATGAGACAAGAGGACAAAATCACAGCAAAAAGCTAAAGGAAAAGGAGTAAGCAATATGCCTAATAGAATTCAAAGTAATGATCATAAAGAACTTACTGGACTAGAAAAAAGAATGGAGGATCTCAGTGAGACTTTTAACAAAGAGATAAAAAACATAAAAAAGACCCAAAGATAAAGACCTCAATAACTGAAATTAAAAATACACTAGATGAAATAAACAGTAGATTAGAGGAAGTAGAAGAACACATGAATGATCTGGAGAACAGAATAATGGAAAATAAACAGCTGAAGAGCAGAAAGAAAAAGTAATAGAAATTGAGAATAGGTTAAACAACAGGTTAATAGGTTAAACAAACTCAGCAACAACATCAAGTGTAATAACACATATAGGGATCCAAGTAGAAGAGAAAGAAAAGGAGCATAAAATTGATTTAAAGAAAAAAATAGCTAAAATTTTCCCTTATCTGGAGAAGGAAACAGAAATCTAGATGCAAGGGGCCGAGAGAGCCCCAAAATCAACCTAAGGAGGTTCACACCAAGCCACATAATAATTAAAATGGAAAAAAGTAATGATAAAAAGAAGACTTCAAAAGCAACAAGAGAACAGAAGACAGGTACTCCATAAAGCCTCTTAGCTACTGTTTTAGCAGAAACTCTGCAGACCAGAAGAGAAGGGCATGATCCATTTAAAATGCTGAAAGGAAAAAAAAGATCTACAACCAAGATTACTCTATCCAACAAGGCTAGCATTTATAACACAGGACTGTTAAAGAGTTCCCGGACAAACAAATGTTAAAAATGCTCTTCACTGTATGGGCATGGAGTACAGGGTATGGTGCATAAACAGTGAATTTGGAACACTGGAAATAAGTAAGTAAATAAATAAATGCGTTTATCACCACTAAACCAGTCATACAAGAAATGTTAGAATCGAGTCTGATTGGAAAGAAAATGTAAAAATGGAAGATAAATTTGAAAAGAGAAAATTTTCATAAGCAAATACAAACATAATAAAAAGTATCAGATTTGGAGCAAATGACTTGCTCAGAAGAACACACAACTTTTGATCTCTAGGTTATGAGTTCAAGCCCCAAGTTGGGTGTAGAGATAAATAGACTTTAAAATAAACAAAAAGCGAACATACTTATCACATATAACACAAGTAAAAGCAGTAAAATCAATTATATCAATAAACAGTCAAGGAATTAAAAATAAAAGATACAAAATATGATATCATATGCATAAAACATGGAGGGGTAAGATTTTGTGCTTTTAGAATGGGTTCCAACTTCAGCAACCTTCAAATACTGTAGATTTCTATATGCATAGGATATTATACATCAACCCAATGACAACCACAAATCAAAAACCTATAATAGATATGCAAATTATAAAGAAAAAGGAATTCAAGTAGATCACTAAAGAAAGTCAGCAAATTACAAGGGAAGAGAGCAAGAAAAGCAAGATACAGGTTAGAACTATCCAAACAACCATAAAACAAGTAACAAAATGTTAATAAGTACATACCCATTGCTAATCACTCTGAATGTAAATGAACTAAAAACTCCAGTGTTTAGTTACACTTTTTTTTTTTAAGATTTTATTTATTTATTTGACAGAGATCACAAATAGAGAGGCAGGCAGAGGGGGGTGGGGGAGCAGACTCCCTGCTAAGCAGAGAGCCTGATGCGATGCGGGGCTTGATCACAGGACCCTGAGATCATGACCTGAGCCAAAGGCAGAGGCTTAAGCCACTGAGCCACTCAGGCACCCCTTAGTTACACCTTTTATGCTGTAACTGCGATAAAAGACCAAGACCTAGGTATATGCTGCCTACAAGAGACTCACTTCACACCTAAAGACACATACAAATTGAAAGCAAAGGGTGGAAAAACATTTACCATGCAAATGAAACAAATAAGATTAAATAAATCTTAAAGACTGTAACAAGAGGTGAGGACAGTACCCAATGATAAAGGAAACAATCCAACAAGAGAATATAACAATTGTAAATATTTACACACCCATCATGGAAGCACCTAATACATAAAAAAAAAAAACTATTAAGCGATATTAAGGATTAAGCTGACATTAATATAATAATAGTAGGGGACTTTTAACACCTTACTAATATCAATGGATAAATCATCCAGACAGAAAATCAGTAAGGGAAGAGTGGCTTTGGAAGGCAAATTGGACTAGATGGATCCAATAGATATATTCAGAGAACCCCATTCAAAAACAATAGAATACACATTGTTTTCAAGGGCACATGGGACATTCTCCAGAACAGATTATTAGGCCATGAATCAAGTCTCAGCAAATTCAAAAGAAATGAAATTATATCATGCATCTTCTCTGACCACAAAATGTGTAAATCAATCACAAGAAAAAAATCTGGAAAGAACACAAATACATGGAAGCTAAATGACACACTACTAAACAGCAAATGGGTCCAAAAATCTTTGGGAGACAGCAAAAGCTGTTCTAAAAGGGAGGTTTATAGCAATATAGATCCACCTTAGGAAGAAAAATCTCAAATAAGCAACCTAACCTTACACCTAAAGGAGCAAGAAAAAGAAAAACAAAGCCCCAAACCAGTAGAAGGAACAAAATAATAAATATTAGAGTGTAAATAGTGTAAATAAATGAAACAGAGAATGAAAGATAAAAACCCACAAGAGAACAGATCAATGAAACCAGGTACTATTTTTTTTTTTTTAAATATCAACGAAACCGATATACCTTGAGCCAGATTCATCCAAGGAGAGAGGACTCAAATACATAAAATCAGAAATGAAGAGGAGAAATACCCACTGAAACCACAGAAATACAAGCAATAATACAGATTTTGAAAAATTATATGCTAACAAATTGGACAACCTAGAAAAAAAATGGATAAATTCTTAGGATCATATAACCTTCAAATCTGAATCAGGAAGAGATACAAAATTTGAATTGAGGTTTTTTTTTATCATGAATGGATGCCATACTTTATCTGATGATTTTTCTGCATTTATGGAGATGATCATATGGCTTTTATCCTTTCTCTTGTTAGACTGAACACTACCAATGAAACTGAATCAGTAATCAAAAAACTCCCAACAAACACAAGTCCAGGACCAGATGGCTTGAAATATGAATTCTATCAAATATTTAAAGAAGAGTTAATACCTACTCTTCTCAAACTATTCCAAAAAAATATAAGATGAAGGAAAGACTCCGAAATTCACTGGACAAAGCCAGCATTACCCTGATACCAAGACTAGATAAAGACACTAGGGAAAAAAGCAAACAAGGCCAGTCTCTCTAATGAACATAGTTGTAAAAATCCTCAACAAATATTAGCAAATAAAATCCAATGATACATTAAAAAAATCATTCATCATGATCCAGTGGGATTTATTTCAGAGATAACAGTGGTTCAATATTTATAAATCAGTGTGATCTATTACATTAACAAGAGAAAGGATAAACATCATATCATCATCTCCATAAATGCAGAAAAATCATCTGAGAAAGGATGGCATCCATTCATGATAAAAAACTTTCAGTAAAATGGGTTTAGAGGGGACATACCTCAACATGATATAGGCCATATATGAAAACAAAACAAAACAAAAACACGGCTAACATCATACTCTGTGGTGAAAAACTGAGAGTTTGTCTCTCAGACCAGGTATAAAACAAGGATGTCCACTCTCACCAGTCTTATTCAACAAAGTACTGGGATTTGTCTGATTGCTAGGATAGGCCACAGCAATCAGACAAGAAAAGAAATAAAAGGCACCCAAATTCATAAGAAAGAAGTAAAATGTTCACTATTTGCAGATGCCAGATACTCTGTAGAAAACCATAAATATTCCACCACAAAACTACTAAAACTGATAAATGAATTCAGTAAATTCACAGAATACAAAATTAACATATAGAAATCTACTGCATTTCTATACACTAATAATGAAGTAGCAGAAAGAGAAATTAAGAAAATAATCCTATTTACAGTCACACCAAAAATAATGAACTACCAAGAACGAACTTAACCAAGGTGAAAGACCTATATGACATCACAAAAGACCCCAAACAGCCACAGTCATCTTGAAAAAGAAGAAAACTGGATGTGTCACAACCCCAGATTTCAAACTATACTACAAAGCTGTAGTAATCATGACAGTATGCTACTGGCACATAGATCAATAGAACAGATTAGCGAGCCTCAAAATAAACCATGCTTATATGGTCAGTTAATCTACAACAAAGGAGACAAGAATACGCAATTGAGTCTCTTCAATAAATGGTGCTGGGAAAACTGGGCTGTTACATGCAAAAGAATGAACCGTGACCACTTTCTTACGCCATACAAAAAATTAAGCTCAAATGGACTGAAGATCTAAGTGTGAGACCTGAAGCCAGCAACTCTACAGGAAAACACAGGCTGTGCTATTTTTGACACATTTTTCTAGATCGGTCTCCTCAGGCAAGGGAAACAAAAGCAAAATTCAACTACTGGGATTGTATCATTAAAAAAGGCTTTTGCACTGCAAAGGGAACAACTGAAAAAACATTAAGGTAACCCATTGAATGGGAGAAGATATTTGCAAATAATACATCTGATAAAGAGTTAACATCCAAAAGATATCAAGAACTTAAATAACTCAACATCCAAACAACAACCTGGCTAAAAACGGGCAGAGGATCTGACCTTAATGTCAGGTCATGACATTTTTCCCAAAGGAGATATCCAGATGGCCAACAGACACATGAAAAGATGGTAAACGTCAACTAATCATTAGGGAAATGCATATCAAAACCACAATGAGAAAGCACCTCACACCCATCAGAATACCTAAGATAAAAAATGACAAGAAATAAGAAGTGTTCACGAGGACGTAGAGAATGAGGAACCCTCACACTATAGGTGGTAAGGCAAATTGGTACAACTACTGTAGAAAACAGTATGGGGGTTCCTTAAACATTAAAAATAGCATTTCCACTAGTGAGCAGTTACCCAAAGGAAAGAGAAGTACTAATTTGAAAAAATATACATATTTCAATGTTTATTGAAGCATTATTTACAATAACCAAATTATGGAAGCAACTCAGGTTTCCATCATAGATGAATGTGGTATATAGGCACCTGGGTAGTTCTATCAGTTAAGCATATGACCCTTGATTCAGCTCAGGTCGTAAGCTCAGGATTGTGAGATTAAGTTACCAATCAGGCTCTGCACTCAGTTTAGAGTCTGCTTGGGATGCTCTCTGTCTCCTTCTCCCTCTCCCCCTGTTCACATTCTTTCTTACTCTCTTTCTCTAAACAAAATCTGAAAAAAAAAAGAAAAGATGTGAGATATATGTACACATACATATAGTGGGATATTTCTCAGCCATTAGGAAGAATTAAGTCTTACCAACTGCAACAACATGGGTAGATCTAATGCTGAGTGATGTAAGTGATATATGATTTCACTCATATGTGGAAT
Source organism: Mustela erminea (assembly GCF_009829155.1). Taxonomy (NCBI): domain Eukaryota; kingdom Metazoa; phylum Chordata; class Mammalia; order Carnivora; family Mustelidae; genus Mustela; species Mustela erminea. Next base: position 123,725,271 of record NC_045619.1, read on the forward strand.
TTCATTAAAAAAAAGAAAACAAAGCAAAAAGACCAAAAAAATAAGACTCATATACAGAGAACAAACTAATGGTTTGAGAAATGTGTAGAATTTTTTAATCATTTTATTGTATACCTGAAACTTAATATAATAGTTTATATTTTTCATATTTGAATTAAAAACCAAACCAAACATAACAAAAAGTAAGAAGAGCTTACAATCTACATTGCCATTCAGGATCCTGGGAGCTTCCTGCCCAATATCCATCTTCCTATCACCCATATGGAATATACGTCACCCCAGGAATGAAAATGCTTGACTTTTCCATGAACTGAGCAAGATAAGGGCTCAGACTAAGATTTAATGACATTTCAAGGAATTAAAGAAATGCATCATCTCTTGCATGCCAGAATGTGTGATCAAACACTTAGATCTCCACCAATACCAATGTGTCACAGAATACTGGATAACTGCATTTTCCTTGGTGATAGTTTTTTGTATACTTAATGAATTCTTCTCAGATCTCCAGCCCTCAATCATGGTAATTAGCAGACACCAATCTTGGTATATAAATTAAGACAGTTATTATAGACCTACGGTGTTCATCAGGAGAAAAAAAAATGACATCTTCAATCTTATTAATATCAAGAAGATCTTACTCATCTATTAATTCATTATTTCTTATGTGCTTTAAATATACCAGACAATGTGGATACAAACATGAATGAGAATCAGTGTGGACTTAAAGGAGTTTGTAATCTAGTGAGAAAGATATATGCACTTGCTAAGTGAAATAACAATTTTGTGCTAGAATGCACACATGTATTAGGATTCTCTAGAGAAACAGAAATGATCAGATAGATATTCTATTATTTCTGTGTGTGTGTGTGTGTGTGTGTGTATTTATGGGTATATATCTTAAAATATCTTACTATATTAACACATATAATATAGAATATTGACAAATTATATAAATATATTAATCTTGATAGATATCTTAAACATATTTCTACAAATATGTATTATTATATTGCATCATGCTTATATAATTATGCAAATGATACATAATATTAATGGAATCATTTTAATTATAGTAATTTAAAGTATTAATATACTGAAATAGAGATTTATTTTAAAGAATTGGCTCATATAATTGTGGGGGCTGGCAAGCATGAAACTTGTAGGGCAGGATGCTAAGTTGGAAATTCAAGCAAGAGTTGATGGTACTGGGAGATTGAGACAGTGATCAAAAACCTCCCAAAAGACAAGAGCCCAGGACCTGACAGATTCCCTGGAGAATTCTATCAAACATTCAAAGAAGAAATAATACCTATACTCCCGAAGCTCTTTCAAAAAGTAGAAACAGAAGGAAAACTTCCAGACTCTTTTTATGAAGCCAGCATTACCCTGATCCCCAAACCAGGCAAAGACCCCACCAAAAAGGAGAATTTCAGACCAATATCCCTGATGAATATGTATCCTAAGATTCTCAACAAGGACCTAGCTCATAGGATCCAACAAAACATTAGAAAGATTATCCACCATGACCAGGTGGAATTTATCCAGGGAATGCAGAGGTGGTACAACATTCCCAAATCAATCAATGTGATAGAACAAACCAGTAAGAGAAGGGAGAAGAACCATATGATCCTCTCAATTGATGCAGAAAAAGCATTTGACAAGATACAGCATCCTTTCCTGATTAAAATGATTCAAAGTATAGGGATAGAGGGAACAATCCTCAACTTCATAAAATCTATCTATGAAAAACCCACAGCGAATATCATCCTCAATGGGGAAAAGCTGACAGCCTTCCCTTTGAGATCAGAGACACGACAAGGATGTCCACTCTCACCACTATTGTTCAACATAGTACTAGAAGTCCTATCAACAGCAATCAGACAACCAAAAGAAATAAAAAGTATTCAAATTGGCAAAGAAGAAGTCAAACTTTCTCTCTTCACAGATGACATGATACTTTATATGAAAAACCCAAAAGACTCCACCCCACACTACTAGAACTCATACAACAATTCAGTAATGTGGCAGGATACAAAATCAATGTACAGAAATCGGTTGCTTTCTTATACACTAACAATGAAAATATAGAAAGGGAAATGAGAGAATCAATTCCATTTACTAGAGCACCAAGAACCATAAGATACCTGGGAATAAACCTAACTAAAGAGATAAAGGATCCGTACTTGAGGAACTACAGGACACTTACGAAAGAAATTGAAGAAGACACAAAAAGATGGAAGACCATCCTATGCTCATGGATCGGAAGAATAAACATTGTTAAAATGTCTACACTGCCTAGAGCCATCTATATTGTCAATGCCATCCTGACCAAAATTCCACTGGCATTTTTCAAAGAGCTGGAACAAACAATCCTGAAATTTGTATGGACCTGGAAGAGACCCTGCATTGCTAGGAACATGTTGAAAAAGAAAAACAAAACTGGGGGCATCACATTGCCTGATTTCAAGCTTTATTACAAAGCAGTGATCAGCAAGACAACATGGTACTAGCACAAAAACAGGCACACATTGCCTGATTTCAAGCTTTATTACAAAGCAGTGATCAGCAAGACAACATGGTACTAGCACAAAAACAGGCACATAGACCAGTAGAACAGAGTAGAGAGCCCAGATATGGATCCTCAACACTAGGGTCCAATAATCTTAGACAAAGCAGCAAAAAATATACATGGGAAAAAAGTCTGTTCAATACATGCTGCTGGGAAAGTTGGACAGCTACGTGTAGAAGAATGAAACTCAACCATTCTCTTACACCATACACAAAGATAAACTCGAAATGGATACAAGACTCAACATGAGGCAGGAATCTATCAAAATCCTAGAGGAGAACATAGGCAATAACCTCTTTGACACCGGTCACAGCAACTTCTTTCAAGATATGTCTCCAAAGGCAAAGGAAACAAAAGCAAAAAAGAACTTTTAGGACTTCATCAAGATCAAAAGCTTCCACACAGTAAAGGAAACAGTCAACAAAACAAAGAGGCAACCCATGGAATGGAAGAAGATATTGACAAATATCACTACAGACAAAGGGTTGTAGTGTCATTTGACAAATGACACTACAGACAAAGGGTTGTAGAACTCATCAGACTCAACACACACAAAACAGATAATCACATCCAAAAATGGGCAGAAGACATGAACAGACACTTCTCCAAAGAAAATATACAAATGGCTAACAGGCCCATGAAAAAATGTTCATCATCATTAGCATCAGGAAGATTCAAATCAAATCACATTGAGATACCACCTTACACCAGTTAGAATGGCCAAAATTAACAAGACAGTAAACAAGTGTTGGAGAGGATGTGGAAAAAGGGGACCCCTCCTACACTGTTGGTGGGAATGCAAGTTGGTGCAGCCACTTGGGAAAACAGTGTGGAGGTTCCTTAAGAAATTAAAAACAGAGCTTCCCTATGACCCTGCAATTGCGCTACTGGGTATTTACCCCAAAGATACAGATGTAGTGAAAAGAAGGGCCATCTGTACCCCAATGTTTATAGCAGCAATGGCCATAGTTGCCAAACTGTGGAAAGAACCAAGATGCCCTTCAGTGGACGAATGGATAAATAAGATATGGTCCATATATACAATGGGGTATTATGCCTCCATCAGAAAGGATGAATACCCAGCTTTTGAATCAGCATGGATAGGACTGGAAGAGATTATGCTGGGTGAAATAAATCAAACAGAGAGAGTCAATTATTATATGGTTTCACTTACTTGTGGAGCATAAGGAATAATATGGAGGACACTGGGAGATGGAGAGAAGTGTGATGGGGGAAATCGGAGGGGGAGACAAACCATGAGAGACTGTGGACTCAAACAAACTGAGGGTTTGGGAGGGGAGAGGAGTGGGGGGTTGGGTGAGCCTGATGGTGGGTATTATGGAGGGCACGTATTGCATGGAGCATGGGTGTGGTGCATAAACAATCAATTGTGAAACACTGTAAAAAATAAAATAAAATGGAAAAAAAAGAAAAAGAAAAAAAAAAGAAAAGTGCACCAGTTGTGGGGGGGGTGGGCGGGGGAATGAGTTGATGGTGCTGGGTTGAGTCCAAAATCCACCAGGCAAATGTATCAGGCTAGAAACAAGGTAGTACTTCTATACTGTAGCCCTGAGGCAGAATTCCTTCTTCCTCTGGAAACCTCAGTCCTTATTGTTAAAGCCTTTAAATGATTGAAAGGCCCACCCACATTATGGAAGGAATCTTTACTTAAACTTGGCTGATTGTAAATGTTAGTCATACCTAAAAATACCTTCATGGCAACATCTAGACTAGTGTTGGGTAAACATTTGGGCATTATAGCCTAGCCAAATTGACACATAAAATTAATCATCACAATACGTGAACAAGTTGTCATATTAACACAACCAGTGAGATATTCAAAAAGAACCCTAAATTTCACTCCTGCAGATATGTGTTGGACCGTCTGTACCATGGGGGCTATGGAGCAATCTCTTAAACAAATGCTGTTGGCACTACACCACAACCTGACAGCCACTTCTTTTTCTCTCTCATTTCTGTCCTTCAGTTTTATACTTTCCCTCTATATCTGCTTTCCTTCCCATCTACACATTCTCCATGGGAGATGTCATTCATCTCCAAAGATTTAATGTTGTCTATATGTTAATGGCTTCAGAACATCTTTCCCTTACTGAAATTCTCTTCTAATCTCCACATCCATACTATGCATTCAACCATTTCTTAGATTTCTACATAGAATCGTTTTCTAGATACAAAGACTTCAACATGTAGGATATTAGTATCTGTCATTTCCATATCTGGAACCCACCTCTGAAGTACCAGAAATAGAGTAACTTCATTATTTAAAGATGAAAAGCTTAGACATAACTGCTTATATCACTCTATCTGAACACACCAGAGTTCTTAGGTGACAATAACTCCTCTTGCAGAAGATTAACAAGAAACTGAGGGAAACTGGCTACATTCCTCAAATAAGAGGTTCCTAGCTGTCGAAGACTACCAGTAATTGGGATCATCAAATACAACCCACTAAGGCTTGTAATGGAAGCAGAACCATTTATACTGTCATCACCCAATCTTTCATCTCTCTGGTGTACCCTAAGGAAAAGACTGAAAAGAAAACAGGAAGAGGCATTTTTGGAGTCATTGTCTTTAGGGTAGTACAGCATTTATGGTAAGAAGTTTTACCTCTTTCCAACAAAGAAGGGGAAGGATATGCCACCACTAGCGCCACCCAACACCAAATAATGGGAGGTCTCCAAGAGAATCAACAGTTCAGATTGGTGAGGTTCAGATAAAAAGGTGAAAAATCTGCAAAATCTGCTTCCTGGTGCTTATTAGAGCAAAATATAGAAAAAGAAAAGTTCTTGGGACTATTTGACATATGTATAGTTTCAGACAAAGATAATTTTTGGTTTAGTGTTCTGAAAATAGACATGAGAATATTCTGCATCATTGGCCTTAAAAGATCTGTGGTATAATATACCAGAGAACAGTAAGAATATAGGAGATGGCAGTGGGGGTTTAGCTGCATCCTGGTTGTGCATGATCCTCCAAAGGAAAGGAAGAGAATGTAGAGCTTCCTTCTTCAGTGAATCTGAAGAAGCACAGAAAACAGAGACAAATTGGAGTTGTATGGCTGTTCAGGCAGCTGCTAGTTTAGGTGAGGTGATGCCTCTCCTGGAGAGGGTATTGGAGGCCAGACCGAGATGACAGCTGACATAGCTGCCTTTTTTTCCCCTTTATTTAATTATAGAAGGGGCCCAATGAAGCTGATTTACACATACACTCAAATTCCATATACTATCACCATGGAGTCTGTGACAGGAGAAGTCCACCAGAAAAGTCAGAACTACACAAATGCATTGTACAAACAGTGGGGGTGGAAAGAGGGGCCCCGTACTATGACAGCTAACTAGGTAGTAGGAATGTTCCAGGCACCCATTTCCCCCTCTTCTCAGTGTCTGCACCAGAGAGTTAAGCCTCAAGAAAAGGGGTGGGAGTGTATCAAAGCCAGAGCATGACCCTCATCTTCTTCCTTACCCTAAGTAACTACTAAGCAGTAGTTACAGTCAAATGTCAAGTCTGAAATGGGGAAGGAGTAGGATGAAAACTGAGGTTAGAATCTGATATTGGCATCTTTCAAGTGGGTTGTATTACCTTTTAATCATTAAAAAGTAACTTTTGATCATTAAAAGTGATGATACAGCTATGAAATTTGACCAACCTATGTGAACTGGACTGAGAAGGAAGGATGACTAATAAAACAGAATGTAGAAATAAATGACTGTAAAAGAAGAAAAGAATTTTGTTGTTTTTAAATTACCTTCTTGAAATAGCTCACTCAATCAGGTACCCAAATATTAGTCTCCAGTTCCTAGAAGAGGCAGGCAAGGTCCAACACTTGAGGTGCCAGACAGTATCTCTGCCTGTGACGCTCTGATTTACCTCCCTGTCCACTTCCCTCTCTCTAGTACCTTCTCTTCTAAGTTCCAAAATCTCAAAAGGTTTTATTCCCTATTATTGCCCAACACAAATAATCACTCAAGACTGTATTCTGTCCTGTTAATGATCTCCTGAATTGCTCACTACACATCCTGCCCCAGAGGCCATGATGATGAAGTTCTCATTTGTGGGACTGAGGAGAGGAGCCCCTCAGAGGAACCAGATTGGCCAAAACTGGAGCTGCCCCCATTCTCTCTACCAGAGGTCTCCTGCCTAGAGGATGCTTACCTTAGGTCTCAGAGACTTCTCAAAAGTGTACAGCAAAAGTAGTTTCAACAAGGCATTCAAATTTAACCTACTCTTCTGATTGAAAAAGGTGCATCTGGCCTGCTGCTTCTCCTTTCCCATTTCTTCTTTCACCTCACACTTATCTTCAGTCTCATCAAAATAAATGAAAAGGGGAGGACAAAGGCAAACCCCCCAGGGAGCCAAACAGGGGTATGAACGGAGAATACAGCCCCCCAAAAGGGACTCATGTACCAAGATACTTGGATGAAGAAGTACTAAAAGGAGAGATAGGAGAGGAATCCATTGCCAAGTTACTTCTTTCTCTTTTCCCTCTCTCTCCTTCCCTACTTAGAATTTAAAAATCAATCGAGATGATTGTCATGGAACACATTTTAACATTTCTTTTTCTGAACATGTCTTTTTCTGAACATTAAGTCGGAGTTGAGGAGAGAGCAGGAATGACTTTGTCATTTAGATTTCATGGCAGACAATTTCAATAATTTTAAGGAACTCGCATAAAATATTTCAGAAATTATATCCTTTGCAACCACTAAACTCATAATAAAAATTTTAGATGTTAATAATATAAAAGGAGAGACATAGTTTTTTTTTCTTTTTTTCTAAATTATTTTAGGGAAACTCAAATGGCAATGTTCAAAGACCACTGCACCAAGTTTAACTTTCCACCATCCCCACCCTTCCACCCCCCTAGTCTTCGGAAAAATTCCCCCAAAACACATGGCTTTCCACACCCGCTGCCTGACAGAGCTATACAAACCCACACATTTTTGATACGAAACAAAAACATCCTGGTTTCCATTCAGGTTCAGTCACTGAGCTGTCAGAATGTTGTCCTCAGGAAGACAGTTACAGCCTATTATGTTGTATTATGACTTAACTGTTTCCATATTAACCAGTCCTTTTCTCGTGTCCCCAGTATCTAGCTCCGAATGCATTATTGGTATCTACTATGTGACTACTGAAGACTAGCTATGTTTTGTTGACCATTATTGCTTCTGAGAATCACCAAAAACATTGCTTATGTCTATAGATTACATTTAAATAAAAATTTTGCACATCAAATTTTTGTCTTTTGATTCACACCAAAAATAATATCAAAATGTAAGGATACAGGAATTAACATAAGCAGGAAATTTGTTACTCTTTCTAAATAAACCTTGAGATTTTTCATTAGATTCTGTAAAAAGGATCTGTAGCATAAGAAGCCTTTCAGTGACTTAAGAGAAACTGTTATTATTACTATTTTTCAAAAACACAAGCCGAAGCGCTGCATGCTCAAACAATGCTAAGCACAGCAATAAGCTTCTTGAAGTTGTTTTTAGAGATCTGTTTCATAGATTTTATTATACATTCTGTGACCTTTCTGTTAGCTACTTGCTACCAAATATATTAGTGAGGACTCTCTGACTGCCGAAGAAATCATCTCAAGCTAGCTTTATCAGAATAATGAATTTAGCATAAAAATGTACATTTCATGAGCTCAAAGATAACAATGAATGAGAATGGGAAGGGCTGGACCCAGTGGTATTCTTCATCTGCCTCTCATCTCTGCTGCTTTTTACTGCTTTGTTTGGTAATTCTCTCTGAACATCTTTATAAAAATGGTGCTGCCTACAACCGGGGTGTTAGTTACCCATTATAGCTTTAGACTTGTGGAGAAACTATATCTTTGTCTTTTTGTCTCCATTACTTATTCCAAAGAAGACCTAATGTTTAGCCCACCGAGGGGTCAAGATCCCATTTCTGGTCAAGAACTGTAGGAGAGATTTGGGGTAGCATCAATACACAAACATTGCTGCAGGGACTGTATAAGCAAGGCACTGTAGTGTGGGGATGGGTTCATCATGAAAGGTCTCCGAAAATTACCTAGTACCCCCTTCCCGTGGCACAAAATCCACCAGATTGTAACTCATGACACTTGAGAGGAAGTGACAAATATGGAAGCCTTCTAGAATTGTTTTAGGAATCAAAAGTAGATGCGATCATCAAACATACTTAGAAATGAAAAATAAAGGATACAAATAAATAGTGGACCATTTATTCTTAGCTTACCTGAAGCCATATAATACCCACTGCTTTTCTATTTTAGATTATATCTTCTTTGCCTGTGGAGAAGTTGGCAATAAATAGCTGTACTGTGACAGATACTCCTAAAGGATTGTGTTAATTTAATAAAAGTTGAAAATAAACATATTTCATTTAGTTACGCTAAGAAATAAGATATGTCCATGTGAGGATTTTTTTTTTAAGTTTGCATCTGGAAATTTCTAAGTAATTTCATAGGATTGTAAATATGTGCAACAGTGGAAAGACTGTGGAGTAGGAAATTACAAGATCTGAATGCAATCTTGGGAATGCGTCATGGTTCAACTCCACAAACATTTATTAAGTTTCCTATGTGCTAGTATTGAGAGAGCTTGATGATATACAAGATGACACCCTGCTTTCTATCTCATAACATATGTTTAACTATGATAAGTGTAACAGTAGAAATGTAATCCAAATATTCTGGGGGTAAAGTAGAAGGAAAGGATAATCCAGAGAATGACTGGTGTTTATATTTCTGATAAGAAAGAAGGTGATTAGGGTCTCCACAGCTGAACCAGCTGCCTATAACCCCGTGGGAGATACAGGTGTTCTTGTTGTCTGACATGCTTGAATGAGTGGCCCTGCCCACAGATAAAGTTATCTATCCCTATAATACTATATTCTCTCTACCAGACCCTTGTCACTGCAAATACCTTGTATAATAATGTGGAGCTTTGGAGATAGAAAGGCAGCTACTTTTTCTACTTCAAGATCCCCGGATAGGCCTAACTTGGGCCCAACAATCAATATCTATCCTTAGTAAAAGCCAGAACCTCACTCACTTGGTGTTAAAGGCACTCAGCTCCTTTTGCAGCTACAGTGTCACTAGTGAGGCTGCCCTGATCCCAGAAATAGGTACTTAGCCTTAGACAACAACCACTAGCAGCAACAACCAAGGGTGTCTCATAATGCTGGCAAACTTTTGCTCTCTCCATTTGTGTGCATTTGCCCACAAGAAATACAGCCATTAAAACCTAGGAACCTCACTCCCCAGTCTCAGTTCCTTTGTATACTGGAGCCATGCTCTGCCAATCTTGCCAAATGTTTGCTTTGAGTTGGAAAAGAGAAATTGAGAACAGGGTTTCCAAATCCTCCCCTTAAAAATGGTCTTGGACAATATGTGATTCCTCCTCCTCCTCCTCTCTCTTCTCCGTTTTAAAGAGAAGCCTATACCGTTTATTCCCTGATACTTTCCCCCAATCCTAAACTTTGTGTTCTTTTCCAGAAATGGAAGAAAAGGCCAATAGAGTATTTAGAGGAAAAAGAGCATTTGTCTCAAGACAGTGACATTTCTGCTCCTCTCATAGGAGTCCACTTCCTACCCTGTGGCCTCTCATTTGAGTGGGGTGAGCGGTACATAAGACAAGTCTTGAAACATCACATGGAGGCATTCTAGGGAGCTAGCAATTCACATGGGAGAAGGATTAAGAGGGCTACAAAAGGGAGGCAGCAACCAGACAAAGATGAGATTAGGGAGTTCAAAAAAATAATGTGGACACTCAGGAGTTCCAAAAGTAACCAGCACAGCTACAGAATATGGGAGGGGGGACAAAAAATTAAACTTAGTAGTACACTGTGGGGGAGGTGATCAGGGTTTGAATGCCTACTCAGGAGATTTCAACTCATTTAAGAAAAAAATAGAGCTGAGTGCTGGCTCTGTTCTGTCTGCCCCTCAGGTCCACCCCCCACCCTTTTCCACTAAACAGGATGGAGAAGAGGGGAAGGTTGACCTGGAGACTTGGCATTAATGGGATCCCTTGTCATCTGAATTTACATTATGTTTGGCCAGAGTAGGGTACCTTGAGAGAGGAAAAAGAGAAGGCCTGGGTGTTCATAACCCTGACTGCTTCCTACAGTGAAGTTCCAGCTGGCTGCTAGACGTGAAAGAACTGTCAAAAGCCCCTCTGCATACTACTACTTCCTCCAATGTCCTCCTTCTTCCCCCTTCAGCCTAGGCTGACAGCAGGCCTGATGATGGGCCCAGGCTACTGTACCACCTCTTCTTGTTCCTCTACATTCTGGCATGCCTCTGCAAACTTTCACTTTATCAAACATCCAATTCTCCAGTTTGAGTATGTCAGCTATTTCCTGGTAGTGCCTTAACTGATAAAAGCCAGGAAAGTGTTTTAAGCAGAATGACCAGATCATATCTGTGTTTAAACACACACACACACACACACACACACACACACACACACACACACAGGCAGAGCATGAGAGTAGATTAGAAAATATCTAATCTTTTAGGACATAAGGCTACACAAGAGGTTTAGAAGAGAGATTATAAATTCTTGAATCCAGACAGTGGTTGAATGCCTTAATATACGAGATGAGAAAAAAACAACTGTCAAAGTTGATTTGAGGATCTTGTACTTAGGCAACTGCATGGTTGATAATGCCACTAAGAGAGATGCAAAAATCCAGGAAGAAAGATGGGTTTGGAGAACAGAAAGAAAACTATATTCTATATTTTCTTATGTGTAAAATGAGGAAGTAGAACTCAGTCATCTTTCCCAAACTTCTATCATTTATAGGCTGTCCCCACAATTTAGGGCCTACATATTATGTTTACTATTATTTTTATTTATGTATTTATCTTTAAATAGACTTTTCTTTTTCTTAGCCTTCTCCAAAAAAATAGTATTTGTTGAAAGCATGGTTTTGTTGTGTCATTCTTATATTTCTGTTCTATTTTTAATATAAAATAGAACTACAAAGTTAAAATGTTTATGTTGCTTAAATTACTCCTTCCTGTAACCCATGTTACACCTTCTATATGGGGAGTAATAAATTATTTTAAAGTTTTCTCCCAGTTCCAAAACTGCATGAGTCAAACAGAATATTGAACTTGGTTCTTTAGGGCCCTGAGTGTTCTCTGGTTGTAATGTGACTGCATTACACCTTCGGCTATTAGGGTGTTTTCCGTCTCACTGGTAGTGATCTACGTTTATATTTGCACTACAATTCCCTGTGATAGTTAAGGCTTATCAAAAAAAAAAAGTTCCTATTTTATAATTCAGCATTAGACTAGACAGCATTAGACTAGACACCTGACAAATCTATCTGTATGGTAGTCTTCACCAAACAACAGACTGATAGTTAAAAACAGTATCTGGAACTCACTTATAATTCCCTTTGTGGATAAATCTCTGGAAAGCAGGCACAGCACTGCTGGTCTGTCTTGCACCTTGCCTAGCACACCGTGCATTATGTAGGTAACATGTACAGCAGATGAAAAGTCAGATGGCTGGGATTCCTAAATTTGCAATAATATATGAAAATAATTGAACTGAGTTTCTGTGGGCTAAATATACCCAAGACACAGAATGAGGGATACCAACTGCCATCTTTCCAGACTATAATGTCCAAGAACTTATGGGTCAAAAGAATATAGGGGAAGTTTCCAGAAATGCTAGCTTTACTTCTTCCTTTACCATAGAAAGAAAATATAATAAAAGAAGACTTTCAAAGGCTACATAAAAGTGGTGTCCTCTGTGGATCTTCCCAGGTCACACTGGGCAGAAGTAACCACTCCTGAGGTTCCAAAGCACTTTGTTCTCAGCCTTCATCACACTGACTTTTGGTTTGATGTCCCCTATAACAGACTCTGAGGCCTCTTAATGGCAGATCTTTGCCCTATTCATGTTTATATTCCTAAATTCAACAAATAGCAAGTAGGAATTCATCTCAGTAAATATTTTATTAAATTGAATTTTCAAACTATCTAAAATAGGATGTTGGAACCCAAATGAACATTTCTTTTTTTACTCCAAAAGAATATTTTACTTGCCTTAATGCTCCAGAATTCATTTATACTAGAATCCTCACAGATGACTCTAAACATTGGGATATCATTGTTGGATATTCTTGAAGAAATTCCATCCAGCTTGGCCAATTTTCATTCATTCTGTGGAAGCTGAAAGCAAATAAAGGAAAACCAAATGATGCCTACACGTATGACCCTTTGCAAACTCATTAATGGGATCCATGATGGGTTACAAAATCAGTCCATAATTAGAAGCTTAAATCCTAGAATAGTAATATTGAACATTAGAGGATACCAAAAACCTACAAGTATAAGTACTCAAAATCTATGGAAGAAACTGAACATCAAAAAACCTGGGAATTTCAAGAAATTGAATTTAGTTGAAATAGTAATTGTGTCCATTCTCAATGCTATCCTCATACTAGACCATTTAATTTAGGTGTCCACCTTTATGACAGATTTGGCACTGAAGTTTCTGAAAACATAGCCTGGCAACTGACACCTAACCTAATCAACCTGGCTGATAATCTGATTAACAATTTTACTTACAATATTATTCTCATTCTATTTATTTAGAGAAGTAATTTGTGAGTGTACAGATGAAATCTTTTCAAGAGAGTAATTGATTGGGGCTCCTGGGTGGATCAGTCGGTTAAGCATCTGACTTCAGCTCGGGTCATGATCTTGGGGTCCTGGGAGCAAGCCCCAAGTCTGGCGGCACACTCAGTGGGGAGTCTTACTGCTCCTCTGCCCCTCCCCCTACTTGTGCACTCTTGCTCCGTCTCTCAATAAATAAAATATTTAAGAAAGAAAGTAATCTACTTCTCAAAGGAACAAAATTAGAAATTTCATGTGAATTTTTAAATTATTTGCAATTTTGTAATGTAATTTCCTAAATATCAAGTCATTGTTTAGTTCTATGATCATTTAAGATACTGACTAAACAAAAACAATTTATATGCAATGTATGAGAAATACAAGTTGTGAATAATGCAAGCTGCACTGGTCTAAGTGTATATGTTGCAGTTACTAACTATCCCAAGTTGTTTCAAATCTATGGTCAATGGACATAGACTCCAAATAGTCTAAGAAATAAAATCTGTGTAAAACTTATAAAGAGCACTTTACCATCTAGCAGCCCCATGTTCTAATTATTTGATCTGAAGATAGATATTTTACCATATTAATACAGATGATTATTTAACAAAAACTGTTCCCAGGTCAGGATTCAAGGACCTTTTCAGCATCTTCTGTTTATTATAAATCTTACATAGCAAGAAGACATTATGTTACATTTGTTCCCTCATGTCCAAGAAATCAGAGTTGCTCACTGAAAGAAGTAACCTGCTTAAATGAGGAAGGCAGTACAGATAAGTATCCTAATCATTTAGTAAATCACATTGCTCTCCCATGGTATGCAGCAAGTACATTCAGCACCTTTGGAGAATCAAGATGCTAAGTATTTTCCTTCATTAGGAGTTACTAAAAGGTGGGGAATTTGGCGGGGGGGGGAAGGGGAGATGGGATCAGTTTCATAATTTTTCTTCAGTAACTGCCTTGCTATTCTCCTGAGAGATTCTTTTATGCTTTTGAATCATATTTCACACAATTTCTCCTTAAAGCATCCTTAGCGATACTCCTGTAAGTTCAACAACCTGTTTACTGTGTTAAAATTTCTAGCTCACTAATGAATCAAAGGACAGAATGACAACAGAATGTAAAAGACCAGCTTATATTCACCTTTATAAAAAAGAAAGGCATAAATCATAAAACTCCTAGCAATCCATTCAGGTATTTGTTGGCAAACATTTTTTAAACACCTATTTTGTGGTAGGCACTGTGCTAAGGATAAGAATATAAAAATAAATAATAACTTAGACTTTGGTGAAGAAGGCACCTAGAAAAGCAAGTAACAGCAGTTCTTCAGCAAGCACGTATTAAGCACATATAGTCACTTCCTGCACAGCAATGGAGAAACACAGGTAAAGAAGAGGCCGATTTTGCTTCAGAGGTGAGAGTAATACGCTAGAGACATTGAAGAAGGATTCTGTGAGAATGTGCTGCATCAGTCAAGTCTGAAATCATGGACGGAAATCCACTAGATGAAAAGGAGGAAGAACATCACAAAGACAAAACATCTTGTGTAAAGGCACAAGGCATGACAGAGGGTGGCGTCGTTAGTGTGACTAAAACAGGTAATGTAAGAAAAAATGATGGTATGTATTTCCCTGATGCCAAGTGATGTGGAGCACCAATGAGATACCACCTCACACCAGTCAGAATGGCTAAAATCAACAAGTCAGGAAATGACAGATGCTGGCGAGGATGCAGAGAAAGGGGAATCCTCCTACACTGTTGGTAGGTATGCAAGCTGGTGCAACCACTCTGAAAAACAGTATGGAGGTTCCTCAAAATGTTGGAAATAGAGGTACCCTATGACCCAGCAATTGCACTACTGGGTATTTACCCTAAAGATACAAAAGTAGTCATCTGAAGGGGCACGTGCACCTGAACGTTTATAGCAACAATGTCCACAATTGCCAAACTATGGAAAGAACCTAGATTTTCATCAACAGATGAATGGATAAAGAAGATGTGGTGTATATATATGAAACGGAATACCATGCAGCCATCAAAAGAAATGAAATCTTGCCATTTGCAATGACGTAGATGGAACTAGAAGGTATTCTTAGTGAAATGGGATTAAGAGGGAGACAAACCGCAAGAGACTCTTAATCTCACAAAACAAACTGAGGGTTGCTGGGTGGAAGGGGTAGGGAGAGGATGGTTGGTTATGGACACTGGGGAACGTATATGCTATGGTGTGTGCTGTGAAGCGTGTAAACCTGGCGATTCACAGACCTGTACCCCTGGGACTAATAACACAATATGTGTTAATAAAAAAAATTTTAAAAATGATGGTAAATTTACTAGGAATTAACAGGGAAACCTACATAGAATGTAGAAATGTAAGAAATCTACATAGAATGCTAATTTGTGTGCTTGGGTGCTTATAATTTCTAAATATGTTTTATAAGAGAGGTTGTTTTAAGACAGGTAAATGCCATTTTGGTTTTTTTTATTTTCCATTTTTAATGTATTATAAGCTAAATTTATTGATAGGTCCAAGAGAGCTTTAGCTGTATATATGAATAAATCCAAAACAGTATATTTTAAAAAATTTTTGGAAACTTGTGTCATAATAAAATAAGTCCATTCTTTCTATACAGATTTTCATATAGTGTTGTAAATTTTAAATTTTCTAAAAAGATTTAAAAAGCAGCAAGTTGCTAGGTGATTGCTAAGGGAAATCATGAAGACTGATAATTAACTTCAACACTGCCATCAGTTTCAATCAAACAGATTATATGTCTATAAGAATTCAATAATGAAATTAGAGAGTTTTCATATAGAGCCATTTACATGGAAAAATATTTCATTCCAATTATAAAAGTACCATATGTCCTGGTAGTAAAATGCACCACACACAGTGGAATACAAAGAAAAGTTTATCTGGCTTCAGAGCTAGCTCAGTTCTGGCCAATGGAGAGTGAACCTCAGAGCAAAAGCAGGATTTATGAAAAAGTGCAGCCTATCCAACAACTGTTACGTAGTGCAGCAAGGTGGACCAGACTGGTTTTGAGAAGAAATGCTAAAAGAAGGCAATCAGGAAAACCTGGTGAGCATGGCAGATCTTATCTTTTAGGCAAATGACTTAACAGGGGTTGGGGCAGAATGGTATGGAGCTCAAGCTGGTAATGCCTCCTGAGAGTTTCTGAACTGGAAAACCATTCATCTTCTCCAAGATTCTAATACACAACAACTTAATGATGATAAACTAGGAAATACAACAAAGTGCCAGAAGAGAATTTAAAATTATCTTTAATGTCACCATCCAGAGATATATATTATTACCACTTCGATGTATCTTCTAAACTTTTATCAATGTGCACACATATAAACATATGTGCACATGCTTGCATCTTGAAATTTGAGTTGTCTACCAATTTTTTTTCTTCTCTCCCTATGCTGATCACTCTCAGATTTTTTACTCAAGATAACTTTACATCATCAAACATTATTGAGAACCCCAAAGAACTTTTTTATGTGGTTCAGAGTTATCAAAATTTATATTTATATTTATTGAGAAGTGTTTGTTGAGAAGTATTTTAAATTATAAGTATTAATTCATTTTAAAATAAAAAATCCATCATGTATTAAGATAAAATACATATTATAAAAACATTCATATATGTATTATACATATATAATATACATATCATTTTATGAAAATGACCTTTATTAATGTAGGACTTTATAGCATCACATTTATAGGAGACAGGAAAAGAACAGAGATAGCAAACTATCTTTAGAAGAGATAGCAAAAACTTATTGAGGAAAAGTATGTCTTGTTTCCTGCCAGGTAATGAGTACTTACTCCTATTTGAAACCAGAATGCTCAGGAGAACAGAGGTACTCAAACTGAAAGAAAAATTTAGTGAGAGCCAGCACTGAATTTTTGTATCTACTATTGCATTAAAAGCACTGCAGTATATTGTTTTGATTGAAGTATATAAAGAAAATTCAACCTTACATAGATAAATATTTTTGAAAAGGGAGATATATTTTCATAGATTTTTAGGTAATCATGCATGTTTTTTATTATACCAAAACTTGACATTGTGGTAAAGGGTAGTTGTAATGTGGAATCTGAAACCCTATCAATGAAGTCTTTGCACTGTTACATTAAAAATTCATTAGTCTATCTGGCACTATGAATGGATCATTTACCCATTCTGTAGTGTCCTGCACTTTTCATTTAGAAAATGTTAAGTGAGTTATGTAGCTTCTCAAGAGTTGAAACATTTCATCATGCACTGTAAGAAAAAAATTTCAGACAAGTCTTTAAAATACTGGGAAGCGGTTGTGATCCTGATGGAAAATGAAAGATTTTTAGAATTCTAACTTTTGTTTGAAAGTTCAAATTTTATCATTAGCAAGAGATACTGTCAGGTGTTTTCTCTGATATCATTGCTCATATTCCTTTTTTAGTAAAATGTCTGCCAAATGCCCTAAACTGTCAGTCATTCTTCCAAATATAATTGCCGTTGCATGAAAAAAGTGGTTAGTTTAGCATGCAACTCGGTCTTGCAGTGCTTTTCCACAAGACAATATGCCATAAAAGTGCTTTATGCATAGTTCTCAGAATACTAGAAAAACCTTGCATGAACAGTTGAGATTTAATACAATCAATTTTGATGTTTCAACAAGATCATTTTGAAATGAAACGGACTTGTCAAAAAATTTACTGCAAATACGTGCTGGTGAAGAACGTAACATATAGCTAGGTACCATTGTCTTGTTCCCTGCTAAGGCACTGACAGTTGTAATCATCAGTGCAACATCAGTGCAAATCTCAACACAGTGAAAAAGTCTGTTAAAATAAAAATTCATTGATCTAGCTTGCATTTGAATGAACCTTTTACCAATGGGTCTGATGATGATGATGATGATGATAGTTTTGAATTTGTATACCTCTGAAGAGGTCTTAGGACCTCTGTTAGTCCACAGACTACACTTTGAGAAACACTGCCCTTAAGCCAATAAATATTCTTTCTAGCATTACTCGAAAGGGCTATTTAATGTCCTCTCAAGTACATGTATCATCATTTAACCATTATCCTATTATTAGACATTTAAGTTATATAATTTTTCATTATTACAAATAATTTGTGATAAGCCTCTTTCTACATAAATCTTTGTTGTCCTAATTATTTCCTAAAGATTGACCCCTAGTAATTTTACCAGGTCAAAGAAGATTTTCAAAGTGCTACCAAATATGTTTCCAAAGGGAGTCCAGCTCTGCATCTGGTTCCTGTTGGGCAGTTGTGAATGTGCTAACACTACACTCAGATGAGGAGAAGCCAAGCTGAGACTATGCTCACATTGGCAGCATGGGGGGGTCTCCGTAAGGTTAAGCTACAGGAACCTGGCTCAGCTTTATTCACACTAATTGCATCCATATTCCTGGGCATGTTCCTTTTTAGGCTCTCTGCCACAGCAAGATCGCATTAAACAGGGACAGGTTTTGTACCAGTGATATTTATTTCCTGCCCAAAAAGAGTAGGAGAAAAATATGGCAGTTGCTGTGTCATGTGAATGAGTTTAGCAAAATTCAGTGTCCCAGTTGTTTGGTTTTGTGACCCCAGATGATTAATCCTCTCCTCTCTTTTTTGTGGCATTTCTGGTTATGTTTGCAAACCCAATCCTTTCTGAACTTTTTCACCCAAACATTTGGTTCAGCTTGTTCCTTAAGGACTTGGAAATGAAAACTTGAGTCATGGACATGCCCCCCCTAATTTATCCCTGCTTTATTAAAATTGGCTTTTCTTTTTTTTTTTTTTTCCTTCCCAGATTTACTTCTAAAACAAAACAAAACAAAACAAAACTCCATATCTTGCTAGAAATAGACACTCTTATATAGCTGAATATGACCTGAGTTTTCCTTTTAGCAGTATTATATAGATTTATACAGTGTTTGTTTAATATATTTATATATATTTTATATATGTGTATGTTTATACACACACACAAAATACTATATAATACTGCTAAAATATATAAAACATATATATAAAACATTTATATATATATGTATATATAAAAAATACATACCAGATTATATAGTATTCTACAGTACATATTCAATGATAAAAGGTGATTTGATAGACTCAATTTATTCTTACAATGCCTCATGATGTTATGTGATTTTATTCTACCTATAGCTTGTTATAACAGATTTAATGTTTGCTCTGTAATTGCCTACTACAAATTGTTATCTTTTTATTAATTGTAATCTGTTGGATTTTTTTATAATAAACATAAACATATGAAAATGTTCCCCAAATCAGATTCTCTGAGGCACTGTTGTGCTTCAAGGGTTCCATAAAATTCGTCCCCCTCCTTGCTACCACATTCTCCGAGACAGATTTTATTGAGGTACACTTTATCGCTGATATTTTGAACTGCCCTGGGGGCTTGTTGCTCTTTCAGCCTACATTGCACTGAGCTGTAGTGCAGTTACCTATGTAACTGATTGCCCTGCTTACATTTAAATTTAAGAATCTTAAAGTCAAAGCTGTATCCTTCATTTAGTAAATATATAGACTCTCAATTCATGAACTGTCCCATTTCACTACCTCTGGTTCTTTTTTCCAGTCCTCACAGTTCCTTTCTTGAACTTCCTACCTACTTCTTATTTAATTTATATTCTTCTATTGTACTTATTTGTACTTACTTGCAAGCTGAAAGACACGAAAAGAATAAAATAAGGTCTAAATTTTATTATTTGTAATAATTCTCCTTAAAAAAGCTTTATTCAAACAGGCTAAAATCTGGACTGGAAATGAACAGAGACCAGGTATAAAATAAAACTTGTTTAACGCTTAGAGAAAGGAAAAAAAAAGATAATATATGTGAATCATTGAGCACTGACAATTTCATAGGAAACAGTGCATCGGGCACCTGGGGCGGGGCTCAGTCATTTAAGCATCTTCCTTCCTCTAGAGTTATGATCCCCAGGTCCTGGATAGAGTTCTGCATCAGGCTCTCTCCTCAGCAGGGAGTCTGCTTCTCCCTTTCCCCCTCCCCATGGTCATCCTGGCTTGCTTGCTCTCTCTCAAAAACAGATTTAAAAAAAAAAAAAAAAAAAAAAGCAAAAACACATTAAAAAAAAACACTAAAAAAAAAAGTGCATCAATCTAAAATCAGGAAGCAAAAACAAACAAACAAAAATTCATTAATGTTTGATGGGACAGAGAAAAAAATTAGTATTACCCTGGTCAAGAAACAATCATTTCTTAAAAGAAAAAATTTCTTCTTGGGGAGCCTGGATGACTGAGCCGGTTAAGCGCCTACCAAGAGCTCAGGTCATGATCCTGGGGTCCTGGGATCAAGTCCCACAATGGGCTCCTTGCTCCGTGGAGAGCCTTTTTCTCCCTCTGCCTACTGCTTCCCCTGTTCATCCTCTCTCTCTCACTCTTGCTCTCTCAAATATATAAAATCTTAAAAAAAAATTGACAAAAATATGTTTAATGAACATTAAATACAGGTGAATAAAAGTAGAAACCCAGGAATACTTTATTTCTATTAAGATTCTATAATATATTTTCATCTGAAAGATCAGCACACTCAGAAAGACTGAGGCATACTAACAAAGTCTTAAGACTAAGAACATTTGTAAAAAACAAACTGAAGAGTTTTAAATGACAGAGGTAGAAACTGGGAGAGTGGAATTGAGATTTACTTCTCTTGGACAACCCCGATTCATCATTGATCAGGCTAAGCAAAATTTAACGTAATGGACATGACTCCCAGAATAAATGAATTCTGTCTCCACCACTGAAATAACTGTATTTTATAATTTAGATGTATTCTTTTAAAAAAAGTCACATGTACTTTTATGGTTAGAAAATATTTTTCCCTAATAGTAACAAACCAAATACTTTGTAGCCTGAAAATTCATTTCAAGATTCTTTATTTATACATGGATGTTTCATACCTCTCATTTTTCAGAGATACATGAGATATTAGGAACTCAGACCTTTACTTTTCAAATACTGTAAAATAAGTTATTTGTACTAAATTTTTTTTTTGCCAATCATATGACTTTTTCAGTTTCTAGGTAATAGAGATAGATAGAAGGGCCACACCCATTCTTTTCCTCTAGTCTTCCTGGAAGCCCCAAGCTATTCATCTGAGCTGGCAGTTAAGCCACTGAAAAAAAAAAAAAAAAAAAGGAAAGAGACGAGCAGAAAAGTAGGCTCCTGGCCCACTTAAAGTCTTGTGATAAGTGGAACAGAAAGCTAAATACAAATGTGGCTCCATGATAGTAAATAGTAAAAATGATTATCTTTTCTCTGTGGGAACTTATGAAGTATATTGGTAGAAGTGGGCATGAGGGAACAGGACAGAAAGCAGATTAGTGGATTTTGTTCCATCATAAATGCTTCAGACCATATACATTAAATTATTCTTTCCATAAGTAGTCAGTTGATTCCTACTGCATTAGGTACTGTGATAGAGAGAAGAATAACTAGATTTGGTCTTTCTCCTCCAGAAGACTCGTGGTCTAGTATGGGAATAGTCTCAGTTGCCCTGTCTGTAAAATAGACATGAACAAAATGATTGCAAAGGTCCTTGTGAGCTCTAAATTTGTAAGTTGATATTAAAAAAAAAAAAGTACTGCAGTGATTGTTATTACTAATTTGATACTTCCTTATTATTTTTATTTATCCCAATATCCCTTCATTGAACCCAGGCTTTGTGGTCAGGAGAAAGAAGTAAAAAGTAAAAAAAAAAGAATGTTGACAGAAGGAGGAAAGAATAAGAAAAGAAGGTAAAGAGAATTGCATTCAACTATTACCAGGCATCTACCTGTGGTAGGCATTGTATATACATATAATTTCATCCAAGAGACAGAAGTCCATTAGCTGCCACCCTCCAAAAGTTCTAGAGACAGGAACCATATACTGATCAACTCTGTAAGTCCAAGACCTAACACAATGGTTTAGTACATAGTTTGTATCCTAGAATTATTGGATATATTTAAATAATTATAAAAGATGATAACATCAGCAATATTCTATCATTCTGCCATCTTAAGAAATGAGTCATCGCTTTGTAAAGCATCATTTTCCTTCATGCAAGTAACTCAGAACAATAATTTCTTGAAGTTTAGACTATCCTTCAACATTTAGAAGCAATATATACAGATTTTATTAGTGGAAGCATGAGAAAAGATTCACACACACACAAACACACATACACGAACAGCAATATTTTTTGGTAAATTATCATGTTCATCCCTTCAAATCACCTTGGTAACTGCATTATGATTACCTCAGTTTAAGAGATGACAGTTCTCCATACTTTTTAGCATACAGCTTTTTACAATAGAATTTTATAATACAGTCCACCCAGAATCATCACACATTGCCCTCTCAAATGGTATTTCCTTTTTTATAATTTGCACTAAAATTTTTAGCTCATTTTTCTCTGAGCGTTTTCTAAGCCTATTTTTAAATATGAGAAAAAATTGAGACAGCTTGTTCCCCGAGACGGTAGTGGGCATGAAGGCATTTGGTAGATTAGACTAAGAAGCCTGACTAGTTGCTCAGACACACAAAATTGACATACTGTAACTTAGAGAAAAACATGTCTGTTGTTAACAAAAAGAAATTAAACAACCCACTGATAACCAAAAACAGCAATTAATTTGGTAAATAAAATTAAAGGACATGCCCAACAAAACTAATTATTAAAGTGGATTATAGTTACTAATTAATAAGCTAATGATTTATGTAAACAGATATTCATTTTGGAGTATAGACTTTTCAACAGAACAACTTATCATTCCTTGTGTAACCTTCCTGATAGCCATTCTTCAACATTCAGAGTGATACTCTTGTTCACTGTCACCTTTTCTTTCACCCTAAATAAAGATTTATTCACTCATCTAGTCTAAAGATGGTCACACTGACAATCAGAATCTATCCTAAATCTATCCAAACACTGACATATAAATTTTCATCATACACTGTCATTACAATTCAGGGTTTTGTTAATGTTTTGTTTGTTTTAAAAGATTAGAGAAAGAGAGAGCAAGCACACATAATGGTAAGAGGCAGAGGGAGAGAGAACCCCAAGCAGACTCTACACTGAGCATGGAGCCTGACTCGGGGCTCGATCCCAGGACCCTGAGATCATGACCTGAGCCAAAACCAAGAGTTGGATGCTTAACGTACTGTGCCACTCAGGCACCCCATAATTTAGTTTTATATTAGTAAAGGTTTTAGCACCAAGAAGCTAGAGATAAATGTGTTAATCAATAAGAAACCTTAACCAGAGCACTTAGGCAAAATAAACAAACATTAGAGTGCATGTATCTTTACCAATTAGTGTTTTTGTTTTCTTTGGGTAAACAACCAGTGGTGCAATTATTGGCTCATACAGTAATTCTGTTTATTCAGTGGCTATACCAATCTTCATTCCCTTCAACAGTGCACAAAGGTTCCTTTTCCTCTACATCCTCGCCAATACTTGCTAATTCTTGTGTTTTTTATTTTAGCCATTTTGAGGTAATACTTCATTGTGGTTTTAATTTGCATTTCACTGATCATGTGATACAGAACTGAAACCAATAAATCCTAGAAGAAAATAAAGGCAGTAATTTCTTTAACATCAGCCATAGAAACTTTTCTTTTCTAGATAGGTCTTCTCTGGCAAGGGAAACAAAAACAAAATTAAGCTTACTGGCACTACACCAAAATAAAAAGCTTTTGCAGACCGAAGGAAAGCATCAGCAAAACAAAAAAGCACGTACTAAATGGGAGAAAATATTTACAAATGATATAATCTGACAAGGGGTTCATATCCAAAATATGAAGAGTTTATACAACTCAGTGGCAAAAAATCCAATTAAAAAATGGGCAGAGGACATGAATAGATATTTTTTCAAAGAAGACATACAGATGACCAACATACATGTGAAAAGATAACAATGCATTCTTTGATGAAACCGAAAGCCCAAGAAACAAAACAAAAAGAAAACTGGACTTCATCAAAAATTTTCATGTTTCAAAGGATACTTTAAAAATCCTAAAAGGACAACCTACAGAATAGAAAAAAATATTTGAAATCATACATCTGATTAGAGTTTAATATCCAGAGTCTATAAAAAAAAACTCCTGCAACTCAATAACAAAGAACAGCCACAAAATTAAAAGCAGCTGACTTTTATAAACATTTCTTCAATAAAGATATACAAACGGCAGATTAGCATGTGAAAAGATATATAATTGAATGGGAACTCAGATACTCACAAGTCAACATTCATAACATCATCTGCAATAGACCAAAAGGTGAAACAACTCAAGTGTCTATCATCAGATGAATGAGTAACCAAAGTGTAACATAGGCACAGAATGGAATACTACTCAGCCTTAAAAATTACTTAAGTCCTTATACATGCTACAATATGGGTGGACCTGAAAACATTATAGTAAGTGAAATAAGCTAGACACAAAAAGATAAACATTGTACAATTCTACTCACTAAAGTACCTAGAGTAGGCAAATTCATAGAAACAGAAGGTAAATCAGAGGTTACCTAGGGCTAGAGAAAGAAGAGCATGGGAAACTATGGTTTAGTGGCTATGGAGTTTCTGTTTCTGGTGATGAAAACATTCTGTGAATAGAGGTGATGGTTTGTAACACTGTGAAAATAATGAAAGCCACAGAATTATACACTGAAAAGTGGTTAAAATGTCAAATTTTATGTTACCTATATAGTCACAAGTTTTAAAAATAATTAATAAAATTGTTACTAAACACTGAATCATATTTAAATGAATAAATTTGTATGATGTGCGATAATTGAATAAAGCTGTTAAAATACACATATTTACCTCAAAGTCATGTTTACTAGATGTAACAAAAATGAGTTTTTGTTTTATTCTTTTTCTTCATTGCCCATATATGGTAATTGCAGATACATATTATAAACACTTACATGTTTTTAATCTATACTAAAACAATTGTTGGTTAATATGCCATGAATTGAATTCCTTTAGAGTTATACATATGCTCACTAAATTTAAATTGGAAATTCCCATTGGAATTATCCTAGTTCAGTAATGACATCTCTCTTTCAGCCTATTCAAAATGCCACCCTATATAGCTACTGTGCATACTGGACACAGCGGGAGCTTAATAATAATTTAAGTGAACGCATGATTAAGTTATGGATGGAAAACGCATGTGATCCATGCTGCTTTTTTCTCTCTACTCCAAACTTCTAAGTCAATTCCCTGCTGATCCCTGAAAGTGGTGAGATTCTTTGAAATCTCAACTCTTAGAGCTATATGCCTACTGACAGATAGTGTTAAGTTAAATGTAGCATTTTTTAGCCTAATATAGGCTTATAATTATACATTACAGTATTAGAACTAGCAGAAAACTTCACAGACGTTTTGTTTTCCTTACAGAAGGATCTACCATTTTTTTTATACGAATGCACTTTATTGTTTTAAACAGAACAAAAGAGGCAGAAAATATTTGCATATAACAAATCCTAGCTTATAAATGTAGTTTTTTGTGATCTACCATTTTAAGTAAAACTGTTTATGTCTGAATATAAAACATATATAACTGATGCATATGGAAAATTATATCATAGTACTTGAAAGAGTAAATGTAGAGTTGACACTAGAAATTTACTTAATGTAAGTATCTATTGATGATAGGTGATATTTTATAATATGAACAGGAACTACATTAAAAATTAAGCCTAACAATTCATATTTGGGGATGTAGCTCTGATAGGAAAATCAGTAGTAGTTTGTGACTGCTAATAAACATAATTTAAGGAAGGACAAATTTACCACTGCTCACATTCTGCTACTCATACCATGACCCTTTCCTCTTTTACTACAACTTCACATTCTTACCTTAAGTGCAACCCTTCCTTCTTTGTGATCACCGGATCCCCAAAGTCTACCACCTATAGGTCTTTTTTTTTCATTCTAATAGAAAATTATTTAAGACTTAAAATCCTCTCAGGGGGGAAAAATGTAGCTCCAATACCTGAATTTAACAGAACTGGAAAACTGATCAATTTACCTGACTTCTGCCTGCCAATCTTGGTCTAGGTCATTTTGGATTCTAGCTCCACAGCCAAAAGTAATTGTCTCACATCAAGATCTTTTCATATTCCTTGCACCTCACTTCTATCCGATTGACTGCCAAGCCTGTCCCTTCGGTTCCTGGTTGCCTGCCTGGCCTTTGGACCATCTGTCTCTAGGCCTATGGTTTAAATTTCCTCTTGCTTCCTGATTTCATGCCTGATTTCAGCTGAGATTAATTTTTCTTTTTTAAATGTTTTAAAAGGGACGCCTGGGTGGCTCAGTTGGTTAAGCAGCTGCCTTCGGCTCAGGTCATGATCTCAGCGTCCTGGGATCGAGTCCCACATCGGGCTCCTTGCTCAGCAGGGAGCCTGCTTCTCCCTCTGCCTCTGCCTGCCATTCTGTCTGCCTGTGCTCGCTCTCTCCCCTGTTCTCTCTCTGATAAATAAATAAAATCTTAAAAAAAAAAAAAGATTTAAATGTTTTAAAAAAGATTTTATTTATTTGACAGAGAGAGAGATCACAAGTAAGCAGAGAGGCAGGCAGAAAGAGAGGGGGAAGCACACTCCCTGCTGAGCAGAGAGCCTGATGTGGGGCTCGATCCCAGGACCCTGAGATCATGACCTGAGCAGAAGGCAGAGGCTTAACCCAATGAGCCACCCAGGCACCCTGAGATTAATTTTTCTGAGTAGTGTCTGCATTCATCTGATCTTTACCTAGTTCCTAGATTCCATTTTGTTTTGTTACCCCCTACCTTGATGTTCAGTCTCTCCTGTGCCAGCCTTTGGTTTAGCATTGTGACATACTTAAATTTCCGTTCAACTCCCTATTTAGTCTCAATTCTAAAAGCAACACTGCCTAGGCCTGCACCTAACTATCATTTACTGAACTTACCACTCTGAGAAGTTTACATTGACTACTAGTCCTGGAGGAAGAAAAGGCGAAGAATAAAATACCACTTATTCAACCTAACTGTAGCAAATCCCAAGTACTCACTTACTGTAGTTAAGGAATTAACAGATATTTGTTGTATCATTTAAGTGCATATCTATGATTTTTTCCCAAGAATAACCCACAAATATAACTCAGATATATATATATATAGATATATATATATATATCTATATATATATATATCTCCATCCCCTATGGATTGATACCCAAAATGTAGACTCACTGAGGGTCAGCTGGTTAAGCTACTGAATATTTAAGCCAATTGTACAGAAATAGTGGAGATTAGGAAGCTTTGAAGACTGAATCAACAGAAAGGACACATTGCCAGCCAAACACAATTATCCAGATTAGGCTGCTAGACTATGTGCTTTGGTAGATGACAATAAGAAGTCATGAACTGAATATTTCTTTTCAAAA
Source organism: Mustela erminea (assembly GCF_009829155.1). Classification (NCBI taxonomy): domain Eukaryota; kingdom Metazoa; phylum Chordata; class Mammalia; order Carnivora; family Mustelidae; genus Mustela; species Mustela erminea. The sequence goes on from NC_045619.1 coordinate 123,752,940, forward strand.
AAGAAGTTAAGGTTTCCTCTTTACTGTCTTTTCCCTTAGGGTTTAAGGGTATATGATTGACAGACTTATTGTCATTATAACCTGATCAGGCAAAAATACTCAGGTGTTACTATATTTTTCCTCCTAGCTGTCCTCAAGACTCTGCAATCATCCTACAATTGGTCTTCCACTCTCCATTATGCTTGTGTGTGTGCATATATGGGATCATTCTGTATATCTTTAATGGGGTGTATTTAGTTATCTGGTTATATTTTTTGTTCCCCTGGTGGGCATTTTTTATTCTCAACAGTTGTGACCAAGTATTCCAAGACTTGTTATCTTCTAATAAGTCTGTGGACTCTAAGTAATTAAGTAAACCACAAAAAGAAAATGATCATTTAGGAGTTCAGTTGATCAGAGTATATTAGCAGATCTAGACCAACACGTGAGATTATCAAGGACACATCTCTTTATGATTCATTTAAAGGAAACACTAACATTAAGAACTCTTCAAAAAACTCATATTTAAATTTGCTATTTAAAATGTTAAAGAATGACTCATTGCTATAGATTTTTATGACAAACACTGTCACTAAAAATAGTCCTCAGGATTTGGTGGTTGGGCACTTCTGAAGTCTAAGGCAGCCCTTCCGTATAGCTGGTTCTTTATAATGTTGTACCCTTTGTACTACCTGAGTAATACTTTTAAGAAATCAATTTTAAGACCAATTCATGCCACTTTTTATCTCCCAGTGTTTATTTTGATTTAAATATTCAGAGGTCAAATAACATTTACTTTCAAGAATGTAGTTGCCTTAGTGTCCTGCAAAGAAAAAAAAAATAATAACCTTATGGTAATACATTCATAAAAATAAATAGGCTGGCTAGAATGTATCTCTCAAAGATGTCTACCAGGTAATAACATGGAAATGTACTGTACTACATTTCAATAATTATTCTTTTTTTTATGGTCCTGTGTGTTTTAAGGAAAACTAAAGGAAGTGTTAACTGTGCATTTGTTAATCCGGTTTATGGGAACTGGAGTAACCCAGAGAAAACAGAGGTAAGTGGTAATGGTGAACTGTATTGTTTCAGAAGCAAAAATATATACACACATACACAAACTCACACATGTGCATGCACACACACACACATACCCACACACACAGTGTTATTTGGACATATTTCCATATCATGGCTAAGAGGAATATTTTAATGGAATTATTTTATTGGGAATTGGAAGGGGTTTAGTCTCTCTGGATGTGTAATGAGAATTTTCCATTCCAGGACAGATTCAATCTGTTTGTAAAGTCAGTTCAATGTTAAGTGGCTTTGTGGTCACTGTTCATACTCGACAAGACCTGGCAAATCTGGAAAATATCAGTTTGACCCAGAGTATTACTCAGCTAACCATAGTAACTCTTTATTGAGTACTCTTTGTATTCTATTCCCAAAGACAAAAGGGAGGACAGCATTCTGTTCTGTGCTTTAAATTTAGGTGTGAGCAGTAAAAGGCTATTACCGGCTAATTTAGAAGACTAAAGGAGAAATTAAAGTGTATTACATCTTCTTGGGACTTTTTAGGGCTATTTCTTATCAGTGCACTAGAGAGAAAATGAAGTAAAATCTTTCTCATCTCTTTCTTAAGTAGATAATATGAGCATTCACTTAGGTATAAAATAGGATTAGCCATGACGCATCACTTCTTATCTGGGAAAACCTCCTTACATCTGATTTTAGCAATATTTTATCAGATTCATTCTTGTCAAGGTGAGCATATAGAAAGCTAAAGTGTTCCTTTCCCCCCTATTATTTTTAAATGAAAATAGGCCACAAAGAATTGTTACCATTATTTAAATGAGTAACAAAGTGCCAGATTAGATGACTTCTAGTAGTTTTGGAGCCTTGGTTAATATGGTTGAAGGCTGACACAACATTTGACTTCTCAATTTGTGTTTTATTCAATAATGATGTTGCACATACTTTCAGTATTATTTTGTTAGGAATGAAAACAAGAAAGTATTTCCCAGCGCACATAGAGAATTAATTTGGATGATCTGTCAAGTCAGGAAAGACACAGAGTAAAACTTAAAATGTAGGCCCCCACCTTTCTCCCTCCCCACTTCAAATGGATAATAAATAAATAAATGGATATTTAAGAAGCCCAAAGTATCTTTCTGGCAAAGTAGGAAGGGGTAGTACAAACCCACTTTCATTTTAGGAAAGTAAAGAAAATTTAATCTTTTTTTTTTTTTGATCTTTAACATTTAGTATCTGAAAGATACAGGTGACATAAGTGTTTTAAATTTGGCATTTTTATATTAATATCTTAAAATTGTAATAGTTAAAAAGCTTCTAGGAAGGTACTGTGCATCTTTTACTTTCTACTGAGAAATGGCTGCTCTGGCACACGAGTGGGGGTTCATATCAAACACCCACTTTTCAAGGTGCTTTCAAGACTATGCTATGTATGCACATGGCAGTGCAACTGATGACTCTAAAGAAACTTGGAAGCAATTTCCTTTTTTCTATCCAAATAAAAAAAATTTTTCCTCTTTCACATTTTTTCCCCTTTCATCAAGAATGGCTAGAGAAGAAATTCTTGTCACAGTTGTTGAACTTTGTTGCTGCTTTGATTTCTATTGTTTCAGAAACAAAGACATTGTATTAAACTAAGTGTACCTTCCCTGACTTTGTAACAGAGAAATAGATTTCTCCAAAATACTTTTCCAGAACGTCTTAGAGAAAATTCTCAAATTCTGATACAGAAATTGTAAGAACAGTATAACAAACTACCATATACCCATCTCCCAACTTCAGTCATTTCAACCCATTATCATTCGTGTTTCACCTCTACTACCACCCATTCCCACTACACACCAGAATGGTAGTGTTGGTTCATTTTTTTTTTTAAGATTTTATTTATTTATTTTGACAGAGAGAGAGAGAGAGAGATCACAATTAGGCAGAGAGGCAGGCAGGGCAGGGGGAGCAGGCTCGCCACTGAGAAGATAGCCTGACATGGGGCTCGATCCCAGGACCCTGAGACCATGATCTGAGCTGAAGGCAGAGGCCTAACCCACTTAGCCACCCAAGCGCCCACCAAGGCATCCCCCCAGGCGCGTTTAGAGCTTTTTAGGTTCATAGCAAAACTGAGAAGACACACAGAGTTCTCATATATCTTACCCCCCCGCCACACACACACAAACACATGGTCAACATCCTACAGCAGAATGGTACATGTGTTAAACTGACAAATCTGTATCTACCCACCATCCAGAGTCTATAGTCTACATTAGGGTTCACTCTTGGTTTTAACCAGGGTATTTTTAAACAAATCTCACATATCATATAGGTTTCACCTGTAAAATTTACATTGTAATATTAAGGGATAAAGACTTTAAAAAATATAACCACAGTATCATACCTAAACATTTAGTAATTCCTTGATGCCATTAAATATTCAATCAGTGTTCAACCTATCCCCACTGTCTTATAAATAAATGGGGGGGGGTTATATTTGTTGTTGTTTCTATATTTTTAAAATCAGGATGAATATAAGATTTATCATCCAAACTGACAGACATGTCTCCTAAGACTCTCTTAATCTCTGGGCTCCACTTTCTCATGTTTTCCTTGCGTGTTCTTTGTTGAAGAAATCAGTGTTTGTCCTATTAGAACTTACCAATTTTTAGGTTTTCTAATATACTCTATAAAATATAACTCTCTCAACTAAAAGTCAGGTTTGTTTGTTTTGTATTTTTTGTTTTGTTTTGTTTAACTCAACTATGATCAAGACAGCAGACTTAGAGAAACCAGGACCACAGAAAAGAGGCAGTCAAGATCCTACCACTGTATGTCCCCCTCCCACCAGAGGTAAAGATAAGGCAGGGACTCTCATGCCCCCAAGGGCCTAGGACACATACCAACTGTAGACCTGTCAGCAGTGTAGGCAGTGTGGATTGTAGGTAATGGGGGGAGAGTCAGGAATGCTCTAGTTATTACTTCAGCGGAAATCCATTAAAAACTCATTGTATTCTGTATGATCTGGAAAGAAGTCTGTTACTTTAACGCCTAAAATCCTAACCTTTTCAATGTGTGTTTTTTATTTATTTGTTTGTTTGTTTTTGTTTTTCAGAGTTCTGTATACTCCTTCTCAAATCCATTATATGGTACAACATCAGGATGCCTGGAGACCATATCTAATCATCTGAAATAGTACCATCCAAATCCAGTATGATTTAGGGTATGTAGTTTATAGATAATCCTACTCTGAAACCTGATAGAAACTCATCTTATGCAATAGTAAAAATAGAAGGGGTTCAGAATACTAGTGCAATTACAACACTTACAAATAAATTTTCTTACTGAATATATTAGATGTTTTCATGGAATCTGAATCAGAACTTATATTCTTTGTATATCTGAATATTTTAATAAAATGTTCTACTTGAGTTTCTTGTTTTCCTTTGATTTTATCATGGTCATATTTTAAAATTACAAATCAAACTGTTTTGTATCCTGAATATAAGTGTTAAAATGCTTACTTAAATGAGATAGAGCTTAGAAACAAAAATAAGTGAATAAATTAATATACAAATTAGCAGGAATAGACAAATTACACCAGTCCTAATCCACATAATTATAAGTAAAAGTTATTTCTGCATCTTGAAAAAAAAAAGTGAAATCGTCATCCTAATCATGCCTTTATTCAAATAATTATTTAATACATATCTTCACATAGATATAAAAAATAATACTGAAATATATGAGTTAAAAAGCTCTGGACTTCAAGAAACTGAAAAATCTCTATTTCAATTGTTTAAATAATGTGGCAATTAAAATCCCTAAAATCAGGAAATTGGGAGGTAGAGCACTTTCTTTGGTTGGTTTTTGCAAAAGCTCCATGCCTTCAGCAAGGACTCTGGTTATTTGTAAGTTTTAGTTCCTACATTATGTTCTCAGGCTAGCTCCCCTACAGGTTAGAGGATAGCTTTATAAGCTGAGGCACTGTTGCATTCACAATGAAGTTCAGAGGCAGAAAAAGGGGCAATTTCTCTTGTGTCACCTTTTACCAACAAGAACACCCTTATCAGGCTGCACTCCCAGCAACAGCACTCTTACTGGCCAGGAGAGACATGGACCCCATGCCAAGCCAACCTCTTGAAAGGTGATGAGGCCACCATGGCTGGGGGACACCCTTCACTATACCTGCTAGGCGGAGAACGAATCCGTGAAGCTCACTGACAAGGACTTAAGGGTAGATACTTGAACAAAATTAGAGGATAGTTAGGATCAAGAAAGGGACATAACCATATAGCAAGGAACTATGTGCATCTGCTTTAAATAATAATAAGGGGAATGTTTCCTTGAAGTCTACTGGATATAGACAAAATTAGTGATCCGTAACCTGCCAGTCCTCTGTTCTTAAGGGTTTGGAGAGAAGAATAAAAGTTCATGAATCACTATCACATGATCATTTAAGACATTCCTCAGCCCAATGTAAGGTCAGTTGTATACAATATAAGGTTCACTACCAACTTATTAGTGCCTTTTGTGAAACGACAGACTGGGAAAAAATATATTATTGTTCATTAACCTTCCAACATATTAATCTCAAATTTTATCCTTGTTAATTGTTTTGAAGCCCTTTAACTGCATTCTAGTTGCACTCTATGATTATCTTTTAACTGTTGCTTTCTTATTGAAGTCAAAATTTTTGATCCTAGAAAAATTCACACAAAAGAGGATCACTTATTCTTACTGTTGAAGTTTGGCCCCTAACATTACAGTACATATACATTTGGGAAGCTGCACTTTTTTAGCTTAAAACTATCATTGGGGTGTCTTGGTGGTGCAGTTGGCTAAGCATCACACTCTTGGTTTGGGCTCAGGTGGTGATCTCAGGGTGCTGAAATCAAGCCCTGCATCAGGCTCCGCAATCAGTGAGGAGTCTACTCAAGACTTTCTCTCCCTCTCCTGGTGCTCTCTCAAATAAATGAGTTTTAAAAAACAAAACAAAACAAAACAAAAACTATCATCCAGAAACATTCAGAAGCTTTGCCTACGCTTAAAGAACAGAAGTGTGTTAAAATTCAAATATGGCTTTAGTAAAAGACCTCAGGGCTACTATAGGAGAAATGTAGGAAAAATGCCATTTTACAAAAGAAATAATAGCAACGATTATCCAGATTAGGCTTGTTTCATAGGAGTACTGAGGAAATTCATGACCTATAGGTAGCTCCAAACTGAGGGTAACAACAGAAAATCAATAGAGATCAGAAATTAAGGTATTCTTAAGAGTAGTTAAAATTTTCTTCAGGTGCAAGTTGTGTGCCCCCTAAAACGTTTAAATCAAATATTTTGTGAGGTCTTATAAATATATATGGTGATTCTATGAAACTAAAATAATGGAACTGATTTTTTCCTATCCAATAGATGGAAGAGGTATGTGTTTGTTGTTTTCATAATTGAACGTGACATTCAGGAATAAAGATTGTTTTAATTTGCATTGTTCTTCCTCTGACAGCTTTTTGATATAAGTCCAAATCTACATCATTGTGATTTTAAAAATATAAAAAAGAAGAAAAATAGAGGAAAGAAGAACAAGAAGTATACGGAGTTCACAAATTATATAATTCAGCTTTAAATTATGAAAAGATCTCAAATTTCACACAGGACACAGAATCCATTGAAATCATTCTTTTTTTTTTTTTTTTTGAAGCCAGTGAATGTCAGGAGAATGGATCCTAATGAGTATAGCTGATTCTTAGGGTTTTTTGTGCATAATATTAAGAGGTGCATAATATTCTTAACTGAATTCATGTGTCCAACATAATATTAATAACAGCAGCTACAAATGATGATAAGTACTGATTATCTGTAAACTGTTAAGTATTTTACATGTTTTAACTCAGATAAACTTAAGCAGCATACTGTATACTATGATAGCCACATGTGGACATTTAATATGAAATTTACATTAATTAAAATAAAATAAATTTAAAATGCATCTCCTCACAATTGCACTAGCCACATTGCAAGTGCTCAACATCCATGTGTGACCAGTGACCACTATAATGGAAAACACTGGAAACATTTTCATCATATAAAGTTCTTTCAGACAGCACTGTTCAGAACAATGTTGAAGTATTTTGCTATAAATAGCACAAAAGTAATCTGTAATCTCTACAAATATAAGAAGCACTAGAAATGGCCAATTTCTAGAATGAAACAAGTCATAATTATCTGAAAGAAAACAAATATGTGATAAACAAGTATGTATTATTAGTGCTCTCTTGACATATAAATGTCAAATAATATTCTATCATACTATATCATCTTTGCTATTCCTTTCTCCACATTTAGATGGCACCTTGAAGAATGTGTAAGAATTTGCTTTTCTCTATAAATCTTCTTGACCATCAATCATTTTTCACATATACCATACTAAGAACAAGATTCACAAATCCTTTAACTAATAACTGCCTATGTTTGGCATATTAAGGGAATGTGCTTCAGGTAAACCAACAACTATATTCATGGCAACATCTTTTGCAGTAAGTAGTCTTAAATTTCACCTTAAAGATAAAATCCAGGGAAATTCCATAAAAGCTGTGACTTTTTTTTTTTATAACCCAAAATGCCTTTTAAGAATAAGATTTCAAGTATGTATTTCACTGCCAAACCAATGACAGGTTTGTGAGTCTTAATGTTTTTCTGCTCTTCTTTGTATCAACTTGCAAAATACTTTCCATTTCATTGCTAATGTGTCTAGAAAGCTAATCCAAGGGTTAATATCTAAAGTTATCATCACTCTATGTCTCTCTCTTTAAATAATTACAAGTGGAAAGGCACCACACTTCAATGAGCACACAATTTGTGAAATTTCAGTGAAAGTAGATACATGTTAGATCTTGAATTAAAGAACTCCACAACTATGAATCAGTTAAAACATGCACAAAAATAAATAAATAAATAAATAAACAAAATACTTAAGGACCCACTTAAAAATTTACACTGATTCATGTCATTAAACATTCTAAGAGAGTGGAGTGCTCCAAAGAGCATATTTTCTTCTCTAGAATGTGGAAGCAAAAATAAAGAGCTTTTTACTTTTCTAAATTTTTATACATTTATTAATTTAGGTCTGGTTCTGGGCCCTGTCAAGATGACTTCCCTTAAGTTTTGTATTTATTCAGAGTTGTGTTACTAATAAATCAGCTCAGGAAATTAGCATAATTTTCTGCAGTTACGATAATACAATTTGGGGTCAATAAAAATAAAAAAACAGCATAAGAGATCAGAAATAGCAGTCCTAGTTTCTCTATCTAGATTCCCCCCAACAACAGACACTAAGTAACCATGTAATCTATTTCTACCCATAAACTAATGGTTAAAGAGAAAAATAATCACTGTGGAGTAACTATAATTGCTATTCATCTGTTCAACAAATATTTGTACATAAATATTACACTGGAATAAGTAAGACAGAAAGTGAGAGGAGAGTGAATAGCAAATACAATATATAAAGTGTATTGTTCCCATCTGGAACTTCTACCTTGCCCTACATGGGACCTCTAGATTTTTCTCTACCTTGCTAGCACTCCAGTGCTAATACATATCTTTAAATATATAAAGTAGGAAGTTGATAAAATGAAATACACACACACACACACACACACACACACACACGTATACATATTTTTTTTTTTCAATGAAGGGGACCAATAAAACTAAATGCAAGTTCTTTAAAAAGAATAATAAATCCCTGATGAAACAACAACAGAAACAAAATAAACCTTCAGTGAAGTAAATTAATAAAAACCTCAGGAAATGAATCAAAGATGGATTATGCACAAATAGCCTATGTCAGAGATGGAAATGTTATTATCACCAGATTCTACAAACAGTGAGAAGGTAATGAAGACATTATAAAAAACAAAAACAAGAAGAAATATGACAAAATTTATAAAACTTTAGAGGAAATAAATTGCTGGAAAATATAATTTTCTAAAACACCCATAAGAAGAAATAGAAAATATAAGCAGTCCTATAGCAAAGTAATTGATCTATACTTAATAATCTTCTTTCAATCAAAGCTCTACGTTCATAAGATCCACTAGCAGATATTATAATACTGTTAAGAAATAATGCCAAATTTATACAAATACTTCAAGAGGATAGGACAAGAGGTACCACTTTCCAACACATTTTAAGAGGACAGCATAATTTTGATACAAACCCTCATTGAGATATCATAATAAAGGAAAACATTAGATCAGTATTACTCAAATACAAATGTGAAGTACTAAAACAAATCATACAAGCAATGAACATATTGCCATTTTCATATTTATTCCATGAATGTAGGTTTAATTTCAAAAATCAGCCATTAACAAAATGACAAAAAAAAAGCACATGATCATTTTAACAGATAAAAAAAGTGTGTAAATACAAATGTTTATAAAGATTTATCTGAGACAGAGCAAGAGAGCAAACATGAGCAGGAAGGGGAGAGGAAGAGGGAAAGACATCTCAAACAGACTCCACACTAAGCACATAGCAAGACATGGGGCTCAACCCCAGGAACCTCAGATTACAACCTGAGCCAAAACCAAGAGTCAGAAACTCAACTAATTCAATACCCATGGGCCTCAGTATAAATTTGCTTATAATAAAAATATCTTAGGAAAATAAAAAGAGAACTTTCCTAATGTGATAAAGGAAGCTACAAAAAACTGACAGCTATACTTAATGGTTGAATTTTAATTTCATTATGATATTAGGAATGAGTCACAAATGGCTACTATTACCATACCTTTCAAAGTATTTGAACTGTTTACTAGTAATCCTTGTGAGAAAATAAGACATGAAAAAATTTTAAGTGATTTACTGGAAAGAAAAATTATACTGTCATCATTTATAGGTCACATGATATGTACAAAGAAAATTCAGGTTAATCTCCAGATTAACATTAATTACTGATTTAAACAATTTGTCACATATAAGATTAATATACAATATCCAATTGAATATCTATATAACTTGAACAAACTAAAAAACATTTTAAGCAAAACTGTAATAAATTTTAAAATAAATATGCTAGAATATATCTTGCAAAAGACATATATGATCCAAAATATTGAGATACTAAACTAGACACATAGATACAGTATTCAAATTTCCCCAAATGTATCTGTAGGGTCAGTAAAATCCCTATCAAATTTCTATCAGATGCCTAAGGCCTGAGAAGTTGATTCTAAAATTTATATGGCAATACAATGGGGCAAATATAGCCAAGAAAATGAAAAAATATGGTATGAGGATTTCTTTACTGGGTATCATATATAAAGCTAGAATAATTAGCAGATGGTGGTTTTGGCATAAAAATAGACATATAAAACAATGAGGCAGATGAGATTCCAGAAACAGATATACACATGTATGATCAATCTATCTACATATTTTACCTGATCTATCCATGTGGCACTGCAGAACAGTACATAAATAAAGGCATGTCAATAATGGGTTGAAATTTTTATGTTCATTTAGAAAAATGAGTAAAACCTGATTCCCACTATATATTTTCCATGCAAATCAATTTTAGGTGGATTTTGATGTATACGTAAAGGTGAACAGTAATAACACAAACAATAATAAACATCCTATACTGACCTAGAATATAAGATATGAAAATACATGATAATTATGTCCATGAAGGGAAAGACTTATTTAACAATCAAATAATTAAGAATAAAAGAAAAGACTGATAAATTGGACATTAAATTTAGACATTTCTGCTCAATAAAGTTATAGCATTAAGAGACAGAAAAGAATGAATCATCGAGTAGAAGTTATTTGCAACACATAAAAGCAACTTAGATATCTAATGTATTTCAAAATCTTAAAAAATCAGTAAGATAAATGTAAACAGAATTTCTTCCAAATCCTTTCTATGAGGCCAGCATTTCCCTGATACCAAAAGTAGATAAAGAAAATACCAAAAAAGGAACTACTGCCCAATATCTCTTATGAACATAGATGTAAAATCCTCAACAAAATATCAGCAAACCAAATCCAACAACACAGTAAAAAACTCATCACAATGATCCAGTGGGATTTATTTCAGGGATGCAAGGGTGTTTCAATATTCACAAATCAATCAACATAATGTATCACTTTAACATGAAAAAGGGAAACAAGTAATCATTTCAACAGACACAGAAAAAGCATCTGATCAAATACAACACCCACTAATGATAACAACTCTCAACAAAGTAGATTTAGAGGGAATATACCACAATATAATAAAGACCAAAAAAATTAAAAACAAAACAACAACAAATAAACACCAAAAAAAAGTCATATATAAAACAAACAAACAAAAAACAACAACACAGCTGAAATCAAATTCAAGTGTGAAAAACTGAGAGCTTTCCCCCTAAGATCAGGAAGAGACAAGAATGTCCATTCTCACCACTTGTATTAAGCATAGTACTAGAAATCCTAGACACAGCAATCAGACAAGAAAAAGAAATAAAAGACATCCAAACTGGTAAAAAAGAAGTAAAACTTTCACTATCTGCTGATAACATAACACTATCTATAGAAAATCCTAAAGACTCCACCAAGAAAATTACTAGAACTGATAAATTCACTAAAGTCAGGATAAAAAAAACCAATATACAGAAATCTGTTGCATTTCTTCACACTAATAATGAAGTAGCATAAAGAGAAATTAAGAAAACAATCCCATTCACAATTGTAACAAAAATAATAAAATACCTAGGAATAAACTTAACCAAGGAGGTGAAAGATTTGTACTCTGAAAACTATAAAACAGTGATGAAAAAAACTGATGATGTCAAACAAATGCAAAGACATTCCATGCTCATGGAGTGGGAGAATGAATATTGTTAAAATGTCATACTACCCAATGCAATCTACAGTTTAATGCAATCCTCATGAAAAGACCTATAGCATGTTTCACAGAACTAGAAGAAAGAGTTTTAGGACTCTTTGGAGCCACAAAAGACCCCGAATAGCCAGAGTAATCTTTAAAAACAAGAATACTGGAGGTATCGCAGGGCACCTGGGTGGCTCAGTAGGTTAAAGCCTCTGCCTTCAGCTCAGGTCATGATCCTAGTGTCCTGGGATTGAGCCCGGCATCAGGCTCTCTGCTCAGTGGGGAGCCTGCTTCCTCCTCTCTCTCTCTTCACCTACTTGTGATCTCTCTGTCAAATAAATATATAAAATCTTAAAAAAAAATACTGGAGGTATCGCAATCCCAAATTTCAAGATATAATATAAAGCTATAGTAACCCAAACAATATGGTACTGGCACAAAAACAGATACATCAATCAATGGAACAGGATAGAGATCCCAGAAATCCATGTTTTTGATCATTTAAACTTCAACAAAGGGGGCAAGAATATGTAATGGTAAAAGGACAGTCTCTTTAACAAATGGTGTTGGGAAAACTGGACTACTGCATGCAAAAGAATCAAAGTGGCCCACTTTATTTCACCATACACACAATGAACTAAAAATGTATTAAAGACCTAACTATGAGACCTGAAATCATAAAAACCCTAGAAAAAAACACAGGCAGTAGTATCTCTGTCATCAGCTATAGCAACATTTTTTTAGATATGCCTCCTAAAGCAAAGGAAACAAAAACAAAGTACTGGGACCACATCAAAATAAAAAGCTTCTGAGAAGCAAAGGAAACAATAAAAAAAACTGAAAGACAGTCTACTGAGTGGGAGAAGATATCTGTAAATAACATATATGATAAGGGGTTAGTATCCAAAATATATAAAGAACTTACACAAGTCAACACAAAAAACACATATAATCTAAGTGACAAATTGTCAAAAAACATGTACAGATATTTCCTAAAAAAGACATACAGATAGCCAACAGACACAGGAAAATATGATCAACTTCACCAATCATCAGGGAAATGTGAATCAAAATCACAAATAGGGTATCATCTTACACCTGTCAGAATGGCTAAAATCAAACACAGGAAAAAAACAAGTGTTGGTAAGGTTGTGGAGAAAAAGGAACACTTGTTTACTGTTGGGAATATAAACTGATGTGGCCACTGTGGAAAAGAGTATGGAGGTTCCTCAAAAAATTAAAAATAGAATGGCCATAGGATCCAGTAACTCCACTACTGGGTATTTACTCAGAGAATGTGAAAACACTAATCTGAAAAGATATATGCACCCCTATGTTTACTGCAGCAATATTTACAATAGCTAAATTATAGAAGCAACTGAACTGTCCATCTATAGATGAATGGATAATGTGTTAGATAGGTGTGTGTGTGTGTGTGTGTGTGTGTGTGTGTGTGTACACACACAGAATATACACAGAATACTAGCCATAAAAATGAATGAAATTTTGCCATTTACAGACACATGGATGGACCTAAAGGATATGATGCTAAGTGATATAAATCAGTTAGAGAAAGACAAATACCATATGATTTTACTCATAAGTTAAATTTAAGGAAAAAAACAAAGTAAAAAAGAGACAAGGCAGAAAAGAGACTTAACTATAGAGAACAGATGGTTTGTCAGAGGAGAGGTGGGTGGCATGAATGGGTGAAATAGATAAAGGGAATCAAAAGTATACTTATCATGATGAGCACTGATTAATGTATAGAATTGCTCAATCACTATATTGCACACCTGAAATGAATAGAATACTGTATGTTAACTGTACTGGGATATAAAAAAGTTAAAACATTTATAGTAAGCATATTTTAAAAATCTAAAGAGGAAAAAAGAAAAAAGGCAACCAAAAAATTGTCAAGCCAGTTGAACATAAAATTCACAAAAGAAAATGAGTCAATACACGTATGAATAAATCCTCAACCTTATAGGTCATCGGGCAAATCTAAATTAAATGTAGGCTAGATACCAATAAATACTTGGTTAATATGTACTACCACATGCCAGACAGAATAGCTAAGTTAAAAAAGCCATTGACAATGGCAATACCAGTGCTATAGACTGAAGGTCTGTGTCCCTCTCTCTTTACCTACATGTTGAAACTCCAGCCCTCAATATGATGGGTTTTTTTTTTTTTTAATTATTTGACAGAGACAGAGAGAGATCACAAGTAGGCAGAGAGGCAGAAAGAGGTGGGGGGGGGGGGAAGCAGGCTCCCTGCTGAGCAGAGAGCCCCATGTGGGGCTTGACCCCAGAACCCTGAGATCATGACCTGGGCCAAAAGCAGAGGCTTAACCCACTAAGCCACCCAGGTGCCCCAATATGATGGTATTTTAAGATGAGGCCTTTGGAGGTCCTTAGGTATGAGGTCTTGAGTGTGGAGAATTAATGCCCTTATAAGAAGGAACATCAGAGGAATTGCTTTTCTTTCTCCTCTTTTAGGCACCCAAAGAAGAGAGCATGTAAGCATGTAAGCAGTTTGCAAGCCAAGAAGCCTCAGAATGAAATAAATTGCTAGCACCCTGATCTTGGACTTCCAGTTTCCAGAACTGTGAGAAATAAATTTCTGTTGTTTAAGCCATCTGCTTATGGTTATTTTGTTACAGCAGTGAGAGATGACTAGAACAGTAAGCAAAAACGAAGGATATATACAAAATGTTGACAACACTAAGGAAATGAAGCAACTGGACCCTTCATACTTGCTGACGAGGGTGTGAATTTGTTTGTCATTATCTCCTAAAGCTTAGCATATGCGTATCATCCAGCAATTCATCCCCTCAGGAATTACATACACATGTGCATCCATGAAAATGTGTGACCAACAAAATTGCATGCATATGTGCATCAAGAAACATATAAAAGATTGATTACTATATTATTTGTAATATGAAAAATTCCAAATTTCTGTCAATTGAATATGTATATATTAAATATAGCACAGTAATAAAATAGAAAAAATATACAATTAAAGTAAACAAACTTACAGCAATGTTGATGAATCTTATAAGCATAATTTTCAGTAAAGTAATGATGAATACAGCACTTAGATATACAAATCCAGGTGGTAAAACTATGAAAATAAAAAACATTAAAGGAGATATGTAATAACAATGTCCTACTTTTTTTACTTAAGTATTGTTATACAAGTATTATCTTTGTGATGTGATAATGAACTATGCCCTTTCTTTGTGAGTTAAAAAAGTTTTTTTGAGTCTTTTTTTTAAAATTTTTTATTTCTTTTCAGCGTAACAGTATTCATTGTTTTGGCACCACACCCAGTGTTCCACACCCGTGCCCTCTCCAATACCCACCACCTGGTTCCCCCAACCTCCCACCCCCTACCCCTTCAAAACCCTCAGATTGTTTTTCAGAGTCCATAGTCTCTCATGGTTCACCTCCCCTTCCAATTTCCCTCAATTCCCTTCTCCTCTCCATCTCCCCTTGTCCTCCATGCTATTTGATATGCTCTACAAATAAGTGAAACCATATGATAGTTGACTCTCTCTGCTTGACTTATTTCACTCAGCATAATCTCTTCCAGCCCCGTCCATGTTGCTACAAAAGTTGGGTTTTCATCCTTTTCTGATAAAGGCATAATACTCCATAGTGTATATGGACCACATCTTCCTTATCCATTCTTCCGTTGAAGGGCATCTTGGTTCTTTCCACAGTTTGGAGACTGTGGCCATTGCTGCTATAAACATTGGGGTACAGACGGCCCTTTTTTTCACTACATCTGTATCTTTGGGGTAAATACCCAGTAGTGCAATTGCAGGGTCATAGGGAAGTTCTATTTTTAATTTCTTGAGGAATGTCCACACTGTTTTCCAAAGTGGCTGTACCAACTTGCATTCCCACCAACAGTGTAAGAGGTTTCCCCTTTCTCCACATCCTCTCCAATACATGTTGTTTCCTGCCTTGTTAATTTTGGCCATTCTAACTGGTGTAAGGTGGTATCTCGATGTGGTTTTAATTTGAATCTCCCTGATGGCTAGTGATGATGAACATTTTTTCATGTGTCTGATAGCCATTTGTATGTCTTCATTGGAGAAGTGTCTATTCATATCTTCTGCCCGTTTTTTGATATGATTATCTGTTTTGTGTGTGTTGAGTTTGAGTTCTTTATAGATCCTGGATACCAACCTTTTGTCTGTGCTATCATTTGCAAATATCTTCTCCCATTCCGTGGGTTGCCTCTTTGTTTTGTTGACTGTTTCCTTTGCTGTACAGAAGCTTTTGATTTTGATGAAGTCCCAAAAGTTCATTTTTGCTTTTGTTTCCTTTGCCTTTGGAGACATATCTTGAAAGATGTTGCTGTGGCTGATATCAAAGAGGTTACTGCCTATGTTCTCCTCTAGGATTCTGATGGATTCCTGTCTCACGCTGAGGTCTTTTATCCATTTTGAGTTTATCTTTGTGTATGGTGTAAGAGAATGGTTGAGTTTCATTCTTCTACATATGGCTGTCCAGTTTTCCCAGCACCATTTATGGAAGAGACTGTCTTTTTTCCACTGTGTATTTTTTCCTGTTTTGTCGAAGATTATTTGCCCATAGAGTTGAGGGTCCATATCTGGGCTCTCTACTCTGTTCCACTGGTCTATGTGTCTGTTTTTATGCTAGTACCATGCTGTCTTGGTGATCACAGCTTTGTAGTAAAGCTTGAAATCCGGTAATGTGATGCCCCCAATTTTATTTTTGTTTTTCAACATTTCCTTAGCAATTCGTTAGTGATTCGGGGTCTCTTCTGATTCCATACAAATTTTAGGATTATTTGCTCCAGCTCTTTGAAAAATACTGGTGGAATTTTGATCAGAATGGCACTATAAGTATAGATTGCTCTAGGCAGTATAGACATTTTAACTATGTTTATTCCAAGAGCATGGAATGGTCTTCCCTCTTTTTGTGTCTTCTTCAATTTCTTTCATGAGTGTTCGAACTATGTATTTTTAAATATCTTAATTGAGATATGATGCATGTACCATAAAATTCACTATTTTAAATGGCAAAATTCAAGGATTTTTAGTGTATTCACATTCTCTGGTAATCACTAATCTATTTTCTATTGATTTGCCAATTCTAGATACTTAACATTAATGAATACGTATGTGACTTTCTATGTCAGTTTTTTTCATTTAGGATAATGTTTTCAAGATTATCCGTTATATAGTATTTATCAGGACTTCACTGATTTTCATTGTTTAACAAAATTTCATTGTATGGATATACCACATCTGTTTATCCATTCATCAACTGATGAACATCAGGATTGTTTCCACTTTCTGGCTATTTTTGAATAGAACTGCTATAAACATTCATGAACAAGTTTTTGTGTAAACATATGCTTTCAATTTTTTGGTGTACATACCAAAGATTGCAACTGCTGTATCATATAGTACTTCTATATTTGACTCTTTCAGGTACCACCAAACATCTTCACAAAGATTTACCACTGTCCACGTATTATAGCAAGTGGTTATGAAATGGCTATTTTCTGGTTTTAACTCGGATTTCCTTAATAATCTATAATGTTGAACATTTTTTTAATGTTCTTTGGTCCATTTGTGTAATTTCTTTGGAAAAGTGTCTATTTAAATTATTTTATACATTTTTCATACACTTCTTTATTGTTTAATTGTAAGAATTCTTTAAATACTGTGAATATTAAACTCTTCAGATAAATGTTCCACATTTTCTGCCTCTGTTTGGGTTGTCATTTCAATGCCTTTTTTTTTTTTTTTTAAAGATTTTATTTGTTTATTTGACAGACAGAGATCACAAGTAGGCAGAGAGAGAGAGAGAGGAGGAGGAAGCAGGCTCCCTGCCCAGCAGAGAGCCCAATGCGGGACTCGATCCCAGGACCCTGAGATCATGACCTGAGCCGAAGGCAGAGGCTTAACCCACTGAGCCACCCAGGCCCCCTCATTTCAATGTCTTAATAGCGTCCTTTTATGTATAATTTTTTAATATGACAAAGTCAAATTTATCCATTTTTCTCCTTTTAGTTGTTTATGCTTTTGGTGTAATATCTAAGAAACTCCTACCACCGGGAATGTCAAGAAGATTTTACATCTATGTTTTCTTCTAAGAGTTACACCATTTCTTGAGTTTCATAAATGTGTTCAATAATGGCTTTAAACTTCAGAAGCTTTTTGCCTGTATTTCTCTGTACAGTATTTCTGCCCCATTTCTCGTTTCCATCTCTTTTTGTACCTCCCATGTGCATGTGTTTGTGTGCCTGATGGTATCCCACAGGTCTGTGAGGTCTTCATTTTTCTTTTCCTTATAGTGGAAAATGTCCTACCTTTAAGTGTGTTACTACTTTCTTCTGCATGTGGATCTGCTAGTGAGTCTTGGGAGTGAATTTTTCATTTTAGCTATTTCATTTTTCACCTCCATAACTTCAATTTTGTTGCATTTTAGAATTTTTATCTCTTTATTGATATTCTCTGATGAGACATCATTCTCATTCTTTCCTTTAGTTATTTATACATTGTTTTAGTACTTTTAACATAGTTTAAATAATTTGTCTTTAATAAGTCCAATATCTGAGCTTTCTCACATAGAATTTATATTGTTTCTTTATGTATTGTAATTTCTTGTTCCTTATATGCCTCAAAATTTTTGTTGAAAATGGGACATCTGGATATAATCAAAAGACATTTTGAATCTTACTGTCAAGCTGTCAGGTGTCAAGGGAGTCAATTAGGGTAACAAGCCCAAATGCAAATACCAATCAGATCTTTATTAACTTACTGAAACAATACAGTCAAGAAGCAAAAGATAAAGAAAGGTGCCAGTTCCACAGTGTTTTACTGATGCCACAGAATACCACTGTGGGAGAGTCATGTGATATATAGTACAGATGAGAAGAATTATTTCTATCCAAGACCAGGTAAGAGGAAAAATAATTATTCAACTGTGTAATATAGAGAGTGCAAAAACACAAATACATACACAACAAGTTGAAAACAAGTTGAAAGAATATATAAAAAATGTCTGTCCACTGCCAGATATATACCTGAAGGAAACCAAATCACTGTCTCAGAGTTATCTGTATCCACATTCATTCCAGCAGTATTCATAACAGCCAAGACATGGAAATAACCTAAGTGTCCATCAAGGGATGAATGGATAAAGGAAAGGTGGTATACATACACACACACACACACACACACACACACACACACAGTGGACTATTATTTAGCCCTGAGAAATAAGAAAATCCTGCCATTTGTAATATCAGAGATGGACCCTGAGGGTATTATGTCAAATGAAATAAGCTAGACAGAGAAAGAAAAAACAAACAAACAAACAAACAAAAAAAAAAAAACAGTGAATGATCTCACTTACATGTGGAAAAAACAACCAAACAAACAAAAAAACCTCACAGAAACAACAGATTGTTGGTTGCCAGAAATGGGGTGTTGGGAATTCAGGGGTGGTAGAAAATAGGTAACAGCAGTCAAAAAGCACATAATTCCATTTCTGAAAAGATGGCAGAGTAGAAGAATCCTAAGATCACCTGGCCCCAGAGACATACCTAGACAACAGCCACATCAGTGCATCCAACCCAGACGACGACCAAAACTCAGACTTTCCAGGCAGAACAGACTTTCCACAGTTAATCCCTCAGAGGAAGACAGACCAGAAAGGGTAGAGAGGGCAGAGATGCAGTCAGGAACCAAAATCCTAAGAGACTAACTATAAACTGGAGGTACATTACCATACGAAGAAGAGAGAGGAGTAGATCTAACACTAGCTACTACAAACACAAGGGACCTGCACTGGAAAGACAAGTCAAGTTCTCCTAACAACTGGCTTCGACAGTGGAGCTTAACTTTGTGAGTTTTTATAACCAACAGGGCTTATACCTCGGTACTTTAAAAATCAGTAAGTCTGCTCGGGAAGAGCTGGAGGGTAATAGGAAACGGAGTTCCAGCCCTTAGAGATAAATAACCCTGCCAAGATAGAGCACAGAGTTTGAAAAGTACCTGGAGTATACAGGAAGTAGATTTATTTATGAATCTCAGAACTCATGCTGAAGGGGCCTTCTCCAGGAACAAAAGAGCTCACAAATGCCATCCCCCCACCCCACTCCCAGCATAGACAGACAGAAACCTGCAGGAAAGAGCAAGAACATCGTTCACCTAACTTGCTCCTGGCTTGGGTCTCACAAACCTGCACCCCCCACCTTGACACAATTTTCTATAGATTTGCCCCATTCAACCAGCCTCCCCAGCAGGAGTCCTTCCAAAGCAGCTTCTACACATCTCAATTCCTGCAAACATCCCTATCAGAGACAGCAACACTCAAAAAGGGATTCTTTCTCTAGGAAAAGATAAACACACACACTTAGCATACTGGGAATCCTGGCCCCCAAATCTTCTGACAGTCCAAAGAGAGTGCCATGCCCGTCAGTGCATCTGAAGCCCACGTAGCATCTGGCTTAAGTTCTGGGCCCATTTACCAACAAATGCCTCTCAGGGGACAAGGCAGGGAGATCACCCTGCAGTGCAATGCTGAAAAGCAGTCTGACTGCTGACACTGCATAAATACAAGCCCACAATGGCCCCAGACTGGTTTCCTAATGGGACAAGAACCAAACCCTGCCCAAATGAGAATAAGGAATAGGTCCCAGATGAAAGAACAGGACTAAAGAAGAGCAAAAAAGCTAAATGAAATGGAGATAAGCAATTTACCTGATAGAGAGCTCAAAGTAATGGTCATAAAGATTCATACTGGACCAGAGAAAAGAGTGGAAAATCTCAGTGAAACATTCAACAAAGAAAAAAGAAAAAAAAGAACCCATCAGGGGTACCTGGGTGGCTCAATTGGTTAAGTGACTTCCTTCAGCTCAGGTCTGATCCCAGGGTCCTGGGAACAAGCCCATTGGGCTCCTTGCTCAGCAGAGAGCCTGCTTCTCCCTCTCCCTCTCCCTGCTACTCTGCCTACTTGTGTTCACCCTCTCTCTCTGTCAAAAAAATAAAATTTATAAAGAAAAAAATAGAACCAATCAGATTTTAAAAACTCAGTAACAGAAGTTTAAAATACACTAGAGAAAATCACTAGATTATAAAAGAAAGAGTGGATCAGTGAACTGGAAGACAGAGTAACAGAAAGGAACCAAGTTGAAAAGCAAAAGGAAAAAAGAATAAAAAATTGAGAGTAGGTTAAGGGAACTCAGCAACATCATGAGCCAAAGAAAATTTGTATTACAGGGATCTCAAAAGGAAAAGACAGAGGGGCACCTGGGTGGTTCAGTGGGTTAAGCCTCTGCCTTCAGCTCAGGTCATGATCCCAGGGTCCTGGGATCGAGCCCCACATCGGGCTCTCTGCTCTGTAGGGAGCCTGCTTCCTCCTCTCTCTCTGCTTGCCTCTCTGCCTACTTGTGATCTCTGTCAGATAAATTAAAAAAAAAAATCTCTAAAAAAAAAAAAAAAAGGAAAAGACAGAAATGGGGCAGAATATTTATTTGAGGAAATAATAGCTGAAAACCTCCCTAATCTAGGGAAAGAAAAAATACTCAGATCCAAAACACACAGATGACACATAACAAAACCAACCTGTCAAAGTCTACACTAAGACACATAGCAATTAAAAGGACAAAAAGTGATGATAAAGAGGGAATTTTAAAAGCAGCCAGAGAAAAGAAAATAGGCACATACAAGGGAAACCCCATAAGACTATCAGCTGATTTTTTAGCAGAAATTTTGTAGGCCACAATATTGGCATAATAAATTCAAAGTGCTGAAAGGGAAAAAAGAAAAAAAAGAAAAAAAAGTGCAACCAAGAATACTCTATCTACCAAGCTGTCACTGAAAATACAAGGAGAAACAAAGAATTTCCCAAACAAAAGAGTTCATCACCACTAAACCAGCTTTGTAAAAACATTTAAGTTAATTCTTTGAGTGATCAGAAGTAAGAAAATCATGAAAGGAAAATTCTTAACAGATAAATACAAACATGATTAAAGTACTAGATTAATAATACATAAAACAAGTACAGACATTAAAGCCCAAGTGTAGTAAAATCAATTCTATGGATAAAACCAATCAACGGATTCACAAATAAAAGGATGTACAGTATGGCACTGTAATGTATAAAAAGCGGTGGTGGGGAGGAGGAGGGAGTAAAAACTTACTGCTTTTAGAATGGGTTCAAACTCAAGTGACCATCAACTCACTGTAAACTGTTATACACACAGGGTGTTATATATCTATCTCACAATAATCACAAATCAAAAATATGTAACAGATGCGCAAACAATAGAAAAAACAGAATCCAAGCATGTTACTAAAAAAACCCAGAAAACCACAAAGGAAAAGAGCAAGAAAAGAAACAGGATTTAAAAAAAAAAAAAAAAAAAAAAAGGAAAGAGAGAAAAAGGGAAGAACTACACAAACAACCATAAAACAAGTAATAAAAAGTCAGTGAGTACATACCTATTAATAATTCCTTCAAATGTAAATGAACTAAAAACTCCAATCAAAATACATAGGATGACTGAATAGATAAAAAAGCAAGACCTAGGGGCACCTGGGTGGTTCAGTCAGTTAAACATCTGACTCTTGGTTTCAGCTCAGGTAGTGATCTCAAGTTCCACATCAGGCTCCATGCTCAGTATGGAGTCTGCTTGTCCCTCTCCCTCTGCTCTTCCCCTGCTTTCTATCCCATAATCTTTAAAAAAAAAAAAATCAACATAGGATCTGTGTATATGCTACCTATAAGACTCACTTCAGGCATAAAGACACATGCAGACTGAAAGCAAAGAGATGGAAAAACATTTACATGCAAATGGAAGTGAAGAGAAATCTGGGTAATAGTACTTAATATTAGACAAAATAGATCTTAAACAAAAACTAAAAAGAGACAAGGCACTACCCAATGATAAAAGGGACAATCCAACAGGAGGATATAACAATTGTAAATATTTATGCACCCAACATGAAAGCACCTAATACATAAAGCAACTTTTAAAAGATATAAAGGAAAAAACTGACAATAATATAATAATAGTGAGGGACTTTAATACCCCACTTACATCAATGGACAGATCTTCCAGACAGAAAATCAACAAGGAAATAATGGCTTTGAATGACACATTGGACTAGATGGGTCTAACAGATATATTCAGAACATCCCATCCAAAAACAATGGAACACATATTGTTTTCAAGGGCAAATGGGACATTCTAGAAGAAATCACATGTTAGGCCACAACACAAGTCCCAGGAAATTCAAAAGGACTGAAATCATATGCATCTTCTCCAACAATGATATAGAATGATTGTATAAGCCTGTTGCAAGAAAAAAATCTGGAAAGAACATAAATACATGGAGGCTACATAACATGCTATTAAACAGGAAATGGGTCAACTGATAAGTCAAAGACAAACACACTGAAACAAATGGGAATGAAAACCCAACAGTCTAAAACTAATCTTTGAGATACAGTAAAAGCTGTTCTAAAAGGAAGTTTATAGCAATACCAGACTACTTCAAGAAGAAAAGTCTCGGGTGCCTGGGTGGCTCAGTGGGTTAAGCCGTTGCCTTCGGCTCAGGTCATGATCTCAGGGTCCTGGGATCGAGTCCCACATCGGGCTCTCTGCTCAGCAGGGAGCCTGCTTCCCTCTCTCTCTCTCTGCCTGCCTCTCCATCTACTTGTGATTTCTCTCTGTCAAATAAATAAATAAAATCTTTAAAAAAAAAAAAAAAAAAAAGAAGAAAAGTCTCAAACTGCCTACTAAGATTACACCAAAAGGAGCAAGAAAAAGAAAAACAGAGCCCAAAGGCAGTAGCAGAAACAAAAAAAAAAAAAGAGATTAGGGCAGAAATAAATGAAACAGAGCCTGAAAAAAACAAAAGAATAGATCAAGGTACTATTTTTTTTTTTTAATATCAACAAAACTGATATACCTTCAGCCAGACTCATCCAGTGAGAGAGAGGACTCAATATATAAAATCAGAAATGACAAGGAGAAATACCAATCAAAACTTCAGAAATACACAGGATTATAGAGATTATGAAAAATTATACACCAACAAATTGGACAACCTAGAAGAAATGGATAAATTCCTAGGAACATAAAACCTTTATGTATTTTTAAAAATATTTTATTTATTTATTTATTTGACAGAGAGAGAGAGAGAGATCACAAGTAGGCAGAGCAGCAGACAGAGAGAGAGGGGGAAGCAGGCTCCCCACTGCTTGAGCAGCGGGGGAGCTTGAGCAGAGAGCCCAATGCGGGGCTCGATCCCAGGCCAAAAGCCAAAGGCAGAGGCTTAACCTACTGAGCCACACAGGTGTCCCAACATAAAACCTTTAAATCTGAATCAGGAAGAAATACAAAATTTGAACAGTCAGATTATTAGCAATGAAACTGAATCAGTAATCAAGAAAACTATTCCAAAAAATATAAGATGATGGAAAATTTCCAAATTCATTGGACACTACCCTGATAACAAGACCAGTTAAAGACACTGTGGGACTGGGGGTGGGGGCAGGGAAATAAAAAACAAAACCAAAGAAACAAAAAGCAAAAACAAAACAACAAAAAAAAACCCGCAACTATAGACCAATATCTCTGATGAACGTAAATGCAAAAATCCTCAACAAAATATACCCATACTGAATCCAACAATAAATTTAAAAGAAAATCATTCACCATGATCTAGTGAAATTTATTCTAAGGATACAAGTGTGATTCCATATTCATATATCAATCAATGTGATACATCTCATTAATAAGAGAAAGGATAAAAAACCTATGATCATCTCCATAAATGCAGAAAAAGCATTTAACAAAGTGTAACATCCATTTATATTAAAAACTTCCAATGAAATGAGTTTACAGGAAACCTATTTCAACATAATAAAATACCATATATGAAAACCCACAGCTGGGGCACCTGGGTGGCTCAGTGGGTTAAAGCTTCTGCCTTCAGCTCAGGTCATGATCTCAGGGTCCTGGGACTGAGGCCCGCATCAGGCTCTCTGCTCAGCAGGGAGCCTGCTTCCCTTCCTCTCTCTCTCTGTCTGCCTCTCTGCCTGCTTGTGAGCTCTATCAAACAAATAAATAAAAATTATTTTTAAAAATTAAAAAAAAAAAACACAGCTAACATCAAACTCAAGGATGAAAAACTGAAAGCTCGTCCTTTAAGATTAGGAATAAGACAGGATATCCATTCTTACCACTTTTATTCAACAGAGTACCAGAAGTCCTAGCCATTGCAATTAGACAAGGAAAAGAAATAAAAGGCTCCCAAACTCATAACAAAGTAAAACTTTCACTATTTGCTGATGACATGATACTATCTATAGAAAACCCTAAAGACTCCACCAAAAAACTACTACACCTCATACATGAATTCAGTAAGGTCACCGGATACAAAGTTAACATGGAGACATCTATTGCACTTCTATACACTAATAATGAAGTAGCAGGAAAAAAGTTAAGAAAATAATCCCACTTACAATTGCACTAAAATTAATAAAATACCTAGGAATAAACTTAACCAAGGAGGTGGAAGAGTTCTACTCTGAAAACTATAAAACACTGGTAAAAGAATTTGAAGATATACAAATGGAAAGATATTCCATGTTCATGGATAGGCAGAACAAAAACAGCTAAAATATCCATACTACCCAAAGCAACCTATAGATTTGATGCAATCCCTATGAAGATACCACCAGCACTTTTCACAGAACTAGAACAAAGAAGCCTAAATTGGATGAAACCACAAAAACCCTCAATAGCCAAAGCAATCTTAAGAAAGAAGAACAAAGCTGAAGGTATCATAATCCAAGATAAAGCCATAGTAGTCAAAACAGCATGGTACTGGCACAAAAACAGACACATAGATCAACAGAACAGAACAGAAAACCTGGCAATCAATTCATGTGTTTATGATCAATTACTCTAAGGGAAAGGAGACAAGAATATACAATGAGAAAAAGATAGTCTCTTCAGTCTGGGGAAACTGGACAGTTACATGTAAAGAAGGGAACAACTATTTCTTGCACCACACACAAAAATAAACTCAAAATGGACTAAGAACCTAAATGTGAGATCTGAAACCATCAAATTCTTAGAAGAAAACAGAGACAGTAATTTCTTTGAGATGAGCCACAGAAACATTTCTCTAGATATGTTTTCTCTGGTCTGGGAAACAAAAGCAAAATTAAACTATTGGAACTACATCAAAATAAAAAGTTTTTACACAATGAAGGAAAGTATCAACAAAACAAAATGCAACCTATTGAATTGAAGGAAATAAATAAATGTACAAGATAAATCCCATAAAGGGTTAATATCCAAAATATAGAGAGAACCTCTACAACTCAATACCTAAAACACAAGTAATCCAGTTTAAAAATGAGAAGAGGACCTGCACAGACATTTTTCCAAGGAAGATACACAGATACACAGATGACCAACATCACTAATTTTCAGGGAAATGAACACCAAACTATAATGAGGTATCAACTCACACCTGCCAAAATGACTAAAATAACACAAGAAATAATGAGTGTTGGTGAGAACTTGAATAAAAGAAAACTTTGTGCACTGCAGGTGGGAATATATATTGATGCAGCCGCTGTGGAAAACAGTATGGAAGTTCATCAAAAAAATAAAAATAGAATTACCATAGGATCCAATAATTCCACTACTGGGATTTACCCAAAGAAAATGAAAATACTAATTTGAAAAAACAGATGCACCCCTATATTTATCGCACTGTTATTTACAATACCCAAGATATGGCAGTAACCCAAGTGCCCATCCATAGGTGAATAAATAAGATGTGACAGATACATAGATATACACACAATGGAGTTTTACGTTGCATAAAAAAGAATGAAATCTTGCCATTTGTGACAACACAGAGATACCTAGAGGGTATAATGCAAAGTGAAATAAGCCAGAGAAAGACAAGTACCAGTGACTTGCTCATACATAGAATTTAAGAAGCAAAACAAACTTAACAAAGAAAAGAAGAGACAGAAGAAACAGACTATCATATACAGATAACTGGTAGTTATCAGAAGGAGGTGGCTGGGAGATTGGTAAACAGATAAAGGGGATTAAGTGTATACTATGTTGATGAGCACTGAGAAATGTACAGAATTGTTTAATTATTATACTGTACACTTGAAAGTAATGTAACACTGTATGTTAATTACACTTCAAAATGAACTAAAATTGGATATCTGGGAGGCTCATTCATTTAAGCATATTCCTTCACTCAGATCATGATCCCATGATCCTGAGGCCCTGGGACGAGGCCTGTCTCTGGCTCCCTGTTCAGCAGGGAGTCTGCTTCTCCCTCTCCCTCTGACCCTCCCCACCCCCACTCGTGCTCTCCTTCAAATAAATAAATAAAACCTTTTTAAGGAAATGAAATAAAATTAAAATGTCCTTTATTTCTAAGGAAGGTAGGGGGGGAAAGATATGAATTTCCAGTTATAAGATGAGTAAGTTCTGGAGATAAAGCGCACAGCATGGTGACTATAGTTAATAATATCTTCTAAAATATATTTAAAGTTTCTAAGAGAGTAAACATTACGAAAACTCATCACAAGAAAAAAATGTTAACTGACAAATGTTAACTTAGCATGGTGATCATTTCAGAATACATACATATAGCAAATCATGTTATACAGGTTATATTGTATTAATATACAATATAATAGGTCACTATGTCTCAATAAACCTGGAAAAAACTAATTCTTCACTATAAAAAATAATCTGCATTACTGAATGCTAACAAGCATGAAAATCCAGATAAAATCAGTGATTTTCTAAGAAAATTCCAATTACAAAAAACTGATTCAAGACAAGATTGAAAGCCATGTAGTAACCATAGAGGATTGAGAACTCAAAAACACAAATGGCTTCCAGGAAATAACAACGAATCTTCTAATCTTCTATTTCAACGATCAGATTTCTGCGCTACTTAAAATACTTTAAATGGTCATTCTCCTTTCCAATTATAATACTCTCACACTGTTAACAAAACTAGAAGATGGCAATATATATATATATATATATATATATATAATCACTTACAAAAATTGACATGAATATCCTGGATTAAATGCTACCTACTCTGAAACAGGCCAATTAAGTTCTCTCTGATAGGAATTTGTATCTTAAGCAAAAACACATGAGAATGAAAGGTCATTTAACTGAAGGTAACAGAAGCTGAAGCATCTGAAAGGAAATGCCTCATGATTGTGACCTTATTCCTGCTACTATGATATTCAAAGCAACTCTGCAAATACTTCGACATGTTCTGGTTATTCTGATTTTTAAATATGTGAGCTCCCTACTATATTCCCAATGTATCACTTTGTCTTGCTTAAGTTGATCATGATTAGTTTTTAGTTGCTAACAACTAAAGAACACCAAATTAAGCAAAAAATTAGGGCTTTCCTTATTCAGCTGGAAGTGCCATAACAAAAATACTTTACGCTGGGTACTTTAAACCATAGAAATACATTTCCACTTCTGAGGACTAGCAAGTCCACGATCACGGTGCTAGCAAAGTAGGTTTCATTCTGAAGCCTCTGCTTTTCCCATACAGCGAGCTGCCATCTCACTATGAGCTCACAAAAATCTTTCTCTGGCCTGAGAGGAGAAAGCAGGGGAAGTAGGCTCTCTGTTTTCTCCTGAGGGCACTTATCACCACTTATGTGGCTTCCACATCACCTAAATCTAACTATTTTCTAAAGGTCTCATCTCCAAATACCATCAAGTTATGGTTAGGGCTTCAAGTGAATTTTGGAAGATACAAACAGCAGTACTACTACATAGAGCCTGCAATGTTTTGGGTGTTTTTGTGTGTGCGTGCTGTTTTTAGTTCATAGACAATAGATGGGGGAAATATATTAAGAATTGGAAGAAATGGAGTAAGAATGTAAAGTTCAGATTCTAATTTTTTTCCCTTTTAAAAAATTTATTTTTTTTATTATGTTATGTCAGTCAACATACAGTACATCATTGGTTTTTGCTGTAGCTTTCCATGATTCCTTATTTGCGTATAACACCCAGTGCTCCATGCAATCCACGCCCTCCTTACTACCTATCACCAGGCTCAGATTCTGATTTAGAGAACGACCTGAGATTATAGATCAAGAATGGATTAAGACATCTATCCCCTTTAGGATTCTAACAATTTCTTCAGTCTTCTTTGCAGGTAAATTTTGCACATTGTCCATTATGATGATTAATTATATTAATTAAAAATTAAGTCTTTTAAAAAATCAGTACTAAATACTATCTTTATACATTTTTCAGAAAGTTGTCCATGATAGAAGACTAGAATGTAAGAGCAGGACAGATAAAAGCAACTTTCTTTAGAAACTACTTTTAGGGGCTGCTGGATGTCTCAGTGGGTTAAATATCAGTCTCCAGCTCAGGTCACGATCACAGGGTCCTGGGATCAAGCCTTGGGTCAGGCTTCCTGCTCAGCAGGGGGTCTGCTTCTCCTTCTCTGGCCGCCCTTCCCCCTGGTCCTGTGCAGGTACACATGCTGGCTCCCTTGTGTATGCTCACTCTCTCTCTGGCTCTCAAATTAAAACAAAACAAAACCACCCCACCCCCCCAAAAAACCTACTTTCAAAATAAAAAAAATCACTGGTGAAAGTGAATTAACACTGAATTAATTAAGCTACTAAGACTGCTTTTAAACTAAAGCATGAAGAATCAGATTTATCTGCTAAATTTACACAGATTTGATTTAGGAAAACATAATTCCATTCAACTTTGCCAAATTGTGTTTATTCCCAATAAATACGATTCCACTCAACATTCACTGTCCTAATAAACATTCTACAAAGATTTAGAAATATGTTATCCTCAGAAATCAGTTTATAGGGTCTTGCTCTTGTTTCAGATTCAAATGTGTAAAGTATTAAACTGTATTAAACTTGGAAACCAAATAAAATAAAGACCTCCATATTAATCTGTACATGTCAATAATTTTCAAGAACTAAAGGGTATTTAATGGCATAGTAAAGCATACTTATTTCTAGGTAATGCTAGAACTTGACATTATAATCACATTAATATTAAGAATGATTATAATTTATGTGTGCCTGCAAATTAGTGATGACTTCCTAGATTTGGTCAGCAGGAAATATATTCATTTAAATGACACTGGTTCTGTCCAGAAAGGTAAGTAGCATACTTGAGCCCATGTGCAATTCTATGTCTATACTCAGATACTACATTATATAGAACGATTAGAAAAGTCCTTATGAAAAAAAAAAAGAAAAGTCCTTACAGTCCTTATGTCCAGACAATATGTCGAGACAACATGCGATTCAATAAAGAGCTTTGCAGTGATGGTACTAAATACTGATACAAGTCTAGGGTTCTCAAGTAAAATAAAGACATAGATGTAGATGTAGGTCTGTCAATGCAGATTGTGTATAGATCTGTGCGTATCCAAGTAGGTTGGAAAGTAAAGAGATCCAGAGAAAGAATGCGAAATCATATTCTGGTTTGTGTCATATCTTGAGATGGAGGCCTAAATGCTTTCTTTTGATACCATTCTTTAGTCTATCTATATCTAATTAAGACAGCTTTACCAGGCTTCACAGAAAGAAGTCACCTCTCCATACCTGCCTAGCTGAGCCAGGACGAAAGTGGTCAGTGGTCAAATTCTTAGGTCACCTCCCCATGTTTGCAAAGTTCTTTAGTTCAAGAGCTCTGTGGCTCAAGAAGGACCAATTATGACAGACTGGAGCAAGATCTTTCCCTGCAGGTATGATAGAGGAAAATACTGAAGAACTTAACAGAGAAGTTTAAGAGCAACTTCTTATAGATATTTTTCCTCTTTTTAATCTGAAATTTATCACTTTACATTCTTAATAATGTGTCTACTGGAAAATTGTGTTTTTGGTAGTGCTTATAAAGCTATAGAAATCTCTCTAGTTTTTAATGAATTTGTATATTTTCCTACAAAATGGATCCCTGAAAAATTGTTAGAAAAAAACACAAAATGAGTCTCTGAAAAAACTGTTAGAAGACGACCTTGGAATTTCATTTTTTGAAGGACATTTGATGAAGTATACCATAACCAAAAATATTTTATCATAAAATTAAATAGAATAAAACATTTAACATTTTCATTTAAATTATGTTAGCAGAAGAAAATGGTGCAAAGTCACCTGTGCCCTATGTATGGACGCAAGACAAATTATGCATGGGCCAAATAGGACTTTTGTGACCTGTGGATTTCCGAAAACAAATTTCAAGATTCTAAAAGCACCAGATATTTTACCCTTAATGGATACATATTTGGCAGATACCCATTTGCAGTTCCCTGAAGCATTTGCATTTCTCCACACTTAAGTTACTTGCCAGATATAAATATGAAAATAGACAATTTCTAATTCAGAGGACTGCCAGTTCAGTGCTTAGTATTATACATTTTGATGCTTGGTCATTTAGTATTGCCAGAATAATTAAAACCAATTCTTTGAAACGGAATTACTCATTTGATGTGCCTTACGTTAACTGCAGAACCACCTACCACACTGAAAACAGACGTCCGAAAGACAGAGGGTATCTTTCCCAGGAAAGCCTGCCTCAGAATGATTATTTCTATCAGATGTAACAGAAAAAGCTTTGACAATAGGCACGTATCAATTGCACACAATTCAGCTCATCCTTCTATGATTGATGCATAATAGATACTATTATAGTTGTTCCAAACATTCTTGTTCCTCTTTGTCACTCTGTATCATACCATGACTGGAAAGACAATGAACGAGATGCTGCTTTTGAAAAGCCTTATCTACTGCAGCATCTAGAGGCAAAACTAAAAAGAAAGAAAGGGGGATGGAAAGAGATTACTGAAAACCAGTCACTGCTCATTCCCATGCAGAGCGTAAAAACATCACCAAGCGAATGATTAGAACAAATGTAGTTCAGTTAATGCAGGGAAATGTGTTTGCTGTATGTCTATCAATCGTATTACATCAATAACTATAATTTGAAAGTTTAAAAAATAGGAAAGTTGATATTAGGATTAAAAGCTCAACTTGTTTTGTTTTGTTTTATTTGAACTAAATGTGTTGTATGACAACTGAAAAGACAAATACTCTATTTCCCCGATGTCTTCTGGATCTAAAATACCAGTGTAAGTAAAAATAAAACAGAAACTATTGGGAAAAAATGACCAATGTTCTTTCTTCACATGGATGGATCTACATTTAACATTCCTCTTACTGCCTGGGGCTCTTCAGACTGTCTATAGATTTTTGATGGTATATTTTGAAATTTGATGCCATGAAATGTATTTTATAAAGCAAGTTTACTATTTTTCCTACCACGGTAAAGAATGAAAAGACTGCATCTTATTGTTTGCTGTTTAGAGCAAAGTATTTTTAAACTTTCACGAGTATGAATAGAACAAAATGGTGTTCATCTTTTCAAATAAATTCTTTACTATATTAATTATAGGCATTTTAGAGAAAGTTTACTGATTTTAGGATTAAAGACTTCATTAAAATACATTTATATTTTCAATGTATAACAAATGTGTTTTAACAAGAGATCAGGCCTTAGTTAATTCGTAATTTGTTTTAAGACTATACCATTTTTTTCCTATAGATTTCCCACATTATATAGAAATACTGTTGTACTATTTTTTTAAGTGACTGCTATAGGGTTTACAATATATATCAATAACTTACCATAATCAACCTTCAACTACCACTTCGCATACAGTGTAAGAGTCTTAAAACAGTAGCCTTCCATTTCCCCACTCTTAATTTTGTATGCTGTTTTTGCCATTCTTTTTACCTCTATATATGTCAGAACTCCACAAGGCCTTGTTACTACTTCTGCATTATCTCTTAAAGCAAGTTAAGATTATGAAAAATATATATTATATTTTACCATGATTTTTTAAAAAGATTTATTTACTTGAGAGAGAGAGAAAGAGAGTGTGTGCATGCGAGCACAGAGGGAGGGGCCGAGGAAGAGAATCCTAAGCAGACTCCTTACTGAGCATGGAGTTCACGCAAAGCTTAATCCTACAAGACCAAGATGAGGAACTGGGCCAAAATTGAGAGTTGGACACCTAACCGAGTCTACTCAGGTGCCCCCTATTTTACCAGGATTTTTACTCTTTCCTCTGCACTATTACTGACTAGTTCTCGATTTCTGTTATCACATTCCTTTGTTTAAAGAACTCCCTAAACATTTTTTTTAGCATAGGCCTGAGGCAATAAATCTTCCCAGCTTTTGTTTACCTCACAAAAGTTTTATTTTGCTTTCATTTTTTAAAGTTATGACTAAGAAAGTCTACGTTGAAAGATTTTTCATTAAAGATGTCATTTCACTTTATTCTGGGCTATATACTTTTAATGAAAAGTCTAATGAAATTATTTCCTTTGTCCTTTTGTATGTAGTTTTTTATTCTGTTCACGTTCAAGAAATTTTTTTTTTTTTTTAATCACTAAGTTTTAGCTTTTGACTATGACATGCACAAGCGTTCTGGGAAATTTATCCTGCCAAGATTTTTTGGGATGCCTGTATCTGTGGTTTTTTTCTTTTTTTCCCATACATCTTAGAAAAATCTGAAGGCATTGTCTTTCGATATTGATTCCCTCATTTTCTCTTCTTTTGAGACTCCAATATCATGCATGTTAGACCATTTGATATTGTCTAGAGGTTCTTGATTGCTGTTTTATGTTGGGTGATTTTTTTTTTAATCACCATTTTTTTAATCTGTGGGTTTCTTTTCAATAATGACTATTGGTTTACTTGCAAATTTTTTCCCCATCTTGGTCCAGTGGAGAAACTATTCATCTCTAATGCTATATGTTTTATTTTCAGTGTTTTTTTTTTTAAAGACTTATTTATTTGAGAGAGAGACTGCACACAAGCAGGGGGAGGGGCAGTAGGAGAGGAGAGAGAGAATCTCCAAGCAAACTCCTTGCTGAGTGTAGAGCCAATGCAGGGCTCCATCTCAGGACCATGAAATTATGACCAGAAACAAAATCAAGAGTTGGACCCTAACCAACTTAGCCACCCAGACACCCCTTATTTATTTTCAGTGTTCTTATTCGCTATTTAAGAAAGTTCCTTCCAGCCTGCTGAAATATTCTACCTGCTTCTACATGATGCCCAGTATTTCAATAGTTTTTAGTCATCATTAATTATAGTTAATATGTTACATTAATTAATATAAATATAGTTAATTATAGTTAAATTATGATTATTTAAAAATTTCATATCATTTCAATAAGTGGGTCATTTTGAAACCCAATCTTTTGATTACTTCATCTCTTTTTTTTTTTTTTTTAGATTTTTTATTTATTTATTTGACAGAGAGAGATCACAAGTAGGCAGAGAGGCAGGCAGAGAGAGAGAGGAGGAAGAAGCAGGCTCCCTGCTGAGCAGAGAGCCCGATGCGGGGCTCGATCCCAGGACCCTGAGATCATGACCTGAGCCAAAGGCAGCTGCTTTACCCACTGAGCCACCCAGGTGCCCCGATTACTTCATCTCTTAATTATTGATAGGTTTTCCTCTTTATCTGATGAAGTTTTACTAAATTCTGGATATCATATATGGAATGGTAGAGACTGAGCAAAGTAGTATTTGTGCCTTTAAAACAGCCTAACATTTCTTTTGTCATGGTGCCAGTGTGTGGGGTTATTCTAATCAGGAATTTGGCTGTCTATGGATCTTGTTACTTATCTCATAGCCTCCTTTCCCACAGATTTCAAATACCTATAGCAACTGGCTACTGTTACCCTGCACTTTGAATGGGACCTGAGGTGCAAAAGTTTTTTCTCAATACTTCAGCTTCACCTTCATGTTCCTCAATATCTACAAGATTTGTAAATATGTTCTGCCATTCTGGGTGTTGTCTTTTTAATTTCTAGGTGGTATTCTTATGAGCAAAAAGGTTTTTGATTTTCATTTATGGTGAAAAACTCTCAAAAATTGGGCTTAGAGAAAACATAGCTCAACATAATAAAATGCCATATATGAAAAAGCCACAGTTAACATCAAACTCAATGGTAAAAAACTGAGAACATTTCCCCTAAGAGAAGGAAGAAGAAAAGGATGTCCACTATGTCCACTCACACCACCTTTATTCAACAAAGTAATAAAAAGTCCCAGCCACAGCAATCAGACAAGGAAAAAAAAAAAAGAAGAAGAAGCATCCAAATTCATAACAAAGAAATAACTGCTGATGACAGAATACTATCTATAGAAAACTCTTAAGACTTTACAAAAAAAAATTACTAGCACTGATACTTGAATTCAGTAACTAAGGTCACAGGATACAAAATGAATATACATAAATCTGTTGCATTTCTACACACTAACAATGAAGTAGCAGAAAGAGAAATTAAGAAAACAATCTTATTTACAATTGTACCAAAAATAAAAAAATAACTGGGATTAAATATAACCAAGTAGGTATAAGATCTGTACTATGAAAACTATAAAAGACTGTAGAAACTGAAAATGACACAAAGTATTTTCCATGATCACAGATTGGGAGAACAAATGTTGTTGCACATACTATCCAAAGCAATCTATAGATTTAATTCAATCCCTATGAAAATACCAATAGCATTCTTCACAGAAAAATAAAGAACTAAATCACAGAAGTAAAATAAAGAATACTAAAATTTGTATGGAACCACACAAGACCCCAAACAGCCAAAATAATCTTGAAAAGAACAAAACTAGAGGTTTCAAGATATACTACAAAGCTCTCGTTATCAAAACAGTATAGTACTGGCGCAAAACGAGACAAGTAGATCAATGAAACAGATTAGAAATCCAAGAATTAAACCTACAATTATATGGTCAATTAATCTATGACAAAGGAGACAAGGATATACAATGAGGAAAAGACAGTCTCTTCAACAATTGGTGTTGGGAAAACTGGACAACTATATGCAAAAGATTGAAACTGGACCACTTTCTTGCACCATACAAAAAAATAAATTCAAAACAGATTAAAGACCTAAATGTGAGACCTGAAACCACAAAAATCCTAAAAGAGAACACAAGTATTGTCTCTGATATCTGTCATAGTAATATTTTTCTAGGAATGTCTCCTAAAGTGAGGGCAATAAAAGTAAAGTATTGGGACTACATCAAAATAAAAAGCTTCTGCAAAGCAAACAATCAAGAAAACTAAAGGACAACATACCTAATAGAAGATATTTGCAAATGACATATATGATGAGGGCTAGTGTCCAAACTATATAAAGAACTTAGGCAACTCGACACCAAAAACACAAATAATCCAAATAACAAATGGGCAGACAACACGAACAGACATTTCTCCAAGGTAGACATACATATAGGCAATAGACACAGGAGAAGTTGTTCAACCTCACCAATCATCAGGGAATGAAAAATAAAACTACAATGAGATATTACCTCATACCTGTCAGAATGGCTAAAATCAAAACAAGAAATAACAAGTGTTGGTGAGGATGTGGTGAGAAAGGAACCTTCGTGCACTGTTGGTGGGAATGCAAAGTGGGGCAGCAACTGTGGAAAACAGTATGGAAACTGCTCAAAAATTTAGAAGTAGAACTACCCTACAACTCAGTAATTTCTGTCGCGGCTGGCGTGACAAATCGACCAGGAACATGAGGGTAAGAGGATGAAGAAAAGAACTCAAGAAGCAGAGAGATGGGGGCAGGAGGGGCACTGAGGAAGATGTCCAACAGTGCTAAGTTTATTCAAAGCATTAAGGCCATATATATAATGATATTACAATAGGAGATGCAATACATCTGTGTCTAGTTAAACAACCACGAGTTCCCGTAAGTTGTTTCACACTTAACCATAAGCAGACCTTGTGATGCCCAATGGCTGATGCCAGTACAATTGTTTTGTATTGATACAGCAAACCTGAAAGTAATTTATGGGCTGTACTAGGGCAGCAAGGACCAGCCATGAACTTATGACCCCAACCGAATTGTTCTCATTTGTTTAGCAAGCGTGTGGGAAGTCACGTAGGCAAGCGCACAACACATAGCACAGACCCTTTCTCAGTGCTACTCAACTTTTCCTGTCCTAAACCTTTTGTTAGGTTATTCAGACCTTAAAGGAGGCACAAGTCAGGGCCTGGTTTGGTCCTCGTCGCAAACCTTACTGCGGCCTCCCACAAATTTCACTACTGGGTATTTACCCAAAGAGTGTGAAAACACCAATTTGAAAGCATATATGCACCCCTATCTTTACTGCAGAATTATTTACAACAGCCAGATTATGGAAACAACTCAAGTGTCCATCAGTTAACGAATGGATGAAAACGCAGTGTATATATATTTTATATACGTATATATGTATATATACGTATATAAAACACACACACACATGCACACACACACACTGAAATATTACTAAGTCTTAAAAAAGAATTAAATTGAGTTCTTTGCAACAACATGGATGGATCTAGAGGGTATAATGCTAAGTGACAAGTCTGTCAGAGAAAGTCATATACTGTATGATGTCACTCACATGTGGAATTGAAGAAACAAAACACAGAAAAATGAAAAAAAGAATTAACTATAAAGAACAGCCAGATGGTTACCAGAGGGGAAGTGGGGGGGGGCACCACTGGTGAAGTAGGTGAAGGTGATTAAGAGTATACTTACATTATGAGCACTGAGTAATGTACAGAATTGCTGAACCACTACATTGTACACCTGAAATTAATGTTATGTTAACTACACTGGAATTAATTTTTTTAAAGTACACTTATCTTAATGAAAAAAAGAGTACATTTATAATGAGCACTAAGTGTTTCTTAGAACTGATTAATCACTATCTTGTACAACTGAAACTAATATAACACTACACTGGAATTTAGAAGAAGTTCTAATTCTTGAAGTTTTTCAAGATATACTACAAAGCTGTAGTTATCAAAACAGTATATATAGTACTGGCACAAAATGAGACAAGTAGATCAATGAAACAGATTAATTTTAATCTTGATGAAGTTCAAATTATTTGTTTTCTTCTCAGAGTTTCATAGCTGTAGCTCTAGCATTAGGCTTTGATGCATTTTGTGTAAGTTACTGTATATGCTGTGAGGAAGGAGATTACATTCATTCTTTCACAAATCCAGTTGTGTCAGCCGTTTTTGTTAAAAAGATTATTGTTGTTTGCCATTGAATGGTCTTCGTTTTCTTACTGCAAAACAGTTGACCACAGATGTGCAGGTGTGTATCTGGAATCAGAATTCTATTCCCTTGGTCTGTATGTATACCCTTGTGGCAGTATGACACTGCCTTGGTTATTTAAGCTTTGTAGTTAATTTTGAGATAGAGAAGTATGAGCCTTAACTTTATAATTATCTTTCAAATCTATTTTGCCTACTCTTGGTGTCTTGAAATCCCATATGCATTTTAGAATCAAACTTTAAATTTCTGTATATAAGTAAGCTGAAATTTTTATGGAGATTATGTTGCCTCTGTAGATTACATTTAGGAGTACAGTCATTATAAAAAAAATTTAGTATTTTGATCCATGAGCAAGGAATTTTTCCAATTATTATGTCTTCTTTAGTTTTCCCCCTATTGCATTGTAGTTTTCACAGTGTAAGTTTTGTACCTCTTCCTAAATTCATTCCTAAAAAATTTGTTATTTCCTCTATCATAAATACAGATTTTTTATTTCATTTTTGGACTGTTATTTCCAAGTAGATAGGACTACAATTGATGTCTGTATACTGATGATGTATCCTGTAAACTTACTAGTTGTAATTGTTTCAGTTTGTTTGTCTTGTTATTTATTATTCTAATTTGCTTTAGTGAAATATTTAGGATTTTCTATATATTAGATAATGTCATCTGCAAACAGAGATAGCTTCCGGATAGCTTCTATTTCTTTTGCTGGACTAACTGCCCTAAAACATCCAGTAAAATGTTGAATAAAAGCTGTGTGAGAGAAACTCATTTTTCTGATGTTAAGGGAAACACAGTTTTTCATCATGAAGTGTCACATTAGTTGTGTTTTTTCAGTAGATGCTTTTTGTCAAGTTGGGGGTAACCCCTTCTATTCCTAGTATGTTGAATGTCTTTATTATCTAAAGATACTGGACTCTGTCAAATGTTTTTTCTGCATCTATTAAGAGGACTATGTAAATTTTGCTTTTTATTGTACTGATGTAATGTATTATATTATACTCATTGATTTTCAAATGTTAAAGCTGCTTTACATTTCTAGGATAAATCTTTTTTCTTTTTTTCTTTGAATGTTTCTGGATTTGGTTTGCTAATATTTTGAGGGGTTTTTGCCTGTATTCATAAGAGATATTGATCTTTTCTCTTTTCCTTTTCTTTTGTTATCTTTGATTTTGATATCATAGCAATACTGGCCTCAAAGAAAGTTGGGAAATGTTCCTCTTCTAATTTTTTAGAAGAGTTTATGACTAATTGGCTATAATTCTTGAAATGTATGGTAGAATTTGGTGAATGCATCTGAATCTGGACTTTTTTTGTGGATTTAAAAGAAAATTAGTCAACCTCTTCACATATTACATAGGTCAAGTCAGAATGTCTACTTTTTCCCCCAGAGTCAGTTTTGGTAGTTGTGCATTTCTAGGAATTTTCCCATTTCATTAAATTACCTAATTTGTTGGCATTAAAGTATATATAGGATTCTTCTAAAATTCTTTTTGTTTCTACAGAGTCAGCAGTAAAGTCCCCTCTTTCATTTCTGATCCCAGTAAGTTGAGTCTTTTTATTCTTGGTTAATCTAGATAAGTTCTGTGAATTTTAATAACTTTTTCAAAGAACTCACTTTTTGGTTCCATTCATTTTCTCTATTGCTTATCTATTCCCTATTTCCTTTATTTTCTAAGCCTAATCAGCTTTTCTTTTCTTTCAGTGTTCAAAAGTCAAAGTTTAGGTTACTAATTTGCAAATTCTCTTTCTTACTTAATACAGGCATTTACGACTATAAATCTACCTCTAAGTAATGCAAGTCTCATCCAATACATTTTAGTATGCTGTCTTTATTTTTATTTATTGCATAGTATTTTATTTCCCTTATAATATCTTCTTTGATTCCACTGGTTATTTAGTGTGAATATGGTATTTAATTTCCAAATAAATATGAGTTCCCCAATTTTTCCAACTATCAGTTTGTTTTTCGTTTTAAAGATTAGAGAGACAGAAAGACCATGTACAGATGTGTGTGAGCAGGGGAGGGCAGAGGGAGAGGGAGAAAGAGGAAGCAACCTCCCCGCTGAGCAGAGAGCCCAACATAGGGCTTGATCTCCAGACCCTGAGATTCTGACCTGAGCCAAAAATCAAGAGTCTCAAGAGTTGGCCACTTAACCAACTGAGCCTCCCAGGCACCCTAACCAGCTAAGTTTCTAATTTCATGCCATTGTGATCAGAGAACATACTTTGTATTATTTCTATCCTTTTAAATCATTGAGATTTGTTTTATTACCTAACATATGGTGTACCCTGGAATGTTTTGTGTACTTGAGAAGAATGCATATTCTGCATTTGTTAGGTGGAGTGTCCTAAAAATGTTCTAGTTGGTTTATCATGTGGTTCAAGTTTTCTATTTGCTGCTCTGTCTAGATTTTCTACCCATTATCGAAAATGGGATATTCAAGTCTCTAATTATTATTGAATTATTTACTTCTCTCTTGTTTTGGCTTCATGTATGTTAGTACTCTGTTTCTGAGGGCATATATGTTTATAATCACTGTACCCTCCTGATAGATTGACTTTTCTATCAATATACTCCTGATTCTTTAGACTCCTGTTATTTTTTGGGGTGGCAAACTGGAAATTTTGTGTAATATATAATAGCAAGTCTGAGTATTATTTCACCCCTTACCATGGGGCTTGTCGTTAATAGTTGCTTGTTCATCTAGTGACTTACTGCAATATTTTTGTGAAGCTGATCTCCCCCTACCCTCGGCATCAGCCTGTGATGTTGTTCCTCAAGGTAGTACAACTTGGGTATGTCCAAGGTCACACTGAGATGACAGTGGTACTAGTGGGACTCTTCATCTATTTCCCCTACTCACCTCTAAAGGTTAAACTTTATTATTCACCAGCTAGCTGATCTATTGTTTTTAATAATACCTGGGGCATAAGTTGCTCTACAAACTAATCCAATTAAATAGGACTTCTCTGGAGCAACAGATTCTGATAAGTCTTTCATTTTGTTCTGATTCTAGGACTTCTCTTCCCTGACTTATTATTCCCTAGTTCTCTCTTTCAAACTACTTGACCTACAGTTTAGCCTATAGCTTGAATTTCCTCCCAAATGGATTCACCACAACCTCTACTGTTCAGAGTGCCTTCAGGCTGGAATTTCTTCACTCCGTTGCAAATGAAATCAGTTCCTTGGCAAGAAATTAGTAGGAATCTGTTTTGGCTTTTTGTTTGTTTTATTTTGTTTTGGCCTGTTTCTCCCCCTAGACAAAATCTCTGAGCCAAAGCTCCGGAGTTAGGAGTGACGACAATGGCAGTCTTCAGAGGGACACCCTGCTCTAGGAATCCAACACTTGGTACATGAGGGTAGGAGCACAGGGTCCTCTCAGCTTCCCTTAGTGTGAAACCACTAGCTCCAAAGTCAGGACACAAGAGGTACCAGGGCCCCAGTATTTTAGCTTGCTGCACCCAAGCCAGAGTCTCTGTTCCATGAGTCAGGGTTGAGTAGAAGAGACCCCTCCACCTCTCAACTGCATTCAACCAGGACTGAACCTCAGTAGTAGGCAGCTGAGGGATGAAGTAAGAAACACTGATGCTCTACTCCCTCTGGGAAGAAAGTCTTCCTCTGGGAGCTAAGAGAAGAGTGCCTAATGCTCCTGAAGGCAGTAGTGTGGAATCTAGTATCCGTCTCACTGGGCTGGCAGCAAGCAGCAAGAGAAGAATATTGGTTCAAATACTACAGACTCTCACTTTTATTACTGAATTTTCATTGATGTTCTTGAATAGATGTTTCTTCACTTGCTATTTGCCCTTAGGACCATTTACAGAGATTTTAAATGTTTTTGTTTGTTTTAAATACAGTTTTCACCAGTTTTTCTGCAGCATAGCTGCCACATAGCTTCTCATACTATTATCTGGAAGTTTTTCACTGGATTTCCTTATACCTGCTTCTATGGTAGTCACCTCTATCACCTTCATTCTGTCAAGACAGAACCATTGTTTTGTCCTCTTTCTCCTCTGAGAGGCAACTAAGGAACTGAGCGAATTTGCTTTAACTTATATCCCCAGCTTTCTAACAAATGCCCCCTAAATCATGATTTTGTATGTTGTCTAGATTTTTTACATTGTTAGGTTGGGGGTTACTTTCTACATCCTAAGTTGTAATTTGTTTTTATTTTTTTTATAGTAAGTAGCATTTGTTTTACTATCCTGCTTTGTAGATGGTAAAACTATAATGTATGCAGATTGGGAGGCAGAATGAGAGAAAAACAACAAAATTGTCCTAAGCTTCCTATATCTAAATAACATTACTGAGTGTACAAATATGTTCAGACTTTATTAAAATAAGCTATGTTTCTGAATGTCCTATGAATTTCTAGTGTATTCAGAAATACATCATTAATTCAATTATTTATTTTGCAAACATTTCTATATATGATGGTCTATGCTGCAATTATCAGGGAGTAAATCTTGAGTCTCATCTTTCAAAAGATATTAGTCTACTAGAAGAAACACGTATAGACAGAAAACCAAAGACTCAACAGCCCGCTCACACACTCTGTGGTCCCAATCCCTGCACGGTCTACTCTCACTGCCCAAGGAAAACCAGGTTCATGAACTGACCAGGCCACAGGCAAGTGGTGAATGGGCTTTGATGAGCCTGAAGAGGGGCAGGCCTGCCCTGGTCCCCACAGGGCAGTGTGTCTGTCCCTAGCACTCTCAAGGCTAGAAAAGGAGGAAGAACCTTTCCAGAATCCCTACAAGACAGGAAAAGAAGGGGAAATCTCAACATGATAAAACTCTACAGAAAGTGAAGGTAAAGCTGACGATCCAGGGAAAGCCAGAAGATGTAGTAGAGCCTGAAGATGAAGGAAAATCAGATGAGGAAGAAAAGCTGGAACTGGAGGGGAAGCCAGGGCTAAAGGAAAGCTCCAGAATGAAAGACAGTCAGAAGATGAACAACCAGTAGATACGGGAAAACAAGAAAGCAGGGCAAGTCCGAAAATGAAGGAAAACCACACAGTGCGGGCAAGCTAGA
Organism: Mustela erminea; assembly: GCF_009829155.1. NCBI lineage: Eukaryota > Metazoa > Chordata > Mammalia > Carnivora > Mustelidae > Mustela > Mustela erminea. Next base: position 123,796,108 of record NC_045619.1, read on the forward strand.
ATCCCTGGCAAAGGCTGAGAGTGAGTTGCAGGCTTACAATAAATGCCCACCTAAAGATTATATACCCAGGAAAACAAAAAGAAAAATGGAGAGGGGGACAGAAGATTCCCCCAAGGACTATCAGGAGGACTTACAGGAATGGAAGTTGGGCAGTATGGATTCTTAGCTCTTGCCATGAAGAGCTAAGAAAAAATAGAAAATGGGTGGTTTTCATTGGATGAAGAGAGATGTATGAAATTCCTTCACCCCAAGAGGGAACAAGGTGTCAGAGGAATGAGGGGCAGAGGTCGGGGCCAAAGGGGCTTACATGATATCCCATACCTATAATGACTTGGGTCTTCAATTCTAATTTCTCTAAAGGGAATATTCCTGACCCTGTTTTCCCTGGCAGGCATTTGCCAGGCTACGTGCTTTAATCTTAACCTGATACTTTGCTGTAGGGGTCACTCTTGCTGCCAGAAGCCTTTGGATCCAGCAACAGTGTTCTCTATCTTTCCCTAGGGAATTTCATCCATGTGCATGGAAGAAATGTTCATGGTACACTGTAAGATAACAATAAAGAAAAACAGTTTTTAGAACCAAAGAAAGAAAGAGAGAGAGGAAGGAAGGGAAGGACTCAATAAAGAGATACCATAAGAGGGCGCCTGGGTGGCTCAGTGGGTTAGGCAGCTGCCTTCGGCTCAGGTCATGATCTCAGGGTTCTGGGATCGAGTCCCGCATCGGGCTCTCTGCTCGGCAGGGAGCCTGCTTCCTCCTCACTCTCTCTCTGCCTGCCTCTCTGCCTGCTTGTGATCTCTCTCTGTCAAATAAATAAATAAAATCTTTTAAAAAAAAGAGAGATACCATAAGCTAAGTCTGAAGAATGAATGAGACTTTTTAAGGCAAGAAATATTGGGAATGTTTAGTGAGATAAAAGCCAGAACAAAAATATGGAAATACAGAAGCACCGAATAATTTCTAATTTAATGAATGTGAGGCAGATACAAGATATGGAAGCAGGAAATAAGACCAGAAATGTATGTCAAAGCAAATGAAGAAAGGACAGTGTGTCTTGATAAGGAGTTTGGATTCTAGTATATGGGCCAGAAAAGCCATGGTGGCTATTTTAGCACAGAGGTAGCACGGCTACTCCTTTTTTAGTTATTATTTTTAGAAAATAAGTGATTTCAATGTGATAGGTGATCTTGGATAAGGAATAGCTGGTGGTAGTGATACCAAGGTAAAGGATACTACATGGACAGTTGTTTGGCTTTGTGACTAAAAATAGGGTTATGGGGACAGATTTCTGAGACCCAATTTTATTGTTTGATTGACAATTTTTTTTAAAGATTTTTACTTACTTAAGGGACAGAGTATGTGAGAGAGAGAACAGGAGTGGGGTGGGGAGTGGAGAGAGAAGCAGGCTCTGCACAGAGTAGAGAGGCTGAAGCGGGGCTTGATCCCGGGACTCCAGAGTTATGACCTGAGCAAAGGCAGACACTTAACCAAATGAGCCACCCAGGTGCCCCTATAATTGGCAATTTCTTTACCAGTAAACTGCAGTGGGATAGGGAAAAGGAGAAATGTAAAATGACACTAGGTTTTGGGCTTGAGAATGTAAGTAGAATAAAATCTACTTAATTAAAATCATGATGCAAGACAAAGAAACTGATCTAGGAAGAAAAATAATGAGTCTAGATTTAAACATCTTAAATTTGAATAACCCTGACATCCCAATGAAGGTTCTAATAAACAGTAGGTAGGGTGCCTAGGTGGCTCAGTCAGTTAAGCATCCAACTCTTGGTTTCAGCTCAGGTCATAATCTCCTGGTTGTGAGACAGAGCCCAGCATAGGGCTCTGCAGTGGGTATAGAACCTGCTTAAAATTCTTTCTCTCCCTCTCTCATTGTCCCTCCCCTCTCTCTAGCCCTCTCTAAAATAAAATAAAAATGATCAGCAGGTAATATGGGATTGAAGATAAAACCAGCTTATATCACAAGAAAATTTACATCCCGTTTTTCCTGAGAAATCATTCTAATTTCTTAAAAATGCCGATAATTGGCCACAGAAACATTTTTACTAGATATGTCTCCTCTAGCAAAGAAAACAAAAACAAAATCAAACTATTGGTATTATACCAAAAGAAAAGGCTTTTGCATAGCAAAGGAAACCATCAACAAAACAGGCAGTTTACTGAATGGGAGAAGATATTTATAAGTAATATATATGACAAGGGGTTAATACCCAAAACATATTAAGAGCTTACATAACTCAACACTCAAAAAACATTCTTGTTAAAAAATGGGCAGAGAACCTGATCATTCAGGTCCTCAATGTCGAGTCATGACATTTTTTTCAAAGACATACAAACAGCCAACAGGCACAGGAAAAGATGATCAACCTTACCAATCATTAGTGAAATATATATTAACACAATGAGGTATCACTTTATACCCGTCAGATGGCTAAAATAAAAAACACAACAAATAACAAACGTTGGACAGGATGTGTAGAAAACAGAACCCTTGTGTATTATTGGTGGAAATGTAGCCGCTAGGGAAAACAGCACGGAGGTTCCTCAAAAATTTAATAAAAGAATGGCCATAGGATCCAGTAATTCCACTATTGGATATTCACCCTGAGAATACGAAGACACTAATTTGAAAAGATATATGCACCCCTATGTTTACTACAGGATTATTTACAATAGCCAAATTATGCAAGCAATTCAAGTGTCCATCCATAAAGAAAATGTGACATGTGTGTACGTGTGTGTGTGTGTGTGTATACACACGTCATATTTTCTTTATGGATAGGCACTTGGATTGTTTCCATATTACTCAGAATTACTTACTTCCAGAATATTACTCAGCCATAAAAAGGAATGAAATCTTGCCATTTGCAACAACATGGATGGTATAATTCTAAGTAAATCAGTCAGTCAGAAAGACAAACACCATATGATTTCACTCATATATGGAATTTAACAAAACAAAACAAAAAAGACAAAACAGCAGACTCCTAAATACAGAATTGGTGGTTTTGAGGGGGGAGGTAAATGTGGGGGGCGAAATATACAAAGGGATTAAGAGTTCACTTATGGGACACCTGGGTGGCTCGGTCAATTGTGCATCTACCTTCCACAAGAGTCATGATCCCGAGATCCTAGGATGGAGCCCTGCATCAGGCTCCTTGCCCAGCAGGGAGCCTGCTTCTCCCTCTTCCTGCACGCCCCTTGCTGTTCGCTCTCTCTCCCTCTGACAAATTAATAAACAAAATCTTTAAAAAAAAAAAAAGTATACATATGTTGATGAGCACTGAGAAATGTATAGAATTGTTGAATCATACTGTATACTTGAAACTAATGTAACACTAATGTTAATTATACTTGAATAAAAACAAATAAGAACGCAGGTAGTTATAGTACCTCAGAGTTTTAGTGGGTGATTAAATATTAGGAGGCAAGTCACTTCAATAAATGACAGCGACGTTGCTATCTATTTTTTAAGTCATTTGGATGAACAAAAATGAATTCAATAATCCAGAGAGAATATATAATGTATTTGAGGTTAATACATTCGTATTTGAGTCTGTGTATTGTATATTATACAATATATTTGAGTCTAAAGATGTGCTTCAAAATATGTTTTTGTGGGTTAACAAAATACTTCAATCTTAGGTCAAACTTGAGACCTTGGGGTAGCAGAGCAGGAAAATATTCAAACAGAGTTTCAGATTTGTTTGTACTTTTCAAAGTGCCCTCTCACACACCATCTGATCAAATTCACAGTCATTCTTTGAAGCAGATATTATAAGGCTTAAGACTTGTCTGTCCACGGTCAGTCACAAAGTATGTATAGTTATGGAACTGATCTTGCGTTATCTAGCTTCTGACTCTCAGCCTACAGCTCTGCCCTATCAAATCTTAACATTCATCCTTCTTTCTGGGATTTACCTTGGACTTCAATAAAATAGCCCTACGAAGTACTGCATTTGGAAGGAACTCTGATATACAACTTTTTGACTTTGAAAGCACTTAGTGGTTTATCACTCCCATTAGAAAAACATTTCCAAGAAGAAGACAAATGTCCAAAACCTGTAATTAAAGTTTTGAGTATACAATTCAATTAAAGAATTTGGATACAGCTGGTACTGTACTGACTCTTTTGAGTTGATGTTAAAACTGCGATACTGTTACAACATTAAACCCACCAATTTTAAAAGATTACTGTTATTTCTAAAAAACTGAGCCACATGTGATCAGTCTTGTCTTGAATAACAGTTGCCCTCAGGAAAAAAAAGGCACATCCATCTTATTAGTTCTATGCCAATTTGAAAAATAAAGTTTAAAATGAAGCCCCCAAAATTAAGCCTTACATTATTTTTTTTTAAAGATTTTATTTATTTATTTAAGAGAGAGACAGTGAGAGAGAACATGAGCAAGGAGAAGGTCAGAGAGCGAAGCAGACTCTCCATGGAGCTGGGAGCCTGATGTGGGACTCGATCCCGGAACTCCAGGATCATGACCTGAGCCGAAGGCAGTCATCCAACCAACTGAGCCACCCAGGCGTCCCGTAGCCTTACATTATTTTTTAACCCTTTTACCACATGAACACTAAAATTTTTCTTGGGCTTAAACGGTAAGTATTCTCTTGGGACACCTGGGTGGCTCAGTTGGTTAAGTGTTTGCCTCCAGCTCAGGTCATGATCCCAGGGTCCTGAGATCCAGTCCCCCATCAGCTCCTTGTTCAGCAGGGAGCCTGCTTCTCCCTCTGCCTGCTGCTCCCCCTGCTTGTATGTGCTCTCACTCTCTCCCTGACAAATAAATAAAATCTTGAAAAATAAATAAATAAAAGATAAGTATTCTCCTATGAAGAAAGTTGAAGCATAATAACAGTATTCTGTTACCAAGTCCATGATATAATATTTCTTGAAAAACCTTCCTCTAGTGGAAGTATTACTCAGTCATGTGCACAGTTTCACCATCTGTAAAATGGAGTTTATTTTTTCATATGAGTTAATAGTGGCATTTGGCGGCTTTAGGAACCTCAAAACATTTCCAAAGTGCCACTTTTTCTATCATAAGAAAGATTTCTCCTCACGCTAGTTTGTAGTTCACTCTTCATCTTCCATGACATAATATCCTAGGACTCAGGATGATGGAAACTTAATTCTGCTCAGGCACATAACTGCTCCAGTCCATGGAAAGTAACAGCAATAAGATGTGGAATTCATCTAAAAAGTGTAATTACACATTAAATGATGCAGTTTATGCTGGACATCTGCAGCATATCATTGTAATTAATCAAGAGTGGGTAAATGCAAAAATATTAAGAGGGTAAGCGTGTTCTGTCTCTATTTTTCTCTCCACTTATATAGAAAATAAACAGCCAGGAAGAATGAGTAATTTACGAAAAGGTTTATATGAAAGGAAATCTTGAATCTTCAGAGTTCTTAGATAGGAAAAGCTCTCAAGAGAATTGATTCTAAGTAAAACCTTTACTGAGAGGTCTAAAATGATGGGAAAAAAAAAAAGATGGAAAGAAGAAACAGAATAAGAGAACGGCGGAGTGAGGCACTTCAAGGAAGTTTCAGACTACTTGTCATCCTTTGAAGAAAGTTAAATGATCAAAAATAATTCAAACATTCTTTGTCTACCCGGTCCTGGAAAAAACTATTACAGATTCACAGCGATCCAGGGAAAACAATCCAATATAAGTAAGATTATGTGTATTTTTAAAAAATATATGTGGACCCCCTCCCAAAGTATAACTGTACTGGTAGAATTTCAAATGCTCTGGTATCTGCATGGAAAAAGAACTTAAATCATTAAACAACTATGGGGCTCCTATCATATTATCAACACTGTTCTCAATGCTAGGAGATGAGTAGTAGGAGGTGGTCCCTGCCCTTGATAACCTAAGAATCCAGGCAGTATGTTGAAGCATACCAACCAACCAATAATCGAAAACTATAATAAACTATTACAGTACTGATCTGAACAAATTATCATCAGGACACAGAGAAACAAGTGCTTACCTCTTTAGCCTAGAAGCAGCAGAAATGCAGAATAATAAGCAGTCTCTCGGAGGAAATGGCATTTAAGATGGTATTTGACAGATGAATAGTTGTCTCCAGGTAGGCCTGGGAAGGAGGTCCTTCATGAGCTCTGGATGTTCTCTGAAATCCTTAATGTAACATCAAACATGTTTAAAATGTACCCATATCAGATATTAAAGTGTGATTTTTAATTTACACATAATCATAAGAGCTGGACTGCACTTACCAAGATACTGTAATGCTACATTTTGTAAACCATGAATTAAATATTTATTAATTAAATTCTGTGATTTTTTTTTCATATATTTAACAAAATACATTGTTCCCTTTCTCCAAAATTTTCCTAGACTCTTGGAAAACTCTTAGTCTCCAAACACTGTTCCTGTGGTACCTGATAAAAAGTAATGACTAGGGCTAATGTCTACCAGCCACAGGATTTGGCTGGAAAAGAGAGTCTGGGAAAATGTGTGTTTGAGTCAGGAAAAAAAAAAAAAAGTTGTTTTTTTTTTTTTAAGTGGGGTCAGAGGCAGACGGAAAGGTAGAGAGAGGATGTTAGGCAGGCACCATGACCAGCACAAAGGCCCCTGTTGGGGCTCAATCTTACAATACCTGAGATCATGACTTGAGCCGAGATCCAGAGTCAGATGCTAACCTACTGTGCCACACAGAACGCCCCTAGTCAGAAAATCTCTTAAGATCACTGATTAACCCTTTGGAGATAAACTCATTATCATATTTACATAAGGCATTCTCTCTCTCCTGCAGTTAGATGTCATCAGCAGAATGACTGAGAGAGCATCCACTTTGAGAATTTTTTTCCTTCCTGTGATCCCATGATCATGGAATCCCTTAGTCTTCAGCCTTGGTTTCTCTATTCATAAACCAAGGACAGTACTACAATCCTATAAATGCTTAGTATCTAGTTTCATAAGGAAGACTCTAGAGATGTAAAGCAGTATAGCAGCCACAATAACCCAGGGCTTTTTATCTAGCACTTTCCTTTGAACCCAGGAATGGCAAAAGTTCCTAAAATGCTGCCTTCACTCGAAAAAAATGTAACCAGAAGATAAGGATTCCTCCCTTCTTTAAAATCGTACTGAAAGAGAATTTCTTTTTAAATAGAAAACACTTGGGAAATGTTGATTTTCTTTGTGAATTATCACATCTAAAATCATACTGAGTGACATACGGACGCTCATTGAACACTATTTGCAGTGGAGGGGCAGCAGCGACTTCTTTTTTACATTCCAAGTGGGTTTTTTGAAACGCAGCGCTGCTTTACAAAGTCCACGGTGTCCGGGAAGCCAGGCTGCCAGTGCAGAGAAGCAGAAGCAGCTTGGAGAACCTCCCCGTGCAATGGGTGCCCTCAATTCACCTGTGGCTGCAGCCGCCGCAAGAGGCCGCGTGGACGTCCAAACAAGCTCAGGCCTATGTCTGTCTTCCCTTCTCATATACAACCGGGTGCCGAGAAATCTGAAATCCCCCAGGGATCACAGAGGACGCTCCGTTTGGCGTCTTTTGGCCTGAGAAGCGTTCTGGCCACGCAGGAGGGGTCAGAGGTCGGGCCTCGCCAGCTGTCTCTGCTCCTGACAGTCTGGCCCTCACCAGGGTGTCCCCTCTGTCACCTTCTTCAGGAGTCCGGGGGCCCCATTGCGAGCTCTCAGTGCTCTCAAAGGAGTACCCAAGTCCTGGCTCTAGAACACGCTCTTGGTCCGGTTCTCCTCCACTCGAAGTGCAGCTAACAATGGCAATGGGCGGAGATCAGCACCCAAAATAGGAAGACGGGAAAGAAGGAGATGATGAAGGTCAGAAGCCTTTGGCCTCCACCCCGCAGGGGAGTCGCAGGCGGTTCTGAACCCCCGCGCAGGCGCGTTCAGCCAAAAACTACAACCAGCGGCGTGCGGAACAGGAAGCACCACGTGGTGCACGCAGCACGCAGCGCGCAGCTCGCTCCACTACGAGGCTGCGGCTTCCTAACTCCGGCTTGTGCTGGCCGGGGCTGCTTTGCCCCTTCAGACTCCGTGTGGGACAACTCACAGAAGCTGGGGAGGCCACCTCTTCAGGCAGCTCTTGTGCTGAGACCCAAAGCAGGGAAGCCCCGCGTGTCCTGATCCCAGGAGCCTGATCGAGCCCCAAGCCCCCACTCCCAGCCTGCAGGAGTCCCTACCTAGCCGGTCCCCTCAGCGCCACTACTCCACTCCAGCCGGAGTCTGCGTCCAGAGAGCAGTTCAGTATGCAACGCAATGTATAAACTTTGTTCAAGCCTTGAGAAATTGGGTTGGCGCTTTCCCTGTAGAGTGACAGCAGTAGGGTCTGAGAAATTTGGCATAGGGGAAGTAGACTAATGTTATTAATGTGGTGAATAAATATTTAAAACACAGGATAACCAGAAATTTTAAAATGCACAAGCTAAGTATTTTACAATTTAAGTACCTTGTGTAATTTACATATGCATAACCAGCAATGTGTGCTGCATGTTGCAGCTCCTACATACTTGCACTCCAAAAATCCCATTGAAATTGAACAAATTCTTTCCAGCTAAGGGTACTGTGACTGTTGCTATTGTTAGGTTAAGAGGTTACAAATTATGTGCTTCAAACACCAAAAAGCGTTGTTATTGTTACTGTTGTCATTGTTGTTAGGTTAGGGGTTTGCAAATTATGCGCTTCAGTCACCATCTCTGTCCCCCAAAAGGCAAGTCACCCTTCTCTCCCATCTTCCCAGTGCATCCACTTCCCTCTCCCAACACACACACAAGTAACCAGCATTACTGATGCTGATATTAAACACTTGGGTTGAATAATTAGAACTTGAACAGTTAATTACTTGCAGGAAAAAAAATGATGGACTTTTTGTTAATTCAGAGAAATGAATTACAGCTGCAGTCCCTAAACAAGTTTGGGAGGAAAGTGATGTAGGAACAAGTCAAAGTACCTTATCTCGGTTAGAACTAACACCTTTAATAAATTCTTCTCTAAGAAGAAATTATCACAGTTAACATTGTATGTGCCTGCCACTGTCATTTTTATTTTTACAAGGAAAATCCAAACACTCTGAAATTTGATGGCATTGATTTATGTATGATGTATATTTTCTCACAAAAAGTAATGTCAGAATTCTGTTACCTTTTTTATTTTGTAAAGGAGGAAACAGTAGCTCATTAACATATATGAGTCATCCAAAGTTTTTAATTCCTTTCCTTCCAATAAATGAATACATTGAAATAGTTATATGACAACTTTGATCACCTCTATAAACTAGTTATATTATTTATTCTGATTGACAATTATAAAATGTATTTATTGGATGAAATTAATAATTATATCAAGAAAGAGTCAGTGATAATGTAAAAATATTTTTCAGGTTTTTTGGGATAAAGTAAAATATTGCAGAACTCTTCAGTTATTAGAAAGATGTTATTATATAATTGAGTCATTCTTGTTTCCAAAACCAGCGTTTGTTACTACACTCAGAGAACATTTATTTATATCTGCCCCAGCACGTACCACAGAACCTAGCACATAGTAGTTGCCAAATCAATATTTGCTGACTGAAAGACCAATTCTGTATCACAAAATTATTTTTTATTTGACATTTAATAACATCCAGTGCTTAAGGGGTTTTATTAATACAGAAATAACATTTATTGTATGAAATTAATCCAAAATGGAAAATGTTAGTGATTTTTTCAGTTTCATATTCTATTAAATAAGTAATGCAATTAGAAAATTACAAAAGCAAGCAATTAATACCATTGCCAGAATCAGTCCGTTCATAGAGCGCTGTATGTTTCTTAGTTTGAGGGGGTTTTTTTCCCCAGAAAAGTGGGGAGTAGATGAATCATAGCCAAACTGCAACATATTTCCTCAAAACTTTTCTTGTGCGTTCTCTTAGCAAAACTTCCACACACACACACACACACACCCGTGCTATTGCACCTGGACTTTATCACCCACAATCACACTGCCGTGATTACCAATTAAAACTATGTTGTCTTTACTGCGATTCAATTCCTATCCTGTTTTTATTATCCAGCTGAAGTCCTCCCTCCTCCAGGAAGCCTTCCCTCCAAAACTTAGCCTGCAGCAAACTCTTTCCTCTGAACTTTCAGACTGATTATAAGAGTAGAAATAGCCACAGAAGTGTGTCAGTTCAACCTTATTTTGTACTAAAGTAGAAACTGAGGCCCATCCGGAGGGATTAAGCAAATGGCCCAAATTCACAGCTTTACAGTAGCAGGAATGAAAAGATCTCTTTTTTGCCATTACTTCTGCTTCATTACTGCATACCTATCGGGTATGGGTCTTTGTGTATCTTCATGTCTACATGCTAATCACTGTGCTTTGTATGTATTATTATATTTTGGGTGTTTTGTTATAAATGTTATATAAAACACATATCCCACTATTCATTTTAAAAATATTTGCTCAATGATTTGATAGATGTGCTCATATGGTGAACACATAGTTGTTTTTTTCAAGGCTCTTTGGCAACAATCCAATATTTTGACAGTCTCACCTCAACTGATAACATTTTACAAAACAAGTTCCATGTCAAAACAAATAGAAAAGGGGGCAAAAAGCTTAGAAACTTGAGATAATTTACAATTTTTGTAAGAGAGAAAAGCACATTAATTTTACCCTATGCCATCTTATCACCCCCAGCAAAAGAACTGGAGATACACACCCTCACACTCTGCTTAAAACTGCAGTAGAGATAAATGCATACAAAAGAACCTGAGTATATGGGGAGTAGGAAGGAGGGGGAAGGGATACTGGCAAAGCAGAGTTCACCGCTCTATAATAATAAGGTTATTTGTTTCTAATCGGTATTTAAAAAAAAAAAAGTGTTTCCTTTTAAATATTCCCAAGATGTTCTGACATTTTGAGCCAAAAAGGAGACCTCTAACAGCTGCTGGGCCAGAGCCAGGACTTCTACCCTCACACCTGCCCTTCATCCTCCACTAGTTGCAAGTCCTTTCAGTAATACATAGCTGAGGTGAGTGTTGTGTCCCGAGTGCTGGAAACCAGATTGCCCAATTCCTACTGTTTGCCACTACCTTTAGTGAAAGTCAGACTTCATTAAGTCTAGACACTTGGCAGTTCCCTCCTGATGAGGCGGTTTTTGTTTTTGTTTTGTTTTGTTTTGTTTTGTTTTTTCTTGCCGCAAGTCTTTGACCTGATGTCTTTGGCAAAGTTGGAGAGTCAGGAATTCAAGCAGATGCTGAGGTTGTATCTTAACCCCATAGCTACCAATAGAGGGCTCGAAGCATCTGTCATCGCCTGGTGGGGGGAAGGGGGGGTTATGCAGAAGAGATGGTATAAGTTTGATGAGATGTTAAAACTTGTTAAAGTTGTCAGAGGGATGTCAGACTTTGCATGTGTGGCCCACTTTTCTCTGCACTGGCCTCACCTGTGCCCCGTGCCCACTCAGCATCATCTGTGCAGCTCTCACGCCACCTGACCTCAAGGTGTTTCATCCAGCCTCACAGTTCCTTTGATTCCTTTCACGTGGATATTGGCTAGAAATTTCTCACTGAGGTGTTATGTTAGGGGGAGGAGTCAAGATGGCGGAGAAGTAGCAGGCTGAGACTGCTTCAGCTAGCCGGAGATCAGCTAGATAGCTTATCTAAAGATTGCAAACACCTGAAAATCCATCGGCAGATCGAAGAGAAGAAGAACAGCAATTCTGGAAACAGAAAAACAACCACTTTCTGAAAGGTAGGACCGGCGGAGAAGTGAATCCAAAGCGACGGGAAGATAGACCCCGGGGGGAGGGGCCGGCTCCCGGCAAGCGGCGGAGCAACGGCACACAAAATCAGGACTTTTAAAAGTCTGTTCCGCTGAGGGACATCGCTCCAGAGGCTAAACCGGGGCGAAGCCCACGCGGGTTCAGCGTGGCCTCAGGTCCCGCAGGGTCACAGAAGGATTGGGGGTGTCTGAGTGTCGCAGACCTTGCGGGTATTGGAACGGGAAAGCCGGCTACAGAGACAGAGCCGACAGTAAGCTCACAGCTCGGTGTTACCTTGAACCGGTCGCAGGCTTGGAGAGCTCGGAGCGCGGCCGGAGGTCAGGCAGACGGGAGTAACTGGGCGCTGTTCTCTGAGGGCGCACTGAGGAGTGCGGCCCTGGGCTCTCGGCTCCTCCGGGCCGGAGACCAGGAGGCTGCCATTTGTATTCCCGTCCTCCGGAACTCTACGGAAAGCGCTCAGGGAACAAAAGCTCCTGAAAGCAAACCGAGAGGATTACTCACCCCGGCCCCGGGTAAGGGCGCTGTAATTCTACCTGGGGCAAAGACACTTGAGAATCACTACAACAGGCCCCTCCCCCAGAAGATCAAAAGAAATCCAGCCGAGACCAAGTTCACCTACCAAGGAGTGCGGTTTCAATACCAAGGAGAGCAGCAGAATTCCAGAGAAGGAGAAAGCCAAGCACGGAACTCATGGCTTTTTCCCTGTGATTTTTTTTTTAGTCTTGCAGTTAATTTAATTTTTTTTCTTTTTCATTTTTTGTTTTTTTTTTTTTTTTTTCTCGCCTTCGGGTAAAATTTTTTTTTTTTAACTGTTACCTTTTTCTTTTTTAACGATTTTTTACTAGTTTAATATATATATTTTTTCTTTTTTACATTTTTCTTAGGTGTTTTCCTTTTTTTTTTTTAATTCTTTTCTTTTCTTTTTTCTTTTTTCTTTTTTTTTTTCTTTTTTCTTTTTTTTTTCTTTCTTCCTTTTTGAACCTCTTTTTATCCCCTTTCTCCCCCCTCACGATTTTGGATCTCTTCTAATTTGGTTAAAGCATTTTTTCCTGGGGTTGTTGCCACCCTTTTAGTATTTTACTTGCCCCTTCATATACTCTTATCTGGACAAAATGACAAGACGGAAAAATTCAACACAAAAAAAAGAACAAGAGGCAGTACCGAAGGCTAGGGACCTAATCAATACAGACATTGGTAATATGTCAGATCTAGAGTTCAGAATGACAATTCTCAAGGTTCTAGCCGGGCTCGAAAAAGGCATGGAAGATATTAGAGAAACCCTCTCGAGAGATATAAAAGCCCTTTCTGGAGAAATAAAAGAACTAAAATCTAACCAAGTTGAAATAAAAAAAGCTATTAATGAAGTGCAATCAAAAATGGAGGCTCTCACTGCTAGGATAAATGAGGCAGAAGAAAGAATTAGTGATATAGAAGACCAAATGACAGAGAATAAAGAAGCTGAGCAAAAGAGGGACAAACAGCTACTGGACCATGAGGGGAGAATTCGAGAGATAAGTGACACCATAAGACGAAACAACATTAGAATAATTGGGATTCCAGAAGAAGAAGAAAGAGAGAGGGGAGGAGAAGGTATACTGGAGAGAATTATTGGGGAGAATTTCCCCAATATGGCAAAGGGAACGAGCATCAAAATTCAGGAGGTTCAGAGAACGCCCCTCAAAATCAATAGGAATAGGCCCACACCCCGTCACCTAATAGTAAAATTTACAAGTCTCAGTGACAAAGAGAAAATCCTGAAAGCAGCCCGGGAAAAGAAGTCTGTAACATACAATGGTAAAAATATTAGATTGGCAGCTGACTTATCCACAGAGACCTGGCAGGCCAGAAAGAGCTGGCATGATATTTTCAGAGCACTAAACGAGAAAAACATGCAGCCAAGAATACTATATCCAGCTAGGCTATCATTGAAAATAGAAGGAGAGATTAAAAGCTTCCAGGACAAACAAAAACTGAAAGAATTTGCAAATACCAAACCAGCTCTACAGGAAATATTGAAAGGGGTCCTCTAAGCAAAGAGAGAGCCTACAAGTGGTAGGTAGATCAGAAAGGAACAGAGACCATATACAGTAACAGTCAACTAACAGGCAATACAATGGCACTAAATTCATATCTCTCAATAGTTACCCTGAATGTTAATGGGCTAAATGCCCCTGTCAAAAGACACAGGGTATCAGAATGGATCAAAAAACAAAACCCATCTATATGTTGCCTCCAAGAAACTCATTTTAAGCCCGAAGACACCTCCAGATTTAAAGTGAGGGGGTGGAAAAGAATTTACCATGCTAATGGACATCAGAAGAAAGCAGGAGTGGCAATCCTTATATCAGATCAATTAGATTTTAAGCCAAAGACTATAATAAGAGATGAGGAAGGACACTATATCATACTCAAAGGGTCTGTCCAACAAGAAGATTTAACAATTTTAAATATCTATGCCCCCAACGTGGGAGCAGCCAACTATATAAACCAATTAATAACAAAATCAAAGAAACACATCAACAATAATACAATAATAGTAGGGGACTTTAACACTCCCCTCACTGAAATGGACGGATCATCCAAGCAAAAGATCAGCAAGGAAATAAAGGCCTTAAACGACACACTGGACCAGATGGACATCACAGATATATTCAGAATATTTCATCCCAAAGCAACAGAATACACATTCTTCTCTAGTGCACATGGAACATTCTCCAGAATAGATGACATCCTCGGTCCTAAATCAGGACTCAACCGGTATCAAAAGATAGGATCATTCCCTGCATATTTTCAGACCACAATGCTCTAAAGCTAGAACTCAACCACAAAAGGAAGTTTGGAAAGAACCCAAATACATGGAGACTAAACAGCATCCTTCTAAAGAATGAATGGGTCAACCGGGAAATTAAAGAAGAATTGAAAAAAATCATGGAAACAAATGATAATGAAAATACAACGGTTCAAAATCTGTGGGACACAACAAAGGCAGTCCTGAGAGGAAAATATATAGCGGTACAAGCCTTTCTCAAGAAACAAGAAAGGTCTCAGGTACACAACCTAACCCTACACCTAAAGGAGCTGGAGAAAGAACAAGAAAGAAACCCTAAGCCCAGCAGGAGAAGAGAAATCATAAAGATCAGAGCAGAAATCAATGAAATAGAAACCAAAAAAACAATAGAACAAATCAACGAAACTAGGAGCTGGTTCTTTGAAAGAATTAATAAAATTGATAAACCCCTGGCCCGACTTATCAAAAAGAAAAGAGAAAGGACCCAAATAAATAAAATCATGAATGAAAGAGGAGAGATCACAACTAACACCAAAGAAATACAAACTATTATAAGAACATACTATGAGCAACTCTACGCCAATAAATTTGACAATCTGGAAGAAATGGATGCATTCCTAGAAACATATAAACTACCACAACTGAACCAGGAAGAAATAGAAAGCCTGAACAGACCCATAACCAGTAAGGAGATTGAAACAGTCATTAAAAATCTCCAAACAAACAAAAGCCCAGGGCCAGACGGCTTCCCGGGGGAATTCTACCAAACATTTAAAGAAGAACTAATTCCTATTCTCCTGAAACTGTTCCAAAAAATAGAAATGGAAGGAAAACTTCCAAACTCATTTTATGAGGCCAGCATCACCTTGATCCTAAAACCAGACAAGGATCCCACCAAAAAAGAGAGCTATAGACCGATATCCTTGATGAACACAGATGCGAAAATACTCAACAAAATACTAGCCAATAGGATTCAACAGTACATTAAAAAGATTATTCACCACGACCAAGTGGGATTTATTCCAGGGCTGCAAGGTTGGTTCAACATCCGCAAATCAGTCAATGTGATACAACACATCAATAAAAGAAAGAACAAGAACCATATGATACTCTCAATAGATGCTGAAAAAGCATTTGACAAAGTACAGCATCCCTTCCTGATCAAAACTCTTCAAAGTGTAGGGATAGAGGGCACATACCTCAATATCATCAAAGCCATCTATGAAAAACCCACCGCAAATATCATTCTCAATGGAGAAAAACTGAAAGCTTTTCCGCTAAGGTCAGGAACACGGCAGGGATGTCCATTATCACCACTGCTATTCAACATAGTACTAGAGGTCCTAGCCTCAGCAATCAGACAACAAAAGGAAATTAAAGGCATCCAAATCGGCAAAGAAGAAGTCAAATTATCACTCTTCGCAGATGATATGATACTATATGTGGAAAACCCAAAAGACTCCACTCCAAAACTGCTAGAACTTATACAGGAATTCAGTAAAGTGTCAGGATATAAAATCAATGCACAGAAATCAGTTGCATTTCTCTACACCAACAGCAAGACAGAAGAAAGAGAAATTAAGGAGTCAATCCCATTTACAATTGCACCCAAAACCATAAGATACCTAGGAATAAACCTAACCAAAGAGACACAGAATCTATACTCAGAAAACTATAAAGTACTCATGAAAGAAATTGAGGAAGACACAAAGAAATGGAAAAATGTTCCATGCTCCTGGATTGGAAGAATAAATATTGTGAAAATGTCTATGCTACCTAAAGCAATCTACACATTTAATGCAATTCCTATCAAAGTACCATCCATCTTTTTCAAAGAAATGGAACAAATAATGCTAAAATTTATATGGAACCAGAAAAGACCTCGAATAGCCAAAGGGATATTGAAAAAGAAAGCCAACGTTGGTGGCATCACAATTCCGGATTTCAAGCTCTATTACAAAGCTGTCGTCATCAAGACAGCATAGTACTGGCACAAAAACAGACACATAGATCAATGGAACAGAATAGAGAGCCCAGAAATAGACCCTCAACTCTATGGTCAACTAATCTTCGACAAAGCAGGAAAGAATGTCCAATGGCAAAAAGACAGCCTCTTCAATAAATGGTGCTGGGAAAATTGGACAGCCACATGCAGAAAAATGAAATTGGACCATTTCCTTACACCACACACAAAAATAGACTCAAAATGGATGAAGGACCTCAATGTGCGAAAGGAATCCATCAAAATCCTTGAGGAGAACACAGGCAGCAACCTCTTTGACCTCAACCGCAGCAACATCTTCCTAGGAACAACGCAAAAGGCAAGGGAAGCAAGGGCAAAAATGAACTATTGGGATTTCATCAAGATCAAAAGCTTTTGCACAGCAAAGGAAACAGTTAACAAAATCAAAAGACAACTGACAGAATGGGAGAAGATATTTGCAAATGACATATCAGATAAAGGACTAGTGTCCAGAATCTATAAAGAACTTAGCAAACTCAACACCCAAAGAACAAATAATCCAATCAAGAAATGGGCAGAGGACATGAACAGACATTTCTGCAAAGAAGACATCCAGATGGCCAACAGACACATGAAAAAGTGCTCCATATCACTCGGCATCAGGGAAATACAAATCAAAACCACAATGAGATATCACCTCACACCAGTCAGAATGGCTAAAATCAACAAGTCAGGAAATGACAGATCCTGGCGAGGATGCGGAGAAAGGGGAACCCTCCTACACTGTTGGTGGGAATGCAAGCTGGTGCAGCCACTCTGGAAAACAGCATGGAGGTTCCTCAAAATGTTGAAAATAGAACTGCCCTATGACCCAGCAATTGCACTATTGGGTATTTACCCTAAGGATACAAACGTAGTGATCCAAAGGGGCACATGCACCCGAATGTTTATAGCAGCAATGTCCACAATAGCCAAACTATGGAAAGAACCTAGATGTCCATCAACAGATGAATGGATCAAGAAGATGTGGTATATATACACAATGGAATACTATGCAGCCATCAAAAGAAATGAAATCTTGCCATTTGCGTCAACATGGATGGAACTAGAGCGTATCATGCTTAGCGAAATAAGTCAAGCAGAGAAAGACAACTATCATATGATCTCCCTGATATGAGGAAGTGGTGATGCAACATGGGGGCTTAAGTGGGTAGGAGAAGAATAAATGAAACAAGATGGGATTGGGAGGGAGACAAACCATAAGTGACTTTTAATCTCACAAAACAAACTGAGGGTTGCTGGGGGGAGGGGGTTTGGGAGAAGGGGGTGGGATTATGGACATTGGGGAGGGTATGTGCTTTGGTGAGTGCTGTGAAGTGTGTAAACCTGGTGATTCACAGACCTGTACCCCTGGGGATAGAGTATTATGCCTCCATCAGAAAGGATGAATACCCAACTTTTGTAGCAACATGGACGGGACTGGAAGAGATTATGCTGAGTTAAATAAGTCAAGCAGAGAGAGTCAATTATCATATGGTTTCACTTATTTGTGGAGTATAACAAATAGCATGGAGGACATGGGGACTTAGAGTGGAGAAGGGAGTAGGGGGAAATTGGAAGGGGAGGTGAACCATGAGAGACTATGGACTCTGAAAAACAATCTGAGGGTTTTGAAGGGACGGGGGGTGGGAGGTTGGGGTACCAGGTGGTGGGTATTATAGAGGGCACGGATTGCATGGAGCACAGGGTGTGGTGCAAAAATAATGAATACTGTTATGCTGGAAATAAAAAAAAAAAAAAAAGAAAGAAATTTCTCACTGAGGTTTCTCATTTCTTTTTTCTTTTTTTTTTTTTTAAAGATTTTTTATTTATTCATTTGACAGAGAGAGATCACAAGTAAGCAGAGAGGTAGGCAGAGAGAGAGGAAGGGAAGCAGGCTCCCTGATGAGCAGAGAGCCCGATGCGGGACTCGATCCCAGGACCCTGAGATCATGACCTGAGCCGAAGGCAGCGGCTTAATCCACTGAGCCACCCAGGCGCCCCTCTCATTTCTTTTTCTACTCATGGTACACAAGAAAGAAGTTGAAACTGCTTCCATACTAGTAGAATATCTACCTTAAAGACCAGGAAGTAATGGAGATAGCGTTTTTGGATCTTGATTCACACTCAACCCCCACAGCAGCCCTGGTTTCCAGGATAGGTTTTGATTTCTTGAATCAATGTAGTTATGACTTGTGTGTCCTTTCTGAGAGCAATGCTCATAAGTCCTTGAGCTGGTCCTACTCTCTAGGTTACACAGTAATAGTAATAAAGATTAGAATGGTAGTAGTATTTATTGAAGACCTTCTTAATGGTAAATACTAAGCACATTTTTTACGTATATTAATTCCTTAACCCCGTATTAGGGTCTTCTGGGTATATGCTTTCTGATTCTGTTTCAGAGTATATTCTGATTCTATTTCATGTGTATTATGAGAAATTGGATCATGTGATTATGGAGACAGAGAAGTCCTATGATTTGCTGTCTGCAAACTAGAGACCCAGGAAAATCAGTGGTGTGATTCAACTGGAGTCTGAAGACGTTGAGATATAGGGAAACTGGTTGTGTAAATTCCAGTCTGAGGAGAGGAAAAGATGAGATGTCATGTCTCAGTTAAAGCACTGAGGCAAGAAAAAAAGGGGACAAATCTTTCTTCTGCTTTTCTTTCTGTTCAGCCCTCAGTGGATTGGAGGAGGCCCACACACGTTGGGAAGGACAGTCTACTTATCTGAGTCCACCAATTCCAATGCTAATCTCACCCAGAAATACCCTCACAGACACACTAAGAAATAATGCTTAATCTTGGCACCCCATGGTAGAATTCAGACTCTGTCTCTACAAAATGCAGCTGAGCTATGAGGCTTAGGGGCCTCCTACAATGTGCATTCTGTAGTAGTACTAATGATAATAAATGACCACATAGGTTACCCATTGATTAGACACGTGCTTTGAGTTAATTTTAAATGAGTTTGATTTCTGCACTGAAGTACCTCATTTACACTCTCTCCTCTGGTTCCTCTGAATAGGAGCACCTCCAGTTGGCTGCCTGGAGCTGGAAGAATGGTCAGTAGCTATGCAGCATTAGGGGTTGTTGGTTTTTTATTTGTTGTTGTTGTTTTGTCTTTTGTTAAATCTCGGGCATTTATCTATTAACAACGTCTTTAGATATTTGAATGTTTCTAGAGTAGCATTACAATCTGAGTCTACACCAAAGTATAACCGAACATTCACGTGGTTTCTTTCTTCCTCAACCTTATACTATAGAAGGGAATCCACTCTTTACCTGCAAGTAGAAAACCTGAAACTTAATTATAGGAAAGGAGAACATAAAAATGCAAACCTGTTATTTTCCCCCGTTTCAAATTTCATCTTTCTCCTTTACTATGGAGACAAAAGATTATTAGAAAAAAAATTTTCAGGTGCAATACTTACATGGCTTTCATGTTTCATAAATTTGAAATGTGTTCTGAATTTTTATGTCTTGGTAGTTCTAGGGGAAGTGCTTACTTTTTGTTTGCTTTTCTGAGATCATTTAGAAGAAGGAAGTACTTCAATTTGTTACGTTGTAACAGTTCCTAAGCATTTTATTCTTCAGAACCTATGAGTATGGAGTTGGAAGACTTATTAGGGACATTTTTAAGTTTTCTTATTTTTTATCCTGGTATCTTCTAAAACTTCCGGAGTTAACTATAACACTACATCCCTAAAATTAAGTGAAAATTATTTATTCCTTTGTAGAAATCAATTTAGTGGCCAAGTGCACATAATTTCACTTCTACTACCTTATTTATCTGGAATTATCAGGGGAAAAAAGAATCTGAATAAGAAAATTCCCAGAAATTTAAGTTTATTAATTTAAATGGTTGACAAACATTTTTGCTTTAAGAAAGATGTGTGAAGCAGTCTAACCACTTTGAGTTTCTGGTTTCAGTAGAGGGAAATATCATGGAGTGCTAACATAGTGCAACCAATAACACAGCTATGATCTCATTGTGAGGTTTTTCCTTCTTTTTTTTTTTTTTAAAGATTTTATTTATTTATTTGACAGATCACAAGTAGGCAGAGAGGCAGGCAGAGAGAGAGGAGGAAGCAGCCTCCCCACTGAGCAGAGAGCCCGATGCGGGGCTCGATCCCAGGACCCTGAGATCATGACCTGAGCCGAAGGTAGAGACTTTAACCCACTGAGCCGCCCAGGCACCCCGAGGTTTTTCCTTCTTACATTAAATTCAACAAAGCTAATTCAGCAGACTTATTTAATGAACACCTGTAAAATTGGATCCCATGTTAAGTTGTTGCAATTGCAGAAGTGAGTAAGACAACCCACGTAAATAGCACTCAGATCAAAACATAAAACATGACCAGCACCCAGACATGGGGTTTCTCCCAATCATTAGCTATGCCTTCTTCCCAAAGGTAACTACTCTTGATCTCTCGTGTCTTTTATTCAACATTTTTCAATATTTCAATATTTTTTATTTCATATTTCAATATTTGTTAAAGTCATTCATTTTTTGACATTTCACAAGTTTCCATTATTTGAAGTATTGGCTATTGGGATATATCAATGATCTATCCATTTCATTGTTCTTGGATATTTTGAGTTTGGAGTTATGCAAGCAATTCTGCTCTGAACGTTCTTGGACGTGCCTCTTCGTAAACATATTTTGCTATGTATGTGCCTAAGAATAGAAATGCCACGTATTAGGATAAATGCATGCTTAATTTTAATACAAACTGCCAATGAGCATTCCATATTTTCTGCATTAATTTATTATCCCACCAGCCTAACAGTTTTTATTGCTGCATGTCTTCTCCAGCATGTGGCATTGTCATCTGAAATTATAGTCATTCTATTATGTAACTCATGAGGTTTCAATTTGCATTTCCTTCATGAATAAGGAGGTCAAGACCTTCATTTATAATGTCTGGCCATTTAGTTACACTCTCATATAGTTCTTAATCAGACTTATTACTGATTTTTCTATTGGGTAGCCAAACTCTTACTGACACATAAAAATTCTTTGAATACTCATCATTACAAACTCTTTGTTGAATATATATTTTGCAAAAAAATTTTTTCCCACTATCTCATGCTTAGTAATCTTTTGATGAAGAAAAATTTCTAACTCTATATGTTCCTCTTTATCAATCTTTCTTCTTTATGGCCAGTGACTTTTGCATATGCTTTAGGAAAATATTCATACCCCAGTGTTATGATGATTTTCTTCTATGTTAATTTTTAGAATCTTATTATTTTGCCTTTTATAGTTAGCTCTTGAATCCACTATTTTATTTTATTCTGTGAGATGGGTGACGTAGGGGTTAAATTTTTATTTTCCAGTTGGCCCGTGCATTTATTGACAAAGCCACCTTTTTTTCAGAGCTGGACAGTGTTATATTTGTCACTAGCTATTGAATTATGGCTTCATGTAACAACATTGATAAACACGAGAAAAATATTATTAAGCCCAAGAAAACAAGTTATAGAGGAATGTAAAAACTGAATTCTTTTAAATATATATTATATCTTGTTATGAATACTGATAAACAATAACTTGTTTGGGGTTACAACTTTGATGAGCCTATAAAGAAAGTGAAGGTAGTAATAAAACATTCAGGACTGTGTTAACTCAGAGTGGGGAGGGAAAAGGGCAGTATTACAAGGGACACAAAGGAGGGTGCCTGGGTGGCTCAGTTGGTTGGGCATCTGCCTTTAGTTCAGGTCATGATCTCAGAGTCCTGGGATCGAGTCCCACATCGGGCTCCCACCGACCTCCCCTCTATTGCGCTCTCGCGCTCGCTCTCTCTCTCTCTCTCTCACAAATAAATAATAAAATCTTTTAAAAAGAGGGGGACACAAAGACTTTAAAGACTTGTAAGTATTCATTTTATTACAGTTTTCATACATTGCAAATGCTTAATAAATATTTTTTGTGTCTGTTTAGTAAGTTTGAGAAAAAAATAATAGTGATTGACAGATTATCCAAGGACAACCACACAGTTGTCTGGCTACTGAGTCCCTTTTCATCCCTCTTCACTCTCTGTCCTTTAGGATTCTCCTTCGTTTCTTACAGCTTAGCTATACATTTAAGAAGGTGTTTGTTGTGCTCTGGCCAGCATTTCTAAGTTCTGTTGTGTTTTGTTGAGAGGCTTTCTAAGATTTGTATTTCCATATGCAGGACACAAAAGTCCTTCCCTTCACTTCTCCTACCTATCTCCCCTGCAGGCTCCAATCCCCTTCCTCCATCCCACTGAAACTGCTATTGTCAAAGATAAAATGTCTTCCGTGTTAGTCGGTCTTACAGATTCTTTCTCTACTGGATTCATTCAATACAGTTGGCAACTTCCTATATCTTGGTGTATTTTATTTGCTGCTCGGATACCACAATCTCTGAATTCTCTCTTTTTTAAAAAATATTTTATTTATTTATTTGACACAGAGAGAGATCACAAGTAGGAAGAGAGGCAGGCAGTGAGGGGGCAGGGGAGCAGGCTCCCTGCTGAGCAGACGGCCCAATGCGGGCATCCCAGGACCCTGAGATCATGACCTGATCTGAAGGCAGAGGCTTAACCCACTGAACTACCCAGGCACCCCTCAATTTCTGAATTCTTGTGTTACTCTGTTGGACTCTTTTTATTAGCCTCATTCCCTGGCTCCTTCTCTTGTGCTGATAGCTTGGTGTCTGTGGCCCCAGGGCTCAGTGCTGGACCCTTTTTTCTACCCCTGCCTTCTTCCTACATGATCTCATCAGTCCCATGGCTTTAACATGCCCAATGTTTCCCAGATTTATCTCTTCAGCCCTTGTTTCCATTTTAGAATGAGAGTTCTGTACTCATTTGCTTACTTGACACTCTTATTTTCATGTCTTACAGGCATCTCAAATTAGCATTTTAAAACATAGTTCTTGATTTTCCGCAGCTCTCTTCTCAAGCCACTTGGTATCAGTGGGACTGAATTCAGCTGCAAAGAAGAGGAGGAAAAAATATATATATATAATATATATGTATATAAAACACATATATATACATATATAAAATTATATATAATACATAAATATATATATAAAACAGCAACTTAAAATATAACTTTTGTTTCTCTTTTATATAAAAAACGTCTGAAAGTCAGCATTCAGAGCTACTCTGAAGGCTCCTTGGTCATCAGATTTCTTTTTATGTTTCTGATTCAGTGCCTTAACAGGTGCTTCTATCTTTCAAATCTCTTCAGTATCCACAGTCATCTTGGCATGCCGCCCATCTTGCCCAGGTTTCCAGAGGGAAGATGAGAGAAAGATAACAGGGTGAAAAGGGCACATCACTCAGATTGAAGCAACCTTTCCAAAAATTTCACACAGTATTTCCAAATATATCTCTTCGGCCAAAGGGCACACACCTAGCTGCAAGGAAGGGAATACAAAAATGGATTTCAGCTGGACCCGCTTCCCTCTTTCCTACAATTTGAATTGTGTTGCCAAGAAGGAAGGAGAAACTTGGTGCTTTGCATTGAGTAAAGGTCTCTTACTCACTATTTCTTCTGAGTCCTTGCCATCTCAGCACACAGAACTACTGTCTGCCTGCTGATTCAAATAAAAATCCTAGCTAGGGCCATTCTTGATTCCTTCCTACATCTTGTCCATCAGATAGTCCTCTTAGTTCTATTTCCAAAATAACATCTTGAGTCTATCATCTTTCCTCCTCCTCATCTGCCATTCTCTTACTATAAACCCTCATCATTTTCTTTCAGTGACATTTAATGATTTGTAGTGTCTAGTTATGAAGTCTGAAGGTAACTGATTAGTTAAAGTTTGATATTTTGCAGCAGCCCTTATAATATGTAAGATACGGCCTAGGAATGTCAGGTAGCAAAGAGATTAGGCATTCCTTGTAACCTCAAGGAGTTCACAATCCAAAATGGGAACTAAGAGAAAAACTGTATCTATCTATATTCTAACTCAGACTTCGGTAAGTGTTAGCAAAGATATATAAAATAGATGTGAGTTACTGCTATCTATACTATATAATCCACCGCACCCCACATGTAGCTAGTGTACTGCACCATCTAAAATCACGCCCTCCGAGGCAGTTGCTTTTTCTTACACCAAAAAGTTTCTTCCATCCTGATTCACCTTTTTTTGGTCATTATTTTCTCCAAAAGCAAATCAAAAACAAAAATAACAAAAGAACCACCACCAACAAAAAAAAACCCCAAACAATGAAGAACACCACTCTTTCTGAAACAAGTTTCTACACATTTCTGACATTACTATCCAGGTATGGAGGACATTCTTTTCCAACACTCTGCCTCACTTAGGGATGCTACTTAGCTTACTTCAGAGAAAGTGAGCAGCAAGTGATATAGGCTGATTAATCTGCCTTTTTACAGGGTGGCAGCCTCAGGAAAAGGCACCGTTAGAAAATCAAAGCAGAAAAACTTTAAGGGCTCCAAAGTGCTCTAGAGATAAGGTGTAAGTGAATTAAAAAGGAAAGATTTAATAGCTTTAGTTTATCTCAGAGAATAAATGCTTCATGACATTGAAAGATGTTTACTAAGCTGTTTATTTATAAGAACCAAGACTAATATCATATTAAGCATTGCAAAATTTAATAATGTTATGGTGCTATTTTAAATTTGCTTCGATGATTCTTTTATCTTTTATTTTCCCAGTTCTTGAAAGGTATTTGTAGCTATAGTTTTATTAATATGAGGCATTCTCAGAATTCTTGGTATAAGCTACTTAATAATAATAATAGATAGCATTTATTATACAAACACTGTACTATGCAAAGATTAAAAGATAGTTAATATCTTATTTTTCCTATATCCTTTATAAAGCCTGATTCTGGCTGGATGCATCTTAAGTAGTTAATACACATTTGTTTGTTCTGCTGTAATGTTGAGAAAATACTGTATTGGGAATTATAAACGAAAACATGATTCTTAACTCTCACTTTTATTAAATGGAATAACCTGGTTGGTTTTTCATAGACTACAAAACTGCTAAGGTTTCCCCCAGCTGTAAATCCTTCCTTTTTTTTCTTCCTTTCTTTTTCTCTTTATTTCTTTCCCTCCGCTGCCTTTCCCCAATTTTCTCTCCCTTCCTTCTTCCTTTCCTTCTGTTCTCTATCTGTGAGCACTCTGGCCTATTTTGGAATATTTTCATCCATTCAACAAATATTTGTTGAATGTCTGCTGGTAGGGTATTAGCCATTGTTCCATTTACTGGGATTCCGCAGGGAGCAAGATAAGAACAAACTGAACAACCAAGTTGTTGCATTCTCATGGACTTCAGGGTTTGTAGCCCGTTGAGGGAAAACTGTCTCCTCATTCATTTGTTCTTCCATAGTGCCTGGAGGAAGGCATTGACTCTGTTGATACTTTAAGGAAAAAGCATTAATGAATGTAGAACAGAAAGAAGGAATGAATAAATAAATGATGAAGTGAACTTTTGACCCCTTTAGGTTTGAAAAAACAGCTCTGTCCTCGTTGAATTATAATTAAAGGAACACTGGATGACCTCAGAAAGACTGAACCCAGGAGACAAAAGGTAAGTAATCATAGGCAGTTTCGGTTTTTTCATGTGTTCATCTTCTTACAGAAATTTCATTTTCACAAATTATACACCAGCGTCGCTAAACAACCTTCAGTGCTCTGATTTCAGACCTTCATAATCAGCTGAGAAACATTTCAAGATGTCACAAACGGGAACTATTCTCAGGCTATAGTTCAGTTCCAGTAACATTACCATTTATGTGCATGAGTTCTGTAATTATTTTAATATAATTGCATTTTGTCCCTATCACTTTTTGAAAAATATGAAAACCAGAAACAAATATGCTGATTCAACCTGGCAAGAAATATGACTCTCATAAATCTAATTAATAGTTTTCGATAACAGTGGAAGAAAACACTTAAAGGTTAAAAAATCATATTTGATTCTCATTAGATTTAAGCGAGGATAGTATGCATTTGATTGTCAGATTAAAACAAAAAAGATTAAGAACATGTATGTAATGTTGGAATTTTATCATTGAAAACTGGATCTAACAAAAAAGAGATCACTTCCCCCCCCTTCAGCTCTCTGGCAGACAAACTCCCTATATTTGACTATTGCCCATGAGACCTTCACACACGCTTTCCAACATGCGTGAAGTATGAAAGTAGGCCTAACAAATGGGGCCATCTGGTAGCTAATTGGTTATAACAGTCTCCCTTCTCCTCAAAAGTAAGTATCCCTCCCCTTTATCTCTCCCTTTCTTTTTTCCTGTCACTTTTATTGTTCCTCTGTGATTTTTTTTTTTTTTTTACTACATTAGGCTTCCTAGTGATGCCTAAATGTAGTCATAGGCAATGTACACCTGAGTACAGAGCTAGAGAACTTAGAATGGATTGACCTTTGCTGTGAATTTTAAATATTCAAAGGTTCTAGAATCTATATGCTTCTTCTGTCATTTTCAGAAAGCTCCAGAGACTTGAGATTTGTTAACCTTGGATAACTTGACTAGCATAACATGGCATGCTGGAAAATGTGTATATATGCTGGCACTGAATTAAAAATTTGGCTCAGTCGTAGTTCATTCACATAACCATGTGCTAGCTCCTCAGCCACATAGAAAGTAAGCTTCCTCATTTATAAAATGTGTATCTGATGACTCAGTATCATTGTGAAGATTGCAAAGACATATGTATATGAAGCATCTGGCATACAGCAGGCACTCAGTAAATATTTTTATACTAATTATACTGTATTGGAATAAATCACTGTTATGCTTAAGGCATGGATACAGTTTAATGAAAA
The DNA here is from genome assembly GCF_009829155.1 of Mustela erminea. NCBI lineage: Eukaryota > Metazoa > Chordata > Mammalia > Carnivora > Mustelidae > Mustela > Mustela erminea. The sequence continues at coordinate 123,823,481 of NC_045619.1, forward strand.
TAAAGGTTCTCCCTTGAAAATAACTTAAATATTAAAAGCAAAATAGCTTTCTTTCCATATTTTTACCTGATCCTGGAGAAAGCATTAATCAGGGAGACCTGAGTGGTTCAGTCCAACTCTCATTGATTTCAGCGGGGTTGTGATCTCAGGGTCATGGGATCAAGGCCCATGTTGGGCTCCATGCTCACTATGGAGTCTGCTTATACCTCTCCCTCCTCCTCAGCCCTCCCCCTGCTCTTGCACAAGCTCTCACATGAGCTTTCTCAAAAATAAGTAAGTATTTTTTAAAAAAAAAATTATTAAATTCCTAAATGTTCAATGATGGAGTCTTGGGAAATCAGTGACAATTACTAAAGTAATTAAAACAGTGATTAAGTGGGGCGCCTGGGTGGCTCAGTGGGTTAAAGCCTCTGCCTTCGGCTCAGGTCATGATCCCAGGGTCCTGGGATCGAGTCCCACATCGGGCTCTCTACTCAGCAGGGAGCCTGCTTCCTCCTCTCTCTCTGCCTGCCTCTCTGCCTACTTGTGATCTCTGCCTGTCAAATAAATAAAATCTTTAAAAAAAAAACACAGTGATTAAGTTAATTGTTAAAGCGGACCCTTTCTTAAAAGTAAGACAGAATATTATTCTGTATGTTGACTACCTGGAATTTAAATAAAAACTTAAAGAACTAAGAGAATGAACAAGATGTTTATAATTTTCTTATGATCCAAAGATACCAAAATGGTACTGACTCGTGACCTCTCTCATTATCTGTACTTAGTGAAACAAGAAAACTTCCCGGAAAGAGTGAGATTGAAAGCATTTGTATCTGAAAATGAGGCAACAGTAAGAATTGAATGTCTTCTTCTTTCATTTACCTAGCACTGTAAAAACCTTTAAATATTCCAGGGAACACAGAGGGTAACCATTAAAACTAACAGAAACCAATAGTCAAGGAAAGATCATTTCATTTCTTTAATATACTTACTGCTGTCTTCAATATATTTCCTTTTCTCTTCCCCAAATTGCTTTTCCTCTTTTCCTGTGGCTAGTGGCTTATTTTCCCAACATCTCAAAACTCTTCTCTCAATTCTTTGATTTTTCATCCTCCCTCAGGATTTTTCTCTTTCCATTTGTAGTCAGTTTGTTGATTCTACACTGTAAGATATAAAGGCAATTCAAGTTTGTCATTTAAAAGCAATGGGTAGATAGAAGAAAAATCCATCTGCACTTTTTTTCATAAAGGTGGTGGATTAGGTTTTCAGTGATGGGTAGGGTAAAAAGTGAAGATGCAATAAGAGTTTAGATGTAGGAGCACCTGTGTGGCTCAGTTGGTTAAGGTTCCGACTTTTGGTTTCAGCTCAGGTCATGATCTCAGGGTCGTGGGATCAAGCCCCGCATCAGGCTCCATGCTAAGTGGGGTGTCTGCCTGAAGATTCTCTCCCTCTGCCCCTACTGTTACTTGTGCACGCACATGCACTCTCTCCTCCTTTCTCTCCACTCTCTTATTTCTGCCCCAAATAAATAAATCTTCAAAAAAAAAAAAAAAAAAAAAGAAGAAGAAGTTGGATGTACATTTTGGGTAAAGTTAATGGCAAGAGCAAATAAAGACAGAAAAAAAAATATAGATTTTGGCATAAAGAACAAGTAGTCAAGTCTCAGGGCTACTGGGATAAGAGCCTAGAAAGATGGGCAGTATGAAGGATAACTTTGAATGCAGTCTAAGAAAGCTGAACTCTAGTGAGTTTCTAAGAGGGAAAGAGCATAACATCTCCAAGAAATTAGACTGGCAATAGAGTGGAGAAGGATTATAGGCAGAACTATAATGTACTAATTATGCCTAAGACTTTTCAGGTGCCCCAAATATGAAATTTGTTAAGTGGGCAACAATGTTAGTGATAGAATGGAAAGTAAAGGAAATAAAAGTAAAGGAAACACAAAGACTTCTCAAACTAGTGCGCCACAGGAAATGGTATTGGCATTAATATGAAGTCAGAGGGAGGAGCTCGGGGTGGGAAAGGGAGATGATAAATGCACGGTGAGTCATTGGTGCTGGAACGTCAGTAGAATAACGAAATGGAATACGTATCTTGGGAAAATTATGGTAAAAAGAGGATATAAACCTGTATTTTCCTTGTAGTGAACATGAGCTTCATAGAATCAGTATGGTTTTCTCCATTGTAAAAATCATAATAAAAATGGGAGTGAAGCTAGAAATATGTAGGGACATAGATCTTTATTACCAAAAAATCAGTACAGAGTCAACATCAAAGTGAGAAGTTCTTGCTTTAGCACTAGGGTTAGAAGAATTTGTGAATACCTTGTAACTGAAAGCATTCATATTCCCCACAGAGGAAAACAATGGCTGTTTATAAAGGGTATTTTTAAAGTAAGGCCAGCTAAAAATCAGTACTCAATAAGTAATTGTTGAGTAGATGCATGTTCATGTTTTTTTAAGGTCGGATAATCTAGGGGGAGAAAGGATTTTCATGGCCCCCAATTTTCTTTCCTTTTTTACTATGGTAAAATATACATAATGTAAAATTTACCATTTTAATCATTTTTAAATGTATAATTCTGTGACATTAATTATAATCATAATATTGTGCAATCAATCATCACTATTTCCAGAACAGTTTCATCAACCTGTGCAGAAACTTTGCATTAACTCCACATTCTACCCTCCGCCCAGCCTCTGACAACCTCTAATCTACTTCCTGTGTCTATAGATTTGCCTGTTCTGATATTTCATATTAATGGAATTATACAATCAAAGAATTAGGTATTTTCATTTTTATCTTCTTGTGGTAAGAATACTTAACGTGAGATCTGCCCTCTTAACAAATTATCTGTGTGTACAATCCAGTATTGGTGACTAAAGGTACCACGTTGTTCAGCAGATCTCTAGAGCTTATCCACCTTTTTTTTCTTTCTTTTTTTTTAAAATATTGACTGATTTTGGAGAGAGAGAGAGAAAGCATGCATATCAGGAAGAAGGGCAAGGGTAGAAGGAGAGAGAGAGACTCTTCAAACAGACTCCTTACATAGCAAAGAGCCCAAGATGGGGTTCAATCCCAGGACCCCGAGTTCATGACCTGAGCCAAAATCAAAAGTCAGACGCTTAACAGACTGAGCTACCCAAGTACCCCAAGAGCTTATTCATCTTACTTAAATGAAACTTTATGCCCATTGGTTAATAATCCTATTTCTTCCTTCCCATAGCCCCTGGTAATCACCATCCCAGTGTTTGATTTTATGAATTTGACTATTTTAGATGCCTCATATAAGTAGAGTCAATGATAGTTGTCTTTATGAATCTCATGGCAGCTGATTTTCTAAGACTAAGTAATCCAGACAAAAGTTGGGGGCGTGGGGCAGACATTTTAGTTATACTTATGCTAAGAATACTTATCCAACACTCAATATCTCTGATAGAAAATAAGATTGTATTTCTAGTTGTTTTAGCACTTACAGCATGCCTCCATATTGTTTCATTTTTACAACCCTCCTGTGAGGTGGGGCAGAAATAACTATCTACATGTCATAGATGAAGCAATGCTCAGGGGTACTGGGTGGCCTGATCCAGGACACATAACTAATAAATTACTCTCAGGTTCAGATCATTTGGTTGAAACTAGAAACATAAGAAACAAACAAAAACAAACAAATAGTGATATCACTTACTTAGAGGAATAAATGATATTAAAAAAATGTGGACTTTAATACATCTGTTTTCAAGCAAGGTACAATTTCCTTATGAAACTATAAAATGTTGCTAGGTAAAAAAGTAAAAACAAACTTATCTGATGAGTATTTAACTGTACCTTGGTAACGCTATTGTTATTGAATTGAGAGTATAATCAGAAACTCTACATATGAAGACACTAAAATTATAGTTGATGACAGAATGAGTCAGTTTACCAGCATTTCAAAACTATAGGTGCCCTCTCAAATCTTATTTTTCTTTGAGAGAGAAAGTGAGCAGGGGAGGGACAAAAGGAGAGGAAGAGAGAGAGAATCTTAAGGAATCGGACACTTAGCTGAAATTGCCAACCAGCCGCCCCTCAAATCTTACTTTTTAAAAGATAATAAATGATGAGTAATTGTCATTGGAGCAAAAATACATAAAATAATGGATGCCTTTTAAAAGGTTACATAGTTTTCAAATGTCTGATGAGGATTTAAGAAATTGAGACTTGCTTATATTTTCTCACAAAATGTGAAGGGAAAGTCTTTTAAGCCAAGAGGACACGTTTTACTATGGTAACCATGTAGGTGAATTTCTTCAAATTTTGATTTTTAATGAAACTTTAAAATATAATATTCTTTAATACTTACACTTGGTAATCTCAATATAATATTCGTTGTAATAGAAAAAAAGTAAAACCAAATAGAACAGTGTATTAAATTCTTTGGTCTTTGTTAATCTCATCTGTGGGAAGCCTGATGGTTGAGATCAGAAAGTTGGAAGTTGCATATCAGTCGCTTGGTATGTTCCAGCACTGCACTCACTGATTTAAAGAAAGTCTGAAACAATGAAATATTGGTGTGTTTCTTCTAAAATTTAAGAATACATCATCTACAGAAAGGAAATGGTATAGTATAAAGCAGGCCAGATTTAAACTTTGGTTTACTAATCACTAACTTCCCTGGTTTGCTTGATTTCTAAAGATGGCTGCTATCTATGTGGTACCAGAAAAACAAATGGAAAAATCCTAGCCTAGAGTCACTGGTAACTGTGTCAGGACTTCATGTAACATGCTGAAGCGTATACTTCACACCGAGGTTTATACTTAGGCAATTTAAATACAACTGTCAATAAGAAAAAATTTTTTTGAAAAAGGCTAATTCATTTTGTAGCCAATTCTTCCTGAACATGTGAGTGTATCTTATCAATGTATGTGTAAAATGATGTAATTTTTAAAATTACTTTTATTAATATATAATGTGTTATTTGCTCCAGAGGTACAGGTCTGTGAATTGTCAGGTTTACACAGTTCACAGCATTCACCATATCCCATACTCTCCCCAATGTCCATAACCCAACCTTACCCTATCCCTACCTTCCCACCCCACAGCAACCCTCAGTTTGTTTTGTGAGATTAAGCATCTCTTATGGTTTGTCTCCCTCCTGATCCCATCTTGTTTCATTTTTTCTTTCTCTACCCCCCACAACCCTCCTCCCAATCTCTCAAATTCCTCATACCAGGGAGAGCATATGATAATTGTCTTTCTCTGATTGACTCATTCCATCCAGGTCACTGCAAATGGCAAGATTCCATTTCTGTTGATGGCTGCATAGTATTCCATTGTGTGTGTGTGTGTGTGTGTGTGTGTGTATGACATAAAATGATGTAATTTTTAAAGACTGTTTTCCCACTGACTTATTATGTGACACTTAGACAGATTTGCCATGTTGTTTTTTGTTTGTTTTTCATGGCACCATCAATTAACAACTATATCCATTTGAATTCATCTCCAAAATATCAGTAAAACCATACCTGGTAATTGGGACAAAAGTATGGGAGTGGTAAGGGTGGGGTTGGTTTGGAAAGAAAGCAAGGGTAATTAATAATTTCCAGTCTTACCACTTCTCATCAAGTGTTTTCTTCTCTCTCAGTCCGTCTGGGGACTCAGGCAGAGTGTATATTGATAGAACTTAAAAGCAAACTCCAATAAAGGAGAAACTGTCAAGTTTACTCATGTGGCTTCTGCACCTATGACAGAACCTGGCACTTAATAGGATCTTATCACTCACTCAGCAGTTACTTACTGAATTCTCACTGTGTGCCACACAGTGTTCAAGAAAATTAATATATGTATGTATAATTGAACAAAATATACAATATGTCTTGTCCTTTGGAACTTATATTTCAATAAGGGATGAGGAAATATAAGGATTTTTAAAAAAACATTTAGAATACCAAAAAGTTTTGTGCTATGGAAAAATAGCAGGAGGACTGGGAGCATAGAAATGGGGCAACTGAGATTTTAAATGGGTGACCAGGTAGGCCTCAGTGAGCAGATTTGAAGAAATGGGATGTGAGCCACGTGAAATTCTGAGAAGAGCCTATTCCAGGCAGAGGAAACCACAAGTGACAAGGTCCTGAGGTGGGCACAAGGCTTTGGAGAATCAATAAAGGGCCTACGTAGCGAGCTGAATTCAAGTATAGTTTGTTAAATAGGTCACATTTGAAGGAGCATATGGTGTAAGGCTGTGGAGACCACCCAAAGAGTTGAATTAAATGAGGAAAACAGACTGTATAGGGTTTTAAGCAGAGGAGAAGCACAATCTGATTTATGTTTTAAGCAAATCACTTTGGCTGCTGTGCTGAGACTTAGGTGAAGATGACGGTAGAAGTAGTGAGGCCTGTGAGGAGACTACTGGAATTATCCCGGCAAGAGATGATGGTTTAGATCTGGCTGTGAAAGCAGTGAGAAGCCCATTCCTTTTACAAATCATAGTGGAAGGTATTTGGTTCCAGGCACTTTCCTAAGCACTTTAAATCCTCACATGCTCTTATTTGCTTACAGAATGTGGTAGGCTGATTAATGTCCCTACTCCTGTCCAAAGATGCCTACAACCTAATCCCTAGAACCTATGAGTGTTACTTTCCATGGCAAAAGGGCTTCTGCAGATGTGGTTGATTTAATGCATGTGGAGATGGGGACATTATCCTGGATAATTCTAGCGGGCACAGTGTAGTCACAAGGATCTGTAGGAGAGAGAAGCAGGACGGTCAGAGTCAGCAGTAGGAGATGTGCAGATAGAAGCAAAAGGTTGGAATGATGGGAAAGAGGGGCCAGGAGGCATCACATGCAGTAGCCTCTAAAAGCTAACAAAGTCAAAGTCTTCTCCTCAGAAGGACCACAGCCCTACTGATGTCTTGATTTTTCCCACTGAGATCCATTTTAGACTTCTTCTTTTTTTTTTTTTTAAAGATTTTTATTTATTTTATTTGACAGAGAGAGAGATCACAAGTAGGCAGAGAGGCAGGCAGAGACAGAGGGGGAAGCAGGCTCCCTGCTGAGCAGAGGGCCCGATGCGGGGCTCGATCCCAGGACACTGAGATCATGACCTGAGCCGAAGGCAGCGGCTTAATCCACTGAGCCACCCGGCGCCCCTCCATTTTAGACTTCTGATCTCCAGCAGTGTATGGTAACAAACACTGTGTTTTGTAAGGCACTAAGTCTGTGGTAATTTTTTACTCCATCTATAGGATATTAATACAGAAAAAAAGATTTCCAAATAAATACACAAGAATCATGTAACTCTACTGTAATTTACTTAGCTATTCCTTTTTATTTATTTTCAGCATGACAGTATTCATTATTTTTGCACCACACCCAGTACTCCATGCAATCTGTGCCCTCTATAATACCCACCACCTGGTACCCCAACCTCCCACCCCCCCGCCACTTCAGATTTTAGACTGTTTCCCATTTTCCCAATGATAAATATTGCTGAAGAGGGTATTGCTAAGAATAAATCTTAACATGCACCTCTGATAATTTTCATAGGTTTGGAAATTGAATGTCTACTATGGTGATAGATTTTTCTATTTTAGAATACAGAGAAAGTAGAGTCATTCAACAAACACCATACTCACACCCCAAGATTTTTGTTAGCACTGGTGTTTTACATAATAAAATGAATAAAATGTAAGTGGTAGAGATTAATTACCCTTTGAGCTCCCTTACCATCCTGCTTCCCCACACCCATCTCTTCTAGAACAAAGACTGACAAATATAGAACGATTCACAAATGTGTGAAACATCCTTGTATACGGGCTGTGTTTCATCTTCTCTGTGCTGTTCCAGTTATAGTGTGTGTGTGTGTGTGTAATATTATATATGTATTTGTCAATATAAGAAATATTGTTTTATCTTCTTTTAATCTTCTAAGAAAAACTTGATGAAACATAGCCATGGTTATAAATTATTTGTTTATGACAAAAACACTTTGAGACTTAAAAATATGTGAATCTTCATGAAAGGAAAAGGCATATACAAGCATTAAGGAAAAGAGAAAAAAAAAGGCCGAAATGAATAATGAACTAATTGTAGCTATTTTTTTCTAGATGTACATTTGATTTTCTGTTTATCTTATATCCAAAATATTAAAATATAAGTTAAACATATGAAATGTTCAAATTATGCCCTTACAGGCCATTACTAATTTTGTCACAGCTCCCAAATTAGTCAAATCGGCTTGTGTTCTGAATTGGGAAGAAAAGGGTATTGTTTCCCTTACTGTAACTCTACTGTTGTGTTAGGGTGTCTCAGTGGCTACTTTACAATCTAGTTTGAGAATAGGTCTCTTTGTCAAGCTCGGTCATAATTTGAGCAAACCCTCTACTTAAGCAGAATACAACTCAGTTATGAGGATGAAGATTCATTTTTATTGTAGGATATCACAAAACTAGAAGTTTGACTTAATGGATTCACCAAATAAAAATGTCTCAAATAAAAGATTTTCTCAAGTTCTCTAACTTTTTAATAACTTTTACATCCCAAACTGTGTGTATGACATTACCAGTTTTTACTGAAACAATCATTTTGATTTGTTTGGAAGAGCAGTTCTTTTATCCTGGTCAGTCTAAATATTCAAACACTTAAATTTTTAGATAACAGCATTTATATAAGAACCACAAAGTATGAAATACTACCACTGAAATGGTATACATTTTGAATTCTATAAAATAGCAAATAAGCAAAAAAAAACCCAATAGGACTAAAACTGTTCTTTGTGCAATTCTTGAAACACAAAATACTTTGTTTCTTATATTTCACAATAAAACCAGTAAACACTGTCTTCTCAGATAAAGATACAAACAATGTGGATTATTAACTTCACTGATTAAAGAAAAATTTTAAGAGGGAAAGGGAATAATAATTAAATAATAGATGGCTATCTACATATTACACACAATGAGAAGTTTTTATTTATAATTAAAAGGCTAGTCTTGTTCCTAGATAGAAATTACATTTCTCTTTAAGATAATGAGAACATATGAACAATGGCCTGCCCCGTAGAGATATTTTTTACTTATCCTGATCAATGAAACAAAGAGGGAGAAAAGTTCCCACAGCTATCTCTAAAGCCCTGAGAGTGAAACCATTGTTTTAGAATCAAAAGGACTTAAGCTCTGACTAAAAAGATGTAAACTCATAACCAAGGAGCAATAATTTAATGAAATGGGCTTGTCCTCAACTTGGCTATTACTTTCTAAATTCTGAATTACAACACCTCATTATATAAATGAGTTTAATCTTAGAGGAATGTGCTTTATAGTTAATTTTTAATTTATGCTTTCTACTTTCTTATCTGACTAATAACAGTGACTCCAGAAATTTAAATGCTACAGGTTTTTGTTAAAAAATACTTTATAAAGGTAAAATTTCTTTTTTTTTCTTTCAGCTTACTGTTGTTTGCCATGAACAATTGAGAGATAGTTAAAAAAAATGCTCTCATGTACACACACATGATAAAAAGGATCTCATTGTTATGACTTTGCTGTAGGACAGTGTTCTCCAAGAGTGGTATTAGGATGACTTGTATCACTTAATCACCTAATGATCTTCTTAAAAAATGAGCTTTCCCACATTCCATCCCAACTCACACTTATTGAATCAACTCAGTAGGCAGGGGTGTGGATCAGAAATGTGCGTGTTAAACAAGCATAATTGACGATGCTGGTGGAGGTAGCTCAAGGAGTGATCTTAAAACAGCCCTGCTTTTGGAGCTAATGTCACATTTTTCTAAGTCTTATTCTATAGATCTTTAAAATACACATTCACATAATTCAGATGTGTGTCTAACATACATTTTGTGAGTACTATTTTTAAACTGATCATTGACAATTTGTGGACCTGCCTATAAGGATGACAAGAATTCTGGATTTTTAAAGACCACTAAATTAGCCCAGTTCCTCCTTTGATCATAGGCCCTTCCAAGCTACTGACTGTCGAATGTTGAACACACTTACTTGAGTGACAACACTGGGTTAGTTATTATGCAACACTGATACTATTTTCTTTTTTTTTTCATGTCCTCCTTTGATAAACAAAAACCTTACTCAGTTCTCATGAAAATTCTGATATGACTCCAGAGTGTGCCAGCTGCATCCCAGCTCGGGTTAAAGCTCATGACTGTTTTTTGTATTCCCATTACCTGAGAAGATGTTATTTTCTGTAGTTTGTATTTTTAAAAGTCGATTTTCTTTGCTTCCCCAATAAAAAATCATGATTTTTTTTCCTGTTATTACAGACTTCTTACCCCAAATATTCCCCAGTCCTACAAGAAATAATAATAAGCTCATTCTGTTGAGAATTGCATTTATACAAAACACTATCATGCTTAGAATAAAACCTTGGGTATTGATTCAAATGGCCATTATTAATCTTGGCCCCAATTTTACAGTGTATAGATTTATTCCACAAGTCATGAGGTTAGTTGATGATGTTAGAACTCTGGGGTATCACTTGGAACAAAGAAAGAGATCATCATATTGTTGTAATTTCATGATTGTTTTTCTCTGTTTTTCTCTGTACTTTATCTGGAATCATTCTTTGATGATATCTCCAGAAACTCACTATATACTGTGTCATGTGTCAGATATCCACGCTCATCGTCTGCTAATGGATATGTCTACCTAGACTATGCTCTATCTTCATACCTATCAAGATCTTCCAAGTCTTTTCTTTTTACTAATTATTTTTATTAACATACGATGTATTATTTGCCCCAGGGGGTACAGGTCTTCCAAGTCTTTTAAAATGCAACCTCTTGATTTTTACCATTCAGTGTTACTTCTCTTCACTCCTTCTTGAGTTCTTCTGCTCCTCCTTCCTCTGCACATTCTCTGCCTCCATGTTCAGACATCACCAGTCTGCCTATCATGTATATCCTCTGTACAGTGATACAAACATTTCTGGTATGGATTTTGATCTTAGTTGACCTTCATCAGGTAAATTGTAAAGTTAGCCCTCAATCCCTGTTAAGCATATCTCTTTGTATGCCATGTTGTACAAAACACAAAGCTTAAATGGTCCCTTTGGGGTTAATATAAAACATTTCTTAGTCCATAAAATAAGAAAAAGTAAGCAGCTAATATAATCACCCAAATCCAATACATTAGAAAGTTTTTACCCCTAAGTGTTAGAGGATTTCGGTATATGGAATATTTACAAACTATGTAATGATAATATGGGATAACATTATGTGGGGGAGCTACTTATGTTATTGAAGGTCCCAAGTGGAAGTAGAAACCCAAAATTTCAACACCTGTTGGAAAGCTATAGGCAGCCTGAAGGATAAAAAATAGAAAAATGAACTGAAACTAAAATGCTATTAGAAAATTTAATATAAGAAAGTCACTGAAATATTTTCAAAGTGACATATCAGGAAGAGAAAGTAGCAAATAGCTAAAACCAGTGAGGCAGTACCAAAAAACCAATAAGGAGAAAAATCTTCCTAAAAATGATGGATGATTTAATCAGGACAACTAGAATTAAATCAGAAGAAGAGAACACACACACAGGTGGAAAATATGTTGGCCCAAATTCTGCAGAGCTGGGGGAAAAAATGGTTTATTGGATTCTTTAGTAATAAATGGAATCTTCTAAGTATTAAAAGAAAGTAATAGACTTTTCCAGTTATGTGCAAAGCATTCATTAACAATAGAACATTAGCATTCATTAAAAAAAATTTGATGCTCCAAGAGATTCTAAAGCTTCCATTTGGCTTTTTAACATACACACCATACCTTGATTTTCCTGTCATTTTAAGTAGATCATAGAATACCTGAATTTGAATGTTCCTTCACTCTCTTTTTATAGAATTTCAGTAAATACTGAATATTTCAGTAAATCAGCCACAATTAAAAAATACTAATGTTCTATCACAAAAAATACAATGGCAATAAAGCCTATATTCTTCAAAGTACCTTACTCTGACAAACTCAACAGAAATCTGTAGGAAAGCTCAATGTGGACTATAAATGAGGTGACTTTTGCTCTTGTAGCTTATAGTTATAGTATTATTTATTAGATCACTGTAGTATCATCCTGTGTAGCTCTCTGAAGTAGTCTTCACTCTTCTGTTCTGGTTATTAATAGTCTATTCTTAGATATTCAATATATAATGCTAATGCTTGAATGTTTTTGTTTTGATAATTTTTTAAAATAAATGCGATTTCAATAGTACAATGAAATAAAAAGATATTTGTATTACTGTCCTGGTAACTTATTATGATATTAACATACTTCACAATATTTATGTTATAGAAATATTTCTTTTTCTAGATTAAAATTTTAAAATGGCATACTTGGACCTTTGGAAAACAATGTCTTCTGACCAGGATTTTGCATCTTCCTCTCTTTGCTGGCTTGATCTACCTGGTTTTAAAACATTGTGAGAGGAATCTTATATCCAACTTGACCATGCCATCTCCATCAGTCCTATTTGAAAGCCATTTTAAACTTCCTTTCCATAAAAATGGGGATTGCCCATTAGATTACTGTAACTAATTTTCTATATATTTGTCTCCTATCCTCTTCTAATATAATAGAATCTATCTAATATTTATTCAACAGAGCAGGAAGGAACAAAAATATTGTCCTTAACTTTTGAAGTTTTAGTTCAGATCTGCTGAGGATCATATTGAAGTGAATATGTTTTCTTACAAAACTGTGGCTTTATCTTTCATTCTGACCAGAAAAGGAGCAGAATTACTTGTTGACATTAGCTTGTTTTATGTGGGTGTGTAGAAACTTGCAGGAGCCATCAAGTTTCAGCTGACTGAGTGTACAGCTGAGTTTTCACCACACCCTTTCTTGACTTCTCAAGCTTTTAGTTCACATTGCATGAGCAATCCTGCCTCTTTCATATGTTGATTTTAATCATCCAAATTCCCTATGAGGTTTGGCCTTCATTCCTTAACAAAGGTTGCGGTAGTTGTTATAACCTATTAACATTTCTCAAATTTAAGTAGAGCACACTGGTAATTGTGTTATGAATTTTCCTTCCTAATAGTAATAATATATTTATAGTAAGTCAGTTCTATGGTATTTTCTTGTTGGAGAATAAAAAGAGAAACTAGATGGAAATAAAATCTCTAGTAAGAAAAAAGTAATCATAATATTTTAGGAAGCAAAGCAGAGTTTCATGAGGAAAGCAGATTGCCAGGAAAATTCTAAGACATGTCAATGGAAACTTAGGTTAAAATAAAAGATAAAACCAGACTAACAGGATACAAAACAAAACATGCTTATTGCAAAATCAGTGCTAAACAGGATATAGTATCAGGTAGTCCTTAGGACTACTTGTGTGTGTTTTGTGATTTTTTTTTTTAAGATTTTATTTATTTATTTACTTTACAGACAGAGATCATAAGTAGGCAGAGAGGCGGGCAGAGAGAGAGAGAGAGAGAGAGAGAGAGAAAGAGAAGCAGACTCCCTGCTGAGCAGAGAGCCCCATACGGGGCTCGATCCCAGGACCCTGAGATCATGACCTGAGCCGAAGGCAGAGGCTTAACCCACTGAGCCAGGCACCCTGTTTTGGGATCTTAATGTTGAGAATAATTACAGATTTTTACACAGACTATATTAACATGAAAGAAACAAAAAATCCAAGAAAAAGAACATTTCAGCTAGCAATCAGTATTGTGTCTGTATCCAGCTGAATAAATGAAAATTCAGTTTTATTTACATACTAGCTGTGTGAATGTGGCATCATTATATATTCATGTGTCCCAAGGGATTTATACTCAGTGTGATTTTTTTTGGTCACTTATTGATATAATTTTCTTTTGTTCCAACTGATTTCTTGATTGTGTGTACATAGACTTATAATATGTCCTTGTTGAAGTAGTCTCCAGTATCTGCGAACAATGAATGGATTAAAAAGTGTTATGTACATATAACAATATTATTATATTAACAATATTATTATTCAGCTTTAAAAAGAATGAAATTCTAGCACATGTAACAACATGAAGTTTCAAGACATCATGCTAAGTAAAATAAGCCAGATGCAAAAATGGGCAAATGTTGTATGATTGCACTTAAATGAGGTTATCTAGAATAGGCAAATTCATAAGATAATAAGTAGAATAGTGGTTACTAGGGGTTGTAGGGAAGGAAGATTGGGAATTATTGTTTTTTTTTTTAAGATTTTATTTATTTATTTGACAGAGATCTCAAGTAGGCAGAGAGGCAGGCAGAGAGAGGAAGGGAAGCAGGCTCCCCACTGAGCAGAGAGCCCGATGCGGAGCTTGATCCCAGGACCCTGGGATCATGACCTGAGCTGAAGACAGAGGCTTTAACCCACTGAGCCACCCAGGCACCCAGGAATTATTGTTTAATAGATACAGAGTTTTAGTTTGGAATTATTCTAGATATAAATAGTGGTATCTTTTTAAGGGAGTTAGAAAACTTGAAACATCTTGAGATCTTAAAGCCACTTCAAGGCCATGGTGAAATCCAACTATAGGAAAATATGTGGAGAGCACAAAAGAATGGGCTGAGGACCACAACAATGCCATTAAAAGAAATACATAACGAAATTGGTCACTTTAGTGAAAACTTGCATATAAGGAAATTTCTATCTAAGAATCCTATATTATTTTCTTTATCTGTTCCCTTCTTGAATCTAAACTGGTTAATAACAGATTTTGGGGGAGTCTGGTAGCTCAATTGGTTAAGTGTCTGACTCTTGAAGTCAGCTCAGGTCATGATCTCAGGGTTGTGAGATTGAGCCTTGCACTGTGAAGCTTACTGAAGAGTCTCTCTCTCCCAGGTTGCCTGGTTGGCTTAGTTGTTCAAGCGTCCAAATCTTGGTTTGGCTCAACTAAGCTCATGGGTTGTGGGATCAAGTCCCAGTTTGGGCTCCACGCCCAGTGCGGAGTCTGCTTGATGATTGTCATCCTCTACCTCTTCCCCCACTTGTGTACTCACTCTCTCTCTGAAATAAGTAAATCTTAAAAAAAAAAAAAATTCTCTCTCCTTTTCCCACTCCCCATCTGCCAGCTCATCCTCTAAATAAATACATATGTTTTTTTTTTTAAAGTCATACTTTGTTTTTATTTTCCCACTAATTACAGATCTACTCAGTAAACAGTTTTGGTGATGTGTAACAAAGGTAGAGTTTATCTTGAGTTCAAAATAATGATTTCAGTATAGGGTGATTGGAACCCACTTACCCAGCCCTACTTCCACCGTCTCGTTAGCTGGACTCACAATTACAGGCCTCAGAGGCTTGTATTCTTCTATAGTCTTCAGTTCTATAACCCGGGTAACACGATATTGCTTTCCCAAGTACATGTAGAATATTCCACAAGTATATTTCCCATTATGTGCTGCAGTCACATTTGCTATAACGAGTCTATCTTTCACTCCACTAAAGTATATATTATCAAGAAGTAGAGGTTTGCAATCCTTCTGCCACTGTATTTTTGGTAACTCATTATTTTCATCTTTAAAAAAGTCCATATAGGGACACACAAGTTGTCCATCTGCTGCAACAGGTAGTCTCTGCGTAAAGATAGTTTCTGTGTTGTAACACAAGTTAGGTTCATGCTGTACAAACCTAATGGTTGTTTTAATTTTGAGGCAGTAAGTTGCTTTACAAAGATACCTTCAGAAGAAGCCAAGTTAAAAAAAGAATTCATCAATTTAGTTATGCTGAGATTTGTAATAACAAAGAAGTTAAATTCCTTGTATGTAGCTTATCTCTCTTCTAAAGATTAAAAGTGAATAATTAAAAATTATGCAAGCGGGCTAAGCAATAAATGGCATAGCTGTATAATTTCAGAGTTGGGTCCGTGAGGCTAATGAACTTAAAGGTATGAACATATAGCACTATGACATCTATTACATTTTTAAATGGAAAACATATTAAAGATAAAGTGTATTTTGTAAAACTCTTAAAAATTTTTCTTAAATGAAAAGAATATACAAATGTAATCCTATTCTCCTTCCCCATATTTTAAAAGAGTTAATTAAACTTAAAAGTTAAATCAGATGTTTTAAAGTTTACATTATATTCTGTCTGTGATACTTAAATTATTTTTCAGATTTATTTATTTATAGCCCTTCTTAATCCCAAACGTTTTTAGACTATTTTAAAATATTCAGGGATAGATTTTGGCAGAAACAGTGGAGTAAAGACCTCCAAAATTTGCTCTTCGGTAACAGCAACTGATACAATTATCAGAAGAATCTTTTTAGAATTCTGAAAGTTAACCAAAGGCTTGCAGCATTTAGGGAGTGTCTATTCAAGAAAAAAAAAAATGCTTGAATCTCAATAACAACAGTAAGTTTTTTTGCATTTTATTCTGTTATCCCTTGCTCTCTACCTCGGTGGTAGCATGAAAATTAACAGTTTGCATGCAGCCACTAGATGAGCAAATATAGCTATATCTCTCTCAAAACCTCATTTCCAAAAAACTGTTAATATCTTACCTGTCTAGAGAGTCCCTGGGAAGCCAACCCACAAGGGTAACTTGGGATACACTCTGTACTAAAAGCCTTCTCTCTTATGGCACAGTAGAGGGTGGTTAAGGAGCAGTTACCAAAAACAATTGCAGGTGTTTTGCCATCACACCTGTTGGAGGAGATTGGTACCTGTTGGAGCAAACAGTAGACTAACCAAAAATCTTAAAAGGAAAACCTAGAAAATGGTATGTCTAATTGGCTTTGTAAAACCACCATATTCCTGGGAATCTGGAAGGCCAGATGTATTTGTAGAACTGTGTGCCTGCTGAGGAAAGACCTTACAAAGCTATAACTGCTCACTTTTGACTGAACATAAGGCCATACACAAGTAGGAAATGAAGGCTTAAGATGAAGTTGTAAACTGTCTGACTGGGTTTGAAGGCATACAACATGCACACAGAGCCACTCAGCAAAGAATGAGAGAATTCTGGGTGGCAATCATTTAAGTAAATTTCTGCCCAATCATAGCAACGAGTAAGCTAACCAAGTAAAGACTTAAGTGGCCATACATGACAAAAGAATACAGATTTTATGGAATTAATTCAGGAAGTTACTAAACAATGGCTATTTAAAATAGAAATGACTATTTAAAACAAAGGCTATTTAAAAATAGAAAACAACAAACCCTGGCGAGTAACAGATATCTTAATTTACAGAGTTGTCACAATAGATTATTTAAAATGTTCAGTATGCAACAATGAAAAATATGAGATATACAAAGAAGTAAGAAAGTAAAAAAAGAGGCAAGAAAATATAGCCCATGCATAGAGAAAAAAGAAATCAATAAAAACAATTAGGAAGCTCAGATGTTTATTTTATTAGATGAAAAGTTTAAATTGGCTATTTTAAATGTGTTCAAAGATCTAAAGGAAAAGTGGTAAAATCATAAAAGTTAAAGAGATAATTAAAAAACACCAAGGTGCAGGGGGTGGGCAGAATTGTTACATACAAGGAAAACCTCATAAGGCTGTCAGTATATTTTTCAGCAGAATCTTTGAAGGCCACAAGGGAGTGACATGGTATAATCCAAGTGATAAAAGGAAAAACAACCAACCAAGAATTCACTACCTAGCAAGCTTATCACTTAGAATTGAATGGAATATTAAAAGTTTTCTGGATAAGCAAAAACTACAGGAGTTTATCACCACTAAACCAACATCACCAGAAATGTTAAAGGGACTTTTTTTTTTTAAGCTGAAAAGGAATGGCATTAATTAATAATAAGATATATTAAAATAAAAATGTCACTGGCAAAGATAAATAGTAAAGATAATAGATCAACCACTTATAGAGCAAGTATGAAGGTGAAAAGACAATGGTAGTAAAATCAACTAAAACTACAATAATTATTTAAGAGATACAAAAATAAAAATAGGTAAAATGCAAAATCAAAAATATGTTTGTGGGGGGTAAAAATGTAGGTTTGAAATGTGTTCAACTTAAATCCCTATCAACTTAAAAATGACCATAAAATGTGTGTGTTTGTGTGTGTAATGCTATATACAAACATAGTATCCACAAAGCAACAACTTAAATATATAAAATAAAATGAGAAAGGATTCTAAATATAACACCAAAAGAAACCATGAAAACATAAGGGAACAGAGAAAGAGAAGAAGGAAGGAAAAAAAGAAATTACAAAAATAGTCAGAAAACAACAAAATGGCAATAAGTACGTAACTATCAAGAATTACCTTAAATATAAATGGACTAAACTCTCCAGTCAAAAGAGTTGGGTGAATTGATAAAAAGCAATACCCATGTACATACTGCCTTACAAGAGACTCATTTTAAAAGTAAGGACACACACTGTAAGTGGAGAAATATATTCCATGCAAATGGAAATGGAAGGAAATACAGTGTAGCTGTACTCATTTCAGATAAAATAGACTTGGATACAAACACTGTAATAAAAGACAAGGGCATTTCACAATAATAAAATAACTTTATTAATAATAATAAAATTATATATAGATATATTTGTAAATGTAAGATCTTCTTGCTGGATGGATGATTTTATATATATATATATATATATATATATATATATATATAATCATCCATCCAGCAAGAAATACAGTGATTTTATATATATATATATATATATATATAATTATATATATTATATATATATAATTATATATATATATATTATATATATATTATATATATATATAATTATATATAAAATCATCCATCCAGCAAGAAGATCATATATATATGTATATATGTATATACATATATATATGCTCTTATGTTGGGTAGATACATATATCTACCCAGCATAGGAGCACCAAAATGTGTAAAGCAAATACTAACAGACTTAAGGAAGAAATTTGGAGGAATAAAGTAATAGTAAGGTAATTTAACACCACATTTATATCATTGGGTAGATCATCCAGACAGAAAACCAATGGCAAACATCAGCCTAAATGATACATGAAACCAGATGGGCATAACAGATATATAAAGAGCATTCCATCCAAAAGGAGCAAAATACACATTCTTCCATCCAAAAGGAGCAAAATACACATTCTTCCCTTCAGTGTACATGGAACATTCTCCAAGATAGATCATATGTTAGGCTTCAAAACATGTCTCAATAAATGCAAGAAGACTGAAACCATTTCAAGCATTGTTTCCAACCACAATGGTAAGAAAGTAGAAATAAATTACAAGAAAACTGGGAAAAAAAAATTCTACAGAAATGTGGAGATTAAACAATATGCTACTAAATCATCAATGAAATAAAAGGAGAAATCATGAAATACTTAAAGACGAATAAAAACATAAATATGGCACACCAAATCTATGGGATGCAGCAAAAGTGTTTCTAAGAAGGAAATTCACAGCAATGCAAGACTATCTCCAGAAACAAACAAAATCACAAATAGACCATTTAACTTTACATTGAAAGGAATAAAAAACAAAACAAAACAAAAACAAAGCCTAAAGTTAGAAGAAGAAAGGAAATAATAAAGATGAGAGCAGAAGTAAATGAAGGAAAGACTAAAAACAGAAAAGATAAATGAAACTATGAACTGGTTCTTTGAAAATATAACAAAGTTGACAAGCCTTTGGCTAGACTCACCAAGAATTAAACAGAGGACTTAATAAATACAAAATGAAAGAGAAGTTACAACTGATACAAAAGAAATACAAAAGATCATTAGAAACTACTATAATCAATTATGTACCAACCAGTTGGACAATCTAAGAGAAACGGATAAGTTCCTAGAAACACATAACCTTCCAGGATTGAATCATGAAGAAATAGAAAATCTGGATAGGATAATTTTTTCTAAGATTGATTCAGTAATGAAAAGACTCTCAACCAACAAAAGCTCAGAACCATATGGTTTCAATAGTTAATGTGTCAAACATTCAAAGATTGAATATCTATGCTTCTCAGATTCTATAAAACTGAAGAGGAAGAAAAGCTTCCAAACTCATTTTGCAAGGCCAATGTTACCCTGTTACAAAAACAGACAAGAAGACCACAAAGAAGCAAAGATACAGACCAATATCATTTATTAGCAACAAAATATTATCAACAAAATATTAGAATTCAACAGTCCATTATAAGAGTTATATACCATGGTTAGCTAGGATCCATTTCAGGGCTACTGAGATCTGCAAATCATCATAATATGCCACATTAATAAAATGGGTAAATTAAAAGATTGTCTCAATAGATACAGGAAAAATGTTTGACAAAATTCAACATCCATGTATAATAAAAACTTTCAACAAAGTGGTTTTAGAGGGAATGCATCTCAATCTAATAAAGGCCATATATAAAAAACACAGCTGGGGCGCCTGGGTGGCTCAGTGGGTTAAGCCGCTGCCTTCGGCTCAGGTCATGATCTCAGGGTCCTGGGATCGAGTCCCGCATCGGGCTCTCTGCTCAGCAGGGAGCCTGCTTCCTCCTCTCTCTCTCTCTGCCTGCCTCTCTGCCTACTTGTGATCTCTCTCTGTCAAATAAATAAATAAAATCTTTAAAAAAAAAAACACAGCTGACATCAGAGTCAGTGGTGAAAAACTGAAGGCTTTTTCTCTAAGATCAGGAATAAGACAAAGATGCCCACTCTTGCCACTTTTACCCAACATAATAGTGTAAGTCCTAGTCACAGTAAAAAGGCAAGATAAAGAAAAGTCTTCCAAGTTAGGAAGGAAGAAGTAAAACTGTCACTATTTGCAAATGACATGACTATATGTAGAAAACCCTAAAGTCTCTGCCAAAAAACTATTAAAACTAATAAATTTAGTAAAATTGCATGACATAAAATCAGTCTGTGAAATTTGTGGCATTTCTATACACTAATAATGAGCTATCAGACAAATTAAGAAAGCAATCCCACATACAGTTGCATCCAAAAGAAAATACATAAGCATACATTTAAACAAGGAAGTGAAAGACCTATACACTGAAAACTACAAGACACTGATGAAATGTAACTGAAGAAGATACAAATGAATGGAAAGATATTCCATGTTCATTTATTAGAAGAATTACTATTGTTAAAATGTCCATACTACCCAAAGCAATCTGGAGATTGAGTGGCAGTTCCTATCAAAATTGCAACAGCATATTGCACAAAATTAGAACAAATCATTCTGAAATTTGCACAGACCCACAGAAGTCCCTGGGTAGTCAAAGCAAACTTAACAAAGAAGAACAAACCTGGGAGTATCATGCTCCCTGGTATCAAACTATATTACAAAAGTACAGTAATCAAAACAGTATGGTATTGACATAAAAACCAACATATAGATCAATAGAATAGAGAGCCCAGAAAATATATATGGCTATAAGCCTACATTTAAATGGACAAACAATTTACAACAAAGAATTCGAAGAACATATAATGGAGAAAAGACAGTGTCTTCAATAAATGCTTCTGGTAAAACTGGACAGCTACATGCAAAATAATGAAAGTAGACCATTGTCTTAACCATGCACAAAAACTAATACAAAATGGATTTAAGAAGTTAAAAGACCTGAAACCATAAAGTTACTAGAACAAAACATAGGTGGTAAACTCTTTGACAGTGATCCTCGTGAAATTTTTGTGGATCTGACCCAAAGACATGGGAACAAAGTAAAAATAAACTGCACGGGACTGCATCAAACTAAAAATCTTATGGACAGTGAAGGAAACTGTCATCAAAATGAAAAGGCAACCTGCTGAATGGGAGAAGATATTTGCAAATGATATATCCAATTGGAGATTAATATCCAAAATATATAAAGAACTCATACAATTCAACAATAAAAAAAATTTAAAAATATGCAGAGGATCTAAATAGACATATTTCCAAAAAAAGACAAACAGCCAAAAGGTACATGAAAAGATGTTCAACATCATTAATTATCAGGGGAATTCAAATCAAAACCACAATGAGATAACATCTTAACATCTGTTAGAATGGTTATTATCAAAAAGACAAATGACAAATGTTGGAGAAGATGTGGAGAAATGCAAACCCTCATGTACTCTTCTTGTGAATGTAAATTGGTGCAGCTACTCGGGAAACTAGTGTGGAGATTCTTCAGAAAATTAAAAACAGATCGGCCATATGATCCAAGCTATTCCACTTCAGGATTTTTATCCAAAGAATATGGAAACAGTAATCTGAAATTATATGTGCTGTGCTATGTTTATTGCAGCATTATTTATAATAATCAAGATATGAAAACAACCTAGAGGTCCATCAATAGTTGAATGGATCAGAGGATGTAAGATACACACACACACTCACACACACACAATGGAATACAGCCCAACCATAAAGAAGAATGAAATTTTGTCATTTGTGACAACATAGATGGACCTCGAGTTTATAAGGCTAAGTGAAGTAAGTCATTCAGAGAAAGGCAAATATCATATGATTTCATGCATATGTGGAATTTAAGAAATAAAACAAACGAGCAAACAAACAGCACTAAATACGTGTCTCCAACCAATCCTTGCCACCACACCGTGGCTCTCACAGCTGGTTCCCACAAGCCAACCATGTACATGTCACCAACTCCAGCCAACATTGTTGCCTTGTGGTCCCCAATTACTGGGACTAGAGGTGCTGCTGAGACCATCAATAGCCTTTGCTATCAATGGGGATCTCAACAGCTATCACTGAGATCCTGCTTTTGTCAGTGCTGTGGACCACTTGGGTTTGAGTCAACAAGTCATCACACACTCACCTCTGGACCCAGAGTTATCACATGCCCCTGCACTTGGTGCTCTATACCACTAAACCATGTGTTGCAGTGTACTCCAGCATGCTTCTCCCCATAGGTGAAAATATTTCTTTACCAAAGTTAGTCCATGAAATTTGAAAGAAGTGATTGTTTCTTCATATGCAAAGATACCTGGCAAAGTTTGGGGAATCACAAAGAACTGGAAACATGACACCATCAAATGAATGAAATAAATGGAGACCGCAAAGAAATGGAGATATACAATCTGCCTGACAAATAATTCAAAATAATTGTGCTAATGATGTTCAGAGGACTATAGGAGAACACAGATAAACAACTTAATATCAGAAAAATGATATAAGAACAAAAGAGAAATTCAACAAAGAAATAGAAAACAAAGAACCAAGCAGAAATTTTTAAAATGAAGAATACAGTGACTGAAGAATCCAGTAAAGAGCTTCAACAACAGTCTAGATCAAGAAGAAGAAAGGATCAGTGATAAGAAAGAATCAAAGATAATTTGAAGTTATATCTGAGGATCAAAAAGACAAAGGAGTGAAAAGTAATGAAGAAAGCCTCTGGGACTTACAGGACACTGATAAGAGAAACAATCTATGCATTATTGGAGAGCCAGAAGAAGAGAGGGAGAAAGCAAAGAGCAGAAAGCTTATTTAAAGAAATAATGGCAGAGAACTTAAAAATCTGAGGAGAGTTTTGGATATCCAAGTTCACAAAGCTCATAGGTCCCCAAATAAATTTGAAGAAATCTTCTCCAAAACATAGTAAAACAAACAGTCAAAAATAAAAGAGAGTATCTTAAGTGTAATAATAGAAGTTTAACACTTAAAACTCCCTCCCTAATGCTTTAATGGGTTTCTCAGCAGAAAACTTACAGGTAAGGAGTGACTGGAATAATATATTCAAAGTGCTAAAAGGAAATATATTCCAACTAAGAATATCTGGAAAAGCTGTGCTTTAGAAGTGAAGGTGAAATAAAAACTTTCCCAGACAAATAAAAGCTGAAGGAGTTCATCTTATAAGAAATGCTGAAAGGGGGGGTGCCTGGGTGGCTCAGTGGGTTAAAGCCTCTGCCTTTGGCTCAGGTCATGATCTCAGATCCACACATTGGGCTCTCTCTGCGTGGCAGGGAGCCTGCTTTTTCCTCTCTCTCTCTGCCTACTTGTGATCTCTATCTGTCAAATAAATGAATAAAATCTTAAAAAAAAATGCTGAAAGGAATTGTTACAGCCAAAATGAAAGAATACTAATTAGTAACATGAAAATGAGTATAACTAGAAAACATACTGGTAAAGTATATAGTCAAATTCAAAATACTCCAGTGAGGTAACAGGGTAGTGTATTAATCACTTAACTCTAGCATAAAGATTATAAGACATTTGTATTAAAAATCTACAATAATTTGTTATCTATAACAATTTGTTAATGAGTGTACAATATAAAAAAGATCTAAATTTTGTGACATGAAAACATAAAATGTGGTTGGAGGAATAAAAGAGCAGTTTTTGTACACGATCTAACTTGTTATCAGATTAAAACACATTGTTTTATCTGTAAGACATTTTATGTAAGCCTCCATGCAACCACAAAGCAAATACCTATAGCAGATAGGCACAAGATAAAAAGAAGCTAATCAAAATCTGCCACAACAGAAAACCACCAAATCACAAAGACAACAAGAAAAGAACTACAGATCGGCCAGAAAATAATGAAGATGGTATAAGAAATCCTTACGTATCAATATTACTCTAAATGTAAATGGATTGGTGTAGAGTGGTTTAATCGGTAAAAACTCAAAACCCAACTATACGTTGCCTTCTAAGAGAGCCACTTCAGATTTAAGGATAAATACAGGCTCAAAGTGAAAGGATAGATAAACATATTACATAGAAATGGTAACCAAAAGAACAAAGATGCATATATTAAATTAGACAAAATATATCTTAAGTTAAAAATTATTAAATAGACAAAATATAATGGTAGAGTGGTAAATTCATCAGATAGAACAATTATAAGTACACATGCATATGATATCAGAGCACTTAAATATATTAAGCAAATACTAACAAATCTGAAGTGTATTCCACTTTTAACAATGGATAGATTATATTGACAGAATTAATAAAGAAATATTGGACTTGAACTATACTGTAGATCAAAGGAACCTAACAGTAATATGCAATTCTTCCAACAGCAGCAAAATATATATTCCTCTCAAGAACACATGGTACATCTCCAGAAGAGATCCTACATTAGATTACAAAGCAAATGATCAGTTTTAGCAAATTTTTAAAGACTGAAATTATGCTAAGTGTCTTTTCCAACCAAATGGTAAAAAACTAGAAATCAATGATAGGCAGACAACTGGAAAACTAACAAATATGAGGAAATTAAACAATGCACCACTGAAAAACCAATAGGTCAAAGAAGAAATAAAAAAGGAAATCCAAAAATATCTTGAAACAAATGAAAATGGAAGCACCACAGATTGAAACTTATGGGATGTAGCTAAAGCAGTTCTAAGAGGGAGGGTTATAGTGACAAATGCCTATATGAAGAGAAAAGAAAGATCTCAAATAATCTATCTTTGCACCTTGAAAAAATATAAAAAGAAAAAATAAACTAAGACCAAAGTTAAAGGAAAATATAACAAAGATCAGAACAAAAATAAGAACTAAAGAATAGAAAAAATATTTGAAAAGAGCATTGAAACTAGAAGCATTTTTTTAAAAAAGATAACAAAACTGACAAACTTTTAGCTAGACTCACCATGAAATTGGGAGAACTCAAAAAAATTATAAATTCAAGAAGAAACTTTACAACTGATAGCACAGGAATACGAGGGATCATACTAGACTGTTGGGAAGAATTATATGCCAAAATATTTGAAAATCTAGGAGAAATAGATAAATTCCTACCATACAACCTACCAAGTCTAAATCATGAAGGAAGATAAAATCTGAATAGATCAATAAATAAATAGATGAAATCAATAATCAAGAATTTTCCAACAGGAACAACAACAAAAACCCAGGACCAGAAGGCTTCACCAATGCATTCTACCAAATAAGTAAATAAGAATTAACACCAATTTAAAAAAAATAAAGAATTAACACCAGTTATTCTCAAACTTTTCCAAAAATTGAATAGGGAACACTTTCAAACTTATATTAAGAGGGTTGCCTTACCCTGATGATAAAGCCAGATAAGGATATTGTTAAAGGAAAACTACAGACAAAATCCAAGATGAATATAGTTGCAAAAGTTCTCAACAAAATATTGCCAAACCAAAATCAACATCATATTAAAGGAAATATATATTATGATCAAGTGGAGTTTATTCCTGGGATGCAAGGATGGTTAATCAATAAATATGATAAACTGCAGTAATAGAATGAAATAATCATATCATCTCAATAGATGCAGAAAAGCATTTAACAGAATTAAGCATCCTTTCATAATAAAAATTTAACAAATGGATTTAGAAGAAACATACCTCAACATAATAAAGCTCATATACAATAAGCCCATAGCTAATATCATACTCAATGGTGAAAAATTGAAAACTTTTCCTCTAAGATCAGGAACAAGACAAAGGTGCCTACTTTTGTGACTTCTATTCAATGTGGTACTAGATGTCCTAAGAGAAATTAGGCAAGAAAAAGAAATAAAAGACATTCAATTCATAAAGAAGGAACTAAAGTTGTCTCTGACATCATCTTGCATATAAAAAATTTTAAAGATTCTATTGAAAAACTGTTAGAACTGATAAATTCAGTAAAGTTTTAGGATACAAAATCAACGTGCAAAATCAGTTGCATTTCTATATATTTATGATAAACTATCTGTAAAAGGTAAATTTAGAAAATAATCCATGTACAATAGTGTTAAAACCAATAAAATACTTAGCAATAAATCAAGGGCAAAGATGTATACACGGTAAACTATGACATGAATGAAAGAAATTGAAGGAGCCACAAATAAATGGAAAGATAGTCTTTGTTTATGCATCAGAAGAACTAACATTGTTAAAATGTCTCAAAGCCATCTATGGATTCAATGCAAAATTCTAATGGCGCTTTTTTACTGAAATAGAAGAAACAACCTTAAAATTCATATGAGTGCTGTGAAGTGTGTAAACCTGGTGATTCACAGACCTGTACCCCTGGGGATAAAAACATATGTTTATAAAAAATAAAAAATTTAAAAAAAAATTCATATGGAAGCACAAAATACCCTAAATTGCCACAGCTGGAGGGAGGGATCACAATTCCTGATTTTAAACTATATTACAAAGTTGTAGTGATCAAAACAGTATTGTGCTGGCATAAAAATAGAGACATATGGGGTTCCTGGGTGGCTCAGTGGGTTAAGCCTCTGCTTTCGGCTCAGGTCATGGTCTCAGGGTCCTGGGATCGAGCCCTGCATCAGGCTCTCTGCCCGGCGGGGAGCTTGCTTCCCCCTCCCTCTCTCTCTGTCTACCTCTCTGCCTACTTGTCATCTCTCTCTTTCTGTTAAAAAAAAAAAAAAAATAGGGGCATAGACCAGTGGAATATGGCGGATACCCAGAAATAAATCTGCACATGTATGGTCAACTAGTATTTGATAAATGATCCAAGAAAACTCAATGAAAAAAAGACAGTCTCTTTAGTGAATGGTCCTGGGAAAACTGGATATTCACATGAAAAGAATGAAACTAGATACCTATCTTACAAAAATTAACTCATATGAATTGAACACTTAAATGTAAGACCTGAAACTATAAAACTCGAAGAAAACATAGGGAAAAATCTTGATAGTGGCCTTGGCAATGATTTTTTGGAAATGATACCTTAAGCACAAAGAACAAAATAAAACAATGACAAGTGGGACTACATTAAATGAAAAAGGTACTGTATAACAAAAGAAATGATCAACAAAACGAAAAGGCAACCTGTGGAAGGGGACAAAGTATTTGTAAACCATGTATCTGATAAGGGGTTAATATCCAAAATATATTGTGGAGTTATACATATTATTAGAAAAAAACAAAAAACAAACCCAAAACATATAATGAGAATAAAAATGTGCAAAGGATTTGAGTAGGCATTTTTTTTAAGAAGACATACAGATGGCCCGCAGGTACATGAAAGGTGCTGAACATCAGTAATTATCAGACAAATGAAAATCAAAACCATAAGCTATCCCTTCATACCTGTTTGAAGGGCTTTTATCAGAAAGGCAAATGAAGAAGTGCCTCAGTGCCTCGGTAGGTTAAGTGGCTTCCTTTGGCTCAGGTTAGGATTGCGGTGTTTGGGGATGGAGCCCCAGGCAGGCAGACTCCCTGCTCAGTAGGGAACCTTCTTCCTCTCCCTGTGTGCCCCTCCACCCCGCTTATGTTCTCTCTCTCTCTTTCTCTTTCAAATAAATCTTAAAAAAAAAAAAAAAAAAAAGACAAATGACAAGTGTTCGCTAGGATATCGAGAAAATGGAACACTTTTCATACACAATGGAATATTATTCAGCCTTAAGAAAGAAGAATGTTTTGCCATTTGCAATAAATGAACCTTGAAGGCATTATGCTAAGTGACTGATGTAAGTCAGAAAAGACAAATAATGTATGAATCTGCTTATATGTGAAATTGTAAAAAGCAAAACTCATGAAACAGAGTAGATTGCTCATTGCCAGGAAACAAGGATTAGGGTAAACAAGGAAAATATTCAGTATTGGATACAAACTTTTCAGTTATAAAAGGAATAAGTTTTGAGGATCTAAAGTAAAACATGGTGACTACAGCTAACAATACTGTATAGTATATTGAAAATTGCTAATTAAATGCATCTTAAATATCTCTATCATAACAAAATTGTAAATTGTGACGTGTAACAGATGTGTTAATTAATCTTATAGTGGCAAATTTCTCAGTATTCATTGTATACAGTCATCACATTGTATATCTTAAATTTACAAAATATTATATGTCAGTATGTCTCAATAAAAGTAAAAAAGATGAATATCTAAAATCAGTATTCTAACTTTTTACCATAGGAAATTCAAAAAAGAAAGCATGCTAAACCCAAAGGAAAGAGAATGAAGTAAATAATATTAGAGGGAATAAATGAAAGAATATTGAAGAGAAAAATAGAGAAAATCAACAAAACCAAAAATTTCTTTTTGTTTGATCAAAATCGATAAACTAACTCTTAGCTTCATTGATCAATAATAAAAGAGAAGATTTGTTACTAATATCAGTAATGAAAAAGGGGTCATTACCACGAAACTTACAGAAATAACAGTGATAAGGGAATATTATGAACAATTGTATGCCAGCATACAATTATTAGCTAAGAAATGAAGAACTGAAAAAGACACAAAATACCAAAACAGGCCTTGACAGAAATAGAAAATCTGAACAGAGGAAAAACAAGTAAAAACATTGAATTAATAATCAAAATAACTTTCCACAGAGAAAAATCCAGACTTAGGGAGTTTCATTGATGAGCTCTACTAAATGTTTAAAAAATTAATACCAATTCTTCAAACTGTTTTGAAAAATAGAAGGGGATGGGACAGTTCCTAACACATTCTATGAGTCTAGTTTTATTCCAGTACCAAATCAGAGAAAGACAATCCGAGAAAAGAAAATACAGAGCAATATTCCTTAGGAATAGGATTGCAGTAATCCTCAAAAAAATACTAGATAATTGATTACAGAATCTTAGGAAAAGTAGTATACCTATTACTAAGCAGAATTTATCTCATGAATGCAAGGTTTGTTCAACATATGAAAAATATGCAATGTAATACCAAAGAATAAAGGGAACAAATGCAGAATCGTAACAGCAAATATAGAAAAAAGAATCTGACAAAATCTAGCACCTAGTCTTATTAAAAATACCTAGCAAGGAATAGAAAGTATCTTCTCAACTTGATAAAGGGCATACATGAAAAGTCCACAAGTAAGGTAAAATATAGAGGTGACAGAACTAAACTTTCTCTAAGATCAAAAACAAGACAAGATCCTGCAGCATTTCTACTCAACCTTCTCCTGCCAGGGTAATTAGCAACAAAATAAAAGGCATTCATATTGGAAAGGAAGATGTCCAACTATATTCGCAAATGGCATGATATTACATGTAGAAAACTCTAAAGGATATATACATATCAAAAACTATTTAGAGCTAATGAATTAATCCAGCAAGTCTGGCTGCAGGATACAGAAAGGATGAGCAAATATGAGTTGTGTTGCTGTATACTAACTGCTATTATTGACCAAATTGTGCCCCATCCCCTCATATTCGTATGTTGAAGTCCTAATCCTACTATTTCAGAATGTGACAGTGTTTGCAGATAGGTTCTTTAAAAAGGATATTATGTTAAAATGAGGCCTGTAGGGTAGGCCTTTATCCAATTCTTTTTTTAAAATTTTTAAGTAATCTCTACACGTAACAGGGCTTGAACTTATAACCCTGAGATCAAGAATTGCATGTTCTATCAACTGAGCCAGCCAGGCACCCCTGTCTACCTAGTGTCCTCATAAGAAGAGGAAATTTGGACACACAGAGAGACACCAGGGATGTGCTTGAATGGAGCAAAGACCATATGAGGACATAGAGAGAAAGTTACAAGCTATAAGCCAAGGAGAGAGCCCTGAGAAGAAAACAAACCTGCTGACACCTTGATCTTGTACTTCTTATCTCCAGAACCATGAGGAGATAAATTTAGGTTGTCTGAGCCATCCAGTCTGTGGCAATTTGTTTTGGCTACTTTGGCAAACTAATATGCTAGCCATGAACAATCCAGAAATGAAATTAAGAAAACAGTGCCACTTACGATAGCATCAAAAATAGTAAAACACTTAGGAATAAATATAGCAAATAAGTGCAAATCTAGTACACTGAAACTGGAGAACAATTTTGAAAGAAAGTAAAGAAGACTGAGAGGTAAGGGGGAAAGCATCCCATGTAGATGGGTTGCAAGATTTGGTATTGTCAGGATGGCAGTAGTCTCCATACAAATTTACAGATTACGCACAATCCCTACAAAAATTCCAGTTACCATTTTTGCACAGTAACCAAAATAGTTAGGTACTGCCCTAGGCTAGACATATAGATTGACAGGATAGAATTGAGAGGAATACAAACTCCCATGTATTTATGGCCAATTGATTTTCAACAATGATGCCAAGTTCATTCAATGAGAAAACAATAATCTTGTCAACAAATGGCTGAGACAGTTTTTTAATCCATATTCAAAAGAATAATTTTAGTCCCTTTCCTTACACTGTATACAAATATTTAAACAAAATGGATGAAAAATGTAAGAACTGGAACAAGAGAACTCTTAGAAGATAACAGAAGTGTAAATCTTTGTGACCCTGGATTAGGCGTCATACATGACACCAAAAGCAAAAATAACTAATGGAAATATATAATTAAGACTTTGTAAAAAATATGCATCAAAGGACATTATCAAGAAAGTGAAACAGCAATTCACAAAATGGGGGATAATGTTTGCAATTCAGGCATCTGATAAGAGCCTAGTATCTAGAATGTATAAAGAACTTTCACAAGAATGAAAACACAACCCATTTGAAAGGGGGGGGGCAAGGATTTGGATAGATAGCTCTCCAAAGAGGAAATACAAATGCCCAATAAGTGCATGAAAAGAGGCTTGATATTAATAGTCACTAGGGAAATGTAAATGGAAACGACAGTGAGATACCACTTCATGCCAACTGGGATGGCTATATATATATGTATGTATATACATATAGCCATGTATATGTATATACATACGTATATATGTATATTTTTTTAATATATATATATATTTTTTTAACAGAAAATAACAAATGTCTGTGAGAAGAAGGAGAAATCGGGGCCTTCATACATTGCTGAGAATGTAAAAAGGTGCAAAAAAATCAGTTTGTTAGCATAACACAGGGTCATCATTATACCATATGTCCTTACAAATTGTAATAATAGTACATGGATGTTGATAGCATCATAATTCATAGTAACCCAAAAGTGGGAACTACTCAAATGTTCATCAACTGTGGATATAAAAAAGAACCCTTCAATGGATATACAAATGGATGAACCTTGAAAATATGTTAAATGAAAGAGGTGAGACACCAGAGACCACATATTCCATTTATGTGAAATATCCAGAATAGGAAAATCCATAGAGACAGAGAGAATAGATAAAGGG
Organism: Mustela erminea; assembly: GCF_009829155.1. NCBI lineage: Eukaryota > Metazoa > Chordata > Mammalia > Carnivora > Mustelidae > Mustela > Mustela erminea. The sequence continues at coordinate 123,855,374 of NC_045619.1, forward strand.
TTGCCAGAGATTAGGGGGGAGGGGTACTAAAGAGTGACTGCTAATAGGTACGGGGCTTTGGGTGATGAAAATGTTCTGGAATTAGATGATTGCTTTGATTTTGCCATGTTGTGAATATACTAAAAACCCATGTATTAGATACTTTAAAAGGGTTAATCTTAAATTATGTGAATTTGACATCAATAAAATTCATATAATACAGATGAAAATTAAGAGTATGATTAATAGGACAAGAAGACAAGATGAATGCAAGGTGTGTAAAGGAAATGCAGAACAAAGCATCAGGACTGAAGATCAGTAGTGGTGGTAATGTGTGGTGCAGAGCACCCATGATCTGTGCCAGGAGCAGTGGCCCCCACCAAGGGTTCTGTGGAAGCATGCCTGCTGCTGGGGTTGACATTTAGGATGCATATTTCCTGTACTTCAGACAGTTTTATCAGTTCAGAAGAACCTGGGTAGTATATAAGGTTAGCAACAATATCTACAACAATCAACATTTTCAGAGCCTTTCCATGTGCTCCATTATTAGACATTGTGCAGAATATTCTTTAACATGCTTATTTCATTTATTAATTTACTAAGTGCTGATGAGCACTTGTCCATTTTCCTTTTTTTGATAAATGTAGAATTTATCTTATCTGTGAGTACAATTGAGGAATAAGTAAGGTCTATGTTTCTAGTACACATTATTGCTACTTAAAAAGAATTAAGATAATGCTCCTACTCGTTTTCATAATTATTTTCAGTAATTTGTTTTAATAGTTTCTTTACTACTACAAGTTGCACATTTCTGTACTTTGCAATTTACTAATTAAGAAAACTTTAGCTTATTAAGATAGAAGGAAGGCAGTATAAACATGAATGAAATGTTAATACAATGTATTATTTCATTATGAATGAGCAAAATATATTTAAAATGTTGTTGTTAATTTCATTTAAATAGTAAATGTAGTATTGATATGAGGAGAGAAAGGGTACTAAGTATTCTTCGTTATTAACTGTTCCTGTAAGAAAAAAGGTGATGTTAGCTGTTAGGTGATTTTTTTAAATGCTTATTTCATTCAGAAACACTCTATTCATAAAATTTTAACATAAAACTATAAAAGAGAAAAAAGGTGAAATGTCCATCAATAGTATAATGAAATCCTGGTTGATGCTGAGAGCAGAAGTCAGCCAAGATGGAGAAATGAGTCTTGTAATTTTGTATCAGAGATCAAAAAATTAGCCCTATCAAATGAGGAGGGACAGGAAATGCCAGAGACCTAGAGGAAAAGGTCATAATATTAGCTGAGGACCAAGTAAAAGCAATCCAGTAATAGCAATTTCCCTTTATTTGAACAGATTGTAGAAAATTTTAACAAATCTTATTAAAATGGACAAGAACGATTTCCTGAAATAATAATAAAAAATAGAGCATGATAAATGCTAAGTACTCCACAGCCTGTATTACATCTTGTTTTTTTCCAAGTAAGCGTGATGTTTTCTTGAGTATCCTGTTAGCCAAGTTCAAATTTAAGATAGGTCCTTGGAACCACAGCAACATTAGGGTTGGAGGTGGGATGAGAGAGGTGATTGTAATTGCCTTTATACGGATGGTATTGCACTTGGAACATGTAGAAATCTTCCTGAGGGTTGGTGTAAATAAAGGCTTGCAAACAGATTGGAAATCTATAGAAGTTAGCTTGGGTCTGCATAAAGCTCTGTGTTGTTGATAATGATTCTGATATATGATTTTAAGATCCTAGAGGAGAGTGTTCTGCAAACTCCAGATCTTGGTCATGGACAAAGAACTCAAGTATCACTCCTTCGAGATTCCTGATTGAATTATTCCTTGAGAGGTTAGACAAAACTAAGCTAGTGGGTAAAAACCCTGCGATTCAATTCTTATATGTAGAGTAAATAGAAATGAGCCTCATTCATTATAACTCTTCTTTCAAGTCAGATGGAAGAGGTAGCTTTTTTCACAGTGCTGCCCTAATTTGTCTCCATGAAGTTGAAATAGATAGTAATACTGTGGTGCAAGATATACCACAAACTGAAATCATTTAGACTACAAAATGTAACTGCTTCTAATTAGCCAGGATTATATGAGTAATGAGCACCTTCTATTTCATTCTGAACATACTGTCCTATGTGTGCTTTATTTATCTGTTGCTTGTTATAATGTAAAGGTAATATATATATATTAAAGGAATATATATATGTGTGTGTGTGTGTGTGTGTGTGCATATACACATATACATTTATATATAAGTGATTATCAATTGATATCTAAGACAAAACATTAAATCCTACATTTATGATGTTCTTTTTTAGTTCTGTGGCATTAAAATTTTATGCATCATTGATTTTGCTTACTTCTGTCTTCTCCCATGCCTAAGTATTTTCTATGTGGGTAACCCTTCAGAATAAGATCATATGAGTAAAATGAAACAATTAAACAGCACCAGTGATAGACAAAACATATTTAAAAAAATGTCCAGAGTCACTTTGAATTACCACTGGACTTCCTTTCAGTGTTTGGCATCAAATTTGCCATTTAAGGTTTAAAGCTTCAATCAGGAGGGCAAAGCATTGCTGGCAACAAAGAGGAAAAATACTCCTAATTTACATATAGTAACAAAGGGAATAAAGAAAGAAAATGGGATGCTAGGGAGACATAGGGACTTGGTTTTCCTTAAAAAAACAAAAAACAAAAAACAAAAACAAAAACAAAAAACACCCTTTATTTCCTACTGTGAAAGTAGAGGGAAATATCCCAGACTAAGAGAAATAATGCTTTCTTGAGATGGCTCCTGCTGGGTTTCTTATAATTTTGCATATAATGGGAATTGGAGTTGTACAGACCATTTTGGGAAACTTTTTAATGGATTCATGAAGTAGCGACCGCACGAGGAATGTAGACAAAAAACTCAACATCCATTAAACAACAAACAAATTTTGACTAGAAAGTTGTTTTCCAACTTAATATTAAACAAATAAGTATCACAGATACTCAGATTTGGTTGTGATGTTACAAAGAATTTAAAAGCTCTCATTTGAGCAGAAATAAAAGAACCAGTTTTTATAATTAAGGTGAGGCGGAAATCAACCAGTTGCGAGAAACCTCAGGAGAGAGCAAAGGCCTTAGAATAATAAAGTTCATATAGGTAACATGTTTATATACATATGTGTGTATACATATATATTTCTGATATAAATAGCAAATTGGGTATGAGATTATGGAAAACATGTTGCATTTCCTGCTTCCCTTCTCACCAGCTAAGTAACCATGAGAGAACCATTCTTTCTGCCCCAAATTAGCAGAGTAGTTTGATTATCTGGATCCACTTGCAGTGGGTTTTGTGACAAAATTTAAGGTCTGCCAGCCTTAAAAATAAAATTACCAGTTACTTAACCAGCAAAGAAAAGTTTATTTGGGAATAGGAGGGGAATTGCAATTTGGGACCTGCAAGCTATGATAAATCAAAGGCATGTCTGAAGAACAAAGGACAGGGGCTCTCTTTTGTAGAAGGCAGGAGGGATTCGGTTGTTTTGAGATGTTTATTGGAGAAGAGCAAGAGTTCGGGGTTGCAGCTTCTCATTGGCTGAGCTGTGGCAGTTTCTCTTCTAGGTTATTTCTGAGCAAGGAGAAAATCCTTCTTCTTCCCCCGCAGGTAGGTAAAGTAGGTTTCTTTCACTCGGGGTACGTAAGGCTGCAAAGAGTGGTATGTGCTGGGTGAGAACGTTCCCTTCATTGCTGCTGACTCCATTATGAATTAAGTTGTTTTTGTTCACAGGTGCTAATTAGTAGCCTCCCTAAACTATTCAGAGCATGGAACAGAGTGGGCAAGAATAGACTAATATGACCCCTAGAATTTAAAAACAGTGAAGCAAACTTCATGGATTGAGGACCCTCCTCTCCCTCTCCTGTCTCTTTTAAGAAACAAACTCTTGTGCTTTGCACCGGCACGGTTTTCAGTTGAGTATCTAGTAATAACTCTTTGAATTAAATACAACCTTATAAGAGCATTACTACAGTTGTCCCCATTGGATGGATGAGGAACTGAGGCACTATGAGATTAAGGGCTTGAAGTCAAATATAGCTATTTAGTGGGAGGGGGAGGAATTCCAATCTTCATACTCTGGTTCTAGAATCTATATTTTTAACCAATATTCTTTGCCATCTTTCTTTGTTTTTGTCCCTTCTAACTGAGGTTAACTAAGCAAAATAAGATGTAAACTAGTGCGAGGGCTGGGAAGGGTTAACTCCGAAACACATCCTGGAGCTGAAGAAGAAAAAAAAAAAAAAAAAAAAAAAAAAAAAAAAAAAAAACCAACCAACAAAACAAACCAGCAATCGAAAGCCTGTTAAAGCCGGGTAGGAAATTCAATGGGCCTCCTGTTTCTTTAAACTCTCGCTTTCCCTCCGGCGGACACTTTACAAAGCAGCGGCGGCGGCCGGGGGACCACGCTCCCGCGTGCTACCTTCCTCCTCCCGTCTGGAAGGTCTGGGGTCCGAAAGGGTTTCTCGGGGTCAGTAGCTGAACTCTCTCGGGTTTGCTTTCTTCACACTCCAACCACAGCTACACGAGCCCTCCCGGGAATGGCGAACTGTAATTAACCCTTTAGCGCCCAGGAAGATCCCGCCAGCCGCTGGCATCTTTGAGCATGGTGCGGGACCACGATTCTCCCGCAGTCGTGCGCGAAGGCGGCGTGGGGGCCAGATGGGCGAAGGCACCGCAGGCGGGGCTGCAAAGGCCACGAGCTGGGTGCAGGATGGCGCCCCGGCGGCGCGGAGGTGCAGTCCGGCGCTCCCCTCCTAGCTCGCCTTCCTCGCCTCCTCTCCCGACTCTGGCCAGCCGGCTGCTGGGGGCGCGCCGGGCTGGAGTTGCCCTCTTACTCCCCCTTGCTTTGCTCCTCCGGCTTAATCTCTCAGCGATTCCTCTGCCAGCTCCGAGGAAAGTGCAGCCATTGGACAGGTCGGTGCTAGCTGCCGGTTTCGGGGAGGAAGGTGGGAGAAGCCTGAAGGAGCGAGGGGGAGGGAGGAGGGAGGAGGGAGGAGGGTGCAGCGGCAGATCTGGCAAATTGCGAACTGCCTTCCCTCCCCAAAGTGTGGAGCAGAAGCGCGGGGGAGCTCCGCGGCGGTGGCGCCTCCTCCGCCACCAAACTCCCCGGGCTCGGCGAGGCTTGTGGCCACCTCCTCCTAAGCCAGGAGGAACCCTTTCCCGATAGGTTTCGGCCTGACTCCCCCCGCCCCCCATTTCTTTCTTCTTCCTCGCCCCCCCATTCCTTTTCTTTTTTTCAAACACACATTTTTCCCCCCCTGGCTTCGGACCTCAGACTGCTGCAGCCCTAGCCCTCCCTGGGCTCAGCTCTTTAGGGCTGCCCATCCCTCCGGCTGCGAGAAAGGACGCGCGCCCTGCGTCGGGCGAAGAAAAGAAGAAAAACTTGTCGGAGGGGTTTCGCCAGCCCACATTAACCCCCTTCCCGCAAACCCAAACCTCCCGCGGGGGCCGTCCCAACATTGGGGAAAGTTCCTTCTGAGCCGACAGCCCTCTTGGATTTGGAGAAGGCAGCCGCGCTGGCTGTGGAATTAGATCTGTTTTGAACCCAGTGGAGCGTATCGCGGGGGCTCGAAAGTCACTGTCTCCAGGGACCCGGGTGGCGCTGCCTGTGCGGAACCGAGAGTTTGCGAGACCCGGCTGCAAGTGGCCTTTCCTCCCCGCAGTTGCTGTCCTGTGTCTGGGGTGAGGGCAGCGAGTGTTGTGGCAAGTTGCGAAGAGAGACCCGGAGGTCCAGAGAGAACTGCACCCCCCTCGCTCTCCCTTCTTCCTCTTCCCAGCTCCTGAGTGTGAAATCCCATCGAAATTTACAGAGGCTCCAGGTTCAGCCAAGACCGGTCCGCAGAGCTTTGCCCGTCGTCCCCACCGTCCCCATTCCCACCCGGAGCCCCCGAGCACACGGCGCGGAGGAACGACTGGCGGGAGGGGGAGGGAGGTCGCGGAGGCGGCATGGCGAGGTTCCCGAGGGCCGACCTGGCCGCTGCCGGAGTTGTGTTACTTTGCCACTTTTTAATGGACCGGTTTCAGTTCACTGAAGGGGAGCCTGGAAACCAAATCAATGGTAAGATGCACTTTTGCTTGTTGATTTTGTGAGCCACTGAAGACCTCGCTAACGCCCCCCACCCCCCATTCTCAACCCACCCCCCACTTTAGATGTCTGCCCTTGGGAAAGTTATTGCAATTGCTTTTCGGGTAAACTCGGACTTTCTGAATGGGGAAAAGAATGGTTAGAGAAGGGGACTTGGGGGTTTTCTTGAGCATTTCAGGTTTCCTTCACCTGAGCGACAGGGGGTGGTACCGTCTCGCCAAGTCGCAGAGAGGGCTCTGGTGTGTAAGAGCAAACCTCCTTCTGTAGAATCTCTCTCGGGAACTGGCATCCCTGGGCAGTCTCCCCTCTGGCTCCTCCTGCTTCCCTGCTGCCGCGACAAACTAAGCCAGTGCGTGATGGGGGCTGTGGGTGGGGGACGTCGTGGCAGCCTGGTATTGCAGGGTCCCCACACCAGCTGGAGAAAATTTTATTGTGGCCAGTCCTTCTTTCCATAGGCTATCCCCGCCTTAGCTCCCTTTCGCTGTCTGGGCTAAACGGGCTCTGCAAGTGGGGCGGGGTAGGTGTGGTGGGGCGCAGAGGAGGGGCGGAGGGGGCAGAAGTGGGACGGGCGCGCCTCTGGAGACCAATCCCTATCCCCCATTGTCCTCCGCGGTCCGGCTTCTCAGGCCTGAACGTGCCGGGGGTTCGTCCAAGTGCCCTGGCGTTGCCCCCACGCGGAGACCTGGTCTTTGCATCTTCCCAGTGGCAGTGTCTCCTGCTCAGGCGGATGCCAGCCAGGTGCGCGTCCAGCCGGGAGCCGCGCCCCCGGGACCAGCGCGGAGCCCGCGGAGCAGCCCTCCACCCACGGCCTGCCCGCTCTTAGGCTAGGTGCTGCTGAGCCGAGGTCCTGGTGCTTCCCGCGACACTGGCCACTGAGAATTGGGTGCCTCCTCACCGTTTCTGCCCCTCAGAAAGAAAGTGAAGAAACAGGCAGAGAGAGAGACCTTGACAGAAATTTGTGAACTCAGGTTAGATTTCCAGAGGAGGTGAAATGAACAAAAACACTGGGAGGGGGGAAAAAAAAAAAAGAAAAGAATAAACTTTCAGATTAGAATAATCAAGGTTTTGTTTTAATTCTGAAGGTGGGGGTTGCGGGGTGGTTAAGTGCTTCCTCAGAAAGTATACAGGTGTCCACAAATGTCAAACATGAAAGTCGCAGATGGAAGCCTGCCGAGGTTGCCTGGGAATTCCAGGTGAGGTGAATCTTGGAGAAAGTTCAGGTGAATCTTGGAGAAAGTTCTTGAATGAAGTTTACCAATCCAAGACCTAGAAATCTATTAAAACACTGTCTCTGCCCCTGGTGTAAATTCTTATAGAGAAGGCACAGATTCTGATTCTGTGGTCCAATTCATGATTGGAGGGGTGTGTGGGTTGGGAGGAGGGGGAACATGATGACGACACTTTTAAAACTGTGAAACACCTTAGAACTCCACTATTTTTGATACTGATTTGTCTTTGTCACATGCAATTTTCTGCATAAATGGACATAGGTTGTTCTTTACTAGGTATCATATCAGTAGATTATTCTTTCTTGTTTATTTCTCTGATACATTTCATTGGCTTAAAAAATAAGACTTTCACCTTATAATATTGATAAGGCATAGCCACATTCATGGAATAAATAGATGCTTAAAACAATTTACTTCATCCCAAAGGACATTAGAGATGTGTGTAACCAAATGCATCCCAAGTTGTTTATTTGAAAACTTCTTTGGCACTGGAAGTAAATAATGCATTTACAGTAAAAAATAAAATAAAGGTCAGCAAATATTTTTTTTTTCTGAGCTTCTTTCATAAACGATGTGTTACTGAGAAAAGGACTTGTTTACAATACATTTTGTATTTTAATATCTCAAATTGAGAATGAAATAAAGATTGCATTCTAAAATCGACCAGATAATTAAAAGCTTTGTGGATTAGAAAATGCCTAAATTGCTCAACATAAATGTACAGGTGTTACAGACTAATTATAAACTAGTATCTGTGGTGGAAAATTACTCTAGAAACCCATATATTTATAGGATTGAGGAAAAAATGAATTGTTTTAAATTTCTCAGTAAATGTTTTAGGGATTTATTGCAAACTGAAGTAGCTTCTTTACTGGATGTCAGTCTACATGTAGTTGAATAATCTTGGAGTTAAATGGTTAGCCTATTGAATATATAAAATATAGCAAACAAATAGAAGAAAAAAAAACAACTTCCCTTGTAAATAGTTTAGGTAAAAGTTCAAAATGAAGAAATTTTAAAAAGTTCAGCGGCCTTGAAATTTGTCATGTAGCAACCAGGATTTTTATCACAGACATTTTGGCACAGGGAGAAAAAACCTGATTTCATAACAGGGCATTTAATTATGCATTACTTTAGAAATGCTGCAGTTGATTCTATTGCCACCAGAGGGCAGAGAAACTGCTATTTTCTCCTGTTCTTCCCATTCTTTCCCAAATGTCTCAGATTAATGATCTTGAATACTTTGTTTTTCTTATGGGCAATATTTTTTGATATTTCAAGTTAATGAGTGGCAGTTTGTAATAGTGAGTATTTATTTCCCATGTTAATTGAAAATAACCATTCATTCAGTATTTATATAGCACCTCCTATTATGTAAAAGTCTATATTTCAGATACATTCTTGTGGTGTACTTGTATAGTGGAAAAAACCAAATAACCTTTTTTGCATCACTGTTGGAGATTTTTAACAAATTATTGTGGAATTCTCAAGAATGTAGCTTTAAAATATTTCCTTTATGATTAAAATTTCATTATCATGTAATGAATTTATTTTTGAGATTGAACATAATCTATATATATCTTAGAAGTATTTGCCATACTAGTTTTTCTCAACACCCAATGTTTAGACAAAAATAAGCTTAGAATAATCCTAAATTCTATAAATCTGATTTCATCTCTGTGTTGTTAGTCATTCATTTCATATCCTAAATTGATTGAAAGACAGTCTAATAACAGTGTCAAAGGAGAAGGATGTATTAGTGTCTCAAAGAATTCTAAAATTTAAATGAGGACAAAAGGCCTAATATTACAGAGTTGTTTTGGCCTGGTTATTACTCTTAAATGTATCTTAATGCAACAAAGAAGTTCAGTACTGCTATAGAGAGAGCAAAGATCATTTAGGACTCCATAGAATTCCCACTATTTAAACTTTCTAATATTACTATGTACTAGAGAGAAATACTTTACTTTTAGCAGGTCATTCATATTTATTTTAGTTGTTTATCTGTTGGGACATTTTTCTATTATTTTCAGCTTTCATTGAAGTTAAGAGACTTAGTTTGAGATATTACTACCTTTTGGAGTTATGAGAGTATCTCTGTTGAGACATACTGTCATTAGCATAAATTTTCTGTTTGCATATATACCTAGAACAGAAAATTATAGCAGAACTGAATATTCTCTGTAAAGTATATGTGGGTCAGATTAATGGACTAAAAGCAGGTTGATTTTTAATCAATCAATGATTCACGATTGCAAGCAAAAATTTTTAAAACAAAAAATGTGAGAGTCTTTTTCCTCTAGAGAATAGATCCAAGTTGAAGCCCAAGGTTGGGTAAGATCTTTAGTTCTTGGCTGTATTGAGACTTAAAATTATTTTAAGTAGGACAGTGTATGCATTTGTTAAGTCTGATCTTCAGAAACAGGTTTTTATCAAGTAGAATGTACTTGAGTAAAACTTAGTAATAGAAGATACTAATTTGCTCCAAACAGGTTTCTTCTCTATAAGATAGTTTCCTGCAAAGATATAGACAACATGGATTCATTAGTTTGGTCCGGTTTTTGCTTCCTGAAATATATTTCCTATTGTAGAAGACGTATATTTATCAAGATTAATGAATTGATCCACAGCTGTGATCATGAGTGTGCAGTCTCAAGATGTTTCCTACCACATTAAATACAGTTTCATCATCATGATCTTCGAGATCATGTGGCCTAGACCTACTGTTTCACTTCTCTCTCTCTCTCCCTGTTTTTGAACCCTCTAATTGAGGTCCCTTGATGTTCCCTGAGTGTTTATGGTATGTACTAGTCCTTCCCTAGTCCACCTCCTTCTGTCCGTCTTACTTTTCCTTACAGGCTTATCTCACCTAACACCTAGAAACCTCCAGAGAACTCTCTACCTTTTTAAGGGCACTTGTTTGACTCTGCTTCCTAGAGTAAGAGTTGTTGTTATTGTTGTTTTTTTTCCCCCCTTCCCATTTCTGCATCTCTTTCATATACTTCTTTGGACCATATACCATGTTCTTGAGGTCAGGGTCCATTGTCAGAGGCATGCATGAAATGCTCAGTCAGCTGTTGGACTGACTGAACCGAATGGAATTATGGTTCAAGCTGGACTTTTGCCTTGAATGTCACCTTGGGAGACTTTTAAAAATATTCTTTTTACCCTATTTATGACGTTTTCCATTAGTCAGTTGGAAATGAATATATAGATAGGTTTCACAGAATTAATTGTTTAAAACAAGAGAGTAGAATCCAGAGATCTGCTGAACTGTCATAATGCTTCTGGTAGATAGTACTTACCTTAAAGCTTCTATTAACAGAACTTTTAACAAGTTCATTCTGTCCCCCAACTATATTTCTGGTTTCTGAATAAATTTTTACTCATGTTCTTAATCTAACACCTTAAAGTACAGTGTGTGTGTGTGTGTGTGTGTGTGTGCGCGTGCGCGCGTGTGTGTATGGGATGGAATATGGGTGGAAATTATTTTCAAAGTATTGAAATTGTTATTCACTTGTAAGATAATGAGTACAGCTTTACTGTTTATATATATGTGTGTATAGATGTGTGTGTGTATATGAAAAATCATATACATATATTTACATATGTAAATATAAAAATGCATATGCATATATTCATACATGTGTATGTGTATATATATCGATATAAGTGATTGTTTTCAGTGGAGATTAACACTATTAAATAGTTCAAACAGTTTTAGTTCTTTGTGAAATTACTTTTGAATTGATTTGTGCTCAGGCTTCATACCATCAACCTGCACTGAAGGAGGCTTTAAAAAAAAAAGTTAAAAAAAACTGAAAGCAGTCTCATAAATTTGTTATGGTGGCTGTTGGGGGGGTGGAATTGGTGGTACTATGCAATGTATTTCACAGTGACTGCTCCCTGAGTAGTGAGGGCAGAAGGAGAGAGAAAGAGAGAAATCTTCTATATTAATAGAGTTGTTATTCTCAATGAATTTGTTGTTACCTTCTGGATATTGTGAATAGTGATCAGATGCATTACTTCTTAAATTTGGTTTCTTGAAAGCTCAGAGCACAATTTGTAGCCCGCATCCAACAAGTGTATAAACCTTCTGGTCGTTGCCCATTTTTTTTTTTTTTTTTTTTTTTTTTTTGTGGACTAGCTTACCTGGGGCTTCATCTTCTCTTTCCCACTCATTTATTTTTGCCTAACTTCCCTCACTTAAAATCTGGTCTTGTATTTGTTTGAGAGATGGGAAGTAAGTAAACAAAGAGTGATCAGTGTAATACATAAGGTTATATATTATTGTTGCTTTTCAGCTTTCTTTTAATCTAATTCCAGTCCTTTGCCTTTACTCTAAGCACATTTTCTCAAAGCTTTAATTATGTCTTCATAGTATTGTGCTCTGAGAAGTCTTTTTTCTTCCCTAAGGTTCACACAGAATGTCTCCCCTCACTCCTCCAAACAATGGTTCTGTTCAACTGAGGAAGTTATTGAAGAATGACAGACTAAGTAGGGATACTTTTATCAAGACAGTTTCTGCCAGTATTTATTGTGACACATATTACTTGGTCAGATGAACACAATAATATCTGAAGGAAGAACCCAGCATATTAGATATTCTATAGTAAACATATAATATTATATATAGTAATTTATAAACTATATAGTATATTATGTAGTAAATATTCCACATTGTGTTACAACTGGACTTCGAGCTCATTTTGTATTTGTTCTCTGGCATCTTTTTCATTTTGCCCTCTTTAATTAAGAAGGTGGTAAGATGTGGAATAGTGGTACCGATTTGGGTATTTGTACAGAATTTGAGGTCTTGTCAGGGACCTGTCTGGAATTCGGGTAACCTGTTAAAGATTGCAGACACGAATATGAAATTGGAAATTCTGTGGCCTCCCTTGAAATCCAGAGTTTTAATCCCTTCCTCCAGAGGTCACCCAAACAGATGTAAGCACTAGTAGTGCTCTTCCTTTTCTAAATTAAAATCTGTGATGATCACTGTTACTGCTTCAGATGTCTAGTAGAGAGCAGCCTGCGGTTTTTGTTGAGAGGGTCATAAAGGCAAGGGTTGCAGACTTCCCTTCTACTTTTCTGGAGTCTTTTTGCTTGGTTTCTCCCTCTCCTCGTCTGCTATTTTTCACTAACTAATTGGAAAATTTTTATAGAATCATATTGCTCAAAGTCTCATCCTGTAAGTAAGGTGCTTGTTAGCTCATTGAGGCTTTGAGAATATAGTGAATTTAAAGAGTTTGCCCTGTGGATAAACTGCATAAAAATCAGAATTTTTAAAAGTCACTTTTCTACATACTCCTTGAAGTGTTCATTGATGGCAGAAGTGTAAGTAAAGCCAACGTATTTTCTTTAAGCACAAGGCTTGGTAAGTATACCCTGGTTTATTTTGCTCAGGATCATATTTTCCTTGGTCCAGTTGGAATATGGAACATTCAGCTTGCAATGACATTTTTTAAGGTAGTGGTTTTGGGTAACACACTTGCTAATTGTGTCTGTGTTATCTGTAAATAGCTGCCAACTTTTTGTCTCTGAAAACCATGATCTCAACATCCAATAAAATACTTATTTCTCTAAACCCTAAAAGAGAAGCAAGATAAGCAGAGTTTATCGCTTTAGAATATGAAATTCACAAATAATAATGACTTTCAAGATGTGAAATAGTCTACTAGGTTGTATTTCTATTACGCATATTTGCTTAACTCTCTCCAGAAACAAATACAGACAGTAGCTATCACTGACACAACAAATCTGATTGCTTAACTGGTGTATTTTTATTCATTTGTTCGGTCAAAACAGCCCACTGAAATTACTGCAGGCATAACAGGGAGTAAGTCCGGTATTGAACCTGATTATTTTGACTGTTCCTTCCCCTTCTTCTGCTCTGCCTTTCCTTCAACATATCACTGTAGTCTGCACTGCAAGATATTCCTGAGAAAACATATGTGGAATGATTTTTGATATCCTGAAATCATATTCTTGGTGCAAATGGATTCCTATTTGAAGGAATCCTGTCCTGAACATTTGATTTAAAAAAAAAAAAAAAAACTCAATTATTTTGCTAGTCCATAGTTTCACATTGAAAATTAGATAAAGCGTACTATATGTTCACAATTCAACTATGAAAAACTAAGAAACAAATGTTGAACGAAGAGACATATCACTATATATTTGCATTTTTGTTCTTTGATACTTGTTTGTTTGAAGTGGGACTAAAGAGGATCATTCGAGGTTTTTTTGTTTACATGACACAAATTTCAAGAGTATTTTATACCTATTTGACAGTTCTGGATGCTCTATAAAAATAAAGTTGACATCTAGTTTTAAAAAATGCCATTTCACATTAGTTTGAAGGCATTCTTGCTATATTTAAAAAGATACTGCTTGGTGTTTTCTTTTCTTTTCTTTTTTTTTTTTTTTAAAGATTTTATTTATTTATTTGACAGAGAGAAATCACAAGTAGATGGAGAGGCAGGCAGAGAGAGAGAGAGGGAAGCAGGCTCCCTGCTGAGCAGAGAGCCCGATGCGGGACTCGATCTCAGGACCCTGAGATCATGACCTGAGCCGAAGGCAGCGGCTTAACCCACTGAGCCACCCAGGCGCCCGGTGTTTTATTTTCATAGCTTAATTAACATCTTAGGATACCCTATATCTTGGGTGATGTATATTTGCATCTGTTTTGATTTGTAAATTGGAATTTAAAATTTTGCATAGTTTTTAAAATGTCTTTTATTCAAATTAAATTTCTCCCATTCAAATTAGTGAATTTTATGAAAGCATTTCAATTGACCTGAAGTACATGTAAAACGATTTCCTATATCAGAGTATTATATAGGAAATCGTTTTACATGTACTTCAGGTCAATTGAAGTATTGTGGTAATGTTTCTAAATATGGCAAGTCTTGCATAATACTGATGAATGTGTCACAAAACACTTTTGGTTGGGACTGAATTGTGTAATAATTCACCACTTCAGTATAATAATAATAACATCACTTGCTGTTTTGTACACAGGTATTACATGTACTTGTGTTGGTCCTAATTTTTCCACAGTTGCCTCATCGCCTTCCAGTTTTTTTTCCCCACAAGTGATTTACCCATCTTCCATCAATCAGTGTAGTTACTCAATCAGTGCAGTTTTGAATACTCATGCTGTCCGTTTCCTTACAATGTGTCTTCATGTTCCTATGCAGGGGCTACTCCACTTATATTTTAAAGACAGGATTCATGGGCTATTGGGCTTATGAATGTTCTACTATGAAAGATAATTCCTGGGACAAGCCCTGATAGTTCTTCCAAGATTAAGAACTTCAAATATAAAGGCGGCGGGGTGGGGGTGGGGGGAGTGGCGTGGGGGAGGAAACCCTGATAACTATCACTATATGGCTATCACACAATCTTAATTACTTTTGCTTTATAATAAGTATATCTGGTTGGGCAAACCTGTCCTCCTTGTTTTTCATCTTCAGAAGTGTCCTGGCTATTCTAGAAGACTCTGCTTTTCCATTATCTGTTTAGAGTAAACTTTCCAGATTTCACTAAAAACTCTGTTGGACTTTGAAGTCACATTAAATCTCAGGGTCATTTAGTAAAGATTTCAATTTCTAAACACCTTGGAGACGATATAACTTCTTTCCAATAGCATCTAAAAGCCAGAGCAAGTACCATGGCATTTCATGACAAACTATTAATAGTGACTGTTTGGCAGTGATCTTTTTGAGTTGAAACAGTGTTCTTAGATTGAGAACTAGTGGTGTTTTCCTGATCACATCATGAAACTAATGGTACATCTGTAATTGTTTCTTAGGAAATACAGGTGGAAACCATAGGTTAACTAAAATGAGTAACTCAGTGGAGGGGAAGAATGTTCATTCCTAACTCCTTGGAAACTACTACAAATGAAGGGTGAGGACTAGGCAAATAATACATGGAAATGGTGACACTTGTACAGTGTCCCTTTTAGTGATCCTCTCTGGACCAGCACAGCAGTTCCAGGCAAGACTGTAGGTTTGCTCCTTCATAAGAAACAACTCAGGTGGGGCGCCTGGGCGGCTCAGTCAGTTAAGTGTCTGCCTTGGGCTCAGATCATGATTTCAGGGTCCTGGGATGGAGTTCGCAGCGGGCTTCCTGCTCAGCGGGGTGTCTGCTTCTCCCTCTGCTTCTGCCCATCCCACTTGTGCTTTCTCTCTCTCTCTCCCTCACACACACACACACACACACACACACACACTCTCTCTCTCTCACATAAATAAAATCTTTTAAAAAAAGAAAAGAAAAGAAATAGCTCGGGTGAGAATGGTAAAAGCCCCTGGATTTAGGATTCTCCTTAATGTTTGCTCTTTAGCCAATTAGTATCAATTTCATGGGAGATTTACACCGAAAGAAAGTACACTTTATAAATTACTACCATTTAAAGGCAATAGATTTATGATTTTCTTCAGACTACAAGCATGTATAAATTAAAGGGTTATAATTTGCTTGAGTTGCAAATCCTAACCTCATCTCTTCCTCCTCACAGTTTCTGACGGGCTGTTGCTCTGCACTCCTGTGTACTCATCTGGATATTTTTTAATCAGGAATAAACTGACAAGCCAGGCAGTCTGTTTTATTTCTTTGTTATTTAGCCTTCGTTATCTTTTTAACATCTGTTGTTCATTTTAGATATTTTTAAAAACAAGCATGATTCAAAGTCCTTCTGCAGATTATAGTCTCATTGTCTGGACATTGCAAAACAGCTTTATGCAGGAAGCCAGGCTTGTGCAATGTCAGTTTTGTCAAGCTGTTTTTAGGAGAGAGGTTTGTAAAATAGGCACAGCCAATAGGAAGCCAATTTTTTAAAACCAAGCCCTGATGTCTGACTCCAGACTGCTTTTCTCCATCCCTCATTCTATTTTTCTGGCTCTGGCAGGCCACCATTTTTTTTAGTCCACTTTACTTCAATAGATTCATACCTTGCCTCCAACCTTGTCCTGCTGGAAGCCATTCTTCATTCCACAGCCTGAAAGATCTTTCTAGAATGAAAATCTAGTCATGTCACTCCTCTCTTGAAAATGTTTCCTGCCTTCCTTTTGCTCTCACCCTAAAGTCAAGGCCTTCAGTAATTTTGTCCTGGCTTGCCTCCCTGGATTCAAACCCATCACTTCCTCCCACCTGCTCTCTCATTTCCTGAGCACACACTCTCTCCCTCTGAAACTGCACACGCCATTCCTTCTTCTTGGAGCACGCCTTCCTCCTCTCTTTGACTATTTGTCCTTCAGGTCTCAGCTTGGATTTGATTTTTGGCATATTGAATAATGTTTTGAGTGTTTGTTTGGCAGCTCCAAGTTCTAGACAACTGAATGTCCTCGTCCTATCACTTCTCATCACTGGAAGTGTAGTCATGTGAGCTGCCCAAGCTTAGAGGCCGTGTGGGACTGATCACCACTGAATCACTAGCTCCAAGTATAGAAGTCCTCTTTGAAAATTTGTTCAACAAAAGAATCTTGTTAGTGTTCCACTGGTATGATACATAGTATTTGTTCAGATTTATTACTCGGGCAAAGAATTGTGTATCTAATTTCTACATATTTCTCTGAGCAAAATTTTTACATCATAACTTGACATGATGACTCATATTTAAATATCAGTGAGTCAGATATATAGGCAAGCCAGAGGTTGAGTGAGTGCGGAGTAAGGGAAAATTTTCATGATTTTATGAAGAATTGAGAGTTCATTTAGAAATAATGGTTTAGGAATGATCAGGTCATTTACTAAGCTAGGAAGAACAGAAACTTAAATGATCATACTTTCATTAATTACATTTATTAATTAATTATTCAATGATTTATAAACCAGCAACTTGAATTGCCTGAAAAAATATTAAAATTGGTTCATTTGCTTCTTCCACAGTTTAAAAGGACATATGGATAAACAATGAAATAACAATTAATTGAACCATGCTATTTGCATAATTTGCTTAATTTCCAGTTCTCTTAAAGCTAAAGATGGAACTTGGGAAATAGTTTCTAAGATGAGATATTTAAAAAAAAAAAAAAAAAACTTAAAAAAAAAAAAAAAAGGATTCCAAATACAAATCATTGGAAAGACTTTTAAATACTGTTTTCTACCAAAGAGTGTAAAGTATCTCTTAATTCTGCACTCGAGAGTGTGAGTCGCCACCTTTCAAAGCCCTGAATGTGACCCACTTGCTGGAGTTCACCCGCGTTCAGGTCGATGTCCTCTGTTTGCTCTACAACTTATATTTGCTATTCTTCAGGTACGTTTTTATTAGCCTTGTCTATTTATTGTTTTCCTAGAAACATAAAATTCTTTCTCTGGTCTATACTAGTTTTCTGGTATGAACAACTGGTATTATTTGCTGAGTATCTCTTACCCCTTTCTGTCGGAAACAGCACCTTACCAGTATTTGGGACCAGAGTCCTCTCTCTGACTTTTACGATGTTCTCCTGGGCCTTCTGTCATAATGTCATGCTTCCCCAAGACAGTTCAGCATGTGTTCAGGTGGCTGCTGATAATGCCCCTGTGTCATGGACATCAGGTCAATTAACCGTTCCCTTTTAGTCAAGGGAAACAGCCAAGGCCTATCAGTAATCAGGTCCTGGCTTTCCTTTTCAGGTTCAAATTCACCCCTTCCTGTTTTGTTTTTGTTTTGTTTTTGAATGTCTGATGGATGCATCAGTGATGGCACTGGGAAGATGCAAGTCTAAAGCCCTGTGTAGACAGTCTTGGGATTTCCCAATAGCGTAAACCTGAAAATTCCAGTTTTTGTGGTGAGATTGATTACTTGCTACTGAAAAGCCTTCGTAATTACATATTTTTTTTATTATATTGGTATCTGAATAAGTATTTAATGACTCATCCACTAAACTGTAAGGTCTGTGAGGGTAGGAACAATGTTTTACTTTCCTTTTTTTTTTTCCTTGACAGTTCCGTATTACTTGATGTATAATAGAAAGCATTCGATAAATGTTCGTTAAATGACTTTTCTGTATTAGCTTATCTGGTAAAGTGTCATCTCATTAACCATTAAAACAATTCACATCTCAGATATCAGGTTGAAATTCTGCCCTGTAGGTTTTCTTAAGTAATACTGTGTTCCTCTTACATTTTGCACATTAAATTCTCTTACCTGGGTCTTATTTTTCTTATCTTTCTTTTTGTTTTGTCTTGTGTCTTCCTTGCATTTGCCCTGTACTTCCTATTATTTTATTTTTGTTGTGGGGATAGATAAACGTTCCAGGCAGTTGAAAGGAGAAAGCTTTAACTCTTTAATGGGTATCACATCATAGCTTTCGTTAGTCCATTAATCTGTACCTAGAATTAAAAGGGGAAAAAATTAATCAGGCAAAATCTATCTACAGCCAATACTTATTTATTTTTCACTTAATACTTTTTTGTTGGTATTTTACAGACCATTAAGAATTTAAAAATAAAATGAAAATAATAAAACTGTATTTCAGACATAGCACCTAGCACATGGTAGGTTTTCAGTTAAAATCCTCTACTAACTTATTGTGTAGAGGTCCATAGATGTTTATTTTACTTCCAATGAGGGCATTGATTCATTCCTTCATCCATTCATTTATCCAATAAGTAATCAATATTTTTAATGGGGCGGAGGAATAAATTGATGTCTTAGAAGTAAAATACGCTCTTGTAAGTTAATTGGAAACCTAGGCATTCTAAATCATATTCTTTATATGTAAGTTGGGGATTGCCATATGTTACGTACTTATGTGTGATGTGTGCTTAAAATATATGACATTTTCACAGTATAATTTGAAATCCCTTTATAAAGTTCAGATTGCCTAATTTTCATATTATTTCAGCTGTTCCTCCAGCAGGGTAATTTCAGTTGGAAGATGTTTTTATTCAGTCAATTTAATTTGATAATTCACTGTTTTATATAAAAAATAAAACATGGTCTCTACACTTAAGGAAGGTGGTCCGCAGGGGAACACAAGCACGAATGTAGCATGAGTCTCGCGGGAGAACTGTGACAAGCATGAGCGTAACGCAGGGACACACAGGGGCCTGTGGGAGCAGCAAAGCCGGAGGAGGACCGCAGGGTCGAGGTGGGGGACAGGCTCTGTGGGAGACAACATTCAGTTGCCTTGTGGTTGTTAGAGGATGTTCTGACGCCAGACAGTCTTGGGTCCAAACCTTGGCTTTGCCATTTACCAGTTAGGTGACTTTGTGCAAGAATATTAGCCCCTGGGTGCCTGGGTGGCTCAGTTGGTTGAGCGACTGCCTTCGGCTTAGGTCATCCTCCTGGACTCCCAGGATGGAGTCCCACTTGGGGCTCCCTGCTCAGCTGGGAGTCTGCTTCTCCCTTTGACTCTCCTCCCTCCCATGCTCTCTCTCTTTCAAATAAATAAATTAAATATTTAAAAAAAGGAGTATTAACCCCTGAGGCCCTCATTTCTTCCTCTGTAATATGGGAATAAAATTAGTCCTCTATTCCAGCACAATCACTGTGCTGGAAAATTTCTGTATTCTAAAGATTTGGTCCGATTACCCTCGAAATAAAGAAGTATGGGAGCAGTACATTGAGGGAGGAATATAAATGAGAGTAAAACGGTAAGGCAGAGCCAGGCAAAGAATTCCCTCCAGAATGGTGAGCAGTCTGAGGAGGCTTTCACTAATAATTTAAAAATATTAATTATTGGGGTATCTGTGTTTCAAGCTGCCAGAGATATCATCTCCAGCTTAGTAACAACCCCGTGTGCTGGTGGTGTTGTAGGTTTAAGAAAAACCAAGGCCAGTTAGTTGCTCTGATGGCTGTGTGAACATTAAGCGGCGCCCAGGCTGCACCTCCAACAGGCTTTGACTTGCATGACTAGCTTTGGGAATGCAAAGCATTGCTATTTTTCAGAATCCTCCCCCTCACTCAGTGATCGCCTAGGGCGAGATCTGGATTTGAAGAACACTATTCCAATAAAGCATGCATTAAAAGAACACGCAAAGAATTTATTTTTAACAAACCCATGTGGTGTAAAATGAGACGAAGCTCCCCCAAAGCAGGTTTTATTTTGTTTTGTTTTGTTTTGGCCTGGACTGAGGACACAAAACAAAATTATGCTGTGTCATCTACACTGAAGCAAGAAAATAATACTTTGACCTTCTTAATGTACTTGCTTCTAGGGATACGTAAACTGCTGTGTGGGATTACACAGTCCTCTTAGATGACAAGTTAACTTTTTTTGCATAATGATGCCCTATTTATACAGATATCCAAAATGCTACCTGTGTCTGAGTGAATGTCTCTGAAAAAGTAAGCAATACACGTGTAAGATCAAGACAGCTGTTCTAAGATTTCATCAGTGAATGGGAAGATAAGAAATGTCAAAAGAAGAAATGAATGGATGTCTTTAAAAATCTAGAGCTCTCTGAGTATTTCATACTTAGCGTTTTTTTCCCACAACTATACAGAGGCCTTCGGTGTTTTCGTTGAGGTGGGCGCACTCATGGTGTTACTGGTGAGCAATGGAACATTCATATACTACTGTCTCCTGCACTGATGTGTTAGTGGTTGTTGACTTAGAGTCAGGCATTTTGTTGAGGTAGTCTATCGTGGGAAATTTCAGTATCAAGAGGAAGGGCCATGGTCTTTCTATTTGAAACCTGTATAAAATAGATGTGGTAAAGAGATAGAGTGTTCAGGATCAGACTGGGACAGGCATGCCCCCTGGTTAGACCAAGGCCAGCATGAAGTCACTAGAAGTGTGTAGGGATGTATGTGTATGTCAAGGTGGAAGGCTTACAGAGGCAAAACAACAGGAATAGCAAAGACAGGCTGGGAGGCAGACAGTAAGCAGAAAGGGAGGTAGGCTGTGAAAATCAAACCAATATTCATTTTATGCCCATGTGTGTAGCGTATAGTGCCTAGGGTACCATTTTAATACCTTTCTATTGATACATTGTTGGCTAATATTATCAGAAGTGAATATAATCTTTCAAGATAATCCAAATTATCCAATTGGATTAATCCATAAATTGGAAGCTACTGACTTACTCTGTCATTGTTTCAAAATGACAGATAGGACTGAAATAAATTAAAATTAATATGGCACTATATTGGTGTTGATAGTGAAGTTTAGTTCTCAGGAAAATGATTTATTCATTTGGCCACCATTTGCTGGATACGTTCTATCTGTGCTGTAAAGGGAAAAAAAAAAAATATATATATATATATACATATATATATATATACATATGCCTTGCCAGGTAGGGGTTACAGTGTAGTATTGAAAATAGGAGATTAACCGGAAGTTCTAAGAGAATGTGGGGTGTGTGTGTGTGTGTGTGTGTGTGCGCACGTGCAGCGGAGAGCAAGCTCTGGGGCAAAGGACTTAGACCAGATGGTCAGGAAAGGTTTCCTGGAAGTGTGTTTCAGTTTTGCTTTGAAGTATGTGTAAGCATTAACTAGGAGTTTGGAGAAGGTGGGTACACATTCCAGAGAGAACAACCTGAAGGTTAGAAAACTGTGTGCTCTTTGGGGAGATCAGTTGCCTATAGGGAAAGGGTAGTTTGCAAGGCTAAGAAGGGGCTCGTCTACCAAAGACAGATAGGGAAACTCACTCCTGAAAGTGACAACCGGACAATGACAGATTTTTAATAGCTAAATGACAGGCTCAACTAGGTCTTTTAGAAGGGTCTGTAGTTCTGGTCTGGAGAACACATAGGACTGCACAGACCTGGAGACTGCTGATTTAGGAATTGCTGGATTAATAAGAATGGAAAATGATGAAGGCTTCCAATGAGGGGAGACGTTCCCAGGTTCTTGAGGGAACAGAAACATGGGTTCAGCTTTAAAATTGTCAAGTACTGAAATGCTTATGGGGCATCCCAGTAGAAAGATCAGCTCTACCAGGTGGAGGTGGTGGATGAGATTGAGATGTGGAATCATCAGTGGATTAGTGGTGTTGGAAACCAGACAAGAAGCATGAAGAGATAGGAGTGGAGGGTAAGATCTCTGTCCTAGAGAGTGTGGTCTGGGAAGAGTGAATGGGGGAAGGAGCCCAGGAGGGAGAATGAGGAGTGCAACCTGGAGAGGGAGGAAAAGCCAGATCACTGGAGCTGGCGAAGAGGGATCATCTGCGAGTTTATTAAGAGTAGTTTGGATAGATGAGTGGGGGCGAATGGGTGACAAATTTCAGTATGGTAAGTTGTGAAGGTGAGTGAAGGAAATAGACACACGGACAAAACTAAAATCTTTAAAAAAAAAAAAAAAATGGCTGAGAAAGAAATGATGGAGAGGAAGTAGCCAGAGGGGAACATCTGGACAAGAGAGAGTTTGGCTAGCACTGGGGATTTGAGCCTGTGCATAGGTATGGGGGAGGCCGCCAGTAGATAGATGGGCGGCTTGAGAATATGAGCATGTTACAAATACAATATACTCTGTTAGAATTGTTATCTCTCGGAGGATACAGCTTCACTTGAGGAATACTTTATTGTAGAACATGTGAAAAACTTGCTGTGATAGCTAATAAAAATTTAATGAAAACTTAGATTACATCACATTTGTATAACCCCAGATCTTTAAATCCATGAAATATCTCAAATAAAGGAAAAGAAAATTTCAACTTAAGCAGGAATTTCATCAATAGCAGCAAGAAAAATGAATGTTTCCTTTATCAGTTAAGTCTGGGCTATAAAATAGTCATAAAATGATTAATAATAGTTGTATTATAGAAAGGCATATTTAAGACAGTTTGTTAAGTTTCAGGCATTTTTAAAATTTTAAGCCAGTGTCACACCCTGAAGGAAAAAGAGTAATGGCTTCATTGTTCTTTTATCAATAGGGAGGCCAGGAATTCAACTCATAAACTAAAAAAAGAGGGATGCTTTCTCTCACTGTAATTAATTTTTGTGGCTGTTTTCAAGATGAATTTTATAGTGATTAAAACCATGCATGGCACATAGTAGGTGCTCAATAAATATTTGTGACCTAACCTAACAATTATTTGTGTATAAGAAACCAAGGAAGTAAGGGTCAAAATATTTTTTCATAAAATAACTTTGAAACTCTCTTCTCACTAAGAACTGGCAAAGTCTTATGAAAGAGGTATTTATTTCCTTCCAAAATTGCCTTCAAGGTAAGAGTTGCTTTATAAAACTGCTAGAAGAGTTTAAAAGGACTGATTATTATCAGCCGTAACATGCTACCCAGCAAGACATTCCTGACCAGCTTGAAGTTAAAAAAAAATTAAAAAAAAAAAAATCAAGCTTATGCAAGTTTGAAATTAAAAAAAAAAAAAAAGGTTGAAACAAATAAACCCTTCATCTGTAGGCTGTCTTTCAAAGAAGATTATAAGTTTGTTTCTCTAGTAATTGGAACATTGCTTTGTGTCCTCTGTGTGTGTGTGTGTGTGTGTGTGTGTGCGCGCGTGTGTGTGTTTGGAGGTGGAGGAGGGAGATGGGAACTCAATGAGTGGGGAGGAAAGTTAAAAATGAAAAATGGCATGGCTTAGATCAGGCTCTGATAATTCAATGGTATTTGTGAATGAGCCATAAGGTCCTTACTTACTTTGTGTTTTCTTAAATTATCTATCCTTTTTAAATTTTGTAATGTATTGCAAAGAGCAAAACAACAAAATGCAAAATTCATGAAAATTGCTTTATAGGACATAAAGAAATGCTAATGCAGAATGGAAATGTGCGTCCCTCTAGAGTGACACTTCAGCAGGAAACTGAACCTCTTAGGTCATTTATCATTGTTTGTCCATGTAAATTGCTTTGTCATAAACTTTCCTGGAAATCAGAAACACAGTCCTCTTATTTTTGTTTTTGTTTGGTTTATTTCTTGTTCAGTGAAGACCCTTAATATTTAAGACATTAGTAAAAAATTCACCATGATAAAACCATTTAGTTTTTCTAATACTTCCATTCTGGTGAAACAGGAAAAAAAAAATCAAGGAAAGAAAGGTTATAATTCAGTGAATTTAGGTGACACTTTCGTAGTAAAACTTCTAATCTCTCAATACTTACTTGTTTCTCTAGAATAGATTTTTTTATGCTTTATTTATGTATAAAATAATTAAAACAACACCCATTGTTGATATTTTACATACTACTTGTTAACTTCAACTCTATAGTGTTTTCCAGCATGTAGTAACAAATGCAACATTTGAAATTTGGGATCAAGTGTATATATGACCCAATAAAAAAGACAAATCAGTTTGTTAGTCTTCTTAGCTTAATGAAAGTTTTGAAACAATTTTGAAAAGTGTAAAGTAAATTTACTTCAAATATTTGTTCTTATAGGGACGCCTGGGTGGCTCAGTTGGTTGGACGACTGCCTTTGGCTCAGGTCATGGTCCCGGAGTCCTGGGATCGAGTCCCGCATCGGGCTCCCAGCTCCATGGGGAGTCTGCTTCTCCCTCTGACCTTTTCCTCACTCATGCTCTCTCTCTCACTGTCTCTCTCTCAAATAAATAAATAAAATCTTTAAAAAAAAATATTTGTTCTTATAAAGATTGAAACATCAGACTGATATTAAACAACTCAAGGTACCTTCCATCTGGTCCCTTCCATGATTATCAGAAAGCCCGCTGTGAGGTCTTCTCACGTTTCTTTGCCTTTTCTTTCTTTCTTTTTTTTTTTTAGTTCCCTCACGTTTTATGAGCACCTGTTAATTTGGTAATCAGTTGTATGTTTCATTTTTTAATTGCCATCTTTGTAAGTATTGTCTCTTAGGCAATTACACACCCTTTTGAAAGAAGGGACAATAGGCATTGGGGTTTTAAGTCAATACTTGTGTATAGATTTACCTTTTTTTTTTTTTTTTTTTTTTGACCCTGGGAGATAAGGGATTCAGTGATCTTCCTTGTTCAATACTGGCCCTTTTGGGAGCAAGAGTTAACTGCCTGCTGCTGGTTTTCCTTTCCTGTTCTGCCTGTCGGGTCCCATCCTGCCACAGGATGGTCTGGGTCACAGATGGAAGCTGCTGGTGGTGCTGAGTTCTGGCGAACACTTGGTAGTCAGAAAAACATGGGTTTGAAATCAGCCCCACCACTTCTTTGGGCTGTCATTTGAGCTACCTTGCCTCACTATTCTTAGTTTCTTTAAATAATGTACCACGGGGCACCTGGGTGGCTCAGTGGGCTAAAGCCTCTGCTTTCGGCTGGGGTCATGATCCCAGGGTCCTGGGATCGAGCCCCACATCGGGCTCTCTGCTCCGTGGGGAGTCTGCTTCCTCCTCTCTCTCTCTGCCTTGCCTCTCTGCCCACTTGGGATCTCTCTCTGTCAAATAAATAAATAAAATCTTTAAAAAAAAATAATGTACCACAGAGTTACTGGAATATGTAAATACACAATGTATGCAGACTGCTACTTTTTTATGTAACCCACAGTTACAGTAACAACATCAATGATAATTGCATCTAATTCTCTAATGAGAGAAATCCAACTTGAACTAACTCAAAGCAGGGAATTGGGGGGAGGCCTCACAGAGCCCAAGAAGAACAATGTGACCAGGCCACAGGGACTCTCAGAGACTCTCTGTCATCTCTGTGCCTGTCTGTTCATCTCTAAGCAGGCTCCTTCTGCTTTGCTGGTCCACATGACAGAACACAGAGTGAGTGCCCTCAGGCCTCAGCTACTCCAAAATGGCTTGGCCTGATACATTTCTAGTCCCAAGGTCAAAAGTTCTGGAAAAGGACTGCATTGTCCACCTCAGAACTGTGGCCCTGTGACCAGGAGACCAGGTTCCATGACACCTTATTTTTGCATGGTATAAATTCAGTCATGGTGCTCTCTTGCTTAAAGACTTCTAATGCCTTCCCATTAATAGAAATATAAAATCTGTTCTCTTTTCCATGGCCTTTTATTTACAAGCGCCCACTTACCTCTTTGATCTCATCACAAACCACGATTATTTATTGTTTACTTCCTGTCTTGCAGAATACGGCCCCCACTCATGTCTTCCTCTGAGTTCTACTTGTTACTTGGGCCTCAGTTCAAATGTCATCTCTTCATAATGGCTTTGCTGACTACTCACTAGACAGTAGCCACTCTTTGATATTACCTCCCTCCACACTTAAAACTTTTGTTTCTTTGTCTTTTCCCCGTACTGTCCTTCCATTACCATTTGACGGCAGGGACCTGGTCTACTGCTCACTGCTGGATCCCGTGGCTTGGCCCATCACAGGTTCTGAACTACCGTTTGTTAGAGGAATTCTCTCTTCTTGCAAATGTGCAGATGGAGGTCAGCTGGGATTAGAGGCAGCTCCGTTTACAGAAGGAAGAAAGGTGGAGGAGGCAAAATGAAAAGGCACTACACACTTGTATGTCTCCAAAACATTTTACCATGTAGTACTGTACTTACTCTCTATACTGATCCATTGACTTCTTCACCCCATTTTTTTATTGTAAAATGCACATAACATAAAATTTACCATCTTTATCATTTTCAAGTGAATATTTCAGTAGTAGTAAATGCATTTGTAATACCCATCACCACCGTCCATCTCTATAACTCTCCGTCTTTCTCAACTGAAACTCTGTAACCATTTTACACTAATTTCCTGGCCCTGGCCACCCCCATTCTTTCTCTGATTTTGACTCCTCTAGATAAGTGGAATCATACAATATTTGTCTTTGTCTTTTTGTCACTGGCTTATTTCACTCAGCATAATGTCCCAAGGTCCCTTCATGTTGTAGCATGTGCCAGAATTTCCTTCCTTTTTGTATGTATATTTCACCTTTTGCTTTTCATTTATCCATCGATGGACATGTGGGTTGCTCCCATATTTTAGCTATTGTGAATAATGCTGCTATGAACACTGGCTTTTATCAATAAGAGAAAAGAAGTTAGGAGATGAAGAGACTTGTCTAAGATAACATAGGTAGTGATAGCAGGTAGTGAAACTCTTACCCTGCCACCCCACAGACAATTATGTAGTGAACTTTCTCTTTACCCTTTTCCAATTACTTACATAAATGTCTTTCTTGATCATAGTCAAGAAATTCTAATTTTCTTGATTTTATATATATGTAGATAAACTTTCTATGATTTATACTGTCTTAGTGTTGTAAAGCCAATAGCTTGTACCATTTACTCTAAAACCTTCTATTTAAGAGTGTGGGTGTTTTTTTGTTCCGAAGGAGTCTTCCAATAAAGAGGTTTACTTATGACACCAATTGAAATTATTATTCATTAAGATGACCGGTTATCTTTGGGTTAGTATTCAATAAAATTAATTGGTATATTGGTGTACAATTTTTACTTTGTGAATTTAATAATTGTGGACTTATTAGTTGCTTTATGTCTATGGTGGATAGTAAAAAACAGATGGCTCTAGAAAATACGAAAGCCTTCAGTTACTCTGGGAGGTATTTTGACTATTAACTACATAATACAGCTTTATATGTGTTGCTTTTAACACTGGTGAGGCTTTGTTTTCATTGTTGTTCTGTTTTGGAATTAAGAGTGTCATGGCAGCGTGCTCAAAAAGGTCTGTTAGATGGGGCGCCTGGGTGGCTCAGTCCTTAAGTGTCTGCCTTTGGCTCAGGTCATGATCCCAGGGTCCTGGGATCCAGCCCCACATCGAGCCCCACATCAAGCCGCACATCAGGCTCCTTGCTCAGTAGGGTGTCTGCTTCTCCTGCTTCCACTGCCCGTGCTTGTGTTCCCTCTCTCGCTGTCTCTCTGTCAAATAAGTAAATAAATAAAATCATAAAAAGAAAATATCCATTAGAATTATAGTTAAAGGTCTGCCCTGGGTTTCATTCCCAGTCCTGTGAATTCCTGCTTCTGTGATCTTGGTAAACTAGCTCCACCCTCAATGCATTGATTTTCTCCCCTGTAAAATCACAAAAATAATCCTCACCAAGTTATTTGTGAGGATTAAAATGTAGAATATAGACAACGCTTAGAACACAGTTTGGTGCATAGAAAGCGCTCATTAATGATAAATTTTACAGAAACTCAGTGGGTATTCATGTGTATTAGTGTACCTTTCCAAATGCAGACTTTAAGCGTACCAGTTACTTTCCTGTGGCAAGTTAAATATGCATTAGCACCTTATGATAATGAAGGCTGAACTGGTATTCACCTGTTTTCATTTTTTAAAAAATAACCATTTAGATCTTCAAGAATCTAAAATTTCAGAGGGTTTGAGTAAGCTAGGCAGTAGAGGGGTTCTTATTTGTTTTGCTGCTTGGTTTTATTTTATTTATTGTTTTTTGGTTTTTTTTTTTAAGTGACTTTTGATATAAGAGGAATAATTGAAAACAAACCCAGGAAGTTTTTATGACTTTCAGAGGTCACGACATCAGTTGTAGTGGCAAGATCAGACTGGAAAGCTCTTTCCACTTTATGGAGAGTAAGTTAAATTTAAACTTAGCTTGTTAAAAGTAAGCTGAGCTCATTACAGCTTACCAAGTTCACAGCTCTAAGACAGACTACCCTGACTAGTTAGCTTTGATAATGAAAATGTAAATAGAAACACAATTTATTAACAAATTGTACTTCATTATGCCTTGAGCAACAATATATACACTTTATTCCTTGCTACTTCATAGAGAACCTTCTCATTTATATGGGAACATAAAAATTATCAAAAATAAATTACTATCAGAGGGCAATACCTGGCATATCCTCATTACTGTACCATATATCATAAATATAATATTATATGGTTGAGGAGTATTTGGTGAGAAGCATATATAATTGGCATATAATTTCACTTTTATTTTGGCAAAGCATTGAACATCACTGATTAGATATATACTATTCATGTCATTGCTATTATCAAAAAACTGATTATGACAGGGAAACAGATGTCAGAAAGCAATTACACTAATAACAACATGATTACTGCCTCCAATTTAATTCTAGAAGCCTGTCTAGAATCCTTATGAAGCAGAGAACTCTCCTCAGCCATATAGAATAGGCACTGATCTGTTTCCCTCACCCATCACAATTTAAAACAAAACATGCATACAAACAGGTTTGATTAGATGTATCCCATACCATCAGCGTTCAAATCCTTCTCCAAATCTTAGATCTTTTTCAGTTTAACTACTTTTCAAATCTTAGCTTCAGAGATGGAAACTTGTTTTTATATCTGTTCATATTTATTTGACCATGATCTTGTTTGAAATGTGTGCATTATGAGAGAAAACAAGTCCATGCTCCTTTATTTTCCATCTTCTGCTAAGTTTCTAACTTGCTGCTTGGTGTCTCTATTGGTTTTCTACTTTTTTTCTCACTAAATTGCAGTGTATTAATATTGAGAGTATGTGTTTTTCCTTATTTCTTCCAAGTTACAAACATAATTCCCATCAGTTACTAGATATTTTAGAAAAAACAAAGTAGTACAAGGAGGAAGAATCTTGACCATCACTCAGTGGTCAGAAATGATCAATAGTAGGATTCAGTGTGTTTCTTTCTTTTTAGTTTAGCTTTTTTTTTTTTTAAATGTATTTATTTATATGAGAGAGAGTGTACACACTGGAGTGCAAGTGGGGAGAGGGCAGGGTAAGAGAATCTGCAGACAGACTCCCTGCTGAGCGCAGAACCCAAGGTACCCTAGATCCCAGGACCCTGAGATCATGACCTGAGCAGAAACCAAGATCACACGCTTAACCACGAAGGCACCCCTAGTTTTGTTCTTAAAAAGCCCCATCATCTTTATTATCTATTCTGGCTTGACCACTTACTAACTGTAATCTCAGTCATTTGGATTTTTGGGCCTTCCTCTACTCATTTATAAAATGAGAATAATAACAATTCCCATCTACTAGGGTGACTTTGAGGATTAAAGGAACTAATTCATGACAGCAGAGGACCTAACACATAGGAAAGTCTCGATAAGTGCTAATGCTTGGTGTTCCACATTGATTATTTATATCTTGTTTGCTTGTGCTACTGTAGTAGTGTGTATGTTATGAAAGAGGAACAAAACAGAAAGTAAAAGGAACAAGGCACCCAGTGGATGGTCTGCTAAGCCCCCCGTTGGAGATCACTTGGGATAGAAAGTGAAAATTTTTGAGAAGGATAAATGATAATGTTTACAGATATCTTCAGATGACTATATTTTCTTTGAGGTTTCAGACCTGGAGTAGGACTCTGAAGTTCGAGAGTACCAAATTTCACAAATAAGGGCTTTTTGTGTTTTTAACTGAATGGAGATAAGATTTAAGGGTATCTTAATATTTAATTTGAAGCCTGTGAAATAAACACTGGTGTATATATAGTAACAGGTTTAAATACTGGAATTATTTTTCAGGGTTCAACCAAAAGCACCCACTTTCCACCCCTGCTTCTTCCTTCATAAGAAGTTTCCTGGGACACCTGGGTGGCTCAGTCAGTTAAGCATCCAGTTCTTGATTTTGGCTCAGGTCGCGATTTCAGGGTCATGAGATCAAGCTCTGCCTCAGGTTCTGTGCCGGGCCTGGAGCCTGCTTAAGATTCTCTCTCTCCCTCTGCTACTCCCCACGCTACCCTACCCCCTCTCTAAAGAATAAAAAATGTTTCCTAACAACTACAGACGCCAGTATTTTTGCCCACTCTTGATTTATCCTCTCTTCGACCTACTTGAACTTTGACCATTGAACCTTCTTATTTCTCTACATGTCTATAGCCCAGCAAAATGAACATCTGTTTTTTAAGATTTTATTTAATTATTTGACAGACAGACAGAGAGAGGGAACACAGCTGGGGGGAGTAGTAGAGGGAGAAGTAGGCTTTCCGTTGGGCAGGGAGCCCAATGGGGGGCTCAATCCCAGGACCCTGAGATCATGACCTGAGCTGAAGGCAGATGCTTAGCCAATTGAGCCACGCAGGCTCCCAGCATAATGAACATCTTTAATAAATAATATTCATTCTGGCTTTAACTTAAATGAACTGAAATCCAAAGCCTAAAGATGATTTGTGAAGTCTAACTTATAAAAAAGTTCTCTTGGTTAGGCAAGGTGAATTTGAAGGTAGCTAAATATGTTAAAAACTTAAAAAAAGCCATAGATCCAAACTTGTGGCTAGGCTTTTTCCTCGTATATGGGTAAATGAATATTTTCCTCACAGCTGTGCATTTTTCATAATGTATACCATAAGTGTGCCCTTTCTTTTTTGCTGGGTAAATTCTTTCTGCCATCTGATACCATATTTATATTATCCTATGTAATTAAATAAAACTGATAGAAGTATTTTTTAAAAAGCAGTTCAGAACTATGTCTGTTGACTGTTTATTAGCAGAGTTTCTCTAAATACCTTGACTTTAAAAAAATGTTTTATTCTGTATTATATATGCTCCAAGTAGTGTTTCCTCCTTATATCACTTTTTTTCTATCAAACTTACTGAACTTTTAATATCTGCGTAACTATGTTATTATTTCTGCAGTGAGGGTGTTGAATCCTGTGTTTCTTAATTAAAACACTGAATCCCAGTGTTTTAAATCTTATTTAGCATAATTAATCTATTTTGAAATATTGTTTGAAAATAAATGTTCATGTAGTAAGCATAATTTGCTTCATTTAAAAGGATAGCAAATGCATTTGAATTATTTGTTATGTTTTACGTTTGTTTATATGTTTCAGAATTCAAAGCTAGCATACTAATTATTCAATACTTTATTTTTACCCTCTGGATTTCCAAAGTGTCAACTGCTGTTATGTCCAGCTTATCTACCTAAGAACTCCATCCATGGCTATCACTGGGAACTTCTTATAAGATATTTTCTAGTGAAGAGACGTTCAAGGAGAGAAAGATAAAAGTTAGGAAAGACGGTCGCCTGGGTGGCTCAGTCCTTAAGCAGCTCCTGCTTCTCCCTTTCCTACTCCTCCTGCCTGTGTCCCCTGTCTCACTATGTCTCTCTGTCAAATAAACAAAAATCTTTAAAAAAAAAAAAAAAAAAAGGAAACAAAAGTGGAAAACTTGGGGAGAAAATTCAAGAATAGAAAAAGCAGAACAACAGTATATTTGTATATATAGAAGGCAGTGGCCCCAACATTGATTACCTTGGTTTTTCTTTTCTAGAACCTTCTATGACATGACTATGAAGAGCAAAAGCTTAATTTGTTCAGAAATAAGTGTGATTCTTGATAGTGAAACTGGATTTACTATCATAGCTTATTAAGTAAATTTGCTCTTGAGTCAATGCTTTCTGCCCCTGTGGAGAGAGTATTCTGGTGAAAATTACTAACAAAAAAACCGAGTTAAACTGCTTATTTTCATGGGTTCTAGCTAAAGTCTAGTGACTAATGGTAGCTATCAACTAGCTTTAACTCACTCAAATGACTAACCAGTAAGCCACAGACACTCAAAATAGACAAAGATCTTGCTTCCCAAATCATATAGAAGGCGATTTATAACATCCCAACTTCACCAAGTTCTAGATGGATATTCGAACTAGGAACACAAGCCCAGTTGCTTTCTTTCAATATTTTCAGAATCTAATTGTAAGAGAAAATGTCTTGATTTGGTTTATTCTGGTTATTCATTGCGTGAGTGTGGTAGGTACTTGCTGGGAAGGAATTCGAGTTATTCCTTAGTGAGATGACTGGTCTCAGATTGGTTTTCATGCTGCGTCACACTCTCAACATGTGGGGCGAGTCCCTTAACTTCTGTGCTCATCGCCTTCCCCATCTGTGTCAGAAGGCCCTCACACCAGGTCTGATTTTCTCACCAGGTGTGCCCTAGCACAAAGCTCTCACAGGTGTGCCAACAAACAATCAAAAGTGTGTCGGATTTATTTTTGGCCACACCTTTGGAGAGGCACTTGCGGTGACTTTCTGTCAGCTGAAATGTTAAACTGAGCTGTGTCGAGAAGGGACAATTTATTGTAAGCAGGAGGTAGAGTGTAATTTTAAGCCCATGCCAGGAGAAGAACAGGTGTTTGTTGGAACCTGTGGGAACTCTACTCCTGCGTGTCAATCACCGAGCAAAACCCCGTGGTAAATAGTTGTCCACAGTAAGCAGTGCCACGCCAAGGTGACCACATCAATAGGCTCCATCTATGGAGGCTTTTTATTTAATTCCCTGAAGTCAATTCTCTTATTTCCAAACTATCCCAACCACGCCAAAAATTTACGGAGCGGCGCTAGATTTTATGAGTCAGACCTCTCACTTCTTGCTTGGTAGCTCGAGTGTAGTCATGGCAACCACCCTAATGAGTAAATATCAACCTGGTGCTTGTGCCAAAGGTGAGTAATTTGGATCTGGGTAGTGACAAAAAAGCTATTTTTAGGGGAGGAGGAGGAGAAAATGTAAAGAAAAAAAAATTATCTTTCATATTTTCTTAAGAGTTTATATTTTTACTGAAGAAGGTAAGAAAAGAAAGGGGACCTAGGGGCTTTATGAAGTTAATGAAACTAGAGAGAAGACAAGGAGAAAGTTGTCTTAGTGATGAGTTATGAATCAGCTTCTCCTCAAGTCTTTCGACTTTTGGAAGGGAAGTGTTAGTGATACATTCTATTCATTCAGCTTTTTTTTTTTTTTTCCCTCTCACATAAAATAGCTTTTTTTTCTTTATAGGGATAAGCCCTACTGTAAACAATTTTTGTCCACAAAAGTATAATTGAGTTTTTTGCTTGGGTTCATAATAAGCCCTGACTGACAGACTTTGTTTATCTCACCATACTCTTCTAGGAGGGTTTGAAATCGGTTACCCATCAGGGAGCCAATGTTGAGACACACAATGTGGGGAAAGGGAAATGGTGGGAAAACTCTCAGAGGCTAAGACCTCCAGGCACATAATTGGTTCTGCTCAAGTGGCCATTTGAGAAGTGTGACAAGGCTTGCCACAAAAAGAATTTCTTGCTTATTTTGTTCCCTTTCTAATTCAGGCCCTTACTGAAAATAATAAAGTGTTTTATGGCATTTTTGCACCAAATATTGGAATGTGCAGGCTTTGTATCTGGCCTGAGAGTAAAAAAGTCCAGATTAGTTCAAATAGTAGATTTTAATGGGCAGCAAAAAAAGTATTCTGAGTAACCATTATAAATACATAGGGCAGAAATCCTGGCCATTCAGCAGGACCCACTTGGGTCTCCAAGCAGACCTATACAACACATCCGAAAATCACTGAATCAGGTCATCTCCTTTGGTGGAAAGTGCCTGCCTGGCCTGTAGGTTTTACCTCAGTTGTGCTCAAAGTGAGGAGGGGCAGAATCGCCTGAGGACTGGACTTACTCAAAGTGTAGAGTCTTGCTTCCGCCCTCCACCTACTAAGTCCACAAACTCTGGGGGTGGGCCCCAGCAGTCTGGGAATGAACCAGCCCTCCAGAGGATTTTCATACACACTGAAGTATGAGAATCACTGCCTAAACTGATTTTGCCTCTACAACCCCAACTCTCATTTTCTATGAGTCCCAGACTCAATTTCTTTCAGCCCCAAACCAGCCAGAGCTAACATACATTCTGTGCTAAATTGTGTCACACATTGGGCCAAGTATGGTGTTCTTGGGGCAGCTTGATAGCATAGGTTCTATGATTAGCTTCACTTTGAAGATGGGGTAAAGGATCCTTATAGGGAGGTATTTCCCCAAGGTTACACAATTATTATATAGCAGGGGCTGTGATCCACACTGTTTTAACTCCTAAATCTGTGCACCTAACCGCAGAACTATGTCTCTAATATATTTATTGAATGCAAGGCAATTGGATACTTGGGTTAGAATAAAATAGTCCCAGACCCAGTGGGATCCCATTTTATGCTGGGAATTAATCTGTCTTCACAAACTTCTTCTGTGCATGCTGTTTCACCTAGAAAATATTTCTTTCCTTCTCAATCCAGTTCTCTGTCTGCAATTAAAATCAGACTCAAGAGGCACCTACTCCTTGGAAGTGTTGCCCGATTTTCCTTGCAGAATGGATCATTTCTTTAGAAGTTTGCCCTCAGTTTTTGTTGTTGTCTTCTGTTCTGCGGAGTGGTGGTTTTGCACTGTTTGCGTGCCTGCTACCTGGAATTAGCTCAAATACGTTGTACATTTTTCTAAGAGAAGACCTGTATCTCTTATTAGTGACTTTTCTCAGTTTCCTAGCATAGCTCTGTGCCCAGTAGCCAATCAGTGAGGCTTGTTGAGTAACAGGGATGTTTATAAAATCTCTACTTAGTCCTTGACTAAAATTTTCAGTTGGATGGGAGAGAAGCTCACATAAAGCATGCATGAGAAATGGCTAAAATCAATTAAAAGTGTTTAGTGATCATACCGGAAGTAGAGACATTTGCTTTTGTTGTTTTTTGTTTTTGTTTTTGTGTGTGTGTGTTTTGTTGTTGTTGTTGTTGTTGTTTTGGTTTTTGGGTTTTTTTTTTTTTTTTTTTGCTTTTGTTTTTAACTTAAATTTCCAACATCTCCCGTGCAGATTAAGAGGGATTTCAGATGTTCGTGTGAAGTGCCCACTAGGACTGCCTCTGTCCTTCCTTTCACCACGGCCCCCACAAGCTCTTCTTTTTAGCTGCACTTGAATTTACTGAAGTGATTCTCTTTGCCTCAAAGTCTTTTGAATGAGAGGATGGCAGATTTTTTAATGAACTCATTCTTCATTCCTTGAAAGGAACCTTTCAGAAAAGACAATTTCATTTCATTGCTATATTCTTAATCAGCGGTACAGAGGCTTTAAACTTTAAGTGGGAATTAAGATTTTATCATACGAAGAAGGAATCCCTACTAATGCCCTATTAATAGCTCTTGACATTCCTTTTGATCCTTCCATATACCCATGCATTAATTTAAATAGAGTGATTTGTGGAATTTATAACAAACAAATAGTTTTTCAGCCCATGCACACATATGTATAGTATTTTAAATGAAAAATGGCGTTTTCATTACAAAAGAAACATGTTTATCAGAGATACAAGGGGAAAAAAAAACAATGAAATCATCAAAATGAATTTTTTTTTCCCATGGGGCAAAGTTATTAATATATATTGTAAACTAGCTTACATAGATACAAACAAGTGCTCTCTCTCCTTTTTTTCTCTCCCCTTTCTTTGTTTCTCTCTCTCTTTTCTCTCTTTCTCTCTCTCTCTCACACACACACACAGAGTTGTCAAGTTTTTAAATGAAATCCTAGAAAATGAAGTCTCATAGGATATGTTACCTGTTACATATGTTGTCTTATTTCAGTAGGCCAAATAGGATACTGTGAGGTTCAAGGTATATAAAGTGAAATATGCACTTACTAGCAGGGGAAGGAACAGGAGAAAATAATAAATTTTATTAATAAATAATTTAACAAATTAACTAATAAATAGAAATTTTTCAGATTTCTTTCCTAAAGGGAGTTCTGTTTTGCCTGTGATATGGGCCCTGGGGACTACCCAGATGAGGCAATCTTTGGGATATCAAGTGTAGTTCTTTAAGACACACTCACTTACTCCCTGAATTATTTCAGAGTAATTTGATAGACGTGAGGTCATTTTCAGTAACCACCATCTTACTTCAATGACCTTGATCAATGTGTTTTGAAGCCTCTAAACAGAGCAAGGAGGGAGAAGACTATGCTTGGTGCTAACCTCACTGCTCAACTTCACTGACAATAATTGCTTTCCTTGTCAATTTTCTTGCACTGTATAGTTAAATTAGAAGCATCCCTTATCTTACCTAGAAGAAAACTGCACCTGCTTAGCTGACAGATTTTTTTTAGACACACACATGCTCTTTGAATAAGGAAGAATTGAATATGTATTTTCCCCCCACAGTAATTTTGAGTACATAATACTAATTCTTCCTTTAGCAAGTCTCACTGCTTTAACATTTTCAGTGAGAAGTCAGCTGAATTGTTTATAGATGTTGTGTCCTGAAACTTTTGAACATCTACTCTTTTATAGGTTATTGTAATTAAGAGGCAAAATACAAAGGAAATTTGCTAAAAAGATTAATATCTCGTGGATGTTTAATCATGAAAGGCCAGTTTAATCGGTTTCTATACAGCCACTACTTACACACTCCATACTGAGAGATTCTGAAGCAAATAATCTACATTTGAGTTACTATCTGTTAAATTCTCTATAAGAGTCACCAAAATATGCATTTTAAATGAAATAGCCTGTATACTGTACTTTAAAAAAGTCATGAATTTTAATGCACTTTTGAGTAGCTGATAAGAAAGCAAGTAATGCCTTAGGCAGAATTCTCCAGTGACAACATAGACCCTAGAGCTAAGTGAAAAGTGGATTCTGCCCAAAAGTTCGCAGTGCTTTGCTATTGGATCTAGAGGAGGGATATCTTGTTCAGGGATAGAAAACCCTCCGTATCATTTAGCTTGGTTTAACGAACATTTGGTGAGTGCTTATAATCTTCCAAGCATTAAAAATATGTAACTCCAAAAGTTGCAAAGAGTAATAAGGTCTATTTCTTACTTTTGAAAGTATTTAAAAATAAAGGATTTCACAAGAAATGGACAGAGATAGACAAAGATAACAAGATACTTTAATGACACCAATAAGGATGTTAATGAATAATAGTATTTTCCCAGTGCTATGTTTTGGGACCTCAGTGGGGAGAAGTCGTCTAGCCAGGGGTGGTCGTATCCCAAACAAAGGACTGGTTTTCTCTTGCTTCTTTGTCACCATCCGTAAGAGTAATCTAACATCACAGCCTAGGACCTTTCCTATAATACTGTCTCAATACATAGTTGCTCCATTGACCTGAATTACAGTGGTGCTAGTTCTTGGAAATTTTAGTTGTTTTGGGGAGTGGTCACACTTGGAATTGATACTTGGTTGTTTTTTGCTTTTTGTTTTTTATTTAAAGGTTTTATTTATTTATTTGGCAGATAGAGATCACAAGTAGGCAGAGAGGCCAGCAGAGAGACAGGAAGGGAAGCAGGCTCCCTGCTGAGCAGAGAGCCTGATGCGGGGCTTGATCTCAGGACCCAGGGATCATGACCTGAGCTGAAGGCAGAGGCTTTTACCCACTGAGCCACCCAGGTTCCCCAAGGAATTGATACTTGTTGACAAAGGTTTTACTTACTGCACCCACTCCTCCTAACCTGCCTTGGCGCCCTCGTGTCCCCTTTCCTCAGTACCACTTATGACTGAGAAGCAGTCTATAATGGTGCAAGAGAACAAGAGAGACAGAGAATAGTCCATGCTTCCATTCAGCTCTTTTCTCTTCCTCAAGAAGTCAAGTTGGTGACATACTTAAGACGTAGACATAGGTGAAAAGTCAGGTGATGACAATGGTACCAAGGCACTGGGGTGATTTCAGTGAAGAAATAGCCTGATGCTTGAATTTAGTTAAAAGAAGGATTGAATCAGGCTCTGAGAAGGGAATCTAGAGTCTTTTTACTGAAAGTATGGTTGATGACGTAGCATCATGTTCACTTGGGGTTTCTTTAAGAAAAGCCAGACCTACTGGACCAGAATCTGCAATGTAAAAGGGATCTCATGTGCTTCCAGAGCACATTAAACTTTGAGAAGGACTGGTCTAGATCCAGTGATAAAGATGATAAATCATTGAAAAATGAGAAATACAAATGGATTCTAGAAATGAAAGGGGTGTGTGTGTGTGTGTGTGTTTTGCAGTCTTGAAACTGTTACATTTCATAGTTCATCTAAAGTTTCTTTTTTTTTTAATTAAGGATTTTATTTATTTATTTGACAGAGCTCACAAGTAGGCAGAGAGGCAGGGAGAGAGAGAGAGAGGTGGAAGCAGGCTCCCTGCTGAGCAGAGAGCCCGATGCAGGGCTCCATCCCAGGACCCTGGGATCATGACCTGAGCTGAAGGCAGAGGTTTAACCCACTGAGCCACCCACGCACCCCTAAAGTTTCTTGATTATAGAAAATATAATATGCAAGTGGTGGGTAATCAAGATATCAGAAGGCATATTCAGTAAAACAGACAATATTCCTACTTTGCACTCTCAGGGTAGGGAAACTCTGTGTGTTTTATGAGGGTGTTTTTGTTATTTTGTTTAGCCCTCAGAATAGTGCATATTGCAAGTCCCTTTTGAGGTTAGTAAATTACCATTAAGTCAGTTTTTTCTTTAAGATTTTATTTATTTGACAGAGATCACAAGTAGGCAGAGAGGCAGGTAGAGAGAGAGGAGGGGGGGAAGCAGGCTCCCTGCTGAGCAGAGAGCCCGATGTGGGGCTCGATCTCAGGACCCTGAGATCATGACCTGAGCCGAAGGCAGAGGCTTTAACCCACTGAGCCACCAAGGTGCCCCCCCCTTTTTTTAAAGATTTTATTTATTTATTTGACAGATAGAGATCACAAGTAGACAGAGAGGCAGGTAGAGCATTAAGTCAATTAGTAAGCAAAATAATCTGATTGTTAAAAATATTTTTGATCTCTCCTATTGCTGTGATGTTTCTAATCCTTATGCCGGCACACTAAAAGAAGCAGTGTAATCATCACTAGGATGAGAGTGAGAATGCTTTTTATTAATTTTACAGATATGAACTAATCAGAGTAATTTGAATCTTGGACAGAATTCAAGAAAGCCATTTATTTAACTGCTCTGTAATGTATTCTTTCAAGTGCTGGATGAAGGCTACAGATACAGAAAATACAAAAAAAAAAAAAAAAAAAGGCTACAGTTTTAAACCCTAAGGGGATGTACAAGGTATCCAGTGCAGAGCCCTTTGTTATCTGAACCTGTTGAATTTAAAGTGGGAAATATCCTACTTTTGTGTTCTGAGGTTATGTGTCTCATTTCACAAGAAGCAGGACCGGTCATACCTATGTTGTTTCATAAGAAATGTTAAGAGTATGGACATTGGCGGTAATTATAGTCCTTCGCCCTAACAACTTCATCTTCTGTTTCTCCTCCTTATTCCTCTTCTCTTTTCCCCTTTGCTTTTTGTTTCTGTTTTAGTTCAGGGTCTGTTAACATTGGGCTGGAGGCATTTTTTTTTTTTTTAATTATTGCTTTTGGGGGAATGTATAGTCCCTGGAACACTAGAGTGAGGGCAAAGGGAAAGTAGAGCGAGGGCAGGAAGGTCAGTAAAAAGTGCTGTAGAACTGGCTACGGTTTCGCTAGAAAACATAACTGGATGCTTGAATGGACAAGTTGTCTCCTGAGAGGTTGTATACAACATTTGGAACAGATTTTTACCTGGATTAGTCTGTGTCCTGGCTTCTTGCATCAGTTAAAACTTGCCCCGAAGGACTTTGATTCCTCTGCACTTGGCCCCTGTGGTAGCTTCTGTAAGGAGCTAGCATCTCTGCGGGTCTGGATGGGTCAGACCCTGTACAGCAGATCTGCCGTGACTCCTGCCATGGTGGGCACAGCAGACAGAAGCCTGGCCCTCCATCCCCAGGCAGCTGAGTTCGTCTGTGACCACAGGAGAAAAAGCCACTGCAGCAACATCTGGGGGCTTTTATAGGATGGGACTGGCAAAAACGGCTGGGGACTGCTCTGGCCTGAGTCCAGAGAAGTGGCTGAGGCCTGGGAAATCAGTGAACATCACATAAACTGTGTTGAGTACCGTCTCTACATAATTGACTAAAATGATAGCATCTTAAAAGAAAATGCCCATTTGTCTTTCCACAACAATCAGACTAGCCTAAAATACAGTGGCCAAAAGGCTTAGATATATTGTTTTTAATATAAATCAATGGCTGTCAACCCGGGGCAATTGTGCCTCCCAGGGGACCGATGGAAACGTCTAGAGACATTGGGAGTGGTCCTAACTCCAGGGGTGCTACTGGCATCTACTGGGAAGTGGGCAGGGATGTGCCAAACATCCTAGGAGTCACAGGACCACAGACCCCAACAGAGCGGTATCCAACCCAAAATGTTTTGCTTGAGAAATGTCAATAGAGGCAAAGGACCTAGATTTTTTTTAATAGTGTTAATTTTATATATATATATATATATATTCAATGACTATTTGTATTTACAGTTTCCAGAGTCTGCCACTATAATAGTATAATAGGAACAATCTTTGCTGTATACTTTTTTTAAAATACTGTGCTATTTCTCTTACTGGAACTGTTAAGAGAAAATATATAGAATGGACCTATTGCTCATCAGCTTTATTTTTTCAACATACCACTTATTTTGTTGAAATTGTCAAAGACTATTATATATAGACTATATGTATATGTGTGTGTGTGTGTATATATATATAGATATATATATATATATTTGAAATAAAAATCTGAGTCCCTGTTCCTTGCACACTGATTGCGAATTCTAGCCTAGTCTGGCTTTCCCAGAGCACCAGGGCCTGTGGATATAATCTGTACCCGGGCAGAGGGTGCTGCTGGAGCGTGCCAGGGACACGTTTCACCTCTTTAGAAACCAATCTTTAGCCAGTTTTGCGCAGTAAACAGAGGTTGAGCTATGGTCTTTACTTCCTTCTCCTCTGTTGTACGTTTTTATGAGCACTGTATTCAAAACCAAGAATTTGGACTGTAATTTTTAAGTCTCAGAGTTCCAATAGTTTGTTGTGTAAACATACATCTGTGAGCCTAACCAGCGTTTACAACAGTTTTCCACTGGGAAGGAAAGTGCGCTATGCTGCAAACATATGTACAATTGGAACATGACCCATGATGCATAAAGAGAGGCCTTGGGAGTTTAGTTTAAAATATTAATTTAGTATTCATTTAAAATGAGTTTTTTAGGGCGTCTGGGTGGCTCAGTTGGTTGAGCATCTGACTCTAGATTTCAGCTTAGGTTGTGATCTCAGGGTTGTGAGATCAAGTCCCAGGTCGGGCTCTGCTCAGCATGGAGTCTGCTTGTCCCCCTCCCTCTGCTTCTCCCCCAGCATTCTCTCTCTCTCCCTTGCTCTCTAATAAATAAATAAAATCTTTAAAACAATAAAATAATATTTTATCAGTCTAGCATTCATTTAAAATATTTTCATAAATCACAGCTTGAAAAAAATCTCCCATGGATTTAAAAATCACTTTTGTTATTACTGTGAATAGATTCAACTATAATGGAGCTAAAATGTAAACTAGTTAAGGGCCGGGATCTTTGTTTTATTTATGGACATATCCAGCAAGCCTAGAATTGTGCCTGGTTCATATAGCAAATATTTGTGAATATAATTTTCCATCTGTAGTAGTATAGATGATAATATTTTGGAGGGGAATAAACAAGTACACAAATAATTAAAACTCAAATACCATATATTTTTCCATCTTTTTCTAAGTTAATATAACAGACTTACCAGGCTCATTAAAGTCTAGTTTCATTTCAAATTATTGTCTACTATTGGCTCTTGAAGTTCTTGAAATGAACGTCCTTTACTTTTTTCTTCATTGAGATTTATATTTATGGCATCAAATAGACCTGAATTTGGGTCCTAGTGCACCTGTCACAGCTGTGTAACTTTAAGAAGTTTACCTAAATGGTCTAAGACTTAGCTTTTTCCTTTGTAAAAATCCATAGTATTAAATGAGTTAATATAACAGTCTTAGTTTAGTGCCTATACCAAACCAAGTACTCGAAATTCTTAGTTGTTATTAATATTGTATGCTGCTTAAAAATTGGGCATATCATATTTTTTTATTTGGTGATATTTTTTCAGTTTACTATATTTACCATAAGTAACACAGTCTTTTTTTGTGTGAACTGTTAATTTTTTACAAGTGTTTCACACGCTTTTGTTGATTTTTTTTCTTTAGTGGAAATACGCCATTAACTCTTTTAAGATTTTATTTATTTATTTGACAGACAATGACCACAAGTAG
Organism: Mustela erminea; assembly: GCF_009829155.1. Classification (NCBI taxonomy): domain Eukaryota; kingdom Metazoa; phylum Chordata; class Mammalia; order Carnivora; family Mustelidae; genus Mustela; species Mustela erminea. Next base: position 123,898,343 of record NC_045619.1, read on the forward strand.
GCAGAGAGGCAGACAGAGAGAGGGGGGAAGGAAGCAAGCTCTCTGCTGAGCAGAGTGCCTGATGCTGGGCTGGATCCCAGGCCCCTGGGATAATGACCTGAGCGGAAGGCAGAGGCTTTAACCCACTGAGCCACTCAGGCGCCCCCCCTACCCCTTTAACTCTTTTAAACCAGAACTTACTTTTGGCTCTTAAGACTTTAGAATGATATTGCTATATACTAAAAAAATGTAATAAAATATACTGATACACTAAAAGATATTAAAGATATATACACACGCACACAGTGTGTCAACATCTCCTTAAGCTTAAGCAAGTTTTGACAGATATCATTATCTGTTGACTTGATGATCTGTGATGAACTTGGACCAGATTTGGGGACTGACAACTTTGTCCACAAAGTTCACACACAGTTTGAGAACCTTTAGTCAATTACTGTAGGCTTGGCCAGAACTAGAAATTTGTGCCGAGTTTTCATGCTCATTTCATCTCTTTACATCTCACCAGGCTCTCAGATAGCTCAGCGCTGCCAGTCACATGCTTCATCTGCTTGCCTCCTGCCAAAAATGAACTGTCCCTAGGCATGAATGAAAAGACAAAGTAAAAACATTCATCTTTGAAATTCTGACAATTTTGAAAAGTTTCTGTTTATTTTCCCTAACGCCTTATCTCAGTATTATTCTTAAATACCTTATTTAATTGTATCTTTCAAAATATACTATACTCTGGTGATGAAGATAAAGAAAATGCTAATTACCGAAATTACTTCCTTATTAAAGACCTTCGGGCAAAACAGACGTGTTTTGCCCGAAGGTCTTTAATAAGCTAGGGCCATGCATTTCTACTGTGGCTAACTTTTTTTTTTTTTTAATAAGGGGGAAAATAATAGTTATAATTTATTAACTTACTATATGAGAGACATTTACACATACACTTTATATGGATTATTTCATTAAACTCTCACAAGTTGTAAATTACCCAAATTACAATAGAAGGAACTAAAGCATCCAGAAATTAAGTTACCTGCCTGAACATTTACCACCTGAAGTTACAGAGCCAGGCAGACCCATACTGGATAGGAAGTGATTTTGTTCGTTATTTCAGTTTTCTGTAATACAAGTGACTTTTTTTTTTTTAAGATTTTATTTATTTATCAGAGAGAGAGGGAGAAAGCGAGCACAGGCAGACAGAGAGGCAGGCAGAGGCAGAGGCAGAGGGAGAAGTAGGCTCCCTGCTGAGCAAGGAGCCCGATGTGGGACTCGATCCCAGGACGCTGGGATCATGACCTGAGCCGAAGGCAGCTGCTTAACCAACGGAGCCACCCAGACGTCCCAAGTGACTTTTTTTTTTAAATATTTTATTTATTTGACAGAGAGAGAGAAATCACAAGCAGGCAGAGAGGCAGGCAGAGAGAGAGAGGAGAAAGCAGGTTCCCTGCGGAGCAGAGAGCCCAACTCGGGGCTCGATCCCAGGACCCTGGGATCATGACCTGAGCCAAAGGCAGAGGCTTTAACCCACTGAGCCACCCAGGCGCCCCCCAGTTTTCTGTAATATAATTAAAATTACACAGTTTTTTTATTTCAATGACAGGAGAAGACAAAGATTGGCTAGAGTTAAGTCTCAGTGTGTGTCTTTCACTCAGACCTGAGAACTACCCTCTTCTTATATTCTGCGTTAATATTAAAATTGCAAACTGCACACCCTTTAATGGATCAGATAATCCATTAATTAGAGCTTAATGGGAGTTAATTGCTTCCGTTGGTGCACATTACCAAGAATCAGTCCTTCACTTAAATATATTCTTCCCTCAACACTTTAGAAGATATCTGGAAATGGTACAGACAGATAGTTCTTTTCTTTAGTAGAAATAGAGAATTGTCTTCTCTCATCACAGTTGTCTGAAGGGTTCATTTTCAGACAGTTTGGAAATTTGGAAAGTTTTTATTCATGGCTAGAGACTTTGAAGAAGGATGATGCATCACGATTCAGTGTTCAAAACCAACACGGTATTAGAGATGTTGTACTTTCAACATATGCTTGTTCTCCATCCCTTCAGTGGTCAAGCAGGCTTATGTTCTGAAGTATTGTTATGTAGGCCAAATAACATCCACAGGCATAGAGATAGAAAAATAGTGTTCACCTAATTTTCAATGAATTAGTGAATTCATGACCAATTAGTGATTCATTATTAGAATATTTAAAATAACTTTTTTTCCCCTCTCTCTCCAGAATTCAGAATTTGGGTATTTTAAATATATTTGGGTGCATTTTTTTTTAAGGATTTTATTTATTTATTTGACACAGAGCACATGCACAAGCAGGGGGAGCGGCAGGTAGAGGGACCCGGATAAGCTGAGCAGGGAGCCTGATGTCAAGCTTGGTCCTAGGACCCCGAGATCATGAACTGAGCCAGAGACAGACACTTAACTGACTGAGCCACCCAGGTGTCCCAATGGATGCATTTCTTATTGGACTTGACTGTTCTTTGATTTACTTAAACATGACCTTGAAATTATAAATTACCATCCCTCCTTCTGTTTGCCTTTATTACTGATGCCTTGGGAGCGACACTGAGACACGTCAGTCATCCAGCCAACTGGCCTCTTGGAGGAATAGAAGCAAAAGTGGAGTCACAACAGAAGGCTACTTACAGCTGCTCATTTCTAGGGGCCAGTTTTCAAGCAGAAACCCCCTGGTGGTGGTCATGGTCTCCCAAATCATGGTCTCCCAAAATCATTTCTAGGGGCCAGTTTTCAAGCAGAAACCCCCCGGTGGTGGTCATGGTCTCCCAAATCATGGTCTCCCAAAATCATTTCTAGGGGCCAGTTTTCAAGCAGAAACCCCCCGGTGGTGGTCATGGTCTCCCAAATCATTGATCTCCCAAATCATGGTCTCCCAAATCATTTCTAGGGGCCAGTTTTCAAGCAGAAACCCCCCGGTGGTGGTCATGGTCTCCCAAATCATGTTTCTTTGCTACTTACTCTTCCCATGGTACTTCATCTGATAGGAACCTGTACCGTGCAGCTCATCTGCTATCTCCCACTCAACCGTGGGCTCTTGAGAGTGGACCCACTTTTGTCAAGTGAAATCTACAGTGCTTGAGGCAGTATGAAGGACAAAATAGATTATAAACAAATACTGAATAAAAGGAGCAATAAGTTCTCAAAATCACTTATTTTTACTTTGGAATTGCAGTTAGTTGCATCAAATTAGACATTTATTTAAATTAGCAACCATGCAGCACCTGGGTGGCTCAGTCAGTTAATTGTCTGCCTTCAGCTCAGGTCCTGATGTCAGGGTCTTAGGATAGAACCCCACATTGGGCTCTCCGCTCAGCAGCAGATCTGCTTCTCCCTTTCCCTCTCTTTGAGATCTCTCTCACTTCTGCTCTCTCTCAAATAAAAAAATAAAACCATAAATTAGCAACAATTACATTGTAAAAATAGAAATATCTTTGGTAAGATCAGGTGCTCTCAGGCTAATCAGGAATGAATTAATTTAGATTTCTCTCTTCTCTCCATCTAGTTGAAATTAGAAGTACTGAAGAACTGTGAGTTTAGATTGAGGGTAGAGGGCACAGGGGAGAGTTTAGGAAGAAGGAAAGTGAGTAGTTTTAGGGATAGAGTATATTTTGGATTGTAAAGTGGTCCATAAAAGGAAGGAACCCTCCCAAAAGGCTACAATGTCTATATAAGCCATTAAGGGGGAAGAGAGAAGGTTGAAGAGAGTTCTGAAGGATATGGAAGAGAAACTGCAAACGTACCAAGAATCAAATACTTTTACACCTTTCTCTTCCTTTCATTACTATTTTTTTTTCTTATTCCCAAGACTCATATTTTAGGCCATACCATTAGTATTATATTTCAGACATATTATCGGTCAAATAAATTGTAGTAGGTTGGCCTAGGGACATATGACCATTAAAATCTTTCTCTAGGGAAAATGCAGAGGAATTGCCTCAGGATTTTAAGGAATCTTAGAAATCTCTCCACTCAGTGGATTTTTAACTTATTTTAGACTCAGAAACTTTTTTTTTTTTTTTAAAGAAAGGGATATCTTGCTCTGAGGTGAAATGTGTTACAGAGATAAAAGTTGGGGTTAGGCTGCCAACTCGGCACTGCTCCCTTCTTTCTCTTTCTGGGTGGTCTGGGCTCTACAAAGAGCTTGGGCTTTGCAGTATACTTTGTAACCCTTGGTCTAATCACTTGTCTTATTGACTGCTGAAGGAAATCCAGTGACGTTTAGAAACTTGGCAAAATAAGTTAAGAGCAGACCAGTGCCAGCCAGCCATGCACTGTGATTGCCATGGTACCAAGATTCTCTAGCAGTAAGAACACCTGGTATAATGTCTCACACACCCTGACAAAGACAAGACAGTAAATAAATGTGGAATGAGTTGGGGGGGGGGGGGGTAGTGAATGAATGAGCACAGAAATAGAGATTAAAAGTTTATCTAAGTATGTGCTATTCTGGCTTCTTTTAAAAAGATTTCGGGAATTGCCTGTGCTTGGGAAATAAACCAAGGGAGAACTGGGCAAAAGTGTTGTTTTATCATTTTTTGGGGACAGAAGTCAAGATATCTCTCCATTGGAAGAAGCAAACTTCCATGAGGGTAGGGAGCATTCCTATTTTGTTTACCATTAGTACCCATTATGTCCCATGCTTAAGTGTGTGGGGCCTAACCAGATGCTCTATCCATGTTCGTTGGAAACACCAGATCCCTCCGTCTTTATATAACCTAGTGTGCTTGAAGCTAAATGCATTCCCTTCAGCGTTTTTAGTATTGGTGAGAGGCATCAATGCGTACACACTCTTCAGTGCCAGAATAAGTGAGTAAGTTTAATCTAATCTTTTTCACTCCTCTCATGCAACCACCTGATTAGCAAAGTCTGGTCATTTTACCTTTTTGCTATCTGTTAAATTTGTTCCATTCTTTCTGCCCCACAAGATACACCCTGAATGGAAGACTTTTTATATATATATAATTTTTTATTTTTTATTAACATACAATGTATTATTAGCCCCAGGGCTACAGATCTTTGAATCGCCAGGTTTACACACTTCCCAGCACTCACCATAGCACATACCTTCCCCAATGTCTGTAACCCCACCACCCTCTCCCTACCCCCCCTCGCCCCCACAACCCTCAGTTTGTTTTGTGAGATTAATAATCTCTTATGGTTTTTCTCCCTCCCAATCCCATCTTGTTTCATTTATTCCTTTTCTACCCCGCAAACCCCCCACGTTGCATCTCCACTTCCTTATATCAGGGAGACCATATGATAATTGTCTTTCTCTGATTGACTTATTTCGCTAAGCATGATACCCTCTAGTTCCATTCACGTCGTCACAAATGGCAAGATTTCATTTCTTTTGATGGCTGCATAGTATTCCATTGCATATATATATACCATATCTTCTTTATCCATTCATCTGTTGATGGATATCTAGGTTCTTTCCATAGTTTGGCTATTGTGGACTTTGGTGCTATACACATTCAGGTGCACGTGCCCCTTTGAATCACTATATTTGTATCTTTAGCATAAATACCCAGTAGTGCAATTGCTGGGTTGTAAGGTAGCTCTATTTTCAACTTTTTTTTTTTAAAGATTTTATTTATTTATTTATTTGACAGACAGAGATCACAAGTAGGCAGAGAGGCAGGTAGAGAGAGAGAGAGGAGGGGAAGCAGGCTCCCTGCTGAGCAGAGAGTCCCAGAATCCTGAGATCAAGACCTGAGCTGAAGGTGGAGGCTTAACCCACTAAACCACCCAAGTGCCCCTATTTTCAACTTTTTGAGGAACCTCCATGCTATTTTCCAAAGTGGTTGCACCAGCTTGCATTCCCACCAATAGTGTAGGAGCGTTCCTCTTTCTTCGCATCCTCGCCAGCATCTGTCATTTCCTGACTGGTTAATTTTAGCCATTCTGACTGGTGTGAGGTGGTATCTCATTGTGGTTCTGATTTGTATTTCCCTGATGCCGAGTGATGTGGAGCACTTTTTCATGTCTGTTGGCCATCGAAGGCCTTTTTTTTTTTTTTTTTCAACGTGAAGATAGATTTATTTACTTTAGAGATAGAGTGTGTAAGCATGGTTGGGGGTTAAGGGAAGGAGAAGGAGGGAGAGTCTCAAGCAGACTCAGTGTTGGGCGTGGTGCCCCATGCTGATGTTGATTTCACGACCCAAGGTCTCAGCCTGAGCTGAAACCAAGAGTCAGACCCTTAACCAGCTGCACCACCTGGGTGCCCCAGTGAAGGACTTCTGAGTGTCTTTCCTGAACTATTTTTTTCAGTAGACTGTTCACAGTTCTGCTTCTTTCAGTCTGTTATCTTGCTTCCTTTCTTTTCTTGCCTGGTTGGTCTTTCCAAAAGTGAAATCTCACTTTGCCACCTCCTTGCTTAAATCACTGATGTCTTCCTAGTTGTTATCAGATTGTTTGAACCCTTAATTAAAGCATTCATGTAGGCTTTTTAGCCTTACTGTATGCCACACTGTTCTCAGCTTTCCCTGACTTACCTGTGTTTGCTTAATGCACTATCGTCTCTCATATACACTCTCTGTCCTTTTTGTCCATGGTGTCCTTCTGCCCCTCTTTTCTGCTTTGCAATTTCTTAGTCATCTTTTAAGCCTTGGTTCAAATGTCCTTTCTTTTTTTTTTTCTTTCTTTTTTTTTTTTTTTAATTTAACCTTTCCTGCAGCTCCCCTGACTCCCAGCTCCACCTCAGTAAGAACTGGAGCACATCTTCTATAACTCCTTCTGAATTCTAAGATAATTGGCTTCATGCTAACATCTCCATTGGATGATGGACTTGACAGCAAAGACCCTTCCTTACCCATATGGAAGCTACATCAGTAGTCTGGTCTTTCACCCTGAGAAAATTTTATTTGTAAACTACTCACATTGATTAGGAAGTAGTATTTATTTCAAACTCCCAAGGAAATGCTAGACCATTTTCTTCAACTCTAAATATAGAAACTGATATTAAATGATGATATTTAAAGGCATTCAACTCTAAATCTGGGAGATGGTATTAATGATGTTCCAAATGTCTACCCACTTCTTTATAGAACTTACAGTGGCCAGGTGTTAAGAATGAATGTGATAATATGGAACATAGCCTGACTTAAGGAGATTTAAAGCTAAAGTATTACAATTCAATTAGTTTTAATTAAATAGCTTAAATTATTTGTCTTCTTTACAAAGCTATGAGATTCACTTTTGACTAGTATTTATATGGTATTTCTTTAGTATTCAGTACATAGTAATTACACATATAAATGTATAATATATATAAGTAGATGTTAGATTCAGATATTTAGATATAACTATATTATTTAATAATATGTAGTATTTATATAGTGTCTAACTCAGATATAGTGCTTTTGTGTAAAATATGAGGTTGCACAAGTAATGTCATTCAATATAGAAGCAAAGATTTTATGCAGCCAGTAACTGCTGAGCCATATTATTTATTAAATGTTCACTGTTTTCCAGGCACTGGAAATTTAGTAGTTACTGAAGAGTTGCCCTAGTGATAGCAATAGGCTTGTGGGAAGGGAGAACAAAAGGGTTCTTTCCACTGTGTCTTCTTCAAGTTGAAGAATTTGAATAGGCTCACCAGTCACAAATGAGAAAGCTTACCTGCTTTATAAGTATTGTCATCAAAGGCATTTATTATAGCTACATTACATAACATGTACCCTGTGGTAACTCGTTTTCCTTTTCTTTTTAACATTGACCTTCCCAGTCAAGGAAAAATGGAAGCAAATGGTGTAGGATCCATTTATATCTCCCCAAGGGTTAACCAAGTTTCTTAGACTTACTGTAGGTTCACATCTGTTTTTTAATTGCTATTAGTCCCTGGGACCCTCATCTCTTACTTCTTCAGGATCTAGAAGTGAGAGACATGAGCTGTATGGAGCTCCTGCTCTGTTTGAATCTGCTTTGAGGGACAGCAGAAGTAGGTTGTGAAGACTTTCCTATAATCAGCCAAAGCAGTGACTGTTTTATATTCATTCTCTTCTGTGAACAAAGTAACAGGTCAGAGCCTTTCTTTCTTGTCCCTTTCTGGTTTTAGAGAAAAAGAGAAGGTGATTTTGATCTTTGAGATCCAAAAATGAACCCACCTCACTCACACATTTGAATGTTCCTGTCGTATTTCAATTTTTAATGGCATCTGAGAAGCTGAAGATGTGAATGCGTTACTCTTATGTTACAGACCCTTACCCCCATGCCACCCCACTCCCCCTGCCAGGTTTTGTTTAGATGAATCTTGGATCTTGGGTAGATGTTCATGGAAGCTTTGTATTGACAAAGACATCTGCACAGACCCCAGTTCAAAATAGTATTTAGTTCCGGGAAGTGTTCAGAAGCAGCTGCTGGCTGACATGACATTATGGAGGTGTTGGCAGGGCTGGTATATAGTGCGGGCACATACGCTTCGCATTTGCTCTTTATGAACTGACAGCTGGGCTGCTTAGAAATTCCTTGTCCCGTTGTGAGGAGCAGCCTAGGAGGCAGGACATTCTTGGAGGCAGATGAGCACCACTGCCCTGCCTAAGGCATTCCTGGGGGTAGACACTGGTATCTGGCAGCAGTTACTTATTTCAGCTAGTTTTTACAGATAAGTCAATAAAGGCATTTTTTCATCTTTCTTTCAAAGTGTAGCTGAGTTAATGATTCAGTATGTGAAGGGAAGAAGAATTAAGTCCCATGGTTTAACTTGGTTTTGGTTTAAAAAATAATGAGCATTTTTAAAAATTTGGTTGAAGGTCCTAGGCCATACACTAGACGAGAGAGAAAGGAAAAATGGATTTTTAAGGAAGGTGTAGACCGAACACACTTCTTAAAATATGTTTTTTAATATTGAAAGGAGGGACGCCTGGGTGGCTCAGTGGGTTAAAGCCTCTGCCTTCGGCTCAGGTCATGATCCCAGGGTCCTGGGATCTCTGCTCAGCAGGGAGCCGGCTTCCTCCTCTCTCTCTGTCTGCCTCTCTGCCTCCTTGTGATTTCTGTCTGTCAAATAAATAAATAAATCTTTAAAAAAATCTGTTTAAAACAATATATTGGAAGGAAAGAATATTGGGTTTGCTAAATATGCAATTGAAGTATGATTATGCAAGAAATACATGATGGGTGTCTGACCACTTCAAGCTAATTATCCACAAATAATACACCTTATGTGCTAAGAGAGGGACCAAAATAAATGAATTGACACAAAATGCCATTTGTGATAAAACTGGACAGACCCTTTTTATTTGATTATGAGAAAGAATGGTTTCAGCTGATTAATCATGTTTCTGTTTCTTATGCTACCTGGCATGCAGTCGTAGGTAAACTCTGGAAATAGCTCTTGCAGATCCTTCTCAGGATTGTGATTTTGATTTGGTCTACTGACTTAAATGTATTTTCTTTAAGAGCTTTTGAAGTAAACATCATTACATATTTTAGTTGCTGTAATTTATTGTAAAGTTTTGTTATTTATGGATATATTATTTGATTGATTTGATAAATTGCTTTTACTTTAATTCATAATTGTAAACTCCATCACATGACCTGTGTTTGTTGTCACCTTGACTAGTTCTGTGGCTGGTGCTCAGAATTACGTGTTCCCTTAGTGTCTTGTCTTACACTCTCACAGAAAATTCTCTTCCAACCAGGTTGAATAAGCCGGACCAATAGCATTTTCCCCAAAAGGCCAAGTGATATTTTTGCTCTAAGATCCTTACATTTTATGACAATTGCCATTTTATCTCAAGCTTTCTTTTCTTTATGGAAATATCTAGAGTATAAATAATTGGAAAATCAAAAAATAGAACACTTTTAAAGAGTACTTTTCATCAAAATAACATTGCCTTTCTGTTAATGCTAAACACCGCCATAAAAGTGCTGATGAAATGTTGATTGTCAGAAAAATGGGGAAAGTGGACTCTCCATGAGAATTAGCTAATTCACTTAATTATACATGCAATCATTATTCATTGAACAGCTTTAATATTCATTGTGCTGAGCAGTGGAGATGTGATGATGAGTAAGATGCAGACACTTTAAAGGGATCACAGATAAGTGAACTGAACAAACAAGTCAATACGTGTTTTCAGGAGCATCGCAAAAGAGCTTAGAAAGGAATTCATGTCAGGCTGCCTTCACATATGAGAGACACCTAAAATAGATTAGAAGGGTGAGTCAAAGGGGGCTTCCTGGAGGAGGTAACACGACTTCCAAGATCCAAAGGCCAGATGAAAGTTGGAGAAGCCAGAAGAGGCATTCCTGGCAGTAAGAGTCAGCTTAATTAATGCTCAGGGGACACAGAGAGGATGGTGGCCTAGGAAAAAGACTAGAGTTCAACATGGCAAGAGGGGATTGTGAAGAGGGAATCTAGGGTCGAGACGAGTTTTTTAGCTGTTTTACCACACAACCAGAAGAGTCCTCTCCTGGGCTTTCTGACTCGGTTATACTGTAGGTTAAAAATCTTACCCTTTGTTTTTTAGCATAAGAATTCAGAAGGCTGATGGAAAAACTTGACTCTTCTTTATTCTTGTGAAACGTGTTTTTCTTCTTGACAGAAGTAGAGTTGAATTGTGCTTCACTTTGCAAATATAAAAAAAGCTCTGATATGCTCTGGACGTCCAGCCATCCCTATACTGGACCAAATGGACCAAAAGATATCCTCTTTGGTTTCGTGTTTTTAAGGCTTTCTCACACCATTATCATTCACTTTCCTACTTCCCTGCCATTTATCATCCCAAAATATACTGGAGAGGAAAAACACCTCTAAAACACCTCCAAGTCCTGGGATATTCCTGTGGAAGTTCTAATTGAGGGGTGTTACTTTCTGTTTCAGGTCATCTCAGGAAGCTCTGTAAAGAATTGAAACTTAGAGAAAATAGAACATTTATAAAGAACAAACCATGATGGTAGCTGTAAGCATAAAGCAGGTGTTCACAGCTCCTTAACACATTTCTTTAAGCGCTCTCTCCCACAGTTTTTAACTTGTAGCTAACGGACACATGATGAACGCCGACACATGGATACCCTCAATCCCTCGTTTGGTTTCGTAACTGACAAATGGCGCCTCTGACTGCCTTGCCCTGCCGGTTATTGTTACAAAAGCCAGAGCACCCCATCTCCATCCCAGTTCCAGGAATTCACACCTTTATCCTTTTTATACTTGGAATCATTGCATTGTACAAATCATCTTCCTGAGCTTTGTAGTCTTCTGAGCTCTTTAGGTGTTTAAAATAAGAGAAAATGAGGTGAAATTTCCTGGGTGAAACTGAGTAGAAAGATAATCATGTACACAGGCTCAGGTTATTCTAAACTGTGGGAATGATGACCAGGATGGAGATAGGAAAATCCCAGGAAAACATATGTAGTTCGTATCTATAAATCTATCCCTGAGAAGCTGGAACAGGTGATCCTATGAAATTTGGTTGACTGTTGCCGATATTAGTAAATAGAATTCTAAAAAAAAATCAGTAAACATTAGCATTAAAAATTAATAGAAGGTCTCAATTAGTTTTAAACTTACCATCTGTAAATGTGCTACATTTAGAAATTAAAAATTGTTGTTTGGGGGCTTGAGGACCTTTAAAAGTATAATCAGTGGTTTTATTTTTATTTATATTTATTTTTTATTATGTTCAGTTAGCCACTGTGTAGTAGTACATCATTAGTTTTTGATGTAGTGTTCAATGACCCATCAGTTGCATATGTAGATTTTTAAAAATATTTTGTTTTATTTAATACAGAGAGAGAAAGAGAGAGAGATCACAAGTAGGCAGAGAGGCAGGCAGAGAGAGAGGGGGAAGCAGGCTCCCTGCTGAGCAGAGAGCCCAGTGTGGGACTCGACCCCAGGACCCTGAGATCATGACCTGAGGTGAAGTGAAGGCAGAGACTTAACCCACTGAGCCACCCAGGCGCCCCTGCATATGTAGATTTGAAATCTTATTTAAATTATCTTCATGTGCATAAAATTAACAGAGATGTGTGGTATTGAGGATTTCCTCACAACTTTTTGCCAACTATGGATACATTCTCAGAATTAAAAAGCAACATCTTATAGACACTGTGCTTGTTCTGAATTTAATGTAGTCTCTCCATTTTCTGACTAAGGTTGCTTCAAAAGGAAGTTTCAAGCTGTACCATTAAAAGAAAATATACAACCATTATTATTTTATTCCCATTCACTTAAGTAACTGCCCAGTGCATAAGTAAAGTGTACTGCTAATACAAATTCTGTTGACTTATTAAAAAGCATCCCTTTTAGTTAAACACCTTAATTATCATTGAAGTAATTTTTCTAGTGTTTTTATTTATTTTATCAACGTATACTTTTTGCCTTGGCACTACATTCTTCAGATATTATTTTGGAACATAGCAATTGTGTAGAAACCACCAGGATACATCATACTTGTTATTGACTCAAAAATATGAATAAGAAAGTCTTAGTTAAAACATTGAAAATATTTTTGTTTTTTTTAAGATTGTTTCACTTTTCACATTTGTTTATACTCTTTGATAATTTTCAATTACATATATGCTAGCTCTGCCCTATCCTATAGATTGTTACACGCAGATTAGGATAATTTAATATAGGCATTGGAGTCATAGAACTCAGGGTTCAAGATTTGCCTGTACGCCTTTCTACCTTTAGTAGCTATGAACAAGTTAGTTTAATTTCCCTAAACTTATATTCCTCTCATTTGTATAAAACTTAATTATTCTATTATAGGATTGTTGAGAGGATTAAATGAGAGTAAACACAATATGGTTAATTAGTATTATATTACTTTTGAGTGTTTAATGCTAAGTTTAAATGTTTAATTAATGTTGCATTACTATTATATTGACTAGTGTTCATTCGTATTTAACTATGTTTAATTCCTACTTTATTTAATGTAATAGCAATGTATTATATTTCTGATTATGCTAGAATCCTATCTATATTGTTCAAAAAACAAGTGCAAATATATAAAATTCATCATAGTGGAATAGACAGTAATTCAATGGTCATTAAAATGTTTAATAAGCCATCGTGAGCATACCACTTGGTGTGAAGTCTTATCAAACATTCTCAGTGGTTTTGGGCATCTCTCAAAAGATCAAGCGAACAAAGGTAAATTAAATGTACATGTTTTTAAAGTAAAGGCAGTTTCTGGTGAGACATGATCATTAGAGGAACAGTAGGAGAAAAGTCTGTAGACTCACAGAGGGAGAGGAAAGATTGTTCAATGGAGTTTTTGAATAAATGAGGTAAAGGAAACAAATCCAGGGTCTTACTTCAAATGACTATTACAAAGTTATTTAAATTAATGAGATGCTATGGAATGTCACTAAAATTCAGAAAAGATAGGACTAGAAATGCAATTTCTAAGAAAAAGGTTGGAATTACTAGAGGATGAAAATAGAAAACAAGGCATCTGGTTTTTGTTTGTTTGTTTGTTTGTTTGTTTGTTTTTTGGGGTTGTTTTTTGGATTCTATTTTTTTTCAGTGTTCCAAAATTCATTGTTTATGCATCACACCCAGTGCTCCATGCAATACAGGCCCTCCGTAATACCTACCACCAAGCTCACCCCACCCTCCAAGTTCCCCCTCTCTCTGCTGTGGTTGAGGGTGATGGAGGTAACCAAAATATTGTACATAAAATGCTTAGGACATTTCCTGGCATTAGTGAGTATTAAATGAAGATCTGCTATAATCTGCTACAATCACTACTGCTGTTACTACTATTACTACTGTTTCAACTTCTACTATTTTGCTGTGGTATTAGATTGTCATGATGGTTTGGTGTGAAGGTCAGATGAAGAGGAAAAAATCTGTCATACATAATTTGTTTTCTGCTAACTGTGTACTAGATTCTGTGTTAAATGCTCTTTCTGCATTTCTCATACCACATACGCGACATCCCTGTCAGGCAGGTGCTATTATCTCCTTTGTACAGATGTACAAACCCAGACTTAGTCTGAATTGCCCTCGATGAGAGCTAGGATTTGAACCCCGACAGCCTCGCTGCTAACCACCATTAGGAACTGATGTGATGCTTTTTCACAGTGAGGAATTGGAAAGAGGATAGAAGGCAGATGGAAATCCTCTAGGAAGCTGGGAGATCCTAGTTTTTAGTATCCTAAAGTAAAGAAGAACAGCAAAGCAAGGGGTAATGATAGCACCATTTTCCTTATTACAGAATCAGGACCTTAGTATGTGGTAAACGGATTCATGAAGACATTGTCATTCTTTTAACTACACTATGTTGACATGGGGACATATCATACCTTGAAACCTTCCAATAATTCCCTGGAATTATTGAGTGGATCAATAATGATTTGAGTGAATCAAATATTGAGTGAATCAACAAGTAGAAGACAGATTATAGGATTGTGACAGTGTCAGATGTACAAGAGTGACATATTTTATTTATTATGACTTATTTTTTCTTAGATTCTTTGAACTAAAATAACCCAATATTCAAATATAATCTTATCAGTGAGGACTGTCTTGATATTTCCCATTCAACTATGTATGTTGCCCTCCCAATATGCTATTCTTGCTCTGTTTTCTCCCCCATGATGCTTGTCTCCTAGCATAGTGACGTATGCATTGTTTACTGTATGTCACCTTCCTTTAAATAAGGCCTATGAGGGCATGAATTTCTCTCTGTTTTATTCACTATTCTATCTCTAGGCTCTGGAGGCATGCCTGCTACCTCTTGGGCATTTAATAAATATTTGTTGGGTGAACAGCAGTCACATTTTCAGGGACAACTAGGCCAAAATGCTCATCTAGAATAATGGGCAAGTTATTTCCCTTTAGAAAAAACTGTTGAATTATTTTTCTTCAGAAAACTCAATTGGCTTGAAAAGGAATTTCTGGGACCATTAGCCATAAAGTAGCCCAGAAACTGAATTAAGGCATCTGGGAAGGCAACTCAGATAGAGCAACGGAAAAACTGTAGCAGCTTCATCCCCAAGGTGAAGTTCAGTCCCTTAATGGGGAGTGCCCAGATATAAAGAAAACGTAAAAAGCAGGTTTGGGAGGCCATAAGGATATCAGTAACCCCAACGATGGTGACAGTCCTATTAGATGGTGTAATAGGCCAGAAGAACCTCTACACCTGCCAGGAACACGAATCAGGACCAGGAATTTGTGGCCTCATAAAAAGAGTCAGCGCAGCAGAGTTGGTGTCAGTCTTTAGATATTTTGTTATAAGAACACCCTGTACTTCTCTGTTTTTGTATTTTCACACTTAAATGGCTAGTAAGACTCCCTGAAAATTTTTTGACATTGCTTTAGCTCAACTAATGAGAAAAGTATCTCAGCCGCACCTAGACAAATGTGGTTTGGAGTGCTGGAATGCTCTAGAGGGAGGGGGAGACAGCTGTGGAGCTGCACAAAGGGTGGAGGGAACGGGTGCTGGGAAGAGAGCTAGGAACAAGGTGGGGGTAGTTGGGGTTGGGGAAAATGTTTTTCATCCCTCAGGATGTTCCCCAGCAGTGAGGCTCTGTGGGCATGGGACTCAGATTATTCTCTGGGCTAAGTCAAGCCAAATATAAAGAGCTTCATTTTCATGCAACCTGAGAAATGCTTTTAAAGTTTCTCTGGGTCAACCGGAAGGTCACCAGTATTCAGGAAAGAGTCTAGGACTGTTTTGTTAACTCCCCTTTTCCACATGTCTGATCTTTATGCTGATTCAAATGATTGCACAAACTCCTCACAGAACATTTTGGCTGTTTACATGACACCAAAGAATTGTTTTGACAGAAAACCTCCTAATACAGCAAAAGGGTGGGTACTGGTTCAAAACAAGGGTATTCATGCAGTGTTCTTAACGTGTGTGCCAGAGCGCAGGACAGCTCAATGCTAATGTTTGTCCATGGCGTTCCCAGAGTCCTTCACTCTGGTGATTTAGGATGGGGAGAGCCTAGAGAAATGTCAGGAACAATAAGGGATTTTTCCATGGAATTTTGCTGACTCTATGCTCATTGCCCTGCATACCTAGGGGAGTATATATTTGTTGTTTTGTAGAAAATCTTCCTAAACTTGGCGTTAATGTGGATCTAATGCTACTTCCCATCTGCTGAGAATAACTTTTTAATCCAGAGTATGACCAGCAGTTATATAGACGATTCTGGAATTGACCAGAACATTTATTAAAAAAAAAACCTCTCAGAATATAAACAATAAAAAATGTACTCTCTTATTAAACAATATAAGAAATTTCATTTCATTTCTTTGGTATAACAAAGTTCCATTTCTTTTCTTTTTTCTTTTTAATAAGATTTATTTATTTTAAAAAGAGAGTGCGTGCCAGAGCAGGAGGTGGGGTAAAGGGAAGGAGAAAGAATCCTAAGCAGACTCCCTGTTGGGTGTGGGGGTGTGGAGCCGGGGGAGGGAGCCGGATGTGGGGCTCAGTCCCAGGACCCTGAGATCTTGGCTTGAGCCAAAATCAAGAATCGGAGGCCCAAGGGACTGGGCCACCCAGGTGCCATACAGAGTTCCATTTCTACTGCAAAGTGGGATTAAGTGGGTATGTGGGAGCCTAGCAGTGTTGAGTACTGCCTAAAATGGTATCGGGGAGTCAGGAAATGTTTCTGAAACAATACATGGAACCGATTTTCAGTTCTTATGAGGACATATTATAAAACATCTATGAGTCTTTTTCTTAATTATGGTACCAGGCTTCCATATTCTTAAAATTTCAGACTTGCCGGTAGGTGCCCAAGGAAGAGGTAGAGAAGGGGAGAGCCATTCCAGCAAGTGGTAGGACACCTGTATAAAGCGTTTCCTGCCTAAGCATAAGCTTCTCCCAATAAACAGCTGGGGTCAGCCACTTAGGACTGCAGCTGAACTATCTCTGCTGCTATCTCTTCTCCTGGTGCAATCAGTAAAATGTGTAGTACTACTAGTCGGCTTTCAGAATGAAATCCAGTCCAGGGCAGGAAGATGACATAAGGTAGAAGCATGGGGAGCATTTAAGATAAAGGTTTAGAAACAATTTATCTTAGGTAAACATGAAACAAGTGAGTGAATTGCTTTTCAACTGTCAAATCTCCTCCTCGTTAGTATCAAGGGGACAACTCACTTAATCAGAAATAGAAGGAGTCTTACTCTGTTCAGCATGAACAGATCAATCACTGTCCCTTCTCTACCCAATCACTGTCCCTTTTCTCAACCTCAGACGGTCAGGGATTCTTGAACCTATTCAAAATTAAGACTGTAACATGCAGAGGGAGACTCCCTGCCCTTGGAGAACTATACCCCTAGGAGAGGGATAAGTTAAACACACAACACTCAAAGCAAGGTGTGATGTGCTAAGTGTTGGAGAACACGTGCACACTGCTAACAGGCTCAGAGAGTCAGGGGCAGAAAAGGGAGTTCCTTTTGGGGAGCTGGAGAAAGACCAGGCAGGGCTCCTTGAAAGGAATGCCCTTTGAATTGGGCATAGAAGGGTGGAAGTGATGTTAGGAGGCTGAATTGGTATCTGGACCGAGGCCGAGGCAGGTGGAGGGCTAGCTATCGGGTGATTGAAATTAGGGGCTTGTCAGAGGTGAGCCTGGGAGTGTTCATTGGAACCTGCTCTTAGAGGTTCTTGAGCTAAGATAAAGAGTTTAAACCTTGTATGATCTGGGGAAGCAGCTGTCAGAAACACAGCGGAGGAAATTGCCTCATGGGGTGGAGGAGTGGTCTAAATGACTTCTCTGACACCTAACCGTATCACTCTTTGAGCTAATCCTATTTCTCTAATGAAACGTATCAGACTGTGTGTCCAAAAATAGAATCAGAATTCCAGAGCTGTTCTCCATGTTATAAGCTCAGCCTTGATGTTCCTTTCTGGGATTCAGTGTGAACAGTGGTGCAGAGGGAAGAAGAGTGTGCCATTGTAGTTCTTCGGTTAACTTTAGAAAATGTGATAGGAAAAAATATAGAAAGGAAATGCTGAGTGTACTCACTGGCCCTTCTGAATTTTACTCTTTAATGGTGTCATGAAAAATAAATAACGGAAAGTTGTATTTAACATCATGGGGGTAAAAGGATAAAAGGTTCTTTTTTTTTTTTTTTATTCTGAAGGAATCATCAGAGAGACCAAAAAGATGAAAAAGGATAATGTGAGTTTTAGACATGTCCTTAAGCAGTAAATTTAAGTAACCAAGTTAAATTTAAGCCAGCTAGCAACATTGGTAATTATTATAGGGAAAGTGAAATGTCCCAAATTAGTCAAGGAAATTAAGAGTAAGTGCAATAGAAATGGAGTTGCTCTATGGGGCGTGAATGTGTGTGTGTGTGTGCGCACGTGCGTGTGCGTGCACACACACATGCATGCACAAGCTGATCAGTGTTCAGTCTTTTCCCAGAATGCTAAGCTGAGTGCAAATAGGATTTAGAGATATTGCTGTGAATGTGTGGTTTGCAAGGAAGATGGAAATACAAGTTAATGTAATTAGTTCAACTTTTCTAAGAAGTCAACAGCAAAATTTCTGTTGAAATTCAACTTCAATTTCAACTATATAATTTCCTTTCAAGATAAAATGAAATCCAAGTTTGAGAATCAGAGAGGTGAGAGATTTGTCAGCTCTCTCTAGTTCAATGTCATATAAAATATGGGACATTTTAATTAGAGAGAAAAGCTCAGCATGTTGATTTTCTTGATATATGCAAAAACACTCAATGCAAATGCACTCCTGAATTTTTTTTTGTAACCTTTTGCCTTGGGATGGGGGAAAAAAGCTCTTAGCATTTTCCTGGAGCATTTTTTCAACTGAACTCTATAAAATTAGAAGATAATCAGTGGTGGCGATTATGAGTCCAAACACTGGCCCATGATTTTATACTTCCCTATTTCTTATTTCAAGTCTTATTTGCATCACAGTTCTGGGAGAGTGGTAAAGGAACCAAAGGGAAAAACATGGGTTAGGAGGGAGGGGTTTAGGATTACAGAGTAAGAGATTTTTTTGTTTTTTTCTATTTGTGGCAAAATGAGAGTTTTGTTAACTTTGAAAGATTATTTGGAAACCAGCAAGAAAAACTTGTGCATCAAGATTTGAAAATCTCGGTAGAAAGTAGGTCTCTTCCTGAGCTTGAATATAGTGAACTGCACACAAAACTGTGATTTCTGATTTCTTAATCAATATTGTGAGGTAGGAGTATTTCCTCTATAAAAGGAAAGAAAAACAATTTTTTAAGATGAGGCAAAGCATCACTAAATCTGAACAGTTAATGACAGAATCACTCATGAATATTTTTAGTTAGAGTAACAACATATATCAAGGTGTTTTTTTTTCCCTCATTTAATTCCACAGTATTTTCCAGATTCCTGATTATCATATTATCTCATAGTAGATAGAAACATTTATGCTTCTAACAACTGTTAACTGTTGTTGGGTTATAATTCTATCTTTTAACTAGGTTGAAGTTGTTAAACTTAGATTTTCTTCAGGGACATGACAGCACATACTTAAAAAAAATCTCACACAAAAGCACATCTGATTTTTTGATAATTAAATTAGTATTAACCATAGATTGCACACTTTTAAAGAAGCCTACAAAGCAGGTGATCATATGTAAAATGCAAATTCAGTCGAAGATGGCCTTAAAAGTTGAATCCCACTAAACATAAATTGATCACTGAATTTGTGGAGATAAAATTATATTTGCTTAAAACCCTTTATTTTAAGGATGATTGAAATAAGGCAGAGAGACACAAACAGAAAGTGAAACAGTGCATGCCTATAGTCAGTAGCAGAACTGAGACTAGACCAAACTTTTGTGGATCACCATTATTTATATTACATTGCCCTCAAATCCAACTCGATAGGTTGCTTTTTGCCTGCAAAATCCATTCTCCATTTCTTCCAGAGTAATGTAATTTTTAGTTGGGCACAGAGCTGCCTAGCCAGTTTTCCCCCTCCCCTCTCCCCCTCCCATGTATCTGGGTATGGCCAGGTGACTAGGTTTTCACCAATCATCGAGTAGAAATGATATTTGCAACACCTGCATCATCACCTAAGCAAACACTGCTTCTCCTCCTTGTGGGAAGAAATGGAGATCTGGTAATCCAGCTCCAACTACAAATGTAAGGGCCAGACTCTAGTGCAACAATGAAGTGGAAGGTATCTGGGTCACTGGGTGACCTCACAGAGCAATGCTACTCACTCATTCTTGACTGCTGCCCACCTCTGGAGACATGTGTAAAACCATAATTCAATCAAGTCACTTACTTTGGCCTTTTTAATAAGAACTTAGCTTATCCCCTATTAAAGACATTCCCTATTAAAATACATACGTTTTGATATGTTTTTCTGCCTCTTCCTGGGTCTTTGGCATGGGTTAGTATCAATGGAAGAATGTGTTCTATGTAACATAATGTCAGCAAATACCTTGTGTAGTGGGAGAGGGGACCTAAATCAGCTTTAGGTGTCTATTGTATTGCTACAATAGACACAACCCAAGTCAACTTTGCCTTTTGGGAAGATGCACTGGAGTATATGGGTAGCAAAGACCTTTAGAGTAGGGCTGAGCTAGAAAGAACTTGTCAGATGGAATAACCTAGAATTACTGCTTTATAGGTTAAAAATGTTGTACTTAAAAATATTGACTGTAAGATATGTGAATATAAATATTTGGAAAATACTGTATAAGCATCTCATATGCTTTTCATCAGACTCTTGAAATTGTATTCTTTGTGGTCATGGCTCATGTCAGAGCAGAAGACTGAAATTATACTATTTGCCCACTTTAAAAATGTTTTTAATTTTTATTTACATCTTAAGTTAAATAATTTTTAAAATCACTTAAGATATTTAACTTTATAAATGCTCTTTCCCCCTCTTACAGTTAAAAATATATTTGAAAAAGGTACAAACACTTTAAAACTTTGAGAATTGCATATTGGAGCAATAAATAATACTATCTTGAGTCAAATTTAAGTAGAATACTCTTTCTGAGAATTCCCAAAGAAAATCTTTAGATAAGTATAGTGATCGATTCTAGGCAAACTCCTTTGATAATAAGGTGTTCATTGGCATTTGGATAATTTAATTCATCAATAACTGTCCTTGTGCCCAATAGTTAACTGAAACTAAATGGTTTAAGGTCTTTCTGATATATTAATTACACTACATGGTTCACAGCTCAGTTTGGTATTAGTGCCAAAGCATATTATTTTGTGTCTTTTTTCTGCTAATATTTCTCACCTTTGAATTACCCAATCATCTTATTATATTATAGAAGATATGTAAAATGAACTCTGGCTTTTTCTGGGTGTCATACTATTTCAAAATGTCTCCCATTAGGTATTTTTTTATTTTCTCTCAGAATTGCTGGCAAATTTGAGTCACAGCATGGAGAAGCTAGAACAGAAGGTTTCTTACCCACAAGTGTAGAGGATGTTTCCTTTTTGTATTACGGTCTAATCTTTAACTTCCTTAGTTTTTATTGATGCCACTGCCCTAGGTGTGTTGACTAGTCTTTTAAGTGAGTGAGCTATTCTTATCTTTGCCATTAGAATTAGCCAATAAATCATTGGAGAATCTGTGGATCCATTTTTTTTAAGCACCTGTAATGAAAAAGAAACAAAGGGATCCCTTTGTTTAGGGTATTAATAAGCCATGAGAGGGCAGCTAATTAAAACTCTGAAAATTACAACTTTGAACGATACCATTAAAACAAATGCAAAGTAAGCATGATTAAACTTGAAATATTTAAAATAGGATCACATTAGCATTGATGACCTATAAAATACTGTGTGGGTATTGTAACACTGGGCTTCTAGAACTCACTCAGTGAAGGTTTGCTGATTGATTGGCAGTGTCTTATTCATCAAGAATATTTAGATGCATTTTGTAAAATTCAAGTGATCAGTGAGTTTTATATCTCCCTGTGTGAGCTAGTGTGTATATATATATCCCAAATTTTATGTATATATAATAATTCTGTTATTTATTTGTTAAATTTTAAATGCCCATTATGTGCTACACACTTCACTAGGTGCTTATATTTTAACAAATATAGATGTTTGTTTAATGATTTATATATGAAACATATTACTATTTGGAACTTCCTATTTTTTTTTTTTTCATTAAACTATGTTAGTATCATATAGGGTCTGGTAGATATTTGGAAAACCACTGCTGCCGTGAAAGTATCGGAAGCACGAAACAACACTCACTCAGTTGTGAGTAAAGAATGGTCTTTTGCTTGAAAGAGAATATAACCAAATTATAGATTTATTAAATTACTTATACCGTATCTGTCTTCCGAGAAATATTTAGGACAGAGCAGTTGCATTGATCCACGGATGCAGGTGAAGAGGAAGATGGAGGATAGGACATATAGAAGAGAATCCAGAGAAGTAAACACTTTATTTATTTATTTTTAATTTTTTTAAAAAGATTTTCTTTCTTTATTTGAGAGAGGATGAGTGAGAGAGAGCATGAGAGAGGAGAAGGTCAGAGGGAGAAGCAGACTCCCCGAAGAGCTGGGAGCCTGATACGGGACTTGATCCTGGAAGTCCAGGATCATGACCTGAGCCGAAGGCAGTCGCCCAACCAACTGAGCCACTCAGGAGCCCCAAGTAAACACTTTAAAAGACGGAGTGTGTTCTAGAAATGCAAAAGAGCCAGTGCTGGCACATCTGGTTGTGGAAATGACCGCATCACACAGTCGAGATGCCAAGGGGAGGGTCACCCTGGAAGTATATCTGTCTCCCAGGTAGGGATGGTACATGTATGCTTCTACACAGAGTAGAAATATAAAGAAGTGTTATTGCTGTTAAGTGCAAGATGTGTGCAGTGCCTATTTTGGGAGTAAGGAGAACATTTATCAAAAGCATAGTTCCGGAAAATTGTGAGGTATATTTGACAAGTAACAATCAGTTCAGAATTATTGGACTATGGTGTAGACACAGAGGAAAGAGGGCTTCTGGGAAGATGAGCCACTCCATGGCCATGTTTTAAAAGATCTTGGAGTTCAAGCTGAGGAGGTTGTACTTCAGTAGGTAGTGGGAATCCACTTAAGGCTAAGATCTGGAACACGCAGTAGACGTGCATTTGTAAGGATTAATTTAGCTGTCTTTTATAGGATAGGTTAAGGTAAGAATGAAGTAAAGGTGAACCACCAATTTGAAACTATGTGTGTAATGCAGATGACAAGTAGATAACATAAGACCTACCTCTGAATTGATTTAGTAAGCTTGACCATTCTGAACATTTAGAAACCCCTGATCTAGGGGCTTTTCCTTTCTTTCTGCTGTTTTGTTAGGAAATAAATACCTTCTTATGGAGAGTTTTGAAACATTTTAATTGCTTTAATGCATATGGACTGAAGATATTCTGGAATAGTAAGACTGTTCTACATAAGAAATCACAGCATTGAGGCGTCTGGGTGGCTCAGTGGGTTAAAGCCTCTGCTTTTGGCTCTGGTCATCATCCCAGGATCCTGGGATCAAGCTCCGCATCGGGCTTTCTGTTTTGCAGAAAGCCTGCTTCCTTCTCTCTCTCTCTGCCTACTTGTGATCCTCTGTCAAATAAATAAATAAAATCTTAAAAAAAAAAGAAAGAAAGAAAGAAAGAAAGAAACCACAGCATGAGATAACACTTTAGACCATGACTTAAGGATACGGTGTGTAGCCATGGTTTCAAAACATTAAGAATACAATACGATAATCAGTACTTTAAACTTGGGCGACCACTTTTTGAGTATGTTAATCATCTTTTGGTATTCTATATTATCTATTACATGACCAATTTGAATAGTGACTTTTTACCTTTTTTAATTTTTTTTTTGAATAGTGACTTTTTAAAAAATGTTTTTCTATTTAGGGTAAGTGAGGAAAGTATTCTCTATTTTATTTTATTTTTTTAAAGACATGTTATTAACATTGGTAATATAGCATACAAAGTGTTAGGCAGAGGAGGGGTATTTTGGAATTCTTGATATAAATAAAGCTTCCAGCATTTTTCATTAATTGTCTTTTTTCAGCTTCTTCTATATTGACATTCATTATTTATTTATTTTTTTTTTGAAGATTTATTTATTTATTTGCGAGAGAGAGCACTAGCTAGGAGGGGCAGCGGAAGAGGGAGAGAGAATCTCAAGCAGACTCTGCGCTAAACTCAGAGGCTGAGATAGAGCTCAATCTCATGACCTAGAGATCGTGACCTGAGCTGAAACCTAGAGTCAGTCCTTAACTGACTGCACGAGGCAGACACGTCCCCATTATTCTCTTTCTAGACTTCTGTCCCATCCAACTCATACTAAATTTATCTTTACTCTTTGTACATTGTTATATGCTTTTATTGTCCCTGGAATTTTTTTTTTTCAATTTCTGCTTTGGGAGCCTGCTTCCCTCTCTCTCTCTCTGCCTACCTCTCCATCTACTTGTGATTTCTCTCTGTCAAATAAATAAATAAAATCTTTAAAAAAAAAAAAAAGATCCATTTAAAATGCTATATAAATCAGCAAAAATGATTCTTAAAAAATAACCTTATATGATTATAGCTTTCAGGAGTTTGCAAAACATGTTTCTATCAATGATCTGATTTTAATTTTTGTAACAGTCTCATGAGATCTGGAACATTTATTAATTAACACAGGAGAGAATTTAACACGAAGTTATGCTCAAATGAGCCTTGAACCTGCCTAAGTTTTTTTGAAAGAATTGGGTGGTTTTTTTTTTTTTCCGTTTCTCTTTACATATATATTTATTTCTTTTAAGATGTAGTCTTTGACTTTCTCTCCCAGTGTTTCCCTTACCTTGTGAGTTTTTAAACTAATAGGCTGGGTCTAATTGCACAAAAAGTTTCACTGAATTAGTAACTGTGAAGCAACTTTACAATTTAGTGAAATACCCACTAGATTTACTGATTAAACAATAACTCTATGATGCCAGATAACAGAACTTTCATTAGAACTTTTCTACTTTTTGACGCCTGTTTTTAACACCCCCTATATAAAGTCTTAATAAGCCTGCTGTGAATTGATTGAAAAGGCAGATTTGACAAAAAAAATCTTAAAAATCCACTGCATCACTGATACCATGAAAAGGTTTCAAGAACTAATGTATTTGATTTAGTGCTAAATTAAATTGTTTATCTATTTCTCAATTACTGCAGCTACCAGTAGGTTCAGATAACTTGTCCAGTTTTGTGTTTTAGAAGGCATTTTAATTTACTAGCAATTTTTAATTATTGTGTCATTACATTTTATATATTTCACATATCTTATTATTATACAGTGCTCATATTTAAATACTTACATTTTACAAATTCTCAGTGTTCTTCTAATTGGATGGAAAAAATGCCTAGCTTTACTTAATATTCAGTTGCTTCTTTATACAGTCACTGTATGCTGTTAGCTCTTTTGGAAAGGTCTTGACTGCTGGTTCCAGTTCCAATTCATCTATTAAAAATTGACATGTTTTAATTAGAGTTGATATTGAGTGCCTACTAAGTTTCTATTTAAGTGACTACTGGACTTTCTTTTGATGGATTCCTAATTATGGAACTCTGGCTCATTCTGAAGCAATATGACTGTTCAAAATAAGGTTTGGGCTAATGGAAATTCAGAATTACTTGCTTTTCCTTATAAGATCTTAAGATTTTCATTTACATTTATTTCCATTACAACTTCACACAGTAAACATCAGTTCATTATTCAACAGCAGATATAGCCAGGAAGATGAAGGGACCAGGGAATTTTTATCCTCTGATTGGGGAAAATAAGTCCAGAAGGCCAATATCAGGATTTTAAAAATCCATGTTTAGGATAATAATGGAAGGATGGAGGAAGAGATTAGCGGGGAAGTCGACTGGCACAACTGGGACTTAAATCTGGTTCTGTCTGACTCCAAAGTCAGGCAGTTCTTTTTTCCTTGCTGCTGTCCTGCTTCCATAAATAGATGTCTTGAAGCAACGTGGGAGAGAACTATCTCAATGAATCGGATTTAATAGTGTGGAAGGTTTATAAGGACAAGTAGGAAATTCTGCATGTGGATTCAAAGAAACAAGTCTGAACGAACAGATGAGACGTAGATAAACAGTAGCATATGTCAGAAAGATTTGTTTAAAGTAAGTTCAAATACTAGTCAACTCCTTGATAACACCAGCCAGGATTACACTGTAACCAGCCGTTATCAGAAGCACATAACTAAGAACAGATAAAATGAGAGCCCCATTTTATATTGTTTGCTTGAACGCCAGCCTTGGTTTCTTTGTTTGTCGTATACTTCAGGGAGACTAAAATTTATTAAAAACAAACAAACAAGAAACAGTAAAATTTGACAATGCATGGCTTATGAGGAATGATGAGAAAAGTGGAAGGTATTTAAGGAGGCCGTGAGAAAGCCTATCATTTTTTTCTATTTTACTTATGTGTAAGTTCTTTACCTCCTATATGAGTGTATAATGGTTGATCTCAAAGGGCTGGTTAGTCTCAATGAGGAGGAAGAAAGGAATGCTGAGAAGTCTTGTCTCCTTTTCTTTTTTTCTGGAATATTCCGGTACTTTAAATAGTGCTCCTAAGATCAGTATTATGGCTTCTCTTTTCCTACAATTTCCTTTCTTTCTCTTATCCCCTTCTTTCTCTTATCCCCTCTCTTGAAAAAAATCCTAGATGCTGAGAGAGGATAAAGAAAATTAAAATGAAGTTCAGTCATTTGGTCTCAACGTCCATGCCTCTCAGTCATCCAGCTTCCCCACCTTAAACATGTTCACGCTGCAGAAACTCATCTTTAATGTATTTAGACTAGTGATGCTCAAATGTTTCTGTCTCGGGATCCCTTGAAGCTTGTGAAAAGATCCTAGTAATTCGTTTGTTGTAAGTTATATCTCTTGATATTTACTGTATTAGAAATTAAAAATAAATTTAAAGCATTTACCTAATCATTTCCTTTAAAATAATAAAATCCACTACTCATTTACATAAGTGACTTTTTTCTCTGAAAAAAATACTAAATTTCTGAAAACAAAAACCGTGAGAAGACTTGGGCAATATGTTTCCCATTTTTACAAATATCTTTAGTAGTCAGCTTAACAGAAGATGGCTCGATCTGCATATCTGCATCTGAAGTCAGTCTCTTACGCTATGACACAACATGTAATCTCTGGAAAATTCCACTGTGGACTCATGAGCAAAATGAGGGTGAAAAAGACAAATAGGGTATCAATATTATAAAATAATTTTAACCTCATGGTCCCCTGTAAGGGTCTCAGGAACACTTGTGGGTCCCCAGAACACACTAGTGGGAATAAGCCCTACTTTACATATTAGGCGCATGTTTTTTAATCTTTTAATTATGTCTCTTTGGTGGTTACAGATGATGTGTTCATTCTAGTCTAGATCGTTGGCATTCAGTGAAACTCTTCTCATCAGAGACGCTAGTGATCGAAACTTGAAAAATAATTTATGTGAGTGAAAATGTGGCTCAGGAGTAAGGAGGCTATATGAAATGTGTGTGTGTGCTCACAGGTATCTGCTGAGCATCTGAAATATAAATGTGTGTGTTCCCTGTTGATCAGGGTTAATGAAGTAGTGGAGACCGCTCTGAAGTCGCAATGATCTCAAAGACAGTGTTAGCCTTCGTCTTGGGTGTAAAAGTGTTCAAAGTTATTCAGTTCATTTGACACAAAAAATAAAAATAAAATAGATTATTGTTTGAATTAGGATAGACAGCTTTTCTTTTCTTTCTTCTTTTTTTTTTTTTGAAATAGGATAGACAGCTTTTCTAATTACATAGACAGCATCAGCAGGATGTAAGTCATTTAAAGATGACATTAGCGCTGAGCCAGCCAAAAGAAGGGAGAGAACAAGATTCTGAATTCCTTCTCCACAGCCCACATTCTGTCTTGAGAAATTGTTTTGTAGCAGCATGTTGAGGGGCTTACGGATCACCCTGCTTCTGCCATTGCAGGAGGCTTTGGAGTCCCCCTGTGAGTGGGGGTTCATGGATTTCTACAGTTCAAACATTCACCTTGGAGGAGGTTTCTTTCCCTCCCTTTATTTTACTGTCAATTTTTTAATAAACTAGAGACTGAATTATCAGCTTTGCCAAGAGAATGATAAGAACGTATTGTTTAATAAATATTTATTGAACCAAATGGACCGAAGGGATATGAATTTTACTCCCTGAGAATTCTGGGAGTATTAAAATTATCAGGCAATCATTCACTTGTATCTAGGATTTGGCATAAATTACAGATTTTATTTTTCAAGCCAAGTCCTTCCCCCCACCCCTTCTGGTTATTGATGTCTGGCAGACTACAGGGCAGCCTTCAAAATAATGATTAAAAAATTAATAAATACACAGGAAGGGATGACCTAGAGCAGGGGGCAGCAGACTAGGGTAAGACCTGGTAGAGGCTGGTGTCTGAAGGACGACTGAGGGAGAGGAAGTCCATGAAGAACAGAAGAGCAGGCTGGGGGACGATGGTGTAAGTACAGCTTGGCAGGAGGTACAGCCAGTCCCTGTTGGGTAAGTTCAGTGCAGACTGAGGGACATATTACACGAGGCAGATGGAACCGAGATGCAGTCAGTGCTGGGACAGACCACACTTGTAGGGATCCAGGTGGCCAAGTGACAGGCGTCTGGGAAGTATGTCAGACAGAGCTCGCCCTAGGCCTGGCCATCCCCGGGGAAATGGGGAGGGGTCGTGAAATCAATGAAAAACTCAGGGATTAAAAAATGCCACAAAAGAAGAACACCTGCTACAAATCAAGCAAAACGCTCTATCACCTGTGTGTGCAGGACGACAGTGGCGGTTTTGACGGTACCAACCAGCATTCGTCTTCGGAGGCCAAGTCCAAAGGAATTTCAGCTCTTAGGAAAGTTAATTAAATACTTGGGGGTAATATACTATAAATCTTTATTCAAGGTTAGCCCACGCTTTGATCTTAGCGTTCAGCAGAAATTAGTAGGGGAAAAAAAATCCATCTACCTCTGGGAAACATTTTTATGAAAATTTAATAGAGCCCAAATTTCGACTTGTTGCTCCTCTGGAAAGATGGTCCAGTGCTAGTGTTCATCCTTCTCCTACTTTACAACTTAAAGACAATGATAACATTTTGTGCAAGTGGTACTGTCCCTCCCTTTGGGGTATATTTAAATTTATACGGTGACAAACTCTGTTGATTCTCTCCATTTCCAGTTATTTTTATTTCTCTTGCCCATAACATTAACTCCCGCTATTAATCATGCACTTAGAACCACACATTAACTCATTCAATCCTCTTGGGATCCTCCAAATATACTGATGTGCCATTCATTAAATGATTCTTTAATTGTTTTCAAACCACTGGGGTCTCATTTAATAACTTGCTGGAACATGCAATTAGATGGTGTCCCAGTGCCCTCAAAATATATCCTCATTTAATGACTCAGGCACTCTTGAAAAGGGGGTTTACTAAGTGACCACAACTATACCAGCGAATTGAATTACTTTCCTTGGTTGCTTTCTTTTCCTTGCTCTCTAGCCTTTCCTATTTGTCTTACTAAGGCATCACCCAAATTATATATTGGTGTCACTAAAAGCTTGTAATTTTGCAATTTCAAGCCTTAATTTTAGATATCTACAGGCGGGAAAATCATGGACCAAGACAGATCATCTGCCCAGTGCTCTGTGATGGGCTCCCTAGTAGTATCATCAGGTAGTCACTATAATTCAGATCAGCGCTGACTGTAACACCTTTATCTCAGTGCGCTCACTGCATTCTCACAAAAAATAGTATGGGTTGTACATTTTCTATTAGCTTGGGTTTTATCAATGAAGCAGTCGAAGGTCCGAGTAGTCCTAGGTAGGGCAAATGGTGGAACTGGCTTCCTAACAGAGACAGTTGCCTGTCATTCTTTCATTCATTCATTCATTCATTCATTCACTCACTTACTTCTTTCATTATTAGTGCCCACTACATGACAAGTTTGACAGCTTACCGAAAGTGAAGGGCAGGGAGTCTATTATTCTAAATTTGGGGACAGCACTGGTCTTTCTCCAATCACTTTAAACTTTATAATCATGATGGAGGACTGTTTTGTTTGTTTTTTAATCAAGGATTGCTAAGTCCCACTTTTTAAACTCAACTAGGTATAAACATATAATAGATCTATTTAATACAATCCAGTGCCCCGTGTCCTCATACTTGTAAAATATACATAAAATATACTTAGATGTATGTGTATGTATATAAAAGTCATGTTAAGTATTTCTCTCTCATATGCCTGTCATTATATATACATATATATATAATCTCCTGTTAATGGAAGTTTGAAATGCAGGTAGCTACTTGGAAATGTCCTGCTCCAGGTAATTCATGGAGCAGGACATTTTTTTCCCCTTGTATTCCTTTGTTTTCCCTTCTTTTCTGCTTTACTGAGTGCTTTCTTTCTTTCTGACCTTCTCACTATTTTTTTTTTTCTTTTCAGCATCTCTGGGATCTAACCTCCATTCTTCTTCCTTTCTTGCCATTCTGCCACGCCTTCTTCTCCCAGCAGAAGAGATTTAAAATATAGCACAATATGCTTTATCCTCTTTAAAAAAAAATATGGTGCAGTTAGTATTTCTGTTCTCTTTGTAGTAATAAAATTGTAATATTACAAGGTTTGCGTGTCCCTGTATGTGCATGAAAGCATATTGTTTCTCAGCTTCCAGTTTGTCTTGTCCTGACTTCACACACGCGCCCACCTGGCTTTTCAACCCCTTCCTGTGCACATCTCTCTCCTTTTCTCCTTTCTCCCTTGTCCCTTCCACAGTCTCCCTAATTACCATCCACACCTGTTAAATTGCCTTATAGTCTTTTGAATGGCATAGCCACAGAATCTAACATGGGAAATATAACATTCTGAGCTGTGCTCCCTGCTCGAGTACTTGCTGCAGGCATTGTCAAATGAAAGCCACGGGGTCCCGACCTCTGCCTCCTGCTTAAAAGCTTGCTGCATCTTCCCTACTTAGAAACAAGGCCTAATTTTAGACCCACTGCCTTTGGGAGGTGGGTTACCTCTGGGGTGATTTTAAAACCAGGCATGATTAAAGAAACCTCTTTTTTTTTTTTTTTTTTGGCTTCTAGATTAATTCCATTTAGCTGTTATAATGTATTTTTGAAGTAAAGCTCAAGTCTAATAACACGAAGAATTGGTTTTACCTTTAATTTCTGAACAAAGTAAACGCCACATGATATTACATGTGAAATTGCTTCTTTGATTTAAAAAATGGGATTTTCATTTTCACAGAATAAGTTAAAAATCCTTACGGAAACAAAAACGTAGCATGACTTCATTCTCCTGTTACATTGTTCTCTCTTAATGAGTTTTCTCGTTTATGGGGGCAAAAAAGGGACTCCTATAAAGAGACACTTCCTTTCGTTAAAGAAAAACAAGTAATTTTAGATCTATAGAATGTTAATAAGGTACAAAGAAATCTCAACTTACATTAAGTATTTACTATATGAGTCATTTGCACCTGGTACTTTGTAGGTACTTGGTAAATATTTATTCAATTTATTCAATTTCTTTTACTTTGGTGCCAGCCACACTGTAAATGAATCCTCAAAATCACCTAAGCAGGTATGTGCTATTATATCTGAATGATAGATGTGGATCTAGGTATGGTGAGGGTAAGTGACTTGACTTGTCCAGAAAGAAGTTGAGTTGGGATTCAAACCCAGGCAGTCTGGCTCCCAGGTTTTGCACTTACTCCCTTTATGTGAACCTGCCATCCCAGTGCAGATAAAGAAAGGGCTGGTTCATGACATCACATGCCAAGGGTACTTGTTGAAATAATTCTATTTGTGGATATTTTAGATGTAAACTTACAACCACGATTCCAATCAAAATTGCTGGCTGCTATGTACATCGTTTGTCATATACAGGATTATTGTTTCCTATGATTTTGTAATTCAAGCTATATCCTGTTATTTCATCTTTGGCCATGAAAGTTCAAGCCTTTGGTAAGAACTTGATCTAAAGGAGAGATGGCTTCTGTAAATAAAGAGAAGCTATCTTATACTTTGAAATTGCTTCCACTGTATCCCACTAACTGCCTCCACATTTGATGGTCACTTCATGCAGCAGTAAGTTTTGATGTTCTCTGTGCCTACACAGCAGTAAGTCTTGGTATGGCTTTGTTTACCTTCAAATACAACTCTCGGGGTATGGAATAAGCTAAGACCCAAGCCAGACAGTAGGAGGAGACTTGCTTCTGTACGGTTGACTTAGTTGAAATGCCCTTTGTCATTGTTGTGATTCACTATTGTCATCCCAAGAAGAAGATTCATCCAAGGCAGATTAATTCTATAGATAGTTAGAGATCTAGGTTTATTTTATCTTGCATCCTCAGGGCTTGGCTTTGACCTTTGTAATATAATCCTGTTTCAAGGGCACTAACCTACCTACTCATTTTCCTAATCAGTTTATGCAGGCTGTTGGGACTCCTAGATGTGGGGAATTGATTTGATACAGGATTCAAAAATGGCTACAGTTTTGACAAGCACACGTTTTACTAGGAGTCCAGTGTGCTTGTGATTGAAAATTGCATATGTATCCATGTAAAAGCCTATTGTTACGCTGAATCTTAAGTCCCACTGAATATTTCCAAGCCTGAGTATATGTCAGAAATGTGTAATATTCTTGATGTTTTTTGTAGGAAGCTTTAAATACCATTTAGAGGGCAAAAAGTTTTACCATATGCTGTTATTTCATCAGTTGAAATATTTGATGGCTTATAATAAAGTGATCTGTGGGCTACTTAATTTTTTATGCAGCAAATGCCTATGCCTACATTTTTTATAATGTTCATCCCCAAAGTCCTAAATGTCTCTAGAAAACCATCTAATATAAATAAATTGAGGGAAGTGCTCCTTTGCTCAAGAATGCCATAACCTCCATCTGATAACTCTCTTAAGTCTAACTTTAAATCAGGTGGAAGTTCTGTGCAAAATGATCTATGACTTACATAATAATGGCTTCCCTTGCAAAGAAGCAACCCTTTTGAAATTAAGAGCAATGTTTTAGAAATGTATAGAATAAATAGTTGAAAATCATGTTAGAGACAAAACCCACAGTAAGTGAAATTTTGTACTTAGCAAAACAATACTTCAATATCTTTTTATTTTCTCATCAGCATGTCAGAAGAGCAGATGACAGCTTAGGTCTGATCAACTAGTCACACAGTCCTTTCCTTTCTTGAAGTCTCATATATGAATTTTAAAGAAGAAACCTGAATATTTATGAATAGGATTTAATAAATGACTTGAATGGTCAGGGGTCAGCCATGCTAACAGGTCAACTCCTTTGAATCTACATCAGTGCCCAGGGGTCAGACCTGGTGGGATTCCATTCCTGAAAGTGGAATAAGCTCAAAGAAGTCCCCCAGGCCTCTGGATCCCACAGGAAGTCAAAGCCCAATCTTTAGGAGAAACTAGCTTGGACCCAGCATCACAGCCTGGAGCTAGGACTTAAGAAATCTTCTGGGAGAGGAGAAAGGTACATTTTAATGAAAAATGTAATTTCTGGGGTATCCCTGAAGTGTCCAAGATCCTAAGAATCCCTGAGAAACTAAAGGACTTCTACTTTCCATGTTATAGTACAATCCTAAGAAGGTAATTTTACTTCCCAAACTTTTCCATAACATAATATCAAATTCTCCTATGTGCTATCATCCTATGAATCAAAGATTCATTTGAAGTAACCGGTTTCCAGTTTCTACAATTCACATATTCCTTAGAGAGCAAAGTGAGGGAGGGGGGCTCAGGGCATTCATTTGTCCATATCTCTTTGCAGAGCCTCTTAATTGGACTACTTTTCTTAACAACTGGGGGCAGTTATGACCTGGGGAATCGTGTTGTCTTCAAAAGGACAGTGATATTTCTCCTTCTGTCAATAAATACAAGACTTGTCTTGTTCAGATATCCTCTGTAATCCAAAATGAAATGAGTCTACTATATCTTTTTGTCACATCTCTTTCACAGATCTCTTTAATAGTATTATCAAGAGAAAATGTGGAAAGTACTTTAGGAAATAGAAAAAATAAATATATTCTTCTTACTGTATTAAAAATTTTTAACAAGTTTTTATTTATTTATTTATTTATTTATTTATTTATTTGACAGAGATCACAAGTAGGCAAAGAGGCAGGCAGAGAGAGAGAGAGGAGGAAGCAGGCTCCCTGCTGAGCAGAGAGCCCAATGCAGGGCTGGATCCCAGGACCCTGAGATCATGACCTGAGCTGAAGCCAGAGGCTTTAATCTGCTAAGCTACCCAGACGCCCCAACAAGTTTATTTTTTAAACTATTCCATAGTGGTATTTTTTAAGAAGTCACTTAAGAATTTTACTACAGTATCTCATCTGGAGACATTAAAACAGGTCTAAACTTACAAGCAGAACCAGCAGAAAATTAACAGCAACAACAAAAATTAGCTTTAATTAACAACGACAATCAAAACCAACTTTAGTCTAGCAAACACAACTGGGAGAAAATTAACATCTATAACAAAATTTTAACAGCAATGAGAAAAGCTGACTGTAACTTAGGGATCAGTACCTAGGGCTTACAAATCTATATCTCTTCTGTCTTTGGCTCTGTGTTCCTGAGGGGTGTCTGGGACAGGAGAGGACAAGGAAGTCCCCTTATCGGTGTAGGCTGGGAACTCTTCCAAGTCCGATCACTGCAGTTATCAAACTTTCTTTTCCTTGCCCTCAAGAATTACACCCTCCTTTTTTTCAGCACTTGTCTGTGCTACAAAACAGAAAGAAACAGAAGGAAAACTCAAAAGGCACCCCATTCACCCCATGCAGAATTCACTCAGGCGTCACAAGGAGGAAGAGAACTTGGGATTTTTCTTCTACTGTCTCCTCTTGCTCTCTTTCCCTTAGCTCCTTTGCTTTTCCTTCTCATCCCTGAGAGCCACCCCCAGTCTTGTGAAACCTCACAGGCCAATTGTTTCTCTGAAGTTTACACTTCAAGTTATTTCTCCTATGTGTGTGTGTGTGTTACACTTGAAGATTTGCACACTTCACTGATAATTAAATACTTAAGGGATAAGAGTAAGTTAGCATAATGTCCAATTTCCTTTCCAACCAGATAGTTTATATAGAACGAACAACCTGTTTGCCCTCCATCTGCTGCTAGAGCTGGCGATGTTCTGGTACTTAAACATACTGGCCTTTAATGTACCAACTGCTGCCTAATTAAAATATTGTTTCTACAGAATTAATGCAGGATTTTTTGATTGCACATATGATACGAGAATAAATACCCATGAAACATATCAAGTTGCCACAAAAAAACTTTGTGAGGACAGGTCACCACAATCAAAGTATAAAAAGGAATAAGACCTTGCTCGTAGTTGTAGATAGATAAATATATTTGGTATGAAGGTATTACTAAACTCTTATTATTGGGGAAAAAGTTGATTTTTTAAAAAAATCTGCAAAAATTAAACTTCAGATAGTTGTTAAATGTGAAGATAGTAGGATACTAAATTAGTACTATGTCAGAACACAATGTTTATTTTGTTAGATTTCTTTAAACCCCACATTCGTGATATAAATATTTTAATAAAATTACAGTATTTTTATTGTAATCTGTGGCTTACCTATTCTGATTCTTATTTTACATCTTTATATTTATTGAGTCAAGGGGAACCTGGGTGATTCAGTTGGTTACGCATCTACCTTTGGCTCAGTCATGATCCTAAGGTCTTGGGATGGAGCCCCACCAGCAGTGTGTCTGCTTTCCTGTCTCCCCTTTCTCCTCCCAGCACCCCACTGGTGCTTTCTCTCTCTCAAGTACATAAAATTAAATATTTATTATATATTTATTGAGCCAAGAACTTCTGATTATTTGGCCTTTTGTCATGATCTCTTGGATGGTTAGAGTATAATTTTATTCAAAATCTTCTAGCTACATCTAGATACATCATGGAAAAAATAAAAGAGATATAAAAATATCTATAGGATGTTTATCACACACTTCCTAGAGATTTCAGTTTAGCCACAGTAAAATTGTTTTTCTATGTCCTTCTGAACTTAGATGATTGTTTCCAAAGGCACATAATCTCATTTGCTGACTTACTGACTTAAATATCTATATCATTTCAGAAGGACTTGAAAAGAATATGGCGAGATTGAAGTACGAATAGATATAAATGATGGAGAAAACAAGGAGAACAAAACATCAGATTTTACACTACAAGGTGTATGGTGCAAAGTGGTACTCTGGAATGACAATATATGAACTATATATTTTTCAATAATCATTTAGTTGAGATTTGGTTCTGACCTTTCTGATGACTACAGCAGAACGGAAAACACAAAGTTACATGATTCACAGTGTCCATTAGGAAAAGACATGACATTTCTTTAAAAGGAACAAAAATCCTCCTTAGATTAAGTAAGAAAAAAAGGAGGAGGAGGCGGCGGAGAAGAAATGGTGTGTCATTGTCTTCAGGTGGGGGTTAGAGGACAGAATCCTCCAAAACATCTATAAAATTTAGGAAATAATGAGTGCTTCAAAGAGCGTTCTGTGTTGGGATCTGTCAGTGTAAGCCAAGGATATACGCCATTAAGAAAAAGATTTTTAAAAATTAAGGAAATAAGAATCCCAGATTTGAGGTAGCATCTTTGAAATTCTAGACCAACTCTCAAATCTCCATTCCAGCGGGTATCATGTGGAATCGAGCATCCTACTGTCAGGAATATCAGCTTGTCTATTTTTCCCCCTCTTCAGCTTCATTGAGATCTAATTGACATAGAACATGTCAATGGTATCAATATTGGTTTGATAGACTTGCATATTGTAAGATGACCACCACCATAGCATCTTAAATCACATGCTTGCCATTTCTTCTGTGTGGTGAGAACATTTAAGATCTACTCTCTTAGCTACTTCCAAGTATATAATACAGTATTATTAACTATAGTCATTATACTATACATTAGGTTTATAGAACTTACCCATGGTATAGCTAGAAGCTTATACATTTTGACCAGAATCTCCCCATTTCACCTACCCTCAGCTCCTGGTAACCACCATTCTACTCTCTGTTTCCATGAGTTTGACTGTTTTAGATTCCATATATAAGTGATATATAGAATTTGTCTTTCTCTGATTTATTTCACTTACTGTATTACCCTCAAGCTCCAGCTGTATTGTCACAAATGGCAGGTTTCCTTTTTGCTCATGGCTAAATACTATTCTACAATGTATGTATATACATACCTTTTTTTTTTAAGATTTTTATGTTTTTATTTATTTGACACAGAGAGAGAAATCACAAGTAGGCAGAGAGGCAGGCAGAGAGAGAGGGGAGGAAGCAGGCTCCCTGCGGAGCAGAGAGCCAGACATGGGGCTTGATCCCAGGACCCTGGGATCATGACCTGAGCCAAAGGCAGAGGCTTTAACCCACTGAGCCACCCAGGCGCCCCTATACATACCCTTTATATCTATTCATCTGTTAACGGATACTTAGGTTCTTGCCACATCTTGGCTATTCTGAGTGATGCCTTAATAAATGTAAGAGTGCAGACATCTCATCAAAACTCTGCTTTCATTTTTTAATATTTCACCCAGAAGTAGAATTGCTGGATCATACATTAGTTCTGTTTTTAAATTTTTGAGGAACCTCCATACTGTATTTCAGAGTGGCTGTACCAATTTACATTCTCACCAGAAGTATCGCATAGCAGTTCCTTTCCTTCCACGTCCTCCCAACACTTGTTATCACTTACCTGGTACAGCCATTCTAACAGGTGTGGGACAAAGTAGAGCAAAGAAAGGAACCAAAGTGTGTGTGTGTTAAAATGAAGATCTTACTATTACTCAAGTATGGTATGACAACAGATATAGACAATAAAAGATGTGCTTAATATAGTGTACATGTGTGTATTGCTGCTTTTAAAAATAGTATGTTTAGAGAAGATTTCACATGTAGAGGGACATTTAGCCCAGGACTCTAAGGAGACTATAGAATGGGCCACATAGATGTCTGGGTTCCAGGCAGAAGGAACAATAAATACAAATATCTTGAGCCAGAGGCATGCCTGGTGTTTCAAGGGAACAATGCAGAGAACAATGTGGCTATAGCACAATAAGTGAGTGGAAAAGTCAGAGATGAGTTCAGGAATCTGGGGCAAACGGGGGAGAGCACATTGGCTTGATAGCCACTGTAAGGATTTGGGCTTGCACTCTGACTGGGATGGGAGTGTTTTGAGCAGAGGAGAGACATGATCTAATTTACATTTTAGCAGGATCATTCTGGCTGCCGTATTGAGAATAAACTACAATGGGGGAAAGTTGGTGGCAGGGAGGTTAGTTAAGAGGTGATTGCAATAATCCAGACATGAGTTATGGTGACTTGGTGCCAGAGAAGATTGTTGAAAGTTGGTCAGATTCTGGGTCTGTTTTAAAGGTGGAGCCAACGTGATTTTCTGAAGATAAGATCAAATGTGAGAATTCAGAGCCAGGGAGAATAGGCTACTACTAGCCTATTAGGTACTCTTTACTATTAACTATTACCTAAAGAATTAGCTACTAATAGCCTATAGCCTATGAGCCTATTACTGTTAGTCACCTTTGTACAAATAAGAGATAGATACTCCCTCATGAACATGACAACCCTGGACATCATAGTTTGATGGAAAGTACATGAGCTGGATTTCAATCCAAGCTCACTTGAGTTTCTTGGCACAGTATAATTGGCAATGAACAGACATCACAGTTATAGATAGTAGCTTATCACCTATTAGAGTATTTTTTATTTCCCTCCTTTCTTCCTTCCTTCCCTCCCTCCTTCCCTTCCCCTCTCTCTCCCTTTCTTTCTCTTTTTCTCTCTCCCTCGCTCTCTTTCAGCAAAGAAGCATGCATCCAACTCAATAATTGAAGTCCATCAACTTCAAAGAGGTGACAACATAAACATTTTAGGAAAGGTTTACTGTAGCATGTTAACTCCCCCCACACCATGGAAATGTATTTATTAAATTTTCCTTTGATCTTCAGGAACTAGAATTTTATTTTCATGAGAACTGGGAGCCTGAACGTCTCATCCTAAATGGTAGTGATAAGTCTGCATTATCATTTCCTTTAAAGATACAGCTGTTTCTACTTCCAATGACTACTTTAAAAAAAGGGTAAAGCTTTATCCATCTGTCTCTTACTTTTCAGAAGCTCTCATTGACCATTCCATTGTTTTCTCTGAGATATTTCCATCCTTCCTTACGATGGCCTCACTATCTCCCATCTGCACACTACACTGAGAAGCAACAGGATAATATAGGAACATGAAGAAAGATGGTGTTCTGGTAATAAAATTATGA
Source organism: Mustela erminea (assembly GCF_009829155.1). Lineage (NCBI taxonomy): Eukaryota > Metazoa > Chordata > Mammalia > Carnivora > Mustelidae > Mustela > Mustela erminea. Next base: position 123,937,634 of record NC_045619.1, read on the forward strand.
AAAGGCAACCTGAAAATGGATGAGGTCAGGAATCTGAAAAACAAAACAACAAAGTAACCTTAAACTAAGCAATAACATACAAATAGGATTAGGGAGGCATGGAATGTTAATATAACCTCTGAAATATAGATAGCACGTGGAACCATATTAACTTTCTAAAAGCTGTGGCTTGGGCAGAGACACTGAATTTTTTAATGGAAAATGAGTAATTAAAAAAATAAACAAAGAAAAGAAAATGGGTGATCAGTTTGCCCCAGTGCTCTTCAATTATTTTTTTATATCCCTCGAATAGAAAATTAGACACCTTTTCATTTCCTCTGTCATTTTAAAGTTGACATCTGAAATATTTTATCATAAGTCTCAACTACTGGTGTTGCAAAAGAAACAATTTTTGGCTAATGAAAGAATGATATCACATTGAAATGAATCCAATATAAACAAAAATACCAACAATCTGTAATCCACCATTATTTATTTTAAAAAGGTAAGGTTTTATAAGTCAGATTTTTTGCATGTTTTTTTAATCCCTAAAATCATATTTATATTCCACAAAATTTATCCTAACATAATGTATTTTATGCCTGAAAATGTTTCACTGATGTATTTATCATAATTTCTGCAATGAAAATACCTACATAAATTGAAATAACATTTAAAAAATTTTTCTGTGGCCACAGTTCTCAATATGTTGAATTATTTTTCTGGATTGAATTATAATAGTTAGGATTATATAATTGATCAAAATTTCATAAATATATTCCACATATGATACAAAGTTTTTAAACATAAAACCAAAAACTTGAAAATGAATCCCTAAAAGAGGTATTAGGAACCCTGTCTATAGAAGCTCTTTTGACACGCGTATTTGTAAATGTTCCTTGCTTGGTGCTTACGAGGTTTCAACAATACTAAGAAATGCACCATTTCAGGGAGCTCCTGATGACTGAAGGGTATTTCCAAGGAGATCAGTTATAAGACATAATAAATATAAAAGTTTAGTTTCAAGAGGGCAAGCATTTTTGTTCCCTCAGGGGTACACATAACCCAACTTTAAAATACTGATACAGAGTGACTACCTGGCAATGCATCTTATATATATTATATATATATATATATAATATATGTATTTTATATATATATATTATCTATTTCCTCCCCACAGTGATCCTTAAGACTACATGAGGATGTTGACCATAGGATTTTCACGCTTCCAGGGAAGGGGGTGTTTTAAAGAGAGGACACTGAAAGCACTACCTCAGTGGGGAAGATAGCCCTGTCTCTCTCTGCTGCACATTGTTATATTAAGATCATTTATTTTTTCATAGTTTGATCACTAAGCAGCTTTTCAATTATAATTTTGTCACCATATAAAGTTCCCCTTGAAAAAGGAATCCACCCGGTTGCCTGGGTGGCTCAGTCAGTTCCATGTCTGACTCTTAATTTCAGCTCAGGTCACCATCTCAGGTCACAAGATTGAACCCTGCATCCATCTTCACAATGAGTGTGGAGATGGCCTAAGATTCTCTCTCTCCCTCTGGAAAAGAACATCAAAAACAAAACAAAACACCAAGAAAAGGGAAAAACAAAAAAACAGAGAAAGAATCCACCAGTAAAGTAATCTTCTTGACTGTTTCCAGTGGTGTATGTAAATGAAAATACTGGCATTCTGACTGGATATCAGTCTCTCATAAATTTGCATAGTGTAAGTTACTGCTCTGTAACCCAGTTTCTGTAGATCAGAACAGAAGGTCTGGCCCTATGAATAAGGTGACCAGACTCAACAAAGTTGAAAATCTCTGAATCAAAACCTCCAGGGTATTGGTCACACTTGTACGGCAGAGTTTTTATACACACACTCATATGGATGAAAGCATGAAGCTGATTTCTTTTCTTCATTTAGATTCATTTTTACCTAGTCCAAACTAGTCTTTACTTTTGATTCATAGAAAAATTAGAGTTTATTCCAGATTCCTACCACCTCAAATTATAATATCTAAACACAAGTTATCAAGAGGAAAGAAACTAATAAAGCTTGTAGAAGCCAGCATGTATTTTTTCCAAAATTGCAAATCAAACTTGACACCAGCTTGGCAAGAGATTAGAGGAATGACCAGATGGCCACAACAGAGTAGAATATGACCAACAAATCTATTGGCTCTGATTTACTTTCTCTTAATTACTTGATTATTAATTCATTATTTTATTCACATATGTATCAGTTATTCATTCATTACCAAATTCTTCTGGGGTCAAGCAATATTCAACGTACTAAATTTCTCAAGAAGAAGCCCTACTTTGGGAAACGTGATCTCTAATGGTAAGAGAGAATAGATAGCTTCTAAGTCATTACAAAAAGGATAGTAGTGATGATGATGACGGGTCCTATAATGTTATTGTAAGCCAGGCCCTGTTCATGAGCCTCTAAAGCTCAAATTCCTTAAGTGCTATAAAATTTCTATGGTTAGTGTATGGGGAGAAGTCGGCAGGATGTCCTATTATGGCACCATTTGTAGTTAGGACCTGGGAATCCTAATCGTACTCTTTTCAGGAAATATTTAGGGAATAAAGTAAAATAAGTGTGTGTGTTGATTTTAATCAGCCACATACTCTCACAGGACCTGAGTGAAGAGAGTGATGTCCCAATCTTTGTAGTCCAGATTGTGAATGGCAGGAGAAGCCCTGGGAAGAGGGCACAAAAGAATTAGTTAACTCTCCATTTATGTGTATCTTTGCCTGCAGGTTTGATGTATTTGAACGTGTCAACTTCTTTCATCTTTGAAAATTAATTAAACATTGTCTAGGATGTGGTGATAATGATGATGGTGATGATGATGTTGATAATAATGATAAAAAAACAATGACATTTATGTGACCCGTGGTATGTGTGCCAGTATTTATTAAGTGCTTTGAATGGATTACTTCATTTAATCTTTACAACAATGCATCGAAGTAGATACCACTATTAAATCCAATGTCCAGATGAGGCAAATGATGTGTCTGCAGCTATCTGCACTCTAAGGCTTGGTCCTCCTCTCCCGGAAGTGGGCTGCAGGGGCAGCCAGCATTAATCTCCATCAACCCAGAGCTGTGATATTTGAGAATGTGTACAGATGATCCAGTGTGCTTACTTGAAGACAAAATCAAAGATAAGAAAGGAATCAGTGAGCTTTTTTTTTTTTTAAGATCTTATTTATTTATTTGTTAGAGAGAGAGAGACAGAGCGTGAGCATAGGCAGACAGAGTGGTAGGCAGAGGAAGAGGAAGAAGCAGGCTCCCTGCTGAGCAAGGAGCCCGATGTGGGACTCGATCCCAGGACGCTGGGATCATGACCTGAGTCAAAGGCAACTGCTCAACCAACTGAGCCACCCAGGCATCCCTCAGTGAGCTTTTTGATCTCTTTGACATAGTAAAATCTGAAATTGTGTCTCCTGAATGGAATGAAGATTGAAAGCTTACCATTCTACATATATTTTACCTAGACACATTTTAAGATATACATTCTCAATACCATTCTTACTTAACTTTAAATACATGATGCCTCCTTTAACTCTAAACATTTTATAGTTTGCTCCAGAATAATGTTAAATAGGACCTTTTTAGCTGTCTCATTCAAATTCTCTAAGGTTATTTTGTCCTGCAAAATTTCCCTTCTATCTTACCCTATAGCTGAGTCCATTTGCTTGTGACAGTAAAAATTATAATGTCAGTCTCCGTAGAGCCTTTGTTAAACATCCTAAGCCCTGGGAGTGGTTAGATTTATGGATTCACAGAGAGTTAGAGCCTGGGGGATCTCTGAGGTCCTCTTGTTTCACCTTTGTCATTAGAAAATGGAAGATGCAGGGAAGGGAATTGATGTCCCCACTGAAGCCAGTGCGGTTGGTGGAGAAGTCAGGTAGAACCCAGCACTTTTGTCTCCACTTGAGAGCTTTTCCTATTATGCCAAGAAACATCTGATCTTCTCTATTTTTAGTTCATTAAGGAACAAAAGTATTTGATCAGTGAGACGTATTACACTGTATTTGGGGTTGCAGTTCAGTATTTAAAATAATTTCATGCAAATGTTGTAAATACATAGAAAATACATAATATTCCAGCATAGTACTACTGGGTATTTACCCTAAAGATACAAGCGTACTGATCCAAAGGGGCACGTGCTCCCAAATGTTGATAGCAGCAATGTCCACAATAGCCAAACTGTGGAAAGAACCTAGATGTCCATCAACAGAGGAATGGATAAAGATGTGGTATATATACACAATGGAATACTATGCAGCCATCAAAAGAAATGAAATGTTGTCATTTGCGATGATGTGGATGGAACTAGAGGGTATTGCTTAGCGAAATAAGTTAATCAGAGAAAGACAACTATCATATGATCTCCCTGATATAAGGAAGTGGAGATGCAACATGGAGGGTTTGGGGGTAGGAAGGGAGGGAGACAAACCATAAAAGACTCTTAATCTCACAAAACAAACTGAGGGTTGCTGAGGGGAGGGAGGTTGGGAGAAGGGGGGTGGGGTTATGGACATTGGGGAGGGTATGTGCTATGGTGAGTGCTGTGAAGTGTATAAACCTGGCACTTCACAGACCTGTATTCCTGGGGCTAATAATACATTTTATGTTTATAAAAAAAATTAAAGCATTAAAAAAAATATTCCAGCATAGTATGTTTCATGTACACAAATTCTGTTTCTCCGGCTTGGAAATTTCTGTCTGCTGCATCTCAAAATATTTCCCTGGAGCTATTTCCTTTTTTCAGTCTCCACTCTCTCTAGGTTTATTACTTGTGTCATTTTCCCCCGACTTAAGTTTATTTTTCTCAAACTGATTCCACATGTTACTTTCAATCACAGAATCTCAGGACTGCAGATGAATGGCCCTGAAGCATTTCCCTTGTTTGGCATTCTACAAGGATTTCTGTCTGAGTGTACAGAGGCAGTAAAGCTGAGATGTGGATTGCTTTGTCTCAGTTGTGCCTATTTTTCCATAAACTAGCAGAGATTTAAAAATAAGCAAACAAAAACTTAGTTTATTAAAGACTTTTACAAGCTCATCTTGAAATCAGGTTAATCAAATGGGCAGAAATCAGTCTGCATTTTCCCCCCTTTGCACATTTTTGTAAATTGTCTAACCTTGTCACAGCAGGAATTTTGCTATCACATGCAGAGAAGGGATCTTTGGGGGGTGAAAATAAAATTATTTATCACAAATATCTGATGCATGTAAGCAAAGAGCTGATTACTGCCTTAGTCACCTTTTGATACATATGACCTTGATATCATAACATGTTTTCAGAGTCAGATTCAGTGGCTGTGGCCAATGGAAGTAATAATGTTAGTAATATCCGTTGATATCAGATATTAGTGACATCTATTTCCCTGTTCCTATTCTACTTATTCTTAGAACAATCGTATTGACCATTACGATTAATGAAATCTGCTACAAATTGTTTTAGAAGTTAGTGGTATATAAAGTCTAAGAACATGAAAATAGAGACATGAGAGCCAAGATGAAAAAATAAATTTATGAACTAATTAACTCTTAATCTAGTCAGTCGGTTTTCCTTTTGATGCTCTAATCTGATGCTCTAATTGCATTTTTAAAAATTACTGGTTCTTTCAACTGTATACTACAGAAAACCAGGAACTGGAGCAGTGTTCCCACGGAATGCTTCCCTACCACAGCTTAATTATCTAAAACTCAGCTTTAGTAACTGTGTCTTCATAAGCTTTGACCTGAGAGAACATGACCTTTAATAAACTCTGATATCAAAGGTCTCACAAGTTTTCAAAGTATCTGAATGTTTTGAATACAGTAACACATAATGAATTGAACCCCCCATAAAAAAAAAACCTATGAACATCAGTTTTATTCTGATTAATAAATTCACAACTTCAAACCTAATATTGTTACTTGAAATTTTATGTTTTGATTCATTTATTATCAATTATCACTTAGTAACTCATTTGATAGCTAAATCATTTCCTAAAATTGAGTTAAAATTTAATTAGCATGAATTTGTAAATTCCTTTGCTTCACTCTTCTTTTTTTTTTAAGTTTTATTTATTTATTTTGGAGAGAGAGAGAGAGAGAGCATGCACATAAGAACAGAGGAGGAGGGGGAGGGGCAAGCAGACTCTGTGCTGAGCATGGAGCCCAACTTGGGGCTTGATCTCAGGACCCTGAGATCATGACCCGAGCCTAAACCAGGATTCAGATGTTTCATTGACGGAGCCACCAAGACACCCTGCTCCACTCCATTCTTTTGATCAATTATGATGAATGAAAATAGTAGTACCTGTTATTTGGGGTGCTGTGCGGTCCACCTATCAGTTACATGCAGTAGTATAACTTTGGCAGGGTACATTTCTCTTTTTCTTCTTTTGAATCTTTTCTAGGGTGTTTGGGAATATTAAATTTTGGCTTAGACCATTCTGTCTGAAAATAGAGAAGTTAATGTCAACTAAAGCTGTTTATTTTCATTCAATCCAAATCACATGCGTTAGAGTAGTTAAAACACACACACAGAGTGTAACGAGCATTATACTTGAAAGGAAAAGATAAGATCTTCCATTCTCCACCAGAAAGGAAGATAACCATATACACATGGAAACTTGAAAGAAAAATAAAAAGAAACAAGGGATGAAAGGAAGGAAAGGAAAGAAAGAAAGGGAGGAAAAGGGAAGAAAATCCATCAAGTGAGATTGCTTGGGTAATCATTTTTTGTTCTCTTTTTTTGCAATTTTTCTTATTTTGTGGAATATTAAATAATAATTGTATGGTCTAATTTACCTCTCCCGTTCCTTACTTTCTTTACTATTTTTTTTATTTTTATTTTTTATTTTTTATAAACATATGTTTTTATCCCCAGGGGTACAGGTCTGTGAATCACCAGGTTTACACACTTCACAGCACTCACCAAAGCACATACCCTCCCCAGTGTCCATAACCCTACCCCCTTCTCCCAAACCCCCTCCCCCCAAAGAAGAAGCTGGTGACAATGGTAAGCAGCTAGATTCCACCCCATTTGTATTTAACCATTGTATTTTGTATCAACAGATTTTTCCAGTGATTCACACCAGTTCGCCAGTCATTACACAGTGAGCGCTAAAGTTGATTGGAATCTGTTTTTTCCAAGATCTTTATTAATTTACCAGGAGATTTTTTTCCTTCCAAAGAATTGCTTAGAGCAAAAGGTCATCGTCTGCAAATAATACTCATGACCAATTGAAAGGAAAAAATAATTATGTAAAAAGTTGAAAAGTCAACTTGGAAGATTTCTTGTGTTCATTTTCAGTTTTCAGACCAAAATTTATCGTGTAGTAGAAGGAAAAGAGCTTTTATAATTTTGTGTAGTGACCTTATTTACATCTTTGAACAGCTTTGGCATTATTAGCCCTCCCCCCCACACACCGTCTCACTATTTCTGAGATGGGAACATTGAGGCTTAGAGAAGCATATAGACTAATAAGTCCAAGGCCACAAGGTTAATTGTAATAGAGTCTATTGCCATGTCTTTATTACTTGAAAGCAGACACTCTTTTATGACTTCTTGTTGTACTGACACTCTTATTGTAATGTAATGTAGCTTTCTGTTCTTAGTAATATTCTTTTGTCTGAAGTCTAATTGATGTGATATAACACCTTTCTTATGATTGGTATTTTCTTTATACATCTTTACTTTCATTCTGCCTATATCATCATAGTAGAAATGAGTTTCTCATAGGTACCATATTTGGTTGAGCCACTCTGCCAATCCCTGTCCTTTAATTGGTATATTTAAAACACTTAACATTTAATGAAATTGTCAATATTTTGTTAAAAGTTAAGTCTGACTCTTTATTATTATTTTTTTCTACTTGGTTTATTCGAGTGTTTCCTTGCTTCCCTTTTCGTGCATTCCTATGGTTTACTTAAACATCTTCTAGTGTTCCTTTTGCTTCAGTCATAGTGTTTTTTGTACATCTTTTTGTATTTTTTAGTGCTTACTTTAGAAATTCTGTAACACATTTGAAACTTATTCATAGTCTAATGTTAGTGTTTTGCCACTTAAAGTGAAATGTAGGTCCCTTACTCCCACTTAGGTTCCTTTTCTCTTCCCATTTTATAATTTAGTTGTTTTACATGTCTTATTTATATGTTGAGAACTACATTAAAATATGATTTTGATTTCAACCATCTAACATCATTTGTAAAACTCAGAAGAAGAATTGTAGTCTATTGTATTTACTCATCTATTTACTAGTTCTATAGTTCTCTCTTACTCTGATGTTCTAAGTTTCCTTCTGTTATCATCTCCTCTGTCTTTGCTTCTTTCAACAGTCCTTTTAAATCAGGTCAATGAGTAGTTCTTTGTGTCTGAGTATTCCTAGAAAGTCTTCCATCAGTTTTCTACCTTTCAGAGTTATCTGTTGCTTGTTTCATTGATTTCCTCTAGGGTTTGTGATAAATGGGAGATGTGCTTCTCCATGCTTCTAGAATGGAAGCCCTCCCCATATTCCCTTAACTGCAGCATCCTAAAATCAGAAAGTGGCTGCTGGTAGCCTCAACAGCATGCATAAGAATAAGGACATTTTCCTTTTTTCTTCTTTCTCAAAGTCTAGAGTCCAAAGACCAGCAGGTCCTTCCCTGTTCACCTCTCTCACACTCTGAAACAAAGTGCATCTGGCTTGTAAATGTTCTATGGATAAGAGTGTGAGCTGTGTCAAAATGGATAAAATGTTGAGGGGGAAATTAGGTGGAGGAACTTTTTTCTTTGTTTTCTTTTCAAAATATTTATGAGTGGATGAGATAGGGAAGTTGGGGGAAAAAAACTCAAGTTAGGAACAAGAGAAACAGCAGCTAACAATTATTTGCAAGGACTATGCCAGTCTATTTAGTATTTTCAATCGTATGGTGCTCTATGAAGTCACTATTATTTCAGAGTTTAAGAGACTTGGAAATTGAGGCTCAGAGACAGATCTTGCAGAGCTACATAGTGATAGAGCTGTAGTGAATTCAGGTCTCCCTTCAAAGGGGAGTCAATTAGAAATATTAGAAATATGAGAAGTAGCTGGTATACTTTAAGTGCTCAAAAATGAGAATTATAGTCATAATTATTATTGTGTAGTTTATTTTTTGTTTTTTAATTTTTTAAGATTTTAAAAATTATTTAAAATTTTAAATTTATTTTAAAATTTTATTTGAAAGAGAGAGAATGCATGCACGTACCAGCTGAGGAGGGGAGGGGCAGAGGGAAAGGAAGAGAGAGTCAGAGAAACAGACTCCCCACTGAGCATGGTGTCTGAGGCCTGGCTCTTCCCAGGATCCCAAAATCATGACCTGATCCTAAACCAAGAATTAGAAGCTTAACTGACTGAGCCACCCAGGCGCCATTTTGTAGTTTAAATGATTATGTGATCTAAGCATATTCCTAATTTTCTAGTCGTGAAGCTCAGGAGCAAAATCCTATGTGTATATAGAACAGAATAGAAATTTTTCTAGCAGCGGTGTTTAAATATAGACCTTCAGTCCCTCAAAAACAGGAATATCTAACAATAACAGAAATACCGCCAAACAAGAGTCTGAAGACCTTTCTTCTTTTTGAAAGGCTCACCTTCAGGAGTGGCTCTTCACTGATTTTCTTCATCTAAGTTAGCACCCTAATATTTAAAATGTCTCAGCTCTTCTCAGGAATTGTGGAGTCTGTTCAGGGAGGGCTTGACTCAATTCAACCCCAGCTTTGTAATGACTGAGAGTGACAGAGGATTTGGTTCTAGGGGCCTGTGAGGAAGAAGGCTTCCACAGAGCCTGCTGACCCCAAGCACTGCTCTGCACTGGCCGCAGAAACAGCGTGGAAACCGGATTCACATACTGCTGTGACAAAATTAAGGATGTTTTATGTTCTTGGTGGTCTGCAGCTTGCTCTGAGTTCAGCCAGGCCTGCTCATAAACTGATAAACTCAAGTGTATTTACATTATAATTTAGCCCCATCCTGAGGTTGGTCATCAATAATATTATAGAAATTTAAATCATACTTCCTACTCATCAAATTCTAGGAATCTCCTTTGAGGTTTTTTTTTTTTTTTTTATATTTTATTTATTTTTTTTTATATATATATTTTTTATTTCCAGCATAACAGTATTCATTATTTTTGCACCACACCCCGTGCTCCATGCAATCCGTGCCCTCTATAATACCCACCACCTGGTACCCCAACCTCCCAACCCCCGTCCCTTCAAAACCCTCAGATTGTTTTTCAGAGTCCATAGTCTCTCATGTTTCACCTCCCCTTCCAATTTCCCCCAACTCCCTTCTCCACTCTAAGTCCCCATGTCCTCCATGCTATTTGTTATGCTCCACAAATAAGTGAAACCATATGATAATTGACTCTCTCTGCTTGACTTATTTCACTCAGCATAATCTCTTCCAGTCCCATCCATGTTGCTACAAAAGTTGGGTATTCATCCTTTCTGATGGAGGCATAATACTCTATCCCCAGGGGTACAGGTCTGTGAATCACCAGGTTTACACACTTCACAGCACTCACCAAAGCACATACCCTCCCCAATGTCCATAATCACACCCCCTTCTCCCAAACCCCCTCCCCCCAGCAACCCTCAGTTTGTTTTGTGAGATTAAAAGTCACTTATGGTTTGTCTCCCTCCCAATCCCATCTTGTTTCATTTATTCTTCTCCTACCCACTTAAGCCCCCATGTTGCATCACCACTTCCTCATATCAGGGAGATCATATGATAGTTGTCTTTCTCTGCTTGACTTATTTCGCTAAGCATGATACGCTCTAGTTCCATCCATGTTGTCGCAAATGGCAAGATTTCATTTCTTTTGATGGCTGCATAGTATTCCATTGTGTATATATACCACATCTTCTTGATCCATTCATCTGTTGATGGACATCTAGGTTCTTTCCATAGTTTGGCTATTGTGGACATTGCTGCTCTAAACATTCGGGTGCATGTGCCCCTTTGGATCACTACGTTTGTATCCTTAGGGTAAATACCCAATAGTGCAATTGCTGGGTCATAGGGCAGTTCTATTTTCAACATTTTGAGGAACCTCCATGCTGTTTTCCAGAGTGGCTGCACCAGCTTGCATTCCCACCAACAGTGTAGGAGGGTTCCCCTTTCTCCGCATCCTCGCCAGCATCTGTCATTTCCTGACTTGTTGATTTTAGCCATTCTGACTGGTGTGAGGTGATATCTCATTGTGGTTTTGATTTGTATTTCCCTGATGCCGAGTGATATGGAGCACTTTTTCATGTGTCTGTTGGCCATCTGGATGTCTTCTTTGCAGAAATGTCTGTTCATGTCCTCTGCCCATTTCTTGATTGGATTACTTGTTCTTTGGGTGTTGAGTTTGCTAAGTTCTTTATAGTTTCTGGACACTAGTCCTTTATCTGATATGTCATTTGCAAATATCTTCTCCCATTCTGTCAGTTGTCTTTTGATTTTGTTAACTGTTTCCTTTGCTGTGCAAAAGCTTTTGATCTTGATGAAATCCCAATAGTTCATTTTTGCCCTTGCTTCCCTTGCCTTTTGCGTTGTTCCTAGGAAGATGTTGCTGCGGTTGAGGTCAAAGAGGTTGCTGCCTGTGTTCTCCTCAAGGATTTTGATGGATTCCTTTCGCACATTGAGGTCCTTCATCCATTTTGAGTCTATTTTTGTGTGTGGTGTAAGGAAATGGTCCAATTTCATTTTTCTACATGTGGCTGTCCAATTTTCCCAGCACCACTTATTGAAGAGGCTGTCTTTTTGCCATTGGACATTCTTTCCTGCTTTGTCGAAGATTAGTTGACCATAGAGTTGAGGGTCTATTTCTGGGCTCTCTATTCTGTTCCATTGATCTATGTGTCTGTTTTTGTGCCAGTACCATGCTGTCTTGATGACGACAGCTTTGTAATAGAGCTTGAAGTCCGGAATTGTGATGCCACCAACGTTGGCTTACTTTTTCAATATCCCTTTGGCTATTCGAGGTCTTTTCTGGTTCCATATAAATTTTAGCATTATTTGTTCCATTTCTTTGAAAAGATGGATGGTACTTTGATAGGAATTGCATTAAATGTGTAGATTGCTTTAGGTAGCACAGACATTTTCACAATATTTATTCTTCCAATCCAGGAGCATGGAACATTTTTCCATTTCTTTGTGTCTTCCTCAATTTCTTTCATGAGTACTTTATAGTTTTCTGAGTATAGATTCTGTGTCTCTTTGGTTAGGTTTATTCCTAGGTATCTTATGGTTTTGGGTGCAATTGTAAATGGGATTGACTCCTTAATTTCTCTTTCTTCTGTCTTGCTGTTGGTGTAGAGAAATGCAACTGATTTCTGTGCATTGATTTTATATCCTGACACTTTACTGAATTCCTGTATAAGTTCTAGCAGTTTTGGAGTGGAGTCTTTTGGGTTTTCCACATATAGTATCATATCATCTGCGAAGAGTGATAATTTGACTTCTTCTTTGCCGATTTGGATGCCTTTAATTTCCTTTTGTTGTCTGATTGCTGAGGCTAGGACCTCTAGTACTATGTTGAATAGCAGTGGTGATAATGGACATCCCTGCCATGTTCCTGACCTTAGCGGAAAAGCTTTCAGTTTTTCTCCTTTGAGAATGATATTTGCGGTGGGTTTTTCATAGATGGCTTTGATGATATTGAGGTATGTGCCCTCTATCCCTACACTTTGAAGAGTTTTGATCAGGAAGGGATGCTGTACTTTGTCAAATGCTTTTTCAGCATCTATTGAGAGTATCATATGGTTCTTGTTCTTTCTTTTATTGATGTGTTGTATCACATTGACTGATTTGCGGATGTTGAACCAACCTTGCAGCCCTGGAATAAATCCCACTTGGTCGTGGTGAATAATCTTTTTAATGTACTGTTGAATCCTATTGGCTAGTATTTTGTTGAGTATTTTCGCATCTGTGTTCATCAAGGATATCGGTCTATAGCTCTCTTTTTTGGTGGGATCCTTGTCTGGTTTTAGAATCAAGGTGATGCTGGCCTCATAAAATGAGTTTGGAAGTTTTCCTTCCATTTCTATTTTTTGGAACAGTTTCAGGAGAATAGGAATTAGTTCTTCTTTAAATGTTCGGTGGAATTCCCCCGGGAAGCCGTCTGGCCCTGGGCTTTTGTTTGTTTGGAGATTTTTAATGACTGTTTCAATCTCCTTACTGGTTATGGGTCTGTTCAGGCTTTCTATTTCTTCCTGGTTCAGTTGTGGTAGTTTATATGTTTCTAGGAATGCATCCATTTCTTCCAGATTGTCAAATTTATTGGCGTAGAGTTGCTCATAGTATGTTCTTATAATAGTTTGTATTTCTTTGGTGTTAGTTGTGATCTCTCCTCTTTCATTCATGATTTTATTTATTTGGGTCCTTTCTCTTTTCTTTTTGATAAGTCGGGCCAGGGGTTTATCAATTTTATTAATTCTTTCAAAGAACCAGCTCCTAGTTTCGTTGATTTGTTCTATTGTTTTTTTGGTTTCTATTTCATTGATTTCTGCTCTGATCCTTATGATTTCTCTTCTCCTGCTGGGCTTAGGGTTTCTTTCTTGTTCTTTCTCCAGCTCCTTTAGGTGTAGGGTTAGGTTGTGTACCTGAGACCTTTCTTGTTTCTTGAGGAAGGCTTGTACCGCTATATATTTTCCTCTCAGGACTGCCTTTGTTGTGTCCCACAGATTTTGAACCGTTGTATTTTCATTATCATTTGTTTCCATGATTTTTTTCAATTCTTCTTTAATTTCCCGGTTGACCCATTCATTCTTTAGAAGGATGCTGTTTAGTCTCCATGTATTTGGGTTCTTTCCAAACTTCCTTTTGTGGTTGAGTTCTAGCTTTAGAGCATTGTGGTCTGAAAATATGCAGGGAATGATCCCAATCTTTTGATACCGGTTGAGTCCTGATTTAGGACCGAGGATGTGATCTATTCTGGAGAATGTTCCATGTGCCCTAGAGAAGAATGTGTATTCTGTTGCTTTGGGATGAAATATTCTGAATATATCTGTGATGTCCATCTGGTCCAGTGTGTCGTTTAAGGCCTTTATTTCCTTGCTGATCTTTTGCTTGGATGATCTGTCCATTTCAGTGAGGGGAGTGTTAAAGTCCCCTACTATTATTGTATTATTGTTGATGTGTTTCTTTGATTTTGTTATTAATTGGTTTATATAGTTGGCTGCTCCCACGTTGGGGGCATAGATATTTAAAATTGTTAGATCTTCTTGTTGGACAGACCCTTTGAGTATGATATAGTGTCCTTCCTCATCTCTTATTATAGTCTTTGGCTTAAAATCTAATTGATCTGATATAAGGATTGCCACTCCTGCTTTCTTCTGATGTCCATTAGCATGGTAAATTCTTTTCCACCCCCTCACTTTAAATCTGGAGGTGTCTTCGGGCTTAAAATGAGTTTCTTGGAGGCAACATATAGATGGGTTTTGTTTTTTTATCCATTCTGATACCCTGTGTCTTTTGACAGGGGCATTTAGCCCATTAACATTCAGGGTAACTATTGAGAGATATGAATTTAGTGCCATTGTATTGCCTGTAAGTTGACTGTTACTGTATAAGGTCTCTGTTCCTTTCTGATCTACCACTTGTAGGCTCTCTCTTTGCTTAGAGGACCCCTTTCAATATTTCCTGTAGAGCTGGTTTGGTATTTGCAAATTCTTTCAGTTTTTGTTTGTCCTGGAAGCTTTTAATCTCTCCTTCTATTTTCAATGATAGCCTAGCTGGATATAGTATTCTTGGCTGCATGTTTTTCTCGTTTAGTGCTCTGAAAATATCATGCCAGCTCTTTCTGGCCTGCCAGGTCTCTGTGGATAAGTCAGCTGCCAATCTAATATTTTTACCATTGTATGTTACAGACTTCTTTTCCCGGGCTGCTTTCAGGATTTTCTCTTTGTCACTGAGACTTGTAAATTTTACTATTAGGTGACGGGGTGTGGGCCTATTCCTATTGATTTTGAGGGGCGTTCTCTGAACCTCCTGAATTTTGATGCTCGTTCCCTTTGCAATATTGGGGAAATTCTCCCCAATAATTCTCTCCAGTATACCTTCTGCTCCCCTCTCTCTTTCTTCTTCTTCTGGAATCCCAATTATTCTAATGTTGTTTCGTCTTATGGTGTCACTTATCTCTCGAATTCTCCCCTCGTGGTCCAGTAGCTGTTTGTCCCTCTTTTGCTCAGCTTCTTTATTCTCTGTCCTTTGGTCTTCTATATCACTAATTCTTTCTTCTGCCTCATTTATCCTAGCAGTGAGAGCCTCCATTTTTGATTGCACTTCATTAATAGCTTTTTTTATTTCAACTTGGTTAGATTTTAGTTCTTTTATTTCTCCAGAAAGGGCTTTTATAACTCTCGAGAGGGTTTCTCTAATATCTTCCATGCCTTTTTCGAGCCCGGCTAGAACCTTGAGAATTGTCATTCTGAACTCTAGATCTGACATATTACCAATGTCTGTATTGATTAGGTCCCTAGCCTTCGGTACTGCCTCTTGTTCTTTTTTTTGTGTTGAATTTTTCCGTCTTGTCATTTTGTCCAGATAAGAGTATATGAAGGGGCAAGTAAAATACTAAAAGGGTGGCAACAACCCCAGGAAAAAAATGCTTTAACCAAATTAGAAGAGATCCAAAATCGTGAGGGGGGAGAAAGGGGATAAAAAGAGGTTCAAAAAGGAAGAAAGAAAAGAAAAAAAAGAAAAAAAAAAAGAAAAAAGAAAAGAAAAGAATTAAAAAAATAAAAAAGGAAAACACCTAAGAAAAATGTAAAATAGAAAAAATATATATATTAGATAAACTAGTAAAAAATCGTTAAAAAAGAAAAAGGTAACAGTTAAAAAAAAAATTTTACCCGAAGGCGAGAAAAAAAAAAAAAAACAAAAAATGAAAAAGAAAAAAATTAAATTAACTGCAAGACTAAAAAAAAATCACAGGGAAAAAGCCATGAGTTCCGTGCTTGGCTTTCTCCTCCTCTGGAATTCTGCTGCTCTCCTTGGTATTGAAACCGCACTCCTTGCTAGGTGAACTTGGTCTCGGCTGGATTTCTTGTTGATCTTCTGGGGGAGGGGCCTGTTGTAGTGATTCTCAAGTGTCTTTGCCCCAGGCGGAATTACACCGCCCTTACCCGGGGCCGGGGTGAGTAATCCGCTCGGGTTTGCTTTCAGGAGCTTTTGTTCCCTGAGTGCTTTCCGTAGAGTTCCGGAGGACGGGAATACAAATGGCGGCCTCCTGGTCTCCGGCCCGGAGGAGCCGAGAGCCCAGGGCCCCACTCCTCAGTGCGCCCTCAGAGAACAACGCCCAGTTACTCCCGTCTGCCTGACCTCCGGCCGCGCTCCGAGCTCTCCGAGCCTGCGACCGGTTCAAGGTAACACCGAGCTGTGAGCTTACTGTCGGCTCTGTCTCTGTAGCCGGCTTTCCCGTTCCAATACCCGCAAGGTCTGCGACACTCAGACACCCCTGATCCTTCTGTGACCCTGCGGGACCTGAGGCCACGCTGAACCCGCGTGGGCGTCGCCCCGGTTTAGCCTCTGGAGCGATGTCCCTCAGCGGAACAGACTTTTAAAAGTCCTGATTTTGTGCACCGTTGCTCCGCCGCTTGCCGGGAGCCGGCCCCTCCCCCTGGGGTCTATCTTCCCGTCGCTTTGGATTCACTTCTCCGCCGGTCCTACCTTTCAGAAAGTGGTTGTTTTTCTGTTTCCAGAATTGCTGTTCTTCTTCTCTTCGATCTGCCGATGGATTTTCAGGTGTTTGCAATCTTTAGATAAGCTATCTAGCTGATCTCCGGCTAGCTGAAGCAGTCTCAGCCTGCTACTTCTCCGCCATCTTGACTCCTCCCCCTCCTTTGAGTTTTGAACCTAAATCCTCTCCAGTGGTTTTTCTGTTCTTCAAAATGTCTGATTCAGGGGCGCCTGGGTGGCTCAGTGGGTTAAAGCCTCTGCCTTCGGCTCAGGTCATGATCCCAGGGTCCTGGGATCGAGCCCCACATAGGGCTCTCTGCTCAGCAGGGAACCTGCTTCCTCCTCTCTGCCTGCCTCTCTGCCTACTTGTGATCTCTGTCTGTTAAATAAATAAAATCTTTAAAAAAATAAAATAAAATAAAATAAAATGTCTGATTCAGTTAAACTCCTATCCATTTAGCAATTGAGAAGCAAATGTAGTTTGTGGTTGTCAAAAGCTCATGTTCAATCTGAATTTCAATAATTGTCCTTTAAGATCAGGCTGTTGGTGTTTTCTCACATCAGTAAGAAAGGGATTCAGACAATTTGGGTCTCTTCGAGCCCTTTAATTCTCCAAAAGTCCCCAATCTGTGTCAATAGCTGAGTAAACTTTTAAACAGGTATTTAAAACCTACTCATCTGAATGTACTACAATAAAATAAATTAAATGCTTATATTCTGCTTCAATATTTTCAGCTTCCCCTGAATAGCTCATAAACTAGAGAGCTGAACAACAAAGAAAACACACAGTCCTGATCAGTTTTTCTCTTCCATTAAAGCAGTGAACCCG
This sequence comes from Mustela erminea, assembly GCF_009829155.1. Classification (NCBI taxonomy): domain Eukaryota; kingdom Metazoa; phylum Chordata; class Mammalia; order Carnivora; family Mustelidae; genus Mustela; species Mustela erminea. The sequence continues at coordinate 123,955,133 of NC_045619.1, forward strand.
ATTTGCCAAGTTCTCCGCACACCGTCTTGATGAACCCTACAAAGTTGGACACACCATGTTTCTCTTGGTACTTAAAGGAACTAGTGAGCTATTTCCCCCCTTTCTGCAGGCGTTCCATCACTAGAATCAGTCCTTTCAGATTTCCATCTGTGCTTTCGGACTCCATTTGAGCCTTTTGATAATGTATACATCGTAGCTATCCAGATACTATCTTCTTGCCAGCAATGTCAAACAGGTCAAACCCTGGGTTTCGATGAGCAACGCGAGGCTGTGCCACGTTCATGCAGTCTTCCATTCAACAAAAAAGGAGATTAGCCTATGAGAGATCAAGACAGTTGCTGTTTCCAACCTACAGCCAGTTGCAGGCAGTGTCGGGAAGTCCCATCCAGGCTCAGAATAGGATATAATGAACCTGGACTGCGGTGGTCCAAAAAAAGGCTTTGCAGGGGAGGTGGTTTTTCTAAGCCTAAGTGGTAAGAAGCACAGCGGGTAGGTAGAGTTCAAGGTCCCCGCAGACTCTGCAGGAAGAAAATCTGGGAAAGATAGGTGGCGCAAATGCTGAGAAACGTAGGTAGGCCTGGAGGACCGTCCGCATACTGGTATTTTCTGACCTGAAGGATATTAAACAGAAGTTGTTGATGGAATTTTTTTTTTTTTAAGTAAAGTAAGTCTCAAGTATCACCTGTTTAAAAACAACAAAAAAGGGCGCCTGGGTGGCTCAGTGGGTTAAGCTGCTGCCTTCGGCTCAGGTCATGATCTCAGGATCCTGGGATCGAGTCCCGCATCGGGTTCTCTGCTCCGCGGGGAGCCTGCTTCCTCCTCTCTCTCTCTCTGCCTGCCTCTCTGCCTACTTGTGATCTCTCTGTGTCAAATGAATAAATAAAATCTTTAAAAAAAAAAAAAAAAAAAGAGAGGCTTGCCTTCACCTGAGTAGGGGTTGCGAGGGTTGAAAAATTGTGGGAAAGAGCATATTTAAAAAAAAGATAATAGATTAACACAGGCATTGATTTCCCCTATTCTGCATCTTGTGAAGGATAAGTACGACGTAAATTGGTCATTAAAGCTTTTTTCACCTCAGACAACAACTGCAGCTTTCCTAAAGGGCATGTGTAAGGATGACTTCCCTTTCAGGGTAACGGTCTGCTAAGCATTTCTGGGTCGATAAGAAGTTATTAGATCATGTATGGGATACCAGTCGAGTGGCAGGACATAAAAGCACCATTAACTCAAGTGTAAATGTGCATTACTGTATCTTGAGGGTCACAGGAAGCAAGCTGGACAGTTAACTGGACACATTTGATGTGTTAATACAGACCCTGTGGAGTGCAGTGGAAATCATGTAACCTTAAAAATAAACTGAGTATGTTTGTAAACGTAGGGTTTTGACTGTATGGCATTGTGGCTATAAATCATGGGGAAATGTGCAGAGAGGATCTCACTCTCCTATAAATGGCTTCTGATTATTCCTAATAGTGTGTGGTTTGAAAATGGGTGTTTCAACCAATGCAGGATTCTTACCCCAAAAAGTGAAAATAAAAATCTATCTTACAGGCGCTTCGGTTTTAATTGCTAATGTATGTGCATTTACAGTGTCATGTTCATTTTCATTTGCATAAAAACCTTATTAACAAAGGACATTATCTTGCATGTAGACGCTTGCTAAAAGGAAATCAGCTTGCTGGCAGAGAATATTCTAAACTGCCAATCTCACTGGGAGCCTGCTGTAAAAACATCTGCAGCTTGGAAGAATTGGAGAGGGCTAATAACAGTGACTATAATTAATAGTTAATTGTTTTAAGGAAAGCAATTAACAAATTGAGCTGCTACTTAATCTACACAATTAAAAACAAGGAGCAAAAAGAATTCAGAAAAAGGAAGCAATGTATCTTGTATCTGCTCTTGTTTCTTATGGAGATGCTTGGTTTTATAAATTTCCTTTTTGAAATATACCTGAGCGGATAGGGATGATTTTAGCTCTTCAGACCTGGTTTATTTCATTTTTCTCTTCTGTCTGCCTGTAATTGCTACAGCTTGCACTTTGGTTATTATGTGTTCAGATTCGATCTTGTATTCTACTCTAGACCTTACATTTTCATACTGACATTAGCAAACTGCACTTGGGTGAGTAGCAAAGTCCAAGGTGGTGGACGTTGTGAAAACTGGCAACGTTCTGTCGGCAGAAGAGATTAGGCAAAGATGTGTTTACTGACTTTTAGTATTTGAGAGGCTATGTTTTAAGCATTAGAGATATCGCATAGTTAGAAAAAGCTGATTTTAGGACCAGTAGATTAAAAGGAGAAAAAAAAACTTGCCATTTACCAACTCCCAAACACCCGAATAATTTTATAACAATAACATCCCCACTCAGCAGCAAGTCACTGGAGCTGAAACTTGCGATCACTTCACCAGTTTTATTTTTTAAAGATTTTATTTATTTGAGAGAGAACATGAGCGTGAGCCCGAGTGGGCGGGTGGTGGGGGCAGAGGGAGACGAAGAAGCAGACTCCCCATTGAGCAGCGAGCCAGAACCAGGACCTTGGATCATGACGGGAGCTGAAGGCAGACACTTAACCGACTGAGCCACCCAGGTGTCCAACTTGCTTCACCAATTTTAGATGCTGTCCTAGTCTGTTCAGACAGCCATAACAAGCATACCATACTCGTGGTTTATACAGCAGACTTTCATTTCCTCCAATTCTAGAGGTTGGGAAGACAAGATCCAGGCACGGGCAAATTCAATGTCTGATGAGGGCAGCTCCCTGGTTCCTAGATGGCCATCTTCTTGTTGTATCCGCACGAGATGGAAAGAGCGCTAACTAGCTCTCTGGCCTCTTCTTTTGAGGGGACTAATCCACCTCATGACTTAATTACCTGACCCAAACCTCGCTTAACAAATATCATCACATTAGAATTAGGGTTTCAACATATGAATGGACTTAAACATTCAGTCCCTAACACTAGGACATATATGTCTTATTCCCTCCACACCCCTTGCTAATACACATTGCCATGCCCATGGTTTTCATCACTGTGCATGCGTCTTGATTTCATGAAACTATACTAATTAATGGTACTCGTTAAGTCCCTGCAGGCATTTGAGCCTTGTCTTCTGACCTCTGTGGTCTCTTCTAGTACCAAGTGTCATTAAGCTTTGTGCTTCAAAATGACTAGCTATATTCAAGTTATTTTTATTTGTTTAAGTGAATATTTTACTCGGTTAACTTGTATTTGTATGGTTCTTCTAAAAGCAGAACCTTTTGGTTTCATAGTTTAGAAGGCATAATTTGGTATATGGACTTGTCTAAAATCATCTTAATTTTTATGAGCTAGAATTAAGAAATGGAGCTAGAATTGAGATCCGCACTACATCATTAGATGACAATGGATGGAGTATGGAGTATTCACCATTTTGTGGATGTTTCAGAGGGGCCGTTTCTTCTCTGTTGATCATCGACCTCATAACTCTGTAATGAGAGCCTACCCCCCAGAAAGCTGTGACACCGAATTGGGGATTTGGAGAGTATTCCAAGATGATGTGATTCTTGCTTTCATAGAGGGTATGTTCTGAGATGGTTAGTTGACTTAAGCCATGCATTACATGTATGTGAACAAAAACCAAGGTTGACAGTTAATTTTAGTTTTATTCTTTCCACTCAAGTCTCCATTATGCCTATTGTCTTCTCTTCTTTAAAGCTGTGGCTCTAGCTTACAGGGGTCAAGGGGCTAGACAAGTCTTTTGTCAGAGAGTTGTATGGTCTGTGCTATTCACAGAGGCACTAGCCAAGAAAAGCAAGGGATGATCACCCAGCCTCCATTCTGCATGCCAAGACCATGCCAACCCCAAGCCAAAGCCAGTACCCCAGGGCCACTCAAGAAAGCAGAGTCTCTGTGCTCCACCCAGGAGACACCTGCTTCTAATTTACGTGAAAGCACTCTCCAGGCTAATGGAGGCCCTGAGGCTGGGTTTGCACCTCTGCCTACTGCGAGTTGAGGGACACAGCTTATCCTAATTCGTCCTTTTATGGGCTGTTTCCTGATGTGCGTATGTATGTATGTGTGCTTGCATCCTGGAATGGGAAGGGGATTAGACGTACATCAGCAGTAACTGTTCACTCAGCATGTTTTAAAGGCCTGGTCTTGGGGATCAGGAGGGAGGAGCTATGACTGCTGGGGAGGTTTCCCTCTCCTGGTCATTAATCTGGTGGACGTGAGAGTACTCACTTAGCATGGGTCCCATTATAATTTATGGCTTAATTATGCGGGACAGGTCTTAGTGAAGAAGAGGGAAGAAACATTTGACCCTTCAGAGTGTGTATATGGGACTTAACTGAGAGATTTGAATGGCAAAATGTACTAGTGATTCTAACACTAAAACATGTTTTTAAAGTTCATGAAGTTGGTCTGAAGTGCCAGAAATTCCCATTTTGGACTGGCTTCAAGGCAATGAGAGCTCAGACACTGACTCATCGAACTATTTCCTTTCTAACATACATGGTACCAAACATTTTTGAGGGTTGAAAAAAAATAACTGAACTGTTGTTCAAATCCTTTGAGACTCTTAAACACAGAGTTCTCTTAATTTTGAGACTTTGGGATTCCAAAGGAAATCTGATCACTAATACGTGTCTGCGTTGTTGTTTTTGTTTATTTGTAACTCACCCAAATGCTATTTGGCCAGAAGTGTTTATATTTGAGAAACATTTTGAGTCATTTTTATAGGCGGCTCAGTGCTTTATTTCTTTAGCCCAGGAAGTTGCAAGTTGCCAGTGTGAAATAGAAAAGTATGTTATTGAGTTCTAGCTTGATTTAGGAAGAATAAGGTTTCATGATTTTGCTAAAAGGTTTATTTCTCTGAAAGTCCACCCCGAAATATTACTTAACAGTTGAAATTTCTCTTAGGTGACCTGTCAGGAAAGTTTTGCTTAATTAGAACATTGTCAATCCAAATCACTTTACAAAATACAAATACACTTATATTCAACACAATAGAAGAGTTTCTAGGAGAGAAGGGCTTATATAATCTTTTTTTATGTTGCTATAATGTTATTCTGAAGGCTTGGCATTATGGTACATATTTGTTAAACTGAATAGTTTTCATCTGATGCACGCAAAAAAAAGTGTTTTACCCAAGTGCTACACGAAGGCAAGTAAAGATAACTTGTAAAAAAAAAAAAAAAAAAAATCATGGCAGTCAGGGGAAGATGAAAGGAAAAAAAGACTGAGAAAACCGCATCTTTGCTTCACTTGCAAAAACAGATTTTTTTTTTCTAACAAAAATTCATATGTGAGAGCTGCTCTAGTTTTGTATCAAATAAAGTTGAAAATATTCAGCTCATCTTGCTATTGTTAGTTATCAATACATAATTTATCCTATTCCCTCAAATTTACTATACGAGCAGGCAATTAGGTTGACCTCCCAGGTACATGGAGGCCTCAGATTCCTTAGCAGGGGTCCTGTAATATTGGCCAGTAATGTCCTTATCTATTTGTTGGAGAAAATATTGAAACAGTAATGGAAAATGATCTCTCTGAGTAGCAAAGTGATTAGCGTGCTTTGGAATAGAACTTGTTGTTTTGGGGGTTTTTTGTTTGTTCTGAAAAATGGCTTTTAATCACCAGACCATTATGTCTAATGTGTAAATCATTTGGAGGAGCTATGAGAAGAAGACAGAAAACTTGGGTCCATGTTTCTTTTTCTCACCGAGGAACAGATTTTGGTAAAGACATTCAGCTTCTTGAACGTTTAATTTCTGTGTCAGTAATGTAGGTCTTGGTACCCGTGAGTCCGCTTGCCCTACCTGCGGAGACTTGGAGCTAATAAAAGGTACTGAGCTCCCCACGTGGCAGGTGTGGTTTCCTAGTGCCCATTTTATTACCATCTGTAGAGATACCAGAATGGCCTGTTCCGTATGACAATGAAGTTGTATTTCTTATCTATTACCTCTCTGTGCTTTTTGGGAGGTTGACAGAAAATGGATTCAAAATCGGGGCCAAGTTAAAGGTCTGCAGACTGCTACTATATAGAATATAAATGTGTGGACCTGCTCTAGACAGCACAGTTAACTCACTTAACTTCCAGCAGTGACACCAGTAAGCTGTATTTAACATCAAAGCGCCAGAGAAGGTCACCCAGGTCCTGCAGGGAAGTCTGACAACCTTATTGCAGCTCAGCGAGGACCACAACGAAGCCAGAGGCAGGGAGTGCTTAAGTGAGCCTCGGCCCACCAGTGAATTTATAACCTGGTGGTACATCGCACCCCTCAAACAGTTGTCTTTCAAGCGGGCCTCAGGTGGACAGTCTGATAGACATAATATAACAGACTTGCAAAATAGTAAGGCAGTTGCTGTGAATGATTGTTCATTTCAGTGTATACGGTGCCAGAAGGCATGCAGAGACTTGGGTCTGTGTTGTTGTTGTTTGTAAAATCAAATGGCATTTGCATAAGCATCTTTGAAAATAAGGACGGTATCTGAGTATTCCATTGTGGAGTTTTATGCAAAATTATATTTTACTTAACTAACCTGCGTTTCACGCAGCCTTCTCCCCACCTGGAGTGAGAAACTGCAGTTGCGGGGGTGGAGGAGGTGGGTTATGAAAATCACGGACTGATGAGTCAGGTTTTCTGTGCAGGATCTGTCCATTCCAAGCTTGGCTTTCATCAGCCTCTGTGGGATGGTACTTAGGTGAGGAATAACATTCCCTGAGTTGGAGTTGCCTGCTGTTTCCCACACAGTGAAATGAGAAAGCATGCAGCCTGGGAGCTTTTCCAGTGACGGTCTCTGGCCCGAGTATATCAGCTACACAGTGTGCTCATTATACCTATTTAGGGCAAATAGAGAGTCCCCACGTATGGACATTTCCTGCATCCACATGAGTGCCTTAAACAGAACAAGTGATCTGTAACATCAAGGAGTTAGAATTCGTGTTCTCCCTTATTTTCCAAGATAGGGCAAGGATGAGTAAATAAACTTTGGAGGGTAAAAGAGAGGAAACAGAATATAACTCTAGCTGGCAGGTTTATACCAGGACTGAATTTGGAGAAAGCAAAACTGCCAGTTACACAATACTCTCCATGAATTATGAATCTGTGACTTCATGCTAATCCTGAAGTAGCAATAAAAACAAGAAAAATAATGATTCTTAGTCATGCTTCGCCGAGGATCCAGGTGACTTGATGTCACCATTTAAAGAGCCTGTGTCCCCATTCCAGCTTAGTTTTATGGGATTTACAGTTTGGCACTGAGAAGATGGCAGCAAATGAAAAAATAATTAATGGGTATGATTGCCTTTTTAACTGTATATTTACTTTGCGAAGAGTAAACAGGCCAGATGTAGGATTCTACTATCTGTGGTTGTTACAATGTCAGAAAATCACCCAAAGGAGTAGAAGAGGAGGGGTTATTCACTAGAGAGGCACCCACAGGTAGAAATCTGCATGCAGGCCTCACTGTGTTTTCTTGGCCGAGCAATAACAACAGGCAATGGCAGGATGGGTGGATGGGACCCCTTTCTCCACAATCGAAGATGGGGGAAATGGGGAAATGCAGAATTACTTTTTACGTGTTCCTGTTGTGGGGGAGAGAATAATGAGAGTGGAATCCAAATGTCAGTCTTGCTTGAAAGTATGTCCTTCCCCATCGCCAACAGTGCCTTTGAGAAATGTGGCCTGTGGAAGACTTTCTCATGAAATGAGAAAGCATGTGGTGGCGTATCAGTGAACAGGATGATTATTTGAATATCCATCCACCAATAAGAGGCCTTGACATTTTGATTGCTGTGTCATTTAGTAAGACAGACTTCAGAAGTTTCCAGGTAGCTCCTGACCTAAGGAGTTTTCCGCAGTTGGATAATGATTGTTGTCCCGATTCTTTCCATCTCTTTCCTTGGCCTGCTTTCTTCTGCTCGAGCCCCAGACACATCAGCCTTCCTTTCCTCTCTTTTTCCTTCTCTAATTTACCAGGAAGCCGATGTTCCTGACAAAATTCACTCATGTTTATTCATTTATTGGGTAGTCCTTCAACTTGTTTTTTAGTGCCTAACACATTCCAGGCACCCTGCTAGAATTCTGAGAATCAAAAGGATTAAAGAAAAAATCAATGTCACCTGGAGAACGAACACAAAGCATTAAACTCTAGTAAATCCAGGTAAGATGTGAGCCACACCCACTGAACACGCAGTGGGGAAGTAGAGGTGACACCACTTCGAAGAGCCTAGAAACCTTCCCAGACCAGGTTGATATTTGACTTGACTTGAGGATGAGTTGACATTTTTCTAACGAAGGAGGAAAGAGGGGCAATCCTGGTAGAGAAACAAGTTTACAACAGCAGAGAATGATGAAAAGAAATACCTTCCTGGGATAATGAGGAGTTCAGTGCCATTGTATATTGTGAAGGACTCTACGTTTGGGGGAGAAAGTAAGGATGAGCTTATCATGGGCGTTGTATACTATTTATAAGCTTTGTTGCTTAAGGTATCAGGGAGTGAATGAGTACCCTGATGTAATTAAAGCTCTTACAGAAATAGATTTTTATTATGTAAACAATGCCTGTTTTACAAAATTGAGAAGAAGAGGTAAGTAACTACAAGAAAATAAAGAGCGCTCACACTCGTTAACAGTGTGGTGGGTTCTTTGGAGACCGTCTTAGGACGAAGTGTGTGGTGGGGCTTAGTTCAGCTGACCTTGCCGTGGTAGGGAGAAAGGAGAGCAGTATGGGCTTTGGCACGTTTTATTTAGAGATGACCCTTGTCCTACCTTTCATCCTAAAGTGTGTCAGCTTTGGCCATCGGAAGGGAAGATAAAGGCTTTTTATCCTTCATTGAAGGGCCCACTCTCTAGAGGGTAATAGTTTTCTACCAGAGAATGGGAGGGGCCAGAGCCCTTGATTTATATATACCTAACCCAAATTTCTATCTTGGAGATAAGTTCTAGAAATACCTTCTGTACATGGAGTAATTAGGTTGTGTTTCAGCAACATGAGATGTTACATAGACTGTCAAAGGAACCTATATTTATTTGAGGAAATTTGTTTTCACCTTGTAACAGCTGACTGACATTTTTCTTAATAGAAATCTCTTAAAAAGTCATGTCCTAAAGTTCCCATAGATCTCTTTCTTTCTGACTTTGAAGGTATTTGTACACAAACACAGACTTGAGATCAGTTTTTCTTCTCTTGGGCAGAATGAGAGAATTAAGCAATGGCTAGCAATAAAAAAAGAAAAGAAAAAGATTATGGGTCAGGAAGAACACTGTAAGACAAACCGGCTTTTCCACCCAGACACTCTGAGATACTGATACCAGACACTGCCTGATGACCACATGTCCCATCACAATTTCATGTTAGTGTCCCCCAGACTCATTCTATTCTCTGGGCTATTCATATCTAGTTGCTGAAAGATTTATTTATTTATTTGAGGGGGAGAGGGGCAGAGGGAGAGAAAGAAAAGCCGACTCCCCTCTGAGCACGGAGCCTGCCCCACAGGTCTCAATCCCAAGACCCTTGGATCATGACCTGAGCTAAAATCAAGAGTCAGATGCTTAACTGACTGAGCTCCCCAGGAGCCCCAAAAATTCTCTTAATGCCATTTACATTTTAGATATTTTACTCTTTGTAGCCCCAAATTCTGAAATTTTATTTGGAAAGACTGTATCATTAAGACATTGTCTGAAATCAGTTTTTAAAATGGGGATGGTATGTCTTGGTTGGAATAGAACTTCAGGAGCAAACATTTACTGATTTATAGAAGGAAAGAACCTTTCTTAAAAAAAAAAAAAAGCTGGGATTTTTTTTTTTTTTTTTTTTCCACTTGAGCTCTCTGCAAACCTCTAATAAGGTCTTTAGCTCTGTGATCTTAGCATAATTCACGGTTGTCAAGAGGAGTATTTGCCAACTTAGAGGATATGTTGACTCTTATCAATGAAATGAAATGAAGCTGATATTTGTATTCAGATTTTTTTTTTCCATTTTGAGCACACTGGCCCTGTGCCAAATACATAGTATGACTAGAGAAAAAAAGGGTTGTTTCATGATATGCAGAGGTGTACACTGATTTCGCAAAATGTGCCAGCTCCATCTGGGAAGATGGCTAAACAAGTGAAAACAGAAGTGTTTCAGAAAGAAAAAGAAGAGGTGGTCCATGTGTTTGCTGAAAAATGGGATATGCAGCAGCAAGTGTTGTCTTCCCCAAGTGTCGAAAACCCACGGGAAGGACGCTTGTGTGATTTCTCCAGCCACCGTCCTTTGAGTTAACGAAGTACAGATGAAGAGAAGGAGAAAGGGTCATGGGGATCCAGTTCCCCTTGTGAGCTGAATCTGGGCCTTCCTTCAGCAGCCACTGGAGCAAGCTTCCCTTCCTCACTCCTCTCTGGAGGCTGCCCCTGTTGTGCCCGCGGCCGGGCTATGAGCCAGGCTGCCTTTGATGACTGTCCTTAAGCTTCAGCCAAACAGCTGTTTTACAGGTGCACATTGTTCAGCAATTCACAGTTAATACATTATTTAAGAGGTGTGAGTAAATCATTTAAAATATATAGTTTAAATGCTCCGGTGGGCCTATGCAATAAAGGAGGCCCACAGCAAATCTTTTTGGAAGTAAAGAAGAATTTCTTTATGATGTCAGTAACTATGAGCATCCCCTAGCTTTGGCTTTGTATCTGTGTGATAGATTTAAAGTGGGTAAGTTATATTTTTCGGCCGTTCCTCTCTGCAGAGGTCCAAATTGAGCTTCATCAGCATGCTTATCAACTGTGTTGCTGGCCCCCAACCCCACCCCCATCCCTGTTAGGAGGGGCAGACACGTCTTGGCAGGAGGAGAAGGCAGATTGCCTGTCGGTGTCTCTGACTGTCTCCTGCCAGGCGGGTGCCTTTCAGGCTTCCCTACATGTTCCCTGGTTCAGTGAATGAACCATGATGAAATCCCACAAATATAGCAAAAAAAAAAAAAAAAAAAAGACTGGGGCTTCGGCGATGACTAATTCAGGAAATACACTTAATGTGTTTAATTTCAAAACAGGAAATACCTTCTAATTTGGGAAGTTTGGGTCCATAAATGTGTATTTAAGTTAAATAATGAAATCTAATAAAAAACTTCCTGCCCGAAGAACGTCCATGGCTGTACAAACAGATTGTTGCTCCTGTGCAGTCACATGCCATTCAGATAACCTCGTGGTCCCCTGGGGCTCCCGTCCGCATCCTCTCTGCTCCCTTGCCTTATGGCACCAGAATCTTCGCTGTTTTCATAAACATTTTGACGAAGTAATAGCAGCTCAACTGCTGGTGTTATCCTTACTCCTGATCCCCCCCACTGCCGCCTCGTTTTTACTAAGGGTCTGGTTTTTTTTTTCCCTCATTTTCTTCCTCTTGTCTTTCTTTCCACTTGCTTAATTTTTTTTTTCTTCTTATGGTACAGAAACATCTTTCCTGATTTTGAATGTATCTTACATTCTTGTCTTCCTTTCTCCCATCCAAGTACCAACAGGCTCAACCCTGCTTAGCTTCTGAGATCAGACAAGACCAGGTATATTCCGAGTGGCACGGCTGTAGACTTTCTCACCTTCCTTCCCGCACCGAGACTGTGCAGTCAGCCAGCTGGAGTTGTTACAGAGGCTCTTTTAGCGAGGTTCCAAAACCCATTTAACAAATACTAAAATAAACACGTACTTTCAAAGACTTGCTTTCAACTCCCATTTATTTTTGTGTTTGCCTCACTGTATGGCATTTTATGATTTCCTTGTATTTTTGGTACTCTGCTTTACAATTAGGTTTTCTTCTACACAACAAGACACTGACCATGTATGCCATCAATTGCAGGAGACCAAAAGATAGCTTTCCATATGAAATGACTTTTGAATAAATTGTAATCTTTTGATAGATTACCCCCATATCTTGTATTAGAGGTTTTAGTTGCAAAGTTTAAAGTCAGAATGTCATGGGAATAAAAAAAAACATGTTCTTTCTGAGCATATTTAAATACCAGCCTTTCCAAACCAAATATTCTTCTGGACTTATTGTGCTCTGCTTAGGTAATCCATCACAGCTGGGATTTGCAGAATCAAGGCCATGACTTTGGGTCAAGTGGAAAGTGATTTGGAGATGCACGAGAGGGGTTTTGGCATATTCAGTTACCTTTGCTTATGTCCCTTTATCTAGGACACCCTTGCTGCCACACATACAACTTCCCTTTGCCAGAGAGGGGCTAGATAATATTTTGATGGCAGAGTAAAGGAACAAAATCACTGTAAACAGCAGTACCGAGCATGCAGTATTTTGCTTTCATTTGATTTTTGTGAGATCTTAGACAAATGAGTTAATCCATGTCACATGAAGTTCTTCTCCAAAAGGGACATGGCACCTACCGCATGTGGTTGATGTGCATGTGATCAGTAGCATAGCTTCTGGCCCAAAGTAAGGGCTCACAGTGTGAGCTTCCCCATTGTAATAATGGTGTTGCTCACCTGGGTGGAAAGCAAGGACACACTTTAGTCAGAGTCATGACCTGACTGTGTTTCAGTTCTGTACTCAGATTCAGTTACAATTTGCTAGGGGGTTTTGGCAGCAAAAGAAGAATTATCAGTATAATTTCTACTCCTCTTTACATGTTGGGTACAGTTGGTGCAAAAGAAAAATGCAATGTATTGGTTTTGCGGTGTTTTCTATCCAAACTAATTTGCTTTTAGGACTGTTTCTTCAGGGGTTCCCAGAGTTTCTCAAAGAGCCCTTCTATATGATTTAGGTTTTCATCCAGACCTAAATGATGCTCTGTTTCTTTTATCATTAACTTCCTAAATTGAAGCAGGCTGCTCAATGACTTCTTCATTAAGAAAATATCCCAGGAAAAGATCTCTAATATATCTGAAGAGATATGTTGGCCATTAGAGCCAACAGTATTTCTGCCTCACTGAGTGTTGGCCTCAGAAATGCCCCAGGGCTGCCCCTTTTCCAGAAAGGGGAAATATACTCCTGTTGAAGATCAAGTGGAGAAATTTTTTAAAAAAATTCATGATCATGCTCAACAAATCATTGACTATATGTGAGTCTTCTAGCCTTTTCTCCTCTTCTCTATGCACTGCATGGTCTGGACCTGTGTCAGAGTTCATGGGTGGTAGAGGTTGCCAGTGGGATCCTAATGGCCTCTGACAAGAGGACGGCCTCTTCACAGGCTTTACCAGCATCCCTGAGCTCCTGAATGTTACCATCAGGTAGCAGGCTGTCCAGCTGCTAGAGCCAGGGTTGCACACTGTCCTGACAGCTGACAGGTGGCATGGGCCTAGAGCTAGAGGAATCGCCAATCCAATCTGGAAAGTTATCATGCTGGGACCTGGCCCATGGAAGAGCCGGAGGCAACGTGAGCTCCAGCTCCTTTCATTTCCTCTTTGAGAGACACATAGGCTTGGCAAGTTGGTCAGGGGAGATGCATGTGGTCAGGAATCATACCTTGGAGCTTAGGTCTGGTGATGACTTCTTCCTCTTTAGCTCTTGTACGACACAGCTAGACTGTTGCCATAGATGGTTAGCTGCTGCCAAGCCTCTTTTTGTCTTAGTGCAGTCACCTAACAGAACGTTCAAACTGATATGATTGACCGGCCTCCCACTTTCTTGAGTCCTATTCAGGAGAATCACAGAGGCAAAGAGCAACCCCAGCCAAGGATGTGTAGTACGCTCATCAACAGCCTGATTGTAAATGACATTCAATGGAATTATTCTGAAAGCACATTTTAGAACAGTGGCATTATAACCAGTCATTAGAAGGAAAGTTTTGGCAAGAACCATACCCAGGGTGCCTGGGTGGCTCAATGAGTTAAGCCTCTGCCTTCGGCTCAGGTCATGATCCCGGAGTCCTGGGATCGAGTCCCACATCGGGCTCTCTGCTCAGCAGGGGGCCTGCCTCCCTCTCTCTCTCTCTCTCTCTCTCTGTCTGCCTCTCTGCCTAGTTGTGATCTCTGTCAAATAAACAAACAAAATCTTGGAAAAAAAAAAAAGAACTATACCCAATAGATAGGTCCGGTCAGTCTATTACTAATATGGATCTATAGAATCCATCAGTATTTGTTGAAAATCAAACAGAAAGATACGTATTAGTGTTATTCTGATATAAACAAAGAAAAAGTTTAAATCACTATAAATTGTACAACTTACTCTCAATGTCTTGATCTCCTTTAACAAACTTTTTAATGTGTTGAAGTGTAATTTACATAGAGGAATATAGATAAATCTTAGTTGCAAGCAAGAGATATTTTCACTGGGTAACAAACATCCGGATAAAGAAATAGAACATTCCTGGAACCCAGAACTCCCCTGTGCTCTCTCTGGTCACTCTCCCCCACCTCTCCTCTGGGAGTCTCTACTACTCTGACTTCTAGTAGCATAGATCAGTTTCGCCTCTTCTACACTTTTTATCAGGGGTTGGAAAATATTTTCTATAAAGGGCCAGATAGTAAATATTTAGACCTGGGGGGGGGTGCAGTCAGAGAGTCTCTGTTGCAAGTATACAGCTCTGCCATTTCTATGCCAGTTTAGCCATAAAGAATACATAAACATATGGACATGGCTGTGTTCCAATAAATCTTTATTTACAAAAACAGATGCTGGCTGGATTTGGCCCATGGCTGGCTGAATTTGCTGACCTCTGCTTTATATAATGCCTGACAACATGTTTACGAGATCCATCTGGTAGTGCACTGGGACAGGCTAACCCAGCCTCACGTGAGGGCCAACTGGCCACGACTCTTAGCAACTCTGCATTCAGTGACTTCTTTTTGGTAGCTTAAAATTGTCCATGGTGGAGTCCTTATACAATGGAAACTGGCAAGTGCTGCAGTCATGCGTTTGCCACCCCCCCCCCACCCCGTCGCAACTCATCTGCCTTGGAATGTGACAGACCTGGGTTTCAGTGGCAATTCACTTGATGTCTCCTAGCCACTCTCTGAAATGGGGACATGGAAACATCCAAAGACAATGTATATAACACAGTAAAAAGGTGGCTATTGTGTAAGTGTTCCATTCCAAAACAATGACCACATTCTAGAATATTCCATATATGAGCAGATATTGAGAGCTCATCTTAGCATTTTTTACCTTTTAATTTTGGATATTTGTATTCTTATTGAGTGTGGAAATGTCTCCAGCATTTGTTCCCTGCTTTTCAATTACAGTGAGACTTACACCTGACTCTCAACTTCTCATACCTAGTCTAACGTAGTATGGTTCTCCACACCTTCAGTTCTATCCTTCATAACTTCATCAGGATTATCTTTTCCAAAGTATGAAATTTATCTGCTTGTGGGGCAAGTTAATGATCTCCAGTGCCCAGAAATCAAACATTCCCCTATAGCATGTCATTTATGGTGCTAATCCCACATCATTGTGTCTCCAGACATTCTGTCTACTCTGCTCTACACTCAGAACCTGCCAAGGGCTTTGGCCATGTTGATGGTGCTTTATAGCATCTCCCCCATGTCACCGCTGCCTAATTTGTAAGGGCAGTGCCCATGATACCTCCTCATTTTCCATCCTTTTCTAATCCTTGCATGCACGTACACTCACCCACCACAGAATGAATTGTTTCATCTATGCCCCCATAGTTATTCTAGCTTAACATTTATTATAATACGCATCACATTATAATCAGTTGTTTTTATATCCATTTCTCCTATGAAGTTGCAAGTTCCATGAGGATAGAGACTGTATTTTTCTTCCTAATGTCATCCTATCGGAGCTCGGCTAGGATACCAGTAGATTGCTGAAATGTAAGTCAGGAAAAAGGGGGGCATAAAGAAAGTAGTGATATAGTGATGTGGCTTTTTTGCCACAATTTCATTGGAGGATCTGCCATCTCTCGGCAGACTCATTGAAGTAAAAATTTTCTCAGGATGAGAAAGGGCTCCTGGTCATGTTGACATATAAGAAGGAGGCAGTAGCCAGTCCTTGGTAATGGTTCCATCTCCAGAACACCTTTGGGAGAGCTTTTAACCCACTTATGTGGTGTGGTTTTGGTTTTGTGGGATGCCAGTTATAATTGTGGCTTTAGGCACAGTGTAAGCAATAGCTAACACATTTTCCTTCGGTCTTGGATGCCTTTTGCATTTAACTGCTCAGTGGTCATAAAAACTCAAAATCTCTGTTTGCTTGGTGGCATTGCTGGCCTCCCTCATTTGCAAATCTCATACCCATACTTACAACATTGCAATACATTATGTATAGCAAATGTTGCTTATCTTATGTCGCCATATGTGAGTAGCACGGTGGGGAAGCTTGAGTCTCTGACTCAGGCAAAGGCATTAAATGCTTCCTAGGGCAGGAGTGTGATCTCTCAGAAGCAAGAATTTCTGTTACCTGTACTATAGGAAGATACAGTTAGAAAGATAAGTGAGACTGAGTTGTGGATGACCTTGAAATGAAACTTCAGAGATGGGCCTCTGTGGGGTAGGCAAGCAGAAGTAAATGAAAGTTGATTATCAGGGCAGTGTTGTAACAGAGTTGGGTAATAGAAAGATTAAACTGGCAGTTGTGTGCATAATAAATTAGAATAGAAAAAAAAAGAATCAAGACATCCTGTGAGAAGTCCTTTGCAATTGTCCTGATAGGAAGTAATGATGTTCCTAACTAGGCCAGTGATAGTGAGAACAGTGTATTAGTCAAGGTATTCCAGAAAAACAGAGTCAGTAAGAAATACACATCTATTTATCTATATATAGATATAGATATAGATATAGATATACATGTATCTATATGTAGCTATAGATATAGATATATATGTATCTATATCTATATCTACATCACATGCACACACATGTGCGCGCAGAGAGAGAAAGAGATTGCTAGGTTGATTCACTGAAGGATTGGCTTACATGATTGTGGAGGCCCAAAAGTCCCACAGTCTGCCCTCCGCAAGCTGGAGCTCCGGGAGAGCTGGGGATGTAATTCATTCCAAGTCTGAAAGCCCGAGAACTAGGATCTCTGATGAACATGCAGCTCAAGATGAAAGGGAGAGGGAACTTGCCCTTCCTCTGCTTTTTTGTTCTATTTGAACCCTCACTGGATTGAATAATGCCTCACCCAAGGGGTGAGGGAAAATCTTCACTCAGTCTAGTGATTCAAATGTGATTCTCTTCCAGAAACATACTCACAGACCCACAGAAACAGTGTTCGATCAGCTCTCTGGGCATCCCTGCCCTCCATCATGTTGACACATAACCATCACAAATGGGAAGCAAGGAGAGAATGGATATGAAGAATAGCACTGAGGTCCAGTTGGGTGAATTTCAGAGCCAGTTGTGTATTAGTGGCAAAGGAGAAACACTTCAAAGAGTGGAATCCAAAAAGATTTCAAGGTTTCCTGCTCTAGCAGTTGAGAAGGTTCAAATGAACTAAGGATAAAAAGGTGCAAATTTGTTGAATAATACAAATTAACCAATTAGTGTACTTGAGCATCCCGTCTGGGGTTATTTGTGTGGGGAACTTTATAAATTAATGAGGAAAAAGAGCCATTTTTCAGGGGAATTGAGTAGGACTTCAAGAGCGTAAAACCATGTTGGCCCTGGTTTGGTTGACACTGGCTTGGTTGGCATTGGATCCAGGTTTAGGTTGGGTTGATATATTGCCCCCCTCCAGAAAGGAAGGACCATCTAAAGAAAATATCTTAAAAGAAGGAATCCCAGAGAGTCCTATCTGTAGATAAAGGGCAACCCCAGGTCAAAGAGTTTTCTCAGTGATAGTTGAATTTCATCAACTCAGCATTTGGGGACTTGATTTTCCCAAGATGAAATATATACACTTTGCAGTTCCAGAATCTATCCAGTGACACTCTGAAACTTTCATTTCATTAGCCAGCAAGTCTCACAAAATGGTAGGCTTAAAGGGGTTAAAGAGGTTTAAATTTTTCTCCTTACCATTATTTTCTTTGGAAGAAATGTTACATGGTGATATGTAGGGGGAAGAAATCAGTGCAATGGCTGAAAAAGACCCAATATTTATAGGGTTGTACTAGAACATTCGGTTGGGCAAAATGTGACAAATGTGGCACAAATGGCAGAAAATGTGGAGGTTTTTGATCTGTGAAGGGAATTCTGTTTTTCCAGCTGTAACTTCTGAAATCTGAAAGATGCTTACTTGGACTTGGAATGCTAAGGCAGGGAGAGAATTACCTTGGTATAGTTGATATATATATATAGATATTTATCTATATATATGTATAGTTTTATATAATGGGTACACTTACATATATTCAAGTTTGTTGTTTTAATAAAATTAAATTTGAATAATTTTCAGTAGTTGGAAAGAACTTAGGTGATTTAACACAGCCATGTAAAAGATTCTCAAGAGTAGAGGGTTTTATGAAAATGGGAGATTGAAAAATAACATGGTTTGATATCATACTAATAACTACATTCTGGGGGATCTACTTCATTTAAAATGAAGTAAGAAACTTTGACTATTATAAGATGATTTGTATTAAGATGCTTGGACTCTGTTGACATATTCTAGTAAAGTTTTAAAAATGTTGAGAGGTTATGAGTTTTAAATGTACACTGATATTCAAAATTATATAGATTTAAAAAAATTATTTATATGATTTATCTCTTTAAAATAAATTTGAATGCTGGCCTCAAGTAACAGGATAGTAATGGAATAAGTATTTTTTCCTTAATTGAATTCTCCAAGACAAGTAATTCCCTCACTGTATACTTTACCTGGGTAGATACCTGCATTTCTTGACTTATAAAAACTTATTTAATTGTGGAAAAAAGGAAGTCTTTTTAGTGCTCAACCATTTCTAAAATAGTTTTCTGAAAATAATTGCATTTTCATAGGTTTTAAATTTTCTCAACCTATGTATAGTTGCATTTCTTAAGTCTTTTTCTTTTTTGTAAGATTTTTATCTATCTATGCTATCATCTAATTATTTTTTTTTAATTTTTACTTTAAAAGATTTTATTTATTCATTCAACAGACAGAGAGCACAAGTAGGTAGAGAGGCAGGGAGAGAGAGAGGAGGACGCAGGCTCCCTGCTGAGCAGAGAGCCCGATGTGGGGCTCGATCCCGGGACTCTGGGATCAGGACCTGAGCTGAAGGCAGAGGCTTAACCCACTGAGCCACAGTGGTGCCCCTATCATCTAATTATTTAGCATGAGTGTGGGAAGGGGTGGAAGGAGAGAGTGAATCTCAAGCAGACTCCACAATGAGTGTGGAACCCCTTTATGGCGCTCCATCTCAGACCCTGAGATCATGGCTAGAGCCAACAGGTGCCCCTCCCTTTTATTAAGGTCTTACCAGTATTTAAACATGTATGGAAGAAGGAAAGAGTGCCTGTATTGATTTGGTCTCCACCTTCACCTGCTCTGAATGAGAGCAATATCCCTAATAATCGCCCTCCTAAGTTTGAGAAATTAAATTGATTTTCAAACTTACTTATTTTTTTGATTCTGTGAATTAACTTTACTCATCTTATTACTTATTATAAACTTAAAAAATGCCTATGATTCTTAAAGTTTAATAAAAGAATTTGAGACACATTGGTACTTTTGAAATTTAACAAGAGTTTATAAGACAAAGAGGCATTAGAATTAAAATCCTTATAGAAAGCAATTCTGTCAAACAGTAGTTGTTAATACTTCATTAAATCCTCATACTTGTATATGTTGATTATTTCTAACCTGATATATATCTGGAATAGAGGTATACATAGCACTTAAAAACTATCCTGTTGTCAATTCAGGAGCTGGTTTCATGCTATGAAATAGAGTGCTAATATTATTTACTTGCAGGCCTGAAGACTTTCAGAGTAATAATAGGTCAGCTTTCTAATTTATCGGCAAATAAAATAATAAAAGCAAAACTAATGAAAGCAAAATCAAACAGGATTTGATCAAATTTGCAAAGCTATGCAGTGATGTCACAGGGCTCTTGGTCCCTGGAAGAATGCCCCTGCCTCTGCTATATTTTATTTCAAAAATAAATGCTCCTCTGATTCCTAGATATGTGAACTTCCAAAGACATTTCCCAGAGAATGTAAGTTTCAAAGTAACTGGATTATGAAGGCTGTACTGCATGTGTCTGCTCTGTATTTTCATGTTGTAGAGATAATGTGTTCTCATCACGGTGCTACCTCTGTGCTGTGTTGGTCAATCCACATGTCTGCCCATGAACTGCATTCGTGGGCAGCGAGCTAACAGTTTTACAGGCTGGGCCTGCCCTCGCTATGGCACTGACCGCAGGTCGGTCCCTGGACAGAGCTGGGCCAATCACAGCCATTCCCCTGGGATTGGGGATTATGACAGAAGGTTAATTTTGTACTATTGGACTGTTCTGCTGAAAGCAGGTGCCATCGGTGGCCTTGTGTAGCTCTTGGAACAGAAGAAGCTTCTCTGTAGACAGTAAGAAAGTAAGAGGCAGAGACTTTTGTTTACTGGCTTCTCAGTTCTGGGTTCCATTCATTCCAGCCATTACATATTGGGTTATATAGCACAGTACTGAATCTTTATTAGAAATTCATTTTTTAAAAACTTCTCTTAAGCCAACTCAAATGGGAGTCTTCCTTGAAAATAAATGATGCCTAACCCATGGTTATGATTTTAAACATCTTTACAGAAGAAAGAATGCCTTTCATGACTATGAAAATGACAGAGCTTTATCTTTCGTTCATGAAAATGTACATAGCAACTTGGGTTCGTCATCTTAGATTTTCTTTTATCTTTCTTTGCCTTCCCCACCCAGGCCTCCATAACTTTAGATTGTACTGACATTTATTGAGTAGTTCTTGTTTCATTTCAACCAAATATATACATTGTATCTTTCATGAGATGAAGTACATCCATTCTTTAATCAGGCCTTTTTTGTATTGTGTTTGTCTCCAGCCTTTGACATTTAGAAAAATAAGAACTTCGGTTTTAGAGTAGGGTTTTCAAAGTGATTGAAGAGTTGAATACAAAAAGCAGAAAGCCCTGGTGTTATTTATCTGGAACGAAGGGAAAGATTTAATAAGTATCCACAGTCGCTATTTTGTAAAGATGGCAGTAATTTTGCAGCCATTCTCTGTCTTTTCCAAAGGCCAGAGAAAGAATAAATGGACTCAAACTGAAGTATTAGAAGTGCTGTTGAAAAGCAATACTGTTGAAAAGGAAAGATTGTCCAGATGGTAAAGCCTGTTGAATATTAGGCAGTGTGCTGAGAGGCATTATAGGATACCTTCTGCTATGCCTTAAAAAGCGGGATAGTCTCCTGTTTGCTTTTTTGTAGTTGTTTCTCCTAATAATTCTGAGCACTGTCTTATAGAGTTTGCATTAAATGACTCCCTAAATTTTCCTTATGATAGGAAAATTCTGTAGTTGTCTATGTACTGTTTACGTACTAAGCATTCCTCATCAACCTAATATCAGGTTCTCCAAAAACACTACGAAAAAAAGTCTAGGATACTTTCTTTTCAGATCCAGTTCAATGTAGATCATATAGTTTCATCCTAAGTTAACCAAATATTAACTTAAGTATTTATAGGAGAAAAGTCAAGGCTACCAGGGCTTATTTGTAATAACAAGGAGATGCATTTATGAATAATTACATCCCCAGTTAATTCAAATCCGCATTTCTAGAGATTAGTGATAATCTTTCTGCCTTAAAAAAGCCTATTTTTCTTGCTATTACTTACAGATGCTATGATGATTCTATGCTTGGCTTCTTTTCTATCCTGTGTACTTCCTTGATAGAAAGAATTGCTAAAAATCAGGATGTACCTTGAAAACCTTCAGAAAAAGGAGAAAGCGACAGCCAACGTGCATAGTCACACATAATAGCATATTTAATCATGGAATAATACAGAATTAGCCCTGCTTTGCTGCTGGTTTATTTAATAGGGCATTTTTCTTACTTACAGGCATTTTGTTATAATAGGGGCTTTTCAATACAAGTACATATTCTTACACAAGGGGCTGTTGAATCTAAGCATTTCCCCAATGTTCTATACAATCTACATGAGGTCTCAGACAAATATTGTAAGCTTCTTATGCTTAGGAATTCTCTTTCTTTGCCATCTTCCTCTCAGAAACAAGACCACAGAGAGCTCACTTCTCCCCTCTGCCAGGGCAAAAAATTCTTTAATGGCATCGCCATTATACAAAATCTAGTCCCTAGAGTGGCTTAGTGCATAAGCATTCCCATATGATGTTGGCCTAGCTTTAGTTTACTGGTCAAGATCTATTAAAGCAAAATATTGTTAGGCTTTCTAGAATATTAGACCAAACAAAGCTCCCTGTGTCACTGGGCTTTCTTCCTAGTCTTTGTCAGATATTTTCCCTTCTTCCTGGTATAGTACCATCTAAAAAAATTTCTCTAAGTAAGAAAAGTATTGTCTGGTCTTTTTAGAACTATGAAATCTAATCGACCCATCCTCAGAAAATGAGTTATTTCAGTGACTTTTTTACTTGAAAGAGTAGGTAGTAATAATGGTGATTTGTGTTTGTTTCATGAGGAGATAGACTTTTGCTGTGCATTGTTCATTGGAAGGATCATTGGCCACACCTGATAGAATGTAGCCTCTGCACCATTATAATGGTTGAAGGCCAACTCTTACCACTTTCCTCTAAACGGTGGCCTATTTTCAACCTTCTGGTAGCTGTTATGCAGAAGTAGCTACATAGTAAATTTGATAGTGATTTGAAAAATTTTAAGTTATAATTTTTTAAAAATATTATTCTCATAAACCTGAAATCAGTGTGAGATATCCTTTCCAGTAAACGTAGAATTTTTTTTCTGGTTAAAATTTCTTCCAAGGGATTTTCTTGTAGCCTGGTAGTCGTAAATATCCTGTGGAAAAAATCAAGAAATGATAGTATAATTCCACTAGAAAGCCATCATATTCCTTTTTTTTTTTTTTTTTTGTATTTTGAAGAGATGGAAATAAAGTCTAGATTAAGAATCTGTTTCTCCCCAAACTTCTGACATGAAACCTTCAGAATTTGTATTGGTATGTCAGCTATTAAGTATTTGAAATACGTATTTCTTGTTAACTTCTGTGGTTGGCAAATTTTTATTAAGAGACGCATACTTAGATTGTGTGTTGCAGTGAACGTTATATTAATATTGCTTGTCAAGATACACGAATACTCGGGGTCTTGCTCTCTCAGGGCATCTGCTGACCTACCAACTGTACTGTGAGGCTCATCTCTGGGGGGCCTGAATTTCTGTCAGCATCCTGTGTGGCTAACAAGAGAATCTGATGAAACTATTTAAAAAATCTTGCTGTGCTTGTAGCCGACTGAAGTCATGCAGTTGCTCTGGTGTTTAGGCATTATCCCATTCTGCAAACCTTCAATTTGTTTGGAAGTGGATGCCATGTTGGCAACACTCACTGACCCTCAGCCTTGCCAAGGCCATCCTGGCCTGGATTCAATTCCCTTGGCCTTGGTTTATATTTCCTTCTGCAGCCCTGATGGAACTGGAAGATGGCTTTTAGCCTTGCAGTACTAGCAAAATCCTTGGCTGTGAGCACTTAGTTTTGTGATCTGTATTGTCTTCAGGTTCATCTGACTTGCAGAGGACTCCACAGTGTTGCCCTGTCATCTTGTCTGTGCCTCACAAGAACACTCAGATGCTTAGAGCAAATTCAGTTGCCCACTGATACGGATGAATTAACAGAGTCTTGTGGAGTGAGAAAAGCCCATATCTAACCTCAGCAAACCACTTTCAGTCAATGCGACAAAACTTCTAATTCACTCCAATCAGATATGAAAGATTTATATTATGCTGCTAAGTTGGACAAGGTTTCCAGAGGACTGGAAATGTCTTTTCACACCAGCTTTCAAACCCAGTGTTATAATTTTGGACAAGACCATGAAAAAGAACATTCATTCAAACTGGACCTAATACTGTCTGCTGCTCAAATTCCTTCCACCCATTGATTGAGGATAAGCATTAGATCGGGCAGAATGCTTTCAATTTTGAAAAGACTGTCCACATCGTCATGAATCAGTTGTGGCATATTAGAGAATTTTCTCGAGGCGACTCAGGTCAATCTGCTGGTTCCTAACTGAATCCCCTGCTTCCAATCACCTCACTCTTCAATTAATTCTATATACCACCGACTGAGTGAGTTAACATCTAAGTATAGTTGAAAAAATGCGGGGCTTGGGGGAAGCAACCTTCTCATTGCTTACATTAAAAAAAATCTAAATTCGTTAGTATTCAGTGCTCTCTCTTACCTTTCTTTCCAGTTTCAGCTTCCAATCTATCCTTTTGCTCCAGCCAAATTTAATATCTTGTTTGGGGTAGACAGACTACTCCTTTCATCCAAGAGGTCCACACCCTTTCCCCAGAACCTGTGGCTATGTTATGTCAAGTGTCTAGGGAGAAGTAAATTTGCAGAAGGAATTATGTATTAAATTTGCTAATCAGCACTCTTGAGGTGGGAAGATTATCTGGGATTAGTCGGATGGGCTCAGTGTAATCCCAAAGGTGCTTATAATCGAAAGAGAGAGGCAGGGGAGCAAGAGTCAAGAGAGATTTGAAGATGCTAACCAGACTGTTGGCTTTGAAGATGGAGAAGGGTGTCCGGAGCCAAGGAATGCAAGTGACCTCTAGAAACTGGAAAGGCCAAAAAAAGGAATTATCCCCTAGAGCCTCCAGAAGGAATGCAGCCCTAAAGAAACCTTCATTTTAGCCCAGTGACACTCATTGCTAGTAAACCTGTGTTGTTTCAGCCACTAAGTCTGTGGTGTTGTATAGTGCGCTGCTTATGAAAACAGACTCTGAACCCAGATTACTAGGCTTGGGTCCTGACCCAGAAACTAGCTCCATGTCACTGGGCAAGGGTCTTGAAGTTTTCTGTGACTTGACTTTCTTCCTGTACTCACTGATGCTTCTGATCATTAGGTATCTGCCTTCTCCAAAAACATCTTGTGCCATACTGCTACCACACTTTGCTGAGGTGGTGCACGTAATCCATCCTGGAAAATATTTCCCTAGCCTACTGAATCTTACACTAATGTTGCCTCTTTCCCGGAAACTTTCTGCAATCCTCTCCTGGTAATTATTGTCTCTCTTCTTTGGTGCAACTCTGGTGTTCTGCTTTATAGCAAGTTGTAACTTGTGCTGTAGTTCATAGTTGCATTTACTTTATTATCACAATTAATATTAAAAGCTCCTTTAAAGGAGGTATAGGTTGTGCTCACTTCAGCAGCACATATACTAAAGGATGGATAGGTTTTACTCACACCTGCTCATATGTTTGCTGATATTTCTCAGGGTCTAGAGAAGTACATCGTTTATTATAGTATATCAAGTATATTGTTTATTATATAATTTTTTGTGGAATCATTGAACTTAACTATGGACATGAGTCTTGTGAAATTAAGGGTCAAGTAGAGTATTTGAAGTCAGAGGCTGTATTACCCATTTCAATAATTAAATGAGATCATGTCCCACATAGGCCCTTAAAAATGCTAAAGGTTGAAATGGTTAAATAAGCTTATTCAAAAAATTCTTGTGAAGTGAATTTTCAGTTCACTGTTGATAATTTGTGAAACAGTTCTTCATACAATTAGTACCCCCAAAATATCCTTTGGCTGTGTTACACAGTGATGGGTTCAAATATTCAGCATGTTATTTATCAGGGCCTAGAGTGAGGGTAAAACTGAACAGAAAGGCCCTCCACTGATGTCATTTTTCAATTTCCAATGAAGGGACAATGGAAAAAAGAAAAAAATAAACAGGGGTCTTAAGAGCAAGCAGGCAGACAATGACATTGCAGAGGGGTTGTTTCTGTCTAGGAGAGTAATAGAAGGAAAGCAGTGCCCTCAGCGGAGAATGAACTGGTTTTCCCATTCCACTTCAAACCCCGTGACCAACCATGGCTGGCTCCACGTCCCCTGTTATGGCCAATAGTTTTCTCTATAAATTAGGCCTGATTGTTTCAGTGAAAAACGGTGGTTGGAATCAGAAAAATTCTGTTATTGTGTGGTAGTTAAATGAATGCTCTGAGCTCTAGAGAGACAGACCTGAGCACGTATTCCAGCTGCGTCAGTTAAGGACTTTCCATGGCTCTGAGCCATGCTTGACCTCTCCTAATTTCTACTTTCTCATGTAAAGATGTTAATTATAATAGAATTTACCTTAAAAAAAGTGGTTATTATTATTTCAGAAATCCCTCTGCCTATCTCTTTTGTATTTTTGAACCTATAAAGTATTACATTATTATTTAATAAAGTATACATATATTATGTATCTTCATTATAAAGCTGTTTGTAATGGATAGAATATACTAGATTCATTCTTGAAGAGTGTGAATTTCTGCAGGAGCATTCTACATGTCCAAATACTAGTTATTTGGATGTGTGAAGGCTAGTTGAAAATTTGACCTTTAATAGTCAAGTGGGAAAAATTTTTGATACGCAGAAATGGGAGAATTAACAGCTGTTCTGCATGATTATTTTTCCATTGCTTGTCAGAGCAGAAGTATCTGAGTATCTTCATGAGTGCATGAGGTTAGATGAAGAGAAAAACTAAAACAATTAATAGGAACAGTAGGGGGTAAATCAGAGGTGCCCCTTTAACCTCAGTTGAAATATGGTAAATGAGATTAACATTTCACAGTACTATTATGGGGATAAAATAACAGGAATGTACTTATATTAGGATGTGAAAAGAATCCTCATTTCTTAATATATACTGATTTACTCTGTGACAAATAGAAAATGACAATTTAATTTGATATTAGAGGTTATTCTGTAAGTGGGTCTACATACACATTGGACTACTAAATAGAAATGGGGTAAATAGATACATTTCACTTTCTGCAGTTATATAACACATGTTCAATAAGAGTAGTTAGTATATATATAGATATATGTGTTCTGTTGACTATTAACTGAGTCATAGAAGATGCACTGATCTTTTTAAACATGTTCAGTAGACAGGAACATATTTTATAACCCAACTTTTGGGGACCAAATTGAGAAACTGAAGGAGAACTTCTTTAAAGTGATATTTCCTTCCTTCCTTCCCTCCTAACACATATTTGTTGAAAGCCTCCTATATGCTAAGCACTGGGGAAATAGTGATCAAAACAGGCAAACGTTTTGCCCTCATGCAGTTTGTCTTGTAAGATAAGATGTTAGAGACAAATTAGAGACATATTAACTGAGACAAAAAAAAAAAAAAAAACAAAACAGATAACCTAATGGTGAGACAAGGAACAAGTAACGCAGGGAAGAGAAGTATGCACTTGGACAGAGGGTGGCAATTTTATTTTATTTTATTTATTTATTTTTAAAGATTTAATTTATTTATTTGACAGACAGAGATCACAAGTAGGCAGAGAGGCAGGCAGAGAGAGAGAGGAGGAAGCAGGGTCCCCACAGAGCAGAGAGCCCAATACGGGGCTCGAACCCAGGACGCTGGGATCATGACCCGAGCCAAAGGCAGAGGCTTTAACCCACTGAGCCACTCAGGCGCCCCGAGGGTGGCAATTTTAGATCAGATGACAGAGAAAAGTGACTTTGAAAGCCCTGAAGAGGGCGCCTGGGTGGCTCAGTGGGTTAAGCCGCTGCCTTCGGCTCAGGTCACGACCTCAGGGTCCTGGAATCGAGTCCCGCATCGGGCTCTCTGCTCAGCAGGGAGCCTGCTTCCTCCTCTTTCTCTCTCTACCTGCCTCTCTGCCTAATTGTGATCTCTCTCTGTCAAATAAATAAATAAAATCTTTAAAAGAAAGCCCTGAAGAAAGTCAGATTATGTGGGGAAATGCATTTCAGAAAGAGGAAATCATGGCAAGTACGAAAGCTTCTGGGAGTAGGATGGGTGCAGCCTGTGCAAGAAATACAAGAAGCCAGTGTGGCTGCAGCAGAATGAACGGGGGACACAGCAGAGGGGATCCCTGCTACCAGCAGGGAGGCTTGCCTCACTCTTGGAGGCTCCTGGTGCAGACTCCAAATAAGGGGTTTTTTTCCAGTGAGCCCCTGGAGGTCTTTGAGCAGAGGAGTGAGGTAAATGACTGTAGTTTTGTATGCTTGTTTGTTTCACAGATCATTTTGGTGATGTATTGAGAATAGATTCATGAGAGAATTTAAAGCCAAGAAACTGGTTAGGACACTTACTGCTAGAATTTCAAATATAAGCTTAAAGGTAAAGGGGGAAAATGTAAGAATTGATCTAAAAACTTGTGAGAAGGCAAAGGCCAAGTTTCGAAAGCTTTTTGTCTGGATATTAGTAATATCTTGAATTTAACCTCTTCTGTGTATCCAAATAGCTCAAAAATCCTATTCCTGCCTACAAACAACCTTGAACTGAACTTACGGAACACACTTCCATGTCCTCAGTCATCACTTATTCAGATCCCCCAAACAGGAAAAATGGGGTGTACACCATTCTGATATTTTCCTCATGAATCTAGAAAACCAAATGGACTCTTTCCTGAAGTTAATAAGTAAATACTTTAATGGGAGCCTGGGTCTGTTAAGCAATGGACTCTTGACTGAGATCATGATCTCAAGATCATGCCATCGAGCCCCCCGTCAGGCTCCACATTGGGCACAGAGCCTGCTTAAGATTCTCTCTCTCCCTCTGCTCCCCCTCCCCCAATCCACGTACATGGTACAGTCTCTATTGGAGCACCACACACCTGCAGGTTCTAAACAATTTTACTATATGCAGACTATAAAATGATTGTTTCAAAACTGAATACGTATGAATGTGTACTAATTATATACTGCATATATGAGCATAAGCCTGTCTTTGGTAGTGTTTAGCTAAACCATCTTGACCTGCTTTCTTTGGTTCCTTGGTCTATAGACCAACTCAGGATTCAGATCTATGTTCACAATCACCTGTATTCATTAAGAACAAGACACATACAGCTCTGTAACCAGTTCTTTTGAAAAATATCTTGTGGAGCCATATTAGTGCTTGGCTTATATTGAATGCTCCATAAATTTTTCTTGAATGAATGACTCTTTAACAAGGCCTTCAATCTTTACAGCAAAATAAGAATCTTTACCTGCACGTTACGGCCCCATTTAAACAAGCCCTATTATTTCTCAGAAACATATGCAACTTACGATGATTCCTTTTTAATAGTTAGGATTTAGGGCATTAGTCTGCTGAATTTGCTGTTGTATGATACTGCAGGTAAAGATTTAACTTTACCCTGCATATAAGTGCTTAAGCAGTCACATTTGATATTTATTGAATATTTTTTTCCTCCAAATTTAGAAATTGCCAGTTTGGGCTAATTGTAGTCACTATGAGAGATGAGTGATAATTTTTGTTCCTTTTACTCTCTACTAGAGTCAAATTGTAACAAACACAGACATACACACACACAATTTCTTATGGCTTACTACAATTCAGAGGTTTTGAGAGTTAGGGCTGAGAGTACCCCTAAACTTTTACTTCCTTGAGTTTTGTCTCTGCTACTATATTCATAATGAAAAAGGAGGTAAAACAGAACTGCTGAGCAAAACACAAGCTTTGACTGATGAGCTGGAGTTTTCACAGAAGCTTTCTATCTTATTTTAATATATAGGTGATTTTAAATTCTAGTCATTAATATATGATATTTTGTCATTTTAAAACTCTTATTTCTCTTCTGTCACATCTCTGCTAGGGATGGTAGTCTAGTTTGTTTGCTATTTTCTTGAGTATCAGATTCTGATTCAAATGGAAGAATTTACGAGTCACAAGTAGACATGTCTACAAACTTGAGTGTCTGGCAAATCTCCCTTGGCCCGCTTGGCACTTCATGGCAGCTGTTGTTTGGGCCCTAAAGTGTGTTCTTTATTAAGTCCACTTTTCCACTAGCTGACTGACTGCTAATTTTCCAGGAAATGACACTGATTTCTTATGACCCTCATATAAGTCATGATAATCAATTGCCTAAACTCACTCAATTTCTATTGAATAAATACAATATGGCTTCTTCCACAGGATCTCAAAACCAAACCAAAAGTAATTCAGCTAAAATTAAACAATCTTTGGCTGTATGAAACCAATAAGAATTAAAATATAGGAAATTCCACTTACCACGCGCAACAGGAATCCCAGAGGATTCCAGACTGAAAGCATCGCCTCCATGTGTGGGTCAGAGAATATAGAGGGAGACGTTCACTATGACTTTGTGTTCTGATTGCCGGAGTTGAAAGGACCCGTGCAGGTGTGATCTATTAGAGAAGCAGCTATTTTTGGAAAAATACTGAGTGATAAGTAAATTCTGTAATTGGCTAGTTGTTACTTGCTTCAGATTTTCTAGGAGGGGAACAAGATTGAGATATAGAGACAAATTTTAAACATCTACCTGTTCTTGTCTTGATGGGAGTAGGATGAAGGAAATGCATGATCAGTATGAAAGATTCAGGTAGCTGGAAGAGGACTCTAAACAGCACAGACGTGGAGAATGGGTACAGGTTGGGGAGAACCTTCTGCGTCCTGACCAGAAACATCACTGGAGCATGTAGAAGGATAAGAGTGGTCCTACGTCATGCCAGAGAGGCAGTGATTAACTTAGTCAGGACCTTAGAGGCCAGTGGAAAGCCAGTGAAAAATGTCAAGGGTGAGTGGAAGTGACAGAATAACAGTATCCAATTTACATTTTTTAATATTTAGATTATGTAGAAAATGAATTATAGGGAGAGAGCAGTGAGAACAGAGTAACCATGGAGATTGTTGTAGAAGCTCAGGCCAGGGTGCTGGTGATTTGGACGAAGGCTGTGGAATGGAGAGGGGGAGAAGTGGAAGCACTGGGGATAGATACTGGGGGTGGAACCAATAGAACTTGCTGAAGCATTAGGTGTATGTTCTTGTGGGTCTGTGAGTGTGAGTGCATGCACCCTGGAAAGTTAGAAGCAAAGGGTGTGCAGAGAATTGGAGGCTGAGGCAACAGGAGAAATCAGACATAACTTCTATTTTTGGTGTGAACAATAAAACAAAAAACGGGTCTATCAAAAATACCAATCTCATTTACAGTTGGACCAAAGTTCAGACTTACAGCAGTCTCAAAGTTAGGATTCAAATGAATTCTTCTGGATCTGGTTTAAAATAGAAAGATTGGAAGGGGAAAGATATTTCAAATTTCAATTTCAGGGGTGTCGATCTAGTATCTTTCTCGAACACTGAGATTATTTTTCTTAAAGGAATTTATAATCATCATGCTCTAAATGACCTCTAGGAGTGATTTACAGTTTTTATTATAAGTCATCATTGGTATAGAATGAAAACAAAACTGCCTATTTTTTTTTCTTTTAAATATGAAAGCAAATGTGTTTTGTGGTGTTGAGGAAATGATGTTCTTTCAAGCCTTGGTGATTGTCTTTTAATTTCAGAGTGTAGAAAAGGAAGCTGATAACTTTGAGAAGTGTGGGACGAGTGGTAGAAGCATGCATTTAAATCATGTTAAAAGCTTGACCTGAGTCTTTAGAGGTTTAGTAATTTATAGCAAGCAGTATAAATCCAGCTAACTCTGATGAAAAGTGGACAGATTAGGTAGACACTGAAACAGGCAGAGATTATTAGTATAATAATTTTAAGAAAGCACAATTGATTCAGTTAAGCAAAATATATGGGCTTATCTTTAAAAGCAATGTTTTTGAAGGTAGTTAATAAAAAATATACCAAGTCTTGCATATTGATCGATTTTCTCTATCGGCCCTTTTACGCTATTTCTTGAAGACAAAACTGGGTATATTTTTATTCTTTATTGTTCTTACTAACATTTTGAATGAAATTCTCCTCTAAGCTAATCTTTAACAATAGTAGCTAAAGTGATTTTAAGTGTTATTTGAGGGGTAAACCCAGGTAGAAGTATGTAGGGTTCTCTATCCATTCAGATGTTTCATATGATTTGCACATTGTAGGATGCAATAATTTATTACTTGCTTCTGCATCTGAGTTTTGGTTGTCCATCTGTATTCTATATGGTCTGTATAGGACTTTGTTACAGAGAGAACAAAAACATAATATGAGCTTTAATTCAATTTTCACTATAAAACTTCATTCACATAGATTTATTTTAAATTTAATTTAAAGAAATTAGAATGACTGAAACACTATTACTTGGGGATTCTGTTCAGTTTATTGATTTAACTTCAGCATGCTATTTAATACAGATTGCTGTCATAGACATTGTTTCCAAAACTGTATTAAATCGAATATAGGATTGAAAAACATGTTTACTATTGCAGTTTAAGCAGTCAAAAAATTTGCAGGTCTACTTAGTTTGGCCTGCTTAAGGGGTGGGTCACTTGAAGGATGCTTTCACGGACTCTCTTATTCTCCCATCAGTTCAGGACACTTTTCCTAAAGCAAATGTATAATTATATTATTGCTCAAAAATCTTAAATTCTTTCTTGCCAACTTCATCAAGCCCAGATGAGGCTCTATGTGGACCTTCTCTGCACTGATAGTCTGTAATTGCTTCTCATTCTTCCCTATCTTGATTTCATAGCAAACTGAACTACATTCCCTCCCATCCCAAAATAACAACCCCAAGTCCATCCCCAGGAGATTCATAGATCCTACCCATTTTGTAGTACATGGCTTGCTTCTCTCACCACCAGGATCCAGGATTAGGGAGAGAAAACCTAAGGTTTCTAACACACTCTGGTCCAAGGACTGCCTTCTGGTTGAATGAAACATTAACTACTTTTTACCTTGAATTTCTTCATCTGGAAAAGGTACTACTGCACTAATACATGATTATTTGGGGAACTAAATGAGATCAAAATAAATACACAATGCCTGGTATATATCCATTTAATAACTATAGTACTCCTCACCCTAACATGATAGTCCTTCTTTTAATAGCTGCTGACATTTCTCTCTAAGCTATGTTTTATCATTCTAATATATGTAGAAAGTTGGCATTTTACTCTTTTTATGGTACATTTAGAAAGTAAACAAAGACTGCAATAATTTTCTAATTAGATATGTTTACTTACTCTACTATATCATTCACATTTTGAATAGCCCTAAATAATCATTTGAACTCTAGAAAGATCCACTTAACAATTTTACAAAACTTGTATCTGCAAATTTGCATGTTCTCAAATATGACTATTGAAATAAAAAAGATTTTCCTGGGCTAGAATTCTTTTTTTTTTTTTTCTTTTTTTTTTTTTATTTCCAGCATAACAGTATTCATTATTTTTGCACCACACCCCGCGCTCCATGCAATCCGTGCCCTCTATAATACCCACCACCTGGTACCCCAACCTCCCACCCCCCGTCCCTTGAGCACCACTGTCTGCTCGGCCTGGTCCTTGCCATCTACAATACAACAGTGAGCAAGACAGATGAAAATTCCTGCTTTTTTAGAGTTTACATTTCTAGTATAGATGCTGGAGGTTTGAGGAGCCAGGTAACAAATAACAAAAGCAACACATAAATGTTTTTATAAATTGCAAATCAGTAAGGGAGCATGCTCTTTGGAAAAACAGGCAAGGGATAGCAGGGCATGGGGTCTGGGCAGTCTGCAGCAGGGGTGAGGCTGATTTACAGTATTATGTAATGTGTTCAAGGCTGGCTTTATTGGAAGGTTGCCATTTAAGCTTAATCTGAAGGAAGGTGCAAAAACTCAACCTGTGTCTGTTCAGAGAATGAGCACTCCGGGCAGAGGGAACATCATTATTTTTCAAACCTGCAGCATCCACTCTGTTTCTACAATCCATTTACCATTTCTTATTTTGTACTTATTTACAAAATTTATTAAATTTCTGATGTGAGTCAGTTACTATGCTAAGCAGTAGAAATGCAAACAGAGTAAGTTAGAGTTCCCACTTTCAAGTTTATATTAGTTCCAAGACCTTCAGGTTCCTAGAAGGTAGTGAATTGTGTGTGGTGTTCAGGCATGAGACAACAGAGGATGAAAACAAGCAGTGTGTGTCCCACACTAAAGCGTTCAAATTCGTATCATGTAATCACTGTCCTGGACAACCAAAATATATCTGTAGTTCCAGTGTTTCCAACCAACTGCCAGTTTGTGACCCTTCAGGAAATGGGTCCATCAAAAATTAGATGCAGTATACCATGAGTGTGGGATAGAGGTCTGGGTGCAGTGGAGACCCGGAGGATACTGATGAAAGGAATTGGGAAAAGCTTACCGGGCTGCAGCGCCCCAAATGCAGAAAGATGTCTTCTTGGCTGTTCCTAACAGGCTTCCTCGCTTCTGTGTGTGCTTTAAATTAGTTGTCAAACTGTGTTTTCAGGCAATTAGGTGAAGTTAGCGAACCAGCAGTTGCTAGGTCCCTATTTCTGAAAGCACTTGATATACCCTTCATAAATCCTCAGAAACAAAACAAATCAACAGAAAAATGTATTGTGCATAGATAGCTCCTCCTTGTTCCCTAAGTTACTTGTCATTGAGCCTCTTTCATTGAATACATCCTTTAATTTAAGTCTCTTTCGGCCATTCTTCTCTTGACTTTTCTCTCTTCTCTCATCAGTAATGAACTGTTTTCTCCTCTGGAAATGTCCTCTCTTTAATGAGGCCAAGTCACATTGCTGTGCCAGGGGGAAAGATTCCATCCCTCTTCCTTCCATTGCATTCTTGCAAAAGAGAAATGGAGGACGTAGGTCTCCTGGGTTGTCTTTGAAACCCCAGAATTTTATTCCGAAAACATTTTAATATTATAACTCAGAGTAAACACTAGGGGAAAGTGTACATTTGTAAAATGCTCAAAGTCCAAGGTCTCTACAGTCATGAATATGGTGAAAAGAATTAGAATAGAATACCTAATCAGTTCTCCGAGTGTGTATGTGCCGTAAGTGGTGATGTTTCCTAGGAATGGCAGGATCCCATCCCAAATGGCACATTTTGAGGAGCTCTAGAGTGACATGATTTCATTAGTACTCATATTTTTATCATAAGATTACTCTTATTTTATAGTGCAGATAGTGAAAACTCAAGAAATCGTAATTAAGAGGAGCTACTGGGAATAATCCTTTCTAATAAAAGAGCTATTTTAGATATCTATCTACTCTTTAGACACTTGAATGATTTGTAAGGCACGAATGCCTCTCTATCTTACAGGGCCACTCAATATATGAAATTCAGTAATGTGGAAATTTTACAAATCATGAAAAAGATGCCTATGCTTCATTTGAAAACTGAAGCTTAATGAACTTGCAAACAAACGCAAATCAATTGAGTTCTCTGATTCTAGTCTCCTAAGGAGGACTACATGGAAATTGATTTCAGAACAGATAGGGTCCACTACTAACACATGCTACATTTTAAGGGGGATATTGATCTCCTTAC
The DNA here is from genome assembly GCF_009829155.1 of Mustela erminea. Lineage (NCBI taxonomy): Eukaryota > Metazoa > Chordata > Mammalia > Carnivora > Mustelidae > Mustela > Mustela erminea. The sequence continues at coordinate 123,990,355 of NC_045619.1, forward strand.
CATTTTTTGTTGACTATAAACATTATAAATGCTCATTGTAAGAACATGTGAAATATTGAAAGTATAATACATATAAGTGAAAAGACTTGTGTATTTGATACCCAGACGTAGCCACTTTTAATATTTTCATACACAAATTCCAAAGAGCTTTTCATATATACATTTAGATTATGTTGTATTCCAAAAATTGCATTAATTATAAGTGTTTTGAGTCAGTAATTATGCTGGAAATATCTTGTTCCAATGTCAACACATGGAATTAGCACTTTTATAGCAGCATCATGTTACATGAAATTATTGCATCTAGCATATGTAACCATACCCCAGTAATGTAGATTATTTTCCAATTTTTGATATAAATGGCATGGTGATGAAGTCACTTGCACACTTATCTTTGTGCATTCATCTGATTTACTTTTTAGTAAAAATTCTACATATAGCCTTGTTGGATCAAGGGTATACAAATAATACATGTTACCAAACTGCCTTCAGGAAAGTTGTACTGATTTATATTCTGTTTATATGTCCCCTTGCAATACAAATCTAATTTTTACAATGAAACTTATTAGGACAATATGATTTTTTTTTTTAGACGTCGAGTTATATGTCATTTTGGTACCTGTTCTGTATATTAGGTAGTACCAGAAAGGCTAGCAAATATCCATCACTTTACTTACGATTATCTCCTGGTGATCAAATATCTAGACTTTTTTTTTTTTTTTTTGAGATTGTGTGACTTAGATTAGCTCGGATCTTGTCACCTCAGCTCCTAACTAGAATCTAATTTATTTTCTATCAGATCTAATATCTTCTTGAATTAACACATTCTTAAATGAAAATCATTATTTCTGTGTACATTGCTAGCATTTCATATAGAGAAGCGTAGATGAGTTTAATCATCTGTTTTTTTTATCATCTGAAGGTATAATCAAGCTTGATTTTATAGCAATAAGGCTCCTGTTATAAAATTACTGTCTAAGACACACACAGATGACTAATTTCATGGCATCATACACACTTACTCCCTTTATTGTGGAGAGTGACTGTTGGACTCTCCCTGAACCAAGATCAAGTTCCTGATCACTCACTATATGCTTGTTTCTATCAGAAATAAAACCTACAGATCTAAAATAAATTTTTATAACCCATGAACTATATCATCCTTTGACATCTAAACACATAAGCCAGAAAATTGGCATATCTTCTTTAGCTATCCAGTCAACTGTCTGATAAGGCCAAGTATCTCTGTCATCAGACTCATTTCTTTCTAAATTTAATTGTAATTGTATGTGTAATATTATTGGCCAGGGTGTTTAAGATTTAGTATGAGTTCTCCAAGAATTGTGAGGTAGCCTAGGACTTGGTTAGTTCCATAGCTATCTTTTTTAATTTTTGCATAGAATTTAGTCTGGGGAGGGGAGATTTTTTTTTTTTTTCTATTAGGTATAGAGAATAGATCATCACACACATACACACACACACACAAAAAGATGTGTTTAACTCTAAACCAGATAACTATCGTGTAAGATTTTTGTTATTGTTGCTTTTCAAGTCAGGCTCCCAGATTGGCCTAGATCTTGTACCGCGGCAGTTTGCCAGATTGTCAAGTCATATAATCTTGTGACCACCAGAGGAAATTTTAAGTCCTCAGCAACTGCTGTGTGCACCATTGAACCACTCTTTGTGGCCTGTTGCAGACAAGTTTTTGATTAGAAGTGGAACTAGAAGCTAAGTTACTTTTCTTTCCGACACCTGAACAGAGGGAAGAAATTAACCCTAGATTTGGACCTTAGCTATCATCCCACTGAATACTCATTTTACAAATGAAGAAATTAATCCTGAGATGTCAGGCAGTTTACCCAGGATTACCATCCACTCCATAAAAGTCATTAAGGACTATCCATTTGATTGATCCTTTTTTTCTTATAAAATTACTGAATTTTTAAGGAAGCGATAACAAAGATTCCCAAGATGATCATCTTGGTGATGCTGAGAAACACATTTCTAATTTAAAAAAAAAGGAAAATGAACTCAAAGAACTTGCTTAATTTCAGAAATTGAATAGAAGTCTTATCCAACTTTGTCTTTCAATAAAAAGCTACTAAAAAATGATTCATCACTGAAAAGAAAACTAGCATTAGAGTGATCTCTTTATGGCTCTTGTCTACTTGGCTTCTTTCTTAGTAAGGACCTTGGCCAGGTTTTCATTCAATGTATTGTGTCTGTGAGTTAAGAATTCACATTTTAAATTACAAATCTTGAAATAACTTGTGCCCTTGGTACTACTGAAATTAAATTTAGTAATATTCTTTTTTTTAATTTTTTATTTTTTATAAACATATATTTTTATCCCCAGGGGTACAGGTCTGTGAATCACCAGGTCTACACACTTCACAGCACTCACCAAAGCACATACCCTCCCCAATGTCCATAATGCCACCCCCTTCTCCCCACCCCCTCCCCCCAGCAACCCTCAGTTTGTTTTGTGAGATTAAGAGTCACTTATGGTTTGTCTCCCTCACAATTCCATCTTGTTTCATTGATTCTTCTTCTACCCACTTAAGCCCCCATGTTGCATCACCACTTCCTCATATCAGGGAGATCATATGATAGTTGTCTTTCTCCACTTGACTTATTTCTCTAAGCATGATACGCTCTAGTTCCATCCACGTGCACCCGAATGTTTATAGCAGCAATGTCCACAATAGCCGAACTATGGAAAGAACCTAGATATCCGTCAACAGATGAATGGATCAAGAAGATGTGGTATATATACACAATGGAATACCATGCAGCCATCAAAAGAAATGAAATCTTGCCATTTGAGACAACATGGATGGAAATTTAGTAATATTCTTAACTGAAATATACCAGAGTGTAGAGTGAATCACAATGATCTTTATTTAAATTAGTCATTCTAAACCTAAGTTAGTCACAAACTGGGAACCTATGTATGTCTTATAACATACTGTGATTAGGGGTACCAGATTTCTTTAGAATGGAAAACATCCAGTAAGCCAAAGAGAACTTTAAGGACCTGCATATCTTGAAGATCTAGGAAGAGTTTGTTCAATACTTGCATCCCCAATTCTGTGACCTATAGAAATATAGAGAGATTGCCAGGATTTTTGAAAATTTCTGGGACATTTTCTATGCCTCTAGCTTTTAGAGTTGTACTCCTGCATATTTTCTGTGTACTGTGCTATGTGGTATAGAAAAGAAAATCAGCACCAACTCTGAGTACCCTCCCCCAAAAGACCACTTACACAAATCTTAATGGTTTTCCTACTACTTGATATAGAAGGGGAGTTTTGGAGAAGGGATTTGCACAGCAGTAGCAAAAACTGACCAATTGAACAGAGGTTATGTCTGCTGTTGCAGTGTCCCTGGGCGTACTCCAACTATATAGTATTCCGAAGGATGGAGCCTCATGATCTGGCCAGCTTCTCTTTCTTTTCCTTCCCTATTCTATTCCCTAATCTCTTGAATTCTTGTCTTCTTCTTCAAGAAGGTAGAACATTTCTTTCCTAATCCCATAAAGTTGAATGATATCCAACTCCTATGAACTTGCACTCATACCATCAAACACTTAAAGATATTTTTCCAAACAGATAATTCCCTGCTACTTTTTGATCAAGGAATTACAGTATCTGAGTACACATTTTTCCCCACCACATGACAAACAAAAGTTTACACTAAGCTGTGACAGCCATGCAAGGTCTGTTTGCATGGGACATGACCGATTCATTACTCCTCAACTGCCATTTTGCATAATCAATTGAAGAACAAATCATCAGTGTACACAACCTGCTCTCTGTAAAGACTAGAGGATATAAAATTGTTGAAGGCTTAAGTATGCAGTTATTTTAGTGCCTTAGAAAGTAGAGCAGCAATAAGTTACTTGCCTTAAGCTGTGATACCTCATCTTCAGTTGTACATCTCTATTGCCAGTGATTTCTGGAAGCTGTGGGTGATGACAGTAGCATGGCTTTGTGTTTGAATTGACTTAGCTCTTGTTAGCAGGATACTTTCTGTGGGTTTTTACAACATATTTCTGCAGTGTTTACAGATAGTACTTCCACATTTCCTTGCACACTGATGAAGAACCTTAAATGAAGTGATTACCTTGTTTGAGTTATGTGGTGGTTAAACTCAATAGCAGCAATGTATACTGTGTAAGCTCATTATTTTCAAGATCGAAGTACAAACCATTCATTCTCACTGAATGTGTCAACGAAGATGATAGCAACCCAACCAAATAGGATAGTGATGCATTGGTGTTCAATATTAAGCCACAACTGGACTCTTAGGGAGCTCCAAGCACATTTGAATATGTGTAACTTAAGAATCCTTTGTTGTTTGCATTCTGTTAAGTTTCTGATGCATATGCAGTCTTAAAGAAACCTTGTGAGAGAGGAAATATTAGCAAAACCTCATACATTAAAAGTGACAAAAATTGCATTAAGACCAGAAGCACAAAAGAAGTTTCTTCAGGAATTCTCGTCATATGACATGGTTAGTTCTGGAATTCATGAGATGTGTCAGGTTACCTTCCAGCACGCTATGGAAGAAATCAAAGCCGACTCTGGCAATGAGGGTGTTTCTCTAAAAAGTCAATGGCATTGATGCCCAGGACCAGCATTTGTTGTTTAGGTGGTACATTAAAGACAGAGAGGTCTCGGAGGAATGTTTGATCTGGGAAGCACTGCAGTGACCTATGAAAGGTGTCAATTTGATTAGCCTCATTAGGGTCTGCCTTGATTTGTGAGTTGAAACTTGATTGCTTTGCACTGGTGATATCTTTACTGAGCTAGGAAGCCCATCAAAATGGTAATATGTTATCCCTTGTATCATGCACTTGCCAAGAAACAGTTGCCTACAAATTTAAATCGGTCATGTCTGTTGCGGTGACTGTTGCAGTTTTGAAAAAAGAACCTGCTCTAATTTTCACCTCTGCTACCCCTTTTTTCAAAGCAATTGATAACGGAACATTGTGTGACAAAAGGTGACTTTCTGCCACTAGATATTTGTTTGTTTAAATGTGGATAGAAATAAATTACAGGGTTTTTTTTCCACTGTAAAGCTGAAATTCGGTAAACATTTTTGTGTTAGAAATACTTGTTTCTAGAAATAAAGGCATGAGCACCAGAGGTGAAATTGTACCGAATTTAAAGCACTCGGTTGTTGTCATGCCTAACCATATTTCTGGAGAGCTTACAGTGAAAAGGAATGGATTCAGAATCATTTGACTGAAACCGGGATTCGGTTCTCTATAATAGTAATATGATAAAATGTGACCAAAATGAATTCTGAAGCAGGGCCCAAATCTGAATTTATTCAAGGCAACGAAACCCTACACTGTTTCTTTAACTGGCAAAGACAGTGAAAAAAAGCTGTTCACTCAGGAAGTATTTCCTGAATAATATATAGTATACTTACATTATATGTAATATCTAAGTATATAATATATATTATATTACATATAATAGATACTTATATAATATATAAATATAAATAGAATATAGAAATATTATAAGAAATATAAATGAAATATTTCTATAATAAATAATAAATATATTTACAGCTTACCTTATAATAAATATAAATATATTATATAATAAATAGAAATAAAATATATATTAAAACTCATATAAATATATAAAATATTTGTATAAAAGAAGTTTACTTATTTTTTTATGTTATTTTTTTAAAGACTTTATTTATTTATTTGACAGAGATCACAAGTAGGCAGAGAAGCAGGCAAAGAGAGAGAGGAAGGGAAGCAGGCCTCCCACTGAGCAGAGAGTCTGATGCCGGGCTCGATCCCAGGACCCTGGGATCATGACCTGAGCCGAAGGCAGAGGCTTTAACCCACTGAGCCACCCAGGCGCCCCGAAATTTATTTATTTATTTCTCCAGCCTTATTGAGATATAGTTGGCAAGTGAAATTATAATTAAAGGGTACGTATGACATGATGTTTTGATACATGAATTAGTGTGAAAGGATCTCCCCCCATCGAGTTAATAACGCATCCATCACTTCACATATTTACCTTCTTTTGAGAACATTTAAATTCTCCTCTCTTAGCAAGTTTTGATTATACAGTAGGGTTATCAACTATCGTCTAATTCAGTAGTTCTAAGGTGAGTCCCAAGAATTTGCATTTCTAACAGGTGTCCAGGTAATGCTGCTTGTCTGGGACCACACTTCAAGAACCACTGCCCTAAATGAAGGTAAGAAACTGCTGAAATGGGAGTGATGGCTGGTATGAATATTCCATGATAAGTCACATAAGTCACTGATTAAAATGCTATGGCAGAAGAGTCTCTGTGCCAGTAAACTTCAAAAAGTGTGTCATTTTGTGTGCCCAGCATCACAGTGAAATTCAAATAAAACACTTATAAATATTTAATTCAGCTTTTATAATATACCTTAGCTAAAGAAATAACCAAATTGGGCCATACTTGGTAAGACATTTAAAAACGTTTTTTTTTTGGTGAGCAAAAGGAGTGCAGGCTATAGCTTAAGAATCGTAGATTTTGATATTGAGAAGTATAGCACCTAATTCATACTTGATTCTGATAGACTGCTAATAAGTCATTTGCTTATGATTTATTCATTTTTAGGGGGCTCATTTTTAAGTTTTCTTGTTCTTTCCACTGAAACATCTTCAGCCATCTGTACTTGTGAATTGTTTTAAAAATTTTCTCTCTCATGATTGTATAATAGATTATGGCTTAGAGCCCTCTGCACCCCTTTCTCTGGGAGACTTTATACAGTTTCTTTTTTACTCTGTGTTGGTAACTCACCTTATATATATATATATATATACAGGGGAAGTATTTCGCAGGACATTCTTTTCCCCTGAAATCAGAAGTAACACACTTTACACCCTAAAAGGCTATGATCACTTTTCATTACTGTTATTTTCATCTGACATTTGATGTACTTGACCCAAGGACACAGCTATCAGAGGCTGTTATGGGAAATGTCTGAAGAGCCCTTTTGATTGTCACTGATTAGAGCCAAGCTTCTGTTTCTTTAGGTTTTAGGTTGTGTCTGAAGTCAGAAAACTGATTTGATCTCTGGTTCTTTGGGAAGCTGCCCATAGTCTCTCACTTTCCACCTACGATGATTCTAAAACTAGGCATATGTAAATGCAAACAGCATTCATTCGTTATTGAGAATGTGGCCACTAGGAAACCTTTACTGCCAAAATAATATAGTTATAAGCAGCGGCGTGCCAGTAAATGTTTAACAGCCAGCTCTCTGAGGAAGGAAAACAGTCCCAATTTCTAGCATTTGCCTATTTCTTTGGTGTAAATACTCCCACCGTGACCAATTTTAAGCTACCAACTGGACATCGCTGGAAATGGAGTTGGCAAGAGATGTGTGAAGTTGATTCCCGGGAGCTGGCATCAGCGCACCGTAAGAGGCGTACAGCTTCATTGTTTGCTTGTTTTTAGGTGAATGAGCATAGCAATAAGAGGGAAAAAGAACCTCAGGTTTCCAGTATCAGTCCTCTATGTGAGTGAAAAAAAAAAAAGTTTCATGGTTGGATTGTTTCAAACTATTAGCTTCCTACCTTCCCATTAATACGTAATGTATTAAATGGCTTTCCATCTTTCATCACCATAGAAATAACTCTGAAAGTCAAAAGGAGCAATATACTAAAAGCAGTCAAAAGTTATCACTAAAGGGAAAATAAATAAATGCACAGCATCCTGGCAGTATCTTATAATAAAAACTCTGAGCTGTGGGTTTTATGCTAGGCCTCCCCCAGGATGGTGCTAATTATTGGTCACCCAGTATTGTGTCATCATTTGCTTACATGCCTTTCTGCCCCACTGGACTCGAACTGGTTGAGAGCAGCCACCATTTTTCTTTTTCTTTCTTTCTTTTCTTTCTTTCTTTCTTCCTTTCTTCCTTTCTTTCTTTCTTTCTTTCTTTCTTTCTTTCTTTCTCTCTCTCTCTCTCTCTCTCTCTCTCTCTCTCTCTCTCTCTCTCTCTCTCTTTCTTTCTTTCTTTCTTTTTTCCATTATCTCCAAAGCTTTGCATCGTCCTTAGTAGTAAAGGGCCCTTGTAAGTGGGTTCTGTGTCTCCACAGAAGACAACTCTTAAAGGTCTTCCCAGCTCCACAGCATCTCCTGGGATCTGCCCAGGCCTCTGTTGTAACTGTATTACAATTGAATTTTTCCCTCTTTTTAATTCTGCTCTCCTTAGTCCTTGAAAAGCGTTGTTCCTGAGAGCACGCTACAACAAATCTCCTGCAAGCCAAGCTCCTGTTCAAATACTTAGGATGTGAGGTTTTGAATATTTCAAATGAAAAATTTGGAAATTTGGCCACTTTTCTACAATAGTGCATTTTAGAGCAATATTAAATAATCTGCATTTACTCAAAAACAATGAACATCATTTTGCTTGAGGGTGCTATTAAGCTAGATGATCCATTGGATTATTTAACTCCCTCAAAATTTTTCTGCCACTCACATAAAAAATGACCAGACCTTGCAATGATTAGTACAACAGAGTTTCAAGATAGAGTGCAAACTGTTTTGAGAAGGAATTCTACAGCAATCATAAAATCTCACAGACAATTCTATAAAACTGGTACAGACTGTTGTCTAACTTTTTTTGTTCTTTCATTGAAAATGTAGATATGTGTGCCTTTGGCCTCATGTAGTCCAGCATAATGTACTCACTTTTTTTTTTTTTTAATCACCTTAATTCCATAATATATCACCTGGGATTCCTTAATACAAGCAATTTCCACATGACCTGGGTATTGCATGGCCAAGACAACATGACATCTGCATCTTGAATAATAAAGTCATGTCTGTGGTACCAGCAAATCCCCTGGCTTAGGTAAAACAGAGGATTGAGGAAGCCAAACTTTGCTTATTATTGTACTCCACAGATCCCCAAGAGCACAATAGATTTCTCTGCAAAATATGGGTTGGTGTTTTTTTGTTTTTTTGTTTGTTTGTTTGTTTGTTTGTTTTTAATTAAATGAAAGTGTCTAAATGTATGAATCTCAGAAATCAAGATGATTAGCTTCCGATTCTTCAGCATGCCCCAGAATAGCTATTATTAACACTGGGTTTGTGTGTCCTAGTTTTGGAATGAAGTTCCTATTTAATTATATCCCAGTAGTCTTCAAATGGATTTGCAATGCCCTTCTTACTAATAAGATCCCATTCTCAATTCTAGAAGATGCTTCTTTTAGATATCAGTAAAATGAAACAAGTGACCTTCAATCATTTTCCTGAATTAAAGAAAACTAGGATGTGCTGTTGGGATCACATTGTTATCATCATGATGACAAGTCAGAGAAATATGTAACTATAGAACTGCAAGTACAAAAAAACAGCACAAACGTTAAACCAGAGCTAAGTAATATAGCTCTCTCTCTTAGATGGATAGATAGGTAGGTAGATAGGTAGATAGATATAGGTATGTGATATTGAAATAAATAAATATTGTGATTTGAATTAAATGATGCCACTATAAATCAGGAAGTAAAATGTCAGTAATCATTAAGCAGGTATATTTGTACATTTTTGGGTGGAGAGACAGAAGAAAATATCGTATTTGTTCTACTTTATGTTTGTGTATTAGATTTACTCTGAGATAGGAGAAATATGAGCTTATTTTATTACATCCTCTTGTGTCATGAATTTAGCATACAGTTTTGCATTTTATTTCTAGTCACATTCTCTACTTTCCATTTCCCTTCCCTTAATCTTTTAAATATATTGAATAAAAGCAAAACCTTAGCACTCAAGTCCAGCCACACCGGGCCCCTGAAACTCCCCCAGCTGTGCTGAGGCCCACACTTGGTGAGTTGGACTCCCTGAGAAGAGAACAATTGGTGTCCATGTTTTTCCCAGCACAGACAGACCTGGAATGTGGAGGCAATATTGCGGGAAGCTGAGGACCTAGCAATGCAACTATGGCAGCTGGTGTTGGGGTAGCTGTATCCACAGCCACATTCCGGAGCCTGAATGGCCTGTTCAGACATAAATCCCAGCCTGTCTTCATGAGTGCTAACAGATGGCAACCTCATGGCAAGACTTTATTTTATGGCACAGATTTTATACGCAGTTGGGCCAGCCAACCTTGTGTTCAATGTGACCATAATGACACCATCACATCCCTTACCCCTAAAAAAAAAAAAAAAAAAAAAATTGCTTACAAATATGTTTTAGTGTAATGTATATCACATCACCTTTTTCTATGAACCACTGCATTCTAGAGTTTGTTGGGGTAAGGCTTGTCAAGGAAAAATTATCAACTTAGGGAACCAGTATGAGTTATCAAGTATCCCATAATGAGCTACCTTTTCAAAAGACATGTCCAGAATCCAAAAGATGGGAAGATGGCAATAGTATCAGAGATAAGTGAAAAGAAAGGAAATTAATTAAATTATGTCTGAATGAACTCAGAAAAATATGGGAGTTTAAAAGGACAAATAAATGAACAAAATGGGCTCAAAAAACAGTATTTAATTATTTGGGCTTTAACCCGTGAAAACCACTTAATTTATTTCCTGCTTCATTCCTTACTGTGAAGAAATTCTGTGCTCTGGGGCACCTGGGTGGCTCAGTGGGTTAAAGCCTCTGCCTTCGGCTCCGGTCATGATCTCAGAGTCCTGGGATCGAGCCCTGCATCGGGCTCTCTGCTCAGCGGGAGCCTGCTTCATTCTCTCTCTGCCTGCCTCTCTGCCTACTTGTGATTTCTAACTGTCAAATAAATAAATAAAATCTTAAAAAAAAAAAAAAAAAGAAATTCTGTGCCCAACCTAGAAAAGGTAGATAAAGCATATTAAGAGAAAACAACTATAATGGTAATAATAAATGTATTAGAAGAAAGAAAGTAATGTGAAAAATATGTGGAAAACATACTTAACCACTTGAAATTAGCTGGAATCCAGGCACACATGAGTGACATGAGAGTGCCCTGAAAATAGCTGCAGATAACACCTCGCTCATGTGTGCCTAGAATCTTGAACTAATTTGAGGTAGTTAGGTGACAGAGCTTTGGTAATACAACTTAGAAGGAGGATCTTGCTTTCTTTCTTGTCTTAAAGAGGAGAGGGGAACCCACATGAGTCAAAGACAGAGCAAAATTCATCAAAAGTAAATATACTGGGGCACCTGGGTGGCTCAGTTGGTTAAGCAGCTGCCTTCAGCTCAGGTCATGATCCCAGGATCCTGGGACTGTGCCCTGCATTGGGCCAGTCTGCTTCTCTCTCTCCCTCTGCCTGCTGCTCTGCCTACTTGTGCTCTCTCTATCTCTCTGTCAAATTAAAAAAAAAAAAAAAAAAAAGTAAATATACTATTAGGCTATATTGACAGTTTAGTTTTCAGAAACATCAAAGACTGCATCCCAGTTAAAACTGTTATTTGGTATTGTGTTCATTTTTAGGAAAAGATTTTATACTGGCATCGACAGAACAGATTCGATTTCTAACAACTAAGATGATGAAGTCAAGGGAACAAATACAATGTGTATTAGCTGAAAGAACTTGGAATATTTAGCCTTCAGGAGACTTAATCTTTCTCGATGGCTAGTTTAAATATTTCAAAGGCTGTCCTAGGTGATGGTTTAGAATTCATCTATGTCAGTCCAGGGGGAGAAGAATAGTCAGCCAGGGGAAGTCACGAATAAATATGGCCTCCATGCAATGGACGGAAAGGTTTTACGAGACAGCCCCCTATTTAAAGTAGAAATGGACTGCTTTGTGAGATAGAATTCATGTTCAAATGGAAGGTGAAGTCAAACGTTTGAATTGATAGTGGAAGGGATTCCTGTAGTACATGAGGAATTAAGCATAATGACCTCATATCGCCTTTGTTTCTAAAAGTCTATGTTTGGTTTGGAAGAGAATATCACTCAGGACTTATTCAACAACTATGTAGGGCTGTAACACTTGAACAATGCAGTTCATTCAGGGAATTTTATTTTTGTATATTATAAATAATGCCAGAATGTAGGGAAAAGCCAAAATAAATGTCTTTCTGCAATGTAGATGGTATTCTATAAAAACTATCGATCAAGGACCAACATCATTTCAACAGATGGCACAACCTAGTGTTAAACCAGTAAGCTTTGTCAGGGTGAGGCTGCCAATCCAAAAATTGAAAACAGGTGGCAAAAGTTCCCTGGGGTGCTTGGCATCTGTAAGTAATCACTTACTGTAACAGCCCTGGTCAGATATAAATTAGCTTCATTGCTGATGACATTTTTAATAGCTGAAGGACCTCACAGCTTTATTTAATTCGAATTATAAGATACTATATACGTGTAGCTGATCACCTTTGACAATTGTTCAGTTCTCTTCTACTTTGTCAGTCTAAGTTGCAGTATACCATTTATTTTATCTTTATAATGCAAAAGGGTCATGAACCATGATAGAAGGCAAGATACACTTATTTGTCTACACTGCTTCAGTGTTTCTCTGTTGCATTTTCTCTGGTTCTTCTAATCATCCATAACCAACTCTTAAAGAGAAATCAAATGCATCTGTATTTGGTTTCTGTTTAGTGGAAATGAAATCCCACAAAAACCAAACCGTGGTTTGAACTGAAAATGCTCATTTTAAAAGTATGTTACTAGCCTTCCTGACATTATATTCCACTGCCCTCCTGCCCCTCCCCAATGGATCTGGGAGTGAATTAAAGTTTATTCATGGGGAAACTGATAGATACGGGATGGATAAAGAAATTGCTAATACTATCCAAAATTGGTACACTCATGGTTTTATACTTCAGAGCTTCTTTGGAAAATGCGGTAGAAAGTGAGAATTTAGTAAAAAGGCCAAACTATTAGTTTGGAGACAAATGAGTAGCTTAGAGTACTTTATGCATGTCATGGGAACATTTCTGTAGTTTCCTGTAGGCTATTGGTCTGTGTTTCGGTTAATAAAGTGAGATAATTTCTCTTAATGATTATATTCTGGATAATTTGTCAGAAAAGCTTTCACTTTGTTGAAATGATGAATTACTGTACTTTAACAGGTGAGGCTGGTCATAAAGCAGGAGACAAATAAATACGATGAAACAGCAGAATGTTTCAAAATACCCTGTTTTGGAAAATAAATACTGTGTGTACTCAAAGAAGAAAGTACTGCGTATGACCCAATGGTCTATTTACCCCCACTTTTTCTATTTTCTCCATAATATGGAAAACTATAAGGCTTAAGACTGCTGCAAAAAGTGACTAAAGTTTTAATCCAAATGAAATAGTAGATGGAGTTGGTAGAATCCAAATCTTGTTCATGTAGTCGTACATTAGGCTGCCTCCCTCCGTCCCCACTCTATTTTCCACCCCGGAAGAAGTTTTACCTTCACATGTTGTATTTTTTTCTTACTAGGCATTGGTCCATTATACAAAATGAAGAAAATATTTTGTATCATTGGGTTTGATCAAGCCCTGACTGTATTTTATTAATTTATTCAGGGAATGAATGGCTGATTTATTGTTTGGGAACAACTCTCTGCTCATGATGGTTCTCAGACCTTTTATGCATCAACTATCTACCTAATAAGAAGCCTGGATTACAGATTACAACAACATTTCCAAGATAGCGCATATGAGGCAAATAGAATCAAGGAATAGTGAATGCCTTTGTGTTGTGTAAAACTGTAATGGGAACTTAAGCCTTCTGTTGATAGCGAAAACTCTTTTGGGTTACTCCCATAATCCTTCAGGATAGGATTATCATAGCAATTGCTAACTATAAAGCACATGTAGTAACCTTCTCTACATCTAATGAAGACATTACCTTGGCTTATTCTTTTGACTTAGAAGACAGTCATGGCATTTTCCCATTGGTTACATTGTGCAAACATAAAGATATATTTTAGACCCTCTTGACTATGAGATTCTTAAGTCCTGTGATATGGCTTTTCAGCCCTCAGGGATACCACCATGGTTCAGGAAGGGATTTGAGGGGAATAATATGGAACCTGCAGGCACTTCCAAGTGAATAAGCCTGCTGCTCCACTGGTGCTCCTGTGTAGTCCTGATGAATCTAGACCAGAAATGGTCCTACCATGGGTTTGTAACTCTGAGCTTCATTCCAGTATTACAGAAGAATTTGACAGAAGCTGGCTTGGACCTAAAAAGTATACAATCCCTAGAATGTGTTGGGATTAAATCAAGCAGCTATACCTAGTATCTTGAAGTTCTTCCTTGCTCCTGTTTCTCTGCCTTAGTAAGATTTTTGAGTTCATGTAAGTTTTTAAAATAAGGCTAATTCATAGTACAGCTTATTTTTTTTAATTATTTTATAAATTTTAAAGTTGTTAGGTTATGCAAATTAATTGATCCGATTTGGATTCTGATGCTTACCTCTTAACGTCTTTTTTTCAAGAAGCTATTGGAGAATGAGAGGAGTGGATAAAGCAGTATTTTAATATGCTAATCATTGCATGATGAAGGAGTTGTTTTAAGAGGTGAAGAATCATTGGCTAAAAGCAGGTTTTACCATTACCTGTATGTTTGGGTTCATCACACAGTCTCAGTCCTCTGTTACCATTAATCAGTGTGGAAGTACTATAGGCTAGTTAATGTTTCAACAGGACAATCAGGGTTGTTGTGTCCTAAATCAGAGGTAAGGAGTAAATAAAGCTGCTCAGACGCTAGGGTTATATTCTTTGAGGCAAGAGAGGCAAGTTACACAGCCCAGCAAGATGACAGCCTGCTAAGGGGCTGAATGTAAAGGTAGAGATTGGTGTGCTCAGAATTCTAGAAGGAAGGAAAACGAACCTACCCTGGGCAAAAGAAATACATTTGGACTTTTCTACATTCAGCAATTTATTAGATTAACTGTGTGTTGTCCTGGACTTCTGCTTGACATGTGTTTTTCTCATTTATTCATCTCCTAGCAACCATTTATTAATGGCTGCTAATGCTCCTTTTAATGCATCAGTGTGTCCGATGCTGGAATCATAGGGAGAAAAGGTGGCATTACCTGTGATGTAAGTCAGCATATGGTAGTTGCTGTAACGAAGCAGAGAATGGTCTTACGAACATGAAACCAAGCATGCTTCAGGAACTGGGGCTTAAAGAACAGTGCAGATGCAGGGAGATATTCTAAGAGTGAGCAGCATGAGTTCGGAACAAAGGTAGGAGGGTCCAAGGATTACTTTGGGAGTGGGGGTGCCGTTCATTTTAGGTAGAAGGTTTGAAGGCTGGATTGGGACATCATTTAGAATGGCCTTGAGTATCAGACTAATAGGTCTAGCCTTTATTCTGTGGACAGTTTAGAGCCAGTGGAAATTTTTGATCAAGTCCTCTGACTCTATGATGATGTACTTGGCGACAGTGCACAATGGATATTGGAATGAGGAGGGAGTGGGTACAGGGGCCCAGGTGGGCCGGTAGAATACAGAAAAAAAGATAACAAAAGCTTGAACTATGGCATTAAACTTCAAATAAAAAGGGGCAGCGTTCTCTGCTTGACTTATTTCGCTAAGCATGATACGCTCTAGTTCCATCCATGTTGTCGCAAATGGCAACCCTGATATGAGGAAGTGGTGATGCAACATGGGGGCTTAAGTGGGTAGGAGAAGAATCAATGAAACAAGATGGGATTGGGAGGGAGACAAACCATAAGTGACTCTTAATCTCACAAAACAAACTGAGGGTTGCTGGGGGAGGGGGTTTTGGAGAAGGGGGTGGGATTATGGACATTGGGGAGGGTATGTACTTTGGTGAGTGCTGTGAAGTGTGTAAACCTGGTGATTCACAGACCTGTACCCCTGGGGATAAAAATATATGTTTATAAAAAATTAAAAATTAAAAAAAAGGGGGGCAGCATTTACTTGATCAGTTGGAGGAAATTTAATTAATGTTTTCTAGATTTTTTTTGTGTGTGCTGGTGAAACAAATACATTTAAAATATTTCTATTTTCTATGTAGCTGGAGTGGATAAGTCAGAATTAAGAAACAATGTTGAAAAGGTTAAAGAGATTAGTATTTTTGCTAAAGGAAACTCCTATAAGAAAATTTCTTTGAGTTTTCTGTGACGGAGGCAATGCAGGAACTCTGTCATTTCAAAGGTAAAAGTTTATATTAGACACTTGAATCCTTAATTTCCAGTTTTAATGATTTTATTCTTAATAAGTTGTGCCTACAGTTAATTTCTATATTTTTGTGGATGGTTTATCATTTGCAGTTGATAAAGATACTTCAATTATCTGATATCCTTTAGGATTTGAGAATATAGTCATGCCCTTACCCTCAATTTCTCTTACCCTGGTTTCATTTACCCCCAGTGCACCAGGGTCTGGAAGCAGATGATCCTACTTCTAACATATTGTTAGAAGGTCAGTAGTAGCCCAACCCCACATCACAATGCCTACATCATTCACAGACTCTATCTCATCACATAGGTGTTTTGTCATCTTACACCATCATAAGCAGAAGGGTGAGTGTAGTCTAATAAGATACTTTGAGAGAGAGAGAAACCACATTCCTATAATTTTTAATATAGTATATTGTTATAATTCTATTTTATTATTATTTTTGTTAATCTTTTACTCTGCCAAATTTATAAATTAAACTTTATCATGTATGTATGCATAGGAAAAAACATAGTATAAAAAGAGGTGCGAACTATCCATGGTTTCAGGTATCCACTGAGGTTCTTGGAACATGTTCTCCACAGATAAGGGGGGACCACTTTGTACATGATCTTTTCCCTTTAGAGGGAACTCAAACCATTATTATTATTATATTGCCAGTGTAATCAATAATTACCTTGATGTCCTCATTATTGTAAGGGGACTTAGTAGGCAAATAAGGATATTGCTCAAAGATATTTTGGCTTCTCAATTTCTAATTAGAAATTTCTGATTTCTACTTAGAACCTGAAATTAGTAAGTAGAAATATACAACCAAGTTGCTTTCATGGATCTGATAGAGTCAAAGGACATAGGTTTCAGATTTACCTTTAGAAAAACACCAGTTTCACTGGTACAGAATTAAGTTATAATGGAATTTTCCCTCTGATGATGAATTACCAGTCTGAGAGGAAGTGGTTTGGGAATGGTGGCCCACCAACCAGAAAGCCCCAAGAACAACCATTAATAAGCACCCTTTGGTTGAATACCTATCATTATGGGGACTGAGCTCCCTGGGAGAGCGCCATTCTGCCTCCATCTGACATGCAGAATAGTCAGTAAGAGAATGAATGAAAAAGGATTTTAAAAAACTGCCAAAAATGGATTGAGCAAGTTTTCATTTGTAATAAATAATAAAGAACAGAATTAGAACATTTTATTTTTTTCAAGGGAGTGTTACAGATGAAACTAATGAATCATAATGACTTTGATCAACTTGTAGAAAGTAAGACATGATTTTTTATGTACAATATTTTAAAATATTAAAATATTTACTGTTTTATGTATAATATAACATATAACATTCTTTAAAGTATTTTTGAGAGTCTAAAAAGGAGGAAAGCAAGCTTGATAGTCAGTTTTGGAGAAGTCAGAGAATGGTTTGAAGTCTCTAGATTATGGGACTATTCCTTTAAGTAGAATTTCTTATGTCACATTTCCATCAGGAAGTAGATAAGTGGCCAATTTCTAGTGTAGTTCCACAGTTCTCAACAAAATCAGCTTATTACTGGATCTTCATTGCACCACAAGATAGAAATTGTTAGTTCCCCAACCAGCCTGTGGCTTCTGTGGCTCCCAGAGGGCTGTCAGCCAGTCTATGGGCTGAGAAGTTGGCGGCCAAGCAACATTAACATGGAAACATGAAGTCGCTTAAAGGCCATACTTCACATGCTGGTGACTTGAGAAAGAAAGGAAAAATAAATTTTCTTGGCATTTACTGTGTCTTAAGTGAAGTCAAGAGTTAGATTGTATGTGGGGAGAAAAACTTTCACGAGGAATATAGCAAAGAAACAGATGAGTGCACAATGAGGGGACTTAATTTCCAAATCTTATGGCTTTCTAGTCAGCTATAAATGTCATATTAATGTCTCTTAACAACTTGTAAACTTCAAGAGGACAGGGCCCTCGTCTGGTTTTGCTAACTATTATGCCCTGGAGAACCTAGTTGGCACGCAGTAGATTTTTGGTAAATGAATGAGTGAACAATTACCTAATCTTTTGTGACTGTGATTATGCTTAATTCATAATTATGCCAGTTTGTATAATAAAACAATGAAATATTCGCATCTTGATTCTTAAAGGCAACTTGAGGGACCTGGAGAAAGTCATCATTCTGAATCTCTGTGTTTCTTCATGATGAAAATGAGTATGTTAGACTAATCACTGTTACCCTTCCTATTTTTATAAAAAAGTAGTATGAATACACAGTTGAAAGAGTTGGTAAACCATCATTTTTTTTTTCCCACTGCCTTGTCATTTCCTACTTTCCAGAGGCAGCTGTTTCACTTCTTTTTTACTGTTTCTCTTGATATTTATCTGCACGTACCTAAGTCATATGCTTCTAGTGCTGGCTCTGATTTTTTCACTTTTATCATTATCTCTTAAATAAACACTCACACTGTGGGTGTGTAAACAACCCCCAGTCCCCATCGCCTCCATCCTCTCAGCTTCCCAGTGATGAAGAGAGATCTTACCAGAGATGACGAGTACGAGAGAACTTTCCAGAGCTGAGCTGTGCCGTATTGTTGTAACTCCCTTCATCTCTTTCAAGTCAGATCCCTTGTTTCATAAATCCTTCATCTCACCTTTCCTTGATTTACTGTCTGAGTTTGGTACAGTATATATTCCAGTAGTTAACTGAAAAAAAAAAAAAAAGCCAAGGAGGTAGGTTTTTGAGACTCTGTAGACTAAGTGGTCTACGGTCACGCAAAATTTGACTGTGTTTAGAATTTAAAATTGTATTCATTTTCCCTCGCAATTTTGAAGGCCTTATTTTTTTTTTTTGTCTTCTAGTTTGTCATATCCACAGTGTTCAAAGACTTCAAGATGATGTATCCAGATGTGGATATATTCCTTTCCATTGCAGGGCACCAGTGGGTTCTATCAATCTGGAAACTCATCAATTCTGGCAAGTTTCCTTAGCTGATTTATCTAATATTTCTCTCCTTTCCAGTTTATTTGTTCTTTTTTCCTGGAGTTGTTGTTACCGAGATGTGAGGTCTTCTAGAATAATATTCTCTCTCCCTTTTTCTCATTGTGCTTCTCCTTATTTTTCTGTCTTTTTTAATTTGCTTATTTCCCCCTTCAATATTCTCTTGTAAAGCCTTCTTTTATTCCTAATATCAAAATTTGAATTTCTGAGAGCTTCCTTTTCTTCTGATTCAAAAGAAAAGAAAGGAAGAAAGGAAGAAAAAGGAAAAAAAAAAAACCAAACCTGTTCTTATATCATGGGTGATATATAGCTTCTAATCTTCTTGAGGATACTAATGATAGTGTCACCTCATTGGCTTCCTTCAAATTGCCTTTATCTGTTTTGTTTCACTCTTTGATATTATATTATATTATATTTATATTACATCATTCCTCAGATATCTCAAAGCCCTTGGCTCATATTATAGAGTG
The DNA here is from genome assembly GCF_009829155.1 of Mustela erminea. Classification (NCBI taxonomy): domain Eukaryota; kingdom Metazoa; phylum Chordata; class Mammalia; order Carnivora; family Mustelidae; genus Mustela; species Mustela erminea. The sequence goes on from NC_045619.1 coordinate 124,009,888, forward strand.
GGATGCTGTAAGATTGGCATTTACCCTAGGTTGATCTGGCTGGGATTTTTTTTGGTGAAATATCTCAAATATCAGTCTCTGTCAGTCTTTTGTTTGGTCAGATTCTATAACTTGTGACTAAAAGTGTGAGCCTTGAACAACAGCATCCATGTCACTTGGAAGCTGTTAGTTTTAGAACCTCCAGCTCCCACCCCAAAGCTATTGATCAGAATCTAGTCTTGATCAAGATCCTTTGGAGAAAAATCTTCCTTTCACTTACTTAGGGAACCTAAGCCTGGGCATAGCATTCTAGGAGACCAGTGAGTGATGAGACAAAGGGCAGGTAATTCCATATTCAGATTATATCCTTTCAAGTTAAGTAATCTCCTGGTAACAGGGTGGTGTACCTGCTTTCATCATTGCCTATTGTCCTACCCAATTTCGGCTGCCATAACAAAATACCAGTAGACAAGGTGACTTCAGCTGCAAATGTTTATTACAGCTTTGGAGGCTGGGAAATTCAAAATCAAGGTGCTGTCTGGTTCAGCATCCCTCTTCCTGGTTTGTAGATGTCTACCTTCTTTCCATGGTGGAAAGAGAAATCTCATGTCTTCTCTTTCTTATAAGAATATTAATCCCATTTATAAGGACATCAAACTCATGACCTAATCTCACCCTAAATTATCTCCTGAAGGCCCCATCTCCAAATACCATCATGTTTGGCATTAAAGCTTCAACATTTGAATCTTATGGGGACACAGATACTCAGTCTGTAGTACCTGGTGTCCTCTCTGTTTCCAGACAGTAAGCCTCTAGTTTCTTGCTAGGTTGAGTGGGTCATCTGGCTGTCTAGCTACCTCTTCATCCTCTTCAATTTACAGCTCCCCCATCCCCCCACTTCCTCTTGGAGTTGGTAGATCCAATTTCTGAGTAAACCAACTTTCTGTTTCTCTGACAGCTAAGGTTTTGTAGTTCTTCCTTTTACTTTGATTTTGTTTTATAGATTTATGGTAGTGAAATATCCTAACACTTGGATTCAGTGGGTTTTATAGTAAGAGCAGAAGCAGATGTTTAGAAGCAATTCACCATCTTTAACCAGTAGACTCATCTTTAAAGTCTTTCTGGTTCTCAAATTTTATGTCTCAACTTCTCTGTTATATTTGCAGACTAAGTATCATTTATTATTTGTTCATTTATTTGCTTCATTATAGCTTATCTTTAACCCACTATGGGATGTTAGAAAGAACCTGTGTGGCTCAGTCAGTTAAGCATCTGACTTCAGCTCTAATCATGATCTTGGGGTCCTGGGATGGAACCTCACATTTCATCAGGCTCCCTGCTCAGCGGGGAGTCTACTTGCTTCTCTGCCTCGCCCCTGTTAGTGCGCGCTCTCTCTCTCTCTCAAATAAATAAATAAAATCTTAAAAAAAATAAGGATTTATTTGTCTAGAAATCTTTTTTTTGGGAAAAAAAAACTTGTCTATAGAAAAGTTTTAGTGCTTAAGTTAAATTGCAACTTAATCTGCGTAGCAAAATGAAAAGTCAGGTAGCACATCAGAATTCAGTGTTACTTCAGGGTCATAGAGTTTCAGAACCACAGCAACATCATGTACATTTTGTTTCTAGTTTCACCCATCAGTAATTACTTGGTATTTAAACTTGAGATTTTAAAATAATGTGCTGTGAAGTGTGTAAACCTGGTGATTCACAGACCTGTACCCCTGGGGATAAAAATATATGTTTATAAAAAATAAAAAATCAAAAAAAAATTAAATAAATAAATAAATAAGATAAAAAAATAATGTACTGTCAATCAATCATTTAAGTTCAGATGAAATTTAGCACTTTACAATTTTTTATCACACGTGGACCCACTCTTTGATGAGTTGAAATGTAAATTGGAAGCTTGCTATGCAGGCCAGTGAATTATATCAGTGGTGGGTCACTGACCATTCTGCAAGGTATCAATTACAAAAGATAAGTCTTCATAATTATTGTTTCTTCTATCTATGGAAATGACTGAACAAGAACATAGTAATAGTGACTAGCATTGCTTCCAAGCTTTTTTTTTTTTTTTCTTTTTTTTGTGTGTGTGTGTGTATGTGGGACTGTGAATGCACTTATTCGGGTGGAACAGGAACAATGTGAAATGCTTCTTGGCAATGATTCTCCAGGCTGGCAGTCATCTGAGCTGGAGATTTTTGGTTCACGCACATACTATTGAATACAAGCGTTGTAATATATTTAACTTGGTTTAACCAAACCTTCCCAAACGTTATTAGCTATGGAACTTTTTTTTCCTTCTTCTCCTCTTCTCCTTCCTCCTCCTCTTCCTCTCCCATCTTCCTCCCCCTCCCCTTTTTCTCCTTCTCCTCCTCCTCCTCCCTCCTCTTCCTCGTCTTCCTCTACCACCTCCTCCTCCTCCTCTTCCTCTTCATTTTGACAAATGCTCCCGTAGAAACAAAGAAGGTGAATAGTAAAACCAGTTTTGTGATTCTTCTGTTTAATGCCAGTTTTTGTATTTCCTGAGCCTAGTTCAGTATTTGGGACACACTCAGTAGATAGTTTCAGAACAATCTGAGCCAACTTGAATAAACTGTACTTCTTCCCTCTCAGCAGTACTTGTTAAGCAAGTTCTTCAAATTATCACCTTGACTCACTATAGCTTTTGCTTTCCTCCCTGGTTTAGATTCTCTGGACATACCACTTACCCAGATTGCCTTACAACCAGGGTCAGTTAAGTTCTTAAATATGTGACCGTGCAGGCTGCCTCTGACCACCTCCTAAAATAAAGGTGCCCCTCGAATATTCACAGTGAAGAAATGGCTAAGTCTAGACAATCCAGATTGCTCTAAGAGCTTGGAAGTTGGTTCAATTTCCAATCAAATCTTTATCACTGAAAATCTCTCTTAAAAATGTTTCCCCTTCTTGGTAAGTCAGATATGCTGGGTTTATGTGAAGTAATATCAAAGTATCTAAAGTGTTATTCAAATTCTCTTTGATGATTTTTGTACTGCCTCAGGCTTTTTATTTCAATTAGATTTTGCTAAACAGTAGACACACAAGGCACCCAAGAGATGAGACTGAACGTCAATTTGATGGAGGGTCTTTGCATTTTTAATAACCAAATGATTGTGTTTTATTTTATATCTATTTTATGTTTAAATGAATAGATCTTTGTAGTGGTTATATCTAGTTGAAGGTTATAGATACTGACATATTTTAGCAAGTTGTACTTGAGATGAACCTCTCTGTGTGCCTCACAGAAACTAATTAACAGCTAAACACACAGTACAGGATGGGTTACATTTGTTGATAAGTCTATTGTCTTAGTTTGCTCAGTCTGCTATAACAAAATTCCACAGACTTAATGGCTGATACAAGAGAAATTTATTTTCTCACAGTTTTGGAGGTTAGAAGACCACGATCACATTGCTGACAAATTAAGATTCTGGTGAGAGCTCTGTTCCTGGTTGGTAGACAGCCACCTTCTTACTATGTCCTCATGTGGACTTTTTGCTGATCCCTCTTCTTATATAGAAATATGAGACTGACCTTCAATCAGAGATTCTCAGTGGTGCCATATGGTTTGGTGTGTGTGTGTTTTAAGTTGAATTTTAAACTTTTTTATATTTAGTTTATTGAAGGAGTAATGTATTTTGAACAATTTAGTGTTTGCCTCTTCCAATCCTTATTTCACAATGTAGGCCTAAAAGATGAGATAGTTGGCATGGACATTTACAGATAAACTGATAGAAGAGAGAGGAGTCCTGGTGCATTAGTCTGTGGTGCACACTTCTTTCCTTTTGTCAATCTATGTAATTTGAGATGCAATTGAAACTTAAATCTCTTTCAGTTGGAGTTCACTTAATAGGTGAAAATATTCTAAACCTGATGTGTCGAAGAGCTCTAATAGGAGAAATGTGGGACTCAACGCTGGCATTAAACTTCTTCTCTCAGTAAATTTACCCATAATCTGGAAGCATCTTTGCATAACCTAAGCAGTTGAGGTGGGGTTTCACAGAATAACTAGACTTCATTTCTCAGTGGTGACTAACTAAGCATGCCCCTTTTTGCCAGTTTAAAGCCAACTCACTGTATGTGGTGTCTATCCATATAAACACAAAATTTTATATTATGTGATCCATAGAATAATGGATTGTTTCAAATTAGCATGACATTGATAGTAAGGACCCACAGCAGAGGGAAAGAGTTCAAAATTGCTCCTCAGGAACAGCATTTCTGGAGATGAAACCCCAGCCTTGACTCATGGTAAAGGCCTCCTGTGATCATTAACCGTTCATAACCTCCTTACCCTCCCTCCCTTTGAGCTCAGTCAGTTAGGTGAAAAAACGCATGTGGAAGCACCTGCAACTCTTGACAAAGAGTAAAACAGATATTGGTGTGGTGTTACCATGAGTCCAAGATGCATGGTGTCCTCCACTCCTACCTCTGCAGAGGATATGCAGTTGGACTGATGGTACAAGTGACAAAGGACCCTTTCCCCAACAGAGTAAATGCATTCATTTTTCTGTAACTCATTTTTGTAAAATCTTCTTAAAGTCAGAGGTCATCTAAGGTAATATTTCAGTCTTTTTCTGAAGAAATAATGACATGTCACGTGACTAATTTTAATCTTTGAGTCCTTGGTTGGTAATATGACTGATTTGTGTTAGATATATTCACAATCATTCTTCCATTCTCTTAACCATTTATAAGGGCAGTATCACAGTATGCTGGTTTGATCATCACCTACATATATTTTTCTTCATGAATACCACAGATTCCTTATTTTAGTTAAAGGACACACTCTTCTTTGCAACACAATCTAGTAATGGGAGCAAGAGTAATCCTTTTTTAATTTAATTTTTTTTTTGCTCCCATGTTGGGGGGGCATAATTAATTTGTGTTTATATAGAATTGGAAATATACTTCTTATATCAAAAAATGAAAATCTTGGTCACTAAATTTTTAACTAACAAAAGCAAGACATTTAAAAAAATTAGGCTTTATTCCTTAGAATATTACTAAGGCCACAGAAAACTTGAGTGTAAGGCAGAGAGATTTCCTCTTCTTTTTTATTTTTAAGTAATCTCTACGCCCAGGATGAGGTTTGAACTCTAGACCCCAAGATCAAGAGTCATGTGCTTCACTGACTGAGCCAGGCAGGTACCCTTAGGCACAGAGATTTCCTATATATTCTTGCCCCCAAACATGGATAGACTACCCTACTAACAGCCTCTCCCACCAGAGTGATAACATCTCTTAAAGTCGATGAACCTACGTGGATACATCATTATCACCCAATGTCCATAGATTACATTAAGCATCACTGTTGATTTTGCAAATCTGTGGCTGTGGACAAAAAGATAATGACATGTATCTATCACTATAGTATCAAAGAGAGTAATTGCACTGCCCTAAAAATCCCCTGGGTTCTGCCTGTTTATCCCTCTCCATCCTCTAACCCCTGGCAACCACTGATCCTTTTGCTGTCCCCATAGGTTTGCATTTTCAAGGGTGTTAAATAGCAGGAATCACACTATGAAGCCTTTTCAGACTGTTATTTTATGTAATATGCATTTAAGTTTTCTCCATGTCTTATCAGGGCTTGATAGCTCATTTCATTTTAGTGCTGAACAATATTCCATCGTCTGAATGTGTCACCTCTTATCCATTCACCTCCTGAGGGATGTCTTGTATTTTTCATTTTGGGGATTTTCGGTGTGTTTTTTTTTTTTCTGGTTTTTTGTTTGTTTGTTTGTTTGTTTTGAGATGCCTATTCAGCATCTAGTAATGGTTTTTTTTTATTTTTTTTATTTTTAAGTATATTCTGCTGCATTTTTTTTTAAATTAATTTTTTATTTTTTATAAACATATATTTTTATCCCCAGGAGTACAGGTCTGTGAATCACCAGGTTTACACACTTCACAGCACTCACCAAAGCACATACCCTCCCCAATGTCCATAATCCCACCCCCTTCTCCCAAACCCCCTCCCCCCAGCAACCCTCAGTTTGTTTTGTGAGATTAAGAGTCACTTATGGTTTGTCTCACATTTAAAAAAAAAAGGCAGTAAGAATTAGTTTTTTTTAATTAATGTCAGTGGCAGTAAAACAAAGGATTGTAAGGAAAGAAACTATGTAAACTTCATTCCACATAGACATCATTCATATCATTGAGGGGATATTGAATCACTATACAATATTCTTATTATTCTTGCTGTTGAACAAAGAACAGTAGACCTGCAAATCAGTTTTCTCCCTCTGAATAGTGAATCAGCTAAAATTTAAATGTATTATTACAGAAAGTTCATAGCAGCTCATGCTTTTCTCTTCCACTTGGATGTGCTTTAGCATATTTTTACATCTAGAATCATTGATATTGCATTTGATGTGATAAATTCTCTTCTATACAACGTATCTCTCTGCCTTCATCCCTCATTTAATCAATAATGAGAAAATTTCAGATCTTCACCCTTTACTGAGTAAATCACTTGGTATGAGTATCAGTAAGTAGATGCAATCCACCCTGTGGTGGGTAATTTTTAGTTCCATTCCTTTTTCTAAATGAATCTAGCCAAACCAGGAAAGACAACACACTATTTATCTTTGAACAACAACGAGGGAAGGAAGAAGTTTTCTTCAACTGCATAAATGTGCCTGTGCTGGTATGTGTGGCTTTCTAATGTTCTTCATTGTTGTTTGTTTTCTTTTTGGAGGCTAAATGACCATTTGACTTTTTTGGAGGTCAAAACTGGGTGGAGGAATTGGCCCCTGGACTAGTACAGTGTACTGAAGGCAAGGCGGACATTAAGTATTTCTTTTTTTTTTTTAATTTTATTTATTTATTTATTTGACAGAGAGAGATCACAAGTATGCAGAGAGGCAGGCAGAGAGAGAGGAGGAAGCAGGCTCCCCGCCCAGCAGAGAGCCCGACGCGGGGCTCGATCCCAGGACCCCGGGATCATGACCCGAGCCGAAAGCAGAGGCCCAACCCACTATTTCTGATGTATACCTTACTCCTTTAGGCAATCTCAAGGACAGCTAATACCCAGCGAATTAAAATATTCATGCAGCTCTATTTCTTTTAGCCTCCCACCCCTCTAAGTGTTCTCCTTTGATTGCTATTATTTTTTGGAGTCCTGGTTTTAACCTAGTTCTCCAGAGCCTTGTTGTTCAAAATATGCTCCATGGGCCAGTGGCAGAATCTCAGGCCCCATTTTGGACAGAGTCAAGGTCTGCATTTTAATCTCCCCCAGGTCAATCGTGTGTCTGTTTGAGAAACAGAGTTCTAAATTTTCTTGAGTACCTTGTTTGCCCATCACCCCAGAGCCCAATATTCATGATGTAAAAGACGTCCTTCAGCTATAGGTTAGAAAAGTAGTTCAAATTTGTCACTATTGTGGGTCCAGCAATTTGCCATAAGACTGCATATTCTTATGGATTGACAAAGTATCAGGCAGGAAAGAGTAGAAGGTACTATTCTGAGACTCAGATCTGAGTATCATTCAAGTTCCAAAAATAATTCAGGTCCCCAGTATCTCTAATCCCTGTCATGTGCCCCTATCTCAAGGCTCACTATTGCTGGTTGTTAGGTATATGGACACCATAGTAGAAGGTCTGGTGTTGAGGTGGGGATATGAACGAAAGGACTGAATATTGGCATGACAGTGACTAGCATAATGACCCTAAGCAGCCCAGTTAGCCTTAGCATGGGAGCAGAAAATTAATTTGACTCCTGAAGCCCAGGCCCAGGTGTCAGCCAGCTAATGACTAGCCGTGGAACTTCAGACAATGCACGGTAGCCACTAGTGGTTGAATTTCTTCACTTATAAAATGGGAGCAGTGATAGTGCCTTACATAACTCAAGGGGCTATTGTGAATAAAGGAGAAATAGTTTAGAAAGCACTTTTCAAAATGGTGTCAGTAGATGAGAAGTTAAAACAAGGTTCCAAATATTGGAACAAGTATTTTCCATTTCAGAATAAAATCAGAACCAATTTCCACAGGCTACTTTATGTTTTCCTTCATGTTCCAAACGTTGCTTTGGAAGGTGCCCCCACAAGTATAAACATATTGACCTTTAAGGCCAGAGACATAGAGGAAATAGAATTCCTCAGGGTTTTACTGGCAGCACTGTTTCTCCAAGTATGATTCTCTGATCTACCTTCCTCAGAATCCCCCAGGATCTTTGTGAAGGGATCAGGTTTGATGAATCCTCAGGAATAAAATGTGATTCTGAAGTTTGAGAAATTATCTTGGGTGGGTTTTGCTGTTAGTTTTAGAAAAAAGGTAGAAATTTTATGAAAGTTCAACTTAGAGGCCTTTTGGTTTTGGAACAGCTACTTGTAATTCCCCCATTCACATTTATTCTCATAAAAGGAAATTATACATTCTGCTTTTTTTTCTCCCAAGATGATGTTGCTTATTCAATCACTCCACAAAGATTTATTGAGCATCTTCTAGAACTGTGAGGATCTATTATGTGTCCAGGAAACCAACTTAATAACTATATGCATTCCTGAGTTATTAGCACAATGAATACATTGAAAACAATCTTTGGTTAGACTTCTGGTACAAATGTAAATTTCCTATGAAGTTTCTGCTTATGGACAACAAGCCACTCCAAATTTCTTGTCTTTGATTTTAATTTAAGCTAAAATTGTATTCCTGTCTACCTGTTGGGATATTAAACAGAAAAAGATGGGGACCGAACAAATTAGCTTATTTATGCTTCTCCATGCCACGCCTTTAGGCAAGGAATTTAAATATCCAGTTGACCCTTGAACAATATGGGAGTTAGGGGCACTGATAACACTTGCAGTCAGGAATCCTCAAATTGCTTTTGACTCCCCCAATACTTAACTACCAATAGCTTCTTGTTGACTAGAAGCCTTATTGAGAATAGTTGACTAACATGTATTTTGTATGTTACACGTATTTTATACTGTATTCTTACAATAAAAGTAAACAAGAGAGAAGAAAATGTTGAAATTATAAGGAAAAGAAGATACATTTATTATTCTGTACTGCAAAAAATCCACATAGAAGTGGACCCATGCAGTTCAGCCCCTTATTGTTCAAGAGACAACTATATATTTTACTACAGTGAAGGTTATTTAAGTGAATTATAGTGGAGATTGGTTGTTTTCCTATTTTCACATAGACAAATTATTGATGATGTTACATGTGGAAAATTTATAGTCAAATATATCATGTGTCTTATTAAATAGGTGAAATGGGAAATTAATGATCCTGGACATTTAAATTGTTAGTCATCTGTCAGCCTAATTACTAAATTTTCTTCTCACGGTCCACTCTTTTTGCTAAGAGCTCATGGGAATTGGCCAGCCCCTTATTGAATGAACATATTAGTCTTTCCATGTGATAATTGAGCATCTGCAGAATAGAAATGTTCACTTGTTTTTTACTGTTATCAGTTTAGCCAAAGGGGATGAAACATATATCTTAGGCCTCCACAAACCATTCTGAAGAGAATAGTGGACATGATATTTTTTTTTTAATATTTTATTTATTTATTTGAGAGAGAGACAGTGAGAGAGAGCATGAGCGAGGAGAAGGTCAGTGGACATGATATTTTAAAAACATGTCCGATCATGCTCTTTCCTGGTTAAAGCTTTCCAGTGGCTTTCTAACTCTCTGAGTGAAATCCAGCTTCCTAAAGCCCTGTGAGGCTTACTTCTCAGCCTCTTCTCCCTCTACTCTGCCTAGACTCCCTCCACTCCAGACACACAGGTCCCCCTTTCAGTTCTCCAGTAGGATGTTCATTCTTGCCTGGGCCTTTGTTTTTGGCTGACACTTCCACATACCACCTGAAAGCCTTGGGATAGTCTGAAGCTGGAAGGTTATGTGATCTGATGTTGAATAAACGAATGAATAAAATGAAAGCATTTACAATGAATTGAGAAGAAAACACTTTTCTTTTTCTGTTAAAACAAGAATGTCAGTAGGCATTTTGCAGAGAGCTTTGAAATGTTTTAAACGTCTGATATTGATAAAAATATTACAGACGGGTGCAAAATCTTTCTGATTGTACCCAAAATATGGTAGAAGCGGGATTAGCATTTTTAATAAAGACCTGAATTTAAGCTTAGAAATATAAATTTACATATACATAGAAATTAAATCAGTTTTCTAAACAGGTGTTTTTGAAAATCCAATAACAGGTTAACAAATTTAAGGTTTATACAAACACAGAATATTTTTTACTTAATTTTAATTAAACTTCATGGAGTATTTGATTGATAAGTGAAAAAAAGGAAGAAAGCCTTCCCTTCGCATTCTAAATAGCACTGAAGAATATTGATGGCTTTAAAAAAATAATCCCAGACTGCTTGTCTGTTACCCAGCCAAGTAATTCATAACAAAAGGCAGGTTAAAACACTTCACTCTAGAGCAGTGTGTTGTGAGATGGGAGACATTATGTAAAGTTAAAACGAGAACAAGCCGATCTGTTTTCTTCTCTTTATTCACATGTCATTCTTTATAAGTAATATACTCAAAAGTTCGCCTCAGAGCATTTTGCTTTTCCTTTGGGAAATGTGGAAGAGAAGTATCTGTGTAGAATAAAAATATGTTAGTGTGCATTAATTTATTCTAGTAAATAGGCAGGAGTGTTATTGACTGCAGTTAAGTCAAATCATGACTTCTGTCCATGAACATAGCTAAACTTTCCCTCAAAGTCAAATAATTCTCCTACTACTGTTACCTGTAATACATGAGAATTGACTGAAATAATGTGTAATGCTGTATATGAAGTGTCAAAAATGAATGTTTACCTTAGAGTGAATTTTAGGACCAGCATTCTTTAACCCATACTACAGAGATACTAAAAAGGAAATATTTAGTATGTGACAGTAGGTCTAAATTATATAATTTGGAAAGGATAATATATGTTAATATTCTCCCTATTTAGTGCTGAAGTCAAGTGTTGTATTGCTTTTAGTAATGTTATTTTCTAAGCCAGTGTTTTTAGCCCTTTTGATAAGGTGTAAGATATTTATATCAACAAATTTGCAAATTAGTTTTGGCTTATTAGTGCCATATTTAGATGTCTGTGAATATAAAACCAGTTTACTATGGCTTACTCTGAGTACAAATGATTAAACAAAAACAAGTCTTGGATATGCTTAACAAAATGTAGAATTTATAAAAATGGTAATGGAGTTTCAAAACTTACTGTACAAAAAGTAATGTGCTACTATTTTATCCTATAGCCCAATACAGATGATGATATGGGTCAAAGAAAATATTTGATGTGTACTTTAATAAGAATTTTGCCTATTAAACAAAAATCTCCCAGTTAGGGATAAATGAATGGTACACATCTTTCTGTAGGTAAGACAGTTTCTCCAGAAGATTCACTAGGCTATTAGGATCTAATTGGCACAGTCTGACAGAGGTGGATATTTTTTCGCAGCAGCAGGAGAGAACAACACAATAGTGTTTTAACAGAGAGCTTCTCAAGGAAAGAAGAAACTTTTTCCCCCACTTTTGGGGCATATGTTGCCCAATGGAATAGGCGAAAAATAAAGGTATAGGAAACCATGGAGCCCCTGAGTTTTTCCACTGGTTAAGCATCCAACTCTTGATTTAGGCTCAGGTCATGATTTCAGGGTTTTGGATTCAGCACACCTGCCCCCTTGAGCTCCCCACTGAGCATGAAACCAGTTTAAGATTCTCTCCCTCTCCCCACCTCACACATGCATGGGTGCACTCTCTCTCACTTTCTCTCTCTCTCTCTCAAAAAAAAAAGGGGGGGCTACCCATCTTCCTGTCATATTGATGAGCATAGATACTGGCAAACTGGCAACAGTCTTGAGTGCAACAGAGTACAAACCCACTTTTTAGAAATTGTTCCTGACGGTGCCTGGGTGGCTCAGTGGGTTAAGCCGCTGCCTTCGGCTCAGGTCATGATCTCAGGGTCCTGGGATCGAGTCCCACATTGGGCTCTCTGCTCAGCAGGGAGCCTGCTTCCCTTCCTCTCTCTCTGCCTGCCTCTCTGCCTACTTGTGATCTCTCTCTGTCAAATAAGTAAATAAAAATAAATCTTTAAAAAAAATTGTTCCTGAAAAAGAAGTGAGGCTGCTCACAGAAATGTAGGTTTCAGTATCAACTTGAAAGTTCAACAGTTGAGGATTAGTCTATGGTAGGCATTAATTATGGTAGGCATTGTCAATGAAATACATAATATAGTCAGTAATATGGAAAAATATTTGTTTTTAGTGCTGAAATAAATAAGCTATACACATTTAGACACACGCATGTGAGCTTGCACACCACACTTTTTGGTACAAAGACAGGAGGAGACATGCAGAGAAATATCAAGGAAGGATATTCACTAAGGTGATAACTCGGCCTCCTAAACCTAGAATAGAATAATAGGTATTTAAATTTTTCTCCTATTTACTCTTTAATGATTTAATTTTTCATATTAGATGAAAGGTAGTCTTCTAATTTAATAATATTTTAAAACCCTTCAGGTTATTCACCCTTTTATATGAATTTTTTTTTATAAAGTGGGGAGATACTCATTATAAGGAAATTGTATAAAGTCTATCATTTATGGATTTTTTAAAAAGATTTTATTTATTTATTTATTTGACAGAGATCACACCTAGGCAGAGAGGCAGGCAGGCAGAGAGAGAGAGAGGGGGAAGCAGGCTCCCTGCTGAGCAGAGAGCCTGACATGAGGCTCAATCCCAGGACCCTGGAATCATGACCTGAACAGAAAGGCAGATGCTTAGCCAACTGAGTCTCCCAGGTGCCCTGGAAGTTTTAGGCTTTTAATTATTTTATGAAATTCAGATTTTTTTTCTTGGTTGTATACTAAAGACACAATGGTAGAAGGAAGGTTTTATGTAAATGTATATTGTAGCAGGTACTTAAAGCAGGGACCTTTGCAGTTTATCTGCAATTTGTTTATATGGGTAAAAAAAAGCATTTTCTAAAAGGTAAATTCAAGGAGAGAAGGGGAATGAAACAATTGGATTCTAAGTCTCAGAGTGCTGCTAATCTCTAAGGGATTGAAAGGTTACTGTGAATTCTGTCTCACTTTGATAGGTTAATCCTCAACTGTGGTTTGTATATTTTAGGAATATAGCATAGAAATTTGAGTCTAATTTTAGTACAGTTTACACTGTCTTACTTTCCTTTTTAATGTAATTTTGTTGATTGTGGTTTATTTACAATGTTAGTTAAATTGTGTAATCAGCATAAATATATGCAATCACACAATTTAATTAGGGACTGTTATTTAGGAAAGTAATGATTAAATCCAGACATTCATAACATTTTAGAAATTCTTGAGAACTTTATTTGAAAACTGTCACCTGAATGAACAACAGTTGAAATTCAAATTTAAGTATGACTCTTTTCCAAACAAAAGTGAAAAAAATCTTGTCAAGTTCAGTGGAGTAGAAAGTATGATACAGTTTGTGAAAGACCCAAACTTCTTAACTAAATTTGTACTAATGTTCAAACTTTCTATTTCTCACCATTTTCTCAATTTTTGGCTTAAAGGTTCCCATTCTTGTGATAGAGGTTGTTTGGAATATGTTTTGTCTATCTCAGGATACTTCACTCCTAATACTAGTTTGCGTTATTCATAAGGGGACATGGTTGAGTGGATGATTTATGCAAGTCATCAGCTAGTAAATACTCAAAAACTACTTAATGGAGGAAATAAAGTCTTTGTACATAAAGCACTCTGAATTTAAACATAAATAACAAAGTGTCAGTTTTGTTTAAATAATTATATAGCTTCTGCTGCAACAAATATTTATGAATCTTTGCTTCACAGTGCTTTTGGTATTCAGAAGCTAAGTCTTTTTCCTGTGACTTTTTGGGAAAGAACTTTTCTGTAAAGTTATTTGTAGATATCAAAGCGAAGTAGTTCTGCCCATTGCTTTGTGGTTCCAAGGTAGTATGAAGGTATATTTCATTAAATATATAAATCAAATGTGAGAAATAGAATAACAGGAAAATTCTTTTCTTTTACATTATATGAACATTTTAAAAGACTTTGGAGTTACAGTGTTGTAACCCTCTTCAAGTTCAAATATAGAAAACAAGGTTAGAAAAGTATAGGAAATTGCAGAAAAATTGGCATAGACGCTTCTAGTTTTCTCAAGAAATGACCCGACATACCCAAGTATTCAAGGCTAAGATTTTAAGCAGAGAAGTGAGATTATTTTAAGAGCTGTCATGATGGAAAACACCAGGTCTTAACCCCAACCATGTCATGACATATCCCAGAAGGACAAACAGACTGAACACCTTGAGCAGTTTTAGTGAACATTATTATAGTAACAGGAAGGCGCACAAACTCTCCTGGACAAGCTCATGGCCATTTATATAGAAATGGCATTAAATCAATAATTATGAGAAAAACAACTGCAGTAGTTTTGAGTAAAGCTCTATGAGATCACTTTATAATAATCTCACTTGGAAAATTCTATGTTGATGGTTAGGAAAGATTTAACCGTGTCAGAATATTAGGATTTGAACATCAGAAAGTAGAGACTTAGGTGTTTCGTTTTTTGTTTTTTGTCCCCCCCCCCCATTATAGAAGTGAAACATTGTAGGGGTCCCTGGATGCCTCAGTCAGTTAAGCATCTGACTCTTGATATCAGCTCAAGTATCAATCTCAGTGTCATGAATTCAGGCCCCATGTTGGGCTCCACACGGAGTGTGGAGCCTACTTAAAAATTAACTGATTAACCTACTAATTAATTAATTAAAACAGCTTTGTTTGGAGCATCTGAGGGCCTCAGTCAGTTAAGTGTACGCATCTTGATTTCAGCTCAGATCATGGGCTCAGGATTGTGAGATTGAGCCCTGTGCTGGGCTCTGTGCTCAGTAGGGAATCCGCTTGAGATTCTTTCCCTCTCCCTCACCCCTCCCCCAACTCACGTGCACATGAATTCTCTCTCTTTAAAAATAAATAAACAAATCTTAAAAAAAAGAAGTACAACAATTTAGAAGATGGGTAAAATAAATATATGCTATGAGAACAAATGAAAAAAAAAAAAAAAAACTTAGCTGCTTCCATCCTGTATAACACAGAAAAAAGGACTGATAATACTGTAATGTATTTCTCTCTCTTTTTTTCTTTTGTGTATTTTTTTCAAAGACTTTATTTATTTACTTGATTGAGACAGAGCACAAGCAGGGGGGATCAGGAGAGGGAGCAGCAGGCTCTCCACTGAGCAGGGAGACTGATGTGGGACTCTATCCCAGAACCCTGAGATCATGACCCCAGCCAAAGGCAGACAATAGAATGAGCCACCCAGGCACCCCTGCTTTTGTGTATTTGTATATTGTGTAATGTATATCCTATATACATTTTATATGTGTGTATATATGTATGTATATAATATATACATAATTTTATATTGTGTAATGTATATATTTTTCTTTTACCTAGTTCAAATCATATTATATATAGATTTTATACTAATTCATAAATCTTTTTGTGCATGTTAGAATATTTTCATAGTACCAAAACCTAGAAGACTTTTGCTACAGATTATAAATTTGCCAATATGAAACTTTTATTAAAATTTGAACCTACCTACCAATATTAGATAGTATAATATTTGCCTCAAAAAATTCTCAAATACTGACAAATAAAGTTTTACAATAAATCTTTGTGAACTTAATATATGAAACAATTATGTTGAATTTCTCTGACTTTGTATAATGTGAAATTACTTTAACATATTTATTACTATTTATATTTTCTTTGCTGTGAGTTACCTATTTATGACATTTGTCTTTTTTTTTTTAATTGAGGGCTTATCTTTAAAAAAATAGATTAGGTTGGTTGTATTTGTATATATTCAAATAAACCATACATGAGCGTCACTTTGTAGATCAAAAAATTGAATAGAAGTGCACATGGCATTAATCTTGATATGTGCTCTTAATGTTTTTTCTTCTGGTCTTTTAAATTTACATAAAACTGAAATAGGACTTTTTGTTTTTCTGCCTGACATTTTTAAATGGTTTAAATGGTTTTCTGTTGTGTTTGTGTGTTTTGTGTAATGACTGAGGTTCAAAGTTGAATATCCTCAGACTGTATTTTGTTTACGCTGTATTTTCAACCCTAGCACAAAGCAGGGAAGTCAGAAGTAGAGATTTTGTGGCTGTATTTTTCACTTTTATCTAGGAATGCTATTCAGCATTCAACAACTAATATCTGGCTAGCTAATGGGGACAGACCACACAGGGCAGAGCCCAGATCGAGGTGTTTATTCCTTTGTTGCCGGCGTATATGGAAAGCATTGCTCATTATTTGGGGGCAAGAAGGGAATGGAGTTGCAGTTAATCTGTTGATTTGTTCAGCTTGAACTTTATCATCAGTCTGATTTCAGGAGAATACTGCTGGGTTTTAGTCTAAGAATATGACATGGCTTACACTTACTGCAGTCATCTTTTAATGAAAATGCAGGTCCATATTAACCTTATATTTATAAATTTAGGACTATTAACTTAAAAAAAACATAAACAATGAGTATAATTTTGTGCTAAGGAAATTGTAGGCATTATTGACCCCTTGTCCAAGTCCACATAAATCTCTAGAGGGCATTTAACCTATAGAAATCTGGGGCCATTCTCATAATGGTATGGTTTGATTTAAGTCAGATAAAATTTTTAAAACAATCTGATCGAAATGCTTACATTGGCTGTCATCTGTGGTCATTGGCTAAGTCAGCCTGGGCTCAACATTGGGCCATTATGGATTCTGACCCCACAAACTGAATATGGTCTGATGACAATATGCAGCAGGACTGAGTAGATCAGACATCTGGCAGCTGTAATTTAATAGAAGACCCTCATTGATTTGGGCCCTAGGCATTTGGACATAATGTTTGACACTGGGCACCATTATACCAATTGATTCCATCTGGCCTGGTCTGGCTCAAAAGACTCAACTTTTTTTTTTTTTTTCCAGAGAAGCTATTGGCCATGACTAGTCCTTGTTTACAGAATTTTCCATCTCCCTTGGCAGGCAGAGTTATACTTTTCATGCATTGGGGCTTAGCTTTTAGTGCAGAGCCCTTATTTTTAAATCAGCCAGTTCTGGAGCACTCGTAGTTATATGTAAGTGATTAGCACCAAATTCTACTTCTGAAACCAATATTACACTATATATTAACTAACTAGAATTTAAACAAAAACTTAAAAAATTAAAAAACACACACACACACACACAGGCATTCTGAATATAGGCAACCGAGAAGCGTGAAGTTATTTTTACCAGACAGTTTTACTTTTTGGTTGTGCTATGGAGACTCTAAAGTCTCATAATATATGAATTTTCACAAATTAAATAGTAAACCTGAAAATAAATGTTGACTATTTAATAGGATTCCAAATAGCCTAAAATATGTAGATGATAGACTTTTATAGCTGGAAGGGACCATCGGCTATAAAACATTCCCCTTTCAATTTCCCACAAAGCAAGAAGTCACATACCTAAGTTTTCCATGTGGATTCTGGGTCCGTGCAATGTTTTCTTCAGAAGATCTCAAACACCTTATTAAACGATAGATTCTCAGATTTAATTAAGTGCTATTTCCTCTCTTTATAGATCTTTATAGATTATTTGTAGATTATGGAAATGAGTTTATTCTCCAACTCTGACAGGTTTATCTGAAAAATCAGCAGATGGCCTGAGTTCTTTGATAATCATCTTTTTTATTATGAAGCAGGAGGTTATCATCCCCATAAAACACATATGCAGTATACTTGAAGGAATTCAGTTCTTCTTTTAAATTTCTAGTAAGCAGTTAATAGAAAATCCTCAACAACAATGACAAAAATCAATTATTTTTTTTCAAGTCCTTCCCATTCTTTCAAGATATAATAAAAAACATAATCAGTATTAATGTGCTGTTACTTTCTGCTCTGTTTTTACCTTAGCATTGTTTCATTTCCTCCCATTGGCTGTCAACTTGACAGGATATTTTATTCCTTTTTTGCTTTCACATGCCAGATTTTTTCTAGATTTTTGCCATTTTCAATAGTGCATTTTGTCTAATTTATTTTTTCCCTTTTACATTGTTTCTTTGTGTCATGTCTTCAGAGTTTGTGACAGATTGCTAACTTGACACCCAAAAGATTAATCAGAGGCAGATTAGACAATCAAGACCAGGCCTCTGGCTCTAGCTCTGGTTACTTTTCTAATCTATTACTTACCACCTCATATGCATTTATTTTCTCTTGTGTAAATCAGGTTAATAATAATACATGCCAAGTATATTAATGTATGCAGATATTTAGAACAATGCATCATATTTAATTAACCCTAAATTAAGTTTAATTATTTTATCAGCATTACCATGATTATTATGAATTCATACTTAGAAGCCATGCATAAACAACTCTTTTATAACTGTTAACAAAATTTTATTCTTTGTACATATTTTTTATAACTTTAGTAAATATGTAGCAGTACCTTAAACTTTTCTTAAATCTCATTCATGATTGTTCATAAAGCTAAGAATGTTTTCCATAAGATTCTGTCTTTCTGTATAATATTAAAAAGTTTGATTATTTTATTTAATAAATAAGAATAAATAATAAATAAGAATAAAATAAAACTATTAATGCTTTAAACTTGTAATTTTCTACCTATTTTAACTTAAAATTTTCCTTGTTTCATCTACTTTGTAACTTTTCTTTTTTTTAAGATTTTATTTATTTGACGAGAGAGAGCACAAGCAGGGGGAGTAGCAAGCAGAGGGAGAGGGAGAAGCAGTCTCCCCCAGAGCAGGGGAAGCCCAATGGGGGCCTGGATTCCAGGACCCAGGGGTCAGGATCTGAGCCGAAGGCAGTTGCTTAACCAACTGAGCCACTGAGGCGCCCTACTTCATAACTTTTCAATCTCACTGGGCTATGCCTGCATTCTTCAAAGACATGTATTGGATTTCTTATGGACTTCATTAACCAAAAAGAACCAAGATGATAAATTGCAACCATAAGTGTTGCTGAACATCACCCAACTGGCCAGAGAGCTATTTTTGAGTCAAACTCATGTCAGATAAATAAAAGCTGTTGTAGATTTTTTTTTTGCCATAGTTTTCTCTTTCTTCCATCCTTTTATCCAGCTGCTCAGGGAAGTGGTTAAGAATCTTAAGAAGTTAGACAAGAGATTAGACACATAAGCTTTTAAGACTATGTCTCAGACGAGCAGCAGCTTGGTCAATCATTCATTCACTTATTCATTCATTTGCTCTTCAGAAGGTTTTAGATATGTCAATACCTATGCTTATAATGAAGGAATAAAAAATATAAGATAGAGTCTCTGATCTGAAATATCTGTGTGTCAGGAGTCTTCCTAGGCCAGCCCCAGGTTTGGTGTTATGCTAGGAGGACTCAGATAACTCAGCATATGGTTGTGCTCTTGGCTATGATTTATTACAGCAAAAAGATACAAACAAAAATCTGCAAAGGGAAAGGACACCTAGGACAATGTCTGGGGAAAACTACGTCAAGTTTCCAAGAGTCCTCTCCAGCAGGAGCACATAGGACACATTGAATTTCTCCAGCAAAAACCTTTGATGATGGATGTAAAATATTATCAACCACAGGAGTTCATTAGAAACTCAGTGCCCGATGTTTTTACTGGGAGCTGTTCACATAACCACCTTCTGCCTACCATGTACCAGAGTCTAGACTCCCATAAGGAAGGCAGGTGTTCAGCATAAACCATATTGTTTGTCCAAACAGTTTAGTTTAGCCATAGTGAGCTACTCTTATCTATTAGAGAATAGCGGGAACCCTCCCTAATTCCAAGTTCCCAGACGCTTAGCCAAGGGCCAACCTCACAAACAGCATTTTCGAAGGATAGCTGTTTCAGGTCTGCTGAGTTAACTCTTTTCTGCAAAATCATACATTCAAGTGGGGATAGGCAGAGAGTGTTTAAAGAGGCAGGTAAAGAGAAGTATTGGATTATAATTAAAAACTTCAACTAGCTCTCCCAAGGGAGTAAGGGAAACTTCCTTTAGCAGGAGAATATTTGAGCTGGATCCTTAAGGAATTGTGAGATTTCCCAAAGACAGGGGTGAAAGAGTTTTCCTCCATGCAAACGGGACAATATCCACTGCAAATAAAGAGATAATTGAGAAATTCTACATGATGGAGCATAGGGCATGATGGGGGCAGGGGTGCAAAGAGTGGGGAGGGTGGTTGGAACAAGAATGTGGAGTGTTTGTAGCTGGTAAAGGAGCCATTGGAGGTTTTAATTAGAAGAGAGAAGTAAATAGCTTTGAAAGGTGTCTCTGGTAGCAGATGGAGAACAGATTGGAAAAGGAAGAGTTTGAAGACAGTAAGATCAGATAGGAGGAAAGTGATGACGAGGACATGCTCTAAGGCATGTGTCTTGGGACTAGAGTCCAACCACCGGGGCTCAAATAATCCTGTGAGAAGTTTAAAATAGACTGTGATGTTTAGGGCCTACTGAAACACTCTGCTATCTCTCAACAGAACACTCTGTATGCTTCCCCCCCACCCCCTTTAGCTGTCTCACTCTGTGACGCTGTCAGTCAAAACCCCAAACTCGTGTAGTCCTTTCATTTTTGGACATAACCAAGGATAGAACCATTTGTAGAGAATTTCATCTTCACTTCCACAGTAGATTTAGATGCAAAGCCATATTTAGGAGTCTACCTCAATCAGATAATTTAATCTATTCTCATCTATTTTCAGATGGATCTAGGCAGCGAAATCTCTTAGCAGTGAACACTCCTAATGTTTCTGCAGAGGATTCACAGGGATGGTTTTGTTCACTTGTAAAGTATACACTAAAATGCTTGTCAAAAGCTATACAGATAGATCCCAATTACATAAGATGCATGTCAATTTATGTGGATTTCTTGGTGGTTTGGCACGTACTGTGTGTATGATTTGTATACAAGACACAAGAAATACTGTTAAAGTTGGTTTCAACATATAGCAATGCTTAAACATGTAACTGTTGATTAAATGTAAGCAATTTTAATAAAATCATTCAAA
Source organism: Mustela erminea (assembly GCF_009829155.1). Lineage (NCBI taxonomy): Eukaryota > Metazoa > Chordata > Mammalia > Carnivora > Mustelidae > Mustela > Mustela erminea. Next base: position 124,030,911 of record NC_045619.1, read on the forward strand.
TAAGACACAAATATAAACCTGTCCAGCCCAGTACAGATTTTTTGTTTGTTTGTTTTAAATTATTTTATAGTATATGATGGTTTAAAAGAAACTTGAAAGATTTGAGGATACTGATGAGTTTCTTGTTTTTACTCTCAGGTTAACTAGACATTATTGGGTTTCATAATAATGTACTATTTGGAATGTAATGAATTACCTTCTTCAGTAATAGTTTATCTGCTATTTTAATTGAATAGAATATCTCAAGAATGTGTTAATGATAATTTATTCTTAGAAATATATCTTTAAAGAAATATGTCTATAAAGAAATATGTCTTTAAGCTTTCTACTATATCCAAATGGGAGTCTTTAGAGATATTTAATATTTCCATGAACTATGGGATTAACAACTACAGCAATATATGTTGGAGAAAATTATCTTCGAAAGTTTTCCATCAGTGGTTTAATTAACATACAGTGGACAGAACGCAAACAATCTGTTCAGCCAGACTACTCAAAGATCCCTCCTGTTGCTTTTGTTTTCACTACAGCTGGGAAGGGAAAAATTACATTACTTATATCCCTGTAGCTTGCTTCTGAGTAATTCGTTTTGGTGGTGATTTAAAGAATAATTTAAAAATATTTTTATGAGTTTGAAAGCAAATGAAGAGCACAGGAATAATTTACAATGTAGATAACCATGCTGTGGTTTTGCCAATTTTTCTCAGTCTTTATTTCTGTAAAACATTCATTCTTGACTTGTTTTATCTTGTCTAAAAATCATTCTGAAATGGGATCAAAATCTAAGCCAATTTCATACTCCAGTCTTGATGAACCATGGAGTACTGAATTATGAGCATATAGAAATGTTTCCTCTTGTTATTCATAACATAACCAGAGAAAAATAATTAGATCTAAAATGCAACCAAAAGAAAATTCACAGAAGCCAAGCCCTAAAGCTCACAAATTTTCTTATTAAAAAAACCCTCAGTTCCTTCCTTAGATCCTGTTTAATCTTTGTAAATATGAGAGCCAGCAAGTAATCAAGAGACAGGTTTATAGTGTTGAAGGTAGCAAATTCTAGGAGGAGCAAGTGTATCCATAATGGAAACAAACCAATCAACAGCTGTAATTGCTGTTAATGTGACCATGAAGCAAGAGAGAAAAAAAATTGTAAAACACTGCTAAAAATTAAGTGGGTGGGGGATGGGAATCCCCACCAAAATCCCATAGCTGTCTAGGGATTACAAGGGTAAGTATGTATGCATGTCTTCTGTAGGAGACCTCCCTGTCTGTGAAATTTACCTTCCCCAGCAATCCTGCTAAAGCCTTAGTTTGAATATTCATGATGAAAATAAGAATTTGACACATTAATCAAACATCCCAAATTTCAACTTAAGTGGTGTTCAAAGATAAACTGAGGCATATTTTAAAAAATTTCAAGAATTTACGTAAAAAAAATCAGTTTCAGTCCAGCAACACTGAGCTAGAAAGGATCAGGAGGGCCACAAAAACAGGGGCTGGGGGAGAGACTTACATGGGGAAAAGGCAAAAGAAAGCAAACTGTTTGCTTGGCTTAAGCAATTACCTGATTCAGAGAAGCACAGTTGGCTGTGTGAGACTGGTTATCCTTGGGTCTCGATTTCTCAACCTGGAGGCATTTATAGGTATAGGATTTGCTTTGTTTGCATACACTTCTCAGGTATCAGAACCACCTCAATCTATTGATCTCTTTGTTTAATTAATTTAACAATGGAGAACGTGGGCTTTATCACCCCTGAGTTTTGAAGCGCCTTTTCATGTGTTCTCTAGGGTAGGGGGAAAATGAGAAAGGGGACTCAAGGCAGTTGAGAAGTTGACTTTCTGTGCAGACATCCCCTCCAATGTTACTTATTCGTCCATCTCTCCCTGCCCTTGGATGAATCACAAGGGCTACTATAACGTTACTGGCCTACAGGCATCATGGAAAATGCCATATTTTGTCTTCTATTACAATTCTTCAGAAGATAATAATAACATTAAGATCAGGCAGTTGATATCCAACAATAGCACCCATTTCAAAGGAACCAAGAGTTGTTTTGAAAATTCTATTTTGAAGATTTTAATAAAGATTAATTCTTGGAAGTTTTAGGTGGACTTCCTGATTTACATTTTAGAGGAATGACAAATCTCTGCTTGGAGCTATTCCCTTTGTGTGATTCTTTTTAAGAAACATTTTTAAATCCAGGAGCATTTAATCTTTTAACTGCATTACACTGGCTACATTTCCTACCTAGATTGACATTCTAACAAGAATTCTGTATAGATTTCTAGTTGTTCTGATATGATTATTTGTATTCGGAGGGCCACCCCCCTTAGTGCAGGATAAACTCACACCTCTAAACTCAACCTAAGTGTTGGGCAGCAGGTCTTATCTGGTTATTATAAAACTATATTGCTTGCTTTTGTTGTAAGCTGCCTCATATATTTTTTGGTAATGAGGCAGGATATATAAATAAAGCAAATAAAATTGCTTTATGTAGCGTTGCTTAGAATCATAGGTCTTAGAGCCTGACACATCCTCGGGTAAAGCTGTCTGCTTTCATAGGTAAGATATTTTCATTCCCTCTTAAAATATAGGGCAACTGAAGCACAGAGTTTTTTAAATTATGCTGGGCCCCATATCTTGGAAACCTAAAAAAAAAAAAAAATGCACCCCAGCTCTTTTGAATCTTTGTACAATATTTTTTCCTTTAATTCTGGCTGGTCCAATCATTCTTGCTCCAAAGAGACTGTCAACAGTTCATTTATCCATTAGTCATTCAACAGGCATTTACTGAGCACCATTCAATGGCCAGTGGGACAACAGTGTTAAAAAAGAAACACTTTCTATAGTGATGGTAACAATACTCATTAGACATAATTATTGGATGTTTACCGTGTGTGTCAGGGTGGAACATGATCAACCCTTTATGTACATGAGATTTTTCAGCCTTACAACAATTTCGGGAATTGTGCATGGTGCTACATTTCTCTGGCTCTTGGTTTCTTTTTTGTGGAACTCTTGGCCATTTCTGTCTTCACGGTTCTTTTAAGCTCTAATATTCTATGAGCCCGGGGAAAAGTGTAGATTACCAACACTATGGTGGTATTTTTCTCTGGCCTATATCTGCCAAGGCATGAAGAAGATAAGTTCATGGTGAAACCAAGGAATATCCTTTCTGTCTGGAAGAGTTATTGTCACCTTCCTGATGAAAAGGAAATATTTTAGACCATTTACAAGTGATTAATAGTGGTAGCCTTAACTTAGTTACTAGAGTGCTAAGTAGCTGATACAATGGTATTGCAAGTCACATTAAATACATCTTCGTTTCTTGGAATGTTCTCCTATTGAGGGCAACATCGCAGTTATAATTAAATCACTGCTCTCGTAGCCCTTTTTGAACCTGTATCCTGCCAGTTATAAAGACTGTCAATTCATATCTTTGGGCAATAGTTGTGTAGAAGAAGGCTGTTCCTCTTAGTCAGAAACTGAATTTCCCATACTTGTGATACACCTTCCCCTACTGACCTACTGAAATGAAAGACTAGGAGTAATGATTAAATCTTATTTTCCCTCCTGTAGTAGTAGGATGAGCTGGGTCAGTGAGGCCAGTCCCTGCTGATGGCTTTAAAATACCTTTGTGATTTGGTCTCTTTGCTTTCCCATCCATTTCTCTAAGTGCCGATCACTGTCATCCTTTACCACCCTGACAAGAGCCCAAGGTGAGAAAGGCACAAATGAACAAGAGCCTTCACGATGCCTCCTGAGGGTGTTACTTACTAAATGAGGTAGGCAATGAACCAAATCGGACTGGTGAGCTACAAGGCAGGTTAACACATTTACACAAAGATCGTTGCATATATTATTTAACCCATTCGAATACACGGTTGCCTCTTTCCTCCCTAGGAGAATTTGTGTGAAAGGAATGTAAGCTCACAAGTTAATAATGTCTGGCTTTTATTTTCTTCAAAAGTGCTAACAGACACTAGGTTTTTTTCTTTTGTTGGGACTGTAGCTTATTTTCTCAGAACAACTAGAGAATGTTTATGAAGTGTGTGTGTGTGGAGGGCAGGGAGGGGAGAGAATAAAAATGCATTGCTTTAGGGCTGCACATCTGTTTTAGGGACTCTGCTAAATCTGCCCATTAACCATTGTCACGACTTATGGCATGTTTGAAAATTGCGTTCTACTCAGAGATGTTCATACCGACTCAAAATATTACAATTAAACAGATTTCCCTGCTAGGAGTTAGTTTCCTGTCTTCGTGACAGGCAAAATTATTTTTCTGCTCTATTAGCTAGCATGAGTATGACTCATAACAAGTGGTAACTCGTTATTTTATTTCTTGCTCGAACAGACTGGCACTATCAAGTTGCTCAGGTCTTCCCGCAAACAGAAGAGAAAGTGGAAGTGGACACACATGCCTTCAGCCACCGGTGGAAAAGGAGCTTGGATGCTCTCAAGGCAGTAGATTCCAACCGAGCAAGCATGGGCCAAGACTCCCCAGAGCCCAGAGGCTTCACGGACCTGCTGCTAGATGATGGGCAGGACAATACCACCCAGATTGAGGTAGGGAAATCATCTGGGTAACTGAAATGGATTCACCAGGGTACAGGCTCCGCCTTTTGTTCAATCGAGAGCTTTTGGATTTTTTTTTTTTTTTTGGTAAGGATTAATTTAACTCATTAGTAAATAATTAGTCCATATTCAGTAATTCAGTAATCAATAATTATACCTATATGAAATAACTAAATACATCATAGCTAAGCCATTGAATCACTATGAGTAGATTTACTCACAAAACACACAAACATTGGTTTGCTGTGGGGACGACCAAGAGGAGACACAAAGAGAAACACGATACAGCACCTGCAAGGCAGTCTCTGTGTACCAGATCAGCGCGGTGCTACGTGATATGTACAAGGATATATACAAGCTAGAGCACGTCATGGAGGAAGGAGAGATCACCTGCTGGACTGAGGTTGGGCCGTTCAATGAGGCTCAGCCTGGGAACGGACATTTAGGCAGGGGCTTGGCAGGTTGAGGGGAGTTTGCCAGGCTGGTTTCCTGTCAGGGGTGAGAAAGACGATTCCAGGCAGAGGGAATTGCATGGGGCATGCTGGAGAGTCTCATAGGGTGACCGATGGTCCCCCTGAACTGGGGCTGAATGGTTTCCTCGGGTTTCAGTGCTAGAAACAAAGCAGTTCTGGGCAAACGGAAATGGTCATTCACTCCGTGACTGTGAACAGTTCTTTATTATGGTTGGAGCCGTGAAGTAGGAGGAAGAGAGTTGGAGATGGGTTTGATGAGGATGGAAGTTCACTGAGGACATTCTGGGCAGACTGTAAAGTTGTCCAGAGGCCTCAAGGGTGGTATTACATGGCTTAAATTCTCATAGTCCTTAGCATTGCAAATCATAAAATATGATCCTGTTAGTCCACTAGATCTAACAAAAACAAACAGGTCAATCTTATGGAAATAAGCAAAAAACCACGCAAATGAGAATGGAGGTTATTTATTCAGTTTGCTCTAGCAAGAGTCAGCTTCCATCATGTCCCTCTGGCAGAGACTCAAAAGCAGGCAAGGGAGTGGGAAAATTTCTTACTTAAAAAAAGAGAAGGATGGGGCATCTCGGTGGCTCAGTTAAGCATCCAACTCATGGTTTCAGCTCAGGTCATGATCTCAGGGTCCTGAGATCAAGCCCCTGTTTACAGCTCTGCTCTCAGAAGCGAGTCTGCTTGAAGATTCTATTCCTCTGCCCTCCCCCCACTGTGTGCATGAGAATATGCATGTGCTCTCTCTCACTCTCTCTCTCAATAAATACGTCTTTAAAAAAAGTCTTCAGGTATGCGCTCACTGGAAGTTGTTAGCATAGAGGAGCTGGAGATGGGCCAATTGGAAGCAGAGCATCTCTTGTGATCGATTTGGGGAGCATATAAACTGAGTTGGACCTAGGGAAGAAAAATAGGAAAGCTGTCAGTTGCTCATCAGCTCCTGCCCATTCAGGGCCGATTGCTGCCAAGCTTACATTCTGGCTTACTGGACTGGTTGCTATAGAGGTTGGAGGTCAGAGTTCTGTGGTTATCCGTGGTCTGGCCATTGTCCTTTTGAATATTATCTCTTGAATATTGTCTTTTGAATATTCTCTCTTGAGCTGAATATTTTCTCCCAGGTAGCAGGTTTATACGTTTTCAGAACCAGACAAGATTCTTTTTACTGCCATGAAATACTCATTATTTAGGAAAAGAACTCAACTTCATGAAACAGACACTACATCGTTCTCCAAATAGTATCAAGGCATCATTTTGTTCCCACAGAGTGAGAGGAATCTTCAGAAGAGGTGAAGCACAAGTCATTGGGATTCTGTGTATCCAAGAGGCCCAGCGATTTTCAAAACCCCTCTCCATCCCCTTAGCTGGTATGGGACTCATGCTCCCCGGCTGCCCCAGCCAGGCCCCTTAACAGGACACAGAGGAGGTGCCAGGAGCAGAAGTCATATAATATCTGTAAGAGGCTATTCTGACTCCTGCAGAGTGCCTGCTATTTTGGCAACAGTGTTGTTATAGCAACTCGGAGAGGGCAACATAATTCTTCCCTGAGCACTCTTTAGCTGGGGTGCCACATAAAGAAAGGAGAGCGGAACAGAATCAGAGGTGTTTACTCTTCTGCCCAGAACTGGTAGCTTACTGAGATTGAAAGGGGAGAACACACATTCCTTGAACTCTGTGATCTCTAGGCAGGATGCTGAATTTTCTGAATCGTTCGTAAAATAGAAAATCCCTTTGCTCGGGGATGTATGAACACTCCTCCTAACACAATCCCAGTTGTTGTTATGCTATGATGTTGTTATTCAGCCAGTTTTTCTCTTTTCTTACCTTAAACAGAGGAGATCCCATAATGTTAGGGATTTTGAGTCCATAAAACAAAGGAAGAAGGATGGTGCTGGTGCAGGGAGTTGTGTGTGGGTGACTGCTCGGTGCTGACATGTGCCAGGGGCCTTAAGGAGATTATTTTATCTGGTCCTGGTATCAGCGAACTGAGACTTGCATCTCCAGGTTCGTTGGGTAATCTGAGTGACTTTTACATGAGGGCAATTTCAGATTTAGTGTTAGTATTTTTCCTAAACTCTTCCATTAATGAATAAAGGGGCTGGTATTTAATAAAGGGCCTGGTATTTAAACTCAGGCCCACCCAGCTCCCAAGATTTATTCTTTCTATTTGACTTTCCTTCCTCTAAGAGAAGGAAAAAGTAAATGGTATGTTGATTAGGTAATGGTTTTGGACAGTGGCAGCACCCCAATATCAGTGTGAGAGTGACTTCAGAGTTTCATTTTTGGGGGAAGGAGACCTCTCTTGAAGCTGCATTTTATAACAAGAAGCCTGCTTTTATTTGAGGAGTTTATTTATCCTGATGGGGTTCTGGGGTTTGATGGAGATTATTGGGGACTAAAGTCCCATAAGTCACTCCTTGGCACTGCCTCTAGTTCTGGAAACAAAAGCCTACATCTGAAACTTCTCTGCAAAGTTTATTTATCCTGGCCCTTAAAATGGCATTTTTGAACATTGTTGTGTCTCTTTTAGGGAAAATATTTTGCCTGATGGAGTTAAACAGAAATAAGGAAGAAAGGAACCAAATGGTGATAGAGTGGCTACTCTGTGCCGTCATTGTGACTAAGTCTTTCTTATCTCTTGGGAATAAGCATTTTGATTTATATCACTTAATACAAGCAATGAGCATGAAAGACAATGTGTGCTTTTTCCCTTAGATGCTTCCAGAGTTGATGTCAAGAATGGGAATTATTTTGTCCCAGAGCCCTGACTATAGTAGTGGCTGTGAAAATAATCTGTATCCCAGTGAGACTTCAACCCCCCAGAATGGCATTCCTGTGCATGGGCTCCCCTGCTTGAGCCATTGTCTAGACTTTCTACCCCACTTTCACCAAAGACAAAAACAAAAGACAATAGCATATTTACTATTCTGGCACAAATTCGTTCAGACATAAACAAAGGCTGTTATTCTCTTAACTCGGTGACAGTATTTTTTCTGGCTCTGCCCAAGAACAGATAATAGAGGGACTGGAAAACTGGAAAATTCTTCCAGTCAGAGTTTCTTGTTGTTGTCATTGCTTTCTTTTTTCTCTTTTCTTTTCTTTTCCTTTTTCTTTTCTTTTTTCTTAAATTCATTCCTCCCTCCCTCCCTTCCTTCCTTTTAATATTCTTCCCCTGAAGATATAAAGATGTTGTGAAACCATTTGTATTTCCTGATGAATAAGTAGAGACTCAACAGTTAGCAAATGCCTCTGCTGATCTGAAAGTTGACCTAGGCCTGCCTTTTTCTTCTTATACTTTCTCTGTTCATGTGGACACATGACGGTGCCTTCTTCTGACGGGTGGGGATTAAGAGCGGTCACTGGTGTGCTGCTTTTTGTCATTCCTTTGGGGACATAAGGGCTCCCAAGACTTTCAGGTAAGGCTGAATCACCGTGTTAGAGCACCTTCTGTGGATCCCATGGCCCCAGGGACCCGAGTGTGGACGAGCAGTCCGTGTATCTTCACCTTGATGGTGGTTGCTCCTCTCTTGGCTGGCACAGAGCTCTTGCAGCCTCGGTGGCACCTTTTGGAATGGGAGGGCCTGAGCAGTGTTTGGTGAGAATTATTGATGCTTATGAAGGTCAATTTCATCAGCCAATTCCTATCACCATGTTGGTAACTTATAGTTCTTCACTTTACAGAAATCTGTCACAAATTCCTCTCTCACACACTGAACCAAACCTGGAGTTTCTGTTGCTTATTCCATACAGTATTTTGAGCTTCATCTTCCCCATTTTAGGACAATGAAAGTGTTTCTAGGAAGAATGGTCAACTGTGATTTTTTTTTTTTTTTTTTGCCTTGATTCAAAAGCACCGGGATGGCTTGAAGAAGGGAATCTTTCAAAATAAAATAGGGTTTATGGATCATGTAAGTGTAGCTCCATGATCCAAAGTGACTCAGAAATTTTGAGTGAACCCGGTACCTCTCAGCGGTTGCACGTGTGGCCAGCCCACAGGCCACCCTTTGAGTTGCAGAGAATTAGACCACAAAGCAGATTTTGCTATTGATTTTGAAGATAGAAGTGTCTTGAACAATCTTAGGTTAAATTGAGTTGCCTGTCAACAACCTGTCTGTGGATTTCTTGTCTTGGTACCAAATTAACAGTTGCAGCCATATACAGCCATTGCATCATCTATGTTCACATTAAAGCTCTTATCTGAGGAAGGTGTAATTGAGAATGGTCAGCAAGTATGTATGATGGCTGTAGCTAAAATCCAGAGGCCAACTGTTTTTCTTCTTTTTGCATATGTAACAACTCTTTTTGATCTTCTGCTATAGCACATTTCCAATTGTGTCTACATCTTCCTTTGACGAATTTCACAATACATTTCTTTAAAAAGTTAGCAGTCACTAATCACTGCACATGAAGTTATGATATATGCTCTATTATTTTATTGCAGTCTGTAATTAAGCAATTCACTTGAAAGGAAAGAAGTCACTGGCAAATACTTTATCGAAAAGAGATTATGATTGCTTTGATGGTTGTATTACAAAGAAAAAGACATTCTGTAATGCGGAATGTCAGCAGACTCTTCCCGGTATGTTTGCGACATAGAGAATACATCAGAACATTTTTCATCAATGGAAATCTTACCGCTGCTGTGTCTCAAGTGTAAGCAAGACTTTCTTCATTTCAAAGACCAAAAAAAAAAAAAAAAAAAAAAAAAATTCAAAGACCTGACAATAATAAAAATGAATATAAATATGGGTTAGTAAAAGATCACCCCATTCACAGAAATAGATTAAGGAAAATTCACAAAATACTGCCATGCCTATTCTTTCCTGGGCCACCGTTCTGCTTAGTGAAGTCACAGAAGATAATACTTACATATGAGAGGAATATGATTGTGCAGCTTTGTGACATTTTCCAAAAGAAAGAAAAGTATCACCTGATACTGAATAGCTCTGCTACTATATTTATTATGAATGTGAAAAGCTGGTGTAGATTTTTTTTTTTTTAATGAGGTATTTCCATTTTAGGAGATCTTAAACTGGCAGAGGCTTCAGTATGTGGTTGCAGAATCAGAAAGCCGTGTGAAGGGAGTGCTCAGATTAATCCTGGAGAAGCACACTTACTCCACTCAATAGTGAATTGAAATTTCCCAAATGCAATGTAGGTGTCAGATTTGGTTCCACAGAAGATGAAAAAGCAAGCATTGTGAGGGTGTGTGATTGGAAAGGAGGAGAAGTACTGCATAAGTTAATCAGCACCTAGAAGAAGACCCTTATTCTGTAGAGAGCCAGGATTAACAAAGAGACAAGGCATCATCTAAAGCAAGTGAGGAAGAGAACATTACAAGGTAGCCAAGCATCCGGGTATTTCTAGACAGAGAGTTTTAGACAGATAGGCAGGACCAAGGCTTTAAGCTCCCTTTTAGGTGATGTGTCCTGATCTCTTCAGGCTCCTATAGCAAAACTACCAGAGACCGGGGGATTTACATGACATACAGTTATTTCTCACAGTTCTGCAATCTGGAAAGTCCAAAATAAGCTGCTGGCAGGTTTGATTTTGTTGTTTGAGGAGAGCCCACTTCCTGGTTCATGGAGGACTGTCTCTCTGCTGTGTCCTCACATGGCTGAAGGGAATAGAAAGCTCTCTGGGGTCTCTTTTATAAGGGCACTGATCCCATTCAGGAGGATGCCACCTTCGTGACCTAATCATGTCCCAAGGGCCCCACCTCCACATGCCATCACATTGAGGACTAGGTGTCAACTTATGAATCTGGGGTTTGGGGGGACACAAGTGTTAACACTGTGCTAAGAAATTGAGAATTGATCAAGAAGGTACATGGAAGCTACTGAAAGTTTTTAAATAGGGAAAGGCAGGATTGCACTGATGGTCCTAAAATACTGCTGGGGGCAGAGGGTCAGCTGAGTGGGACTTGCATCCAAAAGCCCAAGTCTGAGGGATGGAGAGATGAATTAAATTTAGATGAGAACTGTCGTCAGGTAAAATGAGATGGTTGTTAGAGGAAAGTTATGGATGAACATAAGAATTTCAGAAATACACTGATTTTGACTCACTAACTTATACCAGCCACCATGACCGAAATCTTGCCCCTGATTCTGGTGCTTGCTTGATGCCAGGAGTCCCTCATGGATCCCTATTATCTCCTTCCCTGGCAGGGTGACCTGTTACACACTTGACACCTCCCATCTCATATGGGTTGGAAACTGGCCTGATGTTTTCAACTTCATATTTCCAAAGGTTGTATGTACACTGACAACAAAGTCTATTTTTATGCCTTCTGTATGTTTAATTGGCAAAAATACCTGGTTTTAAACTTCTGATTGAATCCCATTTGGTTTCTTCTAGAATATTGATGAGGACTTTTAGTCTTCAGAGAAGAAAATGCACTGAAAATAGTAAGCCAGGCAGAACTTACCTGCAATTATTGCTCATCCTCTAAAAAGATAATGAGGATTAAAATAGAGTATCATATATCTTGCTCAATTATAGATTATTCTTAGCTTGACATGTCAGCTCTCTATTGAAACAAAAATGAAAAAAGATCCATAACCGCCCTTCAAAGAGTTCCGTAAAAAATAACGGAATTATCTCTATGATGCTTCACCGTTAGCTAATTGAGTTTACTTGCAGTAACAGCATGGAAATAGTTTTTGAAGTGATACATACAGGTTGTAAAATTATTAAGTGTATTAGTCATATAATTTATTTCAGAACAAGAACTATGTTTTAGAGTGAATAATATTCCTGTGTTCTTCATGTATAAAGAGAACACCACATTTAACCTCCCTCTCCCAGACCCCTTAGATTAATTGTAAAAATATTGCACAGAGTTTTCCTACCTCAATTTCCTACCTTTCATGAGGACCCAGCTATTATTTTCTGGCTTTCTTTGTATTAACTAGGGCAGCGAGAGAAAACCCCTAACAGAGGGAACACCCGGTAGCTGTTAATCAACTGAATTCTTATTGTATTATCTTGCAATCCTTTTTCCTTTTTGTCCAGACCAACTTCCAATGGGACATTCAAAACACACTTTTATGAAAATTATTATTTCCAATATCAAAAACTATAGTACTGCTTAATGCCATAGGTCTAGATATTTATTTAGATTGATTTTTTAAAAAAAAATCTTACTGAAAAAACAGATTAATTATTTTGGTAGTCCAGAATGTGTACAGTTTTTAATATGTTGAGCAAGGGTCTTAGGGTGAAGGCCCAAGTGTCCACTAAGTATGGGCCTGAAGTCAGGAGCAAAAAAGACAGCAGATGCTTGAGTCCCCTATTCTCTGGGCAGTCCATGTAGAAGGGTCCCACTGAGGGACAGTGCTCCAGGCAGGGCTGTGTGCCATTTGGTTTTCCCCTTTATTTGGAGAAGCATGGGACTGGCATTGCACAAGGGAAATAAATACTCAAGGATCGGGATGCCTGGGTAGCTTAGTCGGACAGCTCAGGTCATGATCCCCGGGTTCTGAGATCAAGCCCTGCATAGAGCTCCCTGCCCAGTGGGGAGCCTGCTTCTCCCTCTCCCTTTGCCCTTCCCCCTACTTGTGCTCTCTCCTGCTCTATCTGTATCTCTATCAAATAAATAATTAAGATCTTAAATATATATATATATATATATGTATATATAGAGATATATATATATATATATATATGTATATATCTCCAAAGGTCAGGCACAAGCCATGAGGCTTACCTGCCAGTCCTTTAGGAAGGACCAGCACCTGGACTGGGGTTACCAGGTGCCACAGAAAGCTGGGTTCAGATTGAGTACATTTCATTGTGTGGTGCATAACGTGTCTCCTTAGATAGGTAGCTTCTGAGGCAGCTTTTGGGGTCATTCACTGGACACCCTCATTCTATATTAATTGATTAACTTTAAGGACTCGTTTTTTCTGTGATTTTTTGTTTTTTTTTCAGAATCAGAAACAGAGTAAGAAAGTGATTATAGCTCAAAGACTAAATAGGTTTGGGTTGGCACAGGCGTGTCAATAGCATGATTTTTATTACTATATCTGGAGGAGTTTCGGGGCCACTGCTTATTATGCCCATAAAGATTTGGAGCATAATGAATCTGCCAGCCCCTATGATGAAACGAACTTATTTTTTAGAGATACTAATACCACTTGAGTACACTAAATCACACCAAGTGTTCACCACTTATTTTATCTAACAAATCAACCTGCACTCTGTCATGTAGCCCCAGTGCACTGGAAAAATAAAGACTACAGGCCTCTGATAAACAGTGATGGTCTGTAACTTTACGTGACCCCCATAAGTTCCTGTGGACCTTTTCAAAGATATCTCATGAGTCTTTGCCAAATATTATGACTTAGATGGAAACACCAAAAGTCTTTACATTACAGATGAGTTGGCCTTTACAAATACAGGAGACACCTAAAATTTCCTGACTATTTACACTGAAGGTATGAAAAATTGCATTTTTATTTTTAAGCAATGATGTATATTTTTACTAAGTGTTCAGGGGACTTTCCCTTCACCTTGTATTTCTGAAGCAGCTTTAAGGCAGAGAAGGGTCTCTTTGTAACAAAGCATGCATACATATATTCATATGCATCGCTTTTGCCTCTGTCATAAAGAAATTTGCTAATGTGGCACTCTATACTCTATTAAGGAAGGCATCAAATATATGAAGGTCCTTTTAAGAAAGGGTGGTTAACATTCAGAATGAAAAGAGTAAATACCTTAATTTTCCTCTTAAAAGAAAGAAAACCTTTCTGTTCATGCCTCAGCAACGCAGAGGTATCTGAAGCTGTCTAGAAACAAGAGAGGGATTGAACTCTGCAGCCCTTGGGGACAGTTGTTTTGAGCTATTTTCTATACAGTATTTCAGGCCTGAGCTCTTAAATTGAAATAATAGCTTGGAATCCAGGGCACTGAATTGAATGAAGGGATTAAACACTACTGAAATTATTTCTCTTTTATGAATAATTTCTAGCCTTTTTTTGTAAATGTCATATGTTTACCCAATCTCCAGCTCAAAGAGTAAAGCTATAGAAAACACTAACATTCACCTTTTAGACAACACCTCTATCTATCATCTATCATCTGTCGTAATTTGGATTCACAGTACTGATCCCACTTGTGACCAAAGGTATTTGAAAGAAAGTCTTACAAAGCAAAATTCTATCTGTTTAACTTAAAAATTTCTCTTAGTTACAGTACCTTTTAAGGGGGTCTTTTAGGTACTTCTAAAACTAAAAGCATTTCATCCGGTGATGGGATTTTCTGCCTTAAAAAAAAAAATGTTAGTAAGGTTTCTTCCTAACCTTTTAGGGTTTTGTGAATTCTAGCCTGGAACATTTTATAATTTTCAAAGTTAAATGCAATGACTTGTGATTGTCAGATTTTTTTATTCTCTAAGAAAATTTTAAGTTGTAATAGTCTCCAATTATCTGAGGTTAGACGTTGCACAGTGGTCATATTTGAATGCGTTTTTTAACTTGTTCTGTCATTTAAAAGTAGTATAGAGTAAAAGATCATTTATAATTTCATGTTCTGGAAATGTTTACATAGAAACACTATCAAACCTTCCCAAAGAACTTGAAAAGACAGTGAATTCATTCATTAAAAATAGTACTATATAGTGATCTATTATCTTAAAAATCAAGTGTAAACAATTATTCTCCTTCTTAAATACCAGTTGAACAAAGAATTACTTATCCTCTTTCTCTGCCCTGAGAAATCAGATGTCATGATTTTATAAGTGAGCGGAATTAATCTGTACCAGAATAGAAAAATGTCATATTCAAATTGGAAAAAAGAAATCTAAAGAATAGAGGAAACAACCTTATGAATAAATACAGAAATATGCCAGATCAAAATAATAATTATCATTAGAAATTTTCCACACATTACTAATTGGGCCTGGTGGTAGTAAAATTGTCTCTCAAGGTAAACAAAAGATTTAGACTAATCTTTGTATATATACTGTTCCTCAGAAACCTGTGGAAAGTGGTATCTTTGCTAGAAATCTACAGAAATAATCACTTTATTCAAAGCCTCCCCCGTCCCTCTTGCCGACAGCCCATCCAACATGAGTCTGTTTACAGACCAGAAGGAAGCTACAGTTCAGTCACTCATTGGTCCACACAGAACTGAAATGGAAATCAAGATCACTTTTGCCAGGATGGTCAAAATGTTATTTTGCCTTACTGAAGAGGTTTTCTTGGTCTGAGCAGATTTAGCATGTGTTTGACATGCTTTGTTCAGGCATTTTTGTTGCTGAACAATTGTAATGGCCACTTGAAGGATTTGGTTTTTTCTAATTTTGCTTTGTAAAGGTATATTTCTTCACTTTGTTACTTAAAAAAAGAATATGATATATTCTGCATACAACCAAAATCATTTACATAAAAGAACAAAAGAAAAAAATCATGCATTTTTATGTCCTTAAGAAAAATGTTTAACCGTCTTCAAAGGGAATTATTTTTTTAAGTTGGTTAGCACTTGTGAATGCAAATTAGAATAAATGGTAAATGACTGTGGGACTGTTCTTCCTGATTTCCTATTGACTTTTTAAATGCTAGCAATAAAGAATCTAGAAAGAGGAAATGATTTCCTGCTTTGAAACGGTCCCTGAAACAAAGCAACGAGAAAGTTGACAGCATGGAAGCAGAATCTGGGACAAACATTAATTTTCTTGCTTTGTTCCTTTTCATTCTAGCACTGCTTTCTACCTTGTGATCTTCTATCTGCTCAGTAGCTGCTACACCAATGTGCCATTGTCTTTCTTTGGTCTGCAGTTGCAAAATTAAAATTGAAGAATTTGGCATTGTAGGTAGTTAGTTTAAAAAACCCCATATGTGTAGGCCAAGTTGACATATCCTAGAGACTTTTTTCTTCAAAGCCTGTAAATATTAATTTTGGTAATTTGTAAATGTATGTTTGTGTGTGTTATCTACAGATGTTTGTGTATGCATGTATTGTGTGTATGTACAAGTACATATGTGTGTGTGTTCATCAGTCCTAATCATGGTTAATAAAACTTCCCTCTATAGGAGAAAATTAACGGTGGCTTGAATAGCGCCCTTCTATCTGACCCTTAGTTTGTACTTGAATTCAGTGTCCTATTTTCCTAAGCAATACAACCAGCACATTTTTTTCCCATGAGGACATTAAAAATTAAACACCTACTTGGAGGGCTGGCCAAGTCTCCCTTTTGCTTGAGTGAATGCTTTAAATATGTTCTTTAGATTATGATGCTGGAAGATGAAGAGAGGACAAGGAATCAAATCATAATGAGTTTCTCTAAATAATGGGGATTAGACATTATGAAAACTGGAAAGGACATAGGATGTTGGGCTTCAGATAATGGAGCAGCTCTGATGGGGCCCGCCAGTTCTCTCCCTTCATGGACCCTGTTCAGTACCTGGACCCTGTGAGGCTTGTTTCCTGGTCTGTTTTGATCGCTGTGGTCCCTCTTTTTCCTTAGTGGTAAAGTTGCCGTCTCCGCTGAATATTGCTTTTGTCTAGAAACTCACAGACAACTGACCTCTTGGGGTCTAAATCTGCCCTCCTGTGTCTCCATTACTGCAAGGTCATGGGAGAGGTATAAAGTAAGTTCCCTTCTAGAGAAAGTGAAAAGGCCTCTCTATTTAAAGCAAGCTTTGGCAAATGAGACTCTGTGGCTATTTCTCCAAACCATAAAGCCATGAAATGACCAGACTATTTCAAAAGAGCCAGACTGGGGAAGTCTAACTCAGATGACAACCTCTTATAGAGAAGACAAGGCTGAAGATTTTGTTCATGTTCATAAAGCATTCATTGATCTGAAGCAGATTTTATTAGATGCAGGAAGAGTGGTATTTAAGCGAGGGTTAAGCATAAAACCCAGAAAAGATAGAAAGACTTTCCTTCCTTTTTTGACCAAGAAAACCAAGGCTCACTTGTGGCTTGGACTGTGAGTAAAACAGAATGTGACAAGGACTAACACTAGATTACCAGCAAAAGCCTGATGTTTGTGTTGGCCATTTCCACATTAAAATGAGTAGTGAAGTGGGGTATGCAATTATAGTTCATCCGCTGGGATTCTTTGTGCAACAGTAGATTTGTTTGTGCACTCAGATGGACTGAGTACCATTCACTTCTGCCAAGGAAGAGATGAAGAACAAGGGAAAGGCAGTTACAGAGGTGCAGAGAAAGCGTGTATCCCGTGGCTGTGGTGGGGAGCCCCCCTCCTGCTCTCCTGTACAGACACAGGGACACATCCTCAATGCCCATCTGGAAATAGAGCTTCTTTCCACGGGAGTCCCCCATCTCCTTGTACTGATGGAAAGCTCACGCTCCCTACCCAGATTTTCTCCCCTCATCCCCAAAGCTGTATTTTTGAGGGATTACAGATTTGAGTCTGTCCATATACAAAACCCAAGTAAGAGACAGCAGTGTGCCAGAATGTAGCAGGGTCACTCCTTAACAGAGTTCTGGACTGGAGCGAAGTGACGCCCCCAGCATTTTTGCAAAGGCCGGGAAAGGAATCCTCCGTGCTAGAGCCAGCTGCCACAGTTTCTGCTCTTTCTTTAGTCATTTAGCTTCTCCTGTGGCTGATTTTATCCCCTTTCCTGTCTTTCTCTCTGCTTCCCCTCCCAGAAAACCAGAAATTAAAATGCTGCGGAAACACACATTCCTGAGGACAGAGACTAGGAACCTAGATGTGCTTTACGGCTTTCTGTCCAAGCTACTGATACGAAACCTGAAACCACAGCTATGAATCTTGACCCGGCCGGAGTGCTAACGGGGCTTTGTCAGTTGACTGCTCACCCTAGTAGTGCTTCCACATAGGCAGGGGCCACGGGGCCTCTCAGTAGAAAAGAGGGGGAGCAGCTCATCAACCACCGGACCTTTGCAGGGTGGCATACCCACTTCTTCCTTCCATCTACGGGTTTCCATGCCCAGGCTAACCGATGTCCTAACCGGTAGGGAATCAGGAGAGACAGATTTCCAAGTTCCCCTGTGATGTGATCAACCTGGAGTTTCTCCTTCCATTTGCTGGATGGATTATATACCTGCCTACTTCTAACATGAAGTAATCGAGTTACGTTCTTAAAATGCCGGTACCAACCACCATTTCGGTTTGATTACTCCCTTTCCTTCAGGTAGATTTCCGTCAAACAGAATTCCAACAGAATTTAGGAATTCCTAAATTCCTAGCACGCTGCAAGTTTGTTTTCCTGTGATTTTACTAAAATTGCCTTGCTTGGGTTCTGAGTGTTCTGATTCTTCTGTCCTCTATTTAAAGATAATCACTGGATTTACATTCAGTTGACAGGTTCTGGTCCCTGGGGTCATGCCAGTCATAGTCCAAAAATAAATAAATAAATAAATGATGGCACACGTGGCATGATTTAGTCAAGGGAATTTCTTCCTGGATGTAGGAGAACGATGGGACACGGGCAGTGTAGCCGACCAGAGGAAGAATACCCAGCTAGTGAGGTGGCTATTACCCAGGGACAGCAGACTGTGGCCATATGGGAACATGGGCACAAGATGGCAGATCTTGTAGTTTCTCAAGAGATACCAAAACGCTTGAATGTTGGCGATTCTCTCTCTCTCTCTTTCTTTCTTTCAAGATTTTACTTATTTATTTGAGAGAGATAGTGAACATGAGCAGAGTGGGGAAGAAGCAGGTTTCCTGCCAAGCAGGGAGCCTGATGCGAGGCTTGATCCCAGGACCCCAGGATCATGACCTGAGCTGAAGACAGATTCTCAACCAACTGAGTCACCCAGGTGCCCCTCTTTCATTGTATTTCTTAATCACATGTGGACTAATACAGTGATGGCAAAATAAAATATGTCCACAGGCCCATCTATCCAATGGGCCAACAAATTCTGTTGCTGGTGTATACCGCACAGATGATTAATCAGATTCTTAACTGACACAAACATACCATGTTGTCTCTCAGAAATCACCTCATAGCTGCCTTCTTGTGCATCTCAGAGGCAGAGACTATATGTTGAGCTAAATTCAGTGTCAAAAAAAATGATTCTAGTCAAAAAAAATGATTCTAGATCATGTATTCCAGACTTCTTCTATCCTACTTTTCCTCTATACCTCTTTTATGTGAATACAGTCTGAGTGGACAACTTCCTTTTGTTTCCATTGGAAACAAGCTATTGAAAACAAGAAGTAGAAGATGGTGTTAGAGGTCTTACTGTCACTGGTTATTTTGAAGGAAGTCTCCAAGATTATTTTCTTGTTCCTCAAAAATATTACAGTATATGAAACCACTATCATGGGAAATCTCTGGCTTGTTTAGGATTGGTTCAGTATTCTATGTTTCAGAAGTTATTCAGACATAAAGAGAAAAACTTCTACATACTCTTAATTATATATAAATATTATTTTTAAGCAACGACATTTCTTCACATGAACATTTTGTTGTTGCTTCTTTTAGAAGACTGAAACATTTTTAGACTTAGCAGTAAAACAAATTTAGGAAATCAAAGTGATTTGAAACATTGGCAAAAGGCTCAACTTTGAACAAGCAGAAGTCTGGTCTTGTCTGTGTCTCTAACCAGCTTACTAAAAATAATAAATAAGTAGATTAAACTGTACAATCATATGATCTCCATGTATTCAGTAGTGTTGAGGAGATATATATATCTATGTATGTGCATATATATATACATATACATATACATATATATATGTAAGACATAAACATTTTTTTCTTGTTATTTTTAAGATTCTATTTATTTATTTGAGACAGAGAGTGAGCAAGAGGGAGAACACAAGCAAGGGGAGCAGCAGAGGGAGAAGCAGGTTCCCCACCAAGCACGGAGCCCAATGGAGGGGCTGGGTCCCAGGACCCCAGAATCATGACCTTAGCTGAAGGCAAATGCTTAACCGACTGAGCCACCCACGTGCCCCTTACCATAATCATTTCTAATTTGCACGTAGATTTAGAAGAAAACAAGAATGGAGCTCAACCAAATAACTCTTCAGGGAGCAAACATTTTATCTGAGAATTTTGTGTTGCTTTTCAATTTTACAGCAGTTTCTCTGGATGTAATTGGTACCTTCCACAAAACACTTGTTCTAGAGGTATGATGAAGTAACTGGGTTCAGCCTAGATTATTGACAGAGCCAAGATAAGGACTCACATGGCCTGTTTCCGGCTCCTGATGCCAGCCAGCCCTTTCCTATGCACCGCACCACTGCAGCTCTGTCTCTTGATTCCTGATACCTGATACTTGCTCCTGTGGACTGAATTGTGCCTCACTGCCCCCAAATCCATATGTCAAAGCCCTAACATCCAATGTGACTGTATTTGGAGATGGGGGCTTTAGAGAGGTAATTAAGATTAAATGAGGGGGAGGTCTCAGTCTGATAGCATTGTTGGCCTTACAGGAAAAGGAAGAGAGAGGGACGCCTGGGTGGCTCAGTTGGTTAAGCAGCTGCCTTCGGCTCAGGTCATGATCCCAGGGTCCTGGGATCGAGTCCCGCATCAGGCTCCTTGCTCGGCAGGGAGCCTGCTTCTCCCTCTGCCTCTGCCTGCCTCTCTGTCTGCCTGTGCTCGCTCGCGCTCTCTCCCTTTGTCTCTGAAAAATAAATAAAATCTTTAAAAAAAAAAAAAATTAAAAAAAAAAAAAAAGAAAAGGAAGAGAGAGAGAGAGAGAGAAAGAGAGAGAGGGGGCTCTATTCCCATTCACACACACCAAGAAAAGGCTATATGAGGACTCAGTGGGAAACCAGGGTGAGGATTCTCATCATGCGGGCACCCTCAGCTCAGACTTCCAGCCTCTAGAGTCATGAGGAAATAAACGTCTGTTATTTAATCTATTCAGCCTATTGTATTTAGTTATTGCAGCCCCAGGGGACAAAGACACTGGATGTATGTGGAAAAATACCATATGATGTGAAATTCCTGGAAGACGTCCTTATGAAATTTGCAGTTTGAACACTTAACTTCTGATCTGAACTTGGCTACTCTGTTATTAATGAGAATCTACTTTTCTCCAGTCATGTGCCTGGCTGCACAAATTGCATCTTCTTTCCACCCGTTTCCTCATGACACATTTCTCAGTGAGCTCAAGATGGTCTCTCATGAAGAAAAGTTTGCTAAACTAAGCTTTGGTTTTCTTCATTCCCATGGACTCCCTGTTTGTGGCACTAGAGAGAGACCTTACCCTCTTTTTTGTGTGTATCTCTCTACTCAGGGTCTATTATTTGTAAATAGTATTTTCTTAATGGTCTGAAAGTTCTGGCTGCAGTTTCTCAGAAATGGAACTCTATGACTACATTCTTCACCTCTCTCCCACATTTTCCCTGTGTGGACAGAAGCACTCACAATTGCATGCATCTTTCAGTAAACCGTAGTGAATGATGGGTGTTTTTCTTCTTGCACCCTTGATAACCCTGTTTAGAATAAGATGTCACAGGGGTGCCTGGGTGGCTCATTTTGGTTAAGCATCTGACTCTTGGGTTCGGCTCAAGTCATGATCTTGGGGTCATGAATTCGAGCCCTGAGGTGGGCTCCACACTTGGTGTGGAGTCTGCTTGAGTTTCTCTCTCTCTCTCAAATAAATAAATAAATCTTTAAAAAATATATTGCATATGGTAAATATTGTCCTAAGGGATTTGACGTAAATAAATTAATACAAGACAGAGATAAGATGTAGAAAGGAAAAATGGTAATTACAAAAAAACAAAAACAAAAACAAAAAAACCTTAGAGTTTTCTTATAAAGTTCAGATTGATTTTAGGTTATTTCCTACCTAAATAACAAATTGTTTATTTAATCACAATTACTTCAGGAAATATTTTTTAATATGCCTGAACTAAATGTAGTTCAGATATAGTTAATCATAGATAAAATAATCTGAGATATTATAAAAAGTGTTTCTTATCCAGATTCATGAAACTTATCTGTAAGATCCCCAATAGCCCTTGTTCAAAGTCTTCCAATGGGAATTTTACCGGTCTTAAGAAACTTTTATTTTTGACATCTTAATTTATTAAAATGTTTTTTTCATCCTTAGCAACTCTTATACCCAGCACATTCACTCTTGTATCTTCCTTCTGACTACTGCGTGAAGTAAGGCAAGTTCTTTGTTTTCCAGGGTTCTCTTCTCCATTCATTTCTTACATGACTTGACCTATAAACCTCAGTCATTTAGATCTTTCTTCTCTGGCCACATTTTATTTATTTGATGTATTATTAAAATGCTGAAATCACAATTGTACTCAGCAAGAATTCGTCCCAAAACTATTGTGTATCAAGTAGTGGACTAGCAACTATGCCTTAAATTATTACTGGGTAAATAGTTAAATGTATGCATACTTTACAAATTTATTTATTGACTGATATTTTTTATTACATTTTTTACAAGATAAAAGGTTCCTAGGTTTTATTCATCCATTATTTAAAAATTTATTCTTTCAACAAATACCTAATCACTGTTAGCTGCTAGTATTTTTTAGTAAATAAAGCAGAAATGCACCATGCCTTCTTAGAGCTTACAGTCTCATGGGGTAAAGTAAGAAATAAGTCTAGAGACATAAATATGAAGGAACAAAATGGGTGCAGGGATAAGGGTTATTAGTTCGGAGTGAAGGCCTCCTAAGTTAAGATAGCTGGGGAAACATCTCTAAAGAAGTGAAGTTTATGTTGAGACATTGCTGGTGGAACTAGCAGGATAGAACATTCAAGATAGAGAAAGCAGCATTTTGAGAAGGCGGTGAGCAGGGAGGAGGATTCCAGGAACTGAGAGGAGCCAAGATGCCAAGGTGGGAGGAAAGAGCGCGTCCCAAGAAGAAAGGAGCATGAGGCCTGAGGGAAGTCAAGCTCAGAGGTCTTTGAAAGCCATGTGGGAGTAGCTTGCATTTCTTTGGGGCCTAAAGTACTGCATGGGCATTATTCGCTCTCTGGATAGCTTGATCCCTAGGGGACCCTCAGAAGCTGCTTTTTGGAATAAGCATTAGAAGATCAGAAACACTGAGACAACCTTCAGACACTTCTGCACTCCTGCTTAGAGTTGTTTACAATGGCTCTCTATGCCTGCAGGGTAGCCTGTCAGCACTCAGGGGCAGCCAGCATGACCTTAGGTGTTCCTCAGAGCCCTGTGTCAAGAAGAAATGTGAAACACATGCACATCTCATTTGCTAGATTCATTATTACCATTTTGTGGGGTGGGCTGGGGGAGAGTTTTGACTTTGAAGATAGAAACCTTGCAACTTCCCTAGAGACCTTGTGAACAAAACATGTTTTATCAAAGTTTGAGAAATTCTCTAGGCTGTAGCTCAGCTATTTTATGACCAATACTTCTCTCTCTCTCTCTTTTATTAACATATAATGTGTTATTTGCCCCAGGGGTACAAGTCTGTGAATCGTCAGGCTTACACATTTCACAGCACTCCCCATAGCACATACCCTTCCCAATGTCCACAACTCAACCACTCTCTCCCTACCCCCTGTCCCCCTGGAAACCCTCGTTTGTTTTGTGAGATTAAGAGTAGGACCAGTATTTTTGATTCAAGGTGTTCTAACCTACCTCAAAAGGGGAAGGCTTGAAAAACACTGTGGCAGTGGCCTCTAGAGGTTGTGTATCATTACAAAACCTAAATGGAAAGAAGGGACTCTGTTTTCATTTGAAAAATAATGACATTTAAAAATATATATTATCTAAAATCCCTATCATTTCAGGAAAAAAACCTTAAAAAGAAATAAAACATGATATTAGAATAAATAAGGATAGGTGAATAACTGAATGGATCTTCTTAAAAAATTTACCAAGTTATCCTTATTTTTTTCACGTTACTCCTCGAAAACTATGGTATTGCAAATCCTTTACGAAGACTCTAAAATGTTTGTCTATATTATAAGCGCCTTGATAATTATGCAAACAAGTTATTTTTGGGTGTGCAGTTTCTAAAACTCTTTATTTAAAAGATTAGCTTGCAGAGACTTCTGGGGAAGATGGTAGAGGAGGATTCCAGGCTCACCTCCTCCAACGATACGACTAGAGAATGGTAACATCAATGTAAAAAACCCAGAAAATGGCCCAAAGACTGGCAGAATAAACTCCACAACTAAATGTAGAGAAGAGGCCCCACTGAAGAAGGTATAAAGAAGCAGTCAGGAACACTACCAGGACTGTGTGTGGGTAGGAGGGATGCCATGGCAGGGAGAGGAGAGAGAAACAAACCCCCACACCAGGAAACCTGCGGAGGAAGATGAAGCCTCATGACATTTGTCTTTGAAAACCCAGAGGGGCTAAATTTCACAAGTTCTTACAATCAGCAAGACTTAAAACCTGGAATTTTAAAAAATCAGCAAGGTCAACTTTGGGAGAGCCAGTGGGTGAGAAGACACTGAGTCCTGAACCTTAAAAAGACAGCACAACATGCAGCTCCCCTGAGATACAGCACAGAAATAGCAGCTTGAAAGATACCTGAAGCATATGGGACAGAGAGTTATTTACCAATCTCAGAGTGTGTCCTGGAGGGACAGAAGTCACTAGGAAGCTCCTCTAGGAGCAAAGGAACAGGCCAGCGTCATTTTTCTTTCTCCATCCTGACTCCCACATAAACACATGGTCATCTGCAGGACTCACTACCTGATTTACTAGTACTGCTGCCTCCCTCCTCCCCCCAGCTGTGCTTCTGCCAATCCACCCCTCTGGGCAACCCATCTTAGTCTGCGCACTGTAAGGCTCTTAGTGCAGAGGAATGGCAACACTCAAAGCTTGCTAGTGCCTCCGCTCTGTCACACTATCTGCCCCCAGAACACTGCAGGTCAATGGATCTGCCCTCTCTAGTACACTCTAGGCCAGACCCATTGAGGGCAGGGCCGCAGGCCTGGCGGTGTGCAAGCAGCCCGTACAGTGGCCAGCACTGCTCTGAAATGACTCCTGCCCCAGAGAGAGGGAAAGATAAACACACACCAGTCATGGAAACCCAACCGTGGGCTAGAGGTGGACAACTGGTCTGACTTCAGGCCCCACCCACCAACAAAAGATTCTGAGGGGACAACACAGAGAAAGTGCCCTGCAGTTGAGTGCTATTGAATCTCTGGAAAATGCCTAGTCTGATGTCCAAGGCCAAGATGTCCCCAGACTGGCCCACTAACAGCACAGGGACCAAACATTGCCCATAACAGGCAAAGGGAGCCGTCGCATACATCTGGACTGAAGGAAAAATCAGTCCAGCCACAACAGCAGGAAACACACCTCATATACAGGAGACACATCTGAAGGGCCGGGTTTTGGTGAATAGTCAGCTGCCTAGGGCAGTACAGAATGTTTGCTTTGTAAAGCCACTAGTTTCAAGTTCAGGATATGGAGCTCTCTTTCCTAACACACCACAGATACAGAGTTGGGCAACTAGATAAGTTATATGCTGACAGAGAATTTAAACTAAATGATCATAAAGATATTCACTGGACTTAAGAAAGTAGTGGAGGACATGATTTAATTAATTAAGTAAGTAAGTAATTTTAACAAGGGGTGCCTGGGTGGTACAGTTGGTTATGTGTTCCAACTCTTGATTTTGGCTTGAGTCATGAGATCAAGACCCACATTGGGATCCATACTCAGCGTAGAGTCTACTTGATTTTCTCTCTCCCTCTCCCTATGCCCCACCCCACTAAAATAAATAAATAAATAAATAACCAAAATTAAGATGAAAGTGGAAGATATCAGTGAAATCCTTTACAGTGATGTAAAAAAGAACTAATCAGAGATGAAGAACACAATAAATGAAATTAAAAATACACTAGATGGAAAAAATAGTACACTAGATGAATTGGAAGAATGAACCAGTGACCCAGAGGACAGAGTAATGGAAAGTAATCAAGCAGAGCAGGTGAGAGAAAAAAATTATGCAAAATGAGAAGAGACTTAGGGACAGCAAAGACACCATCAAATGTAATAACATTTGCATTATAGGGATTCCAGAAGAAGAGAGGGAAAAGGGGATAGAAAATTTATTTGAAAAAATAACAGCTGAAACAGATTCCTTCCCAAATCTGGGGAAGGAAATGGAAATCCAGATCCAGGAGGCACGGAGAGACCCAACAAAATCAACCCAAAAAGGTTCACACCAAGACATGTAGTAATTAAGATGGCAGAAATACAGTGATAAAGAGAAAATTTTAAAAGCAGCAAGAGAAAAGAAAATAGTTATATACTAGGGAAATCCCCAAGACTATCAGCTGATTTTTTAGCAGAAAGTTTGCAGGCCAGAGAGAGTGGCGTGATATATTCAAAGCACTGAAAGGAAAAAATCTGGACCAAGAATATTCTATCTAGCAAGGCTGTCATTGAGAATAGAAGGAGAGATAAATAATCTTCCAGGCAAACAAAAGATACAGAATCCCTGACCACTAAACCAGCCCTACATGAAATGTAAGCAGTGACTCTTTGAACGGTAAGGAAAGACAAGTAATAGATATATAGTAGTAGACCCAGTAATAGATATATAAAGATAAAGAGGAAGGAATCCAAATATATCACTAAAGAAAGCCAACAAATCATAAAAGAAGAGAGAAAGAGAAGAAAGAAATGGAGAAAAGCTATAAAAGCAACCATAAAACAAAAGTAACACAATACAATAAATATATACCTATCAATAATTACTTTTTTAAAAAGATTTTATTTATTTGTTTGGCAAACAGAGAGAGAGAGAGAGAGAGAGAACACAAGCAGGGGGAGCAGCAGAGGTAGAGGGAGAAGCAAGTTCTCTGCTGAGCAGAGAGCCCAACATGGGGCTCAATCCCAGGATCCTGGGATCATGACCCGAGCCAAAGGCAGAAGCTTAACCTACTGAGCCACCCAGGTGCCACAGTAATTACTTTGAATGTAAGTGGACTAAGTGCTCCAATTAAAAGACATAGGGTGACAGAATGGATTTCCAAGACCCATCTATACATTGCCTACAAAATTCTCACTTCAGACCTAAAGACACATGAAGACTGGAAGTGAAAAGAGAGAGAAATATTTATCACAAAAATGGATGTGAAAAGAAAACTGGGATTAGTAACATATGTCACACAAAATAGACTTTGAAACAAAGACTGTAACAGGACACAAAGGACACTATATAATCATTTAGAGGACAATCCAACAGACATTAAAATTATAAATATTTGTGCACCCAACGTAGGAACACCCAGATACTTAAAGCAGCTGATAACAAACATAAAGGAACTAATTGATAACAATACAATAATAGTAAGGGGCTTTAATACCCCATTTACATCAGTGGACAGATAACCCAAACAGAAAATCAATAAGCAAACAGTAGCTTTGAATGACACATTGAACCAGTTGGATTTAACAGGTGTTCAGAACATGCCCTCCTAAAATAGCAGAATACACATTCTTTTCCATTGCGCATGGAGTATTCTCCAGATAGATCATGTATTAGGCCACAATAAAAGCCTCAACAAGTACAAAAATATCAAAGACATTCCATGCATCTTTTCTGACCACAATGTTATGAAACTACAAATCATCCCCACGATAAAATCTGGAAAGAGCACAAATACACGGAGATTAAATAACATGTTACTAAACAATGAATGGATCAACCAAGAATTCAAAGAGGAAATAAGAAAATACGTGGAGACAAATGAAAATGAAACTACAACAGTCCAAAATCTTTGGGATACAGCAAAAGCTATTCTAAGAAGTTTGTAACAATGCAGACCTACCTCAAGAAACAAGAATAATCTCAAATAAACAATTTACCCTAACACCTAAATGAACTAGGAAACAAACAAACAAAGGAAAATAGTAGGACGGAAATAATAAGGATTAGACAGGAATAAAAAAATAGAAACTAAAGGGCGCCTGGGTGGCTCAGTGGGTTAAGCCGCTGCCTTCGGCTCAGGTCATGATCTCAGGGTCCTGGGATCGAGTCCTGCATCGGGCTCTCTGCTCAGTGGGGAGCCTGCTTCCTCCTCTCTCTCTCTCTCTCTGCCTGCCTCTCTGTCTACTTGTGATCTCTCTCTGTCAAGTAAATAAATAAAAAAAATAGAAACTAAAAAACAAAACAAAGCAATAAATAAAACAGATCAATGGATGCAAGAGCTGGTTCTTTGAAAAGATCACCCAAATCAATAAACCTTTAGCCAGATTCACTTGAAAAAAAAAGGGGGGGGGGACTCAAATGAACAAAATCAGAAATGTAAAAGGAGAAATAACAACTGACACAATAGAAAGACAAAGGAATATAAGAGAATATCATGAAAAACAATATACCAACAAATTTAGTGACCTAGAAGTGGATGAATTTCTAGAAACACATAACCTCCCAAAATTGAATCAGGAAGAAACCGTGTATTTGAACAGACCAGTTACCAGCAATGAAATTGAATCAGTGATCAAAAAAAATCCCAACCAACAAAAGTCCAGGACCAGACATCTTCACAAGTGAATTCTGCCAAACACTGAAAGAAAAGTTAACCTATTTTTCTCAAACTATTCCAAAAATATAGAACAGGTAGAAAAACTTCTGAATTCATTCTATGAAGCCGCATTACCCTGATAGCAAAACCAGATAAAGACACTACAAAAAATGAGAACTATAACGAGTATCTCTGATGAGCATGGATGCAAAATCCTCAGAAAATACTAACAAACCAAATCTAACAATACATTAAAAAAGCCATTCATCACAATCAAGTGAGATTTATTCCATGGATGCAAGAGTGGTTCAATATTTGCCAATCAATCAATGTGATACAGCGTATCTATCAAAGAAAGGAGAAAAATATGATCACTTCAGTAAATGCAAAAAAAGCATTTGACAAAGCATAACATCTATCCATGATGAAAACCTCAAGAAAGTAGGTTAGAGGGATCATACTTCAACACAGTAAAGGCCATATATGAAAAACTCACAGCTAACATCATACTCAGAAAAATAGAAAGTCCTCCCCTAATGATTAGGAAGAAGACAAGGATATCCACTGTCACCACTTTTATTAAACATAGTATTGGAAGTCCTAGCCACAGCAGTCAGACAAGAAAAAAACAATTAAAGTCATCAAATTGACAAAGAAGAAGTCAAATGTTCACTATTTGCAGATGATATAATACTATATACAAAATACATATGTATGTATATGTGTGTGTGCATATATATATATATATATATATATATATGTAAAATACTATATACAGAAACACTAAATTCACCAAAAACTGCTAAACTGATAACTGAATTCAATAAGGTAAGAAAGGTAGCAGGATATAAAATCAATACACAAAAAATCTGTTATATTTCTATACACTACCAATAAAGCAACATAATTTGGCTCAGGTTGTGATGCTGGGGTCCTGAGATTGAGCCCTATGTCTGACTCCCTGCTCAGTAGGGAGCTGCTTCTTCCTCTCCCTGGATCTCTCCTCTGGCCTGTGCGCTCTCTCTTTCACTCACTCTCTCTCAAAGGAATAATCTTAAAAGAAAAAGAAATTTAAGGGGACACAAACAAATGGAAAGACATTCCATGATCATGGACTGAAAGAAGAAATATTGTTAAAATGTCTATACTACCTAAAGCAATCTACAGATTTAACGTAATCTCTATGAAAATATCCACAGTATATTTCACAGAACTAAAAAATATAATCAGTACACTCTTGAAAAAAAGAAAAATCACAATTCCAGATTTCAAGCTATACTACAGAGCTATAATAATCAAAACAGTATGGTACTGGCACAAAAATAAACACATAGATCAATGGGACAAGATAAAAAGCCCAGAAACAAACCCGCAATTATATAGTCAATTAATCTTTGACAAAAGAGGCAAGAATATCCAATGGGAAAAAGCACATTACCTCAACAGACAGTGTTGGGAAAACTAGACGGCAACATGCAAAAGAATAAAAGGACCACTTTCATACACCAAAATAAACTCAAAATAGATTAGAGACCTAAAACCATAAAACTCCTAGAAGAGAAATCAGGCAGAAACCTCTTTTTTTTTTTTTTCTTGTTTATTGAGAGAGAGAGAGAGCATCCAAGTTTAGGGGAGGGGCCAAGAGAGAGGGAGGGAGAGAATCTTAAGTAGGCTCCATGCTCAGTGCTGAGCCTGACCCTGGGCTTGATCTCAGGACCCTGAGATTATGCCAAAATCAACAGTCAGAAACTTAACTGATTGAACCACCCAGGTGCCTTGGTAGTAATCTCTTTGACATCAATCATAGCAACTTGTTTCTAGCTATGTCTCCTGAGTCAAGGGGAACAAAAGGACAAATAAACAGTTTGGACTACATCAAAATAAAAAGCTTCTGCACAGTGAAGGAAACAGTCAACAAAACTAAATGGCAACCTGTGGAATGGGAGAAGATATTTGCAAATGACATGTCTGATAAAGGGTAATATCCAAAATATATAAAGAAGTTACATAACTGAACAACCCAAAAACAGATAATCCAATTAAAAATGGGAAGACATGAACAGACATTTCTCTGTGAAGACATACAGATGTGAAAAGATGCTCAACATCACTTACCACTTGCAGGGAAATGCAAATCCAAACTACAGTGAGATATCACCTCACACCTGTCAGAAAGGCTAAAATCAACAGCACAAGAAACAACAAGTGTTGGCAAGAATGGAACCCTCTTGCACTTTGGTGGGAATACAAACAGGTACAGCCATTGTGGAAAACAGTATGGAGGTTCCTCAAAAAGTTAAAAATAGAACTACACTATTACCCAATAATTGCACTACTGAACATTTACCCCAAGAATACAAAAACACTAATTTGAAAGGATGTATACACCGCCGTGTTTATTGCAGCATTATCTACAATAGCCAAATTATGAAAGCAGCCCAAGTATCCCTTGATAGATGAATGCATAAATAAGTTTTATGTATGAGGTCACCTGGATGGCTCAGTTGGTTAAGCATCTACCTTCAGTTCAGGTCATAATCTCAAGGTCCTGGAATTGAGCCCTGTGCGTGCCAGGCTCCCTGCCCAGCTAGGAGACTGCTTCTCCCTCTCCCTCTGCCACTCCTCCTGCTTATGCTCTCTCTCTCTCTTTGTGAAATGAGTAAATAAAATCTTTAAACAATTTGTTAAAAAACAAGTGATATATATGTGTATAAATGTGAATATACATTTACATATGAATATTATTCAGCTATAAAAAAAAACGAAATCTTACCATTTGCAATGACAGGGATGGACCTAAAGAGTATGATGCTAAGTGAAATAATTCAGAGAAGGACAAATACCACATGATTTCACTCACATGAAATTTAAGAATCAAAACAGACAAGCAGAAGCAAAAAAAAAAAAAAAGTGAGAAAGACAAATCAAGAAACGGACTCTTAAATATAGAGATATAGAGAACAAACTGATGGTTAGCAGAGGGGAGGTGTGTGGGAGGAGTGGGTGAGATCGGTGAAGGGAACTGAGCACACTAACCAGGATGAGCTCGGAGTAACGTATAGAATTGTTGAATCCCTATGTTGTACACCTGAAACTAATGTAACTGTGCATCTAAACTATACTGGAATTAATATTTAAAACGTAACAAAATTTAAACAAAAATGAAAAAAAAATATTAGTGTGAACGATTTAATTGTTTAAGAATATATTCTGGGGGGGAAGTGATCACTTAGTTTCCGAGGCAGTCTGTTTGTTTTGCATCTTTGGCTTTAAGAATTAAGCTATTATTCCTCTATGTGATTTGCAGACCATTGTTGGCTCTATTTTTGCAGTCTCTGGGCCATCATGAGTTATACAAAATCTCCACTACATCAGGGTATCAAATATGTGTTGGATTTGAGAAACTATGTCATACATATTGGACTGATTACTCATAAATCATTAAGTCAAAATAGTCTAGCACAAGACCTGGACTGAACTTTGGATTTTACCTAGTTTTAACAGAACACTGATGTAGTTCCTCCCTGCCTGTTCTCACTTGTCTGATTCTAAGGAATGTTTATTACATTCATGGCTCTGAGTGAACATAAAAGTCTTTTCCCCCATTGTCTCCATCCTTAGTCTCTGGGGTAGTAGTGTTTCTTCCTTGGGAAAACCCAAGGATAGCTCTGACATACTCTATCTTCTTTTTTTTTTTTTTTACCCAAGTTGTTTTTCATGCTTTTACCATTAAGCAATATTCTGAATTGTATCTATAAATTAGCTGAATTCATTTTATCACCACTTGGTGACTTTTATTTACATTGCTGATCAGAGAACAGAGGAAATCCATGAAATCCATGAAATGGAAACTCTCAGCTTATGCAAGTAATCAAATATATATAGAATTCTGATGTAAGAACATTCAGCCAAGAGTTCCTGTCCTGGTTTCTTTTGAACTTTTCATTTGAGATATACAAGTAAATTAAGTGGCCCTAGGGTATGTTATTAATACAATCCCTTAATGCCTCTGTCTTCTACTAGCCTGGAAACTGTATAAATGCAGGGACTATGTCTTTTTTGTTTACTGTACTTTTTAAAATGAAATTCTCCTGAATAAATGTTTTCAGTGTCCTAATGTCAAAAGGAAAGTTATTTAATCTAAAAAGGCAGCTGGGTGATACTTGAACCGTGAACACCTGGAAACAGAAAAAGGATTATTTTCCTCTGCAAGTGTCCACCCCAGGCTATCAAATGCCAAAAACAAGAGTGAACTGGTCAAGTCAGTCACATGACTCATCTTTTGAAAGTATAGAAAAGAGTAAGGGAAATGGGATTTCAGGAAAATGGTTCAATTGCAGTTTTTATGTGGATCAGTGCTAATGATTAAAAGCGCACCAAGTTAAACTTGTCAAAGCTAAATCTAGACTCTTTATGTGGATCACTATTTATAATTAGTATTGTGTTTGGTATCGTCACACTCAATTTATAATTGTTTAATTCTTCCAAATGCATGTTTATACAGAGCCTGATGATTAGGCTTGCAGACTAATGATCTTTACCATCGTGTTGTTATCTCAGAAAGATGCAACATATCCTTTGCACTTTTGATGTTGCTTGATCTTGACTTGTTTCAAAGCAGGTATACCTGGGGGGAAAAACATGTAAATTTTTTACATCAAATTAATGCAGCAGAAATAATGATTTGGGGAGTCCAAATTTATACTATTTGGGACATGTACAAATGCAACCTATGAAACATTCAGAAAACCTATGAAACATTCAGAAAACATTTCAGAAATTCTCCAAATCTGATATTCATTAAGAAAGAGAAATCTGGACCCAGCCTTCTTTACTGAGGTGGATGTCAGCATGACTAGAGCTCTAAGGGTCACAATTTCAAAAACAGATGAAGGACTATTTATTATTCCTACAGTTCTCTGAAATATAAATCTTGCTGTTTGTGGTTGGGAAAGTAGTAAGTTCACCATTGCATCTTTGAGAAGTGAAATTCTTAAACATTAGAGAAGTGAAACTCTTAAACTTTTATGCTCTCTAAGAAGAAGTTGAAATTTTATGTATTTCTAAGATCTTGATTTGGACATGATCATGTAGACACAGAACGTGTTCAGTTGCTCATTGGAAATTCAGCTAATTGGTAATATTTGCTCTTGCTCAGAGATTTGCACATTTATCTGCACGTTGAGAACCCACTCTGCACCCCAGCCCAGATTCTGATTTAATTGGCCTGGAGTATGTTCTAGCTATTAAAAGATGTCCAGGGGATTCTAACACGTACAAGTTTGGGCACAATTGCTACAGTTTAAAGGCATTTGTTAGCTCATGGCATCATCCCACTCTGAGTGTCTATTCAAGTCCTGCGTGAGGGAAAGATAGAAACACAGGTGTTATTTGAATATGGGGGTCTTCTCAGTTAGTCTGGCTGCTTCTAAGGCCTTCTTTCTGTGACTCTTGGTATGCACTGTATTTGGAAATAAATGGCATTTAATTTCCTCTATCTGTTATTTGCATTTATTTGTCCTTAAGTTTTTATTTTAATTCCAGTTCATTAATATACAGTATTACATTAGTTTTAGCTGTACAGTATAGTAATTCAACACTTCCTCTTATCACCTGATGCCCTTCACAAGTGCATTCATTAATCCCCATCATCTGGTTCACCCAATTCCCTGCCACCCACCTCCTCCCCTCTGCTAACCATCAGTTTGTTCTCCATATTTGAGTCTGTTTCTTGATTTGTTTTTCTCACTTTTTTTTTTTGCCTCTGCTTGTCTGTTTTGTTTCTTAAATTCCATGTATGAGTGAAATCATAAAGTACTTGTCTTTTTTTTTTTGACTTAGTTATTTCACTTAGCATTGTACCATCTAGCTCCATCCATATCAGTGCAAATGGCAAGGTTTCATTCTTTTTTATAGCTGAATAATATTCCAACAGACACACACACACACACACACACACACACACTCTCTCTCTCTCTCTCTCTCTCTCACTACCCCCCCCCCGCCTTCTTTATCGTTTAAGATTGGACCTTGGGCTGCCTTCATAATTTGGCTATTGTAGATAATGCTGCAGTGAACACAAGGGTGCATATATCCTCTTAAATTAGTGTTTTTTATATTCTTCGGGTAAATACACAGTAGTGCAATTACTGGATAGTAAGGTATTTCTATTTTTAATTTTTTGAGGACCCTGCATACTGTTTCCCCCAGTGGTTGCACCAGTTTGAATTCCCACCAGTAGTGCACAAGGGTCCCATTTCTCCACATCCTCACCAACTATTGTTTCTTGTGTTTGTGATTTTAACTATTCTGACAGGTATGAGATGATATCTCACTATAGTTTTGATTTACATTTGCCTGTTGATAAGTGATGTTAAGCATCTATTTGTGTGCCTTTTGGCCGTCTGTATGTCTTCATAGAGAAATATCTGTTCACATCTTCTGCCCATTTTTAGTTGGATTATTTGTTTTTTGGTTCTATCTTCTGCATGTTGCTGTCCATTTTTCCCAACACCATTTGTTGAAGAGACTGTCCTTTTCCCATTGGGTTTTCTTTCCTCCTTTGGCAAAGATTAATTAACCATATAGTTGTGGGCTTATTTCTGGGTTTTCTATTCTGCTCTTTTGTTCCATGTGTCTATTTTTGTGCCAGTATAATACTGTTTTGATTACTACACTTTATAATGTAACTTAAAATCTGCAGTTGTAATGCCTCCAACTTTGCTTTTGTTTTTCAAGACTGCCTTGACTATTTAGGGTTTTTTTTTTTTTTTTTAGTTCCATACTAATTTTAAGATTGTTTGTTCTGTGAAAAAATGCTGTTGATATTTTGATAAGGAATTCATTAAGTGTGTAGATTGCTTTGGGATCGTATAGCTATTTAACAATATTTGTTCTTCTAATCCACGAACATGAAATGTCTTTCCATTTGTTTGTGTCATCTTCAATTTCTTTCATCAAGGTTTTATACTTTTCATAATACAGGTCTTTTACTTCTTTGCGTAGGTTATAGGTTATTCCTAGGTATTTTATTATTTTTTGCTGCAATTGTAAATGGGATTGTTTTTGTAATTTGTATGCAGTGGATTTCTGTACATTGATTTTGAATACTGTGATTTTACTGAATTCAGTCATCAGTCCTAATAGTTTTTTGGTGGGATCTTTGTCGTTTTCTACATATAGTATCATATCATCTACAAATAGTGAAAGTTTTACTTCTTCCTTACTGATCTGGATGACTTTTGTTTCTATTGGTGTCTGACTGCTTATCCTCTATCACTTAAAATGACCTGTAGAAATGCCAAGCTCTGCTTTAAAATGTTAACTGACATCAGTAACCCTGAACTGACCAGGTGGTCCCAGTTTTCCAGACTGAATGTTTCAGTCTTTTTTTTTTTTTTTTTAATATTTTATTTATTTATTTGAGAGAGAGACAGTGAGAGAGAGCATGAGCAAGGAGAAGGTCAGAGAGAGAAGCAGACTCCCCATGGAGCTGGGAGCCCGATGCGGGACTCGATCCCGGGAATCCAGGATCATGACCTTAGCCGAAGGCAGTCGTCCAACCAACTGAGCCACCCAGGTGTCCCTGTTTCAGTCATTTTTGAATGCATTTTTCTTTCCTGAATTCTGGCAGCTTTCCCACAAAAGCCTCTTTCCCTTTTCTCCTCCCTCTCAGTAACCCAGTTGTGCCTGTATGGTTTCATTCTTGACTAATGCAATAGCTTTCTTTCTTTTTTTTTAAGATTTTATTTATTTATTTGACAGAGAGAGATCACAAGTAGGCAGAGAGAGAAGGGGAAGCAGGCTCCCCGCTGAGCAGAGAGCCCGATGCGGGGCTCGATCCCAGGACACTGAGAACATGACCTGAGCCGAAGGCAGAGGCTTAATCCACTGAGCCACCCAGGTGCCCCACTAATGCAATAGCTTTCAAACCAGTGATAAATTATCATCTCTCCCTTCTCTAGTCCAGCCTATTTTCTAGATAATTCTATCTAAATCCACATTTAATCCAATACTTCCAACGCTCTCATTTTGCACAGAATCAAGTTCAGACTTTCAAGGGTTTGTGCCATCTAAATTCTACATATCTAACTATACTCATTTCACGTTACTCCCCTGTATGTGTGTGTTGTTCTAGTTAGTTTCCATAATGCTGCATAATGTTGGGGTATCTTTCTTGCTCATTTCTTTGCTTAGACCAGTCCCTCTGACTAGAGTCACCCTCTTTAGTTCCAAATCATTTTCAAGGCCCAGATTAAACACTGTCTTCTATGAATACCCCCCCTTTTTTTTAAATCACACAAACTCAATGAGGGGGCACGTGGGTGGCTCAGCCACTAAGGCATCTGCCTTTGGCTCAGGTCATGATCCTGGGGTCCTGGATAGAGCCCCAGGAAGGGGCTTGTGTAGGGCTCCTGCTTCTCCCTCCCCCACTCCCCCTGCTTGTGTTCCCTCTCTCGCTGTGTCTCTGTCAAATAAATAAATAAAATCTTAAAACAAAACAAAACAAAACAAAGCCTAGGGGCACCTGGGTGGCTCAGTGGGTTAAAGCCTCTGCCTTCAGCTCAGGTCATGGTCCCCAGGTCCTGGGATCAAGCCCCGCATCCGGCTCTCTGCTCAGCGGGGAGCCTGCTTCCTCCTCTCTCTCTGCTTGCCTCTCTGCCTACTTGTGATCTCTGTCTGTCAAATAAATAAAATCTTAAAAAAAAAAAAACTAAATGAGATTTTCTCCTTATAAGACTTAAAAAACTGATTTTACATTAGAATAATGTGGTATAAGTAGTCAAATTATACTGGTTTAGAATAGAGAAATTTGAGTGACTGCGTTTTCTCACTGTGTTGCAGGTTTCTAGAGAATGAGAACTATATCATAAAGATCTTTTTGCCCTTCACAGCACTTGGCTCAAGGCCTCCTCTATATATAATCAGTATATCATAAATACTTGTTAGCTTCAATGAGTGACACCTAAAAGAAATGGTTGTAAATAAATAGGCCATTTTGCAGCATCCTCCTACATTAGACTATATATCTCTTGAACATTTGACCTGCATGTGTTTTTCTTGGTACCTTCAGCTAGTTCTCAGGAAAGTGAGAAGCTAATAACACTGATTTTTCCCCTGTGTGATTTTCTAAGACAGAAGAAAAAAAATAAAGAAAACCAAAAAATAAAAACAAAAGTAAACAAAAAAACACACTTCTCAGTCTGCACTGAAATAAAATCTGTCCTAGCTATCCTGTAATTTTATTGTAAGATATAAATGCCAGCTTTATAGATCTGAAAGGGATTCTTACTGCAAAGTCAGCAAAACCAAATTATGGAAGTATTTTTTGGAATCTAACATCAGTAATTTTAAAACAAAACTATTCAACAGACTGCTTTTTTTTTCCTTTTTGCCTCTTTATTTTTAATGACTCATGAAACTATGCTGCTCACCTCCCTTTGCTCTGCCCTTGCTTGACCTCTACATCAGCTACCTTAGTTAAATGAGTTGGCAACAATATTTTCCTTCTTCTATGATATCCTAGAGGAATTTATCATTTGAAATGGTCTTACAGGTATCT
Organism: Mustela erminea; assembly: GCF_009829155.1. NCBI lineage: Eukaryota > Metazoa > Chordata > Mammalia > Carnivora > Mustelidae > Mustela > Mustela erminea. The sequence goes on from NC_045619.1 coordinate 124,068,906, forward strand.
ATTTTGATACCTGTAGGAAGATTTACATTGTTAAAAGTACTTCTGGGCCAAACAAAATCATATATATATATATATATGAAAAAAATATATATATATATTTTTTAAAATAGAAGTTGCTCAATGGTTTTGTCAAAATGGTCTCTTAACAAAGTAGATATAGTGCAGTATCTCCTGGGGAACGGAATAGCTCTATGTTTACACTTAGCCAAATAGTTCAACCACTCAGGAACAGAAAACTGTGATGGCAGAGGTTAAAAATGGCCAAAAATTCCTACAGTTCCTCCTATAAAGGAGGCAGATCTATCTTCTCAGTCCTTGATTCCAGACCATTTCTTGTGACTTGTTCTGCTCAAGAGAACAGGATGGAAGCGATGTTACACAACTTTTGAGGAATGCATCCAGAGGTCTTAAAGCTGCTGCTCTTACCCTCTTGGATTCTGTGTCACCTTTTGAATAAGCACAATCTAGCCTCCTTGAGAATGAGTCAGCACATGGAGCTAGAGGCGCTGGTCATGTGACCAACACCATCTGGAAACCAGCCAGCCTCCAGCCAAACTGCCAGTTGGCACAAACCAGCAACAAACCCCTCTGACACTGTATAGTACAGAGGCAATGTCCAGTTGAGCCCAGTCTACCTCGATAGAATCCCGAACAAATGGATAGTCGTTTCAACTCCCGAAGTTTTGTGGTTGCTTGTTACCCAGCAGTAGACTACTGATAGAGGTGGCTTGTGGGTTTTTGTAATAGAGTATGGCGATTTCAAGAATAGTAAACTAAATAGTGAATAAAATGTATTTCTGAATAAATTGGATTGGTTATGTGTCTGTTCTGCCACTTCTTTTTTGCTGTGAAGGAGAATCTACGGCTATGACATCTTTTCCAAGAATGATAAAACCAGAGAAACTAGCCTTGTAAAATACAAAGAAGGTCTACCATAAATAAATATCAAATGTCTATCATGTACCAGGCAATGTCTAATTCCTAGAATATAGTGACGAACTCGAGAGAGAGAGAGATTTAAAAGGTGAGAGGATATGATAAATAAAAGAAAAAAATCTAATAAAAACAAGTGTTTTAAAGGAAATTAAAGCAGTTTAAGTATTAAAGCATGACAGAATAGGGGAGAATCATTCCAAATGAATAAAATAACAGGTGCATGGTATGATTTGGGGGAATATTGTCATATTCATGGGAATATGACAGCGTGAATAAAGGCAGTGTGATTGATGTGATAAGGAAAATGAAGTAGAAGAGATTGTGTCCAAAGCAGGGTGTTGGTAAGGACTTCGAATTTTGTTCTAAGTTTGATGAGAAGCCTCATTAGAGCAGGAGAGCGATTTGATCAGATTTCTGCTTTAAGAGGATTACTTTTTAAAAGATTGCTCCCTGCTGTAGAAAATAGAGAGATGCAGGGGGCCAGTGAGAGAGCTGTTACAGAAGTCCCGAGGAGCTTCAGGGAAAAACTCAACCAAATGTAATTTTTCTTTTGAGGTCCTAAAAAAATTTAATATCTAAAATGTATTGTGGAAGTGGAGAAAACATAGAATTTGAAGTTTTAGAGAACTGTTTTTATATCCCTGGTATTTTTGTGATGCCTGGCAAGCTACTTCGTGTTTCTTTATCATTCATTGAGTTACTATAAGGATTCATTGTGTAAAGTATAGTATGTGCCACTCTGAGGCCTTGGAATATCATATGTGTTAGCTACACTTATCAAAAAGTTCCCATAAACATGTGATTAACTATTCACTTAGTTTTAAAATAAAGGACAAACAAAAAGACTGGCCAGAAAAAAATCCACTGATAGATGTTAAGGATAGAGAAAGGAATTCAGTATGGAAAGAAAAATCTAGAAATCTGATTCAATATCAGATACCTGTTGAAGCTTATTGAAAACACCTCTTCATTAGGGGAAGCTGAAAGAAAGGGACTCTTTTTTTCCTTCATTTTCACATTCAAAGTATGAGAGTATATGCCTTTATTTATAGTTTACAAAGTAACATTACCTCTTTTCACGTTTTATTGGGTTTGTGAAGTATGTTTGTCACAGGTCAAATAAGCGTAGATTTGTATTAAAAAACACACACACACAACAGTTTGCTTTAAAGTGACATTTTCTTCTAATTCCTATTCTCTTTTCTACATACTGATTTTCCCTTAAAACCCATGCTATAAACTTTGGAAGTGAGAAAAACTAAATAATATGAGTCATATTATCATTATTTAGAGAGAAGTTTTTATTGTGAAAGATGCAAAACTTTTTGGTGAGGGCATGGAAAAAAAATAAACCTGACTAAATAAAAGTATATTAATACCTGTCATTTGAAATATCAGACTGCTTAGTATTGGGGTAGTAGCGGTTACCTTAGAACTGAGAATATTGGCCAACTGGCTACCAGTTGGTAGGAGAAAACCATCCAGTTTTTCTACAAATGTTGACATGTGAAAATTCTCAACTGAGTTATAATTTTTGAAAATTTCTCCTGAATATATTTTTCTGTAATTCTCTTGAAATTATAATTAGTCCACTGTTTCTCAGGGTTTTTTGTTTGTTTCCCCTACGAAATGGGCTAAAGCAGAGAACTGTGTGGATTTTCCAAAGCCCTCCTATGTTAGCTTGAATGGCAATTTTTGATTGGTACTGGAGAATGACATCAGTTTTCAAAGGTAAAAATCTCAGGCTGTTTTACGGATCCAAACTTAATAAAGGAGCTATCTGTGTGTGCTATGGACTGAATTATGTCCTCCCCAAATTACTATGTTAAATTCCTATGTTGAAGCCCTAACCCCCATGTGACTGTATTTGGAGACGGGGCCTTTAGGAGGTAATGAAGATTAAATAAGATTATAAGGGTGGGGCCCTAATTCAGTGGGATTATTTTCCTTATAAGAGAAGGTGGAGACACCAGAGAACTTTCTGTGTCTGCCCCATAAGGACACAGTGAGAAGGTAGGTGATCATCTCTAAGCCAGGAAGAAAACTCTCACATTGATCTTGTTCTTCTGAGTCTCCAGAGCTGTGAGAAATAATTTTTTGTTATTTGAGCAGCCCAGTCTGCGATATTTTGTTAGGGCAGCCTAAGCTGACTATGATAGTATGTAGGTGGTACCTGAGATCTTGCCCTATCACAGATGCTAAATCTAGAATGGAAATCCCCATCCTTTTTAGGTTATTAGAACATCTTGAGGCCCTCCACACCATTGCTGGTTCTTTCCAGCTGATTTAAAAAAAAAAATGCCAAGAATTACACAGTATTCAGTAACACTGTAAAATTACACATTTTACCCATCACAATTATATTGGACTTATGAAAAGTAGTAGTGGGTGTGTATGCAAGACCTGTGATTTACTCGGTTTGCAGAAATGCTATGCACAGTCCTTCCAGGGATTTTTCTACCACCTACAACAGGTCTGTGAATTTGCCTTCAATCTGAGAGAATTAGAACTCATCAATAAGGATGTTAAGTTCCTATTGAAATAATACCAGTACGAACTAGAACTAGCTACCTATACTGGCTCTTCAAACTGTATACTTGTTTTTAATGAATATCAAGTCAGACGAAGAGTCTTCTGACCCACACCTAGCAGTCACTTCTTAACTTACCTTGTGGCTGTTGGATCTTAGAACCTTAGCTGAAGGTACTTTCAGAGACACCGAGCTCAACCCTTTCTTATACAGAGTAAAGTCCAGAACTTAGAGTGGTTATTTAGAGGCAGAAACTGTACTTCAGCCCAAATCTCCTTTGGGATACATTATTTTAATACTAACCTTGTGCATGTAAATAGAAATCTCATACAGATTTTAAGTCTTCTTTTTTTCAATCACATGTTTTTGCTAGATATTTGGAGCCCTTAATGATTCCTTATAAGCTGGTGATTCCCCTCTTCAGTGGCCACTATTGGACAGGCGATCACGTGCTTGTATTTATAAAAGATGTGATTAATTCATTCAAGACCGCTCCAGACTGCCTCTCTTGCCTCTTCTTCCTGGCCACTCGAAGCCTGGAATAGTGTCCCAGGCTCATTCTGCAAAGATTTAAAGGTTTCTATCAGAAAGAGATAGAAGTATACTATATGCAGGAGGAAAATATGTTCTGCTTCATTTACTAAGTCAATCAACACGAACACATGCCACCACATCTCAAAAACTCCTGGAGATCTAGGTAATCACTTAATTGAACTGTAGACTCCCAATGTTCCTATTATTTTGAAAGATCACCAATAAGTGTGTTGCGTATCCTTGGCCTTAGTTTGCCTCTCTCTACATAGCATGAGAAATGATCTCCTGTATGTGAGAGATTGTTACTGGGAAAATGGAAACTTTTATAGTGGAAATATTGCCAGAATTCTATATTTTATGTCTTGCACAATAATCTGACCTCACAATACATCTCCCCCCCTCAACTAATCTCACAGTTTGGGAAGTTACTTAATGAAACTCTTGTGAAGAACTGATAAAATGATCACGCCTATATTTAATTTAATTTAATACTCCTTTATAAACTCTGTTCATAGGATTTTCAATTGTGTTTAAATACATTGGTCTAATTTGATTCTTCGGCAACCCTGTAAAAGAAAGTGAAAATACTATCATTTGCTTTTTGTTAAAAGATACTCCTATAACTTAAGTATCTTCCCACATCACATACCCTACAGATCACCTTCTTATTAATGTAATTGGGAAAGGTGGGGGTTCGGGTGGGATTTTTTATCTCATGTCTCTTTCCATGTTGTCTGTTCCATGTCTCATGATGTCCTCAATCCTCAATGCTCCCAGACCAACTGGTAACTGCCTCTCATTCCGCTGGGCTGCTGCTGCAAGTCCAGGAGGCTCGTCTTACTCTATAATTTTACCTCTGGCAAAAGAGGAATTATGTGCACAGAGAATTTCACAGTTTCAATCCACTGTAATGAACTGAACACATCATAGCCTTCACTAAAGTGACAGAACTCACTAGCAGCTGAGCCGGTGAGAACCAGAGATCAGATCACCGGCTGCAAGTTTAATGTCTTGAACCATTCTGCCTTTCCCTTCGTCTTCCTTCCTGTACCCACAACGTCGCCAGAATCTAGCTGTGTCTCCAGCCTACTGTTTCTTTCTGAAATCCTTGAAAGTAGGTCCTAGAAATAAGCTCACAGATTACACTAGGATATAACTAAAAGAAAGACATAAATGACTCCTTAAATGTTTCTCATAGAATTATAAACATTGCCAAGATCTAGAAGTGCTGTTGAATAATTCTTCAACATTAACTCCCATACATTCCATCACAGTGTTTCCCACTAAGAAAATGTTGTACCTTATACACATGAAACAAATGATTTCTGCATAAATGAATGAATAAAGAAGAGAGATAGTTTAGCCATGCTTCTATAAAACACTTACAACATAAAATCATTTTATGTAGATTCAAACTAAGTATTTCTCACTCAAAATTTAGTAGAAATGAATATTTTTGCTTCTGTTAGTGCTGATTTCATTTACAGCAGGTAGAGAAAAAGATTATAGTCTACATCAATTAGGTTATTGGAGCTAATATTTTAAAGAAAATGTTTAATGGAAATTTATCTATCAGCTATTTCACAAAGCCATTTTAACTTATTGACCTTGAAGCTCTACACTGAGTGTGAATGTCTGATTTATCATATCTTTAAGGAGTCTTCCTTAAGCACTTTTCAAAGCACCTATCATAGTAATTCTATATTAACTGTATATAACATCGTGGCCTTGTGTCTCTTGATATATGTTGGTGGTTAAATTTCAGGAAACAGCCACTGATACCTTAAAGCATCTTCACGTTTTTTAATGCTTTATGTGAAAAAAAAAATGTGGTTATATGTAATGTTTATTATAAAATTTCAGACAATAGAGTTAAGGGAAAAGAAACTCCCCTAGGTCCCATTACTTAGAAATAATCAATCAGTATATGGTAAGTATCTTTTGAACCTGTGCGTGTGTATGCGTGTGTGTGTAATCAGAGAGGATAGAGAGGTAGGAGAGTAGAGATACACATTTATATTTAGATGGATATAATTTTATAAAATTGAGATTGCACTGTATTATATTTCAGAAAAATAATGAATTTAACTCCATATCTGCTATCTTTTGGCAACATACATGCCATCTGTGGGCCACTAGTCTCAGACTTTTGCATTAAAATTAGCTTTTGCATTAAAATTAAAAAATTGGGTTTATTATTTTTTGAAACTATATTTATGTATCTTAGATTCACATTTCTATTACCTGGCATGGAGCATGATATTAGATAATTTTTATAGTTTCATGATCCAGATCATCTACGTTCTGACTTACAACCCTAATAACTAAATTGTCTTATTTTTCTTAATGTAATTTCCATTGAGTGGAGGCTCATCATCTGAATGTTAACTATAGTGTCTCCATTCCTATGACCGTATTTGATTCACCCGCTGGTTTATTTGGTTATATAATTCAGCATTACATTTTGAAAAAGTCTCATTTATGGTATATTCTTTCTGTATTTTATTTACTAAAAATGTGCTTGTAGATACGAGAGTGACCTGGCTATGACATCTGTCACCTCATTGGTTGCCAGTGTTGATTCAGCTGATCTGGCTGGCTAGGTGGGTGTGCCCTTCCTCCCCAACATTCCATGCAAGTCCCTCCAGAAGCTGTCCAGGCAGTGGAAAAAGACTACCTACCCTGATAGAGGAGAACCATATTTCAATCAAGGGTGTACAAGTAGCTGTGACAGTCTGCTAGAACTTTCAATCTCTCAAGGTCTATGTGTAAGAGAACATAGGGTAGTCAAGCTTCCAAAACTCTAGACACATCTTTAAAAAAAGAAATGAAGAAAGAAAGAATATGTTTTCTTTATACTTAGATTACAGATTTGTTGCACAAAAATTTCTTTAGTGATAACTCTCTTCTGCACAATGATTATGTAGACGTTGTTTCTACTGGATCTCATGGAGAAGTATTGACTATCAAAGGTTTTTCCCTCTCATGGAGGAGGAAATCCCTTATGGATAAGTTGGTTTGTCTTTCTAGATGTCTATAAGGCTTCTGCTTCATTTCTTAATTAAAAATTTATTGAGGTATAATCGACCTACAATATTATATTTGTTTCAGATATACGCCATAGTGATTCAATTTCTCTGTGTACATTGTGAAATGACCACCACAATAAGTCTAGCTACCATTTGTTACCAAATAAAGTTAATGCAGTATTACTGATGGGACTGTGTGGGGAATCTTGATGCTGAATATTACATCTCCATGACTTATTTATTTTATAACTGAAAGTTTATACTTGGGATCCCCTTTACCCATTTTTACAACCCCAACCCTCTGGCAACCACCAATCTGTTCCCTGTATGTGACTCTGGGTTTTATTTGGTTTTGATTTTTAGATTACACTTAGAAGTAAAATAATGGGGTGTTTGTCTTTCTCTGCTTGACTTATTTCACTTAGCTTAATGCCCTCAAGGTCCATCCCTGCTGTCACAAGTGGTAGGATTTCATTGTATTTCATGGCTGAGTAGTAGTACATTGTATATATGCCACATCTTCTTTATCCATTCATCTAACAGCAGATCCTTAGGTTGTTTCCATATCTTGGCTACTGTAGATGATGCTGCAGTAAACACAGAGGTGCACATATCTTTCAGATTAGTGTTCTTGTTTTTATCAAATGGATACCCAGGATTGGAATTGCTGTATCATTTGGTAGTTCTATTTTCATTTTTTGAGCAAAATTCCATAGTGGCTGAACCATCTACTACAGCTCACAAGTGTTTCTCTTTATTCCACAAACTTCCCAGCACTTGTTATTTTTTGTTTTTTAGATAATAATCATTAGACAGGTATAAGGTGATATCTCATTGTGGTTTTGATTTGCATTTCCCTTATGACTGAAAGAAAGAATATGTTTTCTTTATACTTAGATTACAGATTTGTTGCACAAAAATTTCTTTAGTGATAACTTTCTTCTGCACAATGATTATGTAGACGTTGTTTCTACTGGAGCTCATGGAGAAGTATTGACTATCAAAGGTTTTTCCCTCTCATGGAGGAGGAAATCCCTTATGGATAAGTTGGTTTGTCTTTCTAGATGTCTATAAGGCTTCTGCTTCATTTCTAGTGATGTTGGGCATCTTTTCTTCCAAGTATTGTTCTGAGTGATGTTGTCCCTTAAATCCCTTAAGCCATCACTATTAAGTTTGTGTGTGTGTGTGTGTGTGTGTGTGTGTGTGTGTGTGTTTTACTTTTTCCTGTTCCTCTTGAGTTCCAGTGTTTTGTCTTATAGCTTGCTGATCCATTTTTCTTTATTCGATCTGCTATTGGACCCCTTAAATTCCTCTGGTGTGTTCTTCAGTTAAGTGATTGTACTCTTCAGCTCTGTGCCTGCTGTTTGATGCTTTCTTATATTTTCTACCTCATTCTTGAAGTTCCTACGATGTTCATCCATACTTCTCCTGAGTTTGGTGAACATCTTTAGGACTATTTGAATTTTTTTTCCTACCTGATAAAGAATTCTTTGTTTCATCAAGGTCTTTTTCTGAGGGTTTTACCTTTTTCTTTTATTTGCAACATATTTCTCTCTTTCCTAATTTTCCTTGACTCTCTGCCTTTGCTTCCATGTATCAGGTGAAAACAACTACCTCTCACAGTCTAAAGAAGTGGCCTTGTGTAGGTGATGAGCCTTCTTGTGCAGACTTGTCCTAGCTCTTGGGTGTCTCTTGATTCTTTGTAGTTCTGTAAGTCCCCCGATTTATTCCTGGTCTGCCCCTGTTTTTGAGACTGTGCCAGGATCCATCCGTATTCCAAGTGGACAGATCTCATGGAGCCCTTAGTTCCAGGCTAGACACAAGAAGCCAGGCCCCAAGGGAGCAGTTTTACAGTCTGCAAATACATACAGTCTTGTGGGGCCATTATCGTAATCCCTATGGCCTTCAAACCAGGAGATCTAGAGGAGTCCTCTGGGTGACAGTTGCAAAAATCGGGGCTCCAGGTGAGTATGTAAGCTCCTTTCTGGGATGTCTTTTCACGCTGTAGGGAGGCCATGGGGGTGTGCAAGGTTGGTGTCTCCCTTATATTCTTTGGGAGAACCTCCATGGCCTCCGAATTCGTGGAAACTGGAAGCTGTTTCTCAGGCTGAAGCTCCAGATTAAGTAAGTGGGCCTTCTTCACAAGAAGACTGGGTTGTGTTGGCTTGCCAGGAACACTCTCTGATTATTACCTTCTTCAAGGAGCCAGTTAATCAAAGGGGGGGGCGGATGTCTGTGTGGATTGCATGCACCCACTGGCTTCAGCTAGGCAGCTAGAGAGTGTAGGGGGAAGGACATGCTCACTGGCTTACTCACAGTGCTGGGAGGCGGGGACTATCTTCACTGCACACACCTGTGGGCTCCAGGACTGCAACAGAAGAGTTCCTTGTCTGTGCGCATGTCCGCTTTAGGCTGGGATTGGGGAACACCACAACCACTCATGCTTACCAACCCTAGCCAGGGAACAGGGAGCAAAGTGTTGTAACTGCCTTCTCTCACAGACTATAGTTAGGGAGCTGGAGAACCCCATGACCGTTTGCGGTCACCTGCCCCAAGCAGGGAGCAGGACATACTGCAAGGGCCTGCACCCCCCAGCCTCAGGAGGGCAGTGGGATGGTGCCATCATCACCACTCAGCCCCACCTGTCTTGGCAAGATGAGAGAAGGATGCCAAGTTCAAGCTCATCCACCTGCACTAGCAGGGTAAGTGGAGAATGTAAAAATGGCCTTAGGCAGTATCTCCATCTCCAAGGAGAGTTTCAGCTGTCCTCTGGCTCTACACAGGTGCTTTTTTTAATTTTTTTTAAAGATTTATTTATTTATTTGACAGAGACAGATGACAAGCAGGCAGAGAGGCAGGCAGAGAGAGAGGAGGAAGCAGGCTCCCTGCTGAGCAGAGAGCCCGATGTGGGGCTCAATCCCAGGACCCTGAGATCATGACCTGAGCTGAAGGCAGCGGCTTAACCCACTGAGCCACCCAGGTGCCCCATACAACAGGTGCTTTTATTGATTGATTATTTATTTATTCTTTTATTTTTAAATTTTCTTTTTTTTTAATTTTTTATTTTTTATAAACATATATTTTTATCCCCAGGGGTACAGGTCTGTGAATCACCAGGTTTACACACTTCACAGCACTCACCAAAGCACATACCCTCCCCAATGTCCATAATCCCACCCCCTTCTCCCAAACCCCCTCCCCCCAGCAACCCTCAGTTTGTTTTGTGAGATTAAGAGTCACTGGGCGCCTGGGTGGCTCAGTGGGTTAAGCCGTTGCCTTCGGCTCAGGTCATGATCTCAGGTCCTGGGATCGAGTCCCACATCGGGCTCTCTGCTCAGCAGGGAGCCTGCTTCCTCCTCTCTTTCTGCCTGCCTCTCTGCCTACTTGTGATCTCTCTCTCTGTCAAATAAATAAATAAAATCTTTAAAAAAAAAAAAAACGAGTCACTTATGGTTTGTCTCCCTCCCAATCCCATCTTGTTTCATTTATTCTTCTCCTACCCACTTAAGCCCCCATGTTGCATCACCACTTCCTCATATCAGGGAGATCATATGATAGTTGTCTTTCTCTGCTTGACTTATTTCGCTAAGCATGATACGCTCTAGTTCCATCCATGTTGTCGCAAATGGCAAGATTTCATTTCTTTTGATGGCTGCATAGTATTCCATTGTGTATATATACCACATCTTCTTGATCCATTCATCTGTTGATGGACATCTAGGTTCTTTCCATAGTTTGGCTATTGTGGACATTGCTGCTATAAATATTCGGGTGCACGTGCCCCTTTGGATCACTACGTTTGTATCTTTAGGGTAAATACCCAATAGTGCAATTGCTGGGTCATAGGGCAGTTCTATTTTCAACATTTTGAGGAACCTCCATGCTGTTTTCCAGAGTGGCTTCACCAGCTTGCATTCCCACCAACAGTGTAGGAGGGTTCTCCTTTCTCCGCATCCTCGCCAGCATCTGTCATTTCCTGACTTGTTTATTTTAGCCATTCTGACTGGTGTGAGGTGATATCTCATTGTGGTCTTGATTTGTATTTCCCTGATGCCGAGTGATATGGAGCACTTTTTCATGTGTCTGTTGGCCATCTGGATGTCTTCTTTGCAGAAATGTCTGTTCATGTCCTCTGCCCATTTCTTTTTTTTTTTTTAATTTATTTTTTTTTATTAATTTTTTATTTTTTATAAACATATGTTTTTATCCCCAGGGGTACAGGTCATTTCTTGATTGGATTATTTGTTCTTTGGGCATTTATTCATTTTTGTAGCAAATATTTTTAGATTAGCAAATGAATTTCATGTATAGTTTAGGCGCTTTCCAAACTGTCCCCGTCCCCACACCCCCTACTGGGTCTGGAGGTAAGTGAGACTTTGCTGGAAACTTTTAAAAGGAAATCTCAGTTTCCCTTAGCACTTCAGATCCCTTGGATATCAGCACTTTTAGTTTTCCAAGCCGGATGTTTTAGGGGTCATCTCTCTGGTGCAGATCGCAGGGGTTGGAGTGTCTGATGTAGGTTGTCACCAGTTCCTCACTCCTCCAGGAGAAGCACCAGGCAGTAAGTTCCCCCTCCCTATTGTATGCCCCCAACACCAGTGGTGGGATTTTGGGGAGACCTGTCTCTGTCTCCAGCCCATCTCGCTGTGGTGTTTTTATCCTTTGCTGTGGAGAAGACATTCACCCAGCTTGCAGATCTTTTTCAGAGGGAAATGATCCTGCTGTCATAGTCTGGTGTGTCCCTGGAAGGAGGTGATTTTAGGTTCTTCCTACAACACCATCTTGGGGAATGCCCTGCTCCTTTATTTATTTATTTATTTTAACCTATAAGAAATCTCACCGGGAAATTTCTTTTTTTTTTTTTTAAGATTTTATTTATTTATTTGACAGAGATCACAAGTAGGCAGAGAAGCAGGTAGAGAGAGAGAGAGAGGAGGAGGCAAGCTTCCTGCTGAGGAGAGATCCTGATGTGGGGCTGGATCCCAGGACCCTAGATCATGACCTGAGCCGAAGGCAGAGGCTTAACCCACTGAGCCACCCAGGCGCCCCAGGAAATTTCTTAATATTCCAAAATTCTATTGCAGATTTTCTTGGGGCATGGTATATAGATTCAAGTCTTTCTTTGCCTCAGAAAAATGGTTCATCTAATACATTAAAAAAAACCTTCTCTCTGCCACTGTGTATATGTATATATATCATTTATCTGATATACAGGATCTCTTCTTTTCTATAATTTATATGATTATCCATCTTCAGTATTTATTTTCTTCTTTTCCATTACACATTGTGTACATTTCTCAAGACTGTTTTCTATGTTTTAACTAGTAATTTATTTTTTTATAAATTATTTTTTTTAATTTTAATTTTTTACTCTGTTCTTTTTGGTGGGGGGAGACAGAGGGAGAGGGAGAGAGAGAATCTTAAGCTGGCTCCATGGTCACGGTGGAGCCACACATGGGCCTCTATCTCACTACCCTGAGATCATGACCTCAGTCAAAATCAAGGGTGGGCCGCTTAACCAACTGAGCCACCCACACACCCCTTTTCTTACTGCTACTAATGAATTCATTGCTGTAATTTTTTCCCTGAATACTACCAGCTCACTATTTTTCTTCTTTTATGGTTGTATCATGTTCTCTTAGTTTCTTTTATCAACATTAATTTTTATAGAACATAGAGAACTATTTTTTAACTCTATTTTTGAGGAACTTAATACACACAAGTAGTACTTTATTATTTTTTAACATTTACCTTTATGTGCAGTATGTAGTCCTTGTGAACTCATGTATGTGAGAACGTAATATATTTGGTATATATTCACGCTTCGTAAGAACCATTCAAATCATAATATCCCTTTATTCATTGCAAAACTGTCTTCATGAGGTAACCAGCTGATCCAGTGCTAAATGTTTGATTTAGCACTTTGATTATGAACTTTGATTATGTGTTCTATCTATTCATTTTCATGCATTTCAAATGACCAGCACAGTGATGTTCATACAACCTGTACTTGTTGTGCTTTTGTTTATTGTTTTTATTCTCAGTGAAGTAAATTTAGAATTCAGATGCTGTTACTGTATGAGACAGTGTAAGTCATCCATAAAAATGACCCATCATCAAACCAATGTAACACCAAACACCGATGATAGAAGACAGGTTAAGAGTGGGTTAGGAATATTATAAACTGATTGTTGCAGAATGGTTAGCTATAGTTACAATGATTTCCCCCCTGTATTTTTGGTGTATGTCCTCTGTTTACAGCTGCACATTTGCAGGCATATTTGAGAAGCATGGATTTATAGGATTTATAGCTACCTACTGTGCCATCTACTTTCAGTAACAGTTGGTTTCCTAAATGAATTGGCAAGTAGGCATATCACAGTAGTGTTTTGTTTTGTTTTCTATGGCATTAGAAATAGTTTGCTTTCGAGCAGAAAAGGAGAATCTTTGTGCCTGAAGTGGTTTTTGACAACTCTTTAAGTACCATTACTCCCATAAAGAACAAGATGTGGTTTGAATAATTTAGTAGTGCTAAAATGTCACATTTTTGAGATATCTATTTTATGGCTTTCCTTGAAAAACTGAGCCAAACACCTCTCCCTGGAATTTAACAACTTGTGTCTCTAAATTCTGGGTAAGCAATAAATTGTCTTCCTCTTTGAATAAAAGTTGCCATGACAACTTGGCAGGCTTGGGCTATAGAAGTCGAACACCAAACTCCAGTCTTTAGTTTCTCAGTATTTTCAAAGATGTGACATAATTTTGGGCAGCTCTGATTTAAGTAAAAATGAACATTATTATTAGACATATCAGTGATTGTAATTAGAAAAAGATCATGTGTATTTTTGCTAACAGTCCATTATTTAAGCATAATGATATTCTTTATGTTAACTTTAAGACTATCTATTGATTAATTACAGAGATTTAGGAGTTAAGGGAAATACCAAAGTCATTTTAGATATATCAATTGTAGCAATTATATTGAACTCTATACTGAAAGTCTATAATTTTTAAGAGAATATTTATTTGGTATTTATACGGTAAGTTTTGGCAACATCATAGACTCTGATACCTAATTCACCTGAAGGTCACATCTCTGACCTCAGTTTGCTGAACTCTTTAGAGTAATACTAGCAATAGGGAGAAAAATTAAAATTTTTATTTAAACTTATTGACTATTTCTTTCAAAACCCCCTTTATATGCAATTCATTGAAATATAAAATGAATCATTATCCTTTATAATTCAGGCTTGACAATTTCCAGCAGTATAGATGCAAGTGTCCGTTTCTGCCGTGTAATTAGCTGGAATACCAGAATTGAATAGATGTTTATTATCCAGATCTATAAGTCTGTAGAGATTACCTTATTCACTGTTGCTTAAGTTAAGTCTCTTTTGGTTGGAAGTTAGGGAAATGTGTTTGTCAGAATTGACAATAACTCAATTCAAGGTGTTTTCATAACAAATATTTAATGATTCAACTAAGTGAAAAGCCCAGGGTGCACGAAATGCACTGGATGGGGGTGCTGGCTTTCTTGTGCTTGCAGAGATGATGACTTCATCTCTGTCTGTGTTTGCTTTATCTTCAGGTGGGGGTTCCTCATGGTAGCAAAATGGTGGCAATAGTTGCAAGTCATATGGCTAGCCATCTCAGCCATCAGAATAAGGCAAATTATCTCTTTTTATATAAACTCCTACATGTCTCACTAATTGGTCTATTTTAGGTTATGTGCTTCTAATGCCATGGGTTGTTGTGGCCGGTGGAATGATGGGTGTAGAATGGCTTGTGCCCAGTGTCAAAGAGGTTATCCACCTCACAGCGTCCACGGTGAAGCACCAGACAGCAGAGAGGAGCTGAGTATATGTTAGAGACACAACAAAATGCTTGTTCCCCTCCTAGAACCCAGGCAGTCAGTGTCACAATGTCTGGAAGGGAGTGCTAGAAAACCACTAGAATATTAAATCTCTCTTGGGCTGCATGGAATCTTATTCATGGTTCTTCTTTGTATCTCCTTTTCTCTTCTTTCTCTGAAGAACTTTTTTATTTTTCATCATGGTTATACCCATAATTTGCATGTGATACCTAGAGTTTAATTAGAGGCTGGAGATTTACATAGGATTTTTTTGAATCTTACTGTTAACATTTAATCACTGTTCTCACGACATATTTAGGGCCATAATTTTTCTTTTATTCACGGGGAAAATTCTGTTTAGAATACTGCCTAGGAAATTCCTTTCCTTTATGTAGTCAGCTTTATATATTAATAGCCTGATGACTTGTGAAAAGGTTCTTGGAATTCCTGTTCTGACTAGATTTCAAGAATAATTGTATTTTATTTAATTAGCACGTCAGTAACAAATGCATTCAACAGAGTTCGCATTCCATACCTTATTATTCAAATCATGTACCCTCTATTTACCAAACATTATCTTTACATATACCTGAATGTTTTTAAATATATTTTATCTAGCAGACTCCTCAAATTGATAAGCACATTCTCATTTTATGGTAAAAAAGAAAAAAAAGTAAAAGTCATTGCAATCTGAGTTAGGCAGGAATCATATGATTTTTCTGGATGTTCCTCAGAAATATCCCCCTTTTAAAACATTTAAATCTCTTCATTGAGTGAAAATTAAAGGTTTTGTGATGGGCATCATGGTGATAATCAATACTGTGACTTCAAATAAAATAGAATTTAATAACCCAAATTATAGGGGGAAAAATGTGTTGTTTCCATTCCTAGAATCATTAACTTAGATCTGGCCCAAGTTTTAAAGAAGAGAAGTTTGGATTTGTTGTCACTCAGTAGTAATTATAGTTCAGGTTTTCAGTAAATAGTTCCAAAAGTGACATTTTGTTCAAGCGGCAATTAGATCCCTAGAATTACTTTGGTAAAAAGACTATTGTAAACAGAGTGTACATTTTCCTCTATGTTTTATTTATTTAACAATTTCCTCTAAAGAAGGTTATTTTATATGTTTTTAAATCTAATTCATTTTCCTTCGAGGTTATTTAATGCCTCTGGTTATTTTGAAGAATAGTATCATGTCTAGTTTCATAATACTGTTTTTGTTCATTTTTTAAGAATTTTAGGGACACTACCTCTAGGGTTTTTTCTTTCCTTTCGGGGTGGACTTTCTTTTTTTTTTTTCATGAACTCTGTCTACAGCTCTGTCATATATATAAATTAGGTGTATATGGACTTGCATGCTTTTTTTTCCCCAGCCTTTTTGAGGCTGGAATACATAATTGACACAGAGCATTGTATAAGTTTAAAGTGTACATCCTCTTGATTTGGTAAACTTATATACTGCAAAACGATTGCCACTAATGCTACCATTACTGTTCACATTAGCTAAGACCTCCATCACATCTCATAACTACCATTTCGTTTTTGTAGTGAGGCATCTATTCTCTTAGCTACCTTCAAGTGTATAATTACAGATTCATTAACTGTAGTTACCACGCTGTAGATTAGATCCCCAGAAGGTATTTGTCTTATAACTGGCAATTTATACTCTTTAGCCAACATCTTCTCACTTCCCCCATTCCACAACCCCTGGTACCACCGTCATACTCTGTTTTTCTGAGTTCAGCTTTTTCAGATTCCACATATAAGTGAGAACATACAGGATTTGTCTTTCCCTCTCTGATTTATTTCACTTAGCATAATAACCTCAAGGCCCATCCATGTTGTCTCTGTTCTTGATGTGCATTATTCTTTTATTATAGGAGGACACAGATCACAATTACTATATATCTCGGATATATGGTCCCTCTGATTCTGCCAGCCGGAGTTTGTGGGTGAACATAGACCAAATGGAAAAGGACAAAGTGAAGATTCATGGAATATTGTCCAATACTCATCGGCAAGCTGCAGTAAGTGCTTTGGCATTTTAAGGGCTTTTTCCTGCTGTGAAAAAATTCTTGCTTTAATTGGCATATCAGCCCTGGTTTATTGTGTTCACTTTTTATTACTTTGTTCTGCAATTGCAATTTAGATTAGTAATTGCATATAAGATCTTAAAGAAAATGAAAAAGAATTATTTTTGAGAAACCACTACCAATTTAATAATTAATTAAATAAATTAATCATTAATTTCTGTAGCAAAATGATGAGTTGAATATTCAAAGTCAAGAGTGATCTGAGATGATTTTCAGTCTTCGTGTAATCTATGAATTTAGAGAACATTGGGAAAAAAAAAAACTACATGAATTTGGTATCTCCCATTTTACATAGGTTTATTAATCTCTTGGTCTAAAAAGGATTTCACCAGAAACATTTATGATTCCAATGGCATATGTAGGTCAAATTATGTATCTCAGTGAAGAAATTTGATATAAAGGAAAAAAATTAAATCTGAAAATCTCCGAACATTTTTTCAGCCTGATTTTATCATTTACCAGCTCTGGCTCCTTAAACAAGGAATGTAATTTTATAATGAGGTATAGTTTCTGCATCTATATAGTGGTAATGGCAGGATACTAATGCAGGCCTCACTTACTGTATATGGTTTTCCATGTCCTAGTCCACATGTCCAACTACGGGCTTATATAGATTAGCTTTTCAATCTTCACAGCATATCCCCTTTTATTTAAATATTATTGCCATCCATGTATTGGAGATAAGAGAACTGAGTGTTGGAAAAGTCAAGGAACCTGCCTAAAGGTCTCCAGCTAGTAAATGATGAGACAGCACTTTTTAATAGTCATTTTCTGAGAAATTCTTGATTTAACTTTTCAAAAGTATTTAGTTTTGCTCTCATGGATAACACCAATGATCTTACCATCAAGGAAATCATGTCTTTGCCGTTTAATATGACTTAAAGTAAAAACACAACGACTTCGGCCTTTCAAATGTAATTGCCATTACTGATTTAAAGATAGAACTAACAGAGTCAATGGCTTACGTGATTTAAAGAGGCATGGATTTGATGGTTATATCAAAAGTTTTAGCCAATAACCTTCATTGTATATATGTAGACTTTCTTCTTTCCAGGAAATCAACTTCTAACAGTTAAAATGGAAATTAATAACTTACCGTGTGATGATTCACTGAATTGTCAGTGTGGAGCACACGTTTTCTGAGACTGAGAAGCAAACAAAGGAGCCATCTCGCCTTACTGAATTCCGTCATCCCTTTTCTATTCCATATTCAGGCAACCCCGGGCAAGATGACAGATTCAGAAATGATTCACTGTTGGATTTAGAACAGATTTTTAAAAATGAGAAAGATTAGATTAGGACAGTGTCTACCCGAAATTTCTTGCATTTGACAGTCTTCCCACTATATTACAGTACCTAAGAGTGTAAAATGCCCTTTGCTAAAGTTCACATGTTCGGTGCATCCCGTTGAAGGAAGTTTCCATAAATTGGCCCAACTGTGGTGTCAGCCGCTGTGAATGAAACCTCTAGGTTATCAGTTAAACTGTTAGTGGATTTCTGCTTACACACTTTTATAATTTCCTCTGCTCTTCCAAAAGTGCAGCAGTTTGAATGTCTTGAATATTCTTTCCTCGAAGAATATTTTTTCTGTTGGGAAGAGGGCTCCCTTAGTAGCCATGTGGCCTCAAGTCTCTGATTAGTTTCAAGAAAAATCATGATGCTGTAATAGCCATTGTTTTTCTTACTGGTAGTGTGGGAGAAACACTGTTGCTTTCAACACCAAAGATTGGCTTAAATGCAAATGATTGAGCTTCTGCTTGTGACTTAGCTGGTGTTCCTACATAGACATCAAAATACTTACCATTGGTAGAAACTTTCATTTTAGCTACTCTGTCATTGTCATACCTTGTTTTGTTTTGTTTTATTTTGCTTTGTTTTGTTTTTTAACAAGAGTTTTAGCCATCAGAAAACATTTCTTAGAGTTAGAAACTGGTCCTATACCCATTTTCCCTATCGCTATCAACAGAACACACACACACACACACACACACACACACACACACACACCCCTAGGTACAGGCTTCCATTTACAACAACAGAATTGATAATATTTCTTAGTTTTTTGTTTTCTTTTTCCTGGAAAACTTCACCATTTAGAGTCCTTCATTAAGTATATTCTTATGTTGGAATTTACACATTTAGTTAATACAATATTTTTAAAAATTTTTCTACAAACATTCTTGTTTTGTTCAGTGTGTCTGTTAAATATTAGTCTGAAATTTCCAAATTATAAAGAGTGATTCATGTGTAAAATTTCCTCAGTTGGCCTCTCCACCTTTCCAATCTTGCCTCCTTCTCTTTGCTCCATTTCTGTTATACCTTCCTGGGAGAAGAATCAGGTTGAGGACAGAACTACAATGCATTATGACCAGGGGGCTCAGTAGGGTCCATAAACACCCTACCCCCTACCCCCACACAACACACACACAACCTAGGCACCAACTGCTGCTACTCCCCCCCATGATGTTACCGAGAGGCTTTAGCACAAGTGAAAATGACAAACAGGACATGTCACATCCACTTTATTAATTAGGTTTGTGTGATGTCGTAAGCATCATAATCCTTGGTGTAAAGCTCTCTGGTAATTTAGCTGGAAACAGAACTTAAATTTAAGCTCTAAGGGAAGACGGATGTTTCTCAAATCTTATCACCCAATGTAATTTTCATGACCAAGGATATACGTTCTGTCAACAAATTAGACAAAAAACGAGAAAAGAAATCTGTATCTAAGGGCAGACTCAAGAGCATTTGGCTAACTAACCCAGCCCTGGATAAGCCGGAGGCGAATGAGAAAACTGGGAAAGACTGGGTGTCCCTGAAGATGTAGCTTCCCTCTCCCTCCCAGGCTGCTGCAGAATGGCTCAGAGGAAGGGAAAAGAATGTCTGACTTGAAAGCATGATAATTTTTAAAAGATTTATTTATTTTTAGAGAGAGAGGATATGAGAGAATGTGCATGCATGCACTCAAGCTGGGAGGGGGTAAGGGGAGAGGGAGAAAGAGAGACCCTCCTCCCACCGCAGGCACAGAGCCCAAGCACAGAGCCAGGTCACTGGCTCAAACCCAGGACCCCACGATGATGACCTGAGCCAAAATCGAGAGTTGGCCACTTAACCAACTGAGCCACCCAGGTGCCCCCAGCATGATTTTTTAAAGAAATATTTTCCCCTCCACCACCATCATTTACAAAGGCAGTCTAAACAGCATTTTGGAGTCTTATAGTAATATTCTAGTAAAAGGAAGAGAGTAGAATTGAAGTAAGAGCCTTCCCTTTTCTCCTTTCCACAATAATATTTTATAATTTCAGGGCGGAGGAAAACTTAGAAATCATTCGTTTCAAATCCTTCATAAGCCAAAACCCATTAATTTCTTTTTCCTTTGAGAATGTAAACCATACTCATTAGTATGTATATTACATATGTGTGCTATAACTTGATTATGATCTCTCCATTGTCCTTTTTGTTTGAATCACATTTCTTAAATCATTATTGTGAAAAAAAAAACAACAACAGGTGTTAAAACCTAGTTTTAACTTTGATAGATTAGAGGAAGAGCATGTTTTCATAGACAAGGGATAGTGAAGATTTGTCTAAGTCCCCACCATATGGCAAGCAATGAGCCAGATACTTTATATTCAAGTACTGGAACTTATTTAGATTTTTTGTCCTTTATTCAAAGTCACACAGTTGTCAGACGGCAGATCTAGAAGTTTCGGGCTATAAACCGAGGAACTCATCCCACTTGTTTCTTTTCCTCTGTGCGAACCTTCCAATTCCACATGTTTGATATTTTCTTCTGTATTTCTATATCCATATTATTTAATTTGTTGTGGGACACAAAGTTTAATGCCACAGCCAGACAAATAAGAATTATTTTGCTTTCTGAAACCAGAGTTTATGAAATTCTGATTCACAACTCCTAGAGAAGTACCACTGTCCTGGTAGAAGGAATCCAGGGTCACGGAAGTCATGAAACCTTGGCTCCAAAACTCATTTTCTTAGTCTCTGGCCTCTCTGTGTATCAGTTTTATAACTTGGAGGAAAAGGGGAAAAAAATACCTGCCTTGATTACCTTCTAGTGCTACTTTAAGAATAAAAATGAAATGGATTTGAAAGGATGCTGAAAATAGTAAATAAAAATGAGATTGTAAGGCAGTGCTATTTGAGAGGCCTTATTCTTTATAACAAAAAACAATCCCCAAATAAGTCAATCCCAAGGGCTCTTCAGGATTCTCCAGTAGATACACATCTCTATTTTTATCTATGTTGTAGCTCCATAAATTTTTTTCCCCAAGAAAACACCAGTGTGCTCTTGGCCAAATGTAAGCATGCTCTTAGCTTAACATTTTTTTATCTATTTGTTGGTAGAAAGATTGATTCTTTATATAACAAACCCAAGCAAAAATAAATGAAATTCTGCTCTCTATCTCTGTCATAGTTCAGGTAAGGCTTTTTTTTATGGAACTTGTATGTTTTTTGATGAGGTCTTTTTTTTTTTTAAATTTTGAAAATTGGACTACTCTCAGTGGAGATCCTCAGACTACATGAAGATGCACAGAAGCCATCATTTAAAAATATTAATTAAGTTGAGATACCTGGGCGGCTCAGTCGGTTAAGTGTCCGACTCTTGATTTCGGCTCAGGTCATGATCTCAGGATTGTGAGATGGAGCTCTATGTTGGGCTCCATGCTCAGTGGGGAGTCTGCTTGAGATTCTCTCTCCCTCTCCCCCTCCCTGCCTCTCTCTCTCTCTTCTTTTTTTTTTTTTTTGTCCAGGAATGTAACACCATTCCAATTAACATTTCCATGGGTCTTTCATTTACATAATGTTGCTCTTGGTGGGCTAAATTTGGATGTCTGTGGTGATTTGATCAGTTGTTTTCTCATACTGCACAATTTCATTTTTTTCTGTGTACCAGAAAATCTGTTGAGAAGTTGTTATTTTTCTAAATGATTAACTCAGAAGTCAGTGTAATTTGCTGTCTCTATTAGGCTGCAATCTAGACCACACATTTTTGCCTGAGTTCTGTTTCCACTAACAATAAGTTGCTTTTATTTATTTTGACTGTGACTGGTTGGCTAAACTTGCTTCTTTCTGTCATGTGAGCTGCTCCATTTCAAGCAAGACCTAACCATTCATCTACCTGGCCTTATTGGCCTTTGATCTTAGGATTTTCCACTACTTTAATGACAGACTGGCATGAGTTGTGTCTCCATGAGTTTCTCTACCAAAAGTTTGGTTTAATTAGTTTATTTTACTGTTATTATTGTACTTAAGTCACATCAATTTTGAGAATAATTGTCTATGTCCTGAAGAAAGTATTAGTTGAGGGACTTTTATGGAAAATAAAGGCATGTCTTTGTTCCATTCCACAAAACTAACATGAGATTAGAGTAGCTGAGTTCTGTTCCTCTGCATCCCAGGGAAATGAGTTGGTCCACCTGCCTTAAAGCCAGTCAATAAATACACAGAAAGATCTATTCCTTCTCCTGCTGATGGCTTTAATAACACAGATTAAATGTTCCTTAGGCTAACCTAATATGCTGAGTTTAGTAAACATGTTTTACTGATACAATTACCTACATAGATGTATATTAGTAATTATTTAAGCTACCCTTGAGATCTTCCTGTGAATCTAGGAACCACTTCAGACAGAGAAAGGACTTTGGAGAATCTTAAAGATAGCTTTATGAACCCTACAGTGATCAATTTTAGTGCATGTAACAAGTCTTAGTTTTCCAATCCAAAAACATACTTTAAAAAGAAATCATACTCTAATTCATCATATTTCAGTTCAATTCAATCTTATTTCTCCATATGTGTCTTTAGTGGATGACTACCATTATTTGTGTAAAATTAGAGTCTTGGAGGTAACCTTATTCATACTCTGTGACCAGGGACAGTTGTAAAATAATTCTAGATAGATAAATCTCTGCCCAGCTTTCAAAGTCACAAGTGAGGCAGATACTTTAGGCTTCTCTAGAACCTTCTTCATCTGATTTCATTTGCATGAAACTTTCATAATCATAAAGCTCCTAACAGGGATCCCACAGCCATGATTCAGGTGGAGTAAATAAGTTCATTTACTCCTGTTTTTCCTTCTAGATTCTCTTTTCCAACCTATTTTTGATCATCTTTTCTGAGATGTCTCCATGAGCCCACGAAGACCTACTAACACTTAATTTTACAAAACATGAGGGCAAAACGTATTCTCACCCTGAAGTTGTAAAATGATAAAGCTTTCACGTGACTCTTTTGCAGGAAATATTTTATAACACAGAAAAGTTAGCAAAACATGGAATATAATATTCTTTAAGAGTGAATACTACTGAAAGAAAATATACTTAATTCCTATGAAAAATCTGAAATTATAGAAGATAAAAAAATTTAACACATGTTGGAACTGGTATTTCTTGGACAAGCTAGTATTTTAGAACTTTTAAAAATATTGGTTATACCAGGGTGCCTGTTGGCACAGTCAGGTAGGCGTCCAGCTCTTGGTTTCAGCTCAGGTCGTGATCTCAGGATCCTTGAGATGGAGCCCTGTGCTGGGTTCTGTGCTCAACGTAGAGTCTGCTTGGAATTCTCTCTCCCTCTCCCTCTGCCCCTTCCACTCATGCTCTCTTTCTCTCTCTCTCGCTAAAATAAATAAATCTTTAAAAATATATAATACTAATTTTCACTACCTTTATTTTTGTCTCTTTCCTTTTACCAAGTTATACCCTATTGCTTACCCTAAGGAAAATCGTCAGAATCTTTCATTGTTTGTTTATAAGTTAGCTTCCCATTAGAATTTCTGCTGTGCCTCAGTTTCCAGACCCAGAAAGTGGGTGTCTGTTTCCTTATTTACTGGAGGTGCTCTGTTAAAATGCCAGTGGGACTAGAAGTAAACCACCTATAGCCACTCTCAGTTGGTGATGAATTGCCAGGAATGTCTTATCATGCAGCAGCTGCTACCTGAGAAGAAATGCCAAGTAAGGTTCATTGCTGATAAATGGGCCAGGGGTTAGGCACCTAAGTCCTAATCCCCTGCAGGGTAGATTGTAGAGACAGGTAAGTTTTCTAAGGGAACAACTCCCAGGAGCTGTGTTGGGAGGCATCATTTTTCACAGATTTTGAAAAATCCAGAAGTTTCCAGTTGTGGTAAAATGTTAGACATTAGTGAATCTGTAGAAACAATATAAAAGGCTCTTTGTAACTTAAATTTTAAATGATTTCCAAATAAAAAGTTAAAAAAGAGATGTTAGCAGAGGAAGATGAAGAGGTAAAACTGAACTTATCCTAAATTTCAATTTCAACCTGTAATCAAGTTTTGAATTGTTTATTTATTCTTCTGATAAACTTGGCCCTCGTTTAATGCCAAATCTTAACATCTCAGTTGAAAGGCAACTTCATATCATGTTTAAATATACAGACTTTGAAACAGGTTGCCTGGATTTGATTCCCCACTTTGCTGACTACTCCTGGGTGACTTTGAGTGTGTTATTTACTCTCTGTTCATCACTTTTCTTATCTGTAAAATGGGAACACAGTATCTACCGTCTAAGGTTGTCATTAGTATTAAATGATTTACCATTTATACAATGCTCAACTCAGTGGCTGGCATGGTGCTAGAGATGTCCGTTACATTAATGTTAACAATCATCATGCAAACATTTAACCCTTTTAACACAGTTATTTTCCACGGATGAGAGAGAAGGGAAGACAGATTGTAATCAACTGAGGCAAGAGAGGACCTTTGCAAACAGCAAAGGAGCATCCATAGGAATATTTTTCTTGCCCTGCCCTGTTGGAGGTTCACTGGTCAAGGACAA
Source organism: Mustela erminea (assembly GCF_009829155.1). Lineage (NCBI taxonomy): Eukaryota > Metazoa > Chordata > Mammalia > Carnivora > Mustelidae > Mustela > Mustela erminea. Next base: position 124,093,691 of record NC_045619.1, read on the forward strand.
AACACAAGTGTCATTGACTTTGGTATCCTGTGGTCCCAAGTCACTGCTCAGTGCTTAGTGAGCCACTGCCTGGCTAGCAGGTACCTCTATCCCTCAGTCCCTGAAATGGAAAATTTCAGGCCATATAAGTGTTACCAGGCAAAGTGACAATGTTATCCAGAATGCAGTCTATTTACCCTTTTAACACATTTCACGCTTGCTAAGTTTTCCTTACGACACTGTTTTTAGTGTTTCAAAGACCATTATGTGACATAGAGCCTTGCTGCTCAAAGTGGGGCCCCTAGGGGCAGTATCAGCAGCCCTAGAAGTTTGTTAGAAGTGCAGAATTTCAACCCCTTCACCCCGAGACCTGCAGAATCAGAATCTGTATTTTAACAAGTACCCCCAGATGATTCTCATGTGCCCTTCAGCTTGAGACGCCTGACGGAATCCACTGCCTTGCTTCTAGAACAGTGTGGAAAAATCCAGACGTGGCTTCTGGTTCTCGTCCTCCTCCCACCCACCCTCCTAGGACTTCTTTATACAATCCTGTTACTCTTTCTCTGTTCCCCTGAACAGTGTTGTTCTGCACCCTGCCTGAATGGCAAATATTCACAAAAACTACTTTGAATAATTTTCAACATGTGCAAATACAGGGCAAGCTACCGCAAGCCAAGTGTTTGCTGGGAACCATGCAATGCGAGAGGTCAAAAGATAGGGTGACAGTTCACTTCACCTCTAATTCCTTTAAAGAGCATCAGGTAAATGCTCAGTGTTTCCATTTTGTTTGCCAGTATAGGCACAGTCCCATGCAGAGCGTCATTCAATATGCGGGGTTAATTAAGTTCTTAGTTCTGTTAGGAAAAAAGTGCTGAGGCAGTTAGAATTTCTAACTCAGAAAATCAATTCAATTGATGGGCTTTATTTCTGAAAGGAATAGCCAGTCTCTTGTCCATATATTTACATATTGATTAGCCCCTTTCCATGAACGTTTTGATCTTTTAATTAGGTTTCCAGTGTTTTTAGTCACTGGATTAACAATCATGTCCTGTCCACATGGGCTGTGAAAGGTGGTTAACATTGTATTTTTACCAAAAAAAAAAAAAAAAAAGTTTTTCCATGGTCAAAATATTATGAGTTATACTGGCTACTATAGCTGTTTTATTTCTGGAATACACTCAGCTCATTTATGGCCTAAACAGGATTTTTACTTCAGGGGCCATCAAAGAAGTTGGTATCGCTGCTGCTTACAGGTATATGCCCTCTATCACCCATTTTCTCTCTTTAGGAGTTGCTTATTGGGGAAACCCGTCCACTTAAATTTTTCTGTTTCTACATCTGCATACATACATGTCTATGTGCCCACATTTGTATCACTCTCCTGTCTCAGTTTATGTTACTTTTGTGAGGAGATCAATTTCAGTGGACTGGGTGAATAAACCAGTGACAAGCAATTACCATTGAGAATTGTAAAAAAGAAAACAAACGTTCTCTAAGTTTAGAAAATAGGAAACCTGGATCTGTCATTGGAGGGTAGGAAATGGAAGCATCCACGCCGCACATGTGCAAAAAAAAAAAAAAAAAGGAGTTCAGTCTGTGTGCATGTCTGTTGAGAAGGGACCTGTGTGTGGCCATCAGGCCTCATGGTGCATGGCTCACTGTGGCTCCACCCAGCATGGCTCAGTCCATCCAGGCCCTGAGATCCTGAGTTTCTTTGAAGAACACTGTACATTTTTCAATTTTCTCTTTTTTTATGGCTTTGGCCTCATGCATATAAGTGCCTTCTGACTATGTCTTATTATTACTACATTTTAAAGGAAATTCTTATGTCTACCAAGAACAAAAACATGAATAACTGACAGTATTAAGGGTCCCAGGTAGAAAACACAGTTATGGAAGGTCTGATAAAAGGTAGGAAAAGAAACACCTGGTATAGAAGAAGGGGGATAGAATATTATAGTGATCAAAACTCAAAAGTTTTGGGGCGCCTGGGTGGCTCAGTGGATTAAGCCGCTGCCTTCAGCTCAGGTCATGATCTCAGGGTCCTGGGATCGAGTCTCGCATCGAGCTCTCTGCTCAGTGGGGAGCCTACTTCCCTCTCTCTCTTTCTGCCTGCCTCTCTGCCTACTTGTGATCTCTGTCTGTCAAATAAATAAATAAAATCTTTAAAAAAAACAAAACTCAAGAGTTTGGGGATCAAACGTATGTGGATTAAAATTCTAGCTTTAGTACTTCTAGTGGTTAGAACTGATTATTTCATTTTGTGTGTGCATGAAGTTGTTGTTGTTGTTGTTTTTTAATTTCAGGCTTATTAAAAAACTTTCAAGAAACATTGAAAGAGTTCCCATATAGCTTTTACCTAGCTTCCCAAATGTCAATACCTTATATATTCATGGTATAATTATTGATACCAAGATATCAACACTTGTCCTATACTCTTAACTAATCTGTAGGCCTTGTTCATATTTGTTAATTGTTCCCAGACCATCTGTTTTTCTTATTTAGAATCCACTCTAGGACCTACATTGCATGTATTTGTCCAATATCCTAGCATCCTTCAATCTATGATAGTTTTTCAGACTTTCTTTGTCTTTTTGTGAACTTGATGCTTCTGACGAGTAATGGTCTGTTACTTCATATAATGTCTCTGATTTGGGGTTTGTCTACTGTTCTTCATGTTTTTTTTTTTTTATTTCCAGCATAACAGTATTCATTATTTTTGCACCACACCCCGTGCTCCATGCAATCCGTGCCCTCTATAATACCCACCACCTGGTACCCCAACCTCCCACCCCCCGTCCCTTCAAAACCCTCAGATTGTTTTTCAGAGTCCATAGTCTCTCATGGTTCACCTCCCCTTCCAATTTCCCCCAACTCCCTTCTCCACTCTAAGTCCCCATGTCCTCCATGCTATTTGTTATGCTCCACAAATAAGTGAAACCATATGATAATTGACTCTCTCTGCTTGACTTATTTCACTCAGCATAATCTCTTCCAGTCCCGTCCATGTTGCTAAAAAAGTTGGGTATTCATCCTTTCTGATGGAGGCATAATACTCTATCCCCAGGGGTACAGGTCTGTGAATCACCAGGTTTACACTCTTCACAGCACTCACCAAAGCACATACCCTCCCCAATGTCCATAATCCCACCTCCTTCTCCCAAACCCCCTCCCCCCAGCAACCCTCAGTTTGTTTTGTGAGATTAAAAGTCACTTATGGTTTGTCTCCCTCCCAATCCCATCTTGTTTCATTGATTCTTCTCCTACCCACTTAAGCCCCCATGTCGCATCACCACTTCCTCATATCAGGGAGATCATATGACAGTTGTCTTTCTCTGCTTGACTTATTTCGCTAAGCATGATACGCTCTAGTTCCATCCATGTTGTCGCAAATGGCAAGATTTCATTTCTTTTGATGGCTGCATAGTATTCCATTGTGTATATATACCACATCTTCTTGATCCATTCATCTGTTGATGGACATCTAGGTTCTTTCCATAGTTTGGCTATTGTGGACATTGCTGCTATAAACATTCGGATGCACGTGCCCCTTTGGATCACTACGTTTGTATCCTTAGGGTAAATACCCAATAGTGCAATTGCTGGGTCATAGGGCAGTTCTATTTTCAACATTTTGAGGAACCTCCATGCTGTTTTCCAGAGTGGCTGCACCAGCTTGCATTCCCACCAACAGTGTAGGAGGGTTCCCCTTTCTCCGCATCCTCGCCAGCATCTGTCATTTCCTGACTTGTTGATTTTAGCCATTCTGACTGGTGTGAGGTGATACCTCATTGTGGTTTTGATTTGTATTTCCCTGATGCCGAGTGATATGGAGCACTTTTTCATGTGTCTGTTGGCCATCTGGATGTCTTCTTTGCAGAAATGTCTGTTCATGTCCTCTGCCCATTTCTTGATTGGATTATTTGTTCTTTGGGTGTTGAGTTTGCTAAGTTCTTTATAGATTCTGGACACTAGTCCTTTATCTGATATGTCGTTGGCAAATATCTTCTCCCATTCTGTCAGTTGTCTTTTGATTTTGTTAACTGTTTCCTTTGCTGTGCAAAAGCTTTTGATCTTGATGAAATCCCAATAGTTCATTTTTGCCCTTGCTTCCCTTGCCTTTTGCGTTGTTCCTAGGAAGATGTTGCTGCGGCAGAGGTCGAAGAGGTTGCTGCCTGTGTTCTCCCCAAGGATTTTGATGGATTCCTTTCGCACATTGAGGTCCCTCATCCATTTTGAGTCTATTTTTGTGTGTGGTGTAAGGACATGGTCCAATTTCATTTTTCTGCATGTGGCTGTCCAATTTTCCCAGCACCATTTATTGAAGAGGCTGTCTTTTTGCCATTGGACATTCTTTCCTGCTTTGTCGAAGATTAGTTGACCATAGAGTTGAGGGTCTATTTCTGGGCTCTCTATTCTGTTCCATTGATCTATGTGTCTGTTTTTGTGCCAGTACCATGCTGTCTTGATGACGACAGCTTTGTAATAGAGCTTGAAGTCCGGAATTGTGATGCCACCAACGTTGGCTTTCTTTTTCAATATCCCTTTGGCTATTCGAGGTCTTTTCTGGTTCCATATAAATTTTAGCATTATTTGTTCCATTTCTTTGAAAAAGATGGATGGTACTTTGATAGGAATTGCATTAAATGTGTAGATTGCTTTAGGTAGCATAGACATTTTCACAATATTTATTCTTCCAATCCAGGAGCATGGAACATTTTTCCATTTCTTTGTGTCTTCCTCAATTTCTTTCATGAGTACTTTATAGTTTTCTGAGTATAGATTCTGTGTCTCTTTGGTTAGGTTTATTCCTAGGTATCTTATGGTTTTGGGTGCAATTGTAAATGGGATTGACTCCTTAATTTCTCTTTCTTCTGTCTTGCTGTTGGTGTAGAGAAATGCAACTGATTTCTGTGCATTGATTTTATATCCTGACACTTTACTGAATTCCTGTATAAGTTCTAGCAGTTTTGGAGTGGAGTCTTTTGGGTTTTCCACATATAGTATCATATCATCTGCGAAGAGTGATAATTTGACTTCTTCTTTGCCGATTTGGATGCCTTTAATTTCCTTTTGTTGTCTGATTGCTGAGGCTAGGACCTCTAGTACTATGTTGAATAGCAGTGGTGATAATGGACATCCCTGCCGTGTTCCTGACCTTAGCGGAAAAGCTTTCAGTTTTTCTCCATTGAGAATGATATTTGCGGTGGGTTTTTCATAGATGGCTTGTGATGATATTGAGGTATGTGCCCTCTATCCCTACACTTTGAAGAGTTTTGATCAGGAAGGGATGCTGTACTTTGTCAAATGCTTTTTCAGCATCTATTGAGAGTATCATATGGTTCTTGTTCTTTCTTTTATTGATGTGTTGTATCACATTGACTGACTTGCGGATGTTGAACCAACCTTGCAGCCCTGGAATAAATCCCAATTGGTCGTGGTGAATAATCTTTTTAATGTACTGTTGAATCCTATTGGCTAGTATTTTGTTGAGTATTTTCACATCTGTGTTCATCAAGGATATCGGTCTATAGTTCTCTTTTTTGGTGGGATCCTTGTCTGGTTTTGGGATCAAGGTTATGCTGGCCTCATAAAATGAGTTTGGAAGTTTTCCTTCCATTTCTATTTTTTGGAACAGTTTCAGGAGAATAGGAATTAGTTCTTCTTTAAATGTTTGGTAGAATTCCCCCGGGAAGCCGTCTGGCCCTGGGCTTTTGTTTGTTTGGAGATTTTTAATGACTGTTTCAATCTCCTTACTGGTTATGGGTCTGTTCAGGCTTTCTATTTCTTCCTGGTTCAGTTGTGGTAGTTTATATGTTTCTAGGAATGCATCCATTTCTTCCAGATTGTCAAATTTATTGGCGTAGAGTTGCTCATAGTATGTTCTTATAATAGTTTGTATTTCTTTGGTGTTAGTTGTGATCTCTCCTCTTTCATTCATGATTTTATTTATTTGGGTCCTTTCTCTTTTCTTTTTGATAAGTCGGGCCAGGGGTTTATCAATTTTATTAATTCTTTCAAAGAACCAGCTCCTAGTTTCGTTGATTTGTTCTATTGTTTTTTTGGTTTCTATTTCATTGATTTCTGCTCTGATCTTTATGATTTCTCTTCTCCTGCTGGGCTTAGGGTTTCTTTCTTGTTCTTTCTCCAGCTCCTTTAGGTGTAGGGTTAGGTTGTGTACCTGAGACCTTTCTTGTTTCTTGAGAAAGGCTTGTACTGCTATATATTTTCCTCTCAGGACTGCCTTTGTTGTGTCCCACAGATTTTGAACCGTGGTATTTTCATTATCATTTGTTTCCATGATTTTTTTCAATTCTTTAATTTCCCGGTTGACCCATTCATTCTTTAGAAGGATGCTGTTTAGTCTCCATGTATTTGGGTTCTTTCCAAACTTCGTTTGTGGTTGAGTTCTAGCTTTAGAGCATTGTGGTCTGAAAATATGCAGGGAATGATCCCAATCTTTTGATACCAGTTGAGTCCTGATTTAGGACCGAGGATGTGATCTATTCTGGAGAATGTTCCATGTGCACTAGAGAAGAATGTGTATTCTGTTGCTTTGGGATGAAATATTCTGAATATATCTGTGATGTCCATCTGGTCCAGTGTGTCGTTTAAGGCCTTTATTTCCTTGCTGATCTGTTGCTTGGATGATCTGTCCATTTTAGTGAGGGGAGTGTTAAAGTCCCCTACTATTATTGTATTATTGTTGATGTGTTTCTTTGATTTTGTTATTAATTGGTTTATATAGTTGGCTGCTCCCACGTTGGGGGCATAGATATTTAAAATTGTTAAATCTTCTTGTTGGACAGACCCTTTGAGTATGATTTAGTGTCCTTCCTCATCTCTTATTATTGTCTTTGGCTTAAAATCTAATTGATCTGATATAAGGATTGCCACTCCTGCTTTCTTCTGATGTCCATTAGCATGGTAAATTGTTTTCCACCCCCTCACTTTAAATCTGGAGGTGTCTTCGGGTTTAAAATGAGTTTCTTGGAGGCAACATATAGATGGGTTTTGTTTTTTTATCCATTCTGATACCCTGTGTCTTTTGACAGGGGCATTTAGCCCATTAACATTCAGGGTAACTATTGAGAGATATGAATTTAGTGCCATTGTATTGCCTGTAAGGTGACTGTTACTGTATATGGTCTCTGTTCCTTTCTGATCTACCACTTGTAGGCTCTCTCTTTGCTTAGAGGACCCCTTTCAATATTTCCTGTAGAGCTGGTTTGGTATTTGCAAATTCTTTCAGTTTTTGTTTGTCCTGGAAGCTTTTAATCTCTCCTTCTATTTTCAATGATAGCCTAGCTGGATATAGTATTCTTGGCTGCATGTTTTTCTCATTTAGTGCTCTGAAAATATCATGCCAGCTCTTTCTGGCCTGCCAGGTGTCTGTGGATAAGTCAGCTGCCAATCTAATATTTTTACCATTGTATGTTACAGACTTCTTTTCCCGGGCTGCTTTCAGGATTTTCTCTTTGTCACTGAGACTTGTAAATTTTACTATTAGGTGACGGGGTGTGGGCCTATTCTTATTGATTTTGAGGGGCGTTCTCTGAACCTCCTGAATTTTGATGCTCGTTCCTTTTGCCATATTGGGGAAATTCTCTCCAATAATTCTCTCCAGTATACCTTCTGCTCCCCTCTCTCTTTCTTCTTCTTCTGGAATCCCAATTATTCTAATGTTGTTTCGTCTTATGGTGTCATTTATCTCTCGAATTCTCCCCTCGTGGTCCAGTAGCTGTTTGTCCCTCTTTTGCTCAGCTTCTTTATTCTCTGTCATTTGGTCTTCTATATCACTAATTCTTTCTTCTGCCTCATTTATCCTAGCAGTGAGAGCCTCCATTTTTGATTGCACTTCATTAATAGCTTTTTTGATTTCAACTTGGTTAGATTTTAGTTCTTTTATTTCTCCAGAAAGGGCTTTTATATCTCTTGAGAGGGTTTCTCTAATATCTTCCATGCCTTTTTCGAGCCCGGCTAGAACCTTGAGAATTGTCATTCTGAACTCTAGATCTGACATATTACCAATGTCTGTATTGATTAGGTCCCTAGCCTTCGGTACTGCCTCTTGTTCTTTTTTTTGTGTTGAATTTTTCCGTCTTGTCATTTTGTCCAGATAAGAGTATATGAAGGGGCAAGTAAAATACTAAAAGGGTGGCAACAACCCCAGGAAAAAATGCTTTAACCAAATTAGAAGAGATCCAAAATCGTGAGGGGGGAGAAAGGGGATAAAAAGAGGTTCAAAAAGGAAGAAAGAAAAAAAAAGAAAAAAGAAAAAAAAAAGAAAAGAAAAGAATTAAAAAAAAAAGGAAAACACCTAAGAAAAATGTAAAAAAGAAAAAATATATATATTAGATAAACTAGTAAAAAATCGTTAAAAAAGAAAAAGGTAACAGTTAAAAAAAAAAAATTTTACCCGAAGGCGAGGAAAAAAAAAAACAAAAAAATGAAAAAGAAAAAAATTAAATTAACTGCAAGACTAAAAAAAAATCACAGGGAAAAAGCCATGAGTTCCGATTCTGCTGCTCTCCTTGGTATTGAAACCGCACTCCTTGGTAGGTGAACTTGGTCTTGGCTGGATTTCTTGTTGATCTTCTGGGGGAGGGGCCTGTTGTAGTGATTCTCAAGAGTCTTTGCCCCAGGCGGAATTACACCGCTCTTACCCGGGGCCGGGGTGAGTAATCCGCTCGGGTTTGCTTTCAGGAGCTTTTGTTCCCTGAGCGCTTTCCGTAGAGTTCCGGAGGACGGGAATACAAATGGCAGCCTCCTGGTCTCCGGCCCGGAGGAGCCGAGAGCCCAGGGCCACACTCCTCAGTGCGCCCTCAGAGAACAGCGCCCAGTTACTCCCTTCTGCCTGACCTCCGGCCGCGCTCCGAGCTCACCGAGCCTGCGACCAGTTCAAGGTAACACCAAGCTGCGAGCTTACTGTCAGCTCTGTCTCTGTAGCCGGCTTTCCCGTTCCAATACCCGCAAGGTCTGCGACACTCAGACACCCCCGATCCTTCTGTGACCCTGCGGGACCTGAGGCAACACTGAACCCACGTGGGCTTCGCCCCGGTTTAGCCTCTGGAGCGATGTCCCTCAGCGGAACAGACTTTTAAAAGTCCTGATTTTGTGCACCGTTGCTCCGCCGCTTGCCGGGAGCCGGCCCCTCCCCCCGGGGTCTATCTTCCCGTCGCTTTGGATTCACTTCTCCGCCGGTCCTACCTTTCAGAAAGTGGTTGTTTTTCTGTTTCCAGAATTGCTGTTCTTCTTCTCTTCCATCTGCCGATGGATTTTCAGGTGTTTGCAATCTTTAGATAAGCTATCTAGCTGATCTCCGGCTAGCTGAAGTAGTCTCAGCCTGCTACTTCTCCGCCATCTTGACTCCTCCTCTGTTCTTCATGTTTTAACATGGGTCTCTGTTTTTGGCAAAAATTACTTTTTGTGGTATTACAGAAATGGTATTTTGTCTTTCATTGTGCATCATATCAGGAGGTATGTGACTGGTGATGTTAACTTTGATCACCAGCTTTGGGTGATGTCTTCCAGTTCTGTTCCTTCACTGTAAAGTTACTATGTTTCCTTTTGTGATGATCAGGTATCTTTTGCAAGATACTTTGTGACTATGCAAATATCCTGTTTCTTATCTTACTTCCAACTTCTAATTTTAGCATTCAGTCTTGCCAAATACAGACAAAATACTTGCATAATGGCTGATATATTTAATGTTAATTCTATTTTCCTAACACCAATAAATATAGTAGTTATGATTATTCCAATATAACAAACATGAGAGCATCATAACATGGCTCAGAACATAGTATCTAATGGTGATATTGGTTCTATTGGTAAAGCAGTTTGCCTGCATTGATATTAGAGACAACAGACATCCCATCACTTCCAGCTCTTTGTTAGGAATCAAATAGGGAGCTATTTTTGTTTAGGAAACTAGTTCCAAGGAACTATTGCTATGCTAGGCACCTTCATGTGTGTAATGTAATATTCACCATCATTGACTCAGTGCTTATGAAAGTCCACATGTTATTTGGTCATTTGATCCTTATAATAAACCCTTGAAGAAACGTCTTGACTACAGATGAGCAAACTGTGGCTTAAAAAGGCTAAATAATTTATGAAATCACACAGCTACTAAGCACCAAAGCAGGGATATAATTTCAAGTCTCTCTGAGTCCAAACCCATGCTAGATCATTAAAAACGAGAAAAGAACCATTGCAAATTGAAAAATAAAGCTTCATCAGGCTCCATTAAAAGAAGATTACAAAATGTGTGTTTTCTGATTGGTAAAGGAGGAAGGCTCTGGTGATCGATTCTAAGCACTTTTAGGTGAATGAGTTTTATGTGGACTTTATCTAGGTTCAAGAAAATTACTCAATTGTTTTGTGCATTCTGGAAGGATATATCATATCACAATTAAGAAATTAAGTTTATTCATAGTTAGCTACAAAAAAGTTATCCTAGGAAGAATGATTATTTAATCATTCTTATTTACTAGATATATAAATCTTATTGGAAATGAGATCATTTATTCAGGTATTCCAGATGAAATCTAGTGTCACTAGATATACTCATGTAAATAAAGCAAAAAATATGATTTTCCTTAAATTTTGCAGTTCCTCTCAATGTTAAGGCTTGCCATAAATAAACAAATTGAAAATCATATGTCTCAAGATTTATTTGATTTATTTTTTGAAATGTTTTTGGGAAAAATAAAACAGACCACATTTTGCCAATAATAATAATAATAATAATAATAATATCCCACCTATTTGACAGCTACAAGATACAAATGTGTGCCCCTCAAACATCAAATGATTTGAATGACTGAAAATAAAATGTTAAAATATGTAGCTAAATATTAATGATTGATTCATGAATTCATTCTCCAATAAGTGAATTATCCCTAAATTCTTTGGACACTTTGCTATCATGAGCTCATGAAATCAGCAATTACTTAAAGTTTAGTCACTACTGATTTTCTTGCAGCAAGCTCCAAGCTCTTTTTATCAGGATTATGTCTTAAACAAATGAAATAAACACTTGGGGGAACCAGGAAAGTGTAGCTTTATTACTGTACATAAGATGTCTTTTTTAAAAAGTCTTAAAATAAAAAAGCAGTTTTTATTAATGACATTATAAAAAATGGCTTTCAAGATGATAAATGTGCCCACTCCATATACTTAGCTTGTATTAAGAGGCTTCTGTCTTTAAAGTGTTACAGGCATTGGCAAATTAATTTATTGTTGTAATACTGGTGAGAAATAGGCAAACAAGTTAAACTAGAATAGTGTTTACTTAGGATTACAATTCCCGTGTTATTAAAAAAGAATTAGCAGAGATCATAATAATTAGTCTGAAACAGACAGCAATTAGCATAAGAAGAATCTGTAGAAGAGGCAATAAGAGGTGCAGACACTCTTAGAGGTCTAGTAGGATGGCCCTAATTGAGTCTGATAGTCTGTTCCCAACAGCAATTTTATGGGGTGCATTGTGGGAGATTGTGATGTGGTTTTAAAGGTCACAGTTGTGCATGCCTGTACCTGCCATGAATCTGCACCAGACCACCTGGGATCTATTTATAAACCTGTACAAACTCTTCAAAGAATGTTTCATAAATTTATCCTCCCCCATATGGAGAAGTCATATGTGCTTGCTTGTCTCAAAATTACCATTTCTCTTTTCAAATAATTCACTGCTTTCCACAGAGTGTAAGGAAGTAGCAAATTCAGTTGATCTTATTTATGTCACGCATGCTCTTGAGAATTTCACTTCTGAGCTTTTATTTTATAATTTTTCCCAAACTGTTAATTAATAATCACATGACAGGTTTGCTGAACCCTTCGTCCCTCTACATAGATATATTGCTTAAGGGGTGAGATCCAAGACAGGGTAAAGTACAAAGCATGTTTCAATATTACGGTGGCTTTTGTTTACAGTGGCTTTTTGTGACAAATTCCAGAGTTCTGTTAGCCTTTCTGGTTGCAGAAGAGTCCTTTGTTGAATGTACAACTTGGGGTCTTTCTTATTTATTTTTTATTACGTAGCTAAAGGATGCTTAAGTAATGAGTTTTCTCACACCTAACCAAAATAACTCTCTGCCTTGTACTCTTTCTCTCAGTTGGTGGTACTGCAGTCCACCAGTCACCCAGCTGGAAACTTGTCCTTTTTTTCTAGACTGTCTTCCCTCACTCCCAATTTAAGTGTCCTTTCAGTAATCACAAAGGCCTTCTGCTTTTACTTTCTGCCTATATGTTGACCCATGGCTTCCGTTCTCATGGCTTAAAGTCTCATCTGGTTAACTTCTTGTTGTTCCTTCACAAGAGTCAGTGTTAGTGCCTTCTGCTCTGGGATCGGTGGCCTCTCTTGGTCCTTACTCTTAACCACCTACATTTGCCTAGTCCTGCTGTTTATCCCTATGTGATGTTCCCCTGCACAACTTTGTGAATGAAGGAAGGAATTGGGTGGGACTTACTGACTGTTTTATCCCAGCCCCTGACTTATGGCCTGGTAAATATGAGGTGTTAACTAAGTGATCGTCAACTGGATGAATGAACAAATAAAGTTTTTCTTCAGCTCCCCCCATGCCTGGTTTATATATCACACTGAGACAAAATAATAATCCAGTTATCCATGGGTAATTATATTGAATATATAATCATTTAGCTTCCAAACACATCATGAGATTCTAGGGAAATTTGTTTGTTTTTGTTTTGATATTATTTGGGGGTGTGTGTGTGTGTGTGTGTGTGTGTGTGTGTATGTTTTAAGAAGGAATAATAATAATTTTCAAAAATTTGCCTTTCTGTATGACTTTTCTCATCACTTTGTTTTAATCTCAGTTAATTAGGACCATTGGCTTTGGTGTCCATGAAACCCAGGTTCCAGTTCTAGTTTTCATCTTGGGCCATTTTTAACTACTCTCGTGCTGAGTTAGCTTCATTTTGAAACAGATATTATTTGAATCTTGTGCAACTGCTTTATGTGTATATGTATATACATAAAGAATGCTAGGTAAGATATACTAAGAAGACATAACCTGAACTACGAGGTCAAAGAGGGACTTTCTGGATGTGATCCTAGCTAGCTCTTGTTGATGCTTCTTTATATTCCTTCTGGCTCCCTGAGTTCACCTGAAACCATGGGAGGCAGTTCTAACAAATCAGCCACTTTCCAGCTTAAGTACTGCATTTCTTCTTTTTACCTGAGGGTCCAAGCATGGATAGTCTGGTGGAGGGGAGAGTTAACCTCTATTCAGTAGGAGATGGGAGTTGATGGACAAATGTCCCAGCCTCCTGACCTCCAATGAAAAGATTCTGAGGTATGTCTTTCCTGTTGTTGCTCAGAGATTCTCTAAGGAGAGAACTACTATAGCAGTGAGATACCTAATAATGTATCTACCACTGGTTTCTCTTTTCCTTGTCTCACTTTTCCCACTTTCTTTACCAAATGCTTCCTGATCATCTTCCATACAAACTATCTGCCCCTAAGTCTTTATGTCAGTGTTGATATTTAGAGCACCAACCAAACTGAGCCAAGGCTTAAAGAATATGGAAGCCATGACCAACCAAGGTTGAAAGATTATGACAGTCAGAAGAGACATCATGTAGCAGTAGCAGAGCCAAGGCTTAAAGGTGGCAGTTACAGGAACTAAAAGATGCTCTAGAAGACTGGCTGGAACATAAAATGGGAAGGGAAATTTGTGAGGTAGTAGGGGCCAGTTAGTGTTTGGTCTTAGAACTCATGGTCACTATTTTGATATGATTGTAGAGATGGTGGGATCTTGATTGAATGAAGTGGGGGAGTGATATGCTAGACGGTATGGAGAACAAATTCTAGGGGAAATGGAGCCAAGACACTGTGAGGAAATTATTAACCACCTACATTTGGGAACTATTAACCACAGAAAAAATGAGTGGATTTCACAAGTATTGAGAAGGTAACGTCTTTCTAAATTTCCATTGCTAAGTTCTTTATCAGAGTCATTGAGGTGGTCATGGTGGTAACTAAGGTAAACTGGTAATTTATACATGAAAACATTTCAGCCATTTTTCTTCATGATAGTGCTCTTCATGATCATATAATAGCAAATTTTCTTTCAGAGCCTATTTTCTTCTCAGAAACAGAGTCTTTAACTTACGTACTTATGCACCTCCATCTTCTAAAAATAGTGAAGTATTGAAAGAATATTTCATATTCTTCCAGTTCATCTGTGGTAGTAAATGATAGCATTTGTTAACAATGTGTGTTTAAACCCAACTCCTAGTTTGGAAGTGAGGATGCCTATGGATGGTAAATTTTACCAATTTGCTCATCAGTATGAAAATAAATTAAAATGATGAAGAATGATACACCACAGCAAGTGCCTTTATAAAAATTATTTTTGATGTCTTTGTGAGATATGTGATTTTGCCATTAAACCTTTTATTTGAGGGCAATTAATAACCACTCATTTCAGTTAGTGCAGTGAAAATGGGTTTTATTGTTGCCATTAGTCAGCAAAAATTAAAAATGGTGATAAACCCTTTCTGAAGATGCAACTTTCATTAAAAAGGAGGAAATGAAAAACTAATTGAAAGTTACTGTAAATTTTGAATCATTAATTTCATGCCAAAATAAGTCATTAGAAATCTCTGATGGATATAAAAAAGCAATCATTTGCAAAATTGGAATGAGCAAAATTCAATCTAGGTGTACTTCTCTGTTTTTTTTTTTTTAATTTGTATATTGGGAGAGCTATAATATAGAGATTGTTGAATTTTAACAAAAAAGCCTTTTGCTATATGTAGTTTGTATGTGCTGTGGGGTTCTAAACCAACTAATTAATTCCCCTCAGGATCCTTTTATTTCAGTTGGTCACCTTTGTTATAACTCACTGCTTTTCTTGCTTTTTGTCTAATGATAATATGTCTGGTTCATATCACTTCACTATGAAAAATCTAGGGTTTTTGTTTTGCCTTGTGTTTTGTTTTTATTTTACTATATATACTATGTGTATATTTATTGTATAAATTGTATGTTGAATGTATAAATATATCTGATATATAAAAACAATAATATATAAATATTTGTCAATAATATAAATATATAATATATACATATAATATATAATAATAAATTAAAATACATACAAATAAAATTAAAAGCCTCAATCGCCTTTTTAGAAAAGAGAAGGGTAAAATTTATGAGCTTTCTTCTCGAGTCTCTCTAGTTTTCTTCTATGCAAAGAAAAGTAGTTCTCTGAATAACCAGCATTTTTTTATTCTTCAACTCTGCTTTTGAAAGTGGACATAATATACTAAATCTGGAGAGCTCATCACACCAAAAATAAAAATATCCGCAGGTTTAAATCACAGTGCCAGGTATCTTGTTCCATGAAACTACCTTTCATTATGAGATGTACAGAAAACAAATTGAATGTATAATTACATAAAATACTTTTTTTTGATGTTGTATCCAATGAAACTTGGCAGATAACATGCTCTACTATTTTGGAGAAAACTAATCAAACCAAAAAGAACTGTAAAACTAATTGGTTACCATGATAACTGAACTGATTCTCAGTGGACAGCTAAAAGGCAATAGTGATATTAAGAGAGGTAGCCTAAATTGTAGCAGAAACTTCCAGATTCCTTTTGTAAGCGAAGAACAAACCAACAGACCATCACAGCACAGCTATTTTTCTTCTCACATACTTCGAACACTTAATTACCAGAAAAAAAGAAATCCTTTATTGTCATTTAGGAATCAGGTTCAAATAGCCAACTGCAGTCATAGTGGTGCAAAGTAGAAGCATCATTTTTTTTTAAGTGGAAGACTTTTCATTTTACATTTACTATTATGCACATTATTGATTTTCTTTTCTGGTTGTTGTTCCTTGCAGAGAGTGAATCTATCTTTCGATTTTCCATTTTATGGCCATTTTCTACGAGAAATCACTGTGGCAACTGGGGGTAAGTGGTTTTCTACCCATTCACTCTAAATAATCTATAGTTTCACTATAGTTATTATTTTTAATTTACTTTAAATTTCAATAGGGACACTTATTGAGAAAACTATTGTCTTCTATCACAAAGTCATGGGTATAAATAAAACCTGAAAAAGAGTATAGCTATTGGAAAAACTTTTCAGCAGAAAAAAATTGTAGTTATAATAATTTTCAGCTTAGATTCATCTGTTTTCCTTCTACCTTTTTTCCCCTTCTTTTCCTTCTGCGTTTTAACTCATTTTTGGTAATATGGTAAGATTGTATAAATGGGAAGAGATCTAGAAAAAAAAGGGTGCTTATGGAAGTTGTTACAGTATTTTTCTTTTCTCTTAATGTTAGAATTGATTGACATAAATATATGGACAAACATCACCTCATGTATATTAGCTTCAATTATTTCGGCCCTCTCCCCATGCCTTCAATGCCACTTAGGTTGACTGGCAGCTCATTTGAATCTTAAAAAGAAACACTGAGATTCATTATGTAATCTTTTAGTGTTATTTTTCTGCACAACCTTTGGAAGTTGCTTTAGAGATTAACAATACCCTAGAAAGGCAATTATTGTACTTTATAGTATATCCCAGAAGTCAGGAAAAAATGTAATCCTTAAGTGCTACTAGCAGAAATAAGCAAAAGGCCAGAGAATATCCCTGTATTCTGAGAGAAAAACATAAAAATGGAAGCCTAAGTAAAGATGTAAGTTAAAAGAAATCCAGGCCGAGTGCCCGTGCCTAATTCACCAAAGACCAGAGTCCTTCTCCTGTACTGGGTTTCATGATTGCTCTTCCAAAAGGATAAGAGAGTCCTTTTGATCAGTACTGCCATATTTTAATATAAGACTTAGAGTTATGTAGGAATCAGAATAAGCTTTGTAGCTGGAAATATCAATAAGCAAATAAGAGTTTTTGAGTATCTACTCTGAGCAAAGGTAAATACAGGTACCTCTGTCTTGGGATTACATAGCCTACTGGACTATTAGAGTGAAGCAGAATGTGGCAGTTCCTTAGAAAATAGAAATCGTAAAATATAGGTTTCCAGGGATGACAAAGCTCAGATAGCTGTGAACATTCTGTATAGAGAAATGATTGTTTAAGATCTTCCTTGAAGGGTGTCTCAGTTTCAAGGGTCGTGTAGAGGAAGAAGAGTAGGTCTCCTGGAAGAATATCTTGAGTAATTACACAGAACAAAAAATGGGTAAGGTATATTTTGGACACCAAATAGTTGAGTTTGTGTGAAGCTGAGAGCAGGTTTACGAAAAAGAAAATGTCTTATTAAGATGATAAAAATAGATTGGGACAATTTTATATACTGCCTCAAGAGTCAGTTGGAGTCGTTAGTACTTTTTTTAGGTAAGTGATGAGCTTAAGAAACTGAATCCAGACATTTGTGTAACTCCTTCAAGTATAAAAAGACTGTGTTAGTACACATAATTGGAAGAATATTGCAATAGTTTGTGTGACACATATTGAGGGCCTTGGCAATTCTGTGGCTTCAAACAGAGAAATGATGCTGTCAACCAAAATTACAGACTCAAGCAGAAGAGCAGGTTTTAGGGAATGCCAATGGCTTCAGTTCTGAAACTATTAAATTATGTGTAAAGAAAGGACCAAGTATGGGGCACCTGGGTGGCTCAGTTGGTTAAGCATCCAGCTCTTGGTTTTGGCCCAGGTCCTGATCTCAGGCTTGTGAGATCAAGGCCCGGATCAGGCTCTGCGCTTTGCATGGATGCTGCTTGTCCCTCTCCCTTCCCCTCTGCCCTTCCACCCCTCAAATAAATAAATAAAAGCTTTTAAAAAAGGACTAAATATAAGCAAATTCAAAGAAGGACCATGTCTTTTTAAGGAAAAGGCTTCCATGCTGGAGATCCATCAGTCACATTATAGTCTTTGCCAGAGACAATTTTTGGTGTTCTAAGGAAAAGGCTTCCATGCTGGAGATGGGACCGTGTCTTTTTGAGCCCACTGTGTATTTCTGTGCTAATATATTGCATGGCATTTAATAGCCATTTAATTAATATGTTGAAGGAATGAGAGAAAAAGAAAAAGGTAAGATTGACATCATGAATTACATCATGCCTACTAGCATCTTGAAAGTATGATAGAAGCATGGTTATTTTATAATATGGACATTAGGCATATTTTCTGACATTTGGGTTACTGGTATTCAACTGAATTTCAAAAAGTGAATTCTTAATCATATTTGTTCAAAATCTATACACACAGCGGTAAAAATATGGGCACGTTTGATTTTCAGCTTCTCAAGTTGCTTTATCCTTAAAAGTCATGTCAGTGATTCAGCCAATATGAACTAAGATTTTCCTTAGCTGAGTTGGTAGGAAAAAAAAACCCAAACCAATAGCTATATCATCTTTACTGCTTCAAAGTACCACTTTCCTTTGAAACGATCCTCAAAATAAGTGAAAAATCTGGTGCCTTGAATGATCTCTGTCTTCTTTGAAGGGAACACTAATGTAAAGAAACTCTTTTTTTCTCTATTTAAAATATGCTAGCCTAGAAGTTGCATATATAAACCCATACCCTATTTAAAGGAGACTCAGCTGAGATAATTTACACACTTATCTGAGTTCCTTCAAAATGAAACCAGAGATCTCCTGAAAGCATTCAAATAAATAACTTCTTTGCACTTTTACTGTTCATTTATTGAGTCAGTTTTGATTGGAGTCCCTACAGTGTGAAAGGCACAGTGTGTGATACTTCACCATATGCAAAGAATAAATTTGGGGTCCTGCTCCAAAGCTTAGAGTCTAAGAAGAGGACGGGGTATATGACTGAGCGTAAGAGGAGGCTCACTGTAGATGCTGCCGGGGCGGAAGGTTGTTCTGGGAGGGGACCATTCTTTTTGGGCCAACCGAGAACAGGTTTGTCATACTGGCCTCGAAGGAAGGTAGAGGTTTAGTAGGCAAAGAGGCAGGTGGAAGCGATGTGGAGAGGAATGGGACTGTCCAGACAAGGGGATGGTGAGCGAAGCGACAGAGCTGAACCTATAGTGATCATATCAGGAAGGCTGACAAAATATATCAGTTTATCCTGAATGGAAGGTTGGAGTTAGAGTCTAGTAGAGAGCAGATGGGAAGAGGGATGGCAAATACCTTGAACATTATAAATTTGCTTGCTAGCCAGCAGCTATCAGGTGTTCTTGAGAGCAGATCTGGCCTGTGTTGGCAGGGGAGAGCAGGATAAGGTGGGGGGTGTGGGCAAGAACACAGTCAGCAGCAAGGATCTGGTATCTCCGCAAGGTCCGCCGTGCCTTGGCCAGGGTGGGTGCAGTGAAGAAGGACAGAAGGGGCAGCGCAAGACACAGTGTCGGGTTCTTTCATCATAAGGGCTGTGGAGGTTTCTAGGCAAAAGGATCTGTGAGGACACAGTGAGTGAGTAAAGCTAAGAACAGCTCAAATGGGGACTTGTGAATAGAGTTTTGATGGATCTCTTCTGTGACTGACTAGGTGTGAGAGGCAGATGGACCTATCTGACAAATGCTCGTCACATTAGAAATCTTGAAAAAGTTATTAACTGTGAATGGCTTGGGAGAAAAGTAGAAACTGTGAGTGAGCTTAACTCAAGTTGACTGTAGGCCATTCTAAAGAGACCGGGGACTGGGATTTTGTAGGGACACATGGGTGTCTGTGAAACAGATATGAATATTCTATTGACTGTCAGTTCTCTTTGATTGTGTCTATAGATTCCTCTTAAACTTGATTTTACATTAGATTGGGGGAAAAGAAAGTGAAATGTGAAAGTGGATATTTTCAATCACAATTTGCTTCATTCCTCCCACACCGTTTTCCATTTCCCATGCCTCCTTAAAATCCAGCCCCCACACCTCCCCTCTTTCTCTGTTCACATAGACACAAATTTCTTTTTTTTTTTTTAATATTTTATTTATTTATTTGACAGAGAGAGAGAGAGATCACAAGTAGGCTGAATAGCAGGCAGAGAGGGAGGAAGGGAAGCAGGCTCCCCAGTGAACAGAGAGCCCAATGTGGGGCTCAATCCCAGGACCCTGAGATCATGACCTGAGCCAAAGGTAGATGCTTAATCCACTGAGCCACCCAGGCACTCCTAGACACAAATTTCTTTAAGACTGAAATGACCTTAAAGATGTCTTTGTTACGGGCGCCTGGGTGGCTCAGTGGGTTAAGCCGCTGCCTTCGGCTCAGGTCATGATCTCAGGGTCCTGGGATCGAGTCCCGCATCAGGTTCTCCGCTCAGCAGGGAGCCTGCTTCCTCCTCTCTCTCTCTCTGCCTGCCTCTCTGCCTACTTGTAATCTCTCTCTGTCAAATAAATAAATAAAAAAAGATGTCTTTGTTACTGCTAAGACCAGCACCATTTCAAAACAGAAAATAGTTGAAAAACACAGACATCTGCCTAAGTTATTGTGATCCATCTTTATATTTAAATATGTATGTATTTAATTATGAACACACTTAAGTTTATAGTTAAAAATGGAAATAAAAACTAAATATCTGGCCATTTATTTATAAATTATAAGCATGAGTCTTTGTTAAGCATTTTAATTTTCAAAAGCTTCAATCATCCATACAAATAACAAAATGAATTGGAAATAACATCTTATTTTCTGGTTCACTGGTAACAGAATTTGAATGCACTCATTTATCTTTTTACTTAAAAGATACTTCAGAATACAAATATTCCAGACATTAAAAAACTAGTACTCTGCGCATCTCATAAAAACATTTCATTAATGATACCACTAAGCTGTGTTATTTGAATATATATCACACTGCTTTCATTCTCTTGCTTTATCAATACTCTAATTGGTTCTTTTTCATTATTAGTCTGCTTAGGTGATATTTTAAATATTTCAAAAAGTAGATTTAAAAAAAAAAAGTAGATTTAAGTGTAAGGATTTGAATTTTAATTCTTGTGACCATCACTTGAAATATCTTTTTCATGAGCCCATCCTGGGTACATCATACTAACTACAATGACACAAAATGTGGGGATGGGTAAGTGATGCATTCAAAATCAAGGGGAAGAGAAAGGGTGACAATATCCACATCATTCTGGCCCCAGGATTTAAGTATGTAGACAGATGCTGGTTTGTAGTTAAAATAGTGTGTGGAATTGCTGGTAGTTGTATGCGAGAATCGGAATCAAAGATGACATAAATTAAAAAGGTAATGATGAACATGTATTACTCACCTTGATTGTACAAAGGATTTGCCCTCCCTTCCCTTCAACATGAATATCTAATTGGAGGTTTAATGAAAAAAAAAAAAACCGCTTAGAATTTTTTCTCAGGGTACAAAAGCAGTTTTATTCACCCTTCTCTGTTTCCTTTATTCTGTTGTGGTTTTGTTGTTGTTGTTGTTGCTTTTAATATAACTGACATACAGCACTATTTTCATGTAAGGTATTGAATATAAATTGATTTTATTTTATTTGCTACATGATAACTAATGAAATAAAAAATGTTCATTATGTCATCAGTGTTTAAGATATGAAAAGTCAGAGCATGGCATTTAAAACATCAAAAAGACAAAAATAAAATATTTACCTTCCTTCTTTCCCTGCCTCCTACTCCATGCATTCCCCTCCCAAGAAAAAAACCACCATTACCCTTTGAGCTGTGGTATGTTAAATTTAAATTTAGAGTAATTTCCTAAATTTGGTGTATAGTCATTCACTTTTTTTTTCACTTTAAGTCCCCAATAAGGGAGGTTAAAAACAAAACAAAACAAAACAAAACAAAAGTACGTATTATTTTGATTGGGTTTTCTGGGTATGTATTAGCAAATCTTCCAGTTCTTCTTCTGTTCTCACTTTCAAGTAGTCATATTTTAATTGTAGTTCCAAATAATATTTCATACTTTTTAGAGGGACTTGATTAATAACAGTTATAACGGACTTTTTCAGAGTGGAAGAGAGTTCATTATTACTTATGATGATTGATTTATAAATACCAAGTCTGTCATCTTTCAAGTGTATAACCTCATGGAACAGAACAGAATGCATCCATTAACTTTCTGAGTCTAGTGAAAAAATGAATGGAGTTGTTTTGTCTTTTAATATTATTATTACCATTGTTGTTATTATTAAGAGAAAGCAGAAGTTATGGGTCTCTGGAGATCTGATGCATGAAGGGAAAGTACTGAAGGGATAGATGCTGGACAAAATAAAGCCATCCCATTCGGTTCACTAATTTAAAGTAACAAACAAGATCTCAAGGATTCCTGGACAGAAAGATAAGTTTTGTGATGTCTGCTTTGCTGTATCTAAACGATTCTCTGTGAAGTCCCTCTGAAAACCTGAGACAGTTCATTTTAGCAGTCCTCCTAGATGATTCATTGTTCCCCAGACTGTCTAGTGTCCAGAATTAAATTCAGCAGATTCACCAACACTGCTACATTTCTTTCCACCATGGCTTTATGAACTGCATGTTCTCAAGCCCCTTTGTTTCTTCTGTGTATCGACACATCATATTCCATTAATTGACTCTTTGGGACCGAGGTTAAGTGTGGCTGGAGATTAGAGCAATAGGAGTGGGGCCACCCAGGAAATAGACTCAGAAAAATCCGAGAGACAGAAATATGGGCAGAACAAAGGAAGAAATTTCTAGAATAGTACCTTCCTTTGCCATGACAGCCACAGAGGAGTCTACCCATCCCTGGGTGCTTAGACATTCACCTAGGAACACTTGCCTCTGGAAAGCACTATTTATCCTTTCAGGGATCCAGGCTTTATTTGAAATATTGGCAACAAATATTTTGCTTGCATCCTGTCCTAGTCACTTCATCAATAATTCAGAAAAATAACAATATTGCACAGATGCTCAAATATATCACCCAAATGAAAACAAAGTGTGTCTAGGTAACTAATTAGTAAAGTAGCAATGCACAGCAGGTTCTCCAACGTTGTCTGATCCTGGAAAAGAAGGGGAAAAATACTAAGCACTTGAGGACTGACTTTGGACCCAAGCCAGTTCAGGAATAAATTCGGAGAAGCTCCCTCAATTCCCCCTGAAGCCAGCAATTGCAATTCAGTATTTTGGAGAGGTAGTCTGGCATCTAGGTTAAGATAAACATACTGATATTCAAATCAGAATATATAAGTTTATAAGTCAAACTAGTCATAGCTGTTATAATCTTTAGGAAATTACTTTCTATCTGCCTCAATTTTCCAGTCTATAAAATAGCATAATAAAAGTACCTAGCCCAGAAAGATTTTTGTTCAAGTTTAAGTTAACTAATAATCTGTTATTGTTACCTATTTCATAGAAAATGCTAATTAATAGCATATATTATTATTACTACTCTTTTATATATATACTTTTTTCTCTTTTATCCGTTTCAAAATACTTCCTTCATAAAGCTGTGCTTGCTTCTTAAAGTAGTTTGTCATGTTTTCTTTGATGTCATTATCCATATCTCAGAGAATGTCTAAAGACTTAACTTGTCATTATCTCCATTTTAAAGGCTGACTCATCCATTCAGGAGTGGGAGGTATAAAGGGTCTAGATGACTTGGGATGTCCTCTTCATACGCATAGGCATATCTGTCATCTGTAACTGTAGTGCAGATCTTCTCTAAAGACTTCCCAGTACCAACATTCTGTGACTCTGATTATCTCACCAAATGTAACAATTTTGTAACACATGGCAGAAGAATCTTGAAATATTTCTCTAATTGTGGTACGATAGGCTGTAACTGGATAACAGGCATGATTATCATCAGCAGGCCACACATATCATGCTCCCTACTCTACCCTTTGTGTGACAAGAACTTTGAGGACAAGTCATCAAAGCATCAGGTTAGTTATGGCTAACTGATGGACATCCCCCCCAGCAGCATCTAGATGGCCTTTTATGGATTTGAGAGTCACTTAATTGCTAATAACCAACTTGAAAATGTACTAAACACCCAACCACAAGTGCAAAATGAAGTATTTGTCTAGTTAAATTTATGTGTGATGGTTAGCCTTTGAATAAGGAGACAGATTTTCTTATAGATAACCATTATTTCAACGCTCACCATTATTTTCAGTTTCTTTTCTTAATTTTTAATACTTCACAGAAAACTAGTAGGTGTACTATGAAAACAGCTCAAAATGATGTTCTCATTTCAACTGATACAGCTCTGAGGCTTAAACATAGCATTAAAAAATAATAATTCTAAATGTTTTGTTGGCTGTTTCTAATGGGGTTATGGTAGATTAAGATTACATTGTTGGTCTGACTAGCTGAGGGGCTACAGAGATATTTTTATTTAATCTTCTTGGATTATTGTTCAAATGAGAGGTTTCTGCTGAAGGCAAAGAAGATTTAAAAAACACTTTTTAACTGGTTTATTATCATTTTCCACAGCTACTTTAAAAAGCAAGCATCATTTTAGTTAATAATTTGCAGAGAAAACCATAGCACTTTAGATTACTCTAGAAAAATAGGAAATAAGGAGAAATTGGAACAACTAGATTTTGGAAAAAAAAAATAATAAAAGGATTATGTAACTGTTAAAGAGTAAAAGCTCTTTAACATTTTTTAATTATGGCAAATATAAATAGGGTAAGATTTACCATTTATGGGTTGGCCATGAAGTTTTAGTCATTAAGTCAGCTCTGACTTTTTTTTCCCCCTTTGAGGTAGTAATTCTCTGAGTTATCAGTTTCCTCCACAATGCATTGAAAACACAGCTACCCCCAAAACTTTACACTGGTGCACTCCTATAAGCAGTGTTCTCTATTCTCTCTTTTTACCTTTCCAGTTCTCAATAATTAGAGATTAATTTGGAGAATTTTTTTAAAGCTACTTTTTTTAGCACTAGATAAAATTGAATAAAACTGATCATACAATTTGGAAATTATTGAGTATTCCTAACTTATATACAGTTTAAAAACAATAAGACTTATGAGGGGCGCCTCTGTGACTCAGTCATTAAGCATCTGCCTTCAGCTCATGATCCTGGGGTCCTGGGATCTGAGGGCCACAGTGGGCTCCCTGTTCAGCAGGAAGTCTGCTTCTCCCTCTCAAACTCCCACTGTTTATGTTCCCTCTGTCATTGTATCTGTGTCAAATAAGTTTTAAAAAATCTTAAAAAAAAAGACTTATGAAATGTTACGTAACTAAGAATTGAAGTTTAAGGTGGTGTGTTAACATGGAAAGGATGCTCATGATGATTAAGATATAAAATTGCAATTATGTACAATAGTATTTATTTTAAAATACCATGCAAATAAAATGGAAGGAGAAACAATGCTGGTCATTTTGTAATGGTGATTATTTTTCTGTTTCTGAGTTTCCAAATGTTAAGTTGAAAATAAGGTCATATTTCAATCCTTATATTTATTATTATAAAAAGTAAATAGGAATCTGACTTCTTTTCAATGCAGACGGCTACTGGTTTATTTTAACACCATTTATTTTTTGTCTTTATCCCACTGATACACAATGCTATTGCTAAAGTCTTTTAATTTTCATAGAATTTGAAATATATTATGTGGGTTAACTTGATTTCTTCTCTGATAAATATAAAATTCACTAGAAATATAAAATACCCTAGAAGAAAACTAGAGAGAATTCCTTTGCAATCCTGAATTGGGACTGTTTTACTAAAAATAGTACAAAACCTGGGGCTCCTCGTGGCTCAGTCAGTTAAGCATCTGTCTCTTGGTTTTGGCTCAGGTCATGATCTCAGGACGGTGAAATGAAGCCCCACACTGGGCTCCATTCCCAGTGCGGAGTCCGCTTGAGATTCTTATCTCCTCCCTCCCCCTCTTCCTCTACTCCTGCCTCTCTGCTCCTTCCCCCCACTCACATCGGCCCTCTCTCTCTTACCTTCTCCCCAAAATAATAATAATAATACAAAACCCAGAAACCATAAAAGAAGATATTGATAAAACTGTGTATATCAAAATTTGGTTCTATTAAAAAGTCATGACATTCAAGCATCAAAAGTTAAGAAAAAGGAAGTAAAAACCAAGAAAAGTATTTACCACACACATGACAGTCAGCGAGCTATTTTCCTTAATATATAAGGAGTTATTGTAAGAAAAAGATAAATATGGCAACCAAGCAATGAGCAAGTGGCAAAGGCAATTTATTAAAAAGGAAATTACAGGAACTTCTGATCTCAGCTCCCCATTACAGAGACCTTAGATGTTGTCATTCTCAGTCCAACAATAGGAAAAAGTTACCTAAGCTGAAAATCAGTAACTTTTGGGGGACCCATCAGAGAGCTGAGCTTATAAGACAAACCACCCTCCCTAGAATCTGGAAAGACAGGTGTATCCAAAGAGACGTAATAGGTGTCTGATTATGTGGAGCAGAAGCCACTGGCACCACAAATTGGTAGTAACATTTAAATGGTAATTTCAAGAGTTGGAGTGTGGATAAACCTAAGAAACTCCTGGCTTCTCTGGTCTTAGTGGGGGCCCTTAAGCTTTTATGGGCTTGACTTCCACAAGCCCTGTCAGATTCTCAGAGTAAAGATCTGAAAAGGGTCCCCTCATGGCTCTGCTGGGAGAGAGGAAGAGTAATCACTGTGAAATACATATAGAACTTTCTCCAAAACAAAGGCCTAATCTGTGGGAAAGGACTTTTTTTTTCCCCCCCTACACCTTAGCCTAGCTAGAAGATGCTTTTGTATTTCCTCTAGAGCTACCTCTAGAGCTACCTGGGGAAAATAACAATAACAATAGATGCTGAACTGAAGTCAGGGCTTCCAGGAAATAGACTGAAAATGTTACAGCCAGGGTGGGGGTGGGGGATACTACTCCAAATGAAAACACCTTTGAAGTTCACAGCCCAAGAACATGGGTCCATTAAAAACTGACAAACTTCTAAAATGGAAATTTGAAGGGAAAAAGTATGGGGAAAAAAATCAAACATCCAAGAACTATGGGACAATAATAGAAAATGTAACATAAACATAACAGGACTATCAAAGGAAAAGAAAGAGTAGAGAAGAAATATGTGAAATAATAGTGGTGAAGAACTTTCCAAAATCACAAACAGTCATCAAACCTGGAACTCACCAAAAGCCAACCAAGAACACAAAGTAACGCTCCTAGGCATATATTTTTTTAAACTGGAGGAAAAATTAATAAATAGATAAATGAATGAATAAATAAATAAGCAAGCAAGCAAAGAGAAAAGGCTTAAAAGAAAACCACACCTGACTTCCAGACACCCAGCCAGTACCTCTCAAAACTGACAAGGTCATCAAAAGCAAAGGAAAGTCTGAGAAACTGTCACAACTCAAAGGAGGCTAAGGAGACATAACGACAAAATATAATGTGGTATTTTGGGACCTGGAACAGAAAAAGGACATTATGTAAAGCCTAAGAAAATCAGTATGTTTACCTAATAACTTTGGTGGTAATTATGTATCACTGTTTAATTAATTTTGACAAAGATTCTATACTGTTAGATGTTAATGGTATGGGAAACAGGGTGTCCAGGATATTGAAAGGCTCTGTATTACCTTTGCAAATTTTCTTTAAATCAAAACCTGTTTTAAAATAAAAAATATTTTTAAAAGGGAAAATTTTAAAAATGGCTATTAAACATGGAATAACATGTCATCTCACTGCTAATAAGAGAAAACAAATTAAAACTATATATTATTAATTATATATAAATATAAATATTAATTATAATATTATATTATAAATATTATAATATTTATAATTAACTATAAATATTAAGTATATATTATATTATTATAAATTAAAACTATATATTATTTCCACTCATGTGGTTTGAAAAGATTTTAGAAGAGCAAGTTGGAGAAATCAAAAAGGTTTTTTTAGGATATGGAGAAAAAGGTACTCTCAAGCATTACTGGTGTTATTGTCTATTAAAATATAAAATGTATAACTGACACTGCCATTTCTAGTTCTAAAAATGGGTCATCTGGGTGCACTAGATGGGTCATCTAGGTAAACTAATGTATAAGGATGTCTGTTGCTAAAGATTGGGAAAATAATCTGAGCATCTGCCAATGAGGATGTTCAGGTTAGGGACAGGTGAACTAAAGGTTTGTGTACCCATGGGATGGAGTACCCTGGAGTCTTTGAACAGAATGAGATCATTCTCCATGACTTAGTGAAAGAAGCAAGGTGCAGAACAGTGTCACAGAATAAATGTATGTGTATGCATGTGTATATTTACAGGCAAGTATTTCTGCATCATAAACTATTGCTGAAATGATCTGGAAGAATGTATATATGCTTTCAAGTGCATAGAAAAATCGAGAAGGACATACAAGAAACTATTAATAGTATTTAACCTTAAAGAGGAGAATTGGTGGATTGCTGGAGACCAGGAATACAAAGGGGATATAATTTTCACAATCATTTTGCATTTCAGGTCATTACTATGTGCATGTATTACCCTTTCAAACACCATTAATATTTAAAATTCTTACTGGTGTAAGAATTGATCAGGAATAAATTGCTCAATACATGTATTTCTTTTCATTCAATATAATCCTATATATTTATCAAACAAAATGAATATGTTAAGAGTATGAGGAATTTGAGAGGCAGGGCGGGAGGTTGTGTGGGGTAGGGAGGGAAAAAATGAAACAAGATGGGATGGGGAGGGAGACAAACCATAAGAGACTCTTAGACTCACAGACCTGTACTCCTGGGGCAAATAATACATTATATGTTAATAATAATAAAAAAGTATAAGGTATAAAGCTTTTTTCATTACTTTTATTTCACAGTTTCTTATGTTTTAGAGTTATAGATAGTGGCAAGTGTTCATAAAGTTGCCATTTTAAGAATATTTGCTTAAATTGTTTGCTGAAGGATTTATCAATACCCTCTTAAAACATAGAAACCACAACTCTCTTGATATCTCTGATGTTCCTGAGAGTAAACCTGAGTTAATATCAAATTATGGAATATGGCAGGAAAAGGAGGGCAGAAAAGGATTTTAGTGATTTTTGGTTTAAATGCTATAGTAACGGATGCCTGCATGGCTCAGTTAGTTAAGCGGCTGCCTTCAGCTCAGGTCATGATCCCAGCAGCCTAGAATCAAGTCCCACATCTGGCTTCTTGCTCAGCAGGGAGCCTGTTTCCTCTCTGCCTCTGCCTGCCTGTCTGCCTGCCTGTGCTCACTCTCTCTGACAAAGAAATAAATAAAAAATCTCTTTAAAAATAATAAATAAATAAATAAATGTTATAGACTAATAGATAACTCAGTCTAATTAATGAACAACACATTTTTTTAATTTTTTATTTTTTATAAACATATATTTTTATCCCCAGGGGTACAGGTCTGTGAGTCACCAGGTTTACACACTTCACAGCACTCACCAAAGCACATACCCTCCCCAATGTCCATAATCCCACCCCCTTCTCCCAAACCCCCTCCCCCCAGCAACCCTCAGTTTGTTTTGTGAGATTAAGAGTCACTTATGGTTTGTCTCCCTCCCAATCCCATCTTGTTTCATTGATTCTTCTCCTACCCACTTAAGCCCCCATGTTGCATCACCACTTCCTCATATCAGGGAGATCATATGATAGTTTGAACAACACATTTTTATGTTATTAGCAACTGCTTGGTTAACACTATAATGATTGCAAACTGAAAACAAATTCCAGGATATTTTCTGAGGAGAAATAAGAAAATGTGACTAGTTTGTATCTGTTGTAAGAAGCCTTGCAGATTTAGATGCAGTAAGCACTGGGGTTCTGGGAACAGACCAACAAGGAAGGGCAGGAGAATTAGAAATGAGTAAGGCCAGAACTGGTGGAGTTCCTCTTTCAGTGGCCTTAGGATATTTTTATTTCAGGATTTGTTACGGACTGAACATCTGTGGCCCCCAAAATTCATATGCTGAAGCTCTAACCCCCAGTGTGGTTCTGTGTGGAGACGGATCTCTAGGAACGTAATTAAGGTTAAATGAGGTCATCATGGAAGGCCCTGGTCCAATGGGATTAGTGACCTTGTACCAAGAGACACCAGAGAGGTCATTCTCTCCCTGGGCACATTCAGAGGAAAGACCATGTGAGGACTTTGTGAGAAGGCAGCTGCCTACAAGCCAGGAAAAAAAGCCCTTAGTAGAAACCAAAACTGGCTGGAACCTTGATCTTGGTCTTTCTAGCCTTTCCAGAACTATGAGAACATTAATTCCTGTTGTATAAGCCACTTAGTGTATGGTATTTTTTTATGGTGTTTTTTTATGGAGCCAACTAATACAGATGTCCAAAGGGCTTAGTAACTTTTGTCTTCAAACTCGGCAGGAGTCAACTCCAGAATACAGATTTTCTGGAACATTGTGACACTTAAGTTCTCAGCAATGTCCTAATTCTTCGGAACCTGTCTTTTAGCCAAACTATAAGAATCAGGAGCCAGTCTCCTCCGAGAAGCAGACGCTTGTCTGGATTTCAGGACTGGCTACATCAGGGTGGTCGAATGGGAAGCGAGAGTGATAGGTGCAGGCAGCCAAAGCAGAGAGTTATTCTGCTTCACCGGGGCACTGCGGGAGGTGGCAGATGGCGGTGAAGGCATAAGGTCAGGGACTGGTGCAGGCCAGAAGGGATGAATTCCAGACCCCACAGCGGCTCAGAAAGGAAGACACAAAGGACAGCAGACCGCTGTTGGCTGCCTTCAGTAGATAGTCTTCTGCACAGACGGAAACACTGGCCGGATGGGACAGCTGGCAAATACCTGAATCTAGTATGTGGTAGAAGGAAGAGTTCCAGGACTAGCTACTGAAGGTACTAAGGAGAAGCGGTGGTAGAAGTAAGGAATTTCATTTCTCCTGTCTCTGTACAAGTATCTCTGTTGGGAAATGTGTGGCTTTTCAAATATTGTCCAAGTGGCTTCCTCATTTCAGTGCATTCCTTGGCCAAGAAATAACGTATCTGTTCTGTGTCCACACAGAGTATTTAAATCACTTGCCTTTTCCTAGACACAATAGATGGCACACTTTTCTGGTCACAGACGAGAGCACGCGCTGCTTGCTCCTCAAGTGATGATGGGGTGTTTGTACAACGGTTGGGCCTCCAGTGTTTCCCCCACAGCTTGGCACCCTTAATACCAGGCTCTCACCGACTGGGGGAGGCCGGGAAGCTGCTATTCCCTTCTGTTTTACAAAATCGTAATTTCATAAACTGAACAGCAGCCCTGTTTTTTTCACCATTTCATGCTTGGCAGCTGGCCGCCACTAAACTGATAAAACGTTAGAATGAGTAACAGACTGCCTGTGAATTACCTGGAGGTTCCTTATAAATGTGGGTTTCTGGGCCCTGCACCAGACCTGCTCCCATGGGCTGATGTCAGCGTTCTGTGTAGGAGGGGCGAAGCGTCAGCCACCTGGTTAGATGGGGGATGAGCCTGGGAAAGGGTCTTTAAGCTGAGATGGCAGAGCACGGACACGATTTTTGCATAGATTCTGTTTCATTTAATAAAAAGAGCAACATTTTTTAACATTTCGCTTTTCAAAATGCATGTACGTTTTACATTTTAAGTAATTTTTATTTTACTGGGGAGACAAGACCAACCTGATATGGATGGTGGAGACTAAAACCCTCACCCCCAGCCACCTCTAGGCACCCACATTCCCTACTGGATCCGCTTTATGGAAGCAAGACCTAGAAATCTGAGTTTCATCAAGTCTCCTGGTGAGTCTCATGTTTATTATGCTTGCTAAGGGGACAAAACACATTTTAAGAAACACAGTGCCTTTATGTAACTCACATCTGGTCAGTGGAGACTCTAGTAAAAATGAACTTATAAAAAATCTTTCCATTTTCACCATAGAGAAAGCAATTAGAGGTTTTAGGCATAAATTCAACTATAGCTGCCTATAAACTGTAAGAGGAAAAAAAAAAGTCACTGCTCATCCCTAGATAGCGGATCTAATTACTTTCTTGTAATAGTTTGACAGGGCAAGATTTAGACTACAGAGCACAGGCTTGCCCTTCCAAGGTTCAATGTCACCTCTGTTTTGTGTCTGTCCTCCAGAGTTTCTCACTGGGGACATGTACTTGTTCTTCCGTCTTTGTGGTCTGGCAGTATGCAGAGATAGTTAGTGCCTGATGTCTTTCATTAACTCTTACCCCAAATCTGTGCTCTACAGTATAATAGGATGTATTCCCACCTACGCATTCTTATTTTTTTAAGTTATTTTCTTTAGGAAAGAAGGGATTTCTGCATAGTCTCCTCAGCATTTCCCCAATGCAAAGCAAGGAATAGATCAGCACACCCTCTCAGCAAGGTTCAAATGCAAAATTTTGGATTTTGTAGCATTGTAACATTGTAGTCCGATGCTACGTATGTAAGGTCTCAGAAAGGGGATAGCAGAGAAGACTATTTTGTCCCGTTCAAGGATTGGATTCAGTGAGACCGTATCTGTTACAACCACCTTATTCAAATAACTCATTCTGAAAGTGAACAACGTTTGTAGTAGCTCCTTGAAAAATCGAGTTTGCAGCCCACCACAGTCGGAGGCAGAGAAGGGATGTAAATGCCAGGCTGAGTAACAGCTCGGCCGCTTCCACTTGGCTTATATTAAAAGCAATGGCTTTTCTAACATTCAGGTGTTCTCTGTGAGAGCCTTTTGTACCCTGAGTGTAAGGCAAAAGGACATATGAAAAGACAAACTTTTCTTCCAGATTTTAAAGGATAATGAATAAATGCAAAATGAAGAAGAAATTTTGTGAGTCCCAGTTTTGGAAGGGCAGAAATAAGAACGACAACAAAAAGTGTTGAAAATATCATTATCGGGGTTGTGATTTTCTGACATACCAATCTGTTCCTGGTTGTTAGTCATATGTGCAAGGCCCATGATTTCCACTGGGAGTCAAATGTGCTTCCTTTTGACCTACCCTCTTCGGGTCAGCACGAACCCCAGCATTCTGTCTGGGAACCACCTTTTAGATTTGTAAATTCTACCCCAACCCGCATGCTTAGACTTGAAGAAGATGCCTTCATGTGTGCTGTTCAGCTTGAAGATACTGAGAATCTACCTATAACTCAGAGAATAGTTAAGATAATTTATTAACACAACACGAAAATGTTTGGTTTGCTAAATCATGTTTAAAAATGTTGCCACTTTGTCCATTTCCATGTAGTAGAGTACAATCCATCATTTTCATTCCTTTTGCCTTAATCAGAGGCTTCAAGCCAATAAATATCTACATTTTCCAGTGAGATATTTGTTTGCTGAGCCACATATGTAAAACCTTGAATGACCATCACAGAGACTTTCTAACCATAAGTGATTGTTCTTCCTCCAATAGATGCAGTTGAAGTGTCTAGACCTTGATATTTGGCAGTTGGACACACTATGCCTGATGAAGAGCCCCTTGGTAGCAATGAGAAAGTAATTTCTTAACCTAATGAAGTAGATCATTTAAAACTCTGGGCAACATATCTGCAGTTTACTTTAAAACAAAAATAAGTAGTTTACATCTAGAAGCAGTATTTCTGTTAATGCATTGTGCCTTTCATAGCCTGTGTTTATTTCATTAGGATGTTTTTGTTAATGATTTCTCTACTACCTCTGACATATCCTGAACCAGTGGGGTTTTTTAAAAGATATATTTATTTATTTTGGAGGGGTAGGCAGAGGGAGAGAGAGAATCTCAAGCAGACGCCCCGTTTGAGCATGGAACCTGATGTGGGGCTCGATCTCACGACCCTAAGTTCATGACCTGAGCCAAAATCAAGAGAGGATGCTTAACCAACTGAATACCAGGACCCCCCTGAACCGGTGTTTTAATCAAGGATATATTGGTTATGGCATTTGGTCACACCACCCTTCTTGTATCTTACCTCAAATGCTAATGAAGTACATTTTAGCCTGTGCAGAATGAAATAAATGGAATATATAAATCCCCGTAGTATAGGCTATGTAAATCATTATTGCTTTTTTATTATTTTCAAAAATATGATCTAAACAGTAATGGGTCAATGAGTGAAAATCTGAATACTTCATAGCACTAAGGACCTAGGCGGTCTGGAAGAGTTTCAAATCTCCTTTAACTCTGTTTCTGACAAGTGGTCCCTAAGTGTAGATTAAGGATTTCTCCTTTTGCTGCACTTTCTGAGCCAATGCTTACTTTATATAGCTGCAATGAAGGAGCTAAATGTTTCCAATATGTACTAAGTTCATTTTCAGTGAAAAATCCCAAGGCAAATGAGAATTTATAGCCTTGCATTTAACAAGAAAGTGAAATTATGGGTGAATGAGATCTTTTTCTGGGTTGAAAAGAATTATTGAGGTTCAGCATTTTAGTGAACCTATTGTTACTACTAGGTATTTTTTTTTTCCTACTTCCTTGGCCTCCAATTCCCTTGTAAATAGCAAGGAATAGTGCTGGACGTTATTGATGAAACAGCCTAAAATGTGTGATCTCTGTCCTCAAGAGAGGTAGAGATATACCATATATCTGTATAGGTATATACTATGGGATACGTCAGGTGGATGGTTCATGTGTGCCACCTGTAGACCTCAGAATATATTGGTGAATGGTAGAGTAGAGTAAGCTCTGTAGAGTAATATGGCCTCACTTCAAGTACTGCCTCTGCAATTAATGGTTTTTTGCCCTCTTTTGCTAGTTTTCTTGTCTGTAAACTGGTTATTTCAGTAGCATCTAAAATGCGAATGATCATGAGAATGAAAAATATTATGATACATACAAAATGCATTGAACAGTCCTTAGAAAATACTAATTCAATAAAATGTAGCTGCTTTTTACATTTGCTAAGGGATGTATCTATTCCACAATTTAAAAATATTACTATCATGTATAATTTCACCCCCAAATTGTATTTGACCTTGTCTGGGAAACAGAGGTTCTAGGAAGCTGGGACACAAGCTGTAATCACTACTAGTTGTAGGACTCAGTCCAGCATGTTCTGTCCACAGTGTGTGATTCAGTTAGTGCTCCAATAAAACCATAAATAACACGCCTTCAAAAACCTCTCACAAATAGTGAAAAGAGGAAATGTTAAATTAGCTATATTCTAGGATCAGCTGCTAAATTTGCACACACGCACACACACACCCATCACACATTGTAGAGATACAATGAAAGCCCAGGTTTTAAACAAAGAGTTTTCTGCTATTTGTGTCATGAATGGATTGGTGGAAGAAGTAGCATTGGGTTTTGGTTCAGGAAGGAAAACGTAAGATTTGGTTAAGCTGGGAAGCGGGGAGAATTCGTTGCAGAAAGAGGAAGTACAAATGCAAGTAAACTGTTTACAACATGCATGGAGGGTGGTGAGTTGTCCAGTGACTTGTGTGTGAGACACACGGAGATAAGGTCAAGAAGACAGGTTAGAGACATTACATAGAAAAGTCTTTGGTATTAGGAAAAATAAAATAAGATAAAAACAGAGAGACTCTTAACTCTAGGGAACAAACTGAGGCTACTGGAGGGGAGGTTGGTGGGGTGATGGAGTAAGTGGGCAATGGACATTAACGAGGGCACTTGATGTGACGAGCACTGGGTGTTATATGCAACTGATGAATCACTAGTTTACCTTGTGAAGATGGATGGAAAACTGGGTCTTGTCGTCATTTCCATGGTCTGGTTAAAACACAATGCAACCTAAATTGGGCCAAGACAGAAAACCGGAAACGAAGAGACTGAGAGAAGGGGAAAGTACATTGTCAGAACTGTCACACTTAAAAGTTAATTGAGAGTGAAAGAGAGCCCAGAAGAGAACAGCAGTTAACTGATAGAAGAATAACAGGATAAATAGCACTCGGATGTATTCTGTGTCCTGAGAGAATGTGTCCCACCTTTATGTTTAATGGCCTTCACCTTGTCTTGGCAAGGATGAAAGTGAGCATTGGGGGCCATATCCATTGCTCTTCTTTTTTTTTTTCCTTGTATTCCCAATATCTTTTTGCATTTGGGTAAAGAAGCATTTCCATTTGCCGTTCCTTTGACTTGCACACCCTGGTAAACCATGAGATTTGCATTGCTTGGGCACAGCTGAGCATTAGGGAAGTTGGCTCACCGCAGATGAAGCCAAGCCCTCACCACTGGGTAGACCAGCTGACCTAAGTGCTGGGTGCCCGGTGCCCACAGACATAAATGGTGGTTCCTTTCCTAGGCTTATACCACTTTTTTTGGACCACAGAAGAAAAATCAAATAGTAAACAGGAAAAAATGTCTAAGTTTATCTGGGTATCAGGTTATTATTTAATATTCTGGTATGATTTCTATGAAATCAAGTCACAAGAGCTGTTTTCCACAGGAAATAAAGCAAAATACAAAACTGACATCGTCAGGTTCACTGATAAAAACGATGGAGGGTTTAGGAAGCCATAAAATCCAAGCAAGAAAAGGCCCCGGTAATGAGCAGAATGAATAAAGGAGATGGAAGGGAAAATATGGAGGAAGATAAACTCTGCAGTTCCTCTATTTCCATGCTCTAGAGACAATCAAGTGCATGTATTTACCCTTGACTTGCCATCTGCATACATTCTTCTCACTGATTCACCCTCTTTTACTTTATGTTATAGAAATGAATTATCTAAACAATAATTAATGTCTTAATAGGGTTATCCACCAGTCAGGTAAACACGAAATTAGAGAGGGTCCTGAAATTCTGGAGCTGTAGATTTTCTTGAATAAGTTTGAATAGTATATAAATATTATATACTTGTTACATATCAAAAACTTACTGATATAAACTGTCATTACTTTGCTATTTTATTGGAAACCCCAGAAAAAATTCCATCATAGCAGGTAAAAGTTTAGCACATGTTAATAGTTGAAAAAGCGTATCTTTAAATGATATTTGAAGTATCAGGAGTATGGTATTCCATTTGTACAATTTCTTTTTTTTTTAAGATTTTTTTATTTATTTGACAGACAGAGATCACAAGTAGGCAGAGAGGCAGGCAGAAAGAGAGGAAGGGAAGCAGGCTCCCTGCCGAGCAGAAAGCCCGATGTGGGCTCGATCTCAGGACCCTGGGATCATGACCTGAGCCGAAGGGAGGCTTTAACCCACTGAGCCACCCAGGTGCCCCTGTACAATTTCTAATATGAAGAATTTTTTCCTAGGATATTCAATCAAATGTTTAATGAATAGAACTTAAACATGGTATCCTGAGGCCATAGGTAATAAATCATTTTGCTACCTGTGTTGTAGTCAAGATGAATGCATCCTTGTGAACTTTATCTCTGCCAACTCCTCTATGTTTTACAAAGTCAATGTGCAGATACATCCAGCCCAGAAGTTTTGGGGGCTTCTACTGATGCACATATCCATCAGTGTTCTGAGCATCTCTGTGTTGAGTCCTCACAGAAACCTTAAAGGGAATACTGAATTCAACACCCTGCACCCCATCCTTACCCTCAGAGCACACTTCCACCTGTGTTCTTTCCTCTGTGAACTAAATACCACCTACTGCTTTGTCCTGCTGTCTTTCTTGACCTCTCTTCTCACTAACTCTTATTATGTCTAATGATTACCAAGTCTTGGACAATTGTACTTTTTAATCTTTCTCCAATGCAACAATGTTTCCACATATTTTCTGTCTTCGTGTCTTCATCTCTACCCTCCCTCCCACACTGAGTTTCTGCCATTCTTAAATACCTCTGGGTTCCAATAACCTGAGCCCCTTGTCTCAGATCCTGTTACATGGTTCTCCTTCTCCAGTTCCTTACCTGCATTTTCCCTGCTGGTCTTTCAGGTCTCAGCTTGATGGACTTCTTCATAGAAGCCATCCCTGACTCCCAAGACTGAGATGTGTATTCCTCCGCTATACCCTCCATACCTTGTCCTTGCCTCCTGTTGTGGAGCATTTAGTCCTCTGAACTGCCTGCCTTCTCCTCCACTCACCCCCAGGCCTCTGAGGGTATGGCTGTCAGCCCAGCATCTAGCCAGTAACTGTCATAGTAAAGACTGTTAAGAAATATTTGCATATTGGGGCGCCTGGGTGGCTCAGTGGGTTAAAGCCTCTGCCTTCGGCTCAGGTCATGATCCCGGTGTCCTGGGATCGAGCCCCGCATCAGGCTCTCTGCTCAGTGGGGAGCCTACTTCCTCCTTTCTCTCTGCCTGCCTCTCTGCCTACTTGTGATCTGTCTGTCAAGTAAATAAATAAAATCTTTAAAAAAAGAAAAAGAAAAAGAAATATTTGCATAAATTAGTGTTATAGCTCCAACCACAATATTACACAAATATTGACTAAGCACACAAAAAAAATCTATTCTAGAGAATTTAACACAGGGATAATTTAATGAATGTTTTCTTTGAATAGGTGTCTTTTCAGATTGTAGTTCTGTAATACACTATAGAATGTAATGTATGTAATTGAAGGGCAGTGCTTTCAACTTTAAAATTAAGCCTCAAATTGATCCCATGATAAAAAAATATCAAAATATGTTTACTTTATTTTTTTAAGATTTTTGTTTTATTTATTTGCCAGAGAGAGAGAGAGAGAGAGTGCACAAACGGGGGAGAGGCAGGCAGAGAAAGAAGCAGACTCCCTGATGAGATGGGAGCCTGGTGTGGAACTCGGTCCCAGGACCCTGGAATCTTGATCCCATGACCTGAGCTGAAGGCAGACAACCTAACGGACTGAGCCGCCTAGGTGTCCCAAAACATGTTTACTTTAAGCTCTATCCAAAAGTCATTTTTTCAGAATTTGTAATAGTTCAGTCAATGTACGATTTTTATTTATTTATTTATTTATTTATTTATTTGTCTGCTGGCTTTTAAAGCAAAGATTCCAACTTAGGTAAATATTTTTATAAATTCTATAATATTAGTGGTGCTTGATGAATAGTAAGTGCTCAGTAAATATTCGTTGAATGGCAATGACTAGGAAAGCATTAGAAACTTAGAAAGATGTTAAAAATGCTTATGAGATATTCAGATTCTGGATATGGGATTTGTATACAGTGTCACGCAAGTTGGTATTTGACAAAGAGGTTGGGAAATGAATGTCTCAACTTCTTTAAAGAAACATCTAATATCTATGGTAGGCGGAATTATGACAACCCAATTATCGGTTTCTAATTCCTTAAAATCAGCAAATTCTACCTTATAAGGAAAAAAAATGTCTTTGTGGGTGTGATTAAGTTCAGGATCTTAATAGGGAAATTATCCTGGATTATCAGGATGGGCCCTAAATGTTATCATATGGGTCTCATAAGAAGAGGAAAAGAGAGATTTCATAGACAGAAGAGGCCAGCAATATGACCACAGAAGGTAGAAGTTGGAGGGATGTGGCCGCAAGTCAAGGAATGTTGGAGCCGGCAGAAGCTGGAGGAAGCAAGGAATAGATTGTCCCCTAGACCCCCAGAAGGAGTACAGCCTGCTGGTACCTTAATTCATCCCAACAAAATTGATTTAAGAATTAGGCCCCTGGGGATGCCTGGGTGGCTCAGTTGGTTGGACGACTGCTTCAGGCTCAGGTCATGATCCCGGAGTCCCAGTATCGAGTCCCGCATCAGGCTCCCAGCTCCACGGGGAGTCTGCTTCTCCCTCTGACCTTCTCCTCACTCATGCTCTCTCTCACCTCCTGTCTCTCAAATAAATAAATAAAATCTTTAAAAAAAAATAGAATTGGGCCTCTGGATCTGTGTAAGAACAAATTTCTGTTGTTTTAAGCCATTGAGTTTGTAGAAATTTTTATAGTAGCTTTAAGAAACTAATTCAATGTCCATGTGATCATTTCTTCTTATAATGTATAAGCCTGAGTTTATAACTACATGACTGAAACAAATCTAGGAATAAAAACAAATATTTCATTGGATTACGTTTCCTTTTATAAAACAACTTCTCGCATAAGAAGACATCATTGTATTTATTCTGGTTTCCTCCTCCTTCCTCATTCTTTGATTGGACTAAACTAAGAAGAATGTATGAGAATATCAGTGTATCACAGCATGTGAATCTGTACTTTTTCTTTGACCGTATGTCTCTTTTCCAAAAAGTTCATATAAGCAAATTCGATTTTCATAGAGGATCTGTCACCCTTACTAAACTTCATATGAGCTTTGGGTATCTCAAAACAGATATTTATAGTCCTGATAGTAGCAATCTTTGGTTGTCTACATTCGCTTTTCCAAGTGCACGAATGTTGATCGTTCAGTTTGGGAAAGAAATCAGTTTTATTTTTTAAAAAACACATTTGTCTCACAATTAGTTATTATAAAATGCAATCTTTGAAACACATAAGAGAACATAGTTTAAAACAAAAAGATAAAAACTGCTTTTAAATTCAAGTGAAGCCATTCTGTCATACTGACTTATCTTGCTTATTTCACCACACTAACTAGAAACAGCAAAAATGACATGAACAGAAACTTATATTCTGTTATACATGGAGAAGACATGGATATACATGGATATACTTGGATAAAACCTAGAAACAAGGCAAAGAATTTACAGAATATTTTTCTACCTATTAAATCCTCTGTAAATGAAGTCTTCATCTGTTGCTTAATTAACCATTGGATTTTTAGCTGAAGAAAAGGAGCATACTGTCTTATGCATTTATGAAAACAATTTTGATATGGTTTAAAAGCTTGAGATCATCCTCAGCATCAGATTGTTCCAATTACTATACACAGAAGTTTTATGAATTATTTCTTTAGTTCTGGCACATCCAAAGACACAGACAGTCAGCAGCCCACCCAAAGTTGCACAGAGAGATTCAGCTAAGGCTAAAACTTACATGGGTTTAATTTTCTGTCAAGTCTTAAACCAGAGTTTTCTAATGCATTGCTGCCAAGGACTGTGCCTTCAAAGTGATTCATGCAAGAAATTCTAGGACTAGAAGTTTTGGAGGACTTTGGGTGGCTTATGATTGAGTTTCTTTCACTGCCATCATCAAAGTGCAATAAATAGCATTGTTTCCATGGGAAGTTGCAGAAGCTCTGATGTGGTTTTATGTGCACACTAACCTAGAATGACAGAGGGTTTATCTGTAAGGGTTAGTATGATCTTGAGGTTTACAATTCTGTTCCTCTTCTATGTAAAAGGATAACAACTCTGCAGGGTAGACATTTGATTGAATATTCTAGGAAAAAAAAAACTTCACATAAAAAATCGTACCATTGGAATCCCATACTCATAGTACTCCTAATATTGTTTAGAGGTATGCTTTTTCAACTAATATTAAGTTGTGGTGAACTTTGATGGTTAGGATATATTCTGGAAGGGAATAATTTTCTGGGTCTTTCAGTAAAATAGCTAAGTAATGATGATAACTTAGACCAAAGCCATATTGTATTCAATGTGTAACATGTGGACAATGTTTTTGGAATATTCACATTTATTATTCATAAGAAAATGTTACAAAATGTTCAGAATTTCAGGACCTTCTCTAACTTTGTGTTTACCTTGCTAATGAATTCCATTTATTCAAGAAACAGTTGGGTCAATTATAAGTAACACCTAAGAGCTGTGATGATAAGAGTGTGCTCACCCTGTAGAACAATGCCATCTAATGGAACAATGTCACTCACAAATGTGAGCATATATAATTTAAAAAATGTTAGTAGTCACATAAAAAGTGAAATAAATAGGCAAAGTTAATTTAACCAAATTTATCAAAAAATTACCATTTAAATATGTAATTAACCTTGAAATTATAAATAATTTGTTCCACTTTTTTAGCCTTCGGTCTTCAAAATCCAATGCATATTTTTGCATAAAGCATATCTCAGTTCAGACCAGCCACATTTTTTGTGCTCAAAAGTCACATTGTACAGTTCATCCTACCTTATTGAACAGTGTAGGTTTGCAACTTACTAAATGCAATGGATTCTGTGGAATTTTTATATTTCTGGAGATATTTATAAATTGATATGCAAACACAGTGGGAAACAAATGACTCACTTGGATAAAGGGGAAACTAATGAAGCAAATCTTTTTTAAAGTTGCACATCTGTGAATAATTCAAAAAAAAGTTATGAGAGCACATGGGCAATAAAAAGGAAAAAATAGGCATAAGTGGTATCTTCCAGATTTCGAGTAATTTGGTGATTATTCAAATATTAGGTACACTGGGAAAGGTGGGGTGAAGAGGAGGCAATGGAAAAAGATTGCATAAAAAGTGGGTTTCAGAATTGCTAAAAATCATTCTCTGTTCTGTCGAGCAGTATAGACATTGGCTGGCACACAATCTAGGGCCACTGGATTATTAGGCAGAGTTACGAGACATTTATCAAGATTAGCTGACTTATAAAAAGGTTGCATGGTCAAGTCAGCTTGCATAATATTGGGTTCAATACAAATAAACTTATTTCTACTAATATTTTTCAGTGCTTATATTAATGTTTATTAAAATTCATAATGGAGATATGATACGTGGTTTTTCCCAAATTAATCTGACCACTGGTCTCTTTTTTTCAAGGACCATCTTGCCTAACCAGGTTCTCTGGAAAACTTAGCAAATGCTGACTTAAGTAGAATCTTAGCGGGAATAAAAGGAGGACACTGTGTGACACTTCAGAAGTCTGTCCACTCTGTTTCTTGTCCTAATTAGGATCTGACTTGTGGGTAACAAATCCCTCCATCCACATTTCAATTTTGAGTAAGTGATTTTGCATACTCCTCTGTTTTAATTAGGACTAGAGAAATCAATTGTGGTATTATTACCTAATCTAGCAATCTTACCATGGAAGAAAATACTATAGAGGGAAATTGGGATGAAAAAGAGGACCATTCCCCACCTCCAAAAAAAAAAAAAAAGAAAGAAAGAAAGAAAAGAGAAGGCAGGGAATGGGAGGGGAAGAGCTCCAGGACAGGGGAAAGACGGAAAGGAGGAAAGAAGCCAGGACAGGATGGCAGGAGTGTGGAATGGAGAAGAGGGGGACAAGGGAGAAGGAAGAGGCAGACAGAGGGTCATGACCGCTTAACTGTGTGGCAGAAGAAGAGAACAAATGAAGAAAACAAAGAATCAGTAGTCAGGGGAAAAAGAAGGCTTCGTACCCATATTTTAAGAGAGGAGATAGTTTTAAGACAAAGGAAGCGACCAACAATGCCAGAAGAGAATCACACAGGAAAATATTCATTCCATGAGAACTCCAAGCTTACATTTCGTAAGAATTACTAGTTTGGTGTGTTTAATAATGAAGTTTTTTTAAAATTCTAAAACTTGAAAGTTCATGCAAATTTATGATGCATGTGTTGGGGAAGAGAGGGGAAAATGTGTTAACTGGTGAATATAAAATTATAAACATTGGACAAACAACATGCTCTCTCTAAAGGTAGAATCTAAACATTTGTTTCCTACATGCAAAAAAGGTATTTAATTTCCTTCTTAGATTTACCTGAGTGAGA
This sequence comes from Mustela erminea, assembly GCF_009829155.1. Lineage (NCBI taxonomy): Eukaryota > Metazoa > Chordata > Mammalia > Carnivora > Mustelidae > Mustela > Mustela erminea. The sequence continues at coordinate 124,136,912 of NC_045619.1, forward strand.
TTTTGAGAAGATCAGTTTTGCAGGTTTTTTCCTCTGGCTGGTTTTCAGACCTCTGTAGTCATTTCTGTCTGGTAATCTGCAGATTGCTTTCTTGTTGTGCCCTGGGAATAGAGTTCTCAGGGGCCCACTGAGAGATCAGTGCTCTGAATTGATCCAGGAGCATTTGTCTCCCGTGAATAAGTAATTTAGAGTTGAGAGCATATTTCACACAGCCAAAGTTAAGAGACATCTTATTTCACCAAGAAATAGGTCATTTGAAGCAGGAGACACTGAGAGTGTGCTTAAGGTAATTACGTGGAGCAGGTGGTCTTCACAGCTAGCGCTGACTTTGATGAAAGAGAGATCATAGTCTGAAAATAGCCGGTGTCATGTTGAGTTCTGGAGGGAAAAAAGGAAAAATTTAATAACCAGCTTTGAAGTGAATACCAATATTCTGTCATCCTTCACTTATTTTCCATGGTGGATTAAAGATACTATTACTATTTTAACTTTGTTGCTGTAGGAAAATTAAGAGCAAGGTTCTTTTTCCACTTCTTTAATTCATTCCTCAAAAACTTGTCCCAATTATGCCTTTTGGATTAACATGAATCTATTTGTTTTAACTTATAAATTTCATTTTCCAAATTTAAGATTGTAACTGAGTAGAAAGGAAAAAAAAAATGTGGATTCTAGAGCCAGCAGAGTACCAGTAATTTATCTTGTGTAGCCAAATCCACTTCTGAAAATTCCCAGGTAACTTCTGCAGAAGTCAGTAGAGATTGGTTATAGATGCCTGTGGATCCTGTGAAGATTTTCTCAAATTCGGTGTAGCTCCATGCTGAAAATATATTATTTCCTTGAAATGGAAATACGGGAAGAGTTCATTCAGTTTCCACAAATTATCTTATTTTTAAAATAATATTCTTCTAAAACTAATACATTATTTTACAAGTGTACTTGTATGTACTTGTGTTACTTAGCATGTATGTATATAAATATATATAATATATATAATATATACTATATATATGGCTATAGTCATATATATATATATAGCCATATATATAGTCAAGATGGCTGACATAAAACCTCACTGTCCTGTCTGTATTCGTTTCCTTTGCTGATGTAACAAAATACTACAAACCAGGTGGCTTAGAACAACAGAAATTTATTCTCTCAGGGTTCTATGCTGGAGGCCAGAGTTTCCATCTCTGTGTTGTTCCATCTCTGAGTTTCCAAGCTCAGTGTTGGAAGGGTCTTGCTCCCCAGGAAGGCTCTAGAGGAGAGTGTGTTCCTTGCATCTTCTGGTGTGAATTGCTTGGCTTGTGATCACAATTCTCCAGTCTTTGAGACCAGAATATTCTAATTTCTCTCTGCTCTATCCTCACATCATTTTCTCGTATGTATGTGCATTTGCATGTGTGACCTCCTGGCCATTCCTTGTTGTATGGATTCAAGTGATTGCATTTAGGGCCTTCCCAGAGAATGCAGCGATAATCTTCCCACCTCAAGATCCTCAGCACCTAAGAATTCGCAGAGATCCTTTTTTGCCCCATAAGGTAACATTCAAATGTCCCAGAGATTAGAGCATGGATATATTGGTGTTGAGGTGGGGAGGTGAGGCATTTCTTCAGCCTATGACACCATGGACACGTGATGCCAATTCTTTCCCCGCCGATAGAATTCTGCTTTTGTCAAGAGGTCACCATTTCCATAAAATGTAGGCAGTGACTTAAGCTGAATGTAAAGCAGGTGGGGCCGTCTATCTCTGCCTGCTCCAGGTGGCCCTGTGATCCAGGTCCAGCAAATGAGATGTAAGAAGACATCAGTTTGGGAATTAGTTTTCAGAGAGGGCTTCAGTGAAGGCACTGAAGTCATGAACTTGGCACGACTAAGCTATCTCTGGCCCCATCTTCCACCTTGAAATCATACATGACTCCTCCTTTCTAAGATAACAGTTGGTGGCCATGAGGAAAAAAGCCAATAAAGAGAAAAAGGTGCAAAGCAAAATATAGAAAAAAATCGAAAGGTCATTATTAAACAGCTGAAACAGTGCCAACAACTGCCCATTCCAGTCTTCTTGCTATGTTAAAGTGTAAAAATAACTACATAAATAAATAAAACAGACAAGTATTTGTTTAAACCACGGGTAGTCAGATTTTCTGTTATTGCAGCCAAAAGCATCCCTAACTGATATATTCTGAAATATTTGGAAAATCTGAGGAGCATGAAAAAGAAAAAGAAAAAAACAAAAACACAGTTAATACCACAACCAGAAACTTTCACTGTTAACATTTTGTAGTATATTTTTCCAGCCATATCAAAGGAACTTTATAGTACATACTGTTTCAGAATTGCTTTATGTGGCCTAATTATGTTATAACAACTTTGTCATGTCATTAAATATTAATTTGCAAGGTGAATATCTGCATGGTGGACCATCATTTTAATAAACCATGATTAAATAATCTTAACTGAAGATTTACTTAAAAATTAAAAATGGAAGGGTGCCTAGGTGGCTCAGTTAGTTAAGCATCTGACTTTGGCTCAGGTTATGATCTCAGGGTCCTGGGATCCAGCCCAGCGTGGGTCTCTCTGCTCAGCCAGGAGTCTGCTTCTCTCTCTTCCACTGTCTTGTGAGCTCTTTCTCTGTCTCTCTCTCAAATAAGTAAATGGACTCTTTACGTATTTCATTTCTAGTCTATTTCCTATTGATCCTCAGAAGAATGTTTCAAGGTTTGTTCATTATTATTGGTATTATCTAGTGTTTCTTTGTTTAGCAATAAAATGTAAAATGAACACGGACAGCAAAATAAGAAAAAAAGTGCTAAGCAGTTTGAGTCTGAACCATAAGAAAATGTTTCCAGTTTCACAGTATTTCATCTCCACTGGAAGAGGGGGAAAGTCTGGGAGGAAAAAATCTAGTTAGAATTGACTGAAGGAGTGATTATGCTGCTAAAGAGATTCTTTTCATTATAGTCCATATGAATCTCATCCTTTGTTATACTATTTTCTTTTAGTTACACATTCTCAAGTATAGTATTTCTTTTAATCAAAATAGCTTTTATGGAAAAGATAACATAGCATATTGTGATATAGTAAGCCTTGAAATATAAAACCAATATGTAATATTGATACAAAAGAAAAAACCAAAGATTTCTTTTGTTAGCTATTCAGAAAATGAATTGATTGAAAATATGAGTCTGACAACTAATTCTCTGTCACAAAATTTGTAGGAGGAATCCGAACCAGTAGCTTCAAGAAAACGAACAAAAAGCTTGTCTTTTTCTCATCCCTGGAAATAAGTATACAATAAGGGCTCACTGAGTAAGAGAATCTCATTCTAGCAAATGCTGACTATCCATGGAAATATTACCACTCGTGGAAAACCATAAGTAGCAGTGGGAGAAAGCGCTGAAGGATTTCTGGTTAAACCAATGATTTACGCAAAAAAAAATCTAATACTGTTCTTTCTCACTGAGCCCACATTACCAAACGCTTAGTCTGCATGTAGGAGTTTATAATGCAGTTTTTATAAATTTGTAATCCTACATGTATTTTCCATTTGTCATACACACACACACACACACACACACACACACACACACACACAGGGGGAGGTGTGATAATGAAAGGAAATAGGTTTCCATAGCAACATAACAGAAAATCCATAACATGGAGGTGATGTGATATAAACAGCTTCTTCCTCCAAAGTGAGGGGTGGATATACAATCAACATTATGTAGTTATCAGCCAAGTGCACACATTTGTGTAAGTCAGAAGACACTTAATTTAATTCAGAGTTAGCTGTAGCTCAGTTGCTCAGAATATGTCATCCCAGTGACTCTTCTCTCTTTCTCCTAGTATAATTGATGACAACACCAGTGACAGAAAGAAAGGAAAGGAGTCTTTTGGTTAGTTAAATAATATTGCCAGTAATTTGATATGTTTTAAATTTTGATATTTGATTCTGTTGATCTCAAAAATACCCATCACCAGAACTCAGTTTTTGCTGGGCACACATCTATATTGAGATAAAAATTCCATGCTATCTGTTGGCATTCCAAGTTATATGCACAAGAACTAAAAGAAAAAATAATCTAAACAGGTTGTGAATCATATTGGCAATTACATGGCAATCACTATATCATCTTGCATGTTATCCTCACTTGCTAGTTTAGTAAATTCAATTTAAACTTGTTATCATTAAGATTTCAAGGCATTGGCCAGCAGCTGTAATCCATCTACTTTAAAATATTTTTTTCTGCAGTGATGAAAATAAGTCACAAGGAAAAAAGGGTGATATAAAGTATTAATGGCATCTCATGACTTCTAAAAATGGTATACAGAGATAATAATATGTTTAAAGGTCTGAGAGGATGGGGAGCAATACTGTGACTTACAAGAAATGGCCAAATATGTATTTCTCCTATGTATTTGGTCTTTGTTCAGTTTCTGGCTCATAGCTCCTAAAACTCTTGAAATTTCTTGTGATAAGGGAGATAAAGGTGGTTTTTGTTGTGTTAGTGAGGCAACTTTCCAAAGCCTTTGGGTAAGGATGTCAGGTTGGTTGCCTGGAGGACCAACCAAGTTATTAGAGTGTTGGAAGTTTCAGTCTCAGCCCTAGACCTCTGGGGAAGGGAGAGTGACTAGAGGTTGAATCAGACAATGGCCAGGGACTTAATCATGGCGATGTAATGCAGCCTCCATAGAAACCCAAAAGGACTGCATTCCGAGAGCTTCTGGGTTGATGAACAGGTGGAGAAGCAGGGAGATTGGTGCACCTGGGGAGGGCATAGAAGCTCTGTTTTCTTTTTTCACACCTTGCTTTACGCATCTCTTCATCCAAATGTTGATTTTGTCCTTTATCTTATCCCTTAACAAACTGGTAAATATAAGTAAGTTTTCCCTGAGTTTTGTAAGCCACTTTGGCAAATTAATCAAACCTATGGAGGATAGTGTTGGAACTTCCAACCTGTAGCCAGTGGGTCAGAACAGAGGTAGCAGCCTGGGAACTACAGCTAAAGTAGGGGCTGGGAAATGTCCATATTGTGGGACTGAACTCTTAACCTGTGGAGTTCTGGTATAGATGCATCTGGGTAGATGTCAGAATTGAGTTGAAGTTCAGACATTCTGCTGGTGTCTGAGAATTGCTTGGTGTTGTGTGGTAGAGGCTCCTGGATCGGGGTCTGAGAATCCCTAAAATATGGAGTGTAATGATCTACTCATCCACACTCTTTCAAATCATGGTGAAAATGATGGATCACATTTCAGTTCAGTAAAGGCAGTATCAGAACTTTTGTGGTACGTCTGAGTCAAGAAAGGAAAAACTGAATTATAAGCCTAAAAACAAATTCCTGTCAATCATTATCAATCACTTTATTCTTTAGTTTCCAACTCCTGAGGAACCTACTCTCAGGATCAGTCCTTCCTTTCTTAGCCTCATCAAGTTTCCCACTTCCTTCTCAACCACTGTCATGCACTTCATAGCTTGAAAATTGTGAAAATCTTTGGTTCACTCAATTTCCTTCCTTAGCTACTATGCTATTTCCTTTTTGCTTCTACTAAAAAATGTTTTTGATTGATACCTTCACTGAAAAGTCCTTAATGTTCTTACGCTGCTTTCTAGGCTTAGCATTACCAAAATTGAACTGCTAAAGTAGTTTCCAACACAATCGTTGACTGACCTTCATTCTCCTGGACCTTTTTGTGGCCTTGGACTCTGCTGACTATCTCCTCATAAAATACTTTCTTCCCTTGGATTTTATTAAATAACAATATCTTGTTTGTTTGTTTGTTTGTTTTTCCACCAAGCTTCCAAGAGATCCTTGTCTGGCTTAAGACCCTGACTGTAAACTGGGAGTCCAAATGTCAAACACTTAACCTACTAAGCCACCCAGGTACCCCAGGTATTTCTTGGTTTTAATGAATCAGTTTATGCAAATGCCTTACACATGAATCTTCTGTGTAGACATATGGATTTTCTTTCACCTTCTCTTATACTATGGGAAAACCTGCTTTCTTCTTGCCATGTGGTGTCCAATCTGTCCTTAACCACAAGCATTTTTTTTTAAAGATTTTATTTATTTATTTGACAAAGAGATCACAATAGGCAGAGAGGCAGGCAGAGAGAGAGAGAAGCAGGCTTCTTGCTAAGCAGAGAGTTTGACTTGGGGCTCGATCCCAAGACCCTGAGATCATGACCCGAGCAGAGACTTAACGCACTGAGCCACCCAGGGGCCCCACCACATGCAATTTTTGTTTTTTTTCTTCCAAATGTACTGCAGCTTTGTTGAGGGCATGAACTCCATACTTGGAGTGTGAACAAGGAGCAGGGGAGCAGGTGAGAGAGAAGATTTTGCCAGAGCATATTTTGACTCTCCTTCCTTACCTCCTCCCCATGGCGCTCCTTCATGTGTTCCAGTATACTTGGATAAAAGGAAAGACCTGAAACATATTCTTCTTTGTCAACAGTCAACTCTCAGTGCTGAAAACAATGGGTGATAAGATGTTCTAGAGTCTAAAGAGAGAACCCAGACATATCTCCAGAGGAGACCAAAGTATGGAAGACTTTATGTTAGAGAATTTCTCATTCATTAGAAAGAAGGGTCTTCAGAGAACAGGGGAGTATAGAAAGCTTGTGATGTTTCTCCTTCCCCATACACTCCACCTGGAGAAGTCTGAAGGGGAAGGCATAAGGTAGCTTGTACTGGGAGCAAGGGCAAAGGGCAGATGTGATATGTGGAAACAATGCTCATTGTTCCCATTGTTTAATAGATGCCAAGCAAACTAGCCCATCTTGAGTTACTTGTCAACACCCTCCCCTGCTGGAATGTTAGGTAACGCAAAAGGTCTGTGGGCTTACCACTGAGAACTGGACATGGGTAAGTGGGTAAGTGGAAGAAGAGTGTCAACCTGAGTGATTCACTCAAGTCAGAATGGCAGTGGGAGAGAGCCCAGGAGGAGGGGGTGGCACTTTCTGAAAAATCCATAAATTTTCCTCATGGATTTTGGTACCTGCCATGACATTCTGCCCCCAAAGAGAGAGATCCAAAGAGCACTAGCTAATTTTAAAAAGGGCTCATTCCCTTTTTCTTTCACACTTTCCTTCTGCTGATAGAAGCCAAGGAGCCAGAGGCATTGGGATTAAGCGGGCAGACCACCAGCATTTGCGGTCCTTGAACCGTGGGTTCACTCTAAGCTTAGAGGCGTGGGAATTACCTTTAAACTGGCTTTAAACCAGATGAGGTAGAAACTTTCATTTCTTAAGACTGTACCCCAATACTAAAAAGTTGTACAACTCACTAATACCTACAATGATGTGAATCCTGAGATGTCAAGAAAAAGGAAAGAGATCCAGTAGATTACATTTGAAGGCTGTGGTGGGAAACAAATCCTCTAGGGTCAGCTCATTTATTTAATCAGTGAATAGTAAAAGTAATCATGGTGGTGAGACTGGCAGTAGACATCATGGTAGTAGTTGTAGCAATAACAGTGGTGATAGATGCTGTTCATAGAATGCCTACTTGAGCCAGTCATGATGTTAGGGGCATCAAGTGTATGATCTCTAATCTTTCCTACAAATTAGCAATGTAGTTGTTCTGTTGCCAACAAGCATGGAAAGAAACTGAAGCTCATGGACATAAATAAATCAGGTCACACAGGCAGCAATTAAAAAAAATGAATTTAAAGAAACATAATTAATCGGCAGGAGGACGGAATGCATTTTCAACAGTCACCTCTTACTTTGATCAGTCTTGCCTTCTTACTATCTCAAGAGCTTCCAGGTCCTATTGATTCTGGGCTTGGGGTGGCACCACCATCACTCCCACTCCTTGACCTTTGGGAATAAGATGATCCATACGTTCCACTTCAACCTCCACCAGCTTTTTATTAGTATATGGAGAAACAATCACTGTCTCTGTGCTTTTGCTACTTCATTCTGGTCCAGAAATGTTCCACATGCAATAAATATTTGTGCCACATAAATCAATATCCTATTTTTAGATTGGCCTGCAGACATTAGCTACAATGTATAATGTCATTTCCATAGGAAAATATGTTCTCAGTCTCAGGTGGAATGATTCACAAGAAATCTTCACACTGCCAACTTCAAATGAATATAATGATAAACGTGATTATGATTATGCACATTAATGGCAGGAATCAGTGAAATATATATTAAAAATCAAATATTTAGCTTCAGAATGCATTGTGCAATTCAGCTCATATGTTCTCTAAGCAATTGGCAGAGATGCTTGAGGGAACTGCTGAGTGGCTGGGAAAACCAGGTGGTGATAATTCACAGGGTGGATCACCATGAACAAAGACATGACTGCTGTTCCCCTCACTCCCCCACAAATGCTTCTTTCTGACGTCCCTGAGCAAGTTAGGGAAATAGGGAACATAACCGCGTAGGCACTGGCAAAGTCAAACAAACAACCAGATCTCCCAATGGACCTTCCTTTGTCTGTCTGGTTAGCTTGTCTGTCACCATGGTTGGGCATCTCATTAATCATCATTAAGAACCTGGGGCGCCTGGGTGGCTCAGTGGGTTAAAGCCTTTGCCTTTGGCTCAGGTCATGATCCCAGGGTCCTGGGATCGAGCTCTGCATTGGGCTTTCTGCTCAGCAGGGAGCCTGCTTCCTCCTCTCTTCCTCTGCCTGCCTCTCTGCCCACTTGTGATCTCTGTCTGTCAAATAAATAAATAAAATCTTTTTTAAAAAATCATCATTAAGAACCTTCTGAGAAAGAGGCTGGTGCTTTGTGAGATCATGGCATTCAGAGGCAGATTCAGTTCAATTCCCTGACCTCTTCTTTAATGATGTGACCCAGAGTATCATTTACTTAATCTCCACAGATTGATTTGCTTATTTCAATACTAGGATATTAAATTATACTGTAATTGATCAATTAATCCCATGAAAAATATGATTATTTAAAATGCACTGTTGGGCTTGAATGGTTTAAAATATTTGCTGAATCCACAAACATTTAACAACAATTTATTTTGTATCAGACACTATACTCAACAGGGTACACAAATAAATAGATTCTGTTTATCCAGAAACTGGATGTCCAGTGGCTTTGTTGACCCAGCTCACTTCTATGGCACTAAGAACTTTCTTCAGTTTTCTTTTTTTTTTTTTTTTTTTTTGCAAAATTAATTTGCTAGTTGAAGATCCCACACTCACTTAACATCTGGCCATGTTGATCATATGACTCATAGGTGGAATTAAAAGAAAATAGAATATCTCTGACTAGACAGGGTAGTTGCTGCCATGAAGCTCGTTAACTCTCTTCCAAAGTAGAGTCAAAAGTCAGAGTGAGGCCTTATAAGATGACAATCTGAACAACCTGAGTCAAGAGCCAGACTACAGAGGTTGGTCTGGGCCATGATGGAGTTTTGGACACTATCGTAAGAGCCGTGGGAGGGCTTGGGGTCAGGATCTAAACAGTGGAGTCCTTCATAATTGGATAGATATCGGAAAGATTATTCTGGCTGATGTATTGGCATCAAAGGAGCCTCCCTACTTGGCCACAGTATAAGAATTTGCTCTGTGATGTCCTTCAGGGTGGTCCTTGGAGACAAACTGTCTCTGCCACCCTCATCAAGCCCCATGAGGGAGGTGAATTATTCAGGGGGGAGGGAGGGAGTTGTGCAATACAGTTAGAGAGACAAGTTGAAAGCCTCATTTGCAGTTACAGTTCCCTTCATACTTCCTATGCTCCAAGCAATGCTGATCTTTAGTCTCTCAAAGGATCCATGTTCCTTATCATTTCAGGGCCAATTATAGCCTGTTTCCCCTGGCTGGAACTCTCTCCCAACAACCCATCCTTAACTCCTAAGCACTCTTCAACTCTCACCCTCTCAGGGCACTCATTTAGCTACCTTGTGCTAAATACTATATACACATGGCATATGCTATGTGCTATTCGCTATATTCTACATACCATATTCTATACACAATATACTTATACTAAAATCTATACAGTAGATACTGCTTACGGTACATTTCCTTCATAACATGGCATTTATCACTATTGCTTAGTATATATTACTATTTCTGATTATTAGGTTAAATATCTTTACCAATAAAAAGCAAGTTGGAAACCACATCTGCTTTGTTTTCCATTATATATCTACTTCTCCATAAATATTTTTCAAAAACTGAATAATAAAAAATGATCACTTAGAATAAATTAATTTTGGGATTTCTGGAGGGAAGATAAATGGATTGATGGAAAGTTATAGTTTGAGAAGAAGTATGAAGGCAGAAATGAGCACATCGTGGGTGACATCTGAATGTCTGTTTTGGTTATTTTAATCAGTGTAAGTTTAAATCTACACTTGTGAAACTTTGTCCTAAGAGTAGTGATGTGCTGTGGCTGGCCTTCCTTCACTGTCAGAGTCAGGGTCCTGAAACTGCTCTGGGAGACTTACTCTTTAAAGGTAACTTTCAAAAGTCTTCCTGATGAACAGAAGCCACTCCAGGAAAGGGGTCATTCAGGGTAGGGTATTTTGTGTGTTAGAGTTTGTTCTGTTCAGAATATTTTCGCTTTTGCTATTTGGACTCCTATCCTTTAGAGTAGAAATTACTTCAAGATATTTAGATATTTACCTCTTAGGACTGAGAATGTGTATATTTATCTGAAATAAAACAATTTCATAAGGGAATATGAACAAAAGAAGGAAAATTTAACAGATTAATCTAGAATATTTTTCCTAAGAAAGTTCTCTTTAGTAATTCTTCCAGATTAATCTTTTTATAGGTTTTGTAAATGGCTCTAGATACAAATTACATACTTGGCAGTTCTCCCTATCAGACTTCTTAGATTCCTATCCTCTACCTACCTATCTTCCTCACACTTTGAAATACTTGAAATAGATTTTCAATATTATCCTTAGAAATTCAGTGAAGAAAACCTTTATCTCATCTGTGTTTCCTCTATTTGCTCAAAGAATTTAATTTGGGGTCTTATATCATAACCAGGGGGAGGACATAATTCAGGGAATAAACAAGTCTCTTGAGGACAAAAGCTGATTGTTACTTAAGATGCTCTGATTGATCTCGAAACAGACAGATTATACATTATTACCTATAACCACGAATGAAAAATCGGTCATTACAGCAACAAGTATTCCTGGATCCTTTTGCCCTGCCCTCTTCACTGAAATGTGGTGTTTATCACATCGTATTTTGTAGGGCTTAGAGACAGTCAGCAATTTTTTAAAAAATTGAATCCCTATTCAGATAAACTTAGGGATTACCACATTCCAAATTGTCCTTTTGGGGATTTACATCAGATTAAAACCTCTAAGACATCCTATAGTTTTTAGGAAAAGGTGTTGTAAAATGAACTAACATAGAGCCTTAGGAAAAACAGTCAAGGCACTGAGGACAGGTGTACTAGTAGGTCCTGTGTATCTCCCATCCTTTCCCCAGTGCCCTGTGCACTGTACATAGTTCATACATGTTACATGAGGGAGATAAGAGAGATGTTAGTGTCAGTTAAGAAAATCTGTGTGTGATAGTTCAAGTAAAATCATATAATGGCATCACGTTACCTGATTTCAAGCTTTACTACAAAGCTGTGATCACCAAGACAGCATGGTACTGGCATAAAAACAGACACATAGACCAGTGGAACAGAGTAGAGAGCCCAGATATGGACCCTCAACTCTATGGTCAAATAATCTTCAACAAAACAGGAAAAAATATACAGTGGAAAAAAGTCTTTTCAATAAATGGTGCTGGGAAAACTGGACAGCTATATGTAGAAGAATGAAACTCGACCATTCTCTTACACAGTACACAAAGATAAACTCAAAATGGATAAAAGACCTCAATGTGAGACAGGAATCCATCAGAATCCTAGAGGAGAACATAGACAGTAATGTCTTCGATATCAGCCACAGCAACTTCTTTCAAGATATGTCTCCAAAGGCAAAGGAAACAAAAGTGAAAATAAACTTTTGGGACTTCATCAAGATCAAAAGCTTCTGCACAGCAAAGGAAACAGTCAACAAAACAAAGAGGCAACCCATGGAATGGGAGAAGATATTTGCAAATGGCTGTACAAACCAAAGGTTGGTATCCAGGATCTATAAAGAACTCAAACTCAACACACACAAAACAGATAATCATATCAAAAAATGGGCAGAAGATATGAACAGACACTTCTCCAATGAAGACATACAAATGGCTATCAGACACATGAAAAAATGTTCATCATCACTAGCCATCAGGGAGATTCAAATTAAAACCACATTGAGATACCACCTTACACCAGTTAGAATGGCCAAAATTAGCAAGACAGGAAACAACATTTGTTGGAGGGGATGTGGAGAAAGGGGAATGCAAGTTGGTGGGAATGCAAGTTGGTGCAGCCACTTTGGAGAACAGTGTGGAGATTCCTCAAGAAATTAAAAATAGAGCTTCCCTATGACCCTGCAATTGCACTACTGGGTATTTACCCCAAAGATACAGATGGAGTGAAAAGAAGGGCCATCTGTACCCCAATGTTTATAGCAGCAATGGCCACGGTTGCCAAACTGTGGAAAGAACCAAGATGCCCTTCAAACAGACGAATGGATAAGGAAGATGTGGTCCATATACACTATGGAGTATTATGCCTCCATCAGAAAGGATGAATACCCAACTTTTGTAGCAACATGGACAAGACTGGAAGAGATTATGCTGCGTGAAATAAGTCAAGCAGAGGGAGTCAATTATCATATGGTTTCACTTATTTGTGGAGCATAACAAAGAGCATGGAGGACATGGGGAGATGGAGAGGAGAAGGAAGTTGAGGAAAATTGGAAGGGGAGGTGAACCATAAGAGACTATGGACTCTGAAAAACAATCTGAGGGATTTGAAGTGGCAGGGGGTGGGAGGTTGGGGGAATCAGGTGGTGGGTATTAGAGAGGGCACGGATTGCATGGAGCACTGGGTGTGGTGTAAAAATAATGAATACTGTTACACTGAAAATTAAAAAAAAATCATATAATGGCAAGAAAGCATGCTTACCAGTTTATCAGTGTTTGAAAAGTGTGAGTTTAAGTTAGTATCGATATTAAAATTAGAGGAAAGCTCATTAACAAGTTTTCATTTGATATCTTTCCAAATTATCACTCATTCCCAGTCTTCTAATGTTTTTTTTTTTCCTTTAGAGCTTTCCAAGTATGTGACTCTTCCTGAACCTGTAGATCTCTAATGAATACAGCTTGATGAGTTGGGGGTAAATAGTCATCCATGAAACCATCACCAAATCAAAGCCATAAACATATCCATAATCTAAAGTTTCCTTTCATTCATTCATTCATTCATTCATTGTTTTTTCTCTGTATTTTTGTAAGAACACTTAACAGAAGAGCTTCCCTATTAGCAAAATTTTAAGTATACAGGCCAGCATTTTTAATCCCAGTTTTATTGAGATCTAATTGATATATGGCACTGTGTATATTTAAGATTTTACTTCACATATATTGTGAACTGATTACCACGATGAGTTTAGTTAACATCCATCATCTCATATACATAAAAAGTAAAGTGAAAGAAAAGGAAAAAAAATTTTCCCTTGTAATGGGAAGTCCTAGGATCGACTGACTCTCATTACACCTTTCAAATATACCATAGACCAGTATATAACTATAGTCATACTTTATATTACATCCCTATTGCTAATTTTTTAAAAAATATGTATTATTGAAGTATAGTTGACAGGCAGTGTCCCGTTTATTTCAGGTGTACAGCATAGTCATTCAACACTTCTATGCATTACTCAGTGAGCACCATGATAAATGCAGTCACCATCTGCTACCATCCAACATTATTACAATAGTAATTCTATTCCCTATGCTGTACTTTTCTTCTCTGTGAGTTATTTATTTTATAGCTGGAAGTTTGTACCTTTTAATCACCTTCACCTATTTTGCCCGTTCCCTATATCCACCGCCCCTCTGGCAACCACCAGTTTTTTTCTTCGTAGACAATATGATATTTTTAACTATGAGCCCTATATTGTACTGTAGCTCTCCAGAACCTGTTTTGCGTGTGTGTGTTTTGTTTTGTTGTTTTATTTTTATAAATAGCCATTGGATATCAAGTTTGTGATAGATGAAAAATTCAAATCATAGGTGGATAAAAAAGACTGAGGGGTAAAAAAATGCTGAAATTGCTTTACATGATTTTGTAAAGCAATCATGAGGAAGTTCTGTGAGGATTTCTTGTGGTTGTTTATATATAAAGGATGAAAAGATCAGGTCAGAACTGAGATCAACAAATATCTTGATCATTTTCTGAAGGAGAAAAAGAAAAATTTGAGCCTTTCCTAATTCTGTGACAATAAATTGCCTAGTTAAAAGAAGAAGGAGGAGGAGGAGATGACTCCTATCCATGATGACTTGAAATGCTAACTCATACCCTCAGGGATGTTACAATATTTCCATTTCTTTCTCTTTATGAAATAGAATATCACAGTCTCCCAAATTTCTGCTAATACTAATAGTTAATATTATGATATGTTTCAGTCTCCTATTTTCAGGATGGATTTAGCAATAGCTATTGAGTTTGGGACAGTGTGTCAATGACAGTATGTCATCATTTTTTATAATGCATCATTTTTCTAAGTACCACACTGCAGTCTTTAATGGGATTTACTGTCATGTAGTGGTTTTTAAATGTTTCCATACAGATTGGCAACTTGAGGACGTTGGAGGTTGTTACTTCTTGAGTGAAAAAGCAGCTTCTCTCTTAGGCTGATAGATTATATTTCCAGTGATATACCGAAAACATTAAAAGCTCATTATACCAGAGTCTTTTTTCTTCTAGGATGTTCCGCCCCAGTGTTTATAAGCTTAGCTCTAAAGAATTAGATCAGTTTGATTATTTTTTCTGAGAAAATATCTCCTTGTCTTCAAATTTCTGAATGATGATTGTCATCAGTAATTTTCCTTTTGAAAATCGTCTTTCTGATATTTTCTTTCAGATATAAAATAATTATAAGATCATCTCAAAAGAGAACACTTAAATATATTTTTTAATATTACTGTAATGAGGAAGTATAATAAATCTTTAGAACTGGGAAAATCCATAAGTAGTAATGCAATTCTTAAACACTGAGAGTAAGCTCCTGGAGGGCAGGAGCCTCTCCATCTTTTCACTGCTGTATCCGTACCAAAAACAGCATCTGAACTGAGTCAGCCCTCAGGTTGCTAAGTGGAGGGAAGGATGAAGGAACTATTTGCAAAGCACAGTTTTCTTTTCCAAGCAGTCGTAGAGATGTAGTAAATTCTGAGTCAGATCCTCTTTCTCTTCAAAGAGAAATTAATATGTCTATCAAAGAAAACAAAAAACACTTCATATATATAGTAGTTTGGGGTGTGTGTGTGTATATGTAAATATATAACAAAAATATTCTCAGTGGTGTGGGAAGTAGAAAACGGACATGAAATTTCAAAGGAATGTGAGACATCTGCCTGCCAGGGATGGAGATTGCTTTGAAAGAAATGTTTAACATAAAGCTGGAGAAGGTACGATTTTGACAGGTATAGTTTATGCAGAAGAAGGGCTGCCCAGGAGTGGGAAACAGAGATGAGAGTTTCCAGAAAGGAACTGAAAAACAGTGCAGGGTAGAAGACCTGTTCTTGCCTACCCTGGGGAGAAAACCGGACAGATAAATTAGTGCTGGGTCAAGGAGGGCCACGGAATGACAGACCATGTCACTTAGAGCTATTTAACTATCACCTTGCACTGTTAATCATCCCTCTTTCCTGGGATCTTTATCATGAGCAATACTAGGGGATGGCCTGATCTAATTCCCTTTCTACTTCTATTTCTTTAGTTCAGCAGTGGCATTCATACTATAAACCCCTCCTCTTTTGAAATCATCAGTGCTTTGGGTTTCTGTGACATCTTGCCTGGTCTACTTCCTCCTTCTATCATTTTCTCTTACTCTCACATAAATTCATTTTAACCTTGATGGTAAATTCTTCATGACATTTTAAAAGAAATTTATCATCCTATTACTTTAAAAAATTGAAATTCTTTTAGCTACACCAGCAACTGTTAGGATGTTTTGTAATTAGAAAGATAGGCAAATTTCTTCTTTCAGTGTTAGGTTCTTTAAAACAATTGTGTTAGATTCAGAGAAAATATATTTCACTTGGAGCATAGATGTTCTCCAAGTAAAATATACAGATTTGTAAACTAACATCTGGTTTAGTTTAGTTCAAAAGTTAAACCAAAAATGTCAAAGTGAAATGTTTGTTTTGTCAATAAACATTGTAAAGAATCAGGATGTAGTCATTGCAAGAAAGACATATTTACTTTGTTTTTAAAATTAGTTAAGCATGACTAAATATTGGTGGTATTAGATTTAAGTAGACTGTTAAACCTCTAAGATGTTTTATGAAAACTCCATGGTAAGCACAAAAATAAAACAGATAGAAGATACACAAAATAAAAGTGAAAGGAAAAAAATACCATTACAAAATCAATGAAATACAAAGTGGCTAGCAAGACAAGAAAAGATGGACAAAAGAGCTATAAGACAGACTGAAAATAACTAACAATAGCAATAGTAATAATTACTTTAAATGTAAATAAGTCAAACTTCCCAATCAAAAGGCTTAGAGTGATTGAATTCATTTAAAAAATTCAACTACATGGGGCACCTGGATGGCTCAGTGGGTTAAAGACTCCCTTTGGCTCAGGTCATGATCCCCGAGTGCTGGGATCGAGCCCCGCATCGGGCTCCCTGCTTGGAGGGGAGCCTGCTTCCCCCCCTCTCACTCTGCCTGCCTCTCTGCCTACTTGTGAACTCTGTCTGTCAAATAAATAAATAAAATCTTTAAAAAAAAATTCAACTACATGCTATCTACAAGACACTTGCTTTAGATTAGAGGACACATGTAGAGTAAAAGAATGGAAAAACACATTCCATGTAATTGGTAACCAAAAGAACAGGGGCAGCAATATTTATGTCAGACAAAATACACTATAAGTGAAAGCTCTCACAGGAGACAAAGGACATTAAATAATGGTAAAAAGAGTCAATACAGAGACTCTGTGTGACTCAGTCACAAAGGACATTAAATAATGGTAAAAAGAGTCAATACAGTGACTCTGTGTGGCTCAGATTAAGCCTCTACTTTTGGCTCAGGTAATGATCCCAGGGTCCTGGGATCAAGTCCCACATCAGGCTCCTTGCTCAGAGCCTACTTCTCCCTCAGCCTCTCTCCCAGCTTGTGCTTGCTCTCTCTCTCTGACAAATAAAAATTTAAAAAATGAAATCTTCAAAAATTCTCTGATCCTCTCTCTCCCTCTGCCCTCTCACTCTCTCTCCAACAAATAAATAAATCTTTTTAAAAACAAGTGAATACATTAAGAAGATACAACCAGTATAAATATATGTGCACCCATCATCAGAGCTCCTGAATATAGAAAGCAAACATTGATAAACTGAGGGGAGGAATAGATAGCAAAAAAATAGTAGAGAATTTAATAGTCCACATTCGATAATGGAAACAACATTCAGACAGAAAATCAATAGAGAAATGGTATTCTTAAATAACACTATGGAACCTAACAGACATATACAGACTATCCCATTCAATAGCAATAGAACAAACAATCTTCTTAAGTGCACATAGAACATTCTCCGGTATAGATCATATATTAGGCCACAAAAAGAGTCTTAATATATCAAACATATCCCAACCACAATAGGAAGAAACTAGAAATTAATAGCAAGAAAGAAAACTGGAAAATTCACAAATAATGTGGAAATTCAAAAAACACATTCTCAGACAACTAATGAGTCAAACAAGAAGTCAAACGGAAATTATACAATAACTTGAGACAAATGAAAACAAAACCACAGCATACCAAAAGGTATGGGATGTAGCAAAAGCAGAAATAAGAAGGAAGTTTATAATTAAAAGCATGTACATCAGAAAGGAAGATCTCAAATAAAGTAACTTTTCATGTCAAGGAACTAGAAAAAAAATCACAAGCTGAGTTCAAAATTAGCAAAAGGAAGGAAAAAACAAAAATTAGAGCAGAAATAAAATAAAATAAAATTTAAATAAATTTAATTTAAATAAATAAATAAAATAAATTTATTTAAATAAATAAAATAAAAATTAGAGCAGAAATAAAACAAAAACAATAGAGATATCACAGACCTGTACCCCTGGGGATAAAAATATATGTTTATAAAAAATAAAAAATTAATTAAAAAAAAAACAATAGAGATATCAAGAGGTGTTTTTGAAAAAGATCAACAAAAATGAGAAACCCTTAGATTAGCTAGGGAAAAAAAGAGAAATGACTCAAACAAAATCAGACATGAAAGAGGAGATATTAAAACTTACGTCACAGAAATAAGAAGGATCACAAAAAATTACTGTGAACTATGAAAAAATTACTGTGAATTATATGCATTGGATAACCTAAAAACATATGGATAAATTCCTAGAAACATAAACTCTACCAAATGCTAAATCATGAAGAAATGGAAAACCTAAACCTATCTATAATTAGCAATTAAATTATTTTTGATTCATAGATTATTTTTTAATATCTTTTTTTTTAAATTTCTCTACAGTGTAACAGTATTCATTGTTTTTGCACCACACCCAGTGCTCCATGCAATACATGCCCTCCTTAATACCCACCACCTGGCTCCCCCAACCTCCCACCCCCCGACCCTTCAAAACCCTCAGGTTGTTTTTCAGAGTCCATAGTCTCTCATGTTCCCCTCCCCTTCCAATTTCCCTCAACTCCCTTCTCCTCTCCATCTCCCCATGTCCTCCATGTTATTTGTTATGCTCCACAAATAAGTGAAACCATATGATAATTGACTCCCTCTGCTTGACTTATTTAATTCAGCATAATCTCTTCCAGTCCCATCCATGTTGCTACAAAAGTTGGCTATTCATGCTTTCTGATGGAGGCATAATACTCCATAGTGTATATGGACCACATCTTCCTTATCCATTCGTCTGTTTGAAGGGCGTCTTGGTTCTTTCCACAGTTTGGTGACCATTGCTGCTATAAACATTGGGGGTACAGATGGCTCTTCTTTTCACTCCATCTGTATCTTTGGGGTAAATACCCAGTAGTGCAATTGCAGGGTCATAGGGAAGCTCTATTTTTAATTTCTTGAGGAATCTCCACACTGTTCTCCAAAGTGGCTGCACCAACTTGCATTCCCATCAACAGTGGAAGAGAGTTCCCCTTTCTCCACATCCTCTCCAACACACGTTGTTTTCTCTCTTGCTAATTTTGGCCATTCTAACTGGTGTAAGGTGATATCTCAATGTGGTTTTAATTTGAATCTCCCTGATAGCTAGTGATGATGAACATTTTTTCATGTGTCTGATAGCCATTTGTATGTCTTCATTGGAGAAGTGTCTGTTCATATCTTCTGCCCGTTTTTTGATATGATTTCTGTTTTGTGTGTGTTGAGTTTGAGTTCTTTACAAATCCTGGATATCAACCTTTTGTCTGTACTGTCATTTGCAAATATCTTCTCCCATTCCGTGGGTTGCCTCTTTGTTTTGTTGACTGTTTCCTTTGCTGTGCAGAAGCTTTTGATCTTGATGACGTCCCAAAAGTTCATTTTCGCTTTAGTTTCCTTTGCCTTTGGAGACATATCTTTTTTTTTTTTAAAGATTTTATTTATTTATTTGTCAGAGAGAGAGAGAGAGAATGAGCACAGGCAGACAGAGTGGCAGAGGGAGAAGCAGGCTCCCTGCAGAGCAAGGAGCCCGATGCGGAACTTGATCCCAGGACGCTGGGATCATGACCTGAGCCAAAGGCAGCCGCTTAACCAACTGAGCCACCCAGGCGTCCCTTTGGAGACATATCTTGAAAGAAGTTGCTGTGGCTGATATCAAAGAGGTTACTGCCTATGTTCTTCTCTAGGATTCTGATGGATTCCTATCTCACATTGAGGTCTTTTACCATTTAGAGTTTATCTTTGTGTATGGTGTAATAGAATGGTGGAGTTTCATTCTTCTACATATAGCTGTCCAATTTTCCTAGCACCATTTATTGAAGAAACTGTCTTTTTTCCACGGTATATTTTTTCCTGCTTTGTCGAAGATTATTGGACCATAAAGTTGAGGGTCCACATCTGGGCTCTCTACTCTGTTCCACTGGTCTGTGTGTCTGTTTTCATGCCAGTACCATGCTGTCTTGGTGATCACAGCTTTGTAGTAAAGCTTGAAATCAGGTAACGTGATGCCGCCAGTTTTATTTTTGTTTTTCAACATTACTTTAGCAATTCAGGGTCTCTTCTGATTCCATACTAATTTTAGGATTATTTGCTCCAGCTTTGAACAATACTGAATTTTTTATCAGAATGGCATTAAAAGTATAGATTGCTCTAGGCAGTATAGACATTTTAACAATGTTTATTCTTCTGATCCAAGAGCATGGAATGGTCTTCCATCTTTTTGTGTCTTCTTCAATTTCTTTCATGAGTGTTCTGTAGTTCCTCAAGCACACATCCTTTACCTCTTTGGTTAAGTTTACTCCCAGGTATCTTATGGTTCTTGGTGCTCTAGTAAATGGAATCGATTCTCTAATTTCCCTTTCTGTATTTTCATTGTTAGTCTATAAGAATGCCACTGATTTCTGTACATTGACTTTGTATCCTGCTACATTACTGAATTGCTTTTGATTCATAGATTATTTTTAATCAGTAATCATAAACCCTAACCACAGAAAAAGACCACATATCTTCATGGGTGGATTCTTCCAAAGAGTAAGATATTTCCCAACATATCCTATAAGGCCAGCATTACCAAGATATCAAAGCCAAACAAAGACATTATTAGAAAAGAAAAGTACAGACCAATATTCCTGATTAACATAGATGTAAAATTCCTCAGCATAATACTAGCAAGCCAAATAACCAAAAAATTCAATAACACATTAAAAGAATAATAAACCATTACCAAATGGGATTTATCCCTGGGGTGGAAGAATGGTTCAATATATGAAAATCAGTTAATGTGATGCAAATTTCCAAGCTAGGGTTGTTTGGCAAGAAAAAGAAATGAAAAGCATCTGAATTGGAAAGATAGAAGTAAAATTATCTCTGTTTGCAAATGACATAATTTTATATGTTGAAAACCTAAAGGATGTCACACACAAAAAAGCCCATTAGAACTAATAACTAAATTGAGTAAAGTTGCAGAATATAGTCAACATACAAATATTAGTAGTGTTTCTATACACTAATAACAAATTACCTGAAAAGAAAACCAGAGGGGAAAACCATTTATAATAGCACTGAAAAGAGAAAAATACTTAAGCATAAATTTAACCAATGAGGTGAAAGACTTATATACTAAAAACTACAAAACATTAATGAAAGGAATTGAAGAAAATACAAATAAATGGAAAGACGTCATGTGTTCATGGATTGGAAGATAATGTTTTTAAAATGTCCACCTTAGTGGCCCAAGCTGGTCCATAATATGCTGGACAAAGTCAGTGAGGTGACTGTTGGTGGTGGAAGGCTTTTGCCTTCCTTCAGGTGTTCAACAACATAAAGACTGCCACTTCTGTGTTTGATGAAGAGGGAGCCTAGATCATCAAAGACCCATTGTCCAAAGCTGAGAAGAAGGGTATGAAAACTTCCTTGCCTCTTGACGTTGTCAGTGCTGACGAGTTTGATGAGAATGCCAAGACTGGCCGGGCCACAGTGGTTTCTGGCATCCCTGCTGGCTGAATGGGCTTGGACTGTGGTCTGAGAGCAGCAAGAAGTATACTGAGGCAGTTGCTCGGGCTAAGCAGATTGTGTGTAATGGACCTGTGGGCATATCTGAATGGGAAACTTACCCAAGGAACCAAAGCCCCCATGAATGAGGTGGTAAAAGCCACTGCCAGGGTCTGCATCACCATCATAGGTGATGGAGACACTGCCATTTGCTGTGCCAAATGGAACACAGAAAATAAAGTCAGCCGTGTGAGCGCTGGGGGTGTGCCAGCTTAAAGTTCCTGGAAAGTAAAGTTCTTCCTGGGGTGGATCGTTTAAGCAGTGTTTAGTACATTCCAACCTTTTGGTTCCTATGCACTATCCCTAAATCAGCTTAACACTTGTCGCATCTCCACTCGGCATTAGATAAAATCTTCCCCCACGTCAGGATTCAGCTAATGGCCGAGAGATGCAGCCCCAGGAACCCTTAAACAGTTGCACAGTATCTCAGGTCTTCTTTATTGTGCCCTGGATTTGCCTCCATTATTCAAGATCCCATTTGAATTTCTTAGTGTCTAAGCCATTGTGCATTCTATAGTGCGTATTTTTAATTTTTTTAAATTTATTTGACAGACAGAGATCACAAGTAGGCAGAGAGGCAGGCAGAGAGAGAGCAGGAAGCAGGGTCCCCACTGAGCAGAGAGCCAGACATGGGGCTCGATCCCAGGACACTGGGAATCATGACCTGAGCCAAAGGCAGAGGCTTTAACGCATTGAGCCAACCAGGTGCCCTAAGAGTGCATATTTTTATATTTTGCCTGTTAAAAGAAAATGAACTCTGTTAACTTCTCTTTTTTTTTATCTGCCATAATTTCAGTCTTTATTTCATACCGATCTTTTTCACTTATTCCAATTTTTTTTAATTTTTTCAATCTATTTATTTTCAGAAAAACAGTATTTATTATTTTTTCACCACACCCAGTGCTCCATGCAATCCGTGCCCTATATAATACCCACCATCTGGTACCCCAACCTCCCACCCCCCTGCCACTTCAAACCCCTCAGATTGTTTTTCAGAGTCCATAGTCTCTCGTGATTCACCTCCCCTTCCAATATACCCCAACTCCCTTCTCCTCTCTAACACCCCTTGTCCTCCATGATATTTGTTAACTTCTCTTTTTGAAGTAGCTTATTCTTTTTAGCTTTGTCATTGTTTCATTATTCGGCATGGAAATAAAATGAAATTCCAATTGTAGATAGGTAAGGAGACAAAGTTGATGATCTATTAAATAAATAATAGAAGTATTAGTTGAGGGTGTCTGAGTGGCTCAGTCGGTTAAACATCTCCTTCAGCTCAGGTCATGATCCCAGGGTTCTGAGATGGGGTCCCACATTGGGCTTCTTGCTCAGCGGAAAGCCTGCTTCTCCCTCTACCTTTGCCTCTCCCCCTGCCTCATTAATAAATAAATAAATTCTTGGGGTGCCTGGGTGGCTCAGTGATTTAAGCATCTGCCTTCAGCTCAGGTCATGATCCCAGGGTCCTGGGACCCAGCCCCACATTGGGCTCTCTGCTCAGCGGGAAGCCTGCTTTCCCTCTCCCGCTCCTGCATCTTGTGTTCCTTTTCTCTTTGTTTCTCTCTATCAAATAAATACATAAAATCTTTTAATAAATAAATAAATAAGTAATTTCTTGAAAAAGTTATCAATTGAAAAAATAAACAAAGAAGGTAAAATGTCCATGCTGTTCAAAACAATCCAAAAATTTAATGCAATCTCTACCAAATGCCAATTGCACATTTATAGAAATAGAAAAAAAATATTTAAATTCATATAAAACCACAAAGGACTCTGGTCAAAACAATCTTGAGGAAGAAAAACAAAGATTGAAGTATCATACTTCCTGGTTTTAAAATATATTACACAGCTATAGTGATTAAAACAGTAAGGGACGGGGGGTGGGAGGTTGGGGTACCAGGTGGTGGGTATTATAGAGGGCACGGATTGCATGGAGCACGGGGTGTGATGCAAAAATAATGAATACTGTTATGCTGGAAAAAAAAAAAAAAAATAAATTAATTAAATATTAAAAAAAAAAAAAAAAAAAACAGTATGGTATCGGCATATAGACAGATTGTAGAGCAATGGAACAGAATACAAAGCCAGAAATAAATCCACATATATATAGTTAATGGTTATTCAACAAGGCTAAGAAGAGCTTGGGTGGGTCAGTGGGTTAAAGCAAGAATACACATGAGGAAGGGATAGTCTTTTCAACAAGTAGTATTGGAAAAAGTGGATATTCACATGTGAAAAAAAATGAAATTGGACCTTTATTATACACCAAACACAAAAAGTATTTTAAAGTGGAGTTAAGACTTTAACATAAGGTCTGAAACTGTAAAACTCCTAGAAGAGAACATTGGGGAAAACTTCATGACATTGAGCTGTACAGTGATTTCATGGATTCGACACCAAAAACAAAGGCACAAAGCAAAATAAACAAATGGGACTGTGGTTGACTCTTGAACAACATGGGTTTGAACTGCTTGGGGCTACTTAGATTCTTTACGTATGGTATTGGAAATGTATTTTCTCTGATGATTTTTTTTTAAGATTTTATTTTTACTTATTTATTTGTTTGACAGAAAGAACAAGTAGGCAGAGTGGCAGGTAGAGGGAGAAGGAGAAGCGGGCTCCCTGCTAAGCAGGGAGCCTGACATAGGGCTCCATCCCAGGAACCTGGGATCATGACCACAGCTGAAGGCAGATGCTTAACCTACTGAGACACCCAGGCACCCCTCTCTTATGATATTCTTAATGATACCTTCTCTCTAGCTAATTTTATCATAAGAATACATTATACATAATACACCCATAACATACAAAGTATGTGTTGTTTATGTTATCAATGAGGCCTCTAGTCAACATTAAGCTATTAGTAGTTAAGCTTTTGGGAGTCAAAAGTTATATACATGGATTCCCAACTGCAAGCTCCCCTCATCCCTTTGTTGTTCAAGAGTCAACTGTACATTAAACTAAAAAGCTTCTGTGCAGCAATTAAAACCATCAGCAACATGAAAAAACACCTTACAGAATAAGAGAAAATATTTGCAAGCTACATATCTAATAGTTAATATCCAAAATATACAAGGAGTTCCTACAAATCAAGAGCAAAATAACAAATAACAATTTAAAAAATGGGCAAAGTTCTTCCATAGACATTTCTCCAGAGAAGACATATACATGGCCAACAGATACACGAAAACACGCTCAACAGCACTAATCGTCAGAAAAATGCAAATTAAAACCACAATGACATATCAGCTCACACCTGTTATGATGCCTTTTATAAGAAAAATAAAAGAGAACAAGCGTTGAGGAGAATTCAGTAAAACTGAAACTCTTGCATACTGTTGTTGAGAATGTGAAATGTGTAGTCACTATGGGAAACAGTGTGGTGTTTCCTCAAAAAACTAAAATTACAAGTACCACATGGTCCAGCAATCTCATTTCTGAGTATTTATCCAAAGGAATTGAAATTAGAATCTCAAAGAGGTATTTGCACTCCCGTGTTCATTGCAGAATTATTCACAACAGCCGAGCTTAGAAACAACCTACATGTTCACTGACAGATGCGTGGGTAAAGAAAAAGTGATCTATGTGTATGATGGGCTATTAGCCTACAAAAGAAAGAAATCCTGCCATATGCAACAACATAGATGAACCTTGAAGACTATGTGCTAAGTCAAATAAGCTAGTCACAGAAAGACACATATTGTGTGATTCTATTTCCATGAGGTATCCAAAAGAGACGAATTCATGGAAGCGGGGCGTAAAATGGTGGTGCCCAGGAGCTGGGTGAGGGCTAACTGGAAGAGTTGCTGTCCAGTGGATGTGAAGTTTCAGTTGTGCGTGATGAGTAAGTTCTACAGATCTGCCATACAGCATTATCTTTCTAGTTAATAATACTGTATTGTGCACTCAAACAGGTAAGAGGGTAGATCTCCTGTTAGGTGTTCTTACCACAATTTTTTTAAAAAAAGAATGAAGGGCCAACTGTTTTTGTAAACTTTCCATGAAATCGCAGCATGCCAATTTCGTGGTAACCCCTTCTCCTAACAAACTTAATTTTCCCAGAGGGAAGGAATTTCCCAGATGTAGAATTTGATATCTAGACAGTTCACAGATCCTAACCTATACCTTTACGTGTTTTCTAACACTCTCACAACATTCTGGTCATCACTTGAATTGTATTTGATAGTCTCCAACTGAGTCTTTCAGTTGTTGAACACCACAGAGATACAAACTTAAATGGTTCACTTATGAAAATAAAAAAAAGTTCAAATTCTCTTTTAGCCTTCACCATTCCCCTATCCCAGCTTTAGATTTTAAACAGCTCCTCTGCTCATTGAATAATCTTGATTACTCTTCTGGAAAAAGAATTCCTCCCCTGCATTGCAACTCCACGACCCCCCGAATTCAGTGGGAGAATATCCTGTGGGGAACTTTAGTGTTTTATTTTTTTTACTTTTAGTGGAAAAAAAAAAAACACTTTTTAGTTTTTTTTACTCTTTTAGGCTCTCATATTTGTTCATCTGTATTAGGTTGGGAACCCTCAAAATAAGACTTCTGTCCGAGTATTGCATTTATTGAGTTCTGTTTTACAGATTTTTAAGTATACTGCTATCAGTGCCTTGTATTTATTTAACATTATGTCAATACTTATGCTGCCTTAGATTATTCCAAAGAGAGGCCTGTGTGAAGGTTAGAAGGAAAATCTTTTTCATGCAATGCATTTGCTGTGTCTCTCTATGTAGTCCTTATGAAATACTAATGTTGCAGGCAAATACATTGTCAGCAGGAAAATAATGCATTTGTCATATATACCAGGCTCTACATCAGTTTTTCTTTGAACCACATATGACACGTCAAAATGGAATAAATGATGCTAGAAGTGATTTTTTTAGCTCCCTGAAGAGTAGTTGATCTATGCGTGTCCATGCAGCCTCACCTTATCTGGGGCAGAGCTACAAATCCAGTTTCATGGTTAAATTAGCAGGTAATCCCTCCCGTTTGCAAGCCTCGAAATGGTGTGTATCTGTCAAAGGAATCTGATTATGCCAGATCCCCAAGGTTCCCGCTTCAGTGCACAGGGCTTAATTCAAAAACAACTGATTCAAAGGGGCAATGTCTGTGACAGGAATCAGCCCTACGACCGATTTTTGCTGTGATACCTGCTGCATATGAGCAACAGAAATGGCACTGCATTGCTTGCACACCTGTATTTGGAAACCAGCTGTGAAGCCTAGATTTAGCTTCTCCTCCTCTGGTGTCCCCATCTTAGTAACTGTCCCACCTTCCATTTGACTCCCTTTTCGGCACTCTCCCCTTGTATCCAATGAAACATCTGGACAGTAGTTTACTTCTGAAAACCCTCTGATGTGTCTACTTCTGGCCACCTCACTCCTATTGTAAGCCCATCCGATCTTTCCACAAATCATTGAAATAGGCAGTGAATTCTTCACCCTATTTTAATTACGTCTTCCTTCCTGCTTGTCTATACTCTGCTGAATAAACTTTACAGTTTTTGAAATATTGCAGCTATACCAAAAACATAGATGGGTAGATACCTAGGTAGGTAGGTAGATAGATAGATAGAAAGAAAGAAAATGCATAAAACACTGTACCTAATAGCCAGTTTGAAGGTAGGGGGCAAAACAGACACAGTTAGATTTTACTATGTACCCATCTCCATGGTTCTCCACTTTTCCTCTCTGGAAATAAACACTCTCCTGAATGTGGTGTTTATCAGAATGTTCTTTCAGTATAGTGTGTCTTGTCATGTGAAGCCTCTGCTTCAGCCCTTCAATGTGCTTCCATTACTTTTAGTCCCCAAACCTAGGCCCTGGCTGGCATGGCCTGCCATAGTCTGAGGCTCTCCCCAGGCTGCTGGTCTCTAGCCCTATCACACACCACTCTCCCAGGCCAGGGAAGGCCCTGTCCCTCCTCCAGCCTTAGTGCCTCATGGAATCCCTCAAACATACGCCGCACTCGATGATTGCTAGCAAATTGGACAAGTACATGAGTGATGGCCAGACTCTATGTTGAGACGCAAACATGAAAAAGTTCTAGTCCATGTCTTCTAGGGTTTGTAACAGATGAGAAGAGAGGCAAACAGACCACGGGGTGGATGTGAAAATAAACAATTGTACACCAGTTGTGGTAAGACCTATAACAGAAGTCAGGACGAGCATAGCGATGGAAGACCAAAGGGTGTAATCAGATCTTCTGGGGTTAGAGAGGATAAAAGAAGGCTACACACATGAGGAGACATTTAAATTGAAGCTCGAAAAATGAATAGGATTTTTCAGCGCACAGAAGGAAGAAAGTATATTTCAGGCAGAAAAATTCAGCATGTGAAAGTACATAAAATGCACAGGGCCCACGTGAAGTCGGGAGTGGCTGAAGCACAGGGTGGTGTGGAGAAGATGTGAGAGAGGAAGTCGAAGAGCCGGGCAGTGGCCAGACCAGGGGGGCTTTATATATGGAGCTGTGGTGTTTGGACCATTCTCATTGTTGAAACCCAATTTATTACTTGTATGGTGGGCACTCTGCCAAGCAGCATGTATAAAAAAATGAGTGTTCTGTTCTTAAAAGCTTATCTAATAAGGAGATAAAACAAATTCTTAATGCGTATTTTTTAGTACTTTTTCCTCAAAGGGAAGTGTGTCTGGAATGACTCTATGTAATGAAATTAGATTTTTTTTTTTTTTTTTTTTTTTTTTTTTTTTTTTTTTTTTTGTAAAGCCACTGGTCAGGAGCTGCATGGCCACAGAAGAGCTGACAGGATGGTAACAGCCACCTGAGGGGCTGTGGTGACCCATGTTCACAGAAGTTTAGCCCCCACCCTTCACTGGTACGGGGTTGTGGGGGGACCTGTACTCACCTTCTATTTAAGGTCAGCAGTGACTGGATACTCAACCCCTTGTAAGTGACAATAGAAGAGAATCTTTTTTTTTTTTTTTTTTTTTTTTTTAGGTTAGGGAGGGTCATCTTTCTTATTAACATAGTAAAGATTATATCCCATTCATACCGTAGTATATAATAACTCACCAGATTTTTCATGAGAGAAAGTTTAAATAGTTCACTGTCATTAAGTACCTGCCTAGGGTCTCTGACAATGACAATGTATGAAAAAGGAAATGTTGAAACCTGAACCATGAATCCCAATAAATTTTATGTCTCCACATGCCTTTTGTATTCCCAATTTGTGGGAAATTTAAGATGTTATTTATTTTTTTATATTTTAAAAAATGTAACGAAGTATCACTTTAGCACTGGTGTCTGATGAAATACAAGAATGCAAACATGGCACTGGTTTCACTGAACTTTGGACACATATGTGAGGTGCACTATTATGGCTGAGTTATGTCTCTGAGGCCAAATTCTACCTGCGGCCACCTTGACTCCTCCACTCACACATTGAACGGGAACTGCAAATGAACATCCAGACAAAGAATTCCTCCCAGCACGGTAAACCTTTTCATTCTCTGCCTTAGCAGACATAAAATGAAATTTAAAAAAACAAAACAAAAAACTTTATCCCTTCAGTTCTGATTAGTCTGAAGCAGATATACAAAAGTGCATTTGAGATACTCCCTCTTGCTGCTCTTCCAGAAAGGCTAATATATTAGAAAAGCAGGTTATCAATTTATAATATGCTTTACATGCGTTCCCACAATCTCCTTTGAGAAGTGCCTCTTTTCAACCTAATATAGGATAGTTTTGCCCCTGGACCTTTTTGTCAGATATAAATGTGAAGGTGTTGGGGAAAAAAAAAAATCTAAGAATCTCTTTAATTTTCCCTGGGAGGCTAGAAAATGTTTTGCAGCTACACTTGGAAGGTCTTTTTCTACTGGTTTTACCAATTAACCTTAAAGAGAGTGTTGGATTAGTCCTTTCCTCTCTGGGGGTGTCCCAAAGTTGTGTTTCTGTTTTGTGCCTTTTGTTTGCTATGTACCCATTTCTGCCTGTTCCCACTAAATGTTGTTCTTGTCAAAGCCACTGTAAGTTGAGAAGCAAATGAGCGATTTTGTGAATAGCATTTCCTACTGCTTTACCTTGGTTGGATAATTGGATGTGAAGGCTTAATTGGAGTAAAAGTGTTACAAAAGAAATGGAAAAATGGCATCTCTAATGAAGTAGCAAGAAAAGAAAGGTGTTCAGATACCTGCAGATTAATGGCTTGAAAGAAATTTATCTATTTCTCTCTAAGGTGTAGAGAGAATTCTCTAGAAATAAGAAGACATAGAAAGTAGAAATAATCAGAATTATTATTCCTCAGCAGTGACATTTCATCTAAATGTCTTACAAAATATTTTTTTAGTCTTATAAAATATCTTTGTGTTAACTGTTCTCCTTAAATTCTGAATTATATTTCTTTCATGTTCTGCAGATTTCAATTTATCATTTAGATATCTATCTTAAAATAACTTACTGTTTCTGCATTAAAACAACAAGCAATATTCAGCTGGTGAAAAAGGAAAAAAGATATAATGATTGGAGAGAAAAAAACATTGTCATTATTTTCTAATCACACAATTGTAAGTAAATGAAAGCCCCCAAAAATGTACAGATGAATTATTAGAATTAGTTCTTGAGTTGAGTAAGATTGCTGCATGTAAAATCAATACACGAAAGCAAAAGAGTTTCTGAATGCCACCACAAATTGTTAAAAAATTTGACTGATTATAAAGTTTTCAATAATGATATCTTCAGAAAAGACTAAGTAAATAGGAATAAATCTAAAAACGACATGCAGGACTTTTTTCTTAATAAAAAGTAGTGTAAGATATCTAGAATGACTAAATAAATATATATTCCATATTTAATGGTTGGGAGATTCAAAGTCAAAAGGGAGTAAATTCCTCCTAAGCTTACTTAAAATTTCAATGCAATTTCAGCCAAAATCCAACACGGTTATTTTACTTGTCCACGTGTGTGGTATGTGTTGATAAACTAATCCAGATGTATGTATATGGAAGAGTAAAAGACCAAGGATAGCGACATATTCTTTTTTTTTTTTATAGTCACATATTCTTTTTGAAGATTTTTTAAAAAGATTTTATTTATTTATTTGACAGAGATCACAATTAGGCAGAGAGGCAGGCAGAGAGAGGAGGGAAACAGGCTGGCCACTGAGCAGAGAGCTCGATGCGGGGCTTGATCCCAGGACCTTGAGATCATGACCTGAGCTGAAGGCAGAGGCTTAACCCACTGAGCAACCCAGGTGCCCCGATAGTCACATATTCTTAAAGGAAAATACAGATAGTTGATTCATGATGCTCTCAGATGAACAGATAACAATAAAACATTATGATAACTATACAGAAATAAACAGACCAGTGGGTTGGAATAGAGACCCCAGGGATACATCACATAGATTTATGCAAACTAGATTTATGATTAAATTAATATTGCAGGTCAGTAAGGATAGGATGAAATTTCTAAAAAATGATAATGGGCTATCCCTGAAGAGAAAAAAAAAAAAACAAACACCACTTGGGTCATGTTTTATACCCTTCAAAAATAATATTAGGTGGAAGAAATAATGAAACAGATTTATAAAATATTTAGAGAACCATAAAGAAATATATATAGGTATGTATCTCATTAGAATAAGGAAGAATTTTTTTAATTTAAGATTAAGAAAACATTTTAAGAATGTATGAAAAACAGAAAACATATGTAATATCAGAATTTTTTTTTGAAAAGCTATAAAGCAGGTCCTAGAAATCAATAAGAAAAAGGCAAAGAATTTCTCAGATATTTCACAGAAAGGAAAGTTCAATGGCAAGTGAGTTTCTGAAAAAAAAAATATAATCTCATTATTACTCACTCTTAGGTGAGTCATATAGGACTTAGGTCTGAGTAGTGTAATTAATGAATGTAATCAAATAATTTTGACTAAGTCATCTAAATAAGTGCCACAATACAATATAATTTCACAACTAGCAGATTAGCAAAAGTTGAAAGTTTGAAATACCAAATTCTGATTGGGATATGAAGCCATATATATATACACACATATATATGTATATACGTATATATATATACGTATATACATATATATGTGTGTATATACACACGCGCACACACAGTAGATGTGTCAATTGGTGTAACTTCCAAAAACAGCTCAGCATTATCTTGTGAACTTCCACCTCTGCATGCCCTATGATCTAGCCATACAGCTTCTTAGGTTTATACAATAGAAAATCTTCTATATGTGCACAAGGACACATGTAGAATTTTTTCATGGTAACATGATTTGTAATGGTAAAAAATTGGGGCAATACAAATATCCTCAAAAGTTGATTGGATGAATTAATTGTGTTATTTTTGTATGATGGAATATGATATAAGAGTGAAAAATGAATGAAACACAGCTACATGTGCAACAGGAATGATTCCCTCATGAATGTAGATTAAACAAAAATAAAAACTTTCAGAAAAATACTTAAGTCAGTTATTGTAAAGTCTAAATACACAAAACTAATCATCTTTAGGGTTGTAAACATACAGTGTAAAAATGATAAAAAAAAGAAGGAAATGATAAATTTAAAAATGTGTAAAAGTGGTTAGTGATACATTTTAAAGGTCATATTTGTGCTTTATTCTATATATTTTAGTCTAGATGGTAAATAAACTGATACATATGTGCTTATCACTTATTCTTATATACATAAACATATATTCTATGCATATGTTATGAATTTTATCTTTTAACATTTATCTTTAAAAGCATTAATATATGTAGTTATATATATAAAGAAGTAGAAATTAGTTGAACATCACAAAATATCCATATTTGAATGTGTATGAGTATTTACATACGTATTTAAGAATTTTTAAATCTAAATAGTCCTTGCAAAGACTCCCAAGGTCAAGGAAAATGCTTTGTTCATATTTTGATCAAAGTAAATTTATTCAAATTTTTTCACAGTAGGACTATAGGAAATAGAATCTCTTACACTTGAATTAGGATCTAATCTGTGAGATAAATGGTAGTACTAACCACGTTCTATTCTTTTTGGCTTCAGTGACCATATGCCAAATCAATGCAAGTAATTCTGTATAATAACTGTGCTGGAAGAATATATCTTCTATGAACTCACCCCTGGGACAACACTATGAAGAGATGACCCTGAATAAACTTAGTTTTTTTGTTTATTTGTTTATTCATTTAGTTTGAGAGTGAGAGTTGCAAAAGAAACCTAAGGCATGGATGTAGAAAGAAGGTCTGAAGGGTGCCTTCAATCTCTCACTGCTCTCAATAACTTCAGTGTTTCCTATAATTGACCTCATAAATTTTATGGAAGAATACATTATACTTTTGAAAGAAATGCATTCTTGAAAATCTTAGTCTAGGTGGTATTAACCAAGATATTGATGAGTTGGGTTCATCTGGGTCAGAGAAGTGAGTAAAAACCTGTCCTAAATGCTTTGAGAGGAAGAAAGCTAACTGGATTATTAACTGGGATTAAGGATTTTATACTTCAGATTTTAAGATATTCAATATATATTTCACGTGTTGATTTATAATCTATATACTCTAAGACTCTCTCTCTCTCTTTCAAGAGAGAATAATATAAGAATAATGTAGGGATGCAAAAACTCTGCTACTCCACAACAGAAGTTTCATTTTGCTATCAAAGAATACTTGCTTGTTTTCTTTGGCTGTGTTGAAAGCTGATTCCTGTCAATATCTCAGGTTGGTTCTTAGCAACCAAGAAGAATGTGAATAATATAACATAACATGATATAATATAATATTGTGAAATATATAAAACAAAAATATATAATAAAATGTTGTGTGTGTATATACATATATATACACACACCCACATATATATGTATATACACACACAAAACCAAATACATAAATTCTTTTCTTTTCTCAAATAGAGTGAGTTTATCTTTGGGCATCTAGTGTTTGGAATGTTCAAATTGTAGGACATACTGAAACTCTCAAGTCCAAAGTGTAATATGAATATACAGTGGAGTCAACACTCTTTTGCAAGAGTTTTTTTGCAAGAGTTTTTGTCCCTCTCACTGACAGTTTATCTTCTTAAGGGACCAGACTACTAACACTTCTGGGGAAATACAGTTGCTATCACAATTCAGAGGCCATAAAAGGGTACATGTCTCAAGGAGACTGGAAGTAGCACAGTTGGAAACTGACCACGGTTGCAGAGAACAAGAGTGGACGAGGAGAGGAATCTAGCTGCAGAACGAGCCTCCACAGAACTCTGACTCTGAAACAATGCCACTGGGCAATACAGATGTTCCAAATATATGTGTTGAGTGGTAGAATTTCAGCTATATGCCTGTAGTCTTTCTTCACTGCACACGACAGTGTTGTTGAGATGGGATTAATTTTAACCTAATTTCACAGAAGAAATTGCAACTCAGTGAGAGTAAGTGATGACGTAAGATTATACAGCTTGTAAAAGATGAACTCAAACCTGGGTTGGTCCAGTCTACTTTGACTCCTCATGGAGAGAAATGCACACACACACACACACACATACAAATACATTGCATGTGTATTTTATATATATATATACATATATATGTGTATATATACACACACGTGTGTGTATATATACACATATATGTACATATATGTGTGAGTGTATATATGTGTATATATATATGCATATAAACTATTTAATATCATCTACTAAACAGTATATATATGGCAGTAGATTGGGTCTAGAATTTAAATGCTAAAGGCACTAAAACTAAAACCATCTGAGGTAATACGTGGCAACAATACTTTAGTTAGGCTAGAAAAGAGGAAGAAGCAAGTGCTTGATTTGAACCTGGTGGTGCAATGCAGATGGTGGTCTTTGAGAAAACAAAGCTCTTCTACTCCCTTCCAGAGCTTCTTTCCTGTTGAGATGAATGGTATTTCTCTTGCACTGAAAACAGAAGGACAAGGAAGGGACGGGAAACAAACTCATCTTTAGAAGTCCAGAGGCATAGTTATAATTTCAAATATGTGGAATAAAATTTGTTTTGTAAACTGTAGGCTGAACCGGTCACAGTTCCAGGCAAGAATTCAAAGGAGATGTTCTCTTGTTATATAAATTTTTTACTTTAAATTTCCCTGGTATTTATGCAACACTACAGATTAGTGAATAAGTAGAGTAAGGTCTGATGGTGTCTGAAAAAAAGTTTCCTACCTAAATACTGCCTCTCTTTATATTTGGCCATCTTGCTTCCCGGGCTATTTCTGGTCATTTAGGGCGCGTGGGTGGCTCAGTGGATTAAGCCGCTGCCTTCGGCTCAGGTCATGATCTCAGGGTCCTGAGATCGAGTTCCGCATCTGGCTCTCTGCTCAGCAGGGGGCCTGCTTCCCTTCCTCTCTCTCTGCCTGCCTCTCTGCCTACTTGTGATCTCTCTTTGTCAAATAAATAAATAAAATCTTTAAAAAAATGGATTTCCTTAGGAAAGGACGGGGCAATTTTTATTACTTTTCATGGTAATGGAGCACCCTGGGGATGAAGTTAAAGCCACAGCAGGGCATGAGCTCCCCTCTCTAGAGCAAGATGGAACATGGTTGGAAGGCCAGCTGGTAACTTAAAGCATCCTATGTAGTTTTCCAAAGTTGGATTTCAGTAAATGGGTAGAACTGCCAAAGATAGTTGATATTCATAGGTCAGGAAACCAAGTATTTGTCTTCTAGAAAGACTGCCCGCAGGGAGTAAGGTCTAAGAGACTAAGTGGGACTCAAGAGAGAGGCTTTGCAAACATGGAGCAACATACCATCAAATTAAGCAGACCTCCAGGTGCTGGGGAGTAACTCCCAGCTATAACTTGGTGCCTCATGAGAGTTCAATATTTGACAACTGGATCCCTGAATCCCCAGTGTGGAAGCATAAATAATTTAAAGAAACCCTCCAATTCCTACCTATCCCCCCACACACATAGGAGTAAGGCTTTGGAAATATTACCTGAATCAATCTTAACAGAGGGAATGAGCTTGATTCTCAGCTGAACAAGAACAATCATAACTTTCTTGAAAAGTTGTGATGTCCACACACTACACAACTTCAGGGGTTATCATTCACTATCTCCAGTGTGCATGAACCATCTCTGGAAATCCTACCTAATCAGAAGCATCTGGAGGAGGGGGAAAAAGGGTGCTGTTTACAATGACAGCTAGGAATTAACGTGTATTGAGAATAAGGCACATTGATATTTGAGAAACAAGATGGAGAAGTCAAGAACCATAGGCTACAATTTTGTCAGCAGTTCAAAAGTCTCTCTTCCTCCTCATCTACACAACTGTGGCTTGTGCTCATTCCTTGGAGTTGGAGAGAAGCACTTTATATGGTCAACATAAATCTCTACATTGGTAGTTTCTGAATATAATCCGCAGCCAATAACCAATTTGTCAGTTGTTGCTTCTTTTTTCTTCCAAGGGATGGATTTTGTGAATTGCAATTCCCATCATGCTGTAAGTCAGTGAAATAAAGGAGTCTAGGAGAAGCAATTTATTTTAACATAATATTTTACATTTTTTATTATAGAAAATATATTTGATATATTTTACCTTAACAGCTGGTTGGAATTATAAAGTGAGAATATTTGGTGAGTGACAATATTATAGGTTACTTCCCAGGAGCCAGTAGTTAGTAAATTCATGTGAACCTCGAAGTGCTATTTTATCTTTTTTCCTTCTTTCTTTAACCATCGAGGTCATGTGTACAAACCAGTCTCCTCACAGTGAACTGTGAGATCTGTTAGCAGCCATTTTTGTCCAGAAAGAGCCTGTGATGTGAAACCTGTCATTGTACAGTTGCAGCTGGCAGAGAGTTAACGTTACCCGATAACTTACAACAACTTAATTTTCAAATTAGCAATTCCTGCTGCATATGGTTTTGTTTAAAAGGCTGACTTCACTACAAACAAGTATTTGTCTGAAAGGGGGTAGTTTATAGAATGTGTTATGATTCATAAAATGGCATTTGTGCAGAATGTAAATTGAATTACGCTCAGACTTGACTTGTTTGCTTCCAGCAAGTTGTCTGCCACAAATACTGAGCGATTTGACAAAACAATAAGCACAAACATGACCCAGTGAAATAGGGTGGTGAAAGGGAACAGATCATATATAAAGTTAGTGAGGGGTCAGTAGGAGGAATCTGTTCTCTAAATCCTCATGGAACAAGGACCATAAATTTCAGATCTATTTGATTAGGGTATAGGGACATCCCATAGGTGACCATGGTGACATACACCAGTCATTTGTACTCTGAAGGCAGCATTTAACTATGAATGTTCAGTGCCCTACAGGCATATACATTAGCTCCAACCTTTCCTCTGTGGTCAAAAATATCAACTGGAAGATGATGAAATAAAATATTTCATGTAGCCCTTTACACATTAAAGTTTCATGGATTGTTTCACAGGCAAATATAGCCTTTATTACTATGACACATCCGGTTAAATGAAACAACGTTCTGCAGCCAATAGGATGTTAATATTTTTACAAGGTGCATACTACATCATAATGTAAGGGAAGGGAAGTTATCTCAAATGTAGAACTTTAGATACTAAAGCTTTTAATTATCTGTTGCCCTGTAGTTAGAGTCAGTGGTGTACCTTAATCCAAACTAGAATAATTCAAAGAAACCTGTATCATACTATTTGGGTATGAAGCACAGTTTTGAAGTCATAAAAACATCCTAGTTTAAGTCCAATCAACTAGTATATGTTAGACACAAAAAGACTTCAAGAGGTAAGAATTAGAGGGAATGATTGCTTACTTATTTAACTTAACTGATTGTTTATTTTCTGCAAATGTTTACCTTAAACACTGTTTTTAAGTGCTGCTCACATATCAACACATTCAACCATCACAACAACCTCATGATTACTCCCCCATTTAATGGATTAGGGGACTAAGGCACAAAGATGTCAAGTAACTTAGTCACACCACTAAGATTTGCTTGAATCATTAAATAAATTCTGTACTCATATGTCATTCACCTACCGATTTAAGTCTCATTTATGGATTGCAATGAAGATATGTATCTTTACCTTGATCTCTAGAATTGTCCAATTAAATGAACAGAGGCCAAAACAGGATTTAAAGTGACTATAACCATGCTCTAAAATATAGGTGTTGGAATTTTCACAAAGAAAACAGGTTTTTTCTTCCCCAAGACTCCTTTTCAATAAGAACCATGTGTGATCAAAGGAGATAGTTTATAATGATTAGCCCTTCACATGGCTACAATCAAGTTTGAAAAAAATAATAAAAATATTTTCGCTTGAACTACTCCAAAATGTGAACAACCAAAAAAATGACATAAGTATTTTTCTTCACAACTGAGCATGCCCCCAAAAAGCCAAAGAAAAGAGATAAATGTCTAAATGGAACAGTGGCAGCTCTAAGTGCTTTTGAGGCTTTGGAAAAGTTTTGTTCCACAAAAGGGCTCTTACATTTGTGTAACAGGTTCTTATTCAATACCTAATCACACTTGCCTGCTGTCAGCAGGCCTGTAAGGTTTCTCTCTCACTCAATTATTAGCTGCTGTTGATGTGACATTTTCAAAATTTAGAAATGTAATGGGAAGTAAGTGGAACCCATCCCCATGAAGCATTTCACTCCTTGGTCCCCAGAAACAGGCAGTTGGCTTGCAGTAGAAAACAAGTGAGTGTTCTCAGAATTCACAAAATTCAACTCATGCTGTGGAATAAGTGGGGGTTTTTTTGCATCCTTGGGTGATTGTTTACATTGTTCTTGGTGGTGGCCATGGCAACAGTGGCAATGGATGGAGAGTAGGGGCAGACATGTTTGCAATCATGGTACCCGGTCCTGGTTATTAGTAGTTGTAGCAACTGTGCTACTCACAGTAACAACAGCCCTCATTTATTTTAATGTTACAATAAGAGACGAATCCAGAATTATAATTATAGTTTTTATATATTTACAGTGTCTTCCATGTTTTTATTTATTTCTGTGGGAACGATGTGAGATTTGATCTTCGAAATGTGGGAAATCATAGTTCTGGAAAACTTTTTTCCTGATGAAGTAGCTGTTAAGGATTTGCATGATTTGAAACCTGGGCTATGGAGAATGGAGAATAATTTTTTTTTTTTCCAAATCTATGTAGAAACAGTCGGGGTAAAAATATTTATTTTTTGGGGACGCCTGGGTGGCTCAGTTGGTTAAGCAGCTGCCTTCGGCTCAGGTCATGATCCCAGTGTCCTGGGATCGAGTCCCACATCGGGCTCCTTGCTCCGCAGGGAGCCTGCTTCTCCCTCTGACTCTGCCTTCCACTCTGTCTGCCTGTGCTCGCTCTTACTCTCTCTCTCTCTTACAAATAAATAAATAAAATCTTTAAAAAATATATATATATATTTATTTTTTGAAGTATTAACAGTCAGAATTGGGTATCTGAAATCAATAATCGTCCTGCATTTTGCAAATGTCTTCCTGGGAATTGCTGCTGCTTTTCTTAGACTTGCTTTGGAAAGTTAATTTTATGTGGACTCGCAATTATACTTTCTTAAATTACTGCCCCTTTTCTTCTTTAAATTAAGTGAAGTTTCTTCCATTAGTACATGGAGAATGCAGAATAGAGAAATAACTATCCAAAGACACTGTCCCTTACAGAATATTCTCAGAGTATAATTTAATGTTTTCTTTACAGAATTTTTGTATCCACCTTAATGGTGAAATTATAATGGCATGCTGGTGAGGATAGGAGAAAAAAATAATTCAAATGTCCTGAAAAATAGTTACTCTTCATCCTGATAATTTTAGGGTTATAATATTGACTTTGAACATTGATGGTGACTCTGAAAATTTACAGGGAAATAAAATAAAAGCAATGACTATATCACCCTATCTTGATATCTTTCAGTAGACTTGAGTTATATGAAATTGCAAATGTACAAAATTCTGCTCAAGACATAGGGAATTTATTTTGAAAGATATCACTTGGCATTTGAGAAACAAGAAATAATGATTAAAATACATGATAGAAATTTTACTAGTTAAAAATACATTTTTAAATGTGAATAGTTAAATTTCAGTTACGCCTTGATGAAAAATGAAAAGGAAGTCAAAGGAGAGAAGACACTGCTAGAAAGATAGAAATTAATTTCAAAGTAAATAACTGCAGCTTTAAATTTTGAGTAACTTACCCAGAAATTAAACAAAATTTGAAAAGATAAAGACCACAATGCACCAATGCAAGCTTTATTCAGACCATGAAGTAAGGCAACAGAAGCTTTAACACAATTTTGAGTTAAATTAAATGAGTCTTGCTCATTTAATTCATTAATTCTTATGAAAACAGAAAAATGATTTACAGTAGTCCCAGGTGTCTAGTTAACCTGTGATTGCCTAAAAATTACATTGCAATTGCATTATCAAAAATAATTTGCTTTGGATTTTATTTTATTATATGTGTATGTGCCTATTTAATAAATGTTCTTAATTGTGCATTTCTTAGATTAATATTAAAATTAGTTATCATTCCCTGAGCTGACTCTCCTTTTAGGAAGCTAAAGACCTTGGAGGCAAGAAGTCAGTATAGGATTAATAATTTGTCATGGATAATCCACAAAATAAATAAAGCCAGTGTGAATAATTGGAAGTTGGCAGAGATGTAACATAGGAGCTATTGAAAGTTAATTCAATATGAAGTTATTCATAGTTACTTCTCTCTCATCAACCAGCCACTAGAATAAGCTGCAATTGATAATTCTGTATATAAAGTGGCATTTGTGCGGTATCGGTGTTTTACGATTTTATCTGCAACGTGTAATATTTTTCTTCTTGACATAGTTCTAGTTTTATTAAAACTCAGAAATCTGCAAGTTTTTCCATGGATGTTAAACATTCTTTCAACTTTGAAAGTAAGGTCCAGAACATTTTCTGCATCTTTATGTTAAAGATATCCATGTGTGGTTTCTAAAATATCCCAAACTGAAATTACAGTTTGAAAAATGCAATTAAACTTCATGAAAATGCAGTTAAACCTCATGAAAACTCACTCACTTGTAAAAAGGACTTGCATGTTCAGCTAGTGTTAAAATAACAAGAGATTAATAATGGCAGATTGAATATTTGAATTACTTACCTACTGGATTAGCCTTTTTAGCCTAATGATATTTTCCAGAAAATAGTCACATTTCCCACAATTAAAATTGTACATATTCTAGATTTCTGATTTACCAGTCTAAAAGGTACTATAAAATTATGAGACTTTGTTACTTAACCCAGGCCTAATTGTTGATCAGACATGAAGACATTAATTATACGCCTTTTTTTTTTTTTAAGCTACTGTGATATTTTATTTTCAAAATATGCCTGCAATTAAGTTTGGAGGTAAAACTTCATCTGGGCTTTTCCTTAACATATTTCATGTTTTTGCAATGACAGGTTTCATATACACTGGAGAAGTTGTACATCGAATGCTAACGGCCACACAGTACATAGCACCTTTAATGGCAAATTTCGATCCCAGTGTATCCAGAAATTCAACGGTCAGATATTTTGATAATGGTATGTATTGGTTAGCCTATTCTTTACTGAATATGTACTTTTAAATATTGATAATCAGATTCATATTAATCTTTCGTTAACCTGGAGGTCTTTTGGTAAATTGGATTAGAAAGTGCTTGATGCAAATGCCTTGCGATGGTAAATATTATACTGTACCTGTTGATAAGTGGATTGAAGTGTATAGTCAAGAGTCACTCGTTCATTCATTCACTCATTTATTCATTCAACAAATATTTGTTAACATCTGTTAGGCATTATAATAAATGAGTGCTATAAATGGCATCTCAAACAGATACATTTATTTGATGCTATTTGCTGTGAGTCCTTACTGCAAATTTAAAAAAAAAAGTTAAATAAGGATAATTTGTTATCTTCACATAGAGGCAAGTGACATAATATATTGATGTTAAATTCCCAAAACTTATGAAACATATACACCATAACATGAACACACCTTTTAAAAAATAAGGTAGTGAAACTTAAAATGCACTTATGAAAACTAAGTTCTCCTGACTTTAAAATAGGAAATAGAGCCTACTGAGATTTAGCAAGGACACTGACAACAATCTATCCCTACTATTTCTTCTGGGGACATAGAAAATAGAGAAAACCTAGACTAGATCATTAAATGCTATTCAAATCTAAAAAAATGTAAGGTTCTGAAGACAAATATAGATTTTCATATCTGGATCTTATGGAAGGCTGTAACTTTGGCAGAGAAAATAGGAAAAGAAAAGTTTGTTTTGGAAAAGTAAAGATAGAAATGTCTGTACGCTATAATATAAAAACTATTTATTTGTCCAAATGACAATTTCATCTTTTAAAATAATGGAACTATTTGGTGTGAACAGTTATTTCTACTCTTATCTTAAAGACCAAGGAGGAAATTTACTAATGGGTAGTATAGACTTAATAGTGACAGCAGCTTTGAGGAAATGTGATCATTTTACTAAAAGTTATCGTCTGACCAGTGTGATGAAGCCATTTTACAGGTCAAAATAGCAAATGAAAAAGGAAGCTAAACTTAAGTAGTTATACACCTTGAGAAACACATTTCAAACAACTTGAATAACACTAAAGTATGTTCCAGTACGAAGTAACTCCCACGTTAGCCATAATAATCACCTTCTCCTATTATTTTAAGCACTGTTATACTCTGTCCTACCTCTTAGAAAAAAGTTAAAGTGCTAATGCCAAAGATGTACAAATAGATTGTAAGGATACTTGAGTCATAACTACAGCCAGAAGCTTATCTAAAACTTATTCCATGAACTTCCTTTCACAATCACCCTAGTAAATAGAAAACGATTTGAAGAAAGTTGATTCTTTTCTAAGCTGTGCCACTTATTGGCGATATTGGAGGCATTCACTAATGGGCACAGGATTCTAATGACAGGGTTTTCATAATATTAGCATCAAAATCATAAAGCATAGTAAGTAAGTCTCTCATCTCTCCCTCCACATACTTTCTCATATACCAGATTCCTAGGTAGCTCTTTATATATGAATTTTACTTTTGTTTGAGTAATTTCTA
Source organism: Mustela erminea (assembly GCF_009829155.1). Taxonomy (NCBI): domain Eukaryota; kingdom Metazoa; phylum Chordata; class Mammalia; order Carnivora; family Mustelidae; genus Mustela; species Mustela erminea. The sequence goes on from NC_045619.1 coordinate 124,179,734, forward strand.
AAAATTAATAGATGGCACTCCAACCGGGCACTAAATTCTTTGAAAACAAAGACAGTGACTATAAGAAACCATTTTATCTTCACTGCCTAACACAAGAACTCAAAACATAGTAAGTCTTCCATAATTATTCAGTGAATGAATAAATTAAAAAAATAAATACATATAGTTTTTTTAATTCTAAGAATTCTAGAAATACTTAAGAGTTTCTATATTTTACTTTATTGAACTATCTTCTGTGTAATGACCAAAGGGAATACTGAGGTCTCACAATATGACAGTGATAACTTTCATTTATTGTTCGTGTTTTATTAAATGAATGAAACGCTTTTGAATACTGTAAGGCTGCTCACAAAGTTCTTTTATACAGTAGCAACTTACTGAAATATTTCCAACTTTGATTAATTAGGATCACTGAAAAAACACTTAAGGGTGAGAAATTCAATAGTTCAGGAAAACAAAATTTCTTTAAGAGATAGCAGCAGTTCAGAAAATTTCTTCTAATATATTTCTGTAAACATTAAAGCACTAGATTTTAAAAATGAGATGATGCTTCCAGATATTATAGGCAGCATAGATGATGGCTGAAATCTAAGTGAGCCACAAAATAGTAATGCACAAAAACTAGATAAGTTAAAAAACACTTTGTAGAAAAATAATTTGATGGTTTAGAAATAGCAAATTTAAAAAGTATAATTTTTACTAATGATTAGAAGTCTGCCTGGGCACAGAATCAGAAAATTTGGAGTTGACAGTGACATGAAGTGGCCTGAGTTCATCTTATTTGCCTGTTTTTATTTTGGAAATGAGAAGCTGGCATCCATTACTGATGAGATAACTTGATTAGGGTTCAATAAACACTGCAGGGATGCTCAATTCCAATAGCTTCGTTCCAGTAAGCATAGGATGGTGTAGAAACTCATGGGCTCAGAGAGATGAGCTTAAATAACAACTTCATCTTTGAGATAAGGAAAAGTGTCACCAGATTTTGTGCTGATAGTGAAAGAAAATGTTTAGAATTGTCGGTCCCTAAACCAGGAGATAGACTATGCTAAAGCCCCTCTTTACGACTGTAAATTCCATTCCTTGATTCGTGGTTTTCTTTTTTTATTATCATTATTTTTTAATTTATGTTACGTTAGTCACCATACAGTACAACGTTAGTTTTTGATGTCGCATTCCATGATTTATTGTTTACATATAACACCCAGTGCTCCATGCAATCCGTGCCCTCCTTACTACCCATCACCAGGCTCACCCATCCCCCACCCTTCCTTCCTCTAAAACCTTCAGTTTATTTCCCAGAGTCCCCAGTGTCTCATGGTTTTTCTCCCCCTCTGATGCCCCCTCCCCGTTCATTTTTCTCTTCTTTTGGCAGTTTATACTCTTACATCATAATTGTCCAAAGAAAGTGTTTTCCTGGTTTACTTACCCCATTACTACCTGTATTAGGCACTACCTAGAGAACAAAGGTAAGTTAGGGGCTACTTAGAGAAATACAAGATTATCTCCAAAAGCCACTCCCACCATCTTGTAGATCATAAAGTTTTAGGTATCAGTAACTTTTAATATAAGATGAACCTTGAAATACTGGTTATTTGACAAAACGGAATAGAGATATGTAGCTTTAAATCTAATAACGTTTACACTTAAATAATCTTTCAGTTATGTATGAGTCACTCAGTGTGCATGTAGAGCCATTTAATTAACAAATGTTGGGGAGCCTGATGGTCCTACTTAACAAAAAACTGACTTGCAAACTTATTGCTATTTTAAAAAGCCTGCTGCCGAAAATGTATTAAGAATATCTTCATCAGAATCTGCATGAAGAACATTTTAATTACTCAATTATGTAGACCTTTCTTTTCCATAGAATTTGAGGAAACTATATTTTCTTGTATTTCATGTAGAAATCCCTAGAAAGGAGTAATTATTCTGCCCTCCTCCACCATGTTGTAGGAGCACGAACGGGTTCATGAAGGTTGTGTCCAAGGTCATGCAAACAGTAGTAGAGACAGGACAGAGGCTAGGTCTTCTGCCCTTTAATTCCGTGTTTCTCTGCACCATCAAAGTGCCTTACAGAAATTAGTGAATCAAGCAGAGACTAGAGCTTGCAGACATGCATTAAGGAGAAAAAAGATGCTGTTCAGAGGCATTTCCTGATCAGAAACCCCTGTGCTTCAATGCTTATGGGAAATTTCCTGCCTATTACTAACGTCTTGCCTTTCTAATAATTAAAAAATGGTAGTCTAGATACACCAATGCCCATAAAAAGAAGAGACTTGGGTTTTCACTTGTTGTAAGGGTATGTGTTAGGTATTCCCTTTGATGAAAAACACCTAGAAAAAATTTTTAAAAATTTGGGGACATCTGAATTTTTACCACAAAGAAACAAATACATCTTTATATTGAAAGTGCACAAGGTGATCATTTAATATAGGTATACATTGCAACAGGATCCCCACCACAGCGATAATTAACACATTTATCATTTCACATTTTTAGCTTTTTTTTTTTCCTGGTGAGAACATTTGTTTTACTCTCAGAAAATTTCAATTAGACAACACAGTATTAGAAGTTATAGTCACCGTGTTATACATCAGATCCTCAGACCTTGTTTGTAATGTAAATGAAAGCTTGTGTGCTTTACCAGCCTCTTCCTATTTTCTCCATCCCCTAGCTCCTGGCAACCAGTCCTCTAAAATCTATTTGTATGAGTTCAACTGTGCTTGGTTTTGTTTTAGGTCCCACATATAGGTGATACTATGCAGTTTTTCCTTTTCTCTATTTGGCTTATTTCACTTAGCATAATGCCCTCTAATTCATTTCTGTGGTCATGGAGGCACAATCTCACTCTTTTTAAATGCTGAATAATATTCCAGCCTGTGTGTTCTTTATCTGTTCATCTATAACACTTAAGTTGTTTCCATATTTGGCGAGTACGAATAATGCTGCAGTGAACAAGAAAATACAGAGATCTCTTTGAGAAGTGATTTTGTTTCCTTTAGTATATACCCTCTAGTGGAGCTAGTAGATCATACTGTAGTTCTATTTTTAGTTTCTTGAGGAACCTCCATACTGTTTTCCATAGTGACTGTGACAGTTTACATTTCCAACAGACTACATGGCTTTCTTGTTCTCCATATCTTCTCCAGCATTTGTTATCTCTTCTCTTTTTGATAATAGACATCATAATAGGTGTGAAGTGATATCTCATTGTGATTTTGATTTGTATTTCCCTCAAGATGGGTGTCGTTGAGCACCTTTTCATAAACCTGTTAGCCATTTGTATATCATCTTTAGAAAAATGTCTATTTAGGTCATTACCCATTTTTTGTTTGTTTGCTATTTAGTTATATCAGTTCCTTGCATATTTTGGATATTAACATGTTACTGGGTGTGTGATCTGCAAAATTTTTTTTCCCATTCCACAGGCTGCCTTTTCACTTTGTTGATTTTTTTTGCTGTGCAGATTTTTTATTTGACATGGCCCAACCTGTTATTTTTGCTCTTGCTGCCTTTCCTACTGAGACATTGCGGAGCTTACCCTCTGTGTTTTCTTCTAGGACTTTTGTGGTTGCAGGTCTTAAAGTCAAGCCTTTAATCCATTTTGAGTTTATTTTTGTGTACATTGATTTAGAGGTTCAATTTTGCTTTTTTGCATGTGGCTATCGACTTTTCCCAGCACAATTTATTGAAGAGACTATTCTTTCTCCATTGTATATTCTTGGCTTCATTACTGAATATTAATTGATCATATAAGAACAGGTTTATTTGGGGGTTATTATGTTCCATTAATCTAGGTGTCTGTTATTATGCCAGTACCCTACTGTTTTGATTACTAAAGCTTTGTAATACTTTGAAATCAGAAAGTGTTATGTTTGCCAGTTTTGTTTATCATTTTCAAAATTGCTTAGCTATTTGGAATCTTTTGTGCCTCCATACAATTTTAGGATTCTGTTTTATATCTGTGAAAAAATGTCATTAGAATTTTTATAAAGAGTGCATTGAATCTGTAGATTGCTTTGGGTGGTATGACATTTTAATGATATGAATTCTTCCAGTCTATGAATATAGAATATTTTACATTATTTGTGTCTCCTTCATTTCTATCATCAATATCTTATAGTTTTCAACATACAGATCTTTCATCTTCTTATTTAAATTTATTCCTAGGTATTTTATTTTCTTTGAAGTCATTATAAGCAGCATTCTTTTCTTAATTTCTCTTAATGATTGATCTTTCTTAGTCTATGGAAAATCAACTGATTTCTGTATATTGATTTTGTATCTTGCAACTTTACGGAAACTGTTTATTATTTCTAACAGTTTTCTGGTAGAGTCTTTAGGGTTTTCTATTTTATAATATTATATCATCTGAAAACAGAGACAATTTTATTTCTTTTTACCCAATTTGGATTTCTTTTCTTTCTTTTTCTTGACTAAATTCTCTGGCTATCACTTCCAGTGCAATTTAGGATAAAGAGAGTGGGCATCTTTGTCTTTTTCTTGATCTTAGAAGAAAAGCTTTCTACTTTTCACTCTCAAGAATGATGTAAGCTACAGTCTTGTTATATATGGACTTTGTTATGTTAAGATACATTCTATCTATAATTTGTTAAGCATTTTTATCATGAAAAGATACTGAATTCTGTCAAATGCTTTTTCTGTATCTTTTCAGATAATTATATATTTTTTATCCTTCATTTTACTACTGTGTTGTATCACATTGCCTAATAGGTATATGTTGAATTATCCTTGCATTCCAGGAATAAATCCAACTTGATGGTGGTGTATGAGCCTTTAAATGTTTGAGTCTGGCTTGCTACTATTTTGGTGAGGACTTTTGGATCTATGTTCACCAGGGATATTCTGTGAATTTTTTTCCTTGTAATGTCTTCATCTGACTTTGTATCAGGGTAATGCTGGCCTTGTGAAATAAATTTGGAAGTGATTCTCTTCTACAATGGAATGATTTAATAAGGATTGCTACTAATGTTTGTTAGAACTCCCCAGTGAAGCCATCTGATCCTGGACTTTCCTTTTTTTCTAATTACTGATTCAGTCTGCTTACTAGTAATTGGTCTGTTCAGGTTTTCGATTTCTTCATGATTCAGTCTTTAGTAATGGTATGCTTCTAGGATTTTTGTATTTCTTCTAATTTTTTGACACATAATTTAATTGCTCATAGTAGTTTCTTATAATCCTTAGTACTTCTGTGTTATCAGTAGTCAAGGCTTCACTTTCATTTCTGATTTTTTTTTAGTCTTTTCTCTTTTTTCTTACTCTAGTTAAAATTTTGTCAATTTTTTTATCTTAAAAAAAGAGTTCTTTATTTCATTGATCTTTCCTATTTTCACTTGAGTCTCCACTAAATTTATTACTGCTGTGATCTTTATTATTTCCTTCTGCTAACTTCAGGCTTGGTTTGTTGTTCTGTTTCTAGTTCTGTCTTAAAGTGTGAAGTTAGGTTGTCTTTGAGATTTTTCTTTTTTCTTAAAGCATTTATGGCTATCCCCCATTTTCCTCTTAGAACTGCTTTTGCTGCATCCCATAAAGTTTGAAATGAAGTTTGAAATATTTCCAATTTCATTTGTCTCAAGATATTTTTAGTATTCCCTTTTGATTTCTTCTTTGACTCATTGGTTATTCAGGAAGATGTTTTTTAACCTCCTCATATTTGTGAGTTTTCCAATTTTCCTTCTGCTTTTAATTTCTAGCTTCATACCATTTTGGTCAAAAAACATGTATAATTTCAGTCTTCATAAATTTTTTAAGATTTGTCCTGTGGCCAAACATATGATTGGTCCTGGAGAATGTTCCACGTGCTCTTGGGTAAAATATATATTCTGCTACTGTTGGATGACTGTTCTGCATATTTCTGTTGGTTCTATCTTGTCTAACAGGTAGTTTAAGTCCAATGTCTCCTTATTGATTTTCTGACTGGATGATCTGTCCATTGTTGAAAGTAGGATATGAAGTTCCCTATTATTACTGTGTTGCTGTTTATTTCTGCTTTCAGATCTGTTTATATTTCAGATCTGTTTATATATTTAGCTGCTCTGATGTGGATACATATATTTGTACAACTGTTATATCCTTTTGATGAATGACCCATTTATCATTACATAATGACCTCCTTTTCCTTTTATTACAGATTTTGGCTTAAAATCTGTAATATCTAGTATAATTCTACCTGCTTTCTTTTGGTTTCCATTTGCATGGCATACTGTATTCCATAATTATACTTTCAGTCTGCATGTGTCCTTAAAACTAAAGTATGTCTCTTATGAGCATATATAATAGGTTTTTTAATTCTTTTTTTTAATCTCTTCAGCCACTCTATATCTTTTCTTTTTTCACTCTATGACTTTTGATTGGAGAATTTAAGTCCATCTACATATAAAGTAACTATTGATAGGTATGGATTTACTGTTGTCATTTTGGTAGTTGTCTTCTGGAGGTCTTGTAGTTCCTTTTTTCCTTTCTTCCTCTCTTGCTCTTTATCTCTGTGATTTGATCATTTTCTGTAGCTGTGTGCTTGATTCCTTCTACTTCATCTTCTGTATATCTACTATACGTTTTTGCTTTGTGGTTACTATGAGGCTTATATAAAACATCTTATGTTTATACAACCTCTTTTAAGCCATTCATAACTAACTCAAACTCATACAATAGCTCTATATTTTATTATAACATCCATTGCATTTTATGGGGTTTTTTGAAGATTTTTTTACAATTTATTTGAGAGAGAGAGAGAGGGTGTGTGTGTGAGCACTGGGGGGAGGGGCTGAGGGAGAAGCAGACTCCCCACTGAGCAGGGACCCCCCCCCAATGTGAGGCTCAGTCCCAGGGCCACAGGATCATGATGTGCCAAAGGTAGACCCCCAACCACTGAGGCACCAAGGTGCCCCAACATTTTATGTTTGTTTTTTGGGTTTTTGTTTTGTTTTGTTTTTAAAGATTTTATTTGAGAGACAGTGAGAGAGAGCATAAGCGAGGAGAAGGTCAGAGGGAGAAGCAGACTCCCCATGCAGCTGGGACTCGATACAGGGACTCCAGGATCATGACCTGAGCCGAAGGCAGTTGTCCAACCAACCAAGCCACCCAGGCATCCCACATTTTATGTTTTTGATGGCAGAGTTTACAACTTTTTATATTGTATATCCATTAACAAATTATTATAGTTATTTTATATCTTTTGTCTTTTATGCTTTATGCATGAGTTATAAGTGATTTATCCATCACTGTTGCAATATTAGAGTATTCTGAATTAACTTTCTATTTGCCTTTGCCCTAGTAAGTTTTGTATTTTCATATAATTCCTTTTACTTCTCTGTATCCTTTCATTTCAGCTCAAAGACCACCCTTTAGTATTTCTTATAAAGCTGGTCTAGTTGTGATGAACTCCTTCAGTTTTTGTTTGGAAAACTCCATTTCTTTGCCATTTCTGAAGGACAGCTCTTTTTGGTAGAGTACTCTTGGTTGATGGTTTTTTCCTTTCTATCAGCACCTTGAATATCTCCTCATACTCTTTCTGGCCTGCAAGTTTTCTGCTGAAAAATCTTCTCATTTTCTTATGGGGGGTTCCTTTGTAAGCAGTCAGTTGTTTTCCTCTTGCTGCTTTTAAGATTCTTTGTTTTCAACTTCTGATAATTTAATTATAGTGTGTCTAAATGGTAGCCTCCCTGATTCAACTTATCTGGTATTTTGGGGCTTCCTATATCTGGATATCTGTTTATTTCTCCAGGTTAGGGAAGTTTTCAGCCATTATTTCTTTGAACAAGCTTTCTTCCCCTTTCTTTCTCTCTTCTCCTCCTTGGATTCCTAAGTTATGAACATCAGTCCACTTGATGGTGTCCCATATATTCCTCAAGCTATCTTCACTCTTTTCTTTTTGTTTTCTGATTAGATGAATTGCACCACCCTGTCTTCATGTGCATTGTTCCTTTCTTCTACTTCATCTAGACTCTTGTTGAACCACTCTATTAAAATTTTCACATCATTATTGCATTCTTCATCTGATTTGTATTTAGTACTTTTTTAATGATTTTCTATTTCTTTGTTGAAATTCTCACTTCATTTATATATTGCTTTTGTAATCTCGGTGAGCATCTTTATGACTTTATTTTGAACTCGTGTAGGTAAATTAACTTACTTGTGTTTCATTAAGGTAGGTTTGTGGAGATTTATCTTGTTCTTTTGTTTGGAACATATTTCCCTGTTGTTTTTTTTGGGGTTTTTTTTTTTTGTTTTCTGTTTTTTGGGGTTTTTTTGTTTGTTTGTTTTCATTTTCTTGACTCTTTAAGTTTCTGCACATTAGATAAAATACCCATGTCCTCTAGTCCTGTCAGAGTGGCTTATGTAGGACACAAACTGCATCAATAAGCACAGCCCAACCTCCTGGTTGTCTCTCAAATCTCTATGATTATCCCTGATAATCATAGTGTTTGTTCTTAGAGGTTCCCTGTGGTTGAGACTGTGCCAAGATCCATCAGTGTTTCAAAGGGAATGCTCATAGTCAACACCTACACGTGGGGTTGATCTGGAGCCAGACCCTCAGGCAGCAGCTAAGAAAGTATGCAGTCAAACTTCTTCCGGGGGGATACTGGGAGATAGGCATTTTTGCCTGGTCTCTCTACTAGCTGTAAGGAGGTGCTCCTTCACCCATTTAGAAACTGCTTATTTGCTAAAATCCTCTAGGACTTGTAAATACAATCCTATATCAGAGCAAGGTGATTTGGGTGCCTAAATCCTGGATGGCTAAACTGTAAAAATTAGGACACTAGATGTGTGGACAAGCTCTTTCAAGGTAGATACTGGCAGCTTGGTTTTATTATTGAAGTTAACCAGAGAGAGATGGTGAGGGAAGTGCTCGTCAACTCTTTTGGGTCCTAGGGAGGACAATAGTCAACAGCTAAATGGACTAAAAGCCAGACCTGCATGCTACAGCTTATAAAGTATGTAGTCACATCCTTCCAGGGCATGATGGGCATTTTTGTCTGCTCTCTCTCTGCTGAGCCCTGGAAGCATAGCCATGGCAAGTACTCATGCACATACCTGTTGTTTCTTTGTCTGCTGGAGTCCTATGGGACTTGTAAATGGAAATCCAGTTGTCTATCAGAACCAGGTGATCTGGGGGGCTGTCTCTTGGGTGACAGCAACCAAAGCTGGGTGCCAGACATGTGCAAGCTCCTTTCCAGAAGGATGTTGGTTACCTGTTTTTATTGTCAGAGTGAGCAAAAAGAAGAAGGTGGGGGAGGTGCCCGCTGGCTCTTTTGGGCTCCAGAGAGGATCACAGTACCTAGATATATGCAGTTTCAATGTGGGTATTTTCTCAGTTGCCTAAATTACAGTAGTTACTCAGCTAGTTTTTAGATTTCTCTTGGAAGAAATTGCTCTGTGTGTAGTTCTGTGTGTACATTGGGTGTGTCCATGGGAGGAAGGAAATTCAGAAGCCTCCCGTGTCACATCTTGGTCAAAAGCTTTCAGCATTATGTTGAACTCAAAAACACAGTGCAGACAGTATTCTGTTTTACATCAATCAAATACAGGGATTAAGTTATGAGCAGTCAGATGGCAGAAGCCCATAGAGCAAGGCACATGGGAGGAGGTGTGGAGCACACTACTCTCCCAGCAATTCCACATGTTCACTAACCCAGAAGCTCTCTGTCATACAATCTTGGTTCTTTTTTCCTTTTCAATCAGATGTTTACTGACCTGTGAGATAAGTTTATGTCTTTTAGTTCTGTGAATTTCAATTTCTGTAAAATACTTTTCATTTCTGTAAAACATTTTTACAGAATGTAAACATGATTTTTTTTTAACCAACCAAAAAATCCAATACTTAGAGCTAAGCTAAAGTCTTAGCTGCTCATTTTTTTTTTCTTTTGGGAAAAAAATTGAAAATAAACAGTGTCATTTAAAACAAAACTGTGACTTCTCATCGGTGGCTATTAAGCTATTTCACTTCACATTTCATGTTAATAGTTTTATAGTTGACTCTGGCTGATTGACCTATCAGAATATGATACACAGCACTGAGATTCATTCCTCCCAATGTACCTCAAGGGGGCTTCAGAAATCTTTACTTGGGGCCCTTTAAGCTGCCTTGCAACCTCCTTGAAGCAATACTACAAAGACAGAAATGCAGTATTATGTACCAGAGAAGAAAATTCCCATTAGTGCTGAAGGAATTTTTTTCAGCATGGAAGAGTATAATTCTAAGTATCGAAGAAACATTTTCAGGTCTTTTTATAAGTGATTCTAGCTTTCCTGAATGTGTCCCTTTCTTTCTCAGCATTTGTCAAATGTATTTGAAGTTCATTCAATCCACTTGGGTTGCATTTTGAAAGTGGCTCATAGAAATTTAAGCAGACAGTACCCATTAACATTAATGGACTTCCTAAGGCAAAATTCCCTCATACTGGGCTCAATATTAACCTCAGTATGAGATTAGGTTTTACTAAATATTTAGAGAATACTCAATTGTTTAAAAATATCCCAAAAACTATTTCAGTAATGAATTCCAATTAACCATGTAAAATTTAAGAAGCACAACTATTAGATTTGAAGACTATATCCATGGTTTTGTGAAGTCTGTCACCAGAATTGATTGATATATATTTATCAATGCATTTCTTCTGTTTCAATGGGGTTTATAGGCACAGCACTTGTTGTCCAGTGGGACCATGTACATCTCCAGGATAATTACAACCTGGGAAGCTTCACATTCCAGGCAACCCTCCTCATGGATGGACGCATCATCTTTGGATACAAAGAAGTAAGTAATGTATTGATGATGTCCTTTCCCCTTGATCTTGACTTCTATCTTTTTCTCCAAGTGTCAAGAAAGGGATATTTTATAATCGTGAACCTCAAATCGCTTTCTCATGTCTTGGTTTCTTTTGCTTCATACAAAAAAATTTTAATCTACTAGGTAGCACTGATTAATTAATTCAGAATATGATACATAGCACTGAGATTCATTCCTCATTCATTCCTCTTTCATTCCTCCAAAAGTTAATTCTTTGGATTTTGTTTTGTATTCTGATATCATTGGTATTATGATTAGTGAATTTCATAGAATTATGAAATTATATTCTGATGGTATTATAATGAAATATCTCTAAGAAAAAGTATTTCCAACTTGGAGGAACTTCTCTCCTACATCTGATTATATTTATTTTTGTTTCTTTTTCCTTTCAATTTCCATGACATGTTTTGATTCTAACTCCAAAAGTATTATTATACATGAAAACTTATGTGGCTCCATGATCCAATACTGAAGGCATGTTAGGACCCACAATCCCTTTGGCCAGTGTATATTTCAACCCTCTAGGCAAAATTAATTAGCATTCTAAGTGACAGAAATAAGAATGGAATTTAAACTTATAGTTTGTTTCGTTTTACCAAATTCACAAAGCAAAGAATGGAGATTTACTAAATCATTGCCTTAAATTTACAGAATGTCTAAATTAGAATAATAACATGTTTAGCTTAGAAAGTCTATTGACAATATAATCACAGTCTATTAGACAACCTAAACTTTAGGGGAACAAAATAAATATAAGAAAAAAATTTCAGAAAAAGAAAGAATAAAAGAATAATATTCCAGGAACAGTAGATGTGATATTTTAGACAGTTGCTAAGTATTTTAACCCATGGGTTAATGGGTATTTATAATAATATAGACTCAGTATATCATTTGAAGGGTTATTTTTTGTTAACAAATGCATCCTTGACTAATAAAAGTATGTTGAAAATTTAAAAATTATTCACTTTGGTCAAATTTTCTGAAATACATCTTTTCTATAGGGTGAGGGATAGTTTTATTTCAGTTAACTAGGTCAGCTTTTGGAAATCTTATAATCATTTCAAATATTTCCACTCCTTTGGAGAATTCTTCCATGTGGTATTGATCATTTTTACTTGGGGTAATAATATAAATAGAATATAATATAGAATCATAGAATCTGATCTGCTTGGTGCTTCTTATCCACAGCTGGTTTAATGGTTTTTGGTTTAATATCATAGCCCTTCATATTCTTGTATCACCTTACTTGCAAGCTGGGGGAATATAGCTCAAAGGGACTCATTCATTTCTAGTTTTCATAATAATCTAGTATAATCCTAAGACTGCAGAGTATCGTTATAGAATGTTAAATTTCAACTATTTTAACGAGCAGTGGCAAAGTTTCTGGAAAGAAGTAGAGTCAGTAAGCCTAGGGACTTAAATCTCACTAACTGTAGGCTTTTTCCAAACAGATTTTTTTTTTTTATTATTGTGGTCTCTTTTCTAGTCTTGATTATAAAAATCATCATCTTTATTTATACTATTCTCCATGGATGTCTCACATTGCAGAGTAACAGTTCATTTTTTCTATTCCTTCTTTGTAGTGGATTTGGTATTTCTAAAATGTTTTTTGTTTCTTTATTGTAATCAAAGAAAAATTTTCCACTCTGATTTTCTTGTTTTGTCATGGGTAATATTACACTGATAGGCAATTTTAACACTTTCTTTGTATTTCCAGACTATTATCCTATTGAACACTAGTCCTTCTGAACTCAGAGTTCTAAAGAAGTCATTGCTTTATTGTTGGCCTTATTGTTCTTTCTTTATTCTGGTTAGAAAGCAACTTTTTATTTCATATTATACCTTAATTTTTTCCAGTAATTGTCATACATTTTATTTTGCTGATGTAAATTTCTATTTGTAAAATTTGCCACAGTAAGGGCTCCCTTGCACTTGAGAAGAAAACTAGATGTTTCTGACATTTCTAAAAAACATTTATGATCAAAATAGCATAAAATAGTTCGTTGTTTGCATAATATATTATCCTTCACAAGGTGCTTTCACATACAATATAGTTTTCTATTCTTCAGCAATATTATATATTCTTAATATTCATAAAGGCACTGGTGCTGAAGGTATTTATTAAATGTGTATAGCTTAATTATGGAATTAGATCATGCAAAATTATCTTTATTTTATAGCTAAGCAGACTGCATCAGAAAGGTTAAATAACATGTTTGAGGTTGCAGAGTTAGTTAAGGACAAATCCAGGACTAAAGGCTCTAATTTGGTGATACCAAGGTACCTCAACATTATTTTTTTCTTTCCCAAGAAGATTATGTATAACAATTCACAAATATATTCCCATTTTTTAATAAATATTGGCTAATGTTTGGTGTTTAATAATCTTTCTATCTGACTCCAATAAATGACACAATTACAATCTCATACAGTTAGAAGTATTCCTAGTTGAGTTACGGAGCTAGTGAAATCATAAGGACTTAACAAAGAGCATAATTTTGTGTTCCTGTCCAGGTTAAATTTGCAGAACCAACATTACAGATAGGGAACTAAGTATAATTCTTTCTGTACTAAGTTTCTCCTAACTGGCTAATTCCAGCTTTGTTATATTTTATTTTATGTGAGTGAGAAGAAAAAAATCCGATGTATGCAGAAACTACCAACAAAGCACTTGGTTTAATTGTAGAGTAAAATTAGTAATGCATTGAATAAACTTATTGACACAAATTTCATTTTTATTTCCCTCTAGTGATGTATTCCAGTGGATAATTATGTTTCTTTTATTAACTCTTAACATGCCATCTGCCCATACTAACCACTCAGATGACCTTCAACTCTGCCATGTTCCTCATATAGTCATTTCTCCAATGGTATAATTTTTTACAGTACAAACTAGATCAATAATGGTCAAAATTAGAACATACATTTGCACTTATAACAATTTTGCTTATAATAGGATTGAAGTAAGAGGGTACTACTGCTGTTTAAAATAGGAGTGAATACAGATTTCTTTGGGTCATTAAGTGCTCCCCCATCAAAATCCCAATGTTCTTCTAGCCATACTGGTAAGAGTAACAGTGGAGATTTGGATTCCTTTAAATAAATAAGTTACCTCTCCTGAGGTTGTACCTCAGTATTATTGAACTAAAGATTTAAAATTCTATTCTAAGTTATAGTTCCCCATTGTTACACAGCTGTTTATTTTAGCTCACTTCAAAGACACCATTTACTGGGGGTGAAGTGAAAACCCAAAAAGCAGATTGTCTTTTTCTTAATTTTCTGTCAGATTACCAACTGTTCACTTTAATGCATTTTCCAGTTTCACAGTATCCATTTGTGTTTTGGGCATCGATTTTAATTATCTGATAAAATTAACCATCTTGCCCTCTATTTCCTTAATATAATAATAATAGTTCCTTTAAAGTTTATGGCTGATATGTAATATCTAGGTTTCCTGTGGGTCTCTTTCTATCATGTCTTTTTTATTTTTGGCTTTTCCTCTAGATTTTCATCCACTGGTCCCATCTCCTTGCATGCCAGATAATTTTTGCTCCAATGTTGGGCATTGTTTACAACCACTAAAAAGATACTTTGATTTTGTGGATGATGCTTTCTTCCTCCAATGACTGTTTGCTTTTTCTGTTTGGCAGGTAGGATGGAACAGATTATTTAATACTGCCAGGGCTAAGCTCATTAAAAGTTGAGCATCAGTCCTTATAAAGACTGGTGTATTTCTGGTTAGCACTTACTCTTAGAAAGTAGTCCTTCAGGAACCTCCACCCAGGCCTGGGTTTTGCTACAGGACCTTTTGCCTTAATGGCTCTCAACCCCTGTGTTTTCCTCAGCGTCACATCTGAAGTTCTGTTCAGTTTCTCAGTCTCTAAATCTTGCTTGTAAATTGCCAGATGCATTGATAGGAAGGTAGTATTGCATTCACTTCTGTGATTTCCTTTCTCTGGAATCTTGGCTTTTCAAGTCTTTGCTCTTTGATGGCCACCTGATGCCTTCAACAGGTGCTTTCCATATGTTATTTATCTTCCTGCTTGATCTCAGTAGGAGAAATGGTCTTTTACAAGTCTGTCTGCCGTAGCCAGAAGTCCCATTCACTTTTAATAACCATCTCCTAATTTGATACGATCTATCATTTATTGAATTCTTCATACATGCCAGGCAGTGACCTAAGTGCTTAAAATTTATCTCATATTCCTCCTCTCTCTCTCTACCTGCGTCTCTACCTACTTGTGATCTCTGTCTGTCAAATAAATAAACAAAATCTTTTTAAAAAATTTATCTCATATAATTCACACACACACACACACACATACACAAGAGGTAGTTGCTTTTATCATTTATAGAGAGAGGAACTGAAACACCCAGAGAGGTTCAGTAACTTTCTCAAATTATTAAACAAAGATTCATCCAAGGAAATATAACTCCAAAGCCTGTAGACCTAATCACTGTACTGTACTGCCTCCCTCTGAACTTCCTTTTCAAGAAATAACTAAACTGAGGGCACCTTGATGGTACAGTCAGTTAAGGATCTGACTGGGTTTTGGCCCAGGTCATGATCTCTAGATCCTGATCTCCAGGTCATGAGATTGAGCCCCCTGTTGAGCCTTGTGTCAGGTACCATGCTCAGCGAGAAGTCTGCTTAAATTTCTCTCTCCTTCTCCCTTTACACCTCCCCCTCCTCTTGTGTACCCCCCCAAAATAAATAAATAAATCTTAAAAAAAAAACAAAACAGAAATGACTGAACTGCTTCACTCACTTCAATATCTTGGACAGTCTTTCCAAGCTAGTCATTATTATGCTATAACCCTCTTGAGAGCACAGGAAAGAATGGTTTGCCTTTCCATAACACTTATTTTATTTATTTTACTAATCTTTTTTTTAAAGATTTTATTTATTTATTTGACAAAGAGAGAGACAGCAGGAGCTGGAATACAAGCAGGGGAGTGCAAGAGAGAGAAGCAGGCTTCCCACTGAGCAGGGAGCCTGATGCAGGGCTAGATCTCAGGACCTAGGGATCATGTCCTGAGCCAAAGGCACATGCTTAACAACTGAGCCACCCAGGTTCTCCTGTTTTATTAATATTTTTAAAAAAATGAAAAGAGGTTGTATGTAGTTTAAAAAAATAAAATAAAATAAAAAATAAAACATGCACCCTTTCTTAAACAATTAGAATTTGGAAAATCGCCATTCCCATTTCCTATTCTGTTAATAACCAGCTGTGACCTAGAGCCCATATTCTTTATACTGTTTTTAGTTACTATTGAATAATGATGCTTGTTTGCTTGATTATGATAGATACAGACCTAAAAATTGGGACCATTGATAATGTAACAAGGTATCTACCTAATCATAGATTTCATTCCAAAAACATTAGAAGTTTGAAATCAGATTTCTTACAATCCTGATGCTGTCTTTTGTAGTATACCATAATATTTCAGAAGTTACATTTCCTCTGATTTGTGTTTCTCTTTTTTATTTTGAATTTATCACATTATTTTTCCTCTTGTATTTTGAATTTAATGTTACTTTAGATACAAACTGGGGGAGGATGTGATTCTTTTTGTTTCTCTTGCAAATATGGTTATTTTCTTTTAACCAGCTCATGGGAGGGATAGGGTAGTCTTCAATTTCAGACAGTGCAATTGAAAAAAAGTCATATAATCCTTCTATATGGCAGCAGGGGGGAAATCATAGAAAATGTATACCCTACCTGTGAGTCAGCCTATTCTATCCATTTTCTTGGTTGAATACCTGACTGTATACTTTAGCAAATCTTAGAGGAGATCAGTATAGAAGAACTTTATTGTTTATTAAGTAAAATCACTTTCTAACCTATTTTTATCATTTAAGTATTTAAACTTAATGTACCTTAGTGTAACATCCACTGTAACATCTACTAACTTCCACTGTTTCTGTGGAAGAATGCATAGTTAATAAATCACCATTGCCAATTGGGTGTAGGTTTAAATGGCACCCTTAATACATTTTGAAAATTTCTTTTAAGACTATTTCTCTTATTTAAACTGTAATGAGTCTTCATTCATGGTAATCATCCTGTAAGTACTGAAAGATGAACACTTGCTGAGCTTGTAGAATTTATGGAAAAAAATAATTCAAGAGAATACTAGAAACCCAAAAGAACTGAGCAGTGAAACATTTGCCATTGAAATGAAGTTATTTGCCTTTATGGGTACTGCTCTGTGTGTGAGAATGTTGGACATGAGTTTATATAATACATATGCATCCAAAAAACTTTATAGCTGTGCCAGTAGAATTACTAGGATTACATATATATACACATATATGTTTGAAATATATACCTATACATTATATATTTATATTCAAATAACATTTATTTAATAAATTTATGATTCAAGGTTGAGAAAACTTAGATGACATAAAATGCTGATTATAAACTCTTAAGAAATCATTCTAAAGATGTATACATAGATGATTTTACATTATCGTGTTGTCCATATTTTTAAATACATGAAATATAAAATGATATCTACATACCTTTATTTAGAATGTAATTCATTTGCATTTGTGGGTATACTTTTTTTAGTTATATCACATATAAAAGCTCTTGATGTTTTAATTTCTTTTTACTTTTCACAGTGTAGGAAATGACAAATTGAACCACTTTCTCTTCATAATGTTCCAATAACAGGATCTACCTAGAAAAAACAGTTTTAAAAGGAGAAATTTGGGGGCACCTGGTGGCTTAGTAGGTTAAGCATACAACTCTTGATTTCGGCTTAGGTCATGATCTCAGGGTCCTGGGATTGAGCCTCACATTGGACTCCACGCTTAGTGGGAACTCTGCTTGAAGATTCTCTCTCTCCCTCACCAACTTATGTGCATGCTCTCTCTCTCTCTCTTCTTTCCCTTTCAAATAAATAAGTAAATCTTTAAAAAAAGAAAAGAGAAACAGAAACTTACTGTAATGCGGGCCCTCCCCCTAACTGTTGTTTTCTTGGTGAATGTATTTCATCTTTGTGGTGCATTTTCTCCTTGAAGGCTTCCTCGCTTTCATCCCTGAGAGGTCACTGGAAGGTTGCTCTTGCCGATATCAAGCCACATCCTATCCTCCTGCTCTCATGCTCCATGGCCCTAGAGCTCTTTTGTCTCTCCTTGAGGAGAAAGGACTGTGCATTCCTCTCGTCTTTCTAAGTAGTTTCCCAATCCCCACTCTTTTCCTCTTGTGTTTTATTCCCAGGCCACGTGTAAGCAAGCTCCCTCATCTACCTGTAAACCCAGATAGAGTTCCCAGCATGGCTTTACTGTCTTGAGCTCTGCTGCACAACCTTCTTCAGACAGTCGTCTGCCTCAGTGTCTTATTTTATATGAAGCTCCAACTCGTTGTTAGTTCATTTGGGGCACTCTTTAAATCAGAGCTCACAGTGATTGTGTGTGTGCATGCGTGAGTGTGTGTTTGCAAAATGGACATGTTGCCAACACATTTAGATATCAGAGGGTTTTAAATAAGAATACAGTTTTGTATTGCCCCCTTGAAAAATCAGAAGCCCTCGATCACTTGCTCTGCATTTCTACGTAGCAATAGTTCACTGGGAAGTGGACTTAAGTTATGTTCCCTGCAGTCTCTCCCACGGCAGTTTCTTTGTTCTTACCCCAGGCCAGCACTAGTTTATATAAAGATTCAGCTTGAAACTCCTTGTTTAATAGAGGGGCTGTCCTTACTTATTAGCCGTATGTTGTTATTCTGCTTCCAGATTCTCTATAGGCTGCGATTATGGAGATGGGGGAGAGAGGGCTGTTAAGAACATATCTCTAACTCTGAGAAACAAACTGAGGGTTTTGGAGGGGGGAGGGGCAAGGGGTTGGGTGAGCCTGGTGGTGGGTATTACGGAGGGCATGGATTGCATGGAGCACTGGGTGTTGTGCATAAACAATGAATTTTGGAACACTGAAAAAAAAATTAAATTAAAAACAACCAAAAAAGAACATATCTCTGGCTTATGGCTCTCCTTTGCTTTCATACCCAAGTGCTCAATACCTGGCATATGAAAGGAGTTCGGTAACTGTAAGCTAAAAAAAGACTAAAATAGTTGTGCAAAATGTTAACAATATGCAGGAAAGCAAGTGGATTTTTATATTGTCAAATTTAATTGAAAGCCTTTCTGTTCGAAAGGCAGTTTTCAGACAACCAAACACTAATACTGAGGACTTTATGTGTTGTTTTGATCATAATAAAGAAAAGTGTGACTCATTATAATTGGATGCCCTACTGAGTAACAGAGAAGCCAGATCTGACATTTAAAGGTGATGAGGTAGGAAGTTAAAGGCTGAATGCAGGTGAGAATGGGCAAAATAGTAAGCCTTGGATTTTCTTCAGTGTATATATGTTAACCTGCTTGACACCATGTTGCTAATTAGCGGGTGAACAAAAATGAGTTTAGGGTAATTCTTCTCCAGTGATAGGCATGTGATTCCTACTTTGGAAGGCACACTACGCAATCAAGCCCTTGCTGAGATGCTGTACCGCCTATTAGATAGATAGCTGGGTCCGTAATGGAAACTAATGAATGTTTTGGTGAGGATTGCCATGCAGAAGAGAGACGAAAATAAAACCCCATTACCTCTGATTGAAGCAGCATGCTGTTACCTCCCTAACTGTTTCAGAGACAGAGGTAAAACTTCACGTTTTATGGGTCGTGTTGGGCCCCTGTGTCCTGGAGAATGACACCACAGCATGGAAGAAGACAACTTTTGTCTCTGAACCTTCCCCTGCAGACCAGCGTGCTCCGCCCTACCTTGGCCTATCCCTAATATTTTTTTCCTGTCTTAATTTCATCTGCTTATTGCAGCTCCTTTCTGTGTCTATATACTTCATTTGCTTCTTACATCACTTATAGAAAAATTTATACTTACTTAAATAATACACTTTTCTGTGTCCTGCAAAATGGAACGAAAATTAAAACACCTAAAAAATAAGAATTTATAAATGCTTGTGTAAGCTGAAATGGAAGCATATTTCAGCTGATGTTAATGTTCCTTTGCTATAACTATCCTGTGGAATGAATGTAATTGTAAAAGTCATTATCAGAAATTTATGATTCAATACAAATCATACAGAAGCTGAGTGAAAATTCAGCTTTGCTTCAAACATAAAAAGGCAGCTATTAGAGGCACTTGAAAATAATGAAGGTACATTTCTTTTCTTCTTAAAAAAAAAAAAAAGCTTCTATAGTTTAGAGTTGGTACTATTTCAGAATGGCTTCCTGAAAACCCTAGGAAGTAACTTAGGAAATATTTTTTTTAAGATTTTATTATTTATTTGATAAAGACACAGCGAGAAAGGGAACACAAGCAGAGGGAGTGGGAAAGGGAGAAGCAGGCTTCCCACCAAGCAGGGAGCCCCATGTGGGGCTCCGTCCCAGGACCCTGGGATCATGACCCAAGCCTAAGGCAGACGCTTAATGACTGAGCCATCCAGGCACCCCATTTAGGAAATATTTTGAGTATGACTGGAAATTTGTAGAAAGGATAAAAAAAAAAATACTGCTTCCCATAAAGCAAAATTTTTAGAGTGCCTGGACATCATCATTGGCCCTAGCTTCTCTGACTTGAGTACTTCATATCCTTGTACATAGAGAGTCTTCTATAGAATAGGTGACTTTTTTATGCTAATGACAGATCAGACCCTCTCTTATGCTAATTTGTGTGATACTGACTATAATTCTAGATGGTTTATATACAGATACACACCCCCCACACACAATTGCTCTGTTGCTATTAGTTAAAGTAATTCAAGTTCAATGTGACTTTTAACAGTCCTCCTGATTCATCCTAATGGTCCCTAAATTAAATACTCACATGGAATCCTGCAGACTGGTCTGACTTGCTCACAGAGAGCTGACACAGCCCGATTCCTTACCCACAGTAAGTGAGCGGATGAATGATCCTTTTAGAGAACAGCCCCATGCCTTTGATGTCTGGAAATAAAAAGATTACAGTCCAAGAAAGCAAGGTAAAAAGGATATATGACTATCTCAGGTGGAAAGAGACAGACTATTTCTGAAAGAAATCTATGAGAAAACTTGGAATTGTTCATCTTTTCCTCATTAATCTTTTACCATATGAAGCATTTAATTCACTTGTCAAAAATAGTGTTTTCAAAACCTTATGTGCAATTGTTTCATAAATGGCTTGGTGCCTTCTTGGAAAATGTAGGGAACCAAGAGCTTCTTGCATATTTTCTTTTAATATTTAATAAAATATATAAAAAAAAGACCCCAGTTTTAGAAAATCTGTATTTGTATTCATGAACTCTGCAAAAGTATAAAGAAAAACATTTGAGGCCAGTGGTATTGCCATAAAATCATCCTTTTCCAAATCTTCTGCTTCTCACCTGCCCATCTCTGGACATCTCAGTACTCTTCTCCAGTGCTGCCCAGGTGGCCTCTTCTCACGGACAGACAACTCCTTTCTCATGGCCTGTAGTCTGAAAGCACCCCCCAGGTGTACAACACAGTGACCCCAATGAAGACCTCAACACCGTTCTTTCTTCTACTCAGACCAAGGCTATGGTGACATCATTGGCTCTCCTCTTTCTCACACCCTCCTCAAATCCGTGACCTGGCTTCATAGCAGTGCTTTCACAATTCATCTGGAATCCATCTTTCCATCACTTCCATCTCCTACATGCATCACTCTAGTGTAGTCCAAGCCACCCATCTCTTTTCCAGAAAACTGTGATACCTTCTTAACGAGCTTCTGCATCTCCCCTTGCCCCCTACAGTCATGATCACACAGAAGCCAGGGCGATTGGTCTTTTTCAGATGTAAAAGAACATTCTTCCTTGTTCAAAATCCTCTAAACCTTCACTCTACAACGTGAAATCCACCTCAGTCATTGCCATAGCTTGTGGGGAATGCATGCCCCCTATGATCTACCTCTACCACCGCTCATCTCCTTTGACAATCTTAGTAATTCCTCCTTCTCCAGTGATAAACTTTTAATTCTGAAAGACACCAAAAACAATTAAGTCAAAACCTTTGCCTGTACTGATCCTTCTACTCAGAGTTTTCCTCAAATATCCACATGGCAAGCTCATGACTACAGAAAAGTCATCTCATCACAGAAACTTTCTGTGACTCCTTCTCTTAAGGAAGGCCCCATCCCCTTCTCTCTCTTTACCACACTTTAGTTTCCTCCTTAACACTTTCTTAGGATACTCTAGTTTTTTACATTCACTTGTTTTTATGTCAACCTCTGCCCTATAGAATATACACTCAGGGATAGCAGGGTTTTTGTTCTAGTCTCTTCTATAATCCCTACAATAATACATAAAATATTTAGCTAATATCTAATAAATGAGTGAATGAATTCTGGCTTATCAAAGAGCATCTAGACTGTATATGCCTTTTAGGAAAAATATTTTTTTTAAAGATTTTATTCATTTATTTGAGAGAGAATGAGTGAGAGAGAGCATGAGAGAGGAGAAGGTCAGAGGTAGAAGCAGACTCCTCAAGGAGCTGGGAGCCCGATGCAGGACTCGATCCTGGAAGTCCGGGGTCACGACCTGAGCTGAAAGCAGTCACTCAACCAACTGAGCCACCCAGGCACCAGGGAAAATTATTTTTGTATAGTAAATAATATTCTCAGAAATCTATTTCTACTTTATATTTCCACATTATATTAAGATGCATAATAGAAATGTTTATGGTAGTAGTGGTTTGTCAGACACAGCACTCAGAAGTTACTGCCCTATGAATAGATACAAGAGGAAAACTGGCAGTGAGTTAAAATATTTCTCTTAGGAGCAGAGGATGATTTCTACCTACCTCAGTTGTCTTTACAGGTAGAATATTTCACCCTACTTAACAATTTACTTGTTGAAGCTTGGAAAAGTCAAAATCATTCTATAGAGTAAAGCCATCGAACTGAGGCTTGAAAGCATCTTTCCAGGTCATCTACAACTATCTTCCTGAAGGGCTGGCCAATTTAGGATGTTTTCAATGACAGAAAACTACCTACCTTGTTATGCTACCATTTCGATATGGATGGATTTTCCTTAGGTTAATGAGTCTGAATCTAGGTAACTTAGACACATTGGTCTTCATTTTTTTGGAATCCAGAAGAAAAAGCATAAACTAGGAAATAAAGAGATATAGAAGAGTGAAAATAAAATGCAGAAAATGAAACTTTTCCACTGGAACATTCTCATCTTTCAAGTTTAATTATACCTAGAAGTAAAGAAGGTATTTATCTGATTCCCTGAACCTAAAGAGGAAGAATCTTTTTCATTTTATGTAGAAATACCCAGAGCTATTTGCTATTGGATCTCTAATAGAAAATGTATTGCTTAGTATTACTGTATAACAAATGACCCCAAAATGTAGTTTCTTAAAACAACTCCATTTCTTATTTCTCACAAGATACCTATGGATCACCTTGGCAGTTTTACTGATCTGGTTTGGACTTTGCTCATCTCAACAGTCTCATTCATGTGCCAGCTGTTAGCTGGTGGATTGGTTAGAGGCTACCTGGTCAAAGATGACCTCTGCTCAAAGGAAACATTCCTCCATATGCCTCTCTCATATTTCCAGCAGACCAACAGCATATATCATCATAGAACTGGCCAGGGTCCCAGAAAAGAGGTGGAAGTGTGCAAGTACATTTTCAATCTTCTCTTTTGCTTCACGTTTGCTATCATCATCTTTTGCCGTGTTACTGAGCCAGAGTCCAAGTGAGAAGGGACCAAAAGTGACAAGGCAAAGGGTATAGATACAAGGAGGCCATTGATGGAGGCCATTAGTACAATCAGTTCACCATAGGTAAAAAGCACAGGAGGAGAGGGTTTGACTCACAGACAAAATATGAAGGAAGAGAGTGAAAGGATAGAAAGAGATGGAGCAAAGGAAATCGAAGTGGAACGTAGCTAGGTGAGGAAAGAGATAAGGAAGAAAGACTAAAATGGTAGAATAGAAAATGTGTAAAGAAGGGAAAGCATAAGATACTAGGAGATCTGCGGGAACCCAAACATGTGACCCGAGAAACAAGCCCTTGTATAAAAATATAATATTTGTGGTAGTATAATAGTATTTTCCAACTGATAGCAATACAAACTCAAGTTCCGCTTTGAGTATGGGAAAAGAAGAAATACAATCACTTACCACAGAATTATCTGGTAAAATATATCTCATCTTGCAGAGGGAAATTGCAGTCACAGATGTTGGAGAATGAAAGCAAGTGACGAATACAAACTAGCAAAGATTTCATACTTAATCCTGATCAGGCATGTATACATAATGCTCCTTAGCAATTGTGACTTAGTGGTTATTAGGATATACAAAATATAACTGGAACTGGAAATATCGTCTATGTTTTTTTCTAATTTTTATCTTTTCTTCTTTAATTATATGTTCGTCTTTTTAAAAAGATTTTTATTTGAGAGAGAGAGAGAAAATAAAGCACCAGTAGGTGGGGAGAGGCAGAAGGAGGAGGGAAGCAGTGTCCCCACTGAGCAGGGAGCCTGATGGGGGGCTGGATCCCAGGACCCTGAGATCATGACCCCAGCCAGAGGCAGTCACTTACCCAATTAAGCCACCCAGGCAGCCCTATAAGTCCGTCTTAAATATAAATTACACTTATATTAGCACTTTTTCCTCAACATTGTGTATAAAACTGGGTAATATATAATGTCCACTAAGAAAAGGAGTTACGTATATTACTGAGTATGGCTTAGTAATCACTAAATAAAGTATGTCAGAGTTTCATTTAGCAAATGAACCTTTAGGGACAGAAATGTTGGTTTTGTTTGGTTTCTTCTGTCCAAATACCAGATTACTTCTTTAAAAAAGTGTATTTATTTTTATTTATTTATTTTAGAGAGAGAAAGAGAGCGAGAGAAGAGGGAAAGGAGGGAGAGGTACAAGCAGACTTCACACTGAGTGTGAGCCAGTTTCAGGGCTCAGTTTCACAACCCTGAGATCATGAACCAAGCCAAATCAAGAATTGAACACTTAACTGTCTGACCCACCCAGGTACCCCATCAGAATATTCTCAATGCTGGTTAAGAACTGGACATACTGGCATAAAATTGGCAATACTGTAACATTGTTTAAGAACAGACTAATTTAGTACATAAAGAGAAAATTTTGTCTTACATTTACTTGTTTGGAGATAATTCCATAAATTTCAGATACATTAAAATTTCCTCTTAATTGGTTAATATCAACAAAATAGCCCTTTTATAATTTCATCATGTCATGGACAAAAATGAGTAGTACAGCCCTTATTATAACTTCTGTCCAAGTTATTCTCCTGGCTTCTCATTTCTATGCTGTTTATTATGTTTTGTACAACAAGGTCCGATCAAATATGGTCTTAAATAAATTATCCACAGATGCCCATGGTCTGCTTATTCCACCTTAAGATTTTTGGTACATTTATCCTTCCCTTGTTGTTTCTTGGCCCATTATTTATTACAGATGGTTTCATGCCCATTTTTATGTCTATAAAACTGGTAATGAAGATAGTAATCATATCTCCATTGATTCTTTTCTAAATCTAGAAAAATTGGCTTTAAGACTTTACCTCATTTGTAACTATTTCATATATTCTGAATGTTTTAATTTTTCTAAAACTGTAAATGTTAAAAATGTCTGTCATATTCAGATTTGGGTTCCACTGAGTTTTAAATTAGGAAATGTGACCTTGAGATGACCCATAATAATTCATAAGTTTTCCATATAGGTTTGAATCAGAATAGTGAAGTTCAGCATCCATCAACGCTTGCCAAGTTTCACTATGTATTAATCAACAGTGGTTTTGTTAAATATATAGTTAGCTGTGTACCTATTTGTCCTTCTCTAGGCATTGGATGTATAAGGCCCCTTGTAAACAAGGATTTTTTTAAAAAGCCAGGAAAAGTAATATAAAGTATTTTAGGAAAGCAAATGATACAAGCAGAGTCTCAATTCCTGAAATGACAGCCAGCACTGAATGTATTCGTGGTGCGCCTATATGTGCGATGAGATTTGGCATTCGGCATCAGTTACTTTCCCTGAGAATCTACTTACTTTCATCCTAAAGCAGCTGTCTATAAGACCAGGAACTCTCTTGTCACTTTAGCTCATCTAAAGCACTAAACAGATGTTATGTTTTGCTATTGTATGCCTTTCTTCTCTGATATTTCCCGCTCACTCTCTCCCTGGTCCTTCATCTCCGTCACCTACTTTTATCCAGTAAATAGGATGATCACACTCCCCGCCCCCACCCCTAAATGAAATTCAAATCTAACACATAGCAATCTGCTTTTTCTTTTCCAGATTCCTGTGTTGGTCACACAGATAAGTTCGACCAATCACCCAGTGAAGGTGGGGCTGTCTGATGCCTTTGTCGTTGTCCACAGGATCCAGCAAATTCCCAGTATGTAGAAGGGTAATTGCAAAATCTGAGCCTGCTGTGGGGTAAATTTAAAGGAGACTGACTTCAGGCAGTTGTGATAGATTGAGTAACAGAATCACTTAACCAATTGCTGCTTGAAAATTATATTGTTTGGCTTAAAACTCTTCTTGGAGTTTGCTATCTCTCTGGTACTCTTCAACTAATAATACAGGTAAAGCAAAATTAAACAGCCAGGCCAACAGTGTGTAATTTTGTTTTCTTTGGGATTATTAGCTTGGTGACATAGGTATATTTCTGTCATTAATAAGAAGAGCATAAAGGAATGACATTATTTGACTGATGGGCATATGAGTTTTATTTGGGGGGGGTTTTGGCTTTGTTTTTTTTTTGTTTGTTTGTTTTATCAGCAAAAGAGTAGCTTTATGCCATTTTTATGTCTATCATGTTTGTATAGCAGTCTAAAGAAAGATAAAAGTATAAATTCAAGTAAGTAAAAGCTTTGGTTGAGCTATACCTACCAAAGAAGATAAGTATTTTGGTTGTTTAAGTCATTTTCACTTATCTACTCTAGTTTCCATTTGTAGAAAAAAAACATATGTGTTACTTGGGCAGCTGTTCATCATATTAGAAATTCAGATTATTAGAAATACAGAAAACCATTATTGGTAGTAGTTCTGATCATGTATTTAGCCATCATTTGAAAATTTCTATTTTTTAAATTAGCATATAATGTATTCTTTGCCCCAGGTGTCCAGGTCTGTGAATTGCCAGGTGTACATACTTCACAGCACTCACCATAGCACATACCTTCCCCAATTCCCATAACCGAACCACCCACTCCATACCCCCTCCCCGCAGCAACCCTCAGTTTATTTTGTGAGATTAAGAGTCTCTTATGGTTTGTCTCCCTCCGGATCCCATCTTGTTTCATTTTTTCCTTCCCTACCCCCCAAAACCCCCACTCTATCTTTCAAATTCCTCATATCAGGGAGATCATATGATAATTGTCTTTCTCTGATTGACCTATTTTGCTCAGCATAATGCCCTCTAGTTCCATCCAAGTCATTGCAAATGGCAAGATTTCATTTTTTGATGGCTGCATAGTATTCCATTGTATATATATATATATATATATATATATACCACACCTTCTTTATCCATTCGATGATGGACATCTAGGTTCTTTCCATAGTTTGGCTATTGTGGACGTTGCTGCTATAAACATTCGGGTGCATGTGCCCCTTCGAATGACTACATTTGTATCTTTAGGGTAAATACCCCATAGTGCAATTGGTGGGTCGTACTGGTTATGGGTCTTTTCAGGCTTTCTGTTTCTTCCTGGATCAGTTTTGGTAGTTTTTATGTCTCTAGGAATGCATCCATTTCTTCCAGATTCTCAAATTTGCTGACGTATAGTTGCTCATAATATGTTCTTAAAATTGTTTGTATTTCTTTGGTGTTGATTGTGATCTCTCCTATTTCATTCATGATTTTATTTATTTGGGTCCTTTCTCTCTCTTTTTGATAAATCTGGCCAGGGGTTTATCAATCCTATCAATTCTTTCAAAGAACAAGCTCCTAGTTTTGTTGATTTGTTCTACTGGTTTTTTCGTTTCAATTTTCATTGATTTCTGCTCTGATCTTTCTTTTTTCTCTTCTCCTGCTGGGTTTAGGCTTTCTTTGCTGTTCTTTCTCCAGCTCCTTTAAGTGTAGGGTTAGGTTGTGTATTTGAGACCTTTCTTGTTTCTTGAGAAAGGCTTGTTTGTATTGCTGTATACTTTCCTTTCTGGACTGCCTTTGCTGTATCCCAAAGATTTTGAACGGTTGTATTTTCATTATCATTTGTTTCCATGAATTTTTTCAATTCGTCTTTAATTTCCTGGTTGAGCCATTTACTCTTTAGTAGAATGCTCTTTAGCCTCCGTATATTTAGGTCCTTTCCAAGTTTCCTCTTGTGATTGAGTTCTACCTTCAGAGCATAGTGGTCTGAAAATATGCGGGGAATGATCCCAATCATTTGGTACCAGTTAAGACATGATTTGTGACCCAGGATGTAATCTATTGTGGAGAATGTTCCATATGCACTAAAGAAGAATGTGCATTCTGTTGCTTTGGGATGGAATGTTCTGAAAATATCTGTGTTATCCATCTGGTCCAGTGTATCATTTAAGGCCTTTATTTCCTTGTTGATCTTTTGCTTGGATGATCTGTCCATTTCAGTGAGGGGAGTGTTAAAGTCCCCTACTATTACTGTATTATTGTTGATGTGTTTCTTTGATTTTGTTATTAATTGGTTTATATAGTTGGCTGCTCCCACATTAGGGAAATAGATATTTAAAATTTTTAGATCTTCTTGTTTAAGAGACCCTTTGAGTATGGTATAGTGCCCTTCCTCATCTCTTATAGTTTTTGGCTTAAAATCTAACTTATCTGATATAAGGATTGCCACCCCAGCTTTCTTTTCATACCCATTAGCATGGTAAATTGTTTTCCCACCCTCACATTCTAAATCTGGAGGTGTCTTTATGTCTAAAATGATTATCTTGTAGACAACATATGGATGGTTTTTTTTTTTTTTTAATCCATTCTAATACCCTGTGTCTTTTGATTGGGGCATTTAGTCCATTTAC
Source organism: Mustela erminea (assembly GCF_009829155.1). Taxonomy (NCBI): domain Eukaryota; kingdom Metazoa; phylum Chordata; class Mammalia; order Carnivora; family Mustelidae; genus Mustela; species Mustela erminea. The sequence continues at coordinate 124,208,565 of NC_045619.1, forward strand.
ATTCAGGGTAACTCTTGAGAGATATGAATTTAGTGCCATTGTATCGCCTGTAAGGTGACTGTTACTGTATATTGTCTCTGTTCCATTCTGATCTACCACTTTTAGGCTCTCTCTTTGCTTAGGGGACCCCTTTCAATATTTCCTGTAGGGCTGGTTTGATGTTTACAAATTCTTTTAGTTTTTGTTTGTCCTGGAAGCTTTTTATCTCTCCTTCTATTTTAAATGATAGCCTAGCTGGATATAGTATTCTTGGCTGCATGTTTTTCTCATTTAGTGCTCTGAATATATTATGCCAGTTCTTTCTGGCCTGTCTGGTCTCTGGATAAGTCTGCTGCCAATCTAATATTTTTACCATTTTATGTTATAGACTTCTTGTCCCAAGCTGCTTTCAGGATTTTCTCTCTGTCATTAAGACTTCTAAGTTTTACCATTAGATGATGGGGTTTGGACCTATTTTCATTGATTTTGAGGGGGGGCTCGCTGTGTCTCCCGAATTTACATGCTTGTTCCTTTGCCATATTAAGAAATTTTCTACAGTAATTTGCTCCCATATACCTTCTGCACCTCTCTCTCTTTCTTCTTCTTATGGAACCCCAATTATTCTAATATTGTTTCATCTTATGGTATCACTTATCTCTTGAATTCTCCCCTCATGGTCCAGTAGTTGTTTGTCTCTCTTTTGCTCAGCTTCTTATTCTCCATCATTTGGTCTTCTATACCACTAACTCTCTCTTCTCCCTCATTTATCCTAGCAGTAAGAGCCTCCATTTTTTTTTATTGCACCTCATTAATAGCTTTTTAAATTTCAGCTTGGTTAGATTTTAGTTCTTTTATTTCTCCAGAAAAGGCTTTTATTTCCTCCAGACAGGGTTTCTCTAATATCTTCCATGCCTTTTTTGAGCCCTGCTAGCACTTTGATAAACAATGGTTTTGAACTCTAGATCTGACATATTACCAATGTCTATATTGATTGGGTGCCTAGCCATCAGTATTATCTCTTGTTCTTTTTTTTGTGTGTTGAGTTTTTTGGCCTTGTCATTTTATCCAGATAAGAATATATGAATGAGAGTATAAAATACTAAAAGGATGGCAAAGACCCAAATGTACTGTAACCAAATCAGAAGAGACCCCAAATCAGGGGGAGAAGAAAGGGGGTAAAAGGAAAATTTTTTTAAATTAAAAATATATATATACATATATATGTGTATATATATACACATACACACACACACACACACACATATATATATATACACACACACACACACATGCCTGGTGAATAGAACAGAGCCACCCACTTGATTTTGGGTGTATTTTGGTCTCTTAGAAGAAACTACCTCCCAAAATTTTAAAGAAAGAAATACTTATATGTATACGAAAGTAAGGGTAAACATGATGAAGGGATGGAATATGACTCTAAAGATAAAAACTTTTTTAAAAAATTCTAAAAAAGGAATTGATAAGATATATTGGTTGGAAAAAGAAAGAAATCTAAAGTGAAGAGAATTTGCTCAGGCCAGAGACTAGATCAAAGCCCTGTGCTAGATTTAGGTTTCATTTTGATCTGCTAGAAGAAATTGTATCCCAAAATTTTTTAGAAGGAAAAAACCCTATATGTGTACAAAAAATAAAAGTTAGATACAATGAAGGATAAAATATGAATATAATAATGGAGGTCTAAAAAAAATTTTTAGAAAGTTATAATGAAGGTTTAAAAATATTTTTTTAGAAAGGTATTGTTAAGATAAACTAGTTAAAAATATTAAAAGAGGAAAAGTTAAAAAATTTGAATAAGAAAAAAATAAAGTTAAAAATTTTAATTAACTTTACAAGACTAAAGAATCATGGGGAGAAAGCCATGAATTCCATGCTTTGCTTTCCCCTCTTCTGGAATTCAGTTGTTCTCCTTGATCAATGAGCTTGGTCTTGGCTGGATGTTCTTGCTGATCTTCTGGGGGAGGGGCCTGTTGTAATGATTCTCAAATGTCTTTGGCTAAGGCAGAATTGCACCACCCTTGCCAGGGGCTGGACCAGGTAATTCTGCTCGGATTCACTCTCGGGAGCTTTTGTTCCCTGAATGCTTTCTGTAGAGTCTGGAGGACGGGGATGAGAATGGTGGCCTCCCAATCTCTGGCCCAGAAGAGCCAAGAGCTCGGGGCCCCACTCCTCTGTGCACCCTTGGAGAAAAGCACTCAATCACTCCCACGTCCCTGGTCTCCAGCCATACTCCGTGCTCACCCAACATGTGACCGAGCATTTCTGTCTCTGGCACACATCCCCATCTGGAGTCTCCAAACCCAGCAGATTCCTGCCGCTCTGCTCTTCTGGCAGATGAGTATGGGTCTACCCGGATCTGCCACCTGTGGGGTCCCTGCTCAAAGAGCAGTGGTCCATCTGTGCCACAGCTCACAGTTTAAAATAACCCCGAGGTGAGAGCTCACTCCTTAGCCCTGTGTCTGTAGTTGGCTTCCCTTTTCTAATACCTGCGAGCTCTGCTACACTCAGACACCCCCCATCCTTCTGTGTACCCTGTGGAACTTGAGACCATACTGTCCCCACAAGGGCTCCATCCCCGCTTAGCCTCTGGAGTAATGTCCCTCAGTGGAGCAGACTTCTAAAAGTTATGATTTTGTGCTCTGTTGTCCCGCTGCTTGCTGGGAGTCAGCCCCTCCCCACTCGGCCTATGTTCCTGTTGGTTCGGATTCACTTCTCCGCATGTCCTACCTTTCAGAAAGTGGTCGATTCTCTGTTTCTAGAATTGCTGCTCTTCTTTGCTTTGATCTCCTGTTGGGTTTGTAGGTGTTCAGAATGGTTTGATAACTATCTAGCTGATCTCCTGGGACCTGATGTCATCTCAGTCTGCTACTCCTCTGCCGTCTTGACTCCTCAGTGTGAAAATTTCTATTTTTTTAAGCCTCTGTTTCAAGCAGACTCCTGAGGGATGCTTTAGTGTGTTAGTACTGAAGATGTTTGTGTCCTAGACATGCTTATTTAAAGCAAGAGATGATAATAAAATACATCTCATGCTTAGATCATTTCTTTTGGTTTTTTGTTCAGAGACCTTATATTTCACTGTAGGGATAGACCTAATTTATCACATGCCTATGCTATTCGGTCTTCCTTTGAACTAATTCTGTTTAAGTATGCCATCTCTCAAATACAGAAGGTAAATGGAGTGGAAATTATTTAGACTTCAAATTCTAAGACTTTTTTGGATTGGCTGGAAATGTAGTAAGTATCTCACAAGTACGATTTAGACTGATGTTCATCTGTGGGAATAATGCTTTGTGAAGAATGTGAGTCTTCCATGGTAGTTTCTCCTTATTAGCTGAGAATTACTGGGAAGCAACATTTGAGGGAACTGTTAAATCAAGGCAGATTTTCTCAAAACGGAATTATACTGTGAACAAAGCAAGGATATATTAGCATGTGGAGGCACATAAAGACATCCTCTTAAATAAGAGGCCATGTCCTGGGAGAGCCAGCTGATTCCCCTTTGAGGACAAGTGTTTTTCACATTCCTACTTTCAGAGATGTTAAATCAAGCATGACTTGAGTCAATTATTACACAAGTAAAACACTAGTTTTAGTTTGTGAGTGCTTTTCTTCTGAGAAAGTATGTTATTTTCAGCTTCTTCAAAAGACATCTTGGTCTACATTGATGTTCTGGTATACTATTGTTTAGACCAAAAGACCCACACAAGTACAAAAGAAAAAAAAATTTTACAAATGTATTTTAACATGCAAATATTCTCTCAGAACTGAAGCATGGTAGACTTGTGCTTACACCGTAGAACCCAAGTTGAAAATTTTCATCCCTTGTTATAATGTAATAAGATAACTGTTACATTTTGAGGAAAAATATCTTTCCCAAATATAAATTTTTTTTGAATAAATTGGCAAAATTATGTCTGAAGTTGAGACTCCACATTCATCTAAAAAAATTGCGCAAGTTTAGGGAAACGCTTCCCTCAGGCAAGCCGCCTGCTGGAATGCCATTTGCATTTCCTGTTGCCCTCACTGTTCCCCATCCTGAAGCAAGTAGCCAAGAAAGAATGGAAATTCTGAGTTTCAGGTCCACTCATCCCTGCTTTTAGAAGGGACCCTATTTCAGCAAGAAAACTAGAATTGATGTGTTCTATTTAAAAATCTTTTGGGGAACAGAAAAATTCAAATCTCCTTCAAAATCTGTTCCCACATTTATAAGGTGTAACATGTCTGTTACATGAGCTTCTCTACAGAAGGAGAGATACGGTTGCATTGTATTCTCAGCCTTAAAAAAAAAAAAAAAAAAAAAAAAAAAGCAAGCATACTTATTTATGCCAGAGATTAGATTAACCCCAAATGAGCATAATATGTTATACTTTTTCCTGAGGCTGTAAGATGATTCCTGGAGATTTGTGTGTTACCTATTTGTGCGATCAGAATTTAGATAAATATTTAAATCCTTTTCAACATTCTGCTCTCTTATTTAAAAATCCTGATTTTAAGGAGTCATCCTCACAGGGAATTTAAATAGTTCATCTCTGTTCCCCCATTTTCTTCTCCTGAGTGAATTTAAGGAAAAACTGATCATTATCCTAAATAATGAGCGGTTTTGTTTCTTCTTTATTGCAAGGTGCATTACATAGGACCCTGTTCTCATAAGATCAATTTTCTGTTCTTTTCATCATTTCGGTTACACGGGTTATAGAGCCTAGATCCTCAGCTTAATCTACCCATGGCAACATGGGAATGTAAGCTATAACCTTGAGAATAAGTTTTCCCAGTGGGACCACATTTACTATACCATTCTTATCAGTTGGTGAAAGTTTGATAAAGCATTTGAATAGCTGGTAGGTAGGTTTTATTTATTTATTATGAAGTTTTCTCCAACCATTCCATCATAATGTCAACAACAAAAAACTCTTTTTTCAGTTTTTTAAAAACTTCTAAATAGTAAATGATTTCAGTGCAACTTTCAAGCATAGTTTATTACTCTAGTCTTTACCTTTCAAAAAAAAAAAATCAGGTGATCTCATAGTTTAAAATATCAAAGGGAATTCAGGCATTGTTAGTAAATTTGTAAACACTTCTGAGGTTACAAAGGAAATTCCTTTGCTCCTTCCAAAAAGAAGAAAACAAAGAAAGAAAAATCCACATGGTGAAATTAACCCTTATCTAAAAAATAAAATAAAAGATAAAAATTAGTTAACAGTCCAGAAAGAATAAGGGATACTGTAGTGGGAACACTAATCATGAGGCCTTGAGCATCTTATTTAATTCTTATAACTTAACAAGCAAGATGGTCATCTTAATACCTATGATGCAAAGCATACGTAGCATAAGTGTTTGGCACCAAGTAAGCACTGTGTTTGTGTCCTTATGTACCGTTCCTTTATCAGCATCAGCATTGGCACAGGGTGCCTGGGTGGCTCAGTCGGTTAAGCTTCTTTCTACCTTCTGTTCAGGTGGTGATCCTGGGGTCCTGGGATCGAGTCCCACATCAGGCTCCCTGCTCAGTGGAGAGCCTTCTTCTCCCTCTCCCTCTGCCTGCTGCTCCCCCTGCTTGTATGCTGTCTCCCTATCTCTCGCTACCAAATAAGTAAATAAATCTTTTAAAAAAAAAACCCCAAACAAAAAACATTGTCACTTTAGAAAGATAGTGATGCTAAGATGACCACATCTAGAACAAATGTTCATGAGAATGGGTCTACAGGGGATTTCCACAGAAAACACCTCGGCACCCTGTCTCTGAAACTCATCCTTTCGTTTTTGTTTCTGTTTTTTTTTAAGATTTTATTTATTTATTTGACAGACAGAGATCACAAGTAGGCAGAGAGGCAGGCAGAGAGAGAGGAGGAAGCAGTCTCCCTGCTGAGCAGAGAGCCTGATGCGGGGCTCAATCCCAGGACCCTGAGATCATGACCTGAGCCGAAGGCAGAGGCTTAACCCACTGAGCCACCCAGGTGCCCTGAAACTCATCCTTTCTAAGTATCATATGGTTTTTGACTTCTCAGTGTGTCTGTCTGTCCAGAGGTCTCTATATAACCTTCCATTTTTCATAAAATATTTTATAGAATTTTAGAAAGAAAAAGAACACAGAGATCAGCTGTTTCAGTCTCCACAGGTACAGATCTGAAAGACAGGTCTACGTACAATGACTTAAATTATTCATTACAGAAATCCAGATGTAATAACGTACTTGTGATGATAAGCATAGTGCACATTAATTCAGAGAAATTTGTAAAATAATAACGAATACAAAGGAGAAAATTTAATTGGTCTGTAAATCTACCCCAGAGAGATACCAATAATGTTTCCCTGTATCTGCATCCAGACTCGTGTTTGTTAAAAGTAGACACACATGCAAACACACGCACTTTAAGAAAATTGGCATTGGGCTATAAATATTTTTCACCGAATATATATAACACATCTCTTTCTGCACTGCTAAATATCTGTCTAAAATGTGGCCATTAATAGCTGCAACAAATTCCTTTATTTCATAATTTATGTGACATGTCTGAACACTGGCTTGTCATATTGGTTGCTTTTCATATTAATTATCAGTAAAACGGTGCTGAACATCTTTGTTTATAAATGTTGACACAACTCTTTAAAAATGAATATGTGGCCATTGGCGGTTAATAGTTCTTTTGTGTGTACTTTGACAAATTGCTTTCTCTAAAGGTTGTCCCAATTTACTTCCCCACAAGCTTTTTATTAGATATCCCGTTTCCCCAGATGCTCCCAGATGCTATTATCATTTTTAAACCTTGCAGATTTGATCAGCAGAACATGATATTTCATCGTTGCTTCAATATTCTTTTGATTACCAGAAAGTTTTCACATTGTCATATATTCATAGGTCATGTGTCATTTCCATAATTTCTTGTTAAATAGCTTTATTAAGCAATTCTCAGCTTCTGCTTATGTCCCTCCAAATTCTTTTCCTCAGCGTGCAGAGATCTTCCCGGATAAACATACAGTTCTCACTAGCACCATTCATACTTGTTGGTTTCTCTCTGCTCCAACTTTAACACTGAATTTCCATCTGAATCTCTAGGCTGCTGACCTTCTTTATCACGCCTCACCTTTTCTGTGCCTTCAGAGCTTAAAGAGCATAACATTTCCAGCAAGAAAACCCAGAAAATCCACTCCTACCTTCTCGGTTCTTTTATTTGGGAACATAAGGCAACGCCGTCTTAGTAATATGAAAGTTAGTTTTACACACACGCAGAATTCTTGTCCAAGAAACCACACAGGAAACCTGCCGACCTAACCGGAAATGGTTCTTCTCTAAGTTAACAATAACGGCTACTTCTGAGCCCTTGAGAACACTCTGCTTTATTCTTCTCGCTATCCCTACATTATCTGCTTCTTTCTCATCAGCATCTGCTGTCTTCAATTTATTGACGCTGTTCCTGCTACAACTTGCCTTCTCTTTGTTCGTTGTTACTACTGTTCACAGCTCAATAAGAAATGTTAGCATTTTCAATGGTAAAAGTCACAGCTAATTTGGAGAGTCAATATATTTTACACAGTCAGAGATTCAGTGAACTCTTAGAGGACGTTGTATATAGTTTGTCATGTGTGGTCTCCTTATAAGCTTTATAGGCCAGGTAGCAATTTTTCAAAGAATTTGACCAAAATTATGTTTACAGACTTAAAAAAAAAAAAAAAAAAAAAAGAACCTTAACAAACAAAAGGAGAGATGATTTGTTTTTTACTCCTCAGAATGTCTTAAGTTTTAATTGTCAGAGAACATAATAGCATAGACCAGTACTGTCTAATGGAACTTTCTGCACTGATAAAATATTCTAAATTTAAACTGTTCACTATTGGTCTTACTGGTCCGTGTGGCTACCAGCACTTGAAATGTGGCTAGTGACATTTGGGAATTGAATTTTTAATTTTCTTTCCTCAATTAATTTTAATTTAAAGAGATACATGTGACTAGTGGTTACCATATTGGACAGGGTATAATAGGCCATATAAGCATATTTAAATAAAATATTATATTGCAGATATAATATTTAAAGAACATATATTTTATTTCTTCCTTGCCTTGAAAAAACCTTAGAACTTTTGATATGATTAAATAATACATTTTCAAATACAAATATTTCATTATAACTGATCTTCCCCCAAATAAAACCATTTGTAATTTTGATTGGTTAGTAGGACTCCTCCATTATAATTACTTAGCAACTGTAATTTAAAAAAAAAAAAGTCATGTTAACGACTATGAAGGAAATAAATAATCTGGGAAAAACTGAAGATATTTTTTCTTTCATAACTCAATTAAATATCTTTTAGAAGAACTGAGCCTCTTTTGTTATTCTCAAAGTTACCAGATTCTTTTCATTCATTTAAGACACACTGATCCACAAATCCTTTAGTAAATTGGGTCATCTTACCTTCTTGGTCCTCAAAATGGAAAGCCCTTCAAAATTATTCATTTTACAGCAGATAAAATGGCTTCTCTTTCCAGCCCAGCTTCCTCAGGTGCTTTGGTTCCCACATAAGCTTTTGCCCACTCAAACCTCAACAAAAGGAAAAAGAAATCATGACATTTTCCCCATAAAATGTCCTCTCAAAAAACTCTTCCAAGATAGAAAGTGTTATGCAAAGTGATGTTCTGTTGTTTAATACATCATTGCAAACATACCCTATTTGGTATTCTTGATTATTTAAAAAAGAAGCAAGTATTTAAGAATTTTATGGATGTTAGAAATCACTGATTAGTTTATTTAACATATTTTAGAATGTTTTTTAGAATCTGTGAACAAAACAGAATTCTTTCAGGGACTTGTGGCTAAACTGTGTTTTTTTTTTTTTTTTTTAAATCTTTTCATTCATTTATTCTTTGCCTTTTTATCCTATACCAATATCAGGTAAAATAAAATTTTACCAATACAGAGATGGTGTCTCTCATTTAATCAGTCATTTCTAATGTAAAATACTAAAAGTCACAGAAAGGACTTCAATACATTACTAAAAATTCAAGACATTTAAACATTTATGTATTTAGGGCTGCCTGGGTGGCTCAGTGGGTTAACCCTCTGCCTTCAGCTCAGGTCATGATCTCAGGGTCCTGGGATCAAGCCCAGCATTGGACTTTCTGCTCAGTAGGGAACCTGCTTCACCACCTCTCTCTGCCTACTTGTGATCTCCGTCAAATAAATAAATAAATGAAATCATTTAAAAAAATTTTGTTGTATTTTATAAATATCTATTGAGTACCTATTAGGCTAGGATTTATTGGTCTAAGGAAGAGAAACCCAACTTAATGTACTTTTATGTCATTCAGTAAAGTGAATCAAAAGCTCATTTTTGCAGTGGTTACCTTACTATGGAAGGAATAAGAAAGTAGTCAAAATAGTTCTCAAAAATAATCTGAATAGAAAAATCTAATTTTTATATCAAGGTTATCTGCCTTTTTAATTTTAAATTATGGCTTCAGGTTCAATTTTCTTCTTTTCTCTATCATGTTTGCCTGCAAATTTATACTTTCCCTTGCCTTAATTATTTCTCATTTTTTCCCTATTACATAATGATTATTTCTATTTAATTTACACTTCCCTACTACACAGAGAATTTTTCCATTTTTAACTAACACTGGTTGGATACCTTTATAAACATGTCCAAATGTTAATTTTTCCAGTTGGATTTTTTATAGGAAGTTTAGTTTCTTGGAAATGTAGGCAATTTTTCTTACATAAGTGCCAAACATCTGCATGATTTAGCACTAAAAACTTTTAAAAACTTGATTTTAAAAATGAGAAATCTTACTGCATTTCACCCAATTGGATTGAAGAAAGTCATGATATTACCAATGTACATTATAGAATCTCCCCATAAGTCTCAGGAATACAGAGGTATGTTCCCCTAGAGGAAGCACCATGTTCCTAGGTCGGTGGGAACCATGATATTGAGCCTGCCATCCACAGGTTATACAAGCCCCCTCAGATAATGCTTGACCACTTACAGTCCCAGTGTTCGTTCGGGTTCTCTTCTTGCACAGAGGGATTACTGAAGTCAGAACATGCATCTTGTTTAAGTTCTTAGTAAATATACGTGGAAGGAGGAGAAAAGTGAAGATTGGTTTTAGATGACATTTCTGATTTTCTTTATGCTTGTTTAAGTAACTTATGAAATCTAGCCATTTGGGTTTTAGTAATGGCCTGAAACTTCACAAGCAGTGAGGAAAGATAAGAAGAAAATCTGAGAGGCACAGATTAATACTCCATGACCCTCTAAATTTTATGTTGTCTTAGATGAAATTAATTACATTATTATTTAATAGAATTTGAAGTACAAAGGAATAAAGAAATGTTTGAAGCAAAGCATCTTCTTGATGCTTGATGTAATGACACCAACCTACTATTTTGGATAGTGGATTACATTTTTGTAAATCACTGCTGTAATGGTCTTTCTCTCTCTCTCTCTTTTTTCTCAAAAGTCTCTCTCTCTCTTTTTTTTTCCCCCATATCTTCATGATGGGAATGAACTTGTATTTGCACAGTACATACTCTTTACATTAAAGAATTCTCACTGAATGGTGCTGTGTTGTGGTCTCATTTGGGACTTGAAAAGAAATAACCATTTGGGACCAGTCACAAAGAATTGGCAACGCATAAGTAAGGCCATGCTAGCAAATCATTTACTTGACAGTTCAGACAATATTAAAATATTTATATAAATGGAAGAATCTGCCAATTTAGGAAATTACTCATACATTCTCTATGTGAATGTTAGCTTTAAAGACGGGCAAATAAACTAGATCATGGTTAACCAGGCCACAGGGTACTCATTAAACTGTGTTCATTTCGGCCAGAGTGAATATTGATTGGGAGAGGATTCCTGGTGTTTCCACATAATTACTCTGTTCTCTCCTGTTAATATTGCTTGGAATTCCTAAAAAATGTAATTCATTAGTTATACTTTGAATCATATCACCTTAAGATTTTGGATACTAAACTTTATTCTCTACATGTTAGTCTGCTCAGAGATTTAATTTCTTTTATTATTATTTTTTTATTTATTTTTAAAAGCCCCTAACGGGTATTATAGTCAAACTTGGTTTTGTAAAGTTGTAAGAAAACAGTTATACTACTAAGTACTACTAAGACTGAGTTTTTGGTACAGAATTATTTTGGCTGACTTTCTAAAAAAGACAGATGAGCTAAATACATTTCTGGAATCAAATGAAAGCTTCTAGTATTGGCAGGAGCTACCAGTAAATACATTCCTAATTACTTGTTTCTGATAGGGGTATCTCTGAAATACAACAAAAATGACCATTTGGAAGCTGTCATTAATTGGCAGGTCATCAAACAAAAATCATTCTCATTAAATTTAGTTTTGTTAAACTCATTTCATCCCCATAGTTGGAGGGGTCTGAGCAGGTGATAGAATTAGCATAGCAAAAAAGGTCACCTTCCCTTAACCCAATATGCATAATCAATAATTAACTTCCAGAGGCCTCACAGTCATTATGTCAGTAGTTTGAAATTTTCAAAGTATAATATGAAATGAAGAGAAAACCAGTATTTTAAGCACCTACAAATATGATAGAGCAAACTTGAGTATGAGGTACTTAAAAAAACCCTACCCCAGTGATCTCATGACAAAGCTATGTTATTTTGTGTTATTTCCAAGAATAAAATTATTTAGTAAAATACAAGGGAAAGCAGTATATAGCAAGGTGTATTATTTAGACAAAGTAGAACATGGGTAATCCTTTTATGTGCCTTAAAACTTTAAAAAAAAAAGTGTGCCTCAAGAAACCTAATAAATACCATGAAATTAATATTTTCTCTAATGTTGATAAACTTTATACCTTGAAAATTATATATGCACCTTTCCCTTATACCAAAAAGAAATGAATTAGATTATGGTTCTTAAGCAGTGTTTTCCAATCTGATAAACCTGAAAATGTATTTGGCAAATGGCTCTAGAACCTCTCCAACCCCCTTGGGGCCACCCTTCTTCCTCTTTGGGAGTAGAATTTCATGGTGAATCATCAGAAATGAGTGAAAAGAGCTATGAAAGGATAAAAGTAAAGATATGTGTAGGTTATAAGTAGATATTTAACTTTGCTCCTGGATGTGTAGGTATATCTACATTTCCTGAACACTTTTAATAAAAGACACCTCACTATCTCCTGGACACCATATTCTTGCTCTATGTCCTAGGAGAGATCACTGTTGGGTCAATTGACCTTAGTCAAAATTTTAATTCTTAAAGCTAATGTCGAAGACAATTTTTGAAAACCTTATTTCCAAGCCTTCGTGCGTCTTCAGTGAGTTTAGGTCTATAGAAATAGACCATTACACACAGCATGTGACTAGCGTGAGGTATGGTTGACCTACTGAACATGTATTGAGCACTTGCGGTATGAAAGGGATTGTCCTGACCAATTTGCATTTATTATCTCATTTTAGTTGTCAAAATTACTCAGTGGTATAGGTACTATTACCTCTATTTCATGGATGAGGGAACTGAGATACAGAGAGGCTGGCAAAGGATCCCAGAGTCACACAGATACCAATTTAGCAGCAATGCTAGCATTTGAACCACCCAACACTGTTCAAGAACGTGTACTATCAACCATGATGACATATGACATCCCAAGATTAGAGACCATGATATTTTTCTCAATAAACTTAGAGCTTCCCAAATAATTCCTGAGAGATATGATACTATTCAGGAAATGGCTTTCGGTCATCACAGGCATTTCAAGAGCTAAATGAAATGCTGATAACATTATTTTTCCACTTCTATTTACCAAGCTCGGACATACTCATTAGCATAAAACTCAGGTCTTTTTTTAATAGGAAATTTTAAGTATATTTCATCAAGTCTTGATTATAATAAAATGTTTGCCATATTTATCTGACATTTAATTATTAAACCTTGTGTCAGAGTCTCTCATCTAGCCTTTTCCTCAGGGATACTGTTGAATTTGCTGTTGAATGATTATAAATTCATTCATGCAATATAAGTACTAATTATTAACCTTCCTCAGATATGATATTATATATTTAATAAATATCAGCACTAAATTTTTAAGGTGATTTAAGTTCTGTTTTTCTCTTATTAAAGAAATTTCCTTCTAAACCTTTAAAGCACTTGGATTCATATTCTCATAAAAAGTAATTTTATTTAGGCTGTGATTTTATTTTTTTTCAGTATATCATAGGTAATAATGGTTTGGAGTACCTGTTAGTTAAGTGAGGTATCTGAGACCATAATCAACATTTCAACTTCAGTGATTAAAAAAAGACTTCCAGATATATCAGCACATGATTTTCAGGTTTTTTTCTTATAATCAGTCTCTTCACAGGGATTGATTATTTTAAATCTTCATTTTAAAATCAGCTTGGGTAGAAAGTATATCATTCTACATTCATTATCAGTTGTTGTTTTATAGGCAAAGACATCTTGAAAGACTTTATTCTGTTTTTGTTTTTACAGATGTCCGAAGAAGAACAATTTATGAATACCACCGAGTAGAGCTACAGATGTCAAAAATTACCAACATTTCAGCTGTGGAGATGACGCCATTACCTAGTAAGTTCCACATGACCAGAGCTAGGTGGAAAGTTTAATGATCTGATCTGTTTATGCATGAGTATCTTTCTCTTGTGTGTCTGTGTGGGGTAGGTGGGTGATTTTAATTTTGGTTGAGCCATCCTTTTTTTTTTTTTTCCTCCATGCTGCCAATTAGTCTTGATAAACCTCTTCTGTCCTGTTTCCTAGCATGCCTCCAGTTCAATGGTTGTGGCCCCTGTGTATCCTCTCAGATTGGCTTCAACTGCAGTTGGTGTAGTAAACTTCAAAGGTAAAAAAGAATAATACAGAAAACTTAAAAATTTTACAAAGATTTGTTGTTTCTATCTTTTCCATTGAATTTTAGATGTGTCAGGTGTGTTGATTAGGTATATATGAACAAATGTATATAAGTTAAAAAAAAAAACAAAAAACCATGACCAAAAAGGCAAAAAAGTGCTTTGATTACTCAAAATTACCAAAAACCTTCTCAGTCAATAAAATAGTTATCTGATATACATTTATTATCTCTATAAGGCTTAAACTAGATGGTGGACTGATAGGTCTATAAATTGATGCTCTTGGCCCATATTCTTCAGAAAACATGGTATGACATATCATTACTATAACAAGGACAGTGTATGCATGGTCACATGCAAATTCTTAGTAAATTCCAGTGAATATCTCAAAGATTACTAGCAAAGGTTAGAGATATGGTCTAAAGTTAGGAAATAAAGTGACCCTAACCGACCTCTACATAAACAGAATGCGTGGTCTGATTTTTCATGAATCACCAAGAGGAGTTTCTAGTCCATAGAGGTTTTCAGAGAGTGAATGATCATTTGTTGGAAATATGGAGCAAAGACTTAATTGTGTTTTGTTATTTACTCAACCATTTTGTGCATCAGTTATATTCCAAGCACTGGGAAAGTAGCAGAAAATAATACTGGTGTGGTCCCTACCTGCCCACCCTCCCACTCCCCCCCGACCAGAGAGTTTACAGTCTATCTGGGTGTAAGTCCCTGTCCACCTTCAAAGTCTATGAAGAGTTCTCCCCACTGGTGAAGAACTGAGTCTTCAGGCTCTTCCTGTGTGCTTGTGCGTCAGAGCTTCTTATAGGAACAGCCTTTGTCTTATCATCTTGCTGCAGCATTTGCTCTAATGATAGAGACATGGTCGGGAACACTTTCAGTGCTATTGGAGTATAAAGAATAGAACGCCAAGCCCTTGATAACAAGCTTTCAGAAACATGTTTAACTTGCTAACTTTGGGGCAACCAGTACAGTATTGTGGCTAGAACATTATTTATTATAACCTCATTTTGTTTTCAGTGCAACCTGTTCCTGTAATTTCCTTTGTGCCGTGAATGTCAAATAACGAAAAAGCAAGCAGGAAATTAACATTCTGCAAAGTAGATTTTAACTTTCCTATATCTCCAGAGTGAAAAGAACTGCCTTACAATTAAGAGTTTGTGGACATTTGTATTCATATATTGTTGACATTCCATAAAGATTATATGCACATTGGAAGTTAGTCAAAATTGGGTTAGATGACAGCCAAAACACATCTCAGGAGATGGCACTTTAATATGTTCAGTGAAGTAACACTGAGCTCACCCATGAAATACTCCCAAAAGAATTAGTAGAAGGCCCTGGCTTGACGTGCACCTAATTCAAGTTCCAGCTCAGTGCTCACCAACTTTGAGAGGTCTCCCTAAACCACAGTCCGCGTGAGGTGCCCAACCCCAGTGTTTCTCAGACATCTGGGAGAAACTCCATCATCAGCAGTCACCTTAGTTCTCATGGACTCTTGTTAGTTAGTCTGTCACCTCTGCTAGGCTATGGCTGTATTAAGGGTGATTGGTCTTTATATCTCCAGAACCTAAGAATGTACCTAGTACTGCAGAAAGTGAATGAATGAGTCAAGGAATGAATGAATGAATGATCATTAGGTTCCAAATGAAGGAATCATGATTAGATTTGTCTGGGAACTGGGGTGCCTGGGTGGCTCAGTGGGTTAAGACCCTGCCTTTGGCTCAGGTCATGATCTCAGGGTCCTGGGATCAAGCCCCACATCGGACTCTCTGCTCAGCAGGGAGCCTGCTTCCTCTCTTTCTGCCTGCCTCTTTGCCTACTTGTAATCTGTCTGTCAAATAAATTAAAAAAAAAAAAAAAAGATTTGTCTGGGAACTAAGGGTTTCTGAAGATGAGAGACTGTCAGTGCTGAAGCTAGGAAAGTCAAAGGAAAACCAGGAATGGTAGCCACCCCAGCCAGATTACCATTAGGATAATTCTCAACTGAAATAATATCATTGTAGTTGAAGGTTTGGGACACTAGTGTAGAAACCTATCTTCCAGCAACCATTTCATTATTTTTTAAAGAATATTTTTGGTGAAAATATAGGTATGTTTGTATCTATCTGTCCGTCAATCAATCTGTGTTTAAATATATGTTCGAAGTTCCAAAACAAGCAATTTTGCATTGTTGCAAATGGCATTGTATTAATACTTCTGTTTTATTGAGAGATTTCTCTGCCAGACATAGTATCAAGGAGTTTTCAGATGTATTTAGTTTGTGCAGACTTCTTACAGTAGAGGCAATCGAGGCTTACAGGAGCCAGTTGTTTTTGCAGGGTCTTCTAGTTTATAAGTGGTAAGTTGGGACTAAAACTACATCTGTGTGACTCCCAGCCTGTGGTCTTGACCCCTCACCTGCCTTGCCTCCCACCTGCCAGGATGCAGATGAACTAAGCGAGTTAATCTTCATTACTTCCTGAAAAGTAGCAGACATAATACTGGAAAATAAATATTTTTGTCACTGAGGCTGCAGGAAAATCTCATGGCTTTGAAACTGGCATAAGAAGAAGGCAAAAGAGAATCGAGCAAAGCATAAGACTTTCGTGCATTATTGAAAGCATCATGGTTGTTTTAAAAAGATTAATTGAAAAAGGGAAAGTGGTGATGCATGTGAATAAGGAAGGAATTCATCAAAGAACACTGCTTTAAAAACTACAAGTTTTCTGCATGTTACCATTTGGTGTTTTGCTGAATACCAAACACTGGTTTAAAAATCTAGGATTTATTTTTAATTCTTCAACAACTCAGTTATATACATATCAAGACCTGCTTAATTAATTGGTTTAACTATGGCTCATTGCACTTTTGTTCAATTTAATTTCCCCACTGCATTTTATTAATTTCTCCTTAGACTTGTGAGCTTCAAAACTTTGCTTTTGCTGCCCGGAAGCATTTCCCCAGACTTTAGAGCTTTTATTAACAAGTTCAATAAAACAAGAGAAGTCTTATCCTAAGCAGCACAAAAATAGCCTCTCAGATTTTTTTCTTCCATTCTTTTTACTTTCTGCTTTGTGCTCACTTACCCCTGAATGATAATCAGTTGGTGGTGATTATTGAACTCTCAAGTCGGGCTTGCTCCGAAAAGATAAGATATTTTTAATTGGCTTGTTTATGTCCTTTAATTCCTGTTTTTCAGGAAGCAAAAACTAAGGTAAAATGTTTGTAATGGCTTTCTCCAAGGTCTAAAGGAATTTGGAGTTATAGAACATTTAATGAGATCCATGATCAAAAATGTTTACTTATAATAGGTGGCCCATTACTTGTAGGTGAGAATGCTTTTGTTTCTTCACTGAAAACTGAGAAGACCTGAATCAACCATTTTCAACCATATCTCCTATTTTCACTCCTTCAACAAAAACTTCCAAGTGTCTTTGTGTTCAGGTCAATATCCTAAATTATGACTCCAGGGATAAACAAACTTCCCTCATGGAGCTTACATCTTTAGTATGAAGAGAAAGCATTTAAGCAAACAGATGTGCAAAAAATAGAGTTGACAGTGATGAGTGCTATGCAAAAACAATAAACAGAACATTATAAGGGAAAATATAGCAAAATAAGTAAGAATAACAAGAGTTTATTTGTTGGTAACATGCTAAGCAACTTAACCTTTTGAAGGGACCTTGGTTTCGTTAGCCTTCATCATCTGAACGTCTCGCTTGAGGACAAGTTCAGTTTGAGATGTCTATCAGACTTCAAGTGGAAATGTTGAGTAAGTGGGAACATATAAGCCAGAAATTTAGGTAAGAGGTTGTGGCCAGACATTAAACTGGAGAGTCATTATCATATAGATAGTATTTAAATTCATGGAGCTGAGTGAGATCATCTATGGAGAGAGTGTAAATTGAAAATAGAAGAGATTCCAGGAGCTAGTTTCTGGCATAGCATAATGAGGTATGATGCTAATGTTTCATTATATAAAACTATTTTAAAATAGATTTGTATACATGTCTGTATAGACAGAGAATACCTCTGAAAAGATACATAAGAGATTGATAACAGTATTTGTCTCTGGAGACAGGCATGAGGATGAGTATTACTTTTTTTTTTTTTTTAAAGATTTTATTTATGTATTTGACAGAGATCACAAGTAGGCAGAGAGGCAGGTAGAGAGAGAGGGGAAAGCAGGCTCCCTGCTGAACAGACAGCCCGATGCGGGGCTCGATCCCAGGACCTTGGGATCATGACCTGAGCCGAAGGCAGAGGCTTTAACCCACTGAGCCACCCAGGCGCCCCGAGTATTACTTTTTATTGTGATTATGTACTCTTGTATATAATTTGAATTTTTGCCCCGTGGAGTTGAAGACAAAAGGAGGAATCAACAAAGGAGAAATGACAGAACATAAATTCAAGGGCAGAAATGTAGCTTTCCTCATTTTAGTGTCTTCCACAGCACCTAACACCATACCTAGACTAATATAGCAATCCATGGACTGATCATGCAGATGATCAAGGCCGGAAATTTGCACTTTCATGAGAATTCTAATTGGTCACGTTGGCTGTTCCCATCCATTGGCTTTGTCAATATCAACCATATGGCTACCATAAGGACTAAGCTGATGTTTAGCATAAAATGTCAGTATTTATAATTAAGCAGATTAAGAACTGAGGAATTAGTCTCTTGGTGTCTCTGTTTTAAAGAATTTTCTTCATTTTATTTACTTAGCTCAGATCAAAGTCATAGGACTACAGGTAAAAATTTGGGAATAAATAATTTCCATGATTCCACTCATCAAACGAATAAATAGAACAAGTGAACCACTACTAATGGTAAAGACATGTAGCTACTGAATACTAATATGACATGTTTACTTAAGAAGATATATGAGATGAGGGAAAAATCTTTTTGAATAACTCTATATTTGTTTTGACCTGTTATTTCTATTGCATTTCCTTGAACATACTCTGGCACTGGCTGTTATTTTCCCTGAATGAACTGGATTTCTTTGCAGTAACAAAAAGAATAATGGGGGAAAAAAGTATCATGTGTAGTATATTTCAAAAATTTTGAAATGTGTAAAGTCAGAGATAGTGGCTAATAATTCATTAATGATAGAAAATGTATTATCAACCTAAATTAATTAAAGATGAAAAACTCGATAGAGGCACAACTAATTTTTTGAAAATAGAATGTACTCATTATCATATGCTTGTTTAGCTTACAGAAATTAAACTACGTAGGTTTGAGAGAAGAGAGAAATGGAGAGAACAAATTTAAATAATGCAGCCAATTCAACCTTTCCCCAATCAGTAATCTTAACGCTTCTGAATAGGAGCACCAAGGAGACTTGAATATACCTATCTCCTTTGGTTTTATTTTGATGTACCCCTAAACACATAGGCACATTTGCAGGATTGAGTGTGACTTTAGGATTTAAGGAAACAACAGATATTTTTCACACCACATGATCCTAAAATAAAGCCAACAAACTTCATCTAGGATCAGCCAAAATCCAACAGTCCATACTGACTTTAGAGGAAGAAGTAGTTTTATGAAAAGAGTGGCAGGCTCCTGAACAGACTGTACTAAGGGAATTTAAAACATGTTTTGACTCAGTATGATTTCTGCCTACTTACTCACTGCCATATCTAGCCTTCAAGTAAGGTGCAACTCCACTGTAATCCTCAGAGGGCCATATAAAGCATTCTGTTAGTCTGATTTAGTTTTAATCAATTTAGTCCAAGATTTCAAGATTAAAAAGAGAGGATCAAAACACCCACAATTGTTGAAAGACATTCTAGGTATTCTTAGGATATATGGCCCACTCTGAACTTTATACAATTAAGATTAATCAGCAGGGTATAATTATGCCTGTCTAAATGGACCTTTTATATCCCGTGCAAAGCCTGTAACCATTTTGAGAGTATGGTTGAAGTTCATATTCAAGGCTACTAGTATATTACACATTTACATGATTCTTTCACATAAGGACATCCATTGGCTTTGGTGATCAAGTGTGAAGTCCACACCTAACTTGGGAAGTCCAGCAGCCCTGGTCCAAAATTAATTATGACTCTAGGCTTATTACCATGGATTGGGGTAAAATAAATTTCTACTCTGAAATGCCCTGAATTTCAGATGGACATTTAGAATTCACCAAGCTTTAAGAATTTGCAGTAAACGTTTGTTGATCTGTGTTTCAATATGCTGACTTTCTTTCAAGTTGAAATCACCTCCATCTGCTTATCAGAATTATAGATTAGTAATATTTTGGTAAATATATGGTAAATGTTACCATTTGGTAAATATATGGTAAATGTTACCATTTTCAATAAACTGTATGTTAGGTTTAAATACAAAATATGAAGTTATTTATAACTAACATAATCTATTTTTGTCTTTGAAGGAAAGTTATGTCCTTACTGAAATATCGGATCCAACAAAATTATTTAATTGATGACAAATTAATTAGAACCCTTTATTGTCATGCTGCCTAGTCATGATAGACAGGAAGAAGAGAATGCTATCATTTCTGACTGATGTCAGAAATGACTGAAGTCCTCAGAGAAACAGTAATCTTTCATTCTATACTCAGCAGCAGTGAATAAGGTCTGAAACGGTCTGAAAACTGGGCTCAAAGTGGTGAGCCCAGTAGCCCACATCTAGGCCAGATGAGATTCTTGTTCTTGAGTGAGTTCTTATCAAGAATATTGGTCTTTCTGTGTCTGGGAGAACCAGCCAGCCAAAGTTCAGGAGGAGCCCAGAAGTGAGGAAGCATTCCTGCTTTACTCAAAAGGAATCAAAATTCCCCCCAAATGTGTAGTAGAGAGGCAGTCTTGTTTTGTTGTCCTAAGTGGATTAGATTGAATGTCTGAATTCCTAATGGCCCAGCCAATGTTAGCTGATTGATCTTGGACAAATCAATAAACTCTTTGACTTTACATCTTGAAATGTGGAATGCATAACTCATCTAGACATATTTGATTCTAGTATTCTTTAATTCTGAGTGGCTGTAGGTTCAGTAGTTCTCTTAGTACATTTAAAATTGCCCCAGGAGCCTGTTAAAATGCAGATTTCTCTGAATCTTAGCAAGGGATTCCTATTCAGTAGGTCCAGAGTGGATTCCAGGAATTGAACTTTTTAATAAAACTCTTCTGGGGACCCTAAGTAATCTGAGACGAGCACAGTGGAAATTCTGATTTTGTACAAATGGGCTGAGAGTCTCGTAAGCCTACAGCGGTTACACGGAACTTGAGTGGAAACACTTATTCTTACTTTGGAATAGAGACATATAGAAAAAAATATCTGAAGATAAAAATACTTGTTTTTAAAATCCATTAGGAGTTAATGAAATAGGTGTTGATAAAAGAAAGCAAGAAGTTTTTGGATAAGTACAGTGTACATAATAAATAATTCAGGAGATTGGGAACATTGTTAGCTAGTTAAAATCACTGGAACATCATTGCTTTCTGAATTTTTATTAAATCACTGCTACTAAAGTAGAAATTCACTGTTCTAAGGTGAATTCTAGAAATTCCATACAGCCAAGATAATTTTTAGATGTGCAGTGTTCATAAGAGGTAAACTGAATTTGAATTTATTTTAGTGCAATTTATAATCCTTTCAAATTCAAATAAAGGATCTTAGCATTTCAATTAATTACCTTGTTTTGAAAAACGAAATTGTGTTTTAAGAATACACAATTCTTTATTTTTTTTTAAAGATTTTATTTATTTATATGACAGACACAGATCACAAGTAGGCAGAGAGGCAGGCAGAGAGAGAAGGAAAAGCAGGCTCCCCACTGAGCAGAGAGCCCGATGCGGGGCTCGATCCCAGGACCTCGGGATCATGACCTGAGCCGAAGGCAGAGGCTTTAACCCACTGAGCCACCCAGGCGCCCCAAGAATACACAATTCTTTAAAAGATTTTATTTATTCATTTGATAGAGATCATAAGTAGACAGAGAGGCAGGCAGATGGGGAGGGGAAAGCCAGCTCCCCACTGAGCAGAGAGCTGATGCGGGACTCGATCCCAGGACCCTGAGATCATGATCTGAGCCAAAGGCAGAGGCTTTAACTCACTGAGCCACCCAGGCACCCCAAGAATACAAAATTAAAGTCTTTTTTTTTTTCCTTTTCAGCATTCCAAACCTAGCTTTAACAAAAGTGTACTAGTTCTTTTTGTGTGAATTAATTGTAACATGTAATAAGCTATAATGTTATTTTATTCATGACATGAAAGGATTTTGAAGGATGCTCTGATAGAATCATTTTGAAAAGATCTATAAGATAACTAGTAACAGAGTTGACCTTTGGGGAAATTGCCATGAATTGAAAATTAGCATAAAGAGAGATTATTACCATCTCATCATATTTCCTTTTGTAGAGTTTGAATTTTTATCACATGTACATATTACCTATACTGAATGAATCAATCAACAAACAAATACATATTTTTAAAACAAAGAAAAGAAATGTACGTGTTAAAATATACTAGGAAATTTTGGATATTCTTTCAGAAAATTCTGAAGCTAAAGAAACTTTCAGAGGCAGACAATTATAATTCTTTTTTTTTTTCTTAAGATTTATTTATTTATTCTGAGAGGGAGAGAGACCCATGCATGTGTGCGGGGGTTGGGGGGCAGGGAGAGGGAATCTTCAGCAGACTTCCTCCTGAGCATGGAACCCAACATAGGGCTTGATCACCACCTATGGGCTCAGGACCCAAGAGTTTACAACCTAAGCCAGAATCAAGAGTTGGACACTTAATTGACTGAGTCACCCAGGTGCGCCTTATCAATTCTGAATATATAGGCTACATTTCTTTTCTCTGAAGAGATGCCACTGGATTTATTAGCCTTTTGGATATATAATGCATGTAATTCTATTTATTTATTTTAGAAGTATTAAACTGTGGTTTTGTCTATCATTTCTTCTATTTATCAATCCTCTATTTTGCATTTTGGCCTCTCTCTCCTTTTTGCCATGGCCATCTGCCAGTCTCTGAAGATGGTTGTGAATACAGAATAGGCACCAACTTCATTTTTTCCAAACTCAAAAGCAACAGGTGCTTGAGCCAAGTCTCCTGATAACCAAGTCCCACCTGAAATATCAAGGCATTCTTTTAAGTTGTCTTTGATTTTCCCGCCAGTGAATGCTGTGTTTTCATTCCATCTGAGCACCATTTGGCAAGCTAGAAATAAAATCTGTAGAATTATTTAGTATCACATCTGTTTATAGCTGCTTTTTCAAGATTAACCAAGTGATTTTAAAGTCTTACTTATGTTTTAACCAGCTGTGGTGACTACATTTTCTATGGTTATAATTTGGAAAATTAAACATCAACAAATGCAACCTAAAAACATATATGGGGTATCTAAAAATGGGACGTTTCAGTGCTACACTACATATTCCAGTCCCTTAACTTGCTTGCACTAATGTAGTAATGAGTTCCCCTGGAAATAATTGAGAGTTAATTGTCCAAGAGTGAGATTGATTTTGTTCAAGTGAAAAACAATAAGTGCTGTATTATGATGAAAAAAAAATATCTGTAAAGGACAAGGAAATAAAAATTTAAAAGCAAAAAACAAAATTCACAGTCAGTTTCTGTTAAAAAAGAATTGACAAGACTATTGAGTATCCGGGAGCCTCAGATTAATATTCAGATTGAAAAGACTGACACTATGGTAAAAAAGAAAAAAATTAATAAGTAGTTTATGGTTTAATTACTTGCTTTGCCAGGAATCTAATGTGAAAGTATAGAAAGACTTTCAAAATACAATGTTTGTTGTCCAGCCAGGTCTTTAGAGACCTATGTAAGAAAATGATTAAAATGTCAGTGGGATAGTTTCTGATTTTTTTTTTTTTTGCTTTCTGCTAAAATCTACCCCCTAGAAAAGTTGAAATATGACTATGTCTTATTTCTTGATATGAAAATACTACTTAAGATATTTATGAAATTTTCTTAATGCTAAAGAGCTTATTTACTGTCACGTCCTGAGTCAGAGATCTAACCTTACCCTGCCCAGAATTTTCAGAGAAATTTTATGATAGGAATCCTGTCTTTGGTGGAAGAGTGCAGAAAATCCAGTAATTCAACAATGTGTAGAATAGTCCAGTTATTTCTTTTTTTTTAAGATTTTATTTATTTATTATGAGAGACAGAGGCAGAGGGAGGAACCAGCTCCCCAAAGACTTGAACCTAGAACTGTAGGATCACGACCTGAGTCAAAGGCAGACACATAACTGACTGAGCCACACAGGCATCCTTATTTCTTTGGTTCTAAGAACATCTAGAATAGCACTACTCTAAAAATGTATCTTTTTATATAAGTTTAGGGCAAGCCGACTTAAGCTCTTACCGATTATTAGGGAAAGCAAAAGAAGGATGTTTCAGGATAAAATAAGATTTATTGGTAGAACAAGATTAGCTTTCAAAGTTTCCTTTTCTGAGCTACTGTGAAGGGAATTTGCCAATTCTGGATAGTGAGATTCATTTTTCTTCTCCTTCCTTGAGAGCCACTCCCCCCCACCCACCCCCAATCTCTAGAATGTTTCCTTCAGTGACAATTCACAGTCAAGGGGGAACAGTTCTCTCCAAGAATCGTGATGTTGGCTGCAATGATAGTCTGTCCTAAAAACACACAGGTTTTATAGTCCTAAAATAACATCACTGACCACCAGGTAAGACCTCTGTATTGACCTGTGCCCTGAGCAGAATTCGTCTTTCCCTCCGCTGCACTTCGCTAGCGCACAGGTTTATTTTATTGTTGCCAGATTTTCTGCCACTGCTGCTGTCCAACCACATGAGCTTCGAAAGGAAGGACAGGGAATTTGTTTTAAGTGTGAGAATGCTTTACATAGAGAGGTGCTTAACATAATTCTAATAGCTACCTTTTATTCTGTATTTACTAAGTGTCAGGCATTGCATGAAAACCATCATTTCCACTAACCTCTTTTAATTCACTGATCTCATCCTATCCTTGGTCTGTAAAGGACCATCTAGAGGTAAGTATTCAGGTCCCTGTTTCATAGATTTAGGAAATGAGAAATGAGGAAGGTTAAGGAGCTTAGCCCAGGTCACAAAGCTAGAAACTGGTTTAAATTTTGGTGGAGCCATGATTTAAAGTAATTATTATTTTTTTTTTTTAAGACGGAAGGTTGGAGAGATGAAGGAGAGAAAAAAAAAAAGAAATGCTAGGGTTGAAATTTTTCTTAAATCTCTCATGCCTAACGTTAGCACATGTAACTTTGCTAAGTAATCTAAAGCCAATATTCATCAGGAAAGGGGAAAAGACCCTTCCCTTGCCTACCAAATGGGTCTTATTAGCTAATTTACACTAACCTCTTTCAAAACTTATTTGAATAGTTTGTTGTAAAAGATACATACGAAGTTTCCTTTAACAATAATTGAGATTATATTTGTGCAAAGTGCACAATTGGCAAGAAAGAGTCCTCAGGAAAAAAAAATAAAAACTAGGAATTGGGAGAAAATAATAAAAATAGCACATAATGTTCTAAGGGGGGGGTTGTGAATAATCCATTAAAATTGCATCCAGGAAAAATGGCGTATAAAGGGTTTATTCTCAGAGGAGAATTAGTCCTGTATCGCTTTTTTCTGTGTCAAGTTTTCTACTCATATATCAAAGATGGAGTGTAAGTAGACCTCTGCACACCTCAGACTCATGCACTCGGCGTATGAAAAGAGACAGTAATCCTTGATGCCATATTTCAAAGGCATGGGTATAAAATACTTCAGAGACTCAAATTTTAGTATGCAAGCTTAAACTTGGGTTGTCTAAAATAACCAAGTGAGCAAGAACATGCCCATGAAAGGAGAGAAATATACAAGAAAATTGACCAAAAGGCCTGACTGTAGTCGGACACAGTATTTGTAAATAGAGTTGCCTGAGACGTGTGTCCACATGCCCAGTTTTCTCGGGACAGGTGGGTGTAGGCCTGTTGTCCCCAGGCCCGTTTCTTTCTGTCTCCTCCCCCCACTCTCAAAAGTGTAGCGGTTGCCCTCCTCCCTAATACCGCCCTGAGAATCCTTCTAACTGCATTTGTATATCGGGACATGAGGCAGAGCTAGAATCCCAACGTTAGTTCCACTCTCCTCCACAAAGGAATTCCTGTGACACCGACCATACGGCCCCACAAGCCTGAACTATTTACTATCTAACCTTTTGTAGGAAAAGTTTCCCAGATCAATGGAGGACATATAACAAACACAATTAATGGGAAAAAAGCAAAATATGTATTCTCAATAAATTACCTTAGAAGCAAACATTGACTATCTGGTTATGTCACTGAAGTAACAGCGACACTGGGATAAATTGGGTAATTCTAATGATCATCACCTAAGGAAACACTGGGCAGTAAATGAAGGACCGCATCAGACTAACATGATAGTGTGTAAAAATAAATACTAAAAAAATATTTTGAAGACCGAACTGATGGATCTTGTGAGCTGGGAGAATAATATGACGATTCAGGTCTACATATCATTGTGCATACGTCTATATAGCTTTTGCTATAAATATATATATATATATATATATTTTTAATCTGGCTTAAAGGGGTGTGCTCTGAAATACTAAGTCAGTTTCATGAAAAGCAAATCTGAAGAGAAAAACCACGTATCCAAGGAGGTTTCTGTTAACATAAGGTGACACTAACTGTATTTTATGAAGCAGAAAATTGCTTCACACGCAAATTCTTAAAATCCTTCTCTCTTTTTTTGCTGCCTTTAATAAGACATAGAACATTTGTACACATGAGCTGCATAAAACTCTAATAGAATTAGCATTTAGTAATTTGGTATTTTATATGCCTGGCATATCTGATGTAGAATAAAGCAAGGAAATAAGGAAGCAGAACACTGTTTTATGACCAGAACCATTCCCTAAAGTGGAATGAGTTTACTAATACATTGTTAGTAGCCTGCAGAAAGAACCAGGGCAGTCTTAGAACAGACCCTTCCAGTCGAGCTCACAGATTTGTAAGGAGAGAATAATAAAAACTGAAAAAGAAGACAAAGTTTTATATACTAAAAGCCACTGCTAAAAATATACATAGTATTTTCTTAAGCATTGATATTACAACTCACACTTCAAGAGGCAATTTGAACTCAGCTACGTAGATATGCATATTATGTATCTCAAAATTGTCTCACATGTAGTTTTAAAATAATAAGAAAACCATTGCAGCAAACTCTAAAAGTCTTGGAAGTGTTTCCACCAAAATCAATTTACTTTTACTTGGCATTATCACACTTAAGACTTTAGAAGATGACACTGAATTTATCACGAGCTGAAGATACAAATGGAGAAATATGATGTTCTTTAATCAGAATAAACTAATGAAAGGGAACAATGACTCTTCAAGGTTGAATGATTAATATAAACGAATATGGACCACTACAAGTGTATAAAAGGTATTCTATTTTAACCCAGATCCTAGAAAAGTTATTTCACAAATATAATATCTTTTGAAGAATAAATGTGCATTATCAAAAAATCATTAAACAAATATCTTTTAAGAAACAGTGCTCTGCTGGTCAGGTGTTATTATCTGACATTATAATGCCTTAAATTACATTTTCTTGGCAATATAGAGAGAAAAAGAAAAAAAATGCTTCTTTTCTTGGAGTTCCTGTCAATGTTATATTATCATATTTTAAATGAGCTCATAGTACTTGTCTGAAAGATTTAGTTACATTGTAAAATATAGTGATAACAAGCCTAGATTAATTAATAGGGTGAGGTGTACAAATGATTTAATATAATGATTTCCAACCTTTTTCTTCTCAAGCTAGAGAAACATTTTTGAAAAATGAAACTCCAAATACAAAACAGATAAAATTAGATCCAGCTGGAGGTTCACAGCCATGCCCTCCCATCTCCTTCTCGCCCAGGACATCAGTCATTGAAGGCCTCTGCGACAGCAAATGCTGAACTCTGGGCAAAGCTTGAAAATCTGTGATTAATGCAGGTTTTCCTAGTTAGAAATACCAACCTTCCTAATGCAACCTCTTTCTGAAGACTATTTGCAAGGACCCAAACCTACTGAGATTAGAAACACTTAATTTAGCAATGAGAGAGACAGAAGAGAGAGAGGCCTGCCGCTGTCTGCATCCATTTACTGGTTACTCTTCCTGAAAAGATGGTAACAAATGTAATGGTCTCTTGTATCCCTTATAATTCTTTGCTAAATGTTAATGGTTCAAATGGGGGTAAAGTTCATGCTTTGGTTCTCTAAGAGACTAGAAAGGCCATCTTTTTTTTTTTTTTTAAAGATTTTATTTATTTATTTGACAGACAGAGATCACAAGTAGGCAGAGAGGCAGGCAGAGAGAGAGAAGGAAGCAGGCTCCCCGCTGAGCAGAGAGCCCGATGCGGGGCTCGATCCCAGGACGCTGGGATCATGACCCGAGCCGAACTTTAACCCACTGAGCCACCCAGGCACCCCTAGAAAGGCCATCTTTATCCATTTCTCTGCAGATTTCAGCCTTCTAAGGAAAATTCTGAAGCTATATATCAGAACTTAAATTAGGACAAAGACCCCTTTTTTTTTTTTTTTTTTTTTTGGGGATGAGACTATTGCCTCATCAGAGGGATTTCTAGTTCCTTGCCCGAGTCTAACTTTGTTATCTTGGCAGAACAGAGGTAACTTAATTCATGCATCGTAGATGTTCCTCAGGAAGGCAGACAACACTGAAAGACCAGCAGCCATTAATCTGAGCTCCATGGAATTAAAGTTTATTGGTGAAAGGAGCCTTTATATTTCTTTTTCTCAGCCAACCTCAAAGTAAAAGTCACTGCTCTGTCCACTTTTATGCATTGGAAGGTGCCATTTAAGTATAACACTTGATATGAAGCCAAGAGAGTTGAAGAAAGGGTGTCAAAAATTGGAATCCTGAAACCTCCAGTAGTTTCATTTGTGACTGTTAACTTCAACAGCCCACAGCCATGAGGAGCAATTTTTTTTTCCTTTCCCACAAGATTCAACTCTCACTTCTGTTGTACCAAGATAGCGAAGTGGAATGCTTGGCAAGAATGTTTAGATTCTGAAAATTCATTCATCAAAAAGAGAATATTTCTCCTCTTTGTTTAAGATCCTTTGCTTTTGTGGCGAAAGAAGCTAGCTGTGTCAGGGCTTGCAGAATATCATAGATTTTTGGTTATAGATTAGGTTATTTTTTTCAGTAAACACTTGTGACCAGTGCTAAGGGCCATGGAGGATAAAAAAGCATAAAATAGCTCACATTTATTGAGCACTTACTATGTCAAACACCGAAAGGCACTTTGTCTATATTATCCTGTTTAGTTCTCACCAAAACACAGGGAAGGTTGATTGCACAATCTCCATTTTACAGAAACTGAGTCTCCAATAATAACTTGCCATGGCTCACAGAGTCAAGACCTGAATCCAGTCTTATGTATTCGATTTTAAACTCAAGTTCTTTCCATGGAAGTAATAAAGCCTTCAGTTTCTGCAGTAGTCAGATGCAGATAATCCTGAGGAATATTGCCTGGCTGGGCTGAGAATTACTTAACTAACCGTCTTTAAACACACGTCAACTATTAACTTGCTCCAACACTTTCCGTAACCCTGACTTCCTTCCCTTTCTTTTCCCCAGATTCCCATATTAAAGGAGACAGCATTTTGTTTTGTTTTTCTGAAAATGCCCCAGTAGCATGTTGAAAATGACTAAGCCAGTTATTAATTATTAATTCACATCTAGAGAATCCATTATTCTTAGTGCCCGGTTTCTGAAAAGGAATCCAGTGTGGCAGGTTAAGTTTTCTTCTCTAACGTGATACAAGGAGCTGTGCTCTCAGTTTCTTCAGGATGTGCTAATATGATGCCTGGATAAAAGACCTCAGAGTTGCACATTTAGTTAGGTGGAAAATAACATTGTTTTTTGACTGGAATTCTCACATTAGAACCACACATTCTAAAAGCTATAAGATTATTAATTTCACTCTTAGAAAAAAGTACCAATGATATAATCTTCCTTTCCTAAAATAAAAACCCTGTGACATCTTATTGATGTATATATAGTTGGAAGACACAAAATAAAACTATTTAATTGTATTTAACAGTCTTCCTTCAATTACCATTCCTCAGCCTCAGATTTTCATTTATCTTCTTTAAAAGTTATGGTGTTTTAAAGGAGTTGGAAATCTTTCGTATATAAGGAACCAAATTGTTAAAATGTGTTTTCCAGCCAGACTCAGAGTAGTTGCCAAAGACATATTTAAGATCATTGAAGAAATATTGTCTTCATAATGTTGGGATAACAAGTTTGATCTTAAATGGTAATAGCCCCTGGTAAACTGAAGACTTCATCTCTCACTGTATAACTTTTACTGGATAACAAATGTTGTGTCCTCAGGTGAA
This sequence comes from Mustela erminea, assembly GCF_009829155.1. Lineage (NCBI taxonomy): Eukaryota > Metazoa > Chordata > Mammalia > Carnivora > Mustelidae > Mustela > Mustela erminea. Next base: position 124,238,804 of record NC_045619.1, read on the forward strand.
GTGCTGTAACCTTGATCGGGAGTTGCTCTCGGGGGAAGAAGGATAAACCTCCACCGTGGCACTTCCTTCAGAAGGCAGCGTCGGTTAGATCTCATAGAAGGGAAAGCACCAAGGAAACCCAACAGCTACTCTCCTCTTCAAATCCTAGAGCAGATTAGTTCTGAAACTGACTATGCTGACAGATGCTTTATGACCTGGTTTTGTGCGGTAATATGTACCATCCCAGGGCTTTATAAAGGGGAATACCTCAACTTTAATCTTTTTAGTAGCCTTCAATTTCCACCCCACTCAAAAAGTTTATCCACTTAAGTCTAAACATCTAACTCTAAGATATCCTTTTGGGTTTTGCTGACTTTTTCATTCTAGTTGTAAAATCATTACTTTTCAATCTTCTGAAATCATAATGAATATTACTTTGTGTCTCTGATGAGGGTCGTTATGAGTCTCAGCTGCTCACTAATTCTTCTGTAATCTGGTATGGCTGCCTTCTTTTTGCCACTTAATCAAGCTATGAATTAACTTCTCATTTTATTTTGCATTCATATAGGAAAGACCCAAGACAGGAAGCAATTACGGATTTGATTTGACGGTCTCCGAAAACTTCACTTTTCGGGTTCTGACTTCTCCTTGCCTCTTCAGTTGTGTAGTACCTTGTTGATTAGAAGTGATGAGAGTAGCCATTTTGTCTTGTCTCTGATCTTGGGAAGAAAGCATTCACTCTTTCATCATTACATGTGATGTTAGCTGTAGATTACGCATAGATATCCTGTATTATTTAAGAGTATAGAATTTTGAAAACCCCAATAGTTAGGAATCAAAAACCACAAAATTGAAATAATTAAAATGTGGCCAAATAATAAATTGTATGGTTTAAAGAAATATTTTAATGCAATTAATAGAACTGGTAGCTTTAGAGGGAAAAATATTTGATAAAATCTAACATTTTTTTCTAAGTAAAAAAGCAGATTGAGACAGAAAGGAGTATATTAACATAACAATAAGTATTACTTAACAAAAATGGAAAAAAAATATACTGAACATTGAAGCTCCAGAGACATTCCAATTAAAATAAAGAAGAAAGGAAAAATATGATTATTGTGTAGAAGAATTCTGTATTACTAGTTAAAGCACAGGGAGAAGAAAGTTAAATATAACACGACTGTTGGAAAGGAGAAGCAACATTATTATTTGTAAATAAAGGTACCAGTTACAAAATAACTACACAAAAATCAATAACTATAAAATAACTATATAAAAATCAATAACTTTCTATGTCAGAAATAACCATTAGAAAACACAATGATTGAAACTCCTTAACAAAGGCAGAAATAGATAAAGTAATTACTAACAAATTTACCGTGTAGGCCCTATATAAAGGAAACAATTAAAGTTTGATGAGGCACTTAAAAGAACACCTGAAAAAACATTTTAATAGATGGAAAGCTAGAATGTAGAGATGTCAGTTATTTCCACATTCTATCAAATTCACAATAGGACTGTTATTTGGAACATCAAAATGTGATTGTAAAAATCACAGAAAAGAATAAATGAGTGAAACTACTCAAGAAAAAATTTAAAATAAGATCAATGAAGGAAAACTTAAAAACTAGGTATTAAATCATGTTATAAAAACCTATAAACTATATATAAACTATAAAAACTATAAAAAACTAGGTATTAAATCATGTTATAAAAAACTATAATGATGAAACCATTATAGGAATTATACAAGAAGGAACAAAGCAATTAATGAAAGAGTGTGTAATTTAAGAAATTTAAGAAATAGAGCTTAGCATATGAGTTTATTATGTAAGAAAACAGGCAGTTCCAAACAATGGATAAAGATCTATTCAACAGGGGCCCCTGGGTGGCTCAGTCAGTAAGCATCTGCCTTGGGCTCAGGTCATGATCACAGGGCTCTGGGATCCATGCCCTCAAGCCCCAAGTTGATTAAGCCCCTAGAGCCCCCAATTAGTTGAATCCCTTGAGCCCTGTGTCGGTTGGTTGGCTGGTCGGGTTATAAAATTATGTAAAATTTCATAATTTGTCCCACAATATTATCTCTGTAATACAATACTGTTTAGTTAGGTTCATCTGCTATTCCTAGAGCTCTATCCAATGAGTGGTTCAGGCATGAAAATTCTGGAGAATTTTAAGATCTGGTTTCTCAATTTTAGAAGTAGACTCTATTTCATGTCTGAGCCCAATTGGGAAAAACAGGAATGCCCTATAAGGGAAATAAGAATTCTTTAACTTATTTTTTATTAAGAACAATTATTATAATCAATATTCTAAATTTTATGAACATCTTTCCAATTAAATTTTTTAGTATTTTAAGACAAAATTATTTCCTCATATCTTACAGTTTCATACTACCTATCACCTATTTTACCCAATGATAAAATGTGTTATTAGTTATAATCATGGCTGGTTATCATTATATATCATCATACTCGTTTCTCATCTAAAATACTTCTGCTTCTTTTTAAAGCATCTTTCCATTTTGTTGATGCTGTAGGATCATATTTCTGCAGACTATGAAATTTACTAAATGAACAATTGACTTTTACATTAAGATAACACACCTTGTTAAATACACATAAGGACCTTTTAAATCATGAGACACCTTGATAAGGTATTTGCCCTCGTCTTAGAATTTTATAGGTCTTTATTTTTTATATAATAATACAAAACAAAGGCCAGCAAACTACCAGAAGTGGACCAAATTTAACCCACTTCCTGTTTTTGTAAATAAAATTTTATTGGAATATAGCCACACGCATTTCTTAGAAATTTGTGGCTGCTTTTGACCTGAATGGCAGGGGTGAGTAGGTAAAACAGAAACTATACAGCCTGCAAAGCCTAAAATATTTACTGCCTGGTCCTTTTTCAGAAAACATTTGCTGACTCCTGATTTAGAACTAATTCCTAACCAAGTCTTAAGATTCTGTGACGTTTCTTTCCTAACTTCTCTTCTGCAGATGTTTCATCTCAATGGTAAAATGACATGTGTTTAATTGTGCAGTACAAGATGCACTTTATGTCTAACCCTTATGTATGTATTTTAACTTACTCTACTTCCTTCACCTGAATATATTGCCCTTGCAAAATAAGTCATATTTCTGAAACCCTTTCTACAGAACTAAAATAAGTTAGAGAAGAGACAAAATTTACACTTTAATCTCTCGATTGGATAGATGCTGCAAACCAGGAGAGTATTCTTTGTTTTCTAGGCTGACTTAATGAATGGGGTTCACTTAACATGGCTCCTGGGGACTATGAAATCAACACCCCATTGAAACTGAGTGGAGAACACTATGATTAATTTGAAGTACAGCTCTCTATCAATTTGTTTTGGAAATAGGTAATGCTGAGATGAAGGGAATAACTTGAAATTTTTTTTAAAAGATGGAAACCTATCATACTTAGGAGTTCAGACTTCATTGAAATGAATTTTTGAGGAATATTTACAAAACCACGTACTCTCTATGTGTCTATAAATATTGCATAAATATTTGACCCGTGTTTGAAAGCAACTTAGACTTTCTCTCCTACAATTCTGTAATACTAAGTCCCGAATGTGATGATAAAGGACTTTACATGTAGAACACATTTCACATTAGTATGGTACACAGAATTAATTCCTAGATAATTAATAAATAATACAAATAATATATAATAAACAATAATAAATAATGTTGTCTCTAAAATGAAAATCTCACTCATTTTCAACAGTTGTCAATCTTGCTACACATATACTACAAAAACATATAGCAGTATTAAAAACAGCTGATATTTACTAAATGTTGACTATGAACCAAACACTATTTTAGTCCTTGCATAACCTCCCTTACCTCGTTTTACAGATGAGGAAACAAGCTTAGATAGGAAAAATAACTTGCCCAAGATCTCATTCTTCTTTTGTTCCCAAGCCAAAATTCCAACTCTAGTGGTTTGACTCTAACCCCCCTTTGAACCATGTACTGCCAAGTCTAAAATAAGCTAAAAACAACCAATCAGAGTGAAATAATAGATGCTAGCAGTTGATATAAGGGGCTGGGGGTCACTGAGAAGGGGTTGCTGACTCTTAGTGGGAAAAAAGAAGGTGCTCCTTAGAAGAGACAGACTGGAGTTGAACTGGATTTACTAACTAGAGACAAAGAAGGTATTCCAGACGTAAGTAATAGCGAGTTCAAAGGCAGAGATGAAAGAGCACAGCACATTAGGGCAGGGGCGCTAAGGGGCAGGAGAACAGGTCTTAGAGGATGGACAGGAGGATTGGCAAGGGGCCTGCCAGTGGACATTTCAAACTGGAAATCAGTGATGTTAAAATTCAGTGTGGTAAAAATCACCTGGGGTGCCTTGTTTACAATGAAAATTGCTGGACCGAACCTACCAGAGAATCTTACTCAGCTACATTCATGAATTTGCTTTCAACAGCAATACAAGGTGATTCCGGTGTAGGAGAGAGCCTCTTTGCTAACTAACAGTGTTAAGAATGTCAGGAAATCAATATGCTGGAGCATAATATGGCTAATATCATTGGGTCTTAGAAAAAACAATGCAGCAGCTCAGTGGAGAGAGGAAAGTGTTCTTAAAGAGGATATTTGAGGGTTTTTTTAGAATTCAGAGATAATATAAAGGCGATTTTTCTTAGAGGCTTGTAACACACTGAAACACACACCCTTTTGTTTATAATTGCTTTCAGATACAATATAGATTACTAGGTTAGAAAAGAGACCAAAAATTCCGCGTCCAGTTGTGTTAATTTTCTAAATTACAAAAATGTGAGTTTTAAAAAAAATATGCATTTTCAAATCATATGTTTTAATGTTTTGCCATTCTTAGTCCTTCATACCCTAGCAATTAGTAAACTGTAGATCAGTTAATAGGGAATCAATTGTGAATAAATGAATGAATTACTTAATAGAATCAGATATTTTCAGGGGAACCTAATTTCACACAATATAACTCGGGGCTTATATAATAAATCAAGCAAAATGCACTGTTTCTGTACTTTTCCTAGGATTAATTTAACAACCTAAAGGGCTAATTGCTTAAGGTGAAATTTTGGCTGACCCGTAAATTTAAGATATCATACTGTCTCATTAAAATATAAAAGTTACTAATTCCCACTGGCTTTGAATATAACCGGAATAGAGCGACATAGTGAAAACAAACTGCGTTTTAAACATTATCTGTTCCATTTATTTACTTGTAGCTCTCAAAATGACTTGTGATTAGGTCACTCCCAAAATATATTTTTTTAGAAAATCGATATATCCGCATTGCAAAAGGGAATGTCAATACATGTTTCAATATTTAAACAAGCTTGAAAGGACAAAAAGGGGAAGAGGGACCAGCCATCTACCTCATCTGGAATTAAACAGGCTCCAAATGTTAGAATCTCTTTGGGTAACCAGAGAGGGCCTTGACCAACTGGGGATTCTCAAACTTGGGATGCCAGATCACACACTGATGTTTATTCCACACTTAAGTTTATTCAACACAGATGGTAGGCATAAAAAAGCAGAGCTCTAATGGATCATGTCTGGGCAAAATGATAGATATGGTCTTCTTTGTTGACAGTAGAGATGTTTTCACATTCCAATTGAATTAAATTATGCTCATCCATGCCATGGTACATAATCTCTGGCGAGTGTTCTTAGAAAAAGTCATCATCGTGTAGACTCATTGCAAAACAAGTGAAAAAAAAGTTGCAAAGTAGTACTATAAGAAAACATAAGACAAAAGTTGAATGACCTCCATGAGTTTTAAAAAATATATAGTATCTATATTAATATTCATAAATATGGATTTTTAAATCATATATAAATATATACTTCGATATTAAAATTCAGGGATTATGTAAATCCTTAATTTTAACAGAATAGTAAAAATAATTTTAATTTCTAATATGAAAAAGAAATCATATGTTATATCATGTGTTAGGTATGATTTTATATGATTCAGTCCTAACTTTAAAATGTTCATAATCGGGGCACCTGTATGTCTCAGTTGATTGAGCGCCTGCCTTCAGCCTGGTTCATGATCCCGGGGTCCTGAGATTGAGCCCCATGTCAGGGTCCCTGCTTAGGAGGGAGCCTGCTTTGCCCTCTCCCTCTGCTTTTCCCCCTGCTTGTGCTCTCTCTCTCTTTCAAATAAAATCTTATAAAAGATTTTTTTAATATTCACAATCAAGTTTGGTAAATAAGACATATGCACCTGAAGTTTTATATAAAAGGGAAAGTTAAATAGTAAAATAAGATGTGATCAGAGCAGTTATGAAGCTTTATCAAAATGGACTCTAGGTGGTAATTTCTGGGTCTTAAAAATATAAATGGACCATATAGCTGGTTAGATAAGGAGGGCAGAAAATTATTCCAGTCAAGGAAGAGAGTAGGACTAAACGAAATCTTATTAAGCCAATGTTTGTTGATTTAGACCATTTAGAGATAACATAGGCATACTGATGTTAGGAGTTTACGAACACACATTTGGATTCACTGATTCACTAGAAGGACTCACAGAACTCCAAAAAGCTGTTCAACTCAAGGTGGCCATTTGTTACAGCAAAAGGATACAGATTAAAAATCAGTAAAAGTGAAAAGTATGTAAGGTAGAGTCCATAAGAAACCAGGCACAAGCTTCCAATTGTCTTCTCCCAGTAGAGTTGTAGAGACAGCACTTACGTCCCCCAACAGCAATTTGAGAAAACACACCAAGTGTCGCCAACCAAGGAAGCCTACTCATGCTTTTTGTGTCCAGGGTTTTTATTGAGGGGCAGTCAGATAGGGATGAATTTCTCTATGACTATTCTCATCTCTAGTCCCCAGTCCCTCCAAGAGGTCAAACTGATACAGTATGGCCCCAATACCCAGGTGCTTAAAAACAGCCATTCAGCATAAAGCATATTATTAGCATAAACTATCTTGCATAGCCCAACACCCAAGATACACAAAGTCAGTCTTATCAGGTGAGATATCCCAAGGGCTTGGAGGTTATCTATAGGCAGCCAGAAAAGGATCAGTTTCTTCTTTGAAATAGGAGAGTTTGAACACCTCAACCTGCTGAGTTAACCCTTTCCTTCACAGTAGAGAGTTTGAGTGACTATGGGTCTTAAAAAAAAATTAAGGAAAACAAAGAGCTCTGAAATCCTAAAAAATGATACCTGCAAAACATTTTTCTATATCCATTTGTTTTGGTAATGAGAAAGAAAATGTATAACTAAAAAGAAAACCAACTTCATAGAATAACAACTGGCCTGGGTCTTGGGGACCCAGGTGTTCTGCATGGTGTAGAGGACATCAGTGGAGTAATCTGTGGCCATGAGTGATCCTAATAGCATGACTACCTAAGGAGTGAGCTGTTACTCACCATGCTATAAATATTTCACTGCTGCTCCAGTTAACAGTTCTAGAAAAGAAAGTTTATGTTGTGCTAAACTGAAAATTTGAGAATGAACTACTTACCAATCTTTTTCTTTTCATTTCTTCCCCCCTGCCTGCACCTTGTGCCCCCCTTTACTTTCTTTTCTGAACTGCAATGTGTCCTCTCTGAAGATGTTCCAGTGGATTCGATCGCCATCGGCAGGACTGGGTGGACAGTGGATGCCCTGAAGAGGTACACATGCTTTTTCATGACAAGATTCCTAGGGCCCAGCTGTCATATAGAGTTGCTACATCTTAAGGAAAATGACATCTAATTTAACAAAAATATCCGGGAATTATCAAGCCCTTAACATGTGCCACATATTGGGCTTAACTCTTTACATGTATTATCTCGATTTAGTCTCATATCCTTCCTTAGACCTGGGAGTGTTATTGACTCATATTATCAAGAGGAGAAGAAGAAGGGGAGAGGGGAGATGGTGGGGATGGGGGCAACAAGGGTAGCAGAGTTAGATGTATGGCTAGGAAATAGAACCGGAATCCAAATCTTATAAGCCAAAGGTAGCTCTTTTAAACACTTGCTGCTTTTTAAGATCTCGGAAACTGTTGTTCATCTCTTTAGCTCAAGTAACAAAACCAACAGTATGGATGAAGAGACTACTTTTGCAAATTGATGTAAAATCAGTCAGAAATGGTATAACAAGGAAACAGTAACCCCGAGACAAACGTGATGGAGACAGTGATGCAGGTTTTCTCATTTAGCGAAAGCAAATCATGTCAAAGTGCTCTCTTTAAAACTAGTGGGAGACCAATGGTTATTAGAACCTTTCTTAAAAATTAAGTTTTTATTTATGATGTCCTATAAATATCTTGAGGAAAAACACCATTGAGAATATACTTGAATTTTAAGTGCAGAATTGACTATGAAGCTTTAATCAACTTTTTGACATTCATTTGGGGGATTATAGTGATATATACTAATCTATTTCACTTCACTTATGGAACAACATTGTTTAAAATGAAAATATACTGCTGGAAATGTGGTTGTGTTTTCAGATTGATGTTTCTTTCATGTAATCACATTTACTTCAATGAAAATGTTGAAATTGAATAGCTATATTGTGTAAAGATCAAGAGTGTAATTCAGACATCTTAATTTTCTTGCCCACCAAGAACCAAGGAAATAAAGAAGCCATCATATTTTAAACCTTCCTAAATTTATCTATGGAGAATTTACCATGTTCTGTGGAATGTGCCGAGCACTGAAATTATACATTTTTTTTTAATTACCCCCTATTCTCAAGGAGTTCAAAGTCAAGTATCTTCAATATTCAGTGTTTCCTTTTAATTTTATAATTAAATTGTCAATATTAATGGCTTTACGGTGAGCATTTATATTCTTCTAATACAATAAAGTCACCAACTCTGGTCTATCTTCTGTGCCTAAAAGTAGGGTTAAATTTTCTTTTTTTTTTTTTTTAAGATTTTATTTATTATTTATTTGGCAGAGAGAGATCACAAGTAGGCAGAGAGGCAGGCAGAGAGAGAGAGAGGAGGAAGCAGGCTCCCTGCTGAGCAGAGAGCCCACGCGGGGCTCGATCCCAGGACCCTGGGATCATGACCCGAGCCGAAGGCAGCGGCTTAACCCACTGAGCCACCCAGGCACCCCAGGGTTAAATTTTCTATCCGATCCTGTGAGATGAATTTTCTCCATAAGTGCAGATCCTAATATGAGCACTTACTATGTACTATTCTAAGCACCAAAAGCATACAAATGGAAGAAGTATGTTCAGCAGGTGGATAGACCACTGAGGCATATAGAGAAGGGCATGGTGGAGAGTAATGGTAAGGACGTGGTCTGGTTAAGTAGCATAAGGGGAGGTTTGCTTGAGGAGAAGATATCTGAGATGATGGCTGAAAGGGTAACTGGAGCTGAGGAGAGGAGTCATGAGAACTGGGACTGGTGGGCTAACAAAGTCCTAAACATGAAAAGTTGAACGAGTTTGGGCTTCATCCTAAAGACAAGGGAAGAAAGGAGTTTGCTCAGAAAATTAAAAATCGAACTACCATATGATCCCACAGTTCCACTTCCAGGTATTTATGCCAATGAAAATGAAATACTCACTCAAAAAGATAACAGCACCCCCAGGTTCATTGCATGACTACTCACAACAGCCAAGATAAGGAAAGTGTCCATTGATGGGTGAATGGAAGAATGTACACACACACACACACACACACACTGAAGATTATTTAGTCATATAAAGAAGGAAATCTTGCCAGTTGTCACAATATGGATGGATTTTGAGGGCATTATGCTAAGTAAAATATGTCAGACAGAAAAGACAATACTGTATGATCTCACTTATATGTGGAATCAAAGCAAAACAAAACACAAAAAAGCAAAACCCAAATTCAAAGATAGAGAACAGATGGGTGGTTGGGGTGGGTGAAACTACAGAAGGGGCTCAAAAGGTACAAACTTCCAGTTATAAAATAAATAAATCCTGAGGATTTAATGTACAGCATGGTGACTGTACTTAAGAATAATGTGTTGCATATTTGAAAACTGCTGAAAGTAAACCTTAAAAATTCTCATCACAACAATAACAAAAAACCTTTGCAATTACGTTTGGTGACAGATGTAAAGTAGACTTATGGTGGTGATCATTTTCAATGTACAGAAATATCAAATCATTATGTTATACACCTGAAACTAATTTACTGCTATGTATATATATCATTCCTCAATTAAAAAGTAACAAAGGCAAGGGAAAGGCTTTTAATCAGGGCCTTTGGAAGAATCACCCAGGCTATGGGTAAATAACAGATTATGAGACAAGAACCCAAGAAGTTAACTATGGTTATAACCCAGGCCAAAGATGCTGGCAATCTGGGCTGCATCAGTGGGTAGAGTAGTGGTGATCACAGAGAGGGTGAGGGAAGGATTAGTAGGTAAGTGGCTGAATGGAAATGAGGACCGTGAAAGTCCTCTTTTATATCATCTATCTTTTTATTTCCCTGTGTTGCATCCTGGGAAATTTCTTCAGATCAATTTGCCAGTTTATTAATTCTGTCGTCATCTTGTTTAATGCACTGTTTAACATATCCATTGAAGTAGTGATTTCAAAAAATGTATTTTTCATTTCTGAAATTTAATTTTTCTTTTTTAGAATATGAAACTTGTATTTTTTTTTATTTTTTTTATTTTTTATAAACATATAGTATACTTTTATCCCCCAGGGTACAGGTATGTGAATCACCAGGTTTACACACTTCACAGCCCTCACCATAACACATACCTTCTTCAATGTCCATAACCCGACCCCACTTCCCCCAATCCCCCTCCCCCCAGCAACCCTCAGTTTTTTTTGTGAGATTAAGAGTCACTTATGGTTTAGCTCCCTCCCAATCCCATCTTGCTTCATTTATTCTTCTCCGACCCCCTTAACCTCCCTTGTTGCATCTCCACTTCCTCATATTAGGGAGATCATATGAGAGTTGTCTATCTCCACTTGACTTATTTCTCTAAGCATGATACCCTCTAGTTCCATCCACGTCGTCACAAATGGCAAGATTTCATTTCCTTTGATGGCTGCATAGTATTCCATTGTGTATATATACCACATCTTCTTTATCCATTCATCTGTTGATAGACATCTAGGTTCTTTCCATAGTTTGGCTATTGTGGACATTGCTGCTATAAACATTCGGGTGCACATGCCCCTTCGGATCACTATGTTTGTATCTTTAGGGTAAATACCCAGTAGTGCAATTGCTGGGTCATAGGGTAGTTCTATTTTCAACATTTTGAGGAACCTCCATGCTGTTTTCCAGAGTGGTTGCACCAGCCTGCGTTCCCACCAACAGTGTAGGAAGGTTCCCCTTTCTCCACATCCTCTCCAGCATCTGTCATTTCCTAACTTGTTAATTTTAGCCATTCTGACTGGTGTGAGGTAATATCTCATTGTGGTTTTGATTTGTATTTCCCTGATACCAAGTGATTTGGAGCACTTTTTCATGTGTCTGTTGGCCATCTGGATGTCTTTGCAGAAATGTCTGTTCATGTCCTCTGCCCATTTCTTGATTGGATTATTTGTTCTTTTGGTGTTGAGTTTGCTAAGCTCTTTATAGATTTTGGACACTAGCCCTTTATCTGATATGTTGTTTGCAAATATCTTCTCCCATTCTGTCAGTTGTCTTTTGGTTTTGTTAACTGTTTCCTTTGCTGTGCTAAAGCTTTTGATCTTGATGAAATCCCAATAGTTCATTTTTGCCCTTGCTTCCCTTGCCTTTGGCGTTGTTCCTAGGAAGATGTTGCTGCAGCCGAGGTCGAAGAGGTTGCTGCCTGTGTTCTCCTCAAGGATTTTGATGGATTCCTTTCTCACATTGAGTTCCTTCATCCATTTTTAGTCTATTTTCATGTGTGGTGTAAGGAAATGGTCCAATTTCATTTTTCTGCATGTGGCTGCCCAATTTTCCCAACACCATTTATTGAAGAGGCTGTCTTTTTTCCATTGGACATTCTTTCCTGCTTTGTCGAAAATTAGTTGACCATAGAGTTGAGAGTCTATTTCTGGGCTCTCTTTTCTGTTCCATTGATCTATGTGTCTGTTTTTGTGCCAGTACCATGCTGTCTTAATGATGACAGCTTTGTAGTAGAGCTTAAAGTTCGGAATTGTGATGCCACTAACTTTGGCTTTCTTTTTCAATATCCCTTTGGCTATTTGAGGTCTTTTCTGGTTCCATATAAATTTTAGGATTATTTGTTCCATTTCTTTGAAAAAGATGGATGGTACTTTGATAAGAATTGCATTAAATGTGTAGATTGCTTTAGGTAGCATAGACATTTTCACAATATTTATTCTTCCAATCCAGGAGCATGGAACATTTTTCCATTTCTTTGTGTATTCCTCAATTTCTTTCATGAGTACTTTATAGTTTTCTGAATGTAATTCTTTGCCTCTTTGCCTAGGTATCTTATGGTTTGGGGTGCAATTGTAAATGGGATTGACTCCTTAATTTCTCTTTCTTCTGTCTTGTCGTTGGTGTAGAGAAATGCAACTGATTTCTGTGCATTGATTTTATATCCTGACACTTTACTGAATTCCTGTACAAGTTTTAGCAGTTTTGGAGTGGAGTCTTTTGGGTTTTCCACATATAGTATCATATCATCTGCGAAGAGTGATAGTTTGACTTCTTTGCCGATTTGGATGCCTTTAATTTCCTTTTGTTGTCTGATTGCTGAGGCTAGGACTTCTAGTACTATGTTGAATAGCAGTGGTGATAATGAACATCATGAAGACGTGTTCCTGACCTTAGTGGAAAAGCTTTCAGTTTTCCCCTTTGAGAATGATGTTTGCGGTGGGTTTTTCATAGATGGCTTTGATAATATTGAGGTATGTGCCCTCTATCCCTACACTTTGAGGAGTTTTGATCAGTAAGGGATGCTGTACTTTGTCAAATGCTTTTTCAGCATCTATTGAGAGTATCATATGGTTGATGTTCTGTCTTTTATTGATGTGTTGTATCACACTGATTGATTTGCGGATGTTGAACCAACCTTGCAGCCCTGGAATAAATCCCACTTGGTCGTGGCGAATAATCCTTTTAATGTACTGTTGAATCCTATTGGCTAGTATTTTGGTGAGAATTTTCGCATCTGTGTTCATCAAGGATATCGTTCTGTAGTTCTCTTTTTTGTTGGGATCCTTGTCTGGTTTTGGGATCAAGGTGATGCTGGCCTCATAAAATGAGTTTGGAAGCTTTCCTTCCATTTCTATTTTTTGTAACAGTTTCAGGAGAATAGGAATTAGTTCTTCTTTAAATGTTTGGTAGAATTCCCCCGGGAAGCCGTCTGGCCCTGGGCTTTTGTTTGTTTGGAGATTTTTGATGACTGTTTCAATATCCTTACTGGGCCTGTTCAGGCTTTCTATTTATTCCTGGTTCAGTTGTGGTAGTTTGTATGTCTCTAGGAATGCATCCATTTCTTCCAGATTGTCAAATTTGTTGGCGTAGAGTTGCTCATAGTATGTTCTTATAATGGTCTGTATTTCTTTGGTGTTAGTTGTGATCTCTCCTCTTTCATTCATGATTTTATTTATTTGAGTCTTTTCTCTTTTCTTTTTGATAAGTCTGGCAAGGGGTTTATTTTTTGCGTTGATTTTTTCTATTGGTTTTTTGGTTTCTATTTCATTGATTTCTGGCAAGGGGTTTATTTTTTGCGTTAATTTTTTCTATTGGTTTTTTGGTTTCTATTTCATTGATTTCTGCTCTGATCTTTCTTATTTCTCTTCTCCTGCTGGGTTTAGGGTTTCTTTCTTGTTCTTTCTCCAGCTCCTTTAAGTGTAGGGTTAGGTTGTGTACCTGAGACCTTTATTGTTTCTTGAGAAAGGCTTGTACTGCTATATATTTTCCTCTCAGGACTGCCTTTGTTGTGTCCCACAGATTTTGAACCGTTGTGTTTTCATTATCATTTGTTTCCATGAGTTTTTTCAATTTTTCTTTAATTTCCTGGTTGACCCATTCATTCTTTAGAAGGATGCTGTTTAGTCTCCATGTATTTGGGTTCTTTCCAAATTTCCTCTTGTGATTGAGTTCTAGCTTCAGAGCATTGTGGTCTGAAAATATGCAGGGAATGATCCCAATCTTTTGATACCAGTTGAGACCTGATTTAGGACCCAGGATATGATCTATTCTGGAGAATGTTCCATGTGCACCAGAGAAGAATGTGTATTCTGTTGCTTTGGGTTGAAATGTTCTGAATATATCTGTGATGTCCATCTGGTCCCGTGTGTCATTTAAGGCCTTTATTTCCTTGTTGGTCTTTTGCTTGGATGATCTGTCCATTTCAGTGAGGGGAGTGTTAAATTCCCCTACTATTATTGTATTATTGTTGATGTGTTTCTTTGATTTTGTTATTAATTGGTTTATCTAGTTGGCTGCTCCCACGTTGGGGCATAGATATTTAAAATTGTTAGATCTTCTTGTTGGACAGATCTTTTGAGTATGATATAGTGTCCTTCCTCATCTCTTATTATAGTCTTTGGCTTAAAATCTAATTGATCTGATATAAGGATTGCCACTCCTGCTTTCTTCTGATGTCCATTAGCATGGTAAATTCTTTTCCACCCCCTCACTCTAAATCTGGAGGTGTCTTCAGGTTTAAAATGAGTTTCCTGTAGGCAACATATAGATAGATTTTGTTTTTTATCCATTCTGATGCCCTTTGTCTTTTGATTGGGGCATTTAGACCATTAATATTCAGGGTAACTATTGAGAGATATGAGTTTAGTGCCATCGTATTGCCTCTAAAGTGATTGTTACTGTATATTGTCTCTGTTCCTTTCTGATCTACTACTTTTAGGCTTTCTCTTTGCTTGGAGAACCCCTTTCAATATTTCCTGAAGGGCTGGTTTGGTGTTTGCAAATTCTTTCAGTTTTTGTTTGTCCTGGAAGCTTTTAATCTATCCTTCTATTTTCAATGATAGCCTAGCTGGATATAGTATTCTTGGCTGCATGTTTTTCTTGTTTAGTGCTCTGAATATATCATGCCAGCTCTTTCTGGCCTGCCGGGTCTCTGTGGATAAGTCTGCTGCCAATCTAATATTTTTATCATTGTATGTTACAGACTTCTTTTCCTGGGCTGCTTTCAGGATTTTCTCTTTGTCATTGAGACTTGCAACTTTTACTATTAGGTGATGGGGTGTGGACCTATTCTTATTGATTTTGAGGCGGGTTCTCTGCACCTCCTGGATTTTGATGCTTGTCCCCTTTGCCATATTGGGGAAATTCTATCCAATAATTCTCTCCAGTATACCTTCTTCTCCCCTCTCTCTTTCTTCTTCTTCTGGAATCCCAATTATTCTAATGTTGTTTCATCTTATGGTGTCACTTATCTCTCGAATTCTCCCCTCGTGATCCAGTAGCTGTTTGTCCCTCTTTTGCTCAGCTTCTTTATTCTCTGTCATTTGGTCTTCTATATCACTAATTCTTTCTTCTGCCTCATTTATCCTAGCAGTGAGAGCCTCCATTTTTTATTGCACCTCATTAATAGCTTTTTTGATTTCAACTTGGTTAGATTTTAGTTCTTTTATTTCTCCCGAAAGGGCTTTTATATCTCCCGAGAGGGTTTCTCTAATATCTTCCATGCCTTTTTTGAGCCCGGCTAGAATCTTGAGAAACGTCATTATGAACTCTAGATCTGACATATTATCAATGTCTGTATTGATTAGGTCCCTAGCCTTCAGTACTGCCTCTTATTCTTTTTTTTTGTGGTGAATTTTTCCACCTTGTCATTTTGTCCAGATAAGAGTATATGAAGTAGCAAGTAAAATACTCAAAGGGTGGCAACAACTCCAGGAAAATATGCTTTAACCAAATCAGAAGAGATCCCAAATCATGAGGGGGGAGACAGGGGATAAAAAGAGGTTCAGAAAGAAAGAAAGAAAAATAAAAAACAAAGAAAAGAAACAATTAAAAAAAGAAAACGAATAAAGAAAAGTATAAAAAAGAAAAAATATATATATTAGATAAACTAGTTAAAAAACATTAAAAAACAAAAGCATAAAAGTTAAAAATATTTAGCAGAAGAAGAGAAAAAAATTGAAAAAGATAAAAAATTAAATTAACTGCAAGACTAAAGAATCATGGGGAGAAAGCCATGACTTCCGTGCTTTGCTTTCTACTCCTCTGGTATTCCGCTGTTCTCCTTGGTATTGAAACCGCACTCCTTGGTAGGTGAACTTGGTCCTGCCTGGATTTCTTATTGATCTTCTGGGGGAGGGGCCTGTTATAGTGATTCTCAAGTGTCTTTGCCCCAGGCGGAATTGCACCGCCCTTACCAGGGGCCGGGCTGAGTAATCCGCTCGGGTTTGCTTTCAGGAGCTTTTGTTCCCTGAGCGCTTTCCGTAGAGTTCTGGAGGACGGGAATGAAAATGGCGGCCTCCTGGTCTCCGGCCTGGAGGAGCCGAGAGCCTGGGCCCCCACTTCTCAGTGCGCCCTCAGAGAACTGCACCCAATTACTCCCGTCTGCCTGACCTCCGGCCGCTCTCCGAGCTCACCCAGCCTGCGACCGGTTCAAGGTAACCCCGAGCTGGGAGCTCACTCCTAGGCTCTGTCTCTGTAGCCGGCTTCCCCATTCCAATACCCGCAAGCTCTGTGGCACTCAGGCACCCCCAATCCTTCTGTGATCCTGCGGGACTTGCGGCCACGCTGACCCCACCTGGGCTTCACCCCAGTTTAGCCTCTGGAGCGATGTCCCTCAGTGGAACAGACTTTTAAAAGTCCTGATTTTGTGCTCCGTTGCTCCGCCACTTGCCAGGAGCCGGCCCCGCCCCCCAGGGTCTATCTTCCCATCACTTTGGATTCACTTCTCTGCCAGTCCTACCTTTCAGAAAGTGGTTGATTTTCTGTTCTAGAATTGCTGTTCTTCTTCTCTTCAATCTGCTGTTGGATTTGTAGGTGTTTGCAATCTTTAGATAAGCTATCTAGCTGATCTCCTGCTAGCTGAAGTAGTCTCAGCCTGCTACTTCTATGCCATCTTGACTCCTCCTCTGAAATTTAAATTTTATACTTTATTAAATCTGCCAAGACATTTTTGTAGTCTACGTTACTAGTTCATTTTTATATTTTGCCTTTCATTTCTTTAAATATTTCATATATAAATTTTTGCACATCTTATATTAGATGATCACAGTATCTAAAGATTTTGGTAGTTTAAATATGTTGTTCATTGTTTTTGCTGACTTTTTCAGTGTTTTGTTTTCTTTTTGTGTTTTTTTATTGTGTCCTTTAATTAGAATTGCATTTTTATTTTATCCTATTCCATGGGAACCCCAAGGACCTAAATAGATGGTACTTTCCACCAAAGAACGTTTGATGAAGAGAACCTGAGAATTTTAGGGGACACCATATGTCCCTATTTAGTATGGAGAGGAGAGGTATAAATTTATCTCCCCCATCTACTGCTGGCACAGGCTTGAATTCTTTGAAGCAATATTGATTTTTAACACTGCTTGCCCTCTGGGCAAATCCTGCATTTTTCCTTTGCTTACTGCATATGACTCCTACTACATAGTCTACAGCTTTAGCTTTGTTTTGTTTTGGGGGAGAGACAATAGAAAGTACCCTTGGAGATTTTCTTTCCTTCCTGCAAATCCTAGTAATACTTTAAAATTCAAATTTTATCCAGAAGCTACTTGGTTTTGCAGAAGGAGGCCCATTTAGAGTCTTTAATCTGCCGTTACTGCTGTAAGCTAACAAGTCCAGGATATTAGGTTAAACATTCAGGTATTTGCTAATACTGGTCTTTGACAATAGAAACACAGAAGGAGAATAATTTGTGATGAGTTCCACTGGAGACTTACTGAGTTTGAGATCTCTGTGACACCCACATGCATAAGTTAAGTCAATAGATGAATATTTGGGTCAGAAATCTGAGAGAGATGTGTATTGTTGGTATCGATTTATGTAAATCGACATAAACATGTGAATTGAAATCACCGGTATGGTGGAAATTGCTGGTGAGAATGCATATAGCAAAAAGATTAGTCAAAAAAGATCTATAAGAACTACCAACACATAACAGAGAGAGAAATAAAAAGGAATTGTAAAAAGCTATCAGAAAATTTGTGCGAGTGTGTGTCATAAAAGCCAAAACTAGAGAGTGCACAGCTAGCTGGGCCCCATGCTGTGAGATGTGAAGAATATAGATGATTTTGTGCATAAGGAGGTATTAGAACCACCAGCATAAGAAATTTCAATTAACTTGTATTGGATAACAACAAGATTTTCCTAAGTAGGAAAAGTGGGAGTCTGTGAAGACGAGAGCAGACCTATCTCTGGAAGTATGACTGAATGGAAGGAAAAGTAGGGGAATGTCAGAAGAGGAGAAGAAGGAGGACTGAGGAGAAGAGGGAGGACTGAACGTTTAAAATAAGACGGACATGCTTGAGTGTGTTTAAGTGCTAATGGGAACAAAGGAGGGGAAAACCTGAGATTGAAAACATTTTGAAGAGAAAGAATGGTATTAAATGAGCAAGTTCACAAAAACCTGACAAAATGGGCTGAGTTGGGCCAAAGTAGAGGTTGAGAAAGTAGCTATAAATACTGGGCTCCCTCCATGATTACAGAAAGAAAGAGGGACAGGTCTATACAGATTCAAGCATGAATCCTGATTGGTAAAGACATGCAGAGAAATCTTGCTGATGACTCTTATCAAGGAAATAAAAGGTGAGCCCATGGGGTAAGATTGGGAGAGGAATTATGGGATTAGAGTTTTCAGTAGAGTGGAGAGTGTTTGCAGTTGATAATGGAGGATGGAGGGAGAGGAGACCAGGAAACAGGACAGTGTTGCAAGCAGCTCAGAAGGCCCGCTGAGGCCGCCCACCGGTGGTAACCCTATGGAGTTCCAAGCCTGGGTTGTGTGATTGTTCTCCAGCTTCTTCTAGCTTTGTTACAGGGCAGGGAAAAGGCAGGTGGGTTTTTTGGTTTGTTTTTTGGATGTTGTTTTTACTCCATTTGGTTTTGGGGATTTTCTGAAAAGGCAGAAAAACAAAACAGGGCAAGATGAAGGAATTGGAAAGAGAGGTTGAAGTAATGGGGGGAAAGGGGGTTGAAGGGAGAAAATCATTGTACTTGGGCTTTCAGTATCATCAAAGGAGAAACAGAGTCTGAGTGAAAAGATTCTTGGAAAGACTGAAAAGAGGACAACTGGATCTGTGATCTCAGAACAGAAGCATCTCCAACTGCCTGTGAGGTCCAGGCTGGGGGGTTGGAGGGGAGGGTGGTACCTGACATAGAGTCAGCAAGATCATTAGACCACTGGGCTGAGAAAATGTGGGATCCTTTACCTTTATTCCCATAGGATATTGGGAGTTGAAGTTGGGAAGGAACTTGTATCATATTCCATTAATGAGAAAGAAGCCATCTCAGGAGTTCTTGCTGAACTAGTAATAAGTGCATTGTACTTTGTTAATGACAAGAGAAGTTGGAGAAAGAAATTTACTTAATAATAATTTTCAGAAGTGAGATGAGTACCTCCCAGATGCATACTAGTTATTTTCTAAAACCTACCAGAGGGATGGGGTCCTTTGAAGAGCAAAGAGGTGGGGAGAAACACCAGCTTCTAAACCATAAAAGTTTGGATGTTGGAGATTGTTGCTGGTGAAGGTCAGAGGATTTATATTTGTGGGCTGTAAATAAAAAATAAAATATGCATCTTTTCCTGGTGTCTTTGAAAATCTAGCTGTGCTAAGGAGAAATAAGCTAAGGGATTATAGGAGGGTCATTCAATCTTTTGCTTGGGTGATTTTGAATATTTCATAAAAGAAAACAAAATTTTTAAATATTCTTTCAACCTTTATTACAATAAAGTAATATGGAGCATTTTACCAAATATTTAGAATTTAGCATTACCGATTTGAAATGCATTCTTTCTCCACATCTCTAACCATGTTTTAAATCTTATCTTTTTGCACACGTTTTTCTTCTTGTATGAACTTCTCCCTTTTGACATTATGTCTTTTATAAATCACTATAAAATTTAGGGCAAGATAAAAAGTAGTATGAAAGGTTAACCACAAAAATGATGAAATCCGAATATCTAAAGGTGAA
The DNA here is from genome assembly GCF_009829155.1 of Mustela erminea. Classification (NCBI taxonomy): domain Eukaryota; kingdom Metazoa; phylum Chordata; class Mammalia; order Carnivora; family Mustelidae; genus Mustela; species Mustela erminea. The sequence continues at coordinate 124,258,810 of NC_045619.1, forward strand.
AACGCTTTACTAATATCCCATTTTATTTCTCATCTATTTTGTATACTTTGTAAATTACTATAATCTACAAATATTGTCCTATTCAAAAATAACTGATTCCTCGCCTTGATCTGAGAGTAATTTGTGCTTCACAGCTCAGCTTCTTTCTTGTAATTTTTTAAAATGCATATACGATCTTTCTTAATTGTTTTCCCATTTTTTTCTCTTGTTAGTCCAAAGAGAAGATGTGTGAGAACACAGAGCCAATGGAAAGTTCTTCTCAAACCACCACAACCGTACAAGCAACAACCACAAAATTCAGGGTCCTAACGACCACCAGAAGAGCAGTGACATCCCAGCTGCCCACCAGCCTGCCCACAGAAGGTACTCTCGATATTTCTGCTTTCTTTCTTAGAAGTGTGTTTTTTTTAAGGATTTTATTTATTTATTTGAGAGAGAGAGAGAAATAGAGTGAGCAAGCATGAGTGGAGAAATGTCAGCAGGAGAAGCAGACTCCCTATCGAGCAGGGAGCCCAATGCGGGACTCAGTTCTGGGACTCCAGGATCATGACCTGAGCTGAAGGCAGTCGCTTAACCAACTGAGCTACCCAGGTGACCCTTGCTTTTTTTCTTAAGGAAGGGATAGTCACTGTGTTAACATAAACTGGAGTAGCTCTCTAGAGGGAAAGTTATCCGTTGGCAAACTGGACTTCTAAAGGATTTCTAAAGGGGAAAAGACAAAATTATTATGGAACTAAAAGATGTGTTAATATTCTTTTAATGTACGGTGACTATTATTAAGATTGAGCTTTTTACAATATCCTGGCTACCTGTGCTCCCTAAAAAGGAAATACAGACTTGCTTTTATATTGCTAAATTTTGTGGTACGTGAATTCAGTATTTCAGTCACAGGAGAGAAAGGCAAAAGGCATAGAGAGAAAATAGATAATTCTACTTATATGCTGTTCTAATATTTACCTAAATACAGACAATAAAATCTGTTGGTCTATAATCTATAGAGAGGCACTGTGTCTTGAAAAACATTTCTTCTGCCAGAGAAGACAAAAATACTAGAAAATATTGATGTATGAGCACAACTCATTGGGGGAAGAAAGTATATCAGCTAAAATAGAATCATATATTCTGAATGGTACCACTAGGGAGAAATGTGAGACTAATTGGCCAAGAGTGAGCTTTGGGGGGAAAAATGATCTTACTTATTTATAGTCATCAACCTTGCTTTCATTTGAATAATAAATTAAACTTGAAACTTTTGCTTTTAATTGAAATTTAATTGGATAGTAAAGGTTAACTCGAGGCGCACTGGGATGGCTCAGTCGGTTGAGCATCTAACTCTTGATTTCGGCTCAGGTCATGATCTCGGAGTGATGGGATCAAGCCCCAACTCAGGCTCTGTGCTCAGTGTGGAGTCTGCTGGAGAGTCTCTCTCCCTATCCCTCTGCCCCCTCCCCTCACTCAAGCTCTCTCTTGCTCTAAAATAAATAAGTAAATCCTTTAAAAAAGATAACTAAAGTTATAAAATGAGATGAGGACAGCTGCTAAATACATTTTATTGCTTTTAAAGCCAATGTTGTATTTTAATCCGTCTTATTTGGGGTTGTTATACAGCCTGTGAAATATTTTTATAGTTCGAATTCTACCCCATGAAAATACTACTTCAATTTGAATCCTATGCTTTAGAATAAAATATAACCACTTAAACAAGAGAAAAAAAAAGGCATGTTTATTTGTTTATTTTGTTCATTATGGGCAAGATCTTTTCATTTATGATTTTGGTCATATTTATTAGCAGTGGATAAGCATCTAAACTTTGAAGTTAAATTCATAAATATTTTAGAATTTCCTGATCTTTTTTTTTTAAATGAATAATGAAGGCCATCACTATAGAGTCTAATTACAATAAGTCATTTTCAAAGATTAAAAATAAGTGAACTTTAAGTTAAAATTATAACTATAATTTTCTCAAGATCTTAAGAATCTTATGTTTTACTGAAGTTTTGATCTTAAAATCTTAGTAAGAAATTTTAGTATTACCTGTGTAAACTAGCACTTCACTCTCATTGCACTAAGAAATTCACTGAGTAAGATTTTGAAATCTATTCATGTTATAATTAAGGCATTGGTAGACTATTGGTCATCAGATTAATGCATCATTAAAATTTTTTTGGTTACAATAACTTCGAATTTCTCTTCCAGATGATACCAAGATAGCACTGCATCTAAAAGATAATGGAGGTAGGAATTGATTCTTTTTCTTTTTTAAATACCTTTAGATACTAATTCATTTCATTCATTTAAATATGAGAAAGGATTTGTGGGCTTCTAATATAGAGTGAAGTTATATTTCAATCTCTGTTGGTATTTAACATGGGAAGAATTTATTGTTTGGCTTGAAAATCGAAACGGTTTCAATAGTGGAATGAAATTCTAATCCACATGTTTGCCTATAAAAAACTACAGGACACCAATGAACAATTATAAAGTGAAAATTTATCCACAGATCTTTTTCTTCTTTTTGTGCTATTCTTTGGTTTAATTGTATATTGAGTATCTACATGGTGGAGGTATTGGGTTCAAATGGGTTTTTTTCCCCCTCTAAGTTGACTATTCAACATTCTCTATAAATAAAATTGAGAAACAGACCAATACGGAAATATACTTTATAGGCCTTTTATGTTTTAGGTAAAGCTAGGGACAAAAATTAGACATGCAAAAAGAACATCTTGGTAGTTTCATACTTCACATTTTCCTAAGAAAATTTAGCAATATCTGTAATGGCCCTTGAAAATTTGGAAGAAAATTTTACCGAAATTAAGACTGTGAAAGATATTGCCTACATTTTACAAAACAGTTGTTTTTTTATTAAACTGTGTTGGCTCCTATGTGCTTCTCTATCAGTTTCCTGGCTCTTGATAAAAGAGATTTTTTTTTTTCAGTAACTGTTTATTCAGCTCAAGATGGGGAGGTGTTTCTCTTAGCAGCTTCTCTTACGTAAATGGGGCCACCCTGTGACTTGGATCTTTACTTTTGCAGCCCCAGCTGATTTTGGAAGTCAAAATCCAATGTGTACCTTGTTAGGGTTTCTTTTTTTCTTTTAGCAACTGTAGGGAATAGTTTCTAAATTACTCAGTGGACATTAAGTAACAAGTACTTTGATGTTTTCTTAGGTTGACTCTATGGTAAGGTATATATTGTAGCATCGTTAAATTTCATATCAATCAATTTGAAAGATAAGCTGCTTATTAGCCTGTTCACGTAATCATTATTAACATCAATTATCCATTGTCTTTGGTCTGTATCATAGTGTTTTATTTCATTCATTCTTTTCTTATTAATATATTAATAGTGTGAGCAGATAGCTTTACAGATGACCATTTGCAACATATATACAAGCTAGAAATAGGTTAAAATCTTAGCACTGGAGGGGGTAATAACAATTCCCCGGTTCAGAACTTCTCAGAGCAGGATGCTACTTAGTTTCATGTGAACATAAGTCTTAAAGTTGGTGTTACCTTATGAAACGGAGGAGTGCTCCCCAAGAGGCTTCTGTTGTATTTGTTGTACTTAATTCTTAATATGGGTAGTGGTTTCGTTTCTATGCTTTCTTTTCTCTCTCTCTCTTTTTTTAATATTCTAAACATTTAGAATAAATATTCCATAATGCTAACAGAAAAAAAAAAAGATTACTGTGATTAAATAGGTATGAGATACTCTGGATGAAAGAAAATTAAAAGAAGTTTCTTTGCTAGAGAGCTGTTCAAAGCTTTTATATTCATTTGCTTATTCATTAATTCCTGCTGAATGCCTAAGTACAGGGCACTGTTACAGGCTTGGGGCCATGATAAGTGAACAAGATGTTGCCAAATTCTCTGCTTTCGAGAAGCATGTATTCTTTTTTTTTTTTTTTTTAACTAATATGCAATGTATTATTTGCTTCAGGGGTACAGATCTGTGGATCATCAGGCTTACACAATGCACAGCACTCACCATAGCACATGCCCTCCCCAAGGTCCATAACCCAGCCACTCTATCCCTCCCCCTAAATCCCTCAGGAACCCTCAGTTTGTTTCCTGAGATTGAGTCCTTATGGTTTATCTCCCTCCCTGGTCCCATCTTGTTTCATTTTTTTCCCTCCCTACCCACTACAACTCCCTGCCCTGCCTCTCAAATTCCTCATATTAGAGAGATCATATAATAATTGTCTTTTCCTGATTGATTTTCTTTCACTTATTCTAAAGAAATTTCAAGTTGGAAATAAAGAATTAGTGTTGGGCATTTCTCCACAATTTGGTCATAAAACTTTTCTGTAAGTTGCATCTCATGAACTGAATGTTTTGTGAAATGCACTTTGGGAAATAGTTCCCCAGAATATTACCAGTTATCCCAAGGAAAATCTTTAGTTTCGTTTAGTGCAGCAAGGAATCTGAAAACATTGAAGATTTTCTTAATGCAGTGCATAAAACTGCCTTATGAAGTTGAGAAATCAAGTGAAGTAAATTCCTGATGTAAATGGAAGATATTTTTTTCTTTTTTGTTATACTAGAAAACTTGACTGTTGGATTTTCAGATGATGGTTAATGTGCAGCATGTATCCCCCAGAATTCCAAAATATCACACTTTAACTGTGTCTATATACAGGAACTCTTTTCATGCCTGGGGTTGTTTATTAAGCACTTTTTCTTTTTCTTTTTTTTTTTTTTTAAGATTTTATTTATTTATCAGACAGAGATCACAAATAGGCAGAGAGGCAGGCAGGGGGTGGGGGGAAAGCAGGCTCCTTGCTGAGCAGAGAGCCCGATGCGGGGCTCGATCCCAGGACTCTGGGATCATGACCTGAGCCAAAGGCAGAGGCTTTAACCAGCTGAGCAACCCAGGCGCCCCTAAAGCACTTTCTCTAAAAGTACAGTGAGAGCAGACCAACCTGACCAGTATTAAGATAAATATTCCTTCAAAACAGTACTTAAGGGAAATTACACATTATTTTTTATAACATCTTCATTAAGATACCATTCTTTCATTGTTGTTTATCTCATGGAATTTGAAGATGGAGGAGAGATTGCCAATTTAAATCTAACTTGATTAGTTGATTAAACATGTTGAAAACAAAATTCAGAACTATTCTCTCCTTTCCCATCCCAGGTAAAGATTTTTGCAAGATGGAGCTAATAATGAAAAAGGTTGCCTAATGTAAACATTTTCTCACATTTATTGAGAATTTTTTTAAAAGCAAACTAATAAATTTTTCTAAATTGCTATGTATTGTTGCAAAGAAATTTAGCACATTCTATTTCTTTATTTAATTTCATTTAATTGGCTGTTTCTAAAAGCCATTTTAATTTAGAGGCCTCTACATTCCCGAAAAAGAAGGTGACATTTTTTCAAAATAGTCAATATGTAGCTAGAAGCTAATGATGCTGCCTTTAGATATTGGATTACCTTGCCTCTGAGTCTTTCTGGGACATTGCTTTGGGTTAAAAGAGTTGATTTTCTAGTGGAATCTACAGCTGGCATGATTATACATTACTTTCCAGGACGTTTTCCTTCATCTTTGATATGAAAGTAGAAAATACTTCTGAGCAGCTGGACACCAAAGGCACACAACAGGGCTTCTCCTTCACAGGACCCAAACTGAGTTACAGTCTGCTAAATCACTCTTGATGAATCTTCAATTGTGATTTGAGGTTCCTGCCACCTTTAGAGTAGGGCTACGTAGAACTTCTGGAAGTTTCAGGATAATTTTTGGGTTGGGGAAGTTTTATTCACCTTAAGGGTTGAATGGAAATTCTAAGACCTATGAGCAATTTGGAGATAAGAATGTGAAAAAATCTAAACAAAGAGAATGACATCTACTGGGTACAGACCCCTTCAGTGATGTATTGCGTTGATTAATGATGAATGGTGGAATACAAAGACTCAGAAGAGCCAATGTAAAGGTAGAGTTTTACGTCCATCTGTACAACTATCTCTGAATAGTTGGAGGAAGATGTAAAGGAGAAAAGGAAAAAGAAGAAAAAATGTCTGTGCTGAGTGTTTACTATGTTCCTGGGACCTTTCTAAATGCTGTCATGTGTAGTTACGTCATTTAATCCAGGCATCATCCCTGTGAGTTGGTCCTGCTATTATTCTCCTTTTATAGCTGAGGAAATGAAGGTACGGAAAGGTTAGGTTATCTGACTAGTATATGGCAGACCTGGTTTCTATTGGTATGTTTCTATTAGTATGTGGCAGACCAGTGTTTCTTTTTATTTATTTATTTATTTATTTATTTATTTATTTATTTATTTATTTTTTAATTTCCAGCATAACAGTATTCATTATTTTTGCACCACACCCCGTGCTCCATGCAATCCGTGCCCTCTATAATACCCACCAAAGACCAGTGTTTCTATTTAATAATACAAATTCCTTAATACAGATTCCAAGTCCTGACAACCTCTCAGTATTACTGTTTTCTTACAATACAGAGCTCCTACAATCAAACTTCAAATAGAAAATGCCACCATAAAGGATTTTACTTATTCCTAGTATATTATTTTTCCTTTTCTATAACAGCTGATGATACTTCTAAGTGTTTGGAAATGAAATTTTCTTTTCCCATGTACTGATGCAGTAGTTTCCATTTTATCCTTTCTATGAAAATCACGACAAGTTCATTCTCCTGTGGAACTCAGCAGCGGTCTCAATCATGGGCAGGTGTTCTCCAAACTACAGGGAAACTCTTTGTTTATGTTCAAAATCCAATTTAAAATTCTTTCAGCCTTCTTGGTTTCTCTAGAAATTCAGGTTTAATTCACCATGAAAGGGTTTCTAGAATGTGTTTTTTAAATGTATGTATTTCTGTGAATAGTGGTTATAAGCATTTCAAATCACATCTCCTTTGGGTTTTCAAATCCTGGCAAAAGCTTACTAGAGGAGTTACATTTCTAAGGAATGACCTAGCTATATATTATAGTAGGTCAAACTATTAAATGCCTTCTTTGGCATTTGATTAGGTTGCTTCCAGATGACACTTACCACCTACATGGAAACGTAAATGTCTTCAGGATTAGATCCGGATAAAATTATATCCAGAGCTGAAGGAAGTTTGCAAGTTGAATCAATGGCAGGGTTCTTTAATTAAGAAGTAAAATCTTCAACCAGCTTCAACTCAATTGGGCAAAATGAATTGTACCATTCTGCTACAGTGCAGATGTTAAAATTATTTTAAGGTCTAAAATCCTTGATTTGATTTTATTATTTAAAATGTTATGACTGGGAGCACCTGGGTGGCTCAATCATTAAACATCTGCCTTCAGCTCAGGTTCTGATCCCGGGGTCCTGGGATTGAGGCCCCCATGGGTCTCCTGCTCAGCAGGAGACCTCCTTCTCCCTCTCCCACTCCCCCTGCTTGTGTTCCCTCTCTCCCTGTCTCTCTTCTGTCAAATAAATAAATAAAACCTTAAAAAAATAAAATGTGTTGACTTAGGGGCACCTGGGTGGCTCAGTTGGTTAAGCATCCAACTCTTGATTTCGGCTCTGGTCATGAGCTCAGGATTGTGAGACAGAGCCCCACACTGGGGCTTCACGATGATCACAGAGCCTGCTTAAGATTCTCTCTCTCTCCCTCTCCTTCTGCCACTCTCCCATCTCCTAAAAAAAAGGAAAAAAAAAGTGTTGACTGAGAATGATCAAAGTACCAAAACTACATTTGCTCTTGGTTCCTCCAAATGTTCTTCCTTTGGATAAGTGTCTTTTTAAAAACATATTTGAATATGAGTTCTTAATTGTTAATAATATTTAAAGTAACAGCACTCCAGAGAGCATTGATGTATTATGCAGGTGGCACTGTGCTTGTCATTTCTTCTTATTGCTAGGAATTTTGCTACACCTGGTTTCTGAAAGGCTGCATTCTTGAGTCAGAAGGTATGTCCCCATCAAAGAGATGCTGGAATAGCTACATTATTCAGTTTGCAGAACATGATCAAGTTAATTCTGAGGTACAAATCTGCAAAGTGGTTGATTTCCAGAATCAAATACAGATCTACTTTCAGTGAGCTGCTATGAAATGGCGAGTCTAAATTCTGATTCTCCTGTGTTTAGTTTCTTATTTCTGAACATAACCCAAGACTCTTCACCCAAAGATAAAATGTTAGAACATTATTGTGATTTTTTTTGCTAGAAGATTTCTAAGGTTATATTTTTATTATCTAGTCTGTAGTGACAGATCAAGTGTCTGTCTGGTGTTTCATTTATCATTCAGTAGAATTGTTTTTTTACTTTAATACATAAATCATCAAAGTAACATATCTTTCATTTTTCCCCCACCTTCTCTTGCCTTTTTTTTCGTCTATTTCTTTCACACAGATCACAGTCTTGTACGGAAAGGGAAGCTTATTTTCTTTTGACGGCTATTGATTATCTTTGTAAAAACTGTAAAATATCTTGACATTCAGTTTTATCCTTTGCTTTGTTTGGCTACTTTTCATGGTAGCACTAACTCTAAGTATATGTGTGCCATGACGTGAAAATGTCTTATGCTACCGAATGTGATTTTGAATATCCCCTAGGATTAAGAATTTCTCTCCTAAAATTTCATCCAGAGTAGTGGTTCTTAACTTTTTCTGTGCATTAGAATAATCTGGTTATTCTCATCCAATGTTATTATTCCAGCTTATAAAAACCCCAGTGGTCAGACTGTTCTTCCCACCGATTAAATCCACTTCTGGAGCTGGGACTCAGGCATCCATGTGTTTTAACCCCTCAGGGAAACCCATGTAAAGCTGAGTTGTGAGCAAGTGGTCTGATGCAATGCCACATAAATATTAAGTTGCATCAGAATTACTGGGTGAAGAGGGAGTCTTGTAAAATGCATTTTTTGCTAGAGTCATTTTAAGATAGAACCCAAACCTTAGCATTGCTTTTCCGACAAGCTCTCAGACTATGCCAACACCATCAGTTCACAGACAGCACTTTGAGTATCAGGAGTTGAGTGAATTCTTGATTTATTTATGCCGCAGTCCCCAAAATAAGAGTGACATATCTTACTCTGAATCCATGCACTGGTCCTCACCTATACGTCATGACTCCCATAAAACAACGTTTTCATTGATGACAACAACAAATTACCTCTGTCTCCATGGAGAGAACACATCTTGTGCAGCAGAGATAGGGGACCCTAAAGCATATGTCTGTTATGTCATTAATAGAAAATTAGACCATTTTAGTTATTGCAAAATTATTTTAGTAAAGACCATTACACTTTCTGTATTTTGTTGAACCATATGAAATTGCCTTTTTTTTTTTTTTACCAAATTTGACCTACAAAAATTGCATTTAATAGTTTAAAAAATCACCATACAGTATAGGAAAAGAAAAAGAAATCACTTTGGAATATACTTTTCCCTCTTTATGTTGGTTGGTAGGAATTACAGAGTTTGTGCTGATGATAGGATGTAGAATGAAATGATGTAGCAGAACATCTCAGGAAATACACATCCATGACTTTCAAGAGGTTTTAAGAGGTACTTTTAGATATATTTTCCATTTGCCGTTGGCAAAATGTCTTCCTACATATTTTCTCTGACTGATACCTTCCTTCTTTTCTGTGCTCATCTCTTTTATCTGTCTGCCCTCTTTTATCTGTCTGCCCAGCACCTGGTGTTGGGAATCACCTGTTAGAAGAAATAAACTCCCATATATCATTACATTTTTGAACCAGTGATTTACAAGAGGCCTCAGGAGCAGTATTCCCCCCTACCCAATATTTTTTTTACTCTTCTTGGGGCAAGCTTGTGTAAAGTTATAATTTTTTTTTTAGCATGACATATCTAGTGATCATAGTAAATTGCCTTGTGCTGCTAAAATAATATATATGTCACCAGAAAATTATCTTTTATGTTCATTTGATTCGACTTGATTTCATTTATTCAGGGAACGTTTCTTACACTGCTAGTGCATTAGTAAATGATGGAGATACAAAGGTAAATGAGGTCTGGTAGCCGCCATAATGAAGCAAGTGTACTAGTGGGATGACATAAAGAAATTAACCAATGATTAAATGTGGTGTGAAAAGTACAATGATAGACTCGGGAAAAACTATGAAGGCAGAGAAAAGTCATCTGAATAAAACTGAAATAATGAGAAAGATTCTCAGAAGAGATACTTAATCCAAGTTTTGAAGTATATGAAGGATTTATGCAGAAAAGGAACAGAAGAATGACATTTTGGCAGAGGGACCAGCAAAGACGAAGCTGAGTAGCATGAGACATCAAGATCTATTTGGGTAACTAAAGGGTGACCACATTTTATTTGGCTGGGGTAAAGATGTACATGGGTGGTGTAGATGGTGAGGTTGGGAGGTAAGTAGGGGCTTTAGCACTCATAACCTTTTATGCCAGTCAAGGGAGTTTATTAAATTTACACAAAGACATTGGGAGACATTGAAATCATCTAGACAGGGGAATGCCATGAAAAGCTTCACATGTTTAGTAGGTCATTCTTGAGGGATTGTAGAGAACAGAGGGAAAGGAGTAAACCTGAGGCCAACAAAACTACTTATGAGATTGTACTAGTAATCCATAAAAGAAATGCTGAGAGGCCAGGGTAGTGGCTGACAGTAGGAATAAAGAAGAGAAATCAGACATGAGAAACACTTTTTAATGAAGTGAAGCTACATAACTAATATCCGATTGGATGTGTGATTTATGAGGTAGAAAGTGACCAAGGTGGCTCCCAGGACTTCAACTTAGTTATCTAAATGGGTGATGATTATGTTTAATAGAGGTTACTAGAAGAGGACAAGTTTTGAGGGTAGGCAATGCACTTAATACCTCATTGGCTTTGAAGTATCCAAATGAAGATGTCCAGTGAGCATTTTTCTCTTCAAATTTAAAATTCACTTGAGAAATACAAGCAAAAGATATAAATGTAGGTCTCATCAGCGTAGAAATGACAGTTGAAGTTATGAGAGAAATGAGATCATAGAAAGAAGGTATAAAAAGAAGGTATAGGGTGGGATTATGGACATTGGGGAGGGTATGTGCTTTGGTGAGTGCTGTGAAGTGTGTAAACCTGGTGATTCACAGACCTGTACCCCTGGGGATAGAGTATTATGCCTCCATCAGAAAGGATAAGTACCCAACTTTTGTAGCAACATGGACGGGACTGGAAGAGATTATGCTGAGTGAAATAAGTCAAGCAGAGAGAGTCAATTATCATATGGTTTCACTTATTTGTGGAGCATAACAAATAGCATGGAGGACATGGGGACTTAGAGTGGAGAAGGGAGTTGGGGGAAATTGGAAGGGGAGGTGAACCAGGAGAGACTATGGACTCTGAAAAACAATCTGAGGGTTTTGAAGGGACGGGGGGTGGGAGGTTGGGGTACCAGGTGGTGGGTATTATAGAGGGCACGGATTGCATGGAGCACGGGGTGTGGTGCAAAAATAATGAATACTGTTATGCTGGAAATAAAAAAAAAAAAAAGAAGGTATAAAAAGAAAGAAGGTATAAAAATGAAAATAGCACAGAACTAAATGGAGAACACAAAGGTTTGTTTAGAAAACGGCAAAGAGGGTGCCTGGGTGGCTCAGTGGGTTAAGCCGCTGCCTTCGGCTCAGGTCATGATCTCAGGGTCCTGGGATCGAGTCCCACATCGGGCTCTCTGCTCAGCAGGGAGCCTGCTTCCTCCTCTCTCTCTCTGCCTACTTGTGATCTCTCTCTCTGTCGAATAAATAAATAAAATCTTTAAAAAAAAAAAAAAAAGAAAATGGCAAAGAGAGTTAAAGAGATAGCAAGAAAACCAGTAGAGTCTGCTATCACAAAAACCAAAGAGAAAAACATTTCAAGGAGGAAGTAGTGAAAAATGTCAATGTCAATGCTATAGACAGGCTAAGCGGGGGGAAAAAAAAGAGAAAGAGAGAGAGAGAGAGGAAGAAAGAAAGGAAGGAGAAAAGAAAAGAAAAGAAAAAAGAAAGAAAAAGTGACCATTCATTTAGGTAATATTTAACATTTGTCAGACAGTTCTACAATGCACAGTAGCCCAGTTCCCAGAAAGAATCTGAGAAGTCCATGGGAAAAAAGGAAATTGAAGTCAACAGGGACAGGCTACTTTTTCAAGAAGTTCAGTGAAAAAGAAAGTAGTGATTTCTGTAGCTAATGATGTTGTTTTATTTTAGGAGCCCATTTGGATGTTATAGATGTTGAGTACAAAGAAGACATAAAGAAAGGAATTAAAAGATGACCAGTAGTGCTTTCATATTGGCAAGTAGGGACAGGAGGAGAAGAAATAGGTGGGAGAGAGAAGGAAGGAATTTTATCTGAGCATCCTGCTTCCTCAGTGTAGTAGGAGACAAAGTAATATGGGGAGAGTCAGTGTGAGAGGTCACAGTGTGGTGTCTAGGAGCTGAGAGAACCCATGAAACATTTCCAAGGGGAATGGAGCAAGAGGCCTCCTATTAATGTGTAAAGGGCATGCCAAAGTGTATTTGGGGCCCACAAAGTTTGGCAACTGTTCTTAAGGTTTGCGACTTAAATACTAATTTTTTTCATGTGTGTTTCTATTGCCAGTACTTGTATATCATGTAATATGCTGATCTAACTGAAGAAAGAAGGAGTGAAGGAAGGAGGGAAGAAAGGGAGAAAGGAAAAAAGACAGGAGAAGGAAGGGAGGAAAGGAGAAAGAAAGATGGAGAGAAAAGATACACTATTTTTAAGAAGACATAGTGATTAAAGAAAGTAGTTTAATCCATTAGATGGTAAATTTAGTTTAATCTTTTTCAACAGGTAGATTTTCAATGACTTGCTATTCCACTAAGACTAATTTTCACCTTAGTTTTATTCTGCGTGCTCAAGTAATACCGTGCAAGATTTTAAATGTATAGTGAATAGTAAGGACAAAGTCCTTATTTAACATCAATTCATAATATTGCTACAAATTTCTGTGACCAAATGTTATTATTTCAATTATAAAATTATATAGAATTTCAACCACAAGTGGCTTTAATATATGTTAACATTAAGTTCAACAATCACTAAAGAAAAAGTACAAAAAAGTTAGAGCTAAATTTAAATGGAGTTTTAAGAAATATTTGTTTAGGCTGAAGAAGACAAAAGAGGAGGAAAATGGATCACATAATGGATGGACAAAAAGAAGAAAAATAAGGAGAAAAAACCCAGCTTTACCAATAATTATATTAAAAGTAAAGAGAATACACACTCCAATTAAAAGGATAGATTATCAGACTGACTTTAAAAAAGGAAGAGACTCAATACCATTATGCTCCTATGACAATATCTAAAACTAAAAAGACAAAACACTAAGCCTGATAAGGCTTTGGTGCACCAGAAATCTGTTACATTGCTAATCAGAGTGTGCTGTAGTACAATCCCTTTGGGAAAATAACAAATTTTATAAAGCTAATCATATATCTTCCTTTTGATCCAGAAATTCCACTTCTATGTATTTATCCAAGAGAAAACATATCCACAAAAGTATTCACAAGAATATTTATAGAAACTTTACTCATCATTGCCAATAACTGAAAATAGTTCACATGTTTGTCAATAGAAAAATAAACAAATTGAGTATATTCATACAGTGGATTACTATTCAGCACAAATAAAGAACAAACCAGTGATGCATACAATGATGCAGATACATTTTTAAAACATCATGTTAGGCAAAAAGAACCAGGCACTACAGAGTACAAACAGTGTTATTCGGTTTGTGAAATTCATTACGGGCGAAATCAATCTACTATAATAGAAATCAGTTTCGTGGCTGCCCATCATGGGGTGGAGTGGGATGGGGTGTGGTTAGAATTGACTGGAAAAGAGAAACGGAAAGTTCAGGGGACATGGAAATTTTTAAAATGTGTTATATTGTACACATAAGATCTGTGATTTTCTAGTCTGCAAGTTTTATCTCCTTTAAAAGAAAAGAGAGAAATTTTAACGAGTTTCTCATAAACTAGATAGAGTTTTTTGAAAAATCCCATGAATAAATTCTTCCAAGCCTCTTGAAATTCTCAACTAAAGAAAGGAAAAATGCATACCCTTAGCAAACGAGCTTCTCAAATTAGTAGATGTAAAATTTAACACTTCTGATTATGTGATTCATATTTTACTTTAAATTATTCTTGGAGCCTTCCCATGTAGTTGCTAATAATGATAAAATTATCTACTGAAGATTGGGCTGTTTCTGTATACCAGGCACTTTTCTAAGGGTTTTGTATGTTAGCTCATTTCTAAGGGTTTTGTATAGTAGCTCATTGAATTTTTACTGCACCGTATGAAGAAACTACTGTCGTAATCCCATTTTACACACAAGGCAGTGGAAACCCTGGGATTTCTGTAATCTGTCTAGGGTCCCATGGTTGGTAAAGAATGCAGCTGGGTTTTACCACCAATGATCTCGTGTCAGAGCATGTGCTGTGCTTCCCAATGCCATCCTGTCCTGCAGGGAGGATTGCTCCAAATGCTGCAGTCAGCAAAGTAGCTATTTGTCTGCCATTTTCCCCTGGTTAAAGATATCTAGCATCTCAGCAAACAGAACCAACTGTCACATCAACATCACAATGAGCATGGTGGCTCCTGGACCCTCAACACTTTGAGACCAAGGTCCTTGCAACCGTAAGATTCATGGGAGTATCACATACGACTTGTGGGGCCATTTTACAAAGCTTATTTGGTGGAAAAGATTAGAAACTCATCTTCCAGACTGACCATGTTCTATCCCACATTCAACCCTTGGAACTTTGTATATCAGGAAACTTGATATTCTAGGACCTCAGGGCAGGCAATTATGATAAACACAGTTTCTCTCTTCTCAAGCAAGTGACCTGATTCTGTCCTTGCTAAGGATGTTATCTGAGCTAAGTTTTGTCCGTATCAATGCAAAGCAGTAAACTATAAATATTCTGCAAAACTGGTTCTCAGTTGTTTTAATTTTTTCTTCCTACCCTTGACAGTAGGCACTCTTTATTCAATCTGGTAACACAAATTAAAATGAAATTCCAGACCCAAATCATTTTTTTTTTCTGAGTTTCTGATTCTCTCTCTGTATGAAGCATAGCACATGCATGTCGTCCTGCCCATTTACCCTCCTGGAGGACAGTATATATCAAACCACAATAAATAACAAAAGGGTCGTATGGTTGTTGAGAACATGAAGGACTGAGGTTTCAATTGTAAGGCATACATAGAGACCAAAATGATATCTTTGGCAACTAAATTAAGCCATGCTTTCTTAGGAAACCCAAAGGTTTTCATTAATATTGAGCATAAATTCAAATGTCAAAAAACTTGGGGTTGATTTAATAATACAGATTTAATATTTAGCACTTTTCAAAAGAAGTTGCATACGGATAACCACTGCAAGGTTGATTTAATTTTTATAGTTTACTGCACCTCAGCAGCTGGGCTTTTTGTTTATTCAAATAATGGCTGTAGGTTCTATCTTGCATGTCCCATGGTCCAGCTCCTGCTGTGGTCTGGGGGTGAACACTTAAAGGGCCTCACTGGCCTGTGTTCCTAATGGTGGGTATACGTGTGAAATAGAGCTTGATCTCTCCACTGGAAAAACTGTTTATGAGAGAGATGTCCTTAGGTTCATGCACTTCAGCTGCAGTGAGAGAATGGATCCAATCTCCTTGAATAATTTTAAGAACACCTGCTAATGACTCAGCAGTGTCGCCATGATTACGAAGAGTGGAAATACTAAGGGTCTATGTTAGCTAAGTGGTTTGGACATACCTTTCTCTTTACCCACTTACAGGAGCAAGGTAAAGATGGTTCTTCCTCCATGTTGAGAAAACCTGGTAGATTTGGTAGGGAAGTCGAAATTCATTATGATGCCCACAGGTTTGTGTATAAATGACCTGCCAACATAGGTGACTTCATTCTGGAATGGGTGGGATTAAATCGTTTGAGGAGTCACTCTATTCTGAACCCCCAATCTTAAAAGTACTGTCATCAACCTTACTTTTAGTATTCCATATTCACTGTGAATATAGTCATTAAGAAAATCTACCTTTTTTTTTTTCTGTGCTTTAAAACCCTGATTTCTTAGGGTTGGACTTGGCCAAGGACTTGGCCTGAAATTAAAAGAGCAAACTATTTCTATGAAACTCTGTAGTTTAATATTTGGCTGGGCAATTTAGATGCTAAGATCCCTTTTCTTTGTGTTGTTTTATAGAAGTAGAGACACAACTTATTTTTCAAAAATAAATTTTAAATATATTTTTAGGTGGAGAAGTCAACTGTATTCAAGGACAGCTTTATATATAGAAAGCTAATGTTAAGAAAAGTTTTAAAGTTAGGTCTTAATAAAGATCTTGGTTGCTGAAAATATTAAATGTGTGTGTAGACTATAAAAAGTAGTACATACACAGGGCACCATGTGGCTCTCTGGGTTAGGCATCTGACTCTTGATTTTGGCTCAGGTTTGTGAGATCAAGCCCCACATTGGGCTCTGTACTCAGTGGGGAGTCTGCTTGAGATTCTCCCCCCCCCTCCTCTTTTCACCTCTCTCTCCCTCCTTTTGTCTCTCTCTCTCAAATCTTAAAAAAAAATAGTACATACACATAAGAAGTGAAAAATGATAATGGATTGTTCCAAAGATCTATTTTGGGTCTTATGCCTGCTGCATGCACTGTCAATCCCTCTTTTTCGATGCTCACACATGTGCCTACTCTGAAGCACCAATCACATGATGAAGCTAGAAGCGGCTGGGTGGTGACTGCTATCCAAAATCCCTCATTTTGATGGAATCAAGCATTTTTTTAAATCTGATTTCACAGAAATCTTATTTAGCTTCATTTATCTAAGATAAAAGGTAACGGATTATTGTTAAAAAGGATTGTCATCCCCTAAGCTCTTTTAGCCCAGAATGTTCTCTTATGTTTCCCTGAATGGAATTTCACAGCTGCCCTGTTGTAGCCCAGGCTGTAGGAGAGAAGCTGGGCCAGCTGTCCCTGCCAGATATTGTTCCCACCACACATAATGCACTTAGCAGGGCTTTGTGCACCCATTTTCATATCTTTTCACAGTACTTACCCTAATCTTTCCTATGGAGATTTCATAATGTGAATTATGAATGTATTGTCACAGTGACATGTATTGTGGATTAGGTATAGCTTGTATAATAGTTCCGAGGGACCCTTAAAAACTGAATAGTGACAGATTGGCAAGCATCAAAAAAAACAGAAACACCAGAAGCAACTCAGAATGAAGTCAAGGTCATGATCACGAATGTAGAAATTTAAAAGCGCTAAGGGGAAAAATAGATGAGCAACAAGATGAGATCAGTTACAGGGAAACTTCCAAAGGAAAGTCAATTTAACTAAAAATGTTATTATCACTTGATTTTCTTCCATTACATGCTTTAGGTTATAAATGGATTAGATAATATTCCACAGGGAAAGTCGTGTGTGTGTGTTTTTAATCTGAGAATGGAAGACTAACACTGTAAGTACTCATAGTTTAACTTCATTCTGAAGCTTTAAAAAGGAACATTTTGACATCATGTGTATAAGATTTATGAATTTTGTACAGATTAGTGCAAGACTTTGTCCAACCCATGAGCCTCTTGGGCACCCAAAGGATATTAATACATTGTGGAATTTATGGGCTGTAGTGTTTCATTTTAAAGCCAAGAGAAGAGTTAGTTCTAAAGTGAATAAAATTTCAGAGGAGGCATATTTCTATTTTAGTTTTACTTTATTTCTGGACTTTAATTACTGGCAAAATTTAATAGTGGGTACAGATCACTTTAGCAATGTATTAAAATCTTTTTAACATATTGAAGAACTATACTTCTAAACACCAAATATCAGTATCACCTGATTTTCTGATATAAATCCTGATAAGAATACTGGTCTTAGAAAGAGCAAGGAGACGTAGAGGTTTAAAATCGAACATGATACTTCGAAGAAACAACCTGTCAAATTGTTCCTCCTCTTTCCTCTTATCGTCTATGTCCTTATTTCTTTCATTTTTCCTCTTATCAATAGCTCATAAATTTTCTTGGAGTGCAGCAAATGAAACACATTTGCCTGAGGTCTAGAGTATTTTTTAATACATATTTAAAATAACTTTTAAAAGTCTGTTGTCTTTACTATCATGGTAGCTAAAACTTACCCCAAAATAGCAGATTGCTTAGATATATTTGAAAATTCTCCTAGCCTTTTCTATGTCTAAATATTGATTTGCATTTTATAAAGTATTAAAAAGCTAGGAACTTGTGGGTCATTCAGTGGATCAGAGGAGAGTATATTCTCATTGATACTATTGATTTTCTGTGTTTCATTTATGTTTTAAAATGTATCTTCAACAGAGTAGCAAAAAAAATGGCCTTGATTTGATAGGCTTTTCTCATATCTATTTACCTCCTTTTGGGGGCTTTGAGGCTCCGTTTTAAGGTATCTTACTATCATTCATCATTAATTCCTCTCATTTGAAGGCACGATATAAGGTTAAAAAAAAAAAAAAAGCTAAAGATTTGAATTGTCCTGTGCACAATACTATATTTGCTTGAGGATTGTTGTTTGACTTTTGTTCACTTTTGGAAATGAATGAGAGAGTATAAGATACTTCTAAGACTAGAGTAAGAGTCTGAGTCTTCGGACTAGGTTACTCATCATCTTTGGGAACTCCTCATGGACTCTCATGAGCTTAAGTTTGTGCCAGAAATAGGCTTAAGTTTTTCTGACCCAGTTCTGTATGCCCATCTCTAAGAACAATCAGTCGAACCACAGGAATGAATGACTGTTTCCAAAATTGACATTTTTGTTCACGGTCTTTTCTGAAGGATTGAAATCAGTTTGAGCTGTCCACCCTCCAGGTGAATGAACTTAATTTCAATGATGAAAATCAATAGCACTTGTTTACACTTTTTAAATTCTGATTTTGTGTTTGAGGTGGTCATCATTTTTAACACGGGTGATCTCCCGAATTCTGTTTGCAGGTAGCCGTGAGTGTGCAAACCCTGTACCATTTAATGGGACAGCGATACCAACCTGCAAACAAATAGTGAAAGAATTTAAAATTAAAGCACATGAATAGAGCAATCACTTCATTTCCAGATTCAACAACCTTTTATATGCCATCATAATACTTGTTAGTAGAGAAGGCAGCTAGAGTAGAGATGCAGAAAACTTGCTTAAGTAATATGAAAATGGAAAAATAGGCTCTCCAGAAATATTTGTGTAATTTTGGCCACTCCATCCAGATGACCATTCGAAGCATTTGGAAATAGCACTCGCTTGGGACACAAGGATCCCTCTGTAATATTTTGGAATTGAATTTGTTGTATTTCTCCTTAAATGGTCTGCCCTAATTATAACACAGAGTAAAGTCATATGCACAGTCGTAGATCCCTCAATATTTATTTTGTCTCCTGGTTAGCACTATTCTGAATCTATGGAGATTGTTTATTTTGTTAAAATCATCATCCAGAAATGTCATTAAATACTTATTTGACCAGCAACAAACCAGACTCTGTACAGACTTCATTAGACATGAAATGGTGTCTTCACATCCACACCCACGCTGCAAAGTAGTGTTTTAGAAAGGAGATAGTATAACTAAGCCACTATTGAAAATATAAATAAGTAATAAGTGAGAAAGTAAACATTTATGCCTAAATGAAGGCAGTGAGTGAGGTTTCCAAGGTATAAATCCGGTTATGATTTTATGTTCTTAAGATTGGCAATTTACATCCTACAAGTCGGGGATAATTTTACTGACCGATGCTCTTACTGAATAAAACATGTTTCTGGCTCTCTTGCTTCTCCCTGGGAAGGACCGCTTTTTAAAAGCCTGTTGCTTCCTCAACAGGTTCTGGTTCACTTGGGAAGTGGCAGCCTGAGGCTAACTCAAAAGTGTCTTCTTGTTCTTCTCCCAATTTGCGTGCGCACGTACAAACACACACACACACACACACACACACACATCTTCAGTGAGGCTGAAACTTGACATGCTGCCTATAAAAGACTATTCATCCCAGGGACAGAACCAGATGCTGTTTAGATGGATGGATCTGGGGATAGGTGAGGAGAGGAATAGGAGGATGGATGAATGGAATTACACATAGGATTTGAAGAAAAATTCAAGGCTTCCCCTCTTGACCCGAGGAGATTTTTTTCTGCCACTTTTTCTCCAAAGCAACATTTTAAAGTAATCCCATTTTCCCATGA
The DNA here is from genome assembly GCF_009829155.1 of Mustela erminea. Taxonomy (NCBI): domain Eukaryota; kingdom Metazoa; phylum Chordata; class Mammalia; order Carnivora; family Mustelidae; genus Mustela; species Mustela erminea. Next base: position 124,278,984 of record NC_045619.1, read on the forward strand.
CAGTAATGTATCACACTTTTAAAAATAAGAAGAAGAAAAAAAAAAGCCAAGTGCACAAAGTACAATGATACAAGCATACTTAAGAATAAAGCCAAACTTTAAAAGTAACAAATCTTAAGGGCAAAAACATAGTTTATGTGCTGTCATGAATTGGACACCATCATTTGCCTCAAACTGCCTCATAGTAGAAGTAATAATATTAATACAATGGCTACATTAATTAAGTGCTTACTCTCCCAAGTATTTTATATGTGTTCAATGGTGATTCTCACAGCATTTCTCTGGGAGAGTTACTGTTCCTGACTCCATTGCAGAGAAAAGGTAACTGAAGACCAGATAAAGTAATCTGCTGTAAACTTTATTTGATTTTTATTGGAGAAATGGCCATTCCAAGAGCTGCAACCCATTTTCAACAGCTTTGTTTTTCTTTTTTTCTTCCTCCTCTCTCCCTCCTTTCCTCCTTACAAACGTGGATTGTCAGTGCATATGAAGGTAGACGTAGTCTGACAGAAGTGACAGATCAGACACAGCCCCTACGCACTTGAAGGCACAATGTTAATCCTTTAACCACATTTAAGTTAACTTTTCTTCATTTGAAATTACCAAAGATGTTTTAGAATTCTTTGCCAGAATTGATAACATGAAGTAAGGAGAAATAGCAGTAAATACAGTTTACTATCAGCTGTGGGGTTAGTGATCAGAGGCTCAGGGTCCAGACTCTGAGGCTAGACTGCTAGTGTGTGAGTCCCCATTTTGTTTTTTCAAAGAACCAATTTCATTAATTTTCTTTATTATTTTTTTATTCTTTATTTTGCTTCTCTCTGTTCTCATCTTGTTTATTTTACTTCTGCTAATTTGGGGTTTAATTTGTTCTTTTCTTTCTAGTTTCTTAACTTGTAAAGTTAGGTTGTTGATTCAAGATCTTTCTTGTTTTTAACGTGAATATTAACTGCTATAAATTCCCTCCTTAGCCCTGCTTTTGTGGTAGCCCCTAAGTTTTGGTTTTTGTGTTTTTGTTTTCATTCATATCTAATTTCCCTTATGATTTCATGACAATACTTTGGTTGGTCAAGTTTTTGCTTAATTTCCACAAATTTGTGAATTTCCAGTTTGATTTCTGTTACTGATTTCTTAACTCCATCCCACTGTGGATAGAGACACTTCTCTGTATGATATCTATTTTTTACACCTGTTGACACTTAATTTGTGACTGAACATATGGTCTACTCTAAAAGGTCTTACATGCGCACTTGAGAAGAATGTGTATGTTGTCATTGGGTAGAATGTTCTGTATATGTCTATTCAAGCTATTGGTTTATTGTGGGAAGTCCTCTTTCTCTACTTATCTTCTGTCTAGTTCTTTCCAATATTGAAAGTGGATATTGAAATTTCCCACTATTATTATAGGAATGTCTGTTTCTCCCTTTGATTCATCAGTTTTTGCTTTATATTTTTTGGTGGTTTGTCATTAGCTAGATAAATGTTTGTAATTATTATATCTTCTTATTGTATTGAAACTTTTTGTTACTACATGATGTCCTTTGTCTCATAACTTCTTTTTTTTTAAGATTTTATTTATTTATTTGACAGACAGAAATCACAAGTAGACAGAGAGGCAGGCAGAGAGAGAGTAGGAAGCAGGCTCCCTGCGGAGCAGAGAGCCCGATGTGGGGCTCGATCCCAGGGCCCTGGGTTCATGACCCGAGCCGAAGGCAGAGGCTTTAACCCACTGAGCCACCCAGGCGCCCCATGTCTCATAACTTTTTGAATTGAAAATCTACTAGTCTGACATTAGTATAGTTACCTCTGCTGACATTTGATTACTATTTATATGGAATATCATTTTTCATGCTTGCACTTTCAACCCATTTGTGTCTTTGGATCTGAAGTTAGTATTGTAGAGACAGCGTATAGTTGGATCATGTGTTTTTATTCTTTCTGACAATCTGTGTTTTTTTATTGGAGTCTTTAATCCACTAAAATATAAAACAATTACTGATAAGGAGGGGCTTTTTTCCATCATTTTTGCTACTTGTGTCTATGTGCCTCCAGCATTACTGTCTTCTTTTGTGTTTAGTTGATTTTTTTGGTAGGGAATGATTAAACCCATTGGCTCTTTTGCTCTCTCTATAATAAATAAAATAAACAAGGATGCCTATGTGGCTCAGTTAGTAAAACGTTCAACTCTTGATTGTGGCTTGGATCAGATCTCACAGTGTAGTGAGGTCAAGCCCCTCATCAGTCTCCATGCTCGGTGTGGAGTCTGCCTGAGATTCTCTCTGTCCCTCTTACCAGCCCTCCACTCTCTTGCTCTCTCTTAAATAAATGAGTGAATGAATATTCCTTGCCTGTTGTCTGTATTATTACTATTTTCTTTTTATTTTTTTAACTTTTAAAAATTAACATATAATGTATTATTTGGATCAGGGGTAATGTATTATTTGGACCAGGTCTGTGAATCATCAGTCTTACACATTTCACAGCACACACCATAGCACATACCCTCCCCAGTGTCCATAACCCAACTACCCCATCCCTACCCCCCTCGCCCTGAGAACCCTCAGTTTGTTTTCTGAGATTAAGAGTCTCGTATGTTTTGTCTCCCTCCTGGTCCCAACTTGTTTCATTTTTTTCCCTCCCTACCCCCCATGACCCCACCCCCTGCCTCTCAATTTACTCATATCAGAGAGATCATATGATAATTGTCTTTCTCTGATGCACTTATTTTGCTTAGCATAATACCCTCTAGTTCCAGCCATGTCATTGCTAATGGCAAGGTTTTAGAATTTTTGATGGCTGCATAGTATTCCTGTGTGTGTGTGTGTGTGTGTGTGTGTGTGTGTGTGTGTATACACACTACATCCTCTTTATCTGTTCATCTGTTGATTGTCATCTAGGCTCTTTCCATAGTTTGGCTATTGTGGACATTGCTGCTATAAACATTCAGGTGCATGTGCCCCTTCAGATCACTACATTTGTATCTTTAGGGTAAATACCCTGTAGTGTGATTGCTGAATCATAGGATAGCTCTATTTTCAATGTTTTGAGGAATCTCCATACTGTTTTCCAGAGTGGCTGGACCGGCCTGCATTCCCACCAAAAGTATGGGAGGGTTCTGCTTTCTCCATATCCTCGCCAACATCTGTCATTTCCTGACTTGTTAATTTTAGCCATTCTGACTTGTGTGAGGTGGTATCTCATTGTGGTTTTGGTTTGTATTTCCTTGGTACTGAGTGATGTTGAGCACTTTTTCATGTGTCTGCTGGCCATTTGGGTGTCTTCTTTGTAGAAATACCTGTTCATGTCTTCTTCCCATTTCTTGATTGGATTATTTGTTCTTTGGGTATTGAGTTTGATAAGTTCTTTATAGATTTTGGATACTGCTCCTTATCTGATATGTCATTTGCAAACATCTTCTCCCATTCTGTCAGTTTTCTTTTGGTTTTGTTGACTGTTCCCTTTACTTTGCAAAAGCTTTTAATCTTGGAGTCCCAATAGTTCATTTTTGCCCTTGCTTTCCTTGCCTTTGGCAATGTTTCTTGGAAGGAGGTATTGCGGCTAAGGTTGAAGAGGTTGCTGCCTGTGTTCTCCTTAAGGATTTTGATGGATTCCTGCCTCACATTGAGGTCTTTCATCCATTTTGAGTCTATTTTTGTGTGTGGTATAAGGAAATGATCCAGTTTCGTTCTTCTGCATGTGACTTTTCCATTATCCCAACACCATTTGTTGAAGAGGCTGCTTTTTTTCTGTTGGACATTCTTTCCTGTTTTGTTGAAGATTAGTTGACCATAGAGTTGAGAGTCCATTTCTGGGCTCTCCATTTTCTTCCATTTATCTATGTGTCTGTTTTTGTGCCACTACCATACTGCCTTGATTAATTACAGCTTTGTAATAGAGCTTGAAGTCTGGAATTATGATGCTGTCAACTTTGGCTTTCTTTTTCAACATTCCTCTGGCTCTCTGGGGTCTTTTCTGGTTTCACATAAATTTTAGGATTATTTGTTGCATTTCTTTGAAAAACATTGATGGTATTTTGATAGAGATTGCATTAAATGTATAAATTGCATTAGTTAGCATAGACATTTTCACAGTATTTGTTCTTCCAATCCATGAGCATGGAACATTTTTCCATTTCTTTGTGTCTTCCTCTATTTCTTTCATGAGTACTTTATAGTTTTCGAGTACAGATTCTTTGCCTCTTTGGTTAGGTTTATTTCTAGGTATGTTATGGTTTTGGGTGCAATTGTAAGTGGGATCAACTCCTTAACTTTTCTTTTCTGTCTTTCTGTTGGTGTACAGAAATGCAGCTGATTTCTGTGCATTGATTTTATATTCTGACACTTTACTAAATTCCTGTATGAATTTTAGCACTAGTGGTCTTGGGTTTTCCATAAAAGTATCATATCATCTGCAAAGGGTGAGAGTTTGACTTCTTTGTGGATTCAGATGCATTTTATTTCTTTTGTTGTCTGATTGCTGAGGCTAGGATTTCTAGTACTATGTCGAATAGCAGTGGTGATAGTGGATATGCCTGCTGTGTTCCTGACCTTAGGGGAAAAGCTCTGTTTTTCCCCATTAAGAATGATATTCACTGTGGGTTTTTCATAGATGGTTTTGATGATACAGAAGTATGTACCCTCTGTGCCTACACTATGAAGAGTTTTGATCAGGAAAGGATGCTGTACTTTGTCAAATGCTTTTTTCAACATCTATGAAGAGTATCATATAGTTCTTGTTTTTTCTTTTATTAATGTATTATGTCACATTGATTGATTTGCGAGTGTTGAACCAATCTTGCAGCCCAGGAATAAATCCACATTGTCATGGTGAATAGTCCTTTTAATGTACTGTTAAATTCTATTAGCTAATATTTCAGTGAGAATTTTTGCAACCATATTCATCAGGGATATTGATCTGTAATTCTCCTTTTTGATGGGTTATTTGTCTGGTTTTAGGATCATGGTAATGCTGGCCTCATAAAATAAGTTTGGAAGTTTTCCTTCCATTTCTATTTTTTGGAACATTTTCAGGAGAATATGTATTAATTCTTCTTTAAATGTTTGGTAGAATTCCCCTGGGAAGCTGTCTGGCCCTGGGCTTTTGTTTGTTGGAAGACTTTTGATATCTGCTTCAATCTCCTTACTGGTTGTGGGTCTGTTCAGGTTTTTTATTTCTTCCTGGTTCAGCTCTGGTATTTTATATGTCTCTAGGAATGCATCCATTTCTTCCAGATTTTCAAATTTGCTGGCATATAGTTGCTCATATGTTCTTATAATTGTTTGTATTTCTTTGGTGTTGGTTGTGATCTCTCCTCTTTAGTTCATCATTTTATTTCTTTGGGTCCTTTCTCTTTTCTTTTTGATAAGTCTGGCCAGAGGCTTCTCAATCTTATAAATTCTTTCAAAGAACCAGCTCCTAGTTTTATTTGTTCTTCTAGTCTTTTGGTTTCTATTTCATTGATTTCTGCTCTGATCTTTATGATTTCTCTTCTCTTGCTGGGTTTAGGCTTTCTTTGCTGTTCTTTCTCCAGCTCCTTTAGGTATAGGGTTAGGCTGTGTACTTGAGACCTTTCTTTTTTCTTGTGCAAGGATTGTATCACTACATACTTTCCTCTCAGGACCGCCTTTGCTGTGTCCCAAAGATTTTGAACAGTTGTGTTTCATTTTAATTTGTTTCCATAAATTTTTTTAATTCTTCTTTAATTTCCTGGTTGAGCCATTTATTCTTTAATAAGATGCTCTTTAGCCTCCATGTATTTGAGTTCTTTCCAGCTTTCCTCTTGTGACTGAATTCTAGCTTCAGAGCATTGTGGTCTGAAAATATGCAGGGAATGATCCCCAATCTTTTGGTAGCAGTTGAGACCTGATTTGTGACCCAGGTTGAGAATGTTCTGTGTGCACTAGAGAAGAATGTGTATTCTGTTGTTTGGGGATAGAATGTTCTAAGTGTATCTGTGATGTCCATATGATCCAGCATGTCATTTAAAGCCTTATTTCCTTATTGATTTGCTAAGATGTTCTGTCCATTTCAGTAAGGAGAGAGTTAAAATCCCCTACTATTATTGTATTCCATGCTTTTTTTGAGCCCAGCTAGCGCCTTGATAATCGTCATTCTGAACTCTAGTTCTGACATGTTACTAATGCCCATATTGATTAGATCCCTAGCCATCAATACTGCTTCTTATTCTTTTTTATTCTTTCTCTCTCTTTTTTTTTTTTTTTTTTTGGTGGTGGATTTCTACCTTGTCAATTTATCCAGATAAAAATAGATGAATGAGAGAACAAATACTAAAAGGGTAGCAATGACCCCAGAAAAATAAACACTAATCAAACCAGAAGAGACCCAAAACCTGGGGGGAAAAAGAAAAACATATATATTAATATTTTGTGTGTGTGTGTGTATATATGTCTGGTGAATAGAACAGAGCCACACACTTGATTTTGCGTGTATTTTGGTCTGTTAGAGGAAACTACCTCCCAAATTCTAAAGAATGAAAAACTTATATATATACAAAAATAAGGGTAAACATGATGAAGGGATGGAATATGACTGTAAAGATGAAAATTATAGAAGATTTTAAAAAAGGAATTGAAAAGATAAGAAGTTGTTTGAAAAAAAAAAGAGGAAAGAATGTGATCAGACTGGAGACTAGACTAAAGCTATGCACTAGATTTAGGGTATATTTTGATCTGTTAGAAGAAATTGTATCCCAAAATTTTAAAGAAAAAAACGCCTATGTGTATACAAAAAAATAAGGCTAAATACAGTGAAGGGATAAAAATGTGACTATAACTAGGGGTGCCTGGGTGGCTCAGTGGGTTAAAGCCTCTGCCTTTGGCTCAGGTCATGATCCCAGGGTCCTGGGATCGAGCCCCACATCGGGCTGTCGGCTCCACAGGGAGCCTGCTTCCTCCTCTCTCTCTGCCTGCCTCTCTGCCTACCTGTGATCTCTGTCTGTCAAATAAATAAATAAAATCTTTAAAAAAAATAATCTGACTATAACTATAAAAATTTTAAAAGATTTTTAAAAAGGTATTGATAAGATAAAATAGTTTAAAAATCATTAAAATGGGAAAGAGGAAAAATGTTTAAAAATAGAATAAGAAAAAATAAAATTTAAAAAAATTTACTTTTGAAGGATCTAAAGGATCATGGGGAAAAGGCCATGAATTCTATGTTGCTTTCCCCTAGCTCTGGAGTTCCGTAGTTCTCACTGATCCATGAACTTGGTCTTGGCTGGATATTCTTGCTGATCTTCTGTAGGGAAGGGTCTGTTGCAGTGATTCTCACATGTCTTTGCCTGAGGCAGAATTGCTCCACCCTTGTCAGGGACCAGACTAAGTAATCTGTGCAGGTTCACTCTCCGGAGCTTTTGTTTCCTGAATACTTTCCATACTGCTTTGGAGGAGAAGAATGAAAATGGCAAAAATAATGAATACTGTTATGCTGGAAATAAAAAAAAAAAAAAAAAGAAAAGAAAATGGCGGCCTCCCAATCTCCAGCCCCCTAGGAGCCAAGTGCTCAGGGCCCCATTCCTCAGTGCGCCCTCAGAGAAAAGCAGTCAATCCCTCCCATCTCCCTGGTCTCTGGCTATGCTCTGAGCTTACCAGGCCCGTGACCAGGCGTTTTTATCTCTGTTGCATGTCCCCGTTTGGAGTCTCCAAACCTAGCAGATTGCTGCAGTGCACTCCCGTGCCACTCCTCCCAGAGGAGGAAAGTGGGGGTGGGGTGAGTCTGTCTGGATTTACCACTTGTGGGGTCCCTGCTAGAAGAGCAGTGGTACAACTGTGCCTCGGATCACAGTTTAAGGTAACCCCGAGCTGAGAGCACCCTTGCTCTGCTCTGTCTCTGCAGCCGGCTTCTCTGCTCTGATACATGGCAGCTCTGCCACACTCAGGCACCCCTGGTCTTTTTGTGTTCCAGCAGGTCCTGAGACCACACTGTCCCTGGGAGGGCTCTACCACCCGCTAAGCCTTGGGAGCAACTTCCCTCAGTGGAGCTGACTTCTAAAATTTCCAATTTTGTGCTCCAGTGCTCTCTTACTTGCTGGGAGCTGGCCCCTACCTCCACAGTCTCTCTTCCCACCTATTGTCTCGGATTAACTTTTCCGCATGTCCTACCTTCCAGAAAGTGGTTGCTTTTCTGATCCTAGAATTGCTGCTTTTTTTTTTTTTTTTCTGTCTCCTATTGAGTTTGTAGATGTTCAAAATGGTTTGATAAATACCGAGCTGAACTCCTGGGACCTGGATCTTTCAGTCTCCTACTCCTCCACCATCTTTCTCTTTCCTCACTCTTTTCTTTTTTGTTATCTTAGGAATTCTTTCTTTGACTTTGATTTTCAAAACTTTGGTCATAATGAATCTCAGTGTGGGTCATTTTGAGTTCATCTTACTTGAGTCCCTTGAGCTTCGTGGATGTTTATATTCATGTCTTTTATCAAATCTGGGAAGTTTGGGGGCATTACTTCTTAAAATATTCTCTCTGCCCCCTCTCTGTCCCTCCTTTCTGGACTCCTGCAATGTGCATGTTGATCTACTTGATGGCCCCTCAGCTCTTTTTCTTTCTGTCTCTCAAAGTCAGTGATTTCCACTGTCCTGTCTTCCAAGTCCACTGGTTCTTTGTTCTGCCTGCTCATTTCTGCCTTTGAATCCCTCTGGTGAATTTTTCATTTCAGTTACTGTATATATTCAGCTCCAGAATTTCTTTCTGCTTTTTTCCGTTTTCTATCTCTGTGTTAATATTTCATTTTGTTCACACATTGTTTTCCGGACTTTCTCCCCATCTTCTTTTGGTTCTTTGGGCATCTTCAAGACAATTATTTTAAACTCTATTATACTGCTGTCAGTTCTTTTTCAGGAATGGTTTCTGTTGATTTATTTTTTCCTTTGAATGAACAATACTTTCTTGTTTCTTTGCATGTTTTGTGAATTTTTGCTAAAAACTGGACATTTGAATCTAATAATGTGGTAACTCTGGAAATCAGATTCTCCCCCTCCCCTTCCCCATAGCTTGCTGCTTTTTGATATTATTTTTGTTTATTGTTGATTGCCTTATATGTTGTTATTGTTGTTGCAGACTGTTTCTAGCTGAGGATCTTAATGTCTTTTCAGGTCTTTTCTGAGCCATTTCCTAGTCATGTGCCCTCACTATCTAATTTAACCCCATACATGCAGTTGTTTTTGAATGTCCTAGTCTTTACTGTCTAGCTCCCAAAAGCGGAAAAAGAGAAAAATGAAGTGGAAGAGGGTGAAAAGAGCCCTGGCTCTCTAAATCTCTTGGAAATTACTTCAGCCAGAGGGGGAAGGGTTTGTAACAATGGAGGAAGGTACAAGAAACCAATGGCTACATCTTTGTGCCTCTGTGATGAGAAGCACCAATTAGTGGTCAGAACACAGATCCCTGATCTCTGGAGGACAGGGTGCTTTTTGCCTGCCCTGGTTCCTGTATGCTATTTCAGGAACACATGTGCAGCTGCCTGCCACATAACTGAGGGGTGGACGATGGGTAGCCACTACTGTGCTAAGAGATGAAATTGAAATTAACCGTAATTTGCAATCCAAGCCTTTCTCCTGAAAGTTGCAAGGCTTTGATAAGAGTCCAGAGTGCCAAAATAGTTGTCAGACACATTCTGCCAGTAGACTTATTGTCTACAAAGGGAGACAGATCCCTGATATTTATACTCTTCCTTCTTCCCCAAATCCTCTCTTTTTATATAATGAATTACTGTTTAAACTGTATTTTCTTTCAACAATGAATTTTAGTTATGTAAGGGAAAACTTTAGGATATTGAGCTTTATTAGATTTGGAGAAGAATCACCAAACACCTACCATGGGTCTCAAGCAGATAATAAACAAACAATAACAACAAAAATTTAAAGGGTGGAGAGGAAGAATAGGGAAGTCATGTTTCTTTGCTTTATCTGGAATTCTGTTACTTCACATTGACCACACATTCTGGGAGGGAGTCATGTTTGCTTTTTATTAGCAAAAAATCTAAAATAAGAAATAAATCAGTGCTTATTAAATGAGGTTCAATAGACAAAAATAATATTTAAAACAAAGATGCAAATTAGTAATGAAAAGATTAGGAATCTAGGGGCACCTGGGTGGCTCAGTGGGTTAAAGCCTCTGCCTTCAGCTAAGGTCTTGATCCCAGGATGCTGGGATCAAGCCCTGCATCAGGCTCTCTGCTCAGCAGGGAGCAGGGAGCCTGCTTCCTCCTCTCTCTATGCCTGCCTCTCTGCCTACTTGTGATCTCTGTCTGTCAAATAAATAATAAATTAAAAAATCTTAAAAAAAAAAAAGATTAGGAATCTACTGCTGTAGAGCTTTTATGAATATTAAGCAATTTTTCTAATGGTTCAAAATAATCAGTCATAGTGTGCACATAAACAGTTACCTGCTACATATAATTTAAGATCTTTAAATACCTGAGTAGTCATCAAAGATTGCAGAATTTTAGAATAAGAGAAGACTTTAGAGATTAGCTTTATTTGGTTGACTGACTTTGGGTTGGTAATTATTACCTTAGAAATTTAATTTCTTTTTCCTGATTCTGTGAAAATGGGTGTTACAGTGGAAAACATCTCAGTAAAAGTCAGACCAAATAATATTGGTTTGTGGCATAGTGGAATATTTTGATATTCTGTGTGTTCTCTTGAGATGGTGATAAAACTATCTGAGGGTCATTTAGCGTCCATCTGTTACTCTTTTAAAGAGAATTTCAGTTTAAAAAAGATTTTGAAAATTAGCTTTTGAACTCATGCACAGACTTTTGAAAATGCACAGACTTTCTAGCCCATGAAAAGAAGCGTTAAACTCTGCAATATAAAATTTCCAGAAGAAGATGAGAAAGGAACTTTCAAACAGTAATCAATTTTTCCATAGGTAAAAGTGGCAGTGGTTTAATGAGAAAAATCAAAGTTAAATTTATTATATAGTTAATTAGAGTTTTAGATTCTCCACAGTACTTTTAGAATAAAGGTTATTAATTTTGTTTATTGCACTATAAATTAAAACACAACTATAAATGTATTTTTAATCATGAATAGCATGGATTTTTCATTGCCCAAATAAAGAGCATCAGACTTCTAAAACTGGTGTCATGGAAAGGAAGAGATGTACAGAAAGTAAAAGAAAAAGTTCTAATGGTATTTTATTGAAACTATAAACACCTCCTCTAATGAAAATGCAAACCTGAAAGCACACACATGAACATTGTGACAGCTGTGCTGTTCTTTCAGCTTCTACAGATGACAGCGCAGCCGAGAAGAAAGGGGGCACCCTTCATGCTGGCCTCATTGTTGGAATTCTCATCCTGGTCCTCATTATAGTCGCAGCCATTCTCGTGACCGTCTATATGTATCACCATCCAACGTCAGCAGCCAGCATTTTCTTTATTGAGGTAAGTGTCGGGCATGACACATGAAATCCAAGCTGGTGGATGAACTCCATGTATTTGCTAACACCACCTGTATTTAATATGCAGCACCTGACTTCTGCATTTTGCAGTCGCAAGCAGACGGGTTTCACACATGCGTGCACACACAAGCATATTGATAGATTGCTTTCATGTGATAAGCTCACTTATCTCAGGAGCTTTTAAAGAAATAAGCTAAGCTATCTTGCCTTTTGCAGTTCTGAAGTAAAATAGAAACCATAATGTTTTTGTCCTGTTAGACCAGCTGTTCACCTGATCGTAGAAAGAAATTCAGCAGGTACTGGAGGCTGCAGGACTTGGCTCGGATGTGTTATTGATCAGTAAATACTAATTGAGTATTGGCTGGATTCATAATACAATATGGTGGACGTGCTGTCAACCATTTAGGAAAAATAGAGCTTTCACTACAAAATAACAATAAGATGTAACAGGTATAACAAAAAGATAAGGGTATGTGTCATCACCATTTTGTGTAATGTGTGTATATTCATATGTTTATATATGAATGTGCCTGCACATGTGGGCACACCCGCACACTCAGCCACAGAGAGAGCACTGTGCTGAACTGGTGTTCTCTTTTCATGTACAAAATGTAGATTTAGTGCCAGTTCCCAAGAACAATCAGGGAGGAAGACCAGGGGCTGTGCTAAAGGATCCAAAGCCAAGCCTTGATGTCCAAAAGGCCTGAAATTAGGATGCTGGGAGGGCACTGGATAAAGTTCATGTCCCATTCTATGCCCCGGTCAGTTGGAATTCCTGGGACATCATGTGTGCAGATTTCATTCCAACATCTTAATAGGGCTACTGCTCTTCCAACCCCAAAGAAATAGTGAAGCAATAGAGGAAATCTTCCCCCCCTTAGAGTTTCAAAACTATAAATCTGAAATCTTTTCCAGCTCATTGGGTGACATACAGAAAGGTGGATTTGAATTTTGTTCACTTGTTGAATGAGAAATCATCATGAATTTTAAACTACAGAATTACCTTTGTTCCTTTTAAGAGGGAGAGATGAGAGCTAATCAGTTAAATAATTGCTCAAAAGTCCTATATGGTTCTCAGATGTCTGTAGACTAAAATGCAGTCTCCTTAGGTTGGTATTCAAGGCCTTGGTGTCTAGATCTTGTCCATCATTTTGATCTTTATCCCATACATCTTCCACCACATTTCCCTTTTTACTTTTCTCTATACATGCTCCAAATTTTCCATGCCATCAAGACTTTGTTTATTCTGTTTCCTCCACCAACAAAGCCCTCTCTTGCCATCCCAGTTCTTGAATTCAGGATCTGAACACCTTCGATGCCATGTGTCCCCTAAGCTTCCCTGAACCATCTCTGTCTGGAAGCTGGACATGATCTCTCTTCCTCCTCTGAAATTCTATCCATTATAATTCATCCATGTCTTTCTATGGCATTTACCTTTCTGTTTCACATTAGAATTAACTATGAACCTGATTCATCCCCCTCCTACTGACTTAAAAGTTCCTTAATATTTGGATTAAACAATGAAGCTTCCTTTAAATAAGAGGTACTCTATCAATATTTTCTGGGAAAAAGAAATCCTTTGAGATTTTGAGCTTCCATTAAAATTTCACATATGTATTCTGGAAATGGCATCCTCATTTAAAATCAAAATAATTGTGAAATTATCAAGCATTTCATTTAGTTGGAAAGCTGTTTTTTAGGTTTTGCCAAGTTGCTTCCTTTCATGGAAGAAAGTAGGAAAGTTTCCTGGGTCATGAATGCATTCCTCAAACAGTTGACAAGTGACAAGCTACAAGGCTTCAGTGACTAAGTAGACATCAAGCTGCTGCTATAACCCCTTACTTATTGAAGCCTTTAATGCACCATGCAGTCTGTTTTCTGACACTGTAAAAATGAAGACACTGTGAAATATCTGATGGTGATGGAATCGGCCATTTGCACGGTGCAGAGGACCCAGTTCATATCGGTACATAGCAATCCCTGTGGAAATACAAAGTGAGACTGAAGAATAGTAAAAGTTTTTTTTTTTTTTATTTTTGTGTTTGTTTCTTGTTTTTTGTGGGTTTAGGGGTGGTTTTTTTGGCATTCATCTTAGAGATAGTTTTGTTCTGTGCCCTCATAACACAAAGGAAGAGACTGCACTCAGAGTAGTGGAATGGTTTCTCCGAGGTCAAAGAGCCACAGTTGGAGAAAGATTTCTCTTATCTTTCTACACTCAAGTAAACAGAATCATTCTGCAGGTTCCTGAGCTTTTCTTCCCTTTGCCTTTTTCCTTCCCATTGGGTCGACAGCCAGTTTCTACATAAATCACTTCCTCCTTGAAATCCTGCTTGCTATGCCCATGTAGCTCACTGTAGCTGGTCAGCAGGTGATTTTTTGAAGATGATAATCTTAGCTTTACTATTATTAAAGCTGACCCATGTTGACAAATTCAAAACACAGACCCGTCATGACTTCACAGTGACTGACATGCTAGACCCAGGAATTTGAAGGTTTTGAATTACTAGTTAAATTAGTCATTGGTGCATAAAAAGATTGAATTTACCAATATTATGTAAATTGCTTTTCATGTGCCTCATTATACTGCTGTCTGCTTTTTAAATGAAATTGATGTGCTTTCTCCCATTATGAAAACAATACCTGCTCGTTATAGAAAATTTGCAGAAAGGTAAAGAAGAAAAAGTAGAGTCAGCTTTATAGGGCCAACATGTGGAAACAATCACTATCACTATTTTAATTTATTTTCTACTGGAATTTTTGTATGCAGAATTTGATGTTTGCCCAGTTAGTTAACTGTGATTTCCCCAAAATGCAAACTGTTATTTTTTTTTAAATAACATTTTTTCATTTGTAAACATTTTGATGGTGTATAATATTCCATTCAGTATTTAGTCAGTAGACTTTATTGATTGTCTCTTATGCTGTCAGGTGGTATTCAGAAAGTACTAACATTTCCTAGAAGTAGAAAAGAGCCTTACTTGACTATATATTAAGTTCCTATTGCTGCTGTAACAAATTACCACAAATCCAGGAGCTTAAAACAATACATACTTATTATTTTAACAGGTTTAGAGGTCAAAAGTCCAGATTTAGTCTCACTGGTGTAATTAGTCTCACTGGAGGTCAGAAGTGTAGAATTAGTCAAGGTGTTAGCAAGCCTGGTTCCTTCTAGAGATTTCAGAAGTTGTTTATTGTTTTCAGCTGCTAGAGTTTGCATGCATCTCTTGACTCCTGGCCCTTCTAATCATCCCCAACTCTGCTTCTGCCATCATATCAACTAAAACTCTAAATCCTTTTGCCTCCTTCTTGCAAGACCCCTTGCAAGGGCTCATTTGGACAATCCAGGATAATCTCCCCATCTCAAACTCCTTAATTTAATCCCATCTATAAAGTTCCTTTTCCTGTAGAAGGTAGCATTGGCAGATTTTAGCTATTCAGACACACATATCTTTGGAAGGTTATCCTTCTGCCAGCCACAAACTGCATCAAATGTGAGATGCATTACACTCTACCCATTACACTGTGACAGGCCCTTGACCGTAATACACATTGCATTTTTGTGATATTAAAATGTTAACCCAGTGTGTATCTTGTGTGTTTTTCATAATGAAATTCAGATTGCATTGAATGCTTATAGGTCTTAGTTCCTGTGCTACACAGTGTATATACTGTGATGAAATGTAATGGCTTTGCCCTTGAATGGATAGACCAGAGTTTATGCAACCAATCTCATATTATGGAGCACTGGGGCTCTTCCTTTTTCTTGTTATTGTTATTTTTGCTATTATAGTTAGCCCTGTTATGACAGTAATGACGGTAATAGGGAACATTAAGGAATTCACCTAGTGGAAGTGATTTATACTTACTACCTCATTTAATCCTCACAAAGACCATAGGGTAAATAAAGATTATCTTTTATTTCATATCATAGATGATGAAACTGAGACACAACATTTAAGTAACTTGCTCAACATCATGAATTTAGCCTAGTGGTGGAGTCAGAATTTGAGCCCTGGCTCTCCAGAGACCGTATCTTCAACCACTGCCTCTTTGTGTGTAGAGGGCTTTCCTCAGGTGCTGTGTAAAAACATAGGAGGATATAGATTATGTACTCAGAATAGATTCTTAAAAGTAAAATCAAAAGAAGGCAATAAGCCATTTAATGGCACTGAAGTATTGCCAAAGATCATTGTCTGGATTTGTAACCAATTTGTGTAGCTCTTGTTGCTCTTGTCTCCTTTTAGTGAAGGGAATGACAGTGGCTGTTATCTGTGTTTTGTTCTTGCAGAAAATATATGCCAGTTATTTATGGACACAAACCCTCTCCCTCATACAAAGTACTTAAATGGGCTTTATCCTTTTTTTTTAAAAGATTTTATTTATTTATTGAGACAGAGAGAGAGAGCGAGCATGAGGAGAGGGGCAGAAGGAGAAGAGAAAAAGCAGACTCCTCGCTAAGCAGGGAGCCTGACATGGAGCTCCATCCCAGGACCCTGGAATCATGACCTGAGCCAAGGGCAGATGCTTAACAGATGGAGCCACCCAGGTGCCCCTGGGCTTTAGTTTTTAAACGTCATATTTAATAGGGAAAAATGGGATAAAATGGGAATTAAAATCTAGAAATACATCCTTAAATGGAATACTAAGTGAATGTGACAAAAGGCAATAAAATAACTAAAATGAAGGGAAAACTAGACAAAAGTCAAGAAGTCCTTGTGATAAAGCAGGTCAGCACCTTGTATATTGTGCAATTAAACAATTAAATTGTTCATATCCTCTGTCGTCATATACGGGGTCATATGTAAGTTTCTTTCTCCTAAGACATTCAGTGTTTACTCAGTCTGGCGGACTAGTCTATTTTTCCTGAACTTATCTTCTATTCCTCCATCATCCTCTTCACATTTTATGCTGAATATTTTCTTTAACTTTTTACTAGATGACTTCCATTTTGCGTTTACCTGACTTTTCTCACTAATTTTCAAAAAGACACCTGATTTTGACCAAAACCCATCATATGACACAAGAATGACTAATGTACTTTAAAATCTTTTTTTTAAATTAAGTTTATTATCTTGAAACAAAATAGCAGAGAACAAATATTCAAATAATCGCATGCACCTTAATTTTTAATAGATTTTAATAAAACTACTGTCTCTTTGGAAGAATTAAATATGCCTTAGATTCTACATTAGTGTTTGCTGAACATTTCGAGGCATAGATTCTGTGATTTATAATAAATTTCATTGTTGCATGAATATGGGTTACAGAGATAAATGTTTACACTGTTACTTAAACATATCACAATTTAAGATTTTGAACTAAGATGCATAAAATAAATCTAGCTGAAGGTCAAGAAAATAATATTCTACAGTAGAAATCACATGAAAAAGAATCCCCACGAAAGAATTCTGTGTGGACTATAAACAAATTGCTTTAGACGAGTAATCTTAATGAAAGAATTTATGTTGAATACTGCCCTTGATTTTTCATAGTCTTTTAAACAATGGCTAATATTTATGTCCAGATTTGATTGTTTTCTATTAATAAAAATGAAGATAAATGAATGAGACCCTAATGATAAAGGTGACCGATATCTTGGAATGTAGATTCTATGAGTAAAATATTAAAGTTTTTTTTTGTAAAGCAAAACTAAGAATACTACATCATGCTGCTGATGCTGTAAAGTACTACTGAACACACCCTCAGGGAGAAAGTAATCTGAACAAAGCGCTCATTTAAAGATGATAGGGAAGAAAGCAAAAATTATAGGCACAATGCCTCTCACGAGGACACTAAGATAATGCAGAGCAATGAGGCTTACCTTTATATAGAATATAATTCTTATCCTGAGGATTAGAGAAAAGAAGGGTATAGAGCTCAGCTGTCAGTGTGGTAGCCACTAGCCCTAAGTGGCAATTGAGCACTTGAAATGTGTCTGGGGTGCTTGGGTGGCTCAGTGGGTTAAAGCCTCTGCCTTCGACTCAGGTCATGATCCCAGGGTCCTGGGATCGAGCCCCACATCAGGCTCTCTGCTCAACAGAGAGCCTGCCTCCCCCTCTCTCTGTACCTGCCTCTCTGCCTACTTGTGATTTCTGTCAAATAAATAAATAAAATCTTAAAAAAAAAAAAGAAATGTGACTAGTTTGAACTGGGGTACATATAAAATACTCACCAGATTTGAAGTTTATGAGAAAAGAATGTATAGGAGCTCATTAATAATTTCTATATTAATTACATGTTAAAATGAAAATATCTTGGGGATATTGGGTTAACTAAAATATATTATTAAAATTGACTTGGGGGGTGATCCAAGATAGCAGCACAGGAGGATCCTGAACTCATCTCCTCCCAAGGACACCCTGAACCTGTAGAACAATTCTCTATGAAAAAGACCTGGAAAACTGTGGAACAGCTCCTTCACAACAAATTATAAAAGCACCATATGGAGACAGGTAGACAAGGAAAAGCCATGCTTACCAAAAGCCCTACCCCCAACATGGCGACTTACAGTCAGGAGAGATCTCACAAATCCAGAACTTCTTTAGGAGCTAGGGGTCTGTGCCCCGTATCAGGCACCCTAACCCTTGAGATCTGCATCATAAAGATGAATTCCTAAAACATCTGTCTTTGAAAACCAATAGGGCTGCCATCCAGGAGACCTAAAAGTCTATAGGGAACTAACATACTGATCTTAAAAGGCTCATACACAGACTCATCACTGCAGGGCCCACCATAGCAGCAGCAGTTTGAAAAGCACCTAAACTATATGTGAAGGAGATTCATTTTCCCATCTGAAAGCATTGAAGGTGTTTTTGGGACTCCCTCCAGAAATGGTAGTGCTTGTAAGCACCATTTTTGCACCCTCTCAATACCTTATTGGTGCCGGTAGGGGCACACAGTCCCTGCACTGCCTCACTCCCCTTCCAAAGCAGCAGGCATGCCCCAGCCCCTCCCACTGCCTTGCTAAAGCCAGTGGGCATCCCCAAACCCTACACTTTCTTGCTGCCCCACTAAAGCCAGTAGATATGCCCGACACTTGCACTCTCCCACAAAGCCTCAATAAATGACTGGAAAAATCATGAGTAAGTGAAGTTTAAACAACATCTGCTGAAAAACCAAAGGGGCAGCGGAGAAATTAAAAAAAAAAAATTGAGACAAATGAAAATGGAAGTACAACACACTAAAATCTATGGGATGCAGCAAAGCAGTTCTAAGAGGGAATTCTAAGTTCATAGTAAAACAAGCCTAACTCAAAAAAAAAAAAAAAAAAGAAAGAAAAAATCTCAAATAAACAGTGTACCTTTACACCTAAAGGAACTAGAAAAAGAAAAACGAACAGAGCCTAAAGTTAGTAGAATGGAAGAAATAACAATAGCACAAATATGAAGTAGAGACTAAAATGACAGAAGAAAGGATCAATAAGCTGGTACTTTGAAAAGATAAATAGATTTGACAAACCTTTAGCTAGACTTACCAAGAGAGCTCAAATAAACAGAAATAAAAGAGGAGAAGTTACAACTGATACCACAGAAATAAAAGGGATGATAAGACACTACTATGAACAATGATACACCAGCTTAGAAGCATGGATAAATTCCTAGAAGCATACAATCCTCAAAGACTGAATCATGAAGAATTACACAATCTGAATAGACTAATTACTAGTTAAGAAGATTGAATCAGCAACCAAAAATCTTACTACAAACCAAATTTCAGGTTAAGACAATTTCACTGGTAAATTCTACTAAATATTTTAAGAAGACTTAATACATATCCTTCTTAAACTCTTGCAAAAAATTAAAGAGGGAATGCTTCCAAACTCATTTACAAAGCTAGGATTACTGTGATACCAGAAGCAGACAAAGACACCACAGAAAAGGAAAATCCTGGGCCAATACTCCAGTGAATATTGATGCAAAAAATCCTCAACAACATATTAGCAAACCAAATTCAACAATACATTAAAGCAATCATACACCATGATGAGGTAGAATTTGTTCCAGAGATATAACGATGGTTCAGCATTTGCAAATCAATCAGCATTATACACCACATTAAACAAAATGAGGGAAAAATCATACATCTCAAGAGATGCAGGAAAAAGTATTTGACCAAATTCAACATCTGTTTATGATAAAAACTCTCCAAAAAAATGGCTATAAAGGGAACATACTTCAACATAATAAAGGCCATATATGACAATCCCATAGTTAACATCACATTCAACATGGAAAGCTAAAAGCTTTTCATCTAAGACCAGGAATAAGAGAAGGATGCCCATTCTTGCCACATTTATCCAATATAGTATCAAAAATCCTAGCCAGAGCAATTAGACAAGAAAAAGAAATAAGAGGCATACATATTGGAAAGGAAGAAGTAAAATGGTCACCAGTTGTGGATGACATGATCTTATACATAGAAAACCCTAAAGATTCCACCAAAAAACTGTTAGAATAAACAAATTCAGTAAAGTTGTAGGATAATCAATACACAAATATATGTTGTGCTTGTGTACACTAACTGCAAACTCTAAGAAAAGGAAATTAAGAAGACAATTCCATTTACAATTGCATTAAAAGTAATAAAATTCCTAAGAAAAAAATTAACCAATGAGATGAAATACCTGTATGCTAATGATTATAAGATACTGACGAAAAAAATTAAAGACACAAATAAATGGATAAATACTCTGCACTCATGGATTAAGAGAATAAATTATAGTAAAAAGTCCATATCACTCAAAACAATCTAGAGATTCAATGCAATCCCTATTAAATGTCAATTCTCCAGCATTTTTTACAGAAATAAAACAAACAATCCTAAAATTCTTATGGAATAGCAAAAGATCCTAAATAGTGAAAACAATCTTGAAAGAGAAGAGCAAAGCTGAAGGCATCATGTTCCTGGCTTGAAATAATGATATTATATAGCTATAGCAATCAAACTATTGATATAAAAACAGACACCAATGGAATAGATTAGCAAGCCCAGAAAAGTTAAACTCATGCATATGTAGTCAATTAGTTTACATCGAAAGAGGCAAAATACACAATAGTGAAAGGACAGTCTCTTCAGTAAATGGTATCGAGAAAACTGGACACCCACATACAAAAGAATGAAACTAGACTGCTATCTTATGATACACAAAAAATTAACTCAAAAATATGGACTTGAATGTAAGACCTAAAACCAAAGAACGTCTAGAAGCAGGTGGTAAGCTCCTTGACATCAGTTGTGGTGATAACTTTTTGAAACTGACCCCAAAAACAAAGGCAATAAAAGCAAAAATAAACAAGTGAAACTACAACAAACTAAAAAGAAGAAGCACACCAAAGGAAGCCATCAACAAAATGAAAAGACAACCTACTGTGAGTGGGAGAAAATATTTACAGATCATATATCCACTAAGGGGTTAATATCCAAAATATATAAAGAGCTCATATACTTCAGTAGCAAAACAAAAACAAATAGTCTGATTAATAGTGAATAGGCATTTTCCCAAAGAAACCATGTAGATAACCAAGAGGCCCAGGAAAAGATGCTCATCGTCACTAATTAGGGAACAATGAGCTATCATCTCATACTTGTCAGAATGGCTATTATCAAAAAGACAAGAAATAACAGATATTGGCCAGGATGTAGAAAAAACAGGACACTTGTGTGCTGTTGCTGGGAATGTAAATTGGTGCAGCCACTGTGCAAAATAGTACAGAGTTTTTTCAAAAACATTTTCCTCAAAAAATTAAATTGAAATGCCATATTATTTAGCAATTCTGCTTCTGGGTATTTATCCAAAGAAAATGAAAATACTCATTTGAAACGATACACACATCCCTACATTCATTGCAGCACCATTTCTAATAACTAAGATATGGAAATAAGTTAACATAAGAGTCCACTGATGAGTGAATAGATAAGGAGGAATTGTGTGTGTGGGTATGTATGTATGTATGTATATACACATTTACATATATATGCACAATATAATACTACTCAACTATAAAAATTAAAATCTTGCCATTTGTGACAACATGGTTGGACCTTGGGGTATTAGGCTAAGTGACATAGATCAGACAGAGAAAGACAAATTTCCATATGATTTCACTTATATGTAGAATTTAAAAAACAAATGAACAAACAAAACTCATAGATACAGAGAACAGAAAGGTAGTTGCCAGAGGGGAGGGAAGTTGAGATGTGGATAAAATGGGTGAAGGGGGTCAAGAGATACAAACTTCCAGTTGGAAAATAAATAAGTCATGGGGATATAATGTACTGCAGGGTGAGTATAGACTGTAATATTGTCATGTATATTTGAAAATTGCCAGAAGAGTAAATCTTAAAAGTTATTATCACAAGAGTTAAGATTTTGTAACTTTGTATGGTTTCAGACAGTAACTAGACTTACTATGATCATTTAACAATAAACATAAATATTGAATCATTATATAATACACGTCAAGCTAATACGTTATTTGTCATTTATACCTCAACTAAAATTAATTTCACTTAGTTTTACTTTTTAACGTGGCTACAGATAGTTCTAACATTATGTATGTGGCAAATAGTTTTTCTATTGGACAATACTAGCTTTAGAGAAAACCTTGCAGAAAGAAGAGCGGATTAGAAAGTCTGATTCTCTCCACATTTTTTGAAAATAAAAAACCAAGTAATCTTTAGCACCAGGGAGAGGAAATTGGAAGCTTGAGGAGGGAAATGCTGACAAAGCAATTTGATAAGCTGTCTATTCATTCATTCATTCATTCAAATTCATTGATCTCCTATTATGTGCCAAGTACCCAAGTTACGAGAAAAACAAAAAGGACAAGAGACAATCTTTGCCCTCATGAAGCTTACATTCTACTGGCTAGAGAAAGATTATAAACATATTTTAATCAAGGTGTGGCTTTCAAATTGAATGTTGAGTTTTACAAAAGAGGCAACCCTCTACCTTTGCCCCCCCCCCATGCTCACCTGTTCTCTCTCTCCCTTTTTCTCTAAAAAATGAAATCTTGCGGGCACCTGTGTGGCTCAGTGGGTTAAGCTTCGGTCTTCAGCTCAGGTCATGATCTCAGGGTCCTGGGATTGAGACTTGCATCGGACTCTCTGCTCAATGGGGAGCCTGCTTCGCCCCTCTGTCTCTGCCTGCCTCTCTTCCTACTTGCAATCTCTCTGTCTGTCAAATAAATAAATAAAATCTTTTTTTAAAAAAATGAAATCTTGTTTTAAAAAAATTATTTGACCCAACTTGCCACCAAAGTTAACATTCTGAAGGATGATTCTTATCTCTTCACCCCAGTCACATAGCTCTCAATACTATAAAATCCATATTAATCAAAACCACCCAAAATCATCTGTTCCTGGAACCTAAGTGGAAAGTGTCCTTTCTACACTTTTATTACAGTCAGGCTCAGTGTAGAAATAGAAACCCAGGAGAGTGAAATAGTGTCCTGGGGTCACTTGAAGTCTAGTTTCAGAGCTGAGACTTGAACTCAGGACTCCCTGTCCTGGGCTGAGGGCTGTGCCGCCTACAGCAGCAGTATAACAATGGTCTTTTAAGCAGCTTGCCACTCAAGGGATTCCCCATCCCAACAAATATTTGTGCATAACAAGGACCAGTGGAGAATATGATTAAAGGAAGACAGGCAGCTGTGGCCCTCAACTTTTCCTGGCAATCGATAGTGCCTCCAGGAAAGAAGCCAGAGGACAGGAGCCAGGCAAGGATTCAAAGGCTGCTGCTGGGGAAGAAAAAAGTGTTTACTCAGAGTTTGGCATCTTGCTTTGCAGCTGCTAGATGCATAACCCTTGGGAATTGGGAAGACATGATCCGTTGGATAATCTATATAATAAATAGATGGTTTCATAGACTCACGAGTCTTTTTTTAATCTGGAAGTCACATGTTTTTTATAATTAAGTTTTACCTACAAGGTATTCCTTAATCTTAATCGGTCTTAAAGGAAACTAAAAAATGTTTCATTGAAACAAAATACTTCCCATTTTCATTTTTCAGTGGAGGCAGAAGATGGCTTTCACTTTTGATGAGTAGCTGGGAGGAAAGAAAGACGAAGGAAAACTTGAGATGGTTTGATACTCTCATTAAAAAACCACCTTATTAAATGACATATTTCCAGGAAAAAAAAAATAGCAAAATATAGGGGAGAATCAGTGAAAGTTGTTTGCTTTTTTTTTTTTTTTCAAGATTTATTTATGTTAGAGAACCATGAGTGGGAGGGGCAGAGGGAGCAGGAGAAAGAATCTCAAGTAGACTCCCTGCTGAGCAAGGAGCCTGAAGTGGGGCTCGATCTTAAGACCCTGAGATCATGACCTGAGCTGAACCCAGCAGTCAGACGCTTAACTGACTGTGTCACCCAGACGCCGCTGAAACTAGTTTGCTTTAAAATAAAAAAAAAAAAAGAAAAGAAAAATTAGGCAGTGTTAGTAGTCTGTGGTTTTCTTTTCTCACTTTCTGTTCTAAAACACTGAAATTTTCTTCCTGTGCCTCACTGAATGTTTTTGAGATATCAGTTCAAATTCATGGTGATTCCCTTGTATAACTAGTCACCAAAATAAAGATTTTTTTAATAGCTGCCTGTCTATAATTTAATCTTCTGGGTAACATTTTAACTTAAATTCCTAAAGCTAAAATAGCATTTCTAATTTAGTGAAATATTTTCTTCCCTTCACTGGGAAGAATTATTAAAAAAAAAAAAAAACCCTGAATAAAATGTTTTCTACTGCCCTGAATTCTCTGCTCAAATTCCTTCTTAATTACCATCCCCTAAGTTATTTCAAATGGTGCAGAAGGCCATGATATAAATGATATATGTGTATATATTTATTTTTACATATAACATCTCCACAGGGAAGCTCTTAATATTTGAAAGTATGAAATTAATAAATAAAACCTGCAGAGCTGAAATTCAGATGGGCAGCTATAAACCTAAATTATGTCATTTTGGGTACATGATATATGTATTAGGTAATCTAGTCCTCTCCTGTTAACTCTTTAAAAGATTACTTACAGTACCAACTGTTGAGTAATTTCTTCCTTGTGACTTTGGTAACTGTTCTTTGTTAAAATAAATGCTTAAATCTTTTCAAATTCTAGAGGCTGAAAATAGAAATTTTAAATTTAGCAATAATTATTGCTTCACAATAATAATGAATTTATTCAAATATAAGATTTCCCCTACCAATTCCACATAGTATATTTTTTTTCTGAATAAAATACAAAATTAAATTACATAAGTTGATTATTGTAACATGCTTTGGTGTATAAATAATACAGGAATGATTTGTGATTGTAAGAAAATTAAAATTTTAAATTTGAGTTAGGACATTAAAAATATTTAGAATCTAGGGAATACAAATGTAAAGATATGTATTTATTTTAAATAATAGAAATAATCATGTTCTTTGTTATTCTATTAGAAGTGATTAGCCAAAGGTAATTATAATTTGCAAATGAGTTAGATTATTTTGCTCTAACAAACTTTCTTAACATAAATGAAATAATTTTTAATTTAAAATTAAAAGAACTTTCCCTACGTCCCATAATAAGAGAATATAGAGTCAGAATAATTCTGTTTCTACCTTCT
The DNA here is from genome assembly GCF_009829155.1 of Mustela erminea. Taxonomy (NCBI): domain Eukaryota; kingdom Metazoa; phylum Chordata; class Mammalia; order Carnivora; family Mustelidae; genus Mustela; species Mustela erminea. The sequence goes on from NC_045619.1 coordinate 124,304,004, forward strand.
CTACTCTCAGTTAATTACAATATTTATATGTTAATGAGAAAGCCAATCATCTGTTTAAAAAAAACACAGTTTTTAGTGAACACTGACTCTGTGCCAAGTATTATCCTTGGCACAAACTTTGAAAGAGAAATGGTATTTGTTTTATTCAAAGGAGAAAACTTTTTCTTCTATAACAAAAATAAATTTGTGATAATTATTCAAATCTCCATGCAACATAAAATACTAGGGTTTTAGTTAGGGCTAATATCCTAATTGCGTGACAGAGTTTTTTGTTTTATATTTAAATTTAAGTCACATATCGTTTTTTTCCTTGTTTTTCAAGTTTTCCTTGCTGTTGACCTTGAAATATCTGTGATTCATTAGCTTGTAATTGGACTTGAATCGTGAATATGTGCAAGTTTAAAATGGAGACTGATGAAGCATGAGGTTAAGTAAAGAACAATGAATTATAATGAAAAGGAGTCTCAAAATTTATCATTTATAGTAGGTGGCTGTCGATCTAAAAAGGCATGTTGTATGAAAAGCAGGCTGACTTCTCACCAAACATGGTAGACTTCATTCTGCACCTTATACTTGTACAGGATCATGGTCAGCCTAAAATGTGTTCAGAAGAGATGGAAGGATAATATTAAGGACATGAAATTCATGCCAGGAATGAATGAAGGAAAGAGATGTTCTAGCTGAGTAAGTGGAGAAAGAAAAGCATTCCAGCTCGCCACCAGTATTAATAAGCTGTTCTATAAATGACATATCTGATTTATTCTTAGTGGTTCTGGAGGATGGATATGGAGATAGTTAGGGAGAAGCTATGAAGATAGAAGTATAGACCCAATATAAACACCTTTTAATAATCTCAGGTACTCAGAAAATGTACTCAAAGGCTCCTGAGTGATGAGCTGTTCACCACCACATATATTTAAGCATTCAAGAAGGTCCTTTGTTGAGGACTTACTAGAGGGGATCCAAGTATTTGAATAAGTGGTTAAGCTAGAATGAATTTAAAATTCATTCTGTCCTTGTAAGTGAGAGATGTTCTGGCTTCCTCCCACCCCCCAAAATTGCATGCATTTCAGTACAAAAATAGCAAAGTAAACTAAAAGGTGTGATGGTGGATACTTACAGTTTTTGAAGACATCTCATTTTTTGAGTAACCCAAAATGAAAAAGTAAGATACATAGCCACACAACAAGACCAAAGTTCTTCTGTTCGGGAATGTAACTCTTTAGGAAGTAATACTTGTGGGGGGAACCCATTAACTTTTCATCTTTTAAGGGAGTTCATAGTATTGAGTGATGCCTTGGATTTCATGTTCCTGTCACTACAGGACAAGCAATTCATAGGTTTGTCTTTAAAAGTCTGCATAAAAACAAAGGAATTTGTCAGAAAAGTAACAGCTTTTGTGAAGTGCTTTAAACAACTCTTTCCCAGTAAGGGGTTATTTGAAACAGAAGAAATTAACAAAGAGCCAGAGATCCAAAGTGCTATTCTTTGCTTTCTCTGATAGTCCTCTTTGCAAACACATTTCTTAAATTTTACCAAGAAGAGAAGTTGACAGTTAAATATGTATGCTTTCTTTAAATAGGTAGGAAAAGCAAAGCATACTTGACATTTTCTACTTATAAATCAATCTTTTTGTGTTTTTCTATCTCCCTCTTTTTCTAACTTTCTCTGCAGACTAAGATTATTCTGAGAGCTTTTGGTATAATGTGTAAGCTCCCAGCCACTCAAAATCACTTCTGTTGTTCCTTCCCTTCCCTCTCACATTCTGCCAAGCAGCCTAAGGAAGTTTTTCAATATTCACATTCAAAAAAGTTTCTGAAATTTAAACCGGCATTTTTCACATTCCTATTTTATTTGAATCTGTGATCATTTGTATCTTTATATTATAATAACTGCTGATGGACAAAATGCTTTTTTCTTCTCACTCATTCTTTTAGCTAGAGCAAACACAGACTTCAAATTGAAAGCCCCATGTTTCCATAAATAATGAAGTTGAGTCAAATTCCAGACAGGTGCAGATTTGTTTCCCTGACATAGAGCAGAGTATAAATCCATACTCTGGATCAGGAGAAGCTAGGAGGAGACTAAGCAGCTACTTAGTTAGCTCTTCTCCACCATGTATCTCCACTTAAGGAAATATATCATTATCTCCTATTGATCTCCGAATAATAAAGAGACACATAAATCTCTGCCTTGCCTTGCTGCCTTTACAAACCTACAATATTTATGTATTCATTCATTTAATCTCAACCCTTAGTACAATTGCTTATGTTTTATCTTCTTTTTCAATGAAAATAGGTATAATACTAAAAATTCTCAGTAATATTTTCACTCAAATCAATTTGGTAACAGACTTTTATAGCAATAAATGATGCAATTTAATAGTAAAGCAAAAAGACTCCTTTAGATCTCAAAAGTCAGTACTAATGGAACTTTCCAGGAAATTATAATGGTGGTAGAAGCATAAATTTTTTTCTTTTAAAATATCCAGATAAAAACAGAACAAACTGGATATCAAAACCAAAAACCTGTGGACAGCATTTACAATAGAAAATAACAAACCACCAATATCCACAGATTTGAATGTTGTCAGAACATTGCCTATGTGAGAGAAGGCAAAAGGTGAGAAAACAAGTTGCCCAGCACACCTGGATATATATTAGACATTGACTGGAAAATACAGCAAGTGAATTGTAAGGACAGTAGCAGAAAACGGGAAGGGCATGGGCCAACTTTAGCTGCAGGTGAGTACAAGTGACATGCGTAAGAGTTTCTAAAGGGGCTAGATTCCAAGGAACTCTCAGCACTGACTTCCAGGGTCATCTTCCATGATTGTGCCCACACTAGGAGAAAACTCTGGGAGTGGAATCAAAATAGAGTAGGATAAGAACAACAGACATTAAAAAATAACAATAATATAATAATAATAATAATAATAATAATAATAATAAAGAGGTTCACATAAAAGTTGGAGAAGGAAATGATCAGGAAATTTCAGAAAGCAAACCCCATCCCATGTTTTTAACACCACTGAAGAGAAACAGAAGAGGGAACTCCGAAACTGTAAGTGTTACTTGAACCAGCCCACTTTCTAAAAGGTTAAGAAACTAAATTCACATAAAAATGAGGAAAAACAGATTTTGGAGGTAGAAATTCAGTGAAAAATGCTATAATTTAAAAAGAACAAAGAGCAGAATAATATTCTTACAAACAATGAAAGCACATCAAAAAGACATGCTATAGAAATCTAATAAAAATTCTAAAGTACTATTTCAAAACGAGGTAGAAAGCATTAAGAAAATAATGCAAAACGGAAAAGAACAACCCAAGTTGGTACTAAGGAAACTTGGAAAAACTATGGTGAGCACCAAAATATCATTTTGGGAGAAACACTAGAATAACAAGAAGAGAAAACACACACAATTCTTAATGACTAAGGAGAAGTAAAAGGTTAAAAGAGAAATCTTTTTTAGTTGAAAAGAATTAAAGAAGGAGATAAAAAAAAAAATTGAGAATGTCAATGGAGACAAAGAGTCTGTAAAACATCAAAAAGTGTTTATTTTGGGGTCATAGGGGTTGCAATCCAGAAGACAGAATTGACCTAAATCAAAAGTGTGCTCCAAATTGAATTTCAGACAGTGCGGGCTTATAAAAGCAAAAACTGCAAGGTTACATAACTTGTTTTGAAAGAATTATGGTGGTGCTGGCAGAGTTTAAACTGATTATCTAATACAGGATTGGCCATTTAGCTAACAAGTGTTACATTATCCCTATTTCAGTCCAAAGTAGAAGGATGTGTTCCAGAAGGTGGTCAGTTTGCAACTGACAAAAGTCAAAAGTTCATGATGTTCCAGGAATTGCAAACAAGAGATGTACATAGGCCCTACTTCCTCAGTATCTTTTCAACTCTATGAGTGATCTCTTATCAATGCTTACTTCATTTTGGATCTTCTTTCACAAGAGATAATGACAAATATTGAAGATTTGCAAAGAAGATCCAACATGTGAATAATAGGAATCCCTAAGGAAGAAAATCAAAGCAGTCAATCAATCAGTACCACAAACTATAATTTTTTTACAAACTTCCTGAATTTTAAAAAAGTCCAAGTGTTGAAAGAACTCACTAGGTACCTGAGATGACTGACCAAAAAACCACCACTATTAAGATTTATTCTAGTAAAATCAGTGAATTTTTTTTTAAAAGAAAGAAAATCCTTTGTGCCCTTCGACAAATGGAACATCTGATTTATAAAGGAATATTAATTAGATCATCATCAGCTTTGTGTGTGAGAGGAAAATGGGATAAAAATATTAAAGCAGGACTGTGTAGACCAAGGCTTTATAATCAATAAAACCAACTGTCAAGTATAAAGGGCACTATAAACTATTACCAACATGCAAGAACTCTGACAATATTGTTTTTATGAGCCCTTCCTGAGAAAGCTAGGGAATTTTAGGTAAACATAATGACCACAGATATATCAAACAAGACCTGGTAAACTGAGTTCAGCCTTCAGGCACCACTCAGAATACATCTAGAGACTTCCCGCATTGACTGGTCCTTGTGCATTTGAAGGTGGCCATCGCTATAACACACACTCCATTGTTTCAACTGGCTTCATGTGTCAATAAACATCTTGGAAATCTTCACAAAATGTATTTTTCTGCATGTCATTGCATTTATATTTGTTAAATGCAATTGCTAATATACCAGTAATATAATGTTGTATCAATTATACCTCAGTTAAAAAGTAAATGCAATTGTTAGTTTTTGTATGCACATTATAATTTATGTTATATGTATATGTTATATAATAATGTGCATAATTATATGTGCACACTCAAGCTCCCCTTTATTGAGTGTTAAAATATAATAATGTTAAAAGTAATAATATTAGATATAATTTATTTATTATTTCTTTAGATCTGGCATATATTATACTAAGTGTCTTATATTTGTTAATCTCTGAATCTCATATAAACCATTAAAATGAGGTGAGTATGTATAGTGTAGACAGCTAACTATTCACCATAATTCATGTTCCCAAATGGTAAGTAATTACACAATTTAAAATTAATTTTCATATTCTGTCTTACATTAGAGTATGGCTATAACAAACAGAAAGTGGTTTGTGCCATTTTTAAGTCAAAGCTTTTATTAATTTTACACATTCTTCCTCCTGTTTCATCACTGGATACACATAATCTCTAGGGAATTGAGAAGTAAAATGTGTGGATGGATTGCCTGTCTATAAGAACAATTGTCTTGGATTATTATGTGAGCAAGAAAATGACTTCAAATTAGTAAGCCATTTAATAAAAAAAAAATTAAAAGAAGGAGTATTAATAGAGAAAATAATTAAATTTAAAATCTTTATATTTTATATAATATATGTGTGTGTGTATATATATATATATATACATACTTTATATATATTGTGTAGTATATGTTGTACTTATATATATTATATAAAATATAAAAACATGTAAGAAGTTCATTAGAACAATGAAAAATCTGGGAAAATCACTGAGCTGGGTGTGTTCTGACAAATAATAAAATTGCATTAGAATTTGCTTAGAACACAAAGGAGCTAGATGGATTAAAAACCATTGAGGGTGTTGAATAAACCCAAATCAAAGGAAAACTGAGATCATAAAACCACTGAGGTTGTTGAACAAATCCAAAAGAAATGAAATTGTTAGGGGAGAAACCATATTGACTGAAAGTTATATAAGAAAGATATTCTTTATCAAAAAATTACAGGAGCATGGAAGGGAAAAGGCAAAATAAAATATATTTTAAAAACTAAACAATTATTATTTTTTGGATTTAAAGTTTTATTAACCAGCTGTAAAATGTGTTTAATAGAATACATTTGGATAATTGGAAAATTTAGTATGTATCTATTCCTTCTCTCCTCCCTTCCTTTCTTCCTCCCTCCCTCCCTTTTTTAAAAGCAAGAGTGCACAAGTGGGGTAGGGATGGGTAGAGGGAGAGGAAGAGAATCTTTTTTTTTTTTTTAAGATTTTATTTATTTATCTGACAGAAAGAGAGAGATCACAAGTAGGCAGAGGCAGGCAGAGAGAGAGGGAGAAGCGGGCTCCCCGCTGAGCAGAGAGCCCGATGCAGGGCTCGATCCCAGGACCCTGAGACCATGACCTGAGCCAAAGACAGAGTCCTAATCCACTGAGCCACCCAGGCACCCCAAGGAAGAGACTCTGAAGCAAGCTCCATGCTCAGCACAGAGCCCAACTCAGGGCTCGGTCTCATAACCATGAGGTTATGACCTGAGCTGAAATCAAGAGTCGGACACTTCACTGACTGAGCCACCCAGGTGCCCCAGTATATTTCTGTTTTTCAAATGAAATGATTTCTGGTATTTCAGTGGAACAGATCAGTAACCAGAGATTGAGATTTAAAGTTCCATTAACGCTGGTTAATAGGTAGAACTGACCAATCAGTTCTTTCAGGGGACTGACTGTAACACAAAATCAGATTTTTCTCATTGTATTGTTTGATTTTACTTCTTGGGGGAACTTTAATAACAATGTGGGAGCTCCAGGGGACAGTATATTTGTCTTATTTATTGTTTTTGTCCTGAAGGAGAAACACAATGCTTAGTAAATATTTGCTGAATAGTCTCATCTAAAATAATCCAAGTGGAACTTCAATAAACAGATCATGAAATGATAGAAAGTTGAAAGTAGCAGGAAACTTAAGGAAAAATCGAATGTACTAAAGTCAAGTTCACAATTATTTGCAATCATATATCTCACCTAAAGAGAAATTAAACTCCATTTTCCTGGAAAACACACTTTTAGGCTTTGAAAATATGAGCAGATTTTTAAATTGCAACTTTGATGTTATAAGATTTGACAAATTCAGACATTTTTAGTGCAAATCTTATTGGAATATTATAGTTGAGTCATTCATAATGTGTTTTAAAGGCATAAAATAACATCATTGATTTAAAAAAATGTCCTTTTTAAAAAGTATTGACACATATTTACCAGGGGTTAAGACAGAGTGGAAGCTGTATGCTCATACTAAGCAGAGAACCTGTGTTAGGTGGCTTTCTTATATTATACATGAGGACATGGATAACAAGAGATGAGAAGTGATTTGCTTAAGACTTTGGTGTTTATGGTAATGGAACAAAGGTGAAGTAGCAAGAGTATAGTACAAAGGGGCAGACCTTCTATAAGTTCCAGGTTTTAACTTAGTCACTTTGTGAATTTTGGTCAACTCCACAACCCCTCAACTCCTAACCTAACCAGGAATTGAAACCATATTTGGTGACTCCCAGATATCTTTCATCAGCATTCTGTTACAAGCACTATTTTAAAAAATAGTCGTTAGTCACTGTACATTAATAATTATACTGGAGTTTTAAAAATAAAGGAAAGAAAAAATTAAATAGTCATTTGTTTCAGCCAAAAGTTGTATAAGTACCGTTTATTTCTGTCCCCTACTCTTGTATTTATTGGAAAGCTCATTATTTCACACACCTGCCTTCTTTTCTTATGCAAATATTGGTGGGTTACCCAAATAAAGAGAAAGAGAACAAATCTCCTAAATAATTCACAAACCATATTATCCCAACTCCTGGATATAATATCAGTTATGCAATAACTGTATATACTGTTCTATAGGTTCTAAATCATATATCTCAGATATCTTTTTTTATTTCTAACTTTTAAGATACTGTAGGGATTGGAGTTCCTTCCAGGATTATAACCTGATTCATTTAATATCAATAGAATGGTTAGCAGTGTTTACACAGGATGAATGTCTTGCTCTCTCAACCAAATTTTTGTGGAAATTACTTAAATCTTTGTAAAGGACAGTGAACATTGCTGGAGGCCCTAAGTAAAGGATTAAACACTGATATTAGTCAGTTATAACATTGTTTATAGACATCATTATGAAGACATCTATAATACCTTTATAATTCATCTTCTAGAGCACACATTCCTTAACTTTTATTTTTCTGCCATACTAATGCTCTATTGTCTCCTTTCTCAGGATCGTAAGTATTTTTTAACTTCAATTTCTGAATTGGTTTGACAAGTGATAGTACGTACCCAAAATTCCAATATAAATAGGTCAAGCTTCTCAAAATTAAAAAAGATACCTCATTACGGATCTCCGGTTTTCAATGTGGTACCTTAAATAGGTAAAAAGTATGCTATCTGCCCTTTAAATTTTATCTAAAACTTTTAATTTCATTTAAACAATTTGAAATGAAAAATGAAAGTGAAAAAAAAGGAAAACAATTTTTTTTTTCATTTAAAAATTGGTGCAAGTCATGAAATACCAGCAAAACATTATGGTTCTATTGTTGCCCTGGTTTGATTGAAAAGCATTACTCTAAATTGTCAAATGAATGGCATCCACTCTTGGGTCATTCTTTTGGGTTGTTGCCTAATCTTGTGATTAAATGCAGATTAAAGTACGCGCTCCTTTAGGGCAGAAAACAGCTCACTATTTACCAAACCTAAAGTCACCATTAATTAGAACTTAATTTACTTGCTTTCCTTTCACTTCGCTCAGAAACACAGTGATGCTCCAGAAACAAGTAACTTTATGGGAGCAACCCCTTGAGGAACACAGCCAGGCTTATTGTTGTTCAGAGTGGCACTAACTCACATTCCACTTTTATTAGAACATTTATGACCAGAGCAGCACTATCCTGTCTTTTAACCAAGTCACTGTGCAGCAGTGAACTGGCCTACTTTCACACTCACTGTAACTTGCTGTCCTCAGAGTGAAGGACAAATAGCAAGGACTAATAGCAAATTATTACTCTATTTTAGTAGAAAACAACCACTTGTAGCCATGTAGTTCCGAAAAATCAAGAGATACTGTCAAATGCAGTATCATTATATATATTATATATGTATAATATATAATATATATAGATGTAATATATGAAATATATTACATCTATATATATTATATAGATAGAGATATTATCTATAGATATATATATAAGATATATATATCTCATATATATATAATAAAGACTAATGCTAAGGAAGACTGGAACCTTCTCTGGTTGTAGCAAGGAAAATCAATCAAAACTAAAGCTCCTATTTGTGCAGTGCAATCAGGTAGATGCTCTTAATATCACTGAGGGGTACAGCTAGGGTAAACATCCATCCCAGTCTGCATAGGACTGTCCTAGTTTATGTCTATGGTCTGATGTAATTGTTAGTAGTACTCCGTTCACTCTCAGAAGTGTCCTAATTTGGACAGTAAGCCCATCATATGATCACCCTATGTATATTCATATTCCTTGTTTATTATTTATGTAGAGATATAAAATATGTAGAGATATAGAATGTAAAAATCTTAAAGGCCAGTCACATATGAATTCAATAATAATAAAAGGAATAACAGAGGTATGAAATAGCTGAATAAAGGGTGCAACCAAGTACTATAAAATCCATAAGAAAGAGAGGGAGATTAATTGGGACAATTTTATCAAAGAGGTAGAATTTGAGTAGAGGGCTGAAAAAAAATGCTATACTAGGCAAAGCAAAGAGAAGATGGCATTCCATATAGAAGAGAGGTAGGTATGTTCTGATTTTTTAGAAGCATTAAATCATGAAAGGGCAAGAAAAATGAACTCACGCGACTCTGTATTGATATCTATGGATTGGTATGGGAATGGCTTTAACATAGATGCAGGTTAGATGTGACAGATTTAAAGAACTATGTAATCTGGACTTCATTCTATAAGCAATGAGAATCGATGATGTAACAAACAAGTAAAAGTTGGGGACACCTGGGTGGCTCAGTCATTTAAGCATCTGACTCTTGCTTTTAGCTCAGATCATAATCTTAGGGTCATGGGATCAAGCTCTGCATCAGGCATTGAGCATGATGAAGATTCTCTCTCTCCCTCACCCTCTGCGCCTCCCCCGACACTTTCTCTCTCTCTTTATATCTATTAAGAAAAAAGAAGAGGGAGGAGGAGGAGGAGAAGAAGAAGAAGGAGAAATAACAGTTGAAAGTGGGGCTAGAGAAAGCAAGAAGAGTAGAAGACCCCTCAGGAGAGTTCAAGGCTATGTCAGCAGTCCATGAGCAGATGATAGCTGGGAGCAGAATTAGGATACGGTGGGCAGGCTGGAATGGGGCTAACGCAAGAGCCACATGGAGGAAGAAGATAGAATTTAGCTATTTTCATTTGCATAAATCTTTGTGTCAGAAAGTGTTTTCAAACAATGATCTTTGATTGTCCGTACTTTCTAATGAGGTCCACAAATGGGAGGCATTGTTATATCCCTATTTTACAGACAAGGTAACTGAGATTCCAAGAAATTAAGCAATTGTCAAAACTCCTACAGCTGACTAGTGGTGAGTGGGGAGGATATCCTGACTCTTTGCAGTGAATGTGGAATGAAGAAGAAAGGATTACAGAAAACCCCAAAGTACAAAATCTGAGCAACTGGGAAATTACATTTTTTAGTGACAGAATTAGAAATGTCAGGAGATAAAATTAGTTTAAGAAGGAAAATGAGGGGATGAACCTGAAGCATGTTTGCTTTGAGCTGGTGGTCCAATTTCAGTTGGCCGTCTCAGAAAAAGCAGCGAAAGAAAAGGAATGGATTGAGATAAAGCAGTCAGGTGAGAAAAAATGGAAGTTACTGAAGTAGAAATTGAAACTCAAGAGCATAAAGTAGAATGCCATGGGGAATAGAGAGATTACAACATTCCTAGCTAAACCTGAGGCCACGTTAACAGTTAGTGTTTATAAACCAGGAAAGACGTGTTTAAGAGAGCGAAAAAGTACACAAGACGCAAGAGAATGTGCCATGATGGAAAGCCCACAAAAGAAAGAAGGTCAAAAATGAAAGGGAGCCAGCAGTTTAAAGTCCTCTAAAGAAGTCACAGAATAAGGAAAAAAAAAGAGAGAGAGAGAGAGAAAGAGCACTAACTTGGCAATCAGGTCATTTATAACACGAGACAAGGCAGATCCAGGGAAGAGAGCAGGCACCAGACCGAAGGATGAGAAATATGGTTTTGTAATGTGAAGGCAGTGGATCCAGCCAGACATTCAAGAGAGGTATAGGACAGCGGTTACAAAGAAACATCAAATAAAGGGCTTTTTGATGTGAAGTGTAGGCATTAGCCAAAGAAACAATGAAAGGAGTGTTTTAAGGTGCTGGAAGAGGAGGGAGGAATGGAGCAACTTCATAGCACAGATAGGATTGAGTAGGAGAGGCAATTATGCAGCAGCAGAAGAATGTCTTTTTATTTCAGATAAGAAGGAAGGATGAGTAGCTATAAAGGCATTAATGAAGAGAAAGGGGAAAGGATTAGCATCTTCCTAAGGGCTTAGCCTTCTAGGGGAAAATGGGTGATGATACACAAGACTGACAGAGGGCAGCATGGGGTTGGCTGGAGTTTGAATGTATCATAAGGATTTAACAAGAAGAGAAGTAATCACTGACTTCCCAGTTGCAAGCGTGTCATTCTTTGCAGCTGGGTTAACCTGAATCTGTGACGCTCTTCTATTAGCTGGAACTGCTTAGCATCTGGAATAGGAAAATAAAGAGGCAAGGATTTCTGAGGAAGAGGGCAGCACTTACCCAGGATTGGTTGTCAGAGGAGGGAACAGACAGGGAGGTGATTGGCAGGCTGCCATGGAATTCAGGCTGGAAGAAGTCGGGTCTAGCTTGGGTGACACCAATGGAAGGCAGGGACCCACAATCCAAAAGACTGAGAGGCCAGGCTGCGGAGGTGGCTCTTTCGAGACAAGTAAATGAGCAACATGGAAGACGTAGAAGTGGGTATTTTCAAAATGATCCAGGAGGCCCCCCGGAGAAGAGAATGTTGAAGTCATTAAAGTTGCCAGAGGAGATAAAGTAGAGGGGAGAAAAACAAAGCACAAAAGCCAATGGTTTATTCTGCTCTTTTTTTTTTTTTTTTTAAAGAGAGAGAAATACTGTGTGCTTATGTGTGAGCTGGAGCTGAGATGGGGAGGTCACGGGGGGGAGAGAGAGACTCTTAAGCAGGCTCCATGCCCAGCAAGGAGCCCAACACGGGGCTTGATCCCACAACCCTGAGATCATGACCTGAGCCAAAACGAAGAGTTGAATGCTTAATGGACTGAACTACTCACGTGCCCCACTGCTCTCTGTCTTTATATTCAGTGTGCCCACAAAAGCATCTATGATGACTCAAATTCTAGAAGTGCTCTTTCCTCAAAACTCATAGAATTCATTGTCAAATACTTGCAGCAGATACTTCATTTCAAACCTATTGTCTGTGCATTTTTAGCCTGTACTCTTGGTTAGCTCCTATTCAAGGTTTTGCAGGCAAGCCCCTGATTTTTCTTAAATATGCTGTAAATGTCTTGAATTCAGTGCTGTGTTTTACACATAGTGCTTAAATAGTAATTTTCTTGAGTGATGGAATGCATTTTTACCCACATGAATTAACTAATAGTCACTATCACCCATCATTCTCATTTGGGCAACAAAATAACCAATAATGAGCTGAAGTCAAAAAGGAAGAAAGAAAGTCAGGAAGAAAATTTGTTACCCAAGAATATGGATGCTTGTACCCCTCATGAGGCATAAACTATAGAATGAGATCTATGCCAGTCAATGCAAATACTTACTGTGAGTCTCCTTGTGTACAGCAAGGCAACCAAGGGGGCACTGAGAGCAACCAGGTACAGGTAATATGGGGGTGCATTGTCTCTAGAGAATGGTGTAATTATAATAAACCTATCCAAAACAAGGTCAGCATTTTATTATCTCTCTGTGTCTGAAATTCTAAATTGTGTCCGAAACTTTTGCTAATCTAAGTTCTAACAAGTTGATTCAGTCACAATTGAGTTTTGCTACCATAATATATATACAAACTTCCACTTAGTGCAGTTGTTTTACTTGTCCTTTAGGAAACATTGTCCTCTACAGTGAAGTTAATTCAAGAATTCCCAGTTACACACAGGGCCCCTGACCACAGACTCAGCTGCATACATTCATTTAGGAAGTAAATTCCTAAGAATCTGGAGTCCTTTGTACTTGTTCAGGCTCAGGGGGTCTCCAGCTCATATAGTATGATGTATGTATGTGTTAAAACAGTAGATTCTCAGTCATTTAGCATCTGCCTTCAGCTTAGGTCATGATCCCAGAGTCCTGGGATCGAACCCTACATCAGGCTCCCTGCTCAGTGGGAAGTCTTCTCCTTCTCTCACTCACTCCCCTTGCTTGTGTTCCCTCTCTTGCTGTCTCTCTTTCTGTCAAATAAGTAAATAAAAGTAAAAATAAAAAACAACAACAGTAGATTCTCATTCAAATAAAAACTTTAAAAAAGAAAAAAATAAAAACACAAAAAGATAAAATAGTAGATTCCTAAGTAAAGAATGATAGCATCATGGTTGTGAAGATGATGAAACAAAACTTGAGTCGCTTCAATTCTGTTATCACAATGTACAAATTACAATATGAATATTGTGGAATTGACTCATTTAGCAGAATTCCTCATGTGTCTTTTTTTTTTTAATTTTATTTATTTATTTGACAGACAGCGATCACAAGTAGTCAGAGAAGCAGGCAGAAAGAGAGGAGGAAGCAGGGTCCCTGCAGAGAAGCCCAGTGTGGGGCTTGATCCCAAGACCCTGAGATCATGACCTGAGCCGAAGGTAGAGGCTTAACCCACTGAGCCACCCAGGTGCCCCCTCATGTGTCTTTTTTGGAAAAAAAAAAAAATAGCCAAATTATGGAACGAGTCCAGATGTCTACAATGGAATATTACTCAACCATCAAGAAGAATGAAATCTTGCCATTTGCAACAACGTAGATGGGGCTAGAGAGTATTATGCTAAGCAAAATAAGTCAGAAAAGACAAAAACCATATAATTTCACTCATATGTGGAATTTAAGAAACAAAACAGATGAACATAGGGGAAGGAAGTTAAAAAAAGAGGGAGGTAACCCATCAGAGACTTTTAAAGATAGAGAACAAAGTGAGGGGTGATGGAGGGAGGGATGTGGGGGATGGGCTAGACAGTGATGGGGATTACAGAGGGCACTTGTTCAGATGAGCACTGGGTGTTGTATATAAGTGATGAATCACTGTATTCTACTCCTGAAACCGATATTTAGTTATGTTAACTAACTAGAATTTAAATAAAAACTTGAAAAGAAAATAAGATGGTAAATTTTTGTTAAAACCATGACTATTTTTAAATGAAGTAAATTTAAATGCAGGTCAAAAAATACATTAAGCCAGTCTATTTTTCCCTTTTCATGGTACTATTTATTTTATTTTTCATCTGTAATATTTTTCACTGGCATGATTATATCTATGAAGTTTAAAACAGGAAGATTTTTCACTGCATTTCTTTTTTGGTCATTATTATTATTCATTTCATTTCATGACTACTACCAAAAATAATGTCTTCAAGAAGAAGCAGATGTCACTTAATATTTATTTTAAGAATACTTAGGGACGCCTGGGTGGCTCAGTTGGTTGGGTGGCTGCCTTCGGCTCAGGTCATGATCCCAGCATCATGGGATCGAGTCCCACATCTGGCTCCTTGCTCCGCAGGGAGCCTGCTTCTCCCTCTGACTCTGCCTGTGCTCGCTCGCGCTCGCTCTCTCTCTGACAAATAAATAAATAAAATCTTTAAAAAAAAAAAAAAGAATACTTTAGCTTTAGGAAAATCACATGAAAAATATGATGATTTTGTTAATCCCAGTATTTGGCTGTTCTCTATGTGCATTGAGATCATTTTCATCTTGGACATGTACCAGCTATGATGATATCAACTGAATTTTCAGGATCATCCATAGGACAGTTCTAGAATGAAGGCCATATACCCGAGGTTGTAGGTTGGAGAAGAGGCAACTGCGGGATCATAAAGAGCTTTCACATGAGAAAAGCAATTAAAATAAGACGAGTAAAAAATGTGTTAAAGAACGCCCAGGCTTTGCTTGACACAAGAGTTATTGCTTGGAATTCTTGACCACACCAGAAGACAAACCAATCAATTTGAGTTACTCTTTTTAAGGAAAAAGTGACCTACAATTCCTGATGCAAAGAGGCACAGCCACAAATAGGAGTAGTATATTTTAATTAGATTGCAAATTTGACTGGCCCAGGGCCCAAAGCCATTATGTTTTCCTGTGGTTAGGGTTGCCAAATAAAATACAGGACACTTAGATAAATTTTTATTTCAAATAATAAGTGAGAAAAAAATGTTTTAGTATACGTATGTCCAATGAAGTATAGTTTTGAGAAATTATTCACTGTTTATCTGAAACTCAAATTTAACTGGTGTTTTGCATGTTAATTTGCCAAATCTGGCAGCCCAGATATTTATAACTTAACATAGCTTATGTTGAAATAATATTCAACACAAAATAAAAGGCACAGAGAATAATTTGTATTTAGAAGTAATGAAAAAGTGAAAAAAAAATCCTTCCCTCTGGACAGTTCAGTTTTATCAAAGCTAAATATGGAAAGGTTGACCCAGTTGTTTGAACACATGTTCAGTTCCCACAAAGGTCCACTGGAGACACAGGGAAGGTCAAAGAGGAAATTTTTTCTACCACTTACTTCTAAAGAATGTTCCTGTTTGAAGACACTGTAGAGAATCATTACACTTCCTATTCAAAGTGTGCTGTGTGATAAGATGCCACCTCACAGTAGTCAAAATGACTAAGATTAACCGGTCAGGAAACAGATGTTGGTGAGAATGCAGAGAAAGGGGACCCCTCCTACACTCTTGGTGGGGATGCAAGCTGGTGCAGCAGCCACTCTGGAAAACAGTGTGGAGGTTCCTGAACAAGTTAAAAATAGAGCTTCCCTATGACCCAATAATTGCACTATTAGGTATTTACCCCAAAGATACAGATGTAGTGATCCTAAGGGTCAGATGCACCCCAATGTTCGTAGCAGCAATGTCCACAGTAGTCAAACTATGGAAAGAGTGCTGATATCCATTGACAGATGAATGGATAAAGATGTGGTTCATATATACAATGGAATATTACTCAGCCATCAGAAAGGATGAATACTTTCCATTTGCATCAACATGGATGGAACTGGAGGGAATTATGCTGAGTGAAAGTAGTCAATCAGAGAAAGACAGTTATCATATGGTTTCACTCATGTGGAATATAAGAAACAACACAGAGGATCATAGCGGAAGGGAGGGAAAACTGAATGGGAAGTTATATAGAGAGAGATAAACCATGAGAGACTATTGACTATAGGAAACAAACTGACAGGGCACCTGGGTGACTCAGTGGGTTAAAGCCTCTGCCTTCGGCTCAGGTCATGATCCCAGGGTTCTGGGATTGAGCCCTGCATTGCGCTCTCTGCTCAGCAGGGAGCCTGCTTCCTCTCTCTCTCTCTCTCTCTCTCTCTCTCTCTGCCTGCCTCTCTGCCTACTTGTGATCTCTATCTGTCAAATAAATTTTAAAAATCTTAAAAAAAAAAAAAAGGAAACAGGGTTGCTGGAGGGGAGGTGGGTGTGAGGGAATGGGGTAGTTGAGTGACAGGCATTAGGAGGGCATGTGATATGTTGAGCAACTGATAAATTATTGAGCTCTACATCTGAAACTAATGATGTACTATATGTTGGCTGATTTTTTTTCCAAGTATATACTGTCACCTAGAAACTCACTTTTTTATTATTATTTTTTTAAATTGTGCTGTGTAGACCAGCAGCAGCAGTATCACCTAGGACCCTGTTGGAAATGCAGAGTCCCAGACCTCCTTCCAGACCTACTGAATCAGAATCTGCATTTTAACGAGATCCCTTGTGATTTCTATACACAGCTAAGTGTGAGAAAAGCAGATTTGTTTCTAGAGTTGCCAGAATGTGCTCTGAGATAGTGTGGGATCCATAGGTTGTCCCAGGACTCGGGGAGAGTGTGTGAGCATCACAAGGAGAAACCTACTCTCCTCGATCCTGTTGAGGCTTCCAGGTAATATTTCACTGGAACAAAGGGTCCGTGACTTAAACTATTTTTTTTAATTAAAAAAGAAGAATTTGAAAAACAATAATCTAGATCATTCAGTTTTCCAAATGGGAAAACTGAGAAACAAGGAAAACACATGGCTTAGCGTAAGTGCTGTGCTGGGAAGTGACAGGTCCATGATGCTGTCTGAGCCTTATGATTCCAGCCTCTTCCCTCTCCCCCACCATTCACTGAAGGAAACAGCACAAAACATCAGAAATTTTGGAACAACTGCTTGTCAGGTGCCATCATGCACTACTGTATTCTAGCTGGGCTTTGCATTTCAAAATTCACCCCTTTCCTTTAATGCTCACACCTGATAATTTCCTTTCAAGGGCTCATCTAACCCACAAAAAACCCTCTCTGCTCTGCTCTCCAAGCTTGCAGAGAAATCTCTAGCTGTGGTTTTGTGTACACTGCTAACAGAGAGTACCCTGCAGGTTTGTTTGTGGATATTTCAGCTAATTATCTTGCCACAGACCACTGAGACAGATCTGGATGACTGTTCAATTAATAGTTCTGAAGGAGTAATTACGGAAAATACCTGTTTGCACAGCCCACCCCAGTGCCAACATATCTATGTGAACATGTACTTCTGAATGTGATTAATCACATAAATAATTCTCAGAAATGAAATTAGCGATCACCCACGCATTACACTCAGCAATGTTTTAAGGCATTACATCCTGAATCTCTGTAATGAATTAACATTACAGTCTGGTTTGAATTTTTCAATTTTCAGCATACATCCGGCTCTGTTAGCAAGTGACCCCATGGCCCCTATCAGTTTCTCTAACAATTTGAATTAACCATTCTAAAAAGAACACAGATTTGGACATATTTAAGCCTCGAGAAAGAAGTATAAATGCCAGGTTGAGAACCATCACACTCCGTGGCAGAGCCAGACATCATGCCCAAGTTTCTAGACATCCTTATCTTCTGGATGGATGCCTCATATTCTACCGCCAATGTTCAAGATTCTTCTATAAGAACTAAATCTTCACTGATTCCATTATGGTCATAGAACTGCTCCATTTTTTTTTTTTCATTCATAATGAGATCTCTGAACTGGGGACTGATATAGAAAAGCAATTTCAGTTAGAACTAATTTGTATAGATTTCCTGTAAATCTAGAAATCCTTAAAGTTAGCAGAGGGAGACAAGAGGGACAATGATAGAAGAACTTGAAAAGTTTTTCAGATCATTATCATCTCCCCAGTGGTAAAATCCATTATCTCACACAAGCAGGTATAAGGATCCTACAATGTTAGTGGACAAACCCTCAGATATTAATTTCCACATGAGGAAACAAAGTGATTTATTTTTTAAAAAACTTTATTTTATTTTTTCTCTGTTCCAAGATTCATTGTTTATGCATCACACCCAGTGCTCCATGCAGTTCGTGCCCTCCTTAATACCCACCACCAAGCTCACCCAACCACCCACCACTCTCCCCTCCAAAACCCTCAGTTTGTTTCTCAGAGTCCACAGTCCCTCATGGTTTGTCTCCCCTTCTGATTTCCCCCAAGTCCCTTCTCCTTTCCTTCTCCCAATGTCTTCCATGTTATTCCTTATACTCCACAAGTAAGTGAAACTATATGATAACTGACTGTCTCTGCTTGACTTATTTCACTCAGCATAATCTTTTCCAGTCCCATCCATGTTGATATAAAAGTGGGGTATTCATCCTTTCTGATGGAGGCATAATACTACATTGTATATATGGACCGTATCTTCTTTAACCATTCTTCTGTTGAAGGGCATCTTGGCTCTTTCCACAGTTTGGTGACCATGGCCATTGCTGCTATGAACATTGGGGTACAGATGGCCCTTCTTTTCACTATATTTGTATCTTCGGGGTAAATACCCGGTAGTACAATTTCAGAGTGGGTAGCTCTATTTTTAATTTCCTAAGGTATCTCCACACTGTTTTCCTAAGTGGCTGCACCAACTTGCATTCCCACCAACAGTGTGAGAGGGTTCCTCTTTCTCCACATCCTCTCAAACACTTGTTGTTTACTGTCCTGTTAACTTTGGCCATTCTTACTGGTGTAAGATGGTAACTCAATGTGGTTTTGATTTGAATTTCCCTGATGGCTAATGATGATGAACATTTATTCATGCATCTGTTATCCATTTGCATGTCTTTTTTGGAGAAGTGTCTGTTCATATCTTCTGCCCATTTTTTGACATGATTATCTGCTTTCAAGTGTTGAGGTTGAGGAGTTCTTTATAGATCTTGGATATCAGCCCTTTGTCCATAGTGCCATTGGTGAATATCTTCTCCCATTCCATGGGTTGTTTTGTTGACTGTTTCCTTTGCTGTACAGAAGCTTTTGATTGTGGTGAAGTCCCAAAAGTTCATTTTCGCTTTTGTTTCCTTTGCCTTTGGAGTCATGTCTTGAAAGAAGTTGCTATGGCCGATGTCAAAGAGGTTACTGCCTATGTTCTCCTCTAGAATTTTGATAGATTCCTGCCTCAAGTTGAGGTCTTTTATCCATTTCGTGTTCATCTTTGTGTATGATGTAAGAGAATGGTCAAGCTTCATTCTTCTATACATTGCTGTCCAATTTTCCCAGCACCATTTATTGGAGAGACTTTTTTCCACTGTATATTTTTTCCTGCTTTGTCAAAGATTATTTGGCCATAGAGTTGTGGGTCCATATCTGGGCTCTCTGCTCTGTTCCACTGATCTATATGTCTGTTTTTCTGCCAGTACCATGCTGTCTTGGTGGTCACAGCTTTGTAGTAAAGCTTGAAATCAGGCAACATAATGCCCCCAATTTTGTTTTTCTTTTTCAACAATTCCTTAGCAATTCAGGGTCTCTTCTGGTTCCCTACAAATTTTAGAATTATTTGTTCCAGCTCTTTGAAAAATGCTAGTGGAATTTTGATTGGGATGGCTTTGAAATTATAGACTGCTCTAGGCAGTACAGACATTTTAACAATGTTTATTCTTCTGATCCATGAGCATGGAATGGTCTTCCATCTTTTTGTGTCTTCTTGTTTTTTTCATGGGTGTTCTGTAGTTCCTCAAGTACAGATCCTTTACCTCATTAGTTAGGTTTATTCCCAGGTATCTTATGGTTCTTGGTGCTATAGCAAATGGAATCAATTCTCTAATTTCCCTTTCTGTATTTTCATTGTTAGTTTATAAGAAAGCAACTGATTTCCGTACATTGATTTTGTACCCTGCCACATTACTTAATTGTTGTATGAGTTCTAGTAGTTTGGGGTTGGAGCCTTTTGGGTTTTCCATATAAAGTATCATGTCATCTGCGAAGAGAAAGAGGTTGACTTCTTCTTTGCCAATTTGAATACTTTTTATTTCTTTTTGTTTTCTGATGCTGTTGCTAGGACTTCTAGTACTATGTTGAACAACAGTGGTGAGAGTGGACATCTTTGTTGTGTTCCTGATCTCAAAGGGAAGACTGTCAGCTTTTTCCCATTGAGAGTGATATTTGCTGTGGGTTTTTCATAGATTTTAGGCAGTTGAGGAATGTTCCCTCTATCCCTATACTTTAAAGCATTTTAATCTGGAACAGATGCTGTATCTTGTCAAATGCTTTCTCTGGATCAATTGAGAGGACCATGTGGTTCTTCCCTCTTCTTTTATTGATTTGTTCTATCACATTGATTGATTTGTGAATGTTGAACCACCCCTACATCCCATGGATAAATCCCATCTGGTCATGGTGGATAATCTTTTTTTTTTTTTTTAAGATTTTATTTATTTGACAGACAGAGATCACAACGAGGCAGAGAGACAGGCAGAGAGAGAGGAGGAAGCAGGCTCCCTGCTGAGCAGAGAGCCCGATGCGGGGCTCGATCCCAGGACCCTGGGATCATGACCTGAGCCGAAGGCAGAGGCTTTAACCCACTGAGCCACCCAGGCGCCCCGTGGATAATCTTTTTAATGTACTGTTGGATCCTATTAGCTAGGATCTTGTTGAGAATCTTAGCATACAAATTCATCAGGGATATTGGTCTGAAATTCTCCTTCTTGATGGGGTCTTTGCCTGGTTTGGGGATCAGGGTAATACTGGCTTCATAGAGTGAGTCTGGGAATTTATCTTCTGTTTCTATCTTTTGAAACAGCTTCAGGTGAATAGGTATTATTTCTTCTTTAAATGTTTGGTAGAATTCCCCAGGGAATCCATCAGGTCCTGGGCTCTTGTTTTGGGGGAGGTTTTTGATCACTGCTTCAATCTCGTTACTAGATATGGGTCTATTCAGGTTGTCAGTTTCTTCCTGATTCAGTTTTGGAAGTTTATAGGTTTCCAGGAATGCATCCATTTCATCTAGGTTGCTTAACTTATTGGCATATAACTGTTGATAATAATTTCTGATGATTACTTCCATTTCCTTGGTGTTAGGCATGCTCTCTCCCCTTTCATTCATAATTTTATTAATTTGGGTCTTCTCCCTTTGGATTAGTTTGGCCAGTGTTTTATCCATCTTATTGATTCTTTCAAAGAACCAGCTTCTAGTTTCATTGATGTATTCTGCTGTATCTCTAGTTTCTATCTCATTGATCTCTGCTCTAATCTTGATTATTTCCCTTCTTGTGCATGGGGTTGGCTTAATTTGGTGTTGATTTTCCAGTTCTTTAAGGTGTAAGGAGAGCTAGTGTATCCTAGATTTTTCAGCTTTTTTGAGGGAGGCTTGGATAGCTATATATTCCCCCTTAGGACCATCGTTGCCATATCCCATAGGTTTTGAACTGATCTGTTTATATTCTCATTGGTTTCTATGAATTGTTTAAGTTCTTCTTTGATTTCCTGGTTGATCTAAACATTCTTAAGCAAGGTGGTCTTTAGCTTTCAAGTGTTGGAATTCCTTCCAAACTTTTTCTTGTGATTCAGTTCCAGTTTCAAAGCATTGTGGTCTGAGACTACATAGGGAATAATCTCAACCTTTTGGTATCGGTTGAGCCCTGATTTGTGACCCAGTATGTTGTCTATTCTGGAGAAAGTTCCGTATGTGCTCAAGAATGAATATTCGGCTGTTTTAGGGTGGAATATTTATCTATGAGGTCCATCTGGTCCAATGTGTCATTCAAAGCTCTTGTTTCTTTATTGATTTCCTTCTTGGATGATCTATTACTGAGAGTGGCATGTTAAGATCCTCTACTATTAATGTATTCATATCAATATGATTCTATCTTGATTAACAGTTGTCTTATGTAGTTGGCTACTCCCATATTGGGGGCGTAAATATTTACAATTGTTAGATCTTCTTGGTAGATAGACCCTTTAAGAATGATGTAGTGTCCTTCTTTATCTCTGACTACAGTCTTTAGTTTAAAATCTAATTTATCTGATATGAGAATCACTGCCCCAGCTTTCTTTTGAGGCCCATCAGCATGAAAGATGCTTCTCCATCCCTTCACTTTCAGTCTGGGTGTATCCTTAAGTTCAAAATGAGTCTTTTGTAGACAACATATGGATGGGTCCTGTCATTTTATCCAGTCTGCAACCCTGTGCTGTTTTATGAGAGCATTTAGGCTTGAAAGTGATTATTGAAAGATACCTTTTTATCGACATTATGTTGCCTGTGAAGTCCTTGTTTCTATAGATTGTCTCTGTAAATTTCTGTTCTATGACACTCTTGGGCTCTTTCTTCTTTTATAGAACTTCCCCCCCTTAATATTTCTTGTAGTCCCAGCTTGATGGTCACATACTCTTTTAAACCTTGCTGGTCTTGGAAGCTCTTTATCTCTCCATCCATTTTGAATGTCAGCCTTGCTGGATAAAGTATTCTTGGCTGCATGTTCTTTTCATTTAGTGCCCCGAATATGTCTTGCCAGCCCTTTCTGGCTTGCCAGGTTTCTGTGGACAGGTCCGATGTTATTCTGGTGTACTTAAGGAATCTCTTCTCCTGAGCTGCCCTCAAAGACTCTTGTCTAAAATTAGGATCCAGGGGTGCCTGGGTGGCTCAGTCATTAAGCGACTGCCTTCAGCTCAGGTCAAGATCCCAGGGTCCTAGGATCGAGCCCCACACTGGGCTCCCTGCTTGGCGGGAAGCCTGCTTCTCTCTCTCCCACCCGCCCTGCTTGTGTTCCCTCTTTCCCTGTCAAATAAAATCTTTAAAAAAATAAAATAAGGATCCATGAGTTTCACAATTAAGTGTCTTGATGTCTTTTTAGATTCTTTGATTTTGGTGGGTGTTCTTTCTGCCTCTAGGACACGAACACTTGTTCTAGTCTCCAGATTGGGAAAATTTTCATTCACAATTTATTCAACTATATCTTCTAGTCTTCTCTCTTTCTCCACCCCCTCAGGGATCCCAATAGTTCTGACATTGAAATGTTACATGGCGTCATTTATTTCCTTATTTCTGTTTTCATGACTTCTAAGCTGTTTGTTCCAGACCTCCTCCTCCTCCTCCTGATCCCTTTTCTCTATCAGTTTCTCCTCTAAATCACTAATTCTATCTTCTGCCTCAGTTACCCTAGCTGTTACTTAGATTAGATTGGATCTCATCGATAGCATTTTTAGCTTCTACCAGGTCGCCTCTCCCTTCTGCCTTTAGAGATTCTGTGTTGTCACTAATGGTTTTCTCCAACCTAGCCATTGCCTGAATAATTGTTACCCTGAATTCCCTTCCAACATACTGTTTATGTCCATATCCAATAGTTCTGATGAAGAGGACACAGTCTCTGAATTTTTCCTCTGTTGGGTGTTCCTCCTCCTAGTCATTTTGGTGAGAAGTGGTTGAGGGGATGTATAGCTGAATATATATATCAACCACGATCCAGGCAAGGTGCACCCTGGAATACTTCAGAGCAATCGGAAGTCACCACCAAAAAAAAAAAAAAAAAGAAAAAAAAAAAGAGACAGAGAAAGAGAGAGAGAAAAAAAGAAAACTCAGCCAGATTGAGCTCCAAAAGTAAGATTTATATGGTATATAAAAAAAAATGGACAAAGAGACTGACAGAAGTAAATGACAAGGAAAAAAAAAAAGAACCCAGCCAAAATGAACCCCAAGAATAGATTTATATAATACCAGAACAAAACATACACAGAAACACTGACAGAAGGAAAAGATGGGAAGGTGGTTATAAATCCTCGGTGTGGGCAAGGTAGGATATTTTGGTTCTTCCTGGGTATATCTGGATATCTTTGTTAAAGGACTCAACTTTTCAGATAAAGGGAGATTAAAACTGGTTTTTATATAAGGGTAGTATTGATTAGGGAAAAAGGATTACCTTGAAGCTTGTATCTACATGTATATTAAAAAGAAAAAAGAAAAACAGGTATATGTATGCAAAAAGTTCAAGTTAAAAGTTTATTATGGAATATGTTGTGTTAAACCTCTAGTTGTAATGGTAAGTAGGTTAAAAAAATTATAACAAGAATCATGAGAACAAATTAAAAAAAAATAGTTGTATCTATGAAATACATAGGTTTTAGGGCAATACTGTGAGTTTAATATATTGTTTTCCCCTGATCTTGGGGTTTTACAGTTTTATGGGGACCTTGTGGTGGTTGTCCTCTTGTTTTTTTGGCTGGCTTTCTGGGAGAGGTGCCTGCTTCATGTTTTTCAGTCAGTCTTGCTTGGGTTGAGTCCTCCTACTCCCTATGAAGGGGCTGGGCTCTGTTGAAAGCTTTTGCTCTCTAGAGGTTTTGTTCTTTGGCGGTATTTTGCGGCTTTTTGGAGGTTTAGTGGAAAGCAAACTGTGCCCAGACCTCTGTCTCAGAGGGAAGCCTCAGTCTGCTCCCCTCTTGTTGGTCCCAAACACACAGACTCCCACTCTGCAAACTCTGCTGAGCCGTCCGTCTCCCACAGGCAGTGCACGGCCCTAGCCACAGTCTCAGGGGTCGCCCGAAGCACCCACTTGTCTCTGCACCCCGTGCCCCTAAAACCACAAGCGATATTGGTCCAAGGAGCCTACTTCTGGTGGCTACCTTTGCTGGGACTGCTGTCTGGGGTCCAGGCCCACTCAGGGTATGCTCAGACCCCGCTGTCAAGCAGGTCTTGGAAGGCCACCACCAAGGGATCCCGACAGAGATCATGAAGGGTTCTCTCTTCTGTGGGCTGGGAGTGTCCCGTCCCTGGGTGGGTCCTAGAGACCTCCAGCTAGTGCATACACCAGGCTATCTCAGGCGCAGGTGGGGAGTGCACTCTGAACAGTGCACGCAGAGCACAAAAGGTTCTAGAGAGCATCGAGTGGCGCCCTCACCAGACTCCCACATGCAGGCAGGAATGCGTCCAGCCGAGCGGTGACTCTGTGCCCAGCGCAAAGCTGGGGGCTCAAGGACCAGGAACTGAAGGCTCCACCACACTCTCTCTGGCATGTGTGGTCACCGGCAGTCCATGGGCGTAGGCCCGTACCTGTGACCAGGTGCCCCTTAAGATCTTTTGCTCTTTTTGAATGATTTTTTTTTTAATCCAGACTCCAAGTTAATGCTGCTTGCCAACCACAGGGCACTTTCATATTGGGGTATTACTTTCCAGTGGCTCCCTTCCCCTTCTGTTTATCTTCTGATATCAGTCTGAGCATCTCCACTCTGCTTTACCTCTCCACTGGCATCTTCTAACCCCCATAGAGATCCAGAAGTGTATAATCCTACATCTCAGGCTGGTTTCATGGGTGTTTAGAGTGTTCTGGTAGATATATAGCTCACTTTAGGGGACCGGTTGAAACAGGTTTTCCTATTTCCCTGCCATCTTGCCCCTCCTCCCCCAAAGTGATTTATTTAAGATTAGTTGATTTGTGATATGTGAAAGCATTTTAGAAAAGAAGCATAATTTGGGTAAAGTTATTACTCTTTCTTCAGCATTTTTAGAGCTAAGATTGAGGTATCAAGGAATTGTTAAAGAGGATAAAATCACATCAAATTCTTAAGACCCCAGGGCATGGTATTTGTTGATTTTTTAATAAATTTTAAGGTATTATTATGGGGGGAGTAATGCCCTTTTAATGTAGTCAAAATCTAAAGAGGTAATTTTTTTTTTTTTACTTTTGCACAAATAACATAGTGTTGAATAACTGCGTAGTGAGATTATGCCTATTCTACTTGTCTTTAGAATCTTTGACACCTATATTAATTCTTCAATGCATTTTCTCACCTTTGCAATCTACATTGAAAATCCCTTTCTCCAGAAATGGTTTTATCTTCCATGTGGAAACCACGTTCTATACCTTTTTTTGGTCATGTGTCTTTCAACACAGCATCTGGTACCATACTAGAAATTTCAAGTGTTTAGTAAATAATTTGTGTGTCCTCTTTTGGCCCACTAATTCCACCTCTGAGAGTTTATAAAAGGAACTGACTGGAGATATTCCCATCAAGTTATCAGCAAAGGTATTCATTGTAGAATTATTTATATTGTCAAAAAATTGGGAAAAAAAAACCTCTGAATCTATATAAATCACGATTTAATTATGAAGACATTAAAAAAAAGATATTTAAAATAATTTTGTACAGAGATAGTTCATAAATTTTTTCACTGTGTCCTTAAGTGCAAAAAAAAAAAGAATTTATAAAGCAGTATATACAGTGATTTAATGTTCCTAGAAATGTATATGAGTGATGTCCACTGATAGCTGAACCAAAGTATGTGTAAATGACAAGGTCTCTAGTCATTTTAAATCTTGGGGTATTTTTTTTTCCCTACAATGAGTAGTAATAAATCAAGAGATATTTTCCTTAAGGATATGCAGTTAATTCAGAAAATAAATTTGTATCTTGTTAGAAAGCTTCACTACCCAACATTTTTGTACTTTCTATTTTGAGTACCTCTGCTATGAGCTCACAAAATCCATGATAAACATTACCAGTAATCCGCCAATCTTTCATCTAAGACAGAAAATTATTAGTAATTCTGACTTACTAACAGACAACTGAAGTTGCTAGTTGTATTTTTAAGACTGAAATAAAATTAGAACCATGTTCACAAATTTCAAGAGTCGTACACAAACCACAGAATTTTAAGAACCAATTTTTATAGTAAGGAGAATTAACTTTGGAAGTAAGTAGATCTCATTTTAAATCTTGGCTCTGGCACTTGTTAGCTTTATGGGTTTGTGCAAAATGTAAATGATTGGCTTGTGCATTTTAATGGGATTATATATGTAAAGCGCCTGGTATAAAAACATGAAATACAGCTAAGAGCTTAATAAAATACAACTTTCACATGTAGCAGCAACAGCAACATTCTCATCAATTATGCTCCTTTTTATTTAAAACAAATGCTTTAATTGGATAAATTTGACCTGTAACCCTGTATAAATTTAAGTTATACACACATTACTTTGATACATTGATATAATAAGGTTGCAACATTATCACTTTATATACTTATTGTACAATAGTACTGTCTATATTCAATATACTGTACATTAGATCTCTGTGGCTCAATACTCATTTTGTGTCTGTATCCTGAAACACCATTCATTTTATCCCTCCAGCCCCCATCTCCTGTTAAGCACAATTTTTTTAAAAAACATGTTTGACCTTTTAGATTGTACATATAAGTGCTATCATATAGTACTTGTCTTTCTCTTACTTATCTCGCTTAGTATAATATGCTCAAGGTCCGGCCATATTGTTGCAAATGGCAGAATATCCTCCTTTTTCATGGCTGAGTAACTTTCCATTGTGTATATGTATAGCTCTTTCATTCATTAATCCATTGATTGGCATTTGGGTTGTTTCCACATCTTAACTATTGTGAAGAATGCTGTGTTTAATGCTGCGATAAACACAGGGGTGCAAAGATCTCAGCATATTCGTTTTCATTTCCCTTGGGTATATGCCCAGAATTAGAACTGCTGGATCATATGGCAGATCTGTTTTTAACTTTGTGACGAGCCTCCACATGTTTCCCATAGTTGCTGGACTAATCTACATTCCCACCAACAGTGGATGAGGCTTCCCTTTTCACCATATCCTCGGCAGCACCTGTTGTCCCTTACGATGATAATCTGTGCACCTTTTTAAGTCCCTGACAGCACCATGTCTTTATGTGCTGCATTGTCAGTTAGGGCTAGTTCCGAGGGCCATACTTGCCAGCTGGATGTCAGGCAAGGTGGAGATTCAGTGCAAAGATTTGGTGGTGCTACTTGACTCAGAGAAGGACGAGGGCAGCTCTGCCTTCAAAAGTCCAAATGAGAAGTAACTGAAACCGAAGTGGAAGTTCTAAATAGTGAGCACGGTGGCAGTCCGGCTTTTTTCCACTGACAGGAGCGATCATGCGTTATAGTGTCCTGCTCCCTAAACATGGTCAGTGTATTTCCATCCATGACGAGCTTTAGTTCCACCAAAGACACACTATTTGCTATTTAGCCCTCTCTTTGTTTTAACTTCATTTCCTGGAAAATAAGGATAATTCAGTTTCTCACATACACCATGGGACTTAATCAACTAATGAATATAAAGCATTCTGACCACATCATATTATACAAGCATAAATAATATTATTAATAGGCAGAATGTAATTGACTCAGTAGATATTTTTCCAAAAAGCAGAGCTCATACTCATTCCTACCTGATGTGAAAACTCTTCTACGCCCATTAATCATTGCCTGTGGAATGGAATTAGCAAATCTAGAAAGCTGCCGAACACCAGTATCTCTACACTGATATTTAACATTTTGCCCCTTAAAATTCTTTCGACAGAAATAAACTTCAGATAGAAAGAAACGTCCTTCAGCACTCATTGTCTCATCTACTCCAGAACTGCAGAGACTCTGATCAATGAAACAATAGTTTCTAGTGTCCCTGGAGCCATGAAATGCATTTTCGTGTCTCTTGCTGCTGTAACTTAGTAATTCATATCAGCACTTGTATTTATAAATCACAGAAGGTTTGTCTGATGTCCAGAGTGCTGGGGAGAAGGGCACACCTTTTGTCAGAATCAATAACCTATATTTTAGGACCCAATATCTCCTTGTGCCATTATTTAGTTCCTAGGCTGGAGATTGCCTCTGCCCTCTGATGTTCAGTTCAGTTTTCAGGGCATGATATCTGTTCATTTTCAAGTGCAAAAAAGTCCTCTATGGTAAGCCTCAGCTTAATAAATAATTTCTTAAGATAGTAAGTGATTTTCTTTCAGTGTGTTTACTAAAAGGTATAGCACCTGATTTGAGACAGGCTTCTAAGAACTGTACAGAATTGTATGGCCTTATGCTTTTGAGTTAATTAATAAATAAAATGAGGTGATATGATTTTCTAGAGAAGAGGAAATGTCAGTGGCTATATATTCAGAAGACTTATTTTTTACTAAATTCATTTTTTCCAAGTTAGACACTTACAGAATCTTTTAGACAAAAGTATTTTGCAAAAGGCACAAACTGTGACTTTGAGAAGCTCTCGCTCCTATGGGGCAGCTCCAGCAAACAGACTGTCGCCAGAGAGGGACTAATAAGGCTATAATGAAGATGCAAACGTGGAGCTTTGAGCATGGGTAATTCCACCTGTGGTAGCAATGTGGGATAATGTATTACTAAATTTAATTCAGAAGTTAATCTAAAATATTTGGGAAATACCATGAGACTGGGTAGCTCAGTGGGTTGGGCAATGGACTCTTGGTTTTGGCTCAGGTCGTGATCTCAGGGTCATGGGATGCAGCCCCATATCGGGCTCCTCCCTTCGCACAGAGTCTGCTGGAGAATTCCCTTTCCCTCTCCCTGTGCCTTGCCACCCGCACCCCCCCCCCACCACTCACACTCACTCTCTCTTCCAAACAAGTAGATGAAGACAGATATGTTCTTTAATGATATGACCGTCACTCTGGCAGTCATTATTTTTGCATTTTCTGTTTCAGAGACGCCCAAGCAGATGGCCTGCAATGAAGTTTCGAAGAGGTTCGGGTCATCCTGCCTATGCTGAAGTTGAACCAGTTGGAGAGAAAGAAGGTTTCATTGTCTCAGAGCAGTGCTAAAATTTCTAGGACAGAACAGCACCAGTGCTGGCTTACAGGTGTTAAGACTAAAAATTTGCCTATATCTTTAAGATGCGCACACACCACACACACACACACACACACACACACACACACACACACAGGAGCCCTAAGCTGCTATAGCCTAAAGGAGATGAGATTTCTGGACAAGCCCAGCCCTGGAAAGGTAAAAGAAAAACTAAAACCTATACAAGGAACCACTGACCATTGAACACAGAATTCCCTAGTGGAATGACATTTTATAGTTCACTCAGAACATCTCCTGTGGACTTACCAGAAGTACAAGATGACAGTGCTGTTGGCTTAGGTGCAGGGTTGCAAAGGGATAGAGAAAAAGACAATAATAATAAAGCTTTAGTTCATGAGGGATCTCTACCTTTGGTTCAAATATTCTTCTCTGATGTCTCAAAGATAACTGTGTTCCAAAGCCTGAACCCTTCCTCTCAAAAGAGCAATGATGAATGTTTCAAGATTGCTAAGAGAAACAGCTTGTGCAGGAGCAAAAAACAAACCTAAAATAAGAGGTTTTTCTATCTTTCCACCAGACATGTGGCAAAAGGATTTTGTTTTTCTGGTCTAGATCCACTTGTTCGGACAAGTTCATTATTTTGCAGAATGAATCTTTTATCTGTGCCTACCTCTCCCTTGTTAATGAGTGTCCTTTCTATGCGCTGCCCTTTCTGTGGCTGCCAAGCCCTTGGCTAAGGGTTAGGAGAGAGGGAGTGGCACAGGAGATTTTCGGTTCTCCTGCCTCGGAATAAAACACTTCATTTGGTTTTTAAGATACATTGCCTACGTTTTCCCAACTATCAAATCCTATGAAGCCACAGTTGCTCTTGGCTGAAGGAAACAATACCAAGAGTCCCTTCATCATTTTGGAAGCAAAAACATTAAGGGATTCTAAACATATTGGCGGGGGGGAGGGGGATGGGTTTTTGGTTTTTTTCTTCCTTACTTTGTGCTGTTTCAGGACTTCAGACCCATGCCATTGTTGATTCCTGTCTACGAAGCCATTCAAGTCGGCATATCCCTGGTGATAAAAAAGAATGAAAGAACCCTGCTGAATCATACAGTAATTTTCTTTAAAGCACATAGTAGTTACATAAATATATATATAAATATATTTTTGTTTATAACTAACACAAGGCAGGCTCTTGTGACTCAGAGTGCGTTTGTCATCAAGACAAAAACAAACGCGAGACGCGTTACTGCATACTTCCATAGAGTTGTAAAATAATCCTTAATATTAGAATATTTTTATGTCACTTAGCAAAAGTGGTTCAATTAGTCGCAGTGCCAATCGTTCTCCTGCCTAGTTGAGCCGCTTTTTCATTCCTATGAAACCCTTCCCTCCCTGGCTAAATAATGCAGGTGCAAAATGCTCTTTAGATGGAGTTGACATTTTGCCCCGATGATCATAATCCAGATTTCAAAACTTCTCCACGAATGAGGAAAGCAAAGGCATCGCTTGAGGAGGAAAGTGGTTAATACGTACACTGAGCTCCCAGCGTATAAATTCAGGTCCTGTGTGTACAATTCCGCAACATCTCGACCCACGAAACTGACATCCTGTGCCAAGACTCTGTAGATTCTTCTAGGGGACGGTGTCCAACATTTGCAGATTCAGGTATCAAGCAGCAGAGATGTCTCATAAGCAGCTCTTTACTAACAGCTCAGCATCTGTATACAGTGTCCGCACTGCACACCATCGGTCTACGAACAGTATCCGATTTTATCTTCACAGTCGTCTGACATAAACTAGTGCCGTCTTCCATCACGTATATTTTGCTTTACATTTTTAAATACCTGATGAGGTTAGTAATTTTTTCCTAACCTACTTAGTTAATAATATCAAAAAAGGACAAAAAAAAAAAAAGAAAAAACCTGACAAGGCGATTGAAGGATGTGATGACAATCTCTCTGCTGTATCCGCATCCAGTTTGTATCAAGTATCCCAACTTATTTCTTGTGGAGTAGGTTTGGTCAGATTAGCAATAACCAAATGACTTGCCAATGTAACTGGTGCAACTGGTATTCTACAAAGACATAAAGAACACATAGACGATTCCTTTTAGGATAAGATGATGCTTCTTCTACTAGCTCTTGTGATAGGTGTGGCTTCCAATAGCAGTAGATTGACAGCTATATAAATCTTATGTATATATCCAACTCCTTACACAATTCATTGAAGTTGTAATGTTGTCTTTCTTTCTTCAGAGCTCATCTTCCATTTTCTATTAAAAGAATTGGCAATTCTGGAAATGAATAAACAAGAAAGACATAAAATTGAATTGTTCAGTGAACTAAAAGCACCTAGAAATGGGGAAAACTTTTTGAAAGTGTGAGAACCCTTCCTAATGAAAGTAGGAGTCAAAGGTGGTAAAAAGTTTCTGCTGTCTATGAATCTTTTAGTGGTAAGGGGAAAGGCTGGCTAATCCTTTTTTTTTTTTTTTCATGAAATTTTTATTCTATTTTATATTTCTCATTTGTTCCTGGTGCCCATTTACTGCAAAGGAAGAGCAAATATACATCTTGTTTCTAGAAATTCGGAATGGACATTGATGCTTTGGACTTTACATACATATTAGAAAGGGTACATCTCTTCATTACTTAAATACTATGAACATAGTAGAGAATAACAGTTTTAAAAATTAAGAATAGCAAAGGAACACATACAGACTTCTGAAAAAATCTGATACACAGTGCTACAGAGGAAATAACATTTGGTATAAAGGTCAAGAAAAATGTCTTAAGCCAACCAGATGGCACTGACCACAATGTTGGTTTGGTTTTAAAGTGTTTAGACTTTAAGATAGACTAACAAACAGAAAACTAAAGATAAATAATAAAGTACAGTTTACCTCCATTATTATTTTAGCATTTGAGCATTTAGCATTTAGCATTTGAGCATTTAGCATTTAGCACTGAGCATTTACTGATCTCTCTCACATGGAGCTTCTAGAGTTGTGCCATCCAGTATCCTTTCCACAAGTCAAATTTGGCTATTTAAATTAAAATTAATTAAAATTAAATTTTTAAAAAAGCCACTGAGTTCTTCAATCACTAGTCACATTTCGAATGCTCAATAACCACATGTGGCTTGTTGGCTTCCATATTGGACAACACAGCACATTCCCGCCATTGCAGAAAATTCTGTTATACAGTGCTGTAGAGTAGAGGTCTTTCAATTCCCTGTCCTTGAACAAAAGGGAGAAGGAAGAAAAAGAGAAGATTTGGTAGTTCTTGGGTATATCCAAGAGTTTTTGATCTCAAAGAGGCAACATGCTCTAATGAAAAGAATATCAGCTGACACAGCTTTGACTCTCCACTACGTTATCTTGGGAAAATCACTTTAACTTCCATGACTCTCAATTTACAATTTTGGAAAATAAAAATATTTTTGCTCTGTCTTCTTTGCAAGGTTATTATTATGCAGATTAACTAAATGTACAGATGTATAGGCTTTTAAAACCTTCCATCACTGTAACCCATATAAAGCCCAGCCTTGGTCCACTCTCAGCACAAATTTGCATTCAGAGGAAGAAAAGTCCATCAATCCTAAAAGCATTCAAAGACAAATCAATAAAAAATTTTCTTGAGAAAATGCCAAAGGAGAAATTGCTCAATTTTCCCCCATCTTAATATTTTCTCTTAATATTTCCCCTCTTTCATGTCTCTCCCAACTTTGATTCCACCACCACAGAGTCCCTATGTTTATGCTGCTTCTAGTTCAATTCCTTATTGTGTAGAGTCACTTAGACTCTCTAGTTTCTTGTAATTTCCCAGTTAACTCTTCACAGCAAAGGCAAGCCCAGGGGCTGACCAGGAGGCTTCTCTTTAGAAGGAAATACCTCTAACATAAATAATTTCAAATATTTATCTCTGCAACACAAATATAAAGGCCCACTATACTAAGATATAAAAATACAAAAATACATGGAACTCAATTTCTAAACTATAAAAGTTTACAAATGCAAATGAAAGGATTACTATTCTTTTAGATTATACTAATATGCAGATAATATATAATGTAATTAGTATAATTTATTAGTTTCTGCGGCCAAAAGTTCTTACATTATTACCTTTCCTGCAGGAGTGTAAACTTGGTTATGTCCTCAAGTGTCTGTTGCCCATTTGAGAAAACGTTTGCCAGAATCCATACCTTGATTCGAGAAACTTTCCTTCCATGATAAGAAATTAATATTTAAATAAGACTAAATGAGAAATAGATCCTATCATTATGGTTATTCCTCCTGTGAAATGTTATTTTGTTTGGTATTTCTTCGGGCATTTTTCAGATATTTTATTACAGTAAGCTTTACTAATTCCCAAAGATTACTCTAGCTCTTACTTTTCCAACCCGCCCCATATTTTGGTATCAACATTCATATGCCAGAATCATGGCAAGTCATCTAATCGAAGCTCTTCATGTTACAGATCAGAAAACTGACTCCCAGAAAGATATGGTTATTTTCCAGCGTCAGAATTGGGTCTTGAACTTAAAACTCCCTTCTGGTAATTTCTGTTACCATTTTTCTTGCCTATACCCCTTCATCACTTAAGACCAACCAAGTAGCTTAGAAGACACAGTCTTAATAAGGCTAACTTTATCTGTAGTATTGACTCTTCTTAATATAGAATAATATAGAACTTTGGACCAATCTTCCTCTGTCATGTTCATAAGAATAGTACCATCTTTTTTTTTATATATATAAGTTTTATCTCAACTTTTTTTTTTCCTAAATTTTTTTTTAAAGATTTTATTTATTTATTTGACAGACAGAGATCACAAGTAGGCAGAGAGGCAGGCAGAGAGAGAGAGAGGAGGAAGCAGGCTCTCCGCAGAGCAGACAGCCCAATGCGGGGCTTGATCCCAGGACCCTGGGATCATGACCTGAGCCGGAGGCAGAGGCTTTAACCCACTGAGCCACCCAGGCGCCCCTCTTTTTTTTTTTTTTTTAAAGATTTCATTTATTTATTTGACAGAGAGAGATCACAAGTAGACGGAAAGGCAGGCAGAGAGAGAGGGGGAAGCAGGCTCCTTGCTGAGCAGAGAGCCCAATGCAGGACTTGATCCCAGGACCCTGAGTTCATGACCTGAGCCGAAGGCAGCAGCTTAACCCACTGAACCACCCAGGCACCCCAGAATAGTAACATCTTTATGACAACCAGTGATTTCAAGTTCTAGCCATTACAGTGTCTTTATTTGGTTTTGCATGCCCTTCTCACACCTACCTGTGGTCATCTGTCAGCAACACTATTTTTTGTCATTTAAGACCATTATACGTTTGTTTCAATTCTTCCCAAATTCATCTGAAAACTAAGAATCTTCATAGGATATTTTCTTATAACATATATGATCACAATTTTTGTTTTTTAAACCATTTGAACATTTTTGCCATAGGAAGGTTTTTTGAGCAAATATTATGAGGTCTGTGGCATTACCTATTCATATTATGTTGTGTTTATAAAGCACTTTACCTTTTGTGGAGCACTTTGATTCATCCATTTATTTGTTCACTCATTCAGCCACTCGGTTTACTTAAATATTTATTGAGCACCTGCTGGAACCAAGTTCTCATGCTGGACCTATGGTATATAGTGATAAATACAAACAGTGAGAGATCAGGCACATTGAATGATAATTGTAACATGATGGAATCCTCAAGCACAACTTCGCAAGTAGGGTCAGATCAGTATTACTCTATCCAACTTCCAATTCTAATTGTCTATTATCCTTAGATAGGGAACTATCAGGTATTTGCCTGAAGAATGTTTCAGAAATACGACATATCGTGGGGTACCAGTTCTGTTTGCTCTATTTTAAATGGTTTGTAAGTTTCATTCATGAGAACAAAAAGTGACTCATCCAAAGTTGTCCCCGACCCAGGAGGACTTCCCAGGTCACTTGAACTTTTTCTGACTAGATGTGACCATTCACTTTCTTGTGCCAGTATTCTCTGAATGTTCAACATCATAGTTTTCAGGTATTCCAAAAACACCAATATATCAAAGAAGCAGTTGCACTTTAAGTGTGTGTGATCATCATGTCGCTAATTAGACTGTGTCAGCCATTCTCAACCTCAGCACTGTTGACATTTTGGGTCCCCTAATTCTTTGTGGGGTGGGAGGGTAGGGTAGAAATAGCCCCATGTGTTATAGGGCACATATGAGAGCTTCTAGGCATCTTCTGTTGGTTTTATGCCAGTAACGCGCGCTCGCTCTCTCTCTCTCACACACACATACACACACACACACAGTGACAACTAAAGAGGTTTCCAGATATTTCCAAATGTCCCCAGATTGGGACTGGGAAAACTGCTGGATTATCTAATAAGCAAAATATATCAGGAGAAAAAAAAAAGAAATGTTTCTCTTTCACTTGTCACTTAAACTTTAGGGTAGTTCGTTTTTTGTTTTTTATTTATAGTAAGACTTGGAATCATAAACTGTTTGAATTAGAAAGGACGTAAAAGTCACTACTTCAGTTACAAGCCAACATCATCCTTATCTATTTCCCCATCTCTCAGGTTAACAAATTTATTGAGAGAAAATCAGAAGATTGGTTATCTCTGGAAACTTGGAAATTGGTTTTTTTCATAGCGAGAGATAAGACTGTTGGGTAATTATGTTTTGCTGCTATAATAGTAGGTGCTGTGACGTTAGCTTCAGTGTGGGGACTCGGGGTCATACAACTTCAGTATCACAGGCTCTGTTTTGAGGAGTTTCCTATCTGTCATATCACACAGCTCCAAATCTTGGTCCTTCATCTTTGCCTTCAACATGCACACGGAAGTTGAAGTTTGGTACATTGAATTTTAAGTATATCTGGAATGAGCTTTCTATGTCTGATATTCTGTTATTTCTATTTCTATACCTGGTTTTTTTTTATGGTCCCTCTAGAATAAAAAATTACCATCTCAAGCTATTGAAAATTGGAAATTTCCGAGTGGTGATATTGAAATCTGTCAAGCCCAAGTTCCTAACGATTTGATGTGCCTTATGTCAGTTCTCCTGTTAGATCAGTGATTTTCTGGGGGTAACTGTGCATCAAGTGAGTCACACTTGTGTCTGTACTGCACCAGTTGGAAAGCTTGGTGGAGTTTTACAAAGAGAGCCACTCAAGAATATATTCCTAGAAATAACAGCAAACCCTCAACTGGAATATCGGGCTTCCCCTTAATCCCTTCGCTAACCAGACTTGGGGAGCATCATAACCATTTACTACAAGCTGCTACTATGCCGACATAATGGAAAACCTGATTACAAAGCCTATAGAATATTGAGGAGCTCACACAGAAAGCACTGTTGAAAGACAATCCTAGAAACCAGAAAGTTTCAGCTGAGGAGACCCTCAGTGTGTCTTCTCTACCACGGTACTATCAGACAGTTTGATGTCACGTAACATTTTGATTAAGCTGATCTTCTAATTTCGGCGGAAATTGGAATGCATCTGTCTGCTTGTAACCGAACATAACTTTTAAACCATCCACCTGCCACTGCCCTCCCAGTGATGATTCCAAAGAAGTAAGATGGTAATTTTTGTAAGATAGTAATTATTCAAGTAAA
Organism: Mustela erminea; assembly: GCF_009829155.1. Taxonomy (NCBI): domain Eukaryota; kingdom Metazoa; phylum Chordata; class Mammalia; order Carnivora; family Mustelidae; genus Mustela; species Mustela erminea. The sequence goes on from NC_045619.1 coordinate 124,341,474, forward strand.
ATCGCATAATTTCTTGAATCACTTCTCCCTGACACGTTTATGAAGTACATCATCTTTGGCTTCTCAGTAGTGCATTTATTATGAATGACTGAATTATGTCTAGAGAAATAAATGCTCAAAACTCGTTATTATAAGTGAATTTCCAGATCACTGTTGACACTAAATAAAAGATGCTGTGATTTTAAATCCAGAATATAAGACTGGGGATGGGGAATAATATAAATCATATACTGGTCCTCCTCTTTTTCTAATTTCTAAAATTTACTAACATTTGAGGATTATGAAAAAAAAATCTAATGGAATAAAGCAAAAATTTTTTAAATTGGCAGACAGTGATATGTTTGTTTTGATTCTGGTTGAAAATCTCAGTGATTTCTCTCATTCCCACTGATATGTTATTTTTTTTTTTTAAAGAGAGTCTCTCTGTTCCCTAGCATTACAAAAACAATATTTTCATGACCAAAATATCACTTACTGATGTTGCAGCTATAAACCTTTGTGCCTGTTGCATAGATACGTAGCATGAAACCTATTTTAAAAGTTTGCTATGTGGGGAGAGGTATAAACATAGGAGTGGGTGGGTGAATATGAGCCACAGGAAAATTAAAGATTGAAATATGCTATCGAGCAGAAGTTTCACCTTCTTCAGAGCAATGTACAGATCAATAGTAGACAAAGATCAGCTCACAATTAGGTCATTCAGACATTCAGACACTGGAGCACAGATCCTGCCCATTAGCCTAGAACACAGGTGATATACAGAAAGTCAAGGATGTCTCCAATTAATCTGAAACTCAACCATCATCCACCTGTACTTCTTCTATGGCACAATCTTAAAATCATGAAGGCCCCTGCTCTCGGAAACTGGGTTACTTACGGTCAAGTAAGGACCAAAAAGAGGCTTTTCCATTTAGTTCCCTCTGACTTACAAGCCATGTTCTTTGGTTCCCTTGTGCCAGAGAGCATGAGATAGCCAACCACGCAGGCAATAAAATACACTAAAAAGAAAATAAATTTTCCTGAGGGAAGGAGAAGAAAGGATACTTTCACCTGTGAACCCAGAGCTGAATCTCTGTGACGTTTGACCATCTCGGGACCAGATTCTTGTACTATCATCTAGACACACAGTCAAGTCCAAGCAACCATTTTTAAGGTGGTTTGAACAAAAACACGCTCAGACTGTCATACTTATAGCAGAGAAATAAAAACCCAAATTCAGTGTCCTCCACTAGACTACTCTGAAAATACCCTCAAAGTGAAGTCAGAGCTTTCCTTGCTGAGACCTGTTAAAATCATTTTAGGGCAATGAATTAAGGTTCTTTAGACACAGACATTTTGTGTACATTGTAGCTCACTCTCAGAGCCCTAGCTGAGAAGCGGAAAGTCTTTTCATAGGCTGGTCAAAACAAATCTCTCATTTGCCTCATTTGAGACATTTGGACAGTGCCTGGGAAGTACATTATTTTCAGGGGGAAAAAAAGAGACAGCCTTTTTTGCATGCCAGCTGGGATCATGGGAACTTCCAATGCCAGGAATTTACTACTGTTTCTGGTAATTCTGCTTGTAGTCATCTGCAATGTTGAAGTGTGAAAAGAGAAGAAGCTAGGCACCCGGGGGGCTGTCTGTGTTTTATGCCAGTTGCACCAGCGCAGGGAATATTTTTAAATGCATTTTGAAGTGGGTAGAATTGTACCCTTTGTCAGAATCACAAGGCTCACTGTTGTGCTCCTGAAAGAGAACACTGGGGGGAAATCTGACCCTCTAAACCCAGTCAGCCCCTACAACAGGAAAGACTGCGTGGCAGAGCACAGCACATGGCAAGTTTGTTTCTCACTGTTTTTCCAAAGCCCCATACTCGCATCAAGGACGTGTCTTTCAGGTGAAGGTGAATCTTGCAGAGGTTTTCCAGAATTTTGCTTTAATCCAGGGTTTGGAAAACTGAGCACTTTAAATTTACTCCAGTCTCTGGGCGTCTTTCCTATTTCCTCTGCCATGTCAGTGAGACATTCTGAGCCCACATTCTCCATGGCCGAATAACGTACACATACTTCCTGATGACCTCACGCTTGACGTACCTGAACCTGCAAATGTAGAATGATTGTACATGAATTTGCACTAATGGTGTCTGATAGCAGACAAGGTGTGACCTTTACTGAAACCGATGGTTTAAATTCAAGAATTCAGATGCTATGTACTTCTGCAAGCTTCCTGATTATTATCACTGTAAGATTAATTATCTAAGTTTGAATGTATTTCCTTAGAGTTCATTAATTTGCCACCTCTTTTACCTGGGGATCATTATGATTGCAATAAGTCATTAATGTTTTCCTCACACAGCTACTTAAACCAAGTTTTTCTGCAACTCTGGTTCTGCTTACAGTATGTGGGAAATCTTCATTTTTTTTTCCTAGTAAAAATTTTGTAAGAAAGCCGGTGTATCGATGGCCATGGTGACACAGTTCATCTTAAAAAGGTCTGGAAGCTGGTGGTGACCAAATGTTATCTGTGTTGTCTCTGTTGATTGCTATTTTCAGAATTAAACTCTGTTTTTCACTTACAGTTGGAGTCAACAAATTGGGGGTTTTAGAAGGGGAGAAGGGAACAATTTGTGTAATACTGCTGTCATATTTGACTACATATTAAAAACAATAAATGATCATTTTGTTTTAATTTCTTAAATACTTTTATCCTGGTCTTTCAACGTACTTATGTTTCCTTTCCACTACTAGTTTTGGAACATTTTACTTACAGAAGAAATTTTGCTGTGTCCAGAGGCACGGGCTAAGGACAAGGTAGAAAATCCTCTTGATTCTAACCTGCCTTGATACCAGCTAGAGCAAGCTGGAGAAAAGGAAGGACCTAGAACATCAGAGTGCACAGCTGGGTGGAGGCTTGGTTCCTGTCTCTGCCCCTCAAAGTACAAAGGCCCTGGTTGATTTCTAGATAGACAGGTGGGACCTAGCTGCCTGTTGAACTCTAAGTGCTAGAATCAGTCAAGGTGCTTCCACTGAGCTCCTGACCTTGTCACTAGTCTTCGTTTGGGAGCTCCAACAGTTTTCCAAATGTATTACTGAAGGTTCTCTCTTATTCCATCCCCCTTGTTCTGAACTAGAAATGATGGTACCTCTTTCTCCAGGGGCTTTTGAATGTGTGCCCCAGCTAATTTATGCAGAACATCTGAAGAGAAATGTTCTGAGCTCCAAAGATCCTTTCCCTGGTTTGTCACCCATCATTCCTGGACCGTCCTTTGCACAACCCCAGGTGTGCACCGGCCTGAACCCAGGACTGGGAAGCAAATGCTGGAAGCTGCTGTGGGGGCTCCCAGTCAGTCCCAGGCATTTCTCCAGCCATTGCTCAGGGCAATTCAATAATGGTTTTTCAAGTCTTACCTCTGTATGGGTCTTTTGGGCTGTATCGATGAAGCTTTTATAACATGGAGTAAATTCAGAACTGCGATTTTAAATGGTGTAAATTGGCTATAGGTTGCCAAAAGGGAAAAATTACTCGTGCAAATCACGCAACTTTCCCTAATAAGAGAAAAACATCTAAACCGGTGTTTATAGTGTGCCATTTTCTTGGAAAGTAAAAATGTTAAAGAAAAAATGCTCCTGATGATCATACAGCATTTAAATTAGCTATAGATACGTATCGCTTATAACTCGAGAGAGCAGGTTTTCTCCTTAGAGATCCTTATTCCAAACCACTCTTTCCAGAATCTAAGCCTTCTGACAGGCAGTTGGGAAATTTTCCGCCTCAGTTGATCTTAACAAATATTTGTTAATGTCTAATCTATGCTATGCAGTGGCTTGATTCCAGAGCTACCAAAACAAACAAACAAACAAAACCAACATCCCTGCTTTTAATTAGTCCACAGCCTAGTGGGGGAGGCAAACATCTACACAAATAGGCAAATTAAGTATTTTAGGTCCCAGAATAGAACTATTTCTGCAGTATGCTGCAGTCCCGGGCACGGGGGGTGGGCGTGCGGTGCAGAAGAGTTCATTATGGATAAAAAGAGGTCAGGAGAACTTCTGTAGAGCCAGTGATATGTGAACGTGGTCCAGAAAGGGCAGAAGGCTTTCACCAGGGGACAGCATGAGCATACCAGAGGGTGGCTCTGAGCAAACGGCCGGGCCAGGGCAGAGAGGTGGCTGGGGAGGAGGCAGAGGCCAGAGACTTAAAGCCCTCAATGATGTCCACAGGACCTCACAGGGTATCTTCAGAGCAATAGGTGCACTTGAAAATTTTGAGGCAGAAGAGCCATATAAACCAAACAGGCAAAGTCATGGGTGAATTGCAGGGGAGAACACTGAGAGACCATTCTGGAGACAACTGCTCAGTTCTGGCTACCGTTCTATGACTACTGTTCTTTCTTAGCCTCCATGTCTTTGGTCCTCTCCTAATAAAACCCAAGCCCACCAGCAAGTATGAAATGCCCCCCTCCCCTGCAGCCACCCCTTCCAGCAAATTACACGTTCCCGTTCTCCTAAGGAAGTAGCACAATACAATCTGACACATTTTCCCATGAAATCAGCAGGAACCGCCTGGGTGTACCCAACTCTTTCAACAACAAGAACTCCCTTCTCTATCTTCTAAAAGTCCCAGGCAATCCAGACAACCAAGACTGCCTGAGGTGGAGGTTAATCTTCCCCCACGATGACGATGACGGTAACATGGGAAATTGACAGATATCGTCAATTTCCTTATAGTTGAGATAGACTTATTAATTGAAGTATTTGAAGTTTGACTTTAAGCTGCTGTCCCTAAAATAAATGAACAAATGATTTTTTTAAAGATTCATTTATTTGAGAGAGTGAGAGAGCGAGAGAGAGAAAGAGAGAGCGTGCACGCATGATAGGGGGAACGGCAGAGGGAGAAGGAGAGAGAGCCTCAAGCGGACTCTGCACTGAGCACAGAGCCCAATGTGGGGCTTGATCTCATAACCTCAAGATCATGACAAGATTCAGATGCTTAACTGAACCACTCAGGCACCCCAAGTGATTTTTTTTTTAATGTTAATAGTAACCCATGGAGTTGTCCTTAGAATTAATGAGTTAGTAAATGCTCAGTCAGGACTATCTGTTGTTCCTACAAAGCTCAGCAAATCCAAATTACAGAAAGGAACTGGAAAGATCAAATGATTTCTGAGGCCAGTGGGGATCCGAGGCACGATGAAGCTTCCAGCGTGGTTACAGTCAAATGTCAGTAAAGGGTAGAACTGGATCTCAGATCCAGTGGGGAAACAATGAAGTCAAGATTGACAGAAACTACCGACAAAGCCTCAGAGATCTGAAGTAGTCCACAGTAAGATGATTTCAAAGCAAACTGCTTCTGGATAATTTGAGAGTCAGTTGAAGTATTTCAGAGCTCTTCGAGGAAGCAGATGAACACCTGATTTAGTCATCGGGGAGACTGAAGATACTGTCCTATAGAAGGCTCTGCATTTAGAGAGCTTGGCTTTCCTGCTTAAGTGCTGTCTCATTACAGCGCAGTGGAGCTTGGGTCTTGGAGGTGGAAGGAGCTGGGAAGGCAGAAGGCAAGTTTTGAGATACTCCTCTATGCCTCCGGTTTATAGCCAGCCACATTTCACACACACACCCTACTGCCTCCACTGGCTTAGCAGGAATCCAAGAAGGGCAGATGGGAGTGCAGGACAGAGAAAAGATAAAGTTTCTGACTGGAACCCACTGCCTTCGCTGGTTCCGATTTCCCCGAACCAGACATTAAGAAATGTCATCTGTACTTCTGCATCTTCAAATCTAAATGAAGGGTCCTTACGGTTTTTGGAAATTTCAAAAATGTGTCCAAGAGAGAAAATCAATGAGAGTCCCATATAGAGTCTGCAAATCTAGGCCCTGTAGGCAATGCCCCTCCCCACCCCAACCAGGAATGGGTTTATTCGCAGCCTGGAGTTGTTAGCACTTTAAAGTCACAGGGAAATGTGCTTGGCCTCCCAGAGTAAATACACTTCACAAAGGCCAGCATCTCTTGATAAATGTTAATCGACCCCTTTTTAGTGTGCATTACTCTTAATAGCGGCAACAAACTTTCCTTATAGCCTTTGAACTTCTACCAGATATACTCCTGACATTTTTCTTGGTGCTTACAACCATTTTGGAGTTGCACAATAACATTGGGCTATTTTTCTCCCCAGATTTCTTTTTACAATTGCAATTTAGATTTCCTTCCAAAAGGATTCAATGTGGTGCGAGCCTTGATAGAATGTGAACTGCATCTCCTGCTGCAGTCTGGCTGTAAGCCTCGAGGATGGGATACATAAATTATTTTAAATGCCATAGAACCTTGCATCTTACTTCTTTCTCCAATGTTTTAAATCCACATCGGGATGCCTTGAAGTGAGATCCTGAACACGCAAGAGCACATCGCCAGAAGGACAAATGGTGACTTGCAAAAAGGGAACCATCCCTTTCATAAAATGGTGTCTTTTGAAATTTAATGAGAAGTCCTTTTCTTGAGGAAAGCTACGTTATTTGGACAAAACTAGCGGGTTAAACAGTAGTAAGGAGAAGCAGAAAGGAGCACAGCTGTTAGAACAGTGGGAACAAGAGCTTGGCTATCGCAGGAGACTCCCCAGTGGACCCTACACAGTACGCGGGCAGAAAGGATGTGCCTGGAGGGGGAGGGAAGGGGGTAGCCACGCGGACTTTCTATTGTTTTACTTTACGGCCTGATATGAAGCTTTATTGAGGCGCTGGGGTGGGAGTTCACTGACTTCAGACAGACGGCTGCAGTCCAGTTTGATTTCCTTGAGATAAAACCACAACTGATAAGTGACCTGGCAGCCAGGGCTCAAGGGCATGAAAACATTCAGTCCCTGCTAAGACAGGAAGGGAGGTCCGGTGGTGACTGCTTTTTGCCCTTCTGAGAAATGTCAAACCAGATCCCCGCATCATCGAGAGCTCATGAGGAGCATGGATTGGGTTTACATATGTCTGTTTCCTGAGACAAGTCTTCTCTCTGTGCCCCTAATAGGAGAGCTCGGGTCCGTGGATACCTGCCCATGTAGCAATTAAGGGGACAAGGTCTGTGACGTCACATGGCTGACCTCTCTGGGGCCGGATACCTTCATCTACAAAGAGAGGATTAAAATAGTCCTGACTTCCTAAGATTATTGTAACAAACAAACGTTTCACTAAAACGTTTCACTTCGGGTTATGCTGTAACACTCAACAAAACTTAGTTATCACTGTTGCTTATGAAAGATACATTGATTTTGTCACAAAAATGCTGCCTTAGTCCTTAGGACCTAGTCCTTAGTCCTAAAAATTGTGCCTTAAAGGGACAATTACCTGGGAAGAGAAACTGGGAAATAAGCCTTTCAAACTAGAAATTGCATGGGAGGAAAGCTACGCGCCTTTGAGTCTTCTTACTTATTCTCCCTGAAAAGTCTCATTTCTCCCCAGGTCTAGGGCAGTCTCTTCCCTGCCCTGTTCCAAGAGACTTACCAGAGTGAAAAGGATGGAGCTTTCAATGTGAGTGATGAAAAATAAAATATTAAATAGGAAAATACAATACCTAGGGGAAGACCGTTTGCTTATAAAATTTAAAAAGGTACCTGCCTTTTAAAAAATGTATTCATTTGCTTATTGACAATTTTACAGAAAAATCAAGACCTCTGTTACTCAAAAAACTATTTTTATATGTCTGCTTCTAAGCAAAATGAGAAACGCATTTCCAACATATCTCAAGGTAGTTTCAAATGTGATTCTAAGAAGCAACACGTTTTAAGCTTGTGAGAACCTGCTTCATACTGATAGACTAAGGCACGGCTTCCAGCCTGTTTCTACCCACAGATCACTTCTGACAGCAAATGTGTCGTCGCTTGGTTTGTTTCCCATACCAACCAACTCCCAACTTCCTGGACACCAACTGAGTGTCCTACAATTCAGTTCAGTTCTGATACTAACTGCTGGAAGTTAGTGCAGACCCCAAAGTTTTGTTTTTTGGTTTTCGGGGTTTTTTAAATATATATTTTTAATAAACATATAATGTATTATTAGCCCCAGGGGTACAGGTCTGTGAATCGCCAGGTTTACATACTTCACAGCACTCACCATAGCATATACCCTCCCCAATATCCATAACCCCACCACCCTCTCCCGACCCCCCTACCCCCAGCAACCCTCAGTTTGTTTGGTGAGATTAAGAGTCTCTTATGGTTTGTCTCCCTCCCAATCCCATCTTGTTTCATTTATTCTTTTCCTGCCCCCTTAACCCCCCACGTTGCCTCTCCACTTCCTCATATCAGGGAGATCATATGATAGTTCAGACCCCAAAGTTTAAGGGCTCAGCCCTACCAGACTGTTCCCACATCAGACACCAACAGAAAATCCTGGACCACCCAAACTTCTGATAAACCAACTGTAAATCTACAACCACTCCTTGGGTTCGATAATTTGAGAGAGTGGTCCCAAAGCTCAGGGAAAACAGACTACTTACTATTACCAGTTTATCATGAAGAATTCATCTCAGGAATAGCCAGTGGGAGAGATGCCCAGGGTAAGGTATAGGGTTCAGAGCTCCCATGCCCTCTCTGGGTACACCATACTTCCAGGGCTCCCTGAAGCCCATTGTTTAGGAGTTCTCACAGAGATTCCATTACAATTGGCACCATTGATTAAATCATTGGCCATTACTGATTAATCTAATTTCCAGGTGCTTTGCTCTACCTGGAGATGGGGGTGGGGGGGTTCGGGGGGGTGGGAGGTTGAAAGTTCTAATCTTCTCATCCTACCTTGGTCTTTCTGGTGACCAGCCCCTGTCCCGAAGCTATCAAAGCATCCACTAAGAGTCTCCCCCTAGAATAAAAGACAATCCTAGCATTTTTATCACTCAGGAAATTCCAAAGGATTTAGGAGCTCGGTGCCAGGAAACAGGGACAGATCAAATATATATTTCTTGTGGTTCTTCTCAGGCCTTGTGAGTCAGAGACCTCTGCCAATCCTCTCTTCCCCCTTCTGCGACATGCATCTCCTGCTTGCCACAATAAGAATGTTTCTGCACAAAGACGCCTAGTACTCAGGAAGCTTCTCACAGCAGATGTCCCTTTGTAATGTGATAGTAGGCCCACCTGGGTATAGCAAACAAAACACATTCATAGCACACCCTTGCACTGAAGAACTGGATTTCCATTTGCTGTGTATTTTGAGGATTTATTCAATGACTATTTACTGATCACCCCACCAAGAGCTACACGTTATTTTGTGTGCTGGAAATTCAGCAGTATTATTTGTTTTACAAATATTCACATACTGTTTTTCTTATGCCAGGAACTGATCTAAACATCTTACAAATATTAAATTATTGAAATCTTATTATCCCACTTGGGCAGGCATTCTCTTGTGCTAGACGCTGAATGTCTATGTCCCCTTAGAAATCACAGGTTGAGACCTAAATCCCAAATGTGATGGTATTTGAAAGTGGGGATTTAGGTGATTAGGTCATGAGGATGGAGCTCACATGAATGGGATTAGTGCCCTTATCAAAGAAACCCCAGAGGCACCTGGGTGGCTCAGCCAGTTGAGCACCTGCCTTTTGGCTCAGGCCATAATCCTGCAGTCCTGGGATCGAGTCCCCTGTTGGACTTTCTGCTCAGCAAGGAGTCTGCTTCTCTCTCTGCCCTGCTTGTGTTCTCTCACACTCTCTCAAATAAACAAAATCATTAAAAAAGAAGAAAAAGAAGAAGAGACCCCAGAGAGCTCCCCTGCTCCTCCTCCCACTCCATGCGATGGCAGAGCTAGAAAACAGCCATCTGTGAGTGGGAGAGGAAGGTTCTCACCAGACACCAAATCTGCTGGCACCTTGATCTTGGACTCCCCAGCCTCCAGAACTGTGAGAAATAAATGTTTGTTCATAAGCCACCAATCTATTCTATTTTGTTACAGCACTTGGAACTGATTAAGATACTGTGTTACAGAAGAGGAAGTGGAGGAACTTAGTGGTGGAGCAATCAGTCCAGAGTTATCCAGCAAGTAAGAGGCAGAGACCAGATGCAACACCTGGGGGGCCGTATTCTTTGCCACTACTCTGGGCTGCCTTTGACACAGAAGAAAACAACAAAGATCCCTTGTCCTTATGTGCTTATGTTCTAAGGGGGCAAGACAAACAATAAAACAACATCTAGATAAGGGAGGAGCAAGATGGTGGAGAGTAGAGACCTAGTATAATTGGGTCCCAGGAGTTCAGGTAGACCGTCATCGAACCATTCTGAACACCTACAGACTCAACGGGAGGTAGAAGAGAAGAAGAGCAGCAATTCTAGGAACAGAAAAGTGACCACTTTCTGGAAGGTAAGAAATCCAGAGAAGTGAATCCGAAGCAACAGATGGGAAGAGAGACCATGGGGGGAGGGGCAGCTCCTGGCAAAGAGTAGAACAGCAGAGCACAAAATCCGAACTTTCAGAAGTCGGCTCCACTGAGGGACAGTGCTCCAGAGGCTAAGCAGGGGTGGAGACCTCATGGGGACAGAGTAGTCTCAGGAACTGCGGGGTCACAGGAAGACTGGGGGTGTCTGAGTGTGGCAGAGTCCCCAGGTATTAGAGTGGGGAAGCCAGCAGCAGAGACGGAGCCGGGGAGTGAGCTTTCAGCTCAGGGTTACCTTAAACCATGATCCAAGTCACTATCAGACCCCTGCTCTTCGATCAGGGACCCCACAAGCGGCAGGTCCAGGGAGACTCACCTTCTTCCCAGGGAGGAGTGGTGGGAACAAGCTGCAGGAATCTGCTGGGTTTGGAGACTCCAAACGGGACCGTGAGCCAGAGATAGAAACGCTTGGTCACAGGCCAGGTGAGCACAGAGCTCGGCGGGAGACGAGGGAGATGGGAGAGATTGACTATTTTTCTCCAGGGCGCACTGAGGAGTGGGGCCCCGAGCTCTCTGCTCCTCCAGCCAGAGACCGGGAGGCCGCCATTTTCACTCCCGTCCTCCGGAACTCTACGGAAAGCGCTCAGGGAACAAAAGCTCCCGAGAGCAAACCGCGCAGAGTACTTAGCCCAGCCCCTGGCAAGGGCAGTACAATTCCGCCTCGGGCAGAGACAGTTGAGAATCAGTGCAACAGGTCCCTTCCGGAGAAGATCAGCCAGAAATCCAGCCAAGACCAAGTTCACAGAACAATGAGAACTGCGGAATTGCAGAGCTAGGGAAATGAAACGCATAGAATTCATGACTTTTTTTCCCATGATTCTTTAGTCTTTAAAGTTAAATTATTAAAATCTTCATTTTTTTTTCTTTTCTATTTTTTTAATGTTTCCTCTTTCCTATTTTAACATATTTTAACTATTTTATCCTATCGGTGCCTTTTCAAAAATCTTTTAATTTTCATTTTTATAGTCATATTCTATCCCTTCATTGTATTTAACCTGACTTTTTTTTTATACATGTAAGTTTTTTCTTTCTTTAAAATTTTGGGATACAGTTTCTTCTAACAGACTAAAATACACCCTAAATCTAGCATATGGCTCTGTTCTTGCCTCCAGCCTGATCACATTCTCTCCTTTTTTTCCCCTTTTTTAACCAACTTCTTAACAACTCCTTTTTTAGAATATTTTTTAAATTTTTATCTTTACAGTCATATTCCATCCTTTCATCATGTGTACCCTTATTTATATACATATTTATATATATAAAGTTTTTCTTTCCTTAAAATTTTAGGAGGTAATTTCTTCTAACAGACCAAAACACATCCAAAATCAAGTGTGTGCCTCTGTTCTATTCATCAGCCTAATCATACTTTTTTTCCCCCCTTTCTTTTCCCCCCGGTTTTGGGTCTCTTCTGATTTGGTTAGTATTTATTTTTCTGGGGTCGTTGTTACCCTTTTAGCATTTTGTTCTTTCATTCATCTATTCTTCCCTGGACAAAATGACAAGGCAGAAAAACTCCTCTCAGAAAAAAGACCAAGAGGCAGTAGCAAATACTGAGGACTTAATCAATATGGACATTAGTAAGATGTCAGAACTAGAGTTCAGAATGACAATTATAAAGATGTTAGCTGGGCTTAAGAAAAGTGTAGAAAATATTAGAGGATCTCTTTCTGGAGAAATAAAATCCCTTTCTGCAGAAATAAAAGAACTATAATCTAACCAAGTTGAAATAAAAAAAAGCTATTAATGAGGTACAATAAAAAAAATGGAGGCTCTTACTGCTAGGATAAATGAGGCAGAAAAGAGAATTAGTGATATAGAAGGCCCAATGATGGAGAATAAAGAGGATGAGAACAAGATAGATAAATGATTACTGGATCACATGGGGAGAATTTGAGTTATAAGTGATACCATAAAATGAAACAATATTAGAACAACGGGGATCCCAGAAGAAGAAAAGAGAAGGAGGTTGTGATCTCTTCTCTTTAATTCATGATTTTATTAATTTGGGTCCTTTCTCTTTTCTTTTTGATAAGTCTGGCCAGGAGCTTATCAATCTTATTAATTCTTTCAAAGAACCAGCTCCTAGTTTCATTGATCTGTTCTACTGTTCTTTTGGTTTCTATTTCATTGATTTCTGCTCTGATCTTTCTTATTTCTCTTCTCCTGCTGGGTTTAGACTTTCTTTGCTGTTCTTTCTCCACCTCCTTTAGGTGTAGGGTTAGGCTGTGTACTTGAGACCTTTCTTGTTTCTTGAGAAAGGCTTTAATCACTATATACTTTCCTCTCAGGACCACCTTTGCTGTGTACTAAATATTTTGAAGAGCTGTGTTTTCATTATCATTTGTTTCCATGAATTTTTAAATTCTTCTTTAATTTCCTGGTTGAGCCATTTATTCTTTAGTAGGATTCTCTTTAGTCTCCATGTATTTGAATTCTTTCCAACTTTTCTCTTGTGGTTGAGTTTCAGTTTCAAAGCATTGTGGTCTGAAAATATGCAAGGAATGATCCCAATCTTTTGGTACCAGGTGAAACCTGATTTGTGACCCAGGATGTAATCTCTTCTGGAAAATGTTCCATGTGCAATAAAGAAGAATGTGTATTATTTTGCTTTGGGATGGAATGTTCTGAATATATCTATGATGTCCATCTGGTCCACTGTGTCATTTAAAGCCTTTATTTCCTGTTGATCTTTTGCTTGGATGATCACTTCAGTGATGGGGGTGTTAAAATCCCCTCCATTCTTGTATTATGTCAAAAGTTTCTTTAATTTTGTTATTAATTGGTTTATATAGTGGGTTGCTCCCATGTTAGGGGCATAGATAATTAAAATTGTTAGATCTTCTTGTTGGATAGACCTTTTAAGTATGATATAATATCCTTCCTCATCTCTTATTATAGTCTTTGGCTTAAAAATCTAATTTATCTGATATAAGGATTGCCCAGGGAAACCAGGGCAGAGCCCAGGGCCAACGGCCAGATGGCTTCCCAGGGGAATTCTATCAAACATTTAAAGAAAAATTAGTACCTATTCTCTTGGAACTGTTCCAAAAAAGTAGAAATGGAAGGGAAACTTCCAAACTCATTTATGAATCTAGCATTACCATGATACCAAAACCAGACAAAAAGGAGAATTAGAGACCAATATCCCTGGTGAACACGTATGTAAAAATTTTCACCAAAATACTAGCCAATAGGATCCAATAGTACATTAAAAGGATCATTCACCCTGACCAAGTGGGATTTATTCCGGGGCTGCAAGGGTGGTTCAACATCCACAAATCAATCAATGTTATACAGTGCATTAATAAAAGAAAGAACTATGTGATACTTTCAATAGATGATGAAATAGCTTTTGACAAAGTATAGCATACCTTCTTGATCAAAACTCTTCACAGTGTAGGCTTAGAGGGTACATACCTCAATATAATCAAAACCATCTAGGGGCGCCTGGGTGGCTCAGTGGGTTAAAGTCTCTGCCTTCGGCTCAGGTCATGATCCCAGATCCTGGGATCGAGCCCCGCATCGGGCTCTTTGCTCAGCAGGGAGCCTGCTTCCTCCCCTCTCTCTCTGCCTGCCTCTCTGCCTACTTGTGATCTCTGTCTGTCAAATAAAATAAATAAAATCTTTAAAACAAAACAAAACAAAAAAACCATCTATGAAAAACCCACTGCAAATATCATTCTCAGTGGGGAAAAACCGAGAGCTTTCCCCCTAAGGTCAGGAACACAGCAAGGATATCCACTATCACCACTGCTATTTGACATAGTACTAGAAGTCCTAGCCTCAGCAATCAGACAACAAAAAGAAATAAAAGGCATCTGAATCAGCAAAGAGGAAGTCAAACTCTCCCTCTTTGCAGATGATATGATACTTTATGTGGAAAACCCAAAAGACTCCACTTCAAAAGTGCTAGAGCTCATACAGGAATTCAGTAAAGTGTCAAGGTAGAAAATCAATGCAAGAAATCAGCTGCATTTCTATACACCAACAGCAAGACAGAAGAGAGAGAAAACAAGGAGTCGGTCCCATTTGCAATTGCACCCAAAACCCTAAGATACCTAGGAATAAACCTAACCAAAGAGGAAAAGGATCTGTACTCAGAAAACTGTAAAGTACTCATGAAAGAAATTGAGGAAGATACAAAGGAGTGGAAAAATATTCCATGCTCATGGATTAGAAGAACAAATATTGTGAAAATGTGTATGCTACCTAAAGCAATCTGCACGTTTAATGACGCAATCCTTATCAAAATACCATCAATATTGTTCAAAGAAATGTAACAAATAATCCTAAAATTTATATGAAACCAGAAAAGACCCCCAAAGAGCCAGAGGAATGTTGAAAAAGAGAGCCAAAGTTGGCAGCATCACAATTCTAGACTTCAGGCCTATTACAAAGCTGTCATCATCAAGATGGTATGGTAGTGGCACAAAAACAGACACATAGATCAATAGAATAGAACGGAGAGCCCAGAAATTGCCCCTCAACTCTATGGTCAACTAACCTTTGACAAAGTAGGAAAGAATGTCTGAGAGAAAAAAGACAGCCTCTTCAACAAATGGTGTTGGGAAAATTGGACAGCGTCGTTCAGAAGAATAAAACTGGACCATTTCCTTACCCTACACACAAAAATAGACTCAAAATGGATGAAAGACCTCAATGTGAAAGAGGAATTCATCCAAATCCTTGAGGAGGACACAGGCAGCAACCTCTTCAAGCTCAGCCACAGCAACGTCTTCCTAGAAATATCATCAAAGACAAGGGAAGAAGGGCAAAAATGAACTATTGGGACTTCATTAAGATCAAAAGCTTTTGCAAAGTAAAGGAAACATTTGACAAAGCTAAAAGACAACCAATAGAATGGGAAAAGATATTTGCAAATGAGGTATCAGATAAAGGGCTAGTATCCAAAATCTATAAAGAACAAATAATGCAATAACAAAATGGGCAGAAGACATGAACAGACATTTCTGCAAAGAAGACATCCAGATGGCCAACAGACACATGAAAAAGTGCTCAACATCACTCGGCATCGGGGAAATACAAATCAAAACCACAATGAGATACCACCTCACAACAGTCAGAATGGCTAAAATCAACAAGTGAGATGTTGGCAAGGATACAGAGAAAGGGGAACCTTTGCACACTGTTGGTGGGAATGCAAGCTGGTGCAGTCACTCTGGAAAACAGTATAGATGTTCTTCAAAACGTTGAAAATAGAGCTACCTAGCAATCACACCACTGGGTATTTACCCTAAAGACACAAATATAATGATCTGAAGGGGCACATGCACCAAAATGTTTACAGCAGCAATGTCCACAATAGCCAAACTATGGAAACAACCTAGATGTGCATCAGCAGATGAATGAATAAAGAAGATGTGGTATACACACACACACACACACACACACACACACACACACACAGGAATACTATGCAGCCATCAAAATACCAAAATCTTGCCATTTGCAATGATGTGGATGGAACTAGTTGGTATTATGCTAAGTGAACTTAGTCAATCAGAGAAAGACAAATATCATATGATCTCTCTGATATGAGGAATTTGAGAGGCAGGGTGGGCGGCTGTAGGGGGTAGGGAGGGAAAAAATGAAACAAGCTGGGAATGGGGATGAGACAAACCATAAGAGACTCTTAATCTTAGGAAACAAACTGAGGGCTGCTGGGAGGTGGGAGGGGAGGGGTGGGTGGCTTGGTTATGGACAATGGCAGGGTATGTTCTATGGTGAGTGCTGTGAAGTGTCTAAGACTGATGATTCACAGACCTGTATCCCTCAAGCAAATAATACATTATATGTTAATAAAAGAAGTTAAAAAAAAACTATATCTAGATAATCCTCAATGTAAAAAGTTAGAAACTAAATGCTAAATGGAAAAATACAACCAAGAAAGGAGATCACAGATGTTAGAGAAGTGAATTTCTCACTTTAAGTAGATACTTAGGGAAGGGAATATTTGAGTCACAACCTGGGAGTATTTCAAAGGGAACAGCAAGTACAAAAGCCACATGGGGGTAACATTCCTGGTGTGTTCAAGAAACAGCAGGCATATCAGAATGGCTTGTGAAGAGCGAGTAAGGCAAAGAGTCACAGAAAGAGGTCAGAGAGAAAATACGGCCAGTATGATCCGGAGTAAGAGGCAAAACCAGTGGAGAGTGCTGAGTAGTTGTGTGACAAGATCTGACCCCCAACAGAAAATTACCTGGCTTCCAGTGGGACCAGACAGCAGGTAGATGCAGTTGTCTAGGTGAGGGGTAATGAACGTGACCTGGACTGGGGTTTATGTCCTATGAGATTGAAAGTTTTTGGTATGGAGGCAATAACACAGCGAGGTTATGATAAAGGGCAGAACTCTATTACTCATATCTTTGAAGGGGAGAAGCATCCCAGGCAAGGTCACATGGGGAATTGCAACCAGGGACAATGTAATAGCTATTGGTGTTGGAAGAAGGAGCTCATGTGTGACACACAGTGCAGAGTTAGCTAGGTGTCCATGGGGGCCTTCATGGCTTGGCTATTTTGAATAATTTAGCCAGTTCTGGGGCTTAGAGTCTCTTAGTAGTTGTCAGATACCCATCCCTGAAGCTGTTAGGGTGGATGTACAGTGGTCCCAAATGGGAGAGCCCATTAAGGGAAGTAGCTGAGTGGTGGACTTAATGGCTGCTTGAGAAAGGAAACTGACCAGACTCTAGCTGGAACCTCAGGTTCAGGTACATTAAGAAAGTAAGAAGAGAAGAGACGAGAAGAGACAAGAAGAGGAAAGGAAAGGAAAGGGAAAAAAAGGAAAGGAAAAAAAGAAACAAAAACTATATTACAATGAAGCAATAAAAATGTTGATAATTGGTTGGATTGTGGCCACATGTGAAAGGAAAGCCAAGGGCCTGCTAATGTGTCAGATGTGGAAGGTGAGAGAGAGAGAGACGAGTCAACTAAAGTCCAGGCTTTGGGAGAAATCTAGAGGAATGGAGTGGCCATTAACGAAAACAAGCAAGACTGAAAAATGAACAAGTTTGTAAAGGAACATTAGAAGTTCAGTGTAGAACATCTCATGTTTGAAATGTCTTTTATTTGTGTAAGACATCTAATGAAGATGTTGAACAGAATAATGGATTTATGGGTCTGAAGTTCAAAAGAGATGTCTGGAAGAGAGATATAAATTTAAGAGTGTCTAACATAAATATTGTATTTAAGACCATGGCACCAATGAGATCATCCAAGAAATGAATATAGATAAAGAAAAGAAATGTGGCCTCATGACTGGCTCTTGGGACATTCCAATGTGAAGAAGTTGAGGAGCTGAAGAAGAACAAACAGAGAAACGAAAAAAGAGCAGTGGAGTGGAGTGTCTCAGGAGCCCAGTGAATGAAGTATTTCAAGAATATATAAATGTCCCAAATCACGGCATTCAAATATGCTTATTAAAATGACAATGAGATACTATTTTGACTATTAGACCAGGAAGAAATTTGAAAACAGACACTGCATGATGTCAAAAGTGCAGTGAAGTGGTTGTACCAAGTTCCGCTATAATTGGGAAAACAGCTGGGCTGGACTTGAAGGAAAGCAATTTAACATTACATGAAAGGAATTTCTGCAGTCTATGTACTTACATTCATCATGTCCTCTTCTAGGAATCCATCCTGAAGAAACAAGCAGAAACTTAGACAAAGTTTTATATGCACAGATGTTCTCTGCAGGGTTATTTACATTAGCAAACAAGCAAACAAACAAAAAAAAAACCTGGGGGAAAATTACATTTTGGACAAGGAAAATGATTCAAAAAATTATGAGTCCAATATAAAGTGGACACTGTGACCCAGGAAGATGATGATTCAAAAGTATATTTAATGACATAAGAAGGTTCTCATGATACTGCATTGATTGAAGACACAAGATAATGTCCTTTTTCGTATTAACAGTAAAACTAATAATTATCATTTCTTGGCTACCTATTACAGGCTAATAATTTAGGCACATTATTTTTAATTCAATAAAGTGGGCACTATGAGAAAGCGAAGACTCAGAAAGTTAATATACTGGACCATATTCTACTTGATTACATGAACACATTTGGGAACTGATGTTATCAAGGGCATGCTTGAGCACACATGTGTGCACACACACACTCTCACACACACAGCGACACAAACAAAGGGAAATCTGATGACCAATTTTACAGTGTCTTATCCTCATCTAAGAAGCGTCAGCTACCTGCAATGGAGGTAGACCTACCTCATCTGGTGTAGGTGTAGGTGTAGTTGGACCTCCCTGTAGAGCAGGACCTCCCTGCTCTATAACCAGTGTCCCGAAGCAAGGAAGGGGGTCTGCTATGTATGGCATCACCATGCTCCAAAGGGGAATGGGAAAGCCATGGTGTCTCTTTACCTCCTCCTCCTAATACACATTATCCAGCCATTAGTAACAGTCCAGTCACTTTATTGAGGGCACACAATGTGTGCTGAGTACGTATTGAGTTATTACTGAGTATGTACTGAGTACGTACTGAGCATAAAATGATACCAAAGGCTAGCCTGCCCCTTACCCTATCGAAGCCTATAGTCCAGATGCAGCTATTAAACAAATTATTAAGTAAGTTATCTTATACATAGATATATGGCCAAAACAGCAGTAAGAGCTATGAGGGACAAGTACAAGATTCTAAACCAGCAGTTAGTGGGATCATACCCCAATCTACAAGTCACGAAGGAAGAGCGCCCCAAAGCCTCCAAGAATTCTATCAGTAACTCTCAAACACTAGGTGTGCACATGCTGGTAACCACATTTTCTATGTCAGAAATTAATCAGGGCTGAATGGCCTTGACAAAGAATGAGTTGTTTGATTCCACTGTGTGGTTCGAGCCACAGAGGAAGAAAATAAAGGAAGTTAACGAATATGTCTTTAATCTCTTCCATAGGTCTGGAAGATTTACCGGAAGGTGAAAAATCAGACTGGGGTCCTTACTTTGAAATTTTGAGGTCTCCCAATGCAGAGACTTTAGAGAGCAGTAGTAGAAAGTTTTTTTTCTGACCATATAACCTTCCCAATAATTTGGACCATATAGCTGAGCTTTAAAATATCTGCTTTGAAACACAGGGGCAGAGTATACACCAAGCGCTCCAGACAGAGTGCCCAGGTCGGCATGCCTCAGACTGCTGGGACTGGAAATCAGCTCTTACCTGGTCACTTAAGTCTATTGCAAACCCTGCCCGTGACACTCCTGTACTGAAGACTCACGGACTCCTCTGGTGGCTCCTCCTCACAATCTTGCCTGTGCCAACTGGCTGCTCCTCTCCCCCACCCGTGGCCCCCACTCAGGCTTAGGGACCCTGCACAGCACTGGCTGGCCCCTCTGCCCAAAGCTCTTCCTCCTCCTCGTCCAGGCTGGCTTCCAGACTAGCCCGTATTTAGAACCACCTCCCTTCTCTCTCCCATCCTCAACCCCTATTTTTCTTCCTAGCACTTACAGCTTCCTGGCCTGCTTTACAGCATTTATTTGTTTACTGTTGATCTTTCCAAAGGAAGGGAAGAGCCACAAGGGGAGGGGCTCCTTTGTCTCTCAGCCCAACACCCACAAGGGAGCCCAGCAATGGTCGGTCGTCAATAATGATTGGATGAATTAAAATGGAGGGATGAATGCAAAGATGAATGAATGAATGAATACACTGCTTGGCTTAGCTAGGCTTTCCCTGGGTAAGTGGGTGCCTACCACTGAGATAGCATCATTGGCTGATAGGAAGGACATATGACATGCCCTGGGGTCAGAGGCCATAAGGAGGGCTGTTCAAGGGAAGGCTGGGGTCAGGGGAGGCATCAGGTCTGTGGACTATGACCTCACAGCCCCAGGCACTCTCCCAGGGTCCCTCATGATGACTTTTCCCTGGCCATGGTTGGGTTGAGTGAGATTTTGCTAATGGCGCCCAGATGGGTGTACTTGGGGATGGTCAGCTTTTTCCTGGATGTACCACTTGGCACTTTCCCTTTGCTCTAGTCTTCCTGAGTCTAGCAAGCTCCCAATCTCCCACTCTCTTACCTGCTTTCCTGCCAAGGGAAATCTCTTTCTAGTTGGTGAAGAGTTTTCCTCCTGTTTCTGGTTATCTACAATCGGGAATTTTGTCATTTTATATCACTGTGAAGCCCCCAGGTGTTTAGGCTTCTGAAAGACAGAAGTTAAAAGGCAAGTATTTTAGTTCTTCAGTTTATTTTTCTCCTTCACCACATCCAGGACGAGAGGCAAGGAGTGTAGAGTGGAATTCTGCTGAGTGGCAGAAAGCAAAGGACGAAAAATAATAGATAAATTAATAAAATATATATACATTACTAGCTTGATCAGATATTCACCTCTGTCCTAATAAAGCATAGCCAGAAAAAAACTCCTTTGTGCACGGCCCTGAGTTTCCAGAGAAAGGGAGAAATGAACCCCTTTTAACTAAATAAGTGTGTGAACACCAAGTTTAGTATCAGATATCAAAGCCTTGCGGTTCTGGATAACTAATTCTTTTTTTCTTATGAAAACATTTTCCTGGAGTTATACAGCTCTATGGAAAATTTGCCTCTACTCATTCTTGACATATTAGCAATTGCAAAGTATTTTTTAAGGGGAAGATTTTCCAAGAACATTCTAGGACACATTAGCTTTCTGGTTTTGTTTTTGTTTTTTTAAATCTTCAGGGCTTGCTGTTGCTGTTTGCTTGTTTTTCGCCATCTCTCAGGAATGTCTTAAAAGCTGATAGGGCAAAACTAGCTATGGTATAAAAACTGTAGTTCAGTCCAATTGCATTTAAGGGCTACGCTCTTTCATTTTACATAAAAACAGAACACAAAACAGCTGTCCGAATTATTTTTAAATGAATAAAGGATACGCAGAAATTTAGGAATATGTGAAGATGTATTTGCTTATCATTAGCAACCACATCTGAACGAAAGAGAAGGGACAAGGCACAAATTAGTTATAAAAATAATTTGTTTGCTGAGAGAAGGGGTTTTTTTGTCACGTAGGTTTAGAGGAATCACAGGGAGTAGAAGTATATATCATTTTTTTCATTCAGCCTTGGCTATCTTTAATCAACTGAACCCTGTAGTTCAGAGATGACTTCATATTTTAGACCTTCTGAGGTGACTATTAAAGGACATTTCTATTAAATTTAAACTGTATGTGCCTTTTTTTTAACTTTCTGAAGAATTTGGTGACTATTCTATGTTTATTTCTGTCTTTTGACTTTACTCTGTCTTATGCTTTGAATTAAAATTCCCAACTAACAGAAAACAAAGTTTCCTTGTAAATACAGAGACTGGCTTCTAGAACAGTCAGCCTTGCTTTGCGGAGGAGTGGGAGGGTTTCAGAGAAAAAGGCCTGAGGTAACTGAACAGATCCATAGGGGGCAGATGGATTAACTCTGGAGAAGGTGGGAATCTTTTCATGCAAACACCTTCAGCTCCCTGGTGGGCAGTGGGCTCAGCTCTTGAGATTTGTGATCTAATTTGAAACTGTTGTTTAGAATCCCAACACCTAGCTTATTTCCTTCTGGCTGAGGGCATAAATAGCTGTGTCCAGCAGCTAGGAAAATCCAGTAGCTCAGATGAGCTATAGAGCTGTGGCCTATAGTAGAGACTTTGTCAGTTAAATCCAAAGACCACCTGCCACTGTCAGGTGAAAGATTGCCTACCTACTGCCTACCTCTCACTGTGGGGAAGAAAAAACTAGCACTACCCCTGGGATATAGCTGCGGGTCAATAAATGTGAATTCCCTTTCCCTATTGAGGTCCATGAATTTGTGAATTATGGAGAAAACTAGTCTCATAGATGTTCTTCAAAAAAAAAAAAATGGTTTCTATTGAAATAAGTGGAGGGAACCACACAGCTGTAGGGTCAGGCTTCCTGATGCAGCTTCCAACTGCCTATTAGCCTGGGCAAGTGGTTCAAAGCAGAGGGCAGGGACCAGAATACCAGCTGGTCCTTTCTTAGCTGTGAGACCTCAGGCTATGTGCTTAACCTCTCTGTTTTCTTACTGGTAAAATGAGGGTAGTAGCTTCTACCTAATAGGATTAATATATTACTGTTTATAAAGTACTTTCAAAAGTGCCAGGCACTTATTTAAAAGAGCTAAATAAATTTATTTTATAATTTATAAATATTTATAAATTTATAAATTTATTATATAACTAAGATTCTCTGAAATATTCTTCAGAAAAAAAAAATTAATCTAGAGTGTCCACAAACTTTCTTTGGCCCTGGAAACCCTCCCTACCCAACTCCACCCCATTCCTTTTTTTTTTTCCTCTACAGTTACTTTCACAGAGACAACTGCATTTCAAAATGTTCTTTAAGAAGTCGGCCATAGAGAGGAGTTCACTGAATGTACTCTCTTAACAAAGGATTAGAAAGAAAAGGTTTAAAAGAGGGGTCAGCAGGGAGCATCTCGATTATTAATTCTGAAAGCCTCAAAAATCAAAGGAGAATTTTCCAGAATATGCTAAGCGAGAAGTTTTGAGTTAATGAAGTTCATGTAATGCTGTTGATTTTCATCTTGTGTCTGTCTCACTAAGGGGGATCATTCTAGTATGATTTACAGTGTGCTGAGTGCTGATGCTTATCAGGCACTCTTCTAGCCTGTTTGGAAGCTCTTTCTAAATCTAAACAACAATCGCAAGAAGTAAGCATCATGATTCACCATTTTATAAAGATGCAGAGAGCCAGAGTCTAAGTTGCTTGCCAAAGGTCCCCCAGCTTGAAACCACAGAAGCCAAGTATTCAAATTCAGGGATTCGGACCCCAAGACCCACACCCAGAGGCCCTTAGGCACCTTTAACATGTAAATTACTTTTCCCTCACTCCATCCCCTCCCACCGGGGGACTCAGGGACCCCAGACCCAAAATTCTGTGCTAGGATCAGCTGCTTTTGTAAATGGCCCCCCCATGGGGTTGAACCTGTCACTGTGGGACAAAGCTATACAGTAGCTCTTGTCATCACTGCCCTCTCCCACCTGCCCCATCACGGTCAAAATTCTGAAGACCTGAGACTATCAAGCACAACACATAATATTCCTCTCCATCTTTCGCCCTCAAAGACTTGACATTTTCACACACCCAGTAAATGGAGAAAGGACTCAAACCTCAAGTTCTCCCTTCCGGTAAGGGGTTTTTCTGGGGTATCTTACGACTACTTCCAGAACTTTATGAATTTCACAGAAATCTGTCTTTGTTGTTCTTTTGAAGTGCTGACATTTAACAAATGCCACTGGTCGGGTTGCTTTCATTTCCTACTAAGGCGGAAATGTGTTGCCGAGTTCTTGAACACTGGCCGTGCGTGCGTGTGCGTTTTGATTCTGGGCGGCCAGCCACACTGCCTGCCCCTAGGCTAGCGCGTGGCGAGCCCGAGTAGCACATTGTTCTAGGGACTGTGCCCCTCGCTTCACTCTTGCTCCGTCTGGGGACCACAAGAAACATTCCACCTGGGTTTTTTTCTGAAAGGAACAATGTAGATTTTTGGAGCTGTGATTGTCAAACATCAACTGGGTACAATGGCTTCAGTGAAATTCAACCCAACTTGGAACATTTTCTTTTATGCATAGCAAACACAGCAGATGGGTTGATTTTCTTCCTTCCTATCTTCTTCCTTCCTTCTTTTCTTTTTTCTTTTTTTAAAAGAAGGATGTTCTCAGATGCTCAGACAAAAAAAAAAAGTACCCTTTAAAAGAAAATCTGTAATATATATTTACATATTTTTTTGAAGATTTTTATTTATTTATTTAACAGACAGAGATCACAAGTAGGCAGAGAGGCAGGCAGAGAGAGAGGAAGGGAAGCAGTCTCCTTGCTGAGCAGAGAGCCCGATGTGGGGCTCGATCCCAGGATGCTGGGACCATGACCTGAGCCAAAGACAGAGGCTTTAACCCCCTGAGCCTCCCAGGCGCTGTTATGTATTTACATATTTAAACCCACAATCAGGTTTTCTATTTCCGACCTGTTGAGATGAAACATACCCATCTTGTCCATAGTATCTCCATGTAAGTATCGGTCCTGCTGAAGAAGAAACAGAGCTGGATAGTAGTTAAACAGTAAAAAAAAAAAAAAAAAAAAAAAAGATTTAATTCGGGACTAGAACAATACAGGAAGAGAGACCTCAGTACAAAACCAGATGTAATTCCAAATGCAGCAGGGGCAAATGGGAGTTCATAGTCCAGGAGCAGGGTGCTGTCCGTGGATGGAAATCTTCTAAAAGGCAATACCAGGTGTAAGAGGGAGTCTGGCTAAACCAGCCTTACAGGATCTTTGCTACAGACAGGCCTGCGGGCTGGTGGAAGAGGAGAAAGTCAATCATGTGTTGAGTGTGAACAGATGTGGCGCACAGAGGACTCACCCTGAACTGACTTAGCGAGGTTCTTGCTAAACCTGGATTTTACAAGACATTGCACAGAGGATCCCAAGACAAGGCTCAGGAAGCTGACTAAAATTTGGTTTGCATCTTTCCTCTCCTTCAGGTCCTGGGATCCTCAGTCAGACCCCAAATTCTTTCTACCAGCACACCTCGCCATTGGGAATGCACTACTCCACTGTGTAGATCCGGGCTTTTCTCCAAGTGGGTTCTGCAGACCCCTTGTGGCAGCATCTTAGAGCAAACCTGTTGAAAATGCAGATTCCTGGGTCCCACCTTCGGCCTAATGAATCTTCATATCTACAAGTGAGTCCTGGAATCTGAGTGTTTAACAGGCCATTTGTATATAAAAATTTCAGAACTACAAATATCTACAAAACATATAAAGGGAAAATGAAATTAAAAAGAAGAAAGAATGAGGTTTCCAGAAAAGGTGTCCATACAATTCATACTTTCAAAGATAGAAGGACGTGCTACTTCCCACAGATATTTTACACTTCCCTAACCTATAATTTTTCCTTATTTTCCTCAGATTACCCGTTTGCCGCTGCACCTTTGTACATGTTGAAGCAAATGTCACTCTCTGTGGCCATTAGGTTGGCAGACCAAGTCGTTATCACAGGTGGCAAGTTGGGGTGTTTCTCCCCCAGCCACTGGAGGCTAAGGGTCAGGGGGCGAGGGCTGAGCACACTTGTTGTCAGCAACCACAATCCGCACACATTCCCCTTGAACGAGAGGTGTAAGTTCCTTTAGGACTGGAAGGAGCCAGGAAAAGGGACACAGGTCAACAAAGATTGAAATGTAATCACGTTATCTCCAACAAATGCTAACCCAGACAGGATGCCAGGTCACCAGAGACAGACCAGGACTGTCCCAGGCATACTGGGACACGTGGGCACCGTGTCTGTGCGGCATCTGTCTCCTGCAACGTTAACCAGAGATACTATCCAACTTGACTGGGCTGCCAGAGCTTGTATAACACTGTAGATAGTCATCTTCTTTGGCTTTCTGGTTCACTTGTTTTCATTCTTGAGCATCACACTTTCACCTCTCTTTTAGACCTTCCTTTCCCTAAAGGAGAAATCTAGATAAGGGATTCATTCATTTGTTCGTTTCTTTGCTTGTGTATGCAGTGGCCCTCCTATATATAGCCCAAATCTGCTGATGGTTCAGCAGTGATGAAACATTACATTTCCAGCCATGGTGGAAACGGAGGAGATAGATGCTAGAGAAAGACACACACAGAAAAGGAGATATAAGTCAGGGCTTTGATAAGTGCCACGAAGAAGATGGATGTTATCCACACGGAAAGGGGAGTGGGAGCAGGCTGGCAAGAGCCGAGGGGTGAGGGGAACAGAAGAAGCTTGAGAGTGCCTCCAATCCTTGTAGGGAAGGAATTGTTTGACCAAGTACTCCTGTTGAAAGAGGAAACAATTATTTGAAGTTGTTTTTCACACAAATTCTGGGGAAGAGCCCCAGGAGGACAGAGGTCTTTTCCTACTTGTTGGCCGCCATGCCACACTGGGCAGAGGTGATCTGCCCATGTCTGGCCCCTGACACAAAGGAACCCTGGTGCATAGATCGGGCATGAAGGGAATCAACAGCCTGTGACAAAGCTGTGGCCAAGTAAGCCTGGGTCATTATAAAGGGAAAGTTAACAATGTAGGATCTAGCGATTTGAATACTGCTTCTCACTAGCTATACAGTGGGTTTTGATGAAAATAAAATGAGTGAATATGAGTTTAACATGCATAGAACACTGCCTAGCACATAGTAGGTGCTCAACAAATAATTTTAAAAGAAATAGATCCTACTTGTATAGTATAAAAAGTACTGGGGCGCCTAAGTGGCTCAGTGGGTTAAAGCCTCTGCCTTTGGCTCAGGTTATGATCTCAGGGTCCTGGGATTGAACACCGCATCGGGCTCTCTGCTCAGCAGGGAGCCTGCTTCCCTTCCTCTCTCTCTCTGCCTGCCTGCCTCTCTGCCGACTTGTGATCTCTGTCTGTCAAATGAATAAATAAAATCTTTTAAAAAAAAAAAGTATTGCAGGACTTTAGAACATGATATTGCCCAAAATTGCCACTTTGGCACACTCTTATTTTGAGTGGAAGGCACTCGAGAAGCCATAGATCAAAGAAGGGCTCTCTGTCTTCCTCTTTTCTACCTAAAAGCAGGTCATAAGATTTCCCAGGAGAAATGTGCCCTCCCTGCACCAAGAAAAGGAGAACATTCTTATCCCTGGAGACTCAGAGTTGACACCAAAATGGATCTGTACCAACTACCTACTAACACAACTCTTACCTTCCATTAGCTCCCCTGTGGATTTCCTAGTCACCATCCCACAATCTACTGCCCCAACCCATGCATCCTTGTCCTGTCACCTCCCCCAGAATTTGTTGTTCTTTGTTTCAAAATATATATAAACTTTTGGCACAATAATTTGTTAGGTTTTTCACTTTCCTTATAAGATTCCCACATACATGTAAAAATATTAAATAAAACATCATGCTTTTCTCTTTTCTCATTTGTCATATGTTAGTTTAATTCTCTAGCCCAATCACAGAATCTGAAAGGGTAGAAGTTTTCTTCCCCTATAAGGTGTGTATAAGTGTATTAAATAAAAGTTTGTATTTTCCTAACAGGAGCACTCTGTCCTGGGCAATGAATAATTAACTCAACTAGAATTTCTTACTTGATTACGTTGATTAGGAAAAACATACAAGAGGACCCAGATAGTAGAGTAGTATAGAAGCCAAGATACACATAAAGGGAAAGTAGCAATTAAAGGCCTTGAGTAGGGGCACGTGGGTGGCTCAGTGGGTTAAAGCCTCTGCCTTTGGCTCAGGTCATAACCTCAGGGTCCTGGGATTGAGCCCCGCATCAGGCTCTCTGCTCAGCGGGGAGCCTGCTTCCCTTTCTCTCTGCCTACTTGTGATTTCTGTCTGTCAAATAAATAAATAAAATCTTTTAAATAAATAAATAAATAAATGCAAGCCTTGAGTAAGCAGAAGCCATATGACATGGCAAAGGGAGTAACTCGTCAATAGAGCACCAGAAGGCAGAGACAATGAGAAGCTAAGAGCAAGCCTGGTAGACCTGTGTTAGCATGCCTGCTAAAATTACGACTTTATTCTGAGAGGTCTTTCAGTTCCTCATAAGAATATATTAGGCCACTAGAGTCCGTGTGAGGATGCTGAGCTCAGTCAGTCAGTCCTCATGCCAACAGCTCTAGGCTTGCTTTCCCAGACCTTCAAGGCAAGTGGAAAAAGGTAATACGTCTTTCAAAATGTCCGGCAAGCCTCCAAAGACTCCATCACGTTGATTCTGGTTGGGACCCTGCGCCACCCCGGAACTAAGCCCTTGGCAGGGAGAATGGACTTTCGGCTTCAGCAGGCTCTGTAGCTCAGGCCGATATCCATAATTCCATGTAGACTGAGATTCACAATAGGCCGACTCCCCCAGGGGAAAACTAGCAGTAGAAATGGAAATTAGCAACTAACAACAACAAATAATAATAATAATCTCCACCTCAGGGGGTAGATGTCAGGAATACCTGGACAGGGACAATGTGGGGTGCTCAGTGGGTTAAGCACCTGCCCTTGGCTCAGTTCATGATCCCAGGATCCTGGGATTAATTCCTGCATCAGGCTCCTTGCTCAGCGGAGAGACTGATTCTCCCTCTCCCTGCTACTCGCCCTGCTTGTGCTCTCTCTTTCTCAAGTAAATAAATAAATAAAATCTAAAAATTAAATAAATAAATAAATAAATAAATAAATAAACCCTGGGCAGAGTCACTTTTCTTGAAAAGAAGGGAAGAGGTGTGACGAGCAGGCCTGATAGGCACAGAGAATAGCTGAGCTCCAGCCTTCCAGCCTCTCAGAGAGGCTCGCGTGAAGGTAGAAGCTGAATCCTTCGAGTCTGTGGGCTACCCCCACGCGTTCCCATTGCCAACGGCAGATTTCATCTTTATCTAGGAGGTTACTTCACTGTAAGAGTTTGCTTTAGATGCTTCTGTCGAAGTGCCTGTGGCAAAGTACTCCACAGAAAGACAATGACATTACACACCAGTGCTTGTATTTTATGGCAAACAAATCCGGCTGAGTATGAATTTCCATCATTTCTGGGAACCCTGGTGAATTTATTTAATCAGGGAGCTTATAGCATCATTTTACTTAAGCCTCCTTAAACAGTTATGTTGTAAACATCTTTGCAGCAAGGAGCTTAACTTTTATCGTTCAAGGAGAGATGATGTCTCAGCATTTTAGACTCCGAGAAGAAACATGGTGTAAGATTCTGCAGAAAAAAAAAATCTTTCCTGTTATGAGTCAGGTCTCTTTGCTGTTTAGCAGTGAATGCACACCAAATTCAAACATGCAGAATCAGAAGATTAAAGTACAGAATGCCAGGTGGAAGTGATTCTAAAAACTAAAGAAGAAATCAAATAAAGGTATGCTGGAAAATGCTCCTTCACAACCGGCCAGTTCACTCTGATTCTCCATCTGCTCCAGCCTCTCTGGGGACCAAGAGTCCCGCTTCCCCATTTTCCAAATTCTAAGGAGAATCCACAGCTTCAAGCTTTTCTACCCTTCCTAAGTTTTTAAAGGATAGAGAGTAGCTATCATCACCCAAATATAAAAATACTCTACTTTCGGGGCACCTGGGTGGCTCAGTGGGTTAAAGCCTCTGCCTTGGGCTCAGGTCATGATCTCAGGGTCCTGGGATCGAGCCCCACATCGGGCTCTCTACTGAGCGGGGAGCCTGCTTCCTCCTCTCTCTCTGCCTGTCTCTCTAACTACTTGTGATCTCTGTCTGACAAATAAGTAAATAAAATCTTAAAAAAAAAAATACTCTACTTTCAAACTTACATCTCTGCTCCAAAATGTAATATGATTTCTACTAAGATTTAGGATCCTACTCCCTTTATGAACAATACCAGTTTTCTTCTTCATTGCATCTCTATCACTGAATCAGGGACTATGGTAATAGAATTTCTGTGGCTAGTGTCCTCCCCATCACAGAAGCTGAAGAGCAATAGAGATCGTTATCTCCAAGCAAGAATACAAATGGTTCTGCCTTCTTAACTCAGAATGGATCTTCACAAAGACAAGAAGAGGAAAAAAAAAAAAAAAATCCGCACACCCACGCACTACCAGATCTTTTCTTCCATTTCGTCGTGGATCTATTCTCTCTACGCACCTTTGGCAAGACACCCAGATCTTCAGTTTCAGCAGGGGCTATTATCTTCCAGGTTCTTTTTTAAATTTTAGACTCCAGTTTTCTTTCCTTTTTCTAACTAAAATAACACCCGCGCCACGTTTCCTGCTGGCAGGGCTGTGTCTGTCACATGTGTCTAGTCACAGAATTTATTTTATCCTGAGTTCTCATCAACTTGCTCTTCCCTTTCTGTTTTCTGAGGAAGCACCACATTAGTAACTCTGCCCACCTTTTCCAGCTTTTCCTGAAGGGAACGAAGAGACAATCCCTGGACCCAGCAAAGCAATTTTGGGAGCGAATGGCTATTGTAATGAAAATCCTGGTGATCTTGACTTGGCAAAAAGCTTTCTTAGGAAGGAATAAGCATTTCCCCTGTTCCTTTTTTAAAATCAAGGAAATGAGACTGTTTCTCTTCCCGTTCGCAAAGCTTCCCTTAGGGGTATTTTCTAGTTTCTAATCGGAAAACCTCATTCTCAAGCCTTGAACTTGAGCAAATCATCAAATGCTGACTTGCCTAAATGGGATTTTGCTAAAACCCCTTCCCTGAAAAAGTGACTACAAATTGCAAAGGGGCCCTAAGAATTTCTGAATGCAGTAGGCAGGTCACTGCACTAAAGAGATCACAAGATAGAAATCCCAAAGCCTGAAGTGTGCCATCTGTGGAATGATGAGGACAATGTAATAAAGCAAAGTTTCAGTATGCTGGAATGAATTTTGAAAATGGCCAAATGTCACACAAATATTTGCCCTGGAATGCACTGCTGCCAATGATCCTCTCATGACCTGTCCACCAAAGGACAGTAGGAAGCAAATTGTAAATCTGAAACCACAGAGAGTGAGAATCTATTTCTTTGAGCTTTGGGAAGGATTTGCAAAGAAATTTAGGTAGGCTTTTATCTTCTTTTCTACCCAGGTTAAAAGGGTGCCCTCTGCTCAGACTGTCATCCCCTCAGAATTCCTATGTATCCTTTTGCTGCCATTTCACCCCCAAATTCTTTCTCAACCCCCTGAAATCTGACTGCTGCCTCCAAACCACCGAGGGGGTTCATAATGCTCGTTTTGCTGACCTCTTCTTTCCCTTTGCCTGATCCTGATGCTTTTGTCCACAACCTCCTGATTCTGGAGACTCGCCACCCATTTCTCCGTGGCCGTAGGAGACGGGGCCCTCCCTGCTTGTCTCTCCTCCCTTCACTGGTTCTGCTTTGTTGGCTCCCCGCCCAGAGCCCCGGCTCTCACACAGCTCACACCAAGCGATTTCCCTCTGAAATCTCAGCCGAGTTTCTTCGCTTCAACCCCTTTGAGGAAAAGATGTGCATATCTGTATCCAAGCTCACTCTCCTCCAGGCTTCCCCCCCACCGTCGTATCCCCAAAAGATGCCTCAAGTTCATCTTCCTCCTAAGTCATATTCTCTCTGCACATCCTAACTTCTGGTAACAGATACAAAATTATTCATGTTAGCTACTTATGTTTCTTGTCTTCTTCCTCTTCTTCATTTTTTCTCCCCTGTCTTCAACCTATTGTGATAAACTCCCAATCCACTGCAAGGTTTACAGCTTCTCTCCATTGACTGACTTGAGCCAACCGACTCTTTCTGAGTGCTGGAGGGTCAAAGAAGACCAAGACAGAGCATCCGTGAAGATTTCAGTCCAACCCAAGTATTGGCAGTGGGGAGAGGTAGAAAAGGATATTTAAAATTCTCTGAAACAAATTTTTTTTTTTTTTTTTTTTTTTTTAGAGAGAGAGAGTTTGAGGGGTGGGGAGGGGGGAGGGGCAGAGGGAGAGGGAGAATCTCAGTGATGTAGGGCTCGATCTCACAACCCTGAGAACATCACCTGAGCCAAAATCAAGAATTGGGCACTTAACCAACCGAGCCACCCAGGCACCTGCGAATTTTCTAAAGAATTTTAAAAGGTAATGACAAGGTGAAAAAAATGCATAGACTCTAGGACATCTAAGTCATATTCAGGTAAAGGTGAGGTGAGGTCAAGGTCCCCAGGGAAGGTGAACTTGGAGGGGACTTTGAAATGACAGATATAAGATGGATACAAAGAAATATAAGAAGACATGATTTACTTAAAGCTTAGAGGCTTTAAGGAATCTTTACAAGTCTCTATGGCTAGAGTAAAACGGGCATTCCAGAACCTCCAGGAGGGGAGGCTAGAAGGTGGGCTGGACCAGGGAAATTCCCAGGAGGATGAGTTAGCACACTCAAAAGGCTGTAAGTGAACAGAATTTAGATTTAACAAGGGGACTTCTGAAGTGTGAATGGAGCGGAACCAGACTGAAGTCTAACAAGGGCAGGAAGCCATTAACCGTCACTGTCGGGAGGGAGGGAGCGAGGGATAGGGGTCCTGGGACTGGAACCCATGGCCTGTTGTGGCCATGGGAGAAGAGCTCCTGGCTACTCCCCAGAGACACACGCCCACATTCAGGCTCCTGGGACAGGCAGTGACACCACCCTGGGGGTGAGAAGTCATCAACTCTTCTCTCACCTTCTGTCTGATATCCTGTCAGTGCTTCTCATCAGACATAACCAGCGAGAACCTGGACAGCCAGGAAGCCAGAGTGCAAACACGCCAGCCTTCCAGAACACACAGCCCCGGGCGGGAAGGGGAGAGCACAGAGGGGAGGGTGTGTGGGGAGATGAGCGCAGGAATTTCTGGGCAGGGAACTCTGTCGTTGGCTTGTTTGGGCATTGTGATTTGTAATTATCTCTGCTTAAAAATCTTTACAGGACCTCTTCCTTCACCTTTTGACATCTTTATCCTATTTAAAATTAATTGCTAGAACAAATTATGTACGCTGTTGTAAATTTCACTTCACCATAGTTTTTAATTTTACTTTAAGAACATGTTTTTAATTTATGAGATAAATTGCAACCAAAATATGTTCTTTTAGGATCATTAGGGGTTTTTTTGTTTTTTTGGGTTTTTTTTGCCTGCAAGAGTTTCTAATTTTCCACTTTATTTTTTTTTAAATAAATTTTGTAATTTAGGAGTCTGTGCTAAACACTTTTTTTTCCTAGCATTCACCCCAAACCATCTACTTTGCTCTATGGCATGAGGTAAATGAAAGTGGGGAGCAAAATCACACGTAAGTGAGAAGAGTTGTCTTATTTGATAAATGGAGTAAATATGAACAGAATTCAATCTATTTGACAAATGGGTTTAATTTAACTAGTGTCTTGTGTCTAGTGCATTTTTCCACTTGGAGAGAACATTAGTGTTTGCAGGTTTTCCTGCCTCTGTCTGTAGAGAAGCGTCCATAAGGGGACTCCTGGTCTTCAGTGGAAATTTCCCCAAGATTTCCATGAGTAATGAGAGATCACATTTTGTCTAACAAATTGACAGAGAGATTAAAATGATCATGTGACATTTGAGGGATCTGTAGGGATAAGAAGAGGGAAGGGGGTCGGGGATGGGTCACATTCCAGAGGGATCTATATGGCATCAGGTTTCTCCAAAAACTGCCCTAGAAGGTAGTAGAGAATGGAAAATGACCTCAAAATGAATCAGAAATGATTTGAAATCAGCATTCTATTTCTAGTCAGATCATAAATCAAGTATAAGTGTAGACTGGAATATTTCAGACCTGCCAGTTCTCAAAACAATGTATTCCCTATGGACCCTTTTCCAGGAAGATATGTTCCACCAAAATGAGGAAGGAGGGAGAGACAGAGAGAGAGGGAGAGAAGGGGGGTTGAAGAGAAAGGGAGAGAGAAAGAGAGAGAAAGAGGAAGAGACACAATGACACAGTAAAGGAAAAGAATTCTCGTAACAATGTTGAAGAAAAACTGTGTACAAGGCTAAGTGTACAACAATCCAGATTGAAATAGGAATTAACACTCTTAGAGATTTATCTTCAGGGCTAAAAAAAAGTAACATAATAAAGGGACTCGACTTATGACCTGATATGTTTGATTATGTGAGCAGTAACTACTTTTATATGATTCAGTTTAGAAAATTAATATGAGGAAAAATCTACCAACTCATATCATCTGGCTAGAATAGCATTGATATAGAGTACATAAGGACAAGAGAGAAAATACAATTATAGATTAACATCATCTATAAAGATACTTGCAGATATTTAAGAGAACATATTAGTGAAGACATTTAATAAAATATTTTAAAAAGCATGGCCAATTCATATCTAGTCCAGGATACATTCACTAAGGATGATTCAAAAATTTGGAAATTTTTAAATATAATCAGCCACAGCAACTGAGTAAAAATCATATTTGATCTCAAAAAATTAAAGAAAAAACATTTACTAAAAATCAGCATTCATTAATAATCGAAAAACAGGAAAGTCATTGCAAAACCCATTCTTATAAAGGACTAGTATCCAGAATATACCAAGGATGCTTTATAATTTAATAAAAAAACCCCATTAAGGGTGCCTGGGTGGCTCAGTTGGTTAAGCGACTGCCTTCAGCTCAGGTCATGATCCCAGAGTCCTGGGATCGAGTCCCACATCAGGCTCCCTGTTCCATGGGGAGTCTGCTCCCTCTGACCTTTTCCTCTCTCATACTCTCTCTCACTGTCTCTCTCTCAAATAAATAAATAAAACCTTAAAAAAAATAAAAATAGAAAAATTTGAAAAGATACTGAAGTAAAAAATGATATACAAAGGGAAGATAAATCCATGAAAAGATACATATTAAACCCATAGTGATCCATAACTATACTTTCTGAATGGCTAAAACTTAAAAAAAAAAAAAAAAAGGAAAGAAAGAAAGAAAGGAGGACAAGTGTTGGCATGATGAGGAACAGATTCTCATGCCTTGTTGGCGGGAATGCAAAATGGTACAGACACTGAAGAAAGTTTGACAGCTTCTTACACATACTTATCATACAACCCACCAGTTGTATTTCCCGGAGTTTACTCAAGAGAAATAAGAATACGCATCCACAGAAGACCTGTAGCAAATGTGGATAACAGCTTCATTCCCAATACCTGTATCCATCATGCTTTCATTTTATTTAATACATATTAAATTTAATACATGTTAAATTCAATATAATTTTATATAATTAAAATTATATAAAAATAATTATTTAAATATAAATATAATATATAATATAAATTAAATAAATAAATATATAAATGTAAATATATAATATAAATATATAATATAAATTTAAATATAAAAATTATATAAATATAATTATAATTATATAATATAAATAAAATTGTATTAATATAAATTTTATATAATTAAAATTTAATACATATTAAAATTTAATACATATTAAATTTTAAATTTGAAAATACTGGCATGGGTAAATCTAAAATATATTAGTTTGGGTGGTGGAAAACAAGTTGCAGAATATGCACATTTATCAAATTTATATAAAATTTAAAATGCTGGTCAAAATCCTAGACAATGATTGTATATACAAAAATAATATAATTATAAAACCATGGATATGAATGGTAAACATAGAATTCCTATTTTTTTTAAGATTTTTTATTTTTATTTATTTGATAGAGAGAGACACAGTAAGAGAGGGAACACAAGCAAGGGGAATGGGAGAGGGAGAAGCAGGCTCCCCGCGGAGCGCGGAGCCCAATGCGGGGCTTGATCCCAGGACCTTGAGATCATGACCTGAGCCCAAGGCAGATGGTTAATGACTGAGCCACCCTGATGACCCCAGAATTCCTATTAATAGTTACCTCTGAGGATTCAGGGAAGACCATGGATTTAGGAAGATGATCCTGAGGGCCTCAATCATATTTGAAATGTTGTTTTTGTGCTTGGAAAATTTTATAAAAATAGAATATTAGGCAACAGCTCTTCCTGGCCACAGGACCTGTCCCAGTGCTTTAATAAACCACCATTTTGCACCAAAGATGTCTCAAGAATTCTTTCTTGGTCATCGGCTCCGGACCTCAGCCCACCGAACCTCACCTAGGTTCTAGAACTTCATCATATGGAGCCCGAATGTGGGGCTGTGAGTCTTTACATTTGGACTCTGAGTTTCGGTGCAAAATTGACTCCATTGCTGCAATGACTTCAAAGCGACAGATGATCCTGACCACACGCAGACACTTCACTGTCAGCGCTGGATTCAGCTGCCTCCGCCTTTCGTAACTCCCCTATATGTTCCTCCACTGATCAATGTTGATCCAAGTCGGTAGGGACAGCTCTACACCCCTATTCAGCAGAAAGAAGTTACAGAAGATGAGACCTTCCACCTTCAACCACCTTAAAGATTTAAGGGTCAAAATTGTTCAGGGGGGAATGATGAGGGAGCATGAGGCTGGCTGAGGACAAAGCAAAAGCTGGCGCCTTGCACACCCTCTCCACCCACTCCCCCTCGGTAATAATGTGTAGCATTCCTCAGGCAGCCCTGACTGCCATGAACAATAAGCAAATAGTTAACTTGCAGAGATCAAAATCCTGCAAGATGGCTGGGTACATAACCTGCCATCCCTCACAGCCCTGGGCAGCAGCTCTTCTTGCCCACGGGTCCCCATGCTTTAATAAACCACCATTTTGCACCAAAAAAAAAAAAAAACCAAAAACCATTAAGTTTAGATTTGATGAATTGTTCAATGTATTTTGTATGTTATCTTTATGTTTGATATATTACAGGATACAAACTGAGATAATTGTGTTTCTTGTTTTTCCAATATTTAGCTTTTGTATGTGTGTGTGTGTTTCCTATAACACTAAGTAATCTTAACACATTTCTTAGGTTTTCTTAATATTTTGAGGGACTATTAAATCCTTTTTCTATGTTTGGGCTTTTAAATGGCTTTCAATTTTTCAACATGGTAATTAACACTACAGTCAAATCTTTTCACAAAAGGCATTCAAAAGTTTTTTTTAAAGTATTAATGAAGTGAGTTACTGGAAATGAGACTAACACAGCAATGAAGAACAGAAACAGAAAACTGTTCTTGGCTGACTGTTTAAAACCACAGTCAAATGATGCCTGGGTGGCTCAATCGGTTAAGCATCTGCCTTCGGCTCAGGCCCTGACCCCAGAGCCCTGGGATCGAATCCCGAATGGGACTCCTCATACAATGGAGAGCCTCCTTCTCCCTCTGCCTGCCGCTCCCCCTGCTTGGGCTCTCTCAGCTCTCTGTCTTTCTGACAAATAAATGAGTAAAATCTTAAAAGGTAAAAAAAAAATCAAATCAGAATCAACTGTTGAAAATAATTTATTTTTAATAAAAGTGTAAACATAATCAAGGAAAAGCAAGTAAAGGAAACTTCATCGTCCTACAAGGAAGCAAGCCATTCTACAAAGAAATAGTAGAGAAATCACAGCCACATACAAGTCAACGATTCTACAACCCAGGATTGTGCAATGTTCACTTTCAAAGCCGTGTTTGTCCACTGTTTGTCAATCCCATTACTTAGCTTTTCCATTGTACATGGGCTACAGTCTCTTCCTAAGTAATACTGGACACATGGAACAGGTCAGTCCTTCACGCTGGCCCTGTCAGTTACTCAAATGCAAAAATAGCCAAAAACCTGTGGTGAAAATGGAAAAAACTATTTTCCATTCATGCATTGCTCTCAATCATGTTTTCCAGAAAAAATAAAAATCACCTTAAGGCTGAGAAAAAGCACACAAAATAACAACCTGAAATCTAAATATTTCTGGAAATGAGGGGCGCCTGGGTGGCTCAGTTGTTAAGGATCTGCCTTCAGCTCAGGTCATGATCCTAGGGTCCTGGGATCGAGCCCCACATCAGGCTCTCTGAAGGTAGGAAGCCTGCTTCTCCCTCTCCCACTCCCCCTGCTTGTGTTCCCTCTCTCGCTGTGTCTCTCTCTGTCATATAAATAAATAAAATCTTTAAAATAAAGAACTAAATAAATATTTCTGGAAGTGAAATGCACAGAAGGAAAAAAAGAAGAAAGAAAGAAATGCACAGAAGTGGGTCAGAAGGCAGATGCTCACCCCCAGTCCTTTCTGTTCATTTCAGAGTCCTGTTACCTGAAGCGTTCTAACGGAAAAACATATGTGCAGAAAATATCCTCCCCTTATAAAACTAGCTTTAGTCCTGGTAAAACAGAGGAGGAGTATAGATTATAGGGCCAAATTCAGTGAGCGTTCAATTTTTGCCACTTTACATTGAATGAACTGAATAAATATCTAAATATTTCTGGATTTCTTTTTCTTCCATCTCTGAGATTAGGATATTAGAGAGAATTCACATTTGTCCATTTCATGTATTTTATTTTAGTTTTTAGAAAGATTTTATTTATTTATTTACTTATTTATTTATTTTACAGAGAGAGAGAGAGAGAGAGTACGCATATGTTGGGGGAGAGGGAGGGAGAGAATCTCAAGCAGACTCCCCACTGAGCGAGGAGCCCAGCGTAGGGCCTGATCTCATGACCTTGAGATCACGACCAGAGCTGAAATCGAGAGTTTACGCTCAACCAACCAAGTCACCCATGTGCCTCTGTTTTATCTACCTTA
The DNA here is from genome assembly GCF_009829155.1 of Mustela erminea. Classification (NCBI taxonomy): domain Eukaryota; kingdom Metazoa; phylum Chordata; class Mammalia; order Carnivora; family Mustelidae; genus Mustela; species Mustela erminea. The sequence goes on from NC_045619.1 coordinate 124,379,907, forward strand.
AATCTATTCACACTTACCTTGCTTTAAATATTATTTGAAAGTAAGCAGGGCATCAAAAATTAGAGATTAATTAATAATCACCTCATCTTGCTTCTTTAAGGATGCAGGAAGCTATATGAGGGCTGTCTAGTCTGCAAAAGGCACCCCAAAAATGTTTGTTCTTTCCACCCTCAGGAAAAAACAAAAAGATACAAAATTGTGTGTCTGCAAGAGTTGTGGAATGGTGCATTTCTTAAAATACATAAAAGGAAATTTGAAGTTTTTATAGGATTTCACAATACATAATTCTTTTTTCATATCATTACCCTTGGATATAATCTAATTCTTCATATTAGAAGCACCCGGTAAATAGCAAAAGCCAATTTATTCATGAAAATGCCATTCATTTGTGTATTTCTTGACAAGGTGCAGAGTATATTCACCTAAGAATTTCCTACCTAATGTTAGAAGGTTCTAGCTAAATAGTCTTTCTCCCCTACCACCTGACTTTCCCTTCATTGTGCTGTGATTGTACGTTTCATTACTTGATGGAACAACCGATTTTTTTCATAAAAAATTATAATCGACACCACCGCTTTAGAATTTGAGAGCCGTTTGCTCTAAGAGAAGTCTGAATGCCACTGTGTTAGAACAACGTGGGTTACTAATGAATTGTACCCCACAGATCGGCAACGTTAAGCTCTCTGGGAATGTGTCCTAAGAGTATGTATTTTAAAACAGTTCCTCAGATTATTCTGACAAAAGCCGATATTTGCAAAATACTTCTTTAGTATTTAGGTCAGCGTGACAAGGGACAACAGGATTACCGTAGATGTTTCCCTCTGCTCTGGTGGGAATATTCCTGCTATGCTGTTGTAGGTATTAAAGACTTAGGGTTCCTACTGTTATTGTTTTAGCAGATATTGTCTGGTATTCTTTGGAGGGGGGGAGTACACGGAGTAAGAAAACATTCTGCCATATAAATAATAGATCACCAAAAATTGCACAAACCTTCCAAATTCCAGGCTAACGTTTATGCTTTGAAGGTCTTGCATGCAGCATGTGTCTTCATAGAGCCACTGCTCTATCTGTGCCCTTCCAGTTCTCCAGACTAGGCGTGTGCTTCTGTTTAGAGCAGAGAGATGCTGTCAGGAGAAAAAGACACCCAGTCATAAGAGAAATTCTTTTTCAGCAAGGGAGCGATATTACATCAGGCTTCACTCTGGCCTGGGAGAAACAGCCATCAGCACCGCACCCCTGCTGGCCCAAACACCACGATTTCTTCTTCAAGCATGCTCAGTACTATGGTCTTGGGAAGGCAGTGTTGTTCTAGAGAGAATCGATCGATGCATGTTTGCCGCTGTAAAGCAGGGGCTGTGCTTTGGCTATGAACCAATTGTCAGTTTCATGCTTTGAAGTTCCATGCTGGTTAAAAGGAGGGGCTCCAGTGGTCCAGGAGCTTCTGATCCGCACGTGGGATTGCCTACTGCTCAGAGCCAGATGGACTCAGTCTTCCTTTCTTCCACGAGTAATCCCCAGGGACTCGGCCTCTAGTCCTCATGTCCTGCAGAGAACTGCCCTTTCTTTCCCATATAGTACTTTTCTTCGCTACACCCCTGTACTTTCTGTCCTTCCTCCCTAACCCATTAATGAGTAGAACAGAACCTCCACACACCCTCCACGTCCTCTGGGCTCGGGTTTTAAGATTGTGCTTTCTAATTTGTAACTGAGGCTCGAAGCTGGCTGGCCCTTACTGTGGAGATTTCTGGTCTAGAGCTCTTGAAGTGCTCTGAGAAAGTCAAGCATCCAGGTCATAGAATACTCCCTTGAGCCCTCAGCTCTATCCCTCTTTTTCCTGACTTCAGTTCACAATGTCCCTTTCCTTCCTGCCCTGGTAAAGCCTAGAAGCCTCCTTTATGGCCTTTAGGTAAAATCACGGTGCAGATGTTGGCAGCTGGAAACCCATCTAAGAAACTGTCTTCTGACCCAGATGGTGCTTCTCGTGGCCCCCTCCTCCCAGACTTCTTACCCATTATGACTTTTCCCACAGATTCAAGGGACCTCTTCCAATAAAAACTACATATTTTATTTCGGAATGCCCCCAAATCTCCAAAGTGAGGACTTTTTATTGTAGAATGTAGAACCATTAGAATTCATCTTTCTTAGCCTTTGCCCGCCCCCACCCAAATTGCCGTAGAACAGCCACATCCCAACCTAACTCAGAAAATGAGCTGTATTTCAGTACTTCCTCCCATGAAATTATAATTTGACTAGTGTTCCTGCTACTAAAATAAATGAATAGCCACAGCATTATGAAAAACTCAGATCTATTTTCCTTCTTTTCAGAATGAAGGCCCAATCAACCTGAAAAAGCTCTTATACCATGTGCTGGCTGGGGATTCTCCCAATAACCACCATTGTTTCAGGAAAATCCCCAGTGCCAACTCAATGCAGAGTCCTAGGACTGTCAGAAAAATGTGCATGGATAGAAGAAAATAAAAATGAGAGTTGGGGGTTTTTTCCTCTATATTTTTTTCCTCATCGACATCCTGTATTGGTTTAAAGTGACCTGTTATGCTCTATCTTGAGATCGTAAGCATAAAAACTTTCCTCAGATATGTTCATTCATATCTATGACATTTTATCTGTTTCCAGTACAACATGTGGGTAAGTAAGATGTAGTGGCTGTCAAGACTAATCTGTTTATTTTGCGCTAAAATGCATAATTTAATAGGCTTCCTTATTAAGGGTGACTTATAAAGCAGATATTTATGCAGTGATGCACGGTTTCTGTGTGTGTGTGTGTGTGTGTGTGTGTGTGTGTGTGTTTGCATTTAAAGTCATTGGATGTTCTGGACTTGTACTTTGTAGGGAAGCTTAAAAGGTTGCCAAAAATTGGAGATGAAGGGAAATTGAGGTTTTATTAACATCCTGGCACTTTGGACACAAAGCTAGGAACACACCATTGAATCCCAACGAAGTGAGAATTGGCCGTGGGATTATCCTGAAAATCTTCTACGTGTGTGACCTGGGCTCTTACGATCCTTAGTCTCAGTGTCCTAGCCTCAGAGGATTGCATTGAGGATCCAAAGGAATAACAGAAATGAAAGAGTTTTTGTAAACCGTGACATACTACGTGAAGGTTAAGGTCTTCTGCTTCGGGGGTCAGTTCCCTTCCGTTGTCTTCCACACGAACATACAGCAGGAATGGTTCTCTGGGCCCCTGGTTAAGAGCCATGCTGAATAGTCAAGTCACCATGGAGAGGTCCAACTCTCTTGGCAGTCATCCATGGCATCAAAGAGAAATACCACTGTGTGGGGTGTCTCCCCATCACGCCTTCAGGATGCAAGCCGTCCCTTCCTCAGAGGCTGTGCGTGTCAGCTTCCGGCAGCTGCTGCTGGGTCCCTCTCCTGCCATTGCCTGCACCAGCAGGAGAAGCTTCCCAAGATCTGCTGATAGAAGAGGACAAAGGCCTGACCTGTGCCTCCAGGGGGTCTCCACTGAGGGGCATCGGGTATGAGCAGAAGCCTCTGCAATGGCACCACCGCTCCGGCTCTCCTTCTGCCTGGTCCTGCTCCTTCCCCTCCCCCTGCCGATTGTCCTGTTTAGGCAGGTGTACTGTCTCACAGAATCTTCCTGCTTACAAATCTTACGGTCCACTCAAGACACACTCTTTTTGCAAATTACTAATAAAAGAGTCTTCTTAAGGCTCATGAAGAATACTTTTAAAAAAGTCTGAAACAGGGGCGCCTGGGTGGCTCAGTGGGTTAAGCCACTGCCTTCGGCTCAGGTCATGATCTCAGGGTCCTGGGATCGAGTCCCGCATCGGGCTCTCTGCTCAGCAGGGAGCCTGCTTCCTCCTCTCTCTCTCTGCCTGCCTCTCCATCTACTTGTGATTTCTCTCTGTCAAAAAAAAAAAAAAAAAAAGTCTGAAACATCATTCTCGATAATGGAATATTTGAAACATCTCTTTAATATCAGCAACAAGATTGTCTACACCAACTTTTCTATTCAGAATCATTCTAGAAGACCCAGTCACTGAAAATAGGCGAGAAAAAGAAATCAAGAGTAAGATCACTGGGAAGGAAATAACAAATGCTTACTATTTGCTGCCAAAGCAGCTATAAATAATAGCACTTTCTGAAACTCCAGAAGGTTTGCTGGCGGTGAGATTAACATACCCAGGCTGAGACCCCCACTCTCAGCCCTGCTGTTGTATCTCTGTAACCGCTGACTTTTACAACTGACCTCCCTACCAACTCCACCACCGTCAGCCTACCTCTGTATCAGTTCACCATTTTGCCTCCTAGGTCCCTGTTTGTTCCTGTCACATAGAGATTTCTCTTTCTGTTCGACTCAGGTTTTAAGTTTTGTTGTCATGATATTTTCTCTCTCAATTTAATACACGTCTGGAGGTGATGGTCAGCCTTGACTTAGTCATCTGTGTGTCAGAAACCTAGTGGAAATATTTTTGTCCGCTTTAGCTCCGTAAACAAATACACACACACACACACACACACACACACACACACACACACACACACAGAGAGTACTGAACTTCTTTTTTCTTGAGGATCAGAACTGCACATTCTTTCTTTTGTGTATCGATTGCAGGGTTTTGGAATGTTCACCGTTCTGGTGTACATCATACAAACAGAAATAAAAGCCCAATTCCCATTCCTTTCAGATTCCATCGTGAATTCCACAATGAATTCAAATGGGTAAATGGTGTGGACTCCAGGTTTGCAAAGAGAGGACTCACGTCCCAAAGCATGAGCCTGAAAGTTTTTCTCTCCTCCCAGAGGCATGGGCCCAGAATCCAGGGGCCTGTCCCACCTGAGCTAAGTAATGTCTGGGAAATGCTCCAGAATTCCAGAGTCAGTGATGGAAACAGCATTCCAGGGGCATGTGATCTGACGGAGGAACTTGGGGTGACGGCTCTCATCCTTAGTCTACTAATGGTCACTGTCTCAGGAGCCTTCCATGAGACATGAGCACTTAATGAGTGAGAAGCTGGAAAGCATCATCATTATTATTTATCATTAAAGCGACATAGGTTAGCATTCTGGTTTTTCATGTGCTTGCTATTTTACCAAAGCTCTTTAGTGTGTATAATTATATACATATATAATATACACGTGGTAAACATATATTCACTATTAAGATAATAAAATAATGTTTTATTTTAGTCTGGTAATAGTATTTCCTTCATAGGCTTCTTGAAAAGTTTAAATAAAGTGCTTAAGCCCCTTGGCATAGATTCAAACATGTCATAGTCTCTATTATTACCTCTATTTATAGTACATTCTATTATAATTATTGTTGGCACATTTGTCTTTACCCACAACACGGGGAGCTTGTGAAATGTAGAACGTTTGTCTTGCTTTTATTGTTTCTTTAGTGTCAAGTTTAAAGACCACATCTAATAGGTACTCAGAAATTTTTTATTAATAAACGGAGGCAGTACTTTAGAGAGATTAATCTAGTGGATTCACACATGATAGATCAGAACATAGAAAGGCTGAAGCCGGGGAGATGGGTTAAGAAATCATTACAAAATGAGGAAATTTGATGGGAACGTGGGATTAGAAATGACAGGTAAGGATAAAGAGGGGGCAAAGACTTCTAACCTCGGTCTCTGAGGAAGCCAGCTTCTGTAGAAAGGGATCTTAGGTTTAATTAAGTTTAATTGTTGATATCTTGTTCCCTTTTTAAACTTACAGCTTTTGTTAAACTTTCATCATCTGCGGTAACCTGATGTGTGCCTGATCCTTGAAACATGAGGGGCCCTGAGTAATACAGATGCTCTGGAGTGTGTGTGTGTGTGTGTGAGAGAGAGAGAGAGAAAGAAAAAGAGAGAGAGAAAGAGAGAGAGAGGAAGAGAACCTGAGGCAAGTCATTAACGCACAGATGATTTGAGTAGAAACTACTCAGACACATTTGCTTCTTCTGAAGATAATATGTTTTCAAGTCTTTTCCTTCGGGTAAATTCACTCCAAGCATACTTAAAATTACTCATTAAGAACTTATTCTGCTCTCAGCAACATAGCAGTGTAGGGAAGAACAATCATTTAATTCATCAACTGAATAGCAATCTGTCTTTCTCCCCCTCACTTTTTTTTGCTGGCCATATTCCATTCATTTCCATGCCTGTTCAAAAGCTGCTAATTGAATTTGATGTCATTCTGGAGTATTTGGGGTTTTTTTAGGTTGTCTCTTCTAATTTTTTTTTTCCCCAATCACTCAAGTCTGTGGTTAAACCGTAACCATCCCAGAAAGCTAGAGTGATGGCGGCAGTGAACAGTCATGCCAGACAAGCCACATGGGAGGCTGGACTTCCAAGGACCTGGGAAGAAATGGTACTTCATGTGTGGAGGTCAGAGGGTTGTCACTTATGTTGTCTTTGGGTTTTGCTCCCAAATCTCCTCAGGGCTGACAGGCTTGTTGTCTAGGGTGCAACTTAGCGGCCCAGGAGATAAATAAGGAAAACTCCTTGATACAGGTGCCAATTAAGCCAGGAGGCACATAACACAGTCTGAGCTGTGTGTTCCTGAGGGGCCCCAAGGAAGATAAATATTAAATTAACTTTAACCACTTGTAAAGTGCAGTGATTACTGTCCGGATTCTGCCTCCCGTCTTATTACTACCGTCAGTCCCTGTCTTTATTCTTGAAAATATTTTCCACTGCTACTATTACTCAGAATTAAGCACACATTCAGTTTTCCACTCCTGGTCACGACTGACATTCAAGTTCTAAGACGGAATCATCCTTACTCTAAGAAACCCTCTCACTTCCCACGTACTCCTTGATGGTGCCAGCTCTGAAAGTTTGGATAGCTGGCCTCTCTGTTTCAACCACACTGTATTGAGTCAAGTTATTCTGCATCTAAATGTGTTCTCTTCTGCCTGTAGCTGTGGGTCATAAAAAGCTGTGTAAGGGGGGCACCTGGGTGGCTCAGTCAGTTGAGTGTGCAACTCTTGGTTTCTGCTCAGGTTATGGTCTCAGGGTCGTGAGATCGAGCCCCGAGGTAGGCGCAGCAGGGAGTCTGCTGGAGATTCTCTCTCTCCCTCTGTCCCTCAACTCCCTCCCTCTCAAAAAAAAAAAAAAAAAGAAAGAAAAGAAAAAAGAAAGATGCATAAGGTTTGGTACTACCATCAACGACCTTAAAAATGTTAAGTCAAGTGAAACTGAAGACAGGTAAGTACTAAACCATGTGGAAGTGACTGTAAGGTCAAAATGAGTTGTGAGAAGGAAAAGTCTGTGTGGACCTGAAGGGGTTTTAGAGGCGCCAGGAAAGAGCAGCAGCTTATAGGCGAGTCAGCAAGGAACAGGTGGGAGAAAAAGGGAGACCCATGGCACAGCAGTGACAGTAAGGATGCCTTTATTAATTTGGCTTTAAGGCGTAGTGAAAAAAAGTAATCTGGCTGTCTGGTAGACTGCATGTGAGGACCTGGAGGAAGGAGGGAAGCCTCTTACCATTTAAGGAAACAAGAATTAATCTGTTAATCTAAGAATGGCACTGTTGATCCAGTTATGAAGCTAGTAACCTTAAAATACTACCCCTGGCCAGGCCACTAAAAATAAAGATGGGCCTCAAGGCAGGGATCTCCATCACGATCGTAAAGCCGTCCAAGTAAGCGAACTGCAAGAATCATGGCAGAGTGTACCTAGTATCCCTACAGCCGTGGTGTGTTTGTTTGCTCTTGCCTAGGGTGACTGGATACCAAGCCGATGAGAGGAAGAATGGTGCAGTAGCATCTTTAAAAAACTGTTGTCATCAGGCCATGGTTCTGTCATTAGATTAGAAGCTCCTTAAGATAGGAGGCCATTTCTTATAAATATATCCTGGTCAGACACCAAAGATGGCAAAAGTAATGTATTGTTGGTGCTGGTGACAAAAGATGGTAACTGGCAGTTCCCCAAACTTGCTGTCCCCTCCCTTGTGGTCAGCTGTCATTCATCAGGTTGTGACAGTGAACTGCCTCCTCCCCAGCTTCTTTCAATCCCCCATCAAATCAGGAGGAGAAAGATGAGTCAATAGTATTTGTTTCTTTGCTTGTTTCCCATGCAATTTCCTATAATCTATTTTGTGTTCTAATTTCCCAGGATGTTCTCTTAAAGCAAAGAAAATTCTCTTCTCTTCCCACCTCAACTATTTAAAAATACCTCCCGACAACTCTCAACCAAATGAATTCCCCCAGTGGTTCCTGAGTCTATTTTCATTCATTAATTTCTCCATTCAGTTCTATCTTCTGAACATCTACCACAAGCCAGATATCGTTCTTAGAACTGGGGAGACACACCGAATAAAGCCCGAGTCATTATTCTCCTGGTGATTTCATTCTAGACAATAAATAGATGAAAAAAATATATATATTATGCCAAGTACTAGTGTTATTGAGTGAAATAAAACAGGGATAGGGAGTATGAGAGCTCAGGGTGGGAAGCTGGCTATTTTATTTTGCATGAGGAGTGGAAGTCTTATTGATAAGGTGATGTTTAAGCAGAAACCTGAATAAACTGAGAGAAAGAGCCATGTTAATAATCTGGAAAAGAAACATTCTAGGAAGACAGAAAAGTAAATACAAAGGTCCTGTGGCAGAAATAGGCTCACCTTGTTTGAGGTACAACAAAGAGGCTGGTATGACCAGAGTGGTCAGAGTAAAGGAGAGAGCAGAAGCAAGTGACATCAGAGGGGAAGCTGAGGGTTGCCATGAAGGACATTAGAATATGATAAGAAGGACAGGGGTAGACAAACCAGCTAGAACACAGTTGCATCAAACCAGGAAAGAAAGGATGGTGGTTTATAACATGGCCATCATACTGAAAGGAAGAAGTGCTGAGACTCCAGATTTATTTTGAAAACAGATTCAACAGAATTAGCTCAGATTGGAGATGGGATGAGAGAGGGAAAAAAAGCCCATCATGAATTTTTCCAATACTGTTGACTTGAGCAGCTGGAATAGAGAAGCTTCCATTTCGATGGGGAAGATTAAGAAAACCAGGTTTAAAGGGTGAGGCAGGGAAAGTTCAGAAATTTGATTTGGGACTTGTTAGTTTTTTTGATGTCTATTAGACATCTGGGTAGAGGCATCAGGTAAGTAGTAGGATAAACCAGTTTAGAGTTTAGGAAAGAATTTTGGCTGCAGATCAAAATTTGGAAATTATCAGCATGGATATCGTGTAAAGACAGGAGACAAGATGAGATCACCTAGACAAGGATTACAAATAGAGAAGAAGAGGAGCAGTCCGGAGTCTTGGGGGAATTCTGATGTCTAAAGACTATGGAAAGGATGAGAAGCCAGGCAAGGAGCTTGACTGCTGGCTCACGGCCAGCAAAGTAGAGGGCAGTGAGGAGGAAATGGCCACGAGGATGCCAAGTAAAGCAGGTGTTTTTAAAAAAGGAGAGAGTGAAAGATAAATATGATGAGGACCAGGAATTAGCCTTTGGATTTGGCAACAAGAGGGTCATTAGAGACCTCGACAAGAGCATTTTTGATAAAATTAGGAAATGTGAGCCTGATTGGAAGGAGTTCAAGGGAGGGTGAGGATAGAGACAGTGGACACAGCATATACAGACAGTTTTGCTGAAAAAGGAAGCAGAGAAAAGAGAAGGTTGAAAGAGGAACGTGTAGGCTCTGGAAAGTTTGTTTTTATTCCACCCAAAGATTATCTTGATCCATTTATATCTATCATCATGTTATTAATAAGATAATGTACAGTTGTCTTTTGATAAGAAGCAAGTTCCTTTGTTTTATCAAACTAATTTTGGCCCCCTGGATTTAGCTAGTGTTCAAAGTTGTTAGAAGAATTTATGATGTTAAAATACTATCACTGAGATATCTCGGATTCTGATGAGCTATTCTAAGTAGCCAAGATACTTTTCATGAAGGGAATCTTCCATCTTTTTGGAAAATCTATAATATACACCTCCATTTTTAGAATCACATAAACTTTTTAATGGGGTTTTAAACATCTCCTTAATGAAACTAATAAGCTTTTACTTTGACCCAACACTAGACAATTCAGGGTCACATACAGGAACCTGGACAGGTTCTGGAAAGATTGGCCTCTATTCACTTAGTCCTCCAGTGGGTGAAGCACAGGACACAGGCCAACCAATGGAAAGGTAGGAGTGCAGAGGCCAGTAATGAAACAGGCAAACCAATGGTGTGTTTGAGGCAAGAGGGCCATGGGAACTGAGACCAGCCTGGGACACAAGAGCACCAGGTGCTCAGGCAAGGATGCAGTTTGCTGATGGGGAGGGCCATTGGTTCTATAGGCAGATTGGTCTTCTGCTAGGATTGGGCTGAGGTCTTTCTGATTAAGCTCCTGGATGGGAAGCTTAGTATACTGCAGTCAGTATACTGAGGATCCAATATGCATCAAGTCATTTGATATCCACCACATTTCTGCAAGTTCAAAACCTTTTATTCATTTTATAGGTGAGAGAACTAACGTTCAGAGATGTTAAGGATTTGTCTGAAGTTACACATCTGTTACATGGCTGAATCTGACACCTATTATGAAATGCGACCTTTACATTTCTTGGTTTGTTGTCCACAGTTACGCAGACCAAGGAGGGAATGCCTGTTAATGACTCAAAGGAAATATCCAATGTCTTGAATGACAGGGTTGATTGTGGCATCTATTATTGTGCTGTGATTTCAATAATCTATCGCTCCCTAGGAAAAACACCCCCACATTTAGTAGCTTAAGACAAGAACAATTACTTACTTTGTTCACCAAAGTTCTCTACATTCAGGTTGAAACTAACAAGATTTGTTTTGAAACTCATTTCTCTCTTCTCATATTTCATATGTAGATAAAGGGAATTGTTGACCCTTTTGACATGTGACCTGAAAATCTCCTTACCCAGATCTATGAGCTCATCAGATACGTTTTCTGTTTTCTACATTCTACAGCTGACAGTTGCACTATACTTTTTACCATTACGTGATACAGGTCATTTTATCTCCAGCATTTTTCTGACTGTGCTTCAAGGCTTCACCAATTGTCTCCTGAGGCACTTCTAGCTTCCACCTGCTAACTGGTCCTGAAGCTACATGTTTAGGTATCCGGTTAAGACAGCATCCTATTTCCAGGTAACAATTTCTGTTCCAGATACATTGAAAGTACTCCAAGAGACTGACAAGGTTGCTGCAAGTCTCTTAAATGCTGGACCCAGGAACTTCAGGTTTGCCCAGATTCAAGAGAAGAGCACATAGATGCTGCCTCTTTTTTTTTTTTTTTAAGATTTTAATTTTTTTGTGAGAGGGAGAAATTGAGAGCGAGCGAGAGAAAGAGAGAACATGCTTGAGTTGGACGGAGCAGCAGAGGGAGAGTGGGAAGCAGACTCTCCACTGAGCAGGGAGCCTGAGCTGGGCTCAATCCCAGGACCCCGAGACCATGATCTGAGCCAAAGGCAGACGTTTAACCAATCAAGCCACGCAGGCACCCCCAGATACCACTTTTTGATGGAAGTATTTGTCAAACACATTTGAGGCATCTTTAATCCATCACATGTGGGGAAGCATGAGGGTAGCAGGTTTGAAGATGAGAGTTCATTTCAGCATAGGGACATTGAGAGAGACAAGTGAACATTTCTGATAGGCATTTAGATAAGACTCTGGATCCCAGAAGAGAACTCTCAGCTTGAGGGGAAAAAATCTAGGAGCTATGACCCAGCTCTTTCTGGGTTTTCTGTGACCCAGAGAAAGAGTAGAAGAATAGAAGAAGGCTCAACACTCATGCAGAACATTCCAGTTCCAGTGGTGGAGTGTCTGATGATGTACACAGAGGAAGAGTGTTCTGGAAGGCAGGAGGAGAGCCAGGCCAGTGAGGTAGCATGCAAGTCAAAGAAGAGAGCAAGAGAGAAAGAGCTGTCAAGTGACATGTGTGCTTTTCTCCACCAGGCTGCCTGCCAGTCCATCTAGAACAAATTAAAAAACAGCATACTTTCCTACTGGGTTAAAATTACCAGCAGGGTTTGGGCCAGACTATGAAATCTGTTTTTGTAAAAGAAAGGAAATACTTAAATAATGTGAATTTCTAAGGGAAAAAATTAAAAATCTAACAAACTCAATAGCCATGATCTTTCTCAGCTGAGCAAAAACAAATCCCTAGTGGGAACAATAGGCAAGAAAGAGAAAGAGGAGTATAAAACCAACAGCGTACCCACCGACGGTCCTCTAACCAAGTCAGACACTTTGCCGTCTCATCTGCTTGTCTTTAGGGAGAAGGACAATCTTCGGGGAAAATTAATATGATATATATTTCCACTGAGTATAAATCAAGCAAGAAGGCTGTTGACAAGCAGACACTTCCTTTTCAGACTACATTTAGGAAAGTGAGTTTTGTTAAGGATGCTGCCTGGGTGGTATTTCTGGACACTATGAGCTGACCCTGCATTATTGGACGTGAACATTGCCATTGGCTTGAAATATTTTTCCCTACTAGTATGCCTCCTTAACCCTTGGTCCAGTTCCCGGCCACACAGGAAGCCAGGATTCACCTGGTTCCCTTCATCTTCACCTTCTCTCCCACTTCCCCTGTCTCCTTCCATGGACAAAAAAGCACTGGATATAAGACAAGACCCTTTGGAGTCTGTTCCTTGAGAGGCCCTGGAGCACTCTCTGTGGACGACTGCCCTGCCGTGGGAGGCAATCATAATACATGACAAGCACAGCTCTGTCCGTGTCCTTGGGGGCGGTGGGTTTCATCTCCTGGGGGGTGAAAGCTATAAAACAGCTTTTGTGTAGGTGTTTCCCAGTTCCTGAAGCTCTGGGGGCCAGGCCACCCAAACTGTCCATGTTGAATATGCAAAGCCAGCCCAGTGCTTTGCTAGCATACCTCTCAGAACAGGTGTCACCCCCTGTAGGATGGTTGTCTCCGAAACAGTCCGAGGAGGATCGTAAAGTTCTGCTGGCAATGAAGTATAAAAATAAGGAGAAATGGGCTAAAAGGAAAATATTCAGCAAGAGGCGATGTGTAAAAGATTCCAGGAAGGCACCGGGAAATGATACAAGTTTTTCCAGAGGGTTGATTTGAATTTTGGAAAAGTCCAACTTTTCTAACTGCCCCAGGTTTAGGCAAATGCAAGTTCTGAATGTTTTTAAGGTCTGCCCTATCCATCATAATATATAAAGGAAAGAGCTAATTATCTTTGTACTGTGCAGCTGCGTGCTGCCTTCAGATTAATAGCAGAGTTCAAAAAGACAAGCAGATGTGTAAGGCAGAAGCAATGTCAGATATGTACTTTGGGGCATTAGGAAATATTTGGTTTGATGAAAGAATCTTATTCAATAATAATTTTCCATCTCTCAACCATGACGATGGGATTACTATATATTAGTCTGTCAACTAGGTTGCTGTTTTTCATTGTATTTGTTATTTTTCATTTGGGGTTTATTAGACAGGAAATTGCAGCTTTTTTGAAGCCTGTGTAGGTTTTGTAAATCACAAATCGAGAGTCTCAGAAAAATAAATCCAAAATAAAGTGCCTCCACTATGGTCACCTGCAATTCGTTATTCTCCTTTTAGCAGAAGTGAGAGTGACGCTACGTGATTTAATTTGCTGAAACCTGTCTCTTAATTTCTTCGCTAACTAGTTGAGGTTTGGACACAAATTTTGAAGACAACAAGTATTTGTTGGCTTCTTGTTTAAGCAATCTTTCTAGATGCCTTGGAAGGCTGGCCCAGATATTTTGGGCTTCGAAAAGTCCAGAGCCAAAGACACAAAACAGCCAGTGTGACTCTGGCAGAGGCCTAGCTTTGTAACATTGGCCTGTCTTCGCTGAAACCCAGCCTCGTACCAGAAGGCTCTAAAAATATTCCACTTGGAAATGATCTAGGTAAAACTGTCCACAGCAAACACGATCGGAAGAAAATGCATCAAGACATCAACAGTCAACATTTGTAGGAAAACGAACTGTGGGACTTCATTCCTCTTCAACTTCTCTCTTTCCTTTTTCTCCTAAATTTTCTACAGTGGGAATAAATGAAATGGTGACTAGTATTGAACTGAGATAAAACTAAATATTTTATAATGTTCTAACTGAACGTCAACCCGCCTCTAACAGAATGTCAGCTCCTTTCTAAAGTGAACATGTTAGCTTAGTAAGTGGCTAAAATTTATAAGTGAATTTTTAAATCCTCTAATCCTCCTTGAAATGTTTATTTATTGATAGAGAACAAGAAAACCCGGGGCCCCCTGATCTCCAGTATTTGTGGAGTATGAGCTTTCTTTATTTTCATGCTACAATCAATAGTACGATTTCTTTATCATACAAGCTGAAACCATGATCCAGAGTTAGTGATTTGTTTTCCTTAATATGAATCAACCGAAATTCTGTCCTGGCACATTCCAACTGCCACGCGTAGAGATACCAAATTGGGGGTTAATGAATGATGGTGCAGTTAGAGCTGACATAGTCATCAGGGCTATGATGATCAGTCATCAAGGAACTGGTGGGAGGAAACAAGAGAGAAGAGCAGCTGGTGAAAACTCTTGTCCAGAAAGCAGTGTCCATTGTCAACAGCAGACATCAGGTTAAAGGGGACGGGTCTTCTGCGACATTGCACCCAATAGCCTAGGACATCAGCTGTAGATTTCTGGACTTTCTCCCTGGTGCAGGGGATGGTGTGACAGCAGAGATTCAATGCCTGTACCCACCGCCACTGAATCAATGAGTGCTAAAAAAGACAATGCATGGGACTTAAGCCCCTACTTTATGCCCATTGGTGTGTTCTACATTTCACAGTCCCTATCTCCTTGAGCACTCACAAGTCTGAAATGCTACTACCCAACTTTTCCAGGGTTGCCTGAGGCTCAGGGTGGAGAAATCACTGGTTGGAGGTCATACATCTCAGAAATGGCAGAGTTGGAGTCTGAACCTGGGTCTGCATGATTTCACTGCCAGTGCCCTGTGAGGTTACGAACCTCTGCTTGCTAACATCTGTATCACATAGTTATGTAGATCTCACTCTTTGCAGCTGTGGAAGAACCCCCTCACCTGGGTTCTCCCAGCAGCACTGAGGTAGAGGTAGGAGACAGCCCTTTTATCCTCTACACAACCGGAGGGATGGAGTGCAACACCCAAGGCCATGGACCTAGAAAATACTGGAGATGAGGCATGAAGTCAGGATTTCTGCCTTTCTTCTTCTTTTTTTTTTTTTCTCTCATAACACATTGTCTGCAATTTCTCATTTCATCAGTGAAATGTCTTTGTGCGGTAGTAAAAGCTATATATTTTCTACCAACCGAACAGGAAGAATAATGAGCCATGCAGAACATAGTCAGGATGTTAATAACCCTGCCAGGACCTGGGATTAACCTCTTTTTCTCTCCAAAGACACAAACTATGCAAACTCTGATCACCGTAAGAATTAGATTTGCATCTTATCCTAAGTATAGATTTCATTAGTTACTTCATCTATGGATTTTCTGTGGAAATCTTCATCATATATTTTATGAGCAACAAAGCCCTGTAAATGCCTGTGATGAATTCCTTTTTAGGATTAAGAGAACCGTCAGGATGATAGAAGCACTTTTCCACCACGTAGCTGCAACCTATTTTTCTACATGTTTGAACCCAAGTACTTTCTGATTGAATACTTTCTCTTTCAGACCTGCTTTAGAAGAAAAAATTGGAGTAGGGTGGGTTCAAGGTCTACATTGATCAGTTATTGCCACAATAATGTAGAAGCCAGCCACTCCAAAACAAAGTGGCTTAAGATAACATACTTTTATTCCCATAGCAGACTGGCTATGGTTCGGTTGATCCAGGGTGGACTCGGCCGAGCAGCTCTTCTTAGGCTGGGGCTTGGCTAATGTTGGTCCCAGGTCAGTATTGGAGAGTTAGGGTCAGGTCTACACTGTGTAGATTTACTCTGGAGCCAAAGTGGTAGGGGCGGCCAGTCCCTAAGATCAGAAAGCCCTCCAGAAGGCAGTGAGGCTGTGTTTGTCAGGCTAGGTCCTCAAGGATTCCCAAAGGCTTGGGTTCCTTCAGCAATGTTTTGAGAGGTCATAAACCAATTAAAATAAAAATGCCTGAAACAGTGAACCTTGCCACCCTTCTGTTGGGCAGGACTGGGAAGCTGGAGGAGGAATAGAACATCCCATAGCCAGTAGATTGCTCCTCTCACCATTCTCAAGTTAAAGGAAGCTTTGGACTATGGGGTGGAATGGCTACACAGCACACAGTTAAAAAAAAAAAAAATATATATATATATATATATACACACACACACACACACATATATATATATATATATATAAAACAATCTCTATAGAGCTAGATATATATGCCACTTTCCCCCCAATCTAAATATATAATAAATATATAAATATATAATAATATAATTATATATAATAAATATAATTATATATAATAAATATATAATAAAATATAATAAATATATGTAAACATATAAAATATATATTACTTATTTATAAATATATAAATTTATATATAAATATAAAGATATGGCTTTACCAAACCCAGAGCTGAACTCAGACCTATGACAGATACCACAACAGTGAGAGCCAAGTCAAGAATTACTCTCTCTTTTTTTTCCCTAAAATTTCATTTTGCACAGAGGAAGTCATGAGCATCTGAGCCACATATAACAGATAGAAAACATTAATGAATAAAATATTGTCAACTTGGAACCCTATTTCCCAACTGATTGGAATGACAGAGACAAAAATGAATCTTTGGGATTTTATTCCACACTGAAATCCTCTTGCTGTGATTACGTTTTGTTTTGCATAATGAAAGGACAGCAACCACTCTAGTGGTCTAAGCTTACGTTTGCACGATTCGAATATCAGCATCCATAATTTATGACCCACTGATTTACAGTGCTTCATTTACGTAGACAGAAAATACTCCTCATTAAAAATAAATCCCTAACATGAAAGTTTTATCTTTTCTTCTTCCACATTGAGTTCTTAATAGTCACTGGCTAAATATTGCTGCAATGTCTAATTTTGAATTCTAATACCTTTTAATGTATTTTTACTAAACTTTAAATACGTATCCTATGTCTGGGAACATTATGACATGAACCAAAAACTGAAATACAAAATGAAGCTTTTTCAGATGTCTGAAATGAAAACGTGGAAATCCAAATACCGTGGTAAATCTCAATACATTATAATTCAAGTTTGCACCAGGTTCAAAAATCTTGCTTGCTAGTTTGAGCTGACCTGGTACCAACACCCCCTTGCACTGTTCACCATTGACCAAACTCCTCGTGTCTGGGTGTTTTGACCCCTTTGGATCCTCAGCTGTGCTCAGACCTCTGTTCCAACTTTGTCCCCCTGAGACAATGTTTCCTTTTGTACTTGCCTAGTTTATCCCTTACAGAAGCTGAGTATGTAAATTCCAGGCTTTGCAACTTTACTCCGGCTTCCAGAGAGAGAGAGAGGGACTCGGGTTTCGGATCCAGGGAATGTCTATGCTTTCCACGAGTGAAGCTCTAGGAGCAGGGACATCTTCACGGAGACAGGTCTAGGAGAGAGCCAATTGTTGTCTTTAATCATCAGCTTCAATCAGAGCATCTTTATTTCTACCTGTGTTTACATGAGAGTTCCATTTACGATCTCATTTGCAAACGGAGTTCTCTTCTTGAATTCCTTTTGAAAAACACTGCCTTATAATCGGTTTACAAAATAGGAGGCAAGGACAACATTCTCTGATGTATATCTCATGAAATCCTTAGACAGCTCGCTTTCTAGAACCATCTGTGTGCATTTACCCACGACTTTCCATTTTTAACCCTAACCATAATCGTCAAAGGGGGTACTCAGAGATCTGTCTGCAATCACTAAGTCTATGTCTCCCTCGAATCTAATTAATTAATTGCAGGCATTTTGTAAGAGGCAAACTGGTTTGCCTCTTGGCAATTGGGGCAATCACATCATTTCATCCTCCATTAGTGTCCGTTCGTAGACTCTGTCCTTGTTCTCTGTGTTCTTTTGGTAAAGACTAAGAGAACAACATTGCCTCCAAGGGGCACAGAAATCTCACATGGCTATAGGGAAAGATTCTGAAGATGTCTTTTCTTCCTCTTATTTATACTTTCATGAGCCTCTGTATAATTTTAGTAGTCATTTATTTGTACACAATGATGTTATTTGAGGACATGCTTAATCATTACTCTTTAGTATATACTCTGTAAACAGAAAACCCCCTCTGTGTAGCACTCAGAGGAAGCCGTTTTATCCTTGGAGACCTTGAATTCTCAAAGAGCTTTTATGTTGATTAATTCATGTAATATTCACAAACACTTTGGGATGGAAGTAGATACTATTAAGGAGTGGATATGGTTAAACTGAAAAGAATTTATATTTAAAAACAGAGACTCTGAGAAGCATTTGTTCTTTCAAACATCAACCGGTTAGTTATCAGCATTGCAGATCAGCCTGGTTCCAACTGCCCCGACTGTGAGTTTGGCCATGGGATTCTTGGCCATTTGTCCTTCGACTTGGATTTGTCTTGCCTGGTCTTGCCTTGGCCTTCGGCTTTAACTTCCCTACCCCGTTACCTCAACTTCATTTCTTTGTCTATTTCACTCAGGATTCCTATCCTGTTTCCAATTCTAGCCGAGAATAATTTATTTTTTAAAAAATCTAAATTAAAAAAAAAAACCACAAAAATGTTTTTGTCTTCTTGAGGAAGATTTTAGAGAAACTGGGAATCAAATAAAGTGCCATTTCTTTGCCTAGTTGTCCTTCACCTGCATGGAAGTTGCCTTGACAGTCGGTTGACTCTCCAAATCCCCCATGACCTTTTGTCTGCGCTGCAGAGTAAAGTCGGTTCTGTGGTTTAGTTATTAGAAAGTATTATTGGTTATTAAGCCCTTACTGCTCACCTTTTGGGCTTAAATATCACTTTTCCATAAAGCTTTCCTGGGCTACCCTGCCCAGGTTTGTTACCTGCTAATACGCACAATAACTCTTAATCCACGTTCTGGCATTTTAATGACCCATTTTTTCATTCCTCAATAAACTATAACTTCCAGGTAGGCAGAGAGTGCTTTGGTCACTACCTGTTTCACCTCAGACCCAGCCCACAGATACAATAAACATGTAGACAGATGTGAATAAATGCGGGACAGTATACTCAGCACGGAGGACAGCAAGCTCTAGAAGGCCTCTGAGGGAGCTCATTGTCTAGTGGGGCATGCAGAACAAATAAATATAAATACAAATAAACAACATTAAAATAAAAAATAACCAAATGTGTAATACGGTTTTAAAAGTTATCTTTTCAACGAAGTCTATAAGGACTTAAAGGAGGGAGAACTGGCCTTGGGATGGCCAAGCAAGGTTGAATAAACAAAGGTGAGAACCAGAAAAATGGAGTGATTTAGTCACCTAAGTGGACAGGGTATCCTCTTGGCAGGAAAGATGGCGTGAGCGGAGGTGAGGAGCCCATGCATAAGTGATTCTGGAAACATGTCCATGCATTTTCATTTCATTCCTTTGGATACCAACGGCAATGGGGCTCGCTCACTCTCTTTCTGTTTTTAACCCGATGTAGTAAATCAACCTCTAGGAACATTTAATGTGACAGTATGCAGAGGTAAAAAGTGTGAAGGAAAGGAGTAAATTTTCATAGTCATCCATGTGACATAATGAGGGTAACAATAACAGCACATATGGAAGGAAAAACTCCCTTCTACCCTCTTAGGTTCTGTGACTGGGCCTGAGAATTAAACTGACATAAGATAGGTTGACAGGAGAAAATCATGCAGTCTTAAATATTTTTAGGTGCGTAAGTGAATCTTCATGAGGAAAATGAAGATCCAAAGAAGCATGGAGGACTGAGAACTGACATACTTTTCAAACAAAGAATACGTTGTGGAGATTTGATAAGATAAAGGGGCTTGGGCGAGAGCAGTAAATTATGGGCCATTGAATAGAAATATCCAGTAATGAACGAATGGGGAACTAATGAAAGGTAAGGTAGTTTCAGCAGGTTGGTTTGTACAAGTTTATTTTGGCATCAGCTCTGAGTCTTCAGGGATAAGAATATTCTCTCCCTGGTGCAGGAAGGACACACTTCTCATGGGAAATCTCATGACCTGCTTTTAGGTAGAAAAGAGGAGGACAGAAAGCCCTTCTCCCATCTGTGGTTTTTCAAAGGCCTTCCGCTCAAAATAATCAGTATGCCAAAGTCACACCATTTGGGGCTGGCATGTTCCGAAGGGACTGATGCCTGACTAGACAGAGAAAGTAGAGGCCAAGGGAAAGGTCTTAGAGGACTCCCAGATTTTGAAGAGATATGAAGAGTAGTAGGGATATGAGAAAGAAAGGTCAAATACCTGAAGAAGGTCAAATACATTGAGTTTGAGGTGACATCTAGCACACATGTGATCTTGTGGCTCAGTTTGTGCTGAAATTTGGGTCAAAGGACAACTACATATAAATGTTTTGCTGGCCTGGGGAACTTCTAGAAGAGTCTTCCATTGGAGAAAAACAATATTGATGTATAGACCTTGCTTATAAATTTAAGAGACAAATAAGAAAACTATCCAGTTCTCTCATGGAAACCCAAAAAGTGATAGTGATCTTCTCTGTGGTTCAAACTTTGCACACCCCATCCGTGATGTCCAGTTACAAAAAAATCTGAAATATGAATACAGTTTAATATTGTGACTTTACTAATTACTGTTAACCTGGAAGGTCATAGCGAAACTTCAGTGAATAAACATGACTCTCATTTAAACTGAACAGATGGCCAAGGCCAGTATTATACGATAAATGCACAAGGTTCATACCCTCATTTACTATAAAAGAAAGATTACTTACAAGACATGAACTTTTGCAGCATGAACTACTCTGTATGAAAGAAAAATTGGCTTCAGCTTTGAGAACTGAAGATCTCAGTGTGTGGAAAGTGGGCCAAAATAACAGTGACGCGTCAGCACTGTCAAACAGTTCTACAGCTTTTTTCAATAGTGTAGCCTTCGAGTCATCCGGGCTGAACAGTGTTGTGGTTATTGGGTAGGTTTTTACTTGGATGTGTGGCAGATTCTTCAAGAAATTAACAGATAGTCAGCAACTATGGGGCCAGATCTTAAATGGCTCCAATTTTTATTGCTGAAATGCTGACCCTTCTGTGAATGTGCCAGAAGCAATGATGAGATGGCAGGTCGACACTGGTCTGCCAAGTCCCCCCTCATTAAGCTCCCATCTGATTTTAGCATATTGGCCCCAAACCTTGCAGGCCACCTTCATCCAACACAGGAAGCCCTCCTGACACTTGGCAATGTGTGGTGGGAGCCATGTTGAGAAAGCCAGGAGTCTGACCAGATGGTAGCTCTCTCTTGGACTTCTTCAGAGATTTATTTTCTCTGTGAAGCAGAGGGAATCAGGCAAGTCGGCCAAGCACATGGCCTTTTTTGTACTTTCATTATACAAGGAAGCCCTGGCTAGTCTTTTGGCAGCTGAGAATTTGGCAGACTGGCAATCTTGGCAAAGCCATGCGGCTTGCAGACTCAGGAGCCCTTCGGACTACAAAGCAATTCTCACACTTTGCAAAGTTCTTAGATGAGGGAGGGAAAAAAAAGAAGATCTATCATAGGCACCTAAAGGTATTCTGGAACTATGAACAGCTCTGCCAAGACAGAGAGTGAAACAGAATGTATTTAACAAATCTTTCTAGTAGAAAACTTATTTTGAAAGTTTGAAAATGCACAAATGACGAGTGGGCATTCCAGAATGCCATTCGTGTATTGATTCCCACACATTTGTCAGAATTATCCCAGACTCCGTGGATTTCATGGTGTGGTAGACTCTTTTCTTGTCATTTTATAATGATTATTACTCCCATCTTTTCTTTGAAGGACAGTAAATGGTTGCTTTCACCCCTAATCTTTCATTACCTTTTTTTAAAATGGCTTTATTGAGATACAACTTCTGTGCTATATAATTCACCCATTTAAAGTGTACAGTGAGGATTTTTATAATATTAAATGATTAAATTCTTTAAATTGTGGTAAGGTATATATAAAACATATTTGCCATTTTGATTATTTTAAAATGTGCTATTCAGTGTCATTAATTACATTCACAATATTATGCAAACATTACTGCTATCAACTCATCCTGAAAAAATTCCTCACCCCAGGGGCGCCTGGGTGGCTCAGTGGGTTAAGCCTCTGCCTTCGGCTCAGGTCATGATCTCAGGGTCCTGGGATCAAGCCCCGCATCGGGCTCTCTGCTCAGCAGGGAGCCTGCTTCCTCCTCTCTCTCTGCCTGCCTCTCTGCCTACATGTAATCTGTCTGTCAAATAAATAAAGAAAATCTTTAAAAAAAAAAATTCCTCACCCCAAACAGAAGCTCTGTAGTTATTAAGCAAAGCTTCCCCTTCCCTTCTCTCACAAACACCAGGTGGGTCACCTTCAATCTACTTTCTCTAGTCTATGAATCTGCTTATTCTAAATAATTCAGGTAACTGGAGTCAGACAATATTTGCCCTTTTCTGTATGGCTTATTTCATTTAGCCTAATGTATTTCAGGTTCATCTATGTTGTAGCATATACCAGAGCCCCATTCCTTTTATGGCTGAAGAACATTCTGTTATGTTGTATATATGACATTTGTTTACTCATTCATCGAGTGATGGGCACTTGGGGTTTTCCCACCTTTTGGTTATGGTTAAATGACTTTCGTCACCTGAATGACATTTCAAGGGGGAAATTACGAATCCAGATACACTTTGCTATCAGCAGAACATATATTATGAGTCCCTTGCAGTCAATGCTCTAAAAACAGGCATCCCATGACACATGACCCAGTGCCCAGCATCAGTGAAGATTGGTTGGAATGAATTGCACATATATAAAACAGGGGCAGAAACACTGAACCCTTCCCTAACTAACATAAACTATTTGGAAAAAGGTAACGTGGTTTTCCTAGGCATAAATCATGCCTGACTAATCCAATAGACTTGTTGAGGTGATACATATTTATGTGGAAAAACAGACACTGCAAATATGACTTGTTTAAATTTTCAGAATGTCTTAGAGAAAGTTTTACACCAAGGCTATTATATTTTAATTAAATCACCATTCCATTGGAAATAGGAGCAAACTGTTTTGTCATTATAGAAAATTGACATTTAATTTGATGAATATTTATTACGGGCCTAGTTAGGAAGTATGGAAAATACAAAGTAAGACATATTCCCCCAAATCCACAACCCAATAGAAAAGGAAGCACAAAGAATAAAATAAAATGTATAGAGCATAATGGGTAATACTTCTACAGAAAAAAAGTTAAGGAATGGAATTCCTTAGAAAAATCAGATCTAAGGTCTTATTTTAAATTTATTTTATGTAAAATGGTAGAGAATATATATGAAGAAACCCCCAAGCTTACATATGTCAATGAATTCTTCCAGAAAGGAAAACCACAGATGAATTCATGCTTTGTGAATGAACAACAGTGACAGAAATGACTAATACACTCCAACCAAACATTGAAAAAGCTAATGAACTACTAATAAATAAAAATCCATCTTAAAAAATGGATTTTAATCGGTCAGTTGTGCTCTATCAAATATGACTCAGGATACATGACTAAATATGTTTTCCCCACACCGAGATTATTATATTAGACACACATAATTTTTTAAAAAGTTGGTAATATAAATAATAAGACTATCTGGAAATATGCCAGAAAACATCTGCTGACCTAATCACAATTTTGTAACAGTCATACCTAGTACTGAAATTGAAAGCCTGAAATGTGGAATTATAGGAGCTATATAATCCTGTTGTCTCATAAGGTCCATTTCAATGAAAATATCAACTTTATAGAGTAACAAAAATCTCACCACTAAAAGCATGGGAAATGACTTAAAAAAAAAACAAAACCCCTTTACTCACATTTTAGGCTAGACATGAACAATACTGTGGTATGAACTATTAAAACATTTTGGTGAGAATATGTTTAAAATTTTTCAAGTGAAAAATCAGAAAAACATCAACATTAATAGAATGGTCAGAAATAATCATTTAACTATCAGTGAATATTATTTTTGGTGTTAATGACATACATCTTATCACCAAGTGGTAAAGTCTGAGATATCTGATTGTAGAAATAGTACCATAAAATAATATTTAAAACATCATCAAACTAAAAGAGAATTTAAAATGTGTCAGAATATTAAAAAATGCCAAACATTAAAAGTTCACTATGTATTATAACCATTGATCTAAATTAACCATGAGGCTTATTATGTGCCAAGATCTCCCTTCTTTTTCTGCTCACTAACACGAAATTTAATATATTTGTAATGGGTAAAATAAAATTGACCTGGAAGAGATCCAGAAAAGATAAGAAAATGGTCAGAATGGTGGTGGTGGGTGTCAATGAAGACAAATGAAAAAGTTTAGAATCATATTGGAAAGGGAAAGATTGAGTGAGGCTATTTTTGATGTTGAAAACTGCAAAGGACAAAGATAGAGGAGAGTAACCACTAGTTCATCAAATCCTGGGATATTAGAGCAAGGAGGAAATCTCTTCCATCTTTAGTATAGAAAGCTTTAGGTTAATATTAGTGATATAACTCTTCATAGTGTAATGTAAACTAGTGCTATAGAGTTTAACATGAAGAGGAAAATAAAATGATTTAAGTAAACTCAAAGTTCAAAATAGAAGAGGACCTCTCTTAGATCATAGGGTTTTTCTTACCTTTGTAGGAGATGCTCATGGAGTCAAACACATCCGTCTTCCAGATAGGGGTCCCTATCTTGGCATGCTGGGTTGGATATGGATGGTAAGCCCAATCCACTCTTCTGATTCTTGTGCTCTTACATGTAGGCAAGCTCTTAGAGGTGAGACCTGAGTGCAGTCCAAGAAGAAATTAAGCTAAATACAAATGCTAAGAGGGCATGCTTTCTCCCTGAGAATCTGACAATAGATTCTGAGTGACTTTACTGAAAGCTACTAAAATACATCCTCCTTAATCAATAACTTGAGGGGGAGGTAAGGAAATCTGTGCATTTTAGAGAAACAGTGGGGAGAAGCTTCTGAAACCATATAGATTTGGGAAATATTTGTATACGTGACATCAACAACACACTCTCAAAGTTGCTAGGAAAGAAATATTTCCAAGAGTACTTTTTATCATCCAAGAAAACTACTAATGATTCTTACAATTTATATTTATTTTTAAAGTATCATTGTTACAATCACATTTATATAATTCTTTCATCACTTTGCTTCCCTGTGAGATGACGTGGATGGTCCATTTCACCATTTCTAAGTTCTTTGTTCAAAATTAAAGCTAAACCTAAGGTGAAAAAATGTCGCCTCCGTGAATATGGCTGATTTGCAGTGATCCTTGTCTTTGACAATAACAGAGCTCAGTTCATACATAATTTGGATCAGAATTCACCTGGTTTCATGAAAAGTTCCAATAACTGTATCTAAAGCAGGGGAAATAAGCCAGGGCTTTATCGGAACAACAAACAAATTAGATCAGTAAAATGAAGATAATTCTTTACTTTAACAGGAAGTCACCTCTAATCCTAAAATGTTCCAGCTGGAGCTAGAAAAATAAACAGACGTCTCCAGTAATTTAGTGATAAAATAATGGTTGAGTTAATTCGATTCAGAAACTATTGCCCTTTATCTGTTTCGGAACAGATGCACTAGGTGCTTCCAATTATGGAACCAGGATCAGAACTTATTCTTCCCTCCAGGAAGAAAATTTGAAAGTAAAATCAATGTCTCTCTTCTTGAGGTGCAACTTTCAACTACTTCTGGAAACAATGCCCTGGTGAAAAATGTGAAATATGCTTTGGTTGAAGTGCTATATTCAAAAGCACCACTGCAAGATCCATTATTCAATAGCTTAACACCTGGATCACACAGGGACCCTGTCTGCTCACAGACCAGATACCACAGAGTCAGGAAATCTACAATGACTCAGGAAAACAACCCCAAGTTTTCCCCTATGCACAAACAGCAGCTGGTAAGTAAATGCTGTGACTCTGGAGAATTCTGAAAAGGAGCTATGGACCTAGGCTGGCTGCATCCATAGAAGGTCAAAAATGTTGATGAAAATGAAAATGAAAATTTGAAAATCAAGTCACCAGGATGTTCTCAAAGTAGACCAGATGTCCTGAACTGAGCACCTGTGTGTGACCCATCAGTATTTCCTTTCTCATCTGGATGTCCTGGCATTGGACAGACCAACATGTGTCTTAAATTGCACTTGCTTTGAGAATGCTTCTTATGCAAGATCAAACTTTCCTATCTTTTCTTACAAATGATTTGGTAATGTACACCAGCTTGATTTCACTAACAAATTTTGGCTTTCATTAATGCTTTTACCTGCCTGTTTTTAATGCTATACACAGCCCACCATTTCATTTGCCTGAATTTTTATCTTTTGAAGCAGAAAGTGGATGAGGCCGGGGCTTCTTAAAGTTTCATGTGCAGATATAAACAACTTGAGGATGTTGGGAAAAAGTAGATTCTGACTCAGGAGCAGTTGTGTGGGTCTTAAGCATCTGCACTTCTGACAAGTTCCCAAGACATGTGGGTGCTGGGGGTCTGAGGACCACTCTTGGCATGGCAGGCAGAATGAAGTCACCATTGCTTAAGCCATCCAATGGTGTGTGTTCTGAAGATATTCTGTGAATGCCACTAAGATTCTACATTCTTAGTCTTAAAATTGCCATTTTTCCACTCAGGATCTGTTTCTGAGTGAGACTGCCTAGATCATTCAGCATGCAGTCCTTATCTTGAATTCATAAAATCAGATCACACCTTGGAGGGGTTCATAGGAAACACATAAGATCACCCGAATGTAGAGAAATGTCTTGGAGTAAACAAAAATCATTTCTGGCTTCAGTAAACATTCCCTATGAAGAGTGAAAGTTGTTTTCTATTTTCAGAAACTTCTCATGAAATAGAAAGACAGTGACTACACTTTTAAAAGGTCAAGAGATTTGCCTTGGGTTTCCATAGCCGAAGGGTTTCATCACTTTTTCTCCGGAGTGTTGAGCTTCTGGGACTTTGAAATGAAATATCTACTGTTGCAGAGATTTTTCTCAAGCATCACTGTTACTTCAGGTAAGTTTCTAGTGGCAAAAGTTTGTGAAGTGCTGTCTCACTGGCTAAGGGACATTGTCACAGTCTAAAGAGGGGTACACATGAACCCTTGAGAAGCAAAGACAATGATACAGAACATGATTTATAAGATTGTATTAACAAAGTTGAATTGAAAATATAGTTTAATAAATTAAACAAGTTGCTATGCTAAAGTCAATATAGATTTCTCAAGACAAGATATATATTCATTGACATTCCGATCAAATAAGCTTTAAGTAGAAAAATATATAGGAAATATATAGGAAACAGGTAATTGAGGATTAAAGAAATGTAGGTGAACCTCATCAAGTATAATATGCAAGATTAAGGTGGATTAAATATTGAAAGAAACCTCATATCTTCTCTCCCCAAATTCTATGGATATGACTTTTTTTTTAAGGTTTTATTTATCCATTTGAGAGAGACAGAGAAAGAGAGAGCATGGGAGGTATGATGGGGAAGGGCAGAGGGAGTGGGAGAAGCAGAAGCCCTGCTAAGCAGGGAGCCTACCAGGACCCTGAGATCTCGACCAGAGCCAAAGGCAGACACTTAACAATCATATGCAGGGGCGCACTTAACCAAGTGCCCCTGCATATGATTTCTTTTGTATTAAAACTCCAAAATTCTATACTTAGTGAATAGACTACAGAAAGATAGAAATTGATAAGCAAAACTAAAATAGTTGCAAATACATGTTATACTGACTTTATCGAATCTATTCAAAGTTGGAAACAAAT
The DNA here is from genome assembly GCF_009829155.1 of Mustela erminea. Taxonomy (NCBI): domain Eukaryota; kingdom Metazoa; phylum Chordata; class Mammalia; order Carnivora; family Mustelidae; genus Mustela; species Mustela erminea. The sequence continues at coordinate 124,407,746 of NC_045619.1, forward strand.
GTATTAACTGTACATATTAAGCTATCTGACTGTATTTACAGTGTTTCTGAAGTAGAAAAACATTAATTTGTATAATTTTATGGTACCATTCTTTTTATTTTATTGAGTTGGTTTATTAATTTGTAAGGAAAATAGCATGATGTATTTGTTCCGTTCATAATGAACCATATAGGTGAATGGATTCAGTGACTGATAGTGACAAATAATATTCAGCCGTAGAGAAATTTTAAAATAATGAAAAAATATCCCGACATTCTCTGCTTAAAAGCTAGATTTTTAAAGTTAAAATAAATGGTATCTGTAGCCTGAGAAACTGCTGTCTCAACACAATGATACTGCTAATAGTATTATAGGTAGTGGAGTGATAAGAAAAAAATTATAATTTGGACAATTATAGAAAGGATTAAAGATGGTTGTAGGCATGACAGAATTAATCCCAAAGAGAGTATGACCTGGTCACAAACACACACAATGCCTTGTGGCTTATATCCCCCAGGAGACACTTACTTCTAATTAGATTTGGCAATGATGTACAAAGGAAATATCCTTACCACAATGAATCTTTAAAAGGGTGACTTCCACTATAAAAATTGAAATGATAGTCATATTAGATAACAGGTTATTGGCAATGTTGCCTTCTATACTTGAAGATATATTTCTTCAAAGGTTCACAGAACTTATTTTTGGTTGTTTGGGCCTTGGCTGATGCCTTAACTCAGGACAGGATTTCCTTTGTGATGGCCAGATTCCTTTTAGTATAAATTTGGGATGCTGCTGAATGCTAGAACTATTTGGAGGAAGAGGATTTGTTTAACTAATAACGATTTCACTAAGGTTAAAAGAGTTTGCAAAGCTCTATAATGAAATTCACCAAAGCTCTGGGAATATTTGCAGAGGACTCTGTATTCAATAGTTACCTTGAAAGAATTGTTTAATCGTTTCAGCCAGGTGGCGTTATCAGCTGTCACCGCTCTCCTCCTCGTGGCCACTGACTGTGGCAAGCAAGCCTAACCTGATTTAAGTTTGTTGAGGTTAACTGGGCAAGGACTCCTGACTCCTCTGGGCTTCCTCTTCTGTAGCCCTTTCTAGAATCGCATCTGTTTTAATGACAACACCCTAAAAATGACTTCGTTATGGTCTGAATTCAATATTCGTATCTTCATCGAATAAAAGTATCTTCTTGTTCCTTCCATTCTCTTTTCTAACATCCTCTCTTTTCTTCCTCCTTTGGCCTCTTTCGTACCCCAAATATCTCTGCCTCTGCTTCCCTTACTTCGGTTTCATAAAATATAAAACACAACAGAAGGCTTTCCCAACATTTCATCCACATGGAGGCTAGGTGAAGCAGGATATGCATGTGTGCCCCCACACACACAAAGTGGCATGTGACTCTCTAGGAACATATCTCTGTTTCTGTTCTCAAGGCTTTCAATTTTTAGCTGTTAATTAGTTTTAGGTAGTCAGAGATAAATGAATTTCCCTTTGAGGCCCTCCAGGTTACTTATTTATTAATTTTAAAAAGATTCATTGCGTGCTGTGTTCCAGACACTGTGCTAGAAACCACAGGCATAGAGGTTGGGATGACACAGTCTTTGCCTTTGAGAGATCCACAGAATAAAAGAGAAAACCAATATTTTCCCCAAAGGACCTAATGACTAGTATTAAAATACAAAGTGTATAGAGCTCTTCTTTCATGCAATTGTTCATTCACACATGAACTGTTCATTCATTCATTCATGGATGGTCAACAGGAAGTATAAGTTCTCTGCCCTTGGGAGGTAGATGCTGAGCAAAGACTAACCACATGTGCCTTCATGCCTGGCATGTGCACACACACACACACACACATACACACACACACAGTTTGTACAGGTACTGACTTAAAATGAATTTTATTTTTAAAGGATGTGTTTGATTTTGCCATCACACATACACAGCTGGAAAAAATTTGTGAATTCTGCTTCCTGCTATGCTGTGAATGGGCCCCTGACATCAGGCTCAATATAAGCCCCCTATTTCTCATTTAAAATACTTTCCTGGTGAATATTTACTGGTTACCACTCCACTCGCACGTGATTATGGACAAGCAGGACACTCTTTGAAAAGAAGTCCTGCAGTTTCAACTATTCCTGAGGGGACTCCAAACCCCTGGATTTAGTGATGTTTATGGAGGCCAATGACTGTGCTCCATAGAAGGATATAGGCAACAGGCAAAGAGCTATCTCTGTATGTGAGAGTTCTCAACAGAAAGTTTAATGGGATGACATTATAAAGGAAATTTATTAATATTTTCTCACATTGATAAGCAACTACTTTTGACTCCTGTCCAGTTTACATATTCCTTAGCTATTTAGAATAAATGAATCATTGATAGAGAATGAAGAGTAAGCCTGAAAAGAGGTCATGGTCTGTGTGAGCGAGGTGAGGGCAGCTTCCAAACTCATTTGTAGAGCTCTGAAATTCTCAAGCCTCTTCCAAGTGAGGGGTAAATATCTTAGAAAGGGTTTATGTGCTAATTTTCTGTTTCAAAGGAGCAATTAAAGAAAAAACAGTTAGAGGCTTATCATGACAGTAGGAGTGAAAGGAAGAGGGAAGTTGAATCACCACGACCAGAAAACAGAAAGAAACCAAATCAGAATTCCAGCAAGTTATCTTGTGGATAGAAAGAAACTGATTCTAACAGTTTATATGGAAGGCATAAGACTTAGAGTAGCCAACACAATACTGAAGAAGACCAAATTATAGAACTGACACTACTTAGTGTCAAGACTTACTAGACAGCTATAGTAATCAAGACAGTGAGGTATTGACAAAAGAATAGACAAACAGATCAATGGAACAGATAGAGTGCCCAGAAATAGACTCATACAGATATAGTCAACTGGGTTTTGACACAGCAGCAGAAGCAATTCAATGGAGAAAGGATAGGCTCTTCAACAAATGGTGCTGGAACAACTGGAAATCTAAAAAAGTGAATCTAGATGCAGACTTTATGACCTTCATAAAAATTAACCCCAAATAGATCATAAACATACATGTGAAATGCAAGACTATAAAAGTGTAAGAAAACATATGAGAAAACCTAGGTGACCTTGGGTTTAATGATGACTTTTTAGATATAACAACAAAAATAAGATCCATAAAAGAAAAACATGGATAAGTTGAACTTCATTAGGATTGAACACTCCTGCCCCATGAAAGATACTGTTAAGAGAGTGAGAAGACACTACAGACTTGGAGAAAATATTTGCAAAACACATTTCCCATGAAGACATTGTATCCAAAACAGGCAAAGAGCTCTTGGAAGTCAACAATAGGAAAACAAAAAACCCAACCCAATTTAAAATGAGCTAAAGATCTGAGCAAACAGCTTGCCTCAGACATATAGTTGGCAAATAAGCATATGAAATGATGTTCAACATGATATGTCATTAGGGAATTGTGAACAGAGATACTATCATACACCAATTAGAATGGTCAAAATTTAAAACACCAACAGACCCAAATATTGTGAGAACAGGAGCTCTCATTCATTGTTGATAGGAAAGCAAAATGGCATTGCCACTTTGGAAGACAGCCTGTAGCCGGAAGGAGGCATAAAGGAAACTTCCATAATTTCTACTCAATTTTTCTGTAAACCTAAAACTGAAAAATAGAGCGTATTTTTTTCAAAAAGGGAGAGAGAACAAAACTATTCCTGAAACAAAAATCACATAAAAATACAAAAAGAATAAAAGAAAAAGAATAGGAAAGCCTACCTTTTAAAAGAAATTGGAGGGGTGCCTGGGTGGCTCAGTGGGTTAAAGCCTCTGCTTTCAGCTCAGGTCATGATCCCAGAGTCCTGGGATCGAGCCCCACATTGGGCTCTCTGCTCCGCGGGGAGCCTGCTTCCTCCTCTCTCTCTGCCTGCCTCTCTGCCTACTTGTGATCTCTGTCAAATAAATAAATAAAGATCTTTAAAAATAATAATAAAATAAAAAAAAAATAAAAGAAATTGGAGGATGGGGGCGCCTGGGTGGGTTAGTGGGTTAAGCCTCTGCCTTCAGCTCAGGTCATGATCTCAGGGTCCTGGGATCAAGCTCCGCATCGGACTCTCTGCTCAGCGGGGAGCCTGCTTCCCTCTCTCTCTCTGGCTGCCTCTCTGCCTACTTGTGCTCTCTCTCTCTCTCTGTCAAATAAATAAATAAAAAATCTTTGAAAAAATAAATAAAAGAAATTGTAGGAAATAAACTAAGCACAAAGTAAAATTGTCAATAGAATTAAAGTGTCTTGCAATAGGACTATGATTTATAATTACAGAAACAGAAACAACAAACCCGAGATAAAAAGTTCAGAGGATTCAATCTCACATTACTTTCATAGCCATCAGGAACTCAAAATTACACGGTTATGCTCTATATTCCAAAAATTCATTTGTCTATTTTGGCACACACAATATTCATATTCAACTATAGGTGATATTATAGTAATTAGCAGTCTAGGAGATGGGCCAAACTAATTTAATTAAAGTCTCTCAGAGAATCATTATCATGAATCAATATTTGATGTATTATATACTGCAAAAGTAAAACAACAGAATCCCAATTCCAGGTTATAATGATTCCTGACATCTTCGTGAAATTTGAAGAAATGTTATTTTTCTGCTACATGGCATTTTGGGAAATAAAAAGAGGAAGGGGTGCCTGGGTGGCTCAGTCATTAAACATCTGCCTTCAGCTCAGGGAGTGATCCCAGGGTCCTTGGATTGAGCCCCGTATGCAGCTCCCTGCTCAGCGGGAAGCCTGCTTCTCTCTCTCCTACTTCCCCTGCGTGTATTCCCTCTCTCATTGTCTCTCTGACAAATAAATAAATAAATATTTTTTTAAAAAAGGGAAAATGGTGTAAAACTGCAGATAGTGAAGGAGACCCAATAATGAATAGCTATTTACAGATATTGGCAAATGGCATAGTATTTAAGCAGTCAAATACACCCCTGTGAATGAGTATAACACCACAGAGACAAATTGGGTTGGCCCTGAATGCCAAGAAAAACTGTAGTTACTGTTTGGTTTTTGGAAGCTTTTTTTGGGGCATTTGTTACGATAATTTAGGTAGAATTAGGTTTTGGCAATTAATATCTTTTTATTTTTATTTATTTATTTATTTCTAAAGATTTTATTTATTTGACGGAGAGACACACAGTGAGAAAGGAACACAAGCAGGAGAAGTGGGAGAAGGAGAAACAGGTTTCTCGCGGAGCAGGGAGCCTGATGGGGTTTGATCCCAGGACCCTGGGCTTATGATACAAGCAGGGGAAGTAGAGAGAGAGAAGCAGGCTTCCCGCTGAGCAGGGAGCTGCATAAGGGGCTCAGTCCAAGGACCCTGGGATCATTACCTGAGCTGAAGGCAGACGCTTAATGACTGGGCCAGCTAGGCACCCCTAAAATCTCTTTTTAAAGACCTGATCACTGCTTGATTATTATTTATGATAAAGTCTTCTGTGTGTGCGTGAAGATGGATTTTTTCCTTCAAGTAAAACTCTGGATGATACATATTGACTCTCAAGTAAGACTGTAGGACCCAGTTTGCCCTTCATGTTTGGGACCAGAAATACTTCATGTTTTCAAAAGGCAGTAGAAGCTACAAAGTTCAGTATTCGTACCTGACGGCAGCCATTTTACTTCCAGTCTTTCACATACCTGAGGAGCTTCCCTTCTACCATGACATAGGAAAACAAAATGTCACCATGTTCCTAAGTCTATAGACACAGACATTCTGTCATAGTTTCACTAAATAATCAATGTCATTTGAAGTGGACATCTTCATCTGCTCATGGCACATGACAGAAAGATAGTTAGCTACTTCTCTAACCTCTTATATAAGCGCAATAATCTCCTCATGATGGCTCCACCCTCATGACCTAGTCACCTCCCAAAGGCCTCACCTCAAAATACCATCACATTGGAGATTAAATTTTAACATACAAATTTCAGGGGGGGCCTCCAACATTCAGTTCTTAATATCTTCTTTCCTTGCTCTCTTTCTCTCCCAGTTTTTGAGGAAAAGTATATATTCCTTTTTTAACTCAGTAAAAATTAGTTGAATACAAAGGAGAACACTAATGAGATGTGCTGTTTCAGTATAGGATTGGCAAACATATTTTGCCAATACCGAGTATTGGGGGAGATGTTGATGGGATTAAGAGTTGGTACAAAACTGTGACAGATGGGGCTAGTTATTGACCAAAATGCTCGGGCTTCCCCAGAACACGTGAGTTTAGCTGGGAGGTGGTCAAACTAGCCACTGACTGCATTTCCAGCCTTTCTAACAGCTGGATATGGCCTGGAGAAGAGTTTTCACAGCTGAAGTCAGAAAGTACCACTTCCAAGACAGAGCTCTTAAGAGCCAGATGTGCCTCCTGTACTCTCACATTCCCTGTCCACCAGCTGGAGGCGGTGGGAGCAGAACCATGCATTGTCAAGAGTCCAGATTTCGGATTTACTGCATGGAGAAGTATGAAGCACAGGCTGGGAACAATTGGGATGCACTCTTGTCTTTGGGTCTAATTAGCGTAGCCTCCCAGCCTAAGAGTTACTGTGGAGAACAATGCAACCTGATATAGAGAAACAGAAAGATATATATTATTGTCCAACAATTTCACTTCTTGATACTTCCTAGACAACAATGGTGCCGACTATGAGACGCTGCCCCCTGCAGCCTGTTTGTAGCAGCCAAATATTAGGACTACCAACATGTGGGTTGTAATGGGATGAATAAAAGAAAACATAACACTATCATAGGATGGAATATCAGACAACAGTTAGAAAAAAATACATATATATATATGTATATATATATATATATATATATAACATTGTGTGTATCTGTACTTTATTCTTTCTTAATGTGAGTTCACTGTATATGTGTATCCCATTGTTTATCTATTCATCTATAAATGAATATATGTGTTTTATCCATTTGGAGATATTATAAATAATGCTGCATATAAATCTTTGTGGAGATGTATGTCTTCATTTCTGTTGGGTAGTGTGGTGGGTTGAATGGTAACCCTCTTCCCCTGCCAAAAAAGATATGTCTATTTAGAACCTGTGAATATGACCATATTGGGGGAAAAGATGTTTGCAGATATAATTCAGGTAAAGATCTTGAGGTAAGATCATCTTGGATTACAAAGGTGGGCCTTAAATCTGGTAACTGTGTTCCTCTAAGACAAAGAAGATGAGAAGACAGACAAAAAGGAGAGGACATGCGAAGACAGAAACAGAGACTGGAGTTATGCTGCCCACCAGAATGAGGCACCAAAATCTGGAAGAAGCATAGAAGGATCATCTCCTAGACCCTAGAGCAGAAGCATTGTCCTACCAACACCTAGATTTTGGAGTTCTGGATTTCAGAATTGTAAGAGAATAAATTTCTATTATTTTAAGCCACAAAGTTTGTGGCAATTAATCATGGAAGCCCCAATAAACTAACACAGGTAGATATCTAAGAATATAGTTCACATAGTAAGTAATCATTTAACCTAAAAAAAATTGCCAAACTATTTTCCAAAGTGATTGTACCATTTTATACTTCCCAGCAGCACTGTAGGAGAGCCTTAATTCTTCCACACCATTGTCAACCCTTGGTATTGTCAGTATTTGTTTTAGCCATGCTAATGGTGTATAATCCTGTCTCATTTCCCTGAGGACTAATGATGTTAAATATCTTTTCAAGTGCTTATTTCCTATCTTTGATCAGGGAGAGGGAGAGAAAGAATCCTCAAGCAGACGCCCTGCTGAGTAAGGAGCCTGACTGAGGGCTCCATCCCAAGATCCTGAGATCATGACCTGAGCTGAAGTAAGAGTCAACTGCTTAACTGACTGAGCCACACAGACACCTCTGTGGTATCTTTCCTATATCAATGCACATCCGTTCATAGATATGAAACTCTGCCAAGATTCCAGAAGGTTACTGATATTCAGTGACATGGAGTGAAAATTTTGAGAGAAGTAGAGGTTGTTTGGGGAAAAAAAAAATGCATTCTTTACAATCTAAGTACTGAAATCTAGAAATAGCCATAGCCATCCCTATCTTTTGACATTCTACTTTAAATATAAGAGCACCTGAATGTAGCTCATGGTCTTTGATGTATGAAAGATCTAGTTTTAGGTTTTTTAAAAGATTTCATTTATTTATTTATTTGATAGAAAGAGTTTGAGTGGGGTAGGGGTGGGAGGGTAGGGCAGAGGGAGAGGCAGACTCCCTGCTGAACAAAGGAGCCTGATGCAGGGCTCAATCCCAGGACTCTAGGATCATGACTTGAGCTGAAAGCAGATGCTTAACTGACTGAGCCACCTGGTGTCCCTGGGTTTACATTTTACTCTGTCAGTTTCTATGAAAGACAATATTTTAATCTCACTGAACTTCAGATCCATTACCTTTAAAATGGCAAGCATTATAGCTAGCATATAGGGGATCACTGATCACCTACTTTGTTCTGAATTACTTGGACATAAAAAATTGTAAAAAATATTCTCTATTTATCCATTTGTGTACCCACTATTCATTTATTTAATAAGTAAAAACTGGTTAATGATATGAATACGGATAATACAGTATTATATCTCACAAAGTCTCCATTCTCCTAAGTCTTATATTTCTGCGGAGGGAGATGGACAAATCCAAGTTTAAAAAAAAACAGTTCTTTTAGGTAGTTTTGTTATGAAGCAAACCAAACAAAATAGTGCCACAGAAAAAGTATTGGGCATGGGGAGGAGGCTTTGTGAGAAAGTCTTTTTAGGGGAGGTGCCAATTGGGGCCAAGACCATCAATGATAAGAAGGAGCAGGTATAGGAATATGTGAAGGAAAATTCACCTTAAACAGAATAAACAGTAAATTCACAGATGGACTTATGAAGTATAAGTTCCAGAAGTAAAAGGAAAGCCCAAAAGGTTAGAGGTTAGGACAAATGTGCCCACAGGATTAGGCCTCTTAAAGTCAAGGAGAGCTCATACAGGGTCACCTCTACCACACAGGGCAAACAGCTCCCTTGGCAGGAAGGACCTTGAAAATACTGTTGCCATGTTTTCCAAACATTACACTTTGTCCTCTGTCACAGCTACATTTTTCTGACATACAAATTATGCTGTCTCTCTCAAGAGTTTCATTCCATTACCATATCTGACTCAATATCAAAGTCCAGAATCTCATTATTTAAATCAGATCCAGAAGTAGATGAGGCCCCTGGGTGCAGATTGGCCAACAAAACTTAACAGGTTTCTCATCTCATTGCTCTCTGTCAAATCCCTCAGCGTTTTCCCATTGTCTTGAAAATAAAATCCAAGCTTCTTACCAGGTCTTCTGCAAGCCTGGCTCGCATCCCATCTCTCTTCTGCTCACTCACTGCGGCAGATACACTGTCAGTCTTCCTCACCACAGAGCCTCTACAAGAGCCCCATCTGTCTGGAGCGCTGTTCCCCAGTTCTTCCTCTGACTCGCCCCTGGTCACAGCTCAAATGCCAAAGAGGCCATCCCTATTCCTCCCGTCCCCAATGCCATTCATACTGTGTTCAACTGTCCTATTTCCTTTTCTTCACACATTATTTATAAGTATCTGAAATTATTATTTTTGAGCTTTTTATTATCTGTTACTCCTGCTCCAGAAGAATGCAAATTTGATAAACACATAGACCTTCTATCTCTCATTAACTCCTGTCTACCCAAAAGTTAGAGCAGAACTAGGTATGTGCTAGGTATTTTGCAATGCACTATAGAAACAACATTGCGATGCTATTAATGGAATAAAAATTTAAGATCAACCTGACCTTTTCCACAGATAACCTGAGGTTTTCTCAACACTAACTACCCTACATGTGTTGATACTACTCTTAGTTTCTCAACTTTATTGAGATGCAAGTCACATTTCATATAATTGATGCATTTAAAGTATACAGTTCAGTGTTTTGTAGTATTTTTAGAATTGTCAGCCATTGTCACATAGTTGGTACATTCTCATCACCCACAAAAGAAACACTATACATAATAGCGATCACTCCTCATTCTTCCTCTCCTTCCTCTAGACAACCACTGATCTTCTTTCTGTCTCCATAGACGTGTCTATTCTGGACATTTCATAAAATGGCTTTGTAAGTGTGTTTTTCTGTGACTGGCTCCTTTCACTTAACATGTCTTCATGGTCCATGTCATACCATGCATGTATCAGTACTTTATTTCTTTTAATTGCTGAATACTATTCCATAGCAGGCATATACCATATTTTTTTTATCCATTCATCAGTTGATGGACATTTGTGTTGTTTCCAATTTTGGTTATTATGAATACTACCATATGTATTTACAACTTTTCATGTGGTCATATGTTTTCATTGCTCTTGGTTATATTCCTAAAAATGGAATTGTTGAGGCATGTGGTAACTTTATGTTTAACATTTTATAGAAATGATAAATTGGTTTTCTGAAGATCCTGCACCATTTTACACAGCCACCAACAATGTATGAGAGTTTCAATTTCTCCACATCCTTGTCAATGCTTGTTACTGTCTTTTCCATTGTAACCATACTACTCAGTGTGCAGTGGTAGCTTACTGTGGTTCTGATTTGCATCTTCTTAATGGCTAATAATGTAGAGTATCTTTTCACGTGTTTATTAGCCATTTTTGTATATTCTTAGAGCAAAGTCTCTTCAGATCCTTCTCCCATTTTAATTGGATTGTCTTTTTAATTATTGTATTACATGACATTCATATATTTAAGATATAACTTCCTTATTAGATATATTATTTGTCAATGTTTCCTCCCTTTCTGTTATTTACTTTTTCACCTTCCTATTGGTTTACTTTGTAGCACAAAAATCCTTAATTTTGATGAAGTCCATACATTTTCTTTATTGTAAGAATTTGTCTTTATCATTAAGTTAGATGTGTAACATCTTAATGGACATCAGACCTCTATCATATAATGATCAATAAATAGATTATTTTACTTAGGATGAAAATTTTGGTTAACAGTGAAAAAAATTTCCCCATATAAATTCACTGTTAACCAAAATTGTCATCCTAAGTAAAATAATAGTTACATATGAGGTGTTCCCCTAATTTTTTCCTACAGTGAAAAAAATTTCCCCCATATAAATTCACTGTAGGAAAAAATTAGGGGAACACCTCATATGTAACTATCTGGTATAGTCATTTTTCAGTTACCTTTCTGAGAATTCACTAGAGCAATAACACTTCTCTGGCCATTCTAACTTCTGAAGTAGTTACTGGATTTCTCTATAGAGAAATAGTTTTCCAAAAGAGAACTTTTGAGTTGCTTAAAACATCTTTAAAGCAAAATAATTGAATTATTAAATTTAATTATTAAAAATGTCATAGTATTATGATGTCTGATGGTACAGTGGTTCATTGTCATGTATTCTTGTTCTTTCTAAAAAATCTGCAGATAGAAAAGAAAGTATGCCAGGAATTACTGAGCTTATAATATGTGTCAGGTACTTTCCAAGGTATTCTACTATGTGGTAAAATAACTCATAATACTGTTATTCAAGAGAAGCTGACAACTACAAAGGATCCCCACTTCTGTTTCTGGTCCCTGCAACATAAAAGCGATTAATTCATTCAATTTGTGAAAGAGAATTTTGCCAAATGCCTAATATACACCTAGTATCCTATTAGATATTACTTACAATCACAAATGTGATCTGTTCATTCTCAAGGGTGTTACAGTTTCGGAGGGGTGAGGAGAAAGATACAAACAAATAAGTATGACTGTCTGACCAGGAAAGGGATTTTATAGGCAGACGGAGTAACAAAAGACAATATTAGCAAATGTTTAGGTGATTTATATTACTTGTTTCATTTCAATACACACTGCAACACTGTAACTCACACATTTCCATCTCTGCTTCACAAATGAGAAACACAAGGCTCAGGAAAGTTAAGGGACCTCATAAAAAGGTCAGAAAAACTAATAAGTAACACAATAGAAACCCAAACCAAGATCCTCCTGATTGTAAAACTGTGGTTTTTCTAGTCCGTCAAGTAGCATCCCAGAGACTCATTCTGCTTATCCCTTTAGTCAGGCTAATGATACAGCAGTAAGAAAAGCTCAGACCCAGAAGCATCAATCATTCTGCTAGCACTTTCTCTACTGATTATTAATGTATTCTCTATCTCATTCTTCTGCTTCTTCACATCTAGATTTACCCTCATATGCTGTCAGATTATGGCACTGATTGGGAATATCTACTAACTCTTGAGAATCTTTTTTAAACAAAGTATTTATTTTTTTAAGATTTCATTTATTAATTGGCCAGGAGGGAGGAGGGAAAGCACAAGCAGGAGGAGTGGCAGGGAGAGGGAGAGATAGGCTCCCCACTGACCAAGGAAACTGACACGGGACTTGATCCTAGAGCCCTGGGATCATGACCTCCGCGAAGGCAGATGTTTAACTGACTGAGCCACCTAGGCGTCCCTAAACAAAGTATTTTAGAGTCCTTATTTTTATCTTACAATGATAAGCCTTGAAGTAAATTGAATCATTTTTCAAAATTCTTTATTCACCCCACTGGACCAATTGAAGCCTTACATGTCCACAACCTTTGCCAACTTTTCAATACCAACACTAAAGTGAGCAGAGATTAGCCCCCAATTCCACTGACACTGGATTTGGCCGTTGAGTTGTTCCGAACGATGGAATATGGGCAAAAGCAACTGTGTGCCGGTATCAAGTGAGGCTGATGAAGCAATGCATGTTATGACACAAGCATGTAGTTACTTCATCAGCATTTGTGATTGCTAGACAAAGAGATTCCTTAGTAGTTGCTGTATCTTCAGGCTGAACCCTATAATAACAGATTAAATAGACCAAAGCCCCATCTGCACTGAGAAGCCAACCCCAACTCAGTTTAACTGAACCCAACCATTCTGCAAATGCATGAGAAATAAATACTTATGGTTATACCCCATGGAAACTTTTATGGTTGTCTTTTATACCTCAATAGCTAATGGAGACAAACCTTCCCTTGATCACCCAGAATTTAGAATATGAGTACTCCAGATTCATTTCCTCAATTTATAACTCCACTTGAATGCATCAAATTTAACAAGTCAAAAACTGAACACTTTTTTTTCCCCTTTAAGACTATTCTTACTATCATACTATATGGTGCCATGAGAAACCTAGGAAGTCTTTCCTGAAAATTCTTTTTTTTTAATTTTATTTATTCATTTGACAGAGAGATATACACCCAGAGAAAGAAAATGAGAAGAGGGAGAGGCAGAGGGCAAAGCAGGCTCCCCACTGAGCCAGGAGCCCAACATGGGGCTCCATCCCAGGACCCTGGGATCATGTCTTGAGCTGAAGGCAGACATTTAATCATGTGAACCACCCAGATGACCTCATTCCTGAAAATTCTATGTTATTGCTCACCTCATCATCACCACATCAGTAGTTTTTCCAATATTTTTTTTTCTGGAATTCATTCATTTCCCTCTTTGGACCACCACAGTCTCTATTCTGTAGCTGTAGCATCTCTTTTCATCAAAACATAACATAGGAAAAGTGATAGACAAACCACACACACACATACACATACATACATGCATATAGATTTGCTAGCAAAGACTGGGAAAAAGGGATTTTGGGTGGCTCAGTCAGTTAAATGTCTGCCTTCGGCTTAGGTCATGATCCCAGGGTTCTGGGATCAAGTCCCGTGTGAGATTCCTTGGTCAGTGGGGAGTCTGCTTCTCCCTCTCCTGCCTGCTGCTCCCCTATTTGTGCTCTCTCTTTCTGTCAAATAAATAAACAAAATCTTTTAAAAAAAAAAGACTGGTATAAAACTAAAACACTAGTGCTCAATAGAAATATAATGCAAAGCACTAGTGCTCAATAGAAATATAATGCAAAGCACTTTAAATTTTCTAATATTCACATCCAAAAAGGTCAAAAGAAACATGTAAAAATAATTTGAACAATTTATTTACCCCATTGTAACAAAAACATTATCATTTCAATAATAAATCCATATTAAATTAGTAATGAGACCGTCTATGTTTTTTCCATACTGTTTTAAAGTTCAATCTTTATGTTACACTTAAAAAAATCCCAGTTTGACCAGACCATATTTCAAATGCTTAAGAGCCACATGACTGCTATAGTGGACAGCACAGATCAACAAGGAAAAGACATACAGTACAAAGGAAAAAATGAGAGAAAGATGTGAACACAAAAATGAATACATTTAGCCTTCTTTTACTCTGTTTGTTTTCATGGACATAGTACATTTAAAATGCCTGTTATGAGACCAGACTGAACATTGTGGGGGTGTGTGGTGGGGGGAGGTGTTCCTTGTCCTCTAAAAAAAATAAAAATAAAAATGGGGTGATGGAAAATATAGGCTTTGGAGTCAGGCAGATTTAAATTCTGATCAGAAAGCTAAATTTGCCTGTTTGGGGATCTCTAGCTGAAGATTTTAGAAAAATCTTATAACAGATTTTTCTGCTTAGAAAAGAGGAAGTAGTGAACTAGAAATGGCTACAAATCTTAATTTTCCATAGTCACTATTAAACACTGGCCATATTGCCACCAAAGTTTTATGTTTAATATTATTATCTTTTAATGGTTATTGATGATCTTAAAATTCTAATTCCAAGATAATTTTCATTCTGATAGCCAATTCATTCCTCTTAGGGAAAACCATGCTTCCGTATGACAGAATCTCACTATCAGCTCAGTATCAACCCCCAAATCAGTGTACGAAAGAAAGAAAAAATCATGGAAGTGTACAAATTTATATATTTTCCTAAAGTCACAAAAGAGAAACTAAGCAACCAAGTTTAACTTCTAGTTCACTGCAGACGGCATCCCCAACAAAGAAATTTTCTTATCTCTTAAAAACATTCACCTTGTTAAGTCCATTATTTTATATATACCTGAGAGTTCTGTCCTTTCAAAAGAACAATTATCGCAGCAATTTTACTAGGCTGCTCTTGAGAGTTCTGAAAAGGTTATCCATTTCATAAATGCATCTATTAGACTTCCTGGGGCTCTTTGTTCGCAGAGCTCCTGATAAGTCTTTTTTAGAAAAATAAGAGAATGAGGGAAATAATTATGGAGCCCGAAGAATAAAACTTTTGAAAGTATGGTGTGGGAAAGTTACTCATTCTGAGGAAAGATGAAGTTAAATATTTGAGTCCCTCCTAGACAGCAGATTTATCCTTGACAGGGAAGAAGTGCTTTGAGAGATCAGGCTGAGTACTTCCCCCCGCCTCCTCAGGAGTCCTATGGCCCTGACCATAAAATCTGTCATGGACTGATCTGCAAATAAGATAAAGCAATAAAAACCACAGCAACATTAAAACAAACAAACAAACAAACAAACAAAACAAACAAAAAGCTAATGAGGTAAGGCCACCCTGTTGGAAATGCAGGAAACAGTTGGTAACAGTGGGAATGGGGGCCCAACTCCATCAGCATGAACAACTAAGGAAAGAACAATGACAACAGGTCCACCTAATGGTGACCAAAGAGCAAAACTCTAAGTGATGGTGACATGAGAGTAGACCCTGGGTCTAAACCACCCACAGCCCCAACTGAGAGCATCAGGAGGGATGTTGCCGTGAAAACCAAGATGGATCTATATCAGCCACCCCAGGGGCATGGTAAACTTTAGCATCAGAAGCAGAAGAACTTTGGGTGAACCTCACACATCTCCACACATCTTCAGTGAATGCATAGGATGTCTATGTGGGAAGACAGAGAAACAAAGGCTACTTTCCTTTCATCAGACCCCCAGCCTCACCCTCTGGTAGCCTGGAGACTGGAGGCTGTAAGTCATTCTGCTCTCACTTATTCTGAGCATTGCACATGTTTTCCAAATTTCAAAAGCTCACTCTCCCATCAGCACTTTTAAAAACTCGCTTACCAATTTTATGGGAGTACTTATTTCGTGTGGTTGTGATTTACAACGTGAGAAGTCCCAACCAGTCTAGTTATAAACTAGGAAGATGGTCGTACTGAGCTTTGGAAATGCTGTGCCAGTTCTTTGAGCTGTAATATATGTTTCAGGTATTTCAGGGATATTGCATCAGAATCCAAAATTTGAGTTGAAGGAAAAAACAAGCATGTTACTTTTTTTTTTTTAATTTTAAAGATTTTATTTATTTATTTGTTTGTTTGTTTGATAGACAGAGAACACAAGTAGGCAGAGAGGTCAGCAGAGAGAGGGAGAAGCAGGCTCGCGGCTAAGCAGAGAGCCCGATGTGGGGCTCGATCCCAGGACCCTGGAACCATGACCTGAGCCAAAGGCAGAGGCTTTAACCCACTGAGCCACCCAGGTGCCCCAAGCATGTTACTTTAAATGGAGTCTTTTAAAATAATATTTCTCCCATTTTCATTTCATATTTCTCCATCTTCCTCTAGGCAGTTAACAAGGGAAATACCACTTCAGAAGATACACATTTTAAACTACATTGTAGGGGGCATGTAATTTGAATTTAAAGCACCCTAAATTACCTGTCCATTAGCAAAACCCCGATCTTGTACTCCCCGAATTATTTCCTCTAATTGAAAGTACTCAAAGCACAACTCTTTATAAATATTCAGACTCACTGACTTGAACTAATATAGCTCTATTTGACTGTTCTGTCATGGGAAGAAATTGAAAGTAATAAAGCTAATAAGTAAAGGTAATGAACTACCTCCACCTGGATTAATACAGATTAATGGATTAATCTATCTTGATTAACATAGAAAGCCAATCTTACAAAGTTAAGCAAAACAAGCTATTTTTTTCTTCTTGATATCAAAGATATTTAAAATTAAAAACATATCTTCATGTGTCTCCCCCACTTTCTATTTTGAAAGTTCTAAACCGATATGAAAATTATATTTTATTTATTTTTTTAAAAACATATTTATTTTTCTTTAAATTTTTCTATCAAATCATATATTTATTTTTTATTTTAAAAATTTTTTCCTATCAAAACATTTATTTATTTATTTATTTAAACCTGTATGGAAATTGTAAAGATAAACCAATGAATCTATGTCCCTTACCTAGATTCAGACATCACTAACATTTTGTTGCATTGGATTTATTCTCACTCTCCTCTAAGTTTCATGACCTCTTTAAGAGTCAGTTGATATCTTGACACTTCGCCTCTAAATACTTTAGCCTATATGACCTAAGAACAAAGATATTTTCCTACCAAACTGTAACTCAATAATCCCACTCAAAATATTTTGCATTGGGGAGCCTGGGTGGCTCAGTGGGTTAAAGCCTCTACCTTCAGGGCGCCTGGGTGGCTCAGTGGGTTGAGCCGCTGCCTTCGGCTCAGGTCATGATCTCAGGGTCCTGGGATTGAGTCCCGTGTCGGGCTCTCCGCTCAGCAGGGAGCCTGCTTCCTCCTCTCTCTCTGCCTTCCTCTCTGCCTACTTGTGATCTCTGTCCAATAAATAAATAAAATCTTTAAAAAAAAAAAAAAAGCCTCTACCTTCAGTCCAGGTCATGATCTCAGGGTCCTGGGATCGAGCCCCACATCGAGCCCCTCACGGGCTCTCTGCTCAGCAGGGAGCCTGCTTCCCGCCCCCCCCCCCACTTCTCTCTGCCTGTTTCTCTGCCTACTTGTGATCTCTCTCTCTTTCAAATAAATAAATAAAAATCTTTAAAAAAATTTTTGCATTAATGCACTTCTACCTTCTAATACTTAGACATATTCAAATTTCCCAGTGATGTCCTTTGTAACATTTTAAAATCAGGATTTAATAAAGGATCATACATTGACTTTAGCTGTCATCTCCTCATCTTTTTTAATTTAAAATGGTTGACCAGTTCTTATTCTTGTTTTCTAAACAATCCTCGAGAGAATGTGTGGAGATTATGAATAAATAGCGGGGTAAGTAGCTCTAAAGACTAAAGGGATTCCCTTACTTAAACACAGTATTTTTATTTAATTTTTATTTTATTTTTCTAAAGATTTTATTTATTTATTTGAGAGAGAGAGAGCATGAGTGGGGGTAAGGGTGGAGGAAGACGGAGAAGCAGACTCCCTGCTGAGTAGAGAGCCTGACAAGGGCTAGATTCTAGGACCCTGAGATCATGATGTGAGCCAAAAGCAGATGCTTAACCATCTGAGTCACCCAGGTACCCCCACACTACAATTTTTTAAATAAATTTTTTTTTACTGTTATAATATTGCTTCTTTTCCTAAAAAATTTAGAAGACACAAACTAGAAGATAGGGAAATGTCATTACCTTCCTCTAGTGAAAAACTGACTGTTTTGTTACATTTCCTTTTAGTCTTTTCTTTGCATGTTGTTCCTTTGCTTATACGTTCATTTCACATCAATTTATGGGAGAACTAACATAATTGAAAATTTTAAATAATATATCTTAACTTCCACTTAATAGCACATCTAAAGCCAGAATAACACAAACCCCAAACACAGAGGGAACAATGGGGTCAAAAGAATCAGGGTAATGATTCCAGAAACCAATGTGAAGATTCCTGGGACCTCAAAATGCTTTGTGAAATTGTGGCAGTAAATTGACAGAAGAAATCTTTTCATTATATTCTTCTTTAGCATTTTGAGGCAATTTGTAACCAATAAAATTGCAGCTTCAACCAAACTAATCTGAATTCTAGAATTTTCCACTCTGACATCTAATTGAAAAAACTGAATTAGATGAGAGAGCATATGATGGACTGAGAGGAGAATTCCCTCAATTGCTTTATTGCACATTACCCTAATTCCTCTAAGAACTGCCTGGAGGGCATTACCAAGATAAAAGTATAGTTTTAAAATGGACTTGAGGGTAATAAAGGGCATCTAAAAAATGATAAAAATTGAGTTGATACAGTGTTGGAACAAATTCAAAACTTTGAGCATTTCACTAGGTTTTTTTCCCCCCCTTTATCAGTGTGAATCTACTTTATTTCCCAAAGGGAAAGTGTACTCAAAACCATTCAGAACACATTTCAAAGGGTATGGGGATATTGTGTTACATAGATGTTGACCTGAAGAGACACCGCAGAGACTGGTGGTACCATCTGATTAAATAAAGTGTCTAAGGATTTGGGGGGGGGGATTTTTTTTTTTTCTTTCAGCCAGAAGTCTGTGGGAAACCAGGCACAGACAACAGAGATTAGAATACTGATAAAGCGTATACATTTATTACCAACTGGCAAGAGTTTTAGATACATGCTTGATGAAAGTAGGACTGTTTTTAAATGACTGGGCTTCTCTGAAAGAAAAGAGCAAGAAAGAAAAAAAATTAGGAGTCCTTCTGGCCTCTTAGAACCACAGATAGAAATGTAAAACTGATACAATTTATTAATTTAGAATCATGTATCATTCCAAACTAAGGACACTGAGCTATGTTTCAAAATTTTCTGGAATAATTTTACATAAGCACTCTTTCCATGCTATTGAAAGAACAATTCATTATTTTATGTATATATGATAAAAATGATTAATCATAGTAACAAATTATAAATAAGAGCTGTTTGTTCTTTGGGAAGGCATGTTATTATTTTTCTTTTTTAAACAAGTATTATAGTTCAAAATAAAGCTTATACTTTTATGATACCATTAAATATAACTGATATTCTTCATTTTTCCTATTATGTTTTGTTTGAAAAAATGAAATAGCTATTTGTTGATATTAACAAGTTTGGATAGTTCTAACCACCCAGATTAAAAAAAAAAACAGATACCATGTATTTTATATTTTTGTATTCAGAAAAATTAATTTGTAGCATAATAGTTTAATTCGTACATTTTAAAATGCAAATATAGCTAACATTTTTTACTGTAATCTAGCATAAAGCCAGAGAACATTTCAAGAAGTAAAGTAACTTTAAAACCTTAAATGTATAAAACCCTTCCATATGAATGTATTACAATCAGAGATTAAATTTTCACCATGTAATATATATCGCTTTACATAGTACAAATTCTATAAGTCTTATTTGATTGCCAATGTCAGGAAATAATAAAGCAAGAAACATATTCTTAGCATGAATTATCTCAACATGCGCATACACACACACACACACACACACACACGACTAAGAAATCATCCATTTTATGTGAAGGAAGATAGAAAATAAGTGTGTGCCGTCTTTTCTAATAAGACATTTCATTCAGTTTACATAAAGACTTTCTAAGGCTACTTGCAAATTTTTTTCAGTAAAAAAATAAAATGTCCATTTACTAGGGACCCTCCATTTTTAGTCATGATCAGACAGCTAGATCTTTTAGAATGACATTTCATTCTGAGGATTCATATCTTCTAAAAGAAGTTATTAATACGAAAAGAGAATATGCAACAGTTAGTACCTCAAGGTGCTAATTGTCAAATTCACATCAAAGGCGTGAACTTTGAAGCCCTTTTACTCTGAGCTGCAAAAGGCAGCAGAGAGTTGATACTAAAGTCTGCATGCTGTATTTGCACTGAAGACATGGAAGAGTTGGGATCTGAAATCCAGTGGAACCTACTTTGTATTTAACAAATAATCATGGCTGAAATAAGATGTTATGGTGGATAGTGATGGTGGTGAGACGTTAGGGCAATGCTGTGAATAAAGTGCTATTAGCAGTTTACATCTGCTGCTCTTTAAATAAAAATTAAAAAAAAAAAAAAGATTTGCTGTCCAAAAATGACTACTTCGAAAGAACGGAGTACAAGATGCTTCTTCCCACCCACCCACGTCAGCAACAGAGGTCATCATTTCAAGGGTAAGTGTGCTGTAGACTCAACCATTTCTCAATTGACTTAGCTGTTTGATTCTCCCAAGCACCTGCAGAGGTCACAAAGGCATTGGATTTATACTCCTAAATCATGGGTTCAAATCTGAACGATGCTACTTCTCATTAGATTGAGCAAGGTTAATTACTTGAGTGTGTTTTAAAGGGTCAAGCACTCCACATATTGCGGCTATCAACTGAGGAAATCACAGAGTCCAAGAATGAAGCAAGGATTCCTTGGCAGTTACTCACTATGGACTGAATGTTGTGTCACCCCAGAATTCATATCTTGAGGCCCTAAATCCTAGTACAGTAGTATTTGGAGATGGGCATTGGGAAGGCAATTAAGTCATGAAGTCAGAGCCCTTCCTAATGAAAAGAAACACAGAAAGATGATCTTCTCCTCTGCCATGTGAAGACATAGCAAGAGGCCTGCCAACTATACAACAGGAAGAGAGCCTTCACCAAGAACCCAACCATGTCAATACACTCATCTTGGGCTTCCAGCTTCCAGAATAAAGAAATCAACATGAGAAACTACTGTCTATTGTCTAAACCACCCAGTCTATGGTATTTTGTTATAGTAGCCCGAACTAACTAATACATTACTTGATTCTCCAGTTCTTATGATTTTGGTGCTATATTTGATTTTTCAGTGAGACAAAGGTTCTAATTGTACCTATTTGTATACCAAGAAAGGCAAGTGATATAATTGTTAAATATGAAGGATTCAGATTCCCTTAAGTCCTGACCAAATGTTCATTGTATTGTTCAAGCTTTACCAAGGGAAACTGAAGCCTGCTGTGAAAATTTTCGATACCATTGAATCACTCCTCTTATGTCAAAAAAGTCCAACTCAGGGGATGCAAGATACAGAATGGTGACTATAGTAAACAATATTGCATTCCATATTTTATGACTTTATATAGTATTGGGAAAACTAGACTTGTCCTTATTACTTGGCAGCATATACAAATACTGAGTCACCATATCGTATACCTGAAAACAACACAATGCTATACCTCAATAATAAAAATAAAGATGAATTCAGTTACTCATTTATAGAAAATTTTTTTCATTTCTAAATGTACTACAGTGGAATTCCAAATGAAGGATTCAGCCAGAGCCCATAAAATACTTGGGATTTCTCCCTTTCCCTACAGTGGGAGAAAACAAATTGGGCAAAAGAAAATGTAATTCAGCATCAAGTATATTCCAACCCCTTCCCCTAAGAGGACACTCTCAGTATGGCCCTACAATAAAAGGACATTAAAAGTGGCCTGTAGCAAAGCCATTGTTCCAGCTGATCTTTCCGTGTTGGTTCACTGCTTGCTCTTTTGCTAAGCAAACATATTTTGACCTTTCTTTGTTTGCTAGGCAGCATGCTAAGTACTTTCATATACATTAGCTCAGTTAATACTTGCAATGATTTGGTGTGGCAAAGATTGTTAATTCCATTTTGATGGTGACTCGCTTAAGGCCGTCAGTCAAATCATTACATGAAGTTCCAAAGCTCATAAGTGGCACAACTGGACGGGAAGCCAGGTCAGCTGATTTCTGGCTCAGTCCACCATCTCCCACCATCCCCAAACCTCATTCCTTTAACTGGCACTATCTGGAGAGCAGCTCCCTCATAGCAGAGCTGTCTTTGTATTGTGCACATAGGAGATGCTCATTAAATATCTGCTCAATAAAGAATAATATAGTTTATTGCAGTGCCAGGCATAGGTCAGGTGCTTGACATACAGGAGAGAACAAAGCAAAACCCCAATCTTGTAGACTTCCCATTATAGCGAGGAGAGACAGGAAATTTCTGAGTATATTAGAGGGTGATAAGAACTTGGAAGAAAAATAAAGCTGGGCCAAGGGAGAAAGGGATAGAGATGTGCTATTGTAAATGAGGGAAAGCCTCTCTAAAATGGCGGCATTAAGTAGAGGCCTGAATGAAGTGGAAGAATCAGTGAGTCAGATATCTGGGGGAAGAGCAGAGGGAACAGGCAATGCAAAGGCCTGGGACAGAGTACCAGGCAGAAGAAACAGCAAGTGCAAAGGCCCAGAGGCACCTGCGTTTACAGTGTTTGAGGGAAGTTAAAGATACCTGTGTGGTTGGAACACAAAGAGGGAACCAAGAGTGATTAGAAATAATGTTGGAGAGAAGTTTGGCTGGCCAATCAGGAGGGATGTGGTAGGCAAGGCAAATATTTGGATTTCACTTACTTTTAATTTTTTAAAAGACTTTATTCATTTGAGAGAGAGAGCATGAGAAGGGGAGGGTCAGAGGGAGAAGCAGACTCCCTGCTGAGCAGAGAGCCTGATGTGGGACTCAATCCCAGGACTCCAGGATCATGACCTAAGCCGAAGGCAGTCGCTTAGCCAACTGAGCCACCTGGCACCCCAAATATTTGGATTTTATTCTGAGTGAGATGAGAAGCTTTTAAAAGGGGTGACATAATCTCATTTCAGAAGGATGCCCCTGGTTTCCATGGAGAACTGTGAAGGGCAAGAGTGGTAGATGCTGACGTTGGAGCTGGATAACATCCCGCTGAGCAGTTACTGACTAGCAGTAGTGGCTGACGATGGAGGGGTGAGAAGTGGTCTGATGTTTTGGATCTGGAGACTATTTCTATCTGACCCAGAGAGAGGGTTTATTATTTTTTTTAAGATTTTTATTTATTTATTTGACAGATCACAAGTAGGCAGAGAGGCAGGCAGAGAGAGAGAGAGGAGGAAGCAGGCTCCCCGCTGAGCAGAGAGCCTGACTGGGGCTTGATGCCAGGACCCTGGGATCATGACCTGAGCCGAAGGCAGAGGCTTTAACCCACTGAGCCACCCAGGCACCCCCAGAAAGAGTTTAATGGGTCATTTATTTATTGGTTCAGAAAACAGATGATGATTTGCTAGGGGATGAGGAAAGGGTTGTTTATTTTGGGGGTTGTCCCTGCACAAAATCAGGCTGAAAGAATGAATTCCCTGGTACCCTGGGCATCAGGACTACCTGGCTCCACATTAAATAGATGGAAGGCTGGGCAAACCAAATTTATTGAAAACCCACTTGATCTATTGCACAATTTAATTAAGAATTGGATTCTTACTTGAAGAAGTCCGACTTTCCCATAATATCTTGGAGGCGCAGGGAGGGAATCACCACATCCTTTGATCTTTAAATGGCTGAGAAGCTTTATCATTAAGAGAACACTCTATGGCAGACGATTTTATTTTTAATACACAGATTCAGTGCCTTACTTCTCAAGTAATTATCTAAATCAATATAAAATGTGCTGTAACATTGTTTTATTTTCCAGATGCCATTAGCATGAGTGTGTTTCTGCCCTCCTGAAGCCCAGTGCAATCAACTTTGATAGCCGGGACAGCTTTCAGGGAGGTTGCTTTTGAAAAAGAGAAGTTTTCCCTAGGTTTCCATTTCAAGAAAATTAAGTTGAATTGGATTTTCACGTAGCATTAATTGATGTAATAGAGAACAGGAACCTGATGATTTGAGTCAAGGTCCTCTTTGGAAAGAAAGACTTCAAAGGGATAAAGTCTCCAGGTCTCAATTGTCACCTTCTTATTGCTATTTCCACAGCAATACTTAACAACAACAACAACAAAAAGAAGAGAAAAAGAAAAGGAAACAATATGATCCATCACTTCCCCGAAGAGAGGGTATTTCAAACTTTCAGAAGCCCCAGAGATAGTTAATATATAGCAAAAGCACGTTTAGGAGATAGAAATACTGAGCAATCTAGGAAAAACTATTTTGTTTCACTTTTTTCCCCAATCGAAATTTTTGTTAGTATTTCTGATGATGCATAGAAAAATATTTATTATTAGGCTAACTGGATAAATAAAAGGCTTTTAATATGGGCCATGATAGAGGGGTGTGTGGGTGTCTCAGTCGGTCACATTTCTGCTTTCAGCTCAGGTGCTGCTCCCAGGGGTTCTGGGATTGAGCCTGGCACTGGGCTCCCTGCTCCGCCTGGAACCTGCTTCTCCGTCCAACACCCATCACCAGCCTGTGCTCACTCTCTCTCTCTTTCTCAAATAAATAAATGAAATCTTTAAAAAAAAAGGGGGGGGAGGGCAATGATGTATTAGGGTCAATGATGAGTTTTTCTATATTGTAAAAAGATGGGTGCTGTTGATTTCATTTTAAAAAATGTTTCTGCGTTAAGGTGCACACATGTGTGTCTAGAAGAGTCTTTATCTCCTATGAAGATTCTCTTGTCTGGAGGCATATTGAACACTGGCCTGAAAGTCCAAAGAGGAAAAGAGAAGGAGATAGTGGGAGGGCTGGTGCCTAGGGCTTGTGTTCTCAGCGATAATGCTCCTGAGGGGGTGCAAAGGGACTTTTGGGAGCAAGAAAATGTTAGATCCTGCAGTGTCTTGTGAGCTTCTGTGGAAGGCAGAACCAAGTTTCCCTTACCCTGGACACCATCCCATCACTGAAGTCCATGCCCTAATTAATCCCTGTCACTGTAAACGTGTTATGTCACATGACGAAGAGGTATTAAAGTTGTAGATAGGATTAAGGTTGCTAATTAGCTGACCTCCAAATGGGAAGATAATCCTGGACTCCCTGGATGAGGCCAGCGTAATCACGAGAGTCCTTAAATGCCGAAGAGGAAGACGTGTAGAAGAAAAGTGCGGAGAGATGCAATGTTTGTTTTAAAGGTGGAGGGAGAGGACCCCAAGCAAAACACTGCTGGAACGGTCTCAACAAGCTGTAACAGATTCGCCCCTAGATTTCCACAGAAGAATGTAGTCCCGCCACCCCTGTTATTTTAACACAACAAGGCCCAAGTCAGACCTCTAATTCTCATAGAGTAGTATGATAACAAATCTGCATTCAAGCTGCTGAATTTGTGCTTATTCGTTATAGCAACATTGCAAAACTAATACACCCTTCCAAGGGCCATGTATGTGAGCTATAATAAATTTGTAGTATTAAATGTCATTCGTGGGAACCTAGGAGAAAAAAAAAATCTGGCTCTTTACAGAGGCAATAATGAAAAACAAAAACAAAAACACAGAAAACCATGAGAACATTGACCTGGCAGGTCTCATGCAGGCTTTTCTGCTCATATATTGGGGGAGGGGGGACAAAAATCAATTGTTAGAAGAAGTAAAGTTATAGCCCCAAGTCTGTTGCTTATTCCTAAATATGAGCAGCCAAGAAAATATTCCACAGGGAAAATATTTAGGGAAACAATTTAGTTCATATGAACTAAAAGGATTAAAAGCACTGATGATGGAATGACACCTATAGAACTACATCCTTGTATCTGGATGGAAGAAAACACATGACAGTTTGTAAGACAAAATGTTAATAGGTTTCTGTGTTGTTGTTTGTTAGTTATAACTTTCCTGCAAGAATTATAGATAGGAGATTTTTCTTATAGAACTAATAGCTGGTACTTGGATGATGACCAAAATTTCACAGAAAATAGTTTTTTAAAAAAATGCAATTTGGGTCAAGTCCCTATCATAAAAAGAAGGACACAAGTTATAAAATGAGTCTATTTCACCTTATATGTTGTCATTACTAAACTGATGTTGCAAATGTAACTATGATGTTGGAACTCTGTTCTTAAGATAGATTCTAGAAAATAAAAACAGTGAGAGGTTTTTTTTTCTTTACTTCTCAGGAAAAAAATGTATGGTGATTACTTGAACTTCTTCACTTCATCTTTGATTTCACAGCATACTTATAGGGAGGGTAATGTTTGCAAGGAAATATTTAAAGGCTTCATCAGTTTTCCCAAGAGTTTGGCCTAATCCTTGTATAATCAAATTACTCCATTTTGAAATAATGATGTTGTGGTCATCTCCATGTCTTTTTTCTCTCTTCCTCAATTTAATTGGTGAGTTG
This sequence comes from Mustela erminea, assembly GCF_009829155.1. Taxonomy (NCBI): domain Eukaryota; kingdom Metazoa; phylum Chordata; class Mammalia; order Carnivora; family Mustelidae; genus Mustela; species Mustela erminea. The sequence goes on from NC_045619.1 coordinate 124,434,366, forward strand.
TGCCAGATTCTTATTTGTCAATGATTTGGCATGTAGCTGAAGTAGTTTGCCAATATTTTTTATCAAATTCATAAATCCTATAGTTATTTAACAGGATTTCCAGTTTTATTTTGCAATCTATATATTTTTACTAGTTGGATGGTTAAACATTCGGCATGGAAGAAATTTTCAGTGACTTCCATTTCATAACTGTTTAGCTCATTAATTAATAATACTCTGATGACTTTTATTTTTCTATGTAGCTTAATGACCACAGATAATAAGACCATTCTGTGTATGAAGAATTTTGTAATATTCTATCCCACACACACGAACACATGCACTCTCTCACCTATATTCTGTATCTTTTGTTTTCAAGTATACAGGCTTGGGATTTTCAAGAAATCTTCAACCATAACTTTCAAGAAAGAGCTCAGTGCAATTCTGCCACATAACTCATAGGTTTTAAATGAGAATGCTTTCTATTTAGGTAGATTTAGCAGCAACAAAAAAGGGACCACATGTAGAGCAGTTTTCATGGTTTCAGCATAGAGTGTCTGTACACATCCTAATGGACAAGATAAATATATATCTACGACATCAACAAACCATGCATTTATTCAACCAGCAGAGACTCTTTTGGCCTACATTCTGGAGACATAGAACTGACAACCCAGCGGGTTAATGACATAGTCTCTATTACTGAGGTTTTCTCAAGATTCTTGTTAACTGATTTTCTTTTTGAAAACCTTAGGAAATGAGGGTCTACTCTAAAGAACTGAGGGTTTCCAACAACATGCAGTCATCTTCTGCCACCGAACAGAATTCCTCCTTCCTTCTAGACAAGTGTCTTACTCCTGAGTCTTAATGCCTTCCTCTAGCAGTGAGGCTTCTCTCCATTTTGACATTCCCAAAAGCCACTTTTCCAACCTCGGTGTAAACTGTCTCAAAACAAAGAATGTTAGAATTGAAACTTATCTGTTGATCATCAGGCCAAAATCTTCATTTGATGGGTAAGGAAAGAAAGCCTTGGTGTGTTTGAGAGCTGCAGTCTTTGGCCCTGCTGGTGGTACCATTGACAACGCATCTTATCAGACATAAATATGTCCACAAAAAATGCCTCAGAGAAAGGATCCTGTCAATATGTGGCTTTTCTGAACAACTCTTAAACAAGACTTGGCAAATTTCCAATAGCTGGGATACTCGCGCTGGTTGGGGCAGGGACCAGAGCTCTGGAAGAAGAGTTGAAAAAGAAGTGTCTGGGGCATCAAAGGACTCCGTGTCCACCTAGCCCTTATGTGTAGGCCCTCAAAGATATCACGGTGTAAGTGCCCAGAAATAAAATGTTGTTGGAAGGTTGAACATTGTTGACTTCAACAAGCAGAAATGACTATCCTGGGCTGAGCTCTTCTAGGTAGAAGATCAGAGTGACCCCAGATTTGGTCAGAATCACAAATCCCTTCAGAACATGTGCTGCATTAGCCACCTACCTCTCTCATTGGACATTTGCCCAAAGACCAGGCCTCCTTGATCTGTGGGATCTATTCTGAATAAAACTGCAGTGTCCCATCATAACATGTGTCTCCACAGCACCTCTCATCCCCTCTTGTACCAGGTGACTGTGGCTCATCCTCCCCCAAAAAACTCAGTTCTATGTTTCCCTCCCCCATTCTCTTTCATATTTACTATTCTCCTTAGGAGACACATTTCAAGAGTTGAATCCTTCCAGAAAATTCTTTGACATATCCCACAATGTTTTTCATTATCACTTTACTTTTCTCTCTCTGATTTTGGAGAAATATTTTTGGATGATAGATAGATAGAGTGAGCTTTTTCTTATTTTTCTTATTTTCTTATTTCTTTTATATTCTCCATCCTCAGTTTGTACATTCTGTTTCAACACACACTCTTTGAATGACTGTGATCTTCTCTGGCCCTGAATAAGCCTCTGATGTGTTATCAAACTCCTTTCTTGCCGACAGTGCACTGGGCTTATTACTTAAAGCCCATGCCTATGTAGATGCTAGTCTCTTGTAACTCCAAATCTCTGCTTGGGTTCAGGCATCCCTTTCCTTGTTCCTGGATTTCCTGACATCCTGGTATTTCCTGGACATTAGATTAACTCACTGGCCCCCACGGTGGGTCCTGACCTGCCGTGCCTTGGCCTGTTAACACCCAGCCTGGGGATGAAGGCACATCTGGGCTTGATTGCTCCGCCTGAGCTCCCTTGTTCAAGCTGATTGCCACTGGGATGATGTTTCAGAATGATGGTCAGTGAAAACAAAGAAGCTTGTCTAACTGCTGGCTGACCCTCACCTGGCCTGAATTTAATTTATGCTTCATTTCCAGAGACTAGAAATCATGTTTCTTTATCATCTTTAAACCTTGGATATCTGCTACACTCTCTCTCACAGGGGATCAATTCTGGATTTATTTTTCTGGACACTGAAAGCCTCTAGTCCCTAAAGCAAACTGAAAAAAATTTTTTTCTCTGTCTTTTCTCAAAGATCACTTTAAAACCTATCTTCTATATTTTTATCTGAACTCTGTCACCAACACACACATATTCACACACACACTCCACTTTCTCTTTTACCAACCAAACCACAATTACTGCTAAATATTTCCTAAAACAGAGTCTAGGAACTCACCAGTTCCCTTGAGCCAGCTAAGTGGTTTTGATTTTCTTTCCCTGAATCCTGGGCTCCCTCCACAATAGTCAGGGAGAGAAGAGAGCAGAAAATTGTGAAGTTTTTATTGTGTGCTTCACATGGTCTGGGCCAAGTGCACTGCACACATGATCTCATTAGTACACAGAGTACTCTGAGAAGAAGGCGTGGTCAAGTCTATTTGATAAGGTACAATTCAGAGGCTCAGAGAGCTGGAGTGACTGGCCCAGGTCACACAGCCAGTGAGACACACATCCAAGATTTGGGGGCATCTGAACCCCCAGAGCCAAGAGTAGGGTTACTCTTCAAAAGGAGCAGGAGCCATTGATTGTATGAGCTCACCTTCTCTCATAGAATGGCACATGGAGGAAAAACACCTATTCAAGACAAGGCCACCCTTGACAAAAACTTGGGAAGTGATTGAATAAAATGCTCACCAGTGTAAATACTTGGCTGTCAGTAGGTTGAACATTATCACAGAAAAGGATCATGTCATGTTCTTCTCTCTGTGGTACTTTAAAGAAGTTCTTCTTTTCCTGTGTTCATGTTTAATCTCACAGAGTCAGTCACTCCCTTGTGGGAAGTTAAGCTGATGGTAGGAAGCTGAACGCACCACCAATATTTCCAGTCATGATACCAATATAAAGACAGTCTTACCTTCTAAGAGGATTAAAATAAATGCCATGTCTGCCTCTGTCCAGATAGCAAGGCTGGTGTGGAAAATCTTTCTACCTGTGAGGGAGACTGAAAATGGCCCACTTAGTGACTTGTCCCCAGCTCTACAGACTGGCATGAAGCAGAAGGAGAAGCTGCTTCCTGCTGAAGAGATGTGGGATTATACTCTAGAAACTTAATCATGTATCATGGCTATAATGGTCTTTGCCCTTGACTGATTCTTAAGAGCTCTGGGACATTGGATGGGTAACTTAACCCTCCCAAGATCTGTATTCCCTCAGCTCTAACACAGGAAGTCACCAGACTTTCCTTCTGGGCAAATGGCTGACTTACCTCAAAGGAATGAAATATGAATGATTTTTTTTTTTTATTTTTTCCCTCTCATTTCCCTCTCATTTCTGGTCAACACTAATGGTTTTAGTAGATCGACAAAATGAACCAAATACAACAGACACAGAATGCCACCAAATCAACATAATAATAAGTTTGATGAAGTTCACATTAATAAGACTTTGGAGAGACATGCCCTCTCATACACAGAAGGTGGGAATGTATGCTTTCAGAAGGATGATTTGGTGTTATGCATTAAAATTAAAAATTCCCTTACATTTTGATGCTGCACTTTTATAATTTTATCCTATGTGATGTGTCTGTGTGTGTATGCATATATATGCTCTAAATGTCCAACAAAAGGGGACTAAGTTTTAAAATGTACAACATTCAAGTAATGGATATTATACAGCTATATTTTTGTTGTTATATAGCTGTTTTTATTTATTTTATTTTTTAAAGAGGCTCCACACCCAATGTGGATGTTGAACTCGTGACCCTGAGATTGAGAGTTGCATGCTCTCCTGACTAAGCCAGCCAGGCACCCCTACACAGCTATTTTTAAGAGATGGATTGATGTGAATTGGTATCTAACATAGATTAAATTTAAAAAGCCAGGTGTTCAGTGTACAATGTAATATTGGCCCATTAACTATAGAATATACACATATACACATGTATACGCACATATATACACATGTACATTTTACACACATACACATACACATACGTGTTTGTGTGAAAAAAATGTGAAGGTAATACCCAATATAGCTACAGTCTTCCCTGACCTGGTGCCTTCCAAGTCCTGGTATTTCAAATGGAGTAGATATGCTAATTACCCTTACAGGCTGACTAAGGCCAACAATAGTCAAATAATGTAGAAGTTCAGGGATCCCTAGCATGGAAGTTTTTAGAGCTTCACTTATTTAGAGATTATGTAACACTCATACTAAGAAAGTCATAGTGCCAATTCCCACAGCCCTTATTCTTATAGCTTGCCCTTAGTCCTTGACCCCTGGGTCAGTTGATAGCACACCAGACAGTGTTAGCTATAGACTAAATTTGCCTAAATGGAAAAACAATCTGTTTAGAAGATGCCTCAGGTTGCCACATGAAGAGTGAGAACCCTCTTGACCAGTGAGGAAGCAGTGTAATTGCTTCCACCTTCATTTTTCTATCAGAGCTAAGCTTAGCTTATAGAGAGTGAGAACAAAATTTATTAATATTTTCTAACTTTTTATTTGACTTCTCAATGGGGGAGAAGAAATATTGTACCTAATCCAGGAGTTTATTACCCTGCAATTGTTTATGGCTTTTGCTACACTAAATTTCAGCAGTTGAAATGTATCTCAATATACTTTAAAGATGACTTGACTCAGGTGACAGCTTATTTAAGTTTTACTCCTGAATTGGCTTCTCTGGTAGTGGAAAAATACTATTATTTAAATATGTCTCCTTATTTTGATTACAGTTTGATGGACTGAACGTGGATTGGTCTAGCTTATTTGCAAGAGCTGTGGGGTATATATTTTATTATTCTCTTGATTTTAAAAGCATCTCTGGATTATTTTGGGGGGCATCATGTATATTTATTCATATATACAAGAAAGTTTAAAATATGCTAAAGTCATGAATAGGGAGATACAAATTAAAGTGACAATGAAGTATTACTTCACACCTACTGGAAGAGATATAACTCAAAAGACAAAGAGTTGGCAAGGGTATGGAGAACTGGAACCTTCATTTATTGCGGGTGGGACTGTAAATGGTGCAGTCACTTTTGGAAAATAGTTCAGCAGTTTATTAATGTGCTAAACATAGATTCTGACCATAAGACACAGTAATTCCACTCCAAGCTGCACACCCAAGAGAAATGAAAACAAATGTCCACACAAAATCTTGTACATGAATGTTCATAGTAGCATTACTCAGAACAGCTAAAAGGGAAAAACAGCCTAAACTTCAATCAACTGGTGAGTGGCTAAACATAACATTGCACATCTTTACAATGGAATCCTGTTCGCCAGTCAAAAGGAAGGAAGTACTGATGCCTGAGGCAAAATGGATGAAATGGAATGGAATATGGAACATTGTGCCAAGTGAATGGAGTCAGTCACAGAAGACCACAAAGTGTATGAACACATTCATACTAAATGTCTAAAAAAGGTGAATGTGTAGAGGCAGAAAACAGAATAGTTGTTTCCCCTGGGGAGTGAGGCTGGGGAAAGGGGCACAAATGGGCAGTAACTGCTAATTGGTGCATTATTTCTTTTCTTTGTTTTTTTCTTTTTCTTTCTCTTTCTTTCTTTCTTTCTTTCTTTCTTTCTTTCTTTCTTTCTTTCTTTCTCTTTCTTATTTAATTGAGAGAAGGAGAGAAAGAGAGAGAGAGAATCTCAAGCAGACTCTGTACTGAGCATAGCACCTGATGCAAGGGCCAATCTCCTGACCCCAAGATCATGACCCCAGCCAAAACCAAGAGTTAGACACTTAACTGACTGAGCCACTCAGATACCTGGTACATGGTTTCTTTTTGGGGTGAGAAAAATATTATAACTTAGATTGTAGTGGTGAATGAATAAGTCTATAAACTAACTAAAAACCATTGAATTATACCTGTTAAATACATGAATTTTATGAAATGTAAATAGCACTACAATAAGACTGTATTAAAATATGGTGAGAGTACTAATGTGCAAAGGACACCATCAAGATGTCAAGTCCATGATCATTACAGAGGTCTGGACTAGGTAGGTAACTGAAGGGCTTTGTGCATAAAATTTTATATATAAAGCCTTTAACAGGACATGAGTATAGAAGAATATGTAATCTTTAGCTAGGAAATATTTATTTCACTGCTGAGTTTTCTTTGAAATTATTTATTGAGGTGAGAATGATGTTGGAATGCTCACCTTGAAAGCCAACTACTTCAACTTATTTTTCCTTCAGAACAAGTCAAGTTGTTTCCTTCTTTTTAAAAACAACCATAAGTAAATGGAAATCTTTGACATACTGTAAAACACAGTTTTTTTTTCCAAACACTGCAGGAAATGTTTTAGATTTTATTCTTTATGGAATTCATGAACAAACAAGAAACATAATAAGAAAAACCTGTTTAGTCCTACCCACTCTTTCAAACTTGCTCTGAAAACCTCTTAAGATAGAGCAAATCTGATTTTCTTTTTCTCTACCAAGGGCAATGGGCCTCATTACCAAATGTCAATATAATAAAGCAGAATAGATCAGCACACTCAACTATTGTCATCACGAATCCCTTACTAAAAGTTCTGGTTAGGAATGATTACAGAACACTAGAACACAGGTGGACAAGGCAGGGTAGGGTTGAACCTTTGTCTTAATCACTGTAATGGCAGATATAGTGCTTTGGAAGGCTTTGTATCAAATGAGTCATTTCTAATCCAAAGCAGCATTAATTATCAATTCAATTAAATATGCAAAGAGCATCAGCCCACAGATAGCACAGATAGCACATTGATAACCTTATCATAATTTTTATCAGATTTATTGAGATACTATTTATGTATCATAAAATTCATTAAGTTTAAGGATACAATGCCAAGATTTTTTAGTAAATTTATAGAGCTGTCCGATCATCACCACAATCTAATCTTATCTAAAGAGAAGATGTTTAGAATCTGAAAAGCTGCCTATACTGAGTTCTGGATATACTGAGTTCAAGAACTTCTTAAAGAAATTTTTAAATTATCTATGTTAAAAAAATGTTATACCTTTTAAATATAGGTTCCATACTTACTATAAAATCGAGGCTCATTGTTATTGCTATTCCAGGGATATTACCAGAAATAATGGTGAGCTTTTGGTGCTATCAATATTTATTTCTGAAAATAAAAATCTCTGATGCATGAATTCTTTAAACGTTTTTAAAAATTGAGGTGTTTGGATTCTTCCTTGAAAACAGCTGAGGAAAGAGTAACATTTCGAAGAGTTTGAGGGACTTGGCTGCTTCTAATACTACATCTTCCTTTAAGGAAAACGAAAAACAGATTCATAGATGTAATCAAGCAAATCTGCTGGCCAGAATGGTAATTATTCCCATAAAATGATAATAAAGGAAACTGTGATAAAGAAAAAAAGCAAAGTTTCTGGTTTTCTCAATCTGTATTGACTGGGTGTGGAATGGAATGTGTGTTTCTCCCAAATTCCCTGGTTACCTGCTTCATTAAACAAAAAAGCCTATCTCATTTTCCACTCCCACCCCCAGCTGCCCTGCAGAGCAAAAGTGCGTCCAATCTAAAAACAGCAACATAGGGTCCCAACAACAAACACTGAAGTCAGCCACAAATACAGTGCCTTGGAGCACAAACTGTGTAACCGGTAATGATGGAAAGATTTTGGGCCACCAAGGCAACTGTCAAGATCATTTCATTTCAAGCTTGTCTATGGTGACTGAGAGAATTACAAAGTTATGGTAATTTCCCAGGTAACTCCCGATAATTACTAAAATAATGAAAGAGATTAGCTCTAAATTATTCTGTACATCATCCAACACTGACCAGAATATCAAGATAATAGCATAATGTTAATTGCATGTTGTCTGAGTAGTAGATGTAGTTTTATTCACTCATTCATTTATTCATTCAGTCAACATATGACTACATTTTTATATGAGCTGGAGCTTTGCCTCCCAGAATTTGGGTAGAGTGGAGCTTTTCATTTGATCCAACATGTGAAGACCACAGAAAGTCTTTCTTTTGAACAACTTATTCCTATACTAGCCCACACTTAATATTTGTAAACCTACAATTACCTCCAAGCAGAGAAAATTCAATGAGCTTATGCTACAGCATAGCCACAATGAATAGCCAAATAAGTCTATTGATTAATCCAAATCTAACACATTTTCTCTACTACCATTTTTCAACAAAAGACATATAATTGTTTCAGTCAATTTCAAGCAGCCATAACTTTTGGAATAGTCACACTTTGTAATTTTCAGGTTCTCACAGACATGAGATTTACTTCATGAAGTTGGGAAGAAAAAGGCTTTGGTTCTCTTTTAACTTTTACTGGACTTGTTAAGTGAAAATGAGAAGAGTCAGTTCTGCTTGAAGGAGCATAAGGAGGAGTCACTTACAGGAGGTGCTGAAGTGTGCCCGGCCCTGTCTCTTGCCCAACATGTGTACCTTTATAGCTATACTGCTTTTTTCTTGGTTAAAAGGCATCTGGCCAGGAACTATTTAGGCACAGTTAGGGCTGCAAGGTCAATGCGTAAAAGCCTCGTGAACCAAAATCAGAGACATATGCCTCTGGGTGACTGATAGGGACCCAGCCAGTATCTCTCATATAAGTCTCAGTGAATCGGGAGGAATAGCAGTTCATATTGAAATTTATGTGCAGTCAGAGAAAGGAAACCAAGTGCATGCAAATGTACCACCCGTGGTCATTGGAGTAAGCCAGGATGTAGACCAAATTGATCAGTCCTCAACTTACTATTTAAACTGTTAAATTCTGGGCATCTGGGTGGCTCAGTTGGTTAAATGTCTGCCTTTGGCTCAGGTCATGATCCCAGGGTCCTGGGATCAAACCCTGGGTCGGGCTCCCTGTTCAGCAGGGAATCTGTTTCTCCCTGTACCTCTGCCTCTCTCTTTCTTGCTCATGAATAAATAAAATCTTTATAAAAAAAATAAATAAAAATAAACTACCAAAGTCTACTGTCTGTGTGGAAAGGTTCACACCGAGTTTCTGGGAAAACATCTTTTCTACGTGGCGTTCTTTGTAGTTTTATAGATATTTAAAAATCACATTGCAGTATCTTTTATTGGGTTCGATGATATTTTTGTAACTCATTCATAGGCCTGTATCTGAAAATACTTTGCGGATTTGGATGCCATCAATGAAAACATTTATATTCTTTTTTTTTTTTAAGATTTTATTTATTTATTGGACAGAGATCACAAGCAGGCAAAGAGGCAGGGAGAGAGAGAGGAGGAAGCAGGCTCCCTGCTGAGCAGAGAGCCCGATGTGGGGCTCAATCCCAGGACCCTGGGATCATGACCCGAGCCGAAGGCAGAGGCTTAACCCATTGAGCCACCCAGGCGCCCCAAACGTTTATATTCGTAATGATAAACACTAACAGGAATGTTTTAACATACCACCGTTTTAGGTTTTACTGTAATACATGTTGACAAGAGACGATGCACATACTAACATTTTTAGAAATCTATCCATTTTTTGGTCCAAAGGTGCATGGAGAAAGCAAACAAAATACAGTTCCCAATTAAACATCCCTCATTAATCAGTGTAACATACTAAAATTAAAGTTCAATCATTGCTACTCCAGATCCATCACACTGCTGAAATCCACAGAAAGTCAGACAGTTGATAAGAAAAAAGCCCCTACTTTGATTCCTAAGCAGCCGCATTCTTCCTTAGAGCCATGGGATCTAGAGCCATCTTCCTTAGAGCTCCACATGGGAAGCATCAGCCCTAGCATGGCATTTGGACATCCTCTAGTGAGACATGTTCCATCTGTATGTTGGAAGCCTTTATCCTGTCTCCTGTCTACCCTCTCAGTCTCACTCTCCATCCCAAAGCCCACTCAACCCTGGGGAAAAAACCTTTCAAGGTAATGCACATTTCTGGAAGCCACTCTAATTAGCAGAAATTCAGGACTGAAAACGTCCACACATTGTCTACTCTCTCCCACCCAGCCCCCATATATGTGCTACTGAAATGCCTGCTATGAAATTTTTCAGAGCAAATATTAGAGGTCAGTCAACTCCATTTGTAACCCACCGATAAGAAGCAAGTTTCCACGTCTCTCTCTGCATTCCTATGGATTCACTAAATAATAGAAAAAGAAATCCAGGGCACAAAAGGATCACAATGCCTGTGGAAGCTCCTTGTCAAGTTACCGTCTGGAGCATTCAAGTTGCCTATTGCTAAGGTCACAGTAGTGAGACCAAGACTTGCAAAGAAAAGCATTCTAAAAAGAAGATATCAGGGATTTTTTGCTTAAAATGTACTGGCCTCACACAGACAGCTTTCTTGTCTTTCTTTCTTTCTTTCTTTCTTTCTATTACTGTCATTGCAAAGATGCCACCATGTTTGTGGAATACAATCAATTGCTCTAAAAGCATGCTGAATTAAAGTACAATGATGAAATGCACCAAATATACCCTCTTTAGCCATGGACTACTGTGCATGTTCAAAACAGCTCAAATTTAACAGGAGCAAGTCAAGACTTCGGGTGAAACTCCTGAGGTTTAAAACTCAGAAACAGCAGCAAAATCAGAAAGCAGAAGCTACTAGTTCCTTTAATAGCAACCACAGTTAATTGTACCTGAATAAATAAGGATGAGAAATTTAAAAGACATGGATACTTATCCAAGACTAATGTGCTTGTGATTCTGGTTTACAAATCTTGGCCTTTTCATTTTGTGACTAGCAGCCTATAAAACTTCCCTTTCCCTGGAGAAGGAAATAGAGTTATTTGTCAATGCCAAGGATATGTGATGCCATGATGCTAAGACATTTACATCCTTATTCAATCTCAGCCACTTGATTGAGTTGCAGTGTCTTCCCAGTGGATATAAAGTCATTATGCAAAACTGAGAAGGAGTTAAACATTTAGGAATTTCAAAACATAATTCAGATCCATGAAAAAAATGTTCCATAAATCGTGATCAACATTAGGATATAATTGCTCATGGCCAATCAAATATTAAATCTGATTAATTCATAGGTTTTGATGACAAGATCTAATAGAGGGGAATTATTGTATAATTAGCACTAATATTTTCCATGTGACAGCTTATTTTTATAACTTGAAATGGAAAACTCTTACTAGAGTAATGTAAAGATGTAAGATCAATGGTATAAGGGAATACTTGGGAATTTTTGGAGGTCATGACAACTGCAGAAGACTGCTAAAATTTGTTTCATTAATATTCTTTTTTTATTTTTTATTTTTATTTTTTTTTATTTTTTATTTTTTATAAACTTATATTTTTATCCCCAGGGGTACAGGTCTGTGAATCGATATTCTTTTTTTTAAAAGATTTTATTTATTTATTTGACAGACAGTGATCACAAGTAGGCAGAGAGGCAGGCAGAGAGAGAGAGGAGGAAGCAGGCTCCCTGCTGAGCAGAGAGCCCAATGTGGGGCTCGATCCTAGGACCCTGGGATCATGACCTGGGCCAAAGGCAGAGGCTTTAACCCACTGAGCCATGCAGGCACCCCCGTTTAATTAATATTCTTCATGTGGCAACACCAAATGAAAGAAGTGCAGACATAAAATGGTACCATTTTGAAAAACTTCAGATAGGAGTGGGACTGAGCATTGTAACATAACTGTCCAATATGCTTAGTTAGCCTGATAGAGCGCTGCACTATAAGAGATTGTAATATGAGAACTATTGGACATTGCATGTAGAAAATCATATGGCAAAGATCCAATGTAAGTCTGCTCCTCCTAATTTTATCTTATAGTGGGTATTTTGTAATCTTTGTCTCAGTAATTATGATCTCACTGCCTTTATAGCCTTATGCTTTTTGTACCACTAGAGCATCTATAAGAACTTGGATCATAATTATGCAAAAGGAAGACTATCCATGTTTGTGCAAAGAACACTGTAGTGACTAGGAAAAGTCACAGAAAAAGGGCAGAATGCTATTTCAGCAAATTTGGCTTATGTTCACAGATTTCCTTCTCTTTCTCTTAAAAGAAACCAATGATTCTATAACTTATAGGAAATCTGAATGAAGCACCCAATTCATTTCCAGCTTGATAGGAGAGAGAAGAATTGACAATATAGGATAATAAACTGACTCAAAAAACATTCTCAAGGTAGCTAATTTATTAATACTCCACGACTATATAAAATGGAGATAGCAAGAAAAAGTCTGTATATTCTTGTTTTAAAGAAGGATACAATGATATAAATTTTGAAGACTTTTTTCTAGAAATATGACTTAAGCAAGAACGATGTGAAGTAAATATTAGGTGACTGAGGATAGTTTTTTAAGTTTTGGAAGGTCCTCTTGATCGTGAATGTCCAAGGGTTTTTCTTTGTTTGTTATTTTGTTTTGTTTTACTCTAGGGCAATGGGTTCTTACTAACATCTTAGTATGATTCCATGACTCCTTTAAATTCCTTTTTTCCTGCAGCATCTAAAACAAAGACTCATAACTGAGACCCCCACAAAGGCTGGCAGGAAAATAGCCCAAAACCAGGCTGCAGAAACTAATGTGAGAAATGTCTCATTCGAATGAGATTTTCCAAGTGACACAACACCAGAAGAATTCCACTGGACTGTCTGAAATAAGAAATGTGTTTTGCGGAATATAGCTGTCAGAGCACAAACAAGATGTCTCAAGAAAACAGTTTTATTCATGTTAGGAGAAAAATTATCCTCTTTCCTTGATTCCATGTGTGGGATATTTCTGAGAGTGATAGAGTTCTAATAGTGAGACTCATTAACTCAAAAGACATCCTGACATGTAGAATTTCATTGCTTTAGAAAAGAGAAAGAATTCAAAGAAAACCTATGACTTCCCACCTGTTACTTTCTTTTAACTCATGATGCTCTTTCCTATCTTCTTGTCTCATGCATTTTAACTCTTATTCATAAACTTCTTTATCCTGTGGCTTCTAAATAATTCATGGTATCGCTTTTGGTGAATCTTCTCCTTTTAGTAATGGTGACTTAATGCTTTACTGACTTAAACATATTTACATAGTTCCACAAAGAGGTGATTAGCTGTTGTCTGAGCATAAAAATCCGGCAACCCACAAGAGAGGAATTTGAAAGCACTAACAGAACACAAAGAGTGTAGCCTTCCAACCATCTTCTTGAAGTTAGGTGAGGATTAGAATCTGAGGCCTCTTGAGGCATCTGGGTGCCTTAGTTTTTTAAGCATCCAACTCTTGATTTTGGTTCAGGTCATGATCTCGGGGCCATGAGATCAAGCCCCACATCAAGCTCCATGCTCAGCACCTGTCTGGTTGAGATTCTCTCTCTCCCTCTGCCTATCTCCCTTCTAAAATAAATAAATCTTTAATAAAAAAGAAACTGAGGCCTCTTTCAGAAGTCATATGTACACTGACCTATTCCTGTGTGATTGTGTCTCAGACTTACTTTGATCCTTCACCATGCTAACATGAAGAAGACTTCCAGTCGTTTGTCAAATGTTATTTAGTCATTGACTGTATAAATTGTCCAAGTTCCTATTGGGCTAAAGGCATATTTTTTTTTTTAAGATTTTATTTATTTTTTTTTATTTTTTTTATTTATTTATTTGACAGAGAGAAATCACAAGTAGACGGAGAGGCAGACAGAGAGAGAGAGGAAGGGAAGCAGGCTCCCTGCTGAGCAGAGAGCCCGATGCGGGACTCGATCCCAGGACCCTGAGATCATGACCTGAGCCGAAGGCAGCGGCCTAACCCACTGAGCCACCCAGGCGCCCGCTAAAGGCATATTTTTAAAGATGATGGAGTTCTCAGCTGGTATTATTTATAAAAATATTATCTATAATGTATATAGTGGTCATCAAGCTAAGTATTTAATTTTCACAGGATTGCTATAAAATAGGTATCATGATAGTCATCATTTTACAGAAAAAGATGTTGAAGTTGAGAAATGGTGAAAAACTTTCCCTAGAACAAGTTAACAAGTAACAAAGCCAGAATTTGAAATAAATCTACTTGGTTTCTTAACTATAATAAACCCCGCCACCACAAGAATCTTAGTCCATAATGTTGTATATGCATACACTTTACTTTAGATGGTATAGGGTTGAACTCTATTACTACTACCAAAATTATCCATTCAGGCTGTTACTCTGAAAAAAAGAAAAGTAGAAAAAACATTTGAACAAGTAATACCTGAAAAATTACCGAATTTTATGAAAACTATAAACACAGAGATCTGGGAAGCTCAAGGAACCTTAAGTACAAGAAAACTATGCCAAGGTGTATCATACTGTAATTGCTCAAAATCCGTGATGAAGACAGAATCTTAAGAGCAGCCAAGGAAAATGCACACACTACATACAGAGAAACAAAGATAAGGATGATAGATTTCTCATGGGATATAAAGCAGGTGAGAAGAAATGGAGCAAAATCTTTAAAGAACTAAAAGATAAAAAAATTATCAGCCTAGAATTCTATTCCTAGTGAAATGTCTTTCATAAACAAAGGTGAAACTAAGACTTTATCAGACCTACAAGATTTGAAAGAATTCATCACCAGAACCACAAGAAAATTTAAAGGAAGTCCTATAGAAGAATATGATACTAGATGGCTATATGGATTTACACATGGAAACAAAAAGCACTAGAATGTTAGATACATGGGAAAAACTTTTCATAATGTTCAAGTTACTTTAAAATAAAATTGGCTATATAAAACAAAAATAATAGTACATTTCTTGGAAGTAAGTTTTTACATATAGAGATGTAAAATATATGACAACAGCACAAAGACTGAAAATGTTCAAATAAAAGTATATTCTTGCAAGTTTCTTATAATAAAGGTAAAGTTGCAAAATATCACTTTACAGAACTCTGATATACATACTATATATGTTTATATATATTTTATATATATATATATACACACACACACACACACACTATAACCTTAAAGCAACAACTAACATAACAAAGTATATATAGTATATATAATTAGTTAGTTGTTATACCATATATAGTATAGTATATATACATAGTAGTTAGCAGTTAGTTGTTAGCTGTTATACTATATATAGTATACAGATATGTACTATATAGTGTGTGTATATATATATATATATATATATATATATACACACACTATAACCTTAAAGCAACAACTAACATAACAAAGTAACAGTTGTAACTAATAAGCTAAAGAGAAATAGAATGCAATCACACACACACAAAAAAACCCCAAAACTTCAATTCAAAAGAGAGAAGAAAAGAAAGAGGGAATGAAGAAGAAATGGAACAAATTAAAAACAAAAAACAAAAAAGCAGATGGAAATCTAGCCATGTCAACAATCACTTTAAAAAGTAAATGATGTGAACATCTCAATTAAAGGGCAAGGATTAGAATACACATACATGCTGTACACAAAAAACAGACTTTAAATATGAAGAATCAACAAAGTAAAAGAATAGCATGGAAAAAGATAAAGCATGCTAATACTATTCAAAAGAAAACTGGACTGACTACATTAATAACAAAGTAGAATTAGAACAAACAATATTACCAAAGATAAAGACAGCCACTGTATAATGATAAAGAAGTCAAATAACCAGAAGATATTTCTATACTTAATGTTTATGTTCCCAGTAATATGATCTCTAAATACATAAAGCAAAATGTAATAGAATTGCAAGGAAAAATAGCCAAATCCACAATTATAGTCAGGGATGTCAATATTCATTTCTCAAAACTGAGACAGCAACGATGTGTTTTAAACTTTGCCCAAAGAAAACTCCAGGGTCTGGTGGCTTCACTAGTGAATTCCAAACAACTTTTAGTGAAGAAATCTTATTAATTCTATACAATTTTTTCCAGAAAATTGTGGGAGAGGAAATAATTTCCAATTAACTCTATGAGGTCAACCCTACCCTGATACAAAATTAGATAAAGACATTACAAAAAAGAGAGAAACCAGAGCAGCTTGCTGGCTCAGTCAGTAGAGCATGAGATGCCTGACTTCCCCATAATGAGTTCGAGCCCTATGTTGGGTGTACAGATTATTTAAAAATAAAATCTTAAAAACAAAAAAGACAAAAACCGTACACAAATGGTTTCCTTGAATACCTAGGTAAACATTCTTAACAACATGTTAAAAAGTAAATTAAATCAATATATAAAAATGATAATATCTCATAACTAGTGAGGTTTATCTCAAGAATGCAAAGTTGATTAAACATGTGAAGGTCAACCAATGTAATTCACTGTAAGAACAAACTAAAAAAGAAAACTCACATGATTGTTTCAATAGTTGTAGCTTTTGACAAAATCCAACATTAATTCTGATAAAAACTCTCAGGTAGCTATGAACAGAAGAAAACTTTCTAACTCTAATAAAGGACATCTCTGAAAAACTTATAGCTAACAGCATACTTAATGGTGAAATATGAAATGCATTCTTCTTCAGATTAAAAATAAAACAAGAACGTCTGCTATCACCACTCCTTTCCAACATTATAATAGAGATGCTGGTCAGTGCAGTAAGATAAGAATAAAAAAATAAAAGTCCTTTGGATGGGAAAGGAAAAAGCAAAATTCAGTTAACAAGAGACATGATCATCTATGTAGAAAATCCTTTGGAATTTACAAAAAAAAGCTACTAGATCTAGTAAGTGAGTTTAAAAATTTCAGAAAAGAATTACTATACAAAAATCAGTTGTATTCCTTTATGTTACACTGAACAACATAAATGTAAAAACTTATAATTACATCAAAAAATATTAAATACTTAGTGATAAATCTCACAAAAGTTATGCAAGACCCATACACTTACAAGTATAAAGAAGAGCTAACAAAAAGTTTTTTGAAATCAAGATAGTGACATAGAATGTTCATTGATCAGAAGGCTCAGTATTATACAAATCTCTGTCGTTTGATGTATAGAATCAATGCAATCCAATCAAAATCAAAGTTGGGAGTTTTCTAGAAATTTGCAGGCTTCTAGACTGCCACACACACCCCTCAGAAAGAAAAAACTTTATAGAAGAGGAACTAAGTTAAAGGTTTAAACTACATGACTGCAAGATTTATCATAAAGCTGTATTAATAAAAACTGCAATATTAGTGTCAAGAAAAAAATAGAAAACCCAGAAATACGTTCACACACACAAGAAACTGATTTTTTTTTTTTTTACAGAATCGTAAATACAACATCATTTTTAAAAACGGTGGTAGAAAACATTGGATATTCAAATGTAAAATAATGAATTTCAATCCATATCCCATGTCATATACAAAAATTAGCTCAGGTAGATCATAGAATAAACATAAAATCTAAAAATATAAAGCTCCTAGAAGAAAACATAGGAGAAAATTTTGTGACCAGAAATTAGACAAAAATTACGCTTGGGGTGAGCACAGCATATCATATAAAATTATCAAATTGCTATGTTGTACACCTAAAACCTATGTAACATTGTGTGCCAACTACACTCAAATAAAAAAAAAATTTCAGTAAGTAAATAAAATTCTAGGGAATCTGGTGACAGAAAGCAAATCAGTGGAGAAGGCATAGGAGGAAGGGCCTCCAGTCTGGCAAGAGGATAGGTACTTTTGGGGTGGGGTATCTTTGCTTTCTTACTTATAGTGATGGTTTATACATAGGCAAAACTTACCAAAAGGAACTTCAAGTTTGTGCAGTTTCTTCTCTGTTGATTCTGCTTCACGAAGGGTTTTTTTTTGCTTTTTTTTCTTTTTTAAGTCTTGAGTAGAAACTGGGATCTTGGAAATCACCTCCAGTGGCAGCAGATACATTTGGTTCTGTGTTGGTGGCATGTGAAGTGGTGAAAGGGAACTGGCTTACATTCTGGATCTTCCATTTCTAGCTGTGCAAGCTAGAGTCCATGACTTCGTCACTTTGTGCCTCAGAGTCCACATTTGTAAAATCCAGGCAATAACAACACCCATCTCATAAGGCCGCTGCAAGGACTGAGTTAATACACGTATCTATTAAAACAGTGTCTACCATATAGTAAATGTCCAAAAATTATCAGTAATTCTGGTGATGGCAGCGATGATGATGATGATTTTGACAATGCTTTCTTCACTAGTTTAACTTTACATGGCATTTCAATTATTTTTTTTTTATCACCTCAGGGCTCTTTGTCTGAACCATAAGAATAAAATGGAATGATGAATTGCCAAATTTATAAACAATCATTAAAGTCTATGCAGGTATGCTGGGCTTTGATACTCATAATTGCTAATAAATTATGCCAGAGGTCTTAACAATATTCTCTGCCACACTGAAATCTAGTGATTTGCTGAAATGATTAATGCTCGTTGCCTATTGAGAGAATAGTTGGAGGAAACTCGGATATTTTCCATTTTTGTAGAAGTGAGGAAAGTGCCAACAAGCCATCACCTGTACTAGAAGAAATCATCTCGGAGAGGTGGTGACAATAGAATGATCTGACATACCCATTCTCACCTATGTGGTCAGGCTTAGGTTCTGCCATGTGCATTCACGGGACATCTGCCTGCAATAGACACTGAGGAAGCCCAGAAGTTATTGCTTCACACATGGACAAAACCTCTGATTTCAGCCATAGCAGGAAGATAGTAGTATTGTTTAACTCAGAAATGAAACTTGATGTGGCAGGGCAGAAGGGTAGAAGAAAGTTCTTCTCCATAAATTCTTTCTGGAATCAGGCAGGGCATAAATAAATAGTAAAATCATCCACTGCTGTGAGCCAGGAAGCATTGTGAGGATAATCTTTTTTCTCACTGTGGTTATTTTCCTTTTGACTTTCCACTTAGATTTTCACATGTGTATCCTAGAAAGAACAGGAGTGTGATTTGTTATATAGTCCTGAGATGAAAGAAGATTCTGGCTTAGAAGCTGCTTAGCCCTTCCATCCACTGTTCTCCCAACCACACAGAGGATTTCCAGTGAGGGGCTCTGTTTGCTATAAAAAGAAAGTCGTGTACTAGTTTACCACAGGAAATTACAATGACTATAATCTGCTGGTCGCATCTCCAATGCATGCTCAGTTTACAGATGGCTGCATGGTCCCTTGGTAGATAAATTTGACCTAGATTTCATAAGAGAGCCCAGAAGTCATTTCACAGAAGCAAAACACTTGAGAATCCAATCCAGCCTGGGTTATAAACCTTCCTCTTAAGGAGACATCAGAGGTTCAGAATGAAGAGGGTAAAAACTATCCCAGCTTTGAGACTTCACAACTGCTAAAGGAGGGACCCTGGTGGACCAAGACGACTGGGCAGCTCTACATCCTTTTACCAGTGAAAGTACTATTTTAAATAGATTCTTTCGAAGAAAGGAAGACTATGGTGTACTGCAGAGTCCCTTGGCCTCCTGTTTTTACTTTGTGCTCTTAAAATGCCTCTGCTGTGTGGAATGTAAAATCAGAGGCGATGAGTTAGGCATGGGTCAGGTGTAAGGAAGCCCTGCGTCACCTGCATTATTTGCACCTACTTCCTGACATTACAAACAGTCTGGCATTCACCAGAGTCCCAGCATTACTGTCATTAGCGGCAATAAAGCTAATAGAGCACATCGTTATTGCTAATAAACAAAGGTGAGTCCACCCTTTATTCATTAAATAAGGAAATATTTTTTAAATGAAGTAGAACCAAGGCAATCATTGTTTTCACACCATTCGTTCAACAACATGGAGATTGACTCTTTCAGGGTTTTCAACCTCTGTGACCTTCCTTCACAGTTAGCTTGCTCATCCAACACTAGCACATCCCACCCACGTGGGCATGGCAGCAGATCATTCTGTACTTCAAGGTCCCTGGAATGGTTTTATGTGCCTGATGCATGGAAATGGTGTTGCTTCTGTTGTGTTAAAGCAGCATCTTCACGACTTTCATCTAACCAGTTTTCACCCTATGGCCAACACAGCTCAACGGAGTGGCTTTACGAAAAGGCAGTGTGTAGAAATCGCTTCGCTAGGTAGCAAATATGAATGTCTGAGCATGCGTTCTTGATTATCCACGTAATGACACGGGCACAGAAACTTCAAAGATACATGCACTCCTCTCTCTTGGGTTCTCCACAGAGCTTAAACTTAAAATTCATCAGACATTGGAGCTCCTGCAGCCTGAGATCTACAAGTCTGATTTCTAAATGAAACATTTTCTGACACTCGAGTGCCATTCAAAGCCTTGGACTTTTTTACCCTGAGGAATTTTATCTTGGAAGAAATGGGGCAGTGGAATATTGATGAGGCATAAAAAGCTACCTTCATAGAAATGAATTTCCTTCTGAGCTACTGCAGAGGCACATCAAACAGAAAGGCCAGGTACCTGTCAGGGACATGGTCAACTTTGAACCATGACTCTTTTAGAGTGGCTGGTACCAGATAGTAACTGTACAGTTAGATAAAATTTTCACTCATTCCATGTAGCATTTTATATTATCAAATAGAAGTGGCCACTGAGAAAAGTTTTCCTTTGCTTTTCTTGAATGAAAAATCATCTATGATACTTTTTCAGAAGTAACTTTTAGAAAAACAGTGAAGTAGAATAAATAGAAAAATAATCACCCATAATTTTATTATCCAAAGGAAATCACTGATGACATTTAAGTATATTTTTTCTAGTCTTTCTCCTATGAATTTTTAAAAGGTTAAGATCATACAGCATACACAATTTTGTGTCATGCTTTCTTGCACCTAACATTATATCATGAGTTTTCTAATATATTTTAAAAAATCCTTCGAAAAGACTCCATGTCGTGCCATAAATGGATGCATCATAATTAATTAATTATATTCCTATTGTTGGCCATTTAGATTATTTATAATTTCAATTATTAATAATCTTAATAAATATCTTTAGCTATAAAACCATGGCTTTCTCAAATTCTTTGACATACAGATTTGTAAAATTTTAATTATTGGATTAAAGTTATAATCTTTAAAGCTCTTCACACAATTTATCAAATTGCCTTTCAAAACATTACACCTACAGTTAAAACTCTCTCAAGCTGGGTATGACAGTAAACATTTCACTTTCTATCCTTTAGATCAGATTATCTCATATTTAAAACTGTTTGATAATCTGATGAGTGAAAAGAATATCCACCCAAAAGGTATCTGTTCTCTGAAAATTGCTCTATAGATACAAAGCCATTCAATAGAAATTACAACAGAGTTTTTCATGGCACTTGAGAAAAGATGTTATTAAACATACGTGGAAGAGTAAAGAGCAAAGAAGAGCCTAAATATTTAGAACAAGGATAATTTTTATTAGAAATCAACACTTGCTTTGAAGCTCAAATAATTAAGACAATGTGCCAGTAGTGCAGTTGCCTCTTATATTTAATATAAGAGGCAATAGTGCAGTTGCCCCTTATATTTACCAATATAAGAGGCAACCTAAAAATAGACTCATGAATATATGGAAATATGATTCATGATAGGGATACGGGACAGAATAGTCAGAAAATGAGAACTTTTTCAATAAATGGTGCTAGATAAATAACTACACACATTTTTAAAATAAAATAAGATCCTATGTCTTCTCAAACACAAAAAGCAATTCCAAATGGATTTGGATTTAAGTGACAAATATAAAACTGAAATGTTTAGATTTGTTGGAAGATATCTTGTTGACTTGCGGGAGGGCAATGTTTTTTAGACAAGACTCAAAAAACACCAGCTTGATATAAGACACTCATGAAGAAAGAATGATAAGTTTAAATTAAGATTAAGATCATCTATTCAACAAGTTCTAATCACTTTTGAGCTATTGGTTTAACTTCTCTGTACCTTAGTTTGCTGATCTATACAATGGCATCCAGTGATATCTCTTTCATTGGACTGTTCTGATAATTAAGAGTTAATTCATATAATACATTCAGAACGATTACCTGACAGTAAGTGCCCAATAATTACTAGCTCAATATTATTGTCATATGGAATGCTTATTAGTTTTGTGTAGTTCAATCAAATTATCTCTATTACTTTTTTTTAACTTTAAGTTGTCCCCATCTAGTCCCCAGTGAGACATAAGACATTCATGAAAAATATGCTTAACTTTTGTATACAGATTATTAGTAATATATTTCACTTTTTAATGACATAAAAGTTTGTTTCGGTGGTTTAATGTATGCTCTAAAAGGTGGACCTAAATATTTAATTAATTGCCTAGGCATTATTTGTTTTATAATCCTTTACTATATCTATATTATACAATAAACATTGTCTCTTATTTTTATATTATTTCCACATTAATTACTCTCTTTTAGCTCTGTATGAACTACTTGAAGGTGAGTACTTTTGACAATATCATCAGGAGAACTTCTTATATACCTTACATCGTTTTTGTATGTATGAATCATCATTTTAATTTTTGTGGTTACCTCTTTTTCTAAGCATTGTTTCCAAAACCCACTAAATAAAAGTTCCAGAAGTTATCTCTCTGGTCATATGCTTATGAAACTGACTTCAATCCACATTAGTCACTCATAAGTAAACTTGAATCAGGTCTCTTTATTACGAAAGACTGATATAAAATACATACTTGACGAGTGCAGTCTGCACATTTTCTCCAAAAGACATCTTATGACTTCGCACTTACACACACACACACAAAGGTTACATGATTGCTAGACGTTGTTTGTGAGATTTAAAATCATAACATAAACCTCAAATCATGAATATATAAAACTTTTAATACATGGTGCTTTCTTGGAGCTATGTTTGCTCCTAGACCCAAACAGACTGTTATTTCCTTTTTTCGCAATAAGTTATGCAGAACAACGACAGGGTACCTAAAATAAATATGCTTGGATGTGCTACTTTCTTAGACATTTATTACAAGATACAGTTTATAGTCTGAAGACTTTCAAGAAGTTTTTTGAGATAAATGAGAACAAACATAAAAATCTCTATGTTGTAAAAACCATATAGCTGAGATTAAAAAAAAAAAAAGGGCAATACATAGATCAGCCAAAATCTTTGGATGGTCTGATTAACAAGCAAACATGTCTGGGAAACATAAAGGAGTGGATTTAGCCTGGATAAGCTGAGCAATGTGTGTGATGTGTGTGTGGTAGGAGAAAAATATTCAAAAGCATTAACCCAAGCAGTCAGCCTAGTTCAGTGACTTCTATTTTTCCCCCATTTTTATTAGGTTTGGGTCCATCTTGCCTCTGGGAAGTTCCTAATCCATTATGAGCATCCAAATAAAATGAACACCTAGAAAATAATGTCACTTACCTGGACTTCATGCAAAATGTCTCCCTGTTGCCGGGGACTCAAAATATAATCATTTCATGGTTTAGTAAAAATTGCACGGAATACAGTTTAGGAAATTTAGTGTATGGTTCAGCCTCTGTCTCTAAATCCCCTTACTTTAGCCACGTTATATTTCTTTGACTTCATTATCCTCATGCTTAAAATCGAAGGTGCTAACTGGCTGCTATCAACCTTACAGGGTTAGTCAACGTGTGAAGTGTCTGGAATAGTAAGTCCTTGAAGAAAATACTAGGTATTGTTACTTCCATCGCTGAAATGAGGAGTCTACTAATCAGAGCACTGTGGCCATTTTCAGCCACCCTCTGCAATTTAGTTTGTCCCAAAAGAATGATTCTTTATTTTAAGTCATTTGTGACCCCTGCCAATACTTTGAAATCAGGGTGGCTTTGGAACTCCTCGACATGGATATGACCCACAATAAAACCTTCCTGCCCATGCCACACCTTGAGATACATTCTAGGGCAAGGTGAGGAAAATGGACCCTAACATCTCCAAGATCTATTTTTACATTCAGTAGTTTTCTAGGAAAATCCTAGCCATAATACCTCACTGTACCCTCCATTCATACTACCCCCATTCTGGGATTAAAACCAAACAGCCCAAAATTTTAGAAAGCTCCTCCAGGCCCTTGAATGCATTGTTTCAAATCTATGTGTTAAACTCTTTCATTGGGTAAGAAAATGCAAGTTCTTGAGAAACCTGATAGAAATTAACATGAGCTAAAAGGAAGTCAGACAGTAAGATCTCCCCTAATGATTTTCAAATTGAGGGCTTATTACATGAAGTCAGTAAGGGGAGATGCTTATGTTCCATAGTCTGGGAGAAATAGGGATCTATAAGTAAGAAGAGCGAAAGAGGGTCTTGGGTGAGTAGTCAGTATCAACTGGGACTTTTAAAATCTAATTTCAGTTTGGTGGTTTAATTAATCCTGAGGTCTGGCAATTTTGACAACCTGGTGAAATATGAAATATATGTCAAATACCAGTGCCAGAACTGGAGATAAGACCGAGTCTGAGATTTATGGCTAGAAAATAATGGGCCAGTCAGGGCAGAGGACATTTCCTGGAAGAATAAAGAAACAGAAGAACTCCAGACTTACTCCTAATGAGGGCATTTAAGACGACAGGTATAAAGAGATGTATTCTCCCTCGAATTTCCCATTGCTTCCACCATTCATTAAAATATTCCACTAGCTTATCTCAGGCAAAGAGGGGAAAAAACTTAGGGAAAGCTGGTCCTCAAGCAATGGGGCTTTATAAATGCTGAAGAAACGCTTAAAAACTCCATAGTCTAGAAGCCAATATAACTTTCAGAGACTCTTAAGGGTGTACCTGAGGCACTCTTTTGCTAAGCAAGAGGAGGTTTCTTGCCAGTGATGGAGTGGATTAAGGGAGCAAGCTGACTCACCAGTCCCCTGACTCCTGCTCAGCGCCGGGAAAAAAACGACCCACAAAATTAGAGTCACTCGAAAATGTCGTCAATAAAGGAAATGCTATGTAAGGGATTAACAGTCTCTTTTTTCAGCCTTACAGCACCTCAGCAGTCCTGACTCTTTTATACATAAAATTACTGTTAGTGGAGTTTGAATTCCATGAGCTTCATGAGATTTTAAAACATGTGGAGTATTGAAAAATATTCACTCTTTTGCACTTAGTATTTATTTGTTTTTCTTTTGTTTTGTTTGTTTTGATTTTCTTATAAAAGCATATAGGTCCTTTGCAAACGTTTGGAAAATGCAACTATGGAGAAGAATGAAATAAAAATGATCTAGAACCTTCAAGACCCAGTGAAAGGCTCAGTTAATGCAGTATGCATGGTCTCAATGGTGGGAAATACTGAAGTTGTCCAATAAGAGTATGTCTAAATAAATGGATTGGTTTTTTTTTAGCAATATAGCTGTTTTCTACTGGTGGAAAAAGGGACCAGAATTTATTATTTTAATTTAAAAAATGGACATTTTTATTAAAATAAAGGTCTCCTACCATTTGTTGGAAAATTTATATTCATAAGTATTCATAAATAAAAATATGTGACTAAAAATATACCTCTGATACCAGAAAAGGATTTGCTTTCTTAGCTGTCTATTTGCACAATGTTCTGTGAGGTTTTCTGTTTTTTGTTCTTTAGTTTTTTTGTTTTGTTTTGTTTTTTATCTAGTTTAGTTTCTGTGAAGTTTAGTGGACATAATCTGTTACTAAGATACAAGATTTATTCCAATTTTTTTATTCCTTCTACCACCACCAAAATTACACAATGCCATCTGTTAGCAGAACTACTGCAGTAATTTTTTCATCTGACCAATGTAAAGATTAGAGACCCATCGTTCTTAAGCCTGATACATGACCTTTTGATAAAATAGCAACCTTTTGTGAAAAATACAACCCCAACTAATAATCAAACATAGAAGGGCATCCAAGTGAGTTTCAACTGGATGAATTATCTTTAATCTTTGTCTTTGTACCAATCAGAAGCCAGTAGGGGGGGAAAAAAAAAACCCTTTCTGTTACAGAAATAGTCACAAATTTTCATTGGGATATTTCCTCAGATTTACTGAGGAGGAATGTGGGCAGGACTGAAAAGAAGGAACAAAAGGAAAAGAGACAGTAGTCATGCCCTCTGAGAGGCCAGTGAGGAACCAGTAGCATCGTCTTGGGAGACTTGTCAGTTTTGCAGGGTAAGCTTAAAATAGAATTTTTTAATTGTTGAAGGAGCACCTTTTACCAGCCCTTAGGTACAGATCTGTATATCCACGTGTTCCCGTGTGCTTGCACGGCCCTCACACCTGGGTCAGCTCAGATTCCAGTTGTGGTTCTACCACTATGAATTGTTTCCACCCTCAGAATGCCTCTGACACAAAATGTGTGATGTTTTGCACACCAACCATCAATTCCCCAAATGTCCAGGTGCCATCTGGCTATCCCATGATTTCACTCAATTCTGACCCTAACTACCCCTGCTTTAGCATCAGATCCCTCAGGTTAAGGGGCTCAGTCCCACTGGACTGCCTCTCCAGTTTCCCAAGTCTGTACCTCTTGAACTGCTGAGTGATGGCTTTAAGGTCGGAGATTCCCATGACTGTTTCCTCAGGTTTGAGAATTTGCTAGAATTCTCACAGAACTCAGGAGAAGAGTTTGCTATTACTGGTTTATCAGAAAGGCAAAACTCAAGAACAACCAAATACAGATGCATAAGGCAAGGTATGGGCAAGGGGCATGGAAAGCCATTACTATCTCTGGATGCATCACTTTCCCCGCACCTAGATGTGCCCCCAAACTGGAAGCAACCTGAACCCCATCATTTATGAGTTTTTATGGCAAGTCTATTATGTAGGCATTGTTGATTAAATCATTGGCATTGATGATTTACTCAATCTCTAGATCCTCTCTCCTCTCTATAGGGCAAATGTCAGACTGAAAGTTCTAACTTTGATCATATCTTGATCTTTCTGGTAACCACCAGCCCCCATCCCAAAGCTTATCAGAGGCCAACCAGAACTCACTTCATTAACATAAATCCTGGTACCCTTGAAAGGAGCTTATATTGAATAACAAAAGACTTTCTTCTTATACTGATCACTTGGAAATTCCAAAGGTTTTAGAAGCTCTATGCCAGAAATCCAGGACAAAGACCAAAGAATTTCTTATTATATCACAACATCACAGATTCTGTTAGAAAAAGCACAAGGCACAGGCCATGAGCTGGGAAGGGAGCCTGGAAGCTTGGATTTGGGCAGAGAAGAAGCTAGAGAGGCCCATATTCACTGGAAGGCACAACCATCCCAATGACTGGACTGGGTTTCAGGGCTTTCTTGGTGGTTCAGGGGCTTGGAGGGGGTCACTGGTCTGGGGAGGTGGGTGGCATTACTAGCTCCCTGAATGCCAGGCTAGGGCAATGTGCACTGTGGTTCTTGCTCAGAGGAACTGGCTGGAATATAAGCTGGAAGGTAAACTCTACCAAGGTAGAGATCTGCTTATTTTTCACTGAAGTGTTATTCCAATGTGCATGACGCATATACTCAATGTTTGGTGAATGAATACTGTCCTAAACTAAACTCAAAGGACACCAATTACAGAAGTCAAAATTTGAATGTTAAAAATTAATATTACTTTTACTTTATCATATTATGACAAAAAGAATATATTCATTATGGAAAGGTAGAAAATAAAGATAACTAAAAAGATTTAAAAAGAAATCCATACCTGTCGGTGCCCGAGCGGCTTGTAGCGCATGCGTGGTGATGCTTTTGGGCTCCGCCGTGCCCGCTCGTTGCCTCGGCCGCCGCTGCCTCAAGCCGCCGCCGCCGCCAGGTGGCAACGATGCGGAGCTGCTCCGGCTGGGCCCGTGGGGGCCTCAGGCGCCGCATGACTTTTTCGGTGCCCGAAAGTAAACACGCCATTAAGATGGCGGCTGGATGCGAGCCAGTAGGCGGAACTTAAGATTTTGTATCTATGTGGCTGCGAGTGATTGGTTTTGCAACCTTGGTATATATAGACATGCACGGGCGGGGGAGTGGGAGATCCCAACAGCTACCCAGAAATAAAGCTTGCTTCGCTGAGGTCTCCTGGTCGTTCTTGCTGGCGAGAGCGACAAGTGGTGCCGAAACCCGGGAAACCTGAAACCTACACCGAGGAGTGCTCAGTGAACGCAACGATCCGGTAAGTGTGCACAAAATTTCAGATAAGAAAGTTCCTAAGTATAGGATGAGAAGTGAGAAAGTTCCTAAGTATAGGACGAGAAGTGAGAAAGTTCCTAAGTATAGGACGAGAAGTAAAAGTGTTCCTAGGCATAGGACAAGAAATAATGGGATCAAAGTTTACTAAGATGGGAGGATTACTGATGGAGGTGCTTAAGGCTGACGGCACTCCGCTAGACTCTAACCATAAAACGGTTAAAAATGTTATCGAGGAGCAGGTCAGAGAAGCCTCAAAGGCAGGATCTAGCAGAGGGGGAGAAAATTCAGAGGAGAGCTCCTCTGAAGATGAGCTTGGCTAAGCCATGACACACTTAAAATTAAAAGAGGAAGGCCCTAACAAACCTTTAAAGGGAAAGACATACAAAGAAGCTGGGAAAAAATATGACTCCCTAGCGCCCTCTGTCAGAGAGCTACTAGTAGTGCTCCTAGTGCTCCAAAGATTTTCAGACACTCCCCTAAACATTATTTCTGATAGTCAATATGTGGTAAATGCAACAAAAAATATTGAAACAGCCATCCTCTCCTTAAGCGATTCACCTATTCCATGGATCTTAAGGCAACTACAAGAGGTTGTGCAACTGCGCACTGCACCATTTTTTATAGATCACATCAGAGCCCATATGAGCCTACCAGGACCATTATCCGAGGGCAATGCTCTAGCAGACCACAATAGTCGTTTCCAACTCATTTGCCCTACCTTAGAACAGGCGAAGCTGTTCCATAGCAAATGGCATGTGAATTCTAATACCTTAAGATATAGATTCCATATCACCAAAGAACAGGCAAGAGATATAGTAAGGACCTGTGGGAATTGTGCCACATTACTCCCTCAGCCTTCCTTAGGGGTAAATCCCAAAGGCCTTCAAGCTAATCACCTATGGCAAATGGATGTCACACATGTACCTGAATTCGGGCAACAAAAGTACGTACATATATCAGTGGACACTTATTCGGGTATCATAATGGCTACTCCCCTCACAGGGGAGAATTCAAAACAAGTCACCACACACTGCCTACGATGCTTCGCAGATTGGGGTATCCCAAAACAAATAAAGACAGATAATGGACCTGCATATACATCAAAATCTATCCATCAATTCCTAAGTCAATTTGGTATAGTCCATACTACAGGTATACCTTACAATCCACAAGGTCAAGGAATAATTGAACGCGCCAATGGCACCTTCAAACGATGCTTACAAAAAATAAGAAAAGGGGGAATAGGGGATGACTACAAGTCACCCCGTGATCTTACATCTCTCACCCTTTACATTTTAAATTTTTTGTCCTTGGACCATAATGGTACATCTGCAGCAGACAGGCATGCGGAGGTTACCGAACGCACTCTAGCCCAGGCAAAGTGGAAGGATATACTCACGGGCCAATGGAGAGGCCCTGACCCGGTCCTAAGATGGCACCGAGGTTCTGTTTGTCTTTTTCCACAGGATGCCCAAGTGCCTATCTGGGTCCCGGAGCGACTGATTAGAAGAATCGATCAACAAGGCCCGCCCCGTCCTGATGCTTGGCCTGATAGCGATCCTGGCGCCACCAGCATCCCTTCAACAGATGCACCAATGGGCAATAGTGAAAGCCTGGCCGTTCCCCATGCCACTGACAAATGAGTCCGCCATCCTCCCTCCTGTAACAATTCACCTGTATTGCTCTCAAGACATAAAAGAGACTTTGGGATCACTGCAGCCATTATTGCGGCTGTAGCAGCCTCTGCAGCTGCAGCAACGGCAGCGGCTGTAGCTCTCACCACATCTGTAACAAGTGGACATTCTCCAGAAACTATTGACGACCGGATGCATCCAATCACTTTCTGGACTTTGCATAACCTCCGTGGCCTATAATGACCTTTCTATTGCTGCTAATCCGTGGAAAGAGTTAAGCAGATAAGATTGACATACCTCCATTACGGGATTGGGTATCTGTTGTAAATCCTTATGTTCCGCCGTTTTGCATCATTACATAAACAACAATGTAGGCAACAGTTGGCACTAGTACAAGCTTGCATGGCACTGGAAGCTGGTACATTTCCCCAAATCTGGCTGGCAGCGCTAGATCGGTAGTCAATGACGGGTAAGATTGGCTGCATGCACATAGCAACCTAAGCCAGGAGTTCTCCAACCAGGGGGAATTATCCGATGACGGGTAAGCATGTTCATGGCAGCTGACAACCTAAGACAGGCACGATCTCCTGCCTTGCATGCCTAATATAAAAGAAAAGGGGGAGATGTCGGTGCCCGAGCGGCTTGTAGCGCATGCGCGGTGATGCTTTTGGGCTCCGCCGTGCCCGCTCGTTGCCTCGGCCGCCGCTGCCTCAAGCCGCCGCCGCCGCCAGGTGGTGACGATGCGGAGCTGCTCCGGCTGGGCCCGTGGGGGCCTCGGGCGCCGCATGACTTTTTCGGTGCCCGAAAGTAAACACGCCATTAAGATGGCGGCTGGATGCGAGCCAGTAGGCGGAACTTAAGATTTTGTATCTATGTGGCTGCAAGTGATTGGTTGTGCAACCTTGGTATATATAGACATGCACGGGCGGGGGAGTGGGAGATCCCAACAGCTACCCAGAAATAAAGCTTGCTTCGCTGAGGTCTCCTGGTCGTTCTTGCTGGCGAGAGCGACACATACCAGTAATCTAACTACAACTATGCAATCACAGCCACTGTGGAATTTTAATATCTTTATGTATATTGTATATATTGTATTAACACTTTTTCTGTGAGTGTGGAGACATATTTTTTAAATTAACATATAATTATTATTTGCTTCAGGGGTACAGGTCTGTGAATCATCGGTCTTATACAACTCACAGCACTCATCATAGCACATACCCTCCCCAATGTCCATACCCAACCATCCTATCCCACCCTCACCTCCCAGCAACCCTCAATTTTTTTCCTGAGATTAAGAGTCTCTTATGGGTTGTCTCCCTCCCAATCCCTTCTTTTTCATTTTTTTCCCTCCCTACCCCCATAGCCCCCTGCCCTGCTTCTCAAATTCCTCATGTCAGAGAGATCATATGATAATTGTCTTTGTCCGATTGATTTATTTTGCTTAGCATAATATCCT
This sequence comes from Mustela erminea, assembly GCF_009829155.1. Taxonomy (NCBI): domain Eukaryota; kingdom Metazoa; phylum Chordata; class Mammalia; order Carnivora; family Mustelidae; genus Mustela; species Mustela erminea. The sequence continues at coordinate 124,465,738 of NC_045619.1, forward strand.
CTAGTTCAATCCATGTTGTTGCAAATGGCAAGATTTCAGGGTTTTTTGATGGCTGCGGAGTATTCCATTGTATATATAGATAGATATACCACATCTTTTTTATCCATTCATCTGTTGATGGATGGATAAAGAAGATGTGGTAGAGAAAGGACCCAAATTAATAAAAACATGAATGATAGAGGAGAGATCACAACCAACACCAAAAACATACAAACAATTATAAGAACATATTATAAGCAACTATATGGAAACAAATTTGACAATCTGGAAGAAATGGATTCCTAGAGACATATAAACTGCCAAAGCTGAACCAGGAAGAAATAGAAAACCTGAACAGACCCATAACCAGTAAGGAGATTAAAGCAGTCATCAAAAATCTCCCAACAAACAAGGGCCCAGGGCCAGATGGCTTCCCAGGGGGAATTCTACCAAACATTTAAAGAAGAATTAATACTTATTCTCCTGAAACCATTCCAAAAAACAGAAATGGAAGGAAAACTTCCAAATTTACTTTATGAGGCCAGCATTACCTTGATCCCAAAACCAGACAAATACCCCATCAAAAAGGAGAATTACAGACCAATATCCTTGATGAACATGAATGCAAAAATTCACACCAAAATACTAGCCAATAGGATCCAACAGTACATTCAAACAATTATTCACCATGACCAAGTGGGATTTATTCTTGGGCTATAAGGTTGGTTCAACACCCTCAAATCAATCAATGTGACACAATACATTAATAAAAGAAAGAACAAGAACCATATGATAATATCAATATATGCTGTAAAAGCATTTGACAAAGTACAACATCCTTTCAGTTTTTCAATGGGGAAAAACAGAGCTTTTCCCCTAAGCTCAGGAATATAACAGGGCTTTCCCCTATCACCACTGCTATTTAACATGTATTAGAAGTCCTAGCCTCAGCAATCAGACAACAAAAAGAAAAGGCATACGAATCAGCAAAGAAGGAGCCAAACTCTCACTCTTTACAGATGATATGATACTTTATGTGGAAAACCCAAAAAACTCCATTTCAAAACTCCTAGAGGTTTTATAGGAATTCAGTAAATTGTCAGGATAGAAAATCGAAGCACAGAAATCTGTTGCATTTCTATGCATTAACAGCAAGTCAGAAGAAAGAGAAATTAAGGAGTCAATCCCATTTATAATTGCATCCAAAACCATAAGATACCTAGGAATAAACCTAACCAAAGAGGCAAAGAATCTGTACTCAGAAAACTATAAAGTGCTCATGAAAGAAATTGAGGAATACACAAAGAAATGGAAAAACATTCCATGCTCATGGATTGGAAGAATGAATATTGTGAAAATGTCTATGCTACCTAAAGAAATATACACATTTAATGCAATCCTACCACCAATGATTTTTAAAGAAATGGAACAAATAATCCTAAAATTTACATGAAACCAGAAAAGACCCTGAAGAGCCAGAGGAATGTTGAAAAAGAAAACCAAAGTTGGTGGCATCACAATTCCAGACTTCAAGCTCTATCACAAAGCTGTAATCATCAAGACAGTATGGGCAATTTACTTACACCACACACAAAAATAGACTCAAAATGGATGAAGGACCTCAACGTGAGAAAGGAATCCATCAAAATCCTTGAGGAGAACGCAGACAGCAACCTCTTTGACCTCAGCTACAGCAACTTCTTCCTAGAAACATTGCAAAAGGCAAGGGAAGCAAGGGCAAAAATGAACTATTGGGACTTCATCAAGATCAAATGCTTTTCCACAGCAAAGGAAACAGTCAACAAAACCAAAAGACAACTGACAGAATGGGAGTAGATATTTGCAAATGACATATCAGATAAAGGGCTAGTATCCAAAATCTATAAAGAACTTATCAAACTCAACACCCAAAGAATAGATAATCCAATCAAGAAATGGGCAGAAGACATGAACAGACATTTCTGCAAAGAAGACATCAAATGGTCAATAGACACATGAAAAAGTGCTCCACATCCCTTGGCATCAGGGAAATACAAATCAAAACCACAGTGAGATACCACCTCACACCAGCCAGAATGGCTATAATTAACACATCAGGAAACAACAGTTGTTGGCGAGGATGCAGAGAAAGGGAACCCTCCCACACTGTTCATGGTAATGGAAGCTGATGCAGCCACTCTTGAAAACAGTATGGAGGTTCCTCAAAAAGTTGAAAATAGAGCAACTCTATGACCCAGCAATCACACTACTGGGTATTTACCCTAAAGGTACAAATGTAGTGATCTGAAAGGGGCACGTGCACCTGAATATTTATAGGAGCAATGTCTGCAACAGCCAAACTATGGATGTATATTTTTTTACATAAAAATGTGTTTTACTGTGTACTATAAGGTGGTTATTTTACTTGAAAATGTATCAATCATCTTGAGTTTACCATGTGAAAATAACATTTATAGTTTGCATACTTATTGAAGGATAAATAAGATTTTATTTGGGGCATATACCAAAAGGTGTATAGCTCATTCCCTTTTATCACATATATATAGTGACAGAAGCACTACAGTAAAATCCTTATGAAAAAAAATATTTGCATGGGTTAGATATTTCCTTAAATACATTCTTTTTTTTAAAGATTTTATTCATTTATTTGACAGAGAGAGATCACAAGTAGGCAGAGCGTCAGGCAGAGAGAGAGGAGAGGGCAGGCTCCCTGCTGAGCAGTGAGCCCAATGTAGGGCTCGATCCCAGGACCCTGCGATCATGACCCTAGCCGAAGGCAGAGGCTTTAACCCACTGAGCCACCCAGGCTCCCTTTCCTTAAATACATTCTTAATAGCAATTTAGCAGTATCTAGAAAAATGGACTATGTGTTTCCTGTGCATTAACAGTTTCATGGGCAGGTACATTTCTAGATAAACTCTTTTTAAGTATACACAAGTAAACCCAACACTAGCTAATGCTGAGTGAGGCACCACTGTTGTGCTTTACATGTAGATCTTTTAACAATCACAGCAACCCAAGAGACCAATGGGTCTTATTGTAGATGAGTTGCTACAATACCAAGAAAAATGACTTGCTAAAGTCATGGGGCAGAGTCAGAATCTAACCCAGACATAGTGACTCCAGAGCCCTTGCTCTGAACCTCTAGTCTGGACTGTCAGGAATGGTATGGCCACCGGTACTAAATGATGTCTGCCTGCCAAATTTCATATGTTGATATCCAAACCCCAGGACACCTCACAATGTGACCATATTCAGAGATAGTCTTTAAAGAGAGAATTAAGGTTAAATGATCTTATATGGATAGGTACAATCCAGTATCACTGGTGTCCAATTATTTTTTTTTAGGATTTTATTTATTTGAGAGGAGAAAGAGAGAGAGAGAGACCATAAGCTGGGGAAAGGGGCAGAGTGAGAGGGAGAAGCAGACTTCCTGCAGAGCAGGGAGTCTGATGCCAGACTTGATCCCAGGACCCTGAGATCATGACCTGAGCCTAAGGTAGATGTTTAACCAACTGAGCCACCCAGGCACCCCTCACTGGTGTCCTTATAAGAAAAAAGAGATACCACAGACGCATATACACAGAGAAAAGGTCACATGAGGACATGGAGAGAAGGCAGCTATCTGCACGGCGAGAGATCTCAGAAGAAACTAAACCTGTTGACGCTTTGATCTTGGACTTCCAGTCTCTAGAACTGGGAGAAAGTGAATTTTCTTTTTTTAAGCCATCTAGCTATGGTGTTGTGCTTTGGTAACCTTAGCAAAACAATATAGATACTTATAAAGAGATACATAGTCACATTATTAGTAATGATGAACTATTAGAAACAAACTCAGGGCACCTAGCTGGCTTTGTGGTAGAACACACGACTCTTGAACTTCGGGTCGTGAATTGAAGCCCCATGTTGGGTGTAGAGATTACTTACAAATAAAATAGAACAAAATATTAGAAACAAGCTCAATAACCGTCTCAAGAAAAAGGAGTAAAATGGAATCCTGAAAAGATATTAAGTAGAATGAGCTTGATCATCAGGCATTAATCAGGATAGAACTCAAAAGCCATGTTAAATGGAAAAAAAAGTAAATAATGATAAATGAAAGTATGAAATCATTTGTGTGAAAGTAAAATATGTGCAAAAGCAGCAGGTGTGTAAGTTGATATAAACACATGATTTGGTTTTTCTCTATTGTGTGAGGTTGTCTCTGGATATACGGAAATGCATCGAGGCTAGAGGACAAATGGGAGTTTGAGCTTATCTGGCACATTAAAAGTAATATAAAAAGGTCTTTAAACATATGCAAAATGTTAATATTTGTCATTCTGGGCAGTGGTTATATGAGCATTCATTGATTATTCTTAGAGTTTCTGTGTACTTTTTATTTCTCAAAATCAAGACAGTCTTAGAAAAAGAATATTCAACTGGTGTTAAATAACAATAGTTCAAAAATTTCTGAGAAGACATCGAACTACAGGTTTTGTTTGTTTACTTGTTTTTTTTTTTTTTTTTTTTTTAGTAAACCAGATGTGATTTAAATAAATTTATAACATAGTGTTCTGGGAAATAGAAGTTTAGGAACACTCTAGTCACCAAGATTTTTCATTCGGTTTTTCCTCTATTGTTTATTATCATATAATTAACATTGACCTTGTTTGAGAAGCACTTTTGTCCTGGACAGATTTCAGGACTCACGGAATTTTGCCAGGATATTGCATTTGCCAAGTAAGTAGAAAATGGGGAAAGCCATGATGAAGTAAAACATTTATTTTCTTATGAGTTAGTCCATGATTTAGGGACAGTATTAAACAGAGGCTATTTCTTCATATCAAGGTTCTCTGCACACACACTCACACTCACCCAATAAGTAAGAGAAGCACAACAGTCTGGAATTCACCATCTCTAATTACACTACTTACAAGCAATATAAATTTCCCTTAATTGGAAAAAAAAAAAAAAGTTCTCAAGCCACCCATGGCTGAGATCAGTATATTCTAAGATCTTCCCCCAGTGAGAAAAATTGTTTTTTCCCTTGTGGTTTAGCAGAAAGTATGTGAGCTTGGGAGTAAGTTAGAAATTGCTTCAAACTCTATTGCTGGAACTCCTTAACAAGATGACCTGTGGCTAGTCACCTCACCCCTTTTCACCTCTAAAACACAGAAGAAGTTATTATTATAACTCAGGAGTGGTTAGGAGTGCAAATCCCCAAGCAGACACCAGGTTTGAAATGTGACTGACAGCTTGCTGGCTGGCTGATGTTGGGGTATCACTCACCATCTCTGTTCTGGACTTTCTCTAGTCTATAGGAAGAGGATGATGATAGTACCCAGGTCAAAGGTTTTTGGAGTGCTCAATGGGTTTATATCCATAAGGTGTTCATAATCATGCCTGATGCATTCTGAGCCTTCACTATGTGTTTGCTATTGTGACTGTTACACCACAGGGATTGTAGAATTAGAAATAATACCCAAACAATATGCAGCATTTAATAGAGATTTTATAAGCAACGGCTCTTCAGCCCCAACAAAGCCCCAAATTGGATTTGACAATTTGAGAAAGACAGAAAGTTGTCTGTAAAATTAATAAAAACAGTCATGCATCAAAATGGTCTTGACAAATATCCTCTCCCACGTGGTTAAGTATGCACACATCTTTTAATCAGGCTTTTCCAGATGTGTGGCATTAACTCTTCATGTCCCCAAAGTTGCTTTTACGACATGGAAATGACATAATTCTCTGTCAGAAGAGATGCAAAACTTCCAAAGGAGAATGTAATAATCTAAGCCTTCCATGTTCAGCCCTTGTGGGGATTAGGCTCGAGGTGTTGGGACCTGCTGAAAGCCGATGAGTCTCTTTGAGAAGTAGTCATTTACAATGCCCTTGTGGCCTGGCTGTGCTACGTAGCTTTCAGCAGCGCCTAATTATCTCCTGGAAGTAATCTGAGCTCTGGGATAACCGGACTGATTGAGAACACACAAAGAGGTGAGGGCACTAATTACCCACAAAGGGCATTTTGGCTTCTTGTTGGTGTGGCTGAAATGCACGCCAGACCTCCCCTGGCATTCACCCCTGTGCCCTGTGGATCCAAAACTCTATCCCCAGATTTAAATGCATGGATCAACGGGAGCTTACGAGAAATCCAGACAGAAACACAGCCGGCAATTTCCGCTTGAAATGAAAATGAATTTATCTTCTTGCACTCCAACCGGTGGTATACACACATTCTACTCGTGACCTAAGACTGACACAGTTGAAATTTTGAAGCCAACTATTATCACATAAGGAGAACAGCAAAAGGGTTCAAACATAGACCCAATAGCCAAACTGTCTTAAATCTGAATCTCTGCATCGGAGTCCCCGGCTGCATGAGAGGGGATGACTTACACAACTTCTTCCTTGTTCGGTTTGCTTATCATCAACACAAGGGCGGTAAGAGTAGCTTACGCATGAGATTGTCATCAATCTTCATGAGTTAGGACAAACAAAACACTTAAAACACTGACCAATGTGTAGTAAATTCTATGTGTGTGTCCGGTTTTGTTCCTACTGGGTAAACACTGAGAACATAAACAGGGCTTTGGTTGCTGATACACTTGCACACACTTTATTTTTTTAATGGACAGCAACATTTATTTTTTTCTAACTTGAAATTGTTATTTGTAAAGTATCGCAAGGGTGATGATAATTGAGTTGCACAGTCTTCAGATCTGTGCTGCCCAATATGGTAGCCCCCAGCCAAAGTGGCCGTTGAGGGCTCAAAATGCGGCTAGTCTGGCCTAAGATAGGCTGTTAGTGTAAACACACAGTATTTCAAACACTCTGTACAAACAAAGATTGTGAGCATGTCATTGATAATTTTTATACTGATTACATGCTTACATGATAACATCTTGCATATATTGTGTCGTGTACTATCAAAATTAATTGCACCTTTTTTTTTTAACTACTAGAAAATTTAAGTCACATATGTGGGTTACATGATGTTTTTTTAGACAGCTGCTTCAAAACCAGAACAGGGAGCCTGTGGAAAAAACACATACAAGCAGATCCTGACTCAGGACCCAGAAATCCCATGTGCACTCTGCCTCCCCACTGTTGGGGATCTTGCTCTCTTACACCAAATGGCTGGGGCAAGTCCACAATCTTTCAGTGTCTACCTCTTCATCTGTAAACTAGAGATGGTTATAACCATATATACCTCCCTAGGGTATTCTTGACTATTAGGTGATTTGATACACATAATACTCTTAGAACAGTGCTGGGGGGGGAATAATTGCTCCATAAATATTAACTATAACTCTTCCTATGGAACCAACACATGAAGGGTATGAGAGGAGATGCAAGAGAAACAATGATAGTTTTTGGAGAAAAAGAAAATCAATACAAAAGGCCACTTTACATATAAGATAACTGTGACTGGGGGAGGTATTTATCCTTGGCCATACAACTTTCTAGGGACTGGGCCAGGGGCAGAACTCAGGTACCGTGACTTCTGTTCTCATGGTCTTTCAATTGTATCATTATGCTTTACACCCCCACCATGGATCGTACCTTCTTCACCCACTCTGAGCCTGGATTGGCAAAGGGAAAAGTGAGGAATCTCCCATGCTTTTTCAAAAATTTTGGATGAAAGCTCCAGCACCACTCTGCTGAGGTCTGCCGCTGTAAGAGGATTAGGATCGTCCCAAGAAATATTTGATCCAATGTCCCCAGTCCTCTCTGTGAAGCCAAAATTGAAGTACACGAAGACTGTGATGCAACATATCTCACCACTGTATAGGCCTGGAGACTCTTTACTGTTCCCCACACACTCCAACAGCCTCCTTCCTTGGACTCTGGAATTGGTCGGCCTCTTTTATTTCTCCTTCCTTAGCCAGCCTCATGACTCATTCTTTAGCTCTTTCAAGTCTTTGTTCAAATACAACCTTTTCCATAAGGACTTCCCTGACTTGTATTTAAATTCCTCCCTTGCTTAATTTCCGCCCCCCCCCATACCTATGATCTGTTACTCTTCTAGAAACTTACTAAATTATTTGTTTTATTGTATGTATTGTATGTCCCTAGAATGTGAGATCCATGGGAGAAGGATTTCTAGTGCCTAGAATAGAGGTTGGCACATATATTCATAAACATTTGTTGAATAAACACAGAATTGATGACTAAATGTTAAAAGCATTATGTCCCCCAAATGCTTCCTCTTAGATGGGGAAATTCTAGCTTGATGGTTGAGAGTCAGATCTCTGGAAACTGATCAGAGTTTGAATCTTGGTTTTGTCATTGACTGGCAATGGGACTTTGAGAAAGCCAATTCACCTCTGATCTTTTCTTCCCTCCTCTGTAAATAAAGAATCCACCTTCTAGAGTGAATTAGGGAGAGTAAATGACATTTTGCATAAAAAGCATGCCAGTAAACAAGCCAGGCACAAATTGGGCTGATAAATTATAATAGTCTTTTTCTAAGAATTTTCTCTTCTTAACATTACAGGGTAAGGCTAGAGGAAGGGAGCAGCCTCTCTGCTTCCACAGCAATGTATGATCTGGAATCCCCCAGAGGCAAGTATGAGCAACTCATGTTACTCAAGCATAGAACAAATTCAGAAAATCATATCATTCTGGGTTCTTAAATGTTTGTTTTCAATAGACTGATTTATAAGACACTCGAAATCTCTTTCATTTTAAGGTATATCAAGATTCCATCTCTCAGCAACTAAGATTTAAGATTGGCCCAGACAGGTGAGCTGCTGCTGATGTTGAACACACAGTGTAGAAATTATATAATTGCTTATCAATTTTTTTCCCCAGACTCTCCCAAATTAAAAGGAAGTCTTCCCAGACTCTAGTTTCTAGTCCAGCATGGAGTCCTCTGTCCTGTCCTCACAACAGGAAAAAAGCTGGAAAAACTGAAGAGCAATAGCTCTTCTTAGATCTATTAGAGAATCAAAGTCACAGGGTAAACCACTGCCCCCAACATGGGCGAGATGGGCAGAGAGATACAGGGAATCTCAATGTAATGAAGCAGAAACTACCAGTGGAAACAGTGCTAGAGTGAGAACAATGGAAATAACCTCAGGGCTGAGACTTTACTTAGGAAGTTTCTAGAGAAACCCATAGAAAACAGGAGAGACAAAAACAAGGCCATCAGAGGAAGTGTTAGCCTCTGACACCCACCGCTTCAGCAAGCAATACATGGAGAGGCTAACTCCTTGCCTCAGATAAATATAAATATAAAACCTCAGACCAAATACTGGTTTACCTCAGTACCAATGTCCAGCTTTCAACAAAACAGATGACAACATGTATTAAAAGAAAAGACACAGGTTGAAGAGATAGAGCAAGCATGAGAACTAGACTTGGATAGGGCGGAGGTGTTGGAATTATCAGATCAGAATTCACAGCTGTCCTTAAAATGCTAAGGACTTTAATGGAAAAAGTGGAGAACAGGCAAGAAAAGGTGGGTAATGTAAGGAAGAGATGAAACATGTAAGAATTGGGAGGAAATGCCAGACATTGAAGAAAACCGTAACAGGAATGAAGAATGTCTTGAATGGGCTCACCAGTAGCCCAGACACAACTGAGGAAAGAGCTGGTGAAACTTAGGAACAATGAGGTTTCCTTAAAGAGACTATACTTACTCTAAAAAGAATAAATGCCCAACTCCAACATGGAAATTTGAAGATCATATCTGAGGAAAGATGCTTTGTATTCCATCATTTGATCGAACATGAAGCACACTCTGGGATGATTGCTAATTGAATTCAGTGGACGTTAATACCATATACTTGGATTTTAGGCAGTAAGCCTTGTCAAAACGGGATATTTATGACAAATACTTAATGACAAACATATAGTGTTTGCTCTTTGATGAAATTATGTTTCTTAGCTGAGGAATGGGTTAAGCCGCTGCCTTTGGCTCGGGTCATGATCTCAGGGTCCTGGGATCGAGCCCCGCATCGGGCTCTCTGCTCAGCAGGGAGCCTGCTTCCTCCTCTCTCTCTGCCTGCCTCTGCCTGTTTGTCATCTCTCTCTGTCAAATAAATAAATAAAATCTTAAAAAAAAAAAAGAACAATGCATTTGTTGGAATGTTCTCATTAAGGTATCATTTTGTTTTTATTTATTTTGGGTAAAACACGTGTCTTTACCTTCCCCTCTTTATTTCATTGTACATATGTTCGTGCTCCTAAGAAAGCAACTTCTGGTAAACCTGTAACATACAATTTCTGGCCTTATAACTTAAAATTAAACACAATTTACCCTGTTGGAATCTAATTCAAACTACCTACACCATCTTTCTTTCCAGTCTCTGTACTAGTCATATGTTGTCAACTAATTTGCTACTGTATTTCCTTACTTTCAATTCATCTTGGAAAGGTTCTCCTGGGAAACTGGCCTCACAGATAAGACACTGGTTACTAGAAAAGCTCTAAATAAATATTTGCAAATAATTTGGGCTAGGGTAACAGGATTTCCTGAGGGGAACCCAAAGAAAAAAGATGCCAGACAAGTTTAATATCTTGAAAATGTATAAATATATTTAGGAAGCTGGTAAAAATGCTTCTGATTTTACCATATCTCCACAAACTGCCTGGAATGAGAGAAATTTGAATCAGGGTCTTATTTAAGTATTGGCAACATATGGTATTATTACTATTGATATTTAAACACAATACAAATACTTCTTGATTATTTGTTAAGTTTCTTCAGTTTGGGTCTCCCTGAAATTTGACTTCTTAATCCCCAGGAAATGACTCAATGCTGAAATTTTACGAAGTTTTACTGACTTTATATGTGTTTTTTCTAATTTGTTTCTAGGGAATATGTTACAGCCTGGCATTACATGCATCTCTGCCTTGATTTTAAAAATAAATAGATGGGTATTTTACGGTGTGATTAGTTAGGCAAACACTACATATGGAATATTCAATAGCTCCCTACTTGAAAACCCCCAAAAGAGCCTCCATGTACTAGGCCAGTCTCCTGGTCAAACATTGTCTCCCACTGTATTCTTAAAAAAAAAAAAAAAAAAAAAAAAATATATATATATATATATATATATATATATATATATATATATATATATATTTATTTGAGAGAGAGAGCGAGCGCACACATGAGTTGGAGTGAGTAGGGGCAGAGGGAGAGGAAGAAGCAGACTCTACACAAGAAGAGACCCCGATATGATCCCAGGACCTGGGATCATGACTTGAGCAGAAGACAGATGTTTAACCAACTGAGTCACCCTGCTGCCCCACCGTTTTCTTTGCATCCCTGTAAAAAAGTGCTACAGCCCTATGAGACTCGTCACTATTCCCTGAACATCCAGGATCTGAGCATTCACCTTTGAAACTCCCACGACACAGACCCAAATCTTTGGACAAAGTAGGTGCTTAATAAACATTTGCAGTATTAAATTGGAGAAGAGAAAACACATTTGACTCTCCCAAGGTGGGTGGGGTTGCGACCGCTCCTCCCATCATCCTTTTCCTGATCGTAACCCCCACACTGTCTACTAGAAACTGACCTGCTCCATTGCACTCGAGACGGCTGTCGTTCCAAATGCTCTCTTCCCTCCTGGCCAAGGTGTGGGTACATGATCCTGAATAGGTCAGTCACACAGTCCTGGGGAGATATTTGTCTGAGCCAAATGACACAGAGTTTTAACACAACCGGTCTAACTGCCCATTCCCATTCCAATCCAGTCACACTGACTTCTGAGCCTCCTCTAGTTCAGAGCCTTCACTATTGTCCGTCTCCTTAACTAGAATGTTCTGCCCCAAGACACTCTGTGGTGTCCTGCTCATCTTGTTCCAGGCTTTGCTTACATCACCTCTTCAGGGAGAACCTTCCAGATAGTGCTGTCCAAAACAGCTCCCTCTCTCTGCCTTGTCATTCTCAATCCTTTCTTTATTTTTGTTCATTGTTGTTTTTACTACGTGAAATTTCTATATAGGTTTATTGGTTTACTTGTTCTCTCTCTCTCTCTATCATGTGGGAGAGGACAGATACCTTCTGTCTTATTTATTGAAGAAACTGTCTAGCACATAGTTAATAAAAAATATATTTATTAAATGCAAGAATAAATAAGCAAGCTAAATCCCATGGAGTTGCCCTGGTTCCTATGTTCTCCTGAATCTAATTGTTGTTCAGATTTTCCTTTATTTTTTCCAATACATCTTTCTTCTTTTTCTTTCCTATTGTTTTGTTATGTTTAAGATAAAGAACTCAAGTTTCTGATGCTGAGAGCTAAAAACCCATCCGACAGAATTCAAATGCAAAAGCACTTTAAACTTGGGTCCTAGAAAAAAGCGTCTGGCAGCATTTTGGGCACAAGAGTAGCAGAGAGTTTGTTTGAGTTCTCCATCCTTTTCTTTTCCTACTTTCTTCTAGTTAATCTCAGGGATAGCTTAGAGGAAAAGTCTATTAGATAGTGCCCCAGCACACAGTAGGTGCTCAGTAAATCTGAGTTGAATATTCTGTGTGCACTGAAAAAGACTCCCCAATGACTTCACCTGCCTTTAAAAGCACAGTCCCTTGTTTCAGAGTCGGGACATGGCAGGCGGCTGGGGGATGTCATCCCTCCACTGGCATTTGGGATACAGGCAAGAAAACTCCTTTTATTAAGGAGGCAAACGCACCTTCTCGCATATTCTGTTTGCCTCACGAAAGATCATAAACTCTAAATATCTGTGTGACAGGTATCTCTGAGCCAATCACTGTAAGTGGAATCAAAGATGTGAGAGAAGAAATCAATCCGAATGTGAGAAGTGACCAGAGCCAAGCAGATCTTTGCCGGTCACACAGACATCCATCAGCAGGGTGAGAGGCACCCACGGAGAGCTTGCTACATGCAAAGCGTGCGGCTGGGAAGCTGGCAGAATCCTAAGAGTGTGCACCTCCAGCAGCTTCCCAGACTGGAGTTGAGGCAGTCAAGTCATCAATTCATTGTATGTCAAAGTAATGGATTTAGTATTAACAGGAGCATATTCTGAGATGAGAGAGCAGTACCAGCTCACTCACGAAAGCTCATCCATGCATTCATGCATTTTTCCAGTCAATACTATCGCCTTCATACTAAACCTTACACTCTGGGCTAGATCCTATGGGTGCAAATCACTCATTCCTATGGAGACAGACCAAAGTCTGTCCAAAGGAGTCCAAAGGAGGGGATGATTCCATCTGTGAAAATTCAGAGAAGGTTGCATATAATAGTAGTGAATTTTTCCTGCCCCCTTACCATATACCAGACCCGCCCCTACACCCTTCTTGGGCACTAGCTTGGTTATTAAGTATCTTATTATTATATATTCCCATTAAAGATGATGATACTATTTTCCTGAAGAAATTAGGGACATTTACACTTAAAAAATTATAGTTGACAGGTTTTGAAGGATTTTTGTATGTTAAGAACTGTTTCAAGTGCTTTATGTGTTCCAGAATGTTTACTAAAAAGTTTATCCCTAGTTTTAGACATAGAAAGCTGAAGACCAGAGAATTTTTAATCACTAAGAAGTGAAAGTAAGACTTGAGCCCAGAAACTCATGGCTGTTAACCACTATCTCTTACTCCTCTGCCATGATTTAAGACATTTGAGGTATTAAATTTGAGAAGAGAAACCACTGAGGAAGGCATTTGCCGCACAGAAAAAAGAGTGGGCATCCCCAAGCAGAGGAAAGATGTACTAGTCTCCTAGGGCGGCCATATATAACACACTGCCATGGAGTTGGTGGCTTAAAACAATGGCCATTCATTTTCTCACAGTTCTGGAGGACAGAAATCTAAAATCGATGTGTCTGCAGGGTTGGTTCTTTCTGGAGGTTCTGAGAGAGAATGCATGCATTCATTGTCTCTCTACTGGTATATCTGTTGGCTACTGGAAATCCTTTGTATTCCTTGGTTTGTACATGCATTGCTCCAATCTCTGTCTCCATCTTCACGAGCCTCCCCCTTTCTGTTTATTTCTGTGTTTTCTGTCTCTTACAGAACACCTGCCTATGCATTTAGGGCCAACCTTAATCCAAGAGGTCCTTAAGGTCCTTAGTTTAATTACATCTTTAAAGACCCTTATTCCAAAGAAGATGGCATTCTAAGATTCCAGGTGACTTTGGGGACCACAGTGGAGAGGATGTATGTCCCAAAGGGCAGATGGCATGGAGCCTTGAAGTGCACAGCCCAGTTAGTGGAGGTGAGATGTCCATCTAGCTGAGAGGCTCAGTGGTGCTATGGTGAAGGTGGAGATGATACTGGGGGGCAGTGATGTTGGTTCCAGACTGGGAAGAGTCTTGGCATTCTCTTCCATACAACAGGGAATTCGAGAATTTTAAGAAAAGAAATGACATGATGAGATTCCTTGGGAAGTTTGTGACTCTGGAAATAAAAGGGAAAATGGAGTGAAGTGGAGAGGAAAGTAATGGCATGAGCAGCAAGAGAACTGGACAAGTCCTGGACAGGGGCCAGTCGTGGCTTCCTGGGTGGTTCTGTTGGAAAGAAATGGGCAAAACTCTTGGGCTCAAAAGGGTATCATTTGAGCAGAGTGTTGACTTCCATATCTACGTACAAATGCTCAATCTTGTTTTCCTTAGGCCCAGCAACATAATCTAACTATATGTAGAAGATAAATAAAACTCCTTTTGACTTTAAATTTATAGGCAAGTGCTAACCCAGTGACTGAAATTATGTCGACTTTACTGTGACAGTTCAAACACCGAATAAGGATATTAATAGCAAATAGATTAAACAATTAATATCAATTAATGAAATAAGTTGATGATTCCTGAGTCACCATCTTGTATTAAGTATTCCAAATACAGGTCTATGTCTTCTGATTAGCTGCTTATACAAACACATAATCAACAAGGGCTCATAAAATGATTGCGCCGCTCCCTCCCATAACTAGTATAAACGCCTAGCATTTGCCAGCTGCATAATGAAACTTCCAATTGCATTTATATTATTACATTTGAATCCTTAAAATTTCATGTTGTCAAAAAACAGCAACATTTTCAAAGGGAAATGAATATGGTATAAATATATACTCACATTTAGAAAAATGTACAGCATTCCATTTCCATAATAATCACGAGTTCTCTTGTTGAGAGTCAAATTTTAAGTTAAGAAGGGTATTTCTGTTCACTTGGAGATTTTCGCAGACCAGAACAAGGGTGGTTTCAATGTGGGGCAAATACTTTAAATTATTCTCAGAGAAATGCTCTTTAAATTTCATTTCTAAGAAACATGTTTTCTTATTAAAAGAATTTTAATGTGTTCTTGCTCGTTTATAACAGATCATACTTCTTTTAGAACATTAATTGCCTATGTTTTATTTCATTATTTTTGCTTCATTTAGCTGCCTTAATAACTTAAGAACAGTTATGCAAAAATATTCATAATTGCTTTTATTTTTGAAAGTTTCCACCCAGCTTCAGTGCTGTATCAGAAGAAAAAATATGAAACCTGCCATGTCTTCATTATAAATTCTACCTTTGGCAAATATATATAGATATGTGTATATTCCTATTTAGTTTTTCTTTTTTTGGAGCATCTTTAACTTTTCTCTTTGGATTATAATATTGTCTTCGTTTTAATTCTCAATCGTTTCATGTCAGTTTCTCTAATCAGGTTTCATTTAGATGTAGATTAATAATAAATTTTTCATGAGGCTTCTATAAGATGCTTACAAAATCCATCAGCTTTGCTTTTTGATAGTGAAGTTAAGAAATGATGGTTGATTTACAACAGATGTTTCTGTTTCTTTTGGAAAACCTGAACTGCCCGTAATTGAGGGATGCATGTACTGGAAAACTATAAAGAAAAGAAAGGAAGAGTAGCTCCAAAGTTCAGGTCAGTGTTAACTTTAGGAGTATGGGGCATGGGATGGGAGAAGCCTTGAGGGAGAGCACATGGGGGCTTCTAGGGGTTTCCTACTGTTCTAGCTCAAGCTAGAAGGGAAATATAAGAGATATATATTTCATTCTCTCTTTTTTTAAGATTTTGTTTATTTATTTAAGAGAGAGAGAGAGCACACATGCAAAAGAGCAGGAGCAAGGGCAGAGGAAGAGGCAGAGGGAGAAGCAAGTTCCCCACTGAGCAAGGAGCCCAGTGTGGGGCTCAATACCAGGACCCTGGGATCATGACCTGAGCCAAAGGCAGATGTTTCACTGACTGAGCCACCTGCAGGGTCCATATGTGTTTCATTCTTAATCTTGGGAGTGTACATGGTCACCTGTACATGGTCACCTTGTTCAACAATACACTCAAGAATTGAGTAAATATAACTTTTAATATCTTCCTATAATTCTAATATTCTCAATCCACTTAAAAATTAAATGTGCCCTCCCAAATAAAAATGAAGAACAGCAGGCTTTCAAATCGGACAAATTTTATCCCTATGGAAATGCAATCTAAAAAATCATTACAACAAAATTATAGCACAACTTCATAAAATATGGACAATCCAAAAATATGAGGGAAATACAAGTTAGGTTTTGGTTTGTCCATTTCCCCCCCTAATTTTGTTCCTGTTAGTTGTTTTTGACTAAAACAATCTTTTCTAAAATATAGAGCCCAGAAAATTAGCATGAAGGATTTGAATAGGCTTTACATACAAAAGGATTTTGTTTTCAGACAATTGTGGGAAATGCTTATTTAAATAAATGTTTATTTAAATATTTATTTAAACAGAGGATATTTCAGATTCTTTTTTTTTTAAAGATTTTATTTATTTATTTGACAGACAGAGATCACAAGTAGGCAGAGAGGCAGGCAGAGAGAGAGGAGGAAGCAGGGTCCCCGCTGAGCAGAGAGCCCCATGCGGGGCTCGATCCCAGGACCCTGGGATCATGACCTGAGGTGAAGGCAGAGGCTTTAACCCACTGAGCCACCCAGGTGCCCCAGATATTTCAGATTCTTAACATGCTCCATAGGTTTTAAATCTTTAAGGGTGAGGCTGGGAAAATGTTGGTTATTGTGTAGGATTCCTACATTTGCTTTCCTAGACTATTTTACTGGAGCAGTATTGCACAAAACACATTTTGGACCACACTGGCCTGGAGAATGAAAAGTCATTGATGTAGCCAACAGTCTTACTCTGGTCTGACAATAACTAAAAGCTGTTTCCTTGCATGTGGTCATCTATGTTTACCAGGATTGGTTGTCTTTTCCCAGTTCCAGTTAGGCACAAATTATCATCCTAAACGAACAATTTTTTTAAAAGTCTAGTTCCCTTCTCCCCTGATATAGGACGATTCTACCACATCCTTTACAATCAGACTACTGGGGCAGAAAATTGAAACTCTGGTTGAATCTGAATGAAAATGGAGGGGTAGGAAAACCCAGGAGCCTCACTCAACCACTTTGAGGCCAAACACTTCACGATCATCACCACTCAAAACCTCCTGCAGAAATCCTATTTTTTGCGATCTCTGTGAAATTATTTTCTCCATTCTCCCCACTCATGGTTTTCCATGAATAGGTGTACTTTTCTCTCTTAGCTCTCCCGGACCAAAATTCTGAACCTTAACAGTCTTTTCTCTAGGGAAGCTATTCTCTGAATAATCATTCATTGTTGAGACTAGAAGCAATTATGTTCTGGCTACTATTGTCAATGTGATAATGTCGGCAATGACTGAAAATTGTGACTTGTCAAAACTTGCTGTGTCTTGTATATATCTGATGTTAAAGAACTCCTCCCGGGGTGCCTGAGTGGCTCAGTTGGTTAAGCAACTGCCTTCAGCTCAGGTCATGATCCTAGAGTCCCAGCATCAAGTCCCACATTGAGTCCCACATTGGGCTCCCTGCTCAGCAGAGAGTCTGCTTCTCCCTCTGACCTCTCTCCTCTCATGCTCTCTCTCTCAAATAAATAAATAAAATCTTAAAAAAAAAAAAGAACTCCTCCCTTTTATTTCAAATTGGAAGAGTTCTTGGTTAAACATCAGTGATCATTGCTCAATTCATGAATTATACCTGATATATTCCCATGAAAGGTGTGGTGAATAGGCAAACCTAAATTGGATATTATCTACCTCATAAGCCCATTGTTCCTCTCCAATATGGAGAGGCAAGCAGACTTCAAGAGTTTCAAACAAGAATAGATCCATGAAGAGGTATTGCTTACATGCTAAGAACATCTAATAACCAGAATATAATATAATATATACATAATATAATATAATAATCTGATTATTAACTGGGGACTAGACTTGAATAATACTAATGATATCTAAAGAGTTCTTTTATTTCTGCCTTTACAGAGACAATAAACTGAGATTGCTTGAATATATTCTGTGAAGAACAGCATATCTTTTAACTAGCAGCCAATTTAAGCATGGATATGTAAATATATTCACATATATTCATATATACACACATATAAACACATACAAACTATATATATAGCTTAGGTGTGAGCAAGTGTATTTACAGAGAGAGAGAGAGATTTTGTCAATCATGTTCAATTCGTTTTCACTACATGATTGGGGGAAAATTTTAGCCAGTAGTTGAGGAAATAAGTTAGTTATCATTCATATCCTGTTTTCGTTTGTCCTTTTCTTCTGCTACACTTCACTCTTTTGTCCATTATTATATTACCTCCTTGACATCTGCTGTATAGACCACTTCTATACGATCTCACAAGTCAACAAATACATAAAATTGAAATATTTCTGAAGCATAAATTTAAAGAAAGCTCTCACTTAGCTAGTGAGTGAACTTAGCCAACTGTTCAGCAACTGCTGTCTTCCACAGGGTTTTATTCTTGGTGCTTTGTTTCAAAGGCAGTGAGTGACACACAACATGCTTTATAGCATTTAATGAATTATGAGCTACTGTCATATATACGTCTTTGGGAATATACTTCCTGTTGCACTAACTATGAATTATCCATCTCTGAATCTACAAATCTATGAATTTTTTGGAATTTGCCATAGAGTATTCTACATAGAGAAGATCCTTCTTGTATTTTAACATTTTCTCCATGGGCAATAGCCTAGAATTTTATGGTTGTGCCATTTGAAACCCAACAGAGTGGCGTAGACAGATAGGAGTTATGTTGTGACCGGGGATCATTTGTTCTTCCTATAGAAATCTCAGATAGAATGAAAGCAAAAATACAGTTTCCTTCCCTTTCCCATCCAGAAACTCTTGCTTCCTGGGCTCAGAGGAACGGTATGATCAAGTCCACCAAGAGTAAGGTTAAGAGCTGGTGTACTCTCCTTCTTATTAGATCTCACCTCCCTTGGGGGATGTACAGTATGTTGTTTATAAAACAGTTTCAAAAGAGGAAATATAAAAATAATAGACATTAATAAAATCCATGTCTTTCCTGGCAGTTGATAGGATATGGCGGTGTGATACAGCAGTTGACAGCCATTATATGAAATAAATATCTTCATGGACAAGAGTTGAGGTGGAAAAACAGAAAGGTGGAATTAGGATGGATCTTTCCTTCTGCTTTTTGGCCCATAACAAAATAATGGTAATAGTACTGAGTGCCTCTGTGTGTTTGGCCCTGAACCTGGTGCCTTACCTGTGTGTGTAGACAGGGCCAAACGGAGACACAAATTCATGGGGATGCTTCTGCTGTTATTTTATTGATGATTATACTGAGGAAACCGAGACTGACAGGGACAAAATAAATTACCAAAGATGGAACCAGTATTGGGGATCAGACCCGGCCTCTAATCACTCAGTTCTGTTGCTCCCTTCTCTGCTGTTTCTCATTCCCCCATGGTGAGGGCAGAAACAAACAAACAGGATGGCAACTCTGAGATGGTGACACAGTTTGGAGAAAACACCATCAATCCTCAAAGAACATGACCTGAAACACTAAATAGGGAAAGTTTACACCAAAGGGAAAAACTAATGTCTAACTTTCACTGTTTGTCCTTTTCAGCTGCATTTCCTAAAATAGGAAACCTAGCGCTTAGGTCAGACTCAATCCTTCCAAGATGAGGTTTCCTTACACTAATTTAATCATGAGACTTTCATGTTATCGTTAATGTTGTCAACTGATGGAATAACCAGGACAGGATTGCCTGAACTTGTATTTTGTTGTGGTTTTTTTTTCATAAATATGGATATTTCAGAGGAAATCATAAAACTTGAGTAAAAGTCACCCTTTTATTCATCCTTCATCTCCATGGTTTCATCTTAGTGAGCATATTGTGAATGATGCCATTTTTCTGTTCAAATCCTTTCAAATATTCATTCTAACCCACCAGACTGAACTCAAACTCACTGTCCTAGCATAGCTGATGTGTCTCTCCAGACTAAAGGAAGTCTGCCTGACCCACACATAAAATAAAGTCAATACTCATGCATGAAGAAAGCACCTTAGAATTTCCTCATGACTATTTTTTTTTCCAACTTCTTTTAGCAATGGCTCCAACAAAAATACAGTTTGAGATCATGCATTCTAATTAATACTATCATTCTAGACTTTCTATCATCTGCTTAAAGTTATCTTTATGACTTTCTCTTCATCAAAATGGACTCAGTGAGTTCTCTACATGATCCCTTGGGCAGTATATCACTGGAAACTTTACTCATGTTACTTGCTCTGTTTGAAACTTCCACCCGCCTTTTTTTAAATAGAATTTGTACCCATCTAGAGAGGACATTATCATGTGTGCTATTTCCTTAACATTTTTGGAACCCATTCTCTGATTGAGGCAGGCACACATTACGAATTCTGATCCCTGAAACAGAAACTACTGGAATCTCTAAGATTCTCTCCTGACAGGAAAAGATCTCATGGATCTTTTCTGTGGTGGGACCTACATTCTGCCACCCAACTTTGATGGCGATGGATACAGCATGAGCAATTAGGTGAGCTTGGCACCCTCTCTCTGATGCTGCGGTGGTGAAGTCCATAGGGTCCTCAGTGACTGGAGGGTCTGTCAGAAAAGAGGCAGAGATGGCCTTTCTAGGGAATGTGGTTTAAACCTTAAGCTAAGCCCGGAAGGATGAGAATGAGGAAACCCTGGGAAGAGCCCGCAGAAGAGAATCCCAGGCTTCCGAAAGAGCAAATATTCAAGGATAAGCTCTCAGCTAGAGAAAAAAGAGGAGACCTTGAAATCACCCCTGGGAAAACCACAGTGATGATTACAGGCCCATAAATATGAGTCATAGACAAAGGAGAGTGACCAGCCAGCCTTCATCTGCCTCACAGAGAAGGAGGAAATGAGAAAAATAAAGGATTTCATCTGGCATAACTTTTCTGTTCCAGTGAAGTTTCAGAAGCACTTTAGGACTTTCTTTTTCTCTCTGCCGACCATCATCCAAGGGTGCCCTCTGTCCAACCAACCTGATCCTGGGCCCAGGCTGATCACACACAGCAGGTCTAGATTTCTGAAAAGCTTCCAGTTCACTAAACGGGAGCCCTTGTAGATCGACCTTCTGAAAGTGCAGATCACATTAGCAATATCTGAAGACTCAGGCAAGCGACACCATTTCAGGCCCCAAATAAGCGAAGTCCTGGGGTGGAGAATGGGCCTGTGCCTGAGCTAGCATACCCAGAATGGATCTGTCCTATTTCACGCATTTAAACTTGATAAACACAAAGACATAGAGATGGCCAACAGACACATGAAAATATACTCATTCATAAACCAGGAAAATACAAATCAAAACTACAATGAGATATCACCTCATACTGGTCAGAATGGCTAGTGTCAAAAAGACAGGAAATAATAAGTGTTGGCAAGGATGGGAAGAAAAAGGAATAATTGTGCCCTCCTGGTGGGAATGTAAATTGGTTCAACTACTGTGGAGCTCAAAAACAGAAATGCCACATGATCTAGTAATCACATCCCCAGGTATTACCCAAAGAAATGAAAAAACTAAATTGAAAAGATATATATGCCCATATGTTTATTGCAAAATTATTTATAATAGCCAAGATGTAGAAACAACCCAAGTGTCCATCAATGGACAGATGGCTAGGGAAGATTTAATAAACACATATGGAATATTGCGAAGCCATATTAAAAGATGAGATCATGCCATTTGTGATAACATAATGGACTTTGAGGTAAGTTAGACTGAGCTAGACAAATACCTTATGATTACTTTCATATGTGGAATCTAAAAAATTTTATAGGTGAGGAATTTGAGGACTGACTAATATAGCTGGTAAGTGCTGCAACCAGGAGTTTCATTCTTTTCTTACTCTAGGACCTGTGCTCCTAACCACTTGTTATACTGGCTCTATCAGTCAGAATTGTGTTTACCCCCAAGGAATAGATTTTCTAGCTAACTTGGTGAAACAGATAGGATTTTCTTTTCCTCCTAACAAAAAGGCTAGGTAGGTTATTTTTTTAAATGCTTCTTCAGATCTCTGCACATTTATTTCATGAGTGTCAGTTACCTCATGGTCACGAGATGGCTGCTTATGCTCTAGCCAGGGAGCCTGCATCCTAGTCCAGAAGAAACATAAAAGTAAAGAGGCAGCAGACTGTACTTGTATCTTATGATGAGAACTGTGTAATGGGGCCATCCAAAGATTCAAAAGAGGCTGGGAAAGCAGGTGTTTGTCCTATTTCCATCTTTAGAGCATAAGCAGGTAATGGAGGAACAATGAAGACTTTGAGATCTAGCTAAGGTTAAGTAGAGTTTCCTATAAGACATGATCTAACAGAGAGGCGTTAAGCCCCATGGAATAGGGTTGCGGAGAAAGGAGATTGTTTGGGGTTTTAAAAACCAAAACCAAAAATTGCCTCAGAGTCCAAATGGGGCTTGAACTTTTAGTTGGGCTTCTGAATTAGTTGAGTCTTAAAGGTACAACAGAGTCACAGACCATGTGCGGTCAAAAGTTTAACATCAGGCAGTTTCTGTGTTTCTGGTCTGTTCTCTGGGAAGGGTGTGTTTCTTTCCTTTGGTCTGGGGGCACTGACTGCTTGTCATCATATAATTTTCTATATCCTCCAGTTCAGCGTTCAGTAAATCCTCATTTGCTAAACCTAGGGTTCACTGGGAACAAGGCAAAAGAGGACTGGAAACAGACAATGGATTAGCCAAACTACAGCCAGATCAACTCCTTCAGAACCAGGCCCTCAAACTTTGATTTTCATGGGAATCATCTGGGAAGGCACATGTTTAAAACCCAGATCGGGGAGGAACCCCTGGGTGTCTCAGTTGGTTAAGCATTTGCTTTTGGCTCAGTCATGATCTTGGGGTCCTGGGATGGATCCGCAGTTCCTGTTCCCTGCTCAGTGGGGAGTCTGCTTCTCATTCTGCCTCTCACCCAGTTTGTGCTCTCTCTCTCTCAAATACATAAAATCTCTAAAAAAAAAAAAAAAAAAAAAAAAAAAAAGCAAACACATATTGGGTCAGTGACTATAGGTTTAGGCTAGGATTCTGCATTTCTAACAAGCTACTAGGTGATGCCAATGGCAAAGGGATAACATGCATCGCATGGTTCGAGCATGACAGCTCCTTCCCTTTCCCCATCCCAGCAAAGTCAGTAACATTGTTTTTGCTCCTATGACCAAGAAATTATTTTATTTAAACTAAATTCTCATTAGTGTGTTATAGCATTTCAACAGTCTGTGTATAAGAGATAATCACCATATACTCTGTTACAGAGACGATGCCCACTGCCCTTGCTTGTTGAGAGATTTCCAGCCTTTCATCTGGTCCTGAGTTAGGTGCCTAGCTTTCCTTTTATGCCACCACTGTCCTCTAGGTGTCGCCCTTTAAGGCAAGCCACCCAGGAGTCTCTCCTAGTCCTTTTTTTGTTTTCCTAGCTTTATTGAGATATGACAAATAAAACTGTAAGATATTAAAAATGTAAAAGATATTAAAAACTGTAAGATATTAAAACTGTAAGATATTAAAAAACTGTATGATATTAAAATTAAAAATGTGGTGATGATTTGATATATGTATATTTTGTGAAAAGGATTCGTCCCACTGAGTTAATTGACACAAGCAAGAGGTTGCCCACATACCTTGGGTCAGAGGGTTTTTGGGAAAACCTTTAGAGACCTCCATTCTAAAAAATCAGGGAGGAGAAATAACGTATAATGAGAACAAAGAGAATAAGCTAGAAAATGGTGTGAAATTTTACCCTGTTTTCAGGCGAACAAGTTGGGCTTCCATAGTTTCACAGATGCCAGCAGGAGCCGTGGGACTCCTGGGTCAGAGATGAAAATCATTTTCATTCCCAGCATCATAGGCAGTGTGGGCTTCATGTTCACACTGGTTCCCTTTGTCCCCCAAGTTTTGTGGAAGTAATGAGACAGCCTCAGGTGTACGCTGTGCCTACAGTACATCTTGTTACACAACAGCCTTCAAAAGATAACCCGGAGCAAACGCCATCGCTGATATGCAAATGCCATGGAGAACTGCCACCACTCCCAACACAGGCAGACAGAAAAAGGTGGAAGGGAGAGACAGATGGATTATGGCAAAGAAATGGAGATAAGATTCATATAGGACATCTCCTTAGATTGTCATGTTACTGACTTTATTAGCCATATTAGTAATGTGTCTCCCTTCCTCTGAATTATCAGTGGGTTTTATACTTGTTTGCAAAGTTCTTTGGGACTCTCCTTTGGAGGGGGAGGGCTCCAGGAAAAGGGGGAGGCTATTGGCAATATTTTCCACAGTGCTGGTTCCATTACTGTGGTACTGAATAAAAACATTAAAGTCTTCAACTTATCATCGGCTTCAGTAATCAGCAGCTGAAAACTCAGTGCTTATCATTTAAGAAGCATTCCCTTAGCAATGAAAATCTCTTGGCGGCAGCTTCTTTCAATGAAGAGTATGGAGGATACCCTCCCCAGTGAGAGGCAATGGTCTGGGCAGGAGCAAATCAGCATTCTCTGTAAGTTCCACACCCTGGCAGCAAAATGAAACTCCCAAATAAAAGCACACTTGCCCTACCTCTGCCCTCCGCCCTCCTGCTGAACTGTTTTAGCTCTCAATGATGTCTGATGATTCTCCTAATAGTACAAGACTCCCCTAAATGTTTCTCACATATAAAGGAATCTAAAAATCCTCCAAACTCCAAATCAAGAGCTATTATTTTGGTTTTCCCCTTCTTCAGGGCTGCTGGCTACCGAGGTTGTAACAGCAGCTGACCCAGTGGAAATTAGATGTACAAGCATACGGGCCGAGGCTACCAAATCAATTTCACATTATGGTACTAGAGGCAAGAGGGTGAGGGCTTGACTCATTCGAGTGGTAAATCCTTGGGTGTTCTTAAAGCTGCCAATCATGAACTAAACTTGGCCAATCACCTGGAGAGCATGAAAAGAAACTGATACTATATTGCCTTGAAAACTACTATAACAAGAAAAAGGTTAAGTTATAGTAGATAGAAGACACAGTGGGTATAAGTACCTTTAGAGCTATGATTTTTCATCACAACTCATAGGCTTTATATTATTTCTCAAGTCTACAACCACCAACAGCAAGTTAACCACCTTGTTTGATATGCATATTTGCGTATGTGCTAGGAATGATGGGATGAGAAATACAAAACGCCGTTTTGATCTGTTAAAGAAAAACTTAATTTAATTTGTATTATTTGAAGGGAGTTTAAAATGGTATCTGGATTCCTCCAATATGTATCTTCTTCAAAAAGTAAAAATTGTTACAAACTGGGATGTGCCTAATAATCAAGCTCTGTGAGTTGGAACTCAAGTCACTTTTTTTTTTTTTTTCAAATAGAAAAGCTAGTTTTACTCAAACATATCTGGTTCAATTAAAATTCCCATAGCAATTTGAAATTTTAAAACTACACAAATTAACTAAATCTTTAGTGTCAGTCTTAATTATTAGAAAATTATGAAGAGTGAAAAAATCTTTCTGCATATACTATATGACCTGCTAATCCTGGCTTTGGCTGTATGAAAAAAGTAGACAAAACCCAGAAATAGATATTATTCTTAATAAAAATAACAACGGGTCCCAATATTTTAAACTATAACTGGTTGGTAAAGGAGAAGCCAGAGTAGCATAAACTCATATTTCTTTCCTGTCCCTTAGAAAATTATTTAAGGGGGCACATGGGTAGCTCAATCAGTTAAGCATTCAACTCTTTTTTTTTTTTTTTTATTTCCAGCATAACAGTATTCATTATTTTTGCACCACACCCCGTGCTCCATGCAATCCGTGCCCTCTATAATACCCACCACCTGGTACCCCAACCTCCCACCCCCCGTCCCTTCAAAACCCTCAGATTGTTTTTCAGAGTCCATAGTCTCTCATGGTTCACCTCCCCTTCCAATTTCCCCCAACTCCCTTCTCCACTCTAAGTCCCCATGTCCTCCATGCTATTTGTTATGCTCCACAAATAAGTGAAACCATATGATAATTGACTCTCTCTGCTTGACTTATTTCACTCAGCATATTCTCTTCCAGTCCCGTCCATGTTGCTACAGAAGTTGGGTATTCATCCTTTCTGATGGAGGCATAATACTCTATCCCCAGGGGTACAGGTCTGTGAATCACCAGGTTTACACACTTCACAGCACTCACCAAAGCACATACCCTCCCCAATGTCCATAATCCCACCCCCTTCTCCCAAACCCCCTCCCCCCAGCAACCCTCAGTTTGTTTTGTGAGTCTTTTTTTTTTTTTAAAGATTTTATTTATTTATTTGACAGAGAGAAATTACAAGTACACTGAGAGGCAGGCAGAGAGAGAGAGAGAAGGAAGCAGACTCCCTGCTGAGCAGAGAGCCCGATGCGGGACTTGATCCCAGGACCTTGAGATCATGACCTGAGCCGAAGGCAACGGCTTAACCCACTGAGCCACCCAGGTGCCCCAAGCATTCAACTCTTGATTTCAGCTTTGGTCATGATCCCAGGGTCATGAGATCAAGGCTGGAGTCTGACTTCAAGCTGGGCATGGAGCCTGCTTATGATTCTCTTTCCCCCTCTTCCTTTGCTCCTCCCTGCCCATCCCATGAGCCTGTGCGTACTCAGACGCACTCTCAGTCAACTGGACCATTCAATTGTCTAAGTCGTAGGTTTTCTAACTGTTAATTATAGTGTTAATAATATTATTAATTTATTTTTATAATGTGTTGGACACTATTCAAAGGACTTTGTATGAGTTAACTCAATCACTGTAATAACTCCATAGAGTAGTTACTATAATTAGAACTACTCTTGTTACCATTCCAATTTCTTAGATGAGGAAATAGAGACCAAAAGACATTAGTAGGTAACCTGCCTGAGGTCCCAGCCCTAGCATGTGGAAGAGCAGAGCTTTGAACCCAAGTGGGCCCCTCCTGGGACCTGGCTTGTGGTGGCTTTTTTGGGTCCTCTGCCAAGATATTTTTCTAGGTCATGAGAAAATGCCAGTCAGGCATGTAGCCCAGTGTGTGGCACATAGTAAGTACATAAAACCCCTATCTCTTAGTGTCATCTACACAAAACTCTTATGGCTGATCTAGTCTCCACTATAAATGAGTTTACTAAGTATTACATATTTGGTGAATACATGTGTCTCTAGCTATTAGATAGATGTCTCCCAATTTCCCCCAGAGAAAGTTCCATGTTTCTCTTACTGGTAACAACATTCTCTCCATCACCCAAACTTGATTTTAAAAGCTGTCTATATATATAACAATAAAACCAATATTCATGTGCATGCCACACAGTTTAAGACAAAGAACAAGACCAGGAACTTTGAATGTTCCCTTCCCCCACATATCCCTCCATGGCTGCACCCTTGGAGTAAGATTGCTGGGTTGTAGGATGTGCTCCTTGGAGCTGATGTATTGAAATATTGAAATAATCCTTGACCATCTCTTCACCACTCACGGACAATCATTCACAAAGGTTTTTCTTCCTCTTCGCTTTTCTTCATTGAAAAATCTCACTGCCTGTATTAGTTTCCTTTTGCTGCTGTAACAGATTACCATTGATTTAGTGGCCTAAAGCAACACAAATTTATTCCCTGACAATTCTGATAGTTCAGAAATCTGAAATTGGTTTCCCTGGGCTAACACAAAGGTGTCAATAGAGCTGATTCTTCCTGGAGACTCTGTGGGGAGACTCCATTTCCGTTCTTTTTCTGGTTTCTTGTGGCTATCTGTATTTCTTGTTTGTAGCCCCTTCCTCCATATTCCGATCTCTCTTTCCATTGTCGTGTTACCTTCTCCTCTGACCTTTCCTGTCTCCCTCATATAAGGACCACTGTGATTCCATCAGGCCTCCCTACAATCCGGGAGGCTCCCATTCATCTCAAGACCCTCAAGTTAATCACATCTGTAAAGTCTCTTGTGTCATATAATGTAACATTCACAGGGTTCCAAAGACTAGAGTCTGGACACACTTGAGGGGTCATTCTTCAGCTTAACTCACTCCCATCCTTTTACTTATATTTTCAAATCACTGCTAGGGTCCTGGACCAGATCATTATCCCAGAGTAGTAATATATCATAATCACCTCCTAACTGGCCTGTCTGCTCAGAGGTATCAGGAAATAGAACCCCTAGGCATCAATTTATGGGGGGGGGGTGCTAAAAGATGCCACAGAATGTTTTTATTCCAATTTCATACTGAGTTACTAACTTTGGATTAGTTGTACGTGGAATATATCAAAGTGTTCCTCAGTTTTCCTTATGTGTTTATTCATTCCTAAGCAAATATCAGCCCTAGATAGTGACAGAAGTCTTAAGCGCATTACATGGCCCGTGGACCCCATTTAGCCTCACAGTGTCAGTACACTTGCTTCAGCTGCTCTCCTCTATTAAAATCCTCCACTGCAATACCAAAGCCACCCTTTTAAAATACAGGACACTGGCTTATTGAAAACTCTAATAAAAAAGAACAGAATAGGGGCACCTGGGTGGCTCAATGGGTTAAGCCTTCGCCTTCAACTCAGGTCATGATCTCAGGGTCCTGGGATCGAGCCCCGCATCGGGCTCTCTGCTCAGCGGGGAGCCTGCTTCCCCCTCTCTCTCTGCCTGCCTCTCTGCTTACTTGTGATCTCTGTCAAATAAATAAATAAAAATCTAAAAAAAAAAAAAAAAAAAGAACAGAATAGTCAATGACTCCCAATTGCCTGCAGTCATGATGCTCAAACTTATTAAACTGGAAGAGTATCTGGGATCACGCTGTTCCAGGAATGTCATAAATGAAAACAATAAGGACTTGGCCCCACATGGATGTGGGGTTAAATTCTGCCACTCCATTTAGTAGCTACGTCCCTTTGGGCAGGATATATGTCCTCTCTGAGCCATTGCCCCCTAATCTGGAGCATTTATTGAGAGCATAAAATGTGATATTATGGGTTAAGTATTTAGCACAGCACTTGGCGTCTGGTATGGGCTCAAAATCTTAAGTCCTTCCCTCTCCCCCAGTGAAATAACATACTCTTTACCAAAAACCATGAAATCATCAAACTTACGTAAATGTCTGTAGCAGTCTGTGTGACTATGTAACACAAAATATAAACTATGAGGACAAGTTCTCAAGAAATATAAAGCCACTAAACTAAACCCAATGAGCTAATTCAGCATTTGGGGTAAATAATCCTTTGCTTTCTTTTCATATGTTGACATTGACAAACTTTTGCTAGTCAAGCAGTAGCAGTGGGTGCCAAATGTTTAAAGGAAATATTTTGGATGGAAAAATTGCAAAACAAAAACAAAAACAAAAAACTGAAGGGGGTGTGATCTCTACTTGTTAATTCAATTTTTAACAATTTGAAAGTCTAACATTGATGTAATCTCAGAATATCTTGGTACAATTCACAAAATAAAAATATTCTTTGGAAGAACCTCTCAGATAAAATCCTCTCAGATAAAATCCAAATTGCTTATCCTGACCTTCCACATGCCCTCCGTTTGGTTCCAACTTGTCTTTTCAAAGTTTTCTCCCTGGAAACCCTCTGTCTTAGATTAGTCTGAAGGCCCCTGGCTAATTGCCTTTCTGCCTATCATTCTGCCTACTTCTCCCTTGTTTCCATGCCAAGGTGACAAACTCAAATGCCACAGCTTCAGCTCATGAGAAAATGAAGACCCAGAGTGAGCAGATCTTACAAATTTTTAAGAGAAGCCAGAACTCTGGAAATGTGCTGTAAAATCTTCCAATATTTACAGCTAAATTAAAAATGTTTCAAAGCTAGATGAGCCAAAGCAAACAAGCTTACAGGCTAGATTGTGTCCTTGGCACACGAGTAAGGTGTAGCCCAAGTGTCCCTCCCTGTGGTGAGAGGGAGGATTTCATCTCCCTGGGGAGATTTCATCTCCCTGTGAGCTAGTCTACTTCTGCATCCATCCTCTTGCATTTTCAACCCTTCTTCCTCTCTTTAGCACTTATTTATGGGCTGATCTGAACTGCTGTCTTATTTTTATTTAAGTTCTTGAAGGACAATGATCATCTGTCCAAAAGGATTTTTGCCTTCTATTGCTTTTCTCAACTCAGGGCATGCTGTATTTGGTGAGCCGCTTTTCCAAGTTCTACTGACAAAATGATCATCATCTATTTAGCTGATAAATTCTTTTTCTGTTATGTTTTTTTTACTTCCCCACACTTTTTGCTGCTCAGCAGGAAACCAGCTAAAACTTTCCCATCTTTATCCCAATTCACAGAACACACAGTTAACAAATAGAGATGAAAATATATGAATTTAGACTCAAGGTTACTCTACCAAGTCAGACTGATGAATTCTTCCCCCTACACATGGGACCCAGAGAAAAGACTGACAGGTGGAACTGTATGGGAAACTTTTTCTGAGTCACTTGTTTATAAGCTGCCTTTACCATCTTAGTTGGAGTATTAACACTTCCTGTTATACTAGGAAAAAAATCTATCTTCAATTATTATATCAAAAAAGTGCTTAATGAAACCCATATTATTCATGCACCATGATGATGCATTGTTTGGGTTTCATGTACCATTGCTGGCTTCCATTTGTGTGGGAATTAGAGAAATGTCTACGTGTCAAGACAAAAAAACTCTTTCTACCTTGATTCCTGCTCTTCCTTCCTTAACTAAGTCCAGAGAATCCTTCAAGTCTTTGTTATGTCAGTGCATTATTGGCCCCTGGGGCTTTTGTCCATAGTTCAAGACTGTCCAAGTCATGATGAAGCCAAGTGCTTCTGCTTTTATAACAACTGTGGTGGGCTCTCTTGGCAAGGCAGAGCCAGAGAGCTTCAGCTTCAAACAGAGTCCTACTTGCTTGGGGGTCTAATTCACTTCTGAAGCCTCTGTTGGCTCACCTGTAAAATGAGGGCAGTAATGCTTACCTAAGGGAGGCATTGTGAGAATTCGGAGGCTTACAGAGACAGCAGGCATGAAATAAATAGTAGCTGTCACACTTTTTTCCTTCCCTCACCCCTCCTCTCTACCCTTCTGAAAAGTCTACAGAGTATGGCTGCTCTTCGAGACTGATGTGGAATCTAGAGAAAGCTATTTTTAATTGGCTCCATATCCCATTTATAATTTCTCTCCATGGAACAACTCCAAATATTATTAGATATTTCTTTCATCCACTTATTCACTCAAGAGATATTTGCTTCTCTTTTGAGTCATTTGTAGACTGAATACGTGAGAGCAATGGTATAAATTGAGGCTCTTAAACTTACCACACAGGTTAATTACATTTAGTGCACTGAAATATAATTTACTCATTAGAGTGATGATGTTAGAATAAGCTTATATTTTTCTTGAAATTGGCAAACTTTAAACTCAGGAAGGAAGAATAAATGGAAGAAGTTTTATGTGGCCTAATTTAACCATGAGCTAACTATGAGCCAGCACTGTAGTCACTGAAAGAGGAAGTCAAGATTTTATTAAGATGTGAATTATAGTACCTAATCATATAGTGTTTGACCTTAAGATAGACAGTTATAAAGTCTTAACATCCATTCATTCGAAAATGAATTGTAGGCATTGAGCACCTTCAATGAACTAAAACACTTGGGAAACATCTTTAATTAGTAATTCTAATATTGTGTCCAGCATAAGCAGTGACTCCTCAAGAGAAAAGAGGGTCCCAGGGACATCTGGTCTTACCAGGAAAAATGATAGGAGAAAATAAAGGGATTTTATAGTTTAGTCTTGAAAAGAGAAGGCTACAGCATAAACAGTAATTGACTTCAAATATAAAAGATCTCAATTAGGAAGGCAATGAAAGATTTTTGATTACGACTGTCAGATGTAAATCATAAAACTGACCTTAAGACAGAGAGATTCTGGATGACACAAAGGAAGATCTTTTGAGGTGGTGCTAAAGCACAAGAAGTTCTGAGGAAAGTTCCATATTTTTCTGTCCAGGAGGTCTCTGAGGAGAAAACCATCAATCACTGTCAGAGAGACTTTTTCAACATTGATCCACATTGAAAGTACGTGACATATAATTATAAGACTGAAAGAGAGCTTCAAAGAGTCTTCTTATACTGTCCCTCCCAGACAAATGGTTCAAAAGATTGCTGAAAATAGCTCTTCACCCATTACTTTGAAATCTTCAGAGAGATAGTTTACTCCCTGCCCACTGATAATACATCATACTGTCTGTCTTTCTTTGAGTACTCCTTGATGTATACCCTAAATTACTAGCCGGAAGGATACAATGGACCTAAACAGTTCTGGGTTCTCACCTATTAGGGAATGCCCAACGTGTTAAAAACCAAATTGGATCCCCTTTTCAAGTCTGGTTGAGCTGAGTGATTTCCCACTCCCAGCATACCAGTGGTAAAGATCATTTATGCCAGAAAAATAAATCCCTTCCTTCAGTTAATTAGAGTCACTTCTAATTCTTTTATTGGAAAAAGACTTGTCTAATTAAAGGTTACACAGATTCTCAAGTATGAGAGGCATAGGCCAGGAGAGATGAATAGGCTGTAATTAAAAATTAGGACGAGTCCACTGGTGAGTTACAGTTACAGCTGGAGCTTCGTCTGTAGCTCCAACAATCACATAATTCATCATTCAAACTGGAACACTTTTGAGAGTGAATGGTTGAGGAGCTATTCTTTATTGTAGTAGGACAATAGGTGTAAACTGGAACTGTCCCAGAGAAACTTAGAGGTACGGTCACCCAACCAATAACAGAATTTTACACACAATAAAAATGATGATAGGACCTCTTTAAATTACACTAACAAAATGAACTTCTCTGCTTCATGATTTATACACACCTTGCATACTTATTTTGAAAATCTGTTGCTGTAAAATCAGGAACAATAACGATGGCCAAGGATAAATTTATTCTTACATCTACTACCAGAGAAAATGGTCATTGACCAGAACACTTCTCTTAAATTTTTCTTTATTCTCAAGGAAGTAGTGTTAAAAAAAGAAAGATGGTAATTGCACTGCCAAGGTTTGTGAATTATTACTTCTGTGAACTCATCTCCCATCAGAAGACTGTGATTCTTTGCCTAACACAAAGAGCAAACACTGCATTCTTCTACGTACATCACAACATTTCGTACCAGAGAGCTCTGAAAGAGTAAATAGCCCTCATCTGATCAGATGATATATTTCCATTGCTTATTCACAAAGCAAATTTTCTGGGTGACCCTGACCCAGGATCCTTAAGAATGGTTCTCCTTCCAGATCAACATAGCTTTATTTCCAATGTACATTAGATGTAACGGACAAGAAACAGGGAGTAGAGTTCAGTTGGGGTGATAGACAAGTGAGCAGAAGCTGGCTGTGCACATTGACCAAGGGGGAGTCCCCCAGGGCAGGAGGCCACAAATAGAGAGAAGTCCACACTCTCCTGAAAGCTTTTTCCTCCATGAACCTCACCAGGTGTTCACAGGAAAGATTGGAAGAGATGTAGGTAGACACCACAGTACTCCTTATTGCTCAAGTGACTATGGGATAGGCCTCTTAAAATGAACCCAAACTCTCCCAACTCAAACTGTTCCCCTAATGATTTTGACACATGCAGAATTTGAAACTATTCTCCTCATTATTTCTTGACCCTGTAGCAATATCCACAGCCACCTAAATGTGTTTCTAGCCCATAATGGGGCAAAGTGGATTATAAATTCATTCCCCTAGTTAAACCATGAGAACGAGGCCCTACTGTTGTCATCATCATCATTACGGAATCTGGCAACTTTCCTCTTTTCTCTTGATTTCCTATTTTCCATTTAGACCCAAAGTGACATATCAGAAAGAGCAGAGGAAGCTGCCAGTGAGCCTTGGTGAGCAGAGTTCCAGAAAGAATAATTTCCTGTGGTATCTTTTCTTACACTAACCTTGGCCCAGATAATGACTGAAGTGTTCATTCATCAAAACAAAATTATACTATCAAAGAAAAATACAATTATTTTGCCTTTTAATTAGAGGGACTTGGATTTTATAACCAGGGAAATAGCTTCAGGAGTTAAATATCTCCCAAGATAATAAAGAACAAAGATTAAGGCAATTTTAAGTAATTGTGTATATGATAAAATGGATGAAAATGTTCAGAGACTTGCATAATTTGTGCACAATTTTCTACAGTTTGCAGGCTGGAGTAAATTTTTACTAATTAATCTGGTAAGTTATTATTCAAAGAAACAAAACCTGATTATAATAATTATTATTCATTTATTATGCAAAAATCTTCAAATTGCCTAAGTGAAGAACCTTATTCAGGTAGTTAATAGTTGCTCATTTCATATTGCTGGTGCATGTTTCCCACTGGAGACGTATATGAGCTTCTTGGTAGATACTGCAGGATGATAATGACCAAATGGGTTCATCTGGGCCCTTTTGGAATTTACAGGGATATAATTTAACCTATGAATTGGCTGAACATGGGATGGAATTATGATGATCCCAAACAGGAAAAAATGGAGAGTATTTTGCTTATAGGTCCCTCAACTGTTATTCAATTTAAGGTGAATTCTATTGGGTATTTAAATAGATTAACTGACAGCTGTAAGAAATTGCTTATGTAATATTTTAGAGGTAATTGATATTTACAGACAAGCAGATCCTAAAGGACATACAACAGAGGAAGAAGAGAACATTTCCACATCCCCTTTTCCAATTATTTCTTTTTCTTCTTCCTTGAAACACAGGCCCAAGGGAACTAGCCTCTCCTTTATCCTGACTAGTTCTATAGCTAAACAGACATCCTCACAAAAGGAAGCTGTCATCCCCAATACACTTTACAGAACGAACAATGTACTTCCTGGTGACCACATTATGTACTGCCATAATGTCCACCGATTTGGTGCATTTGAGCCTGGAAGCCACAGGAATCGATGTCATAGAGCAGTGGGGGGTAAATGAAATAATGGTCCACCAGTTGTTTTATTAAAGATTGGGCAGCTGGAAGAGTCTCGAGCAAATGTATCTACAGCCCCTGGGAACTGCTGAAGGGAGAAGTTACAAACTCTAACTTAAAGGAACACTCTTAGAGGGATACATTTCTTTCTTGACCAAAGCATCAATAATATATTTTGCTTTCCTATAACGTA
Source organism: Mustela erminea (assembly GCF_009829155.1). Classification (NCBI taxonomy): domain Eukaryota; kingdom Metazoa; phylum Chordata; class Mammalia; order Carnivora; family Mustelidae; genus Mustela; species Mustela erminea. Next base: position 124,501,095 of record NC_045619.1, read on the forward strand.
CAGGCGCCTGGGGAAAGCAGAAGCAAATAAAAATTCTCTGCAAATAATAAAATCCAAAGTGAGGTCAACACTTCCATCCTCAGCAGGTTATTCCAGTTTGGACTCTCCTCGTTTTAATCATGGATAATTTTACCAAAAGCATAGCAGTCCTGCTAGTTCATGGAAGGTGAATTCTGTGTTTCGTCATTTGGTGATGGCATACTCTGGTGCTGGAGTGATTTGGATGCTAATGTCACTTCTCTGTTATTACTTGTTGTTAGAGGAAAAATATTGTCATGTGTTCTATATAATTTTAAGTTTGAAGAGGAAAAATGATGAGGCAACACTTTAAAAGGGGTTCCCATGAATAGTGATCGACAAGCAAGAATTAAATGAATGAACCATAATTACACCTTGCTGGGGTGGGTGGTGGAGAAGGGGAGGGGCAGTGGCGCTTCTTGTCCATGATTAATGTATGTACAACTCCCTCAACCCATCACAGTGCAATAACACAGTAATCATCAGATATGTACTGTGCTGATGTGCCCATGTGATCCAATGGTGTCAGATCTTTGGCAAATTCCTAGAATTGCCCTTTGTGTAACATTTTCATTGTATTGGCCTCAAGCAACAAGTAGCAGGAAGCACAAGTGAAATTGCCCAGACTGTCACCTGTCATCCCCAAGGCCTGAACTCAAAGATGAAGCCAGGTCTCGGGTCTGTCTCCCTTTTGTCCTCGCTCTCTCAACCACAGAGTAGTTAGTCTGCCAGAAGTGAAGCACTGTGGTATGCTGGTAAAGAGTATGAACTCTGGCCAGACTGCCTGGGTTCGTTACTAACTCTGCTACTAGGTAGCTGCGTGAATTCCAACAATGCTCTTAACTACTCTTGGACTCAGTTTCCCCATCTGACAGTAGAAATAATAATCATTCTTGCCTCATGAGGTTGTTGAGAGGATTAAATGAATGAGTATGTCAGGATGGTAACAAATATCTTTATAAGAATTTATTAAAACAAATGGATAAAAGCCCAATGTAAAGAGCCTGGGGCCTACAATATCCCATTTCAGGATATAGTATTGTATTGTATCGTATTGTATTACAGTATATTATACGGAACTGGGCCGATTCAGAGAGTGTTCAAATCAGTCTAAGTTACAGAGCTAGACTTAGTCACACTTTTTAAAGATATTTCTAGAGAGTCTAAAAGTCATCTAGTGCTTTGAGATTCCCTAACCAAGAATTCTGGGTTCTGAGTTGGTCCTTTCTTGACACATCGATACTCTGACATCTGCTGTCCTAGGCTTTGCAGAATTTCCATACATAACATTGAATTTCAGGGACCTAACTGCAATGATATAAATACGGTGGCGCCTTACTCAAAACCTCCTTGAAGACAGTAAGTGTGTAATAACGGGAAAAAAATACGAATTTAGAATCAAAATAGAACTGGATCCCCTACTAGGAGTGTGATTTTTGTCTCGGTTTGCTTACTTGTGAAACAAAGAGATTGGATTAAACCAGTAAATCACAGCCTGAAATTTCCTGATTTTGAAGGGTTATCTAAAGAAGTATTCTGTGAGCTATTTTCAACATTTCAAATAGCCTGGTGGAAAACCTGTACTCACTTAAGATAACGCTGTGGGGGCTTATGAAAACATTAAGTTTTATTGTTTGGTTGTTTCCTCTTTTTTGCCCTATTGGCAAGAATTTTATCACTTTGATGCAGTGACACTGCTTGTCTTGTGCTGATGAGAAGTTCTGAGTAGCAATATAAATGTCATTGGTAGTAAAAGATGGAAAAACAATTTAAAGATTACTAAAACAAATGGATTGTTTTTAGACAAAAATCTTTCAAAATATGGAACCAAAAGGAGAAAGGAAAATAATAAAAAGAATCTTTGCTGGTAGAGAGGTTAATATTCTGAAAACTCTGTAAGGTCCCTCTTTGCTTCAGAATTCCATGATTATATAACTAACAATCTAGAATGCAGAGAATAAAACAAAATGAATTTAGTTTGGATGAAAGAACAATACATACTCTAATAAAGAAAGACAATATGAAGTAAGGGCTAGTGAGAAACACACACAAAAAATTATAAAACATAAAGAAGATTCATTTTCTTCCAGAGGGAGAAACTTAAGATGTCATAATAATAAATTAGGACATTGCCTTTCAAAGGATAACACATAAAAATTATCATAAGGTATTATCATGACAAAAACTATTAATATAAACTAAGAGCTACATACCAAGAAGAATTCATCCACTAGAAAAACAAACAAGAACCCATTTCTCAGGGCAGGTTCTCAGGGTCCATGGGTCTTGACTTTTCTGTCCTGGATTCAGATCATGCATGGTGGGTAGGGTAGAGATGAAAACACTGACAAGGATGAAAGAATGGGGTAAAATATACAAAACTTGGTTAAGAGGGTAACAAATCCAATCCTGATTTTCTACACTATGAAGCAGTACTAATATTTGTCCCTAAACACAACAAAATAGAGGAGACTCCAGTAAAAGAAGAGAATGTTCAGAATGGCAATTATACATTCTAGGGGCTAGAACAATCTGTGAGAGGGATTATCTAAAGTGAGATATGGCCAGCAGCAGTAACGGACTGAGTTTTCCAAGTAAAAATATGTTTAATATAATTGTTATGGTTAATGGACCGAATACATGAAAGGGATAGTCATAATATAGGGAAAAGAGTGTCAGTCTAGGAGTCAGATTCTTGGCACATTTTCATTAACGGGGTAGATGATGTAGCGTGAAAAGCAGCTTTAGTCATACTTTTCAGCAAACATTTATTGATCCCTGCTTATGTATGTAGTGGGCAGTATTGGAGCCTGTCCAACTTCTTTATTGGTAAAGTAGTGGGATCATGGACTACATGACTCCTAACTGACTTCCAACTCTAAGAATCTTTGTCTGAAATGTCAGTTGATACAGTAATTTCTTATCTTCTATATCTCAGAACAGAATAGCAGTAGAGTCTGATGAATTTACCAAAAGGATCTCCAACTGTAGATCCTAACTGTATACGAAGAAAGTTGTCGAAGAGAAATAAACATAGAACATAACTATTAAGATGATTTGGTTACATGATAGGAAATACCTCTTCGAAGAGGACCATCTGAAGAATTTATCATGAGAGTATAGAATACAGATATTAAAAATTCCTTAAATCACATCTACGTGGTTTTAAAATGGTCAGTGATTATAATTTGTAGTGACACGAAATATTCTACATATGCTTAAAATATCAATTTGAAATTAATTTATCATAATGGGGAGATATTTTATTATTTTATTTTATTTTATATTTATTTTATTTGGTGGGGAGGGAGACTGAGAGAGGGAGAGAGAGAATGTTAAGCAGGTTCCACGACCAGAGCAGAGCCCAGTGCAGGGCTCAATCTCAGAACACTGAGATTATGACCTGAGCTGAAATCCAGAGTCAGATGCTTAACCCACTGAGCCACCTAGATGTCCAGAAATATTTTATTATTTTAAATAATTGCCTTTAGAAAATATTACATTATTTTGTAAGTTACTTTCTTTAGTGCCAATACCATACATATATAATGGACTTTTTGGTGGTGAGGTTAGAACAAGTCAACACACAGAAGTGGACTCTATGTCCAAGAACCTGGGCTCTATTTTTGAGTCCAGTGTGTGATCTTAAAAACCATCCTCTAAGCACCCTGTTCGCCCCATTGATAAAAATGAGGACACTGGACTAAATGGAGTCAGAATTTTGAAGGGAGACTATTCAAATCCTATCCAATTAGTCAGTCCAGCTTCAAGTCCAGGATTTGTAGGTAACGCACAGTTCTTTGAATCAGGTCTGGAAGTGACTATCTGTCATCTGGTGACCTATGTCCAAAATGGCAAGCTATCTGCCTCTACTTCCCCCCTGCTCCCCACCACAAGTCAACACTCAGTACCAAAGTAGTGCCTTTAGGCCAGGAGGGCAGTGACAAAACACTCTCATTTGTAAAGGGCAAAACTGGGAGCAGTCTCTGGCATAGAGCGAAGAGGGAATCCTGCCAGCCAGCCAGTGTGAGCTGGCCCTGTGGTAGCAGTAGAAGTTTCTTGACTTGACTCCCACCCCTATTTCATTCATCCAATGCTTTCTGTGGCTCTGGCCTGCCCTCTGGGAGGATATTCCTGGTCCTTTATCCACCTGTGCCATAGCTGAAATTGGGATTTGGGAGCAGACCCCAACAGAGTTGGTGCAAATTAGAGATGTCAGGATGTTCCAAACCCAATTTCTAGCCCAGACTTCTCATTCCTTCTCAATATAACTTTCTAAAAATCTACTAGATTTTTTTTACCTCTTCTTGAGTAGAAGCATTCCTGAATTTCCTCCTAGAGGTAATATTCCTGATTTTTTTTTCCCCCCACTGGGCCTCTGACCCCATGATTCTGGCAACTTGATGACACCTGCTTACGGGTCATCTGAAATAATGGGTGGAAAGACATCTGATGTTTGTGGAATGCTGAGTCAAGTTCACCTGTGATGTCTTACTGGCCTCTGTCACTCACTAAGTCTTTTACTAATTGTGATTCTTCTGTTTGCAACACATGACTCCAAATTTGTCATTAGGGGGAAAGAGAGTAATTGATTAGGAGTTTTGAAGGCCAGGTACACGTCATTTCTCACATTTCGTAGACTAGAACTCAAGAACATGAAAGGAGACAGAAATGGAATCTAGCTCAGGATTGCCCAGTAATGATACAAATATTCTGTTTCTGCACCATCCAGGATGGTAGACATCTGTCTCCTATAGCTATGGAGCACTTGAAATCTGGCTAAGACAACTAAGGAATGGATTTGTAAATTTTATTTAGTTGCAAGTAATTTAAATTTAAATAGCCTGGTTCTTATTTTCAACAGAAGAAGAAATGAGTTTGGTAAGCAGTGAGCCAGGCTCTGCCCCAGCTGTAGGCACTCCCACCTGGGCAAGCAAGTCAGCCTAACACATTTCTGGGTGCCCTTCAGGTACATTCCCTATACTATCTTGCGTATTCTGTTCATAGGCAAACTAGAAGTCATCCTCACCATCTTTATCCAGGCTTAACAGTACAAATGGAGAAAAATATGATACTTATGTTTATAGTGGATTGTTTTAAAAACCATATATGAGGAAATTATTCCTGTTCTATATATAGAAATGGAATTGCTGAGAAGAAAAGGGACCTTAGGTAGTCACACAAATTTCTGGTTTTGCCTTTTCCCCTGTTTCATGAATAAGGAACACATTAATCTTTCCATTTTCAATTCTGAATGAGCTACAGATAGGCTTCAATCAGTTGAAGCTTTTTTAAAATCTACAAATTTTGTGTGGGAGAATGTCATGGGAAGGTTACTGGGGCAGTGAAGTGTGTTAGCTATTCTCTAAAGAAAAGTAAATCCTCGTTGATCGAAATGCAAAGCCTCCATAGCCAAGTGTGTAACAATAATTTGGGATAAGGAATTAACTGCAGAAATAAATTTTTAGAATTTTCAACTGCTTCCCTAGAGAAAAATGTACTTCTATTTTATTAGTTATATTTTCTTTCTAAAAAAAATGAAATACACATCTTAATAAAACTAGACATCTTTTCAATTCGGGTTTTAATTGTTTTTGATTTTCTACTTTTTTCCCAAATCTATGCTGCCCTTTCGTACAGAACTCAGAATCATATATGTCTTTTTGACAAAGAGAGTTATGCACTTGAAAGAAACAGAGAGTATGTATCTTGTGCGTTCATAGTAGCATAAGGTGAGTAGGATGGAAGCCCCACAGAGCAAATAAAGAAAACATGAAAAACATCGAATGTAGCAGTTCAAGCAACACACACATACTCTGCTCCCTCATTAAAGTTTAAGACGCAATGCTTTAGTATCCCATTAATACTCTAGTTAGAAATATTTTTGCTCAGTAAAACATAATGATATGAAGGATTGTCTTCAGTTGCCACATTATCTTTTCCAGAATAGCCAGAGGCAACACTTTGGAAAAACAACTAGAGCTACTTTCGCTTAGTAAAATGGCTACAACCTTTCCTCAACTCCCCACCCCTTAGATTTTTTAGTACCTTTGTGTTCTCCTACTTTAAACTAATTAAAACTCATTCACTTTAAAGCGGGGGGGGGGGGGGGGGGTTGTTCATTTTATAATCATTTGAGAGCATTGGAACTAAAATGCTAGCCCTTGTACAAACTGTTTGTATTTCCGGTCTCTCAACTGTCTCTGTATAAAGTGAAATTCTTCTCTGATGAAGGAATTCTTTGAAAGACTTTTAGTGGTGGTCTTCAGGGGCTGCTAAAACCACCCAAAATAAACAAACCACCTGTACATGTGGGCCCACGGCCTGTCCTGGGCAAGAAGGTCAAAGACTCTTAGTAGATGCTTCAAGACAGAGGACAGCATCCCTATTTCCAGTCTCGTTCAGTGAAGATTCCCTAAAGGCTCAGAGAGAAAAAGGCCTAAATCGAGTCACTGTCGTCATTACTAACTTAAAACTAAAGCGTTTGGATTTTTTAAAAAGATTTTATTTATTGAGGTGCCTGGGTGGGTCATGAGGTCGTTAAGTGTCTGCTTTCAGCTCAGGTCACGATCCTGGGGTCCTGGGATCAAGGCCCCCCACCACCGCCGCCCCCCAGCATCAGGCTCCTTGCTCAACCAGAAGCCTGCTTCTCCCTCCCCCATTCCCCCTGCTTGTGTTCCCTCTTGCTGTCTCTCTCTGTCAAATAAATAAATAAAATCTTCCAAAAAAATTATTTATTTGACAAAGAGAGAGAGTCCAAGCAGGGGAGAGCAGGCAGAGAGAGAAGCAGGCTCCCTACCTTCTGAGCAGGGAAGCCAACACAGGTCTCCATCCCAGGACTTGGGGGATCATGACCTGAACCAAAGGCAGACATTTAACCTACTGAGCCACCCAGGCGCCCCTTGTGCATGTGGATTTTTTTATTTTTTCCTCTAGTGATCAACTCACAGGAAGCTAAAACATGACTGCTTCTTTTCCTCCTAAACCTCATCTCCTAGCCCTCTATGATTTTCAAATAAGTCTAGCACTTCCTTCCTCAGATTCTCTCTGTACTGGGGTCAGAAGACCTGGGTGGCTCAGTTGTTAAGCATCTGCCTTCAGCTCAGGTCATGATCCCAAGGTTCTAGGATCAAGCAAGGCATCAGGCTCCTTGCTCAATGGGGAGTTTACTTCTCCTTCTCCTTCTGCCCACCCCTCCCCGTTTGTGCTCTCTCTCTCTGTCAAATGAATATATAAGATCTAAAGAAAAGGAAGAAGAAGAGGAAGAAGAAAACCACGATTTTGACTTTACGACTGATTTTTCCCCCCAGAAGCTTCTTTGAGGTTTTCATCAAATGAATCCTCATGTCATTATCCTGTAATGAATGAGGACAGGGAAGACCCAAGGGCTTGTTTTAAAGACCAATTGCCTTTCAAGGTTATTTGTAAAATCACTTTTTTTTTTCCCCTCTTAGGTTACCTGAAACTGCCAGACAAATCTGCTGCCATTCCGAATAGTTTCTAAAAAGGGAAAATTACTTTTGTTATTTAACAATTTTAGTTATTTTAGTAATTTAGTTAGCTTGAATGGCACTCATTCATTCAGTTTGCTTATTCATTCGGTTTTCACACTCTCTTTCTAACCCCTGAGTGCACATGTGTGCACATGTGTATACAAACACATACACACACACACACACATATCAATGCCTGGCACAGAAGGTAATCACAGGCTCAGACCACAGGAAACTTACAAATTGTTACTTGACCCTCAGCTTCACCCCTAAGATGCTACTGATGGGGTTTTTTCCCCCCAAGTTTTAGGAAGAATAGATCACCCTTTCTGAGATGAGGGTTGCCATACAATTTGTGATCCGAATACAGACAGTTTTGAAAGTGAACAGGAGTACTATTAATCGGTAATGCCTGGACCATAGACTGTCTTTTCTGAGACACGTCTTTACTCTACAGGACTCCTAGTTTGTACCCCACCCACCCCTAGAACATTTTACTGGCTCTGTTGGTTTGTGCCCTTCTCCCTCCTCTAGACTGTAAGCCTCTTAGGTCTTAGCTTATAACCCTCCTCTCTCCTAGCTGATGGTGGCACAAGATGGCAGGTATGACCTGTGTTGGTGGAGAGGATGGCTCTGCTCAGCAGGGAGCCTGCTTCCCTCTCTCTCTCTCTCTGCCTGCCTCTCTGCCTACTTGTGATCTCTGTCTGTCAAATAAATAAAATCTTAAAAAAAAAAAAATGCATGGCAGCCTAAACCCCAGGAACAGGGTAAGTAAGAACAATTCTCAAGGCCCAGAATCCAAACAATTTTGTCTATGAGACAATCTAGCACTGTGCTTTAAGGTGAACTACTATAAGAAGAAGAAAATCAAAGTTATATTCAAATCTAAGCACAAAAACTCATAATGATGTTCCCAAATTGAATTCATACACCAAATTATGATACCAAAACCTCAGCATGACAATTTTTACTACAATCTGTTTTTCCTCTATCCTCACTACTGTATAGATCAAAGTGGGGTCATACTAACAATAATCTAGGAGGAGAAGTCAAAGGCAGACTTTGACTTGTCACTCATTTCAGTCTTGAGAACTTCCCTATCTGGTAGGCTTTTGGAGAGGTTGCCTTAAACAGTGGCTGTTCTGTTTTTCTGAGCCCACCTAATAAACAGAAAAGCAGGGCTCCTAGGAGTCGATCTTCATGAGAACTTTGGGCTAAAAGAGGCTGAAACAAAGGATTATATACACAGGAAAGATTTATGCTCCTTTTTCTACCATATTGTACAGTGTACAACAAAGCAGCATGGCCAAATGGTATCTCACAGAGCCTCTGGAATGCAGCTCCCTGTGTCTAGGAGTTCAGATCCTCCCTGAGGAGTGACCCAGGAGTTCAGATACATGGACATTAAGATGTCATCTTGATGACTAATAAAAGCCAGGCTGAATTGTATAGACTTATCCACTGTGATGGGTCCTGCTGGTCTGCCATGTCTCCCATTAAACTCAGGGTGGTGGGGGGCAGATCCCCAAACAGAACAGGAGTGGAAGGGGCTGAGTCAACCATGGCTGAGTTCATTTCCCAATGTCAGATAAACTCACCTAGAGAGAAATAGGGTATGAGGCAAGGAGATTTTCACTAACACTGTCCTCCACATAGAAACTCCAGGCAAAAGGGAAAGAGACCTCAGCCACCCACCTTTCTAAGGATTCCAATATCGACCCATGGAATCAGCATGGGAACATGTACTCCTATTTTGGCTTCCCTTCCAAGAAAATGCCCAAGACCTTTTAAGGCCACAGTCCACATCTGCTTGAGAGCAAAGCCCTTATTCCACATCATTATGCTATATTGCTTCCCTGGAGTTCCTTGAATGTTTTAAGTTTTCAATAAATGTTTACTAAAATCAAAATAATTATTCTCACTGCCATTATTCTCACAGTCATAAGTCAGTCTGCATTATTAGATGCTAAAATCGATCTTAAATCTATGCAAACAGGATAACCCAAGAAACTCGCCACATTCATCCTGGAACACATTTCAAAACAAAAGTTGATGTGAACATGTCTTCAACTCACATTCTGCACAAAGCAAGAATGCTAGGAAATCCTCTTTCATCAATCATGGTAGTAGGTAGAGTCTGGAATCTGAGCACTGTAAAAGCTGGTGGGTATTTTGGAGAGGTAATATTAATGAGTCAAATATTCAAGCAAGCTTGGTTTGTTTTTTGTTTGTTTTTAGATAAAACTATACTGTATGAATAAGTCTGCACTTTATATGATTGCTTATTTGTCATTTTTAAAAACTGGTAACAGATTTACATCATGTTTTAACAGGATCCCAAAAAGTCACAGTTAGGTATGAAGTTAAAGTAACCAGTAATGCTAAAAAAGCTGGTCCTTAAATCTAGAGCTCAGCTGCATCTCTCAGAATGCAGTCAGCTAAAGGTTGTTGAGGGTAAAATTCAACTGGCTTATATAACGGTAAGATCTTTATTGTTGTTTCATATATAAAAAGAAGTTAAAAAAAAAAGTCTAGAGGTAAGGGCCCTTGGAGAGTTGGTTAATTCAGTGGCTCAACACAACCACCAGGGACTCTGATCTTTCCACCTTTGTCTTCTGCATCCTCACTGCATTGGCTTTTCTCCTCGGGCTTATCACCTCCTCGTCACAATATGGCTACAATAGCTCCAAGCATCACATCTTGATTCATGTTCAAAGAATATTAAAAAAAAAAATGCCCCTTTCTTGGATCCCTGTTAGGAATGAGAAAACTAGTTTCTGCTTCAGCAGCACATATACTAAAACTGGAATGAAACAGAGAAGCATGGCCTTGAGCCCATGACCTGCAAATTTATGAAGCATTCTATACTAAGAAAAAAGAAAAATAATTAGAAAGACTCTTCATGAGGGCTCCCAGACACTTCCCTCATGCCTCATTGACCAGATTTCTGTTGCCTGACTTCTCATAAACCAACCACTGGGAAGAATAATGGACTTCCCATGAGTGACTAAAGTCATTCTCTAGAACCGAGGAGAGACCCAGCACCCTTCAAGGGTCTTTTGATTAGTAAATACATTTATAAAAATTCCAATTGTTCTTTCTGTGTACTAAGTCACACATTTCTATTTCTGAGAGTGGTAGGATGGTAGTTTTTCTCTGTCTGTATGCTCATGTTAGGCAGGTCTGATGAAAACCTTTTATAACTTTGACAAAGTGACCATCATTCTGATTGCCCTGGGCTTTGATGTTTCAATGTCTTCAAAAGTGCCTCTGTAATTCCTAAGATGAACCAACAGGCTGATTTTTACTGAGCTTCTTTTTAAAAACATACAGTTTTGGGGGTGGGGGTCTGAGTGCTGCTTTCAGTTAAGCAAACGACTCTTGATTTTGGCTCAGGTCATGCTCTTGGGTCATGAGATTCAGCCCTGTGTTGATTCTACATTCAGTGTAGAGTCTACTTGAGATTCTCTCTCTCTCTCCCTCTGCCCTTCCTGCTTGTTCTCTTTCTCTCTCTCTAAAACAAATAAATCAATCTTTAAAAATTTTTTTAAAAACCAGTTTTGGAAAGCCAATATTCAATTTTATTTT